>NC_137175.1:33080000-38080000 GCF_951804945.1 Podarcis cretensis | reverse complement strand
CTTTAAAGCCCTAAACGGCCTCGGTCCAGTATACCTGAAGGAGCGTCTCCACCCCCATCGTTCTGCCCGGACGCTGAGGTCCAGCGCCGAGGGCCTTCTGGCGGTTCCCTCATTGCGAGAAGCAAAGCTACAGGAAACCAGGCAGAGGGCCTTCTCAGTAGTGGCGCCCTGTGGAACGCCCTTCCAGCAGATGTCAAAGCAATAAACAACTACCTGACATTCAGAAGACATCTTAAGGCAGCCCTGTTCAGGGAAGTTTTTAACGTATGATATTTTACTGTATTTTTGGTTTCTATGGAAGCCGCCCAGAGTGGCTGGGGAGGCCCAGCCAGATGGGCGGGGTACAATAAATAAATTATTATTATTATTATTATTATTATTATTATTATTATTATTACTGCATTTACCAAAGTGATAAAGCTGGCACAGTGCAGAGAAGCATGCAGAAGATGTAGCATTTAATGTAAATAGGGTCCCCAGGGAATAGGGATTTCCTACTAAGAAATCCAATCACTTTCTCCATGACCTGAAGCAGTATGTGTGGTGGGGATGATTACCTATGCCAGATGTTATGGGACTCCAATTCCCATCAGTCCCAGCCACATGGCCAGTTCTCAGGGATGGTGGGAGCTGCAGTTCTACAACATCAGGAGAATAATAGATTCCCCATCTGTGTTTCTAGTATCTGCAAATACAAAAAAACCCATGTATTTCTTCCTGAACTACTTTACTTGCATGGGCAAGAGAGGTATAAGAAATCTAAGAGCCCTAGGAAAGTTGTGCAATAATCAGAGGACTAGTAGTTTTTAAAATAAATCAGATAACTGAAGAATTTCACTTGCAGACTAATATGAAAAATAAATGTAGCAAGAAAGTAAAGGTTAATAACACTTTGGTAAACATATACTATTTCTCTAAAATTGTGTCTGTATGTAATAATGAGCAACTTCTTATAAAATAAGCTGGCTTTGTTGATAAAACTATTCATTATTTTCCTAAGGGACAAATGTAATTTCCCAGCATTTGGCTATATATATCCTGGCAACTACCTGTAAATTAAACATTACTTTGAGGCAGTGCTTTTTTCTGGGGGTACTCAAGTGTACACAGTACTGGCACCTTTTTTTTCCTAGAAGAAAAGCATTGCTTTTAGGCCCACAAGTTCTGTTTCATTCTTTATATATCTGAATAAGATTTTCTTTGGAACTGTGACATTCTGTAATTTGAAACATTAGAGGTAAGATTTCTTTCAAGACTTCATTGATATTTGGACATGATGAACAGAATACAAAGAGTGGCACCTCAACACCTATTTTGTGCATTTTAATAAATGATGCTCTGTTAAATAGTGTTAAACACCAATGGTAAATTATTTTTTAAAATACATTTTCCTTTATATTAGCACTGATTACATTCCAAGGTCAAAGGATTGCTACCTTGGTGGCCACATTGCAACCATTACCACAATGGTTAGAGCTGAATTGGATTAAAAAAAAAGGAGAAAGGAGAAAGTAATGGTGCAGATGAGCTAGTGATAGACGGTCAGTAGTCCAAAGAGAGCAAGAGAAAGAAAAAGTCAAAGAAAATAGGCATCACCAGAGTAGGGTAGCCATTTATCCTGATTTACAGAGGAGAGTCCCTTATCCGAGTGGCTGTCAGAGGATAGTTCTCTTTTTGAACCCATTTAAAAGTGTGCCTTGTCCAAATGCTGTTTAAAGGTAGAAAGAAAAAGAAAAACCCTAAGAAGGGACAACAAGAATCTTGAAGCTGCTCAAGAATAGTTGGCATCTGGGCAGCAGACTGAATAGGAACACTGGTCATCTGGTCACAGTCGTAGACCTCCCCTTTCTCTTTAAATTATAGGAAGCTCTTCTAAATATGCATCTATATATAGAAAATAGCATAGTGAATTTCATGCAAATACTGTTTTGTGTATCTGCTTTTCTTGCAATGTATAACTGACCACTCTAGTCCAGAACCAGCTGGTTGGGAAAGGAATCTGGGTCTAGCAGTCTCTCTCTCTCTCTCTCTCTCTCTCTCTCTCTCTCTCTCTCTCTCTCTCACACACACACACACACACACACCCTACCTCTTCATGTCATTTTGAAATCAGTGTACTAGCTATCAAATGTTTCTCACAATCTTCTGTAGAAACATTCACTTTTCTAGAGCTGCCTTCTATTGCTAGCAGGTGAGAGCCCACAGTTGAAATATAAAGATGTCAAAGTCCCCTAGAGATGGAAATGAGTTTACTTTCACTCATAATGTCATCCTCCAATAAAATGTCCCAGCTCTACTCTTGTTTTCTCTGTGCTTTAACCTCTTCTCTCTAACATCTGTGGCCTGGCTGTGATTTTTCAGCAGCTGTTCCCTTGTGACATGTCCCTCTTTTAACTTTCTTTTTCCATTAGAAAAGCTAATCTGGGAGTTCTTTGCTCCTGCTCCCAATTCTGTACATTTAAATAGAAAATAAAAACCACAACCAGGTGGCTGGGCAGCAGAGCTAGGACCAAGAAAAGGTGCACTATTCACCATCTCTATTATTCGCTTTTTCACTGGCCTTAGTCCTTGGTGTAGCATGTCATTTAATAGTCTTCAGACCTTAAGTACAACCAACAGCACTTAATCTAGCTGTGTATTTTAAATACAGGTTGCTGTTGGTGGTGGTAGTGGTTATATATTTATTTATAACTCACCTTGTTCCATGACAGGTACTCAATGCATCTTATAGATAAAAGGTGGATTATGTACATAAAGTCTAGGCTGCACTCCTCAGATCACTGAATCTAGAACAGGTCAGTGGAGTTATCTAGTACACTAAATTCAGAACAAAGTTGGAAAAGAAGCAGCCTATAGATCAGGATCCAGAATTGTTTTGGCATGCCTAAGGGGTTGGGCATGGCTAGTAGGGTATTCTTTCTACCTTTGTATGATAGAGCCCCATGCCATTTCACAGTATTGCTCTTGAAGTTCCTCTCCATTGCAAAAACTGTCCATCATTCATGGAGAATAGATTTTTGAGAAACAAAAGTCCAAACTGCCCTTGGATGTGTGGAACATGTTGTGTTTTGGGGGTGGGGAGGTGTCCAGGTCATTGTCTGTAATGTAGCTGCTGCATCCAAGCCAACATAATTGGTCTAGGGCAGCCTTTCTCTACCTGAGGCACTCCAGATGTTGTTGGACTACAACTCCCACCATGCCTGACTGTTGGCCATGCTGGCTGTAGCTGATGGGAGCTGAAGTTCAACTTAATTGTAATTGTAATTAATTGTAATTGTAATTAATTGTAATAATTGATTGTTGTCCTGAGAATATTGAGGGTGTCATGAATGAAACGAACACAGAGAAGAGTGTGGTTGGTATCAGGCAATCATAGCCAGTAATGGCAGTTTTGGGGAAAATAGATCGGGTCACAGCCATTTCAATTAATAGCTGTCCCATTTTATTTTATTTCAGTCATATGTGGAGTGCTTTTCAAAACCTTTGCAATTAGCAAAAAAGAGGGATTACATATATCTAATATATGTGGATACAGTAGCAACTTAATAACATACATCAAGAATAAACAATTTTAATGATTATGACAATATGCATGCATGCTTTAAAAGTTTTATTTAATTTACATAATCCCAAAGCCAACTCACGTCAGCCTATTGCCCATTTGCAACCTGATTATGAGATGCGTTTCCCACTGGAATTCTGAGGCTTTACACCTGACTCCTATGGAAAATACTGAATGGTAATTGGTCCAGCAAGATCCAAATATTCTCTAGGATGGCCACAGAGAAAGTTTTAGAATAATTAAACACTAGAGCTGAGCTTTCATTGAAATGCTTACCTTTCCTGAATGTTAGATTTCAGATGAAAATCTGCCTGGTTCACCATACCTTGACTATTTGGAAACTGCCTTAGTAATATATTATAACACTTTAATAATATAGCATTCTCATAATAAACAGCTAATAAACCAGAGCTGACCTTTACTTTTTCTTTGTATTAGTTTCCACACCTCTTTATGGCTGAGAGGAATTCTAAGCACAGCACTTCGGTGAACAGGGTCAGGTTGCAGGAAACGGAATCTTGTGTAAATAAGGAACATAAGAACTTCTGGATCAGGACAAAGGCCTATCTTATTCAGCACCCTCTTCTCACAGTGGCCAAGCAGATGAGTCTGAGAAGCCTGCAACAGCACTGCCCCCTCCCTTGATTCTCAGCATCTGGTGTTCAGAGGCCTCCAGCACTGTAGGTAACACATAGCAATCATGGCTAGTAGCCACTGACAGCCTTAACCTCCATGAATTTGTTTAATTGTCTTTTAAAGCCATCCAAGTTGTTGGCCATCAGTACCTCTTATGGAAGTGAATTCCAATAGACTTTGTGTTTTGTGAAGAAGTCATTTTCTTTCTTCTGTCCTGAACCTTCCAGTGTTCAGCTTCATTGGATTGTCCTGAGTTCTAGCATTATGAAAAAGGGAGGAAAATGTGGGAACGCAGCCTTCACAGCTGCATCTCATCATAGCAAGCATGATTACAGTGTTGGGACATGATTCTCAAGAGATATAAAATGTGGTTACTGATGTATTTTGCCTTTGATCTGAATCAACTCTTTGGGATGGTGTCTTCTTCTTCTTTAAGTGCAATCTGTTAGTGTAATCAATCATTTAAAAATTAATCTGATTATACATGGAACCACCACGACAAATGTAATCAGTTATTTTAACATTCCTAGGGAGAATTACCTAGGTTGAATGGCCTTGTCATAATGAAGACATGATGGTTCAAAGCAGTGTGGAAACTAAGGAAAGGAGTGAATGTTCCCATGAAGGGGACAGTGGTTCTTTGCTAAGAGTACAAAGAAAGAGGTGACACTATTATTGCATCAATGCCGTGTTCCAGAATACTCTCACGAAAAGCTCACCAGTCTGGAGGGCCTCTTAGTCTTCTGCTAGAAGTGGCTACCTGCTATTTTTCCCTGTTCTTTTGCCCCCATGCTATATAGCAGCAACTTACCTGAAGGTAAACATATCAGCACAGGTGCTATTTGACAATGGAATAGACTAGTTTGGAAGGTGGTGGACTCTCTGTCATTGGAGGTTTTTAAACAGAGGTTGGATGTCCATCTGTCAGGAATTCTTTAGCAGTGATTCCTGCACTGCAGTGGGTTGCACTAGATGGCCCTTGGGGGTCCCTACCATCTCTACAATTCTATGATTCCACATTAATTCAAATGCTAGGGCAACAGCGAGAAAAATAAGAGCAAACTAGAGACGGGAGGGGGGAATGCACAAGAAGACATTCTGGGAATAGGATTAATCAAGCTGAGATTACTCCAGCCCTTCCTCAGAGCTTCTTAGGGTGGGGCTTTCAAAGCAACCTGAAGATCCCAGAACTAAAATGACATTTTCATCTGACATTACATTCATGCAGTGTGTCATTAAGCTGCCATGTTGCAGCTGAGAAATCAAACAATGCTGTTCAAATGGCATGTCCCTGGAAGCCCTTCAACACTTTGTTGCCGTCTAACCATATTTCTAATCTCCCTCTAACCAACGTGGCTATTCCTCAAAAGTAAATATAAACCGAAAGTCTACGGTATTTATATCTGTTGCCCTATAAATCTGATAACACCTATCTATCTTTTCCCTTCCAATAAGCAAGTAGTGCTAAGCCTGAGGCATGCCAGAACATGGACTTCAAATAAGTGGTAGGCTTGTCTGTCTGTCTAATGTATATATTTTATCGCTGTTACAGCAGTAGCCCTGAAACTGACAGAAAGCAGTCCTTGATCAAGGAGCTGAGAAATACATCCTGGCTGTATATTTTCTCCTTGTGATAAGACAGCTTACTCCTTCGGGATGCCTTGACAGCTTCCCCAGCCCATTCTTCAAGGCATTGCGCCTTAGCCTGTTCAGGTTACAGTTCTCAGATTAGACTTTGGCCGTATAGATATATTTTTGACCATGGCTATTTGAACTTTCATTTGCATTAGCCTCCAGGGGCATGAACCAAGTTTGAGTCTAGCTGTGTTAAAGAAGCAGTATTACATCAGGGCCAAGTTACAGTTCATGCTGGGCCACATGGCTGTCTACCACTTAAATTTAGCATAAAAATGGTAAAATGCATGATGCAGAAGGACTGAAGCTCAGTGGCAGAGCATGTGCTTTACATACAGAAGGTCTTCGGTTCTATCCCTAGCATCTTCAGGGAGGACTGGGAAAGATTCTCTATTTGAAATCCTGGAGAGCTTCTGCCAGTCAGTGTGGACAAGAGTGAGCTACACAGACCACAGATCTGATTCAGTGTCTAGAAGCATCCTATGTTCCCAGTGGTTCAACTTCTGAGCAATGCTTCTGAGCAATCCATGGGTGGCAGCTGCTTTCCTTCATTTGCTTCCTAGAGCAATGGCTTAGAAGTCACATTATGATTCAGGCTACTGTAGCCATTTCTCATTAGACCCTGGCAATACTTTCTGGTGCCCTCTGTGCCATTTTCCATCCTGATGTGTCTGGGGAAGGCACAAGAACTGCCATGCCCGATTGGTTCCTCATTTTTTTCTTTTCCTAGATGAAGAAAACTGAAAGGCTGTGCCTGGAAATACTGGAAAAACTCACTGGGGATTATGTTTTAATTGGCTATCCCCCACACTACCAGCATCCTAACATTTCAGACATGAATATCTTAACCTTCCTAATTATATATGAGAAAGTGAGTAGGTACACACACTTTAAGAGAGCTTGCTGGTTGGCCAAGCATGCTTGTATTTCTTGCATGTGAAATTACAAACCTAGAAGCATGAGGTTCCTCATCCCTGGGTGAGGTTTACCAATATACCTGAGATTAAAGAGAATTAGAGAAGCTATTTTTGAAAAAGTGGGTTTGAGCTTCTCAAAAAATAAAATAAAAAATAAGGATTATCTGGGACACCAGGATCCAAATATTTTCATTTCTTAAGTACAATTCTAAGTAAAACAAGAGCAGATGTATTTATGAGGTATGGGTTGGAGTGGTGGTTATATTGGCGGTAGGAAGAATTAGATGCAATAACTTTATACTGAAGCCATTAAATATTGATGAGATGTGTGCACACTCTAAAGCAGCCTCTTCATTGTCATGGTAAAGGAAGACTTTATGCATCCTTTTAAATAGCTGGCTGCTTTTAGAATCTGTTTCTTTTACAAATATTACTCCTGGGAACCAGCAACTTTGAGCATTCATGATGCGATGAACCAAGCAAAGTGTTCTCTCAGTTACAGTACTTTGATCACCAAGCTATCGGGTAAGATGGAATCTCACAGTTGTCTATAAATTCAAATGAAATTAAAATGGTGAAAAGGGAAGGTACACCAGTGAAAGGTATCTGATGCATCTTTAAATTATTGGATTATATGTCAGGCTGAAGGAACTGACATAATAAATTGTCATTATGGGTCTCTCCTGCCTCATAAGAAATAAATCAGGATCATTGGAATTGTATGTTTACTAGACACTTTTTAAAAAGATTATTTTGCTCTTTCAAGTCAAGTATATGTATTAGAATGCACCATGTGTTGTAACAGAATCATAGAATCATTCCATTAAGTACATAATAGCTATAATTTTGTTGTTGTTGTTGTTTAGTCATTTAGTCGTGTCTGACTCTTCATGACCCCATGGACCAGAGCACGCCAGGCACCTCTGTCTTCCACTGCCTCCCACAGTTTGGTCAAACTCATGCTGGTAGCTTCGAGAACACTGTCCAACCATCTTGTCCTCTGCTGTCCCCTTCTCCTTGTGCCCTCCATCTTTCCCAACATCAGGGTCTTTTCCAAGGAGTGGTCAAACTGCAGATGTTCTGGGACTCCAACTCCCATTAGTCCCAGCCAGCAAGATATGGGTCAGTGATGATGAGAGTTGTAGTCCAACAACCTCTGGTTCCCTTATCCCACTATACTACCTTCTGAATTTCCTGGGTTGAATCCATTGGCTGCATGAGTGATAGGTAGCATATGCAACCAAACTTTGATTTCTCCTGCACACTGAAGTCCCTTGTGCCTCAACAAAGAAAGAAGGTAGTGAAGGCACTGCTAGGAATCAGGCTAGGCCTCCTATTTATGGTCCAGAAGCAGAGCAGGAGAGAGAGAGAGAGAGAGAGAGAGAGAGAGAGAGAGAGAGAAAGAGAGCGCACTTCCCTTTCAGGTCCTCAATGGAACTGAATCCTGAGAAGCTAGTTGCTGTAGCCAATTGACCCTGTGAAGAGCTAAAACAATGGCATGGCCAAGTGGCAGGCCTTTGGCCAGAAGGTGCAGGTCCTGCTCTTCAGCCCACTTGGAAGGTGCAGGTGAAGGCTTCTGGTAAGTGGGCACTCAGTGGCATATGCCCACATTACATTAGCTCCATAATGTGATTTGGCCCAGTGAGATAAGTTAGATGGAGAAACTGTGGCTGACCCAGTAAGATTCATGGCTGAGCATACATTAGCAGGTTGCTTGATACAGCTGAACCTAAGAAATGAAAGGGCACCTGCAATTGGTCCCTGCGGTGTCACTAGATGGACCAATGGTAGAAGGCAGCTTCCTATGTATCTATGTTCCTAACCCCCAACCAGGCTTTAGCAACTGAAGCAACTTATTAATGTTGGGATGTGGGAAGGCAGAAGGTAAAAAAACTTCAAAGCGGAGGCATATGTCCAAAGCCTTTGAGAAACAGTGACTTACAAGCATACCTTGCAATCCAGATTCCTGCATAGTCTTACCTTTGTGAACCATTTGATCTATTGAGTTCATTATTTCCACCTCCCCTCTCAGTGCTAAGAGGGCTGACTCTTTTGTGTATGAGTCATTAAAGCCTAACCTTGAATTTGAAATGTATGACTCGCTAGAGACCTTTGATATACAAAGAAGGGTTTAATTACATTACATTAACTAAAATGTACTTAGGGCAGAAGCAGTGACAGATAACTTGAAAGGGAATTAGCTTAGTATTTTTGGATAAGTTTGGCATTAGCTACAAGATCCCAGGATTGGAGATATTCCCCTTTAAGCCTCTAAATTGACATAAAAGAGATATCGATGCCACTATCTTTATGAGTCCTCTGACCAGACAAGAATCTGGTTAATGCAGTTCCTGGAACATTGACCCGGAACAAGCTTGGAACCAAACAATGGTTCATTTATCCATTCCTTTATTTTAATAATTTATATACAGCGTAATATCATACTTTTGACACAGTTTATAACAGGGATGCAGCACACATCGTAAAAATAGTCACAGTGAACTAATATTTATTGATGTTTTATTTATGTACTGTTGTTCTATTGCTGTTAGGAATTGATTGATAGTTATAATATATTGGCATTGTTTTACTTACCTGCTAGCTACCCTGAAAAGATTTAAAGTGGACTGTGGCATAGAATGTGTACAGTGTCATATGTGGCATGTATATTGTAATATGGTTCAGAATACATCCTGTAATTCTAGCAACTTAACTATAGGTTGTGTAGGAACTTGGTGGTGTATTAATTTTCTTATCAAAATGAAGAGGTGCGTATCTTTAGGGTTAAGCCAAAGCCCCCCTGCCATGGGCCAAGTCAAGGACCACCAGACCCAGATCTGGTCCCAGAACAATTCATGGGTGGGGCTAATGTTTAATTAGTTTCCCTCAACCCCCAATTAAATGTACGGTGGAGAGGAGGAGGGAGGACATGCTGCATCTCCTACACCAGGCATAGGTAAACTTGGCCCTCCAGACGTTTTGGGACTACAACTCCCATCATCCCTAGCTAACAGGACCAGTGGTCAAGGATGATGGGAGTTGTAGTCCCAAAACATCTGGAGGGCTGAGTTTGCCTGTGCCTGTCACACACACACACACACACACACACACACACACACACACACCACTAACTGAAAGCAGAAAGGGTTTAGTCCTCCAATCCTGCTGGGGTCTGCTTCCCCAGTGTATTTCTTGAAGCATCCCAACCCAGTGTGATCCAGGGTTGCCTTGATCCAACTACGCTCAAGCTGTGATCTCCCCAAGCTGGCCCAATTCAGTTTGGGCTTGGGCCAAATCTGGTGCACATTCCTATGTTTAAAAATGAAACTGGTTGGCAATATTTCAAAAACCAAAACTGATAATCCTGCAATGTTGGGTTGGAAACTGTTTTATGCCTGTGTTGTTTGGTGCATGTTTCCCTTAGTGCCTTCCACAAATGAGATCCTGGGAGTGGCAGTCTATACACTTAGTCACATGGCATGTAGCAAACAAAACACTGATGACTAGATGCATGTGACATGTTGATGTCTAGATCCTGACACTATAGTGTTCTCCATCAGAGAGCTGAAGAAGAAATAATCCAAGTAGGTCAACTCAGCCAATGAAATACCCCATAGCATTTGATGATGGTACATATTCACATGCTATTCACATGAAGCAGGTTCCTTGCATTGAAGGGGCTGCAGCTCTGATTGCATCCTCACTTATGCCTGCTGTATAGCCCTGACCTTCATGTATTGCACATGGGATTCTGTATCAGGGAAGCCTACATGCATAAAGCTCTACACGAACAGGCTTTCATATGTGATTGAGCAGGATTCCAGAATGTGTAGGAGCTGATGTGTGCAAAGTTCTAGACATGTAGACTTCCTTGCAGATGCTCATGCTCAATACATGGACTTCATGGCTGGTGCCAGTTGTTGCACACAATGCGAGGGGCAGATACAGCAGTGCAGTCTCATAGCCCCTTCACATATGAGTAACATTTGACTTATGGTGTATTTAGTTACCATCACATGTATTTGCCTCCCACCTTTCAGTGCAAATTTGATTGTGCTTCCTTACAAAACGATCTTTTTCAGCTGAAAAAACAGTAAACTACCCAAGACCAAGTAAGTTTCATAACTGAGCAGACCTTTCAGGCAGCTGCTCCTTGACTTAATAATGATAATAGAAAAAGTGGTGTTTTGTTTGAAACATTTTATCACCATGCTGCTGTAAACCCATATAATTCAGAGGTGAGAATATACTGTTGATAATGTGGACAAATAAGAAAATACACAAGTAGTTTCCCGTTGAAACATTAGATAAAATTGAACTATGGATGAACACTACTCTGCTGACCTTAAAAAAAGAAACAGACACACAAGACCCAAGGGCAAGATGGGAAGCTGAAGAGGGTACACTGAATGATTTCCCATAATCCTGACAATATTCTCCTTCAGAGAGCTGCAGTGACATTAAGTGCTGAATGAGGGTTGTTTAATGTTCAAACACCATCGATTCCTTTGCCACCAGCTGCTTCTGTACTTGCTTGTTAGCAATAACGTTCATGTCACAACACATTATTGTTCTTTTAAGCATTTGCTATGATAAAAAAACACATACACTTGATCGAGGCCAACTGTGAGAAGCTGACATGAAAGTGAAACCCAGCCTTTGGCCCTAGGGCAGCTCCCTCTACCAAACGTCTTAACCCATATTCAGATTGTGACAGAGCACTGGCATTTTCATAAAGGACTATTTCTGTACAATTTTGGAGGCTTAAAAAAAGAGGAAGGCAGAAGACAGAACTCAAATTAATTTTTCAGCAAATCACACAATGGGCTTGTACAGCTTTGCCTCCCACAGTCTTTATACCAATGAATTGTCTAGTTAAATGCCAATAAACATGCATAACATTCCTAACAAGACACAAATGGGCTAATTGATGCTGTGGTTGTCAGCTGTTTCCTGCTACTAGTCAGACGTCAGCAAGGTAGTGGTAAAATACTAAGTGTTGGAGAAAAGGAGAGGTTCTCTCTCTCTCTCTCTCTCTCTCTCTCTCAGAGCTGAGATAGTTGAGTTGGTAGAGCATGAGACTCTTAACCTCACAGTCATGGGAAAAGCCCCACATCGGTCATTTCCAACTCTACAACTCTATGATTTTATGATTCTTTCCCCCTCTCTCATGCATGCTCTTTGATAGGGCCCTTCAGCATCCAAACACCTTTAAGTGTTCAGCAGATAGACTGACAACATGCATTCAGCTTCCTAGGTCAGCCACCAACCATTTCAGCTGGTGTCATAGGCTGCTGGACTTTCCAGGCAGAATTGTTCAGCCTTTCATTTCTTCAGAAAGCAATAATGCAGTTTTTGCATGTGGCGATCCTTTCATTCTTCTCTTCACAGTGCCATGAAATGTCTGGGCAAGGATATCACATGGAAGACTGCACCTTGGAAGTTGGGGTGCTGCAGAGTCTTATTCTATGGGGACAGCTATATCAAAAGCTTGAAGAAAAAGTAGGTGCTCCTCCTCCTCCTCCTCTTCTCTCTCTCTCTCTCTCTCTCTCTCTCTCTCTCTCTCTGTGTGTGTGTGTGTGTGTGTTCCATTAGTATGTTAGACTGAGATAAGAACATAAGAAGAGCCTGATGGATCAAGTCAATGGTCCATTTAGTCCAGCATCCTGTTCTCACAATGGCAAACAAGATGCCTCTGGGAAAACAGCAAGCAGGACTTGAGCCCAAGAACACTCTCCTCATCTGCCTCTTATACCTGAAGGAACGTCTCCACCCCCATCATTCATCCCGGATACTGGGGTCCAGCTCCAAGGGCCTTCTAGTGGTTCCCTCACTTCAAGAAGCTAAATTACAGGGAACCAGGCAGAGGGCTTTCTTGGTAGTGGCGCCCACCATGTGGAACGCCCTCCCATCAGATATCAAAGAAATAAACAACTATTTGACATTTAGAAGACATCTGAAGATAGCCCTGTTTAGGGATGTTTTTAATGACTGATGTTTTAATGTATTTTTAATCTTTAGTTGGAAGCTGCCCAGGGTGGCTGGGGAGACCCAGCCAGATGGGAGAGGTGTTATTATTATTATTATCTGCAGTTTCCATCAACTGATACTCAGAAGGATATTGCCAGTGACCATGGAGGCAAAGCACTGTTTCCACAGTCCATGGATGAAGAGCATACCTTCCACCATAGACTGGGCCATAGGTTCCTTGGCACTAGCATACATTAAGAGAGCTGGAGGGAATTTTCTCAGGCTTGCAAGCAAAACTGCTCACATCAGTCCCAGATGGTGATATTCCAACTTCTTAAAAGAAAGGTAACTTGCTAAGTATCATGGGAGAGGAGGCACTATGACACAACCATGTACCCTGCTTTTCTTTGTTTGCTTCCACTACTAGACATTGGCCTTACTTACATATACTGTTTCCGCAGAGTTCAGTATGACTCAGTCAGTGCCTTTGACTAACCAGGTAATTAGTCCCACTGTGCAGTTTCACCCTGCACAGTTTTTGACACTGTATAAAATGTGTTTCGTTGCACATTAGAATAAAGCATGAGCTGTTTCCAGTCTGAGAAGACAATAATCTGATTTGCTATAAGTTACCTTCTTATGTGCTGCATCTCATGTGCTGTAGCAGGGTCTGACATCTGGAGAGCTGCACAATACAGGAGTGCTGTGTAGTTGCATGAAAACAACTACCAAGTGGGCCACACATGGATGTTCTGCATCCAAGGAACCTGGGATGTAGGACCATAGGAGATCCATGGTGTGGGAAGCCACAAGTAAACCTGAACTTTCAGGCTAGGACAGAGTGGATCTTTATAAAGGAATATTTGAGAGGCTAACTAGGACATTTCTGTAACAGGCATTTGGCAACTTCAATGGCAAAGCAATGTTTTCCTCTGCCGTGATGGCACATCTCACATAATGCACACAGGTCAACTATCATGTGGACCTTTGTTTCTGCAAGGCAACAGAACAGAGTGGGAGTATGCTACAGTTTAATACATTCTGAATGACAATGACATGTCCTTGGCCTCATTCAGGCTCATTGGGATCTAAAGTGAAAAGATAATCTCAAAAGGATCTGTGAATAAAGATACAGTATGTCCATTTTCTCCACCTTTCTTCCTCTGCCACAACCCCTTTATTTATTCACACTGAAAGAAATGATTGCCTACTTAACTACTGTGGGAATGTTCAGGGTGGCAGGAGAGGATATATTGTTTATTAATATCCCTCCTAACTTGTGTGAGCGAGTTTCTTTACTTAGCAGAGTGCATTCCCCTTACACAGCAGAAAACTAGTTGCAAACTCATGTGAGTTTCTTAAGACAATACGCAATTCCATCTAGCTTGTCCAGATTGAAATGTGTTCTAATATTTTCCTGGTAAGACCCCTTGAATCCCTCCTAAAGGAATAAAGACTCCACAGTCTTATTCATAAGCAATTAAAAAGGAGATTGCTCATGATCAGGCAGAGCACAGTGTGATCCCTGAAGGCAGGTTTTAGGCTTAAAGTTACAAACTTATATTAACAGGTTTATCCCATAAGGGAGATGACCTGGGGGACTGCTTGACTGGTAGCCAGCAGTTCATTCCAGGAAGTTTGCAGGATGAAAAGAAGATAGAAGAGAGCGAGAGAGTGGCAGCATCCATTGTCCTTTTACCAGGTCTGGAAAGGTCATGCCCACCCACTAGTCACATGCAAGGAAAGATGCTCCACGCCAGAAGGAACAGGAAGTTTCAACTGGCTGGACCAAACATTCCCTTGCATGTCGACTCTAGCAAAACAAGGAATGTTGTATTTGACTGCTCCCAGTGAATTACATCCCACAACTACCTATCTTTTTATACCCTCAGGGCAGTTTACAACACTAAGTAAAATAATCCAAATGCAGTAAAATGCCAAACAACCCAAAAAGCCATTAACATTGTAAAGATTTTAAGAAAGCAGATCTGACATATGAAACTCATCAAAACTATCTTAGATGCAATGAGTATAAGAGAAAATTGTGGATGACTATCCTTCCCATGTTTTTAGCTGGTCTTATTTTAATTGTTCTTGAAGCTACCAGCATGAGTTTGACCAAACTGCGGGAGGCAGTGAAAGACCAGTGCCTGGCGTGCTCTGGTCCATGGGGTCATGAAGAGTCGGACATGACTAAATGATTAAACAACAACAACAATTTTAATTGTAAGATGCCTGGAGGCCCTGTTAGGGGAAAAGGTGAGATGTAAATAAATATATAACACCAACAGCAACAGCAACAGCAACAATGGCATCAATATGCAAATGATATTCCCCTCAATCTCTCTGTTTAATTTGAAACAGGAGAGGTGATTGAGGTGTTAGACTGGTGCTTGGAGGCTGTGCTGGGCTGGATATGGGCCAATAAACTGAGGCTGAATCCTGGAAAGACAGAGGTGTTATGTGCCCCAAGTTCTCACATCTGGGAGATGGGAAGACAGCCTGTGCTGGATGAAGTTGCACTCCCCTGGAAGGAGCAGATCTGTGGCTTGGGGTACTCCTAGATTCAGCAATGTCACTGAGGCTCAAGTGGTCTCAGTGACTAGGGTTACCTTTTTCCAGGTCCGACTGGTTCTCCAGCTACTACCCCTTTGGGGAATAAATGACCTGGCCACTGTACTTCATGCTCTGGCAAACTCCAGATTGGATTATTGCAATGCACTTTATGTAGGGCTGCCCTTGAAGGCAATGCAGAAAGTTCAGTTGGTCCAAAAGGCAAGAGCAAGATTGCTGACTGGTGTTCCATCTGTAGAGCTCATAAAACCCCGTTCTAAAAGAGCTGCAGTTCTGGAGTTTTAGAACTGACTGCCAGTTTATTTCTGAGTCCAATTCAAGGTGCTTTAAATACCTGAAAGATGACATTTTTCTCTACAGACTCTATCAGTTGCTAAGACCAGCAGAGGGGTCCTCTTGGTAGTTCCATTACCATTCCAGAAGCTTGGGGACATGGTAGACTAAGAGAGAGCATTCCCTGTGGCAGTCTCTAAATTGCGGAACTCCTTCCTCTCAGAGGTCTGGCAAATTCACTAGACAGTTTTCGGCATATGCTGAAGATGCACCACTTTGACACAAGATATGTATACATTTAGAACCCACCCCATCTTTGTGGTTGCAATTCATTGTAAACTGCTTTTATGGTTGCATATTAAATTGATGTAATCTACTGTGGAACCTTAGGGTGATGGGTTGGTAATAAATTTAATCATCAGCATCATCTTTAGGTGACAGAGCTCCACAATGTGGGTGCTATCAGAGAAAAAGCCATCAGCTATCAGCATGTACCAGCCTCATCACAGGAGGTGGAGATATGTGAAGAAGGGCATCTGGTGAGCATCTCGGATGACAACAGTTTCGTATGGGAAAATGTGGTCCATTAAACAGCCCTAGGCTGTTTAGGATTCATCATATGCAAGCCATATATGGGGAATGTTTGGCTTGATTAGCCATCCTCGGAACAGACTTCTCTTAGGGAAAAGTAAGGAATGTGTATTATTAATTATGAGGCAAAATGAATGCATATAATGCTGAAAATTAAAGCTACTTTCCAATATAAAAGCAAATATGGGGAGTGTTGAAAGAAAATGCTTGCAAAGCTTGTTTATTTACATCACAAACGGCACTTAGCCCCATCTCTATTGCAAATCAGTTTTCCCCAAGTATATTTTTGCTGCATTTCCATTACCAACTGCATAAAATAAGAAACATGATAACCCTTCCTATGCTGGAATTTTCTATGCCAAGAAATAGCTTATGGTGCTTTGCATGAAGGATGCTAATTTGATCACTGTTAACTACTAAGCACTGAAATAATGCACATTCCGCTTTTACTTCACTTCTAATCAGATTTCTCTTTTTCTGATTTCTAGGATATGTGGATGTTCTCCATTCCAATTTTATTGTTCTGTGGGTTGGCTCTGTCTTGCCCTTTCTTCTGACTCCTGAGATTTTGTAAGTTTAATTTTTGGAACAGACATGTACACAGTTTGCCACAGTTTTCAGCTCATGTCTCCCCACCCCCTCTACTGGTTACTGATGTAGGCATTTGCATATATGCATCAATTAACACACTGAAAAACTTTGATTAAATTGCACTGCAATGAGAATGCATGGTGTTAGTGTGCAATCACATCAAGATTTCTTTTTGCATGGTGCATTAATCAGCATATGTATGTGTTTGTGTTGGTTGGCATCCGTCTGCTTTTGGAGACAATGGAGAAGTGTGCATTTGGGGGTGAAGTCAAACTGTGGCTGTAGAGACCAATACTGAAGAGACATGTTTTGTTGCAGCTGGGGAAGATGAAGGTGCCTGACTGTACTGCTGCAGATGCCCCATGGTGTTTATTTTCTCTGCGCTTCTCCTAGCCATGTACATTGGTAACAAATAAAGGTAGGGAGACCACATAGATATCACCAGAACAGAGCAACCATATCACTTAAAAAAGAGAACAAAAGAGGGCACAGTTCCCTGAAATGGAATATCAATTGAAAATTGTTGCAATTTGAAGAGCCGTAGAAGTCTGATCAAACTATGATTTTTTTAAATAAATAAATAAATAAATAAATAAATAAATAAATAAATAAATACATGGAAGAATGGTAGATTGTTAGCATGTTGGTACTGTTCTGCAAAATGAGCAGGTAATTCAGAATCCCTATATCCAGGAAGAAACTCAGATCAGGAGAATTTTGTAAGCGTCTCGTCCCCGCTGCCCTAGTCTTAGGCACATCAAGTCCATATTCTTCTACAGTTTCTTTTTAAAAAAATTTAAAAATGAGGGAAGCTTCTAGAAAAGATCATTTTGAAAGGAAATTTTTATTAAATGGCAGAAGCAGAAAGTATCACATGTGAAGGATCTAGCGTAACAGAGAGGTAGAAAGTCCCAGGTTCAAATCTTGCCTTCTCCATTTAAAAAATAGACTTCTGGTTGAGAACATGGAGAGCTGACAGAATTCATACACATTGTCTGACTTGGTTACAATAGCTCTGTATGTCTGTCTGACTCTACCCAGCCATATTGCACTTAACTGCTTTAGAACCAATTAATTGATGCAAACAATGTGTCATTAAAAAGCCTATAAATCCAAAGCAATACTTGCAAGCCGCATTCCATTGGAGAGTTAAGTCACAGCTACATGAGTATGTGGTCAGTTTATTGAATAAAGTTAGAATCATAGAATCATAGAATCATAGAGTTGGAAGAGACCACAAGGGCCATCGAGTCCAACCCCCTGCCAAGCAGGAAACACCATCAGAGCACTCCTGACATATGGTTGTCAAGCCTCTGCTTAAAGACCTCCAAAGAAGGAGACTCCACCACACTCCTTGGCAGCAAATTCCACTGTTGAACAGCTCTTACTGTCAGGAAGTTCTTCCTAATGTTTAGGTGGACTCTTCTTTCTTGTAGTTTGGAACCATTGCTCCGTGTCTGCTTCTCTGGAGCAGCAGAAAACAACCTTTCTCCCTCCTCAATGTGACATCATTTTATATATTTGAACATGGCTATCATATCACCCCTTAACCTCCTCTTCTCCAGGCTAAACATGCCCAGCTCCCTTAGCCGTTCCTCATAAGGCATCGGTTCCAGGCCTTTGACCATTTTGGCTGCCCTCCTCTGGACACGTTCCAGTTTGTCAGTGTCCTTCTTGAACTGTGGTGCCCAGAACTGGACACAGTACTCCAGGTGAGATCTGACCAGAGCAGAATACAGTGGCACTATTACTTCCCTTGATCTAGATGTTATATTCCTATTGATGCAGCCCAGAATTGCATTGGCTTTTTTAGCTGCCACGTCACACTGTTGGCTCATGTCAAGTTTGTGGTCAACCAAGACTCCTAGATCCTTTTCACATGTACTGCCCTCAAGCCAGGTGTCACCCAACTTGTATTTGTGCCTCTCATTTTTTTTGCCCAAGTGCAATACTTTACATTTCTCCCTGTTAAAATTCATCTTGTTTGTTTTGGCCCAGTTCTCTAATCTGTCAAGGTCATTTTGAAGTGTGATCCTGTCCTCTGGGGTGTTAGCCACCCCTCCCAGTTTGGTGTCATCTGCAAATTTGATCAGAATGCCCTTGAGTCCATCATCCAAGTCGTTGATAAAGATGTTGAATAAGACCGGGCCCAAGACAGAACCCTGTGGCACCCCACTAGTCACTCTTCTCCAGGATGAAGAGGAACCATTGATGAGCACCCTTTGGGTTTGGTCAGTCAGCCAGTTACAAATCCACTGAGTGGTAGCATAGTCAAGACCGCATTTTACCAGCTTCTTTACAAGAATATCATGGGGCACCTTGTCAAATGTCTTGCTGAAATCAAGGTAGGCTACATCCACTGCGTTCCCTTCATCTACCAGGCTTGTAATTCTGTCAAAAAACGAGATCAGGTTAGTCTGACATGACTTATTTTTCAGAAATCCATGCTGACTATTGGTGATCACAGTATTCCTTTCTAGGTGCTCACAGACTGTTTGCTTAATGATCTGCTTCAGAATCTTCCCTGGTATTGATGTCAGACTGACTGGGCGGTAATTATTTGGGTCCTCTCTTTTCCCCTTTTTGAAAATAGGGACAACATTTGCCCTCCTCCAGTCTGCCGGGACTTTGCCTGTTCTCCAGGAATTCTCAAAGATGACTGCCAGTGGTTCTGAGATCACATCTGCCAGTTCTTTTAATACTCTTGGATGTAGTTCAGCTGGCCCTGGAGACTTGAATACATCTAAACTAGCCAAGTATTCTTGTATTCACTGACCCTGGCATACAGCAGGCAGCCTGTGAATAGGTTGACAGAAAGGCTAAAGTTGGGTTATTGTCAGTGAAAGTATTTTACAGAAGTGGCTCTTCAATGTGGAATATTCTTTCATCAGATTTCTTACATTGAGCCTATTGTTATTTCTGCGGATAAAGCAGTCCCTATTTAATACATCACTGACATCAATGAAATCAAGATTTCACCTTGTGTGTGTGTGGGGGGGGGTGCCTTTGATTTAGCCATTGCACAGTAAACTGACTTCTTGAAACTACCCTTTAGATTTCAATTCCTAGGAGAAGTAAAGGTTAATTAAATGACTGTTTAGAGTAAACAGAATATTTTTTTCCTCTCCAAGTTGATCTTTAACCCAGTTTGGAAATATACCAGAAACAATTTCATGGAGCTGAGACACGAAATTGCTTTCTATCAGTTCAGCTCAGAAGTTTTCCTTAATTAATTTAGAGTTGAATTTTGAACTTCTTATTAATTCCTTAGATTTATAATGCATTCTTCAAAGAAATCAATGCAGAGGTCAAGTTAGTGCAGTGTGACCTTTGAAGAATGAATGAATGTGCCCCAAATTTCAAGCAGTGATAGCAGCATAGCAAATGGAAAAAGACGCTGAAAGTGCTTAAATCCTAATATGTGGGGTGTTGGGCCATGAAAGTTCTTTCTCCTAAATCCATGTGCAGTAGAGTGGGCTATGGGTATCAGGCAGGAAAAAGTGGTCACACCTTGTATCTGCCCACATGATTGAAAAACATGGAGCAAGTTATTTTAGTTAAGCATATACTGGGGGCTGGAGGGGGGGGGAGGCAGGATGACAATGACACACAATTATGCTGCAAAGTATTCACTCCAATGGTCCCTTTTGATGGAGCTCAAACATGGAGCACAATTATGTGTTTTTTTCTAGTAAATTGCTGTCCCTATTTTATCTTAGTGTTGGAGGGGAGAGAAATGGATTTCAAGTTTTATCCTCTTACCCCTGCCATCTAGAAATTGAAAGTAGTTAGGGGAAAGCATATGCATGGATGCATCTTGACTCCGTTATGTGTGTGGAAAATCCCATGCAGCAATGCTAAAGGCATGTCCACCTTTGATCATGATTTATCTGTTAATCCAATTTTCCCCCATTTGGATCAGTTCACACCTACAGGTATTTGAATTTGTACATGAGGAGCAAATTCATTCTTTCCCATTCATATCATTCATTGCAATTCAATGATGTATTGTTCTAGTACATGCTCAACCTGGGCTGCGTATGTACTCCCATTTATTCTACCTCCAGGGTGGTCTTATTGCTGGTTTGGGAAGCAGTATACACATGATTTTAGTGTGTACCACAACATGTGGTAAAATGCTTGTTTACAAAGCTATTGTACTACTAACCTTACTATATGCTTGTGAAACATGGACCACTTATAAATGCCATCTCTAACTCCTCAAAAGATTCCATCAACGGTGTCTCTGAAAAATTTTACACATCACTTGGGAAGACAGGCGAACTAATATTAGTGTACTGGAAGAAGCAAAGATCACCAGTTGAAGCAATAATTCATTGGACTGGTCATGTTGTGCGGATGCCTGATGATCGTCTTCCAAAGCGACTACTCTGTTCTGAACTTAAAAATGGAAAGCGTAATGCTGGTGGTCAACAAAAGAGTTTTAAAGACTGTCTCAAGGCAAAACTAAAAAAATGTAGTATAAACATTGACAACTGGGAAACACGCCTGTGAGCGTTCTAGTTGGAGAACAGCCTTTACCAAAGGTGTCATGGACTTTGAAGACACTCAAACTTAGGATGCAAGGGAGAAACGTGCTAAGAGGAAGGCACACTTGGCAAATCCACACCGTGATCAACTCCCACCCAGAAACCAATGTCCCCATCGGGGAAGGACGTGTGGATCCAGAATTGGCCTCCACAGTCACTTGTGGACTCATTGTTAAAACCGTGTCTATGGAAGACAATCTTACTCGGCTATGAGTGATCGCCAAAGAAGAAGAAGAAGACAGACCTCCTGTCTTTAGGGTCCTCCTGCTCATTCTGCAAAGCAAAATTTCAGTTTTAACATCTAGATATCAGTCTGGGGCCACTAAACTGGATGGATTGACAATGTCTGATGTGATTGCTAAAGGGAAAAGATTTGAAGCTCACAAGACCTTGAAATTGGCAACTGTAAGGTTTCAGTATGCTTCATTCATTTGGTGGTGTTTTGTAATTCCGCCTTATTCACCCAGCTGCTTTTGTTTGATGCGCCTTGTTTGCAAAGCTCCTCAAATCAGACAAGACTCTTTGACACCTGTGAATATTTGCTTCTCTTCTAGGCAAGATTTGTGTTTGTAGAAGAAGGAGAGTTTGTTGTATGCACAGATTAGAATTTAAAACACAATGATTTTAATAACCCTGTTTGAATGTGCTTTGTGGGCAATAATTAGAAGCATCACAGTTCTTTAAATATGACACCATCCCTTTACTGGACAGTAATGATTCATCTCCCAGTAGAAAAAGGACTGCACAGAAAATTAAGAATACAATAATTTCATTCCAGTGCCTTTCTGGGGTTTTTTAGTGGCCAATCACTCAAACATATATCCTTGTTCTGACAGTATTATTGCATCACTGAAGAATGTTAAAAGACTCTGCTAAAAAACAGAAACCTACTCACTTTAAAGCACAGAGATCAGAGCACTTATTCAGGACTGGAATGAAATAAAAGGGTCTCATTTTCACCCCTGAGTTCTAGAGTTAGCAACTTGTTCTGTCATGTCTAGGAGGCCTCAAGAACTTTGGGAATAAGGAGATGAGTGACTTCTTTGCTTTCACTGGTCTATGAAATGCATCTCCCCCACCTTGTGTACAGTTTCTTGTTTTTATTCATATGATATACTGCAGAGGCACCAAATAATGGTTATAAGTAGAGGAACAAAAAATCTGCAACAACTTGCTCAGTGAGGAACACAATTGCAAGCTGGAAGTTAAAAAAAAACATTGTTTTCACACCATTTGGCCTGAATTGCTTTCGGAAAGGGAAATCTCTTCCCCAATGAACACTTAAAATGCAGATATAGGGCTTTCATGATACAACCAAGGGCATTTTGTTTTAGAAGTGGCCAAAGAAGATGTGTGGATTTTTAATGCATTTTTTTTTAAAAAAGAGTTCTATAATGAAGCATGCAAATATGCAGATAGTTCTTCCATTTAGCAAAGCATATCCTCATCCCCACCTGCCAGTCCAAGCAATCTTGCTGTTTTCCACTTTCAAGTTCGTAAAGTGGGGTGGGTTGAGGTTAAGAGAGCAACAGAGAACAAACAGACAAATATTATTCTACTATCTACAGTCTCTTCTGAATATGATTTCTGATTCTTAGGCTTATTAGGAATGTACTATCACTATTTCCCTCTCAAATCTGACCTTTGTTCCATTGGTACTTTTCTCATACACTTTAATCCAAATACTTTCAGTGGCAAATCTAGGAAGCAGCTGGTGTCAATCCCTAGTGATCTGGTTAAAAAATAATCACCTTTCGTTTATTTTTTATTTTTTATATATTAAAAAACAAGGCGAGAACAAGCTGTGTTATATTTAGCCTGCTGTAGTCTTAACCTTTCTTTGAAATGCGAATATCAGCTCTGCCCACAGAGGAGTACAGCTGTGATAAGTGGCAGGAAAAAAAAGTTTACTGATGTGTAATCAGCAACCCAAGTAGGCAGGCAGAAGTGATTTGATAGCACCCTTTCCATGCCAAGGTGCCTAGGTCTAGCAGCCGAGTCTTACAATATAGTAGCAGATGAAAGTCATGCAAAAAGCAGCCTATGAGCAATCACGTACCAAGTGTACACTGTGCCATAGTATGTGTCTATACTTGGGATTCCAATGTTGCCATCTTGATGCTTTGCCAGAGTTTCTGAAAAAGGAGGCACACACTGGAGAGAGAAAACATCACCATACAGATGCTGTCATCTTACAGTCACAGGAGGGTAAACGTCTCAGTCTCTTGGGGGCACTAAAGTTAAATATATTTAGGAAGCAGATCCAGGAAAACAATTTTGAAGCACACGTGGAATCCATATATTTACCCAATAGCTTCAATGGCCAGCTCATGCATCTGATGCAATAGGCTGCCTTGTTTATGAAACCTCATGTCATAAAGGTAAAGGTAAAGGTACCCCTGCCCGTACGGGCCAGTCCTGACAGACTCTGGGGTTGTGCGCCCATCTCACTTAAGAGGCCAGGGGCCAGCGCTGTCCGGAGACACTTCCGGGTCACGTGGCCAGCGTGACATCGCTGCTCATGTCATAGACAATAATAAATAGACAATAAGGGTTGAGTGGAGCATTGGAATTTAACACTTGTTGTTGTTGTTTAGTCGTTTAGTCGTGTCCGACTCTTCGTGACCCCATGGACCAGAGAACGCCAGGCACTCCTGTCCTCCACTGCCCCCCGCAGCTTGGTCAGACTCATGCTGGTAACCTCGAAAACACTATCCAACCATCTCGTCCTCTGTCGCCCCCTTCTCCTTGTGCCCTCCATCTTTCCCAACATCAGGGTCTTCTCCAGGGAGTCTTCTCTTCTCATGAGGTGGCCAAAGTACTGGAGCCTCAGCTTCACAATCTGTCCTTCCAGTGAGCACTCAGGGCTGATTTCCTTCAGAATGGATAGGTTTGATCTTCTTGCAGTCCATGGGACTCTCAAGCGTCTCCTCCAGCACCATAATTCAAAAGCATCCATTCTTCGGCGATCAGCCTTCTTTATGGTCCAGCTCTCACTTCCATACATCACTACTGGGAAAACCATAGCTTTAACTATACGGACCTTTGTTGGCAAGGTGATGTCTCTACTTCTCAAGATGCTGTCTAGGCCTGTCATTGCCCTTCTCCCAAGAAGCAGGCGTCTTTTAATTTCGTGGCTGCTGTCACCATCTGCAGTGATCATGGAGCCCAAGAAAGTAAAATCTCTCACTGCCTCCATTTCTTCCCCTTCTATTTGCCAGGAGGTGATGGGACCAGTAGCCATGATCTTCGTTTTTTTGATGTTGAGCTTCAGACCATATTTTGCACTCTCCTCTTTCACCCTCAATAAAAGGTTCTTTAATTCCTCCTCACTTTCTGCCATCAAGGTTGTGTCATCTGCATATCTGAGGTTGTTGATATTTCTTCCGGCAATCTTAATTCCGGCTAGGGATTCATCCAGCCCAGCCTTTCGCATGATGAATTCTGCATACAAGTTAAATAAGCAGGGAGACAAAATGCAGCCTTGTCGTAATCCTTTCCCAATTTTGAACCAGTCAGTTGTTCCATATCCAGTTCTAACTGTAGCTTCTCGTCCCACATAGAGATTTCTCAGGAGATAGATGAGGTGATCAGGCACTCCCATTTCTTTAAGAACTTGCCATAGTTTGCCATGGTCGACACAGTCAAAGGCTTTTGCATAGTCAATGAAGCAGAAGTAAATGTCTTTCTGGAACTCTCTAGCTTTCTCCATAATCCAGCGCAGGTTTGCAATTTGGTCTCTGGTTCCTCTGCCTCTTCTAAATCCAGCTTGCACTTCTGGGAGTTCTCGGTCCACATACTCCTTGAGCCTTCCTTGTAGAATTTTAAGCATAACCTTGCTAGCGTGAGAAATTAGTGCAATTGTGCGATAGTTGGAGCATTCTTTGGCACTGCCCTTCTTTGGGATTGGGATGTAGACTGATCTTCTCCAATCTTCTGGCCACTGCTGAGTTTTCCAAACTTGCTGCCATTTAACACAGTACCCCACATTATCCCTAGTGTGTGAAAAGGCCATTATGTTTGGTTGCTTTATGAAGTAGGGAAATTACACGACAGGAGGTAAAGCTGATAATACGGCTCAAAACACGTTGCTGTATCTTAATGAAACTTGTTTATTGTAGGTGGCTGCAGTAATCAGTGCAGTATTGATTAGGTGAAATATGGGCACTGTAAACCGTCACAGTAAAACTAGTTGCAAGGGGGAACTTTGATTGATTCTTTCTGCTACTTTCCCTTCCCCTGGAACACACACAGACACACACAAGTAAGCAATGAATGCTTGTCATGGACAAAACCTCAACACCAATGACTGTCAAGACCTCTCAAACAATGGTGTACTAAACTTTGTAGAATGATGCTTTGCGGACAGAACATGGAAGATCAATTGTACAGAGCCCTGCAGTTGGTATTTATTATGTTTTACATAATGATTTTTTCAGATCTCATAATTTATCCAGTGTTTCCTGAACAATCCTCATGACAGCTTCTTCTTGCTGCTCTCCTTCCTGTTATGACTATTATATATCGTAAAATGCTGCTTATGCAGTTCACGCATAAGAAAAAAGACAGTGGCCATGCATCCCACCTCATAATACTTTGGTCAAAAAGCTATTATAAGGGCTATCTTGTCCAAGAACATAGAACAGGGGCCCTAAAATTGCCTGTCAAGAGTTAGGGTCTAGACAGCAAACAGGGCAAGCAAAAAGGATCCCTGAATTACAGCCTTCCCACTGTGTAAGATGTATTGTGTTTCTTCTTGAATTATAGTAGTTATTTCCAGATTTGCATCTACGTATATAAAATCTGTGTATGTAAATTTTATGTAAAACTGTATATTTTTGGGGTCTTTTTTTAGTGAAGCAATTCTTCCTTTTTAGTGATGCACTGGTGATAATCCCATAGATCAGAGGTGGGGAACCTTTTTTTTCTCACAAGATGACAAAATGTCTTGGTCTGACACTCCTCATTACTGGGACTCAGATCACCCTTTCGCCTTTGTCTTCAATTACGCATGCTTTCCACATTTTTAATAATAATAAATAATAATAATAATAATAATAATAATAATAATAATAAACCTTTATTGTCACTACACCACCTGTGTGCAGTGAAATTGAACGAGCCCTCCCATTCATTGTTTAACGCTACAGCTGATCTGAGAACGAGCATCTTCTCATCTTCTCTCCATCAGACCTTTCATCCTCTTCCCAAAGAATTGAAATGACCTATCATTTTATGAAACAAGAATAAAAGATGCTTTAATTTTCTCTAAAAGCAAAAGGATAATAACAGCTCTCTTTCTCTCTCACTCTTGGCAAACATATGACTATATGAAAGAGACTCGGGCTCCATCCCTTTGAAGATGCTAGCAAGTTTGCGTTCAGTGTGAAAACATACATGCATTCAGAGTTATCCTTCTCTGACCTCCTGCACTATGTATTCCAGTCTGCATCAACAGGAGCAACTAGAAGAGTTGTATCAAGAAACCACAGCAACTGACCCCTCTCCCCCACCACCCCCACCATTAGCCAACTTTGTTGTTTCAGCACAGGAGATAAAAATAAATTACATGAATGCCGTTTCAGAAAGACAAAGGTACTTAATTGGCTTGCAGTTTGCTGCACTGTAAATAATAAATCACAGTGTTATGAACGTGACCTTCCTTTCTGCTATCAGCCTGATCTTCTCTGAGCAGGGGTACAGAAACCAGCAGTCTCCATGGTAGCACTGTCAGCATCTCAGAAATTGCAGGCAATAAGTGGAGGCTTCTGGATCAACAGATATCACCCTGGCACAGCCTTGCACATCTGGCTTTGCTTTTTGGAAGCAGGTGGCCTCCACAGTACATCCAGCTGCAACATTGTTTTCACTGAAAGACAAGGAGAAAGACAAACAATGGTTGTGATGAAGCTGAAGCCATGAATTATCCTGACAAGATGCCAAACATCTTCTGCAATGAAAGATGGAATGGTTTGTGTAGGTAAAACAGGCACACGCATTATCACAGGGACTAGGGTAGTGAGCATAATCATAGCCAGCAAATAGTGCCAATTTAATTGGCAAGGCATTTACTTAAAATTTGTTAATATTTGGGGAGTTATTTACTCCGGAGGTGGTTTAAATGTTGTGCCTTGTTCAATAATCTCAGGGTTGGTTTAAAATAATAATTAGGGCTAGATCCAGCTTTACACAAGTTTTGAGCACATCCATTGAAATAATGGTTTACGACGCGGGTGGTGCTGTGGGTTAAACCACAGAGCCTAGGACTTGCCGATCAGAAGGTCGGCGGTTCAAATCCCGCAACGGGGTGAGCTCCCACTGCTCAGTCCCTGCTCCTGCCAACCTAGCAGTTCGAAAGCACGTCAAAGTGCAAGTAGATAAATGGGTACCACTCTGGCGGGAAGGTAAACAGCGTTTCCGTGTGCTGCTCTGGTTCGCCAAAAGCAGCTTAGTCATGCTGGCCACATGACCCGGAAGCTGTACACTGGCTCCCTCAGCCAATAAAGCGAGATGAGCGCCGCAACCCCAGAGTCGGCCATGACTGGACCTAATGGTCAGGGGTCCCTTTACCTTTACCTACAAACAACTCCCTTTGATTTCAGTGGCTCTACTCTAAGCACACCTGCGAATGGCTCCAAACCTCAGTCAATAAAATAGATATGTATCCAGCTAAGTTCTTCAGAAACTCAGCTGAAACTAATGTGCCCAGGTAGGTTAGACTGGAAGAGAGTGACTGGCCCAAAGTGGACTTCATGGCTGAGGGGAGATTTGAACCCTGGTCTCCCAGGTCCTATTTCAGCACTCTAAATGTAAACTGCCTCCCACATGTGCTTGCACATTTTCCATAGCATAAAAATACAGATATAAATACATATAGTAGATTTAGAGATAGTGATTACACTCCACTGTCACCTCTCTCTCTCTCTCTCTCTCTCTCTCTCTCTCTCTTTCTCTCTCTCTCTCACACACACACACACACTTGTCCTGGTCCTTTTTTTCCTGTGCTTCTCCGTTCAGGTACAATCATTATCCTACCAAAAATACACCAACAAAAAACAGTTGAACTTCAGCTCCTCCTTTCTTTGAATTGGATCCAATGAGCCTTGCACACCACACAAGAACATCCAAATCTACCATACAGGACCTCTGGATTTGCCATTACAACTGTAGCACATTATGCTGATTCATTGAGTGTCCTTGATCTTTCTGCAGTATCAGAAGAGAGTGGACCCTTGAGGGTAAGGACCCTTGAGCTGTTTGATCTTTGTGAACTGCTATTTGGCAAATAATGTGAAGAAGAAGCAGGGCTGCATTAATGGACCTGCCCCTGGCACAGCATACCCCCATTAGCCTTGCTCCCACATCGGGCACAGACACAGGCAAAGAAACCCACACAGAGAGGCTTCACGCAATCTGGACAATCTGGGTGGCTCAGGGATTTGCCAGTGGAAGTAGAGCCAGTAGCACAGCCTCACTTCTGCTTCATCACATGAGTGATTACTCATTCTGAGTAATACATGAATAGGGGTACTGGTACAGACCTATCAGTGGCAGAACCAGCAGAGCTCGTGCTCATTCTAAAAGTTCTGGATTATGCTTTTGGTGTCTTCATTTAACACAATAGATTTCTAACAGCCTTGCCACCTTCCACTTGCATATGATAAGAGGCTCATACACATGAGAATGAAAGGAGTGTTGCATTGTCATTGGTGCTAGTAGGAAGATGGCATTTTAGCTTTTTATAATAATCTTCAGGAAGTCAAAGGCAAATGTCACAACTGCAAATGTTAACACCGATAAGTAATTATTTAGTTTCCGGATCTTGAAATACACAAGAAAAAATATTCACTCCTGCTTTCCATATTTGACAGCTCCACACGTATACATGAAGGTCACCCGCACATCCTGATTTCACTTCTATTCGGTGGAAGTTTCAAGATTTTATTGAAGCCTATCTCAGGTCTCTGGATATACTGTGTTGATTTTCTGGGCAGACAACAACAGACTGAAGCTCTGCTATGTTGGAGCTGGTTCCATTCTAATCAGGGAAAAGAGAACCACTGGAGTCAATTCTACACAGTAAATTGGATTCAGGCTTTGTTCCATAGCCACTGGCATTCAAAATTGCATGCACTAAAGGCAATATCCTCAAGCAACTTATCTACAAGTAGTGCTGAAATGGACAGAAAACAGCATAATGCTGGGAGTTCCAGAGAAGCCTACAGCACTGATAATGTCACTCTGTGAATTAATTTACCAATGGAATGTCTATACAGGTGTATGAAAATTTTTAACACTCTGCAAGTTGTTGAGATTAGGGCTTGTTTTTGTATAGGTACTCAGCTGGATACAGACTTTGGCTGCCATCTTATGCACACTTACTGGGAAGTTTATTCTCACTGAAGTCTATGGAAATTATGTCTGAGTAAATCTGCATAGGCTTTTCACTGTTACTTGAACTTAATTTCCATTGAAATGAATGGGTCACCATTTAGCCATGAGGTAACTTTTCACATTGTTTTCAGTGTGACCTAAGTGCAACTAACATACTCTGGATCAAACATACGCTGTTCTGGATGTTTATGACAGGGCATATGCACCTACTTTCCTTGGAATGAGAATCAGAAAGGAGGAACAGGTTTCTGAACAGAAACTTGGGACATTATTTCAAATCCAAAAGCAGAGGTTATATACACAGTTCTCTGTGTGGTGTTGGACCTGTGATGGTTGTTTTACCTATTCAGGTCAATACAGCCATCGTGAAATGAATATGCATGCATGTTGTTGTTTTTCCTAATGAGCCTCTGGTTTTGTGTGTTCACTTCAAGAAATATCTTCCTGGTTGGCATGCAGAATTTGATTCTGTAGCTTTGTATGGGTCACTGCTTCTGTGTGATACTGTGTGATACTGTTGCATCTGCTTGGTTTCATGCTAATATATGAACTACCAGACCAATGATTCATTCGAGCTTGCTAATGAGTCTTTGACTGTCAGTGGCTCTCCACATCATGCAGAGGTCTCACTAACTCTGCTACAAGAACTTTTAGCTGCAAATGCCAGCCATTGAGCATAGCAAAAATAGCTCTGAACTATGGCCCCTCCCCTAAGAGTGCAATCTTATACACACTTACCTGGGAGTCCTACTGAACCCAAAGGACTTAATTCTGAGGGGGCAGGCATAGGATTGTACTGATAAACAATTAACTGCCTTAACGCATGTCAAAAAAGGCATGGTGCTCCACATTCTGTTCTGGGGCCAAAGGAATATCAGTGGAGGGGAAAACATGGGGAAGGAGCTACGTGTATCATTCATAGGCTGAAAAAAGTCCTTTCTTCTTGTTGCCTCTCTGCTACTGTTGGACTTGATGTGGTTGGCTGGTGCTCCAGAAACATCTGATCACCACAAGGGCTTTGGTGATACCCCAGTCCAGGCTCCAGAGTTCGTGACATTCCCATGTTCAAGCTTCCATGTTCAGTGTTATTCTGCAAAATCTATCAAATTTGTCCAAGGTGTGCTGAACAGCAGCATAATCTGCTGTTCAGTTTTGCTTTTACAGTACCTACTCAACCATCTACTTTGTTCATCTCTCCATCAGCTAAATATGGCTTCCTTGTCAAAACATCATTTTACCATTATTGCTTATTTCCAGAACATTTTTTAATTATCCAGCTCACAAACCAGCATGCAACCAAAGCTGGTGAAGCAGCTTCTGATTTACATGGGCATCACTGTATGGTGGATTCAGTCTTCTGAAAATAATGCTTGCTGTATGTATGTATGTTTGTTTGTTTGTTTGTTTGTTTGTGTGTGTGTGTGTGTGTGTGTAGAGGGAGAGAGAGAGAGAGAGAGAGAGAGATGGTATTACACAGACATCTACTGCAAAGTAATGGAAGAAATTGAAAAATGCAATTACTGCCTGGCTGATAACAAAATCACCAATAGCAAGAGTCAAACTTGTGTAGAGGCCTACTTTAAGAGTTTTTAAAGTCTCACCCACCTGTATCCAAGGACTCTTTCACAGATTGTGTAGTAAGGATTCCTTCAACACACCCACTGTCTCTCAAATATTGCACAAAGCATACAACTCTTTGGCCCTTTTATCTGCTCATGTGGGACCAATATAGATAGCTGGCCCTGATGAATACTTGAGGTTCCCGAGCCCTACATTTGAAATTCGTGGGCAGTCATTTAATTTTATCCTGATTCTAATTCTTAAGCTGTATTTTAATCAATTGTTTGGTTGTGTTTTAATGAATTTGATATTTCATGTTAGCCTCCCTGAGCCCGGTCCTGGCCGGAAAGGGTGGGGTATAAATAAAAATTTACTTGTTGTTGTTGTTTAGTCGTTTAGTCGTGTCCGACTCTTTGTGACCCCATGGACCAGAGCACACGAGGCACTTCTGTCTTCCACTGCCTCCCGCAGTTTGGTCAGACTCATGCTGGTAGCTTCGAGAACACTATCCAACCATCTCGTCCTCTGTCGTCCCCTTCTCCTTTCAATACCATTTCTGGTTTATATACTTTTAGCAGTAGTTGCCAACAATATTCCAAAATAAATTTAGCAGCGAAAACTAAGGACTCCCCCTTCCCCCCAATTCTGCAGAAGATACTGGATTTTGCACTAAAATCTAATGCTCTAGGTTACAGTCCATCACCAGTTGAGCATCTTTCTACATTCCTGGAAGAGAACAAATATGAAGCATATTTCTACACTCCTGGCAGAGAATATATTGTGAAGGAAATGCCTAAAGTCTTTGCACCCCAAAACTTTGTAACCCTAGGCTTAAAATAGAGAAATAACTCACACAGGGTCTTAATTAGAAGCTACAAAGAGCTGTTACTTAAATTCAGAGAGAAAATGATGGAAAGTTTCACTATTTATATGTTTAAGCATTAGTTGTCTGTTTAATATACCAGATGTCTCTGTTTTTTCTACTGGCTGACGCTTATGGACTTGTCCTCTCAACTTTACCTGTATGCAAATATATACCTTGTGCTATGAGTGTGATTAAAATTGGCAGAAACTGAAATATCTGAAATATCTCAAAGATTAAAGAGTTATGTAACAAATACTATGTGCACATGTATTGGGATATGCCAAGCAAAGTATAATAGTCTCAATGATTTCCTTCTCTGGGGAAGCAAATTTGGGGTTCCACCAAAGGTGGAGGTCTTGCCCTGAGGTTCTGTACTGGTGCAGCAGAAATTTTTAAAAAGGTGCTTAAATCTGGCCTGCTTTGCTTTGAATATGCCTTGCATGCATTTTTATTCCAGAAACCTCCTACTTAGGAATGAACCTGGGGTTTCTGGCCATGCCCACGATCAATGGTGGTTGATCTTCATAGCCCTTTGGGGGCTGCGAGGAAGTTCAGGCACGGGGAAAGAGGTAGTGGGGTCTGGGGAGTTCACTGCATCCCACAGTGGTACACAATCCTGTGTCTGCCAACTTGAAATGCAGAGTGCGCGCGACCTGGGAGTATGTCCCTGTCATGGACAAGCCTCTGTTACTGGCATGATTTGTACATGGCTCCTCCTTAATCTGGACAATTGGCATTCATCAAGAGGTACTCCTGGACTGACACATGCTAATGGGCTGTGATCAATCAGCTGACAAAAGGACTAGGCTTGGCTCTCTGAAGGTATTTGAATGTTTTTCTGAAGCTTGAGAATCCCTACAACAGCCGGGAAAAGAAGGACAAGGACAAGGTGCTTTGTGCTTTCTTACGGTTTTCAAATGGTCTTTCCTTTTCTTGTCCTCCCCTGCACAATGAAAGAGACGTGTGTAGCCATTGGTTTGTTACTCTGTCTGAAACTTCAAAAAGTGGAGGGAGGCTTTTTATTTATGTTCAATAAGGAATTTAATATGGTTTTGCTATGCCCCCCCCCCCCAGATCTAGACTGAATGGATTTTATCTATGAGTATCTGGACTGGGGTGTTGTAGAAGGAATGGGAGGAGGGAGAGAATGAGCTGCAGCTGAACAGATGTGGAAAAGAGGCTGAATTTGAGAAAATATCTTGCTCTTAACTGTGTGCCGAGAAAGAACTCCAGGGGGGAATTTTAATGGTGGAAGCTTGGAGGTGCGCCCTGTGTATTATTTATTGCTGCAGCTCATATGCTAGTTTGCAAACAGCAGAAGGAATGGAATGTGATCTTGTACAATTCAGATAAACACTGCAAAGAACTGGACAATGGAAGATAGTAATGAACTTTCTTGGCACATCAGGTCTGGAGCAAAAATGTATATGAAGGACTACCCACATGAACTGGATTTTATATTTATAAGATGTAACAGAGGTGCTATTTGTAAGGAGGAAAAAGCGGTCAGCTAGAAGAATGGTTTAATGGTTTAATGCGGCGATATGATTGACATATATTTGCAACACGAGCGGGAAACCTGATTTTAAGAAATTGTATTAAATTAAAGTAGTTCAATTTGTTTTGTAGTAATTTGGAAAAACCATAAAAATAAATAAATAAATAAAATGAATGAACGTGGGAGTGGAACTGGCCACCCCCTTGACAAAATGAACATTTCATGAGACTACTGACTCTTTGAAATCAGTAGACAATGATTACTCCTGACTGATATCATAGCAAGAGTTAGTGCAGCATAGTGGCTAAGGGACTGAACTACAGTATCTTACCTCTGCTATGAAATCACTAGGCAGAATTAGAACATTTGTGCAGGAGAGCAGGGGGAAAAAAAGAAAAAAAAAAGAGGAGAAGAGAGAACAACAAGAACAACAAGAAAAACAAAAATTGGACAAAGTTGGAAGATAGACCCTTTCTAAGATTGGAGATTTGAAATTAAAGATGATTAAAAGACGGTAAAGATTATTAAAAAGACGGCAAAGCGGACAGGTGAAGGATTATGGTTCAGATTATGGCTCAGATGTGGGAGCTCCAGGAGACAGTGGATACTGATGGACATTGGGAACGCAACTGGGAAAGGGGGGAGGGAAATTTGGAATCCAAAGGGTGTTAAATTATATTTTATTCTTTTTTTAACTCTTTTATGTTAATCTATATCTTATATTAAAGAGGGGAACTCGTGGAAGGGAACAGGTCGATTTTAGGGGATGGGAAAATATTTTTTAAATTGGGTTAATGATAATAATTTTAAAATTTGGGGTAAGAATTTGTTGAATCTATTTGAAGGAATTGGAATACAAGAGGGGGTGGGGAGGGGGAAGTCCTGGAAAGATGATATTGAAAATAAGGCCTTAAATTTGGATGTTTTTCTTTTTTTTTGTTATATTTGAAAATCTTTAATAAATATTATTAAAAAAAAAATGAGATCACTAGGCAGCCTTATACTCTCATCTTCCACTCTGAAATGACAGTACAGAAATAATAAAACTGATCTATCTTACAGTGCTGCTGAATGAATTAATGAGCTAATGCATTTGAAATGCTTTCAGCTCTCTCAAGCACAACACAGAAATGCAAATAACCATTGTGGAATATGCAGGTCTTTACTATTAAGAACTATGTAAAATTCCTTTAGAACATTAGAAGCTAGTATGCTTGATTGCTGACATTTTCCGTTCCTGCACATATTTGCTCTGATCCAGCAAAGACAACCTGTGGTTTGGGGAAAGAATTCCATGAATGCTGCAGAGAGAGAAATAAACCTCAAGCATGCCACTATTAAGTGATGCCCAACACAGGCATCCAGAAACCAAAAGTACTATTTCATTATGAGGGAAATTCTAAAAATGAGTAACACTGCCACTGACCTGGCTTAGTGTGGTTCTTAATTTATAGGCATTCTTGAATCAAACTTATAGTGGGGCTCAAAAAGCTGGAATTTACTTGGTTCCATACAGAACTTAGCAGAGCTCAGAGCAATCAGCCCAGGTCTGTGTCTATGGCTCTGCTTTCAAATCCTTTTATTTATTTGTCATGCTAGAACGTTAGAAGGGGATGTGTGGTATGGGATGGAACCCAGGAACTGGCTGCCTCATTTATTCTGGATTATCAGTGCATTTTAAAACTCTGGCAAACTAATTCTCTCTACAGTCACATTTCCACATCACAATGAAAACATTTGCCTTGACAAGGAATGAATTTAGCTCCTTTTGTTATAATTAAGGCCAATGCATGTCAAAGGCAGCATGTACGCCATATATCACTGAATTACCTGTCTGTTGGGCAATACTTTTTAAGCACTTTAAAGTTTTCACTACCTGCTGCTTTTCATTTAGACACAATTAATCTTGTAATGAGGTGGAACCTATTTCCCAGCCCTTACAGTTTGCTTTTTCAGCTTCCCAAACCATGCATGAAGAGGTAAATTTCCAGTGGGTCTCTCAGTTGCTGCTCTGTTTATATTCAATAGAATCGGCTTGCCCTGATTTCAATTCTGGTCTGGTCATTTTAAAATTGGAACTCCTGAAAAACAAAATGAAAAACATGCTATTTCCAAAGCAATATACAGTAAATCCAAGCATGACCACAGAGTTCCTTGACCAATCCTATATGATCAGGCCTCATCTTAACACATCCAAAATGGATCTCCTAGAAATAAAAATGTCTATGTGTCAGTAGTGATAGGCCACATATCTAAAAATGCTGGCAATGCTCATCAAAATGCTCAGAAGGTTCTACAGATGAAAGTTAGGCTTGTTGACAACTAAGCAGGATCACAGGAGGTTAATGAAGTAGACCAGGAACATGGCAATCAAATAAGGAGAATGGATCATACATAAATATCATTTGGATCAGCCCATCTAGTAGAGTACTTAACAAAGATGAGCAGGCCAGGATCTGATCAGTGCTTGGAAGAGAGACCACTTGGGAAGCCTACACATACTTCCTTCAGTTCCAGAAAGAAAGTTCGGACACAATGTAATATATCACATCAGTGAACAGAGCTGGTGTTAAGCACCCTATGGTCAGTTTAGTTGTTCTGATGCTCTTTTAATATTTGTAATGATTTGAACTCTGTTTGAAAGGTTGCATCATGTTATGTATTTTCTGCTGCTCTGAGTTCCTACAGGAGGAAAGGCAAGGTAAAAATCTTATAACTAAAATAAAGTAGTGAAACACAATAAAATAGGATAAAAGAAGGAAAAAGTAGCAATGAAGAAGTTGCAATTTTTTCTAGAATTTTATGGTGCCCTCCATGACAAGCTCTCCCAGTAGCCATCTCCTTCTCATTTCTGCCAAACAGAAAGTTCTGTGCATGCCAATCAGCCTCTTACTGCACCCCAGCCCCAGTGTGCTCCCTCCAAAACTGGCTTGGGGAGGGTCAGGAGAACCCCAAAAACAGGGCAGGGGGAAGAGAAGTGCTGACATGCTTGCTTGCACATATGGAATGTTTATAATAACATGGCATGACTTTACCTCTGAAGGCATACTCTTCCATTGTCTCCCGAGACAGACAGATGCCAACAATTCCACCTGATATTTATATGCCTTACTCCAGGCATTCACATGAGAGAAGCATTGCCTTGACATAAATGTACTTAGTACAGAATATAGCCTTGGATGTCTGATAAACCACTAATCCATTCATTTCCAGAAACATCATAATTAGATGTATGCTCACCTAATTATATCCCTGTGTTAATAAGGTCTCATTGACCTCGGCCTTTAATATTGTCCATTATTGCTTTGCGCCATGAAACCTGTCCCCAAGTACACTGAGGTTAAGCTTTTAAAGCCATGTTGACCCCCTGCAGAAAGCAGTAAATGGCTATGCCAAGACTTAATTGTACTTGAGAGGTATTTCAAGTACCTCTCAAATCTCTCCCTTGCTCTCTGTTAACCCTTGCACCCAAATAAATCTAAGTTGGAAATGAGTTGAGAGCCAGAAATATTCAGCACTGCATCTCACTTCCATTGGCAATACAAAATACCATCTTGGCATGTGTTTGGGAAAGTTCCCCTATGTAGGCTCTACGTGAACACAAATGTAAGCAGGCAACTCAGTGCTAAAGCATAGCTGATAGACGAAAAGACTAAGCCCCCTACTACAGTCATACCTCATGTTACATTTGCTTCATGTTACGTTCTTTCGGGTTACGTCCCACGGCGACCCGGAAGTACCAGAAAGGGTTACTTCTGGATTTCGCAGCTCACGCATTCACAGAAGTGCAAAATGATGTCATGCGCATGTGCAGAAGCGGCGAATAGCAACCCGCACGTGTGCAGACGTGCCGCTGTGGGTTGCGCTCTTTTCATGTTGCGAATGGGCCTCTGAAATGGATCCCGTTCGCAACCAGAGGTACTACTGTATTTATATTGGGCCTGACTTATCAGAGGCTACCGTATTTTTTGCACCATAACACTCACTTTTTTCCTCCTAGAAAGTAAGGGGAAATGTCTGTGCGTGTTATGGAGCAAGTGTCTGTGGGTGGCGGGGGGGATCTGCTGCAGTCGTGAGCAGAGGATCCATGGTTCCCCTTCCTTCCCTTCTCCGTGGTTATAAAGCATGGATCCACATGGATCCTCAGGATTTTTGCATTGGGCTACTCCAAACTCACTGTCAGATCACATGTCTGTGGCCACAGCATGAACCACAAAAATCATATATCCACTATTTCGTTTAGAATATTTTTTTTTCTTGTTTTCCTCCTCTAAAAATTACGTGCGTGTTATGGTCTGGTGCGTGTTATAGAGCGAAAAATACGGTATATACTTCTGGCCAATCAGTAGGAATATAGTCAGGAATTTTCCTGCATAAGAAAAGGATGTATAGCTTATTAAGGATTCTTCAGCCTTGGTCAGTGAATTGAGGGCTTCTTTGCAAGTTGTGTTTACCCAGAAGGCCATGGAAATCAGTGGGGCTTATCATTTGGGCAATGTGCACAAGATTGCAGTCTTAGCAGAACTGGAAGAATACAATATATTGAATATATGTCAATTTTTTTATTTAAGGATTAGAGGATTCAAATACATATTACATGAAAAAAAAAACTATTAAAAAATCTAAGGAAGTGTTTGAAAGGGGTGATTTGGAATGGAAAATCAGCAGAGGGAGTTGCTATCCCAACCCATCAGGTGGGAGGGAGGTATTCATGGTGAGTTCCACCACCTCGTCTTCTAGGAAAATGGCACTGCATAGCATTGTTTTCTCTGTATTGCCACATTCCTCTAACAGGAATGATTTGCAGCAGCACAGAGGCAAGACACAGCAAACTTTTACAGGAGAGCACTTTGCCACGTGGCACAGCTATTTTGTGTGAGGAGCCTCTCATTAACTCAGGGACATGTTTGGATTTCAAAGAAGCTATTAATTCAAAGAGCTTGTTGACCACTGCTAAATTCCCTAATAGGAGTAGATTTGGAAAGCGTTCAAGTGAATTCTCTCCTGATAAGTCAGATGCAAGCTCCTTGCCTTCCTGAAACAGAGGTTAATTTACAAAGTTGGTCAGAAAGTTTAAACAGCAATTTAATTTTTTGAAATATTAATGCATAACCATAGCTTGGCGCCAGGGAGGAAATTGCATTAGGGCTGAAATAGCCCTGCTGTCTAATGTCTACACCTAATATGTACGCTTGGTTTTTAATGCTCTGCAATTCATTTGATGGAAAACTCTAAGGATTAAATTTACAGTAAAGAAATTATTTAAGGTTATAGGTACATTTCTGAATTTATGGCATTTTGACATTCAACGTGTGAGACTGAATTTCTACTTCCATAACCTGCTAATTACCCATGCACAGAGCTGGGTAATGAATTGAGTGAAGGACAGCTTAGCCCAGGAATTCTGCTGCAATGAATCACCAAGCAGTGCATTGAACGGGAAACATCAGAGGAGGGTGGCTGAGCAGAAAATATTTTTTTTACCGGACTTAAGCCAAGGTCAAAGGAAGGAGAAGAGATAGGCCAGTACTTAGCAAGTAGGCTGGAGGCTCAAACAAGTTGAGTTAAATTTCCAGGTTGTTTTCTCCAGTTATTCTGTGCTCTGTGACCTTTAATAGGGCTGTGAGCAGGACTTTTTTCAGCTGGAACTCACCAGAACAAAATTCTGGCACCTCACAGGTGGGCACCATTGCCATTATAAGAGAACAAAGCAGGCATTCATGGTGATCTCCAGCACCTTTTTTTCTAGAAAAATAGCACTGGGTATGAGTTAGTGTTGATGTGCAGGGAGGAACCAAATACATTTGTGTGAGATATTTTGGAGGGAAGGGCCATGGCTCAGGGGTAGAACATCTGCTTTGCATACAGGTTCAATCCCTGGCAGGTTCAATCCCATGAGCATGTATGTGGTACAGCTTGACTTTCCATATTTTCATTATTTTAAAACACCTCTGTCACTCATAACACCACTGTTTTGTCTTCAGTTAGCTAACTGTATGAAAGTTGCATTCACCCACTAAAGGCAGCTACTGATCCACAGCAAGGCAGACAGGAGGTCCCCAGTGTAGGAGTCAGGCTGGGACCAAATGTGTGGCTATACTGAAATCTAGATGTAGCGGAGTCAGGCTGGGACCAAATGTGTGGCTATACTGAAATCTAGATGTAGCGGTTGGGTTCTCCAGCCCAGGTTCCTGGAGGTCCATAGCTTAAGCTAGAACTTGACATGCAGTAAGGAGAATGCCTCTGTTGACCAGACAAAGGTGGAAGACCCAGCTTCTCCCATTTAGGGACAAATCAGAGGCTTCAGAGTTCTGGGCTATCATTAGGAACTGATGTTGCATGTCCCTGTTCCCTCGGACATTTGAGCACCTGCAGTCCATGGTATCTCACTGGGCTAGGTCACATGCGTGGTTTGTGGCTCAAGGTCCAGGACAGGCAGGTCTGAATGATCTTCTGATACACTAGAACAGGGTGGTCCAACTCACCCTTGGCAACATTTGATGCATGCCTCAGCCCAGCCCTCGTGTTGCCTTTCCAAAGCTGGGAAAGCAAGGCGCTGGGCTTTGGGAAGAAGGCATGAGGGGTCTGACAGAGTTCTAGAGTCCCCCTGATGCCTTCTCAAAGCCTAGTTAGTGCTTTTCCATGTTGGGAAAGGAGGTGGGAGGGCTCTGAGTCCCTGCCAGAGCCTTGTGCCTCCTTCCCAAAGCCTGGCAACTCACTTTGGGAAGGCAGAGCAAGGCAGGGGGTGGACATCAAGTTTTGGCCTCGCTCCCCCTCCCCCAGTGTGACAAGGCAGTGTGGGCTCTATCAAAGTACTCTTGAGGCCTACTTGGTTTGAAAAGTTGGCCAGCTCTGCACTAGACAATAGCCAAGCCATCCTACCCAGGAGAAGGATGCTGCAGCCACTTCCTTCAACCAGGTTCCATAACAGTAACAGCTGTTCTACTGGCATTTTATAATTATGTTGCATTTTTGTCTCACAACAACAATAATAATGCTATTTTTCTTAGACCCCACTCTTCCTCTTATGAGTAACAAACACAATTTTCTCATGCAATTAGATCACATTCTGCAAATCAGCAGACTTTGATAAGTAATTACTGCCCCCCCAATGTTCCGTTGTATGCTTTTCAAATTAATGAATATATAAATGTATTCCAGTTACTAATTATGAATATGCAATTGTTCCCCCCTCTAGATTTCCTTGATTAATCAATTAAACCATATTATTAATCAACTCATTTTGTGTGTGTGTGTGTGTGTGTGTGTGTGTGTGTGTGTGTATTCAGAATAGTTACTGAAATTCATTACATTTGGGTGTGGGTGCTAAATAAATTAAAGACCTACAAGTTGCTCTTAGTAGTATACTTTTTGCTATACCTAAAATCATCTTCCAGTTATGGTTACAGATACCTTTCAAGTTTCAGCATTGTGGGAAGATACTCTAGGCCCCCACCTCCATTTGTATGGACACATAGTTCCTACCATGGCACTGTTGCAGTGAATCCACTGACCTTTTCCAATTGTGGCATCTGATGTTGTAGTTCATCTCTGCAAACAGATGGACAGATGAAATGAGGTGAGCTGCATTGGAGCCCTGGCTTTCACAAATATTCTTTCATTTGTGAAAAGTGCTGTTTTTCTGGTGGGGGAGGGTGTATCAGGTGTAGAAGCAATTGCGATAAAGGAATTCCAAAGCAATCAGGTTGGCACTTCCACTTTGTGACACTACACAGTGTCACAGTGAAATCACACTGTGCAACACAGAAAGTTTGGAAGTGCCATTCCAGTTGCCTGGACAATAGGCCAGAGCACTCCCTATTCTCTACATGATTCAGATTGAGGGCAATGAGGGTGGAGTGAGGGTAATTTAGCAGCCCCGGCAGGTGGCGATAGTAGAAGGAGGCCAAGTCCCAGAGAAGAGGAGCTGTCAGCCGTTGAAGCCACATTCGGCTCCACCCCTGACTCCTCCCAGTGTCTCAGCATCACACACATGCCATGTGTGCGTCATTGCGCCCCCTCCCCCCTTGCTCAAGTTGGCACCTCTGGTGCCAAGGACTACTTCTTACCACTGTACTGTTGACTCTTTGTTTCCTGTGTTTGAACTACTATATACGTAAGCTTTTGTTCTGAAGTGCCTCGGGGCAGACCTTCTCAACCAGATCATTGAGTTGAGTGAGCCCTGTCCTATTGCAATAGCTATAACAAATGCTGTGCCCCTAAATCTGGATGCTGGACTTAGAAATAGTTTCATTGGTTCTGTGGTTTATTCGAAAGGTGGTTGTTCCTTACCTGGGTAGCGAACAAGGTGGTGCAGAGGTGAATTCTTACCACATCACCATCAGTAGCTTGCAATGCATCACATTTCTATGGACTTTCTAGGCTGGGCTGTTAGGCCATAATATTCTGCGGGTGATAGATAGATAGATAGATAATACTTTATTCGGCTATAAGCCCACAAGGTAAAACAAGTCAACAAATAAAATAGCATTTTACAATCTAAAACATCAACTAAAATATTTCTATGCATAATCTCTTTCACATTACTTACAATCTCTAGATGTACTGTATTATGGCCTTGAAGATAAAGATGGTGCATAGAGTTTACTAGATTTTTAATAGTCATGCAGCATTCCATGAAGTCTTTTATATGAAAGAACTGAAATCAGGAATCTGGCAACCTGTTCTATAAGAGTCATTGTCCTGGAGTAGATAAGCTAGATGGAATTCAGGTGGTTTAGCCACAATTTCCAGAATGACTGAACTCAGAATCCTTGATCGGGGAACAATGTATAAGGGGCAATTAAACAAGATATGATAAAGGGATTCTATTGATTTGTTGTCACATGCGCATAAAACAGAGGTTTTACCATTAGAAAATCTATTGCTCAGCACATTTGAGGGGAACACATTAAATCTGGCTCTAACAAATGCGAATCTATGCGACGCAGCCGATAAGGTAGACAGATATCGAGGTATCTGGGACGTAGATGTAATGCCCTGATTTATCGGGGAACATGTACCTCCACCTCTAGTAAGATTTTGTTGCAAATCAACCTCCTCCAATCTTTGTTTGATGACCTTTTTAGCTGTAATTAGATCTAAATTAAGTATATCGGAAGGAGAGATTCCATAAGACAACAGTTTGGAATGGATTTTTGTTGCCCATGGGCTGGTGAATTCATCTCTCCAAAGGCACTGAATAAGATGGTAATTTGGCAATTTAAGCCAAAGGGACAGCCAATAATTAAAGGCATGTCTCCACATCAGAATCTCTAAGGAGGGGGTCTTAAGTTCTAAGTGAATGGCAGAGTTGCTTACACAGGAGGGTAGTTTCAAAAGGCGTCTTAGAAAAAGATTTTGCAATGTCACCAGAGGCATGAGGTTTACAAAGGCGCCCCATAAAGGGACCGCATAGGCCATAGTTGCAACCACTTTTGCACTATAAACTTTTAAGGCGGATGGAACATGCATAGCCCCCTCAGTAAAGAAGAAGCGTAATAGAGCGTAGATAAGGGCTTTAACCTTATTTTGTAAATATGTGATATGCGCTTTCCATCCCATATTATACTGTAAGTAAATTCCTAGATATTGAAATTTGTAAACTTGTTCAATTGGCTTCCCCTCGAGTTCCCATCTATACAGTTTACGACTCCTGGAAAAAATTAGGACTTTAGATTTGGAATGGTTAATAGTAAGTAAATTTGTCTGGCAATATAGCGCAAAAATCTTAAGGGCCCTCCTCAAACCGATTCGAGAATATGAGAGGATCACCGCATCGTCAGCGTACAATAATAAGGGGCAGCGATAGTCTGCAAGCCTGGGTGCATGAATGGTGGTTTGGGCCTCAGCTAGAGGAGTTCTCATGTCACTAATATAGCGGTTAAAAAGATAGGGGGCAAGGATGCACCCTTGTCGTACCCCCTTATTTATTGGTACAGAGTTTGTGAGATCGCCCTCAGGTGTTAACCTCACCCTAGCGGCTGTCCCTTCATGTAATTTAATCATAAGCCACAACAGCCTTTTATCTATGCCCCACTTTGCCAGTTTTTCCCATACCAGCTCTCTAGAGATACTGTCAAAAGCCGCCTTCAGGTCTATAAAAGCGGCACATCTGCGGGTGATTCAATGCTCATTAATGAAAATGATTTTTTTCTTGTTTTTTAAAAAGGTGCTGCTTAATATTACACTGTTGGAATTACCTTATTGCACAATAATTTCAATAAAATGGCACATGAATTAGTAATAGGATGAGATAGCTTGAAGAACAGCAGCCTTTTCAGTATGCACAAATTCAGTAATAGCTGTAATTATAATGAAGTAATAATAAAACACAATGTCTTACTCTTTTCATTCAAGGGCAGCAAGTATGAATAATGGATCCCTCTCTGACTTCCTTTTAGTCATTCTTCTCTTAATTATGGACTGAAATAAAACAGGGTTCCTTAAATTTTGAAGGTTAGTAGAACATTGTTGGCGATACTATCATTTTTCAATGCTCCCAGTTATTTGATGCAATGCCAAATGATGACTGCAGGAAACCACCATATGTATGAAAGGTTTTAGCATGATCATCATCAACATCATCATTTTATTAAATTTCCATACCACTCTTCATCCGTAGATCTCAGGGGGGTTCACAGTATGGGTTAAAACAAGAAGTGGTTTTCTGAAAACAAAGCATACACTTTTTCTGTATTCATCTGTCTTTTCCAAGCCACTGGCTGAGTTACAGGTAACTCCCTGCCACTATTGGCTGCATTGATGTGATGTCATAGAATGTTGATGGAGAGTGTAAAGGAAGTGAAAAGTATGTCTTGCTAGGGAACAAAGGAATGCAGAACTTTGGGGAAAGAGAGGTTGTTGATATGAAATGGCCAAGGATGCCAGCCAGTTTGGGATGCTGGATTTCAAAGCTGATATAAAATTGGGCTCTAGAAGAATGATAGCCAAAAGACAAGAGGCCTGGGAGCCAGAGTGCCTAAAAGACAAGCAATAGACTGAGGACTCAGAACAAGGACCTGGAGGAAAGACCACCAGAAGAGGCAACGGTCTGGTTCATGATACTAGTTATTACTATATAATTGTGTGCTTGGGTACACAAGCATGTGGACAAAGTTTAGTGAGACTTGGACGTTTAGTGGACATTTGCACAGGAAGAATCACAGTTTCTGCAAAAACAATGGTTTGCCAGGTGGAGAAGGTAGCAAACTGAAGCAGCCTGGGACTAACTGCAGAGGAAAAGGACCTCAGGAACAGGAAGTACTAATCCCTCCAAGCTATATGTTCTTGGTTGGAAGAAAAGCAAAAAACAAAGGAGCAGCAGCTGGTCTGAGAGGCAAGCAGGCCATTAGCTAAGAAATGTGTGTCTGTATATTCATTATTTGGATAAATGATTCTATCTATAGCTACAGGTTTTTAATTAAGAAGTATTTAAGTATAACATTTTAACCCAATCTTATGATAATGCTAACAAATACTTGAGACACAAGTTATTGTTTGCTAGGAATTTGCACCTTCCCTGTTGTTCACAGTTTCTTCTCTCACTTCTGTTCCCACAAGCATGGATGAAATATGTAGACCGCCAGAAGATCAGGAGCATCTTATATGTACCTAGATAGATGTGTGCCTTTGATTATGCCAATCTTTCCCCCCATTTGTTCTATTTATTGCGGCTTTAAAATATCTCTGCCAGGTCCATTTGCTTTTTTTAAAGCAGATGAAAAAAATTATGAAAGGCCCATTATGCCAAGGCTTGCTTGTGATTCCCTGCCAATTACACGGTTGCACTGATGTGAGATCAGAGTGCCAGAAAAAAATATCGAGAATTGTTCTATGTAGACATGTCTACCTCTTTGGATACAACCCATGCTGATGATTTATTGCTTGCCTGCCAAAAAAAGTGTGTGCAACATGTTGCTCTCAGTGGAGGAAGCCGCTGGTGGTGAAAATGGGAGGCTTTAAGCTGCTTTGAAAAAACATTCATGTTGAAAATACACCAATTTCTTTCTTCCTAAACAAACCACCTCAGTGGGTGAATTTAAAAGGATGATTTTCTGACAACTGCCTGTGCTTCCATTTTGGCACTGAACAGTGTGGGGAGCCAGTTCCTCTGTGTCAAACTGTCCTTTGGCCCTTTTCACTTGTATTGAAAGTTTTTCAAGGAAAGCTCTACTTTCTGCTTCCATATTTCTATTGGAATTGTGGGAGATTTCCATACCTTTGCTGCTTCCAGCCTTGCTGTGACCAAGAGGAAGATAAGAAAGCAGGTATTTTGGTGCTGATCCTCTTTTCCCCTTCAGAGAGTATAAAATGCAAATTGTTCCACTCAAAGATTAACCACAGCAGTGATAGAGGGTACCCCTCTTTTGTACCCCATTCAGTTTCTACTGACATGCTGGAGCATGTAGCTCTGAATGACAAATGCAATGATAACAGGGTTCTTTTATCATGAATACCATATTTCACCCCATACTGGTCGCCACCGCATGCTAGTCGCACCCCCCTTATTTGGACCCTGAAATTGGTTCCAGAGCATTCCCCACATAATAGTCACAGCACACACACTCTCAGCACCAGTATATTTCTGTCCGTGGTCAGCAGGCAGAGGTGGCAGCTCTGAAGAGGGATTACGGTAGCGCTGGAAAGAAAGCCAAGCGAAAAATGCAACAAGCACAGCCTGCGACCACTGAGGCTCTGCTCCTCTCTCTCTCCCTGTGGACAATTCTGGTGCCTTGGCCGAACTTTGTGGCACTGCCTGCGTACCTCTTTTGCATGGCCCTGGACGTGGTATGAGGGAGAGAAAGAGGGACAGGCTTGAGTCCAAGGAAAAGAGAAGCAGCTGGGTGGCAAGGAGGTGAAGGCAGGTGGGTGAGCGAGTGCATGAGGAGTTTCCTCTTTCGCTGCGCCTTCCAAGGCAGGTTGGATGAGGGCAGTGTGTGTGTGTGTGTGTGTGTGTGTGTGTGTGTGCGCGCGCGCGCGGAGAGAGAGCTTTGCAAGGGGCCTGCACCTGGGAACATGCCAGCTTCCAGCCACCTCACCAGCTTCCAACTGCCTTACTGGAATTCACCGCATAATGGTCACACACCTCTTTTTGGAGAGGAAAAATCATCACAAAAATGCAACCATTATGCAGTGAATACAGTAGTTGTGCAGAAAAGAGAATTGTGCCAGGTGCAATTACTAGTGTGATAGTGCTGCAGGGGTGACAAAAGCTGCATCTATCCAAACTCTTTCTTTCAGACACGGTGATGGCATTTATAGACATCATAGCCCTGTTCTTTGTTGCACGTGGTCCCCTTAAATGTTGTTGATATTTATTCTTTAATTGAATTTCTATCCTGCCCTTCCATGACGGCTATGCTCTGCCTCCACACTCCAGGCAGCAATACTTCTGATTCGCAGTTTCTGGGATCCACAAGAGTCCCCTCTTGTGCGGGAATCAGGGGCAGAGGAAGGGGTGTGTGGTGGAGGCGGGCTACCCCGGGTGTCACCACTGGGGGGGTGACAAAATGCCAGGCGGCACTCCTGAGAGAGACATGGTGGCTTGGGTGTGCACAGGCTCTGTGCTGCCCCAAATGGTCCGCCCACTGCCTTCCCCTCAGCTGTAGGGTGGCTGAATGGGAGGAGGCAGGCAGATTCCTTGGAGGCCCTGAGGAGTGTCCTGTCCCGGCTGGCCCTGCATATGTGCTGCCCCAGGCTCCCGATCAGCTTGCTCCACCACTGGTGGGAATCCTGCTTGTGGGTTTCCCACAGGCATCTGGCTGGCCGCTGTGAGAGCAGGATGTTGGACTAGATGGGCCATTGGCCTGATCCAGCAATTTCTTCCCATATCGTCCAAGGTCCCTATTTGCCAGGGACGTCCCTGATTTAGAGAAGCCATCCCAGTTTCTGATTTGATCCTGGTATGTCCCGCATTTCCTTAGGGTGACCCTATTTTCATTGGATAAATGTTGGAGGCCATGGAGTTATTTGACTCCTGAGCTGTCTGAAGACAATCCTGTATAGTTTTATTAATGTGTAATGTTTTATTATGTTTTCATATATGTTGGAAGCTGCCCAGAGTGCTGGGGCAACCCAGTAAGATGTGTGGGGTATAAATAGTAAAATTATCATTATGAAATGGGACGTCCCTATTTCCATCGGAGAAATATTGAAAGGTATGTCTTCCTATGTTCTTAGGTTCCTCCCTGGGCAGCAAATACCAAAGTAATAAAACAATCTTATTCAAAATAAAATAAAAACTTAATTAAAACATTTGAAAACAATTCAGAACTTTTATAAACACTTAAACACTTAACCGTCACACTTAATAATTCCAAGGGTGCAAGGAGCAGTATCTTTAGCCCCCACATGCCTAAGTGGGCAGCCATGTTTTGAAGTACTTATTGAAAGTTAATAATGAGGGAGACAGATGCTCGGCACCAGGGAGGGCATTGTTACAGCTGTGAAGCTTTTGGTCACACTGATAATGCTGCGGTTGCCAAATCAATCACTATTCCAGTTGATAAGCAACTCATTTCACTTCCTTTCATTTCTCATTCAGAATATGACTTCATTGGGAGCTTATTTTTAATTTCATAGCTAAAAATAGCTGCTTTAAAAATCCCTAATCCTGTATAATTAGCTCTTTGTTTACTTTTCAACAGATGTTCGCTCCTTGATGCTTTTGAATAGTAGGGTTTGAGTAATGGCTTTTGCTAGATAAGCTATTCAAAAGAGATGTAACACATAGGATTCAAGTGGCTGTAAAATGGAACACCCCCCACTCCAACCCTGAGATTCCAGGCAGAGTCACCTCTTCTTTCTATAGATATATGGGGCATCCCTTAGTTCCCCAAAGGAACTGAGATTTATTTACAGAGTGTGGGATTCACCTAATGAGCTCCATCAGCAAAAGCCCAGCATAAGGATGTCTGCTTGCACAGCAGGATTCCCTGTCCCCAAGTGCCCCCCCCCCAAAAAAAAATCTTGGATCAGGCTGGGCAGGCACCCCCCCCCCCAAGAAGCACACAGGGAGAGAGGGTGGAAGATCATTCTGCCTGACAGACTGCAATGTTCGTATTGTAACACTGATTTCCATCCAGAGCAATCCCCCCTCCCTCCCTTCCAAGGAACATTTAAAAAAATAACACGCAACATACTAAGCTGAAAATTAAATTAAATTAAATTAATGATTGGTATATGTATTGGAGGGATTAAATACCTCCTTCCATTGTCATGACTGATAATAAATTAGGTAAATCTGTTTTTCTTCTTGAGAATATGAAGCAGATATTGAGCATCTGCAGTCTCTACCACTCAAGGCTTCCAAGTCCACTGCATTCACATTAATTATAGATCCACCACATTGTTTGCTGAATGCTTTATATCAACCCAGGTGGAAACATCACAGAGATCTATTAGGTTGAAGAAAGTGCCAATGTAAGGACCAGGGCCTGCATCAAGGGTAGGCATCATTGCAACTGACAAGGCTTCAGGAGGGACTTGCAATGTGGGGCAGAGCTGCAGCAATAGCCCCTCAACAGCAGAGTGTCTCCTGCTTGCAGGGAAAGATGAAAGGGTACAGGAAGGCTGGGTCTGCAGAGATTTACCAGGGGAGTCAACCTGGTGCCCTGAGCTTGCCTCTTCCTCACTCATTGTGTTCTCAGTAAAAGTCAGTGACTGCTAAAAGGTAAAGGTAAAGGTACCCCTGCCCATACGGGCCAGTCTTGACAGACTCTGGGGTTGTGCGCCCATCTCACTCAAGAGGCCAGGGGCCAGCGCTGTCCGGAGACACTTCCGGGTCACGTGGCCAGCGTGACATCGCTGCTCTGGCGAGCCAGAGCCGCACACGGAAACGCCGTTTACCTTCCCGCTGGTAAGCGGTCCCTATTTATCTACTTGCACCCGGAGGTGCTTTCGAACTGCTAGGTTGGCAGGCGCTGGGACCGAGCAGCGGGAGCGCACCCCGCTGCAGGGATTCGAACTGCCGACCTTTCGATCGGCAAGTCCTAGGTGCTGAGGCTTTAACCCACAGCGCCACCTGCTACTGGGAGGTTATTGCTGTGGCTTCCACTCCTGCAAAGGCCCAGCCTCCAGACTATAAGTCTGTGTTCTGCAGTATTAGTGCTACACTTTGGCCCTATCCACACTACTGCTGGTTCATGTTACCAGGGTTAGAATCACCCTAAGAACGGGAGTTCTTTTGTAAGTGTTTTTGAGGACACTCCCATGCACAATTTTTGGAATACCATTGGTCTAGCAAATTCAAGCAATATGCTAAACGCTGGAGAACAACCGAGTGTAAAAAATTGAATTTATGTTCATTTTAAAGATGGGTTTGGGAACCCCAGAACACCATTTGGGGCATATGGTGGTAAGACTGGAATAGCAAGCTTTATAGTTTAGTTAAAGGGAACAGGATAGGAAGAAAAAATATTGAGATCTAGTAATTTGAGATTACACCTGTACACACACTCTGGGGAATTCTTTACTCAAAAGTAATTAAATATGTTGCTCCCTTTTGGAGTGCTTTGGCTAAACAGTATGTTCCAAACCAGCAAATTGTGAACTGAGTATCTGATCCTCTGCCCAAATGACAAACAAAAACTGAGCTTCCCATCCCATCCCATCCCATCCCATCCCATCCCATCCCATCCCATCCCATCCCATCCCATCCATTCTATCTCTTGTTTTTCATTTACCATTCTGTATATTGCTATTGATATATTGCATTATCTTCCTACCCACCCTACCCAAAACAAATCCTGGGTTTTCTGTAATTCCATGGAGTCCAACCATGGAGTAACAACATACATAATTTGATTACAAGCCTCTTTCATTCTCAACAGTTTCGTACCACATTAAAAAACTTGGGTTTTTTTTTCAAACATTCTAAATGTTCTCTTTTTAAACTTTTCTCTTTGTTCCCATTATTGTGCACTGTGTTGTAATTATAAAAATAAATTACTGATACACAACTTGAGATTTCACCCCAGATTGGTTTTCTCTGACGAGCTAAACTGGGTTTATACAACATGCAGAAACCACTAAATGAAGCCATTTTTGTGAAATAACCTTTTTTTTGGGGTGGGGGGGGGGTTTAAATCTTTGATTCCGTTTGTGTCCATGGGTCATGACACTGAATGAGTTTCTTTCTAAGTCTGGATCAAATGGAGATGGGAAGGGTAAGGGGAGGACTTCCGGGTTAGCGCCATCGGCAATGGCGGTGTTCCTCTGACTGAGAGGAACCTGCTCTGTGGAATTTGGGTCGTGCCGCGGCGGCTAAGGCGGAGACCCTTTAAAAATCCCAGGCGGAGGAAGCCTGGGAACGTGGGATTCGGCTGACACCAGGAGCCCCCCTACCCTCAGGGAAACCCCTTTTTTGGGGTTCTGAAGTGACGTGGGGTGAGCGGCGCGGTGTTTTGAATCGACCGCTATTTTTTATGGAGTGAAGCCGCGTAGCCGTTGCCGGAGAGCACTGACTTTTTCTTGTGGACAATTGGATTTCAAACAACAACCCGTGAGTAGAACGGAAATTGGACTTTTAAAGTACTTTTAAATTGGTACCGATCGGGGAAGGTCTAAACAGGAAGTCCACCTCCCCTTTCTGTAAATAAACTGAAGCAAAGAACTTGTTAACTAAGGTTGTGGAGAGTCTTACCTAAAGGATTAAAACTCCACTGATTGAAATTACTATCAATACTCTTTTTGGAAGCAGGGAAGCCTGCAGGAGAAGGTCAAAATTGGGGAATTGAAGCGCCACTTCCCTAAACCCAGGAGTGGTCTGCGAGAGCCCGTGGAGGGTGAAGAGATAAATTTGACAGCTAGCTGTCAAGATACAAAAGAAGGACTTTGTTGCTATTGTCAGTTTCTGTGTTTCTGTGTTTAAAAAGAAGGAAGGCAATTGCTACAATTTTACGTTTGGGACTTTTGGGACTGTGCTAGAAGGAGTGTAAATGGAAACTGTGTCCCTCTAGAGGGAGCTTTGGGATAGTGTTGCAAGGATGCAGCTGGGAAATTGATTTTAAAGATAAAGTCTCTGAGAAACTAGCTTTGACCTTGGACATTTCAAGGATGGCAGATGAGAAGGAAGTCGCGTCTGAACTGAATAGGACATTTTATCTGCTGGGAAAGCTGCAAGAACAGATAAACGTCATGACTACCAATGTTGAAATTTTGGGAACAAAAGTAGGCATCAGTAAAGAAGTAGACAAGAACCCGGCACAGGAATCTCTTTTAACTAAACAAATTGAAGAACCAGAGAAGGAGAAAGTTGCTGTTGTTAAAGTGATGCATGGGGGAGTCGTAACCCTACAGAGGCAAATGGTGGATTACAACTTCAGGCCTTATACGTCTGATATTAGGAGAAGCCAGTTTTTGGAGATGAAAGCCTGGCTTGGTTTGGAAAATGAAAGATGGAGAGATCACCCTATGTGGGGATCGAATAACTTTTGGGATTTGAATCTGAGTCAGGTGGAGATTGGAGCCTCTGGGGCCTTTGGATTTGGCAGGAGTGTGAAACAAGATTTGGAATATTCTATGGGCCCTACCTTTAACTATGGAAGTCTGGCAGACTCGCTAAGAAGGAATTTGACTACCATTGGGTTGGAACTCCCCCAAGATTTGTTCTTTAACACCAAAGACTATCAAAAAGATCGGCAGAGGGGACATGAAAGAGAGTTAAGAGCCTCGGACTTAAGATCTCCAGGTTGATGGGCTTTTGGAGAACTGTTGGCAGGGGCCGAGACCGGGGAGGGGAGATGGTGAAAGAAAAATTGGGAATTTAAAGTGTATATATTGTGATATTAAAAAAAAATAAATTATTTTCTTTTAATGAGAGATGGGAAAATCGTGGAATGGAATCTTTGTGACCCTAGGGGAAATGTTTTAAGAGAATAATTTCAGATATATAAGTTTTAAGGAGAAATAAGATTAAATAAAGTAAAAGTGGATGGCTAATAGGTGAATGAGAGAATGGAAAATTACAGTATATTAAGACAAGTTATAAAGATGAAAATAAAGATGAAGGATTTGCTGAAATATCTATTTGAATTAGAATACAAAGAGGGGAGGTGTGAGGAGGTCAAGGAGATAAGTTAAGAAAGGGAGTTATATTAAGGTTTAATTTGTTCTTTTGTCGTTTTTTGATTGTATTTTTTTCCCTTTTAGATGTTTTTCCTTTTTTATTTCTTTTATTTTTATTTTATTTTCATGGATGTGTTTTGTTTTTGTATTCTGTGCTCCTTTTTGTAACCTTTTAAAACTTGAATAAATATTATTTGGGGGGGGGGAGGGAAGGGTAAGGGGAAATGGAAACCCAGTACCTAAACATAGATGATCCACAAATGGAGCCCAGTCAGTTTCTGCTATGATCTAATGATTAGCAGCTTGTGGTAGCATGGAGGCAGGCTTTTTCACTGATGGCATCACTGTTGTGGAATGCTCTCCCTGCTGATATACAAAAGGCCTAATCCGGACTGGCATTCCATCAGCCTTTGAAAGCATACCTGTTCAGATAAGCATTCCCCTGATCTCCTGATGAGAACCTCCTGCTTTGTGTTAATTGCTGTTTTAACTCTTTAAATTATTCTTCTATTTTAGTGGGTTTATTTTATTGTATGTTTTCACTATGAATATTTTGATAAATTTGTTTCATTGTGCATTATAACTATTTTTTTTGTGTGCACACACACACATATCTGTTTCCTACTTGTAAGCTGCTTAGAAGCCACCTTGTCAATAAAGCTGTATATTTATTTATTTCATGAAATTTCTACACCAATTGATTGAAAATGCATCAAAGTGGTTTACAAAAGAAAACAACAACAGTAAAATCAAGAAGAATTTACAACCCTACTTTAAAACATACAAAAGTTAAAAAACTAAAACAGATTAAAATTACATCAACTTTCTAAGAATCTGGATAGGCTTTTCGAAACAAAAATGTTTTAAGCAGGCACTGAAAACAGGTGCCTGTTTGATCTCTGTAGGCGGGGAGTTCCAAAATGTAGGCACTGCCGCACTTACTGATTAAGTTCTTAGAAATGCAGATAATAATACTTGGAATAAGACATTGCCAAAAGAAAGGGCCTGAGTTTGAGGGTTTAATGAGGGATGAGTTAAGAATCCTCTGAATAATCAAATGCAATGGCCATCTAGGTTTCAACATGCCCAGATTTCAAGCTGAAAAGCTTTGGCGTAAGTGATGGGAACTTGGAAGGACAGAGAGTGAGGAAAAGAGAGGAAAGAGCAAGTGAACAAGTGCCAGGCATGCTTAAAACAGTTGGAGACCCAGAGGCAAAAGCAGCAGGAGTAGCAGGAACATAATTTAAGAATTTTTATACCTGCAAAAGGTCAAGGTCACCCCCCAAAAAACTTGTCACTCTCCAACAAGAGAGTGTTTCTTCTACCTACCTCTTTTCCTGGACCAAGAATTGTGTGGCAATGATTGCTCAATCACAAATAACTCTAGGCAAGATGCTTGAGAAGGGGATGACTGGCCAACTTCAGGAAGTTCTGAGCCAGTATTTCAAACTGTGTTTAATTTGCTCATTCCTAGTGGGGAGAGGTGAATAACAAAGTTTGGGTGGGTGAGGCAGAAATTGCATAAGAAATCTGCAGAGGGAGGATTTCCTATTCTTCCTCTCACCATAGGTTAACGTCACTGAGTGGCGTATGTGCTTGCTTTTAACCTTTGCCTCGCTTTCAGCCTCCCTGCACTCATCCCCCTTGCTTGCTGTAGTTCATCAGCCTGGCTCTGCTTGCTGGCATCACTATGGAAACCAAATGTTTTCATGGATGCTACAGCAAGTGGTGGCAAACTACAGAAAGGGAAGAGAGCCATTCTAGACATATTTGAGGCCTGGGTTTGGCATGGACGGAGCTTAGGTTGCCCTGATTGATGGTTTCTGTAATGGGAGAGGTGGGAAATGTGGCGTTGTTGACTTTCCTTGATCTCTCAGCAGCATTTGATACCATCAACCATGGTATCCTCCTGGACCAGCACTGTAGGTTGGGAATTGGAGGCATCGGTTCCTCTCCTGCCTGTGGGGCTGGTTTCAGAGGGCAGTTGTAGAAGAGGTCTGCATGGCCTCATGGCAATTGCTGTGGGGGGCCCACAGGAATCCATCTTGGCTTTCATAGTTAACGTCTGTCTAAAGCCATTGGGTGCCCCTTTGGAGACCTGAAAGAGCTCTTAGATCATCTGGGGAAACTCTACTCATGGTACCATACCCTACAGACTACATAGGGTAGAGACCAGAAACTGGCATTTTCCAGTGATAACTGAAAGCATTTCTGCTTTGCCAGGTCTTTGAACAAGAGTTGTGGGCTGTCAATAATACACTGTGAGTTATGAGAAATATTGTGATTGTTTCAAAGGTTTTCTATTGATTTATTTTCTGGTCATCTATTGCATTTATTGTATAAATTTCACTCACATGAACAAACCTTTCCAGCAAGGAGCTTGCCTCATTTCTTTCCGTTTCCAGTTCTGGGTTCCAAACTGCTTTCTTCTGCTCCTTTTTCAAAGTCAGCCATAATCATAGCTCTCAGTGCACCGCTAAGGCATTATGCACTTGGCTACATGAAGACAACCCTCTAAAAAGGAAAAAAGGAAAAAATGCCACTACAGTTGCTCATAAGGGCCCTTAACTTTCTCTACTGTGGGAAGAATCTTTTTATTCCTCCAGCTCCTACTGGGATAAATTACAGCAATCTCCTGGGGAGAAAATGCATCTGATCCACTGAGCAGCAGCTTATAAAAGCCTCACCCTACAAGTGTCTGGTTCAATCTACAATGTGTGTACATAACCCTTATTTTGATGCAAATGGTATGTAAATAATAGTTAGCAATTGGCTGTGTCCTTGATGCATCATCAATCACTTATGATAGAAGATAGCTTCCTTACAAAGCAGATTAGGACAAGATGCCTGGCAAATGTGCCAGGCTAACTACTCTAGATATGCATTCAGTTTTTCTCTCCCCATCCCCACCTCCAAAAATAGAAAGATATGTAAAATGTTGACATGTGTTTTAATCTGATTTTACCTTATCATTGATTTTAATAAATTTTTGAATGTTTAAATAACTATTTTTATGAATATTTTTTTGTTATTTTATTCTTTTTGTAAACTGCTTTGAGGTTTTGTTTTGTTTTGTTTTTACAACCAAGTGGTATATAAAGTTTATTATATGATAACTTTATTTAGCGCACATTGAAAATGTCAGAGACAGCTTGGGTTTCTAATTAGCCATCATCATATCATGACATTTAGACTCATGAGAGATCTTGAAATCAACTCTGCTGATAAGTGAAAGTCACAGTACAGGCCACTGCTTTTATGTATGCATTCATTTACACCATGTGATGCCGGAAGCTCTATTTATGTCCCAAAGCTTATGCTTCTTGTTGGCCAAAGTAGAACATACAAACTTTAAGTTACAGATAGGTAGCCGTGTTGGTCTGCCATAGTCAAAACAAAATAAAAAAAAATTTCTTCCAGTAGCACCTTAAAGACCAACTAAGTTAGTTCTTGGTTAGTTCTAAGTTAGCTCATACCAAGAACTAACTTAGTTGGTCTTTAAGGTGCTACTGGAAGAATTTTTTTTTATTTTTTTTTGATACAAACTTTAAAACATGCATGGGGTGGGGCGTGCTGCATGGAGCCTCTCCACTATCTCCTCCTCAGGTGTAGGGTGGCTGAGGGAGAGGTGGAGGGCAGATGCAAGTCCCACGCTGCTATTTCAGGCAGTGCGGAGCCTGCAGGTGCCCAAGCCACCATGTCACTCCCAGGTGAGATGCATGGCTCAGGCATGCTGCAGGCCCTATGTTAAGTGCCAGCGCCTGCGGTGTGGCACCCAGTGCCAGCTGCGTTTTGTTACATTTGTTGACTGAACTAAAAAGTTTCGTGAGCCCAATTTTTTATTTTTATTTTTATTTTTTTTATTTTAAAATCATTTTTATTGATTTTCCAATAAAGACAGCCAATCAACATGTCCACATCATAATCTATTTTTAAAAAAGCACTAAAAAAATAAATAAAAGAGACCAAATTGTAATCCAAATTTTAATTTTTCCAGGCTCCCCATAGTCTGGAACTCTGAAGCATATTATTTTTATCTTTGGCCTTTTGCCACTCCCCCTTCAATGATGACACCCAGGGCGGCCCACATCATCTGCACCCCCTTCCTCCACCACTGCTGTCGCTGCCTTGTATTTGGATGGTAAATATTTTTGTGCCAGGTATTTGGTTTTAGTTTAAAGATGGTATGTTACAGAGCAGGGATGGGAAACCTGTGGCCCTCCAGATGTTGCTAGACTGTCGCTCCCAACATCCTTGATCATGGGTTATATGGGATGCAGCTGATGGGATTTGGAGGTCAGCAACATCTGGAGGGCCACAGGTACCCCGACCTGTCCTAGGGGAACTATTCCCCTTGGTGATCCTGGTTCTTTTGTGTTGGAGGATCGCCCCCCCCCAAAAAAAAAAAAAAAAATATGGCCCAGAAACTAACAACCTTACCAAATACAAAGGAGCCAGGCCTGGAAGTTAACCAAGATTATACTGCTTTGCATGGGAAAAGTCCTAGGTTCAGTTCCCAGCATTTCCAGGTACAGCTGTAGGTAGCCCTGTCTGAAATTGGTCACTCTTGATTGGTCACTGTAGACAATCTTGAACTAGACAAACCAATAATCTGTGTTCCCATTGGAGCCTTTCTAGAAATGTTGATGAAGAAGAATTCTATTTATTTGTCAGGTTTCTCACTAAAGCGACTTATTAAAAAAAAAAAAAAAAAAACCCAGAACATTGTGCAGAACAGTGGCCTCTGGCAACACCTCCAACCTGTGTCTTTATAATACAGTGGATGGTATTTTTTATTACTGTCAAAAAATACCTCTGACATTGGCCCAGAGGCACAATGTAATTCTGGAGGAGGAGAACAGACTAGAGAGTCTGGCACCTCCTGCATTTCACCACAGGCCTGGTATTTATGGATCAGAATAAGATGGGAGATCCTGCTGTTCTCATGATTTGTGTACTTGGGGAAGCATTCAAAATACAACAACTGTAGACTGAAGTGGTACAGCCTATCCTATTACTTCAGCATCCCACCACTCCAATGCCATAGACCGTACCTTCCAGCTATTAGGAACTGCAGACTTGGCCATTCCAGAAAGTCTAGTAACATCTGTTTTTCTCTCCCCTACCCTTCTTTTCCTCTGCTTGCTTAATATCCAGCATGGCAAATAATTGTTTTGACCATGAGAGCTTGCTCACTTCCTAGTGGGGCCCTCACTTTATTTTGCATTCATGATGATATGTGCTCATAATTATATCTAGGTGACCAAAAGCAATCCTGCTTTTGATACTGTTTGTGCCTGCAAAAGTTTTGAGGTGGATGCCCTTTTTTCATTTCCAATCAGTGCATGCCCCATCACTTCCTGTTGAAATCCTGCAGCTTTTAATTCCACAAATGCCCCAGTTTATTTTTTGTCCAGTTTTCCCTGCACTATAGTGCAAGAGTGCCCCTCCATATGGCAATAATGCAGTAACATTGGGAAAGCATTACAGAACAATTAATACAGCGGAAAGAGGGATAGAAGGTCCAAGTCCAATCTTTATTACAGTCATAAAAGTAAAGATACCCCTGACCATTAGCTCCAGTCACGGACGACTCTGGGGTTGCAGCACTCATCTCACTCTATAGGCCGAGGGAGCCGGCGTTTGTACGTAGACAGCTTCTGGGTCGTGTGGCCAGCATGACTAAGCCGCTTCTGCTGAAACCAGAGCAGCGCACGGAAACACCGTTTACCTTCCCGCCAGAGCAGTACTTATTTATCTACTTGCACTTTGACATGCTTTCAAACTGCTAGGTTGGCAGGAGCTGGGACCGAGCAATGGGAGCTCACCCCGTCGTGGGGATTTGAACCACCGACCTTCTGATCGGCAAGCCCTAGGCTCTGTGGTTTAGACCACAGCACCACCCGCGTCACTCTATTACAGTCATAGGTAAAAGTAAAGGGACTCCTGACCATTAGGTCCACTCACGGACGACTCTGGGGTTGCGGCGCTCATCTTGCTTTAATGGCCAAGGGAGCCAGCGTACAGTCATGTGGCCAGTATGACAAAGCTGCTTCTGGCGAACCAGAGCAGTGCACGGAAACGCCATTTACCTTCCTGCCAGAGTGGTACCTATTTATCTACTTGCACTTTGACGTGCTTTCAAACTGCTAGGTTGGCAGGAGCAGGGACCGAGCAATGGGAGCTCACCCCGTTGCGGGGATTCGAACTGCCAACCTTCTGATCGGCAAGTCCTAGGCTCAGTGGTTTAACCCACAGCGCCATAGACCAGCATAAATAGAAGGTCCCGTTACTGAAATGTTGCAGAATACACCCAATGATCCCACCTCCCCAAAACAAAAACAAAACCCCCCACCGCACAGTCTGATGGAGTCCTAGGATCATTTAACACATCCTAACAGGTATTCTGTTGCTTTCCGCAGGGATTTTTCTACTGGACCAAACATTGTTATCCATCATTTTTATTACAAATAAATGCTAATAAATGCCAGTGCTGAAACAAATATAAGTCAGCGATTAGGCAGTAGGTGAGTCTGAGTGACTGCAGAGGTTTTTGCCAGGGCAGCTTCTATCACCTACTATATCTCACTTGCAGCTTTGACACTTGTTAAAAAACACAATTTGCAAAGCACAGTATCTCTACATTGGGCCAGATCAGCGAAAATTTGAGTCTGTGAAATAATGGAAAGCAACATTTTCAAAACCCTTTAAGAACTTTCATTTTCCTCTCACAGTTAACATTTTGTAGAAGCAGATGGACATTTAATACCAGGGTACCCCAAACTTCTGAGCTCGCTAACCCCTAAGGTTGTCATTGGCCACAGTCCAAATTCTTAGAAATCTAAATGAAATAAAGTCAATCAATATCAATATATGTATAAACAACATTGATTAATCACCAATCACCATAACTAGGCATAATTAAAATTGCACAAAAATAAAGAAGTAAAGCAATAAAGCAGCATGCTCTGCAAATACTGTTGGATGCCAGAAAAAGAGACATGTAGAGGTCAGAAAAAGGTGATCTACTTTCCATCCTTAGGATCTCCTGGGAAACTCACCAAACCAGACCTGTTCTAGTCTAGAACAGGATATGTGCAGCACAGCTGATTCAAGTGCTGAATGGAACACAGATATGGGCAGCCTGAGAAATGGTTTGGATGGTTTTATTGTGTGTTTTTGTAACATTTGTAGTTGCTGTGGTAGTTTGCTATACAGGTGTGTGTGTGTGTGTATCAGTATAGAAAATGCCTAAATAAATATATGAATAAGATATTGTGGAATCACCTTTTTAAATACAGCGGTTCCTCACAGGCAAGGGAGGTCTACTCTGTACAGGCCCTGTAGAGATGGACTGGGAAGTCTGGAGATATGAATTGATCAAAGGTAAATCCCAAGGGTCACCTAGTCCAATGCCCTGCAGTGAAGGAATATGCAGCTATCCCATTGAATCTGCAACCTTCGTGTTATCAGAATCATGTTCTAACCAACAGAGTTATCCATCGATCCCAGGGTGTCAAGATTGACCACTTTGGGAAACCCTGCTTTAGAGAAAGCCCCTGATTATTATTTTTAAGCTCAGTGCTTAAGTGGTGTTTATAGCAAGAGAGAGAGAGCGAGAGAGAGAGCTGTGTGTAGGAAATGCCAGCTTGAGCTTTGAGTGCATTCTACTGCCTCTGAATGCTTTAACCTCATTTATCCTTTAGGTACTTACAGAACCATTTTACATATGAGCACTTAAAGGATTAAATGAAATACATGGAAATGATTATTACTGCACACAGCAAAGCTAATGTTTAAGGACATGCTGTTTTGCTGCAAACTGGAACGGCATTTGCACTGTATGAAGATTTAGCAAGCCTTTCAAAGGAGCTAGTGATGAATCACACTATCTCAAACACTCCACTGCTAATGTGAAATCTGCTAGTAATATGTTTTTTTATGTCTCTGGCTCTCTGAAAAAGTAACCCGGATACTGATTCCCTTCCCATTTAATCTTTAAAGTCAAATGAGATGAGATGAAGGCTGCCTAAGCTTAAACAATAGCGATGTTGATAGCTTACATTAGTCTCTAAATGGCTTTTGTATGTTGCATTGATACCACTAAATGAGAATATTGATTTTTCAAATATTTGTCATTGCAAAATACAGAACACTTTTTCAGTGGCACAAAATTGAAGTGCTCCCCCCCAAAATATGCATATTCTGTTGAGAAGGATACTAATAGAAGAACAGATAATTGTCTAATCCCACCTGACTCTAATGCTAGATACAAGTCAAACATGTCTTCCAAGCATAGCCCTAGGGAGTAATGCAAAACAAATATGAACTGAAATTAAATTTTAGAAAACGGTCTCCAGCGTCTAAAATGAGAGAATTGAGGCTCTGTGCCTTAATATCAGGTGAAAGATGGCAACTCTGGTTACTGAGTGGCAAGAAGAGACAATCTGTACAAGCTCAGAAGCATTATTGCTCACATGTTCCCAGCACTGAAAATAGGCACTCACAGTTGCCATCTGAATGTTTATGATGGTTAATTCCTTTAAAATCCTTTTCTTTTGTAGTTCAAATACACACACAGCTCCTGTGAATAAGAACTGCATGTCTGAGCAGAAGGGACATAGCTCATCTTGCCTTCTTTGCCTTCATTGGTTTTTCTACTGCATGGTGAAGCTTTTCCTTTTTAGGAAATTCTTTGCCCCTTTGGCCATCTGTTTATTTTTACACTGTAACTGTTCTTATTGCATTGTTTTTGTTCCAAGGCTAGTTCTGTTGTTCAAATCTTCTGCTTCTGGTTTTAATTAAGGCATTTTTTATATCTTTATTCTGTTTTAAATAACATTTTCATGCTGCCCTTTTTGTATATTATGAATCAGGTCTTTTGTATTAAACGTTAGCCACCTTCAACTGCTTGGTAAAGGTAGAGTGAGTAGATTTGGTAAATAAATAAACATTTACATTGTAGATCAGCAGTGGGGAACCTGTGGACCTTCAGAGGTTGTTGAGCTACAACTCCCACCAGCCCTTGCAGGCATGGGCAATGACCAGGCATGATGGAAGTTGCAGTTTCAGGCATAGTGGTAGTTACCAAAGGTTCTGCATGCCAGTTTTTTCTTTACTTATAGAAATATTTATATACCGCTGTATCATAAAAACAAAACACAGTGACTGACAACAATATAAAAACATAAAACCAGACGATAAATTCATAAAAAGTTTAAAACAAGCTAAAAGCAACAATAAATTGAAAGCAAACATCAGTAGACCACTGTGGAGGATATACAGTGGTACCTCGGGTTAAGTACTTAATTCGTTCTGGAGGTCCGTTCTTAACCTGAAACTGTTCTTAACCTGAAGCACCACTTTCGCTAATGGGACCTCCTTCTGCCGCTGTGCCGCCGGAGCACGATTTCTGTTCTCATCCTGAAGCAAAGTTCTTAACCCGAGGTAATATTTCTGGGTTAGCAGAGTCTGTAACCTGAAGCGTATGTAACCTGAAGCGAATGTAACCCGAGGTACCACTGTACTCTTAATTACATGCATAGGTTTAGTGGAATGGAAAAGTTTTCAGCAGGTGTTTAAAAGTTGGCACAGGCGGTGCTGGCTAAATCCTTATTGGCAAGACTGGGCCAAGGACTCCATAGCTGTCAATGTTTCCCTTTTTAAAAAATGGAAATTCTCTTATTCCAAATAGGATTCCTCACAAGAATAGGGAAAAGTTGACAGCTATGCTTGGCAAGGACCCATCACCTATCGGGGGTATAAATGTTTTGGCTATCCCTGAAGTATCCTGGACCCAAGTTGTTCAGGGCTCTATAATCCAATACATGTTGCAGATTCTACAAAAATGTACTAATGTGCAGACTATGCAAGCCATTTTCAAACTTTCAGGAACCACGTGAACTGAACAGATGAAGGGGAACCACCATTTGAAGTTGGTTTATTGATATAGCATGTTCTCACTGAAAGAGAGCACGGGTTGCGGATGGGGCTAACAGAACACCCCATAGTTGCCAGGCAGGATAGATTGAAGAGCCTTGAATCAGATTGGAGGTTGGAGTTGCTGGGGTAAATATGATGTTGCCAATTTAGGGGTGGGACCTGAGGTTATTTAAGTAAGGTCCACTGCTCTTTCCTTTCTCTTTTGCTGTGGACACCGGATCACCCGCCCGCCCTCCCTTGCTTGGGCTTCGCTCTGACCTTGCTATGCCTGTCATGGGGTCGTTCGCATTGGTGCGGGAGCCCGGTAGGAATTTTTCCTTTTGGCTGATTAGTGCGTGCCAATTGGGTTTTGCCTACTGCGTAGCAAATCGTCACAACTTGTAAGGTTGGCAGTTAGGCATTGGTTAAATTGGTTGGTGGAGGGGTGTGGATTGGCTGTGCCTACCCCTCCAATGCTGCTGCTGCTGGGAATTCCGTTAAAGGAATTCTGGGGCTTACCAGCCCCTCGTCCAAACCCTTGGAGCAGGGTGCGGGCCGTGTAAGTTCCCAAGGGGCAAGCAGGGAGTAGCTGAGGGTCTGTGTCTCAGCCCCAGTTGTCCCTGGTCTTGTTCCTCCACACTGACTCACGGGAGTCAGCGCTGTCCCCCAAGGCGGGGGGGACAGCTAGTCATAACCAATGCCTAAGCAACCACTCACAATCTTGTATGATAATAAAGTTGTGGCCAAAATTATGCCAAAAACCTTAAACAAAAATTAAGTGTGATGTGTGAGTTATTGGGGAAGGGGTGTCCTGGGGACCTCAGCACGCAACCTGGCTTGTTTGGGTTAATTATGTTTCACGGTGAAAGGATGGGGCACAAATGGGCCTTCATGCATGAGCAACAGGCTCGTGCATGCCTGAGATTTATAAGATGAGATAAGATTGTTCAAATGGACTGAATGTCAGGAGGGGGAAAAGCTGTCCCCAAATGAAACAGATATAAAGGAAATTTAAGCTGCAGCTGCTGTTTTGGTTGGAGGAACTGTGTTGAAGTAATGTGTACCTCTGGCCTTAGTGATGTCGCACCACTTAATAGCAGGCCTTTAAAACAAAAACAAAGCCTAGCTGAGTCCTAGACATCACTTTTTGTTGCAGCTTTCTCAACTTACTGTGGAAGGGAAATTGGATGCAAATGATTACATCTTGCTGATTTCCCCTTGCTCTTCTTTTCTTCTCCTTCACTGGAAGGATCACTTGCCCTGCAGTAAAGACCAGGACAACTGCCTATGCTCTACACTTCGTAGAGGGGGGTGAATAGGGTGGGCCAAAGGATAAAACAGTCTCTGCAAGGCAGCCTGCTAACTTCTTGGGTAGCAGCAGTGCAAGCAAGATCCAGCTTCTGTTTCAGTGGAGTTCTTTACTTAAAACATGATTAAACACTTATATAATTCATCACACAATGAATATTATATGTAAAGCCATTAATCAAACAAATGTACATTTTAATGAACTGACATCGAAGGAGCTTTATAACTGATGTATTAGCTGATAATTCCTCTTAGCCATAGTCCTTGTAGTCCCTTTCTTTTCTGAATTTGTTTCAAGTCTGATTACATTACTTGTCTCTAGGTTTCATATGCTCCCCTTTTCCGGAAACACATCTGGTGTGTGTGTGTGTGTGTCGGATCTCCCATTTCCAAAAGAAAAGGGTGCTGAAGACATTCTTTGAATCTTCATTAGTCTAAACCGGAATGGGGAATCTGTGGCCCTCCAGACTGCAACATCCATCATCACTGACCATTGGCCATGTTCGCTGAGGCTGATGGGAACCGACATTCCTCATTATCCGGAGTGCCAAAAGTTCCCATCCCTGCTCTAAACCTTTAGGCCTGATTCACACATATATTCTAGTTATGACAACACAGTCATGGTACTGTAAATACATGTCAGTGTTCCTAAAGGGGTGGGATCATATCTGCTCATGCTCACTAGCCGCTCCCCTGCCTCTGCACATGTTTGGCATAACTAGTGAAGCAACATGCAAACTGTCTATCCCCTACTATGCTCCAGCCAAGCAACTGGAAACACTGCCCAAATCAGCTTGCATACTAGCAGGCTCTTTTAAAAGTTATGCCAACCATATGTACAGAAGAAAAAGACATAGGTCTTGGGCCAGGTGTATTATATAACATTAATAGCATTTTTATGCCACCCTTCACAGTGATGATCTCAGGATGAGGAAAATTTTAAATACAGTAAAACCAGGTTATGGGAGTTGCATTGGAATAGATGTGGAGAGGTACTGTGCTGCTATAACTGAATTGTGTCATCTCCCTGTGCTTGAACTGGGTCCAGAGGAGGGGGAAAGCAAACAAATAGAGGGTTGTGATGTCAAAGGTGGAGGTGAGCCCAATAAGGGGACCATTCCCAATGTCCCCCCAAAAACTTTGAACCAGCTCCGTACGCTCAGTCCTCCTCAGTCGCTATGTATGTATCACTCTGCAGAAACGAAACCTCAAAATTCACCCTAATTGTGGGCAGTGAAATAGGGGGTGGGGTGGGGAATTTCACTGTATTTCTTAAAGAGGAAAAATTCTCCAGCAGTTTCTCCAGGGCGCAGCTCACCATGAGGAGCACCAAGAGCTCAGCTTCTTTCTCCCCCCCCCCAACCCGTGACAGCCTGCCTTTTCATAGTCCTGTCAGTCTCATAACACACACATACACACTTCATAATAGTTTGAAAGTTTCTGAGAAGCCTCTAGAGCTGATGACTGGGCACACACCTTGTTATTTTAAACACTTTATAAAGAATAAGGAATAATATAGGAAATCTCTCAGGCGGCACAACTAAGTGGTTGCCCAATCATCTATTATGGGGAAAGTGCTTTGGCAGCTATAATACCAAGGCCTGGTTAAGACATTTTGCTGCCAGAGGCAGAATAGCAAATCACCCCCGCCCCAAAATCAAGGTGCACAGAATCCAAGGCTGGCCAAGTTATTTTAGCATAAATTTCACAGGTGTCTTTTACTGGGAGCGAATAAGTAGCAAAAAGTCGATTGCCAAAGTCAATTGCTTGAGGCTTCTACTTCACTCTGCCTAATGATAGGGCCAGCCCTGCATAACACCCAATGTCTCAGAGAAGAATTTGACTTTATTTCTCCCATCTAGTAGGCTGTCTTTAACTTCAGCTCCCTTTGTATATGGACTGGTCAATAATCTCATTCCAATGGGGATTCCTGCCACCTACTGTATTAATATCCCCCATTGTTTTCAGTGTAATTTCAGTTAATTACATGCCATCTAGATAAGTTGTAAAGCATCTTATAAACTGAGTAAATAAAAATTATTATTATTATTTTTGCCATATATTAGTGGGTTGTATTTTGTAGCATACCCGGTTTAGGTGGTCGAACCCCCACCCATATTTCGCCCCACCCACAGGATTTTCCCTTTCCTTGAGCTAAGGATTTGTTTCCAGATAGTGTTACAGGAGGGATGTGGCATGGCCAATGGTTGGAAGTGATAAGAGTTGTAGTCCAGTGATTGGAAGGCTACTGGTTGTCCACCCTTGACAATATACATAGTATATTTTCTTAATAGGGTACTATAAACCAATGGAGAGATTCATGATATTTTCTGATGCTGCCTTTTTCAACATTTTTGAAATTTAAAGATGAGTGTCCTTATAAATGTTTTTTATATACAGTATACTGACATATTATATATTTGCATATTTGTTTTATAGTCCTCAAACATCAACAGGATCTTAATAAGTGTCCAAGTGTCCATTCATTCAATTTATATCCCACCTTTCCTCTCTAAGGAGTCCAGATGGGCAATTATATCAATAATAAGAAACATTCTTCAAACATTCTAAAAAGAGATAAAAAGCATAGGAAAAACAGCTAACATACATCTTCTCAGCCAATGATTTCAGGATTGGTAGGAAGAGTACTTTTTGACCATTAAATGTTTTTAACTTCCTCCTTAAAATCGTTGGTGAAGGAGACATACATTCCTCACCAGGTCTTTGAGTCCTTCCTCCTTACCATCCTCCCATTTAAGATCAGGAAAATTTATAGTGTACACCAGGGTTGAGCTGCTAAACTTATTTGGAAGATTTGCCAAACCATGCATGCACACACACATGCACAAAAAGGTAGAGGTAAAGGACCCCTGGACGGTTAAGTCCAGTCAAAGGCGACTATGGGGTGCGGCACTCATTTCACTTCAGGCCAAGGGAGCTGGCATTTGTCTGCAGACAGCTTTCCAGGTCATGTAGCCAGCATGACTAAGCCACTTCTGGCGCAACGGAACACTGTGACAGAAGCCAGAGTGCACAGAAACCGCGTTTACACAAATACACACAGTAGATAGTAGCCCCCTGCTCTTCTGCCAATCAGCAGAACGGCAATGGAAGCCCACTTTTAATGAAATAACTAGCAAAGACTAGCAAGGGGCCACACAGATGACATGCATTTAAAATTTATTTTTTAAGGCAATTTTTTTTAGGAGGACTTAATTTGGAGGGTATCTTAAAAAGTAGCATCTTAAAAAACAGAGACATCACCTTGCCAACAAAGGTCCGTATAGTTAAAGCTATGGTTTTCCCAGTAGTGACGTATGGAAGTGAGAGCTGGACCATGGCTGATCGCCGAAGAATTGATGCTTTTGAATTATGGTGCTGGAGGAGACTCTTGAGAGTCCCATGAACTGCAAGAAGATCAAACCTATCCATTCTGAAGGAAATCAGCCCTGAGTGCTCACTGGAAGGACAGATCCTGAAGCTGAGGCTCCAATACTTTGGCCACCTCATGAGAAGAGAAGACTCCCTGGAAGAAAAGACCCTGATGTTGGGAAAGATTGAGGGCACAAGGATAAGGGGACGACAGAGGACGAGATGGTTGGACAGTGTTCTCGAAGCTACCAACATGAGTTTGACCAAACTGTGGGAGGCAGTGGAAGACAGGAGTGCCTGGTGTGCGCTGGTCCATGGGGTCACGAAGAGTCACGAAGAGTCGGACACGACTAAACAATTTGGAGGGGGGCACATAAAAATGTTGGGAGAGGCTAGATAAGGTCCCTTGCTGTAGGCTGGTCATCTCTGGTGTCCGTCAAAGCAGACACAGTGGAGGAGGTAAGGAAGGCCATATTCTCCTGTTTTCTGTGAGTGGGAAGAATGTTTTGCTACAGCTGGCAGTATATTCGAAAGCATGCTGATGCTGTCAGCTGATGGTTGCTCTCTACGCAAAGTGATCTTTTCTTCAGAAAATAAATAAATAAATAAATAAATAAATAAATAAATAAATAAATAAATAGAACACTTATCTACTTTTCCTCTGTCGGCTCCTTGAGCTATTTTTAGAGAGCCTGCTGTTTTTCAGTGTAAAGTTAAGGATCTATATTATTGAAGACCTTGGGTGAACTGTCAGAGGGAAAGAAAACTGAGCAGCAAAAGCAACAGAGATGGAAGCTATTTCTGAAAGCTTATATATACCTGTATATATATGTAAGTTAAACAAATTTAATATTTAGATAACAGGTGCTAAGTACAACTTTGTAAATAAATCTTGCATATTTCTTATGAAGTGTATGAGCTAAAATAGAGCTGAAGACCAGAAATCCTCAGACAGTTGATGGTATTAGGGAATGGGATCTGGCTCCTGGGTGAGATCCTGAGTTCCCCCAATGCCATGAGGACGTCTTGACAGGTGGGCAAGGCTGCCCACCTCTTAATCATATGATGCAACCGTGACATCAAATTACCTATGTTTTGGATTCAAACTGTGGCACAAAGGATGACCTCATCCAGTCCAACTGGGACTTGAAATCAGCAGTTACCTGAAGCCCCGCTTGGGCTGGTTATACTCCACAGTCCCCAGTAATTCAGAGTGTAATTGATCCCAGCAGAACTTGAAGTCACCACCTGATGGGCAATTGACTTCAAGGCCCACTTTGTATACAAAGTGACTTCACTTGGGAACCCTAATTGGCAGCTCTCAAGTGGAGCCAATCACAGCAGAGCCTGCATTTGGCGCTAAAGTTAAAAGGCATCAAATCCAAGCCCCACCTGCTAAGAAACTATTGTGAGGGCATTTTAAAATGCATTTAATATGCCAGTTTCCATTTCTTTCTGTTTCTCCCAACATTTTTATATGCCCATATGCCTTGTATACAATTTTTTTGCATGCTATTTTCCCTCATATAATGCATTTTTGTATGTTATTTTCAGCAAAATATACATTTATACACACATTTTACCCTAGCACATGCTGGTTGGAGAACTGCATCACTAAATCCAGAAAAGTGTAGATTTTGAAAGATTTCTGTGTTCCGGTTTGCATCTTGTTTTGGAAAGTGTGAATTGGATAAGTTCACCTTTAAAATGTGACATAAATCAAATTTCTCCCTCATCCCTAGTTCATTGCTGTTGTGCCTGGTGCACACTTGACATCATATATGATACCAGGCGTGCAGTAGGGTGGGAATGTTGTGGGGGAAATGACCTCACTGGCCAAACTGGGAATGCTGCGGAGCCCAATCAGGACTGGAGGTTCCCCATTGCTGTTTTAGTTAAATTTCCTGTGATCAGGGAACACCAGAAGTTCAATTAAGAAATTAGTATGAAGAGTTACTCAAATCTTAAAGAAATGGTTACGAGTGTGACACCTGCAAAAAATCTCAGTGAATATCCCCTCAAAAATCCACAATATACAAGAGACTGATTGCTTTTCCCAATCAGTCCTTGTCTGCACTGGTTTGGCCTCTACTATACTGGATACCTACCCACTTACAAATGCCCATATTTCATGAGGTGCCAGGATTGGATGCTCACTGATGTGTGTGCATCTTTGTGCACCATTTTGCAGTCCTGCCCCCACTTTCCCTTTTAGCTTTGGCAGCCACTATGGTTGGGGAGCCCTGAAAGCAGCATGAAAGGCAGCCCAGGGGAAGGAATGGCAAGATTGCTTTACCTCAGTACTCCAGTGGTCTGAACATTTTGTATCCCATGAGAACCACAAGAAACTACCGTATTTTTTGCACCATATCACTCACTTTTTTCCTCCTAGAAAGTAAGGGGAAATGTCTGTGCGTGTTATGGAGGGAATGCCTACGGGTGGCATGCCTACAGATTTTCCTCCTCTAAAAACTACGTGCGTGTTATGGTCGGGTGCGTGTTATAGAGCGAAAAATACGGTATCTCTAAATGGATAGCTTGGTTGGTTAGAGCATGGTGCTGATAATGTGAAGGTTGCAGGTTCAATCCCTGTACGGGTCAGCAGCATATTCCTCCAATGCAGGGAGTTGGACTAGATGATCCTCAGGATCCCTTCCAGCTCTACAGTTCTATGATTCTATTTTTCATTCCCTCTCAGGGCCACTGGATCCCAATTCCCACAACAAATATAAGGATCCTTTTCCTTTGCAAAGGGCTGGCTATGATCGGAGTCATTGTTTATAAGCAGGAAGAGGGGAGTGCACTAGATACATACACGAAGAATGTTAATAGCCAATGGTTTAACCTAAGATTTTGACTGGATGGCAGGGAGATAATCAGCATTGGCTCTAAAACAATTATGTTGTTAAGTTTGATATATTATAGCCTTGTCCTTTTTAATGCATAGTATTTATTTGTAAAGTTTATCTTGGGATAATAAGGCATAATGTGTCATCTGAGGGAGGAATTTGCCATGTTATGGGATTTCAAGCCATGTGGTTATTGATTGCATTTAGGGTATCAGCGCTGGGATGGGTAAGTCTTGGCAGAATTATGTCCTTTAAGAAAGCTTGATATGATGCTTTCATAATGTGTACCAAAGTTCTAATGAATTTTAGTATTTTAAAATAGGAATGAAGCAATTTTAGTCCAGTTATGCTTACAAAAGCAATGGAGAAAGAATGGAAATAGTTGCTCATGGTTCTTAGGGAATAAGGGAGCTTCAGGCCACAATGCTTTCTTCTTGCTCTATCATTTACCATATATACTCGAGTATAAGCCGACATTTTCAGCACATTTTTTATGCTGAAAAAGCCCCCCTTGGCTTATCTGAAAGGAGCCCTTTCTCGCCGCTGGTCCCGCCGCCACCACCCGCCTCTTGCAAGGGCAGGCACAGGAGCCATGGTTGGGAGAGGTGCTGCACTGTGTCTCTCCCAATCGTGGCTCCTATGCCTGCTCCTGAGAGTGGCAGAGGCAGGCGGCAGAGGAGGAAAAAGCAGCCCGAAAGCAGCCCTTTCAGGCTGCTTGTTCTTCCTCCGCCGCTGCCACCACCACCAGGTTTGTGGTTTGGTGAACTGGCTTATACTCGAGTCAATAATTTTTCCCAGTTTTTTGTGCTAAAATTAGGTGTCTCGGCTTATATTCGGGTCGGCTTATACTTGAATATATACGGTAATTGTAGAGATTTTTTTTTTAAACTTCAAATCTTAAAGAAATGGATCACGAACATCTACCACAATTTCTGTTTCTCTTTGGTTTAATAATTTACATTGTCCCTGTTTTAGCACAGTGTTTAAACAGTGCAAGGGTAAGACTAAATTAAAAATTATTAATTCAAGAGTTTCTGCCTTTGAAATTAATCACATAATTTACTAACATATTGTAGAATGTTCCTAATTAAAGGTATATCCACTCCCCACTCCCAGAGTTCTTAAGCATATCCTGTCCCTTATGCAGATTCATCTAAATTGTTCATGCCATTTTTCAGATACAGTGAAAGTGAATTTTGAGTATTGATCTGGCTTTTGATATTTCATGGGCAACTTTGCAACCGAGCTGAAACCCTATGATGGATAAAATACTGTTTCCCAGCAACTGTCCAGATGTACCCTGGGATCATTCTGAAGCAATGCAGCAAAAAGGAGAGCACAAAGGTGCGTGCACCGGTCCTATTGGTGTAATTACATTCAACAAGCAATTAGTAATTGTAAACAGTTTCTGCATATGCTTGATTTAATACATTCAGCCTTGCTGGCAGTGCGTGCTGGAACAATCTGGAAATGTTTACATATTACATGATATTGTATAGTGAAGTAAACTTTAGGGGGGGGGAATCTCCCTCTCCCCCCAGAAAATGCTTTCTTTTTTTTCTTTTTCTTGCTTCTAAGAGCTTCCTTGTCTCCGCTCACTATCTCTCAGTCTAGCCTACCTCACAGCATGGTTGCAAGGATAAAGTGGAAAGGGGTAGAAGCAGGTGTGCCGCCTTGAGCTCTTAGGAGGGAAGATGAGATTGTTGTGGGCACCCGTCTGCCTCGAAAGACAATGGAGTGTGCCTCTGGGGACAAAGCCAAATCGCTGTGTTAACAGTACTGAAGTGACCTCCCCAAGCCTGGGCAGTGAGAATGGAGGTCCTGGGCTGCCCAGATGACAAGTCTCCCCCGCCCTGGCCTCACTGATGTGATCCAAAGGAAAATAGAGTAATATGTTTGTCACCAGCTTGGCTGCCGGAATTGCTGGAAGCAGGCATGGGGTTTGCTCCTGAGGCTTTTCTGGAGATATCCCACAAGACAGTGGAGGGTTAAGATCAGAGTTTTCCTTCTCCTAGATGGATTACCTTCCCAGGTTGATGAACCACCTTTGGCCCTCAGCTCCCTGTATAGCACGGGCATAAACTGCCCACTCAATCTACCTGAGCCTGTCTTCACATGCAGGGAACGTCCCAAACTTACTGAGGGTTTGAGACCCATTGGCTACCCTCACCTGGTTTAGCTGGCCACTTGTAGCTGTGTAGGTGTGGCCACTGGTGGGGGGGCGTGTTATGCTCCTTCTGGGGTAGTTTGTCCACCTTTGGTCCCCACCCTGCACTCAGCTCTCACATGTGGCTCCTAGAAGCTATCAGCATGTCAGCAAGATGGGATATGATTGTAGTAGTAGTTGTAGTAAATGATGACTATATGCTACCTCTGAGACCAGAGAGACATGTCCATTCTGCCCTGCTTTATGGGCTTTCGACCACTGTCTGATTCACTATGTGAATGCTGGAAGGCTTTGGTCTGGTGTTTGGTCTGTGTGAAGGCCTACTCTAGCAGACTTCTTTTCCTGACTTGCTGCCCAATGTGTGTGTTTTGGATTGGAGTTTTAAGGCTTCTAAGTGTTTGCTATTAACCGACAACTCTTAAATTTTATCCCATTTCTTTGGCATCTGCAGCTATGTTGTCAAAAATAGTAATTTAGCACAGCAATAACGACAGTCATCTTGTAAGCAAATCACTCAGAGCCGTGCTTACTCTACTAGTAAAAGAAAGCTTCATATGCTGAGCAGCCCTACTTACTGGAAAAGACGGGATAGGCAGTTGTCATGGTTACTTCCCAATTTTGTTTCTATTTGGTTATGCTGTCAGAACTAGGAGCAAAAAAGAGACTTCAAGATTTGTCAGCATTTCAGAAGTGTAATGTTTAACAAGAGCACACATCCATTTCTCTCCTCACTGAGACTCCCAGTGGGAACCTATGAATTTCTGGAATTTTCAAAGTGAAACTGTCTTGTTAATTATGTGTTAATTAAAGCTGCACAGGGAAGCAGTGTAGATCATGTTTGTTTTAAGTTGTTAGCACTCATTATGTCTATCTACAGCCCTTTTCTCCTTATATTTAAAGTGAGCAGTTAACGCTCTGCAGGCAGGTTTCTTCATTCACTTAACCTACCTTAGCTGCTATTTTATCTTACAATTCTGCAATGGATAGTTGCAAATGGTGATAGCTCTGAATATTAATTTACAATGCAGCCCTATATCTGTCTCTATTCAGAAATGGGGCTTAATCTCTAGTAAATAGGAGTGGCATTGCAGTTTTCACCCCAGGTGCTGCCACAATGTTGTCAGTAGATCCATTTTTGCACAGTGCTGGGCACAGAAGCCCCAGTGATCAGCTGGTAACCAGGGCTTGTGAAGTCCTGTGCACCAGGCTTTGCAAGCCTCCGTTTATTGGATCTCATTGGTGTCTGCAAACAGTATGCAAATAGCTATGCAAGCCACAATAATCAGCTGCAAACCCCCTTTGGCTCAGTTGCATCTTTACCTGCCCCATTGCTGATGTCATAAATGGCATCAGGTATAGGGCAGGTGGACATGGCTTGGCCAAAGCAATCTTACAAGCCAAATGGGAAGGCCTGGTGGACCAAATTAGGTATGCAGACTAGAGACTCCGCATCACTGTTATAAACAATTGGGAGTCCGAAGTCATTGGCGATCTAGTGCAAATCCTGATCTACCTTCTGCCCATCCCTGTCCTAGTACAGTGGTACCTCGGGTTACAAACACCTCAGGTTGCAAACACTTCAGGTTACAGACTCCGCTAACCCGGAAGTAGTACCTCAGGTTAAGAGCTTTACCTCAGGATTAGAACAGAAATCGTGTGCTGGTGGCGCGGCGGCAGTGGGAGGCCCCAGTAGCTAAAGTGGTACCTCAGGTTAATAATGGTTTCTAAGAACGGACCTCCAGAATGAATTAAGTTCGTAACCAGAGGTACCACTGTACATGGCAATTCTGTGTACTAGAGTGTAAACCTCTGGTACTTTGAAGTAGCTCCTGTGCCCGAGCTATCAGGCCAGGAAAGCTACTGGCCCATTTCCCTTAGCTGGGGAGGCTGGCAGTGATGTGTTATGGGAGAAGAGTTAGCTTTATCCCTTGTGGGTGGGTGTGTTTGAGTACCCAGGGTCATTCAGAGTGTGTCCCATTATGAATACATCAGTAAGTACTCAATAAGCCACCTTGGCAATTAAGCAGTATATAAATTTAACAACAACAAAAACAATGGGAGAAGATATGGGCTTACGGTAGAGTGTACTGCCTGCTTCCCTTCACATTATCTCTGAAATCAGTTTAAAGTAATATTAAAAAAATTAACTTCAGGGATTGAAGAGAACAGATCTTTAAGATATGTGAAACATTAACTGTAGACAAATATGATATACTGATATGGCTTTTTATCCATGGTCATTTAATTCTTTCTATCTTGAGGGTTTGGCACCTACTAATGAAAACTGACAATAGTTAACTCAGCATTTCAAAGAAAAAGATAAATGTGCAATTCTGAAAGGAAATCCACTTAGAACCTGCAAGAGAGAGAGAACAGCCACCTCCTTAAAAACCCAATCTCCTTGGTGAATTTTCAAATGGAGGAAATATGTGAAAATGTGGAAATGATATAGTTACTTTAGTATCAATTATTCACTCAAAGAAATAGAATTATGGAATAGACAGATCCTACCATGTGGCTATTATTTCTTCATGGCAGGTCCAAACCTTAACAATTCAGAATACTTGTTATGTCCAGTTCCATGAGTGTAATACCTGTTTGGCTTAGTATGAGAAGTGCATTGCATTGTTGCAATGCAGGAAAAGTGGGGCAAAGAGAAACATGCATACGTACTTATGGTTAAGTGAATAAATTGGTATGCAACATATGTGGATGGTTCTGAAAATATTATTTCATCTCTGTGACCCAAGACTTGTAAAAATTGATCCATTTACTCACAGGCATGTAATCTCTATTGCAACAGAAGTTACAATAATATTTTTAGTGTGGGTGGTCCAGTGTGAGAACTCATTGATTTATTTTTCTGGTGGGTGGGTGGGTAGGCAGGCAGGCAGAGATATAGTTAGATCCAAAGATCCAAAGAAGACATAGTGCATGTTACTCTTTCCACAAGGATGTCATTGAAGCATCATTCTATTGTTTCCTTCCTTATCCCCCATCTGAAATCAATTATGTGGAATGACGATATGGAAACTCAACACACAGTGATGTTCTGTCATGTGGTGGATATTCATAGTTGCTCAGCAGATAGGGTGAGAAGTAGACTTGCCTTTCTTTCCAAGAAACCAATGGAATGGACATAAAACTGTATCATTTCCCTCCATCTGGACTTCAGTTCAGCAGGCTAAGTTTAACTTTTTGGGAACTGTTTTCTTCTTCTACTTTGCAGACTGTTAATGTAGTTATATTTACCTTGTATGCAGCCTCCAGCATGTAGGAAAGTGGTGCACAAGTAATTTTTATCAATAAGAGCAATAGCCACAGGGATTCACTGTTTTGGAAATTTTCCTATGTCATGTATAATGGGTTGCCTAGTTCAAAGCGCCCACTTTCCCCTCCTTGACTAGTCTACCCGCAAATTGAACAATCTTGTTGATTACATAGGCTGAATTACTATTTCACTGTTTGATGACTTAGCACTCAGCCAGTGACTTGATGTGTGAACTGCCTCCTTTCAAAAATATGGTGCACTTTATGGTGATAGGATCACATCACATTCTGCCTATAATGGTGGTTGTTTTATGACAGCTATTTAACACACATAGCCATCAGCTGAAAAAATCTAGTGATGAACACTGCATGTGTGACTCAGCCTAGGATGACTTTGGAAGACTAGGGAAATCTCCAGGACCAGATGGACTAACCTCCAGATATTACAAAGCATTGAAGGAATGGTTAATACAGCCGCTTAAGGAGGTTTGTAATGAAATATTAGAGGGGAAAAAGGCACCTGAATCGTGGAAAGAAGCTTTGATTACACTTATACCAAAGACTGAAACTGAAAAAAATCAGATCAAGAACTACCGCCCTATATCATTACTTAATGTGGATTACAAAATATTTGCTGACACTTTAGCAAAAAGACTGAAGAGGGTGTTGGTGGAGGAGATTCACAAGGACCAGGCAGGCTTTCTCCCAGGAAGACATTTATCAGATAATGTAAGGAATATAATTGACATTATGGAATTGCTGACTGTAAATATTAACACAAAGGCAGTTTTAATTTTTGTGGACGCGGAGAAAGCCTTTGATAATATTTCTTGGAACTTTATGAAGAAGAATCTCCATGGGATGGGGGTAGGCCAAAGGTTTGAAAATGGTATAGGTGCAATATATTCTGAACAAAAGGCAAAGTTAATTGTAAATAATGTGGTTACTGATGAACTTTCTATAGAAAAAGGGACACGGCAGGGGTGCCCAATATCCCCATTACTTTTTATATCAGTCCTGGAGGTTTTGTTGAATATGATCAGGGGGGACCAGCTGGTAAAAGGAGTACAGGTCGGAGCCAAACATTACAAATTGAAGGCATTTGCAGATGACCTAGTATTGACCTTACAAGAGCCAGACACTAGTACAAAAAGAGTTTTAGAGTTAATTCAAGTTTTTGGTCAGGTGGCAGGATTTAAGTTGAACAAACAAAAAACCAAAGTTTTGGAAAAAAAATTAACAAATGTTGAAAGAGAGAGTTTTCAAAATGAAACTGGGTTAACGGTGGCAAAGAAAGTAAAATATTTGGGGATTAACATGACATCTAAAAATGTGAATTTATTTAAAGACAATTATGACAAATGTTGGACAGAGGTAAAGAAAGATCTAGAGATATGGTCGAATTTGAAGCTTTCCTTGTTAGGCCGAATTGCAGTGATCAAAATGAATGTATTGCCTAGAATGTTATTTTTGTTTCAGACATTACAAATTGTGGATAAACTAGATTGCTTCAAGAAGTGGCAGAAAGATATATCTAAATTTGTCTGGCAGGGCAAAAAGCCCAGAATAAAATTTAAGATACTCACTGATGCAAAAGAAAGAGGGGGGTTTGCCCTGCCGGACCTAAGATTGTATTATGAATCAGCAGCTTTTTGCTGGTTGAAAGATTGGCTACTTCTTGAGAACGCAGACATTCTAGATTTGGAAGGATTTGATAATAGGTTTGGTTGGCATGCATATTTATGGTACGACAAGGTTAAAATTCATAAGGGATTCAAAAACCATATTGTTAGGAAAGCATTACACAATGTTTGGATTCGATATAAGGATTTGTTGGAAAATAAAACCCCTAGGTGGTTATCACCTATGGAAGCCAAAGAGGTGAAGAAACTCAACATGGAATCTAAATGGCCAAAATATTTTGAAATTTTAGAACAAGAAAGTGGTAAATTTAAACTACAGAGCTATGAGAAAATAAAGTCTAAAGTACGAGATTGGCCCCATTATTATCAAATAATGGAGACTTTTAAACAAGACAGGAAAATTGGATTCCAGGTGGAGAAATCGAAACTAGAAACAGAATTGTTAGAACCCAATACTAAGAATTTATCAAGAATGTATAACCTGTTGCTGAAGTGGAATACAGTAGATGAAACTGTTAAGCCAGCTATGATCAAATGGGCACAGGACATAGGTCATGACATTATGTTTGCTGACTGGGAACAGTTATGGACAGTTATTAAATTCACGGCATGTAATGCCTTAAAAGAAAATATTATGAAAATGATTTATAGGTGGTACATGATCCCAGTCAAGCTTGCGAAGATTTATCATTTGCCCAATAATAAATGTTGGAAATGTAATGAAGCTGAAGGTACCTTCTTTCACCTTTGGTGGACCTGCCCAAGGATTAAGGCCTTCTGGGAAATGATTTATAATGAAATTAAGAAGGTACTTAAGTGTACTTTTCACAAGAAACCGGAGGCATTTCTCCTGGGCATGGTCGGCCAATTGGTGTTAAGGAGGGATAAGACTTTTTTTATGTACGCCACTACAGCAGCAAGGATCCTTTTAGCAAAGTATTGGAAGACACAAGAACTACCCACACTGGAAGAATGGCAGACGAAAGTGATTGACTTTATGGGACTGGCAGAAATGACCGGCAGAATCCGCGACCAAGAGAAAGAGACAGTGGAGGAAGATTGGAAGAAGTTTAAAGTATATCTTAAGAACTGTTGTAAAATAGAGGAGTGATAAAATGTCAAGGGGAAGGGAGATGCAGAATTGCAGCTAAAACTGTTTGATGATTTAAGGTAAAATTGAGAATGTTAATGAGCTTAAACTTAATTGGCAAAAAGAGTTGTTGAAAAACTGTAAAATAAGGATGCAAAAAGGGTGAGGTATGGGGAAGTCCGAGAAAAGAGGCTTATGAAAATGAGGTTAAGAAATGATATCTTTGTATGTGTTTGTATTTGTTGATGTTTGTGTGTTGTTGTTGTTGTTGTTGTTGTTTTGTGTTAAAAATTGGAAAATTAATAAAAATTATTATAAAAAAAAATAGGATGACTTTGGAAGAAGTGCATTGTAGAGCAAACCATTTGCCTTACCTGATATCTACACCATTTCTCGATTTGTAAAAGTGCCAAAAAACAAATATATATATATATATATATTCTTTCTTTCTTTCTTTCTTTCTTTCTTTCTTTCTTTGCCATTAATAAATTGAAACTACACGAGGAGGGGATTAACTGCATTATCTTGAAAAAGCAATCTACTTGCTGTGATCTCATTTGGAATCATGTTAACTTGGGCAAACCTTGTTTAGAATTAAAGCAGCACCAAAACAGTAGTCCAGCTTTAATTAGCCACTTTCTGAGGTAAACTTCATTAAACAATGTTCTCACTGTGAAGGCATTTCTTTTCTAATTCGTTGTAACTTTTCCACTGCTCAATTGCCTTTTTTTTTTTCATTCTTGTATTCAAAGCAAACTTGTAAGTAAGAACTTGCACTGGAGTTTATTTCCCCATCTCTCTCAGTGCATTTTCATTTTTTGTCATGCCTTTTTAGATTATAAACCCAATGACAGGGACTGTCCTGTTGTAGTGATTTCTGCACTGTTCTTGGTACCTTTTTTGATATATTTTGCCAACTAATATTAAACTTAGCATCCAGTCCTTTTGCACCAATGTCCACTCCTAGTTAGCTTTCTTCATTTCAGCCAGCTAATTTAACCATAGAATCATAGAATCATAGAGTTGGAAGAGACCACAAGGGCCATCGAGTCCAACCCCCTGCCAAGCAGGAAACACCACCAGAGCACTCCTGACATATGGTTGTCAAGCCTCTGCTTAAAGACCTCCAAAGAAGGAGACTCCACCACACTCCTTGGCAGCAAATTCCACTGTCAAACAGCTCTTACTGTCAGGAAGTTCTTCCTAATGTTTAGGTGGAATCTTTTTTCTTGTAGTTTGGAACCATTGCTCCGTGTCCGCTTCTCTGGAGCAGCAGAAAACAACCTTTCTCCCTCCTCTATGTGACATCCTTTTATATATTTGAACATGGCTATCATATCACCCCTTAACCTCCTCTTCTCCAGGCTAAACATGCCCAGCTCCCTTAGCCGTTCCTCATAAGGCATCGTTTCCAGGCCTTTGACCATTTTGGTTGCCCTCCTCTGGACACATTCCAGTTTGTCAGTGTCCTTCTTGAACTGTGGTGCCCAGAACTGGACACAGCACTCCAGGTGAGGTCTGACCAGAGCAGAATACAGTGGCACTATTACTTCCCTTGATATAGATGCTATACTCCTATTGATGCAGCCCAGAATTGCATTGGCTTTTTTAGCTGCCGCATCACACTGTTGGCTCATGTCAAGTTTGTGGTCAACCAAGACTCCTAGATCCTTTTCACATGTACTGCTCTCAAGCCAGGTGTCACCCATCTTGTATTTGTGCCTCTCATTTTTTTTTTGCCCAAGTGCAATACTTTACATTTCTCCCTGCTAAAATTCATCTTGTTTGTTTTGGCCCAGTTCTCTAATCTGTCAAGGTCGTTTTGAAGTGTGATCCTGTCCTCTGGGGTGTTAGCCACCCCTCCCTGTTTGGTGTCATCTGCAAATTTGATCAGGATGCCCTTGACTCCATCATCCAAGTCGTTGATAAAGATGTTGAATAAGACCGGGCCCCAGACAGAACCCTGTGGCACCCCACTAGTCACTCTTCTCCAGGATGAAGAGGAACCATTGATGAGCACCCTTTGGGTTCGGTCAGTCAGCCAGTTGCAAATCCACTGAGTAGTAGCATAGTCAAGTCCACATTTTACCAGCTTCTTTACAAGAATTTCATGGGGCACCTTGTCAAATGCCTTGCTGAAATCAAGGTAGACTACATCCACTGCATTCCCTTCATCTACCAGGCTTGTAATTCTGTCAAAAAACGAGATCAGGTTAGTCTGACATGACTTATTTTTCAGAAATCCATGCTGACTATTGGTGATCACAGTATTCCTTTCTAGGTGCTCACAGACTGTTTGCTTAATGATCTGCTCCAGAATCTTCCCTGGTATTGATGTCAGACTGACTGGCGGTAATTATTTGGGTCCTCTCTTTTCCCCTTTTTGAAAATAGGGACAACATTTGCCCTCCTCCAGTCTGCCAGGACTTCGCCTGTTCTCCAGGAATTCTCAAAGATGACTGCCAGTGGTTCTGAGATCACATCTGCCAGTTCTTTTAATACTCTTGGATGCAGTTCATCTGGCCCTGGAGACTTGAATACATCTAAACTAGCCAAGTATTCTTGTACTATCTCCTTAGTTATTCTGGGCTGTGTTTCCTCTGCTGAATCATTTGCTCCAAATTCGTCAGGTCGGGCATTGTTTTCTTTATTGGAGAAGACTGAGGCAAAGAAGGCATTGAGGAGTTCAGCCCTTTCTGTGCCCCCTGTTTGCATTTCACCATCTTCTCCTCTGAGTGACCCCACTGTTTCTTTGTTCTTCCTTTTGTTACGAACATACCCATAAAAGCCTTTTTTGTTGCTTTTAACCTCTCTAGCAAGCCTGAGTTCATTCTGTCCTTTAGCTTTTCTGACTTGGTGTCTACACGTGCTGGCTATTTGTTTGAATTCCTCTTTGGTGGTTTCCCCCTTTTCCATTTTTTGTACACATCCTTTTTTAATGTTAACTCAGTTAAAAGTTCTTTAGATAGCCACCCTGGCTTCTTTAGGCACCTTCCATGTTTCCGTCTCATTGGTATTGCCTGAAGTTGTGCTTTTACTATCTCCCTCTTAACAAACTCCCAGCCTTCATGAACTCCCTTTCCTTTTAGTATTACTGTCCATGGGATCTCACCCAGCACTTCCCTAAGTTTTATGAAGTCGGCTTTCTTAAAGTCAAGAAATTGAGTCCTAGTATGCTTGCTTCTCCTTTCCGCTGTATAGTAAACTTCAGAAGAGCATGATCACTTGCGCCTAATGATCCTTCCACTTCTACCCCACTAACCAGGTCATTTTGTTGCTGCTTCTGTTAAAAAATGGGAGCCGGTAATATTTGCTGATCTGGTGTAAATCACCCAGAGATCTACCAGTAAATCCCTAGCTAACTTTGTTCTGCCCACCCTGGCTCTAGAATCACTTTCAAGTGTTCCCATTAACCTTATCTATTATGTCAACTACAGCTCAAGTCTTGCTCAGAAATCATTCCTTTGTTTTTGTTGCACTGTCAGTGACTCATGCCTGTTTCTTCTGCTCACTGCAGACATCTGTGATCCCACCCCAACAATCAAGTTGCCTCATGAACACCTATTTGTTTGCCAAGGTCATTATTTGCATCACCAGCACAGAAACAATTGAGATGAGCAACAGCCATGCTAAGGGGAAAGGAAATTCTGGAAATAAACTTTTGACTTCATGAGGATATTCTCTGTCTGCTGCAATCTCCAACTTTTGCTTTCAGGTTGTAATTCCACTGATATATAAAATGACTCAGAAACAACTAAAGAAGTGTGGGGAAAGAATCTAGCCATGAGTGCTCAACTATTTCAGCACTCCAGCTTGAATGTTTTTAAAAAAGACAAAATTAAGACTGACATGCTGACAAGACAAAATTGAGTCTGATGTGATCCTAAATCCACATTATCCTGTGTCCACCTCTCTTCCATCCCCCAGGAAAATGAAACAAAGACTCGTCTTGGAGAAGGGGAAAACGTAACAGGCAAAGGAAAGCTTCCTGAAGCCTAGTATCTGCCAGCAAATCATCCAACAAGAGGCCAATGCTGTAAGAAACATCATTTTCCTCCTACCAGGGAATCAGAGGCTGAAATATAAGGCTCATGATTCCCCAGCAGGTACTGAGATACAGTACACAGCATCATTTGCAGCAATACAAATGCTTGTTTGATGGCCAAATGGTCACCCCATGATGAGGCTTCCTTGATACAAATTTAGCCATCTCATAAGCTTTTGAATGGGAAAAGGAGTGAGATGATTGGATGAGGAATAGGTCTGTTATGGGCCTGATATAAAACTTTTATTGTTCACCACCAGCAAAGTATACAAATATCCAAAAGGAATGAGCTCACCCACTGATGAGTTAGTCTGCACAAGCTTCATTGAAATGAATGGGAGCAGCACAAGGTGATGTTTGCAAAGGAGAACTGGGTGGATTCTGCTCCAAATCTCTGGAAACAGAATGCAATTTTTTGGAATTAAATGTTTTATGAATATTGGTGGTGGAAACTTTTCTCTTTTATTCTTGAACTGGCTAAAGCAAATCCTCAGACCTTGAAACCAATACCTGTTTTTTCTCTTTCATGAAGTCTTCTTATTGTTGCTGTTAAAAAGCGACTTTCAGAGAGCAGAAATGCTTTCCCCAAACTTCCTTAAATCATTGATTATTGTTTACCTCCTTCATAAAGCTGTGTTGTCTACCCTTTTCAAAATGTTCTTCACTCTATTATATCTACCTGATGGTGGTGATAGCTTTTTTGTCTTTCCCAGTGTGATTCTGGACAATCATGCATGTATACAGTACATGAAATGCATGCCTGTGTTATGCATAGGGATGCTTGTGCATCACCTAAACAGACTGGAAGCAAAAATACCACCCAGTGAGATATGAACCAAGAGGTGATGCCTTGGATCTGATTTAAATTCTCAAGGAGTATTTACAGCAAAAACATATCACTTTTATATAACAATTCAATCAGGGCTATGGCATGATAAGCAATGCAATAGTCATTAAATAAGGTTTTTAATGCTCCAAAATCCTTTCTTTCTGATGGATGGCTCAGGTATCCCATTCATTATAAATTAAACTGCAGCAAACAAAATCCATTTGCTACTAGGCTCTCAAGATGTTATTACTGTTTAATGGCACCCTAATCCTGTACATTGCAGTGCAAACACATGACAGGAAATGCTCAAGAGCCAATTCAAAAGAAAAATGTAGTTGTGCTTAATTTCTCTATGGTCTTTCAGCTTGGGAAAGCATGTGCACATGAGTTAGGGGAGAGAGATCACTCTTGTAGCACCTGTTCTTCATGGCTCCAGTTTCCCCCAGCAGGTAAAAAGGACATCCATTTCAAAACCAAAGCGTTCCAAAACCAAGGCAACCTTTCTCATAGAAAGTAATGCAAAACAGATTAGTCCATTCCAGACTTTTAAAAACAACCCCCAAAACATGAATTTAACATGAATTTTACAATCTAATGAGAACATTGATCCATAAAATGAAAGCAGTAAACAATGTACTGCAGTCACACAATCAGTCCTGAACTGGGTTCCATGCAGTCACAAAAACAAAAACAAAGAAGCTGTGAAAACAAAAATGTAAAATTAGCAAAGACAGATAGACCTCAGTGTAACATTCAAAACAGAAGTATGGCACTCAAAACGGAAGTGTAACATCCAGAACGGAGCACGTTTGGCTTCTGAAAAAAGTTCGTAAACCGGAACTCTTACCTCCGGGTTTGCAGTGTTTGGGTTCCAAGTTGTTTGAGTACCAAGGCATTTGAGAACCAAGGTACCATTGTACTTCAGTTTAATGGCAGATCTTCAGGCCATGGCACCAGCCCCACACATGCTACAGCTGAACTGAATGTGGAATATGGTGTTCAACTTCACAAACAGCAAATATGAAAAAGTAACCAGTAAGGGGCAGGGGAGTAGCTTCTGTATTTGGGGTGCACAACTGCGATAAGAAATGAGTGCAAGTATTCAGATTCCAAAAATGTTTTGAGCTAAATAAGAGCTTGGGTGGTGCAATGTTGACTCGGAGAGAAAAATGCATGTGTATGCTTTCTTTGATCTCTAATCCATGCGCTTAACTCTGTCCTGTTGAAATTAAGGTGTTTTAAAAGTGCTCGGCTTTGGTTGGATTATTCTATTATCAGGATTTGAACTCTGGAGCTAGCCATTTAATTTAATTTATGGAGAAAACCCCAAATCCTTTCAGCAAGCAATTCATAATTTTTCAGCCTAACGTATCTGACTGGATTGTTGGGGGGATAAAAAGGAGTAAGAATTAGTGCTAAGAGGGGAAGCATTTTATGACCATTAAAAAACAACAGCCCACACCATGTGCAATGCCTTTCTGTGATTTGCAAAGCAATTCTAAAATGTTTGCAAGTGGGTGGGGGCCAGGGGAGTGGAGAAACTGACCCTGTTACCAAGGCACCAAGTCCAACTCTTCCATATATACTGTATGTCCATCTACATTCTTCTCCAGCTACTTATGTGTGACTGGGGCTATAGTGGAATGACCTTTGGGGGAGAGAGGGTTGTCACACAGTACTGACAAGCAGTGAGCAGTGTTCAAAACTCCCATTGTTCTGGGCGCATTTTGGGACAGGGAATTTCCTTAGTGCAGGCATGTACAATAGGTTGATCGCCTGTGTTGTCCTTATTGATTCCAAAAAAAGCTTTGGTCAACCAAAGCTCAACAATTCTTGGCAACAACAATGGGTAAATCACAACCAGTTTTTTTATATGTGGAGTAGATCACAGTCTCTCGGAAGTTGTACATGCCTGCCTTAGTGCAAGCAGTTTCTGAGCTCTAGAAGCAGTACTTTGCCTAAGATTTCAGATTAAAACTGCAGAATGGAAGAAAAGGAGGACCTTTTTCTAACTCCCCACTTCCAGCTACTCTCTGAAGACTGGAGAAGAGGCCCTCTTAAGAATATTAGAGGGGTGCACAGGGGAAAGACTAGACCATGTGAAAAATGAACATAATATTTAGCTGCAGTTCATTCATTTTCAACTTTGTATTCTTGTTATTAAAAAGTGCACCTAGACATTCTGTTGTTGCACCCATAACCTTCGTTTAAGGTGCCATTTAGCTCCTAGCTTTCATATCTCAGTTTCTAACACTGGCAGTAAGCATCAGCCTGATTGCTCATCCAGAAACCTGCTGCCTCCAAAGAGATGACTGCTGACTCCAATGAATCATTCAGTGTGGCACTAGTAAGAATTGTCAAGCAATATGTACAATTAAAAGCAACCCAGAAATTCTCAATAACTAAAACTAAGTTGACACTTTCTCCTGCCAACATAGCTCAGCATACCTCAGAATTCAGCTTTCAAGATAGTCCCTGATTAAGCTGTTGCTTTAACCCAGGGGAGGCTAAACTGTGGCCCTTCAAATGTTGCTGTCACCTGTGAACATTGATCATGCTGGTTGAGGCTGTGTCCAAAATAATCTGAAGGGCACCACATTAGCCACCTGAAAGATGGGTGTAAGTTTAACCCATTGTAACTGAAAGCTGACCAAAAAAAGGCCTCTGGGAATCCGAATTCAATTTGAGACCCCTTCTGATGCCTAACACCCACCTTTGGCCTGGAAGAAGACGAACTTGTAGTCTGATAGAATGTGAATAGGACATGTCCTGTCGATAGGTGATTGATACAAGTAGCGCCACCATCATTTTCTTTCTTTAGGAGAAAGAGAAGGAGAAAGGTGCAGGGGAAGAAAGCAAAGAGCCAAAGGGAAAAGGGAAGATAGAAGAAGGGAGAGAGAGGAAGCTCACATTTAAGCCTAGCGACCTTCTTTCACCAATGAATGGTTTCATAGTTGCCATGGGATTCCTTTGATAACAAGACACCAAAGGCAAGAATATTTATGGAAATGACCCTCCTCCATAACAAACTTAGAACCTGAGTCATAGCAGTTCCTCCTACAACTCCAGTTTGAGTCATTATTCCTCAACCTTTCCCAGCGTGTGGATAGAAGAGCTGGAACTAGATGCAGGCAAGTTTCACATCATGTACAGTCATGTGCTGTCTTTTAGCCCTCCTGTTGCTTCTAGAATTATAGCCAGCTTTGTGAATGATGCCACAGCATGAGAAAAGGGCCAGATTCTAAGGTCTATCTCACAAGGAAGTCTGGCTTGGGGTGACCAGCATGGGATTTGATTTCTTCTCTCTCTCTCCCTACCCCACATCCCACTCACAAGCACCAATTGCACAAATCATTATGTGTGTCCAAATGCAGTGCTTTTTAATTTTTTAAAAGAAAAATAGGTGCTGGTACTCACCATGAGGTTGTTATAGTAAGTGCCATACTTTTAAACAACAAAATAAGAGGTGCCGCGGTACTGTGTACCTTTAAGTACCCCCTGAAAATAAAAGTGCTGCCCAAATGTACCTTCCACCTGGAATAGAATACAATAAGCCTGCAACTTACATTCCAGAGATCGGACCTATAGCCCAAATCATGTATAAAGGTAAAGGGACCCCTGACCATTAGGTCCAGTTGTGGCCGACTCTGGGGTTGCGGCACTCATCTCGCTTTATTGGCCGAGGGAGCCGGCGTACAGCCTCCGGGTCATGTGGACAGCATGACTAAGCTGCTTCTGGCGAACCAGAGCAGCGCACGGAAACGCCATTTACCTTCCAGCCAGAGCAGTACCTATTTATCTACTTGCACTTTGACATGCTTTCGAACTGCTAGGTTGGCAGAAGCTGGGACCGAGCAACGGGAGCTCACCCCGTCGCGGGGATTCGAACCACTAACCTTCTGATGGGCAAGTCCTAGGCTCAGTGGTTTAACCCACAGTGCCACCCGCGTCCCTCAAATCATGTATAGTCAGACTCAAAACACATTGGATTCAAGGAAATGCAGGGATTACCAAAGTCTTTTTCTCTGGGGGCCTGCCTCCTTTCTGCTCCCTTTTAATTTTTATTTTATTTTATTGCCAAGCATGTAAAGCTGATTGCACACAAGTTAAATGCACATACGTTGTGGGCTTACCATACAGTAATGTTACTACTTTATTCCATTATCCACATGATAGAGAAACTAGGAGCAGCTCACTCAGTGGGGCAGAGCTGCAATGCTAGTTTCCCAAAGGGTGCTCCTGCCAGCATGCCCACACTGTGCCAACCTTTCTACCACTTTGCCTCCTAGAAAGCAGCAGCAACCTCTGCTGCTGGGATGCTAGTATTGGGGCTTTGCCCCATTGGGATAGCTGCTTCTGTGAATGTTGCCTTTCCCCCTCCTAGAAAGGCTCCTGTTTCTTAAATAGCTACATGATTGGTTGCAATTCAGCAGGTGAGATCTTGCCCATCACTGCCTTATGCCGGGGGGGGGGATTGTTCTGGTTTTTTGTCTGCATTTTCTGCAGCTGTTTAAGCTTGCAGAAGGAGCTTTTTCCAGATCAAGGGCCACATTGCCTTATGGACAAACTTCTAGGAGCCCCTTATCAATAGTGGGCAGGGCCAGAAGGTGGAGCAACATATGTCATGCTTCCTTTGCACAGTAGGGTACATTCCAGCCACACAACCCTTTTTTTCCTCCAAGCAGACAAAAGCCACAATCAAAGTTAAGGAAATTGAGGGTACAGAGCCTAGGGGAATGCACTTGAGGAAGAGTGTGGCCTCAGGAAAGAAGGTTTGGTCTGAGAAGAAGAAGAAGAAGAAGAAGAAGAAGAAGAAGAAGAAGAAGAAGAAGAGTAGTGGTAGTAGTAGTAGCTTGGATTTGATATCCCACTATATCACTACCCAAAGGAGTCTCAAAGTGGCTAACAATCTCCTTTCCCTTCCTCCCCCACAACAAACACTCTGTGAGGTGAGTGGGGCTGAGAGACTTCAAAGAAGTGCGACTAGCCGAAGGTCACCCAGCAGTTGCATGTGGAGGAGCGGAGACGCGAACCCGATTCCCCAGATTACGAGTCTACCGCTCTTAACCACTACACCACACTGGCTCCAGTGGGCCAGCAAGGGCCCTTTCAAGGGCCAGTAAGAGGAACTTGGGGGGGGGGGTATATTTGGTCCCTGGCACCTAAGTTCCCCTACCCCTATGTTAAAGGCACAAGAGACAGCAGCCCTAGTCCTATCATTATATAAGTTTGTTGCCACCTCTGTCTGGTCCTTCAGCAGACTCTGGCCACAGTCCACTATCCAACTGCACAACACCCAATAAGTAGTTCTCCTTAGGACTGCTTTAGAGGTAGTATGAATCATGGTTCTACAGAGATATTTAGGAGTGGTGTGGAGAGAGAAACTTAATTTATTATTCTTGTTTTATATTATAGCTGCCGCCCCTACTCTGGGTTTAACATCAGCTTTCCATGAAGAAGTTAAGCCTACCAAGCTTTCTCTCATGCCACCTAAATCTTTGCCTACAACATATCTGCATGCCAAGCTGCTGTGAAAGTTGCAGGAGCAGGGACAGGGGAGGGGGAAAAGCTGGCCATTCTGTTACCTTTCTGGCTGTATGATGACTTAGTGTATTGTCAAAAAACACATTTTGAGAGGGGTTTTTTATGAGATGTCAACATTAAACCAATCACAGCTGCAGAAGGATATTCTCAACATAATTTGTATTGATCACTTGGAAACTTGGGTCTTCTTCAAATGTTATGTAGGAGCTGATGATAAATTGGTGTGCTCTGTTTGCCTGCATGACTAGGGCAGTGGAAAGCAAATGTATATGACGCATCTATCAACATTTGACATCAGTGGGAGTTGGGGGAGAGGGAGAATCGCCCATCCTCTTGCTTCTGCACCCTCAACAAGCCTTATATTTACATATGAATGTAATTCAGATTTGTTACTGGATTAATGTTGACAGTTTATTGCCACAGACTTCAGTGCCCTGATCTTGTAGGCAAATGGTTTCTTTTGCAGGACATTTTCATCCAATGGCTTCAGACTGCTAGAACCTGACTGAGGGTCGTATTCAACATATTGGTATGTGAACGTTCTATCAGTGCAAGGATTTCTGCTTGTGCAACAGAATGTTCTTCCACCTCCCACCTCCTCTAAATCCATTCTAACAGTTCCCCTAACCCCTTGAAGAAGATTTGGGGAGGTGGGGGCTGTGTGGGAAGGGGAAGAGAGGGGGGAAAGTCCCAGTATAAAACCTTGCGCTGCTGGGATGTGTTAATTAAATATTGTCCTGATTGATTTATTTATTTACTTATTGCTCACCCACAGATATTTGTATGCCTGCCCAAAGACCAGAAATTAAGAGTATGCAGCCTTCCAGATGTTGTTGAATCATAGAATTGTAGAAGTTGGAAGGAACCATGAGGGCAATCTAGTCCAACCCCCTGCAATGCAGTAATCTCTCTCCAAATGTAGAGCACAAACCCCCAACCCTGAGATTAAGAGTCTCATGCTCTACTGACTGAGCTATCAACTCCCGTCATCCCTGTCCATTCTCCATGCTGCATTTGGTTATGGGAGTTGGAGTCCAACAACCTGCTCAGGTTTCCCACCTCTGCTATACCCATTTACCTGGAAACAAATCCTACTGAACTCAGTAGGATTTCCTTCCATGTAGACATGGGCAGGACTGTGCTGTTAGCTGGCATTTCGGCTAATAAATACTGGTGCCCTACTTTCCCAAGCCTTTTTTCCTTTTGCAGAGAAACTCACGCTGGGTGAAAATGAATACATAATGCAATTATTGGGGGGAAATCAAAATAAAATTTGCAGATCTGTTTTACATGCCCCCAGGAGTACCCCTATGGTGCTTCTTTAGTCAGAAAGAAGGTTCTTATCCTTGGTAACAGGGGTTTATTCCTGGAATTTAATTAATAGATTAAAATCACTCTGATCAATGGCAGATGCTGAGAGTTTGCTCAAACACTGTCTACATGGGCAGAGTTCTATAAACAGGGCTACTCGGTTTCAGGGAAACTGATAATTCTGTCACGAGTGCCCTTATGTTTTCAAAGCCAAAATGACCTTCCATAGACAAGAGGAAGATATCAGCAGGTTCAGAGGAACCCCAAGGTTTGCAGAAGTACAAAAAGCATTTTAAAAATAAAATGAAGCTAAGTGAGAAAATGACACAAAGAAGCCAGTGTTGTCTGACTTGTTGGTCTCTCTCTCTCTCTCTCTCTCTCTCTCTCTCTCTCTCTCTCTCTCTCTCTCTGTGTGTGTGTGTGTGTGTGTAAAACTGGGTGGGAAAGAGTATGGAATGCACTATCATCAAAAAGGCTCCATACTGCAGCCATTTTGCTGCAGGCTCCACTTTTTGGCTTATACAGTTCTCCATCTTTTCAGTTCTTTACTTCCTGATATCAAGCTGAAAGTGGCCAAAGCAATATTTTATAACCGCTTGGAAGAGATCTGAATTGAGGTATGAGAGAACTGTGGCTCTCCAGATATTGTTGGAGTCCAGCTTCTATCAACATGGCCAACAGTCAAGACTCAAGGGAGTTTAGCCCAACAGATTCTGGAGTGCCATGGGTTTCCTGTCCCTGTCTTAGGTAACTTGCCAATCTATGCTCTCTGATGTTATATCCCTGGTCTTGTACAATTTAACAGATCCTAACAAAACCCTTCTACAGTTTCACTGAATGCCTATGGCTGTTGAGCTGTCCCAGTTCTAAAGAAAAAATATGTAAATGTTTCTGGCCATTTTTAAAACAGTGACTCAAGAAAAAATATGAATTTTGTTAGCTAACATTGGCAGAAATAGTATAGAAAATGTTAAGTTCCTTTGTTTTTGCAGTAGCACATGTATGACAAAACCAGCACATGTGGTGGATTGTTTTTCAGAGATTTTTTTGTAAGCTGCATATTTGTATCTTTTATTTGGAATGCTTAAACTATGGTTTGTTTTGTTTTGTTTTTAAAATATGATCTGCTAAGAGACAGAGGTTCTTTTTGGATTTGGGGCAGCATGAACACCCAATGGGATGAAGGCTAAATATTTTATTAAATAGCCTGAAGAAAACTACAAAGCATTGTGATTATATTACATCCATCTAATGGCTGAAACCCAAGTCAGTAACATGTGTGTATTTGAATTCTGGAGTTGGAACTTGGCCAGAACACAGCACTGTCTGGAAAGCCTTGCATATAGCTGCCAAGCAACCAGAGGGCACTAAGAGAATGGCAATGCTTTGTGACTTAGGACTGTTTAATAAAACATTTAGCCTTCACCACACTTGCATGTTCATTTTGCTCCGAATCCAGAAAGAATCTCTGCCCTTTGACAGAACAAGCACCAAACCTCAACACAAAGCAAATGGCCACGAGCTAAGTTGCCACCTTATTTCTCTTTCTTAACAGAGCCGCTGTACCTTTAATGGTGGTTCCCTCACTGCAAGAAGCCAAGTTACAGGGAACCAAGCTGAGGGCCTTCTTGGCAGTGGTGCCTGCCCTGTGGAACGCCCTCCCATCAGATGTCAAGGAAATAAACAACTATCTGACATTTAGAAGACATCTGAAGGCAGCCCTGTTTAGGGGAGTTTTTAATGTCTGATGTTTTAATGTATTTTTAATCTTTGGTTGGAAGCTGCCCAGGGTGGCTGGGGAGACCCAGCCAGATGGGCGGAGTATAAATAATAAATTATTATTAATAATTATCATTAATAATTATATTTATTATTATTATTATTAGGCAGTGAGTTAAGCAGTATTTTCCAGCATGAAAGTATCATCAGTTGAATTCATGAAAGTATCATCAGTTGAGAGCCAGTGTGGTGTAGTGGTTAAGAGCGGTAGTCTCGTAATTTGGGGAACAGGGTTTGTGTCTCCGCTCCTCCACATGCAGCTGCTGGGTGACCTTGGGCCAGTCACGCTTCTCTGAAGTCTCGCAGCCCCATTCACCTCACAGAGTGTTTGTTGTGGGGGATGAAGGGAAAGAAGAATGTTAGCCGCTTTGAGACTCCTGAAGGGGAGTGAAAGGCGGGATATCAAATCCAAACTCTTCTTCTTCAAATCCAATTCCTGCCTGTTATTCTCTAGCCCCAGTAGTTGCAGATATGTAAATGCTGCTTTACAGAGTCAGTTTTCAAAATGAGATCTGAATCTTTCTGGGCGGGAAACCCATGAATTACAGTACAGAGAAATATTATTACTGACCTTACTCAGTTTTATATACCAGCTGAAAACTTCGTTCTTCCTTTCTTTTTCCCAGGCCGACTGACAGATTCAACAACACAGGTTTTGTTGTTAAACAGATGGTGATTTATTGTATTCGATTTAATACTTGGGGCTAGATTCACTTAACCAGCCCCTTCAGTGGAAGTGGAATGCACAAGGACTTCCACTTGCACAATTGGCTCTCTAGAGGTCAGGAGAGTCCCCAGAACAGCACAGCAGGAAGAAAGTGAGAGGAGGGATTATTCCACCTGGCAAGTAAAACGCTTGTGCAGATGGAATGATTGGAAGACAATGATGTTGAATTCCAGCCTTTCTTGGAATTCTGTGCACTGCACAACCAGAACTAACATGCAGATTTACACTGGGTTTTTTGTTGTTTTCCAACATGGAGACTCACTTTCAACTGAGGTTGGTTTCATGGTTCACAGAGAATGGGAGAGGGATGGAAATGTATCTCAGAGCCTCTCTAAATTCAGATAGATTGTGGAAGTATCTGTGGGGCAGGAAAGAGTGAGGCTTTGAGATTTGAGGGGGAACTTAAAAAAAAACAACTTGCTTGACATTTCACATTGTAGGGCTAAGTGAGGCATAGGCAAACTTGGCCCTTCAGCTGTTTTGGGACAACAGCTCCCATCATCCCTAGCTAACAGGACCAGTGGTAAGGGATGATGGGAGTTGTAGTCTCAAAACATCTGGAGGGCCGAGTTTGCCTATGCCTGTGCTAAGCCATTGCTGTCCTAATGAACCAAGCTCCACTGACATTAATCAGGAAGTAAGAGAAATGAAAAGGGACACAGATGGTGCTGTGGTCTAAACGACAGAGCCTAGGGCTTGCCGATCAGAATGCTGGCGGTTCAAATCCCCGTGATGGGGTGAGCTCCCGTTGCTCGGTCCCTGCTCCTGACCACCTAGCAGTTCGAAAGCACATCAAAGTGCAAGTAGATAAATAGGTACTGCTCTGGTGGGAAGGTAAATGGCTTTGGTTCGCCAGAAGCTGCTTAGTCATGCTGGCCACATGACCCGGAAGCTGTCTGCGAACAAACGCCGGCTCCCTCAGCCTATAGAGTGAGATCACACAACCCCGGAGTCGTCCGCGACTGGACCTTACCTTTACCTTTAAGAGAAATGAAGAGTGGAAACCACACAGCGAACTAAAATGCTAGAATTCAGTGTTGTCATGTTTCAAATGTATCCTCTCAGATAACAATATATAATAATAACCTGTGGGCCCCTCATCTACATGGTGCCCTAATTCTGTGCATGGTGTGCGTGCTTATAAATCTGCCACTGTGAGTTGTAAAGCACCACTAGACTTTGTCACAAACAGCATTTCAGTTTAAGGACTGAATTTCAGTTCATGCATTTGAAGTAAACAGAGACAAATTGAGGGGAATTGTCAACAATAAACCACTGCCCAAATGAATCTATCTTCATTGTGGGAAGGAACACCCTCTTCTATAAGTCTATAACTACACAGTTCATTAAGCTATTAATACACCGTTCATTAAGCTAGAAACAACTGTATCATTTGCAAACAACAATTCATTAGTCTTAATGGGATTTAATAAACCCCCTATGCAAATATTCATCAGAGAATTAAGTACAATATACTAATCAGGGGGGAGAAAAATCCAGTTCATCAGTCAAATATATTTATCCAATTTACAAGCTGGGAAGCAGAAATAATTTCCAAAAAAGAAAGTAGCTCTTTAAGCAGACTGTGCTGTCACATGCTGAAGAACCTGGATGCCTTACAAGCAGATTTCTATTGATTTCTGGAAGTAAATTTACTAAAACAAACACTTTTGTTCCTCATTTCACAGTCACAGCCCTGTGACTAGAAAAGCAATTAAATAGGGTTATAATAGGATGAATTAACTCCTCCTATGGCTTCTCCTGATACCAAGAAAAATAAGTAGCATGTCAGAAATAAATAGCATGCTTCTTTCAACAAGTATTCCAAGTGGATTTTTTTTTCTCCCAGTCAGTATTTATATTGGATTTTAAATTGCTTCTATATGTGTAATTGTTTCGACTGTTTCTATATATGATTTTTTTTATTAATGTGCACTTGTAGAACGCTTTTCATATATGCAATTGTTTCATGTATGTTTAATTGTATTATGAAATCGCTTCAAGATGCTTAACAGGAAACGTTTCATAAATGAAATGAAATAATAATAAAAATAATGGAAAACATCCCCCCCCCCCCCCCGTCAAGCCCCTGGCAGTTTTTGTGAATGCATTGCTGCTTTTGTTGTGTTTTCTTAACTTCTTTTTAATTGTAGTTTTCCTTAAAAAAGAAAAAAAAAATCTGCTGTTCAGCATTTCCTGAGAAACGCAAAGAAGGAAATACAATTTTAGTGCACAGTTGATTTGCCTTGTGCTGGTGTGGAGTAATGGAGTGCAGGTGTGGAAAGCAAGACTTTTAAAAATCTGTGTATGAAGTTACAAAATAAGAATCATTTTGATGAGCACCGCCACACTTAATTCTGACTTCTGAATCCAGCTTCATTTGGGGGTGGGAAGGATTGGGTTAGAAACAGTCAGGGAGGGAAGATTTGCTTGGGAGCATCTGAATGTCTGCAAAGGAAACTTTTTAGGGCCTTGGTAAACTTTCACTAGTAGAACATGTAGCTATGCAACTAGTTTATTTCTTACTCAGAAGATAGCATGGGGAGTCTAATATTTTCATTAGTCTCCACCTCCCCAGTTTAGAGAGAGCTACGTGTGTGTGTGTGTGTGTGTGTGTGTGTGTCTGCGCGCACACACACACAACCTGACTAGAAGCCATAAAAAACAACTACCCAGTGGGGCTGATAATTCTCCCTTCTCTGTTCACTGCCTTCCCAATAAGGATTGCCTGTCCCTTTGATTATAATTAAGTTGAGGGAAAATAGATATATATAGCTGCTGGCCCCAGTACCTAAGAAATGTTTAGTTTGAATAAATATTCAGAAACATTTGGGAATTTCATCCTCTCTTTAATATACCGTAATCCAAGAAACGGTGGAACTAAACATGATGCCGGTCAAAGTATTGATGTCCAAAATGGCAACCTCATGTCAAGTGTCCCATCCTCTCTTGGTAACGTGGTTCTGGAAGCAACTGATACACTGTCATGATGTGCTTTCCCAGCAGAGGAAGACAATGCAGAGCAGCGATGGTGAAATGTGAAACGTTGGCATCATATGTTTCCATTACTACAGGTTGCTGAGCTTTGCTTTGTTGCAAGTCTCTGTCATTTGTGTTTCCAAAGAGAATTCCCTGCAGACCAACTGAGGATAAACCAATGGTTTCCAATGCACTCAAATTAGTTGAGTACTAGGCAGTGTGCAATATAGTTAAGCACATGCTATTCAATGCCAAACAAATGAATGAAAATTGATGTTATGCCTTCTGACATTTAAAAAGTTAATGTAACATGCTGTGAATTCTGTAAACAACCGAGCTCACAAACCTGAACGCGACTTTGAACTAATCCAATATACTTGTCAAAAACAAAGTGCTTTTTAATATTCAATTAAATTGCTGCTCCCAGAGTTCCATTCTGAGTGATTGGGCATAATGTAACCAAAACTAAGCACTCCTGCAATGAAATCAATAAGCTTGGGCTGGATTATGTCCGTTATGTTGTATACGGTACTGACATCATCTCCTTTTCATGATCCATTAATCGTCATGTTCCTGTTTAACCATGACATCTGAGAGCCAGCTGCATTTTCCCTAAATGGAGAAATAATATTCATGTAGGTAAATGTGTATGTAGATTGTTATGTCTGAAAAATGGTGCAACTAATTTTTCCACCAAGGGCACATACAAATAGATCAGACAACAACTGCCTTTACAGTGGTACCTTGATTCTCAAACGCCTTGGCACTCAAACAACTTGGAACCCAAACACTTCAAACCTGGAAGTAAGTATTCTGGTTTGAGAACTTTTTTCGGAAGCCGAACATGCTCCATTTTGAGTGTTAAGCTTCTGATTTGAGTGCTACACTTCCGTTTTGAGTGTTATGCTGAGGTCTGTCTGTTTTTGCTATTTATTTTGCATTTTTGTTTTTGCGGCTTCTTTGTTTTGTTTTTGTGGCTGTGTGGATCCCAGTTCAGCTACTGATGGATTGATTGTGTGACTGCAGTACATTGTTTATTGCTTTCATTTTATGGATCAATGGTCTCGTTAGATAGTAAAATTCGTGTTACATTATTGTTTTAGGGGTTGCTTTTAAAAGTAGTCCATTTTGCATTACTTTCTATGGGAAAGTGCCTTGGTTTTGGAATGCTTTGGTTTTGGAACAGACTTCCAGAACGGATTAAGTTTGAGGACCAAAGTACCAGCAGTTCGAAAGCACGAAGTGCAAGTAGATAAATAGGTACTGCTCCAGCGGGAAGGTAAACGGCGTTTCTGTGTGCTGCTCTGGTTCGCCAGAAGTGGCTTAGTCATGCTGGCCGCATGACCCGGAAGCTGTATGCCGGCTCCCTCAGCCAGTAAAAGTGGGATGAGTGCCGCAACCCCAGAGTTGGTCATGACTGGACCTAATGGTCAGGGGTCCCTTTACCTTTACATGAAGATTAACTGTATGTAGTAAAGCAAAAACAAAAAAACTTAGGGTGTGTCCATATTTCCACCCTTAGAGTTCAGTGAGGTTGTTTTTTCAATGTGTTTTACAGCTCTTTCTCCCCTAGTTGTTCACATCAGCACTGCTTCATTAGTGTCAAAATTATTTTTTTTTTTATAATAATTTTTATTCATTTTTCAGATAGATAACAAAAACAATACAAAACAGTATAATTTCAATCTCATCATTTCATACCCTTCTTTCTTTTGACTTCCCCATACCTCCCCATCCCTGCATCCTTGTTTAGTAGTTCTTTAGCAACCCTTAGGTCCATTATCTTAATTCCCTTTCATAAAGATTCCTTTAGTTTTTTTTGATTACTGCTGCAATTCTTTACCTCTTACCCCCTGACATCTTAACATTCCTCAATTTTACAATTATTTTTAAGATATATTTTAAATTTCTTCCAGTCCTCTTCCACTGTCTCTTTCCCCTGGTCACGGATTCTGCCCGTCATCTCGGCCAGTCCCATAAAGTCAATCACCTTTGTTCTCCATTCTTCCAGAGTAGGTAGTTCTTGCGTCTTCCAATACTTTGCCAGTAGAATTCTTGCTGCTGTAGTGGCATACATAAAGAAAATCCTGTCCTTCCTTAACACCACTTGGCCAACCATGCCCAAGAGGAAAGCCTCTGGTTTCTTAGGAAAAGTCCACTTAAGGACCTTCTTAATTTCATTATAGATCATTTCCCAGAAAGCTTTAACCTTTGGGCAGGTCCACCAAAGGTGGTAGAAAGTGCCTTCAGTCTCATTACATTTCCAACACTTATTATTAGGCAAGTGGTAAATTTTTGCAAGCTTGACTGGGGTCATGTACCACCGATAGATCATTTTCATAATGATATGTCTTTCTGCCACTTCTTGAAACAGTCCATCTTGTCCAAAATCTGCAACGTCTGGAATAAAAACAGCATTCTAGGCAATACATTCATCTTAATAGTAGCAATTCGGCCTAACAAGGAAAGTTTCAACCTTGACCATATTTCCAGATCCTTCTTTACCTCTGCCCAACTTTTTTCATAATTATCCTTAAATAAATTCACATTCTTGGATGTTAAGTTTAACCCCAGGTATTTTACCCTTTTTGTTATTTCCAGGCCTGTTTCATTCTGAAAACTCTCTCTTTCTTCCATTGTTAAATTTTTTTCCAACACTTTCGTTTTTTGTTTGTTCAATTTGAAACCTGCTACTCGACCAAATATTTCAATTAGTTCTAATACTCTTTTAGTACTAGTGTCTGGCTGTTGCAAGGTCAATACTAGATCATCTGCAAATGCTCTTAACTTGTAATGTCTAACTCCGACCTGAACTCCTTTAACCAACTGGTCCTTTCTAATCATGTTTAACAAAACCTCCAGGACTGATATAAAAAGCAAAGGGGATATTGGGCATCCCTGCCGTGTACCTTTTTCTATGGGTATTTCTTCTGTAACCACATTGTTTACAATTAACTTGGCCTTTTGTTGGGAATATATTGCACCTATACCGTTTTCAAAACCTTGGCCTACCCCCATCCCTTGGAGATTCTTTTTCATAAAAGTCCAGCAGATATTGTCAAAGGCTTTCTCCGCGTCCACAAAAATCAGAACTGCTTTCCTGTTAATGTCAACATCTAGCAACTCCAAAATGTCTATAATGTTCCTCACATTGTCTGACATATATCTCCCTGGGAGAAAGCCTGTTTGGTCCTTATGAATCTCCTCTATCAACACTCTTTTCAATCTTTTTGCCAAAATGTCTGCAAAAATTTTGTAATCCACATTGAGTAAAGATATAGGGCGGTAGTTTCTAACCTGGTTCTTCTCAGTTTCTGTCTTCGGTATAAGTGAGATGAAAGCCTCTTTCCACGATTCAGGTGCCTTTTTCCCCTTCAGAATTTCATTGCAAACTTCCTTCAATGGTTGTATCAACCATTCTTTCAGCATTTTGTAGTATTTAGCCGTAAGGCCATCTGGTCCTGGTGATTTTCCCAATTTCATATTTTGGATGGCACCCTCTATTTCTTGTTCTGTTATTTCCTCATTTAAGATCCTTTTACTTTGTTCTGGAATTTTTGGTAAGCTGTATTTTCTGATGAATTCTTCTATTTCTTGTTCATTAATTGGCCCTTGTGCATACAATTTCTTAAAAAAACTTTGAAAACAATTGTTTATCTCATTAGGTTTGTGGATAATTTTTCCATCCATTTCTAGACTTGTTACAGTGTTCATTTTCTGCCTTTTTTCAATTGCCATGACAGAAGTTTCCCGCATTTGTCCGCTGATTCGAAAGTTCTTTGTCTCATTTGCTTTATCTTCCATTCTATTTGTTGGTTCATGAGCTCCATGTACTGCATCTGATAAAACTTTATTTCTCTCAAAATCTCATGGGACTTTGGTTTGGACCTCAATTTCTTCTCTCCTTCTTTTATTTTTTCTAGGATCTTTTCCTTCCTCTCATTTTGTTGCTTCCTCTTTATAGAGTTCTGTTGAATTAAGAAACCTCTCATCACGGCTTTGCTTGCATCCCAAATTATTCTCTTTTCCACATCTGTTTTCCTGTTAATCTCAAAGTAATCTTTTAATGTTTTAAGGGCCTTCTTGTGGATCTCTTCATCCTTAAATAGGGTGTCATTCATTCTCCATCTAAAGGATCCAGTTGTTGTTAGTTTCATCTCCATCTTCACCGCATTATGGTCGGAGCAAGTTTTTGGGCATATTTCTACTTTTTTTGTTCTTGACGCCAGACTGCTAGAAATCCAAATTTGGTCTATTCTTGTCCATGTCATTTTTGCCTCAGAGAAGAAAGTTCCCTCTCTCTCTAGAGGATTCCTTGTTCTCCAAATATCAATCAAGTCCATAGTTTCAGTCATTTCAAAAAAGATCTTTGGTAGTCTCCCTTCTTTTGAGATCACTTGTCTCTGTGCTTTATCCATGTTTGTTGAGACAACTCCATTCATATCTCCCATCATTACGATTTTATAGTCTATAAAATCAACTAGTGTCTCATGCAACTTCTTAAAGAATTCGGCCTTCCCCTCGTTTGGGGCATATACTCCAACAATCAAAATCTTTTCTCCTTGAATTTGTATTTCAATTGCCAGGTATCTTCCTTGTTCATCTTTAAATATCAATTTTGGAGCCAATTTTTCCTTTGCATAGATCACCACTCCTCTTTTCTTCACTTTGTCTGATGAGATAAATTCTTGACCAAGTCTCTTATTTATCAATAATTTCCTGTGTATCCTGGCAATATGGGTTTCTTGCAAACATATTATATCTAATTGTTCTCTCTTCAAAATGTGAAAAACTTGTCGTCTTTTCCGAGGGAGGTTCAAGCCATTACAGTTCCAACTAAGAAGTTGCAGAGACATTTTGTGTTTAAGTAGCTGTTCCTCCAACTGCTCCAAGCTTCTGTTCTTCCTCCGATGGTGGTGGTAAAAGTCCAAATGATAAGTTTGCTATATCAGGTGGTTCTTTCTCCTCTGCAGTTCCTTTCTGCAAATCCTCCAGGTATCTCTCCAGAAATTGTTCTTTGTCCTGAATTGTTTTTATTTTAATCTTTCTTCCTTTAAAGTTAAAGGACAGTCCTTGTGGGAACTCCCATCTGAATGGTATGGTATTTTTCTTCAACAGGTCTGCTAGGCTTTTGTAGTAGGTCCTCACCTCTAAAATATATTTGGGAATGTCCTTAAAAATCTGTATTTGACAGTTTTGGATCACCAGTGCTTTTTGATAATGCAAGTTCAATATTTTATCTCTTTCTTCTTTTGATCTCAGTGTAATTAGACAATCCCTTGGTTTCTTGTCCTGCCTCCTGCCCAGCCGGAAGGCTGTTGTTATATCAAATTCATCATCTTCCGCCCATTCCTCTTGCCAAAAAGCTACAAAGTTCTCTGTAAGGAATTCCACAAGGTTGTCCCCTTCCCCTTCAGGAACCAGTCTAAGTTTTAAATTCTTCTCTTTCCTCTGAAGTTCCAATAAAGAGAGGGCTGCATCATGCTCATTCACTTTTTTAATAATAGGCCCAAACTTTTCCCTTGTCTCCTCAGCCGTAGTTTTTGCACTTTCTGCAATCTTTCGTGTTTCAGAGCTCTCCTGGATTAATCTATTTATAGAATCTGTATTAGACTTTACACTGGCTGTATTAACATCTAGTCTTGTTGTCAACTCTGTTAATTTTTTGGAGTTCTCTGTCGATAGCTTTGTCAGTGCTTCCAGAGATTGATTTATTTTAAGGAGTGCCTGTGTCATAGGATCCATAGAAGCTGCTGTTTTTTCCTGTGCAGCTGGTGCAGTTCCTGATATGGAGCCCCTTTTCTTCTGGGATTGTTTTGCTTTAAGCCTTGTTACTATCTCTTCTGTAGGGCCACTCATATCCTCAAGGTCGTTTTCACAGAGTTAGTTTCCAAGTGGAAAATCCCACTGTTACTTTTCCAAATGCAACACTTTCACTTAAGACCCTCTAGAGGGAGCATTCAATTGTATCCAAATGGCAAGGAGAAAAGACAAAGAAGCAAGAAAGTATAACAGTAGCCAGTAATTTCCAGAGTCCAAACCATAAAGTCTCTGTCTTCTATGTAACCAAAATGCAACAGGGTAAATCTAAGGTCCAGTAACTTTGTTACAAACAAGCCCCCACTTTAAAGAGTTTGACAGTTCATATCCCGGTGTCTTGTTTGGGCAGCCCGTCCTGGGGGGGGGGTTGACAGTGGAAGGTCTTATTTTCCCAATCGTTTTCCGGCAGATTAACAATGTCCCAATCCCTTCCCCCCTTCTCCTGCCTTTCGGGGGGGGAGATTTAGTCCGATGTCAGTTTGACAGCTTAAAAAAAAAAGAAAGGTTCCCTTCAAATGCAGCTTGATTTTTCGTTGCTTTGTTTCTCCTGCAGCTCCGGGGAGGCAGACTTCCTTAATTTATGCCTTTCCCGTTTTCAGCCAAATTTCTTATTTTAGTGTCCCGTCAATTTCCAGTCTTACTCACGGGTGTTGTAGTCAATTTCCAGTTACAGGAAGGAATCGGCGCTCTCCGTTCATGGCGACGCGGCTTCACTCCGCTAGCTGGGTGACGACTCTCAGCACCGCGCTTACCCCGATGCTGCTCAGAAGCCTTTAAAAAGGCTCCTTCACAGTGCCGGGGGGCGCAAAAGGTGCCCACCGAATCTCCTTTGTTCACAGGCTCCGCGCCTGTGATTTTAGGGGTCCCCCGCTCGCCGTAGCGGGTAAGACCCAAACTAGCGAAGCAGTCCTGCCTCGGAGCTCGAGGCTCGGACCGCCATTAAACGCTGGCGCCGACCGGAAGTCAGTGTCAAAATTATTTTTGTTTGTATACCCACTACTAAGGGGTACTGATGGGCAGGGATGCAAAAGTGTCAATGCCTTGCCTAGAGGTAAATTGGGGATGGCTTAAGGACTCCAATCCATGTTGAATTGGTTTGAGAAGCAACACATCTAACAGTAGTATTCTATAATGAAGTACAAGATACGTTGGATAACATTGTGTGACCTCAGATTAAAAACCAAGCACTAGGGAAATGCAGTGAGTACACAGTAAACAAGAGTCTGAACACAACCTTACTTGAAGAGTTGTTGTTTTTGAGGGGGGATATTTACCTTTATCAAATGAGTTAGGCAATAACCTACTCAGTCAGCAAAATTATTCTTAAATCTCTAGGTAGGAAGGTATTATATCCCAAAGAAATATTTTTCTATGCCTTCAAGAGTCACAGATGTACCCTTTCCATCATTAACGCTAAATTATTTTCATACACATAAATTCCCAGTCTTGATATCAATCCCCATTTCAAATCTAATTATGTTTTTTCTCCCACCCTCTTTTCATTGAGAAAGTTATTTCTGTATATTAGCCACTTTTTAGCCTTTTCTGCCCGTGATTGAATTATCAAGTAATGTCTGCTTTAAGCTAAGAGATAAATGATCAAAATAAAAGGCTGGAAGCTATATTGCCTTTAATGCAAATGACTTAGAAGGGGAGGATTGGATTTAATAGTGTTCAATTAAAGTGAAATGAAAGGAGAGAAGGCTGTGAAACACAACTAGTTTTTTAAAAATGACTTTGATGGGTATTGCTGTAAGATAAATTGTTTTTTACAAACAAAAAAATTTAAAATGAGCATTGTGAAGGTTAACCATGTCTTCAAGGAAAACAACCATGGATTTAAAAAAAGGATGTTTATATATATATATATATATATATATATATATATTGTATATACTTTAGTGTGAAAAATCCTTTCTCTGGTAAATAGCAAAGCAAGGCCTGCAGAGCAGAAATGTTCTAATTAGGGAATGAGTTTCTTTGTTCATTCACTAGATTGCTTAATCACCCTTTACTATGAGGTCCCAAGGTTGGTTGCAACAACAAAAATATAAAATTATTAAACAAATCGACCTGTTACAACCACAAAACATGGACATTTTAAAATATCAAAAATACTAAGATCATGGCCACTGGTCCCATGGCCACTGGACAAATAGAAGGGGAAGAAATGGAAGCAGTGAGAGATTTTACTTTCTTGGGCTCCGTGATCACTGCCACTGGACAAATAGAAGGGGAAGAAATGGAAGCAGTGAGAGATTTTACTTTCTTGGGCTCCGTGATCACTGCAGATGGTGACAGGAGTCACGAAATTAAAATACGCCTGCTTCTTGGGAGAAAAGTGATGACAAACCTAGACAGCATCTTAAAAAGCAGAGACATCACCTTGCTGACAAAGATCCGTATAGTTAAAGCTATGGTTTTCCCAATAGTGAGGTATGGAAGTGAGAGCTGGACCATCAAGAAGGCTGATCGCCCACACATTGCTGATCCAATGCCTAACTGCCAAACCTTACAAAGTTGTTACGATTGCTACGCAGTAGGCAAAAACCAAATGGCTCTGCCAATCTGTCAGATGGAAAAATTCCTACCAGGCCCCCATTGCAAAACAGGTGACCAACGATGTCCATGGCAAGGCCAACGCACCAGATAAAGGGGTGGGGGTGGGCGGGTGATCCACTGCATGAAGGCAAAGAGGTCCAGCAAACATCGCAAAGGGATTAACTAATGTTTCACGGCCACCCCGCAAGCCAAGCCCTTGGCTTTAGGGACCAAGTGACCATGAAACCACCAACCAGAGTGGAGCAGGGCATAGCCCTTTCCACACCAGGAGGTGGGAGATGCCTGGGGGCCCGAGCACAACGCGTACCCTCCTTAAAGAGGATCCGATACAGATGAACTATGCAAATATTTAAAAGCAATTCCATATGTAACATGCAATAGTAAAAAACAACAGTTAAAATAGTTTCAATGCAGTTACAGGCTGGGATAAAGATTTCAACTTTAAAATCTTTGGGTGGTTGCTGGACCTGAGTTGCCCTGCCCTTGCATGAAGTCTTGGGTTTACAATTTTGGGACAGGGGAGACTGCGGCACTGGGAGCTGGCAGGCTGGCGAGGCCCCCTAGATTTAGAGGCCCAAGTTGCCCTGCCCTCACATGAAGTCTTGGGTTTGCAATTTTGGGAGAGAGGAGACTGCGACACTGGGGAGAGGGCAGGCTGGTGAAGTGCCCTAGACTTAGAGGCCTGAGTTGCCCTGCCTTCGCATGAAGTCTTGGGTTTGCAATTTTGAGAGAGGGGAGATTGCCTGTGGGGGAGCGGGAGGACTGGCTAGGCCACCTAGATTTAGAGGCCCTAGGATTCAGCCTACTTAACATATACATAAATCCAGCACTAGGTCAAGGCAGTGGCGGCCCCTTTGCCACCAATATCACTGCAGCATCAACATCCCAAACGTGTACTGTAGCATTTATTTATTTATTTAGCCATGCCCCCTGGCTGACCAGATTGGTCGACCCAAGGATTGACGCAGCTGGGGGGGGGGACTCCCTAATGTTGCTGGGGCTAACAATGCCCCCCAAGCAGAGGGGAGAGATTGTGACGAGCCCGCAAAAAGGAAATGGCTTTGATGGGCAGGCGCTCGGGGCCGCAAGAGATTGATTTTTCAAAATTGCCTGGGGGGCCATTTGAAACCAGCCAGGCCGGACTTTGGACATGCTTGATCTATGTAGAAGAAGACCTCCAAGCATGTTTGAAAAGCGCCCCTTTTGAATCCATGGTGTTATTTCATTTTCTAGCTCGGGCAGAAAAAGCAATCTTATCCAGGATTCCAATTCAGATGCAAAACAGTGAAAACATTGAAATATACAAGATGCAAGATGTTGCAGGTAACAGTTGGCCTCACTGCTAAAATAAAAAGGTGAAGTGGCTCTCAAAAGAACAAGCAGTGAATATGTAAACATTCGGATGCTTAACTATCCGAGTCAACAGAATCTGTAACAGACAATGAAGGTGGATAAAAATCTCTGTCTGGAGAGTTTATCTCTTTTGTCTGATTCTGTTAAAAGACAAAGGAAACTGTTACCTCAAGTGTTAACTGTTCTGTCATTGCTTATCTTCTACTTACTTGCGCCATTATTTTCCCAGAACTGTAAAAACAGACAAAATCACGACTCTTGCCATAGCTCTTCAATGAAAGACTTGGCTTGACAGGGCTGACTTAGATTGGAGCTACTCTTAGCATAATAATGTTCCTAAAAAATGCCAAGGCATTACTTGAAAGTACCTGAAGTATCTGTTGGCACTTAACTAATTCTGTGTCTAGATTCTCCTCTTAAAATACTTCCCCCTGCCCCCCCCCCCCGCCCCAAATAAGCTAGGCTCACTATTATTTTTGGAGGTTGTTGTTGGGGGTGGGAGAAATTGCATTTAAAGGGGAGTATTGGAGGACAGAGAAAAGATTATGCCTATTAAAAGTGAATCTATAGTGTAACAGCTACATGGGGGTATCAAATGGCAGGACAGGACAAACCTACTCTGAAGGTTAAGAAACAAGATATCACTGAATTCACACTCAGCTCAGGAATTTATTTTCAGTACCAGAACCGAGCTCACAATTTTGTCAAATTTTGCTTTTCCCTCCTCAGTTCCATCCCCTTTTCCTCATGTGTCATGTCTTTTTAAATGGTGAGCCTGAGGCCAGAAATCATCTTAGTTCTGATTTCTGTATGCCACCCTAAATATGGTTGGCGTTGGCTAAAGGATGGGGTCCAGTGTATAAATGCTGCAAATAAATAAATAAAGCCAAATGCTGGAGGATTCATAATGTAATGTTTCCTATCTTATAGATCTACTCAGTATCAAAAATGTTTGGATATTACATCAAGGTCTAACTGAGCACAATACCTTTAAAATTCAGTTATTCTTCTTGTGAAAACCATAATAAGCAGGAAAACAAAGCAATATTGTTCTCATGCCAACATGAAAGTGCTTAGTTTGATCATAATTTTTATTCATTCATTTGTTCAGACGTGAGCTTGGCACTTACCAGAATGAAGATTATGCTCTATAAGTCCTGTTCTGATCAATAATTAGTGCCTTATTTTCCAGGGAAATTTTCTGTGTCATAAAAGCTCCAGCAAGTCATCCCATGTTCATTTATCAATACAGTCATACCTCATGTTACGGACGCTTCAGTTTACGTGTTTTCAGGTTATGGACCATGGGAAACTCGGAAGTACTGGAATGGGTTACTTCCGGGTTTCGTCGCTCGCGCATGCACAGAAGTGCTAAATCGCGCTTTGCACATGTGCAGAAGCGCCGCATCATGCCAGCAGCTGTGCAGACGCGGCGCTTCAGGATGCAAATGCTGTGGGTTGCGGATATGCCTCCATCACAGATTACATCCTCAACCCGAGGTTCCACTGTACTTAAAAGCTGAAGCGTGTACAAGTTTGTCTGAAAGTAAGTACAGTATTTACTTCTCCTTTAACTCTCCACAAGACAATTAACAACATGCTGGCCTTTAAAATTTAAATATACTTTCAGAGGGATGGAGTTTTGGAAAACCTTGATTTTGAGTTTATCCACACAGATTATTCCCCTCCTCCCCAATTCCCATCTCATTCCCTAACCTCAGTGAAAAGCAAGTTTTCCCCATCCTTGATTCCACTATGATCAATTCTCATAAATCGTATGCATTATTACATCTACAATGTTATACACATACCATACACACTGACTTGAGGTTTCCTAAAGCTATCAGGACATAAACAGATATATACAGAACTGCAGCTATCTGTATAAAAATGCATGTGTACAAATATGCTAATGGAGTGTCAAATCCCAAACCAATTCACCTTATTATTTGGCCCACACAGAGAGTTGATGCACTGAGCCCTAGCGATGTCATGTATATTTTGCTTCACACTCTATGGACAATATAAGCATCATATATATTATCAGGTCTGAATGATAGTTTTTGTGAATAGTAATACCCAGACAATCTTTTATTATTTACCTGAGTGATTCCGCTTAAATGGCCATTTTGCTAAGGTTTATCATTAAAAGCATTGGTCATTTCTAATGGAAGTTTCTGGGACACTGAATGAGACACTAGGTAGTTTCTATGCATTACAACTGTGGAAACTCTCTCTCAAGCATAATATTTTGAGTATTTTTGTCTACTGTCAACGAAGAGCGGAATAGTGGCTATTGTTAATAAGGTCCTCTGTTGTCCAGCTCACTCTGGGAGCAGTCAAAGCTTTGCATAATGCATAAAGCCACTAAATCAATAAATTATAATGAGCAAGAATGCAATCAACCCAAATACTTCATGCCAGCTTCAGCTTATGCTCATTAAAGACATTTGAACTTGGCCCTGAAGCTATTTCACACATGCTATGAGAATGGCTTAGTCTTGAGAGCCAGTGTGGTGTAGTGGTTAAGAGTGGTAGTCTCGTAATCTGGGGAACTGGGTTCGTGTCTCCGCTTCTCCACGTGCAGCTGCTGGGTGACCTTGGGCCAGTCACACTTCTTTGAAGTCTCTCAGCCCCACTCACCTCACAGAGTATTTATTGTGGGGGAGGAAGGGAAAGGAGAATGTTAGCCGCTTTGAGGCTCCTGAAGGGGAGTGAAAGGCGGGATATCAAATCCAAACTCCTCCTCCTCCTCCTCCTCCTCCTCCTCCTCCTCTTCTTCTTCTTCTTCTTCTTCTTCCTCTATGCTGGCTGTTGCCTCCTATAGCAGCATTGTGCTGTAGATAAATGATTGTTCCTCCTGTCAGCATGGTGAAAGAAACTGTTGAGATTAAATGCAACTCCTATTAACAAGACATCCATTATCCATAATTCTGTTACCCCAATTCTCCCAGCAGAGCCCAAACTTAATATTACTTTATAAACCACAGTTTTGTTAATCCAAACTCTTGATTATTTGAATCAATTCAAATTATTCAGATGAATCAACATGCCCTTATCTATGCTGTAAATTCCTTAGGACTCCTTGGGCTCTTTGTCTTCATAACTAGGTGCAGTGCTGGATTTTTAGAGTGTATGCATCTCTTTCTGAAGCACCCACTGCTGTTGAAAAGAACAGTAGCTCTTAAATTCAGAGCTCTGGGGGCCAAAGGCCAGGTCCTTCCTTGCTGCACCTTTGAGGCAGCTGAACCAGGTTGCAACCAGAATGCTGGTGCTTAAAATAAAGAAGGTGGCATAGCAGCATTTCACCTCATTGCTAGGGGTGAGACAAGGACATGAAACTATAAGGGGCAGGTTAGCAATTCAAAGCGGCCAAAGCACTGTAGGGTAAAATGCACAAGCAACACATAACATGTATCCGTCTTTATATGCTGATGCTGGAAGTGCTTGGTTTTAAAAGAAGGCATAGACACAGAGACTGTAATAGAAACATGATGGAGGGAATGAGTGAGACACAGTTATCTCTGAATGCAAACTGCATAATGATAGGGAAGGGTGTATGGGAAGTGGAGCCACTCAGTATGTCAATGCTGAATTACTGGCCAGGATAGAGATCTGGGAGATGTGGATAGCAGGAAGGAAATGTTGGACCTATTCATGGAAGTGATGAAAAAGGCAAATCTCATGCAAGGGATTATAAGAAAAGGGATTGGAAATAAATCTGCTAATAACATAATGCCAATATACAAGTCTATGGTTCTGTTTACTGCACCTCAAAAAGGATGTTGTAGACATAGAAAAGGTTCAGAAAAGAACATCTACATTTACCCATGAGGGTGAAACAGCTACCCTATGAGTAGGGATGGGTGAATCTGTCAATTTTTTATTCTTCTCATTTCTCATCTTTCCAGTCTTAAATTTCGTTCTCCACATTTCCGTATCAATTTGTCATTTCAAAAAAAATTCTTCATGAAACTTCATCAGCATTTCAGTGTGAATTTATTCTAATAAAATATTTTTGCCTGTGGTTTCACCTAAAATACATATTTTTGCAATGCAATCCTCCCATATCTGGTGTATTTCTGAATGCTATAGACTCGTGGTGTATGCACTTCTGTACACATTACATGGCTAGAGAATTGCGTTGCAAAATTCAGAGCAGTGTGAATTTTAAAGGATGGCTATGTCTTGGTTCACGTATGCAAAGTGAATCAGATTTCTTCCCTTCTTCAAGGCACACATATCACCTGCAGGTCCTTGGCATGCTCCCAGGGTCCTATTGTCGTGGCATTGCTAGTTGTTGTTACTGTAAGTACATAGCTTCAACTGAAAGCTTGTTTACATTGGCTGCAGGGCAGTAAGCCCCAACCCCCAAGGGGAGCTGGCCAGCTGTTAAAGGGCCTTCATGAAATTTTGTAGTCTTTGACTCCTACAGGACAGCAGAGATAATGATGTCATGGGAGAGTCTTTCTTTGAATCAGAGGAGGGCTGCAAAATTGTGGCTTCTGGTTGGGAGAGTCCTGAAGATGGTCCTGGCAGTTCTTCCCTCACAAGAGAACTCTACTTTCATCATTACCTCATGGCATCTCTTGGGTATTCCAAGAAACCTGCTGTGGTGGAATACAGGCACGCATCCTTTTAGAATAAATAACTTTTAAAACTTAAAAAACAAAACAACACAGTTCATTCATGTGGTGTTCACACAACCTTCCCAGTTCTTATACTTCCTAAAATCCAGTTCTTTTCACACTCCAGTCAGGATATGAATCACTATGGTAAGCCTGCCAATAATTTTTACATATTCCTTCCTTCGGGGGTGGATAGTTAATGTCAGCCAAGGGGTTTCATGCCAGGACACCAGTGTGCAGTTTGGGAATGGAGTGAAATTTGCTTTAGGATAAATAGTCCTTAAATTGTTTAATGATTATTGGCTTACACTTAACAGGCCAAGATAAGGAATTGAAAGTAGATGCAGCCACTAATTGGGCATTTGAACTCTGCCTAGAGGTGTCTTCCAGTAGGGACGTTAATATCTTGCCATCTTAACAACACCAGAGTTAAAAAAAGGGTCAAGGAAAGAGGAAAGGCATTAGTCAAGCTCCCAATTTATTCCCAACCTCCTTTCTCATGGTATTCACAAAACAGTGCTTTGCGATGTCCACTACCAGGTCTGTACTGTTACTAGTCTGAATAAAGATTTCTTACCTACTTACAGGTAAGAGCCTTTATCTATGTGTGTTGGGAGGGAGGCTGGACATTTTGTTTGCTTCCATTTCACAGCTGTGTGTGACAATACATGTGAGAACATTATTCCATTAGCTAGAGTGCCAAATGAGTCCCCAGCTATTGCAAAAATGGGGCAGGTCTTTCCAGTAATGGCCAGGTGCCCCCCAACCCCTTTGTTACCCATTGTCAGACTGCTTGCAAAGGCCTGAACCACATTTCAGCTTTCTCATAAAAGAAACTCATCTCTCTCAAACATTTAACCAGGTGTTGCAATTAATTGTCTAAAAAAGAAGATGCTATCTAGGAACATCATGGGGGGGGAGGGTAGGACATAAATTGATTTTTTTAAAATAGGAACAGTAAGTAATAGCAGAATAAGGTAAAGGTAAATGATCCCTGGATGGTTAAGTCCAGTCAAAGGTGACTATGGGGTTGCGGCGCTCATCTCACTTTCAGGCCGAGGGAGTCGACGTTTGTCCACAGACAGTTTTCCGGGTCATGTGGACAGCATGACTAAACCGCTTCTGGTGCACGGAGGACTGTGATGAGTGCCAGAGCATACGGAAATGCTGTTTACCTTCCCACCGCAGCAGTACCTATTTATCTACTTGCACTGGCATGCTTTCAAACTGCTGGGTTGGCAGGAGCTGGGACAGAGCAACGGGAGCTCACCCTGTCACGGGGATTCGACCCTCTGACCTTCTGATCAGCAAGCCCAAGATGCTCAGTGGTTTAGACCACAGCGCCACCTGCATCCTTACAATAGCAGAATAGCTCCAATTAAATGATACAGATCAAGGTCACAGTGACAAAGGGACACTAGCTTCAGATATGATTGGCTAAGTACTATAGTTGTGGGGAAGGGACATGACTCAAGGAGTAATGTTCTTTTGTTCTCATTCAAAACACATATAGATATACCATATTAAGCTACTAAAACTTTGTATGAGTCTTAAATCCCCTAGGTTCATTCATGTTGTCTGTGGCATGTCTCTGGATCTGTGGTTGAAGTTGGAAGACAGCACATCCATCACATTAAATATCCATATTTTTAATTGTCTTTTATTGCTTCTTTCATTTCTTATGTTGCATTTTATTCTGTTATGATTTCAGTTCTATGGAATTCAAATTGTAATACATTAAAATACACTATATAAGAAAAGAAGCAATAAAAGTATAATTAAAAATCATGCAGCATCTACCACAGCACATGACAACTGCTACTATAGGCAGTAAAATCACTTGGCAAGTGGTCTGCCAAGATTCTCAGCAATTTTCAAGTAGTTCATGGGGGGGGGGAGTGAGGAAACATCCTGTGGTCCCTTGGCCAGTGGTCAAGGCACACCAGATGCACTGACGATCATAACTTTGTATACTATCTTAATAAACTATCTTAATTGGTCTATACAAACTATGTCCATTTAGAGTAATTTGCCCCTCTTCTTCCCTGTACCATGAGTGTGGCCTCAGAATGACCATGGAAAGCAAACACAAATAATTTAAGCATGGCAGTATTGATTTTATTTTTTTCGTATGATGCAGTCAGAAAGCTTCCTTTGTCAATGGTGGAGATAAAAATTACTGTGGTTGTTATTTTGTAGTTATGCCCATTGATACCCCTCTTTTGGGACGCTTGAGCAACTAGCTGCGCTTGCAAATCCCTTGAATAGGACTTTAAATTTTCCAAAATTGTGCCTGCTCTGTGTGTATTTGAAATAGTGGGCATCATGGAGTGGGCAATATTTGACTGGGTTGCAAACTGAGCCAAGAAACATTGCCAGAGCGCCAAGATTACAAAATTATTTCTGAGGCACAATGTATAATTTCAGTACAAATGAAACCCACATTACCATAGATTGTGCAAAGTATTTAACTGCTAAACCTGATGTAGGGTGTTGCCATGGAAATAGCAAAGAAGCAGTGTGGTATTTTTGTTCTGAAAATAAAGTGTTACCAAAGCTGGAAAAACATAAATGTGAGGGGGAAGAAAAAGAGTTAATGCTTCTTGAAGGAGCAGGGAGTTCACCATTGGGTCTTTTCATGAGGTAAAAATAGATTTTGTTAAAATCTTGAAATCTCTTTTTATCCCAACAGGACACAATCCAATGAAAATCTAGATGGGAAAATGTAGCTTTGAAGAGGGCCTTGAAAATGCGACAAAAACAGGACTTCCGGGTTGGCGCCATCGCCGAATGGCGGACTCCCTCCGAGCTCCGGAGGGAGCCTGCTCGGCAGGGGCTGGGTCCTACCGCGCCAGCGACGCGGGGACCCTTAAAAACCATGGGCACTGAAACCCATGGACATGGTGACTCGGCTGGCACCTTTTGCGCCCCCCCGACCCGTGAAGGAGCCTTTTTAAAGGCTGCGGAGCGGGTGACGGGGGGGTGGTGCTTTGAGTCCTTCGCTTCCCCTGCCGAGCGAAGCCGCATGCCATTCGACGGAGAGCGCTGACTTCTTCTATTGAAAATCTGGACTTAAAAGAATAACCCATGAGTAATCGGAACCTGGACTAAAAAGGGGGATAATTTTTTAAAAAAAATTCGGAGCGAGCGGGGGAGGCGCAAAAAGGAAGTCAGCCCCCCCCGTTGTAGAAGAGTTAAAGCAAAGGATTTGACAACTAAGATCGAGTGCAACCCTACTTTGACAAAGTTATTAACTTCGCGAGGGAAAATCATAAGACTGAGCTGGAGGAGAAAGGTGGAATTGAATTGAATTAAAAAGCAACCCCTCCCCCCCCCCGGAACCCTGGGAGCGATTTGTGAGAGCGCCGGGAGAAGAGAAATAGAGGTTTTGACAGCTGTCAAAGAGCTGTCAAAACGGAAGAATAAAATAGAGAACTTTGTTACGAGGACTTTGCCGGTTACATTTGTTACAAATTGGATACAAATTGTTATAAACAAGGAATAACAAGTTATTTTGACTGGTGGACGTGATCTGGAAGGGAATTTAGTTATTGCAAACCACCTAGAGGAGCCGAGGGACATTACAAGTATTGTTGGCATGGAATTTGACCAGAACTCTCTATCTCCTGGGAAACTGCAGAAATGGAACACTATTTTGTCTACAGAGGTCTACGCACTAAAGGAGACAATAGATTTATCTATTGAAGAATGAAAGGGACTTGACGTAATGTTTTGTCCTTGAATAACAAGCCTCTGCAGAGGAATTAGAAGCTTTTGGAATTGGAACATTTGTGCAGGAGAGCAGGGGGGGGGGAAAGGAGGAGTGAGATCAACAAGAACAACAAGAATAATGAGAACTGGACAAAGCTGGAAGTGGGAACATTTGGGATATCCAGATTTGACAGGTTTAAAGAAATAAAATTGGAGCTTTTACTCCTAGATATAAAAATCTGGATGGAAGAAATGGGCCCTTTTTTTGAGACAGACTCCTTCCAAGATTGGACATTCGAAATTAAAGATGACTGGGAAAGGACTATGGTTTAGAGAGATGTGGGAACTCCAGGAAGACATTAGACGTCGAGGAACATTGGGAACGCAACCGGGAAAGGGGGGAGGGAAATTTGGAATCCAAAGGGTGTAAAATTATTATTTTATTTTTCTTCTATTTTAATCTGTATTGCATATTAAAGGGGGGGACTCGCGGAAGGGAACAGGTCGATTTTAGGGGATGGGAAAATATTTTTAAAATTAAGTCAATGACAATAAGTTTAAATTTGGGATAAGAACTTGTTGAAATTTTTTTGTTTATTTGTAAGAATGGGAATACAGGAGGGGGAGGGGAGGGGAAGTCCCGAAAAGATGTTATTGGGAAAAAGATTTTAAAATTGGATGTTTTTTTTTTGTTTGTTTTTTTGTTGTTGTTGTAATTGGAAAATTTTAATAAATATCATTTAAAAAAAAAAAGAAAATGCGACAAATACAAAGCAAACGAGGGAAAACAATGGAATTAGGGTAGCCACTTACACATCACCCCAAAGAGTGGTCAAAAGAAGGTGTAAATCTACATATGCTAATTGATAAAAATTGTATATGCTAACTGATGTGTACAGTTGAAAGTTTAGAGGGAAATGCTGTAATTTAAATACAGTGCATCCAGTGCCAGATTTATGTATAAGCTAAACAACCTATACCTTAGGGCCCCACTCTCTTGTGGGCCCCAAAAAAATTTAAAGGAAAAAAACCTGGATGTACCTTTCCAAAATATAAGATAAAAAATAAAATAAAACCTACATGCAGCAACAGTATTTTGTGTTGTGTAGGCAACTAAGATGTACGTAATGGGCCCCGCCTGCTAGCCTGCTCCCTAAAATATCACTGGTTAGATACCTATTAGTTCCATAAATTACCATATAGCATATATTCAACACAAAAAACAGTGACAATTTGTTGCTGACAAAGGACAGATGGACATATAAAGAGCCCCATTACCTTCAGTAGCTTAGGACCTCATCAAATCTAAATCCAGCCCTGAGTTCATCTTACCATAGCGGGAAAAGCTGTGACTAATTGCCATTTGCATCAGGGCTACTGGTTTCCCTTCATATGGCTCTTTATCTTAAAAGCTGACTTTGATTGGACATGCCTTCAAATAGATAATGCCTTCAAGCAGAGGACTACAAGCATAAGAAGAGTCTGCTGAATGAGGCCAAAGGTCCATCTGGTCCAGCATCCTGTTCTTACAGTGTTTGACAAATCGTGTCCTCCAAATCATGGAGAGCCACATGTTGCGGTGAGATCACCAAACTGCCTTCTTGTTGCTGGGGTGGGCCCGTTTGGATGACCTGCTTGCCTCATTGGTCGCCCCATTATTACTGGGGAGTTTCTGTCAGTCGGGGTTTGATTGTCAGCTAAGGGGCTATTTCGGGGGCTGCATGAGGTGAAGGACTTCCTCTTTCGCCCTCCCTCCCTATAATTTAAGGTTTTGTTTTTGACCTTGCTATGCCTGTCTAGGGGTCATCTGTTTTTGGAGCAGGGGCCCAGTAGGAATTTTGCCACTTGGCTGATTGGCTGGTGCCATTTGGTTTTTGCCTACCGTGTAGCAAATCGCCACAACTTTGTAAGGTTGGCGGTTAGGCATTTGGTTCAATGTTTTGGGAGGGGACGTGGTTTGCTGTGCCTGCCCCTCCATTGCTGCTGCTAGGGAATTCCATTAAAGGAATCCAGGGGCTCGATTTGCTCTGTCCGATCCCCTCTCAGGAGTAGGGCCATGCCAGAGTTCCTGGGAGCATCTGGGGTGAACTAAGAGGCGGAATTCCACCTCTGTGCTCCCTCAGTATGTTTTCCCTTACTGACCTCTGGAGGTTCCAGTTGTCGGTCCTGTGCCTGCCAGTGCAGGTTCAGGTAGTCTGAACCAATGCCTGAGAAACCACTCACATGCTGTAATCAATAAAGTTGTGGCCAAATTAATGCCAAAAATCTTAAACAAATATTCTGCTTCCTGTGTGATTTATTTTGGAGGGTGTTTGGGGGTCTTCACATGCAAAATGCCTGTGGCAGGGTCCTGCAACAGCATTCTTCCCCACTTCTGATTTCCAGCAACAGGCACACTGCTTCCGACAGGGAAAGTAGAACATAATCATTTTTGCCACTAGCCGCTGTAAAGTAGAATACTTGGCCACTGTAAACGAAATAGCTATCCTAGAAAGAAAAGTGAATGGCTTCCTCAGTGTTGCCAAGACCCTTGTAAATCTGAGGTCACCAGAACCTCTCCCACTACTGCCTCTTATCACATATAACTGAGGGTTTTTTTAAGAGAGCAAATTAGGTTTTCCCTGACAATTTGGTGCATTAGCATTCATCTCCAATGAAATCATGAAGTGTTTATATGTTTTTGTAAGCCTAGCTGATGTATCACTTTATTGCTAACAAGCATGGGCTATAATTATGCCTTTATTTGACATAATTTATGGATAATTTTATTGACAGCTCTCTGGGTGCTGCATATTGCTGATAAGCCAGTTACTTAACAGGCAACGTTAACCCAGGCAGCTGGAGGCAGCCACACAGTTGTTTTTAGGTCTTTTTTGTGATCTCATGGACTTTATTGTTGCAGCTTGCAGCAACAGAGATTCCATGCAAACCCCAAAGAGATGAAATGTGATGCTGTCCCAGGTTTAAGGATTCAACATTCTCACCTGTGCACATCTCAATATTAATAGTAGATTGCCCACATTGTGCTTATTACAGTTCCATCTCCACAAGACCACAATCTACCCATTTGTTTTCTTACATCAGAGGTTTGGGAGCTGCTCCTAGTTTTTGCTCTTGGTTGTAGGCACCCCACTTAGAAGTCATTTTGATTGACTGATTATTTAATTTCTATACCGCTTAATTGATTTAAAAATATCTCTAAGGAATGCACAAAAAAGAAGCAACAGCAGACAGCTTCAACAAAATATTACAAAAATACACAGTTACATGTAAAAATGTTGCATTAATGCATATATATATATACATACATATATATATATATATATATATATATATATATATATATATATATTCCTTTTCCTTCTGACATACCTTCCCTCCCAGCCTCCGGGTTCTCACCCAGGGTTCAAATAGACTCTCAGCTCACCCACAAAAGTCTACAACAAGAAGAATTCCTGATCTTTCACTCTAGTCTCATACTCTAGAGTTGCTTTTTATGGACAGGCACAAGGTGGATGGCATGTAGTAGTGTATTAATTAATATATTCCTATTCCTACTAGCTGTGATTCCTCATGAGGTTGGACTAGATGACCCTTCCACTTCTACAATTATTTGTTGTTTTAATAATAATAATAATAATAATAATAATAATAATGTGAGAGTTGAGGATTATCTCTCCCCACCTCCTGCAAACGAACCAACTCTTCTTAGAGTCATCCTTCTCATTTGGTGTTTAGCTGCTACACACCCTCCCATGCAATCTTCCTCTATTCTCTTAAGTCCTTCTCTCCCCTATTCAGTGTCCTCCACTGTTCAGGAAGCAGAGGCAGCCCCTCATCATCATCCCACACCTCTGTTTTCCTACTCCTGCCCTCCTTCAGCCTTTTTTTTGTTGTTGTTTAGTTGTTTAGTCGTGTCCGACTCTTCGTGACCCCATGAACCAGAGCATGCCAGGCACTCCTGTCTTCCACTGCCTCCCTCAGTTTGGTCAAACACATGTTCGTAGCTTCGAGAACACTGTCCCACCATCTCATCCTCTGTCATTCCCTTCTCCTTGTGCCCTCAGTCTTTCCCAACATCAGGGTCTTTTCCAGGGAGTCTTCTCTTCTCATGAGGTGGCCAAAGTAGGCTTAATTCCAGACCACTGCCATGGGCACCACAGTCTCTCTTGTGGTCATCACGTATTCAATGAAGCAGATACGAATAAACAAATGTGGCTGCCCCCATAATATCTATTTGGACCCCAAGAGCTATAGCAAAATATGAAGCTGCTTTATACCATGTTAATTTATTTGTCCATCTATTGTCTACTCTGACTGTGAATACCTGGGATTTAACTTGGAACCGAAGCATGTGCTCTACCACTAAGCTGCTTCTGTGTTTTGTGGCAGTTTAAATCTAGCTGTATCTGGAGTGTCAGGAGTGCATGCAGGATCCAGGCCCTGTAACTGGTAGGACCTTGCAAGACTGGGGCCTTCCTGAGTTTGGCCTGGAAGGGCAAGGTGTGGCCACATAGGTGAGGCTTGACAGAAGACTCAGCGCACCTGGTGGCAAGGACCGGGAGGGGTATATAAGACCAGCATTTCCCTCTGGCTCTTTGCCCCAGCAACATGCTACCCACCTAGCTGTGCTTCTGCTTCCTGACTCCTGGTATCCTGACCCTCGGACTCTTGGCTTCCTGACTCTTGGTTTCCTGATTCGTGAATTCTTGGCTTCCTGACGCCTGGACTGCTGATTCCTGTGTCCCGTCCTCTACCCCGGTCCCGACGTACTAAGTCAGGACTCTGGCCTGTAACTCAGACTGTGACATGGAGTAGTTTCCAAACAGTTATAAAGGTAAAAAGGTAAAGGTACCCCTGCCCGTACGGGCCAGTCTTGACAGACTCTGGGGTTGTGCGCCCATCTCACTTAAGAGGCCAGGGGCCAGCGCTGTCCGGAGACACTTCCGGGTCACGTGGCCAGCGTGACATCGCTGCTCTGGCGAGCCAGAGCCGCACACGGAAACGCCGTTTACCTTCCCGCTGGTAAGCGGTCCCTATTTATCTACTTGCACCCGGAGGTGCTTTCGAGCTGCTAGGTTGGCAGGCGCTGGGACCGAGCAGCGGGAGCGCACCCCGCCGCAGGGATTCGAACCGCCGACCTTTCGATCGGCAAGCCCTAGGTGCTGAGGCTTTAACCCACAGCGCCACCTGCGTCCCTCCAAACAGTTATACTTATTGCCTATTTATCTCTTCCCATACTAGGAACCCATGAAAGATCCTGGCAGGACCAGCTCCACACTTCCATTTCTACGGACTGCATTTTTGTATCTTTCTGAGCCCAAGTCATAAATGACATGTGCACTCTCGTCCACACAGAAGGCAATCCAATAAAAAGACACCACTTTCAAATTACCATGCCTCTGCTCTTTTTTAGACATTTATGAGTATTGAATCTTATGTTTTAAAAGGAATGACAGCTGACCCATGCTGTATTGCATACACAGAGGGAATGACAAATATCCAGGGAATCCCCAGTGTTTTCTTTCTTGCTTTCAACCTCTGAGAAAACAGAAAAGCACCTACAATCTTCCTCTTTCACACACATTGCTAAATCTCTGGGCATTGTTCTCAAGGGTGACCCCTCTCCAGTTAGACTTCTCTTTCCTTCACAAAGAATATATTCAAATCCATGCAAAATTGAGCCTTAAAAAGTATGACCCATTGTCTTCATTGGAGCTTCAGCACAGACCTTGACCCATCCATATGACACCAAATGCCACAGTATAGATCAGTAGGAAACAGGAGTGGATGCTGTGGTGAGGTGGCAACTATCACTTGACTTCCTGACATCTGGGTCACTGCTGCTTACTAAGAGGGGTGAGGTGGTGGGGATGCCAGTGTGGTGCAAATGTAGCAGCATGAGCATCAGGTTGGCTTTGCTTGTACCTTTGCACCATGCCAGCTTTGCCACTGTCTTGACCCTCCCCCTTCCGGGAAGTAGCAGCAACTCATCTCTCAGGAGGTCAGGTGAACACTGCTGCCCCATCACAGAATCCACTACTTATAAGAAAGAGATAACTAAAATCCACAAATCCCATACAAGGAAGTCTGTTGTCCCTACACTATCTGCTTGATAAGATTTGGATATCTGTAGACTACATGTTGGAGCCCTAAACTGGTTTCTTTGGAATAATCCACACCTTGTTTTCCTTCCTTCCTTCCTTCACATCATCTCTATCTCATTGTGAAATCCAACTACGCAGTCATGGACCCCCTTTTACCATAGTATCAACTGGAGTAAAATTGAAGCAAGGAATGAGAAATAACATTGAGAGAATTATAGAATGAGACATCCACATCCTGCCTTTCTACCATATGAGTTTAGACTGAGGCATTCCTTAAACTTTTGGGATTTGAGACCTTACAATGCTCCTCCCTGTGTTTGTGATGAATGACTCTGGTTGTCTAATATTCACTCTTTTTCAGCCCAAACATTAATTCATGACGCAAGTATTATAATAAAGCATCTGGCCTTGCAGCTTTGTCTGCACTCTTGGCAGAAAAATTGAGCATGTCACCTTCATTCTTCTGTTCAATATTCACACCAACACAGACTATTTGCACATTCTACAATGGCAGTCAAGCGAGGGAGAGTTCAGTCTCGGCTAAATGTTCTAATTGAGCATATTAATATACCTAACTTCATAACGGTATTTCTGTACTTCATCCAGTCAGTAAAGAACTACTTTGGGTCTTAGTGCTATTAACCCTGCCGGTTTTTAGGATCAAGCATGAGATAGAGCAGATCCATGTGAATTCTTCACCTAGTAAAAAGGCTATCTAAATATTCTGAAAACTATAATCATTGTGAACTATTGCATGGTGTTCATCAGTGGGTTTGGTGGACATTAAGTCTTTGCTTCCATTATAGAACATCTGGAGGACCACAGGTTATAGAGAAGCTTTACAGAAGAGTTACAAATGTCTAGCCTACTACTGCCCTCTGTCAAAGAGCTGCTCCAAAATTAAAAAGTGAACAAAATCAAACTTGGGCTCCAAGGTGACACTCATGACAATTAGCAAGAGCTTGGAACAGGTGATTAGATTTAAACGATGCCTGGTCAGCTCTACTTTATAAATGTGCCTTTGATAGCCTCTCCGCCCTACAGGGTTCAATAACCTGTATGTTCTTGCTCTACTGCTGAGATTACACAAACTGCCTAAAAAACTGCACCCAGTTCTACAAATTTCCTCACTGTACAAACACAGACGAAACTAATAAAATATAGAATGGCTCAGCAATGGAAGTGCTGCTTTTCTGAAATGGTATTTCTTTGATGGAGCAGCAGGATAAGGTACAGATGTTTCTGCTTCGTCCTTGCTTGAGGGTCATAAACCATTACATGCAATGCTAACTGCCAGTCAAGCCCAGGCTTGATGTAAATGCCATTCCCCACAGCAGGGTGTCCAGCTCAACAATGACAGGAAGGAAGGCTGTTTAAATCTCATCTCTCTAGCAGTGAAGGGCAACTGTCTCTCGGTTCAAGAGTCCCCTCCCTGCCACTCAGCCCTTCACTCCTGCATGCCGTTGTTCTGGAAGGAGCTAAGACACACTTGAAATAAAATTGTGTGCATACTTCAGCAGAGACTATTGGAAGCTAAGCTTACAACATTGGTGTGTTTGAGTGTATATGCATGTGCGTCTGGATAAAAAGCCTCTTGGATGTCCATGGTGGTGTTACTGGGGCTGAGGAGCATGCACCCAAATGGCTTGTGCATGCGCCAAGAGGATCTTGTCTTGCCTTGGCACCCTTATGCTTCTATGACCTCTAGCATAACTCAGGCCCCGAAACAGGCAACTGTGCAATCCTATGATCAAATTAATATTAGATTGTAAGATCCTCAGAGCCTTTTGTACTCTACAATGCACCATGCAAACCGATGGAGCAATATTTAATTAATTAATTGCCCACTCTTCATGCCAGAGTCCCAGGATGGGCCAATATATCAAAACACAACATCAAAACTGGCCCCAAACAACCTCCAATTATAAAAGGTCAGTGTCAAAAGCCAGAACTACATCTTTGGCATTCTCTGGAAGTTGTATAATGAAACTGCAAGACGCACCTCTGTGGGGAGGGACTTCCCAACTTAGCGACCCGACCGCCACAGAGAATGCCTTTTCTTGTCTGCCCCAAGCCTCTGAGGTCAGAGGAACTCCCAATAGGTTGCTGTTCCTGTTAAACCATTCGTAATCATCATTATCAATGCTTTTTTTCTAAACTCCTTCACCTACTCATATTGAAATACTGCCCCTCAATGAGGCCAAACTTAGATTCACAAAATGTTTAGGGGTATGCGTACCCCTGCGTCCTCCCAGGAAAAAAATAGCACTGATCATTATTGTTGTCATACAAACTGTACAGTGGTACCTCGGGCTAAGTACTTAATTCATTCCGGAGGTCTGTTCTTAACCTGAAACTGTTCTTAACCTGAAGCACCACTTTAGCTAATGGGGCCTCCTGCTGCCACCGCGCCGCCGGAGCCCAATTTCTGTTCTTATCCTGAAGCAAAGTTCTTAACCTGAAGCACTATTTCTGGGTTAGCGGAGTGTGTAACCTGAAGCATATGTAACCCGATGTACCACTGAATAGACAATAGCTATGGGGGTTCTGCTGAGAAATTTGAGTTGACTCCCTACATCTAATGAGATACAAGAGATACAAGGCTGGGGTCAGTTGTAGCAGACAGGTGGGAGGGATGCTTGAACCTATTAATACTCTATTGAAAATATTGTCACCCTGTGTGTTTTCACTCCCAAAGTGGCTTCTTTCAGTTTTTGGTTGCCTTTGTGGTAAATAAAAACAGCTTAGAAAATATTGACAGGGACATGAGAGAGAGTTTGCAGGGCAGCGGCGCGCACCTAACACAGTTTGATCCATCTTTTAGATTTAGGGGAGCTAGTCTCAAACGTTTGTTGGGGGAGACCTAGGTTTTTTTTGGGGGGGAGCTATTTGTCCTGTCGTCACGCTTTTTATGATGGAGGACCGCTGTAGACACCCCCAACGACACGCTCTCAAGATGGAGGGTGAGGGAACAGCTGCAGTCGCCTGCGGTTCCTGCGCAATGTTTGCCATCTTGCCAAAGGTTGCAGGCAGCTTTACCTGCAGCAATTGCATGTTGATTGCCCTCTTAGAAGACAAAGTCCAGCAACTGGAGGAACACGTAGCTACGCTCCAAAGAATTAGAGAGCTGGAGCTCTTCTTGGAAGCAGATCATTAAGCAAACAGTCTGTGAGCACCTAGAAAGGAATACTGTGATCACCAATAGTCAGCATGGATTTCTGAAAAATAAGTCATGTCAGACTAACCTGATCTCGTTTTTTGACAGAATTACAAGCCTGGTAGATGAAGGGAACGCAGTGGATGTAGCCTACCTTGATTTCAGCAAGGCATTTGACAAGGTGCCCCATGAAATTCTTGTAAAGAAGCTGGTAAAATGCGGACTTGACTATGCTACCACTCAGTGGATTTGTAACTGGCTGACTGACCGAACCCAAAGGGTGCTTATCAATGGTTCCTCTTCATCCTGGAGAAGAGTGACTAGTGGGGTGCCACAGGGTTCTGTCTTGGGCCCGGTCTTATTCAACATCTTTATCAACGACTTGGATGATGGACTCAAGGGCATCCTGATCAAATTTGCAGATGACACCAAACTGGGAGGGGTGGCTAACACCCCAGAGGACAGGATCACACTTCAAAACAACCTTGACAGATTAGAGAACTGGGCCAAAACAAACAAGATGAATTTTAACAGGGAGAAATGTAAAGTATTGCACTTGGGCAAAAAAAAATGAGAGGCACAAATACAAGATGGGTGACACTTGGCTTGAGAGCAGGACATGTGAAAAGGATCTAGGAGTCTTGGTTGACCACAAACTTGACATGAGCCAACAGTGTGATGCGGCAGCTAAAAAAGCCAATGCAATTCTGGGCTGCATCAATAGGAGTATAGCATCTAGATCAAGGGAAGTAATAGTGCCACTGTATTCTGCTCTGGTCAGACCTCACCTGGAGTACTGTGTCCAGTTCTGGGCACCACAGTTCAAGAAGGACACTGACAAACTGGAACGTGTCCAGAGGAGGGCAACCAAAATGGTCAAAGGCCTGGAAACGATGCCTTATGAAGAACGGCTAAGGGAGCTGGGCATGTTTAGCCTGGAGAAGAGGAGGTTAAGGGGTGATATGATAGCCATGTTCAAATATATAAAAGGATGTCACATAGAGGAGGGAGAAAGGTTGTTTTCTGCTGCTCCAGAGAAGCAGACACGGAGTAATGGATCCAAACTACAAGAAAGAAGATTCCACCTAAACATTAGGAAGAACTTCCTGACAGCAAGAGCTGTTCGACAGTGGAATTTGCTGCCAAGGAGTGTGGTGGAGTCTCCTTCTTTGGAGGTCTTTAAGCAGAGGCTTGACAACCATATGTCAGGAGTGCTCTGATGGTGTTTCCTGCTTGGCAGGGGGTTGGACTTGATGGTCCTTGTGGTCTCTTCCAACTCTATGATTCTATGATTCTATGATTCTATGGTTAGGCTCCTACAACTGCCCATTCATTTCCCCTTCCAGTGTCTGACATCACTGCTGCAATGACCTTCCAAGGAAAACATGAGTTTTGGACTCCAGTAATTTCCTTGCAATGTTGAGTTGTGCCTAGATGTGGGCAAGCAGTCAAAGCAGAGATGACAGAACACAACTAACACCCCTATTCAAATGACTGCAAATGGTATCAGATTGGGTAGAGTCTACCTCCAGCAGCTCCCTTGCCTCAGTTTTGCTGACACCCCACTGCTGGCCAATCCACCTTCTTTAAGCCTGTGCAAGGCTATCTGCCTTTTGCAGCCTATGAGATCATGGCTACTGTCAGTACTCTTTATCTCTGGTTGCAAGGCCAGCAGCTCCCAAACTACCAGGACCAGGGCAAAAGTCAACACACCTCTGAAGACCCACTTGACCTGTGAGTCTCTAGACCTTCTCAGAACTGGAGCATTGTTAAGCACTGCGTATGAGCCAGTGACTCAAATAAACAGAGTTAAAGACCCTGTGTCTGCAAATGCTGGGTTTCTGCAAGCAATTTTTTGTTTAATTCTGGCAGCAGCTTTCCATCCTTCGTGATTATTTAAAAACCAACCATTTTTGAGCTACACACCCAGTAATCAGAAGCCTAAGGAGTGCTTTTATTCAAACATGATTAGGGAAGACCGGTTGGTACAAGGAATACAGGTCGGAGTGAAACAATTTAAATTGAAAGCTTTTGCAGATGATTTGGTTTTAACACTACAGGAGCCAGAATCTAGTACGAAGAGAGTGTTAGAATTAATTTATGAATTTGGTCGGGTAGCGGGGTTCAAACTGAACAAGCAAAAAACCAAGGTTTTGGAGAAAAATCTGACACCTTTGGAAATAGATGGGTTTCAGAAAGAGACAGAGTTAAATGTTGTTAAAAAGGTAAAATACCTAGGGGTAAACTTGTCTGCCAAAAATTTGAATCTATTTAAAGATAATTATGAAAAATGCTGGTCAGAAATTAAGAAAGATTTAGAGATCTGGTCAAGATTGAAACTTTCCTTGTTGGGTCGAATTGCAGCTATAAAGATGAATGTATTGCCGAAGATGTTATTTTTGTTTCAGACCCTACAGATCGTGGACAGAGTGGAATGTTTTGGGAAGTGGCAGAAAGATATTTCTAGGTTTGTCTGGCAGGGCAAAAAGCCCCGAATAAAATTTAAAATATTAACGGATGCAAAAGAGAGAGGGGGGTTTGCCCTGCCAGATTTAAGGTTATATTATGAAGCTGCGGCTTTCTGCTGGATGAAAGATTGGTTACTCCTTGAGAACACTGACGTCCTAGATCTGGAAGGGTATAATAATGTTTTTGGATGGCATGCATATTTGTGGTACGATAAGGTAAAGGTTCATAAAATGTTTAAAAACCATATTGTCAGGAAAGCTATATTTATGGTCTGGACAAAATACAAAGACTTATTGGAAGGTAAGACCCCAAGGTGGTTATCACCAGCGGAGGCCAAGGTTCGAAAAAAACCCAATATGGAGGCCGGATGGCCGAAATACTGGGAAATAATAGAAAAAAATGGAGATAATTGGAGGCTGCAGAGCTTTGAAAAATTAAAGAATAGGGTGCAAGACTGGTTTCATTATGCTCAAATTCAAGAGGTTTTTAAGTCAGACAAAAAAATAGGATTCCAGGTGGAAAAATCGAAATTAGAGACAGAACTGTTAGAACCTAAGACCAAGGCGCTTTCGAGAATGTATAACTTGCTGCTTAAATGGAACACCCAGGATGAGATAGTCAAATCAGCCATGATAAAATGGGCTCAGGATATTGGGTACAACATTATGTTAGAAGACTGGGAAAGGTTATGGACCACTGGAATGAAATTCACGGCATGTAATGCCCTGAAGGAAAATATTATGAAAATGATATATAGGTGGTACATGACCCCAGTCAAACTTGCAAAAATATATCATCGGTCTGATAATAAATGTTGGAAATGTAAGGAGGCTGAAGGGACATTCTTTCATCTTTGGTGGACTTGTCCAAAAGTGAAGGCCTTCTGGGAAATGATCTATAATGAGTTAAAAAAGGTGTTTAGATACACCTTCCCTAAGAAACCAGAGGCCTTCCTCCTGGGCATTGTGGACCAAAAGGTGTTAAAGAAGGATATGTATGCAACTACAGCAGCAAGAATACTCATTGCAAAATATTGGAAGATACAAGACCTTCCCACGCTGGAAGAGTGGCAGACGCAGTTGATTGACTATATGGAACTGGCTGAAATGACTGGCAGAATCCGAGATCTGGGAGAAGAAACAATGGAAGAGGACTGGAAGAAATTTAAGGACTATTTACAAAAACATTATAAGTTGTATGAATGTTAAGAATCTGCATGACTTGGAAATTTTAGCTCCTGCAATTAGATTAGGAAAATAGAAAGTTAAGTTATAAGTAAGAAAAAGTTGAAATTTAAAGTTATTTTATGTATTATCTTAAGGTATAAATATTTGACAAAAGGTACTTTAAATTTAGAAGTAAAACACTCTGAAAGATATAAATAAGATACGAAACAAGGTAATAATTTGCTGATATGTTTATTGTAAAGAACGCAGGGTGAGGGAGATGTGGGGAAGTCCAGTTAGTAACCTAAAAATGTATTTTGAAAGTTGGATTGTTTTTCTTTCTTTCTTTTTTCTGGTTTGTCCTTTTTCTTTTCTGTAAACTGAAAATTTTTTAATTTTTTAAAAAGGAGTGCTTTTATTCAAATTCAGTGTGTGTGTGTGCGCGCGCGTGAAATGCTGGTGGATGGGATGGGTTTTATTACAACTTGTATGTTGTATATCTTAACAATAGTTGCCTTGAATTATTATGATTGCCACATGCTATTTTTAAAAGGTGGGCGGATGTTGTGGGGAAGGCAAGAGCTATTACTTATCTGAGGACACAAATCCACTAAGTCAGATGCATCCTGCATTTTTCAAAAGGCAGCAAATTTTATTCGTGCATCTGTTATGAATGACTTTGCCCTGGATGGGAGGCCAGGTCATATATAATCACAAGTATTTGTTGTACATCCTGAAGAAACCAGTGAGATCCTCTCTTTATAAATAATCTAGACGCCTGTCGAGTCTGATATTTCCTTTTGTGGCTTGAAGACTGTTGTGAAACCAGGCTACACAAAGATGTGCTAGCTGAACACAAGCAAAGCTGTTTGCATTTATAAATCTGGCTTGAGTGAGTCCTATAGATTACAATGGTATCACTGCTGTCAACCCCATCCATGACATTGTTCATTGTGATTTGTGTGTTTTTGCTTTATATTGGGTGGAATTTATTAAGTTTTTATCAGAGTAGATCCAGTGAAATTAATAAACATGACTGAGGTTCATTAATTTCAACAGGTTTGCTCTGAGTAAAACTGAGTTGAATACCGCCCATTTTATTTTAACTGTTGTATTCATTTCTTGAGCTACTTAGAGAACTTATGTTATGGGGCAGCAAGATAAATTTAGTTAATAAAGACTGTTTTGGATTGTTCTTGAGTGTTATTTTTTAAAAAACCATTTTCTCTCAAATACAGTATGGCTTTGAAATGTTCTCATATGTAATGAAGAGAGTCTATTTATTTTCCTTTCTTATATGATTATGATTGATGTATAGCAAAAAGTGCTCTATTATTACATTAATATATTTCTACCTTACAGGTATTGTTTTTGTGTATTGGGTATATACTGTACATTTTGTCCCCCAACCCCTTCTTTTGCAAATTTTATAATAAAAAAGGAAAAAAAGGAAGAGAGCCATCTGTCTATATACAGGGTGCCTTACACAGTTATATAGGCAACATAGATAGGCTGCTCAGAAGGATGTAAGAACAGTTTTGCTGAATCAGACCAGAAGCCCATCTAGGCTGCATTAAGGCAGCAGCTTATTCTTTTCCTCTTTCAGTTCCCTAACTATACAATATCCTGCTACTTTGCTTTGTCTTTTAAGTATGCCATTTTGAATTGTGTGTTTATATTTGTTATTGTGATCTTCTTTGGGAATTATCAAGTCAAAAAGAAACTATAAGCACTTGACATGCATACTTACATTACAGATATAATATGCGAGAGGACATACCCTCTAGCATTCCTCAGAAAACAGGGACATTCTGTTCTACATGAGTAGAGTGTCCCTTCTGAGACATTTCTTTTCCTTGTGGGATACTTCACACTTTGTGCAGCAGACATATTTGCTATGCATTTGTCTCAGTGTGGCTGTATGCCTTGTAATATTTGAAGGAGAGATGTGGATGCAAATAGATCACTTCAGGAAGCTGCAATTGTCTGCAACTTTCTACTCTGTATCCTCTTGAGTATTTGTGAATAAGTGTTCTCTGTTCAGTTGTTGGGACATTCCTTGAGGGGAAGGGGTGGTATGGGCAACGGAGACATGATAAATGCCTCTGCTGCTATGATAAATTGTGAAACAGCCTACCAGGAGACTAGCAGGAACCCAAGAAACCACCTTAGCAGTGATAAGGTGATTTCCTATGTTTTCAGTCAAGGTGGTCTATCTAGCAACTGTCTACACTGATGTGCAAGGGCTCTCATTAGTTTCAGACAAGAGGGTGTTTTTGTTTTTGTTTTGTTTTGTTTTTTTTTTAAAAAATGAGAATCGAAACACAGCCATTCCACAAAATTTGCACTTATCTGAATTTTTGGATACACATCTCCCACCAAACAAAGTTTGCAAAAATATAGTGGGGGCAAGGTGTGCACAAAGATGAATATATTGCTGGAAATAAATATTAGAGGAAATTGCTTGCAAAAATGTGTACATTAGTCAAAAGTGCATACAAAAATATGTTTATTTACTGATATTTGCGCTAAAATCCTAGTGAATTTCCGTGATGATTTTTGAAAAGCAAATTGCTGCAGAAATGGACAAACTGAGAGTACTGAAATTGGTAGATTTTCCCACCCCTAGGTGAGAGTGAGACAAACTACAAGCCCAGATTTGTATGTAATGTTTAACCATGGCTTAGCACTGGATAGCACAGCAGCAGCAGAATTGTGGGAGCTGTGAAGGTTTGTTTGCTTGTTCTTGCAAAACCATAGTTTGGCTTAGCGGTGCATGTGAATGCCCAGTGTGGATATTGTGAAGCTGTAACCCATCCCACCCCCCACTTTAAACCCTCCCTGCTCCCTGTGATATAATTAATGATAGAGGAAATGTGACATTAAGCCTGCATTTCTCATGGTTCCTGTTCCTTTCAGGTCATTGATGTGATGTTCTGGATCTGATTATGTGTTAAACAATACATCATTATTATGTATATGCTAATTTGGCTATTCTGGTAATTAACATTTTAAATGGACCCCCCCCCCCAAATGAGAGAACATTTTTTATAATAAAGACAGGGAAAGAGACAAACAAAACATAGTGTTGGTGGTACAGAGTGAAGAGTAGGGCAAGGTTGTTGTCTTCTGTCTTTGATTGAGTTATAAGATTGTAAACCATCCAGAGGACTTGTCTGATGAGTGGTATAGAGACATCACAAATAAATTACTACGTATTAATAAAATCCCTTCCAGCATTATATCTACAGAGAAAGCATTGACACCTGTCTTTAGGAGATAAAGACTGAAAGGGAAAAGCTAGAGAACAACAAACTTTTGAGGCTTTTAAAAAAGGCATATAAGCAGGCACTGTTACAAAAGGAGAGAATGTAGATGAATATAAGCCCTGCTGAGTAGTACTTCACAGCTGGAAGTTGACCCCTAATTTCTCTAATTTAATATTTATTTATTTTAATTTTAAAAGTTATACGCCACCTTTCTTTATAAAACAAATTGGCTTACAAAAATATCATAAAATACATAAAACACAATTAAGCAGTTCAAGTTAACAATGAAAATAAGAAATTAAGATTACTTAAACCATCAGTTCTGTGCTTTGCTTCCTGAGAATAAGTCCCATTAACTCGGTTGTTTTTCCTTCTAAGTAGACATATGCAATATTGTTCTATAATTCACTCCCATATATTAAAACCAAGAACAGGAGAAATCAATGTGATATAAAAACAAAGAAACAGAACTTTAACCTGCAATTACTGCCCAACAAAATCCTTAGCTGCTTGCCTGAAGTTTACAATGTTAGCTGACCAAACCACTCCATGGAGGGAGGTCCACAAACTGGGAGCTTCAATAGAAAATGACGTGTCTTGCATCCTAACCAGTTATGTTTCTAAAAGTGGTGAGCTGCATGGCAGACCCTACACTGTTGAAGACAGTAGGCTTGGGAGGATCTTCTGGGAAAAGGCAACCCTTCAAATAACCTCATCCCAAAACATTTAGGTAGTAAGCTACTCTCCAAACTTCTTCAAGTTCAGCTCCCTGATGCTACCTTTTGGTACCATTTCTCTCTCTGAATGTATTAAACAGAAACTTAGGGAGACTTTCAGTCATTATTTAAAATAAAATGGCATTCCATCCCTTTGAAGCATTTGGCATTAAGTTCTGTGGCTTAGCCTGGTTGGGGAGTATTTGATTTTTCATGGCAACAGAGCAGAGGTATGACAAAGTAAATGAATGCTGGAGCAAAGCTACTTCTCCCAGATTTTTCTTCTTCAAAAAAAATATGGATATGTAGTGGAATAAGAAGAAGCAGACATCTGGATTCTATGATAAGAGCTGTGTTTCTTTAGTGATAAAGGCAGGCTGGCTTCAGTATTGTTAGTTAATATTCCTGCTGGGTAAAAGGTAAAGATGCACAATCTTAAAAATAAAAAGGAAGAGCAGGGACAGATGAGCAGAGCACATTTGATCACATGCTTCTGAAAAAAGAAGTAAAATGCAGAGCGGAATGAGCTGCTACAGCTTCAAGCTGTAGTGTATTCCTTCCTTGATCTTCTGGAGAGACTTTCCAGTGGTGCGTAGGGCTTCAGAATGGCAGATAATAATAATAATAATAATTTATTATTTATACCCCACGGCTGGGTGTATTAATAATAATAATAATAAATGATAAAACAGCAGACATTTAAAACTTCCCTATGCAGGGCTGCCTTCAGCTGTCTTCTAAAAGTCAGATAGTTGTTTATTTCCTTGACATCTGATGGGAGGGCGTTCCACAGGGCAGGTGCCACTACCGAGAAGGCCCTCTGCCATTCTTTTCTCAGACATTGCATGAATGAGATCCTGCAGAAGCAGTGGTGAAGTATGGGCTACTATTCACGTAGTCTTTTTTATTATTATTATCAAGGGCCAATTCACACAACTTCTTGGAGAAGGTTTACTTCCCCCATACATGTTGACTTTTCTGCCTCAAGTCAGACTCAATCTGAGCACTGAGGTGGTGAAGAGCACCTCATTCCTAGCCCTTAATGGCATCACACATTTCAGGAAGCAGATGTATTAATGAGTCACCACATCCACTTTTCTCCTTTCAGGCATAATGTACAAGGGAGGAACACTCTTACCTTTGTTCTGTGGTGAGAGGCATGAACAGCATTTGCACTTGGAGCTCCTGCAGTTCTCCATGGAGATAATGTGTAAATTGATTTCCTCTTCACACCTGACATTGGAAGTGCAAAAAGCAGATGTGCAAATCGCTTGCACAGCCACCTCTTGCTGTTTCCTCTCAGATATGCAAATCTGCTCTTTGTGTGTTGCTTGCAAGCATATTTTAAATGGGCTGCAATAACATGCTAAACCAAGGACTGAACCAGAATAAGTTGCTTAGATGGCCATCCCTTCAATCCAGGCTGGTCATCAATATGAAATCATTGTGATAAAAGTCACCCGACTGGTTCAGATTCAGATAAGAAGAGCTCGAATCCAGGATCCAACCCGCAGAAAGCCCTAAATCAGGCTTGAAGGCACTGATCTTTCATCTTATTTCCCCTGCACCCCAGGAGCTCATTTTCAGGGGCACACTGCCTCACTTGAAAATATAGGATGTCACTAAGCATAGTGCTAAAATGACTTCTCTTTGTGCAGTGCAATGTCTCTCCTCTCTCCTCCCACCAACCCTCTAGAGCTGAGTTGGAAATGGTGCAGGCTGCAAGCAGGGGAAGGAAAGGAAGGAAATCCCATTGAACTACCACTAATCCTCATACTAGTTCAAAAATTAGCTGAAAACCACTCTTAGGTTCTAACCTATGTGGTTGCAATATATTTATGGTAATGGCAGTTTAGATTTTGTTCATAACAGAATCCTGAGAGGGTAAATATTTCTAAGATATGGGAGACATGGATACAAACCTTTGACATTGTTTCAGCTGCACCATGGGAAAGCTGAACAGGAAAAGACTATTGCATTTAAGCCCTGCTTGAGGTCTTTCCATAGGCATCTGGTTAATCACTATGAAAATGGAATGTTGGACCAGACGGGCCTCTGACCTAATCCAGCATAGGCTCTTATCATCTGGGTGCAACAAATGCTTCAAACATGTAGCAAAATATGTGTCTGCTGTTCATGCCAATGAGGTAGTGGAAGAAAGAATCCAGATGAGGCACAGAATGTAAGAAGGGATTGAATGCACTTTTTATTTTTAACTTTCCCCATCTTTATTTATAGGCATATGTATATGCCAGTACATTGAAATTACAAGTACTGAAATGAAACAAGCAAATAAGGAAACAATAGATGCACAGTTTACAAAAATGTATCAGATGATAATCAAACTTCAAATAAGAAAGATCAGTGTTATAATCCAGAGTATCAACAACCATAAATAAGCAATAAAGAAAGGGTGGTTGCTTGTTAATAAAGCATCTCTTCTAAATTTCTACATTGAATCTGCAACCTGATGTTGAAGACAAAACATGGTGCCAGGAGTGAAGTACACTATGGAAAGATATTGTGGAATATTTGAAGGCTCTGCATCCTTTCTCTCCTTCACACGGGGAAGCTGAGGAATGGAGGAGGGAGAAGTTGGAAACAGCCATTCTTTTTTCCTTTTGATGTGCCTCCTTTCTTGCTGTAGTCAAACAGTGGCAGAAGTTGAAGAAAGTCATGGTGGAGAGACACTGAGACAAAAAATGTGGTTTAAAACAATGGCAGAGATTTGATTAAAGCAGGGATGGGATGACACTGAGTGGCTGCAAAGAAAGAAAGAAAGAAAGAAAGAAAGAAAGAAAGAAAGAAAGAAAGAAAGAAAGTTTTAGCAAGAAAAAAATAACAGGGATGGATACAACACAGAAGCTAGCCCCCAAAGGCTACCAAAAGAGCCTTTCCCACCCCCCTTTTCACTGTACTCAAACTTCATTTTAAACTGCCAATAACCTCTTCCATGTCACCAACTGCTCCCTCTACTAAAACCTCCGTAATAGTTTCAAATCACCACTTCCCCCCTCCCAGTTTTCCTTTATCCCTCTTTTCTTGAAACCTCAGCTGCTGTTGAAAACTGTCATTTTCCTCTGTGTCCATCTAATGCCTTCTCTTTTGCTCCCATGCCCTGCCTTTATGCAAATTCAAGACTGTAATGAGGCACTGCATATGTATCTGAATGAAGATAATGGAAGATATTCAGTATTATAGCTATGTACTGCTATGCAGATGGTTTGCTTAGCTCCCTTTCAAGAATCCAAGCACCCTAGGAAAATTTCCATCTGCACTCTTTCCCCCACAAAAAACCCTCCATATAAAAATATGCATTTGTTGGAATGATATAATCTCCAAATTGATGCCATCTTGCTTCTAAATTTCACAATGCCTTTTTAGATCTGACCTTTCAAAGTGGAGGCCTGTCTGCCATTAGGCAGAGCTCCTGCACCATTCAGAAATCACATGTATCTGCTCAGTGACAAAGTCTTGGTGTTCAGCACAAAGGAGCGAAATAACAATGCAAGCCTAAGATTTGCAGACTGCAGATTTCTTTTATTTTACCCACTTGTTCTCGCTTCCCTATTTCCACATTATGGTAGTCATTTGCATTACCTGCTCAATCCCCTCAGTCTTCTCAGCGAGGAGCAATACTGAAGCTAATTATTTGAGGATGGGATTTAAAGAGAGATGGGCAAACTGCAGTGTATCCGTCACTTATTTCTAAGTAGGACAAGTTATCATTAATTCAAATTTTGCAAGTTCTTATGAAAAGGCTAGCTGAGGTGATAGCTTAGACGAAAGATGATTGACTTGAAGCACAAAGAATAAGACAGCCACTTGGGAGGCTTCATAGCAGGTTGAGGAAACTATGGCCCTCCAGATGTTGTTGAACCACAACTCTTCTTCACCATACTGGCTGGGGCTGATGGGATTTGGAGTCCAGCCATTCTTCTGAGGAAAGCTTACTCTCTCACAAACTCTCTCCCTGTGAGATTTCCCTGTGAATCCCAAGCCAGAATTAAGATTGCTGGAAGAAATATCAGCAACCTCAGCTGTGCAGATGACACAACCTTGATGGCAGAAAGTGAGGAGGAATTAAAGTACCTCTTAATGAGGGTGAAAGAGGAGAGCACAAAATATGGTCTGAAGCTCAACATCAAAAAAACTAAGATCATGGCCACTGGCCCATCACCTCCTGGAAAATAGAAGGGGAAGAAATGGAGGCAGTGAGAGATTTTACTTTCTTGGGTTCCATGATCACTGCAGATGGTGACAGCAGTCACAAAATTAAAAGACCCCTGCTTCTCGGGAGAAAAGCGATGACAAACCTAGACAGCATCTTAAAAAGCAGAGATGTCACCTTGCTGACAAAGGTCTGTATAGTTAAAGCTATGGTTTTCCCAGTAGTGATGTATAGAAGTGATGTATGGAAGTGATGTATGTATGTAGTGATGTATGGAAGTGAGAGCTGGACCATAAAGAAGGCTGATCGCTGAAGAATTGATGCTTTTGAATTATGGTGCTGGAGGAGACTCTTGAGAGTCCCATGGACTACAAGAAGATCAAACCTATCCATTCTTAGGAAAATCAGCCCTGAGTGCTCACTGGAAGGACAGACCCTGAAGCTGAGGCTCCAATACTTTGGCCACCTCATGAGAAGAGAAGACTCCCTGGAAAAGACCCTGATGTTGGGAAAGATTGAGGGCACAAGGAGAAGGGGGCGACAGAGGACGAGATGGTTGGACAGTGTTCTTGAAGCTACCAGCATGAGTTTGACCAAGCTGCGGTAGGCAGTGGAAGACAGGAGTGCCTGGCGTGCTCTGGTCCATGGGATCACGGAGAGTCAGACACAACTAAACGACTAAACAACAACATGGGATTTCAGACAACCTTCATCTTCTAAATCAGATTTACCCTGGTCCACTATGTTTAACACAGTCCATACCAGCCATGTATTGTGGTGGACTACACAGATTTGTTTTTCAGAGAAACAGTGATTGTTTATAATAGTGACACTGAATCTTTGGTGGCTGCCTGCCATATGTGACTTGTGCACTGCTATTCATATGGTGAGCCATAAGTTGCAGAACCTCTGCTATATTTATTAACTCAGAAGAGCCATTGGTTTCAGCAGAACTTACTTTGCCTTGCCACACCCTATAATACTACCTCTAGCAACTATGTGAACTCTTTTATTAAAAGTATCTAAAAAGGTGTGGGACAGATATACATACTGCAGAGACTCCTTTCAGCATATAATCTGACATTCAGGCCCCCATCAGTGAAAGAATAGTAGAAGCATAGAATTGTAGAGTTGGGAGGGACCCAAGGGTCATCTAGCCCAACCCCCTGCAATACTGGAAGCCTGCCCACAGCTGTCCCTGGGTGGACTGGGACCACCGGAGTGATCCTGACAGAGCAATGCTGGCAGAGTGATTGGTACAGCACTATGCTGAATTCCTCATTCAGCCTTTAAATGCCATCTCACAGAATCTGCAAAGGCCTGGTTTCTTTCATTCAACTGAGCCTGGATCCCTACCCTTCTTCAACCCAAGGGTCACATTCACTTTTGGGCAATTTCCTGGGGACCATATGCCAGCGGTGGGTGAGGCCAGAGAAAGAGTAATATATGCAAAATTTTACCTTTGTACAGTAGGCTAGCTTCCATAGTTATGAGTTTGGAGCACGGGCAGACGCACCATAATTTCTAGAGCAGAGCTTTCCAAACTTTTCATGTTGGTTACACACTTTTTAGGCACACATCATTTCACGGCACAGTAATTCAGTTTTCCTAGCAAACTGGAGGTTAAACTAAACCCTTTCTAGCCCCGAGAGGAGCATGGGGAGCTTTCACATGGCACACCTACACACTGCAGCTGACACACTAATTTGTCACAACACAGATTTTGGGAAACTCTGCACTAGAGTCAGTAAAGAGCTAAAATTTGGGCAAACTCATAAATTCATGAAGTAAGCAAAATTTAGTTAATTAAAACTAAGCCAAGCGCTGTTGCATTCAGTTTAGGATCACAAGCCCGGGCAGCTTCACAGCCAATCTGTTAACATGACAAAATGTCTTGATGGCCTGTCTAAGAGGAATCTTGGGCCTGAGCAGATAGAGGTTGCCAAGGTGACAGGGTGCAAGTTTGAGGTGACAGGGAAAGAGTGTCTTTGTCAAGGTGTCGTGGGAAGAAGAATAGGGAGGGGGGAACAACAGAGATTGATGTTTGGCAGGCTGGTTGAAGGGAGGTGGGGAGAGATGTCTTGGATTCAAGTGCTACACTGCTGTGAAGAACAAGCCCTGCTTGAGATGACCATGCTGTAATATCTGGACCCCCTCCATCAAAACCTCAGGTGTAAATATGTGAATAAATCATATTTCTTAAAGCTATGACAATCTCTGCCATGTCTAGATTCTCAAAGGAACACAGACCCTGAGTGAGCACCTGGAACTCCTCTGGAATCTTGCTCCCACTCTGCAGAGAGTGGGTGGTGGTATCATCCATCCTTTGTAACATTATACACAGCCCTGTCTCTACTGGTCATTGACAGAAATAACTATACCCCCCCTCATCATTCATTCAGGCAGCTCTACTACATTTAGGCATCTGAACTTTGGGATATGAATAAAGCTCTCTTCTAATGACCTGAGAACATATTGAAGTAATCAGTATTAATTTTTAATTACTGGTATACAATTGCACTGAAAGCAAATAAGACTTTTCGTGCTCTTTAAATCTTGTAAATTAATCATGGTATTTTGCTACATTAAAGTTCTGTAAATTCATTTGTTAGATTTTGAATCCTTTGCAAAGGATTTGTAACAAAAATCTAGCTGCAAATTTAAGCTGCTTTGCACACTTGCAGAACTCCATTCCCTCCTGTTGTTACTTGATTCTGTGAGCACATCTTCTATTGTTAATGTAGCAGAACACTCCATAGTTTTATAGCTTTTCCATGCATGTTTGGAGTGGGAATAATTGAACAGCACCTTAGCAACAAATGAGCATCACTGGCTCACATTAGTCAGTGCTGTTAGGAAAACTGCCCCAGCAGCATGGCAGATCATATAGCCAAGGCTTGAAATAAGTACTAATGGTTTTCACTCTGCTCATTCTCAAGGATATCAACTGGTGGAGTGATGTTTCTATGCCTTTGTGGGACTGGTGACCTGTTTCTTATAAAAGGAAGAAATAGATGGAATTGGGCAACATAGTTGCACGAAAAAAGGAGAAAACAGCTCATTAAGGGCACTGTAGGAAGTAAAGGAGAGACAAAGTCTCATCATAACAGTTTAGTTGGTTTTGAGAACAAGCAAAATGTTGCAATAAAGAACATGGCCACTCAAATCCATTCCCCATGTTTTCTATCCCACAACATTGAGTCAGCACTCCATGCTCACTGAGCATGCTCAGTTCTCATTGGACTGTTTTGAATCCCATCCCTGAGCCACCTCCCACACCCACCCTCCCCAAAAATCTTTTCTACTTCTGCAAATTTCAGATTTCCCCTGAGTCTACTGATACTTCCCCTTGGTGCTGCTGTTTTGGTTGCATAATAATAAGTATTCAGGGATCACTATTAGTATATATTATCTCCGGATTTCTAAAGATGGTTAGGCAATGAGGCAAATTGCCGAAGAGATTTTGCTTTCCTGACTGTCTTCAAAAACCAGGATGAAAGCCACACATCTCAAGTGTATGCATCTCTACTCTGATGTTCAATAGCTATAAATCCCAAGTAAGTGGGCAAAATATTGAAGGTGTGGAGTATGATCCTAAGCATGTTTACTTAGACATCCTTCAGAGTTTAAGTGACCTTGGCCTCTAGCAAGTAGATATAAGGTTGCAAAAAGATAGGGGTGCTTCAAAGACCCCTCTGTTCATGTCTGGAGGAGAAGCAAGGAGCACACTGCTGGCCTTGTTCTCTACTGATACTAGAACAAAAGTCCATGCATTCACGGCAATATCTACAAGGGAGGGAAGTCTACACACATACAACTGCCCACCACAACCCTGTGCAGGTGTTATGCCTGAAAAGAAAACCCCAATATGGGGGTGCAGACATGTTTTCTTGTACCTGTGCAACTGCTTCATTTGGCACATGTTGATTCTAAAATTCACCATGTGTAGCTTTGCCCTGAAGAAAGTGGTGTTATGTTCACATGTTGATCTGTCCCTCCAGTCTCTTCTTGGTTTTGACTGTGCAGCTTTCTTCCCAGGGACAACCTTTCCCTGCTCTAGCTTTTCTTTCCACTGCTCTAACTTCTCTTTCCCAGCTCATATGTCTCTGACCTTCCGTCACTGAGTTGGCTCAGTGCAGGAACGTTGGGGCTCCTTTCTCAGTCATAATGCTATGTTACTCTTCTTTTTATTGCACTGGATCAACTTACAAAATATTAAAAATGTAACTATCATTATTGCACTAACAAAATAATGACCTCAAGAATCACATCAACAACAGCAAAAGCACCAGCAAATTATCTGCTTAGAAGCAGGTGTGGAGAATTATCTTTCGTCCAAAGAAGATGACAAGGCAAGTCTTTGCACAAGGAAAGAGCATTCATGCAAGCAAGTCGCTCCTCTTTACTTGTTACTAGAGTCACTGTGAACTAGTACATCCATCATAGAGAATCTTGATCAGATTGATTCTGGTTTCAATTCATGCTTAGATATGAAATTGTTGGATGACCTTGGGCAACTCATTGTATCTCAGACTCAGCTATGTGATAGGAAGGAATACTAATCACTTCCCTCAGAAGAGATGAATGAGATAATCAGTATTAAGCATAAAATGCACCACATAAATGATAAATAGAAATTTGTAATAATAAAGAGAGAGATAACATTTGATATTTAGCACGTTGCTCATACTGGAGTTTTCTACTTGGGCGGATCATTAATATACCATTAACAGATTTAGTGAACATTTAAACCAATTGAAATGCTTAATGGCTGCAAGGGGATTTCCTCATTCTTCTGTAAGTTTTATCTCCTGTGATTTGATTGAGAAGTTCCACAAATGACTTCACAAACTTTAGAAGGAAGAGGAGGAGAACAATCAAATATCTGTTAACAGTGAGCAGATGGGTAATGCCACTACTGCTTGGTGGGAACAAGCTAATTCACTAAAATATTAAGGATATTGCTGGGGTTTTGAATTGGTAATGTAATAACGTGCAGACAAGCAGAGCAGGAGGGAATTCATATCATATGTGATTGCCAAGAAGTTACAATGTCTCAAAGACACAGATTATAGGATTATGCACTCCTCTATGAAGCAACGTAACACGGAGCCCAGCTGTTGTATGGACATAGTGAATGTCTTCAAGAGCATTATCTGGAGGCTGGACAATTCAGCTCATCTTGTTGTGCTACATGCCTTTTCTCAATTACGGTTATTGTTTTTGTGTCAGTGACAAAAGCAAAATGTTTCCTTCCTTTCTCTTTCTTCCCCCACTCCAAAAAGAAGAACCTGCTGGATCAGGCACACATGATGTGCACATGTGATACCAGGCGCATCACACTGTACCAGGCAGACCCAGTGAGGTCCGCCGCCATGAGGCTCAGCCCCTCAAGATTTTTGGGGGGCGAGGGGGCTCAGTCCTGTCCCAACAGACTGGTGGAGGGCTAAAGACACCTCAGCCCTATAGCTGGTACCTAAGGTCACAGAGCTACAATTCTCATAGTGGTTCCCTCTTTCCAGGGAACTCAGGGAATTGTGCTTTAAATGTATGGTAAGAATGTGAGTCTTAGGGCGATAATCAACATTAGTCATACCCAAAGCAGACCCACTGAAATAAATGTAACTGGGTTACTTAAGTCCATTTATTTTAATGGGTCTGCTCTATAATGTCGGCTGTCATCCCTACATTCTTATTTTATTTGCTATAAGTCTCTTTTTCAGGGTGGCTCGGTGGCAAGGTGGCTCCCAATGTGTTAAATACAATCCTAATACTGTGAATTGTAAAAATAAAACCATAATTTAAACCACAGTGACACTTCTAAAAATCGACACAGTGGCATAAACAGACTAAAAACAATGCAAGTGTAAAGGCAGACAGCAAAAAAGCACATTAAAAGACCAGGAACATAAAAGTATCAACAAAAATATGAATTTATAGCCATTTTGAATAATAATAAAAAAATGAAATGGATGGATGGTACACCTGGCAGATTGTTGAGGGTTCTAGATATTATATTATCTCTTCCTCATAGGACACTGATGTAGGAAGGGTGAACTTATTTGCATCTGGAACTGGAATTTCTAACATCCAGAGAAAAAGCAAACGGATGGCAGTTGTGACAATTTTAGAGTACTGCTTAGACCCGGGGCATAGGGGTGTGCTATCACCATATAAATTGTCAGCTATATACTGCTGGATACCTTTTTCCTTGATAGAACACACATCTGTAATGAAACAATTTCATAGCTGAAAATTAACAACCATAACATATGAGCATCTAAAGTCATGTCATTCATTCAACAAATAGCATCACATAAGTGCAGTATGTCATCTGGCAGAGCTCTGATGTCCATCATGCTCATGGATTATATTACCAATAGCATGGTTTATGAATATTGTTCTTCTAACCGAGAAATTGACCAAAACAATCAAACATTTGCAGCCTAGAGGGCCAATTGTGCTTTGCCTGTTATATTTCATCTACTTGTGTGTTCTGATATACACATATATATGAAATGCTACAATACACAGCTTTTTAAAAAGTTGTTCACAGAGAAAGAAGGTAAAGGCTGTTTTCACAATCTCAGCTCTCTTGCGTCTGCTTGGGAATCACTTATCTTCTGTAGCCTGCTGGTGCCTGTGATAGTGAAAGCAGCAGTGTTAATTGTGGCAAAGTAACTGAAATGTAGGGACGCAGGTGGCGCTGTGGGTTAAAGCCTCAGCGCCTAGGGCTTGCCGATCGAAAGTTCGGCGGTTCGAATCCCTGCGGCGAGGTGCGCTCCCGCTGCTTGGTCCCAGCGCCTGCCAACCTAGCAGTTCGAAAGCACCTCCGGGTGCAAGTAGATAAATAGGGACCGCTTACCAGCGGGAAGGTAAACGGCGTTTCCGTGTGCGGCTCTGGCTCACCAGAGCAGCGATGTCACGCTGGCCACGTGACCCGAAAGTGTCTCCGGACAGCGCTGGCCCCTGGCCTCTTAAGTGAGATGGGCGCACAACCCTAGAGTCTGTCAAGACTGGCCCGTACGGGCAGGGGTACCTTTACCTACCTTTACCTTTTTTAATTGAAATGTAGAGCTGCTGCATTTTAGAAGGAGTCCATGAAAAGAGAATAAACAGAAATTGGGAAGAAGCAAGTTTTGTTCTGCAATGATTCATCCACACCAAACCAAAAAGAATTATGGCAATAAGCCTAATTTGGATTATTAATTACCAGGACTGATACCCCTTCAAGTTTTCAGTGAGCACTGTAAAGGTCTTTTAAGACAGAGCCCCCCCCCCAAAAAAAAAGGAAGGAGAGAAAAGTTGTGCTCAGCAAGTGCAAATTGGTTAGGCCACTGGACTGATGGAGCCTCATATGTAAAAACATAACAATGCCATATCTGAAGCTTTGAAGCTCCACCACTTTCTGGCTTCAGTCTCTTTAACTGAGCTTCCTGCATTGCAGGGAGTTGGACTAGAGGACCCTTGGTGTCCCTTCCAATGCTATAATTCTATGAGTCTATGATTCTCCTGAAAATCATGGGATTGAGGAGATTTCACCCCTCCCATATCCAAGAATCTCCTGACGAGTCTGCTGATTCTCCAGAGAGGAGGAGCAGTGTTCTGCTTTCTACTTATTAAGCTCCAGCACCAAGTCAGTCAGTCAGTCAGTCAGTCAGTCAGTCAGTCAGTCAGTCAGTGTGTCGGAGAGAGAGAGAGACTGAGTGTTAGAGATTGTGTGTAGAGATAAGGTTGCTGCTAAGAGCAGCTGCAGACACTCAGTGCAGCATTCATTTATGCTTAGACCTATTTAGCTCTGTATATAGTTTTGTATTATAGTTGTAGTTATAGAATAAAATAAGATATTCTACAGAGCTGCTCTCCGAGTTTTGTTTATACACTGCCAGACTCTGCTATACTCTGCTGTGCGACGATTGTATTGTGGAAGTGAATCCGGTGCTCACAACTCTGAGCTGTGAGTCCACAGCACTTTGACCTGGTGGTCTCTGGAAGTGCTACCCAGCTCGCCTAGCCCAGTCGGGGTTGAAGTGCATGAGTCCAGTTGGTGACACTGGCTCAAGGGCGATGCTGACAGGGATATCATATCTCTTCTCTCAACCCCACCTGATGAAAAACAGAGAATTGCTGGGCAAGTCCTCCCAAAGCACAGAGCCAGACTGGCTCTGGCTGGGACTTTGCTGCCTCTCCCCTCAAAGGCTTTTTGGAGGTCTCGGGCTGCATCTAAGGAATATGCAGTGTGGGGTGGATAAAAGAGCTAGTCTCCCACGTGCATTGATGCTGCCTGCATCTGTCCTCTATGTGGGTGACCACTACAAAAGCCACTCTACTCCCAGGCTAGTAACTTCCCCTTCCCCTATTACCTCTTCCTAATCTTCCTAACTGCACAGACACAGTTCAAGTTGAACAAGCTGCCACCATTGCCTTCTTTGCTGTCTTGTCTGTCTCCTCTTCTCCCCTTGCCTTTTCTCCTCTACTCCTTTGGTTCTTCTTAGTGACAAACACAGTGTTACTCTCCCTACCCAGGGCTTCACATCCCACAAGCAAACAACTTCAGCTGCTTCACCTTTGTTTAAAGTCCCTATTAAAGGCATCCAAGATAGTGGCCATCACTATATCTTGTTCAAAGTCTAACAGTGAAGCAGGACATTATTTTTCCTGTCCTGAATCTTCCAGCATTCAGTTCCCTTGGATAGCCATTGGTTCTAGTCTTAGGACAGCAGGAGAAAAACATCCCTCTCCACTTTCTCCACACCATGTCTAGTCTTGTACATCTTTATCATGCTCCTCCCTTACTTGTCTTTGTTGGTTTCTGCTCTCTTCACTGTGCAGCGAAGTGCTTGTCACGAGACAGGTGTTTACATTCCACAGTCTGTGCTGTTGGGTTTTCCCACGGGAAAGGAGACTGGATGTGACGTACACTGGTTTCCTGTTTTTCACTGTTCTCACAGTTCTCTCCGTGCTTCAGAGGAGAGAGGATGCTTTCTCTGCTCCGGCAGAGGCAAGATGTTTTTCTGTAATCTACCAGCTTTGAAGTGTAAATAAAGTAATATAGAGTATGTGGCATGTACTCCTCATCATTCCGCTGTGCTTGGGACACTGCAAATTCAACAGTCTTTGCCCATAAACTAAACAAGCACCCAATACTGTGGCATTTCTTTATAGGGCTCTAGCCTCATGATCCTTTTGGCTGCCCTTTTCTGAACCTCTGCAAGCTCTACAATATCCTTGCTGTGGTGCTGCAGCCAGAACCAAACACAGTATTCCAAGCATGGCTGCACCACATATTTGTATAATGGCTTGACAATACTGACATTTTATTTTAGAATGGCATTGACGAAATGAATTTTTATTTTCACTCCCTTTCCTCATGATCCTTAACATGGAATAAGCCCCAACACAGCCTAAGTATACCTGAAGGAGCTTCTCCACCCCCATCGTTCTGCCTAGACACTGAGGTCCAGCGCCGAGAGCCTTCTAGCGGTCCCCTCACTGTGAGAAGCAAAGCTACAGGGAACTAGGCAGAGGGACTTCTTGGTAGTGGCGCCTGCCCTGTGGAATGCCCTCCCATCAGATGTCAAAGAAATTAACAACTGATGTTTAGAAGACATCTGGAGGCAGCCCTGTTTGGGAAGTTTTTAATGTCTGATGTTTTAATGTATTTTTAATCTTTTGTTGGAAGCCGCCCAGAGTGGCTGGGGAAACCCAGCCAAATGGTTGGGGGTATACCCAGCCAGATGGGGGTATAAATAATAAATAAATTGTTGTTGTTGTTGTTGTTGTTGTTGTTGTTGGGCCTTGGAGCAATTGCTCCAGTTGGACTGTTACAATCCAGCCTTGTCTGCGGAGTCTTGGGTCCATCGATGCTACCTGAGTCTTCTAATTCACTATGTTGGGGACTGAACTTGAGACTTTCTGTATGCAGGACACAAGCTATCATCCTTCCCTCTTGCCACCTGCATCTGCTTGAACCATTCACCTTCAGCCTCTGGGAAGTAGGGGCAGAGGGAGTTCGTTTGCAAAAGTGAAATAGCTGCTAAGTGTTGAGGTGTCTCATTTGTATTATTCTATTTTTATTTCAGACCCAAGACACCCAGCCTGTCTTGCCTATTCATGAAATGCTGAGCTTTCTGATTTATATTCTTGATAAGGCTGTTTCCTCGCAATGTTATGAGCCAGGAGGATTATAGCATTTCATCGGAGGGGTGAGGGGAAATCTCCAGAGAGAGAATCGAAGCCGCGAGAAAGGAACAGGTGCTTAATTTTGCAGTAGCTAAAGAAACCAGTTGTCTGTCAATTTCAGTCCCACTTAATCCCCTGCATTTGCTTATCTTAATCCTTAATTACTTTTTGTCAGGTTTCTTAATGTTGCTTGTTTGTTCTGGTTTTGGGGGCCCTGAGCTGTTTATAACCATTTTCTCCAGCTCTGAAGACCTTAGCAAAAAAAGAGGAGGGGGGGGGACAGCCCTAAGCAAGTCCTTAAATAGTTAGCAGTGGAAATATTTTGCAATTTACTTTAGGTCACGGGTTTCCTCCTGCAAGGAAGGGCAGTATAAAAATGCAGTTAAGAAATAAAATAAATGAAGCACTCACAAGAGTAGGGAGAGAGAGGATGGTAAATTGTGGAACCGAAAAGTCATGAAATGCAAGTGATATTCTTTGCCACTTCTGTGCAAACCTCAAGGGTATGCAAGAAAAGGCTGCCATGCTCATTCATATTGCAATGAGTATGAGGTAAGGAAATAGCATATAGTGCAATCCCATATATGTCTCCTCAGAAGTAAGTCCCACTGAGTGCAATGCAGCATATTTCCAAGTGGGGATAGGTGATACACTAGATTCAGTGAACCTACCCAATTCAAACTTTTTGAAACAATATATGAACCAAAATATAGCCATCCTTCAAAAACCACGCTCCTTTGAATTGTGCAATGTAGTTCTCCAGCCAAGCAATGTGTACAAAATTGCATATACTATGGTAAACTGTGCATAAAACTTCACTTATTAGTGGGGAAAAGAAACAAATATGCATTCTATTGGAGGAAATTGCTTTGCAAAAGATGTGTATGTTAGACAAAACTGGATGCAAAAGTGTGTGTGTTAGGAGAAATTTGCACTAAAATGCTGATGAACCTGCATAAGGGCTTCTCATTTGGAAAAAGTTGCAAATTTGTATTGAAATTTAGGGTTGGAAAAATGACTGGGAGTAACTGAAATTGAAAGATATGCCCATCCCAACTCCCAAGTGAGTGTGTATAGGATTGCAGCCGTAGGGTCTGAGCAGTTTTCTACATGTCACATGCTTTTTAGGCATGGGTACAGGCAGCTTTGCCTTTGCTTTGCCTCATTCCACCCAAACCCCCGCTCTTTAGTGCTAAATCAGAGCAAACAGCAACCTGTGGCAAATCTGATTATCATTTATTCTGATACAGTGCTAAACTGCAAGTTTTCCCAGGGGAAAGCGGCAGGACAAACAGAACTGTCAATGAGCCCTGAGCCACACTAAAACAAACAAACAAACAAAAAACCCTCTATGAGGGTATTGTCATCCATGTCACACGGTTTCTTTTTCTTTAATGCAAATTTCACAAAAGAGGAAGGAATGAAATCCCAAGTTCTTGTTTCTTAGGTAAGCAGCTTTTAAGATTTAAGCTTTAATTTAATTGGGGCTGAAGATATCTTTTGTTACCCAAGTTTTAACAATTTGCCACAATCAATCTCATACAAAACATCCCCTGCTTTTCAGCAGGGTTTTCAAAGGCAGGCAGGCACTCAGAGTTAATTGGTCATATTAATGGAGGAGCATATGACAAAAAGTATACAATTGTGAGACTAACATCTGTCTTTATGCAGAATATAATAAAGCAGTTCTTGAAAGGCTCTAATGTGGGTTCCTTTCACAAATGGGGGGGACCTGGAATCTGAATATATAACAACCAACGCACGCACACATAAGAAAAGGGGGTGCATTTCATGGATAACTTCCTTGTTACTGAAATCAACATTTTGACACTTTTCAATGTGGTATCGCTGGCACAGTTATGACAGGCTTGAGATAATGCTCCATATTATATGTCATCACAATCCTTTCTCACTGGCAAAAGTGAAAGAGGGAGACTCAAAGCCATTAATGGTGCCTAAAAATAGAATCCAGCAGCAAAAGTTCAAAACATTGCAACAGGGAGAGAGGAAAGAAAGAAACCACAAAACACCTTTGACACTTGCAGAGAGATTTCTTCCTAGCTGAGTGCCTGTCATGAAACTCTTCTTGCAAATGCGCCACAAGACAGTTGACTAAATGGACACAAAAGTATTTTTTAATGATAGAAGCATTGGGGTAAATGAGACATGAAGAAACAACAACCCATGCATCTTGATGGAAAATGCAAATCTAAAAGTTAAGCTACAGGTGCCTCACTGGATCCACAAACAGATGAGGCACCTCCTGGTAAACAAAGGCTCTACACATCATAGACTGTGAACAACAACAACAACAACAACAACAACAACAACAACAACAACAACAAAGGTAATGTAGCTATTTTTTAAAATTTGAAGGAGCTCCTCCGTAGCCTTTTAGTTCCAGGCAATGTAAGCCATGCTGAAATGTATATTCCAATTTCTTGAAAGTTTTCTTCCTCTGTACAAAAAAAGGCTTCCATTTTACTTCCTTATTGTCATGGCACTTGCAAATTTCTTTAGGATTTGGGGGAGTGTGGGATTATCAGTGCTTGGTGACCAGGGGTGGTGTGTTTAAAAACATTCCAGTACTCTGCAGCCTACCTGGCTGCCCACACTTCCTGAGTCAAACGTCTTGATGTCTTCCCCTGGGCTTGAATTGAAGACTGCAAAGTGCAAGTCACTGGTGAGATGAATTGTAGAATAAAAGGAAGACATTCACAAACACCCCCTGGCCATCTCAAAAGCAAAGTAAGCAGAACAAAAACACCCAAAACCCAACTTATGAGAATGTCTATTTCTTTCACCCTTTTTAATTTTCAGAAGTCGTTTCAGTTCTCATTAAATTGATGGAGCATGGTAAAAAAGAAATGCAGGATATATATATATATATTGGGGGGGGGGGGTACAGCACTATTGCAAATATTGCCCTTCCTTCCAAATGGTACCTCCGCTGGTGTTTTTCTAGGATTCAAACAGCAGTTCAGTATTCCAGGTTCAATGCTATTATCCCTTCAGTTATTTCCTTTGTCTCAAAGAATGACAGCTTACATGCTTTGCAGAGGATCCCAGTGTTCTTGAAATCTCTAGTTAAAAGGTTCAGGTTGCAGATTATGGGAAAGATGTATGCCTGAGACTCTGGAGAGGCTCAGCCAGCCAGAGCAGACAATTCAAGGTGGATAGTCTAACTCACTATAAGGTAGTATCACATGTGGTTCTGGGACAATAAGAAACCCCAGCTTTGATAGTGTGCCATGGTGCCAGTAATAAAGGGGCACAATTTGTCCCCATCTCCAAACTTATATATATCTATATCTGTATTTGCAAAGGCTACAAACTATATGTATATATCAACATCCAGAACTGTATTACTGAAGCCTAATCTTCTGCAGCAGTAAACTATTTTGGACCTTAAGCTGCCTTAAGGTAACTGAGACTGGGGGTAACATTTGCTGTGTGGGTATCTCAAATTTCCAACACCTTGCTATGCTCATAAACTATACTGCCATTCATCAACTGAATATCTGACAGTTTCTTGGTTTCCCATAGCTGAACATCCTCTTTAAAAATCTCCCTTTGTATGTTTGAGACTTTGAGTCCATACTCTGTTGCAGCAATATTTCATCCCCTGTTCAAAGACCTCAGTATACTTTTAAATAGTTAGATCTGTGCTGTGACTTCATTTGAGGTACAGGGCTCTTAAAAAACCCCACAACCAGACTTCTATCAATGGCTTGAAGAAAGTATTTCCACCTTTAGACATATGGCTGCAGCAATTATCTTAAATCATGAACAAAAGAGACTGGCAGCATTCACTGAAAGAGTCTTTGCTCAAAAGGAGTGAATTATATATGTCATTATATGTGAATCATACTGTGCTCATATACTCAATAGAAAAAAGAAATATATATATGGGAAGGGACAGCCCCCAAAGTGAAAGATGCTCAGGATAACAAAAGGTGCTTGATTGAGAGCAACTTGGGATATGAAACAGAAGCAGGAGAACAAAACAACTGGATTCTTTAGGTTTTTCTCTTTTCATGCTTAGCATGAAACTTCTGACGACACATCAAACTAGGAATTCATTAATCTTATCTTCCCTGGTGATGTGCTTGAGCTATGCGGGACAGGGAATGTGTTGGAACATAGCTGCTCTCCTGTCTCCAGTATCATTGGGGCCTACCTGCAAGGGCACCACCTCGCCCTCAGGATTGTCAGTGCCGCCACCACAACACAGATGTGCGAAGTGACACGAATTACATGCAGGCATGTGACATCGCACATCTGTGTTGCAGCTGGCAGTGGCGACTCCTCTTCTACCTCCTATCCACAGCCAGTGAGGCACCCTTTTTGTGGGGAGGAGCTTAGACATAGAGGCAGAGAGACTCTGCCTCCATGTCAAAGTCCCACCTTCTGGAAAAGGGTACCTCGCTGGCTGGTTGCAGAGGGCAGAGCTGAACTGCTTCTCAGTGGTAGCACCACTGCTGCCTCCAGCTTTTTTCACTGAATTTGGGGGTGCCTAGCCTCCACAATTATATTATTGTGGATGCCTAAGCACCCCATGGGACGCGGGTAGCACTGTGGGTTAAACCACAGAGCCTAGGACTTGCCGATCAGAAGGTCGGCGATTCAAATCTCCGCGACGGGGTGAGATCCTGTTGCTCGGTCCCAGCTCCTGACCACCTAGCAGTTTGAAAGCATGTCAAAGTGCGAGTAGATAAATAGGTACCACTCCAGTGGGAAGGTAAACGGCGTTTCCGTGCGCCGCTCTGGTTTGCCAGAAGCGGCTTAGTCATGTTGGACATGTGACCCAGAAGCTGTACTCCAGCTCCCTTGGCCAATAAAGCAAGATGAGCGCCACAACCCCAGAGTCAGCCACAAGTGGACCTAATGGTCAGGGGTCCCTTTATCTTTACCTTTAAGCACCCCATGGCCCCCTGAAGTTGGCTCCTATGCCTACCTGGATGGAGTTGGGCCTACAGAAACTGGAGTTCTCCTTACCGGGACAGGGCTGGGTCAAAGTGGGTTGGCAGCAAGGTTGAGGCTGTTTGGGTGAGCCTTGTTTGGGTGATCCAGTGGGACACCTTCTGCCAATCCAGCACTCCTGCTGGTGCACCCATGTAGCCCCAACCTTGCTGCCAACCCACCCTGACACAGCCCTGTCCAGGTAAGGAGAGCTCCAGTTTCTATAGATTTACCTGTCTCTTACTAGTATCTTTCCCCCTGCCATGTTGTTTTTGTGGACGTAGGAATGATTTGCAGGAGCATGTAGTCAACATGACAATTTCTTCATCTCAAAGCTTTGAAGAGAAACACAAAAGTCACTCGCTAAATGAAGTTTGGGATAACCAATTTCAAGATCACTTTGATGGTGACCTGATGGCGACTCCGATCTCAGGAGATCAAGAGTGGGCATGAACAAAGGTAATTCCAAGACAATCTGTCTTTCTCTTGCAGAAAATAAATCAAAAAATGTCCCGGAGGAACTTTTTTCTAGCCTGGAGATATAAGGGTAATGCCCTAAATAATTTCCCTTGGTTGTAAAGGATCAAAGGGTCTCTTTCTTATGAAATTCTCCTTCAGCTTTAAGAGGCACACATTGATTTCATAAACTTGCTTCCATTAAGCTTGCTTCCACAAAATAACACATTTATATTGAAATATTATTATATTAATAGTAATAGTAGTATTGGCATGAATAGACTGTGTGAAACACCATCTATGTTTCTGTCTATCATTCCTTGCCCATAAAAAAAATCAGAGCCATTTATACGATATCTGCTCAAAATCACACTAAACACACACACACCTTAACAATAAGAGGGGGTGTCGCTGCAGGGCTCCACAAAAACTGAGCTGATTTTTTATTTTTATTTTTAAAAAAGTCAAATCCATCAAAAAATATGTCTATCACTGTCTACTGCTGGCTATAAATGGGAGCTCTAATTTCAGGGGCAGGATATCTCTGAAATGCAGGTACTGGGGACAAACAATGGGAGGAAGTGATTGTCCCTGTGTCCTTGAGAAACCTGACTGTCCCAAACAGACTACTGGGGCAGACTGACCCTCAGATCAATGAGCAGAGATCTTTTTACCACTCTGCCTATTAGTGATGTAGCTGTGCTGCATGTAGATGGGCTGGGAGTCAACATGGGAGGAGACCAGTAAATGAGAAGTCTGCCTTTGGTTTGGTGAGCATTTGGATGGCTCTATGCTGTTATGAATAGGTTGTTGTGAACTATTCCCAGCTGCTTATCAAGGAAAAGGCATCAGGAAATTGGCTCCATGCCGTTGAACAGGAGCACAAAAGGAAGCCATGTTCTCAAGGTGTGCACCCATGAGCTCCCCTGGGAAGCTCAGGTTTAGGAGTAGGTGGCTAAAGTAAGACGCTGAAAGGGGTTAGCAAGGCTGTGCACACATTACCAGCTTAAAACACAAAGTCATTCTTTTTCTCATTTTGGATCAAAGCTGGGGTGGGTGTGGGTGAGAGAGAGAGAGAGGGGAATGCTTCAAAACACAATTTTTCATCAGAAACTACAGGATAGATACAGATTAGGGCTAGCTTTGGAATGGAGTGCACAGAAAGTGGAGTAAATGTGACTGTCAAAGTCTTAAGGGGGAGAAAAAGCTGTTTGAACTGAATCTATTGCCTACTTTCATTTACTAAACCAATACAAATGCAGATTCATTTGTGCTCATACATTAAACTCATTGGGGATATGAAATTAATTAGCAGTGTTGTAGTAAATTACCAAGGTGTCAGTTACTACTGTTCAAAATTAACATGTAATAAGCTTTGATATCAAATTTATTCATAAAGTGGTGTCTCATTAAATTAATTATTAAATTAATTAAATATTCTTCAGATATTTACAGTTTATATGTAAGATTTCCCCCCCTATATTTTCCTATTTAAACTTGTTCTAGAGGGCAAAATCAAATTCAAAGTTCATGTAGTCTCATGTAAACAGTGATCGATCTGTTCTGGAGTAAATTAGTCTTTATTGTGCCATTAGAAATGGAGCAGTTTTTGAAAACTCAGTTGGGGGAGTGTTAATTAGCATATATCACAACTCATTAAGAAAGGATACATTTATTGGAAAATATCTTTTTTATTGGTGATTTTAAAAGGCTATGCCCTACAGCACTTCTACATTAACCTACCTGCTTAATTTCTAACTGCCAAGCATTTCTCAAAATATGAGTTATGTAACTGATTATACCAACATCCACATTAAATATGTTCTGTAATTATATTAAATCAACAAAATCATTGGGCTGGACTGCAGTACTTTAACTAAGGTGAGTTGATTTGCTTATGGCAAAGAATGTCCAGTGAAGCACAGAAGATCCTCATCAAAATGTTCTACCAACATTTTAGTAGAATCGGATGCTGGTTCCTTGAGTTTGATGAGCTCCAATATGTTGGCAAAGATAACAGCTGCCACCCAAGTACACAAGTAGTTTATATGCATAACAAGGACCAGATTCTTAGTAATTAAAAATGCAAAAATGCTGTATTGTTTGATTGAATGAAGAGATGTGTAACTCTTAAAACTGAACAGCTAGAATAGGAATTCTCATTTCCATTCAGAATGAAAAATGGAGCTAGAATTTCTAGTTGCAATTCATGCATTATTTTAGATAAGCATGTTCAAAAGCATGAATCACTCATACTTCTAAATCTCCCTCTCCCTTGCATTTAAAGCAATGTGTGAAGCCAGGATACATGGTTCTCACCTTTTGGAGAGTAGTTTGCACATGTGATCAAACAATGAGGTTTTTTAAAATAGATTTGCAGGCCCAGGCCCAATGAGGTGCAGGCACAAACAGTGAAGGAAAACAGGAGACAGGTGTTGGATACCAATGAGAGACAAAAAATGAGCAGGTTTGGTTTAGGCATTGGACATGCATTGCAAGGATCAACCAGCTCATCTGCTAGTAGATAGACCGTTGGGGTCAACAAACATTTAGGGGTCCCATTTTGGCCAGTATTGCATTGAGGGAACCCCAGATTATCACCAGCAGGGGGCAGCTGGAAAGGAAGCAACCCCCCCCCCTGAGATCCCTTCAGGGGATCCCCTCATGGGATAGGTCAGCAGGGGGCCCTCCACACACCTGTCCCCAGTAGAGATCCAGACTAATGCCTCTTCCACCATAAAGTTCTGTCAATTGCTGTGAGGTAAGCAAAACCTGCTGACCCAGCCAATCTATCTGCAGGGCAAATTCCTCCCTGGCCCTGAAAACAGTAACTGATAAAATTATCCATAGCAAGATCAAAGCATCTCTGACTGGACAGCCCCAAACCCCAGTGCAATAAAAGGGGTGGGTGGGAGGGGAAGCCAGAAGCAAACTGTCGTGCTGTGTTCCTCCACAGTGAGACTCAGCCATGTGAAGTCTTCATTCAGGTCTGCTCTGGGAGCCCTGACCATCAGGGAGCCCTGCCTAATGCTGATTGGCTCCTCAGTTCTCATGGAGCCTCCTGGCCTCCTGTGTAGCTGAGAGGAGCAGGAAACCACCCCCATGGTGCACTGAGGTTGGGAGCTGGCCATGTGCTCCCCTAATGCTGGGCTGGACTACAAATGCCACTTCATGTAAGGTGGGTGGCAGGGGGGAATGAGCAGGGCCGTCTTACCCATAGGCGCTAGGGGTGAGGGGCACCCAGGCGCTGGGCTCTCAGGGGTGCCAGGCCGAGAGTCCGGGGCCCAAGAGTTGAGTCCGGGGAAGAGCCTGCCCATCGGTTGGAGCACCGTGGCGGGCTCTTCTGCTGCAGGCGGCTCTGCACCATGCGTTTGGGGTGACCGAGCCAGCGAGATGCTGAGGCAGCCGGCCAGCTCTGCCCTCCTGCACAGCTGGGATTGGGCAACCGGGGGGGGGGGGCACCGGGCAGATCTTTGCTCTCCAGTGTTGCGTATGCTTAAGACAGCCCTGAGAATGAGACATCTAAATCAATGCTACTAAAATTCAACCAAAGCACATGTGCATTTTGTTCTTTACCCTGCTATTTTGCTGCTAACCAAGATGAGTTTCATTTGATTAACACACACACACACACACACACACACACACACACACACACAAGCTAGCCACAAAGCTTTTTATCTCTGACAGGAATGAAGCTGATGCCATGAAGTAGAAAATGTAATGAAGTTTATAATTGGGCGGGGGGGGGGGCACTGTTGTGATCAAGTGAGGAATATACTATAAGAAACAACTAATTAAGATTCTCTTGCCATCACTTTAATTTGCAATCAAGGAGATGTTTTTCTTCATCTTTTGTATAAATGTAAAGTAAGGAAAACTCCTTTGCACACATTAGTCAAGTGAATGATCACATGGCTAAGGGGCAGAGAAGCACAGGTCGAAACATCTTTTCTGTCTACTGTTCAGAAGTTTGGCAAGGACACCTGCAGGAGGAGAATTTATACACCCAGATCTCTACTTCCATAGACTTCCCCAGGACTGATAGCTAGGGGAGGGGAGGGGAGGAGAAGAAAAATTCATTGCACAAGTGGAAATCTTTGTGCTGGCAGAACTTTCCCATAGCGCTACATTGGCTACCACCCTCCAGTTTTTAACAATGGCAAACAGGCACGGAGTAGGCAGACTTCCTATCTTCCTGTTCTTATTAGATAGCCCAGCTGAGGACCTCTTTGGGTTTTCAGGAAATGTGAGCACCCAAGCCAACTGCACAGTGCTGAGCATTAGAAAAATGGTTTGTAGAATAAGAGAATTTACAGCATCCTTTGCACGTGTTGCTTGGCTGGGGAATGGCACTGAAAAATTCAGAAGTGCAAATTTTGATCAGTGGTTGTGTTTTGGCTTGTGTATTATTTTGGAAATTGTGAATTTGAGAACTCCAACTTTAATTATGGACTGAATTGAATTTCTTCCTGATCAGTACTCAAAGGAGAGCCTTTAACATTTATTTCCTCCTATTTCCCAATAGTGAACTCTTTTGTGGTGAGGATCAAGATGGAAGCTGAGGAAGTGTTCCCATCCCTCCCACCCCCCAAATACAGCCTCTTGCTCCCAAACCACTTTCCCCACCCTTTCCTTTACTAATCTGTAAGTAGGATATTAACAAAAGTGACTGGTGGAAAGGAGGAAGGTTCTTTCCCAATGTGTTGCATGCATCCAACATTTTCTCAGTTACCTTGCCCTGAAAATCATCACTCTCTTTGGTCCTTTTAAACCTCCTTATGCTTGCAATGGGTTGCTTCAAGAATTTGATTTTATCCCATAAGACTCCCAATCATTTTATTTCTATGGGTTTTCTTCTTCTTCTGACGCCCTCTTATTCTACTTCTCAGAGCAGGAAAACACATCACAATTGCCAAGGGGATGCCACAGAAAATGGTGCTCCTCTAAACAGCTCTCCAGCCCCTTAACTGTATAGTTTCCTAGAATAGCTTATTGTGAGCCGCTCAGTGCCCGCAAAACAACCTCCCATTTATATCCCTCAAACTACCTTTTAATCTCTTCTCCTCAAAGTCAGTTCATCTGCAAATAACTTCAAATCGCAGGTTCACTGGTGCTTCTGGATCTGAAAAGGCCCCATGGGAGGAATTCCTTTTTGACATCTTCTCCTGGGCTTTAATTGAAGTGTGGGAGCCTTGGCAGCCTGGCTACCAAGTGTCTGAGATTGGTGTGCTTGGCGATTTTGTTCTTAAGAAAATATATCCATACTGATTTCCCTATCTAGACATCTTCTGGTAGTGGCAACACTGGTAGTAGATACAGGAAAAATATAGAAAGGGTATCTCTCAGGTATTGATATCTGAAAGTCTGGCATATCACTCCAGCAGCTTATATCTTGGTTGTTTTAGTAACTGGCAAAATAGTGCATCTTCACTCCCACAGGAGGCAGTGATGGCGAACAACTTGGATGACTTTAAAAAAGGATTGGAGAAATTCATGGAGGAGAGGCTGATGATGGCTACTAGCAAGGATGGCTATATTCCACCTCCACAGTCGGAGGCAAGAATGCTTCTGAAGACCAGTTGGTGGAAACTGCTGGAGGGGAAAGTGGTCTTCTGCTCAGGTCCTGCTTGTGGGTTTCCCACAGGTATCTGGTTGAAAACAGGATGCTGGACTAGATGGGCCATTAGCCTGATCCAGCAGACTCTTGTTCTGTTCTACCTTCAAGTAATATATCTCTGAATATCAGCTACTGGGGATATTCAGTGGAGAAGTATTGTTGCTTTCCATCCCTGCTTATTGATTCACAGAACACGTCTAGTCGGTAACTGCTGGGAACCAGATACTGAACTAGATTGACCTTTCATCTTTTAATTGAGTAGGGCTCTCCTTACGTTCTTAGCTCCATCAAAAATGCAAAACAAGCCAATGTCCCATCTAATGTAGTATCCTTTTCTCATAGTGCCTATGTAAAGCCCACAAGAAGGCCCTGAGTCTTTCCCCACTTGTGAGTCCCAGCAACAGGCATTTAGAAACATGCTGCCTATAACAGTAGTGGTAGACTATCTAGTCACCATAAGATCATATAGTCTCTGGAAATCCTTTTCATCTTTTCCCTTAAATCAAGTTTTCTGAGTCCAGTCTTTTCACAGACACAGGCATCAGAAGCATGACTGGAATGGAACACTCCCACTGGAGTTAGTTTCTGAACTTTGTTGACATGAATGGTGTCCTTGAATGGCAAGGGCATCTTCTCTAGTCAACATCCATATTTTTTTCTTTCAAGAATGTCCTGGTTTGCTCTTTTTAAAAAAATGGTTTCCGGCAAAACACAAATTTCTTGCATAGAAATCAGCCCTTCACATCTTTCTCACTTTTTAGTTCCTAGTTTATCATGCATTTAATGTAACTATCTAAACAAAACAAAGCACCAGTTACATGGCACTGGTGCCACAGAATTTTTTTTTTTTTTGCTACTGAATGATTTGATGCTGCTAGGCAGCTGGCTCATTACCAAGAGAACACAGTGTTCAGAGAGCATAAACTATGCCGGACTTTCTCCCACCTTCAACTAATTTTTTGAAATGCTTATACCATGGTCAAATGATTGTAGGATTTATACTTTTTAAACACACATACTGCTGTTCTGGGGAAAGACTGTAGCTCAGTGCTAGAGGACGTGCCTTTTTAAAAAAATAATAATATTTATTACTTTTAAAACTTACAAAAAAGAAAAAGAAGAAAGAAGACAAAAAGAAAAAAAACAAGAAAGGGAAAAAACAATACAATACAATATATAAACAATACAAAGCACAACATTGACACATTGACCTAAACAAAACAAAACAAAAACAATTTAAAAACATACATCATACCATTTCAGTACTCTATCTTTCATACCCTTGTTTCATCAACCTCCTCTCACCTCCCTTTTTGTATTCCACTTCTATTAATTGTTTCAGCAATTCCTTTCCATCTTTCTCTATTTTCTGTCATATAAATATCTTAACTTATTTTTACCCTTATTTTCCATTAATACTATAATGCTTATTTATGCTTAACTCCTTATAACATTTCTACTAAAGCCATAAGATTTCATTCCAACATTTTTCTAACACTCAGTAATTTTACAATATTTCTATTTCTAAAAATAAACTTTAAACTTTTTCCAATCTTCTTCCACCATCTCTTCTCCCTGGTCTCGGATACTGCCAGTCATTCGTCAATTCCATATAGTCCATCAACCTGGTGATCTTCTGTCCGAGGCTCCTAACTCTTTTCCAAGTCCCTTCTGCAGGTCTTCTTCATATTTATGCATGCACTTTACTTTGTCTTCTGCTGATCTTGCTCTTATTTTCCTTCCTTTGATACTGAAGAGCAGATCTTGGGGAAGCTCCAACCTAGCAATGCTTTTATTCCTTCTCGACAGATCAACCAAATCTCCATGGTTAAATCTAAAATCCATAAGGTATTTCAGGACATGTTTCAAAATTCCTCCAAATCTAAAGGCCCCCACAGCTCAAATCTCCTCACGACCCAAGTCCAAATCCCAAAAGTCAGTAGTAAATACCTGCATGAAGGGATCTATCCAACTTTCCTTCTCCAGTCCAGGCAGGGCTCCGATCCTCAAAATCTGACTTTTTCTAAATTCAATCATAAAAGGCCTCAACTTATAGTCCTCAATTTGCCTCTGTAAGGCTGGGGCTCCCACTTGTATTACTTTAGGTTCAACAACAGCAACTTTCTCCTTCGCCTTCTCGACAATTTGCCCTGTCAAAGTAGATTCCTGTATCAGATCCTGAATAATTTCTGTATTGATGTTCAATTTTTGTCCCTAATTAGTCACTTTTTGTCCCAAGTTATCAATTTTAGTAGTCATAACATCTGTCTTCTTGTGGAGTTGTTCCAACGAGTGACTTATCTTGCATAACACAATCACTAAAGCTTCTTCTGTCGACATTCTCAAATAGTCCAAGGTCAATCCCTGATTCTCACAGTCTCTTATCTTGCAGCTGGTTCCCCCAGCTCAGCTCTTATAACAGTTTCAAAGGCTCCCTCTAGAGGGAAACAGTTTCTATTTGTGTCAATGCTTTTAAGCACAGTTCAAACAGTAAATATAGTTTCAATTTTCAGTTACTTTTCCTCCTTTTTAAACGCAGAAGAGGACAATGGAAACAATATATTTCTCTTATTTAGCTAACTGTCAAGATACGTTCTATTCACAGCCAATGAACTTCAAAACGTCAATCTTACTGGCAGCCCCTTTCCAGGTTCAGAGCGATGGTGATTTAATTTTCATCACTCTCTCCTGCAGGCTTGCGCGATCCAAAATTTTCCCCTTCTTCTCCTGCTTCCAAGGGGGGTTTAATAGTTTTAATCAATGGAAGTTTAATCCTTTGCAGAAGACTTTCCAAGACTTTAGCTTGCAGCCTCTTTGCTTCAGTCTATTTACAAAAGGGGAAGGCGGACTTCCTGTTTTAAACCTCCCCGTTTTGATGCCAAATTAAGACGTTTAAAAATCCAATTTTCCATTCTACTCACGGGTAGTTGTTTTAAGATCAAATTGTCCACAGGAAAAAGTCGGCGCTCTCTAACAACAGCTATGTGGCTTCACTCCGTGAAAGAAGCAGTCACTTTGAAGCACCGTGCCACTCACCCCACGTCGCTCCGGATCCCCGAAACTGGGTTTCCCCATGAGTAGGGGAGGCACAAAAGGTGCCAGCCGAATCCCAGGTTCACAGGCTTCTCCCGCCTGTGATTTTTAGTGGGTCTCCACCTTCGCCGTGGCGGCCAGACCCTGTTTCCACGGAGTAAATTCCTCCCGATCAGAGGGATTCCGCCATTGCCAGAGGTGCTAACCCGGAAGTCCCCACTAGAGGACGTGCTTTGTATGCAGAAGGGCCCAGGTTCCATCCACGAGAGCTTCAGATAGGGCTGGGAAAGATTATTGCCACTCTGTAGAGAAAACACTGAGTTGTCTGGGCCAATGGTCTCACTTGGTATCAGGCAACTTCTTATGCTCCCGTGGATGTGATTAAGAGTGAATATTATGCCTTCTCATCCTATCTGTGCTCAATTTTTCCCTATCTGAAAGTGAACAACCTGACTATACAGTCACTAAGAACATTAGCTGAAACTCTCATAGGCAGAATGGAAAACTTTAGACGCAAGCCACACCATTTGGGATGATATTTTTGCATCCTTAACCATACTGACAAAATCTTACATAGTTGGTTTCACAATGCCGCCTGTTTTCTACATCAAACAGACGCCTGGCATCATTTCACAATCCTGCCCATTGATTTTTTTAATGTAAAAAAGAGAAAAGAGAACTCAGAGATCATGGACACCAGCCAGCCAGAAGAGGAAGTGCATAATAAATATTTATTTTTTCTAGTTCAATTTGGTTATTTGGCTGGCTGGCTGTGCAGAGTCTGAATCAATATTCTTTTCCAATGTTTATCACAATATAAATGCATCAAAACATGTGTTATTTTTAATTATCTCCACAAAATCACTTTCCTGGTCAATTAATTTAATTACACTTTGGATAATTATTTTTTCTGAATGCTGAAGTGGCTGCAGACTGCGATAGTTTATGCAGCAATAACAGAAAATGGAGAGGGGATGACATGAATGACACAATGAATGTATCAGCAGAAGACACATTTATAATGTGGACACCTGAATTAATGACATCGCTTCAGTGAGAAACGGAACAATTCATCCTCTGAATGAAACAGGCTGGAAAAGCCTTGAGCTGAAATGTGCTGGGCTCATCATTCCCTATAGGATGCTGTTGAATATCCTATGAGGTGCATGGGACTACAAAGGGTATGTAAAACAGGAACAGATCTTCCATTACTCCACATATGCTACTTTAGAGGGTCTCACCTCACAAAATCTACCTCCAAGCATCATTTGGTAGGTGGTAAGACTGGACTAAAACTCTTCCTACAGGTTCCAAAAAATACTGCCCCCTTGCAAAAAGTAGAGTTGATTGCTGCTTTCAGTGTGTCTGTGGGGTGGGATGACATTTCTCTAAAACATCTGGAAGGGGATCACCATTTGCTGTACAGGCCAGGAAGTGTGCTGCTCCCAAGGCATTCCAGGCAGTGTGGCTGGTGGAGGCAGTCTTGTAGCATTGTGGGCAGCGTGGAGCTTTAAGTAAACCTCAGAAAAAAATCTCTCTCCACCCACCATGTCCTTTTGTTAGGGTTTCATTTTGCTTCCATCTACCCAACAAATGGTTAAAAAAAATTAAAAATGGGCGGCATCCAATCCAACCCACAGGGATTTGTGCTTGTACAACAGAACCCTCCAACATTCCTCAGATGAAAATAAGGACATTCTATTCTACCTCAGTGTGTCATCCCCCCCCCCATGTGCCCGATATACACATAATGTGCATGGAATACTGGAAATGGGCAGGGCTGGCTGAGTTGCCACAACCAAGAGGAACATGTAACAATACCGTACTAGCAAATGTTTTGGTTATATGTTGGAACTTTAGATGATACAGTATATGGTAAAACTGTGAGGCTTACACCAGCCTGCCTTGGATGTCAGAGGAGGCACCCACATTGGATGTTGACAAGACGGCACTCTTGCACCAGCAACATAGTCTCTATGGCCGACACCTATGACCACCAAAAGGCCCCTGTCTCAATCTAAAGGCAAAAAGAACACACAAAATGAATGTTTTTCTACCTGCATTTTATCCTCTTCTTCAGAGTACCTCCTGACTTGGGAAACTGGTCTTCTCCCAGCTGAGTCTGTTGCGCATGAGACTCAGGGTTGTGGGTTTGAGTCCTGCGTTGGGTGAAGAATTCCTGCATTGGACTAGATGATCCTTATGGTCCCTTCCAACTCTACAGTTCTATGATTCTATTATTGTAAATGCTTCCTGATAGGGGAGGGGGGAATTGGATTTCCCATTTGACCTAAGCCTATGTAACATTTTAACAGACCTCTAAGGACGATTTCGTATTGCAGGTTTTGACATGGAATTCAGTGTGTGTGTGTAAAGTGTCAACTCCATCATCCCTGACTATTGGCCATGGTGGCTGTGACTGATGGGAGCTGGGAGTCCAACAACATCTTGGAGGCTAGAGTTTACCTATCCCTGACCTAAGGGCATGGCCAAGGAGAAGATCTCGGGGATGACAAGTCAATGAAACAAGGCATATTCCTCACACATCCCATTGTTAACAGTGAGAAACTGAAACCCATGTCAGTTGTTGCTGGTTAGTACTCCATATATCTCTCTTTCTGCCAGCTGTATACATTATGCCTCCTGTTCTTTCACAACTGTCACAACTGAAATGCAACTTTTGTCATTTCCCAGTAGGAGAGATGCACAAGGGCAATAACTGATCAGTGAACATGTCACATCTGAAAGCGCTCTCTGAGAAGTATCTAACCCGTCCTTCTTCTCCCATGACAGACTTTGAAAAGGGGTGTGGTTGGAACATGTAGGCTAACATACACGACGCCCTGATGAAGACACATGTTCCCCATACAGAGCTGGGCCTTAAGAGTTTCTTCCCTCTCCCTGCTTTGGTTTGTTAACAATGTCTTGGCAATAGATTGCAGACAATACTTACTCCAGAGATCAGAAACAGACTTGAACTGACAATCTTGCGCAGGTCACTGCAAGCACTTGAGCAAGTCCTCTGCTGCCATTGGAGGGCAATGTTAGATTAATCAGTTGATCTCCAAACTTTAGTGACATAGGGGATATGAAGTCTGAAATTTACTAAGGCAATTATCTGTAAATCAGATATTCACCCACTTGACAATTAGGGAATAACCATTTTAAAAGACAAAGAAAACAAGGAACTAACTTTTTTAAAAAATCCACTCCAAGCTTTCTGAGTACAAGCTGTACAAGTAAATTTTAAACATGAAAGAAAAGCAACCGCTGGTGTATCTCACTCCCATGGTGAATGGTCAAGGGCGTATTCTGCGAAGAAAGTTTCAGTAAGGCCTCTGTATGTTAAAACTATTGACAGTGGTTCTTGCTGAGAGAGAAGCATACTCTGTTGAGCTCTCTGCAGAATGAACTCCTGCGATCAAGCTTATAATTAATAATTGCTCACTTCCAGAAGTAGCTATGCAAAAGGCTGCATTGTACAGAAGTTCCACGAGAAAAAAAAGAAAGAAAGAAAAAAAAAGAAGTTCCACGAGAGGGAAATTAAATGCAGCTAAGGCTTCAAGCATACTTACAACAACAACAACTTTTATTATTTATACCCCACCCATCTGGTTGGGTTTCTTCAGCCACTTACCTGAATGAAATTCAAATAATAGGGCATGAGATCAATGCACGGGATCACTGGGCTAAAGGCTGTCCCATTATATTTGAGCATGCAGAGGCTTCAAGTTCATGTTGGTGGGATGGCACCCCCATATTGCCCTTAGCCCCCCACCTAACCTTTCTGGTTATGGGTCTGGCCATGCACAGAACTGGGCAGTTATGCACACATGTGTCAAAATGAGCTAAAATTTGCATTAGACACCACATCTCTTGCACCCATGTCAATTAGTCGGTGCTTGTGGGACTTTTCCTTTGTTGGCATAATATGCATCATTTTTTTCAAATCGTCTCATAATGGTTTTGACTTATGAGATGGTTGCTTTCCAGTTTACACACGTGGAACTGGAGCACAGGGAAACTAACAGTGCAGTCCTGCACATGTCTACTCAGAAGTAAGTCTTACTGTGTTTTGAAGTAGGACCCACGTAAGTGTGTTTGCAGTCATACAGCTGCAATCTTAGCATGCCAGCTAAGGGGCTTCTGAGATAGACATACATAGGATTGAGCAGTAACAGGCCTAAGTGCCATCACACATGATTTTATGCACCTGTTTCCAGTGTTGTAGACTATGAATGCAATCCCTGGACAATCCTTTCTTTTGCATATATAATACTCAAGGGTTTACTTTCAGCTGTGCTACCAAAGTTCTCCATGACCTCAGGCAAACATATAACTAAATAAAATCTCACTTTTCTCATTGTTCAAATACCATCCTGTAATTGTATTAAATACTATTCTGTAATTGTGCTTAAATAATTCAGAAGGATGTTGGGATGTTGTTTGCTTAGTGCTTATAAAACATGCAATAGTCTTCACAAGAAAAGAACTTTGGAAATGCAGAATATTACCTGAATAATTCTTGAGCATCCCTCCTAAGGCATATTTCTACAGTTTCAGAAAATTGCAAGCCTTACTCCTTGTCCAGTTTCTAGCATGCAAAGCTCTGCACAGACCGCTCAATTCAATCTGTGGCCCTGATTTGTAAATCTGGATCAGACCTGATTAATAGAATCATAAAATGGTAAAGTTGGAAGGAACCATGAGGATAATCTAGTCCAGCTCCCAGGAAAGCAACCTTAGGTCTGGACCAATCTCACTCTTCCCTTATCCAAATCCAGATAGAAGAAGATAAAGGTATCTGGAAATCCCATTGACTTGCATTGTAAAACAAAAATGGCCACATTAAAAATAAAAATAAAAAAATTGTATAGGGGGATGAAAACTGGAGACATGCTAGCCCCTAAAGAGTGAATTAACCTTGCCAAATTTAAGATGGGTGGCTTCAGAGGTTTTCATGTTAACCAACTTTACAATTTGCTTTTTTTTAAAGGATCGTTTTTTAAGGACTGTGAGTGCTCAGTCATGCTAATTCTCATGCTCCCGTGTTTGCCCTTTTCCTTCCACCAATATTTTGAAAACATTAAGTTTTTAAAAAATTAGGTCAGAGAGACTAGGCATAAACAGCCAGACCAGATAGACATTGGAGGGCAGCAGCATGAAGGTATGAACATGGTTGAAGAAATAATACAGGCACAGGAGGGGGGGTAAGTTACATAAGAAAAAGTAACATATTCATTGGTCCTCCTAGAAAAAGAAACTTTAGCCTTCACTACATCCCACCACAAATGTGAAGATTATTCTCTTTATATCACTTTCAGTGTATCAAGGTGGAATGAGAAGGAAACATGGAGACTCGTTCCAGTGATGCAACTTCCTTTGTCTGGAACACTCCCCACAGCCCACCCACAAAACACCCTTACCTTTGCCTAATGTAAAATATAGGAATTGTTTTAATACACTAGTTTAAACTTCCTTTGGTATGGAAGTTATGGAGAAGGGAAGGCTGAATCTCTTCACAGGGCCAGATTACACCACTAGTATTTGCCAAGTGATATTAGGATTGGTTTCAGCACTGTCTACACATAATAAGAAACCTCTTTCAGTTATCGCTAATCTGTCACAACTATTCCACACAACTTTGTTATTGTCACATTGTAGTTGGCATTACCATTAAGCTCACAGTCTATTCATTCACATGGCTATTATACTTTCTCAAGAGATATGTCAATATGCATGTGGATTCACTCATCCCTTTATGCAACCTTTTGCTTTTAAGGTTTTAGATCTATTTGGTATAAGATTGACACCTTCATCCTTATTTGAACTCAGGTATGCACTACAGAAAAGTTTTTAAATGTTCTGCCAACATTACTTTTTTGAATTTCTGGCAAGCAGAGATGTTGAAATATCAGGAGCAAAAGGTAGTCTGTGAGATATTCCCAGAACAAGGGAATGAAGAATATATCAGAAATAACAGAATCATTTTCGATTCAGCATTGGGTAGATGTTTTCACTGTACTGCCAAGAAATAGCAAAGTAACTCCAGCTAGGGGAAGAAGAAAAAACAGACATAGAAGAAAAAAAGCACTTACAATGCAGACTTATCCCAGTGGCACCCATCATCTTGTGCTCATGCTTGCGACTGAATAACTTAATGGGGACTTTGAGAAGTTTCCCATTAAAAGGTGGGTGCCTGTCCTTTAGGAGATTCACATTAAGAAACAAGCTATGGGGTTATTACAGTCTATCCTGGATATATGGTAGCCCTTGTAAACCATACCAGCTACACCACAGAGGCAGATATTCTAGACTACAAAGATCCAGAAGTACTGACATGGCACAGCTAGCTGTTCTGTTAAGAAAGAAACCAAGACCAAGTTATTTATTTAGTCATAGTATTTATATCTCACCCTCCACTCAAAGGTTGCAGGCTGAGTCACAACACAATGTGATATGCAATAAACTATGCCAAGCAAATCACATAGTAAAAGGCTCTTGAGATTATAGATAGCTTTGGGTATTCTTCCATAGGATAGGATCAGATGTATGGTACATTAATAGAGAAACAATGACATAAAATTTATTCATTTTGAAATTATGACAACTTGCTTGCAGTCCACAAACCAGTTAGTCCCAAAGCACTTGGGTTACTTTAAACAGAAAATCCAATCTACTTGAATGAGATTATATAAATAATCATCAAGTTAAATATTTCATGCTAAGTGATTTGTAGGCTAGGCTCTTTTTTATACTTCTGTCAATCTAAGTAGCCTAGAATAGAGGAATAGAGCTTATTCATGCATGACAGCCATGGAAAAACTGTATCATTAAAAAATCAGAGTTACATATATGAATGTTGTTCTGTAATAAGTACAAAAACTATTTGGTTTTTGAATAGTTAACTGCATAAATCAGGAGTTTCCTTCTAACTCAGGTCTACATATTACCATATACTGGGGTTCTTCCATTTACATTCTGTCTATGAACAGCAAGGCTGGTACGGGTCCTAAAGAGGTCACCATGTGCTTTCTGAAATGTTCAGCTATATCAGTTGACATCAGTTTGTATATGGTTTAATGGAATCACACAATGAAAATAGGGACAGCCTATTCCATACCCTTGTGAAAGAGCGAGAGAGAAGAAATAGTTGTTGTTGCCCAACAAGACATGTTTGGTGATGAAAGAGCATGCCACTCTGATCACGTGACTGTTTACAGCAAGATGTGGCAAAAAATAACTTTATTTATTGCAACATATTGCTGTAACGGTCACAGAAACAGAGATCTTTTAAAAAGAGTTGTAGTGAATTCCTGGGAAGTAGATTTATGAGCGACTATTAGACATTATAAAGCTTAAAAAGGAACAATAACTTCCATGTTTAGAGGTAGACTACCAAACTATCAAGCATTTTGAAACACACCGCAAGAGACAGCTATCTCTGTCTTGCTCTGATTATGAGTTCCTCAAATTCATCTGGCTGAACAGCTGGTAAGAATATAGTGTTGGATTTGATGTACTTTCGGTCAGATTGAGCAACACAATTATTGTGCTTTCTGGAGAAAGAGTTTGTGACGTGACATTGAAAGGTAAGGATAATAGGAGAGCAGGATAAATTGGCCAATAACATAAAATCCACATTGCTGAAATGACTGAACAGCACCTGGCATATGCAAGTACCAAAATTTATACTAGAACTGGTTCAGTGGTTTGTCAAGTCTGAAGTTTAATTTAGGGCAAACCAACATCAGAATTGGATATGGGCAATTGAAAAATAATAATTCTTTATTGTCTAGTTGTGGCTTTGCTAGTACAAATGCCTCTTTGTTAAACATGACCTTCCTAATGCTATTCTGTAGCAGTAGAAATTAATAGACAATGGTTTAGTCTTGCTGTCTCATCAGTCCATGATGTATTCTGAAAGGTGAGCTGTTGAGCTGTCTTGCCTTTATCCATGAACCTAGACAGCAGCCAGATTCCTCGATTCAGTCTCAGCCAAATAAAGGCTTTCAAGACAAATTGGCTTCCCCTTCTATATGTGTCAGAGGAAAGAGTATATCTGAAGATGAAGCTGTGAAGGTCTCTGCAAGGGTGACCAAGACAGATTGTAACGAAGCATTAATGGTGGAGGAATAGGACATTTCCTGAGGATTAATGACTGTCCGGGAGGAGTTGATAGCTGGAAGAGCAACTAAGGGTCATTAACCCCAGATGGTCATTAATCCCTAGAAAATGCCCAACAAGTAGGCTACTCATATAGAACGTTAAAATAAAAAATAATAGGTGCAAATATATTTCTTCATGGGTTTGACACTTTTGATGGGTGAATATTAGGAATATCTAGTAACTTAATAATACCCTTTCATTTGAGACTGGTGAGATGATTAAATAATCATTTCCCGGAAATTGCATTTTTTTTTTTTACAGAATATAGAGCAGTATGTCATTTGAGGCAAAATAATTCCATAAACACAAACACAACAGCTTGCTTTGCTGTATTCTAAGGAAAACAAAAAATATTTGTTAAAATCAATTGCTTCCTTTGACAGTTTTGTTGTTTCTTTGTTTCCAACTGCTGCACTTGTCTACTTTGGTGGGGTTAATTTTTCTCAGCTATATTTTAATACTGAGTACTGTAGTTCATCTTCCAGTCCTGACAACATGATGGGGATTCCTCACAGAAACTGATTTTAGCCATAAACTCGCATCCTCTGTGATCTTCACTTTCATTTTCTTCAAGCAATTCTACACCTTATGGCTATGAAAACACTTTTGAAAACATGTTGGCAGTGACACCAAGCAGCTGGAGCTGAGAGGTCAGGAATTATTTTCTGAGTCACTTATAGTTCCCTGAACCTAACATGACCTCAAGTTAAGGATGGATGAATTGGTCTGTTTCTAGTTGGTGTCAATTGTACTTCACACATAAATCATGATTTCCACATTACTCTGGGGGGTGATATTTTTAACACTGAAATATTCATTTAAATAGTACTTTAACATGTATTATCTCCCAAAACGTGCACTTTAAAACAGATTTGGTACATGTTGAGAACAATGTTCAGGAAGTGCAAAAATGGATGGATAACTAAGTTTCTGACGAATATGATCTCTGATCAGAGAGGTGCATGTCAGGTCAGAAATTTGCAAAGGCCAAATGACCTCCATTCATGTTCCTATACTTATATGCCTCTCCCACCTTCACTAAATCATAATATTTCTATGTCTGTAACTAAAACCCCATCTGTACCATACATTTAAAGTAGTATCATACCACTTTAGACAGTCATGGTTTCCCTCAAAAATATTGAGAACTAGTTTGTTAGCGGTATTGAGAATTGTTAGGAGACTCTTATTTCCATCAAAGAGCTACAATTACCAGAGTTCCCCGGGCTGAACAATAGACAGTCACGCTTTTGAGCCACAAACAATTATTCATGACATAAGGTGGGTGTTATAAAAGGCCATAGTTCAGTGGTGGAGCATCTTCTTTGCATGCAGAAGGTCTGAAATTCAATCCAAGGCATCTGCAGAAAGGGCTGGGCGAGAACTTTGACTGAAATCTTGGAGGGTTGCTGCTAGTCAGTTTAGACAATTCTGAGCTAGATAGACTAATGGTCTGCCATAAGGCAACCTCCTAAGTTCAGGTTTAGTCTAGTAAGGGTGCATATCATCATGAATATGCACCCTTACTAGACTAAACCTAAACAGTGAAGATGGTTTTCATTTGTCAATACTGTTAATAGATTTATAGGTGCTAGAATTTAATTATGGTTTGGGATGTCAAAGCTAATTTCCTTGGGGATGTTAGCTAGACTCACATGTGTATTAGGTCAGACCCGGTATACATTTCAGCCTTGTTAATCCTTTAATTGAGCAAAGTATAAAAGCTCATCAATGACAAACCTAGACAGCATCTTAAAAAGTAGAGACATCACCTTGCCAACAAAGGTCCGTATAGTAAAAGCTATGGTTTCCCCAGTAGTGATATATGGAAGTGAGAGCTGGACCATAAAGAAGGCTGATCGCCGAAGAATTGATGCTTTTGAATTATGGTGCTGGAGGAGACTCTTGAGAGTCCCATGGACTGCTAGAAGATCAAACCTATCCATTCTTAAGGAAATCAGCCCTGAGTGCTCACTGGAAGGACAGATCGTGAAGCTGAGGCTCCAATACTTTGGCCACCTCATGAGAAGAGAAGGCTCTCTGATGTTGGGAAAGATGGAGGGCACAAGGAGAAGGGGATGACAGAGGATGAGATGGTTGGATAGTGTTCTCGGAGCTACCAGCATAAGTTTGACCAAACTGCGGGAGGCAGTGGAAGACATGAGTGTCTGGCGTGCTCTGGTCCATGGGGTCACGAAGAGTCGGACACGACTAAACAACTAAACAACAACAACATAAAAGCTCATTATATCAGGTAATTTCCTTTTGTGATGTTAGACTGGGGATGAGCTATTTAGGCAGCACAAATGGTGAAAGGGAAAATCTCATTTGCAAACCCTCAACCAAGGTTTTAGTTTTAGGGGAAGTTAGAGTTAAGAATGGCAGTTAGGAGTTAAGCAACAGAGTTGCTAAGCAATGGGCTGGAGAGAGAACAGTGTGATGAAAGCTGAGGAGGAAGTAGCGGGTGCCCGTCTTCCTCTAGTCCATGGATGGCCAGCTCCCATCAGCCCATCCAGCATAACCAATGGTCAGGGATGCTGAGAGTTGTTGTCCAGCAACATCTAGAGGGTACTATGTTGGTTACCCCTGCACTAGTTGAAGTAAAACTCTTTTGTCTTTGTTAAGGTTAATGGCTTGAGGATGAGATGGTAATGGACCAATGTTTGTCAATGAACTGGGAGAATAGATGCCTGGTTTCTTACAGTGCTCATCATTCCACAACAGAGGTGGAAACAATATTCTGGGAATAAATTGAAAAGGATGCAAATTGTAATTTATCTTTTTGGGGTGAGGGGATACTTGCAGGTATTATATTAGTCGCAAAGATATTAGGCAACCTGGTGCAGGAAAATAAGCATTTGATAGAAGCAGCTGCAAAACTAATCAAAATAAAAATTCGATTGTTTCCTTGCTCCATGAATTTCCACCCTCTTTCTTTAGAAATTGTCCCTTAGAGAAGTCATTTCCAGCTGCTTTGTAGATGTTTGTGGAAGTCATTCTCATACAAGGGTCATGTTACAAGGTGCAAATTCCCGCAGGAAACATCAATACCTCAATTTCTCCGCCAGTGCTTTCACCAGTAGGTGACCATACCACTTTCCACAGGATTAGCATTGATGAGCACTGCAGAAACATCAAAGCAAGATTCATTTTTCTTAAAAGAGGCAGGAATACAACACTTATCTTCCAGGACCGGATATTTCTGCAATAGCATGAGAGTAACTTCATTTCTTCCAATCTCCAAGTGCCCCCAGCACAAATACAATCACATTGAACAGATTGTTTGATGAGCCAATTCAGAATAGCCTGAGCAATCTCTGTAAATTAAGACAACCTTGTCCAGGATTATCAGGGGAACACAAGTAATACATCATTGTCAACATCCTGGAGGATCCACCAATTCCTTCCTACTAACGACTGATGGGAACATGACATCTATCGAGTTTGGATGTTCCGAAGTGGAAAGGCTGGATGTCAATGTGCCAGTGGTAACCTTTGATCAAGACCTGTGAGTAAGGCTATATAACCTGTCTGCAGAAGCCTAGAGAATTTCCCATTGTAACTTGCTTTGGCAGGTTTCATACATTCATGTACTAGCAATTTCATGAGCAGATGTGACATTGAGGAAACTTTGTGGATGGTATAGGTATGTCCTGGAAGTGCAGTTTCTCATTTATTAAGTTCACATGTTCTTTGATGACATTTCTTGGTTCCATCACCTCTAACAGCATCTCAGAGCAGATATTATGAATTGCAACTTTTCAGTGAAGGTTTGTGAACCCCCTGTAACAAATGAAGCTGAAATGAATTATCAATGTGTATCTCTACAAGCTGACACTAAACATAAATTTCAGAAACCTGATCAAATGGTGGCATTTTATGCCAAGGTGAAACTAACTTACTGACCTATTATTACTATTAGAATAAAAGGTGGGTGGGGAATTTTTGGAAAGACACACAAGCAGAACTGACAGACTTTTGCCTAGTTATCTACATGGTAGATGTTGTCAATGTATTGCAAAAAAATTCACCTGGCAAAGTACACTAGAAACTTTCAGATGCATAAATAAAAATGCCTAGAAATGGAGGGGATAAAATAGGAAGACATATGATTTATAAATTTAATATTGCTTTGAAGCATTATGTGTCAAAAGTTTGAAATTACAGGGAAATATCATACAAGTTCTCATTAATGCTGCATATTCGATAGTTTGACACTTCTCCCTTTTTTCTGTATAATTATATATTTTTGCATTCTATACTTCATTTTGTCCAAAAGTGGGGAGGGGACCACAAATCACTTATCTTCTAGCTATATCTACTGTACTAATTTGGATGAATAATATGTATAGATGAAGTTTGTATAATGCTGCGCCTACAAAAGTCAATCCAAAAAGAAAACTTATTTATGTTCAGTATAAAAAATTCTAAGAAAAAATACCAGAGAAGGAAATCTCTTGGCTACCAAATCCCTCACATTTAAAAAAATTACTACGTTGGACATTGACCATAGTAATCTTCTGTCCACTCTTTGCTCCCATATTTGAATTCAGGGGAGTGCGATCAGTTCAGTTACACTGGGCATGCAGCCTCAAGAGCACTGCAGGATGTGCCACAACGATGAGGTAGAACGGAAGGCAAGAAGGGGTGCCAAATTTTGGCATCACACAGGGTACTACTGAAATTTGATAGCCCAAGGCCCGCAACTGTTGTCCCATTAGCAGAATGAAGACTCAACAAGACAGGAATCTCACGTAAGAATCTGTGGACAGGTATGACCTGCAGATGCATGTGGGAAATCTCCTGTCTGTTGCTAAGAGCCAAATGATCCCAGATCAACTCCATCGCCCAGGTTGGCATGATGGGAGGCAAATACCACCTTACTGTAAAGGGAAGCCATGGGCGTGTGACCTGATAGTCAGAAAATACTAACCATTATACACACATGTATATTGTATTGCCATCCCTTTCTAAAACTGAAACAGTGGAACAGACTCCCACAAGTGGTGGTGGACTCTCCTTCCAAGGACGGTTTTGAGCTGAGGTTGGATGGCCATCTGTCATGTAGTTTCCTGCAATGCAGGAGGTTAGACAAGATGACCCTTAGGGTCCCTTCCAACTCTACAATTCTATGAACTTGTTCTGTTTGTTATATCATCACCTTCTTGTTTATGCATGCAAAAATATCTAATAATAAATATGATGTTAGAAATACTTAGAAAGCTAGATGACCAGATATTCAGCAACTTAGCAGCGAAGGCCAATACTGTCAAATGCAGAATGTCAAATATTAGGAAAATATTCAACATTAAAATTAGAGGAGGATTTTGATGGAAATTAATGGCCAAATTTGCCTCAGCTCTTGTCACAGCCTCTTCACTAGATAATTAAAAATCCAGTGGCTTAGACAAATTCTAAAAAGTTCTGAGTATACTTAAGCTATTTTTTAGACAGCTTTTCATACTGCATTTGCTAATCACTAGATAGATGGAAAGTGATATTTTATTCAATAAAAAGAATGTGGTTTGTGAATGAGACCCTGATGAGAGATCTTAGGGCAATGGTGATCAGGCCACCCTTTGGCATATTGCTAAATCTGGGGAAGTATATGGTGATTATCTTGTATATGATTATCTTGACTTGCTTCTGCAGAGGAAAAAATGTGCATTAGAAATATTTTCAATCACTAACATGCATAGAAAGAGATCTTCAGGCCATTTCATCAGTTTTGGGTACCTGAAAGAGTTGATAAGATTGGTCAGCTATTCCATTTGTACAGCTTCCTGCTAATTACCTCAGGTAATTCAGGAGGCCCAGGGGATGATTGGCAGAGAATTTTTTTTTTTTTTTGGGGGGGGCATTACTTTGGAGCTATGGAGGAAGAAAACAACTGTGTTTCTCTCCACATTACAGAATCAGACTGCTTTGTTATTATGCCCAGAGCTATCAGGCTTTATGTGCAGCTTGTTTTTGGTTTAGAGAGTTGTGGGGAAAAAAATTGTAAAAGCGTAAGAAAGCATTGTAAACTTATTTACATGGATAAAATTGATGCATCCTGGACCGGTATAGCTTGACCACAATGGTCCATTCACTGGTAACCTCAAGACTCAGTCCAGCCTACCAGCGAACTGGACTATCCATTCAAAGCTGATAAACTCCTTTTATTGCCTACCTACCGGATGTTATAAAACTGAAGAAACAGGTTGTTTGTCACAGACACATAGAAGACTACAACAAATGGGGAAGGTGTCACTGCAGCATCTGTTTTGTATGCAGAATGTTCAATCTGCAGTTTCAATCCCAGGCATCTCAAAGTAGGGCTGGGAATATCTAAAACCCCAGGGAGCTGTTGCCAGTCATTGAAGGCAATACTGAGCTGGATGGGCCAACAGTCTGCCTTGGTAAAAGGCAACTCACAGTGTTTCCAGTGCAGATCCTGAGCTGTGCCAATAATTACATACCTGTCAACAGTCCCAATGTGAGCGGGACATCCCAGAATTACAGAAGCCACCCCAGCTTCTGAGTGGATCCCAGGATGTCCTGTTTTGGCTCCCGTGAGAGTGTAGCCCCAGAAGATGCCTATTTTGGGAGGCCATGTTCTCTCGTGAGTCACCTGGGTCCTGTAAGAGCGCAGCCCTGAAAGACACACATCTTGATTTTCCTCTTCAGGATTTTGGAGGGTATGCAATGAAAATCAGCTGAGAGACCTACAACATTCAGAAATTGCATTGATTTATATCACTACAACCATCTTGCAGCATTCAAATTTGGAGGACACTTCCTTTCCTACATAAAGATCTTAAAGCTCTTTCCTGTTGTCATGGGATGGAGATAATTTGTTACTTCTGAACCACTATTTCTCTTAAGGAGCTTCAAGTGACATTTTAGCTCTTGAACAAAACAATGAGGTAGTTAGTGTCAGAAATAGTGGGTTGCTCAACCCCCCCCCCCCCCGGTAAACTTGGTAGGTATTACTAGAGGGAATTTGAACCTGGGTTCCCAAGGCTACTGCATACTGATGGCTCTCTGTTACTGAAAGAGTGTGCAGGAAATAATTGTGCAAAGCACTTGTTTATATTTATAAAGAGGTTTAGATTAGATTTCCATGCTGGTATGCTCATGTTGTCCTTTCACTCCATTGGAAGCTAGACATTAAGGAGATTTTAAATATACTCCCCTTTGAAAGCTGTTGAGAAAAGGGTCAACTGTAAAATGAGTCTACCTTACTTTTTAAATAAGCAGATTCTCTATTATGGGTTCATGATACCAGCGCAGGGCAATCATTCATGGCTGGAAACAGGATGGCCTACATTTGCACTCACTTATGCCGCATTGAGTGCCCCTCTCAATAATTAATGTACAGATGCAGCATGCATGTTCTAAAGGCAACTTTTAAGTGGAGTTTTCCCCTCCCCCAGCTTGCTGTGTATGTGTGACTGAAATTTCTGTCTGCTTAATAGCAGTCAAAGATTTGGAACATGATGACTGAAAATAGATCTAGCAGTCAAGAGGAAAGAGTGAGATGAATAGAAAAACGAATTGCTACAGGCAAGTCTGTAAGCACTATTAAAACTTGTTTTAAAGGAAACTTCTATAGGCCTTTTAGACAGGGTATCACTTCTGTCATCTGAGTCTTTCAGCCTCGCTCTCCTCTGCTCAATTAACAGTAGTAGAGGGGAGCATTTTGATGATGACACCATTTTCCAGAGCACTAGGGGAACCAGTGGAGTCTACTTGTTCTCACAAATGAATGAGGTAATAATGAGACTTTCACTTGAAAGGAAGTGAAGGAAAAGTAGAATATGAATGAATAAATAAATAAATAGCAGTGGGGGAGAAATTCAATTCAGTTTGCATTTCAAGCTACATTTTCAAATTCACACTTTATGAAACATTGTGAGAACCAAACCACAGCCATCCTGCTCCAACCAAACAGTGTTTACACTCTCTCTCTCTCTCTCTCTCTCTCTCTCACACACACACACACACACACACAAATGTGGCAAAATGTGCATCACAATTTATTCACTAGTGACACTTACATACACAAATGCATTATGTTAGGAGAAATTGCTTACAAAACATTGTACATTAGAAAAATGTCCATCGCTGCCTTGCCTCACCATGTCTTGCTTTAAACCCTGGATGGGCCTTGACTTGCTGCACTGCAGAGCACAAGATGCACTTTTTTGGTATTCTTTCAAAGAAAATCTGCATGAAGTAGGTTGGAATGGACATGATTGAATACCAGTGAAAGTGAAATGGGATGGAATCAGGCTGCTTAGTCCATCCCTAGCCCTTCATTAAAGGATGAAGACTGTTATCTGGAATAAGTGTCTAGGATGGAATAATGCATAACCTCGTGGATACTTCGTGTGTGTGTGAGAGAGAGAGAGCGCACTGCTTTATTACTTGTACATATAATATTTATATAGGTGCCCAGAAGCCAAAAAGACACTCAAATGTGGCTTTAGTAAATAAATAAAAAAATTTGTTGTCTTTGTCTGTGAAAGTATATGGGACAATAGGTCTTTTTATGAATTAAATCAATAGGAAAATTAAATAAACCAAATGCCGAGAAAGAATTGAGGCAATATTTTGAGACCAAGAAAAACAAACCAACCTGTGGGAAATCCAGGCTTCCTGAGATGTCTTGAAACTGGTATCTCAGTGTGAAAAATGATAGGGAATGTTTTCTGACATGGAAAGACAAGATGTATTGACAGGAAGGTTGGGGAGAGGAAGCTTCTATAGTATGAGATGCAACATAAATAAGCAAGGCTGGAGACTCATTAGAGAAGGATGAAGGTCAGTGTATTGTGGACATATCAAGCGGGATACTGAATGTTACACAGAAAGCTGATTTGTAACTACTCATTTGTAACTACTCATTTCATATTTTGTCACAAAGCCTCACACCTTCATTTTTGGGAGATTTTCTGCATTTAAAGCCAACATATTTCTATTGTTTCGCAAGGCTGTTCCTTCTGAGCACCTTTCCCCTCCTCCTTCTTAACCTTCACAAATGAGGCATTGACAATGGGCATATGTTCACAATAAATTTACCTACCTAACACCTAACTTTATTGGTGGTGGCAACTCATGTGCATTTTAACGATGATGCCAAGGGGCTACATTTGATCATGGAAGCTGTTAAGCATGGTCACATGGCTTGCGACAGCCCGCCTGAGTCACAGAACCATGTGGGCAAACTGAGCTCAAAGACAGTGAGCTCAAAGAAAAGGAATATGGCAGCATGAAGCAGTAGCCATGGGGACAAAAGACTGCAAACAGCATCCAAACACCACAACTGCTCTTTGAGATTAGTGGTGTATTTGGGGTCCTTTTGTTTGGATCAATGCTGCTTTGAACATTACAAAAAAAATAATATTCAGTACAGCCTGAGGCTACACTTTCCCCCTCTGAAATAAGATGTTACCAAAGAGAAGACCTCATTCAAAGGCTGGCAGGGAACCTTTTTTAGCCTGAGGCCTACGTTCCCTTTTGAGCAACTTTGTGGGGGTCCTCATGCTAATGGTCAGAGGAGCCAGATAAAATGGGGTAGTAATGAATGCTCTAAGTTGACCTTTGTACAATAGGCTAGTTTCTACATACACACACCACTCTCCTGCTTCCTGGTAAGCAAGAGTCATCATTACCAGTGTTCAATGACTCATTCCAACAGGGCTAAAAGACAAAGATGCTATGAACCAGGGTCACAGAGGGGTGGGAAGTGAGGGTGTGGCTAGGAATGGTATATGGCCTGGGGAGACTCCCAAGAATCAATACATAGGTCAATCTGGAGGACTGCATTTGGCTTCTGGGCCAAGGTTCAACACCCCTGCTCAAAAGAATCCAAAGAGGAAACACAGAACAAAGTATGTGAATCTACATCCCGCTGTACCTCCAATGGGTCTTGAATCTACTTCTAGCGCACAACACAAAGAAAATTATGAATATAGGATGCTCATGTCAGAATCATTTGTTCTTAAGTCCTCCATTCTACAGGTCTGGTGGTTGTCATTTTGGTCTTCAGAATATGAGAACACATTGAAAGCAATTGCCTTTATATAAAAGTCTGAATGCCAAAAATGTCCTTGGAACGAAATATTCTGAAATGGTTTAAAGGTGGAAATGCCAACCAAAAGAGACTGACTTGAGATTGATGTGCAAGTTCTTGCTTTGACATTCAAAATACCAATAAGACGACATTTGAAACAACACAAGAAATAACATGACATCTTAAAAGTGAAACCAATTTTCATTCTATTATAGTGCTGTAATTCAGATTGAATTTTTTTTCTTCTGTGACAGGGTGAGAGAGGAACCCTTTTCTTCTGCAATTGACATTTTTGGGTGACCTCACTTTAGATCTCAATGACCATATTCTAGCCTATAGCCAAGGGCATTCCCCCACTTCAGAGAATTTTAACTGATACCCGTCCTTCTCATCACCTTATATATATATAACCTACATGCATATTTCTTTGGTTCTGTTCTATTGAATCTGATGGAACCCCAACCATCTAACTGAATTGACAAGACCATTTCTAATGGGGCAAATTCTATGTGTGGCAATAGGGCATGGTCTTCTGTGTAGTTAAGGATTTGTTTATCACAGGACCAAGGTCAACATTTTTATGGTAGGTCTGTAAATCTCCTTTAGACATATGTAAAAAAGCAATTCATAAATTAACCAAATTAAGAAATTAAGAAATAGAAACAAAGTAATGACAACAATGATTTCAATGTCTCAGGGCAATGTTCCATGGTAGGGAGTGGGGAGATAAGTGCAGGAAAAAAATCACCTTAATCTGTCTCTGTATACTCAAATGTTCACAGAGCTTCTTTTTTTGGTAATGATGCTCAGCAAAGTCCAGCCAAAACTGAGTGAATTTAGACCATAGTGGCAACTTGTTGTTTAGTCATTTAGTCATCTCCAACTCTTTGTGACCCCATGGACCAGAGCACTCCAGGCACTCCTGTCTTCCACTGACTACCGCAGTTTGGTCAAACTCATGTTATTAGCTTCGAGCACACTGTCCCACCATCTCAACCTCTGTCGTCCCCTTCTCCTTGTGTCCTCAATCTTTCCCAACATCAGGGTCTTTTCCAGGGAATCTTCTCTTCTCATGACGTGACCAAAGTATTGGAACCTCAGCTTCACGATCTGTCCTTCCAATGAGCACTCAGGGCTGATTTCCTTAAGAATGGATAGGTTTGATCTTCTTGCAGTCCATGGGACTCTCAAGAGTCTCCTCTAGCACCGTAATTCAAAAGCATCAATTCTTCGGTGATCAGCCTTCTTTATGGTCCAGCTCTCACTTCCATGCATCCCTACTGGGAAAACCATAGCTTTTAACTACACAGGCCTTTGTCGGCAAGGTGATGTCTCTGCTATTTAAGATGCCGTCTAGGTTTGTCATCGCTTTTCTCCCAAGAAGCAGGCGTCTTTTAATTTTTTGAAAGCTGTCACCATTTGCAGTGATCATGTAGCCCAAGAAAGTAAAATCTCTCACTGCCAAGTTGTATTTTACCAGGTGATTTATATGTTCATGGAACCCAGAACTGTCTACTCTCAGTGACTGCATTCCTCTGGGCTCTTGAGCAGAGGTCTTTCATTGCAAATTGCTAATTGAATCTTTTAAGATGTCAAAGATTGAAAATGAGGCTTCCTGTATGCAAAGCATCTACTGTACCACAAAGCTACAGTTACTTTCTCAATAGGAAATGAGATGCTGCATCAATGGACTTCCAGTGTTACTTCCGCTCTATGCAGCTATTCAGTTCAGTTTCCAAGGAATGCCAATTGCCCATTTATTTTATTTATTTCATAAAATGTACACACAGCTATAAAACCTCAAAGCAGTTGCCTGATGAGATCAGTTAAAGGTCCCCAAACATGTGTCCTGGCTGTATTAAAGCACTTATTTAATATAACTGATCACAAACAACATGATCATTGATAACTGTCCACATACAGCATGAGTGGCCAACTTGCAGCGTAAGTGCAATAGGTTCCATCATACTGTGGTATTCCTGGCAGGAATCAGGAGGGCTTGTGGGCCTGGTTATACCATAGATTTGGACATATAGTCCTCAGAGTAGCTCACATAAAATGCTGCCTTACACCAAGTCAGACCATGGGTCCATCAAGCTCAGTGCTGTTTGCATTGACTGGCAGAAGCCCTCCAAGGTTTCATACTGGAGACATTTCCAGCCCTACATGTTGTGCAGCTGTCTGTTCTCCTCCTCTGTAGACTACAGACAACCTCACAACAAGGGGTGGGAATGGGGAAAGGAAACATCAGCATAAGGTGGGGGGAAGAGAGTGGCGGCATGCCATCTTTCGAACATGACTTGTGGCACACATACTGAAAAGCTTGGCTCCCTGTTACTTATTGAGTTGCAATCCAGGTCACCAACGTGCGTCTTCTCCAGAATTTGACAAGACGTTTCATGCTGTCATCCTTATGGAACTTGTACATGATTTAATTGGAGTTGTAGCAGCTTGGCTTGGCTTGGCTTGTTTCAGTCTGTCTAAACAGCAGGACAATCTTGTCAAAGATGTGGTGCTGTTGTGTATCCTGGCACCTTCAGTCTAGAGGATGGGGATTGCTGCAGACAAGTACTGGTGCTGAATGGTGCTCCATTTCATGGGGGCTGTTATTTAATTTATTGAAAAATATATATAACATGCCCACCTTTTGAAATTATTGTGGAGGTGTTTGAAAAAGAAATGTAGGCAAAATGCAAAATGCAAGTTAAAATGATTTTTTTTAAAACACACACACACACACCAGTGTTAGTCTTTTGTGCAATGATGTTTTCTGAGTCAGTTCAGGGTTTTTCTTCAGTTATACAGCAAAAATATCCATTATTCAAAGCAGCTCGTTTCATTCTTGTTCAGCAACAAGAAACACATACGCAGGAGGATGAAATATCAACATAAAATTCACATTAAATCTAGGCTGAAAATCTAGAAGCTTTTTATGCTGAATTCCGCCCTGCTCTTTGTTACAAGGAACTTATAGGGCATGCATGCTCTAGTTGGCTTGGAGAAAGCAAACATGATTTTTTTTAGAAAGTGATAATAAAAGTCAGATTTAATTGAAATTTGCTCTTGGATCTGAATGGCTATTCAGAGACCATTTCTGGCTGTCTTCTGAGCTCTAATTGTGCAGATACATAAACTATTTCTCTCCTAGTGTAAAATGTACACAGCCGCTATACTCACCTCCCTCATAAAAGCAAAAAATAAAGGAAATTAACCAGTGTAGTGAGGCATTGTTAACCCAGCAATTAAAGTGTGTATATGTGTGTGTTTGTATAAACGAGGTAGGCTTAGACTGATGACTGTGCAGGTGTTTTCAGATTATAATACCTCTAAGCAGGCTCGTGCAGTGCTTGTCTAAGGCCCGGGATGGGAGTCTTGTTAGGATAAAGTTATAAACTCAAACAAAAAAAACAACAACAGCTGCTCCATGGTGCCTCCCGCACATGGCTGGCTTAGCCCTCCAAAGCCTGGAGCAAGTGTACACAGCTGCCTCTCCCCTCTGCACACACCTACCTGCAAGAAAATGAATGGTTTTTACCAACTGACATTACCAAAGGTATGTTGAAAGGTGCTGTTAGTTGGCGATCCTATGATTCTGCTATGACAGTAATTCAGTCACTATCCTATATACCAGTCAGGGGTTCAGGGCCAAATATTGCCTTCCAGACCTTAACAAACGATGGCTCCCAGGAAGCTATGACTAGAGGTAAAAGTGCAGAGGTGTCCCTGGTTCTTCCATGATGATCGATACCTTAGAATAATGAGCTCAACAATGTTTGGAAGGTTCCATGTAGAGACTCTTCTGATATTTGAGGAGCTTATTTACAAATTAATCAAATCTCTTTGGTGTTGATATCTGCCCATGGCAGCCATCCAAATCCCTGCCTGGTGAGTTTCTCTAGTGCTTCAAAGGTCCTCCTGATCTAGGTGGAGAATACACACTGGTGCAGCCCAAGCTAACTTCCTTTGCCCTCCTGGGGTGAAAGGATTTCAAAGCTACCTGGCATGTGGGTTTGCAAAGAAGGAGCACTGAAACGAACAGGTCAGTTGCAATGGGAACTGGGCAAAAAGAAAAAGAAAGCACATTTACAATTCTGTCAGATGGTGGAGAAATGAAGCCAAGCTAGAATTTGATTCCATTTCTATACTACTCTCCTATTCCCACCCAAGAGATTTGTGGACAACATACTTTTACTGAAGTTGTACAGTTCCCTTTCTTTCTAAATCTTGTCATGTTTCACCCCCAAAAGATTAGACAATCCACCTTTCCTGGGACCTGAATGTAAAGAGGGTGATTATTCAGTGCTGCTTCATTTGTACATTTCTTATTGATTATAAGGAATATGAATAAGGGAGACTTACATTGCAGTGTCCTTTCCATTTCTGCCCCGGGCCATTGGATCAGCAACTCTCCCCTTACACTGCAGTACTCACAAACATGGGAGATTTGGGTATATTACTTAGTGTTTCTTGTGGGGGAAAAACCCCCTAAAATCCAATTTTGTATGAGTCATGAAACTGAAAGTATTTGGTTGCTGATGTTTGGGGATATTACTTTGCAAAATTAACCCTTGGTCCAGTGGAACTCTGGTTTCTTTTGGCTTGAAAACAATCTCAGTTAAGTTTGCTTAATACTCATGGCAGTCCCTATGGGACTGATAGAGATTACACATTTTGGGCTGCCCCAGTAAGCCCATGTCTTACGTGTGCTGAACATCCAGCCTGATGCAAATTATGAAGAAATTCAAACTCTTAATCAGCACTATGTGGCATTAAAACTAAAGACAAAGACTTCTTCTTCTTCTTTTAATAAAGAGTCATTGATAACCCACCTTTCCACTAAGGAAAGGTGACATACATGATTCAAATCTCCCCCATTTTATTCTCACAACAACCCTGTGGAGTAGATTAGTCTAAGGGACAGTTAGACCCAGCCTGTAGGGAACTGGGAGATGAAAAAGGGAGGCCAGGAAATAATTATTCATGTTTCCCCTGCTTGGTCTGAAAGGTGACATGCTTTTCATCTTCCGTAGGCTGATCCTAGAGAATCCACCTTGGAAGGTGGTGGCCTCTCATTTATTGGAAGTTTTAAAACCTCTGTCAGGGATTCTTTAACCACCATTCCGGCATTGCAGGCATGGGACGAGATGACCCTTGGTGTCCCTTCCAATTCTACTATTCTATTATCCTTTCTGGGGTGGGTCTTTACTATAATCCATTTTGTGACTTTCTTGTTATTGCAGTGCTCTCACAGCCAGTGTGAAGACGAGCAGGTAAGGACCTTGAAGAAGGAAAGCTCTGAGGGATTAGGGCTAGACCCTCAACTTAGCTTGGCACACATGGATATTGCAGTGCTGCAGTATACGGCAAACTTGGCAGAGTAGTTGGCTGCTGGGGAGACATGCTCTACAGATACCTAGGTATGGGGTTTCCATTTAGTTATCAAGTTCAGGATTGTGCCAGAGGGTGTGTCAGGGCTGGATAGCCACATCACTGTCTCCTGTGCAGGGGTGGGCAGCTCAAGGGACCCTTTCTATTCTGGGCAACCTTCCAGGGTCCACCTGACAATGGTGCATGAGGCCAGAGGCAAAAGTGGATGGAACAACAAATCTGCAGTAGACAGTTCACCCACAGAATGCCGAACATCAGAAGATCCCAGTCCACAAACCCCTGGAAAGTTAACATGGACAACTACTTTAGAAATTCACCATAATAGAAAGTAAATTTTCTGCTATTGGCAAGTGGTGTTGGACAGAGATAACACAATGTTTCTTTCTAGCTTTCTGATGAGCTACATGCCTCTCAGTGCAGGGAGAGGAAGAAGAATATCACTGCCATTCTCCATGCTCAGGGAGAAAAGAGGACATATCTACCACCCCTGTTGTTAACTATGTTAATGCCCTTTCTGGTGGCCAAAGCTCTTGCTACATGTACTACAAACATCCCTGATGAATGGAGCTGCTGCTGTAAGCAGACTGTTTGGTGGTACATGGCAATCATTTCATCACTTCCACATGTGTCCTGGGTGCTATTAGGCTGTTGAATAAAGAGCGTAGAGGAATCCAATGGGTGCAGCTCGCAGGCTGATTCACTGCCAATAAGTTAATAAGCCAGGATTGTAGAACTTGCAACCCATTTGAGGTTTGCCAGCAGGCGCCGTCTTAGCAAGCACAGCTAATATAGCAAGCTGCCTTCTCAAGCTTGACAGGTGGCATCAAGAACTGAGGTGACCAAATCCCTTGTATCTAATTAGGCAGCACTTGCCTTCAGCTGTAGCGGAGAGCTGACAAAGGAACAAAAAAATATGAATAAATAGAAAGATATAAATCTCCAAGTTTCTTCTTACTTACATAAGGCACTTCTAAAAGGATATAAAGTCGAACCTCCAGAATCCAAACTGAGATTGCCCAAACTCCTTGCTTTTTGCATTTATGCCCTCCTTGACTATTCCAGTGCAAGCCTTTATAATTAGCATTCCTGTTTAGCCACACTTCTGATTATCTTAATGTGATATAACTTGCCTTCTCACCCCCCCTCCACCTCCATCATTGCCATTAGTATAAATGAAGTCTTAAAGTGCACAGATGAGGGTATGTTTGCCTGATATCTTTGCTAATTTGTAGTCCCTTAATTTACCTGGACTGCGGAATAGATGAGAAACCATGTTTCATTAGAAGATGCCTCTGTTTCTAATGTCCTCCAATACAATTTAGGTTTTTGAACAGGTTGAACGATTTGGGTTCCAATCTGTACCCTGACTCAAAGCTGCTGTCAGCCACTGAGCTTGTGTCTCCCTAACACATCACAGTTTATCTTGTATTACTGGTCACTACTCATTTAAATGCTTTGGTTATTTTCTAGAAGTAGGCTGAAAATGTCAAACATTTTATGGGGTGGTGGGGCACTCTGAGGGAGGGAGTTGAAGCTCAGTGATAGTGTTGTACATTCTTTCTATGTGTGTGGTAAAATAAAACTTTGACCTAAATCCCTAAAAAATGGGACTTTCCTCCCTAAAGAAAGCTCAATAACCTTGACCTGGGGTAGATCACTGCCAGTTTTTTATTCTGTGAGTAGATCGCAGTCCCTTAGGAGTTGGCCATCCCTGTTCTAAATCGTCCAACAGAGGTTGATGGATTGATCCAACAGATAGAACCTGGCGTGTTTAAAGTCTGTGGTTCAATTCTCAGTATCTCCAGGTAGAGCCATGTTTGCAGGGAGGAAGGCTATCTTCAGAAGACTGGTATGGTGGTGGTCCAGCCTTAATATCTGGAATGCCAAGAACACTAAAGAAGCATTAGAAGGTAGTAGCAAATTGCTGGAGTAGGCATTGACTAGGCCAGCACAAAGACACACAAAGACCTGGTATGAATCTTAATCTCATCCTCTGAAAAGGGCTGTAGGTGCTGCAGAGCAATAGTATAATTCTTACTCATCTGTGAATTCCAAAACACCTTCTGAGATGTACTGGGAACGCTTCCATGAGGTGTACAGAACAGTATCACTGCAGGCACTCCCAATCTGTTTCTGAGATTTCTGTTTTAGGACAGTCACCAAATACAGAAGCCAGTCCTGCTACCAGAAACTGTGGAGGTCTGTGCATTTACTGCTAGCCTTGGACAATGACTATGTCTTCTGCTACTGCTTCTGCACTGTGAAATGTTCTTCTGTTTGCCAGATCTTGCTGATCCTGCTTTTATCATGTTGTTTTACTTTTTTATGATACTGTTTTATTGTTTTTATGCTATTTTTGTATGCTGCTTTGTATGCTGCTAAGTATTTAAAATACTTAGGGGTTTTGAAATGCTTTTAGTTAAGTAAAATAAATTCAAACATAAATGAAAAGTCACTAAAGAGTTTCAATTATTTAGTAACTTTTATTTTGCCTGTGCTCAGGTTTGGTCTATTTTCCCTCCCCAATGCAAAATAAAAATAATCATTTTGCCTCAAGGAAAGGCCACTCTGTTCACGTTCAGAAGTGCTCTGGAACTGAATGCTTGAAAACAAGAAACAGTAACAATCATTTGGTAGGTAGTTGTTGGCTGAATTTGTCAGTACAAAGAACAGAGCAAATTCAGGATTGAGAGATTGGTATTCCTCAGTGTGCACATGGCAGTTTACCCAGGGAGCATGTCATCTCTGCAACAGCAAATGATGTTCCAGGTCAGTAGGCAAAAGCAGGGCAAGCACCACATCAACATGGGAAATGGTCTATTTTATTACCTGGACATCCATATTTGACAACTTTAATTCCCATCATCCAAAGCAATCTCTCAAGTGTCCTGTATGAACAGCCAGTGTGCTATTAGTGCTAAACAGAAGAAATATGGATTTTTATTCTCCATGCTCGAATAAAATACAGCAATGCAGCACAAGAAGTACCCAATTACTTCTAGTGATCATGATGATGTGTTTTCTGTTCAATGGCATTTCAGTTGTTTTATCTACTTTATTTTTAACAGTTTGAAAGGCTTTTATCCCTTGAAATTCATACTTCTCTGAAGTCTGCAATGCAGTTTTACAACTAAATAAATAAATATACAAAAACGTGTCAGTTGTGAGTAAAATGTGTATGTTGTGTGTGTGTGTAAATAACATGCAAAATGCATTCTGCTTGGGGAAATTGCTTGTAGCAAAATTGCATGAAAAAATGTGCATATGAGGAGAAATGTACACTAAACTGCTGCTCACTTTGTGAGAACTTTTTTTAAAAAAGAAAATATTTTTAAGCTGATGTGGTGAGCTGAATTTAAGATTAGAAAAATGAGAAAGTGAGAGAAACTGACATTGAGTCATTTCTCTCTAACTAGCAGTGAACTAAAATAAGGAGGTCTAAAAATGTGTTTATGTGTTTGTGTGTGTGTGGATGGGAGACATTGCTTGCAAATCAGGAAGCTGGAAGAGTTCTGTTTGTGTTTTAGTCCTAAAACAAACTGCAGAACAGCCAGAGCCTGTATTTCCCGATTAAATCCTTATGTCCTGCCGTATACTAGAATTAACCACAGCACAACCTCCCTCTCTTATGATCCCACAGGATACCTAGGGCCTTTCATTCATTAAAATATTTGTGTGCTGTACATTATACATTGATCTCTTTCTATTTTCCATAGCATTCAACCTAGCAACAAAAAGCTTCAAAATCCCCACCTGGATCAGTAATACTCCGCCTGGGCTTTCAAATTAGTCTGAACAAATCGTGGCTCACTGAGATGCAAAGCTTCATTCTTAATTAAATTATGTAATGATTACCATTAAACAATTGTAGGATTTCTCTCACATGCTTGGCTACTGGCAGGAGCATTACCAAAAGGCTATTTAAAAAGTGGGATTTCAATGGCTTAGAGAACAGAGAAAATGGAAAGATTTGTCTAAAGTTCAAACATGAAGGCAGTGTTATTTGAGGTCATATGTATCTGTTCTACACAGAGCTTATAAAAAGTCTGTTGGGCATTGAATAAGCACACTCCACTGGTCTTCTCCCTGTGGTCTACAAGTCGCATGTGAGCAATTTCAGGATCAGCATGGAGTGGGCTCAAGCTCTGCAATCTTTCTTTAGTAAAGGGCCGAGGGGGGGAGAGGGGGGAGGGAGGATTTCTATTTAAGAAAACACATCCTGCATTTCATGTCAGTGCTATTACCAGCTAACTAAGTAAGTGCAATTTCTATATTCACCCCATAAAGCAGGGGTGTGCACAGACCAGGGGTGTAGGAAGGGTGGGGGTGGGGGTGGCTCACCCCAGGTGTCATCCATGAGGTGGGTCACAAAATCCCCCAGAGCGGATCACCGCACTCCCCCCGGGTGCCAATCACACACTGATTGCCCCCAATTGGCACTGATCGCCCCCCTGGGCACCAATCACCGCACCTATTGCCCCCAATGGGCACCGATTGGCCCCCTGGGCGGCTCAACCCCCCCCTCTGGGTGTCCAAGCAGCTAGTTCCACCGCTGGCACAGACCACAAAATTTAGCTCAGATCCAGATACTTTGCTTTCTGAAAAAGCTCCCCTTGAACTAAGGAGATTCACATGTGGCTTGATTCAACTTGCCCATCCAATTCCACTTCATTCCCCCTCCCTGCTTCACTATTGCAAAATTCATTTCCCTGCTTAGAACTGTTTTCATGTTAACAGAAGTGGGTAAAATTTGCAGAAATGATAGACGCCCAAGAGTGCATAAAGTCTGTCAAATTGCATGTTAATAGGTCACTCTTCCTCTCACCAGCTGTGCCAGGAGAGGGGAAGGAGCAAGATTCTGTAGACTTGGAGACAGGGGTACTATGGAAGACTTTAGCTCTGAGTCGGGGGGGGTGTTTCTGTGTGAAGACTCAGACTTCTGGTTGAGTTGATTTTGCAAATGGTCCTGGCAATTCTTCCCACAAGGAAAGAGCCAGAGCTTCCTCCTCCTCTGGCACCTCCACTACATAGTGCATGATCTCTGGGTCAGGGATTATGACATGCTTATTGTTTTGCAAAGTTTGAATTAGATTCATACCAAAATGTCAACCAAACTAAATGTATTCCCCATTCCTACTCCTAACAGGACCTGTAAATGTTACTTCCAAATTCCCTAGTTAACCAGTATAAGGCACATCTCTACTGTTGCACCCTGGTGGCATGTCTGAGGCAGGAGCGCCCTCTAAGGACTGTTAGGGAATCCATGTGGCACTTGAAAAAGATACTGCTTGCCTGTTTCCCCAGTTCCTTCTCAGTGACTCTCTTTCTCCTCCTCTCTGCTCTCTTCCTCTGCACATTTTTGGAAAGTCTTGAAGCTGTTCTCCTTGGCCACAGAATGCTCAATTTCCATAGTTGCCAGCAGCCTCTACAGTTCCTCCGTCTCCTTCCTAAGTCCTAGAAGGCACCTGAGGGCTTATTCTGGGCCTTGTGTCATCATGTCAGGAGCTACCAGTGCTCAAACTGTACACTTTCATTTCCAGTCCCCTAATTTTTTGGTTTTAGGTGTCTTGGTTTTGTTTGTTTGATTATAATGTTAATTTTAGAGCTCTGTGAAACAAGGCTTATTGAAACAGCTTTGCTTTCTCTTAAAATGGCTGTGCACACAGATGTCCCATGTGAAGAGCCACAATAGTGTGGTTTGGAGCATCTGCCTAGACTAGGCTTCCTCAAACTCAGCCCTCCAGATGTTTTTGGCCTACAACTCCCATGATCCCTAGCTAGCAGGACCAGTGGTCAAGGATGATGGGAATTATAGTCTCAAAACATCTGGACGGCCGAGTTTAAGGAAGCCTGGCCTAGATAGTGAGGTACCTCAAGTCATGGACTGGCTCCTCCCACCTAAGCTGGCCACTGAACTCTGTTAGACAGAAAGGACGCCTTAAAGGTTTTCTGTTTGAGTTAGACTTTGTGGGAGCAATGCCATTTTCCTGACTCTTGCGTGTTCTTGCATGTTCTTCACTTTGCACATCAGTCCTGATTTCAGCTTTGCCCTTGCTTTTGATTTCTGGCTTTCTCCCTTAGTGGAAACTCATGTTCCTCTCACGCCTCTGACTTCTGCCTTCACCTTGGTTCTGATTTCTGCTTGTTCCTTAGCTCTACCTCTGAAGTTCAACTCCTGGCTCCCGAATCCTGATTCGTTTTTGACTGCTGCATCAACAACAGCATCTTGGCACCACCAACGGTGCAATAGAGCTACCCTGTACTTTGGGTCAAACAAAACTGTCTTAATGACTCCAGTTTCACAAAGAAGGAGGAAGGCCCATAGCTCAGTGGCTGAGCATCTTGCTTTGCATGCAGAAGATCCCAATTTCATTTTTTTTAAAAAAATAAAAATTATTAAGGGTTTTTTCTTTAAAATACAAAAAAAAGACATATGCAAATAACAAGAACAAACATAATAGTTAACATCAAATAATAACCAACTTTCCTTCATCTTTGGACTTCCTCACATCTCCCGCTCCTGCATTCCATATTTAATAAAACTTTAATCAGCAATTTGTCACCTTATTTCCATTCTTATTGTACACATTTTCAATAATTTGTCCCTAACTTTGAATATAATCTAGATCTTAAATACCTAATTTTAACTTATTATTTGTTCAAATTTTTTTATTCTCATAGAATCCACTCATTCTCATACTCCTAACTAACTTTATGGTGCCCTGTTGTTTTCAAATCTCTCATCCTTCTTAACATTCATATAGTTGACAGTGTCTTTGTAAATAGTCCTTAAATTTCTTCCAATCTTCCTCCACTGCTTCTTCTCCCAGGTCTCGGATTCTGCCAGTCATTTCTGCAAGCTCCATGTAGTCCATCAGTTGCATCTGCCATTCTTCCAGCATGGGCAAATCTTGAGTTTTCCAATATTTCGCTACAAGTATCCTTGCTGCTGTTGTTGCATACATAAAAAATGTTCGATCATTCTTTAGCACCCTCTGGCCGACAATGCCCAAAAGGAAGGCCTCTGGTTTCTAGGGGAAGGTATACTTAAATACCTTTTTCAGCTCATTATATATCATTTCCCAGAAGGCCTTAACCTTAGGGCAAGTCCACCAGAGGTGAAAGAACGTTCCTTCAGTTTCCTTACATTTCCAGCACTTATTATCTGACAGGTGATATATTTTTGCTAGCTTGACTGGGGTCATGTACCACCTATATATCATTTTCATAATATTTTCTTTCAAGGCATTACATGCCGTAAACTTCATACAGGTGGTCCATAACTTTTCCCAGTCAGCAAACATGATATTATACCCAATGTCCTGTGCCCACTTTATCATAGCTGATTTAACCGTTTCATCCTGTGTATTCCACCTCAGCAGCAAGTTATACATTCTTGAAAGTAATTTAGTCTTAGGTTCTAACAGTTCTGTTTCCAATTTTGATTTTTCCACCTGGAATCCTAACTTTTTATCCAGTTTAAAAGCCTCTTTAATCTGAGCATAATGTAACCAATCTCGCACTTTATCTTTTAGTTTCTCCATACTCTGCAATCTCCAGTTGTCTCCATCTCTTTCTAATATTTCCCAATACTTTGGCCATTTGACCTCCATGTTGGGTCTTTTCACTGCTTTAGCTTCCATAGGTGATAACCACCTCGGGGTCTTATTTTCTAATAAGTCTTTATATTTTGTCCAGACATTAAACACTGCTTTCCTTACAATATGGTTCTTGAAATTCTTGTGAATCTTAACCTTGTCATACCACAAATATGGATGCCATCCAAAAGCATTGTTAAATCCTTCCAAATCTAAAACATCAGTGTTTTCAAGAAGCAGCCAATCTTTCAGCCAGCAAAAAGCTGCTGATTCATAGTACAGCCTTAAGTCTGGCAGGGCAAACCCCCCTCTTTCTTTAGCATCAGTTAGTATTTTAAACTTAATTCTGGGCTTTTTGCCCTGCCAGACAAATTTAGAAATATCTCTTTGCCACTTCCGGAAACACTCCATTTTGTCCACAATCTGTAAAGTCTGAAAAAGAAACAGCATCCTTGGCAATACATTCATTTTTATAGCAGCAATTCGGCCCAACAAGGAAAGTTTCAGTCTTGACCAACTTTCTAAGTCCCTCTTGATTTCTGACCAATAATAATAATAATAATAATAATAATAATAATAATAATAATAATTTATTATTTATACCCCGCCCATCTGGCTGGGCCTCCCCAGCCACTCTGGGCGGCTTCCATAGGAAGCAAAAATACAATAAAATATCACACGTTAAAAACTTCCCTGAACAGGGCTGCCTTAAGATGTCTTCTGAATGTCAGGTAGTTGTTAATCGCTTTGACATCTGCTGGAAGGGCGTTCCACAGGGCGGGCGCCACTACCGAGAAGGCCCTCTGCCTGGTTCCCTGTAGCTTTACTTCTCGCAGTGAGGGAACCGCCAGAAGGCCCTCGGCGCTAGACCTCAGTGTCCGGGCAGAATGATGGGGGTGGAGACGCTCCTTCAGGTATACTGGACCGAGGCCGTTTAGGGCTTTAAAGGTCAGCACCAACACTTTGAATTGTGCTCGGAAACGTACTGGGAGCCAATGTAGGTCTTTCAAGACCGGTGTTATATGGTCTCGGCGGCCGCTCCCAGTCACCAGTCTAGCTGCCACATTCTGGATTAGTTGTAGTTTCTGAGTCACCTTCAAAGGTAGCCCCACGTAGAGTGCATTGCAGTAGTCCAAGCGGGAGATAACCAGAGCATGCACCACTCTGGCGTGACAGTCCACAGGCAGATAGGGTCTCAGCCTACGTACCAGATGGAGCTGGTAAACAGCTGCCCTGGACACAGATTTGATCTGTGCCTCCATGGACAGCTGTGAGTCCAAAATGACTCCCAGGCTGCGCACCTGGTCCTTCAGGGGCACAGTTACCCCATTCAGGACCAGGGAATTCTCCACACCTGCCCGCCTCCTGTCCCCCAAAAACAGCACTTCTGTCTTGTCAGGATTCAACCTCAATCTGTTAGCCGCCATCCATCCTCCAACCGCCTCCAGACACTCACACAGGACCTCCACCGCCTTCACTGGTTCTGATTTAAAGGAGAGGTAGAGCTGCACTTTTCATAATTGTCTTTAAATAAACTCAAATTCTTTGCTGTTAAGTTCACCCCTAGGTATTTTACTTTTTAAACCACATTTAACTCTGTCTCTTTCTGAAACCTCTCTGACTCTGAAGTTGTCAAATTTTTTTCCAGTACCTTAGTTTTTTGTTTATTTAGTTTAAATCCCGCCACCCGACCAAAGTCTTGAATCAATTGTAATACCCTTTTTGTAAAGTCAAAACTAGGTCATCTGCAAATGCTTTAAGTTTATACTGTTTCGCTCCGACCTGGATTCCTTCCACCAACCGGTCCCCTCTGATCATATTAAGGAGCACCTCCAGGACCGAGATGAATAACAGAGGGGAAATAGGGCAACCTTGTCGTGTTCCTTTTTCAATTTTAAACTCTTCTGTCACCACATTGTTAACTATCAATTTGGCCTTTTGTTCTGAATAGATTGCATCTATCCCATTTTCAAATCCCCGTCCCACTCCCATCCCTTCCAAATTTTTCTTCATAAACTTCCAAGAAATATTGTCAAAGGCCTTCTCCACATCTATAAATATTAACACTGCTCTTGTATTAATATTTGTTTGCAGAAGTTCCAAAATGTCAATAATATTCCTTGTGTTAGCAAACAAATGTCTTCCTGGGAGAAAGCCTGCCTGATCTTTATGGATCACCTCACTTAAAACCTTTTTAAATCTATTTGCTAAAATGTCTGCAAAAAATTTGTAATCCACATTGAGAAGGGAAATGGGGCGGTAATTCTTAAGTTTTTTTAAGTCTTTTCCAATTCTGATTTGGGTATCAATGTGATGAAAGCTTCTTTCCACGTTTCCGGTGCTTTCTTCCCCTCCATAATCTCATTGCAAACCTCCATTAGTGGGTGTATCAAGTGATCTTTCAATGTCTTATAATATTTGGAGGTAAGCCCATCAGGCCCTGGGGATTTGCCCAGTTGCATGTTCTGAATAGCAACTTCAATCTCTTGTGGTGTTATTTTACAATTCAGGATTGATCTGTTTTCTTGAGACAACCTTGGTAATCCGTTCTTTGACAAAAATTGTTTTATCTCCGCCTCATTTTGCGGCCCTTGGGTATATAATTGTTTAAAATATCTCTGGAAAGACTTCCTAATATCCACGGGGTTCTGAATATTTCTTCCTTCAATCTCTAGATTAGTGATCGTATTTAATTTTTGTCTCTTTTTCAACTGCCATGCCAGCAGCTTCCCACATTTATTTGCCGAATCAAATGATCTTTGTTTCATCAACTTAACTTTCCACTCCACTTCCTGATTTATCAATTTGGAGTATTGTGCTTGGTGAAATTTAATTTCTTTCAAAATCTCCTTTGACTTCGGTTTCACTCTTAACTTCTTCTCACAATCTTTGATTTTCTCCAAAATCTTATCTTTTTTCTCATTTTGAGCTCTTTTCTTTGCTGCATTCTGTTGTATCAGAAACCCCCTCATGACTGCCTTACTTGCATCCCAGATGATTCTTTTTTCCACCGTAGTGTTCAAATTTATCTCAAAATAATCCTTCAAAGCTTTTTGGGCCTTTTTGGTAATCTCCTGATCTCTAAACAGGTTGTCATTCATCTTCCATCTGAAGGATCCGGTTGGGATTAGTCTCATGTCCATCTTTACAGCGTTATGGTCAGAGCAGGTCTTTGGGCAGATTTCCACCTTTCTCGTCTTGGGTGCCAGACCTCTAGTTATCCATATTTGGTCAATTCTTGTCCATGTCAGTTGGGCTTTAGAGAAGAATGTTCCCTCTCTTCCCAGGGGGTTCTTTGTCCTCCAGATATCAATCAAGTCCATATTGTCAGTCATTTCAAAAAAAGTTTTAGGCAGTCTGCCGTCTTTTGTCACGTTTTGGCTTTGAGACTTGTCCATGTTGGTTGATGCCACCCCATTCATATCTCCCATCATGATGATGTTGTCATAGTCCAGATAGTCCAGCATTATCTCATGCAACTTCTTATAAAATTCCGATTTCCCCTCGTTTGGTGCATAAATTCCTAATATCAAAAACTTTTCTCCCTGATTTTGTATTTCAATTGCCAAAATTCTTCCTTGCTCATCTTTAAATAGAAATTTTGGTGACAGGCTCTCCTTTGCATATATCACCACTCCTCTTTTCTTAACTCGATCCGAAGAGATAAATTCTTGGCCTAATCTTTTATTTATTAGCACTTTTCTATGGAGCCTAGTCACATGCGTTTCTTGTAAGCAAATTATGTCCAATTGTTCTTTTCTCAATATGTGAAAAATTCTCCTCCTCTTTTCCGGGGAATTACAGCCATTAATGTTCCAACTCAGAAGTTGCAGAGACATCCTGAACAAATCTGTTATTCCTCTGGTGGTGGTATCTTTTCTGGTTCTTCAGATCCCGACGGTGCAGGTACAGGTGGTGGTTCAGACCCTGAAGGTCCTTCAATCCCTTTCTGAAGGTTCTCTCCGTAGGCCCTCAAAAATTTATCTTTGTCCTCGGCTGTTTTAATTTTAACCTTCTTCCCTCTAAAGGTAAAGGATAATCCTTGGGGAAATTCCCACCTGAAAACAATTGAGTTACTCCTCAGCAGTTTTGCTAGTTCAGTGTAGGTGGATCTAAGGTCCAAAAGTTGTTTCGGGATATCTTTGTAAATTTCAACTCTTTTATCCAAAATATCCAGTGACTTTGCGTAGTGTAGGCCTAATATTTTGTCTCTTTCCTCCTTAGATCTCAAGGTAATCAAGCAGTCTCTGGGCTTATCTTTCCTTGCTACTCTTCCAAGTCTAAAGGCAGTCACAATCTTAAAGTCCTTTTCTTCCTCCAAAGGCCAAAACTTGGAAAATTCTTTTGTCAGAAACTCAATTAGATTCCCTTGTTCAAGTTCTGGTATTGACCTCAATCTCAGATTATTTTCCCGATTCCGCAATTCAATCATAGACAAATACGCCTGCTGTTCACCGACCAATTTGTGCAGTGGTCTTACCTCTTGTTCTAATTCTTCTACTTTTTGGCTGGCTTCCTCGGCCAATTTGCGGTTTTCTGCAGTGGTCTCAAATAACCTTCCAATTGATTGAGTGTTCAAAGCAACTTGTTCAGTTAATTTATTTACACTGGCTGTGTTTTGATCAAGCTTAGCCGACTGTTCATCCACTTTCTTGTCCAAAGCCTCCAGTTTTTCAAAAATTTTCTCTAATATTGAGCCAGTTCCTCCTGCAGCCATATCTTCTTGCTGTAGTTGCTCAGTTTCTTCTTCCTCTGGCAGCAAAACAGTAGGAACAGATGATCTACGCGGCTGTGAAGTTAAATTTAAAGTTGTTTGTCTAGCTTTCGCTTTAGCCGCCCTTGTTCTTCCAGTGCCACTCATTCCAGTTTTGTCTACAAGTCAAGGTCAATCTAAGTTGTTCCCATGAGAATCCAGCAGCCCAGAGAATAAACAGTCAAATAGGAGGAGAGGGGGAAAAAAGCAAAGTCACATACAACTGTAAATCCAAAGACCTCTCGGGGGAGTTCAAATATGTCTTGAGGGAAAAAGCCAAATTGTTAAAGTCCAATTAATTTCCACAGCCCCACTAAATTCCAAAGAACCTTCATTTTTTCTTGCAGTTGACAGAGTTGGTTTAAGAAGCACTACAATGTCTCTAATAAGTGCCAGAAAGGATGTTTCAGTGTAGCAAATTCACAAAAACTCAGATTGTAACAAGCCCAAGTTGCAAAGTATCCAAATCTGCACTCTGACAGTTCTGTTAATCAGGCAGCTCCACTACCTGGGTTCTCAATAAAGTTGTAAACTCCAGAAGAAGAAGTAAAACACAGTCCATAAAAGAAATAAGTCACTTAAAAAGGTTAAGTCCTGATTTAGCTTAAAAGCAGCTTCAATGGATGCACAGATTGGTTGTTTTTAACGCCTCTTCAAAGGCTCCAAACATCAAAGTCTTTTGCTTTAGATCTTAAACAGAAGCAGAAGACGGACTTCCTGTTTACGTTTTCCGCTTTCGGCCGAATTTATAAGAATTTATTTATTTCCAATTGTCTTTTCTTACTCACGGGTTGTTGCTTTTCAAAATTGGATTTTTCCAGGAAGAAAGGTCAGTGCTCACCGACAGCAGCTATGCAGCTTCACTCCACGGGAATAGCGATCGACTCACAGCGCTGCGATACCCCCTCCACGTTCAGAGACCCCTTACGAGGTCCCCTCTTCGTTTCGGGGGGCGCTTCTGGCGCCCGCCGAGTCCCACAGCCACAGGCTCTTGCTGCCTGTGGTTTTCCGATGTGGGTCTCCGCTTCGCCGTAGCGGACGACCCGTTTCCGCGGAGCTCCCTCTTCGCAGTTAGAAGAGGGCAGCCATTGCCGTTCGCGCCGCCTCCGGAAGTCAGAAGATCCCAATTTCAATCCCTGGTGTCTCCAGTTGGGGTTGGGAGAGAGTCCCTCAGTGTGGGCATTTCAGAGGGAAATGAGCCAATGGTCTGACTGAGTATAAGGCAGACTCCTAAATTCCTTTCCTCAAAGCTTCAATCTGGCTACATTTCCTAAGCAAATAAGCACATCCCCTCCCATGCTTGCCACCAGCGTTTTTTTCTGGCAGCCACTGTTCCCCAGGTTAGGTTGCCTTTTGTGGCACTTTTCCTAGCAGCAGGACACGAGGACACTCTGCCATTCGTTTTAAGGTGGCTGTGCTTGAACAAAGACATTTCAAAAAGAGATGAAATTGCTGAATTACAGTTAACCAAAAAGTTCAATTATGTACATTTGCACCTGAATATATAGAAAGGTTTCCTTTCCTACTACATATGTTAATTAACTCCAAGTCTATTGTTTTATCATGTATCAATGACACTGAAAAGAGTAACCATGCTTATCTTGCCTACCTTCCAGTTTTAATGGAATTGTCACTATCTGTGCTACATTTTCCTCTGACCCCACAGTTTACAAGTGCTTTACCCAACCCCCCAATATCACCAGCACCACCCATATATATGTGCAACTGAGAATGATGCTCTGTGCATCTGATGAAGAGGACTCTGTTCCACAGAGGTTTTTACCATAATAGATTTGGTATCTATTGTTATTTGTAAAGGAAGGAACCTTCATATTTGCTTCACATTTTGCTTTAGGTGAAATCTGGTAGCAACCTAGAGATGTGTGGTGACCCAATGAGAAAGTTCAGCAGTCCTACTCAGATTATTTTGGCTTCCCTTGAAATGCCTCAAATGTTTCCCCTGAGGAGGAATTCCTCCTTCCAATTTCAGACCAAATGTTTGTGGCAACCAATAATCGTAATATGCATTTTACTTTCAAAATCTGGAGTGTACACTAGGTAAAGGGACCCCTGACCATTAGATCCAGTCGTGACCGACTCTGGGGTTGTGGCGCTCATCTCCCTTTATTGGCTGAGGGAGCCGGTGTACAGTTTCCAAGTCATGTGGCCAGCATGACTAAGCCACTTCTGGTGAACCAGAGCAGTGCCGTTTACCTTCCCGCAGGAGCGGTACCTATTTATCTACTTGCACTTTGACGTGCTTTTGAACTGCTAGGTTGGCAGGAGCTGAGACCGAACAATGGGAGCTCACCCTGTCAAGGGGATTTGAACCACCAACCTTCTGATCGGCAAGTCCTAGGCTCTGTGGTTTAACCCACAGCGCCACCCATGTCCCCCTTCCCTCCATAGAGTCCGCTAATAACCATTTTTGACTGCATATCATATCGCCCTCTATTTGTACAAAAAACTCTATTTGTATCTATAGTTATTTTTGCATTGCAAGTGTTATTTCAATCCTGCTAAATGTTTTTAACTGTTTACAGTGTTCTCTCAAGTAAGTTACAATCCCCCCCCCCCAGTCCTTGTTAAAGTTCTTATCATCCTGGTTCCTGATTTTTTTCAGTCATTTTAGCCATCTAATAATAATAATAATAATAATAATAATTTATTATTTATACCCTGCCCATCTGGCTGAGTTTCCCCAGCCACTCTGGGCGGCTCCCAATCAAGTGTTAAAAACAATACAGCGTTACATATTAAAAACTTCCCTGATCTCAGCATAGTCCATCAGTTTTGTTGTCCACTCTTCTCTTGCAGGTGTTTTCTCTTCCTTCCATCTTTGGACTAAGAGTATCTGGGCTGCCGTCATCAAATTAAGCAACTCTTCCTAAAATTCCTTTTCAGGGAGAAAGTGTAGTGCAACGGGAGCTCACCCCATCACGGGGATTTGAACCACCGACCTTCTGATCGGCAAGTCCTAGGCTCTGTGGTTTAACCCACAGTGCCACCCGCGACCCTTGGAGTGTACATTGGGAAGCCAATAATTCTGGAAACTGAACTTTTCAACCATGCTTTTGGATCTGTTAGCATGCTTGCAAAGAAGCAAAAAGTGTGTGTGTGTGTTGTGGGGAAATGTTTTCTGTTTACTGGAGTTTTATCCCTTTCAGCTTCTGTGTTCCGTAGCCTCACTCCAATGTGGCACAGTGCCTCACACACATAAAAACAAAAATAAAGCACCATGACATATTTTCTATATAGTAACATAAAATTAATGAAAGGCATGCATCGGTGCTGAATGCTAGAGATTTTTCTTCTCTGAATTTAGATGCAGTTGTAAAGCATGCCCAGCAGTAATGTTCTCCTAACAAAAATGTAACCACTAACGGCCTATTATTCAATATCCAATTGTTTGTGAAATAACTGTAGTTTGCTCTCTTGTTTTCTTTCTTGGTTCTGATTAACAGAAAGAGGACATTGCATGGATTCAGAGTGAAAGGAGTCCCAGAGATGAAATTTGACAACTTTGCTGCTCTTGTCCTGGTCTCTGTAAAGTACCGTAAATGCATTTTGAATTTGCTGAGGAAAGTTAAACATAAAAACTTGAGGGTATACAAAATCATCATCAACAACAAATGCCTTCATTCTTCACTCTGCAGGGTTCTTGTCCCAAATCTACCTCTGCTTATCTTTTACAGAGAAACCTGAAGTTGTTTCCCAGAAATTGTTCCAGCTTCCTCATCCTCATCTGAGAAGTAAACAAGTACATTTTCAGGAACTACATATACTAGAGGTCTGCACAGGTCACAACATTCACCTTGTACCTGTATCTGTGAGGTGTTTTTGTTTATTGTTTAATGCTCCTGTCATATTAATTTCCAAATTTCCAAAACAAACATAAGAATGCAATGAATCATACCAACCAACTGCTCACATACTGAATGTCACAAGTTCAATTCTTGGCAAATCCATGTATACTATTTATATATGTATGTAATATTTTTTTTTTACTCTATTCTTACCAAAAAACAACAACAGCCAAGAAGGCTCTTAGAGATGCTGACTAAATTAAGTAGTCAGGCAATTAAGTAGTTGCAGCAATTTCTGCAGTCAGGGTTATAATCTAAAACATATGACACACAAGAATAAAGAAATAGGAAGGAACAGCAGGAAAAGGAAACTAGCTTTTTAAAAGTTATAGTTATCATCATGACCAGCTGTGATGAAAATGGTTTGGGTAGCCTGATACTAGCCTGATACTGTTACCTGCTTACTAGGTAACAGCTGAGGGAGGAATAAAGGCAGCTGGTTTCTCAGCAGAGGTAATGGATAGGATAGGGCTGGGGGAAAATCCTTTCTAAAATCCTGTAATGGGAGCTTCTTATGGCATATAGGTCTAAGGATATTGAGATGATTCATCCCAGTTTGCTAGTCTTTCTCAGCCACCTGGCCACCTAGTCAGATTACTTAGTGAGGGTTATTTGCAGCAGCAGCAGTGAAATCAGGCTGTAAAATGATCTACACTGAGGTCCAGCTCCGAGGGCCTTCTGGCTGTTCCCTCACTGCGAGATGTGAGGTTACAGGGAACTAGGCAGAGGGCCTTCTCGGTAGTGGCCTGCCCTGTGGAATGCCCTTTCATCAGATGTCAAGGAAATAAACAACTATCTGATTTTTAGAAGACGTCTGAAGGCAGCCCTGTTTAGGGAAACTTTTAATATTTGATGAATTATTATATTTTAATATTTTGCTGGAAGCTGCCCAGAGTGGCTGGGGAAACCCAGCCAGACGGGTGAGGTATAAATAAATTGTTGTTATTTCCCATCCAGTTAAGGATATACCCAAATCCAGTAGTGACTGGTGTGGCATGCACCAGTGGCAGACTTTGGGCTCTGAGATTTCAATGGTGCCCTGTTTGGTTCTCAAATTTGCCTTGCCCTCCTCTCATACTCCAGTCTACAGCATTGTTGTGGTGCCACCTGCAGCGTGGTGCCCAGTGCAACTGCAATGGCAACACTGCCTTAAAACCACCTCTGCTTGGACCCCCCCAGATCCCATAAGCCTTGAAAGCTCTGACTTTGTTGTTGCCCTGCCTGAGCCAGTGCCATCCAGGAAAGTTGCAGGGATTCTGATGTTAGGAGGGTGGTTTCATGACTCTGTCCCACCACATCAACTGGTGCTGCACAAATGTGCTCCTGTACAGCCTCTAGCTGGAGTGTGGCAAATCTGGCAGAGAATCTGTTGTTTGATGGGGTGTCATGCATACAGTTTTAAGAGACTACATGCAAACTTTTGCAGTAGTTTAGATTGCCAGAGTTAGACCAACATGTATTGTAGCACCCTGCTTGTGGTTAACACTTAGCTGGAATGAAATATTCAACGCAGCAATAGAGAAATTAAAATAGTAATTTATTTGTCAGACAAATAAATATGAGGCACAGTGGTATATGGTTACCAAGCTCTGGCCTGGCCTCTTGCCATTCTGGCCAGCACTTATATTTCCTTAATCCAGCCCCCTTGCTCCTCCTGTGGCTGCCTCTGTCCAATCAGCCTGGTTGAAATTCCTATTGGCTATTTGCTAGAACCAATCACAAAAGATACACCCATTTCCTCTTGTCCTTTTATGGGAATCAAAAAGCTATATATTCTTCTATCTATAAATGACAAATAAGTAGTAATATATCTTACATGTGTCTCAACAAGGAATCTTAATTACCAGCTCACCTCTTGCCCTCCTTGCCCTATTGCCTTCCAAAACAGATGGTTAATCTTGAATTTTTATCTTAAACATATGTCAAGGATTTTGAGTTCACATCAACATTGAGAGATCTCCTTCATTTGAAGGTTTCTAAACAAAAGGCCTGACAACCATATATCAGGAGTGCTCGATGGCGTCTTCTGTCTGGCAGGAGGCTGGTGGCTGATGGCCCCTGTGATCTCTTCCAACTATATGAAATAAGAATCTAGCATTTCTTAAATCCTTTGCATAATTATATTTAAGCTAATATATTTAATACATAAATAACCTTTTAAAAGGAAAAGAAATCTTAAAAGGATCTTAGTTTAAGAAAGAAACAGCTTTAGAAAAGACTTCCCAAAAATGTTCTGTTTCTGCCAGCCAGACCAGTTGCTTTTTCACTGCTCTTGACCTTTTTAACCTTAGGAAGAAGATATGGCTCATTTTACTATTTATCCACCCTTAATTTGTAGGGTCAGTGTAACCTTGGCTCTCAGCCTGTAATTCCCTTTTTACGACTTTGAGAATTGTTTTCTGCTATAAATCAGGGGGCCCCCTTGTCTAGGAGTAAAAACATTGCCAAGGTTGTTAGGCAGCTGGTCTTCTGCCTGGCATGCAACATTTGAAGATCTTTAAGCTCATTTTTAAAATACAAGCCCTGATTAAACATATAAGCTTTAATAAAAATTCAGGCTTATGATTAGATGCCTCAGTATGAAATAGAAACATTTTCTCTCTCTCTCTCTCTCTCTTCAATTTTATACTGGCAAAAATTGTACGTTGAGTTACATATCAAGAAGAGAAAAATGGCAAACTGAACATCCCACACTTTCTCAATCTGAAGGCATAGTTGAGAACTGAATAATAATAGTAAACAACTGGTGAACAACTGGTGCTGTTGATGTCAATATATAAAGCAAAGTTCTTTCAAGGAATTTCTGGAAAATCACTCAAATAGGAGGGGTTCTTCGTATTACTGAAAATGTTCAAAAAACCCAGTGATTTGGCTTTCTTCTCATTTCTTTTTAAATCCAGTCTGGTTTTGCTCTTTCCCAGTCAGTTGGTTCATCAGTGGTCCTTTGGATCCTTAGAAAGTCAGCAATATGATATGTAGAACTGGAAGGTAAGCAGTGCTTAGCCTTGCTAAATCTTTTTCACTCTGCTACTCTGTGGCTAATAAAATACTTGCAGGCACTGCTTCTGTGCCATTCCCTTTCCTGTATAATGTTCCTGAACTGAACATTTAAACATGCCTGAGGTATGAAGACTTGCTTGAGTGAAATTGCTTCCCCTCCCCCCAAAAAGAGAGAAACAGGCTGTATTGATTGAATGGAGCTTAAGCCACTGAGCAATATTGAAACACCCATAATTTCCCCGTTCTTGTTTATGTGTCATATTAGCCAAGTCTGTATAAAGGAGTTCTCAGCAATGAGTTATTTGCCTGTCCATGAATTATATCTCACTCAATAATGTGCTGCCTGTGTAGCAATTGTTTCTTTAATAATCTACTCTTTGAATTATGATTGGTGGCTGAGATCTACTGTATTCTCTGGGGAGCTACTGCCTTGACTGTGCAATCTGTACATCTCTCTCTTTTTTCTGCTTGCAAACAACCCCTCTGGCACAGTACAGGTGAATCAATGCTTTCCTGATGTTGTTTTCCTCCCCTTTGTGCTTTCCCTTTATGTTTATGGTTTTCTAAAACAGTGTTTTCACAAGTGTGGCGGCTTCTTTTTCTGCCTTTCTTAGATCTAGCCATTGCTGTTGCATTTGTAGCAGAAACAATAGTTTGTGCTTTTCTTGACTACTGTAGATTATTTCTTCCCCGGCTCTCTACCCCATTGGGTTCCAAAATTAGCAAGGCAACTACAAAAATAACATTTTCCCCATTTTCTATTTTTATAATATCTATGGCTGCATTCACATAGATTCAGAATTGTAGTGCTAGAAGAGACCTCTGATGAAGTAGAGTCCACCGCCTTACTTGAGAGTCTATTACACTGTTGAACAGCTCTTACTGTCAGAAAGTTCTTCCTGATATTGAGTTATAATCTTTCTTGTAACATGGTGGTTTATTCTGTTTCCCTGCCATTTCCCTATTAATTTCTGAAGTATATTTGAGCTTTATGTGACATAAGCCACTTCTGGATATCTAGTGGATGTTTAGCACTCATTTTGGGAAAATCCTTTCAATAATATCACACACACACACACACACACACACACACCATAGATTGCTGTAGGGTAGAGATTCAGAAGAAGCATTTTTATGATGATGATGATGATGATGATTACTATTATTGTGCTTAGACACCAAAAACCAAGAAAAAACCATACATTTACCAGTACATCAATTGTTACAAAAAATTCAAATTAACAAAAAAAAACCTCAAATCATCTGACAATAAATCTTCTTAAAGTATATCTAACTTCGCCAATCATTTTCCACAGTTTCTTCTGTAGTCTGGAACCTTCTATCTACAATTTGTAAGACATCATTCTTTTTTCTTTTTCAGGTACATCCTGAAAAGATCTTCTATTGAAATTCCTGACCCCCTAAGGTTGTTCCCCCCCCTGCCTCTGTATTTTACTGTTTTTGTTTGCAGGATGTGTTTAATGAATTTATGCCTTCTACTTAGTGATCTAGAATTTTTCTAAATAATGAAATGTAGGTGGTTTTGATAATGAAATGTTCACAAAACGGCCTGGGTAGAATTGGGAGTCATCTTCATTACTCATCACTAACCCTGTCACAAACTGTTATGGGCCCATGAGTGTGCACAACCACATCACACCCATAACGAATCATGATAGCCTTAAGTTGTGCTATCTGGAGTGTGCTTTGTTTTCCAAGGTCCAAAACATTGCAGGTTGAATGCTCAGCATATGCCATATCCTCACAACAAAATTGTTCCCTCTGGGGAAGTTGTGTGGACTGTGCTCAAGAAACGGAAAATAGATTCCCATATTTTATTCTGCAACAAAATGATCCTGCAAAAAGGCCCAGGGCTTTCTTTTGCTGTCTCTCTCTACAATGGGGATACTTCCCTCCATTCTCCGCCATCTGTTTTTCCTTGCGTGCAGTCTGCAGAGCCTTGCCAGTGGAACGTCTTAATTATATACCCTTCCCCTTTGCAGAGTGTGCTAAATATAAAAGGAATATTCATTTGCAAAAGGCACTAATTAACTTATAGCAGAAGTTCGTGGTAGAAAGCGGAGTTTGGCGGAAAAACAAAGGGGTGTGTGGAGTCAGGGCTCATGTGTTATGTTCTTTAAAAGTGGTCTCTGTGCCCTCTGCATTGTCTAGAGAAGACTTGCCAGATAAAGGATTGCCAAAATGAGAGACACTGTCCAGTACAGTAGTGAAGCTGAGACATCCTTTGGGATCAGGAGGTGGGGGATTCATGGTAAATATTCCTTAAGAGGCACAATGTTTAGCAGAACAATTTTCACTACACACAAGGCATATGTACACAATGGATATGAGTGGGAGCATGGCTGCAAGCCAACACCCTACCCTCCACTCATAAGAAAGAAGTCATATCAGGCTTGTGCTCCGGATCAGGGCCCTGATGCCAGACCAGGAAAGGTTGGCCAGAGGAGCCTGCCATAAGGCTGCTCAGTTAAGGCCTAGCTGAGGGAAGAATTGGATCCTACATACACTGGTTTACCAAACCTTGGTCAGAGGTCTCATGAGTGCTATCAAAAATTAAACCAATTGTGCAATTACATAAACATCTATTGAAATAAATATTGGAAAGAAGAAGAAGAGAAGAAGAGTTTGGATTTGATATCCCGCTTTATCACTACCCTAAGGAGTCTCAAAGCGGCTAACATTCTCCTTTCCCTTCCTCCCCCACAACAAACACTCTGTGAGGTGAGTGAGACTGAGAGACTTCAGAGAAGTGTGACTAGCCCAAGGTCACCCAGCAGCTATATGTGGAGGAGCGGAGACACGAACCCAGTTCACCAGATTACAAGTCTACTGCTCTTAACCACTACACCACACTGGCTCTCAATGTCCTTTATCTTATACTTTTTGCTCCTGTCTGTGTAAAAGTCATAGTTTATATGGAATATTTGCTGAGGGATATGTTTAGGTTGTAGAGACAGGGGACCTGTGGCCCTTCAGATGTTGCTGAACTATTGCTTTTACCATCCCTGACCATTGGTCATGTGGGCCGGAGCTGATGAGTGTTGGGAGTCTAACAACCTCTGGAGGATCACAAGTTTCACATTCATGGCATATGCCACTATTGGATGAGTCTGGTTGGGTCATGGTTAAGTCCACATTTTAAGGATTACATCGCTACCTCTTCAATGAAATTTTCACTATTGTGTAATCAGTCGCTCAGCTAGACCTTCATATAGTTGATGGAATAGAAGGCCATGATAATTTCAAAGAATCTGAATTAAGATTATTATTTTTTCCAACCCACTGAAATTCTGGCATGCTTTTGCACTGCAGTCAAAATCAGCAGCATTTATTAATTTGGATACTTGTTGTGAAGCATTAAGAAGATGCTGTTGTTTATAGATTGCTCTTCCCTTCTAGGGTCCCCCCCCTAGTTTATAGAGGGGAAAGAAAAAGGAGAGTTGACATGTTTCAGCATGTTCCTTGACATTTTGACAGCTCGTGATTTTAAGCCGCTTGTTTTTTCTCCCTCCTGATTATCAGTGCCTATAAGAGGTACAATCATAACTAGCAAGGACTGCTTTGTCTTGAAACTATAGAGAGGCTTTACATAATTGATGCAACACTGAGGACAGACCCAGAGAAAGTGCCTGCTAGAACTCTAAAGGCAAGAATGATTATTTATATCTTGTCTCCATGAGCAAGAGACGGTTGCGTTTTCAGTTTACATGGTGTTGGCATTTTTCTTTTAATCAGAAGAGACCACTGTTGTTAGTGAGGACCTTCTCTGACACGATCTTCCCTATTTAAATTTCCTTTAGGCAACTCCTATGTCAAGAGTTTCAAGTGTTCAGCATGCCAACACCTTCACCGCTGCAAGCCTCTTTGATAACAAATGGGAGTTGTGTAAGCACTAGAACATGAACATCCATTATGGTACTTGCATAAGAGCAATGGTGGGTGGGTTGTGCCCCAAACTGGGAATCGTGGTTAAGATAACAAAGGCTTTCAGTGTCGATAAATCCACCAGTTGTAAATGATTCTTTCCTATGGAAAAGAACGAGGAAAAGGTGGCGCCCATTCATCTGTCATCATTTTTTTTAATGATCCTTCTTTTTTGCTTTAGGGATGTACCTGAATATCAGGGTACCATTGTGCTCATGTCCTTCATGTGGTCTTCCTGTTTGGCCACTGTGAGAACAGAATGCTGGGCAAGACAGGCCTTTGGTTCTTTCAATCTGAAGACAGATGGTGCAGCACCCTCACTGAAGCTAAGAGTGCCTGAATGAGAGACTGCTTGGGCATCCTTTGAATGTCCCCCTTGAGTTCTATAATGGAAGAAAGGCAGGACACAAACATGATAAAAAACAACAACACACCACCATTTCCCTTAATGCAATCTTCCCCAACTTGGTGTCCTGTAGATGTTTTTGTTTTAGTTAATGTTATTGAGAGTTTTCAACATAAGATACAATTAAAACCCAGCTAATCTAATGAAAATAAATAGAAGAGAAGCAAGAGAGGAATAAAGTTCATCACCTTCCTGTAGACATTTTTGGACTGCAACTCCCAGCAGCCCTAGTCAGCAGCGCCAAGGATCAGAGATGGTGGGAGTTGGAATCAAAAACATCTGGAGGGCACCTGGTTGGGGAAGATTTCTTAATGGATTTCCACAATTTGTACACTTGGCTTACACTACTCTTCCTCTAACTACTTTGGTCCCGTACACTATGTCTAGGACAGGGATGGGGAACTTGTGGCTCTCCAGATATTATTGGGCTACAAATCCCATCACCTCTGACCACTGGCCATTCTGAGTGGCACTGATGGAGTCCAGCAACATCTAGAGGGCCACGGGTCCGCCCCCCCAAAGCATTGGTCTAGGTCGGAAATGACTTTTCAGAGTAGGCTGCAGGTAAGGTCAACAGAGAAGCAATAGCAATTGCTGTACTTTTTTGTTGTTGGTGGCTTGAGAATACTGCCAAACTTTATTTCTCTGCACCAAATTTCCTAGATCCCCACCACAACAGAACAGCAACCATTGTCTGGCAGAGTTGTGCTGTGGTAAGGTCAGGTCAGGGAGCATCTGTTGGTACAGGATTGTATCATAATGTACTCCTTTGGCAGCAAAGGTTACACTACCAGCATGACAGCATGAAGATACTAGTTGTGCAATGAGTCCTTAGGGCCAAAACCAATGAGCTGTTGCTGCTTGGGTGCCATTACCTCCTAACCTAAGGTCATCCCAGTCTCTCCTACTAATTTTTCGCCTGCTGATGGGGCTGCAATAAATATATCTTGACTGAAGATTACAGCGATAAGCAAAGACAATAGATTGAGCACACTATGCTAGACAATGAATTATCCATACCATCTGTTTTCTGTTAACAGATTTGAACAAGCAAATAACATTTGGAAACAATGTATGTTAATCGCTGTGCCTTTGAAACAGTCTTTCTTTCGGAGCAATTAATTATTATTAACTAAATGCGCATGTTTTACAAAAGAAACTCCCCCCTCCCCATAGTAATTGTCATCGCTAGCAACATTTCTAGAGTTAATCAAGGCATGCATTTATAAATATTTTCAACAAAGAGGTTCAAGCTACATCTAGGAATGGAGGAGGAATCTTTAAATACAGAAACAGTGGCATTTCCAACCCAATCCAGCGTATCCCCAAGCCATTTGTGCATTGTCAGAGTTTCTTTTTTCATATATAGATAAATGAAATCCCAACTAATTATATTCAGAATTATGCACAATATTTAATACCAACCCCCCCCAAGGGACCCCCCCCCCCGGTACCAACACCTCTTTCTGGAGAAGGTGATGGAGAGGGTTATGGCTGGAAATTCTAGCTGTACAACAGTTCTCGGTATTCTACGGTGGGAAAGGATGTGCTTTAAATGTATAGTGTGTACATAGCCTTTATCAATGCATGAGAACAATTGTGCTCAGAGATAAAAAAAAAAAAGCTTTCTGCATAGCTGTTGCAAAGATGTTTCTCTTTCTCATAAAGCCATGGATGAAGACACAGACACAGTGCTATGGTTGCTTCTAACTGATCGTAGCAATTTCTGGGTTTCAACAGTTTTGTAAATCTGCAAAAGCAATTGGGTTTTCATGCAACGAAGGGGAGGCAAAATGTTATTATCTTTGGTATAAGAAGAACTCCAGCTGTTGACTCCCAGAATGAAAGTAATTGAATAAAAGTCAATAAAGGAAACTATTTTATTATAAATGTTAAACTGATAGTAGTAAGTTTACCTTGCTGAGATTTTATTAAGCGGAGCACTGAGAAAGTTTGTGTTAGCTTGGAAAGCTGCTGGGTCACTCATGAGAGATGAGCCAGATGATCTGTCTGCCATCAGTGCTGGGACAGAAAAAAGATGCACAGATCATTAGCAGAATGGTCATTTGCACTGGTCCTCAGAGGGCTTCTCTGCCATTCATTTAAGACTATTGACCACAGTGGCGTAGCGTGGGGGGTGCAGGGGGGGCTGGCCGCACCAGGTGCAACATCTGGGAGTTAGGGTTAGGGAGCGCAAATTCACGGGTTAGGGGGCACAAATCCATGGGTTAGGGGGCGCAAATCCACGGGTTAGGGGGCGCAAATTACTTGCCTTGCCCTGGGTGCTGACAACCCACACTACGCCACTGATTGACCACATACATTTATAGAATCATACAATCATAGGGAATTGTAGAGTTGAAAGGAGTCCCAGGGTCATCTGGTCCAGCTCCCTGCTATGCAGGAATCTTAACTAAAGCATCCATGGCAGATGACCATCTGACCTCTGTTTAAAAACCTCCAATGAAGGAGAGTCCACAACCTTCCAAGGGAGTCCATTTAAAGCACCATGAAGAGTCATGGCTTTCCCCAATGCCGTAGTTTGTTAAGGGTGCTCAGGAGACCTGAACATTTGGTGCAGAGAAATACTATGACAGATCAGGTAAGAGTGCTTGTTTTTTATATCCTAGTAGCAAACTGAAATCCCTTGTAGAACTGAGTGCTATACGGAATAACAACTGAAAATAGCAATAGAGTTAGTGAGAGGAATGCAACCGCAGGGGCAGGCTTTGGGCTCTCAAATTTCAGCAGTGGCCTGTGCAACACTAAATTTCAGCACCTCCCCACCTCTTACACTCATTTTTGGTGCCCCCTGCAGTGAAAGGGTGGTAAAATGGCAAATGCAATTCAGCATAAACAAGTGGCATATACAGTGGTGCCTTGCAAGACAAAAAGAATCCGTTCTGCGATTCTCTTCGTCTAGCGGTTTTTTCGTCTTGCAAAGCAAGCCCATTAGCAGATTAGCGCTATTTGCGGTTTAGTGACTTTTAGCGGCTTATTGGCTTAGAAAAAGGGGGGGAAGGGGGGAAAACCCGCAGGAACTCGCAAGACATTTTTGTCTTGCGAAGCAAGCCCATAGGAAATTCGTTTTGCGAAGCACCTCAAAAAACGGAAAACTTTTTCGTCTAGCGAGTTTTCCGTCTTGCGAGGCATTCGTCTTGCGGAGCACCACTGTACACTCATAGGTCAGGAAAGAGGCCTTGGAGTCATAGTAGATAGCTCAATGAAGACGCCAACCTAGTGTACAGCAGCTGTGAAACAGGAAAACTCCATGCTAGGGATTAGTAGCAAAGGAATTGAAAATAAAACTGCCGATAACATAATGTTTTATACAAATCACTGGTGCAACTACATTTGGAATATTGTGTACAGTTCTGCTCACTTCACCTTTAAAAGGATGTTGTCGTGTTGGAATAGGTTCAGAAAAGGGCAGCTAAAGTGTTAAAGGGAGCAGAGCAACTTCCCAGTGGTACCTCTAGTTACGTACCTAATTTGTTCCAGAGGTCCATTCTTAACCTGAAACTGTTCTTAACCTGAAGCACCACTTTAGCTAATGGGGCCTCCCGCTGCTGCCACACCGCGGCGCCGCGATTTCTGTTCTCATCCTGAAGCAAAGTTCTTAACCCAAGGTACTATTTCTGGGTTAGCGGAGTCTGTAACCTGAAGCGTATGTAACCCGAGGTACCACTGTATGAGGAAAATGGCAGCTTTTGAGACTCTCTACTTTAGAGAAAAGGCAAGTTAAAGGTGGCATGGCAGAAGTCCATGGAAGGGAGAAAGTGGAGTTTTTCTTCCTCTGGAATAACACTAGAATTCGTGGACATCAAATAAAGCTGAATCTTGGAAGATTCAGAACAGATCAAAGAAAGTACTTCAGATCAAAGAAAGTACTTCTTCCCACAGCTTGTACTTAAACTATGGAACTCACTCCCACAGGAGGCAGTGATGGCTACCAACCTGGATGACTTAAAAAAAGGATTAGACAAACTCATGCAGGAGAGGGCTATCCATTTCCACTAGCCACAATGGCTACAATCTATGTCCATTGTCAGAGGCATCAAACACCTGAATATCAGTTGCTAGGAATGGCAGGTGGGCTTACAGGTTTCTCACAGGCACCTGGTCATTCTTTGTGAGAACAGGATCCTAGAATCATAGAATTGTAGAGTTGGAAGGGACCCTGAGGGTCACCTGGTTCAAACCCCTGCAATGCAGGAATATCAACACCCAGGAATATCAACATCCAGATGGGCCTTTGACCTGATCCAGCAGGCTTGTCTTATGTTCTTACGTTTTTGTTTTTTTAAAAGAGAGCAGATGATTCACATGTAAATAGTGCTGATTAAAATTTACTTTCTAACTTTTAAAGTCTGGGTTTTTTAAAAAAGCTCTTTCATTGCTGGTTTCTGACATTTGAATCTGTGTGTGCATTTTACAATCAAAACTCATTATGAAACGGCAGCCTTCCAAGTATTTCTGTGCCTTCTTTTGGTTTGATTGCTGACCCCAAGCCTTGTTTTCTTGGGAAAAGAAAATTCCCTTGAGGCCTTGTTAGCTGGCACAGGAATCTTAAAGCCAATTAATTCTCTTTCAGGACATGATGTATGACACATTTCAATACCACATCAATTATTTAACTGAAGAGGAGGACTTTAAATGCGCCAACAGTACGGACACCAATTTGCCAATTAAAATGGCAGAGGCAGAAGCAATTTGTTTCATGTGCTTTAGGTTTTCAGGGGTTTGGGCATTGTTCTTTTGGCTGCCTCTTTCATTTCATTAAGGCCAACCCAGGTTATATTTAATTTATTTGGATTGGATCCAGACAGCTGCTTGTTTCCAGTGTGGTGCTAAGTACCCATCCCATCAGTGCTTGTGCAATGGGACTTCCCTTTCCCTGCATCCTGCCCCCAAATTTGTTCTAAGGGTTTTAGCTCTCCAGAGAAGATTTGGGGAGGATTCAGGGTTTGTGCAGTGTGTGTGTGTGTTCCCAGAGTTCCATGGGAAGAGAGATTGGTTGTTAAACCACTCTTGTAATGGTAGCTCTGTGAGGGAAATAGGGGTCTTCCAACAACTTGAGGTACGCTTAACAAACTGTAGATCCCAGGATCCTTTTGGGGGGAACCATGAATGTTTCAAGTGGCATGTGGGGCCTATATCAGACCGTTCTTTCTATCAAGCTTGGGGCAGCAGCAAGACATCAATTCCACAAGAGCCACACTCAAAATGGCTGTGCAGACATACCTTTAGAATCTAGGGGGTAAAAGATATTATCTGTACCAAGGGGAAAAGCTGTCTAATTAAAAGCAAACTCCTTTGCTTTTTTCAATATCTAGTCTACATAGGTGATCATGACATCTCCTTAATTAGCAAGGCAAAATGGATTACCCCTTATGAAGAAGCCGCACAGGGACTTTTCTATAATGGTGTCTTAAAACGGACAACTTGTATAAAGCAGGGTTTCTTTTCCCTTTTTAAAAAAATTGTTGTTCTGTTAGTTAGGAGCTTGTGGCAAGATGAATAATTTGTGAAATGAAGAATGTATTTTGAGACAGAGCAAGAGCTCTTGATCTGAAACTAATTTGTTGTCAAACAGAGTTAAAGGGCTGCAAGTTGTACTTTATCTTGAGCTGTTTATTCTGATGGAAATAAACTGATTGAGCCAGACTCCTCACTCAGTTACATTGCCTTTAGATTGCTTTCACCATTCTGAGCTCTCAGGAACTGCACTAGCAGAAGTGGCCCCTGGTGTAATGGATCAAATGAATTGAGCCAACATGGGATTTTAACTTCCTCTCCTCCCAGCTGCAGTTCCTAGCACAACCACAAAATCTGCTCCAAAGTGTTTGTGGAATCTCTCCAGGAGATTTTGTGTGTGTGCAGAAGGTGCCAAGAGAGCTGAGAAGTAGGTGGAGTCCCATTGTGCAAGTAGAAATCCACACACACACACAAATGTTGGATTTTGCCCATATAATACATATTTGCAGAGAAATGTTATTCATTGAATTGGTTTTTCACTTTGGGGAATTGTGTCATTTCCTTGTTCACAGATAAGTGATTTGTTGTAGACATCCCCAGTGTCTCCTTTGCTGAGCCTGGATTTGAGCTTTAAGCCAATTGGTTCAAATCCAAGTTGAATTGTTTTATTTACTGGACCAGTGCATTCCATCCCTTAAATAAAGGTTGTGTTGGCATGCCTTGGGAATATCTATCTTGTATGGTGAAATGTTCTTTCTAGACATCCATTAAATTCCCTGGATAAATTTAATTAATCTCATCAAACATGATTTTAACTTCCCTTGAAATTGCTACATATTTTTAATGCTTTTAGATGTTTTCTTAATTGGACTGCAGCCATGAAATAAAGAGAAGTGACACAAGAAGTGTTGGAATAAACATTGGCTCATGTTTATTTAAATTTATGGAAATTAACTGTGCTGTGACTGTGTGGGAACTTAGATGTTAGCAAATCAGGTGAGGCCAATCCTGCTGCATAAGAGGCCCTTCGTTCCACTGGTTTTATTTCAGCCTCACACCAAAAAGTGGGTAGGTAGGCCTTTGTGACCCATCCCCTCGTGGGGCCCCACAACTCTGTGTGGAAGTCAAAGGTGATTCCCAAAGGTGATCCTTATCCAGCCAACAGGCGCCACAAACCCAGAAGGCCAGTTTCAAAATTAATGGCCATTAATTTCTCACTCATATGCTTTGAGTCTAATCCAAATCCTATCGTTCCTTGAAGAAGGAGTAAATGCATTATGGACCAAAAAGTTTTGGAATATAAATTGTTAGTGTAAAAAACAATATCAACAACCTGAACCCGCCTGAATTAAAGCTTCACAGTAATGATTACATGATTATTAAAAACTATAGCAAATATCCTGAACTTCCAACTCCTCCTGGATAACTAAAATAAATACAATCATACAAATGCACTTAATTTCTTCCATTCTTTCATAGGTATGCCTTAAAAGCAGTTTTCAATTGCATCCTATACTTGAAATGACTACTCTTTCCAACACATTCTGGGAATCTTGGTACACACATGAATTTGGATACTGTCAGCTACAGACCTTCTGACCTTTGCAGACAAAGTGCTTGGGTTATGTTGCAGAGTAAGAGGATTCCATTCCTAGAGGGAGGTGTTTTTACAAGAAGCATTTCAGTTCTTCTGATTGTTCAGTGCACTAAGGTGCACTGAACATTGACCTCCAGCTGCCTACAAAGATGAAGAACATGATAACGTTAAGAACTGCAATCTCAACCAATAATGCTTGCTTAAAAATTATTTTTCCCCTTCTGGAAGATGCTTGGATCTGGCTGCTTCTATTTATAGCTCCCATTGGCATCATCAACACTTAACTACAGGCCTCAGTTTAAGAATGTGATGGGACAGAGACACAATTTCCCCCCAGAGATGACCAAAGCCAGACAACATCTTTTATGTTGGGGTGAGAAGTATTCATTGGAGGTGAATCCAACTAAGGCTGCATTCAGACAGCACTTTGTTCCGTTTTCCTGATATTTCCTTACCTGATAATTTCTGCATTTTATGTGATATTTCACACATCATAAAAGCCTCTTCCAGAAATCTAATGGAATCTAGCAGGAAAGTAGCATTCATTTCCATATTAATTGCTTCCAGAAAAAAATCTATTGACAACCTGAAAAATGGTGAGTTTCCTGCTGTAACTTCCCCACCAGTTTCATGGATCACACTACATGATGAAAACATGTGGGAGGGATGTCCTGTTGCACAAGTGGAAGTCTGTTGGGCAGGTAGAATTGCCTGTGTTTGACACAACATTCAGGGTGTAACTTCGGTGAATAGCTCTTTAAGCAGGATCAGGCATCTCTTCAAGGATCGTTTTCAGTTTTTCTGACACCTGGGTTACGATAGCATTCCTGGCATCACGAGAGCTTGGAAATGTAGCTTTCTGGGTTCAACCCCTGACATCTGTAGGTGGGACTGAAAGCATAGTAGCCAACTCCTAGTGGCTGAGGTCCCTTCGATTCCCCCCAATAAAATATTTGAGGAGGCTGCAGGCCCCCCAAGTTGATGGACATTGCCATCCAAATTGTGTGTGTGTGTCTGCATCTTGTGGTTGATTATGCAGGGATGGGCTTACCTGCCCCCCCCTATTTTATTCAGGTTGGCACCCCTGGCTGGGAGAGTAGCTTACCTGAAACTCTGGAGAGCCACTACCAGTCAGTATAGACAATACTGAGATAGAAGGCAACTTCTTAGGTCCCAATGTGGGGGGCCTCCATAAATACAGACGGCTTTCTGCTTCAGGCAGCCCCTTCCAACACACACACTCATTCCTACACCTCCCTCCCACTATTGCATTTCCAAATTTCAAGAACACTTGAATAACGCTATTATCTTTAGGCATGGTTAGAAGTCACAGGAGATAACATTTTTGGACTTTTCCCACACTGAACCATGTATAGAAATTCTACATAATGGGATGCTGCAAACAAAGCCTGACAGACTTCTTGCTGCTCTAAATAGCAAGTGAAATGATATTGCAAACGATGGGATCAGGCTTAGAATTGGATTTGGAACGTCAAGCGATTTCTCTCAAAATGTGGGAAATAGTTTGACTTATTCTGAGCCAAAATGCAAGTCCAATCAGGCCCTGTTGTGGATCCAGTGATATCTCTGAATGGAACAGGTGATATCCTGCAGATAGCTTGCACCACGTCAGCTTTCACCCTTCCCTACCCCTAACTACCTGTTACCCTACCCTAAATACCAGTTCCTGGGAATCACATATAGGGAGATGGCTGCTTCACACAGGTCCTGCTTGCGGGTTCTCCATAGGCATCTGGTTGACCACTGTGACAACGGGATGCCAGACTAGATGGGCCTTTGGCCCAATCTAGCAGGGCTCCTCCTATGTTCTTATGCTGATATGGTTTTGAGCCAGGCTCGAGACCACTGAAAATGCCCGAACTGTCAGTTTGCATTTCTTGGTGCAGAAAGTATTGATCTGATGTGTAGATATTCAAGAGGGTTCTGGAAGCTTCTCTGTGTGAAAGAAACAAGCAGAAGGTTCAAGATGTTTGGGTTATTCCTTCAGAGAAGCTGAGTACAGCTGGCTTAAACTGGTTCTCTTATCTCTTCTGTCAAGGTTATGCTGACTATAAAAGTAAGACCTGAAGGAGCCTGGGTTTCACTTTCTCTTTCTCTTTCTTTTCCTTCTGATGTGGTGTTCTGTGTATAGTGTTAAGGTTTAGTCTTATTATAAGTTATTGTAAGTTTAAGTTATTGTAAGTTTAAGTTAAGTCTGCTGCAACTGGGTTTCTTATGGACAGTGCCAATCCTGAATGTATTGGATTTGTGACCATTATGCTCATTTGCCTTCAGTAGCAGTAAAGCTCTGCTGGGTGACATACAATTGCCTCTGGTCTGTTTTGGGGACTCCTGGAACATGTTTAAATTTTACTCTGCTAACTATACGTTGGAGTTCTGCTTTGGATCAATATTGAGTAGAATTTCATGACACGAACAACAGTACAAGCTACTGAAATCCCCCTCTCTCCCTCTTTCTAGCCAGATAATATGAAATTAAATGAAATCTTTAATATTGTTGAGAGAGAAGAAGTTCATAATAACATTGCAGTTTGGATTTGGTATCACTATCTCCGTGATGTCCTTTTGTGATTGTGTAGGATTTCTTTCAACCTACAATTTAAATTAACAGTTTCAATTATTAATACTAAAACATTGTTTTTAATACATTTACAATGCATTTTTAAAATGTATTTCTATGGAAACAAATGTTGGGGAGTTAATTGCCCCGATCCATTTATAGTCATACCCATACACCCTGCCACTCCTCTTTGGGCCTGGCTCAGTTTGCAAAACCATTAATGGGGAGGTGCTTTCAGAAACACATTCAAGTGCAAGCCATTAAAAGTAATGTAGTGCAGATGTTTGTATCCACACTTGGATGCATGCTTGAATGCTATTTCAAATAAATGTTTAAACAGCAGGGATCAAGAGTGTCAAATCGTACTTACTTAGCTGCTCTTCCATATTAGGGCCTCAAGAGTGGATGATATACTGTGTACAAGGATAAAAGATAAACATTTATAGATACTGTTGACAAGGAAGTTATAGTCCACAACATCTGGAGGGCATTATAAAGCCTATCACTGCCATTGGCTATGCATGCAGGTTATGTTTCCAAAATCACAACTTTTCTTCTCTTCCCCATGCTTTTTTTCCAAGTATGGGGGAGGTCAATGTGGAACAAAGGTTCCTCAAAGCTATTTACAGAGATTGAAAAATGCCAACAACCAAATCAAACAGTCCTTTTCATAAAACAATGAAATAGAAATAGAAGTAGGGGTCCTCTAGATAAGTTACAACAATGTAATCTTCAGTATTAAAAACTGTTAAAACAAATTATAGTCACAGGAATAGGGTTGTTCCTGAAACAACACACCTCAGGTGTCAAATTGCCAATGTAAAGAAATACACCTAGGGGTGTTAGTGGACCACAAGCTTAACCTGAGTCAACAATGCAATGCAGCAGCAAAAAAGCTAGTGAATGGCATGCTAGGCTGCATCTACAGAATTATAGTGCCTGATCAAGGAGAGTAATAATACCACTCTATTCTGCCTTGGTCAGAACACACCTGGAATACTGTGGCCAGTTCTGGGAACCATATTTTAAGATGGTTATTGACAAGCTGGAACGTGTACAGGAGAGGGCAATCAAGATGACCAAGAGTTTAGAAAGCAAGCATTATGAGGAACAGTTGAAGGAATTGGGCATGTTTCGTCTGGTAAAGAAGAGACTTAGATGAGGTATGATAGCCATCTTCAAATATCTAAGGGACTGTCACATGGAGGATGGAGCAAGCTTGTTCTCTCCTGCTTTAGAGTGTGGGACCTGAGCCAATGGATTCAAGTTACAAGAAAGGAGATTCCAACTAAACATCAGGAATAACTTTTTGACAGTAAGAGCTGTTTGACAATGGAACTCTGTAGGGAGGTAGTGGACTCTCCTTCATTGGAGGTTTGTAAGCAGAGGTTGGATGGCCATCGATCTTGGATGCTTTAGTTGAGATTCCTGCATTGCAGAAGGTTGGTTAGATTATTCTCAGGATCCCTTCCTACTCTACAATTCTTTTATTCTATGGTTAACTTCTAAGGATGTATTCGACACACAAGGAAAAGCTGTTAGAGCAGCCACTTGGAGTAGCAATCTGAGAGAGAGAGAGAGAGAGAGAGAGAGAGAGAGAGAGATGTAAAGGTACCCCTGACCATTAGGTCCAGTCGCGGACGACTCTGGGGTTGCGGTGCTCATCTCGCTCTGTAGGCTGAGGGAGCCAGGGTTTATCCCCAGACAGCTTCCAGGTCATGTGGCCAGCATGACTAAGCCGCTTCTGGCAAACCAGAGCAGCGCACAGAAACGCCTTTTACCTTCCCGCCGGAGTGGTGCCTATTTATCTACTTGCACTTGATGTGCTTTCGAACTGCTAGGTGGGCAGGAGCAGGGACTGAACAACAGGAGCTCACCCCGTTGCAGGGATTCGAACCACCGACCTTCTGATCGGCAAGCCCTAGGCTCTGTGGTTTAGACCACAGCGCCACCCGTGTCCTGCTCTCTCTCTCTCTCTCTATAAAAAGGCAGGCCTTGAAGGATCTCATAAGTATGTTTTAAAGATAATTATCATTTCATGTGGATGGGGGGGGGGCAGGAGGATGAAGCCTGCTCATTTAATGCAGAAAGAGGATGGAGCAGCCCTCATTTTGAACACAATGCAAAAGTGATGCAAACCAGGTTTTGACGGATCCTTCCATCCCTAGCTGAAACTGTTTCCCATGTGCTTTTTGCAGTGAAACTGCTGAACGTAAGTTCAACTCAGGGCAAGGAAAAGTGCATTAATAATGACTGGAGTGAAAGTGTGTTTAAGCCATGCTCACTACTAATGAAAAGTAATGTTTGCCTCCCACTTCAACTCTGCCTTTGAAATGATGGCCATGCCGCATATTTGTAGATTGCCATTGTCAGGATTTAAGCAGTCCTGGAAATATTGACTTGTTCATCTGGTCATCACTTGAGTGCAAGTGTTGAACAACCCTCTCCTTGTGACCTTGACAAGACCCACAGACTGGGAAATGTCAAGAGTCCTCCAATCAAGAATCAAACAGCTCACTTGGGTGGAATCACTTGGGTGAAAATGCTTTTCTTTTTTTTCAAAAAAAAATGTTTTGAAAAATGCATTGAATTTGCCATAGCTCACAGTCGCCATCTAGTTCCACAATTGTAAATTGCACTTTACAGCACATTCAGAAATGTTTTATTTGCAGCTGTATAGCTGAGTCCCTGGAGAACTTGAAATGAATTCTTCCATTACAGCAATTATAAGTAATTACGCCCTTGCCTCTACCTGCAGTAATTACAGCCAGCAATACTAATAACATACCTCAAGATCAATTGTAGCGAGCTTCATTTTCTGATTGCTGACAACCTCTGTAGGAACTAATGTGAAACAATTCAATAGATTGGTTTTGAGCAGAATAGCAAGTTGAACATATTGCTGCAATGCAGTCTTTGCATTTAAGCACACTTAAACTCTGCAAAATGAAAACAGCAACCCTGCACTTAAATTCCCACAGGGAGAAAAGCCACTGAGGTTGCAATTTGGAGCAGGCAGGCAGTGAAAGGGTCCAGTGCAGCCACCTGTTCCTCATTACCTGCACTGAAAGTAGCAAAGAACAAAAACAGGTGATGGCAGAGCCATTACCCTGACAGAATGTGGGACGTTCAGTCTCAGACTAGAAGTGGGGGAGAAGTCCCTCCCCCAGCTGTGTGTTAGTTAGCAAAAGGCAAGAGCAGAGTTTGGAGGGGGAGGTGGCCAGGGTTTAAAGGGAGTTTGATGTCACCACATGAAACAGTGCCTTTTGCAGGAGGCCTTTGAAACGGAGGTTGCCAAGGTGACGGGGCCAATGATGTACATGGAAGAGGGAGCTGCATTTGGCGATAGGCTCTGGGAAAGAGAAATAGGAAGTGTGAAGTCCTCCATGTGCGCTGGCTGGGGGAGGGAGCATGGCTGGCTTCTGCTTCCTGAAGTTATGGGAGAAGCAACAATAGACATTATTGAGCTGTAATGCTCTGCAGCCCCTCCATTTAAGGCTTTGTTGTTGTTTAGTCATTTAGTCGTGTCCGACTCTTCGCAACGCCATGGACCAGAGCACGCCAGGCACTACTGAAGGCTTTAGGTTGTATAAATAATATTTCATGAAGCCTCTGCAGTGTCTTAATTTTCCAAAGGAAACACAAACCCTTGTTTAGTGCCAAGACCCCTGGAATCTCATGCACAGCTGGGATGGGCTGTAGTAGTTAAAAATGGGTAAGAAAGAAGGGAATGTGTATTAAAGGTATAACTACGGATGATTGTCAGAGACGCTGAAGGAAGTCAAAAAATAATTACGATTTGTTGTATGTGGGATTAAATGAATAATCGGATGGAAATTTATAAAATGTATAATAATAAAAATTATTCTAAAAAAAAAAAAAAATGGGTAAGAGGGAACTAGGAGAGCTTATTTACATCTCCACGCAAAAGAACCTTGCAGCTTCTACTGTAGTTATCCCTGCTAGTTCCTTCCTGCACATAACAAAGAGGATTAATCTCCATTACTATACATTATATCCAAGGTATATATGTACCTGGTGTGCTACATGACTGAGGCAGAACAGTGCCCAGTTGGGAACAGAGGCTCTTGCTACACTTCAGCTGCCGGCAGGTTCCCCAGGCACTACTAGCTAAGTGGTAAAAATGAACAGCTCTTGCATCACTGTACAGTTTCCACTTCAGCCTCTTCAGCTTCCAGCTAACAAAGATGTTAAACTCTAGGTCTCAAAGTTTGAGACTAGTTTCCTATTTCTCCCGCCCAGCCCCTGGCTCATTGAAATAACCCAGCAAAGTTACAAACTACCATTTCATTACATTTACCTGTACTGCAAGCCACTCGCCTAGATTTGTAATCTGGGGCTCTGTAGTGGCACTGGCAACAAATAATTAACTCCTAAAATTGTAACTGATAATATTTTCCTGAACATGCCGCATATTTTATCAATCACAGAATATCCTGCTTTGGAGCAATCATTTCCCAGTTCTCAGTTTTAAAATATAATAATACCTTAATTGCCCTCAGTTTACTTGCCTTCTACTCAGTAAACTAGGTATTCATTTCTGGATATTTATTGATTTCAAGGGACTTAGCATTTAATTACATTTCAGCAATTCTGTGCTTAAATATTTAAAGGCTTTTTATGCTGTGCAATTATTATGTTGATCTTAACCGAAAGTGTCATAGTCAGTAAGAATATTCTATTCACTTCTTGAGCACATGCATGCTGATATTTCTGAGACTTTTAATTCATAGGATCATAGAATCCATAGAATCATTCCAAGAAAAGAGCTAATATTACTAGGGTTGCAAGCCTATGCACATTTCCCTGGGTGTAAGTTCCATTGAACATCCTGAGACATACTTCAGAGTAAATATGCACAGTATTGCAATGCAAGTTCATACATTCTTGGATAATATGGTTTGACTTTCCACACTTCTTTGAGAAGTTTCAGAGGTGCAATGCTCAGCCAGGTTCAGTTTCCTTGTAAGAAGGTCACTGGAGGCTTATTTGAGTTTATTTACAAATACACAAGTTGAGTGTAGGCGGACACAGGCACAGCCATTGAGGCAGGGCAGCACAGTGGATCTGGCCTCCCAGAAGTGCCGTTATTGCTCCTTTGAGCTGAAAGTTATTTTTCAAATATTGCTTATTGCTTTTTTCTTTTTCTTGCCTAAGCTGATGTCGAAGGTTGAAAGGATCAGTACTGGGTGCCCTTTGCAAGCCTTCCCACACATACGCCTGCCATCACCACTGGTGGAGGTGAGAGGAATGAAGAGGAGAAAGTTTTTCACCCTTGGTCCCACATCTGCTGCTGCTGCTGCTTCCACTGCAAGTTGCAAGTGAGAGGGGGAAAGCCTATGTTTTAAAATTCAGATGGCAGCAGGGAAGGGAAAACAAAGGGGGAAACGGTTATCATTGTCCCCCATGCAGTTCATGGATATTCAGTGATTTCCTAGTCAGGACACAATTTTCAGGAAAAACAATAATTTAATATCCTTCAGGGTTCTTATTTGCATTGTGAAAACTTCAGTACAAAGCAAGAATAATGCAGCCACTGTGTTCACTCTCTGTGTCATATTTCAGCTACGGGCATATTATTTCTTCTTAGAGAAAAGACTCATTAATCAAATGTTCTGAAAATACTTCTGATCAGCTATATCAAACCACTAATCTTCATTAAGCAGTAATGAGAAACCAGCCCTAGTCAGTATTTGCTTGTGCAGCTTCGAAACTCCACGCTTCCAGACATCACAAATCCACAGCTTGGGTCCTTCTCTCCAAGGAATGGAGAACTCAAGGAGCTCAATTGGGAGGGAGAATGGAGAGGATGAAAAAATGAATGTGAGAGGCATAATATTAAAGAAGAAGAAAACACAAGAACAAGTTTTGCAGAATAGAACTGTTTTTAACTGGATAATTTATAGTTACATTGAGAAATACAAGGCAAAGCAGCTTTATTTTCTGCAACATCCGGCAAGGACAATGGACTTGCCAAGTCTTCAAGCTCGGCTTGTAGGTCACATTTAAGAAGATTTGATTACATTACTGTAACAGGAATGTTTGGCTTAAATCAGTGGGATTTTTAAGCTTATCCATTTATTATCTTTTACTGGAAGAAGTAACTCATCATTATTGTGATATTTGTGAATAGTATTGTATGCTTTAAATTATCAGTAAACTGTCAAATTTATCTTATTTCTGGTGGCCTGATTTTTGACTAACTGCATGCTGGGAAACTGATTGATTTAGGATTTAGGACCCATATTTGGACCAGAATGTGGAAAGCTGCTCAGGTTTAAAAGACCACCCCAAGAAGGTTTGTTAGTAGAATGAAGAATTCTGAAGAAGGTGGTCCCTGTGATGACATGTTAAGAGTGGGATTCAGAAAAGAGCCATAGAGTGGCTGAGTTTGGGGTTTCAGACAGCCGGTAGTGGATGGTGAGGTGGTTCATGTGGGGCATTGTTAATCTCCTATTTTCCCAAAACAGCAGGTCACTGGTGCTTACTGGGAGGGATGAGTCAATCTGACACTCCTGCCTCAATGCACCACACAGGGCTTAGCTCCCCGGGCTTCTACTCTCCTCTTTAAGTGTCAGTGACCCTGTGAGCTCAAGTGAGAAGAGGGTAGCTCAAAAGAAATTTGCCTCTCAGCCTTAGTTCACTAGACCCCTTGTTGTAAAGTTCAACAACAACAACAACAACAACAACAACAACAGAGGGGGATAACACCAGATACTGCTTTCTGCATGGGTTCTGACTAAACCCTAAAGAAAATAATAGACATGACTAAGAGGCAAGGAGGCAGGGAGAGGAGGCAACTGAGAATTATACTTCAGACATCTGTTGAAGTAGACTACGGTCCATGAAAGCTTGTGCAATAATAAATAATGCACTTGTCTTTAACATGCCATAATTCTCTCTTTCTCTCTGCATTTGTTTTTGCTGAAACAAACATGGTTAGCACGGTTCAGTAGATGATTGGTTTCTGAGTCTTAGAAATAACATAAAATAACATTGGACTTTACCCCAGGAAATTATATTGCTAACTCACATTTAACTTGCTATGCGCTATTTGTTAGTTCCACCATGTGTGTGCATGTACTGTATGTAGTACAGTAGGCCATTCAAATTGTATTGGTTGTTGTTTTTTCCATGTTAGGAATGAATTATATTGCAGCAAGCTAAATCTGGAATTCTCAGACATGGCCTGTTTCTCTGTATCTTTTGATGTTTTATATATCCATTTCCCAACTTCACTGACTTGGAAGTTATCAAAGTTTCATCATATTTAGGCAGGAGGGGAAATTTTGAATCTAAAGTCTCTCTCTTTTTCTTTCCAGCCACCTCCAGTTTCACAATCTTTTCTTCTCTCAAATGCAGTCACACACAACAAAAAGACAAACAATGGAGAATCTCTTCTTAGCCAGCTAATGAGCCACTTAACATGCTATATTGTTTAGCAGCTTCATGTTATGACTTGGGATGGTACAGGTGGGGGTGAGAAAAGTGCAGTTGGATTATTAGTATTTGTAGCATTGAGGGTAGCAATGGCAATGCTTTGAACTTCTAAAGAGTCTTTCATCTCACATTCTTAGAACACTTTGCCCTCGTTAGCTCAGCCTCATGACACACACACTTTATACTCAGAGAGTCAGAGCCTTATGTCAGATAAGAACCTACTTGAGAAGGAAGTATATTTCTCAAGGTTACCCAAATGGCTGATAAGTGGATCATCAGAGAATTGGATGCAGCAGCCATAACTAAAGAGATTTTAAGATTCAAAACTGCAAGGCAGGTGAAGTACCTGACCAAACTACAACCTGACAGCAAAGGTTTGGAGAAAACTTATACATATTATTATTATTATTATTATTATTATTATTATTAGCCTGTTATTGTTGGCATCTTGGGCAACAATGGAGTGTGCCTCCAGGGATGAAGTCAATTTGCATAATGTCCTCTTTGGGGCACAAGCCTAGGCAGTGTAGGTCCTGGGCTGCTCAGATTACAAGACTCCCCTCTCAGCCTCACTGATGTGGTCCAAAGTGATAGATTTGGCACTAGTTTGGCTGCAGGAATTTCCAGAAGGAGGTGTACAAGCACTATCCAACCATATTAGATATTTGTGTAGGGTTTACTCCATAGCATTTTCTTCTCTTGAAGATCTCCTGCAGGGCAGTGGAGGTTTAGGATCAGAGTTTTTTTTCTTCTCCTAGATAGGTAACCTTCCCAGGTTGATGAGGCCCACCTGCTCCTCACTTCCATCTACAGCACATGCAGGAACCACCTCCTTGACCACTGGACCTACAATTGGTCTCATCTGCTGAATCTGCGAGAGCCTAACTCACTGAAATTTGAGACCCATTGGCCACCCTCACTTGGTTTAGCCATCCAGGCATTCCTGGGGTGTGGCCGCTGTTGCATGCTGACAGCTTCTAGGAGCCACAGGTGACAGCTGAGGTCTTGCAGAAGCTAGCTGACTCATGCTAGACCAAAAAATGAGTGTCTTGGTCCAGCTCTCTTGTGCGAGCGAGATGACATGCATGAGAGCGAAAGACCAAAAAACTGAATGTCTTTTGGTCCGGCTCTCTGGCCTGAGCCAGCTGATTCACACTTGACTCACACAAGAGCACCAGACCCAAAAATGTGGTATTCTGGGATCCAATCAGAAGCCAGGAAGGCTTCTGTAATTCCGGGATGTCCTGCTCAAAAAGTTGAGGGGTATGGTATACCAGGGAGACAAGCAGGCTCTGCAATGTGGGAAAGGGTCTCACAGGTGATGGTGTCAACAGCCCAAGTCATTTGGATGTTCCAGAGACCAGCCAGAGCTTTGACAGAAGTGCCAGTCATATCAGTTGGAAAATCCCCAGAAGCCCACTGGATCCATCAGCCTCCAAGGGTAGACTATCCTAATAGGTCCCCCACCTCTGCAGAGGGGGAAAGGTGGTGGAAGCTTAAATCTAAACAGGAAATGACTTGACCATGACAAGGGACTGGTGTCAATATCACCCTCTTCCTGCCCAGTTGAGAAAACAAGGTCTAGAGTGTGGCCTGCCACATGTGTTGGGCATGAGAAATGTTGGGACAACCCCATGGTTGCCATGGCAGCCATTATGTTCTGATCCACCCCAAAGCCAGTTGCCTTGGCATGGATGTTGAAGTCTCCCAAAACCACCGGCCATGCTTGCTGGTGATAATGGGAATTGCAGTTCAGCAAGATCTGGAGAGCCACAGGTTCCCTATAGGACATTCTTACCTATGCCATTTTTCTTTTTGGACTACAGTTCTCATAATCACTGGTTATTGCCCCTACTGGCTGGGGGCTGATGATCAAAACAACTGAAGGGCACCTGATTGAGGAAGACAAAATATAAATCAAATATTTAAAAGGCTGTCAAAAGAAGAAAAGCTGGTGACAAGACTCAGATTCTTTAAACTACAGGCAAATGGGTTTAGATTATATATTAGTAACCACTGTACTGCAGCAGAGATCTTTACAAAGAATTAGAAAGACAGATGAATCCTCATAGCTCCTCATATCAGCAGGAGCTAAAGGCTTATGCGTAGTGAGATACTCTATGGCAGGCTAATTATACCTTAGTCTTTTCCGCAATTGCTAGTTAATTCCTTCCAACTCAGGCAATTTTTAAATAAATTGCAAATATTACTAATTAATCTGCCTTTATTTCAGTGTCATTAAACATGAGGAGGTCTCTGGAGAAGAAAATGGGGGCAATAAAAGGAATCCCATTATAATTGAACCCAGATTAATGTCCACTTAAACTAATTGTTAACATAGTTTAATAACTAGCAGTTGCAGTCTTCCCAAAAAAACATACATTAGTACCATAAATGTTCTATTCTGAGCCTAATTAACTGTTTCATGCCTAGAATTTGTGTTTGTGTTACGTTAAAAGTGTATTTCTCTCCTCCATTGTGCAGCCCCCCACCTCCCCATATTTGTTTAAGAGGGTCCCCCAGATTTGAGGCACACACCGTGGACATGAGAGGAACGGGAAGTCTATTTCATTAGTGGGCAGACACAACTGGATGTCACCCCAGTTATCTGAAGTCTCGCATATTCCTAGGTACAGATAGGTAGCCGTGTTGGTCTGCCATAGTCAAAACAAAATAAAAACATTCCTTCCAGTAGCACCTTAAAGACCAACTAAGTTAGTTCTTGGTATGAGCTTTCGTGTGCATGCACACTTCTTCAGATACACTGAAACAGAAGTCACCAGGCCCTTCTATATAGTGAGAAGGTGGGGAGGGGTATTACTCAGAAGGGTGGTGGGATTGGGTGATTGGCAGATAGCTGTGATGAGCCTGTTGACGACTCTTAACGACTGCAATAGGTCTTACAGGAAAAAGCAGGGGGTGAGAAGGTGAAAAATGGCTTTGTCATGTATAATGAGATAAGAATCCAATGTCTTTGTTCAGACCAGGTCTCTCCATGGTTTTAAGTTTGGTGATAAGTTGCAATTCAGCAGCTTCTCTTTCCAGTCTATTTCTGAAATTCCTTTGTAATAGAACAGCTACTTTGAGATCCTAGGTGACTCTCGTAGTACACTATGATGTCTTTAGAGGTCCTTCTTTAGGTGCCACTATCCTCTGATGCAAGAGAACCTTTAGAGATGTGGCACCTTATCTTTGAAGCAGTCTCCTGGCATCTAAACTCATGTTTTTTCAGCAGTAAGTGGGCATTATTCCATTTCCACAGCTCTTTAAGAAAATCCAGCTGAAAATGGTTTTTACTCTGCTGCTGTGTTTTTTTCCTTTTAACAGCTCTAATTGTTTAATATGTCATCTTATTTTTAAAAATAGTTTTACATTATTTGTTACCCACATTGGAAGTAGTAATACTGAAGGATAGGGGATTTCAAGACAAATGGATTCAAGACAAACAAGTGAGAAAGTGAGAGTTCCTATCCATTCAGCGATCTATCTTTCGATATCTATAACTGACCTATTTAACCCTTGTCTTGCTGCATACAGTTGCATCAAAATGAGAGAATCACTAAGACTGGATGCCTATTTTTAGAATGGGGTAAGAACTGGAAAGACAAATCAAGTAAATGCCTTTTGATTCCTTCCTTCCTTTAGAATGAGCTTGTGCAATGGGATACTAACTGCCACATTCCAGCACAATGCCAAGCTGATTGTGGTGGGTGGTGGCGTGAGAATCCTAGCAAACTTATACATTTCCATTGCTTGCAGGGATATTACATAGCTAATCTAGATCAGAAAGTCAAAATCATTCACAAAGGCACAGGAGAAAGCAGAATTGTATAGCATAGCTGCCCAAAGCTGTAAACGCCACAAACTAACCCAGAAGCGATCTGGTGGTTGCTTTGAATAGGGAAGGAATAATTTTCCCTTTTAGTGCAGTCAAGCTTCACTAATGCCAGCAGAAACAAACAATTCCTGTTCCTTAGGGATAAGATTGCCCCCAGTGGAAATGAGACAGTTCAGCTGCAAATAAAAAGGTGGACTGCTTCATGAAGTTTCTGCTTCATTTCATGTACCTTCATGAAACATGTTCCTCTGAAATTATTGGTTTTATCATCACTTATGCCTCTTTCCTCCATTGTCAGAACAACTTTGTGAAGCAAATAATTAACATTTTTGTTTTCAGATGATGAGTAGTAACCATCGCAGATTGACTATCCTCTTGGCAGAGGATTACCAGGCGAAAATTCACTAGGCATAGCTTAGTCAATGCTTCCGCTGCAAAATGCTTAGTTGTAGGTGTGAAGAGGTAAACATGGTGAATGCATCTCCATGCTAGGATAGGAAACTTACTGAATCTCTCCTGATCATTGTGTTGCTGAATTTTCAAGGGGAAAGGGTGGCACCTCAATCCTATAATGCATTTTTTCACATCAAGAGCTCAGCTTTGTGTTAGTTTGAAGCTATCTCTATGACAAATCAATAAAAAAATAAGTAAAAAACAAAAAAGCTCAGTCCTGAAGTATGTGGTAGAACAAGGTTTCAGAGCATGGTCTGAATGCATTTTCTGCACTGCTAAATAAAGTCTGGGGTTTGAGTATATAGATTCCAGGCAGAGGTCCTTCTCAGTAGTGGCACCCACCCTGAAGAACACCCTCCCATCAGATGTCAAGGAGATGAGCAATTATATAACCTTTAGAAGACATCTGAAGGCAGTCCTGCATAGGGAAGCTTTTTAATGTTTGACATCTTACTGTGCTTTTATATATGTTGGAAGCTTTGAGCTTGTGTCTCAAAGCATAGGAATGTCTCTTTAGGAATTTTGACTTGTATTTGTTAGGAGATTCCAAAGAACCAGTTTGAATGTGTATGCATCTTTTAAAGTAGATGAAATGCAACTGATGTTATAGGTCACTTTTGTTTTATAAATGTAAACTTGCTTTTTATTTTTTATATCTACAAGGCCACCCCTCTTAAGACCCTGTTAGCAGCTTTTCATTTACAACACCTTCATCTTCCACATCTTCCACTTCATCTTCCACATAGGCCTGATGGACAATTTCTGCTTCCATATAGGCTGCCAGTTTGGTTGACACAATGGCAACTGAATCTTCAGCATATGCCAGCATGTGGGGACCAAAAGCTTCCTCTGCTTGAGCTTTAAGTGCACAAAAGACCTTTAAAACCTTCAGTGTTTGCATTTGGACCTGGCTATAAACTCTGTAAACATGAAGTGAAGAAGTTGCATCAGACCCTCTGGGAAACTGCATTATAGCATTTCTAACCATTTTGAACATTTCCAACACAGCTTCTCTTTTAATATATATGATAATATACTGAGAAAAACTCTCCAGTCCAATCTCTGAATCATTCCAGACACCCTCCAGCAAAAACAGGATGTGTTGTACTTACTTTTACCGGCACAGAATAAAATGTTTCTAAACCAAAGCTGTTCTGTCCATGAACATGCACCGTAGAGAAGCAACACCGGGGCACAACCCATAATTTTTCTCCTCATTCAAGTGACATGCGTGAATGGATAGCCGCATTGTGCAGAGAAACACAGGACATTTCCCTCAGTCATGAGGCTGAATCTTCAATTCTGGAACCAAAACGTGCAAATTCTTTGAACAAGGAGCAAAAGATATTGCTATGCTATTAAATGTCTTCGACAAGCGTATATCCAAGTTATTATTCTTTCATAACAATGATGCTTCAGCAATGTAAATCTAAGGGCTCATGTACACTTACCTTGTGCTCCATGCTTTCTAGGCACAGTGTCCAAGTGCTTTTTGAACATTCTTTTTAATGCTGAATCAGAACAATTCAGTGTTAAAGAATGGGGTTTTTTTTCTTTCCCAGGAAGAGTGCTGGGACCTCAGACACAGAGCTTTAAAGCACTGACCTGTGTCTAGAAATGTGGCACTACAGGAAGCCTGGATGAGCCCTAAGTTTGCATTGTCATAATTAACTAGTGTAACAGGCTGGGAATGGGATAAGATGCTGCAGTGATGGAGGAAGATTAGGCATTGGGTAAGCCTTAGGCTTGGCTGGAGAGGAGGTTGTGGCCTCTGCCTTCCCCTCCTTGGTTAAGGGTATCCCATTAAAGGGATCAGTGAGCAGTTGCTTCTGTCTGATATCCAGACTGGGACTAGGGCCATAGAACTCCTCCAGTGGGGACCCCTCGGGGAGTACCCCTGTTTGGTGGAGGTCATAGACCCCCATATTGTGGTTTACCCTTAGATACACTCCCAGTAGACCGGCTGGAGTTGATGAAACCGCTTCACCCAATGACTATGTCAAACCTTTTTCATCTGTATCCAATAAAGTTGTGGCCTATTTGAACCCAAAAACCTATATCCTTCTGTCTTGTCTGTTTATTTCATTACATAGGGAGCAACTGAGTCCTTGGCATGCAAAGCACTGATCTATGCCTAGAAAGGCGGCACAAAAGTAAGTTTGGATGAGCTAGGGTTGCGATATTCCCAAAAGTGAAAATCTGGACAAAATTGTTGAGCTTTTTTGGAGAACATCCCCCCCCTAAAAAAATTAAGTTTTTAGGCTTTTAAAAAATATTGCCCTACTTGCAATATGCTCAGGTTTTCCTAGGCAAAAATCTGCCCTGACGCCATTTTCATAATTAGCTAGTGTAGCGTTCTAGAAATGGGATAAGTTGTCACAGTGATAGAGGAGGATTAGCCAGCACACTGCTCCTTCAGATGACCTGTTCATGGAACATTCATCCTGATTTGCTTCCACAAAGCTCACACCGTAGTTTGACTATCTGGTATATATCGAGCATTTGTTCTGATTTGCTTGTGGGGTGATTCGTAGGTTTTCCTATTACTCATTCATTCATTCACCCCACACTTTCAATTTCCCTGTTGCCTTCCAAACCACAACAAGCCCTCTTTTTAAAATGTGGTTTTGTTATCCACTAGTAACAGAGTGCTTTAATCCACTTTAAGAGTCTGGACTTGATATCCCGCCTTTCACTCCCCTTAAGGAGTCTCAAAGAGGCTATCATTGTCCTTTCCCTTCCTCCCCCACAACAAACACTCTGTGAGGTGAGTGAAGCTGAGAGACTTCAGAAAAGTGTGACTAGCCCAAGGTCACCCAGCATGTGGAGGAGCAGGGAAGCGAACCTGGTTCACCAGATTACGAGTCCACCGCTCTTAACCACTACACCATGCTGGCGCTCACACCATGCTGGCTGAACCCCCCCGCCCCCCACAAAATACTGACAGCCTGAAGGCACCCTTAGTCTAGATTAGGAGTGGGGAACCTCTGATGCACCAGACGTTGCTGGGCTACAACTCCCATTATCACTGACTGTTAGCCCTGCTGGCTCAGACTGATGAGAGCTGGCCTCCAACAACATCTGGAGGGTCAGGCTCCCTATTCCTGGTCTAGATGCTATCTTCACTTGGGTCATCTCAGTATCACTCAGACATTAGAATGGAACCCCCATTTTCTAATTTTCTATTGCAGCTATCTTTCTCTCTGAATTGCTAATCAGGTGTTCCCCATAATCTTGCTCCTTTACCACCCATTCCTGCTTGTTCCTATGACCCCCATTCCCTGTTCCTTCCAAAAAGAGACAGATGCAAATACAAACATATTGTATGTAGGAAGAATTGTGTTCAAAAATCTGGTTCCCAAGCCTAATTCTGAATTGAGCTGGGGTAAGAGGGATTTCCCCATCTTTAGTCAAAATGTGTCCAGCTGGTGTGTGCACTGATAGTGCAATTTGATCTCAATTGCTAGTTGATTTTGATAGTGCACATAAATTGGTTTGTTGCAACTCTTATAGTGTTTATGGAATGTACAGTGGTACCTCGGGTTAAGAACTTAATTCGTTCTGGAGGTCTGTTCTTAACCTGAAACTGCTCTTAACCTGAAGCACCACTTTAGCTAATGGGGCCTCCTGCTGCCACTGTGCCACCATTGCACGATTTCTGTTCTCATCCTGAAGCAAAGTTCTTAACCCGAGGTACTATTTCTGGGTTAATGGAGTCTGTAACCTGAAGCGTCTGTAATCTGAAGCGTCTGTAACCCGAGGTACCACTGTATATGGGTAAATAAATTGGGTATTCATCTTAATTTGGGGTGGTATCCAGTGAAGTAGTTCCATTAGTTCAATGACTTGTAGCTGCACAGTTGAATTTTCCCCTCCACTCTTCTATCTGTGTCCCCCTGTGCTCCCTAAATCTGATCTGGGTGTTCTCCAATCCCCCAGAGTAGATTTGGGGAGAGTATGGAAGACACACAGGAGAGGGAGGAGAGGAGCTGTTGTTCAAACATTCATTTTTGTGCTAATGAAGCTGCTTCATTAGATACCGCCTCTGAGTTTTTGAGCTTATAGCTTTCAGTTGGATAATGCCATTCTAGAAATAGAGTTCTGGATAAGTGTCTCTCCTCTGTTCATCTAGAAGTGCCCTGAATCTGCCCTTTGTAGGACGGCATCAAGCTATCACTAGATGGATTAGATTAGAATTTAAATAGAAAAATAACCAGAACTTTACAATATGTAGGTTATCCTCATGCAAGCCATTAACGGCTCATAACAGAGAATTAAGAGACTCATAATAGAGAATTAAGAGGCTTTCATCAGCAGATGAATGAATAGGGTCCCCATCTCTCAGCAGAAGCAGCCACAGCGAATTTCACCCATTTCTTCCACTGGTGCTATTATTAAATATACCAATTATACAAAGATAAAAAAAAATCATTAAAATGCAATTATTTGAACCATATAAGTTTATAGCTACAAATCTGCAATAGAAGGCTGAGGCTGTAGATCTTTATGTGCTTAATAAAACTGAATAATTTACTCCATGAAACAATTCCAAAAGTCTTCAGTGCCTATAAGGGAGTGGGGTGGAGAGATCTCATAAGGCCAACTCAATGCACAAGGCCATTTCAGATGTCAGATTCCTATAACTAACTATTTTGCTCTGAATAAGGTTAACCATTCATTTTTCTTCCTCAGGATGAAATCCCTCAGAAATGCATGTCCTTATTGTAACAAGAGTGCACTTCATCAGAAACATGGAGTGGTCTATAGTTCACTTTCTGCATTTGATGAAGTAGGTCCTTATCTGTGAAAGCTTATGTCACATGATGTGTATAGTCTTCAAGAGGCCACACCACAGTTTATATTATCCATGGCCACTCCCCTCACCAGCATGAATTGACCAGATGGGGGTGATGCAGCCAGGGCTGGTGTAGAGGGAACGTCAACTTCTCACCCCCTAGCCGGATTGCTACATGAGCCCAGATGCTTGGCTGCAACGGAAGGTGAGCGGTCTTATCTGTGAAAGCTCATGTCACATGATGTGTATAGTCTTTAAGAGGCTATGAAACTATTTTGTCTTTTTTGTTCTTGTTGCAGCTGACCTATTTTGTATTTTTGTTGTTGTTGTTACTGCAGCGGACTTGCTTATATCTATCTAAAATGTGCTTCTCTTTAGCAAGCTTGACTTCAAAAGCATGCTATCAAGAAAAGTTTTCATTTATGCATGGTGTCATCTGCAGGAATGTGGATGTGCATGTGTGGTTGCCTGCAGGAGTGTGTGTGTGTGTGTGTGTGTGAGAGAGAGAGAGAGAGAGAGAGAGAGCATGATCATAATACTAGTCTAGAGTGCAGCTTCTGACTGATACCAGTAGCAGATGATATGAGTAGGAGTTTTGGGTTCCCTCTGGCTACACATAAGGGCTTTTGGGATGTTATGATACAGACTGGGATGTCAAGAGGCAGCAATTTCTGCCCTTGCCTACATCCATTGCAATCAGCACTGTTTCTCTTCCTCTGCAATTCAATTTCTGCTAAGGGTCACATTATTCATCTCACTTTCCTGTGATGGCAAAATTTGATGGAAAGGAAATGTCAAAAACAATGCAGAAAATAAGATGTTTGTTTACATAACACTTGTAGAGTGAAAAGACACAAAAGCCTATGATTGCAAACATTGCTCATATTTACTTATGTGATTTCTATCCCAGACCTTGGGAGGACATGTGAATTGTGGCGATTTTCACCCCATTTCCATTTCCAATGGAATTTTCTGGCATCCCCAGATACACAGCCCTCAGCTTGTCATTATGAACAACTCTTCAGCAACAGAGCATCCCAGGAAATAGGAACAGAAACAACAGAGTGACAATAAGCTTTGTGGTGGCTCTGATCCAACTTGTGGAGTGGGAGTACGGACATTTTGTTTTTACCTGGGAGGTGAGAAAGACCTCTGAATCACCCCAGATCACCTCATTATAAGTCCCACACTGAACCAATGTATCCACCAAGTAGCATGGAATAGGATGAAGAGAGAGACAGGCAAGTTCAATAGAACCAGCTCAAGTGTTTCAGCTAGTTCCATCTCCCTTTCATGAATATTTAGTATCCACATCGTGTCCAGTATCACTGCGGAAACTAATGCAAAAGACAGAAATAACATTGCAGATGAAAGTTATGATCTGTAAAGCAGCAAAAGTGGGTGATTGAACAAAATACTGATGCAAGGAAGATTATAACAGAGGCACGGAATATTTATTGGCCCAACTAAATATTTGTGATCATGGTACACAGCCCTTCTTGGTGGTAAAATCTTATATAGCAAATGTAACTAGCATGGGAAAACGTTCAGCTGGATGCATCTAACATTACTTTGAACTTGTTCATTGTGGTTTGAAAATGAACATTTTGTTTGCTCAATAAATCTTCTGTACACCTTTTATGGTCTTTGTTCCCTAATGTGGCCAGTAGCACCTGATCCCACAAACCTAAAGGGCATATTGCGTTAGACATCGGGATGGTGGTGCTTTTCTCTCATAACATTGTTGTCAAATGTTAGGAAGCAGTGGAGACTGGTGCGGTGTGGCAGAGCTATGGAGCCACTCTCCTGACACCAGTATTGCTACAGCATACATGGATAGCGATGGAGTGGTACAAGCAGGCAAGGAGATTGGTGTTGTGCAGATGCACTAACAGGAGTGCTGGATTGGCTCTGCCACTGCATCCACAGAACCCCAACCTCACTGGCTCCCTACCCCTTCCCAGCACCATCCAGGTAAGCTGCAGAGAGACTGGTGCTGGAAGGGCAGCTCAGTAGCCTCAGTAGCCTATTGCACTGGATGCTCCTAGAATGAAGGACCCAACACACTGCTTGCTTCAAGACTTGGAAAGAACATGTGAGGGTTTCCAAAACAGAAAATAAATAAATTATATATTTTAAAAATGGGATGACATCCAAGAAAGTATTGACTAAGTCCTATTGATTAAGTAGAACTCCTGTAGAGTTTGAGTTTCTCATTCCGTTCTTTAAACTTCCTTAGCTTCATGGGGGAACACTGAAATTTTGCATGGAAAAAAAGTTGTGGAACTTTCCTGAAGAAAACTGCCTGAAGAAACTGCCTACTTACTAGCTGCCTTTTGCTGCAGCTGAACCCGGCACAGGAACAGGTGGCAGGTCCTCCTTCACATATGTAGGGTGAGAAGGTCACTTGTTATGTGTATTTCAATTTCTCTCTGGTAGTTTTCCAGCAGGGGGCCCCTTTTTTTTTTCTTTTTTTCTTTTTTTTCTTTTTTGAAGCTATGCATCATTACTCTTTATTGGTTGAATGACAGCATAGAATTAAAGTGTAGAAACCATTCTCTACCCTGCATGCCTTAAATTCATTGTGAAATGGTCAAGTAAGGGAGACCTTCCCTCTGATAAATATCTCCAGTGTCCACAAATAATATTCATTAGGGCTGACAATGATACTGTCAATATAATGCCTTTATACAACTCTATAGTCAGAGGTGGATTTAGGAGAGTGTTTGGTTTGGTCGCACTGAGCACAGTGCCTTGGAAGCACTGTGGGGGATGCCACAAATATGATTTAGAGTGTTGTGCAAGAGGCAGAGGGGGGGCACTGAAATTTGAGACCCCAAGGTCTGCCACTCCTTTGGTGCAATCACACTTGGGATACTGTGTACAGCTCTGGTTACCTCCCCTCAAAAAGAGGGGAGCTTAAAAAGGTTCAGAAAAAGGCAGCTATACTGATCAACTCCCATATGATGAAAGGTTACATTTGGGGCATTTTAATTTAGGGAAAAGCTGAGTAAGTGATGGGGAAGGGGACATGACTAAGGTGTATATGTATGGTGTGGCGCACATGAATAGAGACAGATTCTCCCTCTCTCATTATACTAGAATCTAGGGCCATCCAATGGACTGAATGCTGGAAGATTTGAGACAGACAAAAGGAAATACTTCTTCACACAGTGCATAGCTGTGGAATTTGCTGCCACAAGAGGCAGTGATGCCCATCATCGTGGATGGTTTTGAAAGGGAATTAGACAAATTCATGGAGGATAAGGCTATCAACAGCAGCACACTTCTGAATAGGCCTCTCCTCCTCCCCGAGGGGAGGTGTTGTGACTGGGAGGCGATTCCCGCATCATGCAGGGGATGTTCTGCCCCCTGCCCCATTGCATGACTGGCGCGCCACGCCCCCTGTTGGGCATCCAATCAGGAGGCATGGGGGGCATGGTTTAGCCGCTCAAATGCAGCTGTGCCAGCCATTCTCCCCATTGCGCACACGTTCTTGCTAGGAGTCACTCACCCACCACTCCCTTTAGCGTCTAGCTTTCCCTTGACTTTGCTATGGACCTCTGGTTGGTCGCCCTGGTTGGCTAGGGGGCCTGGTAGGAGTTTTTTCCAATTGGCAAATTGGCCCGCCTCTTGGTTTTTTTTGCCTACCTCGTAGCAACCGTCACAACTTTCTGGTATTTGGCGGTTAGGCATTGGAATGTGTTGATGGTATTTAGGAGGGCAAGGTGTGGCCATCGCCTACCCCTTCAATTTTGGGTATTCCGTTAAAGGAATCTGGCGGTCGTGGATCCTGTCTGATGCCTGTGTGGTGGTGGGCCATGGCACGACCCTCGGTGACATCAGGGGAGAGCTTATAGTTGTATTAGCATCAACAGGCTCCCCCGACTGGTGGTTAACCCCTCTTCAGACTCACCCCTCTCTGAGTGGGTGGAGTCTAATTTCTGTGGTCCAATGCCTAAGCCAATACCTTCTCACATGCTGTAATCAATAAAGTTGTGGCCTTTTTCTTGCCCATTAACCTAATATACCGTGTCCACGTGTCTTTATTCCCCAAGCGGGGATCGGTTCCTCGAATCACAACCATTTGCTGGGAAACAAAAGTGAGGAGAGGGCTATTGCCCTCAGGTCCTGCTTGATGCCTGTAGGCATCTGGTTGGCCACCGTGGGAACAGGATGCTAGTCTAAGTGGACATTTGGTCTGATCCAGCAGGGATCCTCTGATATTCTCTTGGGACTCAGAGATGGGAAAACATATGCAAATTGCTTTCTGCTACCCATGGGCTTGAATAGTGAACTAAGGCTACAGTCCTCTATAGTGTAAGTCACACAATGCAGCAATGACTGTACAGTTATTGCACAGCAGAATTCGGCTTTATTTAGTTGAGCTAAATAAATATTTAGACACTTTTGTGTCTTTTTTTCATGACACAATCCACTGCAATCTTTAAGGATGGTGGAGGCTAGAATCCCTAATAAAGAGTACATAGGTAGACAGAATGTTGAATAAACACTTTTAAAATGACATCACCGTTATAGGTACTTTGTGACTGCTGAATGCTGCTTTGAAAAATGCAAGCTAATTACGCATTCATTATGCTGGAATTGTGATATTTTGCTGCCATTTACAGCGAGGTCAATTTTACCCATTTTAAGAAGACTTCATAACATTATGGTGGTTTTAGACTGCCTTGTTTCAAAGATAATCCCTTGGCACAGCTGTTGGCAAAGCAATGATTATTTCATGTCATAATGAACTGTTGAGCAGCACAGTAAAATTGCATTCAATCCACAGCTATTTTACAAAGATAATACCGTGCCATCCTTTTATCTGCCGCAGAGAAACTCCCAAATTGTACAGAGCGAGGAGAAGGATGATTACTAAGTGTAAATGTCATCTTTAATTAACTATTTCCACTCTTACTTAAAGTAACAGCAGGAAGGAAAAACACCAATTATTATTTTTTAAATACAACACTTGACCTCCCGGCAGTGGAATTGCTGCCTCATACTGAGGGAGGGGGGCAAGGAGGAAATGTACCTGCTGCTCCCTCTCCCCCCTCAGTAAGCAACAGTGACTCTACAATGGCACTCCTCCTCACCTGCTACTACTGATAGGTAGTTCCCATGGCCTATGCATGTCTACACAGAAGAAAATACTTCAGTGGGATTTACTCCCAAGGTAGTTATATAGCTCAGTAGCAGACGATTTGTACAGAGATGGTCCCTGGTCCAATCCACAGCATATTCCGGTTGGGCTAAGGAAGCCTCGTATCTGAAATCCTGGAGAGCTGACAGTACAGAGCTACAGGGTCAGGCCAATATGTTTTGCCGCCTAAGGTGAAGTACAAGATGGCACCACCCACACCTACATTCTATGTACAAAATCCAACTGGATTGACAGCTGAATCTTACTTCAACACTGAAGTATCTTTCCCTGCACCTGAAGGCAGCAGACCAATTTAGGGCTACAGGACAGGCCTTGTGGTACACCCAGCTTTGCCTTCCAAAAAACTGCTGCCTCCTAGTATTTGTTGCCTGAAGCAGTTGCTTCACTATGCCTAATCCTAGGGCTGGTTCTGCAGAGCTAGATGGACCAGTGGTCTGACTCAGTACATGGCAGATTCCTCTGTTTCTAATTCTGGCCTATTTCAGGTGATTTTACCCACCAGTGGGGGAAAAAGCTGCTAAGGGCAATAAGGCTTGTTTTAAAAAACAGATGGACACAATGCCCTGCAGCAAAGAGTGTTTTCAAAAGTGTATTGATCAATTGATTAATGCTAACACTGAAACCAACAGACCCGACAGGGCTTTCAGTCAGGTAGCGTCACAAAAAACCCAAACCAATAAAAAACCCACCATGTTCATGTTGTAAATTGACTTCCAAAGGAGATAAACAAATGTAACCTTGTGGCTAATGTTGTGACCCCTGTTTGTCATGTGGCTGCTTTCAAGCTTTAGGAAAGGGCTTTGTAGTTGTAACTCCCCAAACACCGAGATGTTCTTACACAATGCTTTTATCTGCAGGAAGAATGTGTGGGAAAGAGACTAAGGCCTTCTGAACAGCACTGGCTCCAGATTTTGGAGGATGCTTTGGCAAGTGACACTCCATGGGGCCTCTTTCCATAGTCCTAATCCAGTTCATTACCCCAGTCAAATACCAGTTCAGTACATCAGCCACCACACCTGCACAAGATGAAAAGGAGAAATAGAGTTGCATGTTATCAGCAAACAGATGGCAATACACTACAAAACTCTGGGTGTCCCCCTTCAGAAGTTTCATATGGAGATTAATTGGCATGTCCAGTGGAGCTGTATTGTTATCCAAGCTTCCCAGCATTGTGTGTCACTATTGCTGGGACGAGGAGAGGCAAGGCAGTAAGAAGCTCAACAAGGTGTGGATGCATTAGTGCAGCCAACCCAACACACCCAACACTGAGCTCTTTGCTGCCTTGTCCCACCTCATAGAAAATGGCAGTGATGCACAACATTGGGAAGCCAGGAGAGTAATGCAGCCTGACTTGCTTAGCCCTACTAGCCACTGCTGGATATTAAACCTCATGGGATATAAAATCAAGTCCTAGAGGAACCCATATTTCAGGTTCCAGTGAGTCAAGCAATACCTCAGAGGCGGTTTTAGGGTGGTGCAACTGGTGCAGTCGCACTGGGCACTGCCCTGCATGGGGTGCCAAAACAATGCTGTAGAACGGAGTGTGAGAGGCGGGGGTGCCAAATTTTAGTCTCGCGCTGGGTACCGCTGAAATTTGAGAGCCCCAAGTCTACCACTGAATACTTTCCAAGCACTATATTATGGAGCCGGCCAGCCAGATGGTGAAGATGGTCATCCCTTCGAGAAGAGGAGATGCAAGGCCAAGAGGCTCATGTCAGTTCACCCTCTGCTATGGTGTGGGCCTTTGGCAGATGCCTGACTCTGTTTCTTAGACTTTTCCATGTGGTGTGTAAGAGCATCAAATACATTTGAGGACTGCTAGAAAAGGAGGAGACTAACATGCCTTAATTAGCAACTCTAATCCATACACTTTGGAACCTGTGATGCAGCAGGCTGCTGTAAAGTCCAGCTGATGCTAGAAGGCTAGCTATTGCGGTATGTGGCCTGTGTGTCCTTCCTAGAGCACACAGCATCCAAATCCTTATATAATTCAATGTCTTGGCACTGGCATCTGGAGGGCGTCTCTCCGCAGTTATTTTTGCAGTAACCCTTGCCATCTGGGCTTGACAAAATGTTTAGCACAAGGAGCAGAACACCAGACACATCAGATAAATAATCACTGCCTTAAAGGGGAGGAGGGGATGATGAAGGTGCCACTGAGGGCAACAGAGCTTGAAGAAATCCTCATTTTCTGGGACAAGAACAAATCTGACAAGCCTGTGGAGGATTAAGAACTCATGTGATTTATGGAGTCTTTTGTCCACTGTCAGAGATATGCATGCTGCTGTCAGCTGAACATGAGTGCGCTGGGCAAAATTAGGCAGAACAGCTCTTTACTCAGCTTTTATTTTCTTTTTAAATTATCTTCATTGGTAAAAGCCTAAGAGTTTCATATTCATTTGCACATTGAGGGCTGAATTTGAAACTGTTCCTCTCACACTAGTACCACTGGTTTTCAGATATAGCGGGTGAACACCCTTCAGGGTCCTAATCTGGGTTGCAAATTTAAGCAAACCTGGAGAATGCTCAAGGAGAAAACTCTTTTTCCTGAGACTCTGAAATCTATTTACTGCAATTATTTATATCCCACTTTTCAGTGGAGGAGCCTTGTCACACAAGAAGAGCTCTGCAACCTAGACTTTGGTTTTTTGGCAAAAAGTTTCAACGTGGCAACTTCCATAGCGAAATAAGCGGAAGCTGAAACTTTGTGTGGCATACTGAGAACATACATTGTAGAGAAAAATTTTCAGCCTGAAAGTCTTTCAGGTGCCCCAGAAAGCAGGTAAAGAGAATCAATAATAAATTTAAGCCCTGATGGGGTCTGAATGCTTGAATACACCTGGAACCGAAATTCACATTTCCCCAGGGTGCAAGGACAAGCAAATTCCAGTAAAAATCTTGCTGCTGTAACAATTGCAATTGAGAGTGAGATGCCTATGAAGGACAAGATTATCACAGCATTTTCCTCACATCTGCTCACTTGCTTACAGACGGCACAGGATGAGGCTCAAAAACTGCAGGCAAACAAATGCTTGTTTGTTCCAGCAGATAAACAATTTTGTTCTTTGAAAACTTTCAGCAAGACCAGACTAGCCTGCATTCACAGTGGCCAGCAGAAAACAAGCCCCTGTGTGCTAAATGTTCCTGAAAAGATTGCAGCCTCAACAACTGCCGATCCAACACGATGAGAATGAGGATTAGCAACACACATCTGAGGAATTCAGTTGACGGCATGAGAGGTAACTGTGGCATTTCAGTAGGGTAAAGAGTCCTGGTCTCGCATCTGCACAAGAAAGCTCCATTGATTTTATACACGTGAAGTTGCTGAACATGTCAGTGATCTCTTACCCCCATCAAAGAAGCCCAAGATTCCCAGCAGAGAAGGAATGGAGTAGCTGTGATGAAGACAAGACCTATGCTTCAGGGGGAATATGTGGCTTAGCGTTTGTGTAAGCAATTGAGAGTATGAAGCAGTAAGAGTGGGAAAGAAATGTGGTTCACACTTCCTGAAACAATATGCAAACCAAAATACAGCAATCCTAAATTCGCACCTCTCTGAATTTTGTAATCCAGTTTTCCAACCAAACCATTTGTACAAAGATGTCTGTATAAGAGGGAAATATGGATACAAATGCACACATTAGGGGAAATGGCATACGAAAATGCATTATATAAGGGGAAATTCCTTGAAGATATGTGTAGCATACGGTAAATGTGCAAATCAGGAGAAATTAACAATAAAAGGTAATGAATATTTATGACTTTAAAAACAATTGCGAACTGATGTGGAAATGCAAAGAAATGAATTTGGAATCTTAAAAAATGAGAAACGAAAACTGACAGATTAGTCTGTCTCCATAAATCAATCAGACATGCTATGATGCCTCACAGCACAGCTGTGTTCACCCCAGTATTGCTACATCCAGGGTTGGCACCAGACATTTTGCTGCCAGAGGTAAAGCAACATATATCCTTCCACTTGAGTAAAGGGGCATAGTAGCCAAGGCCAAATTATTTTGATACCTGCAGCAGAAAACCCCACAAGCATTTGTCCCACTCCCTGACAGTAGAAGGACCCACAATGACAATACACTGAATAACAAACCTTTTGCTTCCCTTTCATGACACTCCAAACTGGCTGCCTGAGGTCGCCAACTCACTCTGCCTAATGGTAGGGTCGGCCTCTCAGCTGTGAATTGTCAGCTTTTAGGATCCAAAAGGCATACATGTATTCAGTGTAACCATGTTTATCCAAATAGCCTCTCGGCCTTGAACAACACTGCCAGAAATCTAGAGGAGATTGGAAATGTTTGCATTCATTTAGACGTTCGCATAATGAATTCACATGCACTTACATTTTTATAGTGCCTACAGTTTCTATCTACATTGCTGACAGCCATGCCAGCCTTCTTTTTTGCTTTCCAAATGAACTCCTCAGGTTATTTATTTATTTTTCAAAGTGCAGGAAAGCTTCAAACTTTGGGGGCTTTTGCTAACAGTTGCCAAGTGGATTTTTTTGTCATTTAATTCATCCTCATCCCCACTTTGTGGTCCCAAATCATCTCATGTTTCATTCCTGTCAGCATATCTCCTTAGTGCTGAGTAGCTTCCATTGTACCACAGTCAGCTTTGAGCCAGCAGACAATTGGGAGAGAAATACAGGTTATTCTCATAGGCTTTCATTTCTGCCTCCTTCTGTCAATCTTTCGTTTATTAGGCTGACGGTTTTCTGAGAATACAATTTCTGCATGAACATACTGGAAATTGGCATATTAAGGATGTGCCTTGTATTGTTTAATCCTCATGGCTGGTCTCCGGCTATTGAAATGATTCTCTGTTGACACACAATGGCAGCCTTTTGTCATTAAAATGACTCCTTGCCTGGGGCTGCCTCTTGTTAGCAGCTGAATATTGAACTATTAATAAGCCTATGCCTATGAACATATGGAAAAGCTATTTTCACTGCAGTCTGTTTTAGCAAATGGGCTTGTGTTAATGGGTCCTTTTGATGGCTAGATTGAGTATTTAAGGGTCCCAGTGATTAACAACATAGCTACTTTGCTCCAAGAAGAAATCTTATTTTTTATGCAAAAGCACTCCCTGACTCTGCAAGCAGGCTAGCAGATTGAGGGGCGAACTAGATGTTACAGCTGCACAACTCATGGTCTTACAAAAAGTACAGTGTTATGAGTTTGTGGGTGTTAGACACCCTAAATTCCTGGGTCAGTAGGTGTTAGAATTAAATTAAGTCTTAGAGTGCTAAAACCAGGAAAGAACCAGACCCATGTGTATTAAGACTCATGTGTATTAAGCCAGACCTGTTTGTATTAAGCTGTGTGTTAGAAACTTCTATATCCTGTAATCAGCAAGTGTCAATAGCTAGTTAAGCCAAGATGGTGCTTCCTGTGTCAAAAGCTAATTAACTCGGACTAGCCTCCTGCATAAGGATGGGCCATTTAGATGAATGAAAGATCAAGGGACTCTGACTGAGCTGGCAAGTGAATTGAACCGCTTCCTTCTTCAGACAAAGCTACGAAGCTTAAAGAGTTGGGGTTAGGAGAGATGTAACATAGGAGTAAGGTGGTGAGCTGGAGAGAGAGTGCGGGAACATGATAGTTGATGTCTGTTTGAATCTAGAACTACAGCTATGGGAGAAGCAAAACCCACTTGCGGTGATTATTCTGTGAACCCCTCTATCATAGGCTCAGGTTGCATAAATGTATAGATAAACCATATATCATAAAGACGCCACAGTCTCTGCTGTGCCTCATTTTCCAAAAGGAAACATGAAACCTGGATAAACATGTCTGGAACCCCTGGAATCTCACACCACTCAGAGATTGAGGTGGCATGTAACAATAGGATAGAAATAGTTTTGAATAAACATCAATGTAACTGCTGTAACATGGGGATTATATGGGCTCAATCTGCTGCTCCCATCAGCATCTTGGCCACTAAATTGCACACTACTTGCAGTATCTGGAATTTTCAAAGGCAGCCCAACTTAGAGTGTATTAAAGTAGTATAGCCTAGAGGTTACCAGTGCATGGAGTGTGTATGTGGCTATGCTCAGGCTATTCCTGTCAAGAAATGTCTGTAGTTGATGCATCAGCTAAAGCAGGACATGGATGGTTCTAGCTATCAAAGCCACTTGGATCCCTAGTGACAATGAGGGTTTGAGGAGCACCCCTAAACTACATACCTGATCCATTGGGGGGAGTCCATAACAGGAAATTCTGCCAACTGCTAGATATAGAAACTACCCACCCACAACACTTCTGCATTGTCTGGATTCAGGGTCAAATGATTGCCCCACATCCAGCCCATTACTGCCTTCAGGGTATAGATCAAGACCTGTCTCTCTTTGTACACACATACACAAACACACACACACACACACACACACACACACACACACACACACACGGATGGTAGTGCTATGTGTTATAAATATATTGGTGATACCTCACCCCAAATACCTTGATGAGAGATCTCAATTGCTTCATGCAGTTGTTAAACAGCATGGGTGACAAGATCAAAGCCTGTGGGATTGACCAACAGTCACTCAATGTCATTCTCTACAACAGAAGCAGAACCACTGCAATGCAAAGTCCCCAACCTCCTGAGGTGGTTCAGAAGGATACCATGGCTAGTGACATCAAAAGCCATCTAGAGGTCAAGGTGAAGCCACAAAGTTGTGTTCCCCTGTCCCTCTCTCAACACAGGTCATTGAGGGCAACCAGAGAAGGTTCATTCCCAAAACTATGGCCAAAGCTGTGCTGCAATGGGTGTAGAAGGTCTGTTTTATCCAAACATACCTGAAGCTGTCCCTCATCTCTATTACCTTATCCCAAAGAGGAATATTAGTGACCAGGTGACAGTTCACTTCAGAATATAGGGAAGCCCTCTTAAGAAAAGGGCATACTACACCCTTCTTCAAAGCTGATGGTCCAACCCTCTCCTGAAGTGAGACATTAATCACTCCCTGGGAAGTCCTGTGGTTTGGATTCAAAGGCCTTGTGCTCTGTAGTTGGATTGAAATTTCCTGATTTCCCAACCCTGACTTAAAGCCTGAATTTACTCTTTAGGGCAATGCTCTTTGTTGATCCTCTATGTCAGTGTTCCCCAACCTTGGGCCTCCAGCTGTTTTTGGACTACAATTCCCATCATCCTTGACCACTGGTCTTGCTAGCGAGGGATGATGGGAGTTGTAGTCCAAAAACAGCTGGAGGCCCAAGGTTGGGGAACACTGCTCTATGTGACACATGAGAGTGCTGGAGATGAAATAGTTAAACAGGTTACCCAATCAGAACCCGGGGGTGGAGTCAGAGGGACTATAAAACCAGCTCTGGGTGGGGCAAAGGGGGGAGTTTGTTGAGAGTTGGGTGGTTGGCTGGAGTGGGAGTGAATTGGGATAGAGTCTGTGGGTAGGTTGAGTTAGTGTAGCGAAATAAGCTGAGTCAGGAATAGTTAGGAGCTAGGAAGACAAGTAAATATCTGAGAGGTGGTTTAGTGAGTGAGAGCAGGTAGCGGAAGTTATAGGTCTGGATAGGCATCCCATGATTGTAATTGACTGAAACCATTTATGAAACCACACGCTTGTTAAAGTATAATAAATAAACAGAAGTTTATGTTCCAGCTTAACCCTGACTGGACTCAGTATTTTACCAGGTAGGGCCTTGGTGTTGACAGTGAGAAATAAAGTGGTGGCACAGGGATCAATAGACGGTGAAACGTCCGGGGACCCTGTGTGACTGCCACACTCATTTTCTCACAACTGGCTCTTTCTCCATCCCTTTGCAGGGATGCTGCTGACTGTACCACCCCCTTGCCCCCACATCCTAGCTGAGCTAGGAGAGCTTGCAGCACTCATTTGCAACAAAATAGAGATGATTTTTTGTGAGGATTTAAAAACAAACTAAAGGCTGATGTTAATGAGATAGTAAGGAATGAGATGTTCCTAGTGAACATTACCAAAATCTAGGGCTGCCAAATTTCAAACAGTGAAAATCCAGACAGAAAAGTTGCAGAGCTTTTTAAAGTTCTCCCCAAAGTTTTGTATGGCAACCCTACCCAAATGCTTTCAATTCTGCATCTTTCTTTTCTTCTGCGGGCCCATTAAAATATCAGGTGTTCAGCAGCCTTATTTGTGCTTTGTCATGCAAACACACCCAAATAATCACTGAAAAACAGCACCCTTGTTGCTGTGTGTGTGGATGTGTCTTGTTCTTTCAAGAGGGCTCCAGAGGAGACAGGAGAAACGATCTGAAGGCATTGGAAATGGTGCGACCTAAAATAGATCGTTGACATTAATGGGTCTGATCAAAGTGGAAGTGTTTGGAAAGGTGCCCAGATGAAAGAAAGCATGTACAGAAAAGCGGGCTGATAAAAGGCAGGGGAGGCTGTAGGAACACAGATAGATTCGCTGTGCGCAATTCAGCTAAACTAGGACCCAACTCAATGGAAGAAAGTGAATTTCAAACAAAGGAACGACACAGCAAGTGCCGTCTGCCAGTGACAATATTTGGCTCCGTTACAAGCCATCTCATGGGGCTAGGGATCGTGTCTGTTCTTCCAGCTTGCCTGCTATGAGTTGCTCATTGATGTCTGCAAGGCACATGGTAAAAAGCCCAATTAGGCAACAATTTATGGACCTTGGAATGGACATGCATTAACTAATCTATTAACATTAATAGGCATATCTGGCACTGCTCACTGGGGAGAGACGGGCGGCCATTGCTTAAATGCTGTGATGCACATAAAAGCACTGTCATGACTGAGGTTTTGGGAGAATGTTTCCTGTGCATTTCTTGTTCATTAATATATTCATGTTTGCCACTTCCTGTAGGCCAGGGAAGGTTTACAATTTTGCACTCAGTTATATGTGCTTAAAATGTGTGCTCCTACATGTGCCTACTCAGAAGTAAGCTCTATTCTTAGTCAGTTGACTTAAGAGAGGCTAAACCTATGGAACTAGTAATCAGGAATGGGACTGCAATGAAAGGATATGCGCTCGCAAACAAGTAAAATCACAGAATCATATATAGTGGTACCTCCGGTTACATATGCTTCAGGTTACATACGCTTCAGGTTACAGACTCCACTAACCCAGAAATAGTACCTCAGGTTAAGAACTTTGCTTCAGGATGAGAACAGAAATTGTGCAGCAGCAGTGGGAGGCCCCATTAGCTAAAGTGGTGCTTCAGGTTAAGAACAGTTTCAGGTTAAGAACAGACCTCCAGAACGAATTAAGTATGTAACCAGAGGTACCACTGTAATTGTTGAGTTGGAAGGGAATGATATAATTGTTGAGTTGCAATGCAGGAATCTCAGCTGAAGCATCCATGACATACGGCCATCCAACCTCTGCTTATTCACCATGATATCCACTTTCAAATGTTTACTCCAGAGCAAAGGTCTGGCTTTGCCAGTATTTATGTAGAGAGGTGTGAGGCACTGACACATCTGTGGTAAGTAATAATGACAGCAAATTTTGGAATTGGAGGAGTTTAGCAATTAACTCCCTCAATTCAAAAACCCATGTCACATTATGAATTGATGATAGAATTCTGCACCACTGGCCATCCCTGCCTGCTAGTTCCCATCCCAATTTCCCCAGTGAACTTACCTAAAGGAGGGAGGGAGGGAGCTGTCTATCTGGAAACAGGAAAGGCCTTGCATACCCTCCAACATTTTTCCAGTGAAAATAGGGACGTCCCATTCCATAACGATAATTTTACTATTTATACCCCACACTTCTTACTGGGTTGCCCCAGCCACACTGGGCAGCTTCCAACATATATAAAAACATAATAAAACATTAAACTTTTTTTTTAAAAAAAAAAACAAAAAAAAAACCTTCCCTATATAGGATTGCCTGCAGACAGTTCAGGGGGTGGATAACTTCATACCCTCCAACATTTCTCCAATGAAAATAGGGACATTTTAAGGAAAAGTGGAAGATTCCGGGATCAAATCAGAAGCTGGGATGGCTTCTCTTAATCAGGGACGGGACATCCCTGGAAAATAGGGACACATAAGGGGCTGGCCTTGCATGCTTCACCCTTAAGGACTGCATTTTCTAAGCATGATAGACATTTTCTGCTGGTGGTTTCTGCTATAGATTAAATGAACTCAGCCAGAAGTTCCAGGCACCTCGGAGGGATAAAGTGACATTTCTGAGATTGCTTAGGAACACCCAGGCCTTAAAGATGGAGCCTACAAGCCCTCTTTTATTCCCAATCCTTCCCGATGCCAAGGATTCTTCCTCCTGCCCTGCAACAGGATGGATTAGTAAGGAGGCAAGCTCCTTCAGGAGATCAGGCATGTTCAAGGTAGTATGGTCGTAGACCATGGGTCAGCAAACTAAGGTCTGCAATCCAGATCAGGCTCAATTGCCTTCTAAATCTGGCCTGCAGATGGTCCGGGAATCACCGTGTGGATTGCCAGCATGTGGATTGCCAGCGCACACATCCTTTCCCTCTCCCTCCCTCCCTCTCTCTCACACGGTGGTGGCAGCGCCTCCTCCCTCCCTCCTCCTGGTTTCTCCCCGCCCTACCTAGAGGAGGAAGGGAGCTGGGCTTTGTTGGTGCCAGCCCCTCTCCAGAGCCCTTTCACACGCCACTCATCGTCCCTCCACTGCCTCCAGCCCCTGCCGCTCGCAAGACACTGAGCGCCCCTCTTGAGTGGCTGCCATTTAAAGCAGCCCCTCTCCGGAGCCCTTTCACGCACCGCTCATCATCACTTGTTCATTTCTCCCAAAAAACATAGTCCGCCCCCCCCACAAAGTCTGAGGGACAATGGACTGGCTCCCTTCTGAAAAAGTATGAGGACTCCTTCCATAGACATACTGGGGAGTATTTTTTTTTTCCCTGAGGTCTCTTGCTTCGAAAGACCCTGAGCTTTCCCCAAGAATTCTTACTCAGAAATTTCTGAAAAAACTGAGCTCAAAATACAAGGTGAATGGGGGTGAGCTCACACACTTCACTACTGTTAAATGCATTAACTTCCCCACTTAATAGCAACCTAAGGTTCCCATATGCCTTTAATTGGCTGTCAGGAATGTTAGTCATTACAGAGCGCCAGTTTGCTTCTACCATTTCTCCTACGCAATGCAGTGGGTTACAATGCTTTGTTGGGTTGCCACACATTTTTTCTAAGGAGCAAGAGAAATTCTCTGATCATCTCTTTTGCACAGCTATTGATTTAGCACAAAATACAAAAGGAAGAAAAAAAATCCAGTTGGAAGGGCAATAGCCCAGTGATAGTACATGGGCATTATATAAGTTCTGAGATGTTTCCCATTAACGGATCTCAAGCAGGCCTTTGTTATGACCCTGATAAACTAGTGCAAGGCAGAATAAATAGTCCTACCCTGAATATCATTTTTCCTTACTTTGTCATTCTTTTATTAATGCAGCATTATTTTTGAAAGAAAGTCTTTGAGAAAGAGAGGAGGACAATGAGGCAGTCTGTTCAAATACAATAAACTGGATCGATGGTGTACACACACACACACACACACACACACACACACAGAGCCCATATATATGCACACTCCCAGGGTGGTCTTGAGATGGAGAATGAAATCAAGAAGTAATCCGAAGGAGAAAATGTTGTGGCAAAGAGTGAGTTCAATTAAACTCACACAGACTGAGCAAATTCATGTTCCAGTCGCACAAAATTTCTAGATGCTTCAAATCATGGATGGGGAAACTCCAGTCCATGAACCTAATTAGGCCCAGCATGGCTCCCAGTTTGTCCTGTGAGCTTGCTTTCTGCAAACCACAACCACTTGTCCCATTCTGGACATCACATGTGATGTTAGGTGTGAGACAGGTGTGAGACACAGAGACACAGCTGCCAACAAACTATCAGGAGCCTCAAAGTACTCCCAACTGTTCTTTGCCAAGTGATGCCTAAAGTCACTGCTGACAAGCTGATCATCAGAGATAAGAAGCCCAGTTTGGGCTACAAAGTTCCCCATCAGGAACTGCATAATGCAGCCAACTTCTGCAGAAAGGATTGTTTGAAGTTAGTGCCAATCTGCTGCTAGGCACTGACTTTGGGATCAGCTGCAGCGGAGCGCCACAGCATAGCCAACCTTTGCCAAAATCACATTTTAAAGTCAGCACCAATCAACTCATGCCTGCTGACTTTGAACCCTCTGGGATTGAGTGCACTTCAGGCTTTTTTATGTGGAGCTCTGTATATGAACCAACTCCTGTCTAAAGCAGGGTTTGAAATCAGCACTGATTAGCAGGTCAGTAGTGACTTCAAGCTCCAAATTCATGGAGAATGTGGCTATCAGTGGCTGCTAACTGTGATGACTCTCTTTTGTATCCATTCTGACTTCCTCTAAGTAGACTTCTGGTTGGCCATTGTAGGCATCTGGTTGACCACCGTGAGAAAGTGAGCCTGGACTAGATAGATCTTTGGCCTGATTCAGCTTAGCCCTTCTTATTTTCATATAGTAATCTATTGGTATATCAATATATTAAATGCCCTCTATGCAGTAAACTTTCATAAGATATACTCTTATGCTCATATGTTACAATCATAAAATTTTACTCCCAATATTATCAAATATTTTAATTTGTTTCAGAATGAATATACATTCTTCTAGAGATCAGGCATTTTTTTCTCTAGCCTACATTTAAATAAAAAAAAATGAAGTAAACTGAAAGTTCCATAGATAATTGGTTTGGTTTTGTAATAAAATTGAAGTACATATTGTAGTGCTCTAACCTTCCTTCAGAAGAAAGATTTCTAAACACTTGAATCATTGCCTGATTAACAGAAATTTCAGGATTTTGCCGTAAAGCCTGTTGAATTAATCTATTCACAATCTATTGTCATAGAGTTTGATTAAATGTCTCTAGGTCTTTTATCTGTGTCCGCACATCTTGATTGTAATCTACGAGCAGTCTCAATTTTTGCTTGTTTTTCTGCCAAGTCTAATAATGAACTCATCCATTTCTCCAGAAAGGTTACAACTGTCTTTGTTCCTTTAGGGACAGATACCAGCCTGGTAATTGTAGTTTAACAGGTTGAACTAAAAATGCAAGCAAGAAATGCCGTTTTCCTCATTTAACACAGAAAAGGACTTCATCAAACTAAGACGTCAATTGCCATTTTTATAAGGTAATGAGGTCATTCCTCTTGTGAATCTCATTGTTGCAAGCTATGGCTAAAGCCAAGGATTTAACAAGATCCACAGAAGCCAAGGGTGCCTCTGTGAGAGACAATAACCTTTAAGGCTTGGTGTGCTTCAGAAGCATCACACAAAGAACCATAGAGTAGGAAGGGACCACAAGGGTCATCTAGTCCAACCCCTGCTATGCAGGAATCTCAACTAAAGCAAATTATTTGTTTGTTCCGTCAATGTATTTTCTACCCTCTGGTGATTAACAGAGCATAACAGCAATTAAAACAGCAAGAGCAGATATCAACAAATGAAGAAGCAAAACAGTAAAATTATAAAACTTCAGAAAAACTGAGTCAACCAAGGTTTATAAAATCCCAGGAATGAAAAATGTGTTCTCCTGGTGCTGCAAAGACTTGAGAACTGGCAACAGCTATGCCTTCCTGTGAACCTATTCCAAAGGTAGGTCAGCATGGCATAAAAGGCTCACTCTGCAGTTGCCACATGTATGAGCAGGGGCACCTAGGGAACAGCCACATATATTCATGTAGGAGAACATGTTCCTTTGGATACCCAGGTCCCAAGTTCCCTAGAGCTTTAAAGATGGATTGGGGAACCCGTGGCCTCCAAATCTTACCACTGGCTGCACTGGCTTTGGCTGTTGAGAATTGGGCTCCAGCAATACATGAAATGTCACAGGTACCAATCTCTGCTTTTAAGGTAAGCTGCAGTTCTTTGAACTGAGCTCAGAAATGGACCAACAACTGGTGCAGCTGTTTTAAAACTGGTGAGACATTAATTCTCATTGGTCAGTTCCGCTCAATAGCTTGGAATCTGTATTTTGGAATAACAGCACTTTCTGAGTTGTCTCCGAAGAAAGGCCCCATTTGCAGTAGGCTAATCTGGAGGTTACCAGGACTTGGGGTGGTAAAAACTAAGCTTTATTCAAAGTAGAACCATTACAAGTAATGGACATAACTGAGGGTGGAGCTTGACATTGGGCTAAGGTGATCATTCTGCCAGCTCAAGAACTTCTGCTTGCCTGAACGAATGATCTCCCTTTTCCTTCCCTCCCTCACTGATCCAAGGTTCTCCCAGTCACCTCCCAGAGCTGATTTTGGGAGTGGAATGGATGGGCACATTGGGGGAGGGGAGGGGGAAAGCCTCATTGCACTAGTGGGACTCACTGCACTGGCTCCCACTAGTGCAACTATTTACCGGAATCAGACCTTAAGTTAGGTTCACTAATTTCAATGGATCTAGTCTGGATAAAACTTAGTTGAATGCTACCCACAGTTAACACTGAAATGTTAGGTTGCCTACTCTTATGAGGGAGAGAGCAGATCATCTGTTTTCCTTCACTACCCTTCTGCAGAAGGCATTAACTCTATTTGAAGCATCTGATAGTGCCACTAATGGAGACGAAATATAGATTTAAGTACAGATTACCATTGTACCACACATTTTACTACACCTTGGCATAGTGCTTGATAGGATGGTGCCACCCCAAAGAAAGAACTCATATCAAGGTAGATTGGTCATCAATATGGGTGCATACAGTGGCAGACCTGGGGTCTCAACTTTCAGCTGCACCCTGTGTGATGCCAAAGTTTGGAACCCCATCCATCTCACCTTTCATTCTACATGACAGTTGAGGTGCCCCCCAAGGCCAACACCTCTGGTGCATTTTTGTTGTTATTTAGTCGCTTAGTCGTGTCTGACTCTTCGTGTCCTTATGGACCAGAGCACACCAGGCACTCCTGTCTTTCACTGCCTCCTGCCGTTTGGTCAAACTCATGTTAGTAGCTTCGAGAACACTGTCTAACCATCTCATCCTCTGCCGTGCCCTTCTCCTTGTGCCCTCAATCTTTCCCAACGTCAGGGTCTTTTCCAGGGAGTTTTCTCTTCTCATGAGGTAGCCAAAGTATTGGAGCTCAGCTTCAGGATCTGTCCTTCCAGTGAGCACTCTGGGCTGATTTCCTTCAGAATGGATAGGTTTGGTCTTCTTGCAGTCCATGGGACTCTCAAGAGTCTCTTCCAGCACCATAATTCAAAAGCATCAGTTCTTCGGTGCATGGATAAACCAAAGATTTGACCCAGTCATGGTAGTATTTCTTTCTGAGAATTTTATCTTGATAGATAGAGTCTATGAGATGTGCAGATCTCCTTCCTCTGTCTTTTGATCTAGCATCCTCATACTGAAGCCAGTTCAAAGTCACACCCAGATAGAAAATATGTTGAATTTTTCATAAGCCGCTTCTTTCATTGCATGTCCCACCCCTTGAGAGAAAATAATGCATTATTTCAAAAGAAAGAAAAAGGGTGTGAGGGAGTTCTCCCACAATTAATTGGAAATTAACTGGTTTTGCTTAGAAATATTTGCAAGGGCTTCTAATAATTCAGTAACCACCCATGCTTCAGATACTTGAAGATCAGATGATGCAATGAATTAAAAATGTCCCCTCACCTTGCCTTTTGACTCAGCTTCAGCTTGGGGTTATCTGTCATCCCTGAGAAATTTGACATGAGGGCAAAATAGAGGGAGGCAAGCACTAGCATAATTTAAAGCCATGAAGGCTTCCTCAAGGTATATCATCAACAGCTTTAGCCCATGGCTGCCACTGTTCCCAGCTGATATCTGGTCCTCCTGCTGTGTAACTTATGCAGCATTCCTTGCGCACACAGCTGCAGACTGGCTATAAAAAACCATAAATGCCACAGAACTGCGGCGGAAAGTCTTTTCTTTGCACAGGATCACTTCAGGGTCTTTGGTCCAGGCCCCAAATACCAGCATGATCTATCTCTTTCTCAGGCATAGGTCTTCACATACCTCTTCTAAATAATGGCTCCTGTCCACTTCTTTGTGAAACTGCAAAATTAAGAGAAATGCTCAGTTATATTCTGCCGTTTTGTTGCCCGCAGATGCTTGATTTATACAGTGTGTTTTCGTAAATCTATTACAGCCAGAAAGTGGATTGCGGGTCTTCTTTGGCTCATTTAAATTGTGGCCCTACTGCCTTTTAAACTCATTTTTCACAGGGGCAAAAATGCCGGCAGTGGGGGAAATCCTATTACAAATTGGTCGCAGACAGAGCAGCAAAGAAGGTTGGAAAGATGGAGGGCAGGGTTGTACCTGGGCACTTTGGAATAATATTAGCTGTTTTAGAAGAGGGAACTTGCTATACATTTTGCATCTAGTCCAATGATAAAATCCATGAATCATGCTGGACTGTATTCACATGGTTATAATAAGTTCTTTGCTTCTGGATTCAGCATCCAGAGTCCACTCTGAAAAATACACAAGTATACAGTTTTACAGGATGGCATCAGGGGGGAAATGTTTGTCAGGAGGCCATCCTATTGAGTGAGAAGATGCTTCCTATATGCAGTATAAATGATTTTGCTGGCAGATGCTAAGAGGAGCAGACATAAATCTCAAAAGCAAAGACCACAGGGCTTATGTGGACTGAGGGAGCCCACAAGAGATGAAGAAAGTTCCCCCAAAGGAACCTAACGCTACCTGACAAGTAATAAACCCCGAAGGATGACAGACACCCCCATGGAATTGTGATGGGGCAACCCAAGATAAACATGCCCATTTGGTCAATGGAATAGCATGACATGTAAGACAATGGCAACCAGGCTTCAAGGCCACATCCTATCACAACGTTCTTTAATCACAGATAATTGAAAGTATTTTCATAGTATATCCCCTTTTCCTACCAGCTGGATAGCTTTGCACACACATGCCCAACTTATGGTGAGCATGTTAGTCAGTTAATACAGTGGACTGATGCCTTGGCATAGCAAGCAACATTTACTTAGGAATGATACAGAAAATGGGTATGAATGGCACCCAGTGTGCCAAGGACACATCATGTCCTTAGTTTGCATACATTTACATTTGGCACAGAGTGATGCACACATCTCATACTTCTCAACAACACTTGGAAATATCAAGGCACATTGCCATTTCCCTCCAAGCAAGATGTTGTTGCTATATTTAAGGTCTATTTTCCTGCTTCTCCTCACATATTACTACCATTAGCATTATAAATGAGAGGTATATATGGAGAGGAGACCCCCAGGGTAGCAATTACCAGAACTGAATTTTGTAATGCAAGTGGCAGCATTACTCTGGTGTAATTTGATCATAAAATAAATTGCATTGCCCATAAACCTTTTAGATGCCAGTGTTTTCCTACTGATGGCTTCCATGTGTTCAATGCCAAAAAGACCATAGGGAAATAACCCGGTTCCAGCCTGCTGCAGCCTCAATAGTTTGCAAACTCAGAAAATGGTCACAGCAATGTGAGCAGCTGAATATTCATAACAGGCATCAGTTCACCTAATGACAGGGTGCCAACATTCCCGCCTTACAGCCAGGTCTGTATAAAAGCTGTGTGGGAAGGAACATTGTCACATTTCAAACAAAATTGGAAGATTTTTTTTTCCCCTCACCGAGCCAAGTTTTGGATTCATCAGAATTGAATCAGGTTCTCGCTCTCTGCTTCTGTTTCCCAACTGCACTGGTGCCAGTCTGTGGCTGATATTTTGCCAGTTCACATCCAGGGCTGGGATAAATTTCCAGTTTTTAAAATGTCAAAGTCTGTTCAAAAACAATGATTTGGATTAGTCAGATTGAAAATCAAAATGAAGGGGACATTTGTAGGAGTGAAAGGTTTTTTGTTTTGTTTTTTCATTTGGTGCATTTTCATTTTTTTAAAAAACACATTCAAATATTTGGGTAGTTTAAAGCTTAAAATAATTTGTTTGCTTGCTTGTTTTAAAAAAATGTAGGGCCCTAAACATCAAAATACAACTTCAATGAATTTTCAGTTTCAGATTCTGATAGGCAAATACAGATTCTATTTGAGTAGCTGCCACATGTTAAAGATGCTTTAAGTAACACAATGGACAGAGAACAGAACCTGGGACTGTAATGTTTCCCTCCCACTAATGTTCATTGAGTCTGTATACATTCTTGACCTAGTTACCAACATACAAACCCTTTACAAGTGTCCAGTCTTGTGGGGTGAGATGGCAGCACAGCAGCAAACTCCATCTCTAGCTTAAATATGTTTGTTAGGAATCTTTGCAGTAGAACCCACATGTACAAATGTGGGGGCTCATGATCAGTGCCAGATTTACATATAAGCTAAACAAGCTATAGCTTAAGGCCCCACTCTCTTGGGGGCCCCCAAAAAATTTAAAAGGAAAAAAAACCTGGATGTACATTTCCAAAATATAAGATAAGTTCAACAATTACTTTGATAAAATATATATTTTGTTATGTGCAAATGGCTTTAGATACCTATTAGATAAATTATCATATAGCATATATTCAACACAAAAAAACAGTGACAATTTGTTGTTGACAAAGGACAGCTGGACATATAAAGGGCCCCATTACCTTCAGTAGCTTAGGGCCTCATCAACCCTAAATCTGGCCCTGATTATGATGACTGTTCTAATGAATAGGCACAGACTGGGGTAGAGACTCCCCCTTCCCCTGATACATATGCACATAGAGATTAATGAGTGCAGGGGTGGAGATAGTTAAAACCCACAATCTTAGGTAGGCAGCTTCTTCTACATGAAATGTGTACTCAATGATAGGATATTCTCTCCAGTATGTTACCTAGCAATGGTATAGGTAAAGGTAAAGGTACCCCTGACCATTAGGTCCAGTCACGGACAACTCTGGGGTTTCGGTGCTCATCTCACTCTATAGGCCGAGGGAGCTGGTGTTTGTCCACAGACAGCTTTCAGGTCATGTGGCCAGCATGACTAAGCCGCTTCTGGCAAACCAGAGCAGCGCACGGAAACGCCATTTACCTTCCCGCCAGAGCGGTACCTATTTATCTACTAGCACTTTGATGTGCTTTCGAACTACTAGGTGGGCAGGAGCAGGGACTGAGCAATGGGAGCTCACCCCGTTGCAGGGATTCGAAACGCCGACCTTCTGATTGGCAAGCCCTAGGCTCAGTGGTTTATACCACAGCGCCACCTGTGTCCCAGCAATGGTAATATGATATAATATATAACTTAAACTATGCAATATAGATATCAAACATTATGAGTAGTATTATAAAGCCTCACAAATGAAGTATTCTATTTTAGACAAAGAGCTTGGAATAGATAATCTCCAAATTTATTTGAAACTGATGAATAGAATTAAAGTCCTTTCTGATGCGTTCACATTTCTAGGTTAATAATTTTCAAATTTAGTCGTTAAAATGCTCAAGATAATTTCTTTGAGTTGCTTTCAGAGTCCAAATTCAAGCATTTGCAATTCATGAATTGCACTGCTGGTGGTGTTTGCCATTAATGCATTTCAATTGCATCATTTATAGTTTATGTATTCAGCATTATATAGTCACATGTATACAATTTGTAGATTATTGACTAGAATATATGAATTAAATAAATAGGAAGTAAGCAGCAAACAGGAATTACATGAATACAAATGGAATTTTTAAGCATTACATGAATGTGAATGGGAAGAAAAAATGGATGAATTGAGACAAGCTGCAGACACAACTCTAACATGGTGGCATTGTGAGAAGTACAGCTGAATTCATAAATGGGGGGTGGTGGCTTGAAATCCAAATCCCAGTCCTATCATGTGGTTGTTCTAGAAGCAAGTTTACTAACAAAACAGCACCTCCAATTTACTAGTTCTTCCCCTGTACTCTGTAACACAGAGGCCACTGCCTAAAAGATGCTCGAACTCAAGATGAAAGGGAGAAATGTGCTAAGAGGAAGGCATGCTTGGCAAACCCTCACCATGATCAACTTCTGCCCAGAAACCTATGTCCCCACTGTGGAAGGACGTATGGATCCAGAATTGGCCTCCACAGTCACTTATGGACTCATTGTTGAAGCGGTGTTTATGGAAGACAATCTTACTCAGCTATGAGTGATCACCAAAGAAGAAGAAGGTGGGAAAATGGAGTGGGCACTGTGTATAGCCCTAATATGGCCATTCTCCAGGACCTTCTATGAGCCCAAAGATGCATATTGGCTGCAAACTACTTCATGTTTGTGATTAATCCCTTATAATGCTTGAGATTAAATCAGTGGACAGCCTCAACATTCAAGGTTGCTTAAACCTTCTTGAGGTCATTCTTTTTTTAAAAAAATAATTTTTATTAACTGGCCAATCACATCAAATTAAATCACATCATATAAATTCCGAATTACAAAGCCAAATTTTTAAATTTTGTTGGGGGAACCCATACTTCAAGATCCAAAGGGGAATTCAGATCATCTTCTTATTACTGCGTTAATGTCCAAATCAGTCCCAATCAGTCCAAACAAAGTTCATAATTCTATCCAGTCTTATCTTGGTGTTGCCACATCATATCTTGTTCGTATAATTTCTCTTTTTCCTTTTCGATCTCTTCTGTTAGTCTCCTTAAGCCGATAGCAAGTGTAATAATCCTGTGTGGATTTCCCGTTCCTTCACTAAGTCCAGATGGTTTCCATATATCTCCTTCGTAGATAACATCACTTTATCCATCGTAAATTTTGGCATTTGTCGCTCTTAAGTCCCACCGAGGAGTTGATTCACGATATGTAAACAACTCTATTTCTCTCTTTCTCCTCCCAGACCCAAGAGCTCCCACAATGCCTCACAAAATGGCGAACGGCATTTTTTCCTGACTGCGTCACTCCAAAACTCTTAGCTTTCCAGCTTCATCTTGAAACATTGCTTTGGATCGAAAGTTTATCTCCACACAGCCTTAAATCCACAGCTTAAGTCCTTAATTTCTGACTCATTAGGGGAGGGGGATTCTTGTTAAATCACATAAAAAGGTAGAGGCAGGTTTTTCCCCCCCTCCCCCCTCAGTCATTACCGTATCTTGACGTTCTTCTCATATTTTATTGTTGTCTTGTTATCAGAGATCTCTTCTGTCAGCAGTATTTACTCCCCTTTTTCCTTGATGTATGTGCAATTAATCATGTCCAAATTATTTCTTTTAAAGATCATTGCAACCAGCGGCGCGAATCGGGGACGGCGTCGAGGAGTGCCGAAAATCCCACAGGAGGGCTTTGTGCCTAGTGCCCCCACCCCCACAAATTCGGGGGTGGTATAGGGCACAGCAGGCAAGGGCCGTCCCCCCCATAATCCTGGGGGGGTTAAGGAGGCTAATTACCCCCATCATAGCCTCCAAATTACCTCGTGTGGGTCGGAGAGATGTTATTGTCAGCCATCTTCCGATGCGCCACCTAGTTTGCTTAAACCTTCTTGAGGTCATTCTTAAGGTGGTCTTGATTTTAATGGTGCTTCTCCAGTACGCTGTAATATTTTGCGTAATCTTGTACAGCAGTCCAAATTACTTTCTTGGACTGTTGCATAATTGTCATCTTAATTCAGCCAAACCATTGTCTTTGAACACAAGCCAAATACCCATGTTGACCACTGTAGGTTTAAAAACATGAGTGCAATGATCATAGAATCATAGAATCATAGAATCATAGAGTTGGAAGAGACCACAAGGGCCATCGAGTCCAACCCCCTGCCAAGCAGGAAACACCATCAGAGCACTCCTGACATATGGTTGTCAAGCCTCTGCTTAAAGACCTCCAAAGAAGGAGACTCCACCACACTCCTTGGCAGCAAATTCCACTGTCGAACAGCTCTTACTGTCAGGAAGTTCTTCCTAATGTTTAGGTGGAATCTTCTTTCTTGTAGTTTGGAACCATTGCTCCATGTCCGCTTCTCTGGAGCAGCAGAAAACAACCTTTCTCCCTCCTCTATGTGACATCCTTTTATATATTTGAACATGGCTATCATATCACCCCTTAACCTCCTCTTCTCCAGGCTAAACATGCCCAGCTCCCTTAGCCGTTCCTCATAAGGCATCGTTTCCAGGCCTTTGACCATTTTGGTTGCCCTCCTCTGGACACGTTCCAGTTTGTCAGTGTCCTTCTTGAACTGTGGTGCCCAGAACTGGACACAGTACTCCAGGTGAGGTCTGACCAGAGCAGAATACAGTGGCACTATTACTTCCCTTGATCTAGATGCAATACTCCTATTGATGCAGCCCAGAATTGCATTGGCTTTTTTAGCTGCCGCGTCACACTGTTGGCTCATGTCAAGTTTGTGGTCAACCAAGACTCCTAGATCCTTTTCACATGTACTGCTCTCAAGCCAGGTGTCACCCATCTTGTATTTGTGCCTCTCATTTTTTTTGCCCAAGTGCAATACTTTACATTTCTCCCTATTAAAATTCATCTTGTTTGTTTTGGCCCAGTTCTCTAATCTGTCAAGGTCGTTTTGAAGTGTGATCCTGTCCTCTGGGGTGTTAGCCACCCCTCCCAGTTTGGTGTCATCTGCAAATTTGATCAGGATGCCCTTGAGTCCATCATCCAAGTCGTTGATAAAGATGTTGAATAAGACTGGGCCCAAGACAGAACCCTGTGGCACCCCACTTCTCCAGGATGAAGAGGAACCATTGATGAGCACCCTTTGAGTTCGGTCAGTCAGCCAGTTACAAATCCACTGAGTGGTAGCATAGTCAAGACCGCATTTTACCAGCTTCTTTACAAGAATATCATGGGGCACCTTGTCAAATGCCTTGCTGAAATCAAGGTAGGCTACATCCACTGCATTCCCTTCATCTACCAGGCTTGTAATTCTGTCAAAAAACGATATCAGGTTAGTCTGACACGACTTATTTTTCAGAAATCCATGCTGACTATTGGTGATCACAGTATTCCTTTCTAGGTGCTCACAGACTGTTTGCTTAATGATCTGCTCCAGAATCTTCCCTGGTATTGATGTCAGACTGACTGGGCGGTAATTATTTGGGTTCTCTCTTTTGCCCTTTTTGAAAATAGGGACAACATTTGCCCTCCTCCAGTCTGCCGGGACTTCGCCTGTTCTCCAGGAATTCTCAAAGATGACTGCCAGTGGTTCTGAGATCACATCTGCCAGTTCTTTTAATACTCTTGGATGCAGTTCATCTGGCCCTGGAGACTTGAATACATCTAAACTAGCAAAGTATTATTGTACTATCTCCTTAGTTATTCTGGGCTGTGTTTCCTTTGCTGAATCATTTGCTCCAAATTCTTCAGGTCGGGCATTGTTTTCTTTATCGGAGAAGACTGAGGCAAAGAAGGCATTGAGGAGTTCAGCCCTTTCTGTGTCCCCTGTTTGCATTTCACCATCTTCTCCTCTGAGTGACCCCACTGTTTCTTTGTTCTTCCTTTTGCTACGAACATACCCATAAAAGCCTTTTTTGTTGCTTTTAACCTCTCTAGCAAGCCTGAGTTCATTCTGTGCTTTAGCTTTTCTGACTTTGTGTCTACACGGGCTGGCTATTTGTTTGAATTCCTCTTTGGTGCTTTCCCCCCTTTTCCATTTTTTGTACACATCCTTTTTTAATCTTAACTCAGTTAAAAGTTCTTTAGATAGCCACCATGGCTTCTTTAGGCACCTTCCATGTTTCCGTCTCATTGGTATTGCCTGAAGTTGTGCTTTTACTATCTCCCTCTTAACAAACTCCCAGCCATCATGAACTCCCTTTCCTTTTAGTATTACTGTCCATGGGATCTCACCCAGCACTTCCCTAAGTTTTATGAAGTCGGCTTTCTTAAAGTCAAGAAATTGAGTCCTAGTATGCTTGGCTGCTCCTTTCCGCTGTATAGTAAACTTCAGAAGAGCATGATCACTCGCGCCTAATGATCCTTCCACTTCTACCCCACTAACCAGGTCATCAACATTGGTTAGGACCAGATCTAAAATGGCTGTTCCTCTTGTTGCTTCTCCCACTTTCTGGACAATGAAGTTGTCTGCAAGGCCAGTGAGGAATCTGTTTGACCTTATGCTCTTGGCTGAGTTTGACATCCAGCAAATATCCGGGTAATTGAAGTCCCCCATTACTACTATCTCCCTTCCTTTTGCATGCTTGGCCATCTGTTCCAGGAAGGCATCATCTATGTCCTCCGTTTGGCTTGGGGATCTATAGTAAACTCCCACAATGAGGTCACTGTTATTCATCTCTCCCTTAATTTTGACCCAAATGCTCTCACTTTGGCTTTGAGGTTCTAAATCTTGGATCTCTTCACAGGTATACACATCCCTGACATATAACGGCACTCCTCCTCCTTTCTTGTCTGGTCTGTTTCTCTGAAATAGATTGTAACCCTCCATTATTACATTCCAGTCGTGGGACTTATCCCACCAGGTTTCAGTGTTGCCTATTATGTCATATTTAGTTTGCTGTACCAAGAGCTCAAGCTCATCTTGTTTATTACCCATGCTTTGCGCATTAGTGTACAGACATTGAAGTCCATTAATCATTCCCCCGTGTCTCTTATTTAAGGATTTTTTCCTCCCACCACTAGGTCTGCGTGCTGTTTGCTCCATTTGGTCTATGACATTTGGATGATCATGTTCATCAATTGATAGACTCCTACCTTCAGGAGCACTGTCTTCCTCCCCCACATTAGTCAGTTTAAAGCCCTCCTGATGAGGTTTCTGAGATTTTTGGCAAAAACATTCCTCCCAACCGTTGTGAGGTGCAGCCCATCGCTTGCCAGAAGTCCATCTTCAAGAAACTGCAGTCCGTGATCTAAGAATCCAAACCGTTCCTGTTTACACCATTTGCGAAGCCAGCTGTTCACTTCCACTATTTTTCTCTCTCTCCCTGGGCCACATCGTTCAACTGGGAGGACAGATGAGATGACAATTTGTGCATTTAATTGCTTCAATTTCCTGCCCAGAGCCTCATAGTCTCTTTTGATCTTCTGGAGGCTATTGCTTGCAGTGTCATTGGTTCCCACATGAACCAAGAGGAAGGGGTATCTGTCAGTGGGTTTTATGATTCCTTGTAGTCGTTCAGTTACATCTTGGATCTTAGCCCCGGGGAGACAGCACACTTCCTGAGACATCTTGTCAGGCCCACAGATCACTGCTTCTGTTCCCCTCAGTAGGGAATCCCCTATCACCACTACACACCTCCTCTTAGGTTTGGTCGGGGTTCTTCCGTGATCTGTCCGTTCCAAGGTCGCCTGCACATTCCCTGAGGACTGACTTTGCTGCTCGTCTTCATATACCTGATCGACTGTAACGAGGGAGAGATCCTCAAATGGAGTCTGCTCTTCGTCTTCCATTCTAGGGGAGAGGACCTCAAAGCGATTGTGTATTTCTAAACAATCAGAGTGAACCCTGGGCCTCCTACTTCTTTGGGTCACGTTTCTCCATATATCTGGCTCCTGTGTTGGTGAACTAGCCTCCTTCTCAGGGGAGTCCCCTGTCTCCTCCTTGGTGGAGACGGTGTGCTCTGTTGCTTCCAAGAAGAGCTCCAGCTCTCTAATTCTTTGGAGCGTAGCCACACGTTCCTCCAGCTGCTGGACTTTGTCTTTTAAGAGGGCAATCAACATGCAATTGCTGCAGGTAAAGCTGCCTGCAACCTTTGGCAAGATGGCAAACATTGTGCAGGAACCGCAGGCGACTGCAGCTGTTCCTTCACTCTCCATCTTGAGAACGTGTCGTTGGGGCTGGCTACAGTGGTCCTCCATCATAAGAAGCGTGCAGACAGGACAAGTAACTCCCCCCCAAAAACCCTAGGTCTGCCCCAACAAACGTTTGAGACCAGCTCCCCTAAATCTAAAGATAGATCAAATTGCGCGCACCGCCAGGCACGCGCCACTGCCCTACAAGCTCTGATAAGCTCCTCCCACAGCTAATCACCTACCTCAACAGAAACCCTGCCCCCTCTGACCTTTGCACAGGGAGAACAGCTAATCAGCCACATGATATTTGGGAAGCATGCAGAAGGTCCCTGGTGTAATCTCCAGAAACTCCAGATAGTGTTGAGAATGTCCTTTGCCTATAACCCTGAATAGCCACACCATTCAGTGTAAGCAGTACTGAGCTGAATGGGCCAATTTCTATGTTCCTATCTTTTATATTGGTTTATCCACTTCCTTGGCCTGTAATGGAGGCAGTTTTTAGCCAGACTCCATTGATGAGCTGTGCAATTATGCTAAAATGTTCCTTTGTATTCCAGATGGAAATCTTAAACCTTTCATATCTCACCCACCCCACCCCAAATGAGCAGAAACATTGTACTTCTTCACGGGTTAGTAAATAAAGCTATAAGTAATCCTGATGGCATTGCATCCCTGTGTCTCCTGGAGGCAATATGAAAAGCACATAAAAAGTGGTAGCACAGAGGAAGCCACATTCCAGTGAGAGAAATAAATCTGAAGCATTGTTTATGCCACTTGATCATGTGATTTTTTTTAATTAAAAGAAATCATTGTTGATGAGTCGTCGTCCCCCCCGCTCAAGTCTCAATTCAAGTTTGCTTACTGTGAGCAAACCAGTGTCATAATAGGGTGAAAATGCTTCCAGGGCAGCAGAGGGAAGTCCATTTCCAAATTCATTGTGCCAGGTAACTGATGTTCTGAATCAGACCTCCAGGCAAGATGCAGCCACCTCAGGCAACAGATGTTGAAGGAATAGACAGCCTTTGCCCACCAAGTGTCCTGTCCTGAGCCCTTCACTCTGGCCCTGCTGCTCTTGATTGCAGTGGCAGATGCGGTCTCTTTGCCAGCTCGGAAGTAAGAGTCAACTATCTGGAAGTAAGAGTCAACTGTCAGCTTCTGCACATGGAGCAGGAGAATGCTATGCTGTCCTTTACTTCAAGCAGCAAAATGTCTTGAACTGAGAGCTTGTCTCTGGGCCTTCTCTCCAGTCTGTTTTGTGCTGCAGGCATAATAAGAAAGAACCAAAGCAGCTTCAGGCTGCCCCAGCCTGCAGAGCTTTGAAACAGGATCCTCCATCTTTCCTGGACGGTTCCACAAACAGCCTTTCATTGGATGGCCACAGAATTAGTGCCTGATGCATCAGAATAAACCTTATGGATGCACTTCCTTGGGTTCCCATTCCCCTGATAACTCTGGGGGGTGGGGTGCTCACTCTGACTGTCAGACTTAACATCTCATTTTGAGAACCATTTCCAAGAACCAACAAATATGATCCCATTGTAATTCATGGATCTGAGAGGTGTAGGCTCTTGCTGTCTGCTTTGGTATCTCTGCCCAACTTGTGAGGTTGTAGCCAACAATGTCATCATATTAGCACAAGGATTTCCTTCTGCTTGTGCAATGGGACTTCCTGTCCCTCTCCTTTCCCCACCAAATAAGCTCCAGAGGGTTGGGGAACCCCCAGAAGAAATGTATGGGGGCACAGGGGGGTGCACAGAGAGGAGAGGAAAAGGAGGTCCATCATGCAGGTGGGTGTCCTTTCATTAATGGGACAACTTTGTTGGAAACAGCCCATTATCTTCTAAGGCTGATCTTGCAGCCCAGAGCATATTTTGGTACATTGATTACAGAATATGCTGATGATAACCCAGAGGAGTGATGGTTTGATGACAAGTTGTCGTGTGAACAGCCAGGTATGGGATTAGGTATGAGTAGCGAGGCTGAACAGTTTGACCTCATTTGAACCCAAACTTTCTACAAGCAAAATCACCACTCATATACAGCCCACATTTTGGATCTGACTCTTGAATGCTGTTTAGCCACGAATTTTTAGAGTCACCATCAACATAAAAGATTGCCAGTAGGAAAGTGGCAACTGAGTATATTGTCATGTAACTTACTTGCAAAGGCTTATTGTGTCCACCTCCTTCTCTACCTCCAAATTATTTCCACTCTCTTTCTTGCTATAGTGTGGCTCATTTTTTTTTTATTTTTTTTTAGCGTTTAAAAGGCTTTCTTGTTGATGAAAAGAAAGAAAAGTGCACACTTTAAAGATTGTATAGAATTACCTACTGATTAGAAGTGCAATTATTTAAATGAGAACTAGAGGATTAGAAGGTATCACATTGTCTGCTTGGTCTGCTGATTAAAAATACCGGACCTTTTCACTCCAGAAAGTAGATTCCTATTGTGCAAGAAGTGGGGGAGGAATGAATGACTAGCCTCCATTCTGCAAGGCTGGGAAGAGAAGACTAACGAAAGGGAAGAAAAGGGCAACAACTTTGTTGGAGAGCTGGTTGCAACTTTTCCATCAGCATGTCCTCCTTTTGCGATACATTCCTAGTTTCACTGAAGCTTGTCAGAGCTGCCATTATAAGCTGTCAGAAAAACAAAAAAAAATCCAAGAGCCCTTCTGAGCTCAGGCCAGCTGTACAATGGTTCATTTGAATGAGAAAGGCAATAAGCTGTTAACTCAAACATGAAGGTAGGCTTATATTGTAGGGATGAGGGGAAAGTTAAAAAGAGGAGCCAGGGTATTGTTGTAGAGACTTGCAAAAGGTCACTTAGTCCTTAAAATCATGATTTAAAACTGATGTTAAAGACCAGAAAAAGAGAGGTATATGCAGAATCTAAATAAGGATTACAGACAGTGTACATTTCCTCCTGAGCATAATATGCATAAGCACAGCATCAGCAAGAACAAAGTTAAAGGCTCCATTTGAACCCCGAGTTTTAAATGCCTGTAGATCTCTCTTCAAGTGATAAACAGTGGCATTCAGTTTTCAGAACTGTCAATCTGGCACCAAGGTCTTTCATGATAATGAATATACAATGCAAATTCAAGTTCCCTGCCGTGTCAGTGACTCTGTTCTCTCTCAAGAAGTTGAAGATAGAAATGACACCAAAACTGTAAAAACAGCATTTCAGTAAAATAACTTCAGGTTCACAAAACATTTATTTATATGCCCTCATGCATGCAGGTGCTGTTCAATATATGCATACTTCCAGTACCAAATCCTAGCTCTAACTTAATGTGCAGAAGTAACTCAATCTGTTTAGATTCATTTCTGATGAATAATATTTATTTCATTTGATGTGGGGTTTTTTTTTTACAGATTTTAAAACTATTTTTAAAGAGTATTATTTAAAAATTAAAACATCAGAAAGAATTTTTGAAGGGGAGCTCTGAACAGCTGTGGCTCTTCTTACGAAAGGTGAGTCACTGTTGTGTATCAGGAATGAGTTGGGAAAGATCAGGTGGTGGGGAGGTAGGTATACTCTAAATACACCAGTGGGACTAATCCAGCACTGCATTGACCTCCTTTCTGCATCATCCCTCCTATTCTCACTTCTGATAAGCAACAGTGACCCACTGTAGCAGCTTTGTGGTGGTTACTTCCTGAACCAATAGGGGCTTAGATGAAACACATGCATTATAGAGGTCATAGGGTCATGCAGACTAGCCCTGTCATCAGCACTGTGACCACATCCCCCCATCAGTGCCTTCATCTAAGGCAGGGGTGGGAAACCTGAGACCTGGAACTCACCCGGATTTTCTCTCTTACTTGTATCATTGGATCTCTGCTGAGACCACACGTCTCATTCCATGGGCTTTAACTTGACTGGAATATGTGTTTCAACTGTGATAATGCCTCACTTGAATGGAAGATGGAGAAATGTATTTGTGGGTGGGTGTGCATAGAAGACCTCTGACTAACTGCACCCCCACAGTGGAAAGGTAAGTCACTCTTACCAAAGGTACATCTCCTCGGATGTAATAAAAGTTTATTTTGTCATGCACACAGTTTTGTCTTTGCTCCCTGAATTCAGTATTCCTGGAAACTCAGCTTCATAAGGAATAATTCATGGATTCACACAGATTTTCCCAAATCTACCACTTTATCTTCTAATCATTAGGAACTTCAATTTGGCTGGAGAGTGGAATGCATGTCTCAGACTGCAAAAAACTATTTCGTCACTCGCATGAATAGGGAAGGAATGTCACTGTTGTGACTATACTGCCCTTTATAATGCTAAGATTTCTGACAGCCATAGAAGGTAAAATAAGAAACAGTGGAAGACTGCAGCTGAAAACAACATTAGGAAGAAAGACAAAACAAACAAGTTTTTGATGGAGGAGAGTGGATTGCTGGGATTTGGGGTAGTGATCTCTTCTATCACTGCTATCTGGTATCCTGACACTTGAGAAGCCATGATGGATTAAGACTGGAATGTATGCATGGAAATCATGCGTTCTACATCTCCTAAATGGTTAGAGGATATGCCTGAGTACCGAGATATGTTAAGGAAATCTTAAAGGGAACACTTGAAACTCTAAATTTAGTAGTTTTATATAAACAAATTGAGCAAGTAACTGCCAGATGTTCAGGTTTACCAGCCTCTTGTTTGCTGGGAAAGCCACAGTCTTTTCCATCTTTCTCATATACTGCAACATCTTAATTGTGATAGTAAAGGTAAAGGTAAAGGGACCCCTGACCATTAGGTCCAGTCGTGGCTGACTCTGGGGTTGCGGCGTTCATCTCGCTTTATTGGCTGAGGGAGCCAGCGTACAGGTTCCGGGTCATGTGGCCAGCATGACTAAGCCGCTTCTGGCGGACCAGAGCAGCGCACAGAAGCGCCGTTTACCTTCCCGCCTGAGCGGTACCTATTGATCTACTTGCACTTTGATGTGCTTTCGAACTGCTAGGTTGGCAGGAGCTGGGACCAAGCAACGGGAGCTCACCCCGTTGCAGGGATTTGAACCGCCGACCTTCTGATCGGCAAGTCCTAGGCTCTGTGGTTTAAAACCCCCCAAAATCTATTACTTTTATACTGCACAACTGCACACACTAATTCCACAGTGTGTTTTTCTATGCACTGGAGAACAATGGACATCAAGGGCTGAGACTTTTAAAAGCCAACAAGGGAAGATAAGGCAGTTTTAATGTATCCGGCGACACACAGAAATACTTTCTAGTTCTTCCTTACAGACTGACCCAAGAGAAGACCTGAGATTCACTGTCTAGGGCTTGCTAACCTGAATCCCTCCATATGTTGCTGAACTGCAACTCCAATAATCCCTGACCATTTGTTGCAATGGCTGGGGCTGATAGGAGTTGGAGGGTCACAGGATAGCCCGGTCATGGATATGCCTATAATCAGGAACCTCTGTAATTCTGGTGGGGATCTAGGAACAAGCCTATGATCAGCAATATATTAATACATGAATAACTGTGAGTAGATCTAGAAAGGCAATAATAATAATAATAATAATATATTACCCCATGAAGTTTGAGTAAGCCTTAAAGTTTAGATAAGTCTTATTGATTTGACTGTGAGGGACACCTGCTTCAGACACCAAGTTAAATTAAATTAGAAGGTAATAACTTTGCTCTTCATTATAGATTGAGCTCATGTACCAGAGAAAGAGGTGGGGGTGGAAACATAACCTAGTGTTTTATTCCCTCTTGGAGTCATTGAAGCATGGATAAAATAACACTGTGACTCACAAGTGGTACGTGGCAGATAAGTGACCACAGTTAGTTTAGACAAATTATAAGGAGAACAATCATTTAGCTTTACAGATAATATCTTATTTGAGGGTGACATAAAAGTATATTTTACATTTCTGAATAAACTGGGAAGCATTACTGAATCAAAATATTAAATGAGTAACCCTACGATCTAGAATCATCATGCTCTGAACTCCATTCATGGGCTTGTAATATCTTAGCATGCCCAAACCACCTCAAGTTGGCCACTGTGCCAACAGAATGCCAGTCTGTAAGGGCTTTGGGCCTTATTCTGCAGGCTCTTCTTGTGCCCTTATTTGGAAAAGCCAAATATGCTTTCTGAGTAGATTAGGAAGTCAGAATCATATTCAAGACTCAACTTTAAAACCAAGCTGAGTTGCAGATACATGTTTAACCACATAAGATTTATTTTATTTTATTTTTACAATGTCATTGTTTATGAAGCATCCTCATCTTGTACTTTCAGGTAATGCAATGAGAGACGAGGGTGTGTGAGTCAATAATATATAACAGCAAAAGCTGATTCATGGCTTTATTCATTAAGTAGGTGAGGCTTGTTAATCTATTGCAAATGGCAGACATGTTTTCAAAGCTTCACTTTTGTGTGTTTCTAACTATAAATATTGAGATCCAACACATACAGTTACGTAGCTCCTTCTACAAACAACTGAAGCAAAGGGGGATTTGAATTGAGCACTGTGAGAGACAGACTTTGTGATGAGCTGTTTGCTGAAGATGAACTCAAATCTCCCACCTCATCCTGTTTGTTCATCTTTTCTGGCAATAAAAACTGTGTATGAATAACAGCTGTGGTTCTACTGACTGTAGGTGTCTGCAATTGTGCACACATTTGCTGCACCTAATTTGTTTAGTAGATCAGCCCCCGAAACCTACCACTGCTTATGAAAAGGATACTTCATTCAGAAATGATACTTCCTAGTTTCTCATTCATTATATCAACATTTTAAAATTATATTCTGAAGATGCTTAGTTTGAAATAAACTCCCTCTTTTTTTACCTGGAAAAAGTGTCATTTGCATGTGCTGTAATTCACAGTCTGAAGTCAAATTCCTCCTTTCTGACTTCACAATTGGCTTCATGGAAACCATTTGCTTTTATTCCGTGGAGGTTTGCAGACAGGCAGGCTGTTACATATCACCCTATATATGAAGGCTTTGATGCAGATGGAAGGTTGCTGTGATCTCGCTTTAAATGGATCTATCTCTTCACAGTACACTGATTCATTGTGTCTTTCAATCGAACACCTATAATTAAAAACAGATACTGTTAAACAAAATGAAGCTACCTTGGCAGACTTCTGAATTGGCTGGAGACATACTGAAATTTGCCATTGATAAAACACAAAGAAAATCTTCTCAGATACTCAGCTGTAGTTAACAGAGCATGCAACAAACATATGTTTTCTTAAAAACTCATTGAAAAATGAAACCCCATTGAATTACTGGTGTATCCAACTTAGATCCCATTGAAATCCGTGTGAAAAGTTAGTCATGATGACAGCCTAGGTCCCATTGATCTAATTGGGAACTGAGTGCAACTAACTTAGTCTGAATCCTACCAAATGTTTTCCCATACAATATAGTAATTGTATGCCTTGTGATGCATCAAGAAGGGAGAGGACCTGATCCTTTCCCACCCAGTTGCCTCTGAAATATGGCACCATCCATGCATGATGACTGGTTGCTAAAAATACAACAAAATCTGTTTGTCTTGGCTTGTGTCCTTTTGAAAGGGGCCTTAGAAATTATGTGCATGCAGATTTCCCAACTCATGTAGCATGTTGTATATGTATTTTTAGCTCAGGTTTCTGTCATGAGAAATCACTCTCAGTTAACAGACTGGGATGGGACATAAGCTAAAATACCACCTGCTGCCAGAGTTTGTTTTCTGCTCCAGCCCCTTCTACCTGATTCAGCAATTTATTCAATCATATTTGTATTTAAAGATTCATGCACCCAAAGGTACAAAGGGCTCCAGAGGAGGGCATTCCAAATAAAATTAGCTGCTCCAATAAAAATTTACTGCAGAACAAGCAATTTATGACAAGCTGCTTGGTCTTTAATTTTTAATCTATGAAAACCTGAGCTTCTGCAGCAATTATGTTTCTCAATTGTAACGCCTCATTAAATCTTTAACAAACTGCTTTTAGCTTCACCCCAATTCTCCCCTAATAAATAAACTATTCTAAGATGATTTTCAATGAGGGGGAAAAAACCTGGTTTACCCATGGAAACTGCATTTTGGGAAATGTGGGCTGTTTTGGAATCCTCCATGACCATAATTTCAGAGCAAATTTCAGGAGTACAGCATTTTGCTCCTCATGGTATCTGGTGGGAAGCAAAACAGATCACTTCACTTGCAACACAGCTTTCTGGAAATGGTATTTTTATTCTACTCCCCTACTTCCCCTTCCTGAATTATGTTTGCTATTTATTTTTTTGTAAGTAGGCTTTTCCATTGACATGGGTACAGGAGGTGCTCCTTGCATTTAATTATTTCAGAAATTGGATTTATTCTCCTTCTCCTCCTCTTTGGATAAAACAAAATTTCACAATTATTTTAGTTATTTATGTTTATAGTTGATGATGATCAGGCGGCACTAGATGACCAACACAATAATAACCTATTAGGCAAAGTGTGATGGTTACAGGATCGTTATTATTTCCCACATATGTTAAAGAATGTCAATTTTGAAAATAAGTGGCATGATCGACCAGTGCAATACAGCAGAGAACCTTGAGAGCTGATAGTGACTTAAGGATCGTTATCCAAGAATTCAAACCTATTCACAAACACTGAAGTAAATATATTAAATAAACAAGGAAAAAAACAACCAGCAGATAAAAAATACAGTGTGCTCCCCCCCCCCTTGTAATGAGCTCCCCCAACCCCCAATTTATAAGATGTACAATTTATGCCATTGGGCTTTTATTTACATTTCTATATATGTCCACATACTCTTTTTACTTTGGATTCACTAGAAATAATAAAATTAACCCAAGAACAACCCAGAGGGAAACAAGAGAGGTTCCAGCACAGGGAAGCAGAGGTGGGCTCTCAGAGCTGCCGACTGAAGCTGTGGGCACCAAGGAGTAAATTTTTCTGATCTTTAGACACTGGGCAAAATTACTTTACCATTTGAGCACAGACTACAATGCCTGTGACATGGAAACAGCTAGGAACAGCTGGGGATTTGGCCTATAAAGCAGCCCAAAAGTAAACACTGTCCCAAGGAGTAATTAGGACTAGCCAGAGTCCTGCTTCACAGCTCCACAGGTGCACGGTGGGCTCATGGCACTGTTATTACCTCTCAATGCCCACATGCCAGTTTTCTGATTAATGACATCCCAAACCACTTGGTGCCATATTGATTTTGCATTCAATAAAAGGACTGGCTGCTGCTGGCAGGGTTGCATTGGTTTTCCTTTAGAAATAGAATTTAACAACGCCGATTAATAAAGTGAAGATGTCCCAAACTCCCTTCATAGTTCTTGGCTCCCTCTCTGCAGGAGTCAGATGGGCGGTTTGGAAGTTATTTGTCTTACAGTCAATTGGCACAGTGTGGGATGTTTATTGGTAGAAGGATTTAATCCCAGTTGTGAACTACTGACTGTCTCAGATGACAGATCTGAGTTTAAGAGGATGATGGGGCTAATCTATAATGAGCACTTTGGCTCAACCTACTGCAGCCCAAGGGCTGTGGCTTGGTAGTAGCACTGTCCAATAAGGAATAATGACAAAATCAATCCTTGGACTTGAAGGAATGCAATGCCCACAAGCCCAATTCTCCCTAACTTCAACTAAACTTATTTGCCTGTAACCTCAACTAATAAAGTGGGCTTATATCATCACTCCATCCAGTCTAGCACTGTGTATGCTAACTGGCAGCAGTGCTCCATGGTCTTAACACTTTGAGGAAGTGTCTTTTGTGTTCCATCTGGACAAGTTGCAGACTGCTTGGTGCAGTGATTAGAGCAGGGTTAGCAGACACAGTGCCTTCCAGTTGTTTTGGACTTCAGCTCCCATTAGCCCCAGCTGGCATAGGCAATGGTCACAGACGAGACTCTTGTATTAGTTTACAAGGCCATTAACAATGTGAGCTCAGGATATCTTAAAGACCACCTGATCTTTTATCTCCCTGCCCAACCACTGAGATCTTAAGAGGGGTCTCTGTTGATGGTCCCCCATGGCTCAAATGCATGGTTTTTGACCAGTGCTATTTTTCTAGAGAAAGAGCTGCCGGAACTCACCATGAACACCTCCCTTGTTCTCTTAGAATGGCAATGATGCCCACCTGAGAGGTGCCAGAACTGGGCAGGGGGAGAGAACAGCTTGAGGTCCTTGGAGAACATAGGGAATAAAAGTGCAATAACAAACATAGAGTTTATTTTGAAAGGAAATCAGGTGATGGGATTCAGTGGGTCCAGTGAATTCAGATCGTGCAAACTATTCGCCAGTAATTCTGTTGATACCCAGAGTGATCCCTACTAAATCGGAGTACATCGGTGAATCGGAAGTAGAGATGGATGGATCAGTTTGTTTCTCGTTTGTGTCACTTTTGCACAAGTACCTTCATAAATCTGTTCCACTTCACCATGTTTCCGCATCCATCTATGATTTTAAATAAAAAAATTGGATGGAATTTCACATGAGATATCCCCACCCACCTTGGCCTCCACATCTGCCCACCACGTGGCCCTTAAGACATTATCTCTGTGGGAATGTGGCCCTTGGAGAGGGAGTGGGTGGGAGGTTCTCCCACTCTTGTTCTACAAGGAGGGTGAAGTGATAAAGGAAATGCATAGGAAGAGCTATCAGCATAAACAAGAAATGAAGAAAGGAGTCAGAGCAGTGAACTCAGAGGAGGCAGAATAATTTCCTTCCTTTTTCTGCCTGGCAGAGCTGTGACATGTTGCACAGCAGGTGCCATAACGGGGCTGAAAGCCACAGAAAATCTGCTGTGCAGTGTCACCAGCACATTGCCAAGATCACACGGATCAAAGAGGGGCATGTGGATATGAGAACAATATAACCCACCTACCTCCACTTCAATTGCTTTGTCTTCAGAACCAGAGTGAACTTATAATATTACCAGAAGGTCCTTAGCCTGCATTTAAGGAGAGATTAATTTAGTTCTTAGCAACACAGGCTTTTGTTTATAGTGGTACAAGCTTATGAATGAGGAAATGTAAGTTTCAGTGTGAAGCTGGAAATGTTTTTTTTGTTTTTTAAAATGGAGTGTGTACCAAAATATTGTCTAATAAGTTAAGTGTTTCCCCCCCTTTTCTGTAGGAATAGTACAATTTCTACATGGAGTATGGAACAATCTTCAGTCCTAACCTATATTGCAAGGTTGTTGTGAGGGAAGTTTTTTTAAAAAATAAAAAATAAAAAATTATTACTTTTAAACACTACAAAAAAGGAAAGAAAAAAGGAAAAAAAGACAATACAATATAAAACAAAACAAAACAAAAACAGTTTAACACACATCATACAATTTCAGTATCTTATCTTTCGTTCACTTGTTTCAACGACCTCCTCATACCTCCCTTTTTGTATTCCACTTCTATTAATTGTTTCAGCAATTCCTTTCCATCTTCCTCTATTTTCTGACCTATAATTATCTTAACATATTCTAACCTTATTTTCCTAATAATCTATTTATACCTAATTCCTTATAACATTTCTACTAAAGCCATATAACTTCATTCCAGCATTTTTCTAACATTCATTAATTTTACAATATTTCTATAAATAGTCTTTAAACTTTTTTCCAATCTTCTTCCACCAACTCTTCTCCCTGGTCTCCGATTCTGCCAGTCATTTCCGCCAATTCCATATAGTCCATCAACCTGGTGATCTTCTGTCCGATGCTCTTAGCTCTTTTCCAAGTCCCTTCTGCAGATCTTCTTCATATTTATACAAAAACTTTACTTTGTCTTCTACTGATCTTATTTTTATTTTCCTTCCTTTAAAGCTGAAGAATAGACCTTTGGGAAACTCCCACCTAAAGATGATTTTATTCCTTCTCAGCAGGGCAACCAAATCTCCGTAGTTAGACCTAAGATCCAAAAGGTATTTTGGGACGTCTTTAAAAAATTCCACACTTGGCTGTTGTACTTCTAGGTTCTTCTGGTAATGCCAACAGTCTCTTATTCTGTTCTTCTCTTTTTCCCCTTCTCTTCCAAATCTGAAGGCCCTCACAGTTTTAAACTCTTCTTGACCCAGGTCCAAGTCCCAAAAACCAGCAAATTCCTGTGTGAAGAAGTCTGTCAAACTTTCCTTCTCCAATTCAGATAGGGCTCTGATCCTCAAATTCGTCTGTTTTTCTTTAAATTCAATCATAGCAAGCGTCGACTTATGGTCATCAAGTTGCCTCTGTAAGGCTGGGACTCTCTCTCTCACCAATTGTGTTACTTTACATTCAGCAGCAACGGCTTTCTCCCTAGCTTCCTCCGCAGTCTGCCTGTATCAATTTCTGGATTGTTTCTGTATTGATATTCACCTTTTGTCCCAGATTATTTATACTTTCTGTATTTAAGTCAATTTTAATAGTTGCAGTGTCCACTTTCACATTTGTCACATCTATTTTCTTGTTAAGCTGTTCCAGTGAATCACTTATCCTACTTAATGCAACCGCTAAGGCCTCTTCTGTCGACGACATTCCTCTTGATTTTGAATATACTGTTACAAAAGCAATAGCGGAAGAAGCAGGGGGGCCTGATATTGAGGCTCTCCTAGATTGCTGCCAAGTCCTCCCAGACCTTAATGTTTTTTCAGGAATTGACTAGTCCGTTTTTTCCTTTCCATTTGCCATAACACTTAACCGATTCAAGGTCAGTCCCAGAGTCTCACAGCTTTTTATCTTGCAGCTGGAAATTCCCCAGCCCAGCTCTTGTAACAGTTTCAAAAGCTTCCTCTAGGGGAAACAGTTTCTGTTTATATTAGTCAATAATGTCCTCTTTTAAACACAGCTCAAACAATGAAGTTAGTTTCAATTTTCAATTACTTTTACTCCTTTTTAAAAGCAGACGGAGACAGTAGAAACAATGTATTTCTCTTATTAGCTAGCTGTCAACGAATGTTCTAATCGCTGTCAGTGAGCCTTCCAAAGAACGTCAGTCCTGCTAGCAGCCCATTTCCAGGGTCTGAGCGGCGGTATTTTAACTCTCTTCGCTCTCTCCCGCAGGCATATTCAGTTCACAACCTCCCCCCCCTCTTCTCCTGCCTCCTAGGGGGGGGGGTTAATGTTCTTTACTGATGGAAATTTAGTCCTTTACAATAGGCTTTCCAAGGCTTTAGCTTGCAGCCTCAATGCTTCAGTCTATTTACAAAAGGGGAAGGCGGACTTCCTGTATTGAACCTCCCCGTTACGATACCAAATTAAACTTTTAGAAATCCAATTCTCCCACTTCAGCTCTACTCACGGGTAATTACTTTAAAATCAAAGTGTCCACAGGAAAAAGTCAGCGCTTTCCAGCAACAGCTATGTGGCTTCGCTCCGTGGAAGAAGCAGATGATTCGAAGCACCGTGCCGCTCACCCCACATCACTCGAATCCCATGCCCGCCGAATCCCATGCTCACAAGCTTCTGTGAGGGAAGTTTTTAATGACTGATGTTTTAATGTATTTTAATCTTTTGTTGGAAGCTGCCCAGAGTGGCTGGGGAAACCCAGCCAGTTGGGCAGGGTAGAAATAATAAAATTATTATTATTATTATTATTATTATTATTATTATTATTATTAGAATAAAATGAGGGAGGATCATGCATGAAACCTTGAGCTCCTTGAAAGAAAGGTAGGATATAAATGTCACAAATAAAACAAATGCCAAACTCCATTTTAGGGTAATGCCTTTAATAGGTCAACCAACATACCTTAACATAGTGTGGAGGTTTTCAGTTCTCAGAACTCTTCATTGGGCAATATAGTAAACAGAGCAAGAGTGGGAAGGTGGGAAAAGGCTGGCTGGTGCTAGTGAGAGAGGGAAGAAATCCAATTCAGTTCGCCTTGAAAGACAAACCTACCTAATTCACACTTTCTGAAACATTATGTGATCCAAAACAAGGCCACCTTTCCAAAGCTGGACTTCACTGAATTTTGCGATGTTGTTCTCCAGCCAGGTCACATGTACAAAATGCACAATCTTAGGGTACAATTTGCATAAAATGCATCTATTTGTGAAAGTAATATCTAAAATGCATTATTTTAGGGAAAACTGCATTGCAAAGGTATGCATATTATGAAAGAATGCATAAAAATGTGTACATTAGAAGAACTTTGGACTAAAGTGCTGATGAATTTTTGTGAGGATCTCTCTTTTTGAATGCAAACGAAAGTGGAAATGTTGTGAAATAAACAAGACTGGCAGCAATGCCAGTGTGGTGCAAACATAAGGTGTGTCTGCACTATGCCAACCTCATTGTCACCTAACCCCTCTTCCTATACCCCTCAGTAAGCAGCAGTGTCATGGGTGATGAGGGGCCAGATGAGCACCACCACCTCACTGCCAACCACTGCTGTTAGGAAGAAAATGGCTGATTCCTCCATTGCATAAATGAAGAATTCAAAAAATCATGCAGTTCTCCCAAAGGCAGTCAGGTGGTGGGAGAGGATTGAGTGCAACTTTATGGCGGCGGGGGGGGGGGAATGCTGCAATGCGCTAGTCATTACGGTTTCTATATGCCTCTTTGCTTCCCATTGGGAAAAAGATATTAATATATCCTTGCTCTTCTATTCACTCACTCAGTAACTCCCTTTCTTTTTTGCAGACTATAAATCTTAAGAGGATTCTTTTTTTCATTCTCTCTCTCTCCTTGCAGTTGTTTTTCCCCCTCCCTGCAGAATACAACCAAATCACTGGTGTAAGAAATTGCCTCTTTGTTTTTGCTGATGAGCAAAAACTGAAGGACAAGACACAGACCTCCTTAGAGGTAAATTATTTAGTCACTTTAATTTCCCTGAATTGGTGAAACTAATTAGCATAATTTGAATTTCTTTCCCTCCTACCCCCTTCAATATTTTATTCTTCTGACATTTGCCCAATAGCATTCAAGTGACACATGTAATTTCCATCAATGAAGAGCAGAGGATGCTCCTCCCAGTGATCGTTTAGACCTCAGTGACTCTGCCCCAGAGGTTCCCTTCCTCAGTAGTCTGATGTTTTAAAGAGGAAAGGAACAGCAAACCTGTGCAAGATTCAAAGGAGAGGAAAGGAAAACGCCTTACGGCTTGTCAGTCATAAGCCAAACCTTCACCGATGAGAGAAACTGCACTCAGCAGAATATTCATTTTCATACAACTTTGGGGTTTGTGCACCTTCTGGTCAGGCCTATATTTCCTTAGTTTTCCATCCCTTTCCCTTCCTGGCAAAAACTATCCACAGTCTCTACACCCCTTAATGTTTTTCCCCATTTTCTCCTTGGCCTCTCCTTACTCCCTCATAAAATTCCATAGGGCTGGATTCAGTTAATGAGTCCTAGTAGCAGAAGCCCATGGAAGGGACTTCTGTTAGCACAATGGGGCTTGCCTCCCCTCTACTCTCACTACACTTCTTATTGGCTCAGGGTGAAGGGGCATAAGGAGAACAGCACGTGGGGGAGGAAACAGGAATGGTTTCATCCAGAAAGCTGAAATGTTTGCTCTGGTAGAACAATTGCCATTGTGCTAGACTGAATCATCCCTTTAGGACCTTACTGTATAGCTTCTGTCCTTATAACAGAGTGGGAAGACCTGTGAGGCAGGTCACTAATATTCTCCCCCCCTCCCCAGTTGGATGATCTGAGGCTGAGAGTGTGACTAGTTTTTGGCTGACCAAGAGGTCATCACACTTTGGTCTGCTCTCCAAAGTCCATCATTCTCTTCACTGGGCAACATTGTTTCCCACTTGCATTCCCCTGCTAAAAGAGTGACAAAAGCTGGGGGGGGGGCTGCCAACCGCCTGCCCTACCGAGATCTTCACATTTCATCTCAAAGGCACATGTTGCTTGACAGACTGAGCTTCAGTGACAAACTGATTGCAAATTCCAAAACCAGCTCTGGGGCTTTCACAAGTCAGTGAACCCATTTTCTTCTCTTGTTTGCTGGCTTAGCAGCTTACTGCTCAGTGCTAAAATTCAGCGTTTTGTCAAGGCTTGTTTTCCCCCCAAACTGGATCATAATCTTTTGCATTATCTTCAGCTAGGTTTCCTCATAAAACCAAACACAAGTTTGGATTATAAATCACTGATGCAGGGAAGTAACAAAGAAATAAAAGGCATGAGGCATGAAGACAAACATGTCAACTGCACCATATGCCCTGAGGGAAAAGTTACAGGTATAATCAAAACATGGTAGGGAATGGATACAGACAGGAAAAAGAGTGGGCAGATGTCTAGAATCAAGCAGATGAGAACTTGCGTATTCAAGCATTTGTGACTGCTTAGTGCTGTGTCCTTAGTGCTGTGTCCAAATAAGTTAGAAAATATAGCATTCCAGACCCCAGAGAAATACCTTTCCTCAATCTCTGAGTTTTTTCTCATACCCTCCTTGCCTTCCCTAATCAGCCAGATTAGGAAAAGAGATTCTGGCAAAACTAGCTGAGCTTGGAATCAGCTTGTAAAGCTCTGGTTTGGACTCGCCTTAAGAATTGTGGGGCTCATAAAATTTGCCTTATGACTGAGGTGAGCTTTATAAGTCCCTTAATTGTACTGGGACACTGGCAAGGGAGAGACAGCCCCCTTTTATTTTCACCCTTCACCCTACATGCCATACTGCTGCTCCCATCACTACCAGTTAAGTCTTGAGAAGGGAGAATTGCATTTTGAAGGGCGGGGGCGGGGGGGGGGGGTTCTGAACAATGGATTGACTCAGGAAATAGTATATCTGTTCTCCTCCTCCCCCTCCCCCCCCCAGAAATGATTTGATTCATTTCAGAGTCAATCCATGGTGAGCAAGCTTCCCCCTTTCTACATTAAAAGGATGGCTGTGTAGTATAAGGAGCACCTTTTGTCCCTGAGTCTATAGAATGAAAACTGTATGTCATGCCAGGTGGCAGCAAGAGTCATGCCATCTTTTTCAGAATCCTAATACTTTTTTCAGCATTTGAGAGGGATTTGAAAGCATGACATTTTAGGTGAACCTATTAAAAGCTAGGTAATTCACTCCATTTATTAATTTTCTTATGTTTATATCCTTCCTTTCTTCTATCATGGAATCCGGGGGGGGGGGGGCTTACATGTGGTTCCAAGGTATTGTAATGGCAACATCCAAGTTTAATACCCTTGAAGAAAAGAGACATGATCAATCTGTACTTTAAACTATAAATTGCTGGGATTACTGCCACCAGATCTATCCACCCTTTTCTCTCAAAAACTAAGAAGTTAAGTCACTACCTACCTTCCTAGCTAGCTAGCTTCTCTCCACTACAAAAAGGAGTGCTATTTCCATATTGGGAGAATACAATAAGTGGCAATGCAGTTGTTTCAAGGATAGAAGGACTTTCACAGAAAACCTTGCAGAGAGATGCTGAGCAGTTTTATCTGCCCAAGTCACAATAGATCTTTGAGTCCCAGTGCTTCACACACATGACCACTTTCTGTAGAATGTTCCATGTATTTGGTCAGCTAGGGTGCCAGAACTGGCATTTCAATGTGCTTCACTTCTATGGCTTTTCAGGTTCTTATTTATGGCTTCATTTTCCTTTGGCCATTTCGGTTCATAAATTACCACGAGAACTTGATTCGCAAAATGGGGGGGGGGGAGAGGCTAGGCTGCAGCTCTTTCAACAGAGCAGCAGGTGAGCTTCTAGTTGAAAATGATCAAAATCATAGATGAAGACATTGGACACACACCCCAGGATGAAGACTCATGAGATAGATATTTAATACGTATAATATATGGACACAACTATATTAACTACAGGGGAAGCATCAGAGCTGGAGGAAGAGGAGGAAGAGGCAGGCCAGGCAAGCGAAGGGTTGGGTGTTGTTGTCGTTCCTGCCCTTTTGCATCACTGTCTCCCAGAACAAGGAGATAGTTGAAATGGGGAGAGCACAGTCAGTCTTCAGACGCATATGTGAAGCCCATCGGGGGAAGCTACATAAACTGGCGGAGGGGGAGTGGTCCCCAGATGCTGCAACTTCTGGACCTGGGAATAGCTGCCTAGACCCTAGATTGCTGAGCATAGGTATCCAGAACTGTAGAAGCAACTGTGTTATCTTTAACAATAAAGAGTTAACTATCAGGCAGGGAAGTGTCCTTGACAACTGGGTGCTGTCCCCTCACCCCTCCCTTCAAGTGGAAGTCTCAGGTATGACACTCTAAGAGGCGGTGGAGTGGTAATCTCTTTCGTGAATGATACCAATGGATATGATTATTTAAAAAAAACCTTAATGTCGCAAATTGCATTTGTAGTATATTGCCCTTCAAACTTTGCTTCTTCCCTGTTGCAGCTTATTTCTTTGATAGAACTGTAATTATATCTTCCACCAATGGAGAAAACCTCTGATGCAAACGACAGAAGAAAAATAGAAGTCTATGGGGAAGGCAAACAGCTGTACTTGGGGCAGATAAAGTCTAATGGAAAGCAACGGAGTTAAGGAAATGACTTAAAAGTCTGTGATGGCAAAGGATGCATATTGAGTGCACATGTGATTCTATTCCTCCTACAACAGCAAATAAATTTACTCTGTGAAAAGGAGACAAATGCACCTTGGAGAAATACATTCATACCATAAGTGGAGGGAATGAATTCCTTCCTAAAAGTTAATATCCATTCCTGAACTCCAAGCCAAGGAATCATTATGCTTCTCATAACATTATATCAGTGCCCCCAGCAGCTAACAGATGCCATTCATTATCTCATATATATATATATATGAGCCTTCTCTCATATATATATATATATATATATATATATATATATATATATTGCCTTCTTATTTTTTTAAAAATGAAAGCTTTTCCATTTATCAAATTCCTGAATTAAACTTGTGCTTGTGAGCAATGCTGAAGGGAATGGGGATATTTTGCTGCTTGCATCATCCGTGACTAGCATAATGTTAAGAAATCTACATTAAAATCAGCTTCCAAAACGAACAAACATCTATTAAACAGAGCAAGTGTGTGCATTTTCTCCATAAAATCTTGTTAGTGGCAATGGTGCTGATATCATTTATTCTGTCATTAAAGAGCTTCCTGTTACTGTACCAGAAAGCTGCAATGAGTTCCTTGCACACAATGTTCAGACAAGGCATAACAAAGCTGATGGCTTTTGCATCTAACTTTTTTCATGGGCCTGGATGCACTTTGGTGTATTTTTAATTATTTTGGTACTCAGTGAACTGATAACGCTCAGGGCGTGTACACTGTGGGATGGACTGTGGGAATCATGCCGACTCCAGTATATTGAATTCCAGATTACTGTTTATAGTGGTGGAACTGGTAAGCAGACCATCAGGAACCTGGACCACTTTGCTCTCGGTTGTTTGTTCCTGAGATAATCTTTCCAGCTACATGCTCATTTGCTCAGAAATGTGTGGTTGACACCAGCAGACACTGGACTACAATATATATGTATGATCTGCCCTACCAGATAACATTTTTATTATCCATTCATGATGATTTATGCTTATGAGTCCGCTTATAACAAGCTGAATGTTGGAAGATTCAGGGCAGATAAAAGAAAGTACTTCTTCATGCAGCACCTAGTCAAACTATGGAACTCACTCCGCCAGGAAGCCACCAATGTGGATGGCGTTAAGAGAGGATTTGACAAATTCACAGAGGAGAGGGCTATCGATGGCTTCCAGCCATGGTGGCTATGCTCTGCTTCCACAGTTGGAGGCAGCAATGCTTCCAAATATCAATTGCTGGAAACCATAGGAGAGGAGAGTGCTGTTGTGTGCAAATCTTGCTTGCTGGTTTCTCACAGGTATCTGAGTGCCCATTGCGAGCACTGGAAGCTGGACTAAATGGGTCATTGGCCTGATCCAGCAGGCTCTTCCTATGTTCTTATGTTCATTATGGGTGATGGGTCTTGGGTGATGGAAGTTGCAGCTTGAGGATCACAAGTTCCATGGCTCTCTAGCAAAGAGAAGGCCCTTTCCTATCAACTGATGTCTGATCCTTTCAACCAGAGGAACCAGGCATTGTACCTAGGACCCTGGATATGAATAGTGTTTGTATGCTTGTTTATTACATTCATATCCCACCTTTCAACGAAGGAGCTCAAGGTGGCATACATACTTCTCCTCCTCCCCATTTTTATCCTCATGACAACACTGTGAAGTAGGTTAGACTGAGAGTGGAGTGACTAGCCCAAGGTCACCCAGTGAGCTTCATGACTGAGTGGGAATTTGAACCCTGGTCTTCCAGGTCCTAGTCCAACACTCCAACCGCTACACCACACTGAGCTATGACCTCTTTCTTTCTCAGTATAGTGTCAAGGTAAACAATCATATCACCAGGCCTTCTGTGAACTTATTCCATATGTTAACCAGAAGACACAAACAAGTTTAGAAAGAAAACTGCAAGGAAGAAAAGAAAGGGCACTGCGGCTCTGCTCATCCCTAACAAAATAGAAAGCTTTTTTTTCTTCCTTTGACAGTCTAGTTCTCCCTATGACTTCTCCATCTAAAAGCAGTGATAAAGAGATTTTTTTTTCCCCAGCAGAAAAATTAAACCCTGGAGGTGGGGGAATAAAAAAACATCAAAAGAGTTGACTCTGGATGGAACAAGAGCTCTGTGTTCATGGAAGGAATTGAGAAGGGCAAGTTTTGATAACAGTATTTCTAAACCTCTCAACCTCTCTGATCAGAACTCCCTGGGATGCCTGTTTTGGGCCAGTTTCATTAACAACATGAGTGGAAGGCGACTCGGCACAAATCAAATCCCTTTGAAATTGTAACATATTGTGTGAAAAATCAAGAGAACTATCGCTATCCTTGGTATAAGTGTATGCTCAGAAAGGTAGATGTGACACATCTGAAAAGCTGTTACTCAGATTAGGAGTGCCTAAAGATTATTAAAAGATTTATTTACTTCACTTTAGAAAGAATTATTTTCTGGCTTGATGAAGGGACTAGCTCATCATTTTCTCAGCCTTTCTCTCTCTCTTTCTATCTGATCTCCTTTAACTGACCTTGGGAACAGGATTGTTTGCAGGAATGCAGTATGTGAATTACTCATAAACTATCAGTACTATAGGGACACACACTTCTGCAGTTTTCACACATACAGACACACATACTCAGGGGGATAGCAGGAGAGCATGCCAGTTCACACATTCCATTGCTCTATGTAATTTCGCACCAAGGAATGGGATTGTATGGGGGCGGGGGATGTGGCTGTCTTCCACATGTGAACTGGCACCTTGATTGGCCCATTAAAAAGCTATTCGATTATTCCTAAAGAAAAGTGTGTTTAAACTGTATATTAAATATGTAGGCTTAGAAAGGTGTTACATGTATCTTTCTAAGCAATGCTTTATCTCTTCTCCTAGAGGATTCAAGCCAATAGATTCAAATTACTGGAAAGGAGATTAAACATTAGGAAGAACTTTCTGATGGTAAGTGTTATTTGGGAGTGGAATGGACTACCATAGAAGAGGGTGGACTGTCCTTCATTTGAGGTTTTTAACCAGGGATTCTTCAGCTGTGATTTCTGCATTGCAGGGGTTTATACAAGATGACTTTGGGTTCATTCCAACACTACAATTCTATGATTCTATAACCTGCAGAGGAAGAATCACAAGAAGAAAACCATAGCCGGCTTGCATCATTCTCTCTGTTTTTGATTCAAGCCTTCATATGCCCTCATATATGTAGCCAAAATAGGGTCATTCAAGGGGAGGTATCACTGGCTTAATTTTTTAAAAAGAACAGCACAAAGAGCACAAAATCACAAAATCACAAAATCACACATACACACACAGCACAATGACCATGCAGTGGGGGGGGGGGCAGATGAGAAGATGAGCAGATGAGAAGAATGTAATGGCTCATCTAAAAAAGTATAGAGACACAGAGATTTTTTAAAAAAATGCAAACAGAACTATCTTGTTGTCTGGATAGGTCCATTCTTGATTCACCCTGAGAAGTTGTTTTGAAACAGAAGTGAGAGCTTTCCACATTAATCAACGGAGAAATCTAAGATTATAATATAGCAAGGATTGAGCACCAACCAGTAGCAGCAAGTGGGGTGGGGTGGGGTGGATCCTGGAACTATCCTTGTGAAACTCATGACAGGTGGTCATGTCAAGGTCACAGAGGTGCACCAGTGGGATGCCTCCCTGTGTACTTGTGTAACCTTATCCTCACTGCCACCCTGCCCCAGTCCATCCAGGTAAACAACAGCAACATTAGTGCTAGGAAGGTGACTCCAAGGCTCCAAGGTGATGTCCTATCATACATCCTGCTACTGGCATGAATGTGTCCAGCCCACCCTCACACTATGCAAGCACTGGAATTCTACCTGGACCCATTTTTAATCACTCATAGACTCACTGTTCATCATGAAATGGAACATGTCTGATTCCAAACCATTTGGATCATTAGCAGCTCAGATACATGATATATCTGTTTACATAAAGTGATACTAATAAGAGGCTAGAGGACGCCTTACGGTGAATTTGGATAAAATTAGGTTTAGAAGAACTAAATCACACAAGTGTGGTGCTTATTATATTTTTATTATTCTTTTTGGAACCAGACAACGCCCTGAAGCTGTTAGCAGAGATGAACACTTTCTTCTGCTTTCTTCTGCTTTCAAGTTTCAAGTTGAATTCATCTATGTAAGCCAGATACACTTGCTGATTGTTGATCAAGCAGTTGTTCCTGTGTAGACTGATATTTTGGATGTCGCTTTTGGGGCCTCTATTTTTATTGCTGGTTTCATTTGTTCTTTCTCCTCTTATTCTTTTATTTATTTATTTATTTATTTATTTATTTTTATGGAAATCTTTGATTTTATTTTGTAATCCACCTTGAGGGCTTTTTGATGTATAGCATGAATAAAGCATCCTAGGTTGGACTCCAAGTCTTATCCCTCACTCTTCAGTGATCTGGCACAGAAAGACAAATAGCAGCTCCTTATTTTCTCTTTGGGACGCAGGTGGCGCTGTGTGTAAAACCTCAGCGCCTAGGGCTTGCCGATCACATGGTCGGCGGTTCGAATCCCCGCGGCGGGGTGAGCTCCCGTCTTTTGGTCCCAGCTCCTGCCCACCTAGCAGTTCGAAAGCACCCTGAAGTGCAAGTAGATAAGTAGGTACCGCTTTATAGCGGGAAGGTAAACGGCATTTCCGTGTGCTGCGCTGGTGCCGGCTCGCCAGAGCAGCTTCGTCACACTGGCCACGTGACCCAGAAGTGTCTCTGGACAGCGCTGGCCCCCGGACTCTTAAGTGAGATGGGCGCACAACCCTAGAGTCGGACACGACTGGCCCGCAAGGGCAGGGGTACCTTTACCTTTACCTATTTTCCCTTTACATACAAAGCATTGAGAGTACAGCTGTCTTGTCAATAAGCAATAGATAAGCTCACAGTGACACCAGAGACCTTTTGCTTAGGCTGTTGTACCCAAACACAAGTGCTGTCAAAGATCTCTAAATATTTAACAGGGAAAGTTTACCAGTATAAACGAATGCTAGAGAGGTGATAATTTTTGTGATTTACAAATGTCTGTTTTGTTTAAGAGCATGAAATATTCATTGACCTTGTCTATGAGAAAAATGGAGGGGATTCTTTTTTTTTCTTTTTTTACATACTAGCTTCGTTCCTAACAGGTCCTAAACAAATATATGACTGCTAAAAGCAGTGGCTCTATCACCAGCATTGTACTTGAAAATAATTTCTCACAACTTTCTTATTGAGCTATAGAAAACAATGCTACAGCTCTGGGGCTACAAAGACATCACAAAGTTAGGTGATAGTAGAACAGTTAGGCAGTAAACTCTCAGAGTTGATGGAGTAGTAATGAATCAACCCTAACCACGAACTGATAAGAATCAGGAGAAGCTATGTAGATTCGGGATCAGTGGCTGGATGTGCCCTAGGAAATTGAATCCCAACAAGAGGGAGGTTCTGTGAGTGGGTGGTTGCCTTGTCTGGGAATTGGGGAGCTGCCCAATAGGGTTGTACTCCTTCTTAACAAGCAGCTTAAAGGTCTGGGCTGCTCTTTGAGCCATCTTTTTCAATGGAGACCCAAAGGCATCCACAGCTAAGAGTGCCTGGTCCCAGCTTTGGCTCCTATTACTGTTCCTGCATGGGAATGGCCTACTATATTTCATGCATTGGTAGTCTCACAGCTGAATTCTTAGAATTAACTCTATGTGGAGCTGCCTTTGGGTGTGGGTCAGAAGATACAGCTAGTGCAGAATGCTTCAATGAGCAGCTCACCACCAACATATTACATCAACATTGGAAGAAGCAAACTGGCTGCCAGTGCACTACCAAACCAGATTTAAAGTGTTTGTCATAATATGAAAAGCCCTTGATGACTTGGGACAGAGATACCTGAAAGACTGCCTTCTCCATTATATGTCTGCCCAGAAGTCAAGATCATCAGCAATACCTTTCTTACAGTGGCCTCCTGAGCCTCACTTGCAATAAACATGTTGTCACTTTATTTAAGTTTTATTTAAATGAAATATGATCCTATTGCATTTTAATATTGTCACTCACTCATTTTGGGAATGTGTGAACAATGAGCTATAAATAATTTTAAATAAAATTGATCAGTCAATCATGACTAATAGCCGCTGCTAGCTTTATGTTTCCTGAATTTGTCAGAATCCTTTATAAAAATCTAAAACTGAGAGGGTATGGAAAGAAATTAGATTCAGTTCACATTTAAAAGTGAACCTTCCTAATCTGCACTTTCTGAAACATTGTGTGAAACAGAACTCAAACATCCTTCGAAATTCACACTTTTCTGAATTTTGCAATGTTCTCCAGTCAAGGAATGAGTACAAAAAAGCATATTTTAAGGTAAAATTGGGGTGGGGTGGGAGCAATAAATATATCAGTGAGGAAAAGAAACAAAAATGCATTATGTTAGGGAAAATATAAGTATTTGGGAACTATGATTTGCTCAAAAAATGTGTATATTAGGCGAAATTGCATATAAAACTGTGTATATTAAGAGAAATTCACACTAAACTGCTGGTGAGTTTTCAGGATGACTTTTTGGTGGGGAGAGGGAATGCAAACTGTTGTGAAGATGAGGTGGACTGAACATAAGATAATAAAACCGAAAAACAGAGAAAAATCAAAATGGGAAGATTCACTCAAACCTACTTCTGACCAGCATATCACACAGAACCTTGCTATACCTAGTGGGAGGAGAGTGCATAACCACATCTTGCGACAGTGAATTCCAAAACTATGCTGTATAGTAAAAAACAAAAATACTGTGTACCTTGAATCTCCTGCCAACCAGCTTCATTGGATAAAGACTCTCCTCCCTGCAAGAGAGGGGAGTGGTTGTGGCCGGGAGCCGGACTCCGCCTCAAGCAGGGGGGCGTTTGCCCCCTGCCTCCCACTCACCTGGCTGGCGCCCACGCCCTCGGCCAGGCACCCAACCAGGTGCCTTCAAGGGGGTATGTACAGCAGCCTGAATTGCTGCGGCGCCAGCCTCCAGCCCTCTCTTTTTGTTGTCCCGTCGCGAGTCACCCACCCTCCACTCCCTTAGAGCAGGGTTTCCAGTTTTCTTTTGGCCTTGCTATGGACCTTAGGTTGGTCACCCTGGTTGTCCAGGGGGCCTGGTAGGAATTTTTCCATTTGGCATTAGGCTTTTTGGTTTTTTCGCCTACCTGATAGCAATCGTCACAACTTTCGTGGTATTGGTGGGTAGGTTAGGTATTGGAATAATGTGTTGTGGTGTCGAAGGGCTAGGTGTGGCCATTGCCTGCACCTTCAATTTTTGGGTATTCCGTTAAAGGAATCCGGCGGTCGTGTATTCTGTCCGATGCCTGCTTGGCGGGAGGCCATGGCACGACCCTCGGTGACATCAGGGGAGAGCCTATAGTTGGATTAGCATCAACAGGCTCCACCTACTGGTGAATAACCCCCCCCCTTTGTTTTTTAGACTCACCCCTCTCCAAGTGGGTGGAGTCAGCTGACGTAATCCAATGCCTAAGCCAATACCTTTTCACTTGCTGTAATCAATAAAGTTGTGGCCTTTTCTTGCCCATTAACCTTATATCACGTGTCCTTGTGTTTCATTCCACTGCGCGGGGTTCGGGTCCTCGAGCCACAACTCTGCTTATATGAGAGAAAGGTAAGTGGGGAAGAGAGAGATTTCAAAGCCCACTTTCTCATCACCATGCATAATTTTGTAAATGTCACCCCTATTCCCTTTGCTGTCCTTTTATCCAGTTTAAAAATGCACCAAACAATGCAACCTATGTGTGTGCCCAAGCGTGCATGAAAGACACACACACACACACACACAAACAGAGAGAAACCAGGCCAGATCAGCCTAGATGAGGATCTAACATAAATCTATTTACTGACATTGAGAATCCTGGTTTGTTTAAGTTTTGCATTTCAATTTGCTTTTCTTATTGTTAAGTATACAACACTACAACCTGCAGCTTCAAATAAAAATGGCTAAGTATTATCAGTCAACCTGAAAAATAATATAATATACAGCAATACAAATAATAAATGACTGCTCATGTGGTCAGCTGATAAGCCAGTTGGAGGTCCGTCTTGCTTACATCTCACGTTAGAGAACTCAAGTTATTGTATTGTAGAAACTTGAAAGAAGCACTGTTTTTTTCTTGCCGGAAGCTACGGCAAGCAAGCTTCACTCAGCTTCTGAATAATTCAGCATACAAGTCTCTGATTAATTTCATGTGGAAAAAAAGAAAGAAAGTTTGTGGTAACTATAGGCCATTTTAAAGTATAGATTGCCAGCAAAAATGTGCATAGCGCTGTCATGAGAGGATTAATTACTTAGATTAAATATTTTATAAGTTAAATAATGTGTGTTTTCTGAGACAAAATGGAATGTCATTTTCTCTCTCACTCCCCCCACCTTACCCAGCCCTAAGATAAGGGAAAGAAGCTGTATTTGCTTCCTGTAAAGGAAGGCAAGCTCATGTAATAGGGTAGGATGGATTGGGGTGGTAATTTCCATCTGCTGCTCAAATATATCTCCTGAGCAGCATTTCATCTTCTCCCTGTAAGTATTGCTCTAAGCTTTAAAGTCTCCATATTAGCTGTATGGCTCTTCAGAAAGCAAAAAAGTAATGGGCCCAGATAATTATTATTCCCTCTATTACTCTGTGGTAAAATTGAGAACCATGGCTCTCAAACATTTTCGGCCATCTCCTCCTTTGCAAACAATCTCATTTATCTTCTGGTACACACAGATTGGCCCACCCCACGACTATGCTCAGACTTTTTTTTCCTGGGAGTTGCCAACTCCTCCTTCTCTTCTCAGTTTGCCACCCTTGCAGCATTTACCAGAAAAGAGTGTTAGGATCGTCCTACTCATGTGTAGGACCCTGGCAGAGGCACATGACATGTTCTCTCCTTCCTGGTCTGTCGTTCAGGAGCTTCAAAAGCTTTCTCCGGCCTGAACATCACAGCGACTGATACCAAAAGGCGTTAGCAGGCTTACAAACAGCAGAATGTTAGCAGTTTGTATAACAAACTCAGCAGCACAGCATTTTGGCTAATCTACTTTATTTACATATAATACACTCAGAGTATTCTGACTTAGCTTCTTCCTCTTTCTCATCAGACAGCAAAGAGAAAGAACAAAGGACAATAGTCCCACTTCACAGAACACAGTAACACCAAAACACCCTGTCTCTGTCACTTCCCACACTGTGGAATGAAAACTTACACCGTCATGTGACAGAAAACAATCCCATGACTGCAAGCATGGAGCAAGAATTCTAACAAAGAGGAGTAATGATGTACACTAGGAATCTATGTCAAAGCGAGGCCAGCACAATATATTTTGCTGCCTGAAGCAAAGGAGAAGATTGTGCCTTTTCCCCACCCTGCCTGCCATTCTATTATTGTTGTTGTTGTTGTCATTATTATTGTTATTATTATTATTATTATTATTATTATTATTATTATTATTATCTACAGTATCAAGGCTGTAAATGTCACCTGATACTTGGGATAGATACTTCTTTTAATTTCAGTTTCTCTCAGGTTCTAATTTTTCCAATATTAAATCCAGTCCTCCATATTTCCACATCAAATGGAGGGATTAAAAAAAAAAGTCTTCATGGAAATACATAGAATCATAGAATTACAGAGTTCTAAGGGACCCAAAGGCTAATCTAGCCCAACCCCTGCAATGCAGGAATCGCAGCTAAAGAATGGCAGACAAATGGCCATCTAACCCCTGTTTAAAAGCTTCATATGCAGGAGAGACCAATGATCTGCTTCTAGGGCCAGTCCATGCCAATCATTTTCCGCACACCCAATGCACATGTAAAGCACATGACTTTCCCCAAAGAATCCTGGGAAATGTAGTTTTGCTCTCATAGAGCTACAATTCAAAGTACCAATACAGTTTCTGGGTTTTCCAGGCCAGGGTAATGTACTTTAAATGTGCTTTGGAAGTGCTTTAAATGTTTGGTGTGGATCTGCCTTTGGTATAAGGCAGTTCACAACTGAGGATAACAGGCAGTAACTTGCGAAAGCACAATCTGTAATTAGTGTTTGCCTGGGCAAACATTAGGACCTGTAAGGTTGCTTCTCACACAAATGGCACCCTAACAAACTGAAAGCTGCCAGAGATTTCCATGCAGCATTTATAAGAGGAGTCTGTTGTCACATGACATTACACAGATTTCTGTCAGGGCATGCTAAGCCAGCCTCACATTCTCCACAGATTCATGACTGCTCGCAGTAATTCAAATCCCCTTCACAACTGGTAAGATGGTCCTGGCTTTGTTATTGTGCAACAATAAAATAGATGCACTGATTAGCGCTGCAAGGAAAAATTTAAGAGCTGAGGTGTTCAGGGGATAGGGATATCAGCTACAGGATATTCCTACCCCCCCCCCCCTTTACAAAATTGTGATTCCCAGGACAAGTTCGCAGAAAAAGGAAGAGTGATTCAATGAACTTTTAAGCCAATTTAAACTCATAAAAAAATGTGATACTATCAAAACACTGTCATAGCCAGGTATCTCTAACCCAACAGCATTGCTTCTGTGTCAAGCAACATCATCTCTCCTATGAACCAACAGAAAGGAAAGAAACATTTTTCTCTTTTCACTATTTACAATCATCTGCAGCTTTACGCATTTGGTTTCTCCTATGGGATTACTCCTGGATTCCCCCTTTTCCTGTTTGTCATCCTACTTTGTTATTGAGTGTAAAAGCTAGTGCTGAACTTTTGCCCTCCTAACATTTACAGTGGGCTTAAAAGGAATCCAGACAGTCCTGTCTGACACATTTTAAACTGTATTCTCTTGGCTGGAACTCTTGGAAGCTACACACTTCTATGCCCTGGCACAGATGAGACTAAAGCATTAATGAGTATTTGTTCTTTTATTCGAAATGCAAAATGCTTGCCATTGTCTGAGAAATCACAGACTGTAACCTGCCACCCCACTAACAGCGCAACCCTATATATTTTGTGCATGTCTACACAAAGGGGCTTGCTCCTAAGAAAGTATGCATAGGGTGGAAGCTTGGCCCAGAGCAGTCTAGTTAAGTTTAATGGGACTACTATTTTGTAAATAAGTTGAGCATTGCAATGAGACTGCCTGAACGGGATCATTTTTATGTGTACTTCTTTCCTAGTTGCAGATATGCTAAAAAACTCTGGATTTGGTTTTTGTCAGTGGGTGACATGCTGGTTTTACATGCACAGTCAACATGGAACCGAGCTGTATCTAGCCCTCCAAATGAGTTTCTGTACGATGTAAAACACCTGCTTGCCACATTAGCACAGTGTAAGAGTCAAGAATTAGCATTGACAGGCATCTGCCAAGGCCTACACCCACCACCCACCCCTGCGGGGAGGCAATGGCAATGACGATCCTCCAAGTTCTGCTTTTCTTTTGCCTTGCTGTTTGTACTTGTCCATCTGAAATATATTCAAACACCACCTGTCTCTTTCTATGAGCAAGTGACCCATGAAACACAACAAGCTGCCTTGCAATGAGCTAGATGATTGGTTCATCTAACTCAATATTGTCTATACAAGCGTTTTTCAGCCTTGGCTCCCCAGATGTTACTGGACCACTGTTCCTCTCATCCCCAGCCAACTTAACCGATAGTCAGGGGGTGATTAGACTTATAGTTCAACAGCCTCTCAGGACCTAACCTTGAAGATCACTGCTCTGGCAGTAGTTCTCCAGGATTTCATATGGGGACTTTCCCCAGGCTTTGTAATCCCATTTAAGCTTATGAGGTAGATGTGGTGGTATAAAACGAGGGTAGTAAGCTTTGTTGGATGTGAGTCAGGGTAGCAGTAATGTTGGATGGTGCCGTTCACATGCATAGCTCAGTTGGTAGTGCGTGAGACCCTTAATCTCAGGAACATGGGTTCGAGTCCCTTGGACAAAATATTGCTGCATTTCAGGAGTTTGGACTAGATGGCCCTTGCAGTCCCATCTAACTCTACGATTCTATGATTCTACAGCAGCACTTTCATGAGCAATATTTCCTCTGACTCATAATTGATTTGTTTAAATGAGTTATTATTTTATTAAACTCCGGCGCGTGAGATGAAGCAGTTGCCTCCTTACAAATAGCTTATTACACGCTCAGAGCCCACCCCCATTCATCCCCCTTTTTACGTTTTCTCTTCAATCCTTCATGGCTGTTGACTATTCATCTCCAAATCCCTTTTCACATTAAACACAGACCCACACATGCACTGTCCCATTTTTCTTTTAAATAAATCATAAGTCCATGCGAGAAATGACTGGAGGTGTTCTTCAGAATTTGTAAACAGCATTAAAGTCTTGTGGGAAATGTCACAGAGCATTGGTCTGAATGTATTAAGCCGTTTCTCAGCTTCAATATATATATATTCCAGTGTGTTTTTTTGACAAAACTTTTTCTCTCCAAAGGATTTTTATCTGCCCTTGATCACTTTGAACATTTTGAGGGCTTAGAGCATAGCTTTTGAGATGAGCTTCACGAATACCTTCAGAAATATTTATGTGTTTATTTTATTATTGTCTGCACCCTCTCATACAGATTGAGGGCCAAACTAAAAGTAATGCTAAATGAAAATTGCCCCTACACACAAACACACACAAAAGCATGTACACACACACACACACACACACAGAGAGAGAGAGAGAGAGAGAGAGAGAGAGAGCGCTATTAGCCTTAGTGGGGGAAAGCTCCTATTGTTGCCAATGGGAGGTTTCCCCCTAAGGTTAATAGCGGTGTGGTTGTGATTTTCATTCACCGTCATGACTGGGAGCAGAGCATAAACCTCTGGGCTCCTCCAGATTTCTGTTTGCCCTACCACTTCCTTCTGGGAAAACCCAATCTTTAGCACTGAATCAAAGCACATGTCAATTGGGTTTTTAGCAGATTGACATCCGCTCTGATTCAGTGTTAAAGTGCCCATTTTCTCAGGGAAAGTGTCACAACAAACAGAACCACTTGGAGCCCTGCCCAGAAAGCACAGGATAAGTGGGAAACTGTCCAGACCCATGATTGCTAAGCATGGAACAAGTGGAAGTGTGGGGAAGCCCTTACTGTGCACTGTGGCTACAATGAAATACAATGAAATATACTTCATTGTATATTTTGACCCTTAAAGTGGTTAAGAATACTTTGACATGTATGAAATAATACATGAAATAATAAATATAAAGATGAAAGTTGATTAAAAAGCGATTTTTTCCAGCAAAAACCAAAACCAAAAACCAAAAAGTAAGTCGAAAAGATCAGTCCTGATTCAAAATGTCTTATAAGGATTTCCAGAACAAAACTCTAAGCCATGGTCAGTAAGGACATCTCTTTATGGTTCTCTACATTATGAAGGTTTTAAATGGGTGGCATATGAAAGACTGTGGAGGTTCAGACAAGATAGTTGGCATTTTCTCATAATGACAACGGGGAGCTGTTCTGATGTCACTGAGGTAACATAAGAAAAGACCCCCCCCCAAAAAAAGGATATACATTTCAGTAGAGGCCTAACTGCATGAAATAAATTCCAGGAAGTCTACTGTAATGTGTTTGCTGCACACTTCAAGAATAAAATTGCTCATATCAACCTCATCCTATATGCTAAAAGTGCTGCAGTTTAGTCAAGATGTTTGTTCAAAGCACAGCTCTTCTTTGTGAGATGAGTTGTCAATTATTGTGAGTGAGGATGCACATGTTTGGAAGAGTATGGTAGACCTTACTAGAGGTCTGCTCCATTCACACCCTTCATGACTGGTAGCCTTACAGCATCTAGCTGAGAGAAATGTTAGATGATCTCTGCTAGATCAAGCCACAGGGCCATCTAGTCCTGCACCTTGTTCTTATAGTGTCCAACAAGATACCTATGGAAGCCCCAAAGTAGGACCTGAATGCCCCATTTGTGATTCCCAGGAAGTGGTATTCAGAGGCACACTGCCTCCAACATTGGAGGGAGAACAAAGCTATTGTGGCTAGCAGAGTTCAAGAGGTGATTTGTTACAAGAACGGGAAGTGTAGTGAGGGCTCTTGGCAAGGGCATGGCTCAATTTTTCCATATTATAGCTTGTTTCAATATTTCCTACTTAGCCAAGAGGTGTTTGATCAGGTAGTTGCTATGCAAAACAAGGCACTTTTGGGCAAGACCCATCTTGTATCCATTTCAATTAGTTTTCAAGCTTTGTGTTTTCAAGCACCATACTAGGAAAAGGACCATGTGAGTACAACTCTCCTACTCCCACAGACCCTACCCATGCACTGTGATCATCTTTGCGGCCTTCCTCAGGGTGCTTCCACCATCTGAAGTGAAGTGGGTAATGACCGTAGATAGGCCCTTCTCACTTGTGGCATCCCATTGATGGAAATCTCTCTGCACCACACAAAGACCTCTTTATTTTTCTGGGCCTTTTAACCTGATGAGATATCTTTATGCTGCTGTTTTTATTTCGCTGTTTTGCTATTGTTGTATTATTGATAGAATCAATCCTGTTTTCTGCTGAGGGAATAATGCAGCTACCAAAGATTTGGATAGATGATTGATCGATAGATGATAGATAGATGATAGATAGATAGATAGATGATAGATAGATAGATAGATAGATAGATGATAGATAGATAGATAGATAGATAGATAGATAGATAGATAGATATAGATGATAGATAGATGATAGGTAGATAGATGATAGATGATAGATAGATGATAGGTAGATAGATGATAGATGATAGATAGATAGATAGATAGATAGATAGATAGATGATAGATAGATATAGATAGATAGATAGATAGATAGATAGATAGATGATAGATAGATGATAGATAGATGATGATAGATAGATGATAGATAGATAGATGATAGATAGATAGATAGATAGATAGATAGATGATAGATGATAGTTAGATAGATAGATAGATAGATAGATATAGATAGATAGATAGATAGATAGATAGATGATAGATAGATAGATGATAGATCTTTAGAGTCCTGCACATTTACTTTCTTACTCTTTTTAGTCCTTGCTTCATTTGAGCCAGGGCTTCTGAGGGTATAACTCCAGAACCTCTTCAGTGCTAGCATTTGCATCTGGAAGAAGGAATTAATCCAGGGCTCAGCAGAAGCCTCTTTCCTCAGAGTCCTACTGCTTGAGCCTCACCATGCACGCTTCACAACAGTCATTATTCACAATGGGAGGCTGGTGTGTGCTTCCCATATAATGATCTGTTTGTCCATTTTCTCCCCAGGTTATGCCTGCTGTAGGAATGTCCCAGCTTTCAATATTTCTATTAAAACACCATATCTATGTGCTTGGTTCTCTCCATTTAAAAATAAACAGTTTAGATGAGCAAAGGATGTGTAATCTTTGGACACAGTAGGAGTTAGATTTAGCTTTCTATGTACTGGATCACTGATCTGTGAATCTCCAGGTGCTGTTGGACTGCAACTCCCATAAACCCCAGCCAAGAGCCAGTGATGCTGGGAGTTTCACTCCAGCAGCATCTGGAGGGCTGCAGATTTCCCCCTCCCGCTTTATAGGATAGTTATGACTGGTGGTTACTTCCCACATCTGTGCTGCTTCTTACTGTCCAGAAAAACACATTGGCAGAGTGGTCAGTGGGCACCACTGCAGACTTGGCCTCCCAGAGGGACAGTGTAGAAGCAGAATAGGAGAGGTGGAGAGGATGGGGCAATGTTGCTACGCCAGCAGAGCCAATGGGGCATTCCCAGCAGTGTGCCTGAACTGCTTGGACCTCACCACCAGCCTGTCCCCATACTGCTGCAAAGCCAGGTCTGTGATGCTCTCCTTCGTCACCAACTGCTCCTGCATGCTGATAATAAGCTGCCAGCCATTCTATGTGGCTGTTGACCAGGACCAGGAGTGGCCTGCAAGCAGCCAACCACTTGGTAGCAGCACCCATGCCATTCCTGGTAATCTGTGAATATGGCTTCAGTACCATACAGAAGTGACACAATAGCTTTTTGTGTTAAGATTATTTGCCATTACACACCCTTTGCTGTTGCCTTTTGCACTTTCTGTGAAATAAAAGAAATCTATGGCTTCCTAAACAGGCCTTCTTCCCAGATTTGTGTTCCTTCTCAAGGGGCCTGCTCATTGAATGTGTTATTTACATCTGCAAAGCAGCCTATTCTGTACATGCACTACTTTCCAACAGGGGAACAGAGAACCTATAATTAACAAGAAGGAAAACCAAGTATTGCATTAGAGAAGTGGGATCACTTTTCTTTATGCCAAAACAGCTATGGCTGGCAAACAGCAAAGGCATAGGGAGGGTCCCTCAAGCAGATGAATTTTCAGCTGGGATCAGAGATGCTACAGGCTTTGGAGAAGTTTTGCTGAGCATCTTGTTAATTAAAAGTTCCCATCGGATAACTGTTGTGCAATCTTATTAAGTGTCTTGCTGAAATGGGAGGGGTGGGACACACAGTTATGACAGCTTAGTTCTCATTTGATTCTTATTCACACTGTGGAGATCCCGAAATAGATAGCCCACCATTCCAGTGAAATTTCCACTTTTCATGTCTCCCACAATGATATGTTTCTTAGCTGCCACAACTCAAAAAGCGACAAAGCTAGAAAAGCAGATCCCAGCCATCAAATCTTACCTGAAGGTCGGTGACATCTCTCTGGCTTTACATGGGTGTCACCTCGGGCATCATTAGTCACACAGAAATTTCCAGCGAGTCAGACTGAGGCTTTTGTTCTGCATAAGGTTTGTGTGAAAGAAAGCTGATGTGGAAATAGAAAGGATACAATAAGTGGCTGCTTCCGTTGTGAATTCTTGGAACCTTTGCTTGTCGGATTGTATTAGGAACATCAACTTGTGACAAACAGCTGCTTTTATTCCTTCAGCGTACACTAGAATCGGTCACTTTCACCTCCATGCCCTATTAAACCCATTATCTATAATGGGTGCCCAGAACTATTAAAATCGGCAGACTCGGAACAAAAGGAAAGTGAGTGAATGTAAGGCCCTTGCTTAAGGCATAAGCAAACAGAAGACAAATGCTTAGCTGGGCTGTTATTCTGCCTTTGTTATATATGCCTTGCACTGGGCATAGAGTGGTTTTAAAATTCCAGCATCTTGAAATACACAATAGGAATACTGTCAGGCATCTGAAAAGATGGCCATGTTTTCCATTCCCTCATTAAATTCAGAGCTAAGGAATGTCCAGGAATTTGCCTAAACACGTGAATACTCAAAAATACACATACAATTCTCTGCCCACAACCTCCTGGCATGTATTAGTCCCTGAAAGGCAACGTGATGTGTAGGAATGCCCTGGCTCTCCAAAAACGTAGCCAGAACTGGAGTTCTCCTCAAAGCACTTTCACTCATCTTCCTCCCTGCTCCTGAAAGAATGCCCTGGCTCTCCACAAACAAAGTTGTGGGCAGCCTGAGAAATACCGTCCACCTTGGGCCTGCCCATAAAAAGCAAGTCTAGGGTGAGAGACAAGGGTGATGTCAGTTGTTTCCAGGAACTCTTCCCATTGTGAGACTCTTGTGGGTGAGTTGAGAGCCTGCTGGGCCCTGGGTGAGAACCCATAGGCTGAGTGGGAGGGTGTGTCAGGAGGAAAATGAATCAGTGTTGATTTTTATATGCAGTGGTACCTCGGGTTAAGTACTTAATTCGTTCCGGAGGTCCGTTCTTAACCTGAAACTGTTCTTAACCTGAAGCACCACTTTAGCTAATGGGATCCCTCTGCTGCTGCGCCGCTGGAGCACAATTTCTGTTCTCATCCTGAAGCAAAGTTCTTAACCCGAGGTACTATTTCTGCGTTAGCGGAGTCTGTAACCTGAAGTGTATGTAACCTGAAGCGTATGTAACCCGAGGTACCACTGTATTAGTAACTTTGTATTAATAAAACAGTTTATAAGTAACTGTGGGTTTTTGTATTGTTTTCTTTAAGTTGTCTGTTATTGCTTCAGTTTTCCATATACCTCTCAGTGATATTTTAAATATATTTAGCGGTATAGAAATTGCATAATCAAATAATCAATCTTTGGCTGCAGACAGGTGCATTGTTCATTAGGGGACAGAGATACTTATAGGAGAAATAGGGCTATAGTATATTTGTATTATGTAGTCAAGTACAAAATGTAGCTCTAAGTTCCAGACATGTCCACCGATCACTCAAGAGAATAGGCATTGTTTCCTCCATCCATCTGTTCCACAGATGCTAGCCCAGGAAATGCCAACTTGTGCTGCTGTTCCAGGGAAGTAGGGAAACAGAAAGCCAGTTTAAAAGACTCTGCCTGGAGAAAGCCAACTCTACACTCGGGGGAGAAACAAAAATTCAAAGCCAAAAAAAAAAAAAAAAGAGCACAGGAATATTGAGCTGTTTTGAAGAAATGAAGTCATTTCAACCTAATGACATTATAGCAAGCAAAATATATTTACATGAAGAAATCAGCCGTTTTGAAACATTCAAGAATGACTTTGGAATGTATTTGAAATGAGTTGATTTTAAAAGGCATGACGATGACTCCAAGCAGATCAATTACTTCAAAGCAATAGATGTTAGAAGACCTAGAAAATGTGTGATTTCCTTTCCTTGCCTAAATCCCAGGAATCTCCTTTGCAGGAGTTCAAAGTCAAAGGTTTCATCACTGCACAATGTTTTTATATTTATGTAGCAAGCACGTACAATGTAAGATGGACTGTCAAGCATTTATTATGTAATAAATTATTTGTTTGGAAACATTGTTTACAGTCTATGGGCCAGAACAAACTGGCCCACAAAGCCCTTTTGACTGGCTCACCCTCCTGATTTCTCTCTCTCTCTGTGTGTGTGTCTTGTGATGCAGTGTGGTAGAGCCATAGCCATTATTAATAGATATGTCCATCAACCAGTGTTCCCCACTACTACTACTCATGAGAAGCAGTCAGTGACAATCATTTGTCATCCAGAGCACTCAGGAATCTTCAGAGGAGATTGAATGAGTCTTCTGGAACACTTTGCATTCATCATCGGCTCTGAAGCACCAGCAGAAGCAATACTCCTCCCAATTCTCCCATTCAAAGCTCCCAGTCAGATCATTGTCTCAAGGGCAACTTAAATGGAGTAAAAGCATCAGCACATAATGGTGAGGACTGTGGGGCTGTGGGGGTTGTGCAGGGGGAAGAGAATGCCTTAGCTGTGTCTAAATATTTTTATTTTTTTAATAATATTTATTAAAAATTTTCCAGAATAAAAAGGAAAGATAGCAAGAAAGAAAGAAAAAACAAATATGATTTACACTTGGTTTCAGTGGCATCTTTCCCGGACTTCCCCCCCTCCCCCTCTTGTATTCCATTTCCCTTAAATTGATTCCACAGATTCTTACCCCAAATTTTAAAACCTTATTTGTAATTTTAAATAACCCATTTATTCCAAATTAATTTATCTTATTTATCTTAATGAACCATTTCTCCTTATATTTTATATAATTCCCTAAGATCGACCCCATTTCCCTTCCACGAATTCCCCTATTTTCAAACAACAAACATGAAAAAAGTAAAGAATGAAATAATATATAATTTTACAGCCTTTGGATTCCAAATCTCCCCCCCCCCCATTCCCCGGTTCCAATCCCCAAAGTTCATCCATTGTCTACTGCCAGCCTGGTGTATCCACGTCTATATCTCAACTCCACTTTGCCGTCTTTTGATAGCTTTTAATTTCAGAAAGTCCAATCTCAAAAAAACTCTCAGAAAAAGTCATTGTTCTTCCATCCAGACCTCTATGTTTAAGAGTCTAACTTAAATTCTATTTCTTGGTCCTTTTAAAGTCTGGATGTTCCAAATACTCCGGCTTCAAATTTGGTCCAGCTCTTATTCCTCAGGTTGCTTTTTCCTGTTCTGCTGCAGAAACCTTCTAATTCAGAAACTTCTTGTTCTCCACAGAGGCTTTTGTTATTCAGGAACATAACTTGCGTCAAGTCCCTTCCTTTCTTCAATAGATAAATCCATTGTCTCCTTTAGTATAGAAACCTCTGTAGACAAAATAATGCTTCGTTTTTGCAGCTTTCCCAAGAGATAATAGATCCTGCTCAAATTCATAGTATTTTTCCACTTGCTTCTACTGTTGCAATGTCCCAGCCTCCCTCTAGAGGGAATATGGTAACTTAATTTCTTTCAAAATCAGACCCAAAAGTCAAATAACTTGTTGCCTTTATTTCCAATAATTTATGTCCAAATTGTAACAAATCTAACCGGCAAAGCCATCGTAACAAAGTTCTCTTTTATTTTCCTGCTTTGACAGCTACTTTGACAGCTGTCAAAGTTTCTGTGTCTCTTCACCAGTCTCTCATAGCGGATCGTTCCCGGTTCCCGGGGGGGTTGCATTTTAGTTCCCACAAATCAGTCTTCTCCTCCAGCACAATTATTGTAATTTCCCTTCGTGAAGTTAAAATTTTTTTTCAGGTAAACAAGTTCATCTCTCGATCTTAGTTGTCAAATCCTTGCATTGAGCCATCTACAACAGGGGGGGGGGCGGACTTCCTTTTTGAACTCCCCCCGCTCGCTCCAAATTCAAAGATCAAATTTCCCTTTTAAGTCCAATCAATTTACTCACGGGTTGTTCCTTTTAGTCCAAATCCGAAATTTTCAAAGAAGAAGTCGTTGCTCTCCGCCGAATGGCATGCGGCTTCGCTGGGCAGGGGAAGCATTGGACTCACAGCACCACACCCCCCGTCACCCGCTCCGCAGCCTTTAAAAAGGCTCCTTCGCGGGGTCGGGGGGGCGCAAACGGTGCCCGCCGAGTCACCAAGTCCATGGGCATCTCTGCCCATGGTTTTTGAGGGTCCCCGCGTCGCCGGCACGGCAGGACCCGACCCCTACCCAGCCGACTCCCTCCGGAGCTCGGAGGGAGTCCGCCATTCGGCGATGGCGCCGACCCGGAAGCCTTAGCTGGGTCTAAATAGAGAAGTTATATTTTAAACTGCAAGTAAGTGAAGTCTCTCCATCACATCTAGGAGGGGAGGATCATGCAGGAAGAGAAGAGTGTGGAGTGCGCTTGTGTGTGAGCTGACTGTCTGGCATGGTATGTATGCTTTATGTGAGCATGTGTAAATGTTTGTGTGTTGTGTGTGTGTAGATGTACTATTTGTGTGGGTTATGTTGTATGTTTGCTTGGTCATTTGTGTGTATGAAAATGTTGGGGAGGCCCTGTCGTCTGTGAGTTCTGACCCTACTCACTTCAGCATCACACACTTTTGTTTTGACCCTGGAAGATGTCATATACCCACAAGAAAGATTGACCTCTGGACTTAGGGCTGCCATACATCTGTATTTTCCTGGACATTACTGAGATTTCAAAGGCAGAATTGACGTCCAGGGGGGTGGGATTTCCGAAAGGTGGTGCTTTGTCTGGGGTCTTAGGCAAGTCAATTGAAAAATCATGTTTCTTTGGTGTTTTTGTATTTTTAAAAAGGAGTCTTCCTTTAAAAACAGACGCAACAATTTCCAGGGTGTCCTGGTTTTTACCTTTTTGAAATATGGCAACCCCAGACTGTAAAATATTCCCCATTCCTGCAGTGGCTGTATTTTATAATACCTTCAAGCATGGCATCCTATGGTTCAGTTAACTTGGTGAACTTGGTTTGGACAGTATGTTCTTCCAGCAACAACATCAAAAATACAATAGTAGCAATTTTTTTAAAAAGCAAATGCATAGTGTGTTCACCCCTTCTTTCTATTAAATGGATGTTTCTGTAAAAAATAAAGCCAAGGATGGAGGGAAGGTGATTTATATCCATGGTTTGCCTGTGTGTGGGTCACACCCTGGCAAAATGTAAGGATACCTCAAAAAGAAAGCATTATTAGCACACTATGTGTCGTGTCAAAATAATTGTGAAGGAAGTACTCCAACAGCATGCCCTGAATATGTTCTACTAAGAAGCCTATGGGTTCTTCATGCAGGTCTACATGCAAAAGGCTATTTATTTAAAGGCATCATGGTCTCTTTCTGGCTTCCTCATTGTGTCCTATGCATAGAGTCTGTGTGGACCTAGTTGTGGTGATAGCTTATGTTAGATTTTTGGGGTGAAAAGGGTTTTTCACCTGCATATGTGGATTTATGGATTCCATTCAAATGTAGCAATGTCACCAACCAGTGCATCCACAACATCCCAATGGCTGGATGGTGGCTGAGTCTGCAGAGATGCCATGGGCATAATCTATTTTTCTTTTCTTTTCTTTTCTTTCACCATGCTGCTACTGAGTAAGTATAGGATTGTGACTGACAAAGCAGGACTATAAATTTGGAATTCCCAACCCTCTATGTGAAATATCAAAGAGTTCAGTTGGTTCAGAGCAAATCCACACAGTCAGAGGTACTTCAGTGGCTCATAACTCCACCCCAAAACCCTTCTATCAGTCATCCTCTGTCCAGCGTAAATTGTCTACTGCACTTGAATGTCTGCTAACTATAGCACTAAGTTTCATTTATGACTCGTTTTTTAATATAAGACTTCCTTTTTTGCATGCATATTTCCATCTCCATTCAGATATTAATCTGTGAGGTCCAAGAATGGAAACTAAAATATTACCAGCTGTGGTGAGCTTTTCTGGTCATGTTTTCCATATGTCTCTACTGTGAAACAGAGTGCCAAAAAATAATGCTTCTGTGTTACATACGTTTTGACAAAATGAATGGTTTTAATTGGACCCCCCGGAGCGCACCACAACACAACCTGTCCTCTTGGCAGCTAGAGCGGATGGCTACCCAGTGTGAGGTCAAACAGGTGCTACACAGTAGCAAAACATATAGCGCCGTATGACTTTGCCATTGGGACTACTTCTAGCCAAGAAAGAGCTTTCTGCAGCCTCTTAGGCAAACTAGAACCACAGACTCTATTTGATTGACACTTTGCTTTGGCAGAGCAATCAAAATTCTATCTGAACAGGTAAAAAAGAAAAGACAACCCTGAGTGGGCAAAGGAACAGATGGCAAGGGCTGAATCCAGGCCGTGGACCATGCGCTGAGCCTCAAATATCGTCTGTGAAGCCAAGAAGTGTGAGGAAGCCAATCTTCTCAAAGGCAGAAACCTTTGAGGAGAGAATCACTGGCATCCTGAGAACATTGTTGACAAACGGTTCTGCAACCTGGTGCAGAAATGGAATAATTAAATGATGCCATGATCAGTCCTCTCTGGCATCTGCCCCCTCCCCTTTCTGCGATATTATCATGTATCTCACCATCCTGCCCCCACTTCCAAGGTACATTTGCCTGGTTTCTCATGCCTACATTTTGGGTTCCCCTCCCCTTCACAATAAGCTGGTTCACATGTAATGCTAAGCCAAACCGTGACTTAGCACATGCATGCAAGATCTGTGTTCCTCCTCTGATCCTGCTGCTGCACTTAGCATTGTTTAGCATGCCATCAGGACCTCAATGCATGGTTTATCTCACTCCAGACTGCTGCACTTATGCAGCCCTGCCCTCAGCCCCTGCTGCCCCCTGCATTAATGCTGCTACTGAGAAGGTTGGCACTGACATACTATAATGGCATACTCCGCAAGTGTCTTGGAAAAATCAGGACATCCCATGGCGGCCATTTTGGTTGCTGTGATCACATACATTTTCACAGCACAATTTGCCCCCTAAAAAGTGCTTTTTCCAGTGCCACAATCTCATGTAGCATCCCAAAATACACATTTTGGGTGCTGTGCCCAGAAAAAAATGCTTTTGGGGGGAACTTATGCGAAATTGTGCACGAACACGGCAAGCAAAATGGCCGTTGTGCTCTCGCAATAAAATACGGGAAGATGGTGTCCTGGATTTTAGCTTCAAAGTATTGGAGGGTGTGTAATGGCTGCTTCTGTTAAACTCCATTAAGTTTAGTGAGACTTGCAGCAAGGCCGCAACCCCAAGACTGAGTTTTAAACTATAATTCAGGGGGCACTTCAGACCACCTTGAAAGTACCAGCACACTGAGAATGGACAGGAGATGCATAGACTCTGTGGAAATTATAGATTCCTTTCTTTGCTTGCAGTTCTTGAAGAGGTGCTTTCTATCATAAAAAAATACATTAATGGAGAGATGGAGGCAAGGATTAAGCACAGGCTTCAACAAAACTGGCCCACAACCAGTGAGTTTTACACCTCAGGCCACATAATTGACAGATGCACAGTTGGCACATTGACTAGGACTGATGGCTGCCAGATGAAATGTTTCCATTTAGTAATGTCATAAAGCACAGTGCAGGTCATAGTGGAACTGCCAGAGTATTCAGCAGTCCATAAATCAGAGTACACAGGATTTCTGGCTTCATTTCAAATACTTTACGACAGCAAGAATCCCATTTGGAAATAACCTGGTTTTCTTTCTTTGTATTAATGCATTAAAGTATATTACAAAGGACTATTCAGGAGTACATATAGTTCCCATTTATGTGATACCACAGGGAAATAAAACCTCATTTATAAATCATATTATTTCAACAAATGTACCAGCACTGTGAGCGGCTACACTTTAGTTACATGGAGAAGTTTTACAGACACCTCTGGCTTTACATAAATGTGATGGATGATGAAGCAAGTTTGAATGCATATTGATTTCCATTCACTCATAGCAGACCCACCTGTGACTGACACAGGAGACAGTGGGTTTGATCTGTAGTAGAAGATAAATATACAAGTTGGTATATGAAGACTTGTTTTTAAAAGGGATTGGCGGGAGGAAGTACTATCTTCTTCTGTAAGGAAAAGAACATTCATGCCCCGACATGGCATGACCCTTTGACTGCTATATCAATGGTGGGGGCTTTTTTGTGTGTGTTTTTTTTAAGGAGGTATATTGCTAGACTGCTGGGGACAAGGCATATCTCTTTATTGGAGCTGTGACATTCTGCAATAAGAAATGCCAGTTTGGAGTTCCCAAGTGGAAACAATCCAAGCAGGGCTTGTATTTGGCATGAAATTTAGGTAAAGCTAAAGGGACCCCTTTAGCTTTGTGAGGGACGCAGGTGGCGCTGTGGGTTAAAGCCTCAGCGCCTAGGACTTGCCGATCGAAAGGTCGGCGGTTCGAATCCCTGCGGCGGGGTGCGCTCCCACTGCTCGGTCCCAGCGCCTGCCAACCTAGCAGTTCGAAAGCACCTCCGGGTGCAAGTAGATAAATAGGGACCGCTTACCAGCGGGAAGGTAAACGGCGTTTCCGTGTGCGGCTCTGGCTCTGGCTCTGGCCAGAGCAGCGATGTCACGCTGGCCACGTGACCCGGAAGTGTCTCCGGACAGCGCTGGCCCCTGGCCTCTTAAGTGAGATGGGCGCACAACCCCAGAGTCTGTCAAGACTGGCCCGTACGGGCAGGGGTACCTTTACCTTTACCTTTAAAGGGACCCCTGACCATTAGGTCAAGTTGTGACTGACTGGGGCTGCGGTGCTCATCTCGCTTTACTGGCCAAGGGATCTGGCGTACATCTTCCAGGTCATGTGGCCAGCATGACTAAGCTGCTTCTGGCGAACCAGAGCAGTGCACGGAAATGCCGTTTACCTTCCCACCGGAGCGGTACCTATTTATCTACTTGCACTTTGACGTGCTTTCAAACTGCTAGGTTGGCAGGAGCAGGGACCAAGCAATGGGAGCTCACCCCGTCGTGGGGATGCAAACTGCCGACCTTCTGATCGGCAAGTCCTAGGCTCTGTGGTTTAACCCACAGCGCCACCCACGTCCCTGGCATGAAATTTAAAAGGCACCAAATGCAAAGCCCCACATCTGAAGGAAGAATTGGGAGTCCAATTTAAGGTTTCTAATGCCCCTTGGCAGCCATTTCTTTACCTGTCCATATGTGTGGGAGAATGGGACGCAGGTGGCGCTGTGGGTTAAAGCCTCAGCGCCTAGGACTTGCCGATCGAAAGGTCGGTGGTTCGAATCCCTGCGGCGGGGTGTGCTCCCGCTGCTCGGTCCCAGCGCCTGCCAACCTAGCAGTTCGAAAGCACCTCCGGGTGCAAGTAGATAAATAGGGACCGCTTACCAGCGGGAAGGTAAACAGCGTTTCCGTGTGTGGCTCTGGCTCGCCAGAGCAGCGATGTCACGCTGGCCACGTGACCCGGAAGTGTCTCCGGACAGCGCTGGCCCCTGGCCTCTTAAGTGAGATGGGCGCACAACCCCAGAGTCTGTCAAGACTGGCCCGTACGGGCAGGGGTACCTTTACCTTTACCTTATGTGTGGGAGAGGTAGGGATGGGGGATAAATTTTGTTCAATTCACATTTAAAGTCAAGCTTACCTAATGTGCAATCAGCCCACAATCTGTTCCCTGGAAATCATTTGTTAGGTGAGCGTTTGCCTAATGTTAGGTGAGCGTTTGCCTAACAAGTCCATAATTTCCATGGGAATAACTCTTCTCTCTCCCCCTTCCTCCATGGTTTCTTCGTAAAATGGCAAACTGATTTGTCCAGTCTCTCCCTCTCTCCGATTCATCTGATCTCTCTTCCCACTTCCTCTCTTTATCTTACCACTCTGAATACCCACCACCCTATACTAGAGGTATAACCTTGGTGTGAGTGGATATTGGGCTCCATCCAAGGGATCCCCTGACCCCATCACCAGATTTGCAATGTGAGATCTTCCTGCCCCAAGACACTCATTTGCTGCAACGAATAAAGGGGCTATTGGTCAGAAAAGGAAGTGGATATTTGATAATCTTTAAGATGGGAAAAAAATTGAAGGACTTTTTCCATGGTTATTTTCCAAGCTATTCAAAGTCATTGTTATTATTACTTCAGTAGCTAACATTTGAAAGGCAAAAGAGGCCTTGGGGGCATGTTATGATCTGAAATGATGTGGTAATTGTTATGTGGCTGCATATACAGAGGTCAAACATCATGAAGAGGAAGAAAGCACAGTGGAATCAGTAGAGGTCAGCCTCGGGCATTTGTCTTTGAGCCACCAGGAACTAACTTGACTTCCTGTTAGAGTCAAGCCTTCTCAACCATGTAGTGTGTCTCCAGTAATATATCTCAGTGTCCAGTATCTAAACTATTCTCTTGCGAGGAACTGTAGAATAATTATAATAAATCTGGCTGAACATATCACTTTGATTTTCAGAGTGAAGAGTTGCTTATTCAAGTTTCCTGTTTGCAACTTTGTGCAAATAATGATCACCTTATTCTTGTTTCTTCTTCACTTTGCTAGTTCTGCTTGTTGTGGTTCTTGCTCGGAAAATCCTGAATGTTCAAATCCCTCCGCCTCTGGCACATGCCCACATACCGGTACCTGGCAAATCAGTTTTGTGCTTAGTTTGCTACAACTTTGGTGTCAGCTGAACAGAAATCATGCCTGAAACTGTTTTTTACATTCATCATAACTTCCTAATCCCTGTACCATTACTTCTGATAGGTCTAGTGCAGGAAAGGTGCCTTGTGGATTATGTTCATATTTTGCTGCTGCAGTTCTGCAAATTTGCTTTATACAGGGGTGGGAAAACATTTGGGGGCCGAGGACCACATTTCTCCAGTGGGATTCTGTTGGGGAAAGAAGCAAACTGCAAAATGAGTGGGTCAGGACCACACCCAATCACACATAAATGCACAGACAGCCATCTCCCACAGAAACAAATGTATATTACTTAATTCTTAATAACCACTCAGGTTTTACCTTCCCTTTCTTCCATGGATTTTTAAATTTTACTTTAACAAAGATTGTTCTGTGGTTTGTAGTTAAGATTAATGTGGTGCTGAAAATTTCTTCCAGATTTTTTTCAACAATTATCCATGAATTAATAAGAAAGGAAATTGCATTCAAAATGTAAGGGAATGGCTGTAGCTCAGTGCTAGATCATGTGTTTTGCCCAGATAAGGCCCTAGGTATAATCCTTGGCAACACCAGGTAGAGCTGGAAATGTCTCCTGCCTGAGCCTTGGCGCAGTGGCAGAGAAAGGCGGGTGCAGTGGAGGTGGTGTGCTCCGGGTGCCATCCCTGAAGGGGGTGTGGCAAAATCCCCCCTGGGTGGATCGCCGCCACACTGATAGGCACGCGATGGGACTCGCAGAGCCCAAAAGAACGCGGTGTGCCACGGGGCCTCAGCCACCCTACAGTTGTGGGGGAGGCAGCGGGCAGACAGAAGCTGGGCCAGGCCGTCATGGGCACTGCATGTGCCACATCCCTAGAGGAAGCCATGGGGCACCACATCCCGCCTCAGGTGCCCAAGAGGCTTCCTCTGCCACTGCCTTGGAGAAGTGCAGACAATACTGAGCTAGATGGATAAGTATGATCTTACTCAGTAGTGAGGCAACTTCCTAGGTTTCTAATAATTATCAGAGGAGAGGGAAATTTTTTGGTGAAATTCTTGTTTGGAGGATTCTGGAGTTTTGTTGCACTTATCTGAGGTGGCTGAGGGTTGTTTGTAAGTGTCCTTTCTTTCATTCTGCAGATATCTCTCCAATGGTCTGCACTCTGTAACTTTTCTGCGTGTCCATGCTTCAATTAAATGCCAGGGGAAAATGTCATGAAGTAACTCAGGCCATGCCATGATACTTTTTTTAAAGATCAAGAAGCACAGGCAGCTGGGGGGTGGGATTCAGAGCACTACAGAAGCATTCTGTGAAAAGCAACACATATACCCCACCATTGGCCATCTCACAATAAAGGTCCCACACTGAGTAAAATTATAAAGAAATTCTATAGCACCCGGAGAATGAGACAGAAAAAATTCAGGAAAAGAAAACATGGGAAATTGGAGGGCAGGTTTTGACTGGGGAGGTAAGACGTAATCATCTATTCTGCCCTGTAGTTGTCACACGCAGCACCATTTCTGTTCCACTGCAGTTCACCTTCTGCCAAAAAGTATGTTGTTTATCTCACTGTCTGCTGTGGCAAAACTATGCAACTTATGTAATGTCTGTAATTAATTATGTAAGTTACATAACTTACAATGTTATTCCATGCTGTTCATTTCAGTGCAAGGGACTCACAGTGCAAGTGGGCGGAAGGCAATCAATTATGTATTGTTTGTGGACTGAAAGCAACAGCAGCAACAACAGTGGATACCAATTGTGTTCGCTGGATTGATTTCCGTTCCAGACACTGGCAATTTCCCATTTATGTTTCCATTGGAATACTTCGGTATCCTTAGTTTGACACCATACTAGTCAAGATGGTCTAAATAAAGCAAAGATGGCTTCCCTCAGCTTTTCAGAACTCAGGTCCTACAAGGTTCTACCAAGTTCTACTGGCTCCCTGTGTGGTTGCTAAATTTTTACCATCTGTAAGCTAGCAGCAAGTATTAAAAATACATCCTGAAGTTTACTGTCATTATTTTTTTCCCTTAGAAAAAAAAATCTGGCTGTCTTTCCCTTCTAACTAGCTGCTTTCCACTCTGTATCTCGGTACTGCCGCACAGTTAATTACTTTGCAGGGGAGAAACACACGGCAATGAGTTTTCAGAACATTTCAACTATTGTTGCAAAGAAACAGAACTTGCTGCAGAATGTTCATAAAATATTTGGATTTCATGATTGGCTCCTGATAGATGATTTGTTACCAAGCACTGGGAAGAGAAGATTATATTTTGTGTGTGTGGAGATTTATACACCAACCAGTGCAGAATCAGAGTTGGCTGAGGCTTGGGTTTTCTTTGGCTGTAGAGTGGACATCAATTAAATCTTTAAAACACCTCAAGAAGGCCTGATTGAATACAGTACAGACTTGAGTGGCTGCCCAGTCTCCTTGCCCAAAGCAGCCTTGCCCAATCCAAATTGACTCTCCTCTCCTTCTGCTTCTTCAAACAAGATGCAACTGTTCTTTATAACAAAGTCAATCAATAGCAAAATGGGTCCCAGTGTACTTTGTGCCATTCAACTAACTTTGATTCTAGAGGTAATCACAGTCTGTTAAATAAGACATTTAATGGCTCTGGTGGAATTGCTGATTACTCAGTTTGGATGGATCTGAGAAACTCTACAACTACATGAGGTGTGTGTCATGGCAGTGCCCCTAGAAAAGCTCCTTACAAGCCAAGCTCAAGTAGAACTGAGTTCTACAAATAATGACTCATTGCTTTTCAAAATGGAGCAGTTCATTTCTGAACACTTAGTCCAAATTTCAGCACCATCACTAGACTGAACTGGTACCATCCCAGAAAAACTCTACACTACAAAAGTTTCCTGAAAGCATGTTAGTCCTCCTGGTCTTTTCCAGACTTACTTTATTTCCCAGTGCAGCCCACACCAAATTAGATGGTATGCATGAAGGACAGTTTCATGGGCATTATGAAATTAAGCTAACTTTCCACAAGGAATTAATGTAAACAATATATGGGAAGGTGATGGAATTATTTGCTAATAAATTGAATGAACTGAGGCTAGTTTCTGTGGATGTATTTATTACTTGTCAGCAAGACTTGACTATTTAATGAAAACAGAATTCAGACTATGAGTTGTTTGTGAGCTGTTCCCTTTAACTAGTCTTACACTGTCACCTAAGACTTGATAAAAACTGGCAGGGTAGAATTCTCCCTCAAGGCACAAAAATTCTATAGGACTCTTATTAAAACTTTCCTACAGCAGTATTGCAAGAATACATTCTATCCATTTTATACCTGAAATCACACATTATTAACAGCACATTAGGTGGTTTAGCACAAAAAAATGAACTAATCAGAGAGACGCATGCAACAGAATTAATTTGATTTTTTTTAAATGCATTTTGGTCCTCGGCACTATATGCTACTGATTGATGCCAACCATTTTTGTTCAGCACATAACAGGATGAAAATCTGAAAGAAGAAGAAAAAGGATAAAGGCATTCCTTTCTCCCTTATGCCTTCCCTCTGAATTGCAAAGGAACAGTATGAATTTAGGGGTCTGGCGCACACACACACACACACACACACACAGAGAGAGAGAGAGAGAGAGAGAGAGAGAGAGAGAGAGAGAGAGAGAATATGATACTTTAAATCTGTTCATCCAGCTGAGCACTCCTGATAAAGCACAATGGCTTCAAACCTATTAATTCAGTTACATAAATTTGTCATTAAAAATTCCATTAATGGGACTTGAGTGGGTTCGTTCTGGACCAGATTAACCATTATGTTAAGTACATTGCCATGCAGGACCACAGACAATTGGTCGTCTCACTATAGTTTAGCATCTTCTCACCATTATTTGCTTGCAGCCTGCCCTGTTTCCTCATCACAAGACAGAGGAGAGCAGTCCATGTTCCTAACTGTACATTTCAAGTGTCCATTACAAGGAGGACCTTGTTGTATTTTCTATTATTTTTAAACTGCCTACTTCCACTAGATTCCTGCAGGGTCCCCCGTCCCCCCCCCCCGCTTATACATCACAGACTCCCGCAATCCCTGAAGGACAAGTGAGGCTTTATCAGATATTGGGCATTTTATCACTGCGCAAGTCACAGGGAAGACACATTGCTAACTGCAGCAGATAAATTTTAAAATCCTGCATATACTCTAATATAAGACTGCTGTGGTTCCTGAGATAAACCTAATTCCATGAAAGAGAAATAGCACTGTAATAGGAAACCATTACATGAACACATTGCATTATAGCCAACAACATGGAATGTAAAGGTGATAAATATTCTGATTGGCTTCTGAAAGATATGGAACTGCTAGAGTATTAGCCCTAATCTAAACACTGAAGTAACAGCATTGTGGTACAGTGGATAAAACAGGGGGTAGCCAACATGGTGCTTCTAGATGCTGTTGGATTCTATTGCCCATCATTCCTGGCCATTGACTGGCTGTGATTGATGAGAGTTGCAGTCCAACAGTATCTGGAGGACACCACAATCGCTGTCCCTGGGCTAGAGTGTTGGGACTGGATGTTTGATAACTAAGGTCAAATCCCATTTAAGCTGTGAAGATTACTAGGTGACCTCAGCGAAGCTACCCTCTTCCAGCCTAACTTATTTTACAAGGCAACCCAACACACACTGCCCTGAACCTCAAGAGGATACATCATGGGGTAAATTCTGCAACCACCACCTGCCAGATGATGACTTTCAAAGTTCTGATCACCTGGGAATCTATCCCTTCCCAAACTCTTGGTGGTACCATTATCCTCTCAGTGATTTATGTGAAACATAATATCTAGGCATGGGGGGGGCACTTTTATTTTGTTTGCATTGTAATGAGAAACCATTAATTCATACTTCGCAAACCACCCTGCCACTACTTTTGAAAGCTTGGTGAGATATGGAGAAAAGATAAGTCCTTGTAGCATCATCAGGGGAGCAACAGGATCTGAACTGGATTTGGAAGTGATCAAGCTGTATCCTGAGCTTGTAGAAGTCTCTGCTTATACCCACGTATTGGCAAACACATTGTTCCAGTTATTTGGCAATGCATTTGCAGAGTTTATATTTGCAGTGAAGGGCTCTTCGCTACAAGTTTGCCTTGAGTCTGAATTAAATCCCTTGAGGATTGCAAGAACAAAGCAAGCCAGTGTCCTAATATTGCCCCTGGTTTAAGCAGCAGAGCTTTGCCCTATCAGCCAAATCTGCTGACACTTGAAATGAAACATTTCAAGGAGGCATTCGTAATTAAACTGTGGGTGAAATATATCATAAGTTAATTATATATCATTAAAAGACATTTCTAGAGCTGTAATATGCATATAAGAGATTGATTTAATTGTCACACGGTGAACGCCAATTATTTAAGCAAATAATATATTGTGGGATTTTAATTATCAATCCCACTTTGGAACTTCTCTTTGAAAGCTTTTCCCATTTGTCCAGAATGTAATGCTGAACAGTCCCAGAAGTGATTTTAGAACAGTAGCTACATTGAAAATTTGGTGGTCTGGTGCTAATTTAGCTACTTCAGATCAAAGAGAAGGATCTGTTAGTTGAAATATATTTCCTGACAAGGCTTAATTGTTTAACAAAGCTTTTCCCATTATTGGTTGTCTACCACTAAGTGGTAGAGGGATATATTGTGCTCAGCAGTGCTCAGAAGGATCCTCCTTGTTATTGTTCCCTCATTTATGATTGAGCTAATCCCTCCTTGTCAGCTACCATAAATGCATCCCGAGGTAGCTCCTCAGCAGTTCAATAGCCCTCCTTTCCTCCTGGCAGGTGAATTGGTGCTGCTTACTAAAATGGGAAGTGGGGAGGCAGCAAGAAGGGCTACACCTACAGACACACTGGCAAGAGAGCTGGATCGGCTCCACAGGTGTGTTTGCACCATGCTGACCTCACTGCGCCTCACTCCCCACACTCCTGGTAAGCAGCAATGATTTACCTTCTCATGCATCCTACAAACAAATTTATTATTTCGGTCACAGACCAGTTCCAGCTCACATAAAATATCAGGGAAGTCATATAACACAATAGGGATACATTTAAATTTACAGTTGGGTAAAACAGGGACAATACAGATATAACAGCAGTTAAAAATACATAAGTTAAATCTTAATCACTAAAATATAACCTAAAATTGTCATTTAAGGCCTGTCATTATGGTAGCGCAGCTTGTTCCCTAAGTTTTATGGCAGATGCACAGAATTTGGCCACCCTTAGTGTGATCTCTGGATCCTTGCCTCTACCAGGGATTTTAGACATTGAAGTTTGGACCAATTTGGAGATTTTTGTATAGCAGGGATGATAAGTACCGAACGTATATCCCTGCAGAAACCAGTGGCGTAGCGTGGGTTGTCAGCCCCCTAACCCGTGGAGCCAGGTAGGGGCAGAGAGCTGCGAGTGCGAGCGCCCCCCCCCAGATGTTGTGCCTGGTGCGGCTGGCCCCCCCCTGCACCCCCCACGCTACGCCACTGGCAGAAACGACAGCATAACAAGACATGAGAGACAGTTTCTACCTCCATCAAGCCACAGGGGCAGACTCGTTCCATGTATGGTTTATCCTCAAATCTGCCATGCAATAATCTCATGCATCCTAAAATAAGTGCTGCCTGAATGCAGCAGACAATTCCAGGGACTGGACAGACCGTGGACAGACCCTGCCAGATTGGCGAAGGGGTTGAGGAGGCACACAAGCAGGAGGATCCTGGGGAAGGTCCTAGTGGGAAAGTTTCTCCTTGGCTCATCCCATCTCCCTGCTATTCACTCAGATGCACAACTCCTGCCCCACCTCCATCTCTGGAGTCACCAGGGTTTGCCTCTGACTCAAGACACCCAGCTTGTTAGGCCAGCTCTGCTTCCAGAGCACCCAGAGTCCACCTTCAGCTCAGATCCTTGAGATCTCCACCCTGTCCACTCCAAAGCAGTCACTTATGCCTCCTCCATCAACACCAGTGAAAGCAAAGGCAGGTGGATCAGGCCGAGCCTTCCTGGAGGAGTGTCCATTTGCTTGCCCAGGCTAAGGAACAGCCCTGCTGACTTAAATGATTCCCACTCATTCCTATATAATGGGATGGCAGGGGTCATACAGCTTGTTGGATCAACATCTTAGCTGGTTTAGCTATGCATTGACTCAGCTGTGCCTATGTGTCATATTGATCTGAATATTAAGGTTTTTGGTAAAAATCACAATCTAAGTTCCGGTTCTTCCAGTGAGAGTAAAGACGCACCTCTCCGAAGGTCAGGTGTCTTCAATCTACCCCACCATCTGCTACTGCTCCACTCAGAGGTATCACTCTCTCTCTCACACACACACCTGTCAGTGAGGGTTGTATTCCTGACTATCAGAAACATACAACATCAATCTCATCACAACAATGTCCCCAACAGAACACTGTGGCTAGGGAAAATGAACATGAAATGAGAACCAGAAAATGTGATGCCCTCTTCTGGGACATACATCAGATGAAAGAAACAGAATTGAAATTGGAGCGTGAATGTGTGTACAGTCTTGGAAAAATATCTATTGGAAGAAAAATTGTTATATAATATACAGCAATATATAGTATGTATGTACTTGGCTGCTATTGTCACGAGCTCCATTAAAAAAGCAATACTTTTGCAAGACATACTGAATTCTCTGTTCTTTGGCACTAAATAAAGCTGGACACCTTTAGAAGCAATGCTATTGCTTTTGGGGGGGGGGTAGACCTTAATAAAAGAGATATAAATAACGGTGTGGTACTCTGAATTTGTGTATGTAGGTAAATTTTAATGGGAGTGGTGCAGCCACATTTATTACTGCAGTAATCATCATATAATTTCCACTGGCCCGGTGCTGTGGGGTTACAAGCAATGCAGCAATGCCTTTGAAGAAGACTCGTTAGATTTAAGTAATAGCTGGGGCCTAAACATTCTATCAAGGAACTGGAGAACAAATCAACTTTTATTGTGAATGCAAAAAAGGGAAGAAAACTCAATTTTCCTCAGAAGCTAATAAAAAAATTATATATATATATATTACCAAATGAGTGGTAGGTTTATTACTTTGTTGCTTGCCTTCATAAAAATGAGAGAAAAACTAATCAAGGGGGGGAAAGATAACAGCTGTGAGGCACAGTGCGACTGACCAAGATGGATGCCTCAGAGCTATGATATTCATTAGCTCCCTAATACCGAACAGCAAACAAGTCTTAATTAATTTGGACTTAAACTGTTCTGTTAACCTGACAAAGCAGCAGGGTAAGGATTTTTGAAGAGATCAGGGCAGCAGACATTTGCCAACGTGCTTCTGAATGGAACATGCTAGAGAATGGAAGACCCATACAAGGCCAGGTGAATTATTGTGTCAAATAGAATAAAAAGTGGAGGTGTGGCCTCTGCTGAAGAAGTGGGTGCATCCTGCTCCTTCATCTTATGTAAACTCCGTTAGAAGTAAAATAGTAGTAGCTATTTCTATTACAGTTTGCAATGAGGCTGTTGTCCTGCTTTGTTTCCCCCTGATCAGGCTGATTTGTCTACCTCACCCCAGATCCATCCCAGAAACATTTCAGTGGATGAAGCTAAGGTATCTTAAACCCTTTTTTAAACAAACAGTTAAAATGGGGTTTTTTAAAAGTTGGAGGCGGTGTCCCAGCACCGCACAGGATTGGATCCTCCCTCAACAGCTGTTAAGTAGGAAGATCTGGTCCTCCATGGTGCTGGTTGCTTCTCCTTCATGACTGACTTGCTTTCCTTGTGTGCAAGAAAGCCACTTGTGAAATAGCTCCCATACTCCAAAGGGTAATAGAATAATAAAATCTAAGAATCATAGCGCTGGGTTCATCTAGTCCAACCCTCTACAATACAGGAATCTCAAAGATCAATGCCTCCACTCGACAGCTGCTCAGAAGGGGCATTGATACTATGTGGTATCAGGCAGGAAGGAGAGCCACAGCCTTCTCTCAGGAAGACAAGCCACCACTCAGGTAGGTCAAGCTTGGCCTTTTTGCTCAGTTCCCCTGCCCCGCCTCCCTCTCTTTCCATTCTGCCTGATGCTGTGCCCCCTGACAGCCACGGACTGTTCTGGTCCAGTCTAACTCCACTCACCACAATCCATGGCTGTGTGTATGCAGTTCATCTGAGGTTGGTTTATTTGCAGTATTTTATATAAACTTGTACGGACTTGGGTTTTTAAAATTTATTTAGTGATGACATTTTCTGCATTCATGTATGTAATAAGTAAGAAACCATAGAACTGTAGAGCTGGAAGGGACCCAAAGCGTCATCTAGCCCACCCTCTGCAATGCAAGTAAACTTTCTATCTTTATGATAACAAATAGTATTCACAATAAACCGTATTTTACTTCACCTGCAGCCTTTTATCTAACCTGAAACAGTTTACCATGTAAATGGAAAACTGGGGTTGTTGCAAAACAAAAAAACCTTCACTGTCCAATGCTCAGATTGAGCTTCTCTCCTGGTAGTCCAGCTATCTGCCATTTTGTTCCACTAAAAATGCCCTAGAAGAAACCTATTTCTATATTTTTTAACATCTCATCTTCCAACCAATGTGCTTTTCATATGGATTTGGTAGGGCTACAAAATTGCCAGAATCACACACACACACATACACACACACACACACACACACACATTCAAGCCCCAATAGGCATACAAAAAGAATTCAGGTAGCTTGACTTTTGTCTGCCCATAAAAGAATCAAACTGTGAATTTTCATGTGAGAAATTTAGTTCAGCCATATATAAGACCTGCCGTTGACTAGAAGAGATATGTGTCTGAATTATTTCCATTTGCTAGAACTTCTTTGACTGCGGTGCTGCACCAAGGGTGTAACAGGTTTGGGGAGAGACGTGTTAAAATTGTGGCTGCCAACCTTTCAGGCAAGTGGGGACATTAAGAATTTTCAGAAAGTGCCATAGGTGCCAGTCACAAAATGGATGTTGTGGGAGTATAACACAAAATGGGAGCCGGGGGCATGGCAGAATGGTGGCTACGTTGAAAAGAGCAGAAAAAGAGACAGGACCACAAAATGGTTTGAGCATGGCCCCCAACTGCCACCCCATCAATGGGAAAAGGTACTTACATCAGCCACTACTGTACTTGGTCACAGAGGGAAGCTATGTACACCTTTCCTCTGTTCAAAATAGATGGGAGTGTGGGCATCAAATCCTGCCACCCAGTGAAATGTGGCCATGTTTAAGGGTGTATGTTCAATGCGGGAGAGGCTGAGCCACTGCAAAAAGTAACGGAGCAGGAAGAGCAAATAGTCTCTTGTTTATTGTAGATTTTTGAGGGGTTATTTACTGAGATCTTTTGTGGGCACTGTAAGAAGTGTTGGCAGGCAACTTGCATCATCAGGCACCATGTTTGCAATCCCAGTGTTTAGCTACAGGGCTTTAAGGGAAGTGCATGTTTTCTTTAAAATTTGGGCTCCATGGCATAATGTACAGTGGTACCTCAGGTTAAGTACTTAATTCGTTCCGGAGGTCTGTACTTAACCTGAAACTGTTCTTAACCTGAGGTACCACTTTAGCTAATGGGGCCTCCTGCTGCCCCCACGCCACCGGAGCATGATTTCTGTTCTCATCCTGAAGCAAAGTTCTTAACCTGAAGCACTATCTCTGGGTTAGCGGAGTCTGTAACCTGAAGCGTATGTAACCTGAGGTACCACTGTATCTCTGAGCTGAAAACAAAGGGTGGGGAAAACCCTCTAAGCAACACTCACAGTCACCCAGCCTGACATCCTCTTGGGAAACTGTGATTTGTTGATTTCCATGTCACTCATCACTACAAGCTAATGAAACTGTTTGTGGTAATTGACAGTCCATCAAGTCCATGTGAGCTGCAACACACACCTTGATACAGAGGCCAGTACAGCTGATAAGTACCCTGCAAATTGTCACAGTGACAAGCCTCACTGTCACCTTGTGATCTTCTTTCCTTCCTCTTGTCAGGAAATAATCTAAGTCCCCGGAGCAGAGTTTTCCCACCAAGGCTTTACCTTAAGTTATCCTTTTCACTTTCAATTTGTCATTATGTCTGTCTCAAGACAATGATTTTCACTCCAATCCGAATCAGACCTGCTAGTTATTTGTGTGTGTATGTTTAACCTTTGAGGCAATTTGCTTTTCCATATGGGTTTGGCAAGGCCCACAAAATGTTAGCTTGCTGGGAAGCATCTCCTCATTAGAAGAAAGATAACTTCTCAGAGAGTATTGGCAGGTAGGCGGCCTGACTGTCTAGGGAAGATTGACGCAGAAATGGGGCTAGACTTTCAAAGTTAAAAGTAATAGGGGGCTGAATGGGTGGGTGCACTGCAGCAAAAAGACTGCAAAGTTGTACTGCTGTAGCTCTGTTTCCTGAAATCCTGCGTAAGGAGAGAGGAGGTTTCCATATGCCAGGCATGGGAACCTGTGGCCCTCCAGATGTTACTGGGCTCCAACACCCATCAGCCACAGCCAGCATACAGAGTTGTAATCCAACAAGTTTTGCAGGACCCACCATAAATCCATTCTCCCAGCTGTGCAAAAGTAACTTGTGGATAAGGGGCCCCAACACATCATCTAAAGGGCATCTCAGAAGATGGTAAGACATTGGGCCAGTCTTGAAGCTGCAAACATGCCAGGTTGATGTGGGACTCCCCTTTGATCATCAGCTGTTCAGTTTAACAAAGGACATTTTATGAGAGTCAGGAATACCTGCCACAAGCCTTCCACAAACTTCCATGCCCCATAGCTATTCTAGTTTCTTATCTTGGGGATTAGTGGAAGAAGTTTATTGCAGGTGTTTACAACTCTGATCAGCCGCCAGCAAACACATCCCTTTCTTTAGCCCAGGTTTGAAATGGGCTCATTTGGAGAACGCGGGAGATACTGATATTTACATCTAACAATTTCCCATGGACTCATTCTACATTTCCCTCTTGTGTGTTTTGCTTTCATTCCAGAGAGTTCACAGCTTCACCAATGAGTCCCATAGGAAATTGGCAATGGAATGCAGTGGTCTCTGCTGTGTTGTTCTCAATTCAGGGGGGCCGGGAGGGGGGAATAATCAACTGAACTCAAGATAGTTTGCATGGGGGAAAGCAGTGAAGCATGTCACCTTTTTAGCAGTCAAACACCTGGTAGAAGTAGACAGAAATTAGGGGAATAAAGCTTAAAGGCATTATGTTTTCCACCCACAACTCTCTAGATCCATCAAAGCCAGCATTTTCCTATACAAATATTTTTACACCTTCAGTTTTAAAATTTATATCTTCAGTTTCACAGCTTTTGTTTATTTTAATAGTGTTCTAAGGCTCAGGCATACAGTAGAAGTCCAGGGTCTTCCTGCATGTGAATCTGAAGTCTTAAATCTGAGAGTTGATCTTCCAAAACTATGGGTCCAGATGTTTTGGACAACAATTCCCACCAGCCACAGTCAGCATGGTCATAGTCCAAAACATCTGGAGGGCACCAGGATGGTAAAGCTAGCTGTTTCAGGACTGGGCTGATGGTACCCCATATCTCCTTCCCACAAGAGGTAGGGAGAGCAGCTAGGGGCTGGTTTTCAGCAGAAAATTTGGCCAGAGAAAGACTGGAGGAGCCCATTCTGTGTATTCCTCTCATTAGACTTACAGTCTATGGGGCTTCTTTGGCTTTAAAAAAAGTGTGTGGAAAAAAATAACTGGCATTTAATCTCTAATTTGATCCTAATGATAGCATGTCCCCACTATTTCCTGTTGGACATTAATGGGTCAATCAACATTAAACATTTAAGAAATGCACTTTTAAAATGACTTGGAGGAATCTACCACGCAGTCTTTTAAATCTCTCTATTTTTAAAACAAGAGTGTCATCATGTTTATAACGATAGCCATCCTTGCCCTCCCTGGAACTCCTCTATTCTGCACTATCATTTCAAAATTATTCAAGCTACTTAGAAGCCCATTAGCCCGGTATCTACAGATAGAATCCACAAATGCATGGACCCTGTACACTCTGATGAAAGCAATCTAGCTCTCTAATCAGATGGATCCATCGCTGTGAACAATCTCTTCTAGAGGACTGGTCTCTCAGCAACTCCACACTCAGTCTTTTTCAAGTGTTTTCCTTCATGGCTGTAATTTTCTTTCTTTCCCAAATGGCTTTCTAGAAGTGGAAACTAGCAGGCCATCTCTGCACTCCACTAGCTAAAAGTCCATCACCACCACATGTTCTGATAATATCACAGTGAGAGTGCATTCAACATTTTAGATTTAAAGGTATTGTTCTATAAATGGTAGGTAAGATGAAGAGAAAATGTTCCATTTAAGAAGCATAGGCCCAGTACCCTTGAGTTCATTTGGCCTTCTTCCCAAAGATAGTTCACTTTCTCCTGATTTGATATAGGAAGAGCAGGGTGGGGAAACAGGAATGGGAAGTTTAAAAGCGGCATGAGTTCTTAACAAAGGGAGAAAATGGGTAATTAAGACCCAAGGGAAGGCAGAAGGCCAGCCAGCACATAACCCATGGGCTTTTGGTTGGCTGTTGCGAGAAGAGCATGCTGCGCTACATGAGCCTTTGGCCTGTTCCAGAATGCATATTGCTGACAACGTACACCAAACCTCCAGATAACCGCACACAGCAGTTTCATATAGATGTTAAACAGCAAACGGGATAAAATCAAACCCTGAGGAACCCCACGTTGAAGGCTTCATGGGGCTGAAGAGCACTCCCCAAGCATCACCCTATGGAAATATCTACTGAATTAGGAGCAGAACCACCACAAAGCAGTGCCACCCACCCCTACCTTGGACAGCCACCATAGAAAGATAGGTGAAGGTCTTGAAATGTGGGCACAGAGCACCAGACAAGATGGGTCTTTGACATGGTTTAACCCAGTTCTTCTTATGTTCATATGTGGTAGAGACAGTTGAATGAATTGAGCTTTCTAGATGCAGGGCTTAAGCTGTTCTGTAGAACTATTTGATATTTTGGTATTATTACACTCTGTAGAGCTTTTTAATGGTTGTCTTGTATCCCCTCTGAGCTTTCAAAATGCGGTGAAGAAAATTCTAAATGGTACTAATCGTAATGCACGTTTTCACTTCGGTTATTTCAAAGCCCAAGAATGGATGATCTAATTAAGAAATCTTTTCTCGTGCTACTTTAACCAGGAGAAAATGCCACAGAAAATAAATGACTCATGGATATCTTACCAGTAAATAATTTCATCACAATTTCCCTGAATAAAAATCTGATTATCAGTGAGGGAATCAGGAAATGTCACTAGTATTTACAGCAAACATTTGTATATTTCATTGTAATATCATTTCGTTTCTATACTTACTGCGAGAGCACATGAAAAGTACCAATTTGACTACTTCAGCTTGACAGATCTATTTTAAGTGCATCCAATGTTAATTTCCCCCCCCCCCAGCCCATAGCACTAATGAAGCCACATTTAAAATGTCAGATCTGCAGGTCAAGTATCTTGCATTCAAGAAAGGTGAATAAATGTGTAACAACAGTTCACAAAAAATGGATTCAAAAGCTGTGGATTTGCAGTGTCTAGAATTTTGAATTGAACTTTGAGGTTATACTGTATTCATAGCAAACACAGGATTTTTAACCAAGACATTTTATCAAACAATGGATATTGAAGAAATGCAGTAATGGCATCTGAGAGAAAACCCTCATCCTGCAATATATGCTTGATAGCAGACTTTCATAAGTTCCTCAAAAGGTGCATCAGGAATCAGATACCCAGAAGGATGTTGTTTATGCAGTTTCTGGGATTGGACTTCCACATCAAGTACCCAAGGCTATAATTTCTGACACTGGATTGGCAGCTGCCTATGCATTGCCAGATCAATGGAAGCTTTGACAGTGGTAACCATCTGTCTGGAGGATCTGAGGTCCAACCTCCTTGTCCACAGATATGCTCAGGAGCAGTCAATTGCTATATGAGAATATCTCTGATTTATTGCCAGTATCAGCAGAACCTGCTGAGATGGAGCTGCAGCATGGTAGAAGAAGAGCACATCCTTAGTGCTAAAATGTTGTCTGCCATTCACACAAGAAAAGGTGCATCAGGCTGAGAAGCATAAGAGATGGCGCCTTTTCAGCAGTGGACCCATTACTACAGAACTCCTCCCCTCATTTAAGCAGGTTCTAAAGACCTGCTTGTTTACTGAATAAAAGAAAGCAGAGGTGTAAATGTGGCAGGGAATGGGCAAGGAGCAGCACCATCATCAGACCAAGTAAGAGCCACCCTGTGTAGATTGTGCTGGGGACACTCAGCTTAGTTATATCTGGGTTAAATCAGAAGCTTCCTGTTATTATTCTGGTCTTGTTAGATCGAGGCGATAAGGTTCTTATCTAGCTTCCTGACTGGTGTGCCCTGTAAGCTTTCCATGACATATCCAAACAGCAACTTCCAAAAGCATCCCTTGAGGATCCCTGCAGTGTACAGGTGGTCTGAACCTTTGACAACAGTAACAAATAGCACAGTCCACAGAAAGATCCAACACAGGTAGGTCATATTCTAGAAAAGGTCTCCAAGGGATGGAAGTAGAAACACTGTGCCTAGCTAAACCTTGATGCTCATTAACAGTTAGATGGTACTGAAGTTTTGCAAGCCATTGCTCTGTTAACTCTCAATGACCATCTAGGTGCCAATATATTTCTCTGTATGGAACATCTTGGTGAGAATTGACTGTTCTATAACCACTTTGTGCCAATGTTAGGACAATGCAGAATCAGGAGTTGAATGGTACTGGGTTATGGTGCATATAATGTACTTTTAAAAAAATGAAATGTGAACATATATTGCCAAGCAGAGTATTTGGACTGCATGTTCTGGTATTGCCACCCATGATGATCCAGGTCCCATAAGAGTAGTTGCATATTGTTGTAGACCAATGAAATCCAAGACGTTGAAAGAGAATATGTGGAATTTAAAGAATGTGTAGAATATGTGGGATCAAATTTCTGTTTAAGTTAATACTCATGTAAATACTAGATTACACATTCTTCAGATCAGGCACAGTGGGGCACACTTAGCATAGAATCAAATGCCAAACCTTGGCTACAGATCACAGTTAAGGAGGAGAGACCTTAACCATGATCCCGTGTTACACTAAGCCAAACCATGCTTTAGCATGAATATGCTGGCTCCCAAAGAGGAGACTGCAGCCTCTTTGCTCCTTCCCAGACTTTCTCCGTCAGTGTGGCACAGCAGCTAAGTGAAGGATCTTTAGTCAACATCTGTCCTGTGGTTACATGTTGTGGTTTAGGAGGAGAGACCTTAACCACGATCCCAGGTTCAGATGGCTTAGCTGCTGCTTGCTAAAGAGCTCAGGGAGGAGCAAAGCAGGTATCTGCAGTCACATTGACCTATACTCTGGCTTACTGTGATGTGTGAACCAGACCAGTGTAGTGAGACAAATATGCATCTTTCTGATCTCCCCAGTCAAGATCTCAATGGAAGTCAGCTATACCAGGAAGAATCCTACAAACAAACTCTGGCACTAGCATCCAACTTTCCCTTATTTTTTGCAGTTTAACAAAAGTTTCTGCTATGTGTGTATATGTCTGTGTACATATATATTTGAATCGTAGGATGTGAATGCCAACAGCTCAGCAATTTACAGCAGCTGTAGCCAATGGAATCTCCACCCCTTTCCTAACAATGACACATTTGCATTGACATATCATCCTCTGACTCCTCAAAATAGCCTTAAACACAGGGTCGAGGAGATTTTAATTGTTGGTTCAATTTTGCCATGCTCCTTGTTTGTAATGGGGCCCCCATGAGCAGAAACAGCTGTTGGCTGATAGAGTCAGCCCATCTGCTGTGGTTAAAAAACTCTACTGAAGTTGCTCTCCCGAGTTTCATGTGGCTATAAGCTGAAGTCACTACAGAGTCATAGCTGAGCCACTAATTCTTTACCAAATTCCTTCAGTTGTTCAGTTTCAGAGTGTTACAGCTTGCATGGATGAAAAATATATTTTGCCCTGAAATAATCTCCATGTAGTAGGGATAGGAAGTGGACCCATTCAGGTATTATGTGCTACATAAGGATGTATACTGTAAAATGGGGGGGACGGGGACTTGGAGATGTTGGTGTTCCAAAGCAATGAAATGTACTCTTCCAGGCAGCAAAATCCAGTTTAATTTAATTCACTTACTTCTGAGAAGGGGGTACTTGTGCATAAGATTGAAAATCCATGCCCCGAGATTAATAGGGGCAACAACACTCTGTTGTTCCTCTTCAGTCTTTCTTTTCTTTTTTTACTGTGTTTTGGGAGTTTTTAGTGAGAGAGAGGGAAACGCAAAACTAACAGTCACTAAATCATTAACCAATTACAAATAGGATTTAAAAAACAAGGGAATGAAAATGAAGGCTAAAAGGGAGATTTTTAACAGAGTATAAATTATATGAAAATGAGATGAACTAGGCTACATATTTATGCTTAAAACAAATGTGAAGAAAGAACACTAATGTTCCCAAGTAGGGAGTACCATACTCAGCATGAACATTTTTCTACTTCCAAAGAGGTCAGAGCTTCTGCTAGATCTCTGCACACACTTCAGTGCTCTTGACTATGAAGTTCAGGTGCCTCAGCTGCACGCACTGCTGGGTATTTGGAGGTCTTGAGAGACAATTAGAACATTCAGAACCACATAGCTGCCAATCAACTTGTGTCATGATCTGGGACTTGTAAAGTCTACGGCTATCAAATGGTAAAGAACAAATTGCACCAATCTGTGTGAAACTGGTAAAAGAGGAATTCAGGTAGCTTTCATTAAATGATCAGGTGTTCAAGGGAGTTATGCGTCTGGAAAAGGGCAGAGAATGTGCTTCCAAATGAAGTTATAAAGCTCCAGAAATTCAGCCAGACTTTGGAGAGCGATTTCCTGCAGATGTTTCACAGTCCTTCAGGAAGGAAATTTTCAAACGTATTTTGGCTTCTCTCTGATAAAGGCATCCCCAAATGAAGAATGAACTGCATAAATATTTAAAGAGCAATAATATGAAGGGAGGCGAGTGCATCATTGTATGCAGGGGGAAAGTAAAAGAGATTCAGGACTACTTTGCTAGGAAGTCAGAAGCACCTCAGTGCCTGCATGGAGTGATCAGATTTTAAACTTGGCACTTGAAGCCTGTTCAGTGCTAAGAGAAGTCAGAGATAATAAAGGGAGACAAGAAAATATTGTGATGATCTATGCCAGGTTTTCTCCAAATTTAACAGAATATGTCTTTTTGGGTAGGAGGGTGGGAGACAACTCTCCAACCTTTGGAACATATAAGACAAGTATGAGCCCCCAATCAGTTATCTTCAGAGGACACCAGTTAGCTCAGTTGGTTAGAGTGTGGTACTGATAATGCCAAGGTCACAGGTTTGACCCCCATACGGGCCACCTCCATATTCCTGCATTGCAGGGAGTTGGATTGGATGACCCTTGGAGTCCCACAATTTATGCAGTCGTCTTTACACCCACTTTGGAAAACAGCTCCGAATTGGATGTTCACATGTCACATTCACCAAGTGTGCAATATGTGTACCTCTAGACACAAATAGTTTGAGCTGTACACTTCTACAGTCGTTCATACATAATTTTCAACAAGCGTACAGCCTGTGTACCTATGTATACAATAGCTGAGCTGCACAAATCCATAAGGGTACACTCTTTCACAAATGCACCTGCACATGTTTAGAGACAGCTTATGCCTGCATTCTGTGTAATGTGAACAAACCTATATAGCAAGCGATGTCATGGCAGTAACAAGGAAAAGGCCTTTCCACATGGATCAATGTCATCATGTGGACAGCCTCTCGATTCCAAATGCTGCAGTATGAAGACTCTCAATTTTGGCACAAATCCATGTGGCTAGGACTCCCCATGTTACAAGTCACTCACCCCAGGAAATGGGTTGGGGCAGCATTCCCACAGAAGGCATATGTGTGACCCAGCTCCCACAAGCCCTTTCACATATAGGCATACACTTTGTAGTATGGAAGCCATTTCCTCATGGAATGACCACCACAAAGTGTGTGAATATTGCAACCATATGAATAGAGCAGAATACTGGATGTTAGACTTTTTACCACTTTGTTACCATCCTACTGAGACTAGTGTATAGCACTAGAAGAGTGGAATAGGAATCTTCCCATAAATAACTCTGGAGAGTGATTTTACCACTGCATCCCAGTCAGAACCCACCGTTTTTCTTCAGCTATGCAGCAACTCTTGTTGGAATCTGTATTTTTCATTGCCCTTCCTATGATGGCAGAACTCCTCATTTATCATTTACTAAGAAAACTCATGAATAAATGTGTGCAGCTCAGTGGTAGAGCTTCTCTGTGTGCAGAAAGTCCCACATTCAATCCTAGGTGGTTTATTCATACAAAATGTGGTTGTCTGTTACCCCATGCTTTCTAGTTACAATTCTCCTGTCACCAGACTAACAAAAATCCAGTAAGAAAAGTGATGGGAAATTGCACCAGGAAAGTGTGAGATAACAACCAGTAGCAGGCAATGCCATACAACCACTGTGTGAACCGATCTGGTTAAATGTTCAAGAAACAGCCCACCTGCAGGTTGCTGGCAAATCCAAAAATAAGCACCAGACTAGATGATATGTAGGAGGTTTGCAGTCTCCCAGTGTGTCTTTCTGCTAAACACAGTTGTGGGGCCTCTGGCTTGAATCAAGGTCATGGCATGGATGAAAAAGGTCTAACTCTCCCCTGATAATAAAGGTAAAGGTATCCCTGACCGAAAGTTCCAGTTGTGGACTACTCTGGGATTGCAGCGCTCATCTCGCTTTACTGGCCGAGGGAGCCAGTGTACAGCTTCCGGGTCATGTGGCCAGCATGACTAAGCTGCTTCTGGCGAAACTAGGGCAGCGCACAGAAACGCTGCAGTTTGACATGCTTTCGAACTGCTAGGCTGGCAGAAGCAGGGACTGAGCATCGGGAGCTCACCCCGTCGCAGGGATTTGAACCGGCAACCTTCTGATCGGCAAGCCCTAGGCTCTGTGGTTTAGACCACAGTGCCACCCGCGTCCCTTAATACTACAGGCCTATTTCATAGTGGCCTCCTAACTGCTGGTACAGTGGTACCTTGGTTTTCAAACATCTTCGTTTGACGAAAATTTCAGTTTTCAAATGCCGTAAACCCGGAAGTAAATGCTTTGGTTTTTGAACACGCCTCAGAAGTCGAACATGAAACACAGCTTCCATATTGAGTTTTCCATTTTGAGGCTTCTGTACTGAGTTTTCGGTTTTCAAACATTTTGGAACTCAAACTGTCTTCCAGAATGGATTACGTTCAAAAATCGAGGTACCATGTACTTTGAAAATAAGAAAATAACCACAGGAGATCCAGTCATGGTACTCCCAAACCCACATAATATCTAGTTAGGCTCTAAAGCTAGGGGCTATGGCTCTCCCAAGGTTGCTGGACTTCAAACTCCCACCAGTCCTGAACCACTCAGCATGGCCAAAGCTGGGGGTGATGTTTGCAGTCTAGTAGAAGTTGCAGAGCGCAGGTCCCTCAGCCCTTCTCTAAAACATATGGTGAGAAATGAGGATACTGTGAGAGAAACAAACAGCTGAAAGTTCCTATTCTTTTTACCTGTCATGAAATAGGCTCCATGTGACGGCCAGTTTCATAACATTCTGAAATATATTCATAGCTTTAACCATGCTGTGCAAAAAGATTCTGGGGTTACATATGTTAAATAAGGTTAGGGGTCCCTTTCCTCACAGTTTCACAGCAATAATAGCCTTCAAGCATTCCTTCAGTCAGAGACATCTAGCACTTTGCAGATGCCACTCCTGCTCTCCAAGGGTTGAGAGGTTCGGGCTGATTGTTAGGCCTGAACAGATGGAACTCGGAATGATAAATGAGGGGAAGCATGACAGTTTTAGCTAATAAAGCTAAATATTGAAACTTTCCTGACAATGTGGGGTACTTGACAGAGGCATATTTCAGAAGCTGGTATAATAATTTGAGCGCCCAGAGAAAGGAGTGAGTGAAGCAAATTCTCCCTCCCTAGGATTCCTCTACGTTTGACAGGTTGATTAGTCATCTTCAGACATTGGTCACCTGTGGCAACCTTGCTGAAACTCAGAATGTCTCGCACAGACACCACTTTTGCTTGACATCCAGTGTCTTTCATGCTGAATTTGATAGTGCTTGTCCCTTTTTGCTGTCACCTATGGAGATAAAAAGTTTACTAATTCACTAATTGGTGCATTATGTCAAATCCGCCTTTAAAACTCCCAGTTGCCATCTGGTTTATTTGACATTAGTTTTTTCAATGTTTTTGAAGAAGAAAAATAGGAGGGGAGAGAGAAGTAAGAACTCCCTCAAAGCCTGTTAAAATGAACAACGACTTGTTTCATCTCCTTGGAGGGATGGTGTTTTTGTATATAGATTGGTTTTTAAATAAGTGGCTCCTCACTAGATAAAAGCCAGACCTGAGCGGTGATTACAAACAATGTGTTGCTTAGCATTTGTTGCTAAGTTACAGGAGAGCAAAGGTGCCCTCGGCTAAGGAGCAATTGTTCCAGAGAGTCAGGTTATAGTCATACTGTATTAAGAAATTGGATTTCTCCCCCTAAAGAATTGTAAGTTCCTTTGATATATATTACCTTTTGCTTAAGCATTTGTTGTTTGCAATGTGGTTTCAGGCCACCCGGAACTGGAATGGGAGGAACATGGAGAGATAAGAGGGAAACTCAGGCAACAATGTAACCTTGCTTGGATGTTCTTCCCTTTCTTTAAACCAATAAATCAGACCCTTAAATCTCCGCTTATTGCTTATTTATGGCCTTATTTAATATGCAGAGAAATTTATGCAAGACAGTTAATACCTCAACCTTTACATGAATAATGGGTAAAGACATTGACATGTATATGAGAAATCTGAATGGCTTCACCTTCTTTCCCTTGACAGATGGGGCTAACAATACAAGAGGTTACTAGGGCAAGAACATTACATTCCTAAAAAAATGTGAAACGAACCTTTCCTTGCTTAAATACCAAATAAGGAAGAAGTTTCCTATGAGTGATCTTAGTTAAGGGGGTTTCTGGCCTCTTTGAGATTTCATCCCAAACTTGTGAATCAATATGCCAGAATCTTCAACCTCAGTGGTGGCACTAGACCCAGACTTTGGGGCCCAAGTCTAGAACCCCACAGAAGCTGCTTTGAGGGAGGGGCAAATGAAACACATTGCCTCTCTGCTTCCCTGTCCCCCCCCCCAAAAAAAATCTGGCCCTGGATGGAGCCTAGGTAGCTAACCCAGGCTGCTGCCAATTTCTCAGCAAAATCACAGCTTGGATTTAAAAGTGCAAGTGCACATAACAATCCACCCACATAGCTCCAAGTGGTGGTTTTACTGAGATTGTAGCAAAAGCAGCACAGATGGCTAGCTGCCATTTTGAAACTGAGACTTAAGAGGAAGAGGGAAGGAGATTATGCTCTGTGATTACATGATGAGTCCTCTTCCCGCTTCCTCTTGGCTTGTTACACAGGCAGAAACTAATACCGTAACTGGTTCCCACTGGACTGTGGAGCAACCCACATCCAGAGAAAAAAACGAGAAGAAAAGAAGAGTTTGGATTTGATATCCCGCTTTATCACTACCCGAAGGAGTCTCAAAGCGGCTAACATTCTCCTTTCCCTTCCTCCCCCACAACAAACACTCTGTGAGGTGAGTGGGGCTGAGAGACTTCGGAGAAGTGTGACTAGGCCAAGGTCACCCAGCAGCTGCATGTGGAGGAGCGGGGACGCAAACCCAGTTCCCCAGATTACGAGTCTACTGCTCTTAACCACTACACCACGCTGACTCTCTTTCAAGGGGAGTTTCAAGAGGAGGTTCAATGACCGATCAGGAATGTCTTTTCAAGAGACAAGCCACACAAAACACTACAGTCATGTTCACCTGTATAGGTAAATTGTCGTGTTTGCATGCATAGGTAAAATGCCCAACCTGCCCCCCCCCCCTGTTTGCCTGCCATTTTAATGCTTCCCCTTTACCACTCAAGACTTCCAGCAGTGTTTCCCATCCCTTTCAATGTATCCTTTCCTCTCCCACCTCAAGCCCTCCAGAAGAACCACAGACTTGTAGGGTTGGGAGAGGCCACAAGACTCATCTAGTCCACCCCCCTGCAAGATTCTTTCACCCAATGTAGAGCTCAAACCCATGACCCTGAGATTATGAGCCTCATGCTGTAATGAGTGAATGCAAGTGAGTATGTGTCATGATAAAAACAAGTAACTGGTCATAGATTCATAGAGCTGTAGACTTGGAAGGGATCCCAAGGGTCATTTGTCCAACCCCATGCAACGCAGGAGTCACGGCTAAAGTATCTCTAACAGATGGCCATTCAACCTCTGTTTAAAAACCTGCAATAACCACCTTCCTAAATAGTCTCTTCCTGTGCAACAGCTTCTGTTAATGCAATAGGAATTTCCACCCCCTCACCTCTATGGATCTCCTCAAATTGACTGGGGGGGGTCAGGTGAACCCCCAAAGCAGCATGTAATGGGAGGAGTGGGGAGATCTTTTCATCAGGCAAACAGAAATGCTTGCACTGCTGGAGCGATCTCCTTAGTGCTGCAGTGAATTCTTCCCAATGTGATTTTGCTCCTGGTTATTTTTCTCAGCTGCTCCTTTACTGCTTTTACCTCATGCCCTGCCATTTTGTCTATTGCCCACCTGTCCCACTCATCCAGATGTTCTCTCCCTGCATTACATAAAATTTCAATAGCCAGGGGAGCCTGAAGATGTGAAACATGCATTTGCCCCCCACCCCTAAACATCTTCACAGGCTGGCAACTGGAAAGCTCAACTGGCCTCAGCCATAGGAAGAAAAAAGGAGATACACACCGGCTAATAATTTGTATTTCCCTGTTTGGGCCAGGAGGGGACTGCCCCCTCACAACTTGGTCAGGGACACCATTTGCAATTTTGTTTCAAAAGTTTCCATTGGGAAATTTGGGGGCAGGAGCAGCTGGACACCCATAGAGGCCATAGAGATTACCCAGACGTGGCTTAAACTCTACAAGGCTTAAACTCTACAAGGCTTAGGCTGTGTTGAAACTCTATACATTTAATGCACATTATTCCCACAAAGAATCCCAGGAACTGTAAGGGTGCTAGCGGTAAACTGCAGTTCTAAGAATTCTTTGTGGGAAATAATGTGCCTTAAATGTATGGTGTGTGCACAGTCCTGGAAACTGTTGAAGATATACAGGGATGCACTAAAAGTAAGAATTTTAATGTTCTAATAGCAAATGTGCTGCATTGTCCTGCTGCTGGAGTGTTTCAGAGAATGGAGCTGAGGGAGGCAACAGAGGGAAGATGAGAGACAGAAAAATGGCCTCCCTCCCACATCCCAGCTGCCAGGCGTCTGAAGAGAGGGGATCAGAAACCTTTCAATTGGAGACAGCCTGAACAGCATTGTAAACAGAATGTCCCTGTCTTTTCTCCCAAAGGAGCAAAGAAGAAGAAGAAAGAAGAAATGAGTGTGTTTTTTAAATCAATGATGCAGACAAGAATTACCTTGAGAGGAAAAACAACAACAACAGAAAGCAAATAAACCAGACATTAAATGTGACCATTTCATTCACCTCAGCCAGGCACCATTGTGGGGTTCTACCATGATATATCATGTCTAGAGTATTTTTTAGGGTTGGCCTTAAGAGTGGGAGAGCTGGGGTGGGAGCCCTGGGTACCAAGCTGAAGAGAGTGCCAGGCTGATACTTTGTGTGCTATCTGCAGTGTCTGGTACCTTTGCCAGACTGCAAATCACTGCAAATACTATGAGCATTTTGTTTTTTGTTGTTTTTTTTAAAGAAAACAATACGAGCTTCAAGAGCTTCTGTTTCACTTCTGATATACTTCTCACCCTTGTATCCTCTTCGTGCTCAAAACGTGGCTTCAGCTTGTGCATCTTGTCACACAGCTCCCTTCCAGCAAAAGGTTTTGAGACATGTTTTCACATAGAGGAAAAGCCATGCCCTTGATTTCACTTGTTACATGCAAAATTACTGTCCCCAAATCTGGTCAAGAGGTTTGGGGGTAACCCTCAGAACAGATTTAGGGGGTGAGCAGCAAGAAGAAAGAAGGAGATATTTTAGTTGCATAAGTTCAATTTTTTGTGTCAATAAAACAAGTTAGTTGGATACTCCCCAATATATTTTTGTTCCAGTTCCTTTTATATATCCATATATCACTAATGGATTCATGGGTACATTTATTGTTTCAAAATTTCATTGCCTGTAGAGAGAGCCACCAAATGATAAGTTCACATCTCCTGAGGTATCTGCTAAGGTCTTTATTCTGAGCCTTATAAAAACCATCTATGCAATTAAATATTTCAAGAAGTATGTGTATATCATTAACATCGCCAGTGTACCTGCTTTGTAAATGAACGTTTCAAATTCTGCTTCAGTCATTTACACATTCTTTCTTAATTTCCTGTTCATGCAATTTCTTAATCGGAAAAAATAGAATAAAAAGTCTCTTAGCATTACATATTTCTGTGATTTTTATCACATGTAATTATCTGTTCCTGCTCAACTATGGTATTTTTTATCTTTTACAGTGGAATTTGTTTATTTCTTTTGTCTTTTCTAATTCATCCATGTAGAATGACTCTGTTTTTTTATCTGTTTTTAACCTTAGTCCAACACTTTAACAATGGTACTGATGTTTGTAAATTGATGGTGTGGATGTTCATAAGGGCGTATTTCAGAGTACACCCTCCCCTCAGCTCATGATGAACTCCACTGAAGTTTGGGCCTGGCTTATAACAAGCTCACCTTGACACCATCACTCCCCACCACAGCTGCCATGCCCTCTCCATTCCCAAAACCTATTGGGCAGTGGCAATGAGGCTACCAAATGGAAGGTCTCTCTGTGGAGCTTTACCATCATAACGATAATTGCACTCATGATAAAAGAACACCAAGTGTGGTGTATGGTTTCCAACAATGGTCATATTTGGCTCCTGTTTTTACTGTGCTAGAAGGTGGCAGCAGCGAGAGGAGATACTGGGATGGGGCGGCAGTTTTTTCAGAGCCCTCTCCCCAGTCCCTCAAGTGTTCCTGCTGGCATTCCTGCTCTGAACAGATGACAATAGTGGGGAAATCAAGTACTCTCAAAACTACATGTCTGAGGATGCTTTGTTTCTGCATCAACAGGTGATGAACCCCTGGTGAATAAACCCACTTTTTTCGCGATCCAATGCCTAAGCCAATACCTTTTCATTGCTGTAATCAATAAAGTTGTGGCCTTTTCTAGCCCATTAACCTTATATCACGTGTCCCTGTGTCTTCATTTTACTTCGCGGGGGTCGGGTCCTCAAACCACAATAGTGGGGAAATCAAGTACTCTCAAAACTACATGTCTGAGGATGCTTTGTTTCTGAAGTGCTGTTGTGAGAATGTATGAGTCCTTTTTTTGAAAAAATAAAATAAAAATTAATTAATAATTCATCTGATTAATTTCAATTTTTAAAAAAAAAAAAAAAACCTCAGCAGGAAAATCTTGCTTTAGTAGAGCAGACAGAGCAGTTGACTGAGGACTATTTCCCCAAGGAAGTTTCTTCTAAAATGTTATATGCATCAATAAATCATTATTTTAGAGCACCAGTTTGAGGCTTCTTCTCTTTCCTTTTTTCTTTTACTTTCTAGTGTTGCCTCTTCTCTCTCATTGCTCTTATTTGGATAAAGACATTTAAATTCATTACCGCTAGCCTTATACCTGTCAGATCAAAGTCCCTCTTGGAGACGGCTCATTTGGCTGTTCTGCATGAAGTAGACTAGTTTCAGGATTGATTCTGACATTATGTTCCTGTTCTGATCATGCCTTGAAGAGGTAAGTCTTTAAGGTGAGACTCTTTGGAAGATGTCTTTATCGTCATCTTTAAGATCAGAAGTTGGTCTGGCATGTGGACAGTGTAGACCTCTTGTAAGAACTTGGTGAGAAGTTTGTGTGTTATTATTGTGTCTGACCTTCATGATGGGATATTTGTGGGTGGTGGGGGTTCATAGGACTATGTATGCCCTCCCCCCTGATCCAGTTTATGCCCCAGTTTGGCTCCTTGAATTGAGCTTGATGTGACCCAGCCCAGACCCTCCAAGTATTTTCCAGGGACATTCCCGGATTTATAGAAGCTGTCCCGCTTTTTTATTTGATCCCAGAATGTCCCACCTTTCCTTAGGATGTCCCTATTTTTATCAGAGAAATATTGGAGGGGAGTTATGTTACCCCTGAGCCAAGGAGCTAAGTAACTATACAACCTTTAGAAGACAGCACTGTATTGGGAAATTTTGTAATGTTGAATGTTTTATTATGTTTTTGTATATGTTTGAAGCCTCCTAGAGTGGCTGGGGCAACCCAGTCAGATGGGTGGGGTACAAATAATAAAATGATGATGGTTGAATAGGATGTCCCTACTTTCACTAGAGAAAGGTTGGAGAGTATGCCAATGTAGGCCTGATCTGGAAGCCTTACATAGCCCAGCTGGTGATGGTGGGGGAGAGAAGGACAGAGTATCTAATGGCATCTCCTTCTCCTCCCTCTCCTTACCACAGACTGTGTGTTAATCAGGGTTTAAACACTGGTTAAACATGTATTCAGTGGATTGCTCTCCTTTTGACATTCCTGGATCACTCCAGATGGATCTGACCTAGGGTGACCCAGACCTTTTCCAGATCATCCCAAACTGGCCTACTTGATGATGCAGAATTTGTCCAAAGCCAACACATATCCCTAGTCTTTACTCTGTGGTGTATGCATACATTTACATTGGTGTTGTCCATTAGCAGTAAACAAGTATGCTTCTGTTACATGGTACCTGACTTTTCCAAGGCCAGAAAGCAGAGTTTCTTTCTGGTGTGTTTTTTCTTAAATCACAGAGAGGAGAAATGTCTGCAAAGGCCAGTGGGGATGATCATCCTGAGTATTCCAAAGCAAATTCCCATTAAAAAAACCTAATGAACACTTAATTTCATTATTATTTTGCTCCCCAAGCCTTATCCATGTTTACTTCTTTCAAGTGTAATGATGGCTAGATTAGGAAAGGAGATTTTAATTGTAAGAAATTTAGCTAAGTACGGAGTCTGGTTTTCTTGAAACAGGAGGGTTAGAATTCCCTACATGTGTATGTTTGTCTTAAAAATCAATAAAGCACAAACATGTCTAATTACCATAAGATATTCTGCAAAATCTGAAGTCAGATTAGATTTTACTTAAGCATCAAATGGAAACTTTAATGTCTGCCAAAATCAATATGTTACCCACGGGGTCCAGAGAAATTTCACTTACATGCTTCATCATACATTATAATGAAGGTGTCTAATAACATTAACATCGTCTTGAATACATTTTCTGTATAATTTACTTCCCCCCTTCTGCACCAGAGAGATCCAAATATAATTAGATAGAGAAATAATGCACAGCTATTTTTCTTGTTTCCTGTTTCAAACTCATGCAATGATGAACAGAAGCCTGGGTTATTTTAATGCTTTAAATATACACTCACAAAGGAATTTAAGAAGAACACATTCATTTTCCTAGCAATGGAGAAGGAACTTTGCTAAAACAAAAATAAATATGCCTTTGCCACCAGGATGACATAGTATGTGGGATTTTAACAATTGCCCATTGTTGTTGTTCTTATATACCACCTTTCCTACAAAGAGCTCTTCCCTGTGAGGTAGGATAGGCTGACAATGAGTGATGGGCCCAAAGTCATCCAGTGGTTTTAATAGCTGAGAGGGGATTTGAATCCTGGTCTCCCAAGTTCTAGTCCAACACTGAAACCACTACACTACACTACACTACACTACACTACACTACACTACACTACACTACACTGAGTCAGGGGGAGAGAGAAAGTAAGGAACTATTGCCACATCACCGAATGGGATCTATATGAACTTGTAAATACTACCATGCGAAGAAAATACATTTCAGAATTTGAAAATCTGTTTGCTCCGTTCCGCTCAGTCTGACAGCTTTTCTTTGAGGTTCCACAGGTTATAAAGGCCCCAGGGGCCTCTCTTTTAACGTTACTTCCAGGAAAGAATGTGTCCACCTTCAACTTTATGTTATATTGGATTCTTGTCTCATTACACATGCTAAAGCTATTTTTGGTCATCTGCATACTATCCCTTGCTTTTTTCTGTAGGACTAATTGCAGTCCTTAACAGTCATCAACAGGTTTACCATACCCATTGAGTCAATCACCCATCTCCTACTTGTTGGAATTCTGCCTGGGTCAGAGGGATGTGCCAGTCTTCCAGGCACCGGCAGATATTCCTTGTCGACCTCCCCGCTGCTCCACTCTGCTAATAAGCAGCCGAGGTCTCGGTGATTTTTCTCAGGCTGTGAGAAAAACACACCGTTCTTCCTCTCTCCCCTTTGGTGTCCCCAGGGAGGGGAAAGAAGCAGACAGAAATCTATTTACATCTTTTATTCCTGTCTTTTACATCAGTACAGAGAAACATGTCTGCACTCAACAGCAGTAAGAATAAACTCCACCCATGTACATCCTGTACGGGTCATATGATACACACACTGAGCTAACATCCGGTGCTCAATACAGAATGGACTGCCCCTTTGTTCCCATGGCAACAGTCACAAACTTCCTGTTTGGCTTTCCAGCCACAAGCAGCTGACTGAGCTGCTAGAGCCTTTGCTTGCTGCTGCATTGCTGCTTTAGAATAACACTACTACCCTCCTGAGAAAACCCCCACCCCACCACACCACTATATATAAGGGTCTGGTGACTTCTGTTTCAGTGTATCTGAAGAAGTGTGCATGCACACGAAAGCTTAAACCCAGAACAAACTTAGTTGGTCTCTAAGCTGCTACTAGACAATTTTTTTATTTTGACTGCATCAGACCAACATGGCTACCTACCTGAATCTTCAACTTTATGGTTTAGAGTTCCTGCAAACAATGAACCTTCTCTGTCTTCTCCCTGACAAAAATACAGAGCTGGCTCTCTACTGTGGCTCCCACAGAGATATCATTAACAAAACTAATTACATCTGACTTCCCATGCATAAGTATAAATATGGTAGATAGGCCCTCCCTGTCACATGCATCTATCAGCTACAAGTAGAACTGGGAGAACACTGGAAAAATGAATGGTAGCAGTCAATTAGTTGATGAGATATTAATCTTACAGCATGATATATAATTTAAATTTTGAACTTTGAAAATTTCTAGATGAGCTCAGCAGTATCTCTAATGCTTGCTTGCTTGTTATCAGTCATCCAAGTGGACTAGAGCTGGAACCACGATAGAGTTTGTGTACCTTTTAATGCCATTTTCATGTCATCAAATAATGTCTTTTAAAAAGCTGATTTCAGGGGAAGACACTTCCTCAACTGTTGCTTTTCAATGAGAACAAAGTCACTGTCTGTTTGCTTACTGGAGTGCAGCTTGACAAGACCACTCAACAGATCATCTATGAAAAGGGACATAGCCACATTAATAACATAATGATGAAATGGAGAGGAGCTAACAAAAGTGCAGATGTTATTGGGAAGTTGGAGTTCATTTTTAATGCTCAGAAATTGAATGATGACGATCTAATGCATGTTCCAGCTTTGAGACTTAACTGAAGGAATCATTGACAGATTTATAACCAAGGTCACATCTGAGCCAGGAGTATTCAGTTCCTGCTTTCTCCATTTTCAGATATCCTATCCTGACTGTCGTATTACACCCATTCAGTGCATGCTTACATTCATTCATTACATGGTTTTACATTCATTGCCTGGTTTCTGAGGCAATAGTAGAAAGTTTTCATCTGATGATCATTCCTAGGAGTCACTATCAAAACTTCCAATAGCAATCCTTAGTTCATTCATATATTGTATCCCAGACATTTCATAAAGTTTCTCTACATTTGCTGTTTCACAAAATAATGGGGAACATAGACTGAGGAAAGTTGATGTGCCCAGCAGCTGGCTAGGGCTTGGGAGACCACAAGGTTCAATAAGCCATGGCTCAATTACTCTCTCTCAGCATAACCTACTGCACACACACACACACACACACACACAAAACACAACACACGCATGCACACACACACTTTATCTGAGTCCTTTTAATATATGCATCTACTGTGAAATACTCCTTGTTACCTAGTTATCAATAATATTGGCTCTGCCACTCGTTATTACTGGAAGCAACTTCTGCTGTAGACTACGTATTAATTGCCACAAAAAGCTGTAATATGTGGTCTTCGCAATTTTACAAGGAAGGAGCAGGAACTCAATTTCCCAGAGGTATGATCTTATCCACCTTCTGTTATCATCTGAATAATTAACATCAGGGCTGAGCAGTAAATGACTGGGAAATAGAAGAAATGCAAATACCTTTGGTTTCCTATTTGGAACTTCTTCTTTTTTAAAAAAAAAAAAAAAAAAGCTTTCCCATGCTGTAATTCTGGGAGTGAGCCCTGTTGAACTCAATGTGACTTGCTCCTGAGTAGAGATGTACAGTACAGTACTGTACTGTACAGTGGAACTGTCCTTGAGCACTTTAGGGCATAGCAAATGATATGCTCTTAAATAGATCCACGTTGACAAAGAAGCCCTATGCTCCTTTCACAGGGTGTGAAGCAACATGTGACCCAAAGTGAAGGAAGTATACTAAGAAAGGCAGGTATCTTTTTCCCCACAAGAGGAAGTCTGTGCCAGCCTCATTAGCTATGTGTAGTAGCAGGGCAAAAGGTTGGGTGAGAAGTTTGATTCAGTTCACATTTAACAGTGAATCTCGCTGATTTGCTATTCCTGAAGCAATAGGCAAACTGAAACACAGTTGCTCTCCATGCCATCCAAATCACTGGACTTTATGGCTCTTTCTGCCCCAGACAGGCACAGCCTTAATTCTTCATTGTGGCTGGCTTGATACAGCACACAAGCTCCACATTGACCATGAACAACACAGCTACTTCACAACCAAAGCTTCTCAATCTATGACATTAAAAAAAATATGATCTTTTAGTTTCTCCTTAACTAATACAGAGATATGATTACCCAAGAGCATGTGGGTAGAACTCTTCAAGAAAGAGCTATGGAATGGCTCCTACCCACACAGCTGCAGGACTTTCAGTATTGTTCTAGCACCAGGGAAGAAAAATGCAGGGGAAAGACCTGCAACTATTGTCCCAAAAGGGGATAAGGGAAGAGAGTGTAGATGTGGTCTTGAGGATCATTCCCTTCTTTGAATGGGGTCCATTTCATTTGTATGTGATCCAGGGATGACATAAAAGTGAACCGTGAATCTATATTTGTGTCTATTTGTATACAGTACAAGTGGGCTCTAAATCAAAGTAATCAGTCAGCCATGCTACCCTTCGATACACCATTCACCCATTGTTCTGCCCCTATCTTATGGCCACTAAGCACACTCAGTCTTCATTTGGCCGTCTCTTTTTGTTTGTTTGTTTGTTTGTTTCCTTCCTTCCCTCTTAGGGTCATCCCACCTAGCCAAAAGGTTCTGTATTTCTGCAAACCTAGGTGTTCCCCCAGCACTGCCATCCATAAATAGATGGGACCATTTTTGTTTTTGTTTTTGTTTGCACAAAGATTAACACTCACTTCTGAACTTGGGGAATAGAAGGAATGTTTTATCTACTAAATACTAATGTGTGCCATTTCCCTGGTTCCCCATGGCTCTTTACACATGATGATACCTTGTTTATCCTAATTTTCACTTGCTGTAATTGATCTTCCTTTGGGGGGGGGGGGTGAGGGGCATTGGATGGGGGCTCCTCACCATATTCTGTTGAGCCTCTCCATGTCTTCTTCTGTCTTTGAGAATAGGGAGGCTGGATTGACGGGGCAAATGGTGAAGATGAGAGGGAGTAAAATTTGGTTGTTGTTTTCTTAGCATGGAATGTTTATGGACTACCCCATTTAAGAAATCTGATATATACAAGAGGAAGCCTCCAGACTGTCAGGGTTTTGCAGGAGGGATTGAAGTGCATATTTTGGTTTGTGCAATTGAATTAAATTGGAGTACTTAGCCAGCCTGGCACAACATATGCACTTTCAGAAAGAGACAGACTTTTTGTGGTTAGGAAAGGTGATGTGGAAATGCACTGAAAAGTATGAAATGAACAAATGATTAATGGGAAATGTATAAGCAAATCAGGATGTATGCTCATTGCTGTATAATCTCCTTGAAAACAAATCAGAATGAATGCTCAATAAAGACTGGATATAATAAAACCTCTGCATAAGCTTTGTGCAAGCAAATCAGGATGAATGCTCAGTAAATACGTCATCTGGAGAAGCCCAGAGTAACTGTTAGACCAGACATATTACCAAATAATGCTCTGGTGGGAACACTGCTGCAGTATAATTATCTGACAGCACCATTATGTACAGGATTGGTCTACTCTTCTCTCTTATTCCATAGCTCAGAACACGTTGATTGTTCTTCTGTGATGCCGCTGCAGAGGTCTGTAGTGATCATGTTCCAAAAGGAAGAACAGATGCACAAAACCTGCTTTGTGGCTGTGTGAACTGAAGCAGAAGAAAGAATATGGCTTACTGGTCAGAATTGTGGAACACAGTTCACCATAGAAGTTGTGTCTTTCGTCTAGCTGCGCAGAAAGCTCTCCTATCATTTGCACTTCCACATAAGCAGGCTATTTTTCTCTCTGATATTCTGTATTTGGGCTGTCATGGTTGCTTTGGCACAATTTCTGAAGTTTTGCCCCTGAGTGGCACATGACTGATGAGCTACACAAGGAAAACCTTTGAATGCATCCATGAGATGCCAAGGAAATTGATTGTAAACAGCTTAACAGAGGTTGTCTTCCAACAACTCACTTCACCAGCCATTATTCTAATTAGCTGGTGTGCTTTGGACTCAGATAGTGGAGTGTGTTTTGGTTGGGTTTTTTCCTCTCTCTCCTGCCAACGTACAGACCCAGGGCAATTAAATCTGAGTTGGATTCCTGAAAGCGTCAATGTTTTCTTGCCCTTAGCCTGAGCCCAGCCATGATGTCACTCAAATCACTCAAATCACTGGGGTGAACTCAAGGGAATAAACACACCTCCTCCTTGGCAGGCCCTAATGATGTCAGGAGAACTAGATTCTGAAGAAGACTCAACAATTGCATTCTTAACTTCTGTTCACAAAAGCTCATTTCTGATTTACACAAAATAAATCTGCTTCAGCAGGTGAAAGCAGGAAAAAAGAAAAATCCTGTGAAGACTAGGGTTGCCATGTGTTCTTTTTTCCCCAGACACGTCATCTTTTTCATGGGTATGTAAAATGGGTCTCATCATAGCAATCCATAGTTAAAAGCAGAAGTTGGCAAATGTGTCCTCTTCTTTGCTCTTCAAAATATGGAAACCCTAGAAGACTTAAGTGGAGATGTTGGAGAATAAAGATGAGGCAGTAGCTTAAGTCTAGTAATCCTCTAAAGAAGTACACAGCACTATATTTTTTGCAAAATGGTGACCCTGCACCAATCATGTCAGTGGTGAGGATGGGCAAAATTTTGAAACTTGAAAGAGAATTACAGGTGCTAGAAGGAGAAAGGACAAAAAGAGAGAGATTCTGCAGCAAATAAGGACGGAAGGATCTGTCAGTTATGGTTCTCTCTGCTCCTCAGTTTAAGTCTGAGAAAAGTTCTCACATTTCAGCAGCAATTTGTGATTTTAAAAATCATTTCAAAAATTCATCAGCACTTTAGTGTGTATTTCTCCTAATATACACATTTTTGTATGCAGTTTTGCAAGCAACTTTCCTTAATACAATACATTTTTGCATGTTATTTTCACTAACATTATGTTTATGCCCATTTCCTTTAATATATCCATTTTTATAAGCATTGGTTGGCTAGAGAACTGCAGCACAAAATTCAGATAAGTGTGACTTTCAAAGGAAGGCTGTTGTGCCTCAGAAAGTGCAGATTTTATAGGTTTGTCTTTAAATGTGAACTGAATCAACATTATCCCCCATGCCTAACAGAAAATAATAGCCACCATAAGCTAACACAATGGCAGCACCTAATCATATCTATTCACAAGTAAGTCCTAGTAAGCTTAATAATAATAATAATAATAATAATTTATTATTTATACCCCGCCCATCTGGCTGGGCCTCCCCAGCCACTCTGGGCGGCTTCCAAAAGAATATTAAAATACTATGATACATCAAACATTAAAAGCATCCCTGAACAGGGCTGCCTTCAGATGTCTTCTAAAAGTCTGGTAGTTGTTGTTCTCTTTGACATCTGGTGGGAGGGCATTCCACAAGGAGGGCGCCACTACCGAAAAGGCCCTCTGCCTGGTTCCCTGTAACTTGGCTTCTCGCAGTGAGGGAACCGCCAGAAGGCCCTTGGTGCTGGACCTCAGTGTCCGGGTAGAACGATGGGGGTGGAGACGCTCCTTCAGGTATACTGGACCGAGGCCGTTTAGGGCTTTAAAGGTCAGCACCAACACTTTGAATTGTGCTCGGAAACGTACTGGGAGCCAATGTAGGTCTTTCAAGACCGGTGTTATATGGTCTCGGTGGCCGCTCCCTGTCACCAGTCTGGCTGCTGCGTTCTGGATTAGTTGTAGTTTCCGGGTCACCTTCAAAGGTAGCCCCACGTAGAGTGCATTGCAGTAATCCAAGCGGGAGATAACCAGAGCATGCACCACTCTGGCGAGGCAGTCCACAGGCAGATAGGGTCTCAGCCTGCGTACCAGATGGAGCTGGTACACAGCTGCCCTGGACACGGATTTAACCTGTGCCTCCATGGACAGCTGTGAGTCCAAAATGACTCCCAGGCTGCACACCTGGTCCTTCAGGGGCACAGTTACCCCATTCAGGACCAGGGAGTCCTCCACACCTGCCCGCCTCCTGTCCCCCAGAAACAGTACCTCTGTCTTGTCAGGATTCAATCTCAATCTGTTAGCCGCCATCCATCCTCCAACCGCCTCCAGACACTCACACAGGACCTTCACCGCCTTCACTGGTTCTGATTTGAAAGAGAGGTAGAGCTGGGTATCATCCGCATACTGATGAACACCCAGCCCAAACCCCCTGATGATCTCTCCCAGCGGCTGCATGTAAATGTTGAAAAGCATGGGGGAGAGGACAGAACCCTGAGGCACCCCACAAGTGAGAGCCCAGGGGTCTGAACACTCATCCCCCACCACCACTTTCTGAACACGGCCCAGGAGGAAGGAGCGGAACCACTGTAGGACAGTGCCCCCAGCTCCCAGCCCCTCAAGACGGTCCAGAAGGATGTTATGGTCGATGGTATCAAACGCCGCTGAGAGATCCAGCAGAACTAGGAAACAGCTCTCACCTTTGTCCCTAGCCCGCCGGAGATCATCAACCAGTGCGACCAAGGCAGTTTCAGTCCCATGATGAGGCCTGAATCCCGATTGGAAGGGATCCAAATGGTCCGCTTCTTCCAGGCGTGCCTGGAGTTGTTCAGCAACCACTCGCTCAATCACCTTGCCCAAGAATGGAAGATTTGAGACTGGGCGATAGCTGGCCATCGTGGCCGCATCTAAAGATGGTTTTTTAAGAAGTGGTTTGATAACCGCCTCTTTCAGCGGGTCTGGGAAGGCTCCCTCACGGAGGGAGCATTCACCACCCCACGAAGCCCATCGCCCAGTCCTTCCCGGCTAGCTTTTATAAGCCAGGATGGGCAAGGATCAAGGAGACAGGTGGTTGGTTTCACTCGTCCAAGCAGCCTGTCCACATCCTCGGAGGTAACAGATTGGAATTGATCCCATGCAATTTGACTAGACAGGACTCTAGCACTCTCCCGCCCCGGCCCTGCTCCCACGGTGGCGTCTACCTCTTCCCGAATCTGAGCGACTTTATCTGCAAAAAACTTTGCAAAATCATTGCAGGAGATCATGTGGCCCGTACTGGGCCCTGATGTAGCAGGTGGTTCCGCTAAATTGCGGACCACCTGAAAAAGTCTCCTGCTGCTGTTTTCTGCAGATGCAATAGAGGCGGTGAAGAAAGTCTTCTTCGCCGTCGCTACCGCCACTTGGTAGGCTCGACATTGAGCTCTAACCTGTGTCCGGTCAGCTTCAGAATGAGTTATCCGCCACCGGCGCTCTAGCCGTCTCAACGATTGTTTCATTGCCCTCAGATCCGTGGAAAACCACGGGGCTCTCCGGGCTCCATGCAATCGGAGAGGGCGCTTCGGAGCCAAACAGTCAATAGCCCTGGTTAACTCCACATTCCAGCGGGCCACCAGGGAATCAGCTGAAAGGCCATCAACATGGGATAAAACATCCCCTACCACTCTCTGGAAACCATTTGGATCCATTAAGTGGCGGGGGCGGACCATCCGAATCGGTCCCACCTCCCTGCAGAGGGGAAGGGTCGCGGAGAAGTCCAGTTGCACCAGGAAGTGATCTGACCATGGCACTTCTTTTGTTTCACTTTTAGTTAGTGTCAGGTCACCAACATCCGTAAAGGTAAACACCAGGTCCAAGGCATGTCCGCGGCTATGGGTTGGGCCAAACTTATTCAGGGACAGCCCCATGGAGGCCATGCTTTCCATGAAGTCCCGAGCGGCCCCTTGTAAGGTCGTGTCGGCATGGATATTAAAATCCCCTAGGACAACCAAACTAGGTGTCTCCAGGAGAACATCCGCCACGACCTGAAGCAGCTCGGGCAGGGAATCCTTGGTGCAGCGGAGAGGTCGGTACACCAAAAGGAATCCTGTACTGCCCCTATTGCCCAACTTCCAGAACATGCACTCAGAGAACTGGGTCTTCCCAATAGGACGCCTGGTGCAAACTAATGACTTCCTAAAAATCACTGCAACCCCCCCTCCCCGCCCACAAGGCCTGGGTTGCTGTGCGTAAGAGAAACCTGGTGGACAAGCAGCAGCAAGAACAGGCCCGTCCGCTTCATTCAACCAAGTCTCTGTTACACATGCCAGGTCAAATCCCCCATCCATGATCAGGTCATGGATGGCAGTGGTCTTATGAATCATTGACCTGGCATTGCACAGCAGCACCTTCAGGTCATGTGGGTATCCCTTGCTGATTCTAGTATCCATCTGGTCAGGACCAGACCTGGAGGCAGGGATAGTCCTCAGACAACGACTAAACCTGCCTCCTCTGTAATGACATGGTCTGGTCTTAGCGTAACTCCTCCTCCTACCCGAGATCACTGAGATCGGTTGTCCCAACGCATCCCCCCTTGTGGAACATGCCGCAGCCATTTTGTTGGCTGGGACCCACTCCCCGGCAGCCCTGACCCCTCCCCTTAAGAACAAAATAAGACCTTAAAACAATGAAAACAAAACAAAAAAGAAACCCCAAAAAACAAAAAACAATACAAATAAAAAACTCCAAAAATTACAAATCCATCAAAATCAAAACAAATTCCCAACTAAACATCCATCCCACCCCCACCCCATCCCTGCATATACAGTAATAATAATGACAATAATAATAATAATAATAATAAAGAAATAAAAAGGAAAAGGAAAATTTTAAAACATTTTAAAAAGAACTCTGCACCCCTCCGGATCCCCCTGGGCCGCAGCAGCAGTGACAGCAATCGTCCCTGTCAGGCCTGTCAGGCCCCGCCCTAGGCCAGATGGTGAGTGGCAGGAAGGAGCAGGGCCCTCAGACACCCACGCAGGAGAGTCCTCCTGGGCAGCAGAGCACAGCAGTCCTTATGGGGCTTCAGGCCCCGCCCCAGGCCAGATGGTGAGTGGCAGAAAGGAGCAGGGCCCTCAGACACCCACGCAGGAGAGTCCTCCTGGGCAGCAGAGCACAGCAGTCCTTATGGGGCTTCAGGCCCCGCCCCAGGCCAGATGGTGAGTGGCAGGAAGGAGCAGGGCCCTCAGACACCCACGCAGGAGAGTCCTCCTGGGCAGCAGAGCACAGCAGTCCTTATGGGGCTTCAGGCCCCGCCCCGGGCCAGATGGTGAGTGGCAGGAAGGAGCAGGGCCCTCAGACACCCACGCAGGAGAGTCCTCCTGGGCAGCAGAGCACAGCAGTCCTTATGGGGCTTCAGGCCCCGCCCCAGGCCAGATGGTGAGTGGCAGAAAGGAGCAGGGCCCTCAGACACCCACGCAGGAGAGTCCTCCTGGGCAGCAGAGCACAGCAGTCCTTATGGGGCTTCAGGCCCCGCCCCAGGCCAGATGGTGAGTGGCAGGAAGGAGCAGGGCCCTCAGACACCCACGCAGGAGAGTCCTCCTGGGCAGCAGAGCACAGCAGTCCTTATGGGGCTTCAGGCCCCGCCCCAGGCCAGATGGTGAGTGGCAGGAAGGAGCAGGGCCCTCAGACACCCACGCAGGAGAGTCCTCCTGGGCAGCAGAGCACAGCAGTCCTTATGGGGCTTCAGGCCCCGCCCCAGGCCAGATGGTGAGTGGCAGGAAGGAGCAGGGCCCTCAGACACCCACGCAGGAGAGTCCTCCTGGGCAGCAGAGCACAGCAGTCCTTATGGGGCTTCAGGCCCCGCCCCAGGCCAGATGGTGAGTGGCAGAAAGGAGCAGGGCCCTCAGACACCCACGCAGGAGAGTCCTCCTGGGCAGCAGAGCACAGCAGTCCTTATGGGGCTTCAGGCCCCGCCCCAGGCCAGATGGTGAGTGGCAGGAAGGAGCAGGGCCCTCAGACACCCACGCAGGAGAGTCCTCCTGGGCAGCAGAGCACAGCAGTCCTTATGGGGCTTCAGGCCCCGCCCCAGGCCAGATGGTGAGTGGCAGGAAGGAGCAGGGCCCTCAGACACCCACGCAGGAGAGTCCTCCTGGGCAGCAGAGCACAGCAGTCCTTATGGGGCTTCAGGCCCCGCCCCAGGCCAGATGGTGAGTGGCAGGAAGGAGCAGGGCCCTCAGACACCCACGCAGGAGAGTCCTCCTGGGCAGCAGAGCACAGCAGTCCTTATGGGGCTTCAGGCCCCGCCCCAGGCCAGATGGTGAGTGGCAGAAAGGAGCAGGGCCCTCAGACACCCACGCAGGAGAGTCCTCCTGGGCAGCAGAGCACAGCAGTCCTTATGGGGCTTCAGGCCCCGCCCCAGGCCAGATGGTGAGTGGCAGGAAGGAGCAGGGCCCTCAGACACCCACGCAGGAGAGTCCTCCTGGGCAGCAGAGCACAGCAGTCCTTATGGGGCTTCAGGCCCCGCCCCAGGCCAGATGGTGAGTGGCAGGAAGGAGCAGGGCCCTCAGACACCCACGCAGGAGAGTCCTTAATGATGTTTATCCCCAGGTTAGTGTGGTTAGGGTTATAGCCTAAATTTTAGAATGAAGTATACCATCTCTTGCTCTCTTGGCATTTGGTAAAAATGTGTGCAGCGCCTAACAATTATATTTCTGTTGATTGAGGTAGAATGAGGATGCCTGTAAGGCAGAAGCCTGCTGTTAACCTTTAACATAAATTTTGACCATTGATTGATCACTTGTACATTAACAAATCATGCTTTCACTGCATCCACTCAAGCAGATTTGTAATCCCCAACTCTTCCCCATCAGTGGCCAGTCCCCATCAACATTATTTCTTCATCTTTTACTCCCATGTGCTGCTCCCAAGAATCCAGTTCTTTGGCTCCAATAATGCAAATTTAAAATTTGCCAATAGGGATCTCCAGCAAATAGAGATTTAATCTGTTGCTTACCAAACACAGTACTCTTAAGCACGTACACGATGACTCTCCCTAGCTTACAGTACGGAACCTCGCTCATCAGAGGGGTAGCAATGCAGTTTCGATTTCAGCGCTGCTAAGGAGCCTTTATTTCGTCAGCGCAGAGCTCAATAGTCAGTCGATGGAAACTTGCCTTTGATAAGTGGCATTCTGGTAATTACAGCATGATTCCTACCTAAACCACTGCCTACTTGGAGTTCTTGTGTCTGTTTACTAGGTTCCTCCTGTTTCAGCCACCAGATGTTTTGTTGAAAAGCAATGGTGTAGTCTTTCTGCCAGTTCAGACCCCATAAGCATATATGGGAAATTAAGATATTTCGCCCAAGCATACACGACTTTCCACTAAACTGCATTTTCCATTTTGCCACCCACTCATTTAGTTTGGAGAGGTCCTTTTGGATCTTTTCAGAATGTCTCTCCCCCCCCCCCCAAACAACTGAATAATTTCATATTATCAGCAAACTTGGTCACCTCATCACTCGCTCCTAACTCTAGATCATTTATTTAAAAGTGCAGGTCCTAATACAGATCCTTTGAGCTTCGGGGATTCCACTTTCTACATCCCTGCATTCAGAGGGCTATCCATTTGTTCCTACTCTCTGCTTTCTGCACCTAGCAGAGATCTAATAGGCAGCTAATCTGAGTATCCCCATTAAACTTGCCCTTCTTCACAAGGGGAATGTTTTGCCACCCATCAGGTACAGCTCAGACTTGACCTTAATGGGACATTGTGGCTGGTTATCTGTGCTAAGCTACCCGAACAGCTCATAGGAAGTGATTCAGACCACACGTTCTATGCTGAGGTCTTAGCAGGTGCATGAATGCCCTTTTCCTTCAATAAAGTTGTGGCCTATTTAATTCCATTTATTGCTGTCTGCTTCCTCCAATCAGCAACGCACCTTCCCACGGTGCAGCAGCAGAGCACAGGGGCTCTTCTTCAAATCACAGCCATACGAATATTTACCACACACATCAATAGGATCTATTTCTAGCTAATTCCAATGTATTTTTGGTCAACACCATTCACTGAGAACTAATCACTGGCCTAGGTTTGCTGTATGTTTGGGAAGTGAGGAAGTGATGGGGAGAAAGAGGAATACAGAACCACCGCATACTTGACTTTCATTCAATTAAAGTGAAATGTCCTTTAGTGGTGGGAGAGGAGGAATCCTCAATTTGTTCATTGTTTACAGCTGGCAGAGAAACGATGATGGAGTCTGGACTTTCAAACAATTTGTAAGGCAAAATCCAGGTGCGTCTCTTCCAAGACAGATATATCACTTTCTCTCTGTCTTCTCCATTGATGCTTTTCTCTGTCGGCTGGCCTTTCTGAACCAGCATTCTATGAATGGTGATGGGAACAGCAGAGGTAGGATGAAGCCTCTCTTAAGATGCCATCTAGTGGCCCATCTCCTCTCTTGCAGCTTTGGGTTTTTCATTCATCAAGCTTGCTGTTTCCTCGTGCCGTTAGCAATAGCTGTGAAGTTCCCATTCAGAATTACACATGGCTACCTGGCTTTAGCTTGATTTCGCACAGCGCAGTGAGCCAGAGAATTGAAGTGGATTCCTTCAGTCTTATTCAGAACTCTATAAAGGGAGTGTAAAACACTTGTGAAAAAGAAAGGTGATTGTGAAAAGCTTCATCACAATTAAATGTTAATATTTTAAGGAGCATAAGACCACCTCCTCCCCCAAGATTGAAAACATTCGTGCAAGCAATAGCATCTTGAAATTGCTTCATAATAGGAATATCTCTCTCTCTTTTTGTATATACAGTAGAACGTCTACTTACAACCACCTCCATTCACGGACGTTCCAAGTTGCGACCACGGCAAACTCGGAAGTAACCGTTGGGTTTGCTGCCGTTCACACATGCGTAGAAGCAGGCAATCACCGCCCACTCCTGCGCATAACAGTGTCTCTCCCAGCGACCTGTTTCGCCATAAGGACAGGCCTCCGGAATGGACTGTTGTCATGAGTAGAGGTTCCACTGTAATTTTTATTAAGTTTTCTCTTTTACAATTAAAGATACTCACTTTACATCCTTATGATATCAGTGACTTCCCTTCTTCTCTTTCAATGGTTCATTTTACTTGTAATAAATCCCTCCATATTTTACAAAAATGATACAATTCAGTATTCCATTATTGCATCCATCAAAACTTGTTTACACTGTTGAATTTATCTTAATGCTGCCAGCATTTTCAGCAGTACACAATTATTTCCCATATATCTAATAAACGTTTTCCATTCTTCTCTAAACGTATGTTCTTCTTTTACTCTATATGTTAAGTCTGCGAGTTGTGCATATTCTGTCAACTTATGTTGCCATTCTTCTTTAGTTGGGACCTCACTCCTTTTCCATTTTTGGGCTCACAAAACATGGACTGCAGTAGTAGCATACATAAATAACCTTTTTGGACACCTGGGAATTTCAGTCCATAGTAGGAACATCTTAATGAATGGAGGATTGTGCCTTATGTGGGCTGAGCAGGTATTTGGTTTATGGAAGTGTTTAGGTTACCTTCTCAACAATCTACTGAATAAATGCAGAAGTATAGATAATCCAATGCTCTGGATGCTGTACCTGCACCATGCTGTGCTCTGTCCATCTTGTACTTCCACCTTTCAGTAGCCAGCAGTGACATATAGCATTGGAAAGACAGCAGAGCTCTGCAGCTCTGCTCACACAGCCACTCTGGCCATTAGAGCTGCTTAGAAATTTTTGAAATTTTGAGCAACATACAAATGCTTTTAAATAAATGCCTATACGCACTCACACTTTGTGACTATACACAAAGCATAGCTTTGACCTACACTTTGGAACTCCCTGCCAATCGATATTAAGCAGCTGCAATCACTGTATTGTTTCTAGTGCCTGATAAAACCCTTTTTGTTCCAATAACCCTACCCAAGCATGTAACTCTGAATACATGGTTTTAATAAGTGTTTTATAATAACCATTTTATATTCTATTTTAATTGCTTTCAATGTAACTGGCTTGTAATGTTAGGTTTTTATTGGTACATTTAATGATTTTTCTCAAGCTGGTCATTGTAAACAGCTTACAGGTCTTTTGCTCTTAATTTTGTTAAATAAAAATAATTGAGATCACTCCTGTCTGCAGATTTCCTTAGGAACAATAAAATTCAGATATATAAATTCAGATATATATAAAAGGATGTCACATAGAGGAGGGAGAAAGGTTGTTTTCTGCTGCTCCAGAGAAGCGGACACGGAGCAATGGATCCAAACTACAAGAAAGAAGATTCCACCTAAACATTAGGAAGAACTTCCTGACAGTGAGAGCTGTTCGACAGTGGAATTTGCTGCCAAGGACTGTGGTGGAGTCTCCTTCTTTGGAGGTCTTTAAGCAGAGGCTTGACAACCATATGTCAGGAGTGCTCTGATGGTGTTTCCTGCTTGGCAGGGGGTTGGACTCGATGGTCCTTGTGGTCTCTTCCAACTCTATGATTCTATGATTCTATGAAATTTTGGAACTGTTCCTCTGTAGCAAAATCTCTGAGCTGGACAGAGTGTAACTTTTTTCAAAGGCATCCACCTGAAAAAAAGAAATTGGAAAGGAGTATTTTGACGCTTCCGGAAATATATTTCAAAGCTGAAACAATAATACTTTGCGCTTGCCTTGAATTCCGGTTTGTTCATGGGATCAGCCTTTCTATCAAATCAAGGAAGTTCCCTATAGGGCATTCTTTTCTCCCTTGCTCTCTTTATTCTTCAGATGAACATAATAACATTTCACTTTCTTTGCCTTTCAAAGGTTTTTATCCATATCTATCAGGCCTTGAAGATATTCCCTGTCTCATCTTCCATTTTAATAACCTAATTGCAGGTCTGTGTTGATAGACAAATTAGGATAGGTCAGGGGGGAGCAAAAAAAATTGTAAGGAGAAATTAGACACTTATATGAGAAGCAAATAGCTGCAGAGAGATTAATCAAATGATATTGGCTGGCTATGCTCCTGAGGCATGCTTGATAGACTTACATAGGACCTTCTCCTCACCCCTAGTGTTCATAGAGAGCTGGATTGTTATTTTTGCCTCCAAAGCAGTCATTTTTCCCTTGCCCTCTTTCACAACAAACCTTGTCCGAAGTACGAGACATTTCTCTAGCACATGTTTAGAGTACCTTGGGGCTTCAGCTGGAGTATTGCTTCCAGTGGCATTCCTTAAAATAATCTTCTCCAGCCTGGTGCCCAGAAGATGGAGCTGATTTGGGGAGCAGGGCACTGGGGACTGCAACGGGGGATGCATCAAAAATCCCCTCCACCTTCATTGACAGGCACCTTTGCTAGATCAAAGACCTTCACACGAATGCAGGCACAACAATTGGATTCCACCCCCGGACTGCCCATTCTTCATCAGAACATTCTACTCCCTGGGTAAGAGGAAGGGAGTTAGTCACCTTCAGAGAATAAGCAAACTGGGCCTTTTGACAACGCCTTCACCCCACCTCCCCCAAGCCATTATATCAAGGCCTGTTAAGAAATCAAGTAGTAGCAATTTCATTTCTCTTCTTACTTCGGAAAAACAAGGCATGTGTACGGATGATTGGCAAGCGGCTTCACCTCCCCCCACCTGCAGAAGTATGAAAATGGCTATAAGAGTTGTGTTAACATCTGACGCGTATACCACAGTCACTGGCTCTACAACCTTCTCAGCAAAAACGTCTGGCTTTTATGCAGACCTTCAAATAACTGTCGTTTACACCGAGTGTAGAAATGGCTTTTCTTTCATTCGTTTGCTTTTATAGGAGATGTGGGACCATTGCGAAGATGCCGGGCCAATTCTATATGAAATATACCTTGTAAATTCCCTACACTTCACCGGCAGAAGCAGTGCATTATTTGCAGATGGATTGAGCCATAAATGTGTGTGGGCAGTACGTTGCTTTCACCACAATGCAAAGGTTTTGCTTCTGTCCTCACTGCCACCTTCCTTTTTACTCAAGAAAGTTGATAGAACAATGAAATTCACTTTCGGCAGCTCGTGGCTCAGAAACACACTTCAGAAACTCATATTTTCAGAAACACACTTCAGAAACTCATATTTTTACTGATTGGGTGCAGACACATGAGTGAAGGTAGGTAAGGTTATGCTACAGTTTATATGGTAGAGCAGCTGCTGCGTCATACATGAGTCATGTTGCAGCTGCACAGAAATGAGACACAGGTGGCACATCAAGCACTGTCAATGGCAGCACTGCCTTCCCCACACTTTTCAGTGGCTGAAGCTACCAGATGGTGACATCTTCTAGATCCTAAGTCCCCACAGCATCACTGGTTGAATACCAAATTACCTTAAGTAGTCTTTGCTGCATCCAGATGCCAGGTTCCTCCTCAAAAAATTATTTTTAAGCTGGTCCAAACTTACTTGTTTCATTAGACAAACAATTGTAGTTTCATTAGAAAGCTCCAAAATAAAGTACCCAATATAACCATCAAAATCAGCAACCTAGAAATTTCAAAACCACATCAACATAAAAGATCACTGGCAGCAGCAAATGAGAATGCCAACCTATTAAAATATTCCTAGGATCAGGCTGCCTTAGTCATTAATAGGTGACTAAGGTGTATGCATGTGTGGTGAAAGCGGATAGAGAGAAGTTTGTCCTCCTCATAATACTCGAGCTTGGGGCCATCTAATGTTGGAGGATTCAGGACAAACAAAAGAAAGAAAGCACTTCTTCACACAGCACATAGTTAAATTATGCAGCATGCACCTGTAAGATGTAGTAATGACCACCAACTGGGATGGTTTTGAAAGAGGATTAAACAAATTAATGAAGGATAGGGCTGTCAATGACTACTAGCCACAATGGCTCTGTTCTACCTTCACTGTCGGAGGAATATTCCTCAGAATGCCAGTTCCTGGGAATCACAAATGGAGAGAGCGCTGTAGCATTCAGGTCCGGCATGCAGGCTTCCCATAAGCATCAGCTTGAACAAGATACTGGATTAGAATAGCCTTTTACCTGATGCAGCAGAGCTTTTCTTATGATCTCAGTCTGTTGAAACTTGGGCTTACACAAAACAATATGTCAGCATACACTGAACTTCTACAATACCAAATTACCCTAAGTAGTCTTTGCTGCATCCAGATGCCAGGTTCCTCCTCAAAAATGTATTTTTTAAGCTGGTCCAAACTTACTTGTTGGATTAGACAAACAATTGTAGTTTCATTAGAAAGTGCCAAATTGTGCTGCCAATAGATCTTCTATGTATTGGGGACAGAGTTCTCAAAACAGGTACAGTGCATAAAAGAAATTGATGGCAGCCCTATATACCAAGATTCTGCTGGTCCCCACCACCTTATTCGACTTCCCTTATTGATTCTAAGGCATATACTTCCAGCCTTGACATCAAATGTTATTAGAACATCCATATTCCATCCACACTTCACATAGCTTGTATCAGATTTAGATGTGTCAGGGATGTTTTTCTATCTATCGTTTCAAATGAAAATGAACTTCATTTATATTCCATGTCATTTGGAATATAAGAATATAAGAAAAGCTAAGCTGGAAAAGTTTCAAAGGGGGGGAAAGGGGACTCAGGGCATGCCATTATAAGCAGCTCTGAATTTGACTATATATAATATTGGTAAGATACATATTGCTTTACAGAATAGCAATAATATAGGCCAGAACAAACAATGTAGTGCAGAATCAAAATTCCTGAGGTCAGAACTAGGACTTCAATTTATAGCCTTATTTACATGGCATTTTTGCAGTATTTGGTTGCCTTCATGCTGTTAATGTAATCCTTGAAACTCTCTCACAACCTTGAGAAGTGCTATTAACCTCATGTTTATGGTTCACCGAAAAACACAGTTAGGAAATTTGTCTAGGGTGGGACCCTGGCAGGAAATGGATTTGAACTCTGGTCTAAATATATGAGCCAGCACCCTAATCATTTACCATTTTCTTTGGTGGCTGCTGTATGAGTTCCTTGAGTTCCTGTTATACTACATATACATGCAGAGACCACTGCAAGTAAAAGTGGAAGCCTTGTTTGGGATTTTGAGCATTGTTAAAGATTAGTGTGAAGCCATCAGGAATCAAACATAAAGGAACATCAAATATTGTTCAGTAAATTACTGTACATGGTTCTCTAAGCACCAAAGTTCAGGCATATTGCTTCAATTTTCTGGAACTGGGGATGATCGTCACAGAAGTCACAAACTTGTGAACAGAACTCGCTTGAGGCAGTGGCTGAACTGATGGTTAAGGCTTAGAAAAAGGTATAACATTGTAGGCAATATCCTGTGGTTGGTCACTGAGAGAGCAGAGGGGAATTCTGTCTTGCTGTTAATCTGGCACAAGTTAGTCACGTCTTGGTCCTGTATATGAGAACAAGGTGTTCGTCGCAGAGGAAGCCAGTCAGTAAATCATACAGTTCAAAGCTGGAGTTAACTCTTTATTAGCAAAACATGATCTTCACAGACTTGGCAGAGTTTCGGGCCTAATAAGCACAGCAGCTCCTGCCCTGTAGGTCCTTCTCCATGAAATCAGTTGCCAAGACTAAAAGTTCCCACCTCCCCACAGCCACCTATATCTCCTCCTCTCCAGGACTTCTTGCACACAAACTAAGCATAGGGCCTTCTTGGCAGTTGCACCTCCCTGTGGAACACCCTCTCATTAGATGTGTTGGACATGAAGAACTATACAACCTTTTGAAGACATCTGAAGGCAGCCCTCTTTTGGAAAGTTTTTGGAAAATTTTCCAGCAAAATATAAATATATAATAAAACATCAGAGTGGCCAGGGAAACCCAGCCAAATGGGTGGGGTAGGGGGGGAGGAAGGGGGTGTGGTGGGTGTGGGCCACCCCGTGTGTCACCACTGAGGGGGGTGACAAATTGCCAGGCAGCACTCACCACGGGGCCTGCAGTGCACTCTCCTGGGAGAGACGCAGTGGCTTGGGCACATGCAGGCTCCACACTGCCCAAGCAGTCTGCCTGCTGCCTCTCCCCCAACTGTAGGGCAGCTGAGTGGAAGGAGGCAGGCAGACTCCGAAGGCCCCACAGTGTTCCGCGCCCTCACCCCGCCCCTATGGGTGGCTCACCCCGCCCCTTGGCACGCCACCCCAGGTGCCTGAGCGGCTTCCTCCACCGCTGGGGCAGGGTATAAATAATAAAATTAGTAGTAGTAGTAGTAGTAGTAGTAGAGACTGTGCCTGCATGAAACCTGCCTTTGCTCCTCATGTTTCATGCCTCTCCTGCCTCTGGGAGTCAGGGGAGGGTAGTTTGTTACAGCAGGAGGAGGAAATACCTGTGACTCTTCAGCCTGACACATTTCTGCCTCTTGACCTCCCACTCACCAGCTTCAGCTTCTGATTCTTGACTTCTCTCTGCCATAGACTCCCCCAGCTCACTAAGCCTGGCTACCCCTTCAGTTTCCAACACCATCTCTTCTCCCTCTTCTCCCCATGACCACTCATTGTTGTCTAACCACCACTCCTCAGGCTCTGAGCTTTCTTCCCTTGGTAGTTCACCAGCTAGTTCCTCCCACCATTCCTCTATGTCCAACCAGTCTCTGACATCATGCACTACACAGTGGTAGACAACATGGTGCCCTCCAGATGTTGTAGGCTATAAGTTCAATCATTCCTGACCATTGGCCATGCTAGCTGGAGCTGATAGGATCTTTAGTCCATAACATCTGGAGGGCATTGTGCTGGCTACCCCTGGGCAGAGAAATTCACCTGGAATTAAGCTCAGAGGAGAGGGAGAGGTTCAAGGCATGGATAAGAAATTGTGGCATGGGATTGAAAGTGGGACCAATCCTCTCTTCTGAATGAGAAGATAGTGCACTTTCAGAAAAGAGGATTTTAGATATAGTTTACCAGCATATGGGTGCTGAGGTTTACTGCTTGAGTGAGGTCTGATGTAGGACCCTGTGTTTAGGAAACAAAAAGGTAAAGATTCAAAAATGCAATGCACAGTACCAAATTACCAGTGAGCAAACAACTAATTCACTGAGATAACAACTATGGACATGTCACAATTGGAGTATATGGCTGATATATTTCAGAATATGCTGGTACATTGGGGGGGGGGCTTGCCAGCATCAAGTGGCCCAGGAGGATCTGGCTGGGGGCTTATGATGTGACAAACCACAGCAGTCAATCTCATCCATTTCAGTTGGGCTTCCTTCCAACTGAGAACACTCAGGGTTGCAGCCTCAGTTGAGCAGTCACGTGCACAAGCTCTCTAAAGGGTTGGAGGATGGAATGAACAATTTCGTGTTTTAGAATGCAGTAAACATTTCTTCTAGATGGATGTCTCCTCAGTATCCTGCAGGTTAGTTTGCAGTTGAAGTTTCAAGAAAGAAAGAAAGAAAGAAAGAAAGAAAGAAAGAAAGAAAGAAAGAAAGAAAGAAAGAAAGACCCTGAGCTGCCTGTGTTAGAAAACAGCAGAACTTTCCCTTATTGGGGAATATGCAGGCAGGATCATTCACTCCAAAGGAAACTGCAATCAGTCATCTCTGAAGGGGGTAATCTGGTTTAGAGGAGTTAACAAAGGATCTCTCCAGTGAGGAGGGCAAGACTGACTAAGTGTCAGATGAAGGAAGAGGATGGAGGAGTTGCAGATGACAAAAAACGACAGCTCCCAATAAGTAAAGGGTCTGACTCACATAAAAGCATGCAACCATTATTAACCTTAGAAAATGCTGAAGCTGTGACTCACTCATACACTTACCTAGAACATCGACTTCATGGAAGGTTTATGTATCCCAACCCTATTAGAATTAGCTGCAATAAAGCATTTGTAATGTGATGCACATAATCCCTGAAGCTATCAGACTCTTCCATCCAGTCATTTAAACAGTGCTTTCTGACATCATCTGCTCTGTGTGACAGTCAGCTATCTTGGACTTCCTAGCTTCCTCTCCTTATTGAAGGAGATTCTCAGTTGCCCCTCAGTGTCTTAACTTAATGCCTAAAGCCATCTGTGTCCATGCATATGCCCATCAGTTTCCATACATCTTGGTTTTTTACCTACTTACTTACTTACTTACTTACTTACTTACTTACTTATTTTGGCATTCTTTTATGTCCCCCCCCCCCTTTCCAAGGAGCTCAATATGTTGTATATGGCTCTCCCTTTCTCTGTATTATCCTCACAACCACAGGATAGGCTGAGAGGCAGTGGCTAGCCAAAGGTGTCGTGGACTGGTTGGACACAGAGGTGTGGTGGGAGGAACCAGTTGGAAAACCACTCAGAGCCTAGGGAGTGGTGGTAGGACAATGATGTGTGGTCACAAGGAGAAGATGGGTTCTGCTGGGACTTTGGCTTTTCCCCACCTATAGGAGACACGGGGAACCTGTGGCCCTCCAAATGTTGATGGATTCTACTTCCCAATAGCTCCAAGCAGCATGACCAGTGGTCGTGGATGATGGAAGGTAGTCCAAAAATATCCAGAGGGCTACAGGCTCCCAAATCCTGATCTGCAATCACTAGACCATGGTTTAGCATTTCATCTGTACTACCTACCTTAGGATGTAAACAGAAAATTCTGCAGATTAAAATTATATTGTTAAATATTAAATACTTATATTTCACAAGTATCAAGAAATATGAAATAATAATTACCCCCTGAAATTAAAAAAAACTTTTTTTTAAAGGAAAAATACATCAGATGGTGTCAACATCAGATACGTAAAAAAATAAAATGAGCAAGTAAAACTTGCCAACTTATTACATTCATGCCATAGCCAGCCCATTATATATAGGCTTCTTTTATAGACTTTTCAGCATTAATTCCTATTAACTCTGAATTTGAATCATTGATCTTATAACCAGATATGGTACCAAAGTAATATAATACACTTGAATTAGGACCCCATCAGTGGCTCATAAAGTTAAATTGTAGAATTCTTGATCCTTAAATATCACCTATTGTATCTTGCCATTACTCTGAATTGCTATAGCTAGCATTTCTTATGATAGATTAAATACCAGTGGAGAAGAGGGCAGGCTTGCAAAGGAAAACCCCACTTTTAAAGTAGAATCCATTTTCAAATACTTAGATTATCTAAGTCTTTCTTCAGGCCTCAGGTGATGCTGTGATAGGGACAGATTCATCATTTGAATTTCTGCATTGGAGCCATTGTTAAAATGGACAGGAGCCCTGCCAGAGCTAGATGTGAAGATATATTCATTTAGAACAAGGCTGTTATGACCACATATCTCCAATACTCTGACAGGAGCGGGGTATGCATGCATTTGATTGCAGTTGGTTTCCAGCCACAATGCAAAGTGTTGGTTGTCACCTGTGTGACCCTCAGTGATTTGGGACTTTGGAATCTGAAGAACCATCTTCACCCACATGAGTCTGCCCAGCAACTGAGATAATAAATGATTATATTCTAACCCTTTCCAGACTCACGCAACCCCTTCAGAAATAGCTAACAAACAATTCTTAGGATTCCTAAACGTCAGTGTCAGTGAAAGGAGAGATCATCATCCTCTGTTTCTTGCACCAGCAATTTTTCAATCTAAAATTCAAATGAAACTTGTTGTTGGCATACGTCTGTCTCCAGAGACAATGGGGTGCACCTCTGGTTAGCAGCTGTGTTAGCAGCGCCAAAGTGACCCCCTCAGGGCACAAGCTGGGCAGTGACCATGGAGGTCCTGGGCTGCTCAGACAATACACTCAGTCCAAAGGAATGCAGAGCAATGCTTGGCTGCAGGAGTTGCCAGAAGGAGGCATCCAACCGTCTTAGGGACTCCACTAGGGAATTGTGAAGCGTTTGCTCCTTAGCATTTTCTTCTCCTGAAGGTATCCTGCAAGGCAGCAGAGGTCTAGAAACAGAGTTTTCCTTCTCCAAGATGGGCTACCTTCCCAAGTTGACAAGCCCCAGCTGCCCCTCATTTTCTTCAGCAGCATATGCAGAAACCATTTTCCTGACTGTTGGACCCACTATTGGTTCTGTCCTCTCAATCTGCCATGGCCTGTCTTCTCATGCATGGAAAAGTCCCTAACACACCAAGGGTTTCCCTAACACCCCAGACACGTTTCCTAAAAGATGCCAGTAGACTGGAGTCCTTTGCCACTTTGCACTCTGCCTCAGCCCATTCCATTTTCTGCCTGTCTGGAAAACAGCCTGCCTTGCCAATATTCCTAGCAGATGTCACCAGTGGAATATGTCAGTTTATTTATAGCTAGTTCACTTTCATTTTCATCGATGCAAGGATCCTGCACGGAGATTATGTTCCTTGGGGAACCTTGTCTCATTTCCATCGCAGGGGGGTTGACACCCTGTTGCAAATGAACAGGAACCCACTCTCCACTGAGAATTTGTACGGCTTCAGACTCTGCCTCCCTCCTCATTCTCTTCCACTTAACATTCTGCACACATGTGGCTCCAGATGTGGTGCAACATGACAAATAAGAAACCTTTTTTAACCCTTAATGGACATTTGCTCTTATTTTTGACAGCTCTCCCGATCAGATTTGATTCACTCCAACCAGACAGCTTTGGGGAATGAAGATCCTCATTGTGCATTCCACTCTGTGACCTCCTGCCAAGCTGGACCATGCACAGCTTTCTGCTTTATTGGTTTGTCATGAGCTGTTTAATGCCAGTGATGCCTTGGGCTGCAATCTTGTTAAAGGCTAACAGTGTGTTGTGCCAATGGTATTCAAAGGTGAATGCTCACACTTGACTGCATTAGAAAACCCCTTTGGCTGAATGCATGGAATGTGAAGATACATCTCTGCTGATAGCTGAAGGTTGCTGGCTGGGCAGAGAATAGCGGGCCCTAAATAAATGTGCATCTTTTTATTTTCAACTCTGTGGGGCACAGTCCTCTCTTTCTGCCTATTGACACTGCTCTGAAATAGCTGTTCAGATGTCAGGAGCTGCCGGAGTTCAAACTGGAGGTCTTCCGATTGGTGTGCAGCTGCCCTATGAACAATCTTATTGATGATATGGTGCAATTTTTTGGCACTCAGCACCCTAGGAGCTTCAGTTTTAGGTCTTGCTGAAATAGAAACTGAATGCACTTTTTATCACAGACGGAAGCCTTAGACCTGTCAGTCAACTACAAAGAAATGATTAAATATCTAAAAAGTGACAAAGAATATTTTAAACAATGGTTGGAGGAGCTAGAGAACATATAGAAATAAATAAATTTACATGTGTATGAAATTTTTGAGGCAGAAGAAGGCAACATCAAAACTTTTATTATAAATTGGGTTAACAAGTTGTCACCTGTCCCAAAACTGTAAATCAGTGCTGTGAAATGAACTGATGGAGCTATCGGAACAAGACCCCAAAATGCCTTTTTGCCAACGGACATTGTTTTATGCTTTCCCAGGTATTCAAAGAAGTAAAAGTTAATGCAAAAAATGATAACCATCTAAGGTTAACCCATTAGAACCCATTGAAGCTACACAAAACAAGGCTGCCTCCTTTTCCTCTTGTTCATATTGGTTATTGAGCTTCTAGCAAAGTGCAGGTGGCAGAATGTCTACCTCAGAATAAATACCAAAGTTCACAGGGACTTACTGTGCATTTAGAAGTCAGTAGCACTGATTCCACTGATTATTACTCCCTGATAAGTATAAGATTGCCTTAGTCTGCAATCCTATGCACACCTCTCTGGGAATACAACCCAATGAATACAGTGAAGCATACCTCTGTGTAAAATCCAGGACTGTGACTCTAAATAAGACTCAAACGAAAATCTCAATTTTTACCAAAAGACCCAGAGTTCGTACGTGGAAGATTAATGATTCTAATATTGAACTGCCTAAGAACTTTAGATATTTAGGTACTCAGTTCCATCAACTGAGTATCTGGGCAGGCCCATAGGAAACAACACCGCTTCAAGCATTCAAAGTAATTAAAGTCATTTTAAACTTTGCATAGTTGAGAGGAGGAAGACTATTCTCCCCACATCCACCACAAACTTAAACATTATTGAAGGGGAGATCACTCCCCAGTTATTTTACAGGACTGAAATATGGGGTATAGGGGAACCTAGGAAATGGGAAGTGGTGCAAATTTCCATTTTGAGGGTGCTCTGGTGAGTTGCAAACTACACCCTTGCTGCTTTTCTAAGAGATGTTGCTAAACCATCATAGTCATGACAGTGGGGAAAGTTCTGGCCTCATATTGGCCGGAATTGCAGAAATTTATCAATAAATGATTGGCAAATCAATATTCCCCTTGGATAGATTCCTGAGGTTTCTAAGACACTTGGGTCAAGAGAAAGACTTTGATGTGGTTATGTCAAAATAGGGCCTGAATTCTAATGAGCTGAATGTTGCTTCTTTAGATCAGCTGGGGTAGGGGAGAGGTGGAGAAGGTCCTCCCTGATATTCCCCTTTCCCACCACTGATGCTGAGGGAACATAATGAAGGAGCGAAGTCACTCTCCAACACTGCTGGTCGCTCCTGCTTACTGAAAGGGGAAGCAATGAGGCATGAGGAGCTCAGCACACTGTGTGGTGGCAGGAGTGTCACACTGACTCCACCATCACAAACTGAACTCACTGGGTCTCACCGTATGAGAAAGCAGTAGTGGCTGATGATGTTGGGAAGCCATGAGAGCAACAGAAACCCACCCACCCACCCACACTGCCTCCCAAGCCTCTACCATGTGTAAGGAAGGGAGTGGTTTGAGTGAGCTATGGGGTTTGGAGTGGTGGTCTCAGTTGAACTAGGAGGAGATGGGTGAGCTGTGAGGGGGTGGAGTTGCATAAGCTGTAAGGAGAAAGGTGGGTTGGGATGATGTGGAAAGGGAAGCAGGGTTGGTTAGGTGTAATGGGAGGAGAGTTAGCGGTGGGGGGGGGGTGGACAGTTGGCAGGGTTGGCCAGTAATGTGAGCAAGGCCACAGTGTCTATTATGTGTAGACACACATACAACACAGCACAGCACAGCACATATGTAAATATTTGTATGCATCTGCAGCGCAAGAAATCAGATAAAAAAGTTAGCACAACAATATCTGGCTGTCATGCTTTGGAGATCACCTAATTTAAGAACATTTGGCTTAGTTGCTACTGTGGTTGCAGGTTTTTGGATTTGTGACCTTTTATCAGTTCATTCTGAGTAGTTGGAATTTTGTGATCACACGAAGTTCTAAACAAATGAATATTAAATAATTCATTCATTAGAAGAAAAGTGTTTTGACAATATTTCCTACCTAATAAATATTGCATAAATTGTACACTACTGATAGGCATGGAAATGGTTTGGCAGATAAGAATAAATGGCTGTGGGAATTGCCATCTGGTGGAAGAAAATGTGAGTGCACCAAAGTGAATGAATGAGTTTATTACTACTTAATGTTGAGTAGATAATTTGTATCATTTGACTGCTGTGAATATTGGTGTGCCAGCCCTTTTGTCATGTTGAGTTATAACCCCTTGTTTCCTCTACCCTGCAATTAAGTTAACTGGAGCAAAGAGAGAGGTGAAGTGGAGAATGATTGATGTGAAGGTTGATCTGATTTTTCAATCTGATAATCTCAGACCAAAGCTCTCTTGTTAGATATTAGCTTTTTGAATGGTTTCAAGCTTGGTACAAAGCAAATGCACTAATATGAACTGGCTTGCATAACTAGAATAAGTGTGTTGGTACTAGCTTAGTGGTAACTAAGATATCATTCACTACAGTGCTAAATGTCCTCCAAAACAGGTGCTCCACCAAGCTGGAGTTTATCAATCCTGTTTCATATTAGACTCTTGTGGTTCGAGGACCCGACCCCGCGAAGTGAAATGAAGACACAAGGACACGTGATATAAGGTTAATGGGCTAGAAAAGGCCACAACTTTATTGATTACAGCAATGAAAAGGTATTGGCTTAGGCATTGGATTGAAAGAAGTGGGTTTATTCACCAGTAGGTGGAGCCTGTTGATGCTGATCCAACTATAGGCTCACCTCCTGCTGTCACCGAGGGTCGTGCCATGGCCTCCCGCCAAGCAGGCATTGGACAGAATACACGACCGCCAGATTCCTTTAACGGAATACCCCTAAATATTGAAAGCATAGGCGATGGCCACACCTAGCACTTCGACACACCACAACACATTATTCCAATGCCTAACCTACCCACCAATACCACAAAAGTTGTGACGATTGCTACGAGGTAGGCGAAAAAACCAAAAAGCCTAATGCCAAATGGAAAAACTCCTACCAGGCCCCCCGGACAACCAGGGCGACCAACCTAAGGTCCATAGCAAGGCCAATGACCTAGGCCCTAACTAAAAGGGAGTGGAGGGTGGGTGACTCGCAACGGGACGACGAGGAATGAGGCCAGGGAAAGGCTGGCGATGCAGCAAAAGGCTGCTGAACACGCCCCCTCCGTGGCACCTGGTTGGATGGCCACAGGGGGGGCGTGAGCGCCAGCCAGGTGAGCTGGAGGCAGGGGGCAAATGCCCCCTGCTGGGCGGTGCTCGGGCTCCTGCCCACAACCACTCCCCTCTCTTTCAGGGAGGAGAGTCTTTGTGCCTTACACTTCAGCCATTACACTTTAGTCATGGTTACTGCTCTCCCATCACTGCTCTTCCCAGCAAGGGAATCATAGTGACATTTTATCCTTTAAAATAAAATCATATTTCATCCTATTAAAAGTTGCTTTGAAATAGACAATCTCCCCTGCATAAGGAATGACTTAGTGAACGTGGATTATGAATGGCCCTTTGTTTATGGAATGGGTACAAAGTTGAACGACGTGGCCCAGGGAGAGAGGGAAAAATAGTGGAAGTGAACAGCTGGCTTCGCAAATGGTGCAAACAGGAACAGTTTGGATTCTTAGATCACGGACTGCAGTTTCTTGAAGATGGACTTCTGGCAAGCGATGGGCTGCACCTCACAACGGTTGGGAGGAATGTTTTTGCCAAAAATCTCAGAAACCTCATCAGGAGGGCTTTAAACTGACTAACGTGGAGGAGGGAGAGAGTGCTCCTGAAGGTAGGAGTCTATCAATTGATGAAGATGATCATCCAAATGTCATAGACCAAATGGAGCAAACAGCACGCGGACCTAGTGGTGGGAGGAAAAAATCCTTAAATAAGAGACACGGGGGAATGATGAATGGACTTCAATGTCTGTACACTAATGCACAAAGCATGGGAAATAAACAAGATGAGCTTGAGCTCTTGGTACAGCAAACTAAATATGACATAATAGGCATCACTGAAACCTGGTGGGATAAGTCCCACGATTGGAATGTAATAATGGAGGGATACAATCTATTTCAGAGAAACAGACCAGACAAGAAAGGAGGAGGAGTGGCGTTATATGTCAGGGATGTGGATACCTGTGAAGAGATTCAAGATTTAGAACCTCAAAGCCAAAGTGAGAGCATTTGGGACAAAATTAAGGGAGAGAAGAATAAGAGTGACCTCATTGTGGGAGTTTACTATAGATCCCCAAGCCAAACGAAGGACATAGATGATGCCTTCCTGGAACAGATGGCCAAGCATGCAAAAGGAAGGGAGATAGTAGTAATGGGGGGCTTCAATTACCCGGATATTTGCTGGATGTCAAACTCAGCCAAGATTCCTCACTGGCCTTGCAGACAACTTCGTTGTCCAGAAAGTGGGAGAAGCAACAGCCATTTTAGATCTGGTTCTAACCAATGTTGATGACCTGGTAATAATAATAATAATAATAATAATAATAATAATAATAATAATAATTTATTTATACCCCGCCCATCTGGCTGGGCCTCCCCAGCCACTCTGGGCGGTTTCCATGGTTAGTGGGGTAGAAGTGGAAGGATCATTAGGCGCGAGTGATCATGCTCTTCTGAAGTTTACTATACAGCGGAAAGGAGCAGCCAAGCATGCTAGGACTCAATTTCTTGACTTTAAGAAAGCCGACTTCATAAAACTTAGGGAAGTGCTGGGTGAGATCCCATGGACAGTAATACTAAAAGGAAAGGGAGTTCATGATGGCTGGGAGTTTGTTAAGAGGGAGATAGTAAAAGCACAACTTCAGGCAATACCAATGAGACGGAAACATGGAAGCCTAAAGAAGCCAGGGTGGCTATCTAAAGAACTTTTAACTGAGTTAAGATTAAAAAAGGATGTGTACAAAAAATGGAAAAGGGGGGAAACCACCAAAGAGGAATTCAAACAAATAGCCAGCACGTGTAGACACAAAGTCAGAAAAGCTAAAGCACAGAATGAACTCAGGCTTGCTAGAGAGGTTAAAAGCAACAAAAAAGGCTTTTATGGGTATGTTTATAGCAAAAGGAAGAACAAAGAAACAGTGGGGTCACTCAGAGGAGAAGATGGTGATATGCAAACGGGGGACACAGAAAGGGCTGGACTCCTCAATGCCTTCTTTGCCTCAGTCTTCTCCGATAAAGAAAACAATGCCCGACCTGAAGAATTTGGAGCAAATGATTCAGCAGAGGAATCACAGCCCAGAATAACTAAGGAGATAGTACAAGAATACTTGGCTAGTTTAGATGTATTCAAGTCTCCAGGGCCAGATGAACTGCATCCAAGAGTATTAAAAGAACTGGCAGAAGGGATCTCAGAACCACTGGCAGTCATCTTTGAAAATTCCTGGAGAACAGGCGAAGTCCCGGCAGACTGGAGGAGGGCAAATGTTGTCCCTATTTTCAAACAGGGGAAAAGAGAGGACCCAAATAATTACCGCCCAGTCAGTCTGACATCAATACCAGGGAAGATTCTGGAGCAGATCAATGGTTCCTCTTCATCCTGGAGAAGAGTGACTAGTGGGGTGCCACAGGGTTCTGTCTTGGGCCCGGTCTTATTCAACATCTTTATCAACGACTTGGATGATGGACTCAAGGGCATCCTGATCAAATTTGCAGATGACACCAAACTGGGAGGGGTGGCTAACACCCCAGAGGACAGGATCACACTTCAAAACGACCTTGACAGATTAGAGAACTGGGCCAAAACAAACAAGATGAATTTTAACAGGGAGAAATGTAAAGTATTGCACTTGGGCAAAAAAAATGAGAGGCACAAATACAAGATGGGTGACACCTGGCTTGAGAGCAGTACATGTGAAAGGGATCTAGGAGTCTTGGTTGACCACAAACTTGACATGAGCCAACAGTGTGACGCGGCAGCTAAAAAAGCCAATGCAATTCTGGGCTGCATCAATAGGAGTATAGCATCTAGATCAAGGGAAGTAATAGTGCCACTGTATTCTGCTCTGGTCAGACCTCACCTGGAGTACTGTGTCCAGTTCTGGGCACCACAGTTCAAGAAGGACACTGAGAAACTGGAACGTGTCCAGAGGAGGGCAACCAAAATGGTCAAAGGCCTGGAAATGATGCCTTATGAGGAACGGCTAAGGGACCTGGGCATGTTTAGCCTGGAGAAGAGGAGGTTAAGGGGTGATATGATAGCCATGTTCAAATATATAAAAGGATGTCACATAGAGGAGGGAGAAAGGTTGTTTTCTGCTGCTCCAGAGAAGCAGACACGGAGCAATGGATCCAAACTACAAGAAAGAAGATTCCACCTAAACATTAGGAAGAACTTCCTGACAGTAAGAGCTGTTCGACAGTGGAATTTGCTGCCAAGGAGTGTGGTGGAGTCTCCTTCTTTGGAGGTCTTTAAGCAGAGGCTTGACAACCATATGTCAGGAGTGCTCTGATGGTGTTTCCTGCTTGGCAGGGGGTTGGACTCGATGGCCCTTGTGGTCTCTTCCAACTCTATGATTCTATGATTCTATGGGAAATCAAGAACCCTCAACATTACTGGGAATGACTTTAACTTTGTTTCAGCAAGTCATGTACATAAACAAGAGGTCGTAGAGAGTTCAGAAATGTTGTCCCAATATGTGAATGTGCAAATAGGCCTTCTGTATTAACAGTGTTCTGTGCTGCATAGCACAAGAGCCGGCGTCAAAAGCCTCTGTTTTATATGAACAGTTCTGGAAAATCAAGAACCCTGAGAATGATGGCCATGTTTTCTACATGATGCATCTCTGGGAATATCTCTGAATATGTTCACACACCAATTGCTTCTCCCCAGAAACTCCTTCAACTGTTGGCATCATACCTCCATTGCCAGGGAGCTATAGAAGTGACATTAGGCAGATCAAGTACCTTTCCAGTTTCACTGCTGCACATGCCCAAAATCGGAGCACTGACTTTTACCTGGTAGATAATGTTCTCTAGAAAGATCAAGACCAAGTGTACATTCCCTGGCAGCAAAATTTCAGTCATCAGCAGACATCTGTTCTGAGTGGATGCAAATCATTCAGAGCCAAGCTAATCATGTTAGAGTGTGTGTGTGTGTGTGTGTGTGTGTGTGATGATGATGATGATGATGATAAGACCTTCCAATGTCCATTTTCCTTAAAAGCAGACTTAGGTGTATGTTGGGTAGGGAGATTAACTTCTCCTCAGTCACACCATGTCCCCATTTTAAATTCACACCACAGCAAGTAAAGCTTTGGGGACATTTAACAGGAACAAGTGACATGTGGCCTTGTGTCTTAAAAAAAACAAACATTTGAGGTGTCAATATCCTGACCAAGACCCCCCAAAAAAACTGTGTCTCCTTTTAAGATAAAAAGAAAAAGCAAGAAAACTAATGACAGATCTACCTTAATCCTGAGACTGCCTGTTTGCTGGCACTTACCTTCCAAACAGCACCATTCTGCTCTGTCCAAGGTCCTGATGCTTTGCCCACAAGGCAGGCTTTCACTGTCTTGATGCTCTGCCATTTGCCTCTCCCTGAAGTCACCTATTACTTACCACCCCACCTCCCACCACAGGGAAGCTGCCTACTCTGAGCCTTTCTCAAGAACAGGCAAGTATGCATTAGAAGCACAACATTGCTGTGAATGTCCCCATGATGAAAATAAACCAATGCTTTTAAATAACAATCGGTAAATTTTGGGTTAGCAAGCATGTCATATAAATATTGGAAAGCATGATGTGTTATGTCCAGGGTTTCTGCATCTGCAAAGGTCTTAAAGATTGAGGACAATGTCTCCCTGGACTACCTTGAGAACCAGCCATCAATGCAACCACTCTGCCATAGATTTTGACAAGTGAGAATAAGAAACAATTCCTGTCACCATTGTTGACAGGAAACTACCTCAATTCTAGGCAGTCTTCTTAAACATACACCATTCCCCAGAGACACCAGGAGACAGCATTAAAGGAAAAGTACATGGCCCTGTAATTGAGAACAGATCTTCTCCAAGAGGGAGAGTCTTGGATAGACACTTGTCTGTAGAACTATTTCAAAGAACTGTTTCAAAGCAGAACTATTTCAAACTCCTGTCCATTTTCCATCTCTTCGTCCTTCTCTCCAAGGAAAAGAGGTGGATGTGAAGAATACAAAAACATCACTTGCTACAAAGAATGTCTTCCACACCCTGGAAATGAAACAATCCTCCATTACTCAACAGGTTGTGCCAGTGTCACTAAACATGTTGAAAAATGTAATTTGCAGAAGGGGTACCAGTAAATAGCCGAATCTGTATAAGCAGTTGCTATGCACTGATGAAGGGAAATGGAAGAAGCAGCCATATTTTTTAGTGGCTCAAAGCACTTCCACTTCGCCTGTTGCTACTGCTGACTAACCAGCACAATCTGCTTTTCCTTGCAGAAGCAAGAGTTTGGGTGGGAAATAATTTTATTTGATCCGCATTTTTAATGGAACCTAATTCAGAATTTCCAGGCTAATTCATGAATTAGTATGCAGTCAACTTTCAGATTGTGCACATTTCTGAATTTTGTGATGTAGTTCTCTACTCAAAATAATGTGTACAAAAATGCATATTTTAGGGAAAGATGCATACAATTTAAATGTGTTTTGGGGTGCATTTTTGAAGACATTGTAGAAAATGGGATAGAACAGATGTAGAGGCATCATTAGCAGGCAGCTTTGGTGAACAGTGGCAAAGATGCCAAGAATGGTTTGGTAATGTATGTTGATACAGCTATTTTTGTCCTTTCTACATTGCTACAAGGTTTAATGGACACCTACCTTGTTATACTGGTGCTATCCCTTTAGAGTTGCAGTACATTGAAACATAGGAATGACTTTTTCAATCAATGAATGAAGATGCCTCTTTAGCATCTACCGCAGACCATAGGTGGAGATATAAAAACCTTACGTCCATCACCCAGCTTAGAGAGATCCTGTTGGAGCTTCATCTCTTTTTGTTTTAAACACATTATATAAGGGAAGCTAAACCATTTGCTTGATGTAGGCAAGATGTTCTGAAGCATCTTCACACAAATCAAAAAGACTGTGCACTATTTAATATGTGTAAGGAACTGTGACACTATCTACAACAAAGAACAGGAAAAGAACAGGAAAATAATGATGTTTGCAAATTTAGCCCCCCCCCCCCCGGGGAGTTTCTCAAAATATATACGTGATCTATGACATCAGTTGTAAACTCGGTGCTGAATTTTTCCATCTGACATTCTGCTCCTGCCTGAAGAAGTTCTGGAAACCGCAAGCATTCCCTATCTCAGAATGAATGCACTTGAATAAGTTGCATTCCTGGAGCCTGGACTTAAAAATGTTTGACTTCTGACTTTCAAAAGGAAAATGTCAAAGCGATAATAACCTTTAGTAAGTGTCAGTTGTCTTAAAGCGTGACTCTGCTTTCACTTTATAGGAGAGCAAAATGTTACATGATGAAATAGGTTGACCTGGAAGAAGAAACAGCAGGAGTAAAAGTTATAAATTCTGTCTTAACTTTGCAGGGATGTGACACACTTTTTATATGGGCTCTATAGGGTGATCTGTGGCAACAGTTATATAGAAGACCCTCCCACATTGTGGGAGTGAGTGCTTGAGACAGAGAGATTGACATATTGGTCTTTTAGTCTCTTCCAATGCCACGCCACTGTGCCACTACTCATTGGCCTTGGGAGGGAGAAAGAGATGAGCGTGAGGAATGTCTGTGAACAAAGCAACAGGGTGAATAGGGATAGCAAAGCATGTTGGAGAAGTACAGCTTGACCAATTAAAGGAAAAACATAACAATGAAGATACATAGTGGACCCAGAAGCTATTGATCACATGTTTATAAAGCATAACATGCATCATATTAGAAGTGGCCTAGACAGTGGTATCTTGTGCCCATTGGGAATGGTGGGGTGGAAGACTGGGAGCCCAAAGAAGTAGGTGGAGCCAGAGACAGTGACAGGTGTTACCACAGCCAATGATAGGCAGAGCTAACCAGTGTTACTTTTGTCCCCATCCTTCTTTTTGCTGAGGTCTACAAGACATCACTCAGAACAAAGAGGAAGTTGATACTAGGGCTATCCACTAGGCTAATTGTAAGAAAGAGGGCAGGCAGGCAGGTGGTGACTAGCTGAAGTGGTGGGGCAGTACCCCATTTGTACTAAAAATAGACCAGCCTCTTTTTTATAATTTTCATTTTACAACAAACAATAGCAAAATCTCTTAAAAGGCAACTTATTACATGTGTCATATTTCAACTCCCCCCCTTTCTACAGTTCCTTATTTTTATGATACTTTTACTGCATTTCCAAATTAAACCCATTTATCATTTATCCCATATATTCAATGTATGTTTTATATCACTGCACGTTTTTACGTTAATCCTGCTAATGTCTTAAGCTGTTTACAATAATCTTGTAAATCTTCAATAAATGGTTTCCATTCTTTATTAAAAACTTTGGTTTCTTATTCTTCTGGTAAGTTTCACCATTTCTGCATAGTCCAGTAGTTTCTGTTGCCATTCCTCTTTCATCAGGACATTGTCTTCTTTCCACCTTTCAAATGGTATTTCTGTGCTGCGCCTTGTGATCAATTACGTGGGGCGGGCCTTTCCTAGCTTCCCCACCACCACCAATATTTTATTCAAGTTTGCATCCCTGTCTTGAAAGAATTATATTTATATTTGTAATGCAGCCACACTTCCCTGGAGTCTAACTGTGAACCTTTCGACTCCCATTCAGCAGAGGTTTTGTGCTTGCTTGCTTGCTTAAGCAGTCTGCCTGTAAGTGAATATGCTGTGATATGAAGCAATCCCTGAGAAAATCAGAAGCATAGAACCAATACCATGAAGCTCTTCCCCAGATGAGACAGGAATCTTCCGCCTAGTTTTCTCTGCAGTGTAGCAGAGCTGGGGATGGTGCTCAGGGGAGTAAGAAATCTTTACTAGTTCGCATTGCAACAATGCTTAGAAAGCGGAGGGGGGATAATTATAGCAGCATTCTGCATCGCTACCTTAAAGCACACAGGAGGCCTGAGAATAAGAGTGTCTCCCTAATGGGATAACAGAGCTGGATGTTGACAAAAGCCCCAGTGAGATAGCAAACAAACCAGTCCCGTATAATTACCAAGCTTGTGTGAATAGAAAATTGACCCAGCCAATTCAATTACCAGTGTGTGTGTGTGTGTGTGTGTGTGTGTGTGTGTGTGTGTGCGTTTATGACTGGAAACGTTTGAAAGAAACTGGTATCACAAGACCTTTTTCCAGCAGCCAAATTTAGATTTCCTTGGGTAGGAGCCATTCCAAGGTAGGCATCAGCATGGTTGTGTGGGGAGGTGTTAATTAGCCGGAGCAGCTGGCTGTCCCCAAGGAAAGCAATCCCTGTTTGTGCTGAATGCCTGCTCCCTTGACAGAAACACACGCAGAGAGCACTCCCATCTCCCAGAATAAAATGCACACTCCAGTCCTTGCTTATCTAAGTCACATTTTACTTCCTTGCACCGTCTGAGTAATTTTCCAGGCTCCTAATATCCCAGGGAATGGTCTGAGGGCACCTGATGCTATTCATTGTCAAAACGAAGCAGGTCTCAGCTTGTTTAAAGTCTGCAGAAGGGAGCCCATGCCAGCTGCTCTGAGCTTCCTGGGAGAAGAGCAATCAGGAAAAGGGTCATAAATAACGATGAAACGGTGGACTCCAGGGGCCAGATTCAGCTAAGCAGTTGTGCTGGCTGGAGCCAGAGCAAAGAGCCCTGCTAGTACAATGGGGCTTTCCCCTCTCTCCTTCCCCTGAGTCTCCTGTGTCCCCCACCCAAAATCACCTTGTGGGGGTGTCCCCAGAGCAGCACACGGAGGAGGAAAGAAGAGATTGTTCCATCTGGCAAGCAGAAAAGCTTGCACTGACAGAACTATCATAATAGCGCAACAATTATTCCCTCCCTGTATTCTGGTTCTTTCAGACATTTTAATTAGGCTTTGGATGTAGCCAGGTTCAAAATGTGCCCTGTTCTGTGGAACTCCTTGCCAACAGAAGTCTAGCGAGAGTCACCCCTGCTTGTCTATTAAAACCTGCTCTATTCAAATGGGCCCTTAGAACTTGAATTATTTTTTTTACTACTCAGCTTATTGTCATACTATTGATATTATTATTATTATAATCATCATTATTATATTGGTAATGAGGTAATGGAGTCAGTGATCTATTACAACCCTTTCGGCATGCCGTGAGCAGTGTTTAAGCTAGTGAGCCTTGGTTAGAGAGAAGACTTTAGTTGTTGCAATTACACACAGAAAGATGCTTGTAGGTAAGAAAGGAAAACAGTTGATTATTGTAGGAAATGCATAAGTTGGAGAGAGAATTTTCTAGTTCCAGTCTAACCAACTAGAAAAGAATGAGGCAGCCATTCTTGAAACCTCTGGAAATGTAGCAGAATATAGCACAAGTTTAGTGCTCATTTCTGTGTTACTTTTTTCCTGCTGTATTCCACTGTTATTCCAGAAATGGCTTTTACGTCATCTGAAGGCTCAAATACAATGCAGAAATTAAAAGTGAGGGAACATCAGGAAAACTGAATAAACTGTTGTGTGGATGCAACCATATTCTTAATGGATGTGAATTCACATCCTGTAATTTTGTATACTTACAGATATATATCTCTGAGTAGACAAGAAGGCTGGTTGACTGAGCAAGGATACCATCCTTTAGTTTCTTGTTTGACAGGCTCATTTCTAGAAATGAGAGGCTGGGAATTCTTTTTACCCAAATTGCCTTGAGGAAAGCAAAGAGGCAGTGGGGTGGACTTCCCAATAGATATGAAGGCATACCCTCCAACATTTCTCCAATGAAAATAGAGACATCCCATTCCGTAATGATAATTTTACTATTTATTCCCCACACATTCTACTGGGTTACCCCACCTACTTTGGGCAATTTCCAACATATATAAAAACATAATAAAACATTAAACATTTTTTAAAAATAACTTCCCTATACAGGATTGCCTTCAGATGACTCGGGGGTGAGATAACTCCATACCCTCCAATATTTCTCCAATGAAAATCAAGAAATCCTAAGAAAAATCAGGACATTCTGGGATGAAATCAGAACTGTGACGGCTTTTCTAAATGGGATGTCCCTGGAAAATAGGGACACTTGGGGGGTCTGTGAAGGTGGCTCCATTACTCTTTGCTCAGTCTTCAGTACTACCTGCACAACCTTTTGGAGGAGGATTCTTCATTTTTCAAAAGACTCAAATGCCTCTTCATTTCTGTTTTAACAATTCAAGAGGGGGATGAATAAAATTCCCAGATGTGGCTCTGCTCCCTGGCAAAATGGAAGCATCTAGCAGGTTTTGACTGAAGTTAAACTTTGAAACTTATCTTTAAATCAAGGCTAAAGGGGGAGGAATAAGCTATGCTTCTTTTGATATTGGCCAGAAATCTTCCATGAGTTAGCACAGTGCCCTCTTGGCTCAGCCTCTGTCAGAATTCTGTTTCCCAGCTTTGTGTAGCACAGTATCTATTTTTCATAGTGTACAATGTTAGTAAGGAAGAAAGGGGGAAAGAAAGAAAGTCAATATTTGGCTAGTGATCCAGAGCCTGTAGAAGTCGATGCAAGAAGTCTGACTGACTCTGAGAAGGTTTGGGCCTAGCACATAAGTAGTCTCTGTTAAGTTAGTTACCATGGCTGTGTATAGACACTGCCAGCTTCATACAAAGGTAGGCCATTCTTTCTCAATTCAGATTGAAGCTGGTTTCTGAGGAAACACTTCAAAACACAGTAATCCATAAGAAACGAGAAGACTAACACTGGGTGTACACAGCTTCCCAAACTGGTGGTGAGAACACACTGGATGAAGAATAAATGGGAGTGTGTGCCCCGCACTCCTTGGAAGAGGAGATCAAAAGAATGTATGTGCAAGTAAAGGTGGTGGGAGGGAGATTTGACATAGGACAAGGATTATTTCTCTGAACCAATCAATGCTAGTCCCTTGATAGCAGCAAGGTTTCCTAGCTGGCTGCTTTGAGAAGAGTATGGCATTGTGGTCCAGCATCTCAACTACACAAAAAGTGCATGCCATCAAGATTAGCTTATTTGTTTATTAAATTCATAGGCCGCCCTTCCTCCCAAAGGAACGCAGGGGAGCAGCTGACATAAACTCTCCTTGCTCCACTCTTCCTGCACCTCTATTGGCTCCAGGAGGCAGGTAACAACCCACAGTGAATTGGATTTAGCACATCAACTGTTTTCTCCTCTGAAACACATTAATCAGATGAGGAAACTTCTGATCCCTTGAATGGCTGAACATTCAGATAGTCAGCGTGATGTAAGTATATTGTTTGACCTGGACTGAGAGTTCAAATCTCTGGGCGCTGTGATTAAGTCACTACCTCCCAAGCATACAGAAAGGCTAAAATAGGATAGAATAACTTCTTGTATGATGACCTGTGCTTGTTGGAGGAAGGGTGAAAGGGAGCAAAGGCAAAATGTGCATGTTAATAGGTCCTTCATCTTCATATAATCATATGGGGGGGGTCATGGGAGGACACCTAGTCCAATACTCTGCTAGATGCAGGTAATCCAGAGGCTGAGCATCCCTCAACAGATGGCCTCTGATTGAAGATCTCCAGTGAAGAATAGTCTCCCTTTTCCAGAAATTGTCAATTGTCAAAATGTTATTGCCATTGAGAAGATTCTTATTGTTCAGTTGAAATCTACCCCAGTATTTTAAGCCAGTGATGGCCACCAAGTTGGATGTGACAGCCTTAATCCACCCCTTTCCCCTTTTTAAAGATTGAGCCAACATATACCTGCCTCTAGTCTTGTGTCATTCTGCCAGTTCTCTGGGCCAGGTGAATAGACTGCGCACCAAGAAGATGATACTGGTGTCTGCTGTCTCATTGTCCTTGTGTTTTTGAAGCTACATGAAGTGTCCAAGTTCACCAAGGCCTCTTTGTATGTATTTCTTCCATCCCTGTACAACCCGACTATTTCTAGCTGATGGGATGCCTGAACCAAGTTTCCAAAACACTCAGATTTCAGTGACATATTGAATGCAATGTGCTGTAATCACAAAGATTCTACATGCCGTTAGAACACATTGTCTTGCCATTTTTTCCTCTTGGTTCTTGCCAAGTGACTACTATTACATTGTACATGCAGAGACTGATTGCCGATTCCACCATACAGATGAAATCACGCTGGACTAAAAATCAAAACTAAAACATAGATTTCCCTTGGGAATTACCTGGCTTCAAAGATGCATTATAACAGAGGACCATTGAGCCAAAGAGCAATCGAGTAGCAAGTGGCAGTTTGGCAGTTTGACTTTAGTATGCTCTGTCTGAGCCTGTGATTAAACTGAAAATGTGGCAAAAGCAATTCATTTTAAACACTATTGCTGCTGCATTTCACGAAGTTCATTTAGAGGCAGATCCTCCAGTATGCTAAAAACTGCCAATCGATGATCACTAATTAATAAGGAGATTGCTGTTGCCTTCTTCTTAGTGCAAGCATAGTATGCTTACCCAAACAGGCCAATTGCACAATTGCTTAAATCATTAGAGTTAATCAGTGTTCCTTAATCAAAAAGCAAGCTCTCAATAATTAATTAAGACCTGTCAGGTGAGGTCTAACAAAAATGAGACAGAAGGATCACTAAGGGGCTCTTACCAGTGCTAGGACCCATCCCTCTCCACTCGATAAAAATTGTCATATAAAAATAACTGTGCCTAATGTGAGGGGGGCGGGGCAGTGACAGGAGACAGGAGACAGCAAATGTTACAGGAGAATACATACTTACGCAGGAGTATATTTGAGTAGACATGTGCAGACATGTAAAGAAATCCTATGTGGCATTTTAAAACATTAAATCATTCGTTATGGCATAAGCTACAGCCCACTTCATCAGATGCATATTGAGTAATCCCAAACTGGCAAGTGTACATAGCGTGGGTGGGTGTAGCAAAGTCAGGTCAGAGAAAGACACTGATGGCTACCAACTTGGATTCCTTTAACTGAGGATTAGACTAATTCATGGAAGACAAAGCAGTCAGCAGCTACTAGCCACGATGGCCATTCTACCTCCATGGTCAGAGGCATTATGTGTCTGAAAACCAGTTGCTGGAAAACACAAGAGGGAAAAAGTTCTTGGGTCCTGCTTTCAAGTTTCCCATATGCATCTGCTTAGCCAACTGTGAGAACCAGATGCTGGACTAGATGGGCCATTGGCTTGAACCAGCAAGCTCATCTTATGTTCTTATGTTCTCAAATGACATTAAAAGAGCAAAATATGATTACTTAAAAGCAAAATAATTACAATGACTAATTAAGAGTGTTGGTGATAGGAATGAGTGAATCTGCCAATTTCAGTTTCCTCCAGTTTCTCATTTTTCCAATATTAAGTTCAGTTCTGCACAGTAAAATTGATTGATTATATTAAACCCACCACTTTGCTCCTCAGACAGGTCCAATGGTGTCAAAAAGCCAGTTTGACAGTACTTGAAACAGTGATTGATTTTGACAGTCTGTTGAAGCAAGTCACAGAACCTGCTTATCCTCACATGTAGCAAAAGAGTGACCTGTCTGTTGGCATGAAGGGAAAGAGTTTAATTGGGGTCATCAAAAATAATACAAAAGGTATGGGAGATCATTCCAGCAATGGTCTCTCAATGAAGCAATGGAACAAAGGATCATAAAGAATGAATGGCACAAAAGATGAGAACTAGGATTGCCAACCTTTGAATCTGCAGCTGTTCCTTTGAGCACAGTTTTATTTGATCTGTGGCAATTAACACAGGGATGGTCTCTGGATGTTGTTGGACTCCAGCTTCATTCATCCCCAACCAGCATGGCCAAAGGTCAGAGATCATGAGAAGTGTAGTCCAACAACATGTGGAGGTACATAGGTTCCCCATCACTGAATTAGAAGATGATCAAGTTTAGCTCCATGCAAGGAGTGGACCAGAACATTTTTTCGGGCCAATTGGCAACCCTAGTGAGAAACCAGAAAAATCTGATTCACTTGTGGGGTTACAGACGCTTCAAGTTACAGACTCCACTAATCCAGAAGTAGTACCTCAGGTTAAGAACTTTGTTTCAGGATGAGAACAGAAATTGTGCTCCAGTGGCCCAGCGGCAGCGGGAGGCACCATTAGCTAAAGTGGTATCTCAGGTTAAGAACAGTTTCAGGTTAAGAATGGACCTCCTGAACGAATTAAGTTCTTAACCCGAGGTACCACTGTAATCAGAAGAACTGACTTCTTGCCTGTGTATAAGCCTAAAGAGTAGTCAAACTGGTTTATTCTATGTTGGCATAAGAATATCAACAGTCCTAGCGAATTGCTCATGCAAAGAGACCCTTGTTCATCCATGCCCCTTTGTAAGTTGTTTCATTATCTGGAAGGGATCCAAAACCACATGCATAGTCTGACCTGCTGGGAGCCTGAGAGCCTGCCTCTCTCCACCTGGCCCAGGGCGGGGCCTGACAGGCTTCATAAGAACTGCTGCTGCTGCCGCTGCTGCCCAGCAAGGACTGAGGTATTTTGGGAGCAGTTTTGTTGGGAGTTTTTGCTGTTATTGATATTGATTTTTTGTATCTTTATTTTTATGTGGAAATTGTTCAGTTTGGTTACTGCACTTTTCCGTGTATAACATGCCCCCATGTATAACTCGCCCCCTATTTTGGGGGACCCAATTTTTTAAAAAATGAGGGGGAGAGATTCCCCAAAGTTGTTGAGCTTTTGGGGGGAGGATTGCACAGAACTGTTGAGTTTTATTGTGGGAGGGACTTCCCACAGCAACAGCCAATCAACAACAGTCCTTGCAGCAGCCACCAATAACAATCTACAACTCGCGGCAGCAACCTATCCCTGGGCCCCACAATGCACTACCCATGTATAAGATGACACCTAATTTTGAACATGATTTTGAAATAAAAAAAAATAGTCTTATAAATGGTAAAATACGGTATGTAGTTTTTGATGTGTTTTATTTATTTTTATGACTACTTTGCTATGTTTGTAACTATGTAAATCTTTTCATATTGTAAGCCGCCTTGAGCATTGTTTTAACTGTTGAAAGGTGGCATACAAATAAAATGATGATGATGATGATGATGATGATGATGATGATAGTCCGTAGCAGCTTCTTTTATCCCAAGCCACAAATAATCTGCATACTTTTCAGGGAATGCTGTTACAATTTGTGAACCATTAAGGTTAACAACAAAGGTCCATATAGTTAAAGCCATGTTTTTCCCAGTAGTGATGTATGGAAGTGAGAGCTGGACCATTAAGAAGGCTGATCACTGAAGAATTGATGCTTTTGAATTATGGTGCTGGAGGAGACTCTTGAGAGTCCCATGGACTGCAAGAAGATCAAACGCATCCATTCTTAAGGAAATCAGCCCTGAGTGTTCACTGGAAGCACAGATCCTGAAGCTGAGACTCCAATACTATGGCCACCTCATGAGAAGAGAAGACTCCCTGGAAAAGACCCTGATGCTGGGAAAGATGGAGGGCACAAGGAGAAGGGGACGACAGAGGACGAGATGGTTGGACAGTGTTCTCAAAGCTACCAACATGAGTTTGACCAAACTGCGGGAGGCAGGGGAAGACAGGAGTGCCTGGCGTGCTCTGGTCCATGCGGTCACAAAGAGTCGGACACGACTAAACGACTAAACAACAACAACAACAAGGTTAACTTTTAAAAAAGTGGTTTTGTTACCAATTTTGGACCCTAACGGATTGAGTATTTGTTATCACTTTAATCCACTTTTCAATTTTTGCCCCATTCCATTTATTAGTGTTATATTTTTCTTCTCATCTTTACTTCTGTTTTGTGCGTAGGTCTGAAACTTCTGTGCAATGCTTAATACAGTGAGCCCTGTTTGGTGGGAGTTCCCAGGAGTCTTAGGGGTGATAAGTAATAACAATCCTGTTTTTTCTTCTGTGCACCATCCACTGGCTTTAAAAAGAAAAAGAAGAAACAATATGCAATTGCACTTTGGATTCTGGCTGGGTTTTGGTGGGTTCCCCACCACCAAACCTGAAGCTCAGATTGTGTTTAGTTCTGCACAGGTTCTGGGCATTGTTCTGGCTTGAGACCTGTTTTCAACTCACTGCTATTAGCTGGGTGTCTCATTAGCAGACCTTCTGTAAACAAGGTCTCCAGCTTCCAAATGTTAACATAAATATTGAATTTTCTACTTCATTCCACTCCATGTTGCAAGACGTTTTGCCTTAGAAAAGCAGCATGCTCCTGGCAGGCTGCAGTGGGAATGGTGGGAGGAGAGAGAGAAAGGAGAATTGAGAATAGGAGACTAACTGATTTATTTTTCTTGCAGGTAGGTATGTGAACAAAAATTCAAACTGATCAGAGAGTTAAATATTCATAGGACATTATTCATTAAGATTCATCTTGCCAAGTGGGTGAAATGAGGCAAGGGAAGAAATTAGCTTGCTTGAGAGTGTCAAAGTGATTATGTGATTAAATTGCAATTTATAATTTCTCCTTCAAAAAAAATAAAAAAATGTTACTTCTTGATTTGTGTTTCTCCCTTCCTCCACTGTAATGAGAAACTTGAAGGAAAATATTGCATGTGATTTTGAAGAGAGAGAAAGAAAGAAAAAGAGTGCCCGAGGCTTAGTCTGTGTCAAAACAACAGACATTTTACATAAGGCCAATGCATCCTCATGTTACATTTTTGAGCTATGGTCCTGATTTCTTATACACATCAATTTTACCTAGCTATAAAGTGCTTGTAGCATTAGCTGTTTGACACTGATCACTTAAAGAGAAAATATAATAGTCCCCCCCCCCACTATTTTATAGAAAAGAAAACCTACACCATCTCAAGATTATGATTCCAAGGAAACTGACGTTAATACAGGAAGATTTGCTGTAAAGCACAATGGTGCTTTGCTGCTCTGTCCTCTAATCCTGCTAGGATTCAAGAACAGATGTTGCTTGGTTTGATTTCACAAATCTCCCCCGTTTCTGCATATTTATTTTGCAAAAGAACCCACCCCACACTCAACTGCAGCATAGGATGGTATCTATGGGCTAATATTTCTCTTTGATTTAAACAAGCTTGTCTCCAGTCTTCTTCTTTAATGCTGCCCAATAAAGATTTAGTGGTATGCGCTGGCAGCTGAAAAATGCAATATTAATTTGTGACTTGTTTATGAACACCATAAGGCTCGCCCAGGTTAATTAGACAAGGCAGGCTTTTCTTCAAGTGAATGAGCAGGCGTGATTTTTCCCTTTATGTAACTCTGTCACCCAGTTTATTTGTACATTTTCTGTTTTATTTGAAAATACGTTTATACAACAATGCATAAAATCAACCGTGACAAGGCTTATGTCAGCAGCACAACATTTAAGCCCTGCCAAGGTAGTAATCCATGGAACAGTCGCAGTTATCAGGCTTGGCAGGAGCTGGAAACCCTAGGACAGGTGGTTAGGTGAGATAGTGAAATTTGCACAAAAGTACAGTGGAAAATGGGGTGGGGAAGACAGGAGGGTGCAAGGATCCAGGTGGAAGTAACAGAACAACAACAAATCACTGACCAGCATAGGACACATAGAAGGAACTTTCTGCCAACAAAGGCGTTCATGTGAATCAATTGCAAACTGCTGGCTTTCTGACCAACATTTTCAAAGGAAGTAAGCATACCTATCTAAGAAATTAGGAGACATTTGGAGTGGGATATCAAGCTCACAGAACAAAGGCCATATGACAATGGCAAAGCACATGTTTTATTTCATTTTTATGTAATGAATTGGCCCCATTACAAAGGATCAGGTTGGAAGAAATTCCACTGCCAAACTTTATTGGCGTTTCCCAGTTCTTCACATTCTTAAGCCCTGAGCCCCAAATCCTAAACCAATATTTTCGTATTATTCTCAGTCTTGGACTTTGGTGGAATACAAGGAACAACTTCATATAAAGTCAAACTGGGGCTTTTTTTCCAGCCAGAATTCACTGGAACTCAGTTCAAGCACCTCTCAGGTAGGCACCATTGCTGTTATAAGAGAACAAGAGAGGCATTCATGCAGTGTTGTATGGTCAATGGACGAGGGCAACTAGGTTAGTCCCCTAAATGTTGCCCTGGTGCATCCCTCCCCAAAGACAGGGCAGCTTCTTCCCAGCATAGAGAGGGAAGTTCCAAGAGCCCTGTCGTCCCCTTCCCAAAGCCCACCTGGCTTTGTGAGGGAGACAGAAGGGCTTCAGCATCCTGTCAGAGCCATGGTGCCCCCTTCCCAAAGCCTGGGAAGCTTCTGCCCAGCTTAGGCTAGGAAGTGTGATGCTCATGTGCGTTACGTCAGGATGTTGCCTCTCCCAGTTGCCCTCACAAGCTGGAGCCTCTGGCCCTAACTGTTCCCCTATGAAAAATTTCACCACATGCCACCACATTCATAGTGAGTTACGGCACTCCTTTTTCTAGGAAAATAGCACTGAGTCAACCACTGGTCCATCTGTCTCAAGAAGTTGTTGGGACTACAGCGGCCATCATCCTCAGGGAGCAAGGGTCATCACCTTGGGTGATCACCCCACCTTGGGTGGGGAATGATGAGAGTTGTAGCCCAAAATCTTTCAAGGGCAAGCCACTTGGGAAACCTGAGAAACTCCAGCAACCTCCAACCATCAAGAGACAGAATTGTGGTGGATGCAAAATAGATCTTTAAAGACTCTTAAAGCACTTTTTTGGCTCTCCTCACAGAAAAAGGCTGGTGCCTTCAAGCCTTGTGAGAGATGCTTGGTGGACTTTTGCATGTATACTCACAAGTAAACCCAAATGTGTCCATGACAATGATGCTTTCCCCTTTCCAAATAAAGGATGCAACCTCAAAGGAGCTCAGTGGAACAGTCTTCAGCCACCTGTGGCCTGATCCTGTCTTTTTACTGTTTCTGTGAAGAAGGGACAGCCCACTAGGATGGTTGCATTGCAAAGCCTCTGGAATTCAATGAGACTTGCTTATATGTGCTTAGGCGAGTGCAACTGGAGGTCACAGTTGGCCCAGCAAGGTTTGTGGGGGAGTCTGTGAGCCACCCCTGCAGGGGGGGAGACCATCCCTCATGCTGGCCTTTTTGTACAAGGCAACTCCGACTTCTCTCCCTTTACTTTGTTGTCCTGGGAGAGGAGAACTGCATGTTCTGCACTCTGAACTGACATCAGAGTTTTTTTGGGGGGTGGACTCAGTTCCTCTCTTTCAGTGCCCAATATGGACTCGGTACCCAATACAGAGTCACAGAGTACTGGCACTTTGCACTGACACCACCCCAAATTACAGTCTGAGGCAACAGCTCAAGGTGGGGACTTTCAATTCCTCCACCACCCACAAAACATGATGGACTTTCCTCCTCTTCCAATTCCCATGTTCTAAAGTAGTGGGCAGAACAACTAATAGATGGCAGAGCCTAATGTTCTTGGAGGAACAGAGCAATTGTTCATGAGTGAAGGTGGGTGGTGACTCAGAGTTCCCCTAAAATGCGAAATACTGTTGCATGTCACCCCAATCTCCAAGCTGTGCAAGATTCCAATGATTCCAGACACTTGCCTACACCCACCAGATGTGGCTCTCAGAGTGGTAGATGACCAATAACGCAGCCCTTGAGTTGATAAGGTTGTCCACCTTTGGTCCACAGCTAATGAGCTATGAAATAATAAATGTCCTGGGATGTATACAACACTATTTGTATTGCAAACGAATGGGAGAACTTTTCAGTTCCAAGTCATTTTCTTAGAACCCAGCAGATGCTCTCATTATATTAACTAATTGTTTAATCTTCTCTACTATGCATGGTCAACAATGAATATTCAAATTACAAAGTGCTTTTCTTCAGCAGTGCATTTGTATAGACCATCAGAATTGTGCAGCCCGGCTAGATTGGGGGGGAAATTGCCTGCCAGCTGATCAAACATTGTTAGAGAGTTGATGGGCCACATTACTCTAAAAAGGGAAAGCATTGAATCATGTGCACTTTATGAGCAGTTAGTGTTGAAACAGGATGCTTTTAAGCTCGAAGACCAAATGCAAGATTCTGCAAGTTGTCTGGCATTCAGCCAGGTGGACTCACTTCAGAAGGTGCAATGAACAATGGAGCTATTGAAAAGTGGTGCTGAGAATGACTTGCATGGTGGCAAATGGACCAGTTATAGCATCACTACAGTCAAGAGAAGAGGAAGAGGAAGACTGTAATGTCATGTGCCTAACCCAGCAGGCTTTTATGTCTTTTAAATGTGATGTAAAAGAGAGTAATCACATGTGCAGGAAAATATACTAGAGCAATTAGGAAGTAAGAATAAGAGCAATGATAGGGACAACAACAACAACAACTTATTACATGTGCTCTTTGTTGACATTGGTTATGGCAACCCAGAGCTGTGGCGAACCACAGAGGAACAGGCAGGAAAGGGGAGGGCATCTCCTCAGAAACTATCCTGCTATGCTGCTACTTCCCTCCACCTGGTCCTCCAACACTGCTGAAACAGTCCTTGCTTCGAGCCTGTCATCTTATTAGAATCTACTGGAGTCTGTATGGCTGCCTGCTCTGTGTGTACTATAGTGAATACTGAATTTACCCTCTTTCTGTACAATTGCTCCATGGTGAACTACTGAACAGCAAGTGTCAGGCTTACTAATAAATGAAGTTCCTAATCTGACTCTATCCATCAAGACTGACTGTTGGCTCTTTCTGAGCATAAAGAGCTTCCTTTTCCAACTGAACCTTGCTTGAGCAGCAATATCAGCCAGAGATCTGGTGTGTTCCTAGAGTAATTCACCTGCTCATCCTCCAGTGTGATATATGCTATTATCTCTGAATCATATTTAGGATAAACAAGCCAGTCTCTAAACAACGAAAGAAATGGACACAAATCTGACAGCAGAACTGGCGAGGGAACATTTCAGCCTCTCAGGACACTCCGTAAGGAACTTTAAGGTGGCCGTGCTGGAACAAAGCAAAAAATAGCAATGTGTAGCTGAGCTGCTGAGTTACCGTTCATGGTGAAGTTCAATGCTTTTGAGGTTCAAATGGGAGTTTTTTCACTTCATGTGTTAATTGGCTTACAAATGCCAGGATATCTGTGTCAACAGCAACTACTGGTATTGTTTGTATGTGCGAATTTCCATTGTTAATGAATTAGCACCAATCTCACTTCTCTGCATTTCTTTCCCTTTGACCTTACTGCTTACAATTCACACACACAGCCATTGTGTATATATACTTGTAATTCAGAGGAACACTTTGTATATCTGTTGAAGTGGACTCTAGCCTATTAAAACTTAAATGTGTGGTTGTTTTTCGTAAGGCTCTTTTGTGGTTTTGCTGTAGCAGGCTAGCATAGCTACCTAAATGGAGACTGTATTAATTTTTTCTTCTTTTCATGTTTCATTTGTTTACCGCCTTCAGCAGTTTATGAGTTGAAGAAACAAAATATACAACAAATATTACACATCTTATAACAATTTGATCCAATACAAATGTCATAATAAAATATGACTTTCAAATAAACAACTTATATAAAATAAAGTAATATTCAATAATCTATTAGAATATAATTGTATTGGTTGTTCTTTAGTGGCAAGTCCTAGTTTGTTGCTGCCTCATTCTTTGGCTCTGAATCCCAACTGTTGTTCTTTGATCCAGCTTCCTGCTTTGTCCTTTAGCCCTGTCATCAGTTTTCTACCACTTGTCTTATGGCTGCTGGTTCCCAGCTTGACTTACCTTGGACTACTGCCCATAACCTCTACCCAACACAGCTCCAGTAACATGTAACCCCAATTACAACTTATCACTAAACTGAAAACTATGGAGAGACCTGGTCTTAATAGAGATGTTGGATTCCTGTCCATAACAGACATCAGTTTCTATGAAATGGCCAAACAATGCTCACAGTTTCCTGCTTGGTATTAATGATTTCCCCGAAATCATTAATAAGAAGTTCAGCAGTGGGCTAACCAAGTTGAAGGCTACTCTCAGTGGGTGGGGGGCACTTTGATTCCATTAAAAAGGTTGTTGTCCTTCATTTGTAAAAGGTCTTTGGATTTGGCTAAGTGCTCCATTAACACTGATCAGCATTTAACCTTCCTCGATGGTCCTCCCACATAGCTACTGACATCTTTTAAGAACAGGGAGAGGTGATTACCAGGGCATTGTCAACATGACCCAGTGAATCGTGGTCTTGCATGCAAATCCACTTGAACTTGATTTTCATTCTGAACTCACAATGTGAATGTGGAAGGTTTTTTGTTTTGTTTTGTTTTGTTTGGTCTAAGCTCCACCGTGTTTTATCTTTTCTTATAAAAAGAAAGTGAGTCAAGAAGGGCACTCAGTTGGCTTGGGTGTTAAGTATCATGCCAAGTATTGTGACCTTCATGAAGGTATGCTATTTCTCTGGGATCCATCTATAATGTGTCTATAATTACTCTGTCTTAATGGACAATTGTGAGATACGTACCAGGAATTTTGAACTACTGACATCATCTAATGCTTTAGAGTGATAAAGCATTCTCTGGCAAAAAGCTGGCCTTTCAAATGAAATGAATTTTGAAGCCTCTTCCATGTTCTTATTGACATATATTTGGAACTTTCAGAACATGGAGTTCACATTATATTTATTCACTTTGTCATCCTATACGTGTGTGTGTTTGTGTGTGTGGTTGGTTTGCAAGTAAAAGTAAACAAGCTTATTCTTCATCGGAGTAACTTTCCAGAATGGGCCTATGTGGGAATATGGTCATTTGTCCATAAGAGCATGGGCAAAAGTTTATTATCGCAAGGATGATTTCATAGCAGAAAGCATTGCTTGGAGCATGATCAACGCGTGAAGAGCTCATGCTGCCCGATGATTGGTCTACGTAGCATAGCCTGATCAAATACGTGGTCTGGTGTGAGAACATGAGACTAATGTATTGTATTGTCTTTTATCTGCTGACTGAGGAAAAGTTCTCTCCTTGAATTTGTATCTTTTCGTGGACACACACAATAAAGGTTGGGCTTCAGCAGCTTCTAGTGAGAGCTGCGGCCAGACTTCTTCAACCCATCTTGGCGTGAGACTGATTATTTACGGATGGCGAGCGGGTTCTCGTCATTTGGTGCCCCGTGTGACTACCTTCGGACTCCACATTGTTTCTCATCGTCCAGCGCTCACCACACCTTTTTCATCCGCTTCAGATCCCAGTGAGTGCTCCCAGAGCCCATTGTCTTCTCAGGCCCCGCTAAAGAACCACATTGCAACTTGCTTTCTGTCCGGGAACCATGCCAAAGCACAAGAATGAAACAAAACTGGAACACACGGAAATCCCCTCACCCCCTGTCCTGCCAAGAGTCCACAATAGTTCCAAGACAGCTTTCTGTACATGCTCAGGGGAACACACCACGGGGCAGGACTCCTGAGGGAGGAGAAAAGAAGAAGAGATCTGGGGGGTAAAATCCAAGCGATGCCAGTATAGCGAGGGCATCCTTCAAAGCCAGGCTCAGTTCCCAAACAAGAGAGGCAGCAAAACTGTCATGATATTTGGTGGTTGAAGTGGCGTCCCAGGGAAAAGGGACGAAGATGGCCTTTCAACATGCCAGGAAACACTGGAACAGCTGTAGAAGGTGACTCCATCCATGGCATGTCAATATGGCGATGTCTCCAGCTGCAGGGTGGGTTGAGGTCAGAAGGCAGATTCCCACAGGCCTATATATCAAAAGTGAGAGGACCCAGTGTACTGCATATCCATCTATTATTACAATCTGATTAACAAGCATAAAATTCCAATGTGGCCCCAGATGCAACAATCTAATCCCACACTATATCCCAAAGGGAGGGGTGGTGGGCAGGCACCACAAAGATCTAAAGAGGCCTGGCCCATGATATAAGGGGCTTATATAGCCAGCATTGGTGTAATGTGCAGCCAATGTTTACATGCCAACATACCATGTTTTCCATCAGGGGTGCTTGCAAAGCCACTCCCACCCGCTCTTTACAGCAGGTGGGTAAGCATGCTTTGATTAGCAGTTTGATATTACTGAACCAAGAACCAATAAAATATAGATTAAGAGCTTTCCTGGAGTCAATGGGTCACAGCCTGTAGCAGATCAAAAAAGGACAAAGAAAGAACCAAGTCTTCATTTGTCTACTCCACCATTTGCTTCACCATGTGAAAGGATTGCATTTAGCTGTACAAGCTCTGGATAAGTGATAGTATGCTCACAGACAAACAGCACTCCTCCAACAATGTATCTTATTTTGCCGCCTGTGGCAAAATGGGAAGGCGCTGCCCCACCCTGACACTGCTGCATCTGAAGCCTCCCTTACCTGGGTTGTACAGCAGTGGCTGTGAAGTGGTGGCAGCAGCAGGTTACAGTGAGATGTTGTGTGTGAAGACCCCCAAAACCACCTCCAAATGAACACACAATAGACACAGATTTTAGTTTAAGGTTTTTGGCATTAAATTTTGGCCACAACTTTATTGATTACAGCAAGTGAGTGGTTGCTTAGGAATTGGTTCCAGACTACCAGAACCCATGGAAGGAACAGGACTGACACTGGGCACCACCATATGTCAGTGAGGGAAAGCATCCTGGGGGAGCTAGAACTCCTTCGATCTCACAGCTCACCCCAGGTGCTCCCAGGGGCTCTGGCGGGGCCCTAGCCCCTTGACAGGGTTCGGACAAAAGCAAGGCGAGCCCCTGGATTCCTTTAACAGAATTCCCTAGCAGCAGCGATGGAGGGGCAGGCACAGCCAATCATGTCCCCTCCCCAAAACATTGAACCAAATGCCTTATCGCCAGCCTTACAAAGTTGTGGCGATTTGCTACACGGTAGGCAAAAACCAAGTGGCACCAGCCAATCAGCCAAATGGCAAAATTCCTACTGGGTCCCTGCTCCAAAACAGACGACCCCTAGACAGGCATAGCAAGGCCATAAGAACCACCCTAAATATAGAGAGAGGAGGGCGGGTGATCTGCTACACGTCGCAAGAAAGTGAAACTCTCCAGCGATATGCAGCAGCTTAAGTAGCTCCTCAGCAGCCAATAGCCAACCCAACTGACCAAATTTCTGCCCAACCAATGGGGCGTTGTGGCCATCCAAACAGTCCCACCCCACAACAGAAGGCAGTTTCTGGTGATCTCACCGCAACACGTGCCCTCCATGATGGAGGACCCGACTTGCCTAAATCTCATGACATCTCATGCACTTGGTGAGATTTCAGCAAGATTTCATTGAGATCTTGTGAGATTTCAGCAAGATCTCAGCAGATCTTGCTGGAAGCCACTGCTGCTGCCACCTCTCCACCACCCAACATGGTTCCCTCACCCTGCCCCACAGGTGGGCCAGCCCTGAATTAGAGGCTCTGAACTGAGCATCCAATAAGTATGGAGGAAGACTGACTTGCACAGAATGAGTTTTTGCCAAGGCGAATGGAAGGATATGCTGATTTGACTTGTTTCAGTTTCTCATTTTTGCAATCTTAAACACAGTTGTCCACATTTCTGCAGCTAATTGCAATTTTTAAAAGAAATTCTCATCAGAGTTCACCAGCATTTTACTTCAAAATTATCCTAGTAAAAACATTTTTGTTTGCACTTTTGGCAAATGTACACATTTTTTTCAAGCACGGTTATTTCTCCTACTGCTATGCATTATGTATGTTATCTCCACTAATTTTGATTCACCAAGATATGCATTTTTGCTCACATTGGTTGGAGAACTGTATCATCAAATTCAGATGAGTGTTGATTTCAATGTTTCAATTCTCATTTTGTTTTGGGAAGTACAGATTTGAATGATTCACCTTTACATTTCTCCCACATCTCTACCACAGAGAGGGAAAGGTAAACACCTCCAGTTGTAAGACGCAGTTATTTTACATCATAACAAATATATTATTCCTTTTCTCTCTCCCCCCCCTCATATAATTGTGTGAAGTTTATCCTTTCATGAGTAGAACTGCTGCAGATTTCTAGAGAACCATAAATGTTTTAGGTTCATGAGTTCCTAAACCTCAGCATAGTTATAGTTTTAGAAACATGCCTTCTAGTTGTGCTGTGAAGGTAAAGCTTGACTGATCCTGGGCATTGTACTATTTGCATTTATTCAAGAGGCAGTACTTTGATGAATAACTATGACTGCACAGACTTGAGTTTTGTGTAGTGCATGAAACCTGATTCTGGGACCTGTCCTTTATAATTCTACCACAGGAAAATAATGACAAGAACTAAGCAATCAAAATCTTGAGTGTATCTGATAATAAAGTTTATACACCCAGTGAAAAGGATGGTATTTGAGATTATTATTAATGGAATGGGTAGTTAGCAGGGCCACTATGAAAATGTCTGTATTTCAAATATATTATGCAAGTGAACAGCTCTGTGTCTGTTTATTTGTTGATTTCAGCTTTGCTTGTAAGCCCTGGGCTGCTTTGGAAGGAAGGGTGGGTTAGAAAACAAACAAACAAACAAGGCCAAATTACTTGAAGCTGTGGTAGCAAAAAAAACACACCCCATGGTTCTTTTGCTTGTCTTATAAGCCTAATGAGCTGTATTGATTATCTGAGGATAAAAACTGTGTAGCAAACTTCTCATTATATATTCATATCATTGTATGTGGAATCTGAGACATGGAACTGAGTTGCTTTTAGGAAGAACATATTATTTTTTATATATATCAAATGCAGAAACCATAACTTGGAGCATATACATGGTAATTTGTTTTCTCCAGCTGTGATTTACATTTGAAATGATACTTGGTTGACATTTTGTTTATTACAGTTCTACCTTGACCCATCAGCTAAGCAGTTCAGAATACCCTAAATGGTTTTGACCAATTTTGTTTTTCACAGCAACACTGTGAAATGGTTTTAAGGATAAGAGACAATTCATTGGAGCTGAGCTACAAATAGCTGTTGAGTGGGACTTCAGGCCAGAGGTTGGAGTCCACATGTCAGAGCGAGAAAGTCAAGAAAGTATGACTAAACAGAGAACAAGCAAAGAGTCAGATCAAACTGAGAGCTAGATCCTGGAAATACTATAAACACAACAGCAAAGTCCTAACCCAAGACTCTATAGCCCTTCTTATTGAGGAGAGCCAATGGCCAAGCTGGGTTGGTAGAGTCACTCCAAAACCTGGGAATCGCCTACTACTTAAAGCTGCTTTCTCCAACATGGTGCTCTCTACATGTTTGGACTACATGCTTGAACTAGCATGGCCAATGACCAATGGTGATGGCAATTGTAGGCTTAGATATAAACTTCTTCTTCTTCTTCTTCTTCTTCTTCTTCTTCTTCTTCTTCTTCTTCTTCTTCTTCTTCTTATTATTATTATTATTTTCACAGGTACTGAAAGTCTATTTAGGGGACAGGGGGAACAGCAGCAAGCTTTCCCCTTTGGAAAAATGTCACCCAGCTGCAAATTCTATTACTCTTGATTAAGATATTCCAAAATCTGGATTCTGTGGGAGGAGCTAGCATTTTTTAAATCACCAAATGAGCATTCATAATTCCGCCCATTTGCGAATGGCATCTTCTGGGACTTGTACCAGAGGACAACATTTCAAAGCTTCCATTTAACAGTGATACTTCTGCCAGTCCCACTCTCCACCCTCTCCAAGATGCTTTAAAAGTGTGTTGCATGTTGCTAGTCAGAAGGGCAATGTAATTTCTTATTCAGCATTCAATATCTGGCAAAGAGGAAATCAAATATTCTCCTTGGTGCTATAAATAGCATCATAGCTCATCTTGCGGAATACATGAAAAGCCTTCTTGAGCTGGAGGAGCAACAATTTTGCCAAGCAACAGATGCAAAAAGAAAGCCAACCCTCCTCTAAGAGTAACTTAGGGAATTGACGGCTGTCCTTTCCCCGTGTTTAAATTTCTATTTATAGGAGCAAATCAATGCCACTATCTCAGGCTGCAAAGACAGGAAGTGGGGGGGGGGGTCCAGCTGTCCAGCCAGAATGGCAGGTGTAAAGAAGCCCATAGGTAAAGGTAAAGGTACCCCTGCCCGTAAGGGCCAGTCTTGCCAGACTCTAGGGTTGGTGCGCCCATCTCACTCAAGAGGCCGGGGCCAGCGCTGTCCGGAGACACTTCCGGGTCACGTGGCCAGCGTGACATCACTGCTCTGGCCAGAGCCAAAGCCAGAGCCAGAGCCGCACACGGAAACGCCGTTTACCTTCCCGCTTGTAAGCGGTCCCTATTTATCTACTTGCACCCGGGGGTGCTTTCGAACTGCTAGGTTGGCAGGCGCTGGGACCGAACGACGGGAGCGCACCCTGCCGCAGGGATTCGAACCGCCGACCTTTCGATCGGCAAGCCCTAGGCACTGAGGCTTTTACCCACAGCGCCACCTGCGTCCCTGCAAAGAAGCCCATATTAAATATTAATCTGCATTAGACAAAGGGCCATTTCGTCTTTGTCACTCTGGCAGCACAAATGGAAAATCCATGAGGCCTTTTCAATTAGGCTGTGCTGACAAGGCTCTAATCGATGGGGTAGCCAGCAGGGATGTGTAGCACACAAGGTGAAGTGAGAGCAATATACTACTACACATGCCATGCAACTAGCCGGCTTGCTCAGGTAGAGTCATAACGCTCAGATCAAATATTTCATCTAAGTCATATTCTCCTGATTAGCAATGAATTTGTTGGGAAAGTGGGGCCATAAATCTTTCTAAATCCCTTGCACCTTTCACCCAAGGACCTTGATAGAATACACAGCCTAAACCAACAGCAAATCTGCTGTTGTCTTTTGGTATCTTCTGCTGCAGAATTGTGTATTTGGCTTTGTCAGATGCTGGCATTAGTAGTTGTGTGATAGATGATGGTTGGTTATGCTAGCCTGGTGTGCAGATCCTGGTGTCTTATCACATCTTGAATGCTATTAAAAGTAAAACTGGTTTGGGTATTTGCCTCCATCTAGACCAGGGATGTGGAAACTTTTACATTCTGAGGGCCACCTTCCCTTCTGAAAACCTGGTAGATGGGGCCAGTGAATGTAAATGTTACTTTTTATAGTTGGCTACTTTCTACACATACTTCTCTGTAACCTCTATCCAGACAATCTAGAAGCATTAGAAGAATTCAGGGACTCACTCCAACCAGGCAAAAACACTGGGGGTGAGATAGAGAAGCCAGAAGGACCACATTTGCACTCTGGCGCTCAAGTTCCCCACTGCTGACTTGGACATATCCTAAATGAAGGGAAAGCTTCTTACACTAAAAGAGCCATGTGGTGGTTATTGAGAAATGCTTCTACATGACTGTGGCCCCATAGGGGCCCTGTTGTAAGTGGCTTATTATGTGGATCAATTCTTTTGTATTTGAAGTCTCCCAGTGAGCACTACACATTCCCATCCTGCCTGTCAAAACAATTCTCCATGCAGAAGATTGATGCAGTTAGTGCCTTTCAAATGCTTTGGGCTCTCTTGCCCTATTCAGAAGTTTTTTTTTCTCACACACAGCACAATGTATGAATGTGGCTTTGATGACTAGGCCTACCCTTTTTCATCTGCCATGTACAGCACAAACATCGTGAGGGACAGAGCCTTTTGCGTGTATCTCTGCAAAGGCTTTATCCCTGCAGAGGTTAGCACTGTGTGCAGAGAAACCAGGTGGTAGCAGTACTCAGTGAGCAAAACATCAGGGACTGAGCTGGTCAATATAATCTAGTCCTCATTCATATTTTGGTCTACACAGGAGCAATGATCTTCTGAACAGGGCTTTTGTGCAGCCACAACCATATGTGGCTTGTTCAAACTGCCAAACATTTGCATGGATCATGTCCCCCAACAATATAATTCTTGTCTGATTATATATATATATATATATATATATATATATATATATATATGGGTGGCGCTGTGGTGTAAACCACTGAGCCTTGGGCTTGCCAATCAGAAGGTTGGCGGTTTGAATCCCCACGACAGGGTGAACTCCCATTGTTCAGTCCCAGCTCCTGCCAACCTAGCAGTCAAAAGTGCAAGTAGATAAATAGTTCCAGCAGGAAGTAAATGGCGTTTCTGTGCACTGTTCTGGTGTCACCAGAAGCGCCTTAGTCATGCTGGCCACATGACCCAGAAAAACTGTCTGCAGACAAACATTGGCTCCCTTGGCCAGTAAAGCCAGATGAGTGTGTATATATATATATATATATATATATATATATGTGAGGAAAGCTTGCACACAAGACTTGCAAACATCAGGAATGAATGTAGAATATGTACATCATAATTTGTTGTCTCACTTCCATGGAGAGTCATTTCTAGAATTACTTAGATAGGCAGGCATTCCTGTGGGGTTGTGGTTGGCCATAACACTAAATCATAATTTGTTGCATCCATGCTTTATTGAACAAGTCTGGAATAAGCTCACATATGTTCACAGAAACCATGGTTGGTTTCACCTAATGTTGTTTAGTTAACCTTGCCAGGAGGAGGGCTTTCAAATGTGTATCAAGTAACCAAACCCACCTTTGCTCATGGCAAGATGTAGAAACAATCTAGATTGAAAGCAACATGTTGAGTTTGAGCACTAATCATTCTGGATTGAGGAAAAACTGCATGCTTTCACTACAAACAGGCTAGTCTGTACACAACCCAAGTGCTTTCCAAATGTGTGCACTTCCCAGCATGTGTCCTCTTCCTTCTCTCTCTGTCTGCCTACCTTCTTGATTTCATTTGACTTCAGGCTGACCATACTCCAGCATTGACATATATATGTGTGTGTGTGTGTGAGAGAGAGAGAGAGAGCGCATAACTGCTTTGTGTAGTATGTAGTGTACAGTCTGTGCATAGGAATATGAATCATAGCCATTTCAGAGGTAAGCCCGTTTAATAACTCAGGGGAGAGGAGAAAAGGGCTTAAGCAAAATCCACGTGAAATAATATATTTGATGGAGAATGTGTTCTCAGTATTTCAGCTTTGGCTGTCTAAATGCAAGTTCCAAAGTAATCTTCCAAATGTGCATGAGGCTGATATGCATGATAATGTCAAGTTATATCCCCAGACTCTTTCCACTGTTCATGAATGTTTCCACTCCACTTTCTCTTGCGCTGCTGCAAGCACCAGATACCTGCCCTAATGGAAGGTCTTTTGTGGTCAGTTCTCGCTTCGTATCGGAGAAGCTGGAGATGGAATCCCTGTGCAGCACACCTCTCTTTCTTTGCAACCAAAACAGCATCCAGTACTTTGGTGTGAGGATAATCTGTATGCATAACAGCCAGCGTGAAGATGATAGGCACTGAATTAGCTGCAACTCCCAGATATAAGCATGCTCACCCAGAATTAATAAAGGTAGCCACACAAGTGTATTCATGTTATTAAACAGAATGAGTAATTTCTTCAATAAAGAATGTTGCTGGAAAAGGGCTTCCTGGCTAATTAAAAACACAGCTGAAATTTCTCAGCAGACTTTACAGAATGGTGACTTGATTGGCTGACCTCTAGAGCAGTAGCTTAGCACAATCTCTCTGGAGATTCCCGTCTAGTTATGTGAAACGACTGTGAGTTTTTATACTGTGGGATGGATTTCAGAGAGTCCAGCACTCAAACCACAGACATTCAAGTGTGTTTGGTAGCTGCTAATGAATGCTCCACCCTCCTAAAAGTTTCACTTGGCTGTTCTGAAAATCCAGACCAAATATAAGTGCTGAGATGAAGCTGGATCATACGAATGTAAAGCAGTATAATAAAACTGTCCATTTGAAATCAGTGAGAAATTTTTCCAGACAATTGTCCAAACCCTGTGATGCTTTTATGGGTGCAAAGGGATCTTTGGGGATCCTAACTCCTTAGTCAAAGAACACAGTGAATCACAGCCATCCCAGGCATATACACAATGAAAATTGCAGCTATGAAAACACTAAGGGAGCTGTCATCACCTTTAAAATAAATTTGAATGTGAAAGCGCATGAGCTCTGTGTGCACATTATGGCCCCCCTAAAGAGTTTGGATTGCATTCCATGTTTTTAGGTGAATACTTTGCAAAAGATATAGCCTCTTGGAATTACTCAGTTGTATCAGCTGGGCTGTTCCTTAACCTATTGGTGCTCTTAAGGGAACTGGAATGAAGAACTTGATTGCTCTTACTCCATTTTATAGACTCTATATTATGGGCTTGGCAGTCCTTTCCCAAATGTTTTTATTAGGGCTATTAAACAATTTTGAATTGGTTAAACACCTGTTGTCAGAGCTGCCTCTAGGTCCCAGCTCACAGAGGACCAACGCTAGGCTGTCGTTATGTACAAAAGTCTTTATTGAGGTTTAGTTTCTATTTCAAAGCCGCAGCGCGCAGCTCTACGTCTTAAAGCCTAGACCGGCGAAGTACCGTCTGAGTCTCCTCCCCTATGACACCAGTTTAAGATCCTAGCCCTGCTCCACCTCTTACGCTGCTCTCTCCTCCTCTGGGTCCTCCTGCCCGCTGGGGCATTGCCCTTTCTGGACTCTTCCGACGCTGAGTCGCTTAGCTCCTCCCCCTCCCTCCGGCGGGCTTTAGGACCCGGTTCCCAATCCTCATTCTCTGCTGTCCCGCGCTCCTGTACATTTGAACTTGCCTCTCGCACCAACCCAGTGACCTTCCTCCTGACCGTTATACTACTTCTGTCACTGCTTCCCTCTTCTGGGATACTGGCCGGATCTGACCTCCCCTCCGTTGTCTGACTCTCCAATGGAGGTGTGGTCAGCCCTGCCTTATCTTCTCTCCCTGTTGGGGAATGCACTGGCCCCGATCCTTGGGACTCTTCCCCCCCCACTCTGCTCTGGTGGGGAAGCTGGTCCTGATTTCCAACTACTGCTCTGGGAGTCCCTGCTGCCCCCTTGCTCCTGGGGCGTTCCCCTTGGGAACCCCCTACCCCTGACCACTGGCACCCCCTTCTGTGAATCTTCCGATTCACTGGAGAGGCTCATGGAATCCCTCGGTTCACTGTCCTCTTCTCCTACGCTCCCCTCGGATTCTTCCCCTTCGCTCTCCATCTCCTCTCTTCCCTGTGCCTCTGCTCCTGAACCCCTGACATCCTGTCTTGTAACCTATTAATTTGCTGAATGACTAAATTTCCACTGGCATATTACTAACACCTCAGTATAGATGTAGTTTTGAAATATTGGTGGAAGTACACAATGCCGTTGTCAGAAGGGGGAAAAAATGTTTAATGGTTTGGCAGTCATTTCCTATTGCAGCAGATGCACCAGAACCTAAATAGTTAAGGGAAGGTCTTTATTGAGACTAACAGCCTCACCAATTTAAACATTCAGCATTGACCCACTGATTGATCCAATAAAGGTTTACTCTATCAATCAAAGATGACAACCAGGATTTTTATCCCAATGATTGCCATTTAAAGTGTGTTCACTGTCTGCAGTACATCTGAATGACATCTACAGCTGGCTGAGCTTTCCTGCTTGCATGAAAAATAGTTTTAAAATATGTTGATAATAGTTGAATAACAAGACAATTGCAAATAACTGGTATTTTTCCTGCAAAATCCAAAAGAAAAAAACCTGGGGAGGAAAAGCTACTTTGAAGTTAAATCAAAACAGAGCATTCTAATTAAGGCTGCAATTCTAATCCCTGACCTGGGCTGCTGGGGGGGGGCAGAATTAGGATATAGTAGATCTCCCCATATGCTCACCTCCACTGACCTTGCCAGCGTGGAGGGGGGTAGGTCTCTACTGCTGTGATGCCCCTCCTGCAGCCACAGAAACTGCAGCAGAGGCAACAATTCAGCTATTGTTGGTCTCTAGGGAAGTGGGTAGAATGGGGTCATCCAAGGACCCTAAAATTATTTGAGCCTCTCTGCTGCATTAGGCTGAAGCTGGCATGGCAAACCAAAAGGTTCTAGCCCCATCTTCTCTCCCTTCCTAGCCAGAGATGGTGGTAGCTCGACCCCTCCATCCCAGCCCACTGCTCTGTGGCCAAAGTTAGGATTGCTCTGCTTGTAGACATTACGGTTTTTACAAAGAAAGTTTAATCCACAAAAGTTTCAGCTAGGTCTGGGCTTATTTTTGTGGTCTATTTTATTGGTAATGGTGTCTCCCCAGATCCCAGGAGAGCTTTTCCTTCTCTGTTTATTCCAACTTCAGAGAAGAGCAAATCCTTTGCTCCCAAATTACTTTTGCTGTTCCTTGTCACTGACTTACTAGCTGACATGATTCACGGCGTCTTAACAGAGCACCCTTGGATGGAGAAAAGAAGGGCAAGAAAGAGAGCAGCAAATTACTGTTATGTCAGAACATGAGTACGATCAGACAGAGAAGGAGACTTCACTGTCACTTACTGTCCTATCACCAACAACAGTCTGCATGCTATGGAGGAAAGTGGAGAAGGACGAAGCCTAATTAGGGAATGAAATATGTCCATCCATTCACTCAAAATGGCAGGAACTGTAGCACAGGGTAAAAACAAGAAAGCTTTCCTCAAATGGTATGAAATTTGCTCAGGAATAACATAAAGGATGGCCAACGTATAGAGTTTACAGCATGACATTAGGTGGATCAGTTAAGATCACTGCTAACACATGTTAAACCAGGGATGGGGAAACACAGCCTCTGGGAGCAAATGCACTTCTCCAGGCAAACCATCCCAAACCACACCTGTCACCAGCTCTGTTTTGCACCCTCCTTAAATATTTTTGTTTGGCTGGATGTGCCTTTGAACTTGCATCTTGCTTGCCTCTATAGAGGGTAAGGAGGCATGTGTGAGTGTGCAGAAACTTGCCTACTGCACTAACAGTAAAACCCACATTGTTGCTCTGCCTACTTTTGGCTTTGGTTCTGCTCATCACTGGTTTGTGGCTCTTGGAAGCCCTGACAGGAATGTGGCTCCCATGTTGTCTCTGTTAACATGGAAGCCAAACTTTACACTGATGTGACAGAACAAGGATGGGGGGGGACCTGTGGCCTTCCCGATAAACGTTGGTCAACTGGCAGCAGCCCCGAGCAGCATGGCCAATGGTCAAGGATGATGGAAGTTGTACTCTAATAACATCTGGAGGGTCACAGGTTCCCTGTCTCTGCTGTAAAGCCAACATTGACTTGTTCAGATAGATTCCATGCATATGCTGGCATATGCCTCTTCAAAAGTTTTGACTGTGCTAAATCATTGCCAATCATTCATCATCTCCCCCCCTCTCTTATTCTACTCCTGTTTCCTGGGTATCACTGTGCTCTTCTATCAATACATACAAAAGTAGATTTTAAAAATGGGTGGATTTTAATCATACTTTCCAGGTGACTCGGAAATTTTAAAAAAAATAAAGTGCTATAATGATGTGCTTGGTCAGTGCTATAATTTGAATGCTGCTAGATTAAAGTGATTAAAGAATACTCTGTCATATTTTCCCCTGCCGACCCCACATTCAAAGCTATGTGAAGATGCATGGGAACTGTGCACTCAGATATTAAAAAGAGAGAAACTGAGGGAGAGGGAAATGACAGCAACTGATCATTAAGTGTACATCAGTATTGGTGGCATCAGGCTCTCATCAGTACAGGAGCAGTAATAGTGCAGACTGTGCCAGAGGTAGGGATGGAGGAGAAATTCAATTTAGTACTCATTTAAAGCCAAATCTATCCACTTCCACTTTCCAAAACAAAATACAAACTGATACACAGCTACCCTTCAATATTCACACCTATCCAAAGTTTGCTATGAAGTTCTTCAGGCAATGTTTGCAAGAATGCATATATTAGGGGAAAGTGTTTAATGAACCCCATGGAGATGTCCTGGTGGGAATGGTCAGATGGGGTGGAAGAGTGGGAAGAGATTGGGGAACTGGAGGATCCGAATCCAGGAAACAGCTGTGTGAACTGTCAGGAGAATAGCTCACCTTTGGATACCCCAAGTGCAGCATCCAAACTGATCGATGTGGCACCCTCTGACAACATACAGCCTCTCCCTTCAGGGGATGCACAGAAAGATAAAACTGACTATGACTCAGCCCTGTCATCTCCACCCCCATCACCAAGAACTCAAAGACAACTGTATCATCACAGAAAGTCTTCACATGTTCAGCCTACTCAGCAAAGTGTTTGCTTGCTTGTCCAATTCCAAACTTCAGGACATCAACCATATGAATGAAGATCCTGCTCTTCAGAAGGAGATTTCAGGGGTCATGCCAAATTTGTGGTCCTCTTCTTAGCTTCTGCCTAGCCATATACTTTAGAGCTTTGCAATGCTCCCTGACTTTGTAACCTGAAATTCGTCTTATGCTTGTAGTGAAGTTTGTGTCATTTAAAGGTAAAGGTAAAGGGACCCCTCACCATTAGGTCCAGTCATCACTGACTCTGGGGTTGCGGCGCTCATCTTGCTTTATTGTCCGATGGAGCCGGCGTACAGCTTCCGGGTCATGTGGCCAGCATGACTAAGCTGCTTCTGGTGAACCAGAGCAGCGCATGGAAACGCCGTTTACCTTCCCGCCAGAGTGGTACCTATTTATCTACTTGCACTTTGACGTGCTTTCGAACTGCTAGGTTGGCAGGAGCAGGGACCGAGCAACGGGAGCTCACCCCGTCACGGGGATTCGAACCGCCGACCTTCTGATTGGCAAATCCTAGGCTCTGTGGTTTAACCCACAGTGCCACCCGCGTCCCTTATTGTGTCAGTTATGATGGTTAAATAAAAAATTCACTGGATCCCTAGATCCAAACACAGGGCAGAATACTCTCTGGTTAGAGAGAGCCTCAGCAGAGGTTTTAAAACACAAAATGTACAAAATGGGAATGCTTTAGACCTTTAAATGTTAGACCTTTTTATTCACATGACAAGAACCTAGAGCTACTACATGCAAACAAAATTGGTGTGTGTATTTTTCACTGTCTTGCTTAACATACTTTTGCCATGTTTCCTAAGCCAATTCTATCATAATTTTTCACAGTCCTAATCTGACTTCCTCTGGGCAAATGCATTCAGAAAAACTAATTTTGAATGAGTCAAGCAATTACATTTTCCAGTGGCAATTTTATAAGCAGAACCACAGAAGGTAATGAACAGCCTTCTGTCCACTCTGTTACCTGGAGTGATGTCAGCCACTGCAGTACTGTCACCCAAAGGTAGACCAGCAGGAGTAAAGTTTCATACTTTGTCCTTGGGAATTAAAAGAACTTGTATTGATTGATAAACCTAAAATAGTGTGCTTTTGGTACATACTCAAAGCAGCACCGGGCAGGAAAATGTGATTCATTGCTTCCTTCAGCTATGGCCAAAGGCATCAGCATTAAGTAATTCTTAATCATTTGTTCATTAGCAAAAAATTCTTACAGACTTTACAGTGGGAGAAACAGTTAGGCAGGCTTCTATCCTATGCTTCTCTGTGGTTTTCTCTTACCCAGACATCCTGATCCATCTTCAGACCTTTTCTTCTGATTCTCCCAAAAAGCAAAAGTGTGAGCAGGTGGTATGTCTGCCCCAAATATTCTGCAGCTGTATACCACCATCTGCTGGACTCTTCCCTAACACCAGGCCATCATTGTATTCCAAAGGGTCCTGCAAACATTGTACTATACAATCTTAGGACCTTCTTTCAACGTTACTTGGTATCACTTTATATGTCCTGACCATGCTGTCCATGTCCAAATTAGAGCTCAAATGATTTCAATTTTCTGCAAATCTTTTAATCTTTCTTTTCTTTTCTTTTCTTGCAAATATTCCCAATTATAGCTATCATTGGATTTAGTTGGATTGGGGGATGGACAGACATAAAAGTAACTTTGTTTTCTTAAATTTAGCAACAAAATCTATGACAAGTTTTTACCCATCCAAGTGAAATTTCAATAGCTAATTTCTCTTTCCATGCGAGTATAGAAGTGGGCAAAACAAAAATGGAAGGAAGACAAATCTGACAGACTGAATTTGCAATGGACTGGAGGCAATTCCTCGATTTCCAAGTATTAGTTTCACTTCTTTGAGAACATGGTGCTTGTAGAGCAAAGCAAGGGAGGGAGGGCCGTAGGTTGGTGGTAGAGCGTTTGCTTTTCACGCACAAGTTCCTAGGTTTAATGTCCGACATTTGGAGCAACTCCCCTGCTCCACCTCCCTGGGAGCTGCTGTAGACCTGTGTGCCCTGGTGGAAGGCAGAAGCAAAGGAGCCCTGCCCAGGGAGCACACATAGCACCAGCTCCCAGTTGGCATGAGAGAACTCTGTCAGTCTTCAGTCATTCATTATTATTATAGATTTATTTATACCACACCTTTTCCCCTGAAAGGGTTCAAGGCAACTTACGGATAATGTATTGGGTGCCTTGGCAGAAAGGCAATATATAAATCCAATAAATAAATAATCTCCCAGTGGGGCTGGAAATGTCCCCTGTCTGAGACCCTGACAGTGTAGACATTGCTGAAGTAGATGGAATTGGTCTCTGCTTATGTGTTTCACTATTTTTGTTTCTGTTCCTTTTCTTCTGGTTGGTACCCTCTGATACATAGTAGAACTTCAAATGACACACAACCAACAAGGAGTGATCTGTACCACAGCAATGATAGATTCCCTATATAATCCCCAAATATATCTCTCTATCTGCCTTTTGGACTTCTGTGAAATGGAAGATCAGAGGCAGGGGCCCGTTAAAGATTCCAGCCCTGCTGCTTTCACCCTCTTTGATTCAGGTTAGTTCTTCCAGCAGACATTTGTGGAAGGGAGAATGATGCTAATGAGACACAACGTCAGTCTTGAAATGTTTTATTTGGCAAATCAGGGAAGAAAAAAAGCCCTGACACTCAATTTCTCAGCTGTGCTGGTGTGAGCCTGAGACACATCAGCTCTTGAGGCTGCCCTGAGAGCTCATCTGTCTGCTCCAACAGAGCACAGTATGTTCATTTCAGGGGGAAGTGATGGGACACACGACAGCCTTTAAACTGGACCAAGGAAGCTCAGCAGGGTCAGGGTGAAATCAAATACAGAAACAACTAAATAGGTAAGGGCTCTCTGCTTGGCTTCACAATAGCCAATCTAGGTAGAAATAGTGTTTCACAACAGCTGGTTAAGTTGCAAATGAAAGAGACAGTTTTGACTTGCTATGGTTTCCTACAGGTTCTAAATTCACTAAGGCACTTTTGTGGCACTTGCGCGCGCGCACGTACACACACACATTTTTTCTTGATTCTTATTTCTAGAGCCACCCAAAAAGCAACGGTAGTGATGCTGGCCCATAAGTAAACTTCCAAAATCCATATTAGCTTCCAAAATGGTGGTCTGTGTAACCCACCCAGAGAGTCAGTGGCAACATTCACATAACAAAAACTACCACAGAGATATCAAAATTTTCAAAAGAAGCCCATAGCTTGTTTTTTGGGGGGGAAACTTACCTAATTGGGAACCACAGCTCTACACAGCCATATCCTTCCTGTGTTTGGGTGACTGAAGGGGGCTGGTATGTGCCCAGATTAAGAACATAAAATAAACCTGCTGGATTGGGCCAAGGGCACATCTAGTCCAGCATTCTGTTCTCATAGTGACCAACTGGATGCTTGTGGGACACCAGAAACAGGACAGTCTAGCACAGCAGTTAGTCTATCTTACTCCTACAGCTCTGTCCACGATAATCAAAAGATCCCTTTCAAATGGAATGGTGACACAATCCATTTAGGGAATGACTCAAATTCTAGAAAATTCATTTGATATTCCATATAACCTAGCAGAATTAACGTTTTCGGCACTTTCTATCTGGTTGGGGGCGTTTTTAACAGCATTGCTGTTGCTTAAACTCCCAAACAAGTTAACAAGTTTCAGAGCAAATTAGAGTGTAACTAATTCATAGCATTACCCCCAAATTCATTATAAGAACCTTTTTGCACTGCATAATAATGACAATATGATTAATGAGTATCAAAGCTCAACAATCCAATGTTCCAGTCGAATAGACTCTCGGTTCCTTGAAATCCCAGCCGGCTTAGGATGGGTCAAATGTTCATTTGTTCCAGGCCATTAAGTAAAAGGTTTCTTTAAATATTAACCTTGAACTTGGCCATAGATTAGTTCTGTTTGTTTGTTTCTTATTGAAGTTTTGAAAGAGACCATTGCTGTGGGGAAACAAACCAAGAAACTTATTTAAGGAACTAATTCTAAGAAGTAGAAAATCTTTCTGTGGAAGGATAGATTAAAAAAAAAAAGATGTACAAACGGAAGTTCCACAATTTTTCCCTTAAAATGACTATCCTCAGGCATCTAGCAGACAGCTGTCATAAAGTTCAGTCAGATGCATGGGATGTCTTCTGCCCATTTATTCTCTTAGGATCTGATGGTAGGTAGTACTGGGGATTCTCTACCCCTGGGTGAGTTATGTGGGGCTGGGGGGAAAATGAAAGGTAGTCTGATGGACCATTTACATAAAATAAAATTAAGGTAAAGTAAAGGATTGACAAGCTAAGATATTGATGTGTGCAGTGGAGGTTGATGATAAAGGGACTAGAAACAAGCCTTATGAGGAACGGTTGAGGGAGCTGGGTATGTTTAGCCTGGAGAAAAGAAGTCTGAGAGCTGATATGATGGCTGTCTTCAAATATCTAAAGAGCTGTCACACTGGAAGATGGAGCAAGCTTGTTTTCTCCTGCTCCGAAGGGTAGGACTCGAACCAATGAATTCAAATTACAAGAAATGACATTCTGATTCAACATCAGGAAAAACTTTCTGATGATATGAGTGGAACGGACTCCCTCAGAAAGTGGTGGGCTCTCCTTCATTGGAGATTTTAAACAGAAGTTGGATGGCCATCTATCAGGGATTATTTAGAAGTGTTTCCTGCATTACAAGGGGTTGGAACAGATGATCCTTGGGATCCCTGCAATAGATGGCCCTTGGGATCCCTTCCAGCACTACAGTTCTATGAGTCTATGATTCCTCTATCACTTTCTTATTATTGTTGATCAAGATGCAGAGCTTGGGCTATTAACTTCTGATCTGTAGACCCCAAAGAGAAGCATTGCCTTACAGCCAGGTCACTTGGATTCTGTGTTCTGTATTGAGGGTGGGGGGGATAGAGAACTGACGCAAGATATACTTGCTTTCCTATTTTCCCAGCATCTTAAAATCTTTGAAGCCATGTGGAGTGGAATCTCCTGGGAGAAGAGTAGTCATTGTGGTGTCTTCTACAGAGCCTGGGAATCTTTCAGAGTATTGGAAGACTTGCATATTTGCTTAACTGAAACTAAGGGCTGAATTAGACATGAAGTTAGATTTATTGTTGCACATGCCGGGGTTTCCAAATGCAAATAGCAGGTTCTGTGGGCATGGTGATAATTATCAGGATCACAGGAGGTAGGGAGAGGAAATATCACCCTTTCTTATGCTGCTGCTGCATTCCTCAGGAAAATACCTCCTCTGGAGCTGATACAGTGGTACCTCGGGTTAAGAACTTAATTCGTTCTGGAGGTCTGTTCTTAACCTGAAACTGTTCTTAATCTGAGGTACCACTTTAGCTAATGGGGCCTCCTGCTGCCACCGCACAATTTTTGTTCTTATCCTGAAGTAAAGTTCTTAACCCGAGGTAATATTTCTGGGTTAGCAGAGTCTGTAACCTGAAGCGTATGTAACCCGAGGTATCACTGTACTTGCTTTGGGTACCCATTAATCACCTCTCCCCAAATCAGATGTTATTTACATTTCTTAAAAAAAAAAAAAACCCTGCATGCTAGATGCAATGGTACATCTAGCATCATGTCTAGCTCTATCCTAAAGTACCCAGATTTCAAATTACTGGCACACAACCTGTACTTTTAGAAAGGGTAACTAACAAATGTTATTCAGTTTTTAAAATGCATGTCGATAACTTGCTTTTCAGCTAATTTCTTACCACAAGGCTCCCTGTGTCCTTTGCACTTTAAGCAGTATCTCTGTTTGTTACCGAAGTAAGTGGCAGAAAATAAATCACTAATCATAATGTCAAATACAGTTTGCATAAAAATCAATCCAATAAAAAAATGGGAATGAAAGGAAGAGAGGCTGTTGCTTGAATATTTTAATTAAAATGTCACACAGTTACAGGAGCAGCAGAAACTGTGCTTGGAAAAGAGATGAAATAGTCTCAATAAACACAGACATGATCTGTAAAACTGTTTCTGAGTCTTCAAATATTTGGGAGGTGTTACAGATAATTATCCCGGTAGAAAGCAGATTGGTAGAAGCACAGCCTTTAAAAAAGGATGAGATTAGGATAAATAAATGCATTTGTTACTCAAGAGCACCTTTTATAGCTCTGCAAAAGCCACAAAACTTCCAGCCATATGCCCCATAATGATGTAAGCTTTTTCTCTTCCTCTCCCCTCTTTCCTCTGCATCTTATTTCTTAAACGGCAATAACACATGAACACTCATCAGAGCAGTGTTCACCCCAAATCCCAAAAATCCTTTCAATGCATTTGTGTTCAGTTCTTTTTGTAATTACAATAATACTTTGTTCTCAAATAGCACTACTGACTTTGCAGAAGCGCTCAAAGCACCTCATGGGCATTAGGATGTGCCCACACCAAAGGTCACCAGGGGTGCATGTCCACCTACAGACACCTTCTCTGAAAGCAGTACCAGCTGGCAGGGTGACACCAGATGGGCTACATTGCTGACTTGTCTTAACAACGCTACACAATAAAATAAAAACATCACTACTGATTACTGAAAGGGAGAAGGAAAGGAGCAAGATAGCAGCAGTGGTAAACCTTTTGGCCTCCAGCTATTGATGAGCTACAACCCCCTGGCCATTGGCCATGCTGGCTAGAGCTTACAGGAGTTGAGGTTCAGCAACATCTGGTGGGTCAAAGGTTCTCCACTCCTGTTCTAACTACTATATAACATAATGAGTCAGTGGACTATAAAAGTAGCATGTATTATAGCGAAGGCCCAAAACAGAGGTGGAATGGAAAATCTGTGACCAGATTTCCTGACCTTTTTTGTGTGTACTTTACAACACCCCTTGTGAAAAGATGTCCAGTTGTAGTCAGAAGATGAGCACTGAGGGAGGGGTTAAATCCCTCCCCCTGGACCTGCCATTAATCTCAGTGAAAGGGATGGTATCTAGTCACCTGTATCACGCCTGCATCTTTCTGCCAGTGGACTAATTGCAGCTTTGGTGAGAGGAGAGGCTGGACTGGGCAAACAGGGCAGAGTGGGGATGAGAAGCCTTGGTTCTCCAGATGTTGTTGGGCTCCAATTCCCATCAGCCCCAGCCAGCATGGCCAATAATGCTCAGGGGTGATGAGAGTCATGTTGTTGTTTAGTCGTGTCCGACGCTTCGTGACCCCATGGACCAGAGCACGCCAGGCACTTCTGTCTTCCACTGCCTCCCACAGTTAGGTCAAACTCATGCTGGTAGCTTCGAGAACACTATCCAACCATCTCGTCCTCTGCCGTCCCCTTCTCCTTGTGCCCTGCATCTTTCCCAACATCAGGGTCTTTTTCAGGGAGTCTTCTCTTCTCATGAGGTGGCCAAAGTATTGCAGCCTCAGCTTCACGATCTGTCCTTCCAGTGAGAACTCAGGGCTGATTTCCTTAAGAATGGATAGGTTAGAATCATAGAGTTGGAAGAGACCACAAGGGCCATCGAGTCCAACCCCCTGCCAAGCAGGAAAAGTTTGATCTTCTTGCAGTCCATGGGACTCTCAAGAGTCTCCTCCAGCACCATAATTCAAAAGCATCCATTCTTCGGCGATCAGCCTTCTTTATGGTGCAGCTCTCACTTCCATACATCACTACTGGGAAAACCATAGCTTTTACTATACGGTCATAGTTCGACAATATCTGGAGGGCCAATAGTTTCCCATCCTTGGTGTAAAGGAAAGGGTAAACTCTTCTCCCCTTACACCCCCCATTGCTTCTTCACAGTACCCAAAAAAATGTTAAGGGCTCTAATCACAAATCTCTGTTTTGACCCTTAGCTACACACTTAAAATGAAAAATGCTGCAAATAACATCTACAGCAAGAAGAAACTGCAGTGTGCACACCAGAGAAACTACCGGTAAATATTAGTATTCAGAGGCTGCAGCCAGCTATGCAAACAGTAGTTGATGACACTCAGAAAAAAAGGGAAAGGGAGAAAAAAACACTTTTTTTCCAAGTTACAAAGCAAAATAATGACATTCAGATTTGAATAACCTTCAACTGCAGTGTCTGCCCTGCAGGTATTTGCTGGAGCTAATAAATCCCCTATTTTAGGTAATGAGACAGCAACTTCAGCTGTGTAAGCAGAGAAACGGACATGGATTTTAATAATTCAGGCAGAAAAAGCAAAAGAGGTGCGGAAACCAAGTGAATTTCATTCTGTAATTTAAAATGATAAAACCTGATGTGTGTGTGCATGTGTATTTACATCTGAGCAGCTGAAGAGGATGGTAGGCAAAACATTTTACTGTAAGAATTTAATATCTCTGTTTTCTTAGTCTCTATAACATGCATTCAGAGTGTAGTATAATATGTGGTATGTATTGAGCTAAGCAAAGCTGCAATTGAACCACTTACTTGACTGCCTGAGGATCTCACTCTGTGGAAATCCCTGTACAAAACACAGACAACATGTTGACTTCTTATGATTTTTAAGGAGTTTACCCCATCCTGTAGCCAGCTATAAGCTCCCTCTTAGTACCAAGGAATTGGGTAGGTTGCTGATCGTTGTTTCATTGTTTCCTCCCAATCAATCTGATCAATTTAAAGATGAAAAGTTTGGCCAGACACTTTCTTTTTCCTCTTGAGTGTATACATTAATTCACCTATTTTTATCTCATCCACGGCCATTATGGAAGCCGCTACAACATAGATTACATCGCCAACTATAAAATTAGAAACATCTAACAAATAAATTTAAAACGTTATGAGAGATAATGGTGACAACAGTTAAGAAAAGACAGAGCAAAATAACAGCAAAACATATTGGAGAACAGGGTGTTTTGAGTTATCCCTCTTCTACCGAAAAAGGCACCCTGCAATAACAGTTGTTGTTTAGTCATTTAGTCGTGTCTGACTCTTTGTGACCGCATGGACCAGAGCACGCCAGGCACTCCTGTCTTCCACTGCCTCTCGCAGTTTGGTCAAACTCATGGTGCTGGCTTCGAGAACAATACCATCTCATCCTCTGTCGTCCCCTTCTCCTTGTGCTCTCAATCTTTCCCAACATCAGGGTCTTTTCCAGGGAGTTTTCTCTTCTCATGAGGTGGTCAAAGTATTGGAGCCTCAACTTCATGATCTGACCTTCCAGTGAGCACTCAGGGCTGATTTCCTTAAGAATGGATAGGTTTGATCTTCTTGCAGTCCATGGGACTCTCAAGAGTCTCCTCCAGCACCATAATTCAAAAGCATCAATTCTTCAGCGATCAGCCTTCTTTATGGTCCAGCTCTCACTTCCATACATCACTACTGGGAATAACAGTATATATATACACACACACACACACATATATATATATATATATATATATATATATATATATATATATATATAAAACACATACATACATATATACATATACAGCAGTTGGATAATCTGATCCATCTCAAAGAAAGTTTTCTGGTCCACCAAGATGTTGGAATTCAGGCTCGGTCAGAGGTATGTGCCTATCTTTCCAGGCACCGGCTGAATTCTTTTGACCTCCCTCCGGCGACTCCCGGCAGGAAAAACACACGAGGTCCGTTCCGGCGATTTTCCTCAGGCTGTGAGAAAAACACACCAACTGCTTCTCCTCCTCCCTGCTCCCTGCATATCCCCAGGGAGGGGAATCAGACCCAGACAGAAATGTATCTTACATGCTTTTATTCCTGTCTTTAGCAGTCATACAGTGAAAGATGTCCGCTCTCTTCAACAAACAGAGAGAAACTCCAAAACTCCACCCATGTACATCCTGTACAGGTCATATGACACACACACTGAGCTCACATCCTGTGCTCAATAAGGAGAATGGACTGCCCCTTTGTTTCCATGGCAACAGTCACATACATCCTGTCTGGCTTTGCAGCCACAAGCAGCTGACTGAGCTGCTAGAGCCTTTGCTTGCTGCAGCATTGCTGCTTTAGAATAACATACTCCCCCTAAAGCATCAATGCGTGCTGCGAGCAAAGCGTCATCCAGAGAAGAAAACAAACAGTTGTTATACTTATAACACTCCCCTGTTGTTTCAGTTCCACCCTTGGAACTACCCGCCACTGGTTTTACCAATGTACCTCTCTGGTTGTGTGACTTCCAAGGAATGAGTGCTTCTGCATTACCTTGGTTAACAACTCTCTGTTGTGCCTTTGTCTCTGACTCAGACACAGCTTCAATTTGACCTTGGTCGTTTACAACAGCAACACATGCAATAGCTTGGTTGGCAAACTCTTTTGAATACCTCTTGGGTGGTACACCCTTCGTTGCTCTCTCAGACCTACGTAAGAGGTGCTGCTCTCCCTTGCTTTCTGGTTCAGCCTCTGAACTCTCTGAAGAACCAGTACTAAGCTTAATCAGTGGTTCATCCTCCTCTTCTGAGGGTCTAGTCATTACGTGAGATTTCCTCTCAATGACTGTGACAACTGAGCTGTCTGAGCTATCGCTGTCATCATCAGTACTACTGAACTCAATAAGATCAAACCCATCATCATCATCATCAGAATCATCATCATCACCTGTGGGAAATGTGTGAACAATCACTCGCTCCTGTTCAGGAGCACTCTCTAGAAATTTTGTGAGAATCACCTTACCAGATTCAGACAAAATTACTCTGTAGAGACCCTTTTCATAACCCACAAAAATGCCTCTGGCATTCTTTACTCCACCCGGAGCTTCTGTCCTCACATGAGACCCAAAAACCTTGAAATGGGCAACAGAAGGTTTTCTGTGGAACAGTTTCTCAAAAGGAGAACATCCCAAGTCTTTTGAAACCTTTCTCAACCACGTGTAACAATATGACATTAGTGACTCAGCCCAGTACTCATGTGGCAGATGTGAACTAAGCAATTGCGCTTCCATTCCCTTTTGCAATTCTTTGTTCACTCTAACACAGACACATCTGTTCCAAGCTTCTTCGGAAGCTGCAATTTTGTGTCTTATCCCTTTCTTCTTCAGGAACCTCTGGAAATCCTGTAAGAGAAAAATTGGCTTCTCATCTGTGCAAAGACAATCTATGTCAGCATCATGCATATTTTTAACCTTGTCACAAAACTCTTTAAACCTTTCTAAGGCTTCTTTCGGTCTCTCCAAAAGATAAATCCAGACAAAACCTGTAAAAGAATCAACACATATTAGGTAATACTTTGCATTGCCTCTAGACGGTGCTAAAGGACCAATCACATCAGCATATACCCGCTGAAATGCCCTGTCGACCCTCGAGGTGACCTGCTTGGCGTTCTTCTTGGCTACACCTGCAAAAGAAATCGTGTTAGAATCACAAGAATTACATTCCATGTAATCACTTTGATCAAAAGTCAACAAATACAGTCCATCTTTCTCTTCGGCAGAAAGATACAGCTCTCCATCTTTGTAGATCTCGCAGTGTTGATCATCATAGGACAGTTTTAGTCCCTTCTTGGCAATCTGCGAAACGCTGAGCAGATTGTACTTCAACTCTGGAACCAAATAAACATTGTTTATAGTCAAGTTCAGACTTTTAAGATACACAGTCCCAATTCCGGTGGCTTCCAGCTCTTGACCGTTGGCTTGTTGTACAACGAAGCTTTGCTTCTTAAACGACGAAAACAAATCCCTACAATGGGTCATGTGAACCGTCGCTCCCGTGTCTAAAACGAAGGAATTCCCCACTTGTGGTGTGGCTTTTAGGGACATCAAAGCCTTTGCAGGCTTCGCCTGTGACTGGGCATGACTTCTGCCTGACGCCTCAGACTTCGTGGCGCTTCCCTTGGCTCCTTTGTTCTGACGTGGCTTCCTGCAGTTCCGCTGAAGATGCCCAGTCTGTCCACAATTGAAACATCGGACAACGTTTAAAGCTACAGCGTCTCCTCCAGTAGCTACAGCAGTGGGGGTGTTAGAATTCCGTTCTTGTCTCCCCCTGTCCTTGACTTCCAGGGCAGCAAGTCTGTCCTGTTCGTTCAGAACCACGGCAAAGACCCTGTCCGAAGTTAACTGAGCTGCTGGGAGGGACCCCAACTGACTGGCAACCGTTTTGTAAGTCCGATTCAGGCTGTTGATCACCATGAAGCAAAACACTTCCTCCTGCAGACGGAAATTGCGTTCCACCATCTGCTGACGCAGAAATTTCATTTCCGTCAGGTGCGCTTGAACATCTCCATCAGGCGCAAGCCTCAGGTTAGTCAGCTTTTCAAAATACAGCAACGCTGAAAAACCTGCATCTCTCTGATGTGTCCTTCTCAGCGTGTCCCAAACATCTTTCGCGTGCTGTAAATCTTGTATATGAATAAGCTGAGAGTCTGACACGCACAGAATTATAGCGGTTCTGGCCTTCACATCCTGTGACTCCCAAGCACGCGTTGGTGCTGCAGGGATGGGGTTCTCAATCACCCCAAACAGTCTCTGATTCTGCAGCAAGGCCTTCATCTTAATAGACCAAGATGCATAATTGTCACTGGTCAAAAGGGGTGGAGAAGGCAGGCCTCCCCCTTTCTTGGCATCCATTTTGAGTCCTTGCATTGACTCTCAAACACAAGCCTCTAAAATCCAATAGCTGGCTTGTTTACACTCTGTGCACCTGGCAGCTATAACACTGGCTGCTTGGAAAGTCCCTTTCACAGTTCCTTTGTAAGGGCCTAGTAAAAACACGAGCTGTTTTAGCCTCTCTGGGCACAGCCTGACTTCCAGCCCTTATCTTGAAACTGGCCTGCGTTGCTAAGCAACCACATTCCTTTCCTTGGACAGGAAAAACCACAGGAATGCTTGGAATGCAGACTCTTCTCTCTCGGAGCTGTTTTTCCCAAACGTTGCTCCCATGAAGCAGAGAATTAATCCATCTGCATTCACACTCTTAAGCCCGAAAATCTCATACCTGGGCTCCGTAGCTTGGCTTTCAGCTTCTTCTGGTGAGCTCCTGGCTGCAGAGAATCAGCCTCCATCTCAGGCTTCCATGGAGAGGGATGAAAATAGCAGCTCTGCTCCTATTTCTGCAGACTTCCATGGATCGTAGAAACCAGCAGCTCTGCTACCACTGTTGGAATTCAGGCTCGGTCAGAGGTATGTGCCTATCTTTCCAGGCACCGGCTGAATTCTTTTGACCTCCCTCCGGCGACTCCCGGCAGGAAAAACACACGAGGTCCGTTCCGGCGATTTTCCTCAGGCTGTGAGAAAAACACACCAACTGCTTCTCCTCCTCCCTGCTCCCTGCATATCCCCAGGGAGGGGAATCAGACCCAGACAGAAATGTATCTTACATGCTTTTATTCCTGTCTTTAGCAGTCATACAGTGAAAGATGTCCGCTCTCTTCAACAAACAGAGAGAAACTCCAAAACTCCACCCATGTACATCCTGTACAGGTCATATGACACACACACTGAGCTCACATCCTGTGCTCAATAAGGAGAATGGACTGCCCCTTTGTTTCCATGGCAACAGTCACATACATCCTGTCTGGCTTTGCAGCCACAAGCAGCTGACTGAGCTGCTAGAGCCTTTGCTTGCTGCAGCATTGCTGCTTTAGAATAACACAAGATTCCACCCGTTTTGCAGTGGCAGCAAAAGAGGGCAGGGAATGAAAGTAGAGAAACTGCTGGGGGCAGGGGGCAGGGTGCAGAGAGCCTGACAGGGGTCAAAATCATCCTTTCTCCTGTCATCAGATCAATGATCTATGCATGGGTAGGCAAATTAAGGCCCAGGTGCTAGATCCAGCCCAATCACCTTCTAAATCTGGCCTGCGAACGGTCCAGGAATCATCGTGTTTTCACATGAGTAGAATGTGTGCTTTTATTTAAAATGCATCTCTGGGTTATTTGTGGGGCATAGGAATTCATTCATATATTTTTTTCCAAAATATAGTCCGCCCCCCCCCCACAAGGTCTGAGGGACAGTGGACCGGCCCCCTGCTGAAAAAGTTTGCTGACCCCTGATCTAATGTGTGGAGAAGGGATGATAACCTCACTCCTCAGCTGAGCTGCAAGGGAAGGATCTGTGCCTGTTTATGTGTGTATGTGTGTGTGCTTGCACATGTGTGCGCATGCACATGTGTGAGTAGCCACACCCACTTTTACTCACACCCAGCTCTGTCTGTTGTGTGCCCTCCCCACCCCCCAAAGGACTGGCCAAGGATTAGTGTGTCCCTCAGGCTGAAAAAGGTTAGCCATCTGTGATACCAGGGGAATACTGGCTGGAATCTTACCCAGTAATGGTCTAAGGGAACAAGTAGTTTCTTAAGGTAGTCCTTTAGATGTCCTGGTTCCAGGCCATTCAGAGTTTTAAAGGTCAATATTATCACTGTGAACAAGGCCTGGAAACAGACAGCAACCTGTGAAGTTGGCATAATATTGCCATACTGTCATCCATTTACCAAATCCCATTTACTGCTCTGGTACTGCATTTCAGATCACTTTTCAACAGCTGCCCCCATAGCTAGAGATACAGCTCCATCTTGACTCACCCTATCAATTGTCCCCTTAAATGAAAACTGATCACAAACTTGCATTCCACTCCTTTCATTTGTCCCATAGGCTATTTGATATATTTTACATGTAGTAAGGATCTATCAATTCAACAATCATGCAGCATTTCAGCTGTAATAACAGATCTCAGGGAGGGGGAAAAAAAACCCCTATAATTTGCTTTCATTGCATAGGGAAAAAAATCTAGGGCAATCTTAAAGCAATAAATAACTTTTCAGATATCAGTGCACATGGATTGGAAAAGGTAGTCATTTTCTCATAACTGCCATGCCACAAAAATCAGATAGAATCATTTCGGGAACATGGTGTTGTCAGTTGCTTGAAGGTTATTTTTGACAGCAGAGTGTTTATAGGAAAAGGGGGATGCAAGAAAACACTGTGCAAGAAAAAATCCAACCATTCAAGGTCTCAGTTTTGTTGTTGTTGTTGTTGTTGTTGTTGTTGTTGTTGTTATATTAATAATAATAATAATAATAATAATAATAATAATAATAATAATAATTAATAATAATAATAATAACATTTTGCATCCAGATTGCACTTGTTAGGAGTTAAAGCCCTTTGTGTGCATTTTCTCACTAGTCTTTACAACAATCCATTAAGCAAGTCAGTATTGTCATCCCTATGTTGCAGAATGGGAACAGATGGGCCTAATCCTGAGATACTTTGACTTGCTTAAAGCCATTCTAGAGAGATCAAGTCTGAGGTGAGATTTGTATTGAATATTTCACATCTAGGAATGGATGAAACTGTCTATTCCACTTTCTCTCAATTTACATTTTTAAAAAAATCTGCAAAAAATTCATTAGCATTTTAGTGTGAATTTCTCTTAACTTTTGTGTACAGTTTTGACTAATTTGCATATTTTTTCAAGCAATATATCTTTTTGTATACATTTTGTATGACATACATTTTGTATGACATTTTCATGTGTGTGTATATTGCTTAATATACACTTTATATACATTATTTGGTTGGACAACTCTGCAAAATTTGGAAAGGCCTGCATTAATAATGATAGCTGTGTTTTGGTTTGTGCATTGATTCAAGAAATGCCAATTAGGTAGTTTCTCATTAAAATGCAAACTAATTTGAAAATCTTACCCATCCCTATGCACAATTCACACTTAGCCAATACTTAAAAGCACACCAGTTAGCCACTATTTGAAAGTACTACTGTTAAGTTGCGGGTGAACATATCAGACGACACAGCGATTCTTCAAACAGCTCTTGTTTATTCACAGGCCAGAACAGAACTGGGCTGAAGGGTTCAGCCAACCTGCTTATATAAAGCTCAACTACAAGGCAACAGTAACAACAGTAACAACTATCCAATCACTGAACATCACTTTCAATTCCTTATTTGCATATGTGGACCTGAGTGAAAACTATCTACAGTATCCCCCTGCTGGCCCAGGGTGAGAACTTCAGTACATAACAACTACACTACATGGTTGTTGTTGTTTTTTAATGTATTTTTATTAAAGATTTTCTTGGTTTACAACAGTATGTGCAATGTCTCTCTTTTTTCCAAGTAACATTTTTTACAGATCAGTTTCATTTGTTGAGACATTAGGAAGAAAAGGGGGAAAGAGGTGGAGGGGAGGAAGGTGAGTGGGGGTAGGGTCGGGTGGCAATGTTTCTATTTTATTTAATATATGGGGGGGTTGTGTCAGCGTCGCTTGTGCAGGTTCTCTGCTATTCACTTGTGTTCTGCACTACATTGTTTAGTCACTAACTAATCAGTATAGTTAGGTTGGCAAGGAGCAAAGAGATTTCTGATAAGAAATCAGTACTTCATGGCAACCATGGGACCAACTCAACCATGTCATCAACCCAAGACATCAAGCAAGGCATATGCTCAACGTAAGTTCCCGCAGATATCCTCAACGGTATCTGAAAAATGGGCATGCACACAAAAGCTTATACCCAGAACAAACTTAGTTAGTCTCTAAGGTGCGACTGGAATTTTTTAATTTTTTTATTTATTTCGACTGCGTCAGATCAACACAGCTACCTACCAGAACCTCAATGTAAGTCTTTTCCCCAAGTGTTGTGAGGGGTGTTCTGAAGGTAGAGACAGTCCATTATGATTATCATCTGGTGAAGTTGGGATTGGTGGTGACAATTCCCTTGCAGGTGTGGTGGACCTGTCTGAGACAGATGGAAGGTGATGGTTTCTGAATGCTCTGCGGTATTTTCAAGCAGAGAAAACCAATGATTCCATTGAAGCTCTGGTCTCACAGTTAGTCTAATTCAGCAGGGCTCTTCATACATATGTACTTAGCTATAACAACTTGTGCCATTGCCTAAGTTTGAGCTCAGGTTATCTTACACAAGTTTTGTCTCTTAAGAAAGGGAGGAGAAATGGGTTTGTTCAGACATGATTCACCTGCAAGGCTTAGCAGCTGTCCTTCAGATGACTTCTACTACCTACAAAACACCCAGAATCAAATTCCAAGTATAATCATGGAAAATCTGAGGGGGGAAATAAATTCTATGACATTACCGTTCTTCAAGGATTTTCCATTTTAAACAATTTGTATTGTTCATTTTTTAAGAAAACAAAAACATGTTTGTCTTGAGGTGATATTAAAGATGACCAGACTCATTGCTCTGGAGAAATGGTAACTGTAAAGTTCATGAAAGCCAGATGTGTCAGGGAGACTCATGGAAATGATCACTATCAGCAGCCTAGCTGCAAATACAGAGAGACACACTGTTCCTGCCAGCTTTTTTGCTCAAGCAAATTATGAGATAAGCAGACTTTGTTTTGCATTACCCATTACTTGCTGGTTAGTATCTGGCTTTGCATCTCAGTCAGAGAATTGCATGTGTCTTTGTCACATTGCTATAAATATCTGGATGCTCCTTTAGTCTGCCTCAATAGCCTAGTCAGCCAAGAAATGGCCTGCTTCTCCAGTGCTGAGGAAGGGACCCAAAAGCTATTTCCTTCTCTAGAAAGCCACCCCACAACCTGAGCACACACACGCACACCTACACACACATAGTGAGACTGCATAAGAAAACCAGTATCGTGCAGCTGTTAAAGATTCCATGTGTGTGGGGGGAGGGTGGCCCGCAACTCGAGAGGAGGGGAGGTTGCGGGCCACACCCCCCCCCACACACACACACGGGGGCTGGTTTTGCCCCCGCGAGAAGAGGGAATCCCCGGGCGTGCCTGCAACCCGGCCCGCCAATCAGCGGGCAGGGGAGGCGTGGCCTAGCCCATTTAAGGCCGGTGCGCCCGGGGTCTGCCCTCTTTTCCCCGTTCCAGCTGCCCGGTTTTCCCATCCAACCCACCCTTTAGGCTTAGCTTTGACCTTGCTATGGACTTCGGTTGATCGCCGCAAGGGGCCTGGTAGGAATTTTCCAACTTGGCGCAATTCAAGCCTTTTGGTTTTTTCGCCTACCTCATAGCAAACGTCACAACTTCTTCGGTATTGGCGGTTAGGCATTGGCAGGGGTTAATTGCTATGCAAATGAAGGGGGGAAGGAAGCACCATCACCTTCCCCCAATGAAAAGGGTAGTCCGGTAGAGGACTCCGGGGGGCGTTGCCCTGTCCGAAACCTAGGGAGGTGAGGGCCTCCGGCACGCCCCCGAGCGGTGATACGCGTGGGATCCTAGTTGGCGTACTTCAACAGGACTCCCACAGCTGGTGGATAACCCTTCCTGGTCACCATGCCGGGTAGTCGATAGGAGCCAATGCCTAAGGCCAATACCTTCCAATTCCTGTAATCAATAAAGTTGTGGCCTTTTTTATGCCCATTAACCTTAAATAATGCATCCTGTGTCTTCATTTCACTTGGGGGGAGGGGTATCACCACGCAAATGTTGTTGTTGTTGTTCTACATCAATGTCCCCCCACCCGTGCCCCCTATATTCTGATAGAATACGGGAAAAGGGTGGGGCTGGCTGAGCTGCCCCAATGGCTGTTAGCGAGAGGAGTATGTAACAATACCATGCCGGCAAATGTCTTGGTTGTACGCGGGAGCCTTAGGTGATACATGGTAAAATCACAAGGCTTCCATCACTCTGTCTTGGGTGCCAGAGGAGGCACCTGCACTGGATGATTACAAGGCAGCACTTCTGTGCCAGAAGCATAGTATCTATGGTGGGCAGCTATGACCCCTTTAGGCCGCTCCTGCTACCACCATCACTGTAGTTGGATGCGTTGAGCAGTAGCCTACTGACTTGCAGAGTTCCGCCTCTTCCCCTCTCCATGGGTCCTGCTCCACCTCCTCACCCTGCTCCCCCTTTTCTCTGCCCCCTTTCCCCCTATTCAGGACTCTGTGTGACACAGTGAGAAGCTGTGATGGCTTAAGGGTTTTCATGACAGTCCTGGCATATTCTGGACAATTGGAGACAATGCTTTCCGTATTCTGTGTTTTCCATGCTCCTGCAGTAGTGTAAGGCAGAGGTGGGCAGAAATTGGATCAGGGTCTACTAGTAGATGTTTGAGTGATTTACAGTAGATTGGTAACAGTTTCTTATTTGTCTCTAGCAACCACTAAAAAAAGCTTTCTCATTCCCCCCAAAAGCAACTAGACTGCTGAAAAATACGCTAGCAGTGGATTTTTATGTGAAAGGACTGGTGAATTTCTGGTACTGAGAACAAATTCATAGTCTATGTGTGTGCTCAGAGGAACCCTGTTTCTTGGATGCCCACCTGTCTGAACCTGACACCAGTTGGTGAACCTCAGGGTTCTAATAAAACACACAAATACTATGTAGGCTGTGCAAGCCTGAAGTTTGCCACTCGTGCTGTAAGGCTGTTGTTTCAGGAAGAGCCTGGATGAGCATCTCAGTGCATCTAGTCAAGAAGAGGCACCATATGGACTTCAAATACATGCTCTCAAAAATTTAGAACCTTCCTGAAAAGTAAAACCACTGAATGTACTGATGCTGCTCCAAAGTAACTCTTGACTCTTCCTGGATGGTTTCTGAAGAAACATGAAAGCAAGCTGAAGGAGATGAGTAGTGTCCAAAGAGCTCCAACCACATGTATAGATATTTTCTTCCCTTCCAACCTATTCGGGATATGCCAAGTGGCCTGGGGAGAAATAAGTACAACCAGAGTATCTAGCTAGCATTTGTGGCTTAGTCTAAACTGGAACAGCAGGCCCATAAGGTAGAGCTTTCCAAACTTTTCATGTTGGTGACACACCTATTAGACATGCGTCATTTCGCAATGCAGTAATTCACTTTTACTAGCAATCTGGAGGTTAAACTAATCTCTTTCTAGCCCCATGAGGAGTGTGGGGAGTGTTCACATGACACACCTACACACTGCAGACGACACCCGGCACACAATTTGGAAAGCTCTGCCATAAGGAACATTGAACATTATGCAAAAGTTTGCTCAGTGTTTCAAGGTCATGTGTGGAAGTGGCACTTCTCTTAAGAGATGTTGCTAGTCTAATCAAACATTTTTCTTGTTTCCTTCATAGTTCTGCCCAAGCAGAAGCTTGGATAGCAGAATAATATGGGTTTCATACTGGGATATCCAAGATCTGAAATGGGCCACAGAACCATTCGGCTGCAGTTGTAGACAGGACTGACTGGGGGGGGGGCAGATCTGTAATTTTCCATTATTCACCTCACATTCTCACAGTTTCTTTCTCTGATTATTTTTTTATTTTGGAGCCCTTAGGTTTCCACTGCACTAATAATGACTCTAAATGTTCACTGATTCTTTAAGACAATTTCATGCTAACTCATTTCCAATTGCAATGTTGCCCTGGGGAGGGAAATGTTCAGCTTTATGCTACAATAAAACCTGTTGCATACAAATTAAAAGGTGCTCTTTCCACCATATCAAAGTCAGTTTGTCTACTAATTCAAATACAAGCATATAATTAGCAGAAAGAGTAGTGCTCTTGGATATTAGACAAGCCAAACATGGTATAGATATACATTATTTTCCCTTTGAAAATGACCCTTGGTCATAAGCATTAAGAAGTTGGGACACTTCTGGTATATATTTTTGTGGAAGTCTCCACTTCCAAGCTGGATAGCAGAATACGATAGGTTCCATACTGACAGATACAAGATCTGAAACAGAGCTCAGAATCACTCTAGATCTGATCATGCCTGTGGACTGATAAAATTGTCATCAGACAACATTGTGAATTGCAGGTCTCTGCACATGTACAGCAATATGTTCTCAGCTCTTCCCTTTTTTGTATATTACATAACAATTATGATTTCTTTGGTAGGGGGTACACTGCTCTCTGTGTGCAAATGCATCAGTGGAGTGGCTGCTGGTTTGTTGTGGTTTGTAAAGAAACTTGAATCCACAGCTCTGGCAGGTGCAGCCTCTGTGTACTGTGTACACATGAGAAGTAGCACAGGGCAAATGAGAGACAAACCAAATCAACCTATCTGGTCTGGACAGGAGCTTAATGGGAATCTGAAAATGCCCCCAATGTGACAAGCAAGATAAGACCCAATACTAAGGATGGATGCCTTACAATATTCAAAGAGAAAAGGCTATCCCTCACAGGAGTTTGTTCCGGATATTTCCTCTCTCCCCCCCCCAGCTTTCTCCTCCCTCCCCAACACACACAATGGCAGCCCTGACAGATGAGTTATTTTCTAATATTTTTGTATCCATCTTTTATTCCTTCTTTCTCATGTTGGTGTGGGTGAGGTGCACCCTGTTTGGAACCAATTTTCTTATTCCTTTTAGTTTCTTTCTTTGACACCTGATTTATAGTACTTGTTTCCTCAAGAGAACAGCAATATCAAAGTTCTTTTTTAAAAAAAATATAAGCAAATTGATATAACGAATAGAATAGCAAGCATAAATTCAGAGTGCTTCTCTGGACTATTTCATAGTACTGGGGAAAACAAAATGGTGGCCACTCCAAATCTTCACCACTAAAAAGAATCTCAATCCCCCGCCACCCACCATTTATATGTAGATAGATTGATAGATGATAGATCAATGTGTGTGTGAGAGGGCGGGGAGGGAGGAGGGGGAGAGAGAGAGAGAGAGAACAGCCCCAAACTCTCCAATCTTTCTCATATTGACTTGGAATCAACTCTCCCTGATTTCAGTGGGGGTGATTTTCATGCAGCTATAACAAAGGATGGGACGCAGGTGGCACTGTGGGTAAAACCTCAGCGCCTAGGGCTTGCCGATCGCATGGTCGGCGGTTCGAATCCCCACGGCGGGGTGAGCTCCCGTCTTTCGGTCCCAGCTCCTGCCCACCTAGCAGTTCGAAAGCACCCCTAAGTGCAAGTAGATAAATAGGTACCGCTTTATAGCGGGAAGGTAAACAGCGTTTCCATGTGCTGCGCTGGTGCTGGCTCGCCAGAGCAGCTTCGTCACGCTGGCCACATGACCCGGAAGTGTCTCCGGACAGCGCTGGCCCCGGCCTCTTGAGATGGGCGCACAACCCTAGAGTCGGACATGACTGGCCCGTACGGGCAGGGGTACCTTTACCTTTACCTTTATAACAAAGGATAGTGTAATATAAGTTGACTGTGTCAGGCAAACAACCCTGAGTGGGGCAGGCATCTTCTCCCATATACTCCGTAATCGAACTGGCATTGTGTGTTATTTCCCCAGTATTACGAAGGAGAGGACAACTGAACGGCTTGATACTTGTGTTTGCACCCATGGAGAACAAGGATTTTACCAACCTCTTAACACATTACTACATTTTATTAACATTAACGTCAACACCCTGCCATTCTCCAAAGGCATTCATATGTCATCAATATGTTTCCATGGTCTCCCAGCTAATATGAATAGCAATTCCACATGGAGCACAGGAGTGGCCCCATCAACAGACAGGGTGAGGAGCCTGCATCACAGGGTACAAAGGGAAGCAAATTGTCAGTGGTTTAGCTTGTTACTGCATAGTTACCACCAGTGAAATTGTTATCGCCTGGGGGGGTTTCTCTGTCAGACACCAAAATATCTCAAACCATCCCTCTTAGCAAGGGGCTACCATACAGTATGCTGACAAAATGCTTTTTAGAAAGTCTGCATCTGTTGCCTGTCTTTCTCATCTTTGTGATTCTGGACAGTTATTCCAGCTTCAAACCCTCACTCCAAATGCCAGGACGGAGAGGTCAGGCTCTGCAGTGCAACATGTTCTGTGATGGAATTCACTGATACAAGGAAAGCTTTCCAGAACATTATAAATTGCCACAGATCCATTCTGTGCAGTGCTTCTCTTTCTCCTTTCATTTGTAATAAAATTGACAGCCAAGGAGAATTTGCAGCATAAGAAGAGAAAAGCAAGCAAAGCAGCCAGCAGGAACTGCAGCCCAGGAAACATCTGTTGAATGATTCTGGAAAATAGCAACTCTGTGTATCTCGGAGATAAAGAAACTTGGTCCTTGACAGCTGTGGTGTAGCTGAAAGGCAGAAAACTCAACCAGTTGTGGTGATAGTGTTATACTATAAGGAAATATGGACTCCACCAGTCACATGCTGTTCCTTGTCATTATGACAACATTTTCCTATAGCATCAAGAACCAAATGCAGAACTGCAGCTGAAGACTTACCAATGATGTGTTGAACTGTGTGATTACCTTAGCCTTGGAAGTGTTGCTCTTTTTCATAACAAAATAAAAAAATTCCTTCCAGTAGCACCTTAAAGACCAACTAAGTTAGTTCTAAGAACTAACTTAGTTGGTCTTTAAGGTGGTACTGGAAGGAATTTTTTTATTTTGTTTTGACTATGGCAGACCAACACGGCTACCTATCTGTAACTGGCTCTTTTTCATAAAACTTAAAATAACATTTGGCTTTTGTACCACAGGATTTGAGGCTTTGGTCTCATTAAGCTGGTGTCCTCTAACTCATGATTCTCAAAAGTGCTTCACTATACAGAATTTGGACTATGCATTTATCCAGCCTCATCTGCCTGGAGATTGGAAGGCAGTTGACACACACCAAATTGTGTGTAGTTTTTGACAGCAGGCCACATTTCTGGTATGTAATATAAGGGAAATAATAACACACACTTGTGACCCACACATGGTTTCATTTTGTTCATTTTATTTAAAATATGTGTTTCCATTAGCTCAAGGAGCCTAGCAAATCAGACACACAAAGAATATGCACATGACATTTAAAAAAAAAAAAAAAACAAGACCAGAATAGTCATTAAAAAAGAAGTAAAGTTGTTGAAATCTATCTCAAAACAACCATGGATGCAACTTGCATCTCCACTGCCACTCAGTGAGCTGTTAGAGTACAATGGGTAACCACAATGTGATATTTTTTATTTTATTCTTACTAGCTGCTCCTCTGCCAAAGTTCTTTGAGTTTCAGAAGTATAAAAGTACAAACAACAGATAACCCACACCTACAAAACACACTGGGTTGTATTCAGTTGACCTGAATACATTGGGTTGTATTCAGCTTAAGGTGGAAAGGCCATAGCTCAGTGATAGAGCATCTGCCTTGCAAGCAGGAGATTTCAGGTTGAACCCCTGCCATCTCTAGGGGTTGGGAGAGACTCCTGCTTGAAACCCTGAGCTGCCCCTGCCAGTCAGTGTAGACCATACTGTGCCAAATGAACCAATGGTCTAACTTGGTATAAGGCAGCTTCTTATGTTTCCTAACTTTTATTCAGTGCAGACCCACCTAATTATGGGCCTTAGCTAGTAATGGTCATTCATTTCAGTGGGTCTGCTCTGAGTAAAAGTTAGTTTTATACAACCCACTGCATGGTATTCAATAGTGTCAACAGAGTTCACATCAAGGAGAGATGAGAATTGGCCAAACCCTTCCCTAATCCACTGACAGATTCCTTCCATCAATGAAAGCTTCGGTGTCAGGAGGACAGGTCTCTAAGGCCAATCTCAGTACAAGGCAGGATCATGCCAGAGAAGGCAGTGATGGGGAAGTTGCTGAATTAAGAGTGGGGATTATTTTTATTCACTGCAACCTTGAAGAATGTGTACCTGCTCCCCAAATAATAATAATATTTTTATTATTTGTACCCTGCCCTTCTGACTGGGTTGCCCCAGCCACTCTGGGCAGCTTCCATCATATACAGAAACATAATAAAACATCAGACATTACAAACTTCCCTATACAGGGTTGCCTTCAGATGTCTTCTAAAAATTGTAGAGCTACTTATCTTTTTTTAAAAAAAATGATATTTTATTAAGTTTATATCAAAGAAAAAAGTTACATAAGAAAACACAAAACAGAAAAACATACAAAAAGCATCGAAATACAAAATTACAAACAATTAACATATAAAGAAAATGAAAAAGAAAGAAAAAAAATTAAGAAAAAAAATTCGAAACGTTAAAAGTAAAAGTTCCTCTTTTTAATTTCTTACCATTCATAAACTTATTTTCCTGACTTCCTCACGCCCCCTTTCTTGTATTCCAATTTGAAATTGATTAGCAAATTCCTTCTTATTAATTTTATCCTTAATTATCTTTCTTCACATATTGTATTTTTCTAGTTTTCATCTAATATCTATCCCTTCTTTCATATTCTTATTTTACTTTTTTTTTTTACTAGAACCCCTTCATTTCATTTCAATGTCATCAACATTCAGAAATTTTACAATGTTTTTGTAAATAGATTTTAAAATTCTTCCAATCTTCTTCCAACAACTCTTCTCCCTGATCTCGAATTCTGCCGGTCATTTCTGCCATTTCCATGTAGTCCATTACTTGCATCTGCCATTCTTCCAAGGTGGGTAAGTCCTGTGTCTTCCAATGCTTTGCGATGAGTATTCTTGCTGCTGCTGCTGTAGCATACATGAAAAAAGTTCTATCCTTCTTTAACACCAATTGGCCGACCATGCCCAGGAGAAAGGCCTCTGGTTTCTTCAGAAAGGTATACTTAAATACCTTTTTCATTTCATTATATATCATTTCCCAGAAAGCCTTAATCCTTGGGCACGTCCACCAAAGGTGGAAGAATGTACCCTCATTTTCTTTACATTTCCAACATTTATTATCGGGCAAATGATAGATTTTTGCAAGCTTAACTGGGGTCATGTACCACCTGTACATCATTTTCATAATATTCTCTCTTAAGGCACTACATGCAGTAAATTTAACCCCAGTGGTCCACAACTGTTCCCAGTCAGCAAACATAATGTTATGTCCAACAACTTGTGCCCATTTTATCATAGCAGATTTTCCCATTTCATCCTCAGTATTCCATTTCAGCAGCAGGTTATACATTCTTGATAGTATCTTAGCATTGGGTTCTAACAATTCTGTTTCTAGTTTTGATTTTTCCACCTGGAAGCCGATTTTTCTATCCAAATTGTAGGCCTCTCTTACTTGAAAATAGTGTAACCAATCCCGCACCTTGTCTTTAAGTTTCTCATAGCTCTGCAGTTTCAATTTATCGCCCTCCTATTCCAAAATTTCCCAGTATTTTGGCCAGTTAGTCTCCATATTAAGTTTTTTCAAAGCCTTTGCTTCCATAGGTGAAAGCCACCTTGGGGTTTTGTTCTCCAAAAAGTCTTTATATTTAGTCCAGACATTAAACAGTGCTTTTCTGACAATATGGTTTTTGAAAGCCCTATGCACTTTAACCTTACCATACCACAAATATGCATGCCACCCAAAAGCATTATCATAACCTTCTAAATCTAAAATGTCTGTGTTCTCAAGAAGCAGCCATTCTTTCAACCAGCAAAAAGCTGCTGATTCATAGTACAACTTAAGGTCCGGCAGGGCAAACCCCCCTCTATCTTTTGCATCCGTAAGTATCTTTCATTTTATTCTGGGCTTTTTGCCCTGCCAGACAAATCTAGAGATGTCCCTTTGCCACTTCTTGAAACAGTCCATCTTGTCTATGATTTGCAATGATTGAAACAAAAACAGCATTCTCAGCAATACATTCATCTTGATAACAGCAATTCGACCAAGTAAGGAAAGCTTCAAGTTTGACCAAATTTCAAAATCCTTTTTCACTTCTGACCAACACTTCTCATAATTGTCTTTAAATAAGTTAACATTCTTAGAAGTCATATTCACCCCCAGGTATTTTACTTTCTTTACTAATGTTAAATCTGTCTCCTTCTGAAACCTCTCTTTCTCAATCGGCGTTAAGTTTTTCTCCAAAACCTTAGTTTTTGACTTGTTCAGTTTAAAGCCTGCCACCTGACCAAATTCTTGGATTAGTTCGAGGGCCCTTTTAGTACTAGAGACTGGCTCCTGTAATGACAGTACTAGATCATCTGCAAAGGCTTTAAGTTTATATTGTTTAACTCCGACCTGGATACCTTGTATCTGGTGGTCCCTTCTAATCATGTTCAGCAAAACCTCCAGGACCGAAATGAAAAGCAATGGGGAAATTGGGCAGCCTTGTCGTGTCCCTTTCTCAATTTTAACTTCTTCTGTCACCACATTATTAACTATTAATTTAGCCTTTTGTTCTGAATAAATCGCACCTATACCATTTTCAAAGTTTTCTCCCACCCCCATCCCCTGAAGATTTTTCTTCATAAAACTCGAAGCAATGTTGTCAAAGGCTTTCTCTGCATCTACAAATATCAAAACTGCTTTTGAGTTGATGTTCACTTGTAACTTTTCCAGAATGTTAATTATATTCCTCGTATTATCCGATAAATGTCTGCCAGGGAGAAAACCAGCTTGGTCTTTATGTATCACCTCTGCTAATACTTTTTTCAATCTTTTAGCCAAAATGTCAGCGAAAATTTTGTAATCCACATTAAGCAGGGATATGGGGCGGTAGTTTTTAAGCTGTGTCTTTTCAGATTCAGTTTTCGGTATAAGTGTGATATAAGCTTCTTTCCACGACTCTGGCGCTTTTTCCCCCTCCATGATTTCATTGCAGACCTCCTTTAGTGGCTGAATTAAGTAGTCTTTCAAAGCTCTATGGTATTTGGAGGTTAACCCATCTGGCCCTGGAGACTTGCCCAGTTGCATGTTCTGAATGGCACCTTCCACCTCTTGTTCAGATATTTTGTAGTTCAATAGTAATTTACTTTCTTTGGAGATTTTTTTGTAATCCATTAGTTTTCAGAAATTGGTCAATTTTAGTCTCATTCTGTGGCCCTTGTGTATACAGTTGTTTAAAGTATCTCTGGAAGCAGTCCCTAATTTCCTGTGGGTTCTGTATATTCTTTCCATCCACTTCAAGATTGGTGACGGTGTTTAACTTTTGTCTCTTCTTCAACTGCCACGCTAATAACTTTCCACATTTATTAGCTGATTCAAAAGTCTTTTGTCTCATCTGTTTAATTTTCCATTCTATGTCCTGATTTATCATTTTCATATATTGAACTTGATATAACTTGATTTCTCTCAGGATCTCCTGTGATTTGGTTTAACTCTAAGCTTCTTCTCTCCTTCTCTTATTTTCTCCAAAATCTTTTCTTTTTTCTCCTCTTGGGTTCTCCTTTTTATTGCATTCTGTTGAATCAGAAACCCTCTCATTACAGCTTTACTTGCATCCCAGATTACTCTTTTTTCCACTGTGGTCTTCAAGTTTATTTCAAAATAGTCTTTCATAATTTTTTGGGCCTTCTTAATAATTTCTGGATCTCTAAACAAGGTGTCATTCATCCTCCATCTGAAGGAACCAGTCGATGTTGATTTCATTTCCATCTTCACAGGGTTATGGTCGGAGCAAGTTTTTGGGCAGATTTCCACTTTTCGGATCTTAGGAGTCATTCCTCTGGTTATCCAGATTTGGTCAATTCTTGTCCAGGTCATTTTGGCTTCAGAGAAGAAGGCCCCCTCTAAACCTAGGGGGTTCTTAATTCTCCAAGTATCAATTAAGTCCATATTGTCTGTCATTTCAAAGAAGGTTTTCGGTAATCTTCCATCTTTTGTCACTATCTGTCTTTCAGACATGTCCATATTTGTCGACACTATACCATTCATATCTCCCATCAAAATAATATTACAGTCCATAAAGTCCAACGTCTCATGCAATTTCTTAAAAAATTCTGATTTCCCCTCATTTGGCGCGTATACTCCTACTATCAAGAGTCTCTCTCCTTGAAATTGTATTTCAATAGCCACGAATCTTCCATGTTCATCTTTGATGATAAATTTTGGTGATAAACTTTCTTTTGCATAGATCACGACTCCTCTCTTTTTAACTTTGTCTGATGAAATAAATTCTTGGCCTAATCTTTTATTTACTAATACTTTCCTCTGTAGTCTGGTTACATGAGTTTCCTGCAGGCAAATCAAGTTCAATTGTTCCTTTTTCAACAGGTGAAAGACTCTTTTCCTCTTGTCAGGGGAATTAAGACCCCTAATGTTCCAAGTTAATATCTGCAGAGACATGTTGTAGTTATTTAGCTTTTCCTCCAACTGCTCCCAATAGCTGTTCTTGTTCCGTCGGCAGTGTCATTTTCTCTGGTTTGTCCAATCCCAAGGGATGCCTTCCTGGGTCTAATAGTCCTGATCTCGGTGCTTTCGGCTCTTTTTCTTCAGCCTCTTTTTGTAGATCTTCCTCGTAGTCTCTCAGGAATCTCACTTTATCTTCCTCTGATCTTATCCTTACTTTTTCCCCTCTAAAAGTAAAAGACAGGCCCTTAGGAAATTCCCACCTGAATATGATGCTGTTTCTTCTTAACAGGGCTACTAAATCTCTATAGTTAGCCCTGAGGTCCAATAAGTGTTTTGGGATGTCCTTAAAAATTTCTATTCTTGAGTCTTCTATTTCCAGTGATTTCTGGTAGTGGAGACTCAATATTTTGTCTCTCTCTTCTTTTGATCTAAAAGTAATCAAACAGTCTCTCACCCTGTTTTTCCTTCTACCTTTTCCAAGCCTGAAAGCACTCACTATCTTGAATTCTTGTTTATCTTGGTCCAGGCCCCAAAAATCTTCAAATTCCTGTGTGAGAAAATCACACAGGTCACCTTCTTCTGATTCCGGTACCGCCCTGACCCTCAGATTAGTCTGTTTATCCTTAAGTTCAATCATAGACAATTGTGCCCTATGGTCCTCTAGCTGTTTGTTAATTGACAGTATCTTTTCTTCTACCGCCAACACCTTCTCTTTCGCTTCTTCAGCAATCTTTTTTGTCTCTTTAGATTCCTGCAGCAACCTGTCAATAGCCTGTGTATTAGAGTTCACCTTTTGCCCCAAGTCATTAATGCTTGTAGTATTTAAGTTCACCTTCTGCCCCAAATTGTTGATACTTATAGTATTTAAGTCAATTTTAACTGTCAGATTTTGCAGGGCTCCAAGTATTTTGTCTAATGTTGCAGATACATTCTCTTCAGATCCTGTTCCTTTTGCTCCCGTCTGCACAGTATCTTCCCTTTCTGGGGCAGAAGGGGCTACCAATGATGGTCTTCGTTGCTGCTGTCTGGTTTTAATCCTTGTTGATTTTTCCTGAGGCTTATCTTGAGGTTGAGGTTGATCCATTACTTTATGTCTGAGAACCAAGGTCACTCTCAGAATTCAGACTTGTTTTTGTAGCAAGAGAGTAGCCAGCTGTGATGGAAAATCCCCAGTTTTAACACAAAGTTCCTCTAGGGGAGCACAGTAGCAATTTATCTTAGCAATACTTGTTTCCAAGAGTGTCTTCCCCAACTTTCCAATTGTTTCAATAGTAGAAAACAGTAACAAATTTGAAATTTCCTTCCAAAGTTTCAATTTCCTTGCAGAGTTCATGAAAAGTTACAATGTCTATAAACGGTGCTTCACCCAGGATGACCTTTCTATTGTTTTAGGCAGATCGATATCAAGGATTGAGCTGTGGTCTTTTTCTCTCCCTTTCTTTTCTAGAAGTTAGATATTTTCCTTCACCCCCCTCCCACAACTCGGTGAGGGGGTTCTTTTATCTGGCATTGAAATTTAAGACCTTCTAAATCAATTTTCACAGTTCGTAGTTCCGTTTATCTTTGCTTTAGATCTATTTACAAGACCGGAAAGGCGGACTTCCTGTTTTCGCCTTCCCGCTTCAGTGCCAAATTCAAGTTCGTAATATCGATCAAAGGGACAATTCCTTTGATCTTTCAGTCTTTCCAATTTCCTACTCACGGGTAGTTGTTTCAAATCGAAGTTTCACAGGAAAGAGGACAACGCTCTCCGGCAACAGCTGTGCAGCTTCACTCCGCAGAAGTAGCGATCAACTCTCGGCACCGCGCCACACTCCCGTCCCGCTCCGGAGCCCTTTGCAGGGTTCCTTTACAAGTTCGGGGGGGCCCAGAAGGTGCCCGCCGAGTCCCACGGTCACAGGCTTCACCCACCAGCGGTTTTCGAAAGGGTCCCCACTTCGCTGTAGTGGTAAGACCCGATTTCTGCGGGGCTTCTCCCTCCAAGTCAGAGGGAGTCTGCCATTGCCGATGGCGCTGTTGGGATTCAGAACTTACTGGGTTAATTTTGTTCTGAGTTGTGCCTCCCATTCTGACGTGTGGAAGGAGGGAGGAGCTCTACTTGTTGTTCTCTCTTGGTCTCTGAGAGAGACGGACGCCATGAATGCTAGCAGTCCAGGAGAATCTGAGAAATGCTGAGCTGTAAATATTTGCTGCAATAAAGAACTGATGAATTTGGACACACAGTGCTTGGTGTGTTTGTCTGGATCTGAAGCAGACTGCAACAGTTTTGATCCGCTGTGTTTTTACTCTGCAAGGTGAAACCGGAGAGAAGGAGGGTCTGCGCAGCTTGAGAGCCGGGAAGTGTGCCGGACCACATTATACTGGGGCTAATTGGGGCCATAAAGTAATTAGCCAGCCAGTGCCAACAGATTTCGTCACAGGTTATGGGAGACCTAATTACCGCTAATAAAACTGTTGCTGAGAGTCTGCCGGAGCCGGTGTGCTTTGAAGTCTGCTTTGAAGTCGGCTTGCTCATGCTGGGAAGACGCTACCGAAGCGGAGGTCTGCATTCTGTGTTTTGCCTGCTGCAAAGAGGCAAGTGTTGCTGAGAGCTGAGAGCTGAGAGCAGCTGGCTGGGACGCTGTGTTTTGCCTGATGCTGAGAGGCAGGAGAGCTGGGAAAGCAGCTGAAAAACCGGGTGCCGGAGAGCTGACTGGTGATACGTGAGTACAGCAGCTGGGGCCCCGGGAAAGAGGAGAGAATGGCAGACAGCCAGGTCCTTGAGGACGTTCCGCTTGAAAAGCTCACTTTAAGAAGTTGGGCAACCTGGTCCAGAAGAGTAAGGGGTTGGTTTCTGGTTACTGGGCTTTGGGATGTAAGCCAGAAAGAGCCATTACCCCTGAATTCAGGTCCTGAAGGGACAGACATTACAGGCTTTGAGGCTGCGTTGCCTGAAGATAGCCAGCAGAGAATGCAAAGAGAGCTTGCTATGCTAAAAGCATGTGTACACGCATCACTTTTGCCCAGTTTGGAGGGCGTAAAGTCAGCAAGGGCTGCCTGGGAGGTGCTGAGAAGTTTGTGTGAAACTTCAGCAGGAGGCCAGGGCCCTGGAGAAGTCATGAAGAGCCTGGAAATGGCTGTAGCCCCAGTCCCTGAGGTTCAAGTCGGGGGGGCTGAGAATTCCAAAGGCAAGTTTCAAAAGTTTTCCACTGTGAGTGCTGAAGTGAAACGCAGTTTCAGCGAGGGCAGGGCTGGCACAGAGGGCTCTTCCGGAAGAAGGGGGGCCAGGCCAGCTGAAAGGAGCCCTGGGCAGTATTTTTCCACTGAGGTTTGTCGTCAGCCAAAGTCTGGAAGGCTGCGGAGAAGAGCTAGACGTTTCAAGGTCGGCCACCTGGACAAAGTGAAGATAAGGCCTAAAGAGTCGCGTGGGAACGCAGAGGCCAGGCCGGTCTCCAAGGCAACGGAGGAGGCTACTTCTACGGAAGCTGCCAAGGTCCTGAGCAAGGGGGAGTTGGTTGCCAAGACAACCAGAGAGAACAGCTGCAGAAGCCCAAAGAGAGGGGGCAGCGAGACGTTTGTTGCCAGTATGGCTTTGTTTGAGGACAGCTCTGAGAGCGGCACTGACTTTCGCTTTGTAATCGACTCAGCAGCTAACTGCAACCTGATTCCAGAGACCCCTGCAGTCGAGATGTGGAATTGCACGGCAATTCCGGCTGGGAAAACTGTTCAGTTTGCAAATGGGACAAAGAAAAATGTGACTAACATTGCAAATGCATTTTTTTCTGTTTTGCAGGAGCAGATGGAAGTTTGCATTGTGCCAGGAGTGCAACACTGTATTTTATCTGTGCCTTATTTGTTGAAAAAGGGGTTTAAGGTTTGCTTTGAACACGATTTTTGTACAATCTCCAAAGGAGGGAAGCAACTGGTCAGAGTTGCAAAGGGGCAGAATGATCTCTTCATTCTTAAAACGTCTCTGGAGGGTGAGGGGAAGGTTGAGAAAGCACAAGCCCTGCGTGCTACAGTTCCCACTCATGTTTCATGTTCTTGTGCGTGGCATAAGAAGACAGCTCATGCTTGTCTTGAAGAACTACAGGTGCTACCTGAGGTTTCCAAAGGCTGTAGAATTGAGGAATGTGCAAGAGTCCTAGATTGTCAGGCTTGCAGACAGGCAAAGGTAAGAGGGTGCAGTTACCCCAGGGTGGAGAGGGTAACCACAAAACCTTTTGATCTTGTGCACATAGATCTGTTGGGTCCCATGAAGGAACCAAGTTTGGGAGGGGCCAGGTTTCTGCTGACGCTGCAGGATGATTTTTCGCAGAACACCTGGACACATGGTCTCAAATCCAAGGAAGATGCAGCACAGCTGATTAGACGTTGGATTGAGGAGGTGGAACTAAGGTTCTCCACGAAGGTGCAGGAAATTGCTAGTGACAGAGGTTCACAGTTTACTGGGTCTGCTTTGCAGAAGTTCTTTCACAAGAAAGGGATAAGTCACACAGTGACTTCTCCTCAACAGAGGGGGGTGGCAGAGCTCAGAAGTGAGGCTCTGGTTAAGGCTGCACAGGTGATGCTGTCAGATTCTGGGTTATCTCCAAAGTTTTGGATGGAGGCAATTAAATATGTGAGCTTCACCTGGAATCGGTCCTACAATTCAGTGGTAGGAGACACGCCGTTTTTCATGCTTCACGGGAGGAAACCGCAGGTACACTTCCTCCGTGCGTTTGGATTAACGGCCTCGGTGCCAGTGCCTGAAGCTTTGCGAGGGCCAGGTGAACCCAAGTTCCAGAAAATGATCTTCTGTGGGTATGAGCCAACGGCTCGTGCATGGAGGTTTGCGTACCCGTCAGGTGATCAGAGTAAGCTGCTGATCAGTAAACACGCTGAGTTCTGTAAGCAGGAGGAAAGGTCAAAGACCCCTGCCAGACGCGATATTCTTTCAGAATGTCTTTCTGATTCAGAGCAGGAAGGTTCTGATGAGGAGGAAGGAGAGCCAGGGGCTGAGTCTGCTGATGACGATCAGCTCACTGACCAAAGTCAGGAGCAGGATGGGGCATCTCCGCAAGTTGTAAAAAGAGAGCCCAAGAGTGAGCCTAGTTCTCCTGTGAGGGTAATACAAAGGGTTCAAAGACGCGTTAAGTCAGAGGGGGAATCCCAGGATGCAGAGGACACACCTGCTGACCACAGTGAGTCAGAGGCAGTGCCTGAGTTTGTGCCCAGGAGGTCCAGTCGCACAACGAAGGGAATTCCACCTGAGAGGTATCAGGCCACAGGTGCATGGGTAAGTTTCGCACAGTGCGAATCTGAGAGTTGTGAGGATGTTCCACAGATGCCTGACAGGAACGCCAGGAGAGGGCGCAAGGCATTGGGGAAGGGATTGATCTCACAGAGGTCTGCAAAGGTACATCCACAAATCACCTCAGGAATGGAGGCAAGAGGGGGTGTTGGGATTCAGAACTTACTGGGTTAATTTTGTTCTGAGTTGTGCCTCCCATTCTGACGTGTGGAAGGAGGGAGGAGCTCTACTTGTTGTTCTCTCTTGGTCTCTGAGAGAGACGGACGCCATGAATGCTAGCAGTCCAGGAGAATCTGAGAAATGCTGAGCTGTAAATATTTGCTGCAATAAAGAACTGATGAATTTGGACACACAGTGCTTGGTGTGTTTGTCTGGATCTGAAGCAGACTGCAACAGTTTTGATCCGCTGTGTTTTTACTCTGCAAGGCGAAACCGGAGAGAAGGAGGGTCTGCGCAGCTTGAGAGCCGGGAAGTGTGCCGGACCACATTATACTGGGGCTAATTGGGGCCATAAAGTAATTAGCCAGCCAGTGCCAACAGATTTCGTCACAGGCGCCGCCTCTGGAAGTCCCTAGCACTACTTATCTCCTTGACAAATCCAGCACTGTCAGTTGGTTGCATTTTCAGACAGTTGCAATATGGGTTCCTGCTTATTTCTGAAGCCTACCATTTTTGCCAAAACTATACTTTGGATGCCAGCTACCACCAATTGCTCTGCGGGGAGGACAGGAGATCAAGAAGGGCAGGTGGGGAAGTCACCACAGCCTGCTCCAGTTGGGCTGTTGTTTGCCCTTCACTCCACATGGCCAAAAACCAGAAACTGTCCTGCGGTAAGGATGGCAGGTGAAGAAGACATCTGGAGCCTGCTGTTGCTCCAGCTGGAGTTTCTCCTCCACACACAGAGCCATCTTCTAACAGTTGGTCTCTTGTAAGGGCCCGGCCCCCTGACTTCTAATGTACTGCTATTGCTTACTGTGTTCTTTTTTAAGTGCCTTAAGTCACATGTAACTCACCTTGGAAGGATTTGCATCCTGAAAGGTGGATTCTAAATTATTGTATTTTTTAATGTTGTGTGTTTATTATTGCCTGTTGTGCACTTGGCAGGCAAATAGGTCATGGTGGAGGCTGGAGGTTGGTTTAAAGTCTATTGATGTCACAAAATGAAGTGTCAAAATTTGATGATGACCACTAGCTTAGATGGTTCCAAAACAGGATTAGACAAATTCATGGGGGATAACGCTATCAATAGCTACTAATCATGAGAACTATATAGAGCAGCAGCACACTAACAAATACAATCTTCCGGTGCTTTATTTTTCTGCAGAAAATTTCCACCTCATAAGTTAATCAGTAGTGATGAATGGATGCCAACTGCAATTAAATATTATGCAAGCTTGGCAGTTCAAAGTTTGTAGCTTTGTTTACTATATACAAATAAAATAGGAAAGCTAAATTAGATCACTCTCCAGAGCATTAGAAAATGTTCCAATGCAAATGACTCTAATTTCCATTTGGTAAGTTTTCCAGAAAACCCACATCATGGCTGGGAAGCGTACTCACATCCCACTTCTTTTTAGATGGACATAACTAAGTGCTCATCCCTACTTCTGCATGTCCCATGACTAGAACGGTTTTCCACTTGTCCTGTGACTTTCTAGGCACAGGTCCAATGAGTTTTTCATCTGTCCTGCCACTTTCCCCAAGAAAACCCACTTTTTACCACTGAAGACTTTACCCTCCTCTATTCAGGGCTCCCAAAACAGTAAAGATTGTTCTTTCTGTGCTGGTGATCACAGGTCTTCTGCATTTTAATGGACAGATTTATGTCTGAGGATGCCCTTAAACCCACAAACCTGGCCTGGCAAGTAGTTTTTTTGAAAGCAGCTTTTAGGTAGGCTGGGAAGTGAGGTTTTAAGGAGGAAACAAATGTGCAGGGATGACCCGCTCGGTGTGTCTATATTTCCATGAGTGTATGCTCACCTGAGTGATTGATGTCTATGTGAATGAGTTTGTGTGTGTGTGTGTGTGTGTGTGTGTGTGTGTGTGTAGTGCCGGATTTACGTATAAGCTAAACAAGCTATAGCTTAGGGCCCCACTCTCTTGTTGTTGTTGTTTAGTCGTTTAGTCGTGTCCGACTCTTCGTGACCCCATGGACCAGAGAACGCCAGGCACTCCTGTCCTCCACTGCCCCCCGTAGCTTGGTCAGACTCATGCTGGTAACCTCGAAAACACTATCCAACCATCTCGTCCTCTGTCGCCCCCTTCTCCTTGTGCCCTCCATCTTTCCCAACATCAGGGTCTTCTCCAGGGAGTCTTCTCTTCTCATGAGGTGGCCAAAGTACTGGAGCCTCAGCTTCACAATCTGTCCTTCCAGTGAGCACTCAGGGCTGATTTCCTTCAGAATGGAGAGGTTTGATCTTCTTGCAGTCCATGGGACTCTCAAGAGTCTCCTCCAGCACCATAATTCAAAAGCATCAATTCTTCGGCGATCAGCCTTCTTTATGGTCCAGCTCTCACTTCCATACATCACTACTGGGAAAACCATAGCTTTAACTATACGGACCTTTGTTGGCAAGGTGATGTCTCTACTTCTCAAGATGCTGTCTAAGCCTGTCATTGCCCTTCTCCCAAGAAGCAGGCGTCTTTTAATTTCGTGGCTGCTGTCACCATCTGCAGTGATCATGGAGCCCAAGAAAGTAAAATCTCTCACTGCCTCCATTTCTTCCCCTTCTATTTGCCAGGAGGTGATGGGACCAGTAGCCATGATCTTCGTTTTTTTGATGTTGAGCTTCAGACCATATTTTGCACTCTCCTCTTTCACCCTCAATAAAAGGTTCTTTAATTCCTCCTCACTTTCTGCCATCAAGGTTGTGTCATCTGCATATCTGAGGTTGTTGATATTTCTTCCGGCAATCTTAATTCCGGCTAGGGATTCATCCAGCCCAGCCTTTCGCATGATGAATTCTGCATATAAGTTAAATAAGCAGGGAGACAAAATGCAGCCTTGTCGTACTCCTTTCCCAATTTTGAACCAGTCAGTTGTTCCATATCCAGTTCTAACTGTAGCTTCTTGTCCCACATAGAGATTTCTCAGGAGACAGATGAGGTGATCAGGCACTCCCATTTCTTTAAGAACTTGCCATAGTTTGCCATGGTCGACACAGTCAAAGGCTTTTGCATAGTCAATGAAGCAGAAGTAAATGTCTTTCTGGAACTCTCTAGCTTTCTCCATAATCCAGCGCATGTTTGCAATTTGGTCTCTGGTTCCTCTGCCTCTTCTAAATCCAGCTTGCACTTCTGGGAGTTCTCGGTCCACATACTGCTTGAGCCTTCCTTGTAGAATTTTAAGCATAACCTTGCTAGCGTGAGAAATTAGTGCAATTGTGCGATAGTTGGAGCATTCTTTGGCACTGCCCTTCTTTGGGATTGGGATGTAGACTGATCTTCTCCAATCTTCTGGCCACTGCTGAGTTTTCCAAACTTGCTGGCATATTGAGTGTAGCACCTTAACAGCATCATCTTTTAAAATTTTAAATAGTTCAGCTGGAATACCATCACTTCCACTGGCCTTGTTATTTGCAGTGCTTTCTAAGGCCCATTTGACTTCACTCTCCAGGATGTCTGGCTCAAGGTCAGCAACCACACTACCTGGGGTATATGAGACATCCGTTTCTTTCTGGTATAATTCCTCTGTGTATTCTTGCCACCTCTTCTTGATGTCTTCTGCTTCTGTTAGGTCCTTTCCACTTTTGTCCTTTATTATGGAAATCTTTGTATGAAATGTTCCTTTCATGGGCCCCAAAAAAAATTAAAGGGAAAAAACAACAACAGTGTGGACTACTATGGTGATATTGATATTGTATTTTAAAAATGCATTGTACTAACTACAATTGCATTGTACAGGTTATAACACTTAATTTCATATTAATAAAGCTATTTATAATTATTAGTAGTTTGCATCATATATTTACACCTATTATTATTTCATCTTATAGCAAGTTTATAGAGACTAGATTATGAGTCTCTGTAAATTGTGTTTCTAAAGGAACTTTTGTTATTGCCAAATGCCAATGTGTTTGCTTTATTAAGTTTGTTATGAATAAAAAAATCATTTTAAGTTAGAGCTTAATAATTATTTCGCTATTAATATACTTCTTCTTAATTGTATTTCAGTTCAACAATTACTTTGATAAAATACATTTTTTGTTATGTGCAAATGGCGTTAGATACCTATTAGGTCCATAAATTACCATGTAGCATATATTCAACACACACAAAAAGCAACAATTTGTTGTTGACAAAGGACAGCTAGACATATAAAGGGCCCCATTGTGTGGACAGGCGGAGTGCCCCAGATCCTGAGCGGGCCCCCCGTCATGTGGAATAATGACTCAAGACAACGTTCTATGGGATTAAATTGGCCACAACTTTATTAAATTTCAAATGTGGGTAGACCTTGGCTCAGGCATTGGGCGTTCTCCCTCCCCAGTCCCCAGCCGAGGACTCAGGGAGCATCAGGGTTATCCAGTGTGGGGGTGGGATGGGCCGGCTTTGGAGAACATATGTTCAAGCAGAGATAGCAGCCCCTGTTACGCCGCCACCGCAGGGGAGAGTATCGATGACCTTTCGGCGTACAGTCAAAGCCTCCCTTCAGAAACCCCTTTAACAGGGAACCCTGGTATTGCCACTGCAAAGAGGAAGATGGACTAAAGGATTCCGCCCAAGGCCTGATACCGCCAAAGTTGTGACGTTTTGCTACGGGAAAGGCAAAATCTGCCAATGCAGGGAAATTCCTTTCCAGCCCTTTAACAGCGACCTTGACGTAGCAGCGCGTGCATACCTGTGAAGAAAAGTTAACCTGCAAACCTGTGAAGAAAGGTTAACCTGCAAAACAAGACATTAACTGAGAGTGGGTAGGGTGGGAGAAGCTCTGGAGCCAAGTGAGGATTCCCAGGTAAGATCCTCCCTCTATTGTGTGGGCAGGTAGTCCCTCCCCTACCTGGCCTGGTCTCCTTGGCAACGCTTCCCCCAGGTGGCATTGGACAGCTGACTGAGGTAGGCGGAGACCTCCAGGTATCCCACCTGAGGGAAGGTGAAGCCAAGCCTATGCTGATGGAGCAGCTCCAGATCCAGGGGCTGTGCGGGTCCACGCAAAGGGCGCCCCCCGTTTTATGTGGGGAGCGGTCATTACCTTCCGTAGCTAAGGGCCTCATCAAACCTAAATCAGACCCTGTGTGTGTGACTGCCTCCAGTAACACCTATTGGCATGCGGCCTCCTGTTGTTTTTGCAGAGTCTTTTACGCAGTGGAATGATGAGCAGTACGTGCCACATACTTTTCTTTACTTTATTTACACTTCAATGCTGAGAGATTACAAACAAGCATCTTGCCTCTGCGAGAGCAGAGAAGCAACTCCTCTCTCCTCGGAATCACCGAGAGAACAGTGAAAAACAGGAAACCAGTGTACGTCACATCCAGTCTCCTATTCCCGTGGGAAACCCAACAGTACGCTGACTGTGGAATGTAAACACCTGTCTCGTGACAAGCACTTCGCTGCACAGTGAAGAAAGCAGAAACCAACATCTCCAACCAACAATGCACACCTCTCATGTGGCCTACAGGGACAAAAAGGTTGCCCATTCACCATCATCATATGACTTCCTTGTTCTGTAGATTGCTACAGCAGACAGTGGCTAAAGAAAAGCATTCAGGCCTCTAAATATCTTGGGGAAATCAATTTGAAAACTGGATATGAGGGATTGCCCTTGGGTAAGAAATCTGCCCATGCTCAGACAAGTAATTCTCACGGCTATTAGGAGCTAGGTGATTTTACCTTCATTTTTTTAAAAAATAATAATCTGGAAAAGTCCTTTTTTGTTTCCTTTGCCACCCAACCCTAACTTCCTGGAAGCAGTTTTCATGAAGAAAAAAGAGAGAGTGCTATGATTTTTAACTGTTTGTTGGGAAAAATAAAATTGGGAAAGAGGTTGGCTCTCTCCGAAGTCTAATCCTGCCACGTATGCCCTGCTCTCAGAGCCAAATCTTGGAGAATGATGGCTACCCAAGTAAATAGCAACACTGCTTACTTCAACTTCAACATTTCTCCTCCAAATCACTGTGACTGGGATGCACTGGGAAAATAAAAATTAGACCTGTCAGATGATGCCTCAATTCTCCACCTCCTCCCCTCTTGAGCATTTTCCGGGTCAGCTTAGTTTTGTTTTTCAGGAAAGGGAAAGGAAGTCCTGCATTTAACTTTCTGGAACAAATGAGGCAACAGAGCATTGTTAACAGTGCATTCTGATTTGGGAATATGAGAATCCGGCCAGAATCATCCTAGTTCACCTCAGTTGGGGTACAGGCAGAGCTGTTGCATACCCCTACTTGATATACAGATCAGGATTAGTACAGTGGTACCTCGGGTTACATACACTTCACATTACATACGCTTCAGGTTACAGACTCTGCTAACCCAGAAATAGTGCTTCAGGTTAAGAACTTTGCTTCAGGATGAGAACAGAAATTGTGTTCTGGCGGCGCGGCGGCAGCAGGAGGCCCCATTAGCTAAAGTGGTGCTTCAGGTTAAGCACAGTTTCAGGTTAAGTACGGACCTCTGGAACGAATTAAGTACCGTATTTTTCACTCTATAAGACGCACCAGACCATAAGACACACCTACTTTTTGGAGGAGGAAAACAAGAAAACAAATATTCTGAATCTCAGAAGCCAGAACAGCAAGAGGGATCGCTGCACAGCGAAAGCAGTGATCCCTCTTGCTGTTTTGGCTTCTGGGATAGCTGTGCAGCCTGCATTCGCTCCATAAGACGCACACACATTTCCCCTTACTTTTTAGGAGGGAAAAAGTGAGTCTTATAGAGCAAAAAATACGGTACTTAACCTGAGGTACCACTGTATTTCCATAACAAAGATGACACAACAATGTGATGTAGTACAAGGTTTTGGTCACAGGGTGGAGGTACACATTCACAGAAATGGTTCTCAAAATCTTTACAAGATCTGCAAGCTGTAACTGTCCAAACAAGTGACTAGATTTAGTATCACAGTTAAGTTGGCTTGCACAAATATTTCGACTGGCGTTTCCTTTTCAGGGAATTAATTATTGTTTAAAAGATTTGGACTGGCAGCAGGGGGAGGGGGGATCTCAATTAAATCTTGGGAATAGTTTATAATCCTCTGTCTTATAATGCACAATTGCTGGGAAAGCACATATACAAAAATAGGTTTGAAAGCTGGAGATATTTAGGCTTTGCAAGTTATTCTAACAAGTGGTCAGATATATTTTATTGTCTTTTTGGTTGCTAATGTTCTTTTCTGACATTTGTAATTTGATTTTCAGTATCAGGAAGGCTTTCTTGAAATCGTTAAATCCAGTGCTTTTTTTCTGGGGGCATGCAGGGGGATGCATACCCCTAAACATTTTGCGAATCTTTGTACTTTTGTCCATTTACCGTATATATTTTTCCCAATTTGAACTATAACATTTTGAGAGAGTACCCCTAAACATTTTTTAAATGGTTAAACCACATCTGGGTTTGTTTTATAAAATTTCAAGGGTGCTTGGAAATTAAAGCAAGTGTTGAACTATCAGTTTTGATAAACAGATTATCTACTTCACATGTATTTAAATATTTCTTTAAATGAGATATGTTTTTGAATGTATTTATTTTCTGCCGTATTCAAAAGTTTTCTTTCTTTCTTTCAAACAAAGTGTCTGGAACTTTCCACGTTTCATCCCACTTGAAAACCTCTTAAATAATTACTTGCACTTATTACTGATGTGACTTAATAAATGTGTACTTTACAATAAACCAAAAGATTATTGCAATTTAGGAAGCTTTGAAGGATTACAGCTGTTGGAAGGTTCTACCAACCAAATTCTATTTTATTTAACAGAAAAAAATATTCCTCAATTCTATTTAAAGCAAATAAGCATCATCAAGTACAAAATAATAGGTTAAGGAGCAAGAACCTGTGTACAAAGCACACTGATTAATGCTTTAATCTACAAAAAAGTTTGCCCTGCTCTTTCCCTCTCCAACTTCATCTCTCTTCTAGGAGTAAAGAATAATACATGGTTGAGAACACTGCTTTGGATATTGGCTAAGCGGTTATTTCACTGTTTGAGTGTTCTGTTACCCCACCCAACTTTTCCCCATTTTCCTCAAATGCATCCTTCTATACACTTTTTCTACACTTCCACCTGCCCACAAACCCTGACCTCTTTAAGCGCCCTACTAACATCACATTTGGAATTGATGAACTGTGAATATTCTTTTCTTCCTTAGCATATAGTTAACTGTCAACACAGGAGCAGATGCAGTTGGCTTCACTAGTTTCCTCTCATGCTGACGTTGTAAGAAAATTATATTTCATATTAAAAGGTTACATGTTCCTGTGCTGTTCTCTTGGCTAAAGATGATACTGGGGATGTAATATTTAAAATTAAACATTGTTAATGCATAACTTCTATTTTAATAAGAAAGAAAGTCAAATGTTTAATTTTGATTTCTATGTTTTAGTTGGGAATGGAGTCTTGAACAGATCTATAAAAATAGCAGAGGATGAGTAAGTAGAGTTCTGAGGATGGCTGAATGAACTGGGCCACTTTGGACAACTCTTTATTGCAAACAACGAGAAGTTAGAAAACCAACATAACAAGGAGTGGGAGCTAGCTAGCCTCTATTTTCTATTTTTATTTTAGCATGCAAGACTATTCAAAACTGTTCCACCTGCCTGTAAAGCAGGCTTATGAGTTTCTTTTGCTTTGTATACTTGTGGATTTATGGCTTCCATCAAAAATAGAAACCATTCTGTGCAGCAAAGATATTGCTTGTTTAAACTCATTATTTGCATTTGGTGTCCTTTCATCCCACCTGTCTTCAAAAGAGCACATTGCATATGGTTCCCAGATGGCTTCCTATCTAGGCAGACCCTGTAACCTTTACTGCAAAACAACTGCACATGCTTTCCGACAATTATTTAATAATCCGGTTGCTGCCCCATCCCCTATAGCTGTGCAAGGAAGGAAAACGTAATGCCGGTGGTTAGTAGATTGGACAAAATGAAAGCCCACCCACTTTCACAAACCTCCTCTCATGTTTCACAGCTTAGCTTGTTGTACTCCAAATTAGCCTTCAAAGAAAGGAAGAGGAGGAACTTTAATGAGCAGACATTTCATCCAATGAATGTTCTAATTCATCTTAGTTTTAGCTTTGCACTTTGGGAAGTATAACTGTCCCATAATTAGACTTTGTGTGATTCATAGTATCACACACAGTACAGTATATTTTTGGGAAGAGCCATAGTTCACCCAAGGTTCAATCCATGACATCCTATCTGAAACTCTGGAAAACTGCTGTCATTCACTAGATGGACCAATGATCTTATGTGGTATCATTATTATATTTATTTATATCCCACATTTTCTCCAGACCGGGACTAACAGCAGCTCTCACACAAATTGAAGTAACACAGATAAAATACAAAAAGCTAGGAACATATGAAAGATAATCATTAGAATTGATTTAACTCAGTCAGTTCCTGAAGGCCTGTTCCCACCAAGTGTGCCTGTGACGGTGGTGGGACTGAGAGAAGAGCCCTCCTCAAAAATCTCAGAGCCCAGGTAGGTTTGTATGGGAGAATATGGTCTCCCAGATTGACTGGGCCTAAGTTATAGAAGGCTTTATGGATCATAACCAGCACTTTGAAGTGTACTCCGTATAAGGAAGATTCCTTTCGCTCACTAACATCCTATAACTTTTTAAATGTGTTTATTGGAGAGGGTAGGGAGGGGGTGAGAGGATTATTGGTTTGGTTTGGATTGGCTTGTTCTTGTTTTTATTATGCATTTTATATTTTATCTTGTATTTTTATGCTGTGAACTGCACTGAGATCTACGGATAAAGCATGGTATACATTTTTTGTTGTTGTTGTCATTGTTGCTGTTATGTACAGCACCATGTTTATAAAGGCTGCATATCTGAACTTCATTTTTTGAAGTCACAGGCTTTAAAGGAATGTGTGATTTATTCTTGACACATCTTTTATCCAAGAGTAAAAGCTCCTGAGATTGCTTTTAGCTCAGAAACAAAAACACATGTGACCACTTTGTTTTACTTCTGTGAAGTAATTAAAGTGGCAGAAATAAAAAGATTTGAAAAGTAGCAAATGGTCTTTTGTTCCACAAAGAAGCTGATAGATCTTATTAGTCTCTTTTTGCATCTGATAGTCATTTCATTGTGAGCTTTTGGAACCCAAACAAAGATCAGGCAGGGGAATTGAACTCTGCTTAGGACACATATTTTGTTCTGCTGTCCTATTAGAAAACTAATACTTGCATACACAGTAGAGGTCATTTCTGCTTTCACTGTTGTTAAGTTTCATTGCTCTTCAGTCAGAAAGTTTAATTACTTCTAGACAAAGGGGGGAAAGCACACTATCACAACTGGATGCTCATAGTAAATGATGAAACCATTTCCAAATACTGAGAATTTTAATTAAATGTGTGTAAAATACTTCAAAGATTAGACAGGCTGTTTTTTTTAAAAAAAAAACATGGATCTTCAACCACTATTACATTTAAAACTTGCAGCCCTCCTGTGACAAATAATATGCACTGGGTGTTCATCAGTATGTGGATGATACCCAGCTCTACCTCTCTTTCAAATCAGAACCAGTGAAGGCGGTGAAGGTCCTGTGTGAGTGTCTGGAGGTGGTTGGAGGATGGATGGCGGCTAACAGATTGAGGTTGAAGGACTGTTTTGGGGGGACAGGAGGCGGGCAGGTGTGGAGGACTCCCTAGTCCTGAATGGGGTAACTGTGCCCCTGAAGGACCAGGTGCACAGCCTGTGAGTCATTTTGTACTTGCAGCTGTCCATGGAGGTGCAGGTCAATTCTGTGTCCAGGGCAACTGTTTACCAGGTGGATGTTGTATGTGTTTTTGCAAATCACCCTAGCCACAGTCCCTCATTCAGTACAATCCTATGGATTTTAAAATCAGATGGCGGAGGAAGAGGAGTGCGGGGGGAGCGCAGTCCAAGTGTCTCGGGGTGGTGCCTGTTACGATATGGATGCAATGCAGCTGCAAACTGCTAGCTTGAAAACATCACATGATGGAATGTTGGGACTGTTCCGTGGGAAACAGAGGGACAGTCAATTCACAGGGCAATGCACTGAAATTAGCTCAGAGTGTAATATGAGCTCTTCCTCTTGCTCTTGTACAGGAAGTTTTTGTCACTCGACTGCTGGAGTTTGAAGAGAGCAGTCATGTTTTCTGTAATGTTGCAAAGACAGGAATAAAAGCATGTAAATATGTTTCTGTCTATCTCCTTTTCCCTGCCGGGAGAGCAGGAGGGAGGGGGTGTGTTCTTCCCACGCTGAGAAGAATCGCCTATCGAGACCTAGCCTGGATCTTGCTGGGGAATGCAGCCAGGGAGGTCAACAGGAGACCAAGCCGGGTGCCTGGGAGTGTTGCCAGTTACTCCCGATATAGGCTTGATTTCCGACAGTGCCAACCACAACCGTGTCCACTAGAGCGATTATAAACGCACTCAGGAAGCTATTTGCGACACACAGCTTGCCAGACACACTGGTGAGTGATAATGGGGCCGCTTTTACTTCAAGGAATTTGTAACCAAGAATGGAATCCGCCACATTCGTTCCGCTCCTTTTCAACCAGCCACTAATGGCCAAGCTGAACGCATGGTCCGTACGACCAAAGATGAGCTTAGGCGCATAGTGCATTGAGACTGGACTCTCCAGTTAGTGGAGTTCTTATCACCCCAAGAGCAGTGACCGTTCGGAGATCGGCGGAGTTGCTTATGGGGAGGAGGCTTACTACCCTCCTTGATCGTGTGCACCCCGACCGAGCTCTTGAGCAATGGCCATCCACTGTGGTGCAGAGGGCTCCAAGAGGGTTCTCCCCAGGGGACACTGTGTACATCCGAAACTATGGGCCCGGACAGCGTTGGGTCCCTTGTATCATTGCCCACTGTACAGGTCCAGTTTCCTATGAAGTAGGGTTGGAGGGGGGACTGGTTTGGAAGAGACACCTCGACCAGATCAGAGCCAGGGCACCTCCGAACATGGAACTTCAAGGGGAACCAGAGGACAGAGAAATGGGTACTTCAGGAGATTCTGTGCCAGGCCAGGGTGGGAGCCAGTGACTGAGTTACTCCAGCAGGGTGACTTCAGGCCGGAATCTTCAGTGGCTCCATCGGCAGTGACCCCTCCCTGACCGCCCCACTCAGACCGGGGGTACCGGAGGAACCTCCTGGGTCATCCACTTGGGCAAAGGAACCATGATGGTTGAGGAACTTATATTGCCTTGGGCTTCTGACTTTTTCTGAACATTAAACAGGGACCTACTGAATTCAGCAGGAATCAGGTGCATAGGATTTTATTTATTTTGTTACAAAAAAAATCTAGATGGCTGTCCATCACAAATAGTTTCCAGCGTGTTATGAAACAATATCACATCACATCAAACAATAATAGAATACAGTTATTAAAACCAATCAGTAATTAAATACCGGGGCACAAAATTAAAGTTTTGGCCTTAAACAGTCACAGCACATCTCCTACAGAGACCCAGTAGAACAGACAAGTTATAAACATGGGAGTGGAATCATTGCCATCAGCACCACAAGGGAGACAGAATTATAGTCAGTGCACTACAACAGAGAAAGCCCTGTCGCTCATTATCGCATAGTGAGCCAGGCTGATTGGCAGGATAGCAAGGATACTTGCACACACTTGGCCAACTGTGCGGTGTGGATCACTTGTTAAGTGAGGAAGTGTTGCAACAAATAACTAGGTCCCAAATCAGTACTAACATCATAAATTGGCCCCAGCAGTATTTATATAGGCAGCCAGTGCAGATCCCACAGAATAGGTGTTGAGTTGTTATATGCAGATGCACCTGTGAATATACCAGCAGATGTATTTTCAACCAGTAGCAATCTCTTGACCTTCTTGAAGGAAAGCCCAGTATAGAGTGCATTACCATAGTCTAGATGTGAGCTTCCAAGAACGAGCACCACAGTGAAGGGAATAGCTGTAGTTGGGACAAGATCCATAGCTGATAATACGCACTGCTGGTCACCTGGGCCTCAAGTGTCAGCACTAAGCCAGGAATACTCCCACACTACAAATCTGCTCCCTTAGGGAGCATGCGAGTCCATCAAGCACAGGCCACACAACCAATTCCTGAGCACAATAGAGAAGGCCAGAGATGCATCCTTGCAAGGTGCCAAAATGACCAAAAAAATGTTTCCTTTGCTTCAAACATTTTTTAAGCCTCATGCTCACCCAGAGCATCACAGGGCTCTTTGCAGCCCCACAAGGCTTCCAAAAATGATAATTTTAATTTAAGTGGGGGATAGGCTTTTAAAACTTTAGAAAAGCCCCATTGTGATTGAGTGCACAGATTTTTTTTTATTAAAAAAAAGAAGTTTGAAGAGCCCTCAGCTATCTTGCACATTTCCTAAAGTTGAGCACAACACACAGGACCCTCATGACAGCCTCATTTATACAATGGTACCTCGGGTTAAGTACTTAATTCGTTCCAGAGTTCCGTTCTTAACCTGAAACTGTTCTTAACCTGAAGCACCACTTTAGCTAATGGGGCCTCCTGCTGCTGCCATGCTGCCGGAGCACAATTTCTGTTTTCATCCTGAAGCAAAGTTCTTAACCCGAGGTACTGTTTCTGGGTTAGCAGAGTCTGTAACCTGAAGCGTATGTAACCTGAAGCATATGTAACCCGAGGTACCACTGTACAACATTTCATGCATCTTTACTTATGCCCAGACAGGCCACTGGCTCTTTTTAATATGTGCTGACATTAGGGCATGTTGTCCAGAAAGGTGGATAGGTTAAACCATTGCTTGTTTTTCATCTCCTGTCACGTGGATCCTGGACCAGAGGAGAGCTGGCTGGGCAATTCCTCCAGATGCTGAGTTACAAAGCAGCTCTTTTGAGTGGTCAAACAATGCTTCTAATGTTTGAGGGATGTTTTCTACAGTTCAGTTCTTCTGTGTAAATAAAATTGGTCTGCATTCATTGGCATTTCCTAGCAGGATGAGATATTAACACTGAAACATTGCTGAGTTAAATTAAATGCAATGCATAGTGTATAGCTGTGTGATATTTTAAGTGAATTGGTGGTTTATAAATACTTCCATAAAGAAATAAACAAATTACTGTTGGCAATTTGGGGGGAGGGATGCATGAGAAAGTGACTTACAGTTAAAAATGTGGAAGACTCCTCTTGTGCACAGACCTTATTTGGGGGTCTGGAACCCTTTCATTAGCCAGCCACATTTCTTATCCTGTGTTCAGACACCTGCGGATAATGTGACTAATTTCTTATCTGTCCTATAGTCAGGGGCAGTTCTTGGCAGGGCTTCAGTATCAGCCACCTGTTAGAAGAGCACTGCTGTATCGTCATGTCGTCACAGACAATGTTTATGTAAGATAGGGAAGCGACTTGGGAACTCACCTCACTGTAGACCAAGACCATGAAAGTTGCAACCTACTGGTCATTAAATAAGTTCATCTCTTGCTGTTCTGAGAAAGTTCCACCAACTGAAGGGACCTAAGCTATCTGGCTTTTGTTTCCTCGTTCATCAATAATAATAATAATAATAATAATAATAATAATAATTTATACCCCACCCTCCCCGGCCAGGGCTCAGGGCAGCTAATACAGAATATAAATTACAATAAAATGTAATAGAAAAATAGAAAAAAGAAAAAAAGTTAATTGAAATATGGCTTAAAATGCAGCTTAAAATGCAGCCTCATTTTAGTAGTAGCCCATAAATCAAGACCATAAAGGGAGGAAACATCAGATATTCACCTGAGCCAGCTATCCATGCTGGTCCTACATGGGCCAGCAAAAAAGCCAAGGGAAAATTTATATACCATATCCCATATAAGGGGTAAGGGTAAGTCCAAGCCGAAGGCTAGGCGGAACAGCTCCATCTTGCAGGCCCTGTGGAAAGATGTCAAATCCTGCAGGGCCCTGGTCTATTGTGACAAAGCGTTCCACCAAGTCGGGGCCAATGCTGAAAAGGCCCTGGCCCTAGTTGAGACCAATCTAACCTCCTTGACGCTCGGGATCTCCAAAGTGTTATTATTTGTGGACCTTAAGGTCCTCCTCGGGGCATACCAAGAGAGAAAGTCCCATAGGTACAAGGGTCCTAGGCCGCATAGAGCTTTAAAGGTCAAAACCAGCACCTTAAACCTTAAATCTTGCCTCAAATTAAATGTTTGTCAAGGAACAGTACTGGTGTGCTCTTTGCTTTGTACCAATCTAAAAAGAACCTCTGCTCCTGGCAGAACACCCTCCAGACAAAAGAGTTTCCATAAGAACATGAGAAGTCCCTGCTGGATCAGGCCAGTGGCCCATCTAGACCAGCGTCCTCTTCGCATAGTAACCAACCAGATGCCAGTGGGAAGCCTGAAAGAGGGACCTGAATGCAACAGAAACTTCCCTTTCTGTTGTTTCTAGAGACTGGTATTCAGAACTATTGCTGCCTCTATCAGTGGAGTTAGAACATAGTCATCAGGGTTAGTAGCCATGGATGTTCTTCATCCACTGTCATTGGTCAAGGCAATTTCCCTGCCGAAACCAGGCCTGAAGACAGATTGAAAGGGGTGCAGGTAATTAGAGGCAGTGCCACTGCCAGGTTATTTTGCCCCCTAGGCAAGACTAATTACTGGGGGGGGGGGGCGCACACACACACATACATGCTAACTTCAATTTTCAAAAAAAGAAAAAAAAGAAAAGAGTATTATAGGGAAAAAATGAAAGGCAAAAAAGTTGAAACTTCTAACAAAATTAAATTGCAAGATTTAGTAATGCAACAATCTTTGATTGTCTTTCTCAAATAAAAAAAGAAAATATTTTAGGACACAAATCATTTTGAAAAGAGTCTCTTCAAAGGTTCCATTTCAGGCACATCAATTTGTTACCAATTCCTTTAGGTCAGGTGCTGATGCTTGGACATGTTCAATTGATATAGTTGCCAAGCAATTATATTTTGCAACATTGTTGAGCAGATAAGTCTATATAGTTGCCAAGTAATTATATTTTGCAACATTGTTGAGCTTATGTAAGTTTTTGTAAATTAGAGCTTTGAGAAATTGTATTCAGCACTTTCCACTGGCACTGAACGTATGGGAAGGATCGTTAGAGCAACAGATACATTAGACAAATTATCCAGGAGTTTTTGTTGTAGTGTGAAAAGAAATACACTTTGTGGCAACATGGACTTTGGAAGTCTTCGAGCTATAGCTATAAGTTCATGGCACAGATCTTCAGTATCAATATCTTGCTTCCATTGTGCATCAATGATTTTTTCCAAATTATTGCTGGCTTTAAGTACGTACATCTTCAGGAAGTTTTTTTGTTGATACTGTATATATCATACAGGAAGTCAGATAGAGAATTATATTGTTGTAGCTGTTGGAATCTCTCTTCCACAAACTGTATGGCCATATCTAAGACAGCATAGTAGAAACCTGTTTTGAATTTCTTCTTTGGAGTTTGTGGTGCCTCTTCTAAGGCTTCATATTTCAGTTTCTTTCTCATTTTCTAACTTGTTCTCTCTCAAAATTTGGTACTAGTATTTCTAGCTGCTTTGCAATCTCAGTAGCACCTATCAGAACTTGCTGGAAATTTTTTCATCACACTTGCAGACCACAAGTCATTTGGTCATTTGCAACTGGCTTGTAGCTGAATTTAAATCATCTTCCTAATTTTGTAGTAGCTTGCTGTAAGATTGACTTCAAAAAGGATCTCTTACCATGAAGGAAGGGATACCACAGACTCAAACATACCAATTGCATCAGCAATGGCCTTAACTTCAATTCAGGAAGCATTTCCAGATAAACCTTTTAGGTGCGTGTCATCAAAAATCTCACCAAAAATATGGGGGGCACGTAAGCCCCACCCTGCATAATCAATCACATGATGTAGCACACGCACACCGTTTGAATGGCATTGCCCATTAACAGGGGTGGGGCTCAAATATTTTATTGGGGGGGTGGCAAAGGGACCTTGGCCCCTGGGGCTTGGTTCCTATGCCCAGTCCTGCTGCAACCCCCCCCCCCAAATGCCACAGACTCTTTTGCTTGCTGAAGCGCTGGGACCAGGGCCAGATTTAGGTTTGATGAGGCCCTAAGCTACTGAAGGTAATGGGACCCTTTAGATATCCAGCTGTCCTTTGTCAACAACAAATTGTTGCAGTTTTTTGTGTTGAATATATGCTGTATGGTAATTTATGGACCCAATAGGTATCTAAAGCCATTTGCACATGCAGAATGCAGGCACCCTATATATAGAAATGAACGAATCGATTATATTTTAGGGAGCAGGCTAGCAGGCGGGGCCCATTACTTACATCATAGGAGCCTACAGAACACAAAACACTGTTGCTGTATGTAGATTATGTAGATTTTATTTTATTTGTTTTTTATCTTATATTTTGGAAATGTACACCCCGGTGTGTCCCCCCCTTTGCTTTTTTGTGGGGGGGGCGCCAAGAGAGTGGGGCCCTAAGCTTTAGCTTGGTTAGTTTATAGGTATATCCGGCACTGGTTGGGACAGAAAAGCCTCCACTGCTACATTTCTGCCAAGCAGCCCCGACTGAAGCTTTACCTGGAAGCATTTTTGAATTTGGCGCCAGAGGGTCCGTCGCTAAGGTGGTTGCTAAGGACGCCCTGGGCTCTCAGAAAGACGTCGCTATTTCCTCCTTCCTGCATTCAGGCCAGGCTGGAGAAGGCACTCCTTGCGAATCGCTCTGGTAAGGGCTGCTTTCTCCGGGTCCTCCCCTCGCTGAGCCTTTTTGCATAAGGAAAGAGAGCTCCCTGTTTCTCTCTGCGTGTTTCCCACCCTTCTACCCTTCTCTCTGTGTGTTCTTCCCTCCTCCACCCGGTGAAAAAGGCTGTTTGCTTTGTTTCACTTGGTCACTGATAAAGTCTTCCATCGGGAGCTTGCCTACTTCAGCGTTGCCTGCCTTCTGTGCGTTGCCTTGCATGTAAGTTTGGAGCTGCTGGCTTAGAAAAGCTTCCTTCGAGTTTAAGTTTGGAGCGGCAGGTTTGAAATGCTCTGTTTGTTTGGTTAGAGAGCACAGCTTTTGATTATTATTTTTTAAGACTACAGCTACTCATGTATTTATTTATTTTTTTAAAAAATGTTCTCTGTGTTTTGCATTTACGTTTGGAGATGCTGGTTATTTTTTATTTTTTTAAAGGCTCTGTTTTTCATTCAGCTTTAGCTCCCCCTTAACTTTTGGCCTCGTCCACTTGGCCCTCAGAGCGATGGTAATAATCTGGCGCTCTGGCAGAAAAAGGTACCCTGCCCTTGTTTTAGAACTTCAGGTACTAGGGAGAGGGGGGTGCATTGAGCAAGTCCCAAAAGGAAAAGCAGGAACTGGGTGTAGGGCCCCTTCAGAGATCAGTCTGCACCTTCAAATGCAACTGATGATCAATAAAAGTTATTGCAAAAAAATAATAATTGTACCTTTGGCAAAAATAAGTGTTTGCTTGCACAGTTGTAACAGATCCTATCATGGGAAAACACAATTACAACTATATAATGTGTGAAATGACCCTGCATGTCTGAGACTTGGGAGCTGTGTGTGTGTGTGTGTGAGAGAGAGAGAGAGAGAGAGAGAGAGATTCTAAGGTTTGGTCGTCTTGTAATCCATATTTAATTTCCTAAATGAGAAGTGCTGCTGATCAAGATTTTACTGAGAATCCTCACAATCTCAGAAGTGTAAGGATGGTTGTGGTAGCTTGAAGCACTTTGCACATGCCCAAGCTGAGCAAGTTTTTAAAAGCATATTTTGAATGGATGAAAGTTTATTTATTTGTTCTAAGTAATAAAATGAGTATTTGGTGTGATAACAACGAAGAGGGGGAAATGAAAATTACTGGTGATTGTGGGGTACCATGATCACAAAGGTATGTTTTGGGCAGGAGCAGGTCAGATAAACCTTGTGGTCACAGACTTCTTTAGAGGATTGCTGTATGAAATGTTTGGTTTTGGATTGTTTTAGATCTGCTTGAAAACAATTTGGTAAGTATCAGAAAAGAATTGAGGGTTTTTATTTCTTTTTAATGGGTGCCAGGATAGTGTTCGATAGGACTTCTTTCTGGAAACAGATCGAGACTAGGAAAAGCAAATGGCTGAAACAAAAATAGAAAGTATTTATAATGACTGCTTAAATAAAGGGCTGCTTTGGACTACTGAAACATTTGCAGTACATGACAATTTGTTTACTATATTTCAAACTTTATTCCTGACTCAGTGAAGGATTCTGGCAATCACTTTATGTTTTGACATCGTCTCAATTAATATTATAGTGATCTTACATGTCACCTGCAGTGGTATGTAGTTTTGTATGACATTAGAGAATATTGTAAAGCATTTCTTCCTAGAATGATTTTTTTTTAAAATTTAGAAAACTTCTGAGTAATGAGATTACTAATTTAGTAATTAAAAACTGACTTATTTGTATTTTCAAAAATCAATATTAATGTATGATATGGTTCCTCAAGGTTTGCCATCACTGTAACTTACTCTAGCCACTACCTCCAATATCTCTGCTTCTTTTAAAGTTATTGCTCTTGCATGCCACTGCTATACTGAATCTGTGTTTGTTGAAGGTGTGTTTAGTGCCCATAACAGCACTGACAGCATAAGTTTGCAGGAATTCTAAAAGCAAACACACTGTTGTATAGGAAATTAGTTGTATGTTCTAGTTTTTTTTTCTAAAAATGAAGATGTTATATTTCTAACGATTGCTAGCAGTAATTAATTTGGATTGGCAGGAAACAAAGATTGAGGTTCTGATTTGGATATATTGAAGAATATGATTTTAAAACTTTTAATTCTATGCTCATGAACAGATTTGTATGTATTTCCTTTTGACTATAATAATACAAATATGCTCCTGCAGATCTCTTTAACTGCCACCACCCAAAACTATTGCTATGCATTTTGTAAATTTGATAATTTGTTATCCTCACCGCTTTGGCTATTGTGCCTCCAATATTAAGCAGAAATGTTGCGGCAACTATAGTTTGTTCACGTGCAATACTACACACATGCCAGTGACTTCAATGGAGGAAATGGAAAGAAACCAGATGGCCATATGGCCATTCTAAATATTTCAGGCAGCAAACAGTGATCTGGATTAAACTCAGAATTATAATTCTCAAGATCCCATAATGCAACAGACTATTCCAGGACCCACTAGTGACATAGCTTTAATGGCTTTAATGTTATCTTAGGACACCACTAGATAATATTGTGTGTTCTTCACTTCCCCATGCCTTTTTCAGCTTTCATTGTTGCTGCTGTCTCCAGCTGGCTTACCTCCGGGAGACTAAAATGGGGATTTCCACACTGAACACTGTCTGCCTCTTTTGGAAACAAGTTGTGTCAGACTGAATTTTTTTCTTACACTCCTTCTGACTGAGAAATCCAAGATGTAAAGTAAGGGTGGAGGGAGGTGTGGAGGAAAGTGAGAATGAAACAATTGTTCATGTGCATGGGAGGTAACTTTGCACAATTAATCAGAATGCATGGCTGCCTCCTGAAGGATGGCGTATGTCTTCCTGCTCGTGAAGTCCAAGTGGTCTGCCCTTGATTCAGTTCTGGGTTTCATGCCATGTCACGTAAAAGGTCCCCTTTTGCATTATTTTATTATAGACATAGAATGGTTGGGGGACACTGAACAGTCCTTTTCCCACCCCTGGTAAAGGCTCTATTTGATTTACTTGGAAAAGCTGCCTTTCACACATTTGCAACTACTGTACTAAGAGTATGTACAAGGATGAATGAGGAAAGCCCTTGAAAGGCTAGCTTGTATCTCAGAGTAAATGTTTAGCAGTCCCTGGATTAGGCAGAAAGATATCCAGTTAGAATCACCAGAATATGATATGACATGAACTGAAAAAAAGCTCTTTATTAGGGGGATGATTGTGAGAAATGAATTGAAGCTACTATCTTCAGTTTGGAGAAATAAAGCTACTGTCTTCAATTTGGAGAATTGAAGAAGGTTGTCAGGGAACTGCCATCGGAAGGGCAGGTGGTGGAAGGGCTCACGGAGGCTAGGAGAGACTTGGCAGCAGAGGAGGGAACCAGCAGGGGGAGAGAAGGAGCTCCAAGGGAAAGTGAGTCGGAGGGATGGCTCAGAGAGACTTCCAGCGAAAACAGTGGGGAAGTTTCAGGACCTCCTATAGGGACACCCACCCCTCACCGGAAACTGTCGCGCCGAGAATCTCGAAGACGCGTTTCCGTTAAGGAGCTTTTATGTTGGAAGAGATTCCGCAAATGCCCACTGTCGGATTCTGCCAGCGATTGAGGGAGTTATGTTTAAGGGGCTCCGCTATAGACAGAGCTTTGATAACCAGGCCAAACTCTGAGGGACTAAGCTTTACGCACAAGCAGCTCATCATCCCATCACAAAGGTAAAGCAGCAGTGACTTTGTATGCTACAGTAGGTTTTGTGCAGCTTTCTATAAAAATGGCCATCTAGCTATATGGTTTATGAAACAAGGGTGCTGCCATTTATCTATATTTTACTCAGGGTTTGTGCCTCTGATAATTTCAAGATGGCAAAAAACTTTAAAATCCCTGCTGCTGCCCATCACTTCATGTTGGATGAAGGCAAACAAGTTGAAACTTCTTCCAGTAAGACAGAAGCTGTGCTCAAACATTTTATCTGGATGGTGCATTGGAGCTCTGACCCAGCCACCTCAGGTGCATGGGCTTCTCTTCATAGAATCATAGAATTGTAGATAGAGTTAGAAGATACCCTGAGAATCATCTAGTCCGCCCCCCTGCAATGCAGGAATATGCAGCTTTCCCAAACGGGGATCGAACCTGCAATAAGCACCATGCTTTATCTAGCCAACTGAGCTATCCAAGCTTTTCATATCTGATTTAACTGGGCTCCCAGTCACAGGGAGGTTTCTAAACTTGTTCAACCAAATGCACTTAGAAATCCTCTTTGTATGTTTGCACTAAACACACAAATGTCTGAAGAGGAGTCCCCACATCCAAAGAAGTTGGTCTTATTTCATTCTTATGTTGGGGTGAATGTATTACCATGGCTGAAGGAACTATGGTTTAGGAAGCAAGCTGATTTTGATAGAGGTTTTCAACCAGTTTTCGATGGGTTGCCCTCCCGTTGAAAGACCTCATTCATAGCATGTTCATTGGTGGCAAGGAGTAACTTTCATCAGTTTATGGTGTTATTAACTTTGATTCCTATCATTCCTGCCCATGGGCCAAACTACTTGGAGCAGATGAGAGTTGTCCAAAACTTTTGAAGGGCACCATGTTGGCTACCCGTCTTCTATAAGTAAAAAAAACCAAACATAGACAGGGTAGTTCTGATCATATCTGTTCTGCTTCCATTGCTGAATGTGAACAGATACATGCCAGCTGATGCTGTGAACCAGATTTGGCTTGACAAATCCAAGCATTCATTCTTTACAGCACCAGTTAGCTATTTCTAGTCTCTTTTTAGGTGCTTCCAAGTCACACAGCCTGGCCTGTGTAAGTGATATTCATGAACAGCATTTCTTTGAGAACAGCCTCCAATTCACAGGCCCCATAGATGTGACAGTTGCAAACTCTGCCTTTAATGGACAAAGTGCTGGCTTAGATCTATCACTTGGCATCATTGCTAGCTGATTCTCAGAACAGTGCTGGAAATTTACAGTACAGCAAAGAGGGAAGTGCAAGAGAATTGGTGACAGAATAAATAAAATAACAGGCATGTTTTTCTGAATAATGGAAAGAATGTGCATCAAGTACCTTTCCTAGCGTTGGAATTTGGCTTCTCAATAAAAGTTCTGAAAATGCCTCTCAAAAGACAGTGAAGATTATTGTTGCATTTTAAACCTGAAGCAAAGTGGTAGCAGCACTATCAAGAGTTCTGTAGAAAAAAATTAGGGTATACAAAAAACTGCATCCTCACAGACTATAAATGTAGAGGAGCCTGTGATTTTACCATATCAGTACTTAGAAAGTACTGAATGCCTTTGCAATCACTGAGAAGTCATTTAATTGGATTTCTTGTGCACACGAAGACTGAGCAAAAAATATCAGATTTGTACATACAGATATTTATATGGCTGTTGCTGAATGAGTCCTCCTTCTTCTTTTTTTAAAAAGGAAGACCTTTATTTTAAGCAGCTATCAGTCAGCATAGAAAAATAATAATCTATTTTTATTTGGCACAAGGATACATACTTGACTTTTAGATTTTTCCAGGTTCATTTTTCTTCATATCTTTAGTACGAGACAGAGATAAGGGGTTAGTGATTGTGGGAAAGTGATTTTTTTTTCCTCAAATGAAGAAAATTGCATCTCTTAGATTTTATATGCAAAGTTCTGAGTTGTGAAACTTTATAGTAAGCAATTGGACCCAACTGAAGTGTGACTTGAGATCGACAGTGCATGATGTGATTGTGAGTTACTTCTAGGTAAGTGGGCATAGGATTGCTGCCTAAATAACATTTTTGGAGTCCCATTGTATACTTGGCATTCTATACCATGTAGAGTGTAAATACTTTGTGCCATAAAGCCTTTGATGTGCCACAAGGCTTTACTCATTTTTTACTTCTTAGTAGACATGCATTGAACTGTGCTTTTAAGCTGCTGCCCTATATATTTACTTATTAACGTCAACTGAATTTTCTTCTGAGGCTACTGACATCTGGGTAAACACAATCTGAGTTGCGGTTTTTAGGCTGCATTCACAGTCTACTTAAAAATTACTCAGTTTAAGGATGCTGCAACTGCCCTAGAGTAAGTGGGTTGTAGACACTTTTTAGCAATAGATTAATGGAAATAACTTTTTAAAGGTATACAGATAAATTGAATTAGCGCTATACATGTAAACTTCTGTAGACATTGCTGTGCTTGCATATATACTACAAGGAAGTAATACATTCCACATAACATGAAAATGACAACATATTCTCAGCGAGTACATAGGGGAGTTTTTGAAGTGCTGAAAATTCCAGAGTTACTTGGATACAATGAATTTAAATGAGGCTTGTGCACAGAGGAGCCTTGTTTCAGTAACAGGTATGTGTTGTCAAAGAGTTAGAAGGACAGGAAATATCTTCAATAATTGCAGGAAAATGCTGGCCTCTGTTTATTGTAGTTTATGCCAAGGAAATAGCACCAGGCATCTGAGGCAAAACCTTCAAACACAGATCTTAAAAAAGAAAAACCCTCATATTGCTATACTGTATTGGGCTGGCCTTTCAGAAACACTGCAATCAGTGTTTTTTTCTGATTGGTGCATTTGTGGAAACAATATCATTCAGAAATGTCATTCTTATTGAATTATGATGCAATAGTCATGGTTTGTTTAGGTTTAACATGAAGGAGGCTTTTGACAGTAGTTCCTGTTCAGCCTACAAATGAAATGCAAGTTGTTGTATTCACAAAATAATTGTGCTGCTTCACTCTGGCTAGAATGTGTGCGCATTTCTTGGTGACATTTTAAAAAATTGAGGATAGCACAGAACTTACTAGCCGCAGGGTAGAGAAGAAGAAAGCATACTAACAAAATAATGTGGTCTATGTTTCTGCAACAGATAGTTCCCTGCCCTCTCTAGGTTTAGTAACTGTGAAAATAATAAATGGATTCAAAGGTAGGTAGTATAAGACACCTAAAGAAAATCTACAAGTGTATAAATTATAGCGTGATGTAGAAACCCTGATAAGAACAAGAAGCAGCTTCCGTCTACAGTATAGATGTCAACCCTTCCCAACATGAAAATATCTGTCAGATTTTGGGTTTTTATATTACAATCAGTGGAATATATGGTCATCTGTTTACTGCTGTGAGTAAAGCATTTCTGAAGTTCAGTTACCAACCATTTGCTGCTACTTCTATCTCACAGCTTTTCTGTAGAGAAGTGCTATTTCTTGTCAAGGTTCTGAGAACTTTATGCAACTCATCAAACTCTACAGGTAGATGTAAAAACCCAAGACAAAGGTGTACTACTGTTTGGAATGGTTTACAGTGGTACCTCAGGTTACAGATGCTTCAGGTTACAGACTCTGCTAACCCAGAAATAGTACCTTGGGTTAAGAACTTTACTTCAGAATGAAAACAGAAATTACACGGCTGCCGCGCAGCAGCAATGGGAGGCCCCATTAGCTAAAGTTGGTGCTTCAGGTTAAGAACAGTTTCAGGTTAAGAACGGACCTCCAGAACGAATTAAGTTCTTAACCCAAGGTACCACTGTATTTTTAAGTAAATTGTGGTCCATCATATTTTGCTTTATGTAGCAGTGTCTTCCTGAAGGGCCTGTTGGAGTTGCCAGGAAGTTATAGTAACAGTGCAAATGTGTGCCTGAGGGAAGGATTTCAGAAAGCAGGGAAATGTGGCTGTTAACTTCAAGATCAACATATCACCTCCTCTGTTGTGTCGGTACCAATTTAGGTCTGTCTGGTCTTGTTGGAAATTATGAAAGCAGGCATTTGTGAGTTTTCCAAAGTGTTTAAACTTCCCCTAGACAGTCAACTTGTTTATCTGCAGTACTGAATGTACCTGTACATGGTATGCTGACTGTTGTAATGAGCAGTTATGTTGGGTTCAAGCTGCCACAATATCACAAAGAGTCATACTTATGCATTCATTTGGAGAAGAATCTCTAATGAGACCAGCAGTGTCTTTACTCTCCCTGCCCTGCTTTTGACATCTTTAATGTTCTGCTGAAGAACCTAATATTTCATCCTGAACTCCAGTATGGGACTGATCCAATAAATGCAGTGAGAATTCAGCAGATGGCCTAGTTTCTTATGACATATTCAGTACATTCATACATCTTCTCTGAGCAGCTGGATCACTACTATGCCTTAAACAAATCTAAATGTGTCTTTGTTTAGATCAGCATAGAATAATACAAATCACTTGTAAAGTGGTAATGGATGTGGAGCATTTTGCATGCAATAGTCTCTTAAGCGTACAGAAACGTTGAGATAGATATATCATAATTTCAAGATGCTGGCTTGCTGTAATTTATTTTTTGACTATTTGATGGAATGTGGTGATTAGTTGGACTCAAAATGTGTAAGGAAACTGACTTTGGGTAATATGCTTTCAAGTAATTGGTATCACAGTGACTTCTAATAGATAGGGCTTCAAATTTATTAGGTAGGATGACTCCTAGTGATTTCAGCATGAGTGAACACCTTGAAACTTTGTCAGAGTGTCTGTATGTAGGATGTGGTTTTGCCACACTCTATGTACTATTTCAAACATTAATTTTTAAGTTTAAAATCATAGGGCTTTAGAATGGTTCTCAATGGGATATTTAGCTATATAGTCTAAATGCCAAGTTTGCTTAATGAGCCCTCTCATTATCCTAGTTAAATGGGTTGTTACTTGGTTGCTAGTGCTGCTGTATTAAAAGTTGTGTTGTTCCCAGGCCATCTGGGTGTGCATATGCTTGTGAGCCCAGGAGAAACGGTGAAGGATTGCTGATTTGCAAAGTAATTAAGCTGGCCATAAAAAAAGAGAAGTGTTGGGTGGGTGGGTTTTTTAAAGGAGCTTCCAGACTGAAACCTTGGAAACATCAAACCTGTATGTCATAAGTTCTTTATGGCATTATAAAAGTATGCTTGCTGGCTGTTCAAAAACAGTATCTAGCTTAATGTTCTCTCTCTCTCTCTCTCTCTCTCTCTCTCTCTCCAGGTGTTCAAGATGAATCTGGACAAACTCAGCAAACCTGAACTACTGACACTATTTAGCATTCTTGAAGGGGAACTAGAAGCCCGAGATGTTGTCATAGAAGCCTTGAAGGTAAGCTATAAATTACTGGAAGAGCTGCTATGCAAGAGTGCTGCTGCAGGTGCTGTCCTCATTTTCTACCCAAAGATATATTGTTCACTAGCAATGGTTTATATACTGTTCAACAGTTCAGGCTTTATTAGCAGTCTTGGACCTTAAATGGTATGTAGCCACCTATATATTGGCATTTCATGTCCAAATTGATAACAGGTACAGAAAGTGCTCTGGTTAAACACCTTGATTATTACAAATTCAAACACATCATTTTAAAATCAGAATTGTTCTCATTTCATCACAGAAAAATAGTGCAACTTGAAGATCTTGTTCTAACTGTCATGTTTCAGCATGTTGTTCTAAAAAAAATGGCCTGGTGAACAGCAGCTGTAGGAGTCTCAACAGGCAGAAGCAGCAATACAGATATTTCCTCTGAATACCTAACTATCCTCGCTGGCTTCTATCAGTCCTCTTCTGAGGCCTCCTCTGCAGTACAATATTTGTACAGGGTTAAAGTCTGTTGCTAGGAGACATATTGGCATGATTTGGTTCTCAATAGACCTTATCCGCCTAGTATTTTTAAGTGTTTTCATCACATTTAATTTATGCTTACCCCTTTTTTGCATTTTCGGTTGGCGGTGATGAAAACAAGGCTTGCTTGGTAAATGTATGTATTTGCTTAACTGCTTAAAGAAAAAACAAGAAGAATGAACCACCACAATTTTTTGTCCGTTGGTGTTTTCTGCAAGGGTAAATAACAAAACACGTACGTTTCCAAGCACAATTCAAAGTGTTGGTTCTGACCTTTAAAGCCCTAAACCAGGCATAGGCAAACTCTGGCCATCCAGATGTTTTGGAACTACAATTCCCATCATCCCTTGCTAACAGGACCAGTGATCAGGGGTGATGGAAATTGTAGTCTCAAAACATCTGGAGGGCCAGAGTTTGCCTATGCCTGCCCTAAACAGCCTTGGCCCTGTATACCTGAAGGAGCATCTCCACCCCCATCATTCAGCCCAGACACTGAGGTCCAGTGCCGAGGGCCTTCTGGCGGTTCCCTCGCTGTGAGGGAACTAGGCAGAGAGCCTTCTCAGTAGTGGCACCCGCCCTGTGGAATGCCCTCCCATTAGATGTCAAAGAAATAAACAACTATCTGACATTTAGAAGACACCTGAAGGCAGCCCTGTTTAGGGAAGTTTTTAATGACTGATGTTTTAATGTATTTTTAATCTTTTGTTGGAAGCCGCCCAGAGTGGCTGGGGAAACCCAGCCAGATGGACGGGGTATAAATAATAAATAATAATAATTACATAACTTTATAAAGAACTTTTTAAGCCTAGCTATTCTGAGCATAATGTCTAGGCAAGAGGAGAGGAGAGGTGGCGAAAATACAACTTGTATAAAATGGCATTTTTCTTAGTGAAACGGTGTGGCAATCAATCATATAAAGTCATTTCTCTTAGCTTTTTATTCAGTCTGAAGGTGCCCGTTATGTAAAAGTTAGAGACAAATAAGGATGGGTTGGAGCATGTGAAGACAAGTGATGTCATTGGTAGACTTGTGCATGGCTATTAATGAGTAAGAACATAGATTACCTTAGTATATTTTATTAGTATTTATAATTTTATTATTATTTCACAACATTTATATCCTGTTTGATTGTAATAAAACTAATAAGTCATTTACAAAAATAAAAATTAAAACATTAAAATCATTGATAAAAGACAGTTAAACAATTCTTAAGAAAGTAAATCAGCTGTAAGCAAAAAGAGACCAAAGCACATGTCTGCATTCTACATGTCTGGGTAGGTTTGCCAAATTTTATTTATTTATTAATGTTTTAAGCAGCTGCCAGATAGAGCACAGCAATGGGGCCTGCCTGTTGTCAACAGGTAGGGAGCTCCACTAGATTCCTCCCACATTAAGCTGTATTAATTGAGTTGTGTGCCAGATGCAGTCACCCAGGCAAGGGCAAAATCTGTAATGAATGTTTTAGTGCTGCCTAAAAGCTAAAAGAGAGCTACTGCTACTGCTGTAAGACTGTTCTACCTCAATATCTTCTAGGGCCAGTGTAAAAACATGTGATTGTTTAAAGGAATTTTAAGACAATTAACACCCAATAAAAGCGAGTTTGCAGAACATTTGCTGCAACATCCACTGCTGCTATGCTGTTAGATCCTGGGTTCTCCTGGGGCGCAGCAGCTGGAACTTTCTGTCTGCCAGCCTCATGGGAATCTGTAAACAAACAAAACCACTCAGGGAATCAAGTTGTTGAACAAAAAGAAAGAAAAAAAACCTCCTTTCCACTGCCTTTACCTGCTATGAATTGTTGCAAGTCCCCACTTGTCTGTATTAAAATTAATTAGAAGGCATTTGAATGAGTAGTCTGGGCACTTGCTGTTGCCACAGCAAGTTAACACAGCAAGTTGCATGAGAGATCAAATCAAAACCCAGATCAGCAAAACAAATATCAGTTTTGCTAAAAGTCTCACAAACGTGAAAAGAAAGAAAACAAGATGCCATCTTTGAAAACCTGTCTAGTCGCTTTGAAACCTGTAAGTGCTCTGACTTCTCTTAATCCACCCTGTACCCCCACTGCACACTGACCCACCACTGTCACTGCCAGAGGTACAGGAATGTCATAGAATTATCATAAATATTTGAAGTACTTGGCAGTTAAAACACTCAGCCTATAAAGCCTAGAAAAAGAAGGAGCTGCATGCTTTTGGTGGGAAGGGATACAAAGATGTATGGAGGCATTACCAATGCAGAAGGAAGAGGGGATGCTCTGATGCTTATCTATCTTATCATCTATCTATCATCTATCTATCTATCATCTATCTATCTATCTATCTATCTCCCACCCATCTGGCTGGGTTTCCCCAGCCACTCTAGTGGCTTCCAACAAAATATTAAAAACACGATAAAACATCAAACATTAAAAACTTCCCTAAAAGGACTGCCTTCAGATGTCGTCTAAAAGTCAAATAGTTGTTTATTTCCTTGGCATCAGATGGAAGGGCGTTCCACAGGGCAGGTGCCACTACCGAGAAGGCCTTCTGCCTGGTTTCCTTTAGCTTTGCTTCTCGCAGTGAGGGAACCACCAGAAGGCCCTTGGAGTTGGACCTCAGTGTCTGGGCTGAACAATGTGGGTGGAGATACCCCTTCAGATCTTCTCTTCGAGCTCCCTTTCTGCCTTTCCATTTTTTAACATAGGTAGTTGATGTGCATATGGCAGCTGTAGTCTATAGACTCCAGACTTGGCTGCCTGAGTTACACCTGAGTTGACTCCTCATCTTGTTCCAAATAGAACAAGGAAGGGAGATAAGTCATTCTTCTTTTCTGTTCCACATATTAGGAAGAGGAAAATCAGATGCTTACTGCCTATCCTACTCTGGATACTGAGGGATGAAAGCTGAGTGTATGCACAAACTTTTTTTTTTTTTTTAAGCAAGCCTGTTTGAATAAAAGCATTTAATAATGCCGTCTTGTCTCTTTTCTCTTGGGAGAGATTTGGATATGGGTTCCAGTTTCAGGTTTTTCATGTGGTATAGACTAAACTGATTTCATTTCTGCAAAATATGTGCAATACTTCCTCAGCAGACAATGATTTCTGGTTCTGTCTGAGCTGGCTGTCTTTAAAATAAAAAAAAGGACGCTTTATTCTCCTTTCACTTGGCTTCTTCCTCTTTTTGTTTTTTCATGCTTTTTATTTACCACTTTCTTATTACTGTTTCTGAGGAATGAATCCAGTATTTTAGTGACTTTATTAAAGCTTTATCTCGTACATGCAAGCAAAACCAATTTGTCTTCCCATTTGGTAATTTTGGAAAAGGAAGGAAATGGGCCTCTTTCTGCAGCCAACTATGGGGAAGTCCATGTGCTCATCCTTTTCAAAATCTGTGCCAAAGCCAAGATACCTACTTCTAATCGCAAATGACACTGGCTTATATCCAACAGAAGCCTGTGAAATGACTTCTGAGGAAGGGGAATTTCCTGCCCCCATTGCTGCAGCCCTCAGAATCCCCTGAAAAGTGTCTCCTGAGGGTGTTAGCCTTTTGGGTGAATTGCCTTACAGACTAAGTAAGAACTCCCATTCTAACACTTTAGGATAATAGATTTGGCACTTCATACCGACTTATGTATATGGTTATGCATCAATGCTAGTAAGAACAAAAGGGGTTGTTCACCTGCTATGCATGTATGAGAAATTCAGTTTGCATTTAAAGGTGAACTTACCTAGCACACTTTCCTTAACAAGATGCAAACTAAAACAGACATTCTTTGAAATTTGCACTTCTCTGAATTTTGCAATGCAGTTCTGTCCAGTAGAAATGTGTGCAAAAATGCATACATTAGGGAAAACAACATTAAAATGAATTATATTTTGGAAAACTGCTTTGTGAAAATGTGTTTATGTAAAATTACACACAAATAAGTGTATATTAGTAGAAATTCAGTGATGAATTTTCAACAACTTTTTAAATTAAAAAAAAAAAAACCTGACATGGATATGTGAAGAAATGAACTTATGATTGAGAACCTGAGAGAAACTAAAACTGACAGATTCACCCATCCCTGCCACCTGCACTAAGTTACACAATAAGCTGGGCATTATGCTTTCTCAAGTGGCAAGCTATACAAATACTGCGAGATAATGAAAAATTGCTCATTTAAATTGAAGCTCATTTGGAAGAAACCTGTCTTGTTTTACTTCACCTTTGTGATTTAATTCCTGCATCATTGCAAATTTCTTTGCACATGAATTTAATTAGCGTTTGTCTAGATGAAGAATTTACAAAAATAGAGAGAGAGAACTATTTCAAGCTAGTTTGAAGAAAATTGGAGAAAATTGATGAGAGTAACATTGGCCTTTCAGCCTTGAGGAACAGTCTTAATTGTGTAACAAGAAGATTATCTGCCTTGAGCTTTTTCATGAAGAAATGAGAGTAGTAAAAATAAAATCTTGAAGTGAATTAAGCAATGATAGACCATAGTTGAGCATGGTTTTCTTTTCAGAAACTAGGATGAATGTTTTAATGATTGGAACTGCAGCTGGGATTACTTACCAGGATAGCTAGGAGTCATGCACAGAAGAGTGGAGACAATACTTAGCTGATTCCTGAAAGCTGAACAGGATTTGAACAGCAGGTGATAGTGTGTGTGTGTGTGTGTGTGTGTGTGTGTGTGTAAAAATTAGTCAGGATCTTTGAAACTTACTCTGCAAGGTATGTTTATGTTAGAAATCAGTATTGGCTCATATCACAGCCCATTTTCTGCTAGTAGAAACATACTGCAAAGAAAACCAGAGAATGCTGGAATTAGCTAGTATGGCTTTGGAATTCAAATGCCACTGGACTAACCGTGCAGATTTGGGCTTGGATTATAGCCAACAGCTGTTTGTGCTTGCCAATGAGACCTTGGGCACACAAGACTCGAGAAGGAAAATGATTCTTTTCCTGTACTTCATGCTCAGCTCTGAAGAAGGAAAATCCTGCACAAGTCCTCCTTGCTACTCCTGCTCACATCTGTATAGCATGGCATGGGCCAAACTAACTGTGTGAATGCAATTGAGTGCTTTTTTGTTTGTTTTTTTGTTTGTTACACAGATAGCCTTATATGGGGGTGCATAGGGGAGTTTAATTCCCTCTCTACCTGTTATGGTCCCAACAGCAAAATTTGTGAGGCTTCTGTTTCCATCTCAGGAGGCTTCATAGGCTTCAGTATCACAGATCAAAGGTGCAGGAGTAATCTACTGTTGCAAAGGTTGTGCACCACCCCCAATCTCTGCCAAGTGGTAGCAAGATTCCAGGTACTCTCTGAGAGTTGTTTCTGTTGGGAAAATTGAGGCACGGCGGAGGCTAGTGGTTTATTTTACACATGTTTACACCTGTCTTCCGTGGAAGGGGTGCAGAACATTACATCCTTAGAGTGTCTCTCACTGCTCTCATAGCTCCAGCAAGCTTTTTCTATGGCATCATGCTACTCATCATCACTGTGACAGCCTTCCAAATCTCCTACATCTGTCCACTCCTCGAGTAGAGGGGAAGGATCACTTTTTGCATTGCCCATTGCTCTTAATGGCCCAATACCTGAGTCCTCATTGTTGCTCAATGGTTCTGTGTTTTGCTAGCCTGGCCAGGCTGGTTTGCATAAGCAAACCCAGGAATTTCTTCAATGAAATGAAGGGGTTCTAGCGATTAAGATGAATAAGTGTATAAAGGGAAGGACAAAGGATGAATTTGAATAACATGATATTGCTGAATAAATTTTTAAAGTGGAATACAAGAAAGGTAGGCGGGCAGAAGTAAGGAAAATAAGATTTGAAATGGTATTAACTTGAAAGAGAGTTTCTTTTTTTAATGCTAAATTTCTTTTTTATGTTTTTATTTTCTTTTTCGTTTTTCTGTTTGTATTTTGATGTGTATGTTTGTTTTGTGATTTTAGTTAATTTTATTACTGTTAATTTTGTAAAACCTAATAAAATATGATTATATATAAAAAAAAAGGAATTTCTTCTTCTGGTATAGTTCTTCAACTTGTATTTCCCCCTTGTATCCCAAATAGTATCTAAATACTACTGTTTATTAATTTCTACCATCCACTAACAGGCCCTGGTACCCTAGATCTATGATACTACTAATATAGAACTTGAGAAGGGGAAAGAATTAATGGCAGCAGCTCAGAATTTGTTATGAGAGCCAGAAACCTTCAGAGGAGTTCTGTGTTAAGAAATACAACTTAGAAAACTTCCCAATGAAATGTAAACATATTTTTTGCTATTAAAGACTCCATTTACCTGGGTAATGGTAATCTAAAGTCATTGGGTGCAAATTTCATTCTGCAGAGGTGGTAAAGTGTAGACAAAGTGCCACACCTTATTCTTGTATATAAAGCAGATTGACCACTTGATTGAGAAAGTGGCATGATTAGCCAAATAAGCTTTGTGTGTCTGTGTTTTCTTTTAATACACTGGCAACTTTTAGCCATTATTATATAGAACATCATTTTGATTTGGAGCTTCTGCAGACTAGAGATAAGAGGGTTCAGTCTTTTATCAAGTTTCTGGCTGACAGATTACTTGCATTAATCTAGTCTCATTTTCTCTCTACCCCCATGCTATGACCTCAGTCTGTGTTTATTTTCAAACGTCTGTCTCTAGGAGAGAAAAAACTAGCAATAAGGAAGCTCAAGATTTCATGGCATGCTATTTAAAGAAGATGCATTTCTGTGATCTAGAAGAGGCACTGAATTATAAACTGACCTGTGATCTCTGGATGAAGGGTGTTATAGAAATTTAATAGTAGTAGTAAGTACTGTAGTAGTAATGATGATGGTGAAAACAGCTTGAGAAATGTAGGATCTTATAGCCAGTGCTTTTTTTCTGGGGGTACACAGGGGTACGCATACCCCTAAACATTTTGTGAATCTTTTTACTTTTGTCCATTTAGCGTATTTATTTTTCCCAATTTGAACTATAAAATGGTGATTTTCTTGAGTCACCATGAGAATACCCCGAAACATTTTTAAAGAAAAAAAAAGCACTGCTAATAGCACAGTGAAGCCAGGTATTTAAGCAGCTTACATGTATGATGTTATAAAGGGACAAGAAACACAGTGGATGGTATAACTCTGTTTCTTTGCTTCAGAAATACTGATAGCAACTAAACATTTTTATTTTTTAAAAAATAATTTTTATTGAATTTTCAAATTGTAACAACAAATTTTCCACAAATCTTAATTGAACAATTTATATGTCCAGTTTTCTCCCCTCCCCCCCCTCTTTGGACCCATTGGCAGGTTTTGACTAAACTTTCACAACTATATAAGAGGTAAAACCAGCAGGGTATAGAATTTGTTTAATAAATCAATATGGAAATACGGGGGCAACTAAACCTTTTTGAACAGATCTAGAGGATGTGTAGTGGATCAGGAGGAAACATTCTGTTAAGCCCTTGTAAAAAGACCATCAAATAAATGTTAAAAACCCTGTGGGAAGTATTCTCCAAAGGCAGTATGGAAATAATAATTAAAGTGTCTTCCTTTCAAAGTGTTGCAGTGAACAACTCTTAATTTGATACAGTGGTACCTCTAGTTACTAACTTAAATTTTTCTGGAGGTCTGTTCTTAACCTGAAACTGTTCTTAACCAGAGGCGTGCTTTCACTAATGGGGCCTCTTGCTGCTGTTGCATCACCGGCACACAATTTCCGTTCTCATCCTGGGGCAAAGTTCTCAACTCAAGGTAACTCTTCCAGGTTAGCGGAGTTTGTAACCTGAAGCATTTGTAACCTGAGGCGTTTGTAACTCGAGGTACCACTGTACTAGCAAAGTGCCCTGTACTCAGTGGCATCTTTCCATATCTGTGTTCTTGCTCCTTGCCCTGCTCATTACTGCAGCTGCTACTTGCCCATGCCTCCATCGAGTCCTTTTTTCTTCACTCGGGAAACAGTGTTGGCGCTGATGCTGGAGGTCTAAGCAGTTCTCTTCTCTCAGGAAAATGTTCTCTGGAGTAAATAATGCAAGTGTTCAAGGCAACTGCCTTTGTCTCTTTAGCTATTTTCCTTTTTGCAAGCAAACTTAATAATGGCTCATTACTCTCATTCAGACTCAACAAGTTTGTCAGTGCTGACTTCCCTATCAGTGTGGCTGACTTCCCTATCAGTGTGGCGGCAAGGAAATGGGAAGTTTTCACTTTGGTTTTAGATTAACTACCACTTGCCATATCTTCCAAATCTGAACAAACTGGTTTTCTTGCAGGCATCTTGATGTCTACATGGCAATATAATGGAAAATACTATAACTGACCAATAATTTAAAATATGCATAATCGTTCTTTCTTTAAAAAAAAATAATCCTCTCAAATGAGTCAACGTCTCATGATCTGTCTGTTTCCTGTTTTCCTAATCTCATCAGGCTTTAAAGATTTGTCCTCCCGGACAAATTACTCCATACTGGAGAAAGATCTGTCTTTTAGGATTTCCTGCTTTGTGGTTGTAGTTTTTTAAAACTCATAGCAACCCATGAATTGAACAGTTTTTTGAAGTAAACAATTGTTCCATTTCTGGAGAAATATGAAATTGAACACACAGTTATTTCTACACAGTTATTTCTACTTCCCACTCGTTCCAGAAGAGTGGCTATTCACAAGTCTATTTTATATATTGATATTTTGAGCTTGCTTTAATCTAAGGTTGTTTTAAAGGCTTCTGTGAAAACATAGCTATGGTTTTCTTCTTGAGAAAAATACATTCTCTGGTCCCTGTCCAAAATGCTTACAAACTGGGAAGTCGCTTCATTTCTTCAGAATCTCAGTGAAAATGTTTTCTTACATATTTATTTAAATTCTATTACATATCCCACCTTTAAGGCTACCAGGAACCCAAGGTGGTGTGCATGAGGTTTTCAGGCAATCACTTCAGGAAGGTAGTGACCTCATGAGCTTTCAGACCATATCCTGGAACATGCTTAAATCATTCCTTGCTAATAGTGGCTCATTCTGTTTTAACAAGTGAAATAGATCCAGCAACAAAATGTTACAGATTGTAAAGGGGACATTATTGCCTTCTATACAAATAGCTTGCTTTTCCTGTAGTTTTAACTGCTGTATGCTGTTGAACAGAGACTCAGCAGAGCTGTTGCTTTATAGAGCTACTGTTTAAAATTAAAGTCTTTATTGAAGCTGAAAGGGCTACTGTACTTAACTTGGTATGGCTTCAACATGTGTTTGTGTTCATGGAGACCCCCAGATGTGCAAGCACAGCCATCATTTAATACAGCTACGGTATTAGTCTTGCAGGAGACAGGATCACTCTGCCACAAGAACTACTATATTTTTAAAATAAAACAACAACAACAACAAGAAGAAGAACAATGCATCCCATCCTATTAATCCCAAAGTGTTTTGTGAACAATAAGCAGGAATAGTTTTGCTTAAAGAAGTTGCTCTTACTATATGGTGCTGGAAGAAAAAGCATGATCCCCGTTTCTATTCCTTTTGTTGCTTTAATTCTCTGGCCAATATGACAACATAGCTGCAAAACAAATACACCTTTCTGAATATGCAGCCTCTTCTTGCAGTCCCTCTGCAAAGTACTCTGTTTTTTAAAAAATCATCTCAAGATTTTTGATGTTTCAAAAGTAGAATAGGAACCTGTTGGGGAAATTTCTCTGCAGAATAACTCCTGCCTAGAGAGGATGACAGACAGTGTTGCATTCTCAAGAAGCCATGATGATAAGGATTCTAGATATTAAAATTTGAGAATTGTTATGCTGTACCGTTAAAGTGCGTTGCACTCTGGAGTAGGAAAAGAAGAAAGAGACTTTCTTCCTCTACCAGCAAGTTAATAATACAACCCCTCTTTGCGTCATTGAGCCATTAATAAATATAGCTGTATTGTTCTGTGGTTTCCTTGGTGTATCTGAATCCCCTGTATATATTTCAGTATGTTGTTTGCCTATTCTTTTTCCTGTTTTCTGTTGGATGTTTACAGTAATCCTTTCCAGCCAGTGTATCTCAGATAGTGAGCTGGGACCCACCAGTGCCCTTTCAGACTGGTTTCAGTTCCACAGCTTATCCTAGCTCTTGCTTGGACCAATGTCTGCACCAGAAATTCCTTGCATACTGAGTAAAGGTGTCCAAGAGGCAGAGAGGTTCATGGTGGGAGGAGGGAAGGAAGGCTTCCCTCCCCTGAGGGGAAAAGGCCAGAGGAAGCGTTTGAATGAGAGATAAAAGGTTAATATTTAATATCATCATCATCAAAACTGGGAATAGAGAGGAAGGAGGATAAGAGAAGACAGCTAATATGGGAGGAAAAAGTCTGTGTAAAAGAGCCAGGAAAGGAGGGTTAAAGGAACTGGTGTTAGGGTTCGGTGAAGATCCTATGCTATAAAATGAGTGTGAAAGAGGCTCCCATGCCTGCAGTTAGCAAATGTCTATACTTAGCTTGATGGAAGCTGAGCTACGGAATTTCTTGCCATGAAGAAAACAATGTGGGAAAGAATTCAGTCATTTCAACATGGAGTAGAAAATGATACCAGTAACTGTCAGCAGATTACGGTGCCATGGTGAAAATTGAAGTCGGGCAGTATTTATTCCAGATTAGTTAATTCAGAATACAGTGGTACCTCGGGTTACATATGCTTCAGGTTACATACGCTTCAGGTTACAGACTCCGATAACCCAGAAATAGTGCTTCAGGTTAAGAACTTTGCTTCAGGATAAGAACAGAAATCGTGCTCCGGTGGCACGGCGGCAGCAGGTGGCCCAATTAGCTAAAGTGGTGCTTCAGGTTAAGAACAGTTTCAGGTTAAGTACGGACCTCCGGAACGAATTAAGTACTTAACCACAGGTACCACTGTACTTTTGCCTCTGAGTTTAGCATCAGCTGTGGCTCTGCCCACCAGGGTTATGCACCCTTTGACAGACAGAAACATTGTCCACCCTTGGGTTTAAATTATCTGTTTTGGGAACAGGTTAGTGTGATTTTTCACAGGTCCCAGGAGCTCAACTGGAGTTTGCTTGGATAACTACTCTTGTCTGAAGAAATAGCTTTGCCCTATTCATTAGGTTTACAGTAGTCAAAACAGGTCAGGCTTGGTCAAAATGACATTGTGAGCTGCACTGGGAGGAAGCAAATGCTATTGGTTCTGTGCTGTTCATAAGAACAGATTTTCACAAGACAAATGGTGACATGAATTAATTTTTTGGCTGCTTTTGTATAAATTAATCAGGGATTCCATGTAAGATTAATGTTTCTGCATACTTCAGGCCTCATAAAGATGAATATATGATGGATCAGCAGTCTAAACTCCAGAATGGTATTAAATTTACTGAACAATTTAATTTATTAAAAATGTACCACTCTTTCATTTAGCATTTGTGTGGACTGAGATTAGGCAAGCATCATTCTGCTTCTTGAATTTCCTGGAGTATTTTTCCTCTCCGGTTACAAAAGCCATTCATGAAATGCCATGTTGTTCTGTGCTCAGTAATTCTGAATGAGTATCAGTGTTCTCATCCCAGAGGGGGAAAGCAGAGTTGTCTGTAGTTCGGAACATGTGATTCAGCTGGTAAACTGGGACTTGTTTTGTGTGTAGAGAGCTTTTATGGGTATTGAACAAGGAAAGAGATTCTGAAATAGATTTCCCAGAACAGTCTGAAAGCAAAGTATTTCCATCAGCCTCAAGACTGAAGGCTGCTTCACTGTTTCTTTGTTTAACAAGAACTTTATAGACCCACACTGTGTATCTACTACAGCTAAAATGCTAGAAGTGGAACTGTTCCTTGCTCCTATGTCAAGCGTGTGCCAGTAAAGGGAATGTGTGGAGCAACCTTGAGCTGAAACAATGTCAGCAGCATGGTATTGTTGAGTTAAGCTGCAACTGAAGTAAAAGACAATCCACTGATTATCTTGTATTTGGAGTTGGGAGAGCAAAAGTTGACCTGTCAAATATGCCTTGACATCAATAAGCGTTTGTGTAAGTGACACTCTACCTTTATGTTTGTGTCATCAGATAGCAGGAGTGGGACATAGCAGGAGTGGGACATTCCCTCTAGGGAAATATTGCCTATACTTATTGGCAGTATCTCTCCAGGGTTTTAACCAGGGCTTTAGCCCTACCTGGAGATATAGGGAATTAAACCAGGGATTTTCTGCATGCAAAACAAATGTTCCAATACTTAGGAACATGGAGAAGTGGGGTGGTGGTGAGGTGGTGGTTCTGTGCACTTGTGCACAAAGCTGTTTCCTCTTCTCTCCTCCTTGTTCCCTACACTAAGCTCAACGTGCTCAAACCCAGCTGCTCTGCCCTTTAGCTCCCTGCCCCTGCCAGTCTAGAGTGTTTGCGAATAAAGAGTGAAGAAGAAACCTCCTCCCTAGCCTGTTTGTCAAGTTGTTTGAACCCTATTCACAAAGGAAACTTAATACTTTTCTGAAACAAATCCCAGAATCCTGACAAATTATCCAATCTGCTTTACTATGTTGTACTTTTTTTTGTAATAGATCCAAGTGAGTGTATTTGTAATCTGTAGGCCAGCGTTGGCAACAATGGAAAAGGAAGCAGCTGTATAACCAGCAACTGCCTGACCTTGATATATTCATCAGCCACCATAAGCAAACACAAAGGGGTCATGGGGCTGTGCATGTACTTTGGTACTTTAGTTCAAAGGGTTCCTTTTGTGTTGATCTTGGGAATTTCTTATTTGGCACTAATTAAAATACCACAGACCTCTGCATTTTGAAACTGGGCTTCCTTTTCCTGCAAATGGTTTCCTGCAGGGAAAAGTGAGGATGTAAATGGATGCTGTAGTTAATGATGGTCGAGATCATGGTGAGAGGAAAGGATAGTAGTCACTTTCTGCTCTTGTAATATCTTGTAATAAGATATTAATTCCAATGCCACATAGCATATTGCATTAACCCCCATGCATCCCTATCCATTGTGGTCTATGTCAGAAGTACGAAGCCACCCTAAAGATTACTCAGTAAGCAGTACTTTAAAAACAACCCACTACTTAATCTTAACATTAAATCCCCATGCCTCTTAAGTGAATATGTTCTGTAAAGAGAAGCATGCACCCCATTAGATTAATTTATCACCACACTAACAGGTAGTTTATTGCCATAAAGAGAGGCTGTTGGGTAGGCAAGTGCTGATCTCAGCTTCTTCCCTTCCTCTTCTGAAGTGGCTCAGGAAGAGAACCCCCATGCTTTCTTTGTTTACTGCAACACTACCCTTCATAGCGCATAGGAAGCTGCCCAAATCGGGCACATTGGATATCCGGGATTTCAAGTGAAGTTTTCTCCCAGCCCTATCGGAAGACACCACAGATTGAACCAGACACCTTCCACATGCAGAGCAGATGTTCTACCACTGAGCTACAGCCTTTCCTTGGCCCCTGCTTCTTTCAAGGCTGCTTTCTTGCCTCCTCACCCCCTTCACTTGGTATCTTCCTCTCTTCAGCCCCATTCTGTCAATCCCAATGGAAGGAACCTCCCATTTCTCAAGTTCTCTTGTTGTTGTAAGTTGTTGTTGTAAAGTAGTAAGGCAGTGCTGTAATAAGTAGCTCTCATGCTGTTTTTCCCCCTCCCAGGTCCTTCACAGTCACTCATTCCACTCACAACCAGCCAGTTGTGCTGGTTTTTGCACTCCTGCCTGTCCAGTATTTCATGACTCCTGTTTCCATGAGGTGACAGGATTTTATCTTGAATTTTATTTCTATTCTCCCCCTCTGGTAGCTAATAACATTAAAAACTTAATCATATGTTTCAGGCCCGGCGCAGAGATACTTTCATTGAAGAGCGCTATGGACAATACTACATTAATAATCCATTTACAGCTCTTCAGAGAGATTTTGAAGCACTGAATGAAGAGAATCGTGATGATAAGCAGCCTGTTTGTACCAATCCCTTGTCCATCCTGAAGGTAGTGATGAAGCATTGCAAGAATATGCAAGAAAAAATGTTGTTCCAACTAGCTGCAGCAGAGAGCAGGCACAGAAAGGTGGGTTCCAAGACCTTTGTACTTTGATCAAAGGAATAAAATTCTTCCTGCTTAGCATTTGGTATTGCAGAGCAGTTTAACACTACGTGTTGAACCACATTTTCTACCTCTTGATGTGACACTTTCAGTGTGTGACATTCATGGTTTTGTACATTTCCCAGTCTCAGCCTTGTAGTTTAGCTGATTAAAATAGCATTGCAGTGCTAACATTCTTTTTATGAAGCTCCCAACAAGCACACTTCAATTTGTAAAGCACAAATACGTTGCTGTTTTGTTTTTGTTTTTAATTGATGCTGCTATTGGAATGTAGAAAACTTTTCAGAACTGACCCAAGTCTTGTTATCATCCAGCTTCTCCTTTCCCTGTTGTGCTGGATGTTCAGTTAACCCATTTTAGCGCTTTGACCTTAAAGTTTCTGCCCCCATAAGATGATAATTATCAATCTCTGGTTGCAGTTTGATCATAGGCAGCTTTAAATCTGCAGATATGTGCTTTTCCAATAATTACAAATATCCTAGAAAAACAGCTGCTGACAATTCTGAAAGGAAGCAACCACTTCCTTTTAGAACATTAACAAACTAGAAGCTCTTTTGTTCAGTTATTGCCCTGCATTTTGGTCATTTCCCCAAGTTCATAATTTAGAAAGATGCAGATCAATCTTTTCCTTCCTCTCTAAATGGTCTTGAGTTGTAGACTACCATGCCCTATTGTATGTTAATATATCTGTCCCAATCCTATAAAAAGAGTTGTCCAAATTGATTTTATTTACACCAGTTACACAGTTTCATAAACTCCAGAACAAGCACGGGGGCTTGGGAGAAGCAGAAGCTTACACATTTTATCTCTTTTGCCATGGTCTAATTTCTAGTTGAGGAAGACCCATAAACTAGCATGTAGAAATGCCTGTTGTGCTAAAAAATGGGAAAAGAAAAATTGAGTGCTCTCCAGTTACTGGAAGAACAATATTGGCAGCAGTTGGATCTAGTTATAGCTGACAGAGACATGAGACATGAAACACCCCACTGGTTCAACTGGGAACCAAGTGCTGTTTGGCTCCTCTTGGTTCCACTGAGAACTTGCTCTCACTCTCTCAGACTCAATTCCACCTGGTCATGAAGTATTTTCTGTACCTGTAAAGAATTAGCATCTGAATTTGTTTGTTTTCCTGTTCCTTCTCTGTTCCACCATGAAGTGACACTTTAGCGTTGTTCAGAATCCTTATGCTACTAGGTAAAGGTCAAAGATTCTGTATGTCTGTATTTTTGTGTGTTTTGCTTGAAATGTTGCTGTAGGCAGAAAGGGGCCTGGCCTGTACATCTGGATACATTTGTAATTGTTGCTGTATTTAAAGGTGATTGATGGTGTTCTTCTTCTGGTCTGAAAGGTAATCTTAGATCTTGAGGAAGAGAGGCGGCGGCATGCCCAAGATACTGCTGAAGGAGATGATGTCACATACTTGCTGGAAAAGGAACGAGAGCGGCTCGCACAACAGGTATGCCTCCTCACTAGTTAGTCAGCACTTGGAGAGGAATGATTAATTGCTGCTTAGCACAGAAAACATGCCTTGTATGGGTGGGGAAACTGATGGCTAGCATTGGTATTTGTGTATTTGAGAGCTTCATTCTCCACCGTCAGGGAGAGACTAGACTTACTAGAGTGAGATTTTTATCCAGTGTGTGAAAGTAGTCTGCAGAAGCAAGAGATGTAATAACATTTGAACATAAAAGGAAATCATGTCTCTAAGAAAAGGTTTATTTCCAATGCAAATTGCAAGTCGTAGCAGGGCGACTCTAAATGGGACTGCAGTGGGAACCCCATGCCTGCACTTTGGCACTGGGACTTTCTTCCATTGCCATGCCACTAGTTTCCTCACCCACACAAGGCAAATAGTAGATGCACAATGGAACTGGTGTGTGTAAGGGTTGGGGAATGGATGGGAGAGAACATGTGGGTAACCACAATTTTTTTTTTTTGCTCCACACTTGCACACTGTAGGTATGAGACCCTTGCCATGATTATGCCTGAGGGAATGTGGCTATCAGTTGGCGGGTGGGGTGGGGAGTGGAATAAAAGGTCCCCACCCCTAATCTACATTATGTTGACTTTACACCTTATGGTTAATGTGTGTACTCCTTAATCTGGTCATTTTCTGTGCACACATTGAGCTGGGAGTGCAGACTGCTCATGAAACTTAATTTTTATCTACAGTGATCCTTATATCCATCCACTCACTAATTGATGTGACTGCCTTTGAGAATCATTGTGTGTACGGAGTGTGCACAAAACTATTTTTTCTTACTTCCCCCCTCTGAGCTTCTTTACCTTCCTTTCTATAGCTGGAATTTGAGAAGTCGCAGGCGAAGAAGTTTGAGAAAGAGCAGAAGAAGCTATTGGGCCAGTTGGAGGAGGAGCATGACCGCCAGCAGCAGCTTTCTGCCATGCTTGTGCTGGAGTGCAAGAAAGCCACAGCCAAAGCCGCAGAGGAAGGACAGAAGCTTGGGGAGCTGAGGCTGAAGCTAGCTGAGGAAAGAAGCAAAGTAAGCCACTTGGAAGGACAGCTTGCAGCCCAGAAGAAGAGAGGCTTGCAAATGGAGGCGCGAGTGGAGAAGCAGCTGTCCGAGTTTGACACTGAACGGGAGCAGCTGAGAGCCAAGCTGGATCGGGAAGAGAATCACACCAAGGCCCTGAAGGAAGAAGTAGAGAATCTGAAGACAACTCTAAAAGAATTAGAGGCCTCATATAAAGCTGGGAGAGGCAAAGCAGAGCACACGCCACCAAAGGTCTCAAAGGTAGCCGCAGCAACTGCCACAGAGGGCTCGAGTAGGTCAGTCACTTGCCAGACAGAAAGCCCCTGGACAGAGAGCCTCAGCCAGGGAAGTACTATTCGACGGGCACCTATATTATCGCCTATCTCTACCACTGCTTCCCACTCTTATACCAAGGCAAATGGGCATTGTGATGCTCGTGTACAAGCAAGTAGGGAGCCAGCTCTGCCCAAGGATGAGACGATTGGACCAGCAGCTGAGAGGGCCACAGAAATTAGCAGCTCCCCAGCGAGAACAGTTTCCCTTTCGCCTTCAACCCCACCAGTCCCTTCCAGTGGGATATTCTTTTCTCCAAGCAACACAGCTTCTTCATCTCTGACACCCTCCCCATGTTCCTCCCCAGTGACAACTAAACGTTTGGTTGGAGCATCAGTCAGCAGCCCCGGCTACCAATCTTCGTACCAAGTGGGGATCAACCAGCGCTTCCATGCGGCACGTCACAAATTCCAATCCCAATCTGATCAAGATCACCAGCCAAGCGGTCTCCAAAGTCCTCCATCTAGGGATCTGTCACCCACCCTGGTGGATAATTCTGCCGCAAAGCAGATTGCCCGTAATACAGTCACTCAGGTTCTCTCCAGGTTCACCAGCCAGCAGGGTCCCATCAAGCCAGTTTCTCCCAACAGCTCCCCCTTTGGCACAGACTACCGAAGCCTGGCCACTCCCCTGAGCCCCAAAAGTGAGTGTGGCCCAGGCAAGGTCTCTGGCCCATTGAGTCCACTGTCACCTGGAATTAAATCACCGACCATACCCAGAGGAGAAAGAGGGAACCCTCCACCAATTCCTCCCAAGAAACCTGGACTGACTCCTTCTCCAGCCAGTCCCACTCCACCAACTAAAACCTCCTCTCAGGCATCTTCTCTGGGTTCTCCTATGGACTTGGCAAGTAGCTGTTCAAGCAATCCTGTTGTAGCCAATGGGAAAGAAATTGAGATCTTATTGCCAACCAGTAGCTAGCTTCCAAAAGTGTTGCATTCCAAGTGTTTGCCATTCCTGGAGCTGAAACAGCTGCTACACTGTCTTATCCACTTTATGTTATTTATTATTTGGCTAGTAACAAGATCTATTTGTATAGCACGTTTAGTGTACTTTCCCTTTTGATTTATAGTATATAGAAAATAATACAACTTGTGTACAAACCTTTAAACACTAGATCTTCGAGGTGTCTTAACGGCAGCAGGCTCATCGAACGAACAGAGAAGCAGTTGATTTCCTGTGCTGGGAGCTGACCAGTGGACTATGACAATGAAGCAGTTGCTTTTAAATTATGCAGCAAAATACACTCCATGCAAACTTCCATTCCAGATAGACATTTCCTAAGAAGTGCCTGAGCTTAAGCTGCACTGCAGCCATGCATGTGTTTCTCTGCAAAACCAGAAGTGATTGTCCAATTGAAGCAAGCCCAGATTCCTCTCTGAATCATGAATGTTGAAATAACCACTGTCCTTAATCCTTTCCAGTAGTTCTGTTATCAGCAGAAATGAAATGTTCCAGAGGCCGGGCAATTGTTTCCCTCTTAGGAATCAAGTCAGTTAATGTCGCTGCATTGTCAGGCACATTTGGCCTTAATAGGGAGCTTTGTACATCCTGAGCTTTTCCTATGTGACCATGTAAACATAAAATAAAAGGGGAGGGGGGCTTTAAGCAATCAGGGTGCCATTTTCCCCCAGTCGAGTACTCATTTCTTTTTATATGTAGAGAGAGAAAATAGGTGAGATTAAATCTGGAAGTGTTCCACTAGTTTTTTAAAAATATTTTTCACATATTTTGCTGTTTTGTATGTAGAAGCTCTGAGAGCAGAATCTTCTGTGATAATGATCTTAACATTACTTGAAATGAGAAGTGGTTAGTCAGTTCTATGTATGTTTTAGCACTGGAAAGATAGGGATCCATGCTAGATGATTCAAAGCAATAACGTTGAGTTGTATCCAGCTAAGTTTTTCTCAAAGTAAACCCATGGAAATTAATGATGCTTGCAAAACTCATCCCTCCCTCTGAAGAGTATAGCATTTTCAAAAGTTGTGTGTGCTGCAAGGTGAAAAGGAAATTTCTCCGTCATCTACACAAACACAAACTCTTTCTTTTTCTCTCAAGATCCTCAGGGAGCCAGAAACATTGTGTGGTGCTGGTGACTTGCAGTTCTTGCTCTGCCCACCAGCCGCCCTGGTCACACTGACATCTGGACCTCTGCAAAGGTCCCTCCCTGGTGAGGAGGTTGTCTTCTCCTGCACTGGACACGAGGTCTTGATGCTGCTTCAAGACTCCACTATCTCCTACTCTAAACTTTATTTCTAAGCTATATTGAAGTATTTTAGCAAAGTGACTGATATTTCTGAGACTAGAAGGCCATACCACTTGACCATATACCTCTTAAATTTTGATCAGAGTACCGTAATTTCAGTTGGCTGCCCCTACACTAACAGTACTCCAGAATGTCTTATAGACAACTAGGAAAGCACACAAACAGTTCATTTGTGCAGTACAAGTTTCTGAATATGGTCTGTGCAGCTGCATACTGGGTGAATGGTTTCTTATTGGTATCTCTGTGAATCATGAACTATAAGGGCATTGTAGCAGGTCTTAAAATCTTTCCTTGGAATTAGACTAACTTGTATCTTGATATGATAGAGATTTATAGATAATAATATTATTAGGAAAATGCACAGAGTATTGTAGTCTACAGTGGATGGAGGGAAGGGAGAAAGCAAGAGGAGATTTATATTTTTGCCAGTAGCCTGTCTTCAGAGATTAAGCTAAACACAACTATTAAAATGTTCCCAGCTAATCCAGTAAGACATCTAGCGTTAGTATTGTAGGTTTTCTATAGACCTGAGTGTATGCAGGAAAAAAACAACATGTTTATTCTTCTCAGAATCCTGTATCGCTGGAAAAGTTCCTGGATAATAATGATGATAATATATTTTAATGAAGTCAAAACTGCATAATCTAGTATTATCATTAACACTGGTATATTTGTAAAGTCAAATGTATGAAGCACAGTCTTTTTACCATTTTTATAACTGGCAGCATTAAACACCTCAAACGTTCACACTATCAACAAAGGGTTATATTTTTATGATGTGAATATTGTGCTAGAACATGTTTGAAAAGTAGGTTGGGCTGCTTGTATCATGAAATGTTTTTACTGGATAGCCATGAAGCATTTGCTAGCAATTTTTAGGCATTTTGTTAGCTGTAGTATGTCTGAAAGACATATATAAAAATGTGCAAACACTTCCAGAAGCTGGCAATACCAGGGACAAAGCTTTTAAAACAAAAATAAGAAACTCCCTACTACTTGGTAGGAATGCTGCCAGTATTTGCCACCACTTTTGCCCTAAGCTTCTGGGCAGTTTAGTCTTTACTCTTTACTCTTTACTCTATACCAACATCCATGCCAACCATTGCCATGCAACATAACATTATGATGTGATGGCACCTCTCCAGCCAGCTTTTGGGTAGGGAACCACACCTCTTCATTTCCGCTGCACATTCTGATTCCTCAGTCTTGCATCATGCAGCAGTAAGCCAGCACCCTTGGGAAATACGTATGCATTTGTAAGAGGGTGCATTAGCTGCATACCTTAAAAATTATCTGCAACTTTGGTACATCTGAGATTGCAACCAATGACACAAATTTCTGTACAGAACTTTTAGTGCTTAGGTGCCAGCACTTGGCAGAGGATATGGGCACTTGTTCAGCTAATTTCCATCTATTTGATCACACTTCTGCATATAACCTGATTCTTTTTCCACTTCTGGGGGTGGAGTCAGACTTTGCATAAGGCAAAGTCCTCTCCCTGGTCTGGAATGTTGCAAAACAATCCGTACAACATCAAAAGCCTGTTAAGGTTCCACCCACCACTTTCTACCATCCAGCGCTCAAATCTATGAAGGTATTAATCTCACCTGTGACAATCTATTTAACCCAGCCCATTTTCTAGAGCTATGACTCCCAAGAGCCTTAGAGCAACTCTGCAACCTGCTTTGAAACTACGGGAATAGAAGTAAAGAGACGATTGCCGACAGAGCATCTCTATGCTGCTGCCTTATTTTGTTTTGTCTCTTGCAGCTCACATACAGGATTTTTTTTCTTCACAGACTATTACTCAAGAGAAAGGGGGAGGGGGAGTTTTGTCCAAAGTCTTCTTTCCTTACACTAAGAAGAAAACAGTGTCTGCACTGTCCCGGAAGTCAGAGTCTGAGACTTTGAACTAATTCTTTTTTACTGGATGATGGGACAAGTTAAAAATATATTTATGACTAGGAAAATTCCAGTCTTCTGACTCTTTCTTAGACTTCTTGCACTATGACCATGGGATGATGTGGTTAGAGTGTCAGACTTGGAGAACCTGTGTTCAAATCCGTATTTGGTCTTGAAACTCACTGGATAACTGGCTGAGAATATGTAACTCGTCCAAACTTACATCAGAGGGTTGTTGGGAAGATAAAATTAGCAGAGGTTACTTCCTACTGCAGTTACTCTCTTCATTGTTAGAGCAGAGTCTTGATTTGTGCAGCAACTTGTCTGCAGCTCTGAGAGCCATAATTTTCCAGTCCAGGAGTGTTCAAAAATAATTCTCTTATGCCACCTTGTGTTGTGAATAATACATGCTTCTCTGTTGACTCTGGCAGAAATATATTCTTGCAACTTTTAAAATGAGGGCATTGAAAGGCATGCTTGGATTTAGACTTATCTCTTGAATGTTATTTCTCCAGGTGACTGGTATTTTTCTTAATTCAGTAGAATTTCCACCTCAGTAGGTCCTCCCCCCAACTACCAACATATGGGAGAAAGATTACAGCATTTGGGACTTTTTAGTTTAGAGAAATAGCGAGGAAGCAGTAACTGGATTCAAGTTTTTCAACTTCTATTAGAGAAGGTTAGAGAAAAGTTATTTTCCTTCTCTCATAACACTAGAACCCATGGACATTCAATGAAGTTGATTATGCATAGGCATAGAATTGAAATAAACACACACAAAATATTCATTGCACGTTCTGAGCAGCTAGAAAATTTTCAGGTTGGAATGCAAGTTTACCAAAATGCAAGTTGCCTGACTTTACTGGAAGAATTAGGTTACAGCTCCCCAAATAAGCAAAGAAGCAATGGGTTTTAGCAATGAGGCACAGCAGAGACTGTGGTTGTCTTTGGGATATATTATTTACTTACACATATATACAACCAGGGCCTATGATAGAAGGGTTCACAGCACTGACACCCCAAAGGGGTCTTGCTTTTCCCATAGCCGCAGCCTTGGATTCAAGCAGAAATCAGCCATAGCGCTCTCTCTGCCTTTCCAACCTGCAGCTTTTCCCTCTAGGTCAAATCACAGCAAACTCTGCTCTAAAACTCAGGTTTTGTCCTTTTAGCTGAGAGATGGAGGAAGGCCCCCACCCATTTGCTGTGCCAGAGTCCCCTCTCCTTTGCTCTCTTAATGGCCCATCACCTTTCCTTTGTTCTTCTGAATGGTTCATCATCCCAAGTGGTTACCACATCAGGAAACTAGCCTGCCTTATGTTTTAACACTTGCTGGGTCCAGGAGTTAGAAAGTCTGGCACCCACAAACAATACATTGTTAGAGCCCAACCCCTATCGCCCCTACCTAGCATGGTCAATGACCAGCGGTGGTGAGTTTTGGTCCAGCTGCATCTCCTCATCCTTGTTGGCATGTTCTGTATCCAGGCCCAGGTTGTGAGCCCCTGAACAGGTGAAGACTTTGCCTGTGTACCTGTACCAGGAGTATGAAAGAGGCTTAGCCTGTCCTCTTTATGCTTGAGTTGGAGGAAGGAGAGAGCAGGATAGTGGAAAGGGTGCAGGGGTGACAACTTGAATAAAATATTGGGGGGGGGGACAGTTAAGCATGCATAATCAATCACAAGACATGGCATGCACACACTGTTTGAATGGCAATGCCCATCAACTGGGGCAGCAGCCACTTTAAATATTTTAGCGGGGAGGCTGAAGGGACCTTGGTCCCTAGAAGTGGGCTCCTATGGAAAGGGGTGCTAAGCATACAGTCTACAAGGTGAGAGTGGAATAGGATCCTTGGGAGTCAAGGAAAGAAGCTCAATCTGCCCAGATCTGGCGGGTGCTAGAGAGACAGCTGAGGAGTTAGCATTGACTCAAGGAGGGAGTAGAAACTTGTGGGGAGTGCAGAGGGTGAAATAATGTTGGAGGCTGTGGGTCTTGTGGCTCTAGGTCATAGGAAGTTCTCAGAGGGATTAGGAAACTGACTGGCCTAGTATTTGGCAGTCTGTAGCATTTGTGACTCATGATTTCGTGAAAATTACAACCTTTAAACCAGACTTACAGAATGTTCCTTGTTCTGCAGAGCTGCCTGTTGGAAACTTCAGCCAAAGGAAATATTGGTTGCTGAAAGGCACTTTCCCTGAATCTGTTGACATTGCCCATTCTGCCACAGTGGACCCTCCTGCCAGTTTATTAATTGAAACCTGCTATGATTTCTAGAACAATGATGCTAATAATGAGCTTTCTGATGAAAACTTCCTCTGGAAACATTTTCCTGGCTTATCCACCAGAGAGCAGCCTTTCCATATCAATTCACTCGCATGGCCAAATTTTGCTTAGGGTCCCTTCCAACCACAGTATATGATTCCAACTGATCACTGCTCAGTCCTCTAACCAAATGCTAGTGGCCAAAAAGAGTTGACTATTTGAATTGTTTGTTTTATTTTATTTCAGAATGTATAAAGCATTCTTCATATAAAGAAGACCCGAGTAATGTAAAGAAATAGAATATAAAACATGGTGTATGTCATAAAATAGTATTAAAACACAGAAACAGACAAGAATTAAAAACTGCAGAAATAAAATTGACTAATCTGGGTAGGCTTGGGACAAAATAAAGGTTTTCAACAAATGTTGATAATTGATAACAGTGTTGGCACTTGCTTCACTTGGAGGGGAGGAGAAATTTCAGAGCGCCTTGCTGTCCCATAGTCAAGTCACAACATGCTTACTGCAGGGGCTTGAATGGGGCTTTTGGGACCTGAGTGCTGTTGACAGCTTTTAGGATGCTCCAGAAGAGAAGAATTTTTCCTTGGCAGCAAGTAACAGAGCAATCACTTCAACTAGTGGAAGCGAGAATTAAGTTAGTCATTTCTGGGGTTTGCATTTGAGATTACTGGTGCCTTACTATGGGGTAAATTGACTTATTATTATTATTATTGTTACATATTTATTTATACCCTGCCTTTTGCCCCCTGAAGGGACTCAAGGTAGCTTACAAATAAAAACATAGAAAAACCAATCATTAAAATACAATTAAACCCTGATAGAATTAAAGCTACATACATACATACATACATAAAATCTGTTTACATATATAAAATCTATTTAAAACATACCAAGATTTCGATAAAAACAGTACAGCACCAGGTCTCTCATTAAAAGCTGTCAGTTCCGAAAAGCCTGTTGGAGTAGAAAGGTCTTCACCTGCCAGCAAGGAGGGAGCCAGTGTCGCTTCTCTACGGAAGGAGTACCAAAGCCTGGGAGCAGTCGCCAATAACATCCTAATAACTCCCAAAGTTTAGAGCTGGGAGACTACAAACTAAAGTGATGGCTAATACTTGTGACAAAGGGGAACTGGTGTCAAAAAGTGTGTTTGTGCCTACATAAACACACACGAATGAACCTCAAACTGATACCTTAGAAATTGACTTAAGTTGACATGTTCATTCTGTGGCATTAGTTCTGTAGCTAGGGAATGTAGGAATTGGATGAACGAATGAACGCAAGTAGAAAGCTCTTTCTGGTGGTGTGGTGTAGTCCTGTATTCTGATGTAGCTCTACAATGCCACCTAGAGTGCCCGTCACCAGGGCACTCTTTTGGAAAGACTGCAACAGACCTACATCCTGGGTTGTATCCTGTGTTAGGTGAATGGGCATGACAACTTAGAACCATTTGTTTCAGTGGGCCTTAACTGCCTATAACTCCCTATCTTTTGTTTTCCAACAAATTCTTTTAAAATAATACCTTAAATGGTTGGAACTGGCCAGCTTATACTGAAAAAGCAGTCCATTAAGAAGGTGGATCTTCCTCTAAGTCAATTTATCATTGGCCACTCAAACAACTGACATCAGAAATGGAGCTTATTCTGCCCCTGGAGAAAACAGCTTATGGTGGGCTCAGATGCCTATAAATACGTGTGGCTTTAGCCTCAGTCTCTGGAAATATCTGATGTCCAAAGATGTTCACTTTCAGAACCTCTCTTCTGCAAGGTACATGCTCTGAAACCCAAGACTCAGCTTAAGCAGATAACATATAACGAAGTTAAATTTATTTCATTTTATTTGCAAGCTTCTCTGTGTGTGTTTGCTTGTGTTTCCTTTTTCCTCACCCCACCCATTTCCCAGATAAACTGCTTAAAAAAATATTTAGACAATGAGCTCCCTTGAATCAAAGAAGAATTTCTCACTAAAACTTTGAGACCACATGGTTAAGTTATACTTCATAAGGATATTTCACAAGGTTTGGGTGAGGTTCTGCATCCTCTGGAGTTTTGGGGGGGACAAAAACCTACTGGGCACAATAGGTGGGGCAGTAGGGCCCAGAAACATCCCAAGCACTAAACAGACAAGTGCGGCAGCCTATCATAATTCTTTGAGGTGAGGAACCCTTGTCTAAAAAGGGGTCTCGCAGCAAGGAGCTCCCCCAATCCACAACAGGTGGCAAAATCTGTGTGGCCACTGTAGTGGCCAGTTGTCCATGCATTGACTTTCACATCTCCAAGGCATGAACAGAATCTCCTCAGATACCTGGCCCTAGAGTTTCTCCATCACTGAAGGCCAGGATATAGTGTCCAAAATACCTCAGATCAGAGGTCCACAGAAGCATCCTGTTTCAAAGGAAGTTCTAACAGATCCTGTTTATAAAGATACCCTGGGTAGAAAATGTCTCTAAGAACGTATGCTGGTCAGCAGAGGGCAGCGTTGTTCAGGCAGATGCTTTTTACTCCTTTCCACCTGGCAGAAAGAGGTTATTATTTCACTCCCAAATCGGTGCAGAGATGCAAACAGGCTAATGGGAGTTATGGCACTTTTTCCTTAGGCCTCTGTGTGATGAGCACACAAGCTTTCTGGCGTCACAGAGCTGCTCTTGAAAAGCCTGGTTCGTCTTTCGCAAGCAACCGCCCATCCCGCCAGAGGCGACTTCATACCTCTATTCCTAGGCAGCCAGGTAAACACAGCACTTTCTCAAATGCAGAATGGCTATTGGAATTGTTGCTGTGCGCAGCCTGCTATCTCTAGCTCCTGAGATAAGGCCGGATGTGGTATACTTCTTCACCAGGCACACAGGAGCGAGAGATACCAGGCTGCACACAGAATGAATGCGATCAGAGCACCAATGGCAAGCAGCCGGGAGCAACTTAAGGGGCAATTTCTGTGAGGAAACAGGGTGGTGAGGAAAGAGCTAAAGCCATCCTCCCACCATCACAGACTGATCATGGGCCTGGGTGAAGCTCTATAACAGCTTTTTGTAAAAACTTTTCACTAAGGGCCAATGAAAGCAATATTTGGGCAAAAAGGACAATGCCCCACCAACCTACCTGCCTTCTTTCTTAAAAACCAGTTCAGGAAGTGGCACTGCCTGTCAGTTTTCTCCTCCTCAATCTCAGTGCTGCTGTTGTAGCAAGAAGGATGGGGGCAAAACTAGAATTAGTTGGCTCTGCCTGTTCATGACTCGGGTTCCCCCTACTGCTGGGCTCCCTGCCTTCCTCCCTAACAGTCCCAAAGGATGCAAAAATAACCCCCGCTGGTTTGTGCTTATTGTAATGCAGTTCATCATATGTATCTAGGATCAACAAAGAATATTTCCCTCCTGGAATTTGTAGTTGTTTCTTGACTCACTTTGGGCAAATCTCTTTGCTCCAGAGCCCCTTTTCCCCCTTACAAAGGGAAATTCCAACATCAGCAGCGACTGTTCTCCTATTGTCAGCATAATAATTCCATCCTGAAGAGAAAGTGTAACCAGATCTTTCCCAGCCCCAAACACTGAGCAGGGCAGAGGGTTGGCGTTTGTTTAGAAAATCAATGGAGAAAAACCTAATTACATGATGCGGGTGGGATGGACAGCCTTAAAACCATTTCGTTTTAGAATAATATTTGGCACAGAGAAGAAAAGAAAGAAGCAGCATTTAACACAAGTCTCTCTCTCTCTCCCCACCCCCCTTCTTCCTGGAAATTTCACTATATGGATCACATTGGGCCATGCCAAGGATAAAATATGTCCAGCTGGCTTTTATACCTCTCATCCTCAGTGTTATCATGAGCTGTGAGTGTTAAAGATGGAACAAATGCAAGAAGAGTTGATGTGCTGCTCTTCATAGGGCTTTGATGTGCTAGCAGCACAGGGGTGCATGGAAGATGAAGGATGGAGGATGAAGATGGAGGCTAGAAGGCTGGCGGGGGGGGGGTGGAAAAAAGATTGTGTTAAAAGATTGTGTTAAAAATCTCTCTCATCTCCAACCCAAACAAAGCCAATGTTGATGACTTTGATTTGGCCTAAGTGAAATACGGTTTGGAAAATTTGGCAGAAACTCAGGTGGCTGCAGGAAATGAGGGGTCACTAACTTTTTGGGGTTCATGAGCACATTTGCAATCTAGAGAAGCAGTTTTGGGCACCACACACTGTGAGCTATTGGGTACAATAGACTCCTTCTCACAAGCCTAATTTCAGCAGTGGGAGGGGACTTCAGTGCCAGGGAGGGCTGACCCAAGGTATCGTATTGACAACTTGTGGGGTAAACTATAGGGCACTAGAGCCCTATAGATTCGAGGCAAGTGGAGCCATGTAGAATAGGGGGAAGAAAAGGCCCTGCTTAGGGATTCCTAGAAATGCTACATGACCACTTATGGCTTCCGTTGTAGCACACTCCCCGCAGACATAGGATGATTCGCTGACATTGATTCCGTCTTTGTCATGGGTAGAGCATTTTAAGGCAGTTTTCTTCAATGACTGTATTCCACCTGATAGTCAAGACCATACCACTTTTACTTTTGTGGATGAGTGGCCGCCTGTCTCCATCACCGAAGTTATAACTTTAATTGACCAGATGAAAGCAGGAAAGCCCTGATGCTATTCCATCTGAACTGATCAAAGTCAAGCCAGAGTAGTGGGCTCCGATACTAGTGGAACTATTCGCTATGATAGATAGATCTGGTATCATACCTAACTCATGGCAGCAATCTATAATTATCCCAGTCTTTAAAAAGGATGACAAAAAGCTGCCATCCAATTATCGGCCAATAAGTCTACTGTCAAACATCGGGAAATTGTATGCTAAACATCTGTTAAATAAACTAACTACTTGGCTTATGGCTTCCTGGGTCTGTCTCTCATGTTCTTTCTATGTGTTTAAGCAGACACCTAATTATTCTAATTGCTGTGATTTTCTGGATATTCCCCCCCCCCCCATAATTATTCCAAATTTTTTACTTGTTCTTTGGAATTTGATCAAAAGCCTTAAGGACAATTGGTATTTTATGGATTTGACAGACATATATAATATTTAAAGCTCAACCAATCAATCAGAAATTTATCTGTCTTTGATTAATGATCTGAACATACATAATTTGATTTAAATGTTTTGCTTGAATTAATAATCATAAGGTACTGATTAGTAATAGTAATGGGTAGCTTATTTGTATGCAGCCTTTCCATAGTTGAAACCATGATCAAGGCGGCTTACAACATGAAAAGATGTGGATAATTACAAGCATAACAAAAGTTGTCAGTATATAAAACACATCAAAAAGTACACAACAAAATTTAACAATTTCCACATAAATCACAGTAAGATCTAAATATAAAGATACAAAGAAGAAGAATAATCTCCCCAACAAAAACCTGTAAACAATAGCCCAGCCCAAGAGTCAGTGTCCTCCTGTTTTTCCCCTGGTTTGCTAAGACAATTATTCTGGATATCTTCCATGAATCAGGACTGGGCTCATCTTGCATAATTCAATTAAATAATACATAGTATTTGTGTTATCATGCATTGCTTTGCTCTCTATTTATTTTCTGGTCAAGTATTGGGCAAAGATCCCAAATGTGGCATGTTTTAACAAGATTTTGACCCACTCAGCATTAATGAGCAAGGAAGCTGTCCATCACTGGTAGATTTATTCCATCTCCTTGTTTAAAATTTAGATCATAGCTAAGTTGTATTGGCTATGGAGTATCTGTTTCCATCACCAAATAGGTTTGATTACTAATGTAGTTTATATGATTTCACCAATGGCAGACTCAAGTCGTCCACCATAAACACAGCTGACTTGTTTAGCTAAGTGGTGTTATGAAAAGATTTCATGTGATGGGTTAGTGCAAAGAAGCCAAAATCATCTCCATACTCCCCAGCCACCTTTCCTGTATTCAATTGCATTGGAGGAATCATTCTAGAGTCTCAATTTACTACTTTGGCATGCTGTCATTTCATGAGACTGACTCAAGTGACATTAAGGTGATTTGGAAACTGTTGATCAAGTTTACGGTACTTATCTCAGTCCCAGCTATTGACTTATGCTTTAAATGCTTGTGGATGAGCATGAATCTTGTGAAACCTGAATTTCTTGTGAAATTCCAGGAGCTCAACTTTGTTTTTCTGGCAAAGTTGAAGTTTGCAGATTCCATTCCCCCACCCACCTGCAAATTGTAAATGCATTCTTCTGATGTGAGATTCAAATGACTTTTGTGTTTGTTTTTGCTTTTCCTAAAGATGCTCAAAATCTGTATCCTTGGAAAACATCTGGAAGAACACCAGTTTCCCTACAGACACCTCTAGATTTAATAGCCCTCTTGCTTCCCTCAGGAGTCTGGGTGGATGGGGTGGCCCAGGTGCGGGCATTTTCTGTGGCATGCCCTAAATTGTGAACTTCCCTCCCCACAGAGGTGTGTGTGGCCTCTTCACTGTACAGCTTTTGGTGAATAATGGAGAGGTGCCTCTTTACCCTGGACTTCAACATCTGAGGTGTCTGCTCTCAGGGCCCACCTGTGACAGTAATCTGTTTTAACTGTTTTCAATTCTGAATTTTGAATTATAATTTGAATAATAACTTACCCTGGGACCTGCTGCTGAAGGGGGCCGTAAGAATCAGAATAATAATGCATTAAAAAAACTAATGCAGAGGAATAACTTGTCCTAGAAGGGAAAATGACACAACACTACTTGTCACCTAGCTGAAACCACTCCAGTATATCGGCAATTAGCAACAGTCCTGAATTGGAAGAGATGCAACAGGGGACCTAAAGGCTGGAGAAGTATAGTAGTACTAGTAGTATTTAGTGGTAGTAAAGGGATGCAGGTGGCGCTGTGGTCTAAACCACTGAGCCTCTTGGGCTTGCCGATTGGAAGGTCGGTGGTTCGAATCCCTGCAACGGGGTGAGTTCCCGTTGCTCTGTCCCAGCTACTGCCAACCTAGCAGTTTGAAAGCACACCAGTCCAACTAGATAAATAGGTACCACTGTGGTGGGAAGGTAAACAGCGCTTCTGTGCACTCTGGTTTCCATCATGCTGACCACATGACCTGGAAAGCTGTCTGTGGACAAACGCTGGCTCCCTTGGCCTGAAGTGAGATGAGTGCCGTACCCCATAGTTGCCTTTGACTGGACTTAACCGTCCAGGGGTCCTTTACCTTTACCTTTTACCTTTTAGTAGTAGTAAACTTATTAAATAGTGATTTTTAATGAGTGGGTTATTCTTGTGGTTGTTCTGCTGCCTTGGGAAAGGGCATTCATATTTGATTTGTGAACAGGAGCCCCCCTTTCTGCTGCGTTCAAATTCATCTTGCTCACTGTCTTTTGAGGAGACTCATTCTGCGTGCCTCTCCCCAACTCAGTACTTCGCTCTAGGAGACCAGTAAAGCTTTTCTGTCCACAGCTGCCTCTTGTCCGCCTCACAGGCAGTGAGAGAGTGTGTGTGTTGCCGGGTGATTAATCTCTTGTGCTTGAATAATTGGCCAAGGCGGCGATTAATAACCCACCCACCCTTCTCCAATCTTAGACACAGTGCTGCCTGGTAAACATGGGCCTTTTACTAACTGTGACTGGGGATGTTCCGACTGTTGGGACACAAAAGAACAGCACCAGTGTTATTGTAAAGGCTGCAGGGCCCAGAGCCACCAAGGTAGGCCGTGTGTTAGGATCCAGGGTCAGATGTGTTTGACGGCGAAGGGTCACTGCGGCGGGAGGTTTGTTTGTGGAGGGCTTGCAGCGATGGGAATGTCGGCTGTCACTTAGGGGCTGAGGAGCAGGCTGCCAGCCTGAGGGGGGAAATGCCTGACAAGTTTGGACTAGGAGGCGAGTTGATGAGCTGAGAGGTGAAAATTCACAGCTCAGCGCAAGGGGCTTCTCCTGAAGAGGTGTTTTATGTGAGGGGGGAGATGCAGAGATGCAGCTACAGATGATGCCTACCCACACACAGCTATGGTTGCATGGGGAAGGGCTGTAGCTCAGTGGAAGAACATCTGCTCTGCACTCAGGAGGTCCCGGGTTCAATCCCCGGTATCTCCAGGTAGAGCTGGATATCTCTGTCTGAAACCCTGGGAAATCGCTGCCAGTTAGTATATCGACGATCTTGAATTGTAGGATTACTAACATTTAGAACATGAAATGGGTAAGATTCACATGATGTGGTGAAGACTTGTGAGATCCAAAAGAAATTACTGAGATTTCCCTTGTGGAAAGAAGCATACAAGCAATCTCATGAAAGAAATGTTAGCTGCCAATGCAGAAATACACATACATTTGCTGTAGAAATGGAGGCACGTGCTCAGAAAAGCCATATCTGTCAATTTGAATTAGGTCACAAATAAATAAATAAATAATAGTTACGTTGAGATCAATGGGGTATACTCCCAGTTAAAGGTATAGTTTTACAGTCAAAGCTAAGTGTTTTTCACAATAAAGTTAAAGCAGAAGGCAAGCTCAAATGCAACTCTGCAGTAGGAAAATTCACCAGAATGCCCATCACGTTTTGTGAGGTGTTTAAAACTGTTTGGAAATACTGATAATGAATACTTGCTAGTGTTGTTGTTGTTGATGATGATGATGATGATGATTGTTATTAATTAAATTTGTATACTGCCCTTCATCTGTTGACATCAGGGCAGTTCTCAGCATAAAAATACAAGATAAAAACCTGAAATGCACAATAAAAACAAGAATAAAAACTACACAAATTCCATACAGAATAGTATGGAGGTGGAGAAGAGGGGAGATTGTTTTGTCAGGCAAGCTGATGGAATGATTGGAGGAGCGTGAATTGAGTTCCTCCCACAGGATCATAGAGTTGGAAGAAACCTTGGAGTCCCTCTGATCCAACTTGTGTCCTTTGCAGGATCTGCATACAACACAGGATGCAGTTACAACACCCTTGACTGATGGCTTTCCAGCCTGTGCTACATATTGATTAACAGATATTCACCACATTATGCATGGGAACCACAACTGCAACTAGACACAAGCGGTGACGGATAGGCGAACAGCCACACAAAGAAAACAGGCACAGACATATAGCTATCCATTACAACAGCCACAGCCACTCAGCCATATGCACTGACCCATTCAATGGCTATTCCTCTCTTGTGGCTGCCTTGCCCCATATTCCACTGCACAAACAAGCACTTTGTATCTGCATTTGTACCTATCTATTGACCAAATGGACATATGCACTATGGGTTTTCACCCTTTGAATATCAGCTGCTGGTGTGTCCCAAACAGACGGGTTCTGAAGCTTGCTCAACCATCATTGTGCAAGTCAGCTGACCCCACTTGACATGTGGTTCCCATGACTTTGCTTGTGTGCATTGAACTCTGACATTGTACAAAAAATGTTAATATGTTGGGAGCTTAATGTTGTGTGATGATACAAATATGCAGAATGCATGGCAATTTCCAAATGTGAAAATGCGATTTTTGGAAATTATTGGGAAACTCACATTTTGAAGTTTACGTTTCAAACCTCTTTTGGCAGGGCTTTCAAACAGCCCCCATGGAAGTAGGGCTCATTCACTTATCGTGCTGTAAATGCCTTGAAATCTTAGTGTATAGCTGGGGTGGGGAATCAGTGGCTCTTTAGATCAGGGGTAAGCAAACTTTTTCAGCAGGGTGCCAGTCCACCGTCCCTCAGACCTTGTGGGGGGCCAGACTATTTTTTTGGGGGGGATGAACGAATTGCTATGCCCCACAAATAACCCAGAGATGCATTTTAAAGAAAAGGACACACGCTGATTCTCGGACCATCCACAGGCCGGATTTAGAAGGCGATTGGGCTGGATCTGGCCCCCGGGCCTTAGTTTTCCTACCCATGCTTTAGATGTTTCTGGAATATTTGCTTATCCACAATACCATTTCGTGGCCCAAACGCCCACAAAAAGGTTGATTAATCCTGCAATGCATACCATGAAGTCTCTTGAAGGCATTCATTCTATGCCTGTAAATCAGGGAAGGGAAGTCCAGATATTCTTAGACTCCAGCTGCCATGATCTCTGACCCTGGGCCATACTGGTTAGGGTTGATGAGAAATGGAGCCTAGCAACATCTGGAACAGTGGAGGCTAGTCCATTAGGGCAAAGTTAGAAGTGCCTCACCAACCACTGCCTGGCTTCTTACTTACAACCCAGGGCAGGGACTGGCACTGGTTGTCAGCTTTCTCCTCCTTAGTCTCAGTGCTGCCCTTGTAGAATGAAGGAGGGGAGGAGGAAGAGGAGGACTAAACTAGAATTAATTTGCCCTGCATCTCATTGGCTCCCGGCTCCACTTCATATTGGCCTTCCTGTGCTTTGTCCTGCCAGTCCCATGGGCACCAGCCACCATGGATTTGGAGGACTACAGTGGTACCTCAGGTTACAGAAGCTTCAGGTTGCAGACACTTCAGGTTACAGACTCCGCTAACCCAGAAATAGTACCTCAGGTTAAGAGGTTAAGAACTTTGCTTCAGGATGAGAACAGAAATCGTGCGGTGGCAGCAGGAGGCCCCATTGGCTAAAGTGGTACCTCACGTTAAGAACAGTTTCAGGTTAAGAACGGACCTCCAGAACGAATTAAATTCTTAACCCCAGGTATCACTGTACAAGTTCCCAACCCACTATATAGGTATACTTGCCCCTATTCAACTATTGATATGTGTGTGGCACTTGCAGACATTTTTATCTAACTTTGGCCTTGAAGCAAGAGAGTGCCGGGGGGGGGGCAAAAGAGAGAGATCTGAAGTTCCTTTTGTGCGTCCCCCCCCCTCCACAGCTGGATCAGGGCTATATGTACAGGCAGGGTGTCACCTTGTGGATATTCAAAGTGCCTTTTCTAATTTTTTAGCTTTTTTAAAAAAAGAAAAATGTAAGCTTCCAACTTTTTAACTTATGGAAATAATAAGAAATACTACCCCAGGTGTGGACAGTCTTCAGTCATGCAGGGTTTACTCTTCTTATTTTCTTTTCTGTTTAATTCTTGAGTTTCCATCTGCCTTTACCAGGGTGCAAACTTTTAACACTGAAGGCCCTACCCTATGGGACTCTCAGTCAGTTGAGGTCAAGCAGGCATTATCTCTGCCTTCTTTTATGTATCTTAATAAAACTGGACTGTTCAGACACATCTTCGGAACATACTTTTTTTGTTTTTTACCAACTGGTTTTTATTGGATTTTTTTTATTTATTTACTCTAATATTACATTTTTATGTTGTACACTGCCTTGATTATATTTTTTATGTAAGTGTGGTGTATAAATATCTAAATAACAAAATAAACATGCATCTATTTAAATTATAGTAATTATTTCTAAATTTGAAACTATCTACCTATATTGCCTCTGTCATTTCTCTTTTTCAAGGGGCTTGCATTAATTTACAAAGCCCCGAACAACTTAGGGATCACCTGAACCCTTATATCCCAGCTCAGTCACTGAGATCTTCTACATCATTGGTTGTTCCCCAATCCCCACATTGGTGAAACCTACTTGACAACTGCAAGATATGGAACTTTTAGTGTCATTGGCCCAGTATTGTGGAATACTCTGCCAAGGGGGATTTAGCTGGCGCCTTCTGTTTCAAATTTTAAGTGCCTGCTGAAAACTTTTTTATTCTGCCAGGCAATTAAGAATACAACTTTCCACAATAGTTAATTGAAGTCTGAGTTTTATCTTTTTTTAATATGGCTTTTACTATGTGGTTTTATGTACTTTTGTTGTAAACCACTTTTATGTTTTATGAAACAGTGGAACGTAAGTATTTTTAATAAAATAAGTAAGTAAAATTATCATACACAAATTGTGTTCAAAGTCATGTAATCTCTTACCATTCTTTGGTGAGGCGTCAGTACATAGCTGCTAAAGATGCCAAAATGGCCAGGCTTGGGCGTTCCATACACAGACAGGTTGCAGAATCCAACATTCCTTGGCACAAAATTTGCACTTGTCTAGGCACAGAGCTTGAGCTGCTGTTAGGACAGAGTATGAATAGCATTACGTAGGATGCACACAATGCTTTAGAAATGAGATGAGTTGCAAATGGCACAGAAGATTGTGAAGACTACAGTGTATGGGGAAAGACCATGCCCTAGAATAGGGATGGGGACTCTTTTCAGCCCAGGGGCCATCATTCTTCATGAATTAGCTTCCAGGGGCTATATACAGTGGAATCTTGGTTGTCAAACGTAATCTGTTCCAGAAGACCGTTTTACTTCCAAAACATTCAACAACCAAGGCGCAATGGCCAGTCGGCAAAATCCATTGAAAAAATCTGGGTTGTCTGCATTCAAAAGCCGAAATGTTTGACTTCCGAAGCGTTCAACAACCAATGTTCCACTTTATCCTTGTTGGGTGGAGTCAAAAGCAAAAATGGTAAGAGCAATGGATGCAGCTACACAAAACTCAGAAGTTTTTCCACCCACACACCCCTTTGCATCCTATGTGAAATGAAGCTGGAGGTATCATCAGAGTTCAAGAGCATATAGGAGGAAGGATTGTTGCTGAGTCATGGAGCTTCTGATTTAGAATCATAGAATCATAGAATCATAGAGTTGGAAGAGACCACAAGGGCCATCGAGTCCAACCCCCTGCCAAGCAGGAAACACCATCAGAGCACTCCTGACATATGGTTGTCAAGCCTCTGCTTAAAGACCTCCAAAGAAGGAGACTCCACCACACTCCTTGGCAGCAAATTCCACTGTCGAACAGCTCTTACTGTCAGAAAGTTCTTCCTAATGTTTAGGTGGAATCTTCTTTCTTGTAGTTTGGATCCATTGCAGCATCCTCAGCATCTCCAGGCTTCTGCCAGCCAATGTAGACAATTCTAAGTTAGATGGAGCAATGGCCCAGCTCCGTAGAAGGCAGCCTCCTATATTCCCTGTGTTTCTATTCCAGCAGGGGAAAGTTCTTGAGGGGAGTGCACAGCAGCACCGGTGATGGTAAGGTCTGAAAAGAGGGATTGTCCTGGGCTGGATATAAAGCCCTGGAGAGCTTCATTTGGTGCCCAGGCCTGAGGTTCCTCATTCACTGCCCCGGAACTCTTGCCATTCAGCAGCTGTGCTTAGAATATCTTAAAAAGCTATTTCACAAAATGGAAGATCTCAAGTCCTTTTATGAAGGCTGTGTTTGAAAGATGATTTTTCCTAATGTTACTTTATAAGAGGAGCAAAACAGAGGAGGGAAACCTAGCAAAGGGCCTTTGAATCAAATCTGGTCTGCTGATTTTCTTTGTGGCTGCAGATTAGCTCCAATAGGCAGAGATAAACTCATACAGCTGGAGGCGAACTAATTGATACAATAAGTTATGTAATTGCCTTGCAAAGAAGTTAATGATCTGGCTCATGGAATGCTTTGATCCTGTCTGAAAGGCAAGAATATTCACTAATGGCTTCAATTAGATTTGTGGGATGAAATTAATTTCATCCCATGAGTGAGATCTTCTCTGGTGTTGACCACTGACTATAGGGAATGTTTTCTTAGTCAGAAGTACAGTATGTTTCTCCTCATAAAAGTGGGTATGTGCAGGGCCCACACACAGGTGAAGGAGACCCAAGCCAGGATCCAAGGAAGTCCAGAGGCTGCTGGTCAGGCCTGTAAATTCATTGCCATGAGGGGGGAAGAAGAAGAGTTTGGATTTGATATCCCGCTTTATCACTACCCGAAGGAAATAAGGCTGAATTGCAGATCATGCTTGGGGATCTTTGTACAAAACACATTTCTTTGTCTTTATATAGGATGTCCAGATCTTCTATGATCTGCAGAAGCCCACTTCAAGCAGTATTAGAACAAGAAGGGTAATGTTCTGGAGAAGGAGCTGCTGATCAGTGGACAGAGACAGACAAAGAGATTGCATAGAAAACTATATAGCTTGTAGTCGCTTGAAGGCCAAAGTTACATAATATTATGTAAGCTATGCAGCTGCAGCTTTAAGCCATGCAGGCATTTCTTGTGTATATGTTGGCAGGAGAAAGTATCAGATGGTGACAGAAGGAGGTAGGAACAAGCACCATAGTGGAGGACATCAAGATCCCAGAGATAGGAGGAGCCAGTGCTGCTGATAGGATTTACAGACTCAATTTGGAGCAAGTCCAATGGAGTGAGTTCATGGGTTGCTTTAAGACAAAAGACAAGAGAACTGTGTCCAGAGAACACAGAGAACTACATCTGCATTGGAATTGAAAAAGTGTTTTTAATTGTTTTAATTGTCTAATTGTGTAATTTTGCAATTCTTTTTATTGCTAATTTTTATTGTGAAATTGCTTTCAGATATTTTCTGGGAAGCTGGACCACAAAGAAGACTGATTGCTGAAGAATTGATACTTTTGAATTATGGTGCTGGAGGAGGCTCTTGGGAGTCCCGTGGACTACAAGAAGATCAAACCTATCCATTCTTAATCAGCCCTCAGTGCTCACTGGAAGGACACATTTTGAAGCTGAGGCTCCAATACTTTGGCCACCTCATGAGAAGAGAAGACTCCCTGGAAAAGCCCCTGATGTTGGGAAAGATTGAGGGCACAAGGAGAAGGGGACAGCAGAGCATGAGATGGTTGGACAGTGTACTCGAAGCTACCAGCATGAGTTTGACCAAACTGCGGGGGGCAGTGGAATACAGGAGTGCCTGGCGTGCTCTGGTCCATGGGGTCACGAAGAGTCAGACACGACTAAACGACTAAACAACAACAACAACATACAAGCCAACCAATTTTATTGTTAAAACTTATCAACGGACTACTTTGGAAGATGGTGAGCTCTCCTTGGTTGCAGGTATTTGTTGAGGCTGAATGGCCATCTGGCCAGGGATGCTGAAATTGCATATTGCCGTGCAGATTCTGCCTCCAAGGCCTCTTTCAACTCTACAGTTCTATGAATATATGCTTCTGTCATGTGCTTTTAAAACAATGATAAGCCTGGCCCAGCAGCAATAGCAGCAGCTCAAAGTCCACTAGGGAAAGCAGTGCTAGAAGTGTACATTCCTTTATTAGAATTGACAGCATTTTCCTTGATCATGGCCATGCCATCCCATTACTGTGTCTTTGTCAGAAAATCCTGTTTCATGCAGGAATTGCTAAGTGGAATTCTGTGGACTAGGAAGAACAAGCAGTCAGAATAAATTATCCTGATGATCTCTTCTCACTTTAATCTAGGTATCTCTATGTGACTACACCCTCAGAATGCACCAATTCCAGACTTAATAGGTAGACATGTTTTACTTCTACCATGAAGTGGCCACCATGAAGGGAACTGTAACGGAATGATGGCAAGGGGGTGGGGGTGACCTAGTGACATTGGGGCATATCTGCATTATTGTAGTGAAATAAATATGCATGTAGAATTTCCCAAGTGATATTTGCAAAATGTTGCATGCATTTTAAAACCCATATTATTTTAAAGTCTTATTTGGCGCTGGAGCAGCAAATGCATTGAAAAACAACTGAACATGCATATTGTCATTAGGCAGTGGTGTGTTAACTGTAAGACAGCCTGGGGGCATACATTTACATGCATAGAAATGCGTCCACAGTCACTCCACATCCTGAATCAATGGCAACATCATTTGATGGATGGAACGGGTGTATGTGGCATCCAATCCTGATCCCTGTGTGAACTCAAGACCAAACTAACTCTGACATGCACACTTCTTAAAAACAAGCACGCAAAGCCAGCAATGCAGGTGCAGGAGCCAGATTAGATCCACTATTTGGGGAAGGGAGTTAATTTTGGAGAACTTGTGGTCCTCCAGATGTTCCTGTGCTACAGCTCCCATCACTCCCAACCACTGGTCACAATAGCTGAAGCTGATCACTAATCTCTAGGTGGCCACAGGTTCCCCACATCTGGATTAACACTGGGTCTAGTTTAGCCCTCAGATACACACACGGCGCTCACACAAGAAGTACTCCAGTTCATTTGAACAGAGGAGAAAGGTCTATGTGAGTGTAGCAATGCACACACAATCATCTACTTGCTTTGTTACAATGGAATGGACTTCAAGGGTTCCCATACCACTATGAAAATAATTGAGTTGATGCATAATCAAAATGCCAGAATGTTAGCAGGGTTAGAAATTCCCCTTTGAGAGCAGTACTGGGGAGAATCTCACTTCTGGGGTTATGTATAATTTTAGCACGACCTGCTGCACAAAACATGAATGCTTGCTGAGTGTTCTTGTTCAGGCATATCACAAAGAAATCCTATTGAGCTTTTGAAGAGAGAAAATATTTGAGAAAAACTGTGTCTAAGCTGTATCCAACAGAGCTCATCTCTTTGGTATGAGATAGCCGGAAGCAATGTTGGAAACAACAATGCAGGGGGAATTGTTAGAGTTTTCTTTTACATATGTAGGCCTTTATAAAACCACAACAAAAGCCATCCATCCTCAACAGAACATTTTGTATTGCTAGGAACATCAGAAGAGTGATCCTAATGGATCACACCAAAGGTCAGCATCCTGTTCCCACAGTGGCCAACCAGATGCCTATGGGAAGCTCACAAATGGCTCATTAACACAACAGCCCTGCATGGCATTATTAATATAAGTATTAAATGGTCACAGGGCACATGATGCAGCCATCTTGCTGAAGCTAAGCAGCTCTGTGGCTGGTCAGTGACTAGATAGAAGTCCACCTGAGAACCTCATGCACACAGGAGGATGGGTAATATCCAACTCAGGAAAGACCCATTGGCAGACATGGCTGGTGAAAGGCCATGACTGGTCCAAGCAATATTTCCTTCTCCTGTCACTTGAAGCATCCATGTGCTTGTTCTGCTTCTCTCTGACTGTAGACCTAAACTCCAAATGGAGCAACGTGACCACTAACTGAATGAGCCTAATAACACCAGGAAGCAGTATATCCTAATCCATTTGTGAATTTATTTCTTCAAGTGTTCCTAAATTTCAGCACCTGTGTCAAACCTTGGTCCTGCCACAAGGCAAACTATGCTGGTGAAAAAATGGGTAGGTGGCAGCTCTTATACATTCAGAATCCAATACATTCAGAATCCAGAGAAGATTGTGAAACGCGAGCAGATCTTCCAGTTAAAAGAGAGGTCTGGAGGGTGGCAACATGAGAACGGGCCTTCTCTGCAGTGGCTCCCAGTCTGTGGAATGCTCTCCCCAAGGAAGTTCGCTTTCATTATACACCTTTAGGCACCAGGCAAAAACATTCCTTTTTAACTAGGCCTTTGGTTGATTTGATTGACATCCGATGCCCTTTTAAAATGTGGGGGTTTTTTTGGGGGGGGTTATTGGGTTGTTGTTTTTAATTTGATTATGTATGTTGTGGTTTTATATTTTGATTTTGTTCTGTGAACCACCCTGTGCCCTCCTGGTATAGGGCAGTATATAAACTCAAATACCACCACTACTACTACTACTACTAGCAGCAGCATTTGAATCCATTGAACCTGAAAATTCACTTTATATGATATTAGGAATATAAATTATATTCCTAATATAAATTAATATGGGAAAGTTTCTAATGATAACAATGGTCATAATAATAAGAATAGTTCTGCATTCCCTTCTCCCTAGCAGCTTTCACAGCTCATCTAGTGTCATAGTGGTCTGGGGTTGTAGAGATTGAAGACCTGCCACTATTTCTGCAGCAGAGTCCCTGTCCCCAGCATTCTAGAGAGTCAGTGTGGCATAGTTATTAAGAGCAGCGGAGTCGTAATCTGGTGAACCTGGTTCGATTCCCAGCTCCTCCACATGCAGCTGCTGGGTGACCTTGGGCCAGTCACACTTCTCTGAAGTCTCTCAGCCTCATTCACCTCACAGAGTGTTTGTTGTGGGGGAGGAAGGGAAAGGAGAATGTTAGCCGCTTTGAGACTCCTTAAGAGGAGTGAAAGGTGGGGTATCAAGTCCAAACTTCTTCTTCTTCTTCTTCTTCTTCTTCTTCTTCTTCTTCTTCTTCTTCATCTTCTTCTTCTTGAGCCACCCAACCAGCATGCAAGGGGAGCTGTTTAGCTACTGAATGCTAAGCATTTACAAACACTGAAAACACCAAGTGCTTCAGTTTCAAGGGAATGGTGTGCAAGTTCTGATACATACAATGGAACTTCACAGAGAACACAATTGAAGTCGCTCTGAAAGAAGGTATTGGAGCACCCATGTATGTGCACAGAAAACAGTAGATCTATCTGAAAGGCAACATGTGGAGATCTGCATTAATTGTTGCAGTGCATCCCTAATTATTTTTATTGTATGAATGTTTTATCTTAGGGGGAGGAATGTAAGGGTGAGTGGTTTGGACTGTCATTTAGGACTCCTGGCCCCATCACACATTGTTCAGGAAGGCCACCCAGAGCAGTGTTTCGGGGGTCACAGGCAACTGCAGAGAGAGGAGAGAATGTTAAATCTGAAGCAGAAGGTTAAGAAGTGCCTTATTAATGAGATTTCTGTTATTGGAAATGAAGAGTAGAGAGACAGCTCCTCACCACTATGGTAATCTTAGACCAGATTTTAAAAGATGTCAGCAAGCAAAGCAACTTATGAACATATCGCTTTGCTTCCCATGACTAATCCAAAGGTCCTTGAAATCAACAGAACTCGTTCAGCTTGTTATCCGCGGGGGGAAAAGGTGTTGTGTGAAGTTCCTGAGACTCTGGCTCAAACACTTTTCATAAGCACCAAAAATTCACTGAAGATAAGAGAGAGAATGAATGACCCAGAAAACAGGATGGAGAAAAAGAGAGGGGGAGAAATACAATGGGTCTGAAGAAAAGCATTTATAATAAGGAGGGATCTTATGAGGAGGGATTCTGTTGCAGAAAGAAATTCCTGCCAGTTTGATATCAACTAGTACCATAGTCACCACTAACTACAGGAGGGGGGATTCAATTCAGATCACATTTAAAGCCAAATTCACAAAATTCACAGTTTCTGAAATAATATGAGAACCGAAGCAGGGCCATCCTTTGAAATTTTCACTTATCCAAATTTTGCAATGCAGCTCTTGAACCAACCACTGTTTACCAAAATACATATATTAAGTAAAAGTGTGCTTAAAATAGATATATTAGTAAAAATAAGTAAGAAATTCATCATATTAGGAGAAACTGCTTGCATAAATGTGTTTACTGGGAGAATTTCCATGAGGATTTAAAAAAAGAAAATTCACAAATAGCTGCAGAAAGGCAGAGAACCAAATTTAAGATTCAAGAGAACAAAAATAGACAGTTTTATCCATCTCTAGTCACCACAGAGAGCCTTCTTACTTTGACTCTAATGTTGCTTGTAACAGACATCAAACACTTAATAGGAAAGCAGAATCACAAACCATAAAATAGTATATAGTTTTGCAGCAGCAGTAAAATAGAAAGCAAGGAGGCTGGGAAAGAGAAGTTACTGTATGGAGTAGGAGTAGGAGTCTGGCCTACTGCTTTTCTATACAAAGAGGGATGGTGGCAAGGAAACTTAAGTCCAGAGGTAGTCAGTGTTGCAGATTTATGTTGCTGGTTGGACTACAACTCCAATAAGCCCCAACAGGCAAGGATGATGGGAGCTGGAGTCCAACAATATCTGGCAAGCAATACTTTGGCCACTCCTGCTTTAGGCGGCTCTCAGAGGACAGGGTGGGGGAGACCACAAGTTTGCTTTGATCATTGTGATCATGCAGTTTTATTGCAAGAAGTAATGCAATTTTCACACATTTTGCCAACTTCACAAGTTTAAATTATTAAAATTCTCAAATATTGCTGTGACAAGCTCACTGTGTGGGATTTCCTGTGGGTATATGGTGGTATACAGATGATGATGATGATGATGATGATGATGATGATGATGATGATGATATGGCTGTGTATTCAAGACTGCAAGGCTAGCCTAGCACCAGCTAGGCTACAATCTATGGCTATGGGCTGCACTTGACTTGGTGAGTCACCAGCTGTATAGACCTGCAGCAGATGAACAGCTGAGATCATGGTAGGCCACTATCCTCCCTTCATACAGTGTGGTTCCTACCTGTGTGCTCTGGGAATTAGTTTTCACATTTGTGAAGCAAAGGTGCTTAAATCTGTCAGAATTCTATGTGATAAGAATTTTAACACGGAGTTCTCCCTGTCCAACCTTTGCAACGAAGAACTTTATACCCGTTTTGACATACACCAGATCCTCCTGAGAAGACCTGCCTGCCAAGAGAAGAAATGGCACATGAGGAAATACATCTTAAAGACATTTAGACAGGAGAGACTTTGGAATCTGAAACAGTAAACACAGTTGCTGAGCTCCACCGATCAGGTGGTGCTCTGGAAAATGTAAAAGATCTTTTTTTTTTAATTAAAAAAATCCCCAAAAACCATAAATCATGCAAGTAAATAATTAAAAAGGAAGAGTGTTTGTTTGTCCTTGTTTGACCAGATGCAGAGGTTTCTGGATGTTTGGGACTATCTGGCAGGAAACCATGTGTGTAGGTTAGAAAAGGCCGACAAGTGTCTGTTATGCAAAAAAGACTCTTGCAATATTCAAGGAACTCTTCAACATATCGAAGTTGACAGCACCTTGAAATGAATCCATAATGCTGAAATCCCAGCCAGATAGGAACCATTCCTGTCTCCAATCTCCCGTCCCCCCACCCCTCCCCCACCCCAGTTACCTGCCTCAGCAGTTCTGAAGGTCGGGAGTCGGCTGCTGAGGTAGATTTTGCTCTTCCATGCCCACCCTCCTTAATGGGTGCTTTGTATCAACAGTGCTTTACTCATTTATTTTGTGAAAAGATGCCCCTTTTGACCAATTGGTTCCCAGTGTAGTTCCCAACTAATACAAGAGCCAGAGGCCCATTTAGGCCAGCATCCTGCTCTCACAAAAAGAAGTATCCAGATAAATAATAAGTACAAAATAACAACAACAACAACAACAACAACAACAACAACAACAACAACAACAACAACAACAACAATTTTATTTATATCCCGCCCTCCCCAGCTGAAGCTGGTCTCAGGGCAGCTAACAACAATAAAATAGTGCAACATTCTAAAAACATTTCATTATAAAAATTAATTAAAATCCAATTGATGGCAAAATAAGACCAGCCGTTAAAAGAATCTGACTGAAGCAATTAGAGTTCAGAGCTTAAAAGGGCTCAGATGGAAAGAACACAACACTTAAGAGACTATCTCTTTAGGTCCGATGCAGAAAGGGATCTAACCATGATTGCTTCTACCAAGAGCTCACCATGGTTCCCACTTATCAAAATGGAGCATGCCCGAGCCAGATACCTGACAAAGCTCCCACTTGCCGTACTAAGAATTGCTTTTACAGAACTACGATTCCAATTGATGCCCTTGGTGGTGTTGGATGGACGGTACAGCAAAGTACATTATGAAGAGAGACTCTGTCTGTGTGGACAACGCTGTGTTGAGGACCTGTGCCATTATTTATTGCAGCGCCCGTTATATATAGACCCAAGAGACCAATTTATAAAACCCCTGTGTACGAATGGAACACATTTGAATAGGGTGGAAAGGGTGAAAGGGCTGCTGAGCGACACCGACGACTTTATTACTTATAAAGTAGCAGTCTATGCACTGGCAGATAAGAAAATCAGGAGGAAGGAACTATACAAATGAGTGGTCAACTGCAAAGGGGATTTGGATATTTAATTTGGCACATCTTACCTGAGAATCTTCTGCTATTCTATTTAATGCAACAAATAATTTTAGTAGCTGTGACTGTGGTTTTATTGTATGTTTGTGCCTGGTGATTTTTATGGTTATTGTGGTTTTTTTTTGTTGTTCTCCTTCTGAATGATGCCATGGCCTATGGCTAGTGCAACAAAAAGTTTAATTGGAATTGGAACAAGCTGCCTGATGCCAGCTTGAGTCAGTGTGTGGTCATCTAGCTCAGTATTGTTGGAACTTAGGGGTAGTCACTATCCAGAGTTTCAGAGGTTTTCCCCAGTTCTATCTGGAGATGCCATTGATCCACTACTGTTTAAACGGGGTGGCAGTAGCTGTACAGGGATTCAGACAGCAGTCTTTCCCAGACCTACCCAGAGATGTCAAGGATTGACCCCAGAACCTTCTGTATGCAAAGCATGAGATTTAACAGTGAGGTACAGTCTCTCCCTTGCTTGGCACTTACAATACCCAGTAGGTGCGAAGCAAGCCAGCCAGGGGAGGGAGGGCCATAAACTTGATGGGTGGTGCTCATATTGTCAAGATGGTCTTGACTTTAGTTACTGGGAGCTAGCAGTGTACAAATCTGTCAATTTTGATTTCTCTCACATTCTCATCTCTCCAATGGTATATTCAGTTCTCCACATTTACACAGCAAAAGAGACAGAGAGAAATTCTCATGGAAATTCCTCAGCATTTCAGGATTATTTTTTCCTAATCAGCACATTTCTGTTCCCACGTTTGACTGTCATTGACATTTTTTTCAATGCATTTGTGCATGCCATTTTTATTAATGTATGCATTTTTGGCACACTATTTGCTAATATATAAATACTAGTTGGTTGGAGAGCTGCATTGCAAAGTTCCCAGAAGTGCAAATTTCAAAGGATTACTGCACTGTGATTTGCGTGTTGTTTTGAGAAGTGTGAATTAGATTATTTTCATGAAAATGCAAACAAAATTTAAATTTCCCCCCTTCAATCAATAACATGGTGCAACCAAACTAAATATTTAATAATGATGATGATGATGATGATGATGGAGGAAAGATGTTGAGAAAATATTAAATTTACCGGTGGTCTTGCCAAAAGCAGAACTAGCCATGAAGGTGGGAACTGAACCAAGTAATGCTCCACTTGCTTCTGGCACCATTGATTGACCCAACAATATCTAGTGGAGTAACCAGACTCTACCTCCTAGAGCATTCAGGGAATGAGCAAAACCAGGCAACTGCAGGCTTGTATGTATGCAGAGAAACTCACACCTCTTAGTAGCTTTGTATCTTGCAGCTGAATTTTGATGTCCAGATTCAAAATGTCTGGCAGAGTTTCAGACTCTGAACTGAGAAATAATCTCATAATTGCTTGTTCAATGCCACAAGTTGCAAGGGATGATAATCGTAGCATAATCAGATCTATACAGATGCTTTTGGGGGTAAAATAATAATAATGCAAACATAATGGTGATGATGACCTGCTCCATAGGTCTATGGGAGTTGGAATCCAACTTCATCTGAAGGGTCACTCATTCCCCATTCTTGATATGCACATTTATTATTACTCTTAAAGCAGATAGGTCAAGTTAATTTAGCGCTACTGGATACACTCTACTTTTACAATTTTATTTTAGGTATGCACCTAAAAATGTGATATTTGATGGCAAAGATACATTTGTAAATAGATCATATCTATATCTGTGGCATAATTGTTTAGACGGCACGCATGAGATTGCCTGTATTTCATTGATGTCATTGATTCAGAAGTTAAGCAAGTAACAGTGACAGACAGCCGTTAACACAAAAGCACAGGATGATCTCCCATTATCGTACTTATGTGACAATGACATCGTTTTGTTCATCCAGTGTCATGGAGTCATGCATGATTACAAGTGGGAATCTGCAACAAATTTTTATAGTGTAGGCCCAGAAATGTTCTTGAATAGCATGTCAAGTGGCTTATGAATCTTCTAGCAGTGTTTGGGGATTTCAGGGGGAGAGCCTTAGGAGTGGAGGAAGGAAAAATGACATTTTCCCCCTTTCCCATCATCCTGAAACTGTCCCCCATTGTGATATAGAGGTGACAAGCATTTTAAGTGCAATGACCAATGCATGGGTCCATTTGGACCCGGAAGAAGGCTGCATGGGGACTGAACAGACGTAGGTTGGGGCATAACGGTGCAGGGTGCACTTATACATACTTTGCCGATGTGCACAGGGGCTAGGAACAGAACCCACGTGTGAAATGGTTACCAGCTGTATAGCAGTAAAGGGCTCCTGACACTGAACCTAGCAAAGGGAGTTTCCAGGGGGGTGAGAAAGGGGGGGATGTTCTTTTCTCTTTCTATGTTTCCTGAAACTTCCCCACAGTTTGGGGGTAAGAGAATTTCTCAACTCTAGTGCACACAATCCTGTTCCTACACCACCTCCATGTTCTACTAGGGGTTCAAGCAAGCCAATACTCTATTTCCCCTCTCCCTTTTCCTTTCCTTTTATTCTGTTCTCGGTTCAGCTGACATCTTCAACTGTCTGTGAATTAGCCGCTCTCAACATTCCATAGGCATTGGAAGTCCCTGAGCACAGATATTTATTGAGCCATTGGGTTTTTAAAGAAATCTTTTAAATTTACAAACTAGCATAATTCCACATGTCTAGGGAGTATGCAAAAGGCAGTAACTTATTTTAGGGTGACCCTATTTCATTCCCAAACCATTTCATTTCTAATAACTTAGCTACAGTATTTCTCTGCCATTCTTCTTTCTCTTCTTTGGAACAAATAATGAGTTGATGTGCATCTCCCTGCTTCTGCCCTCACCAGCTAATAATGGGAGTGGGGCAGGGACTGGGATGACATCACATATATGAGTTAGATGTCAAGAAGGGTCATAGCTCATTGGTAGAGCACCTGCTTTGCATGCAGAAGGTTCCAGGTTCAACCCTGGAATCTCTAGGTAGGGCTAGGAATTTCTTTGTAATATGCCCATTACAAAGGCCATATTAACTTTAGCTCCCTGTTAATTGTAGATTTCCTTGCCAAACCAGTTTTGTTTCTGTGTAAAGTGCAAAAGAGCTCTAAGGGGATGGAGTTTAGGATCTGTCTGCAAATAAGTAAAAAAAAGAATACATTCCTAATTAATTTTCCCCAGCTTTCCATTCTGCATGAGCTAATCAAGATTGCCTCCCCAGACCATTAAAATCAATGAGATATTCACAGCAGCTTTACACAAATTTATGCCAGGGTGATGTGAAAAATTAAATTAGAGAAAATGTGCACAGGCAGCTGTCATCGATGCAGAACACAGTTGTGTATATTTCCTCTTTCTATGTGGAAATCCAACAGAGACTTAAGCATCATTTTCTAGTTTCAGTCACTTTTTTGCCCAGCAGGAAATGTTAAATGTGTATATTGGGAAAAGTCTGCACTTCCAAGTAAACATACAGAAAACTAAATAAGAAAGACAAACTGCAGAAGTGAATGGGTTGGACACAGATGCTGAGGATTAAAAAGAAACCTTAGAGATTTCTGGTCCAGAGTAAGGCTATTTTTTCTGGTCACAAAAACCAAGAAAAATATATTTTAATTTTTTTCAGAACCATATAAAACTCTTTTTAAAAATAAAAAAACATTGCATTTTGATCTATTGTCCAAATGATCCAAATTTTATTGCCAAATGCCTCTGCTTTTATGTGCTTAAACACAATGAGTTATGGAAATCTTAAAACAATGGAATGATCCTTTTTATTGCTTTCAATTTGTTCAAAGTAACAACTCCTTTTTTTGCTAAGTCAAAACTTTCTTCTTTCTCTCCATTTTATGGACTTGCAAAAATGTCTCTTCTGTTTTCAACCCTCTACATATGCATGTCATAAATACCAGGGCAGGATCCAATGCTTTTGGATAGTCCCCTCTCACCCAGACCTTTTTTTCTCAAGGAACATTTTTATGGTTAGTGAGATTTGGCAACCTCTTCCTTAGAACCTGCTCTGACAAGATAGGCTTCAAATTCCTTGAAACAGATCCAAAAATGTGGATTCCCAGTCCCTACACTCTGTGGGAGACCCTGGCCTGTCAGTCACGTAGTGGAGTTTATAAATCTGCTAGCACTCTAGGTAATAGAAATGAAGGGTGTGTCATGGGTGGCCTATCAGTCATGCTCCTCCATCCCAATTACACTCTGCCTCTTAACATGTTTAAGGCTCCAATTTGGAAGAAGTCTGCAAACCTGGGGCTTTCAGGAATTCCCACCCCCCACTAAAAACATGTTGCAATCCAAGATGGAAGAGCCAAACTGCCTCTAGATCCTAAAAATAAAATTTAAAAAACCATTGGTATTTAACATATAGTGATCTGAAATTATTTATTTCTATAGGCCCCTAATGGATGTTGATTATCTGCATCACTTCTGGTTCATCCTGAAGGCAGCAAGATCCTAATGATTTTGCCTTATGACTGACCTAGAAATGTCCTACATCAGACAGATTGAGATTGAAGCCATGGCCATCTATTGGGGTAGGGAAACTGCAGACCTCCAGTTGTAGCTCCTATCACCCACTACTGTTAGTCATGCTGGCTGGGGCTAATGGGAGTTTGAGTTCAACAACTTCTGGAGGGCCACAGACTCAGCATCACTGTGTCTGTAGCAAATCACTCTGAGCTATCTGGATTGTACAGTCCGATTATCTAGTAAATAACAATGTCATAAGAAAATGTAGGATGCTGTCTTACACCAGGCAAGTCTATTTGGCTATTTGCCTCTTAAAGAGATATAAGTTAACCCAAACATTTCTTGACTCCGGGTCCTAATTCTTAACTTCTTTTTTTTCCTTTTGTGCCTTGCTCAGTTTTGTTTATGACATATCACTTTTCTCTTCTTTTATTTAGCTTTCAGTTGAATGTTGTTGCATTCCTATATGAAATTACCTTTATTTTTTTAAAGAAAATGTTGTTAATCTTTTGCAAGCTGCTTTGAGATTTATTTTTTATATTAGGCAGAAAGTAGTGCTATAAATAAAGTAGGGTTGCCATATTTCAGAGAGTGAAAATCCGAACACAAAAGTTGCTGAGCTGTCTTAGGCAAAGTTGTTGAAATCGGCTCTTCCAATAAGGGTTGGACATTTCAGCGATTTCCACCCGGGCATGGTTCCCGATGGGGACATATAGCAACTCTAAAATAAAGTCTCATCTGCGCTATACATTTAAAGCTGTATCATGCCACTTTAACATGGCTTTCCTCAAAGAATCCTGGGACCTATGGTTTGTTAAGGGTGCTGAGAGTTGTTAGGAGACCCATTTTCCAGTCTCAGAACTTCAGTTTTCAGAGTGATTTAACAGTCAGTCCAGGGTACTCATTATCTCACAAGTCATATGCTGAAAGACCTCAGTGTTTCTGTTGAGTCTAGGTTTTGATTTTTTGCAGGTTTTCTGGTATTTTCTCATTCTACCACCCCAACCCGAAAATGCATACTTTCACATAATAGTAGTGTTGGATTTGTGGTACAAATGCACAAGATAAGATAAGACAACAAAAATGAGCGATGACGCCAGGTTGGACCACATAAGTGCTCAGGGCAGAACATGGGAAACGAAAGTTTGCAAGCGCGTTGAAAATGCTGTAATGAGGATGTATAGTGCTACTTGAACTTCCAGAATAAAGATTACAAAACACCACAAATGAGCAATGGAAACCCTGTGGTGAGACTTGTTGCATATGGTCCAGGTCCAGTTTTGAAATTATAGAAAATCCACAGGTCTGTAGCTGAAGTGAAGTGAATGGCTAGATGATAGATAGATAGATGATAGAGATAGATGATAGACAGACAGATAGATATAGATAGATGATAGATGATAGATAGATAGATAGATGATAGATAGATAGATAGATAGATAGATAGATATAGATATAGATATAGATATAGATAGATAGATGATAGATAGATATAGATAGGAGAGAGAGAGAGAGAGAGATTGCTGTGTGCACCATAGTTGGCATAGGTGGAGGCACAGCTTTTACACTCCAAAAGACAGTCGCTACTCCCACGTCAGAACTCCAGGGGAACAGCAAGCACCCTAGGGTGCTTTTACAGAGTTAAAACTTGCTTTCTCAGCTTCTGACTCAAAACTACAGTCAACAAATGAATTACAGGAATGTTAGGTGGGAGGGAGAAAGAAGGGAAAGAAAGATATGCCCTTTTCAGAAAGATGGTCTAATAATTAATTCCCATGGCACCATATCTCCTCTATTTGCTTAACAAAGGAATGAGCTTTGCCAACTAGATTTTATTACTTAAACCATTCTTTTCTTGGCTAGAAGGAACCCTGTAGACCAGGTTTAGCTGTGCTAAACCAGTGCAGCATGGCACAGGGACTCACTTCCACAGTGCTGAAAATCACATCTGCACAGACGCAGATGCCGAAAATCGTGTCGCACATGCAATCCGGCCCACAGAGGGAATCTCCGCAGGACAGATCCAGCCCAGGCAAGATAAACTTTGCTGACCCCTGCTGTAGACTGCTCAGACCATCCCCCTAATCTCGTAATACTATGAAATGGGTACAATCGCTGGATTACCATGCAAGTTCCAAGACCTAGAAAGCAGATTATTTGGATGAGCCTCTAGGAATATATTCAAGATGAAGTAGGTTTTGTCTATGTATGAACCATGTATTACTTCTCAAAATGAGAAAGAAGCCCTGAGTTCAGAGCATGGAATATAGATCCTCCCATTTAGACTACCCGGTGTATTACATCGCAGTTAAGTAATGCTGTCTGGTGCCCTTGAGTGACCTATGTGGAAGTAATCTGTGGGCAAAAATCAAGGATAATGGGTTGCCTTCTTTAAAAAGCCAAACTGTTCGGTCACTCTGACTTTGAGAAATTGCCTAGGGTCACAGCCCAGATAAGAGGAGGGAAGGAGGGGGATTTGTTCAGGCATGGCCCCAACGTGTCATAGAACTTAGTTCATGCTCAATCATTGGATACCATTTGAGCTCACTCGCTTTCTTGAATACACTAGATTGGCTTGAAAAGCAAGGTTTGATATGGTGGGCACATATGGGAGGGGTGAGGAACACCCCAGCAACAGCCTCTTTCCCCAGACTATGCTTTGGGTCACATCCTCAAGTGTTTTTGTGTTGTCTTCTTGAACTCTGATGCCTCTTGCTTGCCTAGATGTGAAAAGGAGCGTGTGTGAAAAAAACTCTTACAACAAAAAGTACATAGGGAGCTACCTGTCACAGGGAGTTAGTCCAATGTTCCATCTAGGGTTCTCTCCATTTACTGTCTGAAGATTCTTAGGATTGAACCAGGGACCTTTTGCATGCAAACTCAGTGTTCTGTCACAGAACTATGACCCTTACTCTGCATAAAGCTTGCTTATTGACCATGTGAATCTTGCCTGGCTTCTGGGATGGCATAGTAGGTCTCTTTGTGAATTCAGACAGGAAATTCAAGCCTGCCTCTCTCTCTGGTCCACAGGTTGCTGCCTCAAATTCTAGCTATTGCTTAGTTACCTAGAGCTTCTTCAGTGTCATGCTGTAAAGACTTCTGGATTTACTTGGGTACCTGGGAATTCTAGTCAGATGGCCTTGTCTTCATTCCCAGGACTCTGGGACTGAGTGTTGCCAGCATGTCCCCAACAATTTATTGTTTGTCATATTGTTTGCGCTCCCGACTTTTCGTCAACAAAATGGAACAATATAGGGATGTATCCTATTTTCCCTTCATCACAACCAAGTGAGGTAGGTCAGACTGAATAATACTGACTGACCAAAGTTCAACAAGTAAATTTCATGGCTAAGCAAGAATGTGCTGCACTGGCTTTAGAAATGTTGTGGGGAACATCAACAGCGCAGCTCAGGCCAAAGGGTTAATCCTGTGTTTCCAAACGGTTGGCAAACTCCATGTTCACATTCTACTCTGAGAATGCTGGAAACAACTAATTGCAGGCTAATTTGTGTTTCTGGAGAAATGACTCACACAGACCCCAAAAGCGGAATCTTCCAAGATTCCATTACTACACAACCTGGATGCAACAGAAGAATGTCCAACGGTGCCGAGATGCTGTTGAGGAATAAAACACTACTCCCCATCATTGCCAAAAACCCATCTTTCATAACTGGCTGGTGGGAAGAATAAACTCTGTGCGGGAAGGAGTTGGGAGGCTTCAAGGCATCTCTGGAGCCTTATAAACTGACAGGACTGTTTATAATATTCTTAAGTGCCTTTGGGTGGTGAAATAGCTGTTTGGTTTTGGTTTCCAATCCTTAGCCGATGAGAGGAGGCTCTCAAAGGGGTTTCGCACCCCCCACCCCCATATTCATTATATAGTGCCCTTTTACCCAGGGCTGAGCCACCCATGAGGAAAATTAAGGCAAATGCCTCAGGCAGCAGGATCCACAGGGACAGCAGATCTGACTTCCAAGGAATGCATTGCCCGCTGCTGCTGCTGCTGCTGCTGTAGCAGCAATGGCTGCAGCATGTTTCTTGGATGCTGGATCTGCCACCTTCTCAGCAGCTCCCCTACCCCATACCCTAGGAGGAGGAAGAGACCAGTAGTGCCTCCTATTTGCCAAGAGGCTGCTGTGCAATGTCACCTCCACAGCGGCCTCTCAGTGAATAAAAAGCACTGGTCTTTTCCCACCCCTAGGGAGGAAATGGTGGGGGCAGCCCTATGGGTTCTCTTGGGTTCCGCACTCACCTGGCATAATTCAGAGTGGGCCTCTTTCCCACCCATAATGACCTTTGATTCCCATCTGATTTGATCCCAATGTAGATCTTCAATCCCCTCTTGTTTCTGATGTAGATCTTCACTCACCCCATCTTCCCTGGTTGGGGAGGGGCATATGTCATTTTGTGGTTCACCTCAGGTGCCAAAATGGATTGGCCCAGTTCTGCATTTACAAATAGCATTTATGCTTTGCTCGACACCTAAAATTAATTCCCACCTTTGCAAATAAGGACTGCCTAGCTACGCTTGATTTCTGTTTTCCACCTATCAAGGAGCTTGGCTGTTGTTTAACCTAATGATAGAGATGGCACCTCAAAGAACCACATTTGAATGTTTTTTACTTCTTTCCCTATTCCATTCTAAGATTGTGACCAGATGCAGATTCCATGGTTTCAGCATCAGCCTCAAAAAATCTTCCCCCACTGTTTTGTTTTCGTCTGGTGTCGTCCAGATGTCTTGGACTATGGTTCCATTGCTGGCTGGGGCTGGTGGGAGTTGTACAAAATATCTGGAGGGCACCCAGATTGACAGATCTAGATCAGCTTTTGCCAACCTGGTGCCCCAGCCAGCGGATTTTTGACTCAGTCAGAATCAGCATGGCAGATGTTTTTCACTACAATTCACCTAGCCCCAGCCAGCATGGGGCACTGTTGGCAAAGGCAGATCTCGCCTGATGCAGTGTTCTGGAGAACTCAAAAGCTTATACAGTATCTTGTGATATTTTGGGTGGCATAATGCACATATTGCCCTAATACAGATTTTGGAATGTTTCTTATGGGCCAATACAGCTGACATTCCTTTTTGTGTAATATTTGCAATAACTGATCTCTTTGTGCTATTGTGCCTCAGTTTCTCAAATTACAGCTTTATTCTTCCCTCCCCTGGGTTTTTTTCTTCTTCTCTTTCTTGATTGGCTTTAACTTGAACATATTTTATTCCTCTCATGATCTATTAACTCTGAACTGCATCTACCCAGGTTAGTTAAGGATATCCCCTTACCAGTGACTGAGAAATTGGGTGTTCCAAGGTTTAAGACTGAGCCTGGCAAATTGGGAAATGGATTTCAGAAAATAAAGGAGCAATGACTCAAGACTTCTGAGGAACAGTGGGGAGGGCAGGAGGGGGAAATTTGGGATCATTTTGATACAAGTGGCAAATGGCATGGGAAGGCTGAGGTTATGAGATCTGCTTTCCAATACGTCAGCCATTGTGACACATGTGCCAATAGTTTGTGGCCACTAAGGGGCAATTAAGTTAAACCTAAGGAGGAAATAATTAAAACGCCAATTCTGAAATCATCTTTTGTGAGCATAAGCATAATAAGACAATGGAACACATTACCAAGGATGCTGTAGAGCTTTCTTTGCTGACATTACTTTTTAAAAACAAAAGTCTGGAGAAATATATCTGAGGTATAATTTAGGGCAGAAATTTGCCAATTTCTGGCTGTACATTGTCAAGCTCTGCTACAGAGATCTAGTCCACTTTAAATCCCCTCTTCTGCGGACGAAATAGAATCCAGTATGATACTCAGTCCAGTTCATTGGCAGAGTCAGCTGAGGAGAAATCCTTCACCTCAACTATCCTATATTCTGTCCTCGTGTTAACATCCCTTGACCTTTGGAGATGTGCTTTCAGCAAGACTTGAAGGGTTGCAAAATTATCCAGGCTGATTCCACCCCATATTCTGAAGCAGGCATGTCACCCTCTGCTGACATGGAGCATGCACCTGGAGCATGGTCTAGAAGGCAGATGGAGCAGGAGCCTTGCTTGAAGTTAAAGAGGTCTGGGTCAAGTCAGTGCCTGGATCAGAGATTGCCTGGGAAACCTAGGCAGGTTGCCTTATGGGCCATGGAAGAAAGGCTAAAAATTAATTAAACAAATAAAGCCACATGGATAAACCAGGAGTTTCTTGGCCAATGAGAGGCAAATGCCAAACCAGAACAGCTGACAAGAGTGCAAATAATAAAAGGGCCATATTACATGAGGTTTTGTATGCTCTTCCCCCTTATGGGCTATGTCAGTTGTGCTGACTGGAATTCCCCAGCAGTTCCACCAGTCTGCTGTATTAAGCTACCCAGGAAGAATACAGTGGTACCTTGGTTCTCAAACTTAATCCGTTCTGGAAGTCTGTTCCAAAACCAAAGTGTTCAAAAACCAAGGCTCGCTTTCCCATAGAAAGTAATGCAAAATGGATTAATCCATTCCAGACTTTTAAAAACAACCCCTAAAACAGCAATTTAACATGAATTTTACTATCTAATGAGACCATTGATCCATAAAATGAAAGCAATATTAAATGTACTGTACTATAAAATAAATAAAACAGTATTGTAGATGATAAAAATTAAAATTAAACTTCAATTACAATGGGGGGACGCAAATTAGCAGCACAACAGGAAACAAGGAAATGGAAGGATTGAATTACAATGGGGGGATGCAAATTAGCAGCGCAACAGGAAACACAGGGGGACTCAAAACGGAGCACGTTCGGCTTCCGGAAAAAAGTTCAAAAACCGGAACACCTACTTCCAGTTTTGCAGTGTTCAGGTTCCAAGCTGTTCGTGAACTAAGCTGTTCAAAAACCAAGGTATCACTGTAATGCATTTTGTAGTAGGGTGCTGTGTCTTGCAGGGAGTTGGCACATCAGAATCTCTTCCTGCCTGCAAATCAGAAGAGTGGCCTTTCCTTACAGATTCATCTGTGAAAACTGTCTCATTTCCTGTCAACTATAAGGACTCTCATCCAAGGTCTTATTCCCCACTTGGGGAATGTAATGTATCTTCTTAAAATGCATTACTTTAAGCACTCTTGCATGTGCATGTTTACCACTTTATGATCACATTTATGATGTGTGAAAGAGCCATCACAGATCAAATTTCACAAGATTCATTCAATTTCCAGCCATACATTTTCATCACCATCAAAATGAAACTGCTGAGCAATCAAGCAGTAGGAGATAAATCAATTGACAGGAACATACATGTGTAAGCATCTTAGATGTTCCCCATCAGGTACCGCCAGCAATAAAAACAACAACAATGCAGGGTTCTACAGATGCTCACTTCTGCAAGAAGCCAGAGCTTGTTTATTCAAAAATACCCTCCAGAGCACATCATATTAGGATGGAAGCCACCATCCAGGCTTTGTCATCTTCACTCTTTATGACATTGATTCTCTAAGAGCTGCTTTCTCCAACCTCATGCCCTCCAGAAGTCTTGGACTTTCTGTTTCTCATAATGTTCCACTGGTGGACAGACCTACTTTCTCATAGCTTCATTATAATATAAAACCAGATGGCTCAATCAGAAGCCAACCAGTTCATGACTAACAAGCCTTCTCTATAAGATTATTCAACATCTGTTGAAGAGAAGGTGTTGTGCATTACTCCAGATGAGGTAGCATTGTAATTGAGGATAAGATACTAAAGCCAAGATTGCAAATGGCCTTTGTCATCCCAGATTATTAGCCAATAACATTAACACATTTAAAGAGAGAGAGCAATCATGGTTGCATTACTCAGCATTCCAACAAAGGAAATTATTGACAAGGATTGAAAAGAAGACACAGAATGTTTTGGCCAATCGCCCTGTTAATTTGGGCTGCATTGGTAAAGGATGAATTGATTGATGTCCTATGAGTAACAGCCTATTGTCTGGCCACATTAAACCAACTTCTATATCCTGGATCTTCATGGAAGCTTTAATGACTTTTAACTGACAAAAACTGAACTTTCTGGGAAAGCTGCACACATTAAAATGTTGAAAGCTAAAAGTTGTTGACCTGCTGAAGGAAACCTCACATCTATCTCTCTGTTCAAGTTCCCAGCAGTATAATAAGTTTTCAAAAGTGGAAAAAGCATACATATCATGCAAAGAACGCTTTGTGATCTTTGACTTAAAATAAAATTCATACCAGTAAAGCAAATAAAAACTGTTTCTGGGGCTGCAATTCAATGGACACTTACCTAGGACATTTTCATTGTGATCAGTGATATCGACTTCAGAGTAGGGATTGAGCCAAAATTCATTCTGTTTGTATTTTAAAACAAACCTACACATTTTTTATTTCCCAAACAAGTGAACAAAACTCTGAATTTTGCAAGTAGTTCTTGAAGCAAAGAATGTGTATGAAAAAATGTATATTTTAGGTGAAAGTCCAAACAAATGCATACATTAGTGAAAATGAACATACATAAATCCTTCTGTTAGGTGGAAATTTATTGGCAGAATGTACTGTGCATTAAAAAAAATGTGTATAAAAATGTCTATATTAGAATGAAAGGATATGAAAATGCATGCACCATTTCATGTGAACTTAAAATAAAAATCACATATGCACAAATGAGGCAAATGGAACTTAAGACTGGAAAGATGGAAAACTGAGAGAAACTTAAATTAACTTCTTAGTAAAGCAAGGATAGGCATGACCTGCAACAGTAAATATCCATGTAAATCAGGAGTGGGGAGAACCTTTGGCCCTCCAGATGCTGCTGAAATAAAACTCCCATTAGCCCAAGGAAGTATGGTCAGTGGCCAGGCATTACCTGTATAGGATATGTAGTTGAGCAACATCTATAGTGCCTAAGCTTTCCCATCCCTAATGTAACTTAAGCAAAGTGAGAGGAAGTTATTACCTAAGAAATAATGTTATGTGAGCCACCTAATTGCTCCTAAGTATTAGGTTACAGGGAACCAGGCAGGGGGCCTTTCTTGTTAGTTGTGCCTGCCCTAAGGGGCACCCTCCCATCTGATGTCAATGAAATAAACATCTATCTGACTTTTAAGAAGACATCTGAAGGCAGCCCTGTACAGGGACGTTTTTAATGTTTGAGTTTTTTGTGTTTTGTTGGAAGCCACCCAGAATGGCTGGGGCAACCCAGTCAGATGGGCGGCATACAAATAATAAATTGTTTTTGTTGTTGTTATATCCTTTGGCTTGGTCGGTGTACAATGAAAAAATGAAGGCAAGCTTTTCATATGCTTTGTACCAAGTGGATGAAAGTATGTCAGATTTTTACATTTGACTGTGCAACTTCTCTGATGTGTAATATTATTTAGTAGTTTGAGTCAATGGACATTTGAATACTGAGTGAGTAGATTCTTTCCTCGAGTAAAGCCCATGCATCATGGGTATTCCAGACACTTCTCCTTGATCATTGATTCTGCCAAAGCTGAGTCTTTCTTTCTGACATCGAGGAATTAAAAGGAATTTGGAGGAAGTTTACAAACATGCCACAGACAGTTTATGAAAAGAGGTTTTGAAATGTGATTAAAGAATTTTTTATGACGTGTCCTGATTGCATTGCTCATGTATGCTCATAATTCCGGCAAGGAACTAGGCCAATAGAAGACAGAGGGGAATGAGTCAGAGGAGAGGGAGATTGGAGGCAACGGCACAAAGGCCAGAGAATGTGACAGCTTTCTAAGTCACAGCCTGGCCTTCCCAATCCCTTACTGTACCTGCCAGTCTCACAATCTAGTCCAACAGGACCCAAAGTTATAAACTATCTTGCACAATTCAGAAGCCTTCCATCAAAACAAGGGATTAGCAGGGATCTAATATGAAAAACACATAATCAGATGGTATATTATTTGTATTGATGAACATTTATATATAAAGGTGCAATTATTACAATGTGTGGGGCTGCCAGCTGGCCCAGTTCAGAAGCCCCAGCTGATGCAGAATGCATGGCTAGATTGCTGTTGGAAGCAGATAGCTGACAGCATGTGACACCTCTAGTAAAACATCTGTATTGGCTGCCCATATGCTACCAGGCCAAACTCAATGTAATATAGAAGCCCTGAACCACTTCAGGACTGCCTGAGCCCTTATATCGTAGTTCCGTCACAGAGAACATATGGAGGAATGCTGTCCATTGTTCTCCATATTACAGAGTTGGGGCTATTGTGCTGAGGGGGGTGGGGGGGGAGAGAGAAAATATTTGCAACTTCTTAGACTTTTTTAGCCATCTTTTGGGCTTGTTCTTGGGCTAGAGTATTGTTAAAAGGGAGCTGATACTATTGATGTTAATTTTTTGTATCTTTATTTTAGATTTTATTAAGATTTAAGCTGACATTTTTTTATTTGGTTGTGAATTTTTAATGTTTTATTTATTGTTTATGATGACTATCATTATGCTTGCAATTATGTATTTTTTCATGTTGTAAGCAGCTTTGAGCATGGTTTTAACTATAGAAAGACAACATTCAAATAAAATGATGTATATATGTATGCACTTTTAAAAAGTGACCTACATTAAACCTACTTGTTAACTGATAGCAACATCCCATCTAGACTCACAGCTTAATAGTTTAGGAAGCCTTGTTTTAATCTATTCTTCCACATAACACCCCTATCAGGAATACTATTATCTACATTTTACAAATGGGGAACATCTTTTACAGATGGTAAGACCTGAAGTGATTTATAGCTCAATCCACAAACTTCAATAGGACTGAAGCAGCTTATTTCAATTTAAGTAGTTTGTGGATTGGGCTGTTAATTGATAGCTCTAATCTCTTTGAAGGCTGCTTTAGTAGTAAAGTTTTGGTGCTGTAAACATTTTTTGCTCAGGAGGAACCAACAATTTGAATAGCACTTTATTACTTAAAAGTCCCCCCTGAGCTGAAACTGCTCTTTCGGCATATGATTCTTAGAGTTCATACGCATGGTCCTTTCCATTTTGAATCACTGAATTGGCTCATAGCTGCAATGCCACATGCTGAGGTGATCATGCGACTACTAGCAGAACAAGCAAGACTCAACATAAGGAGGGACGTCTATGTGCTTTTTACAACATTCAGAAAATGACTCTCACCCCAGCATATCAAAAGTGATCTGTGTTCAGTTACTTGCAAGACATCATCATTCAGTATGTGGCATCTAGAGCTAGAAATGCTACACAGACCAGTTTGAAATCCTGGCTGCCATTCACACAGACCGACTTGTGTGTACTGGTTTGGAAGACCAGAGTCCAAATCTGCATTCATGAGCCATTAAGCTCATTGGACCAGTTGCCATCTCTCAGCCCAGCCTAATTCACAGGATTACTGTGAGGATAAAATGGGGAGGGTGTCTTGCATTCTGACATCTGGCAGTTCTGATAAGGGTCAAATGATTCAGTTCTAGTTCAGTCAGTGCATGATTGAATATGAATTTTTCTTTCTCCCTCTTTCCAGGAGTGGGAAAGATTGTTGTTAGGAGTACCCTCCCTATTTGTCTCACAGATCTACAATTCCTAGAGTTCCTTTGGAAAATACAAGAGGATTCATTTTTTATTTGACTTGCCCAAGAATGTAGCCCTGTTCAACCATCTCAGCTATGGAAATTCCCTCTCTTTCGCTCCCTTAAGATGCTAGGCTTTTATTAAGGGCAGGTTTTTTAAAATGTGTTTGCTGTGAACAAGAAGAAGAACAAGAACAAGAAAAAAAAAGAACAAGAACAAGAAAAAATAAAACAACACAATACAATATATAAACCATACAAAACACAACCTTAACACATTATCTAACACAATGAACTAAACAAAACAAAACAAAAACAATTTAAAAACATACATCATACCTTTTCCATATTCTAACTTTCATTCCCTTATATCATCGACCTCCTCTCACCTCCCTCTTTGTATTCCACTTCCATTAATTGTTTCAGCAATTCCTTTCCATCTTTCTCCATTTTCTATCATATAAATGTCTTAACATATTTTTAATCTTATTTCCATTAAAATTAGTATACTTATTTAAGCTTAACTCCTTATAGCTTTTCTACTAAGGCCATAAAAATTCATTCCAACATTTTCCTGTCACTCATTAATTTTACAATATTTCTATATATAGACTTTAAATCTTCCAATCTTCTTCCACCATCTCCTCTCCCCGGTCTCGGGCTCTGCCAGACACTTTCGTCCACTCCATACAGTCCATCAACCTGGAGATCTTATGTCCGAGGCTCTTAACTCTTTTCCACGTCCCTTCTGCAGTTCTTCTTCATATTCTTTGATGCTAAAGAGCAGATCTCGAGGAAACTCCAATCCAACGACACCTCCACTCCCTCTCGACAGGTCAGCCAAATTTCCACAATTAAAGCAAGGATCCATAAAGTATTTCAGGGCATATTTCAAAATTCCTCCAACTCCAAAGACCCCCCGAGCTCCAATCTCCTCCTGACCCAAGTCCATATTGCAAAAGTCAGTTAATCCCTGCATAGAGGGATCTTTCCAACTTTCCTTTTCCAGTCCAGGCCAGGCTCCGATCTTCAGAGTCTGACTTTTTCTAGTTTCAATCATAAAGGGCCTCAACTTATAGTCTTTGATTTGCCTCTGTAAGACTAAGGCTCCCCCTTGTATTGCTTTAGGTTCGACAACAGCAACTTTCTCCTTCTCCTTTTCTACAATTTGTCCTGTTAAAATAGATTCCTGTGCCAAATCCTGAATAATTTCTGTATTGGTGCTCACTTTTGGTCCCAAAATGTCAGTTTTAGTAATCATAACATCCATTTTTTAATGAAGCTGTTCCAACAAATAGTTTATCTTGTAAAATGCAGTTACTAAGGCTTCTCCTGTCGACATTCTCGAATGTCCAAGGTCAATCTCTAGTTCCCACACTTCTTATCAAGCAGCTGGAGATTTCCCAGCTCCACTCTTGTAACAGTTTCAAAAACTCCCTCTAGAGGGGAACAGTCTCCACTTGTATCAATCCTTTCAAAGAAAGTTCAAAAAGTAAAGTTGGTTTCAATTTTCAGTTACTTTTCCTCCCTTTTAAACGCAGAAGCAGACAATGGAAACAATATATTTCTCTTATTCAACCGACTGTCAACATCCGTTCTCTTCGCTGTCAATGAACTCTCCCAAAACGTCAATCACTGTCAGTCCGTTCCCAGGTTCAGAGCAGTGGCAATTTAATTCTAATCACTCTCTCCTGCAGGATACATGGTCCAAAATTTCCCCCCTCTTCTCCTGCTTCCAAGGGGGTCTAATAATTTCAATCGATGGAAATTTAATCCTTTACATAAGGCTTTCCAAGACCTTAACTTGTAAGCTCTTTGCTTCAGTCTATTTACAAAAGGGGAAGGCGGACTTCCTGTTTTGAACCTTCCCCGTTCGATGTCAAATTAAGGTATTTAAAGATCCAATTTTCCATACTACTCACGGGTTGTTGTTTAAAGTCCAATTGTCCACAGGAAAAAGTCAGTGGTCCCGGCAGCAGCAATGCGGCTTCACTCCGTGAAAGAAGCAGTCAATTCAAAGCACCGTGCCGCTCACCCCACGTCGCTCTGGATCCCCAAAACAGGGTCTCCCCACGAGTAGGGGAGGCGCAAAGGGTGCCAGCCGAATCCCAAGTTCACAGGCTTCTTCCGCCTGTGATTTCAGTGGGTCTCCGCCTTTGCCATGGCGGTTCAGACCCTACTTTCCACGGTGCAAGTTCCTCCCGATCGGAGGAGCTCCGCCATTGCCAGAGGCGCTAACCTCAAGGGCAGGTTTTTTAAAATGTGTTTGCTGTGCAGCCCTGACCCATTGGGATTTGGACTCTTAATAAAATATCAGACTAGAAGAAGGTTTCAAAGGAAAGGCCAGATATAGAGATGTTCAGCTGCAACAACTGCATGAGTGAAAATTGTAGTGAAAGTGTCATGTGTCTGCCATTTAGCCCCTCCTGGTCTAACAGCTCCCGGGGCAGCGGTTAAGGTCTTCAGTCACCCCCCTTTTTTAAAACATATTTTTATTAAAGATTTCTTGGTTTACAAAAGTATGTGCAATGTCTCTTTTTTCAAGTTACATTTTCTGCAGATGAGTTTCATTTGTTGAGACATTAGTGTTACCGTACATTAGGAAGAAAAGGGGGAAAGAGGTGGAGGGGGATATGGTGAGTGGGGATGGGGTCAGGAGGCAATGCTTCTATTCTACTTAGTGTATGTGTGGGGTTTTGTGTCAGCATCGCTTGTGCGGGTTCTCTTTACTACTGATGTGCATTCCTTTGGTGGTGAGAGAGGTTGGGGTTGGCCTAGGGTGTGGTTGCTTGTTTGGGATTGGCTATGGTTAACTTGGTTTTCATGTGTGAGTGGGGTGAGTGGGTGTTTTTGAATCAGGTTAGCCAGACTGATTTGTATGCTGTTGGTGGATTCTTGTCATTGTCCTGTTGGGCTCCCTTTTTAATCTGCATCTAGTTTGTCATTTCAATGTTTTTGGATACAAACAAAACCCTTTGAATGATTGGAATGGAGGACAGAGGTATTAGCCAATCACCTTTCTACTTACTCCCAGTGTCAAGCCATTGTTACTTAGGTGGCTGGAAACTGGAGGAGCTCATCTTTGTGCAGTTGACCGAATTCAAAGGACTGCAAGGATTCGAAGCTTTTTGAGCTAGGGATATTAGGCAGAGATCTGTTATGCACTTGTTGGAAATGCGTAGGCATTTATTTATTTATTTATTTATTTATGGGGGCAAACCCTCTTAAATTTTTCATGGCTGGTTGAGCTAGAGGGATCTGGTTGGCTGAAACCTAAATGCAGCAGCAGATGGTGTGGTGGCATGTGGGAACTCAACATGACATCCAATCGGTCATATGACTGCTGCTGAGCAGGAGGTAGAGCAGGAGAGGCGATGTGGTGTCAAGATCACTGACATTTGCACCATGCCAACCTCATTGCCATTTTGCTGCTTCGACTCTTGCTGTTGTTCACTACATGTTCTTCCCCCTGTGAAGTCAGGGAAGCATAAATGGTTCCCCCCCTTTTTTTACCATTAGTACCCCAGTTTTAGGACATCCTCCCCTCCAAGTGCTTTGGTCATTTTCTGGTACCACTGAAGACTTTCCTCCTTCTCCAGGTCTTCTGAATGGGCTGTTTTGTGCCTGAGAGATACATGGCTATATCTGAAGGATATACTGAACAGATGTATTTTAAAGTTATTGACTGACTGGAAAATAATTTCTGCAATAATGCTTAATATAGGCAGGATTACAATAAGGTGAAGGCATCCTACAGTTATAAATAATCTTGATACTTGTCATCCCAACACTTGGGACCACAATTTCCCCTCTGGAATCCTGTTCAGAACAACATGCTGTAGTGTTGACAAAGGAACTGGATTCAGCTCTCTGGTCCCACTAGTGGAAGGCCTGCACAAGGCCTTCAGCTAGCAAAATAGGGCTTCCCCCTTTCTCTGCCCCATGCCCCCCCAAACTGACTCAGGACAGTCAGGAGGACCCCCAAAACAGTGTGCAAAGGAAGGGAGGGTGAAATCATTCCACCAGGCAAGGAGGAATGCTTGCAGTGATGGAGCCATCTCCTTAGCACTATGCTGAATTCCTCCCACAGTGTTGTCTCATGGCATTCTGGGGGAATTAAGAATAACAGACAGTGGGGAAAGAGGTGGGAGAAATACTGGTGAGCTTCATGCCCCCATTCTGATTTTTAAAACCCCTCAAAATAGATGAACAGCCCCTTCCTTTTTCAACCTTTGAATGGAGCCATGAGTGCTAGTTCCAGTCTAAGATGGGTCAAAGCTGGTACCAAGCTAGTATTGCCTCCTTCATGCCAGAACATTCCCCCTCCCCAAATTCAGATTGACCCTGTCAACACTAATAATATTACTGCTAGACAGTAAAATCATCTGAGAGTATATCGGCTAAGGAAATTGCACTAGGCTAGTGACATCTTTCCCTTTCTTCTTTGAACAGCTGGCATCCAATACTGTGTTGCAAGTGCTATTGAAACTCCTTTCAGGGAAGGAATGGAGGGGGTGAAAGAGTTGATGCTGCTGAGAAAACTGTCTGTAATCTCCTTGGATCCCAGCCACCACCTCTTCCTTATCACCATGTCCCTCCCCTTATTAAAGGAAGCATAGAAAAATCACTCCCTGTTATCTGCCACAATCTCCACATCATCCACCCCTTCCTCAGTTCCTAACTATCTTCATATTTCTACCCCAAACAGTAACACTCAGGGACCTCATCTCCCAAAACTTTAGGAAAGCAGCCAGGAAACTAGATGATCCTTTGATGTGCCTCGCAAGCGGCTGAAGTTTTTGAAGCCGGTACAGGAGCACTAGCTTGAGAAAACGAAGTCCTTCTCCACTGCATACAGGGGCAGTTCAAAGTTGTTATTGGCCACACAAAAGTTCCTCACTTGGGGCTACATATTACCCAATCCGGTCACACAATTCATGAAGGAGAGTCTATGGCAACTTTGTTAGGTGAGGACATTTCAACAGGTGCGCCTCGGGTTGCTTCTAAGGGTGTTGCCTCTTCTCTCAACAGGCAACAGGAAAATATAGCACATATTTGTTCCCAGACTGCTATCTGATGTATATATATGTGGAGGAACTTGGCGAATGTATTTATATCCATTACCAACTAATGAAATGTAACTGGCTGACAACAGGCTAGAGCCCTGCCAAAATCAAACATGAGGCCTGCAGATGTCCTTGGGAACAGAAAGCAAAGCCCCCTTTGGAGGGGTTAGCACAGCACAAAAGGTTAGCTTTAAATTTGGTACAGATGCTAAACTTGCCATTTGAAATCCATTTCGTTAGCGTATGGGGGTCCTTTTGGAGAGAAAAGCATAAATTCAGTTTCAAAATCCAGACGCTTAGCATTTTCCGCTGCCTCAAATTATGTGACTCAGGTTGTTTCGATACATTGCAATTTGTCTGCTACCCGAGGGCGTGAGGGGGAAAGGAAAACAACAGTTGACTTTGACACAAGGAGAGGACGGGCTCCCACATCTATTATTAGTTGAACTAACACCACTTTCTACTTGAAGGTTAAAACTGGGATCACATAAAGAGAAAACGGTGCTAATTTCTTCACTGGGGAGATGGGCAAGTTAACCAAGCAAAGTGGGGGGGGGGGACTCAGAACAGCAACTGGAAAGGAGAATAGGGTCACAGACACACTGCACATTTGAAGCAGCTTCACCCCAAAGAATCCTGGGAACTGTAGTGTGTTAAGGGTGCTGGGAAGTGTAGCTCTGTGACGGGAAAACTAACATTAAGCAGATGGTTTCATCAACAGCACAAGAGAATGATCTCCCCATAGGCTGTCCCCGCAAGCAACCATGCAGCTCATGGGACAGATGGCATGCATTCAGGCCAAACTCAGCAGGTCCAGTGGGGTGAGATTCATATACACCGTCCCACCAGGAAGACCAAAATTTTAATAAGGAATGGGGAAAATTTATAACTTATCTTAAAGACCATTGTAGACAGTTAAAACCATTAGTAGGACTGGAATATCACTTGTAGTTTGAATTCTGGACATAATGGAAGAGGTAAGGACCTGGAGTATTATAAAAGATGTGAGAGGAAATGATTAATAATAGGGCCCACAAAGGGGAGGATGGAAGTCCAGAAGATTCCTGGGAATCTTATTTTTATGATTTATGTTTGATAAATCTCTGTAAATTTTTAATTTGTATACAGTTCAAATTAAATACAGTGGTACCTCGGGATGCGAACGGGATCCATTCCGGAGCCCCGTTCGCATCCTGAACAGAACGTTTCGCCGCTTCTGCGCATGCGTGTGACGTCATTTTGACCGTCTGTGCATGCGCGAGTGGCGAAACCTGGAAGTAACGCACTCCGTTACTTCTGGGTCACCACAGAGCACAACCCGAAAATACTTACCGTGAAATGTGAAAATACTGACTTTAACAAGTTGATGCTTAAGATTATTGTATTATTGCTAGAGGTTTAAAGCTAGTGGCTGAATTCGAGCTACTCAGTGGGTTAATGGAAAGCTAATATTTGACCCAGGGATTCCCAAGTCATGCTTTTAACCTGAGTGTAACGCCACTGTAGAAAATATGTGACCATGCATTTCCTTTACAGTTACTGTTTTATTAATCTTTTGACAGGAAAATATAGCTTTCTAGCTGCCTTGTATCTGGTGGTGCTCAGAATTCTAAGAAACCAGAAAATCAGTGCTTAAAATCAGTGCAGTTTTTAAAGGTTCAATATGCCGTCTTGATTCAAAATGGCATTCAGCTGCATTGAAACATATATGAAAATCTGCTCCTTTGTCACCAGAAGCATCAAGCAAAATTTGGTTGCAATACCTTAAGAAGGATCTAAATGCATGGCAAACAAACAGCTTTCTACAGTGCATAAAAAGAATGCATGGTCTTTCTGTTTCTCATTATGATGAAGCTACCAGGATTTTAATTGTGGTGAGAACACAATCACCATGAACTGAGAAGTGAAGGAGTTGTAAAAACTCCAGCACAGCAAGCAGGAAAGGTTGACACACTTAAACAAAAAATAAAAAAGTTTGTAGCTTCAAAATGACAACGTAGTGAACATGAATATGCTATAGCTACATGGCACACTCTCAACGCAGAAGTACTTCCAGAGTTTTATGCTACAACAGAAAAACCTTGTGTGGCTTGGACCCTCCTCAATACCCTCCCCTGCCTAGTGGTTAATGAAGTCCTGAAGAAAGACTGTGTGAATTGTTGCCGTCTGTAATGATTTTGAAGCCAATTCGTCTTCAACCTCGGGTGTTTCAGAATCTCAAAAATGTCAACAACTGACGAATGCAGCCAACGGAGCTCATTCTACAGAAAAATGTTGCCTCATTCTCCACCCAGTTCTTCATGTAATTGCCTTATGAGGACAAGAGACAAGAAGCACATAACTGGATGTGGAGTGAAGCTAACAGAAGTCCCAAGAAGTTGAAGGAAACACTCACCAGCAAGAACAGCAATTGCTGTTATTAACAGGATAATCCTATACATCTTTTACTCAGATGTAAGCCCCAATGAGTAAAATGGGACTTCATTCCAGGATTGTGTGCATCAGATTGCAGCCTACGATTCTTTCAGTTAATTCCATAATGCTCTGGATTAAAATAATAATAAATGATTTAAAAACAATTAAATGCAAAGCAATGAAAGCCTTTCTGTGTGAAATATTTCATACCCAGGAATCTGTCTTTCTTCCTCCACAAAGAATTTTCTGCTGCCTGCCTCTCTTTTGATTAGCTGGGGAATGAATATAGTTCAGTGGCAGGAAATGTGCTTGCATGCTGAAAATCCCAGGCTCAGTGCTCAGCATATTCAGAATGGCTGTGAAGACCCCTGTCTGAAACCCTGGGGCATAGAGCAGGGTGGCTCACCCCTTGTCTGGGAAACTCATCTAGTCTCCCAAGCCCTACCTCACCCCCTTTATGCAATTGCCTCCCAATTAAAGACCCCAATACCCCACTGATTTTGGCAGTGGAATGTTGTTTTTATTTCAGACGCTGCAGATTTTGGACAAGATGGACTGTTTCAAGAAGTGGCAGAAAGACATATCAAAATTTGTCTGGCAGGGCAAAAAGCCCAGAATTAAATTTAAGATTTTAACTGACGCAAAAGATAGAGGGGGGTTTGCCCTGCCGGACTTAAGACTTTATTATGAATCGGCAGCTTTTTGCTGGTTGAAACACTGGCTACTTCTTGAGAACACGGACATTTTGGATCTGGAAGGGTATGACAATAGTTTTGGTTGGCATGCATATTTATGGTACGACAAGGTAAAGGTGTATAAAGGATTTAAAAACCATATTGTAAGGAAAGCATTGTATAATGTTTGGATTCGATATAAAGATCTGTTGGAAAGTAAAACCCCCAGGTGGGTGTCACCAATGGAAGCGAGGGAAGTAAAAAAGCTTAATATGGACTCTAAATGGCCAAAATATCATGAAATTTTAGAATATGATGGTGAAAGGGTTAAACTTCAGAGCTATGAGAAACTAAAGCCCAAGGTTCGAGATTGGTTGCATTATCACCAGATAAATGAGACATTCAAACAGGACAGGAAAATAGGATTCCAGAAAGAGAGGTCAAAACTGGAAACAGAATTGTTGGAACCCAATACTAAGAACTTATCAAAAATGTATAACTTGCTGTTGAAATGGAATACACAGGATGAAACGGTGAAATCAGCTATGATTAAATGGGCACAAGATATCGGTCATGATATTATGTTTGCTGACTGGGAACAGTTATGGACCACCGGTATTAAATTTACTGCATGTAATGCATTAAAAGAAAACATTATGAAAATGATCTATCGGTGGTACATGACCCCAGTCAAGCTTGCAAAAATTTATCACTTGCCTAACAATAAGTGTTGGAAATGTAATGAGACTGAAGGCACTTTTTACCACCTTTGGTGGACCTGCCCAAGGGTTAAAGCTTTCTGGGAAATGATCTATAATGAAATTAAGAAGGCCCTTAAGTGGACTTTTCCTAAGAAACCAGAGGCTTTTCTCTTGGGCATGGTTGGCCAATTGGTGTTAAAGAAGGACAGGATTTTTTTTATGTATGCGACCACAGCAGCAAGAATTCTACTGGCAAAGTATTGGAAGACGCAAGAACTACCCACTCTGGAAGAATGGCAAACAAAGGTGATGGACTTTATGGGACTGGCTGAGATGACGGGCAGAATCTGTGACCAGGGGAAGGAGACGGTGGAAGAGGACTGGAAGAAATTTAAAATATATCTTAAAAACTATTGCAAAATTGAGGGATGTTAAGATGTCAGGGGGTAAGAGTCAGAGAATTGCAGCAGTAACTAAAAAATTAAGGAAATTTAATGAAAGGGAATTAAGACAATTGACTAAAGGGTTGCTAAAGAATCACTAAACAAGGATGCAGGGATGGGGAGGTATGGGGAAGTCAATAGAAAGAAGGGTATGAAATCATGATCTTAAAGTTATATTGGTTTATGTTTTCGCTTGTGTTTTGATTTTCTTGTTTTTCTTCTGTATGTCTTGTTCTGTCTTTATTATGTGTTTGAAAAACGAATAAAAAATTATTTTTACAAAAAAAGATTTTGGCAGTGGAAGCAAAATAGTTTTAAAAAATGAAGTAGATGATGATACATGCAGAGGGGATCTACATGTATGAGCTGTGTGTGTGTGTGTTCTGGAGGATTAGCCAACTCTCTAGTGTAGACAGTAATAAATATGAAGCACCTCCACCCTCCATTAAAAAGGGGTGGGGCTGTAGTTGAACATTGGGGGGGGGAGCTTTAAGGGTAGGCAAGAGGGTGGGCAAGGTTTAAAAGCAGGCCTCATTTATAGAGACCACTATTGTCTAAGACTATACACGTTATGCCTTTAAAGCACATTCTTTCCCTCAAAGAATTCTGGGCACAGTATTTTTCTTAAAAGGTTGCTGGGAATAGTAACTCTGTGAGGGGTAAACTACAGTCCCCAGAATTCTTTGAGGCAAAGAATGTGCTCTGAATGTGTTTTAAAGGCACAGTACATACACAGCCTTAAGGGGAAAAAACTGAACTGCATGCAGAAAACTGCATCAAGACGTTTCAATCAGGCTCCAAACTACCTGGGGGAATGTTAACCAGCAAGAGCTTTTAACATCCTTTCTTCATATCAGAGAAGGGCCAGGGCATTTTGAAGAAAAACAGAAAAACAGGGCAGGGAGAGAACTTGAATGCTGGGGAGACTGGACTCCTTGAGGTCAGGGTTAGAGGGAAAAGTTTGAAGTCAATCTTCCTTCCTTACAGCCCTTGTAACATTCTTGGAGTGTTTTGTGTCTTCTTTGGAAATGAGTATCAGATGGGATTGGAAGAAGCGTACGTCGTATTGGCTTGCCATTTGTCAACGTCTTTCTGATGAAACAAACAACAGGCAGGGATTAAGGCAAGGAGATTTATTTCTTCTGACAGGCTTGATGTGCTCCTCTATTCTTCTTCATTATTCTTGACACATCTCCTGTCATCCTCTGAATTTCTGGAAGGGTTGGCTGAACACTGATGTCAAAGCAGAGGAAAGGAAGGAGTGGAGCTGCTTTCAGATGTTAGAATGAACAATAACATCAACAAGGAATCTGAAAATGGACAGAGATGAAGGCGAGAGTCAGGCTTAGGCTATTTTTGGATTTTCTCATCAACCACATATTAATCCCCCCCCCCCCCCGAAATGACATTTGGAAATATTTATTTATTATCCTGATGATGCCTCAAAATACATGAACAGTTTTGCTGAGATGGATGGCTAAGATACTCAGCTGAGTATCACACCCACCCACATTCTATCTATCCATAATACCACTATTCACAGAAGGGATGGGGAACCTGTGGCCCTTCAGATGTTGTAGGACTCCAACTCCCATCAGGCCCTGCCAGAATGGGAAATAAATACGTAATATGAGCAGGAACCTTGATAGCATATACAGTGGTACCTCGGGTTACAGACGCTTCAGGTTACAGACTCCGCTAACCCAGAAATAGTACCTCGGCTTAAGAACTTTGCTTCAGGATGAGAACAGAAATCGTGCAGCAGTGGCACGGCAGCAGTGGGAGGCTCCATTAGCTAAAGTGGTGCTTCAGGTTAAGAACAGTTTCAGGTTAAGAATGGACCTCCAGAATGAATTAAGTTCTTAACCTGAGGTACCACTGTATACATATAGCTAATTTACTTACTTTCTGCACTACATAAGCATCTTGATACCCTCATCCTATATGACTTGATGAGCAGATGTGCAGGGAGATGAGTGAAATCCTCAAATACATGAGCTGTATAATTTCCAAAGCATCTCTGGCTTTTCTGTCTATTTTTGAAATTTTACACTTAGTCTAAACAAACAAACAAAAAGGTCTTTGTTCCTGTTGATGTGATTTTTGTTTGGTTTCTTCACTGTGCCTCTCTTTACAATGCCCCTCTTAACACTCAGGAAGTTTCATGTCTTGGCCTAGCTTAAGAAAATGAGATATTATAATTAAAATTCAAACTCAAGGTCTTCTTGATTCTGTTTCTTGTGTAAACATCACATTATAGCATGTCTTTTGGGCTATGGTTCCATTAATCTCCTGGCCATTTGATATCCCCTGACTGACAGAAACTAGTTTGGACTGTTTTGCAATTTAGAATTAACCCTTTTCCACATAATGAATTGCCTGGGATGTGCAATCGGAACTGACGGTCCTATAAGCAGGAGTTCCTTTTCTCCCTCTGTGGCTAAACCAATATCTATCTGTTCATTAAAAGGAATTTGATCCTCTTCTTGGCTGTGGGATCAGTGAGGGTCGCAGGGAGGAGAGTTGGGAAATGAACCTCAAGCTACCCTTGCACAATAGGAAGTATGTAGAGCTGATTTCCTTGTCGTCTGCTGTCACATCAGATCCTTCTTGTTCAAAGGGTCCCATTTCTATTTTGAATTTCCAGCAGTATAACCATTTCTACAGACTCGCAGCATGTTTTGGTGAGCACACAGTTTACTGCACTAATAGTGATGCCAACCAGGAAAGCAGATGGTTGGAGACCATTTAGGAAATAAATGGAAGTCTCCAGTGTGGTGAAGAAGCTGTTTTCTTCAGTGGAGATTGATCATTAGGATGAGTGAAGCACCACCTCACCAGCCTCAGTTTGCTCTCAGTCTTCTTGCATACAACCAATCTAGAGGCTGCCAATGCTTGCTTCCTCCTTCTCTTCAGTCTCAGAATCATCCCTGTGGAACTCAGCAGAAAGGAGGGTGGGAACTTTGCCTGCCATTGGCTCTGGCTCCACCTCCTGTTGGTCTCCTTGCTTTTTGCCCTACCACTCCCAATGGGCATCAACCACTACTGGTTTTCTCAGCATCATGAAGACCCAGAGCATGTGAGACAGTGTCTACCTACCATGGACTAGGAACATCCCCTCACATGCCCAGTTTCTCAGGCACAACAACAAGATAGATGTCGCTAGTCTGGTAAAAATGAAACTCAGCAATGACTTAACAGAATGCCCTCCAGATGTGGTTGGACTGTCCAACAATATTTGGAGAGCAGCAGCTTTGGGAAGGCTGATTTAGGGATTTGAGGACACAGATATCTTGAGAAACTTCAGCAGTCCTCCCTCCAACATGCACTTAAAGAATCCTTTTTACTTCCTTGGATGTATTCCTAGAGTGGGAACCTCCAAATGCTGCGAGATTTCTAATAAGCATAGAGGCAGTCTGATCATAGAGAAATGTAGCACCATAAAGCAGCCTTACCCAGTCTGGTGCCCTCTAGATGATTTGGGCTACAACTCCCACCAGCCAGAAATCTGGAGGGCACTGAGTTGGGGAAGGCTGCCACAGAGCTTCCAAAGCAGTGAGTTTCTTTGCTCCTATGATTTCTCTGCAGTAGACACTGAAGCCTTGTACAGGAAGGCAAACAGTCTTATCATCTGTAGGGTGGCAGGTGATTTTCCATACTTACCCCGTGCCTTTTAGCCATTGTCCTAGAACAGGCAAGCACTATGTTTGTTTTTGTAATCCCTTACCCTTTTTTTAAATAGCAAATTTAGCAATGGTGAAAGGTGCTGGATTGACAGGCTGTGGAAGCAGAAGGGTCTCTAGGCCCAACCATAGTTTACATTCATGAAAGACACACAGGATAACAAGAGACAGTGTTTAAAGTCGTCCATAGACACTTCAGTCTTGCTTATATTTCTCTAGGAGCTCCATCACCTCCAGTGTGATGGATGTTCTCTATAAAGCTGTGCCTTCAAATATTTTCCTATGTGTGGCAAGAAGCCTCTTTAATTTATTGCTTTTCATTTTAACGCCCACCCCCCTGTGATGTCTGAGCCCATGGTTCACAGCAAAATGTAGCAGTAGCATTAGTCTGGTAAATATCATTCTGCATATTGTACAGAGAACCATGTTATTCAAATGTTGGTGGCAGTTATTGGATGGTAAACTGGTTATCTTAAGCATCATTTTTATTGTGACTCAATTTAAACCGTTTTTCTTTCCTACAAGCATTAGCCACCAAAAGGGCAAAAAAAGATTTATATATTATATTATCACCATTTGACTGGATAGATTGCATGAATAGTCTCTACTCACATTAGTGTTTGTGTACAGAAATCCCAGTTCTAATTAGGAACCCTGTGTGCAATGACGGAGGGCATGTGAACTTGCATCTTCATCCTCTGTCATAAATAACCTGTGCAGCAACATCATTTATGAACCGGTCCAATGCACAGGAAGTTGGCAAGGCAGTGCTAGGGCCTCAGTTAGACACCAATACAAGGGCCTACCCTGCTCCCTATAAGTAAGCAGGAGATCTAGAATTTTGCACCAGTTATGGCTTGTTAAGCATTCTGGGAATTGTACCTCTGTGAGAGATACACTACAGTTCCCAGGATTCTTTGGGGCAAGTCAGGTGCTTTAAATGTATGGTGCATACATAGCAAAATAAATGGCTGGCCAGCAGCTACAAATCTCAGTCAGATGAAATGCTATGCTTAGAAAAGAGGCGCAGACATAATGTAAGGAGGTGGTGCTAAGGAGGCATGGCTAATAGAGGATGGAAGTGGCTAAGAAAGTCACCCATACCTACACAAGGTTTTCCTTTACCTACAGACACCACAGTGTCTGCAATCATAACCGTATTTTCATATGTTCAGTGTAGTGTTCTAAATGAATGTGTGCTACTGGGCATTTGATTTTCTGACAGGAGGGAGTGTTGTCTGGAATAATTTACAGCATGACTACATTACGGCTCTAGAGTTGTCACTGTGCCTAGTTTGACTCTATACTCTTCTCCTTTCCAAACCGTTTCATATTTTTATTTTCACGCAGTGGCAGCATCCATACATCACAGTAAATCAGAGTTAATGGTTTACCACACTCAAGCCAATAGCATCCGCTTCACACCTCCTGGCTACCTCCGGGGAGAAACAAATTATGATCCCTGGCTTAGCATTAGGTCTGAAATAGGGATCATGGTTTGTTTCGTTCAAACTAACCATGACTGAGAATTCAAAAACAAACCTTGGCTTATTGTTATAGTTTGTTTGGAGTGAAACAAGCCGCAATCCCTGTTCTAAACAATAAAACCCTGACAAAACATTATTTGGTTGGATAACTGCCTCACAACCTTTGGAGAAGTGAGAATTCTGAAGGATGGCCTGCTTTTCAGTCCACATATTGTTCAGTGCAAATTTGGTAGGATCACATTAAAATGCAAACCAAACCAAACTTATTCCACACCCCTAAACATATGTTGCTGCCTGACTCTGTACAATCACCCTTGCAGCCTTCCCTGTGTGCAAAAGTCTTGAGTGTGCTGCCCACACCCTGATAACTGACTTAATTCATTTTCCACTTCCAGTTTGTTCTTCTCAAAGCACCTGTGGAGTGAAAGAGCAATACCCACAGAAAGCTGACAAAAAAGTCAAGGGGGGTGAGCTTGGAGCCAAGGGTGTGTGCTAGGGCAGTGTTCAAACCAGGAATTTATTGGGTGGGTATATCAAAGAAGCAAAGCAGCTGGTGGGAGTTGATTTGGAGACATGACAACAAGCAATGGTAACAAGAGAGCCTGTGTTGCTGCACTTCCAGAAGACATTTAACATGTCCAGATTATGAAAAGTGACTGTAAAAAACTATTGGGGTTGTTTTCCTTTTTTAAAAAAAATAAAATAATAATATTTATTACTTTTCCAACAATTTAAACACTACAAAAAGAAGAACAATACAATACAATACAATACAATACAAAAACACTACATAACACTAACACATTAAACTAACAAAACAAAACAAAAACAGTTTAAAACACATCAAATAATTTCAGTATTTTATCTTTCATTCACTTATTTCCGCGACCTCCTCACACCTCCCTTTTTGTGTTCCACTTCTGTTAATTGTTTCAGCAATTCCTTTCCATCTTCCTCTGTTTTCTATCCTATAATTATCTTAGCACATTCTAACCTTATTTTTTCCTTTAATACTCTATTAATCTATTAATCTATTTATACTTAATTCCTTATAACATTTCTACTAAAGCCATATAACTTCATTCCAACGTTTAAAGATCCAATTCTCCCGCCTCAGCTCTACTCACGGGTAGTTACTTTAGAATCAAATTGTCCACAGGAAAAAGTCAGTGCTCTCTGGCAACAGCTTCGCTCTGTGGAAAAAGCAGACGATTCGAAGCACCGCGCTGCTCATTCCACGTCGCTCCGGACCCCCGAAACCGGGTTTCCCCGTGAGTAAGGAAGGCACAAAAGGTGCCCGCCGAATCCCACGCTCACAGGCTTCTCCCGCCTGTGATTTTTGCGGGTCTCCGCCTTCCCCGTGGCGGCCAGACCCAAATTCCCACGGGGCAAATTCCTCCCGATCAGAGGAATTCCGCCATTACCAGAGGCACCAACCCAGAAGTCGGGGGTTGTTTTCCTTTAGTGGTAATAACAAAGCCACACACAGGCAAGAAAAGACACGTCACTTAAATGTTCTGGAGATGCTTCTAGGATGGTAACTATACCAACAGCACAAGCACTAACCCCAAAAGCTTCAGGAAGTGAGGAGAGATCTAGCACAACGGTGACTGGTTTGGTGCTTCCATCCACTATGTTATCCATGCAGATCCCAGCAGCTTGTCTGGCCAGCAGTGATCAGAACAGAATATAGGAAGGTGCCTTACAGAGAGTCAGAACATCTAGCTCAACTGCTTGTAGTGGCTCTCCAGAGTTGCAGTGGGCCCCTTTCTCTGCCCTGTTAGGGTTCAGAACAGCTGCAATTTATGTGATGATGTTGCACATGTGATGCTGATGCATGTCTGCTGTTATGTACTGGGTTGAATAGGATCCAAACTGCAGCAGTCTGATTGGCCCTAGAACAATAGGATCCAAAAGGCAGCAGCCTGATTGGTCCTAGAACAATAGGATTCAGAATGCAGCAGTCTGATTGGTCCTAGAACAATGCAGCAGTATGATTGGTTGGCAGGAACTACCCAATCATGCTCCAGATAGAAGTGAATCCACAACCTGATTGGCTTACAGTAGAATTCCGGAATTAGCCAATCATGTGCAGCCCATTGTGTAAATAATGTATATAAAGCAGATACCTTGAGGGGACTTTCATTCCTCCTCACCACTATGAGCTGAATAAAGAGCATGAAATCACTTTGCGACTCTGAGTATATTTCACTGGCGACGAAGGTGGGATCCCGCTGAGCTGACTGCCACACACAGCACCGCAGCACCGCCACCTGCCGCATCGCTGCCTCGCACCGTGTATCCAGGCTTCAGCTCCGGGACACAAGGAACTCAGAATGGCAACCAACAGCAGCTTTTCACCGTTCAACCCAGCATCTGGAGACTGGGAAGCATACGCCTCCCGTTTCACCTTCCTCCTAGAAGCCAAAGGGGTCACTGATGAAGAAGACGCCAAGAAGAGGGCAATATTCTTCAGCGTCTGTGGAGAGGAGACGTTTGAAATCGCCCGGGCTCTCCTTGCGCCTGAAGACGTCGCTACTGTTCCATACAAAACAATAATGGAACAGCTGAAGGGGCACTTTTCGCCGCAGCCCTCAGTGGTGGCTCGTCGAAATGCCTTCTACGCAAAGCGGCAAGCCCCTGGGGAAACCATAACTAGGTTTGTGACCTCTCTCCGCCAAGCCGCCCGGTTCTGCAACTTCTCAGAGCTGGAGAACATGCTTCGTGACCGCCTCGTCGGTGGCCTGAGGGATGAGAAGCTGCAACGACACCTCTACGCTAAGAAGGACCTAACGTTCCAGGTCGCTCTGGAGGAGGCCCTGGCAACGGAAGCTGCCGAGAGGTCGACGCAAGAGGCACGGCCGAGCCAGCCATCCCAACCGAGGGTCCACCATGAAGACCTCACCGACGACTCAGGATCCAACAGGGAGGAGGTGCACCGAGTACAGCAGCGCACTCAAGCAGCCCACATACCACAGCTGCCTCGACGAGAAGGAGGGAACTGCGCAAGCTGCGGAGAAAGTCACGAGAGGAGGACCTGCCGTTTCCGCAACGCAGAGTGCAGGCAGTGCAGAAAATCGGGACACATCGCCCGGGTGTGTCGGGCTCGGCCCACCCAACGCCAGGCATCAGATGACCAATCCAAGAGCCCCAGGTCCCGGGGCCCAACGCACCAAGGCAACTCGACTGAGCTCACGGACTTCCAGGTATACCAGTTGCCCCACCCCAACGTAGAGAAAATTTATGTTGACGTACAGATAGAGGGGGCCCCATGCCGCATGGAGCTTGACACGGGTTCAACTCTATCCATAATCTCGGCAATGACCTTAAGGAAACTGTGTCCTACTGGGGGTCCCAAACTCAGGCCGGCCCCATTCACCCTCCGGGACTTCCAGAAACGTAAGGTCCCCACAATGGGGGTGGGGACCTTCAGGGTGCAATACCGAGGGCGGACGCGGCAACTGGAATTGCTGGTGGTCAAGGGCCCCTACATTAGCTTACTGGGATTGGCATGGTTTGGACCACTGGGGCTAGCCGTCACCGGGGTGAACCACACTAGCTTACAAGTGGACGTGGACGCCATATGCAAGGAATTTCCGGGGGTTTTTGATGGGAAATTGGGACAGTATACGGGGCCCCCCATTGCTCTACAGCTTGACCCCGCAGTACGACCGGTCAGGCTCAAGGCCCGCCGGGTCCCGTTCGCCCTGAAACCCCGTATAGACGAGGAATTGGACCGGCTTGTGGAGCAAGGAGTGCTGGAGCCGGTGCCTAATGCCCCCTGGGAAACCCCAATTGTCACACCCGTCAAGCCTAATGGTTCGGTCCGCATCTGCGCAGACTACAAATGTACCATAAACAAGGCCCTTACGGCCCATGCATACCCAGTGCCAGTGGTCAGCCATGTTCTTGCCACCCTGGCTGGGTCGAAAATTTTTGGCAAGCTGGACTTGGCCCAAGCATATCAACAGCTGCCAGTAGATGAGGCCACAGCAGAGGCACAGACGATTGTGACGCACAGAGGAGCATTCAGGGTAAAGCGGCTGCAATTCGGTATCAGCGTGGCACCAGGCATATTCCAGAATCTAATGGACTCTCTACTTAAAGGGATTCCTGGCGTCACCCCCTTCTTCGATGATGTGTTGATTGCCGGGCCCACACCAGAGGAGTTTGAGGACCGCCTCCGCACCGTTCTGCACCGTTTCCAGATGGCGGGTCTCAAGGTGAAGCGGGAAAAATGTCTTCTAGGAGTGCCTCAGGTGGACTTTCTGGGATTTATGGTGGACGCAGAAGGGGTCCACCCGACTGGGGACAAGGTACGGGCCATTTGTGATGCCCCAGCGCCCAAGAACAAGACTGAACTTCAGGCCTTCTTGGGACTATTGAACTTTTACCATTCCTTCCTTCCCCACAAGGCGGCGGTAGCGGAGCCCCTACACAGACTCCTGGACAAGCGGGCCCCTTGGGTGTGGGGCCAGTGCCAGGAGGCCGCATTCCAGGCAGTCAAGGACTTGCTTGTCTCAAACTCGGTCTTGGCACACTTCGACGAGAGGCTGCCGGTGGTGCTAGCATGCGACGCCTCGCCCTATGGAATTGGCGCTGTCCTGGGACACCAACTCCCGGATGGAAGAGAGGTACCAGTGGCATACTTTTCCCAGACACTCAACGCAACCGAGCGGAACTACTCGCAAATCGACAAGGAGGGTCTGGCAATCGTGAAGGGAGTAAAAAAATTCCATGATTTCTTGTACGGGCGGCCCTTCACCGTGGTGACTGACCACAAGCCGTTGCTTGGCTTGTTTGCCCCTGAAAAGCAGACCCCCCAAGTGCTGTCTCCTCGCGTCCTCAGGTGGTCAATTTTCCTTGCCAGCTACCAGTATGCACTGATTCACCGTCCGGGGAAGGCAATGGGCCATGCGGACGCCCTCAGCAGGCTACCACTACCGGAAACAGGCCCCGACCCAGCACCTGCACAAGAGGTTATGAGCCTGGAGCTGCTTCCTGACCGCCCCATTCAGGCACAAGAAGTTGCACACCATTCCAAGAAAGATAGGGTCATCTCCCGGGTCCTGGACTGGGTGTGGAGGGGATGGCCCAGCAGCAGCCCCGGGCCAGAATTCGCCGGCTACACAACCCGCAAACATGAACTGTCAGCCCACAAGGGGTGCCTGTTATGGGGAAGCAGGGTCGTTGTTCCCCAGCCCCTCCGCAAAAGGGTCCTCACAGCCCTACACGAGACACACCCAGGAGTAGTAAGAATGAAGGCCCTTGCCAGGAGTTATGTGTGGTGGCCAGGGATCGACGGAGAGATAGAGGCCTGGGTCAAACACTGCCAGGCCTGCCAAGAATCCCGCCCAGATCCCCCAAGGGCCCCAGTCCAGTCCTGGGAGTCCGCCCGAGCACCATGGTCACGCCTGCATGTGGACTTCGCTGGCCCCTTTCAGGGGAAAACATTCTTCATAGTGGTGGACTCCTACACCAAATGGCTGGAAGTCGCACTGGTACCGTCCACTTCTACGTCCGCAGCCATCCGGGTACTACGCAGGCTGTTTGCAACCCACGGGCTCCCTGACACTCTCGTCTCAGACAACGGGACTGCATTTACGTCAGGAGAATTCCAAACCTTCACAATGCAGAACGCCATCCGCCACATCCGTTCGGCGCCATTCCACCCTGCCACCAATGGCCAAGCAGAACGCATGGTGCGGACCACCAAGGACACCCTTCGCCGTATGACACAAGGGGATTGGGAGTACCGCCTTGCCACATTCCTTCTAGCACAGCACAGCACCCCCAGCTCAACGACTGGCCGGAGCCCCGCTGAACTACTAATGGGTCGGTGCCTTGCAATCAGATTGGACCGCCTTCACCCCGATAGAGCTCAGGATGAGGCAGTGGTGGGGGAAGGCAAGAACCCCCGGACCTTCGAGGCTCAGGACCCAGTGTACGCAAAGAATTTTGGGGCAGGCCCAGCATGGGTACCCGCCACAGTCACCAGGGTCACTGGCCCCGTGTCGTATGAGGTGCTAACGGATGGGGGGCAATGCTGGCGCCGCCACTGCGACCAGATACGGCGACGATTCCCAGGAGAAAACCAGGAGGAGGAAAGGGCAGAGGAGTCCCAAGGGAACAGAGGGGCAGTGAGGCCCATAGAGCACGAGGGGCCAGCAGGAGAGGCAGAATCAGTAAATACAGAGAGGACCTGCGAGGCCGAAAGGACACTGGAACCAGAACCACGACTGAGTGAGCCAGTTGCGCCAGACCAAACAGCCCCATCACAGCCAGTATCCTTGGAACACGAGCCAGAACCTGAACCCCGGACCAGGGAACACCCCAGGCCGCAACGCACACGTAGGCCGCCGGCGTACCTCGAGGACTATGAATGCGACCTCTCGGGCAGGACTGGAACTTAGAGGGGAGGGGTGTTATGTACTGGGTTGAATAGGATCCAAACTGCAGCAGTCTGATTGGCCCTAGAACAATAGGATCCAAAAGGCAGCAGCCTGATTGGTCCTAGAACAATAGGATTCAGAATGCAGCAGTCTGATTGGTCCTAGAACAATGCAGCAGTATGATTGGTTGGCAGGAACTACCCAATCATGCTCCAGATAGAAGTGAATCCACAACCTGATTGGCTTACAGTAGAATTCCGGAATTAGCCAATCATGTGCAGCCCATTGTGTAAATAATGTATATAAAGCAGATACCTTGAGGGGACTTTCATTCCTCCTCACCACTATGAGCTGAATAAAGAGCATGAAATCACTTTGCGACTCTGAGTATATTTCATCTGCCAAGTTGACTATCTTTATCCTTGGACCTTTTCTCCATTATTATTATGGAAGTGCTAATCCAGCATAGAAGTGCCTCGTTTTCAGGACATGAGCAAGCAGTTGGGTGAATTCTCTGAAATGGAAGAATAAGAAATCCCAAACAACCAGGGTGGTTTAATAATAAATCTTCCCAGGGAATTCTGGAGATAGTAACTGTGTGAGGTGAATAGGGGTATCCTCTTAGCACCCTTAAGAAACTACAGTTCCCAGAATTCTTTGAGGAAAGCCATGACAGTTTAAAGTGATATCATAGTGCTTTAAATGTATGGTGCCAATGCAGCCTAAATAACCTATAATCCCCCTCCAACTCTGTGATTCCATGAAACAGAAATAAAAAGAGTGCTGGGTATTTAAAAGACACTGTGCTATTTATTCCCCCACATTTTAGGGGAAATAGGAATAAATCACTTTTTCTCCCTTTTCTCTTTTATCATGTGGTCAGCTAAATGAAACACAAAGAGTTGGGAATCTGCCCACAAAGTAGTTTAGGCAAACATCTCTCCTGAGTTGCTTGGCAATTGTAGCCTGCCAGTCATTTTTCAAACTCATTCATAATCTGAAATTTATTATACAGATGAGCCTGTTCTGTTGGCCGTTGATATTTATTTTGAGGTTGTGTCTGCAGAGGAGCCAGCATTATCTTTTCCACAATCAATAAGTTCTTGTTTGACAATATGAATTCCAGCTAAAAGTTCAAAAGGCCAGCTCTGATGTCATGTGTGTGTGTGGTTTGCCTTTATTTCTTGTAATGAGGCATATGTCATTCTCAGATTTTGGGGACCTGTGCATAGATCCTGATCTTAAATAGCAGTAAAAGAATTTGACTTTGTTCCTTCTGTATATTTCCACAACCCAAAACCCCCCATATTTTCTGCTGAACATATGGAGCTGCTGAACATATAAGGGGCAACTGCACATGGACAGGTCCTTTGCAAGCAGTGTTCGAAACTCCCATTGTTCTAGGCACATTTTGTGACAGGGAATTTCATTCACGCGAGCAGTTTCTGAGCTCTGGGCGCAGTACTGCGCCTAAGATTTCAGATTAAAACTGCAGAGTGGAAGGAGAAAGGAGGACCTTTTCTGCCTCCCCACTTCCAGCTACTCTCTGAAGACTGGAGAAGAGACCCTCTTTTAAGAATATTAGGGGGGCGGGCAGCGGAAGGACTAGGCCGTGTGAAAAATGAACATAATATTTTAGCTGCAGTTCATTCATTTTTAGCTTTGTATTCTTGCTATTAAAAAACACACCTAGACATTCCATTGTTGCGCCCACAACCTAGGTTTGTGGTGCCATTTAGGTCCTAGCTTTCACATCTCAGTTTCTAACACTGTTTGCAAGTGCATAGCTGCTGTTTCCATTGAAATGAATATATAAACATGTCCTTGCCAATATACTAGAGTTCTTATATCTCCACAGGATTGCTGGACAGTGGCATAGCATGGGAGGGGCACAGGGGCAGTTGCCCAGGGCACAAAATTGTTAGGGGCAGAAAATTTCAACACCTGGTTCTACTTCAATAAAGCTGTGTGCTTCCATCACTGGGCTCTGTTGAAAACAGCTTCTCCATGTGAACCAGGAAGTGACCTCTCCAGACAATGGAACAACTCTTATTTTCTTATCTCTGCAGCTACGATCTCCTGGGTGACACGGACAGCATTAGGCAGTTGAATGCACATGCATTTTCTATCTGTTTCCCTCTCTCCACACACCCCTGGGCACTGAAAACCCATGCTATGCCACTGTTCCTGGATCACAGTGGCTGTTAATCAAGGAATATATTATTATTACTACATTTTGCAGTTGAAAATGCAGCGAAACACCTACTATATTGAAAACATGTTAAAATTTGATGGATCTGAGGGCAAGTCATAGCACCTTTACATTTTTGGAGAGCTCTTATTTTCTGCTTTGGTTTACCAACTGAGATTAAGTGCATTTAAGCCAAATTGGTGGGTGACCAGCCACACAATTCTGCCCTATAATTCTTTGCTGAAAATGCCTGGCTGAAACCTCGCTAAGATATGACAAGGATGGAGTTGAAAACATTTGCCAGGCCCTTCATAACAGGCATGATATATAGCTTTATAATCTATTAATAACACACTGCACAGGTGCGGGAAATATGTGTATAAATGTGGGCATCATTTAGGGAGATTTTGCTATGGAAGCCCAAGAAGTGTGAAATACAAAGTGCAGCCGGCAAGTTCAACCAGAGATGAAAGAACGATGCTTTGATCAAATCAGAAACTGAAGGGAAATATCCTACAAAATGCAAGATTTGGAAGAATTAAGCTGTACTGGGGGCAGGAGAGAGAGAGAGAGAGAGAGAGAGAGAGAGAGAGAGAGAGGTGGCGGCGGAGGAGGAGGAGGAGGAGGAGGTTTGCATTTTTATAGCCAATCAGGGATCAAAGCTTCACAGCAAATGTGAAGCAGGTATTGAAAGCTCCAAGAAGATTACAGCAAAGGCTTCTGAGGGTATGGGGTTGGACATGGGGGAGGGGGTGTTTTGCAGTAAATGAACCTCAAGATCTCCAGGACAACTTGTGATAGAATGTGCAGGAGAAGGAAACTGCACATAACAGGCAATTAAACCTACAGCATTCACAGAAAAATACAGAACCTCTTTAAATGTAACCAAATTTCCTCCAGGTTATGGGGGCCTGACTGACCTCAGCCAGAAGTCAGGTATTTAGTTTTGCTGGTTCCCTGCACTCTCTCCCAGCAAAGATTCAACAGGCACCCTTGCTTTTGATTTCCAAGCATCTCTTGAGAGCTTTCTTATGTTGACAGGCCCATGCAGTTGTTGAAATTCTTTTTTTTTTAGTCGCTAGGCATCTGAATGATTCTTTAAATACTGTGTTTAATGGGATTTCTTATGTTTTTATACTGCTGAATACCACCCTGGTATTTTATGAGAGGGCGGTATATAAATACTTTTATAAATGAATAAATAAAAATGTGTTTCAGCCTATGGAGTTTATTTTTATCCCACCCTGCTTGCAGAAAGATCAGAAGAGCACATCCTTCCTTCTTTTTTAACCTTACAACTGGTGTGAGGATCCTGTGGCCCTCCTGATGTTGTTGGACAGCAGCTTATTGTTGGACAGCATCATCCTTGGCCACTGGTGCTGCTGGCTTATGCTGAAGGGGTTGGACTCCTCTCGATGGTGAGACGTGTAGTTTTGGAACACTCCTTGAACCATCTCTATCACTGGAGCTTCAGGTTTCTTCAGTGGCTGGGATTGCCTTTTACCTGCTTCAATTGATGACAGCTATAGCTATTCCTGGCCAGGGACAGCTTGAGTATAGTTGTCAATGCCTTATTAGTAGCACTAATCTCACTCGTTGGATCATCACCTTGTTGTGGTGAATGGGCTTGCACGTTCCTATGACCCTTGTGAGCGAAGCTGTCGGTGTCATGGGCTTTGAAGATGCTCGAACTCGGGGTCCACTAGGGGCGCATCAGAAGATGGCTGACAATAACATCTCTCCGACCCACACGAGGTAATTTGGAGGCTGTGATGGGAGTAATAGCCTCCCTACCCCCCCCCCGGATTGTGGGGGGGCTGCCCTTGCCTGCTGTGCCCTATACCACCCCCGAATTTGAGGGGATGGGGGCACTAGGCAGAATGCCCTTCTGTGGATATTGGCGCTCCTGGACACTGCCTCTGATCCATGCCTCTAGCTGCAAGAACTTCAGAAGAAACGATTAGGATGAAGCGAATGCACATATTTCAAGGAAGGAGGGGGAGTAAAGACTGCTAACAGAAGAGATCTCTGATAAACGAGACGAGTCGGAAGAACAAGAATTAACCAGATGAAGACACACCAAGACTCGGTATGGCAAAAGGACTGGATGGGGGAGGAGGGAACTTTCCTTTCTTTCCTCTATGTGATTAAACAAGAATCCCCCCCAAGTCAGAAATGTCGTTTGAAGGACTTAAGCTGTGGATTTATGTCTGTGTGGAGATAAACTTTCTAACCAAAGCATGTTTTAAGAAGAGCGTGGAATGTATAAGGGCTTTGGAATGACGCAGTTAAAAATACCGTCGCCATATTGGGAAGTTCTGTCAGAGGACTTAAGTCTGGGAGGAGAAATAGAGCTGTTTTTATATTGTGGGTGAAACTTCTCAGAGGGACTTAAGAACGACAGTTCTGTGATTAATGATGGAAAGAGCGATGTCATCTATGAATGCCAGGATATATGGAAACCATCTCGATTTGAGGAGTGGATGAACGGAAAATTCACACAGGATTATTATTGGTGTTTATTGGCTTAAAGAGATTATCAGAAGAGTTCATAAAGAAAAAAGAGAAAATATACGAACAAGATGAGATGTGGAAACAGCAAGATAAGACTAGATAGAATTATGAACTTTGTTTGGACTGATTCGGACATTAATCAAGAAGTATTAAGAAGATGATCAGAATCCCCCTTCAGATCTTGAAATATGGGTCCCCTCAACAAAATTTAAAATTTGGCTTTGTAATTCGGAATTTATGTGATGTGATTTGATTTGATTTGATTGGTCGGTTAATAAAAAATATTTATTAAAAAAAAAGAAGATGCTCGAACTCAGGACGAAAGGGAGAAACAGGCTAAGAGGAAGGCACGCTTGGCAAACCCTCACCGTGATCAACTCCTGCCTGGAAACCTATGTCTCCACTGTGGAAGGACATGGGATCCAGAACTGGCCTCCACGGTCACTTATGGACTCACTGTTATGACTGTGTTCATGGAAGACAATCTTATTCAGCTATGAGTGATCGCCAAAGAAGAAGAGTAGTACTAATATTCATTTGTCAATCGTTTTCTATGCAGTGCTGGTAACCTCAAGGCTTGATTACTGCAATGTCCTCTCTATGGTGCTTTCCCTAAGTTTGGTCCAGAAGCCACAGCTAGTGTAGACTGCTAACAGGAGCAACCTACTCCTAGCATGCAACAGCCTTTATTGAAAGATCTGTACTCTACTATATGCTAGCAAGTCAAGCCTGAGGTTTGGTACTGATATACAAGACTCTAACTACTTGAAAGACTATGCTGCCCCCTATATACTTGTCCGGCTGCATTAGCTTTGCCAAAGGACCATATGGGACCTATTATCAGGGAGCACATAAAAGTCGGAGTTGTGTTTGCCACAGGTCCTGCTATGTTTGCCCCACCATCAGGAGACACCACTTTAGCAGCAGGGAATGACAACTGCTTGTGTTTCCACCATCAGCTCCAATAAACAAGAGTCCTATTTGATACTGCAGAAGACAGGGGTGGTCAGGAGCACTGTTCAGAAATCACACCTTTGGAGCTTAGCCCCTCTGCCAACCTAATGGCCAATAAGATGCATAGCGCTCTAGGGAGGTTAGTCGTTGGGATATAAACTGGCACCCATAAATCACTGACCCTTTCCCTTGGTGCCCTTTTAACAGTCTTCCTACGAAGGCCCACCGCACTGCCACACATTTTTCAGCAGGCAAGGCCCTGGAATCATGCACTATTAACATTCCCAGAGTGACATTTTTGGGATAAATTGGTTGTTGGGTGATTTTCTCAGATGATTAGGATTCATTCTTCCGAGGTGTGCTGGCAGGGAGCCAGGGCCTCCTTTTAGGCAGATGAGTCCTGCTCACATAGGCGGCCTCGATTCTCACAGCCCGCTCTCACCCTCTCCAGGACTTCAGGCGATCCCAGTGGTGGTGCTGGAGATAGCGTCCCCATTAGAAACCAATAAACAGGCAGTAATTGTGAGGGCTCATAAAAGGCTCAAGTACTCTGGAGATGTAATATAAACAGAACTGAGCCCGAAGGTACACAATGGCTAGGAAGTTAGCCGCTTATTTAGACTAGTACTTGCTGCCCTAAGCTTTCTGCCTTGGCTTCAGTCAGACCCTGGACACAGAAAGCCTTTGAAATGCACAGGAGTCTTGTTTTTACCACACGGTGAGCTTTTCTACATAGCACTTTGCAACCGTATGCAGCTTTGATCAATAACGTCATCTAAAGTATTTCTACATTTGTAGAGAAATCAGTCTTTTAGTGTGGCGGCACCAGCACATTAGAACCCTCTGCCTGCTGCCACTAGGCAGGAACCTTTGTTGTATTTTTTTTTTTTTTGTGCCTGCTAAAAATATTTTTGTTTCGATAAGAGTGCTCAGATATCTAGAATGCTTATGTGTTTTTAGTTTGTTGCCAATTTTATTTTATTTTATTATAAACTTTTTATTTGATTTTCAAAAATAGAAAAAGAAAGAAAATAAACATACATCAAAAAACCATACAATATCCACATATCAAGATTACCCTGAATCGCTTGACTTCCCCATCCCTCCTTTTGATTCTATTTTCAACTGCATATCAATACTTCTCCAATTTTTCTTCTTCCTAAGTTATCTATACATCCTGTTTCTTTACAAGCGTGTTTAAAATCCTGCTAATGTTTTACAGCGGCGTAGCGTGGGTTGTCAGCAAGGCAAGTAATTAGCGCCCCCTAACCCGGGGCAAGGCAAGTAATTTGCGCCCCTAACCCCTAACCTGCTGCCGCTGCCAGCTTCTTCTTGCTGCTGCCTGGGCTGGGGTACTTACGGTAAGGTAGCCACGGCGGCGGCAGCGGGTCCGTGTCAGGTGATCTGAGGCGAGTTGCCGCTGGCGCTGCCGCCCAAACGACACCGCTTGCCCAGAGGAGGAGGAGGGCAGAGAGGCGAGGAAAATGCAACATGGCCCAGCAGCTGCAGCTGCAGCAGCAGCAGCGGCGGCAGGGCTGTGAGGAGGGGCTGCCTGGCGCACCCTCCATGGCCCTGACGTGCGGGGACCGCGGCGAGCGCTGAGAGCCGCTGCCTGCCGGACGCCTTCAGCCTGGATGTGTGCACAGCTTGTCGGTTCCGTGAGACATGGGGCTCTGCTACAGCCTGAGCCCGAGGCTCTTCGGCGACTCCGGAGGCGGCGAGCGCCCCCCCCCCAGATGTTGCACCCGGTGCGGCCGGGCCCCCCTGCACCCCCCACGCTACGCCACTGATGTTTTAAACTGTTTACAATGATTTTGTAAATACATTATAAACTTTTCCCATTCTTTTTAAAATTTCTTGTCTTCTTGATTCCTGAGCTTCCCAGTTAATTTTGTATCAGCTTGATTTGCCATTCTTCTTTAGTCGGGGTTGCCTCTTCCTTCCAACCAATTTTTATTTTTTGAACGTTTTAATTCTTTTTACTAATAATTTTATTGTTTTATTCTTTTTGTAAACCACTTTGATCTTTTTTCCTTTTTTACACTCAAGCGATATATAAATTTTATGAAATAAATAACTCAACAGCTACTCTACATGTTGTTTGTATGCACAAGTGGGTGTGTTTTCAAATTAATGCACAACAGCCCTGCAATGTTGGGAGGCCTGCCCCAGTAGAAGATTTCCTACCAGAGTAAATCAGGGTGTTCATTCTTTAACTTGAGGAGATCATTAATCTAGACTGCTCAGTTTTCAGTCGTCAGTTCCAAGCCTCTAGACTCCAGTTCTTGTCCTACTGCAAGACTCCAGTTCTTGTCCTACTCTTTCACAAATGGCCACAGAAAGTACTCATTACAAAATCATCTTCTCAGGGCTGATTATGTGCCAATATAAAGGCAGGAAGAATATAGAAAATTATATAGTTATACAGTACAGAGTGACTTCTACCCTGCTTCCCCCTTGATTGCCACTTCTCTTCCCAATCTTGCCATATTGAGGTACATATGTATGTTATGATAATCATAATACAGTATATGCATGTTGTGAGGCTAGCATCTCCATTGGTCTGACATAGGTTGAGTAGGGGTGGTGCCAAGATTCAGCCCTGCTTAACTCCCTTTGCCACTGGAATTGGACCTGCCAACTCGATATCGGTATTAGTATAAAGTTGTTTCACAAGACAAAGCCATTAACTACCAACAATAAAAAAAAACTAATTGACATAGATCTTATGCTATAACCCATTCAATTGCTCTCTTTATACCAACAAAAAATAAGAGGGAAAATCCAGTCAATTTCTGTTGGGACCAAATATCCCTGGAAATTCTCTTGGAATTGAAATTATGGGTGGTAATCTGGTTTACAAATAATAAATCACAATTGAGCCAAATGTCCCCATTATTTTGCCATGATAGAAATCATGATGAGCCCAACATTCCCCAGTGAAATCAATGAAACTTAAAACTGCTTACCTTTGGTTTCCTGGTCCCCAAACAGTTATCCAACATAAATATTTCTGTATTGGAAAATTCAAGCCATCTTTGGTCTTAGCCTTCAGTAAATCTACCTCTTTGAATTGCATCCATTGTGGGAATCAGAAGAGGAGAGGCCATGTCTCTCAAGCAAAGCCTTGGCACCAGTTTGGCACCAACACCTGAGCCCCCTTAATAAAGCATATGGGGTCCTTGACAGGAACCATCAAGGTAGGTCTAATGCCTGCAATTTTCCTTTAGCGTTTGTTCTGGTTTATATTAGACTGATGCACCACCATCAAAGCATGTGGAAGCCACTTGCTGTATATGGGAAAGGTTTGCTCATGCCATAAAACATTGCAACAGCTGTAGGAAAGAAAAATGGCTTCTTGTATAGAGCGCCCGATCCAGATGTCACCACCTCAGCATTAAGACCTTCCCTGCTTTTTTAGCCCATAGATGCTGCAGAGCAGAGTTCTTTTCCATGTGGATTTATTTGGAAGAGTTATTTGTAGATTGCATTGAACTGAACTCCCTTTCATCCTACTAACAGCTTCATTGATGTTTACAGCTGTCGGGGCATCATGGTTATTTCAGCATGAGGGAGAGGAGAGGAACAGGGGATTTATATTGAATCACTTCACTAAATATAAACTCTGCACATCACTGCAGTCTATGTTGGGATACGTAAAGTAACAATGGATTTTCACTAATACCTAAGGCAGGCATGGGGAACCTCCATTGCATGGGCCAGATTAAGCTCACCAGGGGTCCTGTGTTGGCCTGCAAGGACATTTTCCTCCAGCCATACCCACTCACATGATGTCCTGCACTATAGATAAAGCAGCTGCTGCAAAGGAGCAATCTGGAGCCCGAGAGTGTGCTTCAGATCGTTGCTCTGAAGGTGAGGCCTGCATCGGGTACCTTTAAAGTTTGTTACCAAATACAAGACATTGTGGGATTGGACCCTTTTTTTCCTTTCCAACTTACAGTTCTGAGATTTTTGTTCTACTTGGGAGCTTCTGATCAAAACTCCTGAGTGGAACCTTGCCCAAAGTGGGGATTTCATTTACTGCTGAATGCAACCCCTGATTTCAGCAGGAATCCTTGTGAAATGGGCAGAATCCAGCATGCACTTTCAGGGTTGTTCCTGCAACGTTGAATCACCTGATATTACATGATGCCAAGTGACTGACAGGTGAACAACCGATCCCACCTGTGAAAACTGATCTCTACCAAGTTCTGGATCTATCTGGTTGATTGTGATTTATCATGATGACAATGTAAAATATGTCTGATCAATCTTGAGACTTATTCACACATATTCACTGGCTGGGAAACCCAGCCAGATGGGCGGGGTATAAATAATAAATTATTATTATGATTATGATTATTATAGACTTTGAAACAGTTCTTCTTCCACCTGCTGCTTTTCCTATTCCTCTTCTTCCACTATCCTGCAGTCACAGAGCTGTCCTAAGGCTTTAAAAATATGCCCGTCTACATTATTACTAGATGGGGCTGCTTCCAAGGGGAAAATCTTTTCCTAAGGTTGCAGATTAGTTTTCATCTACCATTGGCTATATTCACAGAGGTCTCTGTTGCCATATAAGGTGGGGAGGGGTTAAACCTGGCAGCTAGGATTCAAGCCTCCAGCCAAGTCCTGACCCTGGCACCTGAAGGATGACATAGAATCATGGAATCATAGAATTGGAAGAGACCACAAGGGCCATCGAGTCCAACCCCCTGCCAAGCAGGAAACACCATCAGAGCACTCCTGACATATGGTTGTCAAGCCTCTGCTTAAAGACCTCCAAAGAAGGAGACTCCACCACACTCCTTGGCAGCAAATTCCACTGTTGAACAGCTCTTACTGTCAGGAAGTTCTTCCTAATGTTTAGGTGGAATCTTCTTTCTTGTAGTTTGGATCCATTGCTCCGTGTCTGCTTCTCTGGAGCAGCAGAAAACAACCTTTCTCCCTCCTCTATGTGACATCCTTTTATATATTTGAACATGGCTATCATATCACCCCTTAACCTCCTCTTCTCCAGGCTAAACATGCCCAGCTCCCTTAGCCGTTCCTCATAAGGCATCGTTTCCAGGCCTTTGACCATTTTGGTTGCCCTCCTCTGGACACATTCCAGTTTGTCAGTGTCCTTCTTGAACTGTGGTGCCCAGAACTGGACACAGTACTCCAGGTGAGGTCTGACCAGAGCAGAATACAGTGGCACTATTACTTCCCTTGATCTAGATGCTATACTCCTATTGATGCAGCCCAGAATTGCATTGGCTTTTTTAGCTGCTGCATCACATTGTTGGCTCATGTCAAGTTTGTGGTCAACCAAGACTCCTAGATCCTTTTCACATGTACTGCTCTCAAGCCAGGTGACACCCATCTTGTATTTATGCCTCTCATTTTTTTTGCCCAAGTGCAATACTTTACATTTCTCCCTGTTAAAATTCATCTTGTTTGTTTTGGCCCAGTTCTCTAATCTGTCAAGGTCGTTTTGAAGTGTGATCCTGTCCTCTGGGTTGTTAGCCACCCCTCCCAGTTTGGTGTCATCTGCAAATTTGATCAGGATGCCCTTGAATCCATCATCCAAGTCGTTGATAAAGATGTTGAATAAGACCGGGCCCAAGACAGAACCCTGTGGCACCCCACTAGTCACTCTTCCCGAGGATGAAGAGGAACCATTGATGAGCACCCTTTGGGTTCGGTCAGTCAGCCAGTTACAAATCCACTGAGTGGTAGCATAGTCAAGACCGCATTTTACCAGCTTCTTTACAAGAATATCATGGGGCACCTTGTCAAATGCCTTGCTGAAATCAAGGTAGGCTACATCCACTGCATTCCCTTCATCTACCAGGGTTGTAATTCTGTCAAAAAACGAGATCAGGTTAGTCTGACATGACTTATTTTTCAGAAATCCATGCTGACTATTGGTGATCACAGCATTCCTTTCTAGGTGCTCACAGACTGTTTGCTTAGTGATCTGCTCCAGAATCTTCCCTGGTATTGATGTCAGACTGACTGGGCGGTAATTATTTGGGTCCTCTCTTTTCCCCTTTTTGAAAATAGGGACAACATTTGCCCTCTTCCAGTCTGCCGGGACTTCGCCTGTTCTCCAGGAATTCTCAAAGATGACTGCCAGTGGTTCTGAGATCACATCTGCCAGTTCTTTTAATACTCTTGGATGCAGTTCATCTGGCCCTGGAGACTTGAATACATCTAAACTAGCCAAGTATTCTTGTATTATCTCCTTATTTATTCTGGGTTGTGTTTCCTCTGCTGAATCATTTGCTCCAAATTCTTCAGGTCAGGCATTGTTTTCTTTATCGGAGAAGACTGAGGCAAAGAAGGCATTGAGGAGTTCAGCCCTTTCTGTGTCCCCTGTTTGCATTTTACCATCTTCTCCTCTGAGTGACCCCCCTGTTTCTCTGTTCTTCCTTTTGCTACGAACATACCCATAAAAGCCTTTTTTGTTGCTTTTAACCTCTCTAGCAAGCCTGAGTTCATTCTGTGCTTTAGCTTTTCTGACTTTGTGTCTAAACGGGCTGGCTATTTGTTTGAATTCCTCTTTGGTGCTTTCCCCCCTTTTCCATTTTTTGTACACATCCTTTTTTAATCTTAACTCAGTTAAAAGTTCTTTAGATAGCCACCCTGGCTTCTTTAGGCACCTTCCATGCTTCCGTCTCATTGGTTTTGCCTGAAGTTGTGCTTTTACTATCTCCCTCTTAACAAACTCCCAGCCATCATGAAATCCCTTTCCTTTTAGTATTACTGTCCATGGAATCTCACCCAGCACTTCCCTAAGTTTTATGAAGTCGGCTTTCTTAAAGTCAAGAAATTGAGTCCTAGTATGCTTGGCTGCTCCTTTCCACTGTATAGTAAACTTCAGAAGAGCATGATCACTCACACCTAATGATCCTTCCACTTCTACCCCACTAACCAGGTCATCAACATTGGTTAGGACCAGATCTAAAATGGCTGTTCCTCTTGTTGCTTCTCCCACTTTCTGGACAATGAAGTTGTCTGCAAGGCCAGTGAGGAATCTGTTTGACCATATGCTCTTGGCTGAGTTTGACATCCAGCAAATATCCGGGTAATTGAAGCCCCCCATTACTACTATCTCCCTTCCTTTTGCATGCTTGGCCATCTGTTCCAGGAAGGCATCATCTATGTCCTCCGTTTGGCTTGGGGATCTATAGTAAACTCCCACAATGAGGTCACTGTTATTCTTCTCTCCCTTAATTTTGATCCAAATGCTCTCACTTTGGCTTTGAGGTTCTGAATCATGGATCTCTTCACAGGTATACACATCCCTGACATATAACACCACTCCTCCTCCTTTCTTGTTTGGTCTGTTTCTCTGAAATAGATTGTATCCCTCCATTATTACATTCCAATCGTGGGACTTATCCCACCAGGTTTCAGTGATGCCTATTATGTCATATTTAGTTTGCTGTACCAAGAGCTCAAGCTCATCTTTTTTATTTCCCATGCTTTGCGCATTAGTGTACAGACATTGAAGTCCATTAATCATTCCCCCATGTCTCTTATTTAAGGATTATTTCCTCCCACTACTAGGTCTGCGTGCTGTTTGCTCCATTTGGTCTATGACATTTGGATGATCATCTTCATCAATTGATAGACTCCTACCTTCAGGAGTACTGTCTCCCTCCCCCACATTAGTCAGTTTAAAGCCCTCCTGATGAGGTTTCTGAGATTTTTGGCAAAAACATTCCTCCCAACCATTGTGAGGTGCAGCCCAACGCTTGCCCGAAGTCCATCTTCAAGAAACTGCAGTCCGTGATCTAAGAATCCAAACCGTTCCTGTTTACACCATTTGCGAAGCCAGCTGTTCACTTCCACTATTTTTCCTTCTCTCCCTGGGCCATGTCGTTCAACTGGGAGGACAGATGAGATGACAATTTGTGCATTTAATTGCTTCAATTTCCTATTGCTTGCAGTGTCATTGGTTCCCACATGAACCAAGAGGAAGGGGTATTTGTCAGTGGGTTTTATGATTCCTTGCAGTCATTCAGTTACATCTTGGATCTTAGCCCCGGGGAGACAGCACACTTCCCGAGACATTTTGTCAGGCCCACAGATCACTGCTTCTGTTCCCCTCAGTAGGGAATCCCCTATCACCACTACACGCCTCCTCTTAGGTCTGGTCGGGGTTCTTCCGTGAGCTGTCCATTCCAAGGTCGCCTCCACATTCCCTGAGGACTGACTTTGCTGCTCGTCTTCATATACCTGATCGACTGTAATGAGGGAGAGATTCTCAAATGGAGTCTGCTCTTCGTCTTCCATGCTAGGGGAGAGGACCTCAAAGCGATTGTGTATTTCTAAACAATCAGAGCGAACCCTGGGCCTCCTACTTCTTTGAGTCACGTTTCTCCATATATCTGGCTCCTGTGTTGGTGAACTAGCCTCCTTCTCAGGGGAGTCCCCTGTCTCCTCCTTGGCGGAGATGGTGTGCTCTGTTGCTTCCAAGAAGAGCTCCAGCTCTCTAATTCTTCGGAGCGTAGCTACACGTTCCTCCAGTTGCTGGACTTTGTTTTCTAAGAGGGCAATCAACATGCAATTGCTGCAGGTAAAGCTGCCTGCAACCTTTGGCAAGATGGCAGTAAGAATACAGTCTGCCTGTAATCTACCATGTGAATTGTATGAATTGGCTTATTTCTATGTCAGTATATTTAACTGGAGCCAGCTAAAAAATGCAAGACAATGGTTTTTAAATGAGAATTGCAGGCACTACACACACACACAAAAACGTTTGTGTGGCTACTTTTTGCAAATTGCAATTTTTGTGTAGTTCAGCTAAAATGTGACAGGATCAGAAGCAGGCAGTGCCAGAACTATCTCCATCATTGTCCAATTAGCTGCCGCATGGGGATCACCTCAGATGATCTCAGTAATTAGCCCAAAAGGAAAGCAGACGCATTTTGTAAACACTGAGATCTCAGCATCCAAGGAACAGATCTGACACGCAGCCTGAAGCTGCGGTCCCTAAAAACAATAAACAGCTGGAGAGGCTGACAGATATGGAAAGAAACAGAACATAGAGCAAGGAGAGGAGAGGAGGAGACCAGAGGAAGTGGTTCAGGGAAATGGCAAACAAACAACCTTCAAACATAATTGTTCGTTTTCCATTGCAGGCAGCATTTCAGCCAAAGCTGTGTTCTCAGTTTCTAAGCGCAACTGCCGGGGTACATCCCAAAGCAGCAAAGAATCTGCAGCAGATAAACAGAAGGAGGTAATGAGGAAAGAACATTGCAAGTAAAACATGAATAGCAACTGCAAACTGGCAGCTGCAGGCAGGTCTGGAAATGAAAGTGTTCCTTATCACCTGTTTTCCTTGGAGATCTAAGCACCAGGAGCCAATATCATTCATACAGAACGGGAGAAAATGAGACAGAGGCTGTTTGGTTTGGCTCATGTACAATGGATCTCAGAGTGAGGGGGTAGTCAGATTTGCCAAGCCCATGTAATCTTTTGTCCAGTGCCCTGTGGCACTCTCTTCCAATGTGCCACTCTAGAGAAGGAATCCACCTGTTTGGTCTAATCCAGGTATTTTCTCAAAACACTTGCAGTTATCCCCTGTTCCTAGACATTGTCAAAACTGTTCTCAGAACATGAGAGAGAGAGAGAGAGAGAGAGAGAGAGAGAGAGAGAGAGAGAGAGAGATTTACCTTCAGCCAGCTCTCTCCAGTCCTAATACAAAAGTCCAACCACTATACCACACTACCATAGTCTCCCTTAAGTTGCTTGTGTGTTATCATAATGAATTGGCTTGCTTGTATATGTTGTTCCCCATTCAGATGCACAGCATAGCACTGATCTCAATTATTGTTGCATGTGACATTATTATCCACAATTAGTTTTCATTGTGACTCTTCTTGAGCATTCAGTTGTCACTGTTATCATGGATCTGACAATAATACTCTTCCACTTGCTTCCTTTTCAGGTCAGTTATCCACAACAGTCAGTGTGTGGTTTTCTCACTGGGAGCGGAAAATCACAGATATTTGTGGCATCCCTACATACCTCTGAAAACATAGGTTTGGTAGATTACAGTGCATTTCACATGATAGGCTGGAATATCTGGGACTTTCCAGCTGAACTCAAGATAACCAAAGTGGTGGCTGCTGATTTGCAAAGAAAGTGTGGAATTAACAGCATCCATGGCTACCTTTCTTTGACTGCTGTTTGCACTCACCAACACTCACTCTAGAAACCCTAACAAAAACTGAGACGAGTACTTAGGAAAGTGTGTGTGTGTGTGTGTGTGTGTGTGTGTAACTTAGTAGTAAGATGAAAGTAGAGATGGGGAAGAAATTTGAGTCAATTTGCATTTAAAGGCAAAATTGATTATTTCGCCTTTGTTTTGCTATTGCTTATGGTATGTATTGATTTCTGAATCAATACATGAAACGAAACACAGCTGTCTGATAAAATTCGCACTCCTCTGAATTTTGCAATGCAGTTTCCCAGATACATAGTGTGTACAAAAATGAATATGCTAGGGTAAAGTATGTATGTATATATACATATACTCATGAAAATGTGTGTGTGTGTGTGTGTGTGTGTGTGTGTGTGTTAGGAGAAATTAGCACTAAAGTGCTTATTCGTTTTCAAGAGGATTTTTTTTTTTAAGTTGCAAACTGATGCAGAATGTGGAAAGTGGAAAATTGAGAAACTGAGACCAAAACTGATGTATCCATCTAGCCCTAATTGAAAGCCAGTGTAAGGCAAAATTAGGCCTTAGGTGGCAGGATTCAACTCCTAATTTGGCCACAAATATTATGTGCCAGGGGACGCAGGTGGCGCTGTGGGTTAAAGCCTCAGCGCCTAGGACTTGCCGATCGAAAGGTCGGCGGTTCGAATCCCTGCGGCGGGGTGCGCTCCCGCTGCTCGGTCCCAGCGCCTGCCAACCTAGCAGTTCGAAAGCACCTCCGGGTGCAAGTAGATAAATAGGGACCGCTTACCAGCGGGAAGGTAAACGGCGTTTCCGTGTGCGGCTCTGGCTCGCCAGAGCAGCGATGTCACGCTGGCCACGTGACCCGGAAGTGTCTCCGGACAGCGCTGGCCCCTGGCCTCTTAAGTGAGATGGGCGCACAACCCCAGAGTCTGTCAAGACTGGCCCGTACGGGCAGGGGTACCTTTACCTTTTTATTATGTGCCAGTTATTGAGCCAACCTCTATCTCTCTGCCTAACCTAATTCACCAGGGTTGTTGTGAAGGCAATATGTTTATTGCCCTGAGTTCCCTGGAGGAAACGTAATAAAAATGTAATAAAATAATAATAATAAATTAAATCAAATCAAATCTATATTAAGGTGCAGAGGTCATGCTTTGGAGTGCTAGGGAAGACCGCGAAAGCCGAGTTGTGTGTGGCCACAACACACCATTTCTGGGGAACATGAAGTTAAAGAGAGGGAGTGCGGGGTGTCACCAGGAATTTATTGCATTTACTTCCTCAAGAGTTTTCCAGATTTTTATACATTGAAAAGTTTACATTAGGCAAGTTTATCAGCCTCGCCTTGAGCTTTTAATAGATTTGCAGCTTCAGGCTGTGTCAGTGAGTTGTGAAAGCAGTATTCCCCTTGGCTCATTCAGGAATCCACTGCCTGAGAGTTAACATAAGCTGAACTCAAAATCAAACAGATGGAACTGGAATCTCTATGCATGACCTATAAATGTGCAATGCCAATGTGGATGAACCAGGCTGTTTTGTCCGGTCCTCATTCCTTTCCTTGTTAAACTATGACTTTGTTTCCAAGTGCCCCCCCCCACCTCCCATTCACTATAGTCAATAATGGATATTGTGAATTGGAATGCTGAGTCCTTGCACATTCATATATCTCCTTATTTATATATTTACTTTCTTCCTCGCCCACTTCAAGGTTTGGTTTTGGGTTTTTTAAACCACTTTCCAAGGGCACTTACAGTACATGAGTCAGAAATACAGCAGGCCTCTCTGGAATGAGCTTGTGGGACAAATAAGAGGGGATTCTCTCTCAAGCCTATGTCCTGCTCTTCTATCCCGTTGTGCTGTTTCCAAGGCTGTCATGCTGGAGCATCCTAAATTGGAATCGTGGTTTGAGAGGAAGCCCCCAAAGTGATACTGTTTTATTTATTTCCTGCCTTGCTCCTGAAGGGGTCAGGGCAGTGTACACAGAGAACCCACATGATCTTCCATCCATGCACAGACTTGACCCAGGCCACCAGCACATCACTGTACCACATGTCTTCACACCATCTCCTGGCATCCATTGAGGTCTCTTTCATATACAGGCCCTGCTGACATATACACAGGGGATGTGGAAAGGTTCTCTGCTGAACTTCAACTGTTTTTTTATAATTTTTATTAAATTTTACCATTTAAAATACTCGTTTTTACATCCTTAAAATATCAATGACTTCCCTTCTTCTCTCTCTTTCCACAGTTCATTTTACATATCATAAATCCCTGCATATTTTACAAAAACTATCCCATTCAGTATTCCATTATTACATCCATCAAAACTTATTTACACTCTGTTGAATTTATCTTAATGCAGCCAATGTCAGCTGTACACAGTTATTTCCCATATATTCAATAAACGCTTATTGAACTTCAACTGTTTTGAACCAGTTGAAGAAAGGAAGGAAAGGCAAACTACTGCTGTACAAACCTCATTAAAATGAATTGGAGTTACCGGGAGGCACTGTTTATTTTTATTTTTTTAAATAAATTTTTATTAAGATTTTAAAGGTTACAGAGGAAAAAAGAGAGAGAAAAAGAAAAAATAATACATATACAAAAAAGACATCATCAAAAAACAGAAAAAAGAAGAAAATAAATAAATAAAAAACAAGTCAAACCTTTAACTCACTTACTTACATTCACTTATTTCCTTGACTTCCTCACGCCTCCCATTTTTGTATTCTAATTCAATTAGATATTCCAGCAAATCCTTCCAACTCCAGGAGGCACTGTTTAGAAGACATTCCCAGTGGATTGCGCCACAAGATTTGCAATTATTTTGCATGGCTATGAATCACGAATACTTCTGGCTTTCTCCTAGAAATAAAGAGGCATAATCATTTCCGGCACAGCCCTATGCATGTTTACTCAGAAGAAAATTCCACTGAGTTTCCTGGGACATCATCTCCAGGTAACTGTGCGCAGCAAGGATAGAAAACCTGTGACTCTTCAGAAGTTGTTGGACTTCACCTCCCATCAGCCTCAGCCAGGATTGCAAATAGCCAAGGAACACCTGGAGGACCATGGGTTCCCCAGCTTTGCAGCCTTAGGATCCCACAAGATTCTATTTTAAAGTTCACATTTAAAAAAAAAAAAAACCCCACACATATAAACCTGTGTGCAGACATTGCACAGGAAGCACACATTCACAAGGCGTCCATTGGGTTAGTCAGGGGCTGAGCAATCCAAACTCTAGGGATCTCTCATGGTTAGTGGCTGCTGGTGATACACTAGCATATAAACAGCTGCAGTCGAATCCTGTTCAGTATTGTCCGGGAGAAACTTCAGCCAGTGTAGGGTAATCCGTGGAGGCAAGCAAAGGCACTTTATCCTGCCTCACCTTCAGTCCAGCAAATATGGGGTTTCAATAACACTTTTACTTAGTGAAGGTTTAGTTCTTTGCCAGTTTTGGACCAGTCAAAATATAACGAAGCATATTTTACAAAGATACATGTTTCATATAAACAGATTTTCTGCCAACCACTCTTAGAGCTGTGTCCAACCGCTGCTACACATTTTAAAAGTGTGTGTTAACATATCTTATTGGCAAATGTAGTTAATGGCAAAAGTCGTATGTTCTTCTAGAAAGCTAATTGTCCCTGATTCAAGAAGGAAAGCAGATTCTTGGGGGGGGGGGGAGAGAAGTTATGATTCACTTAAGAACAAAATGTAGACCTCCTCTCCATAAAACCATCCAATAGTGAAGATTTACTGCTGTGGACAGCTCTGTCCAAACTGCTGAAAGATAACGCCCCCTCCCCTCTGCCCTTGCAAAGAATGGTACCAATTACACTTACCTTTGATGCTGCTGTGGGTCTCTCTCTCTCTCTCTCTCTCTCTCTCTCTCTCTTTCTCTGTGTGTGTGTGTGTGTGTGTGTGTGTTTAAATGGACAAAATTAAAGGAGCATGCGCAGCCTGCTTTCATGTGGCCAGCTGCAGTATGGGCCAGACTTCTCATTGCGACTTGATGTCAAAATGAGTAGTTCCCTGTTGGATCAGACCAATGGCCTATCTAATGACTCTAGTCTCATGGTAGCCATTCAGGTGCATCCAGGAAGTCCATAAGCAGCAGATCTCCCTCCTTCTTTGTTCCTGGTATTTGCAAGTATAGTGCCATTTAAAAAAAATTGAGTTTTCTGTTTAACTAGCATTGGAAATAACCTCTGGTTGACCTACCGTTCATGAATCGATCTAAGCCAGGGGCAGCGGGTGAGATCCTTGTCTCTAATCTGTGATCTTTCTTCAAAAGTATAATATCAGGCCTTTTGTTTTACTGCATGTTATCAGGGAATTGGGGAAGAGCAGATCCAGAGATGTGGCAGCAGCTGTGTGTTGCATGTTGAGGTCCCCCAAAACACTCCTACCCCAATAACTCACACATCACACAGAATTTATGTTTAAGGTTTTTGGCATAATTTTGGCCACAACTTTATTAACATACATGGATGTGAGTGGTTGCTTAGGCATTGGTTAGGACTATCTGTCCTCCCGCCTTGGGGACAGAACTGACTTCCGGATTCCAGCGAAAGTCAGTGAGGGGAAACAATATTGGGGGGAACTGGAGCTGCAACACAGGCCCCCAGCTTCTCCCCGCATGCTCCCAGAGCTTACGCTGCCCAAACCCGATTCCAGGGGTTTGGACGAAAGGATGGCAAGCCCCTGAATACCTTTAATGGAATTCCCTTGCAGCAGCAGCATTGGAGGGGCAGGCCCAGCCAATCCTTACCCCTCCTCCAACCAATTTTATCCAATGCCTAACTGCAACCTTACAAGTTGTGACGATTTGCTACGCAGTAGGCAAAAACCAAATGGCACCAGCCAATCATCCAAATGGACAAAATTCCTGCCAGGCCCCTGCCCCAATGGCAGACGACCCCATGACAGACATAGCAAGGTCAACGCACAAGACCCAAATCAAGGGAGGGTGGGCAGGTGATCCAGTGCACACAGCGAAAGAGAAAGCAGATCGCTGTGTGCACTGCTTAAGAACCTCTGTTCCCACCCCCAAATTGGCAACATCAAAATTCCCCCAGCAACTCGGGCTACCAATCCCCGCCAGGGCCATCCTTCCTAAACTGCCTGGCAACAGCGGGGTGTCTTGTCTGGCCCCCAACGCAACACGTGCTCTCTTTTAATAAGAACACTCTTTCTTCATACCATCTAGTTCATTGGTTCTCAAACTCCCTCCACCTACAGACCACTTGAAAACTTCTGGGGGTCTGGGGAGGCCACTTAATACTTTTTCCCTGCTTGCTGTAACAATGCACTGTGCAAGATGCTGTATGATTTTTAATTGCTCTTTTACAGACACACTGCAGGCACCTGAATGAAGCTCATGAACTTCTGGTGGTCCACAGACTGCAGCCTGGGGACCCCTTGTCTAGCCCCAGCTTCATGCACTACAGTCAGGTTCTGAGGGTTTGCCATCACAAACCTCCTTGAGAACCGACTGTGCAAAACGGCAGGTCATGCTCCATGCGAGAAAATTAGATAAACTGCACTGTATGTACCGCGGAATCAGCATGGAGGGAAGAAATAAAAGTGTCTCTCCTCCAGATATGTATTTTGGATCCTCTGGGATCTTTTGTGTGCAAAGCATGTGACCTGCTCTCCACTGAACATGATGCATTCCAAACAATTGTTTGCCAGTGTAGAAATTGCAACAATTTTATTTATTTTTTTAATAGGAAACTGCAAACTTTACCGTTCATCCCTCCTGTGGTTTTTCTTCTTGTGGGTCTACTAGCACACTGGAATAATTAAGGCACATCGCTGCCTGGATTCCTCTGCCATGAAGTTGCAGGGTGGTGGTGCTGGCACCTTCAGTTGGACCAATGTCTCTGGGTGAAAGTACATGTGCATTCTTAACCAGCCTTCTGTCCACCCATATTCTATGCTTGGCTGACTCCAGAGAGTCAGAAGGCTGGTTAATTAGCTACCTTTGAAAGATCAAAGTAGCCCACACATTCTCAGATTTATTTATTTATTTTATTTTTTTAGAAAGGCATCAAACAATTTCCTGTCTTTGAAAGCATGTGCTTCAGCACTTTGTGTCAGGCGGAATTGCGGAGGTCTTTCGTTTCGTTTTGTTTTTTCGTTTTCCACATATAAAAGGTGACAGAGAAGGATAAGAATGCACTCTGTTTATGGCTCTGTGCCTGGAGTGATCCAGGAGTCTCCCAGGAAAAAAAATCTCCCTTGGAAATGGGATAATGCGCACCCCTGTTGCTGGGATTAGCGGCCATAGAGGGACAGCTGAATCGGGCACTCGGACTTTAATAGGATTACTTACTTGGGAACTCCAATCAAATCAAAGCTTGCCAGCCTGCGATTCAGCTCAAGGCACCCTCCCTGCGCTGGCTGGGACCCTGAAAACTTCCCCAAACATGAGACTCATAGTCACCTTTGATTGAAAATGTCATAACAAAAGGGAGTTGGCTGACCATTTGGTTTTGATATGCAGGCAGAGAGAAGGAAGAGCAGCTTGATCTTCTATTATGTTCAAAGGGATTAGGCCAGTCACACTGTGCCACATGCCACATGAAACAACTCTCTGCACTTTTGCAAATGAGGCTCTGAATACAAAAAGACTGCTCTGGAGAGAGGCTGGGTATATTTCTCTTTGTTCCTATCCTGTGCTGCAAGCAAGAAATTATACCATGCAAAAGACAGTAGCCATTGCCCAAAAGTCAGCAGCTTTCTATTTTATTTTTACTTTCATGGACATATCTATAGTCTGATCCTATTTACCTGATATTCTCTCTATTTTCTAGTCCCTGACAAATTACTGACAAATCATGCTTTGCCCCTGTTTTGTCCCTATTTTTGCCTTTCACAGACACCTTGTTAAAATTGTGTTAATGGGATTTCCTTGACTTCTCATTCTTCAGGATTCATTCCACTCTCTTCTTCCTAGCCATGAAATCCCAGAGGCCAGAGTGAATCCATCTTGCCTCTAGTGCACATGCATGTAAATGAAACAAATCAACATAATCACTAATACCAATGCTGCTACGGTTGTATCAATTTACTAGATAAGGAATCTACAAGTGACTTACACAAGTTTAAAAGTGTAAAGGATAACATAAAATCAGAAAAAGGAATAATTCATTACAATAAAAGTCATACCAAAAAAACCTATGCAACAGATCAAAAGAAAAAAAAACCTGCAGCAAAAACTTCAGCAGCAGCAGCGTCTCATCAATAGACAGTAAGATCATCAGAATGCATCAAATGCCTGGGAGAAAAGAGAAGTTCTTACCTGGGGTTGAAGGGATGTTAATGATGGTGTCAGATGGACCTAACAGGGAGTGCATTCCAGAAACAGGAAGCCACAACTGAAAAGGCCTTCTCCTTTGCCGCCACCCTCTGAACTTCCTTCAGAGGCTGGTTGAACACTACTGTCCAACAAAGTACACACCATATCATTTGACACACTGCAGATGCTGTGTAAATTGTGGGACAATTGTGTTTTCTTTGTTATTGAATAAATAAATTTGAAAAACCACATATTGTCCTGGGTGATAGACCATAGGATCCCTGTAAAGATGATTCTAAATAGGAGTGCAAATCTATACAACAGTTTCCCATTATATGAGGGATACAAATGCTATGCATTTTTTAACCTTATTAACCTTTGTTTTGCATTCCTAAGTTGGAGTTTTAATTGATATGCATAAAAGGATATACCAAAACATGGATGAATATTGGCACCACTTACAGCATTTTTCCTTGAGCCTAAACCTGGAGAAAACTCCAAGGAATGGAAATTCCATAGTTGCAGGGAAGCCACTGAAAATAACTATCTACAAATCAGGGTTGTCCAAATTTGGAACACCAATCTTAAGAGTTCAAAATGGCATGGTGGACTATAGAGTTATCAATAGGGAACAGCGGGGGGGGGGGGGCATTTTCTAAAATTTTGGTGGCTCAAGTTCAAAGGTCTTGTTGGTGGTCACGTGTGTGAGAAAGTTTTGCAGGGCAATCCATCCACCATACCTTTCTGCCCAGCTCTGCACACATGTGCAGCTGCTTGTGTAAGCAGAAATGTCCACAGGGCACAATGGAGCCTTTCCAGTTTCCAAATGGTTTTGTCTGGGCACACAATGTTTCCTGCCCATGCTTTCAATAGGTGCCTATGAGTCAGGTCCCTTCCAAGGCCTTAATGCCTTCAGTATGTAACAATCCAGAACTCCGGTTCTGTGAGACTTCCAGTTCAACAGCAATTTGCACCTCTTTCAAACCTTCACGGCAAGTAATGATATCTAAGTCTCCAGCTCTTTGCACTTCAGCGCCAGCATTTATCAGAGCAAATAGTTAAGAACTTGGCATCAGAGAGGCTGAAAACATAACACATTGCCTTGATTACCCCTTAGATTTGGGGAGTAGGGAATTGCCAACTGGAAAAGTGATTGGCTCGGTGTGAGCAGAAGTTCATTATCTAGCAGTGCAGGGGATGACTTATAAACATAGTCCAGCTGCTCCAGGCTTGCAGAATGCCTGGCCCCAACACAAAAAAAGAAAAGAAATGTTTGTAGGTGAAACTGAGCAGATTATGGGAAACCTTGAGGCTTTCAAAATTCACTCTTGCTGCTGGCTATATATAGGAGCCCTTCTTTTCTTGCCTAAAAGAATGACTATTGAACAAACGTGGATAGTCTGAATTGTCCCACCAATATTTGTTCTCTTTTTTCCTCATCTATACACAGTCTTAAACTCTACACCTGTGCAGGGAGCTCTTAACCTGACCAACTCCACACTTTGTACAGGTATTTCTCAAACCAAATGACCATTTTAAAGATGGCTGGTACAGTTGCCCCTCAAATGTATCTTTATCTCTGGTTATTGTGGAAGTATACAGCACTAATTTTGCACTGTGAACGTAGCAAGCAGCAGACTTTTTGGTTCTTGCTAGGAATTTTGTCTTCTTCTTGCCTGCCCCAAAACACACACATTACCTAAAACTGAAAATGTTCCAGTGTTGTTTAACTGAATGTTATTGTTTTTATTGCACACCAGCCCAGAATCTTACTCCCGATGGTGGTAGGTAAGAGGGTCAGCACTGGTACACAGCATCTTTAGGAATCAGCCCTGGCCACAGCAACTTGACAAACTTAAAGGTCAGCTTTGATCTGATTTAAGCACAGACTAATTATCCTGAGGCTACAATCCAAACCCAATTAACCTGGGAGTAAGACCCATTGAGTTCATTAGGACTTAATTCTAAGTAGGCATGGTTAGGACCTTACAGTGAATGGATTAAGGTGGGATTAAAATAGAAGGGTTCATGGTACTTATATCAAAACAAAAGGGGCAGGGCCTTTTCAAATATGGGCCCATATTTATGGAATGGTCTCCCCTAGGAAGTTTGTATGGAACAATCACTGGTTATTTTTAAAAGAAGAGGTGTAAAGTCAATTTTAACTTGGTTAATAGCATCTTACTTCTAGTATATTTTATATGATTGTGTTTATTGGGTGATTCCTTATACAGTGGTACCTCAGTTGTCAAACACAATCCATTCTCAAAGACTGTTCAACTTCTGAAACATTTGACAACCGAGGCGTGACTTCCAATTGGTTGTAAGAGCTTCTTGCACTCAAGCGGAAGCTACGTCGGACTTTCAAGTTCTGAGGAATGTTCGAAAACCAGAGCATTTACTTCTGGGTTTTTAGCATTCAGGAACCGAAATGTTCGAAAACGGGGCAGTTTGAGAACCGAGGTACCACTATAGACTACATAGTGAGGGGGCAGGGGGCAGGATCCCATGTACTGCCGCTGCTCACAACCTTTACTTTTTCATCTAAGGATAAAGAAGAAAGCCTGCATACATATAACAGTCAGCAAAGCCCTTTCTCCATGTGATCAAGAATCTATCAGATTCTGTTCTGATCTTCAGATGAATTTGTGGGGGTCGGCAGCTGCCTCCACATAGTGAGTGAATGTGTGATTTGCTTTTGTAAATGTGAACTAAATGATATAATGAGAGACACCTATTTTACATATATATTACCGAGGGGAAGGGCTGTAGCTTAGTGGCAGAGCAACAATTTTGCATGCAGAAGGTTCAGTCCCTGGCATCTCCAGGTAGGGCTGGGGAGAGGGCTGGGGAGATAGCCCCTGCCAGTCATTGCAGACAGTATGGAGCTAGATGGACCAATGGTCTGACTTGGCATAAGGCCTATGTTCCCATTCAGTCTTCATGTTTGTAAAAAAAATCGCCCCATACAAGCAGCAGCCACAGAAACAGCAGCTGTCTGAAGAGCACAAAGTCAGGTTTCCCGTTATCATACGGATGGAGAACATTCATTTATTTCATACATCACTTGATTGCAAAAATGAAAAATAAAACCCTCAAAGTGGTTTTCAAAAAGATAAAACAATGAAATAAAGGGGGGAATAATAAAACTAACTTTAAAACATTTTAACAGAAGTTAAAATACTAAAATCACCTCAGCTTTCTGGGTAGGCCTGTCTAAAGAAAAATCTGAATTCGGGTCTGGGGGCTTTTGTTTCTGTTCTGCTCATACAAAATAAAGAAAGGCAAGAATTTATTAAGCCTCTTTGATTCCTAGGATGCTAGTCGTGGGCTAAGTCCAGGAAAAAAAAACACTTCAGTATTCCAGGTCCTCACCCAGATTGTTCTTTAGGGAAGTAAACACGAATCCCCCCAAAGAAGCTCAGGACCCACCTAGTGGGCCTAAAGGATAATTCCATAATCCGCTCATATCGAACTACGTCTCCCCCTTTGCCTTCTAGGACAAATGTTTACCATAAAGCATTTACCCGATAAGTCCCACCAGGCCCACCGCAGAAAGGGCGCTGCCCACTGAGAAGGGGGCAGACCCACCACATTACACTTGCCCCTGGATTATCATCTCAGCCAGTCTTCTTTGCAATTAAGCCAGAGCTGCCTCAGCCCAGGAAATGTCCCAGGCTCAGCTTGCTCTCCCCTCCTGCTGTCACAAAGGCTTTGTGAGGCTTAAAAATCATTATGCTGCATTCCAGCCATTGCTATGGCGTCACACTGGGATGCTGTCACTTTAGGAACCAGAAAGCAAATGGATTTGAGAGGCCCTTCTCCCAAACTCCCCCCATTTTGATTTCTGCTTTTGTAAAGTGATCTCCCCTCTGCAATGGCATCAATGCAAGGCCCTTAAACACTCGGGATTCTGGATTAATGGCGGCTTTTGCCTCTCCGACTTCTAAAAAATTATCCTCCACAGACAGGAAGGAAGCAGAGGTGCTTCACCCACAGACCTCCAAAGGGACCCAGAGATATTTATGGCACCTGGTAGTGATAAAAGTCAACATGCCCATAATATCCCAACATCTGAGAGGCCTCAGGAGGTGGGCAGGAAAAGGCAGAAACTCCCCTCTCCCCAAAGCCTATCTGCTCTTCTCTGACCAGAAATGGGGTCTACATTTTCCATTTGCAACTACAAAGCGACAGCCATTTTACTAAAAAGAGAGCGATTTTCCCAATAAAAAAGAAGGGCTGCCCTTTATCTTGAGCAACATCATGAGAACTTTGCACCCTGGCTTCATTCAAGCATAGCGCTAGACAAAGCTGTCAACTTTTCCCTTTTTTTAAGGGAAATTCCCTTATTCCGAATAGGATTCCTCGCAAGAAAAGGGAAAAGTTGACAGCTCTGGCGCTAGCTAGAGCAAAAGTAACACAGCAAGCCTCAGGCTCACATGGTGCCTCATTTGTTCTCCCTCACTGTCACAATTGCAAGGGAAAGGAAGGAAGCATCCACTTTCAGTTTTAAATATTCATTCCTGGATTTTAAATGGCTTGATTTTTGCCCTGAAAAGCTTGTGGCAAGGATAAATCATTGTAGGAAACTCTTTCCTTGCAGTATAAATAAAGTAGCCACCATCAACCTTGGGATGAGCTGGAGCCTCTGTATGGCATGATGTCACTGAAGGGATTTGACATGGGCCTGTCACTCTAAGCTCTCCCAGCTCTGCCTGGTGACAGACAAACTAAGCCACACATGAAGCAGCAATGCAGCCCCGGTGAAGCAGCAATCCTTGAAAGGGAAAAAAGCAGGGTGCAAATCTTGAGGATTTACAGTCTCCCTTTCCCATAGTCATCCCCACATTTTATCTCTACTGCATTGGAACTGCATCAGATTGGCCACTAAGCAAGGGCCTCATATTTTTAGGAGCGACTCTTCTATTCATTTGGGCATCATCTGAATATTTCAAGTGGAACCTTATGCTGTTTCCTGGGATCAAGCCCCACAGAAAACAGCAGGACTTATTTGTGAATAAGCCCCTGTAGGAATTGTGATGTTCATTACTAAGCAAGGGCCCAATCCAACCTCCCCCCTCGCCTGCCACCCTACTGGAGGGGCATTTCAGAGCAGTGGGGCCATTGCCCCATCCTCAGCCTCTTAGGAAAGCATGATCCTCTGCATCTGGGAGCTGACTGAAAAAGGAGCTTAATTGCCAAGGCAAGGTCCTGGCCTAAGATAACCCCAGTGAGCCGAGGCTTCCCATATGGTCTTGCAAGAATAAATGAATGCTTTTGGCCCATTTGAAAAGAATGAGCCAGCTTCAACCTGCTGGCTTGCCTTTAAATTCTAGCTGCATTCTGGTTCACAGAACACAGACATGTGCCCCTGCAGAATCTGGCCTCCAGCTGATTCCCCACCCACCTACTGCTGTGGAATGCACAGGCATTTCCTGCACTCTCTGGTGGACACTGGATTGCAGTCCTGGAAGGAAAGGAGGCTTCCCTAGAAAATGAATTGCCGGTACTCTGCCATCACAGCATCATGAAGCCTGCTGCATGGGCAAATGGCCTAATAGGACCAATAGGGCCAACAGGATCATAGCCTATTATGGTATGGACAGGTATTGGGTTAGTACAGTCCCCAGCCCACGTGCACAACAGAGATTATATGCAATCAGTAAGTGCATCAGATTCCAAAAGAAGACCTAACCCACAAGCAAACTCACAGGGGTAGCCACCTGGAAGCTTGTTGGCCACAGCTGGTTCCTGAAATTATTTTGGCTAGCCCATGAGGGTCTAGCAAGGGGTGGGGAGTGGCCTGGGCTGCACCACATTGGCCTCAACCTGGTGGAAGTTGTTTTCATCCCCTGAGGAAAGGCTCTTTCCCCAGCCTTGGTGGCATAATTCTATTCCCACTAGGCTCTTAATGAGGATGACCCCCAACCCTTCTGGACACGCAACAGTATGTCATTGAGGCCCTCCAGGGATTCTCTCTAATAGTCAGCTGCAAAGCTTGCACTGCACTCAAACTGCCTCCCCCAACCACTTTAACCACCAACACCATCAGTTCTCACTGAGTGCAGATCTTTAGCTATCGGGCTGCAACCCAGTTCTCCCTTGCAGACTTGCCCAATGATTTGCCCCATTAATTGTCCCCTGAGAAGCTGAAGGCTGAAGGCTGGCACTTTCCCCTGGCATAGAGGATGATAGGCCTCTGTGTCATAGGTTCTGTCTTCTGAACCAACCATGCAGAGCAAACATGTTAACTGGAGTGACATAGGTGAACGTTCAGCCATGTACAAGGCAAAATTCCACACTTTCTGCTTCTGTAGCCCCCTCCCCACTTTGTATGACCATAGCAATATTATTTCGACTGGTTGATAACAAGAAAGTGAGATGATGATAGATGACAGATGATAGGTAGGTAGGTAGATGATAGATAGATGATAGATAGATAGATGATGATAGATAGATAGATAGATAGATAGATAGATAGATAGATAGATAGATGATAGATAGATAGATAGATAGATAGATAGATAGATAGATAGATGATAGATAGATGATAGATAGATAGATAGATAGATAGATAGATAGATAGATAGATGATAGATAGATAGATAGATAGATAGATAGATAGATAGATGATAGATAGATAGATAGATAGATAGATAGATAGATAGATGATAGATAGATAGATAGATGATAGATAGATGATAGATAGATAGATAGATAGATAGATAGATAGATAGATAGATGATAGATAGATAGATAGTTAGATGATAGATAGATAGATAGATGATAGATAGATAGATGATAGATAGATAGATGATAGATAGAGATAGAGAGATGATAGATAGATGATAGATAGATAGATAGATAGATAGATAGATAGATAGATGATAGATAGATAGATAGATAGATATAGATAGATGATAGATAGATAGATAGATAGATAGATAGATAGATAGATAGATGATAGATAGATAGATGATAGATGATAGATAGATAGATATAGATAGATGATAGATAGATGATAGATAGATAGATAGATAGATAGATAGATAGATATAGATAGATAGATAGATAGATAGATAGATAGATAGATAGATAGATAGATAGATGATAGATAGAGCTATAGATGATAGATAGATAGATAGATAGATAGATAGATAGATAGATAGAGATAGATGATATAGATAGATAGATGATGATAGATAGATAGATAGATAGATAGATAGATGATAGATAGATAGATGATAGATAGATAGATAGATAGATAGATAGATAGATATAGATAGATAGATATAGATGATAGATAGATAGATAGATAGATAGATAGATAGATTAGATAGATAGATAGATAGATAGATAGATAGATAGATAGATATGATAGATAGATAGATAGATAGATAGATAGAGATAGATAGATGATAGATAGATATAGATAGATGATAGATAGATAGATAGATAGGTGATATAGATAGATGATAGATGATAGATAGATAGATAGATAGATAGATAGATAGATAGATGATGATAGATAAGATAGATAGATAGATAGATAGATAGATAGATAGATAGATAGATAGATGATAGATAGATAGATAGATAGATAGATAGATAGATAGATAGATAGATGATATAGATAGATATAGACAGACAGATAGACATATCCTTCCTCAGGAAAAAAGGAAATAAAACTGAGCATGGGAACATAGGAAGTTGCCTGATACTAAGGCATTGATGCATCCAGCTCAGTATCATTGACACTGGCTGACAGTAGCTCTCCAGTGTTTCAGTCTCTCCTAGTCCTACCTGGAGATACCAGAGATTGAACCTGGAACTGATGCAGTGCCAGTGTAAGTTCCCACTGTGCCATTATTACCTGATCTGCCACCTACTTGTCATATCTCAACATGGCACACAACAAGCTATTATGGTCACCTTATTTGTCTTTCCCTGTTATGGAGCTGATTCATAAACCCAGCTGTCATTGCAATGTGCACAATTGAAATAATCTGATTTAGAAAAAAAGCAAACCAAAACTCCTATTTGACTGCTGAGGCTGCTAGCAAAACAAATAGTAGCCACGGCAGTGACCGCCCCCAGAATTCAACACAATCAAGTCATCGCCCTCAGTGCTGACGGAACATGGAGAAACTCTGAAGTGACTGACCTCTTAAGAAAACAGAGCATTTATCCCTTTGAAGTTAATGAATCATGAAGGCATTTGAAAGCTAGACTTGTTTATTTACACACACTGCAGCTCATGTGGAGAAAACACGCACCCATTTGGTGCAGGCCACTAATTTGAATGAAAGATCAAATGGAGGCAAGCAGAACAGTGGGAGGCGGTTCGAAGGCAAAACGTTCTCTCCAGCGACCTCTCCCCATAGAAGCCTGGCCAGATTCTGACTCATGTCAAGCATCACTGAGCGCTGTTCTTTAGTAAGGAAGCCAAACAAGTGAGAGACTGGTTTAAAACTCAGTGGAGCCAATGGGAGACTTTCCTTTAGATCCCAAGGCTGGTATAGCATGCTGCAGAGAGTAGATTTCCAGCAGAACTCATTGTCTTGTAAATACCTGCCTTCTGAGATGAGTGAAAGTGAATCAGCAAATAGAGTGCTGTCAGCTTGATCCTCTCAATTAATTCTGAGTAAGGGGGACTCCACTTACACATGGAACTTGCCTTCTGGAACATCTTATCCATTCATATCAATGGAAGGAGACATGTCCACATGTATACATAGGTGTTTAAGGATACAGGCCCAGAGAGAGAGAGAGAGAGAGAGAGAGAGAGAGAGAGAGAGAGAGAGAGATGCTCCTGCATGAAAGAGAAAATCATGTTCTCTGAATCATTCTGTCAATCTCCCTAAATGGTGCGTGTGTGTGTGTGTGTGTGTGTGTGTGTGTGGGCTTTTGTATAAGAGATGATGCTCATTTTCTTCATATTATTGCCATATTACTGACTCAATATGAAGACATCAAATTTTACTGAGTTGGTCACTTTTCTGAAAAGTCCAGATAGCCTGTTTCCCAAACTACTTGTACATACACTTCATTTTTCCAAATGGGAAAAACCATTGAACTAACCCATGGCACAGTCCTCCTGAATCTACTCAATCCATGGCTGCTGTTTAAATAACACAGCGTAAAGGCATGCTGCTTACCATTTCATTTCCTGTTTTCCTTTTTTGACCAAGGCAAAGGCTGGAGCCTTTGACTTCTTTTGGCAGAGCATCACTAATGGAAGGCAGCTTCTGCCTTTGCCTTTTACCGCAATAGGCCATGAACTCCTCACACACACAAAAACCCAACCCTGAATGTCAACAACACAATGGATCTGGTCAAGTTTCTGGCTTTCCTGCTTGATCAGATTACAAAGGACTCTTCCGAGGTTGAAGAGCAACATATCAAGGGGTAAGACTCACTATTGCAAAAGTCCTAGGAAAAAAGACATAGCATGAAATAATCCCAGGAACTACATGGATAGTGCTTGGAAGGCTTTCTTACTGTTGATGTAATAGCAACTTTAGCAGGTTGTGGGTGGGTGTCATATTAAAGCACACTTAGCAGGCTGATAGAGAAAAGATCCTAGTTTCAAATGACTCTGAAGGCCTGTAGGACAGAACAAGCAGTGTGGGGAGTTTTGACCCTCTCTCTTGTTAATGTGTTTTTTCCTTAAGGGCAGAAAACAGCTTACACTTTGGCTTTGGTCTCCTGAGATGAGCAGCCACCTCTTCTGAGCATGAGTTCCACCATGAGGGAGTAAGAGAGGACACTTTGTATGTTACAAGAAGCAGATCTAATGAGCAAAATGCACATCACTTTCAAATGTATTCAATGAAGGGAGAAGGGGCGGGAGAAAAAAAGAAAAGAAAATGTATTCAATGAAGCACGATTTTCAAAGTTCCCTTTTTTTTAGTGGAGGAGAGAAGATGCTTAACCATTTCCCAGGCAGCTGCTCTTCTGCTCAAAATCTCTCACACACCCCAATGGCATCTTCCCTCTTGGGAGTTCCAGATGTGCTACCTTTCCATGCACACAAGTGAGGGGAGAGCAGCTGCCTTATACTGAATTGCACCACTGGTCCATCTACTTCAGTATTGTGTGACAGAGGTTCTGACAGGTTTCAGATAGCCCTACCTGGAGATGACAGGGATTGAAGCTTGGACCTCTTGCTTGTAATGTATATGCTGCACCACCAGAAATGAAAGAGCTAACTTAATGACCTACAGATGTTGCTGGACTACAACTCCCATCAGCACCAGGCAGCAAAGCCAGTGATCTAGGATGATGGGAGCTGTACATAAATTGAGACTGGAAGTCTTGTCTTCTTGTCATATTGGCACAACAGATTTTACCCATGGGCTCCATGAAGTTGTTTTGAGAGGATGCTGAGATTTGTCTATTAATGACTACCACCATCCCTAGCCTCCACAGAACCAAGCAAGGTTGGGTGTTGTTATAATATATAATAGGGGAACACCCACTGCATGGAAGTTGGCTGGGGTTACTAAGGGCTGGAAATGCTCTCCTCAAATGCTCAGTAGGACTCAATTATTATATTGCCTCACAGGATCCAGGAAAAAGTCCTGGAAGTCAGATGTGAAGACCTTGAGTCCAGCTCTTTCTCCTCCTCTTTTCTGTAACATATGGGCTTTAAATCAAAGGTAGCTAACCTTTCTGGGTGGAGGTGCACTCACTCTTCAGGGGCTGGATTCCAGCAGTGGGTGTGGCCACTCTGCACTCTCTTGCACATGTGTGCCCACCCACAAGGCACACATGCAGACACACTAAATCCATGCAGATCATCTGAGGAGGAGATCGCCTCTCTCCCTCGTCATCCAATGAAAAATGCAGTGACCAGGGATGTGGCAATTTGCATTCTCATCAAGGTATTGGACTGGGCTTTCCACTCATAATTGTGTCTACTTTTGTTGTTTTGTTTTTTCCCTTCATCACTACCACCACATTCTTGGGAGGGGTGTTGCTCCAAAAAGCTGGGATTGGGCCTGATCTGGCCCCTAGGTTGAGGGGGGGAACTAGGTTGAGGAGGGGGGAAGTTATCTGTCACAGCTTTCAATTTTCACGAAGCAGTGACGACGACATATTCTAGATTGTACACAGCAGTGCTCTGCACACTGGTGGCCCAATTCCGTGTTCAATAGTGTAATAGCATAAAGACATCTGGGGGATCACTGCACATTGCTGTAGGTTAAGGCTTCAAAACAAATGCCCAGGCTCTAGTCTATAAATATCAGTCTTTCTCCCACTATCCTCTCCTCCCTGGGATTGTTTTATAAATAAGTTGTAACACAATCATTCAGTTGGGTCTCAGACAAAAGAGCAGAGTCCCACAGGCTTTTGCTTTCTAGCACTGTAAATTAGAGAAGCCTAATTGGATTATAAAGCAGCGTCAGTTTCTGGTCTCAGTTTCTCTCGGGCCAAACAAAGTCGTTATTTCATCTGTTACAATTGGACTAGGAAGGAGGCTGGAGATTTGGCAAAGGGAGAAAGCAGAGATGCCAGCACTCCTGCTGATATCAGGGCTTGCAACCCTGTGAAATTAATTAGACACAAAGCAGAATGTTTCTCATAGGCACCTGCTAGAATCCAAAACACATACAGAAAAGATTGCAGGAGTTTAGCAAAAGTTTTTTGATGGCCCATGAAGAGGAAAAAGGAAGCACTACCCTGAGGTGGGTTTTGGACCTTGACAGTCACTTGTGCAACTGGGTGGGTGACAATGGCATGGCATACTGAACCCAGCCCAGGGCATTCCACAACTGACAAAGCTTTGAAGTGCCATTAGCAAAAACCCAAACACAGCCATCCTTTGAAATTTGCACTTCTCTGAATTTCGCAGCACAGCTCTCCAGCCAGCAGATATGTACAAAAATGCACATGCTGGGGTGATGTATGCATGAATATGCATCTAGTCGGGAAAATAACATTAAACATGCATTTGATATGGGAAAATTGCTTTGTAAAAATGTGTATATTAACTTGTGATCATTACCCTATGAAATTTGGCTCCATGAAAACTATGTCCATTTGGTTTTATATCTGGAATTGTAATTTTTAAGTCACCCAGAGAGAACCTACAGGAGAGCCTAAAAAATATTTTAAATAATTAAATGCTAGAGACAGACATAAAATCAGATCTTTGCTCTAATCTAGCAAGCCTCTTCTTAGGTTCTTATGCTTGGATTCTTCTATTTTTTTCTTATAAGCATCAGTGAAAGCCATCATGTGTCTATGGAGACAATATTAGATTTGGGCATGAAAATTTCTTGATAAATATTTGCATCACATATAGCATTTCCCCTATACAGCATTATGTAGAAAAAAAGCAAACCATGCCCGAGAAGTACAGTGATGGGAAAATAATAGTGCAAATGGAATATTCTCCCTCTCTCCTCCCCCTGGACTACTACTAAATCTGTCCTGGGGTTGCAGGGCATGGAGGAGTGGAGGGGGGAAGTCTCCTTGCACTAGCGCAAGTGTAAATATTTTGTCAGATACTGCCCCATGTTTTTCAATAAAGTTGTTTCAGAATCTGGCTTCTGCATAAGAACATAAGAGCCTGCTGGATGAGGCCAAAAGCCCATCTATTCCAGCATCCTCTTCTCATAGTAGCCAACCAGATACCTACTGGAAAACTGATGGAGATCACCCTCGAACTCACACAGCAGGACCACTCAGTGTGGCTTCAGCATGAACCATCTTTGGATGGACAAAGGTAGGGACAAAAAGAAAATGGGGACCACATTACAAATTTATGGGAAGCCACATAGGAGGCAATTTATCCTGTACTGCTATGCATTACTTTATTTTATTTGAACAAGTTACATTTATATACATTTCAAATGTATATAGTTAACATCATAGTTTCTAAGCAATTTACAATGATGCTACAAAAACTAAGTTAAAATTAACAATAAAATTGGGGGGGGGGTACTTAAAATGCTGGCTGAAGTTATAAAAAGGTCTTCACCTGAAGTCCAACAGGGAGGGGGCCAATCTGATCTAAGCCGGGAGGCAGTTCCACAGGATGAGCAGGATGGGCCCACAATACTGAACAAGCAGCATTCTGGGCCATGGGAACCTCTAGCAGCAACTTTCCTGGAGACCTCAGTGATCAGGTAGGGGTATAAGGGATTAGGCAGTCCTTAAGGTATCCTGGACCCAAGTTGTTATGTGCCTTGAACCCTGGAGAATACAGGCAGCCAATGCAAGCTTGTCAGTACTGAAGTTGTGTGCTGGTGGTAGCCTGTCCCCACCAACAGACCAGCCCTGGCATTTGGCACAAGATAGAGTATCTGGACCAGATCCACAGGTAGCCCCAAATAAAGCATGTTGCATAATGAAATACTGAAGTTACCAATGAATGAATCACCATGGCCAGGTTTCCCTGTCCAAGAATGGCAGTAGTTGGCATATCGACCGCAGCTGGTTGAAGGCAATCTGAGCCATTGAGACTACCTCAACCTCCAGTGACGAAGATGGATCCAGCAGCACTCCAAAACTATGAACATGATGTTTCAGAGGGAGTTTATCCACATTTAGAATAGGCTACTAGTCAATCTCTCAGACACAGGAACTACCCATACACATTGCCTCTGTCTTCCCAGGGTTCCAACTCAGTTTACTGGCCTTCATCCAATCCACAACTGCACCCAGATGATGCTGATGCAGATCATGCACAGACTCTCCTGACTCAGGTGCTCTGAAGAAATAGAGATGTGTGTCATCAGAGTACCAATGACACTTTGGCCCCAAACTAAGGATTGCTCCCAAAGGCTTCATAGAGAACTTGGTATAAGATTGTGCCTTGTGATGCACCACAGTGCAGAGACCACAAGACTGAAACACAATCTCTGAGTGGTCTTGCAGGTAGGAGTAGAACCACTGAAAAACATCACCCCTCAATACTAATTTCATGGATGATATCAAATGGTATTGAGAGCTGCTGAGAGATGGAGATGGAGAAGCAGAAACAGAGCCACACTCCTCCTGTCGTGTTCTTGATAGACTGAAACAGATTCAGATAATTGGTATTCTCCAGGAACTCCTGTAAGTGCTCCACCCACCCACCCCTTTTCACCATGAATGTATGGCAGTGGTGAGACCTGAACAGCTCAGTGGTATAACTTTGCAGGCTCAATCCCCCATATCTCCAGATACAGTTAAGACAGTGCCTGTCTGAAACCCTGAACAGTTGCTGCCAGTCAGTGTAGATCTTAATGAAATAGATGGAGGAAAGATCTGACACAGTATGCTATGCTTATGTCCCTGAACCCTTGGGGTGAACACCCTCTGTATTAAACAAGCCCTGTGCTTATGTGGCAGGGATGAGGGCAGGGGAGAAAGGAGTTATGTACTGGAAGATGTTAAGATTTCTGGCTACTCCCCTGTTTGCCTGGCGGGGGGGGGGCGAGAAGATTACGGGCCAGAAGTCCAGGGTGCCCCTCAGCAGCAGTCTAAGCAAAGCAAGGGGATCAAGGCGGGGCCCCATTCAATCCCTGATCTAAAATTATCCAGCTACACCGCTGCAAAGCCCCACGTCTAGTATCAAAAGCTCCAGCCTCCCAGCCTGTTTTCTCCCTCGGGGACTTGGATCAGGAGCGCAGGCTGAATGGGCAGCGACAGGAGAGGCGCTAGGACCTCCGGGGGAGGGGAGGTGGATGCTTGCCTGCGCCTGCCTATTGCCCAGTTAGGGAGAGTTCAGCAGCGCCGTCTCTGATCTCTTCTGGCTCTGGCTCTCAGCAGCAGGTGGTGCCTGGGAGGGAAAAGGTGAGCGAGCTTTCAGCGAGCGAGGGAGGGAGAAAGGAAAGGCTGGGCGTGCGGGGGTGGGGTGCGTGGGGGGGACAGAAAGTGAGAGGAAGAGAGGAAGAGGCGTCCCAACTGCGTGGCTGTGCCTGCTCTGGCCCCAGCCTTGCCTTCGTGCCGGGGCGTTTTTGCCCAATGAGAGTCCACCGGAGGTGTCCGTCTTCCCCGCCTGCCCCCGAGCCCAGCCCTCCGGCGTGTCCTCCTCATCCCCCTTCCCAGCAGATGCCCGTCCATGGGGCTGCTTGCGAAAGGCTTCTTCCAGCCCCGACCACAACCAGCAGTGCATCTTGCCAGGGAATCGGCCGGCCAGCGGACAGCCGCCAGCGGGTGCAGGGCGTTTGACGGCGCCGCCTTCCCGAGCCGTGCCCAGAGCAGCAACAGCAGCAGCAGCCGTCCAGGTCTGGGCTGCGCTGAGCGGATCGATCAGGCCCCGGTCGTCGTCAGCCTCGCTTTCTCCTTCGCGCCCGGTTGTAGAGACCCGAGGACTTGTCCTTCTCGAGACTACCTTCCCTCGGCCGGGAAATTATGCTGGGCTCCAGCCGCTGGGCTCGGATTGCCTGCGCGCCCGGGGACACTCGACGCGCGTCCGTGGTCCCCCGTGCGCCCTCGCGCCTCTGCTTGCCCTTGGTCCTGATGCTGCTGACTCTCACGCCGCGGGCGGACTCCTCTTGGTGGTAAGTCGGCCCGACGCCGGGGCTCGCTCGCGCTCTCCTTCGAGGTTAGACGGCGGCTGCCGGCGAGGAAACTTGTCTCTCCCCGACGTCTAACAACGAGGCACCGCGAAGCAGCGGTGGCTGCTCAAGGTTCCGATTAGCTTGGTGGTGCGCTGCTCTGGGCTGCGCGCTGCTCGAGGCTGGAACTCTCAAAGCGTGCCATGGTGACGCAGTGCTCCCGAGCATGTGCAAAGCGCACGGTGCAGCGGCAGCAAGCGCCAGGACCTGTAGGAGTTGGGGAAGAGACGGGAGAGTCAGAGGGGCTTGTTCAAACTACTTACCAGTGATGTCGTTGGGTCATTTTAAACTCTGGATTTAATATGTATTGCTTATAGTATTTATATTCCGCTTTTCAGGCACAGGTTTACTTAAGGTTATTACCCAGACGGTACTAATGCGTAGCATTTCACTTTTTTCAAAATGAGGTTTAGTCAGCCCCAGTCCTGCTGCTTTTGAGGTCTGCTAGGTGGGTCCCTGGACTTTTATCCCGAAGTGCCCGATGGCCTGGCCCCCGTCCTTTCGACGTACAAGCAGGCCAGAGAGCCCCACACGCCACAAACGCAGTTGGTGATGGGGTCTCCTCGCTCCGGAGAAGCCCGCGGTGCCGAGAGGGGCAGAGCTTGGAGGGGGCGATATCCGGGTCCAGTTTCTCTCTCGAAGGGTTTCGGCTTGTCCTTGGCTCCTTCTTTGGACAAGCACAGAGGGCAGCGCTGGTTTTTCATAAAACAACCAGGCGGGCTTGTTAGAGAAGTTGGGGTTTATTTATTGGGAGTGGGGGCGGTTGCGCTGCTCGGGAAGCCGGAGTGCGAGGCGTCAGTGGACAGAACCGAGAAGCGAGGCGGACGGGATGGCGCTGTCAGATGGGAATCCTGCTCATTGATGGGGCGATTTGATGAGGACGGGGATGGGGAAATGCCCGCTCACCGCGTAATTTTATAGAGTTCTTTGTTTTCTTAATCGTTTGATTGTAAGCCACTCTGGGAAAGGCGGAGATAAGTTTTAGGATTCGAATTATTCTCCTCCTCCTCCATAGGATAGGTGGCTGCAGAGCAGGTGCTATAAACCCCTTGCGCACCGACAAATGCCCTGCTTTAAACACGCGCACGAGAGCACGATCCAGCCTAAGCTAAGCCCGCGTGCAGCCCCATCCTTACTCCGGAGTAAGTCCCACCGGGGGAGCCTTCCAGGCCGTTTCTTTCAACGGACGGATTCTCTACGTCCTCCCCTTGGGAATCAATGGGCTTCGGTTTCGATGGGCTTTGGATGCATCCTGCTCCTAGTCTCAAAAGCGACGCCGTCCATTAAATCAGAGACCACGTCCTAAACCTGGGAGCCTTTCTACAGTCTGGCTGTCAGATCCTGAGTCTGTCGTTCTAGCTTGGATCTACCTGCCTGCTCCAGCAGCTAAGGCAGATCTGAGGTTTCGAGAACTGCCTTGTGGGGGGGGGCGTGCCGGAAGAGAGGGGTAGAGACGGAGGCCCCTTCCAGCGCGTACCTGGCGATGCAGGGGGATCGAAAGCGAGACCTTCCGCACGCAAGGCAGATACCTTGCCACTGAGCTATTTGGCCGGCAAGTGACAGCAGTTGCGCGGGCATGGCATTATGATGGGCTGCTCTCCTATGGGTTCCTTCTCTCGATCGTCTCCTTCTCTATGGGGCCTCCTCTATTTACCCACCTGCCTGTGGACTCAGTCAAGATTCTCGTGGCACCATAAAGGCTCACACCTTTTATTCCGGCGTAAGCTTGCAGGTGCTAGAAAGTCGGCTTCGTCGGATGTAAAATGGAATATAAATATACCTGGTGGAGTAGGAAGCGGGAAATGAAATGCAAGAAAGCGCAGAGAGTAACTTTGCTACAGCGAGCTAGAATGTGTGCGCAAGAAGCGCGCGCGCGGGGGGGGGGTCATTTCCCCCAAAGAATCTTGGGGACTGTGGTTTGCTAAGGGTGCTGAAAATTTTAACACCGCGAAGGGTAAGCTACAGTTCCCCGGATTCTTTAGCGTAAACAATGTGCTTTAGATGTGTGGTGTGTGCAAAAGCCTCTGAAAAAGCTGAGTTAATTGGGAAAGGAAAGCCTTAGAATCGTAGAATGGCAAGAGGGGGAAAGGGTCATCTAACCCAACCTCCTTGTCTCTCTGCCCAGACCCAAATGAGCCGAACGTGGCGTCCCAGCGCAATGCCCACCATGTCTGATTGGCAGCGCAGCACTGTTTCATCCCGTGGGGACGACCCCAAGACAATGGGTGTTTGGATTACAGCCTTATCGTACAGTACTCCTTTCCATCCCCATTTCTGGGATGTTAGCTATCTAACTCTAGTCATCCCATCAATCGATCTGTAAAATGTCCCTATATATTTCCTCTACGTCAGGCATGGGGAGCCACTGCCCTTTATTTCCTCACTGCCTGAGTTGTGTGTCTGTCTGTTTTAATTCACCCTCCTATTCATCCTTAGCTACCTTGAACTCTCTTACTCCCCCGACATGGTGCGCCATTGCTGTCTTTTCGACTTGCCCACTCACTCGCCCAGCTTTAAAGTTCGCCCAGGGCTTGGGTTGGAGGGAGCGCTTTATTGGGCCCGGCCACCATTGTCCTCGACGGGGAGGAGCGGGGGCGATTCTTCCAGGCGGAAGGGCACATTCCCGTCGGGCCGGGCCGGTGATGGGCAACGCGGCCCCTTTCCAAGCTGCGGGTCTGACTCCCACGACGTAAGCCAAGCCTACAGCCTGTTATTGTTAGAGCCGCTGCGGCCGGCGTAAACATGACTTGAGCCTTGTTGATGACAGAGCCGCTTTAATTTAAAACTGTTTTTATTGTTCATACTTGGGAGTTAAACAAGAGCTCCTTCTTAAATGGGAACAGCTGTCAGTCTGCTCCCAGGTGCGAAGCTGCAGAAAGCGGGTTGTTTCTGCAGTTGCGGAGACGCGGGGTAGGTTCACAAAGACCGAATGGTCGCTTGAGGACCACAGCATGAAGGGATGACTTCCGCGCATCTGATTCCTTCTTTTCACATTCGTATCTCGCCCTTGACTTCCACGGTCCTGGGGAGCCCCCATTGTTCCCCACACAGATACATGCAACCCTCTTAATTATCTTCCACAACAACCCTGCGCGCTAGGTAGGTTAGGACTCGACGACAGAGAGACAGTGACTGGCCCAAGATCACCCACTGAGGTCCGTAGTTGAATCGGGATTTGAACCTAGGTCTCTCCAGAACAACACTCAAAGACCACGGGATTAAAATTATTCAATTTGCTGAGGGTTGAGCGGGTTCACACGTGCATGCTCATCACTTGAGGACTGCAGCATCAAGTGATGACTTGCATGTTCAAAACAGGTCAGGACGCCCAACCAACCACTGCCCCTCATCCCCTCTCAAACCCCAGATTTTCTCCGTGGAATTAGATATGCACCTTCCACTGCCAGAGATCAAGGTCCGGTTCACACGTGTGTGTTCCGATGAGTGCCGCTTGAGTGTCTGGTGACAGGCACAACTTGCCAAACACGCTGCTTTTCCAGGGGTCTGGTTCACACATTCATTCACAACTCCAGAGTACAGTACCGTCAGTGATGCGCGGTCCTTTCGCCTTAAGCGATAAAGGCAAGATGGCTCTACATTTCCCGGCGATAGCGACATGCCAAATAAATACCCTATTCAGGGGGTGGGAGAGAGAGAGAGAGACATTTACGATGGTTAGATGATGGGAGCCAAATAAAGACATCTGTTTGCTTCCTTGGAATCATCTGCGCTTAGCACATACTTAGCAAGGAAAACAAAATGTTGAATAAATAGGAGTGCAGATTTGAAGACAGAACGAATATAAACACCTAACTGCAGCATATATCTGAGGTTTTATTCAGCTGGAGTCATCTGGTTAGTGGTCCAACAAGGCAGTCCTATACTCAGAAGTAAATCCCACTGTGTCCAATGGGGTTTTCTCCCAGGTAAGCGTGCAGAGGTTGCAGCCTTACTGGAATTGAGCTAAATGGTATATATTTATTCTCGAGAAAGCATCCATAGGACCGGGTTGCATTAGGGTGTTTCTTTATTTTATATTTATAGGCAATATTTTTTGTTTAATTTTTTCATGGTCTAGAGACATTTTGATTTTAGAAATCCGACTCCGGATTGTATCTGCTTCTGTGCGCCGTTTTTGGATTCTGAAACCCAAACGGTGTTTAAGGCAGTGCTGCAAAATTTAGGAGGGAAATCCGTAGCGTCACTCACAGGAGGGGATTTGGGTGAGAGGACACTGGAATGCAAGATCGGGCCACGAGACAATTCCAAAATCCATCCTGAAGTGTGAAGGCCATACATTTAACACAAAGAAGAAAATCGCAGCTGCAGCGCCCCAAATACTCTCTTATTCTTATTCTGGCAATTTAAAAGACGGTTCGGAATGCACCATATTAGCCGATTTCCAACACCCTGAATAGCAAGTGTTGGGACCGAGGCTGTAAATTTACCGAGGAGTAAGTCCCATGTGCAACCCAAAGCGCTAGCTTCTAACTTTGCAATGCCTGTTCTGATGCGATCCTCTCAGTTTTTGCGTGGTGTGAAACCTAATAGGGAGCGTCGGCCAACCATAAGTCCCAGTGACTCAGCTGATCTAGTAAGTCTAGCCCCACACCCACCCCTCGAAATAGCAGCCTCAGAGATTTCCCTCCCCTGAAGTCTTTGTGGCTACGGTGGTTTCCCCATGAGGCTATAGGTTCCCCAGGGCAGAACTTAAAGCACCTTGCCAATCTGAAGGTGATGCTCTTAGCTTGTCTTCAGAAGCAGCTATCGCTGAAACATCTGCTATAACTGGGCTGCAAAACTACCCCTGCAGGCTAGAGGAGACTTCCTTCTAAATAGGCAATTGTAGGAAATTAGGAAGCTGCCTTCAACTATTGGTCAGTCAGACCACTGATCCTTCTAGCTTAGCAGCTCTCCAGGATTTCTGGCAAGGGTTCCCAACCCCATCAAGGAGTTGTCAGGAAGCAGATGTTCTACCATTGAGTTATGGCCATTCTCCCCAAAATAGGACTGCACTGTAAACATCAGTGTCCAACTTACTTTCCCACCAATGGGTAAAGCCTCTTGTATGTATGGCGACTTGGAGTAAGGACTTCTCTGCAGTTGCATTCCAGTTACTGAACTGCCTCCACCCTAGAGGCATAGTTGAGGCAATACTGATGGGATTTCATACATAGTAAAGTTCTCTTAAAAGCTTATGTTACTTGCTTGAATATGTTTGGATCACTTTTAGCATTTAGCACTTGTGTATTGTTGAATTGATTAGCATTATGGTCAACATCATAATTGTATTTTATAACTGGTACTGATATTGTTTGACTCTTACATGCAAACTGCTTTGTGGTCACCTGTGAAGGAAAATGGTTTACAAATCTCTACATATATTTTATTGTGTGTATTATTGCATTTATATCCCACCATTCCTCCAAAGAGCGCAATAGTTCTCTCCTCCTCTTCCATTATCTTCACAACAATCCTGTGAGGTAGGTTGGGCTGAGAGTTGGTGACCCAGTGAGCTTCATGGCCAAGTGGGGATTGAATCCTGGTCTCCCAGATCTTAGTCTGACACTCTAACCAGCACACCACACTGGCTAACAAACCAGTTCATAGATTTCTATATCTCCCATCCACAAAATAGATACAACTGCTTGGATACAGGTCATCAGCAGAAAACCTCATTACTTATTGCCTCATTCCACACACCCCCCAACACACACCATTCAAAGATACTGAGACAAGGCTAATCAGGTCTTTAAGAATGAAAAGCTTCAAATCTCTCAGCTCAGGTGGATATCTGTATGACTTCCCTACATAGGAAAGAACAGACGTGGGATGGAAGCCCTCTATTCATAGCTCTTTTAGGAATTCAAGCTATAGTTCATTGAAATCTGGGTACTGAGCACCTATTGTGTTTTCATAACTTTTCTTTCTCAATCAGCTGATTCATTTTATCCCAGACGACTGCCTGAACTGTTATATATCTAATGCCATTAATACATACATGGTGCTTTTACAAAGAACAAATATAACATATTCCTTGTGATGTAAACTTTTTATTAAAGTTACTCCAGGCAAGTTCTTTATTGTATGTTCTTAGTGAATTCTTAGAGACAACATTGTAGTTGACGTACTTGAGAAAACAAACCAATGGTTGGAAGATTTCGGAGTCCTTGATTCCAGGTACCCTGGCTGTTTTCTCTTCAGCCTTCCATCCTTTTCTAAAACTGCTTCCAAACAATATTTCATCAACAAAGTATCCTCTCTTGGGGATATAGCTATATTGCAAGCATGTATGGAGATGCTAAACTTGGATCCAAAATCTGGAGCTGCCATTTATGAAGACTTTGACTTTTAAAAAAAAGAAAAGACAATGTTTCTTATTAATTAAAACAAAACAACCAAAGCTTGCATTAAAAACAAACAAACAAATTCATACATAAATAATAAATTGGAGCACCATGAACCCAATATTGGCCTTTTCTAACCCTTCCAAAACTTTCTTATAAAATTTCACTTTTCTTTCAAGCCTCCTGGAGCTTCAACTTCAACTTGGCAGCATAAGACACATTTCACTAAATCAACAAATCAATACAAAATGTGGAGTGAAATAATGGAGGATGATATTTTCTGAGGTTCTCCAGCAACTGCTCCAGATAATCAGAGGTTACACACACAAATACACTCCATCCTCAGAGAGGTGCAGGAAGACCTGTCAGTTGTATTCATACTTATCTGGTTTTTGACATTTTGCCTTTTAATCTTCCAGCACTTTCCCTGTTTAGCTGGCTGGATTCAGTGTTTCAACCCTCATTGACGAATGCTTCTGCTGAGTAGGGCAAAGATGGTCTCTTATGTGGAGAGTGTGACTTCCACAAAACTCTTTCCTTAGCCTTTCAGACCTTTAAAAAGAAAGGCAGTATCACTGATATTGCAGCACTAAGAATGGGTAGCATATTATCTGATCTAGACTGCCAAATTCTTGGGGAGATGGATGATCTCCAAACTTGCGCCTAGAGGAAATGCTCAGCGTTTTCTCCTGCCATTTTTTCCTGAGGCAGAATCATAGAAAGTATCGAGTCAGTTCTGCTCTCTGCTGTGCTTGAAAAGGAATTCTCAACCAAATGCTTCTTCTAAACAGCAAGGAGTTATGAATTTTCAGTGATGTCAGGGACAGCACAGATTGCTTCACAAACCAGCCCCCAGGAATTCTTGGAACACCAGCATGGTGGTTTGCAAATGGATGTGTATATAAAAAACTTGTAACTCTAAATAAATGTTATTTGCAATACAACAGAAGCTCAAAACTGTGGCAGATGGGCTCCATAAGGTGGTTGCAGCAGCTTTAACTGGGGGATCCTCTCTCAGTATTGTGGTTGTGGCTGGAGAACTTCACAGCCTTCTGAATACTGTGATTACTCAACGGGAAGAGAGTGGTCTATATAGAGATGACATTTATAATGCCTTACAAATATTCCTTGATCAAAGACCAGATTCTCAAATGGAATTATGTTGGTATCTCTGATATCAATACTTCCTTCTGACGGAACAAGATCCCTGCTGCTATACACACTTACCTAGAAGTAGTCTCATTGAACTCAGTGATACTTATTTCAGAGCAAGTATGCATAGGATTGCGTTGTTAGGCCATAATCCTACACACGCTTAACTGGAAGCAAATCCTCCTGAATTTACAGCACAGGTGATCCACTGTGACTATAGTCCCTCTGTGAGTCCAAGCTTGGATGCAAAATCCATTTACATACACATCTCTTGGGGGAGGGGGGGAATCCTCATGTTTTATTAATTAAAATAAACCAAAACAACAAAGGCCTGCATTGCAAAAAACAATAATACATTCCTAAATAAAAAAATTAATTGGGGCATAAATAAATTCAGTCTTTGCCTTCTCCAACCCATCCAAAGCATTCTCATAAAACTTCTCTCAGACAGCAAGTATCTGTCAAGCCTCCCAGAGCTCCAGCCTTACTTTGCCAGTTAACTAACTGTTGCAGCAACACAGACAGATAGCAGGACTGGCCCAAGACATTTTTATTCCATTTTAAAATCCATAGCATGATAGTCAACAAAGTTTTACACAGAGTGAATTCACTGAGGTTAATGGACATGATTAAGTTAGGTCCATTAATTTCAATGGGTCTACACTGAGTGAAATTTAGCTGAATACCTCCCATACAGGGTATGTAATCGATCATCATCATGGTTGACCAGTGCCCACTGGCACTATCTCAAAACATGAAATGTTTTCTTTTTCTTGATGGTTCCTGAGATCAAAGAGCAGTTTAGTCTATATTTGGATACAACTGGACACCATTTTGGATGAAGCTGGGGGAATGAATATTTTAAAACCACTGATTTTAACTACGGATTTCAAAACTGCTCTGATTTTTTGTTTATTAGAATTCCCAGGCAACACTGAGTAAGAGGCTGCCAGTAACTGACACCCTTTGAACAGCACCCAAAAAGTTGTTGCTTGAAGCAGATACCACATTTTGCCTCATGGTAGGGCCAGCACAGCCTGCATTGTCTTACCAAAGGCAGCCTCCCAGGCTTGGAAAGCAGGCCTCAGTCCAGAGGTCTGTGGAATCTTATGCCTGAGGAATCCTCTACTTTCCCTTGTAACTACCCACTGCATATATTTTTATTTATTCATTACAACTATAACCCAGCTTTCCACCAAGGAGCTCAAGGTTGTATATACATAGTTCTCAGTTTCCCCCATTTTTATCCCCACAAGAACACTTTGAGATAGGTTAGACTGAGAGATGGTGACTGGACCACAATCACCCAGTGAAATTCATGGCTGAATGGGGACTTGAACCCAGGTCTCCCAAGTCCAGCACTCTAACCACTACACCACACTGATCAGAGGGGCCAATATTGAGGGAGTTGGAGTTGAAACAGCAGCATATGTTCAAACCAGCCAAGAGACACACTCAGGATCTGGCCCTAAACCTTGGCCACCAGCCTTGCTTCAGAGCTATTTGGAGCGGATTAGAGGCATGTGGCTTCTAAACATAATCGGTGCAATAAACAATCTTGGTGTAAATATCTAAGTAGAGTTTACTCATTGCTGAGATGGGGTTAGCAGTCAGAGAGCGGGATTCCATTTTAAAGCTGGAAGTTGAGTTTAAGCGAACTGTACACAAGCACATGTGTTTGCAACACACTGACACCACACGCAAAAAGCCACACAGACACATACATTTCCCCGCCTCTTGTAAACTCTCGTTCACATGCACCATTAGCTAATCTGTTTAACTGAAGCTGCTGTTTCTAAAGTAGTCATACACACACACACACACACACACACATACACACACACACACCATCCAGCATCAGAACAGGTCAGACGTCCAAGTTCCCATTTTGATATCGCTTCTCCATAAACATGGAGAGGGAGATTTTTAAATCTATTTGGTAGGTCTGCTTGCAGCAAGGAGGGAAAGAGAATGGGGACAATGGGGACAGATCCACAAAGCATATTCACCACACTTTTTAAGCACATGACTTCCCCCAAAGAATCCTGGGAACTGTAGTTTTCAGTTACCTTTCCCCATAACCTTAACAACCTACATTTCCCAGAATTCTTTGGGGGGAAGTCATGTGCACTGCATGTGCATCAAATATATTTTATAGATCTACTCAGTGTGTGCATGAATGAGGGCAATATTTCAGCCACAGAACCCCCTTCCACTTGATACAAAGTAAGGATGGGGGACATTTTTCAGCCTGAAGGCCCCATTCCCTCATAGGCAACCTTCTGGATGCCACCTGTCAGTGGTGGGTGGAGCCAGAGACCTTTGTACAGTCAGAAGTCAGAAGCTTCTACATACACCCACATCCTCCATCCAGGCAAACAAGAAATTCAAGGATACATTCCAGGCAGGCAAAAGCACTCAAGGAGGCCACAGAGTGGGAGTATTGAGGGGAGTGACCTGGGACAAGTCCCAAGACCTGGGGGGTTATAGAGGTTCCCACCGCTTGCATATGGTGTCTGTAGAAATGCACAGGATCTACTTCTTCCAGGTGTAACATCTCCAGCGAGGACAACCAGATTGTGGTTTATTTATTTCCTCCTTTCAGTTAAGAGAGGCTCTGTGCAAGTGAGTTTTCCTTCCTTCTCACTTCAAGCTGCAGGTTCTCTCCTTCCTTTCTGAAGGTATGGGGGGTTCACAATGTCAACTTGATCCCATCTGGGTCTTCATTAACACACACACACAACTCGTCAGGTTGTCTCCTTCTTTTGAGTCCATTTCCCCTAGACTCCTCCCATTCTTCTAACTCCTCCCTGCTGTTTATCCCTCTCCTGCTACCTTTCTGGATAAAAGACTGAGTTACAAACCAGGAAGACCCTGCTTCAAATAACATCTCCGCCATGAACTCACTGGGTAGTCTTAGGCAAATCACTCTCTCTTAGATTCATTTCTCTCATGCAACTTGCAATATGGAAACAGTATAGAGTTGCCTTGAAGAGTTGTTGTAAGGCCCTCCAGATGCTGCTGGACTATATCTTCCTTCATCCCTGGCCAGGCCTGATAGGAATTGGAGTCCAGCAACATCTGGAGGGCCAAAGGTTCCTCAGCCCAGCCTGTTATAAGGATTAGAACCAGATCACTTGCTTTGAACTCTTCACCATGTAGTACAAATGTTAAGTGTTGTTATTATTCCCTCTGATGTTTCTTATATGTTCCCATTTTCCTTCTTTTGTCTTTTTCATTTTTGGAAGCTGTTGAAAGTGTCTTGGGCTCATTGTCTAGGTTTTGGCTTCTTCTACTTCTGTCTGCATCCTACCTCAAAAATATGTTGTCTGGGTTTGCTCAGATTCCATTCCAGAAGATGATTTGGGGAGGAAGCACAAGGATATTTGCAACCAAGAGAGGATGGGATTGGTAGAGACCATAGCTACTCTGTGTTTCAGTGCAGATTTCCACATCCCATAGCTGTGAGGGGTTTCATAGGCCTTCATTTTCAGAACTCTGGTCTATCAGATAACAGTGTCCAGAAGGGGACTCTTGGATCCAGGGTTAATGGTTTGTGTTTCTCACTAGTATCTGACATTGCATCAGAAGCAGGAAAGGAGTGTGACTCAGTCTCAGACTCTAAGCTCCATAACTAATGCATGTGTGAATTGGCTCATCATGTGAATAATTAGTTACATGATGCGTACAAGAGTAGCAAATTAAATGCTAACACATTGTGAAACCAGTATGCAATCTGCAATATATAAACAAGGCCAGCAATCATGGTTTAAGGGTGCTAATGAAGCCACATGCAATCCAAGAGATATATCTTTACAGCAGTGTGAGAATGCTGGGCTGCATTTTTCAGCTTGCTCACTGCTTGACCCAGCAACAAACACTGGACAGTCTGCCATGGATGAGGAAGATGACTGATGCCAACATGGATCAAATGAGTATACAAATCCAAGTTCACTTTCAGCAAATTGTCATAGTTTGGTTCATATGTTAATTCATAATATGGAGAGACAAAGACACACTAGATGGAAATAGAAGCTAATAAATATCGAAAGGTACAATGCCCCAACAGCTTCTACCTCAGACATCCCAAATGGATAAAAGTAAATGTTCTGCAGGGCTTGAGCTGAAAACCACCAAACTAGTGGCAGTATTAAAATCTCCAGTGAAGCTGTCACCACGTTAAATATTTTCTCATTTGCATACTCACTTAACTGAGAGTATGTCTTATTGAATCAATGGTTTTAGTTCTGAGTAACATGTATAGGATTGTGCTGTTATAGTTCTAGAATTCCCCCCACCCCACCCCAAGTATGAGAGCAGATGGGTTTGTTCTGTTCACAATTATTTCATCTAATTATATTCTCTGGTTCATGTTTCATTCATTGGAGAGTTCCCCCCTCAAAACAGGGGTTGAGAACTTTAGAAGTATGTCTTTGGCTTCTAGGGCTGCATGTAATTTGCATCTCATCATTGCTCATGCAATGAATATTAGTTTCCCTGTGTTTATATAAATGCTGTGCAGATGCCATAATCATGTTATGTCTATTCTACAATTTCCTTTTCCCTTTCCTTTTTTTGGAAACTATTACCGTCATATTTGATGATTTCAACTAAATCTTGAGGTACAGATTCTTGTGACTGAAATCCCATGAAAGTTCTGTTTTACTGGCCTCAGTGCTTCCACACCTTTAGGGTTTTTATTCCTCTATTTATTTGCTACCCCATTGTCAAGGCCGCCTTTTGATGTTGTCAGAGATAGAAGTGTGTGTGTGTGTGTTGTTGAAATTGCTTTCCTGCTTTTAGCAGAAGAAATAGCTTTTGATGCAGAAGTATAAAAGACAGGTGGGGAGTCTCTCAGAGATGAGGGCAAGCTGGGGGAAAATAGCTAATACTAGTGATGGAGGAGCAGTCAGGCTTAAATATGGAATTAGTACAGAAACAGAATTTTGAAGAGGATACCAGCACAGCAATGAAAGTGAATCTTCAGTTAGCAGAGGCATTCCAAGCAACTGACTGAAGGGGGAAAAGTGATAGCAGTAAGGGCAGCTATGTGTGGGTAGTCGTTGACTAGGACACAGATAATACAAAACTGTCAGAGGCACCCAATGCCATACTTGCATGTGCAGAAAGACTTCTGTGAGTGCAATGGAACTTCCCTTCCTTCTCCTCCAACCTGTACGCCTCCAAATCTACACTGGAGCATTGGGGGAAAGCTCAGAGCAGAAAGGAGGAGCATGGCGAAGGGGAGCGGGGAGCGGATTTCAGTCATTGTATTGAATCTGCAAGTATATACTTGGATAAGGTAAAGGTAAAGGGACCCCTGACCATTAGGTCCAGTTGTGACCGACTCTGGGGTTGCGGCGCTCATCTTGCTTTATTGGCCAAGGGAGCTGGCGTACAGCTTCCGGGTCATGTGGCCAGCATGACTAAGCCACTTCTGGCAAACTAGAGCAGCACACAGAAACACCGTTTACCTTCCCGCCAGAGCGGTACCTATTTATCTACTTGCACTTTGAAGTGCTTTTGAACTGCTAGGTTGGCAGGAGCAGGGACCGAGCAACAGGAGCTCACCCCGTCGCGGGGATTCAAACTGCCGACCTGCTGATTGGCAAGTCCTAGGCCCTGTGGTTTAACCCACAGCGCCACCCGCATACAACCCAGTATTTCAGACAAAACCTAGAATTTCTTGGGTTGAATTGGATCTGCAACAAAAGTGCTGCAGTGTTGCATTCTCCCTCTTCAGGATTCCAGCCTCTTCCCCTCTTATCTACCAACAACTACTTTCCCCCCCTAGTCTTTTCACCCCCAACTATCTGTCAGTCAGCATCCCATGACCACTGAGCATACTTAGTCCTCATTGGACTTCTTTTCTAAATAGTTTTGTAAGTTTCTTTTGTAGCAGAGATATTTCTTATCACCTAGTAAGCCGATCCTTTCACCTGAAGATGCCAGGGATTGAACCTGGGCCATTGTGCATGCAAAGATTGTGCTTTGTCACAGACTAAGCTAAGCAAATATCCTTTCTTGGAGCCAAGTGGTCATTTAAAATTGCAAGCATTAAGAGCCTTCCGCAACTATAGTTCTTCTGCAGGCATTTGCTTTTCAGAGGAAACATAAAATAAGACAATGTGAAGGTCATTCATTTTATGACTTTGGCAAAAACTTGCTAGCATTATACAACCAATCTAAATCTACTTTCCTGCACTTTACATTCCTGGCCCCTGTGGCCCCTTTCACAAATATGTGCTGCAATGGCACAGATTGGTATGTGGAGGTTTCCAAATTGGTCTAGACTTTAAAGATAATGGGGCTCACACCCAAAGTTCATGAACTTCATGATGAGCCTGATCTCATCATGGATCGGCTGTAGAACACAGAACTCGTGTTGAGTTTTGGCAGTGGAACACATAGGCTGAATTTGGAAATCACACAAAAAAACCCCTTTATTTTAATTAACCAGAGTTTGTCATGTGATTAATTAAACCCAACACTCTGGTTAATACTAACAGTGGTTTGTACAAAACAAGACAACTTCAAAGCATAGGTCATGGGTAGACAAACTAAGGCCAGGGGGCTAGATCCGGCCCAATCACCTTCTAAATCCGGCCTGCGGACGGTCTAGGAATCAGTGTGTTTTTGCATGAGTAGAATGTGTGCTTTTATTTAAAATGGATCTCTGGGTTATTTGTGGTGCATAGGAATTCGTTCATTTTTTTCCCCTCTTCAAAATATAGTCTGGCCCCCCACAAGGTCTGAGGGACAGTGGACCTGCCCCCTGCTGAAAAAGTTTGCTGAACCCTGGCATAGGTTATGAAGCTGGCTTGTTTCAATAAAAGAAGTGAAAGGGAGGCCAGAATGTCTCTAAGGATGTACAGAGTGTCTTAATCCTTAGGTGACTGAAAATAGGAAGCAGGTCTGAAGATAATGGCTTCTAGGAAATTTAAACCTCAACATCTCTCCTTTGGAAATTAACAGCCTCCCATATCCATCCCAGCCCCATGAATCCTGTATGTTGTTATAGAATACCCACAACATACATTTGGAGGAAATCCATTGATGGGCCGATTTGAAGTGATTTCAGTGGTATGAAAGTACATTGCCCAAAATATGTTTAAAATTATTATAGAATGAGGACAGGGAAATAAAAATAAAGCCACCAAAATGAAGTCGGGATAAGAGGTAGCTGTGTGTGACCAACGGTGTCAATTCAGTACTGTGACTGTATGTGAGGAAATGAGGACTATCAATCATTCCACAGCGTCAACTTATTTTAACAGGCCAGGATAACCTCATTTCCAACAGGGTTTAACGAAGTAGTAAGAGTTTATAATAATATTACTTTTTTAAGAAGAAGAAAAAATCTTGCTTTTATGCAACACTTTGCATTCAAAGGTGCTTTGCAACCCATTGCAAAACTGATATCGATGGCTGAAGATATGGGGTTTTTTTTGGAAAAGGGGCATGCAGCCTATAGCTGGATCTGCTACAGAGTGCAAAGTACACCAAGTCTTTCCTCTAGACAAGCCAGCACTGGCAGCTGAGTGACCCAAACAGCTGCCCAAGACTGCACCACTGTCAAGATAACACTATGCCCTTTCCAGATCAGCAGACGGGGAAACTGAGAAAAATATGTGGCCCATTGCCTAGCAATTGCTTGGGTCTTTTCCACAATTCTCCCCTGTCTGGCCAAAGAGGCCTCATGTCAACTTTGAAGTCATTGAACAAAGAGGAGGGGAAAGGCTTCAGTATCCATGTGCAATGTGGGCACATAAAAAGTTGACACTCCCTTTGCACTTCTTGGAGAAGCCTTAGCAAGGCTAAAGGAGCGGAACAATGCCACACTGAAAAGGACCAAGCACCATACTATTTTTTTTAGCACAGTAACATCTATTTTCTGTTACTCCCTGCCTATTTCTATCAGGCAGGCAATGTTATTGTACTGTTTTGTGTGCGTACTAAATACTATCAAAACAGATTTTGAAACTATGGATTTTATCTATATTTTGATGTTTTTAATGTTAGGTATTGTTTTTAAGGTATGCTTTATCACACTCCCTGGATGTATTTATACTATTTTACATAAAACTGCTAAATTTTAAATTATTACTAAGTGGTATATAAATCTATAAAAAAATAAAATGGCATGCCCCTTTTTTTAAAGGTGTATTCACTACCCTCATTTTGTATACTATTTTATACATTAAAAATCCTGAGTGGATTGTGGGAAAGTCAGTTTTGGCTTGTTGCCTGAGATGTGAAAATACTGAAGGGCAGCATTGAACTCAGGTAGAGTTGAGGGACAAATTTGTTTCAGTTTGCATGGAACAGTGAATCTACCTAATTTGCATGTCCTAAAATAATACATAAACTGAAACACAGACATCCTTCGAAATTAATGCATGTCCAAATGGTGCCATGCTGTTCTACAACCAAATAAGTGTTACAAAAATGGACATACCAAAGTGTGGATAAAAAAATGCACATATTAATGAAACGAATGTTAAAAAATGTTAATTTTTGATTGTAAAAATGTGTATATCAGGCAGAATGTGCACGTTAGGAGAAAGTCACACTCAAATGCTGATGAATTTTCGTGAAGCCTTTAAAAATATATAACAAAACTATATAGAAATCTGCACGACTGAACTTAAGATTGGGGAGGGGGGGGAGTGACAGAAACCAAAACTGTCAGACTCACCCATCACAGGAACTTGTATCCAAGTCACAAATGACAGGTGGCTCCTGAGCTTTGCAGAATACAATATCATGTACCATAATGCATTGTGCTTAATGAGTCAGACAACATCCCATGCTACACATCTAAAGTGTAGTCTTTAAATAACCAACTGCCAACCCATTCATACACCCACCTACCCCCTCTCCCCACCCCTTAGAAAAACATCCTGTATATCTATAACTCAGGCTTCACTCTGAAATTCTAATTCAATTGAGAAAGCTGTGATGGTATCCACTGTTGAGCCGCGAAGGGATTACATGTTTAGCATTTCTTCCAAATGATACTGTGGGTAGTAAGCCAAACTATAGACCTGCTAAATATTACCAGCAGTCAGCCTTCAGTCCCAGCACAGGCAAACAACAATACGGACATTTTGAAAGGAGTAAATTATAAAATTCTGACTTACATTTTGAAGAGGGGTAAATTATCATCTTGTTCCAGGCAATACATTGAACCAAGAAGGCACCTTTAAGCTTACCTGAAACAGGGCTGACACAATGTGTCGTTATCGTTAGTAGAATCATGAATGACCGCTCCCCACTTAAAACGGGAGGCTCCCTTTGCGTGGACGCGCACAGCCCCTGGATCTGGAGCGGCTCCATCAGCATAGGCTTGGCTTTGCCTTCCCTCAGGTGGGATACCTGGAGGTCTCCGCCTACCTCAGTCAGTTGTCCAATCCCACCTGGGGGAAGCGTTGCCAAGGAGACCAGGCCAGGTAGGGGAGGGATTACCTGCCCACACAATAGAGGGAGGATCTTACCTGGGAATCTTCACTTGGCTCCAGAGCTTCTCCCACCCTACCCACCCTCAGTTAATGTCTTGTTTTGCAGGTTAACCTTTCTTCACAGGTTTGCAGGTTAACTTTTCTTCACAGGTATGCAGGCGCTGCTACGTTAAGGTCACTGTTAAAGGGCCGGAAAGGAATTTCCCTGCATTGGCAGGTTTCGCCTTTCCCATAGCAAAACGTCACAACTTTGGCGGTATCAGGCCTTGGGCAGAATCCTTTAGTCCATCTTCCTCTTTGCAGAGGCAATACCAGGGTTCCCCATTAAAGGGGTTTCTGAAGGGAGGCTTTGACCGTATGCCGAAAGGTCATCATTGCTCTCCCCTGTGGTGGCGGCGTAACGGGGGCGGCTATCTCTGCTTGAACATATGTTCTCCAGAGCCGGCCCATCCCCCCACACACACACTGGATAACCCTGATGCTCCCTAGGTCCCCGGCTGGGGACTGGGGAGGGAGAACGCCCAATGTCTGAGCCAAGGTCTACCCACATTTGAAATTTAATAAAGTTGTGGCCAATTTAATCCCATAGCACGTTGTCTTGAGTCATTATTCCACATGAGGGGGGGACCGCTCGGGATCTGGGGACTCCGCCTGTCCACACAAATCATATCCACACACACAGGTTGCCATATAGATCAGGGATGGGCGCTCCATGTGATGTTAAACTGCAAGTCTTAGTGGAAAGTCATCTGTCCCCCCTGCTCCCCATTGTAACTGTTGGCTGGAAGAAATTGGCCACGCTGGCTGAGAATGATGGGAGCTGGACTCTAATACTATATGGAGAGACACATTCCCAACCCTGCTTCAAAGCACGCCAGTGACTCTTTTGGTTCCCAAGGCCAGGAGCAGAGGCTCCTTGTGCTCTGAGGGAAAGGATATATCCCTCTTCCACAGAACGACATTTTAACAACTTTGCATTCCTACCCCCACCCCACCCCCGGCAAACCTTGTGTTCAATTTTCAACCCGTTGTACTGGGCGAGCTCTCTTTTCATTTGAGAGCAGAGCAGAAAATCATCAGCGGGGCCACATGAACAGGGTAGGATAACAAGTAAGATGAACATCTGGATTCCCCTGAGATTCTGGCTACCCACTTCCCTCATGGGAGCATGTGCTCACCGGGAATACACGCTTGTTGGGGTTTAAAATGAAACGTATGTTGCTGAGTAAATAGACAGGGCTGCCTCTGATTGTTGTGTTTATCCAAGAAGCAATTTAGGATTCTCCTTGTTTATTGGAAGAAGAGCCAAAGGATTCTTACAACAAGGGAGGGGGGAGCACAACAACTGGGAGGCGATATGTGACAGTTTTCTTCTGTTGTCTTGAGGGCTGCGTCAAGGGCAGGCTGCATTAAGGGGCCAGGGAGAGAGCAAGCACTTGGCAGTTGCAGATCTAGATCTGTGTTGATAACAGATTCACTCATGGAAAATAAAGGCAGGCGGGGGGTGGGGGGGGGGAGAGAGAGAGAAAGCCACATAATAAAATTTCACTTCTCCCAGCCCATCTAATGTGAATTCTTCTGCGAAGTGCCAAGCAGATTCAGAGTGGGAGAAAGGAAGAGGGAGGACAGAGTAGCGACTTATTCTGAAACCTCTTAGGCTTCATCAGAAGGGTAAAGTTAGGACCAAACTAGTTGACGCATTAAAAGCATATCGTGTCTGATTTTTCTTATTTAAATAGCAGTGATGGGGAGAGATGTGCAATCAGGATTGGGACTGTGGTGTAAGGAGAGGGGTGGTGAAGAGGGTTGGGGGGTATGACTATTTTGGCTTGTCTGTTTCTCATCCTCCCATCGTTAACAAGTTTTCCACATTTCCACACAGGTTTGCTTTAAAAAAAAAAAAAGAGTTCTCATGGAAATTCAAGAGCATTTTAGTGAAAATTCATCCTTACTCCACACATCTTTGTGTTTTGCTTAGCATACACATTTTTTTCAAAGCACTTTTCCCTTATGTAATGCATTTCCATATGCTATTTTCAATAATATATGCATTTCTGTACATTTTGCTTGGCTTCCAAACTGCATTGCAAAGTTCAGAGAACAGCAGATTTCAAAAGGAGGCCATGTTTTAGTTTGTGCATTGTTTCAGAAACTGCAAATTAGGTAGATTTGCCCAGCTTGCTCCACCACCTTTGCCAGAAGCAGAGAAGCAATGCTGCTAGTGGTGCTGATTTCAGATCGGATCACACCAATTTTGGGTGAGATCCTGCCCAAAATCACACACGCTGCAAGATCACAGACTATTTTGGTGAGTTCTCAGTCAGAATTGGTGCAATCTCGCTTGAAGTTGGTGCTGCCTGGCAGGGTGCACAGCACTGGCAGAGTGGGCAGTGGCAGCAGTGGTGGTGGCAGCAGCAGGTATGGTGGTGAGAGTGGCAGCAGTGGCAGGGTGGCACTTCTAATATGTACTGTAACCATGGCCTTTGCCTGATTCGCAGGTTAAATGGGAGTTGTGTCAATGATGTGGTATTTGCTGGAAGTACTTGCTGGTTTGAAATGGAGATTTACTTGGAATTCAGGCCTGAAACCTTTCAGTGACCAAGTCCAGTCTAAAAATGTGAAGGCATAACAATGGAGAGGGAGAGCATTTCTGAACATGTACAGAATACCTTTTCCCTCGGCTTGCTCAAATGAGTAAGTAACCAAAGCCATCTCCCACACATCCAAACTCTCACCCATCTCGTAGCCAGTGTAATATATTCATTTCTCCTTGCTACTCCAGTAAACAGGTGTTTCAGAAAGAGGCAATAGTGAAACAAAGAAATGTATACAACATGGGGAGAGAAACTTCTTTCAAACCACTTTCAATGTTCTTAAAAATTATTGTTTTTAAGCCCTGGTTAATGTGCCGGCTTAGCTCAGATAGTGAGGTTCCTCACTTGGCTGGAAGGTTCAGCTCAAGTTTAAAAAATGCTACTGCTAATTATTCTGTTTGGCTTTGCAGAGCATCACTTTTTAAAAGCACAAAGAGAATCTGCATGGGACTGAACAAAGCGGCTGAATCTCAGCAGATTTTAATCTTATTTTAAGCAACTGGCAGGCTGACTCTACTTGGAAGTTAGCTGGTGGCCCCTTCCATTTAGTACACAAAGACCTTAAATGTTACACACAATGAAGGAGATACAAAGAAAAATATAATTCATCTGTCACACTGTTACAATTTGTGATCATTGTGATTCATCTGGAGGAATAATGGTGCATGCCTGTTTTAAAATGGAATATGCTGCCTAGAATGGGATATCCATTATGTTCTTTGGGTCTGTAGCATTCTCTGCTGAAATAAGAGATGCCATGTTAGAATATATGGCAGTCATGGCTGTGTGTGCATGAAGAGTCTGCAGAAGTCTCAGACATCCCCCACATCTCGGGTTCTGACATTTCACCAAAAGGCCTGCCCACGGATACATCTTAGCAACAAATGCTGGCTAAAAAGCTGTCAGAAGGCTCGTTTTTGTACTCACCATTGAAAGATCCTGTTTACATTTTTATTAACTCAAGAGGGCTTGAGTTAACTCATCAGTATGTTAAGCACATCATTTTATTATGATTTTAATTGTTTTCTGTTTAACCTACTTTTGTTAGTCCTTCCCCCTCTTGCATCTCATAACACAAGCTCTCTTTTCACTCTGGACTTTGGCAAGGTTCCCCCCCTCAAAAAAAAACCCCAGTTATACCTTCTTCTTTTCCCCTTTGCATACCCCACAGGGTGTGTCTGTCCTCCTCTTTTTCTTTCTACAGTCCCCCCCCATCTGTTTCTTCATCCATCCATCAATCCTTACCTTCCTTCTCACTGAACACAGCACACAAGTCTTTTACTCTCCCAGCCAGGGCCAGCCCAATACATTTTGGCACCTGAGGCAAACCACAAAATGGTTCCCAGCTCCCTGTCAAGGAAGAATGGGTGTGGAATAAAGATTTACACTGGGATCCGCTGCCCCTGTGGATCCTGCCACCTGAGGTGATTGCCTCACCTTGCTTCATTAGAGAGCTGGCCCTGCTCCCCGTAATCCACACACTGAGGGAGAGCGTGTCAGATGGGCAGGAGGACAAAGTGGTGCCAACTCCATCACAAGCTTCTGAATCCATGGAGAAAGAGAAGCCATGAAGATGTGCCCACCCAGATAGCATCCTTTCATTCCCACCTTTCTTTGTAGTGGGCTTGAACCAACTTGCCCACCAAGAGATGGGAAAGGGCAAACAAACAAGAGGTGTTAGAAAGATTCCCCCAATCAACTTACATTGCATAGGTCCCCTTATACTCCAGCTCAGGTTATTAATGGTACATGAAAAGAAAGGCCTAACTTCAGCCTGATCACAGGCTTTGTAAAGTTGTTGCTACTTTCCCACTTGGCGCATTTCTGCACAATGCAAGCAGTTGGTGTCGGTTCCAGTTCTTTAGTGGCCCTAATTTATTTATGCCTTTGCGAACTAGATACAGAGCACGCCTGCTAGCTAACATTGCATGCAAAGTAGGTCTCCGAAGTTTCTTGGCCTATCACCGCAGACAGTAATCACCTCACACAGCATGACGCTGGCGCTTTGGAAGTGGGACTTTTGTTGGCAAGGTGGACCGCAGGGGGAAAAGAGCAATTAGTGACCTTCCTATGCTCTCTCCCTCTGGCTTTATCCTTAAAATAATATTTGCCTCAGTCAAGACCCTTGGCAGAAAAAGTGGACAAGAGTGTAAATCATTGGCTCCCTCTGTGAGTTGCGGACAATAACATGACTTGAAATTTTGCCTTAGGGAAGCTCTACCTGATGGCTCTGCATGAACATGTTTGGGGTCAGGAAGGAGCTTCCTCCATAAAAGACTGGCAAACAACCATGAGTGGTGGAGCTCTGCTATCTTCTAACGTCTGCTCTTGGCTCCTTCACTTGTGTCATGGCTTTGCTAAACCCTTTTTGAATCACACTGACACTTCTTGGCCCTTCATTGCCTCCCACTTCTGCTTCGTAAGCACTCTTGAACAGCTTTTCCTAACCTGCTGCCTTGGACTATAACCACCACCATCAATTATTTGCCCTGCCACCTAAGGTTGATGGGAGTTGGAGTCCAACCACATCTGGCGGACACCAGGCAGGGGAAGGGTCCTATAAGATGAAGTGCAGCAATGAAGTGGGGTGAGGTAGTGCATGGAGTATACATTCATGGGACAAGGTGCTGGAGAAGATGGTTCTCTTCTTTTGTTGTTCTTCGGGGTAACCTAACTCAACTGCATGTCTTGCCATGAGGGTAGGGTTATTGTCTTGTTTGTTATTAAGTCATGTATTTTTGTGTTTTTATAATGTAAACCACTGTGTGATCCTCGGATGAAGGGCAGTATATAAATTTAATAAATAATAACAACAGTTATTTATAGGCATTGTACCACACTGGTGATTACCTCTGTCCTGTCCCGTGCACTCTGGGCAGAGAAGACAGGAAGAATGGGCCCTAGCATAAGAGTGGACTATGCATCAAATTCTCAGTTCATGCTTATGGGATATAACCAATGCTGTCTGTACAAGGGTGGAACAGAATTGGAATCATAGAATTGTACAGGTGGAAAGGACCATGAGGGTCATCTCCTCATGGACTTCACTCTCCTTGCCTTGCCTCTTCAGCCTTCCACACATCCTCAAAATCTGTTCCAGAAGGACTTAGAGAACCTTCCAGAACAGATTTTGCAGGCATGCTGGAGGACGGAGGAGAAGATGATATTTATTTATTTATTTATTTATTTATTTATTTATTTATTTATTTATTTATTTGATTTATATACCACCCTTTCTCCAAATATCCCAGGGTGGTGTACAATGTTAAGAACATAATTTAGGAATCATAATGATAAAAACATAATACACAGCGTATTAGTGCACAGGTTAATGATAAAATAATCATAATAACTGCCCCCCCATTTAATTGTGCAACATCAGATTCCACTCTCTGCTAATTGCATCTGGCTTTTTCTCAGTGTGAAAATTCAACAGAGATTTTTGAAATTTCTCACAGCAAGGACAAGAGACCTCTGGCTGCTAGTGGTTTATTATGCATCCTTGGAAGTTCCTTCAAGGAAAGATAGTGAGCCTTGGGATCCTAACATCATTGGTCTGGAAGAATGTTTGATCAACAGCACCAGAAGAATTTTCATCTTTCTTAAAACAAATACCTCTTACACAACCTTCCTATGCATCAGGGAGCCTTTCACTTCATCACTGTATGGCAATTTCCTGTATGGCAATTTCCAAACTCCTGATATACACTGTGGAGAAAATAGTCACAGAACATTTTATTTTTTTTTTTTTAAATACATTTTTATTCAAAATGTACAATCACACACATCGAAAAAAGAACAAAAGAAACAAAATACACTTATTAATAAACATGTTAATTCTAAATAATTTACATTCTCTCTCCTCATTTATACAAAGCACAAACAAAAACAAATACACCAACAAAAAAAATTCTCTATAATTGGGCTCTATTTAAGAGCCCTGGACTCCCTTCCACCCTTTTGGTAAGTTTCAAATAAATTCCACGATCACGTATTTTCTTTTTAATCTTAAATGTTAATTTTTCTCTGTAAGTATTAATCCTAAAACCGCCAGTGCTTTCTAAAGTTCGTTTCCAATATATTTCCAATATTTACTCCAGTTTTTTTGAAATTTCTGTTCATCATGATCTCGAATTCTATCTGTTAGTCTAGCAAGTTCAGCATAATTTACCATTTTTACTTTCCAATCGCTTATGCTAGGTATTATTTCCGTTTTCCAGTTTTGCGCTAACATGATTCTTGCGGCTGTGGTGGCATAGAGGAATAGCATTTTGTCCTCTTTTTGGATTTCTTTGCCTGGCATTGCCAGCAAGAAGGCTTCCGGTTTTTTGGGAAAGGTATATTTAAAGATTTTTTTAAGTTCATTATAAACTAATTCCCAAAACACTTTCACTTTATTACAAGACCACCACATATGGTAGAGGTCACCTTCTGCTTCTCCACACTTCCAGCAACTTTTATTCTTTAATCTATACATTTTTGCCAGTTTTGCCGGCGTGTGATACCACCTATACATCATTTTCCAGATATTTTCCCTCAATGCCGTACAAGCCGTAAACTTTATGTTGTTATTCCATAGTTCCAACCATCTTTCAAACTCGATATTGTGACCGATATCCATCGCCCACTTTATCATTACCTCCTTCACCTCCTCGTCTTTTGTGTACCAGTCCAATAATATGTTATAGATTTTAAATAGAACTTTACTCTCACTCTCTACCACTTCTTCATTGAATCTAGATTTTTTATCTTCAAATCCTATTTTCTTTTTATCTTCATTCAGTAAACCATTCACCTGGTGATATTGCAACCAGCTAGTAAATTGGTTTTTAACCTCCTCATACGGTCTAAGTTTGACACCTTGTTCTGTTTTAATTGTGAGTTCTTTATATGTGGCATTCTTTTCTTCCATATTGATTTTCTTAATAGCCAGTACCTCTATTGGTGAAATCCACCATGGGGTCTTTCTTTCTAGAAGATTTTTGTTCCTCTCCCATACCTGAAATATAGGTCCCCTGAAGATGTGATTTGAGAACCCCCTGTGTATCTTGGCTTTTCCATACCACAGGTACGAGTGCCACCCGAACCTGTTGTCAAAGCCCTCCAAATCCAATAAATCTGTGTTTTCCAGTTTTATCCAATCCTTTAACCATACCAAACATGCCGCCTCGTAATAAAGACTCAAGTCCGGCATGGAGAAGCCCCCTCTTTCTTTTTTATCCACCAATATTTTCATTTTTATTCGGGGTCTTTTCCCTTGCCAGATATATCTTGCAAGAGCTCTCTGCCATTCTTTGCATCGACTCAAACCTCTAAGTACAGGAATTGTTTGAAATAAAAACAACATTCTGGGGAGAACATTCATTTTAACTACCGCTATCCTTCCTAGAAAGGATAGTTTCATTCTCTCCCAAATTTCTAAGTCTTTCTTAATCTTCCTCCAGGTGACCTCATAGTTGTCTTTATATAAGTTGATATTTTTTGTCGTAATCCAGACCCCAAGATATTTCACCTTTTTAGCGGTCATAATTCCCGCCCTTTGTTCTAATTCTGTCGTCTCATCCTTTGTTAAGTTTTTGACTAGCATTTTAGTTTTATTCCTATTTACCTTGAACCCTGACACAGCACCAAATTCTTCAAGGTTTTGCAGGGCTTCTTGTACACTTTGTTTTGGGTCTTCTAATGTTAATACAATATCGTCAGCAAAAGCTTTAATTTTGTATTCCTTTGATCCAATCTTAACTCCTTTAACCTCTTTTGATCCCCTTAGTCTCTTGTTAAATATTTCTAATATTGTTATAAATAGTAAAGGCGACAGGGGGCATCCTTGCCTAGTTCCTTTAAATATATTGAAGGCATCTGATGTTGAATTGTTTATTACCAGTTTTGCGTTCTGTTCCCAATAGATAGCCTCAATGCCTTTTCTGAATTTTTCTCCTATCCCCAACATTTTCAAACTTTTCTTCAGAAAGTCCCAAGAGACATTGTCAAATGCCTTTTCGGCATCTATGAATATCAGCGCCGCCTGTATATCTATTCTAGTATCTAAATATTCAATAATGTCAATCACGTTCCTAACATTCTCCCTCAGTTGTCTCCCCGGAAGGAAGCCTGTTTGATCTCTATGAATTCTATTATTTAATACTTTTTTAAATCTTTCTGCCAATACGTCTGCAAATAACTTGTAATCGTTGTTCAATAACGAGATTGGTCTGTAGTTCTTCACGTCTGAGGCATCTACGTCCTTTTTGGGAATTAATGTAATATAGGCTTCCTTCCAGGTGTTCGGTATCCTTCCTTCTTTTAAAATGTTATTCATTACTTCGCATAGAATTGGCGATACCTGTTCACTTAGTACTTTATAGTATTTGGCCGGTAGGCCATCTGGTCCTGGCGCCTTTCCAATCTTCGTCTTTTTTATTGCCCTTTGAATTTCTTCTTGTGTTATCGGCTGATCTAATAACTCTTTTTCTTCCTCTGCTATTTGTTGCAGGTGATGTTCTTGTAAAAAACCCTCTATTTCGCTATCTGTTTCTTTCCCTCTTTTATATAAATCTTTGTAATATTTCTGAAATACCTTTTTTATTTCTTTTGGATCCTCTATTATCTTGTCTCCGTCTTTTATCTTGGATATTGTGTTTTGTTTCCTCCTTTCTCTTATTTGCCACGCTAAATATTTCCCGATCCTATTAGCTGATTCGAAATTTTTCTGTTTCATCATTTTTATTTTCCATTCAATCTCCTCATTAGTTACCATAGAGAATTTAGCTTGTAATATCTTTATGTTATTTTTTGCGGCTTCATCGCCGGGGTTGATTATCAGTTTTCTTTCATTCTCCATAATCTGTGTTAAAATCTGCTCTTTCTTTTTCCCTTTTTCTTTTCTTAGATGACTATTTTTCTGAATCAGAAAGCCCCTCATGACTGCCTTTCCTGCATCCCATACCGTCTCTATCGCTGTTCCCTGATTTAAGTTCCAATTGAAATATTCTCCGATTGTTTCCTTGGCCTTGGCTATTATCCTCTGATCGTTAAATAAAGCTTCATTCATTCTCCATCTGCCTGTTCTAACGTCTTTAACTTTTAACTCAATAGTTACCGGATTGTGGTCGGATATGATTTGTGCAAGAATTTCTGACTTAATTAAATTCTGTACCAATTCTTTTGATATCCAAACACTATCTATCCTCCCCCAGCTCTGCTTTGGATTTGAAAAATGAGTATACTGTTTAATAGTGGGGTTTTTAAATCTCCAGGCGTCAATTAGGCCCATGTTATTTATCAGCTCAAAAAAGGATCTGGGTAATTTACCTTCTTTCGATTCCTGCTTTTTGGTTGACTTATCCAGGTTTGGTGAGACAACACCATTGAAGTCTCCCAACAATATCATTTTTTGATCTATCCACTCAAGTAACTTGTTGCCTAGTTCAGAGAAAAAGACTGATTTTTTATCATTGGGAGCATATATTCCTACCACAATTATCTTTTCTCCTTGAAACATCATCTGCACCACTATCAGCCTCCCTTGATCATCTTTGTGCAGCAATTGTGGCTCAAATTTTTCCTTTATATATAATACCACACCTCTTTTCTTGACCTTGTCTGAAGACACAAAATCCAAACCTAATTTCTTATTGCTTAAAATTCTCCTGTGCTTATTCGTTACATGAGTCTCTTGTAAACAGACTAGATCAAGGTTCTTCTTTAATAATGTGTGTGAAATCTGATTCCTTTTATTTTTATTGTTCATCCCATTCACATTCCAAGTTAATACTTTTAATGCCATTATTATACACTTCTATTTAAATTGTCAAATCTGGCTATAGACTACTGTTCCCTTTCTTCTTTCTCTGGTTCTTCCCCTTCTTCTAATAGATTGGTCTCTCTCTCTTCTCTTTCACTCCTCTCCTCCTCGCATTCATCCCCCTGCTTCTCAACCACCTCCTCCTCACCTACCATCTTTCCCAGATCTTTCTCATATCTCCTTGCAAATTTTTCTAGTTCGGAGGGAGTGGACAGTTTGAATCTTTTTTCTTTAAAGTAAAAGGAGATACCTTCCGGAAACTCCCATCTGTATAAGATCCCATTTTTCTTCAACTGATTGGTTATTTTTTTATAAACATCTCTCCTTCGAAGAAATCTCGAAGGGATCTCTTTAAATATAATAATTGAGCTTCCTTCTATGTATAATCTTTTACTATAGTTCTGTTTCAGTATTTCATTTCTTAGCTCCAGCGAGTTAAACATAGCCAGTACATCCCCGGGTAGTTTCTTCCCCTTAGCCTTGGCCGATTTTACTTTTATCCGAAAAGTATTTGCTAAGGAGCTATTTATCTCTTCTTCATTCCTGCCTAACCATGTTGCTAGCTCTGTAACCATTTTGGATCTTATATTCTCATTTATTTTCTCTGGTATCCCTCTAAATTTCAAATTTAATTGATTTTGTCTCATCTGAGTCATCGCCAGGCTATCCAGTAACTCTTCTTGTATCTTTCCTATTTCCTTGACTTCTATTTTAATCCTGTCCACCTCCTTCTTACTATCTTTCGCATCTTTTTGCACCCTTTTCGTTGTATCTTCCAGAACCTTGGTTCTTACCGTTAGATCTTTAACTTGTCCTGTCAGTTCACTTACCACCCCCTCCAGTTTCTTATTTAAGGTATCCTGTACTTCCAATAGCTTTCTTTCAATATATTGCTCGTTGTTTTTAAATTCTTTCCTTATCTCGGCCATCAAGTTATCATAATCTTTGATTTCTTTCCCCTCTTTCCCTTCTTCCTGTCTAGATGGCCTCCTTTCCATTGGAGTTCCCACTGCTTTTTTCATTTTGTATGTTCTAGCTTACTTATATTATAACCCTGTCAGCCTTTTAACTGACACAAAAATCTGCCAAGAATACAAATCCAGAAATCTGGCTGTATCACTCAACGAAAGCTAGACAAGGGTATAGCAAAAAGTCAGTTATACAATTATACAGTCTTGTGGGGGGGGGAGGTAGAATAGAAAAGGGATAAAAAAGAAAAAAAAGAAAAGAAAAGAGAAGTCCCAATCCAAAAAAAAAAATAAAAAAAAATATAGAAACACGTATCTAGTCCAGAGAGTAGGTTAAATAGAAATAGATAGTCTATAGCACAAAAGACTTTAGAGTCTTGGAGCTCCTTCTCCCAGAATTAACTCAGTCTCCTTCCATATAAACCATATAATCTGCTTCGATGGTGAGATGTCTCTCTTTAATCTGTTCTCTATGGGGGCTGGACTCTCTCTGGGAGCAGTCTGTCTAAGGATGTAAGCAAAAAGTTGTGTGTCGAGGAGTATTTTGCAGCAATGATCCCTTCACTTTAAACCCCCAGTCCTTACGCCGCTTTCTTTCACTTCAGTCCCTTAGGTGTTCCTCTTGTGACCGCTCAGATTATATCCGCTTTTTATCGGAGTTTGCAGGAGTTTAACTGCATTTACTATGTACCAGTCTCTGCCTTTTATTCACAGTTTTTAAGGGCAGAACTGTGGAAAAGAGATTATCTATTTTTTGATCTTAATTAGAAGCGGTCCCTTCAAACATACTTTGTTTTAAAAAGAACTTTAAGTGTAATACCGCCGCTCCCCAAACTCACATCAGCTGCTGCTGTGCTTATCTCCGATCTGATGGTAACAAGAAATTTCCTTTCTCTTCACTCTATCCCATTAAGTCCTTTAAATCCTCCGTTGGGTCCTTTAAGTCCTTTAAGTCCATTAAATTGTTTCTTTATAACTTTGCCTCAGACTTTTTATACTTTGTGTCTGAGGTCTTTCCTCCAAACCCACTTAGCGGTTACTTTCTTACTTCTTACTTTCTCTCCCCAGCTTTCCGCTATACTCCATTTTGTTCTTACCGCCGGTAGTGAATTCCTTCTCCTTTAGCCGTTTTCTCTTTTCCTTTTCGGCTGGGTCCTCCGTTAAATTTAACTTTAACTCAGTTAAATATTTTAAGCAGTCTTTATCCGCTGTATCCCAGCTTTTCTGCTGTTGTTAGAGAGCCGCCGCTTCTCGCACGGAGCCTGAGGCTTCACAACATGGAGGCTGTTGCTTCCCCTTCATGCTGCAGCTCCAGCCCTGTTAAACGACAACACGGGCGAGCTCCGGCAACATCGCAGGGTGCTTGGTCCCCCAGAATAATCCTCCTGGGGTTTTGGGGTTCACGGAGCCTTCGTGTCCCCTATAGACCTCCTTGTTGTTCGAGACCCCCCCGGAGGGCAGCCTCGCGCTCCTTTCTGTGTCCGCGGCGTCCCGGAAGTCACAGAACATTTTAATAAACTTCCTGATATGCAAAAATAAAAATGAATAAGGCAACTCTTTTTTATCTGCATGTTTTTATTTTTTGTAATAATTTTTATTAGTTTTACAATTTAATTTTACACTCACAAATAAAATAAAATCAAAAAGTGTAGAATTCTCCAAAATCTTGGACTTCCTTCCTTCCCACCATAAAGGTAAAAGGGTCAAGGGACCCCCTGACCTGACCATTAGGTCCAGTCGTGAACTGCTAGGTTGGCAGGAGCAGAGACCGAGCAACGGGAGCTCACCCCGTTGCGGGGATTCAAACTACCAACATTCTGATCGGCAAGCCCTAGGCTCTGTGGTTTAACCCACAGCGCCACCCGCGTCCCCCTTCCCTCCATAGAGCTCGCTAATAGCCATTTTTGACTGCATATCATATCGCCCTCTATTTGTCCATAAAACTCTATTTGTATCTATAGTTATTTTTGCATTGCAAGTGTTATTTCAATCCTGCTAAATGTTTTTAACTGTCTACAGTGTTCTCTCAAGTACGTTACAATTTCCCCCCAGTCCTTGTTAAAGTTTTTATCATCCTGGTTCCTGATTTCTTCAGTCATTTTAGCCATCTTAGCAGAGTCCATCAGTTTTGTTGTCCACTCTTCTCTTGCAGGTGTTTTCTCTTCCTTCCATCTTTGGACTAAGAGTATCTGGGCTGCCATCGTCAAATTAAGCAACTCATCCTAAAAATCCTTTTCAGGGAGAAAGTGTAGTACAACTTTAATCCATCAAATGGGAGCAGGACATGGACTGAGAAACACATGCCAGAAAAAACCCCAAATGTTGCTTGCCTATTGTGAGTGAGCTCATGGTTGAATTACTGCAATGTCAACCAGTGATTTTAACCCTGTAGTTTGGTAAATCGTAGATCTGTCTTGGTGGGCTGCTAGAACAGCATCTTTTTCAATGGCAGAGAGGGGAAAACTTGTTCAACCTGTATTCCTCCATGGGCAGCTTTCCAGGTGATGAGGGGCAGCAGAAAAAGTGGGTGGAGCAATGGATGTGAAGCCCACCTCTGTACACTAAGCTATGTTGCAGTCACACAAAAGTCAGAGGTTTCTACCCAGACAGTGCTACATCAAGGCAAGCAAGAAGGCCGATCATAGTCAAAGCCAAATCCAGCCAGGCAAAAGCACTCAAAGACGGCCAGAGCAGAGCTGGTGAGTGCTGTGGCCTGGGGACAGTCCAAAGGATGAGCTAGAGAAGCTTGATGAGTCACATTTGTCCCAAAAGCCTCAGATCCCCACCCCTGCCTTACAATGCAATTCCATACTACAGATCGAAAATTGTAAAAGTGAGTGGAGCAGTTTATTCTTTCTGCCATACCTTATCTGTGTGTCTCCCTCTCTCTGTTGCCTGTCACTTTTTAGTGGCCCTTCATATATAGTCTCTCTTTTCTTCAGGAAGCTTGCATGCAACAACCCATTTTATCCAAGTAACAGCCCTGTAAGGTAGGCTGCCTCAATTTTCATGGCAAAGAAGGGATTTGAGCCTGTGCTTCCCTAGTCCAAAATTCTTAACCACTGCCCTGCCCTGGCTCAGAGATAAAGGAACCAGATCTCTGTCTGTCTGTCTGTCTGTCTGTCTGATATTCATTTCCATTTATGAATCACTTCCTAGAATAAATTTTGAAGCGTTTTCAAAATAAAAATATCAACAATAAAAACAAGGCATGTAAAAAATATGTAAAAACTATTTAAACAGTTCCACATATGAAAGCAATTCCTTTTATCCTTATTTAATTAATTGCCTTCCACACATGTCTCAAGGCAATGCACAAATGCAATAAAAACCCCCAGCCAAGAACAGTTAAAAGACAACACAGAAAATAACATCAGATATACAACCAACTGAAATCAATTCCACATATAAAAACAAATTAAAACAATTTCATATGCAAAAACAATAAATGTTATGCTATTAAGCCCAATGTAATGTGGTAGCAGTGCACAATAACTAGACATGTAATCAAAACCACATTGATAATATTATATTTCGTATTTTATTCCTTTTTATTTTAATGGATAATTGAGCAAAGATTTAATTGTGGGTAGGCTATTGAAATATCAAGTGACGGTGACAAAAATGGGAAATTATTGGACACATTTTTGCATTAGGGATCCTTTGAACAATGGCATTAAAGCAGGAGGTACACCCATAAGTTTTTCACTGGCCAGTCATTAACCTTCCCATTAAAAAATGACAAGGAATAAGATATCTAAAATCTGGTCATTATCTTGGAATTTTGGGACAACAGATTTCAGCTCAAGAGCAGGGCTTTTTTCAGCCAGAACTTGCCAGAACTCAGTTCCTGCACCTCTCAGGTGGGCACCATTGCCATTCTAAGAGAACAAGGGGCAGGGGTGCCCACTTGAATAAAATATTGGGGGAACCAGGTAAGCCCTGCCCCACATCACATGACACAGTGCACACACACAATTTGAACGGCAATGCACATTAACATTTGAGGGCCTGGCTCCCTCAGATATTTTATGGGGGGGGGGCTGAAGACCCTTCGGCCCCTAAAAGTTGGCTCCTAAGACAGGGGAGCCATTCATGGTGAGTGCAAGCACCTCTTTGTTCTATAAAAATAGCACTGCTAAAGAGTATTTGGAAATTATGTTATCCTCATTGAGACTGCATCTATCTTTTTTAGTCTGATTTTACCTTTTTATAAATCCATACTTGTTTTAACTTTCATTTGAAAAAATGTAAATGTGGGAGATGACTGTCAAGGAAATATTTTAGCCTTGCAACTAAGGGGTGTTTGCAGTTTTGAGAGAAATTGGAGCACGAACTTGGTACTGGGAAACTGGTGAGAAACTGGTGGTAGACAAACAGGAAGGCTACACAAGGAGTTGGGAACAGAGGAAACTAACTTACATGAGCCAGACCATCAGGGCACCCAGCTCAGTATTGTCTATACTGAGTGGCAAAAGCTCTCCAAGGTTTCAGACCAGTTTCTCTCCCCAGCCCTAACTGGAGAGGCTGGGGATCGAACCCAGGGCCTTCTGCATGAAAAGCGGGTGCTTTACCAACTTAGCCAAGTCCCTTTTGAAAGGGGATCAGCTGGCAACTTAGTTGAAAAAGGAGGCACAGGCCAAAGCCATTAGGCAGTAGGATGATAAGTAGGAACCCAAAGGGGGAATGTGGGGGAAGATGAGGCAGAAAGCAACAGGAAGGGGCAAATCACCGAGCAAAGGAAGGGCCACAAAGAACGGGGCAGGGGGAGCTAGAGTATATAAGAGATTCTCGTGGGGCCTAAGGACAGGAGGGTGAGGCTGGAAGAGCCTGGACAGGAAGGAAACTAGCTCAAAAGTGAGAAAGCCGAGGCAATGGAGAGGCCAAAAAGGGGACCGAATTTCACATATTGAGTTAAACGAACCGTGAAATTTTTGGCTGAAAATCTCTGAGCTTGTGGACAAACAGTGCGGCGCAATGGGAGCCAAGCAACTTCCCCCTTAACACTCTGGTGGAACTACCCCTGATCCTGTTTCAGGAGGGGGGGAGCCTCCCTTCAGTGCCATGAGGATGCACTTAACATTGAGAGAGGGAGGGAGAGACAGTTGTTTGTAAGGGCTGTTTTTTTAAGGCTACAGTTCAAACAGACAGAAAGTGGATTAACATCTAAATACAGTTGTCCCTCGGGTTAAGAACTTAATTTGTTCTGGAGGTCTGTTCTTAACCTGAAACTGTTCTTAATCTCAGGTACCACTTTAGCTAATGGGGCCTCCCGCTACCGCCAAGCGATTTCTGTTCTCATCCTGAAGCAAAGTTCTTAACCCGAGGTACAATTTCTGGGTTAGCAGAGTCTGTACCCTGAAGCGTCTGTAACCTGAAGTGTCTGTAACCCAAGGTACCACTGTAGTTCTTAAATGTGCATAAGTCCAGTTTGCTACAGGCAATATGAAAAAAGCACCGGCAACAATCACACCAGTGCATAGGTGCACATTTAAAGCACATTACCTCCCCCCAAAGAATATTGGGGGCTGTAGTTTGCTAAGGGTGCTGGGAACTGTAACTCTGTAAAGAACCAACTATAACTCCCAGGATTCTTTGGCAGCATGCTTTAAATGTATGGTGTTTGTGCAGAGTTTCAGCTTTCCCAGGATTTGGAGAAGCTTTGCACTACTGCTTAGAAGTTTCTGAAGCTGTTTTCTGTTCACAGCATAGTTGTTGCCATAATATCAAGACACGGAGTTTGTGTTCTTTAATGACAGAATTCCAGTTTATTGAATTTGCAGTGAAAAAGCTGGATAAAATTAATAAGGCAAAGATTTTGATAAGAATTGTATGGTTGTATCAGAACAGGGGTGGGGAAGCTGAGTCTCTTAAGGTGATGTTGGACTCCAGTTTTCATCATCCGATCTTCAAGGGCTATGGTCAGGGATGATGGAAGTTGTAGTCTAATACCACCTAGAGGTCCCCAGGTTCCCTCCCCCTGCCAACAATCCCTAAATAGAATATATCTATGAGACTCTTAATCTCAGGTTCATGGGTTATAGCCCCACAATGAACAAAAACATTCCTGCATTGCAGGGTGTTGGACTAGATGACCATCTCGGGCCCTTCCAGTGCTATGATTCTATGTCCTAAATTGTTAATAAAGCTAAGATACTGAGTGAAGAGATCTTTCATTTGCCTCTATGAAACCCATGCTCTTCCTCTGTTGCGTCTGGAGCTGGAAGATTCAGTAAAGATTACTGAGAAACTATGAAGAAGGATAATATCTGGTGGCGTTGCAGCCTTAGCTGTCCACTACAACCTTGGCTGAACATAGGCAACCATTCACCCCAATAGGTTTGCCACACTGTGCATGCAACCACTTGCCTCTAACATCCTGCTAAGTGGTGAAGATTTTACCACACATCTACACCCAGTCAGGAAGCGAGGGAGTCATAAAACTCTCTCTACCACTTGGCAGGACATCACAGACAGACAGCTCTTCAAGTGGTTACACACACAGTGTGGTGAATGGCCACTAGGCAAATGGTGGAGTGGGCTGATCATCCTAGACTTTTAATGTTCTTCAGTCTGAGGGTCATGAAAACATTCTACCCATATCATTCGACACCAGGCTTGGATCCGAAAACCAGCCATGGGCCTGGATAGAGTTCCTCTTCCACAGGCCACAACTGAATCCCTGTCCCCTTCCTCATCCATCCCATGCCTCCTCACACTTGACCAGGGGCTGTTTTCCAGTGCCTCATCTTCTCCCCCCCCCCCACCTTTTCTGTGTGTTTTCTGGCTGCTGAAAGGTTGATGAGCCAGCTTGTGAAAATAATATGTGTTAGCCAAAACAGCCCTCCCTTGCAAAGGCTGTGGGGAGCAGTGTTTATTATCCACCACGCCAGCCCTAGATGACCTCAACTTCTCACCAGAGTTTAAACCAAATATTTTAAAAAGGAGAAAAATAATGGGCCCTTGTCTTTATCCACAGAGCTGCGAGCTATCTCCGTGACTAATACAAATGATAGCATATGGTGAGGTGGACAGTGAAATATTGCCCAGGCGTATTGCCTTTTTTGTTATTATTAAAGGGAGGGTCTTAATTCCAGTCTGGGAACTTGAAACACTGGAACCTTACCCAAACCTTTCCCTTTTCAGCCAGAAATGCAGCTTCAGAGGTATTCTCTGAATTCTCTAGCCTAAAGAGAGAGAGAGAATGATTGCTTTCTTTCTAGAATGAATGAAATGATGCTGTTTGATGGATATGGAAAATTCCATCCTTGACTCAACAGTCTGGGTTACTTTAAGATCTGAAGGGATGCCTTCAGGGCCCTGAAAATGAAGCCTTGAAAATATTAACAACAACCAATGTGATTTGTTCATCTAAGGCAGGAATCCTATCCATTATATCTTGGATCTAAGTCCCATTGAACTTAGTGGGACTAAGATTGGAGTAAACACACAGAGAGTTCTGCTGAGGATCAGATGCAGCATGCCTGACTATATTTGTTCATGATAGAATTAATGCAGTGGGTGAAATTGTACCCAGGAAGACCTTAGTTCAAATTTCACCCGACGCAAAATGACAGGTTGACCCTAGGAAAGTCATTATTCTCCTATGAGTCCAGCCTCCTATCTAGAAATGGAAATATAGAATATATGAAATATATGTTTGCACCGTGATCTCTAAATGGTGGAAGGTTTCGGGGTTCTGGCCATGTATCTTAAGTTTGGTTTCCTTGGAGTAGATTTCAGTGGAAGCTTATGGCACTTCTGTGATACAAGGCTTTATTTACACAAATACACCGGCTGAGCATAAGAGGGAAATTTCATAGCATGAACACTCTAGCAGGTCCTGCTTCCCCGCTGGTTTTCTAGGGGTTGCCCCTAATGCCACAGCTCTGATTCTCACAGAAAGCAAGCCATGCCTCTGCAGTTCTCAGACTCAGTTCCAAGACTGCCCATCTATAGCTGTCTTTCACAGAGAGACATCTTGATGACATCACCTCAAGTCAAGGGGGAAGAAAGGTATGCCCCTTTGCACAGGGGTCTCAAGATTCTGTGGCAACACATCACCTGTACTTAGCTATTTCTTCAGTTTAGCCTCCCAACAAAAGGGAATCACGCCAAGCTTGTCCACCCTGTTTAACTTAGTTGGCAGTCTCATTTGACAAGCACAGTCACAGGGTTCATAGAGGTGACCCCTCCCCAACCCACTTAGTTCATCCTCAGACAAAATTATCCTAGTCTTTCAGGGCTGCTTGTAAGGATTGCTGAAAAACAGTAGGAAAGGTGTCCTCAACACTATATAAATGATACCGTATTGGCCTGAATATAAGCCACACCTTTTCCCCAAAATTAGGGCTGTGAAAAGTTAAAGTGTGACTTATATTTGTGAGCCTTATGGCTCCCCCCCCCCAGGAAGCAGTCCGCCCACCACTCCCAAGCCTCCCCTAGCCGCCTAAAGAAGGGGGAAGGGGGGGAGGCCTCCAGCAAAGCCGTGCAGCTCCCCCCACCCAGAGCAGCCCGGGAGTGTGGGGCAACGGCGTACAGCCCACCCGCTGCTCCCAAGCCTTCCTCAGCACCGGCTTGGGGAGGTAGTGCTGGGAGTGCCAGAAGGCAGTAGTACCAGGAGGCCGGCATGCAGTACGCTCAAAAGCGAGCGCCAGTGCCAACTTGGGGAACAGGGCACTGAGCGCTGGTGCCAGCCGCCCCATCCCCCATTCAGGGCAGTAGTGCTGGGACTCACAAATAAGCCTTGAATTTAAAGGTGCGGCTTATTTGCGGGTGTGTCTTATATTCGGGCCAATACTGTAATAATCATCACCATCTACAAAATTCTGACTAGGCAAGTGTAATTGAGTAGTACAATAATATTCTGCAGTGAGTCTCGTGATAGTTGGTGTTTCACTCTCTGGAATCATACAATAACTTTTTTAAAAAAATAGCCTTTTGTCCTACAGGCTCCAGCTAAAAACAAGTTCTTGTATAAGAAAGTGCTTTAAAGTGTTTTGTTTTGTTTTGTTTTGTTTTGGTATGAATGGTTCATGGGTTTGGAATTCCTCAAGCTGGCACCAGCACTGCACTTGCAGAATGTACCAGGAATCCTCAAACACCAAATGACATCTTTGAAATATACACCTTGCTGCTCTGCCTTTTAGTGCTGCTGCGAAATCTTGCTCTTCAACTTGCCTGGCTCCTAACACCATTAATTCAGCAAAACGTTGCAGGTTCTTTTGAGCCAGGGCACTGGCTTGGGATAATTTTGTTAGACCCAAAGCAGCACCCTGATGGCTCAGCAATGCCCTGCCCCTGTATTGACTGCACCCCCACCCCGGGTCTGTCTGGAGTTTTAGTGTAAGACCGGCATGTTGGCAACTCAAATCCAAGTTGGAACATGGTGCAGTTTTTACTCCTACAAAATTCTCTTCCCTCGGGGAGAAAAACTTGTACAGAAGGATGAAATAATAATAAAAAGGTCTGCCTTGTTCTATCAGCTTCAGACACAGCCAAAAAGGGGGGTGGTTGGAATATGGCTAACATCAGGATGTCATGAATTAGATATTCTCGGAGAAGTATTTTTTTAGTTTAAAAAAATCCAGACTGTCAATGCTGGATTTCAGAACAGTAAGCTCATATAAAAGGTCCCAAAATGGCAGAGGCATGGAGTGGGGGGGTGTGTGTGGATTATGTCACTGCTTATTGCTTTCATCATAAGTTTAAAAGATAGGAATAGATACCCATGGTGACAGTCACACAGCCACATCCTGCAGAGTGCTCAGAACAATAGCAATTGGCACACTTGGGCGGGGGGAGGGGGGACTGCATTTTCCCAATGAGAAAATATTGCAGTTGGAGAGATGGAAAAATGCTACTGCCGTACAGCAGAACTACTTCCCCCAAACAAATGAATAATTGCTGTGCATTTAGAGTGCCCTGAAACTGCCAGAAAGCCCACCCTAAAGGCATAGAAAAAACCACACACCTTTGTTCGGTGTGCATCTGTAATTTGGACCGGGTCAGTATTTCCTAACCAGTCTCCATTCATCATTAGACATAGCCAAGGGTGAAGAACCTGTGGCCCTTCAGATGTTCTGCTTCCAACATCCTTGACTATTGGCCATGCTGACTGGCCTTGGTGTCAGGTTTTTTCAGTGGGGAAAACAAATCCTCCAAATAAATAAGTAAACCTAACTAACATCAGAAAACAGGTCTATTGTTGCTGGTAGATGTGGTAATTTAATAAAGCCTGGAGAGGCCAGATCTATCTACTCTCTGTTGTTTTTCAATGGGTAGAGTGTCTGTCCACCTGCAGGTGGACCTGGCATGAAGACAATGTCTTCCCTTCACTTCTCCCCCTGGCTCCTTTTACCTCCATTTGCACCAGCCCTTAATTAATTGCATTGCTGCCATAATTGGCTTCACAGCCCCCAGCCCACTGCACTTCCCTTAAAAAGGTAACATCCAGGATAACAATAGACTATCTTTCAAGACTGTCATACGTTACTCTAAACAACAACAACCAGCAGAGTTGGAGTAGGACCGGGGAGACAAGGGTTCAAATCCCCACTCAGTTATGCAGCTCATCTTGGGCTAGTCACTGTCTCTTAGCTTAACCTACCTCACAGGGTTGTTGTGAATATAAAATGGGGATGAGGAAAAGCATGTGTGCCACACTGAGCTTTGTTGAAGCGGGGTGGGATATAGATTTTTTTAAAAAAAAGATTATTTAATTAATAACCATTAATATTCACTGCTTTGTTTCTGGTGCCTGCTAAATACTTCTTTGTTTAGGCAAGCCCATCTGGATATGTATCTTTATTATCTATGGTTTATGGTGATGTACATTTTTAGCAACTGCTGGTTTTACTTAGATTTTGACAAATATTTAAGTTAGATCGTTTCTAATGTTCAATTTTTATGAACACTTTTTACTGAATATTTTATATTCTCTGTAAATTGCATAGAGGTTATGGATGATTAAGCAGTCTATACAACCTGGGTTTTTATTTTATTTTTTAATGAAAATATAATCATTTAAAACACACATTTCATTTTTATTCTTAGTATATTTTAATTTCTTTTATATATATAGAATCCATTTGTTTAAACGGGATATCAATAATTAGAAACAAATACATAAATTAACAGTGTGAAGCAGCCCTAAGTAAGCGCTTGGGCCAAAGTCAGGAAATAGGAAACTGCCACTTGGAGGAAATGTGTCATTGACCCAGCTGCCCCCCTTCATTCTATCCACCAGGAGCTGCTAGACTTTGAACCAGTTGGCAGTTGTGTCCTGCTCTTTTTACAGCGTCACTTTCTCTCTCCCTGCAGGTACATTGGGGCCCTGGGGGCAAGGGTGATCTGCGATAACATCCCTGGATTGGTCAACAAGCAGCGACAGCTGTGCCAGAGTTACCCAGATATTATGCAGTCCGTTGGGGAAGGAGCAAAAGAGTGGATCCGGGAATGCCAGCACCAATTCCGTCACCACCGCTGGAACTGCAGCACTTTGGACAGAGACCACACAGTCTTTGGCAGGGTCATGCTACGAAGTAAGTCCCCAGAGCAGAGAGCCCCACTGAATGGTGCAGCATAGGAATCTTTGACCTGTGATTATGATGTTCTCGTTTGAAAAAGGTCAATGTTGCCTGTCTCTCTGTGCTTATTTATTAATTACTGATTTATCATTCCTATGAGGCATCTCAAACCGACTTCCTGCATCATGCTGGCATCCGCCTGTCTCGAGAGACAATGGAGGCTGCCTCCAGGGCAGGGCTGTCATATTTCAGAAAGTGAAAATCCAAACACAAAAATTGTTGAGCTTCTTTTGCAAAATCTCATAAAAATAAAGTTTCAGCTACTTTTTCAGAATTTGCCAAAATCGGCACCTCCGACATGGGTTGCCGTACGTCCGGATTTTCCTGGACGTTTCAGCAATTTCTGCCCAGATGCTGTTCCCGATGGCTGAATCCTGGGTATGTCCCGGAAATTCTGGATGTATGGCAACCCTACTCCAGGGGTGAAGCCAAACTGCTGCGTTAGCAGCACTTATCTCTCCAGGCCGTAAGCTTGTGCAGTGTGTATGGAGGTCCTGGTCTGTTTAGATGACAATACTCCCCTCTTGGCCTCGCTGATGTGGTCCAAAGGAAAGAAGAACAACATGTTTGGCACCAGCTTGGCTGCAGGGGTTGCTGGAAGGAGGCATACAAGATGCCATCGAACTGTTTTAGGGACTCCACTCTGGATTTATGTAGGGTTTGCTCCTTAGCCTTTTAAAAGAGTATTAGACAAATTCCTGAAGGACAAGGCTATCAGGTCTACTAGCCATGATGGCTATGGTATATCTCCACTTTTGGAGGGAGTATGCCTCTGAATAAGGGACGCGGGTGGCGCTGTGGGTTAAACCACAGAGCCTAGGGCTTGCCGATCAGAAGGTCGGCAGTTCGAAACCCTGTGATGGGGTGAGCTCCCGTTGCTCGGTCCCTGCTCCTGCCCACCTAGCAGTTCGAAAGCATATCAAAGTGCAAGTAGATATGGTAAATAGGTACCGCTCTGGCGGGAAGGTAAACGCCGTTTCCATGAGCTGCTCTGGTTGGCCAGAAGCGGCTTAGTCATGCTGGCCACATGACCCAGAAGCTGTACGCCGGCTCCCTCAGCCAGTAAAGTAATATGAGCTCTGCAACCCCAGAGTCGGCCACGACTGGACCTAATGGTCAGGGGTCCCTTTACCTTTACCTTTTATGCCTCTGAATACGTTTCTGGTGAACACAAGTATGGAGGGGAAGTGGCAGGCACGATGCTGCTCATCTTAATCATTTGGCTGGCTGCCATAGTTTTCCCCCGCTGTCATTTAATAAGAGATCTGCAACAAGTTTTTACCAAGCTGTTTATTGTCTAGGTGGGTTCACTGTGAAATAATTTTATTGAAAATCTTGAATGCTGTGGGTTTAGCACCTTTCCAGGCTTCAGGAAACAGAAGCAAATAAAATGGACGACTTACTTATTATTTTGAATTTAAGATTTATGGAAGCAGGTACAACTTTACAAGGACTTGAGGTTGGCAATATCCTTAGCATAATTTCACGGCTTATGCACGCCAATTCAGAAAGAAAGATCCCCACATGGAAGTAGCCCTTATGAGCATGAGAACATAATAAGATCCTTCTGGATTAGGCCAATGGCCCATCAAATCCAGCAACCTGTTCTCACAGTGTCCGACCAGATGCCCATGTGAAACTCTCAAACAGGACCCAAGCACAAGAGCACTCTCATCTACTGTGATTTCCACCAACTGATATTCAGAAGTAATGTTGCCTCCGACTGTTATTGCATTCATCATGGCCAGTAGCCTTTCTGTGTTGCTCCATCTGCTGGATCATTATGGTTGCCCTTTTCTGAACCTTTTCCAACTCAACAAAATCCTTTTTGAGGTGTGGTGACATGCACACATATATGCAAATGTGTACAGAGAGAACAGGGTGAATAGGCAGAGGGAGAGAGTTTGGGAGTTTCTTAGAATTGGAACTCTTCATACCTGACTGGGACAGACTCATATTTACGAGACACGTCTGCAGGCATAGCATTTAGCTTTGTCCAGGAAGGAAGAATCTTTTGCTAATCGCTGTGGACAGAGCAAGGCCTAAATTACCCTGCATGATGTCTTGGCTTCCCCTGTATACTAAGCAAACAGTAATAGGATATGTCACTGTGCTGGGAAGTAGCCACTTCAGAATAGGAGAGAACACCTCTGGAAGCATGAGCTTGAAAGTAAACTGTAACAGGATATATAAATATTTGGCTAGCGGGAGCTGGCTGGGAATCAGCTGCTGGGGCAAAGTTTGTAGTCACCCTGCATAGTGCAAAAGGCCAAGCCACAGCTTTGACCTTCCTCTCAAAGAGGGACTGTGGTCAGGGAGTAAAACGCACCCCTGTGGAAGGCCTCACACATCAGTGTCTAAAAGCTCCAGTGTGCCCTGCACTGGCTGTGCCGATAGATGCGTTTCAGCCCTGCCCCAAATGTTACAAACACTTGCTTTAAATGATACACAGGGAAGCATGCAGGCGCAGAAAGTCGGTGTTTAGTGTGTATAGAAGTGGTTTTGTGCACTACCCCAATGTTCTTCTCAGTCTACATACAAGTATAGGTAAGTGCATAGACACCTATTTGTCCTTGATTTTTACAAAGAAAATAGTGCAGGGACAGGATTCACATCTCCATAATGCCTTTTACCATAATGTTGTGCAATGTGAGACTGATATAGGCTAACACCAAATCAGTAAGTTTGCCTACCAGATAAGCATCTCAGCCTACTTACATCTAGTGTGCGAAGTGTTAATATTTGGCAGGAGCCTGCCTTCTCTTTGCAAATTTGATTGTAGTCAGGTAGTCCATTAACAAAACAGTTTTGTATCTGTAGTCTATTTTGCTTCCACGTTTGAGCTGATCTTTCTTTCTGCTTGGCAGATTGAATATAGTATAGTTGTTTTCCCACTCCCTTTAACATTGTGGTACAAGATGTTATGGGATATGCCATACATCTCACATAGTCCCTAGCAGGGAATCTTTTTAATGATAGGCACGCTGCTTTAGCACAAGTTATACATGTGAATATGTTTAATAGAACCTTGTCCTAAGTTAAATCAATAAAAGCCAAGCACTGTCCAGCTGATCTTACCTTCGGTTCCTGTTTCTAGAAAGCAGACCTGCCATTTGCTTCTCCAGCTTCTGCTGAAGGTTGCTAGATTGCACCACTGGCTTTGAAGCTGTTATCCGAAGGCTGCGTCTGAGGAACGCAACAGTGTGGTTTTGATTTGCAGCTGTTTTTATGGCCATTATAAAAACAGATGCGAACTCAAAGCAGAACTATAAAATACCAGGCAGCATCCTGCACTGCATGGGGACTTGCCAGGCGATTTACAGCTTCTGGAAGGAGCGGTACTATATATTCATTTATCCAAAAAAAGACAACAGCCACCCAGATATGATGGGAGGATCGTGCTGTTCAGACTCAGGGGGTACAAGGAGAGAGGTGTGGAACCAGAAAGCATAATTTCTACAGATGCATGCAAACATGTGAACAAAGAAGTCCCAAGATATTTGAACCTTGGCACATTGTGGAGATGAAGGCAGGCAGACAGAGGATCAGACAGACTCTCCAAAGAAAATTAAAAACAATATTGAAATTCCTCATCTTCTGTCAGCAGACCTTTCTTTATTAGGGCCCTACACCCTTGTCTTCCAGGCTGCTTCTCAAAGACATTTTACCTCCAAGAAGTCCATTTTCATGGCATCCTCTTCAGCAGGACCTTCACTGTTGCTTGATCATTGAATTTACCCAACTCCAGTCCCTGCTCAAAACCAGAAATAATGGATCTAAGTGAGCCTTACCTTTGTGTCTTTGTGTCCTTTGTGTCTCATCAACTTGTGTTGCACCCCCCCCCCCCAGAATATCTCCTCTACAATGGTTAACATAGTTTCATTGTTATCCTTGCTAGGCTTGGGGTGCCAATCAAATAGCCGATGAAATAAGCATCTGATATTTTACTGTTATCACATATTGCCAACTATCCCATGAAGTCCAAAATGTTCTTCTGTAGGTAATGGCGTGTACTTTTTATTGGATCACACTGACCACAAACATCCCCTTCCTGATAGCTTCCATAATCTTCCCTGTTATATCCCTACCCCAAATGAGAGTCAGTGTGGTGTAGTGGTTAAGAGGGGTGGACTCGTAATCTGGTGAACCGGGTTCACGTCTCCGCTCCTCCACATGCAGCTGCTGGGTGACCTTTGGCTAGTCACACTTCTTTGAAGTCTCTCAGCCCCACTCACCTCACAGAGTGTTTGTTGTGGGGGCGGAAGGGAAAAGGAGATTGTTAGCTGTTTTGAGACTCCTTAAGGAGGTGAAAGGCAGGATATCAAATCCAAACTCTTCTTCTTCTTCTACTACCCCAAAAGAAGCAGCTGGGACTGTTCTGTGCTAAAGGATAAACTAAAACCCTTGTATACAGCAGCTTCTCTTCAGGTGATTTGCTCTTCAAAGAAGAACTAGTAGAGCTGAAAAAAGAAAAAAAAAACATCCATAGAAAGAGCGGCACAGCTCACAAAAGCCCCAAAGTCTCACAGTTATTACCATAACTGAATGTAAAGGCTGGCTTTTGTCTTTCATGGTTACTACTATGGATGCTTTATTTGCTTAATTTCATTTTAAATAATAATGCATGTAATTACCAATAGATCAATAACGTGTTGGCTGCTCAAATGACCAGCACTGCTCCCCTGAAACAGACCTCTAGGAGTTCCATAAACCTTATGGCTTGGAATGCCTCTATAGTAAAAAGCCCAGACTCTCCTCATAATAAGTAGACTGTTCTCTATGATTTAATGATTTACTTCAATTATGAAATATTTGCATACTCTCTCTAAATTGCTAAATATGTACAGATGTGAAAAATAAGAAGGGAGAAAAAATGTTGAAGAGATAGCTGTGATTAGTGAAGATTGCTAAATATCATGAATGCAAATAGACTAGATTAAAATTAGATTACAAAATCAGTTCAGAATGGAGAAAGAGAAGGCAAGAGGTTCCAAATATAGATACTTCAACTTCACATTGAAAGTTAGTTCCAGCGGTTTTTCTTATAAGAGAACAATGGCAAACGTAGGAATCCAATTTGTAAGATTTCATAAGGAAAAAACCTGGAAGTAATGATCTCATTGTGCTCGGTTGACTGCACTATTCTAAGTGTGTTTTAAAAAAGAAAAGAAAGGGTATATCAAAGACTTTGATCTTAAGCAAAAGTACTTGGAAATTGATCTGAATCAGTGTTGTTATTGTAATTTATATACCGCCTTTTATCCAAAGATCTCCCTGCAGTGTACAAAACCACTTAGCTTCTGACTCCTGGCTCACTATTCTTGTTTCTTGTTTCCCACCCATTTGGCAGGTAGCAGGGAAGCTGCCTTCGTCTATGCAATCTCCTCCGCTGGAGTTGTATACGCCATCACCAGGGCTTGCAGCCAAGGTGAGCTCAAGGCCTGCAGTTGTGATCCCCACAAGCGGGGCCGCTCGAAGGACGAAAGAGGGGAGTTTGACTGGGGGGGCTGCAGTGACAACATCAACTATGGGATCAAATTTGCAAAGGACTTTGTGGATGCCAAAGAGAAAACAGTGAAGGATGCCCGGGCCCTGATGAATCTGCACAACAACCGCTGTGGCAGAACGGTTAGTAGCATGAATTCTTAGCAGCTTCGCAGTGGCTGATATGAGTCGTCCTGTATGGTTCAATTCAGTTGTTGTTGATGGGAGGGCCCGATATGGGGCGGGGTTGCTTATCTGTCTTCCTAACACTGAGCATTGCTGCCAGTTCCTGACAGCCGGAGGGCAAGCCGAAGGGGAGCTCAGCATGGTTTGGGTGCAGCGACAAGAGCATAAGATTGGTTCTACCACCTCAGGCACATGGTGCTGAGCACCCCACAACTCACCCTTTCAGGAACTGGCAACAAGATGTAGTGACGGGAAGGCAGGTGAGCAACCCTACCCTGCCTGTGTCACCCCACTGATTGTGCCAGCTAATAATTTTGAATAAACCACCCAGAGCCCTTTCTGTGCTACAGATCTCAGCCCGTGGAAAACGCTGACATCTCAGATTTAATTGTTGGAGAGAGAGACCTAGAGTTTTGTTAGTGGGGCTCTAGTCCTTTGGACAAAAACAAGGCCTCATTCAACAGGAACTCCCTTCCCCTCATTTAGACCAGGCTTCCTAATCAAAATAAGCCAATGGATGGGAGTCTGTGGCCCTCTGTTGTGAGACTAGCTGCCATCACTCCTGGCCATTGACTTTGCTGGCTATGGCTGATGAGAACCACAGTCCAATAACATCTGGAGGGACACAGGTGCTCCATCCCTGGCCTAAGAAGAGTTTAAACCAGGGGTTGTTGGACTTCTATCAGTCCCAGCCAGCTGGCAAAAGGTAGGGAAGGGGAAATCATGCCATACTCAGCCACAGACCCAAGGAGAGATTTGGCATTGCGCTGTGTCAAACATTCTGCCAGTGCAAGCATTTCAGCTTGCCTGACAAAATGACCCCCCTCCCCCCCCCCACTGCGATGCTGTTCTGGGGGATTCTACACACACACACACACACACACACACACACACACACACACACACACCAATTTCAGGGTGCATGCAGAGGAAGGGGAGAAGCCCTGTTGCACAAGCCCTTGCATTGGCTTCCACTGATGGCTTTCATTAGTTGAATCCCTTCCATGCCTGCATATAAATACAATCAATTTCTGTTCTGTCAAGCTGGCATTCTTTTTAGCCAGAAAGGCATGCCTCTGTAGCATCATTACAGAAAATTTGCCTCCATTCATGCAGTGATAGTTATCCATTTCAGCACAAGCATTTTCAATCAGGTCATTAAAGGTTCCTTAGATTTGCTTCCAGTTGGGATGAATCTTGGATCTAATAGACTAGCCCAAGGATTTTGACAAAAGAAGAGCTGCAGGTATTGTTCATAGGGCTGGCGGGTCTTTTCTATAACTAGTGAAAACGCCCTAAATGGAAACATAGGAGAGGTAAGCAAAGCAAAAGTGTCCGAGGCAGCGATAACCAACACAGGAGCATTATTAAAGCAGTTTTTGTCCATAATGGGAACATGTAGGGTCATTTATAGGGTTGATGCTGTCTCTTCTGTTCCAGGCTGTGAAGCGTTTCCTGAAACTCGAATGCAAATGCCATGGTGTCAGCGGCTCCTGCACTTTAAGGACTTGCTGGCTGGCAATGTCGGACTTCCGCAAAACAGGAGACTACCTCCGGAAGAAATATAACGGTGCCATCCAAGTAACTATGAACCAGGATGGCACTGGGTTCACTGTGGCCAATAAAAACTTCCGCAAACCCACCAAAACGGACCTTGTATATTTTGAGAATTCACCCGATTACTGTGTGATGGACAAGTCTGCAGGTAAATGGCTCCTTTGACCAAACAGCAGGCTTTCTGTGCCCTTACTCGCTAGCTATCCTTCTCTCATGGGGACCAGCAATTTTATTCTAATCATAAATGCCCAGGACATCTTCAACATTGGGGTGAACAACATGCTCCCCCACATTTCATGACAGCAGGCTAGTTTAGGGAGTGCACAGGGTTATGGGTGAATAGCACACACAGCAGAATGGCAGGCAGGGGTTCAGGAGGACTATCTGGTGTCTCTTGTCAGTGCCCCCTCATGGCCCGTGGCATCTGCCACTTGGGACAGCTGCCTCACTCTGCCTAATGTTAAAGCTGGCCCTGATACATTTCCTGCCTTGCCCAAGCCAGTTTATTGTTGTTGTAGCACATTATTAAGACCGGGCATATATTCATTCCCAGGAATATAGGAAACTGCCTTATGCTAAGCAAAGCCATTGGATCTCGCTAGCCCAGAATTGTCTACAATGACTGGGAGTGGCTCTCCAGAGTTTCAGACAGGGGGCTTTCCTAGCCCCACCCACGGATGTCAGGGACTGAAGCAGAGACCTTCTGCATGCAATGCAGATGCTCTGGCACTGATCTATAGCCCTTCCCTATCAGTCAAGGGCAACCTATACAAGTCAAAGGCATTTTTCAGATGCTTTAGGTTGCACTGCTTCAGATAAGTGCTTGTAGAATTTGCTGCCATGTACACTGTGGAAGGGAACCCATAACTCAAGTTGACATAAGCCGAGTGTATAAGGTTTCCAGATTTTCGCTCTTCATCAGCAAACCTAATGCAAAATCCAATGAAAGTATTCTTCTATTTTTACAGGTTCGTTAGGGACAGCCGGACGAGTGTGCAACAAGGTCTCACGTGGGACCGATGGATGCGAGGTCATGTGCTGCGGCCGAGGGTATGACACCACCCGCGTGCGGCGAGTCACCAAATGCGAGTGCAAATTCCACTGGTGCTGCGCTGTCCGCTGCAAGGAGTGCGAGGACACCGTGGACGTTCACACGTGCAAAGCACCCAAGAGGGCAGAGTGGGTGGACCAAACCTGAGACAGTGTGAGCCAGAGGGGGGAAAGCAAAACTGGCACAGTGCCCCAGGGCTTGGGCATTCTGGGAATTGTAGTTCAACTGCATGGCTTTTATTTAATTATTTCTGCAAAGCACTACGGAGAAGACTACATTTCCCACGGAGATAGCGAGCTCTTCTGCTCATCCAGTAGAACTCATTCCTCTAACTTTAAAAAGGAATTTTCAAATGACACGGAACTGTGAAGCTTCCTTTGCCTGGCGATATTGTCCAAAGAACAAATATATAAAAAGAGGGAACAATGCAGCTGCGTAGGAGCACAAGAGACTGAGGAGCAGGTTACAATTAGCTGGAGAACCTTGCCTCTCTCCAGGGAATGTTCAGCAGTATATTATAAAATGTTGCCTAACCTGCAGAAATCCCTCCATCTACCCTGGAAGAAAGTACTCTATTTCCCAAAAGAAGATGGCTGTATAGTCCTAAGGAACTACATGTTCTGCTATGGATCTCCACTCATACAGAGGCCACCATGGCTGCACTATGGACATTAGCTGAACAACAGCAACATTGTGTAAAGGGACTTCGTTACTTTTTCCTTTCTAATGGAAAGCAAACTGTGGAGTTACAAAGTTGGCAGCCGAAAGAAAACCAGTATCTACAGTTGAGAATACATGTGTATGTCTGGACATGCTGGTAGGTTCTAAAGGAAACTAATATAAAGGTGACTTTTTGGTACAAATGCACTTGTACATCATGTAGACTGCTTTAAATACTTTAAATCAAAATCCCATATAAACCTGTATCAGAAAACGGTGTTCTTTGCTTTGTGGCTTTCTACAGTCGTGGCTAGGAAGGTGAGTAATGGGCAGGTTCTTGCCCTATGTTATTGCTGCACTCCACAACTGTGGCACTTCTAGACTATAAGGTCAAAGCAAAGTTCTTGAGGCTAAAGGCAGCATAACAGTGCTATCAGATCACCAAGCTAAGATTTCTCTTTTGTCTCTGCATCTCTGAAAACTTTCATCACCACCTCCCACAATCCTTGCATATTCCTCTTTTCTGTCATTCTACATTCCCTGGCCACACTGTTGAATGTCTATTCTTCTTCCATAGCCTCATGTGCAACTGTTGGAGGTGCTTCAGTTTGCGCCTCCGCTGAGATTACAAAAATGCAGCCATTGCTGTATCAGTTTTCCACTCCTTCCAAGGCGGAACAGGCAAACACAAATCTCTTATGTTGTGATTCTTGCGTTGTGGGGGTTGGACCAGATGACCCTTTGGGTCCCATCAAGGATGACTTGGGTCATGGTCTCATGGAGTCACATGCAGCTCCTAAGCCATAGCTTTGATCACCTGAAATCTAGTGCAGGGTTTGACCCCCATCTTGTGAATCAAGTCATTAAGCCAAGCTCTGTAAATTAATCCTTTAGGATGCAGAGTCACTGTTTGGCCCCTTGCACCAGTAGAGACCTGCAAGCATTAAAAGGGTCCTATAAGGATCATTTTCAAAACCATGAATATAAAAGCTATTTGGCAATACAAACCCAAGTGTCAGTCTTTTGTGCGACATCATTTCACAGTTTCACGGCGACTGTGTGGGCTTTGTCTCTGGAACATAACTCCTTAGGATGAAGCCAGGACTGTTAAGCTTGTTTAGGTTCACAGTGTTGTTATAGCTTTTGCGAGCTCAGCAGAAGCCAATGAATCAGTCTAAAGCCACATGGCACACCCACGCCACAGGGGATGAACCAGTTTTGTTGAATAAATGCAAATACCCAACTATGGGAGCTTCGCATCTGCAATCAGCATATTGTCCTCACTGTTATGCAATAGCTGCATTGCACGTGTCTGCCCAGACAGGCCACAGCAGTGTCAGAACCATATTAATTTACTGAACCTGTACACATTCTCCTTAAACACAAATCTCACCTTGTTTGGTGGGACTTACTCCCAAGTAAATGTGCAGAAGTTTGCAGCTTAGGCAACTTAACTTAAAAAAACAAACAAACCAACAAAACCCCTGTTAATAACCTCTACAGAACTTTTGAAGGTACAAAGCTCCTGATAATCCTACACAGTCCATGTCCAAACCAAATATTTCACCTAATGCATATTACCTTTTAGGAAGTCTCGGGTCCAATGTCCAGCATATCTAGATAGAGTTAGGAAAGACCCAAGCTGAATCTCTGGAAAGCCATGGGCCAGTCTTTGAGCGTTGACATTTATGAGCTAGGCAGATCAATAATTTGACTCTGCATATGTCAACTTCCTGTGTACCAGCTCCCTTTCTCTCTCTGATGCAGGATCAGGGATGGAGACCATGGCAACTGGACCTGCAGATTTCAGACAACATAGCCTTTTCCTAGGCACAAAGACCAAAGATGTGTTGAGAGAATCTTAATGTATGGCTGGGAAACGTTTGTGGGTTTTTTAAACCAAAGGGCCACATTCCCTTCTGGGAAACCTTCTAAGGGCCACATGCCAGCAATTGGCAGGACGAGAGGCAAAACTGGGTAGAGCAATGAACATGAATATCACTTTTGTATGGTAGACTAGTTTCTACACATATCCACACGCCCATCTCTGTCTTCTATCCATGCAAGCAAGAAACATTATTAGAGTTTATGGACATTTTTCCAGTCTACAAAAATGCTCAAGGAGCATACAGACCTGGAGGTTCTCCATTCCTGTCTTAATGGAAAATATCAGCATTGCTAGCTTAGACAGTGGTGTACCTAATAATTTTATTGGGGGTCAGCAGCAAGATCCTATTTCATTCCTGGCTTTTTACAAATTCAAAAGGTGTTTTCCAACGTTCAGATATATGTTCCAATATATATGATGCAGAATTGACATTGCAGAAAATTACTAGCCTGCACCTTTCAGGGTGCTGTTGCTGCAGAACGTCTAAGTTCTCATTGCTCAAATAGAAAAAAAGAACCAGATTTGATAAGCTCTTGCCAACTAGTAGTGACTGAATTGCAATGCTACATAAAGCAGTCTTCCAAAATTGCATTCACACCTTTAAGGAAGTATTTTAATGGTTAAGCAAAACTGGATCATCATTAGATCATCCCTTATCAAACGTTATGCTGAAAGTCTCCCAAGGCTATTGTGTGCCTGAAAGGGGTATGTTCATAAGAATAGAATAAGTCCAAGAAATGTTGAGAACAAATGACACCTAGCTTTCCCATTGTCTGGTTGGGGAGAGAACACAAACCTGGGAACATGGTCCTCTGCTGCCATGGCAACAAGCAGCTCACCTTTTTAATTTCCCCACCTTCACAAGAAGGTCACATCTCCTATTCTTTCTGGTGTGGCATTGACACAGTTTGCTGCTGGCCTACAGAAGCTTTGATGAGAGCTATATACTCAGTACCAGGCAATATGAACAGCAGGGAGCTCAACTTAAGGAAAGAAAGAGGAAGAACATTATGAAAGCATGGGCAATGTCAAATGTTGCATTACAAATCCAAACGTTTTCCTCATTTGTTTCAACAAAATAAGCAATATATACCTTTTTAAAATCCCCTCACCATTTTCACCATTGTTTTAATTGGATTCTATTATTTGCATTCCAATTTGACACTTGAAAGACTTCTAAAACCTTTGCTTCACCCGACCAGTTTTTCTTCTCATTGGCCTGCTTACCAATAGACATACACATACATTTTCTCAGTATTCCTTACTCCAGCTCTACAAGGTAGGTCAGTATTATCATCTCTATAGCACAGCTGAAGGACTAAGGCTAGAACACAGTAGCTTGCTTAAGACCACTTAGTGCAGGCATGACCAAACTTGGCCCTCCAGCTGTTTTGGGACTGCAATTCCCATCATCCCTGACCACTGGTCCTGTTAGCTAGGGATGATGGGAGTTGTAGTCCCAAAATGGCTGGAGGGCCAAGTTTAGCCATGCCTGACTTAGTGCAATGGTGAGGAACCATTGGCCCTCCAGATGTTTCTGCACTACATTTCCCATCATCCCTGAAAGTCGGCCATGCTGGCTGAAGCTTATGGGAGTTAGACTTCAATAACATCTAGATGGCTACATGTTGCCACCACTGACCTAACAAGTTCAAGGCAGTGGTAAGATTCAAAGCATTAGCTTCCTGTTTCACAGTCTTTAAAAATGTCTTTTTATTATAAAGAAAAATAATACAAAGTATGCTTTCCGTTGCAATTGCAGGCTATGTTTTCATTGCAATTACATTTTTTAAAAAAATCAAAATAAGCTTGAATTGGTATTACAAAACCGAAAAGCAGTTATAAATATTTATGTTAATGTTATATTTAAGCAGAGAAATTAATAAATCGGCGCCACAATAAACTTTTCCCCTGTCTTTTGTTTTCTCTCTCAGTGTCACAGTTTATGTAACTTGCCATTTAGGCAGGGGGCCAAATTTTAGTAATCAACTCTTTCATAGAATATATTTTATGCACTTCACCCTTTTTTGCAGTTACAATTTTAGCAGCCACCAGCAAACCAGAAGTTAGGCAAACCATAACCATTAGGATTCCCCTCTCATATTTCTAACTATCTTACATAACAAACAGCAGCAGTTCGGAGCCTATGAAATGTTGCTCACATTGTTTCTTTTAGAATGTTATCTCAATATGCCTGCATCTTAGAGCACTTCCACCACCTATGAATGAAGTATGTATGAGAACAGTTGCATCTCAAACTCCTCATGTATTAGATTAATTTAGGGAGAAATAAGATACCAAACACATAGAATCTTCTTTCATGGTAATATAAAACAAAGGAGAATTGCTTTTGGTAAGGGTTTTGGGTGGAGTTGAACATAGTATTATTACAAATTTTCCATCTGCACAAGTGTATCATCTTGCTAGATGGAACAACCCCCCCCCTCCCCATGCAGTGTCTCTGAACTTGCCCCCAAAGCCAATTTGGGGTGGGCACATGGGGGAAGGGGGAGCAGCATTGCACAATTGGATGCTTCTGCTGATAAGACTTGTTAGCTGAAACCTGTGCTTTGTATCAGTCTGCATCACTTATTGCAATTTCCAGCATTTTCTCCCAATCTTGTTTTTAATACCTCTTACATCACAGTCAGGGGTACCCCAGGGGTAATCTGTGACCCTCCAGATAGTACTTGTCTTCAACTATTATCATTCCTGGGCACTGGCTAAGTTGACTGCGGCTGACAAGACACAACCACCATTAGTCCCAGCCAGCATGGTCAATAATCAGGGGTTATGGGAGTTGCTACAATGGAATAGTTTCTCAAAATCAGTTATGTTACTACTCAGTGTACTGGCTCTTCCTGTTCTGATCACCTAATCATTCCAAATTGAAGACAGTGAAAGCCCATTCAGATCCTCCTTCAGCCATCATTCCTTGATATCTCACAATCCCATTTTTAATCTATTTGGAAGACTTGGCTACAATTTTAAATTGTTAAAGGTTTATTGAAGTTTTGGTTTGCAATATTTCACTTGCAATCCATTTGGACATGGGACTTCTGATAGCCTCAATTTTTTTACATTCTATAGGAAATTTCTGACATCCACATTTGGAATGATATTGCTTCTTACATTTGTTCATCAGATGTGTATCCATTTATTAGGGGGGGGGGTTTGCAAAGCTCAGCACACTCACAGCTCCAAGAGTGATCATTCAGTCTAACTGATTTCTGTGAAGGTCTAATTCATTCAATACTTTGGAATTAAAAACGGTTCTTATGTATTAAAGGGTTTAAAGTTATCTCTTGTGCCAGTTATTGCTTGCTCTTATTTTGTCTTTTATTCAGCAAAGCTGATAACTGAATAAAAGAATGCCTGGACAAAAAATGTTTTTCTGGCACCCCACACAATCTGTCAATCTACTTCAGATGAGTACTTAAAAAGAAGTATTTCTGCGGTTTCTGCATAACCTCATGTCTCTAATTGCATGTGTAGATCTCTCAACCAATATCAGTGTGCGGTACTTTGTATAAAGAGGCTGATGAAGACCAATCTATGCATGTATGTGCATGATCAGAAATTTCTCTTGGCAATCAAGATCCACTTGAGAGATATGTTGTCACATATTGCTCACCTTTACCAGGATTATAGCAATCCTAGAATAACTTTCAACAGAGCAAGAATAATTTCTAGGTGAAGGTTTACATTCCATCACTACTTTGAATTTTGTTATTATATGACTCAGAGAAATGGATTCGCTTACGATTCCATGTGAAGCAACATCTATTGCCTGGGTATTGGTTAGAATACCTTGCGGGATGTTTTTGCTCTCATCTCTAGTCATAATGTGCTTTTGCTCTAACATCATGTGCTTCTACAGGATTTGGAAGACCATCCTGTGCAGCTTCTCTATTTCTATTCAGTAATTCAGTACCACTTTGGCTTATGTTCAACAGAGATTTTGATGGGAAATACCCAATTTATACCGGAGTCCATCCTTAAGATTCATTAGAAATTTAATTGCTCCTTTTTCATAAAGTTATGCCGGAGAGAAATCTTAACTCAGCTCAGAAATCCAGGGCATCCAAATTCTGGTTCATCAAAAAGTCATTGTTTCAAATCTTGTCATATAGAATTTCTGATTCTAACTGAGACCAGAGCCAAAAATACAAGAACAATCATATTGTGGCAAGTGCCCTACTAAACGTTACTGAAAATGTGTGGGAAGAGCTGGTCTGCATCAGCTCCCTCTTATGCTCTAAGATTTCACAAGAGTGCCACAGGTCACAGCAAGGAGTCATTGTTGCAAAAGAAGCTCTGCACTGATGGCTGGTTCTGCACCAGACTTGGACTTTGTCAGGTCATCCATCCCATCACCAGTGACACTTGTATGCTCATGGTCTTCTTGGGATCTTCCTTCCCCATCCTGTTTGCTGCTGCATTAGCAAAATGAGTTGCCAAAGTCAGCCATGTCTGTGGTCATAGTGCAATTTCTAGAACAGTTGACAGATTTCAATGTAAATTCACACTAGTTGGTCCCAGTTGATCTACACTGCATTTTCATATGCTGCTTTTGAACAAAACCCAAATATTAAATACTTTATTTTCAACCATAGACAGCTGTGCTGTTGCTTAGTCAAGTCTCACTGCCAAGGAGGGCAACAGGCAGACCACAATATCCAAAGGGAAGATGCAAAGAACCGATAAGTATTTGTGGACTTTAGACTCAGTACACTGCCATTCTGCTTACGTTTTCCATCAGTGATCTGGGAACAGGGACTGACCTTAAAATATAGGCCATCTGACAAGCCTACTGCCATCCACGACCGTGGAAATTACTAAATTATATATACATTTTTAAAATTACAGTTCTGAAATATATTTCAGTGAACAAGAAAGTCCCTGGATCAAATGCCATGAACACACAGTATCTACTGAAGCTACTCTTTTAGCCTCAACCTGCTCATCTGTGATATGGGTATAACATGAACTTTACAGGCTTGCTATACAGACCAGGATAGTGTATGTGCAGTTTCTCTAACATCCGGAAAGTGTAATATGAATGCCAAGGATTCCACTATTGTGGTATTAAGATTTTGCAGCAGCTCCAAAAACCCGGTCAAGTTCGTATTTAAATTTTGGCCAGCTGCAGGCAGGTGCCTTCAGTTCAGACCGTCCAAATCCCTCCAGCATCTACAGATTACGTTGCTTGTACTCAGGTTTGCTTCTCCCCTCTCCAAATGGCATTACTAGAATTTCTGAAGGTGAAAGGGGAGACGAGAAGTTGAACTCAGCCCAGAGCCTTTCAAGCTTGCCCTAACAGACATGTTCATCAGCACCAAGATCTAATCTGCCGGGAAGAGCTCCCTTCATTTATCTTCATTATTGCCTCACCTGCCATCAATTTAAGACTTAAACCTTCACAACAAAACAAGCCTCCTCTCCCCCCCCCCCTTCCCGGAGGGTAATGCTCGCTCAGTGGTCTGGAAAGGACCTCAGTGCTAAAAAAGAAAGAAAGAAAAAAGTGCTGAGGGGCAACAGCCGTTGATGAACACTTATTCGTCCTTGCAAAACTGCTTAGGAGCTCCCCTCTGGCACGAATACCAGTGCTGAGGAGGCTTCCAGACCTACTTGATGAGTGACAGAGAATTTGGGAAAGTGGGGTGGGGTTTTAAGATGCCTTGCTTCATCAACAGTCCTGGACTACTTCTTCTGAGCCTCTGTGTGTGTGTGTTCAGTAAGCAGCAGAGGTAGTTAAGAGTGCCTAAGGCCTCATCCAATACAGCCTGTCTCTGCAAAGGTGTGAGGGAGGGCAAGAGTTCTCTCCAGCAGCTGCGTATTTTGGTAATTTCAGGAGCATTAACACTGAAGGAGGACTCATTCAGGGACAATGTGTTCCTCAAAGCCCATCATGTAAAAGATGCAATGCTGGTAATAAGTTGACTGAGAAAGTGGGGAAAATAAGGTTGCTGTCCCTTAATGCTTCCAGTGATGGCAGCAGTTAAAGGGTTTTTAAAAAGCAGAGGGTAAGGTGAAGAGATAAGGTGAAGATTTTGTTATCATGGAGCAACCATGAAAACAGAATCGTAGTCAGAGTCTTCACGCATAAGTGATTTTTGGTACAATAAATATGCAGTTGTTTGTTGCAAGGAATCCTGAACTCTTCCAAAACACTTCATGCTTCTGTTGCAAGGGAAAGAAAATTGCATTTTCCAAACAAAACTAGGAAAATGCAATTATCCAACACCATGCTCCTACTGTAATTGTAAATGATGTGTGGAATGCAGTTGCCAAGTGCTTCACAGGCATTTGATAAAGTCCACTTTTTATGGCTGCTGAGCACTTCCCCAAAGCAACAGAAAGTGTTAATCCAATTTAGAAGTAGCAACCTTCAGGAAGGGGAAGGGCCATCACTTTGTGATAGGGCCCACAATTTGCATATGGAAAACTCTGCTCAATTTCCCAAAAATTCCAGGAAAAGAATCACAGGGAGCAGGCCAAGGAATGTCCTTGTTGGCCAATCAGTGTCAAATTGTGCTCATGTGTACCATACAACTTCCTTAATCAGGTGGGTGGCAAGAGTAGTTTCTATAGGGAAATTACACAGCAGGGGAATAGTTAAACTCACCATTGCCCTAATATACAATCCTGATCAGTTGTCCCTCCCCAGCCAGCTGATTTTTACAAATAATAATGATGAACAGTGCTTCCTTTCGGCCAGAACTCACTTCCAGCACCTCTCTGGTGGGAACAATTGCCATTCTGAGAGAAAGAGGAAGGTGTTTATGGTGAGTTCCAGCACTTCTTTTTCTAGAAAAATAGCACTGATAATGAGATAGGAAATCCAATCACAGATCTTCAACATCCTGCCAAGTTGGGCTCTCAGAAAACTGAAAGTAGACAGGCTAATGGTCTCCCCACATAAGGTAGGTTTGTATATTCAAATGCTAACTTTGTCCAATAAATTTGCTTCTACTATTGGAAGGGGGAGGCAGCAGGGACAAATTAGCCATCCCTTTTAAAAGGACTCCCTTAATTGGTAAATCTAATAACATTCAGAACTCCCTACGTGCTCTCTTACATAATGTATCTTCTGTACTCAATTTTCCACTGAACGTGCACATTTCTCTTTTAAAAAGCAGATGTTTTCTATCTAGTGGAGCTTTTAAAAGGGGATGAGCCTTGTCAGGGATTCTGTTCCACTCACAAACCCTTCCTAAGTGATGTGTATTGTGTCTAGAAGAATCTCCACAGAAGATCATGTTCTAATAATCTTTAAATCTGCCATGTATGATATAGAAGGCTAGTGGGAGAGTTAATTGGTTTAAGAATGGATCACAGAGAACTGGGATGGAACAGTTGCAGTGAATTACACCAATTCCATCTGAAACAGAACGTGTGGGATACAAGTCAGGAAGATGCAGATACAGTCTTTCAGAGCAGAAGATGAGTGAAGCCAAACGTGGGCCACAGCATGGGCACCTCTTGATAAAGTTGCCAGCTTCTTTTATAAACATGTGCAGCTGTTTAAAGCACAGGGCCCAACAGACAGAAATTAGACGCTGAATTAGAAGCAGAAGCTTTCCTCACTGTTGCTTCTCTGCATGCTAGGAAAAGCTTATTGATTTGATTTTCTGCAGAGTAGTAGTAAGCCTAAACATAAATTATGGCTCCAATCCCACTGCTGTCATGGGCAGCTAGTCTCATAAACAACTGTTGAGTCCAGTGGTAGACAAACATGTAAATATGTATCCAATGATTCATCAGACCAGCTCATTAAGTCTCAGATGAACAGTATGATGAAGATGGGGGTTATTTCATTAGTCTATATCTGCATTAGCAATTTATGTTGCTGGATATCTTCCTTGATGGACAAGGATATTAGATTATGCTCCTTGCAAAACCATTGGTGTGTCCTTCATTCCTGTTGTACTTTTGCTGTGTCCAGTTCTGGACACCACCATTTAAGAAGTATATTGGCAAGCTGGAGCGTGTGCAGAGGAGCATGACTGAAATGATCAACAGTCTGGAATCCAAGCCTTATGAGGAACGGTTGAAGGAATTACCTGCCTGTTTAATCTGTGCCAGCAAAAAAGTTTAACCTACAAAAATTCTCTGTGCTAGACTGTTGGCGGAAGTACAGGATCAAATGGAAGAGAGGGATGAGAAATTCTCAGCAAAGTTTAAAGGCTCACACCTGGATATATTCAAGATTAAAATTACAAAAGGAGGAGGGGAATAAAATCCACGTTAAGAACATTTGATGCTGCTAATTTTTATTTCTCGTAGTAATTTACTGTAGCAATGACAAACTGCCATCCTTTTTTAGTTTTAAAACAGGAAGTTATTTAGTGCCTTTGGCATCATGCAGTCCATTTAACTGTTTACAACCACTCAACAGGGGAATTAGTGAGCTGTCAACATACAGTGTTTGAGGAATAGTCAGAAGTAGAAATTACAAAAAAAAGTTGCAGCACGGAGGGCTCTTGCCCATGGCTCTGGCCAGCCATGCCTTCTAGGAATCTCCATTCCATTTGCCTATTCTTCCCCAGTTTTTGTCTCCGCACTCCAGTCAGCATTCCATGGCCACTTATAAGCTCTGTCATTATTGGGCTAGACTTTTTTTTGGAGGGTGCCATCTTTGCCCACCCCCGTTTTTTTTTTTTTTCCTGCAAACCCTAGGGCTTTACCAGTCACTTTGCTATCTCCCTTTTCTTTTTCAGTGTGCCTGTTTTAGCTACAATCCTGTTGGCATTCACCCTCTGATTAGAGGGAGACGGTGAGTGTGTGTGTGTAGAGGAAACCTCTGAGTAAAAATAAAACAATCCTACTGGAATTTTCTTAACATGTGTCCATTGCTACTGGAATGTGCACATAAGCCCTTGGGTCCTTGTTCAAATAATAATTTTAAAAAGTCACTGAAATAAGTCTCTGCCTTTGCGAGAGTTGCTACTACTAAATCACCACATCAATGCGGTGTACATATTAACAGCCCTCTCTCTTAAGCATTTCTTAACAGCTTTCCACCCACAGCAGGAATTCTGCTTCGCACATGCTAATAGTTGCTAATTTTCCCCTTGAGGGGGGTTAGATCTGTGCAATGAAAAGGGATGGCTGCTGGTCCAGCCCCTTGGGGACAATTTATGGGACATTTGAACTAATATTTGTCTAACCTGCCACGACCTGTGTGGGAGAGGATTTTTTAGACACAGCCTTCAAGTGCATTATTACTGCACAGGAGACAGGCCAGACTGACCCAGCCAGCAGCAGCCAGGGGCGGTGACTGCTGTGGAAAGAGGGGGATGGAATTGTTGTCTTAAAATCTTGGCTGATGATTCAAGGCAGGGAAATGTGACAGTCCCCCAGTTGGCTGCAGCAAGACTGAAAGGGGGTGGGGGGAACAGTCAATGCAGACATCAAACCTGTAGACAGTAAACCAGTACTTAATTTGTTAATCAGCAATAGCTTCAGGTAAGATAGCGTGATTTTTTTAAATGCAGTTAACTTGTATTCATTTATAAATAGCCTATGAGAGAAAACAGATTGCATAAGCAGAGTCTACAGATTCAGGAATTTCAATTTGGACACATTGGCTGGTGCTGGCAAATGCATGAGGATACTATTACACACAGAAATATCCATGAGGCCTCTGTGTGAGAAACCTTTTGCATTCTCACAAAGAAATGCAAGAGAATACAGTATTGGTATCGACTATTTTTCAAAGGGCAGCACAGTACAATTCCTAGTGTGACTGGCAAGTCCCACAGAAGAATGTAAGTGGGAGAGTGTCCTCCAGAAGTTTTGAACGACAACTCCCATCAGTGGGTCTTTGTGAGGTAAATTAATGTTAGCTTGCTTCTTTCTTGAAGTAGTGCTGGGCAAGGTGGTGGAAATTTTTGAAAAAGAGAGCAGAGTATGAGAAAACTATTTCATCCCTTTAATTCAGGTTTGATGCAATGGACAATTTACACCAGGGCCACTGCTGCCTGTGTTGAGAAATTGCCAGCAGCTGAATTCTTCCAAGGTGCTTTCTTGAGGCAAGCTGAGTTTTGGTGCTACTTTGAGAAAATGAGTAAAGCAGCAGGCCTAGTCCCACTATTATGCAGACTGAAGCAGCGGCTTCAGGTGACAGGAGTGGGGAGCAGGAAGTGAAAGCAAGGTGTTTGGAGGACAGAGCTGTATTTGCCATATGGCTCTGTTCTTCCAAGTTAGCCTGATGCCCTCTGGTGCAGTGGAGGATGTGAGATTTCTAAACTGATCGCCTACCAACATTGATGCAAGGCCCACTGAGCACATGCCCAAGACTCTCACTCCATGTAGAACCTACAATGCAGGACCCGCTGGAATACTGTTGTCATATTATGTGTACAGTGGTACCTCTGGTTACAAACTTAATTCGTTCCAGAGGTCTGTTCTTAAGCTGAAACCGTTCTTATTCTGAGGCACGCTTTCGCTAATGGGGCCTCCCGCTGCACATGCGCCTCCATCGCGCAATTTCTGTTCGCATCCTGGAGCAAAGTTCGCAACCAGGAGCAGCTACTTCTGGGTTAGCGGAGCTCGTAACCTGAAGCATTCGTAACCAGAAGTGTTCGTAAGCAGAGGTACCACTGTTCTACCTGATAGATGATGCTTCAGGAAACTTACAGCTTACCTGCAGTGGGAACATGCAAACCTGATGTTCACCCCTGTACTCCACTGTATGTACAGCATACAATGAAGCTCTGTGAACACAGTGGTTACAATTCTTTTTCTATCAGCAAATCAGTCTACAACTCCTTGATTCTATCCCATCCTAGAAATGATGAGTAATGTTTATTGATAGTCATGAGAACCATGTAAATATCTCATCACTGGAGGGCACTCTACTAATTTGAGTTCTTCAGGCTTCCCAGCTAAAGACCTGCTGTCCTCCATATGAAAGGCGGACATGTAAAACACCCCTTCCAGCTTGCAATTCTGTGGATTCAACAATTGCTTCTTAAGTGAAGAATAACCTTCAGGCTCAGCACATATGTAATAAGCAGAGACAAATAAGTTCAGCTACCACCGCAGAATTACAACACTAGAGAACAATTTGCTGCATTCCTTCAAAGGCCTGTATGAACCCAATCTCCTAAATAAGTACCAGACACCAAGTGCTCCGTAAGCAAACAGAGCCCCCGAAGTGCATAAATGAAATAAGTAAAAAGCTTCACATTACATATAAACCAGCCGTTTGCACCTTGTTATTAATGGTCTTGACTGTGACCTCTGAACCCAGCCTTGCTTGGAGTCACGAATCCGCAAGTCTTGGCACCTTTGCAATAATTCCTAAATGCAGGAGAAGAATAAATAAAACTGTCCAACTTTAAATTAGATCCAATAAAACAGAATTTAGTTTCAAGCAAAACTGCATCATGAAGCTCTTTCATGGAGGAACTTCATCCAGAGATGACTGGCTGCCTGAGAACACTGCAAAAAAACAGCCCAGTTGGCTTGGATTATTTGGTTATCAATTTATTTTAAAAGAAAGAAGATTCTTGGTATTATCTGAATTGGCCACTATACTGAGTGGGGTAAGGGAAGAATACTATAAGTTAAGAGTAACCAGCAGAGAACAACCTGATCCCCATTTTCTGATTGCTGTTCACGGTGTGGGAGTTGGTGCTGCATGGACCATTAGATCCTTTAGCAACCTTTTGTATCTTTGACCCTGAGTGTGCTGATAAAACCACCTGGCAGGCATTCAAATAGGGATGCTGAGAGCTAATGGCATCAGTGTTGTGGCATTAACCATGGTTCCCTATTATCTTCCAGGCATTATACAGGGTGCTGTTTTAAACTTACAAGTCCTAAACTTCTGAACCCTGCATACTTACAGGCTGCTTTACCCCCTTATATTTCTTAGCTACTTCCAGTGTCAACCCAAAGTATGCCTTTGCCTTTATGGTGTGCTAAGTCTGATTATCAAAGTGAAGCGGAGAGGCACTTTCAGAAGCTGTCCCGCAAAACAGCGGAACTCTTTTTCCTTACATATATTGCCAACTCAGAGCTTCAGCATCTTTATCAGAAGAATAACAAGAATCAAGGTAAACACTTGTACAGTAACACACATCACCAGGAAGTATATCTTAAGCATATGTGTTTATGTAGGTAGCATGTGCCACTTGAAACACATCATGGCAAAGCACCTTGCCAAATGCTAGAATTTACTGGTAAAGGTTAGGAGAAACTTACATATCAAAAAGCAAGAACTGCAAAATTAAGCAAATACTTTTTTAAAAAAAGCCAATTCTACTCTCAGTGAGGAGCACAATGTGAATGCTATGCATACATTTCTAAGTTGCAGTTGAAAGGCATTGCCAAAGCAACATGAAATGGTAGAAGGAACTAAGACTCCAGAAAGAAGAAAAGCTACAATTCTGTGCACACTTAACTGGGGGCAAATCACATCAAACTTATTGGGGCTTAATTCCAAGTAAATATATGTAAGATCAAGCAGTTGAGAGCTAAAAGCTACCTGAGGGCACATAGAATTGCATTGGAACTGGAATGCACACACTGGAATGCAGTTTTGGAACATTCATAAAGAAGGCTTACACATTGGTTAAAATGATCTCTGGCTTTTTAGCACCATTCTCAGCTGGGCCAGTTGCTCCACATTTCAGTGTGCACAACTGAGTATGGCATAGAACAATGTGGATAAACATGGCAACACGTTTTACCAGATAGCAGAAGAGTAACACACACACACACACACACACACACACACACACACACAGTGTCTTATGGGAGCCACATAGGCTAAGAATTGCTGCCAGGACTACATTCACCACAAGCTCATCCTACTCTAGTACACTCATGTCAAAGAAAAGACAGTGAGAAAAACCAGCTCTAGGGAGTGATACATGGGAGGCTGTGCTTCATTTATAACCCCACACATATGCTGGAAAAGGTTCAACTTTAAAAAGCATTATATCGCCTACCTTATGGGCCCCCGTTGATTGTGAAGTGAAACTGCATGAGCACAACATGTCTATTAATCATCACAGTGATACCAGCGTGAGAAACAGCCCCTGTGGCTTACGTTCACTTGGAAGAAAACATAGAGAGTTACCTCCTGGTAGCTGAATAGTTCCAGCAATTTGTATCTCTTGCTTTCCTGTGTTGTCATATATGAACGCAAGTATCAGTATAGATGGGGTGGTAGGTGATAAGGTTGCCATGTGCCTTCTATTGAAAATATATGTATCTCTAAAATGGGGGGAAAGCATAAAATGTAACTGAGAACGGGCTTCCGGATTCTGAGCTGTTCCCGGCCTTTCAAAATTAATATATGGAATGGGGTGAGACCATAAGTGTTGGCAACATTTAAAATGAATGTCTCAACAGGCAGGGGACCCATGATCTATAAATCATCTGGGAAGTGGTACTATCTCATGCTTCAAGATCAACAGCCAACCTCTGTGCAAGGACTCACTGAAGACAGATATACATGTTTCTTTCCATTGTGGGGGCTATGCATCTTTTGCTGAAGCATTGTTCCCTCATTAGAATAGATGGGAGTGTGCTTTGACAATGCCTCTAATTGCAAACTGAGAAACGCATGTACCATCCAAAGTCACAGTGCCATCATTTAAAAGTTTAGGTTTCACAGTTTACCCCCACAAAGCTGCCATTTGGAACAAAGTCAGAACAGGGGGTTGGGATATCAGATCTGAGCTGTGTTAATGCTTCTGTATGATCATAGGTCAAGGCAAGCATCAATTTTGTCTGCTGCAATTAGAATAAATTCCTCCCAAGGTATCAGTCTCCATCAAGCACTACAAAGTTAAGCAATCCCAGAAACAGTTGAAAGCACAAGTGACAAAGCCCACTTGTTAAGCTCTGATTTATGACTCACTGAATGGTAAATGTGAAAAAAAACAATTCAGCTAATTTAATCCCTTAGAAGAGGGAGGACCTGGACCAGTTGCTGGGGTGGACATGTTAGTAATAGAATATAATTTGGCTTGAAGAACATGTAAGTGACCACAGCAATGTGATGATCATGAATTTCTACCCTGCCCCATCTTGAAGGGTGAGGTAGCATCATGGGTCATGAATCCATGTACTCTGCAAGGTAGCTGTAAACTCGTTAAAAATCAGAATCACAAGAATGTGGTGACCAATCTGAGAGGTCATATACTCAGGGTGTTTTAGAACAGGGGGGTGGAACCCAGTAATTTGTCCCACCAGCACAGGGATTTCTGCTTGTGGTACTGAACTCCCACTTTCCCTGTGCATACCTTGTGCCCTCCTTCAATCTGCTCCAGAGGTTTGGGGGAAGCCTCAGAATAGATTTAGGGGGCACACAGGATGAGGAAAGCAGGAAGATTTTGTTGCATGAGCAGAAATCCTCAGTGGTTCCACCTCCTCTGTGCTGCTATCCATTCACCTGCTTTCTTGCTTTGGGCCTAACCTGCACAGTTAGGGCAATATAATAGGAGAATGACAATGTGAATGGCTGCTCCTGTAATTTATCATTTGCTCGGGAGAGGACAGGTGAACAAGCAGCGACAGCAAGATGAAGGAGCAGCAGGACTAGGATTCTCTGGCTGTTGTCCGTGGGCTACTTGGGTGTGGGCCTCAGCAAATGCCAAGTGATTCCAACACCACTCCTGCAGGTTTTATTTTTTGTTAAAAAAACATTTACGCGCAGAAGGCAATTTCAACACACAGTCTATCAGATTTATTGCTTTCTGGAATTTCTGGAAAGAAAGCAGTAATCTCAAATTGTACAGCTAAAGTGAGCACAACACTCTTGCCCTCCCCGTCCCACCAAACATGGTGTTCTTAAATCGTTATAGATTCTAAGGCTTAAAAAGGGATACAGCAATTTTAAGCACCAGTAACAGGATGCAAAACAAAACTAAGTCACGGAGTTTGTCTTCCTTGACACCCGTAGCTGCAGATGCTTTTGTGCTAGAGAGGGTGTTGGTGGTGGAGTTCCTGAGAACACTGACCCAAGGACTGAGTTCACTCAGATTTGGGTCAGCTGATGCCAAAGACCAGTAGGCATGAGGCGCTCAATCTTCTCCATCATGAAGCTCAAGGGTGACAAAAGAGTTCCAAAGAACTGAAAGAAAAGAAAAAGCTACAATTAAGCTTAATGCTAAAGTTAACACACTCATTCAAGATGTATTCTGCTGACATATTTGACTGGCTTTCATTGAATATAAGTGGAATAATTTAGGAATCAAAACAGATTAGGCTTGGCAGGGGAAGAAACAGATGCACAATATAGTTCTTTTTATTGTTAAACTTTCTAAATACATTTCTATTTTTTTTCCAAAAGAAGAGAAACTGAACTTTAAATATGCAAAAAAAGGTATACATAGTGACAATGGGGGGGGGGGGGGGAATCTGAATTCTCCAGAAAGATGCAGATGCTTTAAAAATAAAAGATTGTGAAGAGAAATGGCTGGATTCACCAAAATATGCCTAGAAGAAAAATTCAGCTGAGGAGCTGATGGGGGAAAGGTACACAAAGAAATACATTTCTATGAAACACTGGCTTGTTAAGAATGCTAGCCTTTTTACAGTTTTGTCTTTAAACAGTTCAGTCAGTCTTAGGCATTCTGTACTTCAGGACTACCCTTATTAGAGATAGGCAAATCATGGAATAAGGCTTCAATGACAGCAAAAATAACTAACTTAAATATGGAAGTGAGGCAGAGCTAGTGCAGAAACAAAGTTTTCAAGCCATTAGCTATATTCACTTAATAGTGCCTTAATCTTTGCTTCGACTTTACGAGAAAAAAACTGTAGGCCCTGGTGACCCCGTTCAACCTTCTCATATTCAGCACAGATACTATTTTACACAATGGACCATCCTTTCTCCTAATTGCCTTCTATAATCCACTGGGACCTTTTGCCATTCTTCACATCAGAAAATACAGTCTAGAAAGTTGTCATTTGAAATAGTATTTTAGCTATGCAAATGGATTAATGTTGAGGGAGACAGCCATGCTATCTTCAATTGCCTTGACATAGAACAGTTTGACTCAGCTAACTCTAAAGTTAGCTCTCATTCCAAGTAACTTCACAGCTCCACTACTATATTAATGATACTTTTAATCAAAGGCTCATTCTTCATATCCAGGAATTACACACAGAAGCTAACCTGTAAATTACAAGTGTCGTCTCTCAAATTAATATTACAGATTAAGATGTAGGTTAGTAAGGCAAGAAAACAGTACCTTTCATCCCTGCACATCCAGCTTGTGGGAGACTATTTCACATAGTTCAAATGTAGGCTATTATTCATTACACATCTCCAAGCCATATACATTTTCTCACAGATAAGCAGAAGCTTCTAGTGTTTATAAATTTGAGATGCTCAGCAGCTGTGTATTAATTTAATTCTTGTGTAACTTAATGAGCCTTCAACAAAACAGTAAAGGGATTTATTCCTGTTACAAAAGCAGTTGTCATGCAATTATGTGAATTCATTTGTTGGAATTCAGAGGTCTAGCTGCCCTACCAGTATAATCTCCAAATGAACCCAGTGCTTCAAAATAAATATGCAAGAATACATGGAGTAGCTGATGATAGGATGACAATTTGTTACACTGGTATTTTGTGATATGTGAATTAGAGCTGCCACCTAAGGTGATTGCTTTGTATTGTTTCAGACCGAAGGATCTTTGCATTGTTACTTCAGATCTAAGGAAGTGCCATCAGCAAGACTCCATCATATGAACATTGGAGGGATGGAGACACAGAGGGTACATTCCTCTTGTTTCCTGCTTATGTTGGCAGTGAAAAAGGGAACAGAGATGAGAACAGAGCACCCAATTCTACACAGGCTCTTTTCCTTGCATATTGCTAATGACTTCTTGTTTTTGCAAAGAAATCTAAGATTGCCATTCAACTGGCTTCTATCTCTTCAGGTTAAGCAACCACATAAACAAGTTCAAATAATAGTAATCCTGTTTCTCACTGGGACATTCAAAGCTTCTGGAAAGCAGGCCCTGTAACCCATTCCAGCTGCTAACAAAAGCCAATCAAGATCGCTGTGCCCCACTGGACCCAATGGAAAGCTTCCATTCACTTCAATTTAGCAGCTATGAGCCAATTTTGAGCTTTCACTGTTGGCATATTCCTTTGTGTATACGATGCAGCTATTAAAAGACTGGCTGTGGTTTTTGGCCTCTCAACAATTTTTGTTGTAGCTTGGCAAGAGGCTTGTCTGGCGATTTGATTGTAGAGGAAACAAGTGAAATATTATCCAGTGAAAATGCATAAGTCAATGTTATTCTGTTAAATAAAAGATATTAAGTTTTGTTCTTTTACAGAAGTACATAGCTGACAGAACAGATTAGACAGCTGAGAACATCCAATATCTCCTCTGTGGAATACATGGAAGAGTTGGGGGATATGAAGGAAGGCTGTCTTTTAAAAGCATAAAAACTGCTCAAAGATAACCTCATGTAGTCCAAATTTTAAACCTGAAAGTAGGGAACAAATCTTATGCGCTTCTACCCCAGGTGTTATTACTGATCTACTTTCATAGCTTAAAAGAGCAAGAGCTTTGGTGGGGGGCAGTGTTTAGGCCTAGGACTTACCAATTTGTTGCAGGACATGTTAATAATAAGATTTTTTTTTAAAAAAAAATCTCTAACTTACTAGAGCATGAAGCTCTGTTTTTTATCTCGTAAATGTAGAAAATGAATTAGCCACACTCACTTTCTTGAAATCTGAATGCAATCTATTTAGTAAACAAGGCAAATAATGTAATCTAAATAAAAGAGTCATTCAAATGAGAGCCTAAGTGCTGTTTTTTAACCTATAAAGTGCTTAGCTTGAGCCCTACATCCCTGAGACCAACTTCCTTTCCTTGTGCTGTCATAAGCATTAATTTCAATTGACCATGGCCTTCATGGCTGTATAAATCCACATGCCAAGTTTACACCGCCAGGACACAGAGAGGTGTTCTGTGGCTGTCCTCATAATTGAAGGTCTCGCTTCACCTGGAGGTCCATCAAATTCAGAACCTGAATGTAAAACATTCTAAGCTTAAGGAAACGTAGGGTAATTATAATTTAGGAAAGACTGCACATGTGCATGTTTTAATTGCTACCTCAGGAAAGAGAAGGATATAAATTTAAATAAATAACCAAATAGTCCAATAATTAATTTAGTAGGAACAAACTGGCTACAGTAGTGAAAATGCGTTAAGGAATGAGTGACTCAGTCATTTGCGAATAAAGCTTACAGCTGTCAGCAGAAAAAAGGAACTCTCTCAATCTTCAGAAGGAATGTTGTATTATAACTTGGTATCAGCTGAGTCAAGAAGACACAGAAACATGACTATTAGCAAGAAACAAGTTGTTGTTGTTGTTTAGTCGTTTAGTCGTGTCCGACTCTTCGTGACCCCATGGACCAGAGAACGCCAGGCACTCCTGTCCTCCACTGCCCCCCGCAGCTTGGTCAGACTCATGCTGGTAACCTCGAAAACACTATCCAACCATCTCGTCCTCTGTCGCCCCCTTCTCCTTGTGCCCCCCATCTTTCCTAACATCAGGGTCTTCTCCAGGGAGTCTTCTCTTCTCATGAGGTGGCCAAAGTACTGGAGCCTCAGCTTCACAATCTGTCCTTCCAGTGAGCACTCAGGGCTGATTTCCTTCAGAATGGAGAGGTTTGATCTTCTTGCAGTCCATGGGACTCTCAAGAGTCTCCTCCAGCACCATAATTCAAAAGCATCAATTCTTCGGCGATCAGCCTTCTTTATGGTCCAGCTCTCACTTCCATACATCACTACTGGGAAAACCATAGCTTTAACTATACGGACCTTTGTTGGCAAGGTGATGTCTCTACTTCTCAAGATGCTGTCTAGGCCTGTCATTGCCCTTCTCCCAAGAAGCAGGCGTCTTTTAATTTCGTGGCTGCTGTCACCATCTGCAGTGATCATGGAGCCCAAGAAAGTAAAATCTCTCACTGCCTCCATTTCTTCCCCTTCTATTTGCCAGGAGGTGATGGGACCAGTAGCCATGATCTTCGTTTTTTTGATGTTGAGCTTCAGACCATATTTTGCACTCTCCTCTTTCACCCTCAATAAAAGGTTCTTTAATTCCTCCTCACTTTCTGCCATCAAGGTTGTGTCATCTGCATATCTGAGGTTGTTGATATTTCTTCCGGCAATCTTAATTCCGGCTAGGGATTCATCCAGCCCAGCCTTTCGCATGATGAATTCTGCATATAAGTTAAATAAGCAGGGAGACAAAATGCAGCCTTGTCGTACTCCTTTCCCAATTTTGAACCAGTCAGTTGTTCCATATCCAGTTCTAACTGTAGCTTCTTGTCCCACATAGAGATTTCTCAGGAGACAGATGAGGTGATCAGGCACTCCCATTTCTTTAAGAACTTGCCATAGTTTGCCATGGTCGACACAGTCAAAGGCTTTTGCATAGTCAATGAAGCAGAAGTAAATGTCTTTCTGGAACTCTCTAGCTTTCTCCATAATCCAGTGCATGTTTGCAATTTGGTCTCTGGTTCCTCTGCCTCTTCTAAATCCAGCTTGCACTTCTGGGAGTTCTCGGTCCACATACTGCTTGAGCCTTCCTTGTAGAATTTTAAGCATAACCTTGCTAGCGTGAGAAATTAGTGCAATTGTGCAATAGTTGGAGCATTCTTTGGCACTGCCCTTCTTTGGGATTGGGATGTAGACTGATCTTCTCCCCTTCATGGATCACTGCCTTGCCGTGGCGAAGGGGCTTGAAGAACTCAGAGAAGCTATGAACTATGCCGAGCAGGGCACCCAAGATGAACAGGTCATAGTGGAGAGTTTTGACCAAACGTGATCCACCTGGAGGAGGAACCGGCAAACCACTCCAGTATCCCTGCCAAGAAAACTCCATGGACAAAGACAACAGGCATATAAAAGAAACAAGTAGGACCAACAAAAAGGTGTTGTAGTGCAGAGTGTTTGTTTACTGTTCCAATCATTCATCCTTTTTTGAGGGGCTGTTTAATTCCCACCCACTTGCTCCCCCCCCCTGTAAAAACTTCAGGGTTCCCCCAATATTTCCTGTGTGCTGTTGTTGTTTTGTGTGTGTCTACTGTTTTGGCTATATACATAATATTCTGCAAGTCTGAACACTGAAAGAAGGAATGGTGATGGGCTCCAGGGTCATGTTCATGACAGGAGAATTCTGTATACTTTAAATAATTATGGTCCCAAAATTAAGGGGAGAAAAGAACTGGAATTAAGCCAGGCTCTTACAGCATTGTTCACGGGCAGTTCAAATGACCACTTTCTGTTAGATTTAATATTTATATCTTGTCTTCTATTACAATAATACTCAAAGCAGGTATTTGGTGGAGGCTTGTTAACTTTATTGGGTCACGGTGAAGTGGCAATTAAAATCACAGCCTCAGATTATACATGGCAGCAATCCTATACCTGGAAGCAAGTCTCACGGAAATTAATGGAATTGAAAGGACATGAACAGGATTGCACTATTAGTATCTTTACTTTCATTAAGTTTAAAATCTTTCAAAATTTGCATTGAAAGAAAAAAAACATTGAGTTAAACATTGAAACGTAAGGACAAATGCATTATAGACAGATGTAACAAGAGGACTAAATGTACCGTATTTTTCGTCCTATAGGGCGCACCAGCCCATAGGACGCATCTCGGGTTTTTTTTTTTGGGGGGGGGAAATGAATAAAAAAAAATTATTTCCCCCCCTAGCCGCAGCTGCCGCCCCAAGCCTTGTGCACACCTGCCTGAAGCACGGGGCACCCTCCGGAGGGCTGCGCGTGCTTCGAGCTGCAGGCTGCCGCCCCAAGCCTTGCGCGCCCGGTGGGACCTCCTGCCGGGTGCGCAAGGCTTGCGGACACTCGCTCGAAGCACGGGGAGCCCTCCGGAGGGCTCTGCGTGCTTCGGGCTGCAGGCTGCCGCCCCAATCCTTGCGCGCTTGGCAGGACCTCCTGCCGGCACGCGAGGCTTGCGGACACTCGCCCGAAGCACGGGGAGCCCTCCGGAGGGCTCTGCATGCTTCGGGCGGCAGGCTGCCGCCCCAAGCCTTGCGCGCTCGGCGGGACCTCCCGCCTGGTGCGCATCGCTTGCAGACACTTGCCGGGGCTGCAGGCTGCTGGCCGCAAGCCTTGTGAGCCCGCGGGAACTCCCGCCGGGCTTGCAAGGCTTGCGGATAGCTTCCTGAAGCCTGGAGAGCGAGAGGGGTCGGTGCGCACCGATGCCTCTCGCTCTCCAGGCTTCAGCGAAAGCCTGCATTCGCCCCATAGGACGCACACACATTTCCCCTTCATTTTTGGAGGGGAAAAAGTGCGTCTTATGGGGCGAAAAATACGGTAGGTATTCGTTTTTTACTATGATAGAATGATATTCTGGGTATATCAGCAAATTAGAAAATACAGGTATTACAATGTTTATCTTTTTAGATTTGTTCATATTGAAGCACATAATTGTTTCCAGATATAACATTTTACAAGACTAAGCATGTTTCAGATGCAATTCAAAGTAAATTTATAATGCTTGTAAAGACCAAACTGAAATTTGGTCTCCAAATAAAATTGAGGCCAATGTTACTATGCAAGAAAAACCTACACTAATAAGATTTTGTGCTATCACTATAGCGGACAAACAGCAGCGATGTTTGCAAGTAACATTAAACCATAGTTTTAAATGGTTTGTTTCCCAGCAGTATGGCAGCAGTAGGACCAGCGGAAAAGTGAAGCGTCTAAGACAGGCATGTCCACAGCCTGTTTTGGGGGCCTGCTGGTCGATTTAATCTGGCCTTCATCACAGTATATGTCCTAGGGTAAAATCCTAAAAAAAGCTCAACAACCTTGGGGTTAAATCCTAAACTCACCAACCCTCATGCATGCTCACTTCATCAAATCTGGTCCTCTTTGAAAAAAGTTTGGGCACCCAGGTCTAGGATTTCAAATTAAGCCATTGTTTATTGTAACTATAGTTTGATGTGACACATGAACCAGTTCACTATAAAAACAACACTGATTTGAACACTGTCAGCTTATGAAAAATTACTTTTAAGGAAACAAATCATTTTGGAAAAAGATAGTTTCTAACTTAGTATATGGCATGAACGAAAACCCTGCTATTCCCATTTAACTGCTCATTAAGGTTGAAATGTTCAGTTACAGACCTGTCCTTGTTTAACTGGGCAGATTTAGTAAGTACTTACAAAAACAGTGAGGGGGCAGGTATTTTAGAAGGGGGTTCTACCTTTTTCTCACACAGTGCCTCCAAGACTATGCCTGCTGAGTCATGTATGAATATTATCTAAAAATAAAAAGTATTCACTTTGTTCATACGAGAAGATCTGCAGATTCCATCTATCAATGAAGACTTCCTTAACTGTGATAGAGATGCTCCATTCATAAAGTGTTTTCTAGTATCACAGAGCAAGATTCCCATTGTAGTAAAAGAAACAACAAGGCAATAGTTTGCACATTAATGGAGGAACCATATTTCTTTATGGGCTTACTGTTAGTGCATGAATGAAGGGTGGAGTGGGAACCCTCTCCTTCTTCCCAATAATTCAAGCACTGATGATCAGCTTTACCGGAGAAGTCTTGATGTTCTGGAGTGGTACTCATCCAGACAAAATGACAAAGTCCAAAAGCATACACAAGTCAGTGCAAGCTCCCTCTGATTAAGGAAACTCGTAAGAACAGAGCTAGTAATGACCATATTGTTTGACATATTTGAAACTATATACAGTACTTCCCATCAAGCATTATTTCAAAAGAAAGTTTTATATGTGTGCATGCTAGAATTGTTTTCAGGTTTAACACTGCAATTGTTCTATATGTAAATTAGGAAGCAACAATAAAGAAATCCAGCATAGAACTTCACTGAGCTATTCTTTGTTAGTGTAACATTTGACCTTGTATCTTGTTGGAAATCATACAATTTTGCTAGCACAGTCCTTGAATTAATCAAGCAGATAGTTATATTTCATTCCTTAAAAGTTAGCCAATTATGAACCACACACAAAACTGTTACTGGCATGTCCAGCAACATTTTCCCACATAATGAGTAACTAAATTTGGTAGAAATGAGGCCCCTGTTATCAGACCTACATATTTTGAACACTGCTTAATGAAAAGAAACTAGAATATGGATTTCATGCAACTTTGACATTCAAAAATTAGTAACTATGCTCTATTTCTGATCTCCACTTGTTGTAATACACATATTCAGCACACACTCTCCATCCAAGGCTATACAATAGCAAAATCAATGATCTGGTGTATGCCCGGTTCAAAAGTTCAAGGGTAGGTACTCCGAATCACAGTACTAAACAATGTTTCACAGGAGCTAAAATTGAGGGCAATTTGGTATTTTACAGAGAGGTTGTTGCTGCTATCTTCTAATGCCACAGTAGGTCAAACTACATAGATCAGCATTTTGTTTTGGGTAATACACACAATACAAAAGGGGGGTTGGGGGTCATGTTGTCCTCATGACCCGATTTTCAGCCTAGATCTGCACTACCTTAACCATAGAAGCTACAAGAGACACCTGCAACAGCTGCTTGGGTGAAGAAACTCCACCTTGTGGTACCACCAGGTGTTGTTGAACAGCAGCTCACATCATCCCTGCCCACTGGCCATGTTGTCTGGGGCTGATGGAAGACTCCCAACAAAATCTGGAGGGCACCACACTGGCTGCCCCTGGACTAACATCAGGCTGCTCTGACAACTGTTTCCTGGCCAAGGTCATTTCTACTGAGATATGCTGTGAGCTGGAGATCCAGAAGGACAGTAGCAACTGAAATACCTGAGGACTGGGGAAAACCTGTATACACATCCTGCACCTCCCTTGTAACTCTTGCCTATTTAAATATATTACAAGCATCTTCAAGATGTTTAGAATAGGTGGTATAAATACTCAAAGTAAGCAAGTAAAATAAAATAGTGACAAAGTGGAAGACCCTTAACAGGCATGTAGTACATCAGAAAAGAAAATAAATGACAGTTCAGCAGATGGTACATGTGACATCATCTGTTGACATGTGTGGTTCAATGGACCTTCAAAACAATTCTGAAAAGAGGTAGGATGCTTGCTTCGAAAAGGAGAGTAAATTGGAGATCTACCAGACAATGCTGGTGCCCTGTGAATATGGAATGCATGGTTTGTTTACTGTACAGTATTCATTAGGATCCTGGAAGCATCTTCCTATCCTTCTCTGGCTTAGAAGTATGCTTTGTGCTGATGTGTTAGTTGTTTCAGTGCCAAGGATGGATATGTTTATTTGCTCGTGCAGTTTTAAGGGATTGAGTGGAGTAGTAGTTAGTCTGCTTTGTGGTCTTAATAATTGTTTTAGTTGTTCCTGTTGTTTTAATGTCTATACAACATTTTGTGACACTGTATCTAAGTGTATGCGTTTTAGCTGGTATCCTGCTCTGGAAGCCTTTGGGATGAATGATGGACAAGAAATAGCCAGTAAGTAAATAAATAACATTTGCACAATTCAGGCTATTAATCAAAGCAGTCAGCTTGAAGAAGAGTTCATTCAAATGTCTACCTGATCCCTTTTCAGAATACCAGTTTAGGTAACAAGAGCCCTCATGACTCAAGCTTCTAAGCATATTAGAATGATTACTGACTATCAAGAAAATATGTTGAAGATTATCTCTACAAAATATTAGCCAATCATCCTGATCTGATATAACCACTGAAAACTGGCCAAAAATAGTGCTTTCTTTACCTTTACAACCCTCTTTAGGAATTCTTGTCAATGAGGGCATTTGTTATTGAAGTAGTATTTGTTATGGGTCCCATTCTGCCTCTCCCATGTGACATATCTCAAATTATTTTTATTTTACCATATAATTTTATTCTGCAGTTTGAACAATGCTACTTGTACTTCTTGTTGTTATGCACTTATCCCTTTGATAATTGTGTTTGCCTTGTGCTATCAATACAAAGTGAAAATCACATAGTGAAAATTGACCGCCTTCCTGCCAGAGTAAGCTATCTATATACTCAAAAAAGCTTACAGAAACATAGTGTTTTAAAAACATAAAGAAACAGTAAAATCCTTTTATGCTTCAGAGACTTAACTTGCCATATTTGCCATACATGGAATGGAAACTAAACAGTATTAGGGTAAATAGACAAGCAATGCTTCCATTCAGACCTTATAAAAGAAGTTTTCTTTGGTCAGCTACTAGCTCCCAATTAGCTCCCAGGGTACAGAAAGAAAGAATGCAACCGTTTATTTATTATTTGTATATGTACTTAATATGTAACAGGATACTGGGAGATAGTCTCAATATTTTCATCCTAATAATTCAAACACTGTAAGTGGTTGCCATATTTCAAACAGTGAAAATCTGGAATGTTGTTGAGCTTTTTTGGGCAAAGGAGTTTTGCCCAAAGTAGTTGAGATTTTTGGGCAAAAACAGTATTCCAGAAGTATGGCAACCCTACTGTAATTATTAGCAAATCCTTACAGTCAAAGAAAAACTGCATGTGGTTTGAAATGGCTTTCGTGCCCCCATGTCCTGCTTTAAAACTGGAAATTGTGGTACATCAGATGTTCCCCCATAATGAGATACAGTCCAGCTGCCGAAAGAAAACCAAGATCGTCATGTATCACCTCTGAAAAATCCCCTCTTAAAAAAAGAACACTAAGCTATGCTGAATCAGGTTTTTAGATGCCCATTGTTCTGAATTAGTTTATAGTGTTCCAGAGATGGTTCCTGCATGTCATATAAATACATTAAGTAAGCTGAGTCAATACTTACAGCTTTAGCAAAAATGACCATAAGTTCCGGGAACTGGTGTGTGAGGAGCGCTAACATTGCTGTGAAAGAGCACAGCCCTGCAGTAAAGTGGATGAAAAAAGGAAGTTCCTTCTGCGGGTACACAGACACATCATGAAATGCTGGAAGGAAGAGGGGAAATGGCAATAGTTATTTGATATTCCAGGTATTTTAGGGATGGTTAGATAAAGGTCGTGATTTTGCAAAGAAGAAAGACCTATCTGAGATGAACTATTATCTAACTTTAAATAGAGGGGAGGAATCTGCAACACTGATTAAATTAAGAATTGTTTTAAAATACACCCTTTGCAGTTAAGATATACATCAGTGAAAGCCTCAATGGAGTAAAACGTTCTTTCCTTTTAAGAATTGACCAAAGCAACAGAATTTTTAAAATTTGAAACCTGCTGGAGAGTAGCAGCATAAAAAGTGTTAAGATGATTTTATTTATGGATAAGTTTTGTATTTAAAAACTTAACAGGAATGCGTGAGTGATTGTGCTGAAATGTCTTCATGCACTGGAGTTTAATTATACCGGGAAGCCGATGGCTTAGGGTTCGTCACTAGCAGAGGCATTCCTTGAGCAATATCCTGCATGAGTGAGAAATGAGTAATTTAGAGCAGTCTGGGGGCAGATTTTAATTAGTTTTTAAACAGAGCTTTTCAAGACTTAATTTTTTTATTGAATTGCAAAAATATGCAAGTGCACTTGTGGCAGATGTGCCCCTTGGCTGCTTTAGTTATAAGTATGCCATATACTTTATAAACAAAGTTCTCCCAAGATGGAGAAGTTAACACTTATCAGAATCTCACCAGCACCTGGCATGAAACAAAACCCTCATTATAAAATAAAGGGGCACCAAAATTCTCGCACTTAGCAACTGAGAAGTATATTTTCAAATCACTTTACAAAGGATCGTTCATGGGCTACTATCAAGAGCCTAACTCAAGGTTAGAATTTACCAGTGTGGCAAAGAACCTCTATTTTTGCATAGATTCTAGTACAAGTCAAGTACATGTGATTAGGAAACTCTAGTGGTTAGGAAGCTCTATGGCTGTCTGGTATCAGTAAGGCAGGTTTGCCATTTTATAAGGGCTGATTGCTGGTTAACCACTGCTGTTTTGACCACTTTCTGGTTAAATCAATTGTGATAGCCATGCCTCCTAAGGGTTTGACATTCAGAAGGCCAAAACAACCTCACTTTTATTAGGGCTTTATACCAAAATATTTCAAAAATCATGTTTTTTAATTGCAATTGTTTATCATACCAAACCTGAAACATCTTAGGAATCCTTTGAAGACCATGCACATTTCTTGTAGGAAGTGTTTATGCATGAAAAAATAATTTTTGAAAAGGGGGGATCACCACAAGCAACAGTTGCACATGGATCTATTTCACTCCCCATTCTGTAATATTCCTATAGAACAATCTATGTCATTAACGTATTTTTTTCCCTACAAAAAATATTGAACATATAAAACATTCCAGATCTGACTACAGGATTCAGTTATTTAAGTGAATGGCACCCTTCCTAGCACACCAAGAATTTCTCTGTGAGTGTAACTCATTTTTACCTATCTAACAGAACATATTTTCGAGTAAGGTTTTTCATTGCCTAACTTTCATGTTCACCTATCTTTAAAATTCACTTTACTTTACATCTATCTCCAAACATCTGAGAGCTGAGAAACTCTTGCAACATACAGAAAAATACAAAAGTACAAAGCATGCCAAGCTATGTGCTTGTGTCATGGCAATATATGTGCTTAAAACAGCCATACTAGCTGGAATCTTTAGGTATGGCACATTTCCAGCTTAGGTCTGTGCTGAACAAGTTGACCTTGGGCCAGTTTCTCTCCTCATTTGAGTATGGCTATTTAGAAGCCAGAAAGAAAATAGCCTTTTTTTATTTAAAACATTGAGTTAAAGCTCCAAAGTGTTATCTGAAACTGCAGGTTAAGCAAATGTATGCAAGTCTAATTATTAAATATTTATACCTTGCCTTTTTATAGTACAGTCTCCAAGGTGACCAACATAAATATACAAGACAATTCAGATAAAGACCTCTATACCACCCACAAATGTAGGTCTTCAATCAAGCCGTGCAGGTTGCTTACTGAAGGAGTGCAGCAGCTTCTCGCTGCTGTGATGGTGTCTAAAATTGCACAGTGACCATTCTGAAACCTAGATATTGAGCATTTTCTTCACAGTGGAAATGTCCACAAGAGTGCTGATCAAATTGACATTCCCACAAGGGAAGCACTCATTCAATATTTTCCCACCTGAAAGAAACTGTCATTCTGGCCTGTGGTGCATGAAGGAGAACACAGGCCATTTAAAATGCTCTTCCCTTTTGATAGAACTAACCTAGAGTGCAGAGAATGCTGCTCCAGTCAAACAAGTAGAGAAAGAAACTCAACAACCACAAAGCCGAGGGGCAGTATTGTCAAGTAACACTGAGACTGGCTAAAGACACAAAAGGGGGCAATGATATTTTAACGCCACTCCTTTTGGAAACATTCCCCTCCTCAGGTTATCTTCACAGCACAGAACTCACCACAGCACAACTCCATTCCATACCAGTCATCTTTAAGATTATTTTGTATTATTTTTATGGTATTTTATGTTCTATTGTATCTGTATATATATATATATATATTGCTGTATACAGCAAGGTATTTTATATGTGTGTATGTGTAATAAATATGAATGCCATAAGATCTTGTACTAGAAACCCCAAGTCATGTGGAAAAAAGAACAAGCCACAGCAATGCTTCTGTGGGGAGAAGTCATACTGAGGTGGTCTGTCCCAAAGTGTGAGGTGTTGACATTTCCTTTGCAGAATGGGAAGGAGTTGGACCACAATCCCTCCACCACTTAAATATAAGATACAAAAGGGGGCTAATTTACATTGTTGGATAGCTGCTTCATTTATTTAAAAGCTAACTGCATTCAGTGTACAAGTGTATGGAATATTTATTGTATGCATGTATAGACACACAGGTATTCCAGTTGAGCACAATGCCACACAGAAAGAGAACAGACTTTTGTGATTAACTGTAGATGGAAAAAAATATATGTGAGAAATGGAACATTTTCTTACTTGGTAATAACTCTCTGTCTGCTGTCTCTGTGCAGCTGGGATAAGGATAAAATAGATGGCCCTTTTCTAATGGATATGGGATCATTCTAAAGGCTGAGGAGGTAAAAAAAAAAAATCAACATCAGACCCATGCAAAATTCACTTTACTAGAGTCGCCTGGAAACTGTGTTCTGTATACCACTTGTGATCAGATTCCTTTTATTAAATTAGCACCATTCTAGCTACCTCAGACTCACTGACAATCATCTCCCAAGCCATCCAGTCTTCTTTCACAAATCAAATAGGATAGGAATTCAATATTCACATGGCATGTTGCATACATCTTGTTGGCATCAAAGAACAAGACTAGATGATCCATGGAGTCCCTTCCAACTCTATGATTCTAAGATAATATGAATATGATCCAAGATACTTTTTGACATTTTTAGTTTGAAACACCCCATCTAGCTTAGAAAACTTTCTTAGAAAAACAGTGGTTTCTTTCATAAGAATGGAATATTAGCAGCACATGCTCTTCTACATATCAGCTATTTTGTATTTCCCCCGAAGTACTCTGGCTGTGCATTCAGTTACACTGAAGTAACTCCATGAACTGGCTTTTGGAAGGAAGGGGTAGGGTGGACAAGGAAAAGAAATATGCATGCACAATAGATCTTGTAGTGTTCACACTGCAGAAGAGAGCACCTATATGCACGCATTTTTAAAACCTTGGAGCAGAAAGAGAGCACAAGCTGAACACCTGTGTCATCTTAACTGCACCTTCAATGTGACTGAAATCTGGACAAGAACTAATACCAAAACTAACTAAAGTGCAGAGGGAACCTCAATAATGAGTCAGGACAGCCTCACAGTTGAGCTCCAGGTGCACATTTAAAAATAATGATCCAAAAGAGAGCGAGAGAAATATTAGCTCATGCCACTAGCGAAGAATACTTACTGCCTTCCCATGTGCAGTGCAGCAGATTAAGCGCCCCTTCAATTCGCTTCCAGTGCTGGAGATGGAAGAAAGCATATGCCACTGCTTCACTGTCTCCACGTTTCAGGATATGCTCCGGAGGCAAAATTAAGCTTTTCATTTCTAGCAAGTACTGGAAGAAAATGTGTAAAGTGACATGAAGCTACACAGGCTATTGAGGGTAGTTTTTCGTATACACAGACTTTCAAATATTTCAAAATTACTTTTAGCTTGATCCATATATTATATTTGGCAAATGCAAATTTGAGAAGCGCCTTATGTACAGGCATATACAGACACCATTCAATGGGGAAAGACTAAATCAGATAAGTGTTCATATTTTACAAACACATTCAGACTTCAGATTGCAGTACGCAAAGTGGCTCCAGGAACATACATGTAATTGCCTTTCTAGACAGACTAGGAGACAGAACATCACTGAAAATCTTCAGTCCATGTGATGCAATCATTATATTAGATGCTAATACTAAACCCCAGTTCTTGGAGAATTTATCAAACAGAAGACACCCTTCAGCAACAGACAGCACTGGCTGAACACAAATCATAATGAAAACTGAAGTGGTAGCCAGGGATTAAGCAACTCCGCAGTCCAGTAAAAGCCATTTAAAGCACCATGTGTACTCCAAAGCCCCCTTCCCAACCCCTTCAATCACAGGCACTCTTTTCTCCATTGAAGAAGGCCCACTATCTAGATGAAGGCAATGCATCTGGAAAAGCAACATGATACTACTAACATGGGTGGTTTTTGTTTACTGCTTTCTTAAAAAATGCAACTTAGTTTGCACTGCTAAATATGCCAAAGTGGGGGAAATAGTGCATGTTCCTTTTACAGAGCAATGAACTTCCACATTTACGTGCAAGAACAAGATTAGGACAGCAGAAACAAATAACCACAATCAACACGATTTATAAGGAAATGACTCCCAAGAAGTGGAAGAGGATACAACAGTAAATTACAGAAGTAATAAGGGTGATGTGCTCAACTGCCAGCAGGGCCTGTTGAAAACAAAATTTTGAGGAGCCCAGGGAGTTTGTCTTTGTTAGGGTTTCACACTGATAGGTAGGTCCCAAACAGTGACACACAAGAAACTCCATTAATAGGTCTCTTAGAGAACTGTATTCATGTGCCATTCACAAAGCAATCTACTGAGTCTATTCTATACCAGGGATGGGATGATGATAATAATTTTATTTATACTCCGCCCGTCTGGCTGGGTTTCCCCAGCCACTCTGGGCGGCTTACAGCATGTATAAAACACAGTAAAACATCAAACATTACAAACTTCCCGATACAAGGCTGCCTTCAGATGTCTTCTAAAAGTTATGTAGTTCTTTATCTCCTTGACATCTGAAGGCAGGGTATTCCACAGGGATAAGTGTGGCTCTCAAGTTGCTATTGGAGTATACTCCCATCATCCATGATCCTTGGCCATGCTGGCAGGGGCTTATGTGAGTTGGGTTCAACAAAATCCGGAGGGCCACAGGTTCACCATTCCTGTTCTACAGGTATACTCTTCCACAAAATGCAAATGGTTACTTTAAATGCTCTTGTTCGTGTATAATTACTTGAGTATTTCCCCCCCCCTTTAGAAATTATTTTTGAAAAAGAGAAATATTTTCAGAGTAAAGTACTAAGAATTGCAGGTTTAAAATTTCATTGATGAAAACAAATCAGAGAACGTTTACAGAACATTAAATGAATGACTTTGATGAAGTTACAGAAAGGTAGCCGTGTTGGTCTGCCATAGTCAAAACAAAATAAAAAAATTCCTTCCAGTAGCACCTTAAAGACCAACTAAGTTAGTACTTGGTATGAGCTTTCGTGAAGAAGTGTGCATGCACACGAAAGCTCATACCAAGTACTAACTTAGTTGGTCTTTAAGGTGCTACTGGAAGGAATTTTTGACTTTGATGAAGTCACTTATGAACTGGCCTGATCCACACAATAATGGCCAAAGCTAATCACATCCTTGATCACTGCAGTCAATAACACTGTCAGTTCTCCCCCAAACTGTAAGAATGCAGTGAACTTAATGATTTTTCAGCAGATGCCACAAACCATGAGATTATTTACTAATCCAGTTTAGAGGACTTAACTTTTCCCATTCAGATTCTTGAAGGAATGTAGCCAAGGTTGTGCCCTGGTCAAATATAGTGCATTTACTGCTTCACTAGGTTCTTCATTTTGTGTCTTGGGGCTACTTCTGGGAGGGTAATATTCTTACTAATCCCATTTAATCCTCTTTGACAATTTTTTTTTAACACAGTAAGGGATCACTTGTAGAGAGCCACTGTGGGAAAATGGTCTCAAATATCTGACCTCTGACATGACCCCTGATGGTCTTCAGTAACTAGTTTGCTGTTGAGATAGATTTCTTAAATAAGGCAGGGGGAATGTTGCAACAATGGTCAAGCTTCGACTATATTAGCCTCTCAATCACTAATTGTGAACTCTCCAGCTCAGGGGGTTAAATCTGCCTGTCTTTCTACATTATGCCATGCAGACACATAAGATAAATAAGTGGAAACTGCAGAAAAATAGCTAGTTCTAAATCACTTGTTTAGCTATTTGCTTTCATATGGGGGGAGGGGGAGATGGCATGCTGAAAGTATTTTAGTTGCAAATTTGGCATGCAGAACCTGTTTCTTTCTTTCTCTCTCTCTCTCTCTCTCTCTCACACACACACACACACACACAGAGAGAGAGAGAGAGAGAGAGAGAGAGAGAGAGAGAGAGAGAGTTGTGTTGCTGTCATTTCCAAAAAAGCCACCCATTTCCCCCCAGAAGCAAGTGCACTTGGGTACCAGTTTGGAGGTTTGTACTACCAGAGAAACAGAACAGTGATCATGTTGGTGTACCAACTGTCAAAGCTGGTAATCTCAAGTGTGGTAAATGCCTCCTTGTAGCAGAGAGTGTTCCTTGTCATATTGAAAGGAAGGGGTACCTCACCACGCCTAGATCATGAGGATCTAAACCACTACTCAGTCACTAACATCCCTTTCTGAGGAAGGTGCTCAAGAGACTTGTGGCCATGCAATTTCAGACAAAAGGAAAAGCAATTATCTTGACCCATTTAATTCAGCACTAGGGCTGAATCTAGACACATTGAAAAAGTGTTTCAGTTAAACTTGTTGTAAACTTCATACAGGGGAATCCAATTGGCGAAAGACAGGACTCCACATTGCCATCTGGTGTCACAGTGTTATAATGCATATAAAGTGCTTTATCATTACAAATGTAGCTGAGTCCCAGGTCTGGTTTTGGCACAGAGACGGCTGTGGCTGATAACTTGCTTTAGGAGAGATATGGAAGTGTTACCCTGCTGCTTCTCCTTGAACTCTTAGTGGATTTTGATACCATCAACCATGTTATACTCCTGGTGTAACTTGGTGGGTTGGGATCACGGTGTTACAATGATCCCAGACCTACCTATAGGGCTGCTTCCAAAGAGCTGAGTTTGGCTTAGCCCCAAGTTCTGCAATCCTTATTTTTGTTCCCAATGCTATTTAAATATCTATATGAAGTCATTAGGTCACATCATCAGAGAGTTTGGAACTCAGTGTCATCAACATGCAGATGACATTCAGCAATGTATATGAGTACCGTCTAAACTGATCGCCGAAGAATTGATGCTTTTGAATTATGGTGCTGGAGGAGACTCTTGAGAGTCCCATGGACTGCAAGTAGATCAAACGCATCCATTCTGAAGGAAATCAGCCCTGGATTTCACTGGAAGGACAGATCATGAAGCTGAGGCTCCAATACTTTGGCCACCTCATGAGAAGAGAAGACTCCCTGGAAAAGACCCTGATGTTGGGAAAGATGGAGGGCACAAGGAGAAGGGGACAACAGAGGACTAGATGGTTGGACAGTGTTCTTGAAGCTACAAACATGAGTCTGCCAAACTGCGGGAGGCAGTGGAAGACAGGAGTGCCTGGCGTGCTCTGGTCCATGAGGTCACGAAGAGTCGGACACGACTAAACGACTAAACGACAACCGTCTAAACTAGATATAGTCCTGTTTGTGCTGAACCAGTGCCTGAGGGTAGTAATTAGCTGGATGAAGGCCAATAAACTGAATCCTGACTTAGTGAAAACACTGTTGGTGGGTGGTCCTTGTGCTGGGAAAATGTGTATTTTGCCTCTTCTAGATTCCTGGATCAAAATATCCCAGCTAGTTTTACATGTTCTAGTAATCTCCCAGTTGGATTACTGTAATACACTCTACATACAGCTGCATCTAAAGTTTTAACAGGTGCTCCAAGGCTTATTACACCTATTCTGCAGGAGCTTCACTGGCTACCTACAATTTAAGGTGTTATTAGTATGTTAAAGCCCTGAATGACTTGAAGTGCCTCTCTCCATATTAACCAGCTTGAGCTCCAAAATCAGTTGAGAGTGCCTTATTTGCAGTCCCACCTATGAGTATTGTGGGCCTTCTCTGTGATTGTACCTTGACTCTGAAACCTTGCCCAACGGTATGGACAGAATAATCACTTACACTTTTCCACTGTACAGTTCAAATTTGCACCTCTCCCAAATCTTTGGAATTTTACAACCCTCTATTGTTGTAATATTTGCTTTGCTTTAATTGTATTTCATTTTAATAACTGTAGCTTTCAGTACTGTTGGAAAACACTTTGAGTGTGTCTGGTGAAAAGTGCTATACAAATTTTATAAGGCAACTAAGGTTTGATAAAAGAAGTTTTGGAATTCCAGAAGAAAGATCCATTTGAATTAATGAGATTTATTTCTGAGTAGATATGCACAGGACCTCGCATCTTGAAACTTTAGTTTTGACCAAGAAAAATGCACATCTAAAACAAGCATTTGTTATTTCAGATTCATGCTTAACTATAAGATTGAACATACATTCCCTGGAAACTCAGATAGCAGAGGTGGGAATGCACACACACACACACACACAAATAAACCAAGCAGTCAAGCAAGCCTGTTATCGCTTAAATTGAAAACCATAGACACAATATATTCCAGAACGTGACTCTTCCTTAATCTAAAGAAGCTGTGCCTGTATCTAACACTGCTGGCACACCATTCTCCCCAGCTCCTTGTCAGCTGGAAGTTGCACCAATACAAATAATGAAATCTGAAAGAAAGCATGACCAGAAAGGAAGATAGAATTATGGATAACACGAAGCGCTAATTTTCTTGACAACACATGGAGCTAGTCAGGACAACACAAAAAGATGGTACAGACATATTAAACTCCTTAAGGATACAGCAGTTCTGAGGCAATTGAAGAGACACCTAACTCTTAGATAATGATAAGACATCATAATCTTCTCCCCCTAAAGGCAAAGGATGAAGCAAAATCTGTCTGAGACTGTCTGAAATGAACTTGCTGTGCTCTTGATCAGTCATGCAGGCAAGCAGCAAATTCTCTCAGCAATTAGCTCTCTCAGTGCACATTCTATCAGATTGGACAGGCAGACAGAAGACTGGGTGGATAAATTCAGACCTTCAAGGAAAGAACCATTTGGACGTCCCGATTATCAGAGGAGGATTAGGTCTGGGGATAAGCCATCCTTCCACTATCAAGACTGCAAGGGCCATATATCATCAGTGTCAGGAATGTATAGAGCTGGTTGAAATTCCAAATGTATACACTCATTTAGGGGAAAGTTGGACTGGGGGGAGGGGAGTCTACCATCTAGACTCATCCCATTGGGTGATATACACTTTACGAGTGTGGTAGGAAGGCTTTAATTGTTTCATATGACATGAAAATAAAATGCTTTTAAAATCTGTCTTGGAAACAGAATTTGGTCGGGATAAGAAATTAGTCAATTACAGCAGCTTAAACATTTATGTTTCAGGTTATCTGAATTAACCTCATGGATGTTTTAATTTTCTTTTTAAGTCACTCTTTTACCTAGCACTTGTAGCATTTGCTACAAAAGCAAATTAAACATAATCATTGTAAGTTTCTAATATTAGAAATATTAGACAACATAGCTAAGAGATAATATTTATGTGGCGACTTCCAGATGCTGCGAACTAGAACTCTCATCATTGCTAACCACCGGTCATATTGGCTGTGAGTGATGGGAGGTGGAGTACAATATATGGAGGGGACCATGTTGGTCATCCCAGCCTCAGATATTGAGAACACTTAAAATTTGTTATAATGAACAGTTCAACTGAAATGCACAAATTGCACTATCTAGAACAGTGAAGCATTTGTACAACATTATATTAAAGTTTATATTTTGCCAGCAGAACAAATTCAAAACATAATCCCTTAACACTGATCAGCACCAATGTGCCCAGTAAGCCACATATTCTGCAAAAGAATATGTTCATAAATGTCATGTATACTGTCTGCAAAAAGACTAAGGGCAAAAATCAGTCCTCAGTTTTGCATGAAGAGCTCAGAAAGGCATGACAAAAAGCTCTTTTTCAGTTTATGAGGTCCAATTTTGCTGTCAGGATTTACAATTATCCTGCCAAGTTTACAGTAAAATGAGCTGGTAGTGAGCTGGTAATGCATGCAACTGCTCAAAGAGGTAAGACAGCCTTACATTTCATTAACAGCAGTACAGTAAGATTGCAGCTCATGTGAGCCCTACGTTCTACGCAGCACATACACAAAATCTCACAGACAAAAGCTGCCTGCTGGAAGTGGGGGAAGTCCTGCGCAGAGGACCCTGCAGTGGCTCCCTAGGCTGCAAGAAAGGTGGGGGGAAGCTTGGTTCCTTCAGATGCGAAAAGGGAGAGAAAATCAGACAGGGAGAGAGGCAGGCAGAAATGTGGCTCAATTCCAGTTGTGTTTTTTTTTTTGGGGGGGGGGTTGCCTACAGCTCTGTAAGCCTCTCTCTGTCCAGCCAGCAGCTCAACATTTCTTCTTCTTCTTCTTCCATCTGCCTCTACAGCTTCCCCACTCATTTCACTTATTTTGGAGCTGCCACCTCTGCTGCAACCATGGTTGGGAAGGCTGCTGCTTCCTCAAAAGCCAAGAGTGCATAATTGAATTTGCGCATGTAGAATGTGTGTGTGCCGCAACTGCACTATACAGAGTCCAGACCACATGGGAAAATAGTTCCACTCTTTGCTAGTCAGGCCACATCTGGAGTAGTGGGTTCAGTTCTGGGTGCCACATTTAAAAAGGACTGGTGAATGTCCAGCCAGCATAGTGAGGTGGTCTGGAAACCAAGCTCTATGAAGAGCAGTTGAAAGATCTGAATACTAAAAGTGAGACGTAACATAAGTCTGGAAACTGCTAGGAAGCCAATTTCACCTAAACGTTAGAAGAAACTTCCTAACTGTTACAAGCTATTTGACAGTGGAATAGGCTATCTGGGCAGCTGGTAGGCACTAGCTTCACTGGAGGCATCTGGTCAGAAGCTGGTCAACCATCAGTCAAGAGATGCTGTAGTTCAGGGGTGAAAACAACTTTGGCTCAGCAGGCCAGATTCGAAAGTGGCCACCCCTTTGTGGGCCACTTTTGACAGGAGGGTGGATCCCCAGGGAAGTGTGAGGAGCAAGGTTTGGGGATGAAAACAAGGTCTCTGGAGGAGCAGTAAGATATCCTTCCAGTCTCCTCCAATTAGTTTGCACAAGACCAAAGAAATGCCTTCCATAGGAACAGTTTCAAGCCCCAATAGGCCCTGCTTCCAAGAAAAAATGGTCCCCATTAAAGGACATCTTTCTTCAAAGCAGAAACCATGCTTATCCTATGGGTATTCCTGCATGGGAAAGCACTATATTCAAACGGAGAAGGATCAAACCCACTGTATGTAGAATGGTTTACAGGTTCATTTAGAGCTAGCCATAGTCACAAACAAAAGGATGGAACTAAAACACTTACTCAAATATCTTTCTGAGAACCCATCTGTTTCTTATTGTCTCACTTATCTGATACATCAAGTTTTCAACTGGACAAAATCCTAAATTTCAGCCATTTAGAAAAAGCTTTCACTTCCTATTAGACAAAGAAAGTGGTCCATTAACAATTGACTCTTTGGAAAAAAAACAAATAAAAGCATGCAAAAAACAAGTTCTTCCCTAGAGGAGTTATTTTTAACTTAGTTCTAGTACAATATGCTATAGTTCTGACTGTCTACAGATGAAATTGTCCCAAAAAATGCTGATACGATCATTATTTCCTGGATAGTTGTTCTGTTCCCATGGTTCTCAAAGTGGTAGGTGAATCTCCCTAAGAAGGCTTGCAATCCCTGGGAGTATTAGTGGTCCTGTTTACCCCACATTTTCCCCGATTTTCTTCTTATTTTTACTAATCTATATAGTGTCAACTTGCACGGCGTTTACTTGGAAGTCAAAGTAATAGCGATATATATTAATACATTTGTATGCGTTGTGTGAATTCAAGAATAAACAGAGGGGTTCACTGTGTTCTATTTTTCTGGAATCCATATCTAAACAGGGACCTTAAATGACCCTTTGAGCTCATATTAAATCATGCCTTGACAACAAGCGGCACCAACTCGTTGCTTTTTCTTAGTTATGTTTAAACAAGCTCAAACATTGTCTCTTATCTTAGGACAGGGGTAGCCAACATGGTGCTTCTTAGATGTTTTTGAACTACAACTCCCATCAGCCCCAGCCAGCATGGTCAATTGTCTGGAATGATGAGAGTACAACTCATATGGAGTCCAACAACATATAGAGGGCACCACATTCACTACCCTATTTAGGAGGGAATTATATTAGGTTGGAAATTCAGTCAACATGCTTCTACCAATCAGAAAACAAAATCATGCTCTAGGACAGCATACTATTTCATGGTCTTTGAATGTTTCATTAAGGTAAACAAGTGCCCACCCTATGGAGGCTAACATATATTATCTCCCTCTGTATGGAAAATTATGGCTGGGGAAGCAAGTAGAGTCTATTTAGCAGGAGATCCTAAGGACTGCCTTGATCAGCCAACCTATTTATCAACTCAGTAGCTCAAAAGCAGCCAGCAGAAACACAGAGGTAAATGCTTGGTATTACAGAAGCTGAAATGGTTTATATATTTCTATTTAGATTTATGATAATTTTCAAAACAGAACACAAAGTGGTTTTACAAACAGAACAATTAAATCAGGTAACAATTTTCATACATCTTTAAAACAAATAAAATTGTAAATAAATAATAGCAGAGGGGTGAAAAGACACTGAACTAGAAAGACAGTGAGCTCAGAACCATAAAATCCTTTTTTTTTAAAGGGCTAGAGGAAAACACGAGATTCCTAGACTCCCTAGATCAGAGGTGGTGAACTTTATTTTCAATCTGAGAGCCATACTGCCTCTTGATCCACCCCCTGAGGACCACATACCAGCATGGTCAAAACCAAATCAGGCATAGCTACCCACACTCGCTCTTTCTTGTACATACACCTAGCTCAGCCACACATCCTTAACTCAAGACAACTCTACAGAATACACACCATTGTTAATCTCTTTGCCAGCAGTGCAATACAACTGCTCCCTCTTCTGTTACCCTCTTCTCTGATTCCCCCACTCTCCCTGCCAGTCTTGTGACATTACACCCACCCCAAGTGTTCTTCCTAACCCTACCATCCCCAAGGGCTCCATGATTCACTTCAGGACAGACTGATTAGGATCCTCCTATCAGTATTAACAGCATTTGCAGAACTTTACCAGCAACTGTGATTTCAGAAAACCAACAAGAACAGCTGAGATCTGAACATGCAAGTCAAGAAGTGCATGAGCACGTCTGAGTGAGGCCGAGGACCTCAGAAGTGCTGTGAGAGACCAATAAAAAACAGAGTCCATCTCAGTGATGGCTAAAGTAAAGAATTCACTGAATGGTGAAGGAAGGATTAGGACAGGCATAGGCAAACTCAGCCCTCCAGATGTTTTGGGACTACAACTCCCACCATCCCTAGCTAACAGGACCAGTGCTCAGGGATGATGGGAACTGTAGTCTCAAAACATGTGGAGGGCCGAGTTAGCCTATGCCTTGATTAGGAAATAGTCTGCTTTCATCAAATATAAACAAATAATCCAAATGGGATGGCTCTAGTTAGGAGACACACAGGAGAGAGGAAGGATATTGTGGCAGGCTGGAGGTTGCAGTGCCAATCTTAAAACAAAAACAAGCAATGGAGAGAGCATTTGATAGCACCAGAACCACCAATGAATGGAAAATGCACTGTTCCTATTTGAAGATAACAATCAAACAGTAGCACCAGGAACAACAAATTTGCCAACAAACATACAAACTACATAATCTCTCAGCATCAAACCAATTATAAGGACATTAATCTCTCTGAAACTCGGTCATGCAAAAATGCTTTTGGGCTGCAAGCATTTGGGATTAACAATCATGAATTGTTAGATGTTGCAGAAAAACATGGTGTCAATGTGTGACAGAACTCTGAAGAGCTAAAAACAACAACCCTGTACTTCTGCCTTATATTTTAGCAAATGTATGCTCTCAAACCTATGTGTGCCTGAGAAAATGTGAATGCTGGAGATGGGGGTGGAAATCAGTGCAGGAAATGCCTCCATGAAGACACTCCCACTCCAGAGATCACTATTCTCCCACCTGAGTTTATCCCTTGTTTCAGAGCCCATTTGTTAAAAGTGATTTTACCCACAAGTCCCAAGTGCCTGCTACATCTGCCTCGTAAGACAGAATGTTGGGCATACTGTGTAGTTCTACCCTCAATATGTATGTAGAGAAGTGCTTAAAATAATCACTGTTTTAGTTGGCTTGCCTTTTGCTTTGTGTGTGTATGTGTATGCGTGCACGCGAACAAACACTTACCTTTGGAACATGAGGATTAAATTCAACTGCTCTGTGAATTGCCTCTACAGCATTAATCTCTGCTGTACTAAGTCCTCTTCTAGAGGCTGTTTCTGGAGAGAATCTGCAGCAACATTCAAAATTTTGTCAAGTTACTCAAACTGAGGCAAAGAATAATCTAGCTTTTTTTAAAGCTGAGCTGATTGAAAATAAAAATTTTAAGCAAAAGCTCAAATTAGCTGGGCCAGAGCTTAATCCAACAAAGCAAAAGCACTACTTGCAGTTGCCAGATGCAAAATTATTTGCTTGCAGGAAGAATGAAGAGTTTATCACTTTACATCTGAATCTGAAATATTTCACTTACCTATCTGAAACTGCTCTGGCCTTTAAGAGTGCTGCTGTGTAACATATTGCTGCTGATTTTGGGAGGCTGATGTCTATGAAACAACAAATTGTTGTATTTAGATTCTAAAGTGAGAAACATTTCAAAACCATACCCTCCAAGAAGAGGGAGGTGCTTTAAAGCTACCACAGAGGAAAAGGCAATGTTTCAGACTAAGTTTACTTGCCTTGTGTGAGAGCTCAGGGGAGGAAACTACAGAGAAAGACATGGCTATGCATCTTATTCTCTTGTACATGTGTCAAATGTTCACTGCTTTGGATCATGGCTGCAAATTGTCTGTAGCTTCTTATTTCTGAGAATTCCAAGATGACTAAAGGCCCATGGCCATTGATGTGGCTCATAAAAAACATATGCCCCCAACACCCATGTGCCCACAGCAACAGAATGTGGGATAACCTCTTCTGTTCCATATATTCTCTGTCACTCATCTTTCTTTCCTGTACAATCTCAACCATAAGTCCCATTCTTTCCTCTTTTCTCCTAATCACCGCTTTCCTTACTGTCATCACCACAACTTCCCACGAAGTTACTCTTCCTAGCTACTACTTCTCTTCCTCCTTTTCCCAAATGAGAGGATCAAAATTTTGGGCTGGTTGCCACACAGCAATGTTCAGAATCATGTATTGTTTCTGGCAAGTCTTCGACATCACTAATGTCTTAAAACCAGGTTAAAGCAATCTATTAACACATTCTAAAATGCCTCCAGCCACCTTCAAATCCCCCGCCCCCCAATTCTATGTTAATGGGCAGTTTTAGCCACTATCTACTTTTTAACTTTTAAAAAAATACTTGGCTATCAAGTGTAAGAATCTGCAATATATTCTGAGTTAAAGCAATGGCTCCATCTAGCTCCAGCATTGCATCTGAATCACAGCAGCTTTTCAGCATCTTGAATCTTGAACACCCATTGCTGGAGGGGACAAGGAGTGAATCTGACACCCACTGAACTGTGTTCCTACCCTTAACTTCATCAAAAACATGATAATTAGTTTTAATATCACTGTTCAGAGTTTACATGAAACTCTTCTTACATTTTATGTATGTGTTCCATGGTATGCTGAAAAGCAACTAAGCACTATGCAGTCCGAGAGGAAGAACTGTTAGGAAAAACTCCTTTAGAGCACCTCTCACAGAAAATGTGGCAAATCTGGCACTGAACTTGAAGCGCATTATAGTTTTTTGACCTGAAATCTTTTGCAGAGAGATGCACCACAAAAAAAGCAGTGTAACTTTGAGAACATAAAGAAGGAATTAGTCTCTTCTGCTAACTGATCTATATATAAACACTGATATATCATACTAGTGACAGGACACATTATTCAATTATAATGTAAAAAGTTAACATAAAAAGATAAAGGTAAAGGGACCCCTGACCATTAGGTACAGTCACGGACGACTCTGGGTTGTGGCACTCATCTTGCTTTATTGGTCGAGGAAGCCGGCGTACAGCTTCCAGGTCATGTGGCCAGCATGACTAAGCCGCTTCTGGAGAACCAGAGCAGTGCACGGAAACGCCATTTACCTTCCCGCCGGAGCGGTACCTATTTATCTACTTGCACTTTGAAGTGCTTTCAAACTGCTAGGTTGGCAGGAGCAGGGACCGAGCAACGGGAGCTTACCCCGTCGTGGGGATTTGAACCGCTGACCTTCTGATCAGCAAACCCTAGGCTCTCTGGAGTGAAAAGAGCTACTAGAAAAAAATAAGTGGGATAGAACTGTCATTCCTATATGTCTTGCTTAAATGATATCTTCTTTAAATTTTGGGGGGAGCGTTACTATTTTTAAAATGAATTATATATACACACACAGAGAGAGAGAGTCTTTCACCAGCTATTTACAACCTAACTAGAATAATAAAATCCAAACAACACAATAACTTAAAAACGATTAGTATTTTGCAAACAACCCTGGGATTTTGATTGGATAAAGGGCAATTTAAAAGTTGAACAAATAAAATAATTTCATCCAATTTATATCAGCTGCCCAAGGTCCAAGATAAGATACAAATCAAGATGAGCAGATGTCTGTGTTGATTTTCAGGCACCACCTATCTACTCTGCTGAGTTATTTGAAAAGTGACTGCTAATCATGGGAGGCCTTGGACTCCAAGAGGGAAGGGGCCTAGTGATTCATGAATATTTTATTCAAGCACACACTGCAACTTGCATTTAGCACACAATGACATTTATATATTCTTACCATCATACTTTGCTAGAACTGCCTGGACATCAGCATAAGCCTGTAGTTCCAGAAGTGATTCTAGGAGGTTTTCATGTATATTCAATACACTTAGAAGAGGAAACTCTTTCATTAACTGTAAATAAGAGCAGGGAGGAGAGAATAAATTAGGCTACACGAGTTTCTATCTTGCAGCCAAGTCTTATGCATGTTTACTCCATTAAGTAAATATGCATTAAATTTGATTTTAAGAATAAAATGAATTACGCACACTAACCCAATGAACTCAATGAGATCTAAAAAGGTAAAGGTAAAGGTAAAGGACCCCTGACAGTTAAGTCCAGTCGCAGATGACTCTGGGGTTGCGGCGCTCATCTCACTTTACAGGCCGAGGGAGCCGGCGTTTGTCCGCAAACAGTTTTTCTGGGTCATGTGGCCAGCATGACTAAGCCGCTTCTGGCAAAACCAGAGCAGTGCATGGAAATGCCATTTACCTTCCTGCCAGAGCTGTACCTATTTATCTACTTGCACTTTTTGGCGTGCTTTTGAACTGCTAGGTTGGCAGAAGCCAGGACCGAGAAATGGGAGCTCACCCCATCGCGGGGATTCGAACCACTGACCTTCCGATCGGCAAGCCCAAGAGGCTCAGTGGTTTAGACCACAGCGCCACCCGCGTCCCTCAATGAGATCTACCTCCAAGTAAATGTACCTAAGTTTACAATCTAGGTTAACAGACTCGGTAGCAAACTCATGGTTTCCATAACCAAACACAAAGGATTGTACATTCCACTCATATCTTGAAATCACAGGTGCTGCTTTTCCTATACAAAGTGAAACTGACCTATTTTTCCTTTGCAGCACACACTGAACTCAAGCCATTCTGCAAAGGAATTGATCAGTTGACCGAAACAGCCAAAGAGCACTGATTTCAAACCTCACTTTGGAAAGGGTTCAGATCCATTCAGTAGCTTCCAAGCGGAACCAATCCCAGTGGGACTTCCATCTGGTGCCAAATTTAACAGGCACTGAAAACAAGTCATGGAACAGTCAGCACCCCTTTTAAGACTCCTGATCATTTCTGCTCTGGACCTGACATCATAAATGATATTGGGGGGGGGGGGGGGGAGAGATGGCATGACATGGGGAAAATAGCCTCTCAGGCTGGATGTTCCTCATCACTGCTATACACGTCTACTCAGAAGTAAGTGCTGTTGACTTAAATTCAGCCACTAGCCAGGATGAGCTACAACTGCAAGCAGCAATGCCAATTCTGCATACTACCTACTGGAAACTACACGATGAGAGAATGCTCTTGTGCTCAAATCCTGTCTGCCAGTTTCCCAGAGGCATCTGGCTGGCCACTGTGAGAAGAAGTTACTGGACTAGTTGGGCCATTGGTCTGATCCATCAAGTTCTTCTTATGTCCTCCCAGGTAAGTGGATAAAGGATTGAAGTCTGGATAACTTACATCTCTCATCATTTTTACTGCTTCTTTAATTCTTCCAAGCTTCCTTGCACACATAGCTAGTCTCCTTTTCACATAAACCAATACATTGGTGTCTCTTCCTAGGGAAAAAGAGAGACTACATCAAATACATAAAAACTAAGTTATCACACATTTTCTAAACCAGGCATTCATTTCTGCATATGCTGTAGGAGATCCATCCTGTTCTCCCTGTCCACAAACATATTGAGAAGGTTGAGAGTTAAACCACAGAACACACCCATAAAATCACAAAGTGACTTTTTTTGAAAACACACATGAGTCAATCAACATTTATCCATCTGAGTCTGCAAAATGGGGGGAACATTATATCCTGAGAAAATAGAAAGGGAGGGGCACAGACAATGTGATGTGCCAAACACTGACTTAATATGAAGCACAAGGAATCCAACTATTTCCTCAAGCCACCACATCCAAGGATGTGGGACAAGAAACCCTCTAACACCCTTTCATCCAAACAACATATTCATAGCTTCAGCACATATTTGCTGTTCCATTGTAATAATAAACTGAAGTTTGACAACTTGTTTGTGGCCTCAAAATTAAGACACCACATTCCATGGCACAAGGCAGCATGAGAGAGAGAAATATAAAGAGAGAGAATGATATTGTAATCTTGAGCTATTGACAGAGACTTGCTAGAAAAAGCAAATAGGATGAGCTGTTGGTAGAGGGATGAACCTACCAAAGGTAAAATACCAAAGGTAAAACATTATTTCCCACAGCCCTGCTAACTGCAATGTAGTTAATATAGAACTGTATCATGTTGCTGCTCTGTGAATAGAATGATCTCTTTCCTAGAGTGCAACTCTCTTTCTGTGACCAGCATATTTTAAAATATTCTCATAATATTTTAAAATAAGGCTAAAACCTTATCCTTTACACACTTAACTGAAAGTGAGTCCCATTGTATTCAGTTCAGCTTACTTCTGTTTAGACACATATAGAAATGCAGTGCAAAACATTCAGGACTTTCTGAAATTAAAATACTGTACTTACAGTATGTGTACTTTAAATTTTTGTGTTAATGTAGATTTTAATCCTTCAGCATTAAACTTTTCTAGTGCTTCTGTAGATTCAAATATGACCAAGCACAGCACTACTGACCATTTTGAATGATTTGTGAAAGGATACTTACTAAACTGTGCTTCATGCTGTGGACTCTGGGAACTGCAGTGTTGAGACTTTCTATAAATGGTCTCTCCTGCTTTCAGAGCCTGCTTAAAATATTTCTCAGCATCCACAATAGTAGTTGCTTCTTCCTCGGCCAAAAGAACATACGCTGTGGCACAACTGAGAGAGAGAGAAAATGAAACCAGATATTCAAAAGATGTATGTTGACACAGTGACATGATTAACAATGTATACAGTACAGTAGCTGATCATACTTACAAAGAAACTGCAATCAAAGTTGTGGAACAAAACTATTTTCATCCAAACAATACATGTAAAATGTTTCAATACACATTAAAAGGAAAACAGGCTGTGAGATTGACCCCAGGCATGAGAGGGACTACTAATTTTCATTGAGGGTGGCTATTTTACAATCAATATGACTACAAAATGCACTAAGTAAAAGGTAAATTTCAGTAACTGTCAAACTACAAAAATGAAGTTTTTTAAAAAAGGACTGCAGTTCATTCTATGTAGAAGCTCAAAATATTGGGTGGAATTTTATGGTGTGTTATTATGAACTACTCATCTGTGTGAGCATTACAGCTTGCCACTTGGAATGATGTCCCCCCTCCCCACATTGTTCTTGGGATTGTCCCAACCCCAAGCCCATTTTGAGGGGCACATGAGGAGAGTAGAAGGAGGGAAAGCTCCATTGCACAAGCCGATGTCCTTGTGAAGGGCTTCTGCTGATGGGGAGTGTTAGGTGCATCCCACCCATTACTTTTGACCTTGAAATAAGAAATTACTTAACAATGCTGTATAGCTTTAATTTTAGTTCATAAAATTAGGGTGAGACTTGTTACTAAACTTACTCATTATTTAATTCTAAAGCTTGATATGCTGCTTTTATTCGGGCCTGAGGGTTCCTCTCCCGCCATGCCTTCTGCATAACTGTTGGGGGAAAACAGGATTTATTTACAGGCAAGTCATGACTGTAAGTATTCATGGAGAAACAAACTAACAAACATCTCTCTTTCTAAGAATAAAGCCACTACCAAACTGAACACCAGCCCCTATCACAGGGGTTGGCAACCTAAGGCCTTTGGGCCACAAGCGACCCATGGGGGTAGTTTAATTGACCCACGAGCTGCCCCCAGACTGAGCCGCCTGCTTGGCAAGTCCCCATGCGCTATGCTAAACCGGTGCAGCACAGCGCAAGGACTCACTTCTGTGGCACCATAAATCACGTCTGCGCAGACGCCGGAAATCGCGCGTGCGCATGATCTGACCCACGGAGGGATCTCTGCTGGAGTGAACCGGCCCAGGCAAAGTAATCCTTGCCGACCCCTGCCTTATCATAAATGTATGTTATTCTTCATCTTTATTTTTAAAAGAGAGAAAAATTCATAAGGTGACCGATAGAAGGGGGGGCCGAGCTTGTGGCAACTGGCCCCAGGTGGCTCATGAAAAGTTTGTTGTTTTCCCTCCTGCTGGCTACAAGGTAAGTTTGGTCACTGATAGCCTCTGGGTGGAATGAGTTTGGCTACATGGAGAACAGTGCCAAAGCTGGTGGGATTGGCCTGGCTGTTGCTTCCTCCTCGTCTGTCTGGCTGTTGCTTCCTTCTCTTCTGCCAGATGCTATTCATTTTAAGTGAATAAAATTCTCATCATTGCCACTCACTTGGCTGGGTTCAATTTTTGGGAAATGAAACCCTAATCCTGACAACGGTTAAAAAGCGAACATTCATGAACTGATTGCACAATCCTATTCATGTCTACTCAGAAGTAAGTCCAACTGATTTCAATTGAGCTTACTCCCAGGTGAGGAAGTACAGGATTGCAGTTTGAATATATCTGATGGTCCTCAGTTTTTATAAGAAAGGGAGAGAACCTATATATGTTTCTTTTGGAACTAAACCTGCAACTGTCCAGCAAGAATAATGTGGAAAATGTTGGAGCATTTTTCTGAAAACATAATGTTAGTTTTGGCTCTGATGATGAAACAATATACGATGTTTATAAAACAAAAACTACAGCTCTCATATCATTAAACATCTCATCAGATTAATGTGTAGACAGCTAACTTTTGCCGATTTAGATGAACTAACTAGTAAGAATTAACACATAAGCTGACAAAGGCCAGATATGACAAAAGCCATTGCTTTGAAGATAGGAATAAAGGTAAAGGTAAAGGTAAAGGTAAAGGTACCCCTGCCCTTACGGGCCAGTCGTGTCCGACTCTAGGGTTGAGCGCTCATCTCGCTCAAGAGGCCGGAAGCCAGCGCTGTCCAGAGACACTTTTGGGTCATGTGGCCAGCGTGACTAAGCGGCATCTGGCGAGCCAGCACCAGCGCCGCACACAGAAACACCGTTTACCTTCCCGCTATAAAGTGGTACCTATTTATCTACTTGCACTTAGGGGTGCTTTCGAACTGCTAGGTGGGCAGGAGCTGGGACCAAACGATGGGAGCTCACCCCGCCGCGGGGATTCGAACCGCCGACCATGCAATCGGCAAGCCCTAGGCGCTGAGGTTTTACCCACAGCGCCACCCGCGTCCCGAAGATAGGAATACACAATATGTAACCCTCAATACAATTTGGTGCAATCAAAAACAAAGAAATACAATAATCTCAGGGCATGGTGGGTTTTTTTATAGTAGTAATTCAACATTCAGAAGTACATAACATTTGCAAGTTTTACTATTTAAAGTAACAAACTCAAGAGGGGTAGCCATATCAATCTTGCTGTAGCAAGAACAGTGAGGGTCTTGAACTGTCACAAAAATTCTCCTGAATGCATCCGGTGAGGTCCATGAACACATGGCATGGTAAACATTTTAGTCTTTAAGGTGCCACAATACACCTTTCTTTCCTACTATGAAGGCTTGGAGAGGACTCTCAGGTGAGCAGAGGACATATGTAAAAATATTATCACAGACATGCAAAGTTCTGGCAATAATAATGACTTAAGGTTTGTTTTTCTCATCCTGATTTCTCCATCCCAAGAGATCAGAAACATTAGGAAAAATGGCATAAATTATCCATCAAATATAAAAGAGACTTAGAAAAGACATTTAGAACAAGCATTTCCAACATTAAAAATTATTCATGGCCAGCCATCTTTTTATCTTTCGCACAAGAGATACGGTTGATACCTGCATCTGAGGGTCGAACTGAGTCCGTTTCACATGTGAAAAAGGTCTGATGATCCTGAGCAGATAAGTTCATGTCATAATATGTAAGTGGCTCCTTTCCAGTCACCCATGTATATCTTAAAAAAAAGAAAGAAAAAGAAAAGAGGCTTAATTAACAGCCCAATTCTTTGCATATCTACTCAAAAGAAAGCCAGTGGGATATGCTCCCATTTAAGTATCTACATGCCAACCTAAAGGACGCATTTATATGAGAAATAGAGAAGTATCTTTCACAGAGCAGCTTGATCTTTATTATATGCACAAGCTAGACCAAATAAGGCAGGAATCAGTAGGAGGCTACAGTTAATATTTTCTCCAATGAGCGATTATCAGCCTTGCATTGAACATTCACTACAAGTTTCAAACTTGACTGAAACCCTTTTCGTGGTGATACATATTGAAACTCTTCAAACTTAAGAACTGGAAAGTTCATTGCGTCTATTATAAGAAAATATTCAAGCGATTTATACACCACCTTTGGGAACAACAGCCTTCCCAAGGTGGTGCATAAGATTACATGGAAAGATAATAACATGCCATCATTTTAAAAAACTACATTATACCCCTTTGAAATTGAGCAGTAGCAATGATTTATGATTCTATGATCACTGGAATTAATAAAAAGCCAGCTGATTTTTATTTTTTAAAATAAGTTTTATCTTAAAGTTTTCCAAAGTTGGGGTCACATGCACTTCCTGGGGGAGGGAATTCCACAGAGGGAGGAGGGAACCATCAAAAAGGCCCTGTTGGTGAAGAAATGCAACCCAGAAGAAATGCCCCAGAGCAGGAGTGGCCAACATGCTGCCCTCCACTGCTGCCCTCCATTGGTGTTGGACACCAATTCTCATCAGTCGCTGCCAGAATGGCCAACAATCAGGGATGATGGGAGCTGGAGTCCAACAACTAGCTACCACCTCCCTGAGACAATAACTGCCTTCAAAAAAGTAAAGAAATGAATCATCTATCCAAACTGATTCATCTTTGTCTTTATATATGGAATTTACAGGAAAGAGTAAGCTTACAACGTTCTGACAAACCAGAAGCTCTAGTTCTATTTTAATTTATTTTACAAAAATGGCTATACACTAATATAACAAAGATAAAAATACCTGCTATATTCTGCTCCTCTAAAGAGATTGAGGGGATTTCTCCATACTTTGCACTCTGTAAAAAGAAACAGTTTAATCTCAAAATTAAGCCAGAACTGTAGATTTCTAACCTATATGCCTTGCGTGTTGAGGCCTGGTTCACTATAAGAATCTTGGTTCAATAAATATGAAATCATTACTTCTGAACTGGCCCAAATATAAAAAAATATTTCCTCCGCAGAATCAGAAATAATGATGGGCTCACATTCTTCCTCCTCTCCCTTTTCTGGTCTGCAGTAGCCTTAATTTACCATGACATGCAAATCTGAAATGATGGCTAGCACTTGCTTTCAAAACTAGATTCATAAACAATCATTTGAAGCAGGCATGGCAAACCCTAACCATAGTATTAAAATGTGGATGGCATGACAAATTACCGGCATTAATGGTGTTAAACAGAAAATTTAAAAAGGGAAAGCCCCAAGAAAGAAGAGAGGAAACAGAGGAAACCCTGGTTTGTTTCCGATACCCCAAATTACAGCTTGGATGAATGTCTAAATTGAGATACCACTTCAAGAAAACAGTTTTTCTATCACACATAGGTGCAAAGCAAGCAATTTTCCAAAACACAAAACCAAAAACAAAAGCCACTTGTCACCTCAATCTATATAGCAAAATATATAAAGGCAATATATCTATTATAAAAAAACTAAAAATCATATTGATTTGGAAATTGCAAAGGGTTGTGGAAAATAAAATACTCAACAACTCACCTGCCCCCACTAAAAAGGCTTTGCCCAATCTGATTTACTTTAGCTCTCTTGTTTTTCCTAAGCAAGGCATTACCTGATGCAAAGCTAAGTCCATTTACAAAAATAAACATAAATTGTATTTACAGGCTTTGGCTAAGGCCAACTATCATGAAGTACATTTGCACAAAGCCAGATGTTAGAAGCAATCACCTGACAAACTCTGCCTGCTTGTCTCATTTTCTCCACTAGTGGCAGAGAAAGTTGCCTGTGGAGAATTAGTATTCTCTGCTCCTCCAATAAGTGGTCGTAAATGGCTCACGGATACCTGCTCAATGAAAGATGTGCCATATTTTCTGAAATACCACCATTCAAATATCTGCAGTGAGAAACAGAAAAACATACAATAAACCATTGGGTCAAGAATCTCAAGTCACGTCACTTGCTCACAAAACAAAAGGCTGCGCACAATTATATTTATGGTACCTTTCAGCAAAGGTTGACAGTTTTCCCAACAGATAATATGATAGAAAAGAATTATTTCTAAACAAATCCCTTTTAGGGCACAGCCACCAGCAAAGTAGTAAGCAATGCTCCCAAATTTCAGCCACTTCCTATTTCTCTGTAAACAAAAGTGTAATGGAGATATAAGATAGCCCAATAAATCTATTGGTTCTTACCACAGGGCTGCTGCCCCCCTTCCAATGGAAAATATTGGCTTAAAAATAGTATCCTATGTTTTTAAAATTAAAACTAATCCAGGGAAGCAGACTTAACCGTCTTTCTTCTAATGCTATGCACTTGATTTTGGTCATTTTACTACCCTGTGATAGCACACCCCTCCTACAACCACTTGTGTACATTTATTTGTGGCACTGCATGAGGGTTAGGAATAGACAGGCAGGTTTCATCTTACCTTTTGAGCACAGTGCTGCACACGGGACTCAGAACTGGCATGTCCTATGTCAGAGATTTGGCCCCAACAAGTAGGATCCAGACAAAAACTAAATGCTACTCTGAGCAATTCTGGTAAAACATGGGGTGCCTTAAATCATATGCTGGTGGACTCAAGATGAACAAGAACTGCCTGAAGGCAAATGATAATATTTTTATCATCTTTTTGGTTTGTACACTGCTCCTAATATGCATATTTTATGTTCAGTGGAATGGCATTACAGTGGTACCTCTGGTTACATACTTAATTCGTTCCAGAGGTCCGTTCTTAACCTGAAACTGTTCTTAACCTGAAGCACCACTTTAGCTAATGGGGCCTCCCGCTGCTGCCACCGCACCATTTCTGTTCTCATCCTGAAGCAAAGTTCTTAAATCCGAGGTACTATTTCTGGGTTAGCTGAGTCTGTAACCTGAAGTGTATGTAACCCAAAGTACCACTGTATAGTGCAACTGTGGCTATGCATAAGACCCCCTCATACAGCCATGATAATGAGGCAATTCAGGTAGAGTCCCACAAATGAGTTGGCAGCCTAAGCAATGTGCTTCAGAATACTGCCAGAGAAGGCTCAACACTATTGTCACAGCTGCCCCTTACAATGCTATAAACCATTTCATTTTTCACTTGGAAGGCTGTGGTTATCAGCAAGGAATCACATCAAAATGAATAAAAATATTGGTTTCTTTTTCTGTATAGGAGCGCCACCTAGAGTTCAGCTGGCATATCAAAGGTAACTTTCATCTTCAGACTGGCACAGTTTACAAAAGTCTAATTTTAAAAATTAGGGGACGCGGGTGGCGCTGTGGGTAAAAGCCTCAGCGCCTAGGGCTTGCCGATCGAAAGGTTGGCGGTTCGAATCCCCGCGGCGGGGTGCGCTCCCGCTGCTCGGTCCCAGCGCCTGCCAACCTAGCAGTTCGAAAGCACCCCCGGGTGCAAGTAGATAAATAGGGACCGCTTACTAGCGGGAAGGTAAACGGCATTTCCGTGTGCTGCGCTGGCTCGCCAGATGCAGCTTTGTCATGCTGGCCACGTGACCCGGAAGCGTCTCCGGACAGCGCTGGCCCCCAGCCTCTTGAGTGAGATGGGCGCACAACCCCAGAGTCTGTCAAGACTGGCCCGTACGGGCAGGGGTACCTTTACCTTTTTAATTTTAAAAATTAATCTGTAACACTGTAAACACAGATGCATCCCATTTCACAATAACTATTCCTCATCTTCCAAAAATCCCAAAAATGTACTGTGGATGCAGACATGACCCATTCTTAGTTGCTGTAGACATTTTCCTCGACATTTTAAAAACAGTCTTAAAAGCAGGCCAAAATTTAGGGTCGAGTATGCATTAATCTCTTCTTTGTCCTAAGCAGCAGAAGGAACTAAATAGCCATCTTAGCAATTAAAAAAATAACTTTTATTCTTCTAAACATCGAAAATCTGAAGAGTTCTATACAATACTTGTGGGCAGCATTTTAAATACTAGCTTATGTAGCAGTATAATCTCACTTTTACTCTACAGTGCAATTGCATCCTAACATGTGCAATTTCAACCTTGCGTAGTTGAAAGCTGGCCAGCTGAAATCCCACAAATTAATTGCATGCAAAGCAGAGCCTAAAAGCTCCTTTTGCACTTGGTTTTCCTGGTGTGGAAAGCACTTTTAAGCTCTCAGACTTGCTTACCAGGCTTTGGGAGGCTCTCGTTAGATATTGCAGGAACTTGAGTGGCCACATGAAATATCATGAGAGCCTCCCAGAGCCTGGTAAGCAAGATGGAGAGCTTAAGAGGTCTCTGCCTTGCTTGGAAGGTCAGGATGGCCCTGTGAGGGTGGTTCGAAGGGGGTGGTTCAAGTATATGCATTTTTGCATGTATGTGCCACCCCTGGAATGCAATCCCTGCACAAGACACGATTATACTATATTTCTGGTTCTGTAGGATCAACAAAAATTCCAGCATGAGTAAATAGAGAAAATTACTTACAAATATCAGACCAGATATCAGAGAAGATGTCCCAGTAAGTGCAACATAGAATTTTGGAGTCAATGTGCTCAAGAAAATGGTCACTGTCAAAGAAAAAGGGAAGCTTTGTCAATCAATACATTTGCCTCTCAGTGTCTGAGATGACATTACTTAAGCAATGCACGCACACACCTACACACACACACAGTGTCAATTCCTCCATTGGTTGTGGGTATTTTTTGGAAAGTCTGAATCGGGAAATGATGTAGCCCAGGTAAGCTATGCTTTGGAAGTTAGGAGAACCATTAATGTTAAAGTAGACTTTTTAGCTAAAAGTGCTGGACAGGACTCAAACACAACAACACTCTTCCCACCTGTGAGTCCCAGAAACTGCTATTCAAAGACATACTGTACTGCTTCCAACAGTAGAGCTAGAACCTAGCTACTGTGGGCTAATCCATTGAAAGCCATCCAACATGGTAGGCATCACCACCGTTCATGGTAGAGAATACCATAATTTCACTACGTGCTGTGTTAAGTACTTTTGGTTTGTTTCTTTGTTCAATGTTTAGCTTCATAAGAAGTCCATGAGTTTGAGTTCAAACAGCTAACCCTAAATGTTTTAACTGATATTTTAGCTTTCTCTTAACCTAGATACAGTCAAACACAAGGATCCAAAACAGCAAACCACAGTTTTAACACAAGTTTAATAGCTTTAACTTAAATCTGTAAAGAGTAAAATATGGGGAATTATGGATATTTAAATACTTTTGAAAACACATATTGATGCGTTGTACCTTGCCTTGTGACCATATGGTGAAGAGCAGTATAGATATATTTAAATAAGGACCTAGATTCCTACAATGCATTATATGTGGGGCAGCCTCTGAAAACAGGAAACTTCAACTGGTGCAGAAGTCAGCAGTCAGGTTGCTCACCGGAGCAAGAAAGTTTGAGCATATAATGCCAATCCTGGTCTAACTGTAATGACTGCCAATCAATTCCTGAGACAAATTCAAAGTGCTGGTTTTTACCCATAAAGCCTTAAACAGCTCAGGACTGCAATACCTCAAGGATTGCCTCTTCCCATATGAACAGACTCAGAACCTGTCATCATCATCTGAGCCACTTCTTTGTGTGCCCACTCCATGAGAGGTCCAGAAGATGGCAACACAGTGGCTCCCCATTTGTGGAATGCTCTCCATAGGGAGGCTTGCTTGGCACCTTCATTACATATATTTAGGCACCAGATGAAAACGTCCCTCTTCTAAGCCTTTGGCTAATTAAGCCATCTACAGCCTTTAAAACTGTGAGGGAGGTTAACTGTTTTTTGTTTGATACTATGTTATACATTTTTGTGTTCTTACATTGTAAACTGCCCTGTGATCCTAGGATGAAGGGTGGTGTAGAAATTTAATAAACAACAATAGACACTAGTTTCATTTGTTTATTAGAATGGGCACAAACATTTCTTTTAGCATGGAGCATAGAATGTGCTCCTTGTAACAAGGGTTCAACGTATTCAAAATAATTAAACCGTAATCTTCCAAGAAGTCTCAACACTTAAGGGTTCCTTGTAATTGTGAGAAATTTGAATACAGATCATTGCAAACATCTATTTCCATGTAGGAACAACATATCTGAAGCAGCTCAAAGGTAAACTAACACTGCTGCATGCTGACAGGAAGTAAATCTCATTGTACTCTGTAAGATTTACTTTTGAATATGCATGTTTAGGACTGATTCATAAAATACAAACAAATACTACCTGAGGCATTTTATTAACCAACCTACAACACACAATCTTGTTTGTGGGTTAGGCCTACTGATTGTTATTTAGCAAGAGATTAGTAAATAAAAAGTCTAAAGAAAATTAATATGGTATGTTGTCAATGAGAAATTGACAGCTCTTATATTAGTGTCAGTCTCACAATTTAACCAGTATAGCTAGTTTTGTCTGAACAAGTCTACCTTCCTGGACTTTTGAAACCACAGCATGCAAGAGACAAAGTCTTAAACACACAAAATAAGACCAAGTTAAAAGCAGGGCATATACATTAAGCCCTGAGGGGGATCCTAAGGTAAAAGTCAATTACTTACTTGATGTAGTGCTTCATGTGTAGAGTATGGCAAAACTCAGTAGGCCCACCAGGCAAATAAATAAGCAGACTCTCCTTCATTCCCTAGCAACTTTAACCCATGGACACATTGTTCTAAAGTTACGCATGTATTGAGAATGCGAGTGGCGCTTGCGGATCAGAAGGTCAGCGGTTCAAATCCCCACGACGGGGTGAGCTCCCATCGTTCGGTCCCAGCTCCTGCCCACCTAGCAGTTTGAAAGCATGTCAAAGTGCAAGTAGATAAATAGATACCGCTCTGGCGGGATGGTTTGCCAGAAGCGGCTTAGTCATGCTGGCCACATGACCTGGAAGCTGTCTGCGGACAAACACCAGCTCCCTCGGCCAGTAAAGCGAAATGAGCGCCGCAACCCCAGAGTCGTTCGTGACTGGACTTAACGGTCAGGGGTCCCTTTACCTTTCTCACCTTTACCTATGCATGTATCATCATGATTTGGGATGTTTTATTAAAATACCCAATACTAAGGATGTAACCATATGACATAAGTCCCATTGAATATAATGGCACTTACTTTTAAATCAACATGGAGAGGATTGAGCTGTAAGTCATGCTGTTGGCCTGCAGACTTAAGAGTGTGCTTTTAACTCCCCAACCACTAACTTTAGACCAACAAAATATTATGAGACTTAGCATCTATGTAAGGCCTGCAATTTAAAAGCAACAAAAGGGGAGTATGGAGCTCACTGCTCTAATAAAATAATAGTGACTGTGTGTAAATTGCAGCTTTCAAACAACAGGTCTAGTTTCTTTCTGTTTTGATGACACAGAGGATCTGACAGCTGGTAGTATAGATGCTGTCATCATTCAGGGCTTGCAGACAGCAACAGATGATAGAAAGCTTTTTTTAAAAAAAAAGCTGACAAAGGGAAGACATCAGGGACTACAGACTGCCTTGCAATCTTTAAAATAAACAGAGACAAAGAAAAAGTGGAGAACCAGATTTAAAACCAACTTGGCTTACAAATAACCTGACAAAAAATAACGAGGCCCCCGAAGGACAGAAGCACTTACGGTAAATACACACTAAAACACAAAGGAGAACAGATCCCAGGAGCCCTGCAAGAACCAATCCTTTCTGATAATACGACCCTTCTTACGAACCCTGTATTTGTCTGCAACCAACCCCAAGGTAAGCACACCCCAGATTTTAGTGTGAGGCAAAGTCATAGCTCTAGAGAAGCCTGTTTTCACCCGCAGGGCTCAGCCCAGAAATGAAGGGCGTAAAGCCAGTTTCACGGAGCACGTGCAGAGTTCTTTCCACAAACGGCACCTCAAGCACCTGAGATTAGGGCTGAAGAGTTGTGGGGCAGCGAGTAGCCCAAACAGCCCCCTAACCGGCCGCCCCAAAGCCCCCCACCCCTCCCGTCCATAGCAGCGGAGGGAAAGGAGGCGGGCCAGCCCGCGCCCCTCCCCGGCGGCGGAGTCCCCTCCCCTCCCGCTCCCCCCGAGCAGCCCCTCACCTGCCGCCAAGTTATCCCGCAGCCGGAGCGGGCCTCGCAAGCAGTAAAGGAGCCCGAGCGCCGCCAGCAGGGCCAGCGTCCGCGCCCAGGGTCCCCCCGCCAGTCTCAGCCTCTCCCACCGCCGAGGGCAGTGGCTGGGTAGCTGAGAGGAGGAGGAGGAGGAGGAAGAGGAGGAAGGCGCCGCATCCCCATCCACAGGAGAAGGACCACTCTCCGCCATGACTCCCGCCCTTCGCTCGCTCAGGCCTGGCTGGCTGGAGGAACGGAGGGAGGGAGGGACTAGCCGCGCGCGCCGCCGCCGCCTGACTCTGAGAGAAGCGGGAGCGCGCCCGCCCGCCCGCTGCTCCCTCTCTTGTCCCAGCGCACGTGTCTGTTAACAGCCTTCGAGGGCACCCCTCGGGGATACACCCCCACCGCCGGCCTGCTTTAAAAGGGGCGCTTTTGTTCTTTCCCTTTTTTTTAGGGCTGCCATCCCGTGCAGTTTTTTTCGCTGAAAGGGACGCGGCTCCGATTTACGATTCCCACCCACGTGGGATTTTTTAAAAAAATTTATTATTGCTTTTCCGCTTGGAATTGTAAAGTGGTCTTTAAGGTTTTTTTTTAAAAAAACAAACAAACGGGATATACATTTTTAATAACTAAGAGCGCTCCACTGAATGCATGCTGTACATGTGAGATGCACAGCACGCAGATACAAGGAAGCAGCCTGACGGTCCCTGTTCTTAACCATTAGGAATTTGGGCGAATGGCGTTCTCCCACTTTCCTTTCTTTGCAGGATGATGGGTTTGGGGGGGGGGGCAGACAGAGAGACATTTTTTAGGACGCCTTGCGAAATCCACATGCTGTCCGGCGAACAGAACTGAGCTGCTGAAAGTATTGCGGTGCGCTGTGTCCGCCTCCGATATAATCTAAGCGCTGGGCAGGGTTGCGCCCTGGGGCATTAAATGGGCGTTGCCGGACGACTCCTTCCACGTTCCAGTAGCTCTGCCCTTAGCCATCATGGCGAGCGTAAACGTCACTCAGCTCTACACAGCGAGTAGCGGCCGCCTAGTTGCATTGCTTTGACTTAAAAGGGCAGGCTTGCCCCTACCTAAGATGGCGCCTGTCCGCGTCAATAAGATCCCCTGAAAAGCAAAGAAGCGCATCGCTCACCATTGACATGTGGGCGGGGTGGTGCCTCGCCTCCAGCCACGCCCCCATTCCCAGCGCGCTTTGCGCTGGGCTGACAGGTGGGGCTGGGTTTAGAGAACCCAAAATGGCGGACTTTGAGGATCGGGTGTCGGATGAAGAGAAGGTAATAAGTTGTCCGGGGAAGAGCAGAGGGCTGTTTCTGTGTTCTTCGGGCACAAAACGATTATTTTGTGCACATAGCGAAGCGGTATCCTCCTCCTCGGTTCTTCTTGCTGGTGTTTCTAAGGCTCCTGAAAGTGTGAAGCCTCGTGAGCTGAAGGTTCCTTTTACTTCCTCGATTTCGAGAGACTCGTTTTCTCTGCTTTTCCCCCCCACGCGCCGTGTCTCTTTTAATAAGTTCAACTGCAAGAACATTCTCCAGTGCCTCTTTCGACTGATGGGGGACTAAATTGTATGACAGGCTGTCCCCGATTTCCCGTTTTATTGACATCTTCCTTTGCTTTATGGGAAAATGCATACGCTCATCTACGATGCCGCTCTGATCGCCTGATAGTTAGTTACCGGTTTATTTGTTTTACCGGTCCAGTATTTATTTACTACATCTTAATCTTGACTGTTTTATTGTCACGACAACCTGTGGCGGGGATTGTGCTGTTCCTGTGAAGTGACAACCCTTATGAACATTATTTTGCGCTTCTGCTGTTGCAGTGCCCCTTGAAGGAATTCCCCAGTGTAGGAGAAATCCCAACATTGTTAGCCTAACAAAATAACATTCCTTGTTAAGAAACGTAGTATTGAACCCACAGTACTCATTTTGTTCTCTCAGGATCACAGGTAAGCGATTTTTGTGGAGAGCTGAGGAGCAGTTTGAAAGGATTGTTATCTCCTATGTATAAATTTCATTGTTGATCCTGGAGAAACAGGTTTTACACGTTTCAAAGCAATTCGCCAGGGTCGGCATTGGGGCAGAAGAAATGTGTGTGCCATATAGGAAGCTATATTTCTCAATCACTTTCAGCTATCCTATTGCCTGTCCAGTCTACAAACATGTCTCTTGATCTTTAATGGAATATGCTTTTGACCCAGGGAATTTTTTCTTTTGCATTTCTGCTATGCCATCAGAGCACCTCTCGCATGGGAAGGAATACAAAGGAGTGCTACATCCAGGCTATGGAATTTGTTTGATCAAATAATAGTAGGTGTGCTTATACATGAATTATAAAAATTTAAGGAAATAATTGGCCTGTGCTAGAGGCAGGAGGTGGAAGCAGTTGAGTGACAGGAACAGTGTCTTACAGTTCAGTGTAGACACGTTAGTTTTTTCGCCTTACCTGTGGCTCCTAGACACTTTCTGAGGAAATACAATCATCAAACCTTCTAGTGTTCTAATAAAGGTAATCTTATTTGCTTTCCACCCAAGTGTTTAGCTAGTGACTTGGAAGCAAATGCTTGTTTGATCTGCAACATAGCTGAGAGAACCATGCCAGGTAAAGAATGGCATGGGTGTATGTGTATGAGAGCGCATACGGTATAGACTGCTGCAGCTAATACAGGGCATATACCTACCTTTCTGTTTCTAATCAGTTTTCTTCTAACTAAGTCACTTGCTAGGAAGTGGAAATGCAAAATGCTGATCGCTTTACAGATAGATTTGATGGACTCTTTTGCTTCTGGAGCTTTATCCTATAGTGTTCAAATTTGAGGGGGGTGGAATATCCATGATTATGACATCTTGACAGCAGGATATGAGAAACAAGGTGTGTGAATACTTGTCTGAGATTGAATATGGTAACTAGGCAGTTTCTTGTCCCTTCTTTCCAGTTGCACATAAGCAAATCATGTAAGTATGCACATATTTTTGTAGCTCTTCTCTGGTCATGGGCAAACATCTTAAAGTTAGCCAGAAAGATAGGGAAACAGACATCCACTCCATTCAGTGATTGCTGCTAATCTGCAGATGTTGCATTTTTGCTGACTTTAGCTTACTTTGGCTACTATGGCAGATGACACAGAAAGTTGAACAGCAGCAAATGAGACCTTGTTTTTATACTGTAGGCCCAGTCTTGGCATTTAATGACTTATTGAGTTCTGCTAATTTCTCCACTGTCCTAACGCTATTCCTTTCAGTTTATAGTACTTAATTTAAATCTGAGTGAAAACAGTTCACAAAGTGCACAGCAAAGAGTTCTTTATGCAAAATTACGGTATTCGGATAGTAAGGTAAAGGGACCCTTATAGGTCCAGTTGTGGATTACTCTGGGGTTGCGGCACTAATCTCGCTTTACTGGCCGAGGGAGCCGGCGTACAGCTTCCGGGTCATGTGGCCAATATGACTAAGCCACTTCTCGCGAACCAGAGCAGTGCACAGAAACGCTGTTTACCTTCCCGCCGGAGCGGTACCTATTTATCTACTTGCACTTTGACGTGCTTTTGAACTGCTAGGTTAGCCGGAGCAGGGACTGAGGAACGGGAGCTCACCCTGTTGTGGTGATTCAAACCGCCGACCTTCTGATCGGCAAGCCCTAGGCTCTGTGGTTTAGACCACAGCGCCACCCACGTCTCTTATTCACATAGTAAAGAGATGCAAAAAAAATTGGGCTGAGGGCACCATGAAACCTAGAATCTGTATAGTAAGAAATTACAAGGAAGTGTTGATTTGGATACATTGCATAGTTAAAAACCTGCAGGTTATGTATTGGGAATTTCAGCTTTAAATTTAGTAAGATTGTTGTAGGACATGGCAATGAATTGCTAATTCAGCAAAGGCTAGAATTACTGTAGTCACAATATTCGATTGCAGTGTGTCCGAATATGTAGAGTCTGCATGTACCCATGACAACCCAAATACAGTAACCTTTATGTTGGTGCATTTTCTGCTCCAGAGAAGGGAAATCAATTTCTTTCAGCTTTGTTTTCATGTGAAATTGAAGCAGATGGGGACCTGTCTGCATTAGTACGCTAAGAAAATAGAAGTCAAAATTGCAGGTTGTTGATAAGCTTGAAAATAGTCCTTACCACACCAAATAACTAGAACTTTGCTCAGTTTAACAAAGGCAAATGCATTATTTTTTAGTTTAGCCATAGCTGCTATGCCTTTATTTTTCTAAAGAAATAATATAAGGCTGTGTGATTTAATGAATATGTTTGTTTCCCCCTTGCTGCTTGGACACATTCATTGCTTGATATAGGTATCTTGTCAGAGAGAATGGAAATGAAAATAGATTTCAGCACACTGATGAACACACACTTTTTGATTAGTTGAGTTTGGATCTGAAAAGAATCAAAAAAGTTTTAGAACCTGTGATGAATTTGATAGGACTGTGTCCACAATAGATTTGTGTTTTAATAAGTTGCTATTAGTTGGATTATAAAAGACCGCAAAAGGGTTGTATTCCTCTCCCCCCCCCCCCCCCGCTTTCAGTTTCTCATTTTGACTGCTTGTTATTTTTTGGATACCCCGAGAGATAATTGTAGGTGAAGATGGTCAAATGAGGGGAAATGGATCCGATACTCTCCATTGAAATGAATCCTGGTGCTTGTTAGACAAAGTAATATGTTCTTTGAGTACAGTATTTGTGGGAGTGCTTTAATGCAACCAGAGCGTCATGCTTACTGCTTACAGATGCACTTTCTAATAAAAGCACATGCTATAGTTTGAAGGAGACTTTCAGCCATCTAGGGCAATGCTCTGGAAAGTCTTGGGGGAAATTACAGGGTAAACTTATTTCTAGATGTTGCTTTTCAGTAATTTTCACCAGGGAATTATTAATGCCCAGCCCCCCAATTAACAGCAGTGGCAGCTTGGGAGTGGTGGGAGGATATCCTCCATTCCTTATTTTTCTTTTATACAGATTCATGTTTCAGAATCAAAATATAGCAGTCCCTTTTCTTCCTTGGCATTATGATATGATAGACACAGTGTTCTAGTTCTGTTACATATACCAAAAGGCAGAGGAGGCTTTGTTCCCAGCTATGTGCCTCTCAGGGCTACATCTATGTGGGTGGCGTTTGGGGGGAAGGAGGATTGGAGCAAGTTTCTTTTGGGTAATATGGTGCTCTTAGAATCATGACAGTACAATTATGTATCTGTTTCAGGTCTAATGATGCTTACTTGGGGGGTTGGGAGAGGGGAAGTACCTCTAGTGGGGGACACATTGTGCTCCTTCTGGGGTAGTCTGTCCACCTTTGGTCCCAGCCCTGCACTCAGCTTTCACCTAAGAGCTGTCAGCATGAGACAGCGGCCACACTCCAGGAAACAGCTTCAAATGGCCGGCTAAACCAGGTGAGGGTGACTGATGAGTTTCAAACCCTGCATGGACTTCCCCTACATGCAAAAATAAGCTCTGGTGGAATGAGCAAATGGCGGGTCTAGTGGTCAAGAAGGTGGTTTCTGCACATGTTGTAGAGGGAAATGAGGGGCAGATGGGGCTTGCCTACCTGGGAAGGTAGCCATAGGAGAAGAAATACAGTGGTACATCGGTTGTCAAACGTAATCCGTTCCGGAAGACCATTCGACTTCCGAAATGTTCAACAACTGAGATGCAATGGGCGGTCAGCAAATTCCATTGAGAAAATGGAGAAACAGGCTTCGTAAGCCGTTTGACTTCTGAGGCTCGTTTGAAAATGGAAGCATTCAGTTCTGGGTTTCGTTCGGCTTCCGAGATGCTCGAAAACTCAGGTTCTACTGTACTCTGAGCCTAAACCTCTGCTGCCTTGAGGGATATCTTTGGGAGAAGAAAATGCTAAGGGGTAAACCATCCACAAATCCAGAATGGAGTCCCTAAGACAGTTGTATGGCACATTGTACAGCTAAGCTGGTGCCAAATGTATCGTTTTGCTTTCCTTTGGACCACATCAGCGAGGGGGGTGTCTTGTCATCTGAGCAGCCCAGGACCTCCATACACATTGCCCTGGCTTGCACCCTCAGGAGGTCACTTCACTGCTAGTAACACAGTGGTTTGACTTCACTCCCAGAGGCACACACCATTCTCTCTTGAGACAGACGGATGCCAACAACAACAAAGCTTGTTTTTATCATCTAACTAGGCATGCCAATGTTTAAATACAATTAAATCTGCCTTGGATCCACGTCATGTGTTTTTTTTCCCTCTGACGTGCGTTAAAATTTGGAAAAAGCATATAGATAGTAGCTTTGTGTGATGGTGGGAGTGTATTTTTGCTGAGCAAATGCCACTTGGGAAACTCGCATCGATCAGCTTGTTCACCAGTGTAGGACAATTGAATACAGGCAGTAACCCAGGCGTCTTCAAACTCGGCCCTCCAGATGTTTTGAGACTACAATTCCCATCATCCCTGACCACTGGTCCTGCTAGCTAGGGATCATGGGAATTGTACGCCAAAAATATTGGGGGGGGGCGAATTTGAGGAAGCCTACAGTAATCATTTCATGCAGGGGTTCTGTTCCCAGCCTCCATGCATGTCGGTGGAGCATGTATAAGCACGCCACACCCCGTTCCACTGTCTTCTGGGTCCAAAAGGACCTGCTCATCACAATCACATATCAGTTGGACCTGCCTAAAATGGTCACCGCCTGTATATGAAGTGGGCTTTAATATCTATGGCTGTAATCCCATGTTTGCTTCCCTCAGAGAAAGTTTTGTTGCTTTATGTATATGTATTACTTTCAATGAAGTTTTTATTCAACCATCTTTTTCTAGCCTAGAAAACATGAAACTCATCCTATATCAATCTCAATCCCTTGTACTCATTTCTAATCTAGGTATCCCTAATATCTCTTTAGATTGGTATCCTTTGTACTTTGGGAGGAATTTGAAGTCCCTCAGTCACCTCATAACTGTTCTGATTTAATGCTGACCTGGAGCATTTGCTTTCCTAACCAGGCATCCTCAGCAAATGAATTGCATCACAGGCAACTGGTGACTGTGGTAGATATGTAGTAAGCACATAGATGTCTGAATCCCATTAAAAAAAAAAAAACCTTTGAGGCAATCTGACAGAACTGCAGATATTCCTGAAGTATTATTATTACTTCTGCCAAAGTCTGACATCTTATGATCAATAGTAAAAGAACTATCACTTGAAAATATTTTTTTCACTTTGAGTGCCATTTGACTCGATTTACTTGGATGTTCATTTGATGTGAAAACTAGGCCTGTTGATATATAACGTGGACCTTAGGATCTCGATCACAAATTTTGGGGATGTTAAATTTTTACATTGTGTATGTTTATATGGAAGAGAGGACATGACAACAGATAGTAGATCATAATAAATTTGTTTTAATACCAGAAGGGACAATCTCTCTTCTTTAGGGTATAGCAGTTGTGTTGATGAGGAAGTTTCAACATCATAATCCTGCATAAAATGGAAAATCTGAACCTTGTATACATGACTGGGAAAGGTACAGAAGCTCTAACTTTGATTGTCCCCTGTGATTTAACAGTCTTTCAGTGGCCCATTTTATGCATGTTGCAGTTTGCTGTTGCCCACCCCCAAAAGAGGAACATAACTAATTAGTTTGGGGTTTCTCAAATAGGATAACCAGGGACTTTCAAGGGCATCAGTTTGCACTGTTAACTGGATTGCAATATGACACTGCTGTGGCTGCACCTGTTGCAACCATGCATGTTGTGTGGCTTCAACTGCAGCCACTGCTAAATATCTGTTTAAGAGCACAGACTGAAGCCGATCTGATTTATTTGCAGGTGCGTATAGCTGCAAAATTCATCACTCATGCACCTCCTGGGGAATTCAATGAAGTGTTTAATGGTAAGTTAAAAAACCGAAATGATTCATATAAGTTCTCCATTTTATCAGATAACAAAATAATCACTGAATGCCTATGAGGCGATACTGAACTATTTAAGACCAAAGTTCTTGCTGTTGGGGTTACTGTCATTCAGAAATAGGGAATTTGGTGTTTTTAATAAATAAACTCGCTTTTAAAATGTCTTCTGTACCAAAAATTGCAGATTGCTTGTGAGTATCTTGGCTTTTGGTGGTCTTGCATTTTATATACGTAGGCCTTTCCCCAACATCTTATTTTTTGTGTGACAGGGCAATTGGGGCTATGCAAACAAATAGCTGCTATGCTGCTGCCTGGTTCAAGTAGCTGGGAAGGAAGATAAAACTACATATGCTGCTTCCTGCTGAGTGAACATGAATGCTTTTATGGTGCCAATATACATGTAAAGTGGGAACTTCAGTTGTTGTTACTTATTATTTATTAAAATTGTATACCACACTTCATCCGTAGATCTCAGGGCAGTTCACAACATAAAGTTACCTCCAGTAGTTCATAAAGAAAAGGTGTTCATGAGCCACGCTTGAACTGTCCAAGTAGCACTTGTATTTTTGTCAACTGCCTCCGTAGTAACATTCAAGATAATTGGTCTTCTCTGGAGCCATTCATGGAAATGCAAAATTTCACACACAAAGGGTATCTGTCCTCCAGTGTGCTCCTTTTTGATATCCAGGGATGCAGGTGGTGTTGTGGGTTAAACCACAGAGCCTAGGACTTGCTGATCAGAAGGTCGGTGGTTCGAATCTCTGCAACGGGGTGAGCTCCGGTTGCTCGGTCCCATCTCCTGCCAACCTAGCAGTTTGAAAGCACATCAAAGTGCAAGTAGATAAATAGGTACTGCTGCGGCAGGAAGGTAAATGGTGTTTCCGTGTGCTGCTCTGGTTCTCCAGAAGCGGCTTAGTCATGCTGGCCACATGACCTGGAAGCTGTACGCAGGCTCCCTCGGCCAATAAAGCGAGATGAGCTCCGCAACCCCAGAGTCGGTCACGACTGGACCTAATGGTCAGGAGTCCCTTTACCTTTACCTTTTATCACTCTAGTAGAGAATTCCAACCTGGTTTTTGTTTAAGAAAGGAGGGGGTCTAATTCCCACCCACGTAGTCAGCTATTTGCTTAGGTACCATCTAAAAATGGGCGTATAATTGATTTCCCTCCACTCCAGTCTGAATAATTCTTTAACTCTTTGAAACCTAATTCTTTGACATATACTATACTAAGAAAAACACTGCCTCAAAAGCAAATACCTTTCAGAAGTACTTAGTATATCGGAAGATATTCTAAATGCAACACACTTTCTTTATTTTTCTGCTAAAAGCTCTCACATTCCTAAAAAATGAGAACTATTTTTTGTGAACTATTTTTTTGGTATCCAATCCAAACAATTTGTTGTTAAAACATTTATCTGTGTGCTAGTAAACATTATATTGAAGCAGTGCAATTGTTGCTCATCTGTATGAATGTTTTCTTCTTCTTTTTTAGATGTCCGGTTGCTGCTTAACAATGACAATCTTCTTAGGGAAGGGGCAGCACAGTAAGTACTCCTTATTTTATGTTAGGATCTGTGTTAGCTCAAGCTATGCAATTTGTTCATAAACCACTTCAGTAAAGCTTGAAATAGGAAGGATGGAGGGATTGTTGTATATAATTGTTTTCAATACTGATGGGAGTTTGTTCAATATAAACCTGCCAACTATAGAAATTGTATGCTTTCTGCAGTGGTGAAATATTAATAGAGGGCCATAATTTGCAAATATGTTTGAACACAGTAGGGCTATGTGTGTTTTCTTTCTGCAGAGTCAGGATCTAATATTTTCTTACTTGTTTTCTGTCTCTTACAGTGCATTTGCCCAGTACAACATGGATCAGTTCACTCCTGTTAAGATAGAAGGATATGATGATCAGGTAAATTATTCTCCTTTTGATTCTCCATGGTGTTTGCATATTGAACTTCATGTGTAACTAGATATTAAGACCTCTTCTGTGCCTGGTCTCCCCCATCCCCTTTATGCTCGCAAAATGCTTGTTCTTGTGGGAATGATTAAAGGTTAGAGATCTTGGGATGTCATTCAGGTTGCATATATTGGCACTGAACATCATGAGTTTGCTGAAGGAGAGAATTTTGAGCATGCCTGCATTTTAAAGCAATATAAAAAATGTAGTACTGTTTTAAAATGTGGCGCAGTACTGCTTTAAAGTATTGAATTTGGTGAGAAGCTGGAGAGATTATGGCTGGCTTCACTGCTTATTGCCCAAAACCTCCTCCAACTCCCCCTGCAGGAACAGGAAGCTCTATAGCCTCAGGATGGGTGGAATAGGGTGAAGACAAGACTGCACCCCAGCTAAGGGGAATGTGACTTCTGGCTGCATGTTGGGGAAAGCAAGCAGGTGATTCATCATGTGCACAAGCTTTCCTTAAATGTGCTTCAACCATATGTTCCCTCCCCGCCCCCCGCCATACCTCTTGCCATTTCTTTACTCCCCCAGAGGACTGAATCGTCAAGCAGCAACTAAGCATGGCTGGCTTTAATGCCTTTAAGGCAGTATCATCTTGAACAAACTGTAGGTATCCAGCGCAGCCTCAAAAGCACTTCAGGTCCGAAGGTGGACTTGAGAGATGATACCAGCAAGGTAGTGAAGCAAGAAGAGGGCAGCTGGAGCAAAGGGAGAAAATGCTTCGTCAAGGGCATTGAGGTGGGGTGACAATGATGGGAGGGGGAGGGCTTACCAAGTTTTATGGAGAATATACTAATTAATGTTGAGTTTGAAAAGAGATATAAGGCTTCCTGTTCAGCAAAGCTGTTGAGTAGTCTCTTCCTTGAGGAAGATGCTTGCCTCATAGGGGTTTTCCACCTTCCCAGGAAGCTAGTGGTGGTGCAGGGTTACACATCAGCCACTGATAAGATCCAGTTTTGTGCTTCTGCCTTTCCTTAACTTGTCCCTTTCAGAATTGGGTTACTTAATGTTTCTCAAGGGTCCCTCTTGCAAACAGAGAAGGATCAATCTTTTTTTTTTTTTAATGTACAGTGGTACCTCGGTTTAAGAACAGCCCTGTTTACGAACTTTGCAAAACCAGAAAGAATGGAATCCAAACGGTGGAAGGGCACCGGTGGCGGGAGGCCTCATTAGGGAAAGTGTGCCTCGGTTTAAGAACGATTTCGGTTTAAGAATGGACTTCCGGAACGGATTAAGTTCGTAATCCGAGATACCACTGTACCTGAAACAAGAGCCAAGGAAGCCTGTAGGAAGGTGCACTCACAATGGCTTGCTAGTGTTCTAACTATAATGTTGTTTTTTTTTCTTTTTAAGGTTTTAATTACGGAACATGGTGATCTTGGTAATGGTCGATTTCTAGACCCAAGGAACAAGCTTTCCTTTAAATTTGATCATTTAAGAAAAGAAGCAAGTGATCCCCAGCCAGAGGACACAGATGCAGCGCTGAAGACCTGGAGGGATGCCTGTGATGGTGCACTAAGGGCCTATGTGAAAGATCACTATCCACATGGCTTCTGTACTGTTAAGTATCCAATGTTCTTCTCTGGTGACTCATTGTTCTTATGTTGACTAATGTAAAGAACAGAAAAAGTTGACTCTAACAGTGACATAGATGTCATTAGCTAACAATAGTAGCACTTTGCTTTTTCTGTGTTGCAATGGGAGGTTAAAAAAGTGTGTGTGCTACTTACACATGGCCTAGAAATATGAAAGCTGAATTAAATAACCTTGAAATGTATTTTATAGGCTTCAACCAACTCCAGCATCTTCCCTATTCTGGCTACAAAATGGAACCAAAATATTCCCTCCCTTTCCCCCTTGACAGAAGGACAAGTGTAAAATGGTGCTGTGCTTAGATGACATACAGTGTATGTCTGACATTTAAACACAATGGAAGAGAAATCCATTTAGATATGCAGGCAAAAAGGGAGTATAGGATAACAAATTGGCACCCAAGTAACACATCATTAGTCAGGAAAGCAGGCTGTTGTGTGTCAGCCTGATGCTCTTTAGAACTGGTTTTACCAAGCAATTGGGTGTCCTTTTGGCATGGGAACTGTTTTTCCATGGGTTTATTACATGGTATTGATGCACTATTTACAAGTCTGTCAGCACATGGACAGGAGCATTTGCATAACTCTTGCTTTACAATTGTCATCTGACTGAAATTGAGATGACAATTGGGTGGCAATTTGTCTGCTGCTCATGGTGGTGGGCCATGCCTGGAATAAACCTACAGAAAAGTGTATCCCACTCTGCTGCTATAATATCTAAAGCCAGGTGAGTTTGAAGTTTTTGTGTTCTCTTATGTAAGCTTCTCTTCTGGAAATAGGTTTACAGTAAGACAATAGATGGGCAGCCAACAGTCATTGCTTGCATTGAGAGTCACCAGTTTCAGCCCAAAAACTTCTGGTAAGCATGTCTCTGATACATAATCTTTATTCAGCACAACTTAATCCACACTGGTCCATATTATCCTTCATGGCTTGAAAAGGGGAACTATCTGCTGTGACTTAATGGACCATCTTCTCTGGAAGTTTAAATTCCTCAGGGGCAGACCTGCTCTTCTTTGGACCAAACTATGTGGACATTAAAAATGCAAATAACATCAGGTGGGGGCTGATAATCTTAATCGTAGCAGGTGTAGAGGGGGGATTTAACCCTTCCATCCTTTGAAGCTGGCATTTGCGCTTGTGTGAAATCACCCACTGGCATTAATAGGGGATTTCCACCCAGAGCAAGTCTCACCTTAAAAGGAAGGATTTTCCTCAAAACCAAAGCACATGATGAAAGGCTTTCTTTGTCGCCTGTGATCGTGATAATCAGGTCCCATCTATGGACTCAGAATTTTTTAAAAAACCAACCTGCATGTGAAATACAAGGAGGCATTTAATATCTAATTTAGCTGAATCAGAAGAGAGGCAGTAGCCTTACTTGTTTCAAAGCCCAAAGGCCTTAACTGTTGTTTTAATCTACTGTCAGAATAAATTACCACAAACAAATCATTTGTGTTTTGGACTAAGAGCACATTCCTAGTGCTCTTTTGTATTACTTAATTTTGCCTATTTCATTATAATTAAAAAAAAACAGTAGTTCACTGGAAGCTCTGCTTTCAGAATGTGGATAAAGTTCAGCTGTGAAGTAGTGTTCATCTGCATAGGAGTTGTCAGCTATATAAATTCCAAGCAAATCTGCCTGAACAAGTGAGACTAGTAAACAATTAGCCTGCTTCAATTAACCTATGGTGGAGGGAGGACTTGTCCAGTTCACTTTTGCTCTAAGGAGCTATTTGGTCACTGCAAGTGTGTGCTCTGTTTCTGTGTAGGAATGGGCGCTGGAGGTCAGAATGGAAGTTTACCATCACACCACCTACAGCTCAGGTGGTTGCAGTGCTCAAGATCCAGGTCAGTTATACAGAAGCAATGCCAGCAAATGCAATGAGGCTTCCTTCAGCAGTTTCTACATGTCTTGGCTTAAAGAAAACCTTTTGGTTTAGTCTAGAATGATGAAATTAGTGCTTTGTTGGCTGGTACCTTCCCAGAGTAGAACTTTCGAAGCTACAAGTTAACATGCCTGACTGCATAAAAAGGCTCTCACTGATTTGCATAGCCAAGATGAAATGTGCTGGAGCATGATGCAGCCCCACTTTGGTGTTTAAGGCAACAAAGCCCTGTATTCTGCTTTATCTACAATACAATTGAAATTGAGACTAACTGAGCCTTTTTAAAAGCTTATCGGCGGCAAAGTCTTTGTCTAGTTGGCCATAGTGGTTCTTCATGATACAATGGCTGTTCAAAAAGAAAGATATTGGTTGGATCATTTTTTTAAAAGACTTTTGGGAAATGATGCATATTATGAGAAGAGGCTAAACTGCTGTTGAGATGTTTAGCTTTGGGGTTGGGAGGTGGAGCTTTCCCTTCTGCCTATACAGTACTTAGCACAACATAGTCCCCCAGGCAGTGCTAGAGGCTTAAATACTACTTAAAAATATGGGTTTTATTTTAATCTAGGTGCATTACTATGAAGATGGTAATGTGCAGCTGGTGAGTCACAAAGACATACAGGATTCTGTAGCAGTGTCGGTGAGTGCAGCAAGTTTCCATTGTACTACATATAATTTTACTTTCAAACCTGGGGGGGAAGAGAGGGAAGGCTTTTACTGAAGTGAATACCATTCTCAAGTAGAAAACTAGTACCATGAACTGCTTATTTAGAAGGAGCAATGCAGGAAGGCATGCTCTATAGATGAATTCATATGTCCAAAACCACTCTATGCTTGGGGGGGCCACTAGGTGGCGCATCGGAATATGGCTGACAATAACATCTCTCCGACCCACACAAGGTAATTTGGAGGCTATGATGGGGGTAATTAGCCTCCTTAACCCCCCCAGAATTATGGGGGGGACGGCCCTTGCCTGCTGTGCCCTATACCACCCCCGAATTTGTGGGGGTGGGGGCACTAGGCACAAAGCCCTCCTGTGGGATTTTTGGCACTCCTCGACGCCGTCCCCGATTCGCGCCGCTGGTTGCAATGATCTTTAAAAGAAATAATTTGGACATGATTAATTGCACATACATCAATGAAAAAGGGGAGTAAATACTGCTGACAGAAGAGATCTCTGATAACAAGACAACAATAAAATACGAGAAGAACGTCAAGATACGGTAATGACTGAGGGGGGAGGGGGGAAAAACCTGCCTCTACCTTTTTATGTGACTTAACAAGAATCCCCCTCCCCTAATGAGTCAGAAATTAAGGACTTAAGCTGTGGATTTAAGGCTGTGTGGAGATAAACTTTCGATCCAAAGCAATGTTTCAAGATGAAGCTGGAAAGCTAAGAGTTTTGGAGTGACGCAGTCAGGAAAAAATGCCGTTCGCCATTTTGTGAGGCATTGTGGGAGCTCTTGGGTCTGGGAGGAGAAAGAGAGAAATAGAGTTGTTTACATATCATGAATCAACTCCTCGGTGGGACTTAAGAGCGACAAATGCCAAAATTTACGATGGAAAAAGTGATGTTATCTGCGAAGGAGATATATGGAAACCATCTGGACTTAGTGGAGGAACGGGAAATCCACACAGGATTATTACACTTGCTATCGGCTTAAGGAGACTAACAGAAGAGATCGTAAAGGAAAAAGAGAAATTATACGAACAAGATATGATGTGGTAACACCAAGATAAGACTGGATAGAATTATGAACTTTGTTTGGACTGATTGGGACTGATTTGGACATTAACGCAGTAATAAGAAGATGATCTGAATTCCCCTTTGGATCTTGAAGTATGGGTTCCCCCAACAAAATTTAAAAATTTGGCTTTGTAATTCGGAATTTATATGATGTGATTTAATTTGATGTGATTGGCCAGTTAATAAAAATTATTAAAAAAAAACAAAAACCACTCTATGCTTGAGGGGGTGTTTCTCTGAGGGAGCTCTGCCATTAAGGGGCTGCAGGACTATGCTGCTTTCTCTGGTCTCATCCCTGGCATCTGCAGGGGGGAGCCTACATGTGTATGCTTTCTTAGGATGACATTTTCAGTTCCCTTAGAAATTTACAGTGGTGCCTCGCAAGACGAAATTAATTCGTTCTGCGAGTTTCTTCGTCTTGCCAATTTTTCGTCTTGCGAAGCATGGATGCACCCTGGTATTAACGGTTTTAAGAAAAAGGAAACAAACTCGCAAGACGTTTCGTCTTGCGAAGCAAGCCCATAGGGGAAATCGTCTTGCGAAGCAACTCAAAAAACGAAAAACTCTTTCGTCTTGCAAGTTTTTCGTCTTCCGAGGCATTCGTCTTGCGAGGTACCACTGTACATGCATAGCCCCCGCAGATATTCATGCCTAACACATGGATATTGAGGAGAACTGTGTGACCTTGGGAGTGGGACTGTTTCTATCACTCAGGCCAAACTCAAATATCCAAGCAGTTGCTGATGAGTGTTTGTGGGCAGCAGGGCATTTGTAAGAAACACTCCAGGGTTCAGGAAGTATTCTTTCTCCAGGCTTAATGTCAGGAACAACAGCTTTATCTACATGCTGTACCACATGCATACTTTCTCTCAATATATTTTATCACAGTCCCAGAATTGCAAAGAAACCATGTTTTTATTGAACAGTGCTGACACATACTTGTCCAATTTGCACAATAATTTCCAGAATACATTAAAAAAAAAATTGTCCAGCAGCACCTTAGAGACCAAGTTTGTTCTGGGTATAAGCTTTCGTGTGCATGCACCCTTCTTCAGATACACTGAAACAGAAGTCACCAGACCATTATATATAGTGGGAGGGTGGGGTGGGGTTTTTCTCAGAAGGGTCGTAGGAGATGGGTGATCTGATATAATGGTCTGGTGACTTCTGTTTCAGTGTTTCTGAAGTACATGCACACGAAAGCTTATACCCAGAACAAACTTAGTTAGTCTCTAAGGTGCTACTGAACAATTTTTTTATTTATTTTGACTTTGTCAGACCAACACAGCTACCTACCTGAATCTAGTTCCAGATTACATATCATCGTTCCCTGTTCCCAAAATTTTAATCTTCAGTGTATTGCTGGGGGAGGTGGAGAGAGATCAGGTCACATGTTTGATCTCTTAAGTTGTGTTTTCCTACAAAGGACAGCAGTCTCTGCCTAAAACTTGCTGATTTTTAAATCTATGTAGCAAAGGAATTTTCAAACATTCACTGTAGTGGTTTTCAAAACACTAACAGGTACACTAACCAATTCCATTAGCCAGTAATCCGTTTAAAAATAAATCAAAATATAATGTCTATAATTGACTATATCTTGAGGGAACGGGAGCTGTGGTACTCATGTTCACTCCAAAGCTTGGGTGGGAATGTGAGTTCCCCATGGAACTTTAAGATGTTGACCATGTGTTGATATGCTAATTGTTGCCTGTTCATCTTTATAGAATGATGTCCAAACAGCCAAGGAGTTTATTAAAATCATTGAGCATGCAGAAAATGAGTACCAGGTAAGAGTATTGCTCTTTATCAAGATTTATTTTAAATTAACACCTTTAGATTACAGAAAGAACATTTTATACCCTAAGTTGCATCCATTTATTGAATTTATATCCCAACTTTGTTCTGTAATAGAATTCAATAGCGGCTTTCATTGGATTCCCATGCAGTCTGTTGTCCAGGCACTGCCTGGACCTGCCGAACTTCAGCAAGGTTCCCACGTTCAAGGCCCTTCATGCAATGCCCTATGATAATCTATGTATTATTTCCCCATTTATGTATTTATTTAGTTACTGGATGCACCATAACTGACAAGGAATGTAGTTTTTCTTCTCTATACAGTCATACATGTGGCTGGTGCCCATTGGGTCTGGTAGGACAGAAGGCAAAGAAGCCAACAGGGGGTGGAGCCAGAGGCATTGACAGGCAGAGCCAACTAATCCTAGTTTTGTTCTCCATCCACCTCCTTGCTAAGTTCTGCAAAGGCAACACTGAGACTGAGGGGTAAGAAGCCAACAGCTTCTGGACTGGTTTGTAAGATGGGAGGGGGGGCGGCTAAGGAGGAAATGTTAGTTGGTGGGACAGTGCCTCAATTGTCCTAATGGACCAGCCTCCACTGCAAGCATAATTACAGGGTTTATATAATTATACAAATTGCCTAATAAAGAAAGATCTGGGGCAGGATTTAAAAGTGAATATAATGATAGAACTATAAAGAGTAGACTTGAGAACAGAAACGCATGAGCAACAATTCTTTTCCCCATTCCCATCCTTAATTATTTGACTCATAACTCCAGGAAATGGATACTTTCCCCATCATGGTACTGTACACTAGGGCCTGGTTTCTGACCTGGCTCCCTCCCTGCCCCCAGTGAAGTAGACAGTAGGGCATTACTATGTTGGTAAGTTATTTCAGAATAATGCGCAATTGCAAATGTCTGTATTTCCAGAACATAAGCCTGTAGCACAGGGAACCTCTAGCCTGCCAGGCTTCTAAATCTGGCCCCTAGTGCTCACGCTATACCACACCCTCTATATATAGTGGTACAAATTCAGACACTTACCTTACATGTTTACTGGATACATCTACAATTTCGAGGGACATCATACAGTTGTCAGCGTATTTATATAATGATCAAGAAAGCTATAAGCTACTTATCTCTGGTTTGCAGAGAAACACAGATTTGGAGAGCCAGCTTTGAGCTGTTACAATGGGCAGCGACACTTCTACCTGTGGACTTTGTGCCCAGGTCTGCAGTCATGAGCAGTGTGAGCTATAGGAATTTCAGTGATCTCATATATGACATTCAAAGGTTGCTGCATTGGTGCAGTCAGCGTTCCATATGCAGGAGGAGAGGGGGAAGTATCATAGCAGAACTGGAGGAAACAATACACTTGTCATTCAGAATTAGAGTGGCTCCAAGTACACAGTAGAGTGTTGAAGCCCTGTCCAGATCAGTATGTGGCAATAGTATAGACAGTCTTTAGACCATGTTAAGTAGGGTGCGGCAGCAGATCCGTTGTGTAGGAAGAGGCTATTTCTTGCTTTTGAAATCCAATCACTCCCATCCTTTTTTTTCTACATGATTCTGGATTTAAGCACATGGATCTTCTGTTACCACTAGTCTGGCTCTTGGTTGTCATTGTTAACCATGCAGCTCACCCTAAGGTCCCAGGTGGATTGCAACACTTTAAACTACAACATGAAAAACAGTTTTAAAATTTACAATTACAAAAATTACCATCATAAGAAATAGTGTGGGTCCTCAAAATATACATTTCGTGTGGGGTTCTTTTTAAAGGAACAGAGGAAGCTGCCTTGTACAGAGTCAAATCATTGGTTCATTGAACTTTGCACTGTCTATACTGACTGGCAGGGTTTCCGGCAGGATACTTTCCCAGCTCTACCTGGAAGTGCTTGAGATTGAACCTGAAACCTGTATGCAAATACACTACTAAAGAAGTATGGCCTTTCCCCAAAGAAAGGAGTCCTAATGTTTCTTTCTTTGCTGTACAGTGTACTAATTTCATGGGTAAGCCTCCACTCAGAAGCTTGCATTGAGGTGACATAGAAAGGCTATACTGTACAGTCGTACCTCGGCTCCTGAACGCCTTGGGAGTTGAACTTTTCGGCTCCCGAACGATTGAAAACCGGAAGTAAGTGTTCTGGTTTTCTAACGTTCTTTCGAAAGAATGGAGCTTCCACGGCTTCCAATTGGCTGCAGGAGCTTCGTATCAATCAGAAGCTGCGTATTGTAAGTCGAACATTTCGGAAGTGGAACAGACTTCTGGAACAGATTCTGTTCGACTTCCAAGGTATGACTGTACTTCTACCATTTGTTTGGCCATGTTGGCTGAGTGTACCAAGGGGTAGCTAAAATATGTCAAGAGATAACCAGTCTTAAGGGAACTTGTTTATGTAGCATCAAGCTCTAACCTCTAGTTCACTAACTTGTTTACAGACAGCAATCAGTGAAAATTATCAGACAATGTCAGATACCACGTTCAAAGCCTTACGTCGTCAACTGCCTGTCACCCGCACCAAGATTGACTGGAACAAAATCCTCAGCTACAAGATCGGCAAGGAAATGCAGAATGCTTAAGGACAGAGCAGAGGTGGTGTAGGCAATGTTAGCATGCAAAGAAAGCAAAGCAAAGGTGGTCCTATGCCAAGTAGGTGGGTTCTCTAGTATGTTGCCACTTGTCTAGGGCTTTCAGACTTAACAGGTTTTCTAGCCTTATGGAGGACTGTCAACACACAGCATTGTCTTGTTTTCCGTTTCCCTGCCATGTAAACATAAATTTCCTTTGTAAACGTAATCATGCATTTCCTAGTAGGCTTTCTTCATTTGGCCACTTTGGGATCAGCACAATCTGTCCTTATATTGGTTGGTAAACTTCTTTGCTGAGGAAGTCCTACTAGAAATGCAGGCTGGGTAGTGCTGGAAATATTGTTTCCTTGCCACCAGTCCAGGTATTGTATTCAGCTTAATGGGACTGCTGGCAGCTTTAAGGTGCTGCACTGCACCAGATACAACTTGTCATGACCTGTCCCTCCCCCCCTGCCCCCAAAAAACTGCCAATCACCACCTAGCAATATCCTCTAGGCTTAGCTTTTCATGTTTGCAGGTTGTTTACAAGATTTCTCCCAGAAATCTCAAGAAGGCCAGGTCCTCTGGAAAGGTGTTTTTTGGGAGGAGTTGTTTTTGTTTTTTAAATCCAAAGACTTGAGCCACATTCTCTTCAAGTGAACTACTTTTTTCTTTGTTCTTTCCTGGAAGTACGGTTAATTTAGACATCTGCATTTTTACAGGATGGGTTCTCCATTTTCCTTTTTTAATACTTGTCTGATTGCTGCAGAGATGTTTTGTTTAGATGGAGGAAGAAATTACAGAAATGAAAAACTGTAAATGTTTAATGAACTTTGGGTTTCTTGTGCTTTAATGCTTTGTGGCAAGTTCATTGCATTTGTCCCAGAGATGTATGAATGGACGTGTCTAAATGGTCAATAAAAGATTTGCACCAACGCATTTCTTCGTGTCACCAGTCTTTTGACATGCTCAGAAAACACTGCTTGGTTGACTATTTGTTGAGATTTTAAATCCTTAAAAACTTTGGAGATACTGGGAATTGGTTCCTAACATGAGAATGTTTGTTAAATTGGACCAAAGGCCATTTAGTCCTGAATGCCAATTCTGATACCAGATGGCCAACCATCCTTTGTTGTTTTATTCCCAACACATTTTCTCTGATTGCAGTATTTGTCAGGGGTAATCATTATTGCTGGATCTTTATAGCAAGCTTTCTACAAAGATCCCATTTTTTATATTCTGGGTCACTAAAAACAAATCTAGGCCCTGTCATTCCACATAGTATATTTCTGGAAACTTTTTTTTTCTTTATTTTTGTTCATCACTGCTTGCAGGAGGGGGAGCAGGAATCCTGTATAGTTCATGGCAGTGAACAGTATAAAATAAAATACAATATATCAGTAGATCAGAATCAGTAGATCAGATGGCTATATCAACATAGCAAGATGACCCTCTGGGAAAAGCCTGGGTGAAAAGGTACATTTTAAGCAGGCACCTAAATACCAATACTGTGGTGTCTGCCTGTTTTTCATTGGAATCACATTCAGAAGTGCAAGACTAACAATTTTGATATTGGCAGACATAAGACTAACCTCAGAAGTCTATACTAAGAATGTGTATCCTGATGTGGGAAAACCGCACCTGAGGTCAGTTGCCCAGCCGAGTCCTTTACTCATTAACTGTGATGAGTGACACCCAAGAATTATCTAAAAGCAAAACTTTTATTTCTTGCTTGAGCAGGAAAGGTTACAGCAGTGATCAGGAAATTAATCAGAGGGTGAACCCTGATCTGTTTACACAAGACTTTTTATAGTCATATAGGTTGCACATTCGAGACATCCCGAAATAGTCTTACTGCCAGCTTGACCACAAAGACAGAAGTTTCCACTAGCTATGTATTTCCTGTTGATACCCTTGTTTTAAATGTCATGCCCTTGCACACTCTTAAACCTTTAATTTACACACACACACCCTTATGGTTTGCACTTTCTCTGTTCCTCTTTTAAGTTTGCATTTCAGCGTGATCACAGTGCGAATACATGATTATGTTGTAAGCCTGCAGCAAGCTGGCATTTGTCTTGCTTCAATTATGACGAAGATGGAGGTGGTCTTGCTTCAGTTGCTCCCAAAGATCAAAATGACAAGGCAATGGTATACAAAGTAAGGCATTCCTGGAAGTAACCTGGTCCCAACTTATTCTGGCCAGTACAGTATATGCCAATAGCAAGACAATAAACTCGGCCTGGTAGCATATTGGCAACCAATGCAGCAGCAATTTCAGCACAGGTATTATATGCTGTTACTAGGGCATCGCCTACAGTCTTTCTGGAGCATTCTACAACAGCTGCAGCTTCCGAGTAGACATTGAGAAGCGCCCCACATAGAGTGCATTGCAGTGATATAATCTAGAGGTGATTGATGTCTGGACTATTGCTGTTAAGTTATTTTTTTAAAAAAATAATTTTTATTAACTGGCCAATCACATCAAATTAAATCACATCACATAAATTCCGAATTACAAAGCCAAATTTTGAATTTTGTTGGGGGGGACCCATACTTCAAGATCCAAAGGGGGATTCTGATCATCTTCTTGCTACTGCGTTAATGTCCAAATCGGTCCCAATCAGTCCAAACAGAGTTCATAATTCTATCCAGTCTTATCTTGCTGTTTCCACATCACATCTTGTTCATATATTTTCTCTTTTTTCTTTATGATCTCTTCTGATAGTCTCCTTAAGCCGATAAACACAAATATAATAATCCTGTGTGAATTTCCTGTTCTTCCAATCCAAGTCCAGATGGTTTCCATATATCATCTCCTTCATAGATAACATCGCTCTTTCCATCATAATTTTACAAAGCTGTCGCTCTTAAGTCCCACTGAGGAGTTTAATCCACGATATATAAACAGCTTTGTTTCTCTCTTTCTCCTCCCAGACTCAAGACCTCTGACAGAGCTTCCCAAAATGGTGACGGCATTTTTAACTGCGTCATTCCAAAGCTCTTAGCCTTCCAGATTCATCTTGAAGACTATTGCTGTTAAAACAAAAAAATTCCTTCCAGTAGCACCTTAAAGACCAACTAAGTCAGTTCTTGGTATGAGCTTTCGTGTGCATGCACACTTCTTCAGATACCAGTATCTGAAGAAGTGGTATCTGAAGAAGTGTGCATGCACACGAAAGCTCATACCAAGAACTGACTTAGTTGGTCTTTAAGGTGCTACTGGAAGGAATTTTTTTGTTTTGACTATGGCAGACCAACACGGCTACCTATCTGTAACTATTGCTGTTAAGTTATCCTATCCAGGCAAGGCTGCAGCTATTGCACAAGCCAAATATGGCCACCTTCAACTCCAATGACAGATGGATTTGAGGGCAGCTCAAGGCTACACACTGAACTTTCTGATTGAGGGAAATGTGCTACCCTAAGCCCAGACTTCACCAGTGATGCCACTTGGACCAAATACCAAGTTGAGGGTATGCCTCACTCTGTGCATTTGGCTGACAATTTGGGACAACCCCATGGTTGTCACGGAGGCCATGAAGTCTCAAGCTGGCCTCCCTGTGAATGTTGAAGTCTCCTGGGTTCTTCCAACAACTCATTGGAAGCCATCTGCACCAGCTCTGTTGGGGAAGCTGCTGGTTAGTGAAATGAGCAATGTACCACTAACAATCTGCAACCTGTCTCTTTGGCCCAACTCTAGATCAAGATCCTCAAGCCCATTTCCAAGCCACCATGTTTTCCTGATAATGGAGATAGACATCCTATGAATATAGCAACACACAAAATCACGTGCTCCCCCTATCTAACCTTCCCCCAGTGTAGATAATCCACTAGAGCAATACAGTACGTACCAAAATCAGTCCGGAATCTAAATTGGAATGGAACCATATAATCAGTTTCATCTAAAACCTCTGGAGCGTCATTGCTACAACTTGCTCATGTACCCTGTCCATGCTCACTTAGGTTGAACATCCCCTTTATTCAGTTTGAAGAAATGTTTCACATAATTCAACGTGGCATTTTACCTTCTTAAATAATCTGGTGACTGCAACTGGCTACCTTGACGTTCACCCGATTCCCAAACATTCATGCCTAAATTAATAGCAATGCCAATATTGATACAAAAGTACTTCCAACTGTCATGAAAAATGTGCATTAATTATTACTCTCTGATGCCTGTTTTCAGCCAGCTACCATCTTGTTACCAATCATGGGATATATGAAGGGACTTCACTGGAAAATGATGATCTGGCCACAGCTATTCATAGTTCATTATGTTTACTTAGTTTGAATGAAATTGCTAAAGACTGCCTTTAAGTAACTGTCTTTTGTTTGGGCTACTTGGTGTTCTAAGGTTTTCTGGGCTAAAGCTAGGCTATTTTCCCTGTATTTTAGTCAGTTACTTAAAAGATTTATATTTTGCCTTTTGAATCAATGATCCTCTGAGGAATATCACATTTAATTGAAATTGTTAGAATGCTGGAGTATGGTGCGTCATCCCCACACTCCCAAGCATAAGAACTATTATTGCTGTAAATGTTAACATACCATATGATGTGGGTGAAAGCACATCCGAGGTTCAGACATGGCTGAGTCACTTTGTCCCAGCAATGATGAGAGAGTCCAGGAAGTGCTTCTTTCAAACAGGCAGAATCAGATTTTATTTCAAGCTACAGACAAGAAAGGTTGCTTGACAAGCAATCAGCAAAGCTTGTTCAGAGCTGGAAAACCTCAGATGGGTTTCCAAATCCTTTTATACATACAAGTAAATGAGATAATATTTCCACAATAGGTAACCACCAGAAATTCTCTGTATATGTCTACTTAACCACTTCCTAGAATTAAGGCTGTGTGGACAGTTTCCCCCCACAGGGCACCAAACCTCCTCACAACACCATATTATGAAACACATGCAACAGCAATCTGGGCTCATGCCTTTGTTGCAAGGATTTTTAAAGTACATGTGGCCCACTCAAATTGTGTCCAAGAATTGACAGACGCAGCAATGAAGAAAAAGGAAGTGGTATTTTATTGCTGAGCAATAATGACCCAGTGGAATGATTTCCAAAGACTGGGCGCCGCCAAAGCTCTAGCGCCCTAAGGCTTTATACCTGAGTACATACATCATAATACATGACATAATCGTATATAATCGCATATGGCAGCAAAAATCAAACCAATGAGCGCATGCATAAACCTTGCCCCTGACCATGTAAAGAATCCTCCCCAACTTCTGCTTTCCTCAGACGGTACATCAGCCTGACCTTTCCCCTGAGAAAAGAAACGTATTTGCCCATTACAATGTTGGTAACCCTCCTACACACCATCTGTTATAAACAGGGACACGGTGGTTAGCGTTTTCCTGTTTTTAGCCGCTGAGGGGCTTGCCTGGACGGAGGAAAGTACCAGCACATCAGATTTATTGCTTCCTACTATGTTGGCGAACCATTGAGTGCATTAGAAGAACAGGGGGGGAGGGAGAAATGGGGCAGAGGTCATTTTGGATTTCTAAAATCTAAGCATTTAGCTCTGCAGAAGCCTTCATGATTCAAACACCCTTCGTATACATGGATATATAGAAATCATCATAAAGATATATGGTTATATATGGATATATGATTATATAGAAATCATAAAGGTAAAATTCATCCAGGTAGTCCTGCTTCACCTTAAGCTTTTGATGCTAGCAAGCATAACTGAGATGGAGATGGCTACACAAGATGGAGTCGGTCTTGCTCATGCATATAAAAATGGATCTTGCATTGGCCCATCTCACATATATGCAGCCTTTTCAATAATTATAAAAATGTAGGTATAAAGTTTAAGATTAAAATAGCTTACACATAAGTTTAGAAATCTGCAATGAAGTACATAATAAAAAGTCTGCTATCCACTTGATTTTAAGTTCATCTGAGAAATCAAGAAAATTCATGCTTCCTAACTGATGGTGGATGGGGAGAGAAATGGGAAAATGACATGGGAGTGTATGTTGGAAGAGGTCTTACTTTTTTAAAAAAACAGGTCTTGCTTTTAAGATTAAACAATGCAGTTTTGAGATCTAAAGCAAATGCCAAAGTCTGTATCAGTATATTGGGATGCCTCAATCACAATGGAGATAATTTTGGAAGGATATTTGACTTTGGAGAAATGCTGATAAGGAGGAATTGTCCAACTATGTATTTGTTTAGCTACTGCTGATCATCCTCTGAGACACAAGAACAAAACTTTTAATTATCAAGGGAGGGTCTGAATAACTGACAAAGCCATCTAAAGGACTCAGGTTACTGAATCAACATTAGATACACTTTGGACCTACTAGTTGTTCTAAACCTGGTTTTGAGAACACTTGTGGGCCACCCTGAGTTATTTGGCATATTTAATGAAAATGCAACTCTACACCTATTTACTGGCGCTGTGGGTTAAACCACAGAGCCTAGGACTTGCTTATCAGAAGGTTGGCGGTTCGAATCCCCGCAACGGGGTGAGCTCCCGTTGCTCGGTCGCTGCTCCTGCCAACCTAGCAGTTCAAAAGCATGTCAAAGTGCAAGTAGATAAATAGGTATCGCTCTGGCGGGAAGGCAAACGGCATTTTCGTGTGCTGCTCTGGTTCGCCAGAAGTGGCTTAGTCATGCTGGCCACGTGACCCGGAAGCTGTACGCCAGCTTCCTCGGCCAATAAGATGAGTGCCGCAACCCCAGAGTCAGCCACGACTGGACCTAATGGTCAGGGGTCCCTTTATCTTTTTACCTTTTAACCTGCATTGAAATACATGAGGCTTACTTGTGAGTAGAAATGCACAGAATTGCAATATAAAGCACTTTTAATCCAAAATGCACCCACCTGTGAGCTAAGTCGCTATTGTATGGATAAATTTCTAAAATGGGAGTTGGTGAAAGTCAGCTTGCTAAGAGAGCCAAACTTCCTGCCTCCAAATTAGAGAATGCCCCAAGCCATTTTGATACCTGAGGCAGAAATTAAAGATCCGCCTCCTCTGATGGCAGTGAAAAATGTATTAAAACAACTGAATGTTTGGTGCCTTTTAATAGTACCTAAAATCTGCTGCTTCGCAGTGCAATCCTATCTTTACTTACTCAAGCCCCACTGAATGTATAGAGGTTTGCAGCCTTAGCCTGCCTAACAAGAGGAACAGTCATAATCCTCGTTATTAAAGACTTAGCAAAAGTTATTTTGTACATATTCACAGTTCTTACTTATTTCTTCACCTGTTCCACGTCTAAGCGTTCGACCATTGAGCTCAGGTTATAGAATTGTGCTTTCCCCTCCTTCCTTATTTCTTTCCCCACCCCATGGGTGGACTGATAAAAAAAAAAAAAAGGAAAACCATCAGCAAGCCTGAATCCTTGGATTGGCAGGGGAAGAGGCGATTGGTTTGTCTCCACCCTTCCCAGGCCGACGAGGAGCCTGAGTCAGCCTGGGCCATTAGCTTTCAGTTTCGTTTCTTCCGATTCAGAGCCGATAGTCTTGCAAGCAGGTAAGCTGCAGGCTGGATCATTTCACAGGCGGAGGGGGAAGCCGGGCAGGCGGATTTGCTGGAGCTTGTTGGTGGGAGCGGAGGCGAGGAAACGAGCACCATGCCTAAACGCACCGTAAGGGAGAATAAGGAGATCGGAGAGCGGTTCCTGCAGTTCCTAAAGGAGTCTGGCAAGGAAAAAGTGAGCAACAAAAAAGAGCTGACGGCGATCTACAATCAGGAGTTTCGGTACAGGTTAGTAGACGAGAGCGATGGGGGGCGGGAGAGGTTCAAGGATGGTGGAGCGGCCAGCATCTCTGCCGCGCAGGAGGCTTTTCATCTCGGCTTCCTGGCTTTGGAATGAAGGGGAAAGCGCTGGAATCCCTACTGAGCAGCAAGCCCAGGCTTGCCCAAAGTGGGACCCCTCCCCCGGGCCTCTCGCTTCATTCAAACTCGCCTCTGGGTCTCCTCGGTGGAGCGGAACTTCGCGCGCCCCGACGCCTTTCCTTTTTGAGTTTGGCAAGCAGCAGCGGCTGCGTTCTCGGCGCAGCGCAAAGGCGCATCCGTGGCGCAAAATGGGGCACGTCGGTGTACTACAGACGGCCGTGTTCGAGGGGAGGGAAAAGGCTGGGGTGGCTTCTCTCAGTTGTTCAGCCTTACATATTAGCGTTCGAGAAGGAGGTTCTGAGGAGAAACACAAGAAAAATGGAGCAAGGATGTGGGGTCGAAGGGAGGGAGTCAGACGGTGCTCAGAGGAAGGGTAGTAGGCGAAGGAAAGGAAGGGCCCCGAGGAGAAGATTGGATGGGTTGGCCTCCAGGATAAGTAGACCGGTTTCAGAATGGTTTGGTTGAAACATGCAAGTTGGACGGCAAGCTTTTCCTGTTGATCTTTAAACATCGCCTTCTCTGGTGGGTTCAGAGCAGCCTACAGCCATGTTTTCTGTAAAGTACCAGACCTTCAAATTACATTCCCTTCCCCACCCAAAATAATAAAAAAGGGAACTATGGGAACTGTAGTTTGCCCATCCCAGGCCTGTAATTCACAACACCTTAAACGACAGTTCCCAGGATTCTCATGGTCTGACGTGGCTACGGTTGGGTAGGTTGAGGTTAGGAAGGCGGGTAAAATAAATTCTTCCCATATTCCCAAAATAAAGCTCTCAATACACAACTTTGTTCTGTTCACCTCACTCTCCCAGTTCTCATGCTCTAAAATACGCAACAGAAATGAACACACAAGTGCTCAAACAAACCCAACAACACCCAGGACTCCCTATGAAAATTGTGCATTTGTGGTTTAGTGGTGCAGTGTAGCTGATGGAGTTATTGGGCACTTGCAGACAGTCACTTTTTGGGGATGGGAGCCAATAAAGTACTTGCAAATTCAGGCTTTGACACTTGCGTGTGACCAGAGTCCTTACCCCACCAAAACAGGACATTTTGCAATGAGGAAAGTGACAGGAAAATGCACTGGAAAGTGTGGGGTTAACAATTTTCTGATACAACAGCCCGATTCATTCGCATCATCTAACCTCCCCACAAACTTTATTCAAAGAAATTGGGGTAAATTCTCAATAAATAGGCCATTGGGAAATGACCAAAATAGGAAGTGGAAATGGCAACACGAGAGTTCTCTGTTACAATGAGGCGCAGTCTCGGATGGTGAAAAGGCAGAAGACGCTAAAGATTGTTCAAAGATTTTATAGATGAGTTAGGTGGGATGGGGAAGCCGCATAGTTTGGCTCATTGGATACAAGCCAATTTCTTCCTCTTTGAAGCTGCTTACAGTGACTGTTGTGTTGATATGCATCAGATAGAAGTGGACTATTGCTCATAGGCTGACAACTGCTTTAAAAAAAGCAATTTCCCCTCTTTGGGACGATTTTCTTAAATGACCATTTTGGATGTTGGAAAGGAATTTCTCTACTGCGCTCACATTTGTAATATTTTTTTTAGGGGGGGGGAATGGAATGAGAAGAATGTTTTAAAAGATAGTGTAGGCATCCCCTGAGAGGGTGTTTTTAAGAATCTGGGAGCACAAGAATGTGGCTGGAGAATTAGAGTTTGGTTTGGAAATTGGTGAACTTGTTGGAGGAGAACCAAAGGGTCACTTTCAGATGTTGTAATTTCTAGAAGGTGGAATTTATTGTAGAAAAAGAGCAAAAGGGACCAAGCTGTGCCATGCCTTAAAAAGATTAATGATTAGTGTTCCTCAGAACAGAATCCTATCTGTGCAAATAACATTGTTTGTCTTACTGGTAGGAAGGCTGTTATAAATGGTCAAGGTTTAAGCTGCTAAAAGTATGTGACCATTCTAGTCTGAGGTAACTGGGCCTAGGACACTCTGAGGTAACTGGGCCTAAGACCTCCCTTCTCCTTTTCAGCAATGTGGAAATGAAAAGGAGTGGGGTATCCACAGACAAGATAGGTGTTTCTGTATGTTTGGAGGGCTCTTCATGGGGGGATGGGGATGGGACGACTTACACTGAGCATTGTGTATGCGCAAAATCCTCCCCTATAAGCAGAGCATTAGAAAAATCGAAAGTAAATCTCCCGAGCAACAACCTAGTTCTAAGGTAAGAAGAGAAAAGCTAGACAGCCTGCTCACTACCTCCAGCTGAGGTAGCCTTTTAATCCCCAAACTGCCATCACAGGCTAGCGAAAAGCCATTTTACCCTGAAGAGAGGACAGAGAAACCTGTCAGTTAACCTGATTGAAGAGAGCAGCATGAAAATGTCAGGTAACAACAAGGAACCAAGCTGCTGCTTAGCAAACAGTTTATTGTTTGTTCTGTTTATTGTATGCTCACAGTGGAAAGGTGTGAGGACAAATTTTCTCTTCCTCCCAAGAGCTTTCCCAGGCAGCACACAGAGGAGATGCTCTGCAAGGAGTTCCTTGCTCTACTTCGTGGGCTAACCCAGAAATATTTCTCGTCTGTAGCTTTCTGATGTCAAGGAAATACCGTAAACAACTATCTGGCTTTTAGAAGACATCTGAAGTCAGCCCTGTTTAGGGAAGTTTTTAATATTTGAAGTTTTATTCTGTTTTGAATGTTCTGTTGAAAGCCGCCTAGAGTGGCTGGGGTAGAAATAATCTATTATTTATCTATTTATTTATTTATTTATTTATTTATTTATTTATTTATTTATTTGCTGTCTGCACAACCTGCACCTCACTTTTGAATACAGAGTGTTTATTAATCTTCCCTCCCTGCACTCTTCCACTCAAGTTGGGGACCAGCTGGCTCATCAAGCCCTGAAATCTCCCCCCCTTCCCACCTCAGTTTTACAGGCACTTTAGCACTCAAATTCAGGGCTGCTGATGCAGCACGGGAAGCGGAGCTTGTAAGAAACAACAACAAAATTTCCCCATACTGTACTGCTCAGGTTGAGGACTACAGCTACCAGGGCCGCCTTACCCATAGGCGTTAGGGGTGTAGGGTGCCGGGCTCTCAGGGGTGCCAGACCAAGAGTCTGGGGTCCGAGAGTTGAGTCCGGGGAAGAGCCCGCCCATTGGTTGGAGTGCCGCGGCAGGCTCTTCTGCTGCGGGTGGCTCTGCGTCACGAGTTTCGGGGTGACTGAGCCAGCAAGACACTGAGACGGCCGGCCGGCTCCACCCTCCTGCATGCCTGGGACTGAGCAACTGGGGGGGGGGGGCGCCAGGTGGATCTTTGCACCCTGGCGATGCATATGCTTCAGACAGCCCTGACAGCCACTGAGCTAGCCTTCCCCAAATATTTTAATGGCTTGAAGCAGCTTCTCCTAATTTACCTGAACTGTTCTGTGCCAAATGAAATACACTTCAAAGAAACACAGTGGACGCTCGGGTTGCGAATGTGATCCGTGCGGGATTTGCAACCCACATTCAGCGCTTCTGCGCATGTGCGACCGCCGAAACCCGGAAGTAACCCGTTCCGGTACTTCCGGGCTTCGGCGGTCCGTAACCTGAAAAAACACAACCTGAAGCATCTGAAACCTGAGGTATGACTGTACTTTGGTTAGCTCCTGGCAAGACTTGTATGCACAGGATTTTCAATGAGTAGCTAAGTTCAGATTCTTGGAATGTTAAAAAAAGTGTGTGGGGTAGGGAGTCGCAGCACAGTAAAGAAAACACATAATGGCACAAGATTGCTTTTTTGTTTTGGCTGCTCCTTTGGAATTTGTCTGATAGGAAAAGGCTCGTTTTTCAAGGTCATTTGCAAGGGAGTTTGTCTAGGCTCAGTAAGCAAGGAGAGGGAAAAGTCACATTGAACTTTCCCAGGTTTGTATTCTGAAGAGCCTGGGAAGCGACTCTTACATTTCTGAATATTTGCCTGAATTGTTTGGTTCATGTTCTCCAGGCCTGTTAGCTCCTCTCATCCCACCCTGTCTTTTAAAAAAGAAATCCTAACTTTTTAATTATCCAAAATGTAACAGTACAACAAAATTGGCATTCTAAAACAGTTGGTTAATCCTGTCTTTCTTTCCCAGGAAATCCCAAGTATGTAAGACACAATTGTCTAAATTTACAAGTAGGACATGAGGCAAAGGAGATGAGTAAACAAAACAATAATGGTTCTCTTCTACACTCAGTTTATATGAAAACTGCCCAAGCTGCTGCTACAAACTTTTAAGTTTTTATTGAAATCCTAATGGAGAGCAGAAAGTAGTTTAACCAGGTATATGTAGACAGTCATCCCAGAAAATATAAACTGTATACCAAGATGCATATGCTGTTTACCAATTTGTGGTATTTGTTCATTGATTTGAATGTCATGCTTTTAATGTATAAGCTTCTCAACGAAACATTATAAATAAACAGATTCAGAATATAAGCCAAATACGGTACTCAGAAGTTGCACAGAAACTCAACAATTGCACAATGATTTTTGCAACAATTGAGCTGTGGTACCTTTAAAGATGAACATATTTATGATCCCATTAATTGTGGATTAGAGTCCCCTTCATCAGGAAAGTTCACAAAAGCTTATTCTACAAAAAAATTTGCTGGACTTTTAGTTTACCACAGTACTCTCTCTGCTTTGATAACAAAGGAACTTTATTAGGAGGAACTTTAAAAGGGGACAAAAAGCAGTTAGATGAACCCTGAAAGACAAACAAGTTTCACACATAAATACACAGCAGATGTATTTGGCCAGCAGATTTGTGACTGCCTACACATTCAGGGCAAGGCAAGGCTCTTGTGCCTTTAAAATACAATGAAGGCAGAAGATTTGTAGTTTTTCCTGCTGCAGTGATGCAAGAACTTACTAGGGGAAAAATCCCTTCTATCAACTGTATTGGAAAAGGGGAGTTCCTATGTGTACTGAATTAGATGTTAATCCATCAGAATAGTCCTGCTCAGTTTAGCTTCCTTTGTTGAATAACTGTCTTCTTTCTGTTTCTTGTGTTGGCAGAGAGGATGTTAGAGGACCTAACTTCTCGGCTGTTCTCTATGCACTCTGGCGCTTTGGCCTTGCTGGGTTCCATCAGGACTCTGTGATGTTTGGAAGGGTGAGAGATGATTATCTTATTGATTTTTGACTCCTCGTCTGATACATTGTTTTGAGCAGCTACTAGGCCTGAGAGAGACTGAAACATATGTCTCTTGAGGCCTGTTAAAGTGGGAGGTGGTATGGAGGCCCAGTACTGTATATCTTTAGGGTCTACCCTCTCCCACTCTCTCTTTTGCTTTACACATTTTTAAAAATGTAAATCTTTCTCAGTTTACTTGAACAATAACAGTGGTGTCCCCATATATTATTAATTCATCCATTTCAGCTCTTTAGACAGCAAAATCAACTTGTTTGACTGTACCATGTCAAAAAATTATGGTTCCGTTTTACATTCTTGGGAAGGAAGAAACCAAGCCACCCTTGTACCCAGATTTTCTGTGACAGGGAAGCCTCAGAAGCCACAAGCCCACAAAAACTAAGGGAACACAGAATTCACGCAGTTAATTTACTGGCACCTGCCATTGACACATTTCAAGGCTGTTAATTGGAAAGAGCCTCCGCCCGAGACTCCAGGAAGCAGCTACCAAATAGTGTAGACAGGGCTGAGTCGAATGCATTGTTGTTCTCACTTAGCATCCGGCAATTCCTTCTATATAGGACAGGCTGGCTGGCCCAACAACTTTTTCCATTCTCGAGTCTGCTTCTCCCTTAATTGCTGTGCTAAACCCTTTTCCATTGAGCAAGAAGCTGCCAAAAGCAGAACAAAGAAAATATATGCAAATCAGTAATTTATACAAGTAGCTGTACTTAGATTATTTGACACGGAATCAGAGTTAATCTTGCTGCAAAAGTCTTGGATTTGTTCTTGTTTGTTTTAAACCAGAGAGGATACGCAGCCCTGAACACAAGTTTCCATCTAGTATGTAGAGATGGGTTCTACTGAAAATATCCCCCAATGGTGGGGCACTTTGAGAAGGCTCCTTCTGAAGTTGGATTGTATTGAATCCAAAGTATGTTTTTTGACCCATTGTGAACTCCCTGCTTCCTGCTATGAACTTTATTCTCGGAGTCTTCCAGTTGTTCATGGTCACTACACTTTGTTCCCCTTGTGTAGGTAAAGAAAAAAGTAAAGTTTACTGATCAGTACTGGAGACCAAGCTATGATGCTGGAGATCAGCCTAACCAGGACCAAAGCCCAGGTGCTGCCCCACCTCCTCGCAGGTCACGTGCTAAGGACAGGTAACGAAAGAGATGATGAAGACTTAAAAGACTGGGATTGTGTGTGAGCACAACTTTCTAGTACTCTGCATTTCAGAGATAGGTCTTTGCATTCCCGAGTCCCCAGTCCTACCACATAACTGAAAATCGGGCTGGGGTTGGCCCTTGTTTTCAGAAACTTTGGAATCTTCATCTTCATTTAAGAAAAAGTTTTCGGCCCTCTTTGCTGTGGAAATAAACTTGAAAACATAAACTGTGAGCTCACTCTGACTAGCTCACTAGGGGTAGATAATCAGAAGCCATCTAGCCCCTTATTCCTCGCTTAAGGCTAGAGCAAGTGCAATAAATTATGGGAAATGCAAATGTCCTTAATTTACATAGTGCAGGGTAAGTTATTTATAGGGACGCGGGTGGTGCTGTGGATTAAACCACAAAGCCTAGGACTTGCCGATCAGAAGGTCGGTGGTTCAAATCCCCGCGACGGGGTGAGCTCCCGTTGCTCGGTCCCTGCTCCTGCCCACCTAGCAGTTCGAAAGCACGTCAAAGTACAAGTAGATAAATAGGTACCGCTCTGGCAGGAAGGTAAACGGCGTTTCTGTGCGCTGTTCTGGTTCGCCAGAAGCAGCTTAGTCATGCTGGCCACATGACCTGGAAGCTGTATGCTGGCTCCCTCGGCCAATAAAGCGAGATGAGCGCTGCAACCCCAGAGTCGGTCATGACTGGACCTAATGGTCAGGGGTCCCTTTACCTTTAAGTTATTTATATTTGCACAGAATTTGGATTTGTGTATGTGTGTCATAGTATACATGCAGCCTTGGGGATGTGAAAAAAAATTCTGGTCTTTACCTTAACTCTCACAAAAGCTGGGCAGAGCAGGGAGCTCAATATGGTCTTGCAAGAAAATAAAATTTGAAAGCAACATTTTAAATCCAAGATTGTCAAGAAGCCAGTCACATTGCAAATAGCAGGGGCATTCCCAGGGGCCCCTCAGCTGAAGGTCTTATGAAGACAGAAGGGCCTTCACAAGTATCCTGATCTTAAACTTTCAAGGCCTTTGAATGTAAAAAGCCAATTATGACTCAGTACTTAAAATTGGATTCACTGTGCTATAGAGGCAAAATATGATAATAATATCCAATCCTGCTTAGTGCTGGATGAAGTTGTTAGATAAGTGTACTTTTGAGCAGCCTTCAGAGACATGCACAACACTCTACCATAGTCTAACCTGGAGAAAACTTTGGCATGGATAAGTGATGTCAGACTATCTGCTGCTGTTTGTTTGTTATATTTTTATCCCACTTTTCCCGCAAGGAGCTCAAGGTGGCATACATAGTTCTCTTCCCCATTTTGTCCTCACGACAATCTTGTGAGGGTAGCTAAGGCTGAGAGCCAGTGACTGGCCCTGAGGTCACCCAGTGAACTTCAGGGCTTAGTGCGGATTTGGTTGGCATTAAAAAGTGTTGCTGTAATGGGTTCAGTTCCTCTTTTTGATACTGGGTCATTATTTCTACTTCCTGCTGTACGATAATGTTAGAATATCAATGATACCCTCTGAATAACTCCACATTAGAACATGGGGCATTATCTCGGAGCAATTGCAGATGTGTATATAGGGTAGAATATTTTAGGAACTTGTTACTCTGCTATTTCAATTCCCTAGAGCCGAATTTGTCTCCAAGAAGCATGGAGTGGACATTGTTTCGAGTTGTGATGGGGAGAATGGTAAAATCAGGTTGCATGTATCTCGAAATGAAGAAAAGAATATTGTAATCGAGGTACAAAATAATGGAGAAAATGAAGTGACGCTGACGAGTTTCAGAAAACTACGTGGACGTCGTGAATTTACCTTTACTTATAAACAGCTACCTGTGAAATTACAGCCAGGTAACTTATGTGCTTATTTGTTGAAATGTATTGGTTAACCCATTGAAGGGGATTAAATTGGGTAACCATGAGATATGTAAAATATCTCACTACCGTCCAATTAAATAGTTGCAAAAATATTGTTGAAACCCCTTAAAACCCCAAAAGTCAGCTCAAAAAGTGTTTCCATTCATGTGAAATATGCTCCAACTTGGGCTTTAGTGAGCCTCCAAGGGAAAGTAGTGCCAGTGCAGAGACAACCAACTTACAAATTATTCAAGCAACTTCTCACCCAAACTGAATGGACTGTGAAACGACTTGTCTAGCACAAAAAATATATCATAAGCCTTTTATATCTTTTTTATATTTATTATTTTACTAGAAATCTGGTATTGTCATTGATATATATTAACAGTATTGTCATTGATATATATTAACAGTATTGTTGTTGATATATATTTTCTTGGAAGTTTCAGAGTATGTCACTAAATGGGTGCTGGTGGGTGTGGGGCAGTGTCTGAAATGTCATTGAAAATGAATCGAGGGTCAGATTGAGTTAGACCCTGATTCAGTTTGCCACGGTCTGTGGTTTGGCTTGGGGTCCAAGGCAGAATCTACTTCAGAGAAACTAAGCTTAATTCTTCCCCCTTTTCATTATATGGATTTCACCCATTTTTTACCTTTTGACAGAAGTGGATGAAATTTGCAGGCATATTAACCCTTCTGAGTGGATAAAGCCTAGCAGATAATAAAGATATAGATTATGGGGATTTTGTGCTGGGCATATTTTAAAATTTATATATTTTTCTCCCTCCTGAGGGGATGAATCCTGCCAAATTACAGAAGGATAATGGCAGCCTTTACTGTTTGGAAGAGTTAATCTCTCCTAACATTATTTGGGCAGTTGTTATGAAAATTAACAGATATGAGAGGTATCCCTAGGTAAGAATCCTGCCAAATTGCAGCCAAATAGGTTGAAAGTTTTTGCTATGCACTTTTTAAAGTTGGTGGGGAGGTGCTTTTTTAAAATTGGTGGAGAAAACAAAAAGGGTCTTGTTCTTTTTTGGTAACAAATTTTCCCTCAGTTTCATGGAATTGAAACCACCATGGTAGTGAAAGGGAAAATCTGATCAAAACTATGTGGAGAAACCGTATTGGCTGCCCCTCATCCTCCTCCAGAATTAAAAAAATAAAAATTAAATTGTTTCCTATCACTACCTTTAAGATGACACATAAAAGCACACACACAAAAAAATTCCTAGCATGTTTTGTGTGTGTTCAAGAAGCAAATATTTTATATTCTGCTAGATGAAATATAAAATAAGTTACCACAAACCATTAACATTTTCTGTTTACTTGATCCATTTTAAAACCAGATGATCTGTTAACAGTTAATAAATTGCATTACATATTCTGGAGGGGCATGTATCTCAGTCCCCTGATTTCAGATATTGTTGTTAGGAATTACACTAGAAAGATTGAGAAACAGGCACCCTCCTCCCTCCTCATAGCTTGTACTGTTAAGAGGCTTTGTTACTTTCAGGAGAAACGTATAGCATCCGAGTGCGCTGTCAGACAAAGGACTACGGATACTTTCCTGTCACCATGATGTTTGAGTTTGATAGTGCGCAGACTGGACGCTTCATCATTGGACGTTTCATGTCTGCTGTTGCTCACAGTAAATTAGAAGAACAGCTGGCTCCCTCAGCACCTTACAAGCCATACCAAGCCAAACTGCACAAGCCACAGGAAGTTGAGATAGTGGAAGGCATTGCACCAAAAAAGTACGTGGGGATTCTCTGTTAGTGTTGTGTTCTCTCTTGCTTCCTTCTTTGTCAAACCACTTCTCAAATTTATACTCTTTAAGAACTCTGTCCTTAACCAGTCTTGCTGTCTCCTAGCTGTTTTTCTCCTGCCATATAACACTCCTTCCTTCCTTCCTTCCTTCCTTCCTTCCTTCCTTCCTTCCTTCCTACCTACTTTGAATTACTCAGTTTCTTAAGTGTTTTCCTTTCTGATGTCTTTCCCAGCTGATGTAGATTCTAAAAAAACTCACCTTGACGCTGTACAGCACCTAGCTTTCTTTCAGTGCTAAATAAATACACTGGAAGTCAAACAATCCGTTCTGGAAGTCTGTCTGACTTCCAAAACATTCAGAAACCAAAGTGCAGCTTCTGATTGACTACAGGAAGCTCCTGCAGCCAATCAGAAGCCACATAAGAGGTTTGGGTTCCAAAGAACGTTCACAAACTGGAACACTCACTTCCGGGTTTGGGAGCCAAAACGTATGAGTACCAAGGCATTCAGGAACCAAAGTATGACTGTAATAGGCAACATCTGAGTTGTTGCGTGGAGCTGGACTTCAGATAGAGTTAGACCTCTTGCTTATTTATGTCCTTCCATAAGCATTCCAAAGTCTTCACCTCATTCTACCTCCTAAATCTTCCTTGAGATAAGTCATTCATGAACTATCTAGGTGGGGGGTTGATTGATTCATGCATGTGTATGTAGCTCAGAGCTTTCCAAACTTTTCATGTTGGTGACACAATTTTTAGACATGCATCATTTGCGATACAGTAATTCAGTTTTACTAGCAAACCAGAGGTTAAACTAACTTCTTTCCAGCCCCGGGAGGAGTGCGGGGAGTGTTCACGTGACACACCTACACACTGCAGCCGACACATTAATGTGCTGCAACACACAGTTTGGAAAGCTCTGCCTCAGCCACTTCTCATCCAGTGAGACTCAAACATGTAGATGGCATCCGCAGAAAGAGATAATATTGTGTCTGAAATGTCAGGTGAAATTTTAACTTGTGCATTGATACATTTTTTTTTACCGATATTTGCTCTCAAAGCAGCTTACAATGAAAGGTACAATTATAATACAGATAAATTTTTATGGCTATCTCTTCTAGTCTCTGTCAGTTGATGGCATTGTCCATATTCCAGGCTTTTCCTACAATGGGGGGGAGTCGAAGGAGCTGCTGCTTGTAAATATACCACCTCACTTCGAATTATCTGCATCACTGCATATCAAAGCACTGTCTATAGTGTTTGATCTATGGTTATTGTTCCACAAATGGTAGGAACCACTTGGTATAATCATCAAGAGGTTGACATGCTTCTGTGAATTTGGCCATCCATGTAGAGCTTTGAGAGTTTCCTGGATCTTCCTTGCAATTGCCCATTCTGGGAATTTGTGGGGCATTGTTGAACTTGCAAGTAAAGGATGCAGACTGCCTACAGGGAGACTGTGCAGAACCTAACATTCTATACCAGGAATCAGCAACCTTTGGGGGCCTATGAGCACATCTGCAAATTGAGGAAACTGTCACAGCCGCTGCTCATGCCACAAGCACTGCAGCTGCACACATGTACTTACTGGTTGCTCTAGCAGTCAGGAGACTCCTGAGGCAAGTGCAAACGGATGCAATTAATTGACTTGCCTCCCAGCCCACAGACTAGATAAGAGGGCTTCTGCAGGACAGCAGGCCAAACATATAAGGGTCAACACCAAAGGGAGGTGGTGGGTCACCAGAGGGTGAGAGTGCCACGCCCTTTGATTTTGTATCATTGAATTAATTCTCCTGTGAGAGAAAGTGAAGTATTGCTTGGTGGCAACTGGAATTGTTTGCTTGCTGCTCAGATTGACAGCTTACATGCTATACGGGAGTTAGCATTGCTACAACTGGGGGTTGTCCTGTTACACGTGACATTAATCAATAAAACCTTGCACTGCTTTTTGCCCTCTAGCACTTTGAACTATGACCTTGAGCAAAAAATACCGCTGCAGCACTACAACTACCCAAAAGACCTGAAGTATCAGGTAGAATGCATGAATAATGGTCACGCACCCAAAGATGGCACCCATGAGAAGATTGCACAGCTCCGGTAAGACCGCCCCCCTCCTCCAATGTTTCTTCCCTTATTAAGTGCATATTGCTATATTTTTACAAACTGTTAAACAGTGGAACAAACTCCCTTGGAAGGTGGTGGACTCGCCTTCCTTAGAGGTTTATAAGCAGAAGTTGGATGGCTACCTGTTGGGGGTTCAGTGCATTTCCTGGTTTGGGATGCTGCTGCAGTAGTTGATTTCCTGTATTGACAGGAAGTTGGACCAGGTAACCAGTGAGGTTCCTTCCAACTTCATGAATTGAGAAGGTTAAATTTGATTTGATACTATGATTCATTTCCATAGGAGCGACCTGAAAGCTGCCTTGCAGTTTGACAACTACAGTAAGAAGTTTCATCTGCTCCTTTACTTAGAGGAGATCCAAATGGAGGTGGACATTCATCGATACGATCAGTCCGATGTTTGCATGGAAGCAGACAAGAATAGTCCGTTTCTTGTCCTGACGGTAAGCAGCAGACAAAGAGTTCTCTTAGAGAAGAGAGTTTCTCATATTGTGTGAATCATATGTAGCAGTTAGATCAGGGATGTGGATTGGGCTTTGGCTTGCATGTAGTGTGGGTTGGGGCACTTGCTGGCAAGCCTGGGCTCCCCTCTCCTGCCATCCACACTAAAACACACACAACCTTTCCCCTCCCAGCACATTAAGATCCCAGCGCCTCTCCGCTGATGGACACTAGGAGGAGCTGAGGAATACCTCAGCTGTTTCCAGTACCTGGGGAGGTGAGAGGAGATCTCAAGGACTTCATGGTGCCCCTTTCCTTTGGTGCTGAGGAGGAACATGTCAATTCAGTGCTGAGCAGTGAAGAGAGTGGTAGAGGTGAACAAGTTGGAGAGCAGGAAGGGGGCAAGCAAGTCAATGTAGAAGTCAGCTGAGGAGGCACCAATGGAAAGGACCAGATTGTGTGCAAGATGCCGCCTTCCCCTCTTCAGGTAGTTATTGGGAGCATGAAGTTAAAAGGGCATGGTTGCCTCTCAGACTGGGTTCTGTTTTCTGCTCTAGGCACCTGGTGTGGCCGAGAACCGCCCATCAGTCCTGAGAGGTGATCATATTTTAGTAACATTGGCTGAAGAACGCAAACGGCACCCAATTGTCCAATACAAGGGCTATGTCCATGCTGTGGAATGGGATAAACTCAAGCTGGGCTTCTCTGACAGGTGAGTCCTCCGGCCTGAGGCTTTGTTTAGACCTCCCTCCATTGAAAATGGAATTAAGATTTCCAACTCAGGTGTGGTTACTTGTAATTTTGTTTTTGTGGACATGTAGCAGATGTAATTCACAACATTGCAGAACCTGCTCTGCCTTTCTTCATCACTTGGCTGTTAAAAGCAAAGGGATATCCTTTGGGTCAGGAGCTGTCAAACCTAGATTTTCACTTGCTAGAGACACCATCAGATGGACAAAACTCAAGAGATGCAATATTGTAGACAGGCAAAAGAAAGAAGGGGAAGCAAAGTCCAGGAGGTTGGTAGACAGTACTGGAAAGCAAATTCATTAGTTCCAGCAGGTCAGGTGGGACCAGCAGATGAAGTGGAGCAGTTTTGGTCTGTAGCCTTTTGAAGAATGGCTGAAGCGGGTTGGGGGTGGGATTGCCCTGAAGGTTAAGGGGGAAATGGAAGTAGTTGAAAGGGAAAGAAAGCAGTGTAGTTGGATAGTTTGACTTTATGATTGGCCTGAATTGGCAGCAGGTGGCTCTCAAGCGGATGGATTCAGCAGGTGGTATTGTGTGGGGGAAGGGTATGCAAGTTGGAGCTAGAAAGGTTGGTGGAAATTGGTAGCCTGCAAGAGTGACCTGAGATCAGTGATGCCCAGAGCTTGTTGGTAATTTATTCAGCACCCTTTCCTTTTCCCAGGTTGACATCTCGCTTCATCAATAAAATGAAGTTTGATGTGAACTTCACCTTCTGTCGTCTGCCGTTACGAGTCCAGCATCGTGCCGTTGACCTTGCCCAAGAGAGGCAACTTCAGAACCTGCTATTCCCAACTTTCTCACTGGGACATTCTCTACTCACTGCCGGTCAGCTGCTCAAGTGAGTGTATGGAAAGGAAGCAGGGAGAGATTGGAAGTGGACAAAGGTCCCTTTCTGCCATGGAAATGCCCTAACTTTATGGAGGTCTTAGAGCTGAGGGTTCATATGAGTATGTGGTATGAACGTGCCTTTTTACTTTCTCTTTGCCCTGCGCTTTGGTACCTCTTCTTTTTTCTCACTCACTCTTCCCACTCACTCTTTCAGATTATATGACCGGAAACTGGAGAGCAACCAAGAGCAGGTGAAAGCTGTCTGTCAGGTGGTAGCAGGCATGTCCAGACCAGCCCCATACCTTATATTTGGGCCACCAGGTACGGGCAAGACAGTCACTATGGTGGAGGCCATTAATCAGGTGAGGAGAGAAATTGATCACTGTGATTAGATTAGCATTGAGTATACAGTGGTACCCCGGGTTACAGATGCTTCAGGTTACAGACTCCACTAACCCAGAAATATTACCTCAGGTTAAGAACTTTGCTTCAGGATGAGAACAGAAATCGTTCAGCCGCGGTGCAGCAGCAGCAGGAGGCCCCATTAGCCAAAGTGGCGCTGCAGGTTAAGAACAGTTTCAGGTTAAGAACAGATCTTCAGAACGAATTGAGTTCTTAACCCAAGGTACCACTGTACTATTAAATGCGGGAGAGAAATAGACTTGCTTAAGAGTATTGAAATGATGGAACTGGGATACTCACCTAATTCAAGAATCTTGCAGAAACCTAACTGGTTTGTTATCATCCCAATCTTGCATCCTGCAAGTCTGGACCAGTCTCAGGGTAATTCTTGAGTCCTCTGAATGCTACCAATCCTTATAAGCCTGGAAGTGTTTTCTTTGGCTGGCCACCAGTCCCCCAGTATTATTTCCCTATTCTACTCAGGTACTAAAGCATATTGAGGGTTCCCACGTGCTTGCCTGCGCCCCCTCCAACAGTGCCTCTGACCTGCTCTGTCACCTCCTCCTGAAACATGTGGACAGCAGGAAAATCTACAGGATGAATGCTAGCAGCAGGGATTACCGCACCATCCCTGAGGATATCAAGGTATATACTAGTTTCATGTGTCCAAGCTAAATGTTCTGTCCTACCTAGGGTTCTTTATTCACTCCTCTCAGGGTAGTAAGCTTGTAGTACCCTCTTCCTTCTCGGATACAAGGTGAACAAGGATGTTGCTAGAGCCCAGCTTATGCCTAATACCTGTTTTTGCTTCTAGCATGTCTGTAACTGGGACAAGAAACTGGATTCTCCCGTCTTTCCTAGCAGGGAGATTCTAGAAAACTACCGAGTGATCATCACCACCCTGATAACAGCAGGAAGGTAAGAAGGCTCAGATATCATTCAAAAATGACAAATGTGAATAGGTGAGAAGTGAAAATCTGTATGTGTTTGCATATGTAGTGGGGAAGGCATAATATGTTTGGATGGAAAACTGTTTTGTTACCATTGTTGCCACAAAATTTTAAATAAACCCTTTCACATTCTCTTTGCCAGTCACCACTGAAGGAGATGGAATACATAAATACATGCATCATTTTATTTGTGTTCCGCCTTTCCTTAGTTAAAACCATGCTCAAGGCCGCTTACAACATAAAAAGTTACATAATTACAAGCATAAAGTAGTCCTAAGCAATAAATAAAACATTGAAAAATACACAACCACGTTAAACATTTCCACGTGAATCATAATAAGATCTAAAATAAAGATAGAAAAAATAATCAATAGCAGCAGCAGCACCCCCCCTAAAAAAAAATCCCTAAATAACAGCCCTCAGGTATTGCAGCTGGCGTAAGTCAGGACTTTGCCCTCCCAAGCCAGGTGGAAATGGTCTGCAAGGAAGGGAGCAGGTATTCCAGGACTCACAGCCAAAATGGCCTTTATTAGCTATTTTTGAGAGAAAATGTTTTAGTTGTCAGTTGATGCAATTCACCAAGACACCACTCTGAAGCACAATTCTTTCTTCTGGGCATGTTACATTGCTACCTGTGAAACCTAAAACCAGAGTTAAGACCATAGTGACACAGCTGCTACTGAAGGCCCTGGTTTAGTACTCAGGATGCCACATAACTGCTGTTTGCCACCATGTGAATGGAATCCAGACCAAAACAGAAATGGCATTTTTGGTGGCAGCCATGTTACATAGAATCACAGACTTGGAAGGGACACCAAGGGTCATCTAGTCTGCCCTGCAGTGCAGGAATCACAGCTAAAGAATCGGTGACAGATGGCCATCCAACCTCTGCTTAACAACCTCCAATGAAGGAGAGTCCATTTTCCAAGGCAGTCCATTCCACTGGCGAACAGCTCTTGCCATCAGAAAGTTCTTCCTAATGTTTATTCGGAATCTCCTTTCTTGCAATTTGAACCCACTGATTCTGTTCCTACCCTCCGGGACATCAGAAAACAAGCTTCTTCCTCCATCTTCCATGTGACTCCTCTGTTAAATGGCCACTTGATGTGGTTGTCCTCTAGCTGGGAAGTCAGATATCCTCCCTGTGCTCCCTTTTGTTTCTCCTGGCTAGGGTGGTCTATGCTCAGTTCCCTCCGGGACACTTCACTCACGTCTTCATCGATGAGAGTGGTCATGCTGAGGAACCTCAGAGCCTGATTGCCATTGCAGGTGCGTTTTCTACCCTGAAAAGGATTGTCATTTCTGTGGGAAACGTTTTTTTTAACATGCTGGTTTTTAATGGAACAGAATGCAAACTTTCATTTTATTCACTAAACTGACAGGGTTCATTGTGGGGCAATTGCCTTGTCATGTATGTTCTCGCTAGCATGTTTCACTATGTTCAGCCCCCAGAGTTCTGGAAGGCCCTGAATCGAAATGTTTCTTCCTAAAACGTCCTTCACTCATTTTAAACAGCAGTTAGCTTATCTTGTTTGCTTTCTGCATTTGCTTCCGCTGTTGATGATCAGGCTGCCTTTCCCAAAACACATTCCAGGTCTAGTCAGTTCTGTAGTTCTAAGCTTTATTCTGCTTTAGGGGAAAGCAGATTAAAGTTCAAGCCCCAGGACTCTGCTTATGGACCAGACTGAGCAAATGGCTAGAGCCCTGTCTTTTTCTCCTCTTTCTTTAGGCATCCTAGCCATGATGGACCCAAGGACTAATGCTAAAGGAGGTCAGCTGGTTTTGGCAGGTGATCCCCAGCAACTGGGACCAATCCTGAGGTCTCCTCTGGCTAAGGACCATGGCTTAGGTGAGTAAGGAGCAGGTAGCAATTTTTTAAAAACCCACTGACATGTATTTTATTTTGCTTTGCGTGGCATTTCATGCAAGTTGAGGTATCTGTAATTAAGGTAGGGAGGAGGAGGAGCATAAATCATTTGAGCTCTGTGCTGAAATCTTCCTAGTGGGTTTTTAAGTGGGCAATGGTTAATTCGACCAAAGGAGTCTCTGTGCGGACTCCTTCCTTGTTGAACAGTCTGCTTCTAGGCTCGATTCATGCAATGCCAGCAATACAGTTGTTGCAGCGGATGCAACCCATGTGGCAAGTTGAGGAAGAACCAAGCTCAGTGATAAGAGAATGGGGGTTGCCTGCAGAAGGTTCCAGGTTCAATCCTTGGCATCTCCAGATTAGGCCTGGGAAAGACGCTTGCCTGAAATGTGGGAGAGCTGCTGCCAATCAGTGTAGACAGTCCTGAGCTAGATGGACCCTTGGTCCAGGCTCAGTAAGAAGCAGCTTCCTTGGTGCTTCTTGAGCTGTTTCTGCAAAACTGTACCATACAGCTGGCAATTATGTTAAGTGCATAAACAAAACATTCTGAAACCGAGAGATTTTTGCAAGTTGACTCAAATTATGTGAGCGTGCTTCACACAAATGGCTTGCCCTTCTTGAGGTTGCACCCGCATCGTTCTTGTTCTTAGTAGCAACTGTGCTGCAGGACAGGCGCATGAATTGGGCCTTAGCACTGTTCTGAAAGGGGACGCAGGTGGCGCTGTGGGTTAAAGCCTCAGCGCCTAGGGCTTGCCGATCGAAAGGTCGGCGGTTCGAATCCCTGCGGCGGGGTGCGCTCCCGCTGCTCGGTCCCAGCGCCTGCCAACCTAGCAGTTCGAAAGCACCTCCGGGTGCAAGTAGATAAATAGGGACCGCTTACCAGCGGGAAGGTAAACGGCGTTTCCGTGTGCGGCTCTGGCTCTGGCCAGAGCAGCGATGTCACGCTGGCCACGTGACCCGGAAGTGTCTCCGGACAGCGCTGGCCCCTGGCCTCTTAAGTGAGATGGGCGCACAACCCCAGAGTCTGTCAAGACTGGCCCGTACGGGCAGGGGTACCTTTACCTTTACCTTTACTGTTCTGAAAAAGGGTTTAGAAAAGGATAGATAAGAGAGTTCCCAGCCCCAGTCCCTTGCATTCATTTGGAAGCTCTGAGCAGCATCTCGGCTCTTATAGGACTTTCCCTGCTGGAGCGGCTGATGCATGAAAACTCACTGTACGCAAAGAAGGATGGGAGCTACAATCCACAGTTTGTCACTAAGCTGCTGCGCAACTACAGGTACATTCACTGCTCTGCCTCAGGATTCCAGCAGGTGGCGCACAAGTGTGCCTGTATGGATCTTGCCTATTTAATGTAACACAGCATTAGGTTGACCTGAGTGGTATTCCTGGGTTCTGTCTTCCCAATTCAGGTTGATAAGTGGACTGGGCCAGCTTCTTAAGAGACTATAGCAGAAGTGGGGCCAGCCAATGCTTTATACTAATGCAGAAAGATTGCCAGTTACTGTTAAACAATGATCTTCTTGCCCTAAAACACAGACAAAATGTTTATTTTACTTGAGGGTAAGATATCAGAAGAGTGACTTGAACTAGGGACTGGAATGAGAGATTCAGGTCTGGATCCCAGATGTTTATAGACCCATTTCATGGAAGGAAGCCACTGCCTTCAAAGAATAGTGACATCTAACACATTTTTACAAATTGCAGTCTGTAAACGTCGTGTTTTACAACTACTACTACCCTTTCCTTTTCAGAGGGATGGCCTTTACACAGAGGCAAGTTTTGCCTCTCCCACAGCCTCTTGGCCCATTTCCTAAAAAGAAAAGCACTCGCTTACCTTCACACACTCAGCTCCTGCCAACTTGTGAAAGTTATTTACAAATGGCATGACAAGGAGGCCCACCCATTTACCATTTGTATCAGTGAAAAGGTTCAAACGCTGCTGCAGCACCAGTAGGCCCATTTTGTGTAATGTGGCATTGCATTATTATGAGCATAAGAGGAAAGTGACTTGCCATGGTCCAAAGGATCTTGTGTGTGCTAAATTATTGTCTTCCTTGCCCCCCAGGTCCCATGCTACCATCCTCAAGTTCCCCAATGATAAGTTCTATGATGGGGAGCTGCAGGAGCATGGCAACCGCCTCATCACTGAGTCCTACTGCAAATGGAAGGAGCTGGTGAAGCAGGTGAGGAGCGGTAGGCACCTGGGAATTCTGCCATAGGCATGAGCACAGCTGAGTCGGCGTGCTTTCTCCTTGCAGGGGTTTCCCATCATCTTTCACGGAGTCTGCGGGGAAGACCAGCGTGAAGGGAACAGCCCTTCGTTTTTCAACACAGCCGAGGTGAAAGTGCTGACTGACTACCTCAAAAAACTGCTCCTGGAGGAGCAGGGCAAGAAAGGCATGTCTCGCATTTCCGCCAAAGAGATTGGAGTCATCACTCCATACAGGAAGCAGGTGAGATCTTCTGTTGGTCCCAGCTCACTGAACAAGATTCCCTTCCAGGAGTCATGGAAACTTAGAGCCTTTTCACTGGCCAAGTTGTCCTCCAACTTATGTGGTTGCAACTCGTTATATGCATGTATGTGGTCAGTGGAAGGATGCACTCTGCTGTAGACAGATGCCATGGCTGTTACGGTTGGAGCAGCTAAAAATGTGGTGTGGCAGTCATATAACTTGCTTTTGGGTGGTTGCAGCTAGTCATGTGTCTTGCATTCTCCATGTGGATGCTGTGAATAGTTGTGCTGTGTAACCTCGAGGCTCCATCATGTCCTGGGTTTCTGCTAAAGGTAGCAGTGACTGCAGGGCCAATATAATATAGCCTTTGCCCAGGGTCTGAATCCTTCCTGCACCACTCCCATCATCTCTACCAGGAATATCAGACCAGTTACTCCCACTGCATCAACAGAGAATGAAAGGCTACATTGCCCATTTGTGGCAGGGAAGATTTCTGAAGCCACCATTCCTATTTAGTGGCCCAAAGGAATTCATCCATTTGCTAAGGGCATTAGGCAGCAGACGTGCAGCATTCTTGCCTGATAGAAACTGAATTGAACAATAAGAATGAGGGGGTGCACAAATAACTGGTTTTGCTTTTCTCTCCCAGGTGGAGAAGATAAGAAAAGCCATTGGTCTGGAACTAAAGGGTGTGAACGATATCAAGGAACTAAAGGTGAGACTTAAGTTTTCCTGCCAGTCGTGCCGAGGGAGAAATGGTTTGGATATATATCCACATCAGATGTGGTGCATCTTAAATAAGAATAGCTTTGCTGCACCCAACCAAAAATCCATCTGTTCTGCCACTTGTGTGTCCAGCAGTGGCTAATCATATGGTCCAAAAAAGTTCCCAAGTGAGGTTTTGTATGATGAAGTATGCCTTCTTACATCACAAGTGCTGTGGGAACAGAGTAAGCACTGCATCAAGGACAGAAACACAATAAGTTGCTTTATATGGAATCTGACTATTGGTCCATCTAACTCGGTATTGTTTACACCAGGGCCTTCCAGATTTGGCTCTCCAGCTGTTATTGGACTACATCCCTAGCTAGCAGGACCAGTGGCCAGGGATGATGGAAATTGTAGTCCAAAAGCAGCTAGAGACTCAAGATTGGAATACCCTGGTCTACACTGATTGGCTTTCAGGCAGGAGTTTTCCTCAGCCTTCCTGAAGATGCCCTCCAGATGGTGATTGACTTACAACTACAGCATTGCCATTATCTACGTTGATGGGAGCGGTTGTCCTGCAACATCTGGAGGGCAGCGGGATCAAGCATCTCTTTTTTTTTCCTCTGCATAATTTTTATTGTTTTTTAAATCATAACAAACAAGAAAGTAAAACAATTTACGCCTTGTTATCACAGATTTCTTTCTATAAGACTTCCTTCAGCTTCCCCTGAAATCATCCATACGCTAATTTAACAAATTCACACAAATCCTAGCTTATATTGACATTATTTTCTCTTTCCTTCTTTTTCTCTTTAGACAATATTCCAACCTTTTCACAGAGCTTTTTTAAACCCAACTAGCATTATCTGACCTTCACTTATATTTTCCAGATATTCCACAAATTTCCCCCAATCCTCAATGAACCTTTGGTCTTTTAAATATCTAATTTTCCCCGTCAATCTGTCCATCTCCGCGTATTCTAGTAGTTTTGCTCTCCATTCCTCAAGCGTCGGTATGTTCTGTTGTTTCCAATTTTGGGCCAATAGGACCCTTGCGGCTGTTGTTGCATATTGGAAGAATTTACTATCATTGTTCTTTATATCACTTCCTGCTAGGCCTAGCAGAAAAGCCTCCGGCTTTTTCCCAAAGTTATATCTTAATATACTTTTCATTTCATTATATACACTTTCCCAAAAGCCTTTGACCTTTCTGCAGTCCCACCACATGTGGAAGAAGGATCCCTCTTTTTCCCTGCATTTCCAGCATTTATTACAAGTTTTATATATTTTTGCTAATTTTGCAGGTGTTAAATACCAACGGTAAAACATCTTCATGAGGTTCTCTTTTAACGTTATGCAAGCTGTAAATTTAAGATTTTTTTTCCAGAGTTTCTCCCATTCTTCGTAGTATATATTATGGCCGATGTCCCTTGCCCAATGAATCATCACAGACTTCACTTCCTCATCTATCAAGTTATACTCTAATAGCATATTATACATTTTAGAAAGAATTTTATAATCATTGTTTATTATTTCAGTCTGGAATTTAGATTCTTTATCCGCGAATCCTCTCTCTTTAACGTCTTGTCTAAACATTTCGTTTATTTGGAAATAGTGTAACCAATCATAGACTTTTTCTTTAACCTGGTCATATGGTTTCAGTTTCCATGTCCCCCCTACTTTTGTTAACAATTGTTCATAAGTTATCCAATCACCTCTCATGTTTACTTTTTTCACGCTCATAACTTCCAATGGGGATAGCCAGTGTGGTACTTTAGGTTCTAGTAAAAATCTATTCCTCTCCCAAACTTCTATTAGGGGGCCTTTAAAAATATGCGTTGCAAAACCCTTGTGCTTCCTCTTCCCCTGCCATAGGTACGCATGCCATCCTGCTCTGTTGTCGAACCCCTCCAGGTCTAATAGTTCCTTATTTTCCAATTTTATCCACGTTTTCACCCAGCAAAGGCACGATGCCTCATAATATAATTTCAGATCTGGCAGAGCGAATCCCCCTCTTTCTTTAGCTTCTGTTAACAATTTAAACTTAATCCTTGGTTTTTTGCCCTGCCAGACATATTTTGAGATTCCTCTTTGCCACTCTTTAAATATCTTAGTGCCCTTGATTATCGGTAAGTTCTGGAACAGAAATAACATTCTCGGGAGAACGTTCATCTTGATTAAAGCTATCCTACCCCAGAATGACAATCTCAGCTTCCCCCACCTCTCCAAGTCCTTTTTTATCTCTTTCCATACCTGCTCATAGTTATTCTTAAATAGGTCTATATTTTTCGGGGTTATCCATATTCCTAGATATTTTACCTTTTTGGCCACTTCTATTTCTGTTTGTTGTTGTAATTCCTCGATTGCCTTCGAATCTAAATTCTTCACCATTATTTTAGTCTTTCTTTTGTTTAACTTAAAACCAGCCACCTTACCAAATTGATCCAGTTCTTCCAGTATCTCTTTTATTGAGTTCAGCGGGTCTTCTGTTGTTATTACTAAATCGTCTGCGAACGCCTTAACTTTATATTCATTTTGACCAATTCTAATCCCTTTTATTTTCTTATTTTGTCTTATTGAGTTCAGAAGTACTTCCAGTACTATTATAAATAGCAACGGGGAGAGTGGGCAACCCTGTCTTGTACCCTTTGCTACCATTATTTCTTCTGACACCACGTTGTTTATAATCAATTTGGCCTTTTGCTCCGTATAGATTGCCTTTATTCCGTTGAAGAAGTTCATACCGACCTCCATATATTCTAGCTGTTTTAGTAAAAAGTCCCAAACTATATTATCGAATGCTTTCTCTGCATCCACGAACATCATTATGGCTTGCTTATCATACCTGGCAGACAAGTATTCTATAGAATTTATTATATTTCTAATATTATCTTTCATTTGCCTGCCCGGCAGAAAGCCCGCCTGATCTCCATGGATATATTCTGACCATATGTTTTTAACTCTACTTGCCAATATTCCTGCGAAAATTTTATAATCAACATTTAACAGCGAGATCGGAATCAAGCATCTCAGTACCAGGAGGAAGAAGGCCCCAAGCTAAACTGCTTGCCTTTCCTGAGTTTGGGATTTGAAGATTTATTTTCCCAATCCTTGTTATCTGGCTATTCTTCTCTCCCTCCAGGTTGGCTGTGTTGAAGAGTTCCAGGGCCAGGAGCGGCGTGTGGTGCTCATCTCAACAGTGCGCAGCAGCAGCAATTACTTCAATATAGATGAGGAGTTCAGTATAGGCTTCCTTCAGAACCCCAAGGTACAAATCTGGGCACATCATCCTATAATCTTCAGAAAGGCCCTTGTCGCCTTTCCTTTGGGATCCAGGACAGGTCAAGAAACACTACACCTGTGTTCCTCCCCTCCAGAGATTGCGAGAGAAGCAGTACCGTTTGTGGCTTGGCTTGGCCATAGTGTGTTTCTGAATGTAATCTTCACTTACTGCCAGGCCAGGTGGATTAATTTTTCTTCTTTTTCTTCTCTCCACTTTCAGCGCTTCAATGTGGCCATTACAAGAGCCAAGGCACTCTTGATAATTGTAGGAAATCCGGCTACTCTCAGCAAGGATCAGTGCTGGAGCGAGTAAGTGTTGCCCTCTAGTTCCTACACCCTCTTATAATAATAATAATAATAATAAAAATATTTTTTTATTTATACCCTGCCCTTCCCGGTTCAAAAACTGGGCTCAGGGCGGCTAACAACAAATTTAAAACACTTAATTGTAAAAGCAGCATAAAATACAGTATAAAAACATGAATAACAATAAAATTCAAAAATCAAAAATCAATTTAGGGGAAATAAGCATTACATGACGCTGGTGGCGCTGTGGGTTAAACCATAGAGCCTAGGACTTGCTGATCGGAAGGTCGGCAGTTTGAATCCCGACGACGGGGTGAGCTCCCGTTGCTCGGTCCCTGCTCCTGCCAGCCTAGCAGTTTGAAAGCACGTCAAAGTACAAGTAGATAAATAGGTACTGCTCCGGTGGGAAGGTAAACGGCATTTCCGTGCGCTGCTCTGGTTTGCCAGAAGCGGCTTAGTCATGCTGGCCACATGACCCGGAAGCTGTACACCGGCTCCCTCAGCCAATAAAGCGTGATGAGCGCCGCAACCCCAGAGTCGGCCACGACGGTTGTGCCTGTAGCCTGGGCGAATAGATCATCCTGCCCCTGTCAAGGTGTTGCATTTATATAGACCTTTGGTTTTTTATGAACATGAATGTGCCCTATCTTGAATCAGACTGTTGGTTCATATAGCCTGGTGTTGTCTACTCTGACAGGCTTCAGTTTACCAAGACCTCGATGTAAAATCTTTTCCAGCCCAGGTATTTGATATACCAGGAACTAAACATGGGATTTTGTTGTTGCAAAGTAGGTGCTTACCTCTGTGGCTCCCCTGTCCTGGGGACATGCGATTCTAATCACAGCACACCCTTAAGCAAGAACTGATGTTGAAATATACTTCATAGCCAATGGTTACTTGAGAATTAGAACATGGGCCATTTCAGGAAGCAGTGAGCTACGTCTGAGCAAGAATCCCCTCGGCTATTCTGGTTTAGCGCAAATATATCCTTTTAAAATTATTCTGACTTCCTCTAAAGCTCATGGGTCAGGCTGGTGGCATTAACACTACTATTTTATTGGCGCCCCTAGGTTTCTCAAGTATTGCAAGGACAATAATGCATGCCGAGGATATTGGTATGAGGAAGATGAGAATGAAGAGGATGACGTGCTGGTAGAACTCGCTTCTCTCTCCTTGAATAGGCCAGAAGGTAAGAGGCTAAAGTGATCTAAATTGGACTCCAGTTATTTCATGGATGTATAGTAATCCTAAATGCATAGCAACTAACCTGAAAAGCCTTTTCAGAGTTGGGGCAGCCCAAGGAGGCTGCTCAGTTGACAGTTCTAGTAATTCTCTGCTGGGTTCCATCTGTGACTTGGAGAGTGGATGAGCAGTTACCAAAATAAATGCAACCATCTGAATCTTGATGAAATACTTCCATGGCTGTATTTTTTTTTCAATTCCTGTGTGCTGTACAATGGATAGGGTTGCAGAAGCCACCCTTTCTACCTCCCAGCTTTATTTAAAAAGAGAAAGATCAGCATTTTGTTCAACCACAAACCCATCTGACCAAAGCCAATGTTCAATTTTATTTTTGCACATTTTCTGCAAGGGCTCAACATCAATTTTCATCCAAATTTGGGGGGGGGGGTTGATTGTTTAGAAATCCTGCTTTCTTTCTAAGCGCGCGCGCACACACACACACACACACACACACACACACACAATGTGGACTTTGACTGCAACTCACTTCATATATTTTGAGGAATAAGGACTGCAAAATAACATAGCATAAATGATTTTTGTTGGACAAAGTCCTGTGTATTTATTTTAAAGAAGTGCCTATCTTTTAAGTACCCTGAAGGCTGCCTTGTCAGTGCAAGGGGCTGCACATTGTCAAGATGATGGGTGCTTGAGCGCAGAGGAAAGTCCTGGCAGCTGGAGCTAGGCAAGTCCTCACAATGCAGCACAGGTCCTTCTGCTATAACATATTCCCCACCAATAAACTGGCAGCACTGGAGCATGTCAGATCAATTTGGAAGCAAGGGCAAACTAAGGATGCACTTTCTTTTGCTCTTCACCTCTTCTGGTTTTCCTTCTCTGCAGGCAACAATTCTGGTGAGAGTCACATCCAGCAGCAAATGGACCCAGAATGGCGACATGAGCACTGAGGACCTGTACTGTCTTAAATCTTGGTACTGCTACTGCAGCCTGCATTCTTGAATAAGTTATTTCTCCTGTTTACATACTGAAAAAGCAGATGATGGCCCAGCTATAAATGAATCATGTTTGAGCTCCCTATTACTATTTATCTCAGGGGGTTAAAGCCAGAATTTTATAAAGAAATCCTAATTGTGCAAGAGGGAATGCAGTGTGCAGTTACCTGCATCCACCTAATGCAGTGTAAATTCACTTTCTTGTTGTGCAAGACTTCTTTGCATTCCTTGCTTTTGTGTCCAGCGGTGTATGAGAAAGGACTGGTATTAGTTTGAAACGCAGATGTGCTGGATTATAAAGCAATCAGAATTAAGAAAAGACTTGGGAATGGCACTGAGTGCAGAGGCTTAACCTCTCCTTTTGAAACTGGCAGGAGGAAACCCCCCCTCCCTTTTTGCGGTTCAGAGACTGACAGCTAGATTTCTATTTCGAGCTGCATTTAAAGTTTATCATGAAATTGTTTTGGGGGACCAGGGGGAAGATGAACCTTAAATCTTAAACCCTTCCCATTTCCGAGACTGTATCAGATTTTATCAGGTGTTTTTTTCTACTGGATTGTCATTAAAGCTTCTAGAATTTACGTGTATTATGTTATTGAATGAGACACTGCCCTGCTTTCCCTTTCCACCCACCTTCCTGTTGTAGTACTGATGGAAAAAAGAGAGAACAGGGACAGAAGGAGAGTAGGTCAAGTACACATTATTCTAAGTTTCAAAATATATGTCTTTTTAGCACATTCTTGGGACTGCCCCTGTCGTCTTCTTTACAAAAAACTTGTTGTGGCTCTGTCACAACAGTGTATGCAAGGAATTCGGTTTAGTCTGCACCTGTGTTATGCTCTTTTTCTAACTTCTGCCTCTGATGCAGCCTGCTGGAATCTGGAATCTCCAGCAACTAAGGTATTGGATTACCCCATGTTTGAGTATTGAAAGGGAAATAAAACTTAACCCCTTGGAGAAATAACTTTCCTGCAGCAACATGTATTGTAGAAGGATGTTATGCTGTAGTTTAGACAAACAGAGGTCCTTTTCTTGCAGGAGTCTTTCAGGAGTTGGGAAACATGCTTTTTTCTTTCTCGCCCCATGGATAAGTAAAACCTAATCTCAAAACACTGCTCAGCTAAAGTGACATTCTTCCTCCCCTGGGGCAAGATTCTGCTTTATTGCCATTGTGTCATTTTTTATTTCTGCCTGCTGAGGAGATGACGCCGTGAATGGTACAAATAGCAACTATTATTCACAAAGCCTTTGGAGATCTGCATGTTAAGGGAGCAGCTGGTACAGTTCGCAGATTGGAGCAGCAATGTTTGGCTCTTTGCCTGCCTCTGAAGTAAACAGAAGAGTAAGAACGTTGGTTTCCTCCACAGTTCCTGGCACAACTGTGGCCATAAATACTGACAATGAATTTGCAGCTAGGGGATAACCAAAGTGGTGCAGCTCTGTGTAACTCTCAGAAGTCCTTCTTGAGGAAGAATTCCCTAAAGGTTGTGGCTGTTTTCTTTCATTCTAGTGTAGTCTTACTGCTGTTGGTGCTGGCGGCACATATGCAGTTCCTTTTCTTGGATCGTGAACTGCTGCCATAGTTGGTAATTTCAAAGGTACAAAAGAAGAATCAAGTTTACATCCAGAACAGCTGTGACCCATTACAAACCAGTAGCATGGTCAGGGCTGCTAGTGGTACTCCAGCAAGCATCTGGAGGCCCACGGCTTCCCACCCATGACATTTTCCTCTCCAAGCCTTCTCTATGCACCAAAGTGAGAGAGGATCCTGCTCGCAAAGCTCCATCTTACCGTAGCAAAATGCAAGGGACATGGTCTTACCTGCTGCCTCACCTTGCCTAAAGAAGCCAGCCAAACTGGCTGAAACTGCAATTCTAAGAACGTCTGCTCAGAAGTAAGGCTTACTGAATTCAGTGGGGCTTACTCTGAGATAAAGGTTTAGGGCTGCAGCCTTAGTTTCGCTTTGGTCTAAACCACTGAGCCTCTTGGACTTGCTGATCAGAAGGGTCGGTGGTTCGAATGCCCGTAATGGAGTGAGCTCCTGTTGCTCTGTCCCAGCTCCTGCCAACCTAGCAGTTGGAAAGCACATCAGTGCAAATAAAAAAATAGGTACCGCTGTGGCGGGAAGGTAAACGGTGTTTCCATGCGCTCTGGTTTCCATCATGGTGTCCCATTGCACCAGAAGTGGTTTGGTCATGCTGGCCACATGACCCAGAAAGCTGTCTGTGGACAAACGCCGGCTCCCTTAGCCTGAAAGCGAGATGAGCGCTGCAACCCCATAGTCGCCTTTTACTGGACTTAACCGTCCAGGGGTCCTTTACCTTTATAGACAACCCAGCTCATTTCTTCAGGGAACTCAAGGCAAGGCACATGGTTCTATCTCCATTTTATCCTCCCAGCAAACCTGTGTGACAGGTTAGACTGAGAGATAGTAACTGGCCTAAAGGGGAGCTTTGTGGCTGAGTGGATGTTGCGACTCTGATGCTGAGACCACCACTGCTGTACTGACTCTTGCTAGGAATGTTGCAAGCTATAAAAAAAAAATGGTTTATGGGAAGCTATGTTTGGCAAGTTCCAAGTCTATTAAATTCAACACGAGTGATCTGTAGCACTTGGGAGTACAGCAGTGTGCAAAGCAAGGAAGAGTTACAATAGTTTTCTACTTTTAAAATTACATATTGTTGCATTAATAGAGGCAGATAACTTGGTTTATCTTCTGTAAACATAGGTAAGGCATTTTAAAAGGCAGTAATGCATTGCTTGTTCCACAGCAATGGATTTTGGAAGCCTATTGTGTTACGGCAAGAGAACCCATGAGGAGTTTTCAATTAGTTAGGAAAATCGTATTTTAAAAATATAAAGTCTAGTGCCTTCTATATGAATTCTCTCTGATTGGGATTAAAAAATATATATATTAAGAGAATGCCATTGCTGTTCTCAAGCAACACAAAATTCATCCACCAGATGGCACCATCTACAGTTACAGGCTCAATAGTATTTGAGGGTTGCTAATGAAGTTCCTGTCCCATGACAAGAGGTATAAAATGCACTTGAGTTCTGAGTGACATGTATAAAATCAATCGTTTCTCCCACATCATCTCCCCAGAGCCTGCTTTTTCTATCTGCAAAAGGAATCTGGCCACTGTTTTATTTAGCAGTAGGGGTTAGGAGGCCAGGGGGACAAAGCCGTTAAAGTAGGATAACCCTGCCAACTTTCTCACCTTTTGCATTAGGGGGGGAAAAACCCATTTCCATGTTCCCACCAATGCGTCATTCTTATTGTTATGTGCTCCTTGCTCCTCCCTTCTTACCTGTGAACCACAGAATCATTCACTCTGAAAGGAATGCACAAGGTCCGTCTACATGAGAAACAAAGCAGTTGTAGTGAGGTGAGGTGATAAAAGAGTTGTCCGCCCGCCACTATCAGAATAGGCTGGCCCATGGTGTCAGATCACAGGACTGATAGCTTTTAATTTTTAAAATGTCTTTACATGTTTAGAAAGTGTAGTAAGTTACTAGCCTCCCTTTTTCCCCAATGGCAGGTGGTACACATGGGAGTCCTGGGCAATCTCCTATCCAGTGTTTGAAACTCCCATTGTTCTAGGCACATTTTGGGAAAGGGAATTTCATTAGTGTGAGCAGTTTCTGAGCTCTGGGCTCAAAGATTTCAGATTAAAACTGCAGAATGGAAGGAAAGGAGGACCTTTTTCTGCCTCCCCACTACTCTTATGAAAGACTGGAGAAGAGACCCTCTTAAGAATATTAGGGGGGTGGGAAGGGAAAGCACTAGACCATGTGAAAAATGAACATAATATTTTAACTGCAGTTCATTCACTTTCAGCTTTGTGTTCTTGTTACTAAAAAAGCACGCCTAGACATTCTGTTGTTGCGCCTATAACCTCTGTTTAAGGTGCCATTTAGCTCCAAGCTTTCATATCTCTGTTTCTAACACTGCTCCTATCCCAGCACTGGGAAAAGAGCTTAAATGGAACACCTTCCCCCTCTGCTCTGCTAGCTTTCCACCTACTTTTTTTAAAAAATAGTCCAACTATCTGGACTCTGAAGCGAAGCAGTTCATCATTCTAAGACCTAAAGGTAAAGGTAAAGGTACCCCTGCCCGTACGGGCCAGTCTTGACAGACTCTGGGGTTGTGCGCCCATCTCACTTAAGAGGCCAGGGGCCAGCGCTGTCCGGAGACACTTCCGGGTCACGTGGCCAGCGTGACATCGCTGCTCTGGCAAGCCAGAGCCACACACGGAAATGCCGTTTACCTTCCCGCTGGTAAGCGGTCCCTATTTATCTACTTGCACCCGGAGGTGCTTTCGAACTGCTAGGTTGGCAGGCGCTGGGACCGAGCAGCGGGAGCGCACCCCGCCGCAGGGATTCGAACCGCCGACCTTTCGATCGGCAAGTCCTAGGCGCTGAGGCTTTAACCCACAGCGCCACCTGCGTCCCACCATTCTAAGACCTAATACCCACCAATAAAGGTAAAGGGACCCCTGACCATTAGGTCCAGTCGTGGCCGACTCTGGGGTTGTGGCACTCATCTCTCTTTATTGGCCGAGGGAGCCGGCATACAGCTTCCGGGTCATGTGGCCTGCATGACTAAGCCACTTCTGGCAAACCAGAGCAACACATGGAAATGCCGTTTACTGTCCTGCCGGAGCGGTACCTATTTACCTGCACTTTGACGTGCTTTTGAACTGCTAGGTTAGCAGGAGCAGGGACTGAACAACGGGAGCTCACCCCGTTGCAGGATTTGAACTGCTGACCTTCTGAATGGCAAGTCCTAGGCTCTGTGGTTTAACCCACAGTGCCACCTGCATCCCAAAACCCACCAATACCCTTGTATTAATAGATTTGCCCAAAGATAAGGAGCTGAGTTGCTACACTTTATGGAATTGTGAGGAAGAAGGTAACAAGACAGATACAATGAAGCAGCTGAGAAACTTCATTTTTTAAAAAATAATATTTATTAACATTTTAAAGACTACAAAAGAAAAAAAAGAGTTAAACAAAACAATACAATACAATACAAAAACAAAAACACCACACAACACCAACACCATAATATTAAATTAACAAAACAAAATAAACACAATTTAAAACACATCCAATAATTTCATTATCTTGTCTTTCATTCCCTTGTTTCAACAACCTCCTCACACCTCCCTTTTTGTATTCCACTTTAATTAACTGTTTCAGCAATTCCTTTCCACCTTCCTCTGTTTTCTGTCCTGTAATTTATCCTAACATATTCTAACCTTATTTTTCCCCTTTAATATATAATTGTCTTAACATATTTTAACCTTATTTTCCCTTTAATACTCTAATAATCTATTTGTACTTAATTCCTTATAACATCTCTACTAAAGCCATATAACTCCTTTCCAACATTTTTCTAACACTCACTAATTTTACAATATTTTTATAAATAGTCTTTAAACTTTTCCAGTCTTCTTCCACCAACTCTTCTCCCTGGTCTCGGATTCTGCCAGTCATATCCGCCAATTCCATATAGTCCATCAACCTGGTGATCTTCTGTCCAATGCTCTTAACTCTTTTCCAAGTCCCTTCTGCGAGTCTTCTTCATATTTATACTTGAACTTTACTTTGTCTTCCACTGATCTTATTTTTATTTTCCTTCCTTTGAAGCTAAAGAGTAAATCTCGGGGAAACTCCCACCTAAAGATGATTTTATTCCTTCTCGACAGGGCAACCAAATCTCCATAGTTAAATCTAAAATCCAAAAGGTATCTCAGAACGGCTTTCAAAATTTCCACTCTTAACTGTTGTTCTTCTAAGTTCTTCTGGTAGTTCCAACAGTCTCTTATTTTGTTCTTCTCTTTTTTCCCTCCTCTTCCAAGTCCAAAGGCCCTCACAGTTTTAATCTCTTCTTGACCCAAGTCCCGGTCCCAAAAATCATCAAATTCCTGTGTGGGGAAATCTATCAAACTTTCCTTCTCGAGTTCAGGTAGGGCTCTGATCCTCAAAATCTGATTTTCTTTAGATTCAATCATAGCAGGCATCAACTTATGGTCATCAAATTGCATCTGTAAGGCTGGGACTCTCTCTCTCTCCAACTGTGTTACTTTAGGTTCAATGGCAGTAACTTTCTCCCTAGCCTTCTCCACAGTTTGCCATGTCAAAGTAGATTCCTGTATCAATTTCTGAATAGTTTCTGTATTTGTGTTCACTTTTTGTCCCAAATTATCGATTTTGGTAGTTACCACATCCACCTTTTTGTGAAGCTGTTCCAGTGAGTCACTTATCTTACATAATAAAACCACTAAGGCCTCTTCTGTCGACATTCTCAACCGATTCAAGGTCCCCAGAATCTCACAGCTTTTTATCTTGCAGCTGGAAATCCCCCCAGCTCAACTCTTGTAACAGTTTCAAAGGCTTCCTCTAGAGGGAAACAGTTTCTATTTGTATTAGTCCTTTTAAACTCAATTCAAACAATAAAGTTAGTTTCAATTTTCTGTTACTTTTACTCCTTTTTAAACGAAGACGGAGACAGTGGAAACAATGTATTCCTTATTTGACTAACTGCCAGTGAACATTCTAATCACGGTCAATGAGCCTTCCAGAACACGTCAGTCCTGTTGGCAGCCCGTTTCCAGGATCGGAGCGGTGGTATTTTAACTGTTTGCTCTCTCCTGCAGGTATACTCAGTCCAAAACTTTCCCCCCTCTTCTCCTGCCACCAAGGGGGGTTTAGTATTTTTTACCGATGGAAATTTAGTCCTTTACAATAGGCTTTCTGCGGCTTCAGCTTGCACCCTCATTGCTTCAATCTATTTACAAAAGGGGAAGGTGGACTTCCTGTTTTAGACCTCCCCGTTTCGACACCAAATTAAGATGTTTAAAAATCCAATTCTCCGCTCTACTCATGGGTAGTTGCTTTAAGATCAAATTGTCCACAGGAAAAAGTCAGCGCACTCCGGCAACAGCTATGCAGCTTCGCTCCGTGGAAGAAGCAGTCAATTTGAAGCACCGCGCCGCTCACCCCACATCGCTCCGGATCCCCGAAACTGGGTTTCCCCACGAGTAGGGGAGGCGCAAAAGGTGCCAGCCGAATCCCACGTTTACAGGTTTCACCCGCCTGTGATTTCTAGTGGGTCTCCACCTTCGCCGTGGCGGCCAGACCCAGATTTCCACGAGGCAAATTCCTCCCGATCAGAGGAATTCAGCCATTGCCGGAGGTGCCAACCCAGAAGTTCGGCGCCAACCCGGAAGTTCAGCTGAGAAACTTCCAACACAGGTTGACTGCCCTAGTGATGCTCAGCAGAATTAACACAGCTTCATACAGTTCAGTGTGCAGATGGACAGCCATATAGCATCCACAACAAAAGAGTCGAGCTCAAGTTTGAATTAATTTAATGAAGTGAGAATACAGTATTGCCAAAAACACAAGGCACTGCTGCTCCAAAGAGAAGCAAAGATTATTTCTTACCACTACAGAGCGCAGCTCCTTAATGCGAATACAGGAGGCCATTTTGGCAAGACTTACCCCGCTTGCTTTAGCACATTTGTGGAGAGAAGCCAGTGCATTCATTTGTAAACCAGAGGCAGGCTCCACATTCTCAGATTGCAATATTCAGAAATTTAGCTTCCATAATTTGTAAGAACAGGAAGACACAAGGGTAAGCACTGGTGAATCTGTACAAAGCACTGAAGAGTAGGATTAGTATAAAATGGGAGCAAAGAACAATACAGAGTTAGTTCAAGTACACTGCCTGCCCAATACAAAAAGGACATTGTTTATAAGGAGGATTCAGAAAGACACCTCTGGCCCTTGAGAGAGCTGGAAAAGGCAGCCTGGGCATGCAACACAGGAAGAGACCATGTAGATTCCTATATTGTGCGTCCCAGGAAGTTTTACTGTGCAGAGGGATGAAGGACATAGCCAGCATGTTAAATTTTTTATTCTAGATAGAGCTAATAGCTCCACCTCTCCACCTTGACCCCATCTGTGGGGTGCATGGAAAGGGAAAGATACACTTCAGACAGCACAGTCACATCATCTGCCAATGCACCCCTTTTACAGGAGGGGGCAACCTTTGCGCTTTTTGTTCTTCCTGACTTGCAAGGCGGCTCGAGTTGCCATTTCGAACACTTCTCGCACGCCGTCCTTCGTCTTGGCTGAGCACTCAAGGTAACCAAAAGCATTGATCCTGTTTGCCATGTCTCTCCCTTCCTCTGGTTTCACTGGCTCCTTGCGAAGACAAAGAAAAAAACGCAATCCAAATTAATGTAACCTCTGCAAGGCTCGATTTAAGGAAGAACTTGAGTTAGTACAGGTGTAACACCCTATCCTGGCCGAGAAAAGCAGCACAGCTCCTCGCAGAAATATGGGTGGCCATTCTGGCAAGACTGAAAGGGCATTCTCAGATGAATTGGGCGGGGGGGGGGGGAGAGGACGGTCCATGTATAGAAAGTGTCAGCAAGACCTTTTCCATGCTCAGATAAATACTCAGTGTTTGGAAGGCCAGAGGGCTGGGCAGTTCAAATTCTGGGGCAGGGGCAGGGCCAGTGCTGTGGCCCCATTGGCGCTTTCTATATGTGGACCCCCATTCACACAACACTTGAAGCAGATCTTAGCATCCTTCCTATGGGCTTCTGCAGTGATCAGATCTCCTCTGGACCACTATTCCATGCTACACCCTGCAGGACACTGCCACATCATCAATCTGCAATCTCTGCCATCTACCTTTATGGTGTCTCTGTCTTACCCTGGTGCTAGGCTTGTGGTCCTACTGAAAAAATCAGGGAGTCCCTCCCAAACCAGGCTCTGACCAGGGTTAAGTACTTAATTCGTTCCGGAGGTCCGTTCTTAACCTGAAATTGTTCTTAACCTGAGGTACTACCTTAGCTAATGGGGTCTCCCGCTGCTGCCGTACTGCCAGAGCACGATTTCTGTTCTCATCCTGAAGCAAAGTTCTTAACCCGAGGTACTATTTCTGGGTTAGCGGAGTCTGTAACCTGAAGCATATGTAACCTGAGGTACCTCTGTACAGCTGAATGTTTGATAACGCTCAATAGCAGTGAGCTATGTGAGTTTTAACTGCCAATACATTCTCTGCCTGGAAGAGATCTTACTGACCCTGCTCAGAGGCAGATTCACCACCAGTCCTCCCCTTCTGCAATGGTTACTGTGTTGGGGAAAGTGGAAGTGGGAGCAACTTCCCATGGACTTTCTTGTAAAAGCCCTGAATATCCTCCCAAGAATTATGAGGAATGTCAGAACTGATTAAGAGCACTATTGGAGAAGGGCACTATCTTCCAGGTGGACCAAAGATTTAGAGTATATGGCTGCAATATCAAGAAATAAGGTAACATGAAATCATAATGAAAGGTGGTAGTATCAGAGTTGTAGAGTTGGAAGCTACCCTGAGGGTCATCTAGTCCCAACACCCTGCAACGTAGAAACTCAACTAAATCCATACATAATATTCCAGAATCAAGACGCTTGCATCAACCTCCTAAAAGCAACCCAACATCTTTCTAGGAGTGCTCCACTAAAGAGCAAACGATTATTCACAAGACATTTTGTTCTCTTAATCGCCATTATAATATGAGATGGGAAACTTGGGGGCGGGGGCGGGTGAAGTTAGTATAACAATTCAAGTACTGACAAATCATTCTAGTTTTGAAATAATATTCTGATCACCCAGAAAGAAAAGTGATTCCCTAAATTTATTGTGTGAAAAATCCCAAAGCATTTACAAGTTTCACCTAATACTTCAGTGTAATATTTTAAATAAGATGCATATTGCCTCACACATTGTATGGAGTAGAGCACAGATCCATGTATACTATTTAATTGCGTTAACTATCTAATTCTTCTTTTTTTACACACTTTTAAGTTTTTTATTTACTTTTGAAGATTTCTCACGTGATCCTGCTTGGAATAATGCTCCCTAGTTACAGAGTTTCAGAATACACAAAAGGCACTTGTTTTATCCGGAAATCTTCAGTTATCTCACCCATTTTAAGGGGTATTGGATGACTTGCTGTTTAGAAAAGGATAGGAGGGATATAGATTCTCCCCAAGAGCACTTTACTGCATAGCAGCAGCCATCAGTAATTCCGGTATGAAGAGTTCTCCAAGCTGTGGCAACAGTGGCTGCTGGTATAAATCCTTCCCAGAAACATCACAATGACAACATTACACAACATTATGTAAAGCAAGTGAATTATTTCTTGCTACAAAAACTCAACAAGCTTTTTTTTAAAAAAAATACAACAGGCTCCTCCTACCTGTTTCATCTTTGCCAGTTCCCTGCGGGTGTGATCATCATTCCGCAAGTCCTTCTTGTTCCCCACAAGGATGATGGGCACATTAGGGCAGAAGTGTTTCACTTCAGGTGTCCATTTCTCTGGGATGTTTTCTAGAAAGGCCAATCACATTCTCATGAACCAGGTCAGGCCATGAAATAAAAGCCCTCCTCCCAATGAAGGACAGATTCACAGGTATAATAATCCCATGGCACTTAAAAAGGAAGCTGTTTGAGACCTCTTCAAAACAGGCCATCCCCAGATCCAGTTCGTTGCCAAAAGCAAGACTGGATACAATGAGAGTCCTATTTCCAGAGCCCTGGCCAGCGCATGGCTGAGAGCCTGCTCTCCCTACCACACCCTGTAGCAGCTGAAAGGGAACACTGAACTCCCTATGCCAATGAAAGAAATAAAGTGACTGGGAATATGGGAAAGCTCTCCTCACATAAATCCCAGAGCCACAGCAAAAAATCCCTGGAGACGTGGGCAAAGATCAGTTTCAGAGAGACAGAACACCACACAGAAGGAGCTGTGCAGAAAAGTTCAAAGCATTTCCCAGCACACACACTTCCCTGCAGAATCCAGCTATGACAAATACTGTCATCATTATTAAGTCTATAGTGCTAGCAGATGCCCAAGGAGTCAACACAGTTTAGTAGTTGTGTAAGGCCCAGTTAACTGTTTGCCCTCAAATGCAGAGGCAGGATCCTATCATCATCCTCCAGCCAACAAGATGCTGTTTAACACAGAACTGCTCTAACATGGGCCTTGCTGGTTATATCCTGCATCATCTGCCAAATCCGTACACATATCTATGTGTAGAGGCTGTTTAAAAGTGTCATTACCTGGAGTTTTAGAGGCAAAGTGTTATCTGTTAAATTGTGACAATACTGCGGTCCATAAAGTCCTTTGAATAAATTCCTAGTTAGAAATAGTGCTCCTGATTCTCGATTGTGCATTTGAAAGCAGTGGTTACTGGAATAAGGTTTCCCCTTTTTCAAGTGAGAAAAATATTGCAAGCAGCCAAACATTTGAAAAGCCCCTGGATAACAGGGCAAGGCAGCTGCTTTCATGTATAGACCAGTAGGCCTTTATTTATTACCTACTTATCTCATTTTTAACTTGTCCATGATCAAACAAGGTGGGGTACCTCAAACAATATAAAATAAAACCAGCGACAATTTCAACAAAATTATTAACACATGAATCAGCCAGTATAACCTCTGTTCTTCCTTGTTTGTTCTACAGAGATCCAAACTCGAATCCAGGTCTTTCATGGGGGGTGGGGAGACAGGCCAGGGGTTCCCCACCACTGATCTTGCTCAATGTCTGCTGGCTCTCCAGCAATGTCTTTTCCATCTACTGCCACTGACCATTTTAACTGAAGATGCCAGAAATTAAACTTACAGTCACCTACTCAAAAAAATGTGCTCTACGATAAATGCAAAAAGGGTAAGGACTTGCTGAAACAACTATTGAACTAGAATACAAAAGAGGGAGGTGTGAGGAGGTCAGAGAAATAAGTAAATGAAAGACAAGACATGGAAAGATTGAAATGTTTTTAATTGCTTTTTTACTTTTTCTGTATTTTGTATTTTTTGTTTCCTTTTCCTTTTATCATTTTTGTAATTTTTTTTGAAACTTTAATAAATATTATTATTAAAAAAATGTGCTCTACATTGAGCTATGGCACTTCCCTTAACATTCTTAGACCACAGCAACAGTTGTGGAAACTGTAGTTTAAGGGTGCTGGGAAATGTAGCTCTGCAAATGACCTCCTAACAACTCTAAGCACCCTTAATAAACTACAGTTCCTATGATTCTTTGCAGGAAGCTATGATCCTTAAAGTGTGCTTTAAATATCTGGTATGAATGTGACCAATGTTTCCCAAAATAGCCATTGCTTATCTGAATCCTGCAGGAACTGGAAGAATCACTACTTTGAAAGCTAAATTAGGTGTTTCAGCTTTCCCAACCCACCCGCCCACAGAGTTCCCTTGTATCCTGTGGGTGTGACCATGAGCCACCAAATGGGCAGTATATCACATGCCCTGTGTCCTCATGGCCTCTTACCTCAAGCCTAGAGTGCCATAGCCTTACCTAAGCTGTCTGGACTATCAATTGAAAAGCACATGAGGATAACATCTGTGTCTGGATAAGAGAGGGGCCGTAGCCTGTCATAGTCTTCCTGCCCAGCCGTGTCCCAAAGGGCCAGCTCCACCTGGAGAGACAGAAGGAAGTTTATATCAGTGAGCAGCAGCATCAATACCACTCTGGATAAGAAATCAAAGCAAACAGGACCACAGACCCTTTTTTCTTTCTCTCCCCATAGTACATCTTGGTTAACAGGCAGCTTTAAAGGCAACCTGGCACAACATCTACCCTAATTAAACTGCCTGAGCCCAGGAATTGATTATGGCCATTATCCAGTGTGTTTTATAGGACTGCAGCGCTACCCTCAAGGGTGCCACCAAACGGTGTCAGATGATCATGAAGCTGTCAGGAGACGCCAGGTCAAGCTCACAGCAACATCCCTCCTGACCAACGTGGGATGGTCAGTTACAAGATGTGCAGGCTCACAGAGATAACAGCATGACATTGATACCACTTTAGAACAGTTCTACTGAAGTTACTGTAAACCTTTATTGAGTATTTATGATATGGACAGTACACAGCTTGATCCAAAGGGAAAACCTAACTTGAGGCGGGAGTGTGGATGAATAGGATGAAATCAGGGTTTTGGCAACAGGTGACAGAGGTGGGCAAGAACATTTTAAAGGGATTGGTGTCAGAAGGAGCAGCATTAAGTTCAGCACTCAGGGATGAACTGCAACAGAAACTGATGTGATATTTAGTTGGGGTTAAAAGCATATGTACGCTCAAAGGTGCACCTGCTAGCAGAGAGAGTTACCTGTTTCCCATCTACTTCAATGTCAGCAATGTAGTTTTCGAAGACGGTTGGCACATAGACTTCTGGGAATTGGTCCTTACTGAACACAATCAGCAGGCAGGTCTTCCCGCAAGCACCATCTCCAACAATCACCAGCTTTTTCCGAATCGCTGCCATGCCTGCAGAAAGAGGAAGACGGCTAGATATGAAACACAGTTCACGAAGACGCTGGAATCCTGCAACAGGGGTGGGCAAAAAATAGTTTGGGATCTACTGGTAAATTTCTTGGTGATTAGCAGGGTATTGGCAAATGTTTCTGACTCCCCGTTGTTTAATGATAAGCAACAGCAAAACAACTTTTCTACCCAAGTTAGGCTGCTAAAATAAAGATAAGCTACTAGCCAGGAATGGACTTTCATGTGATGGGTTGGCGGCCTCAATTCTGTTCCAATACTGGAGGCAAATTCCTCAGCTTAGAATGTACTCAGAGGCACCTTGTTCTTTAATTCTAACTGTTTGTCTTTTGAACTTAGCTCTGATGGGTAGATCTTAAGGCTCTAATAAAAACCCAAAGCAGATTGGACAAACCCCAAGCCTGCTCACCCTTATGCTACTGGATAGCTCATAACTCCTTCTTGCCTGAAAATCCCTCCTGCTACCATACAGCCTAAGGAAGTTCATTTTATACTTTCCCGATCACCTCACAATTCAAATAAGCCACGCTTTTCTTTGACTGTCTCACTGACTTCACTTGCAAGAACATGGCTGGGCTACATTTCAGAACAGATGTATAGATTAGCTACAAAAACCACAAAAATGTCACTGCACACCAGACTTTCTGCGGGTTTCAATCCAGCGGAAGTTATTTTAGAAACCATAAAGTGTGCCTGGAGAGCACAGTGATGCAACAGAAACAACACTCAACATGAATAAGCATTTATACTTACTTGAGAAAGGTCCAGCTGAAATATTTAGATGGCAATATTGTGCAAGCAAGGAAAAACAATTATCCTTATGACTTATAACATGTATCACTGCCTTTTCTGGACAAACAGTCTGAATATTACTGCCCTTCCCTTCCCCAGCTTCAAATTTTTGAAGCTGCCCTCACTGATGAGGTTTTTTGGGGGAGGGGGTGCTCTAATATGTAGTTTCAACCCCAAATCTGCACCTATTGGATTTTAGGGTATTATGCTAAAGGCACTGGTGGACTGTGCTGGGGAGTGGGGGGGGGGGGAGAAAAGAGGAGAACTTTGCTGCTTGGAGCAGAGCCAACAAAGGGATTCCATGGGGAATTCCAAGGGATGTGTGTAAGCACATTCACAGCACAGGAAGCTGCAGCCAGATCTCCTCTAGCAACATTTCACCCTGCATATATAAGCAATGCTCCAAGATAGAGTTGGTGTGGGCTCCGAGCACAAGGATAGCCAGAAGTCATTCTGAAGGCTGGAAGTCCTGTACAAAGTTTTGCCCGCACTCATGCCTTACAAATCAAGAAAATCACACAGGTGTCTAAATTAGGCACCTGTAAACAGAAGGGAGATCAGTGATGCAGCAGAACACCTGCCATGTAATGAAAAATCAGGTTAAAAAAGGCGAAAACACCTGGGATATGAATGTTTCAGAGGCTCGGCATTTGAAGTTCAAAGAACTATAGTGCTCGATTTGTCTGGATTTGTCTGCTGGATTGAACACTCTTGCAACAGAAGCCAGTGTACTCCCCTGGCAATTACACACACAAACCCCAACAGAAACTCCCACAAGACAGGGGAAAGCACCAAGTATAATCAAGACTTGTGTCATAAATAGATTAACTAATTAGTTTCAGCTTCAAAAAGCAAGATGAAGTCCTCATCCATTTGTTCAGCAGATGAGCAATAAGCATTCCTCCTCCTCTGCCTGAAGCCAAGCTTACTATCAAGAAGGTTGCATCTGGGACATTTTGCCATAAACCTAGACCTCCAGAATACATGCAGTATTGCACTCCTTTCTCAGCTGCCAGACTTCTCAGGGGCAGCAGTGTATAACTTTGATAATCTCTGGGGTTAAGACGACTGTGCTGTTTAGCATTCTGACAGTAAAAAGAGGATGGAGTGTTAACAGGGCTGAATTTAAGCCTTTCTAGAGTCCCCAATTCTTCAGAATTAAAACCTTGATTCAGCCAGCAGACACAGAATATGTCAGGAGTGAATGCCTTGTCATAAGACTTGCTAATTTGGAACAAACCCTGCCTGATGTGTAGATGTCACAAGCCCTAACGCAAGACTATGCAGTCTAGAGGTAATAATCTACACAAAGGCACAAGCATCAACCCACATGAAGGGGGGAAACACACCCAATTCTAGGTTGTTTAAAAAATAAAACTAAACCTGAATCTAGTATTCAACTATCTGAGACATTTCTCCAGCTCCCCAGTCATGAAACTGCTAATACTGTAATTGTTGGTTGGCATCTGTCTGTCTCAGGATACAGTGGAAGAGTGCGCCTTCAGGGGTGAAGTCAAACTGTTGGACCACTACAGCGCCTGCTGTGGCTGTAGAAACCGATATGGGAGAGACATGTTTTGTTGCAGCTGGGGCAGATGAAGGCATCCAGTTGTGCTGATGCAGATGTGCCATGGTATTTCTTCTCTCTGTGCTCCTCCCAGCAGTCATTCCTCCTCCTCTGGTCACTGCTATGGATATACAACCTGACTGTCTCCAGGTTCTTTGTGTGTGTGTGTCATTTACAAACAATATTTCTTGGGTAGGAACCTGTCACAATTTTGTCTTGGAATGGAGACATTGCCTGGTTCAACAGACCCCCATCATTCCATCAATGGATGTACACATCATCTTCAGTCAAGCTGAAGGCATAGGAGAGTAACAGGGAGAAGAATATGCCCAAGAGAGTTGGGGCAAGAACACAGCCCTGTTGCACACTGCTCTTTATAGGGAAGGCATCCAAGGAAGAGCCGTAATGTTGTTGTTGTTGTTTAGTCGTTTAGTCGTGTCCAACTCTTCGTGACCCCATGGACCAGGGCACACCAATCATTCCTGTCTTCCACTGCCTCCCGCAGTTTGGTCAAACTCATGCTGGTAGCTTCGAGAACACTCTTCAACCATCTGTCCTTGTGCCCTCCATCTTTCCCAACATCAGGGTCTTTTCCAGGGAGTCTTCTGTTCTCATGAGGTGGTCAAAGTATCGGAGCCTCAGCTTCACGATCTGTCCTTCCAGTGAGCACTCAGGCTGATTTCCTTAAGAATGGAATGCCTTTATACAAATCTATGGTGACACCACACTTGGAATATTGTGTACATTTCTGGTTGTCCTTTATCTCAAAAAGGGTGCTATAGAATCAGAAAAGGACAAGAGATGATCTGGGGCTAGAATGAATTCCTGGGGAGTGGGAAAGGTTACATTTGAGGCTTTTTAGTTGTCTTGTTTTTTGTTTGTTTGTTTTTAAAGACAGGAGTAGGATACGCTTGACATTTATATATATGTTCTAAGTTTACTAACTGCATTTATATTTTCCCCAACAACAAAATGTTTTCTGGATGGCTTCCAATAAAGGAAAAACAAATGCATATAAAAATAAAAAACGAAACCAATAACCATAAAATCTAAGAACATAAAACCAGCAGCCAGAGGATAAAAGCAACCTAACAAAAACTCACAGCAATACCATAATTCTGAAAGTTTTAAAATGTGTGATAATATCGAGTCATAAAATCGACACTGAAGCCAAAAAGGTTTAAGAGCCAGATAAAATAGAAAGATCTTCACCTGGTGATGAAACACTGACTAGAGCATAGGTGTTGGGTGAGCCAAGCAAGCATCATGTGGAAAAAGCACATAGAGATAGACATTTTGTTCTCCCCTCTCTCCTAATACTAGAACCTGGGGTCAATCAATGAAGCTCAGTGGTGAGAGATTCAAGACAAGCAAAAAGAGGCACACAGCACAGAACCAGACAATGGAACTCTCCACCACAAGATGGCTTTCCTACAATCAAGTGGTATACAAATTTTCATAAATATATCATAAACCCAAATAAAGTACCTCCAAGCAGAGATATTCCTAGATTATGTAACACCCTATTTCATACCTTGGCCCTGATTCATGTTATCTACTGTATCATGACTGGATAGATCTGTAATGTTGCTTTCACAGTACAGCATATTAATATCTGCCTTTATGCTATTTTGCCTTGACAAATCAATTCAATACAAGTTGTTCTAGGGTTCAAAACACACACACAAAACCTCTGCTAAGATCTCGGGAAAGACCAGAACTTTATGTGTTTGTTTTAAATAACAGCATTTTGCCATAATTCTTGCATAACAGGCTTTACTTTAACTGATGTGCTTCAAATTAGGACAATCTCTTGTGTCCTTTTTTAAAACATACATACATACATGAAGTAGTACTTCAGGTTAAGTACTTAATTCGTTCCGGAGGTCCGTTCTTAACCTGAAACTGTTCTTAACCTGAAGCACCACTTTAGCTAATGGGGCCTCCTGCTGCCACTGCGCCGCCACTGCATGATTTCTGTTCTCATCCTGAAGCAAAGTTCTTAACCTGAAGCACTATTTCAGGGTTAGTGGAATCTGTAACCTGAAGCGTATGTAACCTGAAGCGTATGTAACCCGAGGTACCACTGTACACACATAAATACATGCTTCTGTATGTGGTGGGGAGAATTAGAATGTAGACAACTATACAAACATGAATACTCCCCTCCCAAATCTCACGAAGTCGTCTGAGGTGCAATGGTGGGAAACAGATGCAGGTACTATTCACAACACTTCACCTGACTACTTTGAACCCATAAACATTGAATGGAAGGAGGAGACTTCCAAGTGTTACGGTTGGCTAAAAGAGGGAAGACTTGAAAAAGTCAGAGCATGTCCATATTGATAAGCAGCTTGTTCTCAGAGACAAAGCCAACAGGAGCTAAATATTTTATTCATCACATTCAGCCTGCAGTCAGTGGATAAAACAGAGGGGATCATTGCTCTTAAGATACTGCCAGTTAAATGTGGAGAATTGAATATCATTCCTTTTCATCCAGCCTACTGCAAGAAATTATGCCAGAGATGGGTCTGACATTTGTCATCCATATAACACTTTTATTGAGCAAAGTGTTTTATAAACCTCATTTCATTTGTCCTCAGCTGGCCTTTCAAGGTGGTTATTTACATTTTATGGTTTAAAAATGCAAGCAACTTTATTGCTTAACCACTGGTCTTTACAATAATAAAAATAATAAAAGCACAGTTTGGAGCACACAACATAAAGCCTTCTTAAAAACTCATAAAAACCAGTAGTCCGTTGTAATGCAGGCATACGAAGGAAAATTATGGACATGGCCGTGGCTACAGCAGAGAATCTATGACTACCCTTGGGACTCAAATATGAATCTTCAGTGATCCAAATTATTGGAGGTTTTAAAGCAGAGGTTGGATGGCCATGTGCCAGGGATTCTTTAGTTGTGCTTCCTACAAGGGATTGGACTAGATGACCCCTGGGGTGGGGATTCTTCCAACTCTACAATTCTTTTATTCTACTAATTTTAGAGGTATAGGAAGGGGTAAGATGTTTAGAATAGTTGACCTACTAAAATATTCATTTTAAAAAGGTGATGTGCCAAATCTATATATATATAAGCAATGAAACACCATATCAAACAGCTAATGTAGATGCAATGACAAAAATGTTTTAACTTGCCTTTTGGAGGGTAAGCGGGAGAGCGCCAAACAGAATACATCTTGACACTGTGAGGTTACCTTTTGTTGCTTGGGGTGGAGGGGGATTGGACAGGTCTGGCAAATATAGGCGATATGTTGCCATAGGAACTCATTGTTAAATCACTGTCCGGAATGACTAGGCAATAATTGAAAGCAGGCAAGAGGCATGTCTCTCTCCTCACCCCTTAGCTACAGAGGATGTCATCTAGCGGCTTTGAAGTGTGTGTTTAAGTAAGCACAGCCTGCAGTTAGGAATTCTGCATTATAGAAACAGGGTGCTGGCAGTCTCCCTCAAGATCTGGTGTGGGAGAAGTGGGGTGCTGAAGTGCTCGAGCCTTGTGCTTCCAGCCATGCTCATCTTGTGCACATGCGAACATTACAAAGATCTCCTTCCTTTCCTTCATTTTGTTTGACCCCACTTTTTTACAATCCAACCCACCCAACCGTATACAGTGGTACCTTTGGTTACGTACTTAATTTGGTTACGTACTTAATAATTAACCTGAAACTGTTCTTAACCTGAAGCACCACTTTAGCTAAAGGGGCCTCCCACTGCCGCCACGCTGCCGGAGCACGATTTCTGTTCTCATCCTGAAGCAAAGTTCTTAACCCGAGATACTATTCCTGGGTTAGCGGAGTCTGTAACCTGAAGCGTATGTAACCCGAGGTACCATTGTATGCAGATATGGGCAGCCATATAAACTTTATTAATTACTTACGACTGCTAAAATGAGCTGCTATCTTCCTGGCACCTTTAAGGTACATATAGAACAGAACTAGGCCTTCCTATCCCCCCATAGTGATATAGGGGCACTGATTTGCTATCCTCTTTTTCCTTAGCTCATGATCCATAGTGCATGTGAAGCAAGTTGTATTTGAAGGTCTCTTGCTGCTAATTTTTTGCACGCATGGAATGTGGGAAGCACCCTTGGGTTGCTAAGGGAAACCACCATGTCTGAACATTTTGTTGGTTAGCATAAGGTTACCAGATTTTTTTCAATGAATCCAGGGACACTTTTCAACTTCAATGGATTTTGTATGGGGACTGTCCCTGGGAAACGGGGACGTCTGGGAACCTTAGGTTAGCATTTATAACAATACTTGCAGCCAAGATACTGAGGCCTTTGACTGGCACACTCATAAGACTACTCCTTCAGAGCAGCTATGGGACTGAACCAGAAGGGAAGCACACAAATCTAGGATTGGGAATTTATGAGTCTGTTCAAGCTGGAGTATGGGGTGGCTTAAGGGGTAACAAAGAGTCATCTCAAATGAACTCTATGTAAGTTTATTTGATGCTGTCAGCAATCATATCTCTGTGGTGGTTTGGTATAAAACATTGGCCAGAGGTCGAAGACAAATGTCTTTGTTACTGATAACTTATATGTTCCCTCGCATCCATAGCCCCATTTCTGGTGTTGGGGGAAGGGAGAGACAAACTGGGTGAAGAGCTAAAGATTTGTCTTGCTGACAGATTGCTCCAATAGCAGACACAGCCAAAAGATGGAGTATAATAAATGTAGTTAATCGCATATGGGTTCTACAGTGCAATATGCATCTAATTAGAGGCCAATAAAAAAGCATGGCACAGTGAGAAAGAAGAAATCAAGGAACAAAAGGTTAGCATGTGCAGGAATGACATGAACCTTGACCAAAGAAAAACTGGGCAAATTTTAACTCATCTTCCTGATGGGTTTTCAAACCCAATCGCATTCTTTAGTCAAGAATATTGTCCTCATGCTATCAGTGACAATATAATCATATTGCAGGACATGCAACAATTGCTATAGAAAAAAGTTCCATTGGTGTCTCCAGAGACCATTAACACATTTATTTATTTATTTTTTTGGGGGGTCATATTCACCCTTACCCACCTCTCCAAGGGCTACATACCAGTTGGAAAGGACCAGAGCAAAATAAAAATAAGTGGGATCACAAGTCCATGACTAGGAAGAAAATATTCATTCATGATTGATTCATGGTTTTATACACCCCAAAGGCAGGCAGAAAAATTATACAGCAATTAACCAATCATGCTTCAGAAAAAAAAGAGGTTTTATTCATTTTGTGTTGAATCTATTAAAAAATGGAAGAAGGCACCCATATCGCAGTGGACTCAGGAACATTGATTGGGGTTTGCTAGCAGGAATGATTAATATAGGAGCGCCTAAGCCACATTCACTCAGTGCTGCAAAGTTGATAACTGGAAACAATCCAACTCAGATTCCAACACTGTAATTGACTGTGTACGCTTGTAAGCATTGTGAAATGCCAGCCAGCCTTGAGATAAGCCAAATTTGAACAATTCTACCCCTAGAGATTTTGTTACCTAGGTTCTGTTTATAAAGAGATGGCCTTATCTACAAAAGAGAAATTCCCAGTTATATATAACTGAAGATAGATTATAACGATACTCTACAAGGCTGATATCTTAAATTGTCATTGCCTTCTATCCTGAAAACACAATATGTTGATCTTCAACACACTTAAGGAGCATTAAACAGTAGATCTGAATAATGTTATCAACACTTAGCATTTCATATAGCACTCTACAGCACACAAAGTACTTCATCATGTACAAAATTTCAATAACTGTTACAGACAACCCTGTGAAGCATTAGCTCGCTTCATGTGTGCAAGGGGTTCCACATGAAGAAAGAAACAGCAGGACTGTACTGCTGGCCCTGCTCCCAAATGTGGCTTCTCCCAACCCCATCTCTGACATCAGCACATTAGGTATGGACATCCCAGCTCAGGAATCCACACCTAATGCATACATGTTTGGGAGAGGCAATGGGTTCACCCTTTTTACACATGGACTCCCTTTGCATGCTACTCACATGAAGGAACGTTTTGAAGACTGTCCAGAAACTTCAACTGGTCCAAAAACTTATCAGCAAAGCAAGCACACATAAGATCACACTCCAACAGCCCAGTACATCCTTACAGTGCTTAAAGAGATAGAGCAGCTACCAGTTCATTCTTGGGCACAATTCCAAAGTGCCTGGCTTGGTCTACAACACCAAAATGACCTGGGAACAGAGAAAGCTCTAAGTATAGGCTCAGCATTGCCAGTTATCTAGCAGTAACTTTGGGGGATTTCACAAAACCCAGCCCTACGTGATAATGGAGGGTCAATGAACCTGCAAAGGATGTGCTCTGCCACTCAGCTATTACCTCAAGATATGTGAAATATTAACCACCCTGGCTGTTAATATCATCTTGAAAGCATCTCTCCACCTTCTGTGGTGCAGCAAGCAATGCGTGGAAGGGCTTTTTCAGTAATGGCACCTAAAGCCATTTCAAACAAATACAGTGGTACGTTGGTTCTCAAACTTAATCCGTTCCAGAAGTCTGTTCCAAAACCAAAGCATTCCAAAAGCAAGGTGCGCTTTCCCATAGAAAGTAATGCAAAATGGATTACCGGTAATCTGTTCCAGACTTTTAAAAACAACCCCTAAAACAGCAATTTAACATGAATTTTACTATCTAATGAGACCATTGATCCATAAAATGAAACCAATAAGCAATGTACTGCAGTCACACAATCAATCCGCAGCTGAACTGGGTTCCACGCAGTCACAAAAATGAAACAAAAAAGCCGCAAAAACGCAAAAAAAAAATAGCAAAAACAGACAGACCTCAGCGTAACACTCAAATCGGAAGCGTAACACTCAAAGCGGAGCACATTCGGCTTCCGAAAAAAGTTCACAAACTGGAACACTTCTGGGTTTGCAATGTTTGGGTTCCAAGTTGTTTGAGTACCAAGGCGTTTGAGAACCAAGGTACCACTGTATTGCCATCAATGTGTATTTAAGATGGAGTCTGAGAGAAAGTGTTACTGTATACCTGAGCTGACCTACTGGAGTTCATGATACTGGAGGCAACTAGGAGAGCTGTTTTGTGTAAGGGTAAGAGTGTCACACTAGGACCTGCTGTGTAATTCTCTGGGTGACCTTGGGCAGTCTCTCTCTCTCACACACACACCTGTCTCACAGGGGGTGTTGCAGGGTTAAAGCTTAAAGATGAGGAGGACCATGCCCAGTGCCCTGAGCTCAATACAATCTGAACCAAGGATAACCTGGTTTACGCCTCAGCCTCTTAACCTCTGCGCCACACACCAGTTCATGTTTCAAAACAATTAAAACCTGCAACATTATCACAATAATTCTGAACTATCACAGTTAGCCGCATAAGCAGCACAGTGTTCTAAACTTGTGTGCCAGACATTTGGAGGTGTGACCCAAACTGAGGAAAGGGAAATAAAAGTAAGATATAGCAAAACAAGCCAGAGGAACTGGCATTCTAAGGTCAAGATGGTCCCTATTATTGGGACTTTTTGTTCCTTTTAATATTATTATTGAAGGGAAGCAGCCTATGTTTGTATTTCATCTGTTAGTGCAGGCCCCGTTTTCCTTGCTGTGACCTTATCTTAAACACAGGGCAAAGGGAATTTGGGAATGTGAAGCATTCTCTTGCAACACCGGAAAGGAGAATTTGGAAAGAGCAGTCAATGCTTTCAGTATGCCTGTTACTTGGAACTATATATTCGGGGAGGTAGGTCAGGAAAAAAAAAAAAGGTTTTGCATATTTTACAAAAGGTCAGCAATTGCAAAACAAACCAAAAAAGCTGGCTGAATGCAACCTAGGTCAAGAGCCCAGTTATGAGAGACATGCATTGCAATCCATCTGCATACAACACACCCTGTGCTTTGAGAAGGGTGTAGACTACACTCTTCGCCAACCTAGTGCTCTCTAGATATATTGCACAACAACTCCCATCAGCCCCTGCCAGAGTGGTAGTAGCCAGCAGCAAGTTATTTTAAGGAGAGACCTTCATTTGAAGGACCAGGAAGCCACGCTGGAAAGAAAAGAATTCCACCCAACACACTGGAGAGTCACAACCACAGTAGCAAAGTGTGAAAGTTTATCTGTTCTCTTATCAAAGTCTCCTACCACTTACTTGCCAGCTGCTAAAGCCAAGAATTCCAGGCTGTGCAAACCACACCTATTCATATGCCATGCATTATGCAGCTCTCAATTCAAAATTACGACTGGCGAAATTCTGTTTTTGCTCACTCACCAGAGTTTCAAATGATGCTGCAAAAAATGTCTAGACATTAAGGTGCACCTTTGAAAATTTATAAAACAGCAGCTGGGGCAGAGGGAAAGGAAATTTTTAACCCTTCTCAGCCTTACATTGGAAGTGAAGCCTCCCCTGCTGCTCAAACACACTCACAACTGTTCAGACATTTTAAAATATTCACATTAATTGCATTCAAACAATTACCATTGCATCTAGTTTGACCCTAAGAATGTACCTAAATGCATGATTTCATAATAGCTGCTCTGAAATGTGCCACAAAGTAGTTTTTACTGACATGTGTGTGTGTATATACACACACATATCACATTCTATATTCCAGCCATATTTCCCCAGTTATAAATCAAGAGCTTCTCAACATGGCCTTGTAAAGGGTTCCACTCAATAATTAAACACTTAATGCAAGATTACTCATCCCACTGAAGCATTAATGCATGACAGTGATGCAAGTAGCTACTTGTTGAGTTCATCAGGTCAGTAAGAGAAACCAACCAAGGTTCACAAAGAGTAGGAGACACCCTTAAGCAAGACTTTTTTTGACAAGCGGTGGTGGAGAATGTGATTAAGCACTTGCCTGCAGTTTATTTCATTGCTAACATAGTAGTGGAAGAAATCTTTGAAAGATTAAACATTTAGCATGATGAAGAACTCTGTGCAATATACTCTGTGCTGCTATGGGAATGCTGGTTTATCCTAAGAAGGGTAATAATCTACTACCAATACATTTTGCACTTATAGTCCAGCAGTGGGGAACCTCCAGCCCATAGGCATAATCTGGCCAGCCACCTTTTCTTTTCAGCCCACCGGCATTGTCACAGAAGACCACACCTATTAAACAGGCCAAGATGGCAACAGTTTTGATCCACTTTTTAATATAACAATTATCTCAAATCAGCGCAATCTGTGTACACATCAACAATGACCCATATTAGTTAGAAACTATGATGACAACCTAATGACTTACCTGGTAGCCACAGGTGACTAGGAATTTCATGCAGCCAAGTGAGCAGGCTGGTAGAGGAAAGATGGACTGCTCCATTCCTCCTCTACCAACCTACTTGGTTTCCATATTATCCGTGGAAGAAGCAAAGCCTCTTCTTCCTCTACCAGCATGGAAACCCAGTGGTCAAGCAGATAAGGAACAAAGCTTCTGCTCATTTCACTCACAAACCTGCCTACTCCCTACCAACCCCCTCTCCTCCCCATTTACACCTCACCAACACCCTCCCTTTAAACCTTGCCAAACTCACCCTTACATCTCACCCAAACTGTGGCCTGCTCACCTTACAATTCGCCCAAACCCTGGCACAGGCGAGTCACAGAGGATCAGGCAGCAGAGGCTGGGCTAGCTCTCCAGTAACCATTCTGCTCTGCTGCCACCTCTCTCTGCCTGCAGCATTGCTGAAGCCGAAATAGCGGTGTCAGTTTGAGGGGCAAGAGAGAAGGACAGTTGCTAGAGAGCTGCTCTGGCTTGTTCTGGCTACTCAGCTGGGCTGCCTACCTGCTCATTCAGGCGATTGCCACGTTGCAGTTCATGTGGACTGCAGCCTGACGACATCCTTACACTTCTATTTATAGAGAAAAATTTACAATGCTGCATAAGGGAGCACATCATTCGGAACTAGGCAAACAGCTTTTGAAAAGGGAGGGAATTGAGATCAGCAGAGCTGCCAAATCAGTCTCAGAGCCCAAAACCAGGGTGATGGGTGGTGTAAAAGCTGCCTGGCAAATCTAACAGGAAAATTATAAAAAGAAACTTTCTCCTTTGTCTTGGTCACTGCATAGAGTTCTAAACAGGCTTAGAAATTTTGCATTGAAAAAAGGATTTTAAACAAGCAATTTCAGAAGCATCACAAAAAATCCATGAATGAAAAGAGACCTCTGCTCAGGGAGCTGAAAGAAGTAAATGAGAAAGCACCAAACAAGGCATCTCTACAGAGCAGGCACAAAATACACAGGAACATGCTCAAGAGGTAAACTTTGCTGATTCAGTAAACGGATTGTAGAGCTGGAGCCAACAGTGACACACAGCAGACCAAGCCAAGCCAGGAGACCGAAGACAACAACAAAAACCTGCAGGTAATGGAAGCTGCATGCACTGAGCACTTCAAGTTAGAACAAGGAAGGAAAAGAAGAAAAGAACTGGGTATCGAACTGCAATCTAGGATTTCAGATACAGTCAGCAAGAAGCTTGACAAACTGGCTCAGACAAGAAAAGCAACAGACACAGAAGACTACGCTGCGCATCTTCCACAGCTTTTATATCGATCTCTGCTTCCTGACATCTGATCCAGATGATGAGATTTTTGGCAAAGCAAGCAACTGTACATTTGTAAATGGGCAGAAAATGCTGCCCGATACACAAAAAGATAGTAGTCTGTGGCCCGTGTTTGCATGGGTATTCGTTCCAACCAAAATCAAAGGGGACTATGTACATATTGTTCAGTCCGATTTTGTGGGAGAAAAGTCCCATTGAACACAATGGAGTTTATTTCTGAGTAGCCATGTACAAGACCGCAACACATCAATTCCCACACAGAACATGTATCATTCTCCTTTTAGATTTTCCTTTTCCATTTTTAGTGTTTCCTTACTTTTGAACTACTCAGCCTGACGTCAAATGCAAGTTCAGCAAAAACGCTCTTAGTTTCTGTACAAATCAACAAAGATTTCTGTGGGGAATCTAGGGTGAGATACCCATGTAGAGAAAGTTGCCCCAACTGCCGGTCACCACACAGAAGCAGCTTAAGGTCCAAATGCCACTCCCCCTCTCCTGCTAAGCCTGGCTGCTCATAGGAGCCAACTCCTAGATGCCGAGGGGTCTTCATCCCCAATAAAATAATTGAGGGGGCACCCCAAAGCTGATGGGAATTGCCATTCACACAATGTGTGTGCACTGTGTCATGTGACTGATTATGTGGGGTGGGACTTACCTGGACTCTCCAATATTTTATTCTAGTTGGCACCCCTGCAGCTGCTTCAAACTCCTCTCCCCTCCCCTACCAAACTGAAGGATGTGAGACAAGAAACCAGTTCAACTGTAGAAAAGAGAAACTAAGGGCATCTGCAAGGGACAATAATAAGTGGATAGAAAAGGGGGGAAACACCCACTGATTCTCCCTACCATCACCGTTACCTCAGCAAACACAGGTTCAGGAAACATACTCTTCCTGTGGCAATAGGCAATTCCAGCATGACATGAGAGATGGAAGAGACATTTTGAAAGTTATCGAGTGACATTTTAGAGATCAATCCAAAGTTATCTGAGCAGACAGTTTTTCTTTTTGAACATGGTTGACATATCACAACCTATGGAAGTTGTATATATTTTGTTTCATTGTCCTCCACTAGCCTTAGTAAAGTCTGTAGCTTTTAAGCCATTCACATTGTAAAATGATGCAATAAAATTCATTCCCATTAATGTGCCACATCTTTTCTTCAGGCAGGGGTGAAACCTGGCTCCCCCCCCCCACCCAGGTCAATTACCCAGTTTGGCACACTCCCTGCTCCTCCCTGCCCCATGCACACTTGTGTACACATGCACACAGGCTGGGAGCCTCAATACCCCTGGAGACTTCACTCAGGGCAAAAAACCTGGCTACACCCCCCCCCCCAGCTATGGCTCTGCTTCAGGTATCAGGTATATGCCTGTGCTAGCTAGGAAACACACTGAGAAGCCTGGAGCAGATCAACCATCATTGGGTCAAGTGAACTAGATAGGTCTATCCTTTAAAAATCTGTCCTGCCAAATTCCATTTAGCAGAATCAAACACAAAACTCCTTGCCTCCTGTTGCAAAACACCAAGCAGCGGACGTGATGTTGAAGCCCAAGCAACAAAGTGGAGAAGTTTATGCTTCGTTCATCTTCATGTTATAAAGTTTATTTTAGCACACATCAAGAGAAACAAAGACACTTCCTGAACATGAACATTTCCTTTCTACCATTTATAGCACCAGGGGCATAAAGGATGAACTGGGAAATATATTCGGACATGAGCTTTCAAACAAGTACAAAACTGACTAGCCTGTTCTTTATCAAAGCCCATAAAGTTTGAGATGCAGCCTTGTAAAAGGTGATGCACTTACTGGGACTGAAAACCCTTCCTGTTACGGCAGTTCTTGGGACTACTCAGTCTGTCATTTCTGCAAGGAAAAAGCAGCAAACAGAGGAAGCAAGTGCCATCTACCCCATAAAAACCCGTGTTTTGAAAAAATCTGAATGCATTTCATAAATGTCTGGAAACTGAGGAACACTTTTTGCTCAATTAAAACCAAGAAGTACACTTCACTCTCACACCCCCAAAGATTTACTGTTAGAAAATACAACAATACTTCAGATTCCATGACATACAGAGCAAGGTCTAGCCACTCAGCATCACTTCCTTGCCTCAGAGGATTTTGGTGGGAGCTACTGTGCACTATAACACCAGGGCAAAGTGAGGAGGAGGGCAGGAAATGCTGTCATGTGATTTCTGCTCCTCATTAGATTTGAATGTGTTATAATTGTAAGAATCTCTTGTAAGATGCTTTGAGAGCATCTCGTGTGTTATAAGCATTCTAAACAAAAATGTATAGGATTTGCCTATGCTCTAAAGAGCCCAATATCCTATGCTCCTGTATGTGTAACTAGTCACAGGGGAGACACTAGGCTTTATTTCACCCCAGCTATGGCTCTAACCTGTCACCTTTTTTCACAATAAACTGGGGCAAAGGGCAATTTAAAGTACTGTATAGTAAAGGCAGCCGTCACCACCACACCCTTTTTGAAAAACAATTTCACCCCAAAAATGAGGGAAGGAGACATGGAATTTGGGCAAGGAAAGTGCCCTGTTCCTCTCTTCCTTGGGCTAGACTTTAACACCCCCACCCCCATGAAGGAAAATCCACACAACCCACATTCTGGTGCACAGCTTGCTCCTGACATGAAGGTGCAAGAGACAGGCTGCTGTGCTGCAGAAGCAGCAGTGATAGGATTAACCATCACATGCAATGCAGCAGAATTACTCACCCAACTAGCAAAAACCAAACAGAAGCGGAAAAGACCAGAGATCAGCAATTCATGCATAGATGCATCTGGCATCTCCTCTCTCCTGAGCTGGTTTCTCCAGGCTCTCAATTTATTTATGTATTTGCTCCTGGTGCGCAGACAATTCTTACAAGTACACAAGTGTGCCATGGCACACAATTCAAAACTACAGTAGTGATCTAAGGGAATTGGGATTTAAGGGCCGAGCTAGTCATTTGGCAGGACAGCTGGCCCTGGGAATCCAAGTCTTTGTCTCTCACCTAAGAACTGGCAGAAAGAGAAAATGAGATTTGGAGAGAAGGCGGCTATTTAATCTCCAACAACTGTGCAACAGTCTGCCTTGGGAAGTGGTGGGATTCACTGGTGGTGAAGCCACCTGTCAGGGATTTGTAATGTCCTGCATTGGGCTAGATGACCACCAGCACACTCTTTCCAACTTTAAGATTCAAACCTTCCTGCACCCCACTTCATCTTACTCCCTGGGAGATGCATCAACTGAAGAATTGTTCAGGTGCAGAAAATGTTAAGGAGCCCTTCCCTGCTTCCAAATCAGCCATTATCCACTCTAAGGGCTCGTCCACACTTCTGCTTGTCCTGTGCCTAGAAAGAATGGGGCAGAGACGTTTTCTGTTTGCCCCGCTGCTTTTTCCCAGGAAAGCCCACTCTTTAACACTGAATCAGATCAAGCATCACTCCATGGAAAATCCCACTGGACTCAGTGAAAAAGATTGGGTTTTCCCAGGAGAAACTGGCAGGACAAGCTGGAGCCCCAATTTGCCCTCTTTTCTCTAGCTGTGGCCCCCAAGTACCATATTTTTCGCTTTGTAAGACACACCAGACCACAAGACGCACCTAGTTTTTGGAGGAGGAAAACAAGAAAAAAAATATTCTGAATCTCAGAAGCCAGAACAGCAAGAGGGATCATCCGCTGCACAGCGAAAGCAGCAATCCCTCTTGCTGTTCTAGCTTCTGGGATAGCTGCGCAGCCTGCATTCGCTCCATAACACACACACACATTTCCCCTTACTTTTTAGGAGGGAAAAAGTGAGTCTTATAGAGCAAAAAATACAGTACATGTTTTGCTGTGGCTAGCAGAAAAGCAGCAGTGGGAGGGAGAGGAGATGAAAGCGATAGGTTGGAGGGAAAGAGCAAGCACCTACCCTTTCCAGGCATTCAGTAGAGAGACAGGATCCCAGCCATAGGTCTCTACCAAATGTTTAAGTTGGCCCTATTATGGTTTGGATGGGTCTTGACTAACACATTACCATGCAGGGCTGAGTTTATGAAGTTTGTTTGTTTTTGTTTGTTTGTTTGTTTGTGTTAAGAATTCTCGATTCTCATCTGCGCATCCACAAAAGATTATTATTACCCCTTACCAAAAGGAGGTTTAAAACGTGAATCAGCAAAGGAAGTGGGATGGATCAGTATTCACGAAACTTTACATGTTTTGCTCAAGGTATAAACCTGAAAGGGCATGTGTTAGTAAATCACATGTGCCTCACAGTTCCGACTTCAGATTTACAGTGCAGGAACCTTGTTGTCAAATGTCACAGCAACACTGGAGACAAAGTTAACTTTTCAGAGCAGCCAAACTAGTCAGATTGCTTTGAGTAAGTATTTGTTTTGTTGTATGCTATACTGTACTTTTTAGAAGTAAATTTTTTTGTAGCAGGCCAAGCTACAGTAAGTTAAACAAACACACACTCAGATGAACGCTCTCTTTTTTCCTCCCAGATTTACACTCCAGTCAAGATTATGGAATAATTTCTCTTTCAATTAAGACAATGCCCACATTCATTCCTTTTGGCAAGGCGGCGATGCTACTGAGTATTTCACTTGTCGCCTAAGCTTCACATAAACAGATCTGAATGTCAGATCCAGAAAACAATAAATTCCTCCCTCGCCAGGTTTGCAATGGTTTTTATCTTTCTAGATCCAGTCCTCTGTTGAGATGTGATGAAATCTTTGGAAAGAAGGGTTGCCTCTGTTACGATATCTGTCTGACTAAATGCAGCCTAAGCTCTGTTAACCCATTCCGGCTTGACACTGTCCACTGGACTGCAATGATAGACACCTCCCTATGAACAAACTGAAGGGATTGCTGTACAGAATGCAAGAGGACACACTGCTGTGGGTGGGTGGGGAAAAAAGTTGAGAGACTTAATTTAGCCTTCGAAATAGTGATTCCTCCAAGATTCAGATAAGCAAACTGCTATTTTGGGAAACATTTGTCATATCCACATCATACATTTAAGGCACACTCTTATTTAGCAATCATGGTCTCCTTGCAATAGCCGTAGGAACTGTAGTTTGTTAAGTCACAGACGTACAATTTCCAGCAACCTTAACAAAATAAAGTTACCTGGATTATCCAACTGTTAAAGTGGTATAACAGCATTTTCAATGTATCATGGGGATCTGACCACTGGGCTTAAATACACACACACACACAATCAAGGAACATGCAAAAAAACCTCAATTTTCTGATTCCACTCAGGAGATATATGATCTGCATTTCAAATGAACACACTCAAGTCCTAGAAGTGAACTTGGCAATTTATTTAAAATGTATGTCTCCCACTTAAAGCAAATGCATAATTCTGAGTTTCAAGTGGAGTGCTTTACTGTTATTGGCCTGACAGTCATTCAATATTTACCCAATATCATGTTTCTTTAAATTTCTCTACAACAAGAAGCAACAATATTTATTCCTTTTGGGAAAGGAACACTCTTAATTCTGCACTTCCCCAAATTTCAATGCAGATTCATTAGGTAAGTATAGAAAGTTGTGTTCAAGGATACTTTCACAACAGGTAGAATAGTCATGCTTTGTCAATACACTTTCTATGGAGGATCTACCAGAGAGATAGTTTCCATATAACACTAAACCAAATCATGGCAAAACACAAATCTAAGGGTTCCTGGAGAGAACACAGTCACTCCTTCCCTATTCCCTCTGCTGCTGAGAGTTATGATTTGGATTAGCATGCCATCCAAACCTGGGCTCGTGGTTTGTTTCCTCCAGACAAACAGAGCTGTATACCCAAGAATAAACCTTGGTTACAGCTCATGGTTTGTCTAAATCATGGGTAGGCAAACTAAGGCCCATGGGCAGATCAGGTCCAATTGCCTTCTGGATCAGGCCCACGGATGGTCCGGGCATTGCCACGTGGATCGCCAGCAAACACTTTCTTTCCCTCTCCCTCACACACGGCAGTGGCGGCGCCTCCTCCCTCCCTCCACCTGGCTTCTCCCCGCCATGCCTAGAGGAGGAAGAGGGCTGGACTTTGTTGGTGCCAGCAACAGCAGCAGCGCCATTTTAAGCAGCCCCTCTCCGGAGCTCTTTCGTGCACTGCTCATCGTCCCTCTGCCGATGCCAGCCCCTGCTGCTGGCAAGACAAAGGTAAGCAGCCACCGGGGTTTGTGGTGCTCTTGCATCAATCCCCCCCCCCCAAATACAGCCTGGCCCCCCACAAGGTCTGAGGAACAGTGGACCAATCCCCTGCTGAAAACATTTGCTGACCCCTGGTCTATATCTTCCCAGGGATCCATAGGACTGGGCCCTAAATCAACTTTTTCTTTTGCATTAAAATGCCTTTTTGTCTTAAAAAATTTTTTAAAAGGTTCATGCAGAAGCACTTAAATTAAATAAGCCCTTCAGTCAGTGCTATTTTAGCACCATGTTATTTTTTTTTCTTTTGCAAATACTTTAGAGTATCTTTAAAACAATTCAAAGAAAGCACACAATGACGATGCCTAAATAAAAAGTGCTTTAGCACAAATTAAAATTGATTCAATTTTTTTTAAAAGCATGCTCAGAGTTGCTGCTTCCCTACTCAAACTGTTATGTCACACGCACTCATACAGATGGAACATAGTGGGATGCACACAAAGTGTTATCCTCCGTATTCCCTGAAGCATAGAGCGTTAACAACAATTACACATAGAGCTATGATTGGGAAGCACAAAGTTCTGCCAGTTTGGAAGCAGCTTCAATAAAGAGCTTTCTAATCTCTCTTTCACAGCACAATCCCCTAGAAGTGAATAGGAGTTGAACAAGAATTTATTTATGCAGTTCAAAGTAGTTTCAATAGTGCTTGCCCAGCAAAACTTCCCTGGTGGTTTGCATGTCCAAAGTCTGCTGGCAAGAATGACCCATAGTTTTAAAAACTATTGGAACCCCCTTTTTGAAGCTACGTACAAGATGCTTCTTGCATCAGACCCTTCTAATAATACTGTATTCAAACAGAGAAAATTATAGACTTAAACAAGTTACCTATTTAATGATGTCATATATATACATATATATACATATATATCCCTTACTCCAGAGTGCAAAGCTGTCTTTTATCCATTAACTAACAGATATGCTGGAATCCCACAACAGACACAAAAGCATCTGCCAGTCACAAGTATCCCTGTGAAGCAACGTGACAATGCTACTGTCATTTTCAGTAGGTGTTTTCTGAAAGGCTGGGGCAGGATTTAGGGAGCCTGGTTTGCAATGAAAGGACTTGGCTGCCAAATTCCAAGGAGAGGGAGGGAGGATGGGGAGAGAGAGGGTGAGAGAGAGAGAGAGAGAGAGAGAGAGAGAGAGAGGGGGGGGGCAGGCACTGTTCAGTCATGGTTCTGGAATGCTTTCTTGCTCCTATTAGCACAACCTCCTTCCCACCCCAATATAAATGTCTGAAAGTGAGCTAAGCAAGCATTTAAAGGACACAGGGAATCACTGTCCACATCACATGGCAAGCAAGTTTCACAGGAATCCTCAAACAAGGAAGTGCAACAGCCACACAGAAAGGTATGCAGCAAACAGGGAATGAGGAGCAGGGGTGAAAAAGAAATAATCACAGTGCCTGTTTGGTTCAAACCAAATTCTCCATATATGAATATGCTGTTCCCATTAAGCACCCTTTTAAAAAATCATCCATTGGTGAGTATATATTAACACAAAAAGCAGGGAGCAGTTAGAAAATGTGCTACTTTTCTTCCTTGACCCACTGTTCACCTTTTTTTTTGCTTATCAGAGCTCCCACCCATCCTCAGTTACTCACTAGCAGTTGTGCTTTTCCAACTTCCTCCCAACAGATTCAACCCATCCCAATTCCTGTCCAAATCAGTGAAGAGAAATTCTTCACCTACTGAACTCGAGGAAAGATGAACAGGATTCACATTTTAAAACAACATTCTGGGAACATGACAAAATAATGGAATTAAAATAGCAACCAATCAAATGGAATTATCAGAGCCAGGGTTCAACGCCTAAATCTGTTTAGTAGTAACAAACAAACAAAAAAGTGCCTTACAGCATGCAAAGATTAATGTGACTTACTGACAAGGAAAAGGTATTTAGGCTTCACTTTCAAGGCCAGAGCAGAGAACAGCTCCCAGTTAGGCTCACCTTGCCTTTAGAGATCAAAAAATAACTTCACAATTTTTGCCTTATACTTAGCAAGTGAGGTGAGGCGAGGTAGTACAAGCAGAGCCTTTTCTGGGGTGGCCCCTATATGGCTTAATGGTCTCCAGCAAGAGACTCGTGTTGCTTTCCATTGCTTTTGAAAGTAGGCTTTCTAATGAAGAAGCCTTTTTACTCCTCCTGGCATTTGGGAATGGGGGTGGCACACAAGGTGTTCAGTCCATCTCACCACTGTTTTTAAGATTCTGTGGGAATCAGAAATGTGTTTCATCTGTTAAAGTTACTTTCAAATAAATTGCCTCTCAACTGCACATGCACATGCCTAGGTCACTTCACACCTTCCAACCCACAAAGGAAAAAAATCCCAACAGCTGCCCCCAGTTCTCTCCATTGCTCACTGGATCCTGTACACTGAAACTGCATGTGCCCTCCTCCCCCATGCAAATGACATAGTATCACACCCACGTGCATTCAGATCCTGCATTAACCTGAAATAACTAGGCAACCCTCACTTGCTCCACTCCACCTCTGCTAACCACCCTGATAGCAAATACCACGGCAGAGATTTAAAGGATGACTAAGGCTACAAGGCTAGCCGCGGTTATTAAGGAGTAAGTCTCATCGAACTCAGTGGGACTTGCTCGCGACGACGACGCTCTCCCCCGCACCCCGCGAAACGAAACCCCATTCAACAGAGGGGTCTACTTTTGAGTAAGCATGCCTAACGATTGGGGTTGGGTTCCTTCCAAGGGCTGACTTGAACCTGCCCCATGTATATATCTACAGATATGGAGAGATACATACCGCACTCCCAAAACCTGCTACCCCACCCTGCTTTCTTACGCGCGCCCCTCTCGCTTCCTCCAGCCCCGCCAACTCCTACCGTGCATTTCCCCCTCAGCTCCACTCCTATCCAAGCCAGGCTACTTTAGGGTCACGCTCAGTAACCTAGGAGAAAGGCACTCCGGGCCGGGCCGCCAAACCAATCCCGATCTTCCCTCCTCGCCTTGCCAGCTACCTTAAAGCGGAGTCGGGCTCCGGCCGCCGCGCTCCCTGGCCTCTCGGTCCGTCCTGACTAAGCGCCAACCTTCGGGGAGCGGAGAGGCGGGACCGGGCTCGCTTGGTGGGGCTGACACAGCCGCTGAGGCCGCCTCCCGGCCCGCCTCGGGGAGGGGCCGCCGGGAGAGGGTCGCGCCGCCCGGGGCCGCGTCTGGGCGCCTTCTCGAGGGGTCGCTGTTGCCAGAGCATCAGGGCGCGCGGAAGCTCGGCTCCTCTGAGCGTACGCAGAGCGCGCTTCCCCACCCCATGATCTCTAGAGTAATAGCGGACTCGAGAGGGGACGTGGATCCCAAGCGGGGCAGGGGCCTCGGCGCGACGCTTCTTGGGGAGAAGTGAACCACTGCTGGCGGGAGGGCCGCCCTTCAGTTCCGCAGCTGGTGAGAAGTCCCCAGTGGCGTAGCGTGGGTTGTCAGCACCCGGGGCAAGGCAAGTAATTTGCACCCCCTAACGCGTGGATTTGCGCCCCCTAACCCTAACCCCCAGATGTTGCGCCCGGTGCGGCTGCACCCCCCCCCTGCAAAACCCACGCTACGCCACTGGAAGTCCCTGGGAGCCGCGCATGGGCGTAGCTAGGATTTATTGGGGGGGGGGGGAGGCAGAACTGAGTTATCTGCAATGCCATTGGTCAGTTAAGTATTTTTATTTATAGACTTGATTAGGGGGGCAGCTGCCCCCCCCCGGCTACGCCCATGGAGTCGCTGGAAGCCCAGTTCCCGCCGGATGGTGGCTTTGCGCCCCCAGTGGACGTGGGAGGCGCGGCGCACATGCTTCGGGAGGCCAAGCCACGGCTGAGTCAGCGTTTGGGCACATGATGGGAGGGAGGCGTGTGGGTAGGTCGGGGCCCGGGGTGAGGGGTGGGTGGGGAGGACACCGCTAGGAGCCCTGCACGAGCAGCAACGGATGGACAGAAGAGCGTGTGGGTTGGTGTAAGCGAGAGACTTCTACAGCAGGGGCAGCTGACCGGTGTGAAAAAAGTGGTTTGTTTCGAACATTTCTATAATGCACTGCTTCAAAAAACAAAAACACCTTGGAGCAGTGTGCAATATAAAAGTTAACACTACCATGAAAACAAAAATGCAGCCACAAAACTCTACTATAAAAAGCATATAAAAACCGGAATTCATTAAGATAAACACAGTCTGGTCTTATGGGTCAGGGAAAGCCTGGACAATATGATGGGTCTTTCTCTGAAGTGGCTGGTTTTTGCTCCTTTGTGTATGCAGAGAAAAGGGCGTTCCACAGCAGAGGAGCAACAACAGAAGTTTTGGGTCACCGCCCTATGGCAGTGTAGGTTGCCGTAGAAGGTGATCTAAATCAGCCTCAACCTGGTGCCCTTTGGATGTTTCAAACTACCAACTCCCATCAGACCCAGTCACAGAGGGGAGCTGTAGTCCCAAATGTCCAGAGGGCACCAGGTTGAGGAAGACTTGATACAAATTATCTTCTAGGTCTGTATAAAGGGCTGGTGGACTTTCAGGTAACCTTGTCCTGAGTTGTTTAGGAAAGATCTTGGAACATGGCCTGGTAGCTGATTGCCAAAATGATTAAGGCTTCACTGGAGTTCAGGCAAATGGGCCAAGAGCGGGGGGGGGGGGGGGAGAGAAAGACATCAAGTCTGGAAACTGGGGGACCAGGGTGCATGGTGATGTCTTTTATTTTTTTCAAAAATTTTATTAATTTCCCATAAAAAAAATTTAAACAGACAAACAAATAAACAAACAAACAAACATCTCAATTGTAATTAAACCAATCTTAATAACATTGTTGAGTGACTTCCTCATACCCCCCTGGTTGAATTTCAGTGTATATCATTTTAACGGTTTTCCAAAACCTAAATTCTTAAAAAAATTAACTTAATCCCTTAATATCTTTCTTTCTTTACAATTCAACTTTAAGCATATTGATTCATCACCTTACATATTTAAATCCTAAGTCTATCTGGTATTTGCAAGCTTTTCCAATTAAATTAATTTAACATATTTTATTCCATTCTTCTTGGTAATCCCCCTCCTTCTGGTTGCGAACTCTTCCAGTCAGGTCGGCTGGCTCTGAAAAGTCCATCATCTTCATCTGCCAATCTTCCACTGTTGGTACTTCTTGTGTTTTCCAATTCTAGCTAATAAAATTCGAGCAGCAGTTGTGGCATACAAAAATAATTTAACATCTTTCTGGGGCTGTTCCAGACCTGTTATTCCAAGAAAAAAGGCCTCTGGTTTCTTAATGAATGTATATTTCAACATTTTTTTCAATTCATTATAAATCTTTTCCCAGAAGTCTTTCACATGGTGATGTCTTTTAAATACTTCCACTGTGCCTGTTTGCACACACAAGGAACTCTCGCTAAATCCCCTGTGGCTGAGGATGATGGGTCCAAAACATCTGGAGGACACCAAGTTGGCCAACCTGTTCTAATCCAGGGATGGTCCTCCAGATGTTACTGGACTCCACTTCCTATCAGCCCCAGCAGCCATGGCCAATTATAGGTTAGGGATTAGGGGAGTTGGAGTGCAACAACGTTTGGAGGGCCAGAGGCCTCCCTCACCTCCGTGCTCAAATCCCACATGCGTTCATCTAATTCACCTCACAGCTGTTGGGTTTATTGGCTACATCAAAGTTTACTGAACACCAGACAACCAACAGAGAAGCTCCAGAATTCAATAGTAAAGTGTGAATGTGTTTAAAATACAAAAAGCAAGGGAAGAAATACTAGAGGGTGAGGCTAACCACACACACTCACATGGCCCACAGCAACAACCCCAGCACCAACCTACTAAATCTGGATGAAAGGCTCTCTTTCTGTTTCACACGGGGATTTAGGGAAACAAAGCTTATCCTCCTTCCAGCTATAGACTTAAACTCCCATGACTCAGGCAGGAAAGAAAGCACCCTCCAGGCCTCTGGCTTCAACCCAGCCAGACCTCAAAACCATTTATGTTTCAAAAGCGTTCAGCATCCAATGCTTTTTCTTAGTTTCATGTACTCCAAAGGAGGTGCTCCCATAGAAAGGAAAGGAATTGTGTGTGCTGCAAGCAATGTGTCCTTTCATTCCGGTAGCAGCTCCCAGCCAGTATCAGAGGCCTGTGCAAAACTGGAATCTTGAGGGGGGATCTCCTTGACATTATCTAGGAACAACCATTCCATCAGGCCATAGAGGAGACTGCAAAGGCATCTCTATTGACTCAGCTGAGAGGCCAGCAACTTGTCGTCTCCTTAAACACTTACGGTACCTTTCCAGATGCTCACTTCAGGGACTCGGAACTAATGTCTGAATCTGCTTTCTTTTTTCCTACCTCCCTTTCTCTTTTCTGTTTGTGCTGCATCTGTTATATTATCCTGGTGGATGGGACTGTCTTACTACCAGTATCTGTAAGCTGCCCTGGAATCCCCTCCATCTTCTCTTTTTCTTCTGCTGAAATCTTTGCTCGCTTTAAGCTCCTGATTGTTACTTAGTAGCTGTGTCCTTAACCTGCCCCACCCCTGCCATCACTTGTGGGTGTGGTGGCGGGGGGGGGGGGGGCAAATTGGGCAAGCAGGCTGGAGGTTCCCCACTCCTGGTGTGCTTTATGATTATGTTCTGCACCTTGCCTGAAGTTGGATTCATGTTTGGTTGCAGCCTAATCTCCAGTCCCCTCCCTTTCCCAAATATTTAGGATTAGCACCCTCCTATGAACTCTCACATGTGAGCACTGGGCAGAGTAAATGCAATGCTCAACACTTGTTTGCAGTGTACACTTGATAGCTCCTGATTTTTTAAAATGGGGCAATATATCGTTCTGCTGCTCCCTTGTGTCCGTTGTTAATATTCAGCCTGAACCTTGCTCCATTTTTGGATCTGTCTTCTGTCATCCTTAACTCCTAAGGGGAAGAAGAGTCCCCATCTCCTTCTACCACAACAAGGAGATCTGTTGTATCTAATGCTCAGATGATGTGTTTTGTGTACCAGCTGGGAGGCTCTGCAGAATTAAAATGCTGGCTGCTCAGTACAATGAATCGTGTTCTAATCTTGCTATTGATTGTAACCAGTTGGGAATTACTCATCCAGCCTTCCAGCTGGAGAAGAGCATGAGCTGTGGATATGGCTGATACCAAGCCTCCAAACTATCCCCTTTTTGCTGCTTCTTGATCTAGGAACCATTCTGCAAAAAAAAAATTGGTTATGATATCTTAAGAGGTGTCCAAATACATAGTGAAAAGATAAACAGCTTTCCAAAAGATACAGGAGACCTGTCATCCTTTACCATCATGTTGCCTTGCCACTTTACCAGTTCTAACTTGCTAGCACTCAGGACTATTGTTTGCTTGTTTGTTTAATTTCTATACCACTCTTTATCCGACCACAAGGCAGTTTACAATATAAAAACACAAAAATGCATAGCATAGTAACAAACAAAAACTATTAACTAACAGCCCAGTCCCAATCCTATGCATGTTTGCTTCAAAGTCCCACTGTGTTCAGCAGCGTTTCTGTCAAGGTAAATGTGCACAGGATTAGAGCCTAATAAGCATTTACTTGGCAGTGCTGATGAATTCAGTGGGCTCTCCTTAAAATGGAAGGGACTTCAAAGGTCATTTAGGCTAATCCTCTGCCAATGAGTAAACGTGCATAGGTGTTTTCTAGCTACTGAACAGGAGGACTGTTTTAAGATTCTTGAAAACTTATGATTCTTTTGAATTTTTGTTTTTAAATTACTGCATTTGGGTTACATGTCAAACAATGTAAAACATATATTTTATGGAAATGCAGCTTTCTGAAATGGAGAGAGGTTCATCAAAATGATTGATTTGGCACCTATATTCTTGTGGCCTGATCCTAGTCAGGTTTGCTTGGAAAGATGACCATTCATTTCATTGGGGTTTTCTCCCAACCCATATGTTCTGCTCCAGTTCACAACTTTTAACTGAATGAAGTGCAGGTCCTAGTTGTAGACTTGAACTCACATTGACCCACTTTTCTTTCTGTCACGTGTTCTGTGCATGAGAGGTTGAAATTCAGTGCTGTTGTTTCCCCTGGCATGGATGTGCCGCGATAGGTAAAGCTACATTCATTGGACTTCCTCCCATCATGCAGTTGTCAAAAGCACTGGAGAAATATTGGGAAAAGGTGGCAACCGCCCAAGTCACTATTTTATGTATTTCCATTCTCACAGGTTGCTGTTATTAACATTTAGCAAAGCAATTATGTTCACCAGCCTTAGGAAAAAATGATGACATGCTTTTCTCTTGAGGCATGAGGAGTGGAAATAAATACCCCAGAGGCTTCTTCCTCTAAAGAGGAAACGGTGCTAGAAATCCCTTGTCAAATATATACAGCAAGGCACACATCTCAGGGTACCCCATATTTTGTTTTCTTTTACATTAATTGCTGAAATACATTCTGATCTATTCAGAAATAAGCCCCATTCAGCTCAGTGGGACTTATTTGTACGGTTGGAGTCAAGTAAGCTGCATTCATCCTTAGGCATCCATCTAGGGTCTGCATGCCAGCTATGACTGTGGCCACTGGGCCTCAAGTTGCTGAGGAAAACAGTAAATCCAGGTTTTTTTGCCTCAGCCGCAAGCTCCTCACTGAAAGCAACAGCATGGACTGTTGCGATATTCCTAGCATCACTGCTGCTGTGTGCACTTCTGGTTCTAGAATCTAGAGACAAGATGAGCATTGAAACAGAGCAAGTAATGCTTTGAGATACTTCACATTTGGATGTCCCAACAGGGGAGAACAAGGCATTCATTTTTGTAAGTCAAGTAGTAGCTCACTGTAGTGAGAATTGCCACTAGGCAATGGTGGATAGTGGTTGGACACTTGGTCTCAGGCAACCTTCCTCAACCTCGGCCCTCCAGATGTCTTGAGACTACAGTTCCCATCATCCCTGACCACTGGTGCTGCTAGCTAGGGATCAAGGGAGTTGTAGGCCAAAAGCATCTGGAGGGCCGAGGCTGAGGAAGCCTGGTCTCTGGGGTTGTGGTGGTAACAGCAGATATTTAATCTTCATCACAGTGTGGACAACTCTGGCTTCAGCAAAACCAAAAGTCCCTGGGACTGCAGAGCAGAGCGCCTTTGCCTCACGGTGAAGCTACTACAGTAATAACTTGTCACTGTACATCGGGAGTTATGGGACCAAGCTTCCAGCTCTGAAAAAAATATGGTTTTCAAGCACATTTAAAACTGTAACCTTTGCAGATTTTGAAACACAGGATGGCAGAGTCACATTCCTTCTTCCCCTGTGTAGCATTACCATCTAGCAAAATTATAATTTAAGAAGAGCCCTGCTGGATCAGGCCAAAGGCCAGTAGAGTCCTATGGGAAACTCACAAGCCCAGCCTGAATGCCACGGCGCACTCTTCACTTGTGATTTCCAGTGACGGATATTCAGAGGCATGCTGCCTTCAAGAGCAGAGATAGGACACAGCAAATTTGCAAGCAGTTTGTTTGCCTTTGCAACCAACATTTTTGGCTGCTCTCCGCAACCCCTGAATGGAAATACTCTCCTACTATATAGGTTTTTTCTTATCTGGGCTAATTGTTTCAAGCAGAAGGGATTCGGTGGAACTGGATTGCTCATTCCATGGCATTCTGTTGAGCTGAAGTGTTTTGAAAGAACAGTCTTGGCACTGGGTGCTGAAATGCCATGGGGATGCTAGCAAAACTTCTGCCAAGGAGATTATAGGAACAAAAAACAGCTCATCAGCTGGCCATCGATCACAGCTCACTTTGAGATTAAATTTAGTATCATTAGCATTAATTGATTTCAATGCATGCTCTCAATTTAGAAAGCCCCCTTGAGGGCAATGTTTCATAGGATTTCCCCAGACAAATCATGATAGTTTATAGCACAAATGCACAGCTGTAGCCAATTTGTTGCACAGGTTTTAGATCAAGGATAGCCAGCATAGTGCTCTCCAGATGTGGTTCAACTCCCATCAGCCCCAGTCATCATCAAGGAGGATGGAGGCTGTAGTCAAACATCTGCAGGGCACCCATGTTTCTAGAGCTACCTTACTTCCAGAATCTGTGGGAGGCAGGAAGGATATCATACCTAACATTCAGATATAACCATAAATATACAGTATTATTGCTGGGGGAAATGCAGTTCCCCCTTCTCTGGCACCACTTACCTTCAGAGTGGGGCTGTGTGGTTGCATTAGATACTCCTCAGGGGAGGATGTAGGGGAGCCTTCTTCATGCTTTTGACATTTAACCAATGATTCAAGTGGCAGCATTTTTCAGCAACCTTCATTTATATCCCATCAGTGAGTGCAGACTGCACTCAGTAGTTGCTGATGGATTTGTATAACAGCATCTTTATGTGTTGTTCCACAATAGTGCTTGTGTCTTGTGATCCCCACACCCACCCCAGTCAGAATACCCGTGTCATTTTCTGACCCAGATCTCTGTCTACAACATAGGCACTTATACAGATGCAGAAATTGATTCATTTCAAGACCTCTGTGTTTGGTGTCTTGCCAGTTGCCTCACGCCCGCATCTCACAATAGGTATTTTCAGGCTTAAGAGACTTGAGGTGGAACTTGCTGTCCAGGTGAAACTGGCAAGGCCTCTCTGGAATATGATTCGAAACACAGGCACTTTAGCACCTGTGCAATTTCCCCTTTGCAGGGAGGGAATGCACTCTTCATTACCCACTGGGGCAAATACTGAAACAGCAGAAGGGGAATAACAAGAGGGCTCTCCCTTGCAGGCAGTATGTTTTCCACTAATCATTACATGTGGACTGGATAGTACAGTAGGGCCTTTGAAAGGACTTGTAGGCAGAACAATTTGGAGGGAAAACAACACTGCTGCCCTCTGTTGGGCAGGATGGCAAGACTGGCTACCATGAAGTTTTTAGAGCAGCCTCCCCCAACCTAGTGCACTCCAGATGTTGTTGGACTACAGTCCCTAACAGCCCTAGCAAATGGTATGGGATGATAGGAGTCGTAGTCCAACACCTGAGAGGCACAGAGCTGGGGAAGGTTAGTCTAAAGATTACCACTTTTGCAGTCAGAACTGCTGCTTGAATGAACACTTTGACCCAACCCTGACAGCAATGTGGTTGCATTAGCAGTCCCATTAGCAACTAAGATAACATTAGCATGGTTGCAACATGGCATCTGCACCCAGAATTTTATTGGGATTGGAGGATATTGTTTGAGTTGGCAGAAAATCAATCAAGCTTCCTTTTTGCAGCTTGTAGTCCACCATGTAGCATGGCAACCTTTCCAAAGAGAATAGGTTGCTTTGCATTTACTCAGGGATGAAGCCAAAGGCATATACATCTTGTACATTTCAGCTGGCACAAAATCAGATTAGCTTAAGAAAGACCTGAGAAAACTCTTTTCACTTAGCAGTTGGGAGGGATGGGGGAAGGAAGACAGGGAATCATCATTCATTACACAGCAACAAATCTCAATTTGCTGCCATGTGTACACTCAGTTAGCTCCATTTGGAGGAGGCACCTCTTTTCCATGTATTAGGTGCTCAATCTCACATTTTTAGGTGTACATCCGAAGAAATCTTAGATGTACACTCAATAATCAAAATGTGTAAAGGTGTGTAATAGAGATCACCTATCTAAATTTGAGAGCTCGGTATGTGAGTATCAGCAGGTCCTCTTCACGCAGTAGAGAATTGTGTAGAAAATCATTGTTAGTATTCATCTGTCTTGAGAGACAATCGTGTGCCTCCGAGGGGGAAGCCAAACCACTGTTTTAGCATCACCAAAGTTGTAGCATCACCAAACTCTCCTAGCGGCACAAGCCTGGGCAGTATGTATGGTGGTCCTGGGCTGCCGAGACAACACATCGCTGATATGTTAGGCTACAGGGCCACATCGCTGTTCTAACCTATTTGCTGTGTGGAGGATCCTCACATGATTTAGAACCCTGAGCACTCAAGAGTTCCAACTCCATGGGAAGCCCCCACATACAAAGAAGATTTAGATATATCTAAATAGATAGGTGTAGATATCGGGCTCAACACAGCAGTGGAAGAATAATAGGAGAATAAATGAATGTGGGGTTTTGGAGCCAAACACATGGGTCCACAGCCCCATTCACTTTGCTTGCCCTCTATGCACAAGTAAAGAAGTAAGGTAAAGGACCCCTGGACTGTTAAGTCTAGTCAAAGGCGACTATGGGGTGCAGCGCTCATCTCACTTTCAGGCCAAGGGAGCTGGCGTTTGTCTGCAGACAGCTTTCCAGGTCATGTGGCCAGCATGACTAAACCGCTTCTGGCACAACGTAACTCTGTGATGGAAGCCAGAGTGCACGGGAATGCCATTTACCTTCCCACCAAAGCGGTACCTATTTATCTACTTGCACTGGCGTGGTTTCGAACTACTAGGTTGGCAGGAGCTGGGACAGAGCAATGGGAGCTCACTTAGTCACAGGGATTCGAACCCCAACCTTCTGATCAGCAAGGCGAAGAGGCTCAGTGGTTTAGACCACAGTGCCACCTGCGTAAAGAGGGCTTTAGTACTCAACTAATACTTTCAAAATATACACATTCCTTGCCAAATCTGTTGAATGCTTGAAGCAGGGTATATCAGCTGGATAGCTCAGTCGGTTATAGTGTGGTACTGATAGCACCAAGGTTGCAGGTTCAGTCCTGGTAAGAGACAGCTGCATTTTCCTGCACTGCTGAGGGTTGAATTAGATGATCCTCATGGTCTCTTCCAACCCTATGATTCTTCAGCATACAGTGTGGATCTCGATACAACTTTCTTCTTTTTCTTCTTGAATTAAAAACCCACCCCTCCTCTCTGGTTCCCAAGAGAAGCGTTCACTTGACTCATCTCTCACTGGTACACATCACAATCACCACAAAGTGACAGCATGACAATCAGGCAATACCAAAATGCTTTCCAGCAAGAAAGAACCTTAGCCAGCTTTTACTTAACGATGGCAACTTAATAGTTGCAGTTTTTCAGTTGGTTCTTTAATCTTTTCTCAGGTACTAATGCCACACTCTACAAAGAGATCCAACCTTCCAGGATCTGCCTTTACATAATAGAAACTGTGTAACAGCACATTTACTCAGAAGTCCTGCTGAGTTCCAAAGGGCTTACTTCTAAGTAATTGTGCATAGGACTGCAGCCCAACAGAATGATCCTGCACGTGTCTACTCAGAAATAAGTCCCACTGTATATTGTCTGCGCTTAAGAGGTGGCAGGTATTTTCGTGAAGCCTGAAATTATTTTCTTCTTAAAACTCAGTTAACTCACAGCTAAATAGAGTACAAGGGCAAATTTAAGGTACAAGTTCCCCCGGCCAGGGATGGTCTTGCTTTTGCACAGCACAGCTAGTGGAAAATGACAGTTCCATGAAAAAAATAATGAATCCATTTCTTCCCCATCACAAATTTTGAAGGCTTCTTATTCATTGAACAAAGAACTCAATGCTTCAGGCTTCAGAGGTAGAGTAAGTCTGGGATGGGGTACCTCCCTATGCTGCAATAGATTTCTGTATCTTGATATTTAAGGGTCAGTTGTTTAAATCAACTAGAGATGTCTTATCACAGTCATTTTTTTCCTGTCTGTTCTTCTAAGTGCACCCCCATCTGGTGAAAGTGAGGCACAGCTGATTTTCCCCAGGGACATTTTCTACAGCAGGAATATTTTCACACCTTTCCTTCATTGCCATTTAGAGATGCATTCATGAAGAACCAACCAACTTGGCTGAGTTACAGCAATATCCATAATTAGTGTAAGAAACCCTTATGGATGCATCCCCCTGTACTGCGCAACAAGTGGTTTGGAGTGAAAGCTTCAGGGGCTGCCTTATGGCAAGCCAGGGGAATGGTAACAAACCAATCAGCTGTTCTTGCTTGGTTCTCCCTTTAGCAAGATGGGAAGGGAAGGGATGTTCTAGGCAATTAGGCATAACTGTTGTGACGGTGAGGTGTCCTTGGCATCTGACAAAGCAAAATTCAGCTGCCCCTTTGCAACCACGGGACAGGCGGAATAAGAACACACAAAATGGCTAAACGCTGCAGGGAGCCTCCAGTGCTGCTACCCAATTTAGAGGACATTTCCATGTGATCAAAAGCCCAAATTTAATGCAGCCCTCGGAATGCAAGATTTCCTACAGGTCTCCAGGGCCGATGGGTGTAAATCCTGAGAGGAACGGCTCTGCCTTGACTTTCTTGCCGTTAACAGAAGCGTGGACCGGGGCTATGTCTTTGTGTCCCTAGCTGGAACCCAGCAAGCTGAGACAGAGTGGGAGAAGGACCCAAGGTGCAGTCATACATTCCCCCACCCCCAATCCTCTTCGAAACACTCCAGCATTATGAATGTTCCAGGTGTAGAGAGAATCTACAGCCTCCAGTTCTGCTGCAAGATGGTTCTTTCCCTCGGCTTTTCTTCTTCTTTGTAAAGTCTAGAATCATGACCCCTGTGTCCCTGGGACCTGAGGTTCAGGTGTAGTTTCCTGGACCACCAAGGGGAATAACAAAGACAGAGATATCATCTCCAGAGCCCAGCTTGTCATTGGCCAGCCTCCAGCCACGTTCCTTCAGAACCCCTCTGGACCTCACCACTAACTCCTGGGCCACCATTGTGTACCTGGGAAACAGAACCAGCCCATCAGAATGCACACCCACAATGCAAGAGACGTGGTAGAGCACAGTTATTTCAAAAAATAATAATTGTACTTCTTTTAAGTGTGAATGGTGTTCACAATAATGATCTCATCCCACTTCATTCACTGTGCAACTAATTCGGAAATCTTAGGCCAGTCATTCACTCTCACTCACCTTTCAGATTTGGCCTGGCAGTGGGTGGGGATATAAGGACCTGGCCCATTGGGCAGAAAAGGTTCCCCACCCATGTTTAAAAACAGTGAAGTGCAAACGGTTGGTTGATTATATTCAAATGTATGTAATGAAGTTCCAACTTTAAAAAAAGAAGCAAATTTTGGGAAGCTGAAATTTTGAGCAAGAGAGTGGGCAGGAACCTCTAGCATAAAAATGGGATTTTGAATGGAAAAACAGCTGCCAGTTTAAAAGGTTAAGAAACCCCTCCTTCTCCCCACATCTACTACTCAAAATTACAACCTCTTAAAGCTGCTTTTAATTTCCAAGAAATTGGTGCTTCATTACACAGACACACATGAACAACAAACACGTACTTTGCCCCTAAGACCTAACACCACCAGGGGACTTGAAGGTAAGAAAAACAAAAAGCATTCATGTCCCAGAATAGAAAAGAGGTAACGGAATAAACCAACCCCAGACTGAGAGCAAACAATGGACCTCGGAATCTTAGGAAATAAAGTCTCTGCTCAACCACTCTGGTGTAAGTATTCCTCAGCACACAGGTGCAAAACCTTGCCCCACTCACCTGCAAGGGTCATTGGGCTCATAGCCCATTAGGACATCAAATACCACATTGGCAACCTCTCGGTCATTGGTGACATCCCAGAGTCCATCTGTGCCCAGCACCAGCACATCGTCAGGGCAGTGCTCATACTGTGTGAGGTCATAAATGCGAACCTGCAGAAAAACGTAAGGAATGCAGCCTCACTGCTCTGGTGGTGAGGCTCTGCAAGTGATTTTCCTCAAGGAGAAGCACTTTCTGAGTCCTGTCACTCCCCAGAGGTGAGGAAAAATTCTGCGCTTAGACACCTCATTCATAAGCGTGCACAGGAATCTTGGAACAGCAGCACTATAGCTACCCAGTAGAATTATCCTGGACACTGAGGTCCAGCTCCGAGGGTCTTCTGGTGGTTCCCTCATTGTGAGAAGTGAAGTTACAGGGAACCAAGCTAAGGGCCTTCTCGGTAGTGGTGCTCGCCCTGTGGAACACCCTCCCATCAGATATCAAGGAAATAAACAACTATCTGGCTTTTAGAAGACATCTTAAGGCAGCCCTGTATAGGGAAGTTTTAAATGTTTGATGTTTTATTATGTTTGATGTTTTTATTTGTTGAAAGCCACCCAGAGTTGCCAGGGCAACCCAGTCAGATGGGCAGCATATAAATAAATTGTTTTTGTCTTGAAGCCTAGCTCTTGTCTTCTGCAGCTACACCAATCTTACCCACTGTTTCAAACCTTTCTGTAATGCGCTCTCTCTCTCTCTCTCTCTCTCTCTCTCTCTCTCTCTCTCTCTCACACACACACACACACACACACACAGACATGCAAAAGCCCCAGAATATTTATGCCTCAGAACCTCATCCCTTGTGAGCTCTCCCTCCAGTGTCCTAAAGGGACTACTGTATTGATGGTGGTGGACAAGACCACAGTCCAAACGCTCAAGCCTGAATTAGGAGCACCACCTGTGTGGATCTGTGTGTGTTGTACAGGCTGGACACATGAGTGGAGTGTGTGTGTGTGTGTGTGTGTGTGTGTGTGTGAGTGAGAGAGAGAGAGAGAGAGAGAAAGAGAGAGAGAGAGAGAGAATCCTGCAAATCAGAATGGAGTGTGACAGAAAGAAGCACCTTGCCTGCAGCCAAACCTGGTTTGGAGAGCTAAGGGTGATCAAAAAGCTCCAGGAACATCCCCCTGACAACTTTGAGTTTTGGAATATTTGATGAAAAATAAAAATATGCTGTTACTGAGCAGCTGTAATTCCAGGAAGTAGACTCTTAGCTCTGATGAACTCACCTCTGGGGTGCAGGACAGGAAAGGTTTGATGTGGATGTTGGAGCTGTACACCTTGAGATCATGATCACCCAAACCCCGTGTCACCCCAATAGTTGCCATCATTCGAGCCTAGGAGGAAAAGTAAGGGGGGAAGTCTCTTAATAGGATAGAAACATAATGAGCATCTGTGCAGCTCAGATAGGGTCCTAGCACTCTGGCTTGCCTTGCATGCAGAAGGTCCCAGGTTCATAAGTATGGAAAGAAGGATCAGAGGCAGTTGGCCATAAAGTAGAATACAGATCTCAATTAAAAGAGATGACTCAATTTTTGAGCATGCCACATGCCTCCTCCCGTACCAGCCTGGCTATGCATTAAGATCTACAGATTAAGCTTTTCCCTGGGTGTCATCAATTGATGAACTATGCATGTACAAAAGAGAGGGCCATTTCTGTGGTGGTGCCCTGACTTCAGAACACTTTCCCGCAATCTTTTCAGCACCAGGCCAAGACATTCCTTGTTTCCTTGCTTTAAATTGGTTTTATGGGCTTTGTTCGCTTTCTAGTTTTATTATGTGTTGCTATTCTGTTTTTAGTGTTGTATGAAGTGCTTTTATGCTTTCTCTTATTTTATAGGGCACTGAATTATATTGTATTGCTGTGTATTCACCCTAGAACCCATCAGGATGAAAGATGGTTTAAAATTTTTAAACATAACATACATTGTGTCCTATGGAGTGGGGGAACAAGCAGGTAGGTATCATACAAAAATTGTTCGGTGCAGACTTACTAATGAGCCGTCTCTGTCAAAGCCAAAGTGTGCTTCTGATACCAATATTGCATACCTCAACCTATATTATTAGGTCTACTCCGAATCCTCATGCTCGTTTAATGAAAATTCTCTCCACTTCTCCAACGATTTTCAAATGCGCTCAGTGCCTCACCTTTTTACCCTCTCCGTAAACAAGTGGAAACTTCAGGTCATCTTCTTCTATCCTTTTATATGCCCTGGTTAGAAAAAGAAACCACACAAAATGTGTTGCAGTGCAGATGAAAGTTAGAATAGGAAGCTACCCTAGTAAGACCGCTGGTCCATCAAGCTCAGTACTGTTGCTATTGCGTGGCAACAGCTCTCCAGGGTTTCGGACAACAGACTGTCTCAGCCCTACCAGGCGATGCTGGGGATTAAATCTGGGACCTTTTGCATGCAAAGCATATGCTCTACCACTGAGCTCTGGCTGCTGTGAAAAGCACAACTGAATATCCTCTTCCCAATGCCAAGCAAACAAGCAACAAACAGGTCAGAACCATTTCACTTAGGTAATTTCCCTGAGTGTACAGGCATGCATTTGTACAAACACCCACAAAATATATTCTTTTCTCCCACTGTTATCTTTGACCAAGCAGGATTACTTAAGCCATACAAAAATCTGCAGAAATTCTTTAGTAGAAGCAATAGCCATATGAGTGTGCACATCATACTCTTCTATAATACCAAAATAAACTCCCTTTTTAAAAAATGCCTTCATTGTCGGTCTCTAGCTTTAGTAAAACGACAAAAAGAAAAAAAGGAGAAGTAGAGACTTTTCTAGTCCAGCTGAGTAGAGCAGTGGTGATGTAACTAGCTGTCACTAGAACACCGAGTTCCTTCGTCTTGCATTTCTGATTGATTCTGGCAATCAGTGTAATCTAGATCAGATGAAAAGAGTTACCAGCCATTCATGTTTTGGTCCCTGTACAGCATCTTTTTCCCCACTTCCTTATGTTGGATTCTTCGAGGGAACTCGAGGTGAGTGAACTCATTCCCCAGCAGCTCAGGCCTCAAAAAGCCCTGGAAGAGGAAAGGAAGAGTAAGTTCAGCATTGAGCACTGCCTGGATCTTCTCCACCCAAAAACAGAAATCTGTAAGTCCTAGATCTCAAAGAACCCTCATGGGGGCGCACTGAGCATTCACAAACCCTTCTATGATTTGTTCCACATGCTTTCCTTCAGATATATGTTTGTATGCTTGAATCTCTTACACTTACAGAGAAGGTAATTTGGGGAACATCTGAAAGTGCAGATCCTGCCATCCCCTCCTCCCCAACGCACACCTATCCATCCCTGCTCTCACACACAGATGGAGCATCTAGGACAGGCATAGGCAAACTCGGCCCTCCAGATGTTTTGGGACTACAACTCCCATCATCCCTAGCTAAAAGGACCAGTGGTCAGAAATGATGGCTTGTTGAGATGAAAAAGTTCTGGTAGGCATCTAAAACGGTATTGTGAGGGTCAATAGGCAAGGAGTTCAAAAGTGTAGGTGCTGCCACGTTGAAAGATCAGCCACAATTTTAAGCAGCTTAATTATTTGCCCTAGAAATTGGCAATAGTGACAGTTTTACTGCTTGAGCAAATAGCAGCTCCGAGGGGCAGGCAATCTAGATCAGGACCATGGGTTAAATCCCCACTCTGCCCAACATATCGTATCTGGATCCCCATTCCTGCAGCTATTATACAATAAAGAAAAAAACACAAGGCCCAGTCTTGATTAATATCTCATCTTGTTTGGAGTCAAAACTTTATTTTCAGTACTACAGTTGACTCTTGAGGGCACATTTGCATCTTCTGCTCATGGCAGAATTAACAATGATCTCCCCCAAGCCACAAATGTTTTGAAAAGCCTTATAAAGTCACATTTGGTTAATAAAAAACCACTCAGCAGAGAGCAACTAGACCTCTGTGACTTGCAAAGGATTTGGTTGAAGTTGTTTTATGAAGCAGCTACCTAATTGCTAGATGAAGCATGAATTAACAAGACTGAGTCTTGTGCAGAAAAAGCTTCCAGGCACAAAAAACATCCAGAAGTGAAAACAGAAGCTGAAATTATTTAAGAGATATTTAAGGGAGGCTAATGCACCAATCTCAGTGAGTGTGCAAGCACCAAAGTTTGGCTGAACAGGCAATAATTTTCCATTACCCTAGACAATCTATCCTATTTCTGTGCAAACAGGGGGGGAAACCTGATAGACTAAATCCTATACAGACTGAATCCTATGCTATGTCTGGAGATGTCAGAATCCCATTTTGATACCAGGTTAGATGCTCCTGCTACAGCAATTCATTCTCTTCCACACATACATTCAGAGGAAATTAAAGGTGGCTTTGAGATTGGTTGCCTTTTCATCCTGCAAAGGAAAAGGGCTTTCTTTGTCCTCCTGGCACTGCTGCCCTAATCAGGGTTTAATTTTCAGAGCTGGGTCTGTGATTTCCATGACTTGCCAACGTCTTTAAAAAGAGGCCATTACTCAACAAGCAAACCCTCAGCCAAAGAGCCAGCAACAAAAGCTCAGAAGGCAGTATCTGCATTCAGCATACCTGGTAAACCTCGCAAGAATGGGGCCCAGGACTCAAACGGGCAGCAAATTATGCAGTGAATCTCCCTTTACTCACCCCCTTGTGTATTTTGAGTGTAACTAATCCAGAGAAAAGAGGAAATGGGCAGAACAAATTCTATTTTTTATGGTACAAAAGCAAAACTACAGAAGATTATATACATCAGGTTTCCCTCTTGCAATGATTTAAGTGGGGCATTTCAGAGCACACTGGCACAGTGTAAAGGATTGTTGCTCTAGCACTACTTACAGAAAAGGGCTAAGCTATAAAAGGGCTTTGGCTCAAAGCAAACGGCTCAAGCCCACGGGGGAAGTGTAAGATTGGTTTTCTGAGTGCTCAGTTTCTTTATCGCAGCCAGTGAAGAGGATCCATTACTCGGTGCAATTTCCTCCCTTCCAAGACATGGAAGCTGTTTGGATATAGAACAGCAGATAAGATTCCACCTGGTGTCTTGCCAAGGAGGTCCACTCTGAGCCAGGAAGCATTGCCAGCAGCACCTCTGCTTGCTTGCTTGCATTTTGGGACACTCTCACTGTGCTTCCCAGGGATTCTTTCCTCCCCTATGCCTTAGGGCAGAATTCATACAATATGCAAATACTTTTAACAAAACCCTGGCAGCTCCTTCCTCTTCTAGGGAAAAGAGCTGTGTGTGTGTGTGTGTGGGGTGAACCTTACCTTGCAAGCCTGACTCTAGAATCGGGGGGTCAGCAGGGGGAGCAAAATGAAAGGGTGGAAGTGAGCAGAGCCTGTATTACCGTATTTTTCGCTCCATAAGATGCTCCTGACCATAAGACGCACCTAGTTTTTAGAGGGGAAATGCAAGAAAGAAAATATTCTTCAAAGGGAGCACTGAGCAGAGCCTGTATGCATCCCAGGCTCTGCTCAGAGCTCCCTTTCATGAGCCGCGTGGAGCGTGTGTACAGCGCTTGCAGGCTTTTCTCCCTCCTCTTGGGGGCTTTTGCAGGAGGTGGGGGAAGGGACAGAGGGGCTGAGCCAGAAGCTAGAACAGCAAGAGGGAGCACTGCACAGTGATTCCTCTCGCTGTTCTGGCTTCTGGGATAGCCGTGCAGCCTGCATTCACTCCATAAGATGCACACACATTTCCCCTTACTTTTTAGGAGGGGAAAAGTGCATCTTATAGAGCAAAAAAATGGTACTTTTCATTGTGCAGTGCTCAAGAGCATTTTGGAAGCAGAAAGGCAGGAGCCCAGCAGCACCAGAGCCTCTGGACCAAACTGGGCATGACTTTAGTTAAATAAATGCAATTCACACACACATTAGTAAAACAGCAGCCACAGGGAAGCCTGAGCAGCAGCATGACCACAAGCGGTGAGCAGGAAGAGTTTAACCCTCACCGCCACCACCTGCCTGCTATGGTCCCAAGAGGAACTGCCCCTCAAAGCTGCTATGTGCTCTGGAGGGAAAGTCTCCATTGCTTCCCTCCTGATGCAAAGAGCAGTTTGTGGTGCATTTTCTTTAGCACCATGGCAGTGGATGGAAAACACACACGTTATGTGGATGGACGCAATTAACACCACATCTAGTTGGGTCCTCTCTTTATTGTACCTTCACTAAGAGAGCCTGGAAATATGGAAGGAAGAGACTGAATGTTTATCAGCTACAATATCCGCCACCTCCAAAGGTTTATTGTCAGATCAGTTAAAAACATCAATCTTGTTCATGCAGGTTGCTTTTCATTTTTAGCACTATTTTTAATGTCCTTGACCTCCAAGCACTGGAGTTCTGAATATTCAGCACAAGGCAGGGTAATTAATACCCGCCTCCATCAATAACTGCAGTATAGCTTCCATTATCAAAACTGGTTCCTGAGTGGATGATGTTTTGCTATTCTGTTTTTCAAATTAAATTTCCATTTATAATTTCGTACTACAAAATAGTATTTTCAGTTACTACAAAACAGTATTTTGAGGTTTGTTAGGCTGTAAAGGTAAAGGTAAAGGTACCCTTGCCCGTACGGGCCAGTCTTGACAGACTCTGGGGTTGTGCGCCCATCTCACTTAAGAGGCCAGGGGCCAGCGCTGTCCGGAGACACTTCCGGGTCACGTGGCCAGCGTGACATCGCTGCTCTGGCGAGCCAGAGCCGCACACAGAAACGCCGTTTACCTTCCCGCTGGTAAGCGGTCCCTATTTATCTACTTGCACCTGGAGGTGCTTTCGAACTGCTAGGTTGGCAGGCGCTGGGACCGAGCAGCGGGAGCGCACCCCGCCGCAGGGATTCGAACCGCCGACCTTTCGATCGGCAAGTCCTAGGCGCTGAGGCTTTAACCCACAGCGCCACCTGCGTCCCTTGTTAGGCTGTACATGTACATGTACATAATTATGTAGGTTTAGACATGCATTTATTGGTGAGCTATTAGGGGCACTTGAAGACATTGTTCGTACTGAAATACCTTCTCACGTTTATTCCTGGATGGGTTTGGTTGATAGTGCTAAGTGTTGGGCAGTGGGTTAAAATAAATCAGACAGGGGAAAAAAAAAAGTTAATTCTTACTAAAAACTGCAGCCTTTGCCTCTCTGTTTCTGGAGTAAACTCCCTGGACATTGGAATGATTTCCCCATTACGGATGATAATGGCCCTGCAATGAAACATGGAATGAGGACATTAGAGAGCATGTGAGAGAAAGAGACAGTATAGGAAGGGAAAGCAGAAAGGACATCCGCGGGCAAAGGGAAGCAGCAGTATTAGCTAAGGTCCACTTTGCGTATGCTTATTGTCTATACAGAAAGTTGATTACTGTGCAGGTGGTTAGGGGAGAAGAATAAGCATGAAGTGTGGCAAGAGAAAATGGTCTAGGCAGTTGATAAATGCAATGCATTGTCACACATTAAGTAGCCTAAAGAGGCTCCCTCTCCCACAGATTCCTCTTTCCAATATGCCATCTTATGAGGCACTTGCCATTGCATCATGGAGCTCAGAGACCTATCAGTCAAAGTCTCCCTGATAGCCTCCTGTCAATTGCGCTACCACAATTGGAGGAGGAGAGAATCCTCTAGCTCGCTGCACCCCTTTCAATCTAAAGAGGCAGAATTCATTCCTGCTGTGTTCTAAGGATTACTGTGGCTCCTTATTCGCAAGGAAGGTTAAATCTAGAGGCCTTGTCTTACACAAGGCCATTCAGTGAGGTCCATGGAGAAGAGATCTGAACACAAGTGTCACATTTCAGCCCGGTACCAGTAATTCTCTATCTGTACGGGAAGTTGCAGGCACAGGTATTTGGGATTCGTCTCCCACTTCAAAAAAAACCTCTCTGTAAAATGGATTAGAGCCTTCCCGAACCTGATGCCTTCCAGATATTTTGGAGTACAACTCCAATCAGCAGGCTCTGCAGAGCTTGTCTGTAGTCCGGGGCGGAAGTCCCCAGTTGACTGGAAGGCCTGGGATGTTCTTGGCATGATAGCCTAAGTCCAGCAGGTTCCTGGCGGGGCATCCTGGCTGATTTAGCTCTCCAAGGCCCACTGCCCCTGTGGATCCTGCTGCCCAAGGTGGTTGCCTCACCTTGTCTCATTGGTGGGCCGGCCCTGAACAGTGGGACATTGGATAACACAAACACATGATGAAAGGAAGCAGAGCATTAGGAAAAATCAATCTAGAAAACAGAGCAGAAAGAATGGAGGGTGAAAATGAGAAGAGAAGCATGGCCAACATAATGGGTAACCATCAACAAAACCATAAGATACAAAGTGCTCAATACATAAATTTGAATATGCACAATTCTCACTCCAGCCAACACTATTGATTGCTAACATACTGACATTGAGCAAGAGAAGTGCTGCTGTTTTCAAACAAAAAAGGTTTTATGAACAAAAGAAGACACAAAATTCAACTGAATTGCAATGGTAGGCAACAACTGTGCTTAACTCCCAAAGCCTCCAGGTTTGCTGGAAGTGGCAGTTCTAATTTTGTCTAAGTCTTGCATCAGGATCCCGGTTCTGTTGCACTAAAGAATGGACTATGACATATTTAAATAATTATTCTGGTTTGATGAAAAACTTGCATTTGTCTGCAACAGTGATAGAGAGGATGTGCCACAGACACATTACCAACAAATTTGCCCTTCCTATCTTTTTATCCATTCATTGTTTCCTGCTTGGGTTTTTTTGAACATGCACAGAGCAGAGGGTAGCATCTCTGTTTTTCATGCAAAACCACAAAGAAGACTGACAGAGAAATCAGAATGAGGAACAGAACAAGCAGAAGACTCAGTGGGGAAAACAAAACCAATACTTGCCAACTCAACAACAACAACAACAACAACAACCTGCAATCATTTCCCCTTGTTTGGGAGCCCTTGCTCTAATTGGCATCCTTGTTTCACTTTCATTCATCTATATTCCAAAGGTTCTTAAGGCAACAAAAAGACATTTGATGAGAAAAAAGTCAAAGATGACACACCAAGAAAGTAATGGTATTCCACGTTTAGAAATGAATCACTAACAGCAATTGTAACCATGGACACTGTATCAACTATGGATTAACTGGAGACATCTACACTGCTCTATAGTCTAAAAGTGGCCTAGCAACTATTCCTTAGCCTACTTTATGTATTATCTACTGCTGTCGCTGCCCCAATGTTGTATGGTATCTTTTCCATGCCCCTGAAAGGGAAAATGTGTGCACATTGGCCTCCATGAAATTGGGGGTGCTACACAATTGTGGTTCCAGATCATGTGGAAGCCTATGCAGATGGAACTCTATGCACATAGGCTCCTCCTCTTCAGACATTCCCACCAGTGCCTAGATGTTGGGGCTGGTTCCGGGAATACTCACAGTGTTGGGAGTAGGGCCACAAATGCAGCCTCACTGCCTATTCTACTCATGGAACCCTTTTCCTGTGAATGATGGGGACTTTTCTCCCTAAACTACAGTTCAGTAAGGAAGAAGAGCTAAGAATCTCTATTGGAGAATCATCACCTTCTCCAAACTGCATTCTTAGGATTCTACTAAACTGGTATACTGCCAATGAAAATTTGTAACGTAGATATACCCAGAGAACTCCACACTTGGATTACAATACAATATCTCGCTGATTACACTCCCACACACCAACACCATACATCCAAGCTGGTTATGACTTTGAGAATGGCTTCCTTGCAGTTTATAGGTACCATCAGCAAACCTCCTGATTTCCTGTTCTCTAACCTAATTTCCTACCAAAGTGACCACAGATTGACAAAAACAGTTTCAAAACACACCCACATTCATCAGGATGGAATCTACATAACATAATGGTTGTTGCACACTAAAGCCTATTCCTCATACTGATTAGGATCGAAAGGAGACTATAAAAAGACTCAGAAAATCCAAACAAAAGGTACAGCATGGCCTTAAAGGGGGCGGGGAGAGGTGACTCCTCTAATATTGTCTTTCCCTCTTCGCATGCTAAAATCAATAAGACCTGAGATACAAGGGTGTCAGCAACCCAAAGGTGAAAGAAGGGCATTTTGAGCAGGATTTCAACAATCCTGTTTGGGGGGGGGGGTTGGCCAAATAATATCAGATACTAGTTTTTTGTTTTAAATCTATGAAAAGCATCTGCCAGATGCTGGTACGCTCAAAATACTTTCATTTATTTTCAACATTTACTAAAGAGTTTGGGTTAAAAATAAAGAAAACAGTTACTCATTGAAATATAGCTGTTTTCATATTTGGCATTAGTACTAGATGAATGTCCTGATTATCAAAGAGAGATTTATTTTAAAATTGCTGCTACAAGGCCAAGGTAAAGAGACAAGCAGTAAAAGCATTTTTTTGGAAGTCATCAACATTTATTTTTCCATGCCTAAGACACAGCACCCCTTCCCCCCTTCCCCTTGTACAGTAAAGCCTCCATCTGTGGGGAGGAAAATGGGGAAACACTTGTTAGCCCTCTACCTAATGCTATTATACCTGCTGAAAAGACAGAGCACACGCCGGGCTGGCAGTCCCAGTTTTGTTCCCCCACCTCCATTATGCATAGAAAGGATGAACAGCCTTTTCCAGTCTGAGGCTTCATTGACTCATGGTCCATCCTTCGAGGGCAACTTGTGAAAATGGGTGTGCTCAAAGTGTAAAAGTTGGTGTGGCCAATCTTTTTTTAAAAAAATGATATGGGCTGGTCCAAATGGGACCTTTGGCCTCACAGTATCAGCAGCTGGGTACTAATAGGAGCAACCAGGCAATATATGATTTTTAAAAAGCTAAGTTTTTGAAAAACAAAATGATCTTTTTTTAAAAAAATGCAGGTGCTTGGTGGGGGTTGTGCAAACACCTTTTGGCATCAAAGTGGTTCGGTAACTCAGATAATGACTACGTAAAGGCCAGGGAATATTATTCCTTTCCTAGTGTCACCCTATGTATACCTCCCTGGTGGTTTACTGCCTCCACCATAGGGCGTAGGCAAGCACATGGAGGGGCACATATTTCAAGATCTACTTAGACTTTGCTGGGTAAGTGGCTTTCTCTCTAACACTCCTGAAAGACATATTTCTCCTGGGCTCTCATATGACCTTTCCAAGCTCACTTGCTTACATGAGGACATTCCATTCCATGACCAACTCGCAACTATGACTGGGAAAGACTTCGGTTCATTCCCACTAGGCAGTCAAGGAATCTTATTCTTCTCCTGGTAACATGGCTTGGGCTGCCACGACCCAGCAATCAGCAGAGTAGCCTTTCCCACCCTCGTCTCTCTCCTACCTACTGTCACCTGCATTGGCCACGTAGAACTTCCCCAGGAGATAAACCGCAGCCAGGGCGCAGCAGCCTCCTGCTGCATGCCGAGCCACCCGTTCCTGCTCGATCTGAATGTCCTGGGGAGACAGAAGAAAAGACTCACTTGTGGAAGGCAGTTCTCTGAAGAGAGGTGCAGCGCAACAAGACAGGAAGCACACACATCAAGGTGGACAGGGATGGTGAAATATACTCAGAGTCGCAAAGTGATTTCATGCTCTTTATTCAGCTCATGGTGGTGAGGAGGAATGAATGAATGTCCCCTCAAAGTATCTGCTTTATATACATTATTTACACAATGGGCTGCACATGATTGGCTAATTCCGGAATTCTACTGTAAGCCAATCAGGTTGTGGATTCACTTCAATCTGGAGCATGATTGGGTGGCTCCTGCCAACCAATCATACTGCTGCATTGTTCTAGGACCAATCAGACTGCTGCATTCTGAATCCTATTGTTCTAGGACCAATCAGACTGCTGCCTTTTGGATCCTATTGTTCTAGGACCAATCAGACTGCTGCAGTTTGGATCCTATTCGACTCAGTACGTAACAGATGGGGAAACCTTTGGCTCTCCAGATGTTGTTGGACTCCAAAATCCCACTGGCCTTGGCAGCTCATGCTGATGTGGTCCAACAACAAAACCCAAGCACAGGTCCTCCATCCCTGAATTAGGATTATCTTGTACAGCAATCACTCAAGCTGCCTCAATGGTTTAACATCAAAGCTCCGGTAGCTCCCAGTGCCCTGCCAATACAAGCTGCTCCTTACAAGATTTTCTGCAATTGGGTCGAAATGTTACACAAGGTGTAAATGCATGCAGTGGTAGGAAGCCCAATGATCTGTTTTAAGATGTGGAAAAGCCATGTGGGGGAAGCAGCGATCAGGAGCAGAGAGTGATTCATTATTTACCCACTCACCACTTTGTCGCTCTTGCAAATAACTTCCCACATAGGTACCTGCACTTCCAACATGTTTCTTGGGAAGCGCATAAACCTCAGTCAAGAACAAAATAGACATGGATTGCTTCTGTTCTAAAGGGCGTGTATAAATTGAAGCATTTCCCTTTAAAAAATGCAGACATTTTTCCAATCCCCACTTACCTAGGTAGGAATGGGGAAGCATTTGCAGATAAATACATACTTGACATAATAATACTGATATTTCTATACAGTGATGCCCCGCAAGATGAATGCCTCGCAATACGAAAAACTCGCTAGACGAAAGAGTTTTGAGGTGCTTCGCAAGACGAATTTCCCTATGGGCTTGCTTCGCAAGACGAAATGTCTTGTGAGTTCTTGCGAGTATTTTCCCTTCCCCCCCTTTTTCTAAGCCGCTAAGCCGCTTATAGCCGCTAAACCGCTAATAGCGCTAAGCCGCTAATAGCCGTGCTTCGCAAGACGAAAAAACCGCAAGACGAAGAGACTCGTGGAACAGATTAATTTCGTCTTGCGAGGCACCACTGTACTCTGGTGTATGGATCTACTCACTTGAGGTTATCTTTTAAACTTACTAAATCTCTGAAATTGGCTTCACAGCATTTGGTTTCCTCTTGGGTCAAGGAGAACAGCAGAACCCTCAGACTCATTCCTTATTTTACTAATGGAACCACATTAACTCCTAATCTGCTTTTAAAGGCAATCAATGCCTATTTTTCCTAAGCTGTTTTAGACCTTTAGTCCTTCCCTTCCTCTTCCAATTTAGACCAAGCTAGGAGGATTTTAACTGCATGCAAATAATTAACATTCATTTAAAAAAAAAAAAAAAAGCTGCCACAGAAAGGAAAAAGAATGAGATTGGGGCTGCAATACATTAAGAGGGAGGGTTAAACCTGTCCTCCTCCTCCTCCTCCTTCTCCATGAACCCAACAAAAATCTGTAGAAACTTCCCTTCGCTTTGCTCCCAAGGTTACCGGCAGTTAGGAATCCGGCAGAACATATTTGCTTTTCAGCAAAAGTGCATCCATCTTCTCCTGAAGTAGCTCCCTTATCTGAGTTTGCATGGCTTTAATATGCAATCTTGCAAAGGACTGTGTGCTGTTCCAGTGATGCAATTTGTTTGTGTGTGGTGGTTTCTCATCACAAGATGACAATATCATGGTGTGTGAACATTGTTGAGGAAGTTTCTGCCCACACATCAATCCCAGAATGCACTGGGCACTTCTCCAAGATAGGATCAGGGAATACACACACACACACACAAACACACACACAATCAGTTCAGTAGGGCTATTCACTATTCACTTCCTCGTTATTAGAATCAAAGAACTGTAGCATTGTAAGGGACCACAAGAGTCATCTAGTCTGATCCCCTGCAATGCAGGAATCCTTTTACCCTACACGGGGCTTGAACCCATAACCCTAAGATTAGGAGTCTGATACTCTACCAACTGAGCTATCCTGCAGGTATTGTTTACAATGACTATTAAAAGGAACAATAGTGTTTACATGATTAATTATTACAGCAAGGTAGAAAGGAATGTGGTGGAGAGACTTGTAAATATTTTTAAAGGCATTTGGGAAAGGGCTGTAGCTCATTGATAGAACATCTGTTTTTCATGCTGAAGGTCCCATGTTCAATTCCTGGCATCTCTAGGTAGGACCCGGAATGTACCACGTCTGAAACCCTGGAAAGTTGCTACCAGACAATGTAGACAACACTGATGGACAAATTATCTCTATAGTGCAGATTTACATGCTTCTATTGCTAACTTATTTTAAAAGTGGAGGTGAAACAGTAGCAACAGCACATTTACTCTGTGCACTGAAGGTCTGGGGATTGCTATTCGACTTCTCAGGCCCCACACCTACACCCAGTTTGTCATGTGGGAAGCCATAAAAAATTATATGCTTATAGTGTATGCAGCTTCTGACTATGTTACTTCCTGTGCTGCAGCAATGGAGCCTGGGGGCCTGAACTTCGCAAAGCTGAGCTGCAGAGGAACAGCCAAGCAGAGCAGATTCATGATCTGAAAGCTGGGTAAGCAAATACCCTGTCAGACCAAAATAGTCATGGGTTGCCCTGTCAGCATCTTGGCTGCAAAAGGAAGTGAATCCACATTCTGGATGGAGGACAGCCAGGCAGGAACGGAACACATCCCAGATCCCAGGACTGTCTCCAACTTGTACTTCATGCCATGTCTGTCACTGTGTGGGCTCATTAAAAATGTTTTTTTAAAACAACAACAACAACAATTAATTTAGGTTTCTTTCATTTGTGACCTCAAATGATTCCAGCTGGGTATCAGAGCTATACTTTTCTAATTTAAATCTGAGATTTAGGAAAATTCGGGAGTGAATAATTCACCCAAGGTCACTTGGTCAGTTTCAAGGTCACGTAGAATTATTTACCTGGAATCTCCTACGTGCAAACTCAGTTTTCTATCTATTGCACTCCACTTCTGGCCAGTAAAATCTTTTAAAATGTTTTTATAGCATTGAATCAGACCTTCTTCTCCGGCATACCCCCCCCCCCCCGTTTTTCCCCAGCACACTCACCATCTGCTTGAATGCATTCTCAATAGCTCCCACCACCAAACTCTCATGGGAAACGGCCTTTTCCATATGGAAGCGTGGCAGGGCATTGTTTGGGACCTCAGCATCTTCCTCAGCCAGAGGAACCCTGTTTGGTTCTCCTAGAACTGTCCTGGGACCATCTTCCAGGCAGATTGGAGGAAGGGATGAGTCTTGCAAGATGTCCACCAAGTCTCGGAGTTGGTCACGGATCTGGAAGTGAAGCAGCTTGGATGCCATGACTGCAGCTCCGCTTCCAGCATGCCCATCAAACAAGCCCCAGTAGTAAAAAGTCAGGCCTTTGGTGCCCTGCAGGGAACGAGAGATACAAATCAAATCAAATATGAGAGAATTGCCCCGAAGAGACGAAGGAAACAAAACACATGTTAAAAGCCAAAAGAGACAAGGCAGTAACACTACACGATTCCATAAACTTTAATTGTTGAAGCAACATTCAGCTCCTTCTGCACCACTGGTTAACTTAAAATCACAGTGTGCAAATTTAGAGGCTTAGAGGACATCCTCTTCCTGGACTCCTGATCTACTGCAATGCAAGTCGAGGATGAGAAACAGAGGGAAGGATCTGTGCGTAAAAGGCGATGGAGGAAAATTCATGTGCCACTCATTCCTTTTACAGCAACATTGACAATAAATACTCCAGGGGAGAATGGAACAAATCTCAACTTCTGAAGTTCCAAACATCAATACATCAGCTGTGACTGGAATCACTTTCTCCTCTCCTCAAACCAGGATAGAGAAGGTAGATATAGGACTGAGAGCCAACATTTAGAAGGAAATCTAACCATTGTGTTGCTCACCCCTTCTAGATCTCCAGAGGTTTCCTTGGGGGCTGGGTTATTCCTCACAGCCCGTCTCTTTTCCACATACACTGCCTCACAGCACGCTTGATCCTCGTTGTGTTGGCTCTTGCCAGCATTTATCACCCTGGGCAGAAAGAAAGATTCAATCAGGCAGTGTTTGATTAGATTAGTGAACTTCCTTTTCCCATGCGTCAAGGCGCTCTCAAAGCAAATATAAAAAAATGTAACATAAGCACTGATAACTGGGAAACACTGGCCTGCGAGCGCTCCAACTGGAGAACAGCCTTTACCAAAGGTGCCATGGACTTTGAAGAAGCACAAACTCAGTGCAAAAAGGAGAAACGAGCTAAGAGGAACACACGTTTGGGAAACCCACTCTGGCCCAGAAACCGGTGTCCCCACTGTGGAGGGACGTGTTGATCCAGAATTGGTCTCTACAGTCACTTATGGACTCACTGTTAAGACTGTGTTCATGGAAGACAATCTTACTCAGCTACAAGTAGTCACCACAGAAGAAAAAGAAGAGCTTTTTTATAAAGCTGAAGACGTAGTGTCATGTCAATTCTTCCAGGAAAGTGGAAGACAATCTGAAAGAGGGCATATTTGGTGGTCACAGCTTCACACATTGCACAATATGCTGTCTACTGACTGGGCAATCCTCCTTGCCTAAGACCTGGCCCTGGCATTGTGTGGTGTGTACACTTATCCCACTTCGCTGGTTTCTTTAGTGCTTGTTGAACTGGTGGCCTGTGGGCATCAACAGGTCCACTACGCTATTTCTAGTGGCCCATGCACCAGCACTGCCACTAAAAATGTTGGTAGCAGTATCAGTGGCAGCATTGTCCTTGGAGGAAAGAAAAACAGCTCAGAGTCTAGTGACGGCTCAGGATCACAATACCTGAAGGATCGTCTCTCCCCATATATACTGTCCTGGACTTTGCGTTCATCATCTGAGGCCCTTCTTTGTGTGCCTCCTCCACATGAAGTCTGGAGAATGGGCCTTTTATGCAGTGACTCCCTGTTCCTGGAACACTCTCCCCAGAGAGGTTCGTCTGGTGCCTCCATTATATATATATTTTAGGTGCCAGGTAAGAACACTCCTCTTTGATCAGGCCTTTGGCTGATTAAAATTCTACAGCCATTTAAATGTGTTTGTGGGAGGGGGGACATATTATTGTTTTGTTGCTTCTGTTTCAACTACTTATTTGTGCTTTTATCTTGTATTTTTACCTTGTGAACCTCCCTGAGCTCTTTTGATGAAGGCCAGTATATAAAATAAAATAATAGTGAGGGAAACAATTTGGGCAGAACCTGTTGATAGCAGTTTTCTTTCCTCCTCCATGGGAAAAGGAGGCAGCCAAGAGCTCTGATCGGGGGCTGATGTTTCCTGAGTGCTCTTTATTACTGCAGGCACTCTGGAAACCTTAGATCAATTCAGAGCACTTGGTTGTTTACTCCCTCTGTGAAAGAGAAGAGATTGCCACCAAAGGCAACCATCCTCATCCCTCACCTTTCCCATTGGTTGTTAAGCGGTATATCTCAGTTTTTCCTTGTGCTGGCTACAGAAATGAGGGCAATACTGACGTCAGTTGAAAAAAAAAAAAAAAAGAACAACCCATCTTTGTGGGAGGAAGTTGTAGAAATGTGAAACAGGAAACGTTCCCTGGACAAGAGCAGGCAGAAATTCTGTTTGCAGAGCAAAAATGGGTTGACGTTTGAGGAGTGTGGTTGAACAGAGTCTGAGAGCTTTAAAACTCTCAAACTTCCTCTCACGTACACTTTCCCAGAGAGCCAAGTGGTTAGCAAAACCCTCCACGTGCCTCTGAAGCAACAATGTATTTTTAAACACATAAAAGAACTGGAAGTACAAACAAACTGGAGGATTATCATCGTTTTAAACTGCAAATACCCAGCCACACACAGAAAGCAAAAATAAATAATTAAGAAAATCATGTATTTCATACATTTATATCCTGCCATCAAACTAATATACATGGTGTCCCACATAGTTCAGTCCCCCGTTTTAGCAAAGATGCTCTGTCTGTGTTTCATGTGCCTTCAGACCATAGCCTGTCTGTTTAAATATATTTTAAGACAATGCCTCCTTCTCCTGAAGCTTTTCTGAAAAGGCAGGAAGCAGAAAGAAGAGTTGGAAGATATATAGTACCTCAGAAAATGAGAAGGAAGTGGAGCACACAGAACCTGCTCCAGGAATCACCATACAGATCCTGGTGGTGTGTTCTTTGCCTGCAGGCTAAATCCAGCTCACTTGTCATATATCTGCTTGTCCATGACATACAACTAGTGGGGTTGTCAACTTTTCAACTGGCCTGCAGATCTGCTGTAATCATCAGGCAAAAATAGTTATTTTCAATTATGTAAGGGGGAGAGTGGGCCTATCCTGGCTGGCTTTGCCCCCACCATCATGCCTCCACACATTGGGGAATTATCTACCAGTGAGGTGATTAGGATACCAGTCCACGGAGATACTGCATGAATTTGGATAGCTTCCCTCAATGAGAGTTGGGGGGCAGGAACACAATGGCAGGAGCAGGGCCAGCTGATACAGGCCCCACTGCAAGACAGCGAACTCCTGAAGATGGAGATAGATCACTTCCAAGCTGTGAAAAGCTTTCCCTGGGGTTCCCTGTTGTTTGCCACTGTCAAGGGCAGGGATGGGCAAATACATCAAATCTTGCAAAACTGTTTCTCCTAATATGATGCATTTTTGTATGTTATTTTTCACTAATATATGTATTTCTATGCACACGTTGCACTAGCATATATATTTTTGTACACGTTACTTGGCTGACAAACTTACAGAGTAAAATTTGGAGAAGTGCGAATTTCAAAAGAGGAGTGTTTCAGTTTATGTCTTGTTTTGGAAAGCGGGAATTACGTAAGCAAGTCCTCCAATTGCGAACTGAATCAAATTTCTCCCTGATCCCAGGGCAAGAAAAACTGCTGCAGAAGCTGCTTGAAATGTGACAGTGCTGTGATTTGGTACATATCATGTGATTCAACTTACTGTTATCCCATAAAGACTACAGCCGCAATCCTGACCTCACTAACCTGCCAGTAGCTCCTACTGCATTCAATGGGACGTACTTCTGAGTAGTCATAGTTAAGACTGCAGCTTACATGGCACACCTAGACTCCTCCTCAGAAATAATGTCACCCAAGTGTGTTGAGTTTTATCTCAGCTTTCACAGCTTCAGACATTACAAAGAAATGTGCAACTACAAAGCATAACTGCAACAAACATGTTCATTATATGGGTAAGATTCTTAAGAAAGAGGGAATCAAACCCAGATTTGTGTTTCTTACAATTTGTTACCTATGAAGTGGTCCTTTGGTACATTTCTACCCTTAAAAGAACCTTAACTTTCTACATTCTCCAGCAATGCATGATGGAAGTACGTAAAACAAACATGCATTAGTGGATTATGGTGGCTCATTTTGAGCAGGGCCATGGCACCATTGGACAGTGATGTGCAGAGAGAGGCACTAATCCCAGATGGCAGGTGCTGTGGGCGGCAATGGCAGCCTTCCCACACCCAGCTATTCCTCCAGAACACTCTGGCTATTCCTCACTGTTTGACATTAGACCAAAATGTTCCCTGGGCCTATCACACACATCCTAAACAAGCCTGCTGCCCTCAAGTGCCCTGGAGGAATAATAATAATAAATAATAATAAATTTTATTTATATCCCGCCCTCCCCAGCCGAAGCCGGGCTCAGGGCGGCTAACAACATTAAAACAGTGTGACATTATAAAACATTATCCCATTGCCAGTGTTGAAGTCTGGTCAGTTTTGGGCATAGAATGGAGGGATGTGCCACCTTGCCCTCCGCCTCAAGCAGCAAAATGCCTTGAGTCAGTCCTGGTTATTTGTTTACTTCTTATTTATTTTATTTCTGAATTGCTTCTCATGAGGCATCTCAAAGCGATGTACAACAGTTACAGTGGTACCTCAGGTTACATACGCTTCAGGTTACAGACGCTTCAGGTTACAGACTCCGCTAACCCAGAAATAGTACCTCGGGTTAAGAACTTTGCTTCAGGATGAGAACAGAAATCGTGCTCCGGTGGTGCGGCGGCAGCAGGAGGCCCCATTAGCTAAAGTGGTGCTTCAGGTTAAGAACAGTTTCAGGTTAAGAACGGACCTCCAGAACGAATTAAGTTTTTAACCCGAGGTACCACTGTATGTGCAACTGTTAGAAGATGGTTGTTGTTGTTGTTGTTGTTGTTATTTATTATATCTATATACCACTTTCATCTAGGAAGTTTCAAATCCTGCAAACAGTAACGCCCAGTTTCCACACAGCTACAAATATATTTTTCCATTTACAGCCAAATACCCCTGTTTTAAACACTTTTATTTTGAAGCAGATTTCAATCCGGCCTTCCAGTTAAGTGCACTTACGCCTCAGGCTGAGATCCTATGTATGCTTAGTTGAGAATAAGCCCTACTGAATTCAGCAGCATTTATCTAAGTAAATATTCACTGCATAAACACAACCTGCAACTTTGAGAGTAACCAGTAATTTTAATGGAGCTTCTCCAGAGGAAACAGATCCAAGTGTTCAATTGACAACAATGGTCAAGGTCTCTCCTTCCCTAAATAAAAAGATCAGAAAGAAAAGAAAACCAGATCAGCAAAGGGCACCCCCCCTATCTAGATAATTATTTTTAGAACCTGTATCATTATCTCAGGGCTGAGCCCTAGTAACCTTCTTATAACTAAGATGTGTTTTCCTGCCAAACAAAGGCCAGCTAAGGTCAGGGACAGAGCGGCAAGGAGTCATCCACTTTTACGAAAAGTGGAACGTTTAACTTACTGGAAACCGAAACTATAATTTTATGTAGATATGTGAAATGTACATATGAATAAAAACAGAATAAAAAGGGAAGGAATAAACGCTCTCTTTTATGCAGTTTCAGTGTTTTGTAATATAGACCTGATGAATTATATGGTGTTTTTTAAAGAGACCCAGCTAAAACAGGCATGAGCACCTTTGTCTGTCCAAACTCCTGTATTTCACCAGCTAGATGCCAATTTCCCCAAACACTGCATCTCGCTATACCCCATAAAAGCTTTAGCTGCTGAATTCCTATCCACAGGAACCTGTTCAGAATAATGGGTGGTGATCTTAGTGAGAATAAAAATTTAAAATTCACCCACACAAGCCCCAGACATCAGAGGGTGTATTTTCTGTTAAAGTAGTTTGCTATTTTTGTATGTTCTGGATTCTCTCCAAAAATACATTTAGCCATATTTTCAAGCTTTTTCTTCCAACTGCAAGGACAAGAGAACTGCTTGTGTGGGTGTGCATGAGAGCCAAAAGTGGGTTAACATTAAATGCAAGACTGCATTTAAAATGTCTCTTTTTCCTTTAACAGCAGCAAAGTGGGGATGGTAATTCGATGGGGACTGTGGAACATGGAGAGTTTTATTTTTAAACTCATGCTGGCTTGACCCTGAGAGATCCTGATTTTCAGTGTTTAATCATTTTGTATATGACAAAATCTGGAATATTTCATGAATTCGAAGATCATCCTCCCTCACAAGCTATACTAATCTTCTCTATATTGTCCCATATTGTATTTACAGTATTATGAACAAAGCTGAAGAAAAAGACAGGAGCTGTCCATTTGTAATGACAAATTTGGGTGGGTGGGTGTTGTTGCAAAAAATGATCATTTACAAACTTTCTGAAGAAAACAAGGTTAGGAGACTCAGTCTGATAGCATCACTGACCTCTCCCAGCAACTAATCCAACACCTGCCCACCATACCTTTAAAGAAGGCGGCAAAGAACTCAAGCCTTTCCTGGGACTCTCAGCTGCACCTAAGGTAAATCATTCAAGAGAGACAGATTCTCCCACAGCAAGCCTATGAACAGTTCCTAGAACATAAAAATGTCACTGTGCACCAGAGCTTTCCAAACTTTTCATGTTGGCGACACACTTTTTAAACATGCATCATTTCACAACACAGTTAATCAGTTTGACTAGCAAGCCGGGGGTGAAACTAACACCTTTCCAGCCCTGGGAGGAGCGTGGGAGAATTTGTGCAACACTTACACACTGCAGCCAACACACTAATGTGTCGCGACACACAGTTTGGAAAGCTCTGCTGTACACAGCTGAGCTCACTTCCTCATAAGGATCAGGTTGCATGTAAACAGGTAACAGTCTCAATATGCCTTTAACAGCAGAAGCGGAAAATAGATACACAGGCAGTGTTCCACGTTTTCCCTACTGCACATCACCCAAAAAGAAGAAACATACTGGATAAAAACTGCATAAAATTTGCATGTGTTGTTGCATATGACTAAACGCAAACTTTAAAAATAATTGCTACAATTTAAGCACAGCAGGGAAGATTGCGAGGAGCTAACCTGTATGCCTGCTCTGTCTACTCTCCTGGTGATGGGCAACTTCAAACACCCTCCCTTCTCCTCTGTATCTTCCTTCTCTTCTTCACTGCCCACCAAACGAAGACTGTCCTCTGCGAAACCGGACACAGAGCACCCTGCTAGGCTTGGTTAGCTTAAAGAACTACTCCCAGCCCCAAAGCCCCGCCCCGCCTTCTCCATGAGCGGCCGCAGAGCATCTTCAGACCGTCCTAGGTGAGTTAAGCATCTTGGACAGCTGACTGGCTCCGCGACGGGGCTTCTCCACCTGACCGCGCGCCTGAGCTCACAACTCCTCGGAGAGCGGGGCGCGCCAGGCTAACTTGCAAGAGGGTGAGCGGCGCAGCTGCGCGAAGACCTACGGCGCAAGGGTGGGGGATGTGGGGTGAGGTTGCTCGCGTTTGAGGATCAATTGATCAGCGGATTGGAAAGGCCAGAGCCCGAGTCTCATCGCGTTACCTCATCTACACGTGAATACACCCTCCCTTCTCGACACCCTCATACTAAGGGAGCTATGGCTAGAATGATTAAGAAAGGCTGGAATCTACCTCGACGTTAAAGGTTAGATTATAGGAGGGGCTCTGGTGCTGGATCCGTATTCCACAAGGACCATCTTGATGCATGCGGGAAGCCCGCAAGCACCACGTGCGCCCCTACTGTGGTAGAAAAAACATGCGCTCACCAACAGGTACTCAGTGGTAGACTGCCCCTGTAGCTGGAGGCTCGCTTTGCGAACCATCCATAGACCGTAAGCTCGCCTTGGCTCTGAAAGCCCTTATCTTTAAATCCCAAAGTTGTCTGAACATGCTCGGAGACACTTTACCACCCGCTACACGCCCAAGATTGGGGAGGGCGGAGAGGGAGAGACAGACATACAAATCTACAAGACCCACAAGCACGCACCCCCACTTAAAAATAGTAATCTCTGGGTGGGATATGCTTCCCAGCGGTCCCGCGAAGCAGCCCTCTCCCCGCCTGCCCTTCCCTCTCGCTCGCCCTCTCCTACTCGGCGTAGCCGGTGCTCCAAGGCAGGCGGCGGCGGCTCTCCCGGGGGCTCTGGACGGCGCGGCCCGTGTGGTCATCCGCCCGCAGAAGCTCCTCGGGCGTGAGCTGTAGGAAAGCCGGTCTGGAGAAGCTGCTTCGGGGCGGTTCCCGGGCGGCGGCGGCGGAGCTGGGCCCGGGGGCAGCGGGCGGCGGAGGGGGCGGAGGCGCTGGCGCCGCCGAGCCGGAGGAGGCCGAGGCGGGCGGCGGGCTCGAGGGGCTTCCTCCGCCCCCCAGGCCCCCGACGAGTTGCGCCATCGCGGAGCGCACCCTGCCCAACATGCTGCAGGAGCCGCTGCCGGGCGCCGCGGGCTCGGGGAGGCGGGAGAGGGAGGCGCGCTGCCTGGCTCCGCTCCCCTCCTCCGCCTCCGCCCGCTCGGCTCGGGCTGCAGCTCCGCCGCCAAGTCAGGGAATCTCCGAGCGAGCACCTTCCCCCTCCCCAACCAGCTTCCAGCATCCTCTCGGGGCGCCCCGAGCCGAGCGAGGGCCTCCCTTTCGCGGGCGTCTTCAGAGCCCCGTCCTTCGGTGTCCTCCCCACCCCAGTGGCCTCTGGGGCGAAAGCGACCCCTTAGCACCTCACCTCGGAGGAGTCCCTCTTGCGCGCGCCCTCCCCCCCCCCGGCTGCTTTGGAGAGCCTCGCCCGCCGCAGAGGGGCTGCACCTCGTTGGCTTCTTATTGTGTGGACTGAGATAGTGGACCAAATGTTTGTGGGCTCTCGATGCTACTACATTCCTACGCACAGCATCGATGATCTTCAGGCAATCCACAGTTATTTTAAGGGGAAAGTGATGTCTATATGATCATATGTATACTGCAACCCCAGAGTCGTCCGTGACTGGACCTAATGGTTAAGGGTCCCTTTACCTTTACCTTTTATACTGCTTTAGGTTTTTGTAGTGTAAGGGCCTGAGCTCAATTCTGACACTGAAGTACCTTGGGTTTTCACTATTCCTAAATGTTTAGCTTTGGACCAAACAAAATGACTCAAATATTTTCCCCACACGCTATCTCTCTAGGGCAGGGGTCTGCAACCTAGGGCCCAGGGGCTGGATGTGGCCCAATCACCTTCTCAATCTGGTCCATGGACAGTACAGGAACCAGTGCGTTTTTACATGAGTAGAATGTGTGCTTTTATTTAAAATGCATCTCTGGGTTATTTGTGGGGCATAGGAATTCGTTCATATATTTTTTTCAAAATATAGTCCGGCCCACCACATGGTCTGTGGGACGGTGGACCTGCCCACGGTTGAAAAATGTTGCTGACCCCTGGCCTAGGGTGACCCTAGGAGCCAGTCCCCAGTGACTGACTCACATCCTCTTGGGCCAATTGACTCCCTTCTATACAAAGGGTGTGAGGATTTCTAAGTTCCTTAAAAGCTCCCCTTTCTTGCTGAACTCTAGGATGCTGGAAACAGGGTCCCTGTTGCAGAAATTGTAACAGGTCTTGAACCTGCCTCCCTCCCACAACCACGTCACCTCTGGTAAGCACTACTGTACCATCCAAATCACTATTACTCCAGACAGGGTATCCTAGTTCTTCGCTGCTTTAGAGTCACCACACAGGCCCCAGCAGCTACTGGTCATCTCAGACAGCAGATCCCAAAGGATGCTCAAAATGAGTTTAGGCTGCATCCTTAGAAACAGAAATGTACATTACTGAAGTGACCCTGTGCTTTCTCCTTTGCTGTCAGCACCATGTTACTACACTCCTTTATGACTATTCTGCAGACTCCACTGCATCATGTTCCATTTTATGTTGTCCCCCAGACCTTTTCTATATAAGACTTATTGTCTTGGCTCCAAAGATGTCACTTCCATAGAGTGACATTGTCTCCCTCCTCCTCCATTGACACTGCACTGCATAGCCAAAAAACATGCACATGCACTCACAGACGGTGTTCTTAGCATCTTGCTTTATTGTTTTCTCTGTGCCAAAGTTGTTGTCTAATTGGGAGTGTGTAGTATTTGCTCTGTTCTGGGTTTACAAGGGACTCTGGGTTTCACATGGAGGGCTTAACTGCAGGGGATGAAAAGAGGAGTCTTTGGTTGCTGGATCTTGGGATAGTCTAGTGAACAAGGATAATTGCAAGCTCCCCTTGTGAAGCTGAGTCATTTGGTAGCTCAGGAATTCATGAAAGAGTACTTGTTTGATTTATCTAAAAGGAGCAGTATTTTCTGAGTCCTCTTTGTAGGTCTACCTTGTTAGTTGGTTTGTTGCTCAGCATGACACATACATCTCCTGCCTACACAGCAAGTTTTACTGTGGTTACAAAACCCAAGTCACCAGCAGGACCGGAGTGTGGCTTGGTAGAGCAAGCAAGTTTTGGGAGCCAGAAGTGGAGATAGAGATTTGAGGACAATCACTATGGGTGGCATTCTGTTAAACTTTACTTGGAGTAGATCAGCTGAAATTAATGGACCTAACTGTCATGTTCACCCCTTTCAGTGACTCTGCTCTGAGTCTCGCTTAGTTGCATATCACTCTGGTTTGTCTAAGCAACATTGACCAAAGACCAGTGAATTAATGGTTAATGCATTTTAGAGAGGTGTGAATACTTCCATTCTTTTCTCACTGGTGAGAGCTGGTGTGGAAAGAATATAGGATGTGGACCAGGGAGGTGTGGGTTGAAATTTCTGTTGAGCCATGAAGATAATTGGACAATCCTGGGCAAGTCACCTTATAAGTGACTGACCTAGTGTCTACCTAACCTACATTAGAGATATGTTGGGATAAGCAGGACAGCCACTGATAACCTTGGAGGAAAGGTCATGATGTGTGGCAACACACAAAAGGGAAGTCCCAGCAATTCTGCAAAATGCAGTCAGGGTGAAGATTAGATTCCAAAGGCACAAGAGCTCAGGGCATGCCTGCTGTTGATTTTGAAAAGCTAAGGTTGTAGTTCTGTATACACTTAGCTGGGAATAAGATGTTTCAGCTAAGATAAGCAAGATCTGTTGAACTCAATAGGGCTTCTAGGATTTGTCCTGTGAAATGCTGGTGTGCTTGCTGCTCCACTCAAATTGTGGTTAAGGTCCTGACGTACATGGTGATAGTTTGCTTGTGTATGTATCCCTTCTTGTGTTGCTGTCAGATTGCAGCAAGGCTGCACATGACCCCATACCCCGGGAAGAAGGGAGTAGGATGGAGAAAGGTAGCCATCACCCTAAGCTTTCTTATGGTTCTGGAGAAATACTGTGCTAGTGTTTTAAAATGTGTCTGTCTCCCTTCACAGAGAACCTCTTTGAAGGGTTTTGTTTTGTTTTGTTTTTTAAATCATTTTAGTTTGTGCTTCCTCAATTGCCATTAATCACGCTGTAAAGGACACTGTGAATGACTCAATTCTTTGCCAGACCTGAGAGGAAATAGTACATTCAAGGTGAGAAGACTACTGGACATATTCTCTTTTCATATTCAGCTCTGGTTTCTGGCCAATTGCTTTGAACTGGTGCCTGTTAGGTGTGAAACAGGCATACAAAGTTTTTATTGAACAAATTGGCATCCTTCTTGCGAGTGCAGGCAAGAAAAATGATGAGGCGTTTGTTTCCCCACCAAGCCCAGTTCTGATCCTTCAGCATTTTGTGCTGCTTATGCCCTTGCTGTACCTGCCCAGAGATAAATGTGCTAAAGCAGCACCTTTCTTGGATTGAAAACCCTGCAGAACAACAAAACAATGATGGCTAGTCAGGGTAATGGGAGAAGGCTATGAAAATGCCTAGTTAAGAAAAGAGGTTGACAGGAAAGTTGTGGGGAACATGACGGCCAGTGTCTTCAGTAAGAAAAAGGAGAAGTCGGCTACAAAAGGGATCTGAGCTGTTGCTCCAGACCACTAAAACATTAGCCAATGAAGCGTGCATGGAATTGGCTCATTTCATTCAGTGGTCCTTCTGCAAAATAGAGAAGATGGATTTTCATAACAAGGGAAACGAGGTGGAGTTGCTTGCATATCTTAAGGAAGAAATGGCACTTGCAGATTCATTAGCACTCTGCATGTCCCAGTTCTTAGAAAAGGCTCAAGGATCACTGCTGCTCCAGTGTGCAGTATGTGTGTGCACCACAAACACACACATGATGAATGAATTGTGAAAATTGAATTTATGTGCATTTATTTAGTGTGCACAGTTCTTCTCAGTTTTACCAATGAATCTGATTTTCTTAAACAACTGAAACTAGAGAGGGAATGGCATCAAATTGAAGTTAGGGTTTTAGAGCATGTTATGTACTAAGCTTAGATTCTACAACAATAGGTAAGTAGGATCCTAGAATGCAACAACTGATTGGCTTGCAGGAGAAGACCAATCAGGCTCCAGGAGGAAGTTAATCAGCCAATCAGATGGGACTCATTGTGTAAATAATGTATATAAAAGCCTGAGGTTTGGGGGGGCAATTAAATCACTGTTTTACAAGCTGCAATAAAGAGCATGAAATCACTACCGGACTCCGAGTATATTTCAGAGCAGAAAGTCTGGATTCTCTGGGTGCTTAATAGGGTGTCCGTTTAACATCCCACGATTACAAGGGAAGCCTCTGGAAAGCACACACCCTCAGACCAGGAAAAGGGCATGTTCATCCTCATTGGTGATCCTTCCTGACGGACAGACAGTATGACCAAACATTGCTAAGGGACAGCAGCAGTAAAAATAATAAAAATCCCAATGCCCAGAGGGCTACTTCTTCTTACAGCTGTGTTACTACTGCAGACAACTCATCATCTTCTCAGTAGCGATTTATTGCAACAGCAATGATAATCATAATTACTTGAACATCCTTTGATCTATGATAACTATCAGACTAATAGTACTACAACTGTCAGTTATGCAACCCTCTTCTGGCATCCTTCATTGAAGATGATAGATGATTCTATTCATTGCAGCAAGTACACATTCAGTTCCATTAAAAAAAGATGAAGATGGCAGCAATCCTATGCTTCCTAGGAGTAAGCTCTTTTGAAGCAAATGGGACTTAGCTCTGTGTGGATATGAATATGATTCTGCTGCTATACTACCATTCCAAACACACTTGCTAGGAAGTAAGCCCCACTGAAAACAGTGCATCTTGCTTCTGAGTTGTGAATGCTTAGGGATGGCCAACATGTATTCTCAAGAGCTGCTTTGTATTTTGCCTTGTAAATTGCCCCTTGTGTGTAATGAAAAAGTTGGTGCAGATACACTTCACATGTCATATATTATCTAGTCTGCCTGTCAGTCTTCCACCACTTTTAAGACCTGGGAGCTAACTTTTTGCACCCATCCACACCCCACACCACCTGCATTCTGGGATTCACTTTTAATTATTTTATTTATTTAGAAAATACTAAAGCGGCTTGCAACCATTATCATACAATTATAAAACTACACAAAAATTAAAAATTACAACCAATAATTAAAAATATCAAACCTAATTTCTGAAATAGCTATCCAAGAGTCTTTGATGGTATCCAGCTAGTTTCCTCTATTCGCAGGGTCAATAATAAAGGTAAAGGTAAAGGTACCCCTGCCCGTACGGGCCAGTCTTGACAGACTCTGGGGTTGTGCGCCCATCTCACTTAAGAGGCCAGGGGCCAGCGCTGTCCGGAGACACTTCCGGGTCACGTGGCCAGCGTGACATCGCTGCTCTGGCCAGAGCCAGAGCCACAGCCGCACACGGAAACGCCGTTTACCTTCCCGCTGGTAAGCGGTCCCTATTTATCTACTTGCACCCGGAGGTGCTTTCGAACTGCTAGGTTGGCAGGCGCTGGGACCGAGCAGCGGGAGCGCACCCCGCCGCAGGGATTCGAACCGCCGACCTTTCGATCGGCAAGCCCTAGGCGCTGAGGCTTTAACCCACAGCGCCACCTGCGTCCCAGGGGGTCAATAATAGGGTGCCATTTATTCTCCAGGTCTATAAGCATATGTAAACTGCCCTGTGATGTTCAGATGAAGGGCGATATATAAATTTATTAAATAATAAAAATATATCCTCATTTCTAGCTTTTCACATTTGCACAGTTACTCTTTTTAAATAACGAGATGCTTTCAAATCTCCACTTTCAAACAGTGCTCTTCTGGCTGCCACCTTTTTGCCACTATCTGTTGAGCAGCTATGACCAAAAAAGCAGTAATTGTGGGTCTTTAGTACTACTTTGGTTCATTATTTTTATATTCTTCCATAACACAATCCCAGAATGTACCCACAACAGTACATTCCCACCCCTTATGAAAAAGCGTTCTGTTCCTTCCACAACCCCACCTTATAATTCCTCATCTTTTGTGTTGTTGTTTTTTTTTTGGGGGGGGGGAACACACCCAAATAAAGAAAGTCCAAAATAAAATGGTGGTGCTCCTGGTGCGTGGATCCATCCTCACTCAGGGTGCAACTCACTCAACAAAGAGCCATGCTCATGAAATTCATAAGTGTAAGAGAAATGCCTGTCCTGGGAGAGGTGATTTCATTTGCTTTGTTGCCTGTTTGTTGTTACAGCACGTTTATTTTGAATTTATGGATGCTCAAATGTGTGTGTTATGGCAATGAATTACAAATCAGATTTATAGCTTTTAATCGGCAAGGTCACTGCAGTATCATGCGTATGCAAGATTAAAACAAGACAATAACGATAAAAGCAGAAGCTACTGTATAACTCCTTCCAGCCAAACGGCAGACATAAATAAAATGATGTAAATGGACGTGCTGGCAATTTATAACAGATATTTCAACACACTTCCTTTTTGGCTTCTGTGCAACTGCTGCAAATTTAGCACCCTTATGCATATAATGTATTTCTTTTTGTTTTATAGGAGATAGATGGTTTCAGAGAGATCACTAGCATTTAGCACACCAGTTAACAATTCTGCTGTAAATTTCTTCCTTACAGGCCACAAGGAAATGACCATTAATTTGTCATTTCATTGCCACACCTGTGTGTGTGTGTGTGTGTGTGTGTGTGCGCGCGTGTGCCGTAAGCCCCACTCCCTTGGGTTAAATATTGTCAGTGTTATCTGTGTGACACTTGTATCTCTCTCTCTCTCTTCAAGGCATGAGTTACATTTTTTAAAAAGCAGTAGTGATATTTTCCCAATGGACATTTCACTGTGCATAACTGGGAGTTTCTTCCAATGTTCCTGCAAAAGACGCTTTTGTGTCTAGGACCTGTGTGAAGATCTGGGTTTCCATGACAACACTGAGCAGTGCATGAAACACCTTCTGCATCTTCACTTTGGAGGTGTGGTTTATAATTAGAAGTCAGGGAGACGGAGAGTAGTGTCAGAGAACCAGCCTCACATAACCAACATGATTAAGTCTGAATGGGTTAATACTATATACTAAGTTGTCCTGCCAGGCTTACTTATGTCCACTTCCCCCCACCCTGGAAGGATATAGGAAATCAAGCCAATTGTTCACCCCTCCCCTGTCTCCATGAGGTGTTCAGTGTGTGAAGAGGTTTTCAGCTAGTTGCTCCAGCTCTGACCGCATGGCTGTTGCCAACCACTCTTGTGTTCCTATACCAATAATTTAGGAACTTTCACCACTTTGGAACTAAACTACGTTTTACTGACTTTGTGACTTATCTGACCGATGTATGGAGCACCACATGAACCTAACCTTTGAAGAGTTTCTACGTAAACCAATTTTTCACTTAACGAAAGTGTGGTCTTTTCCTATGCTGGGAGAAGGGGGAGGTATATTTTAAAGGTCTAACAGCCTATATTTCCACACTTTACTTGGCTGCATATTTTATGATTTTAAGTCTCTTCTGGGGTTCTCTCACCAAAATCTACTTGGATCATGCCACTCAGGAATTATCCTTTTTATACCTATTTTTCCTTGAACCAACATGGGCTTATCTTGCACCACATGAAATTCCTCTTCTGGAAACTGCTAGGAGCATGTTGTGTGATTCTGACCCTCCCAAAAGCATGTGGGGAGATACAGCAGCCACTGCAATATACAGTGGTACCTCGGGTTAAGTACTTAATTCGTTCTGGAGGTCTGTTCTTAACCTGAAGCTGTTCTTAACCTGAAGCACCACTGTAGCTAATGGGGCTTCCTGCTGCCGCTGTGCCACTGCTGCACGATTTCTGTTCTCATCCTGAAGCAAAGTTCTTAACCCGAGGTAATATTTCTGGGTTAGCAGAGTCTGTAGCCTGAAGTGTATGCAACCTGAAGCGTATGTAACCCGAGGTACCACTGTATCTACAAAATAGACTGCCCAGCAATTGAACCACACATACACTTTTTAAACTTTGACATGGAAGAGTATCTAACGTGTGTCACGTGTGTGTGCTTGGCATGTTACATGTACCCAAGGGGAGTCGTCACAAATTAGATTCCATAACAGAAGAGACTTATGTTTGGCTATGCTCCAGGGATCAACGGATACAAAGTGATGAACTTGAAGACAGGGAAAGTCAGCACAAGATGTGTGGTACATTTTGATGAACACAGGAAAGCTAACGAGAGGAACTGCGATAGGCTTTTCTGATGACTCAGAGGAGGAAACACAAGCCCTCGTGAACTTTCCTGAATTGATGTATAACAGTCCAGATCTACTGTCACACCACCTAGCACAGAAGCTGAACAGGAAGGAGAAGCAGGAGAGCAGATTCCAAGAAGCAGCAGAGCCAGAGGGGAGCAGACTGATGATGAGATGCTTGCCTTGGAGACTGATGAGACTCCAGAGTGAGGCGCCAGATGCTCAGCAAAGGTGCTCCAGCCCCACAATTGCCCCACCTCACAAAGTCAGTGCAGTCCTGAGAACTTTCCATTTGGGAAGAGACTGAGCAGATTCCAGCTGCTGAGGCTTGCCTGCAGAGGGATGCAGCACAGGAAGGGATTGATGCACTGCATCAGAAGCAGACCGGTACCCTCACCACCAAGCTGCCTCCTGGCAGGCAGGCAATTGGAAGCCAGTGGGTGTTTAAGGTAAAGCAGCATGCAGAAGGGGAAATTGGGTGCTACAAAGCAAGACTTGTGGCAAACGGTTACTCACAAAAGTGCATATAGGGAAGATGTTATGTACTGAGTTGAATAGGATCCAAAATGCAGTCTGGTTGGTCCTAGAACAATAGGATTCAGAGTGCAGCAGTCTGATTGGTCCTAGAACAATGCAGCAGTATGATTCGTCTGCAGGAGCCACCCAATCCAGCTCCAGATGGAAGTGAATCCACAACCTGATTGGCCTACAGGAGAATCCTGGAATTAGCCAATCATGTGCAGCCCATTGTGTAAATAATGTATATAAAGCAGATACTTTGGGGGAACTTTCATCCCTCCTCACCACTATGAGCTGAATAAAGAGCATGAAATCCATTCTCGACTCCGAGTATATTTCAGAAGACTATAATGAAACTTTTGCAGTTACACCACCATTAGGCTGCTTTTGAGCATAGCAGCTTCCAAGCAAATGGACATTAAAACCACATTTTTCCATGGCCAGATCTCAAAAGAGATTTATATGGAACAGCCCAAAGGTTTTATCAAACCAAAGGAAGGACATCCAGTATGCGAACTTCAGAAGTGTACTTGCCTCAAACGTGGATCTTGACATCTAGGAATTCTCCTTTCATGCCATTTTTTTCCTTGAACCGACAAGCAGGATATAAAGCAGGATCGGTTCCTTCACCATTGGCCATGCTAGATGGGGTCGAATTGTTGGAGTCCACTATGAATACAAATTATTGTGAATGCACAATGAAAATGATGTCTGCAGGGACCCTCTCGTTGTTAATCTACATCAGAGGTGATTTTAGGGTAGCATGACCAGTTTGGCTGCACTGGGCACCACACTGCAGGGAACACTATAACAATGCTATAGAATGGAGCATGAGAGGCAGGGGATCAAGCCAAACTGTCTGCATGTTCTTGTCCTTGCAGTCCTTAGACTTAGAACACAAGGTATCCTGCTTCCTTATTAAGTGTGTGCTTAAGCTAGTAGTAGAGGCTGTTCAACAGCACATAATATTGTTGATCTCACAGCCACTGCCTAGATGGCACAATCAGGTTTCTACAGCCTTACGATAGTGTGTTGTTTTGGGAGCTTTACCTCCAGTCTTGCTGTATGCTACCATCTAGCGGCCAGAAGAAGGAATGCCACTGTTTCTGGTGTGATACTGTCTACCTAACTAACTGGAGAGTATATTCCTAGGACAGAAATAAATTCTGAGTGGGTTCTTAGATGATCTCAGTAATACAGTATTTTCTCCACTCCAGGACTAAAATCAGGTAGGTGTGCGTGTGGATCTTCAAGTTGAAGAAATGCCAAGAGGAGTAGATAACCTGTCTCCCCCAATGCTGTGTTCTCAATCTATTTCTTCCTGCTTTGTTCAGTCTGTTTCTAAATGATCTTGAAAATGTCTTCAATGACCCAGAAGGGCACATTTCAAAACTAGGAGATCAAAAAATCTGTATCCTAATGTATGCCGATGATGCAGTTATTTATTTCACTCTAGACCTGGGTCAAGCACAGTTGTCTAAAAATTGATTATGGGGAATCAAAGATTTCAGTTTTTGAAAAGAAGTTTTCCCAGCATAAATGGGTTTTGGATAACTAAATTCTGGAGCAGGTTAAAAGCTCCTAATACACACACACACACACACACACACACATTTGGGGGGTAGTATTCAAAGCAATACTACCTTCCCAACTCCCTTTCTGAAGCTACTTCTCTCTGCTATTCTGCAGCCCTGCTTTGCCCTCCTGTTCTCACCTTCACGTCCATGCCTCCTCCTCTCCTTTTGTGCAGCTCCCCTTGCACACAACTCCTCCCCATGATAACCCAAATCTCACCCCCCCCCATTGCAAAAAAATACCCTCACCATCCCTTCCCATTCTTCAAGCCCTTTCGTGGCCCTGCTTTCACCTTCCACCCCATTCCCATGCCTCCCATTGCCTCCTTTTTTTGCAAGCCCCTTTGAGTCAGCTCCAATTTCCTAGTTCCCTTCAAATGTCTTACATGGGTCAGCACTCTTGCGTCAGTCTCATCCCCAGTTCTTCCAGAACTAATCTTCATACTTCCCCCATTCCTCTGTCCTGCCTCCGTCCTCCCCAGAGGAATTGGATTTTGCATTGAAATCAAATCGCAGGGTTTTTTATTACAGTAAAAAGCTAGAATTCCTGTACGTTTGCTAACAGTGCCTCATGCAAGTGAAGTGGTGCATAGCTGGACTTCTATTCTCCTTATTTTAAGGAACCACAAAAGAAGTTTTGTTGAATATGGACCCAGGGATAAGACATTTCAACATACGGCCCTGACGTTTTGTAGAACATGACATGGAGGTTAATTTTTCTCATGGGCACAAATGAACCCATGTATTAGATAAGGCAACAGGGGTAGGGGGAGCTGAGCCAGTAGCTATGGCAACAGCCCAGTGCTATCTATATAAGTGAATGAATCATGTCAGCTCATCAGTCAGTCACTGAGTTTTGTGAAGTGAGTCAAAGTCCGTGTTATGTCTTGGAATTGCTGGAACAGAAATACTTTGTGCTTTGTATATATTTGTATCAGCAAAGGCTACAAGCTCTATGTATATATCAATGTCTGGAACTTTATTGCTGAAGCTTTTATCTCCTGCAACAGTAAACTTGTTGGACCTTAAGCTACCTCCGTGTGGTGACTAGAACTTCTGCTGCCTGGGTATCTCACCTCAGATTCCCAACGTTTATTTTTTTGTGGAGGGGGAACAATCTGATTCTTAAGTGGTTCCAGTGTTATAGATAACACTTTTTTTTTTTTTTTTTTTGCAGAGTGTGCAGATCTTCATGTAGGTTTTTTATTTTATTTTTTTAAAAAACAGCTTCCCCACTAATTTGAGGAAAATTCACCCAGTGAGGAGAGCCAAAGAAGAACAGGAACACTAGAGAATGCCAAAACACTTGATATAACTATTGAAGCCAAAATTATATTTTCTGCATGTGTTTCTTTGACTTTCAAGCAAGCAGCTATCACAGAGTGAACCCTAACCCCTTTCCTCCTTAAAAACAAAACAAAAAACAACACCGGAAACTCATTTGTCAAGGCCAATTCTTTCCATGGCAAGGAAGCTTCTCTTTATCCACAACACATGAATGTTGCTGTTGCATGTTGAATGTTGCATGTTGCTGTTGCTTGAAGAGACAGTCTGGCAAGCGAGAAGGGAGAAGCCACAGCTTTACAGCTTTGCCAGAGATTTCCCCAGCCTAGCCAAGTGCTAAGTACTGTTTCCTGCTTACATGCCAGACTGAGTGAACCCCTTTGCCTGTGCTCTGAGAACTCAGCTTGAAAAAAGAGTTTGGGAAGAGCATTTCTCTCTCTCCTTCTGCCCGACTATTTCTCTCTGGAACTAAAACAAAATAAAAAAATTCCTTCCAGTAGCACCTTAAAGACCAACTAAGTTAGTTCTTGGTATGAGCTTTCGTGTGCATGCACACTTCTTCAGATACACTGAAATAGAAGTCACCAGACCCTTCTATATAGTGAGAAGGTGGGGAGGGGTATTACTCAGAAGGGTGGTGGGATTGGGTGATTGGCAGATAGCTGTGATGAGCCTGTTGGCGACTCTTAACGACTGCAATAGGTCTTACAGGAAAAAACAAGGGGTGAGAAGGTGAAAAATGGCTTTGTCATGTATAATGAGATAAGAATCCAATGTCTTTGTTCAGACCAGGTCTCTCCATGGTTTTAAGTTTGGTGATAAGTTGCAATTCAGCAGCTTCTCTTTCCAGTCTATTTCTGAAATTCCTTTGTAATAGAACAGCTACTTTGAGATCTTGTATAGAATGTATAGAATGTATAGAATGATCTTGTATAGAATGTCCTGGGAGATTGAAGTGATTGAAGAGATCTTGTATAGAATGTCCTGGGAGATTGAAGTGTTCTCCTACTGGTTTCTCTGTCTCTCTGGAACTGATACCCATGCCTGTTAGAAGAATGCTGTCCATCACTCAGGTGCTGAAAAAAGAACCAACTATAATATGAGCCTATTTCTTTCTCCTGTTTAGTGAAAGAAAATTCTTAAAATCAGAAGGCTGAAGTTCATGGCCTTGGGCACCATGGCACAGATTTGTAAAGTGAGGACCATGGAAGTAACAGAATTAGACTCCAGCTGGTGGTGAGGAGGAATTATTTGAAGAAGATCACTTCCTTGCACTTGAAGTACCCAGCAACGTCAAAATACCTCTAGCTTCAAAACTAGGGAGATCTTGAGGTAGTGGAAGTAACAACAAAACTGGGATGTATGGTCACAACCACATCACACTTCAAAGCTCGCAGCTTCCCCCAAAGAATGCTGGGAATATATAGTATGCATATTAGTACTGGGAATAAGTTGCAATTCCCAGGATTCTTGGGTGGAAGCCAAGCGCTTCAAAGGTATAACGGGATGTGTCTGATGTTTTCAGAGTGCGCACCTCCCACTCTCACAGGGGCAATGCAGAGCAGACCTCTGTGTACTGACCAGTGTCCACCCTGTGTGCTCTAATGGCTGCTTCCTGTTTGGGCCAAAGCGTTCACCAGACCCATTTGCCACAAGCAAAATAGGCAGTTCCTTTCAGATCCACTCAATCCACGCTGTGGTAGGTGCCCCAGACTGCCTGTGGCAAGTCCACCCCTCACAGGCAAGGAACCCTTGGCCTGTAACTAGCAAGAGGTTTTTGCACACCAACTCTGAAACAGCTAACTCATTTTTCCCCTTCCAGGCTGCCTCCTCCAAAGTACGTGAAGCTTTCATTCTCTCAAAAGGGGAAGAACGGAGTCAAAGGGCCTCAAGGAGCTCATTTTTTCCTTTTTTATGTTCTTTTTGGGCAGATGTCTCTCCATTTTCATCTGTATTTAATGGCTGTGCCCCCCCCTTTTCTTCCCACCACCTGCAAACGGCTTGCACAGAGGAGTGATTCCTCGCAAGCTAGGTGATTCATGCTCCATTAAAGTGTGGAGGGAGGGGAGGGGGGAGAAAATGGCCTCCATGCATCAAGCATGTTATAAGAAGGGAAGCCCCTTCTACCTCCAAGCCCAATTTTAGGCTGACTTGGAAAGGCAGACTATTCCATTCACTGGGTACAAGGAAATGACACACAAAGCTGCCACTTCTCTGTTTTGCCCGTTTCTCTCCCTGTTGCTCTGTACCTACTTCCTGTCCCCGCCCCCCCATTAGTTGTTGGGACTGGGCAGAATAACACACAGCACAATCTTGTCAGCCATGTGTTTGTGTCCCAGGAAGCCCAGGCCATCAGGGAGAAAAGGCCATCTACTCCTGAAAAGGCCATCTACTCCCCATCCACCTGAGAGAGCTGCTACGGTGGCCCTTCTCTGGGCTCCTTCAGAAAGGCTGGTGTGCCCTGACTGAAAGGACAAGTCCACTGGGCTCAGGGCAGGGAAGCGATGCTATCAGCCCGCAAATGAGGTAATGCAGCCCTCAATGCATGAACACCACTGTAATGGTTCTAAGGGGGTTGCTCGTGCGTAAGTTGCCACCACTCCTGGCTAGGTTGCCTGGTTGAACCCTTTCTCTCCGGACAGCCTTGCACTCGTGGCTGTCTCAGTCGCTGGCAGAATCCGTCAGTGGGCGTTTCTTAAACTTCTTCCAGCAAAGAAGTTCTTTGACGCCAAGTCTCCTCCTACTCTCCCTGCACGGAAGTCTTCTGCGCAGGGAGGGTGTGGGCAGCGGAGTACCCGTGCTCTCCCCACTGGTCTCCGCTGAAGAGTCCTGGAGCCTTTTCTCCGATTCCCCCATCTGCCCCCCCGTCACCCCTGGTGTTACGCTGATTTCCTTCCCCAGCAGATGGCCTGCCTCTCTCCCTGCTGGGACCCTCTCCGGCATTGCTCTGGAGCCTTCCCTCTGCCTCTGGCTCCGATGGCAGTTCCCTGACAACCACCATCCTGGGACTCCCCCTACCCAACCTGGCCTGCCGTCTCAAATCTGGTGGGGCACTCCTGTTTTGAGATATTTTTAATTGCATGTCAATTGCACAGGGCATGAAAGTGTGATTACACTTATGACTTGGTATCACTTTTAGCTCAGTCAATATATTACTCCTAGTAAATATTCCTGAAACTTTCTATACCTACCTGAAGATGAAGGCAGGCTATTGCTTGTCCATTTAAGTGCATTTTGAGTTCTAGCTACTGCAAAGCAGTTGTGTGGGGGCATGCACGTAAAAGTTAGTATCTAATCTTGGTGATTATTTCTGCACCCAGAATTCCCGGTAGAATCATCCTTGAGCTCCATGATGTTTTGAATATGTCTTTGACAATTCTGTTCCAGAACTTTTGTAGCATCAGTGAATCGAAGTTCCCAGCAGATGGCGCCACGTTCATCAATGATTAACATGCTGGTAATTTAGGAGCGTTTGAGCCGGAAGAGTCGGCAACAAGAGATTGATTTTTAAAACCACCACCACCTAGCTCTCTAGTGCATAGCAGGGAGGAACTGTCTGATAATAGAGAAGCAATTCAGAACCTAATTTTTGTGTCCATAAAATTCCCAACTCCTTCCCCTGCCTTTCAATATACGATGTCATCTATGTGCTTAACCACCTATTTATCTTTGTAATTCGTATGAATCCTAGTGGTACAGCAATAAAACTGCTAGCACATTTGCAAAGCTAAGCAGGGTCCGGTATGATTTCAAATTGGTTGGGGGACTTGTGTTGAGATTCCTACATTGCACGGGCTTGGATTAGATTATCTTTAGCATTCCTTCCTACTCTACAATTCTATAATATTGCTTGACTGTAAATAAAATCTTGTAGGAGCAAGTATGCAGTTAAGGGGTATTCTGTATCCATTGCTGTCACTTGAGGCTCAGGTGGCCTCAGTGGCTCAGAATGCCTTCCATCAGCTTTGGCTGGTGGCCCAGCTACACTCCTGAGCAGGGATAGCCTAACTACTGTTGTCTATGCTCTGGTAACCCCTAGGTTAGATTACTGCAATGCGTTATATGCAAGGCTGTCTCTGAAGACAGTTTGGAAAGTTCAGCTGGTGTAGAATTCAATGGGCCTTTTCTGTGGTGGCTCCCCATTTGTGGGATGCTCTTTCCAGGGAGGCTCAGCTGGTGCCTTCATTACATATATTTAAGTGCCAGGCAAAACTGTTTTTCTTGAACCAGGTGTTCAGCTGATTAACATTCTATGGCTTTTTTTTGGAGAGGGTTTGTTCAGGGCTGTCTTTAGCAGATGCGGCACCAGGGTGCAAATATCCTCCCAGCGCCCCCAAATTATCACGTATTGGGGGGGGAGCGAAGCTGTGCACTGCCAACCAGTGTGGGGGGGTGCAACTCTTTCCCCATGCCACTGCGGGAGAGCATTCCTTGCAGAGGCTTGGGAGGGAAGTTGCGCCCCGCCAACCATATGGCTGGCAGGTACGCAGCTTCCATCCTAAGTCTCTGTGGGGATCACTCTCCTCCCGAGGAGGCTTGGGAGGGAAGATGCAGGCCCCCAGCCTTATGGTTGGTGGGGCACAGCTGGTGGGCGTGCAGGGAAAGGAGAGGCCACCAGCAAAGCTTTACAGCTCCCCCACTCGCTGGGCGCCCCTGAGAGGCCAGCGCCCTGGCGCGACGCACCACTAAACCCTAAGGGAAAGACAGTTCTGGGTTTGTTTGTTTTTTTATTATGCATTTTGTATTCTCATTTTGTATTTTTCTGTTGTGAACTTTCTTGGGATTTTTGGATGAAGGGCAGTATGCAAATTTTAATAATGATAATGATATAGTTCTGGTCAATCTCTATTAAGAGAGTGAGATGTCAGGGTCAGGCAGGAGTCAGAAGTGTGGGCAGAGGAGGTAAGGGGCAAGAGTGGAAGGAGCCAATGATTTGTGGGCTTCTGAGCCACCCATCAGGCAGGGGAAAGGGGACAAGTGTGGATGGTCAGAGATGGGAGACGAGGAGGTGGGGGAGAGTTACATGAAAGTGCAGAGGTAGAAGAGACAGTCCTAGAGAGAGTTGGGCAGTTCGAATCTCCTCTTTCCCCTTCCCCACTCTTCAATGACACAGAGAGGCTTAAAGTGACGGTAGCAGCTGGAGCTACCATGTAGGGGAAATCACAAGTTGCTTACATGCACTATGTCAGATGAGGGGGGGAGGGGGTTAAATGTGGTTGGGCTGTTGCTGCAACTATCTGGGTTGGAGCACAAGTCTGAAGAAGGAGGTGCCTAGCCAGGCAATTAGCAGGATTGCTGCTTCTATCCCTTGCACCTTAGGAACTGATGTAATTGAGTGCTTTGCCAGTAAAGAACTCAACTTCCAAACGCTTGTCTTCATTGGGGCTGCGTGTGCTCAGAAGATGAGCCCATTTGGATCCTCCACTAACCATGGGGGAGGAATTAGATTCAGTGCACATTTAAAAGCCAATCTACCCAGTTTGCACTTCCTGAAACAATACACAAAGTGAACACACAGCTGCCCTTCGAAATTCACACATTCCCGAATTTTGTGATGCAGGTCTCCAACCAATAATGTGTGCAAAAATGCCCATGCTGGGAGAAGGAGTGCAGAAATGCATGTATGGGTGAACATAACATGCAAAATGCATCGTATTAGGGTGGGGTGCTTGTAAAACTATTGTTATGATTTTTCCAGGGTGTCAGTCCGGCCGGAAACCTGTGCCCCCTTCTGAACCTTTAATCCTATATCTGTGAGGGCATAATGCATAAGAGGAAGCCTGGCAAACTAGCCCCTCTCTCAAGGTAATGGCTTAGCTGACCAGTTGAGTGCTCATCAGCATCTCAACAAATGAGCTAAGTGATGGTGCTCTCTAGGAAAAGGAGCAGGCATTCCTCTCTCCTTCATTCCAAGGGAACCAAACTCCACAAAAGCACCTGGAACCCCCAGAGTCTCTCAGCACTTGGAGATTGGGGTGGAGTGTTAACAATATGCACATTAGGCAAGATTGCATATAGCACTGTGTAAATTGGAGAAAACTATGCATTCCAGGGCAGACAAGTTTTGATGAGGACTTTAATAAGCCCACTAGTTATTATGGGATGCCCATAACTCTATTTGTTATTTGTTGTAACTTGCTCAGCTGCTGCCATGGTGCTCTCTAGCTAGATTTTCAGCAATGCCCACATGAAGACCAGTGGTCATTTGGCCTCTCAATATGCCACGAAGCACGGACGTAAATGCACTTTGTGATGCCTTGGGGCATTTAGTCAGCCTACATTAGACTGTTGCTATATTACCTTTACTTCCACTGACAATAGAGAGCTGTTCCTGGCAAGGTGGATATCTGAGCTATGTGATGACAGATATTTGTATTGTTTAGCTTTGTTCTGCTTTGCAATTTACTTGGATGATCCCCTGCAGACCCAAAGTGGGTCCCAGAGCAAAACAGGGCAGGATGGTTTAGATTACAGCTGTCAGAAGCAGTTATTTGGAAGTAGGATCAGACAGCCAAAGAGATCTGAAGGGAATGAAGGGTGAGGCTATTTATTCCAAATATCCTTACCTATTTGGGATTTGGGAATCATTTGATGGAGGCTAAGCAATATTCTACTATTAGACGAACAGCCTTGGGAGTATTTGCATTTGTGAATTTTTGTGCACACAATGGGAAGAAATCCGCCTGCAGCCTATTTCTGTGGATGTGTGATGAAGTTGCAAACTGAATGGGACAGAAGATCTCTCTGAAGAGTGAGGGAAAGGAGTGATAGACAAATTCAAACAATCAAAAGCTAATAATAATAATAATAATAATAATAATAATAATAATGATGATGATGACTTGGGACATTGGATGTTCTCATGATCTGAGAAGGGGCTTGTGTATGTAGTCGTCTTCTTGGAAAGTATTTTGGTGAACTGCTAGATTGAGAGTGGAAACATTATTTGACCAGAGTAGCCAAGTACAATAAGGAGCTGAAGAGCTTTTCCTGATATATGATTAAATAAATAAATGGAGAAACACAAGACAGCCTTAAGCCATCTAGCCATCTTCCCCTGCTGCAATAGGAATCACATGCTGAGAGGGATGCTTATACTGTGAAAACCAGGAATGCCTCTGACTTGTCCAAAGTACGTCTTCCACATCGCATTGTACTTTAGATGCAATACTCATCTAGATGAACAAGAAGTGCAAGGCACTGCTGGAGGAGGTAGACAGAGGGATGTCCTGTCTCCTCCCCACTTTTGTAATTTGAGGAATTGGCTGGCACCACATGTAGTGATGGCTACTAACTTGGGTGGTTTTAAAAGGGGAGTTATTAGCTGCTAGTCATGGTCATGAGATTTCTATTACCCCCAAGATCTGAATACCAGTTGCTGGGGAACTTGAGCAGGACAGTTGCTATTGTGCTTGTACTCTGCTTGTGGGCTTCCCAAATGCAACTATGGGAAACAGGACCATTGGTGTGACCCAGCAGTGCTCTCTTTAGAGCATAAGACGGATTGCATTTGTATGTACTGGTAATTTGTGTGTGTGTTGACACATTTTGGGCTGGTTTCAGCTCAATTGTTGCACTAGCAGAAGCCAGGGCAACAAGTCCTGCTAGCACAATGGAGCTTTCTCCCCCTTCTCCTCACTCCATCTCCACCCCCATCACCTCTGGGGAATCAGGGGAACCCCAAGAAACATGGGAGGGGGAAGGAGAGCAGAGATTACTCTCTGGAAAGCAGAAATGTTTGTCCTGTGGAACAATCATAATAGTGCAACATGGAATTCCACTCTTTATATTCAACCTTCACTCAAGTTCTACCCCCCCCACCTCCCACCCCTCCATTTGTCCTCCTAAAAACCCTGTGAGCCAAGCTAGGCTGAGAGGCATGCATGCATATGTATATGTATATGTATATGTATATGTATATGTATATGTATATGTATATGTATATGTTTGTGCATGTGTATTTATAGCCTGCTTTGCAACTAAAAAGCAAGTTCCCAAGGTGGAGAACAATACAATAAGAACAACGTACTGTGGAGACAGCACAGGAACAAAGTGTAAGAAAGTCTTTCCTCCTGAGTAGAAACTGTTGTGCAGAGAATCTCTTGCTAAACCATCAAGCAGTTGGTTCCCTGAGACATTTGTGCACCATTTGTACATTGTAATGATCAGTGTGGGGCAGAGAGGGAGATGAGGATGATAGTAGCAGGTAAGGCCGTCTTAGACCACAGATGGGGACCCTTTAGCTCTCCAGATATTGCTGAACTGCACCTCCCATCATCCTTGGCTGCTGGACATGCTTGCTGGGGCTGATGGAAGTTGTAGTTCAGCAACATCTGAAGGGCCAAAGGGTCCTCACACCCAGTTTAGAGGATGGAATTAAATGTGCAGGTGCCATTTTTCAGCACTCACCTGTTTAATGCAAGGTGCTTCATCCCACACAACTGCTTGTTGTTGGTGTAGCACTAGGCAAACTAGCAGGGCATGGTTACATTGTCTTATACATTTTAATATTATTAGACAAGTGGAGGGATCAAATGTCCAGTTGCCTCCCCCCCCCTTTGCTTCCAAGAGAACCCTTGCCCTTTAACAAGCACCTAACTTTCTCTCTCAGATGTTAAACCCACCTTCATGGCCTGCAGTCTCAGCTGCTGTGCTTCATGCCCTGTTCCTAAATGTTGCCAGTGATTGCAGCCTCTGATGTGGGACTGAGGTTCAGGCTCCTGGTGGGTTCTCTAATGGCAAGGCATATGCCTTGAAGTTTAATTAACCATGTGCTTTGGAATCCAAGCAGCAGTGCACTCTTCTTTGCTTCCCAATAATGATCTTTTCTCACCCCGCCCTTCCCTAAGCCAATCCGTAGATGCCTGGCACACAGGCTGTTTGAATTATAACACTAATTCTCACAAGCCCATCTCTCATAGTGAAGAGCTGCTACATCCTGTTCTGCAAAGCACCCAGGGGCTGCACGGGAATGCTGATTAAAATGCAAGACTGCAAAAGGCACCAAACCCGGTGCGTTCTCTAAATATTTTTCCTTTTTTTAACAGCCCTGCATATGTGCAAATGTAATCAGGCAGCCGGGATGACTGCTGGGCTCCGAAATGCTTTTTAATGAGGCAACCAGGAGTGAGAATTGCTCCGAGTTTGGTGAGTTGCAATCAGTGTTCCGGTACCTGCAGTGCTGGGGCCCTCTCTTGATCCCTATTTATTTGCCCTATTTAATGCCTTCTTTGCTCAGAGGCAGCATTTGCAGTTATTGTATTGTAACAACAGCAGAAATAGGAAAGGCCTGATGCCAACACATCTGTGGAAAGCCACAGTGACATGTTCACTATCAGGCTGCCTGATGCTACCCTGGCCAGAGCATTGCCAGATTCACTATTTGGCTAGGCACTCCTGCTACAACTAAGATAGATGGCAGGTATTGGTTGCTGTCATAGGTATGCCCAGCACATTTCATTAGGGTCTGCACTCAGGAATTATTCATTTCCTTACTTATTTCAATGAAGGAAGAAGGACAAGGAAGAGGTAAAGCGGTAAAAAGCTAACAAAGCAATGACAACAAGAATGGTCAACAAGCCAAAAAATGATATTTTCCCTGCAGATAAAAAGACCCATGCCAAGCTGACCTTGCCAAGCAGGGCAGATCTTGAGGGCTGAGGGTGTGCCACAAAAGCAGTCCCCCACACCCACAGATTTCTCTCCACGGAAGGTGGCCAGAGAGCTCAGACAGAGACAAAGACAGGCACAGGCAGAAGAAAAAGTCTGGAACTGACCTGCAGCTTCTGCCTGCAGAGGATGAATCCATCCTCCCTCAGTGGAGCCAGTCACCACACTACCACTTCCAGAAGATAGATGCCGGCAGAAGCTGCATCTGGTTTGGCTTTCTTCATATGACAAAACTCTAGGGACTTGGGTATTTCTGTAATACTTGCTTGGTTCACAAATATACAGATAGTACATCACTGGAGGGCATTAGCAGGCTCTCTTACAAAGCAGCAGATCTGCTGTCTGGCATCAGAAACAGAGAGAAAACCCTGCACTTACAAGGTGTCCAACTATCTCAGAGTGCTTTTTCTGCCTATTCTGAAACTATCTAATCTCTTCTAAACCTATACACATGCCTATGGAGAGACTGCTGGATTGCACCAGTGGCTCATTGAGGCCAGCCCCCGTTTTCACCATGACCAAGCAGATGCCTGTGGGAAAACTGGAAACAGGATCTGAGCACGAGAGCACTCTCCCCTCCTGTGGTTTCCAGCAACTGGTATTCGGGGCATAACCATCATGGTTAGTAACCATGCCTTCTTACCTTACCTGCCTTCCTTCCTTCGCTGCTGGTGTGTGAGGGAGAGAGGAAGCAAGAGAACTTTCACAAGTTCTGATGCCTGCATTTCCTGTACACCTCCTACAGCAAAGCAGTGTCAAAGTACTAGCATGAAAATACACAGAGGCAGATCCAGATAATTACTGCTGATACAACCCCCTGCGATGCCAGCATGAAAAGCCACAAAGTTCCAGTTTGAAAAGAACACGCAGCACAGCCGCCTTTCCTGAGTCCGAGATGCACCAAGCTTCCAGCTGTGTTGAACTAATTGAATTCTCTGCTCCTGCAACTGGCCCCAGTGATAAGGCCAAGCAAATTAGGATTTAAAAAAAAAAAATGCTTGGGGCATCAGCTTTACCAAAAACAAACAGTGCTGCTGTGAATTGATAACAATAGAGAATCTTTGCTTCAGCTGTGCATGGATGCAAAGACTGATGCTTCTGAACATCAGGGGAGAAAAGCAGGGGTGGCAGAAGCAAGCAGCGTCGTTATTGATTTCTTCTAGACCAGCATGTTGGAAATATGGAAGAACTAATGAAATTAAAACAGCCCAGCCCAGTCTGTGTTCTCAGCAACTATATATACAATCAAAGTGTGCAAGAACCTAACCTCCTTGTGTTACATTTTTGTGTGCAGATTTTGCATTGTACTATTATGGTGCAAATGGGACGTGGGTGGCGCTGTGGGTTAAACCACAGAGCCTAGGACTTGCTGATCAGAAGGTCGGTGGTTCAAATCCCTGTGATGGGGTGAGCTCCCATTGCTCGGTCCCAGCTCCTGCCCACCTAGCAGTTCGAAAGCACATCAAAGTGCAAGTAGATAAATAGGTCCCGCTCCGGCGAGAAGGTAAACGGCGTTTCTGTGCACTGCTCTGGTTTGCCAGAAGCGGCTTAGTCATGCTGGCCACATGACCCAGAATAAAGCGAGATGAGTGCCGCAACCCCAGAGTCAGTCACGACTGGACCTAATGGTCAGGGGTCCCTTTACCTTTTATTATGGTGCAATAGTTTGCTACTACAATAACTTAGCAGTGGGATGCTTTGATATGGTATTGATATGGGCGGCCACTTTAATGGCTCGAAAAGAGGATTAGACAAATTGAGAGAAACCATAATGGATGCCATTTGCCCATTCCGACATGTGACCCTGTTGAACTCCAGTTCCCATCAGCCCTGCCCCAGACAGCATGGTCAATGATGGGGGATAGTGGGAGCTGCAGTGTGACAATGTCTGGAGGGCCGTGGGTTACCTACCCCTGCTCTAGACTCTTGCCCCTTGAGCTACATGTACTTCAGCCCACCGATTTGAATGGATTTAAGGGCACTTAACTCTGTGATGAATTGTGGCCTCAGCTTAGACTTGGCTTCTGTGTCGATGCTCTACAGCCCATGTCAGTTGCGCCATCTTTTCCTATTGGCGCTGCTGTCATTTGGAGGGTTTAATTTTATTCAGGCTGCTGGGCCCACTTTCACGCATGTTGGCTCAGGGTAAATCTATCAAGGCATCCTTAGAGGGCCTCACATTCCCTCTTTATGGTTAAATAGCAGTTTAAGGAGAATTGAGAGAGCCAGCTCATTATTCCTCTTTATTTACAGCCTAGGCAAATGTGAAACAAGGGGAAAGGGCTTGCAAAAAAAAAAAAAAAAAAGGGGGGGGGGAGCTGGCACTGCGAGGCTTGCAAGGGTAGCCAGGGGGCCTCTGGCAATGGCATTCTGAAGTCACAGAGCTAGACTGAGCAGCACCAAGCATGAATTTGCATGCTTATAGCAATGTATTTGTACAGTGGTACCTCAGGTTAAGTACTTAATTCATTCTGGAGGTCCGTTCTTAACCTGAAACTGTTCTTAACCTGAAGCACCACTTTAGCTAATGGGGCCTCCTGCTGCTGCCGCGCCGCCAGAGCATGATTTCTGTTCTCATCCTGAAGCAAAGTTTAACTCGAGGTACTATTTCTGGGTTAGTGGAGTCTGTAAACTGAAGCGTATGTAACCCAAGGTACCACTGTAATGACAAATCTTTTTTAATGAAAAGAGAGAGAGAATGAGTTTTGTGCCAATGTGATTGGTTTAATAGCAGAACCAGACTACAGACTCACCACCCTTTCTTTGCATTTCATTATCAAATTAAAACAAATAAAAAGCTTTAGGAAATTGGATGAACAAATAACAAAGTGACTTAAAGATTAACACATTTAATAATGGCACAAGTTTTTGTGTAGTAGAGTGGACTGCATCAGAGGCAGCAAAGAAAGAAAGCACTCTGGAAAATGGATGAATGAGTGTGAGAAAAGACAACTAGGTTTACACACACACACACACACACACACACACACACACACACACACCAACTAACAACTTACACAACAATATGCTTTTCCAGCTTTGCATATTGGTAATGCTAATGCCAAATCATAACAAAAGGAGTCCATGTTTTGCAGAGTTGTTATAACAGACCATTTTATAGACACACTTTGTCATTATATGCATTTCCATGATCTGCAACTCCAAAATGATCCCTCTCCTAAAAGTCCAAAGACTTGCAGTGTGATCCTGCACATGATTCAGAATCCTGCAGTGTGATCCATCATCCCCCTGGATTTGTGTAGAGATTAGGCAGTGTTGCATATCCCACACTTCACGGTGCCTTTTCTAGTCACTTTTTTATTGCAAAAAGTCCAGATCCTATTAGGGAAGCAGGTTTATCTCAGAAGAGCTCCAAACCATTCTTTAATTTTGCAGTCATAATTTGCTGGGATGGGGCTGAATCCAACCTGAAAAAATAGTGGCAGCCTGGAAGCACCCATAATGTGAAGTTCCAGCTCCATTAACTACCCTTCCTCCTGAGCATCCATTGATGGCCTTTATCATTCTTGTCTGCTTTCCTACCTGCATTATATAGGTTGCTTTACTGAAGTAGCAGAGCTCTTATATGGCTGATCATAAGTGGACAAGCAGACTGAAAATATGATTAATGGCTTCCAGTTTGCCTATTCTTACAGCGCTCCTCTTCCTCTCCCCCACCCAGGTTTTTTTGTTGCTTTTTCACAAGGCTCTCCTGGGCAATTTGTAAAAGTAAACACAGAAACACCGATGCAATATCAGACACAGGTCATTTTCTTCCTGTCAGCCCTGTGTATCATTTGCTAGTTTATTGACATCCCAGGATCATGCAAGGAGGGCTGCCAGAGCTCTTAGCATTATTTATTTATTCCTGAGTTTGCTCAGACCTTTAATCAAAGTGCAAAAGCATTTCAAGAAGAAAAACGGGCTTCCCAAAACTGTTTGTATTCAGGCTTTGTTTTGAGGGGTTCACGGAACGTGCATCTGTCTGTAGATTTTTTCATGTAGGCTTTTTGGATGGGACCATTGCAAGGTCAAATCTATCCATACCTCATTTTCTCCTGACAAACAACCTGATGATACAGGCTAGGCTGATGGACATTTTGCTTTCTGGAATACAGGCATTAAGAATTGTGTTAGAAAATGCATAATAACTTTAGTGTGCGGATGTCACTGTGATTGAAGAGGAGGTTGATGGCATGCCATAATGGCAGCCCCATTGGATCTAGAATGGCACATTTTCATTGCCAGCACTAGCACCTAGGAGTCAGCCATTCTAGTCTATCAGTTTTCCTGAGAGAAAGAGACATTTGCTCTTAAGTTCCCCTGCAGTAGTGTGCCTTCACATTGGTATTAATGGCTTGTATTCAATTCACTACTAAGCAACGGTGTCATCAGCACAAAGGTTTACAGCCCCCCCCCATATACTCCCTAATTCTATTCTGGGTTCCCCTCCAAACCTCTGGATCAGATTTGAAGAGGGTGCAGGACATGCACAGGGGAAGGAGAGGGGAAAGTCCTGTTGCACAAGCATCCATCCTTGCATTGATAGGACTGTTCCTTAGTGCTGCATTGAATACAAGCCAATGTTTCTTTCCCAGAAAACAGTGTTATGCACCACCCCCTTCTCTGAGCACTGAGAAGTTACAAGGGCAGTACTACGGGGTCTAGTTTCCTTTCAATAAGACAGTGCAGGAGATTGATGCTATCTTTGTAATCTCCGCTTTAGTTACAGATCTGCACCCACTCTTGGAGGCACTGGTGCTGTGGTCTAAAGCACTGAGCCTCTTGGGCTTGCCGAGTGGAAGGTCGGCGGTTTGAATCCCCGTGATGGGGTGAGCTCTGTCCCAGCTCCTGCCAACCTAGCAGTTCGAAAGCATGCCAGCGCAAGTAGAGAAATAGGTATTACTGTGGCGGGAAGGTAAATGGCGTTTCTGTGTGCTCTGGTTTCCATCATTGTGTCCCGTTGCGCCAGAAGTGGTTTAGTCATGCTGGCCACATGACACAGAAAGCTGTCTGTGGACAAACGCCGGCTCCCTCGGCCTGAAAGCAAGATGAGCGCTGCAACCCCATAGTTGCCTTTGACTGGACTTAACTGTCCAGGGGTTCTTTACCTTTTTCTTTTTTACCTTGCTTCTGAATACCAGTTACTGAGAATCGCAAGTGGGGAGAGTGCTGCTGCACCCAGCTTCTGCTTGCAGGCTTCTCACAGGCACCAGTCACTCCAGAAACAGGACGATATGATTTGATAGGGCTTTGGCCTGATCCAGCATTGTGGACAAGTGTCCAGTTGAGCAGGGTGAGCATAATCAAGGAACACACTGGGGTGGAAAGCCAAAGTGTTTATTCAGCCATGGCAGAAGGCACAGAATAGGTTAATACCTGAAAAATCTGTTGACTCTAAGGAGCTCACGACACATATTTATACAGTTATACATCATTACACATGAAGAACGTGTGATCACAGACATGCTTTGCTAAAGTCAAGCAGGTAATACCTAGTTGGGTCTCACAGGAAACACCTTGTGGCCAGTCTTCAAGGCTTGAGGGGATTAGTTCCTAAATAAAATGTTTTAGCAGATTCGGTGGTTACGCTCTGTCACAACCTCTTCCCTCCTGGACGCTGCCTTTCCAACAACGCCAGGAACCCCCCAACCACAAAGTCTGAACATTTGTGTTTCCCAAAAGGCACCAGCACTACCAGGAAACTTCCAACCACAAAGTCTGTCGAAAGTGGACAGTTTGACTTTTCTTCTAAAAGCACCTTGTGGACAGCTAAATGGGCCATGCTAAGTAGGTCATGTCAGTTGCAAGCTATCATCATGGACACACTTAGACCAAGGGGGTCTCTCTAGCTCCTTCACCAGCAGGGCTCTTCTTTTGCTCCTGCCAGCATTTTGAGGGCCCTTGAGCAAGAAAGATATCCTCCTTGGATCCCCTTCCTCAGTTTGACTATCTCCTCTTCTCCATTATCACTTCCTGTCCCTCTTGTTCCTCATCATTGCTACCCCTTCCTTACTTCTCTGGCAGAGAGCTGATGAGCAAGCAGGTAGTGCCATCTATTGCTCTTCGTTCTTACCACCACCATCTGTCTAGGCCAGAATGAGAGGTGTGTGAACGAGTGAGCTGTCAGCGGGCCCCCTTCTGGGTATGGGCCCTCAGTAAATGCCCAGCCATGCTGATCCTCTGATGAGCAGAGCATAAACAGAGGCAAAGAGAGATGCCTACAAAGCAGATCCCTAAATTCCATTGAACTGCCTGGTGGTGCCTGTTAGGGGCTGGGATTGCTGCAAAGAATGTTGAATTACAGTGGAGCCTCAGGTTACGTCACCCTTGGCTTGAAATTGGCACAAACCCAGAAGTATTGGAATGGGTGACTTCTGGGTTCGCGCTGTTCGTGCACGTACAGAACCACTAAATCGCGTGTGTGTGGAGATGCGATGCTTTGCGTTGTGTCATTTTAGGGTTGCGGTGGGTCCTCCAGAATGGATCCCCGCTGTAACCCAAGGTTCTACTGTAGCAGATTTTAGTCTGATCTAGGAAAGTGGTTCATAAGTACAAGTGCAGACTCAGGATCCCTTAATCCAGATTAGTTATGCCTGGCTTGAGTAAGTGCCCTACTTTAGAAATGCAGCACACACTCGTGTGTGTGTGTGTGTGTGTGTGTGTTTTTAAGCAGACCATACAAAACTGAAAGTCAGTTCAAACCACGGAATAAAGAAGATGAAAGAATGTTATTTGCTCCACTTCCACACAGAAATTTTCCTGCTGCAGTGCCTTATAAAAGCTTCAAAAGGAGGAGGCTATAGCCCGATGTACAGAACGTTACCTTTGGAGTAGTAATGCACTTTCTGGCAGCTCAGAGTTTTGGAGGGTGGGGAACAGTCCTTCAGCAGTGGCCTTTCAACCAATCCATGAATAAATGAAGCCTCTAGATCACTGGAACACCAGAGGATGCTTCAAAATAGCCTCCTTGGTGCAGTGCATTAGTTGACTACATAGCTTCAGTGTGTGTAATGAGCAATATATTAATTTATAATTAGTGTAATACAGTAGAGCTCAGCAAATAGCTTGGTGCATCCTGGATAATTCATCAAGAAAAGGAGCAGCCCTTAATGGGCTCGAAGGTTTGCCTGTCCCCTGTAATCGGGAAGGGCAGAATTTATTGTGATTCCTTTTACGGGGCAATTTGATTGCAGCCACACATCTTCATTTCGTGCCTCTTTCCTCCTGCTGCTGCTGCATCCTGCACAGAGAAGGCTGCTCCAAAACTAAAGGACTCCACTGTACCTTCTGTGGTCTCATTTGCTACTACGCATTTGCAGAGTGTGCTGCTTCACATAACCTTTGACCTCAAGGACTCCCTCCAGTATAAACTCTTTGCTCCAAAATGTTGCCTTGTCACTTTCATAGCAGTTTCCCAGAAGTGTGCTTTCTCTCTCTCTCTCACTCTCACACACTCTTCTATTTCACTTGCATCCGCCCCACCTATTCTGTTTTATAGGATTTTATAGGATTTTGCCTGGTGGCTCCGATCTTTTTATGATCTGATCATAGGGACAGTAAAAGGCTGAAACTGAGACCACAGGGGAAACGCTATGCAACTGTAGTAACAGTCATGATTCCCGCCACTGATAGATCCACTAATGGAAATTTTCTAAGCATTCTCTCTGCAAGAAGTGAAGTTACAAGGAACCAGGCAGAGGGCCTTCTCAGTAGTGGCGGAATGCCCTTCCACCAGATGTCAAGGAGATAAACAACGACACAACTTTCCAAAGACATCTGCAGGCAGCCCTGTGTCAGGAAGTTTTTAATGTTTGATACTTCACTGTGTTTATTTTATATTATGTTGGACACCACCCAGACTGGCTGGGGCAAACAGTTGAATGGGTGGGGTATAAGTAATAAATCATCGTCATCCAAGGGAGGAGCAGTAGTAGCAAAGCATTTGTTTTGCATGCAGAAGGCCTCTGGGTCAGTCCCTGCTATTTTCTGCTAAGGGACACTGGATTTAAGTTCTGAGAAAGACAGAGTAGCTGGCACTGGCAAAGATGGACCAATGGTTCAAGTTGGGGGATGATTTGCCTCCAAGACCTTTTTAGGGTTAAATCTTAAACAATCTTACAAGTGGCTGCAAACCTCCTTTGGCCCAGTCATGTCTTTACCTGTACCACAGTTGACATCATGCATGACATCAGGAGTAGGGCAGGTGGGTGTGGCCAAAACAATATTGTGGGCAAAATGGGGAGGCCTGGAGGGTCTAATTATGCTCCCGCCCTTTTCCCCTAAAATGGCTATGTCAATCAAGCCCTGTTCTGTCCAGCAACAGGAAGCTCCCCACATAATTCTTGATTTCTGCCGCATGACAAATAGCACATAGGGGGGAATTTAGATCAGGAAAATGACACTGAAGGAACATGTTAAATAACTCCCCCTTCCGCCAGCAATGCTGTACTGATGAAAAGTGTAAGGTCCTAGAGAACAAGGAAACTGCTGAGACTTATAAAAAGCTGCGGGAGAGGGACACTGAGCGACATCATGGGAGGGGTGTTTCTAGGACTAAGCTGAAACTGTGAAGCCCCTTGTTATTTTTCCACTTGGTGGTTGTTTAAGTAATCTTCTATAATGCTTACTTGGAATGCATTTCCTTTTTTCTTTGTTGTAAGCTGCTTTGAGCATGATTTATTGATGGAAAAGTGGCATATGAATGAATGAATCAATGAATGAATGAGCTGGCAGAAGAGGGAAGTGGGATAGCGCAAAGGGACACTTCCTTGCAACCAAATATGGTCAAGGGGATGAAGCGACTCCGCTATGAAGAGAGGTTGCAGCATTTGGAACTTTTTAGTTTAAGAGAAAAGGCAAGTAAGAGGTGGCATGATACAGGTTTATAAAATGATGCCTGGCATGGAGAAAGTGGGTACAGAAATGTTTTTCACTGGTCCAGCATCTTGTTCTCGCGGTGGCCAACTAGATGCCCATGGGAAGCCTGAAATCAAGACCTGAGCACAACAGCACTCTCAGATGTATGGAGATCAGTGAAGGTAGAAAAAAGGTAGCAGATTTAGTAGCCATTGTTCCATCTCCACCAAAGACTCTGGGTAAACTTGAACAAGCCAGTTAATTTTTCTGGGCCTCTTATACAAAACCCATTGATATGGGCTCCTTCTGTACAGCATTAAATGTAAAGGTAAAGGTAAAGGTACCCCTGCCCGTACGGGCCAGTCTTGACAGACTCTGGGGTTGTGCGCCCATCTCACTTAAGAGGCCAGGGGCCAGCGCTGTCCGGAGACACTTCCGGGTCACGTGGCCAGCGCGACATCGCTGCTCTGGCGAGCCAGAGCCGCACACGGAAACGCCGTTTACCTTCCCGCTGGTAAGCGGTCCCTATTTATCTACTTGCACCCGGAGGTGCTTTCGAACTGCTAGGTTGGCAGGCGCTGGGACCGAGCAGCGGGAGCGCACCCCGCTGCAGGGATTCGAACCGCCGACCTTTCGATCGGCAAGCCCTAGGCGCTGAGGCTTTAACCCACAGCGCCACCTGCGTCCCAGCATTAAATGTAGAAGACCATACAAGCCAAACTTAAGGACTTGACCTTTCAGAACCTTAGGAGGCGGTTCTGAAATTGACAAGATCACTTAAGTACTGGTATAAAGAGCAGTGTGGTTTTTCAATAAAATCTACATACATAAAATCAGCGGTTTTGTCCTAAAAGGCCACTTTTGGAGTTTTGGATAGAACGAACTTCATTAGGATTTCATTTTCTTCCTTGCCTGGGGAGCTGTTAGTTGTGAAGAATAAAAACTACCTCGGCTCAGCATGCCTTTTTCTATACCGAAAGATCTTCGTGAAATCTTGAAAGCTGCAGGCTTCTGTGGGAAGGGGATTTCATTTTCTGTGAAATGATTTGGAAACAAACATAATTGTACTTACAGCAATGAAATTTTAATTGTGCAGGCTTCATCCGATGAACAATCTGGTCTAATTTAACAAGAATTTCAGTGATTAAAAAAAAAAGAAATTTATCTGATTTGGTTTCACTTTTGTCAACGAAAACGTTTTTATTTGGAGAGTAACACACTATTGGCTTGTTATCACAGGACTATTAAGGGGTTTCCCTCAATTATTTGATTAGTATTAAAAATGCATTCGATTTAGCTCCCTTGTTCAATAACCGTTAAATTGTTATTGTTGTCTTTTAAGCTTTATGATCTTGGCATCCTGAATAGTAAAATGTTAGAATCACCCAGGGCCCATTTTAAGTGTGTGCATTCTTGTGATATATTGCTCGGCCAAATAATGTTTAAATGTTATCTCATGCTACACATTTACTCTACAGTTGTGATTATACCAAGCATGGGGGGCATGTTACACTGTTTATCCAAATACATACTGGGAAATGGCAGGGACTAGACCACTTACCTATGTGTAGAATAAAACAGGTTTTGTGAACCGGTCCGAAGTTGCAATCCATCCTGGCCCCAGAAGCCCATCAGCTAAAGTAGACCTTGCTGTAGATACGGTTGCATCATGTCATAATGGACTGCCAGCCACTCTGCAGCAGCACCCTGCCTGCATTGACCACCACCCCACTCATTGCAACTGCAACGGGAATCCCCTTCCTGAGCTCCAAGCATCATACAGCTGCAATGGTCAGAATGGCACTGAACAGCTGGGGCTGGAAGGAGACAGAACCAGGCCCTTTATATTTTCTTCAGGCAGCAGAAGGCTGTCAGGAGGAGGAGCAAGAAAGGACACAGGGAGGGAGGCTCTTCACAGTGACCTCTGTAGAAAGCAGGGAGAGTGGTCAGCCATTATATTCTTATTTCACATTTATATCGAAATTGTGAGCAAAGAAAATATTTCACACGTATTCTTGGATTCTTTACAATAACTCTGAAAGGCAGGCCAGTGTGATGCTCCAACATTGCTGGTGGGAGGTGGGAAACAGTGAGTTCCTAATGCCATTTAATGTGTTCACTGCAGAAGCAAAATGTGAACCAGTGGCTTATTAGGCTTTGCACTATGCCAAGAAGTCCTAGCCTAGTGTCTTCTATTTTTCTGCCAGGCTGGCTCTCACTGACATACTGAGCCAATTAGTGATTCCTCTAACGCCTTCCACTAAATTCATTTTATACTTTGAAATTCAGCGCTTTGCCTTTGTTCTCCTTTAAATTTGGCACAATATGCACGCACCCCTGATCCTGTCCCGTGCTGAACCCCAACCCCAATTAAGCGCGGATGGGAGCGCAAACTTGATCGACCTCCAGCGACCCCCAAAATGCAGCTCCTCACCCAAAGGCAAGGAAGGAACTGCATCTCCTTCCTTGTAGCCTTGGAAGCGAAGGGACAACGCAGGCTCGCCACTTTTGCTCTCGAACAGCCTCGCGTCAGGCAGACAGTCACGCTGTCCTTACCTCTGCACCAGCATGCCAGAGAAAAGGCTCCACCTGTTGAATTTCTGCCTGCCACACCGCTGATGATGAAGGTGCAACGACTCTTACCTGCCGCGGGAAGAAGCGCAGCGCCGCCCCTACGCCCAGACGGAAGGGAGGAATCTAGTAAGAGGACCTCGCTAGATCCCTGGAACCTAAGACGCTCCTTCCCCTCCAAAAAAGGGAAGAATGCCCCTGTCGGCCTGTAGGGGTCGCTGCGGTCCTTCCGTGCGCCCGCCTCTGCGCGCCCAGCAGCCCCCGGAGGAGGCTGAGGCTCAGGCTGGCAGCGCGCGGAGCAAAGGCAGCCGGATGCCGTGGCGAGCGGAGCCTCCTGCAAAGGCTGCGCGCGCGTGCCGAGCGGCAGCAGGGAGACGCCGGGCAGCCCCGCCGGAGAGATTGGCCGAGGCGATGCCAGGCGGCCCCGGGCGCCAGAGCCGAGGAGGCGTGGGCACGAGGCACCGCTGCTGACTCGCGGCCGCGACGGACGGATCCCGACGGCCCTCCCGGGGCGCAGCAAGCTGGGCAGAGCGAGAGGGGCGCCAGAGCCGAGGGGGCCCGCCGCCAGGACGCGCCGCCCACCGGTAAGGGAAGCACGTCGGGGATGGCTCGGCGCGGCCGCTTCGGAGGGGGGCGAGCGCGCCAAGTTTCCCCGCGGGCTCGACGGGGCAGCGAGCCGCCTCTGGGCTCCTCTCGCGCAAGTTTGGGGGCTTGGCGGTGGTCCTGCAGCCGGCTGGACGGCGAGAGCTGCGCCGCTCCGTCGCGCCTGCTTGTGCCTGGCCGGCTACCGGGGACGCGGTGGTTTCGGCCAGCAGGCCGGTCAGGGTGCCTGCGTTGCGCGCTCTCGGGGCTGGAGCGACGGGCGAGCTAGTTTGGGAACTGAACTTCAGCGTTCTCAGCGCCGAGCGCGTTGTCGAAATCGGATCTGGGATGGGGGTCTCTTCGCTCTTGCTTCAAGGGAAACTGGAGCGCCGGCAGTCAGAAGAATGAAACGGGGTCTGCTAAGCCAGGCTCCGCTTGCAAGGGACGGCGATCAGAGTTCGCGACGGCTCCGATGCCGTCTGGGCAGGTCTGACGTGCACTCCATTTTGGCTGGGCTTTGGCAGTGCGCACGTTTGAAGACAACTGGTGTTCTTGAGAGGGGTGTGTATGTGTGTGTGTGGGAGAGAGAGAGAGAGAGAATGATTTAAAGCTTTCCGAACACGGTGGAGAGCAAAACTCCGAGTGCAAAACGAAATGACACCGGCCACTAACAAGAAATCCAGGAAATCTAACAACAGCAATTGCTCCTAATACTCCTCGGTCAGCCCTACTGTTAATTCAGCAGTCTTCCATACGTAGAATAGGAAAGCACAGTACGGGCGGGGTATCTGCAAGAGGCAGTGAATCTTTGGAGGTCTTCATACCTTCCCCAACAAGGCTTGCAGGGGGATTTGTTGAGTTCTGGTCCTTAGCATGCAAAATCAGCACCTTGCTCTCCGCAGAGGTCGATCTCGGGCCCGCATAGAACATAGGGAAGAACATTTCTGCCCCACTTGTGTCCTGCCAGTCCCAGATTCCCTTGCTGACTTGCATTCCCCTTGCAGCCTCACCCTCGTGCGATGGAGCTCCCTTAGCTGGCTCGCAGAAGCAATGGACAAGCTCGGGAAGGGTAGGATGGAGGCTGTTGGCATCAACCACAGAATGGAGAGCACCTCCTGGGTCCCATAAGGGTACAGAGGAGACGTGTTTACCTACAAGGGGAGTTGCGCTGGGGGAGGGGTGTTGGATCAAGGTAATTTCTTCTGCAGCGAGAGTGGCATTTTTTTGCATCACTTTAAAGATAACCCTGATGTCACAGTAGGTGTCAGAGAAGCAGGCTGCTGCTGAGGGCTGCAGCACAGCCACATGGAGGGCACCCCTAGCTGGGGCCTCCCTGTTTCCCCTGCTGCTACTTTCTCTCAGGACCACCCAACCTGCAGGTTAAGACACCTGCTTCACCGGATGCTGTTGCAGGGCCAACCCTACTATTAGGCAGAGGGAGGTGGCTGCCTCAGGCAGCTGATTGTGGGTGTTGTGAAAGGGTAGCGGATTCGTAATTAGGCGTGTTGTTGCATTTGTAGTTCCAGGGAGGGGAGGAAGCAGTGCGTGCTGGATTTTCTGCCTCAGATGTCGAAACAGCTTGACTTGCGTGGAGTGTTTCACTTATGATCTGCCCAGGTGGCAAAATGTCTTGGGCTGGCCTTGGAAGCATAAACCAAAATAATTTTCTTTCTCAAATTACACTCAAGGCATCTTGTTACTTTCTAGAAATGCTTTCCCCCTTTATCCTATTATGCACGTAAAGTCACCTGTTTACATGTAGGCCTGTTTTGAGTCTGGGAGCATCTAATCCTACAGTACAGGTGAACTTAGGAGGTGCTGGACCACCCATGCTTGAGTGGGAGACCCCTATGAGCCTCATGGAAAGCCACTCTGAGCTTTCTCAAGGAGGAGCAGGACATAAGTAAGATGATGATGATGATGATAACATAGGCCAACTCATGAAAATGCTGTGGCTTGTGTGCGGTCTAGTGGAGTGATGGTCTCCTCACACCACTTTACATGCCTTGGAATGTGAGTTCTGATGTGCACCATCCAAATTCATATTCCTTTGAAAGCAATGCAGTGTTGATAGACATTCTGCACTGGGATGTATATTTGAAGATGCATACTACTCTAACAGTAGAGGAAAGTTAGATTCAGAGAATGTCTGCTTAAAGCTGCGTATTTTCCAAGACTTATCTCCTTTCTCTCTCCCTCCTTCCACCAATCATTTAAGCTGTATGGGAGCAGGCCTCCTTGCAGCTTAAAACACTGTCCATTGTCTGGCGACCTCTTCTCTTGACTAGCAGAAACTGCTGGTCAAGAGGACCTCAAGAGGGCCATACTGGCCAAGACTATGTGCCCAGTTAGCCTCAGCCAGCACAATTTCCCTGCAGCATTTCAATTGCATTCCCTCTCTTTTCCCTGCCTAATTTTGTAGATGCATGAGAACACCTGGCTTAGCAAAGCAATTGATACAAGTGGCAGGTGCTCTAGGGCTTGTCAAAAGTTCGCTGCTGCTCAGAATTGACAGCAGCTTGTGGCTGCAGTGAGCTGGGCACAGACTGGTACCCTGATCTGTGCTTAAGGGCCACAGGTCTCTCCTGTGTGATTTCAGGAATTGCGAGTCCAATTCTGTGTGCACTTGTATCTGTATAAATGCAGAACATGTTTTAGTTTTTCTTTTCATTTTAATTCATGGGCAGTAGCAGATGAGCCTATGTTGAACTCCACATTTCCTTCCATAATAAATAAATAATGCTGACACCTTTCCTTGATAGGAGGGTGACATCATGGGGTAGAGACATTGCTACTACTTTTTCCTGGAGAAAATATGATGTTTGGAAGACTGCTGTAAATTCAACTCTTTGGCCTTGCAGGTAGCAGCTGAGCCCTGATGCCATCTTACTCAAAATTGTGGCTGTCTCAAATCAGGTAGTCTTGCTGAAATGAGTGGCTTGTGACCATCAGAGTATCTACAAAATTCAGAAATCTTGAGTCGTCTCCTCCTTTTGGCCACTAATCTGTTACACAAATAGAAGAGCAAATATCTTCTTTACAACTGTTTAAAATTATACATGGTCTCAGGCATGCTGAAACCAGGATGCTATGAGGTCACCAGCTGCCCACAACCAGATGATAAATATATTCAGCTGCCAAAGACTGAACCATCACAAAATTGACTGAGGGCAACTTCATGGCCAGATTCCAAAGAAAAGTGCTTGCCCCAAAATGGCTTAGCCGGTGGTTGAACCACAACACTCTCAAGCTCCTTTATCACATAGTGAAGGCAGCAATGGATCTGTAAGATGAAAGAGAGAAAATGGTGGTGGTGATTTGTTAGCATCCTCTGCTCAAGGTTTTTTTAAAATGGAATCACCTGCAGCTTAAGGAGGATACAGTTGAGAACCAGGAGCTCACTAAATTTTATAGTGTAGAAAATTGAGAAACTGATTATTTTTCATAGCGACAATACCGTTTAAGGTGCCTGACCCTCCCACTTTTACCACAAAAGTGTGCTTCTGTAGGTGGTATCCAATTCCTTCATCTCACCACTGCACAGATTTCTGCTTGCGCAGTGGGATCCCTCCCGTCTCCTCCCCCTGTGTGCCCTGTTCCCTCTCTAAATCTGCTCTGGAGATTTCGGAGAACCCCCTGAACAGATGTAGGGGGCGGGTGGAGGGAGGAGGGGAGAAAGTCTTGCGACCCAAGTGAAAAGCCTTGCCTTGACAGGACAGTTACTTACTGCTGCAACTGGATACTGTATAAGCCTATAGAGTGGTACCTTGGGTTAAGTACTTAATTCATTCCAGAGGTCCGTACTTAACCTGAAACTGTTCTTAACCTGAAGCACCACTTTAGCTAATGGGGCCTCCTGCTGCTGTTGTGCTGCCGGAGCATGATTTCTGTTCTCATCCTGAAGCAAAGTGCTTAACCTGAAGCACTATTTCTGAGTTAGCGGAGTCTGTAACCTGAAGCGTATGTAAGCCGAGGTACCACTGTATTTTTCTGTGGTTGTTTTCTATATATTCCTACATACTATTGGAATGTGGGCTAGAAAGATGGAGATGGAGCGACCGTGAACATAGCAATGAGTAGGATAGTTTCCAATCCTGAGGAGTGGAAGGGCTTTGGGAACCGTGTTTGTTAAGCTGAAAACAGAACAAAATGAGTGAGCACTCTATACTGCAACATTTTGCTACAGTCCCACTTGTCTGTAACTATTTTAAGGCATGACAACTTACAAACACAAATTTCCCTTATATTGTTTGTTTTTTTAAGGCCAGGGGAGCTGGAAACTGACACTGGGTTTCTAGTACTGCTGTCAGTATTTCCAGTATTCCATGAGTGGGAAGTGGTCCCAGTTCGTAGGCTCAACTCTCTGGCTCTCCCCTGGCTAAGGATGCCATGAGGCTATTGTGGACAGATGCTGATGGCAAAGGAAACTGTGGAGAGGGACGATGAAGCAAAAGCATAGCATGTGCTGGGAGATGTGATGGTCTAATTTCTGTAAGCCTGTCTGCTCTTGTTTTTATTATGGAATATTCCTTGCAGAAAGGCCCTGGAGTATGTGGTGTTTTCTGAGGCTCTGCTTTCTATACTGGATCCTTCCAGCAGCATTACAAAGAGACTCCCAGGTTCTCAACAGCTACCTGTATTTTGTGGAACTTGCTGCCACAGAATGGCACTGAGGTTTAGGATTCAGCTGTGGGTCCAAGTGGTCATCGGCTGGATAGCCAGTATAGGAAAGCTCATATTTTAAATATATGAGCAACCTTGCATGTAGACAGCTGTGTGGAAAATCTACTTTGTCCTGAGTGTGGACATTAAGGAAATAATGGTGTGTTTGAGGTATCTCTAATGGTTCAGATTAGGGCTGCCAAACCCTGCCTCATGGGTTCTGTATATGGGTGTAGTTTCAGCTGCTGGAGTGGCATGAGAGATTACTCTAAACCTCTGACTAGAACAGGCATGGGCAAACTCGGCCCTCCAGATGTTTTGGGACTACAATTCCCACCATCCCTGACCACTGGTCCTGTTAGCTATGGATGATGGGAGTTGTAGTCCCAAAACATCTGGAGGGCCGAGTTTGCCCATGCCTGGACTAGAGACTTTCCTCCCTCTCTTCCCTCCATGAAAACCCTAAAATTGGCTCTCGGGGCCCCACCCCCTCTCAGAGGCCCCACCAACATGTACTTTTGCTGGGCTGAAATATGTCCCTTGAACTGTATTAATACCTCTTGCTTGCCTGAAAGGAGGAAGGAGAGGTGTGTATGTAAGACCTCTGTCTTTTGCATGGCTGAGATGCAACCTACCGTACAAATGCAAGGATTACATCCATTGCTGTGTCCATTTCATGTCTGGACCCTTTGATCCCTTGTATTAGTGCCACAGAAAGCTATCCACAAGGAAATGTGGCCCCTACTTTTAATGCAATTTCTTGAATGACATTGTACGGTGGTTATTGTTCAAAAACATGTTAGTTGGTGTCTTATTGCTGGCAGTTTTGAGGGCCATTGATGGGAAAGTGCACCATTAAGTAGAATAAATGAAGAAAGCATAATGAGGAAAACATGATGTACCAAAGTGGAGAATGGTGCAGAACTGGCACTTTTTTACTTTTGTCCAAATAATGATATAACTAGCCTTGGCATAATTACCCTGGAGTCATAGTCAGTGATTCATAATTTGTGGGTTCCATTAGAGAAGGTTTCCCCTCCTAAATGTTATTGCTAAGTTTGGTATAAATTTAATGCTGGCATCATGTTTTGTGGAGTAGTGTTAAAGCCCATTATGTACCACTCATCCATTTATGTAGAAGTCCTTCCAGTTGTTCATCTGGAGTCCGTTTCTGCAAGGTGCCAGAAATGACAGAAATCATACTTGGAGATGTAGCTTGGATTGCAAAGACCACAGAATTTGAGAGTTGTTAGATGATCCCTTCTCAGAGCTACATTTCACAGAATTCCCTGGGAAGAATTGTAGCTCTGTGAGGGGACTAGGGGTCTCCTAACAACTCTCACCACCTTTAACAAACTATAGTCCCTAGGATTGTTTGGTGGAAGCCATGAATGTTTAAATAGCTTTAAATATGTAATGTAGATGGGCCTCACTTTCTCAATATTCTGTGCTACTGACACATTAGTATCTCCCACTAACACATTCAAAAACCTCAGGGTTACTTTGAGTCTGCTGGAACCTTTCTCTTGTGTGTGGGTGGTGCAGTTTTGGCTTTATAAACACAAACACGAGGCGACTTGAACTGAAATTAGAAGGAATTGTGATGAACAACATAAGATGTGATACCTGGTTGCAGAGACCATTTGTGTGGCCCAGCAAAGCTAAGCCTCTTCTGGCGAACCAGAGCAGCGCATGGAAACGCTGTTTACCTTCCCGCCGGAACGGTACCTATTTATCTACTTGCACTTTGATGTGCTTTCGAACTGCTAGGTTGGCAGGAGCTGGGACCGAGCAACGGGAGCTCACCCCATCATTGGGATTCGAACCGCCAACCTTCTGATCGCCAAGCCCTAGGCTCAGTCCCTCATTTACATCACGTACTGCCCATCAAGTAGAGTCCTATGCAGTCTGCTGGTAGGTGGAGGGTGTATGTTTTACAGCAACTTTTTTCCATCAGTGGTGGAGGGATGACTTGTTTTTAATGTTCACTCTGGACCATGTAACCTTTTAGAAATGAAATCAACACTTTAGTGCTGAGATCATAATTTCCCTTGACTCTTGGTGATTAGCCCCTGCTAACTCACTGTAGCAATTTATTTCTCGCAGTTCGACGCTGTGGCTCTTTTGAAAAAAGGACTGCATTGAAAAATTAAATAAAATGCTTTAATGATGGTGGCACAATAGGGGCTGAGTGGACCAAGGCTGGAAAATGGAATTTTTTATTATTATTATTTTAAAAAGTGTGCTCTATCGCTTAGTAATTATTAGCCTTTGCTGGAATGGGGGCACTGGATGTGGCTTCTCTTTTATCTTGATAATATAATCTCATCAGTGTCTGACAGCCTCGCTAGCAGCACCCCTGGGGTATTAAATGCTTGGGGGATGAACACATGAAAATCATAAAAGTAAGTTGGAAAGCTGTGAGGGATAGTGAACCCTAGAAGGCATTGTGCCTCTCTGTCTTTAATATTCCTGTCAGAGCCCCTTTTGGCAACTGAGCTGACAGGAGCCCGTAGTATCTTAACTGGCATTGTCACAAAATGCATTGTCTGGCTTGCAAGTCAAGGCTCCATGCCTGGCTTGCCTCATTTGCTGATTACAATAGAGCATTTTGGCAGTGGTCATGCAGGCTTGGGGCTTTGAAGATTTAGGGGGTGGGGAGAAGAGGGGGTGGGCCTGTCACTTCTCCTTCGTGTTTTGCTTTGGGCAAGGCATCTATTCCTATCTGGTTTGTAGGGAGTGAAAGTTCCCCCAGCAGGGATCACGAGAAGCATTATGCACAGTTGTGTGCGGGAAGAAGGGAGGAGGTTTTTCCCTTCCTTTTTTATATTTCTCAAAAAGGGAATCTGTAACACAGGGGCCAAAGGTATCATGTTGATATTGTCTGAAGACACAAATGGTACGCTGATAGGCCAATTTTACTGTGTAGCTCAAGAAACGGGTCTCAGGCCACAGATCCTGGCTTACCTGTGGACACTGACAAATGGATTCTGCATAACTTGAGGCATCTGTTAGAGCTGGCGGTGCCATAATTCAAAAGATGACATCCCCACAGAAACAAGTAATGCAAATGGAGTGCAGCAGTATCATTAATAACAGGGTTGTATCTTCCAATGTACCTTGTAAAAGCTCCATCACAGGTCTTTGCATTGCTGTTTCCTATGTCCACAACTCCAGGTGATGGGAATTGTCTTTGAATCTGTTGTGGAACCAGTATGGATGGATCTTGGGAGTCCTAAATATGCTTCTCCAAGCCTCCCAACAGAAAGAACAGGGTCTAATATTTTTGCCATTGTTTCATGGGGCCCACATCACATGGGAAATGTGTGCAGAAATGTGAGCCAATATTCCCTCTGTATGTCTGGGATGCAGAGGACTGTCTTTGGAAAAATATTCACTGTAATGTATAATAATAATAATAATAGTCATGTGTATTTATATCCCGCCTTTCTCCCAGAACTGGGACAAACCGGGACTCAAGGCAGCTCACAAAAATCAAAACAAACACAAATAGAACTCAGAAAGCTAAAAGCCTATAAAAGATAATGGTAAAAAAAAATTAAAGTATACATGTGTCAAATTCAGATATCCAAGAATCCCTTGCCAAACTAATTAGTGAAAACTGGCTTTTATGATGTGTTCTGCTGCTTTTCTTTTTCTACATTATCTGCTCTGTATTCAACCTTTGTGCTGCTCTTGTGTTTTGTAACTTAGATTATATTTTGCTTATATATTTGATTTTATGTTGAGGAAGAATAACAATAAAATAAAATGCTCAAAGACAGCTGCAGGTAAAGCCAAGAGGACACAAGGCACAAAAACATGTAGTAATTGGTAGGATAAGGGACGTTGGGAGGAGGTTATTTCCGCTGAGCTTGAGATTAGCCTAGGACCACTGAGCAAGCCTCCAGGACTTCTCTTGCACTTCTCTTGCTCTTCTCTTGCCTCAAACAGGTGCTCTGGTTAGCAAATGTGAAAATGGAACACAGATTGTTGTAGTCAAGTTGAAACCCCCTTCAGATCTATCAGCCGATTTCAGTTGAAGGTCTGCCTGGCCCTTAATTACAAGAAGGTGGTGATAAGGCTCCTTCTCCTCCTCCACCACCACCTCCTCCTTCTTCATATTAGTTTAAGTACTGCCTGTTGATTAACCCGATATAAACACATCTTGCAGTCCTGTGGCTGGAGCAAGAGGTCTTCCTTTCAGAAGGAATCTCTTGCTCCTGCCACATGGCTGTACCAGATGAATTTAAAATCCCTGAGTATGGTCACCATCATGCTAGGTAATGAGGCTCAACATTCACTCAGAATGGGGAGTGTCTTTAGCACATATTATTTTCCATGTATTTGGAAGGAAGGGGGTTGAGATTAAGAGTGGAGGGTCAAATAGTTGTGGCTGATGCTGGTAAGATGCTTTCAGGGTGCAGGACAGCATGTGGTGTAAGCTGCCTTGTTGCTCTGTTCTTGCAACCTGGCTATCCCTGTGAGAGAACTGAATTGGCTGCTCTATATGCAGATGCTGCTGCTCAAGTAATTCATTCATGTGATAAGCATTTCTCTGACTTGCTCAAGGACAGAGGCTCACATTTCAATTGCCTGGAGGATCTGCGAACATCTGGCTGTTATTGACTGACCTTCAGCAGATGGATGAGGCACCCAAGCAGGGAAAGGTTGGGAGTCCCTTATGAACTGTCTGCTGTTGTACCTCTTGGGGCTCAGAATAAGGAGGCAGGCTCCTTACTAGAGATGCTTTGAAAAGTGTGCCATATACGGTATATAATTTTCTGGCTACATTCTGGTATGAGGGGAAGAGAAGAAATCAACACTGTGCATCTAGGAAGGTCCACTTCTCTTCTGTCTGATAGCAGAGGACTCTGATTGCAACAGCCACATTGCCATGCTATAAGAACATATACAGTAGTTTCTGTGCCCCTTCTGCTTCTCAGCAACAATAAATGGCATATTCATGTATTTTGTTTTGGAACTGGAAGAAGGTGAAAGTGAGTTGGAGTGGCACTATTTCCCCCATCCTGCTATACAGGGCAAGAGAAGAGCCTTTGCCCATCCCATTTAAACCTGTGCCAGGTGTTTCTCTTCCAGATGCTCTCAGTCTCTTTTCTCTTGGGCCAACTTGGTATGTAGGCAGGACACTGCAGTGTGCAAGAGGATGTGGCTTTGTTCTGCCTTCAGCACCACTGGCTGCGGACAGCTGCCTGACTTCAAGTCCTATTGTAGAAGCAGGAGTGCCCCTAGCTCAGGCATGGCCAAACTTGGCCCTCCAGCTATTTTGGGACTACAATTCCCATCATCCCTGACCACTGGTCCTGTTAGCTAGGAATGATGGGAGTTATAGTCCCAAAACAACTGGAGGGCCAAGTTTGGCCATGCCTATCCCTAGCTGGTCTGATGCATTGTTACTACTTTTGCATTTACCATGTCAAATTGTGAGGGTCTTTCCAAATTATTGTTTCCCCTTCCCAGTACTCTTACAATTATACTGGCTCTAATGCTAATTCAGGCCTGTTGTGGGTGGGATAGGTGGTTAATTCAGAGGTAGAGGAAGAGATTCAGCAAGGGCAAGCAGACTTTAAAGAACCATACCATTTTCTTTTCATGGAGAGATAGGGAACAAGATTCACTTATGAGGTTGAGCACTCTTCTTCCTCTTCTTCTTAAGAGCTAGTGACTGTTTCTATGCTTGAGTGCTAGTACCATCTTCTTGCTCTTCCTTTCAGAGAAGGGATGGGTGGACACCAGGTTTTAAGGATTTACTTTTTCTTTTTAACCAGACCCCTGAGTTTTACCAACCAGAGCCTAGTGCAAAGCAGGGGTGGGCTAAAAAATAGAGAACAGGGTGCCTCTGAGCACATGCTCAGCTCAGAAATTTTGCAATCTGTTCCGGAACCAAGCCCAGAAGTCCCTTTCATGGAAATCCACTCCATTTCTTTTTTTAAATGTTCTTTTCCAGCCACCTAATTTTGGGGATAAACTTTTTAGTTGTTGCTGTTGTTAGACAATTGGCAGCTGATCTGCTGCAACTCACTCAGAGATATACTAGTAGATCTCAATCTACCTTCTGTCCATCCCAGTTTTAGAGGATGGGTCTCTTCCCCCTCCCCCCAATACCTGAGCTTGCTATCAGTTGATACTTTCACCATCCCTCTCAAGCAGGCATGCTGTTTTTTGGTTGTGGAGAGCCCCTTTCACTCGGAGTACAGTGTCTTCTTCCTGTGGCCTGCAGGCATCCAGGAGCTCTGATGGGAAGCTGATAAATCAGCTGTAACATCCCTCTTATAATGCTGAACTGTGGACGACCTTGACAGAGACAGGCATCTGATGGCAGGTTGGTAAGTGCAGCTGACAAGATGTTTAATCCTGCAGAAATAGTGCTATGGAGAAGAGGCTCTTGTGACACTTCGTTCCCCTGCCTTGGTGGATAAAATTGCTCACAGAGGTCAGGAGGTGGTGCTTCGTGAAAAAGAAAACAACTGGGATGCCTGAAAGTAGTTTGGCCACTTCCTCATTACTCTCTCTATCCTAACTGCATCTCAGTAGTGCTGAACACGGAATGCACAATGACTTCTTCACCCTTTTCACAATGGTGTTTATGTGTGAAATAGATTGTTACCCAGACAGGCTTAGATCCCTATATATATTTCACCCAGGCCTGTTTGTCACAGGAGAGATTGGAGATGCATATGGAGTAAATGTTTTGCGAGGGGCTCCCTGGTGAGTGGGTCAATTCCTTCCCAGCTACCCACAGGTCAAAGAAAGCAAATAATGAATTCTCTGCCTCCCCAGAACTGACTTCTCAATAAAGTCTTTTCCCTGCCGGGACATCTTTTGTTCATTACCTTTCTCTCAGAGAGAGCAGGAGAAGGGTGGGGAGAGAGAGAGAGATCCTTGTTCTGTGACTTTCTCTTGTTCTAATTCTCCTTTTCTAAATCTTTTCTATTTCTATTTTTTCCACCAATGATTTGGTGATACTTGGGGGTGGGGGAGAGACTGAGCAAAGGAAATAGGACATAAGGAGAAAAAGGGAATCTTGACAGGAATCCCACTGAAGTTAGATACCAGTGTATATCTACTTTTTTTTGCTTTTTGTCATTTTCAGATTTTAGGGATTCAGACACTCCTGGAATATGCATGCATATTTATTTTATAGACTTTTTCAAAGTTGGTCCTTGTACAACCAAATCTCGTGTGTTTTTGGAGAGTGGGATCAGAGTGGTAAGAGTATCTGGGGAGGCATTAGTTGAAGTTCCCATGCATCCACAAAATCCACTGTGTCTTTGAGCCAATCACTATTGGGATACCTGAGAGGGTTCTTGTCAGGATAAAGTAGGTTATTATTATTATTATTATTATTATTATTATTATTATTATTTCATTTATACACTGCCTCATTGCCAAGGTGGTTTCTAAATGGTTTGCAAGTGTAAAACCAATTACAGAAACACACATAATTAAAATGCATAATAAGACACTTTCATCAAAACATTAAAATAAGCACCTGCAATTAAAATGTACAATGAAACGATCCCACTCAAACAGCACAACAATCAGAAACTGTTTAAACAATCATTAAAACAGGAGTTTTAAGTCAGGAGATCAGAGGAATGCTAACAGGTGTGTCTTCAAGAACTGACAGAATTGCAATATCAGTGGGTGTTTTATATTTCAGTAGGGAGAGCATTCCACAACACTGGTGTCACCAGCGAAAAGCCCTGCCTTTTTGTCAGCGAAAGCCAACAATCATCAGGTCATGACAAAATGACGTGTCGGGTTTCATTTGTTTATCTTAATACCCTTGCTGTGGGTTGAAGGGGAAGACACCCTGCCTCTTTGGAATAAAAGCGGGGGGGGGGGGGGGGAACCCGACACAACAGTTTCTGATTCTTCCAATGCATGCTTGGGGTCAAGTGTGGGTCATGACTTCAGTTGAGTTCTCTGAATTCAGAACTGGGGTAATGGGGCTTAACAGTGGTTGACTGGAAAGGTGTGAGGGACCATGGTGGCTGGAGTGTCAGACTTGGATCAAGAAGACCGGGGTTCAAATGTGAGCTCTGCCGTAACACTGATTGGGCTAGCCAGGTTAGGCAGTGAGGATAAAGTAGCAGTAACCCCCATGTATGCCATCATCAGCTTCCCGTAACGTCAGGATTGTTCTTTGATGAATAAGCAGCTGGAAGGATTATTATTTAAGGGCAGCTAACCAATGCAAATGTGTTAATATCCTATTTCACATGCACTGGGGATTAAATCTAGCATTGAAAATCTATTTGGGAGCCGAGTCCTGGTGATTCAATCAAGCCTGGAGGAAAAGCTGCGTGGGGATTTCAAGTGACTGCAGCTTTCTTTGGACTTTGATGATCAGGGCCTGAAGCCCCTGTGGAATTGCAAATGGTTGCTACAAAAAAGCAGTGTAGTGGCTCTAGTTTGCTATTCCAGACTGTCCCCAGCTTTGGGTAGCTTTGTCCCCAGCCTGGCTCAAGTCTTGCTACTCTCCAGTGTCCCAGATGATTCTTTACAGCCAGGTAACTCCCAATTTATGAGGGGATTACGTTCTGAGGCACCATGCATTTCCGTGAAATTGTGTATATTTGAAAACACTATTGGAAAAGCCTGCAACCACCCTCTAAACTTCTGGAAACCCTTGAAAAACCCTTGGAGAAAAACCAGCAGCGCATACTAGATGCCAAACTTTACTGCAATTGCTCCATCCACACCTCCTTGCCCAAACTCCCAACTCTCCACAGGCCTCAATAGTCAGAACAAAGGCTCCTGGGATTGCTAAGTACTGTTTTCCCACATTTCCTGCCCTTTCTGGACTCTTTTAGGGCTGTTTTTGCCAGTCACTTTCAGTTTTGGTACAATGTGTGCGTAAATTAGAGAAAGAAGCACAGGCTTAGCTTTGAAATGTAATGAGCCCTTCCTGAGCAGTGGTCTTTCCCTGCTGCTTCCACCCAGGAATCTCCCTGGCTTAGCTGCCTCCCCTCTACAGCTCAAACCAAGTCTCTCTTTAAAAACATAAAAGCGCAGAACCCCTTTCATGGTGCATGTTTGCCCCAAACCAGCCCCCCGCTAGAACCCCACATGCACATCTCTAGGTGGACCTAGCATGGGTTGCTCCCCGGTTTCAGAGATGCTCTTGAAAATGGGTTATCTGAGGGGAAGCTCTTGTGATAAGCATTCAAGCTACAATTCTCTTTAGCTTGTCATTTGAACCTCCTGCAAAGATTGCAGTCTCTGTACATTGTAAAAAGAAGACCAGGAATCCCCAGAGGCTGGGATAATATGGAGCATGCCACGCTGGAGTAAGGAATGCAGAAAAGAACATAAAGGGCTTTTTAAAAAGAAAACTAGATCCCTTTGTCATCAGTTAAATACATCAAGCAAGAGGGGTTGGTTTTCTCTTTTGATTTTTTGGGGGAGGGTGTATGTGACTTGCTTCATTGTGTTATCATATGCAACTAAACTTCAGAAATATGGAGCCAATAGAATTTAATATGAGGTCTTCTTTGTCGCGAATTCCTCGCGGCGCTTTTTAGCGAAACATCCCAGGTTTCTTTTCAGTGCAGTCTTTTTAATGTGAGATATATACAAGTATTTACAAAAACAGTCCATACAGAGTACCTGCTCCTTAAGGCAAACAAATACTCTCCACCACAGCACCACCATACCACAGCACAACCACCCCACTTACTGTTGAACAGGCTTTCCTTTTAAAACAGGTGATAGCCAATCATATTCCTGCTGAATCACTCTGACCCAGCACTTCACAGAGTATTGTATCAGCCTGTTGAAGCCTGCAGACTTACTCATCATCCTGTGAATCCCAACATTCTTAACATGAGGAAATTCTCTAAAGTACAGAATCTTTATTGCATTGGGGAAAGAGCTGTTTGAGATAAATATGGGTTTTTAATGCATATGTGGAGAAAACAAAACTTGGGGATGGGCTATAGCTCTGTTGTAGAGCATGTTCTTTGCATGCAGGACGCCCCAAATTCAGTGCCTGACATCTTCCAAGTAGGGCTAGAAAGGAAAACCTGCCTGAAACCCTGGAAAGATGCTGCCACTCAGCATAGACAATACAGTGGTACCTCAGGTTACATACGCTTCAGGTTACACACGCTTCAGGTTACAGACTCTGCTAACCCAGAAATAGTGCTTCAGGTTAAGAACTTTGCTTCAGGATGACAACAGAAATCGTGCTCCGGCAGCACGGCAGCAGCAGGAGGCCCCATTAGCTAAAGTGGTGCTTCAGGTTAAGAACAGTTTCAGGTTAAGAATGGACCTCCAGAACGAATTAAGTACTTAACCCGAGGTACCACTGTATACAGTACTGTTTACTCACTCTCCCACTGCTGGCGTTTGAAACTGAGAACACAAAACATTCTTATTTGTAGGAACCCTCTCCCCCTTCCAGTTCTGTTCAATTAGGATTCTTTCAGCAGCAGTTGTATACAAAAAAAAATCTTTTAAGTTTCTTGCTATCTCTCTATTTACTGTTCCAAGTATAAGAAGGCCTCAGGTTTTTTGGGAAATGTTACTTTTATATTTTTTTTCAGTTCATCATATATAACATTCCAAAACTCTTTTATTTTTGGAAATCCCCACCACATGTGGAGTCTCCTTCTTTGGAGGTCTTTAAGCAGAAGCTTGACAACCATATGTCAGGAGTGCTCTGATGGTGTTTCCTGCTTGGCAGGGGGTTGGACTCGATGGCCCTTGTGGTCTCTTCCAACTCTATGATTCTATGATTCTATGATTCTATGTGGAACATGTTTCTTTCAGATACTCCACACCGTCATCATTCGTTCGAACTGTTTTTGTACATCTTAGATAATTTTGACGGTGTCAGGTACCCATCTAAACTGTATCTTCATGAGAACACATGTTAGCCGCAATCCAGATCTATCCTGTGGTTTCTTGAGAAATACTCCTGTTGGAAACTCCGTTTCCCCTTGAACCAGTTTCCATCCAATTGGAAAACTTTAGCCACATACTCACTTTGCAGTGGAAGCTGAGGTGTGTACAGTTGAGACAGCCATGGCACACATGGAGAGGATAGGCCATGTGCATGGAACAGCTCTATGGGTTGGAGTCTGATGGGGTTGCAGAGGTGGAGAAACAAATCAAGTAATACACATCAAGGGAAGACATCCCTGCCCCTTCTGTAATGTGTACAGCAGTGTGGAATTGAAACCTGAAAAGCAACAGGGCGTGTGTGGAAGCAATAATGCTGCATTTCAAGCCACTAATGTATACATACACTCCCTCCCTCTCTCCTCTCCCTCCCGTTTCAACCATATTCTGCAAGGCAGCTCACAATTTACTTTATGATATATTGTTTTCCAACAAAAACATTTTTGTTAAAGCCAAAACAAACCAGCAATGGCTACTGTCTTAGTCTCCTGAAAGACTAAAAACCCCCAAAACCTGTATGTTTCTCTAGCCTGAAAGCCATCAAATTCTATGCCAGTCCAATAGATATGGGGAGGCAGTAATTCTACACATGTTTGACTGCAGAATGAGGCTTTCACAGTTGGGGTTGTCTTCTTCCCAGGGCTGAACTGCACTGAGAAGCCTGTCCAGGTCCATCCTTGCGCTCTTTTTGCCAGCAAGTGAGTTTAAAGCTGGACTGGGGAGGAATTCAGAAAGGTTTTTCAGCATAATGCTGTTAAATAGCTTAAGTTGAGCTTGATTTTAAATGGAGATTTTATTGCTGCTGGTTCGCTAAACAGCCACTGGTTTGTTTGTTTTTTAAAGAATGCATTGTGTTAAACAGATGCATCTCCCTCCCCTTTTGCTTTGCTGTACATTGCTTCGGGTGTTTTCCAGAGAAGGAGCTAATGCCTTTTTATGAATAAAAATAAATGCTGAGAGAGTATGAATCTTAACCTTTCAGTGGAAATGGGGTACTTTGTAGCAGGGAACGGAAATTGGTTCTGGGAGTTTTGTTTGCTGCCATAATGCCTTTTGGCAGCAAGAGCTCTTGGCTGCTAAAGATGGGCAAGCCTAATCGGCCTAACAGTATAATATCTTTTATGAACACAATGGTATTGGGGTGGGTGGGAACTGGCCTTGCTACAGTAGAAAACTGTGAGGTCTATTGCATGTTTGACCTTTTCAGAACCATGTTAAAAGTGTGCTTAGCCACTTAAGTGTTTAGACAGCCGCCAGAGGCCCTGTTTCTTTCCCCCCAGGTCTTCCCCCCAAAAGTGGGGCAGACCTTGTTAGTGGCTATGCCCCAGCAACTGCCTCCTTTTTAAGGCTTTCCAGTGGAGGGGAAAGTTGCTATTTTAGAATTATCATTATCATTATTATTTCCCGCCCATTTGGCTGGTCTTTTCCCCAGTCACTCTGGGCAGCTTACAGTGCTTCTGTTGTCAAATTTCCCATTATCTGCTGGTCATAGTTTTTACGTTGCTATGTGGGTGAGTTATGTTCTTTGTTGTCATGTTAAATTTATTTGTTTGTTTATATTTTTTAAGGAGAAAATCTTACGACCTTCACATTTTTATTTATGTTTCTCTTATTTAACAAAATTTATACTTGATGGTAAGAACCTCTTAAGTGGTTTACAAAAATATAAAATAAAACATTTTAAAAATAAAAACAGTTAAAGAGGGTATCTAAAAATCTTCAAAAGATGATAAATGTCAAAAAAAGCTAAAAATAAATAAGCATGTAACTTCTACATGTCTGGATAGGCGTGCCTAAACTAAAATGTTTTTAGCAGGTGGTGAAAAGAGTACAGCGAAGGCACCAGCCTGATCTCAATAGACAAGGAATTCCAAAGTGTAAATGTTGCCACGCTAAGCAGTTTCTTACAAGTGCAGAACGAATGTCCAGTTCCACAGATTGAAGAAGTCAAGTGGGCACACATGGGTAAGGGGCTCCTGCAAGTAATTGTGCTTGGGATTTTCAATTTGTTTTTGCCACTTTGAGCATTTTCTATAGAAATATGGGAGAATTATGTTTTCGGCAAATGGAAAAGAGAGCCCACAGCCCACAATGAGGGTGATGCTGGAGATTTTTTTTTTTTTTAAAAAAACCCAACTAAAACAACTTCATGGAATTAAGGGGTAATACTTCTTTTATCTGTCAGTTTTCTCTCCTTCTGTATGTGCTTAAAAAGGTGCCTCTGGCTTAGTGCAGAACAGAGTGTTCAGCCTCTGAGAAGAAATAGGAAAAGCCCATAAAGAATTCCACATCTCAACCTTCCCCATCATCCTTCCCTCTGATGTTTTGCATAGCATGGATTGGACATCTAGCTGTTTTTCTTTTTGTAAGGATTTGAAGACTTGTCACCCTCCATCCTTAAACATGCTCTTCCTGCCTTTACTCCCCGACAGGTCATGGAATGCAGTGCATATGAAGGTTTTGATGAACTCAGGATAGGGCGAGCCATCAGGTAAATGACACTAAGGAAGTCCCAGTAGGTTGAGGCACAAGGACCTAGGGAATGTATGCAGATTATTGGTTTTTTTTTAACCTGAGGGGGACAGCAGAATCAGGCAATCACCTAGTTTTCACATCATGGTAAATCATAGCTACTTGATTATTGTGACTCTGCTGGTATCACTGACTTTGCTTTGGGGTGTGTGGAAGTAACACACCACAATCCACAATCAGCGCGATCTGGTTAATGGCGGATTCCCTCCGAGCTCCGGAGGGAATCGGCTCCACTGGAGAAGGGTTCTACCGCGACGGCGACGCGGGGACCCTCAGAAACCGCAGGTGCTGAAGCCTGCGGACTTGGTGACTCGGCGGGCACCTTAAGCGCCCCCCGACCCACGAAGAGCCTTTTTAAAGGCTGCGGAGAGGGCACGGGGAGCGGCGTGGTGCTGTGAGTGGACCGCTACTGCAGTGGAGCGAAGCCGCGAGCCATGGCCGGAGACCGCTGACTTTCTTCCCTGAAATTTGGACTTTAATTAATCCGTGAGTAGAATGGAATTTGGACTTTAAAATTTCTACCCTTGAATTCGGTACGACCGGGGGATGTGCTAAAGGGAAGTCCGCACCCCCCTGCTTACAGAAGATTTAAAGCAAGGATCGGAGAACTAAGGTGGAGAGTTTTTTCTTTTTGGTGTTTTTTAAAAGATAATATTTTCATGAATTTGACAGAAGAAGATTTGTGCTGGAGAGTAAGAGTGGAATTTTAGAAGCCTTTGTTTAAACCCCCCCAGACCCGGGAGTGTCCTGTATGTGAGCTGGAGAAAAAGGAACAAGGAGTTTGACAGCTGTCAAAGGAGCTGTCAAACGGGCAGTGAAAGTTAAAAATCTTATTATTTAACACCTTTCTGGACTAAATTTGTTACATTTAAATTAAAGTGGTTGGGAACAAAGTAGTGAAATAATAAAGTAACGGACTGTTGGGAAAAGACTATTAAGTAACTAGAATCCCCCTAGGGGAAACATTGAAACACTACAATGGCTGCAGATGGAAAATTACAGGCAGAGATAGAAAGAATGTTTTTTCTCGTGGGAAAGTTGCAGGAGCAGACTACGGCTATGAGTAAACAACTTATAACCTTGAACTCTAAAATAAGTGACTCTGCTGAATGCACAATGGACTTGACCGGGGAAAAATCTGCAGCTGAATTAGAAGAGACAACTTCGGAACAGGAGGAGAGGGAACAAGGGCCAGTACAGATGGAGAGTACCAACCAGAAGCCTACATTGTCAGAACACAAAGAAGAAGACCTTTGGATTACAAATCTGTGAAAGATGCGAAAGAGGAGGGAGGAAGCCCCTGGAACACTTGGAATATTTGAATTTAAAAGAAACAAGAAATATGATTGGGGCTTCCTCTTTGAGTATGGATTAGCTGACCTTTCGCAGCAGCTGGTACCAAGTACTTTGGATGGAAGAAAATCTGATGAGACTGAGCTAGAACTCCTTCGAGACCCGAGGACCAACAAAGAGGGCTACCAACAAAATCGGCAGAGAGAGACTGACAGAGATTTAAAGGCCTCAGATGTGAGGAATCCAGGCTAAAAACTGTTTTTGTAGACATGGGGACATTGGGAAGGGACAGAAACCGGGGCGGGGGGGGGAAAGAATTTTTTTTAAAAAATGTTTATGACCTTTGTGTTTGATTATTATGACCTATTTTTAAGATAAAAGGGAAATTCGTGGAAGGAATTCGAGTCGACCTTAGGAAAGGATTTAATATTTATAAGAAAACTGGAAAAGTAAAATTTGGCCAAGTAATAAGAATTAAGTATTTCTTTAAATATATATATATATATAATAATAATATGTAAAGGATGAGAGATATGAACTTGCTGAGCTAATTTAATTGAATTAGGATGTATGAAGGGGGGGTGGGGGGAGGTCAAGAACTGGGGTTAGGAAAGTAAGGATATGAAACTTTATATGTGTTGTCTTGGTCTGTGTGTGTGTCTGTGTCTGTGTCTATAAAATGTGAAAATTCAATAAAAATTTTATATATATATAAAAAAGTAACACACCACAATCCCTGGTTTGGCGTTCTTGTTGTTACCTTCATTACTTGCCCTTCACCAGCACAGACTTTAGTGCGAATTTCTCCAAATAAGCATTTTTTTGTATGCAGTTTAGCCTAATATACAGTTTCCCCAAGCAATGTCCCCTAATATAATGCATTTTTTAATGTTATTTTCACTAATGCATACTTTACTGTGCAGCGTTTTTGTATACCTTACTTGGCTGGAGACCTGCACTGCAAAATTCAGAAAAGTGTGACTTTCAAAGAGTGGCTGTGTTTCAGTTTGCCTGTTGTTTCAAAAAGTGTGACTTCTGTAGGTTTGCCTTTAAATGCAGACTGAACCTCATTTCTTGCCCAGCCTTTCTTGGGAAGCCTGGGCTTGTGTTATCTTATCTGAGGCATATGGCTTGTTGCCATCCAAGCCATTGGAGCATTCCCTTGTCCCTCTGTCTGCCCTAGAAATAACTCTCAGTGCCATTCTCCAAGCTTGACTGCTTTTTAAAAATAGCATTTGTTATCCCTCACTGGGGATCTTCTTTCCCCTGGTGAATCTCAGGGCGATCTTATTTGAGATGACCTTGGGGCAGGTAAAAAAAAATAAAAAATTGGGTGATTCAGATGGAATAAGCAGGGTGGTGTCGTTGATCTTCATTGGGATCCCCCAGATTCCAGAGTCTGAGTTGCCTTTTCTTTGACACTTTCCAGAGTCACCTAGTATACATTCCTCATTCATTAATATTTGCTGGGCATGGTGTATATTCCCATGCTTCCACAGTACTGTAATAAAATCATCATCTGGGAAGCAAGCAAGGTCTGTTCAGAGTGGCTCACAGTGTACATTACATTTACCACTGCAAATTACCCACACCATCACTTAGCTCTGCTTGAATCATTTATTAAGTTAGGGTGCTCTGTAGCAATGCCTGGATGCTGGAAAGGATAATGAACCCTCCAGTGGTGAGAGTGCCTGGGGGTGCAGTGTGGGGAAACTATCCAGACCTTACAGGATAAATAGAGATCCCTTTGGGACAGGATGCACTTTTTGCTTAAGGGTCTGTGTCACCCCGATCTCATTTCATCTCTCTGCAGGCATAATGACACTGTAAATGACACTGACACTTGCTCTAAGCCTCTTTACACTGACAATCCAATGCAAAGCAGCCTTTGTGTAACCGAGATCTCATCGGCACTCTGTGTATGTGTTTTTTCTTTCCAGAGGATCAATTAACCTGCATTAGTTAATGCAGTTTCACCCTCCCTCCTCTTTTTCTGGCTTTTCCTTGGAGCCTTCTCCGCACATCACATATTTATGAATTCAGAAGAACCCAGGGTCAATTTGTTATTGAATTGAGGCTGTTCAGACTTCAAGAGTTGGTTATTCTGAACTTCCCAAGTTTGGAATCTACTCTCATCACTTACAGAAAAATGTGCTGTAAGATTATGACAAATGCATGTTCAGGTTGGTTGTTAGTATTCAGCTGTCTTGAGAGACAATGGAGTGTGCCTCTGAGGGGGGAAGCCAAACCACTGTTTTAGCAGCACCCAAGTTGTAGCATCACCAAAGTCTCCCCGGGGCAAAAACCTGGGCAGTATGTATGGTGGTCCTGGGCTGCCTAGACAACACATCGCTGATGTGTTAGGGTGGCAAGAAAGGCTGCATGGCCACATCTCTGTTCTAACCTATTCGCTGTGTGGAGGATCCTCACATAATTTAGAACCCTGAGCACTCAAGAGTTCCAACTCCATGGGAAGCCCCCACATACGGAGAAGATACAGATATATCTAAATAGATAGGTGCAGATATTGGGCTCAACACAGCAGTGGAAGAATAATAGGAGTAGAAGGAATGTGGGGTTTTGGGGCCAAACACATGGCTCCACAGCCCCATTCACTTTTCTTGCCCTCTATGCGCAAGTCAAAAGTAAGCAAAGGACCCCTGCACAGTTAAGTCCAGTGAAAGGGTTAAGTCCAGTGAAAGGGGATGCGGCACTCATCTCACTTTCAGGCTGAGGGAGCCGGTGTTTGTCCACAGACAGCTTTCTGGGTCATGTGGCCAGCATGACTAAACCGCTTCTGGTGCAATGGGACACCATGACGAGTGCCAGAGTGCACATAAATGCTGTTTACCTTCCTGCTGCAGTGGTACCTATTTATCTACTCGCACTGGTGTGCTTTCAAACTGCTAGGTTGGCAAGAGCTGGGACAAAGCAATGGGAGCTCACCCTGTCGTGCGGATTCGACCCGCCAACCTTCCACTCGGCAAGCCCAAGAGGCTCAGTGGTTTAGACCACAGCACCACCCGTGTCCCTTAGGTTTGTTGTTAACTCTTTTGGACATCAGGCTTTTCCATGAATACAAACCCACACAATACAGTTGCCCCAAGTGGGATGCTGGCCAAGGCCCTCCAAGGAGTGTTAATTTGGTAGTAAGTAAGGTTTGCTGTCATGTAATGTACTGTGGAAGATGTCTCTCAAGTGAGTTCAAAAAGGCTCTGTTGGTTGCAGAGTCTTGGCATGAGACTGTATCCTTTGATCATCGTAGCCATTTCTCCAGTATGTGTTTTTTCTTCTTAAAGCAAGGGATGATTTGGCTCTTTTCTCAACCTTAATCCATTTAGGGCTGTCCAATCCACCACACACTGTAAGTCAGCACAGCAGGGGGAGGACTTGATGGTGTTGGCTGATGTGGGCTTGCTTTCGGAAGGAAGCAAATTGATGGAGATCCTCTCTTGCTCCTTCTGTGAGCAACACATAGCATGGCAGCTTCCCCATATGGATAGGGTTCTGTCTTTCTTCGGCTGCATAATATAATGGTGTGTTATGTATTACAATCTACTTAAAGGTAAAGGTAAAGGTACCCCTGCCCGTACGGGCCAGTCTTGACAGACTCTGGGGTTGTGCGCCCATCTCACTTAAGAGGCCAGGGGCCAGCGCTGTCCGGAGACACTTCCGGGTCACGTGGCCAGCGTGACATCGCTGCTCTGGCAAGCCAGAGCCGCACACGGAAACGCCGTTTACCTTCCCGCTGGTAAGCGGTCCCTATTTATCTACTTGCACCCGGAGGTGCTTTCGAACTGCTAGGTTGGCAGGCGCTGGGACCGAGCAGCGGGAGCGCACCCCGCCGCAGGGATTCGAACCGCCGACCTTTCGATCAGCAAGCCCTAGGCGCTGAGGCTTTAACCCACAGCGCCACCTGCGTCCCACAATCTACTTAGGAGATGCATATTTTGCAGTGCAAGTACCAGGTGATTTTGAGAGACTTTCAAACTAAACAGAAGTTTCACTGCAAAGAGAGAGGGACTGACCAAGTGCATGTGTGTGTGTTCATTTATCTTTCCTTCATTTAGCTCTTTCACACAATGCTGGCATTTGAGCTTTAGATCTGTAGTGTTTGTAACATGAGCAGCACGGTTCTCATGATATGTTTGCAAGGGGCATTTCTGAGCAATCGGATGCAATCTTTCAGTTCATCCGAAGGTCACAGAGTGTCCGTATTCAGTTGCCATTTGCTCTTGGTCTCTTTGCACTGTGTTAGCAGACAGTCGTGTGATTGGAGGCCTCCATATGGAGGTCTTCTCCATTTGTGGGGGTGCTGTTGACAATGAGGGTCCCGCATATTATGACTCCACAGAACCTAGTCTTATCGTCCCCTACTGACACTTCCGTATCTGTCTGTGAGGTTTAACTGAAGATTATGGGACACACTACTCCATGTTCAGAGCCCACAGGTTCTCAGAGGGTCCAGATTGTGCAGCTGCTCTTATTGTGTTGATACGTGTAAGCTGCTGTTTAATAACAGTTTTCGTGCACTTTCTAAACAGCTGCTTCACCACTTTGATGCATGACCAGATTAGCCGATCTTGTTGTTTCAACAGACATATACCACACAGCAGGGTGTGAGTAGTCCAGGCATGAGAAAATAAGCTTAGTTTTTTAAAAAAAGTTTAAAGAGCTATAATGGAGCATTTTGTATTTCTTAATTTTCTTCTGCATTTTTTTTTTGCTGGGGGGAGGAAAGAAAAGCATTTATATAAACTCACATACTGCTCATATAAACTAAGATATATATTTTTAATGCATCCTATAGGAACATTTTATTATGAAGCATTGCATTATGAAATATATTGTATGTATGTTTATGTGTGTTATAAACATCTACCATTTAGAAAAAGGGCAGCTTGCTGCATCTACTTTCTGTAGCTCTAGTGTGGTGGGTTCCAGATGGATGTATTGCTTGGGGCTGCTGTGAATTGTGGTCTGAAACATCTGGAGGCGATCACATTGGAGGAGACAGTTATAGCAAAATAAAGGGAGGGAAGGGGTCCTGGACCTTTAAAAACACTTGCACAGAAGAGTACAATTCACGAGTACTATATTTTATTATACGTGCTATGTTATTAAAATTGTCAAGGATTTCAAACACTCGATTAAAACCGCAATAAAAAATAATGCAACATTATAAATACAAAGGCTAAAATGGAAGAAGCAGCCGTAAAACAGAACAAGCGTTAAATACAGGAGCGCATTAAAGTTACTCATTCAATGCCTGGACAAATAAATAAATGAAAGTCTGCATTCCAGGTAACAAAGTGAGCCTCTGGCAAGCTACCCTGCATAGAGAGTTTTCCGAAGCTGTGATGTCGCAACCATCAGGCTCTCCACTTTCTGTGGATGCCACTTTCGAAAGGACCTTGGAGACAGGGCTGCTGATTGCAAACAATACATTTAATAAAATACCCTTCCTGTGAAGAGCTTTTTCCTGACCCACTGGTGCCAAGATGTACCCACTTGAAAGTGCAAGGACCTTAGCAATGGGCTGCCCTTGCTCCCTTGCCGCCGCCTTCCATCTTTCTTTTGTCTAAGGTTCTGCACTAGATCTTTGTGTGTGACTTTCAATCAGTCAGAGCCCTAATGGCCACAGCCTCGCAATCTCTCTTAATTTCAAGCATATTAGTACCGCATGCAATCAGCCAATCATGCTAGTTGCCCCCTCAGCAGTGCTAGGAATGTGGGAAGGGCATGTATAATGACAGGTACAGAGCAGAAAGCGCTCAGCTTGATTGCCCTTTGGCCAGTGTTAAATCATTTCAGTGCATGCAAACTGTGCACTGCAAAGCACCAAAGCCATGTGACAAGCCCTGCGCAGGATGATTCTGCCAGAACTTAGGAGCTGAGGGCACGTTTTTTAGTCTGGAGCTCCCAGCTGCTGTGAGCAGCACTGCTGAAAGGACAGTGAGTTAGGGCTACAAGTTTTCAAACAATAATCCACCAAGAGCATACAAATCAATATGGCCAACCTGATCCAAAACACCCACTCACCCCACTCACACACGAAAACAAAGATCACCACAGCCAATCACAAACAACCACACCCTAGGCCAACTCCAACCTCTCTCACCACCAAAGGAACACAAGTGAACAGCACAAGCAACACTGACACCAAACCCTACATACATTAAGCATAACAGAAACATCGCCACCCGACCCCACCCCCACCCATCTTCCCTCCCTCCACCCCTTCTTTCTTTCTTTTTTTTCTCCCCCTAATGTCTCAACAAATGAAACGGATTTGTAAAAATGTTACATGGAAAAAATACGAGAGACATTACACTTACGTCTGTAAAACAAGAAAATCTTTAATAAAAAATTAATAAATAATAATAAAGCATTTATATAAATATCATGCCTGAGACTATAAATTTCCATCCGAACCTGGTAACATTAGGTCAGGAGGTTTTAGTCTTTTAGTCTTTGGGATTTCTAGTACGTACGCCTATACGCTGTGTGGCTCCTTCTTTTCCGCAGCTGGAAACTCTTATGCACACTTCTCATTTTTGGGTCAATGGCTTGTATACTTTATGGGGCAGAGTGTGCATATATGTGTATCTACATGAAGAGTCTGACTGTGAACCTCTGCTTGGTTCAGATGTTCAGTGTTAGTGCTCAGTTAAATAGAGTTCCTCCCCTTTTCCAGCTCCAATCAGAATTAGGCAGAATAAGACTCTTCATTAAGTCAGAACTCTGGCTTAGCTCAATCAAGTTTAACACCCTCTTTAAATTGGTTAAAATTCATGCAAGCACCCCTGCGGTATTTCAGAATCAAGACATACAGAATAATCAAAATAATAAATCCTGACCAGTAGATGGAGTAATATTAAATTAGCAAATAGCTGAGGTCAAATGTGTCTTTGGGAGCAAGACACATTTCTATTCCTTTGCAAAAACTTTTTTGCCAGAGATTGCCAAGAAGAACAAGCAAATCAGCAGTGCAGATTTGCATCAGTGAGTTTGGAAAAAAACCATCCCAACAATGCTTTAAATTACTTCCAGTGGCTGTGATATCTAATACAAACAATGGAGATTTGATCACGTAGGCACTGCTGTTTTCATACATTTCATGAAGAAGAGGAGCAGGTGAAGTTCAAATGCACTCTCCGGAGAATGAAAATATCTCACAGGGCAAGTCACTATTGTGATGCTTAATTTCATCCTAGGTGGACTGGCTTAAAACTGTTGTGGAGAGGAATGCTGCCAGGTTAAAAGATGCTACCTGATAGTTTCCCTGGGTTGCCCTACCACCCACTCCTGCTCATCATGCTTTCTCTGGCATGGCATGCTCAGCACAGGATGCTCCAAGGAGCCGTTCACCTGGCTACCACCCCCATCGCCTGCTTTGCTCCTCTTGGGGTTGCAGACACAGGGAAGTGCCCCAGCTGGGACAGAGCATTGGTGGGTGGACTAGCTAGCTGGCAGCTGCCTCCTTGCTTGCTCCCGGTCTCCTTGCTTAGTGGGGTTTGGCTGTGTTCTGTGCTGCTATTGCCTGTAAAGGGATGAGATTCCTGGCTGGCTAGGCCCACTATGAGTCCACTTCAGGGTACTGGGAGGCAACAGGCTAGCAGCCTGTTGCTTAATATGAAAATGGAACTGAGAGGAAGTGGGAATGACAAATAGTTCAGAAAGACCCTGAGTTGAGCTGGGCAACCTATGAAGAGCCTCGGACTGAGGTAGGCTGTTTTCTGACATCCCAAATCAAGGTCAGAATTTATGTAAAAAGTTGGGTCTCAGTAGGTGCTCCATTAACTTTTTTGTGGTTGAGTGGGCAATGGATCTGTGTTGGTCATAGGATTACCATTGAAAAAGTACATGAAAACCACTTGTTTCAACACGCATGAATTCACAAGAACACATTTAGAAGTCATCTTGTGTACACCTGGTTCCGTGCTGGATTCGGCTGTTCCCTCTTTCCAACATTCCTCCTCATGAGATTATTGTTGCGTGAGAAGGGAGTGTGAGGCTCTGCTTCCTGGTTCCTTTCCTTCTGTTGCAATTCGCATAGCCCTCTATGTGTTGGGAGCTTTTTCTATTCTAGGCTCCCCTTGTGAGTTCTGAATAAGCTTGTAGCTAGAATCATATAAAATTGGGTCACTAAAAGGATCCCAAATGGCTGTGAGTCAACATTTTCCTTATTAGTTTGGAAATTCATGCAGGACCTTTTTATACTACCACTTTGCAAGTGGATCTCACAATTGTCTGACTAGAAAAATGCGAAGAAGGCTGTTTGAATTGAACATTAGTCTCTGTAATGTCTGTGTCATTGATTCCCATGCCATAGCATGACTTGCATGTTATGAGACCTTACAAAAAATTATCTGAGAATAGCATAGCTATAAGACAGCAGGCGCTGGGGAGTAGGGCTATAAGAAGGCAGCAAGTTCCAATCCAACCTGTATTGATCATAATCCACATGGTTTCTGCTCTGCTGCAGTTCAGTTTCTGCCAAATACTGTGTTAGCCATCTCACAATCTGCTAGTTAACATAAGTTATGCAATTTATGAAACTATTCGTGTAACTTGCATTCATTTCAATGTAAAGGAAATGTCAAAAACAATGTATTCAAAGTAATGAATTATGTATCATTTGCATATTTAAAACAACATCAATGCGAATGAATACAGATTATATTGGCTGGATTGAGTTCCGTTCCTGACCACAGGTCAGGAACCTACAACCTGCAGCCTTTCCACTTCCCTTTGCTGTTTTTGTCAGAATCCTCCAGCATCTCTACTGAGGGGATGGTGCAGTTGGTCATCAAGTAAACGGCATCCATTGAGACTCATAGCTCTTCTCATATTAAGCAACAAGCCCTCTTGCTAATGTGGCCCTAATTTTGTCCCCATGCTCCTCACAGATGAATTGAACAAGGGCAACACTGAGTCTGTGGGGGATGAAACCAGCAGGCACTGCCACACCCTGGGCTACATCTAAGTAAGAAAGCAGTCAAGGAAGGGCTCTCTGAGGGCAGGTGGGGGTTGGTAGGGCAATGCCTCATCCACTGTAATGGATCGGCCCCCCACTACTGGCCTTGCTTAACAAATACAACTCAGTAACATGGTGCATACACAAACTATGCTCCCCCTTCTGTGCATTCGCTACAGCCGTTTCAGAGTTTGGAAGGAGATTAGTTCTCATCCAAGAAGCCTTTCAGGCAGCCTCATAGCAAATACTGTACTATGATTCCTGAAGAACAAGCAAATTAGAATAGTGGGCCACAATAAAACAAGAGTTTAAGAATTGCTGTCATAGAATGACAGATTAAAATGCTTACAGATAAATCATTAGAGATCCAATGTTATGTTTTGACAAGGAACAGTTGTGAGCTGGCCCTGTGCCCAGGAAGGGCTCTCCATCACCACAAACAACATACACTCGCTCTCCAGCTCCCTGTTAATAAATTCTGATTGGGCACTAAAGTTTTACAGCTTCTGTGGTTGTTCACTCTGGACCCCGTTAAATCGCAGCAGGTGATATACAAGGCTGTGAATTGTCGTTTCCCCCCCATCCCTGGTAAATGGAGACTGCACAGGCAAGAAGACTATGCTCTGCAACTGCTTGCTGTCCCTTAACATTTCTACATCCTCATTCATGGGACTGAAACTGCATGGGTCACGCTGGCTGATGATCTCCGGTGGGCTAGGGACAAAGGTGAAAGCTGTTTTCTATTGCTGGTGGATCTCTCAGTGGCCTTTGATACCATTGACCATGAAATCCTTCTGGACCGCCTAGAGGAGCTGGGGGCACTGTTATACAGTGGTTCCGCTCCTTCCTCCTGGGCCTTGTCCAGAAAATGGTGTTGGAGGATGAGTGTTCAGACCCCTGAGTGTTCAGACTTGTGGGGTGCCTCAGGGTTTCGCCCTCTCCCCCATGCTTTTTAACATCTATATAAAGCTACTGGGAGAGATCATCAGGGGGTTTGGCCTGGGTGTTCATCAGTATGCGGATGATACCCAGCTCTACCTCTCTTTTAAATCTGAAACAGTGAAAGCGGTGGATGTCCTGTGTGAGTGTCTGGATGTGGTTGGAGGATGGATGGCAGCTATAGGCTTGCCGTAGGGTCTGGCGCTCTGGACAGCAGACAAAAAAAGAAAGGAAACAAAATGCAAGAACTTTAGGTGCTAGAAATGCACTTTACAATAAGCGCAACCTGTTTTGGGAAAAATCACTTCCGCAAGGGCCCATTTTTAACAACATTTCTCACATCCAAGGTATAGAGCAGTTTGACTGTGATCCCCATATAGATGTATTCCAGCTGGAGTTACATGAATGGACACGCCCCTTTCACCTATTGCCCTTTAGCTGCTGCTCTCAGCCAGTCATTTTGTAGAGTCCAGAAAGAACTGGAAAATGTTCCTAGCAGCAAGCTGCCTGGTGCATCCTCTTCTCCCCAATCTGCCTCACAGAACGTGACACAGTGCAAATGTCCCATTTATCCTATGAGTGGGCTACCCTGGCAAAAATAGCTGCCACCACTGTCCTCAAGGGAAGAAGGGAAGAATAATACCTGACAGTCTTGCAGCTAAGGAGGACAGAGTGCTGGACTAGGCAGGTCTTTGGTTTCCTTCAGCAGCGATCTTGTGCCCTTTTATCACTTTCCTGCCTTCCCAGATTTCTGTTCAGGTGTTCTATTCAACCCTTCAAAGAGAGGACTGTCCTCTGTAAAATAAGCACCCATGATGTTAGTTTAAATATGAGGAGGGCAGGAGAAAGACTAATAATAATAATAATAATAATAATAATAATAATAATAATAAACAACCCACTGTTTCTGCAAAGAGGATTAGCCTCTGTTTACAAGCTACTGTATGTGTTATTCTAGAGTTTTGTCTTGGGCAGTATGATTCACTGGTGCTTTTAGGCAGACGCTGTCCACTGTAAATTTAAGTAGCTGTTTGTTTGTTTGTTTTCATTTTTTAGATGTCCTGATGTTTGCCCTTCTTTGCAAATACCGAGTCTATATGAGATTGGCCAATGCACAGACAATAGCTGTGAAGCCCCAGTAGGAGGTAAGTATCATTATTCAAATACTTATTTCTATTATTTCACAAGAAAGCTTGTTGTTAAAAGGCTGAATGAATCTTGGCAAAATGGTGTTTTTTTTAAAGTGGCAGGAATCTATTTGGAACACACAGATCTTCCTTTATGCCACCAATTCCCTTTTCCTGGGCTGAATTTTGGACCAACTTATTTTGGCACCAAAAAGAAGCTCATTTTGCTCCGAAGTTATTTGGACTATATTTGTACAACTACTTGTGAAAAGAGAAAATACAAACATAGTCGTTGTGTGCTATGGACTACTGCAATGCGCTCTATGTGGGGCTACCTTTGAAGGTGACCTGGAAACTACAACTAATCCAGAATGCGGCAGCTAGACTGGTGACTGGGGGCGGCCGCCGAGACCACATAACACCAGTCTTGAAAGACCTACATTGGCTCCCAGTACGTTTCCGAACACAATTCAAAGTGTTGGTGTTGACCTTTAAAGTCCTAAACGGCCTCGGCCCAGTATACCTGAAGGAGCGTCTCCACCCCCATCGTTCTGCCTGGACGCTGAGGTCCAGCACTGAGGGCCTTCTGGCGGTTCCCTCATTGCGAGAAGTGAGGCTACAGGGAACCAGGCAGAGGGCCTTCTCGGTAGTGGCGCCCGCCCTGTGGAACGCCCTCCCATCAGATGTCAAAGAGAAAAACAACTACCTGACATTCAGAAGACATCTTAAGGCAGCCCTGTTCAGTGAAGTTTTTAATGTGTGACATTTTAGTGTATTTTTGGTCTCTGTGGAAGCCACCCAGAGTGGCTGGGGAAACCCAGCCAGATGGGTGGGGTACAAATAATAAATTATGATGATGATGATGATGATGATGATGATGATGATGGCTGTGTGAGGGCATGGCCATGTTCAGGCCTGGATGCAGGCCCTGCCCCCAGCATCTCTGGACATACCTCTCCCTGTGTATGTTGGCCTGACCTTCCCACTTTCCGAGGGAAATATCTTCTGGGACTTTAATTTACATTTGCTGGAAAGTAAATCCTGGTTTATCAGGATCCCCAATTGTGCCATATGCTCCACTCATTTAGTTTTGAAATGCTGAAATATGTTAAAATAAAGCTTGTTTGTTTCAGAAACAGCAACTTGATCTAGTCTGAGATACTGGGATTTTTCTGACCTGTAGATGCCCTATCCATGACATGTGGATCTTAATGCAATTTCTTTTTCCTTGGCAGAATGAGTGAGAGGGACATCCGAAGCTTGAGCAAAGGGGTATTGGTGCTCTCTCTCTGCCTTATAACGCTATGGGGAAGGCTGACTCTAGCCTCATCACACCACAGAAGCCATTCAGGTAAGCCAAACAATCTCTCTTGAATCTGCCCTTGCTTCTTATTGCAGCGCTTTGACTAAAAGTGTGTGTGCAGGATTAGACTTCTTGCATCTCCAGACCTTCTGAGGACTTGCAAGATGCTACCAACTGGACTTCTGAAGAAGGTTCAGTTTTTTATGTTGAGAGGTTTAGAGCAGGAGTCACCCGTGTGTCCAGAAGCACCTCCTATGGCACCTGCAAGAAGTCTCCATAAATACTCCTCAGAAATCTACAGTGCAGCAGAGATTGTTTTCTCTTCCAGTTCAGTTGCTGTTTACACTGGTTTGGCTTCTCCTATACACAGCATCCATTTTGTGACTGGTGCCCTTGGTACTTTCTCAGAATTTCAAGTCTGTTCAAAATTCCAGGTGTGAGGGATGTACTCAGATGTACTCTAGAGACAGAACACCACCATTATTTTAGAATTCTTTCTCAGAGCATGCTCTCTCAATGCTCTTAGCAGCTGCATAAAGCCAGCAGGTATTTGACACTGGGCACAGAGGGAGGGGGAAGCCAGCCACTTACTGAACTCAGTAAAAATGAACCTCAGACCCTCATCCCTTCCTCCTCTCTGCAAAAGGCCATTTTAATGATTGGAGAAGGTGGAAGAAACGACATTACATAGGTTCTTGCCTCAACACTGTCTCCTGCTGGGTGGAGTTCACATGAGCACATGAGGTTTGGCACCTGCCAAGTCTCAAAGAAGAGCCTGGCTGCAGGGTGATTTCCTGGCTGCCCAAGCCAAGAAAGGCTTGGGCAAATTGCGAGTGTACCTTAGGAAAAAAGATGCACAAACTTCAGAACCCTTGAGTTTTTCCTCAACATAAACCTCCTTTCTGAGACAGACTCAAGCCCCTTTCACACCTATAATGTGCATTGTGGAGAATGGTGAGCAGCATTGCAGCAGCAGGCTTAGTCCCTGAATGACAGACATTCATTGTAATATTTGAAATGACTTCCTCATATGTGATTGTACACATGGGCAGCTTTTCTCTGCTCGCTTGGTAGTCCTGTTTTTTCAGGGTTTCTAAATGCATGGACAGAGTTATCTGTGTCTGCAGTTGTTCTCATAGTAGTGTTTTCAGAAACTACAACGAATGTGCATGGGGTGGCTGGGTAGAACTTGCTGGAATGCTGCAGGCACTCTCCCATTTGTGCTTATTGTACCTGAAATAGCCTCTGAAAATGACACCAGGCAAATGCAACTCCCAAGTGGACATCTCTGCAACAGAGCTCAATGTTCCATGTGCAGAGAAGGGTCTTCTCCCTGCAAGAAGTGCAGTCGCTTTGCTGGAATAGGTATCTGGTTGACCACTGTGAAAACAGGCTGGTGGATGAGATGAGTCTTTGGGATGGTCTAGCGGGGCTCTTCTTATGCTATTATTGTGTTTTAAATGGAATGCAAAACTCAACAGAATCTGATTCAGCTAATGATTTATCATGGATGTGCAGGTGATTCCTGCTTTGCTTCTCCCTTGCTGTCGGTGGGAACAGTAAACATGACCTCTGGCTTAGCTTTATGTTCAAACCAGGGTTGCTCCAAACAAACCATGGTGTGTAGCCAAGGTGTGTTATTGAGAGTTAAGAGTTTGAGCAAAATAAACCACTATTCCTGGTTCAGATGTCAGGATACTCCAGGCATTGTGTATTATTGCTTGTGCTAGGCGAGGAGCAAAGCAGGAGTCATCTCTGCTCTTGTGGTGTACCATCTGACACACTCAGATGTGTCAACTGGGCAATAACAAACTATGGAGAACTTCTGCTCACTAAGGTATAAAACTATTGTCTGTCCCCCACCCCCCAAGCTTAGGGCTTTCAGCTGAAGCTTAGCCTTATGATATTTACATTTTGACCTGTTCATTGTGTCAAGTGGGAATACTGTAGCGACATGCCTTTTTGCCAGAACAAGTAGTAAATAAACCTCAGAAATCGATGAATGTTCCCATGATTCTTGTATTTTAGTTTTTGGATTTTAAAACTGATTCTTAGGTTTTAATTCTAAGGAACTGGAAGTGTTCTTTAGTTGGGTTATTCTTTATTTGTGTTAGTCATAGGGCTGACTCAAGTTGCAAATCCCACAAATTTTCTTATCGTGGGTAGCCATTTGGTCATCGCTGGTATTTTCCTCGGCTGTTGACTCAGTTTTGCAGCCTGTAATTTCTGTTGCATTTCTGGCCTGGTGCTGTATATGCAGGTGGCAGTTCTTGTCAAGAGTGCTTTCTGCCTGTTCCAGCGAAGCTTGGTTAAGATTAGAAGTCATATTATGGCTTTATTCCTTGAAACTTCATCTGATGGAGAATGTGAGGAGCTTTGGTATCTGGCACTTCCACAAACTGTACCTAGTTACAAATTTATTTTTCTGTCTATTTGAAGGTACAGTTCTAATGCTTAAAGCTGTAAACAGCTTTGAATCAGACTCCCCCCCCCCAAATCACTAAACAATCTATCTCTCCTTGCCTTACTTGCCTTACTATCGCTAGATTTGGCCCCAAACTCTACCCTCAAATCTAAAGAATTAATGTCCTTCCTGTTCGGAGCAGCTAAACTAGTTATTGCCCAACGATGGAAGAAAGCCTCTAATATACCAATAAAGGCTTGGATTATAATAACACCTGGAGCATTGCTTTATTAGAATGCCTCACATACCATTGGCAACTAATCAAAGGCATCTCCAAGAAAGATACCTTTGGCATGATTTGATCTCCTTTTTTCTCTTTTATTGAAAAAGAACAGGATATTTTAATGCCACCATTATCACAGAGGTGCTGTGGAGGGGATATATTAATTTAAAATGTCCAGTAAACCAGATTGAGAGTATTTGGTGAGCCAACATGACAGTGACATGGGATTGAGGAATGGAGTGATCATTCTGTGATATTATGGTGATATTATGGCAGTGGATGAAGCTGTGTTGTAACTTTTGAATAAATGTGTTTTAATAAAGAGGGGGGAGAGAGAGCTTTTCCTGGAGGCTTTAAAATGAGTGGCATTGGCAATTTGTGGGACGCAGGTGGCGCTGTGGTCTAAACCACTGAGCCTCTTGGGTTTGCCGATCAGAAGGTTGGCTGTTCGAATCCCCGCGACGGGGTGAGCTCCTGTTGTTCGGTCTCAGCTCCTGCCAACCTAGCAGTTCAAAAGCACGTCAAAGTGCAAGTAGATAAATAGGTACCACTCTGGCAGGAAGGTAAATGGTGTTTCTGTGTGCTCCTCTGGTTTCGCCAGAAGTGGCTTAGTCATGTGGGCCACATGACCCGGAAAAACAGTCTGCGGACAAACGCCGGCTCCCTCAACCTGTAAAGCGAGATGAGCGCCGCAACCCCAGAGTCTTCTGCAACTGGACATAACTGTCAGGGGTCCCTTTGCCAATTTTTATTGGCAATTTAGGCATGTTTTATAGGCGCTGCTATGCAATTATGCCAAATAAGGCAAAGGGGTCACTTGATGTTCTTTCAGACTGGGACCTGCATACAAAGAACAACAAGAATAAAGTCTTGAAATGTATTCAGCCTTAAAAAGCAGCAGTACAATGTGTGTGCTTTTTCTGTTAGGAATATGCATCTGGGAATATGAATCTATACCTGACCTACTTGCTTCTGTCATTGTCAGCATGGGTCATTCCCAAGTATGCCGTTGGGTGGAGGATGAGCTTCTGCTACACACAGAGTCATCTAAACATGGCAATGTAGAATTTAGATTTTTCAGAGGTGGGCAGTCGTGAACATAGTTAGCACACAACGGCATTAATGTGTCGTGCATGCCAAAAACCTGTCCCACTGTTTTCTGCTGTATCTGAACCGAGAGCTATGGAGCTGCAGGCAGTTGGAGTTCAGGATATGAGGACTTCAAAGGATTTCTGCCTGAGAGTTGCTTCCCTAATTGCTCCATGCTACAGGGAGCAATTAAAAGTGAGTAGCTGCTCTGGTGCTCTTCCTATTCACAGGCTTGGGGGAGCCTCTTTAGTTTACCGCAGGTGCCTAAATCCCATTTCTGCTGTCTAGCATGTGTCTCGAAGTGTGGTTGGAATTTAGAGAAAGAGAGATGCATAATAAACACCTGTCTGCGGGGAATAAAGGCAAATGATGCTCCCGTCTCAGAGGTATGCTTGCATTGCAGCCATCCAATTTGTTCGGGTCCTGCCTTCTGGAGCAGGAGAAAACAAGCCTGCTCCATCTTTCATTTCCTTTAAAAGTTGCAATACTCCTGGTTTTGCTCCACCTCGCTTAGGGCTATATTAATGAGTCCATACGTAGGAATTACTGTATTTTTTGCTCTATAAGACGCACCAGACCACAAGACGCACCTAGTTTTTGGAGGAGAAAAACAAGAAAAAAAAATATATTCTGAATCTCAGAAGCCAGAACAGCAAGAGGGATCATCCGCTGCACAGCGAAAGCAGCAATCCCTCTTGCTGCTCTAGCTTCTGGGATAGCTGCGCAGCCTGCATTTGCTCCATAAGACACACACACATTTCCCCTTACTTTTTAGGAGGGAAAAAGTGAGTCTTATAGAGCAAAAAATATGTACTTACAGAAGTACTCCCATGTGTGGTGATTATTTATTTATCTATGTATTTATTTATCAAGTTCTCTGTACTACTTCTGTGGAAAATGTGGTACATAATAAACCAATAATGCACTGCATTCAGTTTTACATATGAGCACAGAAAATTGCTTTAGGCCTTCTCAGTCTGTAGATTCTTTTCAAAATCCCGTCTGCATCCAGAAGCTGCTGATTTTACCATCTGTGGGACATATTTGGGCCACACATTGATGTTTTTCAATTTAATTTTAGCAATGTAAATTTGTGCATCAAGTATATGAGGGAAGATGCAGAAGAGTTAGACTGCAGCTGCATTTGCTAATGTATGACCTTACGTAGACCCCTATTCCACTTCTGCCATTCCCCGCTATAGATAAAACAATTCTAATCCTATAATCCCTGATATCACTGCTCACAACTAACCTATATCTCCCAGTGTGACTATTCCAAACAATCAATGAGCATTCAGCCCCTTTATCATCTTGCTAACCTGCAGCCAGGTACATATGAAGATAAACGTAACAATAATAATATCATTTTTGGAGAGAATGCAGAACTTGCCTACAATAGCTGCAGTTTCCGCAAGTGATCTCATGGGTGCGATCCATCAGGGGATTCCTAGGAAGGAGAATAGTTGCTGTAAATGAAGATAGCCCCAGTTTTGGGAAGATTTTGCATAGGGGGAGCTGGCATTCTGTGGATAGGAAAGGCTTGCAGTATTTAGATATTCATCATATTTGCATGTCACAGCAAGCCATAAGACATAGCTTACTGTGTGATTTGCTTCCTGACGCTCCCTGCCCTTGCTAGAAGGAAACAAACCATGACTGCTGACTCAGAATCATATCAGGAAAAAAGGGATTGAGGTTTGGTTTGCTCTGTAGGTAAGGGTTGGTTTTTTTGGCTTATTGATTGCAGTTTGTTTGTATTTTGAGCAAAGCCATGATCCCTGATTTGGGCAAGGTACTGAGCTTTGTTTCCGCTTTGTATCATCATGACACTAGGTGACTTAACTTCAAAGGAAGCGCCAAATGTTGGAGGGATTAGCTCTGAAGGAGAAGTGATCCTAGTATGTAATGGATCTGATCTTTTGCTACCCTGTACAGATCTGGCCTCAAAACTCTGTGAACCACCCTGACGTCTTATGATGAATGGCAGTATATAAGTCTAATAAATAAAATAAAATCAGAAGTAAAAATTAATTTGGTGGCCAATTCAGAAGGCAAACCCTTTTCATGAGTCCCATTGAGACTTCTTTGCAGGGCTTTTCTGAAGCAGGAGGAGGACTGGGATGAGAATGCAGAGCTTGGATCTAGGGGAAGGGCCCTGTGGTTTGGGAGGTGCTGATCTGGATGCTAGGGAGAGGCTCGGTGAGTTGCCTGGCGACAGTCACAACTCAGTGTCATTAGATGCCCCAAATGTCATGGTAGATTCTCCTGATGTGATTGCGCTTCCTGAAGCTAAATTGGATAGTGAGCTGGCTATGCTGACTCCTTCTCGAAGAATGTTGTGATGGCTGAGACCATGCAAGTAGACCATGCAACCTACTTGCAGGAATGCCTGCTTGCTTGCCCAGTCCTGTGGCTCAGGACAACCACCACATGGATGGCTGCTCTTCCAAAGGGAAGCTCTTAGCATGCATCTAGCTTGTTCCTTAGAGCTCTGCTATGAACTTCTGAACCATGTAACCCAGGCTTCCTCAAACTCAGCCCTCCAGATGTTTTGAGACTACAGTTCCCACCATCCCTGACCACTGGTCCTGCTAGCTAGGGATTATGGGAGTTGTAGACCAAAAACATCTGGAGGGCCGAGTTTGAGGAAGCCTGGTGTTGCCTGTAGCCTGATCAATGTTTGGGCATTGTAGTGATTTTTGGAATAAAGCAACAACTGAGCTGTGAGTCCAAGACAGGCAAAAACACCCAAGCAGGCTGCAATGCAGGGCCAGGGAGGGGTGTGGCTTGGAGAAAGGGGGTGGAGTCTGGGGAGAGTTCCGAGCACCAGGTTAAGAAGCTGGGAGGGCTGCATTTGGCCCTGAGCCTGAGATTCTCCGCTCCTGCTGGTAAATAGCTTGATTGCTTTGTGAATTTATCCACTAGATTTCCTGCTGCTGAACAGAGCACCTGTTAAAGATCTACCCACTCACCCACTCCCCACTCCTCATCGACAGTGATAGATTTTTATTAAAGTAAGAATGGTATTATGATGAGGACTAATGATCGCAAGCCAAAGCTGCTTGACTGCATCCATTTAGGCAACTTAGGCTGGAAATTCATTGCCTTGCTGAGCCTAATGCCACCCCTATTTCATGTGGAAATACCTTAATCGCATTGTTTGATGTATGCATCTATTTAAATGCAGCTGCTTGTTGAAAGCAGCTCTGTGGTGCCTTCTCATCGTGCGCTGCTTGGGCCTGACTGATTGGATTCAGTTTCAGAAAACCGATTTTAGAAAAATGATTGTTCTTGAACAAGCACATGCTAAACAGGAAGGTGGTGATTAGACAAGGCGACAGATCTAAAAGCCCTAAACAGTCATCTCGTTTCCAGATTCCTAAGTAAAGAAATCTATTTTGTTGAAATGCCATAGAATTACTGAGGGCATCTCCCTCTCTTAGCTCACATTGGATTGGACTGGAAAATAAGTAATGTTTGTTTTTTGTTTTTTGTTTTTTTTAAAGGAGGGGGACATAATAGCTGACTTTTGGAGCCATAGCTTTGGATATCAAATTTGGAATTGCTGTGGAAATGGGAAAAGTTGCATGTCTTAAGTAGCTCTTTTTTCCTCGTGCACTAACAGCCTGATGGAAAGGAGAGGATAGTGAATGTTGGATATGATAGTTTGGCTGCCGCCACACCTGGGTAAATGTTGTGGGAGGGGGAAGTGTTTGGAGGCGTTGGAAATGGTAGGTGAGTACACTGGAAATTCTTCTTCAGGTTGGATGTTAATCCGAGACAGGTAAGAATTTTGGGGGCCTCTCATAAATTCATAGAATTGCAAAATTGGAAGGGCCCCCAAGGGTCATCTAATCTAACCCCCTGAAATGCAGGAATCTCAACTAGTTTATACATGACAGATGGCCATCCAACCTCTCCTTTTGAAGTGACAATTATAAACCCCTGAATCTTGTAATTCTCACCTCTCCTTTGAGCAATGAGGTCAGTATCTAAGCTGGTGAACTTCACTAGCAGTTTTACTTGGAGTCAACAAAACTATTGTTATTTTGCTGTGTAGATTTTGTACAGTGGCTCTGCAGAGCCTCTAGTAGTATGTTTAAGCTGGGAACCATTGATTATGTTTATTGTAATAGGTTTTAGTATTTCTGGTCGGTTCGTAAGTAGCTTTGAGTAATTTCTATGAGTAAAGTGTCATTTCTGCCTCTGGCAGGGAACAGTGCAGCTGCTCCCTTTGAGGGTCTGGATCTGGGCAAGAGTCTGTCAGTTTCAGGACCTCTACCACAGAATTTTCTAGAGGGGTCTGGGTAGCTATCCTCTACGGATGATGGCAAAGAACAGAGAAATCACTCTGGTTGGAACCTGTAAGTCTAGAAAGAAACCCTTCTCCTGGAATAGAAGCTGTTGGGTTTGAAACTGTTTCAGAGAATCTTTGTACTGTGTGGCCACCCAATTCAACCAGTCCACATTTATTTATATATTTAAAATACGTTTATATTGCCTGTGGTCATACTGGATTACTGGAAAGCTGTGATTGGCAGAGAGTTTTCAGTATCTATATGTGAGATAAGATGGAATTTATGCTTACAGTCCTCACCAAGGATGGTTGATATGGTTTAGCTGCAACCATTTTGCCAGCCCGATGGCAGACATTCATGTGCATACTTCATATAAATGGTGGCATAAAAGCTGAGTGCATGTATCATCCCCATGCAGATTATTTTTGCAATATGCTCTGCAGTTGATGTGACAAGATGATAAAAATATGTTTCCCCCCCCTCTGTGCTCAGTTAAGGTGTTAGTAGTAATGAGCAGTAAAAACAGGTCTAGTTCTCTCTAGTAGCCATTTAATAATACATGTGTGAAAGGCAGAAGTGAGTTTAAAAACTTTAATTATTCATTGAATATTAGTAGTAGCGATGTGCTGTGCCGAGCACGGAATACAGATTTCTCACTTGGCCTCTAACTGGGATGGAAATGAGTGTGGGATCCTTCTATGGTAGAATTCATTATTTGATTTGATGTTTGGCTGTCAGAGAGCTAAGGAGCAGACGTTTACCACATCTCAGGTCAGTAGCCTGAAAAGCTTAGAATCATTAGCAGTGTGGTGGTAGTGCCAAAAGAAAAATGGGGGCCCCTCCAACCATATACTGAAAAGCACTGATTCTACTCTGGAATGCATAAATCATGGCAAAAATAGCATAGCCCCCATTCAGTTTGGGACCTGAATTTTGAGGTGGTCCCAATCTGACTCAGGATGATCCAGCAATGACCCAACCTGTATCCATGTCCTGAATCAAATAAAGGGGGCTTGCACAATGTTTATTTAGGGCTTTAAGCCACAATTAAGCATGTGGCTGAGAGTGGAGAGGGGAGGAGACACAGGCATCTTGTGTTTCCTTCATTACCCCATTTCCTCATCACCCAACTTTTGGCCATCCTGGCTTGTTCCAGGTGGATCTGATCCAACCTGGTGCAATTCAGGGCTACTTCAACCTCCTCCGGTTGAATTTCAGGTTGACATGAATTGGACTGATTTGGTTTGGGATCTGAGTTTTGGCTGCAACAGTTCCACAGCCCTAAAAAGCAGCCTATTGTTTGATCTAGAGCAGGGGCCCAGGGTGGCCTGGGCCTGTTTTGCTGTGGTTGGCAGAATCCAGCCTATTTTGCTGCTTGCACTGCCACTGGCCCCACCACCACAACTGCACCTCACCTGCAGCTGCGCCTCTTCTGCTGCCACAATGCAGTGCAAGCCATGATAGTGCCGTGTTAGCAGCGACTGCAAAGGTGCTGTGGCGCCAGTGGCAGTGGCGCAACAGCAGGAAGGGGGAGGCAGTCAGATCACCCCATGGAAGTGCCAGCCTTGGCAGGGACAGACAAACTTCATGCTTGTTGAATCTAATTCATATCTTACTAGGATTCCAAGGGGTACCAGCCACTTTTTTAAAATGAATGAATGAATGAATGAATGAATAAAAAAATACTAGAATTGCAAGTTTTAGATGTGTGTGTGTGTATTTTAACAAGAAACCCAAGATTTACCTAGCAGAGCCAGATGGAAAAGAGGCATATTTTGAAGAAGAGGGTTCCTTTGAGCATATTATGAGTCAAGGGAGTTGTTTTCAGTAGCAGAACTGAACTGAGATCAAAAAGTCCACTCCTATTTATTTATTTCAGCAGCCTATTTTCAGCGGGCAAAGTAGTTTTATTGATGTTATTGCCATCATGGCAGACAATCTTCCCCCTTCTCTCGAGAAGGACCAGTGACAGAGTACCAGCTTTGCATGGAAGAAGGTCCCATGTTCAGTCTCTCGCATCTCCCCTGCCTGACACCTTGGAGAGCTGCTCCGAGTCCTGATGTAGGCAATACTGAACTAGATGGAAGAATGGTCTGACTCGGTATAAGGCTGAAGCAAGCAGAGGGTTCTTGCTTTGGTTGCTTATGATGTTTATGAGGAATGAACATGTAATTCCTCCTGATGCTCAGCCTTGCTTCCAGTCCTAGCCCTTCTCTTCTGGGACTAGGGATGGAAACAGGCTACTGATCCTGTTTAAAGCAGCAGATAAAAGTGAACTAGTTGCTCCCACCTTGATCAGGCTTGCAATTGAGAGCAGGGGCAGGGGTTGCAGAGAGAAGGAAAGGCTGCTCTGCCTTCCCCCCCTTTTTCCTTTGACCCAGAAAGGCATCAATAAAACTGCTAGCACAGTTGCAAAGCTAGGCAGTGTCCAGTATGGTTTCAGATAGATAAATTAGATAAGATGGGGAACTGCATGTTGAAATTCCTGCATTGCGGGGGTTGGACTAAGATGATTCTCAGGATCCCTTCCAAATCTACAATTCTACGATTCTATGAGTAGTGTTCTGGAAGTGAAATTATCCCACACTGTATGTCAAAGGCAGAAGTGGTATTTCACACCCACTACAGACATCAGATATTTAGGGCCACCCCCAGCAAATGTTTCCATTGTTCATGCCTCAGATTCGCCAAGCATTGAATAAGTAAAACTTTTTTTCAAATCAGAATGAGGCTGGCTTGTGGGAAACCACATGAAAACACAGGGGGGTGGTTGTTTTCTGAGAAACTCTGCCTGTAGGTGCCTGTGGATCCTTGCTAACATCATGTGTTCAGGACAGAAGTGGGAACACACTGGATCCAGATGAACCACTGAGATTAACCACTGATGTATACAGAGCCAAAGACTATGTATCACACATGGGAGACAGAATTCCCCACTGTGAGTTAAGTCTGGCAACACAGTAATTGTCTGTGAATTTCTTAAAACAATTTGTGGATGATGCTGTTTCTGTCTGTCTGTATTTGTGTGACAAGTGATATGAGGAGCAATTGCAGATCTCTGGAGAAAGACTTTGTCCTTCTAAGTAATGGCACAAAGAACGTGTTTGGCTGCTCAGTTAAAGGTCAGTCAGAATCGGGCATGGTTTTAATTTTATTTTGTACATCCAGGCTTCAAAAGCTCTGTGCTTTTACAATGCATATATGCTCCTGCAAAGTTCTGGAGGGAAAATAACAGCTAAACTGGAGTGAAAAGCATTGCATACAGTGCAGGAAATTGCCCCAGGCTCTCAAAGGGTTTCCTGCTGCTCAGCATTAAACACTCTCTGATTTGCCTTCTCAGATAGAACTGATAGGAGGTTTCTTCCAGCTCAGCAAGAAACGGAAAGGGGGGCAGTTGCAGGAGAAGAAAAAACTATTACTCTCATTATACATGCTCTCTAGAGCAGGATCCTCTCTTTGCACAGATGCATAATATGAAATGAAAGCCGCATGCAGATCACTGGAGTTTTGTGGCAATGTTAGCTGCCACTAACAAGATAGACCCATTCCCATTGTCATCTGGCCATTACCATCTATGCCCCAATGTGTGACCATGAATATACTCCCCCTGACTAGGGATGTTTCAATAATTTGTTTTTTGCAAATATGAACCACTTGATCTGCATCTCTTCTTTATCTTATTTATTTATTAACTTTCTATACTGTCCTTCATCCAAAGATTGCAGGGCAGTTTACAATATAATAACACAAAAGCACATACAATTATAACAAACGAAAACAATATTCCCCACCACAGTTTGTTTAATTAGCCAAAGGCCTGGAAGAAGAAGAATGCTTTTTCTGGGTACCTAAAGATATGTAACAAAGGCACAGAAAAGGCCCGTTCTGTGTTGCCATTCTCTGAACTTTTCTGGGCACACAAAGAAGGCCCTTAGATTATAGTTGCAGGGTCTGGGTCAGATACATCCTTGAGGAATTGCGGTCCTGAGCTGTTTAAGGCTTTATAGGTCAAAACAAGCACTTTTAATTGTGCCTGGAGATGAATTGGCAGCCAGTGCAGTTGGGCCAGGATTATAGAATTTTGAGGCTGCAAAATGATCTCTTGAGGCTGATTCAATTTAAGCACATGGGATCCCACAACTGGATATTCTATATAATTTAAAGTCATGGCATTCCAAATTAGAGGATCAATTTGCTTGTTAATTGTACCCATTGTTATGGTATGAGGTTCCATTACATTATGCTTTTCAATTCTGGCATCATAGCCTACAGATTTAAGCTGAATATATCCTTTTTCAAATCACAGTATGTTTCTTTCAAAGGGAACAGCCAATATGGGGGTCCCGCAGTACCTATTTTACTTGTTTTAACAAACCCCCTAAAGTTCTTCCAATTAAAAGGAGTTATTGAGTACTTTTGTCTCATAGAAGAAGCCATGGTTAAAGATAAACTGTCGGCAGATCTCCACTCTCTCTTAGTTAACACAACAATTTGGAACTGTACTGGAGAATTAGGTTCCCAGGTAACTGCAGAAACTACCATGATGTTGCAGAATGGTTCCTCAAAAATATAATATCCATGGGTAACATTAAATTGAGGGTGACAGAGAAGCTTGGAATTCCAGGTATCATCCTTCTCCACAAAGCAATAGTTTACAGATAACGCTTCCTCTACAAAAGTCTACTTAATCAGCAGGGTGTCATCACACTGAGTGGTAGACACAATTGAAAATGGATGTGGGGGGACCAGGAACTTTTCCTTTCATGGATTCTCTCATTGGGTCTGTCAGTTCGCATTTCAGCTTCACATCACTCTTCCATCCTCAAAGCACTTCCAAAAATTAGTAATCTCCCACATCTCAAGCGTCACTTGTATTGGTCTAGGTATTATGCATTTGGGGGCATAATCTGTCCTTAAGGTGAAAAATGTGTTGGTTCCTTGAGAGTGTTGATTAATTCTCTTGGACTACTAATATGCAGATCAGGATGCAGCTTATCCTTCAGATTTCACACTTCTCTGGATTTTGCAAAGCACTTCTTGACTCAGATCCCCCCATCAAAATGTAACTTATTTCAATACGCATATGTCATGAGATATGCATTTGAAAACCCTTTGATTAGGTTATCCCCCCCCTTTTCCTCCCTGCATGTGCCCCAGGTGAATGAAGAAAGGAGTGGTTATTGCCATCTTGGTATGCACCCACCCAAGACATCACTGGGCAAGTGCGGCTACATGGCCTCCATTGCTGGGGGGCTCTACAGCTGTTTTCAAATGGACACACTGAAGGGTAGTGCAGAATCAGTCTGCAATGAGCTTTTATTTTTTGGAATGAAACCAGTTTCCCAAAAAGCTCTTTTCAGGGGTAAGAAATATGCAATAAATTTAGACTGTGTGCCGATTATGTAGGAAAAAAGTACTTGGCCACCAGTGATTGCAGAATAAAACATTGTGTGTATGCAGCCCAAGTCATCTTATGATGCTGAAGCAGAGCTGGCATTTCTAAGGAGCTGATGTCAGTGGGTCTGGTCTGAGCATGACTTCGTCAAATACCACGCATTAATTATACAACTAGCGAATAACACAAAGAGCAGATGAAAACCAGCACATGATTTTTTAAAAAGTTAAGCTTCTACTTTTATCACATTCCACTCACCTATCTGCCAAATAATTCTTTAAATTGTCATAGTGCTGTGTAACAGCTTATCTTCCATTGTGAATCGAAACACCTCTTTATGCTGGTTATGTGTACTTTTCATAATGTTCCTTGCAAAACTACAGCAGACTATCTGCGCAATAAAGTTTGCACAGGGAAATAAAGTTTTCATGATTTTATGGATCCATGTTGTTATGTCTGCGGGAGCTGGAGTAAACGTGGTCTCGAGCTGCCCAAAATTAGCATGCTAGCTCTCCAGGAATAAATTTTGCTGACTGCTTAACTTCCCTTCCCTGGGAAAAGGCCTCTGCTCCACTGTCATGCCAGGTGCCTAATTTTCTTATGCCACTGCTGACCCACTTTTTTCTTTTATTTTTATCCTGGTGTGGCTTGGGGCTCTTTGGTTTTTTATGGCTCCTTGCCGGAGATCTGGAGCTCATTAGCAGGTGGGAAAATGCAATTAGCCACAGAAGAATGATCTGGCAGCAGGATAAATAGCGTGCCCTGACAGCACCCACTCCAGCATAGGGAATCAGAGCAGTTTCATACCTATTCTTTATGGCCTAATCTCCTCTCTGTGTCACCTGTTTACACTGCCTATCGATTCTGTGCTCTGCACAGCCTGTTCTCCGATTGTTATTACAGCTACAGATGAAGCATGGTCTATGTATCTTTCAGAGAAGGTAGCCTGGAACAAGCCCAATTTGCTGCAGGAAGAGAAGCTTGCAGTGATGGCAGATTGCTTAAATTTCAAATGCCTCTCGCTTTCTAAGAAATTCTCTTCCCTGTTTCAGTCTTAGACCAAGACATTAACTAACACAAAATAGCTGTTTATGACCACTTAGTTTAACAGAATGAGAAGGTTCCTGCAATCTTCAGAAATCCCTCACCGTGAAGTACAAGTATTACTGAGATGGAGATGTGCACCGATTGGCTAGTGCCTGTGTTGTCACTGATGATGGACCCTTTGCAGACTTACCAAAAAAAAGTACAACATGGAAAGAGGCTTATTGTTTTCCACATTGTTACCCATATAGACCTTTTTTAAAAAAGTGCTGCCTTCTCTCTCCAGAGCAGCAGTAATTTCCTTTAGTTTCAAGAACCATAGTTAATTCTTTCCTTCTTTTCTCTCTCTGAAGGATACATGCTTTCCCCCACCAGTATAAATTTCCCTCAAAGTCTGTTTCTTCACATGCATGCTAAATAAGTGAAAAGAATCAGATGGGAAAATATTCATTTCATCCTGAGATTCAAATATCATCTTACCTGTCTGCTATGACACACTTAAAAATAGTAGAAATTCCTACAAAATTAGGAATTGTAAATGAGAAATTCTCATCTCATTGTGTATTGAAATTTGATTTGTAACATTGTTTTTCTTTCTTTACAAGTTGTTCATTGAACTTCTTAGTAATTTAATAACAGCCATGTGTTTTTGGAGCTTTTAAAATAAATCTTAATAATCGAGAAGAATGAGTTCAAATCATAACAATGATTATTGTAAAGCAAACAGCTATTTTCCCTGTGAAACTCTCCCAGCAAAATGTTACTACCGAGAAAACATGTTGGGGTTATCAACATCCCTTCTGATGTTAGACACAGTTAGTTTCAGCTCCCAACCCTGCAAATTGTTTTCTCTTCCATGTTTCTAAAGTGCCTTGAGATAAATGGATTTAGACTAGAGTTGTCTTTTCCCCCAGACAGAGACTTTATGCATTTTTTTTTTGTATATTTATATTTATTTTCAAGGATAATATTTAGGTACAGAATAATAAAAATGCATTCAGCAGTACAGATATTTGTCATTTTTAGTCAATAACAGTTATTGCAAAGGTTGATGAATTCAACACACCAACTGACAATAGAACAGATAACTATTAACTCTGACTTCCAAAACGTTCGGAAACCAAAGTGTGGCTTCCGATTGGCTGCAGGAGCATCCTGCAGCTAATCGGAAGCCGCGCCAGATGTTTGGCTTCTGAAAATCATTTTAAAACCGGAGCGCTCACTTCTGGGTTTTGATCGTTCAGGAGCTGATTTGTTTGGCAGCCAAGATGTTTGGGATCCAAGGTACGACTGTACTCATTTATACTAAATCTAATGATCCTAAGGTCCATATAGTTAAAGCTATGGTTTTCCCAGTAGTGATGTATAGAATTGAGAGCTGGAGCATAAAGAAGGCTGATCGTCGAAGAATTGATGCCTTTGAATTATGGTGCTGGAGGAGACTCTTGAGAGTCCCATGGACTGCAAGAAGATCAAACCTATCCATTCTTAAGGAAATCAGCCCTGAGTGCTCACTGGAAGGATAGATCGTGAAGCTTAGGCTCCAATACTTTGGCCACCTCATGAGAAGAGAAGACTCCCTGGAAAAGAGCCTGATGTTGGGAAAGATTGAGGGCACAAGGAGAAGGGGACGACAGAGGACGAGATGGTTGGATAGTGTTCTCGAAGCTACCAGCATGAGTTTGACCAAACTGCGGGAGGCAGTGGAAGACAGGAGTGCCTGGCGTGTTCTGGTCCATGGGGTCACGAAGAGTCGGACACGACTAAATGACTAAACAACAACAAATGATCCTAAATTGCTACCATTCACTTGATCTTAATCCCCAGGCCTGTCAACAAATTTGAGGGGCCCTTGGGCAAGGTATGCTGCCCCTGCAGTGCTACTTAGACAGAGGTTGCTCCCCCCCCCATGTTAATATCTGTCCAACCAATCTTGGCAGATGGACCCAGGTGGTGCCTTGGGGATTGGAGCAGTGCTTCCCTCTGTTTTAAGGGGTGGGGAGGGAGCTGACCCTAAGAATCATATATCAAACAGCATGCATTAACATTTTAACAAAGCCTCCCCAAAAGCAAAAATAGGGACAGTAATTTACTCGGGTCAAGGAAAAGAAAATAAGGGCTCTTGCTGGAAGTTGAAGATAGCTTGAGAATTGAGGTATGTCGCATTAACATTTGCTAAACCACGGTTTAGTCCAACGTGAACAAGCCAGAGTAATTCTTGGATACACGCACCCCCTCTCCTACAAAGCCACAAGAAGCCTTCATTTCCACTTTAATTAGCCACAGTTAATTAAACCATAGGAATGACTTTCTATCTCATTGTTCACAGTTACTCTCCTGATGTATAACGCCTACCTGTTCACATTGACAACTGTTTGTTTGAGTGGATTTCTGGAGAAAAAAAATCTGTGTTATGATATCTCATAAGTTTTATCATACACCCTTTACCTTTGAGTGTTGCTCTAACCTTTCATTATCGAGTCATTTCATACTCCTCTGCCTCCCTTATTAAGTGGAGGTGGGGGAGAGATAAGATGTCTGCAAATGGAGCCTTTCTTAGCCATCTTCATCAAAAGTTAAGTCTCCATATGCAGAAACTTTCAAGAGAACCTTCGGATTCAGTTACACTAAGCTGTTTGAGGTTAAAAGCCCTCTTCAGCTTAAGCTCTAAAAAGTGAGGAAATGCACAGTTCAGCTAATCTTAACCTTAAGTTGTTATGACTGACAGTTTGTTTTTTGTTCCTGTCAGCTACTATTTTCAGACCTTCAGATTTGCAGCAGGTACTGCTAGGAAAGTTACTACTTAGGTCTTCCATCTTAACTTATGGAAGACTTTGGCCTATCCCTCCGCATTTCATTCATTGGGGAAGAATCATAGAACTGTAAAGTATCATGGCTGACATGTTGTGTTATTTGTGGGATGCTTTAGATGCTTTAAGCAGAGAGCTTTACCGAAGCTGTATGAATTTAGTTCTATAATGGTGCAATGTGGGAATGGGAAATGTCAAGGTTTCTAGCTCTAGCAATTTCAGCCACTGTTGGGTTCCTGCCAAATTTCCCAGCATTGACACTCACCCCTTTGGGCCTCCCTGTGTGGCTAGGAGAGTCATTGGTTCATCCTGGATCAGGAGTGTGGAACCCTTTTGACCCAATGGGCCAGGTCTTTATCTCCCCCCTCCACCCCACCCCTTGCACCAGCTTTGATACAAGGGTGGGGCTATGCACCTGTCATTGTATAAGAACATAAGAAGAGCCTGCTGGATCAGACCAATGGCCCATCTTCTAGTCCAGCGTTGTTTTTTTCACAGGGGTCAACCAGATGTCTGTAGGAAGCTTGCAAGCAGGTCTTGAGCAGAAAAGAACTCTCCCCTTCTGTGGTTTTCTGAAACTAGTATTTAGAAGCTCTGCACTGTATTAGAATATTTTCTTTGCTAATAATAATAATAATAGTAATAATAATAATAATAATAATAATAATAATAATAATAATAATTTTTTATTTATACCCCGCCCATCTGGCTGGGTTTCCCCAGCCACTCATATAGTTTTGCTAGGTTATAGGTCAGTATACTTACCCATTTAAAACAGCCATGGACATCTGCACAGATATATATCTGTCCAATTTGATTTGTGCGTGTGTTTTGTTTTTCATTATTGATTTTTTGTGTGTGGCTGAATTTGTTGAACTGCATGAACTATTAAGGATAAGAGAAAACCAACTTTACTTAGCTAAATTCAACTGCACTTTAAAAAACAATACAAAAACAAGCCATCCAGTTAAATTATTGGGTTGAACATGTGCAATTGTACAAAATTGAAACAATTTCTCTCTCTCTCTGTTCCTGCTCCCTGCAAAAGCAAAATTTTTTTTTAAAAAAATCCTGTATGTGTTCTGTGTCATTACCACTTGGATAAAGCACACAACAATAACTCATTTTAGTCAGATTCCTGCGTGGAAGCAACCAGCGCCAGAAGTCAGTGAAGGATTAGTTTCACATAGTACATCATTAAACAATGGAACTCACTCCTACATGAGGCAGTGATGGCTACAAACATAGGTAAACGGACCCCTGACCATTAGGTCCAGTCGTGGCCGACACTGGGGTTGCGGCACTCATCTCGCTCTATTGTCCGAGGGAGCCGGCGTACAGCTTCCGGGTCATGTGGCCAGCATGACTAAGCCGCTTCTGGTGAACCAGAGCAGTGCACGGAAATGCCGTTTACCTTCCCACTGGAGCGGTACCTATTTATCTACTTGTACTTTTATGTGCTTTTGAACTGCTAGGTTGGCAGGACTTCAAAAGAGAATTAGGCTTATCCTCCATGAATATGTCTATCAGTGGCTACTAGCTCTGTCCCCCTAGTTGACCACAGTAATGATTCTGAATATTAATTGCTGGAAACCACAGGAGAGTGCTCAGGGCCTGCCTGAGGGCTTCCCACAGGCATCTGGGTGGCCACCGTGAGAACACTGGCCTGATCCCGCAGACTCTTCTTATGGGGATGGACTAACAAATTTCAAATTTAATCCAAACAGACTTCTACACATTTGGACATTCAGCACGGCTGGAAGAAGACTGCTCTCCCACTGCTAGAGCAGGTTCACAGCTTGGGATATATGTGCAGCAATGCAATGTCTCTTGTTAGTTTCCTACGACAAAGGAAAGGATAGATTTTCACTTATTTCTCCCATTCATTTCTGTAGGTTCATTTGTTCTTCATGAATTTTCATGAACGTTCATTCATTTTAGAAATTGCATTTGAAAAGATTTTGAAGGGGAAAGGAAATTCTGGTGCATTTCTGCTGGGTGGGATGCAATGTTTTTATCGTGTTCACCTTACTTTCAAGGTGGCCAAGTTGTGTTTGTGGTTTTTTTCCTTTCATTCCGTGATTCATCTCTCCAGTAGTCTTTACTTTGCAGCCTTCCTGGGTGCTGGCATGTCCTGAAAACGCCATGATGTTCTCAGCTGGGCTTTCCTGTAAGCATGGAAAGTTGGAGATACTGCATTTAACTGAGCACTATAGATGTTTTGTGATTTATTTATTTTTTAAAAAGCAAAGTCTTTTTTAGTTTGTGTTTTTTCATAGACTTCAAAAACAATAAGTAAAGATTAAGAAGGGGAAAAATGCAAACCAAACCATGACCAAATAAGGAACACAACACAAAACACCTAAGGACTTCCCTTCTTCTCCTACTCTGGTGTCCTTTCTTTTCTCTCTCTTCCGTGTATTCTAAGTTACCAAGTTCTATCCTTCTTACTGATTATCTCCACTTCCTTTTATACTGCTAAATTTATTCAAGTCGTGCTAATCTGTTCGCAAAGCAAAGTCTTCTTTAAAGCGAAGTCCCTACTTGCCAGACATAGATTTTACCATCCCAGTGGGAACCTAAAACTGTGTGTTAACTGTATACTGACTAAATCCTTTCTATACACCAAACTTCACTTGCTGTTCAGAATTTGTCTGCCATGGAGACGGGAAGATCAGTTCTAAGGAGTTTTCATTAGCTTGAATTTGTGGGATTCGGAAACAAAATAGATGCATTCTTTTTTAAAAAAATGATTTCAATGGTAGAGTTATATTTCTGACATCTTTTGGAAGTTTTTGTTGTCAGGGTGCCTCAACATGATAAAAATCTAATTCATTCTCTACTGCCAAATTAAAAGCCTGCTAGAGCCTCTTGAAGAGCCCCTGATCAAAGGAGTTTTGTCACTTCACTAAATGTAAAAGCTCTTCAGTGCTATCTTAAAGTAAAAGAGAAAGGGAAGGATTGCCATTCTTTGCCTGGCTAAGAGTCTTGGCTAAAAAGCTCTGCTAAAAAAATAAATAAATTCTAGTAAAAAAACAAAAACAAACCCTAGTGTTTTCAGCTGCATGAGTAAGCCTAGAGCATAAAGCAGGCCGTGCAACTGTATTAACCTTGGCAAATTTGTATACATTCTTACAGCCTCTTTTAAAAGACTGTACCCTCGAGAGGATGGGAAAGAAAGAACTGAAGAGTTGTCTAGCATGTGGCTAGGAATGTGGTGTGGGGTCATTTCTGAGCATGATGTAGTTGGTTAGATGTCTCAATAATTGCATTCTGGAGTATGGAAAGAATCCTTGGTTCAGGGTTTAGGGAGGGAGACAGGCCTGGAAATGGGAAATTGGCAGAATTGGTATGTGTCCTCCAGTGTAATTTTTGGGAGTGAATGAGATGAGTTTCCAGCGCATTCTACTTTCCCAAGATGCTGTTTGAAATTCATGGCCCTTAGCAGCCTCCTGAATAGTGTGTGGAAGTCTTATCTTTTGCTACCCAGATCGAGTCTCTAAACTTCATTGTAACATTTCTGGTTACAATATACAGTGGTACCTCTGGTTACAAACACTTCAGTTTACAAACTCCGCTAACCTGGAAGTAGTACTTCGGGTTGAGAACTTTGCCACAGGATGAGAACGGAAATCGCATGGCAGTGGCAGTGGGAGGCCCCATTAGCGAATATGTGCCTCAGGTTAAGAACAGTTTTGGGTTAAGAACGGACCTCCAGAATGAATTAAGTTCACAACTTGAGGTACCACTGTAGTGCCAAGTGAATGCTCTGTCAGTGCAAAGATTTCCTCCAGCACCCCGAATCAGATCTGAGGAGGGTGTGAAGCATGCACGGGGGGGGGGGGGGGGGAGGAGTCCAGCTGTACAAGAGGAAATCCTTGTGCATATGGGGCATGTTAGTTGCGTACCGCCCAAGATCTTCCTAAGCGTTGCCTCACACACATAGTAAATCAAGGCTTTGGTTTTCTTCTATAGTTTTTGCTGGTCATTTGCCAGTAGACAACCCCTGAAAGAGTAGCAAATATGAAAATGGGTGTGAATGGAAAAAGAAAATTGCAGGAACAGAAGTGAGATGGTATAAACTTGCTACTCTCAGTCACTTTTCCTCCTGAGAATCAGCTAATGCTCCACTGTCCTCAGGCACTGCTCCCTTCAAAAAATACTTGGTGGCTGCTCCCAGCAACCCCTGAGGCAGTCGTCCACATCCCCCAGGCTACTTACTTAGGAGCCTCAAACATGATTGAGCTGCTTGTGGAACATGAATGATAAGCACGCTCTGCTCATCTGGAGACTGTCAATTTGTAAGGGGAGAGAGGGTTGTTATTCTTGTGCAGCAGACCATCAAAGAAAAAGACACCCACTCTTCTCCATTTTCATCGTCATGCTGAGTGGTACTTAGGGGAAAACATAAGATAAATGGACTCCATTGTGTTGCTTGTGTAAACATAATAAGAGAAAGAATGTGCTCCAAAAGAACTTTAATAACCCACAAAGGCCAGGTGAGAGATGAAGTTTCTCATCATAACCCATGTTTATGAAGCTTCTCCACTGATATGCTGGTTTATTATTCTGGTTTGTTAATGGATGTTAGCCTGAGTCCCCTGGTTTGAATGTAACAGGAAACCAACTCAGACTTAATACAAGCTTGGCATGAAGCTCCAAGTGAGATTATACAATGCAGGAATGCTCAACTCTGATGTTCATGCATGGTTCATAAACCATTTCTTTCTTCATTTATATTAATTGCTTGTATCCTGCCTTCCACCAAAAGGCCACAGGGTGGGAGGCAACACATTAAAACCATACAATGTTGTTGTTTAGTCGTTTAGTCGTGTCCGACTCTTCGTGACCCCATGGACCAGAGCATGCCAGGCACTCCTGTCTTCCACTGCCTCCCGCAGTTTGGTCAGACTCATGTTTGTAGCTTCGAGAACACTGTCCATACAATAGCAAAGCACAAAAAAGACATAGCGAAAATCCTTTAGTTCATTCAATTACAGTGCCTACCATATCTGAAAACAATATTAGGGGTTTCATACTCCTACAAACCAAAGGTCTGGGAAAGCTAAAATGCTTCGGTTTGCCACTGGAACCCACTTAACATGGCTAAAATGTGAGAGGCGAAATAGAGATAAGCAGTTGTAGCTTGCATTGAATGTGCCTTCGAATACCGTTTAGCACTTAAAGTAGTTGGGTTTTTTAAAAACAAAATTTGTATACTGCATCTAACTCATCAGTAAATAAGAGCAGGATTAGGAACTATTACAGAATTAATGGAAGATTACACCTAAAGAGCTGTGTCAATTTAATAAAGCTGTAACAACAGCATTAGGTGTTATTCCCCCTCCCCCAAGACAAAAGTGTGAGTTGGATGGGAAAACAGAAAGGATGCTTGTTAATTTGCAGAGGGTAAAAAAAAAAAAAAAAACCCTGGAAGGATTGCAAGCAATAAAAAATATAGGCTAAGAATTCAGAATAATCTTTGCCAAATGGGAAATGGGAAATTTGGTCACATTTGAAAAATATGAACTACATTGTATCCATCTAGGAGAAAACCTAGGTTTTCTGAAAAGCAGTCTGGTACTATTCTCAGTGGATATGTTGTTGCTCTTTTCCCTGTGTGCCTTAGGTACCCAGCCACCTCGCTCATACAACCAGTTCTTCTTCTAAGTCTCTGACTGTCATTCTGCAGGGCAGCTGCTCTGCTGAGGCAGCTGTGTGGTTCCTGCATGGATTTCTGAAGCTCTTTCTGGCTCATTGAGCACCTGAGACTCTTCAGCATTTTGCACATCTCTGAGCACCTGCTATTATCTCGAGCTCTTTTTTGCTTCCTAGCCTGGTTGCCAGATCTAATGAACAAATTGAGCTAAGTTGGCCAGAATCCTTTACTGAGACCTGTAAGAGGCTGGCAGAACTTGACAGAATGATGCAAAGGAGACAAGCAGCATTTAGCAGGCTCATTTGTGAATTGAGGAGAGAGAGAGAGCCACAGTCTTCTAAATGGGCTTTGTGTGGTGGCCAAGAACACTTTCCTGGCCTGTGTGGTTTGTCCTTACGGAACTATGGTATGCAAGCTCATGGGTTGCCACCCAAGTTTCAGTGTTTCAGTTGGTAGCCTATTAGACTCACCCATAAACTTATTTTGTGTGTTTGGATGGATGTTCTCTTTCTTCATATAGTTCCAGAAGCTGATTAGGGATGGGAATAGCCACTCAGAGTAGATATGCAAATAGATAAATAATAATAATATCAGTAATGCTTACAAGTTACACTAAGGGAAGCTTGCCTGGTGCTTTCATTATATATCTTTAAGCACCAGGGGAAAACATGCTTCTTAACCCAGGCCTTGGCTAATTAAATTATCTATGGCTAAATAAAATGTCTGTCATTAGGCTATGTATTTTTGTTTCTTTATACAGTGGTATCTCGGGTTGCATACGCTTCAGGTTACATACGCTTCAGGTTACAGACTCCGCTAACCCAGAAATAGTGCTTCAGGTTAAGAACTTTGCTTCAGGATAAGAACAGAAATCGGGCTCCGGCGGCGCAGCAGCAGCAGGAGGCCCCATTAGCCTTCAGGTTAAGAACAGTTTCAGGATAAGAATGGACCTCCGGAACGAATTAAGTACTTAACCCGAGGTACCACTGTACTGTAAACTGCCCTGTGATCCTTTGTTGAAGGATAATAAATAAATACTTGCAGAGGCTGTGCTCATGACACTTGCCAAACATATATATAGAGAGATTCTGTTGTGGGGAAACATTTTCCCAGCTGCTTTCTGAAGGGAAGTGGATAGTTTCAACTTTACCATATGCTCTTAGATTAGAGATTCAGAAAAACCCTGTTCAGGCTTACAAAACTGCATAAAGTGAACATGTGAGAGAGGGCCGCCATGATCAGGGTTCTGACATTGTTTTTGTCACTTTCTGCAACTTTTAGAAACAAGGAGCCTCCTCAGCTCCCCTGTGCCTTCTAAAAACCTGGCTTTCCACTTGTCTCTACACCCCCATCTGTTTGTTCTGGAGGGCTGAAGTTACAAAGGAAAGATATTCTTAAGACTCGTATAGATTGTACTGTACTTTGAAAAAACCATAGTTGGCAGATGGGAGGCTCGGTTTCTTTCTTTTTAATCTTCAATTTACTGCTCCTTTTTTAAAGGGAGTATACGATCAAGGCAAGACAGGGGGAAATGAAAACAAATACATATATGTTGCGAAGAGATTCCACAGAGGCAATAAATGGGAACCAGAGTTAGATTCTGCCCCCCCCAAAGGTGGAAGATTTATTGGGACTAAGCCAAATTGTTCTGCTAGTTTGTGTACTCAGATTGTGAGTTTTCTAAAAGAGATGGTGTAGCTTATACTAGTTTACACACAGGTAAGAACCCTTCTCTTCCCTTGGAGGCCTGTCCCTTGCCCAGTGTGGCTTCAATTTGGTGCCAGGTTAAGGCCTGATCAGGGCATTGGGCCAGCTGAGAGTCATTGATTGCCACTCAGTTTTTGTGATCTGCTCGCTGTCTTATAATTCATTGCTGATTATTAGTGGTTTTATTGAGCTTTCATATGTTGAATTATTGCTTTTAAGAAGTGTACCCTTCCTAGATATTGATTGATTTGGGCATTATAAAATTAAATGAATACTGAAAAAACAGTGTGTAGGATCTTTTGGCCTTCAGCACACAAGATTAAATATTATTTATATGATTGCTTTGCCTCGCTCAAGTAAGATGATCCTCCAGCACATGATCTGCATTTGTGTACATCTTCTCTTTCAATTTGGTTGTTGTTTAGTGCTAACCATAGATTGTCATTATGTGCATATTAGCAAACCATGGTCATTAGTTGTCCTTTACACCAAAATCAGAAATCCACTCCAAATCATGGCCGGAAATGGTTATAAATTCACATGTAGAATCTTGTGGATGATGTATAGCCAAGTCATGCTCTGAGTAGACCTATTGATTTCAGTGGATCTACTCTGAGCATGACTAATGTTGGATAGCACACTGTATATCTGGTATCAGCTAATTTCTAGGCAATCTTGTCAATGAAATATAGAGGAAGGAGCCAATGAAGTCAGCACTTTCTCATAATTGATTCCAGATCAGCATGAAAGTAAGCAGTTCGTTAAAGAAGCACTAAACTTCCTAAGTCTTGCTTAGGTTTGAACAAGTGCATTGACCACCATCTTTGCCACTTGTCTTGAAGCCTATTTCCTTTGTTTTTAAATTAAATTATCAGTCAATCAGCACATGACCTCACAACCACCACCTTCCTTGTCACAGGATTTTTTCTTTCTTTTATACTTAGGGAAGAAAACCCTGAATATGGACACAACACCCATTCACCACTTTGACTATCCATTCAGTTCATTTTCATTTGAGGGAAGAGGAGAGAGGTTAAGTTTTAATCTTGCATACACCCCACTTACTGAACCTGCAAAGACACCACTGTATTCTCTTCCCTCTTATCACATTGAATAAAAATGATTTGGTTTGCATATGGGAGCAACTGCACACACACTTAGCATTATTAAACATAATACATCCTTCAAGTGCGGAAGAAGAAGCAACACACATGAATACAGAGGAAAATGCACAAAGGTCCATGAATTGAGGGGCAGCTTGGAATAAACTAGTGTGGAGATATTTACAGTGGTACCTCGGGTTAAGTACTTAATTCATTCCGGAGGTCTGTTCTTAACCTGAAACTGTTCTTAACCTGAAGCACCACTTTAGCTAATGGGGCCTCCTGCTGCCGCCGTGCCGCCGGAGCACAATTTCTGTTCTCATCCTGAAGCAAAGTTCTTAACCCGAGATACTACTTCTGGGTTAGCGGAGTCTGTAACCTGAAGCATATGTAACCCGAGGTACCACTGTACTATATAATTATAGAATCGTAGAATTGTAGAGTTGGAAAGGACCACGAGTGTCATCACGTCCAACCCTCTGTAATGCAGGAAATGTTTGCCCAACATGGGGCTCAAATCCACTACAGAATGAAACAGAGAGAGCTGCCTTATACCAGTGTTCCATCTAGCTCAGTATTGTCTACTCTGACTGCCAGCAGATCTCCAGGGTTTCAGGTTGGAGACAATTCCCAGCCTTACCTGGAGAAGCGGGGTGTGTGTGTGTGTGTGTCAAAACTAGGACCCTTTGTGTATAAAGAAGATGCTTTACTGCTGATGTTTTAGGGCCCTTCCCAGAAACAGATAATATTAAGCATCAGTTATGTTCAGACTTTCATAGGGAAATGTTTCAAAATACTTGAGAAATACCCAAGTTCCCACCACCATCTTCAGCCTTTGCAGTTATCCTCTTCTTCCCATTCATGCTAACTGTCTTTTAATCCTCTTCCTCTTTGTCTCTTGTTCTTGATTGCTGTCAGCCAATCTAGAACCCTTCTTGATGGAAGAGTGGGATGAAATTCTTTCAAATAAACAAGCAAGCAAGCAGACAAACAAACAAACAAACAAATATTATTGGGAGATTTTTGTCTTAGGGTGTTTTTTATATAAAACCCCCAACACTTTTGACTATCTGAATGAATGAATGAATTTTCATTTGCGTCAGCCATCGGTCATAGCAATAAAACCATAATGCAACATACAAAGAATAGAAATAAAAAGTCAATTATGTAAAATACATTTTAGGGTTTTGAATCAATAGTCAAATAGTAGATCTTATTCTGCCCCAGCTAAAAACCTTGCAGCCTTTGCTGTCACCTGCTCATCTTGATCTGCCAAGATCTGTGGCGGTGGTTGGGCGACCCGGAATGGACAATAAAAGAGGGGTGATAATCTCATTCTTCAAGTTTTTATAAAGAGTGCAAGCCAGAAGGGCATGTACCACCAATTTGGTACTGCCATCTCCACAGGGATATAAGCGTTTTTCATGTGGAATCTGTTGGAATCGTCCCTCAAGTACAGCTGAGGGCAATACATTCAATCTTGCCTCATTTCATAGAATCCTAGAGTTGGAGAATCATCTAGTCCAGCCCCTTGCAATGCAGGAATATGCAGCTGAACCTGCAACCTTGGCATTAGCAAAACCATGCACTGGCCAACTGAGCTATAAGACACATTAAACAGCTCTCTCTGCCAGAACAAGGCTATTCTCTATCCTAACTCACCCTGCCCCATCCCATCCTGCAATTATCCTATTGTCACTGAAAAAAGTCACCTGGTGGATTATCAAGCTGTGACTAAAATGTAAGATGCCGTTTCACAGAAAGGTCTGAAACAGCACCAGAATTAACAGAATGCATCAAGGTAGTTATAACATTGTGATCTTCAGTGAACACCCCTCCATTCACGAGGCGTGCTTTCAGTTAGGGTCACATTTCAAAACTGCATTTTGAATTGTTAGTTAATGAATTAGGCTATTTGCACATGCGGTGCTTTAAATTGGATTTTTCATTTTCCTCCTATTGAAAATGGAAAACGTACATCAAGGAGTTGGTATATATGATTTTAAAATAGCTTCCTACTGCCTTGTTTATACTGTACACTACATTTAGAAGTGACATGTTCTGGGCAAAACAATGCTTTCAGTGATATTTGTGAAAATGCAAATTTTCTAGAATAGGTCCCTGGAACCATTTTTTAAAGAGGAAAGTCAAATTTCGCATTGTGGAACACCTTCTCCTTAACTTATCATCTGTTTCCACTCTTGCCATTTATATACCAGGTGAAAACTATTATTTTAATCTCTGCATTTTGTGGCATCTGTTGTTATTTATTCAATGTATCAGCCAAGTACTGTACTAACATAAGGAATTTCTAACTGACTTGCAACATTTTAAGAGAGTATAAGCATAACATAAACTATAAAAGAACAATACATTACAATAACCCCACATACCTACTGTAATAAAACAGAAGCAAAAACATCAGTAGAAAAAAATTAATAATAATCATAACGTAAACCACAAAATCAGGCTTTTATTAACTTGTACCTGTTGTTGCGCTGTAGTTCCTGCAGCTGGGTTGAAGTTATTATATTTTATGTGAGTCTTATGGCTGTGTTTTGCTAGGTTTTAATGTTGATTTTTTAATGATGTTTTTGTTTTAAATGAATGCTGTAAGCTACCTCTCAGACTACAGTGTTAACTATAAACATAGGTTAGAGATGTTTAAAATAAATAGCATATATATATATGGAACTTTTAATATAAAGGTGCAATCAGATCTGTGATTCCACATTCTGACGTGGGGGAGTCCTGAATACCTACATCCTTGGTGACTTAAATTCATGGTGACAGCAGAAGCTACTAAGGCACCACCTCCAACATCAAATGCTCCTTGCTGCTGTATTAGTAAATAATTAGCACGCTGGTAGAGGAATGGCATCAAATAGTCTAATCCCAGATGCTTATTTAAATTGAGCAGCTGTCAAACTGCAGATTATAGAGGCATGTAGGCTGACTGGAAGAGTTTTCACATCATCAAAACGCCTTTTCCTAGACAATCTAATGTAATCTGCATTAAAGAGTGACTGCACAGTGCTGCAATCTCAAAAGTGGGGGATGTTTAATGAATCTTTTGTGCTCTCTCACATGACTGGGAATGGCATCCACCTCTTAGTGGTCATGTTCACCTAAACAGGGTGGCATTAAATAATTTTTACTCAGAGTAGGGTTGCAATCAAAGTACCACTTTGCGAGAATGACTTCCACTGAGCAAGGGGATTTCCCCCCACTATCCTTCCCTGCAGGCCCCCTCAATCAAATATGAGTCCCCCCCCCCCCGATAACCTGGAGCAGATTTTGGGATGGTACACTCAGGGAGAGGGGGGGGGGAGAAATCCTGCTGTGTGAGTGGGAGTCATTCCTCACATACATTTAATAAGTTGGATACCACCCACTGAAATTAATGAGCATGACTGTCATGGACTGGCTGGACACAGAGGAATGTTAGAAGGCATCAGCTGGGGAACCTCTAAGGAAAGAAGAATGGTGGTGGGATAATGATGAGTGGTCAGAGGGAGGAGAGGGAGAAGCCAGGGATGGGGAGGAGTCAGAAGCTGAAGAGGTAGCAGGGTTTAATGAGCAGGGACAGAGGGAGGCAGAGGGAAGTCTAGAATCTGAAGCTGAAGCAAGAGAGGAGGAAGGCCAAGAAGCAGAGATGAGTCAGGCTGGTGAAGAAGCCAGGGTGTCTCCCCATCCTGCTATGGCAAGCTCCCATTCCCCCTGGTCTCCCAGGACCAAAAGAGGTATGAAACAGGAGGACATGCTGGTGAAGTCTCAGGTTGATTGGGAAAGACCTGGGAGAGGTGGAGACTTAGGTAGCTGTGAGAAGGCAAGGACCTTCAATCTCTAGAACTGGCTCAGAGGAGCAAGACCTATTGAAGAAGAGTTTCTCATTAGATCTGGCACTCCTGAGCAGATCCAGTTTTATTCTAATAAAGAGTTAACTTACTTCATGTGATTTATTGCTGACTTGCTCCTAACAAAGACTAAGTTAGATTAGTTAGTTAGATAACTAAGTTAGATAACTTAGTTGAATGTCACCCTTGTAGATCTCTTATGATCTTAGTTGAGGCAGGTATTAGGAAATGATGAACAGCATCAGAAAACCCCCCAAAAATGCATCTGGGGTATTGTAGAGTAACCCTAACCATCATATCTACCAGCTGGAGGTGGTAAGAGTGGGGTGGAGGAGCCCAATAGCAGAGAGCTGCTCTGCTTCATTGGGGGACACACATCCATTCAGTAGCACCCACTATGCTTGCAGAAAGCTCTGTGGCCATCGATCTACCACAGCCCGATTATCCACCAATGGTAGCCTATGAAGGCCCAGAAACAGGGTGTTCCAGCAATGGAGAAGAGGCAGATTGGATCCACTAGAGCCAAAGTGCCTCTGTTTCCCTGAGAAGGTTTGTAGGGGTTCACAGGGATTTAGTGGTAGGGATTATCAGATAGTGGAGACTCAGCTGCCCTACCTTGCCAGTCAGTTGTGCAATAAAGGATGTAAGCAGTCTCTTCTAGCCTGCCCCTTTCTTTACATGCTCCACCCTCCAAAGCAGATTTGGGGTGGGGAGGAGAGGGTATCCTGTTATGCTCATGGGCATTATCGCACCAGCTCCTGCTAGCACTGCAAATTAATTGAATACAGCCCTATGCTCCTAATTTCTAACGTGCTAAGTATTCCTAAAAGCTGCTCCTTTCATTAAATGCTTAAATAATTGACCACTTTAAAAGCAGCTTGCTAGGTTTCTTGAAATGGCATGAGTAGTTAAACCTTCTTGTAGGGCAAAACAGAACAAATGCACCACTCTTTTTTTTGGTCTCTAATCTTTAATAAAAGATCGCACTGCACTTTAGAGTATTCACTTGATCTTGTTAATTTCAAAGCATTCTTAACGTTCATTTTTAAATGCTTGTCAAAAGTACAGCTTAATTGCTCATGAAATGCCTTTTAAGTGGGTATTATGAAAAGTTTTTTAAATGACAATTTTGCTTGAAGAATGAGCAAATTCTTAAAATAAATTGTTAGTTAATTACAAACCTGGATTTATCTGCCCCTCAAAATCATTGCTGATAAGATCTGGACAGAACCAATAGCTTGGCAGCAATACTGAGTCATAATGGGTTGTATCCAGGGTTTGTTTGTTTGTTTTTTCTTTATTATTATTATTATTTTTTACACTCATGTAAGGTGGAACACCCCATTTTTGCTCCCCCCTCCCCACAGCTGTTACTTAGGATGTGGGGAGCCTTCCAGAACAATGTGGAATATGATATACACAGCAGTAGAAGGCAGGAGAGATTATGACAAACTGGATTCACCATCTTGCATGGGTTTAAGTTTTTTATGTTAGCATAAAACCGTAATTGGAGAGGAAGAACCCCATGAGTCAAGGCTCTGTCTGATTAGCTATTTGCATGAATTGCATTTTTTTATTATTTCTGAATAACAGTTAACTGTATGATGGAGAAGAGAGGCTGTAGTTTAAAAATAACAAGGACAGGAAAGGGAATTTTGAACTCAGTGAAAGCAAAATAGCTTCCAAGATAGACAGAGAAGTTCTATCCAGGGTAGGAACTCTTCACCATGTTTAAAGGGTGTCAGATAGACTTTGCTTTAAGAGTGTGCATGCAGATCTTAGTAGCTGTCATAGAGCCATGATAACTACCTAACTGGGAATATGCAGCCATCTGTGTGTTTGAGTAGCAGGAGGAAGAAAAGCATCCCAGCCAGTGAGTGAAGCATGCAGAATAGACAGCCATTCCCTGAGCACTTATTTTTTGGCTTTGCAATCCTTACCTGTGAAGTAGGTATTTGCTTAAGGCCTAGGATTCTTGGGTCCAAGCTCTCAATATCCAATGATGCTATAAAGGCTCACATTGAAATATCTTTATCAATCTCTTGTTATCCTTAGGATCTTCCTTCATCTCCTTTAGTTGCCTTCATCTTCCCTCAATTTACTAAATTGAGATTGCAAGCTCTTCTAGGCAAGGACTCGCCTATTGCTTATGCTACTTTGTAAAGTGCCATGCACAGCGATGGAAGTGCTAAAAATAGCTTGTAAATTATATTCTAGTCAATTAATTAATGAAAGCAACAGACTGCATTGTCTCAAAAGCAGATTGGCTGACAGCCCTCTAGCTAAAACTCATGAACTTGGGGAAGGCGCATTAGACACAAGGGCTAGATCAGTGTTTCCCAACCTTGTGCCTCCAGCTGTTTTTGAACTACAACTCCCATCATCCCTGACTAGCAAGACCAGTGGCAAGGGATGATGGGAATTGTAGTCCAAAAACAGCTGGAGGCACAAGGTTGGGAAACACTGGGCTAGATAAATGTTGGACTAGGCAAATGGGCTTACTTCTTTTAACCTCAAACTATTGAGGATGCATCAGGTTGTACCGGTAATATGACCCATTGATGTACTTCCTGAAGAATGCTGTGAAAAAGGAGAATTCTTCCCGAAGAATGCTGTGGAAAATTAACTAGCAGGAAGGACATTTCCAAAAAGTACAAAGTGACTCAGAAAATAGAGGTAGTTTGAGAGAATGAACAGAACTTTTCAGCCAAACTTGTCCGTCATCTGAACAATGGCCCCAAATATTCCAAAGAAGCCTCTGAAGAGCTTTCCCCCAAAGTCTGCAGGGGAATGAGGTGGGGAAATTGGATGCATTTATCTTCTTCACTGATCAGCCAGTGGGCAGCAGAGAGTGCAGGAAGAAAAGAGGTTGGAAGGTGCACGTAATCACCGCTGATGAGAGGCTGAACAATTGTCTGGCTTTAGCTTTAATACAGAATAGGGCTACCAAGTCTATAAAAGGTATTTCCTTTGTACCTATTGCACAATGGTGCAGAATCTCCTTCATTAACAACTTTGGACAAGATTGCTTTGATGGCATTTGCAATCTCCTTCTTTTAAACCCTTAGGACTGTGTTCTTGATGAGGGGGTGTAACACTTCAGAAGTTTGAGAGTTTACTGAAAGTCCCTCCTGCAGTATTGCACCTCGCACCCCAACATGCTGCTTATTAGATTAGATAAGGCTGATAAGCAGCAGCATACACAGAGTGCCTTACAAGGAAGCATCCAACTGGTACAGTAAACAAACTGATTTGGGGAAGGCCCAGAACTCATTTATTTTGAGGACAAACAGGGGCCTTTTCTGCAAACAGAACTTGCAAACAGAAGGCCTCAGGTTTAATTTCTGACAACTCTGGGCAGCGCTGGAAATGGCCCCTGTCTCAGATTCTGGAGGGCACTGCCCACCAGTATTGACAATACTGAGCTAGATAGACCAGTTGTCTGACTCAGTGCAGCTTCCTATGTATTTTTAAATTGTTAGATTGATAGGCTTGGTTGTGGCCTACAACACCAGTGCTTACCTAACCTCCCATCACCGGCATTGATGCAGCTTACTAGAAGGGAAAGGAGCTAGGCAGCAGAGAGGTTGGCACAGTGCACCACATTGACCTCATTACCTTCTTTCATCCCTCAAAACTGGCCATGGTGACTGGGACTCGGAGTCCAGCAACATCTGGAGGGCCACAGGTTCTCCATCCCTAACATAAAGTGTCTCTGGTTTGTTTAAGGTGTCCTACAAGTATTTCAGGAAGCTGTTGGGCTCCATGTCAGCCCCGTTAGCTTGCAAGGGTTAAAGAATATCCCATTACAAGTATCAGCCAGCGTTTGAAATCTGCAAGCCCAGGGAAGCCCTTGGCTGAGAGCCAATGAAGGCTCTGCATTACTACCATTTCCATTTAGCTTTATTTATTATTATTTCATGGACGTTTTCTACTAATGAACCATCATTTTCATTTCTGCCCGTCATAATTACACAATTACCTATCCTGGAAGTATTTAGTAATAACATTCCTGACCATAAATTTGACTCACTCTTTTAAATACCGTCATAATTCAGTTTTAATGAAAGCTTGAGTATGCAAAAGAAAATGGGCTTTAGTGGAAGTATAGACAGCAAAGCACCATGTTACAGAGTAACCAACCCCATACTCCTTTCTCCGTGGTTAATGAGTTGTAGTGTGTAATTTGAATAAGCAATGACCCCTTGGATTTGTTTAATTATGAACGTTGGGAAAGGCTCTAACTGAATGGGTGCTCCAGGGAATTATATGAAATTGTATGGAAGTCACTAAAAGGCATGGTTTTCCAAAATGGTATGTCTTGTCATTTGAGGGTTTTGTGGTGTGGTGTTGCAAAGAGTGGTGAAACTATGGAGGGAATTGCAACTGATTATTGCACCATGAAGCTGACTGAAAAGACTTGTCATCAATTTAGACTAGGCATGAGAAACAATTTTGATTTTGTTTGCACTTTTAGGGGGAAATGTGGATTAAATTGTGTGTGTGTGTGCGTGCATTATTCTGTGCAAAAATATGTATAATAGTTAAAACTGCATACAAAGAAGTGTTCATTAGAAGAAAGGAGTGCTAAAATGCGGGTGAATTTTCAAGAGGGTGATTTTTTTTAAAAAAAAGAATCCAAATTGCTGTGGAAATTTGGAGAACTTAATTTAAGATTGGGAAACTGGGAAACTGACATATTTCTCCATCTCTAATTCTTCAATAATAGTTGGAGGATTGGAGTTGAGCCATGGGCTGCTCTGTTCACCCTCTCCCTTAACTAATCCCCCCCCTTTCTTTCTCATATGAATAATAATCTTTGGAAATTTAAGGAACTGATTTGAATCACTCATTCTTTGTTTGCTTACATAATGTTTGAACATTGGAAGAAAATGTCAAAGGGGATGTAATATTGAGCTCACTGATCCTGTTGTTTAATGTGGGTAGTAATCTTCCTGTACTTCTGTTAATTCTCTGTTGTCCATATGATGTTGTCTTCCAAAGCACAGCCAGCCCACACTTCCCCTTCCCTCAATCTAGATTTTCTCATACTCTCTCACTTTCACAGTATCCCAAGTATAAGAAAGTCCAAACTGAGGGAGGGAGAAAAGTTGGGAAGGTAGTAATTTGGAGGAAAACATCATATGGACAATAGAGAATCAGTGGAGGTACAGAAAGCTTACTGTTCATGTTAAACAGCAGTATGGATGAGCCCAATGTATCTGTTTTTTAAAGATCCCACCACTGTGGGATCAAATGAGTGGTTTTATGTGCAAAGGCTCATGCCCTAAGCTCTGCCTTGCACTTTGTCTCTTGGGCAAGTTACTTGTCATTTGTGACTAGCCAGGCCCCAACAGCAGCCATTTTGTGGCGGTGCCTGCATCGATTTTTTGAATTTCCAGATATGGCCACAAATTCCAAAAAGATAGCTGCTCCTTTTATGCAAATGACTACTCAAAGGCAGTTACATCTAAGCAATCTCTTTCTGAGGCAAGTGAAATACAGTTAAATCCACCGTATTTGCACCTTTACAAAATGTTGGATACCATATTGTGAGGGAAATTACTACTTAAATGGGAACAGATAGCCCTTGAATGATATCTGTATTGTGAGACAGAAAAGTAACTGCTCAAATGAAAGACTCTCTGATGGTAATAAAAGGCAAATCTTTGAGCTGAAGAAAGGGTTCCCAGTTGAGTTTCCAAAGTCAGTCTCAAGGCTGTTTCGTTTGGTATGTTTGTTGACAACTTTAGTGAGAAAAGGAAGAATGTGTCAATGAAATGGCAATTAGATGGAGAGAACAGTCAATTCAGCTGAGAATTGGGAAAGTATACATAATGTATTGGATGATTCATGAACTGCACAGCAAAAATTTAGTAGGGCAAAGTGCAAAGTCATGAGCTTCAGAGCACTCTTGGTACCTGCCAGAAATGACGTATTGACCTGAGCCGAGGGTCTTGGGTCAACATGCATGACATCTATGAACCACTGATGTGATGCATTATAAGGAAAATAAATACACTGCTAGATGTAATACAGGATCCTGTTTTAGTCATCCATCTCAAAAAGGATTTTTAAACAATGGAACATTTCCTGAAGCTGCTAGGTCAAACTACTTGATTTAGCTTCCATTAATCTTTTTTTAAAAAAAACATTGCACACTGCCTAAATTTTACCTCCAGCTCTGTTAACACAGAAATGGCCTGACATCTCTTTCGTCTTGTTTCCTACCTACCAAAGAGCCTGTGTCTTTTGCCTAAGGTTGGAGACATGGCTGGGTAACAGCTGGATTTTCTATTCCTGAAGATAAGGTTTCAGCCATTGCATTCCCTTCTTACCATGAGCAGAAGTGGCTGGAAGGGCAGAGCAGCACCATGCAACAGCTTCCTAGCAGAGGGATCAATGCCACTTACCAGAGTGGAGGGGTGGAAGGACAGGGTGGCACTGAGTCCAGGGTGGCATGGACACACTAGTGCATCTGCATTGCCCAGCCTGGCTGTTGTCCTGCCCTACCCTTCCTGCTAAGTGGCACCACAACCCTAAGAGCCACAACCCTCAGCACCACCTTGCTCTGCTAATAGCTGCTACCCAGCAGGCCTAGGTGCAACATACATGGGACCTATGGGAGACTCATTTGAATGTCTGCTACATCCTTCCACATCCCACTGGTGGCTGCACTAGCAGAGCCAATCTGGCATTCCCATCTTCCATTGCTCCTGGTCAGAGGCAGTGATGTTGCTACTGGGAGGCTGTTTCTGCAGTGCCACCCTGCCCTGCCAGCTGCTTCTGCCCAGCAACTTAGGTACAACCTGATCAGCGTCTCACAAAGCTTTCCTTGAATGTTTGCTGCCTCCTCCCATAGTCCACTCTGTATCCATGGCTTCACTACCTGCCAGGTTTTTCCTTTCCATTGCTTGCCTATTTTACCATCTAACCTAGGAGTGTTCAGTGTGGTGACTTTCCAGCTGTTGTTGGATTACAACTCCCAACAGGCCTAGCCAGTATGACACAATAGCCAGGGAAGATGCGAACTGAGGTCCGACAGCATATGAAAGGCACTGTGTTGGATTTCCCTGACTGAGCCTGTTGAAAGGTTTTGGAGAACCTGAAAGTGTGAACAGTTTTCTGATACATAGGTTGGTCTAATAAACTGTTGTCTTAAAATGGATTTTGGAATGAAAGGAACAGGAATGTATGACAAGAATGGGATAGCTTTGTTGGTGAGTGAATGGTGTGCACTAGTTCCTCTCATCCAGCCGGGCTTCCCTAACTAGTTGGACTCCAACATCTAGAAGTCATTAGAACATAAGAAGAGCCTGCTGGATGAGGCCAACAGCCCACCTAGACAAGCATTCTGTTCTCACAGTGGTCATCCGGATGCCCAAAACAGGATCTGAGTGCAACAGCACTCTTTCACAGTTGCAATTCTCTGGCATTCAGAAACATGCTGCTTGACAGTAGAGGCATAACATAGCCACTATGTCTAGTCACTGCAGGCAGCAACCATTTTAGGCACATCTGATATGTGTGCAGCTACACACACACATCATGCCAAACATAGAAGTGGCCCAAAAATGTCAACAAAAGGCCACAAAGAGGGGCAGGGCAGGGGTGGAAGAGGGTGTTTGCATGCTTTTTTCAGTGGTGTTTCAAATATATGTGGTTCCCCACTTCTAATCTACAAGATGTGACCCATCTGGAATGGGTGTGTACATTTTTGTGGTTTGTAACACATTCGATCCATGCAGCTAGATACAATCTAGAAATTATGTCAAGGGCATCATACAAATGAGCTCTTTCCAATCAAAACCTTTTGCAGAGAGGTCTTTTAATGGGCATGGGTGCCACCTTTAGAATTAAATTTTTTATACACATCCTAACAAGTTATCTCCCTTGAGTACATTTTACCTTGCCTGGATTTATTATTATTATTATTGCAAGTGCCAGCTGTTCTTTCACAGTCAACAGAGCTCCAGCTGTCCAGTGGCAATCTGTGAACGGTGCGATTAGATTTCTGTACTGCTTCTAACTTGTTGCTGAGAAATGACAACCTTTTCCTTGGATCTTGTATACAGTAGCATCTTTGAACAGACAGGACGGGTCCAGCTTGGCATTTTGTACTCTGTGGCCTGATCATTCCTCTAAAATGTATCACCATATGTTCAGCATTGTATGGCCCATTTGCTGCTGCTGTAACACAAACACACAATCCCCTTTGACTACCACATCCCTGTGTAATTTGCTGTGCCTTTCTTCCTTGCAGTGCACATAGAGCCTGGCACGTGCGAAGTCATCGCTGCTCACAGGTGCTGCAATAAGAACAAGATTGAAGAGCGCTCACAAACAGTGAAATGTTCCTGCTTTCCAGGTCAGGTGGCTGGGACGACGCACGCTGCTCCTTCATGTGTAGATGGTAAGTGAGCAGGTCTCTCTGTAAAGTGTGCATTTGCGTTTGGAAATTGCTGTTGAATGGATTAAGAGTCCCACCCCTAGCTCTGGAGCCTTAATTCTAGTTAGGTGTGCCTGCTGGGAGATTTACATTGGATACTTCTGGCTTCGCAGTTTAAGCAAAATCAGCTGTATATTTAACTGCAATCAGAAATAATCTCCTGCTCTTACCGGGTTCTTTATGAAAGCACAACACACTTTTCAAATGGGTAGAATTTATTATTATCATTTGACAGCTGATGGATGTGCATTTGAGAAACCAGCCCCGACAGCTTGATTCACTTTGAATAAAGTCACATTCAAATAAACGTAAATATCTTCAGGATCAAGAAGTTAGTAATTCAGCCATCGTCACCAAGCAAGCCATGTCAATCCAGGTTTGCACAGCTTCAAATCACTTTGTACAGTAGTCAGCAATACTGCCTAAGTGGCGCTCCTATTTCTTACCCTGGTTTTGAATTTGTGCCAGCACCAAAACATCTGTGTGGGGTGCAGACACCACTTAGGGGCAGAGTGAGATAGTTAAGGCTAACACAGCAATCATGACCCACTTCAGTGGGACTTACTTCTGAGTACACATTGTTAGGATTGCAACCTAACAGATCAAAATGGTTGAGGTCTTGGGCTGAGCTGCATGTTCTTCAAGTGAACATTTTTGGTGCAGAAAGGGGGGCACAACAACAACAACTTATTGATTCCACGTTCCCTTCAAGGAACTTAAGGTGGCATGCATGGTTCTCCCCCTTTCCCTTTTGTCCTCACTACACCCCTGTGTGGTAGGCTAGGCTGAGAGACAGTGACTGGCTTAAGATCACCTAGTGAGATTCATGGGTGAGTTAGCATTTGAACCCTGGTTTCCCAGGTCCCAGCCTGAGACATTGACCACTACACCGTCTCCAAAGGCTTTTTTCTTTCACACTAGTTTTCTACTCTTCACATCTGGAGTTGGCTTCTCCCTATTTAAGCTGCATGTTTTTGAACTAGTAACAAAAGCCACAACACCATTGCAAGAGCAGAGACTGAAGGCAGACTGGCAGAACGTGGGGAACTATGCATGCTGTCCCAGGGGAACAGAGTCATAGGGCCCATCATTACTGTTTGCTAGGATTTGGAATTCGTTCACTCTCAAAAATGTCCCGTTGAAGTAACTCGTTAGTTGTTTCATTTTCACAGTCTGGGTACAGAACTCAGTTTGCCTCATCCAGATCTAAGGCTCTATCCACTGGCTGCACATGGGGACATTCTTGGAGCGATGTGTTTTCAGGCATATCTTTGCAACCATTCTTTAAACTTCTCAGGATAATTCATTGTTAGGTAATTGATTTGGGATTCAGTACTTGTGAAATTCTAGACTAGTGGACTACCTCTGTTTTTGACTGCGATGGATATTGGCATCGGCCAGACATGCTCGAAAACTAGAAAACTGAGACTCCTGCTCTTCCTGGAAAACCGAGACCACCAACACTTTTGCTGCTAAAGGGAAGGGAGTCACATGCGGGACAGAAGTCAACAAAACAAAATAAAAAAATTCCTTCCAGTAGCACCTTAAAGACCAACTAAGTTAGTTCTAGGTATGAGCTTTCGTGTGCATGCACACTTCTTCAGATACCACCATTTTGTTTTGACTATGGCAGACCAACACAGCTACCTAACTATAACTAGAAGTCAACAAGACTGACCTTTCCCATCATTTTTGTCAATAGTACAGTAGGCTATAGACAGCCCTCCCATGGGTCCCATAGATCCTTACTCATATCCAAAATGCTTTTTTAAAAAATAAAGGAAATTGGTATATAATTTCAAGTGCTCTTCTTCCCTTCTCCCTGGCAAAACAAGGCCTACATTGCTGGAGAATACAGATCATGGAACTCCAGCATATATGATAGGTAGGGGATGTGGCACAGAAGGAACCACTGGGTGGTATTTCAGAATTCTGTAGCTCCAAAGGTTTTTAACACAATCGTGGCTCGGTTAATTGGTTATACAGTATGTGCCACTGTTGTCAATTTATTTAGTTTGCATTTCGCCCCTCAACACGAAGGTTCCATACTTATTCTGAAAGATAAATCACTATGACTACTTAGAAATAAATGACCTGTGGGTTGATTTGCTCAGTTTCAAACTCTGAACCAATATTTAATGCTCTTGTATGAATGTTCCTTAGTTTAATTCTGAAAGGGGCTCACTTTACAGGGCTCTGTTTCCTTTATATTATTTTTTAGTCAGCAACCAAGTAACCAAGGCTGGTTCTAGGGTCTATTGTTGATTTATTTTTATTTTTATTTTACTTAGAAAAGCCTGTTTCTGCAATGTAAGTGCTACCAGCATGAATAAGAACATGCCATCTAATCACCTGTGCAAAGCACTAACCCACCCACCCCCATCTATATTTTATTGAGCTGTGTCATTCTGGATCTATCTGAAGTGGCTGGAAGCCTCTGCTGGTGCATTATTGATCGGCTTGGCAGCTTGGCTGGTGCAAATGGATTTGTACATGATGCCAAGAAACTACTTAAAAAGCACAGGATACAATTCCCATGAAAGGCTGCATCCCCAAGCAGCCTCACAAGGGTGCTTCTTATTTTGTGAACAAAGCAGTTTCCCTGAAATTATCCACTGGAATTTCACAGAAATTATTGTGCCTGCATCAGTTGCAGCCCAGACATAAAGTTCTTATGGATGCTCTACATACCTCAGCAATTAAAAGTGCTAAGAAAGCAGAAAAAGATTTCTAATACAATATATAATATGGTTCATATCTCCCAGTCACCTCATCCTTCAAACCATTGGTTGAGCTATTACTTCTGGGAATGATCAGAATCATTTTAACTGCTTAGGTGAAAGCTGTCACCAGTACAGGTTCTAGGAAGGAAGTGGAAGTCTAGCTTGGGTTAACAATGAACTTCTCCTATGGCCAGCCCCCCCCCCCCCGCCCCAAACCCTGCACACTAAAGACTTTCCCTGGCTAAAGGTGAATTTTTCGTTATAACAATCAAACAATACCCTATCTTGAAAAAACAGTCTCTAGTGTAACATGACCATGGAAAAGTCAGTTATTAGTACAGTGGTACCTCGGGTTACATACACTTCAGGTTACAGACTCCGCTAACCCAGAAATATTACCTCGGGTTAAGAACTTTGCTTCAGGATGAGAACAGAAATCATGCTCCGGCGGCACGGTGGCAGCAGGAGGCCCCATTAGCTAAAGTGGTGCTTCAGGTTAAGAACAGTTTCAGGTTAAGAACGGACCTCCAGAACGAATTAAGTACTTAACCTGAGGTACCACTGCATCTTGTATTGTGGGCCACAGTTAGACTCCACCCCTTGGACTTTGCTCTGCTTTTCAGTTTCAGTTTCAGTTTTGTTCTCTACACAGCCTGCAAAAAAGAGAAGCATATTTGTTTGCCTGCAGTAAGATATAAGTTTGTTTATTTTATGGTTATGATGAGCAGGGGAGTATTGGTTCTCATCGCTGAAAAAGTGAACTTACCGTCCAAAAGCTTTCACAGATGTTTATCAAGCGTTTTATAAGTTTACAAAAGGAAGCATATTGCGCAGTAAATACAGTATACTACAGAGTTAAGGACTTAGACTCATGGACTTCAACAAGAAATTTAGGCATATTATTCTGAAGCTCTGCTCTCCCTAACGTTGCACTGCAGTATGCTCTTGCTTGATACTAAACCTGGTTTTATTCTTTTCGCATTGCAGTTTTAAAACTTTTTTTAAACAATAACAAAAACATGCTCCATACTTGTTTATAGTTTCTTAGTTATAGCACAAACTTTTGCTTGCATTGCATTTTCTGGTGTTCGTTTGGCAGTCATCCTGGTGTTCTTACTAAATTTTCTGTTAACTTGGCCTTTACACAGCCCATTATGTGAATTAACACACTCTGCATAGATGAGTGTGAGAGGAGGTCATTGCCTCTCCCTTCCCGTGGCCTGGCCCTCCCAACCTCCACCAGTGAATATGGGCATAGGGTTGACTGGTGCTATATGTGCCTCCACGGTCCAATAAATGCCCTGCCTAGAAATGTGGGTGCCCCACCTAGCAACAGGACCACCTCTTCCTAGAGAAATCTGGAAGTTGTAGCTCTATGAGATGAATGGGCATCTCAACAGCACCTCAGCACTCTTCACAAACTTTGGTTCCCGTGATTCTTTAGGGAAAGCAATGCGTGTTTAAAGTGGCATGATACTGCTTTAAATGTATTGTACATAGGGGGCCCAAATGACATCATTACTTCCTTCCATACTGTCTCAGAATAGCAGAAGGACTATTCACTTGACCTGAAATGTTCCCATTACATAGGAAGCTGTCTTATATTGAGTCAGACCAGTGGTCCATCTAGCGCAGTATAGTTGACACTTACTAGATCTGGCTGTGAAACATTTCAAAGATGTGTCTTTCTAGCCCTGCCTTGAGACGCCAGATACTGAACTTGGGACCTTCTCTGTGTAAAACAGACCCTTTGTCTCACAGAGCTATGGCCGCTTTCCTCAGTTAGTTAGATCACCTTCCAAATAACCTGGGATAGTGGTTCTACCACATAATTTGTAATGCAAGTAGCTCTGTTGTAAACATTAAAAAAAAAAGACAAAAACAATTATTCGGATTACAGAGAGTTCTCTGTCAAGAGAGTCTTCTTTTCACTTTGCTTTAGGGCCCTTTTCAGTTGATTTATATCAACAGCTGGTTCTTGCAGGGCGGTGCGGGTAGATGGAAGAGGAGTTCCCTTCACTCACCACAGAAGAGAGGTTCTGAATTACCAATGGATCTGGCACAACAAACTCTGGCTATTGCTGGATTTGGGGGGTGGGAAAGTAATTGGCTCAGAGAACAAAAACTTCATCCCCTCAGTGAAACGGGCCTTCTCTTTTCCCTGTAGTGGAAACCTGCTGTTTGATTGGCAACCCCCAGCCTCTGAACAAGTGAGATCTCTTCTTCTATGCATCCTGAAGAATTAATGTGCAGAACTAGGAGGTTTTTTCATCTCCCGAAATACAGCCCTACTCCTGCATGATTTTTAGATCGGCCTCAAAATCCCTGCTCCCAATTTCTCCACCATCTGAAACAAGGCAGGGGTTTGGGTCTTTTCAGCTGAGGCACCACACCTTTACAATCCCTTACCAGGAAAGTTCACTTGGTGCCATTTTAATATTCATTGCAGGCTTTCTTTCAGTGCCAGCTGAAAACCTGTTTCTTGTCCCAGGATTTTGCAGTTTTTATCTGTTTTTAGTCTACTGTTATTTAACTTCATGAAAAAAATGAATTATTGTTTTATTTCTTCTTGGTAATTTTGTTTTATCTGTTTTATAAACTGCCTTGAAGCTTTTTTTAACAACCAAGTCGTATATAAAGTTTATGAAACAAAAAATATATCAGCACTATATATAATTTAACTGCTTGCTGTGAATTCATTTTGATTGTTATTTGCTGTGTACTTACAGTTTTGTAAGCTGCTCAGAGAGCTTTGGCTGAATGGTAGCTGACAAATAGGTTAAATAAAATTAATTAATTAATCAGTCTTGTGTACTTGAGCTGTGAACTAGAATTGTATCAACATTCGCAGAAGTATTTACCCAAATTGCACCTGTTACTCACTCTGGACAAGTTCCAGGACCCAGTACAGTCTTTCAAATGTAATGTTAACCCAAGGATGGAGAACTTAAGGCCCTGCAAATGTTAGACTCCAACTCCCATCATCCCTGACCATTCATCATGCTGGCTGCAGCTGATGGGAGGTAGGGATCCAAGAACACCTGCAGGGCCATGTGTTTCCCATGCATCATTTCCATGGATATTCCTGTCCTGTTGTGAGAATGTATGGTGGCACCTGGGCATCCTAGCTGCTTTGATTTCCTCTTACTTTTTCTTTTTTTTAATGGATGAAAAGCTCTTGGATCACCTTGTGTAGTTGTAAGTTTACTAAGTACACTAATCCTGAAAGTTGTTCTCCTTTGTCCCAAAGGCCTCCTGAAACCACCAAAACATTTTGGCTGGATGTAAATATTTGAAACAAATCTAGTCTTAACTATGGTTGGTTTAAACAATTCAGGAGCAAACCATGGCTTATGATCCAGGTTTGTTAGACAAACCAGAATTTAAACAGTGTTCTCCCAGCTGGGATGTAATGCTAGTTTAAAACTGGAAGCTAAAGTGACTGTGCTGGGAGAAGAAAGTGGAGAATGTGAACCTGAGGCTCACAGCTGCCTGTGCATGTCTAGGCCAGTCTCTCCCTTCTTCCAAGTCTTTCCATTTCTTTTTTCTTAGCCTTTCTCTTGTCCTGAGTTGAGAAGAAGATGACAGACCAAGCAAAATCAGGCTCTGCAGTTTTGGTCTCCTACAATGCCACCTTTGACTTTAGCCCAATGTCTAAGGTCAGAAAGAACTTGAGAGTACAGACCTCGCTCTGATTTTAAATTAGGGCCCTGGCACCATTAGGTACAACATCTCTGTTTCAGTTAGCCTCTCAAGGTTGCTTTCTCTTGCCCATTTGTCATTAACATGTATTTTGTCTTTGAAACTGTCAGGAGCCAGGGAAGCCCTAATTCACCAAGACAACTCTTCCCACCAATTCTGTCATGGTGTGCACTTCCTGCCAAGCTCATTCAGTCCCCACACCTCCCTTTTGAACGGAACACTGCTGCTCTTTCATTACATTTCTTCCTCTCTGGCCCTGAAGGATTTACCTGATGATCCTTCTGACTTTGGTCATGTTTGTGGCAGAACTTGGGTTGATAATGACATGAGTTTTTCTTATGACCTGTGCCTTCAGATTATTCCAGTGTTCCACTGCAGGTTGGCATGGCGGATGGCCCCTATAATGGGTAGAGAAACAAGTATTAAAATATGCTTTGGGGCTGCTTGGTTCAATTGTAGTACTAGCCAGCACTCCATCCTTGGGATGTGTGAAGATGCAGTGATGCTCCTGCACAGTTTTTTTTTTTTTAATGTGTTTAAGAGGTTATTTTGTTTTCCTGCTAACCATGCTGCCTTAAATGTGCATCTTGCATTTGATCTTAGTTAGTATTGTCTTATTTTCATATTTTGCACTGTTGTGTTTGATGCTTTATGTTTGATTGTAGACTGCTTGGAATTTTTTGGATATTAAGTGGTATAGAAATTCATAATCATAACAACAGCAATGACAACATGAATGAATGAATTAAAGGGAATTGACTTGAGTGTTCATATTGGTCCACTCTGGAGCTGACCTGATAACATTTAAGATTATGGTCAACGTTTCTTTCAGTTTCTGTTTATATTGGGGCCTTTTGCTGCCACAAAGAGATGATCCACTTCACTGACTGCATACACTTTCTCCTGAGGAGTAAATAACTGTAGTGTCCAGTCTGGTGTCATTGCTTTGCTTTGCTTTGCTTTTAAAGTCCTATGCCTTTCGTTTTCTCCTAGCCTCAATAGTGCTTCAGAAGTGGTGGTGCCAAATGCAACCATGTGTAGAAGGAGAAGAGTGTAAAGTGCTACCAGATTTGTCCGGATGGAGCTGCAGTACTGGAAACAAAGTAAAGACCACCAAGGTATTCCTAATCCAAGATGGGGGAGAGAAGGCCGAGTCAAATAATGCTCCCCCTCTCACACACCCCCAAAGGGCATTGTTGTGATCCTTTTTATGAGATCCACTTAGTGCATAATTTTGTGAATGACAATTGTGATGCTTTGAATCTATTTCAAATAGTTGACTCTGTTTTGTAATATCTGGCAGGCCAAGTAAACAACAGTATGTCTGGGGCATATAGTGGCTCAAGAGCCCCACAATGCATCTTGTTCATTCCTGACCACCTATCATAAAGATCTCAGTTCAAAGTCATTTCAGAAAAGTGACAATGGATATCTGACTTCTTTGTGTATTTGTTAGGCAGTTGCTATATACCTAAAAAAGGATCGCCATGGCCAGTGCAATGGCAGGAGGTTTGGGAAGGGAAGAAGAGAAAAGCAGCTGTATGTCAGGAAGGCAGTGGAGATCCACAGCTTACACTGCAGCACGTTTTAAGAGATCTCAATACAGTTTCATGTGACAAAAAAATCAAATTAGAGTACATGGAGACAGGAACCACAAGACTCTTCATACACCTACCCGAGATCCTTGTCCATCAAGCCTGAAGCTACTCTGAGAAACTTTAGAGTGCCATTGTTGCTTCAGTTACTGGGTTGTTTAGTTCCTTATATTTCCTTTTTTATTTTAAATGTAATCAAAACATGTAATCGGAACTGCTTTTTCTAATGCTCGGACACATATTCTGAACAAAGCCATTTTTGTTCAAAATGGGAATTTTTCTGTTTATTGCTCAAAAGTGGGATGTGCAACACAATGTAGTGTGGATTGCTCCAGCAGTGTGAAGTTCCAGCCGGTCAGCCCATCTTCCAGGATACTCCATTCTATTCTCTCCCCACCCCTGATTTTCTATTCTACCCCCACCCCCAACAGATGCTCAGCATTATGTGGTTACTGAGCAGGATCGGTCCTTCTTGTGCTGTTCGGGGGTGGGGGGTGACCCCTTCTTAGTACTGTTACACCACATTCCAATCTGAGTGGTGTGAGATTCCAGAGATGCCAGGCAAGCCCCCCAGAGGGTCTGCTGCTTCTCCCATAGGCGCAGCAGTCTTGGATCCAAAATAGCAAAAAGCCATGCTCTCTGTCCCTTTTTCTGCCTGTCAGCCCACGTGGTGCTCTGATTCCACTTTCTCCGCAGCTTGCAAACTCCAAACTGATCTTCCTGCTCGCTTATGTCAGGCCAAACTGAAATCTTAAAACTTTTTCAATCCCTTTTGTCTCTGCCCTCTGACACACAGCTGGAGGAGAAGCTTCCTTCTCCTTGCTGTCTGGCACTGAATTTCCTGATGGCCCATCTTTTGTAAGGTTTAAGACTTGGCCATCGTCAGCTTTGTTCCGCCAGTGACCCACACTCAGCTAGCTATGCCAGGCTGGACTGGCTAGTTAGTTCATGCTGAACCCAGCAGTGCTTGGCACAGTTTAATCAAACCTTGATTAATTCCAACCTTTACTAAATCCAGGAATTATGGGGAGGATCTGGCGCCTAGGAATTTAATAATAATAATAATAATAATAATAATAATAATAATAATTTATTTATACCCCGCCCATCTGGCTGGGCCTCCCCAGCCACTCTGGGCGGCTTCCATAAAAACCAAAAATACAGTAAAATCACACGTTAAAAACTTCCCTGAACAGGGCTGCCTTAAGATGTCTTCTGAATTTCAGGTAGTTGTTTATCGCTTTGACATCTGCTGAAAGGGCGTTCCACAGGGCGGGCGCCACTACCGAGAAGGCCCTCTGCCTGGTTCCCTGTAGCTTTGCTTCTCGCAATGAGGGAACCGCCAGAAGGCCCTCGGCGCTGGACCTCAGCATCCGGGCAGAGGGGATGCTTGCCATCCCAAAAAACTTACAACAGTACTTCTTGTGGTTCTTCAAACCTTGGGGAATCCTGAATACACACTGATACCACATTCTTGTTTCTATGGGGCCCCATTTTTGTGCAGTCCTGTTGGCAGATTTTATTTGCTATTAGGAGTGATTTGAAAGTGCAACTCTCATCAGAATTTACACAGCAGTAGAAAAGAAAATTTAGGAGAGAATTGGGTGAAGTGCGCTCTTTAAAAATGAACCTTCTCACTTCATCTGAGTTAAATATCATTTCCCCAGAAACTCAAAACCTTTTATTTTTATCCGCTGGAGATGACTTCATTCAAACAAGTTTCTTTCCAGATTAATCCTATATATCTTGAATAGCATTCAATAGCAGAGTGACAAAATAAGAAGTGGATGAGTAGAGTGAGTCATCAGTTGCAGAGTCAAAGCAAACGTGAACCGGTAGATGGAAATGGGTTTGGGGCTTCCCTTCTAATGGGTGTTTAGCAACAGCATCTTATGCAAGAGCGGTTAAGTGTGTAGATGAAACTCCTCCCAGCATCCCAAGAAATACAAAAGTGGAGGATGGTTTGCCTGTAAGACGCCTGCCAGCCTTGGCTTGTTGCAGCCACTTCCCTCTGCTTTGCATCACGTTCCAGCCAAGGACTTTCCAGCCTGTCACAGCTCCTCCAGTTGGAGCAATCATCTGTGACAGAGAGCTACATGATTATTATTTTCATGGCTTGCTGAATACCCTGAAGAACAAGGTATAATTAAAATTTTATCAAACTCATTAGTAATTACATGTATGTCATGGTTAATCAGTTGCATAATTTTGTAATCATTGTTCATACAGTGGAGCATAATTATTCTTCAGGCTTTGCTTGCTTCGTGCTTCCATCTCCTTTCCACGCAAACACCCCATAAAATTATCCTGCAAAATAGCAGCCTGTTGTTCCTTCCTTATCTTTTACTCGACAAATAGCATGTTCACACTGAAGAGCTTTTAAAAGAAGAAGAAGAGAGGGAGAAAGTATCAGAGCAGCCTCTGTTGGCTCAGGAATCAAAATGCTGCTGAGTAATCAATCACAGCAACTCCGCACCACCAACCTTTCTTTATCTGTTTCCCCTTTGCTTGCTCCCCACTTTTCCTGGCAGTGTTACAATTTGACATTATTCACGCACCCTTTGTGCTCTCAGAATGTGGAGCACTTGGCAGTAACCCATTTGGCCCACAGCCAGGCTCTCATTCTGGCTTCCCTCTCCAACAGGAAACAACACACTTTCCTTCTTGTAGCATTCCCCCCCCCCAGCTCTAATGCCTTGATTCATCTTTCACATTCCAGAGACATACTGCAGAAACCTAACCCAACCCTAGTCTTTATTGTGTGGGGCAACCCATGCTCTTGCAACCATGGTGTGTGTGGGGGGGGGGGAAGGGCTTTGGTGCTTATGTGCCTGCTGCACAGAAATAGCAGTCTGTAGTCTGATGAGACTGCAGGGAGGCGGGAAAACATCAAGTTCTGAGTAGGCTGAAGAAGAGGACAGGTGATGTATTCTCTTAGGGCTGAATGTGATTTGCAGTGACAAGGAAGAAACCAGTCATCACGAAGGCACTGCTCAGTTGAACCTGTTGACACTCCTGCCACCTTCAGCAGTTCCTGGAGAACTGCTTCCCATATTACTTCTTTAAAGACACAAGCAATATTTGTCTGCACTAAGCATTTGGATACCATAGAGCAGGAATGGGGAACCTGTGGTGCTCCAGATGTTGTTGGACTCCACTTCCCATCATCCCTGCCCATTGGCAATATTTCCTGGGGCTGCTGGGAGCTGGAGTCCATCAAAGGGCCCCAGGCTCTGTATCCCCGCCATAGAACATGGGTACTACCAGATTGGGGATTATTTGGGACTGGTGTTCTGTTGTTGTTGTTGTTGTTGTTGTTGCTGCTGCTGCTGCTGCTGCTGCTGCTGCTGCTGCTGCTGCTGCTGCTGCTGTTTTTTGCAACATCCACACAAGGTCTAATTTAATCTGGATTTACCCTTTCTGGGGGATAGCTGGTGAACATTTTTTTAAAAAATACCCTCTGATGCCAATGTCTGGTTTGTAGTATCTCAGTGACCTGCTTGCAAAGTAAGCAACTGTCTGGAAGCACCCTGTGACTTTTGTCTGGGAAATGAATGAGGGTTTGCCCTCCCTTATCTCTATGTTCCTTCAAAGAGCAACCTGTGAGTTGCTTTTCTCAATCTGGTCATCTCAGCCTCTGCATTAAAGCAAACCGCCTCTGTTTGTTCTGTTCACTTTGAAGCCTGGTATCTAACCGCTATAGTATTACTGGATGGGCAGTTAAATAATAAGCATATCTTCCCCCCCTTAGCTGTGGGTCTCTGCTGCGTACAAATTGAGCTTCTCTCTCTCTCTCTCTCTGATGCTCTCAGTTTGATCTCCTTGCCATTTTTGCAATGGATTTGCTAAATTGTTCCTGCTGAAATGTGTCTCTTGTTTGGCATGCACACAAGGGCAGGGATAGAATTTAAATAGCAAAATTTCAAATGCATCCACAGCTCTGATGGCTGCCTTGACAGAAATCGCTAGTCCTACTGTGAAATCCATAAGAAAGGACATTGTAATGGGTAAATAGGGCTCGGTACATCTGAAGACTATGAAATCATCCACAGCCATTGGAATAACCCAGCATCTCAAAGCCGAGACACAATTTTCAGGCTGCTGTTTAAGAATTTGTTTAGACTATTTACCGTGCACATAGGACACATGGAAGCAAAGAAAAGCAGGCTCTGGGCTTAATATAAATTATTGCCTGCATGCCAGGCACACCTTTCTCTTTTACCCCCTCCCGAGAGCCAGTGTGGTGTAGTGGTTAAGAGCGGTAGTCTCATAATCTGGGGAACCGGGTTCGCGTCTCCGCTCCTCCACATGCAGCTGCTGGGTGACCTTGGGCCAGTCACACTTCTCTGAAGTCTCTCAGCCTCATTCACCTCACAGAGTGTTTGTTGTGGGGGAGGAAGGGAAAGGAGAATGTTAGCCGCTTTGAGACTCCTTAAAGGGAGTGAAAGGCGGGATATCAAATCCAAAACTCTTCTTCTCTTCTTCTTCTCTCCCCTCCTCAGAGCTTCTCTTAATGATTTCTCTTGTAAAATGCAGACACTTGCTTTAAATTCTTTTGGAAGGCTTACACACTCTATGTTTTCTCTGCAGGCAGAGTCATGTAAATGTAGCTATGTTAGATGAATGCTAAAGAATGCTTAATAATAATAATAATAATAATAATAATAATAATAAATACCTAGCACCTCTGCTGCTAAAAAGGTCACTTAAGGTAATCTTGGAACTGGAAGCCTTGAGGTACTTGAAAGAATTAACATGTTAAGTTACGCATTTTTGATCAGATTCCATTTTGGCCTGCCCCGAACAAATCTTCCCCCCACTCCCCCCAAATATCCTTAGCTGTTGCTCTTCAATCTTAGGTGCACAGTAGGCATTTTAGATTTGAAAGATTTGGCTGTCTTTCACTGCCCCTCTTTGTCTATATGCATGCAAGAAAAAAATGCATGGCTTGAGGGTATGGAGCAGAGGCCAAGCAGACAAGCACAGGAGTAGACTATTTTGCACCCATTTGCAAACCCACTATAAGATCATGTTCATTTGGTGGATGGAGGATCCTGCCTTAAGAGACGCAGTTGCATCAGGTTGGATTTGTGTGCCTTTCCAATGCTGAGAGTGATTCTGCAGGCTGCTGTTACGGGGCTGAACTTGTCACTTTCAAATGTCAATGATATTTTTCCAGGGCTGGCTTTTTATTGATCCTTACATTGATCTCTGGGATTTGGTGACTGATTCCCCTTCATAAAGATAATAAGCCACTGAGAGTCTGAGGCGCTTTAAAGGTTAACAAAGTTATTGTGGCCCAAGTTTTCATAGACTGGAACCTACCTCTCAGCAGACAGTGGCAGAGCTGGCAGGACCGGAATAAAAAGTGGGTGGACCAAGAGGTGATTCTTACATCCAGTGGGTTACACTCCAGCAACGCAGAAACTAGAGGTCCCAGCGCGCGCACACACACCCCACATCTCTCCATCCAGGCAGGCAAGAGGCATGATCACAGTCAAAGGATATATTCCAGCCAGTCAAGAGGACATGACGATGTCATGGCAGAGGGCCATCCCACAGAGGGGTCTGGCCTAAGCAAGGGATATGGCCCTGGAGAGACCCGAGGGCCAGTTAGAGATGTCTGGAGGGTCATGTTTCTTTCCCCATCCCTGATTTCATAGAATTGTAGAGTTGGAAGGGACCCCAACCCTTGTGGTCAAACTTTGGAATTTGCTACCGCTTTGCACCAGCTTTCAAAGCAGACGGACAGGTTTGTGGAGGATAAGGCTGTCTGTGACTGCTAGTCATGATGGCTGCGTACTGTTGTAGGTGGTGTGCCTCTGAAAACCAGTTGCTGGGGAATGCAGCTGGAGAAAGTGCTGTTCCACTCATGCCCTGCTTGTGGGCTCCCTATGGGCATCTGCTTGGCTGGCCACTGTAAGAATAGGATGCTAACCTAGATGGGCCTATGAAGTGATCTGACAAGGTTGTTCTCTTTAAGTGCAACATATTAATATGGCTATGTATTTTGTGGTTTTATTTGGTCTTTTTATGCTGTGAACTGCCTTAAGATCTATGGATGAAGGACGGTACACAAATTTAATCATCATCATCATCAAATAATTCTGATGTACCGCAACCTTCCCACGTGGACTGAAATTCATGTCAGAATGCAACCATATGCTTGCTTAAATAACTTTGATATGATTTTCCTACGTAAACATTTTGGCTTGTCTCCTCCCTCCCCGCCCCTCTGTTTGCTTCCAGAATGGTTGACTTCTGAAAATTACATGTTTCAGTCAGCTCACTACTATGGAATGTTTTCTTCTCCCCACAAAATGAAAGAAAACGTTTGGGGGATCGGTTATCTTATGAGGAACAGGTCTGCAAAATCTTGTTAGACGTCTTCTGAATGCTGAATAGGAATGGTTGACTTATCCTCTCTATTCCTGCAAACTCTCAGTGCATCTTTTTCAATGCAGAGCAACTTCACCTGCAAGGAAAGCCCATTCATGCAAGAACTCTGTGCATGCACTGGAAATGCACAGGAGGTTCTGGATCAGAGATAATTCCTTAGATTACCAGATATCTGTCTAATGCATTTTCCTTTATTCCCAGGTGACAAGGTAGATTTGAGAAGATCTGCTCTCATCTGATATGCATCTGTGTTGACATGGCTGGCACTGCAGAAATGGCACAACGTGGCTTTTCTCCAGGTGCAAGATATTCCTTCTACGTTCTGAAGACTTGGAAACAGAAGGACCTCATTGGCACAGGATAGAATGCAACTGTGGTATAGGATGCCTATTTTTCATGGGCACTTTATTGTTCTTCCTCGTGTACACCTGCCAAGGGAGTGGTGCTGCAGTTTGCTCCCTCCTGGAAGAACAGCACCAAGGATTACAGGAAAGGGGTGACGTACCTGTCTGGGCAGAGAACTTGGGAAATTTCCCTTGTTTTTGAAGATAAAATACTGCATCAACCACTGATTCAGTGCAGCCTCTAAGGTATTTAACCATCAGCTGCTACTAAGTCTACAATTATGGGTCTTGAATGCAGTTACAAGAACTGCTCCACATTCTCCTTCCATACCATGGATATGATATACCTGCAAAAGAGAAGAATGTATTTCTTCCCCTAGTGCTCAATTAAATATTGGAGTTGCATAGAATCTGTTGATAACTACAAAGTGGGGGAAAGCAATTTTCCTTCCTTTGAATTCTCCTGTGTCTGTAGGCTGGCTCTGACGATCACTAAAGAGAATCAAGGTGTCGAGTGGGTGTCAAGTTCACAATTCAAAATAAAATTCGTGTTTTTACAAAATCTTCCCAATTCATGTTTTTGTCGCTTTCATAGAAGACAGGCTTCGAGTTCTGGAAACAAGGAACCAAATTGTGAAACTAGAGGAACTACAAGAAAGACCATGCAGTTGCTCCAACATTTACCCAGTTACCAGCTTCAGATTCTGTACCTGGACGGATGGAAGAATCTACAGTACAGACAGAAGTTCATTACACTTTGTTGGAAGCACAAGAGATGAGAACAAGTATTCATAATGCTTTCTCTTTCTTTTTCATGAGTCACCAAAAATGTTCTCTCCTGGTCTTTCCCTCTCCTGTTCAGTAATTAATCAGGCTTATACTCTCATCTCTTCTGTTCCTTCAAAGTCACACAAATTACTGTTATTGTCAGAATTCTATTGCAAATATTAGAAATTGCGAGGGGGGAAGGTGTGTTCTTCTCTTTGCTATGTTGTGTCTGCTACAGTCTTAAATTTTACTCAGAGAACTGAGAGAGCTTAGTTACATTTAGTATTAAATAAAGACTTGTACTTGGCAACTGTAATGAGTGCAGATCCCTCTCAGGGACCAATTGATTGCTCTTATACCTCCTCACAAGAAAATATTATGAGAACTAAGTTAAACTTCCCAGCTTATGATGCCATTGCTGCTTTTGCTGATATAAATGGAGGAGATGATCCACTTTAATTCAGTGGGATTCAGCAAGGTTTTAGGAAAGGGTAGGAGAAGACAATAGACAGAGAGAAACGACATAGCTTTGGTGAAGTTCTCTCATTGTTTCTGGATGCACAGGACATCTAAACCCTAAAGTGAAAATGCTTATTCAAAGCTTACTTAGCATTTTTCATAGCAAATTAGAACAACAGGCATATAACAGAAAGATTAGGGTTTCTTAAAGACAAGTCATTGCTGATCTTTCCTATTGGAATGTTGAGATCCACTCCCAGCTAATTGGCATCCATGAACATGTTCCATGTCTGTGTCTCATTATGTCTACCTTGATCATGAAGGTTCATTGGTTTGACTTGGGGGAGGGTGGTGGCTGAGGCTGAGAATGATTGCTTACCCTTGCTAAGTATAACCCAAAGTGAACACCTGACTCCAACTCAACCAAGATGGATGTCAGGAGCTCCCGGAGAGAATGGGCAAACAGCTGCACCTTCAAAACTCTGCCTTGACCTGTCCAACTTGGCACTGGCCTGGCCTCCATGCTGTGACTGTATGACCTGCTGACTTTGTTATCTAAACGTTTTTTTGTAACAGACAATGTTATACCTGCTTCGGATGCGATGTAAATACCAGGCTGTGAAATATTAAAGTTCGTTTTAATCTCTGCAGGATGGATTTGTTCATTTAAATATGAGCTTGTTTTTGAGGCCAAGTGGGGGAGGAGAAGCTGTGGGCTTTCTGAAATCATCTTCAAGTAATCGAAAAAGCAATTGAGCAGTTCACAACAGGGGGGTTGTTCTGATGGAGGAAAGAGAAGAACCTCATTATGTGTACCTGCTTAAACCATGTCAATCTATTACCTTACCTTTTTGGCAAAGTGGTGTAACTCTTTCTTGACTACAAAAAGCCTGTCAAAATGTTGCTGGCTCCCCAAGGGTTTGTAACGACTCGGATAAGGTTCAGTCCAATTCACTGCCAGTGACTTGTCAGTGGGCAGAAGTAACTCTGTAAAGCAGGGGTGAGAAACCTGTGGCCCAGCAGATGTTGTTGGACTTCCATGAGTCTTGGCCCATAACCAATGGCCATGGTCAGGCATGATGGGAGTTGTAGTCCAACAAGATCTGGAGGTTCTCTATCCCTGTTATTCAGCAAAACAGCCTTGTTTCCTAGCACAGATGCAGGCACACAATCGATCCACTCAGGGAATTGGAGGCTGGTGCGCTCCTGCCATATAACCATCTGGCCTCTTCCCTTCCCCTGTGTCAAGGAACACAAGCTCCAAGCAGAGGGGCAAGTTGCATATGAGATATTTGCATAGGCCTCCTTACCCTGTAATGACCTGGAATAGTGTCTGTACTCATGTCATAGAGGGGAGGCTTATGGTTCCAACTCATATATATGCTTGAACAGACAGTGGTAATTTAGTGAATGTGTTTGACACAGGAATCTCTATTTGCATCATTTTGTATTTATTGAACCTCACCTGCTGTTCAGTTAACTCATTTATTATTTTGAAGCTCCTCCATATGTTTGGAGCTTTGCTCTCCTGAATAACTTGGTGTAGTCCAGTTCTGATTCCAGGTCACGTATGCATCTTAAATAGCATTGCCCTTTATACTGATCCATGGCAGACTCTTCCCGGCACTGTTTACTTCTTAGCATTGTCAAAACTGTCATGAGTTTTAACACACTGTGCATGTTTTTCCCAAATCAGTTACTGATCCATAAGAAGGCCCCATGCTCATATGCTCAGACTGCAAAGTATTCTTGGGACTTTATCAAACATCTCTCGAGAGTTCTAAAATATACACTATCCATGAGATCGTATTTATCCATTTGCAGATATTCTCACAAGATTCTAAGAGCCTGATGAGGCATGACTTCTCTTTGTAGAAATCTGATTCTTCTTCAGCAAGGCTTGTCCTCCTTGGTGCATGGCTTAAAAATGTTGACAACAATTTTTCTGGGATCGGTATTTGACTGACTCTCTTGGAGTCCTGGATCCCCCCCCCCCATTTTAAAAATTGGCATTACCCTGCCTACTATCCCCAAAGAGCTTCCTTCACCTTGTGTGTTTTACATCAGGATGTTACTGTGTCTCTGCTCTTTGCATTCTGCTCTTTGCATTACAGTGGAAGCCATGACTGTAGCTTCAGCATTAAAGAGTTGGTTTTCCTGGACAAAGCAGCAGGGCAAAACAAGAACAAAAATCCCTTCGACCCAGAGCTTTAAAGCACAGACCTGTGCCTAGAAAGTGCAGGGCAAAAGGTGAGTGTGACTGAGCCCTGAGTGACAGCAGCTCTCCATGATTTCAGGCAAGAAGACTCACCCAACTGTACCTTGACATGATGGAGATTAGACCTGGGACTCTCTGCATGCAAACCAAATACTCTCCCACTGAGTTGTAGCCCTTCCTCCTCCTCATGTCTAGTTTAGTCCCAAGATAACAAAAGTTTATCTCCAACAGCTCAGAAAGGAGTAAACTGTGGTTATACTTAATCTGATCATTATAGTTGAAGCGAGACAAATCAGTTCACCTCTTTGCTCTTCTGGATTTCACTCCTAGCTTCCCTCTGGATTCTAGACTCTGGCCTGTGTTCATTATGTAGGGAAACCAAAGCAAATTTCATATGCTGGAAATTCCAGCATCCTACTGAAGCACTTGGTAAAAGATGTTGCTGCCGTTGGGAGATTTGGCAAAAGCGTTAGCCTTGTGTTATTCATTAATCTTTAAGGCAGTTTTTAAACTGAGTTAACAGAGCAGCAAATAATCAGGGCTTTGCCAAGCCTTGAGATGTACAAATGCACATAGAAAGTGTGTGGATTTACAATGCATCCATTCATATAGGTGCGTTTTGTTTGAAATATTTCTTGAGAAAGCAAGAGTTTAAAGCAATTGGGCTGGGGAAGCAATAGACAGAAAGTCTCTTATTTGCCACCAGCAGCTGTATTTCCACATGTGTAAGGAGGGTAGAGGAGTTACTGGTGGCGGAATGATTAAATTGTTGCCCTGGGAATTCTGATTAGTTAGAAGGAAATGTAGTTAAGACCAGCAGACTAGAGTATTGATGACAGTACCCCGAAGGAAGCAGGGAAAAAATGGAAGGCAGAGACTAGAGAGACAGGCATCAGAGTCTCACATGAGGCTTGTTCCTATGCTACACTGAACACAGATAGAAGCTGTTTGTGTGAAAGAGCAAACAGCTGTTGATTTGTACAGCTCAGCTGTTGAAGGCACAGGTACACAGACTCTACATTTGTTGAACCATGTCATTTAAATAACTACAAATGTAGAATCAGCTATTGCAGACAACTACACTGATTGTACTGTACGTATCTGAAGAAGTGTGCATGCACACGAAAGCTCATACCAAGAACTAACTTAGTTGGTCTTTAAGGTGCTACTGGAAGGAATTTTTTTATTTTGTTTTGACTGGGATTTCTAAGTTGGAATTGACATCTGGGGGGGGGTATTTGAAAGGCAGTGGATATTTGGCATGTCATATTTTTTCCGCTCAACAACTTTTGGGGGGTCCTAAATAATGTAATAGGAACGTGGGTGGTGCTGTGGTCTAAACCACTGAGCCTAGGGCCTGCTGATTGGAAGGTTGGCGGTTCGAATCCCCACGATGGGGTGAGCTCCCATTGCTCGCAGCATCACTGTGAGGAAGCCAGATAAACAGTGCAGCCCCTCCTAGCTAGCCCCTCCTGGCAGCAGCTGTCCCAGGTTTTAGTCAGGAATCTTCCCAAACCCCGAGTGCCAGGGATTGAACTGGGGTTTCCTGCATACTGAATTATCAACTAAAAAGGTAAAGGTAAAGGACTCCTGACAGTTAAGTCCAGTTGCAGATGACTCTGGGGTTGCGGCGCTCATCTCGCTTTATAGGCCGAGGGAGCCGGGGTTTCCTGCATACTGAATTATCAACTAAAAAGGTAAAGGTAAAGGACTCCTGACAGTTAAGTCCAGTTGCAGATGACTCTGGGGTTGCGGCGCTCATCTCGCTTTATAGGCCGAGGGAGCTGGAGTTTGTCCGCGGACAGTTTTTCCAGGTCATGTGGCCAGCATGACTAAGCTGTTTCTGGCGAAACCAGAGCAGCACATGGAAACACCATTTACCTTCCCGCCGGAGCAGTACCTATTGATCGATTTGTACTTTGACGTGCTTTCAAACTGCTAGGCGGGCAGGAACAGGGACCGAGCAATGGGAGCTCACCCCGTTGGGGGGATTTGAACCACCGACCTTCTGATCGGCAAGCCCAAGAGGCTTAGTGGTTTAGACCACAGCACCACCCGCATCCCTAAATTATCAACTACTGAGCTCTAAAAAAGATGTAGTTTTGAAGAAAGTCACATGAGTTCCAAGGATGTGTTTTATTAGCAGAAGTAAGAAGAATTACAGACCAGAGAAGAGCTACACTTCTGGCGAAGAACAGAGTTGCAAGGTTTTCTGAACTTTTAATTTACACTTTTGAACTATGCATTTCTCTGGTGTCTAAATCAATCTTCCCAGATGAGCAATGAAATGGAATAAGAACAGTCTTGCCAGCCTGGTTTAGAGAGAAAATTAAAAATGATGTGGGAAGAATGAATGCTTGGTTACAGACAGTGAATCTTTTCCATAAATGATGCTTATTTTATATGTAGATGAGTGATTAATGTGACTTTTTGGTTTGGTACTTACTTTTTGAATGTGGAGCAGAATACTTATATAAAAAATGAGCTGAGCAATCTAGATTCCTGAGGGGGGGGGGGCTGATGAAGTGCATGTTCGTTTTCACAGGGCTGTTATTGTTGCCATTAAAGCCTTCCTGCCTAGGAGATCAAGGTCATTGAGATGGATTTGTTCCATCATGCATTTTGGAGCAGATTTTTCATTACATATTTCACAGCTGAGTGTAGTGTTTGCACCTTCAACTATATATTCTCATGTAGAATACCCTTCTTATTTGTCCTACTCTGTGGCCAAATGTAGCACTTAAAACCTGGGCTTCTCTTTGTCTCTGTAGTTGATTGGTGCATTCACTGGGTTTGATAATCCCACAAACACCTGGTTAAGTGCATGCTTCTGTATGTGACAAGTTTTTGAGCAAATCCCCAGCACTGCAGCCTTGACATCAAAGAGTGCCTACTTCTGACTTTTCCTTTTGCTTTGCAAGTAGTGGTCAAAATGTAATTCAGGTTTCGTTGCTGAGAGCTTCATGCTGGCTTTAGAAGAGGGAAGTATTTTTCAACTACGACAAAATCCATTGGACAAAAAGGTGGATTTTGAAGGAAGAAGAAGGCTCATGGGCGTAGCTGGGGGACCCAGAGGGACAACCCCCCCCCCATAGATCAAGCAAAACAATAGAAATACTTAACTAACTAACCAATTACATTGGTCCTGCCCCCAAACAAAGTCTTGCCTCCCCCCCAACAAAAATCCTAGCTACACCCATGAGCAAGCAGATTTTTATTTATTCAAATACATAGCTTGGCTTGCTTCTAGGTTTGGAAGTGTGGAACGCTGTATTGAACAGTAATTGTAGAATATTATTATTATTTAATTCATTTCCATACTGCTTTGTATTTTAAAGGGAAAAAATCTCAAAGCAGTTTACAATACATTTAAACATCAAATAAAACAATCAAGAGAGGGACGCAGGTGGTGCTGTGGGTTAAACCACAGAGCCTAGGACTTGCCAATCGGAAGGTCGGCAGTTCGAATCCCCGCGATAGGGTGAGCTCCTGTTGTTCAGTCCCAGCTCCTTCCAACCTAGCAGTTTGAAAGCATGTCAAAGTGCAAGTAGATAAATAGGTACTGCTCCGGCGGGAAGGTAAATGGCATTTCCGTGCGCTGCTTTGGTTCACCAGAAGCGGCTTAGACATGCTGGCCACATGACCTGGAAGCTGTACGCCGGCTCCCTCGGCCAATAAAGCGAGATGAGCGTCGCAACCCCAGAGCCGGTCACGACTGGACCTAGTGGTCAGGGGTCCCTTTACCTTTACCTTTAAAACAATCAAGAATAAAACATTACTGAAGAAAGACAAATATACATTCAAAGCAAGAAATAAAAATATTATCTTAAAACATTTCAAAAGAAAACATTACTAAAGGAAGTTAAATATAAGGAGCATATTTAAAGCAGTATAATTAGCATGAGAATAAGATAGCATCTTAAGCATAGACCATTGCTGCTGCTATCGCTGCCAGTCCTGCCACTGGTGGTTCATGGCAGGCTGCGGCTGTAGGAGCTCAGGCTTGATGACCTGGGTCTGCAGTAAGAGACAGCCAAGATGTTGTTAAATCAATCAAAATGACGGGCTGTCATGTTCAAGTCCAATTTAAAGAACTTCAACTTGATGTAGAGATTGTTTAAAAATAGTTCAAGTAATAAATTACAAAACTACAGCTCCAAGGTTCATTCAGGTAAAGGAAACGATAGGGAATTAAATATTCTGATTGCAAATTTTGGAGCCTTTCGTAAATCAAGCAATAGGTTCTTCTTTCTAACTCATGCCCTGTGCTTGTCACTATCCTGTTTTCTCAGGGTGGCCAGATAGAAAACTTGATGGGGCTTCTAACACCTTTAATAGATTTGTAGAAGGAAGAATTTCAGCAGTTGTAGCTTACATGACAAATTGCACTTGCTGAAATCCCTTCTCCTACACAACTATTAAGGGTGGAAGATTTTCACATCTGGTCACTCTCAACACTACCCTTTGCGGTTATAGCAGTCTTTGGAAATAGTAGGAAATGTTTTAAAACACTGGCAGAAAAAATGGAAACATGAAATGTTTTAACTTTAAGCAATGAGATTTGATTTTTGATTTATTTTTTTTACAATAGTTCCCTAGTGTAACATATCCCACTGTTACAATTATGGAACATTAATGTCACCTTTGTTTCAATAAGAGGTTAAGTAGTTAAAAAACAAACCCAGTGTTTTTAAATCTATGGATACTGATTCTGTAGCTGCAATTGTGCAGCTTCATCTTTTTTTGTATAGAACAGGCATGGAGCTGCTTCAGAATAATTCCTACACTAAATTACACTCTTTGCCTGCTGCTTCCAGCTGCACTGAAATTGCACAGAGGGACAAAGACAAGGTGGAACATCAGGAAGAACTTGCGAACCATGCAATCTAGACAAGGCAGAGGTGCTGCAAGTGCACTTGGCCCACGAATCACTAGTAGATGTTGCCTTCCCCCTGAAAGAGCAATGTGGGGTTGTATTTAGTTCCAGTCTTGCAGATGGACAACCAAATTAGGGTGTGTGTGGCTACTTGGACCTGCAGCCAATGAGTTGATGCGTCACCAGCTTCCTAGTGAAGCACGTTTCAGCCACAGTTATCCATGCCCTGTTAATATTCAGACTTGACTAGTATAATGAATTATTTGGCTGCCAATGAAGACTTTTCAGTAACCAACTGGAAAAAAATAAAACAGCTGGGCTGTTAACTGCAACACTGAACCGCATATATTTCACCATTGATTACATTTATGCACTGGCTATCAGTTTGCTTCTAGGTACAGTCCCACACAATAGTTAAGGATACTTTGCCATATAAAGCATTATATGGCCTGGGACCTGACTATCTGATGTTCCACCTGCTTGCTTATGATTTGTTGAGGGAAACACTGGCTTCATTGCCTCCAGGTGGGATGGGTGGTTAGCAGAGATAGCATGATGTGCCCTACTTCTCCCCTAACACCCCATATACCCCACCCATACAAAAATAAAACAAAACTTCACAACACTATTCACAGTGGCTACCTGTAGAAGATAGCCCCTGTGAATAGCGGTATGAGGGGTTTTTTTGGTAGAGGGAGGTTGACTGTATGCCTGAATCCCTTCTAATTCCTGGGTCCAACAATAGCAATAGTTTCTTGATAATAGCCTAAGTATGGGCCCTTAAGGTAACAAAGTAGCCTCAACTGTCTGTTAGAAATACAAAATCCAGAGTTGAGGATTGTGTGCATGAGCTAGAAGCTAGAAATAGATTGCAGGCTGGGCAGCTGGGAGACAGAGCCATGCCTGATTTTCTGCAGGAATCCAAGGCTGTGATTATGGAAGCAGCAAGACCTTATTAGGGTGTTAATGCTGTGAGCCCCTCCAATGTAGGCTCAGGTTGGATGTATGTGTAAATAAACCATATATCATAAGGACAGCACAGTCTCCGCTGTCCCTCATTCTGAGGAAACCAAACCCTGGGTATACAACTGGATCCCCTGGAATCTCACACTGCTTTGAAATGCAGCAATATTGCCATGCAGCAATATCATAATTGGTCATTTGGGAACAGAGAGAGAGAGAGAGAGCAAGTGAATGTGCAGATCAGCATTTGAAACTTGTTGGGTTGACACCCTGCTACGTTCATAATAGTTTTTTGTTGTTAAGGTATTTTCTCCATTAACGAAGCTTAAAAATACAACAATTAGCATGTGGGGAGACTGAAAAAAAACATGTGGTAAAACAGGGGTCCATGTATTCATAAAGGTTTGTAACGGCTGTATAGAGCTTCTGAGCTAGAGTCCTCAGAGTCCAACAAGGGCAATGAAACCACCTTGGGAGGGGAAGTGGAATCATTTTGGTGGTTCTAGTTTGTATGTACAATGGGGGCTGACCATTAGAAAAATCATCCCTCCAAATGTATAGCCTTTCCCCCCAAAGTAAGAGAGTCTGACCCCAGGGTCAGAACCACCACTACCCCATGAAATAGGCATAAGGTTATCCATTGAGCTTCATAGGTAAGGAGAGATTTGAACATGTGCTTTTTCCTATATGTAAACTGAACATTCTATTCATTATAAATAGGGCTGGTCATACGGGTTTGGGAGCCTCTAACTTTGGACAAGCAACTGCATCAATAAAACCTGTATATGAACAAATAATTTGACTGCAGAATTGCATCTGATTGCAGAATTTCCCCAGGGAAAGAAAAAGCCATAAACCAAATTCACTGGCACAAGAGATGGGGAATTGTGAAATCCAATCTTCATCTCAGCAATTCAAGAAGCAAGAGCATATGCCTGTCTATTCCTAGGGCTAGGTTAATAATAATAATAATAATAATAATAATAATAATAATAATAAAATTTATTTATATCCCGCCCTCCCCAGCCGAAGCCGGGCTCAGGGCAGCTAACAACAATAAAACAGTACAAAAGTACAGCACAAACAACACTCTAAAATCATTCATTATAAAATTAATTAAATTAATTAATTAAATTAATTAAATGGATGGAGAACCTGTGGCCCTCTAGATCCGGCATAGGCAAACTTGGCCCTCCAGATGTTTTGAGACTACAATTCCCATTATCCCTGACCACTGGTCCTGTTAGCTAGGGATGATGGGAGTTGTAGTCCCAAAACATCTGGAGGGCCGAGTCTGGCCATGCCTGCTCTAGATGTTGTTGAACTCCACTTTTCATCAGATGGTCAGGGATGATGGAAATTAGATAACACCTTGACGGCCCCAGGTTCCCTGCTGCTGCTTTAGGGAGAACCTTAAATTTCATTACAGCTATAAAATGTGAAGAGCGGGCAGTCAACGGGAAATACGTTTTTTCATACGGGTACCTTCTTTTCCTAGCAAAAACTCTCTGTTCATTGTTGTGGCTTGTTAGACAGAAAGCAAGTCGGTACAACCTTTTCCTAGCATGATAAGATCTCTGCTGCTGAACTGCCATTATTGTTAAAAGAACACCCTGCCTTGCAAAACAGGTGGCAGTGCTAGCTCTAAAGTTACTTATTTGATGTTAATGGTCACAGGAAACTGCCTTATTGTAAGTCAGAGCACTGGCTCATCTAGTGTTGTCTACATTGACTAGCAATGGCTCTCTAGGGTTTCAGACAGGAGACTTTCAGAGCCCTACCTGGAGCTGCCAGGGATTCAACCTGAGACCTTTTGCATGCAAAGTATATATTCTGCCACTGAGCTATAGTCCCGGAGCCCCTAAGTGCCTTGCTGGATTATGGCCATGGGCAGAGAAATGGGATGTTACTGTTGTTTTGTATGAGGCTGGCAGTTTGAAAAGATGTAGCCTTGCCCAGGGAGTGACCTCTGTCTGGCTTTTGCATTGATCAGTTGTTTGTAAGTGTAAATAATTTATTTAACTGCTTTTCAGACTATTTGATGCGGTAGAGAAAAGGAATTAGCAGGTATAGTAAACAAGGCATATATATATATATATATATATATATATATATATATATATGTGGATTGTGTACTTCTGAAAGTCTCTTCTCTCTAGACTTTGGAACTTACAGTTTAACTCATCCACCTGTTGTTCCCTTAAAGCCAGCAGTTTAACCAAAGAATTAAGCTACCCTGATTGGATGTTAATATTAGGACTAGCTCCTCTTTGTCTTTTTGCATCTTTGTAGCATTTACCGGTAGTTTGAGGTTTACTTTTAACTCTGTGCATTAACGAAGGCTTTTGCCAGTGAATTTGTTTTTGGCTTATTCTTTGTGCATAATCCCTTCATAAAATAAACGAGCCTTGAACTAAAAGGTAAAAAACAACTTCAACGAGAGAACAAACATTAGCTCAAGTACTAACTTTTTAATGATGTTTTGAAAAAGTCTCCGTGAATGGGGATGGGCTCTGAGTGAACATCACCACAGGGACTGCAGACATGTGGGTGCTTTGATAGACACAGACATATTACTAGCTACTGCTCGCAAGAACAAATTCAAGGACAAAGAAAGCCCCATTGTTGATTCAGAGAGCTGAAAATCTAGAGTAGTCCTCAAACCAAATGGTGGGAAAGTGTGTGGAAATATGGCCATTAGAATGAGGTAAAGCTGCTTGTATGAGCAGGTATCAGGTCACCTTTCATCCCCACTGTTCTTTGGCTGACTCCAGACTCACAGTGTTTTATGGGAGGGATTTAAGTGCATACTGGAAAGTTAGGTGCACACCATTAAAGTAGATTAAAGCCAGAAGTGGCTTGCCAAATGGGGCAGAGCTGCTATGTTCCCATCAGGGGAGTTGCTGTTGCTTAACAGGAGGGAGAAGGGGAGAGGGGAGGCAGTAGAGAAAAACGTGCAGGGCAAACACACCAGCAAGGATGCTGGTTTGGGTCTGCCAGTGCATTTGTACCATATGAATCTCCCTTCTGCATTGCTCCTCATTCTCCTCTCCATAAGCAGCAGTGATGCACCAGTTGGGAAGCAGTTGCAAGTAAGCCTTTTCTGATTAAAGTCCTCTGTTGCAACAGACCCACATCTTAAAACAAAAACAAAAAAACAAGCCTGTTTTGGTTTTTTGAGGTTTGGAAAGTGACAGGGAAATGCACTGAAAAGTGTGGGATAAGCAAGTGATTAACCACTCAAATAAATTAGGACAAGTATTTATTTTATTTTATCTATAACAATATTTACGTACCACCCACTCATATTAAAACATCAAGGCAGTGTACAACAATATATGCAGATACAGTAACCTCCCTCCAAAGAAATCAGAATGAGTGCTCAATAAATACTCAAGACATGACCACCCCAGATCCTCTTTTTATTGTGTTTTCATGCTTATTTGTGCTCATGATGGTATCAGAGCAGTTACAGGGGACCCCACTTTCAATAATGTTTGTGTCTGCGAAACATTCAGGGCAAACATGCTGCTTGGTTTCTAAGCAGTGCATGTCCTGTAGCTTCCTGTTGAAATTCTGTAACTTTTGATACCACAGGTGTCTGGGGGCAGGAGGAGCTCCTCCAGACCGCAGTGATGTGGTAGCACGGGGAAAACACTGCAGGATAATGAATAAAGCAGAATGACGTTCCTTTTTAACCAGGCCTTTGGTTGATTTGATTGACATTGTATGCCCTTTTTAAATGTGGGGGTTGGGGGGTTGGGGGGGAGGGATTATTGGGTTGTCATTTTTATTTTGATTATATGTTTTGTGGTTTTATATTTTGATTTTGTTCTGTGAACTGCCCTGAGACCTCCAGGTATAGGGTGGTAATTTATTATTATTATTATTAATAATAATAATAATAATAATAATAATAATAATAATAAAGTGGGACATTCTGGGATCAAGTCAGAAACCGGGTTGGCTTCTCTAAATCATGGATGTCCCTGGAAAATACGGACACTTGGAGGGTCTGAGCTGTGTGCAAGCGCATTGAGATGTATGCTCAATAAGCAGGTTGTCTGCAGGAGTCTTTTCTTCCTAGCTTCTACTTCCTTCCCTCGCTCCACTCATTATCTCTGTCCCTTCTTCCCCAAATCCTGCATCGTAACACAGCCAGCAGTACCCATAGACTGGTCAGGTCACACTACACTATTTCCACAATCACTGGCCCATTGCCACCAGCTCTGATAAACATGTCACCCTCCCACTGACTCTTGCCAAAGCAGAAAGGAACAGCATGCCTCCTGAGAGTCAACAGATAAATCAGGAATAAATCATAGCCTAATACTGAAAATGTGTAGCTTCACCAAAGAAAAGAGTACAAACTCAAATACAGTAAGTGTGTACTGTATATGCAGGATTTTTAAAAATGTAGGCTATATATAAAATCTTTTACTTTTTGCACCCTTGGATGATGGTTTACCACACACATTTTATTCTTTTGTCCAAGAACAGTTTCTTGTCATGACTTATTCTTCCCTGACAAAGATCCGGCTAATTAAGTGTTGTGTCTGTTTTTGTGTGTGTGCCTCATTCCAGAAACGTCCCTTATATTGTGGAAGTAGAAAATTAGGGATCAAGAAGGCCTTTCCCCCACTCCCCCAATACATTTGACTCTGGTTTTAGGTCTAAAAACAACTGAACCAATCACAGCTCCTCATTTTAAAGAATAGCAGCCAGGTGCTTTAGACAGCTGATTTGTAACCAGAAATGTAGATAGGAAAATGGGGCATGTCTACAAAGACAAATGGTGGTATGGTGGCTGGGATATAAGGGTGAAAAAGAACTGGCTGGTCTTCAAGGAATATTTCACAAATTTAACCCACCATTATACTTTAATTTTTATTTTCAGAGCTCTTTCATTTTTCCGAAGGAAACCAACTTTTTACAGCTAGCCAACCAGAAAGGCTTTTCCTACATCTAACAAAACGAATCAGTAATAACATCACAGCCTTGGTAGCTATGAAGCAGAAGGCATTGAAAGTAGACCGTAAACCCCTCTGGTACCAGTAGGGCCTGGATGTGCTGCTGTAGCTCAGTGTTTGTTCTCTGGGGCTGGCTATGGAGCAGCCAAGAGTGGGTGTAGAATTTCGAAGTGTGCTCAGCGATGAAAACAAGAGCAGATGGGGGTTAATCTTTATTCAACGAATGACTGCTTCAACGGTACTCAAATGGGAACAGCAGCTCGCTTCTTAACCACAAACAGCCTTGACAGACTACTATCATGGCAATCAATAGGGCTGGTTGACTGGATTTCTGAATTTTCCACGCCACAACAAATATTTCTCTTCCTCACCTGCACCCCCAATTTTGTTTCTTTGTTTTCATTCATGGACAAACAAAAACAATATATATAAACTGGAGGAAGAAAAAATGGCCAGACTCCTCATTTCAACAGAAGAGTAGAAAAAAATATTGTCAATGTGGGAGGCAAAGTGATGAATAAATTGAATAAAACGGAAAGAAATGACAGATAAATGATCACAGGCTCAGTTAGGTTTAGGAGTAGGAATGAACTGAATCCTAAACTTCATTATTCCTAGAATGAATAAAAAAGTTTCAGTTTCTCTATAAATTGATTATTTTCTATATCCCCCCCTAACACTAATTATGTTTGTAGGCCTGATCATATCTTATAATCTTTAAAGGCATTTATCGATAGATGTTAGGTTAACCTCCCATTTATAACTATACTTATATGTATCACTACTAATCTACCATCTGGGAATATTGCACTTTTTGCATAACCCAACAGAATAACCAGTGGGCCCATTGGTATAATACTTCAGTTTTCATTTCTGTTATTATAGAGGCCAAAGACATTGTGACTTGGAGGCAAGTCCAAAAAATAGCTATAAACAAGCATGGCATATCACTAATGTAGCCATCAGTAGGATTGGCTGGCTGAGGTTTGGATTTTTCCATGAAAAATATTTGGTTTTTTATTATTATTTAAAGACTGAGGGTTGTATTCAAAGGAATATGCTAAGTAACATCTCCGATGAGCACAAGGATTCCCTCTTGTCGGCCAATTGGTGTCAAAGAGAGACAGGACTTTTTTTATGTACGCTACTACAGCAGCAAGGGTACTTATAGCAAAGTATTGGAAGACACAAGAACTACCCACTCTGGAAGAATGGCAGACGAAGGTGATCGACTACATGGGACTGGCCGAGATGACTGGCAGAATCCGTGACCAAGGAAAAGAGACAGTGGAGGAAGATTGGAAGAAATTTAAAGTGTATCTTAAGAATGATTATAAAATTAATGAGTGCTAAAATGTTGAGGTTAGAGAAAAAAGAGGATTACAGCTGTAAATGATTAGGTAAGAGAGAAGGGGGAAAAAGAGTAATTAGTTAAATTAAGTGAGGATTTGCTGAAAGAAATCTGGAAATGGGGATGCAGAAAGGAGAGGTATGGGGAAGTCGGAGAAGTAATGTTTATGAAAAGAAGGTTTTGAAACTATATTTGTGTGTGTTTATGTGTTTGTTTGTCTTTGTATAATGTATTGTATTGTGTTTAATATGTGTTGGAAAATCAATAAAAATATTATATATATAAAAAGAGGATTCCCTCTTGTGCAACGGGACGTCTCAATACCCGCCCCAGGCCTCGATAAATCAGTTCTGGTGGTTCCCCCAACCTGCAGGAACAGATTTGGAGGACACATGCTAGGAGAGGGGATGTGAGAAATTCCTTTTGCATAAGCAGAAATTCTTGCAGAGATAGAAGGATTTAGTTGGTGCCTGTTGTCTTTTGGCCAAAATAAATGGGCAAACCTCTCTCATCTGAACCTGAATAACTTGGGCAAATTATTATTATTATTATTATTATTATTATTATTATTATCCCACAGCTCACACAGAATATTTAACATAATACAAAATATCAAATATTTTAAAAATTCCCTAAACAGAGCTGCCTTCAGATGTCTTCTGAAAGTCAGATAGTTGTTTATTTCCTTGACATCTGATGGGAGGGTGTTCCACAGGGCGGGCGCCACTACCGAGAAGGCCCTCTGCCTAGTTCCCTCACAGCGAGGGAACCGCCAGAAGGCCCTCGGTGCTGCACCTCAGTGTCTGGGCTGAATGATGGGGGTGGAGACACTCCTTCAGGTATACTGGGCTGAGGCCGTATAGGGTGATGATAGAGTGGGAAATGTTAGCAAATGTTATAAGCAGCCTTGTGTAGCGTTAGGCTCCTGGTCCCCCCAAGTTCTCGCCGCTTTTACTTCATCATCAAAGGAGGCAGGTAAGAATGGTGAGCAAAGACACAGAGCTTTTTGTTTTCTTTTGTGGATTTTTCATGCCCCTAAAGCAGAGCCATTTATTTGAAGATTAGGCAGTGAAGAAGCTCAGAATGCCTTTTCGGCAATCAAAGGGTTCCTCTACAGGCGGTTTCTGCCTGCCATGTGTTCCACTCTGCTACTGTCTTCCACAGTTTCTGCTTTTGTTCCTTTATCTTCAAATGCAAACAAACAGCTCCTTTTTTTTTCCTACTGGGAAAACAATTGATTAGTCACTTCTAAAACTGAGCACATACCTCTGCAGATGTGCCCAAAGTGGTGCTAAGACAGTTGTGACAAAAGAGGCTGGTATTAAAGTTTGTAGACTTTTTCTTCCCCCTGGGTTAGTTGTCACTTTTCTGAATTGTCTGGGGTGGCATCCAAAAATGACTATAGTACAAATAAAAAAAAGTTGTGCTAAAGGCACAGGCTTGGATCCTATGTTGCTCTTCCATTTGTGCAAGGAAGGTGGGGGAGATATCTGGTGACTTTTGCCATCTCTTCCAGATACCAGTTGCTAGGCACCCACTACAGATGGTGTCCTGCTTATCTGCTTCCAGGGGCATCTGGCTTTTGCATCTCAAAGACAAATCCCCACCAGCTGTTTTCCCCCTGCAACCCAATCCCCATTTTCCTCAGCTTAGAATCAGAAAGAGTAATTTCTGAGTAGCATGGAGCATCTGCTTTGCATGAAGAATGTTCCATCCTCAGCATCTTCCAGGTAGGGCTGGGAGTGATTCCTGCTTGAGATCCCAGGGCTTGATGGACTAATGTTATGATTCTGTGTTGCTGCAGCTTCGTATGGCAGCACACTCTGAAAGTTTATGTTCTCCTGGCAGTGCCTCTAGGCAAATCTGTAGCCATCCACTAATGCCTTGATAGCCAACATGAGACCACTAGGTCCTTGCAGATTTTACAAGGATTTATGTCCTCTCTGCATGCCCTCTAAAATCTAAGACACCAGCTTCCTGAACACCATCTTCCCATTTTTTGTTGCAAGAGAACGGTGGCCATTTTGGTTGCTGTGATCTTTGCACAATTTTGCGTTGCTGTTTCTCCCCACCCACCCCAAAAAGGTGCTTTTGGGGGCATGGGGCTAAAAAAAATGTGTGTTTGGGGGTGCTGCACAAGATCGTGGCCCTGAAAAAAACACTTTTCACAGGGAAAACATTGTGCCATGAAACTGCACGAGATCATGGCAACCAAAATGGCTGTCGTGTTCTCTAAGTAAAAATCAGGGTGTTCCAGTTTTTATGGGACACTTGTGGGGTATGCCTCTGTTGTTCTGTTCTTTCTTTTGGGTGATGCATGAAGAAAAGCAGGTGGGAGGAATACAACAGTAATAGGGCAAGATGAAGCTCTTTACATATGGCTCTTTATTAAGGGTGAAGTTCAGAGTAGTGGCAAGAAGATTGCTTTGTCAGTAAAGCATTTCTGTTTGCCTGATGGAACAATATCTCCCCTTCTCCCCCATGTGCTGTTAGGGGACGCACAGGGGGTGCATGGGTGGGGAGAGAGGGTAGCCATAGCCAGCACAACAATTTAGTTGAATCTGGACCAAAACAAATACCCCCCCTTTACCCTAAAGGAGCCCAGGGTTGTAAACATATCAATAATAATAATAATAATAATAATAATAATAATAATAATAATATATTATTATTATTACCCCAGCCACTCTGGGCGGCTCCCAATCGAGTGTTAAAAACAATACAGCATTAAATATTAAAAACTTCCCTAAACAGGGCTGCCTTCAGATGTCTTTTAAAGATAAGATAGCTGCTAATTTCCTTCACATCTGATGGGAGGGTGTTCCACAGGGCAGGTGCCACTACCGAGAAGGCCCTCTTTCTGGTTCCCTGTAACCTCACTTCTCGCAATGAGGGAACCTCCAGAAGGCCCTTGGCGCTGGATCTCAGCTGAACAATGGGGGTAGAAATGCTCCTTCAAGTATACAGGACCGAGGCCATTTAGGGCTTTAAAGGTCAGCACCAACACTTTGAATTGTGCTCAAAAACGTACTGGGAGCCAATGCAGATCTCTCAGGACTGGTGTTATATGATCCCAGTGGCTACTCCCAGTCACCAGTCTTGCTGCCGCATTCTAGATTAATTGCAGTGTCCAGGTCACCTTCAAAGGTAGTGAGGCATCTAATCATAAGCCTGCATTTTTATCAAAGCTTATATTTTTGATTAAGGCCTGTATCTTAAAAAGAGCTTAAAGATTTTCAAATGTTTATGCCAGGCAGAAGACCAGCTGCCTAAGAACCTTAGCAATGTTTATTCTCCTGGACAAGGGGGGCCCCTGATTTATAGCAGAAAACAATTCTCAAAGTCGTAAAAAGGGAATTACAGGCTGAGAGCCAAGGTTACACTGACCCTACATATTACAGAAGATAAAAAAAAGAGATAAACATAATTAAGAGTGGGTAAATAGTAAAATAAAACCATGTGCCTCCCATTAAACTTGAGCCATATTTTCCTAAGGTTGAAAGGTCAAGAGCAGTGAAAAAGGCAACTGGCTTGGCTGGAGAAGATAGGTTTCTTCCTATCTTATTTTGAGGCTGGAAACTGTTCCTTCCTTTTTTACTTTGAGAAGGTTTATTCTTCTAAAAAGCTATCTATGTTATGTATTAAATATATTGGCTTAAATGTAATTATGCAAAGGATTTAGAAAGTCAGAAATGTTAAATCCTTATGCTAGATTCTTATTTCATATAGTTGGAAGAGATCACAGGGGCCATCAGCCATCAGCCCAGCCCCCCTGCCAAGCAGGAAACATCATTAGAGCACACATATGGTTGTCAGGCCTTTGTTTAAAGACCTCCAAGAGAAGGAGATCTTTCAATGATGATGTGAACTCAAGATCCTTGACATCTGTTTAAGATAAAAATTTAAGATTAACCATTTGTTTTGGAGGGCAATAGGGCAAGGAGGGCAAGAGGTGAGCTGGTAATTAAGGTTCCTTGTTGAGACACATGTAAGATATATTACTACTTATTTGTCATTTATAGATAGAAGAATATATAGCTTTTTGTTTCCCATAAAAGGGCAAAAGGAAATGGATGTATCTTTTGTGATTGGTTCTAGCAAACAGCCAATAGGAATTTCAACCAGGCTGATTGGACAGAGGCAGCCACAGGAGGAGCAAGGGGGCTGGATTAAGGAAATATAAGTGCTGGCCAGAATGGCAGGAGGGCAGGCCAGAGCTTGGTAACCATATACCACTGTGCCTCTCATTTATTTGTCTGACAAATAAATTATTATTTTAATTTCTCTATTGCTGCGTTGAATATTTCATTCCAGCTAAGCGTTAACCACAAGCAGGGTGCTACAGTAGCCCCACATAGAGCACATTGCAGTAGTCCAAGCGGGAGATAACTAGAGCATGCACCACTCTGGTGAGACAGTCTATGGGCAGGTAGGGTCTCAGCCTGCGTACCAGGTGGAGCTGGTAGAGAGCTGCACCGGACACAGAATTGACCTGTGCCTCCATGGACAGCTGTGAGTCCAAAATGACTCCCAGGCTGCGCACCTGGTCCTTCAGGGGCACAGTTACCCCATTCAGGACCAGGGAGTCCTTCACACGCACCCGCCGCCTGTCCCCCCAAAACAGTACTTCTGTCTTGTCAGGATTCAACCTCAATCTGTTAGCCGCCATCCATCCTCCAACCGCCTCCAGGCACTCACACAGGACTTTCACCGCCTTCACTGGTTCTGATTTAAAAGAGGTAGAGCTGGGTGTCATCTGCATACTGATGAACCCCCTGATGATCTCTCCCAGTGGCTTCATATAGGTATTAAAAAGCATGGGGTAGAGGATGGAACCCTGAGGCACCCCACAAATGAGAGCCCAGGGGTCTGAACACTCGTCCCCCAACACCACTTTCTGGACACGGCCCAGGAGAAAGGAGCAGAACCACTGTATAACAGTGCCCCCAGCTCCCAGCCACTCTAGACGGTCCAGAAGGATATTATGGTCAATGGTGTCAAAGACCGCTGAGAGATCCAGCAGAACTAGAAAACAGCTCTCAACTCTGGAGATCATTGACCAGCACGACCAAGGCAGTTTCAGTCCCATGGTGAGGCCTGAATCCCAATTGGAAGGGATCCAAATGGTCCGTATCCTCCAGGCGTGCTTGGAGTTGTTCAGCGACCACCCACTCTATCACCTTGCCCAAGAATGGTAGATTTGAGACTGGGCGATAGTTGGCCATATTGGCCAGGTATAAAGATGTTTTTTTTAAGAAGCGGTTTAATGACCGCCTCTTTCAGTGGGTTTGGGAAGGCTCCCTCACAGAGGGAAGCATTCACCACCCCGCAGAGCCCATTGCCCAGCCCTTCCCGGCTCGCTTTTATTAGCCAGGATGGGCCAGGATCAAGGAGACAGGTGGTCGGTTTCACTTGTCCAAGCAGCCTGTCCACATCCTCGGAGGTAACAGATTGGAATTGATCCCATGTAACATGACTAGACAGGACTCTAGCACTCTCCCACCCCAGCCCTGCTCCCACGGTGGTGTCTACCGCCTTGCGAATCTGAGCGACTTTATCTGCAAAAAACTTTGCAAAAGCATTGGAAGAGATCTTGGGGTCCCTACCAGGCCCCAGTGACGAAGGTGGTTCCGATAGATTACAAACCACCTGAAAGAGTCTCCTGCTGCTGTTTTCTGCAGATGCAATAGAGGCGGTGAAAAAGGTCCTCTTTGCCATTGCCACTTGGTAGGATCGACGTTGAGCTCTAAACCATCTAGGTGCTCTGTTGTGATGGGAACATGGCAGGCCTACATTGAAGTTCCCTGTGAGAGAGAACACTGTGTCCCATATTATATTGCACGTTCAATGTTAACGCTGAAGTTTCTTTCATGCTTTCACATGAAGGAGAAAAGACTGTCATTTAGTCAGTCCTCTTTTCTGATAAGATTAAATATATATATCTTGCTGGGTCCTGAAACAGTTGGCATTTTATGTCTGTCTGATTATGTGCTACATTTCCACCTCAGTGCCTGAAAAATCAACCTATGCAATCCTTTTAAACCCTCCGTACATTCCCCCACTTTTGAACTTCTTAACTTGCTCCCTGTTCTGCCCTTTGAGGATGTGCTAATGGATTTGGGAGTTCTAATTAATTCTTCTCAGTAGGTCAGTGCTGACATTTTCTGTTCAAGTGACAACTGACAAGGCGCCTGTCATTATTTTTTAGCCAGGCCTTCCACTGCCACATTGCTTGGGGTTAACCTGAGTGTCAGAGATTCCCCAGAAAGGTGCTTTAAGAAGAGTCATGATAAAACCTGAGGAACACAGAAATATGTGGTACAGACCAAACAACAAACCCTCTGCAAACATCAGCCTATCCATCATTTTGTGGAGGGGATTGCTTCTTAGAATGAGCCATCTCTTCTCTGTCTGCTGCTTTCTGCCTTCAGGGGCTCAGAAAACTACATTTTTAATTTTAAATTTTAAAGCTGATTAGGGAAAGTTTATGGTCTTTTCCTTCCCATTTTCTAATTCTAGTCAAGAGGGAGCACTCACTTACATAAGGTTTCTATATGTGTAAAATTTTATTCCTACTGAATTTCTGCCTTGGTTGGAAACCCAAATAACTGGGGGGAAATACATTAGCTCTATGTGTTTCATGTGATCATAATCATGAATTGGGAAGATAGGACAGGACCTGCTAGCCTCACTGCTGGAAAAGAGTCCTCCTTGCCCTGAAAAGTTGCTGTCAGTTTATGTAGAGAATACTGAACTAAATGGACCAATGGTCTAGCTCAGTGCAAGACAGCCTCCTATATTTCCCTTGTTTAACCAATGTTTGCAAATAGAGTAGCTTTGGCACCATTTTCCTTAAGACAGGGATTTCTTCCTGATGCAGTCCCAGCTCATCAGCAATCAAGATGATGCCAGACTGCCATGCAGTTAGTCAAGTTGGACTACATGATGATAGTACAATGCCAAGCACAATCATTGCCCTCACACTGAATAGGTATCCTGACAGTGGTTTGGAAGTTTCATGTACAGTGAGGGGGGAAAGTATTTGATCCCCTGCTAAATTTGCCTGTTTGCCCTCTGACGAAGAAATGGCCAGTCCATAATTTTAATGGTAGGCTTATTGTAGCTGTGTGTGTGTGTGTGTGAGAGAGAGAGAGACTAAGAGACAATCTCAGGATAGGCTTTTTGTTATTTAAAAATGTACATATAGCAGGAATGCCTATTTTTGTGACATTGATTTGCTTTTAAACTTCTAATGTTACAGAATTTTGATGCTCATAATATGATCTACATATATATATATATATATATATATATATATATATATATATATATATTTCAAGAAATTAAATTATTATAATTATTATTTTTATACTTTTCTGAAGTGATATGCACCTCAATTCTATTAATATCTACTCAGAGGTAATCACCATTAAGCTTAATGGTACTTACTCCCAAGTAAATGGCTTGCAACTGTAAGCAATTAGTTTACAGCCATGCTTTTGACATTAGAGACCCTTTTGCAGGAGGCATTTGTTTTAAAAATCCACACTTTGGAATAAAATCCACACTTTGAAATGATGCTTATTACATTAACTGAGGACTGCTTCTGTTATCTTTTGCTTGTTCTTGATGCCAGCTTAACCAGGGCAAGATCCTTGTCTTTACAGGTGAATTTGCACTGTGTGTAATTTGACGGAGCCGTGATTCTGACTAGTGGTTCTGATCGCTCTAGCATTATGAATATTTATTGATATCAGTCGCAGCTCATGTGTAGTATTGCCTTCCTTTAGTGGCCCAAACTGCTGCCTGATTATGCACTGTGGTTAACCTGTTTATAATTCCAAGGATCTTTTCTTCAGGAGATCTGACTTTGGTGTTATAAAACCATTTTATTGTTCACATTACAGCCACCTCTGATGCTCATTTTTCACTTCCTGCAGTTCTTTAGCAACGCAACAGCCCCTTGGTGTCAGCAGTAACTGCTGACCTTGCATCTTCCACTCTGCCACCAAGGTAATACATATAAATACAGAAAATCGCCAGCTCTTGTGCTAATTTCAAAACTTTCAGGAAGCAGAAGCTGCTGCCTCAAGACCAGAGGAAGCCAACGGCTTATCCCATTGCCATGCCCTTTCCTACTCTTTCTCATAAAGAAAAGGCTATCTCATAAAAATGCATGATAATACTATTTCCCCCAAATTAAAAACAGAATAGTTTCTGAATAGCTCACTCAATTTTTTAATATAATATAGCTCAGGGGTCAGCAACCTTTTTCAGCCGTGGGCCAGTCCACCGTCCCTCAGACCATGTGGTGGGCTGGACTATATTTTGTGGGGGAAATGAACAAATTCCTATGCCCCACAAATAACCCAGAAATGCATTTTAAATAAATGCACACATTCTATTCATGTAAAAACATGCTGATTCCTGGACCGTCCGCAGGCCGGATTGAGAAGGTGATTGGCCTAAGCACGGGCCTTAGGTTGCCTACCCCTGATATAGCCCCTGATATAAGACTGTCCTCCATGTGTTGGAAGGAAAATGTCTGCAGTGGCAGGCTTGGTCTACTTCATATATAGGCTATCCATGCAATTTGGAAACTGGCACAATCTAAATCACACAAAGAGACAGTTTCGTGCTGCAGACCTCAATACTTCAAGACACAAAGGCTTGTGATGTCATAAACTGGGCCTGCAAGTGTAGCCCTGTTCCCTACACAACTCTAAGCATGCGACAGGCAAATGCCCACATAGGGCTAATAATGGTTTGCCCATCAACACCCACATAGTGATTTTAAGACTTTCCAGATCCAGAACCTACTTTTAATGCCAACCTCCATCATGGGACCCACTTGACCCTTTTGTGCCTGTGTGTCTCCTACATCACTCTTTCTCCTTCTCTTACATGCATGTGCTTTCTGTCAGCTGTTCTCTTTCTCTGAGTGGCACAAAGTCCTTACAAGACTGTGGATCAGAACAGCCACTACCAACTTGGTACCCTCCAGATGTTTATGACGGCAAGTCCCATCATCTCTGATCATTGGCCATTCTTGTTGTGGCTAATGGGAGGGTGCCAGATCAGATGGGGAAGGCTCTGTTGGAGTGACTAGCAGGCACATTTTATTTGGAAACTAACACCCCATGGTATCTTCTCTTTGATGCAGCAATTTCTCTTATGGCTCACCACCATCACTGGATGGTTACCAGACCCAGAGGCAACCTCAGCTTCCTCTGACAGGGCTGAGGGTGGAGCACCTGCAGGCAACGGGTCCTCTATCACCTCAGGAGCCAGAGCAGACTCAGCTGGTGCCTGCACCTGAGGATCCAGCACAAGTGAGGACCCTTCAGGCTCAAGTCCCAGCCCCAGCTCAGCTGGTTCTGGAGGCGGGGACTCCTGTGCAGGCTGGGATTCCTCAGGTTCAGCCTCCGAGTCCGAATCCCAGGCCATCACACACATTAAGTCATCTATCTACTGGACTTCAGGGACATGATGATGATGATGACGACGACCGTGTTCCACATTGGAAGCTTCTCCAACTATGGCATCTTGAGCATTTAGAATTAACTACCGAAAAGTTGCTTTTGGAAGCAGCCACTTGGTAATTGCAAAATATGTACCGACCCCATGCATCCCTCATTCCACAACACTGACATTTCAGTGACTAAACCTCAGGAAGGACTTTCTGGCAGAAAGAGCTGTTTGACACTGGAACAGGCTCCGTCTCCCTCATTGAGAGTTTTTAAGCAGAAATGGGATGGCCATCTGTCATGGGTGCTTTCCTTGAGGTTCCTGCATTGCAGGAGGGGTGGACTAAATGACACTTGGGATCCTTTCCAACTCTACAAATCTATGAATCTATTATTCTTTGACAGAGACATAACTGTGGGGGCAGGCTCAACAAGCACATCTCTGCCTCCCCTTTCATTCATGAAGGTTAGAAAGCCTGAATAGGGCTTTCTGAATTGTCGGAAGTTATATCCTCTCAAAAAAAATTGATCACATAGCAAGCAAGTGGCAGTGGATACAAATCTGAATTTTAACACCTCCTGTGTTATCTGATGTGGACACTTTTAGGCAGTGCTTTTTTCTAAAAAAATGTTTAGGGGTACAGGAGTACCTTGGTTCTCAAACACCTTGGTTCTCAAATACATTGGTTCCCAAACACCGAAAACCCAGAAGTAAGTGTTCCTGTTTTCGAACATTTTTCGGAAGCCAAACATCCAATGCAACTGTTGGCTATTGTTTCCAGGGCACCTGGATCAATCAGAAGCTGCACCTTAGCTTTCGAATGTTTCGGAAGTCAAATGGACTTCCGGAATGGATTAAGTTTGAGAACCAAGGTACCACTGTATTTGGCGCTTATGTTTTTGATATTTATTTTGCGTTTTTGTTTTTGAGGCTTTTTTGGTTAATTTGTTTTTGTGACTATGTGGAACCCAGTTCAGCTGCTGATGGATTGTGTGACTGTGGAAATGGATAAAAGCTCCCCATCCAAACAATGACTATCATTACTGCAGGTAGGAAAAAGCATTAATTTTAATTTTTATCATCTACAGTACGGTCTTATTTATTTTATAGTACAGTACATTGATTATTGTTTTCATTTTATGGATCAATGATCTCGTTAGATAGTAAAATTCATGTTAAATTACTGTTTTAGGGGTTGTTTTTAAAAGTCTGGAATGGATTAATCCGTTTTACATTACTTTCTATTGGAAAGTGTGCCTTGGTTTAGGAACACTTTGGTTTTGGAACAGACTTCTGGAACGCATTAAGTTCAAGAACCAAGGTACCACTGTACTCTCATTTTCCTACTCATATTGAAATACTGTCCCTCAATGTGGCCACAAAATGTTTAGGGGTATGCATACCCCTGCATACCCCCAGAAAAAAGCACTGCTTTTAGGCACAGGAAGTTTAAGGGCCTTTTAGGTGCAGGACTGTCACTATTAAGGTACATTATCATCTCCTGGGGTGCTATAATTATACGTAGCTCAATTAGTTTCTGGAGAAGGGTGGTTAGAATTTTTTTTTTGTATTAAAAATCCTTGATATAGAATTATTAGTAAGTGAATTAAAAGGCAAGGATTTCATTTTATTTCATAATAATAAAGGCATCATGTATAAAATATAACAGGCATCCCCAGCCTGTGGCCCTCCAGATGTTTTGGCCTACAACTCCCATGATCCCTAGGTAACAGGACCAGTGGTCAGGGATGATGGGAATTGTAGTCTAAAACATCTGGAAGGACGAAGGTTGGGATGCCTGTTTTATAAGGACTGCTGATGCTGCTCCTCAGCAGAGAGGGCTTCTTCTTTTAAATTGTTTTTTATATCCTTTTAATTTTTAATTTTAGTGTTTTAACTGTTTTTAACTGGGTTGTAAGGGCACTTGGTGGGATGTGCCTGGGAGGACAGCAGGGCGAGGCCCAATTACAGTGGTTCTGGGTATGATAGCCTGGGACTTGGGCTCAGACTCGAAACCAGAGGAGTCTCAGTCTGCACCGGATCCTTTGCCTCAGGGATCATCTGAACCAAGTCTGGGGCCTGATCCTGCACAGGTTCTCCTGCAACAAACACCAGCTGGGCCGAGTCAGGGGCCTGAGCCTGCCCTGGCTCCAGATGCGGGGATTACCTCGTTGCCTTCAGCTGGGCCATCACTTACAGCTGCTCCACTACCGGTTTGGTCAGGGGAGGCTGAGGCGGCCCCTGGGTCTAGTAACCCACCGACATCTCCTGAGCTGCAGGGACGAAGGTCTGAGAGAAGGAGAGACCTGAGTACTCGCAGGAGGAGTGCTCGCCTTAGGGCAAAACAGGGAGGTGAGTCACTGGGGGATCTGGAGTGGTCGTTACCCCAACAAAGATAAAAGGCTGTTGGACCCCCACCCCAGGTTGTGGGAGCAACATTGCTGTATGCCAGATCCTGCCTGAGGTCCTGCACCTGTCCTTGCCTGGTTTCCTGCCTCATGTCCTGCCTTGACCCTGTTGGACTGACTCCTAGCGGAACCTTCGGATTCTGGACCGGACCTGGACCACGGTTCTCAGGTTACCCCCGGGCCCAGCACACTGGGTAAAGGGAGGCATGGTGTGGGAGGAGGGGCAGGCTGGGTAAGGGGCACACAGCATAGGCAGTTAGTGACTGTGCCATGTGCCAGGCTCTCCTCCAATCTGGGGAACTGTGGTTGTCATATTAGCCAACCCTCGGGTCTGTGACTGCTGCTGTTGAATGCCAGGTCAGCCCACAATAAAATGATCTGATTATGGATGAGGAGGCTGATCTGGCATGTATCACTGAAACCTGGGTGGGTGAACTGGGTGGAGTTGGTCTCACCCAGCTGTGCCCACCTAGGTACTCGGTGCAGCATCAGGCCAGACTCGAGGGTCAGGGAGGGGGAATTGCTGTGGTCTATAGAGATTCTCTTTCTATGTCCAGGCTCTCTGTCTAGTTGGGTGGGGGGGAATCTAGAGTGTGTGTTCCTGGCGTTAGGCAACTGGGACAGATCAGGGATTCTGCTGGTTTACCGCCTGCCTCGCTGCCCAGGAATCTTCCTGCCTGAACTGACAGAGCTGGTCTCGGAGGCAGTGTTGAAGACTCCCAGACTGCTGGTTCTGGGAGACTTCAACATCCATGCTGAGGCAGCTGGCTCTGAAGTGGCTCAGGACTTCATGGCCGCCATGACAACCGTGGGGCTGTCCCAACATGTCACTGGCCCAACGCACATGGCACATGGCCACGCTCCTTTCTTGTAATTTGAAGCCATTACCTCAAGTCCTACCCTCAAGAGCATGCTCTCTCTTCCATGTGACAGCCCTTAAGATATTTGAAGACAATTATGACATATCAACAAAAATTTGTGTGAATACATTCAAGTATGCAGTGACCTGAAAATGACCCAAAATAGTGAGTGAGGGATTTGTATGCTTAAAATGCTGCTGTCTGGGATCCTCTAACTATAGATCTAAAACTTGCTGTTTCAGTCTAGCAACTACAGTCTAGCAACTTTGCATATTGCTGGTCGTATTAGCAATAACATATAACCTAACATTAGCCTTTGGTTAATTAAATAGTCTGGTGTTTTAAACTGTGGGGGACTGTTACTGTTTTTGTTTGTTATTATGCTATGTATGTTTGTGTTTTTATATTTTTAACCTCCCTGTGATCTTCGGATGAAGGGTGGTATATAAATATAATAATAATAATAATCGTATATTAATGCATCATTATCCTGTGGTTTTTCAAATGCTTGCTTCCTCCACTTCAGTCTGTTTTTGACCATTACTGTGGGAAGGAGACAATTTTCCAATGGCCCCAAGAGAGTCAGGAATAGACACCTCAGCTCCTCACTTCTGGGGGTACGTGCTTTGAGTCTTTATCGATGACTATACTCGTTTTACTATTCCAGAAACCCAAAAGCTCCTAGGAACACATCTTGCTGCTAAAATACATGCTATGTGACTCCATTAGAACAATGCTATAAGGATCTGAACCCTGAGTGTTTGTTCTGCTTAATGAAACTGTGATGGGGCCTATTCAGGGGACAGCCAAGGAGGTGCCAAAAACATGGTCTCATGTTTTATTAACATGCACATCAGTGAAGATGTTCTCATGGAACAGAGTGAATGAAATATTCATGCTCACACTTAATGTGCGATAAAAGACATTGCAAGGGGTGGTAACTTGCTGCAGGCACCATTCCACTGTACAATCTTCTGGTATCCTCCATATGCCAATTAATACTCCTACCCTCCTTCCTGTCTTTTCTCACATGTTCTAGCCAAGCTTCTGCACTGTGGACAAACAATGTCTCAGTCACATGTTTTCCTCCCTGTTTCTGGGGTAAAATACCATTTAAATAACTTTATATCCTTCAGAGAATCCTGGGAACTGTAGTTTGGTAAGTGTACTGGGAATTGTAGCTAGCTGAGAGGACTACAGTTCCTAGGATTCTTTGGGGTAAGTGATGTGCTTTAAATGTCTTCTTCTTTCTTTCTTTGGCGATCACTCGTAGCCAAGTAAGATTGTCTTCCATGAACACAGTCTTAACAATGAGTCTGTAAGTGACTATGGAGGCCAATTCTGGATCCACACATCCTTCCACAGTGGGGACATTGGTTTCCGGGTGGGAGTTGATCATGGTGAGGCTTTCCCAAACTTCCTCTTAGCACATTTTCCCTTTCATTCTGAGTTTGAACGTCTTCAAAGTCCATGACACCATTGGTAAAAGCTGTTCTCCAATTGGAGTGCTTGCAGGCTAGTGTTTCCCAGTAGTCAGTGTTTATACTACATTTTTTAGATTTTAGATTTGCCTTGAGAGAGTCTTTAAACCTCTTTTGTTGACCACCAGCATTACGCTTTCCATTTTTAAGTTTGGAATAGAGTAGTTGCTTTGAAGGACGATAATCAGGTATCTGAATAACATGACCAGTCCAACGAAGTTGATGTTGAGGAATCATTGCTTCAACATTGGTGATCTTTGCTTCTTCCAGTACACTGGCATTAGTTTGCCTGTCTTCCAAAGTGATGTGTAATTTTTTTTTGGAAACACTGTTGATGGAATCTTTCAAGGAGTTGGAGATGCTGTTTATAAGTGGTCCATGTTTCATTAGCATACAGTAAGGTTGGTAGTACAAAAGCCTTGTAAAAAAGCATTTTGGTTTCCCTGTGGATGTCCTGGTCCTCAAACTCTGCACTTCAATTGGGAGAAAGCTGCACTCTCAGAGCTCAGGCGATGCTGGATTTCAACATCAATGTAGGCCCTTGTGGAAAGATAACTGCCCAGGTAGGAGAAGTGATCAGCACTTTCCAACGTTACACCATTGAGTTGGATTTGTGGCACTGCAGAGGGTTTTTTGTGCTTGTTGGTGCAGCACTTTGGTTTTTTTGGATGCCATGCTTTTTGTAAGCTTCTGCAAAGATATTTAGGATGGCTATGGAAAGCTACTGATAGAGCTGGCAAGAAAGGTATGGATTATTTTAAATAAAGCAGAAAGGGAGATATATTTCTTTATTAGTGGCTTGGAAAATCAGATGTCTTGTGAAAGTGGTTTTTATTTATAAAATAAAATGGGGGCAAAAATCAATCACCTGTTCTCTGAACAATTAATGCCAGTCAGTTTGACGTCCTGACTCCTATGTAAGTTATATTGCTGACTTGGACTTTGAACTATACTATGTGTGAAAGTACATTTATCCTTGCACCTAATAAGTAGGTTTTAAAAATATATATACATAAATATGAGTTCTTATAGATTGTTGGGTAGGGTGGGAGGACGCAGGGGGCTTCCTCAGCAGGAAGCACAAGGTCAAAAGTAGAATTAGTTGGTTCTGCCTCCTATTGCTTTGGCTAAGGTAAAACACTCCTTGTACATTTGTATACAAAAACACACACACCTCACACCAAATATAACATGAGAAATGACTCTTAGAATAAGGTTATCAGACATTCCTGTTTCCCCGGGGACAGTCCCCAGATTTACAAATTAGTCCTCTGACAAAATCCATCTATTTAATAGGAAGATGAAAAGTGTCCCCGGATTCATTGAACAAATCTGATAACTTCATCTTAGAAGGAGAAAAGGAATTGGGGGTGGGGGAATCCTAGCAATTTTGCCTCAGGAGAAATCCAAACAGCTCCCTATTCTTTTGTCTTTTAATGCCCTTGCATCTTATTAAGCAAAGGTTTCCCGCCGATGTTTGCCTGCCACCCTCTCTCTAAATGAAATCCAAATTGGATACTGATGATTTCAGCATCCTGTGAAATATTCTGGTGGTTGAAAGTAATCTGCGACGACTCCAGCACTTTTGCTAATGGGCTGCATGTGCGATACTCCTGCACGGGAGAGCAAAGGCACTCCAGCTGTTAGAGAGTGCTCAAAATAGTTTGCATCTTGTATGGATTGCCTTTCATCACACACCTCTTCGCTCCCTTATCTCCCCCTCAGGCAGTTCTGCACCTCCAGCATCGTTAGCCAGAAGGCATACCCACTAGGAAGAGGAGAGACTACACCTATCATCGCCCTCACCATGCTGATCAATATCCTGCAAAATAGTCTGGTATGGTTCACTTATGGAAGGCTCCCACTGCACTCTGCACGTTGTCAGCTGCTGCAAAGGCAAAAAACATAAGGCAAACTTAATGAGCCTTTACTAGGGAAAAGGAAAGTATATAGCAAGCTAACCCCACTTCTATGACTTATATTTATTTTATGCAGTGTTTATTCTCTCTGTGGGTACTTAAGGGTACACAGTACAGGTACCTCCCCCCCCCCCCAATTTTCAAAGTGTGACTTACTGTAACAACTTCATGGGGAGTACTGGTGACTTTTTTCTTAAGAAAGAAGAAGTTGACCTTCAGCATTCTTATCAGGGTAGTGTAGAAACAAGACTATTATACACACGCACATACATCTGTGCCTTATGGAAAGCAGTTCATGGATGAAACAAACAATAATGTTATTGGTATTATTATTTATAAATTAGGATTAGAAGGTTCCCTAAATATGAGAATGCCCTAATCAGTCTGTGCCTGTGTCTCTCAGCTGGGATATGTATTCTAAAGCATTTCAAAAGAAGCTTGGGCACCAATACCAGACTGGAAGTGCCTTTTAACATTTCAGATTGGTAATGACAAAACAAAAAAAAACCTGGTAATCTTGGCATAGTATTGTCACCATTATGAAACCTCCAGTTGCTAGTTGTGTCTCTGACACCCGGGGATTGGAAAATCCAAATTACTCTGGATGCATGTGTCATTGGCTGACTTGATGGAAGAATATTATTGGGCTCAGCCCTGCCATTCCACAGTATCTCATCTCAGAATGTTTAATGCATCCTATCTCAGATTCCACTTGAGTAGCTATTCCCATTATGTCCTTGGGGTACAGAAATTGAAGCTTAGAGATGAAGTGCAGTGCTCAAGGCCAGAAAAGGAATCTGTAGCCATTAGACCAGGGAACTCTCTCATTTCTGCCCTAAATGCCCTTTTTTGCTGCTTGTCTCTTAGCCCTGGTCTTTTTCCCAGACCTAAGAAGACAATGACTCCCAAGTCTTCAGCTTTATTTATATGACCCATTAATTAAGTACAAAATGGGGAAGTAATCCACAGCAGATGAGCACTGGATGAGTGACTTCTGGCTCTTGATAATGCCTTTATTGCGAAACAATGCTGCAGAAATCAAATGGCTGCAATAAATCAGGAGATTAATAACGGGCTGAAAATGTACAAATTAAATTGTGTGCCTTGCACAAACCTATGGCTTTTTTCCTTGCCCCATCCAAAGCAGCAGGAAAACAAGGTTAGAAATCACTTTATAAAAATGAACATCTACTTTAATCCTTGATCCAATCAGCAAATAGAATTGGCTCAGAAAGCAGCCAGCCCTTGTTCTGCCCTTTGCGCGTGCTCTCTCTCTTTTTGCTTTTTTTTTGCAAAAGACATTAGCTAGGAAATGGGACCACAGTGTCTTTTTTCAAGGGAAATGGACTTGAACTCAAAGCTAAAAATCTCAGTGCCCAGCTTGAGCTGTAAGAATAGTTCAAGAAATCTTTTTGTAGAACTCCAGGATAATACATACCTCACAATGTATTAGGGCCGCTTCTGGTGGTCTCACATCTTAAACAGGTGTGTATGGTACTGGGCAAAATATGGCTGAAGTCATGTAACTTTTCTAATCTCAAAGAGGTCACATCAGACTACAAGAAGCTCAAACACTGGGGAAGTCACAAAGCATTAGGAGATTTGGGTCTCATGTTCCCATCTAACACCTCTAAGTTAATGAAGATGGCGCACCAGTTTCTGAAATGTTTTGGGTTTTTTAAAAACTATAGAAAACGTACCAGATACATGGCAGTTTCTGACAGTCCTGAAGTGATTTATCAAACACAGATCCCACTTCCCCAACACTTCACCTGGCAGGCTCCATTGAATTTCAAGAGGCAGAATAGGAGGTGGTTGAGCAATATAGCAGAAGTAGTGACAGGAGTTGTAGGAATGCCTCTTACACCCATTGTTTTGTGTGGCTCTGTTAAGGTATTGGAATGTTCAAATAATAATAATAAAATACCAGGAATTCTAATTTAGAACATTGTTTACCAAAATGAACCTAGCGTAGATAGAGCCTCTTTCCAAATTCAGGCTGTAGTGACATTTGGGTACTATCATCAGGGGGTGAGATTAATGTTGGAAGCCATATTTGTATGAAGCTGTGATTCAAATAGTAATCAGATAATGGATACTTTTCATTTTTGAATGGAGAGAAATGTTTCCTGACCTAAAATCACCTAATGCAAGTGGGTGTAATAAGCAGCTTCCTATGTGCAATTCCCCTATGGTTTCTCATTTCGGTGATAGCTAATCCACTCCAGTAATGTCTGAAGCAGATCTAGGCAAAACTAGGATCACCAATGCCACTTACAAGCCAGCCCCTCCGCAGTATTTTCCCAACCAGAAGTTCATCGCTGCTTTGTATGCTCAACATCCTTTTCTTTTTCATTATATTTTGACCTCTCTTGCAATCTAACAGCCCTCCACGGTTATTCAAGTGGGACCAGTTTCTTCTGAATTACTTAATTTGATTATAGCATCCAACCTTAGCCTCTTTCATTACATGTGAATCTCATCCTACATAATTAATAGAGGCTGCACCCAGGTGTAGATCCATATACTTTGCACTAGGCAGTTATACTGCTTAGTGGAGTCTGCCCGATGGGGGGTGGAGGTGGGGGTGGGCTGGCAAATAACCCACCCAAAGCCATGTTAACAGTACAGCATATGGCAATGGAATTGGCTTCATGATTTTAGCACATAAAGAGGTGCATACCAATGAAACCCAGAGGTCAATGACTGCAGTATTTGAAATGTTCCTTCAGGTCAGAATAGCCAGAAACCTTGGAATGTTCATCAGTATGCAGATGATACCCAGCTCTACCTCTCTTTTAAATCAGAACCAGTGAAGGCGGTGACTGTCCTGTGTGAGTGTCTGGAGGCAGTTGGGGGATGGATGGCAGCTAACAGATTGAGGCTGAATCCTGACAAGACAGAAGTACTGTTTTTTTTTTTTTGGGGGGGAGGGCATGTATGGAGAATTCCCTGGTCCTGAATGGGGTAATTGTTCCCCGGAAGGACCAGGTGAGCAGCCTGGGAGTCCTTTGGGACACACAGCTGTCCATTATTATTTGAACATTCCAACACCTTAACAGAGCCACACAAGACACAGATCAATTCTGTGTCCAGGGCAGCTGTCTACCAGCTCCATCTGGTATGCAGGCTGAGACCCTACCTGCCCATGGACTGTCTCGCCAGAGTGGTGCATGAGCTAGTTATCTCCTGCTTGGACTACTTTAATGCACTCTACGTGACCCAGAAGGTGACTCAGAAATTACAACTAATCCAGAATGCGGCAGCTAGACTGGGAGTGGCTGCTGAGACCATATAACACTGGTCCTGAAAGACCTACATTGACTCCCAGTACATATAACGCCGGTCCTGAAAGACCTACATTGGCTCCCAGTACATTTCTGAGCACAGTTCAAAGTGTTGCTGCTGACCTTTAAAGCCCTAAATGGCCTCGGCCCAGTATGCTTGAAGGAGCATCTCCACCTCCATCTTTCCACCTGGACACCGAGGTCCAGCTCCAAGGGCCTTTTGGTGGTTCCCTCACTACGAGAAGTGAGGTTACAGGGAACCAGACAGAGGGCCTTCTCGGTGATGGCACTCACCCTGTGGAACGCCCTCCCATCAGATGTCAAGGAAATAAACAACTATCTGACTTTTAGAAGACATCTGAAGGCAGTTCTGTTTAGGGAAGTTTTTAATGTTTGATGTTTTATCGTATTTTTAACATTCTGTTGTGAGCCACCCAGAGTGGCTGGGGAAACCCAGCCAGATGGGCAGGGTATGTATGTATGTATAAATAATTTTCTAATGCAATTTTTTTTTTTTGGCCAGAGTTACCACTGAAAAGGTAATCTTTGTCCATGGGTTGCCATTGGGGTGTCTGCGGGCCCTCGTGTGTCCATTGAGGACTTATGTGGCATCCAGAGAGGCCCCCCCTCAAGGCTCTCCAGTCCAACTTCTTTGGTTTGCAAAGAACCAGAGAGCCTTAATAGACCAGCCTTCTACACAGACATAGTTTTAAAGCCATAAATAGATAGGAACAGGAGGGGGGAGACAAAGAAGCCAACCCAAATGTTGTCTCTATAATTATAACCTGCCCAGCTACACTTGCTTTAAACTAGCAAAAAATAACTCCAAACTCCAGGATCTGCAATTGATTGCTTTCCCACAACTCCTGCCCTACTTCTCTCTGTGTACAATTTTCTTAGTCTGTCTAGACACAGTGATAGCAGTATTTATGTGAGAAGACAGGCATGGCTGTGATGGGCTGCCATTATGGAGAGAGTCCCAGCACCTCCCATGCTGTTGGAGACTGCAGATTTGTTGTTTTACTCTTAAAAGAGGAATCTGGATCAAAGGTACATTCAGACTATGTAAGACAGTGTTTCTATGGCTGGAGCATAAATTAGGCAAGAGAGAGCAGCCTTCACCAACCTGGTGATCTCCAGATGTTGTTGGATATCAATTCTCAGCAGCTCCAGCCAGCATTGTTGATTGTCAGAGATAATGGGAGTTGTATTCCAAGAACATTGTATTTCAAGGGCATCAGCTTGGGGAAGGCTGACACAGAGTCAGGATTGGAAACAGTCAGGATTGGAAACTGGTGACCCTATAGATGTTGCTGGACTACAACTCCCAGAATCCCTCATTATTTTTCATGCTCACTGGGGTTGACAGGAATTGCAGCCCAACAACATCTTGGAAGCAGGGCACAGGCTCCCCACACTAGTCATAGAACTGCCACATCCCCGTTTAATAAAAAGCTACATCTCATTGCAGCATCTTAAAAAGCAGAGACATCACCTTGCCAACAAAAGTCCTTATAGTTAAAGCCATGGTTTTCCCAGTAGTGATGTATGGAAGTGAGAGCTGGACCATAAAGAAGGCTGATCGCCGAAGAATTGATGCTTTTGAATTATGGTGCTGGAGGAAACTCTTGAGAGTCCCATGGACTGCAAGAAGATCAAACCCATCCATTCTTAAGGAAATCAGCCCTGAGTGCTCACTGGAAGGACAGATCATGAAGCTGAGGCTCCAATACTTTGGCCACCTCATGAGAAGAGAAGACTCCCTGGAAAAGACCCTGATGTTGGGAAAGATTGAGGGCACAAGGAAAAGGGGACGACAGAGGACAAGATTGTTGGACAGTGTTCTCGAACCCACAAACATGAGTCTGACTAAACTGCGGGAGGCAGTGGAAGATAGGAGTGCCTGGCGTGCTTTGGTCCATGGGGTCACAAAGAGTCGGACACAACTAAACAACAACAACAACATCTCATTGAGTTGGCTTAATGAGAGATTTGTTTCATGCTCTGTAAAATGTAATAAAACTTTTATAGTTTCCATTGGGGTCATCTGAAATGAAGGGTTCATCCAAACCATGCTTTTGCACCATGCTTTCTAGCCATGCATTAAAGTTCCATGTCCAAGCACTTTATTTTTGACTCACTGCATTCCCTAGGAAAATCCACTCTTTTATGCTGAATTGGAACAAACAGCAATTTGTTTTTTCCATGTGCTGTTGTTGGCTCCAAATTACCAGTAAAGAGTGAGTTTTTTGTGAGGAAAGCGCCGGGACCAAAAATAAAAAAGCACACCTGGGCATTGAACTGTAAAGAACAGACTTGTACCTAAAAAGCAGCATGAAAGGAAGTCTGGATGAGCCCTAAAATAATATTAAGTTGGCTTGAATATGCATAAAGTTAAATAACATTAATAAATGCTTGCTAACTGGAAACATGACTGTGGTTCTGCTGCTTTCTTCCACCCCTAAACATTTGTAGAATTTCTGCTGCCCTGACAAAATAAATTAAAATACCATACTTTTCTGTGTATAAGACGAGGTTTTTTTTAAGTTGATAATAATATTAAAAATGGGGGGGGGGGAGGTCTTATACATGGATAGTGCATAGGGGGAATGTGCGATTGGTTTCAGCTGTGAGCAAGAGCTTGTGAGCGGCAATTGGCTGGGCGAATGGTGTCTGTCGCAAGGACTGCTTCGGACTGGCTGTCGCCATGGCAAGTTGGCTTCCGTGTTAGTGTGAGTGATTTTCAGCATCCCCCCCAAAAAAAAATTGCTCAACAATCCTGGTTAACACCCCCCCCCAAAGCTCAACAACTCTGGGCAATCCTCCCCAAAAAAGCTTAACAACAATTTCTTAATTTGGAGTCCCCAAAAGTAGGAAGCGTCTTATACACGGAAAAATACGGTAATCATCATCACCACCACCACCCATATGTGGATCTTGGCCTAATTTCATGTGGGTGACAAGGAGGAAAAAAGTTGGGAGGATGATTGGAAGAGAGTAAAAAGGGGTCCCACCCACCATTGCAAGTGACACCCAAAATATTACCCCCAAGGTAGGTAATGCAGACCTTGTGAGAAAACATGTTTACCAACTCCCATAATAAGCATTGTTGACAAAAGAAAAGCAATTTGCCTTTATTTGTTTTTATATTGCTGTTTTACTGATTTTAGGTTGTGTTTTAATGATATACTGGTATTCTCTGTTTTTCAGATGATACATTGCTAAGATTTTTTGAAATATTAAGTGGTCTATAAATGCTTTTAAATGAACAAAATTACATTAATTTTTAAGTCTGAGTAGAAATACATAGAATAGCACAATCAATATTTAAGCATTGAGAATTTATTATTATTATTATAAATCTGGCTAGGTTGAGCTTCAGTGCACATTAGGCTCAATGAGGTAAATGTGTATAGGATTAAGTAGCCTCGAATCAATTAACATATACAAATTAGCACTGTTATACAAAAGGAAGCAGTCACACAACATAACATGAACACTTTGCATAAGTAGCTGCCAGGATATTTTCTTAGAAATATAAAATATACATAATAAAATGTGAAATTGATTTACAAGGAACATGATGCATAGCACAGTGCTGGGATCAAGCAGTGATCCAATTAAATACTTGTTGATGCATTTGTATTAGTGTGAAATGTCTAAGACAATCAATTATTTAAATATCCTGGGAATCTCATCCTACGGTTAATAAACGGGCTGAAATTATCTTCCATTCATAACAATAATAAATGTTATGGATGCACACTTCTAAGCAACGTTCTGTGACTTTAGAAATAGTTGCCTGAGTTGCAAGGCTGAGTGGGTATGCATATGGATCAGTAAAATTATTATACATTTCAGTACCATGGGACAAAGTTAGATGGCATTTCAGTATTCTGTAAAAAAACAAGAATGAAATGTAGGATATGAAAATGCTGGCAATAACTAACTACAAAAAAAGCCTGAATGCTCAGAAATTTCTGCTGTATACATTAAGCTTTTGATGGCCCAGAGGCAACGGTATGGGTTGCACATTTTGTAATGAGTGCAAATATTTTTATTTATTTATTTAAGAGAGACAGAAGTGTCCCTTAGTTAAGCTGAGCAATAAAAGAAAAAAGTTCTGCCATTATAAGCCCCAACATGCTATATAGCATCAAAAAATGGTTTTAAAGGGGTTAAAATGTCAGTTTGCTGTACTTTTAACTTGCTGTACCTGAGGTAATTTGTATTGGATCAGTTTGAAATTTGGAATTTTTATATACTCCATTACAACAACAACAACAACAACAACAACAACAACAACAACAACAACAACAACAACAACAACATAATAATAATAATAAAAATAATAATTTATTTATACCCCACCCATCTGGAGTCTGTCTGTCTGTTTCCCAAGTTCCAAGTTGTTAGCTCAACAGCCATTTTCTTTCCAATTTTGGGCTTACTGAGGAAAGCAAGCCTTTTATTGGCTGGGTGTAGTTCTGCACAGTCCTTCAGAAGTTATTTCCCTGCCCCATTAATGTTTCTGGTAAGCAGATACTGGGGAAATCCGGTAGGGTGTGGCCAGATCGATTTTTGAAGTGAACATTTTGCAGATATTTCAATGTTTCCAGAGGGAACATGTTTGGATACAATGTGCCCTGTCATTTCCTTTCTTTATGAAATAAGACACACCAACCTTTTGGGGCTCATAGATATATTTGGAAACTGTGGTCATAAAGGACCACATCCCACAGTACCCTTGTATGATGGGCTACATGCAAACAACTGGCAACTTCTCTTACATTCTTGCCCTGCGTCCTGCATCTCCTCCCACAGTTCTGACTACTCAGACTCTTCCCCTTTCTCCATCCCTGGCTCCTGTCTTGCAGGAGGCACAAAATCGCATAAATCGCTGCTCACTTCCCCTGGATAAGCCTCTGGCCCTGCAGCCTCCGCCACACACTCTTTGGAGCCCTGTCAGTCTCTGGTAGAATGGAGGTATGAAATGGACACTATAACACAAGCCCCCTTGGTGGCGCTGTGGGTTAAACCACAGAGCCTAGGACTTGCTGATCAGAAGGTTGGTGGTTCGAATCCCCGCGATGGGGTGAGCTCCCATTGCTCGGTCCCTGCTCCTGTCAACCTAGCAGTTCAAAAGCACATCAAAGTGCAAGTAGATAAATAGGTACTGCTCCGGTGGGAAAGTAAATGCCATTTCCGTGCACTGCTCTGGTTCGCCAGAAGCAGCTTAGTCATGCTGGCCACATGACCCGGAAGCTGTACGCCAGCTCCCTCGGCCAATAAAGCGAAATGAGCGCCGCAACCCCAGAGTCGGCCACGACTGGACCTAACTGTCAGGGGTCCCTTTACCTTTAGTAGCCCTACACCTTCATGCATATAACATGAAGTTGCAGGAGACCGCAGTAGGGGAGAGTGCTATTGTGCCCAAATCCTGCTTGTAGGCTTCCCATAGACATCTGGTTGACCACTGTGAGAAGAGGATTCTGGACTAGATAGGCCATTGGTCTGATCCACTGGACTCCTTGCCCTCTTCTTATGTTCTTAAGATGCCTAAGGCATCTTAGTAGCATAAAGCAGCAAATCCCACTTCTAGCAATGGTCCCAGAACAAGCTGGATCAGTCTAAACCTTTATTCAGAGACAAATGGAAAACAAACGCTTCTCAGAAACGGAAACCTGCCAAGTAACCTGGGAGCCCAATTAGCATAAATGAATGATGGATTTTTGTTTTACTGTTGCAAAATTCCTGGGGAAGAAGGAAATGGCTGCTCTTAATGCTGCAATTCACACGACTGATCTTCGCATGCAGCTACTTGCCTATTCCCTCTTATCCTCTTTAAGAGATTAATCTCTTTGTACAAAATCACTCTGCTTCAGAAGCAGCAGAAGGAACCAAGCCAAGCAGCATGTGGAAGGCCCTGCTAGGGACATGCATCTTCATAAAAACCAACCCAAAAGGACATTATGGGGCTGTGGATCAGATGTTTCTCTGAGTGACGAAGGAAAGTATGCAAGGATGAGCTCACTGGAGGATGTTCTCTTGACTAAGTACTTTTCTTCACCAAATCCAGATGGCTAGATGTTCTTGCACAAAGCTTTAGTTTCACCTTCATGAATCATTGGCGGAGGGTGTGTTTCATCCAATGTACACTGTCAAACAAAAATAGGCACGGATGTTTTCTGCTTGTCTATAAAGAATTTGATCGATCCAGAGACCTAGAGAAGTTATAGAAAGTTGAGTTTGGTAATAAATCATCAGTCCCTACTTCCATTGGGACTTTATTCAGGTACTAATTTTCCATCCGATTAAGGCAACATATTAGGGTAAACATTACTAGGGCGTGAAGATTAATGGAGATATGGAATGCCAATATCTTTCAAACTCTTCTTCAAGCAGGGCACTATCAGTGAGGATTTAATCTTAGAATTACAGAATAAGGACTCCATTTCAGCACTCTTTTATATACCATAAGCATGCCTGAGGAAAGACATTAGCATTTGGAAGTTATCCTATTTAGACTTTAACCCTGTGCAATTTTCTCACAAGATTCCATCAGTGTTTGTTCACTGAAGGTACCTGAACAATTATTTCCATTGGGTAGCAATTCATGCTAGTATTTTCTTCTGGGCAAAGGAAGCAGGGTTTGCCAGTGTCGCTAACCAACTGATCATTGGTGCCTGCAAATCCCCAAGCCTTTGTCCACTGGCAAAGGAAAATTCTGCAACTTATGCTATGGTGACATGGTGTGATCCAGTTTCCCCTTGTATATACATTCACTGAACATCTAAAAGGGTACAGTGTCTAGTAAGAAGCTGGCTCTTTAGGACAGGTGTTTTATTCCAGTTGTATTCTGCAATTTGCTCTTAACACAAGAATAGTGCATTAGTGCTTTAGTTTGTTCTGCAGTGCTTCCCCAGTGCTCCCCATATTATTAATCATTTTCTTTTCTAATGTCTCCAGAGTAGAATAACCCACTAGGGTAATAAATACTATTTTGCCTTTGAGACTGCGAGGAGTTTTATTTCAAATGCCCTAAAAGTGATAATTTGATTAATAAAATAGTGAGATTTGCAGTTCAGAAGGGCTTTTAAACTCAAAATCAATTGTGATACATTCATTCCTCACTGCTAGATTCACTACATGCATTGTTGAACTCACTGAAGAGTGTGTTAGTAAAATTAAGTAATTAGTAAGATTAATGCCTTAGTAGAGCTATAACCTGGGCAGAATCGAGATTCATTAGATTTAATTATCTTTTGCTGGTTTAAATAATTAGTATTCAGCTGTCCACAGAGAACAAGCAAAAAGCTTTCCATTAGTACTGGATCTTGACACATCAAAGAAGCGTTTCAGTTTAGAGCGTTGTAAATTTAAACAGGGAAAACATGCAGAGAAAAATGGGACTCCACATTGCCATCTGGTGGCATAATGTTATATCACATATACAACGCATATAAATCACTTTTTCTTTACCAGTCTAGCTGAACCCGGTAACTTTGTGTGGGGAAAACTACACAAAAAAGAATGAAAATGGCTGTTCTCAAGGTTTAAGCTTAGACAAAGAATCTCCTAATTCTAGGAGAAAGGTTACAAATACGATGTTCACAAGGGCTGAACCAATATCATATTTATCACAATAACATTCACTTTTTGAAACATGTTCAAGTACATTAATTGCAAATCCTGTACATTGTAGTCTAGATCCCAAAATTGCCTGCTCCAAGCAGATATTGTGCCCTAGCATTATTCTGCATCTAAAAACTTGAAAGTTTGCACTTTGGATTCACAATTTGCCCTCCTTAAATCTGCACATGTTTTCGCTAGTATAGTAGATCAGAATGTATTTGAAAACCAATTTAGAAACCTCAGTTTTGGGGGGGAAGGGAGAGCCACTAATTTATATTTTATATTTACTCTTCCTGCAAAATTTCCATTGTCTATACATGCACAATCCCTAATCCAGATTATAATGTTTGATAAGTAATATCTAAGAGCTAACAAGAAATGGAAATTTCTAAATACCACAAATGCTGGAATTATTTCAGAAATGATTAGTTCTTACATTTATATTGTTAATCTCATTTACTTTTTTAAACGGTAGTTTCATATTTGACCCGACACAGGCCACACATAGGAAGTGGTTGCAGAAAAAGGTAGGGGTTCAGTTATGGATAGACAAATCATTCAGTTGTCTGTTTCTCATTGTTCTAATCTTTAAGTTTATATATCAGAATGCAATTTTTTTAAAAAACCCTCATAAAAATCAATTAGCATATTAGTGTGCATTTGTTCTAATATATACATTTTTGTGTCCAATTTTGCCCCATACACATATTTTTGCAAGCAATTTTGCCTACTTAATAGTGATTAGAGGCCCCTAATGTAGCACCCTGCTTGTGGTTAACGCTTAGCTGGAATGAAATATTCAACGCAGCAATAGAGAAATTAAAATAATAATTTATTTGTCAGACAAATAAATATGAGGCACAGTGGTATATGGTTACCAAGCTCTGGCCTGGCCTCTTGCCATTCTGGCCAGCACTTATATTTCCTTAATCCAGCCCCCTTGCTCCTCCTGTGGCTGCCTCTGTCCAATCAGCCTGGTTGAAATTCCTATTGGCTGTTTGCTAGAACCAATCACAAAAGATACACCCATTTCCTTCTGTCCTTTTATGGGAAACAAAAAGCTATATATTCTTCTATCTATAAATGACAAATAAGTAGTAATATATCTTACATGTGTCTCAACAAGGAACCTTAATTACCAGCTCACCTCGCCCTATTGCCCTCCAAAACAGATGGTTAATCTTAAATTTTTATCTTAAACAGATGTCAAGGATCATCATTGAAAGATCTCCTTCTCTTGAAGGTCTTTTAAACAAAAGCTTGACAAATGCTCTAATGATGTTTCCTGCTTGGCAAGGGGGGCTGGTGGCTGATGGCCCCTGTGATCTCTTCCAACTATATGAAATAAGAATCTAGCATAAGGATTTAACATTTCTTAGCTTCTAATTCCTTTGCATAATTACATTTAAGCCAATATATATTTAATACATAACATAGATAACCTTTTAAAAGGAAAAGAAATCTTAAAAGTTCTCAGTTTAAGAAAGAAACAACTTTAGAAAAAGACTTCCCAAAATACTCTCTTGTCCAGCCAAGCCAGTTGCCTTTTTCACTGCTCTTGACCTTTCAACCTTAGGAAAATATGGCTCACGTTTAATGGGAGGCACATGGTTTTATTTTACTATTTACCCACTCTTAATTATGTTTATCTCTTTTTTTATCTTCTGTAATATGTAGGGTCAGTGTAACCTTGGCTGTCAGCCTGTAATTCCCTTTTTACGACTTTGAGAATTGTTTTCTGCTATAAATCAGGGGGCCCCCTTGTCTAGGAGTAAAAACATTGCCAAGGTTCTTAGGCAGCTGCTCTTCTGCCTGGCATGAACATTTGAAAATCTTTAAGCTCATTTTAAGATACAGGCCCTGATCAAGCCTTAATAAAAATGCAGGCTTATGATTAGATGCCTCACTATAATGCATTTTTACCAATCTATGCACACTTTCCCCTAATGCACACACATTTTGACTCGAGAACAGCAATGCACAATTCAAAAACATGTAAATTTTGAAAGACTGCTGCATTTTGATCCACATATTGTTTCGGGAAGTGTGAACTAGGTAGGTCTGCATTAACATATGAAGCAAACCAAATTTCTCCCCCCAACTATGACAGAATTAAGATCCTTATACATTTGCTAGTTTTGACAGAATAAAATAGAATGTTTCTTTAAAAATAGAAGCCATTCTGGTATCACTGACAGGAGTGTTGTCTCATTAGAATCCCTGGAAGTACTATGTTGTATGTGTTACTGACTGCTTTTCAACAACACCCCATTCCTGGGTGCAAGCAGTGCTAAAAGTCTCCTGCAAATGTGAGCCGCCAAGCCAGCAGACATCAAACATCTCATTCTGTTATTTCAGTGCAGCAGTGCCTGCAATCTAGGGAAATGAAAAGGTGAGAATGCATTATTGATTAATTACTTAGTCGTCGCCAAATGGTTATTGAGCCTGGCTGTGACTTTGACAAATTACTCTTCAATTTTTGTGACTGATATGCAATTTGAATAATGCAGTTTCACCATTCGCCTGTCAGAGAGTGACACTGGATATGATTTGAGTGGCTCACAGAAGGCAAGTGATGTCATGTTTAGGTAATGGATGATATTTGCAAACGGTTAGCAAGGGAGGAAAATAATTAAAGACTGTGATATTTTGTTTGAAAAGAACACTGGGTTAATTACCAGAGCTGAAAGTGAAACATCAACTTTCTTTCATAGCCATATCTAACAAGCAGCTTCCTGGGATATTGAAGATTGCTGCGCTGAAAACTCAGAACTATCTGATCATCGTACTGGGCCCCAGTTGATGCAACTTGTCCTTCACACTCATGTAGCTTCGAACCAGATGTTATGGCCATGGCGTGTGTGGCTGCCGCCAGAAGCAGCAGCTGCCTTGCACCCCCTCCTCTTTACCCTGGTAATTTCATAATGCCAACAGTGTGGTCTGAAGTGTGATGGCATGTTATCACCTTGGGAAGTTTCCCTACCTCTGCAATTGGCAGCCAGTTAAGTGGGCAGGAAGATGGGAAAGCTTGTAATGTGATGGTGATGATATTATACCACGCATTTTGCAAAACAACACAGGGATGAAATGGAGGCGGTGGTTTGGGAACGGTGCCTTTGAAGATAGCTGTCATCAGCTGCAGTGCAATATAGCAGAGATGCTTTTCAATAGAACAACATTGTTACATTTGGCTGCATAGTGAGGTCAAGAGTATTGTGACTTAGATACACACAAAACCCTGGACAGAGCCAAGCAGAAATGTTTATAAAGGAGGTGCTGTATCAAAACTTGCTACCCCTCTAGCACGTTGCCAGAGTATTGATTTAACATGGCACCAAATTAGCTGAGCATGCTGTTGTGACTCTAAACTCCTTCCAAACGCTCACAAGGGTCATTTACACATTGCCCAAAAAAATGGGGAACTGGATCTCGACTAGAGAGGATAAAGGGAACACAGATCTGCATGAATTTTGCATATGCTTATTTATATGGATAGTTGCAAATTTAGAAATGATTACTATACACCTTACCTACGTGCCAGCTCACTTTGCTGTCAAGGTATTATCTGTTGCTGGGCAATCTCAAGGTGGCTGTTCACCCTTCTTGTGGTTCTTTAACCAGACTGCCCTTCAGATAAAGGATGTCTTCAAATAAGAGGGCTGTCCTCTGTAATGTGGGATGGCATGTACAGTAGTAAACTTAATTTGTTCCGGAGGTCCGTTCTTAACCTGAAACTGTTCTTAACCTGAAGCACTTTAGCTAATGGGGCCTCCTGCTGCTGCTGCGCCGCCAGAGCACAATTTCTGTTCTCATCCTGAAGCAAAGTTCTTAACCTGAAGCATTATTTCTGGGTTAGCAGAGTCTGTAACCTGAAGCGTATGTGTCAGGGCTGCCCGAGGTCCCAGCTCACAAAGGACCAACGCCAGTCCGTTGTTATATATAAAAGTGTTTATTGAAGTGCAGTTTCGATTCCAAAGCCGTGGCGCGCAGCTCTACGTCTTAAACTCTAGACTGCTGAAGCTCCGTCTGAATCTCCTCCCCCCAGACACCAGTTTAAGACTCTAGCCTTGCTCCACCTCTTCCTTTGCTCTTTCCTCCTCTGGGTCCGCCTGTCCGCTGGGGTCTTGCCCAATCTAGACTCTTCTGACGCTGAGTCCCCTGAGTCTTCCCCCTGCTTCCGGCGGGCTTTAGGACCTGGTTCCCAATCCTGGTTTTCTGCTGTGCCGCGCGCCTGTACATTTGAACTTGGCGCGCGCGCCCAGCCGGCAACCTTCCTCCTGACCGTCACACTGCTCCTGTCACTGCTTCCTCCTTCGGAGAGGCTAGCTGGACCTGACTTCCCCTCCGTTCCCTCACTCTGCGATGGAGGCGTGGCCAGCCCTGATTCATCTTCTCTCCCTGCTGGAGGAGAAGCTGGCCCTGATACATGGGACTCTTCCCCCCCACTACGTTCTGGTGGAGGAGCTGGTCCTGATCTCCCGCTGCTGCTTTGGGAGTCTCCGCTGGCCCCTTGCTTCTGGTGTGTCCCCCCTGGGACCCCCCTTGCCCTGGCCATCGGCACCCCCCTCTGGGAATCTTCTGATTCGCTGGAGAAGCTCATTGAATCTCTCGGGCCACTTTCATACTCCCCTACGCTGCCCTCAGATTCTTCCCCTTCGCTCTCCATTTCCTCTCTCCCCTGTGCTTCTGCTCCTGAGCCCCTGACAGTATGTAACCCGAGGTACCACTGTAGTAGCAAAGTAGCAACCATGGCAACCATAGTGATGGCTCCCTAAGGTCACTCTCTTAAAAAGAACATCTTCAGCTGATTCTGGATTGCCAATCTGTAACAGACATAGGGACTTGCACCATTTGATATCAGCCAGATGCATCCATCTGTGAAAGAAGAAACGGACATGGATACTGTTCCACAAACTACAGTGGTGGAACACAGGGTAAATGTACAAGCAACAGATGCTGGACTGCAGATGCATAAATCCTACAGAACATAACAAAATTCAGAAAGACTCACTGAAACCTAAGTGTCAGTCACAGCTGACCGTAGAGTTGAAACTTGTTTTTGTTTTGTTTTACCAAGAAGGACATGAAATAATGCTACTCAGGGGCAGTAGGGAGGACTGCCAGGGGTCTTGGTAGTGGGGGAGACTTTTGCTGCAGCATCAAGCTCCCAAATCAGGTCCATACTTGAGAGGAAGTCAGGCCTACTTTGGATGTAGTGGGTTTAATAAGTTGAAATTTAATTTTAGACTCCATTTTGAGTTACTTCATCATCGCTAGAAAACAACATAAGAATGTGTGAGATTTAAACTGGAGTACTCTCAACGTACATGGGGGTAACATTCCAGGGATTACACATAAAACCAAAGTCTACGGATTTGGTAAGATAGTGTGCAACAGGGATTGCCAACCATTTGGAGCCTGTGAGCACATTTGAAATTTTGAGAGGCTGCCAGGTATACCAGTCACAAAATAGCTGCTGTAGGGCCCTGCAGGAGAGACTGAACTACTGCAAATAGGAACTGAGCAGAAGGAGCATTCTGGATTTTTGAGGGAATATTTGTTGAAATATTTTGCGGGTGCCATAAAGATAATCTGTCAGTGGCACCTTAAATATATATATATATAGAGAGAGAGAGAGAGAGAATGAGACTGAGTCAGACCAACATGGCTACCTACCTGAATCTTGGAAATATTTGTCAAACATTTGTCCTTCTCTCTCTGGTAACTAAATGAATTTAGCTTTTTAGAAAATGATGAACTTCCTTGAAAAGGAAGATGAAAACTCTTTAATGTAAACCGCTCTGAAATTAAATTGTTAGTTGGCAATCATCTGAGGGTAGGGTGTTCATCTGTGGCAGAAGTGGGTTATTGGATAATCATTTGGAGGAGTAGATATTTAGGGTCAGTGCATTGCCCACAAAGTCAAAGCTGGGAGAAAAATTAAAACAGAGCTTTCATCCTATATCAAGAGCCTGGAGATTGTTCTTCAGCCTATTGTCTCAGCAAATAAACATTTTTACTGCAAAAGTCCCCAGGAAATGAATAACTGGTCTTGTAATAGCCATAGTAAACAATACTGGGCATTGCACATGCCAGAACCCATTACCTCACCCAGCGCAACACCCCATTTCAAAGAGACTCCTGGGATGGTTGTGAACTCTGGGTGCTTGAGGTTAGGTTGGATTTTTAAATCTGTTCTTGTGAGGATTTTCTCTGTGTCCCTGTCTAACTTGGCTCTAAAAAGTGACCATGCTAGAAAAAGCCAGCAACATCCTGTTCCTCTGGCCATCTGCCTGTGGGACTGAGAAACTGAAACTTAATTAGGTTACTCAGAAATTGATATTGTATTCCTATTTTACATCTTTATTGCTATAAACAGTCGGGGGAAAGATCCTTCCTAATTGGCGGTTGCTTTTTAATTTGGAAAACAAATGTCACAATAACATTCTCGAATCTGCCTCCCAAGGCACAGCACAGCTCATTATTCCCTAGTCACCATGACAGGTCTGGTTTGCATAAGGTGCTAGTGGTGCTCCATGAGGACGGCTGCCACGTGGTTGCTTCCTTCAATTATTTTTTGAAAAGAAGTAGGTCATATGAAATGCCTAAGTATGTTTAAAATAGACCCCAGCGTCTCTTTTGCCTGGTTGTCTCTGCCTCAGAGGAATCCTGTGAGAGTTGTTTTTTTGACAGATTTCAACTGCTTAAGGCCCCAATGCTGAGAATTTAGGAAAAGAATACCCACACATGCATACACACACCCGCACACACAATCCCATACAGAAATAACTCAGCCTGTTTCTGAGAACAACAAAAAATAAACCTATGTAAGTCTCATATTATTATGGCAGTACATTTTTACTTTTTTTGCAATTCTCTTACATTAGCTAATCAAAACTAATGACATTCCAACAAGGAAAAATGGGAGAAACCCTGAAATAATAAACCTGGAGATCAGAGCATGTAATCCATGGCTTATCTCTCAATTTATCTTTCATTTATGGGACTTGTATCTCACTTTTTTACAAATGCCCTAGAAATGGTTTACAAAAGAAATCCATATGAAAACAAAGGATTAGAGACAGACTCTTACTTAGGTTGCAGTCCTGTGCAAACTTACATGGAGTAAGTCCCATGGAGCTTACTTCTGAGTAAACACACAGAGGACTGCACTCTGTTGAAGTCAATAGGGCTTGAGCTCATCATGTCTCACTTTCACGCTGATGTCACTGAGACCTAAGTGAAGACTAACTTAGTCTGGATCCATCCCATAATCAATGAAATATCAATCAGCCATTGATGCTGCAAGCCTATATCCAGTTACCTGGGCATAGATCCCATTCAACTCAATAGCAGACATGTAAGCAAATGAGAAGCAAGGTAAAAAATAATAGTGAAAGCAGATAGAAGCCCATCCCAGTACCACTAAAATTTTCCCCAAAGAGGACAGAATTTTCTTGGCTCCTAAATGACATCAATTAAGATTCCAAATGAATATGCCTAGGGACAGAGTTTTGAAATCTGATGGCTACTATAGACAAGGCCCCCCTCTCATGTTGCCAGCTGCTTAAGGCCAGAGCATACGAAGAGGGGGCCTCTGGGGATAATCTCACTTGACAGCAGGTCCAAATGGGAGAAGACCTCTGGCCTTCAACTGATTAGTACCTTAAAAGTCAAAACTAGATCATTGGCATGGATTTAGAAACAAACCAAAAGCCAATGCAATTATTTAATGCTGGGATGATATGGATGCCACATTCTGCACTGATTGTCTCTGAACACTTTTCAAAGGCAGAGCCACTGACCACATATTATATCAGTCTAGCATGGTTGTTATTGGAGGATGGACGTAACTGTAGCCGGGCCAGGGCTTGCCCAAGAGAATTTGGCACCTGAGGCCAAACTGAAGATCTACATCAGGAATGTGCAGGGGTAAGAGGGATAAAGATCTATATCAGGAACAAGGCTGGGAGACTAGCAGCTCCTCCTATTCACCAAGTGTCAGGAGCCAGAGTCAGGAGTAGGTCAACAATAAAAAAAAGACTTGTATTCAAAGAAACCAAAGCAGCACAGGCCTAGTGATCACAGCACCCCTTCCCAGTAGGTCTTGCCCCAAAGAGGCAGTTGTGAGGACTGAAGGTCTCTGCCTTCCCACCACTCTCTAAGAATCCTCCCTGGTTCCTTCCCCTTGTCTCTTGTTGCTCCACCTTCTTCATTTCTCTGAGTGTTCTGGGAGACCAGGTAGCAGAGGTAATGGTTGCATCATGAGGGAGAGATTCTCTGGATTCTTCAGCAGCCTGCCATATCTCTGTCTCCCTCCTCTCCTGCCTCTGATTCTGGACTGCTCTCTGCCCCAGCCTCTTCCTGCTCACTAAACCCTGTTGCCTCTTCAGCCTCTGACACCTCCTCCTTCCAGTCTGCTCTCTCTTTTCCCTGTGACCACTCACTGTCATCTCACCAACGATCCCCTCATCCTCTCATTGTCATCCCACACACAAACACACAGATACTGAAAATAGTCCCTTGCCATATTGCAAAAAGGTATCAGAAAGAGTTACGTTGGCTTAATGCCACCAGACAGGTGGCAAGCCTAATTCTTGGCATGTGCTACACTTACCCAGTTTGCAATTTGCTGCTTTGTTTCAGAAAAAGGAGCCAGGGTGGCAGATCGTTCTCTCTCTAAACCACCATCCTGAGTCATTAGCGTTCCATGCCCCTAAATCCACTCTGCACTTAGCTAACTGCTTTTATCTGTTTCTATGCTGAACGTAAGTTTGAGGCTATAGGCCTTGCAGGCTATGTATCTTGTCCACAGATCTGACAAAAGGAAGAAGAGAGACTCACAGACAGACACCCTTGTGGTTTTTGAGAATATTTCATGGGCAAGTCATGTGGGAGGATTTGAATGTCATTTTAAAAGAAAAAGCATTTCATATACTTTATTCCATTTACCTTTGCCAGATAAAGAAGTATGAGAAAGATACCTGTTTTGAGCGATAATGCTGCACTATTTACTAAATGGGTACTTAATGACATACTGGGAGACAGTTAATGTTGGGGTTCAGAACTTACTGGGTTAATTGTGTTCTGAGTTGTGCCTCCCATTCTGACGTTTTGGAAGGAGGGAGGAGCTCTACTTGTTGTTCTCTCTGTGTCTCTGAGAGAGAAGGACGCCATGAATGCTAGCAGTCCAGGAGAATCTGAGAAATGCTGAGCTGTAAATATTTGCTGCAATAAAGAACTGATGAATTGGACATACACAGTGCTTGGTGTGTTTGGATCTGAAGCAGACTGCAACGGTTTTGATCCGCTGTGTTTTTACTCTGCAAGGCGAAACCGGAGAAGAAGAAGGTCTGCGCAGCTTGGCTGGGAAGCGTGCCGGACCACTGGGGCTAATTGGGGCCATAAAGTAATTAGCCAGCCAGTGCCAATAAAGATCTTATCAGATTTCGTCACAGGTTATGGGTGACCTAATTACCGCTAATAAAACTGTTGCTGAGAGTCTGCCGGTGAGCTTTGAAGTTTTGAAGTCAGCTTTGAAGAGCTGGGAGGACGCTAGACGGAGCGGAGGTCTGCGTTCTGTGTTTTGCCTGCTGCAGAGAGGCAAGAGTTGCTGAGGCAGAGAGCTGGAAAAGCAGCTGTGAAGAATCGGGTGCCGGAGAGCTGACTGGTGAAACGTGAGTACAGCAGCTGGGGCCCCGGGAAAGAGGAGAAAATGGCAGACAGCCAGGTCCTTGAGGACGTTCCGCTTGAAAAGCTCACTTTAAGAAGTTGGGCAACCTGGTCCAGAAGAGTAAGGGGTTGGTTTCTGGTTACTGGGCTTTGGGATGTAAGCCAGAAAGAGCCACTTCCCCTGACAGACATTGCAGGCTTTGAGGCTGTGTTGCCTGAAGAAAGCCAGCAGAGAATGCAAAGAGAGCTTGCTATGCTAAAGGCATGTGTACACGCATCACTTTTGCCCAGTTTGGAGGGCGTAAAGTCAGCAAGGGCTGCCTGGGAGGTGCTGAGAAGTTTGTGTGAAACTTCAGCAGGAGGCCAGGGCCCTGGGCAAGTCATGAAGAGCCCGGAGATGGCTGTAGCCCCAGTCCCTGAGGTGCAAGTCGGGGGGGCTGAGAATTCCAAAGGCAAGTTTCAAAGGTTTTCCACTGTGAGTGCAGAAGAGGAATGCCGTTTCAGCGAGGGCAGGGCTGGCACAGAGGGCTCTTCCAGAAGAAGGGGGGCCAGGCCAGCTGAAAGGAGCCCTGGGCAGTATTTTTCCACTGGGGATCGTCGTCATGCAAAGTCTGGAAGGCGGCGGAGAGCTAGACGCTTCAAGGTCGGCCACCTGGACAAAGTGAAGATAAGGCCTAAAGAGTCGCGTGGGAACGCAGAGGCCAGGCCGGTCTCCAAGGCAACGGAGGAGGCTACTTCTACGGAAGCTGCCAAGGTCCTGAGCAAGGGGGAGTTGGTTGCCATGACAACCAGACAGAACTGCTGCAGAAGCCCAAAGAGAGGGGGCAGCGAGCCGTTTGTTGCCAGTATGGCTTTGTTTGAGGACAGCTCTGAGAAAGGCACTGATTTTCGCTTTTTAATCGACTCAGCAGCTAACTGCAACCTGATCCCAGAGACCCCTGCAGTCGAGATGTGGAATTGCAAGGCAATTCCGGCTGGGAAAACTGTTCAGTTTGCAAGTGGGGAAAAGAAAAATGTGAATAACATTGCAAATGTCTTGTTTTCTGTTTTGCAGGAGCAGATGGAAGTTTGCATTGTGCCAGGAGTGCAACACTGTATTTTGTCTGTGCCTTATTTGTTGAAAAAGGGGTTTAAGGTTTGCTTTGAACACGATGTTTGTACAATCTCCAAAGGAGGGAAGCAACTGGTTAGAGTTGCAAAGGGGCAGAATGATCTCTTCATTCTTAAAACGTCTCTGGAGGGTGAGGGGAAGGTTGAGAAAGCACAAGCCCTGCGTGCTACAGTTCCCACTCATGTTTCATGTTCTTGTGCGTGGCATAAGAAGACAGCTCATGCTTGTCTTGAAGAACTACAGGTGCTACCTGAGGTTTCCAAAGGCTGTAGAATTGAGGAATGTGCAAGAGTCCTAGATTGTCAGGCTTGCAGACAGGCAAAGGTAAGAGGGTGCAGTTACCCCGGGGTGGAGAGGGTAACCACAAAACCTTTTGATCTTGTGCACATAGATCTGTTGGGTCCCATGAAGGAACCAAGTTTGGGAGGGGCCAGGTTTCTGCTGACACTGCAGGATGATTTTTCGCAGAACACCTGGACACATGGTCTCAAATCCAAGGAAGATGCAGCACAGCTGATTAGACGTTGGATTGAGGAGGTGGAACTAAGGTTCTCCACCAGAGTCAGGGAAATTGCTAGTGACAGATACGCACAGTTTACTGGGTCTGCTTTGCAGAAGTTCTTTCACAAGAAAGGGATAAGTCACACAGTGACTTCTCCTCAACAGAGGGGGGTGGCAGAGCTCAGAAGTGAGGCTCTGGTTAAGGCTGCACAGGTGATGCTGTCAGATTCTGGGTTATCTCCAAAGTTTTGGATGGAGGCAGTTAAATATGTGAGCTTCACCTGGAATCGGTCCTACAATTCAGTGGTAGGAGACACACCGTTTTTCATGCTTCACGGGAGGAAGCCTCAGGTTCACTTCCTCCGTGAGTTCGGATCAACGGCCTCGCTGCCGGTGCCTGAAGCTTTGCGAGGGCCAGGTGAACCCAAGTTCCAGAAAATGATCTTCTGTGGGTATGAGCCAACGGCTCGTGCATGGAGGTTTGCGTACCCGTCAGGTGATCAGAGTAAGCTGCTGATCAGTAAACACGCTGAGTTCTGTAAGCAGGAGGAAAAGTCAAAGACCCCTGCCAGACGCGATATTCTTTCAGAATGTCTTTCTGATTCAGAGCAGGAAGGTTCTGATGAGGAGGAAGGAGAGCCAGGGGCTGAGTCTGCTGATGACGATCAGCTCACTGACCAAAGTCAGGAGCAGGATGGGGCATCTCCACAAGTTGTAAAAAGGGAGCCCAAGAGTGAGCCTAGTTCTCCTGTGAGGGTAATTCCAAGGGTTCGAAGACGTGTTAAGTCAGAGGGGGAATCCCAGGATGCAGAGGACACACCTGCTGACCACAGTGAGTCAGAGGAAGTGCCTGAGTTTGTGCCCAGGCGGTCCAGTCGCACAACGAAGGGAATTCCACCTGAAAGGTATCAGGCCACAGGTGCGTGGGTAAGTTTCGCACAGTGCGAATCTGAGAGTTGTGAGGATGTTCCACAGATGCCTGACAGGAACGCCAGGAGAGGGCGCAAGGCATTGGGGAAGGGATTGATCTCACAGAGGTCTGCAAAGGTACATCCACAGGTCCTGTCAGAATGCTCGACAAGAGGGGGTGTTGGGGTTCAGAACTTACTGGGTTAATTGTGTTCTGAGTTGTGCCTCCCATTCTGACGTTTTGGAAGGAGGGAGGAGCTCTACTTGTTGTTCTCTCTGTGTCTCTGAGAGAGAAGGACGCCATGAATGCTAGCAGTCCAGGAGAATCTGAGAAATGCTGAGCTGTAAATATTTGCTGCAATAAAGAACTGATGAATTGGACATACACAGTGCTTGGTGTGTTTGGATCTGAAGCAGACTGCAACGGTTTTGATCCGCTGTGTTTTTACTCTGCAAGGCGAAACCGGAGAAGAAGAAGGTCTGCGCAGCTTGGCTGGGAAGCGTGCCGGACCACTGGGGCTAATTGGGGCCATAAAGTAATTAGCCAGCCAGTGCCAATAAAGATCTTATCAGATTTCGTCACAGTTAATTCCTAGAAATTGGTTGTATATTCAGTGGCTGCCCACCAATGAGCAGCAGTTGTGTTACAGTCTCCAACATTTAACAGAGCAAGGCTGGTACCCTCAAGGCTGTCTGAAGAGTTCATTTTCTCTTTAGAAATGGGGCAACCTGGTGTGTATTGTTGCCACGCGTGGAGGGGCAGGAGCATACAGAGGCAATGCTACCCAGATCTACAGGCAATATACGCCTGTAGCAGAATCATATGACCAGGAGAGTGAGGGATCTAAAAAAACAAAGTCCTATGAGGAACAGCTAAAAGACCTGGATATGTTTAGCCTGAAGAAGAGGAACATCGAGAGAGATGCTCTAGTTGCAAGATTCCTCCCTGGGACTAGCTAGAGATTAGGAGCATAAGAACATATGGCCCTTCCTCATAAACCAACTCTAAAATTCTATCCTTTGTTTGTGTGTTTGTTTGAACCAACTCTAAAATTCTATTATTCAAAGTTTCCATAGAGTGGACTCTTCATATTGCAGTTTGAAGGTTAACACACACATACATGCGTGGATGTAAACACACACACTCTTTGCATAAAGTATGCTAGCCTCCCTGGCATGCTGGTTTTCTATAAGTGGGCAGGTCTTTTTACTGCGAGAGGTTGCATCACTACAAGGTGGTACGGTCTGGGAGGGGGGGAGTACCTACATGAATCTGCTGTGTGCATTGTTCAGTGCTGAGAAGGCACCATAAGCTGTGTTTAACACCACAGAAGATTTTGAGAGTGCACCCTCAGTTTGCATGGGGAATCAGCCATGCCAGAAACATCTTGAGAGTCTGCAGTAGCTTGTCCCTCAGACACAGGTTCTAATTCTCAAGTTTCTGAGAACCTGAAAGTCTTTTCACTTTCTCTGCATGCCTGTATCACCTGAGCATCCTTGTTGCTTCCTGCAAAACACAACTGCAAGCCCACTCGCTGCTCACACAATGCAACTTGTAAAAAAGTTACTATGTGTGCCTCATTGTTATTAGTTTCCACACCTCTTCAGCACTTATTATTCAATCACACCTTTTAATACAGGGATTATGCATATTGGATACATGGAAAACTCCCCCCCCCCCCGTGTGTGTGTGTGTGTGTGTGTGTGTGTGTGTGTAGAAGGGGGTATATTTGTGTCCTCTCTGTGATGATGTAGCTGTCTCTGCCAGCTCTTCTAAAGAATTTTCTTTTCCTCAGGACAGTTTCATTAAAAAGGAATCAAGTGAGGAGGCCTGAGAGGTCAGCCCAATGATTTAGTGATCAAAGCTGAGTGCCAGGTCTGTCAGGTCCCCAGACAAAATAAATATGAGGAGTGAAACCTTCATCCTATTTTGCAAAGGCAGGATCAAATTGCAGTGTCATTATATCATTGAGAGCAGGAATAGGAAAATTAGATTGGGCCACAGCCAGAATGGATAAAGCAGGCGCTGTCTTCCATTAGGATGTTCAGGGCAACCAAACATTCTATTTATTTAAACATCTAATCTGTCTATTATTCATTTCTCAAAGTTTCCATCTGTTCAGCAAAACAGAATTTAGCACATTATAGACAGAAAGGCCCTACCAGTTTCCAACGCACAAACCCAACAGCAATAGGAACAACTGACCCCAGTATTTTGGCTTCTGGCAACAGCATGTGTTTTACTGTTTATTTTGACAAATATGGAAACTCCCAACACATATTTTCATTACAGATAATAAGGGGAAACATTTGGATGGATATTGATAGCCTCTAAAATATGCCCACTCCAATCTAGATTATTTCTCCCTTAAGGCATATGTTTGTGGATTTCCCAACCTTGTCCAAATGAGCTCTTCTGCTACAGACCATGGATCAACCCATGTACCGGTAACTGGGTTTAAAGTGCTTGTGACTAGCATTTGGAGCTGGTCCTACTATGAAGAGACTGAGGTGGCTACCTCAGGATGTGGCTGCTGGGAGGCAGGGAGTGGAGGGGAGGTGTTGGAGGCCAGAACTGCACCTGCTAAACTAGACTGCCACCCTCAGGAAGGCACTGTGCTGAAATAAGATTCGGCTGCCAGTGTAATCAGCTTCTGCACAAGAAATTGGGGTGGGGGGCACCTTGTCCTTTGCCTTCAGCAGCAAAATGTCTTGGGCCCAAACAATCTTAAGTCTATTGCAAGATGTTTTGAGGGTGTTTAAGGAGTTGGGAAAGAAAGTGCTATTAGCGCATGGGAAGGTGATTCTCCTTGGCCGCATTGACACCATACATTAATGTGACAGTAAGAGCTGTTCGACAGTGGAATTTGCTGCCAAGGAGTGTGGTGGAGTCTCCTTCTTTGGAGGTCTTTAAGCAGAGGCTTGACAACCATATGTCAGGAGTGCTCTGATGGTGTTTCCTGCTTGGCAGGGGGTTGGACTCGATGGCCCTTGTGGTCTCTTCCAACTCTATGATTCTATGATTAAGCACCAATACAGCACATTAAATAGTCATGGCTTCCCCCAAAGAACTCTGGGAGCCTGAGTTTTTTTAAGGTGCTGAGAGTGGTCAGGAGGTGAGGCCCTCATTCCCACTACAAATCTAACATTCCCTGCAAACCGGTCTGGGAACTATATATCTCGAAGGGTAATAGGGGTCTCCTAACAACTCTCAGCATCCTTAAATAACGGCAGCTGCCAAAATTATTTGGGGGAAGCCATGACTGTTTGAAGTGGTGTCATAGTGCTTTGAATGTATGGCATGAATACGGCCCCGATGGTGATTGCTTAGTCATTCCAGACCACTGTGATTGTTTCCCACAAGGAGGCTCCCGGGATGGCTGTGGGTATTAAACAGGCTTGCACAACTTGCCATCAACCAAACCAAACACGCCACAAGCCATGTGTTGTGGCTTATTGGTGGCTTACACACCCACACCATGTTTGTTGCACATCTGGGTCTGCAAAAACTCAAGGGCTGTAAAATATGTGGCAGGTCACAATACATGCCTGGTGGGTGGATCATGAGTTGTGCAAGTCATTAAAAACCTGCTTAGCTAGGAGTAAGCCCAACTGATGTTAGTGGGGACTTGCTACAGGTGACACTGTGCACTAGGCCTGCATGTCAAACAAAGGCTTTCAAAAAGAGTGACAGGCTGACCAGTGTTGATAACATTGATATGGTAGTTATCATGGTAGCCACAATAAATATTCTTTAGAAAACATCCTCCTCACTCCCTGTTTTAATTGTTAATGTTTCTAAGAATGGGAGTGGTATTCTACTGCATAGCTGCAAGAGCCAGGGGTCAGCAACCTTTTTCAGCAGGGGGCTGGTCCACTGTCCCTCAGACCATGTGGTGGGCCGGACTACATTTTGAAAAAAAATATGAACGAATTCCTATGCCCCACAAATAACCTAGAGATGCATTTTAAGTAAAAGTACACATTCTACTTATGTAAAAACACCAGGCAGGCCCCACAAATAACCCAGAGATGCATTTTAAGTAAAAGCACACGTTCTACTCATGTAAAAACACCAGGCAGGCCCCACAAATAACCCAGAGATGCATTTTAAATAAAAGGACACATTCTACTCATGTAAAAACATGCTGATGCCTGGACTGTCCGTGGGCCGGATTGAGAAGGCGATTGGGCCGCATCCGGCCCACGGGCCTTAGTTTGCCTACCCCTGTGCAAGAGCAAAGCAACTTCCACTTGCACAACTAGACTTGACCCCACTCTCCTCCCCCTGCACTTACACTAAATTCTGGGGTCTGCCCAACCCCCCCCCCCCCGAGAAAAATTTTGAATGGTGTGGGTGGGGAGGAAAGGGGGAAGGAAGTCCCATTCCGCAAGTGGAATGAATGAATGAAACTTTTTTTGTGTCAGCCAATAGCAAGAAAAGAACATTGCGGTATACATAGGACAAAATAAAAAGTCAGTTATATAAAAGACAGTTTAGAGTCCTGAATCAGCAGTCAAATAGTGGACCTTATTCTGATTGCCCCAGCTAAAAACCCTGCCACCTTTGCTGTCATCTGCTCCTCTTGATCTGCCAGGAGAAAGGACACTGTGACAGTGGTTGGGCGGCCCAGAATAGACAATAAAAGATGATAATGTCATTCCTCAGGTCTTTGTAAAGAGTCCAAGCCAGGAGGGCATGCACCACTGATTCGGTGTTGCCATCTCTGCAGGGACATAAGAAGTTGTTCCACTCAATGCAATTATTTAATTGAATACCACTCCTCCCTCTCTTAGAAATGCTATAGATGGAACTGGCAGGAATGGGATTTTTAAAAAAAGAATGTATGTTGTAGATACTTTTTATACCATCGTAACTTATTTAGCTGAATGCTACCTCAGATCTCTAAATATTTCAGAGAAACTTGCCTCTCTCTACAGAAGCATTTTTGCCCATCTTGCTGAAATCTGAAATGGTGCCCCAGATCCAAAGAGACAAAGAAAGGTCCTGAATGCATGTTCTTTGCAGCATTCATCAGTGCAGCAGCTAAACTTTTGCTCTGCATCCTTGGAAAACATCTGTCCAAATAGAACAAAGAAACAGTATGACACAATTGCCCTTTATTTCTCACCAAGCAGAAGACATTTGTCTTTTCCACAGCTCCCCCCTTTTACTCCCACTTTGAACTGAAGATGCTACAGACACAGAACACAGGAGCAATAAACAGTACAAATTGCAATTCCAAAAAGGAAATGCTGTTAAAATCCCCAGCAGGGAACCAAAAGATTAACCACCCGTGAATTCCATACCTGTCAATCCTTCACCTACAATGTGGGCCATTTTATCTTTAAGCCCTTAACATTTAGCAATCTAAATGCTGAACAACTGGGCCTAAATTGGACTCTCTCTTTTCTCTGTCTAACAAATAACATCTAGGGTAACAGAGAACATTAGACACTGGGAAAGGCCAGCTTCTCTTGCCAAAAGGTGAGTGGCCTCATAAAGAACAATTTCACACTATTTAAACAAGTCAGTGCCAGCTGACCTGCACAGCTCCCTGTCCTGGCCACTGAAGGGACTTTGCTGCTTCCTTTAACCCTGCAGAAATCCTTCAGAAGGGAAACTGATTGAAAAAGACTGATACAAAGATCCTCCTCTTTTATTGGAAAGTGGAAATTACACAGAAGTAATTGGTGTAGCATCTATAGATCATAGTAATTACTGGTCCATTAACCATTTGAATTTGTCTACATAATTGTTGTTTAATTGCCCCTAGATACATATTGAATATCCTTCTGGGTTAAGGATATAGGATTTGTGGGAAATATTAAGGAATAATTTTCTCTGAATTTTAGGCAAATATGCTTCAACATTATGTAGACCACGTCCACTTTTCATTTCATTTTATTTTTTAAAATAGAGCTAATTCAAAGCCAATATTTGCTGCAAATTCCTAGTTTAACAAATTCAAGATCTCCGAATTTGAAAAGGTGGGTTTTATCTTCCATGTTCCATTTTGAATTTCACACATTGTTAATCTTTCTTCACAATGAATTTAATTCCTTCACTGGCATTTTGGTTTGTTGAGTTTTAGTATTTTTCTTTGCTGAGCTCTTTTGATCAACATCACAAGTGGTCTGTTCTGTGTGGCTTAGCAAGTAGATCCACTGATCTGTGATAAGGACTGCGGTTGACACCATGTCTCCTCACACCCAGCAGATCTCTGGTGATTCCCAGAACATGCACAATGGTGCGCAGGGCATATGCAATGCTCGGTAGAAAATCATCATATTTATTTATTTTATAAAAGTTCTATATACGACTTTTCATTTGCAACATTAACAAAGCAGTCCTCAATATAAGAAAATTCAATAAAACCAATGTTATCAATAAAAACATCACAATAACCAAGACATTTGGGACTTGTTCTAGCAGTTAGGGAAAGCCAGGGCAAACAGACTGTTATCAACATAATCCTAGAACACTAGAGGATTCTTAATGCATCAGTTCCACTTTGGAAATGAGACCAGATAATTTGGAACTCCAAAATTCAGAGAGTGATGAGAATTTTGGTCAGATTCCCAGGCTAATCTACTGGCTTTTCCCCACTTTAGATGCATTAGATGACAACTTTTCCAACTTGCAATGGAACTGCAGCACCCTGAGCCTTTGGCAGTGTCTTAAACAATATAAGCTGAACTTTCAAGTGCTGTTTTCTCAACTTTCCCTCTGGCTAGTACCCATGTGGGACATCTTGCTAGCCCAGTGCTCTGTAGGAGGCACAGCACACCTTTATAGGACTTGCCCATCCTGTCCAACAATGGAGGCCATCTTCTCTGGATGCCTCAATCTTCAGAAGTAAGGTGAGCAGTGACTCAGAATAGGTCCCTTTTCTGCTATGACTTCCCATCTTTTCCTAGGCAGGTTTGCCCAGCTTCCATTCTTATGCCCTTTTGATGCCATGTGCCAAACTGTTTGATGTGGCAAGGCCTTTAATATATTTTAGCTCTAATTTTAATGCTGCTGGTAATCTTACTTCTCTCTCTCTTTTTAATTACTTTAACCATTTGCTTTGTTCTGTTTTGGTTGTTTTAATTTACTTCAAGACACTTTGGGAGGTTTTTTTTTTAAGTAGAAGGACAAAGCTTAAAATGCTAAGTAAAAAAAATAAAATAAAGTACAACAGCATAATCACCATGGATAATAGCTGTAATGGGCAGATATACCACTGCTGGATGAGATTCATGAAAGCAGCCAAGAGAGATCTTCTGGGGGTTTTTTATACTCCATTTGGAATTATTTCTGCCCTGTTGCTCAGTGTTTTTATTTACAATTTCATACGTTTAGTAATATACATATATATTAATTTGCTCTTTCTGCAGACTTCCTTCTAATGTACCTGCTCCAGATGCATGTGTTAATAATTTCCTTGCTTAAAATGCACCCGAGTGGAAATTCATTCTGGCATGAGCTATTTTGGCAACTTTTGATTGACTTTTCTTCTTCTTCTTAGCACCTTTTTCATTTAAGACTTTTTCTTCCTGGGGTATTGACATTCTAAAGTTCTCTGCCTGCAGTGAACAATTATTGACAGTACACTGGAAGAGCAGAATTTTAAAGGTGACAAGACTAGTAATGAATATTTTAAACACTTTGGTGGAATAAATTCAGCATTAATGAAATAACCCTAAAACAAAGACCATGTATCAGATGGGAAGGAGTGGTAGCACCTGACGAGGGACCAGCGGCAGGGGAAGCACAATGCCACAACCAGGGGTGCTGCTATGTATTTGGGGAGCATTCCTGCGGCAAAGGCTTGTGTCCGACTAAGTTCCGCACAGAGCAGACCCTATGCAATTAATGGAACCAAGGTAGTCATGACTGTGATTTTAGGTGGGTCTACTCTCAGTAAGATTAGCATTGGCTACCATCTATAAATTTGTTTTACATTTGCATAGGATATATATTCATATCTAAGTGTATGCACAAATTAAGATAGTGGGTGTCTGAGATCTCGCTGTCACTGCAATTTGCAGCACGCCTAGCAGCTCTGTAAGCTAAGTAAAACAATCTTGTAAGTTTTAAGAGAGAGGAAAGGCAGAAGATCCAGGTTTCAGCATATAGGACCTGGTCAAAATAGAGAATGGTATAAAAAGGAGGACCATGTTCCAGGCAAAGAGCTACTTAACGCTTCCTTCACACTTGCTAATGATTATCCCCTGAAAAAGGCACACTTCTTCCTGGGAAACACCCACTGTTGTTCTGGCTTTGCATCCACAGTCGTTCATGTTCATCCTCAACATTATGGTTTCAAGGAAGATTGATTCTAGATCCTGTCATCCAGAAGGGTAACCGAGTTTTCTTGATCTGCAGTTGAACACTCTCCTCTTGATTAGGTTCTCCATGCCGTTCCCTCTCTGCCCCAGGTGAAAGAAGAAGGAAGGGGTGATGGTAATCTTGATATATGCCCACCAAGAGTATCACTGGGCAGGTGTGGATACACCATCACTCCCATTGCTGGAACTTGTTTTAATTCTGGAATGCTGTTTTAATGCTGGATCACTCCCATTGCTGGAACCAGTGGCAGGCCTTGAGGTCTCAAATTTGGCGCCCCCATCTCTTTCGATCCATTCTAAATCTTAATTGTCATGTCCCCTGTGGTGCCCCTGAGACTGAACCAGTTGCACTCCCCTAAATCTGCCTCTGAATCTGTTTTCAAATGGACATGCTCCAGGGTAATGCAGACTCAATCTGCAATTTTTTTTTATTTTTGGAAGGAAACCAGTTTCCCAAGAAGCACTTTCCAGGGGCAAAAAATATGCAATAGATCTAGACTGTGTGCGGACAACACAGAAAAACAAGCAGTCTCCATTGATTTTAGAATTTAATGTGTGTATGCAGCCTCAGAATCTTGGGAAGGCCCAGGAGCAAATTTGGGGGGAAGGGGGGGACACCAATTATTCTTGCAATTACCCCTCTGCTTTACCATTATGGTGGAGTCCATGTTTCCTTCCCAGCATGTAGTCCCACTAAAAGTTTGCTCAATGCAACACCTTAACAGGACTGATATGCAAATATAGTGACAGATCAGTTTCTTCTGGCCATGCACTGCGGACTGTTTAGGCTTTGCTCTTTCTTTTCTGCCGCTCTAGCCAGTCATGTTTAACATCAACAAGAGCATGACAAACTGAGAAATTTAAATAACATAGGGGGACAATTCACAGACCACTTATTCTGACATCAAGTGGGAATATATCAGAGCACAGTGTCTGTGAACAGTCCCCCGTAGTCTCATAACCAGAAGAGCGATATGAAAGAAGGGTTCGTGTAAACTTCAGCTTGCTATGAGCACTTTGCTCCCAAAGAGCTATAGTGCGGTTATTGATAGGAGCAGAGCATTCAGTTCATCTCACTTAAAATCTGCATGTGTGTGGCCTGTGGGCACTGGGATATCTTGCAGGCCAAGCGAAGGTTGCCCTCCCGTAGGAAACTGTTTAAAGTAAAACTGTATTTCATTTTAAAAGGGCATTCCCTGGTTGTTTCAGAAGTATTTGGTTTGATGTAGGGGCCAATGGGTGAATTTCTCCAGCTCTTGCAATGCAGGAGGTCACGTGGAGAATCTTAATGGTCTCATGCACTTTTAAAAGGTTTCTGAAAACATTTCCTTCAGAACACTATTTAAACTAGATCATGGTGGCTCTGGTGGCAGACATTCATTTTCTCATGCAAGGAGTTGACATATCTGGACACTTCATCTTCAGTTCAACAAGGATCTTAAATGTATCCAAGAGGCAGCTGCCTTAGAATCAGCAGTGGCTGGTAACATTTTGACTTGGCAAGGCTGCCATTTTTAACCTTGCTGTTTTCATCACTTGAGGAATTGTGCAGCATTTATTTAGGAAAGATTTATTAATGTCTCCTCATTAAAAATAAAATAAAAATCAATTCTCTGTACATGTATGGGCAGGAGAAGAGTTGTTCATGTAAGAGGGCCCAAGTATGATTTAAAGCCAAGATTGACACTTTACCTCTTATTAGGCTATCCCTCTTATTAGGTTGTAGCAGGCATACCAGACGAAGCTGGTTACACCAGCCTTTCCCAACTTGCTGTCTTCCACTTGTTTTTAGACTCCCTCCTATCAGCCCATTGGTAAGGGTTGATGGGAGTTGTAGCCCAGCAACATCTAGAGGGCAGTAGGTTGAGGAAGCCTGGGATACATAGTAATCATTACAGCTTTGTCATCATCCCTTACTCCCAGTATCTATATATCCATCCATCCATCCATCATCTTGTTCCAAGGAGCTAAGTATGGTGTTTGAGCCTCACAGCAGCTCAATGAGGCTTTGAAAATAGTGAGAAACTGACCCACTGAGCTACCACCACCCCTCTCCATGGAACAGGAAGGACCTTCAGTGCCATCTGCCACAACCATCACAGAATGCTTCCCCTTCCTTAGCTGCCCCAGTACCTGAGGCCTTAGGTGTTATGAGCCTACTCTCAGCTCACAGAAGTACATGGAAGTTCTTGCCCCTGCTGCTGCTTCCTGGCTCAGAGATTGTACTGGTTGGCCAGCAGAAGGACATAGAGTGGTGCCTCGGGTTAAGTACTTAATTCTTTGGAGGTCCTTTCTTAACCTGAAACTGTTCTTAACCTAAGGTACCACTTTAGCTAATGGGGCCTCCCACTGCCGCCGAGCTACCAGAGCACGATTTCTGTTCTCATCCTGAAGCAAAGTTCTTAACCCGAGGTACAATTTCTGGGTTAGCGGAGTCTGTAACCTGAAGCATCTGTAACCCGAGGTACCACTGTACTGTTTTTTCTTAAGAAGTTTGGGAAGAATATTTCTTCACTCGACTCTTGAGACTTTTGCTCTTTGCTTTTCTTCTTCACGACTCAGGAGGGTTTGTACTGCAAGAGCTTTTGTTCCATATTTCCATTTGTAGTTTGTCAAAGTCTCATAGAAATCTAAATTTTGGCATGCCGGGTATAGCACTTACTATGCACGATCTTTTATTTGTTCATGGTGACATGCCAATTTTGTATTAATTTATTTTTCTTATGAAGAATGTTTTTCCTTTGAAATTAAACATATTCCTTTTCCTCTTTTCAGGGGGAATTGACCTTTGTCCCATTCTTCTTAGTTATTTGACTGCTTTCCTGGCTTTCCATTGTGCTGAAGAACACAAGCTGTGGCCAGCTCTTTACATGGAGCACTTTAAATTGGCACTGCTTTGATGTATATGTTCCCTCCACCACCGAATGCCTGTTAGTAAAGCATCTTTTGCAGACATGCCCCCAGCAGTCTGGAATTAATAGTATTCAAGTCTAAACAACACAGACACAGGTTCAATTTAATACCAGATGGAAAAAGGAAATAGAGTGCTACCTCAATATGCTAAGAACAATGTTTGCATATGTCAAAACAATAAGTTCTGTATCAAAAACATAAATTTCCCCCCTTCTTTCTTTTATAAGAGATAGCAGTGGAAAAACACATACCTACTTTTACTTTTAAAAAATCTGTTCATTTTAAAGCATGCTTGTGATTCCCTCCCCCTTGATTTTATCTTTTTGTAAACTGCTTTCAGGTTTTTTAGAATCAAGCAATATATACATTTTTATGAAATAAATAAAATAGATAAATAAATAGTACTTGACTTGCACAAAGTCCCAGGTTGAATCTCACACTTGTCCTGATTTCAGGTCTCAGAGCTAGGAAAGGCTCTGTGTAACTCTGACTCAGAGTAAGCAAGAATACTGGACTGGACGGATCAATGTGATGACTCCATATGTCTTCCTGGATTCAAGGTCCATTAAAGAATAACAAATGTAATTCATGTATCAGAGGAATACCAGCATTTATTTTTGTTGTTGTTGTTTTTATTGAACTTAAATGCAATGCAATGCTAAAATAGACTTCCCAGAGGATTTACAGAGCAGTCCTAACTTACCTTTATGACCTGGGGGTGGGGGGAAGAAGATCCTTTGGCAGAGTACAATTGATTCAAGATTTTGGTCGGGTGGCGGGATTCAAACTAAATAAACAGAAAACTAAGGTGTTGGGAAAAAATCTGACAGATACAGAGTCGGAACGGTTTCAGAGAGAAACAGAACTAACTGTGGTTAAAAAAGTAAAGTACCTAGGGGTAAATATAACAGCAAAGAATCTGAGTCTATTTAAGGATAATTATGAAAAATGTTGGTCAGAAATTAAGAGAGACTTGGATAGTTGGACAAAATTGAAGCTTTCCTTGTTAGGCCGAATTGCTGCTGTTAAGATGAATGTATTGCCAAAGATGTTGTTTTTGTTCCAAACATTGCAGATTGTGGACAAGACGGAGTGCTTCCGGAAGTGGCAGAGAGATATATCTAAATTTGTCTGGCAGGGCAAAAAGCCCAGAATTAAGTTTAAGATACTAACTGATGCAAAAGAAAGAGGGGGCTTTGCCCTGCCAGACTTAAAGCTGTACTATGAAGCCGCAGCTTTCTGCTGGCTAAAAGACTGGCTACTTCTCGAAGACACTGATGTACTGGACCTGGAAGGTTTTAACAACGCTTTTGGTTGGCATGCATACTTATGGTATGACAAGGTTAAGATTAATAAGGTCTTTAAGAACCATATTGTCAGGAAAGCAGTATTTAATGTCTGGACAAAATACAAAGACTTATTGGAAAATAAAACTCCGAGGTGGCTTTCACCCCTGGAAGCTAAGGCCCGAAAAAGACCCAATATGGAGGCCAAATGGCCAAAATATTGGGAAATATTAGAAAAAGATGGAGACAATTGGAAATTGCAGAGTTTGGAGAAAATGAAGGATAAAGTGCGAGACTGGTTACATTACGCTCAGATTAAAGAAGTCTTTAAAATGATAAAAAGGTAGGGTTCCAGGTGGAGAAATCGAAGTTGGAAACAGAATTGTTAGAACCAAAGACTAAGGTATTATCAAGAATGTATAACTTGCTGTTAAAATGGAATACACAAGACGAAATGGTTAAATCGGTTATGATAAAGTGGGCTCAGGACATTGGGAACTGGGAGGACTGGGAAAGGTTGTGGACCACTGGGCTGAACTTCACTGCATGTAATGCTCTGAAGGAAAATGTAATGAAAATGATATATAGATGGTACATGACCCCAGTTAAACTTGCTAAAATATACCATTTGTCTGATAATAAATGTTGGAAATGTAAAGAACATGAAGGAACATTCTTTCACCTCTGGTGGACCTGCCCTAAAGTGAAGGCCTTCTGGGAAATGATATATAATGAGTTGAAAAAGGTATTTAAGTATACCTTCACTAAGAAACCAGAGGCCTTCCTTCTGGGTATTGTCGGCCAGAAGGTGCTAAAGAAGGACCGAACATTTTTTATGTATGCAACAACGGCAGCAAGGATACTCATCGCTAAGAGCTGGAAAACTCAAGATCTACCCACACTGGAAGACTGGCAGATGCAGCTGATGGATTATATGCAACTGGCCGAGATGACTGGTAGAATCCGAGACCTGGGAGAGGAGAGGGTTGAGGAAGACTGGAGGAAATTCAAGATTTATTTACAAAAATATTGTAATTTGGTTGAATGTTAAGAAGGATGCTAGATCATAAATAATTGCCTACCACTGAATTAGATCTGAATGTGATGATAAGTGAGATTAAGGAGAATACAAACAAGTGGGTAATTTGCTTGGAAAAACTTTTTGTAACGATGCAAGTGTGAGCGGGAGACGCGAGGGAGTCCAAATAAGTAACGAAATTATGTTATGATATAAGTAATGTTGTTTAATATTTATGCATTTGTATTCAAAAATTTTAATAAATATGTATTAAAAAAAAGAAGAAGAAGATCCTTTGGCAGAGCAACCACCATAGCCAGTGTCCTGCTGTTTCACAGTGGCTGAGTGGACCACTGTGTTTTCTTTTCCCCTCCCATTGACTGCACAGGGTGGGGATTAGCAATGCCAACCACAGTAGTGGTGTACAGTTTTTGTTGATTCCTTGGGTGTGTTGGGCATGATGGGGCTGTGAATGTGGCATGTGGACATACAGTATCCACATCTTTCCTCCTCTACTGGCTACATCTGCCTGGCATGCCTTGTTGGTGAGAATACAGATAATACCTGTTCTGAAGCACTACCCATGTATAAGATGACCCCCTATTTTAAACATAATATTTCAGTAAAAACAACAACATAGTCTTATACACGGAAAAGTACGGTAACTGTGTTTTTATATGCTATAACCTACCTTAGGACCTTCTGAAAAGCAGACAAGAAATGCAATTGATGATGATGATGAATAGATATATATATAGATAGATAGATTATAGATATAGAAATACAAAGTAGACGTAAGTCCTAAAAGTCCCACAAGACTCTATGATTGTTATTATTATTTGTGTGCCTCAGAAATTAGTTAAACCAGATTGTACTAAAGAGTGAAATATAACCTTAAGTTTTAGCTCTGTGGTTCTCATCAAACACAAAGCTATGTAATGCTATAAAATATAATTGTTAAAAATGTCTTTGAGATATCTGCCTTCATAAAAAAAAGAAAAGTCATTTTAAATGCCTTGCTATAGGAAAATGGAGATTTGCAACATTTGCAATGGCTGAGCTCCTCACCTACATGCCTGCCTCCAATCATCATACGGTTAACCATGGCAAACCAGAGCCGCAAATTCTCCTTGGTGTAAATTCATCAGACCATTGCAGTTGAGTCTTGCTATGAGTTTGGCCCTGGAGTGCTGGTAAAAATACAAAGAGAATCCACAATATGTAGCATTGATGCATTTCTCAGCAAGAGTCTCTGAAGAGGTCCAAATAAATTGAAAGGGGAGGAGAGCCTTGGCAAGAGAAGCAGAATCAATCTTGATTTTCCTTCAAGTGTCTGATACTCTGGGAAGTGGTCCAGGGATGTGCTCTCGGGCAGCCATGAGGTGAGCAGTAGTTATCGGGCTGCTCCGCTATGCTGCTTGGGTTCAGCAGCAGAAGTAATTGCCTGCTGAATATTCTGTCTTCTGGTGATGCTGAAAAATCAGCCCTCTGTTCTTTGAGATATGCATCTCTGTTTCCAGGAGAGAACCTTTGCTTTCTATGTACAAATACCAATTTTATTTTTTTAATAAATATTTTATTTTCATTTACGGTTTACAGACACAAATATTAAACTTTGCCATGCAGGTGTTGCACTGTATCCTATGCATACTTCATGAATGTGTATTAATAGAATACAGAAGATAGGAATATGGATGCAGCATATATGCCTCTGTGTCAGAAATAGAGAAGCTGTGGCTGTTATGTACTGAAGTTCTCACACTGGGCCAGCAGGGGGATAGTGTAGATAGTTATGCAAATAAGGGATCAAAAGTGACGTTCAATGATTGGATAGTTTTAGAAAATTGTTACAGTTACATTGTACTGGAGCTCTATATAAGCAGGCTGACTGAACCCTTCAGTTCAGTTCTGTCCTGGCCTGTGAATAAACAAGAGCTGTTTGAAGAATCGCTATGTCGTCTGATATGTTCACCCACAACTTAAAAGTGGCTCCCCAACAGTGGCCAATAGTCAGGGATGATGGATATTGAACTCCAGCAACATCTAGAGGGCCACAGGTTTCCCATCCCTACTCTATGTCAGTCTTCCCCAACCTGATGTCCTGCAGATTTTCTTGGGCAATTGGCTGTCCTGGCTGGAGCTGCTGGGAATTGGAACCCAGCTGCAAAAACATCTGGATGACACCAGATTGGGGGAAGGCTGCCTTCTGTTACCTAACAAGAAAAGAGTCCAGTGAGGACTAAGCATGCTTTCTGGCCAAGGAATGTTGAGTAGCTGTTGCAGAGGGAGAACAGAAAACTGGGGGATCAGGGCAGAATGGAGTATCCAGGAATAGGGCTTGCTGGAACCCTGAACAGGAGTACTCTGTGCAGCAATATTTTGTTGCAGGTCTCTCTTTTCCCCCTGATTAACTGAATATTTAATATAACTCAGTACTTTCACCTCTATTTCTTTTTAATGGAATTATGCACCCTGTAATATACTTTACAAGTGTGTTCAACAGACCTTGAATATTCTCAATAATCTGTTCAAAATCAGCTCTGTCCTCATCACGTCTCTAATATTTCAGTTGCTGTATATCTTACTTAATTTTTCTGGCACTCAATGCCATTGATACAGAAATTTGTAATGATTCTTCCTAAAGTTAATGCGTATAGAGGCTGCTGCAGTAGATATAAAGAATTTTCCCCATTAATCTTCTAACATTTAAAAAAAAAAATAGACAAGAAACTTCCCATTTTCTTTTAAAGTTATTAGCACAGCATGTGTACCTAATAATATTTTCTTGATAGGACGCTTTATAAGCACAAGTGGTACTTCTTCAAAACAATGCATACCTAATTTATGGAATTTGCTCCTACAGCACACGATGGCTAATAGTTTAGATAATTTTAAGAGGGGATAAGAAGATCAGTGAGAGATTTTACTTTCTTGGGCTCCATGATCACTGCAGATGGTGACAGTAGTCACGAAATTAAAAGACGCCTGGTCCTTGGGAGAAAGGTGATGATAAACCTAGACAGCATCTTAAAAAGCAAAGACATCACCTTGCCAACAAAGGTCCGTATAGTTAAAGCCACGGTCTTCCCAGTAGTGATGTATGGAAGTGAGAGCTGGACCATAAAGAAGGCTGATTGCCGAAGAATTGATGCTTTTGAATTATGGTGCTGGAGGAGACTCTTGAGAGTCCCATGGACTGCAAGAAGATCAAACCTATCCATTCTTAAGGAAATCAGCCCTGAGTGCTCACTGGAAGGACAGATTGTGAAGCTGAGGCTCCAATACTTTGGCCACCTTGTGAGAAGAGAAGACTCCCTGGAAAAGAGCCTGATGTTGGGAAAGATGGAGGGCACAAGGAGAAGGGTATGACAGAGGACGAGATGGTTGGACAGTGTTCTCAAAGCTACTAACATGAGTTTGACCAAACTGTGGGAGGCAGTGGAAGTCAGGAGTGCCTGGCATGCTCTGGTCCATGGGGTCACGAAGAGTCGGACACGACTAAACGACTAAACAACAACAAGAAGAAGACCAATTCCGGGAGGAATGGTTATTCATCATGGCAAGTGGGACCTGCAACAAAATGTTGCAGTGAATCCTCTCTCCTGTTGAGGGCTCCAGCCAGCCTCCCAGAAGGGCTTCTCACTCTTCCCCCACCATTTTCATTTTCCAGCTGGCACTTAACATCCCTTGGCTACTGAGTCTGCTCAATTTTTACTGGGCTGTGTGTTTGGCATGTATGTGTGTGAGCTGTCCATTTAGATGCCCCCTCCCAAATAATAATTTAGGTAGGGAAATCAGATGTAAAAAAGAGAAAAAAAGTCCAGGGCTCCTGCACCTTTAATCATAAAATCATAGAGTTGGAAGGGACCTCAAGGGTAATCAAGTCCAACCCTTTGCAGTACAGGAATCTTTTGTGGGGCTCAAACCCATAACCCTGAGGTTCAGAGTCTCATGCTCATGCCAACAGAGCTATCCTGCTCGTCTTGTGTAGAAGATGGCATTTCAGCAGCTGTTGCTTGCCTGGCAAACTGTACCTGCTGCAACGTTGTCTTCTGTGCAACTATTAAAGGTGCAATAGTTGCCCTGCCCTCTTTTGCATCTGAGCACTCTAATTTTTGTGCTTCAGGGTCCCACCACAAGCATTCTCATGCCTCTTGCTTGCCATGTTTCAGTTCTATTTCTTTTAGTGCTAGCTATCCAAGGGCCAAACTGCACATTGCATTAGCTGTTGGCACATTGGAGCATTCTGTCTAACATGGAAATGGAAGCAGAAATAAGGCTGGCTTTAGTGGAAGCTGAACTGAAGCAGAATGGAAACTGTGCTGCTTGCGATGAACACAGGACAGGGTGGAAACTGCTACCTGCTTATACCCCTAGTTAGCTGTGCTAGTGTGGGGTAGTGTGGGGCCCCTGATCTGGAGCAGGATTCAAGGGTGTGGAGTACGTGGCTTTAACTCTTTGTCCCCACTATGTCCCTGGTCCTGATTCCCCACCTCCACCAAATAATCTAGAAGCTGCATAGTGAGAAAAAGTTCCACTTGAAGCATAAAAGGTAAAGGGACCCCTGACCATTAGGTCCAGTCATGGCCGTCTCTGGGGTTGCGGCACTCATCTCGCTTTATTGGCCGAGGGAGCTGGTGTACAGCTTCCGGGTCATGTGGCCAGCATGACTAAGCTGCTTCTGGCAAACCAGAGCAGTGCATGGAAACACCGTTTACCTTCCGGCCGGAGCAGTACCTATTTATCTACTTGTACTTTGATGTGCTTTCAAACTGTTAGGTTGGCAGGAGCAGGGAACGAGCAACGGGAGCTCACCGCGTCGTGGGGATTCGAACCACCAACCTTTTGATCGGCAAGTCCTAGGCTCTGTGGTTTAACACACAGTGCCACTTGAAGCATATGAGAGCTTTAATGCAAACAAACAAACAAACAAACAAACAAACAAACAGCCCAATGCAAACTACAGGTATAAGGGCCCTGAGCTGGATTTGGAGTGTGGAAGGAAAAGCATCCATGCCCAGTATTGCTAAGACTTCTCTCTGCCCTGCATGGTGGCAATTTGTGTTTTAAAACTTCCTGAACTTAAAGGTCAGCTACATGAACTAACATACTATGTAATTTGGCCCAGAGTTCTTTGTTAGAGTAAGATGATGAACTGATACTACGTACCCAGTCGGAAAGACCCTGAAGACTTGTATTTTGATTAATAATAATAATAATAATAATAATAATAATAATAAGGAATACACCCACACACCAAGTGATAAGGATCTTTGGTGCCCTACCTTGGAAAGATTTGTATTTGCATCCTTAAAGGTAGGAAAGAAATAATTATAGTTTGAATCCCTGCAACAGAGTGAGCTCCTATTGCTCTGTCCCAGCTTTTGCCAACCTAGCAGTTTGAAAGCATGCCAGTGCAAGTAGATAAATAGGTACCGCTGCAGCAGGAAGGTAAACAGCATTTCCGTGCACTCTGGTTTCCGTCATCATGTTCTGTTGCGCCAGAAGTGGTTTAGTCATGCTGGCCACATGACCTGGAAAGCTGTCAGCGGACGAACGCCGGCTCCCTTGACCTGAAAGCGAGATGAGTGCCGCAGAGTTGCCTTTGACCGGACTTTGTCCAGGGGTCATTTACCTTTATCTTTTTTATGACTTTGGAGATCCAGTTTCAAATCCCAGGTGAGGCACAAAGCTCACACATATGCTGGCTGGAGGGCACAAGGTTGGCAAAGACTGACATATGGTAATAGGATTTTCCTCCCTCCCCCTTACTGGCTATAGAGTGAGTCCAGACTCCTCCCCACCCCCCATCCCCTAAAAATTAGCTCCAGGATATGTTCTAGAGATGGCCACAGTTTGTTCTGTCTTCATTCTGCCGCTCTTTAATCTTGACTGGTGTGAGTAAGTTGGGTTTTTACTCAAAGTAGCTAATATATCAAAGAGAAAACTCTATTGAATAGGAATCATCTCTAGAGTAAATTATTGACTCAATTCTGCAAGATGCATATAAATAAAATATGGGTGACTGTTTGCGTTGTGTGTGCATAATAGCGCCATTTATCAGAATGGCTTGGGAGACATCCAGAGCATTGGCAATTAGAAGCTCCAATTACTGGGAGTGCCATTGCCATCACGCTATTTTGATGGGGGACAATGTAGGGAATATACAAGACACTTCGATCAATAGGCGCTCCACATAAGCGAGAGCTGGCTTTATGGGAGGTCCCAAATGCATGCATTAGCTGCAGCATCGTTTTAACAGAGCATCCTGTGCTTTGCTAGCAGGGGGTGTGGTGGGGGGAGGCAACCCATAGTCCTGCTCCAGTGCTTTGGTTGTTCCTCAGACCCTCTATCAAATGAAGCCACGCTTCCTTACTGGGAGGTTAATTCACTTGATTTGCCACCTACGGGGATATCATCTTTCTTACTAGTGTTCACCATTTTACAGTTTAATTAAGGTCACCCAATGGGCCTATAAATGACATCTTAATTAATTGCCTAAGATATCTGCTGGTGGCAGCCAGTTTTGCAACAGAGCCCCAATGAGGAGGGAGAAACGCATTAGCAGAAAGCACATATGCACCTGCAGTGATTAATAGAGGCTCCTGCTGAGAGCAAATGATGAGTCTCTCTGCTGTGGGTGCACAGATGAGAGAAAGGGCCATATACATGACCACAGGTGACACACTGGGGGTTCGAAGAAGTGAAAAGGTTAGATACATTGTACTCGGGTAATGTGCTTGGGAGCAAGACCCTGAAGCATCATGGTTAGGGGTCTGGAATTCAGCATGTAAAGAGCCCTAATCCAGCTGGTAGAATAAACAGTGTAGATTTCCATAAATTAACTGACAACATGCACATCTTGCTTGTTTTCCATGGCAGGATTTCTTGCCACTGATCAGAAATGGGGGTGGTAGGACTGTTGAACCTACCTGAGCTTGCAGGGGCAATTTGGTGGTTCTATAGGCAGAAGGTCTACCCCTTCCGCCTACAGAATCATCAAATTGCCCCTGCAAGCTCAGGTAGGTTCAACAGGTCTGGACACAGTGGCTGAATTTGTCTTGTGGGACAGCAAGGCATGGCTCTTGGGCTTTTATTGGTTTCTGCTCTGATGTTACAAAGAAACAGAGCAAATTATTTTCTATGCCAGAACTCCATGTCACCCCTCCCTCTCTCCCTCTCTTCCCTGCCTACCCCCCCTTGCCCTCCCCCCCAACCCTCACTGCAGGCACAGAGAAGCATTTGAAAATCCATGGCCACTAGGGAAGATTTAAGAAATCTTGTTCACTGTACTTACAGTTCTACAATGTCTTGATTTCCACTCTGGCATTCAACTGTTGGAAAGGAGGCCACTTGTTTTTTAAACACCAACCAAGTATTCTGGGAGTAAACTCTAAGTCTATCATTTATACGTACCTTGGAAGCAGCCTAGAGATGTGTGATTGCCTTTCTGGTCTCCCTGCACCCGCTGCTCCCAAGTGAGTGAGTGCATAAGAATACATTGATGTGAAAAGTAAAACGTATGATGTAGAGGCAAATAGGAAGCAGCCGGGATGATATAAGGGACTACTTTATAATGAGCCACCTCAATGATCCTTATTTTACACTTTTCTGCAAGAATCTCAAGGGTCTTAGGCACATATACGTATCTATCTCATTCCTGGTACCTGAGATCCATTATGTGGAGATGTGAGACTGAACTTGTACTGGTTTGTACATAAAGAACACATTGCCCTTCTCTCTATAAGGAAAAGATGACATTTGGGAGCCATGCTAAATGAAAAAGACCATTCATTTGAGAACTGAAAGCCTACACTTAACTACCAACCTGTTACAAAGCCTACAAGTGTCCTGGTTCACACATTAAATGACCAGGTGGGCTTATCTATGTAGCCATGGGCACATTATATTTTGGATTTCTGATGCAGAGTCCTTTGCACACCACAGAGGTTATTGCAGTTTATTTGAATAACCCACCTTAGGTGTATCCTGAGCCAGTCTGTCAAGGGTGCTCCCCAGCCAAAGGAATGCACATGGCAGATTGTTAACCCTTGTCAAAGCTGACAGTTGTTTCTATGGCTCTGAATATCCATGTACACCACCCTTGCCGCTAGGCAGCTATTCACAGGTCTGTGCTCTATGGAGCAGTTGCAGTAACAGGAGGCCACTCCTCCTCCACCCATTCATTTACCTTCCCCCGAAGGGCTGTGCGCACACAGTTGGAGACTATGCCTGTGTGGAAGCTGCCTCTGCTCTTCCCTCTTCAATCCCCTCCTGGTTCTGGGAGACATTGGTGCAAAAGTGGGTGGGGAAGCACCCAGCCCTTCACTTGTCTGACCTGCCTCTAATTCCTCTGCCCTTCCTCATGTGTTCTACCCTCCAGCTCTGAAGCTGCCTCTGCCTCTTGCCTCCTGGTTTGTACAAGTCCCCACAAATCCCTGGCCCCCTCTCCCAAGTCAGACTCTAGTCCCCCCCTTCCCCCATGCACACTAGTCTCCTGCGAGTCTCTGACACAATCTGACAGGGAACCAGGGAACCAGCAGTGGCTATCTCCCAGGAAATGCAAATGGCATATTAATAGAATTACTGGTGGATCATGCTGGTCAGAAAGAAACCTTTATTCTTGACAGGGTTGATTCATGACTGAACTGAGGCATATGCTTCCATTAGATGTGGCAAATGGGACCGGTGCCTAATCAGCATACAACCAGAGCCTGCACTCTGCTCAGTCCCATGTATGCTGTGTTAAGGAGTGTGGTCAGACTGAGCCAATGTTTCCTTTCTCTTCTTTTGTTGGCAGTAATCTAGCACTCACTGCACACAGTTTGAGGCAAATAGAGCCAAGTAGTTTCAGGGCATGTGCTGAGTGCCAGCTCAGTGAAGCATCTCAGTAACAAAGCAGTTGGCAGATACAAAATTTAAATCTGGCCATACACATTTCAAATCGCTGTTCCCACTGTCTAGTGGGATTCATGATCGCCAATACATGAATATAGTATTCCTGTAACCTCTCAGTAGCTGCGTCTTCCCAGATAAATGCTTAGAGCATTTAAGCTGGCCTGTAGCGTGACTATTCGTCTGCTCTATGTTCAGGGCATCCTCGTGGCATCTTGATACTATCACAATCAACCCCAGGCCTTCACAGTTGTGCCTATTAATTCCCCATGTCTAAGTGCATTAGTATAACAACTCATGTCCTGTCGCTTGACGTCAGCTCTGCGCCATAAGCAATACACAGGACTAGGTCTCCAACAACATATACCATATGAGTAGAATGATGGCTCAATATTAAAAATTTAAGAAAGATATTTGCAGATAAATTCATTGTGAATCAAACAAAGTGGTCCAAAGGATCCAAATCAAAATGCAGAGTCCTCTGTTTTCCCCCAGCCTGTTCCCTGAGTCCAGTTATTTCAGGTATTTACAGAATGAAATGACTGACAGAATCAGAGGAAAAGGCTATATGAAATGCACTGTGAAATGTTTGATTAGTGGTTACATTGCAAGACCTTCTGTTCATTGCCTTTATTCAAAGGCACTTTGGGATTGCATTAGGACTTTCAAGATGGTTTGGCAAGACTAGCTTGGATCCTAAAATAAGTTAACTTCAGGAGGTTCATGGAATGAAACTTTCCCAGCTCCTCTTTTCCACTGGTACCAAAGGTGGGGTGCAAGTGAGAAGAGGTGATGAGAAGTTTTTCTTCTGAAGCGAACTTTTCTTCCCTGAAGTTAACTTATCTCAAGGTCCAAGTCAACATGTTTTGTAAAATAATTCATTTAAATTTAAACCTCAGCCCCTGAATGGAGAGTTTTACTGTAAGATCTTTATTTATCTTAGTATCTCTCAAGGTGCCTTATATGAAACATTGGAAAGATACCCAGTCCAAGGACTATATTGAAAATAGCAGCAGATAAAATAAGAGTCCTGGAAGTCAGCTGCAGGAGCTGCAGGTTTAGGATACTTGTGATTGTATTTGTGTTTTTAATACATCTCCTGCATTTGGTATTGAAATATGCAAGCAATTCTTACCCTGACCTTTATGCTATGGTTTTTTTATATTAAAAAAACCAAAGGTATTATTCTGCCACAAGTCAGGAGAACTTACATCAGTGAAGTAAAATTTATCAAGAGACATGTTAGTTGAATAGTTAATAATACAAGCCAAGTAAGCTTACTCAGAAGTAAGTCCTATTGCGTTCAGTGGGGCACACTCCCCATAAGTGTATATAAGATTCCAGCTTTAGCAATTAAAAGAAGGCCGTTCTTATGCGAAAATTATATTCTTCCAGTCCATGTCCAGACTTGTCCTATGACACCTTCCATGCATATGTGATCCCTAAATGGTTTAGGTTGTCCCTGTATGACTTAGGAAGCATTGATCGCACTTTCAATGGGCTTCATTTATCCCCAAGCTACAAAATCTGAAGGCTTCATTTCTCAACGTGCAGCAAAATCTGAAGGTGACATAAAATTGTGACATCACCATTCAAACTCTGATTCCCTTTAAGATGTGGTTGGCTGAGATTGCCCAACCAGGAAGAAAAAGATTAGAAGGCAAGAAAATGGCCCCAAAGCAGCAGCAATGAACAATGGCTGCCTGCAAACAGTATTGTAAAAGGTGAATATTGTCTTAATTAAGAGATGTCTGCCAAAAGCATGGGGGGGGGTGTTGGAAGGCCCCCTTCTCCCAAATTTTTAGAGCATAATTACAGAAACCATGATACTCAGCCTGAACTATGCCTTTAACTAGTTTCAAGCGGCTCCTATGAATAAGTTGGTTCAAGGAAAACTGGTGGACTCATTTCAGGTCTGGATCAGGCACAATATAATGAAACTGAACCTCTATTCTATGCTGATACAAGATTGCAAAGCTTTCTTCAAGCAGTGTGATTTAGCTCTGGGATTCTGGGGAGGTCCCCCACCCCACTGGCAAACACTTCATTCCTTCATGTTTTGTTGCTGCTATTCCTAAGATTGCCATACTATTTGGCATAAACAGACGTGGTTGTGGCTGGTGCTGCTTACTTCTAGACATGAAAGCAGATGTAAACAGTGGTGTCGTATGAGGGGGTTGAGGGGGCCGTCAGCCTGGAGCAGACTGAGGGGGTGCATCATGGCGCCCTGTCTCATCACGAGCTATTGTGTCCTTCTCAGCATCCTCCAGCTGGAGGGCGGCTGAGAAGGACATAACAAGCACGCACCCTGGCTTTTGTTGTGCGAAGTTGTATGTCCATGCTATGTCAGGTGAACTCCTTGTATCTCAGTGATGTTTCAGGTGAAATCTCTATGTAGCAAATACATTAACAGATAGAATACTTACATCCCAAGAGTCTAGCCTCTGTTTTATGAAAAGCTCTATTCAGAAGACATTAATCAGCAGAGAAAAGACTACCTATATTGTTGTGCTGAACCACAAAGGATTATCTGCCCATCTAATAAATTACTGCTCAAGAGCTTTGTCCTGGTGGATCCCACTGTGAAAAACAGGACAGTCACTCCCATGCTTCACAGGTAAAATGAGGACAAAAATCATAGGGCCACATCCCTGCAATTGTCACAAGATAAAATCAGAGGCTGCAAAATGACAAAATTATGGAAGCTGTAGCAGAAAGGCCAGCAATTATTACTACATGGAATGCACTGCATTTTGTATTTTTCTGTAGCAAGTACCAGGTCAAATAAGCCAATACCAAATAACCCTGCAAGAGCTGGCCTGAATGAATATGGAGAGCTTTCCACTTCTTGGAGGGATACAGCTGGTTGGACCCACCATTCAGTTTTCTAACCCCTGTCAGCTGTCACTCATGCAAAATGTGGATGCAGAAAATCACAGCATGGTGGCCTTGAGTCATATGTTATGTCCTGCTTCACAATATGACTAGGAGATGGAACACTTACCACATGCCACTAGTCATTCTGGTGGTCAAAGCTATATTTAGATCAGCTTCCCCATGACTAACTGTTGTAAAGAATTTGGACTGAGTATACATGAACATGTTTCTGTGGCAGCTTTGTCATGAACATAATTTTCAACTCGGCCCACATTTACTGCACCACTATCCAAAATAGGATCGTATCTTGTCATAGGCTGGAGTTCATAGGGGGTACTAGTGAAGGTTTGGAAGAGTCCAGACAGGAGATCAACACCATGGTTAGCTCACTGTGGAACTGAGTAGATTCCAGATATACACAAGGAAGCAAGATAGTTCACTGTGGAACTGCATAGAACATGGGTAGGCAAACTAAGGCGTGGGGGCTGGATCCTGCCCAATCATCTTCTAAATCCAGCCCGCGGACGGTCCGGGAATCAGTGTGTTTTTACATGAGTAGAATGTGTCCTTTTATTTAAAATGCATCTCTGGGTTATTTGTGGGGCATAGGAATTTGTTCTTTTTCCCCTTCAAAATATAGTCCGGCCCCTCACAAGGTCTGAGCGACAGTGGACCGGTCCCCTGCTGAAAAAGTTTGCTGACCTCTGGCATAGAATAAGGCTGGTTACAAGGCAAACAAGAGCTATAGGACAGGGACAGGGAAACTGTGGCCGTCCAGATGTTGCTGGAGCAATAGCTTCAGGGGCTCTTTCTAGGGATGCACTCAGTCTTCTCCATACTCTGTGTCATCAAACCACTCCCGAGCTGTTACAGGCCAAGAGTATGATAGTTTGTAGATGTGAGTTGAATTTGCAGGCTACGTTTGAGGTGGAGCAATCATACAGCCACATTATCATAAGTAACATTCATCCCAGATGCTCACTATGACCCAAGAAAGAGGAAATGACCTTAAAACAACCCCTGGATTCTTGGTCTGTAAGCTGATTTTTGACTTATGGACGGTTAGGAAAATGCACATTTTAAGGGGGGAAAGCACCATAGAGTAATTAGCAGGAAATGATAATTGTTTAAAATGAATCCCTTCTTTTCAAAACAAGCCGTTTCCCACTTCCCAAAATGTATATTTTAAAAATTTCAATGAGCAGCACCGTTAACAACAACCAATTTGTATGTTAATGCACTGTTTACATATACAAAATGCATATTCCCATTTGTAGAGAAGGTTTTCAGAGTTCCATCCTGAGATGAGAGGGCCGACTGCGTTGGAGATAATTATAGAGAGAGAGGATGGTGCTGCTATGATTTATGCATGTCAAAACCAGAAGTGCAAGCGGGTGGCAGGAGGTTGTGGAGCGTGGCCTCCTGCTGAATGAAAGGAGGCCATCAACAGCGAGTGTGCCTTCCTGAGTGCTGCATTTACATTCACAGACCGACACTTTGAAATCTATTGACTTTGTCCCATCCTAACCTGAGCGCTGTTCTCCTCTCGGTGGCCTTGTATCAATCACGCAGCTCCTGCCCCAGTTTGCCCTGCATCATTGCTGCCTCTCTGCTTCTTGACAGAGCTGAAAGGAACAGAGCTTTGATGATTAATGTAATTTGCCCATGTTTGGAGGCAGCTGTTGGGTCACACAGCGTGCAGAAAATTCAGAGAGGACATTTTTCCTTCCTGAACAAACACGGCCCCCATAGTTTGCTGAGTCAGGAGCAAGGGTGACAGTTGTGGAAAAGCAATGCCATGTCTGAAACATCCAGCTCAGACATTTTGACAGTCCGGGAAGCAACAAGGTGACCACCCAAGGGATTTGTTGTAGCTTTCAACTGCCTCCCTGTCCTTGACAAGAGTCCGCTATTAGGAGGACAGCTGTCTCAGCTGAGGAAAGAGGCAAGTCAGGTGAGCCATTCTAGGGCAGCCAACTGTTCTTGAAAGTCAACATAGGGGTCAGCTGCTCCATCATGTCCAGTTTCAGAAACCCAAGGCAACTGGCTTTTCAGCCTTTGAAAAATGTCCAGATTTATCTTGCATTGGGAGGATGGGTGCTACTCTTTGTAACCAAACACCAGCAGACAATTGGGGGGGGGGTTCTGCTTCCTCCAGCTGTGTTGCTGCTGCATACTGGGAAGGGTAGGGCAAGGCGGCACAGCTGACACAATGCAAACATGCTAGCAGGAGTGCTGGATTGCCTCCACTGGCACATTTGCAACAGGCTGACCTCACCGTCATCTTGCTACTCCCGCCCCCATCCTAGTATGCAACAGTGACTCTGTTGGAGGGAGGTCAGGTGTGTGGCACAGTCCCATCATCACTAGTGCAAAACACAGAGCATTCAACAACGCAGGTGCTTCTTAATTCAGAGCAATTCCCCCTGTTCTCCTTTAAAAGCAAACTGTCACATCACACACCAGATATTTTGAGGCAAGACTAATATATCCATATGAGAAATAGGACATTTCTTTGTTTTCAGGTCTATAATTTAGTTCCAATCTCATTGCTTTCCTACTTTACAGTTTGGGTACCTGTTTTCTTCTTCTTCTGCCTTTCCCCTCCTTTTTTTCTTTAGTTTGCACGATCCTTTTGTTGAGCTAGAGAGAAGGGGAGTTTTACTCATCCATCTCTACCACCCTCAATTATTTGCAATCACTGTTGAGGTTTTCTTGTGCTAGTGATGTCAATATCTGATCATTGGTCAAGTGAGCAGAGGAAGAAGCATTTGTAATACAACTGAGAATTCTGGGCACTTGGTGACTGAGAATTGGGGTAACTTCCAACTCTACAATTCTATGATTTTATTATTCTAACAGCAACAAAACCCTCTCCTTACAAAACCGAATTTTTCTAAATAAGATGTTGAACTGCAAGGTACCAGTTTTTATTTACTTACATTATTTATGTGCTATCTTTCACTGGGTGATTGGCACTGTTAAAGCATCAAAACAGTAAAATAACATAATAAAAACAGGCCAGCAGGTAAAACTGGGTCATTGGCAAGCTTTTTAATATGCCTACATTTTTTTTAAAACATGGAAGAATAAAAGAATGCATTGTTGGCTGCAGGCAAGCTTCTCTGGGGAGGGGATCCCCTGGAAAAGGTCATCTCTTTGGTTGTCACCAGTTTCACCTCTGGCAATGATGGAGCAGAAACAAGGGACTCTACTGATGATCTGAGAATGTGTGCAAGATACCGTAATATGGGAGAAGTCATTCCTTCAGGGCCCAGTCTATTTACGGTAATACTTTAAAAGTCAATACTTGCATATGGAACTGGGCTCAGAAAGGAAGCTCTTTTGACACAGGTGACATATGAACTGAATTGGCTGTGCCAGTAAAAATCCTGGCAGCTGTATTCTGTACCACCTGAAGCTTCCAAATGATCTTAAATGACAGTCCTACATATAAAGCATTCTAGTAATACCAATGAGAGGTTATCCTACCATGTGTAACTGTGGCCAAACAATGACTGTCTAAGACAGGTTGCAGATGACAAACCAGTCAAAGCTGATAAAAGGTACTCCATGACACTGAGACTACTTATGTCTCTTGTGACAAAGGTGCCTTGGGTAGAACACCCAAGCTGCAAAGCTGATCCCCAGGGAGCAGTCCCATGCAGAAAAGACTTATTGCCATCTCCCTGAACCCAGGAGGCATATACCCACAGCACCTCCATCTTATCAGGATTGATCTTCAGTGCACTGGCCCTCATTCAGCACCTCATTGATTCCTGACACCAGTTCAATACTTCCACAGCTTCATCTTATTCAGGAGGCAAGGAGAAATTAATCCTCTACTTCTTTGCTTCCACACTGATTGCCCTTATGTCTGTACAATATGAACATCTGCGTCAAGGGGGCAGATCCTGGAGAAGCTGTCATACATACAATAAGACACTTGAAACCTCCTCCATGTTGGTCCATGGGGCAGAAAGGGAGAAGGGTGCAACATCAGGGGTGGGGCTACATGGTGCTGAACCACTTGTTGCTCCCATGCTAAACAACACGGGATCAAACAATGTCTGAACAGGACTACAGATAGCTGCTGCTTATCAGAAGGGCAGGGGAAGTATTAGAAGAGGATGGCAGACATTTACCTGGCAGCATGATGAGTAACCACAGCTCTGTTTTATAATCAGCCTCACTCAGGCATTATTCACTCATGTGCCTTGTCAGCATTAACAGAAGTCAGTAAGGAAATTCTCACATCTCTTGTAATGACTGCCTGGAGTAGTTAACAAGAGCCAACCACTCTTGATCTATTTTCTGCAAGGGTTTTTAACACTCCCGGTCTAACATCCTATAATTCTGCTTACAAAGCATATGGCATCAATCCATATCTCTCCTGTCTTGCCTGACAAAAGACAAAGGAACAAGCGACATTGCCTTTTATGCATCCAGGCCCAACCTGCAGAGTAGCAAATGTACATCAGGTAAAGCAGGCACCTTTGTGCTAAAACAAGAGTGCATTGATAAACATGGCTTGGATAAACACAGCTTTTAAATCTGCTTGGGTTACAAAGCGGAGAGATGATTTGTGTGTCTGCCTGTTAAATCAATCTGCACATTTCCAAACAAATGCACAAAATGGATGTTGAAGCACTGGCCAAACTGCTCAGCACGTGTGATACAGTTGCATGACTTGCTATTCAGTGTTGTAATCAAATCCATCCATCTCATGATTTATTACTCAGCTACCTGATTTATAGTTCGGCATCAACTTATAAGTCAGTCCTTTTGCTTATCCATCAGTGACACCCAACTTGGGTAACTCAGGAATAACTTTGGAATTAATTGTGTTACTTATAAAGTTACTGACATGACTTATAAATTGCTATGTGGTCAATAAATCAATGAGACACCTGAGAAATTCATCATATGTTTTTTCAATCTGAAACATGATGTGCCTTATAAATCAGGGCCTGGCTTGAACATCTGTTTGGCTCTTTGTGGAAATAATGCTACAATCTATGTTTGTGCAATATTTGCACTGCACTACTGTGGTCTAAACCACTGAACCTAGGGTTTGCCAATCAGAAGGTTGGCGGTTTGAATTCCCACACCGGGGTGAGCTCCTGTTGCTTGATCCCTGCTCCTGCCAACCTAGCAATTCGAAAGCATGTCAAAGTGCAAGTAGATAAATAGGTACCACTCCGGCGGGAAGGTAAATGCCGTTTCCATGCGCTGCTCTAGTTCGCCAGAAGTGGCTTAGTCATGCTGGCCACATGACCCAGAAGCTGTATGCCGGGTCCCTTGGCCAATAAAGCGAGATGAGTGCTGCAACCCCGGAGTCATCTGCGACTGGACTTAACAATCAGGGGTCCCTTTACCTCTTTACTGACTCGAGTTCTTATGAAGGTTAAGGAACCTCAACTCTACTGTAGACATTTATGTCCTTGTTGAAACATTTATTGATGTCTGTCTGTCTGCCTGTCTGTCTGCCAGTGCAGTTGAATGTGAAGACAACAGGATGGAGGCTGTCAAAGTCAGCTCCCCCATGTCTGCTTCTCTCCCTCCCCTCCATAATGTATAGTGAAACACACTGCATGACACACCATGACATCATCACACTGAGACCGTTCTTGCCCACATTGCTGGATGTTGGGAGCAGGGAAACTTGCAGCATGCTGATATCATATCATATATTAATAGTAAAAGATAGCAATAGGTAGAGAAAGGGGAGAAATAGACATCACTTTTTATAGATAGCAAAACATTTCTGGTTCTGCCCTATTTTTCCATACATGCAAGCAGCGGCGGAGCATATGCCCGCGATTCCCAGGGTGGGCACACTCCCGAGGGGTGTGGAGGCTGCCCTCCCAGGCACAGGATAGCTGCTTGGGTGCACGAAGCTGCGCGCGTGCGCTGCAGCCAGTGGTTGGAGCAAGCCGCCGATGGCAAACATTCAGTGTGCCGCCTGCAATTCCCGAGCCTCCCCCCAGCTGTCAAAATGAAGGGGAAAGGGGGGAATGCCACCAGCAAAGTGGCACAGCTCTCCCCTTCTCCCGATGGCTCGGGGTAGGCTTGGGAGCCGCGGACGGCTCTCCGAATGTCACCCTCCTTACCGAGGGCACCTGGGGTGTCCGCCCCCACCGCACCCCCCTTCCTCCACCCCTGCATGCAAGTGGAGGAGCCCTTCTTCTTGAACAGAAGCTAGCTATATCCTCAAGGTCTGTCTCAAGTGTATAAATTATCTCGTGTATAAATTAAACTGTGTCTGCTTAATTCCAGTTGTAATACACCTTCCTCAAATAAGAGACTTGAACCAGCAAGACTCTGGGAAGGAGGCGTATAATCGTCTCTCTGTGTCTGTCCGAGTCTGCAGCCCCCTGGCCCAGGTAGTTTTTATTCACAAAAGAGCTTTTTACAGAGTATTCGTAAGAACCAATCAGATTTCTTCTGAGCATTTCCACAAACCCACGTGGGGACAAGTTAAACTACTAAAACTAATTAAGCACAAATATTTCTGGGGTAAACAAAGAACAGAACTACAAAGAAGAGCATCTGGCAACCCCAGAGGTAATAAACAAGCAATACATATGATAAGAAGGATGGCCAGGAAGACAGTGACCATTGTCCCCTTAATGTGAGATCAGTTTCCTGGCCCTAAGATTAACATCCTAAGATTAATATACATCAAAGAAACTTGCCCACTATCTTTATGGCCCAGGATGCCTGCCTGGCGAAGCAACTGCTGTGTACATGACATGTGAGGAGAGAGAAATGGGCAATAGAGGCAAAAGGGCATCAAAAGGGCATGAATGTAGAATCTTATGGGATTTAATCAGAAATTATCGTCAATATATCAAACCCAGTCAACACAATGCTTTCATCGTGGACACGATGGCTTGATGTATATTCTATAATTCCTCATGGTAATCCCATCTGACCCCTACAGATACCAACCCTTTCTTCTGTTCTGAAAAGAAGAGATGTGCAAAGAGCTGTGAGTGAATGTGACAGTGGTGGATGTAGGTATCTTTCCCCAGTGATGGGGTGGGCACATTGCTGCATCATTCCATGGGCCTGTTGCTTTTTCTGCTCTTTTAGATGTGGCAGTCATTTTGTGTTCTGTCTTACCTTGATGGCGACCATTTTGCAACCCATGGAACAGTCTCACAATTCCAAAAGTGTCCACTGGACTCGAAAGTTTGGAGACCCCTGGATAGTCTTTTGGAGATGTTTATATCTTATTGCCACAGCTTGTTCCACTGGTACACTTTGCAAGAATCTGTGGAAATAAAAATAATCAAAAGATGCCAAAAGTTTTAAATATTCAATTTTCTTAATTTGAAGGGATTCATTTCTCTTTCAGAATTCAGATGCAAACTTTCAGTGCAAAATATGAATGGAAATACTGTATATTTTTTGGGGGGGGATGAATATTTACGCTGTTAGTTTTTTAAAAAACTCTAGTAGAAATTTCTTGGGACTGAGAATGCTCTGAAAACCCAGAATTGTTTGTGGAATTTCTCCTAAAACAAACTCTGCAAATATCTCAGCTAATACTATCATGCGATCAGATCATGTGCTGCTGTCACTATGGCAAACAACACAAAATCTCAAAATCACTCCATATGATGAACTGGAAGATTTAAGCAAAGGACCTGAAAATGTGAACGTAGTTTGTATTTTGGTTTTAACTTATTCAGTGCAGTCATGAATGCAAAGTAGCCAAAAATCAACTGTAAATATCCTTCTTCTGAAAATGAAGCATACATAGAGTAATTGAAAACTGGGTGGATTATGAATAGGCCCCAGAGAGCACTTAGTCTCCCTTATCCTGGGCCTTTGCAGAACAACTTCTGGAGGTTAGGGGAAGGAAAATTGAGACTGAGAAGGGCCCCAGATGAATGGCAGGGTGTAAACTGCACTCCCATGGCTCTCAGTTATGAGGATTGGCCTGAAGCATTGTTGTACCCAAAGGAGAAAATCCAGATAATATCTCATGGGCCTACTCTGCCTAATGGCACCTGTGACAAACCTATCTTTTATGTGGCAGCACTTGGAAGTCCCTGCCTATGAACATTAGGCAGGCACCTTCATTATACAGTTCTAAGTGCCTGCTAAACACTTCAGCAACCCTACCTAGACACACACCTCTCTCATGTATCTTTGTTTATTAAATTCTGTTGATTTTATCTGTATTTGATTGATAATTATTTTACTGTTTTATGCTTAGAGGTTTGTTTGTTTTTTTAAAAAAGGATTTGCAAAATTGCGCAAATTAAATAAATAAACATCAAATAAAATAACAGTAGAAGTGGCCCTGGGTATTCATTCCACCAGCAACGCGTTGGGCTGATTTTCTGTCAAGGTGAGTTGTTAGCTAGTATAAACTTGCACCCTATGAGCAAGATACATGTATTATTTATTCATTCAATTTCTATCCCACCCTTCATCCCAAACATGTGTGATAAGGCATAAATCAAGGTGTGATGGAGCATGGAACCCTGAATGAACGTGAGCTGAGTTTGGACATATACAAGGTGATTGTGCGATGATTGCTTCACTACCCTAACCCATTTAAGCTAATCCTTCTATGGTGGCACCGGAGGCAAGCACTCAGAAGCCTTTAGAGATGTAAAGTTGTTGCGAGGATAAGGGAGACAGACATATACATCATTCTCAGCTCCTCGGAGGAAGGGCAAGGTATAGTTTTTAACGATGTATCAAACGCTTGTTTCATAAGTACATTGGCAGCTAAGCTAGTTAGCTAAAAAGTGGGATTTCTCCCAGCTGCTCTCCGTCATCGATGATATGGTAAAATACAGACATTTTTCCACCTCAGTGACGCTGGTGACACTCTGCAAGCAGAGGCTGATGGGCACTGACAGGGATGGGTAGAGAGAAACCTTTGACCAATATGTAATCCTCCCATCCCAAAACAAAGCGGGGGGGGGGGGGACGAGATGACTGCAGTACACTAGCTCCGCCATCTTATGTGCATTTCACTTGCATGATTTCAACCACACGTAGTTGACGGTGGGCTGGCTGAAATTGTACAAGTCAAATCCCAAGGAAGGCAGAGAGCTTAAAAGCAATCTGTATGCCAGGTAACCCAAGTGGACATGGTGTAAAAAGAGCTTTCAAGCTGTCCACTTTTTATTGAAAGCAAAAAAGAGCTTTCAATCTCTTTGCCTTGCTTGCTGGGCAAGGCCCACTTGGCCCACTGATTCTGAGAGTGCTGGGGGGGGGCGCTCTCTCATCTCTTGCTCACCTGCTAGCCATAGGGCAGCTCCAAAGGTTTGATTTTTGTGTATATGCATAACCCTTGGAACCTATGAAAGATGAGGGATTACCATATTCACTTTCTAGTTTCAGTACTGAAAGTGTTAATCAGACCATGCCTAATTTGTATTTGACCCACAACTTGGCTTTATTTACATGTATGGCATAGTGCTTTTTCTTCTGTGGGTACGCAGGGGTACGCATACCCCTAATCATTTTGTGAATCTAAGTTTGGGCTCATTGAGGGGCAGTATTTCAATATGAGTAGGAAAATGAGAGTATCCCTAAACATTTTTTTTTTTTTAGACAAAAAGCACTGGCATAGATTGTATTTTCTGTGCTGTAGATTTCCTGTTTATTCATGAGGTCTAATTATTGTAGTTTCATTAATAAAATAAATCTTGCCTGAATTTATGCTACATTATGTTTGCTTTCAGAAAATTTTACATAAACAATTGTTGAACAATAAGATGGTTTAAAAACATAATTACAAGACGCAGCACAAAGCAGATGTATGGGCATTCATCCTGATGGGTTTTCAAGGAGGTTATACAACACCTGCTATTAACTAAGCATTCGTTCGCATTTCTTCTTCTTCTTCTTCTTCTTCTTCTTCTTCTTCTTCTTCTTCTTCTTCTTCTTCTTCTTCCCCTACATTATTCAGTGCATTGTTGCATCACTTTTCTTAACACAAGTGCTCCAATTTGTATGGTGGGGGCACAGGGTAGTTGAGTAAAAGTGCCAAATCCACAACTTGAATTTGCAAGTATGGGATTGAATCCCACCTGCAAAAATAATGACCATCTGGAAGCTATCTTACTTTCCCCTTTTCCACTGCTTTTGTGATGGATGAAAAAGGAACGTGTGAGCTTTCCCTGTGGATGTGAGGGGAACTCCAGCTTTATGTAGAGTTGCTGGCAGCATTCTTTGAACCTAATAAAACATTTATACCAACCTTTACCAATCCAGTGCCTTCCAGATATTTTGACCTCACCTCCGATTAGCCCCAGTCAACATAATCATGCTAGCTGAGGCATCAGGGAGGTTTGGTTCAAAAACCAAAGGCTGGTTTGTATTGAGAGCCATGTCCCACTGTGGATCTGGCCACTAAGAACTCTTGGAGGAAGAATGGAATGAAAATGTGGCAAGATACAAAGGGCAGGGGGTGGTTAAAGAAAAGTAGCTGGCATGTTTGCATGTCTACATGCACACATATAGCCTGAGCAAATGCCAAGCTTACACAAACACACATCACAAACCCCATAGAGATATGGGAAATCTGCACAGGCACAGCCCCCCCCCCCAAAAAAAAACCTGGGCTCACATTAAGTTCTTCATATACCCTTTTCAGATGTGGCTACATGCAGCAGATAGCAAAAAAAAATAAAATAAAATGTGAGTGTCTTTGCTTTCTGCCACAAAGCAAAATTCACAGAATAGTCTCCTGTTCCTGTAAATATTCCAATGCATGTATTAAAGATCCTCCACAGAGCATGTGGGTGCATTGTATTTGTGCGTGTATTAACAGCACCCACTTATGTGCACAGGTACTCGGTGTTTTGGGAAACATAGTCACTCTGTTTGTGCCATCTGTTCATTCTACAACCCCCAGCACTGTTGAAGTGTCTGTGCTTGCCAGAGCTGTGCTGATGGGATGTGATTCAGATGCATATCATTTGGCTAGATTAAATCAGCAATATATTGCAATCAGGGTTACAATGCGACACACAAGATTAAACCTCCTCAACCTGAACTATTCTGTTCCACATTGCTGATGGCCAAGTGCAAAGAGGTTGATTAAGGCACATATAACAAGGTTCACCCTGGAAACACAAGTGCAATGCTCAAGCTGTTGAGATTGTATAATGGCCATGTCGGAGAGGCCAATGAATGATAATATTCATCACAAACATTTCTAAGCAATTCTAATAAGCACAGGATAACAGATTACAGGCAGATCAGCAGAACAGATGACTTTGGTTCAGTAAGTTTGGGGGACTTTTCCCCATATGTGCTCATACATCACTTATGTGAAATTTCAATGCATTATCTGGATGTGCCATAATTGCCGTATTTTATTTTATGCAGTGGAAGCATCAGAGTGTAGCCTGTAACTTGAGAGAAGACATTATTTAGAAGGTTCTAAGTTCCACTTCAGTACAGATTTTAAGCACCAGTAGCTCTGTGTGAGGAAACTTCAGTGAGAGTTGTTGTTCTTGATAGAAGTGGCTGGGAGAACATTAGACCTGTTGCAAAATGGCACCTTGTACAACAAAGATGTAGAGCTTCTCTATTTTCAAGGGCTCCTCTCTCTTCCAGACCTCTGGGAGGTGGAAGAGTATTTTGCTGCTCAAACTAAGCCCCTTACCAAGTGGTTGAGCTCTAAAGGAAAGTTGTTGCTGTCAAGTTAGAGAGGGGTGCTTGTGGGATATGATAGACATTAGGGCCAGGATGGAACAACTTTCTTTATAGCAGCCTGCTAACAGAATTTGTATTAGCCTGTGGTAAGGTGTTTGTGGAAGGCAGAAAAAAGTTGCATGGAGGAGGAGTCCCTCAAATAACACCAATTAAAAAGCAATGTTGAGGAGAGGGTTATGTACATTTGTGATGAGGGAGAGGATTTGTATTTCCTGGGAGAATACAGTATGTTATACAATACAATACAATACAATACAATACAATACAATACAATACAATACAATACAATACAATACAATACAATAATGTAGCACAGAAAACATTTCCTGTTTTCTGCATAAAACAATTTCTACCCCAAATTTAAAAGAAAGGACTAGGTGAATGAAAAGGTTTTCTCTTTGTGTCAAAAAGACCATAGAGAGGGTATTAGATAAGACTTTCTGGGGAGTCTGTTGCATAGTTGGGATATCACTACCAAAATGGCCATAGAATTGGTAGCTACACACCTCACACTTGACCAGGGCACCTGGAGCAACAGTGACGTGTGGTAAAAATTTTTATAGGGGAAAAGTAAGGGCAGAGGCACCAGCTTGCAAGGGCTATTGGGAGGGGTGGACTTCCCAACGTCACACACAGAGCATCATGTCTCCCTCCCTAAGCTGGGCAGAAGCTTCCCAGGCTTTGGGAAGGAGGCACCAAGCGTTAATACTGAGAACATTTAGGGGACTAGCCTAGTCCCCCTAGTCCACTGACCGCATGCCACTGTGGAGCAGGGCTCCTGGAGAGGCTTTAGAGCTCAGGTAGGCATATAGAGAGGAAGGCAATATTCTTAGGTAATCAACCCAAAAACTGATATCCCCCAGGCCTAACTCTCACCATGTTGGGGTACCAGAGGGTGACCTGGAAAACAATAGACATGCAGAGCTGAAGCCAATAAATTAGCCTGAAATGAATCAGCAATTGAGGTTTTCCTGTTTTAAAGGATTGTACTGATCATCATATTTGAGGTTCAGAAGAAATATCCTGCCATAAACCTCAGGACTGATTAGGCTAGTATAGTTTTTCCATGATTGATCTGGAAAGAATCTTACATTCTCCATGTTTATTGCTATTGTCCTGTCTTCCCTTATTTTTTTTGTTTCTACTTTGAGTCTTACAAAGTACCGTATATGGCATTGTTCTCCTCACCCACACATTTAATTGGACACCTTAAGAGCTTTGGCCACCCCAAGACATTTTGCTGCCTGAGGAATAGGACAAGATGGTGACCCCTCCCAGTTCACACACAGAAGCTTGCAGGACTCACAGCTGAATATTACATAATTCAAATACTGCTGATGAGACCTTTATATTCCCGAATAGTCATAACTCATAGGGTATATTAACCTACTGAATTTCCATTTCATTTTCTAATCTCTTTGATCAGCAGCTAAGCCTATCTACTTTACAACAGCAGCGTCCAAGCTATTTCATGCCCTCCATCTCTTCTCAACCATGTTTTGGCAAAGTTAATGCATCAGAGAACATACAATTTGTGTGATTGTACAAATTGCTTATTAAGAAAAAGAAGTTTAAAAGCTGAGCCTGCAATTCCAGCATAACAAGAGAGAGAGAGAGATGTATTTGAAGGACAATGCTAGACAGAAATATGATCTGAACTGCATATAGGCATACATTCTGCCATGTCTCAGGGGCTAAATGCTCCAGACAGAAGCTGGTGATAAGAATGATGGGCATGAGCCCTCATTAACAACAATGATCTGCTCTTTCTTTGCCTGTGTGGGATGCTGATGGGCTTTTCTTCCCAATTTCCTTTTCCTTTTTGTCATTTACTCATCTTAATCAAATCATCTTTTGACTTCCCCCTTTTAAGGGCAATTTCAGTCTCAACCTGTTTACTGCTGTCAGCTCATCTGTTTGCATCTTCCAATTCTGCCTCTTTCTTTCCTCTGTCACATCTCATCACTCTTCTCAGTTGTCTTCACCTCCTCCTCAGCCAGACACCTGGCTGACTTCTTAAAATACCACCACTTCTTCTTTCAAATATGAATTTCTCAGGCTCCATCCAGCCCTGACTGCAGTCAAGAAGCGTTTTCACCTCAGCTGTCCCAATCATTCATTCAGAATCCTTGAAATCACCTGACTTTTGAACAGGAAGAGGAATGTGTCTATACTGGGGTGGAAGAATGACAACTTCGATTCTCTCGGTTTTGCATTTTTTCAATCGTACATTCAATTCACCACATTTCTGCAGCAATTGTTGGGGGATTTTTAGGTCCTCATGAAAATTCTTCTTTGTGCAATTTTCTTCTAATAAACACATTTTTGCATGACATTTTGACTAATGTACACCTTTTCCCAAGCAATTCAATAGAATGCATTTCTAATATTTTCACTCATTTTTATATATACCCCCCCCCAATAGTAGCATTTTTGTAAATCATTAGTTGGTTGGAGAACTGTGTCACAAAATTTTGAAGGATGGCTGTCCTTCAGTTCTCACATTGCTTCGGTGGATTCTGCTTTAAATGTAAACCGAATAGAATTTCTCCTCCATCCCATGGCTATTAAAGGTGTTCCAGTAATCATCACCCTCTCCTAGCAACAGAAATCAGCATATGCCATTGTAGTTTTGGATCTGAAAAAAATCTATCTATTTTCTATGAAAGTGTAAACTCAGAGAATAGTTGTATACTGGTGGCTAGCACACTAGTGGAACATTTTTGTTTCACGATGGAATACACTTTGGGGGGGGGAATGAAAAATCACATGACAAACCCACATACCATGCAGCACCATGTGCCAACCATGCAGGTCTCCTAGGAATCTGAATGTGAGACTGATACTCTCATATTGTGCAGCAGATGTAGTCCACACATGTAAAAGAAAAAGATACCCATCTATTATGCATTCTTTTAAGGGTATGACAGAACATTATCAAAGTACTAAAGAGTCGATTCTTAGAATAGATTCTCTACAAGATGTGTATACACACACACACACACACACACACACACACACACATGCACAGTGGTACCTCGGGTTAAGTACTTAATTCATTCCAGAGGTCCGTTCTTAACCTGAAACTGTTCTTAACCTGAAGCACCACTTTAGCTAATGGGGCCTCCCGCTACTGCCACGCCGCCAGAGCACGATTTCTGTTCTCATCCTGAAGCAAAGTTCTTAACCCGAGGTACTATTTCTGGGTTAGCGGAGTCTGTAACCTGAAGCGTATGTAACCTGAAACGTATGTAACCCGAGGTACCACTGTATATATACACACACATATATGCATCCAAGTCTTGTGAAGGGTTCGATTTCCTGCTCATACATTAGGCTTAACAGCAAATACAGTTTGCTGGTATGACTGGTTGATGTTTAATTTCTAAAATGGGAAATCCCAGGGCTCAACTCTATCTGGAAATCATACTGCCTTGCAATATTTTAGCCCTAAATTCAGATGAGATGAAACTGTCATCATTCAATTGTGAGTATAAAAACACCCCACTCTGTGGACGTTCAAATATTATCTGCCTTTTATTTTTATTCCTTAGCATGTTCCAAATGTCCTGAGTCCTGACATTTAAAAATAAATATTCTAGGGCAAAGCTTTGGTGATCCCTTATGCTATTCATTTATTTTGCTTCCTGTCTGGCCTGCCCATCAAGAGGGTTTCTGTTAGTTAAAAAAAAGCAAGCTAAAAATACTAAAACACTAATAAGACTAGATTTCATATAATTCACTGAAATATGTCCACCATTTTCCAACTTAATTCTAAAGATCATGCCAACACCAGCGTAGGAACACTGGCTCTGTTGAAAGATCGTCGGATCTTTATTGAAAAGAGAGGGAATGTTATAATTGGAAACAACCACTAAGAACATCTCTTTTTAGACCCTTGCTGACTCAATCTCATGCAAAGATGGTATCACTGAGAGGAAGTCCATGGTGGTTCTCAGGAGTTGTAATGCCCTAAGATTCTGCCTCAAGAAGCCTCTATTGTGTGGAGCGGCCTTTTCTCATGATTCTTTCCACATACTTCAGTGGAGCCTGTTTGTGCTCAGTTTTCTGTATTGTAGCCTATATGACTTTATAAAGACAAACCACTGTTTGGAACAATTGAGCTCAGGCAATATTAGTGCATGAAATTGTTCTGCAGTGCAGAAACCATTTACTTGGAGAATGGCTGGGGCTAAAGAAAATTCCAGAGAAATAATCTCCTTTCGTATATTATACAGGGAGGAATTGCAGTAACAAAACTACTGCCTGAGGGATACTTATCGGCCTGATTTTTGACAACTACCCTTCCTGCATTCCCCTGAAAAGTATAAGATTGAGTAATCATACGTGTGCTGTTATTTCCTGAGCCAGTTTTTGCCTGTGCAAATGGTAGGAGTATTAAGACAAGACTGAGCATCGTAAGCATCCTTGCCATCTGAAACAAGATGGTAAACTAAGGAACATGAGTGGGCAAATAGGCATGATAATTTTGAAATATGCAGATGCCTCCTGTCTCCCTAATGCAATCAAACCATCCGGACAGAGGCTTTGCAAAAGAAAACCCCATGTCTGGGGCACTACAGCCACCAATTAATCCACCAACAAATCCATTAGCACCCAGCTTGCTTTCCACACTTTCTGTGAATCCTGGTAGCCTGTCTAATGGGCTGTAGCTGAGCAGTAGAGCATTTGCATTACATGCAGAGGATCCCAGGTTCAATCCCTGGCATCTCCAGGTAGGGCTGAGATACAAGTCCTTGCCTGAAGCTCTGGAGAGTGGCTGCCAGTCAGTGTAGGCTGTACTTACCTAGATGGATGTTTTGCCTGTCTTGGTATAAGGAAGATTCCTATGCTTTAAACACACTCTCCTTTGATCGGGAAACTCCTCCTTCAAGATGGGATCCAAACTTTAAAACTTGCTCATTCCTCTGGGAGTGGAACTGTGGTTAGGTAACCTTCCTTGCCCTTTTCCTTCCCCTGCCACAAGTCTCTATCCAAGAGGCTTTATAACACATGAGCCCAATGGGTCTACAGCATCCACATAGAAGGTTCAATATTGCATATATGGGACATTCTGTAAATGTCTCTGTTTTTCTCCTCCTTCTTCTCTGAATGCACCTGTGATCAATTTGACATAAATTACATATGGAAATGTAGAAACTAATCAAGCAGGAACACAAGCAAAAGCCATATGTGCGGCAGCAAAAGTTAGATATAAACAAATTAAATGAATACATTGGAGAAGGTTTGAATACATCAAGCAGATTTTTGAAGTAGTTCCCCTAGTAACACCGGCAGCACAAAGCTGACTTGCTAATAGACTGGGAATAGTTGCCAGTAAATATTTACACTCAGAGCATTTGATGGAGAAACACAACTCAAGGCAAAACTGTCTCAGATTTCTCATTGGCATCAATGCAAAGATTTTCTTTCTTCTATCGCTGTTCCTCCCAGTGGAGAGGAAGATCTTAGAGTTAATGTTTTCTATTGAACATTTTGCCTGAAAGGGAATCTCCTGATTCAATGAGTCTGATAGCTGCGGCAATTTTATAACACTATCTGCATATGTCACACTCTTGGAGGAAGTTAGCCAATTATTTGGGTGGTTACATACGCTGCACCAAAAAAAGGTGGCACAAATTTGCATAACATTTTTCATATGCTAATTTATATGCATAGAAGCAGAATTATAAATTGTTCTTACAGTATAAATTTACTATATAATACTTACAATGCAATAGTTTACTACGCAATACATCTTACCATAGTGGAGAGGACTAAGGTAAGGCGACTGCTCAGTCTGCTAGCCAAGTGCCATTCATTTCTGGGCCCAATTCAAGGTGCTAATCAATAGGAGATGGTGCAGTGCAGGTGCACAGCTCACCTGGCCTCCCTTTGGCTGCATCACTGTGACATGCCAGCATGGTGAGGGAGAGCGGGGAGGTGATGGTGAGATGACAGCCTTGGTCTGGGTAAAAAGCAAGATATGAAGAAGAAGAAGAAGAGAGACTGGGTGCGAATTCACACATAAAATATCTTGAACTGGCTTTCAGAGTCAGAGTGGATGGGTCTATTCCCCTGAACTATTTAGGTGGTGCACATGAGCAATGGATCCATTCTTTCTCTTGTTATTTGATATCCCTGGGTGCCAGCAATCCTCTGAGGCCCTGTTCAGCATTTAAAATTGCTTTGGTGTTGGAGCCAGACACCACAACCTCAGCGACACATGCTAATTTGTAGTGCTCTCTGGAGAACTGGGCTTATTATTTGCTATTGCTCTCAGTTTGGGTGGCAGGAGGAAGCAGGTTGAACGTGTGATCCTTCTTACCCCTGGGTCCAGCAAGTGTTAAAATATAAGCCAGGCTAGTTTCCTGTGTTGAGGTGATAGCCTGGGTGATGGGCCATTAAGGGAAACAAAAGGGAGGGGCTCTGTGGGAGATGGCAAATGGGCTTGCAGTTAGTTAGAAGTAAAACAGCAAGCTGGAGAGAAAGTCAGAGCAACATTTGAGAGAAATGTTTGATTTCTGTTGGAATCCAATGCTGTGGCTATGGGAGAAACAAGACCCTTTGGGAGTGTCAATGCTGTGAATCCCTCCATCGTAGGCTCAGGTTGTATATATGCGTAAATAAGCCAGTTATCATAAAGACACCACAGTGTCCTGCCTCCTTTCTGAAAGGAAGCATGAACCTTAGATAAGCACTTGGAACCCCTGGAGTCTCACACTGTTCAGAGATTAGGGTGCCATGCAGCACTGTCAATCTTTCCTTGCTTCATTTCTGGTTATGCCACATTTTAAACCTTAAACCTTTTTTTTCCTTTGAAAAGGTCTCCTTCTTGTCTTCCAATAAAGCTGGCTTGTCTTGAAAATTTAGGATGTATGAAGCAGAATGGTAACTAAACACTTTTATAAATATAATTTTGGGTTGGCTGTACTGGTTCAAGGTGGGTGTGTCTTTCCTAAGGTCCCAGCTAGTTTTGATCCAGTCACCCTTTCTTTCATAGGAGTGACATGAGAGTTAATGCCCTATTTTGTTGTAGTCTTTTGCAAAGTCTTTGGATGAAAGGCATTATAGAGATGCAAAGTCTTCTATTGCTGCTATCAGCCTGCTGTTTGGGGATTGCTAAAGGGCTCTTCTACACCAAGACATCTGTAGTGAAGATAAATTATTAAATGATCTGTCTTGCACTAGAGAAACACTCCCTCAGCTAGAACTTTGTTTACATGCTTCCTGACTGACTGTGCTGACAGCAAACCCTGCCTTTCCCTACAGTGCTTGCTCAACCACAAAGAACTATCTCAGCCTCGCTGGGAAATATTACATTATCACAGCCAGGGCTGAAGCTTACTTAGGACGTGAGTTTGCATTTTGCCAGGACATAAGTGGACCCAATCAGCACCATGGCTGTTCAGCAGGATAGGTCACGTACCTCCTATTTGACTGCTAGACAGCCAACACTGCTAAAATTAGACAGATAATCATACCACAAAACACATTTTTTCCTTGTCTTTTGCATCTCAGGCTGCACCAACTTTGCTATGAATCACCCCTAGCACATATGATGACTGCATAGCTCAGGAAGAAACAGCAAGTGGGGATATGGGTTACAAAAAGGATCGTGATGGGGGGGAGTTTTAGGGGTGTAACACATTAAAAATGTAAAATGTGAATGCTAAATTATCATCTGCTTCATTACTATCATCAATCAATTTTACATAATAACATAAGCTAAAAAGGCAGATCCTTGCACTTAGAGTTGAGGAGTTTGTTTATGTTAGTTGATAGGCAGCAGGGGAGGATAGATCACAGAACATAAGATGCTCTATATGGGCTACCTCTGAAAAGCATCTGGAAAGTTCAATGTGAAAAATGAGCAGGTAGAAAGTTGGCAGGATCCTGACTGCCTGACAAAATGACACTAATATTATGTTATTATACATTTATACCTCGCTTTTTCCCTGACAAGACTTAAAGTGGTTTGTAGATAAAAACAAGAACTTCTAAAAACATAGAAAAAGCAACCATTAAAATAGAATTACACATCGACAGAAAAATCTGTTTAAAACATACCAATAATTTCAATAAAAACAGCATGGCACCAGCCCTTAAATTAAATCCCCCAAAGCCAATTCTTCAACTGCTGGCAGAAAAATAACCAGGAGGGAGCCAGTCTAGCTTATCTAGGGAGGGAGGAGACCCAAATTTCTCAAGATCCAAATGAAAGTGTGCTGACCTTGAACTATAAACCCTAAAGAGTGTTCAACTTGGATATTGAAACAGCTGCCTCTTTCCATATAAGCCTACCCAACCATCAGAGGAAGTCATGCTTTGTCCTCCTGATATGCTTTTGCTATCTCTTATTATGTTGATTTTTATTGTTTTTAGATATGTTTTGTTTCATGATTCTATGTGAGGGCTATAACCTAAAAGTCCTATAAGTAATGCTAACAACAATGCTCTAGTTTGAATGAAAACTAAGGGTGCAGGCCACTGAGACACTAAATATATGGCCACAAAATTAATTTCATACTATTCACCCAAAGAATGGGGAACCCAGACAGAAGAAATGAAACACACACTGAAACATGTAGGGGACAATTGGAGCATTTAACCATATGTATAGATCTTTAAAATATCTATTTGAACTTTCTTACAGATTCAGGGGGGAAAAGCTCCACTTCTGATAATAACCCTTCTTCAGATGAAAGCCATGACACTAAAGTAGTATGCAATTGGTTTCTATAGGAACCCATTGAGTCACTTGATTAAAAAACTGAGTGGCAGGAGAATGCTGAAAGGTGTTGCTGATGAAGAGATTAATTGGTGTGAGTCGGACTGAGTTGATGGGCTCCTGTATCATTTGCGCAGCCATCTGCCTTGCCACCTCCATGAAGTAGATAAGGCATAATGGACAGGAGATGTTTGTAAGAGAACAATCTAATCTCTCTGGAGTTAGAGGCAGCTCTGTGTCAATATAGGCCAGTATCCAATTTGCCCACTGAATTCATATTAATTATGATACAAATGATAAAAGATTCCTATCACATACAAAGCCCATTATTTTTAGAAAGTACAGGGACTGTCTGACTTGTGCTCAATCTGCAATTTTCATGAATTGGCTGTTTTAAAGTTCACCTAGGATATTTAACTAGGGGACGCAGGTGGCGCTGTGGGTAAAAGCCTCAGCGCCTAGGGCTTACCGATCGAAAGGTCGGCAGTTCGAATCCCTGCAGCGGGGTGCGCTCCCGTCGTTCGGTCCCAGCGCCTGTCAACCTAGCAGTTCGAAAGCACCCTTGGGTGCAAGTAGATAAACAGGGACCGCTTACCAGCGGGAAGGTAAACGGCGTTTCCGTGTGTGGCTCTGGCTCTGGCTCTGGCCAGAGCAGCGATGTCACGCTGGCCACGTGACCCGGAAGTGTCTCCGGACAGCGCTGGCCCCTGGCCTCTTAAGTGAGATGGGCGCACAACCCCAGAGTCTGTCAAGACTGGCCCGTACGGGCAGGGGTACCTTTACCTTTACCTTTAGGATATTTAACTAGAAAACTATGACAGTCGATATGATGATAAGGGTGGCAACAACCACCAACACCCAGTTCAGCTAAGTTCAGTGGCGTGGTGTGGGAGAGCAGGAGGCGCAATATTGTTAGGGGGTGCAAAATTTCAACACCCAGTGCTGCCTCAATACAGCTGTGTGCTTCTGTCACTGGGTTCTGTTGAAAACGGCTTCTCCATGCAAACGAGGAAGTGACGTCTTTGGACACCAGAATGGCTATTCTTTGCAATCTGCTGGGTGACTCAGACGCTGTTAGGCAGCTGAATGTGCATGTGTACTCCATCTTATTCCCTCTCTCCCACCCACCCTTCTGCATGGTTCCGGGTGCTGGCAACGCATGCTATGCCACTGGCTAAGTTTGTCTAAAATCAGTACGATGGGACTGAAATAATGCCTTGCATGCAGGCTATGAAGTTGGGGCAGGGCATTTGGGGGGGGGCAGCAGTTTGCCCACACTTTCTGGTAGTCTTGCTGGAGGTGGCAATAACGCTTCTCAGTGCAGAAAAGCATGTTTACCTCTTTATTTTTACCCGTAAGCCACCAAAATGAAAGTAGAAAGCATTGCCCTCACTCTGATTTGGCATTGGTCACCAACAAATAACCTGACCTAATTGACTACATGACATCATATTAACATTAAATCAGATTTCTGGTGGCCTGTAGCAGGGGCGGGGGGAAGGAAGTGGGGAGAATGGTGGCCAGCAACACCATAAATCTGAGTATGCTTTCAATTCAACCTTAAAAAAAATGGAGCGGTGACAATCCTATGAACTGCTACCACACCTCTTGCTGAGGTAGGGAATCTTTTTCAGCCTGGAGGTTGCATTCCCATCTAGGGAAACTTCCAGGAGATGCATGTCAGACTGGTGGGTGGAACCAGTCACACAAAAGTCTGAGCTTTTCAACAACCACACCCAACCCTCACATCTCTCCCTGCAGGCAAGCAAGTGACCGCAGTTCAAGGGCATATCACAGCCAAGCAAAAGCCCACAATGGGGGCAGGAGAAGGACCCATGAGAAGTATGACTTGGGGTGTGGCCTAAGCAGAATCTTTAGGGCTTGATAAAGAGACCTGAAGGGTAGCATAAGACCTCCAAGTCTGTGGTTAAGCACCCCTGTAGTAAATATACAGGGTATGATCAAAATTACTGCATGCAGTTTTTAAATAACTTTTTAAAATAAAAATGCAGGGGTTAGAGATAGACATTTAGGTGTTTAAGAGAGAAGTGCCTACAGGGTTATAAGCTAATGATCTAAGTGGACAACTGTCTGTCTATGCTTGTCACTTCAGTTGAAACCAGAGCTGTCATCTTGCCCTGAAAAGACTAGCTTCTTTAACCTTTGCATTGGGTTCTTTCCACTTAAAATACCATCTTCTTGTAGGCAAACTGCTTTAAAAAAAATGAATTAGCAGTTAGCTGTCTGAGCCATCTGTTGGGTTGCGGAATATAAAGTGGTAGATATTATATAACTTATACCTATTTTAAGCAGCCATTTAGATTCAAGCCATGTTTTTCCATGTAAAGGTCAGACTCTGCACCTGCTGGATATCAAAAGTTTGGCCTTTTTTCATAGTTCAACAATCCATTTCACTCAGTTGCTGCCTTTGTTGCCTGCAATCTTCATGGCATTTCCTTTATCAGAAGCTAATGAGAAATATACCCCTCCAGCACAGATACAAAAAGACACCAAAAACAACAGTCAGCCTTGCACTTTTGCCACCAGCATTGTTGTGAGATACACAAAAATAAGTCAACCCCAGAGAAGCTATAACAAGATTGGCACTGTTTTTCCCTCAGGGGGACACAGGAACATTGAAACGTGCAAAGAAGACTTTGAGGTTTCTGGCTTTCTTTCTGAATGTGGCTCTCATGGTGCTGTGATGCCTAAGTTCTTTTCACCTATCACAAATACGGATGTATGAATCAGGGACCATATTCACATTTAAAGCACTATGATGCTTATTTAAACCATTATGGTTTTCTAGCATCCCAAAGTTCTGGGAGCTGTGGTTTGTTAAGTGTGCTGAGAATTGTTAGAAAACCCCTCCCCCACCTCCATTGACCTACAGTTCTGAGAGTTCTGAGAATAGGCATCTCCAAACAACTTAACAAATTGCAGCTCCCAGAATTCTTTGGGAGAAGCCATGACTGTTTAAAGTGGCACCACAGTGCTTTGAAAGTATGGTGTGAATGTGACCAGGGTCAGACCTAGATATGTTGCAGTCCAAGGCAGAGAGCAGCAAGTGATCCCAAATTATTTTGGCACCTGAGGCAGAAAGTTCCACAAATGTTCCCCCTCCCCGGACAGTAAAAAATAAAATATACCAACTAGTGAATAGCTGCACTATAAGCTGCCTAAAGCAGCCACTTTCCTCTGCCTAATGATAAGGCAAGCCCCACTGAGAATCCAGTCTCAACCAACAGTTGCAACTTTCTCATATTCCTACCCAACACTTTTTCAGTTCTTGGTTTGTAATAATGAAAATGAGTGGCATGTCTTTAAAACAAAAGTCTTCTTATATTTTAAAGGCTTAATGCAAAACAAATGCAATTAAAACCCATCCCTGGGCTTTGAAGATCACCCTAGAAGCTATGACTCCATCGTAACTTTGTAATTGCTTCTTTTTGGAAAGTCTTTCATTCAGAACACAAAATAACTATAAAATACAATGTTTAAGGGAGATGGCAGCCGGATAGTCTTCACCTGAGCCCAGGTTCATACACTTGGTGGTTCTGCAAGGCATGGTGGAAGGAAGGTATGAGTTCAGATTGCTGTTAGACTGATATGGGTTGTGGTGCAGCAGGAGATTGCAACAGGGAGAGGAAAATTGGTAGAAACTGAGGAACGCACCTTGCATTAGTAGAACAATGGCTTTCCCCCCAGCAGGAACTCACTGGAATTGAGTTCCAGCACTTCTCAGGTGGGTGCCATTGCCATTACAAGAGAACAAGGGAGGCACTCAGGGTGAGTTCCTCCACCTCTTTTTCTAGAAAAATAGCACAGAGTAGGACTGCCTTCTGTTTGTGGCAGTGTAGGTTTAGTTCCAAACAATGTGGCACCCCAGTACAGCGTATCATGGTGGAAGAAACATTTCCTTCCTTAGTCTTCACTATAGGGTATTGCAAGCAAATGGTTGCTAGATGCACTGGCCCACCCACAGGGATGCTGTTGGGCAGGCTGAGGTGGCCATGCTAAGCTCCTTTTTAAAAAAAAAATTCACATGCAGCTTTAAGCTTACTCAGCTTCCTTTTTGGGGTGGGGTGGACTTGCAGGGGAACTGATGCCTCACTTGGGTTGAGCTTCATACAATATTTCAGCAACACAGCAACCAAGTTGTCAGTAGGGGCTGTTCATCTTATTAGTGTGCTCCAGGCAACTGTCAGTGCCATCTTTTCGCTCCAGTGCTTCGTGTTTTTAATTCGGAATCTATAGCTCAAGGTTGCACAATTTACCTGCCATAACACTTCTCTTTTCTTCCCATGCCTGACTTCCTTGTCATGTTCCTATTAACCATTACGCCACATCTCAAACTCCTAGGATTATCATATCAAGGAGCAAGTCCTTGTTATCATCCCAGGGCTTTTACAGAGATGGCTATTCTCTCAACTGTGAAATCACTGAATGAATGAATTCTCCCACACAGAAACCCTCTAGCTCTTCTTTTCCATTTACCCCAAGACTGGCTACGTATAATAGGATGAATTTTGGGGGGCAGCAAGGGCTGGGTTGTGTTTTAACAGAATAGTTGTAGGTTGGTGACATTTATAGCATATTATCACTCAGCTAGTGTTCAGTCAACCATCGGCTGCCTCGTTTACAGCCATTTCTCCAAGTGATCTCAAAATACACAGGAAAGATTGCTTCATACTGACTTAGAAAAAAATAGAAATTTATCTAGTTATAACCTGGAATGGAAATTCCCTGTGTTTTGATAACTCCTGGCTGCAAGGGCCATCTACTCAGCTCTAATATGTCTTCTGGACTACCTTAGAAGAATGAAGATCTGCACTATCGTTCTTCTGGCTTTTATGAAGCTAATCCCAAATTACACAAATGTAGAAGACCTTCCAGATAATTTCATGTTAGAAAGAAGCAAAAATCAATGACAAGATGATAAAATTAAAACAAATGATGAAAGCGGGAATCTAACTCAAACTTGCTTCCAAAAATTCAAATTTATATACATTTCATTTGGTTCAATCAAGTCATAATGATTGATGCAGGAGTTCCTTGGGAGAAGAACCAGGGTCTACATTTGCTGTTATTAGAATTATTGAAGTTTACACTGTCTTAATTGCCTGACGTTCTCTCCAGAGAATTGGACTGTAGCACCTAATGCCTTTCTAAAATGCCAGTTAGATCAGGTTGTTCTGGCTGGGGCTGATGGCAATAGCGTAGGTAGCCAGGGGCAGGTGGTGGTAGTTTTGAAGTCCTCACCAGGTGGATGTGGGGCCTGTAGGGTGTCACAGGGGTCTGCAGTGTTTTATGTTGGCTGCTGCATACCAGGGGTTTTGTTTTTGGGAGTTTGCAGGTGGCACTGTGGTTGCTTGGCAAGCTCGCCTTAGAAGGTCAACCAGATGATTTCAAAATTAAATGGTTGTTGGCAAATGTTGATAAGTGCATCAGCTATAGGGTGGCCCTATTTGCACTAGCGGCAAGAAATATAAGAGCAACCTTTCTGGATGGTGCAAGTGCTAAATCCTAGGGATGCTGACATTGTAGATTTGCCTTGTTCTGGTGTATGCAATTTTTTTTCTGTTTTGCAGTTGTGCAATTTGTGTTCACATTGTATTGTAATAGTCATTGGCTATTTTGATTTCCCCAAAAAAGCTCAACAACTTTGACTGCTTTAAAAAGAGCTAGAGGCACTAGCAGGGGTTGCTACATGATGGCTGACGGGAACATGGACCAAAACATCTAGAAAGCATTAGGATGGAGAGGACTGCATATCTGCTTGGATATGATGGAGGTGTTTTCACAAAGAGGCTGAGGTGCTGTCAAAGGATTTAGCACTTCTAAAAGAAGTGTAACTAACCTATGCACAACAATGCAAACAATCAATGCAACATATTCCTTTGTCCCAATATGTCAAGGAATGATCTACAGATAACTTCATAGGGGATTTGAGTGTAGGTAATTATCAAGAAACAGAGCTAGCATATGAGTGAAGTATGTGGATGTGTTCTAAGTAAAATACAGTATCTTTTCAAAGCTGGATAAATCATCAGGCCATCATCCTTGATTTGTCTTAGAGAATTTCATTCATTATTTTTATTGATTATTTAGCTGAGATTTGTGCATTGCAGGGCATTGGACTAAGTGACCCACAGGCAGGGGTGAACGAAGGCTAACCAACACCAGGGGTGAGTGAAACTGCTGGCTACACACGCATTGTGCCGCAACGTACAAAGTATACATGGTGTCGCTACATAGGGCGCACGTACGGCGTCACTACCTACAGTGCATGCATGTGACACTGTGCATGCGTTGTATATAGTGGTTTGCTGCTGGTGCTGCCCAGTGCTGTATGGAACCTCTGGTGGGATCCTCTGCTCACGGCGGCGGGATCCTCCGCTTGTGGGCATGTGCGGCATTGCTATGTACAGCACATGTGTGCGACACCACACACGCGTTGTATGTAGCGGTTTGCTGCCGGTGCCGCTCGAATGCCGTACGGACCGTGGCAGGATCCACTGCTTGCGGCTGCAGCTGCAAACGGAGGATCCTCCACATGAGGCTGCAGTGGCACAATGGCTGCTTGCGCTGCCGCGCCTGGGGGCGGTGGGACAAGCACCCCTCTGGGGTGCCTTCTTGTCACCCCCCCAGACATGGCACCTGGGGTGCACCGCTCCCCGCTCCCCCTTGCGATGCCACTGCCCTCAGGGTCCCTACAGTTCTATGATTCTATGTACTCATACCGTTATCTGGGCATACCAAATCTTATACCTCAGCCTAGGTATAGTGAGGCCTAGTCTCCACCTCAGAAAACAATAATAGACTCATAGAATTGTATGGTTGGAAGGTATCCCAAGGGTCATCTAGTCCAAACCTCTGCGATGCAGGAATGTCAACTAAAGCATCCATGACAGATGGTCACCCAACCACTGCTTAAAAACCTCCATTGGAGGAGAGTCCACCACCTTCTGTGGGAGGCCATTCCAATGTCAAACAGGCAGTGGTGGCTGGGACTGGTAGGGTGGAAGGCAGGGAGACCAAGTGAAGGTGAAGCCAGAGCTTATGATAGGCAGAGCCAACTAATTCTCATTTTACCCCATCCTCCTATCCGCTGAGTTCTACAAAGCCAACTTTGAGATTAAGGAAGAGGAAACTGACAGGCACCCCCTGAACTGGGTGTAAATTGGAAGGCAGATAGGTTGGTGGAGATTGGCTGAAGGCAGACTGAGGTTGGTGGGGCATTGCCCCATTTTCCTTAATGGCTGAGCCACCAGTGCCAACAGGGTTTTGCTGATTCCTGCTGTGCTCACATTAATAAAAATGGAGACAGTTCCCAGGGATACAGTCCAAGTTGTAATAAAACATTTTGTTTTTGCCTTTTGTTTTTCAACTTCTCCACTGAGATTTTGAACATGCAATAAATGGTTCAGGGAACAAACTCGACAGCAGAGAAGGCTACTGCTGAAATATTAACTAGGGGTTGGTAGCCTGCTGGCTTACTAAATAAGTTGGTAGGGAGCTGGCTCCCCACTGCGCACCACATTCTGATCCTTGACACTGGTGTTCTCAGGGAACTCGGAACAGTGGGCAAACTTATACATATGGTAATTACCTGAAAAAAAAGTAATTAATTTTTGTCCTATTTCAGCTGCACACGCTGGGCATACAATGACATTTTGCATAATACAGAGAGGCTGGCTGATCGAAAGGGCTCGCAAGCCCTATAATTTATTGTACCTCCCCAGTTCACTGAATTTTTCCACAGGGGGGTGGTTTTTATTTACTCTTTCACGTTTATGGACTACCAGCCCCTAATAAAATATTTTATTTCCCCCTCCAATCTTCCTGTTGAAGTGCTGGGCTTCTGGTTTTATTTTAAATAGTTGAGTTTTTATAGGAGGTCACAAAGGCCACTTATAATGAGACACAGTCTGAACCGGAAAGGTCCGTGACTGTTACGGGAAAGGCTTTTGTCTGCCCTGGACATTTGGGCCAAAGGCAGCACTCGATTTGGTTCTGATTCTACACATCATTCCCAGTAGACCTTTTCTTTTTTAGAGGGCATTTCTTTCTCTTGACCACTAACACACTTTACACCACTAACACACTAACACCACTAACACAATGAGTCTTTGGTGAATTGCATAGTCTCTTTGAAACCAGTGGGTAACAAGAGCTGAACAAGAGCATTATGAATAAGGCTCAGCTGCATTTTCCACATTTTAAATTTCTGCATAGAAAAAGCTATACTTTCAACAAATGTAGAATTTATTTAAAAGGCAGTCAGTCAGTGGAAATGGGGTTTTGGTGTGTGTGTGTGTTTAAAACAACTTTAAGGAGAGCAACTTCCCAGATTGGAGCTCTGAAGTTCCAAGGCAAGACCTGTGGGATGTGCAGAGAAGACCATGATAAACTTGGCTGAAGGAACTTATCTAATCCGTGTGTGAGCCATAAAGCCCCCTCTTTTGAATGTGCACTTAGAATAAGAGTCTGTTCATCTGAAGGAGATTTACTCAGGAGTAAGTGCCCATCCACACTTGACTTCTCCCATGCCTGGAAAGCATGGATCTCAGTGGTTTCGTTTGTTCCATGCATTCTAGGCATGGGTCAGAGCGGTTTTCTGTTTGCCCTACCACTTTTCCTGGGAAAACTTGCTCTTTACTGCTGAATCAGAGCAAACATCAATCTGCAGAAATGTCAATCTGATTGACATTTGATCCAATTCAGTGGTAAGGAGTAGGTTTCCCATGTGTGGGGGGCGTGGACAAGCAGAAGTGTGGACAAACCCTTAGTGGATGTAGGATTGCTGCCCTAAAAGGACAATGCTGGGGATAGGGATGGAATTTTCGAGGGGGGGGTTGTACATTGTATATCAACTTCTTGTATTTTTAGGAAAATTGCAATCTATAAATATTTAAATAAATACCCTGCTCAGTTTCTCTGCACAGCTTTTTTTCCTAATTCCCATCTTGCTCCTTGACTTTGATCAGTTGCATTTCATCCCCCCCATGAGATTCACTAAAAATTCACTAAAAGCAATTCTTACACATTATATACACTATTGCACCCAGTATTATACACATATTATGAAATGCACTACATGTATATACAGTCTAGGTTTCCTAAACTAACCAGCACGTAAAGAGATATTCACAACAATGCATAAAATGTATAACTTACAAAGTTAAGCTGTAGAAATATAGTACCACTTGTGAATTGACTCTATGTACAATAGACATATTTTTATGTTTAACCTTGTTGGGCTTTTTTAAAAACAACAACAACTATGCATGAGCAGCTTGGACATAAGCAGGTGCTTGATGCAAGAGGAGGTCTAATGTGGGCAAACTTTATTGGGTCAGGACCACTAAATTTAGTGTATAATCCATTTAAAACTGATTCCTCCTTCATCGTTAGCTAGGGAAGTCCCCTGGTCTCCTTTGAAAACTTGTGCACACGAAGCCTGAAAATAGGAAGGGAAACTTGCAGCTTATATTGACATAGTTCTAATTTCATTTTTCTTTTAAAAAAAAATAATTTTTATTCGTTTTTCAAACACATAATAAAAACAAAACAAGACAAACAGAAGAAAAACAAGAAAATCAAAACACACAAAACAATTAGACCAATATAACTTCATTTCATACCCTTCTTTCTTTTGACTTCCCCATACCTCCCCATCTCTGCATCCTTGTTTAGTGATTCTTTAGCAACCCTTTAGTCAATTATCCTGATTCCCTTTCATTAAATTTCCTTTAGCTTTTTAGTTACAGCTGCAATTCTCTGCTTCTTACCCCATGACATCTTAGCATTCCTCAATTTTACAATAGTTTTTAAGGTATATTTTAAATTTCTTCCAGTCCTCTTCCACTGTCTCCTTCCCCTGGTCGCGGATTCTGCCCGTCATCTCAGCCAGTCCCATAAAGTCCATTACCTTTGTTTGCCATTCTTCCAGAGTAGGTAGTTCTTGCATCTTCCAATACTTTGCCAGTAGAATTCTTGCTGCTGTAGTGGCATACATAAAGAAAATCCTATCCTTCTTTAACACCAATTGGCCAACCATGCCCAAGAGAAAAGCCTCTGGTTTCTTAGGAAAAGTCCACCTAAGGACCTTCTTAATTTCATTATAGATCATTTCCCAGAAAGCTTTAACCTTTGGGCAGGTCCACCAAAGGTGGTAAAAAGTGCCTTCAGTCTCATTACATTTCCAACACTTATTGTTAGGCAAGTGATATTTTTTTGCAAGCTTGACTGGGGTCATGTACCACTGATAGATCAATTTCATAATGTTTTCTTTTAAAGCATTACATGCAGTAAATTTGATACCGGTGGTCCATAACTGTTCCCAGTCAGCAAACATAATATCACGACCGATATCTTGTGCCCATTTAATCATAGCTGATTTCACCGTTTCATCCTGTGTATTCCATTTCAACAGCAAGTTATACATTTTTGATAAGTTCTTAGTATTGGGTTCCAACAATTCTGTTTCTAGTTTTGACCTCTCTTTCTGGAATCCTATTTTCCTGTCCTGTTTGAATGTCTCATTTATCTGATGATAATGCAACCAATCTCAAACCTTGGGCTTTAATTTCTCATAACTCTGAAGTTTAACCCTTTCACCATCATATTCTAAAATTTCATGATATTTGGCCATTTAGAGTCCATATTAAGTTTTTTTACTTCCCTCGCTTCCATTGGTGACACCCACCTGGGGGTTTTATTTTCCAACAGATCTTTATATCGGATCCAAACATTATACAGTGCTTTCCTTACAATATGGTTTTTAAATCCTTTATACACCTTTACCTTGTCATACCATAAATATGCATGCCAACCAAAACTATTGTCGTACCCTTCCAGATCCAAAATGTCCGTGTTCTCAAGAAGTAGCCAGTGTTTCAACCAGCAAAAAGCTGCCGATTCATAGTAAAGTCTTAAGTCCGGCAGGGCAAACCCCCCTCTGTCTTTTGCATCAGTTAAAATCTTAAATTTTATTCTGGGCTTTTTGCCCTGCCAGACAAATTTTGATATGTCTTTCTGCCACTTCTTGAAACAGTCCATCTTGTCCAAAATCTGCAGCATCTGAAATAAAAATAACATTCTAGGCAATACATTCATCTTAATAGTAGCGATTCGGCCTAACAAGGAAAGTTTCAGCCTTGACCATATTTCCAGATCTTTCTTTACTTCTAACCAACATTTTTCATAATTATCTTTAAATAAGTTCACATTCTTGGACGTTAAGTTTATCCCCAGGTATTTTTCCCTTTTCGTTATTTCCAAGCCTGTTTCATTCTGAAATCTCTCTCTTTCTTCCATTGTTAAATTTTTCTCCAACACTTTCGTTTTTTGTTTGTTCAATTTAAAACCTGCTACTCGACCAAATATTTCAATTAGTTCTAATACTCTTTTAGTGCTAGTATCTGGCTGTTGCAGGGTCAATACTAGGTCATCTGCAAATGCTCTTAGTTTGTAGTGTCTAACTCCGACCTGAACTCCTTTAACCAACTGGTCCTTTCTAATCATATTTAACAAAACCTCCAGGACTGATATAAAAAGCAGAGGGGATATTGGGCATCCCTGCCGTGTACCTTTTTCTATAAATATTTCTTCTGTTACCACATTATTTACAATTAACTTAGCTTTTTGTTTAGTATATATTGCACCTATACCGTTTTCAAAACCTTGGCCTACCCCCATCCCTTGGAGATTCTTTTTCGTAAAAGTCCAACAGATGTTGTCAAAGGCTTTCTCCGCATCCACAAAAATCAGAACTGCCTTCCTGTTAATATCAACGTCTAACAACTCCAAAATGTCTATAATGTTCCTCACATTGTCTGACATATGTCTCCCTGGGAGAAAGCCTGTTTGGTCCTTATGAATCTCCTCTATCAACACTCTTTTCAATCTTTTTGCCAAAATGTCTGCAAAAATTTTATAATCCACGTTAAGTAAAGATATAGGGCGGTAGTTTCTAACCTGGTTCTTCTCAGTTTCTGTTTTCGGTATAAGTGAAATAAAAGCCTCTTTCCACGATTCAGGTGCCTTTTTCCCCTCCAAAATTTCATTGCAAACTTGCTTCAGTGGTTGTATCAGCCATTCTTTCAGCGCTTTGTAGTATTTAGCCGTCAGGCCATCTGGTCCTGGTGATTTTCCCAGTTTCATGTTTTGAATGGCACCCTCTATTTCTTGTTCTGTTATTTTCTCATTTAAGATCCTTTTGCTTTGTTCTGAAATTTTTGGTAGACCGTATTTTCTAATAAATTCTTCTATTTCATGTTCGTTAACTGGCCCTTGTGCATACAGTTTCTTAAAAAAACTTTGAAAGCAATTATTTATCTCATTAGGTTTGTGGATACTTTTTCCATCCATTTCTAGACTTGTCACAGTGTTCAATTTCTGCCTTTTTTTCAATTGCCATGACAGAAGTTTCCCACATTTATCCGCTGATTCAAAAGTCTTTTGTCTCATTTGCTTTATCTTCCATTCTATCTGTTGATTCATAAGCTCCATGTATTGCATCTGGTAAAACTTTATTTCTGACATAGTTCTAATTTCAAAAGCAGCTGTGCAAGTGATCGTTCAGACATCTGATAAGAGCAACTAATCTGTCTCTCCCCTGGAAGCGAGGACAAGAGAAGGGGGGATTGTTACCTATCTCTGACTCCATGCATATTCGGTGCATTGTGCTATGCTGTAGAGGAACAGTGGTGTTCTTGTTTTTTATGGAGGCGGGGAGAACGTGAGAAGCTAACTGGACATCCTCAGTTGTTACTCTTTACCAGGTTCAAGATCTTATACTTCTCCAAGAAAAGATACCTGAAAATTTTATATTGAAATCTAGACAGGCAAGACTAGAAAAGAACAACACTGAAAAGAAGCAATAGGAACCACTCCGAAAACAATTTCAATTTCATAGTAATATTAAAAGTAGCAGTGAATTTCTGCATGCTCTGCCTCAAGGCTTTCTCTGTTAATTTACCAGTTAGCAATCAATGTTAAAATATTCATTTATTCTTACACTGTTTTGGTAATGGTAATTTCTTGCATCTGTCTGTATGAGGTGGCAGTAGAGGCATGCAGTTTAAAAAAAGTATTTTAGGAACATTTAGAGAAAGGAACATTTAGAGAAGGTGGCTTTGGCATCTTCAGGTACATAACTTCAATCTGCAGAAGGTATGAACACTGAACAACCTTTTACAGAACACAACCATTGTCCCCATATGATGGATGTAGAACTGAGGCATAGTATTTGGTTAAGAGACTTAGTCTGCACTGTTCAAACAGTTTAAACAAGCTGTTTCCCTGCTGCCCTCCAGATATTTTTGACTACAACACCATCAGCTCTAGCCAGCACTGGCCTGGAGGGTACCAGGCTCAGGAAGTCTATTTTACACTATGTGCATTACAATTTGACTGATTTTCTTTTCTTTGTGTGAGAGAGAGGTGGCACAGCATAGTGGCTGACAGGTTGGACTATAAACTGGGATCTGCCTCGATCAAATTATACTTACTTGGTGGTCTTGGGTGAGTGGCTATTTTTTTAGCCCTCCCATCATGTATATTTATCCTGCAGGGCCCTCAGCATTGCCTGTCAGTAGCTCCTGAGCAGAACTGTTAGCATACCGCCCAACTTTTCAGGAGCCAAAATTGGGACGTGCGTCTTGTGGGATGCGCTCCTGAGTGTGCCATGTGACTCTTGCTGCACTCTCAACCTGAATGAAGAGCTTTTTTGGAGTGACATCTTGCACAGTGCCCCAAAACACACAATCAGTGCTTTTGGCAGGCGAGAGCATGGTGCAAGAGAGTGCGAGATCGTGGCACCCAAAATGGCCATCATGATCTCACACAAAAAAGGGATGTCCCGTTTTTTCCGGAGCACTTGGGAGATATATTTTAGGAAGGACACAGATAACCTGGTCAGTCTCCCCCATGATCATGAGATGTAGTCATTGTAGTAGCAATGTCTAAATCAGTATAGCAGTAGAAATAAATTATCATACTGTATATAATGTTAATACAAATCTGTGCTTTTTTTGAAGAAATGTGATGCATTTCCTCTTTTTTATTGATGCACAATGAGTGCCCTACCTCTGGGGCATTAAAAGGGCACATTATGTTGTACTACTGGTGCTGGATCAGGCCTACTGCTATTGTTGTGCTAAGCATTAAATGTGGGGATTTAACATCTGGAATTGCTTCAAGTCAATTGGTTCAATGTAAATTAAGGCTTCCGGTTAAAGTGCTAACACAAGGTGTTTTAAGAATGGGACTACCATGTATCCTTGTTAAGGAACCTGCCATTAAAAAATTACCAAGATCCAAATCTCCTTCAGTGAAAGGGTGATTGGTTTTGAAATTCAAAGGTCACCTCTGCAGTGAAACAAACAGCCAGCCAGATACTGCTGATTTGGAAATATTGCACTTGTCCTAAATAGTTAATGCATTTACAGCAGCGATTCTAACTCCATTTTCTGTCTTATTTTTAGTTTTTGCATACATATTTAAGGAGTAAGAACACTATTCGGTTCTTCAGCTTGATTGGATCAAAGCAGAATGTGATTTTCAAGTTCACACACCTGAGGTAGGAGACTAAACAACAGAAAAGTGACACCAGGCCAGGCCATAAGGAAACCACTAGAAAGGTATAAGTATTTGTAGATGACAGTCCATTCATCATATGCACAGAGTTACAGGTATTATATGCACATGGTTTTTGTGGAGCAGGGTTGTAAACAGTGAAACTGGAGGAAAATTAAATGCAGAAAGAACAGGGACATATTGGCACCGCCAGTCAACACCTGCAATGTTGCGAAACTCTTACTTGTCCTGATTTGATCTACAAGTGCTAGCATTAAACTTCTTGGTGAATTGTAATTCAGCAGTTTCACGTTGTAGTCTCTCTTTGATATTTCTTTGTTCCAGTATGGCCACTGTGATATATGCCAGAGTGAGGTTTAAGTGTTCCCCCTTTGGTTTTTGAATATTGCCATTATTAATAATAACAATTCTAATACTACATATATAACAAATATATGCATTTTGGTACACATTCTTTGATTGGAGAATTACACTGCAGAATTAACAGAAGTGCAAATTTCAGAGAAGAGCTCTGATTTGGTTTGTGTAAAGGTCTGGGAAGTGAAAATTTTGTATTTTCTTCCTATTCTGCTTAAAACTAAAACAAACTGCAAGCAAGGCTCAGCTTCTCTGAGAATCACCTTCCCACATCCCTTCAGGTAACTTGCATCTCATCTTTCGTGGGGGTTAGGTTCCTGGCCATCATGCCTATAAGCAAAATCTCTTAAAGCCAGTAACTCCCGGAACCGCCCCCCACTGCAAGGTGGAGGGCTGTTTGCCTGGCTTTGGGAAGATGGCAGGAGGGCTCTCGTAGGGGCCTAGAGTCCTCCTACTTATTTACGAAAGCCTAGTAAGTGCTTCATCAGCTTTGGGAAGGAGGAAGGAGGGCTTTAGGAGCCCGCACACCTCCTTCCCAAAACTTGGCACCTTACTAACCAAGCTTTGGGAAACTGGCATAACTTGCTGCCTTCCCAAAGCTGGGTAAGCAGGTTTGTTCAGGTGGGGAAGGGAAATAAATAAATGGAGAATGGATTTCTTTCTTTCTTTCTTTCTTTCTTTCTTTCTTTCTTTCTTTCTTTCTTTCCATAACAATTTATTGATTTTCCAAATATAACAAAAAGTAAAAAATATCACAATACAAAAACAAAACAATACAGATTGACTTCCCTCTAGTCCCTTCCTTGGTTCCATTGTTTATCAATATGTCAATTGCATGTCCATTGTTCAGTTTGAGACCTATTTAAATTACTTATTATCCATTCACAACAAAATTACAAGTAATTTTTAAAACCCTGCTAATGTATTAACCTGTGTACAGTGGTACCTCGGGTTACAGACGCTTCAGGTTACAGACTCCTCTAACCCAGAAATAGTACCTCAGGCTAAGAACTTTGCTTCAGGACGAGAACAGAAATCGCATGACGGCGGCTCAGCGGCAGTGGGAGGCCCCATTAGCTAAAGTGGTGTCTCAGGTTAAGAACAGTTTCAGGTTAAGAACCTGAAATAAACGTCTTCCATTCTTCTGTAAATTTGTTGTCGTCTCTTCCTCTTAGTTTCTTTGTCAGTTTTGCCATTGCAGCATATTCCATTAATTTAACTTACCAATATTCTTTAGTTGGGACACTTTCTTCTTTCCAGAGAGTGGATTTCTTCTGCTCTCCATTTATTTATTTATTTTCCCCTACCCATGCAAAGCTGTGATTGTGTAGGTAAATATAGGGTTGCCATATCTTGAAGAGCAACAAAGAAGACAGCCCAAGCTGGGGAAAGAGAAACGGAGGCGTGGGTATGTGGGGCCGCTGCCACCGCGCCCATGCGCCTCTTTCCTTGGCTCCGGCTGGCAGTAGCCATGGTGTGCAGAGCAGCCCAAGCCCCACCCAAAAGCCAGACATTTCCTTTAAAATGTAAAAATTCGCCCTGATGGGCATGTTGGCCTCCAAAAAGAAGACATGTACAGGTTTTCCCAGAAATATGGCAACCTTAGAAAAAAAGTATCAGATGTGAGTTACCTGTATACAGTGGTACCTCGGGTTAAGTACTTAATTCTTTCCGGAGGTCCATACTTAACCTGAAACTGTTCTTAACCTGAAGCACCACTTTAGCTAATGGGGCTTCCTGCTGCTGCCGTGCCACCGGAGCATGATTTCTGTTCTCATCCTGAAGCAAAGTTCTTAACCTGAACCTCTATTTCTGGGTTAGCATAGTCTGTAACCTGAAGCATATGTAACCTGAAGCGTATGTAACCCGAGGTACCACTGTATTTTTAAAACCCCAGCAGGAGGAACTGTTCTATGCAACTCAAAGCTTGCATGCTAAAGTGTGAACTTGGGCTTGTTCCCAGTAAAGACATTGTCTTATGGTCCCTTGGACCATGCTGTTGCTTGGCATCACATCAGATATGTCAAAATTCCTACACTCCTGTGTAAGAAGTACACAATTCTCCTGTGATGACTGCATATTTACTTCACTGTGCCTACACTATGCATGTGCCTGCAAACATTGTTTTATCCTTCTCAGTCTTAGAATTAGGCTATTCTGATTAATTCAGAGGACACTTGCTGTCTTTTAAAGGTCTTTTCCTAGCTTCCCCTCCGACCTGCTGCTTGCAGGCTCCATGTTAACGCAGTGCTAATTGCTGAATCAATTACCATTCCTTTGAAGGATTCCTCCTCCAGATCAAAGCTAGATCTCAAAAGTTTCCTTCCTGGGTAAATAATGACATATCAAGGGTAAATTGTTAATGTATATTTTTTGAGAAAATCCTGTAAACTGCATTGAGGGTGCAGAATGTCTCACATGGTCTCACACTTAATGTGTTACATTTAAATTGCATTTCTAATTATTATGTTGTAAGTTGCTGAGAGGCTTTGTGTAGGTGACTCACAAATCTTATAATTATTATCATCATTATCATCACAGTGCCTTTAACTTGGGTCACACATAATAGGAAGATTCTCTTGCCGTCACTTTGGGAGTGCCCATGACTGCCCATTGAGCTTGTGACCAAACCATATTTGCACAGAGACACATTTTTTGTAAACTGGTGCCTATGTCTGGGTGGGAACTGGATCCATCTTCCCCACTGCATAGGTAAAGTTTTAAAGTGGGTGGGGGTCACCTGTCACTGAGCTGATACTCAGCTGATGTTGCAATAATGTTAGGTGACCGATTTTTGCTCACACAATTTCAAAATCAAACTGTGTGGGCAAAGGCAAGATCTACAAAGCACTGATTGTTGGTTCTTCTGAAGCACTGTACATCAACCGATAGCTGGATTTTGCAAAACCTGATGGATAGCATTGTCTGCAGAACAACCAGCTGAGAGATGGAGATTGCTAAACCCTCTGCAGAGCACTTCAGAAGCTCTGACCGTCAGGATTTGAGAAGTCCAGTGCCCAGTGCTTTGTGCAGAGCTCCTGTTGCTCTGTCCCAGCTTCTGTTTGTCCAGGTGTACTTAGCTCAAGTGGCAAATTCTTCTGCCTGCACCTTGGAACTTCACTCCCCTCTCCTCCCACCATGCACCCCTGTTACCCCCACCCCCAAATCTGCTGTCAGAACAGATTTAGTGGGTGCATGGGAGGGAAAGTCCTGTTCCACTCATGCATTGACTTTTTTGGATTAAACTCAGTACATTTGCTCACTATAATTGGGTTTCTCATAGCGTGAGGATATCACCACATATATTTATGATAACTGCAGTTTCTGTTAATAGGAACACTTCTTTTTTAAAAATGTAAGTGAAACTAAATATTGTTCTAAGCAATATGGCTACTGTTGGCTACACACACAAGCCATCCCTGTGGATAAAAGTGTAAGAAATAGATTAGGAGGGATTTGCCGGGCATTTAGACAGAGAACGTTCTCCCAGTAAATCTGATTATCAGAACCACATAGTACTCAGTGATTCAGAAAGCCAAAAGGATGATATCAATATCAAGCCTGATTTCTGAGCAGCAAGGCCTCTTTCGCTCTCCCTCCCATCCTCCCTCAGCGGCTGTCAGTCTTTGAGTGTCTAGTAGATGGAGTGTTGTCTGTTCCCTGTCATGAACAAATTGTGTTAGACAAGTGCATGATGTCTCAGCCTTGTACAACACACTGCTGACAGAGAGAGCAGTGATGCAGAACTTTGCAACAAGGGTCACATGCCCTACTTGAAGAACAGAGGGAAATGCCCCTTTTGCTGTCCCTGGGCATGCACCTGCTCTTTGCTCCCACTGGAAGACATTAATGACTGGGGTGGAACAATATTCCATTGGAAGAGGTAAGCGTGGCAGTTGTGTGCATGAGGGTTGGGAGCAGGCCAGGCCAGAGGGTTCTCTGCAAGGTGACACTAATTAATCTCTGTGGCCCTGCTCTCTCTATTTTACATAAGGAGCCAATCAAGACACTGGGCCACCCAGCAACCTGGGTGTACATTAGCAACTTTCTATATCCTGCTTCTTATCTAATGACTTCAGTTCTGCTGACTAATTGGATTCCAGGTTAATTGCCTTCCTTTTCTTTTTGCCTTACAAGGCTTTTGCTTATTTTAGCTTCTCTTGGGTTATAATTTCTTTAGAGTGTGTGTGAGCAGGGGATGATGATGATGATGATATAAAGGAATAGGCCTGCAAGCCCCAAATACTAAGCAGGCTCATGGATAACCACTGGGTTTGCCATTGTTCACATGAGCAATAGTGAAGTGGCCAGAATACAGATGCAAATGCCTATTCTACAAATGTAATTTTTCTGTGACCCATGGTGCAGTTTTGCTAATGGCAATGTCCCCTCATTGGCTTTCCCAAACTGTTTGCTGATTGATCTCTGTATTTCAAAAATATTTCCCACTGCAGCCCCCCACCCTACCCAATAGTTGATGGGCATTGCTGCGTCTTGTGATCAATTATGCAGGGCAGTGCTTACCTGTCCCCTCCAATATTTTATTCCACTTGGCACCCCAGCTCAGACCCAACCTTCTAACACCAGCTGGACAGTGGAAGGGCAGGGTGGTGGTGGGGTTAGGGCGTCGTGGTTACAGTGGCAGAACCATCAGATTAGTCAGTGGTGGTCTTATGGGCTAATTGTGTGGCCACAAGCTTGCTGTCACCATGTCCCAGACCCAGCCTTGTAAAGGGAAGTGATGTCATTGTCATGAAAGCCGTCCTTTGGCTGCACCCCACCTCCTGCTGGCACCACTTGCTACCATTGAGTTGGACAGAAAAGACCATCTTTGCATCTTTGCTGTTCCCCTTTCAGCTTTATTAGCCTGGTAGATATGCCCTAATGCGTATAACTGGAACTATATTAGCCACCACTCTTTGAAAATACATTGAGAACCGTGCATGAAAAGGAGTGAGTTGTTGTATGGCACTCTATCACCATTGTACCTGAGCGTATGCAATTAGACCACGTGGGTTACTGGTAATAGTCCATGCAGCACAGCTGAGCTGCTGAGCCTCGGCAAGCCAATCTCATTTTATAGATGACAGGGAAAGCAGCTCTGAAGATCAATTCAAGCACTGCAATGTGTGTGCAACCAGATAAAGAGCTTTTGAAAAAAATTCTAAAGAGATGAAGGATGGAAATGGCTGTCAATACAGAGAGCAGCCAGAAAGAAGAGGGAATTTAGACATTTGGACCTGCTGCCAAAGAAAAGTTGTTATAGGATCACTGTAGACTACAAGTAGCTGCTCAGCTCATACCGCATGCCAAAACTTGACTTCACCGCTCTTCTGAATTCTACCTTCCCCCTTCTCTGATTCTCTTCCACTAATCACTTAGGATTCTAATGGAGATGAGAGAGTCATAAATGTAACTGTGTTTATTTGTGCAGGAATACAGGTAGTCCCTGCAGCAAACAAATAACATATGGGCAAATAAAACCTTAAATGTCTGTGTACGTGCACCTGGAGCTCTGATGATGTTTTGGGGAGTCCCGATCCCATGCACGAATGTTTAGGGATGCATCCCTCGCAGACTGTTCATATTTGTAGTGATTTAATAAAAGGAACACCTAGAGAGTATATATTCCTTGACCGCTTGATAACTACAAAATATGGTGGCAACGTACTTAATAAATAAAATATACTTTTGCACTCATGTGGCTAAAAAAGACTGTGCCAAGATAATCTTATAGCCAAATGTCCAATAAGATATGCAAACAATAATCTTATCAACTGTGGTGATCACACAGGGTCCCTGGACATTTGACAGTCTATTGATCCCTGTGCCACCACTGTGCCCGCTTTCCCGCTGCCACCAACCCGTTACTCTCGGGTACACACTGAGTCCAGACAGTTGTTTAAATTGAACCAAATAAACAAGTTTATTTTATAAGTATTAACAAGTTTATGGTTTCTCAGATAATACTCTGGTCAGTTTCTTAACTTTAGTTTCTTTACGGGCCTATACCTTCCTAATACCTTCTGACTGATTATCTCAACTGTTTGACTGACTCCTCTTAACAGATTCTCTCACTCTCTCACATCAGACTAGCCCAACCCACAGACTTATCCTCTCCTTCTCTTCTCTAACTCCAGACTGACTTCTTAACAGCTCTAACTCTAACTCCTCCCCTTGGGTTTCTATTGGTTAGTCATTTTACACTTAGTTAACCCTTTCCTTATGACCCAATATGATGTCACACACCTAGGAGGGCAAACGCCACAACAACCAATAACATAGGAGTGCAATTAGATTCTGAAGATACTGAATGCTCTAACCAGATACATATCAAACAAAATAAAAATCAAGCAAAGGCAGAAGCAGCCCTCGTACCATAGTGCTGAGATGCAGCCTTAACAGGACCTATCTTCTTTTTTGCCGCTGTTTGAGATTAGGGCTGCAACCCTTAATTGGCTAGTTGGTTAACTACTTTAAAACACTTTTAATCAGGGAATGTTGTAACTCTGGCTTTCCTGCGTGGGGCAGGGCCTTGGACCAGATGGCTTACAAGGCCCAACTCTCCAGTGCTAGTCTGAATTGGACAACACTTAATTATTTTAAATATAGAATCGTAGAATCATAGAATTGTAGAGTTGGAAGGGAGACCAACGGACATCTATTCCAACCCCCTGCAATGCAGGAATAAAACTGAAGATGGCAGGCACCCTTCTGGAAGTACTGTAGCATCTTCCCTTTCTCTTGGGTTGACAGTTTGCGTAATTAAAATATATATGGAACTTTCCAAGCTTTAAAATTGAATTTACTCAGTATTTTAAGGGTGCTTCTCTCTCACCATATGCATCTCATTAATCATTGGGAATGGCTGCTCCAGAACCATCCACGTGACCTGTTATTTGTACTGTGATAATAAGCACAGCTATAAGCTTCCACAGGGTACATAGGAGAAGTGAGATGAAACTGAAACTGCAAAGCTAATGCCCCAATTGAACTTTTCAGCATTGCTATGATTCCAAATATCCAGGGAGACAGCCGTGTTAGTCTGTTGTAGCAAAAAAAAACCAGCTAAGAGTTTGTGACACCTCAAAGACTAACAAATTGATTACTGCATTTGATGAAGTGACCTCTGGTCCATGAAATCTTATTCCATAATAAATTTATTATCGGGATTTGTGAAACAGCAGCAGCACATCTCCAAGAGCCTTGTTTTCCTAAAGATGTGGCACCCTGCAGGTATTAATTGGCCTGCTATTAGCCAATGGACAGCCTCAGTTTCTAATGAATGATCCTTAGATGCAAATAAGGAGCCATCATTTATACGATAGTGCAGAATTAATTATTCATTGGAGGGAGAAAACCACCAGGGAGAAGGCAAAGGAAAGCACAATAAGCAATTAACTGCTTTCATCAGTACTGCTTGCACCTCATTAGTCTGTATTCATTTAATCAATACTTCTCCCCAGGAATATATTTGTTGCAGGAAGCTATAGGAGAGCACCAGACTTGCAAAGTCCAGGCTAATGGATGCTAATATTTCCTGCAGGGAGGGGGAAGGTATGGCAAAGATGAGACTCTTATGCCCTTTATGGTGCAGTTTTTATAGAAGCTTTGCAAAGGTTTGCAACATTTCACAATGCATGATCAGAGACAGGATGATGTAGAGAAATCCAGGTTCAAATCCTGACCCTATTCATCTCTGAAATTCATTGTATGGTCTGAGCCAGTTAGGATCATTTAGCTGACAAAATTGTTGTAAGTCTAAAAAGCTAGCAGCCACATGATGAGGCTCTGCTACCAGAGCTTAGAGGACCCAGAAACAAAACCACAAAATGATTTAGAAATGTGGCAGGCTGAATTTAGGATTGGAAAAATGAGAAATTGAGAAAAACTGAAATTGACAGATTCATCCATCCCTATAGTATAGAATGAGAAACTCAGTAAATTATTTTTATTATGATTTATTAAATTTATGTATCACATACAAAGACCACAAGGCAGCTAACAACATACAAAGATCACAAGGCAGCTTACAACATAAAAACACAAAATACAGAACATAGTAATAAAAAGAGAATCCCTGCTGCTTCTGGGATATGCCACCAGTGAGGGTTCTCCCACTCTGTGCCATAACATGTAGAAGCACCTGCCACATCATTCAGCATCAAAACAATGTTCATATGGCAGGTGCTCCTGTACATTATAACTGAAGGAGGCAGTGGGATTTGCCACGTGGGAATCTTGTTTTCACTGACATTCCCATGTGTGGAGGCATGAACTGTACACATAACTTTGACCAACAGTAAAACAATTCCAGAACCGAACCTTATAGCTGATATTCTACTGATCTCTTTGTATGTGTGGATGTGAGGGTGGGGTGGTGGGCTGGAGATGATCTGAGATCAAAGACTTTTTCTTTTTAAAAAGCAGCCCAAGGATTCAGTTCTGGATATTGTTGCTCTTAGCCAAAACGATGTGCATAGCTCTGCAAATAAGAAGAAACAACGCCAGCAATTAAGAATTATCAAATGCCTTCCTCACCTGACATAACTATGTAGGACCGGTCTGTGAATCTGGAATATGGCTTCTTTGTGCAAAGATTCCTCAGTAAGCTGCTAATAAATTCTGTGCTTTGTAGTTGCTGATTTATTTATTTTAAAGAGATTAATACTACTAATGAGCTGATTAAACATTGACAATCAGCCGAAAACAGTTTTTAATTAAATTTACATAGAAACAGTTGGCTTTAATTATAACAATTAGTTTGTTAAGGGAATTGAGAGTTTTCAGAAAGTGGTAAATAGACCCCTGCAAAGAAAAATGAGAGAGGGCTGAGGGAGAGGAAAATGCCCCCACCACACAATGCTATAGCAGCACATGCCCCAAATTCATTAACAGGGCTTTGGTCCTGAAGGAAGAGAGATGCTGATCATTTCCTTGCTTCTTCCAAGGGTAGGTTTCTTCAGGCATACAGCAAAAGAAGCACAAAAAAGCTTTGTAAGAACTGAAATGGTATGAAATCCCCAGTTAGTAATTTGTTCATTATACACTTGTAGAGGAATGCAGCATATGAAACCTCTTGGAAGATAAAGTTGCAGAAAAATGATTGAATCTTGTTTACTTCGATTCATGTCTAATATCTCTGATTTTACTATGTGTTACTCACTTTCTAAAAAAAGCATTTTACAAAATTGCTTTTCCTTGCTTTCCTCTACCCACCCATAGTAATACAAGTCATATGTACTAGCACAGAAACAACTTGATTATCTGATGAAGTATGCTTGCCTATTAGGCCCATGCAGCAATGTACATTTGTTTGCATTTAATGTCTTTGTTGTTTTTGCTGTTTCATATTAGCGTGTTTCGTCTAAAAATATTTCTAAGAATGAAGGAAAGAGAAATGGAGAAATACATACAAAAATGCTGATGAATTTTCATAAGAACCTTTAAACAACGCAAACTGATGTGGAGAACTGAGAAACTAAGAGAAACCAGAGCAGAAAGATTTGTCCATTCTTTTGGAGCATACTTTGCAGAATCAAACATGCAAGGAGCCCTAGTTCTGAGGCTGTCTGGTACCCCTTACTGGGTACACACTGATAAAATAGAGTCCTTAGAGTCCGTGGGACGCGGGTGGCGCTGTGGGTAAAACCTCAGTGCCTAGGACTTGCCGATCGCATGGTCGGCGGTTTGAATCCCCGCGACGGGGTGAGCTCCCGTCTTTCGGTCCCAGCTCCTGCCCACCTAGCAGTTTGAAAGCACCCTTAAGTGCAAGTAGATAAATAGGTACCGCTTTCTAGCGGGAAGGTAAACGGCATTTCCGTGTGCTGCACTGGTGCTGGCTCACCAGAGCAGCTTCATCACGCTGGCCACGTGACCCGGAAGTGTCTCCGGACAGCGCTGGCCCCGGCCTCTTAAGTGAGATGGGCGCACAACCCTAGAGTCGGACACGACTGGCCCGTACGGGCAGGGGTACCTTTACCTTTTTAGAATCCGTAGCACAAGGGATGTCAGCACACACAGCTGAATCCAGTGTCAGAAAGGTCACCAGCAGGGATGTTGGATCTGGGATTGCCTGACTGATGCTTCAGCCTTCTTCACATGTTTGCAATAAATGCCTGCAGAGGACTACAGTGGATTCAACATCTAAATATTATAGCAACTACATAAAATTTCATTAGGGGTTGAGACCCTATCCTCAGAACTTGCTCCTGTTCTAAGCTATGCTTAAGCTTTGATATACAGATATTAGCTCCAGGGCTGTCTTACTCATAGGCGCTAGGGGTGCAGGGCACCTGGGCACCAGGCTCTCAGGGGCACCAGGCCAAGAGTCAGGGGCCCAAGAGTTGAGTCGGGGAAGAGCCCACCTGTCGGTTGGAGCGCCACAGTGGGCTCTTCTACTGCAGGTGGCTCTGTGCCACGACTTGGGGAGCGACTGAGCCAGCGAGACGCTGAGGCAGCCGGCCAGCTCCGCCCACCTGCGCACTTGGGACTGGGCAGCCTGGGGGGGGGGTGCTGGGCGGATCTTTGCACCCCAGCGCTGCATATGCTTAAGACAGCCCTGATTAGCTCCCCTGTTCATTTATACATAGGCAGCTGATGAGCATGTGCAAAGGAAAGCTCAAGGGCATCTTGTGTCTCCATTTAACTGAATGGTACAGCAATAAACTGTTGTGTGACAGTCAGAGCCCTTGTGCCTCTTCAGAACTGACTGGAGGAGCCACTATCTCTCCCATGGAGGTCAATATTGCTTTATATCTGAGTGAACTGCTGACTCTGACTGTCCTCATTTGCGTTTCCTACCCTACCCCCTTTCATTTTCCATGTGGCCTTTTAAACTATTCAGGCTGAACTCATATTTAAGTAACCACATAAAACCCTCCGAATGTCAAGAATAGTCACAAAAGCATCAGAGAGAAGAACTAGTGACAAGCCCTTAAAAGTTGGCCCCAGCTTCTTCCAGCCTAACGCAGAGACAACTGGAAGCCTGTTTATCTGGCAGAGACAAAGGCAAAAGAATGCAACAGCTCTCCACCCTCCTTATTTTACGAGTGTCATCTTGTCACAAGAGAGAGAAAAATGCAAGGGGAGGAGGAGAAGATAAAAGAGTCAGAGAAAACAAAGATGAACACTTGTTTCACATGAACAAGGTAAAAAAGGGGGGGGGGGGTGGAATCCAAAGGGGAAAAATGATTTGTAAAACAGGAAAGTGAGACAGAGTGTCTGACACTTACGGAGTGTGAAAGATACAGAACAGAACACAGAAAGGCACAGTCCTGAAAGTTAAAATCAAATATATAATGCTTTCAAACAGGCAACAATAAGGAGATGTATTTGTTCAACAAGATTATTGAAGTGAAGAAAAGCACAACTGTCAGGGACTGGAAAAGGCCCCATCAGAGTTACCTTTAAAACAGTATTATACCAGTCATGGCTTCCCCCAAAGAATCCTGGGAACTGTAGTTTGTTAAGGTTGATGAGAGTTGTTAGGAGACCCCTATTCTCTTCACCGAGCTGTAATTCCCAGAGTTCACTTGGGAAGAGGAACTGATTGTTAAACCACTGTGAAATGGTGACTGGGACTGGTGGAAGTGCCTGACACTTGCAATTTTAACGTGCTAATCCTAGCTGGTGAAAGACGTGAGGAGAAACAGTATCTTGCTGGTTGCATTGCTTTGTGGGGCTGCCGCTGAAAACCATTTGTTAGCTTTATTAGTGTAAGAATCTATTTTTACATGAACCCAAAAGCCTAGAGAGGGGCATGGGTTGGCCCCAGCTACAGGTTAAACCACTTAGTAATGGGATTTGGGCAGGAAGTAGAGGCAAATGGGGAAGAATGGTGTTGTGTCTACTGCCAGAGACAGAATGCCAATTTAACTGTAATTGCATGACTTTTTTTCTTTAGCAAAAATAGAAGGCATGTGTCAAATTGCCTGTGAGCAGGGGGAGGATGCTCTCTACTATGCATCTAGGGTTGACCTAGTCCCAGCAGAACAAATGAGTTCAAAATACAATTTCTTGATGGCTTACTGAAAGCCAGAAACCACTGTTTGGCTGTCAGCCCTGCTCTCTCAGCTCAGTTTATGGACCTAGGAGATTACTGACAGCAGTTTTCACACCCAGACTTGCTGAGCATAATACAAACGTATTATGTAGCATGATGCCAGAGAAATAACATCTTTAGAGGCACCGTCAGACATATGTCTGTTTTCTTCTCACATGTCTTGTAAACAGCAGCTTGGATGTTCACCTTCTTTTGCCAGTTTTCTCCCTGGCTCAGTGATTAGCACACTGTCACAAAAGAAACCAGAGGAGGTGAACTAACTGTTTTAATGCAAGGTTGAGAAAGGAAACTTAAAGGAAACAAACATTATAAGAGATGCAGAAGGAGTTGGGTGTGCTTTGTTGTAAACATGGATTTATTATAGCTTAAGTTACAGAAAACATGCATGGATAAGAATTACTGTTATTCATTCATTCATTGTAGAAAAAAATATAGCAAGTGAAGTCACTTGAAAGAGAAAACTGTCACCTTGAAATTGCAAATCAAGCTTCTGCAGTTGATCAAGGAATGGAAGATTAGCTCAGCTGAGCTGCTCAACCAAGTGGCAAAATCACCACTCTACATGGGGTGGGATGGGGCAGCAACAGGTTTGCCTTGATTGCAGAGAGCTATTGTAATAAACCAATTAAATATCCTTTTCCTAACTCCATGGATTCACTGAACAAGTGGGGAAGAAGTAAGTGAGATAGGAGTGAGATTGACCTGCTGGCCCCACCACTAAAATCACATCTCGTACTGGCCACATCTCTGACTTTTGCACATACAAGTGATGAAAAAGGGCAGTTAATATGCATGCTGTTGTATTTACATAGGTGCTCCGTGAAACTGGGAACCATGTTTGCTGTGTGTGTGGAAAGGAACTGAAAAGGGTATAGGTTTCCTACACATCAGTTAAGGCTGAATCTGATAAGGTTCAGTAGACAACACAGAAGGGATCCCACAGTGTAATTTTGACAGAAAACCTGAAGAAACTTATTAGAATATCCAGGCAGATTTGTTCCCATAGGTTTTGAAGTGCATTTGTGAGAAGTTAAATGTGAGAAGATTTGAGTTCAGGCGACAAGTAGGAGTGGAGAAGAGATTTGGTTCAGCTTGCATTTTCATTCACATAACAAAATGCAGCCATCCTTCAAAATTCACACTTCTTTGAATTTTGTGATGCAAATAATATACAAAAATGCATATGTTAGGGGAAAACATGCACAAAATGCACATATTAGTGAAAATAGCATACAAATTGTGTTATATTAGGCAAGATTGCAGGAAAAAATGTCTATATTAAGCAAATTTGCATACAAAAAGTGTTACTTCTTACAAAAGGTTTATACAAGAACATAAGCAGAAGTGGATATTTGGATAGATGCACACTAAGAAGCAGATGAGTGTTTGCAGGGTGAGCAGGGGGATTATATCTAACCAACAGCAACCATCATAGTCACCGCATATAAACTATTCAGTACAATATGAATTCGCTGAGTGGCGTCCACTTGTGTTTATACAATATGGTTTAACACAGTTTTGCTTTACACAATTGTAACTTGTGATCACTAGCTCTTTTTGTCAGTCACTGCTTTAGCAAATTCTTTTTGAGGCTCTTTTGAAGTCAACAACAATCCTGAAACAAAACTGCCAGCTTCAGCATCTCTAATATGTAATGACAAGAGGCAATCAGCAGAGGGCTGTAAACAAGATATAATTAGTCATTGGCTATCATCATGATTAATTAATCAACTCAATTAAGTAAAAGACACACAAATGAGTGAAATCACTATTCTTAATTATGGATCACATTCAAAACACAACTTTAGAAGTGTCACACAACTTGGAACCTCACGACTTGGAGAATGTTTTTCATTCAACAACGTTCAGCCTGATTTTTTTTATACAGGTAGTGTTTAAAAGAAATGCAAATTACATGTTGCAGAGAGCTGTGTTCAGTATTCGGGGGGAAAATGTGCCGTTTTTAATAATTTAACTTACTTGAGATACATAATTTATCCTTACTAGAGACTTGCAGCCAAAAAAAAATTGTCTGGTTATTTTGTCTCAATGTGCAAAAATGGTAGCCCTTCTTACCTCTATTTACCTGCAGCAACACCACCACCCAACTCCTCCTGCCTTGCCTACGGAAAAACCTCTTCTCTGCTCCACCATCTTTGCTGTGAGCTCAGCTTCCCATTCTTCAGTCCTGTTCCATCGTCTCTATGCCTAGGCCCTGTATACAGTTCTTTCAATTCCAGACAACCACAATAACTTTGCACTTTCCTCACAAATAGCTGGACTGACTTTCAACATTCTACGGCTGAGAGCCACTTCAGATATTCATGGAGTCATGTTGTACTTACTTACTAATTTTTATGTGTGTTTCCTTAAATGTATATTTTGTTGGCATCTGTCTGTCTTGAAAGACGATGGAGTGTGCCTCCAGGGATGAAGTCAAACCTGAGGGATGAAGTCAAACCTCTGCTTTAGCGGCACTGAAGTGCTCTCCCTGGGGCAGAAGGCTGGGCATTGTGTATGGAGGTATTGGGTTGCCCAGGTGACAAGACCAAAGGAAAGGAAAGCAATATGTTTGGCACCAGTTTGGCTGCAGGAGTTGCTGGAAGGAGGCTACAAGGCAGCATCCAACCGTCTTAGGGACTCCACTCCAGAAGATATCCCACAAGGCAGCAGAGGTTTAGAATCAGAGTTGTCCTTTTCCTAGATGGGCTACTTACTCAGACTGACAAGCTGCATCAGCCCTCAAATGTATATAAGGATCACCTTTTTGAAAACACTGCCACATCAAACATCTCGTGTAATGTAAGCCTTCCTGTTCATTTGAATCACTTATGAGAATGAACACTGCATGACATCAAAGTATCTCAGGTGATGTTTGTGTGCATATATATCCAGACAACACTTTTTAACCTATTAAGTAGAGATACGAAAGGGTCAGTGTTTCTTGGCCCTGACTTAGAAAGAACTTACCTACTGAGATGTATATTCTGAGATACAACTTGTTGACTACAAATTCCAATTGAATGAAATTTATTATTTTTATTTTAGAAAACTGGGTAGCTATCACCCCCTGAAGCAAGCTGCTAGGAACACAGAAAGATTAGGCCCATTCGGTCTGTGGCAACTAAGGACGAGGTTCAGAAAGCTTTATACCTGCAGTGGCAACGTGGATTCAATCACCTGCATTGTTACCTGGCGCCAAAGCACAGGTGTAACCATCTGCATGTATCTCCCCAAAGAATGAAATTCCATTTACTTCAATGGATTGAGCTGATGCAAACACAAATTGTCCATTGACATCGGAGGAATAATGTACTTGCCTGAGCTGCATGTGCATAACTCTTCCAGCACTTTGCTGTCTGGTTGCAATGTGGATCAATATGGCTCATGTTAAAAATTAGATGTGAAAGCAGCCTCTAGCAGCGCTCTTTCACTGTAACATGCTTTCTTCTGTAAAGTGTTGAGGCTACATCCCATAGGAGGGCTCTGCTCATGAGGAAAGTACAGTCATGCAGTGCATCCAAGAGGTATTCTCCATACTCATGTACTGCTCATGGCTAGATTTGGGCATAAACGCTTCTCAGTTTATGAATTTTGAGTCAGAAGTGGGACAATGTTTATGGCATTACATAAGAAGCAGTCTCTTTAAAAATTATTTTCATTGGTTGTGCTATTCTTTCAAAAGCTGTTCAAGATGGCCAACAGCAACAGACAGTGGATCCATAATCAAAACCAATAACCAAATTATTTTTTGTGAGATAGCTTCACAGTAAGTTAGCCATCCCAGTCAAAATATTGTCTACAGCATTTTGAACTAGCTGCAGCTTCTGAACCAAGTGCAGCTTTATGCATAATGATTTACAGTAGTCTGTTCCCCCTGCCTTTTAAACCAGAACATGGATTGTCCAGATCAGGGGTCAGCAAGGTTTACTGGCCATGGGCTGGATTACTCCCACAGAGATCGTCTGTGGGCCGGACTGGCTCAGCACAATACCAGAAATCGCGTCTGTGCATGTCTGTGGCGTCAAAAATCACTTCTGTGCATGACCAGACGCCGAAAATCGCACCTGTGCAGAAGCAATTTTTGGCGTCTGGTCATGCGCAGATGTGATTTCCGGTATCAGTGCCTGCGCAGACATGATTTCCGGCGCCGCTCAGCAAGACCCCGCGCCGTGCTGTGCTGGTTTAGTGCAGCGTGGGGGAGGGGAGGACTCGCCAAGTGGGCGGCTGAGTTCGGGGGAGGCTCATGGGCCAGTAAAACTGTCTTTGTGGGCTGCATCCGGCCTATGGACCGCACGTTGCCGACCCCTGGTCCAAATCATCCCTATCCAAGAAAGGTTGCAGGTGGCATACTAGCCTGAGAGGCAGAAAGCACTCCATGCCACTAAGGGCACCTGTGCCTCAAGTGACAAAGGTAGATCTGTGATTGCTCCTTTCACTCTTCTTTTGCCTCACCAATTTAGATGACGGAAACAGAGATTTGTGTCATCTATATACAGATGATGCATAACCCCACATCCCCAAATGTCCTCTCCCACTGGTCTTTATATAGCACCCATGACATTTGTTATGGGGCCCCACCGGGTTCCTTCTACTCCCTTATATTATTTGACATCTATGCCAGGCATTCCCACCCTGGTTTCCTCCAGGTGTTTTGGACTACAGCTCCCATCAGCCCTAGACAGCATGACCAATGATTGTGGTTGATGGGAGTTGTAATTAAAATATTTGGAGGGCATCAGGGTTGGGGAAGGCTGCTAGAGATGTTAAATAACACGAGGAGCAAGGGAACCCCATAACACAGGGGTGGGGAATGTTTGCAGCCCGAGGGTTGCACTCCTTTCTGGATGGACTTCATACAAGTGCTTGGGAATACCAGGGGCAAAAGTGGGTGGAGCCCCTTGTTTAGTAGGCTAGTTTCTCTCTCTCTCTCTCTCTCTCTCTCTCTCTCACACACACACACACACACACACACACACACACACACTGTCCTCCATCCAGGAAAGCCAAAGGACACATTCCAGCTGCACAGAGATATTGAAGAGCGGTACAAAGTGGGACCAATTTAAGGGGGTATGGTTGGGTGTGTGGCCTGGTGAGAGTCCTGAGGGCCAGACAGAGAAGACTGGAGAGCCACATTTGCCCCCTGGGCTCTTGCCATAATGCAAGTGCCTTGAGTCAAAAGAAACATCTTTCCAAACTACCCTCTGGTATAGGCCATGCAAAGGGGAGCAAAGCCACCGTATCACTGTCCTCCCAATCTCCTGGCCCACAGAGCCAGTCTGAAAGATACACAGTTGGTGGCATCAAAAGTCACCATACAATCCAGGAGAATCAACCCCCATCCTTTCTCCTAGCGTTGGCCATCTGTCTCTCTGGGTGTAGCACAGTATTAGAGGTACAGTATTATTAGAATGGCTGTCCTAAATAGTATCAGAGCTTTATATGTAACAAAAGGATACACAGGTTTCCTTTCCTGACTGGGTACAGAATGTCTTTTGCAAGAAACTTCTGTGGATTGTTAGCTTAACCCTCCAAAATGCCAAAAAAGTATCTTGAAATAATTCCGTCCTCTAGTTTTGCTTCGCTTATTCAGATGGGCTTTGTTCTATAAACAGCTATGAAAACAGCATGCTCAGAATAATCCAGTGTGCTTTTCAGTGCTCTTCACACTGTTCCAAAGACACTGCAGCCACTCTGTTATAGTCTCAGCTACAATGTAGAGAGCCATCATTTCAGGCAACCTGAGCTCCTTATCTTTCATTCCCTCATCTCAGACACAGAATATACTATTCAAGGGGCTGCAGATTTTTTTTTTTTATCTGACAAGAAGAGAAGCATGAGGTGTCAGCGAGTCAAGTGATACATTCCTTGTTTCATTTCAGCCTGCTTGCCAGCTCATCACCCAGGGTGTTGGGATCTAGTTTCATAGTCAGCTCATCACTGCATCAACATGGGGCTCAGCTGGCAATTTCCCAGATACTTCCTCCACTGCCATTTCCCCCTCATGCATCTGTTTTCAGGTGAGACAGGAAGGCAAGCAATACTTTATGTGCATTGGCTAAGTGATAAGGTAGTGTGATGAGAACGACACCTACTGCAGAGGGGGAAAGAGAGACCATGTAAAACACCAGAGCCTTTTCTTCCAAAACTCCATTGACTTCACTGCATTAATGCTGACACATTGGCCATGGACTATCATTATGCAGATTCAAGATGTGACCCTTTTAGAGATCGCAGACGCTATTACCTTTTATTATCATATTGATGCAGTCTCTATGCTTGTACTGCTGTTCCTCAGAAGTGTAAACAAACATCTCTCCACATGTCCTTTCCACATGGCATGGAATGGGTTGCCAGACATATGCAATGACAAATTAAAAACTGATGTACTGATCCTTCAAGTTTCTCTTGGAGACACCCTTCACAACAATGGCTTGGAAAGCCTTGATTACAGCAGACTGCAGTCTTCCAATCTTGCAGCTCTACAGCCCTATGCATTTATGGGACAAGTTCCATGATCTATAAAAGCAAGCTGATGCTGAGTTGGTTGACAAAATCTGGAGAAGCAGAGAGGGAATTCTGCCACTTGTCTAACATCCAGTCTCTAGATTTATTGATGACCATACCATACCATACCATACCATACCATACAATATTAGCAATCTGGGGGTGGAAAAACCTTTCAGCCCTGCAGGCCAACATCCTTGTCTTGGCAAGCCACCCACCCCAGGGTAAGTTGGGCAGGTGGGTTCCTCCATCGTAAGCTCCATCATCTTAGTATGTGAATATGCTTTAAATAAAAGGGAGCTTAAGGAAGGAAAACAAAGCTGTATTTTTCCTAACCATACTGAGTTGCTAATGTTGCAGTTAAACACAATATTCAATGCAGTGCATAACACTTATGTTTATATTACCATTAAATTGGTTTCTTTTACATTAGCATTCTTCTACTGCTCTGGGGGCCTGTGACAGTGTTATGGAGTAGACTAAGTGATGTCTATTAACACAAAAAGCATATTCCCTCTCTAACCACCACTGAGAGTTGGTGATCATCTGCGTCTCAGAGGTACCACAGCCCAAAATCTTTATGATAAGATTCAGTGATGCTTACTGGTACTGAACTGGGAGATTGGTAATCTTGCCAGACCTTCCACATCACCAGCAATTTTGTGATTAACAGATTAGTCATTCTAATACTGAAAATCTTATTGCAACTAGTTTGTTCAGATATAGCCACACACGTGTCAACCTATGAAACTGCCATGTTGAAATGTCATTTGTTGGGTTGAAATAAATGACAGACAGATAACTGCAGTATTCAAGGAAGGGAACCTTTCAATAGAAGAGTCTTGTCACATGTGCAGCTATCTGAGCTCATGCCAAATTTTTATGGTGAAAAAGCTGAACACATTTTAGGAGGAGGACAGGAATGGTATATGACCTTCCAAATATAATCTCATATCGTTCTTTCTGAGTAGCAAGTATTTTCTTATATAACTATGTGAGAAGCATTTTTTAACTATTCAATATTCTGTAAAAATCCAGGCTACTCAGTTGGCACTTTATAGCAATGCTGGCTGAATCCATGCTGCCCAGTGCCCTACACTGACTTTCAAATGACCCAAATCTCATTGCATCCATCAGCTTGTCTTTGTAGATGAGCATTGACTTTGCTTTGCCTTTGCTTACTTCAGAAGTCTTCCTTTGACATAACCAACACATCTCAGTGATATCCTAAGGGACATAGATTGGCATCAACATGTCACTGCTGCCATATTGCCTGGTTTATAATGACAACACAGTCTATCGAAATAAGTGATTTCATTATTGTAACAGTTGCTGCTACAAACTATTTAAATTAAGCACACCAGAGACTAGATTCAAGAAACAAAGGTACTTTACTTAAACACTGAGTAACTCTTACATAAAAATAATGATCACTGCTGTTCTGGGCCTCTTATTCTTGTAAAGTCTCTCCCCATACTGCTTACTTACTGCAACAATGCATTAAACATTTTGGTTTCTAATATCAAGACTTTCTGCTTCATTGGATGAGCCTGGGTTCCAGTACTGTGCCTGAGGAAGAAAAATATCTCTTTCTCCACTTTTTCCATACCAAGCATACTTCCTCCTATCAAATATGTCTTTATTTCATTTTGTTCCATAAGTAGAGAAAACCGTTACAAACCTTTAAAAGGACAAGAACAATAATGAAAAGGATAATACAACAAAAGAGAGAAAAGAAAACACAACCCATACTTTTATATACCTTTATCATGACCCCCATTGCTCACCCTTTTCTTCCATAATGGAACAGTTCCAAATGTAACATTTATTTGTGGTGGAGTTGCTCCTGCCCCTTGATCATTTAAACTGCCTTTTTGTGAAACTGGCCTGTAATTTCCCAGATACTCTCTGGATCCCCTTTTAAAAAAGGTGTTGCATTGACAACTTTTCAGTCCTCAGGTATGGAAGGTGATCTTAAGGAGAAGGTACATGTGCATTTTTGTTAGTAATTTCACACTTGAATTCTTTAAGAACTCTTGGGTTTAACCTTTAAAGCCCCAAACGGTTTGGGATGAGATTATCCTGACTAGCTTCATTTGTATGAGCCAGTTCTGCTCTCTGGTCCTCTGCTGAGATATGTGAAATTGGTAAAAATGACATGGCCTTTTATGTTGTGGCACCACATATTTGAAATAACCAAAGTACACACAGACCCCTCTTTGATAGCCTTGAGGCGAATTTCAAAGAAAAGTTTTCTTGTCTTCATTTGGTTAATTTTAGCACCCTGTGCTTTTCAACTGAGGTTTATTTTCTGCTGTTATTTTGGGGATTCGTAGACTGAATATTGTTTATAATTTTTGAGGCTTGATTATTTATTCCACATCTTAAAGTCAAAATCTCTTTGGAGTGGGGGTTTTTTATCCTGAGAAGTGGGCTAGAAATCATATACATAAAACAAACGATTGTGTGTCAGACATTCAAGATGGAGCAGATTTTCATGGCTGTGTCTTTATGTGAGAACCCAGTAGCCTTGGGAATAGGCCCCGTTGCACTGCCAGGCATTTCACCTATGTATAGAAAGCCTACACGCATGACTTCAGTGGGGATTTTGCCATTCTTAATGTCATTCTTCAAATGTCAGACAGACTGTGTGGTAGTGAGGTCAACAGAGGGCAAGGGAAAAGAAAACAGCCTGATACCATTTCATTAAACATACTGTCTTGCTTTTCTCGTATGAGCGGCTGTTTCTTCACCTCAGCAAGGTGCAGAATTTCCCTTTAAAGGACAGCACTGTAATGGTGCTAATACTTTAGAGGCTCCGGTAAGCAGACTTAGGCAGTTACAATACACTGTCCTAAAGAGATATCCTATTGAGGGCAGCAGAAGTTTAATCTCATCCACAGATAGGTTTAATTGGCTATCACAGAACATCTAGAATTCTATTGACCTTTGTCCAAAGCACAGGAAGGACTGCGAGCTTGACACTTTGCAGAGACAGGACGGATTGGTTCCTTACCAGTCACAGCTGTTATCTCTATGTCTGTTGCCACAAAGACTTAGTTTATTCCATCTGCTGTTCTTTGCACAACCTTTGTCAGGGGAGTGAAATAGGCTGCCAGTCACTAGGAGTAGGGAAGGTGATACAAAGCAATCTCTAAACAGAAACATCATTTATCCAAGTTGGCTGGGGTGGGGGGTGTGGAACCAGCCTAGTTCCCAACTGCTATCATCCTTGCCCAACTGGTTTTCTTCCATTGGGGCAGGCAGTGAGAGCAAAAGTCTGCACTTCGCTGAATGCTTGAAAGAGATAAGACGTTAATTTAAGCCAGACTCTTGCACTGAGAGCCAGTGTGGTGTAGTGGTTAAGAGCGGTAGATTCGTAATCTGGGGAACCGGGTTTGCGTCCCCGCTCCTCCACATGCAGCTGCTGGGTGACCTTGGGCTAGTCACACTTCTTAGGGGACGCAGGTGGCGCTGTGGGTTAAAGCCTCAGCGCCTAGGGCTTGCCGATCGAAAGGTCGGCGGTTCGAATCCCTGCGGCGGGGTGCGCTCCCGCTGCTCGGTCCCAGCGCCTGCCAACCTAGCAGTTCGAAAGCACCTCCGGGTGCAAGTAGATAAATAGGGACCGCTTACCGGCGGGAAGGTAAACGGCGTTTCCGTGTGCGGCTCTGGCTCGCCAGAGCAGCGATGACACGCTGGCCACGTGACCCGGAAGTGTCTCCGGACAGCGCTGGCCCCCGGCCTCTTGAGTGAGATGGGCGCACAACCCCAGAGTCTGTCAAGACTGGCCCGTATGGGCAGGGGTACCTTTACCTTTACCTTTTCTTGCACTGAGGAAAAATCTTCCTCCATTTGAAGGCTTAATTTGTACCAAGCCTCCATTGCAGAGCCTGTAAGTTCAACTCTAGAACCTGGGCAAAAACTCTTTGCAGGCAATTGGGAATGCAACCTCAGACATAGCAGCCATCACACCACTGCTGGAGAGTGTGTGTGTGTGTGTGTGTGTGTGTGTGTGTGTGTGTGTGTGCTCATGCGCAAAAGAGGTCTTTTGTAGGGCTGTGAATCCTGAATCAAATCAGGCCATTTTATATCCATTTATGCCGACTTACAATAGCTACAAATCACTACAGAGCACAGCGGATGGACCTGAAACAATTTGTAGACATTTGTATTGGTCAGGAACTAAAAACCATCTCGTTAAAACCAGACAGTCTGTATCCAAAGTGTTGCAGTTATTAATTACAGTACCATATAAGAAGAACAACAGAGTAGGGAGAAGGGAATGAAGAGGACAGGAGCTGAATTTTACTTCCAGTCAAGGGCTAGAAATTAACTCAACATTCTGCAATTTAGGGAAGGGGGAACTTTTGTTTTGAAATGCAGCAAGCTCACGCTGCCTTCATTCTTTCATAAATTTTGTCTCCAGGCTGTGTGCATATTATACATTTAGAGAATCCTGGGTACTTTTTAAGGCTGCTGGAAATTATAGCTCTGCCAGTGGTGACCTACAGCTCCCAGGATTATTTGGGTTATGTGTGTGGGTGTTTAAATGTGTTTTAATGTATGGGGATGGGCAGTATCTCTGGTGGGAGACACATTGTGCACCTTCTGGCTAGTTTGTCCTCCAATGGCCCCCCTTGTCTTCTCATCTGGGCAGCCCAGGACCTCCATACACACTGCTCAGGCTTGCGCCCTGGAGACATCACTTCAGTGCTGCAAATACAGAAATACAGTCCTATAAAGAGTTCAGCGGCATTTGTTCAGCTTGTGTTTTGTTTCCTTCAAAGTACCCTTCCCAGCCTTTAGGCGCCAGGCAAAAGCTTTCCTATACAGTGGTACCTCGGGTTAAGTACTTAATTCGTTCCGGAGGTCCGTTCTTAACCTGAAACTGTTCTTAACCTGAAGCACCACTTTAGCTAATGGGGCCTCCTGCTGCTGACGTGCTGCCGGAGCCCGATTTCTGTTCTCGTCCTGAAGCAGAGTTCTTAACCTAAAGCACTATTTCTGGGTTAGTGGAGTGTGTAACCTGAAGCGTATGTAACCTGAAGCGTATGTAACCTGAGGTACCACTGTATAACCAGGCTTTGTGCCTTTAACTACCTGTGGCCTTTTAGAAGTGGGTGGGATTTGTTAATGCACTTCTTTTCCCCCATTGGTTTTAATGAAACTACGTGGGGTTGTTTGTTTTATTTGATGGAGGAAGTTTGCACAGGCCTGGTGGGGTGGGGAGTGGAGAGCTTTTGCAAAGGCAGAGATGGGTGGGTTGGAGACAGAGACTCAGAGTCGGGGTATGTGTGCACAGGGCCTGTATTTTTCATTGAATAAATCACTATAAACCCTGTGGGAAACCTGTGACCCTTCAGATATTGTTGGACTATGACTCCCATAACCCCTGGCTATTGCCCGTGCTGATGGGAGACAGAGTCCAGCCCCAGCTCCTCCAGCCCCTGCTTTCTGTGCCTTTCCGCCCACCAATTTTATTTCACAGGAAGGAACAGGGAAAATGTTCTCAAGAACATGAGAGAGAAACTAATACAAAGAGAAGCCCAAGGGGTTTTCTGGCTGTAAAACAAGACCCCTGCAGAGAGGCGGGTCTGCTGGTGCCGGCTTTTTCAGGTGCTTTGTCGAGCATAGCCTAATTTGACAGGTTAGTGCAGAACATTGTAAGATGGTTGCCATTCTGGGACTTCCCTTCAGTGCTCACTAATTCATTATGAAATTAACCCCTGCTGGAAGCAAATGAAAGCAGAAACGTGTTTGCCAGGTATGTGCGGAATGCTAAAAATGTTTGCGTGCGCTTTCTTTTTAAGTTGCTTTTTCTCTGCTAAGGAATCTTGCCTTTCATTCTGTTTGTGTGGGTTTCTTTCTTAAAAAAAATAAAAAATAAAAAATCTCCCTCTTCTCCTGCCTTCCTAGGCCTTGGCTGATCAATTATTTAGCACATTTATCCCCGTTTGGAGCTCTCTAAAATGAGTTGTTTTAAATTAAATACATTTCTCTTTGAATCAACTCGAGTCCCTAGGAGTTTTGTTTATGCACAGCGCATGCTTCTTCACATCTACTTGGAAGTAAGTCCCTGTGAGCTCAATGGGGGTTACTCTCAGGTAAGTGGGGACAGGACAGCAGCTTCCTGCTTACTTTTCTTTCCTTCTTTCTCTACAGTGAACTTATCTGAAGTGTTTGCTCTAACTCCTGTAAGTGCATGTGGGGTGTGTGTTTCTCTCCCCCTCTCTCATTTTACAAGTTTCAAGCCTTACTCCTGCCTTTGTTTAGGTTCTGCCTTTCCTCCTGCAGTGCTGAGCAGTGCCCTCTGTGACAACTTATCTGAATAATTGTAAAGAGAATGTATTCTACGGACCAACATGACATTTCCTAAGAGAATTGATGTGGGTTAACTGCCTGTGCCATATCACACTGGCTTGTTTGGAAGCATTTTGACAACCTTATATTACAGTTATAAGGTTGAATGATGGCCACACTTAGATGGAAACAAAAAAAGAAAAGCAGTTTATATGAAAGGCTGAGCTGGGGATTTTAATGCACAGTTGGCTGTGAGTTCTGCAGCCAGCTGGGACTGAAAAATGTATTTCTCTTTAAACAGCATTTGTATTATTTCATGCTGACCTCAACATATCCCTAAAATGCGTTTGCCAGGAGTAAAAGAGCATATGTACATCACAGAGCCGATTAGGCTTCCTAATATGTTAACGTTTTATTCATCCTTCTGTACATACAGATTAGGAGGGTTGGGGAAGGTGGGGCTTGCAAATGTAATCCTGAAGCAGAATAGCCTTCAGGGAATTATCTGCAGTTTCTGCGGTTGTGGTTTTGTTGTTGTTGTTTTGCATTTGGATGCCATTAAGTGCATATTCGTAGATCTTGGGGATCTTAGGTCTAAATATCACAAAATTGGTGGCCCATGTGTGTTAAATTCCATAGCATTAAAAACACGAGTTTCAATCTATTGGGATGTGTGGCTGTGTGTGTGTAGGCATGGAGGAAACTGTCAATTGTGGTTTCTCCCAGTTTCTCATTTTTCCAGTCTTAAGTTGTTTGCCCCATTTCTGCATCAGTCCACAATTTTTTCAATTGAAAAACCTACACAAAAATGTATGCACATTTTCATGTACTTTTCTCCTAACGTGCCCAATTTTGTACACAGTTTTGCCTAAAATATGTGTTTTTGCATGCCATTGTCCTGAATATAATGCATTTTGATGCATTACTTTCACTAGTATACAGATACTTTCCCTATGCATTTTGTGTGTGCATGTTTTGCTTCATGAACTGCATCACAAAATCTGGAGAACTGCAAATTTCAAAGGAGAGCTGTTCCAGTCCTCATAGAGATTCAGGAAGTACCAATTAAGCAGGCTCATAATAAAATGTGCACTGGGCTGAATTTCTCCCCCACCGCTGTGTATATATGCTGAGTGGTAAACATGAACATTCCCTCATCAGTATCTTTTGCTTCTCCTTGCCAATAAGAAGTCCACAGCATCCAGATCATGTGCTCTTTCCTGAATCACATGAAAGTAGGGCTGTTTTCCCACTAGGAGAAAAAAAACCTGGAAGCAATTTTTCCTAAAGTTCTACATTTAAGGTGGTTAGAAACATTTAACACTGGGCTCTGACTCAAGGACTGTTCAGAAATCACTACGGTCTGTCTCAAACGTCTATCAGCTCCAGGTATTCCACTTCGGATCTTGCCAAGAAACGTGGCATTCTACTCCCTTGCTGCACTTTATATCCATTCGGGACCCTGGCTCCTAACCTGGAGGGCTCTGAATACAGAGAGACCTAGAAGGTTGTTTGGAACTCACTGTGCTTGGCTATGGCACCAGGGGGTGGAGAGCAGGCGGGGGCGTGGCTGGCGTGCTGGGGTGTGGCACACCACCCGCAGGGGTGTGGTGCTCGTCCTGGGGGCGTGGCGCCAAGAGCAGGTGGGGGGTCGCGCTGCCGGGGCGGTGTGCTCTGCCCGCCCCCCTCTTCCTCCTCCAGTGGTGCTTGGTTCCTGGCAGGTGGGTCACTGTTGCTTACCGAGAGGTGGGGTGCTAAGCAGCAAGGAGGTCAGCACAGCTGAAGCACTGGATTGATTCAGCTGATGCATTCACACTGCACTGACCTCCCCTCTGCCTCACTCTCCTGATAAGCAACAACAACCCATCTTCCAGGAAGCAAACATAGTTTCTCTGGCCTACCTGCTAAGCTGCTTCTGCCAGAAATATATATATTTCGTAAACTTGAAACCCCACATTGGCTTTGATGGCGATGCTGTCTATAGGAAGAATGGTCATTTTTAAGCAGGTCATCTGCTGCCAGTTCTTTTATGGATTTCTTTTGCAAGTTGTGCAACAAGGAGTAGAAAAAGGCTGAGGCTATTTGCAACAACATCTGGGGAAAAGGTAAATTAATGCCGTAAGGCAGTGTTTTTGTTAGAGCTGAAAACATTTTCTCAGCTCATAGGTTAGCTGCACTAATGGTGCCATTGAACTTTGACATCTGTGATTACATGATTTGGAATATGAATTTAACCTGCTAGTAATGCTTACTAGGAACATAAGAAGCTGCCTAATACCAACTCAAACCACTGTCCCATCAAGCTCAGTACTGATCACCCCAGCCTTTGCCAACCTGGTGCCCTCCAGATGTTTTAGACAACAACTCCATTCAGTCTCAGGTAACACTGCCTGAAGTGATACAAGCTGTAGTCCAAAACATCTGGAGCATACCAGATCAGTGAAGGCTGGTTGACATTATCTGGCAGCAGCTTTCTAGGGTTTGAGACAGAAGTCTCTCCCAGCTGTACCCTGAGATGCCAGGATTTGGTAAGTATATATGTTTGGCACCAGGATGCCAGTCTCATTTGTTGTGCTCTCTCTGTATAGCTTGGAACTGTGCAGTTAACATATTTCACATTGCCACAAACCCTAGGTCAGGTCAGGACACATGATTTTCAGTCCCCTATGTTTTGTGCAGCTCCCCGTGGAATGAGGATATCATGACAAAAGGAAGAGTGTGGTATTTTATTAGCTTTTTTCCCACTGCTTCTAATAGAAACTGTAAAGTACAATGGACATAAATAAGTTCAATAAAAATGATGTAATGGATAAATTACAATGCAATCTCATTAAAAGTGAATTTTACTGAGTTTTACCATTCAAGCCATGAATATTTCTTCCTTCGGCTGACAGCAAAGATAATTTTCCCCCTTCTTTTTTACAATAGAAAAGAAGAGAAGTGTGCCTAAAATCAAGGCAATTTAACACCTACAGTGTGCAGCAGATGACTGAGGATATGTCACCCAGATTCATACTGTATAAAACATGAGCGCTAAATTTCCCGTTTTACTTGCTGATGTCTACCAGTTCACAGTCACAAAATGTGGTGATGGACACTGGCGTAAATGGCTTTAAGAGGAAATAAGACAAAGCCACGGAAGATTTGGGCCTACTGAATGCTGTTAGTCGTGGTGGCTATATGGCAGAAGTGGTTTGACAACTTTCATGTGATAGCCCTTTAGATACTTGGAGATGTCAGTCACATCCCTGCTGCCCCTCCCCCTTCCCCTCTCTCTGCTGGCAAATTGCAGTGAAACACCTGCCAGGAACCAAAGGTTTCAGCTCCAGCCCACCTGGTGGACTTTTGCTGTATTGAACTTCCTGGTTCAGAGGCAGGGTACTATATGTACTAATTCAAGTGTGGGTCCTTATGGAGCTAAAACAGCACCACCAGCATTAAAGGGGGGGGGGGCTACCAGCAAGCCTGGGTGAAATATATTTGCAAAAATATATTTTTAAAGGTCTTCAGAAAAGAACACAAAGAATGGTAGGTTGCCTCAAAAATGGCCCTATGAAGACTGAGCACGCCCAGTAGGCAAACAATGCTGACTGATTGCTGGCAGGGAACAGAGAGGGAATGGAATGGAGTATTCTGAGAGAGGGGTAGCCAGCTAGCTGAAATTTTGAACCTGAGCACACAATGGCAGAGGGCTGTTGCCTTTACACCATGCTTGTCTGCTTCCCAAGAAATCTGTCCAACCACTTTTGGAAACAGGGTCTTGGATTTGGGAAATTGTTAAACTAGTTCAGCTGTGTAGAGGAGGCAAGAGGTTTCCTCAGTAACGCAGCTACTGTGGAAAGACAGATGTTGTGATAATGCTTCTCTAAGCACCATGAGGAAAATACACCTTTTTAACTGGATTGTTTGCAATCCCTAAGTACCAGAGCATGCCCAGAGGTCAAGATCTCTCTTCAAAGTACAACACTGCCTTTTCAAAAACAGGTTCTTCAAAAGGCAGAGTTTTGTTGTTTTGAAAAGGACAACACTTAAAGATGTTATTGAAATAAGACATTAAATCCTAATTACTTTATAATGTAAATGCAGAGTGCTTAAAAAACTTTCAGGCTTTTGCACACTTTCTTTCTTTTGATCCAAATATGAATGCATTACACTTCCATTCAAGGTTTGCTGCATCCTTGGCCTAGAAGTCTTGCTAATGTCTCACAATGCCTGTGCCACAGATGAGCCAGAAATTGCCACTCCTTTACAGGGAAGACCTTTGTTGACATTTGTTCATTCATGCATTTCCTTAGTTGTGCAATTTATAGTTCAACCAATACATGCTGCAGAGATATGTATTTTATTTTTATCCCTAAGAGTGCACATTTTTAAAGTCCTTCATATTTCTATAAAACATGCATTTCAAAACAACACCCACACCCACACACCAGCAGTAAATCAACCTTTAGAAGACATCTGAAGACAGCTTTTTAATGTGCAATGTTTTATTATGCTTTTTTATAACTTGGAAGCTGCTCAGAGTGGCTAGGGCAACCCAGTCAGATGGGTGGGGTACAAATACCATCACCTGCCTCTGTGACACACTAATGGCTAATTCACACATGCATATTTCATCACCAGATAACATATGTAATTCAGCCCTGAAATGGCTAATTCAATATTGCAACAGAGATGATATCTGTTCTTAATATGTGATGGCATCACACATGCAAGTTGTCGTCACTGTGGCTGTTGTTACAGAATCATGACCAAGCACCTGTGACATGGCCCTAAGCACCATATTGTGGGAGAGATGCATGGCTGCTTCCACTCCACATCTCCTTGTATTCACAGCAATGTTTCACTAAGCAAGATATATGATGCACATTCTCAAAATCAGCTCTGGAGGGTAGGGGGCCTCTCCAGAGCAGATTTTTTGGGGTGCACAGGAAATGAAGTGAAAACAGACATCCAGTTCTGCAATTCAAACTCTCTTCATGCAACACTGGGTACAACCCCACATCTTCTTTAATAAGTAAATATTACCTGGAGACACTGGGTGAGTTATTAAAGAAGGGGAAGGGAACACAGGACTTAATCATTCAATTCCCGTCTGTAGTCAAGGACATACCTAACTATTCCTGCCATTTATTTATCAGGGCACTCACTGTACATATAGGTGTAGGTGTATGTACACACACACAGGGAGAGAGAGAGAGAGCGCAGTACAGAATAATCATTTCTGTGTTTGGGTACTCAATAAAATTTAAGCAACTTTCCAAAAAAAACTTTCCAAGGAACATCAGAAAGTCAAATGTGAGGGTGCTTGCCAAAACTTTGCTGGGAAAGTGTGTTCCATAGCATGGGACAGGCAGCATTAAATGCCTAACTTCTAGTTGAAGGCAGTTAGGCCTCTGTAACATGGGGGACAGTGACTAGGCCTCCTATACACCTTTCATGTATGCAAGGCCACCTCCCTTGGAACAGCCACATGAGAGGGATGCTGTGAGATTCTGGCATTTATGTTCCTGTGTGGTAATAGTGGTTCCTGATAAGAAGCCAGGAGATAGCAAGCTGTGGGGACAAGAGTTAGCAGTTGAGTAGGCTGTCATCAGCCTCCAGAAAGAAAGAGGAAGAAAGACAGAATAACCCACATTTCTCTGCATTCGTCAGATTCATAGATTGAGTTGCAGATATCAAAGGCAGATCCTTCAGATAAGACCTTTTATTTGAAGAAGCAGGATCCCACATATATGTGTATGTGGGGAAAGTGTTGTAGACCCATGGTAGGACAAACATTTTGCCTGCAAAAGCTTCCTGGTTCAATCCCTAGCTGCTTCTTCTTCTTTGGCGATCACTCATAGCTGAGTAAGATTGTTTTCCATAAACACGGTTTTAACAATGAGTCCGTAAGTGACTGTGGAGGCCAATTCTGGATCCACACATCCTTCCACAGTTTCCAGTTTCCGGACAGGAGTTGATCGCGGTGTGGATTTGCCAAGCATGCCTTCCTCTTAGCATGTTTCTCCCTTTCATCCTGAGTTTGAGTGTCTTCAAAGCCAATGACACCTGTTCTCCAACTTGAGCGCTCGCAGTCCAGTGTTTCCCAGTTGTCAGTGTTTATACTACATTTTTTAAGATTTGCCTTGAGACAGTCTTCTTTTGTTGACCGTGCTGCACCAACAAGTACAAAATAACCCCTCTGCAGTGCCACAAATCCAACTCAGTGGTGTAACGTTGGAAAATGTTGATCACTTCCTCTACCTAAGCAGTTATCTTTCCACAAGGGCCAACACTGATGTCGAAATCCAGCATTGCCTGAGCTCTGCAAGTGTTGCTTTCTCCCAATTGAAGTGCAGAGTGTTTGAGGACCAGGACAATCCCTACCATAGCCAGTTAGGGCAGCAAATGACTCCTGGAGAGCCACTACCAATTTGGGTAGACCTGCCTTCTCTAACCTGGTGCCTTCTAGATGTTTTGGACTCCAGCTTCCATTAGCCTCAGCAAGCATGCCCAAAAGCTGGGATTATGGGAGCTGTAGTCCAGAACATCTGGAGGACACTAAATTGGGGAAGGATGAGGTAGGCAATTCTGAGCTAGGTAGAGGAATGGACTGACTTGGTATAAAGGAGCATCCTCTCTGTGTGTGTTTATGTGTGTGTTCATTCACACACATGCATGCCTAGGCTGCATTCTCTGGATGGTTAACTTTTAATGCCAGTTTCTTATGCTTTCCCCATTGTATTTTGCTTGTATATTAGAAAAAAAATCCAGAATGAAACACTGAGAGTAAGTGGAATTATAGGTTTGATTAACAAGGACCACCCACTTCTGGCCATTGTATGAAAAAATGTTCAGTGTTTAATATTTGTTTCACACATTTATTCCCCTCTCCTCCACCTCCACTGCTGCAGAAATGTGACAAAGCCTCCTAAATCCAGAGCCGTTATTTGAACAAAGACCACAGTTCTGCTGTCTAAACAGCAAATTCTGATAATAAGCAGGGAAATGAGCTGGCTTAAAATGTGAACAAATCTCAAATTATCCTGTTGCAAAGAAATGAGCCTTTTAAAAGTTTGCTCTTATAAAGGTCAGCATTGCTTCTGAGGCTCAAAAGATGCATTTCCCTGAGAAGCTGGAATCCTGGGGAACAGAAAAACAGATGCGTTCTTTAAGCTGTTACTTTGGTATCGCTAAATGCTTCTCACCCTTCATCCACTGGTAATACAAAATGGGACACAACAGCTAATGTTGTTCTGCTTATTAGATTGGGTGGCTTCAACAAAATTCATTGATGCTTACACTTTATTATTGCACCTATAAACTGGTAATGATGAAAAGAAAATAGACACTATTTTAACTGTCACCTAAGTCTTCGGAAAACACATACTTTCCCTCACTGAAATACTAATTGCCCTGGTCAGCAATTTTCATGAAACAACGCTGCTTTATATGATTCTAGATATTTATCTGTCACTGCATATATCCTTTCAAAAAAAAAAAAAAAAAGTACTGGGCTATAGTCTTTAAGATTAAATATTTCAGGTGACACTTCTTTGAAATGCTATGTGCCCTGGTTTCCAGCTTTATAGAATCTGCAATTCAATTTAAATTACTTTGCATCAGATCTGGCAACTATTTCCTCTCCTTTTTTGCTCTTAACAGGGGCTATAGCTTCTCTTGTGAGAAATTTTCTGTTCTTAATTTTTAGTGGGATGCTGTTTTCCTACTTCACTATGAATGGTGCCACCATGAAGCCAATCAGATATGACTATATGAAAATATCAAGGGCTGGCCCAAGACATTTTGGCACCTGAGGTGAACCACAAAATGGTGTGTTCCCTCTTCCTACCAGGGAAGAAAGGGTTAGTAAAGTTCTATATTGGGAACAAGGGAAGAAGTGAATATCTTCCTCTGGAACAAAAGGAGGATTAAATCCACCTTACCTGATGGGTAACACAACACGTAGGCTAATAGTATAGAATATATAATAGAGTAATGATATCATTCAAATTGTAGGAATAAGCCAATCAAAGTTCATATCTACAATATAACAGAGTGGTAGCGAGGACCGTCAAGCCATGTGTTCAGAACAGATATCTAAGGACAGTCTCACAATAGTCTTTCAAAAATTTCAACAGAAGACGTCTCAAAAGTTTCAGAAGTAAAGTCTCTCAATAGTCTTTCAAGTTTCAACGGAAGACTTCCGGGTTGGCGCCCCCGGCAATGGCGGAGCTCCTCCGATCGGGAGGAACTTGCTCCATGGAAAGTTGGGTCTGTACCGCCACGGCGAAGGCGGAGACCCATTGAAATCACAGGCGGAAGAAGCTTGTGAACCTGGGATTCGGCTGGCACCTTTTGTGCCTCCCCTACTCGCGGGGAAACCCTGTTTTGGGGATCCGGAGTGACGTGGGGTGAGTAGTGCGGTGCTTTGAATCGACCGCTTCTTTCACGGAGTGAAGCCTCATTGTTGTTGCCGGAGAGCGCTGACTTTTCCTTGTGGACAATTGGATATTAAACAACAACCCATGAGTAAAACGGAAAATTGGATCTTTAAATATCTTAATTTGGCATCGAACGGGGAAGGTTCAAAACAGGAAGTCCGCCTTCCCCTTTTGTAAATAGACTGAAGCAAAGAGCTTACAAGTTAAGGTCTCGGAAAGCCTTATGTAAAGGATTAAACTTCCATCGATTGAAATTATTAGACCCCCCCCCCTTGGAAGCAGGAGAAGAGGGGGGAAATTTTGGACTGTGTATCCTGCAGGAGAGAGTGATTAAAATTAAATTACCTCTGCTCTGAACCTGGGAACGGGCTCCCAGTTTCGGGAGAGTTCATTGACAGCGAAGAGAACGGATGTTGACAGTCAGTTAAATAAGAGAAATATATTGTTTCCATTGTCCGCTTCTGCGTTTAAAAGGGAGGAAAAGTATCTGAAAATTGAAACTATCTTTACTTTTTGATCTGTGTTGGAAAAGATTGATACAAGTGGAGACTGTTCCCCTCTAGAGGGAGCTTTTGAAACTGTTACAAGAGTGGAGCTGGGAAATCTCCAGCTGCTTGATAAGAACTGTGAGAACTAGAGATTGACCTTGGATATTCAAGAATGTCAACAGGAGAAGCCTTATGGACTGCATTTTCTAAGATAAGCCACTTGTTGGAACAGCTTCATAAAAAGATGGATGCTATGACTACTAAAATTGACATTTTGGAACCAAAAGTGAGCACCAATACAGAAATTATTCAGGATTTGGCACAGGAATCTATTTCAACAGGACAAATTGCTGAAAAGGAGAAGGAGAAAGTTGCTGTTGTTGAACCTAAAGTAATTCAAGGGGGAGCCTTAGCCTTACAGAGGCAAATTGAGGACTACAAGTTGAGGCCCTTTATGATTGAGACTAGAAAAAGTCAGATTTTGAAGATTGGAGCCTGGCCTGGACTAGAAAAGGAAAGTTGGAAAGATCCCTCTATGCAGGGATTAACTGACTTTTGGAATATGTACTTGGGTCAGGAGGAGATTGGAGTTCTGGGGGCCTTTGGATTTGGAGGAAATTTGAAACATGCCCGAAAATACTTTATGGATCCTAGTTTTAATTATGGAAATCTGGCTGACCTGTCAAGAAGGAATAAAAGTATCGTTGGATTGGAGTTTCCATGAGATCTGCTCTTTAGCATCAAAGAATATGAAGAAGACTGGCAGAAGGGACGTGGAAAAGTGTTAAGAGCCTCGGACATAAGATCTCCAGGTTGATGGACTGTATGGAGTTGACGGAAGTGGCTGGTAGAGTCCGAGACTGGGGAGAGGAGATGGTGGAAGAAGATTGGAAATTTAAAGTCTATATATAGAAATATTGTAAAATTAATGAGTGATAGAAAAATGTTGGAAGGAAATTTTATGGCTTTAGCTGAAATGCTATAAGGAGTTAAGCTTAAATAAGTATACTAATTTTAATAGAAATAAGATTAAAAATATGTTAAGACATTTATATGATAGAAAATAGAGAAAGTTGGAAAGGAATTGCTGAAACAATTAATGGAAGTGGAATACAAAGAGGGAGATGAGAGGAGGTCAATGATACAAGGGAATGAAAGATAGAATATGGAAAAGGTATGATGTATGTTTTTAAATTGTTTTTGTTTTGTTTTGTTTATTGTGTTAGTTTAATTTGTTAAGGTTGTGTTTTGTATTGTTTATGTATTGTATTGTTTTTTCTCTTTTTTCTTTTTTGTTCTTTTTTCTTTTGTCTTCTTTCTTCCTTTTCTTTTTTGTAAGCTTTAAAAGTAATAAATATTATTTTTTAAAAAAAATAAAAAGCCTCAAAAGGACAGTGTCTCCAGAATGATACTACTGTTTTGTAATACTCTTCATCAGCCGATATTTTTCAACAGAATATGTAAGTAAGACTCATGCTAAGGATCAGTGCTCACTAGATAGTGTAGTGTGAGTATAGGCAACCTTCGGCCCTCCAGATGTTTTGGCCTACAACTCCCATGATCCCTAGCTAACAAGACCAGTGGTCAGGGATGATGGGAATTGTTGTCCAAAACATTTGGAGGCCAAAGGTTGCCTATGCCTGGTGTAGTGCTACCACCATGCACAACAGAAGCAGCAGGTGATGCATCAGAGGCTGGAACTGCTGCCCCTGTGGATCCTGCCACCTGAGGTGCTGCCTCAACTTGCCTCATGTGTAGGCCAGCCCTGAACCCATCAAAAGCTCGTCTACATTTATGGCACAACGTCCTGCCCTCTCCCTGAATGGGCAAACACTTCTGTTCTATACCTCAGTCTAAGAAATGGCAGAAGGAAGGCAGGCACTTTTTGCAAACGACACTACTCTAAAAGCCTTTAAGGATGCAGAATAGGTGAATCATGCTCAGTGGCATTCTTTCATGGTCCTCTGTCCCTTCACTCCACCAGTTTCCTTCCCAAAACTCCATATACTGATGCTCTATTGCATTGCCTGGATTTTGTATTAGGCATTTCCCCCTTTGTTTTGTGTGTCGTATGAAAACTGCTTTATATGGTGTTTTCATGCAAGCAAATATCTTGTGGCCCATTTACGGGTTATTGCCTCCTCCCCCCTGATGTGTGATGGATGATGAGAAAAGTGTGTTGAAGAATTTCAATGCAAGCTCCTCCAATCCACCCTGTTTTGTGCAGGCACATGCCAAGGTTTAGGAGCAATAATGAAAAGAGATGCTCAGTTTTATTACTTTAATAAGTGAATTCTCTGCAGCCTGTTGTGGTCTTACTGCTGGTTCTTTTAAGGAGTCTGGAGGCAGCTGACCGTTTATCTAGTCTGTGAGCTTAAATGTTGCAAACGTAGTTGCATGCAGTACCTGCTCAGGAGGACTATATGTGACATATGGACTGAATATTTGCTTATTTGTCATTATTTATTTTTCTATGCTGCTCCAGATGGGACAAGGAGCTATGTGGGCCCTGAATTCCCATCCCCTGCTATTGTGAATCCTCTCCAGCTCCCACCTGCCTCAGAGGCTTTGTCATGCAAGTTTCCCACTTCTTCTCTTTGCAGGGTTAAGCGCTTGAAAAAATGTGTGTGTTAAATGAAAGCACAATTTCTCAAGCTGCTGGGTTTTGCACCTGGCAGCAAATTCTGTCCTTGCGTGGAATTGCAGAATCCATATATCCCTGTGTTTCATAGAAAAACACTTTCAATAGCAACTGCAGTAGCTAAAAAGGTGCTAATGTGAGAAGGGGGCTCTCGGGATGATGGTGGCAAGGGAAATGTCCAACTTCGTTTGTTTTATTTCTCTTTTATTGCCTGTCTGGAATTGCCTAGTCTTGCTGCACTTTATTGCTCCCCACTTCCTTGTTGCTCAGCTCCCAAGGAGCCCAGCCCTTTTATTTGTTTGTTTATTTATTTACCAGTCATTCATGAATGTAGGAAATGCTTTGAAGCTCCGTTATTTATCTGCACATCTGATGAAGGAATGTGGCACGTCTTTGTATTTTATTCCATTTGATCTTACTACAGTGACGCCAGCTCTCCCTGCCAAGCTACTTGCTCAGGTCTCCATCTTTGATGTGGGTTAACAATACTTTCCTAAGATCCCCCTTTGATGCTTCCTGTAATATTTCCCTTACGTTTTCCACCGCAACAGAGCAACCTGCTTCTGATGCAGAAACTGGGCTGACTGATCTGCCACAAACAATTTTGGCGCTGGCGACTTCATGTAAGGCTCTCGGTTCTCCTCTTTCATTGATGTGCAATTACTGACCCCAGTTAGAGATTCCATTAGTGCAAACTGAAGCAGTTAATGTTATCATTGAATTACCTATTTTTACACACAACAGGGTGACATTGATAAAAGGAGAGAGCACAGAATGAATTGCATTATTATTAGGAGGTTAAAAATTTGGTTGGAAAACCTGGAGTGGAAACCAGTGCAACTGAGGAAGGCTGATTATGCTACACGCGGCTCATCTCCAACCCTCTGGCTTGAGCAAACATCTCTCATTTTACAAACACAAGGCTGACAGCCTTCTCCTCCCACACTTGGAAGACTGGCAATTATTCACATTCTTACTCTAACAGAACACTGTAGGGTTTATATCCCTCTAGAACAGCCCAAGGAATGCTTGGGAATTACAAATTAGTCTGAAGAATATTGCTGTTACAAGCAGCTTGGAAAACATGTAATCAAAAATTCTCTAAATGAATATTAGATGATTGCTCAAATGAATCTTCTTATCTGTTTCTGGTTAGCTTCCTTAAGATGTTCCTTAAGATGTGTTTCAGTCACTGTAAGAGTGGTGTCCAAATTCGATTTTCCTTATTGTCCACGAAAGCTAGGTTGCTTGTTATGTAACTTACAAATTTCAGGGCTTTTGGCTGTGTGACATAATACATTAGCTTTCACTTAAGAACCATAACAATATTATCTGTATCGCAAAAAAAAAAAAACAACAAAAAAAAACCAACATTATAGTTGGAGTCTGTGTTTGATTCAGATTCAGGCCAAATCCAGATCAAAGTAGTCGAGTGTTTGGGAGTGATTCTGATTTTGTCCAAAGTAAGGCAGGGCTTTCCCAAAGTGGCTCAAAGCAAACTGGGCTGCTCCCAAAGCCTCATATCTGCTTCCAAGATTTGCAGGATACAGGAGAGCCCCCAAGCTCTCCATACAATTAAAATAACAGACAAGGGGAGTGGGAAGGAGAGGATGAGGAAATGATTTTGTAATTGACTGACAATTCTAGCTATACAATCAGGGAATAAATTTACTTGGGATCTCATTTTTTACTTCCAGTCACAGAGTTTTGGGGAGAAACTTTTATATGTTGCTAGTTGGAGACAAATAATGAGCTTTCTCTAAAAGTATATAATCAGCTTCAGAATTTGAACCTTGACCCTTCTTGTTGATTAAATGCTTGTAGGCTATTCAGTAGGCTAGTTTAGGTAGCAGGCTATTTGGAATTTCCTACTTTCTCTTAGGAATTTACATTCAACCAGGTCTTTTCATTTGTGTTTTCCCACAAACTTCTTGACTATTCACAGTGGTCAGTGGTGACTTAATACTGCTATGTTTTCCATGTCTTGATAGCAGATGGTCACGTATCCATTTCATATGGGCTCTCGCCAACCTAGTCTTGCAAAAAACAGTGATAGGGAGAGTTGTTTGTACACGATCTATTGTATCATACAATGCTGCAGTGCTCTATTTAATGCACTCTGTGTAGGGCTGCCCTTGAACTTGTAGCTGAAATTGGTGCACAATTCAGTGGCCAGAGTGCTGATAGTCACTCCTGGTCAAGCTTGTGCAATGCTAGGTTTAAAGGAGCAATGCTGGTTGCCACTTCCAATCCTAATTCAATGTGATTTTGTTGACATATAAAGCCCCAACTGACTTGGGCTCCAAATATCTGACAAAGCACCTCATTCCACATTGCCCTGCTAATGAATTAAGATCTGCAGGGAGACTTGGTGCTCCTACTTTTGGGGGACGCACGGGAGGGACAGTGTGACCTGAGCAGCCATTCATTGTTGTGGCTTTCGATCTCTAGAATGATTATCTTCCTTAAATGCACCTACTGTCAATACTCTTAGCCTTTAATCAGGAGCATAGGCGTCACCTCTTTACCCAGACTTTTGGATGGTGGTAATGTTTCATGAGCCATTTAAGTATTCTTACTTATCTCATGATTAAACATAGTCTGAACTTGTGCATTTTGTTGATGCATGTGTGTTTGTGTGTTGGTTTTATTTTATAATACTTTTGTGGAATATTTCTGCCCTGGGACCATTTGGTGAAAGATGGACTATATCCTATACACACACACACACACACACACACACACACGACTATTATAGATAAATAGATAAATAGCTCGGGAAGCTTTTAATGTTTAATAGACTATTGTATTTTAATATTCTGTTGGAAGCTGCCCAGAGTGGCTGGAGAAACCCAGCCAGATAGGCGGGGTATAAATAAATAAATTGTTGTTGTTGTTGTTGTTGTTGTTGTTGCTGCTGCTGCTGCTAGATGATGATAGATGATAGATAGATAGATAGATAGATAGATGATAGATAGATAGATGATAGATAGATATAGATGATAGATAGATGATAGATAGAATTGTTTACCACAGTCCTTCCTTGAACAGAATTAATCTTCTGGATAGAAATAACACAAGCACAAATTGCATTCCAAACACCTAGATGATTTGCTTGCCATCACTTTTCAAAAACACATGTGAAACCGGAGCTTATACATGTGTCAATGGAATTACACAGTCACTGATGCCTGCAGTATAAACTGATCAACATGTCCTAAAGTGGATATGCATTTGCACACCATGAAAGTTGTAAATACAGTTAATAAAACAAGTGCAGTTTTAGGGTATCAAATTCCCTAAAGTCCCCAAGTAAGACCAAATATTGGATCTTCTATTCCAAAGCAACCTGACCTAATGCATTTTTGGGGACAGAAATAAACTCTAATTTATTTTCTACCACTTCTGACCTTACTACAAATAAAAGCTTTTGTGGCTTTTTCAAATGAAACATAAAATTACAATTGTGAGAAACATTCATATTAGGTGAACATAAAACACCTCAGGCTTCCACTTCTTATTAAATGTTACCTGGATTAACAAAAAGAGTCAATTGGGGGAAATTGGACACATGGTGTAGGAAGGAAACAGGTAATAGAGAATTACTGAATGAAACAGTCTAAGAAAACGTTTCAGATTTTATCAAATTCTGCTACCGCACCTCATTTAACATACACAATTTTCTCTTTGGCTGCTAATGCACTGAAATTAGAGATTGAATTCTGACTATTTGGAGAGCCATTAGATCCCCAGTGCTCCATTGATTTTTACTCAACAAAGAGACACAACATAACCATAAAGTCAGTACATATTCCATATCTTAAAATATGGGAATCAATCCAAAAGTTCTTTGCATAATGGAAAATAAATAATCAGACTTGGAGATATTGTTACAATGCCAAAAACATTCTGCTTCCCAGAATGAAGCTAATTTAGAAGAACACATGAGCTACAGAAGGACTAGAAGATCTAGCAATGGCAACCTTGAGTGTCTTCTGCAGGAGTCTCATGGGGGGATTTTGTTGTGAATATGTTCATTAAAAAGTTGAATCATATAGTCAGACTACAGTTATGTTCTAGATGGTTTTCTTCATGAGCTAACCCACTCACCCCAACCTAGTTGCTATAGCACAAAAATAAACTGAAACAAAAAGCAGCCATAAAGATGCAGAACATTCCTCAGATAACAGAGCCTAACATCTGATTCATCAGAACCCAGATCTGACTAATGGATGCTACAAATATAGAATTCATATTTCAATTTCATTTTAATAATAAAAAATAAATGCTAGCCTTAGTTCAAAAGAAACAGTTCACCAGCACAGAGTCAGCAATATAATCCTTTTCCAGATGACCTATTTTCAACATGCCTCAAAAACAATGTTTATCCATGTTTTCTAAGGAGGGGGCAAACCTTAATAAATCCTTACTCTTAAAAATGGCCCAGTCTCAGCCCCAGTAGACAGGTGTATAGCGGCTACCCCCAGAACAGAGTGATCCTGGGAAATTTATTCTGCTATCTCATAATTGTTTTGCTAAGAGGACTCTTTTTGTGCCAGGTTTCTCACCGACAGGGAACTGCCATGCAGGAGAATGAAATAATTTGTTTCAGGAAGCACACAAGTTGGATGGAAATAGATGAAAGCGGGGGGCCACCAGGTGGCGCATTGGAAGATGGCCGACAATAACATTTCTCCAACCCATACGAGGTAATTAAGAGGCTGCTATGGGAAGTATGCAGTCTCCCCCCCCCCAAGGATATGGGGGGGACTGCCTTGCCAGCGGTAGCCACAATGCACCCCCAGATTCGAGAGAAGGGGGTGCGCCGGTCACTTGGCTAAGCCCTCGGTGTGTTCGGTTCTTCCCGGACGCCGTCTCCAATTCGCGCATGCTGGCTTGCTTTAACACGAAAATATAATTGGAAATATATAATTGGAGATGTTAAAGCACATATGTCAAGCAAAGGTTGGGAGATAAGACTGCTGATTAATGGATTTATGGGATCGGAGCGGTGGGCCAAAGACAAATAAATCAAGAGACGAAGCGCCATTAAGAGATGGGTATGTTTGGAGCTAAGAAGGTGGGGTGGAGGAAAAACTTTTCTTTCTTTATATTATATGAGCATAAATAACCCTCCACCCCAAAGAAAAAAGAACCGCCGTATTTTACTACACAAGCAGGAATCTAAAAACTGTGTGGGATGAATTAATGATGAATGAAGAGAGGATTGGTAAAGATCGGAGAATGGAAAATTTTATGACGCAGTTTTAAAATGGCGTCTCGCAAGACAGGCTTGTTTAAGAAAGACGGGGGGAGGAGAACCAGGACTGTTTGAAAGTGAACGATGTTTGGAATTTGATCTTTAACCTGGCAGAGCCCTCTAGGAGATATTTTACAAGCCTGGGACAACTAATGGGCAGACCGAAGATAAATTTTTGAAGTAGGAGTGGAATGGCGGCTGTCCCTATGAAATATGACTTATGGAGTGCGTAAAACCCACACAGACGATGTTTGTTCTTAGCCTGCCTGTGAAGATTATCAGAGATTGCAAAGAAAGGAATATATGACAACAACAAGAATGAAGAAAGTAAAAAAGAGACTATCTGGATAGAACTGGATAGAACTGTTTAATTAATGCAATAATAAAAGTGATGTTTGGAATCTCGTTCGGAGCTTGATGTATGGGTACCCCCAACAAAATTGAAAAATTTGGCTGTATAATTTGGAATTAATGTGATTTGAAATAATGTGATATGATTGGCCTGTTAATAAAAATTATGTTAAAAAAAGGAAATAGATGAAAGCAGGGTTCTGCCTTAGGCGGCAAAAAGTCTTGGGCTGGATTTGTTCATTGGTCAGTCACTACCAGGTCATAATCCAGTTTATTCCAAAGCAGGGGTTGCCAACCTTTTTGGACCCATCGGCACATTTGCAAAGCAGAAAAACTGTTGCGGGCATCACATTTGCACCACAACTGTGTACGCAGTGCAACCACACATTTATGCATGCACAGTGAGAGCCTAATTTCAGTGGCAGGAGGCTGGGGGATGAGATCCTGTGGCCCCTAGGGAAGCCCTCTTTGGGCACATGTGTTCCTGCAGGTCATGTTGGTGACCCATGTTCTAGGCTGTGTATTTGTATCTGCTGTGTGGAGAGCCAGTAGGGTGTAGTGGTTAGGAGCGATAGACTTGTAATCTGGGGAACTGGGTTCGCGTCCCCGCTCCTCCACATGCAGCTGCTGGGTGACCTTGGGCTAGTCACACTTCTCTGAAGTCTCTCAGCCCCACTCACTTCACAGAGTGTTTGTTGTGGGGGAGGAAGGGGAAAGGAGAATGTTAGCCGCTTTGAGACTCCTTCGGGTAGTGATAAAGCGGGATATCAAATCCAAACTCCTCCTCCTCCTCCTCCTCCTCCTCCTTCTTTGCATGTGTTCTTTTTTTCAGAGGTTAACATAAAAGCATTTCATGCTATACCACCCATGGTAATTCATACTCCAGGTGCCAAATGAGAGAAGACACCCCCTTTCTATGAAAACTCCCTTTTCAGTGGCACTCTGTAAGTCCCTACATTCTCCACAGGCAGACATAGACTCCAAAGGGAGTTGTGGCCACTTACATCATAGGAACATTTGGCCCAGGGCAATTTCTCCTGGTTTACCTGAGACTAGAAATACAGCTCTCTTCTCTTCCACATCAAATGAATCAGGTTGACATTGGCTGATTCCACTCTCAGTCTCAGTAATTATTACTGCCCTGTCCTTGATAACTCCTGGGCCATGAGATGCATAACAAAACGTTTACTTCTGTGGCAGTGTTTCAGGGACCTGCAAAAGAGCAAGTCAGCAAATGCCAATCCTGTCCTGCCAAACACTTCCTTGCCCTTCTCTGTGTCTCCTGCCCCTCGCAGTTCTGGGCTACATTGCGGGAACAAAGGTGTGTGGTGTGTGGGTGTGTCATGCCCTCCTGAGATCAAGGGAACCCCAAATCATTTTATATTTGACCTCAGCTATGTTTGAAGTTCATAGCCTTGAGAGCATGAGCCAGAGGAATGTATTAACTGCCTCATAGCCACTGGCAAGCTAATTCCCTCGCCCTTTTCCTGTTGTGCAGGGCAATCCTAAGCATGTCTACTCAGAAGTACAGATACTAGTTGCTGGGAACCACAAGTGGGGAGACTGCTGTTGCACTCAGGTCCTGCTTTGGGACTTGCCATGGGTATATGGTGGGCCACTGTCAGAACACGATGCTGGACTAGATGGGTCATCGGCCTAATCCAGCAGGACTCTTCTTGTATTGTGATGTTCTTATTAGGGGCTGCACCCTTGCTCATTTCCCTTGCCCCCCCCCCTGCCATTTTCTTCATATTACCCCCCTAGAGCTTCCCTTTTCTGCCCTAATCAAGCTTGCCCATTTCTGAAGCCACTTCTTTCTTCTGTTCTGCAGCCCTGCTCTGTACCCCTGTTTTCAACTTCACACTGCGAAAACTCTGGTTTGAATTTGCTGGGATGTGATTGAATCCCAAACAAAAGTGCCCACTATCTGATGCTTTAGAGAGACACATTCCTGCATTATGGGGTTTTGATGCCATTAACAGAAAGCACATCTTCTTAAAAAAGAAAGAAAAAAGTACTTCAGATTCATCAGCACAGTGTCTGGGAACTACAAAGGATATGGCAGACTGTATTATCTACCAGCTGTATTTCTAAGAGGTGAATCAATCTGCTAAGTGATATTTTAAATGTAGTTATTATCTTGTGGTTCCTTCGGTGTCCTTTTCCTGCCGCTCTCTTGCTGTCTGTTTTAATCGAATCACCTTTCTATAGTGGCAATAAACCATTATCTTGCACAAATGAGCCAAATGCCTTCTGTAAGCTATTAGCATTGGTATTTCCTTTTCTCCTTAGAATCTGCTGTTTGTAAATTGCCCCCTGCTCCTGTGGAATAACTCTGAGAACAAGAATATCTCAGGATTAGGTGTTATGTTTCCAAAATGCATTTATCAGGTGATGGGGGGTGGGGTTGATCGGTTTGAAATGTACTGAAGTGCAACGCCAAATTGAAAATAGGCAGGGAAACAATGGAGGAAGAAACAAGCACGTATTTATGGAGGAGTAAAATTAGAGAAATATTTGCAGAGTGGAAGACAGCCAGGAGGCCAGTATGAATCTGGGCATTGTGTACACATAGCTGGGATTAGGGTTGCAGTTGACTGCCTGGGTGGGTCACACATATGCTATTGGTTTGCCCTAAATGAATCTAGTTCATAGATTTTTCTTTGTAAGTCTCCCAGAGTCACAAAAATCTGTTCAAAGCCCTATGTTGTAATTGTAAGGCTGTGTGAGTGCTGACTATGAATGGGAGAGAAACTTGATTTTGTTTGCATTTTTACAATAAACTATCAAATCCACACTCCTCATAGCAATATGCAAACAGAACCAAAGCTATTGTTCAAAATTTGTACTTCTTGAATTTTGCATACAGATCCATATATTACTGAAAATAGGATGCCAAAAATACATTACCATATTTTTCCGTGTATAAGATGCTCCCATGTATGACACCCCCTATTTTTAGGGACTCCAATTTAAGAAAATAGCGGGGGAGATTGCTCCATGTATAAGATGACCCACAGTTTTCCACATAATTTTTAAGTAAAAAAACCTAGTCTTATACATGGAAAAGTACAATATACATGGTACCTCGGGTTACAAATACCTCAGGTTACAACACTTCGGGTTACAGACTCTGCTAACCCAGAAGTAGTACCTCGGGTAAATAACTTTACCTCAGAATGAGAACAGAAATTATGCGGCAGCAGTGGGAGGCCCCATTAGCTAAAGTGGTACCTCAGGTTAAGAATGGTTTCAGGTTAAGAATGGACCACTGGAGCAAATTAAGTTCGTAACCAGAGGTACCACTGTACTAGGAAAAGTTGCTTGCAAGATATGCATATTACTCAAAACTACACACAAAAATGTGTATATTAGGAAAAATTCACACTGGAATGCTGACAAATTTTCATAAGGATTCCCCCCCCCCCCCAATGCAGACTCAGGCATCAATGAGAAGAACTGGTCAAGAAGAACTGGTCAAGACTGGAAAAATGAGAAACTAAAAGAAACCAAAATTGATTCTTCCTTCTTTAGTGCTGATGGTTTTATGATTGAAAACAGGCTTCACATAGGTGCTGGTCACTAAGGTTGTAGTAGTGTAAACACTTACTTGGGAGTAACCCCAGTTGTAGTGATGTCAGTGTTGGAAGGGTGCCTCTGCAGCTCCCCCCAACCACATCAGCTGCTATAAACTAACCTCCATTGAAAATCAGTGATGGTTACTTTTCAGAGATGCATAGGATTACACTGTTCAGTGCTTTACTACAAGGTTGTGTACATTTCCTGCCAGATTTTATCCTGTGACTAAACTAGTTGTGACCCTAGATACAATCAATCAATCAATCTTCTTTACTGGCGTAGAAAAAGTGCATCGTATACATGGATCAGGACACAACACAGTTAACAAAACAAAGTAGGAGATACTTTAGAATAAAACTGTCCAGGCATTGTGAGGTACGAAAATGGCTCTTAGGACCTATGGTGACATGATTTCAAGGTGTCACTCAAAAATCTTGCCACATTTTCTACGTCATGCCTACAGTTGTTCAGCAGATAATACACCCTGAAAGAGTCAGTGCGGTAAATCCCCTCCTTCAATAAGGGCGTCAAATACTTATCATATATTTTTGCATAAAACAGGCAATAAAATAAAATGTGTCTGATGTATTCGACCAGTTTTGTGCCACAAAGGCAGTATCCTTCAGAGTATGGGATTTTCAAAAATCTACCTTGCAAAACTGCAGATGGTAAGACGTTAAATCTTGTGAGGGAAAGAGTCTTGCATAGGTGAGGATCGTAAAGCTATTGTAAATATGGAGTGTCCTGGCCAAACAAAGGTGGAATTCCAACCTCAAAGGGGAACAGGTTTTATTGGCTGTGCAGATAAGGGTCCCTTAGAGGTAGTCAATACATCTGCACTTTTTAAAAAAAAAATGATAAAAGGCACATGAGCGAACTCAACTTTTGAGATGAGGGGAGGAAAAGTTTACATTTGTTTTCCATCACTGTGGTCAGAAAGGAGTTTTCCTTCTGGGACTAGTGGCAGCTGGCAGGGGAAGCCCTTTCTGTTAGGACATCAACAGAGAGGGAATGGGTTGAATTTGCCTTGCCTGTATGCTGTGGTCGCAATGAAAACTTCCTCCACATCTAGTCAGTTCCTAGGTGGTACTAAGCCTAAATAGAAATGTCCCAGGCTGGATTCAACTGCTGGTAGCTGGGCACTTTTCTGCACTCAGAGGTATAAGATGCTGTTTTGTAAAAGGGCTATTGAAGACGTTCAGGGAGGAGGAGTCAACAGCTCACTGATAGATCAGGGGAGAGTCCATGCACAAAAGCAATCTAGAGATGTCTGACTTACGAGCTTTCCAGGAATGTCTTGCTGAGTCGGGCAGGTCTTAGTCTGCCCCAGCAATGGATGCTCTTACATTCTGACTACAGGGATTTGTCAAAGGAATTCAACAGACCTAAGAAAAGAAGACCACAAGTTTGGGATACAAGAAGGAAAGTTTTATTAAACTCTGTCACTCAGGTAATTGCTTATGTGATGCATATTAAACATTTGCTTCCCTGCAGCCCAGAACTCATTCACTGCATACCTCCTCCATCTGCGGCCTGGCTGGCCACATTCAGGGCTTTGGATCAGTCGACCACATTAATGTCCTGATAGGTTATGCTGTCTTTACATTTGTTACAGGAGAAGTTGACAAGCAGATACTTGGTCCCACTTTTTCTGGGAAAGAACTTAAACTGGACTTGATAGCTGTCCTGGGGATTCAGTGGTGGTACACTGTGGATAAGGAGCAAAGGAGATAAGTCAGCCTGGGCCTGGGAAGATTGCCAGCACAGTGCATGCCTTAGGATGGTCTGTTAAGGGGGATCAGAGGCTGGTCTGTTAAGGCTGGCCAGTGGGTAGTATTTTGCATGTGCTGAAAAGCTCCCATGGAGACTGTTTGATAGATAGGTAGAACATCATTTTATTAACTCAATCAATCACAGGTATCACAAGCTGGGCAAAATGAATGCTGTTCTAGATGCCTGTTTCCATACTGGTTGCTGCAGCTCTCCACACTGGAGTGCAGACTTTGCTTGCTCTGCAAGTGCAGATGGATAATTGGAAAGCAAAAGAACAAGGCCACAAAGTGGAGAGGAATGTCTTGTTTGAGATGTTGCCCCTCCATTCTCTCTCTGTGACCCAGTCAGAAGGGAAGGTGGTACCCTGTGCAGAGCCACCACACTTGCCCAGATGCCCCACATACTTACTTTTTCTTTTTTTATACTCACTTTTTCTTGAAGGTTTTTTCCAGTAAGCCACTACGCTCCGCCTTCAGCACACCATCCTTCAGCTCCTCATCAAAACAGTTGTCAATGGTCACTGCCACCTTCACTTCCTTGCCCACTTTTGCCTCTCCCAGCACCTACTCAGAACAAAGTAAGTTGAACAGAGTTACTGGCAACCCTTCCTAAGGCTGCCCTGACCCAGGTTCAAAATGATAGGTCCATAGAGACACAGCTCCCTCCTCCTCCTTTCCCTTGGAACCACCTCCTCTTGCTGGTTCCTCTGTCTGCCTGCACTCAGAGTTGCAGGTAGCAAAGTGCAGTGATTCTTGGGGTGTTTTTATGTATGACATTTGAGCCTGCCTTAACCCTAGGCAGACACAAGGGAATCAGCTCATAATGGCAGCTCATAATGGCTAAGGGTGTACCTTTATTGCGACGCTGGGTTTCTCGAGGATTATGACTCTTCACATTTTCCCCCTCTTTTTTTGACCATGAAGCTGTGACTTTAATCAGGTTGTCTATCAGCAGGTACTGCTTGTACTTAGCATATGAAATATTGATAGGAAATTCTTTTTCTAGGGGGGGAAAATCACTATGAGGTGTGGTTGCACAAGCCTGGCAGATGGTTGTTCCTTATTTAAGAAAACCCTCCTTATGTTGCTCTGATGAAGAATGACCAGAATGTTCCCAAGGAGGGGCTCCCCCTTTGGGGCCCACTTAGTTGTAATTCTGTGCTAGCTGGAAGGGGGATGGCGAGGGATAGGAGAATTATAAAAACTTTGCATCCCTCCCTCAGTTGCCAATAGCTGAAAAAGCAAGGCCCTTCTCCATCATTTCCTGTTTCTTGCTTGGGATGGAGCAAGTGGAAAGGAGGCAGGCGTGCACTGATGTCATCACACAGGCAATTCCCCGTATTCCCCGGATGTGAGAAAGCAGGAACTGTCCATCACTGCACTCTGGTGAGGCATGAGGCAGCCACTTTGCTGGTCAAAGGCTGACTTGAAGACCACCTGGGATGGAACAACCCAAGGGAAGAAGCCATCATTGCCAAGTAGTGTTTGGTTCAACAGCACTTGGGGGATGGTAAACTTATTTCCTGTAGATCAGGGATGTCCAACAGGTCGATTGCGATCTACTGGACAATGGGGGGGGGGCATGTTACTGGGAGTAGATCGCAGTCTCTTGGAAGTTGGACATGCCTGCTGTAGATTATATTCATGTTTGGTGTGCTCAGAATAGATCTACTGAAATTAATGGGTATGACTTACTTAAATCCATTAATTTCAATGTGGAACTTAGTTTGATATAACTCTGTGATTTGATTTTCCAGAGGCATGTAATATGCAATGTATCCATGTCTACTATCTCCTGCTAGGCTGCAACAGGTAATTTGGAGTCTTCTGTCCCTCACATCATTTAACAAGGATGGACCATTTAGGATTCATTTCACCAAGTTTTATCAATGATGTGTGTTCAACTTCAGTAGTCCCCTCATTTGGTTGAGGTGCCAAATGATCATCCCTCCTTGCCCACATTCTCTGGCTTAACTCATACCTGGTTATGAAGAAACCCATGAAAAAACTTACCTTCTTTGGGGCCAAGGGTCACCAAGATGGAGGCTTTCCAGATCTCATGAATGGGTTTCCCAGTGTTGTTAATTGACCAAGCGGCCATATTGGGTGTTAGGTACTCAGTTGTAGAGCCAAGGTTTGTCAGCCTCAAGACCAAGTGGACATCCTTGCCAATTTCCAGGGGGCTCTTCACCTTGATTTTCCCCAAGACACTGGGCTTTGCAGCTTCTCTCAGGCTTCTGGCAGACTCAGAGTGGCTTGTTTTCAGATTGAGTTTGGCACAAGCCTTTGCAAATACTTCCCTTTCCTTGACAGAGCCTGAAAAAGTAAGAATAGGATGGTGAAATTTAACAGGGCCCTCTGACTCAAATGATGCAAGTTCATTAGCAGCCCCTGGGATCAAGAGTACATTGCATGAAGCTCATCAGCCTTCTCTCTCTGGCTTTCCCTAGGCCAGAGACCACTTTAACTACTCAAATGTCACAGCAGTGCAAGTTCTAACACAAAGCATGGTTGGGGTATGTAGGGTTCACTGGCAAGTTGACTACTGACCTAGGTCTAGCTTGGATGTTGCACATGGATTCAGATACAATTGGCTGTGCCTGGAGTGCAGATTTAGAGAGAAGATGCATCCGTTTTGTCTTCACTGCCCCAGCCAAACACTTACTTGGACAAAAAACAAGGTGCCTGAAAATGCATTTGAACTGCCTCTGGGTCTGTGTATTTTGGTTTCCTTATGCCTAGCATCTGTGCCTTCTCTGACGATATATGTAGACCATTCTTAGCTGCAGGCAGAAGTGTGTTGAGTCTCAAATTGTCCAACTTCATGAAAAAGCGTGGTTGCTGCCACCATGGGTTAAGTGGCCATTGACTGTAAAAAGGTGATATTCAGCTAAATACTTGTGCAAAGACAAATGCTAGTTTTAGCACAATGAGGTCTACTCTGAGTAGGGGTTGGTAAACAGATTTAGAGGGCAGGGGAGGGAGGAGTTTACGTAATGATCTGCTTATTCCTAAATTGAATACAGGCCAGTGTCATAGCAGAGACCCAATCATCTCCAAACATTTCCACCTATTTGTAGAGGAAGCTCTTTTGCATCACCTTCTTTGTATTTATAATTATCAGTGACATCCAGGCGATCATTGCTGCCCACAGCCTTTGTGCTTATGTTTTGCCCAATGGACTTGGTGTCCAATGAGCCCTCGATGTCAGCACTGACCTCTCAAAAGACGAATGCAGTGTCATATGGCAGGTCCACATCTCCTTCCTTGATGGCCTTCACTGAAGCTGGACCACACTCGACTTTCTCTGGAGAGTTAAGGAAAAGAGAAAAGGTCTGCATCTGCAGTTTGTGCAAAAATGATCAGGCAGAACTACTGTATATCCTGGGGACAAAATAGGTTGTTTTAAATAAGACAAGTGTGACATTACATGCTGCACGGTGAACCCATGGGATTTGTGGTGAGGACTGCTAGCTTAAATTGCTCAGAAAAGGACTACACAAAATCATGGAGAGTGATTCTGTCAGTGGTTATGGGCAATGATAGCTCAATGAAGCCTCCACATTTGGGGCAAGTATATCTCTAAACAACAGCTTTCCCCCATTCATTTTATATTTCAGCAACTGGTTCTGAGGGCTCATACTGCCTCTGAATATGGAGGGGGCATGACAGAATCTGGGCATTTCTATCATACAGCAATAGCATGGTGAGAAGCTGAACAGAGATCTGAACACAACCAACTCCCCCAGCAGTCAACTCTTGTACTTGTAGTACTTCGACCTTGTGGAGTTGCGTCCAGAACTTGCCACCCATTGTACATGCAGCCACGGTCAGGTCGAGCAAACCAGCATTCATTCCACACATGGTAATTCCTGCAGCCAAGAGTAAATAAATCTGATGTGCAGGTTTGCAATGATCCCCAAATCTTAGGGTCAGCTGCTTTCAGAGGTGAGTGGAGCTGATTTCCAGAAGCACCTGGGAGCCCTAAGTCTGCTTGTTTTTGTTGTATTTAGCAGACCATGCTGTGTTTGACGCAACTGACCCATGGTGACAAGATTTTCTGGGGGTGAATGAATGTTGAGAGCATAGGAGGAAAACAAAGGAACCTTGCAGCTGAATTAGACCAAGGTGAGTCTACCTAAACTAACAATCTGCTTCCAACAGCAGCCATGGTGGAAGCTGTTCATTTTATATATATGCAAAGTGTTTTGCATCAGAAAGAGGCAAGATAGCATCAGTGTGACACAAATGGTTCACATCAGTGTGACACAAATGGCTTTGGGAAGCTCACACCTCAGAGCATCCTGTGACTGAGCAAGCACTGTCTGGTGCTGCTGGAACAGAATGGTACAGTTGGTCACTACCACTGTATCTGAATAATGCAGAGCATGGAGGGTGAGCTGTCCAGGGAGATGAGGCATGCCCCTCTCCTTCTGACTATTTTTTTCAAAAAAGAAAACTCTGGCACTTATGAGATTAAGCAGAAAAAGGGTCTATTTCAGAATAAGAATGACGAACAAGAATGTTTCAGAAGTTGGAAAACTTCAAAGAATTAGCAAATTATATATGCTGAACTCAGCAGATGTCTCAGGCTTTTCAATAAGATAGCAAAATTACATCTAACACATAAGGTGTTATAACTTAGACTTTGATAACTTGTGGGTATTAAAACAGGCTGATTATTTTGGTCCTGTTGTGTTTCAGGTCCTCCACCTTTAGAAATTTCACTCCTGAGGCTCCTGTAGTAGACTCTGTATATCAGACCTTCTAAATGGTTTGGGATTCTTCTTCTTTTCCTAGAATATACATCCCCACCCTAATGAATTGGGACTTAAGTAGAGCTTCCCAGTTCTCTTATGTCAGTATACCCTTAAAAGACAATAACCACTGTCGTTCAATCTTACCTCCCCACCCCCACCCCCTGCTCAGAGACTGCCTTTTTTGGCTGTAAATATTCCCTCGGGGTGGATTTTACACAGCTAAGAGGCCACACTTTTATACAGCTGGACATCAGGCACAAAACTCTTCTCTTTCCCCCTCTCAAAGTGCTGTTTTCTCCCTCCTTTTAGCTAGCTGTAACTGGGCCTTCTATCACAGAAAGTAAGGAATTATTAGTCACTGCAAGGAGATGTTTTGCATGTCTGGATGTAGGGAAGGTCACAGATCCTGCCAAGTGTGGCAGAGAAGTGGGGGCAAAGGACAAAGATGTCTGGTTTTGTCCTACAGCTGTTGTGCCTCAGTTTCCATCTCTGGTTTTATCTACAGATGCTGGCGTATAGGAGCCCTAGATGTATTGTGGTAGATGAGAAGAAGGCTGATTTACCAGGTACTCTCTAATGGTTCCAGAATCAGATTTTCATTTTTGTCACAGCCAGAACTGAAGTTGGAAATGATGCGAGTGGGAATTCCTATGCACCGGAGGACTACGAAAAGGAGAGAGAGAGAGAGAATATGGAAATAATGGGACTCACTGGTATTCAGCAACATTGTTCCTTACTATGTTCTTTAGCCAGCACTTCTTTCTAAGATACCCTTTGTTGTTCCCAGAAATTCTGGGCCAACAGGGTCAACTATAAAACCTTCCACTTGTCACCTGTCTGTTTCTAGTGCATAAGAACATAAGAAGAGCCTGCCAGATCAGGCCATTGGCCCATCTAGTACAGCATCCTATTCTCACAGTGGTTGACCAGATGCCTGTGGGAAACCCACAAGCTGGTGCTGGCCACAAAAACACTCTCCCCACCTGCAGTTTCCAGGCAACTAGTATTTAAAACCATTGCTGCCTTTATCCATGGAGGCAGAGCATTCTGCCCAGCACATCCTGCTGCCCAGCTCCTTGTTTTGTGTGCTAATTCTGCTCATTGGCTGGGTATGGGGGTAGGCCAAGGGTTTGAAAACGGTATAGGCGCAATATATTCTGAACAAAAGGCTAAACTTATAGTGAACAATGTGATTACGGAAGAACTTAAAATTGAGAAAGGGACACGCCAGGGGTGCCCAATCTCCCCGCTACTCTTTATTTCGGTCCTGGAGGTTTTGCTAAACATGATAAGAAAGGACCAGCTGGTCAAAGGGGTTCAGGTCGGAGCGAAACAATATAAATTGAGAGCTTTTGCAGATGATTTGGTACTTACATTACAAGAGCCAGAATCTAGTACTAAGAGAGTTTTGGAACTGATGCAAGAATTTGGTCAAATGGCAGGATTTAAATTAAATAAGTTAAAAACTAAGGTATTGGAGAAAAATTTAACAGCTATTGAGAAAGAGAAGTTTCAGAACGAGACAGGTTTAACTGTGGTTAAGAGTGTAAAATATTTGGGGATTAACATGACAGCAAAAAAAAATTAATTTATTTAAAGATAACTATGAGAAATGTTGGAAACAAATTAAAAAAAGACTTAGAAATTTGGTCAAACCTGAAGCTTTCCTTGTCTGGTCGAATAGCAGTTATAAAGATGAATGTATTGCCTAGAATGTTGTTTTTGTTTCAAACTTTGCAAATTGTGGACAAAATGGACTGTTTCAAGGGTTGGGAGCAAGATATTTCTAAATTTATCTGGCAGGGCAAAAAACCCAGGATAAAATTTAAGATTTTAACTGATGCAAAGGAAAGAGGGGGATTTGCCCTGCCAGATTTGAAACTTTATTATGAATCAGCAGCTTTCTGCTGGTTAAAGGACTGGCTGCTTCTCGAGAATACAGACATTTTGGATCTGGAAGGATTTAACAATTTCTTTGGGTGGCATGCATATTTGTGGTATGACAAGGTTAAGGCTCATAAAGGCTTTAAAAACCATATTGTCAGGAAAGCATTGTATAATGTCTGGATTAAATACAAAGATCTGCTGGAGAACAAAACTCCAAGGTGGCTGTCACCAATGGAGGCAAAAGCCTTGAAAAAACTTAATACGGAGGCTAAATGGCCAAAATATTGTGAAATTTTAGAACAGGAGGGTGATAAGTGGAAATTGCAGAGTTTTGAGAATCTAAAAGACAAAGTGCGAGACTGGCTTCATTATTATCAAATATTGTAGGTCTATAAGTTGGACAGGAAAATTGGCTTCCAGGTGGAAAAATCAAAACTGGAAACAGAGTTGTTAGAGTCCAAAACTAAGAATTTGTCAAAAATGTATAACTTGCTGTTGAAATGGAATACACAGGATGAAACAGTTAAATCAGCTATGATTAAGTGGGCACAAGATATTGGTCATAACATTATGTTCGCTGACTGGGAAAGGTTGTGGACCACCGGTATGAAATTCACGGCATGTAATGCCTTGAGAGAGAATATTATGAAAATGATTTATAGGTGGTACATGACCCCAGTCAAGCTTGCAAAAATTTACCACTTATCAGATAATAAATGTTGGAAATGCAAAGAAAATGAAGGTACATTCTTTCACCTCTGGTGGACATGCCCAAGGATTAAGGCTTTCTGGGAAATGATATATAACGAAATGAAAAAGGTACTTAAATATACCTTCTTGAAGAAACCAGAGGCCTTTCTCCTGGGTATGGTAAGCCATGTGGTGTTAAAGAAGGACAGTATCTTTTTTATGTATGCCACTACAGCAGCAAGGATTCTTATTGCAAAGTATTGGAAGACACCAGATCTACCCACTCTGGAAGAATGGCAGATAAAGATGACAGACTACATGGGACTGGCAGAGATGACTGGCAGAATCCGAGACCAGGACAAAGAGACAGTGGAAGAAGATTAGAAGAAGTTTAAAGACTATCTTGATAAATATTATAAAATTAATGAAGTTTAAAAAGATATGGGTTTAAAAATTAGTGGTTTGCAGGGGTGTTGATTAAGGAAAAAGAATAGAATTATTAAAAACTATGGGAAATATGGGAATGGATTTGCTGACAAGATAAATGAGATTAGAATACAGAAGGGGGAGGTGTGAGGAGGTCGGTGAAATTAGGTTTGGAAAATAAGGTTTGAATTTATACTTGTTTTGTTTTTGTTTTGTTTGTTGGTTTTTGTATGTTTTTATTGTTGTTTGTATTTGTGTTTATATGTGTTTATTGGAAACTTAATAAATATTATTTAAAAAAAAAAATTCTGCTCATTGGCTGGACTTTTCACTTACTGCTTCAGCAGCCTGGCAAGAGATCGGCTGCTTATGCTGCTGGACAGCTCCTTGGCCTTGCTAGGAACTTGGGAAATCTAAGTAACAACACTGTGTTGGCTGGAACACAACAATGGCTGCACTGTGCCTCTTAAGCTGTGACAGATGCATCTTCCCTCCTGCAGATCAAGGGCAGCTGGAAGTGTGGCTTAATAGGTCAGGGCCAGCCCACCTATGAGGTAAGGTGAGGTGACTACCTCAGACAGCAAGATCCACAGGGGCAGCAGATCTGGCCTCTAAGGAATGCATCACCCTCTGCTGCTGCTGCTGCAGAGGCAGCAATTATTGCAGTGTACTCTTCAGAGGCCATATATCCTACCTTCTCAGCAGCCCATTCCCAACGATGCCTCTACAATAGCCTCTCAGTGAAGAGGAGGTGCTGCTGGTTTCCTCCCACTGCCCTCTGGTGTTTGCTGGGCTCTGGACCAGAGTGGGTCTCTCCTCCCAACAACAGCCTTTGATTCCAACTTCAATCATTGGATAATGTTATTTTCCCCTGCTTTTCCCCATGTAGATCTTCACTCACCCCTTCTTCCCTGGCAGCAGCAGTCGGAGGAGGGGGAAGGCACCATTTTGTGGTTCACCTCACATGCCAGAATATATTAGCCCAGCCCTAGGTAGTCTTCCCAAATGCTACACTTCTACCAGCAGCATAGGGGCTTCCTCTTTCTCTTCCATCCACTCCCTCATGTTTGTTCCCAGGACTGGCTCTCTGGGTCAGTCCAGGGAGCAATTAGGTTAGACTGTGATTCTTTTATTCCCTGGGCACTTTGAACATGCTGTGCAGGGCATGCATTTTAAAATGAGTTCCATGCTTCCCTTTGCATTTATCCAGCCACCCTTGCTTTCCAGTGATGCACATTGACCTCCTTTAGTTGGGCTGTTAACCAGCTGCAGCACTACTTGCAAAAATCTCACACTGCACTCCACTATAGCACAATGTAGTTCCTGGTGCTTGAGCACATTCCTCATCCCAGCACCATGTCTGGAAAGGCAATGTCACAGAAGGTTCCATGGAGACATACCCGTAGTCAGAACTCCTGCAAAGACCCAGCATTGCCCATACCGGACAGGTTCAAATCCAGAGCTCTCCCATTGCCTCAATATCTCCACACTTCCTGACCAGCTTTCTGGGTCTTTCCCATCACTGCAAGCCTCCCAACATCCAAACAACACTCCTCTCTCTCCATCATTGCAGTTGATCTGGAAAAAAGTCAAAATATTTGCCCATTTATTGTGCAATCAACACACTGCTGCTCTTCATATGCTGTGCAGAATCCAGTCTCTGTTTAGGGATGCCACATATTACCAGCCCCAAAGAAATGTGTGCCTGCATGAAGGAAGGTGGGAGTCTCTCTTGTGCTCTACAGAAGCCTTTGTCAACCTGGTGCCCTCCAGCTGTTTTGGAATACAGCTCCCATAAATCCTAATGAGCAGCTAGAGGTTAAGAAAGTTGTAATACAAAGCAGCTGGAAACCACCATGTTAGCAAAGGCTGCTCCACAGAAAAACTTGCCTACTGCATTTGTGTTAAGAGTGAAAATTGTAAATCTTTCCTTACCATAGCGCTGAGCACTTGGCCAATATGTATGGGGTCACCTAGATGGCTCACACCAGCAGTTGAGTCCTTGTGGTATTTTAAGCCCATGTCCAGCATGGAAAGGCAGATATCCAGAATGCCATCTTGAAACTGTCCACAGAAGAAAATATTGGACAAGTGAGTGAAATGCACCACCACCATCAAATTATTAGCACAGAGAGAGCTTTCTAAGAATACTGGAGTGCCAGGAATTCCAGTGAAATCCCAAGTGAAATGGGTTTGATGGGTGGCAGCTGCCAATACTGATTCCAAACTTCCTTCCGTGTGGCATATTCTCAGAGAAATCTCAAGCTTTTCCAGAGAATTATCCAAAGTCTGTTAAGATCCAGCCCAGGGAACGTCTTCATCACCTGCAACCCTTTCATCGGCCAGTTTCCCAAGTTTTAGTTCTATAAAATGACTTTCAGATGTCCAATGCCCCATTGGAGGCTAGGGCCATAGCTGTCCTCAAGGTGGCAACCTGGGTGGGGGGATACCCATTTTATGTAAGTCATAGGACCATCCTGAGGATATGCTTCCATCAGGTGAATTGGCCATTCCCAATGCCTACTCCAAAACCTGTACATCAGTCATCAATAATGTTGTGGTCTCATTTGACCCCAAAAGTATGTGTTTTGACTGGTTATTCCTCTCTGGTTGGGGTGGTAGGGGCTGTGGTGCCTGACCATGCAACCTTTGCACACATGTTCCCCTATGTATGCCTTTCGGTATAAATTTTTTTAGTTAGAGAATTGCATCACAAAATTCAGAGATATGCCAGTTACGAAGGTTAGTTGCATTTTGGTTTGGTAAGTACAATGGTGCCTCGCAAGACGAAATTAATCTGTTCCGCGAGTCTCTTCGTCTAGCGGTTTTTCGTCTTGCGAAGCACGGCTATTAGCGGCTTAGCGGCTATTAGCGGCTTAGCGGCTATTAGCGGCTTAGCGGCTTGAAGAAAAAGGGAAAAAAACTCGCAAGGACTCGTCTTGCGAAGCAAGCCCATAGGGAAATTCGTCTTGCGGAATGACTCAAAAGATGGAAAACTCTTTCGTCCAGCGAGTTTTTCGTCTTGCGAGGCATTCGTCTTGCGGGGCACCACTGTACAATTTAGGTCGGTTTGCATTAAACTCATTTCCTCCTCATTGTTTGGTGGAAATCACCTCAAAATGGTTTGGGGATTTCTCAGTGGCTCAGCTTGTTTGCAAATCCCTCCAGCCTCCTAAATCATTGCTCAAACTTTTCTCCATCCCTAGTTTGAAATCCCTCCATGTTATATTTACCTGGCCATAATTCCATGGCAGTAAAGTTTTTCCATTGTTGCAAAAGATGACACCAAACTCTGAGAGGACATATTCTTTGCGTGAACACATCATCCTCTGAAAGATGAATGACAAGCAGGTACTGTGATAGCACTTCTCTTTGTCGGGATAGTGCGGCATCATGCCAGTGCTCTCCTATCTCTAACTTTTCTACACATACAACACAGTGATTATGTCTACCACCAATCATGCAGAAGCCTACAGGTGGACCTGGAGGAGATCAGGTTTTGAACTGCTAGGCTAGCACTGACTTAGAGAACATGTTTTGTACCTGGCATCCAGGGGTTAAACAGCAACACAAAAGTGCCAAGGCTGGAGGGGAGTGTGCTTCTGCTGGTGTCTGTCTTGATGCTGAGCTGGTAGCATCCAATGGCAGCATCCACTGGGCTCAAAATGGAGACACTCAGGGAGCCATAACCAGCAGAGGTCTGTACTGCACTCCAAGATCTTCTGCTTGGTGTGCTAGTGATGCCAAATGCCACTCGTGTCTCTGCCTGCAGAGCATAGGTTGACCCTGGAAAGAAAAAGCAAGAGGAGGAAGAGGTGGCTTCTCTGTATGTTGACTTCATATTTTGAGAAGTCCACGCACCATCAAGATGGATTGGTATGTCAAGATAGATGCCCTCTTTGCAAGGAGATCAGAGGACTTACCTAGTCATGCTACACATTTCTGTGGATTTGTGCAGCACATAGCCTACTGTGGGTTTTGTGGGGAAGGCTGGAGAAAGACTATATGAGTGAAGCTTGGTTAGTTCCGCTCTACAGAAGAGGGACTGTTTTCCCTTTTGAGAGGACAGGGAAAGATAAAGTGTTTACCTGTTTCTACAGTAAATGTTAGTTTGTCTGCAGCTGGCAACGCTCCTCTGGATGTCAGAGAGATCAAAAACACTTGTCCTCGTCGCGCAACCAGTTCCTTGCCAGGATATTCATCAGTATGGTGCTTGATGGTGTTCTCTTTCAGTTTCCAATCAGTGTTTACCAAACCTGCAAGAACATAAGGAGGAAAATGGAGCCACTAACACCAAGCTATGAATGGGACTACTGTAAGTGCAGTTCCTCTATAGCAGTCCTCCCCAGGACCATCCTGTTTCGTTTAGGTGTCAATAGAGCTATTAAGATTCATTGTTATGTTTCTTATAGGTCTCCTAGCTCTCCTCTCTCCATTGCATTCCACTATAAGAGAACAAGGGAGGTGTTCATGCAGAGTTCTGCCACTTTTCCCCCTAGATAAATGGATAGAGGTGAGCTAGGAGACAGGTAAGGAAAGAGTTCATGTTTTTATTTAAAAGGTGGGTGTTACTGAATATTTTGTTAATGCTTCTTTTTATATTAAGCAAGTATTATTCTTAAAAAGTCATGAATGCAAACCATACTTTGACTTGGAAATGTCCTTGCATGTCATGGCAAGCCCATTGACTTATATGTTCTTCTGGATATAGTATGACATGCCCAAATGAAAACAGAAACATACTTACATGCTTAATCAAGTGATAATAAGACACACAAGCACTCCAGCTACTATCAGATTTGATGGAAAACCTTGTCTGTCCTCGTCAGCATGGTCAATGGTCAAGGAGATGGCTGCACCAAGGGGTTTTTATGAACCATTTTGTGGAAGGAATCAAGTTTGCCAAAGGGAATTGTGAAAAAACTCACATTGATCAGTGATTCTGAATCCCATCCCTACTGCTTAGCAGCCATGCAGCTGTACACACATTGTCCCAGCAGAGCAGCCTACAGAGCTGTTAGTAATTGGGGGTGGCATGAGAGAGGGCTTGTGCAGTCTGCATTCATTCCCTCTTTATGACCTCAACTCCCTATGCACACTTGAGGAACTTTTGCAAGCTCGTGATACGTTAGCAAGGTGTTACCCGTCTTACTCTGAAATTATTCATGCAGAATAGGCACAATTCTGATCACTTCTGCACCTATAGATAGATGTATGCATTCACTCAAATGGTGAGCATAATGAGATAAGTTAGAACTTTAAAATGCTATGTATAAAGTGATATTGGGGGTTCCCTCTGTTGTCCAATAGGCTCTCTGGGATATTTTCTTTTCAGCTGGTGGATCTTGGCTGCAGAGCCTCCATTTCTGGAAAGAAGCCTGTAAGAGAACCCAGACCTCCTATTTTCTGGGTTTTCCATTGACCCCTCTAAGTCTTCACACCCACCCACCTACCTCAAGCCCTGCTTCCTTAAATTGTCAAGCCAGAAGTTTGATGAATGCTCATACTCACCAGCCATTATCTCCTGCTCTTTGAGTTCTGATTTGCTCTGGAGTCCTTGCTGTCGTAGGATAAAGTTCTAAAGGGGTTTGTAAGCATCTTATATACTGCAAAAAGGAGGATTCTCTTTCTGTACAAGCCAGGGACAGTCCAATAAAATTGTGGGAACCATTCCAGGAAGTCTGAATGGTTGGAGGCAGATGACAATATCAGAATCACATGAGGCATCTAAAATCCATATCTGCACATCTTTAGCAAACAGATTACCTGGCCAGTTCTAATGAATCACCCAGTTGTAAGCAAAACAAGTAGATGGGCCAGAGATAAATGGGGAGGGAAGGAGGGGAAAACAGCAATATTTAGAAGTATTAAGGAAAGCTGGGATGATGACGTACTTCTCCTATAAGAAACCCCACTTTTTTGGCCTATTTATTATTATTTTCTTTTTACTCAGAGTTCTGGGTGCAGTCTTCCTGACTTCCTGAGGAAGAAGTCCCATTTAATTAGTTTATCTTGTTACCAGTGTGATTTATGACAATGTCAAGGTCACAATAACTTGGTCACAATATCCGTGCAGAAATCCACTGAGTGCCTGCATGATCTTCCAACACATACACCCCCTAGTACTGTGAAAATATGTCCTAAGTCCTGAATGGCTGAAAGAAAACCTACCCTTCTGGAGCCAGGCCTTTTTGTACAAAAACTGGTCTGTGGTCTCCATTCAGATGATCAGTCATGAACTACAACAGCAGTACCTGAACGATGATTGGTGGTGGGGTTCATGACTCTAATGGCTGGTATCAGGGTGAGACCAACAACCTACATTATTTTGTTCTGTACCTGAATTCCCAAAGGTGCCTTTATACTGTTGGCAATTCTGAACTGTCTTTTATATTGCTGTTGTTGTTGTTGTTTAGTCGTTTAGTCGTGTCCGACTCTTCGTGACCCCATGGACCAGAGAACGCCAGGCACTCCTGTCCTCCACTGCCCCCCGCAGCTTGGTCAGACTCATGCTGGTAACCTCGAAAACACTATCCAACCATCTCGTCCTCTGTCGCCCCCTTCTCCTTGTGCCCTCCATCTTTCCCAACATCAGGGTCTTCTCCAGGGAGTCTTCTCTTCTCATGAGGTGGCCAAAGTACTGGAGCCTCAGCTTCACAATCTGTCCTTCCAGTGAGCACTCAGGGCTGATTTTCTTCAGAATGGAGAGATTTGATCTTCTTGCAGTCCATGGGACTCTCAAGAGTCTCCTCCAGCACCATAATTCAAAAGCATCAATTCTTCGGCGATCAGCCTTCTTTATGGTCCAGCTCTCACTTCCATACATCACTACTGGGAAAACCATAGCTTTAACTATACGGACCTTTGTTGGCAAGGTGATGTCTCTACTTCTCAAGATGCTGTCTAGGCCTGTCATTTATATTGCTAAAGGGTGCTTATTCTCATGTTCATAACCTCCTTAATGAAGTGTGGCATTTATCCCTTGTGTGTCTTCTTGGAGTAAGCTTGGCTCTGAATCTGGTACCTGGCTTCATGGTCATAATGTGCAGAGTAATTTTGGGGTGTACAGCTCTAAAGGCAGTGAGTAGACTATTTGGTTCTTGTCCTTGCAAATCCTAAGGGTGTCCACATGTAAGCTAGGTTTCCCTTGGGTCAGGATTGGGGGACTACAGGGGTGGTGGCAGTACTACCAGGAAGAGTTGGTTTTTGCTGGTCTTCGTCTCACACTGGCAGGTAAGGATAACCGAACTTATTTCTGTGTTGGCAGCAGGAAGATGAGAAAATAAAACCTTTGTACCTCCCCCAAACTTTATAGTTTTGTTTTTCTTTCAGTGCTAATCACCAGAGTTATTATACCATGTGGTCAATGTCACTCTATCTAAATTTTTACAATATCTAGCTATTTCTATCATGGCTGCTAATAAAAGCTGGCCAATAAGGTGCTTGAAATACAGATACATATTGTTCCCTATGTAAAAATTAAATAAACCAACTCCAGGCCTCTGACTATATTTTGCCCAGTTATCTCTCTAATTTCTTTGAACACTTCCTCCCAGTAGTGTTCTGATGTGAACCCATCATTGTGATGCCCTCCAACAGGTGGGTGGTGGGTAGGACTAATGTGGGCCAGATGAACTGGAGTAGGTGCCACTTCTGTAGAATTTTCAGTGTCATTTCTTTCATTGAGGCTGACACTAATTTGAAGGCTAATTTGCCCCATGTCGAATCTGCCTCTTCAATAGAAATTTGTCACATAGGCCACAGCTCATTAGTTGTACCCATGTCCACCCAGAGTAATATTTTATATAGCATTGAGACCAGCCCAGGATCCATCCCATCTGCTGAGTCCACAAACCTTTCAAATAAAATGAGTTTGCCTAGGGCCTGTTCCTTAATGTTTGGTTGATTCACCCAATTTTTAACCTGGTACCACACCGGCCATGGGATATCCTTTTTTCCTCCACAAATCCTTTGGGAGAAATTGTGACTGTAGAAAAATGTATTGTACATTCCTACGGTTTGCAGAAACTTAAAGGGGAATTGTCTGCTCCCGACAATGAATTGGAATTAGAGGGTAGATCCCAGGCACCAGTTTTTCCTTGTGTTTTTGCCCAACATGCCAGACTGCTTTCATAGTAGAGGTGCATTGTAAGGCTGAAATGTGTGTGGGGGTATTAATAATGCTTTGCTCTGGAAAACTTTGGCCCATTAAAACTCTCTCAACTTGTGCCCATTGCTGCTTCTTCTAATAAAGAGATCAGATGCCCAATTTGATAGCTTCAAAATAGATCTGAAAATTTGGGATCACCCACCCTACAAAGTTGCTTTGTATCTTGATGTTTGTATCTTGATGTTTTAGGAACCCTGGGGTTGTGACTTTCAGGGGAAAGTATGCTACTTTAGATTGCCAAGTATTGAGGATTTTTGTCAGATATTTGTAATGTGTGTTTGTAAAATAAATATGATAATTTTGGAAGCACCATCATTTTAAAGGTAGCTATACAACCTGAAAAAGAGAGGGGCATTTTAGTCCACCATTATGCTATTCCTTTCCTTTGCTATTCCTTTCCAGACTGTCACATAGTTCATAGCAAACAGATTATTTAAGTTCTTTGTGACTTGTATCCCATAGTATCTGAAATGTCTGTTTACTAGGAGGATGTTTAGGTCTTTAGAAAATTTTAACTGAATAGATGAGATAACATAATGACACAGTAGTTCAGATCTCTTGAAATTTACCCTCAAACCAATCACTTGTCTAATTTGACTTTTAATGCCCAGGTCAGAACAACCAGGTCATCCAAAAGAAATGTCATATCATCAGCATATAAACTGATGACAAGATTCATCCCTTTTACACCCATCCTTCTGTATTCCTGTTTGCCCTCTGAAGAAGAAAGAGAAAACTTATCTTTCCCCTTTGGGTAGTTGGAAGTGAGAGTTGGTAAAAGAAGATGCAGCCAGGAGAACAAGCAAAGAATCAAACTATCCTCTCAAAGAGGGTGGTCTAGGGTTCCCATATGTCTGGATTTTCTGGACAGAAATTGGGAAAATGTCTGTGAAAATCCAGACATATGGCAGCTCATGTCTGCAGTGCCATTTTTGTCATTTTGGGGCAAAGCTAAAAAAATATCAACAACTTTTCTGTCCAGATTTTCACTGTTAGAAATATGGCAACCCTAGGGTGGTCTAAGGAGTGAAAAACAGCAGTGCATGCAAAGCCAGAGTTGGAAGGGACCCGAGGGTCATCTAATATCCCAACCCCTGCAATGTAGGAATCCCAACTAAAGCATCAATGACAGGTAGCCATTCAATCTTTGCCTAAAAACCAACAAGGAAGGAGAGTCCATCACATTCCAAGGGAGTCTGTTCCACTGTTGATCATCTCTTACCATCAGATGGTTCTTTCTGATGTTTTCTTGAGTGAAAAAGAGTGTCAACACATGTGAAGACAGTACCAGCTTGTAACAGAAATATTGCTGGTGCAATAAGAAAAAGAGAGAGCCATGCCAGCAAGTCTGAATGGTAGGGGGTGGATGCCAATACCAGACTAAATGAGGGATCTAAAATGCAGATTAGCTCTCCGTTGGCCATACTTTGATTGCCTGACAACTTCAAAAGCTTAGCCCAATTTTAAGGAAAAGGGGTGGATATGCCAGAGGGGATAATGGAACAGAGATTGTTCATCCCCTGTGGCCTCATCAAAGGAGGGCATCTCTAATGATACAGACGTATTGTGGAAAGCCATTATGATGACAAACCCTTCCTGCAAATAAATTGACTGACAAGTTGAAAGGAATTATCCAGTTCCAAGAAAAAGGGGTGGAGATGCCACAGCAAAAGTTGGAAGAAAAGATAATAGAGATTAACTCTTCATCCTTTGTTGCCTCATCAAAGAGGGAAATCTCTGGAGATGCAGATGTATTTCTTCTTCTGTGTGATGATGGCAACCCCTCCCCTCATCTTGAACCCAGTGTGGTAGCTGTCCCGTGCATGGCTGTATCAGGTAGCCAGGGGGAAAGGCACTCAGCCAAGTGGTTTTATTTTACTGTACAATACTTCCTTGGAACTCTGAGCTACTGTGGCACCATCTCCCTGCAACCTATGACCTATCATAAGCAAAAAAACAAAAAAAACAAAATTGTGATGGTCCTTTACTGGGAAAGCTACTTCCCAGTTGTATTAATGCAACATTTTTATATGTAATTGCCTGTTTTTGTAATATTTCTGTTTATTTTGTCTGCTGTTGCTTCAGTTTTCTGTACATTGCTTAGAGATATCTTAAATATATTAAATTGCATAGAAATTAAATCATCATCATCATACTTTCCTATAGCCAATGATGTTATGCACTGTTTACTCTTCACTATACTGAGCTATTATTATATTATTTATTGTGATGTACTGATTACTGTGAAAGGAACCTGTCCTTCCAAGTAGGGGTGCAAGAAGGCATCATTTTCTGTTCTACCTTGTATTAATCATACACAGCACTGTGAATGTAAACAATTACATATCATTTGTAAACTGAAAGAATCAAGAACGGTGAATACTGATCGTATTCAATGGACTGGTTCCTGTTCCAAACATGGGATGAAAAAAAATCATTGTTTCAGGTCTCAGATATCCCTACTTACAAGTCACTGAAGAATCATGTTGACTTAATGTTTGCTGTCCATGCTTTACACATCTTTCTATGCTGCATGCCCCCCCACTCCCACCTATTGGCCCCAAGCTGTTGTTTGTCTCTGCTTTACACCAAAGACTCCATTGCTCAAAGACTGGATAGTCACAAGCAAAGCATCCTCCCAATACATGATACTGATTCCTCCTTAGCTAAATCTGTCAGAGAGGAGCCCACAAAGAGATCCTTCCGATTAACACCTCTTCTGTTCTCTAAGCATAGAAGCATAGAACCACCAAATCCATATTTGAAGTGCCTTGCCACACCCTGCCCAGACCTTTCCTCATTGAAGGCACCCCCCATTAGCTCTTTGGCCAAACAAGATACAGGTGGGGTGATTCTATTTTTCTTTCTTTCACTATTTTTTGTCTTCATCATACAATCATGAAGATATGCTGGATAAGTAAGTTGATTTCTGAGTGTTAGGCTCCCGGGAATGCAGAATTTATGCCTATTTTGTCTTGCTTGTGGCTTATCTCTGCCCCACTTCCTTAAAAATTACTTGTTTTGGATGAGCTCGTTATCGCTTGGAATAAAGACATGGTGATAGAAATAGCGGGAACCATGCCAGGAAGCCTGAATGGTTAGGAGGCAGGTGCCAATATCAGAATCACATGAGAGATCTAAAATCCAAATTGGCACGCCGTTAGCAAGAAGGAAATTAGCGAGACGTGTGTGTGTGTGTGTGTGTGTGTGTGTGTGTGTCTTCTCCTATTTCTTTCCTCTCTTTATCTAGAAAGAGGGGGGTGGAAATGTCCCCTTGCCGCTCTCCCCAATTGGCACAGACTGAAGCTACCCAACTCTAAGGAAAAAAGCAAGGGGAAAACCAGGAGGAAAAGGAAACAGATATTAACATAAGAAGAGCCTGCCGGATCAGGCTAATGGGCCATCCTGCTCTCACAGTGGCTGCACAGATGCATGTGGGCAGAGCCATAGCTACAGGGGGCGGGGATGTCTAACCAAGTTTTTTGCCCTGGGGAAACCTTCAGAGGGGTACCATTGAGCTCCCAGTCTTTCTCTGTGTGTATGCAAATGCGTTTAGGGGGGTGTCAAACTGGGTCTTTGCCAAGGGAAGTTTCATCCTTGCAAGTGGGAAACCAACAAGCAGGATTTGTGCATAAGAGCACTCTCCCTTCCTGTAGTTTCCAGCACTCATCTTGAATCCAGGGTAGTGGCTGTTCCATGCATTAGTTGGCATGGTTGCATCACTTAGACAGGAAAAAAAAGCTTAGTCAATTGGTTTTCTTTAGCAATGCTTTCTTAGAACTCTAAGTTCACAGGGCTCCTCTTATGTTCTTAGCCTCTCTTCCCCAGTTAAGGAGAGGCTGAAATGACCCCAGTTGCACATACCCCATATATTTAAAGCACATTCTTTTCATCTCCAAAAAAACATCCTGGGAACTGTAGTTTGCTTCTCACAGAGCTACATGTTCTTAACACATTCCCGTGCAGGCATTGAATCAAACATACATTTGGCTGCTTGCACATTGAATAAAGCACTCTTGTGCATTCGCCAATGGTGAGAGCTGAATGGGAGCTGTTCTGATTCCTGAATTCTAGCCCAGCAAGTCCTACCATGTTGCCAGTGGCAGGAATAGCTTCAATGACGTGCCTTGAATGTGTCCGTGGTGCAGAGTTTTATAAGCCTGAAGTTAGGAAAGAGACAAGTCCCAGCAAAAATTGGAACATAAATTAGAGTGTTCCTGCTTTATCAGCACACTGTTTTTGTTCTATTTTGTTTGCTTGTTTTGGCTGGATGGGTGTAGAGTTCTGACGGGAGGAGAGAGAGAGAAAGAGAGAAAGAGAGAAAGAAAGTGAGTGCTAGATTGGCAGTTTTTTGCTTCCTGAATGTAGGAGGTGCGTGTGAAACTGACAATGGAGCCAAAAGCAACTCATATAAAACTATCTCTCCAGAGAAAAAGGAAGCTGCACAGGCCCAGACATTTATCAAGCATCTGATCAAAAGAACCTTCTCTCCGATATTTCGTTCAGTTTAAAGAAAAAAAAATCAAACAAAATGACAAAATCTTGGAGTTTTTTTTTTCTTGAAGTTAGAAGTAATAGTTCTTATTTTGGTTTATTACTCACCTTCAATCCTAAAGTTCCAAAGCAAGTCAGAGTAATTTAAAACATAGCATTAAAAACCAATTGCAATCACAAGAACAGGGTAGTTCCAAAAAAATATACAACTCAAGTGTCAAAAGTTTATTCATTTCTTTTTTTTTTAATATTTTTATTTCATTTCTTTTTTTTTAAAATATTTATTAAGGTTTTTTAAATACAAAATGCAAAAATAATAAACAATATAACATGTATCATAACATATTTTCAAAGCTTCTTTGGACTCCCTCACGTCTCCCGCTCCCACTTACATCATTATAAACTTTTACCAGCAATTTATCATCTTGTTTACATTCTTAAATCCCGTTCATTTAATTTAGTCTAATAGTTCTCCCAAAGGTTTATGTTTCCCTCCATCACACTTGTCATCCAGATTACATCTATTTTAGTGGTGCTCAATTATTTATAGTCTGGCATCCTTCTTAACATTCAACCAAATTACAATATTTTTGTAAATAAATTCTAAATTTCTTCCAGTCTTCTTCAACCCTTTCCTCTCCCAGGTCTCGGATTCTGCCGGTCATCTCAGCCAGTTCCATATAGTCTATCAGTTGCATCTGCCATTCTTCCAGTGTGGGTAGATCTCGAGTTTTCCAATGCTTGGCGATGAGTATCCTTGCTGCTGTTGTTGCATACAGGAAAAAAGTTCTGTCCTTCTTTATCACCCTCTGGCCGACAATACCCAGGAGAAAAGCTTCTGGTTTCTTAGGGAAAGTATACTTAAATACCTTTTTCAACTCATTATATATCATTTCCCAGAAGGCCTTCACTCTAGGGCACGTCCACCAGAGGTGAAAGAATGTTCCTTCATTCCCTTTACATTTCCAGCATTTGTTATCAGACAAATGGTATATTTTGGCAAGTTTAACTGGGGTCATGTACCATCTATATATCATTTTCATTACATTTTCCTTCAAAGCATTACATGCAGTGAAGTTCAACCCAGTGGTCCACAACCTTTCCCAGTCCTCAAACATGATATTGTACCCAATGTCCTGTGCCCACTTTATCATAGCCGATTTAACCATTTCATCTTGTGTATTCCATTTTAACAGCAAGTTATACATTCTTGAAAGTACCTTAGTCTTAGGTTCTAACAGTTCTGATTCCAATTTCAATTTCTCCACCTGGAACCCTAACTTTTTGTCATTTTTGAAAACTTCTTTAATCTGAGCGTAATGTAGCCAGTCTTGCACTTTATCCTTCATTTTCTCCAAACTCTGCAATTTCCAATTGTCTCCATCTTTTTCTAAAATTTCCCAATATTTTGGCCATTTGGCCTCCATATTGGGTCTTTTTCGGGCCTTAGCTTCCAGAGGTGATAGCCACCTTGGAGTTTTATTTTCCAATAAGTCTTTATATTTTGTCCAGACATTAAACACTGCTTTTCTGACAATATGGTTTTTAAAGGCCTTATTGATCTTAACCTTATCATACCATAAGTATGCATGCCAACCAAAAGCATTGTTAAAACCTTCCAAATCCAATACGTCAGTGTCTTCGAGAAGTAGCCAGTCTTTTAGCCAGCAGAAAGCTGCGGCCTCATAGTACAACTTTAAGTCCGGCAGGGCGAAGCCCCCTCTCTCTTTCGCATCAGTTAATATCTTAAACTTAATTCTGGGCTTTTTGCCCTGCCAGACAAATTTAGAGATATCTCTCTGCCACTTCTGGAAGCGCTCCGTCTTGTCCACAATCTGTAGTGTTTGAAACAAAAACAACATTTTTGGCAATACATTCATCTTGATAGCAGCAATTCGGCCTAGCAAAGAAAGTTTCAATTTTGTCCAACTATCTAAGTCTCTCTTAATTTCTGACCAACATTTTTCATAATTATCCTTAAATAGACTCAGATTTTTTGCTGTTATGTTTACCCCTAGGTACTTTACTTTTTTAACCACATTTAATTCTGTCTCTCTCTGAAACCGTTCCGACTCTGTAACTGTCAAAATTTTTTCCAATACCTTGGTTTTCTGTTTGTTTAGTTTGAATCCCGCCACCCGACCAAAGTCTTGAATCAATTGTAATACTCTTTTCGTACTAGATTCTGGCTCCTGCAGGGTCAAAACTAGGTCATCTGCAAAAGCTTTAAGTTCAAAAGTTTATTCATTTCATCAAATGACAGAATTTCGCTTTGAATTTTCACTGTTCCTGTTTCATAGTATTTCTGAAATCGATCCATGTATATCATTACCTCAAACCAAATCAACATTAAGGTGTACATCCATTAAATTCAGTGGAACATTTCTGCATGGAAGCAAATGGCATTGCATGGTTCTGCAAAACATTCACTACTCCCTGGACCTGCACCTGTGAGGAAATAAATACAGTCGTACCTTGGTTTTCAAACAGCTTAGTTCTCAAACATTTTGGCTCCCGAATGATCAAAAAGCAGACGTGACTGTTCCGGTTTGCAAACTATTTTTGGAAGCCAAACATCCGATGGGGCTTCTGTGACTTCTGATTGGCTGCAGGAGCTTCCTGCAGCCAATCAGAAGCTGTGCTTTGGTTTCCAAACGTTTTAAGTCGAATGAACTACCGGAACAGATTCTGTCCGACTTCCAAGGTACAATTGTATATGAATCCCTGTGGAAAGATGTGTATGGGTGAACAGCAAAAGAACTGGCTGGGTGCCTGTATTCAAAACACAGGGTTTGCAGACAGGGAGCCCCAGTACAGAGCATTAAACTCACAAAAATAAGCAACACAGAAAAGCTTTAGGAATATACGTTCTTAGATCTTTCTATTTCGTTCAGCTGCACAAAGCAGTGGGCCTCTTTCTACCCCTCTTGCAATGAGCAGACCAAACACTGTTAAGTAAGTTTAAAATGCTTTACTTACAGATTCAAGGTCTCAGTCCTTCATGAAGCAGCAAGGATAATGCAGGCAAAAGATTCTTGGGTTGAAAGTACAGCAAGATTGCATCAGACACATGCTCTAAGCTTAGAGCTAGCTTAAGCACATCCATCCTGGCTTATTACATAATGCAAAGGGAGGACAGCGAGAAGAAAGGCTTCACTTCCTCCCACTCTGGAGGAGGGGGTGGGGTGACGTAACTAGCTAAGTCCATCTAGCAATACAACTCTGTGGTCATTTACAAATAATTCACAGTCACTCATAGTTATGTTTAACTGCAGTCTCCCACAGGACCTACCCAGTCACCCCTCTCTGGCTAGCTTTTGCGTAAAGCTTGAAAAGACATGCAATTGGATGAATTCCTTCAAGCATCTTGCCCACATCATCAGACCACAGCAACTGAATTTGATCCCATGCCAGATAGTGCTCTGGACACCTTCAGATCTATACTATTTCTGTCCAGTTCAATAAGAATGCAAGTGATTTTACCCTCAAATTCCTTTGCAAAGTTGTCACAGCAGGCCTCCAAGGGTTATAATATGTCTATTGGGTCAGCCTGTTCTGTTCTGATGTCCAGCTACACTGCTTACAGCAACATGCTCTGAAATCAATATGGACTTCCTAAAAGCCATGGGCCTTTAAAAGAGGCTCTCTAGGCTGAATTGCTGTGGGTTGCTTCCTTTCAAATTATGGGTGTGATGCTTAAAAATTCCCTCTGCTGAAGTTCTGAAATGAACCCAACATTTTAACTGACCTGGCATGCTGCTCTAAACGCTTACTAGTTTTTAGGAGATGTTTTCTGCCTGCACATTGGGAGATTTCTGGTAATTTAGGTGATGGGACCTCAAAGAGGAACTTTGTATTTGTATTTTTTTTTTCCAAAGCGGCAGCACACGCTGTGTTTTATTTGCAACATTATGTGAATAGCCTGTAACCTTATTTTGTTGCTCTATAAATTACCTATTCAGAAGTAAAAAAAAACCACCTTAATCTGGTACGAATGCACTGTGCTTAATTAGTACTGACAAATCAGGCAGCAGCTGGGTAGCGTTAAAGGCTGAGAAAGCCCATGAAGTCTTTGTGGCAAAGAGCCAGGCTACATTTTGAGGTTTTATTTCTTGCATTCTAGAAAATTGTAGGAAATCAATAGAGAATGCTTTGATACAACACCAAGGGAAGCTATCTCCCATCTACCTGCAAAGCATTGGTGACTGGGTGTCCATTTGTCAGTGTTACTGTCACTGTGTCCTGTATTTCAGATTCTGTACTGAGCGGGGAGTGGGACTGGACAAGTCACTTCTAAAAGGAGAGAAAAAGAGGATAGCCCTATACATCCACATAGACTCATCAGCCCTGTTTAAGCATTCAAAGAACATGTGAGGGCATAAAGTATGGAGGGCAGACATCACCCTCGTATTCAGTCCAAATCCACACTCAGTGCAGAATCTGCAACACATTATGCTGCTGCATTGACCCTGGTAAACGAACACCCAGCTATCAAAATTATGAAAATAAGTGCACTTCTATGTGAGAGTATCTGGGTAAAGCTATAGGCATATGCCCCCTAATGGGGATAGGCAGGGAGGGCTGTTTGCCATATTTCAAACAGAGAAAATTCGGACAGAAAAGTTGTCGAGCTCTTTTGGCTATTTTTAAGGGGAAATGTCCCAAAAAACACTTTAGCAACTTCTGCCCAGACACTGCTTCCAACTCCAGTATTCTGGATATGTCCTGGAAATTCTGGATGTATGGCAAACCCCCCCCCCCCCCACACACACACAGTGCTTGCCGATTCTACATGCTTTTACATAAGATTTGTTGTTGTTGCTGTTGTTGTTGTTTGTTGTTGTTTTCCAACAAGTAAAAGCAGAATCTTGAAATTCATACCAGCTTGAGGACTGCTCCATATGGGGCTAAAATGAATCATTCACCCATGTATCACTCTTAGACGGATAATTGGCATGGTAGATGAAGAACATTATACAGCTTTTCCACATTAGCTATTCCACATTAGGTGCTCTTAAAACAGCATGCGGGACGCAGGTGGCGCTGTGGGTTAAAGCCTCAGCGCCTAGGACTTGCCGATCGAAAGGTCGGCGGTTCGAATCCCTGCAGCGGGGTGCGCTCCCGCTGCTCGGTCCCAGCGCCTGCCAACCTAGCAGTTCGAAAGCACCTCTGGGTGCAAGTAGATAAATAGGGACTGCTTACCAGCGGGAAGGTAAACGGCGTTTCCGTGTGCGACTCTGGCTCGCCAGAGCAGCGATGTCACACTCGCCACGTGACCCGGAAGTGTCTCCGGACAGCGCTGGCCCCTGGCCTCTTAAGTGAGATGGGCGCACAACCCCAGAGTCTGTCAAGACTGGCCCGTATGGGCAGGGGTACCTTTACCTTTACCTTTAAAACAGCATGCAGAAAACTATACCCGGGTTCCTGGTCATGTCACGTTGCAATTAATTTGTTGTTGTTTAGTCGTTTAGTCATGTCCGACTCTTCGTGACCCCATGGACCAGAGCATGCCAGGCACTCCTGTCTTCCACTGCCTCCCACAGTTTGGTCAAACTCATGCTGGTAGCTTCGAGAACACTGTCCAACCATCTCGTCCTCTGTCATCCCCTTCTCCTTGTGCCCTCCATCTTTCCCAACATCAGGGTCTTTTCCAGGGAGTCTTCTCTTCTCATGAGGTGGCCAAAGTATTGGAGCCTCAGCTTCAGGATCTGTCCTTCCAGTGAGCACTGGAATTAATTAATTTAGATCTCCTTTTTTCCAGAATTGTTGTTAATGAGCAGAAAACTGTAAAGCTCACAAAATCCACTCAAAATCATTGACTCCAGGTTTTTTGGAGTCTTGCTATATGCACTGGAGTGGTGCAGAATTCAGTTTCACCTGAAGCAGATCCTGCCGAACAGTTCAGTGTAACCAAAGTTTGCATACTGCTGCACTTAACAAAGTTGATCCATTGGAAAATGTCTTCTATATTGTGTTTACAGATTATGTAAGAAAACTTCCTCAGTTCACCAACAGATAATAAAAGAAACATGTGCCCAGACTGGGTGGTAGAATTCCTCGGTTATTAATTTCCACAAATACAAACATTTCACTATACTCAACATTAAACATGAGTGGTTTGACAATAAAAGTTTATTGCTGTATATCACACACACACATTTTTATTAGCAAGCTGGGATGGATCTAGGAGTGTGGAAAAAGTGTTCTAGATACAGGTAAAAAAACTAGATTAGATTATAGACAACCAAAGTAGTATTTCATATATTGTATTTATTTATATTTCTAAACCACACTTAATTAAAAAATAATCCCATACTGGGGACTTCTACCAGAGGCAAGACTCTGGGAGCTGTTCCAGGCAAATCAGGACAGTAGGTGACTAAGGAACATGTATAACACAGTACAGGATAAAACAAAATTAAAAAAATCCTTCCAGTAGCACCTTAAAGACCAACTAAGTTAGTTCTTGGTATGAGCTTTCGTGTGCATGCACGTGTGCATGGCAGACCAACACGGCTACCTATCTGTAACTGGAACTATGGAAGGCACCACATTGAGCCGCATGAAATGGAAGTCGTATCTGAAGAAGTGTGCATGCACACGAAAGCTCATACCAAGAACTAACTTAGTTGGTCTTTAAGGTGCTACTGGAAGGAATTTTTTTATTTTGTTTTGACTATGGCAGACCAACACGGCTACCTATCTGTAACTGGAACAGTACAGGATAATTATACACACCCCATTTTCCAAGCAGGAAGCAGTTCCATATGTTCAAGCATATAACCTGAGTTGGTTTCCTTGAAAGATTTCATTGAAGTCTTAAGATGTTTCTATGATATAAGGTTTATTTACACATATATCCAAGGTGAGCAGAAGATAAGGATTGACATCATTAACTTCTACAGATATTATGCCTTTCTCCTATATAAGGAAACCCCCAATGCCATAGCACAGGATTCTCATTGAGGGCACATTAGGAATTTGTCTTTTTCAGACTCAGTTTCAGCACTGGCAGTCATTTGTTTTCTTAAAGCAGGGTTACCCCAAACTGCGTCTTCAGCTGTTTTTGGACTACAATTCCCATCATCCCTGCTCACTGATCCTACTAGCTAGGGATCATGGGAGCTGTGGAGGGAAGGTAAATAGTGTTTCCATGCACTCTGGCTTCTGCCACAGTGTCCCATTGCACCAGAAGCAGTTTAGTCATGCTGGCCATATGACCTGGAAAGCTGTCTGCACACAAACGCTGGTTCCCTTGGCCTGAAAGCAGAGATGAGCGCCACACTCCATAGTCAAATTCGACTAGACTTAACCATCCAAGGGTCCTTTACCTTTACCTATGTGAAGGGCTATCCTTCCGACAAGTAGAATTTCGTCAAGTGATCTAAGTGATTTTACAGGTATACAGGTGGTCTTTCAGGTAATCTGTTCCCACATTGCCATGTCTTTATATGTTAATAACAACATCTTGAACATGACCTGCTAACTCATATTATTGCTATACTTTTAATGTGTGGTTGTTATATTGCAAATTTTTTAATTGTTGGGATTGTTCTCATTTTTTAAAATGTGATTTTAAAGTGTGTAATAATTGTGGCTTAATCTGCACTAGGAATACAGGGAATACATTTTAACATAAATATTTAAATTGCATTTCTTCTTGCTTATTCTATACCTTTTCCCCATTTCTCAAATGTCAGTCTATAATGTAATTTGCTCAATTTTTTACCATTTCTTCTCATTAATCTGGTATATATCCTTGACAACATGATGCATGATGTACCATGATATTTTTTTTAATAAAAAAAAAAAACACACGCACACAACACAACTCTTTGTTGGCTCGTTGGCAATCTTACAACATGCTTTTAATTAACTGATTATTCTAACGTAGTTAACTGTCTCTAATGCATTTTAAATGTCTGATCTGTTTACAAGCTGAAGTTGTTAATCAGTGACCAAAAACACACACACACTTGGAAACATAGAAAATATGCCCTGGATTATTAGGTTCTCTTACCCTGTGTTTGTTTCATCTCTCCTACCTGAAGATATTTTTCTGGTCTGACTCTAACTTTTGGCTTCCCTAAAATAATGTGAAATGGAACATAATTATGCTTTGGTTTTTTGCACTTCTCTGAATTTTATGATATAGTCTTGACCCAAAGTAGTACCAAAGTCTTTTTTTTAAAAAAATGTGTTTTTCATGATAAGATAGTTTAGAAAGTCATACATTGAAATACATACCGTATTTTTTGCTCTATAAGACTCACTTTTTCCCTCCCAAAAAGTAAGGGAAAATGTGTGTGTGTCTTATGGAGTGAATGAAGGCTGCACAGGTATCCCAGAAGCCAGAACAGCAAGCGGGATCGCTGCTTTCGCTGCGCAGTGATCCCTCTTGCTGTTCTGGCTTCTGGGATTCAGAATATTTTTTTTCTTGTTTTCCTCCTCCAAAAACTAGGTGCGTCTTGTGGTCTGATGTGTCTTATAGGGCGGAAAATACGCTATATAGTATTTAGCCTGAGCACTGTACATGCAATGGTAAGCTCAAGGCTAGATTACTGCAATGCACACTATGTAGAACTGCTCTTGGGCCAGGTTTGAAAGCTCCAGCTGCTACAGAATACATCAGCCAGACTGCTGGTGGGGGCACCTGTCTAACCACTGTGAAAGCATTGTTGAAACATCTGCACTGAGCCAAATTAAAGGTTCTTGTATTAATTTACAAAGGTTCGGGGTACTTTGGGGACTTCCTGAACCTTTATATCAAAGCTCAATCACTGTGATCATCTAAAGGAGCACTGCTTATCATTCCTCGTGTTGGCAAGGTTCGTCTGAAAACAATAAGAAGCAGAACCATTAGTGTCATTGGTCCACTGTCATAGAATACTCTGCCACTAGAGATTCAGCAGGTGTTTCAACTTCTGAGCATCTGCTGAAAACATTTCTGCCCCATCAGCCTTATACAAGCAATTGAGAATATATATTTCCACAATAGTTGCCCGATTTCTAAATTTAACATTTAAGGTGGTTTTTATTGTACGGTATTGTGTACAATTGTTGTAAACTGCTCTGATACTTTATATATATATATATTGGTATATAACTTTTATAAATAAATATGTATTTAAATAGTATCTATAGATAAATCTTCATACAGATATTTTTTTTAAAAGGTTTAATCTGGAAGCATAGCAGAATGGCTTTTTGAATGAACACATACTACTACTACTACTACTACTACTACTACTACTACTAATAATAATAATAATTTATTTATACCCTGCTCATCTGTCTGGGTTTCCCCAGCCACTCTGGGCAGCTTCCAACAAAATATTAAAATACAACAGTCTATTAAACATTAAAAGGGCTAATCAGGGCTGCCTTCAGATGTCTTCTAAAAGTCTGGTAGTAATTTTTCTCTTTGACATCTGGTGGGAGGATGTTCCACAGGGCGGGCGCCACTACCGAGAAGGCCCTCTGCCTGGTTCCCTGTAACTTGGCTTGTCGTAGCAAGGGAACTGCCAGAAGGCCCTCGGCACTGAACCTCAGTGTCTGGGCAGAACGATGGGGGTGGAGATGCTCAGGTATACTGGGCCGAGGCTGTTTAGGGCTTTAAAGGTGCTGACCTTTAACACTTTGAATTATGCTCGGAAATGTACTGGGACCAATGTAGGTCTTTCAAGTTATGTGGTCTTGGCGGCCGCTCCCAGTCACCAGTCTAGCTGCCACATTCTGAATTAGTTGTAGATTTTGGGTCACCTTCAAAGGTAGCCCCACATAGAGCGCATTGCAGTAGTCCAAGGGAGTGATAACTAGAGCATGCACCACTCTGGCAAGACAGTCTGCGGGCAGGTAGGGTCTCAGGCTGCGTACCAGATGGAGCTGATAAACAGCTGCCCTGGACACAGAATTGACCTGTGCCTCCATGGACAGCTGTGACTCCCAGGCTGCGCACCTGGTCCTTCAGGGACACAGTTACCCCATTCAGGACCAGGGAGTCCTCCACACCCGCCCGCTCCCTGTCCCCCAAAAACAATACTTCTGTCTTGTCAGGATTCAACCTCAATCTGTTAGCTGCCATCCATCCTCCAACCGCCACACAGGACCTTCACCACCTTCACTGGTTCTGATTTGAAAGAGAGGTAGAGCTGGGTATCATCCGCATACTGATGAACACCCAGCCCAAACCCCTTGATGATCTCTACCAGCAGCTGCATGTAGATGTTGAAAAGCATGGGGGAGAGGACAGAACCCTGAGGCACCCCACAAGCTCAGGGGTCTGAACACTCATCCCCCCAACACCACTTTCTGAACACGGCCCAGGAGGAAGGAGCGGAACCACTGTATGACAGTGCCCCCAACTCCCAGCCCCTCTATACGGTCCAGAAGGATGTTATGGTTGATGGTGTCAAAAGCCACTGAGAGATCCAGCAGAACTAGGAAACAGCTCTCACCTTTGTCCCTAGCCCGCCGGAGATCATCAACCAGTGCGACCAAGGCAGTTTCAGTCCCATGATGAGGCCTGAATCCCGACTGGAAGGGATCCAGAATTAAACAGATGCATCTATTCCAGCTAGAGCTCATATCCATTTTGTACATTGGGGTTCACTGGAAGTTCTTTTTCTACCTTGCATCAAAAACAGAAGCTATAGTTGTGACCTCCACCTCTTTACTCTCTGCCTGAAAACTAGCTTTTCTGTGCTTTGTGTCGCATGCTGAAATTTTGTCTTGTTAACCTGCATCCACAAGTCCCACCGGCAGCCAACCTGAGCTGTGGCCTCTTCGTCATCTGGCGCTCTGCTCTAGAAAGGTGTTAACAGAGACCTGCTGACCCAAGTGGTTGAGGGAGTAAGAGCATATGACTGCTCATTAGGAAAAAGCTTCACAGTTTCTCTTCTACAGATATGCTGGTAGGGCAAAATGACAGCTGAGACACTATTATTCCCAGACAACCTGCTCTAGTCATGAGCCTGTCCATTTTACAAGACATTTCCACATCTTCTGTTCTCACACCAAGGAACACATTGCTTTATTTTTATTTACTTGCATGATTTCTATCCCGTTTTTCCTGTGTAAGATACCTCAAAGCTGTTGCTTCAAAAATGTGATTGCTTTTAAACAGAATTATGATCACTTCCCTTCTCTTCAAATCCACTTGCTGCTTAGTTTCCAGGCTCAAATCAAGTTGCTGTTCTTAAAAGCCTTAATAGCTTGCCGCCTGGGTACCTTAGGAAGCACCTTTCCTTGTACATTCCTTCCTGCATGCTATGATAGTCATCTGGAACGCTGCTCCAAACCTCACCACCTCCAGAGGCAAGGCTGGGGTCAACTAGGGCTAGGACCTTTTCTGGTTGTGGCACCTACTCATCTTGCTGAGTGAGTTCCACCAGAATCCATTACTATGCTGCTTCAGGCAGTTGATGAAGACCTGACCTTTTTAAAGGACTTTTTAAGGTTTAGCTGGTTTGGTTCAATACTATTTTTTGCATTGCTAGATCTGTTAGATGGGTTGCATATTAACTTAATGAATTTGAGTGTATATTCTGAATTTCTAGGGATTGTATTTGTTTTATTCTATTGCTGTTCTATTTCACTACTGTTGTTAGTTGCCCTGAGTCTCTTTCCCTATAGCCCCTCATCATGTATATGTGGAAAGTGGCATTAACTAGTTTAATCACCAAGTGGCACTGGGGTTCCTTGTATCTGGAGTCAGGCACTTCCTGTTGCTATTGTGGTTTGAGAAAGACAGACACAGTCTTTTCTAGCTTCCTGATTGGTATGACTAATAAACCAGGGATGAGGAAACTGTGGCCCTCATGATGCTGTTAAACTCCAACTCCCATCAGCCCCAGTCAACCTCCCCAACTTCAACTGTTTTCATCTGCCTTCAACTGTTTTCATCTGTTTTCAAATGGCAGCAAGGCAAGGGATAAGCGATCTGCAGTGGGATTTTATTTTTGGAAGGGAAGTACAGTGGTACCTCGGGTTAAGTACTTAATTCGTTCCGGAGGTCCATACTTAACCTGAAACTGTTCTTAACCTGAAGCACCACTTTAGCTAATGGGACCTCCTGCTGCTGCCGTGCCGCCGGAGCATGATTTCTGTTCTCATCCTGAAGCAAAGTTCTTAACCTGAAGCACTATTTCTGGGTTAGCAGAGTCTGTAACCTGAAGCATATGCAACCCGAAGCGTATGTAACCCGAGGTACCACTGTAGTTCTCAAGAAGCACTTTTCAGGGACAAAAAATATGCAGTAGATCTAGACTGTGTGTGGACTAGTAAAGGTAAAGGTACCCCTGCCCGTACGGGCCAGTCGTGTCTGACTCTAGGGTTGTGCGCCCATCTCACTTAAGAGGCCGGGGGCCAGCTGTCCGGAGACACTTCCGGGTCACGTGGCCAGCGTGATGAAGCTGCTCTGGCGAGCCAGCACCAGCGCAGCACACGGAAACGCCGTTTACCTTCCCGCTATAAAGCGGTACCCATTTATCTACTTGCACTTAGGGGTGCTTTCAAACTGCTAGGTGGGCAGGAGCTGGGACCGAAAGACGGGAGCTCACCCCGCCACGGGGATTCGAACCACTGACCATATGATCGGCAAGCCCTAGGCACTGTGGTTTTACCCAAAGCACCACCCACGTCCCGTGTGTGGACTACATAGGGGTAAAAAGTACTCAGTCAAAATTGACTGTTGTGTGTGTACGCAAATTTGTTTGGGAGGGTGCCAAAGTGGGTCTTAGACCCAGGTGAAATAAAGCCTGGTTTCACCCCTGTCAAATGATCCCCAGCAGGCGAGAGAGACTTTTTGCATCCCCCACCTGCTAGGAACCCTGGCGGAGGCAGCAGGATGCCATCATTGCTGCAATGCTGTGCTGCCCTTGGTGGCAAGGGGAATACATGGACAGATTTGGCCACTGTGTCTTTACCCTGTGCTGAAACAATGCAGCAAAACGCAATGCAACAAAAGTGGGACTAGAGATTCTGTAAGGAAAACAGAGTAAAAAGCAATTTGCAGCTACTGCCACAGGCTTTTACATGGCCCCTTGTCGCACTATTAGCTCTGGCTGACTAAAGATAGATTAAAAATTCAGCAAGGCCTAAAAAGTGAACAAGTTAGTGTGTGTGTGAACAGAAATGGTGCTTTAGCAGTGCTCTCAAAAGATTTTGGACAGAATGAAGTAGCAATCTTAGGAGGGGGATAAACTAGCTTCACTAATAGGTTTTGAGAATTCTCTGATGTTCCTTAGCTAATGTCAGCAGCTGTATAATCCACCAGGAGCATATGCCCCACTGAAATGAATGGGATACTTGCAATTTCCCACAACACCCATTTAGTTCAATGAATGGAGTTCCTAGTGCATTGGGTCTAATATTTCCAGTGCTTCTGCATTTTTATACTCTATTGTTAATTCTAAATAAGTAAGATTAGCTGGTACACAAAGGTGCAAGACAGAAATCTGTTTTTGCTTTGACAAGTGTGCTTTTAAACCTCATTAGTGCATTCACAGAATGATTTTGACATTGGAATTCTCTTGAAAAGGTTGTAAGGATGGAGCAGCCTTCCCCAACTTGGCTGCTATCTGGGGTTGATGGGAATTGTAGTCTAAAATATCCAGAGGGTACCTGGTCCAGGAAGGCTGTTTATGCTATCACTTTAGGAAAAATAATCTGAAATCATTGTTGGCTTTTCAAAAGCAATCTGGTATCAATGAGGAGGGTGCGGGAAGGAAGGGAGCGCAGGAGGGGAGAGCTGGAGGGGAGAGCTGGGACACATCTGTTCCTCTTCAATATGTAATAGCAAAACCTTTATCAACTTATTGCACAACTCATGTTGGGAAATAGTTGTTCATCTTTTAGTTTCAAATGATCATTCAGTGCTTAAGATATGGGCACGTTGGGAGCGAATGACACACTTAAGTTTTCCCGAAGGCACCTCTAGATTATTGCATGTTTCCATGAAGAGACTTGAAACATCTGGAGACAGGCAAGCCTCAGGTTTTAATTTGCAAAATCAAGAAAACAAACACAGGGGAATCTCAAAGCAATGCCACATCACAGGATACTATTGTGCATTGCCTACTGCCTGGAAGCCTTTGAAATAACAAGCACTGAGGTTTGCTATCTGAGAGGTAAATGCTGACCAGAAAATTTCATGTCCCAAGTCCCAGCATACACATGGCCAAGATGTTATACAATGCTTCTCTGCAGATTATCTGTTTTTTCTAGTCCACTATGAAACCTAAGATGAACCAGCATTAGGGATGTAATCCAATTCATGGTACAGATTTGGATTTTCATCCGATGAACTCATTACCCATACAATTTTGCTTTAGTTTGCTATTTTAAATTATTCTCATGGATTAATAAGGAAACATAATAAGCACAATGACAGAAGCACACACCCATTTATTATACTGTTAAATAAATAATGTAAATAATATATACACCAGACTCACATTTTAACACTCACAAAATACAAATGAAGCTCATTTATGGTTATATTAATAAATATTATAGGTTTGCATTAAGACGTAAGACAATGACTGCGTTTTTTGAGTGCATTAGGCTAAGGCAGAGTGCAAAATAGTGAAAGAAAGGTTAATTAAAAATCAATGTTAGGGGTGGTTAATGGCTAACATGATCACCTCAACAGTGAATCAATCAGACAGAAGTTAAAGTGAATACAGCAAGTGCACAACTTACGCACTTTTAACTGGATTCAGTTTTATTTGGGGGGGGGGGAGAGAATTAAAAGAGGGTGAGTCACAGGGAAAATGACTTTGGCAATCTCCTCTCCGTCCCATTGTTTTGTGTTTTGACTATACACAATTTTGGTTTTAGGCACAATCCCCAGAATTTAACCCCCATGTAAGTTGTTGGCTTAATGTGCAAATTTCAGCAGTACCCTGTTAGCAGATCAAATAGCTGACTAAATAGCACTGAAACAAATGTTGTGATTCGAGGACCCGATCCCCGCTTGGGGAATAAAGACACGTGGACACAGAATGTAAGGTTAATGGGTAAGGTAAAGGCCACAACTTTATTGATTACAGCATGTGAGAAGGTATTGGCTTAGGCATTGGACCACGGAACATTAGACTCCACCCACTCGTAGAGGGATGAGTCTGAGGAGGGGTTAACCACCAGTAGGGGAAGCCTGTTGATGCTAATCCAACTATAGTCTCTCTTCCTGATGTCACCGAGGGTCGTGCCATGGCCCCCCGCCACATGGGCATCGGACAGGATCCACGACCGCCGGATTCCTTTAGCGGAATACTCAAAATTGTCGGGGAAGGTGATGGCCACACCTTGCCCCCTGAAACACCAACAACACATTCCAATGCCTAACCGCCAAATACCATGAAAGTTGTGACGGTTGCTACGAGGTAGGCGAAAAAAACCAAGAGGCCGGGCCAATTTAGCCAACTGGAAAAAACTCCTACCAGGCCCCCTGGTTAAACAGGGTGACCAACCAGAGGTCCATAGCAAAGTCTCAGGAACAGCTAATCTAAAGGGAGTGGAGGGTGGGTGACTCGAAGAAAATGTGTGTGCAATGGTGGGGATCGCTGGCACGGCTGCGTTTGATCAGCAAGCCACTCCCCCGTCGAGCTTCCCTATTGGGTGCCCAACTGGGGAGGGGCGTGGCACCAGCCCTGGAGTTGAAGCAGGGGACAGAGCGCCCCCTGCATGACGCGGGAATCATCTCCTGATCACAACCCCTCCCCTCCTGGGAGATGGAAAGGCTTTGCCATACTTGGAAAAGAAATAAATCTAAAAATACCCCCTCCCCCCAAAAAAATGGTATCAGGGAAATTCGCAGAAAGTTGCTGCATGCGAGACTGCTTTGCAAAGAGAGGAGACAAGTGACTATGGGTCACTTTCGTGCTCTGTCCACTTGTAGCAAATTCCACCACCACTCCTATCCTGCATAAAATTCTGCATTACTGAAACACTCATTAGGAGCAAAGAATAGCCCTACATCTCTCCTCTTGTGGTAGCCAGATGGAAAGGAGGACAGCATTTTTGTACCTTTGGATAACTTTGTTGAAGAAAAAGTTTCGACAGATGTGGCTTGTCAGGCAGGGGTGGTGAATGCAGCACTTGCTGAAATCCCCTTTTCCATGCAATTATTAAAGATATAGCAGCCCTGTCCTCCTTTGCATCTGCCTAAGCTACCTCCTTTTTCCTTCAAAGCATGAAAACACGAAGACAGTGTCACAAGTTTTGCAATGCAATCGCTGCAACTATTGGCAAGTTAAATGTTATATAAATGAAAATGTGCTCCCCTGGCATTTTTATATGGGGCACCACAAAACCTCTGTAAGGTAGATCAGTGTTAGTCCCAATTTAAAGATGAAATGCTGAAGTTGATGACTTTGCAAAGGCTGCACAATGACTCCATATCTCGGGTCAGTTTACAGCTCCGGTCTCTGAGCTCAAAGATGGTGACATGGCAGCCCATGAAGCAATTTTACTTAGCCTCTAGCAGCCCTAACTAAATTTTAGTGAGATTATGTTAGACACTTTGCCCATAGTTTCATTCATAATGAAAATAAAATGTTTATCTCATTACTCCATTTTCTCTCAAGCCTCTTTAATTTCATTATTCATCTGTCCCAAATTACATTCATTTTCATGATTGATTCTTTCATTATCACCAGTCCTTTTCCATTGCTTTCAATAGAAGACCCAGCTGCTCTTCTGTTAGACATAATATGTGTTTTCCACCCAACCAGTGTCACATTTCCAGGCCTTCAACTAACCCTTGAAGGCATCAGCCCTGCAAGATTTAAGAATATAACGAAAGCCCCGCTGGATCAAACCAAGGGCCAATCTAGTTCAGTTTTCTGTTCTTTTAGTGGCCACCTATGATGCAATAGCACTCTTCTGCTCATGATCTCCAGCCAGTGGTATTCAGAGGCATCGTGCTTCTGCTACTGGAGGTGGCAAATCAATTGTGAATAGCAGCCATTTCAGATAGAGGGAACTCTGACACAGAGAGGAAGGAACCAGCTGGATCAGGAAGACAGAGGCACAAGCTGTGGAGACCGAGACTGAACTCCTTCAGCCAGAGATCCCCAAGCTAGAGACCTCAGGCATAGCTTCCACTGGGTCATGCACCTCTGAGGGGCCAACCCTGAGGAGGCTCTTCAAGGCTCTGTTCTTCAGAAAGCTCCAAAATCTGGTAGGCAATCTGGCCCAGGTGGAATATAAGGCCTCATCTCACACTCAAAATCTGGTTGGAGAAATTTGTTCACATGGAACTGTCTAGGATGCTGCTACTGGCCATATATCTGACCACACCACCCTTAAGGGCCGCCACAGCCTCCTATTCATGGTCAGAACACACCTCAAGCCAAAGAGAAAGGCTTTACATAACCAACAAGAAAGCTTTTGCCTTTCTTTACTTTCATTACTCCCTCCCTTTGACATTAACATTGGAAAATTCTGTGCAGAAAGAATATTGAATACAGTGGTGCCTCGCAAGACGAAATTAATTCGTTCCGCAAGTTTTTTCTTCTTGCGAGTTTTTCGTCTTGCGAAGCACGGTTTCCCATAGGAATGCATTGAAAATCAATCAATGCGTTCCTATGGAGACCGTCCGGGGACAGAGGGGAAGCGCCGCGCGCCTTCCCCTCTGTCCCCGGGCCTGTTTAAAGCAAGGGGCGGTGGGGAGAAGATTGCTTCTCCCCGTTGCCTGCCCCGCAATCTCTGGGGACAGGGGGGAAGGCGCGCGCGCCTTCCCCTCTGTCCCCGGACCTGTTTTAAAGCGAGGGAAGGGGCGCCTTCCCCTCTGTCCCCTCTTTTGAAGCAAGGGGCGGAGGGGAGAAGATCGCTTCTCCCCGTTGCTGCCCGTTAGTTCAAAAGGGGTCCGGGGACAGAGGGGAAGGCACGCACGCCTTCCCCTCTGTCCCAGGAGATTGCGGGGCTGGCAACAGGGAGAAGCGATCATCTCGCCGCCGCCCCTTGCTTCAAAAGAGGTCCGGGGACAGCGGGGAAGACACGCTGCGCTTCTCCGCTATCCCCGGAGCTTGCGGGGTAAGCTTCGTTTTGTGAAGCAAGCCCATAGGGAGATGCGTCTTGCGAAGCGGCTAAGAAAATGAAAAACTCCTTCGTCTAGCAAGTTTTTCGTCTTTCGAGGCATTCGTCTTGCGGGGCACCACTGTACTTTTGCTTAAAAGTGTATTGAGTTGTTAATTGATCAGTTTTCTTTGCCCTTCTCTCTTTCTCTCTCTCTCTCTCTCTCTCTCTCTTCCTGTCCGGCCCCCCCCCAATTGCTTTATTTTGGATCTAGAGTAAAATGAAAGGAAAAGAATAAGCTCCAAAAGACTAACACATGAATAAATGACACTTGGAGTTCAATTGTGGTTCTGGCATTAAATGGGCCCCAAGCATTTCAGTTTTTCATTTGCTATGAAACAAAAGCAAAATTTTCATGCCAGAGCGAGGAATAACTACAGATAAAGGCCTCTTTAAATTCTCCCCCAAATTCCAGAGCACTGGCACATATTTTAAAAAGCAAAGCAATCCACTTAAAAATTAAATATGCCCTGATTTGGATTTCATCTGGTGCTTTGGCTCATGACTGGATTATTTTCCCCAACCTCACCCAACCAGTAAGAAGCACAATAACATTAGAGACGATCCAAAGGAGAGGAAAACAGTGCATAATATTTTCCTTTATGCCTTTGCAAAACCCACTTCCTTTCACAGGGGAGAGAATATGCAGATGGGGGTGCAGGGAGGTTATAAGTTATCAGAGAAGCCTGCTTTGAAGAAAGTGTGGGTTTACCCTCCAGAGGTTTGGACAGCATATTACATTAGAACCTGATTAACACCCAGGTGCCTTGTGAATGCATTTGAAAAGGGCTTTGAACTTTTGCACAGAGCATGATCAGCATACATTGCTGCACAATGGAGAAGAGCAAGAGTCCGCCGCTTCCCCTTGCTGGTGAGAAGAGAGAGAAATAAATTCCTGCAAAGTGCAGATTACGGCAGCTCCAAGAGACATGGGGAGGGGGTGGGGTGGAGATAGGATTCTGCTGATTAAATGGCAGCAAGCTGGCAAGCAGCACGGTTCTTAAGAGGATATGGGGACAGGCGGTTTCATGAAAAGTGAAGAAGAGGTGCTGCTGTCAGAGCTGGAGGCAGTGGTGGTGGAGCAAGGAATCAAGAACTGGAAGTCAGTGCTAGAAGAGTGAGAGCCAGGAGTGAGAATCCAAGGAGCCAGGCTATAATGTTGCTGCTGCAAGGGATGGGAACGAAACAAAAAACTGAAGCTCCAGTGGTGCTTTCTAAATAGCAGCAGGGTGGGGGACAGGGAAAGAAGACAAACTGACCCTCCCCACCAACTGCGACTCCACTGCTCTCCCACTCACAGATTTTTAAAAATATGCACCTTAATTCACATTCATGCAATTTGTGGGAATGTTCAGGGATGCAGGAGAGGATATATTGTTTAATGATGTCCTTCCTAACTTGCGTTAGCAGGTTCTATATCTAAGCAGAGTTTAAACATTCCCCTTTAAATGCACAGCGGTTTGCTTGTTGCAGGCTAGTTTTAGCCTCTGAATATAGGATTCCTGGTAAGCTACCTTCTTATCCCTCTTAAAAAGAATAAACACGGCAATCTTATTAAAGTCAGTAGTTTACTCACATTCATTCAGTTCACAGTTGGATCCCTGAAGGCAGACTTATGTTACAAAAGTATATACACATGTGGAACTATCCCATAAGGGAGTTAGTTCCTAAGTGACTGCAAACAAGCAGTCACTTCTCCTCACACATAGAAAAACAAAATGGAGAAGAGCAGAAAGAGAGAGAGGCATGCTCCCTGCCTTGCTCTTGTTCCCCGGGGCAGAGAGAGGGCCAGAATAGATCACGCCCACCTCTAGTCACATGCAGAGGAAGTTTGTCCCAGCTCAGGAGGAAACAGGAAGTTTTCTCCTGGCTGGTACAAAGCATCCCCTAGCATGTCCACTCTAGGAATGTTGTACTTGACTGCTATATGTTTCACATCCCACACAATTAATCACATCTATTTTTGCAAATAATGTCATATCTAGGGGCGAGATGGAGGATTGAGATGGAGTCAGTATTATCATTTAGCATTACTTATCATGGAACAACTTGTTGATACTGAAGATAGTGACATGTACTGATCTATTCCGATGAACATTTTTGTCCTTTTGTGCGAGTGGGCCCCATAACAATTAATTATTAGTCTGTAAAGGACACAGTTGCCTTTACAAGACACACAGCAAATTTGTTGGATTCTTACTGTTATATCTATTATTATTATTTCCAGCGGGGTGTTCCCTGACAAGCGCTGCAGTTTAAAACCCCTAATCAATATCAGCCTGCAGGAGCTGATATTTGAGTCTTGACAAGGTACCTTTAATTGACTCAGAAGTGTCTCTCTGCTTCATTTGTAATCTTACAGATGGTCAAGAGGAGGGGAAAAGAGGAAACAATAGAGGCAGTGTGTCAGTAAAAGATACGTGCTGCTCAGGCTGTCCTGTATAACACAAAGATGCTTCAAGGTTATAAATATCCCACTGATCTAAATAGAAATCAGCAATTTTGAGACAAGTAGCTTAGGACCATTGTTTTTTTCTCATTAATGGTGTGTGTGTTCAGAAATCCTCTCCTCACTTTTAAGTTTTGATGTATTTATTTCTGGAGCATTTGTTGCGTGAAAATTCACAGCCTAGTTCAGGGGGGGAGGCACCTTTTCCAAACTGTGAGCTGCATTGTGGGCAAACTTGGGGTGAGGGCATTTGCCAGTGGTGGAATGGACCAGATAGAAAAAGGGAAAGAAGTAATGGATGTGGCTATAACTTTCTACAGTAGGTTCTAGTCTAGCCACGCAAAAGTCAGAGTTTTCTATAGATACTTCCATCACACTATCCAAGCAAGCAAGCAAGCAAGCAAGCAAGGAAAAGGCATTATCCCAAGTCAAAAGCACATTCCAGCCAGATAGAAGCACATGAGGGGGACACTGAGCAGGACCAGTGAGAGAAGTGTCTTGGGCAGAGCTCCAAGGGTTGGCTAGAAAGCCCTGAAGGGCTGCATTTGGCCCTGGGCCTGAGGTTCTTCATCCCTGGCCCAGGGTTTTTTAAAGCAGATTTTTCCAGCTGCACAAATTCCCTGTCAGACACCCTATTCTAAAACAGCAACAACAGCAAAATGAACACAAAATCTGCTTTTCTCCCTGCTTGAACTCCCTATCAGCAGTGGCCTTTGCACAGGAGTCAGTAGTTTTTATCTACGACACACTTACAAATCTGCCTTCGTTCAGTAGGTACCTGCCCAAAGTAAAGCAGGTTCCAGCTCAAAAGAATGTGTTGCAATATTGTTTGGGAAGTTTGTTTTAAGTATGGAAACTGAGTGCATTTTGGCCTTTTACAATTTATGACGTTGCATGTCATTTAAGTGCTTAATAAATAACAAGACTAAGCTGCCTAGTCTTTCAGCTAAAACAGGAATCCAAAACATAGTCCAATCTTATGGGTTAGAGAAATCTGGGGCAAACTGATAAGGATGCATTCAGGCTTGGGGATTATTGCATCAGTCTTGCTTAGTATAACATTAGTGCCTTCTATCCCAGAGACTACCATTTTTTTTACACTGCTTTACCTGTTGCACAAAGAAACTGTGGCTTTCCGACTGATATACCGCCATGTTGCTGGGGAAAAACTAGAATACCATGCAAAATTTCATCTCATGAACTAACAACACCAAACCCCCAGATTTTTTTTTCCAGTTAAGGAGGTTGTAAAAATATTTTTTTTTCCTGGAAGCCAACAACATGGAGATAAGTGCCAAACGCCCACTAAATTCTACTAGTTTTCCAGAAGTGGCTTTTACATTGTGTGAAATATCACATAAAATGTGGAAATTATCAGGCATGGAAACATTATGAAAATGGAATAAAGTGCTGCCTAAATGCACCCTCAGGCCTATGTACCATACCATTGTTTCCTTTTTAAAGACAGGGAATTGAGCCTCAAAGGCTGCCCAATGAATCCTTGGCTGAGGTGAGACTTGGACCCATAACTCCTACATGCCGAGCACTGGCTCACAATAAATTGCCTAAGATCATTCTACATGGCCTCATTATGCCGCTGAGGGAGGCCATTATATTGTACAACTTTGGCGCACGTGGTCCCTCCACAATTGAAAAGTGCCATTAGGACAGTAGATCATGCGAAATTAGCAGCATGAGCCTCTGTCAGCTTGGACAGATATAGTTAATCTCACAGATGTGACAGATTGTTGCCTTAACAGGTCAGATGGTAACTGTAAATCTCTGCTGGAGAGCTAGCTTTCAGTGTGAAGCAACAGAGCGCAAAGAGGCCTTGATAAAAAGTCTTCTCTGGCTGAGAGAATTAAGCCACCTGTAAAGTCTGTTTCTGAGAGACAATTGAAGCTCATCAGCTGGAAACCTTCCCTTACTGAGGAGGATGGCTCTGCAAACCAATTGGGTTTCCTGTTGGAAGATACAAGGTTCCTGAGATCCTTTTGGCAACAGTGGTAGCATGCAAAATATTTGACACATTCCACCTGGCACTGATGCAGCAACAACTGTGTCTACAGGATATCCAACTCTGGGGCCATTAACTGTTAAGTTAACATCTTCGACCCCCCATTAAAATGAGCAGAGGTTGTACCCCTTCTGCTTTTCTGGCAGATGAACAGAAAATAACCATTTCAAAGTTCACTTCCCCACAGTAAACAGGAGTGTGAACACAGCCTTGATGTCAGCCCCGCTACTGGCTGCTCCAGGACTAAGGAATGCAGAGCAATTAGGGTCAGAGGAAATATCAGGGTGCAGGACCAGAGAACAAGCTAGATGCCAGGACTGAGAAGCAAGGCTATAAATGCAAGGCACATTTCAGCTCTGTAATGACACTCCTCACCATAAGGGGCAGTGCTCGGCAGTTATTGACAGGAGCAGAGGGATGAGTTCAGTGGGGCTTAGGACTGAGTGAAAATGACCTGTGTAAAATTCTGGTTCGTGCCTCCTTAAAAATTGGCAGGCTGGGGCCACAGCATCCAGCACACAACGCCCCTGTGCCCAACCACTCACATTTGTAATCAATAAAGTTGTGGCCCATTTGAACCCAAAATATTGTTTTCTTGTCTGGTTATGCATCATGTAGGGAGAGACAGGGCCACAGGCACGCAATAGCAGTAACATTTTTACATCTATGTAATAGGAATACTATTAAGTCAGTTGAAGAGGATAGCCATTTCCAGGCTAATGGCAGAATGAGTCTATAAGTCTGTAAGATGGTTGCTTCAATTGTGGCTTTTGATGACTGGAGGCTACTGGACACTTCCCACCTACAGTTAAGATGTAGGAATGTAACCAGCGGACTTATGCAACTGGCTGGTAAGAAACAGTCTTTTGAGGGGTGCTGTTACTGCAAGGCATTTATATTTTGTGAAACTGACTCTGCTTTACACATTAGCACTGCCTGGTTGCTTGTGGGCTTGTGTGTGTGTGTGTGTAGATATAGACACATACATATACCCATTCAGAGAGGGAGAGAGATTACAGACACACATAAATCTCTGATGAGCATTCATAAAGGAACTGAGGCTGTAAAAGGCTGACCCTCAAAATCCTTACGACTCAGGAAAGTGCAGAACATGAAACATTTAGCACTTCTTGAGTGAATTATATAAATTCTTGCACCACTCTGCTTCGAAGGATTCAGTTGGAAATGGAAAAACAACTGCAGTGAGCCCATGACACAGCAGAGAACAGAATGCATGTCTCTGGATCTCAGCCAAATTAAAGCAGCCAAAGCAGTATTTATCATCATTGGCTATTTAAACAAAAACAAAAACCTGCCATCCTGTTAAGCAAGATATCTTTGTGGTGAGGAAACAGTAGGCCATACAATTTTAAACAACTACCAAAAGACAGTGAACCATTTGAATTTCATCTTGAAATAGTTGTGCTTGTACCAATGATACCAAGTGGGGTTTTCATTGTGAGCTTGTGGTGTTCTGTTTTGTTCTGATGGGTCATGTAAGATCAACAAGAAGATCAGCCTACCCCAAGATAACAAGGGCTTCCATTTGTGATTTTCAACATTAAAAGCAATGTGGGATTCCACCCCCCCCCCAGTAAACATAGCCTGATGTTATTCATTTTAATTTTCTACCTCCTTGAAGGTGAATTTAATACCATTCATACATTTTCATTTACAAAATTTGTCAGTAATAAGAGAGCTGGCACATGGGAGAAAGTAGCTGCATAATTGCAACTTACACGCTTGTCTTACTGAAAAACTGCTAGCTCAGGAATCGCCCGCTCCTGTGCTCCATGCATGAAATTGCAAATAGAATTTAATTTGCCCTTGTATCCTGTAGGATCAGCTTAAAATGATTAATGCAGGAAAGAATGTTGTCAAGATTTTATTCATTACAATCTCAGAGGACTGCAGTGCAAAACCATCATGTATAACATGGTAATGTATTATATGCAACTCTTTCTGAACTGCTTTTCTTAGTGCAAACAATCATATTTTTCCTGTTTAATTCTATACCTGAAGTGTGCACAAATGCATTCATTGTGTGTTACTGTGATCTCCTGGACAGTTGGAAATGTAATTTGTTAGAATTTAGAACATTTAAACGGGCTGTTTCTGGCGTAGCACTTGAGAATGTAATATTCCAAAAAGTTCTCAGCATGCAACAATGCTGTGACAGCTCAGAGATTTGCAAGTCAAAGCACCTTGTTGGCTGCTTAACACAGAGAAGAGAGCTCATTGTTTCAGCAAAATCTCACGTTTGGCAGATTTCATTTCATTTCAGCAAGAAATAGGAATATCTACACTTGACTGCACTCGGCACACATTACCCCTTCTTCTCCAATCTATTTCCTTCTTCTTGTTCCTCCACACTGTAATACAGGCTATCTAGATGTTGCTGAACTACAAATCTCATCATCCCTGCCCATTGGCCCTCCTTACTGGGTCTGGTGGGAGTTGTAGTTAGGCAACATCTGGAACACCAAAGGTTCCCAACACCTGCTGTAACACTTGAGACTGCAGGTTCTTTGGGCAATGACCTTTCTTTCTTATGCTTTAAGCATAGTAAGTGTATCAGTTTCAGTGAGCATGTCAGAAACATAGGAAGCTACCTTATACGGAGTCAACCAATGGTCCATCTAGCTCAGTATTTTCTCTACTGACTGCCAGGGGCTCTCCAGGATTTCAGACGGAGTTATCTCTTAGTCCTACCTGGATGACCCCTCACCTTTAGACTTGCTTCTCCTCTGAGGTGTATCTCAACATGACGTTGATGTCATTTCATCAGCAAGTGAAGACATGTGTCTTTGCCCAAACATTTGGGGATGGGTGAAGTTTATTGACCATTTGAGTTTCTCTTGCTAGGTTTCTCTAGGTTTTTTTGGGGAGGAGGTAGGTGGGGAATTGAAGCCTGCATTTTTGTTTATTTCCGTTTTAATCTTATTGCACATTTTTGGTTTAGACTGTGTATATTTTTACCCTGAGACTTTGAAGTTAAGGGTTGATTTAAAATACTTTGACTAAATAAACAATACATCTGCATATGGAGAAAGCACCTGTCCTCAGACTTAATTGGAAAAAACCTCCACTGAATTCAGAGGGTCTTCCATATAAGCATGTTTAAGACTGGGATATCAGAAGGAAACACTGATATGTGATAATTAAGTTAAACTGGAAAAGAAAACACACTAGGTCCCACAGCACACAAAGTACAGTGGTACCTCGGGTTAAGTACTTAATTCGTTCCGGAGGTCTGTTCTTAACCTGAAACTGTTCTTAACCTGAAGCACCACTTTAGCTAATGGGGCCTCTTGCTGCCGCTGCACTGCTGGAGCACGATTTCTGTTCTCATCCTGAAGCAAAGTTCTTAACCTGAAGCACTATTTCTGGGTTAGCGGAGTCTGTAACCTGAAGCAGATGTAACCTGAAGCGTATGTAACCTGAGGTACCACTGTATACACAATGGATTCAGGTAGGAGTCAGTCAACATAATATTATGTTACAGTAATTACCTCCATATATGTCTTCCTGTTCTGTGACTTAAAATGGGTTCATACATTCAGATTTTTCATGTTCGAAAGCTGTGAAGTTGAAATTCTTTTAAAAGTAAAATTAAACAAAAGCCCAACAAACCTAGTTGAGTAGCTTGAGGTTTCAGCGGTTATCACTGATGAAGTCCCAGAGAGCCAGAATGCCTTTCTGCTCCGCTGCCACTGGGCTAATTGGCTCAACATGGAGAGTAATTATTGAATTGTTCTCTTTTCAGAAATCATTTTAACAATGGGTTCTTTAAGGAGGTGATGATTTAGAAACAATCCTAATAAGGGTGGTAATTGAGGAGTGAAATATGGGTCCATGATTACAGTTATTGAAATTGATTGCCTGGTAATTATATTAATACAACAGAATCACTGGAAATTTGATATAAACTGCTGTCAAGGGTATTGCCCATCTCACAGGAATACTCCCTCCAGTTTCAAATGAATCACTTAATTATTCAAACATTTGCAGAGATTTGCTTTGCCAATCCTCAAAGCAAACACTCCCTTGCATTTCCCCCTTTGAGCTCCAAGAAAATGCGAAGATTTGTGGTGCTCAAACTAGCTGGGACTACTGAGTGGTGCCTGAGAGAGATCTGCTATGTATTTGATGGACCACCTGCATGGAAAGCACTTCTGTGCATCTAATGTGTGTAAGCCACTTATAACTGGCCATGTGCAGCACACATTTGGGGTGGGTGAACTTCCCTTGGCTTGATGTGGAATTAGCCAGTGAGGAAGGCACCACAGCTCAGGGGCCGAGCATATACTTTGCACACAAGAAGTCCCAAGTTCAATCCCTGACACCTCCAGTTTAAAAAGGTTCAGGTAGAAGATAGTGTGGAACAGCCCCACCTGAAACCCTTGAGAGCCGCTGCTGGTTAAAGGTTGTCACATAAGCACTGCTAGTGCCATGTAAATACACTTATCACAATGCCTTCTGGAAATTGTACTTTGGCATCACCTGCCCTGCACACACCCCATAGCGCCAACCATACTGGAAGACTCTTGGGAATTCAGCTGCCCCTTCAAGCACTCAAACCCAAATAAATGAGACGTGGTTTTTGATCCAGATGGGGACCAACCACATAATGGTTATAACAAACAATCAAGAGAACTGATACAAATAAAGAAGACACTCACCAACCAAAATACTGCTTGGTAACGTGGCCTGGATCCATTCAGAGAGATCAACCAGCGTTTAATCAAAAGCAAAAAAATTAATTTATTAATATTTTTTTAAAAAGTGAATACACTTACAAAGCATCTGGCTTTGGATGCCTGAACTACTGAAAAAGCATGGGCGGAAGAGCTTCGGGGGGAAATGTTACAATTTGGATACCAAATCAGGAAATTACAACCTCTGGCAACAGCAGTAATGCATACAAAGCTATTTAGCAGTGTGCACATGCTGTCACAACCAAGGTAACCTCTCCCCCTATGTGCATCAGTTGGATTTTGAAGTCCTGGGAGGTTCCAAGCAAGGTAGCTCAGTTGCGGAGAGTGTGGTGCTATTAGTGCCAAGGTTGCAGGTGTGATCCCTGTATGGGACAGCTGCATATTCCTGCATTGCAAGGGGTTGGACTAGATTGTCCTTGGGATCCATTCCAACTCGACAATTCTATGATTCTATGGAGTTAGCTTCTAATGTATGGAGCTATCCAAGTGCTGAACATGTGCTTTCTCCAAATGTAGAAAAGTCTTTCTAAGGCAGCTTTCTTAAGTGCTCTCTCTTGCCATCAGTAATCTGTCTGACTGTCCTTTGCTGATACTGCTGGACTGGTTGGCCAACATCAGTGCATTCCTAGTGGCTTGTGAACAATATGCTGGTTGTTGCCCAAGGCTTGTCCCCATTTGTACAGTTCACTTTTCACATGCTTCATCTTCTTCATCCTGCAAGCTCCTCTTCTAATGCCTTTCTTGTTTTAACCTCATTTTCCTCACACCTGCAGTCTCTATTCTTAATGTTGTTCTATCAAGATTTCTGATGTGCTTTTTTTCTGCTTCCAAAATGCGTCCTAGATTCCTGACATTTCTCCCTCTTTTTGTTCAGTACCTGACCAAAGCTCATTTCCTGCAGTGTTCTGGCTCTATATGATTTCTCATTTCATCCAGAAGGGTTTCCAACATGTCTGTTCATATTGATTGCTAATAATTTTAGGCATTGGGTGGATTCAAAATGCTCCCCTTAGTCACTAGATTGGCAGCATCATGTAGGTCTGCATTATTATAGCCAGCTGACAAAGGTCCAGATCTTTGTAGAAGTTAACAGGGCTGTGGTGTTTTGTCCAGGAAACATTCTTTGTGTGCACAGTGTGTGGTTAAACCTCTGGTCAAGGCTTGGGGGGGCAGTCAGTGCATGCATTGAATTTATTATATTGCTTTCCCTAACCCCACTGGACTAGCTTGCTGACACCAATGCGTTGTCTGGGTGGCCTCAGTATTGCAGGATAGCATAGGGAGTGCCTTGCTTCTCTGTATACAGGCTTTACTGAACAGTTAGCAGAGTGACACTTCTAAGTGAGGACTATCTAAAGCAATCAGCTCCAGTTGTGTTGACTTGAGACAAGGTGACACTTAAGCTTTCAGCAGGGGCTCGCTGGTATGTATATGCCTGTTCCATCAGCCTGCCTATTCCATCAGTGAATTCTTTACCTGGGCTGACTGGAAAACGTATAGGTCGTGCTTTCACCTGCAGACTGGTCATTCCACTTTAATGAAGGTGTCCGTCATGTGTGCAGTGAGCCATCATCATTCAGTAATTATCCCCTGTTGTGTTTGGAGCTATGTGGGCAGACCTATTGTATGGGAACTTGTGAGTGATCTGTTGAATGACTTTCCCCCTTTGTGCTCTGTATTCCTGTTCCCATTTACATAAATCTAGTACAGTGGTACCTCAGGTTACAGATGCTTCAGGTTACAGACTCCACTAACCCAGAAATAGTACCTCGGAATAAGAATTTTGCTTCAGGATGAGAACAGAAATCATGTGGTGGTAGCGGGAGGCCCCATTAGCTAAAGTGGTACCTCAGGTTAAGAACAATTTCAGGTTAAAAATGGACCTCCGGAACAAATTAAGTCCTTAGCCCGAGGTACCACTGTAACCAGACTCTAGTTAACCCTTGAGCTTCTTTTTAGTTGTAGGTTTTCCTGAGTGACTCAGAGTAGAGAAATGACTGGAAAGAGTGCTTAACCCTCTCCCCAGCCATCATTTCCCTACTCTAAGCTACCTTTCGTCAATCATTTCTCTGCTTGCTGAGTTTCAAAGCATGGCTGCCTCTCCATATCATCATCTCTCAAAGCATTTGCATAAAAAAGAAACATTGCCCACTAAGTATGTGTTTTATTAGACGTCAAACAGTATACCTACAATGTTTTGTGAGCTGCTCATCTACTGGGCCTTGTTTTTCCTTATTTTTTTAGAGGATTGAATTATGTTTTTCATGCACTAAACTGCAAGAGGATACATTATTCTGCTCACAGTAGGCAGGGACCTTGAACCAGTATGTAATGTGGCTAAGGAGAGTTTAGTATACTTATCACCATGCTTCATTCCCATATTTTAATCAGAACTGTGATTTGAAATGAAGGTATGCCTCAAGGCATGAGTCTCAAGGTTGAGGAGGCTGACTGGCAGAGGGTGAAGGCCCTTTAACTTATGTTAAAATGGATGGAATAAGAGAGTGGGAACATATTCTTAAAAATGACATTCATGCAGAAATGCAAACCCCCATCTAACTAGTGAACAATGGATAATTTCATCTGGATGGTGATGGTGATGATTTGACAAGAGGGTCGAATTCTAAAAACCCTTTTTAATTTGCACAATATTTGTTTTCGGAGAGAAAGAATCAAGTGCAATTTATTTTCTGATGGTCAGCATGTGTAGTAGAACCACATTATGTACATTACTCAAAGGGTCCACAAGGCTTTGAGACACACTACAACTGTTGAATTTCACGAATTGCTTTGAAAAAAATAAGGCAAGTAGTTTCTGTTGTCTTTTTCATTTAGCTTATAGTGTAGCTAACGTTCAGCTAAATCTGACAGTATTTCTCCCCAATATGACCCACTGCATGGAGGAGAGTAGCAGCAGCAAACCTATCCTCTTAGCCCACCAAGCACATCTTCCCCACTTCCAACATCTCTTCACAATGTATATGACTGTCACATGTAAGATTATGTATGTTTAGACACTGTGGGACCAGCTCTGCAACTTTAGGTTTCATGCATTAGATTTTACCCACATAAGTCATATTGAAATTCTTACATCCTCAAAATGTAACTTGGCCCCAAATCACCCCAATTCACTTTGTTATGCAGCCCCAACACAAAGCATATCCTTAATAAGAATTTAGGAAATGGAATATTAAAGTGTAAGATACCATACATTCTCAAGGTCTCCCATTAGATGAATACGAAATAAAACTGATTCAAAGTCACTGTCTATTAAGACCAGAATAACACATTTTGAAAATTAGTATGTTGATTTTTGTTGATGTGTTGATTAATATGTTGATTTTTAATCAAACAAAAGCATTCAACCAGCATTGTATATAATTTTAAAGATATTTTTCAGGCTACATTCAGAATATAACTAAATGGGGGGGGGGCTGAATTCATCTTTAGGGATCATCTCACTTTTATACTGTATTTTATTTTTCAATTTGGTTTACTAGGTATATTTTATAGTATGAATCCATCCAATGGCTCCATATGTATCTATCTAAATTCACAAATATAAGTGAAAAAGATTCCCCCGAAAGATGCCTGAGATGGAAGTAGCAAGAAAACAACCCATTTTAGCTTGTGAAAAACATAAACGGGTTAAATGTATATACAGTGGTACCTCAGGTTACAAACGCTTTGGGTTACAAATGCTTCAGGTTACAGACTCCGCTAACCTGAAAGTAGTACCTCAGGTTAAAAACTTTACTTCAGGATAAGAACAGAAATTGCATGGCAGCGGCATGGCAGCAGCAGGAGCCCCTTTAGCTAAAGTGGTACCTCAGGTTAGGAACAGTTTCAGGTTAAGAACGGACCTCCAGAATGAATTAACTTCTTAACCTGAGGTACCACTGTGCATTATCTATCACAACTATGCTTAGTATTTGACAATCAGTTTAGCCTCGAGGTAAGGTGAAGGGACTGAGTCATGTGGCCCTTTCTCAAACCAGGTTGATGGACAAAAATAAAATCAAACTTGTTTCAAAAATACTGCGAAGAAAAGATGGTGTAAACCATCAGAGGCATTACAACAAAGCCCCTTAAAATAATGTAGACATCAGTTCACAATTTTCTAAACTGAGGAGTATCTTCATAGGACTGAGCATAGAGCTGATGTTCTAATCTATCCATCTGGATGAAAGCCATGTGTTTTCCCTAAGTCAGGTAATGGAGCTTCACTGTCTCATAAAAGGAATACAATGCAAAACTGGGACATTAATATAGCAGTGATTGTGTATCTGTCATAAAGGATATGCATATATGTTAGTAATGCATATAATAATGCACAGTGGATATTCTTCCTCTCTTCCCCCATGCCTCCATCTCCCTTCATTTCCTCTCTTACTTTCCCTCTGCTGAATGTTGGACTTAAAGGTAAAGGTACCCCTGCCCGTACGGGCCAGTCTTGACAGACTCTGGGGTTGTGCGCCCATCTCACTTAAGAGGCCAGGGGCCAGCGCTGTCCGGAGACACTTCCGGGTCACGTGGCCAGCGTGACATCGCTGCTCTGGCCAGAGCCAGAGCCAGAGCCAGAGCCAGAGCCAGAGCCAGAGCCAGAGCCGCACATGGAAACGCCGTTTACCTTCCCGCTGGTAAGCGGTCCCTATTTATCTACTTGCACCCGGAGGTGCTTTCGAACTGCTAGGACTTAAGGCTTAGCAAAACTTCAGCACCCCTGCAGTGAGGGGACCTTGGAGTCTCAAATTTCAATTAAAGCACACAGCTTATCCCTTTGTCAGCTTTTAGGCTAAGATGTTCCTGCTTGCCCAGGATTTTGGTGGTGGTGTTTATTTAGACTTAGATCATAGTTGTGGTGTTCATGTTTTAGTTGGGTGGAGCAGGAGCCATCCTTCTTATTTTTGTTCTTGGATGAGCACCTTAGAAGCTTTATTTCTGTTGTGTTTTATGTATTTGCTTTTAAATTATTCACAAGCTGTTTGGCACTATAGATAGACAGATAGATACTTTTTATATAAGGTTGTAAGTAACTGTTAATGAAAACGACAATTCAATATTAGTAGATGTTTCTATTGATTTTACCTGCTCCTTGAAATTTCTGCCTCCTTTTAATACTGGCGGTCCTGCCATCCTGTCGTCTTCATTCCAGGGTTTAATGGCATGCCAAGCCTAAGGAAAGGTTCTATTGTTCCATTACCCCTTCCAGCATTCAGCTTTGTTTTCTTGAATATTAAATAATCAGAGCTTAATCACACTCACCTCCCTTGGCTTTGATGATTAGGATAGTTTAACTGGTTAATTGTGTTGTTAGGGTGGAGCCATCGAGAAATGATTCCTATGTTGTTGTTTTTAAATTGCTGATTACAAGTCTCTCTCTCTCTCTCTCTCTCTCTCTCTCTGTGTGTGTGTGTGTGTGTGTGTGTGTGTGTGTCACATCTCAGTCTATTGAAAGGCAGGAGGCTGCCAAAACCAATTAGAATACTGAAATAGATACAGAAAAACAGTTTGGATTTGTTCCTTCACTTGCATGGCAACAGTTAAGCCCCTCATATATTGTTAACTACACCTGTGTCCTAATTTGAGCAAGGAATCAGCCTGAGAGCTCATCAGGAGTGCACTGAAAAGAGAAGGCGAAGGGAAGACATAGAATAGCTGCAGGCCTTCCCTATCACCAGTACCACTGCTACTGACATCTCACACACACCTGGGATCAAACAGAGGGAGTTGGTACCCATTTGCCTGTCTGCTTGCAAGAGTATGGGCTAGACGCCAGCCATTTAATGTAACCAGGAGTGGAATAGCACCAAAATATGTTTAAACTGTCTGGGAACACTAAGCTTAGTTTCTATGGCATAAGCAAACGGCTGCCATAACTGGGGATGTCAGAGAATTCCAACAGAAATGGAAACAGGAGTGGAAATAGTTGAAGTTTGCTTATTCATCCCCTGTCCAGAATGGAAATCAATCCAGTAAATACAACTGGTATTTACTGTTGTTTGCAGTGTAAAAATTATACGTAACTGATGACTCTTCCCCCACTATTTAAATTGTGTTTCCTTTGCAGTGACATGATGGCGTGAAATAGTAATATAAATTATTACATCATTATGTAAAATTCTGCCACAGTGGGCAGTGTGACCGATATAATAGCTTTTGTCAGAAGCAAAAATGTTGCAGAAGCAGCACTGCATGAAACAAACAGGGGTTGGAATGGAAAGTGGTGTTTTCTTACATCCCTAACCATGACATACTATTAAGAAACTTACTCAACTAAGTTTTAGAACAGATGTTAGTTTAATAGCTGTTGCCGTGGCAAGAGAAAGGGTCCAAGGGATAGTGATTCTTACCCAAAGAAGGGAATAAATGTAGTTGCTTCAAGTATACCTTCAGAGGGTACTTCTGCCTAAGGAAGAAGACTCCTGGAAAGAGTTGCCATTGGTATTAAATATCTGCAGATTATCTCATTAGCTCTGCTCCATTATTTGACAGCATGCACTATATCCACAGTGGACCATTACTGCTCTGCTTCACGCCACCAGTTGATGGCAGGGCAAAGGGTATGACTCTGAAGCAGGTTTCAGCCCAGGCCCCCTGCATTTTAAGAAATTAGGTACAAGCTGAAGTCTCATATCATATATTCACTGGGGGCCCAAGCATCTTTGTGTTGGGAAGACCATATGCAATTAACATCACATGTGATGTGAACGCTCCATGGGCATGCAAGAGTGAATTGATGCTTTTGAATTATGGTGCTGGAGGAGACTCTTGAGAGTCCCATGGACTGCAAGAAGATCAAACCTCTCCATTCTGAAGGAAATCAGCCCTGAGTGCTCACTGGAAGGACAGATTGTGAAGCTGAGGCTCCAGTACTTTGGCCACCTCATGAGAAGAGAAGACTCCCTGGAGAAGACCCTGATGTTGGGAAAGATGGAGGGCAAAAGGAGAAGGGGGCGACAGAGGACGAGATGGTTGGATAGTGTTTTCGAGGTTACCAGCATGAGTCTGACCAAGCTGCGGGGGGCAGTGGAGGACAGGAGTGCCTGGCGTTCTCTGGTCCATGGGGTCACGAAGAGTCGGACACGACTAAACGACTAAACAACAACTCTCATCCAAAAAAGTAAAAAGAAATAAAAGAAAGAAGATTGAACTGAAGATAGAAGCACGTAGGGACAGTTTTCAGTTCTATTTACAGGCAAGTGTTGATACTGAATGTGATTTACCTAGCTGACTATGTATATAAATAAGTGCATTTAATCACTAGATTGTCATGAGAGAAGGGGGAAACTGCTGCTTAAAAATCATTGCAACTCATCAGCTCACTGTCATTCCGCAGTTACAAACTCTGAGATTAATTACACTATCTGGGGCATATGAGATGTTAGGGGAGGGGATCATACCTCTGGTGGAGGATGTGTCATGCTCCTTCTGGTCCCCACCCTGCACTCAGCTCTCACCTGTAGCTCCTAGAAGCTGTCAGCATGCAACTGCAGCCAACACACAACCATGGGAATGAATTTGACTGTCAGCTAAACCAGGTGAGGCTAGCTGATGGGTCTCAAACACTCAGTGAGTTAGGAGCTTCTCCTGCATGTGAAGACAGGCTCTGGCAGATTGAGTGGACAAGACCAATAGTGGGTCCAATGGTCAAGAAGGTGGTTTCTGAACATGCTATAGAGGGAAGTGAGGGACAAATGGGGTTTGTCAACCTGGGAAGGTAACCCATCTAGGAGAAGGAAAACTCTGTTCCTAAATCTCCACTGGGATATCTTTGGGGGAAGAAAAGGCTAAGGAGCAAAGCCTAAACAAATCTGGAATAGAATCCCTAAGATGGATGAATGGTGCCTTGTACGCCTCCATCTGGCAACTCCTGCAGCCAAGCTAGTGCCAAACATATTGCTCTGCTTTCCTTTGTTGCCTGGACAGCCCAGGACCTCCATGCACATTGCCCAGGCTTGCACCCCAGGGAGGTCCTTTTGGTACCGCTAATGCTGTTTCTTGACTTGACCCCCCTAAGGGCACTCCATTGTCCCTCTTCACAGACAGATGCCAACAACAACAGCAATTGCTGGAGCCCTAAAACATGGCATGGCTTGACAATTGCATCACATAAACTTTTCATTTAGAGGAACAGGAAGTGGTTACAAATCAGATGGGGAGCCTCAGCCCAAGGGGCCAAATGCAGCCTTCTGGACTCCTCTAGCTGGCTCTTGGGACTTTCCCAGAACGCACACCATAGTCAGCCACACACCTTCTCCCCAGCCCACCCTCCCCAGCTCCACACCTTCTTTGAGTGCTTTTGCATGGCTAGAATATGTCCTTGATCTTTTATAATGCCTCTGGTTTGCCTGGATGGACAATGAATAGAAGGATATGATGGTATGTATAAAAACTAGTCTAGCTTACTGCATTTGTACCTTCACCCACTTTTGCTTCCAGTTCTGCCTGCTGGTATATGGAGCTCCAGAAGATTGCCCAGAAGGGAATGTGGCCCTCGGTGTGAAGGGGAAAAAAGTTCTGCATCTCTTTTATAAATATTTTGACAAGGTGACAATGAGAGTCTATTAAAGTTAGGTAAGCTAAGCCTGGGTCTCCTGAGTAACAGATAGTTTAGCAGTTCGTCCTATTCCCTCTCACCAGCCTTAAGATACTGAAGTTCTTCTACATTTGTTTTGCCAGTTTCATTTTCTGTATCCACTCAGCTAGCTCACACCCCCAGGAAAAACTTGTAAGCCATTGCACATAACATGCATACCTTGAAATGCATTTCGATCTGATGGCTCCTGGTTTTCGGGGGGGGGGTTGCATTAGGACTGAGAACTACTGGTAGTTGAAATTCTGTCTTAATCTCTTCTGCAAACCTCAAGCCAGATTTTGTAATTAATTATAAGCAAAGAGAAATACATCAGGTTTGGAGAGACCAGTTGGACCTCCCACTGTGTGCACATTGACTAATGCCTTATTGGTTTAGCTGCCAGTTACAATGAAATAAATCAATGTTAATTTCATTGTATTACAACAATATTGATTTCCTATTAAACAACAGACAAAGCAGGTTATGGCTTTAGGAAAGCTGTTAGGAGTTAAAATAAGAAGGGCATTTCTGTGGAAATAAAGGAACTGGAGAAAGGCAGAGGTGCTAATAGCAGAAATGGAAAGTGACAAGAAGAAACAAGGCACTTGAATAATTAGGAAGTGTGTTCTTGTGCGAATTTGTGGTTATAAATTATTGTGATGTTGTTAACTAGAAAAAAGTGCAAAACAAATGTAAGCAGAAATGGTGTAATGATTTGGGGATTCCTGAATATCATCATAATTTATTATTTATAAAAGTCTACCAAGTCTACCAAGGCACTGTGCATGAATTAAAATCTGCAGGCTTACATCTGGTACAGATATAAATGCTAGTTCTAACTTATGAGCCACTTGAGGGAAACCGTATTAATAAAAAACAAGTATTCTCATGGATGTATGGATATCCATCTTTGCAAAATTCGCACACACATGAATGCCCTCCCCCCAATAACCTTCCAAATTTCCTTGCTATTCTTCACATGTTAATTTTTGCATGGAACCTGAAAACTAGGAAATTACATGCAAATTCTATGAGTTCTTGCAGCTAAAATAGAGCGCACAAAGCAGTATGTTTGAGATTCCTGAGTACCTTGTCACTTCTCTGTATATGATCTTATAAAAAGCACACCTGCCCTGAGCACATGTCTAAAGAACCCCATTTAGCTGGTAGCTAACCGATAAAATATTTGTCAATCTATGGGTAGATCAATCAAAATTAATAGCTCTAACTTAATCATGCTTATTAATTTAAATTGTTCTACTCTGAGTAAAACTTGGTTGACTATCACCCAATAGACTTATTGCAAATGGCATATTTCACTGTGAAAGAATTGTCTTTACAATAATATTCTTGTGCAAGGGACAATTAATAAATCTAATTTCATATCTGGGTTTGACAAATGCCCATTCAGAGGGTAAAAGTAAAGGGACCCCTGACCATTAGGTCCAGTCACGGATGACTCTGGGGTTGCGGCGCTCATCTTGCTTTACTGGCCGAGGGAACTGGCGTACATTCAGAGGGTAGGTACATATGTAATATTTGCAACATTCTTACAGTGCTATACACACTTACCTGGAGGAGTAAGCCCTATTGAAGTCAATAAGGACATCTTTTTGAGTGGGTTTGCAAAGTACAGTGGTACCTCGGGTTACAGATGCTTCAGGTTACAGACTCCGCTAACCCAGAAATAGTACCTCGGGTTAAGAACTTTGCTTCAGGGTGAGAACAGAAATTGTGCTCTGGTGGCGCTGCGGCGGTGCAAGGCCCCCTTAGCTAAAATGGTACCTCAGGTTAAGAACAGTTTCAGGTTAAGAATGGACCTCCAGAACGAATTAAGTTCTTAACCTGTGGTACCACATAAAATATGACAAATTTTTTATGGTGCCAATGTTGGAAGAGGGGAGGATCTTTGATATCTGCCCTTCAGAAGACCAGTTTAAAGAAGCTCAAGGTATGATCTGAATTTACACTGATACTCAATCTCTCTCTCTCTCTCTCTCTCTCTCACACACACACACACACACACACACATTTGAGGCAGGTGAAAGAGGATCAAGATTTTGCGCCTTTGACAGTTGTGCAGGAGAAGAAATTTCAGGAGATATAGCATGGCATGCAGTCGCACCATTTAAAAATGCAGGTGGTTATTTCATGTTTGAATGTTCCATATGTTTGAAAACTCCACAGAAAGCCAATATGTCAAAGAGAGGGGTTCCAACCAAGCCTTTTTTCTGACATGTTAATTTTGTGTGTGGAAGATGGATTAAAAACAAAGAACAAAGGACCAAGAACTGTGGGCAATTATCCAAACAAATAATCCCTTACCTAGACTTCTACTGCATATAGGTCCAGCAGGGCCATACCATGAGCTTTTTTCTGAATGGGCAGCTCTGCTCTGAGAATCACCATGTTGAATTCAACAGGATACAACTGAGGACCAGAGATGAGGCACTTCCAGCTTACTAACAGCTGGGCATCAAAATAGTAGTATAACTCCAGGGAACTACAGCATTGCTTTGATATATGAGACTTTGATGGTAGGCTATACAAATATAAATGAATGGAGTAAAAGAAATCTATCCCTCTTTCCTCACCTTACTGGTGTCAAAGCAATACAGCACCAAAGTTTGTTGTCTCTCTCTGCTTGAAGCCTCTCTCCTGAGCCCTGCAGGTTATCACTTCAAGTCACAGTGGGGTTTATTAGCTTTCAGTCAGCATCTATGATGTCTTTTTGATGTGGAATCCACACCCAGGTAAGTATGCTTGTTATAAATCAAATGGCTGGCACCATCACTACAAACATTTGGCTGAAATCCCACAAATAAGCAAGCATGTTTAAAGCTTCATTCTAGATCCCTTCAGCAGAAAGATATATCCAGATGGTGCTGACAGATACTAGCATTAGGCCAGCGTTGTGCTTGAGGTGGTTTGCTTCATTGATCAGTGATTTGACAAACATTCTCGGAGAGTATGTGAAATCCTCCTGCAAAGCAGGAGACCCAATGTACAAAAGGGAGGAACAAATGGAAAGACCTATCCTACAAAAGCAATGCTGGAGACTGTAGTTAAAGATGCTTGGGTTTTGGGGATCAGAAGGTAACCAATTAAAAAGGGAGAGAAATGAAAGCATCAGTTTTCTGTCCTGAACATATGCAAATTGTAGCCTGTTAGGAATCCTGTACCATTTTTTAAAAAAATCTTTGCCCAAGTGAACAGCTAATATAGAAAACTACTGCAAACTCCTTAGATCATTTATGGTAACTCACCTTTTGCTAGGAAATATTGTAGTTATTTAAGTGGGAGGAGTCCTGAAGATAAGGGTTTTGTGATAACAACTGAATATGTTCCTCAGTGTTTGGGAAAGAAAATCATGGGGTGCAATATCTTTTACTAAAAGGTATGAGTGAAATCTTAGCTAAAGTGGACAGGGGGACCCCACCAGATGGATGAATGGTGATGACTAGGCAGAAGGTGAGGCTTCAAGTCTAGCCCAATGAAGGGCTATGGAGGATGTTCCATAGCTCAGTGTTAGAGCAAATGCTTTGCATGTAGAAGGCTCACACTGAGTGGGAAGATAGGAAAGAGGTTACCAAACACTTTGAGTGAAGGCACCTAGAATCCTCCACACAAACAAGAACCCCGCATTATTGGAGTTTCCATGTGCATCAAGGATTAGAAGCGTGTTCACCAAAACATATTTAGAAGTCCCCTTTAGATCTTCCCACTCAACACAGGAAGGTTGGGGTAGGACTTTCGTCTCCCCATATCAAGTCAGCTGAAATGTATCAAATAGGAGTAGTGTAAGTGTAGCCAGCATGGTGCCATCTAGATGTTGTGAGGCAACAACTCCCATCATTCTTTGCCAGGCATGGCCAAACTTGGCCCTCCAGCTTGTTTTGGGACTACAACTCCCATCATCCCTAGCTAGCAGGACCAGTGGTCAGGAATGATGGGAACTGTTGTCCCAAAACAGTTGGAGGGCCAAGTTTGGTCATGCCTGTCCTTGGCTATTGGTTCTTCTTTCAGGCCTCCATGGGATTGTAACTTGACAAGGTATGGAGGGTACCATGTTGGCTATGCCTAGCAGTTATATCTGACTGTGAACAGACCAAAAACTCCACTCAAGGCATTCTTTCACCTTGCATTATAAGGCTGCTTATTCCAACATTTATCTTTCATTCCTATGGATCGTCCGCTGCAGTCACCTTTGCTACTGCAAGCATAAAATTGCCCAGGAAAAGGAAACTGCTTCTGGCACCTTGGAAGGTGAGAGGCAAGCTGAGGAACAGAAAACTGAGTGAGACATTTCTGCAAAGGGTTAAATCAGACACCTTCACAGAGCGGAGGATTAAGAGAAATAATTATGAGCTAAATCAATACTGATAAAGCAACCAAAGTGGAGCTATTGGTTTATTGACTCTTTGAGTGTCACTTTTAATAGGTTTTTACAAAGTGAATTGCATGTAGTCTTTCACCGAATGGAAGAGTGTGGCAGAATCCCTGAAAATATGTTTAGATACCAAGTAAAATCTAGCCTTCATAGGAGATTTTTAAAAATGAGAAATTATTGTGGGTAGTAACTTGTTTTTAATTGCCAGTGATAAAGGATAACTAACCCTTACTGCTATAATACAAAAGGGAAACACATATACTGTAATGCTTTCCAATCAAATATACTAAAAGCTAATTCACAAGACATACCTTTGATGGGGAATCATATTAAATATTAAAGGTAAATATAGTTCCACTCCTACCAAACTCCCTCAGAATAGGTGCAGGCAAGAGATGTAATCCTTTTAATAGCAGTTAAATTTCAATTAGCGTTGTTTTGGAAAAATAGAAGAAAGGGGAGGAAATAACACAGCTAAAGATGATGTAAAACCCCTGACATTCCTGAATGATGGATTGATTGCAAAAAAAAAGTATGTGTTTTCTTTTAACATGAGTGAATACCACACAAAAATATTAAGTAAAATACTGCTGAAATTTTGCTATATACTTTTATTTTCTGGACTTATTATTGCCTTTTTTTATACTGAAAAGTAACTAAACTTACAAAAAAGGTTCATGGAATGGAGTAACTCGAAGTGGCTGACTTGCCTATGAAGGTTTCTTAGTGTGTCAGTACCTTATCATTCTCACTGTTTTTAAAGTTCAGAGCTAAGTATGGATACTTATACAGTGGTACCTCAGGTTAAGTACTTAATTCGTTCTGGAGGTCCATACTTAACCTGAAACTGTTCTTAACCTGAAGACCACTTTAGCTAATGGGGCCTCCTGCTGCCACCGCACCACCAGAGCATGATTTCTGTTCTCATCCTGAAGCAAAGTTCTTAACCTGAAGCACTATTTCTGGGTTAGCAGAGTCTGTAACCTGAAGCGTATGTAACCTGAGGTACCACTGTATAGCCACACACACAGTAAAGAGATATCAAGTGGCTTAGGGGAACCTCAGGGTTTGGAGAGGTAACTAAAAAATGGAGAGGGCTATGTGACAGAAACTCCCAAAACAGCCTAATGAGGTGTGAGCATGCTCAGACTGGGGGGGGGGGGGAGAGAGGGGAGAGAGAGAGAGAGAGAGAGAGAGAGAGAGAGAGAGAGAGAGAGAGAGAACTAGGTGGGGAGGAGAATATTATCAAGTCACATTACCTCACTCCTATCTTTATTGAGGTAGGTTGCCAGAAACCAAAAACATTATGCCCATTGAAAGAACATACTCACTCCTCTGATGTGAACACTAAGCAAATGCTGCTTGAAATGCAATGCATGGGGAATAGTCGCACTGGTTTTAAGTCACTGTGTACATACCCTGTGAATGAAAACCTCAGGAAATGCAGTAAAGTTTTGTTCCATGGACAGACTTATCCATAGTCTACATGGATACAGTGGTACCTCGGGTTACATACGCTTCAGGTTACATATGCTTCAGGTTACAGACTCCGCTAACCCCAAAATAGTACCTCAGGTTAAGAACTTTGCTTCAGGATGAGAACAGAAATCGCACAGCGGTGGCGCAGCAGCAGCGGGAGGCCCCATTAGCTAAAGTGGTGCTTCAGGTTAAGAACAGTTTTAGGTTGAGAACAGACCTCAGGAACGAATTAAGTACTTAACCCAAGGTACCACTGTATTTGCAACAAGTATGTGTTCCCTGGTAGAACTAATAGCAGTGGGCAGGGGGGAGGGGCTTTCATTTGGTGGAAATGTTAAGTGTTAAATGCCCCCTCCTGCAGTGTCACTTCTCCCATCTTTAAAGCAGCCACTTGGGGTTGCTAGTTTTTAAACATGCACACGAAACTGAATATTTCTCATCATGGAGCCCTCACATCATGTCCAGTTTGGCCCCCATAGGAATATGCTAGCCTATTATTATTATTATTATTATTATTATTATTATTATTATTATTTCTTTCCAGGGCTACCTCAGCACCCTCTTTGATACACAGTTTAATTTAAAGAGAACATATTTGCAATAATTAGTATTGTAGAGGTGGTCTGAGACCAGTAAACAACCAAGTCATTAGGAGCAAAGCCACTCCTATTATCTGCAAATCAATAGCTCATTAGCCTTAGTCGTATTCACCTTGCAGCACCTTATAATGAAAAGATTTTACACAAGACAAAGCAGGGGCAACAGATTCACAGCAGTGCAGGGATTTTTGAGCTTCGCTCCTGACCTCCCATTAGCACTAATGGATATTATTGACCCTCCTGACTTTGCAATGGAGTTTTGCTCACCATCTCTTCATGCAGATAACCCAAACAGCTTTAGCTCAGTCCTCAGACCATTGGAAAGATGAGTGGCTTACTCCATAACATCTGGTTCAGTGTCTTGCGATTTGCTGAAAAAACCTTGCTCTCCCAGTTGTCCAGTAAAACTTTCTTTGTGAATGGGAACTAAGGGGCAGGAACCGACTGTGCTGCTAGCTAGAATGCATATGATTTCTTTGATCTTTCCTCCATCACAGGATCTTGAGCCTACCCCCCAAAATGCATGCATTTTTCATGCCCTCATTTCCCATAACCAGTGGGGACCTTACGGGCTATTTCTGAAATTTCACAGAAACTTGATTATACCCCCTATTCCTGCAAATTGAATTCAAAGGTATCTTTAAACTCAATTAGCTTAAGTGCATTTCTACAGGAAACTACCACCGTTTTGGGTAGAGCAAGAGCTTTTAAAAACTGAAAATAAATAGCGTCTGTTCTAAACAAACAGAGGCAAGAGAGCAAAGAAGGCAGCTTGGCAGATGATATGCTGCAAGAAGAAAATGTGGATTCAGTTGACCCACTTGGGGTGGTATGGCAGTTCATGCAACTGGACATAGAGGTCCTGCTGGGAGTTTGTTTCCCAATAGCAGCACTGGGGTGTAACTCAAGAGTAGCTGGCATGGAGAGGCGGTAAGGTAAAGGTAAAGGGACCCCTGACCATTAGGTCCAGTCGTGGCCGACTCTGGGGTTGCGGTGCTCATCTCACTTTATTGGCTGAGGGAGCCGGCGTACAGCTTCCGGGTCATGTGGTCAGCATGGCTAAACCGCTTCTGGAGAACCAGAGCAGCTCACAGAAACTCCGTTTACCTTCCTGCTGGAGCGGTACCTATTTATCTACTTGCACTTTGACGTGTTTTCGAACTGCTAGGTTGGCAGGAGCAGGGGCAGAGCAACGGGAGCTCACCCCGTCACGGGGATTTGAACCGCCGACCTTCTGATTGGCAAGTCCTAGGCTCTGTGGTTTAACCTACAGCGCCACCTGCATCCACCCCACCATTCTCCCAAAAGCAGAGATGCAGCAGCTTTTTGGGACACTGTGAGAATGGAGCTGTGCAGTAGTGAGTTTAGGTTTTGTGGAGCCAATCCAGTGCTCCTGCTTGTGTGCTCATGCAGCCCCAACTTTGCCACCACCTTACCCTCCTCCATCCCAGTAAGGAACACTGATACCACTCTCAGGACCCTTCATACTGGACACTCCTGGTATTACTACAGACCTATAAAGGGGACGCAGGTGGCGCTGTGGGTTAAAGCGTCAGCGCCTAGGGCTTGCCGATCGAAAGGTTGGCGGTTCGAATCCCTGCGGCGGGGTGCGCTCCCGCTGCTCGGTCCCAGCGCCTGCCAACCTAGCAGTTCGAAAGCACCTCCGGGTGCAAGTAGATAAATAGGGACCGCTTACCAGCGGGAAGGTAAACGGCGTTTCCGTGTGCGGCTCTGGCTCTGGCTCTGGCTCTGGCTCTGGCCAGAGCAGCGATGTCACGCTGGCCACGTGACCCGGAAGTGTCTCCGGACAGCCCTGGCCCCTGGCCTCTTAAGTGAGATGGGCGCACAACCCCAGAGTCTGTCAAGACTGGCCCGTACGGGCAGGGGTACCTTTACCTTTACCTTTTATAAAGGGTAGAATCTGTTGGAAAATGCCCTGGGGGCACCTGCAAGCCCCCAGATATCTGAGTGTGCTCTGCAGTTCTGGAAAAGGCATCTCCAGTGCACTTCTTCTCCAGTGCACTTCTAGAGACATACATCATATTGATATATGCACACTAATCTTCTGGCATAACGCAGCAAGAAGAGTGAGACATCGTAAAGCTAATCTACTATTTATTTACACACTATGTACTACAGACAAAAGCATAATGGCGTCCGTTCTCGAGAACAAACAGACAGAAATAAAAGCGAAAGCACAGTATAACAGTACCCACAGCTGAAGAGATAAGACCTTCCTCCTTTCCCAGACTTGCCCCAGACAGGCATATGATTTGCAACAATATCATCTGCAGCATCAGAGGTGTGAAATTGCTAACAGAAACATTATCACCAATCACGAGCAATGGGGCACCAATGGGAACTCTTTTCTATGCCTTGTAGCCAAACTGTTGAGAAAGTATTTGCTTGGGGAAGGTGGATCAGCCTCTCTTTCCCATGCACTGTTATCCCCAAAGCAATCCCATTTTCCTCTTGTTGTGATAAATAAAAAAATAAAAAAGACAAATACAGCCACATGAATTGATTGACATGTAGTTTGACCCTTAGTTGCTTGCTTATATAAAAAAATGGGTCAGCCATTACTTGTGCCTACTACATCCACTGTTTAGGACCTGGAAAGAAACAGTAAAGTGTGGTGTGTGTAGGCAACGGGGGTTTCATCTCTGCACCTAGTGGAGTTGCGGTTGAGGTGTGAAACTGTCACTTAAGAACCCACCACTTCCTTGTACCTTCTTGTTTTGTTTTCATTTTGCTCTTTGTAGTGCTGTGTCAAAAGCTGCTCCAGGTATTTTTAGTAGAAGAGTGGGATGCATGATGGTGACGCAGATCATTAAAGATTTGCATAGAATTCTTGTCTTGCTGTTTCAGATTGAACAATACTTCTGCTGTTAAACACACACTCGTACACACCCCAATTTGTTGCAGACATCGCCAGACAAGAGCAAAGTGCCTGCTTCCGATTCAACTGAAGTTGTCAAAGTGGAAGAAATGCAGCTGAAGTGAATTAAGGATGTCAGTGTGTATTAAACAAAGTTGAAGTGCCTGAAGTGAATCTGAGTGAGCACCATCAACAGAAAGAAATACTTGCATTTGACAAACAGCTTTGCTCTCACTTCTTACTGCTATAATAGGCTACAGGTGCACTCCTATATGCACTTACCTGGGACACAGTCCCATTGCACTCAGCTGAGTTTACTTATGAGTAGGCATGCATAACATCACATTTGAAAGGCTGCAATCCGAGGCACATTCCTTGAGTGTGTGCCCTACTGTACCCAGTGAGACATGCATCCATGTGAGGGGGAGGCGGTGTACCTGTGTTGCTAGACATTCCTGACCATACTGCCTGGGGCTGATAGGAGTTGGAGTCCAAAAACATATGGAGGGTACCTAACCCCTGTACCAAGTAAGCATTTGTAGGTTCAGTCTAGTTTGTTGTTTAGTCATTTAGTCGTGTCCGACTCTTCGTGGCCCCATGGACCAGAGCACGCCAGGCGCTCCTGTCTTCCACTGCCTCCCGCAGCTTGCTCAAACTCATGTTCGTAGCTTCAAGAACACTGTCCAACCATCTCGCCCTCTGTCATCCCCTTCTCCTTGTGCCCTCCATCTTTCCCAACATCAGGGTCTTTTCCAGGGAGTCTTCTCTTCTCATGAGGTGGCCAAAGTATTGGAGCCTCAGCTTCACGATCTATCCTTCCAGTGAGCACTCAGGGCTGATTTCCTTAAGAATGGATAGGTTTGATCTTCTTGCAGTCCATGGGACTCTCAAGAGTCTCCTCCAGCACCATAATTCAAAAGCATCATTTCTTTGGCGATCAGCCTTCTTTTTGGTCCAACTCTCACTTCCATACATCACTAAGGTTCAGTCTTAAAGGTAAAGGTAAAGGTACCCCTGCCCGTACGGGCCAGTCTTGACAGACTCTGGGGTTGTGCGCCCATCTCACTTAAGAGGCCAGGGGCCAGTGCTGTCCGGAGACACTTTCGGGTCACGTGGCCAGCGTGACATCGCTGCTCTGGCGAGCCAGAGCCGCACACGGAAACGCCGTTTACCTTCCCACTGGTAAGCGGTCCCTATTTATCTACTTGCACCCGGAGGTGCTTTCGAACTGCTAGGTTGGCAGGCGCTGGGACCGAGCAGCGGGAGCGCACCCCGCCGCAGGGATTCGAACCGCCGACCTTTCGATCGGCAAGTCCTAGGCGCTGAGGCTTTAACCCACAGCGCCACCTGCGTCCCGCTAAGGTTCAGTCTTAGGCACACTTAAATTACAAAGAAATAAATCCCCCTCAACTCACTAGAGATTTCTTCAACATAAACATTATAAGGATTGGCTTGAAAGAACTGAAGTCATTTAAACTGATTTTCACTAACCTATAGGACTGTAAGGGTCATTAAACCATATTCCCATGAAGCTATTAATTTATGATGTCTTGCTGAGGTTTTTTTTTTTAAGTATAGAAACTTTTTTTTAATACTGTCAGTAGAAAAGGGGGGAAATCAGTAATCAAGCTTCATTCAATAGTGCCTGCAATGCCATAAAGTAAGGGCACGCCTTGTGATGTCAATTGCCATAGAATACTCTTTTCAGAGTACTTGATTAAGATGACCTCCAGAGGGTTTGCTAATGAAGAGGAAAAGTGGAATTAATGTATGAGTAAGTCTCCCTGCCTTCCTATAATTTTACAGAACACTGTTCTATGTGGAATGTAATCTTAGTGCAAAGAACTATAGAGGAAAATGTGGATGCAAAACTGCAATTCAAGTCGGACTCCACCAATGTAAAATTCAAGGATATAGACAAGTTGGAAACCAAGCGTTATGAGGAACAGTTGAGAAAGTTGGGTATATTTAACCTGGAGATGTCTTCAAATAACTTAAAGGCTGTCACACGGAAGATGGAGTAAGCTAGTTTTCTGATGCTCCAGAGGGTAAGATTTCAACCAATGGCTTCCCAATTACAAGAGATTCCAATTCAACATTAGGAAGAACTTTCTGACAATAAGAGCAGTTCAACAGTGGAATGAACTCCCTCGGAAAGTGGTGGACTCTCCTTCATTGAAGGTTTTTAAAAAGAGGTTGGATGGCCATCTGTCAGAGATTCTTTAGCAATGATTCCCCTATTCCTGGGGGGTTGGCAATTTATTCCAGATTGGGGTATCTAACCTTTTATTTGGTTTGGAGCTGCATTGACCCTTTGGAGGGCCGCCGTATTGAAGTGGACATCATTGAAGGATTTCCCACGGTATTCCACAGTAATATTAATCAACTGGATTATTATTTCATTAAGAAGCTATCACTTTATTAATTCATCACTTTATAATTTTACTAATTTGTTAGGAATGAATAAGAACCCCCAGCCCAAAATTAATTGCATTCCCTTCCATCATTAAAAATCAATCTTTGCTCCACTAATGTATCAACTTCCCCCTTTCCCCTCCAGCATTAATTTTTCCCCTTCCCCCTTTGCACTTAATTTCATGGCTGCCCATTATTGCACTTTCTCCCTTGACTCTCAGGTCTTTTTATTCTCAATGCTCCAGAATGCTCAAGATGCTTCTTGATAACTCCTTGATATTTTTATTTTTTAAAAAATGACTCTCACTAGTGCTATTGCTGCTTCAGCTTTCCTTACTAATGTCACTATCTTCCAGTTGGTTGCAATGCCTTCGGTTGATAAAGAGAGATGATGTTTTGTGATCATTCTATGGAGCTATTTATTTATTTATTTATTTATTTATTTATTTATTTATTTAGTATACTGCCCTTCGTCTGAAGATCAAAGCGTGATTCACTGCAAAGCAGTGCTGCCCACCCCTAACTCGGACAGCCACTCTAGAAGGATACCATAGTCGATGTTATCAAGAGCCACTGAGAGGTCAAATAATAAACAGAAACATATCTCCCCCATCACTCCCCCAACAGAGGTGGCCAAATCAGTTTCCTATGTGAAAACTGGGTCTGACCCTTGATTAAAATGGATCTAGAAAATCACAAAAAGTTATGAAATGTGTGCTTCAGGTCGGAAAAGCAATCATGAGAGCTCTTATCTCTTTGTCAACTGAAGGCAACACAGTCAGCCCCTAACAGTGAGTGATGGTAGTGGGAAAAGGCAGAAACGTGATAAGCAGAACACATGACTGCTCCTGGGCACTCATGAAAATAAATAAACAAGCTTGCAGTGCCTTGTACAAATATTCAGGGTGGGGAGGGTCTTTAGGGACCAGAGAAAAACCTTCTGGCTCAAAGGCTGTGGGTTAGCCATCCCTGGCATAGATATTTAATAGGATTATGAATAAGGCAAAACTATGGGACCATGTTCCTTTGCATATAATGAAAGCAGTATCCGGGGTCTCTAAGATCTCTCAAGTTTGTGATACAAATAAAGGTAAAAAGATGAAGTCACCCAGAAGGAGAAAGAGGAAAGAAGGAACATGCCCTTTTTCAAGGTTGCTCAAATAGTAGAAGCAGAAAGAATCCGCTGTGGAAAGCTTCTGTTGTCCTTGGTACTTATACTAATGCGGTGCTAAAGAGATTTTTCCCCCTATAAGAGAACATAAGACTTCAAGAGTTGCTGGTAAGGTAGTGGGTCCTTTATTCGGAAATGAACTTTTCACTCCAATACAATATGCTTGCAAGCATATTAAAATGGATTTCTCTGAGCAAAGTAAACATCACAGAGGATATTTATAAGATGCATATGGTAGCTTCCACCCCAATCTAAGTTATTTAGCTTTACTGTATTGCATGCAAGAATAAGTCCTCTTGTAATAACAGAGGCATTCATAACAGAGCCACTGTACTGGAATGCAGGGGTCATTGCCACCAAACCAAAACATAAATGTTTTGCATCAGTTGTCCCCAGTTTTAAGACTGATTGGAAGCTATGCTTTCCATAACAGAAATGAAGTAATGGGGAACGCTTCATTTTGGGAGCTTTCTGCCAGTCAGCAGCTGTCTTAAAGGGACCAGAATCTGGTCACAAAAGGTGGGTGAGGCAATCCTACTGTTTGACTGCCCAGCATTGAGTCAGTACAAAAGGGAAGGAGCCTTACCCTAAGGAATTTTTTTTTCTGAATTCAGTGGGACACCATAATTTTCAGTGGTTTTCTTATATGCAATTAGGAGATAAAAAGACTTTTGGTATAGAGCAAGGAAAGACGGACTTTGAAATTATACTGTGTACAGATGCTGAACATGATATTGTGAAAATGTATAACCTCTTGCTGAAATTCAAAACAGAAGAAGGACAGGTTAAAGAATGCATGATTAAATGACAAAAAAAAATTGGCTATAATATAATAGAGATGGAACAGTTGGAATATATGTGGACTAAGGGGTTAAAATTTACATTGTGTTACGATCTTAAAGAGAAATTTTATAAAATGATGATACATTGGTACTTCTGATAAATTATTTATAATGTTTAAAGGTGTTTCAATTGTTTGTTGGAAATGTCAAGAACATGAAGGGATATTTTACCATGCTTGGTGTAGAAAGACTTTAAAATATTGCATAGAAAATCCATACATTGATAGTGCAAATTTTAAAGGTTAATATTCAATTACCAGAAGACCTCTGTGAAACTACAAATTCTAACCAAGAATAGAATCTTGATAGAAAGCGGCATTAGAATTTTTCATTTGGGATCAGCAGTATCAGATGATGTGGCAGGGCAGTGGCACTCACCTGATCTCCCAACAATGAGTCGCTGCTCCTTACCAGGAAGGAGAGAGCAAGGGGTGACCAGATGGGGAGGTTGGTGTGGTGCAAACACAGTGCCAGAAGCACCAGGTTTGTAACATGCCATCCTCCCCACTCCCTTGCCCCTGGCATTTTAGGGTGGAGACCTTACATGCTGCAATTTCTCTGGGGCACCTACATGTTACTTTTCAATATTAAGAGAGTTCTGTTCCATGGATGTTCATCAATACTTGAGATTATGGATATTTTTTCTCCGCTTGTGGAGTTATATATACTCATAGTAGGGTAGTCAGGATGCAAAATAGGATGGGACTCCTTCACCTTTAACAGTTGTGTTGAATGCATTTCATAGGAACATAGGAAGCTGCCTTATGTTGAGTCAGATACTTGGTCCTTCTTGCAAATAATTTTTTTTATTGTTTTCAACATGTAATTCTTTCCCCAAGAATCCTTATTGTCACATTATAATCCCTTTGACTCTGCTGAGTCCTGACTTCCCTCCCTCCCGACCGCTGGTATATACATCAATTACTTTTTGCGTATATTATTGTCATAACTCTACTGTTTTACATTGGAGGTGTTATTGCAATCCTGCTAGTGTCTTAATATTTTTGTTGTTCTCCTTTATATATTCAATAAATTTATTCCAATTGTTATTGTATCTCTGGTCCTCTTGGTCCCTGATCCTTCCTGTCAACTTGGCAAGTTCTGCAAAATCTATCATCTTCACCTGCCACTCCTGGATGGTTGGTAAATCTTGTGTTTTCCATCTTCGGACCAGTAAAGTTCTTGTGGCGGCTGTGGCGTACATGAACAAGTTCTGGTCTTTTATTTTAATTTCTTTACCCACCAGACCTAGCAAAAATGCCTCTGGTCTTTTAGGAAAAGTATACTTAAATATATTTTTAAGTTCATTATAGATTAACTCCCAGAATCTTTTTACCTTGCCACAAGTCCACCACATATGAAAGTAATCTCCGTCTATTTCCCTATATTTCCAACATTTTCTATCTCTTTTCCTATACATTTTAGCTAATTTAGTTGGCATCAAATGCCATCTATACATCATTTTTAATACATTCTCCTTTAAAGCCATACATCCTGTAAATCTCAAACCAACATTCCATAATTTTATCAGATACTTGGTCCTTCTAGCTCGGTATTGTCTACACTGACTGGCAGCAGCTCTCCAGGGTTTCAGTCTTCTCCCAGCCCTACCTGGAGAGGCCAGGGCTTGAACCCGCGACATCACACAAATATTCTACATGTCTATTAATGGTGCATGTTCCCACACTGCACATGACTTTTGTCCAGCAGTGGAATGTTCTATTTCTGGACCCACAATAAGTGTTTTTGTTTTTTTAACAAAGTACTGGGAACTGCCACAATCAGGCACAATACAATTTCATCAGAAAACAGATCCCTATGTGCTATTTTAGGAGGGCAGGAGTGATAGGATGTCTCGAAACAGTCTTATGGGTTGACTGAACTGATGGCAGTCAAGCGCTTTGTGATCTTCCAGAATGGCACAAACACTGTTTGTCACGCTAGTGTTTACCCAACATTAAGTGTTTTGTGTCTAAGTTATGTCAGCTTCTGGGCCCATATCTATAATTAATACTCGATGGGTAAATAGTTTTCTATTCCTTTAAACCTCCTGACCTCCCTTATCCTCATGCCCCTCCTTCTGGTGCTCTCGGCTGCACCTGACTGGAAATAGTGACAGTAATAAACGGCTTGCAAAACAATTATGCACATTAAGATAGGGAGGATGGAGCTGAGGTCAAAACTATTTTCTTTCTATAATTACATGGTGTATAAATTCATTTTGCCACGAATAAAAGCAACACAAAAGGTCACAGAGAGTAGAAAGGAATCAGATGGCCCGCCTAGCAATTTAATCAAGGGCTAAATCCAAGGCCATTAGCCTCTCTGTGTTGCTTTTACCCAGGCATTTAATTTGTAAATATTGCCTTAACTTTTAGCAGGGACAAGGAATTGAAATGGAACAGCACTTAAACCTTATTTTTCCTTTGGTCATGACATCATCCTGCTTATTCCTATCAGCAAGAGCTTCTCTTCTTTCTTTCTTTTTTTTGCACAAGAGGAGCAAAGTCTAGTCTGAGGGTGATTAATTGTTGGCGCATTCACAGAGCTTGACTGATTGGTTACATTAGGACAGAGACCTTTAAATCAAAGAGAACGTAGGCAGGGCTGGTGCTGGGATGAGTTGGAAACTTGGTAAAAAATGTGTGATCCCCATTTGCCTTGCAATGGACTGGGAGCTAGTGAAGATCACTATAGATACAGTTTTAATGGATTAGCAGAATGAGCTGATGGTTTCTGGACACAGGGTAGCTATCACCATCAATGCCCTGCTGTTTGTATGATTCCCAGAGGCATCTGATCACATACAGTTGCAGGCAGAATGCAGGACTGGATAGACCTCAATCTCATCCAGCAGTCCTTAATTATATTCTTGCCACATTTTTGTTGGAAAGCACAGCAGTGCATTTTTTCATGTTTGATAAACACTAAGGGAGCAAGCCTAAGCTCCTAGGGGGGTTCACTGGGGAATTAAATGCTGTGTGGACGTCCCTCTTTTATGGCACAGCCGATAGGCAGAGGTCTCCTCATGCAGGGGGAAAGGAAGCTGAGGAAAGCTCTGTTGCTATCTGTGTAATGCTCACATGCTTCAAAAAAAAAAAAATGGACTGTTTCAGAGAAGCCTTGGATCTGCCAGTTCTAAAGTTTCCCTGTCCCCTCCACACACAGGCTAAAAAAGGCTTTAAAAGTATGCCAGCCCAAGAAATGCCATTGTTGTTTTCACTCCCATTAGCATCTATGTGAAGGAGAAGGTTAAAAAATACTGACTGGTTGCCAGTGCAGTGCTAAGTAAACTTCCTTGTTAGCACAAGGATTTCTACTTCTGCCTCTCTTCTTTGTGCATGCTCCTAAATCTTTTCTAAGAATTCCACCAATCCGCCAGAGCAGATTTGAGGAGGGCACAGGGAAGTAGGGGAAATCACATTGCATAAGTGGAAACCCTTGTGCTGTGAGGAAAAGAGAATTGAATACTGCCCATTGAACCAGGAGGCAACCAGAAAATATGCCCCTCTCCTATGTTGACCAGCATTTGATGGCACAGCTTAGGAAATGGTGGTTTTTTTCCAATTTTCTGCACCAGTTTCTTTCACATGTGGTAGGAATGTGAAATTGTACTGAACTTTCAGCTTATTGTATTAAACCTAATTCGAAATCTTCTCTTCTTTCCATATGGGTTTTTGATTTCAGTGTGTCCCATTTCTTATGCATTAGCCACCAGTACTGAAACAAGGCTGTTGAGGCTGAAATAAGGTTTATTAAACTGTAACAAGGTTTGTTACTCTGCTAATACAGCATATAAAAAGGCATGAAAATCAACTGCTTACTATAATGGTTAGCTCACTGCTTAACTGAAATATCTAGGCTATTTTACCACAGACTTTTAATCTCAATAGAGATTCACATTACCTAGGGATTTGCTTCCCACAGACCTGAGCTCTGCTAAAGGTCAATTCAAATATGCCCAACTTGGGTGCAAGTGTTCTCATGTGGTGATTGCAGCACCTCATGTTAAACATGTGGAGGGATTTAATTTACAATGCCCACACATGCAATCACCTCACCTGCCCCTACTCCAAGTACCATGTCAGAGATAACCCCTTATTTCATATGGATAATTTTCATAGGAAATGCTTTTCAAAGAAATTTTTTTAATAAAGAGAACCTGGAAATAGAAGCCTATCACTGTTGTACCCTTCAGCAATGGGTAGTATTGATAGGTGCTGGCCATCTGGACCAGTCAAGGCTCATTGCACTTATAATCACTGACTGAGACCAGTCTTTGCATTCTACATCTTATTTCAGAATATGGTTGTTTCCTTCCTGGCTCATTGCATGAGCAGCTAGTCTTTATAGCACATCTGATTCTTCTGCACCCAGCTATCCCCCCCACTTATTGTCCCAGCCCAGGCACTCTCTTCCAAAGCAACTACTCTATTCCAAATTTAAAATGGAAAGCACAATGCCAGTGGTCAACAAAAGAGGTTTAAAGACTCTCTCAAGGCAAATCTTTAAATATGTAGTATAAACACTGACAAATGGGAAACAGTGGCCTGTGAGTGCTCCAATTGGAGAACAGCCTTTACCAAAAGTGTCGTGAGCTTTGAAGACGCTCAAACTCCGGATGAAAGGGAGAAATGTGCTAAGAGGAAGGCACACTTGGCAAACCCTCACCATGATCGACTCCTGCCCAGAAACCTATGTCCCCACTGTGGAAGGACATGTGGATACAGAATTGGCCTCTACAGTCACTGTTAAAACCGGGTTTATGGAAGACAATCTTACGCGGCTGCTAATGACTGCCAAAGAGAAAAGTGAAGAGACTCTCTTGGATCTGATCTTGGATTACACACCTATTTTATCCTTCTGCTTTAGTGAAGGTCATCTGCTGGCCACCACTCATATTCTTGCTGCAAGGTTTCTTTACCATTCTTCCAAAAGGCCTGCTCCTGAAAGGCCTGCTCCTACTGTTTTTAGGGAGTCTGGCACAGCCCTAAGTGACACCTGAAGAGGACGAAGTAGTAAAAATCTATTACTTTACTGCATCCCCTGTTTTTCTCTGTGTGTTTTGTTCTGGAAGCAGAAGACAGGAAGCAGCTTGTTACACAAATAGTCAGATATCAGCCTGTGCATATATTTCACTGACCAATGTGGGAAGGGTTTCTAGATGCTTGTTTCAAATGGAACAAGTCAGATTATTTAAACATCTTTGGTGACTTTTCAGACCACTTTCCATGTTCTATGGAACATCTTATATTCCTTGTTGTAATATCAATTCCTTAATGGTATTTTGCTTCTGTAGTTTTTCAGCAGATCCCTTTTATTTCTGCCCTAAAGACCTTTTTAAAAATGTTACCAGTCCAAGTGAACGACTGCGTTTGCAACACGTTTAGGAGCCACAGCAATGGTGGTGGTTGTACCAACAAACTGCAAGGATGCTTTGAGTTGCATTGTGTTACACCAGTGCAGCGTCAAGTCTACCTACGCATTCACAGAAATCTCCCTTTACCTCAGTTTAAGTTTCCGGCACAGCAGCCAATTTGGTATTGGCACGACAAGGTCTATAAGTGTGCCTGTTGGCTGCCTCCATCAATTTCATATCATCTTGCTGATCTGACAGCGTGTCCTCACAACAATCCTTGCCCCAACTACCCACAAGTGCCAAAGGTAAATACAACAACATTACTAATGCTTAACACATCATTCAATGTGAATTTGTAAAACTCTGGTGTGCATACAGTGGCACAGCAATAATATATTTGTGGTAGTGACTCAGTTGCTCCAAAGACACAATGCTCTGTGAACATCTTGCCTAATTGGTGTAAATCAAAAGTGGGGCAATGTTTTTCAACCTGAGGGTCACATTCTATTCAGGGACACATATTAGTGGTGGCCAGAGGCAAATATGAATATAAATTGTACCTTTGTATGGAAGGCTAGTTTCTACACATGCTCGTATCCCTCTCTCTGTCCTCCATCTATGTAGGCAACACCAGAGTCCAAGGACACATTTCAGCCAGGTAAAAGCATTCACAGAGAACATGAAGCAAGGCTGATGAGGGATGAGGCCTGAGGGTGTGACTGTCAGGGACTGGGCAGAGGAGGAATGGTGGAGACTGCCTCCCCAGCCTGACCCTTCCAGAGAAGAAGACGACAGTTCAGAATTACAACAGGGGTTTGAGGGAGATCATAGCTCAGAGGAAGATGAGGGGCTAAGTTGGGAAGTAATAGGAGAGGAGGAGGAGGCAAAGCCGGAATAGCTGGCTGACACGTTATCACTGGAAAGCATTCCAGACCCACCATCTCCCAGAACCTGGCGAGCCTTAAAAATAGGAGAGCAAAGGGCTCAGAAGCAAAAGGCCCTCAGTTCCAGCCATAGAAGGGATGATGAATGAGGTAGTGAGAGAGAAGGGGAGGGGAGAATTACTCAGAATGCCATTATTCCAAGAGGCCACATTCCCAAGCCTCTCTCTGTGAATATTGGATAAACACTGATGGTAAGCATTTTCCCTTGTCTTGTCCATTCCTGGAAACCTGCCATGGGGGTTGGTTCCTCTGCTGCCTGACAGTGACTTGGGATGGTTGTATTTGGCCCCTGGGGCCAAGGTCCCTCATCCCTGGTGTAAATTTAGGAAGACTGTTACTTATGTGTGTGCTTGCATGGCCATTTGTTTGTTTGCACACTTTCCCTTGAGGATACACTGCTCTCTTCTCTGCTCTGCTCTTCTCTGCTCTGCTCTACACAAGATCAAGAAACATCCTTCATAACTTTCACACACCACTTTAGAGTGACCGCATTGTTGTCGTTTTTGTTGTTATTATTATCTCACCTTTCTCCTCCAGTGTGCTCAATGTGACATACATGGTTCTCCCCCTCCTCATTTCATCCTGACAACAACTCTGTGAGGTAGGTTAGGCTAAGAGGCAGTGACTGGCCCAAGGTCACTCAAGGAGCTTCACAGCCAAGTGAGCATTTGAACCCTGGTCCCTCAGGTCCTCATCTGGCACTCTAACCCAGGCATAGGCAAACTTGGCCCCCCAGCTGTTTTGGGACTACAGTTCCCATCATCCCTGACCACTGATCCTGTTAGCTAGGGATCATGGGAGTTGTAGTCCCTAAACATCTGGAGGGTCGAGTTTGCCTATGCCTGCTCTAACCACTACACCATGCTCTGAAAGTATTCTATAGGTAACAGCATCATGCAAGTTTATAGAAAACAAGTTGCTCTTTTTTCAGTCCCATGTCATTATTGCTTTTGTCCACAAATTTGGCTAGAATAACAGATATACTTTTAATATTGACTAGCAGCAATTCTCTCAAGTCTCAGGCTTGGAAATATTTGTGCTGCTTGTGGAGAGCTGAGTATCTCAGAATAGGGTGCACTCTGCCCAGTGAATTATTGTCAACATGTGCCTTAAGAAAATATATATTGTCTCTATTAAGTAGGTTTGCTCTCTAACAGCTGGTGGATGTTCACTGATGCATTCCTGGGCCACTGATCACTTTAATGAGGAAGGGGGGGGAGTGTATCATTTCCGGAGCATGTTTTGTGAGTGTAAATAAATGAGACACAGTGGGACATGCTCACACACCTCACTCCTTGATTAATCCCAGGTCACTTCAAATCTGCAAACATGAACCTTCTCTAAAGGTCTTGCTGTCTGGCAGCACTGATGCAATCCAAAGGTCACTCAGAAGAACACCATTTGCCCCCCAGAAACCTTTTCCCCATATAAACAAGCTCCTAGGCCAGGGTTACAAAATCATATTTTAAAATAGTCATTGGAGGTAACCAAAAAAGCACAAAAGCAGCTCCGGATTGTACTGTTCTTGGATTAAGCCAATCAAACTGCATGGATTACTGTGGGAAAGTGGGGAGCACTTCTGTGTGAATTGGCTTTCCTTTATCTATTGAAAGGGAAATGTTGTTAGACTCTATTTAGGAGGTAAGGTAAAAGGTAAAGGGACCCCTGACCATTAGGTCCAGTTGTGACCGACTCTGGGGTTGCGGCGCTCATCTTGCTTTATTGGCCGAGGGAGCCAGCGTACAGCTTCTGGGTCATGTGGCCAGCATGACTAAGCCATTTCTGGCGAACCAGAGCAGCGCACGGAAATGCATTTAGGAGGTAAAGGTACATAATTTTGGATTAGCTGAAATATCCAAGAGTAGTCCAATATGGCCCCTGCCACCCCCAAAAAACCCAGGGGTTTGACACACACACCCCAGAACAATGTGTCAGGTGATGCAAGGGACTGCATGACAAGGGGGAAATTAGCAAGAAAAGAAAAGGAAAGGAAAAAATAGTCTCCCTCCCCATTCAATTCATAGAAGGCTACACTGAATTAAAGAGCAGAAGGGGGCATTGGATACAGCACATTATTTTTCAGTATTTTACATTTTACATATTTCTCACATTGCTACATATTACCATGTGGCCCCTACGGACGTACTTTATATTGCACATTCATGATTATTTGTGCTTGCGATTCTTTTGGGTTAATCACATGTGATCCTGCTTTTAACACTGTTTGTGCCAGCAAAAGTGTTGGGGTGGCGGCACCAATTCATTTCCAATCAGTGTATATTTCACAACGACCTCCTGAAATCCCATAACTTTTTATTCCACAAATGTTTTGCTAATTTTGTCCTGTAACCCCACCAGACAGCAATAATGTGTTAGCTTGCGGGAAGCATTGCAGTACAAACTAAAGCAGAATAAACCCACCACTAATGCATTATTATTGTGTCAAGAGCTCGTTGAAGAATTCAGCTGGAATAAAACATCATTCTGGAGGGGGTTTTAGTTTCTTATCATACCTTCCTGCTATCCCTAATAGTGGTGCTGAATTTTGGTTCTCTTTCCTGCTCTATTCCTTTCTTCCTTTCTTTTTCCATTTGCCTGTTAAACAGACAGAGGCGGGCTAATCTTTGCTCACTTTAATTATTGTTTGGCTTCCCAAACTTTGATTCAGCGGTGTGTGTTTTTCCTTCTGTACATGCAGTTTCTGCACCCAGTCTCTCTCAATTGCATCTCAGCAATGTTTTCCCTGCATCTGGAGTAGTGCTTCTGGACAATATATCTAAATGCTGCACAGCTTCCATGCCACCTCTGTACTCCTGTCTAGTCTGTTCTGCCATTTGTGCACCTAGCACTCCTACCTGTCTCGTACTGATTTTCCTTATGTGGATAATCATCATCATCATCATCATCATCATCTTAATTGCTCAGTGACTAAGGATAGCTCCATACTTTACACAGCAAACCCAAAAGCTGTGTGCATGTTGGTGCTTATATTTGTGTTTTCTGTAGATAGCCTCTGGCCCTTCAGGTGTTATTGGACTACAACTCCCATTACTTGCAACCATTGGTTGAGTTGCCCAAGGCTGATGGGAGTTGAAGTCCAACAGTATCTGGAGGGCCACAGGTTATCTGCTGTAAAGTCTAATCATCGTATATCTGCCCATGAACACACGTCTGTCAACTTGCAAAACCCCTTAGCCTCCATAAAGATGTCTAATAGTTGAGAATGCTGATAATTGCAATATAAGGCCATTGATCTTATTGATAAGCCTAAACCAACTTTCCAAAGTGCCTAAGTTTAAACACCGATTACACAGTGTGAGCCTCAGTTAGTCCCACTATGTGCTGGATTTAATGCCTACGGATAACTAATGAAAAATGCTAGATTATTAATGCCCTCCATTTGGCTTCTTTAAGTAAAGGGCATTTCTCACAGCTGTTTATACTTCAGTGGAGGCTCAGGCAACCTTTCCCTGGGATCCCAAGAGCCTAACTATTGTAACTGCCTTCAGTAAGAAGAACTCAAATCAATGGCTTCTTTTCCTTTTTTTAAAGTTCAGAAACCATGAGGAAAGCAGATGGGAGTTGAAAAGGAGACTGGAACCGACAAAGGAAGTCTGAAGACATTTGTTTTTGCTCAGAAGGAATTAATTAAAATATATGGGGACATCCCATTAAAGTTTGTTACCAAAGCACACACACAAAAGTGATTTCCTTTCTAGAAATATGTAAAATTTAGAGGTTTATTTAAAATAATATGCCTTTAGTACATAGATAGCAATCAGTGTTTCAGAGGCAGTTGCCATTGTTTCCACTGACTCTGCTCATAGGAACACAGAAAGTCAGAATCAGAAAGTCCATCTGATTCAGTATTGCCTACATTAATTAGAAGCAGCACTCCATGGTCTCTGACATATGTATTAGGGTTTTATTTAGGATGTCTCCACCACTCCACACCACATTTTAACATCTTTAATCAGGGTTTAAAACATGTGATTGCATCTCCTCCTCCTCTATCTTCTTGCCAACCAAGTGACCCCACTTTTGACAGATCATGCGGTAGACCTGATCCAGGGCAAACCTGGGCTGCTTCAACCCACTCTGACCAAATCCTGGATTGGCCCTAAGCAGCCCAGTTCAGCTCTGCAGCTGGGATTTGGTTACACGGCACGTGTATTCACCCATGCTTGGGATTCCAGCCTTTCTCAACCTGTGGGTCCCCAGATGTTGTTGAACTACAACTCCCATCACCCCTAGCTAGCAAGGCCAGAGCTAAGGGATGACGGAAGTTGTAGTCCAACAACGTCTGGGGACCCACAGGTTGAGAACCACTGGGAGAGGGCCATTTCTGAAGCCCCAAATCTACTCTTTAAAGAGAGAGGGTTTTTATGCTACAGTTTAGCTGGGACATACCAGGCAGCACAGAAAGTGTCCTAGGTGAGGCAAGAGAACTTTTCTCTCAGAGCTTACCTGCACTCATTGTGGATGAGTAGGCTTCAAGACGCTGGAAACAGAGGAAACCCTCTTCCGCCCTCCCCTATAATAGCAAGCTAGAATGTGGTTTAAACTTGTGACCAGCAAGAAAGCAGAATGGAAGAAGGGGATTAGTGGAGGGACAGCTATATCCTGGAGAACATAAAAGTGTAAGAAGATCACTGCTGGCACAGTCTAATTGCATCCAGATTCTTGTGCTCACAGTGGCTAGTAGAATAGGTATATGGGGAGCCTGCAGGCAGACCTGGGTGCAACAGCCCTCTCCCCACTTGTGATTTCCAGCAACCACTAAGCTCTGCACATCTGGACTGTACGAATCAGATGCTCCAAAACATGACATCTGTTCCCTGAAGGCAGAACCAGCTGGCTGTGGCCTTCAGGCTGGCAGCACAACATGCAAAGAGTCAATCAGGAAGAAATTTATGTTGTGATCAGCATTTTCACAACCTGTAAAACAGACAGGGTTGTGGCCAGGCTTTGGTTTGCTATCCCACAATGGCAGGCTGGCACTATGGACAATACTATACTGACACCATCCAGTTTAGCCTCTTCTATGGGAGCTGGCAGCTTAATTGGGTTATCTAATTGACCGGGGCATCTTCCAGGGAGCTGACACAGCCTAATGATAACAGCTATGGCTTAATTGGGAGCAGAATTAGCATTAATGCCATTTAAAAGGGGTCGCATATGGCAGTCACAAGGTGCTTGAGGAGCATCTCATCAAGTGTTAAATGAGCAGAACAATTCCAAGATCCCTGGCTCCTCATGCAGAGTTTGCCAAATAACACTGGCAAAAAGAAGGGAGAAACGCACGCAGAGAAAAATCAAAGCAGGTTTAGATCTGTGCATGGTGGTTCTGCAATTCGACTTGGCATTTATTTTCATTCACTCCGTAGTTTCAGTTCCTGTCAAATATAGGCATGACAAATGTTCAACGTTTTGGAAATTTTGGCTCAACACTTACAGTACTGCAGTGCGAGTCTACTAGGGGTTGTTGTTGTTTTTTCACACTCTACCAATTCAAAAATTGAAGCAGATTCAAAACTCCAAAAAGGAAGGGTGACAGCCAGGAACACTTGGGGAAGGAATACTAAATGTGGGTTAGCAATTTCACTGCTTTGGGCCAGCGCTGCCTTTGGCGCAGTAAAAACCTTTGCTTGCCATGAGCCTCAGCTGCTGGCAAACGTCAACATTCCGTGGCCCATATCCAGGTTGTAGTTGGCTGGGGAGAATATTGCATTACTAGATTCTCAACCTATACAGAAGCTTTTGAGGAAGAAACAGCAGATTCTGACTAGTATGCACGATCCATTTCTAAGCAGCAGACTGAATATCTGGCTCTAAATCTGAAGCCTGCTCCATATTGTCCTGCCCTGGTTGCCTTTTTTGTTAATGCTTTCTGGCCTGTCAGTGATGCTGTATGTTGGATCTGGTGTAATGAATTATTTGCCCCAATATGCATCTCTTATTTACACTGAACCTCATTTGCCAGTGTAATGCCCATTCACACAGCTTGTTGAGAACCTTTTGGAACTCCTCGTAGTCCATTTTGTTTTCCCCGGAACCTTGACTAATTGTGCATTATCAGTAAATTTTGTCATCTCACTGTTCACCCTGAATTCAAGATCATTTATGAGCAAGATAAAAGGTACCACTCCCGATACAGATCTATGGGGAACCACAGTTCTTACATCCATCCACTGTGAGCAGTGCCAGATTTACATATAAGCTAAACAAGCTATAGATTAGGGCCCCACTCTCTTGGGGGGGGGGGCAAAAAAATTAAAGAGGGGGGAAAACTGGATGTACATTTCCAAAATATAAGATAAAAAACAAATAAAATAAAACCTACATACAGCAACAGTGGCAAATGGCTTTAGATACCTATTAGGTCCATAAATTACCATATAGCATATACCATATACCATATAACACAAAAAACAGCGACAATTTGTTGTTGACAAAGGACAGCTGGACATATAAAGGACCCCATTACCTTCAGTAGCTTAGGGCCTCATCAAACTTAAATCTGGCCCTGATTGTGAGAGCTGTCCATTTAATACTTTGTGTTCTTTAACTGAAGAGTACCTGTCCTATTATCCCAGAGCTACTAAACTGTTAATCTGTCTAGGTTGGCCAGCAACTAAGATGCCTTTAAAAGGGGATTATACAAGTTAATGGAGGATAACAATATCAATGGATAGTTCTATGTGATAGCTCCAATATCACATACGAGTCAGCCTGCTGTTGAATTTCTAGGTGCTGGGGAACAGTGATGGGACACACTATTGCCTTGATCTCCTGCTTGTGGGATTCCCATAGGTGAAGGAAACAGGAAACTAGACTAGGCAGCCACCTGGTCAGATCTAGCAGGGCTCTTTCTATGCTCTTACCTGTCCACTCTTGTCTTCACCATGTGATTTATTCAAAGCCCAGTCAGACTCACTTGTTTTTGGGAGCACAACATGGGCTGTTAAATCATTCCTGCCATCTCCTCCACACACACACATATGCACACTCTGCTTACTTGACTTGTTCTGGTGACAATGGGAGGGAGAGGCAAGCAAGGTATCAGGAACAATGGCAAATACAATTTTCCAAATGCTACTGACAGATGTCAGGAGGGAGGAGGACTTTTCCATCTCAGATTGAAATGTCGTATCAGAGTGATAATAGTCTCTTATTTGAAGTGCACATTACAAGCTGCTGAGGTGCATATTTCTAGGCCAGGAAATGCAAAATTGTAAAAAGATCATTGTTGGGGAGAAGAATGTGTGACACTGGGGTGGAAGATACAGCTACATTAAGTTTTTTTGGCTGCCTTGTAGCAAGAGAGTCTGTGGGCTGGGATCCGGCAATCCTACAAGGATATGATGTGCACTGTCCAATGTACACAGCTCAATATGGGCTCAAGTGGGAATGTAGCTGAGGGTAAAGCAGTCAGATGAGGACTTGGTTGCACACTGAAAAATCAACATGTGCCTAGGACTCAGCTATCAGGACTTACCCCAAGTCAAATATAAATTGGCCCTGGGGGAACTGTTCTGTGTGCCTCTGGCACTTTCAAATAGCATCTCAGAAGGTTCGACTCCAGACAGTGTTTGAAATGCCTAGATGTTCTTCATACAGCCACATTCACCATCTGGTTTTGAAAACAGAGACAGTGTTTTAGCCTGGATGAGAATGGAAACATCTACCTGGCCTTTGAGTCATGAACTTTACCTGTTAGCTGTGATTAGGATTGGAAGTTGCTCAGCGTGACCTGCATTAGTCATTATGCTGAGTTTCCTCACAGTATTAGAGTCTAGCTAACTGGCATGACTGAGAGAGAAGATGGTGCCCATCTTCTTTCCTGAAATGAGTTCTTTGAAATTCCATAAAGCTATGAACATGGGGGTTTATGGTTTTTCCTGGACCTGTTATTGAGCATACATGGAAGCATCACGGAACAAAGAAGATAACCCATCCCTAAACACAAGTTGTTCTAGCCTGGATTAGATGTGAGTAGAATCCCATAAAATGGTGCAAGTAACTGTCTCCTTCTCCAGTTCCTTTTGTTTATTTTATTTATTAAGTATATTTGTATGCTGCCCTTCATCTGTAGATCTTGGGGTGGTTCACAACATAAAAATATAATAAAAAAAACCACAGAATACATAATAAAACAAGAAAAAAACCCCAACCAATAAACCCCCACCCCAGATTAAGACTGTGGAAAAGGAAAGAGGGATTCCCAGGATAACTCCTCCCCCATTCTGCTACACCTAGCAGTCCCCTAGCATGTGTTCTTACCCTCCACAAACTCCAAAATTTCCTTCAAAGTCTGGAATGTGTGAATATATATATATATATATATATATATATTCCATTTTACTAGCTGATGACCTAATAAAATCGCAAGCACTCTTCCTCGTTAAGGAAAGTAGATAGCAGTTAAAGTGCATAATTTAGTAGATTGCAAGCAATTGCTATATGCCTTGAGTTTCCCAGGTAAATGTTTTGGGAAAGTATTCAGTTAAATGGAGCAGAATGCCATTAACAAGCCCCAGATGTTTTGGAACAAACATTGCTTCCACACACAAAAAATCCCCGGGCTGCACCAAAAAGCTTGCAGCCATCCTGATTAACCCTTTGATTGTGCTGTTACACCAATGTGAGCCATTCCTCTTAAGGGTTGTACTTCCAGATTGCCTCTGGGGCAGTTGTACTGCTAAATAGTGTGAAGCATGCGGTTTCTGAAGAGAAGCAAAGGGACATATTTGTGAGAAAACTTCTGTTGCACACAAATTTCTCTTCTATCATTACTTTTGCCTGGCCAGTTGTTTTCCCAAAGCACTTTGCACTCAGCCAGGCTTCAATACCAGAAGTGAGGAGAGCCTCCGGAAAAAATAGAAACAGGCATGAGAGGGGTTCATTGCCCTTCACCCATGCACTTTGAAAATGGACTCCCACCCCTGCTTTTGTATGTGATCGGGGCAGATGAACACCAACACTGAATCTGCTGCCACGAAATCAAAATCGAGGCTAATCAACTCAGTCCATTTTGAAAATGTAACAAGCAAAAGTTTTTTTTCTTGTACTTACATATTTACACTTATAGTATAAATAATTCTAGCTGAGTATATTCAGAATTAGTTATCAAAGCCTATCCTTTTAACAATGAGAACTCCTATTAACAGTGCAGATTAATTACTACAAAGTAATTAATGCAAGCAGATGAGGAGAAAACCTGAATTAATTCTAGAATAGTTAGCCATTGGACATACACACTTTGTGCACATGGGGCACCACCACTAAGAAGGCCCTGCCCTGAGTCACCACCAAGAGAGTCAACTCAGTTTTGATAGCAAGGGAATCAGGTCAGTGGGGTAACATGGGGGGCACAGGGGTGGTTGCCCCAGGTGCAAAATTTCAACACCCAGTGATGCCTCAATACAGCTGTGTGCTTCCATCACTGGGCTGCACTGAAAATTACTTCTCCGTGTGAACCAGGAAGTGACCTTCCCAAACAACGACATGACTCTTCTTTACTTATCTCTGTGACTGAGATCTCCTGGGTGATGCTGATGCCATTAGGCAGTTGAATGTGCATGCGTACTCTGTCCATTTCCTTCCCACTCCCACCCTCCACCCTGTGCCACTGCATCAGGTGATCTTGATGGACCAACAGGTTGATGCTGAGGTGGGTATTTCTTCAAGTACCCTGGTTCCAAGCCATGGGAACTAAGTTTAAATGCAGCTACTATATATGTTAGATAAATTGAGACTTGGAAGAACTTGGAAGAACCTTGAAGGATGTGGGGGGGGATGGGCTATTTAACCTTTTCTTCTCCAAATGTTTTTCTGCCCAAAACTCAGTTGTGCACCTCCTGATTTCCCCTCCAAGGGGGAAGCATGAACACTGGTAAAAAGAGCAGGAAGTAAAAGGCACTGCAGCTACTTCATCTCCCACTTGATTGATGAATTACAGAGATTCATTGAATGAAAGTTTCCCATACCCACCTCCCTCTGCAGCCATCTAACCCCCCTCAAAAAAAATTACCAGAGGTTTGAGGAAGGGTGGTCTCCTGAAGAGCATGGGAAGAAACACTGGGGGTTGCTAGAGGAGATGATCACCCCAAATTATGTAACTACAGTCATACCTTGGGTTACAGACACTACAGATTGCATTTTTTCGGGTTGTGGACCACCGAAACCCGGAAGTACCGGAATGGGTTACTTCCGGGTTTCAGCGGTCGTGCATGCGCAGAAGCACTAAATCATGCTTTGCGCATGTGCAGAAGTGCCGAATCACAACCCGCGCGTGCGCAGATGCACAGATGCGGGTTGTGAACACTGTGGGTTGCAAACATGCATCCCACATGGATCACATTCGCAACCCGAGCGTCCACTCCATAAGTTGGAGGAATTCTTTCCTTCACAACAGTCTTAGATACCCCATCTCACACCATTTAGAATCCCTGCCCTCTTCCAAAGAGGCTTTTCCAGGAGGCTGTACTGGGGTGAAAGGAATGGGGAACTTTCCTTCTGTCATCACCCTTAATTTATCTTAGTATCCAAGCAATTGCTTTTCTGTTTGGAAACTGGTGATTCTCATAAGACGATGATATCCCTTGACACTGCCCTGCACCTGTAATTGTCATCTGAATCTTCTTTTCCTGAAATAGTAGGGATGGTGGGGATGTGCTGGGTCTTAGCCTGTGCATAACAGTGTGCAAGGCAGAAACCAATGTCCCCACTGTGGAAGGTCGTGTGGTTCCAGAATTGGCCTCCACAGTCACTTACGGACTCATTGTTAAAACCATGTTTATCTAAGACAATCTTACTCGGCTACGAGTGATCACCAAAGACGAGGAACTTTACCAACTTAATATGGGAAAGGCAGTCAGATAAAGAATGAAACATCTCATCATTATATTGTAAGCTGCAATCCAAGGTCAGAGTTCTGCTTTAGGATGCAAGTTCCAGACACAAACCTTGCAGCTTCCTTTCTGACAAGTTGCACTAGAGGGAAACAAAACTAAGCCATGACCTGAAGAGAAATATCCTGAGCACACATGCTGCAGAATCTACACTGTACCACAGATGCCTTCAAAACAGATCTTATGGGCAATGTTTTCCTATTCTATCCATCATCGAAACAATAGGCAATTAGCACCATTCCCATTGATAAAGACTCTCCTCCCTGCAAGAAAGGGGAGTGGTTGTGGCCGGGAGCCGGACTCCGCCTCAAGCAGGGGGGCGTTTGCCCCCTGCCTCCCACTCACCTGGCTGGCGCCCACGCCCTCGGCCAGGCACCCAACCAGGTGCCTTCAAGGGGGCATGTACAGCAGCCTGAATTGCTGCGGCGCCAGCCTCCAGCCCTCTCTTTTTGTTGTCCCGTCGCAAGTTACCCACCATCCACTCCCTTAGAGCAGGGTTTCCAGTTTTCTTTTGGCCTTGCTATGGACCTTAGGTTGGTCACCCTGGTTGTCCAGGGGGCCTGGTAGGAATTTTTCCATTTGGCATTAGGCTTTTTGGTTTTTTCGCCTACCTCATAGCAATCGTCACAACTTTCGTGGTATTGGTGGGTAGGTTAGGTATTGGAATAATGTGTTGTGGTGTCGAAGGGCTAGGTGTGGCCATTGCCTGCACCTTCAATTTTTGGGTATTCCGTTAAAGGAATCCGGCGGTCGTGTATTCTGTCCGATGCCTGCTTGGCGGGAGGCCATGGCACGACCCTCAGTGACATCAGGGGAGAGCTTATAGTTGGATTAGCATCAACAGGCTCCACCTACTGGTGAATAAACCCCCTTTGTTTTTTAGACTCACCCCTCTCTGAGTGGTTGGAGTCAGCTGACGTAATCCAATGCCTAAGCCAATACCTTTTCACTTGCTGTAATCAATAAAGTTGTGGCCTTTTCTTGCCCATTAACCTTATATCACGTGTCCTTGTGTTTCATTCCACTGCGCGGGGTTCGGGACCTTGAACCACAATATCTGTTTTGAAGGCATCTGTGGTACAGTGTAGATTCTGTACCTAATGTCTCAAATGGCACCTAATAGCTGCAAATTTCAGGAAATCCCAGTGATTTTGGCATCTTAAAGGGGAAAGGCTTTGGATTAATTGCTAGCAGCAGTTTTCACCAGCCTGGGATTTTCCCAATGTTGCTGGGGTACAATTCCCATAAATCATTGGCCATGTTGCCCTGAACTGGTGGAGTCCCAGGTTTGAGAAGAATGGCTTACAGGGACAAAGAAACTGTGGTCTCCAGATGCTGATGAAAACATCAGAACAAATTGATTGCAGTAACAATGAACACCTACGTATACTTGAAATATACGTAGTTCCAAATGTAAAGAGACCGAAGGTACATTCTTTCACCTTTGGTGGACGTGCCCAAGGATTAAGACCTTCTGGGAGATGATCTATAATGAAATGAAAAAGGTATTTAAATATACCTTCCTGAAGAAACCAGAGGCCTTTCTCCTGGGCATGGTCGGCCAATTGGTGCCAAAGAAGGACAGAACTTTCTTTATGTATGCTACAACAGCAGCAAGAATACTTACTGCAAAGTATTGGAAGACACAAGATTTACCCACCTGGGAAGAATGGCAGATGAAGGTGATGGACTATATGGAACTGGCGGAAATGACTGGCAGAATCTGAGACCAGGGAGAAGAGTCGGTGGAGGAAGATTGGAGGAAATTTAAAGACTATTTCCAGAAACACTGTAAAATTAATATCTGTTAGAAGGATGTTGAAACAATATTATATGATTTTAGCAGGAAGGATATAAAGGATTTGGGAATAACTGACTGTTAATTGGTGAAAGGAGGAAAAGTAAAGTTACATTATATTAAGACAATTTACATGACAAAAATTTTAAAAGAGGGAAAGGATTTGCTGAAATAGATAATAGACCTAGAATACAAAAAAGGGAGGTGTGAGGAGGTCAAGGAAATAAGCTAATGAAAGAATGGTAATGAAGGGATCTGATGCATTTTCTTTCTTGCGTTTTTGTTTTTGTTTAATGGGCTTTATGTTTATTTTTTCTTTCTGTTATTGTTGAAACTTTAATAAATATTATTTTTTAAAAAAAGAAATATACGTAGTTCCTTTGAAATAAACTGAGTTCCTTTTTATGCTCTACCAGAAATATATATATTTGTTTGAGTCTTGTTTAAAATGTATGTGTAATTTTTGTTTTTAATTATCTTATGAATAAATCACCTTGAAATGGTGATTTTTTATTGAACAGATCAGATCAGACCAGACCAGATCATTCAGCCCTAATCTCCACACCAATAACCTCTAAGTGGCTTGAAATAGCCTTTATATTAAACTCTGTCCTTTTGAGATTATTCTTAATCTCCTGTTTATTTTATTGGTCTGTAGATGCAGCCTGGCATCTGAACACTGATTTGGCAGCATCATAAATAGCAGCCTGCAAGTTTCTCCTACAATCAGTAGATGAAGAAACCAGTTCAGGACTGAAAAGGTCCTTTTTAATTATTGCCTGTATGAAGGTCTCCTGAAAGACATTCTACACTGTATTAATCATTTAACCATTGTAATAATTAGGAAAAAAAGGCAGAGCAAATGGCACACTGCCGCTTTTGATGTATTAGCTCTGCATTAGAATACTAATCCATGTTCCTGTAAAACAACAGCCACACAAAGTAAAGCTTCTCCCTGTGTCTAGGGCAGGGGGAGAGTCACTGGGAGACATTTTGAGAACAATTAGCTTTGTGACACCCTCCTCACACACAGGTTTGGAAAGGGATAAGTTGCCACGCAGCTCCTGGTTATATTTGGACAGCAGTTTGATTCCTCATTTAAGTCAATTGAGTCCATGGCCTCACTGCTGTGTGAGGTTTGGATGCAAGTGTCATTTGGAGATTTGCAATTTGATGTGCTTCATAAAGGTTAAACAGGAGGACTCCATTTCAAAAGGAAGCTGGAGGCTTTAAGATCTAGGAAGGATGCTTATGGTAAATCTCTGTGTATAGACTGAGAAAACATTAACCCGGTGATTTCAGAAGCAACAAACCTGCCTTCTTATGCCTCTGGAATTTTAATGGGCTGGTGTCCGTCCTGCACTATAATCTAGGAATTCCACTTCTCTGGAAATGAGAATAAGTGCCCAAATCTCCCCTTGGAATAAAATGAACATTTGTCTACCTATTTAAAAATCTGAACTTGGCATTTATTTTTGAAGATTTTTTTTTTAATGAACTGGAATTCATGGCATCTTAACTCATGGCAGTTTGGAGGTGATCCAAAGCATGGATTACCAAAGATTACGGTAATATGCATCCATGCTCCAACCTCTTCTAGGCATATGCAACTCACCCCTAGACATTGGAGCTTGCCTTGTGTGCCTGTCGCGTGTGGTATCTTGCACCTTGCAGACTGGCTGTTAGTTTTTTATTATGGTGTAATGCCATTATGGGCCAACCTGCTGATTCCATGCAGCCATGCAGCCTTCCTAGAAACAGCTGTTCAAATAGTGGGGCAAGATAAATGGCCTAGCTTTTGAAACGCTTCCTCAGCTCATTGCTATACTACGACAAGCCGGCATAGCTGGCAAGGAAGATTACTTCTAGCCCAGCAAGGGCAACAAAGTCTCGGGATGATACAAACTACTTTCCTCAAAAGGAAACATCACAACAGACCACACCGTCAAAAAAATATAGATCAAGGTTTCTGTGAAACCAGAAATAGCAGAAATACATGTTTATTTTTAGGGTGGAAACGATTAAAAGCTACTGTGCTGTAATTCCAATAAACCCTTTAGAAAGTATGAAATGCCATGTAATTGCAACCCTGCTCCTTCCTATTCTACATCCCAGCAGTTCTGCATTGTTCTTTTTTGTTTTCCCACCTCACTCTTTCCCTTGAATTATTGCCCTGACTTTGACTACAGGATCAGGCATTGCACTGTGGGAGGGGTGGTGGTCTTGGCTGTGCGTCCTGAGGATGATCAGGTCCCGTATATTATTCATTCTTGCCTGTCTGGAAATGATATGCGGCTCTTGTAAGGAGGCCATGTGTCTACAGTCCTCTGTTTTGAAAGTATCCTTTCTTTGGTGAAAGTCCAACTCAAAGATTAGGAACCATAAAAAGGGAGAACAGGATGCTTGAATTTGCTCATTAACATTTAGCAGCTCCTAGTCAACAGACTGAGCAGGCACACAAGTCATTTGATGTCTAATCCGCTATGTAGAGATATGTTGCATATCTATTTAAATTATACATGGATAGATAGGTAGACAGACAGGCAGACAGGCAGACACAACTCTTTTTTTATGATGTTGCAAATCCTCCCTTTTAGCAGTGCATAACTGGCTACCCTAGACGTCAGTTGCTGAAGAGTGATCTGCTTCTGCATGGAAGAGGGTATTCATGCTGATCCAAATTTTGCAATGCAGTTTCCCAACCAACCAGTGTTTACAAAAATGCATATATTAGATAAACGTATGGGTTGAAATTACTGCAAAAATGTGTCCATTAGTCAAAACTACATACAAAAATGCATTTAAGAGAAATTCACACTAACATGCTGAATAATTTTTCTTGGGGATATTTTAAAAGAAAACTCACAAATTTATGCAGAAATATGGAGAACCAGATTTAAGATCAGAGAAATAACCAAAATAACTTAAATTGACAAATCATTCCATCTCAAACTGTGAGTGAAAGACAAAAGAAACATGCATAATATAATACCTCTACCATGTCCCCCACCTCTTTTTTTTTTCTAAACTAAGAAGTCTCAAGTGTTACAACATTTCCTCATGGGGAAGGTGCTCCACGTCCTTGATCATTTTGGCTGCCCTTTTCTGCTTTTTTAGTTTTAGTTTTTGTTTTACAATAACCCTTTTGATGGGTGAGGACCAGAACTGTATGCAATATTCCAAGTGTCAGTCCCTTTCCTAACACAGAATCTGATTTCTTTTCAGCTGACACCACACACTTATGGGACAGGTGCAATATGATCCATACGCAAGAACACATCAGTATCCTTCTGCTGCATTCTGGATCAACTGCAGCTTCCGAAAAGTGTTCAGAGGTAGCTCCATGCAGAGAACATCAAATCAAATTATTTTGCCTATTAAATATAGGAAGCTGGTAACCAGATTCTATGCATATTTACTCAGAAGTAAGTTTCTCCAAATTCAATGTGGCTTATTCGAAGGAATGGAAGCATAGCACCTTTCCCCCGCTGTGTTGGCTAGGGCTGATGGACATTATAGTCCAAAATACCAAGACAGCACCAGGCTGGAGAAGTCTGATGTAGAGGATGCAGATGGTGAAGCGGGATCTGTTCTATGAAGGAGAAGGTGGAATGGCAAAAATATTCTCAGTTCCAGATACAGTTAGACAACCATGTCAGGTTTGGTTCCTCTTAGCTTCTCATTTTAATAATAATGATGATGATGATGATGATGATGATGATGATGATGATTTATTTATATCCTGCCCTCCCCACCTGAAGCCGGGCTCAGAGCGGCTAACAACAGTAAAAGTAACACAGTTTACATAAAATCACAATCAATTAATTGAAATACATTCTAAAATCAATTCAGAATCAAATTTATGGCCCCCATTGGGCTAGAGTTCTATGAGGATTACCAAAGGAGGGGTCAGACTGTGCCTTGGCCAAAGGCCTGGTAGAACAGCTCTGTTTTGCAGGCCCTGTGGAAAGATGTCAAGTCCCGCAGGGACCTAGTCTCTTGTGACAGAATGTTCCACCAGATCGGAGCCACAGTCGAAAAAGCCCTGGCTCTGGTTGAGGCCAGTCTAACCTCCCTGTGGCCCGGGACCTCCATGATGTTTGGGGTTTTTTTTGTTGTTGTTGGGGTTTTTTTGGAAGATCGTAAGGTCATCCATGGGACATACCAGGAGAGGCGGTCCCGTAGGTACGAGGGTCCTAGGCCATATAGGGCTTTAAAGGTTAAAACCAGCACCTTTAATCTGATCCTGTACTCCACCAGGAGCCAGTGCAGCTGGTATAGCACTGGGTGAATGTGATCCCATGGCGAGGACCCCATAAGGTGTCTCGCCGTGGCATTCTGCACCCGCTGGAGTTTCTGGGTCAGTCTCAAGGGCCGCCCCACGTAGAGTGAGTTATTTTGCCATTGTACGCTCAGTTCTCCATATTTCCATACCAATTTGAGAGTCAGCTTCACAATCAACCTTTTGATTGTAAAAGTTAAATTTTATTTAGTTTTGTTATGTTTTATTTAAGTTTGTCATGCTTGTGAAAAAAATCAATAAAAAGTATTTTTTTAAAGAAGAGTCAGCTTCACTAATGCATGCATTTTTCTGCATTCCTCAGCTGGAGAACTGCACTGCAAAATTTAGAAAAGTGCAAATTGTGTAGTTTTGCCTTTAAATGTCATCAAATGAATTGAATTTCCCCTCTATCCCTAAGAGCAAACTAAGTTTGCTAATCCCTGGAGGACATTTGTGGGACACCCTGGAGCCACACACCAATGCATACTTCCTTGGGAGAAAGTTCCATTGAACTCAGTGGGACCTATAGATATGATCAGGCCACCTGAGGCCAAAGGAAGTTCTGGGACAAGCCTCCAGATAGAAAGCCGGGCTTGCCAGGTCGAAGGGGATTGCTTGTTTTCACAGCAGGTAGTTGTGGTGCTGCATAGCAGAGCAGCCATTAAAAATTGAAGCCGAGATGCATCTTCTTCTCATTAGTCTGCTCATTTACCCATTCAAGTCCTGCTTTCCTTTCCTCCCACTGTGTGAAGGCGCATCTGAGGACACAGCAAGAAAGTTTCTCTTCTTTGAGGTTGCACAGGAAATGTCAGACATGATTAATTGGATGGGAAAGAAAATTGACATTGACGTGCAGCTGGAGCAGATGGGATTGGAGGAGCAGCTGTGGCCAATCAGAGAGCAGGGGCAAAGAGGGGCCCTGCTAATGAGCTATTATGGCCTCAGAATTGTGTCCTGTACAGAGGATGGAGGTTCATTCGCACAATCCATTATACAGACAACGGTGCACAAGTTACAAACTAGGCGGTAACAGGGGCTTTCAGCCCTGATGTTTTCCAGAGCCCCTCCAGCTCTGAGCATCCATTCAAAACACTTGTTCTTATTAGCGGCTGGAGACTACCAGGCCTTCAGCGAAAATTCCCCATTCATAAGGGGTGCAAAAAGGTGCTGCCATATGCTTGCTACCATGGTTTAATTTTAAGCTGAGCTCTTTCTGTTTTTGTATTGGCCGTAGAAAAAATATTTTGAAGGTACAATGAATTCTGGATGCAAGTACAGGTGGTTATTGTGAAGAGATTTTGTTGCTGTTTCTCCTTAAAAAGTGGTTGATGAATGTTTTAAATACTTATGCAGTGAGGGTGAGAGAAAAAGATGGTGCTGGTACAGACATCCTGGAGTAGTACAGTGGTACCTCTGGTTACAAACACCTTGGGTTACAAACACTTCGGGTTACAGACTCCGCTAACCCAGAAGTAGTACCTTGGGTTAAGAACTTTGCCCCAGGATGAGAACAGAAATCATGCTCCAGCAGTGCGGTGGCAGTAGGAGGCCCCATTAGCTAAAGTGGTACCTCAGGTTAAGAACAGTTTCAGGTTAAGAACGGACCTCCGGAACAAATTAAGTTTGTAACCAGAGGTACCATCATAGAGACACAGAGTTTCAAGAAGTTCTTTGCTATGCTTACATTGAAGAGCATCTGACATCATACCAACAGTGAATGGCAAGATGGGGATGCTCTGCTTATCTGACTTCTGTCCAGCTGAGTCATTGCAGCATACCGGGAGGGAAATGGAGAGGAATTATGGTGGTGGGGAGGTCACTGCAATACAAAGACACCAGCAGGAACAGTGGAGGGGATCTTTTTGCGTTTTGGTACTGTGCTGAACTCATCACCTCTCCAGGTATCCCACACTGTCTCCAGGTATCCCACACTGACTCTGCTGGGTCAGGTGAGTGGTTCATCCCCACAAACTAATGGGCATTCCCCACTGTTGCCTCTTACTTTGTTTAATGCCCCGTGTTCTAAAGGCCATGAAGACAATGATTTAGATAGATTGGAGTGAGTGTGGTGGGACTTGTAGACTCCAATAAAGCTTCCCATATTTTTGCATCCACAATTCAAGCAATTGATCTGTGCATATTAAGGCTGCAGTCCTTAACCTCACTGGCCCAGGAGTAGGCCAACAACAACAACAATGTATGAACTACTTAATGGCCAAAATTGACTTCTAGGTGCCTTACAAGTATGAAACCAATTACAAAACACACAAAATTAAAATACGCAATGAAACAATTTCATCAATATATTTTTTAATCCTCTCTTAATATTTTTTATTAAGTTTTCAATTTTACATTTCCAAATAAACATTTTACAGACTTTAAAATATCCAATGACTTCCCTCCTTCTCTTTCCATGGTTCATTTTGCATATCATACATCCCTGCATATTTTACTATAACCATTCAAATCAGTTTTCCACTTTTACAGCCATCAATAATTATTTACTCTGATGAATTTATCTTAGTGCTGCCAGCGTTATTTTCCATATATTCATTAAATGTTTTCCACTCTTCTTTAAATGTATGCTCTTCTTACTCTCTTATTCTATATGTTAAATCTGCAAGTTCTGCCTATTCTGTCAACTTGAGTTGCCACTCCTCTTTAGTTGGGACCTCGCTCACTTTCCATTTTGGGGTTAACAAAACATGGGCCCCAGTTGTTGCATACATAAATAACCTTTTCTGACATCTAGAAATTTCAGTCTGGGTTGTTCCCAACAGGAAGGGCTCTGGTTTGGGTGGGAAAGTAGTTTTAAACATTTTTTTTCAATTCATTATAGATCATTTCCCAATATACTTTTACTTTTTTACATGTCTACCACATGTGAAAAAGTCCCCTCCCCTTCTTTACACTTCCAACACATATCTGATTCTGTTTTATAAATCTTAGCCAACCTACTCAGTTAGGTACCATCTATGAATCATTTTCAAATAATTCTCTTTCAGTGAATAAAATACAGTAAATTTCAGGTCGCTTGTTCAAAGTTTCTCCCAGAGGTTGAGATCTATATTGTTTCCTCTATCTATTGCCCAGTGTGTCAATGAAGTTTTAACAAGCTTGTCTTTTGTTTCCCATTCTAGTAAAAAATTAGACATTTTAAACAAAAGTTTGTCCTTATTTTGTAAGAGTTCTTTTTTCAAATTGTGAGCTTTGGTCCAGAAATCCATTCTTTCTATCCAATTTAAACATGTCGTGTAACTGGTGATATTGCAACCAATCTGTAACCTGGCTCCTTAAGTTTTCCATTGGTTTCAGTTTTGGCTCCCCACCCCACACCCCACCCCACCTGTAAAATTCAGCAGTTCCCTGTAAGTCAACCATTGTCTGTCCATATTAACTCTCTTTATTGTAATTGTTTCAATGGGAGATATTCAAATTCTATACAGATTCCTCCTAAGATTTTAAACATTCACCTTTAGTAGGACTTACTTCAGAGTAGGCATGGTTAGGATTGTGCTGTAATTTACGTTGAGACGAGTGCAAATTATCTTTTACCTTTTGTTTACTGGTGATCCATTTAAGACTGTAATCTGCTTTGGGTTGGTATGGAAGGTGCCATACAGATATTTAAAGTTAACAAAAATAAAAGGCTATACTTTCAAGCTTTTACCCAATCACATGGAGATAGATAAACTATGACCATGTGTTTTTAAAGAAATAAATAAAAGTCAGCATTTATCCAGCTGCATCTTGAGCACTGAGCAGAATACATGGGTCCCTTTTGTAAGGCAGGGAACAGAAGTAAAAGGAAAACAGCTGTCCTTATCATCAGGCATAGGAGGAGTAGCTTAAATGCATCAATCAGCATGACACCCACTGACCTCTCCTCTCCTTGCCCAAAGTACAGAATGAGAATAAACAACCCCCAGCTAAGAGTAGGAGGCCCATTAGCAAGAGCTGTTTCACCAGGCCCCCAGTAGCTCATTAAAGCCCTTTAATCCATTAGCAAATAAGAGCTAATAATGTCCCAGAAAATGTTTCGCTTTACCTGAGTAATAACAGTGTAGCCTTCTGCAGTGAGGTCTTGGTGCCCTCCCCAACACTCTGAAAACAAATGAATATGAAATATGGGGGGGGGGGGATAGGAGGACTAGAGAGCAAAGAAAACCTCTGACCAGGATTCTAAGTGCGGTGGAAAATTAAATCTGTGAAATCCAGTTTTCTAAGTTCACATGGCCTGATGCAATAAATTTGCAGCAAAACAAATATCTCAGTGGATAGAGTTAGGTTGGACACATAAGGGAACATCTTTCAGTGACCTTACTAGAGTTTTTCCTTTCTTTGAATGCCATATGACTGGGGATCTTTCCTGGTGGGTGTTTAGTGTGGAAGGTTGCTGGACGGGTTACAACAATTAAAACACATAAATATTGAAATACAACATCACACAATATTTAAAACAGTTAGGAGCAATTTAAAATTACAAAAAATAAGATGGGTCCTAAAAATATACTTCTCAAGTGTCAGAAGTCAGAGTAAAGAGGTGGATCTCCAGCATTTGCCAAAAACTGTATAATGAAGGTGCCAGAACCACCTCTGTGGGGAGGGAGTTCCACCACTTAGGGGCTACCATAGAGCCACCAGCTCCATCCTGAGCTTCTGAGGATGGTCATTGGAATCAAATCTGGATTTGCCCTTTCTGAAGAAAATCTGGTAAGTTTTTGTGTGTGTTTTTCTAAGTTACCGTACCTTTTTGTGAAATCTCAGTGGCCCATTTTTTTTAACCATTTAACATGGTATATACGGTAGGGACGCGGGTGGCGCTGTGAGTTAAACCACAGAGCCTAGGACTCGCCGATCAGAAGGTCGGCGGTTTGAATCCCCACAACAGGGTGAGCTCCCGTTGCTCGGTCCCTGCTCCAACCTAGCAGTTCAAAAGCACGTCAAAGTGCAAGTACATCAATAGGTACTACTCCGGCAGGAAGGTAAACAGCGTTTCCGTGTGCTGCTCTGGTTCGCCAAAAGCAGCTTAGTCATGCTGGCCACATGACCCGGAAGCTGTATGCCGGCTCCCTCGACCAATAAAGTGAGATGAGCGCCGCAACCCCAGAGTTGGTCACGACTGGACCTAATGGTCAGGGGTCCCTTTACCTTTACCTTTATACAGTAGAACCTCTGCTTACAACCACCTCAGGTTACATACACTTCAGGTTACAAACTCTGCTAACCGGAAGAGTTACCTTGAGTTGAGTACTTTGCCCCAGGATGAGAACGGAAATCGTGTGCCGGCGGTGCAGTGGCAGCAAGAGGCCCCATTAGCGAAAGCACACCTCTAGTTAAGAACAGTTTCAGGTTAAGAACGGACCTCCAGAATAAATAAAGTTTGTAACTAGAGGTACCACTGTATATAAAAAGCACTCCATTGATAGCCATTAACAAATATCTAAAGGGCTGACACATGGAAAATGGAGCAAGATTCTTTCCTCCTGTTCTGGAGGCTAGGTCCCAAACCAATGGATTCAAGTTACAACTAAACATCAGGAAGACGTTTCTGACATTAAGAGCTATCCGACAGTGGAATGGACTTCCTTGGGAGGTTGTAAACACTCTGTCATTGGAGGTTTTAAAGCAGAGGTTGCATGGCCACCTGTCATGGATGCTTTAGTTGAGATTCCTACATTGCAAGGAGTTGGACTAGATGACCCTCAGAGTCCCTTCCAACTCTACTTGTAGTCTATCATTTGGTGAATCTTATGGGAAGAAGTGCTCAAAGGCCCTGTGAGAGCCATTGTGGTGTAGTGGTTAAGAGTGATAGACTCGTAATCTGGGGAATCGGGTCCGATTCCCTGCTCCTCCACATGCAGCTGCTGGGTGACCTTGGGCTAGTCACACTTCTCTGAAGTCTCTCAGCCTCACTCACCTCAAAGAGTGTTTGTTGTGGGGGAGGAAGGGAAAGGAGAATGTTAGTCGCTTTGAGACTCCTTAGGGTAGTGATAAAGCGGGATATCAAATCCAAACTCATAATCAAAGGGGCCTCAAATTTAGATGCTTGTTCATTTGATAAATTCCAAAACTTGTTTCTATGCTGCCCTGCAAACCCTTCTAACCAGCATCCTATTTGCTGGCCATCTCTGATCAGCTTTGATCCAACCTGCCTCCTCAAAATGTGGCCTCCATAGGTCAGCCCCACAAAGGTTCTCCTGCCCATCCTCTCAGCTGAGCTGTGGCAACCTCCTTTAGTGGACTTCCTCACTACAGCCTCCTCTCCCGAACTGTCATCATGTGGTAGTTCACAGGGCTACTGCCAACTGTCGACAGCCACACAAACTACAACATGATGACAGACAAGTGCAAGTATTACAGAGATAAAAGAAGTGATTTTCATTACGTTCAGGGAAATTTCAACTGTAATGTTTGTTAGCATACTGATGGGGTTATAAATACTATCTTATGAAGTGTTAGTCATAAATATGTCGTTTCTGCCATACCTACATATTGAGGATTTGTTTACTGTTCTTGTGAGCTGTTTTGAGCATAATTTGGGAAAGCATAGAAATAAATTCAGTGATGATGACAGTTCTTGCAGGGAGATTTTGGAGCTAATCTTCAGCTCACGTACACAATTCCCATGTGCAACACATGGGGACTGATTGTTCCTGTGCTTGTGTGGGTCCTTCTGCCTGTCCAGAAAACCTGTCTGCTGCTACCACCAAAAGAGATAAACAGTTTACACTGATCATGGACACAGATACAATTTGGATTTCAAATGGCATTCCGCAAAACATATTGGGAAACACATAAGAGCCTTAAACATGCATCCATGTCCAATTGTGTCCCTAACTTTTGACAACTGGTTTGTTTGTGAACTTTCATATACACGGGTTTCAAATTTATGGGAGACAATCATGAGATTGACTGGGGGGGGGAATAAGATTTTATTATTGGTTTATTTGCTTGTTTGTTTCAAAAACTGATATCACATTTTTAAGCTTTAAGTATCCAAAGTGACATACAATGGGGGGAGCAACAAAAATAAAGGCAGAAAATAAAATAAAATCAGATTTAAAAAGCAAACCACAAGTTCAAAGTAGCATTATGCAGTAAAAACATTAATAATAAAGGACGTAAAAAGTGAAGGCAACAGCTGCTGAAACAACAATGGTCATGACTTTGATGCAATTTAACTGCAAAGTAAGATCATTCCTCTTTCCCCAAGCATTTAGAAACTGTCTATATTATTTTCAGCCTCTGTCTCCCTTGGTGTATTTGTGTGGGTTATAATTATTTTAAAGTTGATGGTTTAATTATGCTTCATGATTTGTGGGGTTTTATTATTGATATGTGTAAATTACTTTGAAATCACTTGTGACAGTAGGCAGTATACAAAAGCTTTAAGCAAGTAAACAACAAATAAACAGTTAAGACACAAGTGAGCAACAGATAAAACAGCAGGGGAAAACCAGTCTAACAATGTGTGCCCCCTTTTTGGTAAAATCAGAGTCAATATTCATTAACAGTTTGGACAAATAAATAGGATTTAACCTGGTGCCTTATGCTTAACTATAAAAGCACCAGGCAGAACTCTTTGGGGAAGGCATTTCATATGCAGAGGTGCCATCACTGAAAAGGCCCACCTCAACTTTGATGGGGGGCAGGGGAGTCACTTAGAGAAGTCCCACTTATGAAAATTTTAACTCTTGGACAGATTGACATGTGAGTTGACAGCCCTTATAAAACTAACGCTGTTATTTACAGGGGTTTCCCATATGTCTCTTTATGTGCTTCTTGGTTTCTGGGGCTTTACATCAGTGTCAAAGCTCAACCATGGAAACTGATCTAGAGCATTGTTCTCCTCCTTGAAAACCAGAAAACTTCTGGACCCCAAGGGGCTTCATCAATTTTCTGCCTTCATCTATCAGTGCCTTTCTCTGCTTCTGTATCCTCAGTCTGCTGGCAGACTTTGCCTGGGGGTACAGAACATTTGCTGTGTGTAGCTAAGACTCAATATTTCACTGCAACTCTGCTTTCCTCATCTCTGTTTCTTGGTCCAGTAGCTTTGTTACCCAATCCTTTCTCTGCCATTGTGTCTGGCTGAACTAATTTTTGGAAGAGACTATAGCTGTCTGCATTCCTCAAGGAGATGGTTGCTCTGCCTGATTTCCTCCTTTTGGAAAAACCTAGCCATGCTGCTTGACCACCAAAAGCTCTGATGCTACTGGAAAGCACTGGGTCCTTACAAATGGCATGGGGCAGTATCTAACTAACTCATTCAATCATTGCATGGGTTTCAGCATGTGCAGGGGAATTTCCCCTCCTCTCTTATCCTCACTTGCCAACTTAATCTGTTCTGGGTTTCCCCCCTACTCTCTGGAGCAGATTTGAGGAGGGCACAGGGTGCACATAGATTTGAGGAGGGCACAGGGTCACTCATACACTGTAATGTACTTTTAGGTTTTACTAGAGTGACGTGGGTGGCGCTGAGCCTAGGGCTTGCTGATTGGAAGGTCGGCAGTTCAAATCCCTGCAACGGGGTGATCTCCCATTGCTCGGTCCCTGCTCCTGCCAACCTAGCAGTTCGAAAGCATGTCAAAGTGCAAGTAGATAAATAGGTACCACTCCGGCAGGAAGGTAAACGACGTTTCCATGTGCTACTCTGGTTTCACTAGAAGCAGCTTAGACATGCTGGCCACATGTCTGCAGACAAAAGTCGGCCCCCTTGGCCAGTAAAGTGAGATGAGAGCCACAACCCCAGAGTCATTTGCGACTGGACTTAACTGTCAGGGGTCCTTTATTCACCTTTAAGTGCACTAGAAATATGTTTTAATGACAGGAGGTTTTTAAAGAGTCCTCACAAATTGCCTTATGGGCTAGGTGTTGCACATCTTCAGCGTGGTTGCTCTGACCACTTCCAAGAGGAATGGTATTTATTTATATGGGAAAATGGAGTGTGAAAAGTTCACAGTATATAAGTGTATTTTATTCACTTTATTTTGGGACCAAAGAGAAGTCAAATAGCTGCATTTCACACTGTTTAATGTGTATTAGAGAGGGAGCATCACTTGGGAACTGTAATCCTATTTGTAATTTGTGATTCTCTGGAGAGATGGTGTTTTCCTCCGATTGCTCTCTCTGCCATCCTATCATTTAGGCTAAAAGCTTAGAAACCAATTCAGGCTCAGTCTAGAAAAAGAAACATCTTTGAAATTTAATACAGTGGTATAGCTCTGCCATAAGTGGATAAGAGCCCTTGAGCATTCAGCGATTCAGATCAAAAGGACTGCACCAGGACTAATGCCATTTCAAGTGATCAGGAGAGAGAGCTGTTGTGCAGACCAGCCATGAGTAACTGTCCAAAGAGGGCCAGGGACATGAGTATTTACCAGTTGATCTTCCTGCAGTATTTGAGCAGCCAGTCATTTTAGAGATTTCAACAGCTAGTTCGAGACTTTTGGTATTCCATACTTGTAATGGTTATCTGTAAAGAGCATTCAACAAGTTGAGACCAAGGGTCTCTGTTGGAGACACCCATCTCTAAACTGAGACATGTTATTAAACCATTTGCTCAAGGACCACCTGCTCCGATACAGACCTACCCAAATTTTGGGAACTTACCTGGATCCCTGGATCTTTGGAGTTCAGCTGGATGGCTGCCAGAGGTGAAACCTTCTCTGCAGTAGCAGTCCAGTTATGAACAGAGAGAGGGAGGGAGAGAGAAATTATGGGGCATGGAGAGAGGCACAGAAAATATTTTAGTCACCCTGTTTGCAGTGGCCGAGCTTCATGCTCCAGCACTGGGGTCGGAGAGCAAGCGGGGGCAGGGCTGGCGCACATCCCAGTGGCGTGACGCGTGTCCGGGAAGTGTGACGTGCCGTCCACAGGGGCGTGGTGCGCATCCTGGGGGCATGGCACACCGCCTGAGGGGGCGTGGTGCCCAGTGCGGGGGGGGCAGCCGCAATGGCACCCCACCAGGATCATGCTGCAGGGGGCGGTGCGCTCCCCCCACACTCCTCTTCCTCCACCAGTGCCTGTTTGGTGACCTCTGTTGGGAGAGAGACAGGATAAATGTGCCCTTGTTAATTCTCCTCAGCCTCTCAGCAGCTTTCGATATCATCAACCATAGTATCCTTCTGGAGCGACTGTCCAAGTTAGGAGTGGTGGTATCACTTTGTGGTGTTTCCAGTCCTACTTGGATGGTTGTTTCCAGAGGGTGATGCTTAGGGAGTGCTCTTCAGCCCCATGGATACTTCAGTGTGGATTACCTCAGGGTTTGATTTTATCTCTCATGATGTTTAACATCTACAGGAAACCTCTGAGGGGGTTCATCCAAAACTTTGGAGTATGTTGTCAACAGCATGCTAGTGACATACAGCTCTACTTCTCCTTTAAATCTGCAGACATGGCAGGGGATGTGCTGGACCATTCTCTTGCCTTGGTAATGGACTGGATGAGAGCCAATAAATGAAAGCTCAATCCAGATAAGACTGAGGCATTGCTAGTGGCTGGTTCCCTAAACTGGATGGATGGGAGGTGACCTGCTCTTGATGGGGTTATACTCCTGAAGGAGCAGGTACACAGCTTGGGGTACTTCTGGATACTTTGCTGTTGCTTGAGGCTCAGGTGCCTCGGTTGCGTTGAGTGCCTCAGCTGTGCCCCTATCTGGACAGGGGTAGGCTAACGTCTGCCATCTATCCTCTGGTAACCTCTAGGTTGGAATACTGAAATGCATTATACTTGGGGCTGCCCCTGGATATAGTTTGGAAACTTCAGCTGGTGCAGAATTCAGTGGCCAGGTTGCTCACTAGGGCAAGAAAGTTTGGACATATAACAACAATCCTGGCCTGAGTGCACTGACTGCCAATCAGTTTCTCAGCCCAATTCAAAGTGCTGGTTTTGACCTATAGAGCCTTAAACAGCTCAGGACCTCAAGGACCGCTTCTCCCCAGATGAAACTACCTGGACTCTGGGCTCATCATCTGAGACCCCTCTACAAGAGGTCCAGAGTGTAGCAACAGGAGAATGGGCCTTTTCTGCGGTGTCTCCCCACTTGTGGAATGCTCTGTGATGTAGTTGTTAAGAGCATTCCAGTAGCCAGTGTGGTGTAGTGGTTAAGAGCAGTGGACTCGTAATCTGGTGAACCGGGTTCGATTCCCTGCTCCTCCACATGCAGCTGCTGGGTGACCTTGGGCTAGTCCCATTTCTCTGAAGCCTCTCAGCCTCACTCACCTCACAGAGTGTTTGTTGTGGGGGAGGAAGGGAAAGGAGATTGTTAGCCGCTTTGAGACTCCTTAAGGGGAGTGAAAGGTGAGATATCAAGTCCAAACTCTTCTTCTTCTTCTGCACAGGGAGGCTCACCTGGCACCTCTGACGCATATCTTTAGGAGCCAGGCAAAAACATTCCTCTTCTTCTGGGCCTTTGGCTAATTAAACATTTTAAGCTGGGGTTTAGGTGTTTTTGTGTGTGTGTTTCTACATTGCAAACTGCTCTATGATCCTTGGATGTAGGGTGGTATATAAATTTAATAAATTAAATAAATAAAAATCAAACAGCTGCCTCCACAAATCAATTCTAACATCAGCTACAGTGAAATGCTGCACTTTGGGTCTTGGAAACAAGCAGCAACAACCCTTGTTACTTATAATTTGCAAAGAAAGAAAGAAAAACCAGAGTTGTTCACTAGAGAACAGACACAGTAAGACTAGAAAAATAAAACAAAGAAAGTCATCTCCTTTCTATACTACCACACAGCCAGATATATTGGTTCTGCCATAATATATGGTTTCAACATGTTATATGAGGATTGCAGTTGATAGCTGGCACAGCTGGGTGGATATTGATCCATTTGGCTTGCCCAGGATGGTGCTGCCAGTGCTGGCTTGCTTTATTAGCACAAGCTGCTCTTTGCCATGTATTATTTATTGTTGTTATGCTTTTCCACATAAATAAGCCTCAAACAGCTAGAAAAGTAGCAATGCATCAGTACAATATCAAAGCACTAGTACAACAAACCATCTTGGCCAAATTCATTTCAAAACATTTTAGCACTCCAAACAGTTCAAATGAATTTTACAAACATTACAACATGTTGAATTTGTTGTGAAATACCCAGTATCAATCAAAACACAGCATCGATTGATATGATTGATCAGGTTTTATCCAACAAAGATGACCTGTAAAAATTGAGGATGGTTGCTGTTAACTTCATTACAGCATGTCCCAGTGTGGGTTACCCTAATTTAAAATTCAGAATTAAAAACCATTCAAGCAAATTACAGTTTCAGGAATTGGGGAGGAGGTGGTCCTATTCCACTCACATGCATTTGTTTCAGTGAGTCTATCTGGAGTATGAATAATGTTGGATACAAACCATCACTTCTTAAAAAGACATAAGCCAAAGCCAGATATGAACCATCTTTCCACAGCATATCAGATATCAATAAATAGTATAATGAGAGGTACAGGGCCAAGGTGCCAAGTAGTTTAAAACCAAATGCTTTGACTTGTGTTGAGCTTTTACCAAGGCAATTCACATGTGATAGCTTTTTGAAATGCTGTAAAGTACAATAACATGCATAGTTTTCTAAATATCAGAAATGACAAAGTGCATAGTGATGAGCTATGATACAGTTTGTGTAGCTTCCGCAAAGACAAAAAACTAGCATTTTTCAGTAGGAAGGTAGAAAGCTGCTTTACTAATCTCATACTCAGTGCTTTTTTCTTTAAAAAAATGTTTAGGCGTACTCTCATTTTGACTCAAGAAAATCACCATTTTATAGTTCAAATCGGGGGAAATAAATACAGTAAATGGATAAAAGTACAAAGATTCACAAAATGTTTAGGGGTATGCGTACCCCTGCATCCCCCAAGAAAAAAACCACTGCTCATACTATATTTAAGCTCAGAAGAAGTATAGTTAAGGTGGAAAATTCAGAAACCTCCATTCCTAATCATTATGGAGCCTGACCATTCTTGTGACACAATCCAAAAAGTTGGATGGACATTGGGGGTAAATATGGTATCATGGGGTAAAGATGGGGTGACCAAAAAAAAAGGAGGCAAGTTTTGTGTCTAAATGTGCAAAGAATTGGCTTTTGCAAGAGGTTGACTCTTGAATGAATTGATTACACCTTTAGAATTTTCAAGCAGAGCGGGTTTAAACATCAGAAATTTGATGGTCTGATACTCTGGAATAGTTACTTTGCTCTTCGTGTTTTTGGTTAAACATGTACTGTACATGTTTGTGGCTGAAAACATAGAGAAGCTTCTGGCACAACAGTTGTCAGAATTAGATGGTTTAGAAATGTATAGCCACAGCAAACCAAGTTGTTAAACATCCATGGGGCTGTGATTTGCAGCTTAAGAAAAGCTGCGAAAAATTGGTTATCAGATGTGGGAGTTGCGAATTTAAAAGCATATATCTTATTAAATCTTAATATAGCAGTGACCCTGGCATGGGTGTTCCCTAATCTGTGGACAGGAGGATTGGAACTGAAAGACCAAGAGAAAACAACAACAGCAGCAACATCAACAATTTATTATTTATACCCCACCCATCTGGCTGGGTTTCCCCAGCCACTCTGGGCAGCTTAGAACAGAATATTAAAATACAAGAACCTATTAAACATTAAAAGCTTCCCTAAACAGGGCTGCCTTCAGATGTCTTCTAAAAGTCTGGTAGTTGTTTTTCTCTTTGACATATGGTGGGAGGGCGTGCCCCAGGGCGGGTGCCACTATCAAGAAGGCCCTCTGCCTGGTTCCCTGTAACTTGGCTTCTCACAGCGAGGGAATCGCCAGAAGGCCCTCAGCACTGGACCTCAGTGTCCGGGCAGAACGATGGGGGTGGAGACGCTCCTTCAGGTATACTGGACCGAGGCCGTTTAGGGCTTTAAAGGTCAGTACCAACACTTTGAATTGTGCTCGGAAACGTACTGGGAGCCAGTACTGTATAGGTCTTTCAAGACCAGTGTTATATGGTCTCGGCGGCCGCTCAGCAGCCAAGAAAATGTGGGTACGGTGAAACTAAATTGTAAGCAATCACAATATATCTGTTGGTAGAACATACTTATTGCCTTCATGGCATGGGGATTAAGGGTGTTTCCACAATTGACAGTTTTGTAGCTTTTTGGTGCTACATGAAGCAATTTGTTAATGCTTTAACACTTCTCTTTAATCAAATGAGTTTTGATACTAGAATTTTTCATTTATATGGATTCTAATTTCACTGATACCTCCTGTCCCTCCACTTGGCATTCCTTCCAGAGCAACCCAACAGGTTGTGTCAATAATCTCCTCTTCTCCTGCACAGCAAGGCTTGGCATTCCAATGGCACGCAGCTCTTCCCATTTCCCCTCAGACCAATTTAATGCGCTGTCAAGGGAATTGTGCTCTTTTGTGTTGATCAAGCACGGGAAGACAGTTATCTAATAAACAGTGCTTGATTAAAGCAAACACAAAAGGGCCTCTGAGGAAATGGTACAGGTGTACACAAACAAAGTGGAATCCCTGTACAGTTCAGCTCAAAGAAATTAAGGGCAGGAAAAGCTAAAACGATTAGTTAGTATAAAATATAGTTACATGTTCCCCAAGGGCTAACGTTGCAGGATTTTGTTTCCTTTGGATGGCAGAGGGACACTGAAGTCTTAAGATGTGTTTGTAATGATTTTTTAAAAAGAAATTACAATTCTACAAATAGAGCACATTAGGATCACACTCCTGCGGCAGATAGCTTAACCACCAGTCATGCATCCGGTATTCAAATAAACAAGTGTATTTAAAGGGTGGCTCACTTTTAACAAATTCCAGCTAAAAACGACCAGTTCTATTTGAACCTTTGCATGCCCACACTTGCTGCAAACTGCTTCTCTGTCCCTTCTGCAGGAAGCCCCCACCCCCGCCCAAAAAGGCCAAAAGAGGGAGCGCTTTATAAGGAAGAGATTTTCAACCAGCAAGGTATGCCAATATTCTTTTGTTAAGCCTCTAATCACCCATTAGTTTCCCGCCGCTTAGTTACCCAGTCACAGTAACCAAGACAAATTCAGAATCACATGTAGGTACTTTTGCTTCTCACAGAAATGATTTTTAAAAATCTGTATAACTCACATGACAGAGGCAGAGATTCACCCCAAAAATACCTTGCAGATATCAATTTTGCAGTACAAATCTTTCTGTAATGTTACTCATACCTTGATTCAGCCATTTCCATCTCTAGCCTGCAGGAGGGGGAATACCAATATCCAGCACCTAGGTGCACATGCAGTAAATACTCACTTCTTCTGAATGTAATGCCAGACTTTTGGCTGAATCAAGTTTAATAGTACCAGCCACTTGTTAAGTGGGGTGACAGAAGATTGAGTACTGAATTCAGTCCAAGACAGTTCCTGCTCCTCTAATAAACACTGGTGTCAGTAGTGAGAATAGTGACCAGTTTGTTAGCAGTAGGGGCAGAGGAAGCTCTGTGACTGCAGAAGTGGCCATGCAACCCCTTGATGTATTCTCAAGTATCAATTTTAAACAATTGCTAATTTATTTATTTACAATACTGAGCTAGACTTCTGAAGGAAAATTCATTGCTCTTTTGTACAGACCCATAAAACCTAAAACAAAGACTGGGCAGCATACTCATCAAACGTAGAAACATACAATCTTAGAGTTGGAAGGGACCCAAGGGTCATCTAGTCCAAGCCCCTGCAATGCAGGAATCTCAGCTAAAGCATCCATGACAGATGGCCATCCAATCTTTGCTTAAAAACCTCTGAGGAAGGAGAGTCCACAACCTCCCAAGGGAGACTGTTCCACTATCAAACAGCTCTTTCTGTCAGTTTTTCCAGATGTTTAGTTAGAATCTCCTTTCCTGCAACTTGAAGCCATTGGTTCAAGTTCTACCATCCAGAACAGGAGAAAACAAGCTTGCTCCATCCTCCATGTAACAGCCCTTCAGATATTTGAAGATGGCTATCATATCTCCTCTTTTCCAGGCTAAACCTCCTTCAACCATTCTTCATAAGGCTTGGCTTCTAGATCTTTGATCATCCTAGTTGCCCTCCTCTGCACACGTTCCAGCTTGTCAATATCCTTCTTAAATTGTGGTGCCCAGAACTGGACACAATATTCCAGGTGTGGTCTGCCCAAGACAAAATAGAGTGGTACTATTACTTCACTTGATCTGGACACTAGACATTTAGTGATGCAGCCTAGAATAGCATTAGCTTTTTTTGCTGCTGCTTCACACTGTTGACTCATGTTAAGCTTGTGGTCCACCAAGACCCCTAGGTCTGTTTCACATGAACTGCTAGTAAGCCAGGTGCCCTTCATCCTATATTTGTGCATCTGATTCTTCCTGTCTTAAATGCAGAACCTTACATTTGTCCCTATTGAATTTCATTTTGTTAGCTTGTGCCCAGTTCTCCAGTCTGTTAAGGTCATTTTGAATTTAGATTCTGTCTTCTGTGGCATTAGCTACCCCTCCCAGTTTGGTGTAATCTGCAAATTTGATGAGAATCCCCTCGATTCCTTCATTAAAGTCATTTATAAAGCCGTTGAACAATAATGGGCCGAGGGCAGAACCCTGCGGCACCTCACTTGTCACCTTTTTACAGGATGATGAGGAACCATTAATAAGTACTCTTAGGGTTTGGTCAACCAGCTATAAAACCACCTGACAGTTACCTCATTCAATCCACATTTTACCAGCTTCCTTTGAGAATATCATAGGAGACTTTGTCAAAAGCCTTACTGAAATTAAGATACACTTGTGAATGATCCAATACTGGGTGGAACCACAAGCACTTTATGGAATGGGCTAAAAAAACCCAGATGCTCTCCATATCTATTGATGGCATCCCATGCACCCTAAAAGTTGACTTAGAAGCAAATACATTGTAAATCAAGACTATCAATTAATTTAGCCAGACAAAGTTAATTTCAACTCATGGTGTTGAACTTCAATTCCAAAATCTGAATGATGGCTTTTTGAGGATGATCATCATTAGCTACAGGTCCTTTGATAGAAAAAGATGGTTTCTTACACCATTGTAAAACATGAATGTTCTGATAATTTGTTCCAAGTGTTTGAAAATTGACACAGTGAATCTATGTGGTGCTTGACCTGGTTGGATGGAATATTCTTTATCTGTGGTAGCTCCACATGCGTTATAAAAAATAATGCTATAATTGTTTCATAAAGAGGTTTAGTGTACTCATAATTGATGGAAGTGTGCATACATGATGCTCCAAATCTCCTTCAGTCAAACCTTTGGGGCAGTCATTATTTGGGAGTAAAGGATACAGTTTGAATGAAGCATCCATAATTGCTTTGTGGCTTCTCGTACATTTTCCCTAAAGCATTTAATTCTATACAGAGGTCATATGACTGGAAGCTATATGACACAGCCTTCTTGTTCTCATGCAATTCTGGTATTGTGTACATCAACAGGACTTTTGTCCTGCTTGCAGCAGAGCCAACTATTGAACTTCTGAAATCTGTGCAGGTTTGTCAATTATGTTTAATAAGCTAAGGCTTTTCATTTGATTTTTCATGGCACATTAATACTGTGTTACAGGCAACTTCCCCTGCATTTGTATTAATGTCAATGAAATGTATTGTGAATTGAAAGTCTCTCAATGTGTGCCCATTAAAGAAATAATGACTAGGCATAGGTAAAACAGGCAGACAGGCGTTGAGTTATGCACTGCTTAATAAAGTCACCTGAAGCAGAAACATTTAACCAATGTCATGACCCAAGAAAATCCAGCTCTGAGAGTTTGGGAGCATTAGTGGGGAAATGTGCAAAAGTGAGCAAAAATAGAGAAAACGCAACTGATCAGCAAATGTCAGTTAAAGCTCTTTTATCTGGTTGTTTCTGAATCCATTCCTTGGCTTTTTTTAATGGCAAAGTATCTCTTTTTCCATAGAGATGGTAGTGAATAGCAGGGCTGAAGTTTCACTTTGGGGTGACATTGTAAACATATCTGTTGGATGTCGGTATCAACAAGGAAAGGATGAACGGCTTTCATTTGGGCTGGCATTATTTTGGCATTCATCTAAAGTTTACACATGTTGAAAAGGGCCTCACAATGCCCGCCTTTTGTTGTATTTAAAATATGGTGTTTATTTGTATAGTTATTCATTACCATTATGCTCCACTCTTTCTCCAAAGAGCTCACCATGTCTTATCCATGTATCCAATCCATGCAGTATATAGGAACAATCATGCTTACCATCAGACATAGAAAAAAACACCACATGTGCTTTCAGATCATTATGAAGATGGCTTGCAGCAGAATCCTATCCATACCTACCCAGAATTAATGTGTCTACCCAGAATTCAATGTGTCTTACTTTCAGGTAAGGTTAGGACTGGCTACAGACTTAATGTTCATTTGACCAGGGGATTTAAGTAGTGTCTATCAAAAAGAAAGTTAATCCCCATATTGTGTAAATATCGTCGACTATTGTTTGTAGGTTTATGATGTTACCGTATTTTTTGCTCTATAAGACTCACTTTATCCCTCCTAAAAAGTAAGGGGAAATGTGTGTGCATCTTATGGAGCGAATGCAGGCTGCGCAGCTATCCCAGAAGCCAGAACAGCAAGAGAGATTGCTGCTTTCGCTGCACAGCGATCCCTCTTGTTATTCTGGCTTCTGAGATTCAGAATATTTTTTTCCTTGTTTTCCTCCTCCAAAAACTAGGTGTGTCTTATGGTCTGGTGCGTCTTATAGAGCGAAAAATATGGTACTTTTTAAAATCTCTTTTCCCACCTGAAATTGACAGAGACAACTTACATAATTCAGATAATTAGGAAACTGGGGAGTATGATACCCACTGTGTTGTCATGCTATGGAGGGTGGGCACTTCAAGCAGATGGGATACACCAAACAGCTAGCTAGGAGGTGAAAGGGTATGCAATAGAAATCATACTATGAGGAGTGGGGGGGGCAGCTGAAAGAACTGAAAGAGGATGAGGGCGGGGATAAATCAAAGTTGCAAGTGTTGTGATCGCTCTCCTTGGTGATCCCAGGAAGGATACCTGAGTTAAGATGGTGCTAGAAGATCAGTGGAACCTATTGAAGAGATATATAAAAAAATACAAAGGGTGAGTTAATAAATAGACTGTCTTTAAATGCATCCTAATTGGATATTTCCCTTGTGTTCACAAAGATATTGGATGGAAGTGCATTTTGGATCTCTGATTTGTGAATCAAACCTACATTCCTTATTGGAGCAGTGAAACATCCATTTGTTTTCTCAGTGCAATATAATGGGCACACTGGATACAAAATAGAGTGTGTGATTTCTCCATGTTTTGGCAGATAGTTAGGATGCCTTCAGATGTGGGGATTATTTTGTTAAGGTTCTCTTATTTTAATGCTAGCACTTCTATCCCAGATTCTAAAGTTCTTTTCACACTTCATTACCTGCTGCATTACAGACCTGTGGCTTTTTGACCAATGGCGCTGTGGGTTAAACCACAGAGCCTAGGGCTTGCCGATCAGAAGGTGGGTGGTTTGAATCCCCACAATGGCGTGAGCTCCTGTTGCTCGGTCCCTGCTCCTGCCAACCTAGCAGTTTGAAAGCACATCAAAGTGCAAGTAGATAAATAGGTACCGCTCCAGCGGGAAGGTAAACGGTGTTTCCGTGCGCTGCTCTGGTTTGCCAGAAGCGGCTTAGTCATTCTGGCCATATGACCCAGAAGCTGTCTGTGGACAAACGCCGGCTCCCTCGGCCTATAGAGTGAGATGAGCGCGCAACCCCAGAGTCAGCCACGACTGGACCTAATGGTCAGGGGTACCTTTACCTTTACCTTTACCTTTACCTTTACCTTTACCTTTACCTTTACCTTTACCTTTACCTTTACCACCATGCCATGCTAAATTTTAAACGGCAGGAAATAACTGTATGCCTGAATACAGCCCCAAATCTTAGCACGTGAGATCACAAGGCAGAACACCGTCTACTTTCTGGGTTAACTGGGTTGCAAAAAGATTTTTTTATATATTTTGGGGGGAAGAAAATAACATGGAAATGATTGCTAAACTTTTCCTACTTAGCTTTCCAGAAGTGGCTTTTACATGATGTGAGAGATCACATAAAACATGGAAATGGTTAGATAATGAAACATGGGGGAAATGAAATAAAGTGAACTCTGAATGCAGCCCTAGTGGTACTGAGCCCAGAATTCTAGAGTAATATGTCTAACCGGTATGTAATGGACAGCACCTAGATCACTGTTTTTGCACTTGTTGGCATCTGTATGTCTCGAGAGACAATGGAGTGCACCTCTGGGGGTGAAGTGAAACCGCTGGAGAATCACAGCTCCTTCCGGAGCTGCAGAGACCAGTAATTTGTAACTGCTGCCTCCCATGTTGTTTTTTGTTGCGTTGGCAGAAGTGACCTCTTCAGGGTACAATCCTGGGCAGTTTGTATGGAGGTCCTGGGCTGCCCAGACCACAAGACACACACACATGCACCCAGCCTTGCAGAGCCACACATTTGGCAGAAGCTTGGCTGCAGGATTTGTGAAAGGAGGCGTACAAGATGCCATCCAACCATCTTAGGAACTCCACTCCGGATCTGTGTGGGGTTAACTCCTTACCGTTTCTTCTCCTAGAGATGTCCCACAAGGCAGCGGGTAATGCTTTTGCACTAAATAAATATTAACTGGTAGTGGCAGTAATAGACTTCTGACACATCTTTCATTCCAGCCTCCTTTCTTCCAATACTGAAATAGCATGGAGCCCAAGCTGGCATGAATCATATTTTGTGCAAGCAAATGTTTGCAGAGAAACAACAGATAGGAAGCTATCAACTTCCTGTCAAGTCCCTTATGTTCTGCTATCTGTGCTCCTAGATAGTGGCAGAGATAGGGATGGAATAAAGAAGACACAGAGCTACATATAACGATTTCTTTAAAAGGGTATAATTTGGAAAAGCTTTCCTATTTTCACTTTATTGGTTATTTTTAGTTGAACAGCTGTTCATTCTCTGCGCTGATATAAAATTTGTCCTCATCATTTCTGAAAGGGGGAGGGAGAAAAAATATTTCTCTATTCCTGTAGCTGTAGAATTCAACTTTAGAGGTCACTTATTGTTTCTAAGTTCAATGTACTCAGGAAGGAATCTATATTCTTCTCATATGGTTGCTGGGCATGAAAGCAATCTCTAAATACTCAGAGGATAAAATGAGGTCAAACCTGCAATTCTGCCAGGCTGTCGTCTGTTGAAACCAACCCTCAGACCCTTTGCTTTGTTTCTCTCAATGCAGTTTAGAAAACATAGCACTGGGAAATTATTTCATGATAAACAGAAACTGAAAAGCACTCAGGAATCGGCAGCCTTGAGCTATTCCCCGAAGAAGAGTTGGGGGAATTTCAATTGGTCTGGTAATATTTTTTTTGCTGTTGAATGAAAAGCTATTCCAAAACAAAACAAGAAATAACAATATTTTAGTGGCACCATTCGTAACATCTCATAACAGCATTTTCTTTTTTTAAATATATATATATATATATTTTAAAAATCCAAATAGAGATGCTTGATGAATTTGATTCATGGATTTTTGCACTTTTCCTACAATACGGTGCTTGGTTCCCAAAAAAGGGAAGGGCACCCAAATGTGTCAAATATGTATATTTTGGGATAAAATACATTTATAACTGCATACATTAAAATAGGTTTTTAAATGCAATTTAGGGGATAAAATAGTGTACAAATTTTGTGCAGGCTGTTTTTTTTTAAAAAAAAAAAAAATGCAGATTAATGTGAAAATGAGACAGAATGGGAATTATGAATTAACAGAACACATGCAAAACCAGCACATAAGCATCCACCACCTATCCCTAACTGCAAACTCGCATCAACACAACGCCCACACGCCCAAATGTAACCTTCGTATGATTCTTGTTCCTGTGATGACACTTCTCTTTCTCAAGGTGGAAGTTGCTTAGTATATAATGGACTTGCAGCTATCCATTCTATGGAGTATTCTCACATGCCAAAACACCTGTTATTGGCTGACCAAGCACAATAGATTATTGAGACAAATCCACAGAATAACACAATTACAGGGTTATTGAAGGAAGCGTGGAGGTCAGATTCAAATTCCTGTTCTAAATTGAAATCCTCTTGTTTATTAAGCCATCAAGAAATAAATTCAAGCCATTCTGCTTTTGGGATTTCTCAGGGAGAAGAACCAGCCGTGGACCACAGTAGAAGTTGTGATAGGCAAAAATTAAGCAGTAAAAGGCAAATGGCTCAAGCAATAACTACTGCATTGACAAAATAAGTTAATAAATAGTTACCATGAGATGAGCGAGACTTGTGTACATTTTGTCATGAATGTTGGGCAGATCCACACCATGATTTTAAAGTACATTCAGTGCGCAGGGTGTCTCTAGAAGAATCCTGGAACTGTAGATTTTAGGGTGCCGGGAACTGTAGCTCTGTGAGGGAGAAACTGCACCCCTAAGCAGAAGAAGCCCTCTCCTACTGACATTGTCTCCTTCCCTCCTGTTTCAATTGCCCTCCCTTTGTTCTTAACCTTGGGGGAGATTATAAAGTGCACTGGAAAGTCTGTGCATCATTTCTGGTGACATCACACTGTTTCCACTGTCATCATATTTAGTTCTGGCTGGGTCAACTGCAAAACCGCTGAAGAGCCTCAAGCAATGTGGCACACAGTGACACTTTAAAACCTATGAGTATTTCTGGCCAGAAAAATGGGAAAATATAAGAATGAATATTTAAGACTTATGCTATCTGTTCAGATCACAAATGCACTATTTTGGTGCCATACTGCAATCAGAAATAACTGACACAGATGGAATACTGTATAAAAATATTTGCAACACTCTCTTTATAAGTGTGAACAAGGATATATAGAGCCAAGCAGTGAAAATTATGAGCATAATCTAAGAAAACTGTTTGCAGGTTGGGGGGAATTTGCGAAGGAGAAAAGGTAGCTGAGCATCTCAAATAGATGATTTTGTTCCCTGGGACAAAATGATAAAACACAATTGGTTGACCTCAATTCCACTGATGATATTGCCCTGCTTAGTTTAACACATTGCTCATTGGAAGAAAGGATCCTGCAGACACAGCAAGGCAAAGGATTTATTCATCAATAAGGCAAAGACAAACTGTACGGCTATCAGCACTACCAAAGAAACGTGGGGTAGAACAAAGAGATTCTGCGGAAAGTCACATTAGAGGAATGGTGATAGTGCTAGTAGCGACCCCATACAAGACATACACCAAAGCCAACAAACAATTTTCTTTAACTTGAAAAGGCTTGATAGAGTGGAATGAGCAGATAAAACGTCATCCTCAGTGGTAATATCTTGCCTAGTCTGTTCAACAATAGCTGTCTTCAGATAGCTTTTGCAAACAGATTTGGGCATTTGTTACAAATTTGCTTACCTGGTCCAGAGAGGGACCACTCCCTCCACCTCCGTCCCACAACTGGGGTGATTTATATACGGTTCTGTGCCAAAGAAGTTTTTAGATTGCATTGTGCAGATGAATAAAACTTGTGCATTTTGCTTTGCTCAATTTTCATGTTTAAATCTGAATTCAATATGGAAATATAGGATAGGGAGAATTGGATGGTAGGAAGATAGATATTAAATAAAGAGCAGTATGACCTGAGAAGAGCTTCAACCATGCAGATGCTACTTTAGGCAAAAAGTAGCAGGGAAACATTATACCAGGAGAAAGCTTTTCACTTTCACTTTTTTATTTTTCTAAACTTAAATTCACTGCATATCTCAACAGCATGCAATTATTATTATTATTATTATTATTAGTATTAGTATTATTATGCCTCATGAAAATTCTTCAACATTTTAATGCATATTTCTCCACATATCACATCCATGTATCAGTAATTTTGCCAAATGCACATGCTTTTGCAAGCAAATTCCCCCAATATAAAGCATTTTCATGATATTTTCATGTTTTGTACAGATGATGAACATGTTATTGTGAAAAAGTACAAATTGTTGAAAAGTCAAATGCAAGATAAATAAGTTAAAGATTAAATGGGCGAGAAATTTTGCATATGATATACAGATGAAACTTTACATAGGGTTTCCATATTTTAATATGGAATAATAAATAAAAGTCAGGTCACCCAAAAGTTGCTGAGCATTTTTAGACAAACCCCCAAAAGTTGTTGAGGTTTGCAACTGACTTGCCTAATATCCAGGACAAAGCACCGCCTTTCAGAAATCCCCCCTAACTTTACTAAACAGTAAGTTCATGCTTTTGTAACTGTTATACAGTCATAAACCCATAGGTAACATATTTAATGTTATTAAGCAACTGGGCCTAGATCTGCCTTTAAAAAAAAATGGCAAGGCCCCAAGCTTCCCTTGCACTGGCACTGAACATTACAAAACAAGACGGTTAGACCTTCCCCACAGTTAGCCATATTAAGCTTGTTCATAGGTCAGGATATGGATCTGAGAAATAGGGAACTAATTATTAACAGCTGCCTGATAATAATTTCAGGACACTGGAATAATTTCAAGAATTTGTCTCTGGAAGTTTGGTACCAAAGGGTGTGGCACGTAGCACTTCTTGAGAAGCTCACTCAAAATGTAAAAGTCGTAAAAGGACAAAGTAGAGGAGATGCCATACTTTTCCGTGTATAAGACGCCCCTTATTTTGGGGGACTCAAATTTCAGGAAATGGGGGGGGGGGGGTGGCACAGAATTGCTAAGCTTTTTTAGGGGAGAATTGCCCAAATTTGTTGAGCTTTTTTGGGGGGGACTGCGTCAACCAAACAACAACAACCATTGACGCAGCAACCAATGACACACCCAATAGCCATTGACAGCCACGGCAGCAACCAATCAAACGTCCACCCATGTATAAGATGGCCCCCACTTTAAAAAAAAAAAACCCAACAACAACCTAGTCTTATACACGGAAAAGTACAGTATGTTCAGGCATGCCGGGTTCCGCCCAACATTGTGGGAGCCCATCGCGTGCATGGCCTGTGATGTCACAAAGTGGGAGGAAGCCTTAGTCGCAGCTGTGGGAGGCCCAACAGAGCACACCACAGCCACGGGGGTGCCCAAAAGGGCTGCCCAGCTGTGGAATATGGAGGGCGCCCTGCCCCATCAGTGATAATGGGGCAGGGGCTCGGGCCCCCATGGTCCCGCATACATGGTGTGCCTGGATACATTTAAGATGAAATGGTTTAACTTTATTGATTTCACTATCAAAAGAGAACACAGTCATTTCCCACGCCAAGCCTTTGTGCATCTCTAGATGTAGGAATGCTGCTTCCTGAGTAAACAGTTATTGGATTAAGCCACACACACACACCTGGAAGAACAAAAAAAGAGAGAGGATTATGTTATTTTTAGTATTTGAGTCATAGTAATGTATTTACCTTGTCCACAATGTCCCCTACTGTAATGTATCACACAAAGCTTTTGCTCTGTTATGCAGTCTGTAATTTTATTTTATTCTAATCCCCTTTTTCTGGTTGTGTTGTTAAAAAAAAAAAGATTGTGAGGATGCAATTAGTTTTAAAATAAATAAGAATTACTTTTTTAAAAGCCTTAAATGAAACACACACATTTTTGAACAATATAAGGAGTTGTTTATAACAGTGCAATGGCATCCAGGAGCATAGGAGGGTATAGCCTACCCAATATGTTCTGCAAAAGGAATTCTACAAAAATTCTGCAGACCCTGCTTAGTCTACACACACATGAAGTCTGTTAGCTGTCAAATATTGTTCGCCTTCAGCAGGCTGTGAGCATGTGCTTTTTTTCTTGTGGGTATGAAAGGCATCATTCTGACATGACCTTATTTTAACATTGCTTACAAGGCAGTAAAAATGAGCTGGATCTCTTTCTCTTGGTCAGCAGTATGTTTGATCACCTATCATTCTTCAGTGCATTCTGATGCCCAGTAACTCAGCCACTTCTGGGAATTTAAACTCTGGAGACATTTAGGATAAAAGCACCAGACACTCTCAAGCGTCAACAAAAGAGGCAGTTTCTGTTGTTATCTGCCAAGCATGGCCCTGTAAATTTCGCGCAGAGAGAGAGAGAGATGCAGTGTGTGCTCAAGTACAGAGCTGCAGCATTTTGTTTGCAAAAAGATCAGAAGCTAAATATCTGGGATATATTATCACACTCACATCAAACTCTTTAAAGTACCCGAGTGTTTATTGTGCCCTAGAAGATGAGAAAGTGTGTGGACTATGAATGGGTGGATATTTGCAAAATGTTGCCAACCCAAGTGTTTTTAGATTGGTTTTATAAGCAGCACCTGTCTTTGTTTTAGCATTCCATGAAGGCTTGATTGTTTTATTATTTTTGGTTGGAATTTGCTTGTTTTTAAACAGATGTAGCTGCCCTAAGTGTGATACAGTTGAATGATGGGATAAAACCCTCAATCTATCTATCTATCATTTATCTTCAGATCTGAGTAATCATTGTTATTAGAAAGATCAGAAGAGACAACACACAAGGAAGTGTCACGGGGTCAGGCAGACTATCCCCACTTCTGCCATCAGTGTACACTGCTACCATGCCCCTCACCTCATCTGCATTCGCCGAGTTTGTGAAGAAACTTTACACATGCATTGATGAATGTGTATAGGGCTCTCCTAGACAAAAAGCCAACCCAATGTGAGTCCCCCTCACACATAGGCTGTTTGCACACTATACCTTTATACACACTTTAGAGCACATTTGAAGCACATTCCTTCGCTCAAAAAGGTCTGGGCACTGTAGTTGGTTAAGGGTTACTTGGAATTTTGACGGGTAAACTACAGTGCCCACAATTATTTGAGGAAAACTCTGAATGTGCTTTCCTTTGACCTGTCATAGATTTCTCCTGCCACCTCTCCACCAACTAATTCAACTTTGCTGTGCACTTGCCCCAGCTGTCGTAGACTGACTGGATGAAGAGGAGTGGTGGGAGGCATCAGCTGGGGAACCCCCACGGGAACCCCCAGGGGAAGGAGGCTCAGAGCCAGGGGATTGGTGGTGGGATGACGATGTGCGGTCAGAGGGAGATGATGGAGAAGACTGGGGGGGGAGGTGTCAGAAGCTGAAGAGTCAACAGGTTTTAGTGAGCAGGAAGAGGCTGAGGCAGAGAGCAGTCCAAACTCAGAGGCAGGAAAGGAGGGGAGACCAGGAGACGGAGATGTGGCAGGCTGCCGAAGAATCCAGGGAGTCTCCCCCTCCTGCTGCAACCATCTCCCCTCCTACCTTGTCTGCCAGAACAGTCAGAGAAATGAAGAGGGTGGAGCAACAGGAGACAAGGCGATGGACTCCTAGGCTGCTGGGGAAGGAACCAGGGAGGGTTCTTAGAGAAGGGAAGGCAGAGACCTTCAGTCCTCACAAGTGCCTCGTTGAGGCAAGAGCTACTGAGAAGAGCTGCTGTGATCACTAGGTAGGCCTGCACTGCTTTGGTTTCTTTGCATCAAGGGTTAACTTCACTGATACCAGTGTTGTTGTTTTTTATTGCTGACCTACTCCTGACAGCAGGCTGCCCAACCACTGAAGAAAGTGTGAATGTAACGGCGGGGAAGGTCCATGGGGACAGTCATCCTCATGCACCTTCAACCCCTGCAGCCTGCCAAACAGCTGAGGGAGTGCAGTTGCTAGCACCAATCAGCTATGGAGCAGATGGAGGCAGAGCACTTGAGATCCCATTTGCTTCCCTTCTACGCAGGTGGCGCTGTGGTTTAAAGCCTCAGCGCCTAGGGCTTGCCGATCGAAAGGTCAGCGGTTCGAATCCCTGCGGCGGGGTGCGCTTCCGCTGCTCGGTCCCAGCGCCTGCCAACCTAGCAGTTCGAAAGCACCTCTGGGTGCAAGTAGATAAATAGGGACCGCTTACCAGCGGGAAGGTAAACGGTGTTTCCGTGTGTGGCTCTGGCTCTGGCTCTGGCTCTGGCCAGAGCAGCGATGTCACGCTGGCCACGTGACCCGGAAGTGTCTCCGGACAGCGCTGGCCCCTGGCCTCTTAAGTGAGATGGGCGCACAACCCCAGAGTCTGTCAAGACTGGCCCGTACGGGCAGGGGTACCTTTACCTTTACCTTCTATGCTGTCCAGCTGATTGGCAGTGGGAATAGCTGAGGAAAGTAATACGTGAAAGCAATACACCTGACTGGGTCTCAGGCATTCATCCGTCCCTTCCCATCGCTCCATCGCGCACACGTGAATGTGTGAGTTGTTTCCACTGAGAAGTACTGAGATTCAGGCATCTGGCGATATGATCCGTACTGGCTGTTGGAACACACACAAACACAGAAGTCATCACTGCACCCCAGACTGGGAGAAATAATCCATTAACTATTCTTTAACAATTCAGATTTGAGTGCCTAAAAGCTGTTGGAGTGTTTTAACAAGTCGTATTTAAGCAATCTTCGCTATGCATGGGGAGTGAAGTGCCTGGGTTCACATGGGGTTTATCAGCAAGCCCTAATCAAGCACTTTATTCACAAGCCCACACATCCTTCTCCAGCAGTTCTCATCTGACTGCCGTATACATCACTTGCTGGGATATTGGCCAATTTCTGATAATCGGGCTGTGAAATCCATCATTTGCCCTTCTATGAGTTAAACAAGGGTCTCCTTCCATCCACATCATTTCTGCGATCTGTTATCATAGCCAAATAACATATCATTGCAATTGGCTTTCAAGAGACGCAGCGCTACAGCACAGTGTGCTGCGACAAAGTGGGCGCTTGCTTTTATTCCTAAACTGGCTCCCGCGCCTTTTCAGGAGGGACCACTTTGGGGCTTTGTGTTTCCAACCATTAGTAAAAGAGAAGGCAGGCCCAAGTGAAAGTATGAGGGTGTCAGGAGGGGAGGGGTTGTTCTCTGAAAACCTTACTCACAGCTGCAACAACAATATTTAGTGCTTGCGGAGAGAAGGTTTTCTATCACCATCTATCTGCTCTGCATGTGAGCCTTCATAAGTCATTGCAGCCTTTTCAAAGATCTCACTATTCTGTTATCTATCAGTTCTCACTTATTGTCTTGGAGGCCTGTTATCAGGCGGAAAGGTAGGGTGCAAAAGCTGTAAATGGATAAATAAAATGAGATGCCTCTACTAGATAGTTTATAAAATGATGCATGACATTGAGAAAGTGAACAGAGAGAAGTTTCTCTCATAACGCTAGAATTCATGAGCATCCCATGAAGCTGCTTGATCACTGTAAGAACAGGATTCTGTACTAGATGGGCCATTGGCCTGATTCAGCAGAGTCATCTCATGTTCCTGTGTTAACCAAATTGGTAGCATTACCTAGTAGTTGGAGGAAATGTAGGCCTTTAAAGACAGCAGCGGCATCAGCAATCAAAACTTTTTAAAATTAAAAAGCAATCATTAAGGCACTTGCAAAAAGACAACAACCAGAAGATAAAAGCACAAACCTCTGTCACTGCAAAATGGATTACACAAAATGGAAGTCTTAATTGTGCATCCTGGGAGAGGGTATTCCCCACTATGGCAAGATGTATTTCTAATTAAATTGCAGCAATTGTTTCTAATGTTGCGCCTATACCTATAAATTAGCATATGCAAATATTATGCAAATCTCTCTCTAACCCTCCTTGGGGAACTCAGTCAGCCTGTACTTGTGCCAATCTATTACCGTCAACTGTGTAGAGTAGCAGGAGTTTTCTTGGTATTGGTGCAGTCAGAAAGGTTCAAAAATGCAATATAGAAGCTTCCCAGCATCACAAAACCCTCCTGTGTTGGTGGCAGATGCATGGAAAGAACACCCTCTTTAGGAAGAGTTATTAGTGTGTGTGTGACGGGGGCTATGCATTAGTTTAAGAGGCCACATGGGTAAGAGTCGTGAGCACAGAGCTCTAATAAAGCACTAATTGGCAGAGCGATGCGCTTAGCTCCGTTCTGAATGCTGTTCATCTTAGCGACCTCTTTTGTGTCTGAGACTAAGGAGAGGTGTTAATTACATTGTGCTCATTTCCAAGGCATAGATTACGATGTCTTCCTGCTGCCACAGAAGCAAGGGGGGGAACAAAGAACATTCATTTTTCATTTGGGAGAAAATAAAGCAGTTTAAAATCCCACCCCCAAATGACTTCTTTCCTTTTCAGAAAAATAAAATAATAAACACACTGTTCAGCATTTGCAAAAGACGTAATTAGTGGAGCTGGCACTGCAAAGAATCTGCACAGCCAGCCAGCCTCTTTACCTGTGCTTGTTGGCAGGCTGAACCCAATATAATCTTTCCCCATTATCTGATTGATTCACTTCAATTCCTAAAGTGGGAGATTAAAATCCCTGTAAGCATTTTTCTTGCTGTTTAACCATATCACAAGTGTCTTCCCAGCTATTTCCTTTGTCTCTCTTTGATTCCTCTGATTGGTGTTATTGGAAATGTGGCTTTCTTCACATTTCACTGGTGGCATTGTCAAAGTCTGAAAAGGAGACGAAGCCCACTAAATTCACAGAGAACTAAAAATGAGCTCAGATCAGCTTCTAATCAAGGATGAACGGCTTCGCTGGATCAGTTCTGATTCCAGCAAATTTGCCTGTTTTGATTTATAATGGTGCTTAATCAACAGAACACTTGGTTGGGTGCCCCTTCAAGATATAATAAGTATAAAGCCATTGCAAGGGGGATATCATATAATGAGTGGCCCAAAGTCCAGGTTGTTCATTTGCTACAATCAAACAGTAATAAGGGGAAGGGTGCTGGCTCACAGTCAGGGCACATGCTTTGTATGTAAAAGGCAACAGGTTGAATGCCTAGCATCTCCAGGCAGGGCAGGGCAAAGACCTCTGTCTAAAACTTTGGAGAGCTGCTCCAAGTCATTATAGACAATACCAAGCCAGATGGACATAAGAAGAGCCTGCTGGATCAAGCCAGTGACCCATTTGGTCCATCATCCCATTCTCACAGTGGCCAACCAGATACCTGTGGGAAACCTGCAAGCAGGATCTGAGCATAAGAACGCTTTCCCTTCCTGCAGCTTCCAGAAACTACGATTCAGAAGCAACTGTGTAGGCAGAGCACAGGAAAATTGGTTTCCAGGTGGAGAAATCGAAATTGGAAACAGAATTGTTAGAACCCAATACTAAGAATTTATCGAGAATGTACAACTTGCTGTTGAAGTGGAATACAATAGATGAGACAGTGAAGTCTGCTATGGTTAAATGGGCACAGGACATAGGTCATGACATTATGTTTGCTGACTGGGAGCAGTTATGGACCACAGGTATTAAATTTACGGCATGCAATGCCTTACGAGAAAACATTATGAAAATGATTTACAGGTGGTACATGACCCCAGTCAAGCTTGCGAAGATTTACCATTTGCCCAATAACAAATGCTGGAAATGTAAAGAGACTGAGGGTACCTTTTTCCACCTTTGGTGGACCTGCCCAAAGATTAAGGCCTTCTGGGAAATGATTTATAATGAAATTAAGAAAGTGCTTAAGTGCACCTTTAACAAGAAACCAGAGGCATTTCTCTTGGGTATGGTCGGCCAGTTGGTGCCGAAGAAGGATAAGAATTTCTTTTTGTACGCTACTACGGCAGCAAGGATTCTTCTAGCAAAGTATTGGAAGACACAAGAGCTACCCACGCTGGAGGAGTGGCAGGCGAAAGTGATTGACTTTATGGGACTGGCAGAAATGACCGGCAGAATCCGCGACCAAGAGAGAGAGACTGTGGAAGAAGATTGGAAGAAATTTAAGATGTATCTTAAGAATTATTATAAAACTGAGGAGTGTTAAAATGCTGAGGGAAAAGAAGACGTAGAATTGCAGCGATAATTGGGTTTAAAAATTTAGGGTGGAATAGAGAAAGAGGACAAATTTATATTTAATTGGGTAAGATAGATTGCTGAATAATGGTACTAAACTAAGGATGCAAAAAGGGAAAGGTATGGGGAAGTCCGGGAAAAGAGGGTTATGAAAATAAGGTTAAGAAAATATGAGTTTGTTGTTTGTTTGTTTTTATGTTGTTTTTCTTTTGTTTGTGATAAAAAATTGGAAATTAATAAAAATCATTTAAAAAAAAAAAAAAAAAAAACAGAGCACAGGCATCCTTTAAAGCCCTATACAGCCCAGGACCCTCGTACATACGGGACCGCCTCTCCTGGTATGTCCCACGGAGGACCTTACAGTCTTCAAATAAAAACATCTTGGAGATCCCAGGCCACAGGGAGGTTAGGCTGGCCTCAACCAGAGCCAGGGCTTTTTCGACCGTAGCCCCGATCTGGTGGAACGCTCTGTGAGAAGAGACTAGGGCCCTGAGGGACTTGACATCTTTCCACAGGGCCTGCAATAGAGAGCTGTTCCACCAGGCCTTTGGCAAAGGCACAGTCTGACCCCCTCTCTCCTTCTGTAATCCTCATAGAACTCTAGCCCAATGGTGGCCATTAATTAGAATCTGAATTGATTTTAGAATGTATTTCAATTCATTGACTGTGATTTTATGTAAATTGTGCTATTTTTATGGTTGTTAGCTATTCTGAGCCATTCTTTGGCTGGGGAGGGTGGGATATAAATAAAAAATTATTATTATTATTATTATTATTATTATTATTATTATTAATCACAGCTAGTAGCCATTGATAGCTTTATCCTCCATTAATTTTTCCAGTCCTGTTTTAAAGCCATCCAAGTTGGTGACCATCACTATGTTCTGCAGGAGCAAGTTCCGTAGTTTATGTTATGAGTTTGTGTGTGCCAAACCAGTTGGTGGGGGGCAGGTAGAAAGTAGACTGTATGCGAGGCCCTTCTAATTCCTGGATCCAGCAGAGATTCCATTGCTGGAATAGCCAGGCCACTACAGATGAGTTCCAATCTATTGCTAAAGAGCTGGTTTTCCCTTGGGAAGGAGCAGTGCAATGGGGAAACCACTCAGACGCATGCTTTCTAGGCACAGCACAAGCGGAAGTGTGGACAAAGCCCTAAGAAAGGAGCACCCAAAAGCTAAGCACCCATTGGGATGGAGGCTGCATTAATCCTTTAATCTGAAATGCCAGCGTTAAAGCAGGCAAGCCTAATCCATTCCAGGTCAAGACTGTGAGTGGAGGGGATAAAGACACTATCAGGACAGATGTGGCGCTGAGACAAGGATGATGCTTTTCAGTGGGAGCAGTTCACACGGAAGCTCCAGAATGTTGAATAATGATCAAGGGATGGGAAGCTGAGTGATAGGAATGGTGATGTGCATCAGTCCCGCACTGCAGCTCCAGTGTGTTCCTTATTTTCAGATTTTGTTGTTGTTGTTTTCCAGCTGCCAACAGTAATGCTTAATAGCACCAGGCAATCCCATTTAGCTGTACTGTGTTACAGAAAGATTGGTGTTTATGCTTTGAAACAGTAGGCTTCAACAATGGAGAACAGGTATTTGGAGGTTTAGGAAGAGTATGGTCAGCTATGAGAGCTCTGGCTGAAAAAGAAAAAGGAACTTCAAATGACGTCTGTCTATGGACTCAGCAAATAAAACACGTATTTTAAGTGCAATATACAATGTGACACTAGATGGTAATGGTGAGCCTTATGGAAAATTCAATGCATTTTTTAAAAACGCTTTAAAAAAACATTTTCAGAACAGTTTTTATATGTGTGTAGATTCCACCTATGTGGATTTCTATATTTGCTTATTAGCTGTTCTGCCACATATCTGAGTTGGAAAATCTAAAATAAAGGGAGAGTGATTTGTCCTGATGCTACCAATGCTTGGTAATATGGTAAGATGTTATGTCCCTCTTCAACCCACATTACCACTTGCAAGATATTTCTCCATATTGGAATGTTGATTGTCTGATATAATACTCCATTTATAAATTCATTTTGTAAGATTGGTATCAGTGGAGGGAAAGCAAGGTCTAACTGATAAAGAGAGTCTGACCCAATTTTTTTAACATCGCTTAGAGAGTAAAATTCTTGAATCTATGATCTATTGTTTTGGCTTCACTTATTTAGCTGAGGTGTGTGAGAGGGAGGGAGGGAGGGAGGGAATGAACTGAATTAAGTCTGAATTGTGTTAAGTGTGCAAAGTGCTTTCTGGCACCTTCTCAACACATTTCTTCTCTGGATGTTTGAACACCTTTGTGATAATTACAAATGCAGCACAAATCCTGCTCCTTCCTGGAGCCTGCCTTCCATTTTCCATCTCAGCTCAGCCTGCCTTCCATTTTCCATCTTGACAACAAACTGCATCTCATTATCACACAGAGAGAGTACCTAGCTATTCTACAATGTGTATAGAATAGCTCACACGACCCCACTGCATTGGTGACTGGGAGTGGCCACCAAGACCATATAACACCAGTCCTGAAAGACCTACATTGGCTCCTGGTATGTTTCCGAACACAATTCAAAGTGTTGGTGCTGACCTTTAAAGCCCTAAACAGCCTCGCCCCAGTATACCTGAAGGAGCATCTCCACCACATCGTTCAGCGCCGAGGGCCTTCTGGCAGTTCGCTCACTGTAAGAAGTGAGGTTACAGGGAACCAGGCAGAAGGCCTTCTTGGTAGTGGTGCCTGCCCTGTGTAACATCCTTCCATCAGATGTCAAGGAAATAAACAACTATCTGACTTTTAGAAGACATCTGAAGGCAGCCCTGTTTAGGGACGTTTTTAATGTTTGATGTTTTATTGTGTTTTTAATATCCTGTTAGAAGCCGCCCACAGTGGCTGGGGAGGCCTGGTCAGATGGGTGGGGTATAAGTAATAAATTATGATTATGATTATGATTATGATTATGATTATGATTATGATTATGATTATGAAAAAGGGCAACCTCCAAATCCTCAGCAGACTCCAGAGGGAGAGAACACCTCTTGTGAGATTTTGACCAGCTTCTGCCCATCTGAAGCTGATACAGGCTCGTCTTATCTTCAACCTAACAGAGTAGTCCACACAGCAGAAGGATAAGCAGTATGTGCCACATTCTTAACTTTATTTACACTTCTTATGCTGAGAGAATACAAACATGCATCTTGCCTCTGTGAGAGGAAAGAAGCAACACCTCTCGGAAACAAAGAACACCGAGAGAACAGTGAAAAACAGGAAACCAGTGAACGTCACATCCAGTCTCCCATTCCTGTGGGAATCCAACAGTAACTCTGACTGTGGAATGCAAAACAATGTCTTGTGACTGCAGTTGCTGCTCAGTGAGGGAAATAGAAACCAAAATCCTCCCCCTTTCTGTGAACATCACTGGGCAGCATGTTCGTACAATATCAGTACAAACCCAACTTCTGCACATAGGTACAGTGTTGATCCCTTGATACAATCTTGGACAATAAATCAGCAGGAATTTCATTACCTGGCAAATAGGACACCGTTACGAGTCCCTTCTGAACACGTTCCTTAGCATGTTGCAGTTTCAATTGCAAATGCTTCGTGCTTTGCTTACAACCTTCAGAATTCAGCAAAGCCAAACATGCTTTGTTGTCCCAGTAAACCTGGATTTGACATTTGACAGGAATTTTCATGTCTTTGCACAATTGTAACAACCATTCACAATCTTTAAGTGAATAAGACAGTGCATTCAGTTCAGCTTCACCAGTACTTAAGCTAACTGTTGTTTGCTTCTTGCATGACCAATCAAATAGACCCTGATTGTACATGTAGCAAACTGCAGACGTACTTTTCCTGTCTGTAGTGTTACCACCAAAACTTGCATCTGCAAATATCTCAAGACCACCAGACTTCTGATTGTTATATCTTAGTCTGTAATGCATAGTGCCTTTCAAATAGCGAGCTATGCGTTTCAGAGCTTTCCAATTCTTAACAGTAGGATTGTTGACTTGTCTGCTTAGCAAATTACAGCTAACAGCAATGTCAGGTCTTGAACATCTGGCAATGAAGTTCAGTTTGCCTAGCACACTTCTGTACAGTGTAGTGTCAGAAAATGCTTCTTCAGTGTCATCTACCTGATAACCTGTTGTCATCGGTGTGTCTACAGGGTTAGCATCCATCAGATTTAGTTTGCTTAACACATCAGCGATTTTCCATGACTGGTGTACTAGAATGTTACCATCTTGATCTCTCTCTATTTCCAGAGATAGGTAGTTGTTTACCTCACCAAGATCTTTCATGTCAAAGTGCTCTTTCAGTTGAGCTAGGGCGTTATTGTACATTGTGACATCCTTCCAAAAGAACAGAATATCATCAACATAAAACAAGCAATACAGCTTCTTTTGCCCCTCCTCTTTGACAAATACAAATGGATCAGCTTTCCCTTGCTTAAAACCTAGAGAAAACAATACTTCAGTGAGTTTTGTGTGCCAACACCATGCACTTTGTTTGAGACCATAAAGGGACTTCTTCAGAGCACAAACAAATCCCTGTTTTATCTGTATGCCATCAGGTGGAAGCATATAAAGAGATTCACCTAGAGATCCATACAGAAAAGCTATATTCACATCGTGGTGACTAACGTGTAGATTCTCCTCTGCAGCAAGCTTGAGCATAAGCCTAATGCTCTCATACCTCACGGTGGGTGAGTAGGTCTTGTGATAGTCTTCTCCTGGTACCTGTGAAAAACCTCTGGCTACCAATCTGGCTTTGTGCCTGACTATCTTGCCATTTTGATCTGTCTTCGCTTTGAAGACCCATTTGCTTCCAAGCAGTTTCATTCCTGGAACTACTGGAACTAGCTCCCATGTTTTGTTCCTCTCTAAGGAATCAAGCTCAGCCTTCATGGCATTTAACCATGGCTCAGCATCCTTTGAATCCAAATCCTGGATTTCTTGGAAACTTGAAGGTTCAAATACCTTCTTGGAGCTTTTAACAGCTGCTACTGTTGTCTTAGCAAACTCATCAGCAAATCTCTTTGGAGGTCTGCCTTTTGTGGCTCTTTGTGACCTGTGAATTAGCCGTAGTTCTTCAACACTCTCCTCTTCCTTCTTAGGAGAAAAGTGGCCTATAGTGAACAATGGTTCCTCCAATTCTTGATCAGAACTTTCAGAGGGTCGCATAGAGGTTTTGCACTCTTGAAATCCTCTGAATCACCCGATTCAGTCTCAGACTCAGAATCAGGACCTTCATCAGTGGGTGTGGGTTGTTGCGGCAGCTGTGGCTGTTGCTGCTGCTGTTGCTGTTGCCTATTCTCAGTCTCATCACTGTCATCAGGATAACATTGGAAAATTCCCACATTCTCCCCCCACTTGGCATTGTACTCAACACTTCTTGTGAGCCTAATTGTCTTAGAGTCAGTCATCATTATTCTGTAAGAACCTTTCTGATAACCTAGAAAGATACCATGCAATCCACGCTTGCCTAACTTGGAGCTTTGTGGTGTGTGAACCCACATGTCAGAACCAAAAATTCTCATGTGTTTGATGTATGGTTTCTTGCCAAACATCTTCTCATAGGGGGTACAACCAATCGCTGAAGATAACCTTGTTACCAAAAAGGAGCAATGCAGCAGTGAGCAGCAGCAGCTTCTTTAGCTGCAGGTGGCTGTAAAGCCAGACAGGATGTTTGTGACTGTTACCATGGCAAGAAAGGGGCAGCCCATTCACCGTACTGAGCACCGGATGTTAGCTCAGTGTATGTCATCTGACCTGTACTGGAAGTACATGGGTGGAGTTTATTACTCTCTGCTGATGTTGTAAAGAGTGTGCAGACAGGTTTCTCTGTGTGGCTGCAAAGGACAGAAATAAAAGCATGTAGATACATTTCTGTCTCTATCTTTCCCCTCCCTGGGGATAGCAAGGGGGAAGAGACAAAGGAGCGGTGTGTTCTTCTCACATCTGGGAAGGATCGCCGATTACAGACCTCGCCTGTTTACCTGCCAGGAGTCGCAGCAGGGAGGTCAACAAGGAATTCAGCCGGTGCCTGGAGAGTGGCACATTCCTCTGACCGAGGCAGGATTCCAACAAACCTGTGATTATAACTGTAAACAAAACACGCCAAAGATTCCGCCCAATAACTCTCTGGAAGATTGGCATCATGCAGCAAGGTTTTTAACCCTTGAAGCAATGTTTGATTTGCCCTCTTGCAAAGTCCATTCTGCCATGGCGAGCAAGGACTAGACAAATCATGTTGAATTCCTTTCTCAGTCAGAAAAGCTTCAAACTGCTGAGAAGTGAATTCCCCCCCTCCCCCCGCGATCAGTGAAAATAATCTTTATCTTCTTACCATGCACATTTTCCAACCAAGCACAGAATTCCTTGAACCTTGGAAAAGCCTCTGATTTCTGCTCGAGATTGTACACATAAATATACCTGGAAAATGCATCAATGAGAACCATGAAGTACCTGTTTCCACCCAAAGAGGGCGATAGTGGACCAACTAAATCAGCATGAACAACCTGGTATGGTTCTGTAGCTTGCCTACTAGACACCTTACCTTTTGCAGCCATTTTCATTTTGTTTGCTGCACATGCCTTACACTTCATGTGGTACCTGCAAGGTTTAATAGTCATACCTTCAACCAAGGCAGGCATTTTAGATACTGCCTCAAAATGCAAATGACCAAATTTCCTGTGAAAATCATGAATACATCCTGCATGCAAACTTTTGTTAGAACCTGCAATGCAACAAGTTTCATCCTGCACAACATCATCAAAATACAAAACAAACAAACGATCAACATATTCAGCATGCAATACATAATCGTTTTTCTTTGTGATGGTGAACTTCTTGTTCTTGAAGGAAACGTCAATCTTCCGTTCATTCAGCTGCGCAACACTGAGTAGATTGTGTGCAGCATCTGGAACGTAGAGAACATCGTGTATCGACAAGTCCAAACTGTGAAGAACAACAGTTCCGTAGCCTTGACTGGGGATCGTGTGGTCATCCGCCTGGTGAATCGCACCTTCCTCCGGTGTAAAAGACATGAACAGTCGCTTGTCGTTGCATAAGCGGTGCGTTGCGCCCGTATCCACCACGAAGAAAGATCTAGACGTCTTCTGGACCTTTGCAACCTTTGGAGTGAAGTGTGAGACCATTGCCTTGTGCTGCGTTGTCCTGGACACCAGACCTTTGCCTTTGCCTTTGCCTTTGCCTTTGCCTTTGCCTTTGCCTTTGCCTTTGCCTTTGCCTTTGCCTTTGCCTTTGCCTTTGCCTTTGCCTTTGCCTTTGCCTTTGCCTTTGCCTTTGCCTTTTCCATGCGATGAGCTTTCGCTGCGCTGCTCTGTCTTGGCCCGGGGAAATCTGCATTCCCTCTTCATATGGCCTAGACGTCCACACGAGTAGCATTTCACTGCCTTCAAAGCTTTGGTGCCATCTGGTGGTTCCACTGCATTCTGGGATGACGTCTGTGAGGACTCCCCTTTACCCATGCAGCTAGTACCTCGCCTGTCCGCTTCATTCAGAATCATGGCAGTAACATGGGCTACTGTGATCTGAGCAGTTGGCTGAACAGCAATCTGAGTGGCAACAGACTCCCAACTTGAACCCAAAGAATGTAGAATCATGAAGGAATACACAGCCTCTGGAAAGGCGAGTCCTCTCTGTTGCAGCTCATGTCTCAGATTCTGCATCTCCAACAAGTGAGCACGGACATCTGCACCTTCAGCAAGTGCCATATCATGCAGCTTGGCATAGTAGAACAAAGAAGCACCAGCTTCTGTCCTCAAATGAGAATCTCTCAAAGTGTCCCAAATTTCTCTGACTGAGGTCTTATCACACAACAGACAGAGCTCTTCTGGGGATACTATCAATGTAAGAGTTCCCCTTGCTTTGGAATCCTTAGCTGCCCATTCATCTGTTATTGGAGCAGGGGGGGTTGTCTGTAATAACATTAAACAGACATTCTTCACGCAGAAGAGCCTCTGCGTAGAGTACCCACTCCGCATAATTCTTCTTATCGAGCTTTGGAATCCCAAAGGCATCAGCCAGTCTTGCATTAGCCATCATTGCTGCTTTAAACAAGCTGTGTCTGTGTACAGCTGCTTCACTCCAAAAGCACTTTTAAAAGTACTTTCAGTTTTCAAGTCTCCCAAGCCTGTGAGCCTGTGCCACGGCAAACGGCTTTAAAAGTTCAAAGTCCAGCCATAAAGCCATTAATTAGGAGCTGGCAGGCTGCCCGGAGCATGAGCACATACGTCTCATCAATTTTCTTGACGCGCAGAGCAGATAAGACCGTTCCATCTCTCTGTTCCTCTGCTGGCATTCTGATTCCGTTTATCTGGGCCCATAACCAAAAATGTGAGATTTTGACCAGCTTCTGCCCATCTGAAGCTGATACAGGCTCGTCTTATCTTGAGCCCAAACAGAGTAGTCCACACAGCAGAAGGATAAGCAGTATGTGCCACATTCTTAACTTTATTTACACTTCTATGCTGAGAGAATACAAACATGCATCTTGCCTCTGTGAGAGCAGAGAAGCAACACCTCTCGGAAACAAAGAACACCGAGAGAACAGTGAAAAACAGGAAACCAGTGAACGTCACATCCAGTCTTCCATTCCTGTGGGAATCCAACAGTAACTCTGACTGTGGAATGCAAAACAATGTCTTGTGACTGCAGTTGCTGCTCAGTGAGGGAAATAGAAACCAACACCTCTTCCCCCTTTGCTTTGGAACAGGTATCATCAGGGTTTGGGTTTGCTTTCCCTCTCTAGTTTTGTTTTGTTTCCTTCCTACCTCTCCAAGCAAGTGACACATGCCTTTTCAGGTGAAGTGCTATTTCCATTTTGACTCCCTGTTGTGCCCTCCACATGTGTATCTGGCATCTATTACCCTCCCATCAGTTTCCCCTCCCCAGTCTTCCTTAATCACTTGCACTCTGCTCTACCTCTCTCGGAGCTCCTCCACACCTACAGAATGATATAAGTCTCTGGTAGCCAGGTAGAGCAGCACTGTCACATTCAGAGCCATGCCACATATGCCACCCAAAGGGGCTGTGATCTCAAGCAGGTCACATGATTTGTGCAGGAGTGCGGACCCAGAAGGTGGTGTCCCGAATTTGTACTGTGTTGTGTTAGAAGTTATGCATTGGCAATAGTTATGCATTGGCAATAATTGCCTGTCATTCCAGTGGGGGTGCTCAGGGAACCCCTCAACCTCATCCAAACCCCTTCCAGTGCAGCAGATCAGAGGTTTGAAGTGTTCTCTTAATAACATAGTTCCCAGTCCAATCTGAATATATACCCAATCTGTCTATTTTTATAATGAGCTACATATTCTCTTATTCTGAATTCTGTGCTAATTCCCCCTTCTTAGGAAACCCAATTTTTGCTATGACATGCTATGACTCTTCAGTTAAAGATCTTAACACTTGGTGTTCAGTTATATTTGTTCATATACTATACCTTTTTCATTTAAAAAAATCAGAGGGGACCCACAGGCCATAATACCAATAAAACTTATCAGTAGACTACATTAATACATAGTTTGATAAACATTTGTATTAGTGAATATTAATACATTAAAATTGTTAATACCATATGAAAATATATATTTCCACAATTCTCCATGAATCTTTGGTAGATTCATCCTTTCATCCTGTTTGTTACTAAAATCAATGAAAGCAGACCAAGTTTCATAAAACTAATCTCTTTCTTTTTGTTTTATTTGGGTCCAAACTTGGCTAGTTAGTTTTTCTGCCATTGTTTGGTTGAAGAAATTTGAGTAAGGCAGAATTTGAGTAAGTGCAGGTTTTGTAGGATGGCTATGTTTGAGTTCTCTCTCTCTCTCTCTCTCTCTCTCTCTCTCTCTCTCTCTCTCGTGCAGATTTGATAAATTCACCTTTAAATACAAACTGAATTGAATCATCTTCCTCCATCCCTACTCCCAGGTTACTGAGGTGAGGATTGTGGGCTTAGCTTTGTGATTTCTATTAATAAAACAGTTTTCTCTCTCTCTCTGAAATAGTGTTAGCATACATAAATGTATTCCTCTGTTCCTCTGCTCCTCTTTTGGGGTTGCCATGAAAGCCTGCAATAATTTTTTTATAAAGAAAGTACCTGCCTCTCTTTGCTCTATCACATTCCACTTCTTATCCACTAGCAGCATGCAATTTCCATTAATGCAGCCTTCCCCTGCTCACTAGCACTCTCCAGCCATCTTTCCCCCAGCTCAGTTATCATGCAGTTCCTGAAATAGCCCAAGAAATTTTAAGTGTTCACTCTGGCAAGCCATCCAATTCCACTTGTACATTCATGCGAGGCATCCCGCTAATGAGGCAGAAGGGATTGTAGGCTGGCTGCTTCTTCGGGCTCAATATCTACTTTAACCCAACACTTGTAAAGTAGGTTGTATAATATTCCGAAGATATTCTTGAGGCTTGATTTCTCCCTGGCGACTTGCCGTGCTGATCAATGGCTATCAGACATGTATGACAGAAAAGCAATGTAGCTGCCACTCAGGGACCCGCTGCCTGCCTCATTGTCTGCTGAAAAGCCAGACACACAATCCAATTGAAAACCCTGAGCCCGTGCATAGAAGGGCACGTCTTAGTAGCTGTATTGGGAATCAGGTATATGAAGTGTACAATGATTGCCTAAAACACTCTGCTTTACTCCATTACAATGTCTGCCTCTCCCGGAAACACACTAACGTGCCTCATACCAAGACTTTCGCCACCATAAAACATATCGCAGAGTTGAAGTGATGCATTAACTGCAGTAGAACATCAGTGTTACAAATATGAAAGTTCGCTCAAGGTCCTAATCCCAGAAATTCTCCCCACCTGCACCAATTGTCCCATTCTGAACTCTTGAGACTGTGCAGGACATCTCACACTTTTAACTACGCACGCACAAAAGGATAGCTAATGGACAAATCCTCCAAGGTTGGTTTGTTTGTGGATTTATCTTCTGCTTGTCAATCAAATGCACTTTCAAAGTGGGGTGAAATATTAAAGATGAAAATGCATTGTATTTTTAGTAGTTTAAAGAGGAGCAGGAGTAAGACAAGCAATATTAAATACTTAATATTTCTACAGTGCTTTTGAGCATTCAGCGCACTACACATGTATTACCTGGTTGTAATCCTTATAATAATCCTTGTAAGGTACATCCGTATTGCCATTCCCTTATTGCAGATGGGGAGACTGAGGCTGAGCATCTCCTCTTCTAAGGATATTAAGTAAGTTTATGGAGGTGTGGGATTCAAAGCAGGGATTTTTTTTTCCTTTGGAGCTCAGTCTCTTAGTCACTATGCTAAACCTGATATTCTAACAAATGCAAAGAAAAATGCAAAACAAATCAGCAGCATTATCTTTAACAGCACAGAGAATAATGCTAACCATATTGAACTCCATCACAGAATTTGAATACCTAAATAAAAGGAAAACTTTACAGCTCAATTCTATGCATATTTATTTGAAAGTCAGTCCAGTGGTTTTTTTTTCTTAAAAAAAACGTTTAGGGTTACTCTCATTTTCCTACACATATTAAAATACCGCCCCTCAATGAGGCCAAACTTAGATTCACAAAATATTTAGGTTTATGCATACCCCCATGCCCCCACAGGAAAAAAAGCACTGAGTAAGTCCATGTGTACAATGGGGTTTACTTCCTAGGGTGTTTGCTTAGGATTGCAAAATGTTGGCTATGCTAGCTCAGGCTGATGTGAGTTGTAATCCACAACATTGGGAGAACACCATGTTAACTACTACTGGTCTGGATCCAGTATACCTGATGGAGTGGCTACTCGCATATATACCTCTCTGTCCCTAATCAACAGCATAAAGTAAATATTTTTTTTGTTGCTGCTGTTTCCTTCTTCAGAGTCTACATTGCTCTTGATCATTGATACAGCATCCCTGATTCCATTACCAGTTGTGATTCACAATATTCAAGATCTTGGTTCAATTTGATTGGCAACTGAGGTTGAAATGCTAAACAAAAGCCCCAACACATCCTACTCAACCTGGGAGATGATGGCCAGTTGAGCTCTAGAGCCCTAGGGAAAGTAAAGCTGTCTGGGTTCTGTGCTGTGTATAGATTTGATCTCTTCTCTGCCTCTTCAACAGTGTGATAGCCTGGTCCCAGGATTATGACAATATTAAGCATGTCACTGTAAACAAAAACAATTGCATTAATGAACAGAATCATCACCTGGGCCAAAGGTAGAACCCAGACATGGCTCAGTATCCTATATATATTCAATCTGAATTGGTAAAACCTCATATCTGGTTGTTCAAAGTGATTCCCAATCATTTGGAATACCAAGTGCAATATGTCTAATTCCCAATAAAATTACCTTCCGCATGAACATATTTGTGTTTTGCAGATCTGCACCCTATGTTCTGTATGCATTGCCTCTAAAATGGAATGGAATCGGCATCAGGGGCTAACTGAAGAATGCCCCAGGTGCACGTTTTCAGTTTTGGAGGTCAATAACACATAAGTGATTGATTGACCTCAAAACTTCATGGCAGGAAATCTATCCCATGTCAATCAGGCCAGGAGAGTTGCCATTTTAAAAGGACTATGATAGATGGGGCCAGCAGTGCAATGAAGTGGGAGACGGAGCTCCAATTTTTCACTGCAGCGTATACCAAAATGTCACCGTCTTCATTTGTAATATTCATGCGCATGCAACTTGCAAGATGTCTGCCTATAGTCTTTAAGGGCAGGTATCTCTTTCAGAAGACCTAAGCAGAACATTAGCTATATTTACTCAAAGTGTAATTACATTACATTTGTTCTGGATGAGACTGAACTATTAGATTAAACATGTAAGAGGGCAGGAGTGGGTTTTCATCACAGTCAAGCAAGGACACCATTTAAGGACAGTGGGAGGGGCAGACGCCCTCCACCCTCCATTTCAGAGTGTGTACCTATCATTTCTCAGGAGCACAAATATCTCTGGCTCTTATGAAGTATTAAAATGTAATTCCCCACTGGGATTGGTTGGTTCTACCTGCTACTCTGTTGCCCTAGGTGTTTTCATAAGGGAGTTGCTGTCAGAAAAGGTTGGGGGGCGGCGTGTTCTGGACTTTTGAATCTAGTTATAAATGCAGGTATGGTGAGCTTGCTAGGCAATTATGCTATCACCTTTGGATTCACCTTAGGATGTTGGTAACTTCTGACTTAGTAGAAGGCAATTTTATCAAACAGAGGTCAGAACCAAGGAGCTACAAATAATGATCTGCCCTTGGATACGGATGTAAATGTTTATGACCATCTAACTGTCACATGTGGTAGTAGCAGCAGCAGCAGCAGCAGCAACAAGCAAGCATCCTTTTGCATGTAGCTATGCCTAATCTGAGCCCAGTATGCAAAACAATTACGTGCTTATGCAAAATTATCCCTTTTAATGCCAGGCCTACCTTGATGCAATGCTTCTTTTGTGTTTGAAGGGCTTTTTTTAATTCCATGAAAGTAAAGATTTCACATGAACATCAGAGAACTGGAGCTGTGCAAATTGAGGCTGTTTGCAAAAGGAAAACTTTTTGTTGCTTTTCAAAGAGACATGCACATGGAATGTCTTCTTTTAAAGAACACCAGCAGACAAAGCTTCCTCAGTAGTCTCTGCTAATGATCCAAACTGCAGATGATAACTTTTCAGGACTAAGCTCATCTATTATGAATCATGCTGTAAAAATTTACACCAAACATACTGGTGTAGAAGCAATTCCCACTCACTGTTAAGTGTGCTTATATAGTTTGGCTCAGTTTGCCTGTAAAACTAAGGGAAACTATGGCTTAGCATGAGCATGTGAGCATGCAGACTCCTGGAGAGGAGATCCCAGCCACTCTGCTCATCATCCTTTGGGGAAGGGACCATTGCAGAGGGTATGCTTTGCAGACAGACAGCCTCAGATTCAATCATTGGTATCACTAGCTACAAAGACCAGTGATGAGAAATGTGAAAGAGATGGCACTCTCCAAAGGCCTGTAGCAGTCATAACACCTTTTCCATTATGGGGTTTCCATCCTCACACCTTTTTAAACCATGGTAAACTGGAGTAGTACTGGGACGCGGGTGGTGCTGTGGGTTAAACCACAGAGTCTAGGGCTTGCCGATCAGAAGGTCGAATCCCCGCAATGGGGTGAGCTCCTGTTGGTCGGTCCCAGCTCCTGCCAATCTAGCAGTTCGAAAGCATGTCAAAGTGCAAGTAGATAAATAGGTACCACTCCAGTAGGAAGGTAAGCGGCATTTCCATGCACTCCTCTGGTTCGGCAGAAGCGGCTTAGTCATGCTGGCCACATGACCTGGAAGCTGTACGCTGGCTCCCTCAGCTAGTAAAGTGAGATGAGCGCTGCAACCCCAGAATCCGCGACAGGACCTAATGGTCAGGGGTCCCTTTACCCTTTACCTTTAAACTGGAGTAGATACACCTGATCTTCTTCAGACAAATGCAATGGTCAGGGAAGTAACATCACCAGTGCTTGTCAGTTTAGACATAGCAAATTAAGGCCGCATTTGACAAGACAGTGTTTGCACAATGCATACAATTTAATGCAATTCATGCATTTGCTGATTGTATGGATTGTGTCTCATCTAGACTGGTCCTCAGGAGCATGTTGCATGTGCCTGAGACTGGTCAACACATGAAATTTTAACCAGTTCCAAACAAAGTTTCCATTTCCAGAATGAAAAAGACCCAATCTTCACATCAACACCACCTCTTTGTTGCCATATCTTTTTTCTTCCCAACTGAAAGAATAAGTGTCATTGCAGGGAATGAGTAACATGAATTTCCCTTGGTTTATGCACCCCATTTCCTCCATTAAACTTGGGGTCTCTGCCATTTCAGATGTATTATTTGTGACTATTAAGGCTCTAATACGCTGGCTTGAACATTTCCTCAGAAATATTCAGAGCACCATTTGCATTATAATTAATGCTGCAAAACAATTCTCGCTCCTGTCAGCTCCACTATTAATATTTTATAATCAATTGCTTGGTAAATCTCCTCTATTATAATCCGGTAACAGGGGGACCTTGCACTAGTCAAAGAAGGGTATGAAATAGCCTGAAGCCCAAGTGGCACACTTAACGTTTCCTCACTAATTGCTCTGTGTCAGGAAAGAGCTACGACTGCCGGCATTTCCTTCCCTTCAATAGAACAAAATTAGGAACTAAAATACTTCTCGGTGTTGCTCCATCACAACTGATTGATTCCCATCAAATCTGTTTAATCTGAAGTCAATCTATCAGCCCAGAGCAGCAAGTCTTTGATTGTTTTCTCATTTGGGAGGATGGATAATGTTAATAATAACTGGCACTTCTCTCCTTTCCCTCCTGCTTGGACCCCAAAGGCACAGTGAAAATATCAATTTAGAGCTGTCCCAGAATTTGCATGGCAATCATGTTTGTCACAGCTGCACTAACGTTACACCAATGTAACCCACTGTTGTTGGCATCTACCTGTCTTGAGAGTCAGTGGAAGAGTGTACAGTTGGAAGGTTACAGAGCCTGCTGAGGCTGTAAAGACAAATACGGGACAGACATGTTTTACTGCAGCTGGGGCCAATGAAGGCATCTGGTTGTGCTCCTGCAGATGCACTATTCTACAGCATTGTTGTGGTGCCCCCAGTGCAGCCAAACCAGTCGCACTATCCTAAAACTGCCTCTCCTTTGTGCCAGATGGCAGATGGGTGGGGCCCTCTTCCTCAAACTTGCTGGTAGTTAGAAAGGCAAAGAACAGAGTGGGAAGCTGAGGTGGAAGCTGCAGGCTAGGCAGCTGGGAGAGGCAGAGAGATGCCTGATTTCTGTTGGAACCCAAGGCTGTGGCTATGGGAGAACAAGGACACTCTTGGGGTGTTAATGCTGTGAGCCCCTCCATCTTAGGCTCAAGTTGTATATATGTGTAAATAAACCATAAAGACGCCATAGTCTCTGCTGTTCCTCGTTCCAAGATAACCAAACCATGGGTAAGCGCATGGAACCCCTGGAATCTCACACCGCTCAGAGCTTAGGGTAGTGTGCAACATTATTCTTATTCAGACACAGCTTTGGCCTCATAAGCTGACAGGCTATAGTAGATGTAGGGAGCTTTCCAAATGTTGTTGAACTATAACTCCCATCAGCTTCACCAAGCATGGCCAATGGGCAGGAATTGTGGGAGTTGTAGTTCAGCAACATCTGGAGGGCCCAACATCCCCCACACCTGAGTGACAGCCACTGTAAGTTTATTGAACTTGTTCCAACTGGTTATAGCCTTGTTCAATTTCATTGCTTTGCCTGATTAGTTTTTATGTTTCTAATTCTTATTTTGTATTTTCCCTTTTGCTGGGTACCTTGGGTACCATTTGCTGAAAAGGTGCCCTATAAATTTAACAGGTAAGTAAACAATTAATAGCCTCTCTCCTGATTGGTGTCAAGTTATCCCCCATTCAGGTGGTTGCTATACCACTCTACCCTCTCATAGCTGCTCCACAACTATTTTCTATTTAGGTATCATGATTTTGAGCAGACTCGTTGCTGATCTTTAACTTTGTGATTCACAGTTCACATGATGGTTTGTATGAGACGTCCTGAGAAATGCCAGCATTCATTCCTGCTGAGAAAATGAGAGAATTTCTATGCCCCTTGGATCTATAGCCAGCTCAGATATTTCATGCATTATGCCTGCGGTAGCCAATGTGATGCCCTCCAGATGCTGTTAGATCCCTACTCTCATCAGCCCCAAGATAGTAATATGGACAATAGCAAGGGATTATGAGAGTTGTTTCCAACAACTTTTGGAGGGTACCACATTGACTATAACTGCATTAGATGCTAAGGGGTGGATTATGTGGGCCATTTTGAAAAGGAGTTATTCATAGAGGTGAAAGTGTCCACAAAATGTGTTCCATATTCTTTGGATCTGATTCTATGCTTCTCTGTGAACTGAAGCATTTATCAGTCTTGCTTTTCATTTCTCTCTGACCCCACTGTTTACAAACCTCCCCCTCCTTACAACTACATCTGTCAATTTAGGATTTCACATCATTCATCTGCTGATGTAGACTCAAGCACCAAAATAAATCTATTAGTCTTTAAGGCGTCATAGGTGTCTTTCCGGGTTCTGCTGCAACACAGATACTCCTCTGGAAACTCTTTTGTCATTGATCTTGTTTATATCTTATAAGGCTATAATTACTTTGGCTGGGGGGGGATGAGGAATTTTCCTCGGGATTTGCTTCCCAGGGCTATACCAATTAATCACTTTCATGTGGGCCAAGGAGTACTGAACTGTTGATGGCACTAGGAGGAGTTTCAGGCCTGTGAATTCGTAAAGTGGTTCTGAACAATCCACACTGGCGGGGCTGCTTCTAAGCACAGAAATAATAATGGTCATGGTGGTGGTGATAACCCCCCAAGGTCCCAGCAGGATACAGCAATTTAAAATTCAACATTAAACATAGTTTTAAAAACTTACATTTACAAAACAAACACACACACAGCCCAGAGTGCGCCCTGAAAACATAAATATCAGGTGCCAAAGGCCAGGGTAAAGAGTTGTGTCATCAACAGCATTCACTAAAAACTATACCATGCCCTGAAAAGTGGTATTCTTCACTGGGCCATTGTTGTTTAAGACTTCTGGATCCAGGGAGATCTTCTTAAGGGGGGAGCACACCACTTCTTACTTCAAGGCATGTGGTTCTTCCCCCTCCTGCAGTGAAACCCTGATCACTCCTTGGACCCACCCAGTCAACCCACTACAGCCAGTTCGAAGAAGGCAAGATGAACATGGGTAAAAGGGGTAGGTTGGCCACACTGCTTAATACACAGCGACATCCTAAGGCCACAAAAGGTGACAAAACCAATCCAGTGCAGATGGAACAGGTAGTGCTTTGGATGTCTCCAGTGAGACCCAGGGTGGTGTAGTGGTTAAGAACGGTAGACTCATCTGGTGAACTGGGTTCGCTTCCCCGCTCCTCCACATGCAGCTGCTGGGTGACCTTGGGCTAGTCACACTTCTCTGAAGTCTCTCAGCCCCACTCATCTCACAGAGTGTTTGTTGTGGGGGAGGAAGGGAAAGGAGAATGTTAGCCGCTTTGAGACTCCTTCGGGTAGTGATAAAGCGGGATATCAAATCCAAACACCACTTCTTTTTCTCCATTGGACTGGTTGGAAGCAGGGGTAGTGAGGTCAGGAGCAGGGAGGTATGCAATTGCTGACTAGTTGAGAGCACCCTATGGAGACATGGGCTGTGACTCATATACTGCCACTGGTGAAAAGTATGTTCAAGCTCTAATATGCTGAAGCGCCACTGAGACCAAATACAAAGTTTGTGTGCAGCTTCCATTCATTTAACGGCACTTGCACAGGAAAACATCCTGGTGACTTGGGCCATATAACAGTTGTGTATTATGGATGTTTCTGTATCTTCCTTCCTAATTATTGGCATGCACATAGATCATCTTTGCTGAGGCAAGACAGCTCCCCTTTTGGATTCCCTCTGTGCATGTCTGGGTGAAAACATGGGACAATTTTATTTCCATTACAGCAAATTCCTGCTTTTTATATGCATCTTTCCTCTTCATTGGTGGGACAGAGGCAGCCAATGAATTTCTCACTCATTTGCCAACACAGCTAATCATTGGCTAGCTTGCTACTCTGCCAGAATCACTGGAAAAGATAAATCCCCTTTCCCTAAGGGACTGGTTTCTCTACAGGTTTTTCCATCATTGCTTCCCCCCTCCCCCCCATATAATATGGATAAAGGGCCTATGGCGCTATTTGCCTTAAAGTTACATTCTTCCTCTAATCAATCAGACAAGCAGAGTAATGCCACTATCTGATCTACCATTAATTAAAGAGACAATTATCTTAAGAATCCACAGGCTAACATTCTCCATGATTAGTGAGAGATCATTATCCGCTCGGATAGGAATTCTGGTTATATTAACAACAATGTATCAAGTCCGACTGGAACTATTATGCTCGTATATTAGCAGGATGGATAATGCATATCACTGATTGTTCCTCCACATCATTAAACCATATTCATAGAACAAATATTTACTGACTTGCATGTATACTTTGCCTGGCAACCTGCACTTGGAGCAATTAAAAGCATACTAGTGAGTTGAGTTATGGGCGTCACAAGGAACATAATCCAGAGTTTTCTGATTATTATGGAACTGAATTTTCTGACTGAACATTGCTCTAATTAATTATCTTTGACAGTGAAGGCAAACAATTTATCTTTGCAAATGGGAGACAACTCTAAGAAAGTAAAGCAAGATCTAAGCACTCCCACCTCCACAAGCAACATTAATTATAGAGTTTGTGGGTCATAAACCAAGGTTTTGTTTACTCAGAAAAGCAATGCTAGATTTTTTGGAGTGTTTTATTCCAGTATAGGAAATGGCATAGTTAAATGTCCACATCCTGAATTCTCAACAACTTCTCCTGCAGTGCTGCTTAGCTTGAGAAGAGCTGAAGAATGGCCCACCGACTGAAAAGTTCAGGGCCAAGGCAAATGAGACACCTTTAAAGAAAAACATTTGAAAATTAGCCTGTGCAAGAGCTGCAAACCTGGTCAGAAAGCAATACTAATGCCTTTCTACTTGGGCCATATTTATGATTGTATAAAACACAAGAAATCATTGGTTTTTTAAAAAGTACTTATTGGTAAAATTAATTAGACTGGAAGGCATACAGGGGGTGAAGATATGGGGGCCCTGTATGTTTTATTTCATGGATAGAAAATAACCTGGTGAAGAGAGGGACTGTTATGAGACTGACCAGATATCTCTGGGCATATTGTCCAATTCAGACATCAACTGTAGGTGCTAAGGTTGTCAGGGACAACTTCACTAATTAGGTCTCTTGCTTCTCATTACCTCAGTACTCTGGCAGAAGCCCACTTTCCCTTGGGCACTGATGAATGAATTGGTACTTAGGTCAAGGCCACTTCACATAATATATTTTAAAGTAATGTGGCAAACCTATTCATATTTGAAAAAGAACACATGAAACTTAGAGAAGCATTCATGGTGGAGCCATGATTGGGTGGAGTTCCCTACCCTCAATGGGAACCTGAGTTTGCTACTCTGTAGTGTTTGGAACATCCTTCATTTTGAACAGATGTACTTGAGGTGAGTTTGTAGCCACAGCTGGCCTTGCAAAGTTTAATGCAATAATCCCATAAGCCAACACACACTCTGTGCACTGTGTCACACAAACTTTTATTTCTCTGTGTTGGAAGCCACAACCAATATCATAGATTTCATGAGTTACGCCACAGAGAGAGAAAAATTTGTGACAGAAATTCTTATCTTTTGAAGTGGTCAGATCTTCAGCTGCAACAGTGGAGACGAACATCTGCTGCCGTTGAGCATGAGAGGCGAGAGAAGCGTATTGATTTGTGGTAGCTATACTCTCCACTGATCAGGCTGACATGCATCCAAAGTTTCTGGCAACAGAAGGCATGAGAGGCTGCAGAAAAGTCATCAGGAGAACATGCATGATGATACCCAGCTCTACCTCTCATTTAAATCAGAACCAGTGAAGGCGGTGAAGGTCCTGTGTGAGTGCCTGGAGGCAGTTGGAGGATGGATGGCGGCTAACAGATTGAGGTTGAATCCTGACAAGACAGAAGTACTGTTTTGGGGGGACAGGAGGCGGGCAGGTGTGGAGGATTCCCTGGTCCTGAATGGGGTAACTGTGCCCCTGAAGGACCAGGTGCACAGCCTGGGAGTCATTTTGGACTCACAGCTGTCCATGGAGGCACAGGTCAAATCTGTGTCCAGGGCAGCTGTTTACCAGCTCCATCTGGTACGTAGGCTGAAACCCTATCTGCCTGCGGACTGTCTCGCCAGAGTGGTGCATGCTCTGGTTATCTCCCGCTTAGACTACTGCAATGCACTCTACGTGGAGCTACCTTTGAAGGTGACTCAGAATCTACAACTAATCCAGAATGCGGCAGCTAGACTGGTGACTGGGGGTGGCCGCCGAGACCATATAACACCGGTCTTGAAAGACCTACATTGGCTCCCAGTACGTTTCCGAGCACAATTCAAAGTGTTGGTGCTGACCTTTAAAGCCCTAAATGGCCTCGGTCCAGTATACCTGAAAGAGCGTCTCCACCCCCATCGCTCTGCCCGGATGCTGAGGTCCAGTGCCGAGGGCCTTCTGGCGGTTCCCTCATTGCGAGAAGCAAAGCTACAGGGAACCAGGCAGAGGGCCTTCTCGGTAGTGGCGCCCGCCCTGTGGAACGCCCTCCCATCAGATGTCAAAGCGATAAACAACTACCTGACATTCAGAAGACATCTTAAGGTAGCCCTGTTCAGGGAAGTTTTTAACATGTGATATTTTACTGTATTTTTGGTTTCTATGGAAGCCGCCCAGAGTGGCTGGGGAGGCCCAGCCAGATGGGCGGGGTATAAATAATAAATTATTATTATTATTATTATGCAAAAGATCTTCTTGTCCATTAAGCCGAAGGGCAATTGTACAGTTGAGGGGAGCTGTGACAAGTATAGGTTTTCTATGTGTATAGGAAACCACCTTTGAATAGTGGCTGAATAGGAAACCACCTTTGAATAGACCTGTTCTTGCACCATGTGCAATTGTTAATCTCAACTTCTTGACTCTTTAACACCATTCACTAAAAGTGTATGATCAAGAATTTGTGAGCTGCAACTTGACGGGCACTGTAAATACAAGAATTGATTAGGAACCCTAAAATATGTTACTATCCTTCCTCCATCCCTTCCTTTTTAAGACAGAAAACCAAGTAAAGACCTGCTTTTCATTGAATGGGGAAAGTCATTTCAGGCTGAGCTGAAACACAGAAGAGGTGGAATGGTTTTCACAAGCTCTTTTCATGTTTGCAATTGTAAAGAGAGAGAAATCAATTCAAATTAAATGAAAAAGAGTGGCTTCCCTTGGGAACCACAGCTGGAGTTTCGTGGAGATGCATTATCAGAAAGAAATGTCAGGAGGAAGGGACACAGTAAAGATGTCTGCTTTATAAGGATTTTTGTTGTTTTCTTCAATATGAGTGGTCTGTCTTTTATTCACACATTTATAAAACGAATGCCCCGCCACCCCCTGTTTAAAATAAGTTAAACCTCTTAAAGTACATCCAGCAATCTCAAGGTACCATTTCTAGGTAGCCTCAATCAAATTCACTGCACTCCTTTCTAGCATGTTTCCCAACTTTGTGCTGGACAGGTTAAAAGTAACTACTGGGAAAGTTTAGGATTCTGTCTCAGAAGCACTTGATACTTTCCAGACATAAAGCGTTGTTGTAAAGGAGCAGCCATTTCGTAATAAATAGGAACCAGTTCACAGATTCAACCTTAGGACATAGCAATTGCAGTAGAATAAGACAAAGGCAGTTGTGAACAATACACACTTCATATGAATGAATAAATGAACTGAATGGGGCAAAGGGGGGAAGGAAGGCAGCACTGATGATCCCAATGTGAAGACTGGTCACAGTTAGTGGTTGCAATCAGGCACAAGTGACAGAAAAGATAATCAGTGCTATAAAACTGTCACAATTATAGATCACTTCACAGTAAACAAATGAAAAAGAGATAGCAAACAGGATGCTCATGCAACCTGGCAACTAAATCCATGACCTTGGTTATAGCCCAAATACCATAGCAACCAACCCTGTCAAAAACATCTGAGCAGGGAAAGTCTGGCATGTCTTTGTTAACTTTTAAGACACTTAACCTCATGAATTCTCTCCCTATGTCACTGGTCTCCCTTGCCTTTCTCTCTGTGTGATTTGAAAGCTTGTTAGGGTACTTTGCTTTTTGTTTGCCTAAGACAGATGTTGCTGGACAGCTCCCATCCTCTCTGACCATTGACTATGCAGGTTAGGGCTGATGGGAGTTGGAGTCCAACAACATCTGGAGGGCCACATCTCTGGTCTATCTATCCCTCCATTCATCTGTGGGCATATCTACTACACCAGTGACAACATATGGGGAATATGTGCACAATCCTCTACCATGTATTGTTCTCCTGTGGTATGGTAGCTGCTAAAGTGGAAAGATAATGCCCTTCCTCAATAATAAAGGAGCCAACATCCAAGGTAATATGCCACTGCAAGTTTATCACTTTGTGTTTGTTGTTTAGCACAAATAAAAAAAACCCAGAAATGTCAGCAAAGGTTCAGGCGGGGGGTTGAGAGAGACAAATTTCAACCATGAGTTTTGGTAGTCCACTGCTATAGATTTGGAGGGTTGGCATTTGGTCTGGAAAAAGTCCAGAAAGTATTCTGGTACTAAGAAGAAGTACTAATTTTGTTCTTTTTCTGATATGGGAAAATCTGCATCAACAAAGAGAGCACTGGGATGTTTACAACTCAAGCATGATGCCATGGGAATATGCACTCATCCACCCCCCAAAAATGAGTGCATATTGCCCTCTATGCAGTAGGATTCTTGGGCTTAGCACACCATTACTTAGACATTTAGCACACTTGGGCTTAGCACACCACTACTGTAGCAGCCATTCATTTTGTTAATCCAAAACTCAGGCTGGGCTTAGCAAGAAATACATGTGTTTTTGGGATACCAAATTTATTTCTGGAACAAAACCAATTGGTTTGGTTTTGGTCTGCAAATCTCTACTCCAAGGCTCTTCTGTAAATAAGTCCCAGCCAGTTGAATTTTCCCTGTTGAACTGCATTATTAAGAAATAATAATTTAAGAAAACCTCATTTGAGGAACACCTTGTAATGGTCATGGAGGGTGGGCAGAGTTATCCTCACATTGTTCAGGTTATATGCATAACTGTATCCCACAGCTGCTTTCACAAAAGTTATTGAAGGCAACTCAAAAAAGTTTATAAAAAGTAAAGTCTATTAGAGCATTTTAAAATGACTTTTAAAAGTGCCTTTAAAAATGACTTGGTAGCAACAGAGAAAGGGAAAAACAGAAGCCTGCTAGCAAAGTTTATATTTAGAAAAGCAAAGTCAATTTGACATATGAAAAGTTTCTCTTCACAGGTATAAAAATTGTTTCTATCAGGTAGTAGCCATCTGTCCATCATAATCATATCTGAGCTTGTGTTAATAACTGAGCAGCTTAAACAAAACAAAAGCAGACCCAGCTGTAAACTGAGTTGTGAAGAGCAATTCATTAATGCTTGCAAAAAGCTTTGTTGGATGCTGAGGAAGGTGGCATAGAAATGCAAATAAGCATTGGATTGTTACATAACTCCCAGAAAAAGCAGCCAGAGCAAATCCTCCATTTGAGAATAAGCCCTGCACACCTGTATCAGGAAGGCACCAACAGAAATCAACAAATATGACCTTTCCTCTTTATGACTGCATTTCTAAAACCAAGATTCAAGCAAAAGTCTATTAAAAACTCTCTTAAATAAGTATATGCACCAGCCATAGGAACACAGGAAGTTGTCGTGTACAAAGTTAGACCATTGGTTCCTATAGCACAGTACTGTCTACATTGGCTGGTAGCCAAAGACATTCTCTATTACTAACTACTGTATAGCTGCTCATGTTTCCCACCATTGTTTTCATTGGTAGGTCCAAAACAAGGATCCACAGACTTGATAGCAATTTAATGAGCGCTCACTCTGAAGCTTGACAATATTGTATCATATATATGCAAAGTGCAGAACAGACCAGAGTCCTATCAACTTCCATAGGTCTTCTGTGCAAGCAACAAGGCACCTTTGGGAGTCAAATGTTCTGTACTTGATAGCCTTTCTGTTTCAATGGGAGGGTTTCACACCTCAGCATTTGAATGCTCCATTGGGGAAGAAAAAGAATATACACACCTTTGAAATTCTCTGCAGTTCTGATGGTGTTGTGGCTCCAAATGCAGTATGTCAAAATGCTTCCATTAAAATGGATTGAATATTTGCTATAGATTATGCTCCTCCAGTGCTCCAGTTGGTGTTTACAAGCAGATGTTTAAAATTCAAAGCCCAAGTCTATGTTTCAAAGTTGTTCTTTCTGGAGGGGGGTAGAATCTATTTGAGCAGAAATTCCTCTGCCGAATGAACTTCTAATGTGGCATCTGTGGCTTTGCCTCAAACTAAAACTCCTTTGAAAATTTGCTTGACCTGAAAAAGAGATTTAGAGTGATTTGTATGCAGATAGGTTTGTTTAACCTGCATGTATTTATGCAATCATTTTCAGATCAATTGAGAGAACCTTCTCACAGGTGCAAAAGCCCACCCACCTCCCACAAATTACTCCCAAACTTCCTAGCCAGAAGGAAAATCTCCACATATATAGCCTAATAACATAATCAGATACACATTGGGAGTCTCCCTGGAGAGTTGGGTCTTTGAAAACCTTTCCAAAGGGAAATAAACATGGGCTGTTAGATTTCTGCCGTTTCAACAGAAGGACAGCCGAGATTTGAACAGGCAAACTTCCAATCTGTTTTCTATTTTCTAAGGGTTTGTTTTTGGGTACAACAGCAAGTAACAGTCTGGGCAAAGCAGTCCAAGTGGAACCCAGGTAAGAAAAAGAAGAAAAGTCAAACTGCATTTTAAGCTCTGGAGACGAAACCTTTGGGACAACGATAGCCCTACAGTTTCCACTTTGCTGGCATTTTCTTGCCTTTTCTTTATATGTCACATTCTTCATTAGTTAAGTGCAGAGTAATCAGCATTGTGAAATTGTGGACTTCCTCAGTTCAGGGTAGTGCAGAAGGCTGAGCACAGGAAAGGTCAGGGCTCTTTTTATAGAATTCCACTCACAACAGATAAAATCAAGGGTTCCCTAAGCAATTAGTGGTTAGGTCCCTGTGAAAGTAAGTACCTTTCAAAATGGTTTTGACAGATAGGGGAAAGAAGTGAAAAGGAATTAGAGATTTATTGAATTTGGGGAAGAAGCAAGATTGCAGCATACTCTAGTTTATCTCTTGGATGCAACTGGCTTTGCTATTTGGTATCTTCAGAAAAAGTGAAAATGAGGGTTAAACTCAGCTTGATGTGGTAGATTCGTGAACAGAATCTCCTGGGGGGTTGATATTTTTAATATACCTATAATGCTTCCACCACAAGGCAAATAGCAGCTTTACAAGGTGATTTATATAAGACAAATGGCTCACTAGGATTTTTTGAAAAACAAAAACAAACCTGTTAGGGCCCTGATCAGAATATATATTTTCAGGAAATCCTTTCACAAATCTCCTGCATCACATCTAGTTTGACCCTGATACTCTTGTGCCAGTGTAATTCAGAGCATAGAATGCTTGAATTCTGGAAGATGTACTACTCAAAAATACATTTATTTCACTCTAGCAATAGTTTCTAGATCAGTCTAGATGTCAGATTCTTTGGCGATCACTCATAGCTGAGTAAGATTGTCTTCCATGAACATGGTCTTAACAGTGAGTCCACAAGTGACTGTGGAGGCCAATTCTGGATCCACACGTACTTCCACAGTGGGTACATAAGTTTCTGGATGAGAGTTTGCCAAATGTGCCTTCCTCTTAGCACGTTTCTCCCTTTTGTCCTGAGTTTGAGTGTCTTCAAAGTCCATGACACCTTTGATAAAGGCTGTTCTCCAACTGGAGCACTCGCAGGCCAGTGTTTCCCAGTTGTCAGTGTTTATACTACATGTTTTTAGATTTGTCTTGAGAGAGCCTTTTAAACCTCTTTTGTTGACCACCAGCATTACACTTTCCATTTTTAAGTTCGGAATAGAGTAGTTGCTTTGAAAGACGATAATCAGACATCCAAACAACATGACCAGTCCATCGAAGTCCATGTTGAAGAATCATTGCTTCGACACTGGTTATCTTTCCTTCTTCTAGTACACTGGCACTAGTTCGCCTGTCTTCCCAAGCGATAGGTAAATTTTTTTGGAGATACCTTTGATGGAATCTTTCGAGGAATTGGAGATGGAGTTTATAAGTGGTCCACATTTCACAAGCATACAGTAAGATTTGTAATATAATACCTTTGCAAACAAGCATTTTGGTTTCCCCGGTCCTCAAACTCTCTGCATTTCAATCAGGATAAAGCTGCCCTCGCAGAGCTCAGGTGATGCTTGATTTCGGCATCAATGTCAGCCCTTGTGGAAAGACCAGGTAGGAGAAGTGATCAATACTTTCCAACATTACAGCGCTGAGTTGGATTTGTGGTGCTACAGAAGGGTTGTTTTGTGCTTGCTGGTGCAGCACTTTGGTTTTTTGGATGTCGAGCGATAGGCCAAGCTTTTTGTAAGCTTCTGCAAAGATATTTAGCATGGTTTAGAGGTCGTTCTCTGAGTGTGCACACAGTATGTTGTCAGCAGCATACAAGCTCTATGATGGAAGTTATGGTAACGTTTGCTTTCAGCCTACTCAGATTAAAGAGCTTTCCATCTGTATGATATATGTTTTCTACTTAGGTGGGGAGTTTCCCTTCGACAAAGTGTAGGATCATGGTGATGGAAATAATAAATAGAGTTGGGGTCATAACACAACCCTGTTTAACACCTGATCCCACTGTGAATTGTTCACTTTGAGAGCCATTGTTATCGGTGATTCTTGCTGACATTTTATCATGGAGAAGCCGAAGGATGTTCACAAATTTATCTGGGCAGCAGATTTTTAGAAGGACAGTCTACAGGGCATTATGATTTACAGTTTCAAAGGCCTTAGTCAGGTCAATAAACACCATATACAGGGGTTGGTTTTGCTCTCTGCATTTTTCTTGAAGCTGTTGAGCGGTTAAAATAATGTCCAGTGTCCCTCTAGAAGGTTGAAAACCATTTTGGGGTTCAGGAAGGGTAGCCTCAGATATTATTAGGAGGAGGTTTGCTAAGATCCTTGCAAGAATTTTGCTGGCCACAGCTAATAAAGAGATGCCTCGATAGTTTCCACAATAGGTTCTATCACCTTTTTTAAAAGAGATTGATACTTTTGGCATCCATAAAGTCTGCTGGGATCTCTTCTCTCTCCCAGATTTTTTCAATGAGCTTGTGAAGTTGTTGTGTAAGTTCAATTCCACCCACTTTGGAGACTTTGGCAGGTATCCCATCAGGTCCGCTGGCTTTGCTGTTTTTCATTTGGTTAATGGCTGTACACAATTCTCCCAGGTTTGGAGATACTGCAAGCTCATCTCTAATTTGTTTTTGTGGAATTTGTGAGAGGACCTCAGCAGCTATGGGGGAGTTGTGGTTATGGAAATGCTGGTAATGTTCTTTCCAGTGCAGTGCAATAGCTTCTTTATCTTTTAGAAGTGTGGTTCTGTCTATTGAGTGTAGGGGGCATATACCATGATTTATTGGCCCATAGATGGTCTGTGCATCATGAGTGTTGGCTAAGTGTTGGATCTCTTCAGCTTTTTTTCTCCACCAGGTGTTCATTAGTCCTCTGGTTCTTCTTTGAACCTCAGCCTTGGCATTGGCATAGCTATTTTTCTTAGTGGCGCATTTTCTCTCTCTTTGCCAGATCTGAAAGGCCTTCCTTTTCTTGCTAATAATGTGTTCAATCTCACTGTCATTTTCATCAAACCAGTCCTGGTGTTTCTTGGTTTGGTATTCAATAGTTTGTTCACAGTCTGTATTCCTCGATGTTGTCAGGGAACTCCAAAAGCAGATTGTCCTTAAGATCACTTAGCCTAGATATCAGATTATGTCCATTGGCACTATGGGATAACCCTTTTGCAATTATAACAGTGCAACATCAACTTCCAGCATTTATTAAAAGTAATTTCTATAACACTTTGCCGTCTATAAAAGCCATACAGTTTTCATGATGCCTTCATAAGTTAGACTAGAAGTCTGTGGTTTATGTGTGGCTTCTTTCTTAATAGCTGAGCAGGTGCTTTGAGATTGGATCATCATTCAAGTAATCAAATCCAGTACACTGGCCGCTACGCTAGGAAGCCTCCCCACCCATCTGCAATGCCATGAAAATGGCTGCACTGCAGATTCAAGGATAAGTGATCCCATTCTATATCCACTTTATTGTAAGTACAGTATCTGTTTTCTCTGGATTTGACCGTAAATGATTTAAGTAGAAATCCTATTCACACTTACTTGGACAATTGAACACAGTGCCATACAGACAAGCATAGAATTGCATTGTTAATATGTAATCCTAAGCAGGTTTATTTGGGAGTAACCCACTTTGTGGTGTTTGCTTTCAAGTTTGTATGGTGGACCCATACACATGATGGGGCCACATGTTCAGGACAGTTATCAGCACTCACATTAATTATTAGGAGCATTGTGAAGTTGGACGTGGTACCAGAAGTCATAGATATGTTCACTTCCAATATTTCATTATGTATTGCAGAATACTGGTTTTTCTGCAAACAGCTTTCGCAGACTCCCAAGAAAGTGAGTTTTCATTTCAAAAACTTTACTTGAATCTAGTCCTCATCACTGCAACTTATAGGGGAAAACCTAAATCCACAAGGGCAGTTTCAGTCTTTCACTTAAAACATAAAAACTGGAGGAGGTATGGTTTCACAAGCTCCTTAGGATTAACCAGCCATTACTCAGGATAGTTCTCATTCTCTCTGCATGGTACCCTGTCTCCACTGTTCACAGACCAGCAACCTAGGCTGAAATATTGAATCTGCAACAAATTCCAAATTAAGGAAAGGAAAGGAAAACTTCAAAAAGCAATTTGTGCAGCATAAACTATGCAAATTGAATAAAAGCATTGGTGAATATGACCGGTTTGCACAATATATCTCCATCTCAGCAGACCTTAGAGATCTGTGACCCAGAATTCCTGCCCCTTTGCCTATAAAGCTAGGCTGCTATCTTAGCCATGGGAGCCCTTCCCATAACAGTTTGCTGAGAGTTGCTGTCTGATCATGTTAAAGAGCTGCTACGTGTGTGCTGGTGTCACATCTCAAGTGAACCACGAGCATTTCCCCATGCCTTGTAGAAAGCCTAACACAGAAAGAAGTTTGTCAATTACATTTTTAATCAGCCTTGAAAAATCACTGTGTAAAACAAAAGAGAACCTTTGAAGAAGAAGAAGAAGAAAAGGACATTGAAAAATGGGCAAGATGTAATAGGGGAGAAAAAGTCTGTGATAAAGTGCTGTCTGGAGAAATGGATGAGGAAATATGCCCTGTGAAATAAATTGAGAAACAGCAGAAGATGAGAAGATCTCATTTATCTCACATGCGCTCCTCTCTGTGATTGAGCAATAACAGTGCAATCAAAGGGCTGCTTTGAAATCGTCTCTCTTGTTCTGGATTCACAAGAAGCTATCTAGGAAGGAGGAACAAGCACTGGACAACACCGGTGCATTCTTTAAAACTTAGTAACTCTCTTGACGCATCTGTTCATGTGTCCTGGCAGTGGCAGCACATCGTGGGAGCAGAGTTGTACTTAATTTGGAGAGCGAAAAGTCATATCAGTTCAGGTCTTTCACAATTGGTGACGTAAAATTCCTTTCTTGCAGGATCTGGCATGTGACTAAAATTGAGATGAAACTGCAGAAACAATGCATTCTGAATTAGCAGGAAAGCATGCTCTCTGGAAAGCTTGCCTTCAAGCAGTCGTCTTTAAACTTTGTACCTTTCCATATCTGGCTTCACTATCTGCCAAAGAACCCTTATGGGTCCACCATAATTCAGAGCCGGATATGGGGTGGTGTGGGTGGTTCCCCTGCACAGGGTGCTGAGCAGAGGAGGGGCAAAGTTTAGAAGATCCATAATTGAGAAGATCTATTTGGGGGCCCTAATTTTGACCTTGACAAGGTGCCCTATTATGAAAGATTACCAAAGTCTGCCCCTGCATCATTGCACACTGCCAAGGCTTCTGTTATGTACTGAGCTTGGATCCTAGAACAACAGGCAGGTAGGATCCCAGAAGGCAGCAACCTGATTGGTCTGCAGGAACTGCCCAATCCGACCCCAGGATAAAGTAAATCAGCAACTGATCGGCCTGTAAGAGCTCCCAATCAGGCTCCAGGAGGAAGTGAATCGGCAACATGATTGGCCTGCAGGAAGAGTCCAATCAGGCTCCAGGAGGGGAGCTGAATCAGCCAATCACACGGAACCCATTGTATAAATAATGTATATATAGCCAGGGGTTTTAGGGGAAAGAACTAACTCACTCACTGTTTACCATGAGCTGAAATAAAGAGTGTGAAATCAGCACTCAACTCCGAGTATATTTCAGCTTCTGAGACTCACTGCACTCTCATTTCACTGAGATTGTGACCCAGAGCACACTAAATATTCTTCTCATGTCCTACATACAGGTGCCCTTTAGACTGCAACACGATTTAGCCACAGCCAAATGGATATGATGGGGGCTGTTTGGAGGCCATCGTGTTGGCTCCCCCTACCCTACAACAACTAGGTAGGTAACCAGGTTTAGGCAGAGATAACTGAAACAATTGCATACTGTATTCTTCCCCTGTGCGCCCCTATCTCCCCCTTTTCTCTGCTGTTTTTCTTTATAATTTTTAAAATTGTTTTCATGAAAGATTTTCTTGGGTTACAAAAGTACATACATCGTCTCTGTTTTCAGATCACAAGGTCCTTTCTAAAGATCAGTTCTGTTCAATGTGAGATGTTGATGTTGTATACAGTCATACCTTGGAAGTCAAATTGAATGGAAATCGACTTCCAAAACGTTCAGAAACCAAAGCGTGGCTTCTGATTGGCTTCAGGAAGCTCCTGCAGCCAATCGGAAGTTGTAAAAGCCCCGCCGTACGTTCGGCTTCCAAACATAGTTTGCAAACTGGAACAGTCACTTCCAGGTTTGCAGCGTTCAGGAGCCAAAACATTCGAGAACTAAGCTGTTCTACTTTCAAGGTATGACTATATAGTTCAAGGCTGGGGGAGAAGAGAGGTGGGGGAGAGAGAGCAGGGAGTGAGAGAGGGGGGTTAGTAAACTTTCATTCTTTTACATAGTGTATATGCATGGTTTTTGTCTCAGTGTCACGTAGGTAGATTTTCTTTCTTATTCATGTATTAGTTTTTATTGGTGGTTAGAGAGATTTTGGGGGCAGGCCATGGCCTATAGTTGAATGCAGTGAGTTTTGTTTGCATGTGGGAGGAGGGGTGGTTGTTGGGTTAGCTTAGCCATATTGATTTGTATGCTGTCAGTGGGTTCTTGTTATTGTCTTGTTGGGCTGTGTGTGTAATGAAGGGGAGCCAGACCAGATGAAGGCATCCTCTTTTATTTGTCCCCATGCTGTTTCACTTTTTTGGTTAGTTTTTCTAGGAAGCCTGTTTCCCATACAGTTTGGTACCATTGGTCCATGTTCACTCCTGACAGGCTTAGACCACAGTTTAGTCCATTGGGTAGGGTTGCAACAAAGCATGTGAATCATAGTAGCTTTTTACTGAATCGATAATTCCATTCTGTGGGCTAGTCCACAAATACTGCATTGTATCCAATGAAGTAGTTCCATCCAGAGGTCCACTAGGGCTGCCATATGTCCAGATTAACGTGAATCTCTGAAAGGTGGTGCTTTGTCCTGGATCTTAGGCAAGTCAATTGAAAAATCGTGGTTTGGGGGCAATTTTGGGGGGTGGGGGCAACAATTTTGTGGTCTTCCTAAGAAAAACCTCAACAACTTTCAGGGTGTTCTGGTTTTTACCCTATTTCCTCTCCTCTCCCCATGTGTCCACCATGCGTTCCCCCACAAATGTATTCAAGAGGGTTGGGGGGAATGCAGAACGTATCATGCAAGTGTATGTCATTGCATTAACAGAACGACTAAACTGTATTCAACCCATTAATTTGGCAGAGAAATCAACCACCATTTAATGCATTTATCACTAGCTCCTGAGCATGAGCATATGAAGGTAAAAGTGGCCATCCCTTAATTAAATGGTAGGCTGGTGACAGTCATTCACTTTGCCAGCAAAGTGTTGTTTCCCCAGTTTTCTTATGCATTACTTTTAATAGTCCACAATGTCTATCTGTTCATGGGTCCATCAGCAATCCATCACCTTTCAAGAGGATGCCTGAAGCCAGAAATAATGTCAGGATGTCTTCTCAAGCCCCTTTTCCCACCCCGCTCTTGCAGACCATCTAACTGTGCAACACTTAAGAGCAGACACAGTTAGTCGATGGTAAGATAATCCGTGGTTTGTCACTACTGAATATTTTATGTGCTTCTTCCACCAAAGGGACTGTCCAAGTTAGCAGCAAAACAGACAGTAGAAAAAGGGGGGGAGAAGGGGAGCACTGATTATTGTACTGTCAGCTTTGACTCTCACTTTAGTGAAAGTAAGAAACAGCAAAGCCAAACAGTTGGTGCTTTGGAAGTTTCTTCCATTTTGACAACACAACATTTTCATCTGACTCATAAATAGATCCCATATTATTTTTCACCAATTTATAAAATGAGGGGATTTCTTTCCAACCCTCTCTCCCCCTCCCTTTATGTAGATTGTTTTGGTGGGAGATAAAAACATTAATTAGCCTAGCTCTCATTTTAGATTTCAACAATAAAATCCTACCCAATAATATCAGTTTAATAGCATCAGAGTTGTGGGTTTACAAGAAGAAACATTCTGTGTTGCTGCACTGTGGAGAATATTGAACTTTGACACCATTAGCCAGAATTTATTTTCCTTTCCACATGTTGTTGGGGGGGAAAGAGGAAAACAGCAAATGAAAATGCAGCAAAATGTCAGCACTATAGAATAGGAAATGGGGAGAAACATAGTGGCAGCTAGCAAAACTCTTCCTGTAGACCATAAAGAAATCATTAACTTGTAATTCAGGCTAGTTGTGGTATTACTGCAGAGTAAAAGAGTGCTGAAAGCCTTTGCACAAAGAAACCTTATGCAGCCCAAGGAGACCCTACAAGGTTTCTTTGTGCATTTCAATTGGCCACTATTGCTTACACCTACTGGCACAACCAGTAGGGACCAAGGAGAGTGGACTGGCTACAAAACAGCATTGATCTAAATTGTGTCTGTGAAAGCACTCAAACATTCAAATGATGAAAGCCTCCATAACAGAGCATAACAGAGCATCATAGTCACTGCCACTTCCACAGTCCCACTGCTGGCCAAGGGGCAAGGCCCATGGGGGTCATTTAACTGGCCCACAAGCCACCCCCCAAACTGAGCCGCCCACTCGGCGAGTCGCCACGCGCTACACTAAACCAGCACAACATGGCATGGGGACTCGCTTCCACGGCACTGGAAATCGCGTCTGCGCAGACGCAGATGCCGGAAATTGTGGGTGCATGCGCTCACTCACACACACACACAATCCGGCCCACAGAGGGATCTCCGCTTAGAGTGAACCAGCCCAGGCAAGATAAACCTTGCCAACCCCTGGCCTAGGTCTAGCCCAATGTTGTGAAGTAATGGCAGTGAAGCCAGCTGAGAAACCAGTGCTTCCTGAGCCTACTTTCCCCTTCTTCTCTTCTGGAGCAGCCCATTTGGGTGGGAAACCTGCCAGCAATAACTGAAGGGTATTTTCAACAAGTGAGACAGAAAGCTCCACATCAGTGAAGTGACTCTAGTTGAGTTCTTCTGGGCTGGTGAAGGGAGGCCTCCATCCGAACCAGCCATCAGCCCCAGCACCATGCAGTGTGGTAGAATGTGGGTTTGGACTGCAGCCCAACTTTTTGCAACTCAGCAACAGAAAACCAGCATGGAGTATTGGATGCAGCACTGAACTGGAAACCCCAGCTTCAAGCTGGTGTTTCAGTTTAGCTATGAAGCTTGCTGGGTGAGCTCAGGATCGTCATCATCTCACAGTGTAATGTTCATCACCGAGCTGTTTTGTGAAAATCAAAGGAAAGATGGCTATCTACCTCTAAATTAAGAACAGAAAAATTGCTTTACAGTATTAGATCAATGTCCTACCACACAATCTTCAGCAGTGATAAGCCAGATGCTGCTTGGAGCCCACAAAAGCAAGGCAAGATCTACTGCCCCTTGCCCTGTTGCATTTCCACAGCATCTGGGATTCAGGGATATGGATGTTTCATATGGTTATTGTTGGTAAGAGCTGTTGGTAAGAAATCTAAATAAACATTTAGGTTTTTTTTTAAAAATAAATCTTAAATTTGTTATAGCATAGCAGAGACTTTCCTGATCCACAACAACCACCATCCCTATTCATTTGTCATGCTGGTTGGAGCTAATGGGATCTGGAGTCCAATGAAATCTGGACAGCTGCAGGCTCCCCATCGCTGGACCACATGATGTAGGGGAACACTTACTTAGACATTAGCCTAAGAAGATGGACTTTGGGCAGGCTGGACAGGCAGAAGCCATGACACATTGGGACATCCTGCAAACCTTCTGTGTTTTCTAACTTGGCCGAGAAGTTAAATTTGACTTAGTTGATCTAGTTCTCAGAGTTTAAAAATGCCAGTGGAATCTCTTTTTTCCACTTCATCAGCTGCTTAGGCAAATTAAACCTTGTCAGAAGAGGTTATCTTAAGGAAAGCGAGGCTCTGAGGCAAATGCAGGGCAGCATAATAAATCCTCATAAAGGCAAGGAAGGAAATTGCCCACTGCACAGATAAAAATCAACGTGGGTTTTGCTCAGAGTATTAAGGAAGGAGAAACAAATGAGAAAGCAATTAAATGATTTGTCAGTGGCCACAATATCATTCCTAGGAGAGATTTTAAAATGGTAAATTAGATTGTAACCACCAAGATTCACAGCAAATGGATAAAATGTTCACTGTTGTGCTCTTCACAGGTACAGGTACAGGTACGGGTACAGGTACAGGTAGAGATTTGCTAACTTCTGGATGGAAACACTAACACTGGACCACTTATTTGCAACATATGCAAAGTGGGCATATGCAATGAATCAACAAACTTTAGATTTATTAATTTGACACTGAACAGTTGTCACAAAGAGTTGTTCATCATAGCGAATTAGCAACTTGTTATTCGATCATTGAAGAAGTAGTGAGAGGGGTGGGCTCCCTGTTCACATTTGGATCTACCATGAAACTTGACATTCAAATACGTATTGTTATTCTAAATCCTTTGGAAAACAAAAACCCCAGTTCTATGACTGGGCTGACGTATTGGTATTCCACTTGCCCCTGAAATAGAAACAGACACCTGCCATTTTAAACTGATGGGGAAATGAAGCTGGGAGGTAAACAAGTGGGTGGGAAAGGACTTAATGTCAGTCTAACATACCTTTCTAATACGAGAAAGCAACTGGCTTTGTCAAGCTTTAGACTCGCGCCCTTGTAAAAGGCACCAAACCATTCACGAGCAAAGCCACAAACCCAAACTGCTTAATGACGCACACAATACAGAGTGTAAAAGTTTACAAGCTTGGAGCAGAGTGCTTTACTGAATGCTTGGCTATCTCCTGCTATACAATGAGCACTGAAGCACAGTCAAAACTGCACCAGTGCACAGTAAGTCCTGAGAAGCAGTCTTTTAGCGGTTCGCCTCTATTTGCTTGAGTCATTAAATGAGATAAAAGTCACTTCAGTCGACACTTAATTTGGTTGCTTCCCGTACCTAATGCTGTGTGATTGCCACTAATCATCCTCCTTTAGATGGTTTTTTTAAAAGAAAAAGACTAGAGTTGGGCAAGCATGGGCATTTGAGGTAAGGTCACTAGTCCTTGCCAGGACTTGGTTTTATTGCCAGTAATGTCCTCTTAAGGTGGTTCCTAAATGCCTAAAATCTCAGGTGTCTTTGCTAAAATGTTTTGAAAAGGAAAACGAAAACATTGTGTGCTCCATGGAAATGTGCACCATGATCAAATATGACTTCCTACAGCAACCACAGTCAAATGTATTATTATGGTTGCTAAATGTCATGGAAAACCCTTGAGCTTAAGTGTCCTTGACTCTGAATTGCATTGTGACCAATGGGTTTCTGTCATGTATGCAAGGTAATAACAGATGTGTATGCACTTAATGCATTAGTGTTTTTTTCTGTAGGCAAACATTATAGGCTTTTAAAACATACCTTTTGCCGTGGCAAATGCATGACCTGGCACTTTGCAGACACGCATAAACAATCACACCCACAGAGTTGTACTAGTGGGGGGAAAGGGAATGTGCTTTGTCCCAAGATATCTACACAACATTGTAATATGCAGTGTTAAGGAGTTCAAAAAGCAATATTACTGACATGCTGCATACTAGCATATAGAGTCAGATCAGATTAGGCAGTGGCAGCATGGTGGCGCACCTAATGGAGCCACATGCCTGGTGCCAGTGTTATCTTGCACTGACAGGGCTTGGGTAAAAATGAGGTATGTAGAATTCATTTTGCAAGCATGGCTGAGAAATGCATGATATTCAATAGATACTCGGTTTGTAACCAAACCGGCTGCTTTTTTGTTTGAGTTTCTAACAAGACTTCTGCCCTGGGTCTCAGACAAACTCTGCATGGGCCTGCTGACAGCACTGTAGTAATAAAAACTACCTATTTCCCCCAAAAAATCATTCTTGTCCTCACAACAGCCCTGCAAAGTAGACCACAGGACAAGCAGCTGCTGCTTCAGGTCTTTGAAACATGGGTATGGTCAGGTTAGAATCCATTATAAATGAATGGTAGAAACAGGAATCTGGGCCCTTGTCAGATCCATGTCTATCTGTTTTTCCCACTTTATAAATACACAAACTGATGCCCAAATTTTAGCCACTTCCTGGCATGCTGCTGCTGCTTCTACTTTTCTTCTTCTTCTTCTTCTTCCTTATATCATGCCCATCTGGCTGGGTTTCCCCAGCCACTCTGGGTGGCTTCCAGCAAAATATTAAAAATACATTAAAATTGTGCTGTTGCGCAATTAAACTGTTGAAAAGGGAAGTTAGAGTAGCCCCATGACAAAGCATGAATTTTGAACCAGATCTCCTAAATTCACTTGCATGCAACACACTTCCATTGAATCATAAGGGCAGATTGACAATGATGCTGCTGATGAACACTGATTGATTAGATTGCATGCCAGTCTGGCGATTTATGATCCACAAGGTGATTTTTGACCATTTTCTAGTTCCAATAATTCTAAGCAGATTGATAACTCTCAGGCACAAATGACACTTTTCATTTCCTTATTTATTTATTTTTTATAAAAAGGAGACACAACTGGCCAGATGAACCATAATTTACTGATGAAATGTGGCAGCTTATCTTTGGTGCAGATTCTTGTTTCCATGCTTCTTTTACACCCTTTGTGCCCAATGTATCAGAGAAGGCACAGAGCCAGGCCAATAACAGATCAATCCAGATCAATCCAACAATAAAACAAGTTGTGATGCTAGGAGGGTACCCTTAGTGCAGTTGTAACTGCATCATACATTACATAATTCCTTTCAGATCTAGCCTACTTGTTTGAGGTGTTATGTGTTTCCGCCTTTTGTAATGATGCCCACTTTGAAAAAATCCAAAGCACTTGCATAAACATTGGGATTGTAGAAAATGGAATATATCTTTTAGGGCCCTGTAATGGAACAGTCTATTTTCTGCTCAGATATTTGCATAGAACTGTTTAGACACCCAGGGTGTGGCCCTGTTTGTTCTACCATACGTGATAGCATTTGACCCAATCTAGGCCTGATCATTGCATCAGCTTCAGGCTGGCACAGTGATCTTACTGCCTACTCTTTCACCTCAGTGACTATAAGCATCAGGACTGTGGAGGGGGTAATGACCCTGCCGATCAGTAAAGTTTAACCAAGATGGGGGTGGAGTGTGGATTATGCCCGGAGACCCTGACAAGCTATTTTCCATCCAAGTACTGGGCTAGTTGGATCCGTGGAATAAATCATGCTCACATCTGGAAAAGTTTCACAATCCAGAATCCAAACCTGTGCTCGATTCTACCTGTTCATTTCCCTCCACTTGCTGGCTCCTTTCATTATTATTTTTCCTTCAGCCAGATGATAAATGCCGTCTTGGAGAGGAGTATATGATGAGGTTCTGCTGGGCAACTCATGTGAGCCATTATAATAATAGAGTAACATTAAAGGTGTTATAGGCGATGACAAATGCAAATGTGCCTGTGTCATCTATTACAAGGAACAGCCTTAGAGATTATTACTCCTTTGTTCACTCAGCAAGAGAAAATGCCTTGACTGTGCACTTGTAAAGAGGATTACTGTGTGAATTCACTAATCCTTCGATTGCCATGAAGCCAGTTGTTCTTTTGTAGTGAATAATCAGCATTAATTCTGGGAAGTCTTCTCTTCCTCCACCCTCCTTTCTTCCCATATTCCAATAAATGTCACAAAATCATTTATTAGGCTAAAGATACAGGCTGCAGAATCTAATTTGATTTCCCTCTGAGTATGCAGTGGGGGGGGGGAGCGCAGCCTCCACATTTCCCTTGAAAGAAATAGTCATTTTTGCCAGTTATTTTTAGAAAATGACATTGCTAGAAATGCCAGTAAAGCTTTTCTTTTCTAGTTTCAAAAATCGGTTCTGCCATCACTGGCACCAAAAGCAAGTGAAGCTTAAATGTCTTGCCTACATTTTCCATGATCCAATGATCACGTTACTATGATCAAAGAGTTCTTTAGTGTCAGGTATACATAACCGGAGGGGACAAACAAAATCTGACTGGCTTTGTTCCCAATGCAAGCAAATATTATGGTTAACTCACATACCACCCTCTCCTCCTCCTCCTCCTCCTCCTTCATCTTTTAAATTTCTTAGCTCTCCCCTCCTCAAGGGGTAATCTAAACTGTTGGTGGGCAAGTGCAAGAGTTGCAGTTTTGTAGAGCTGAATGGAACTTGGGGCAAAACATCCCCAATTTGTCTCCTATGCTAAACGTGCTTGCAATTTTTTTTTTTATTATTATTTAAAAGCATTTCTAAATCACTTAACATTTAGTGATCTCTAAGCAGTATACAAACATGCAACATAAAAAATGATGAAACGTTATCATAAAAACAGAGCTGCAATATAAAAACCAGTAAAACAGTATTATAAAAACGGCTAAAACCAGACTTTCAGTAATAACTGGGTCCAGTCTTACAGTTCAGGAATAGGCTGGAAGGGGAGGATATGTCTTTACAAGATGTCTGAAGCAACTGGTGAATGATGCTTCACATATGGCAAAGGGGAGAGCATTTCACAGTCTTTTATGTATTCTCTTAATTTGAACTTTTTATACTATTTGTAAATTTGGAAGCTTTTAGATTCAGCAGTGTTAAGGGGGAAACAGTGTGTTAAAAGTATCACAATCAAAATATGATACTTAATACTGTTACCTTACCTTTGCCCATCAGGAAATATTTTCAAAGCAAAATATGACATTTTGCAAAATTCAAAAATTCAAGAATTCAGATTTTGAAATATTGCCACAGTTTGAATGTACTGAACATTTTGTTTCATTTTGCTCACAACCACAGAAAATCTGCTTTTAAACAGAGTTTTGACATGGTTTCATCTAGTTTTCCTTTCAGTCATAAACTAGAGTGGGGTTTAGATTGCATGCATGTTTGTCCTCTCAAGGGTTTGCAGAGTCAGTGTGGTGTAGTGGTTAAGAGCGGTAGTCTCGTAATCTGGGGAACCGGGTTCGTGTCTCCGCTCCTCCACATGCAGCTGCTGGGTGACCTTGGGCTAGTCACACTTCTGTGAAGTCTCTCAGCACCACTCACCTCACAGAGTGTTTGTTGTGGGGGAGGAAGGGAAAGGAGATTCTTAGCCGCTTTGAGACTCCTGAAGGGGAGTGAAAGGCGGGATATCAAATCCAAACTCTTCTTCTTCTTCTAATGTTGTGGTTCGAATCCCCGTGATGGGGTGAGCTCCCATTGCTCGGTCCTGCTCTTGCCCACCTAGCAGTTGGAAAGCACGTCAAAGTGCAAGTAGATAAATAGGTACCGCTCCGGTGGGAATGTAAACAGTGTTTCCGTGCGCTGCTCTGGTTCACCAGAAGCGGCTTAGTCATGCCAGCCACATGACCTGGAAGCTGTACGCCAGCTCCCTTGGCCTATAAAGCGAGATGAGCGCCACAACCCCAGAGTCGGTCACGACTGGACCTAATGGTCAGGGGTCCCTTTACCTTTACCTTTAATGTTCTAGAAAATGTGTGTGTAAGAATGCTTGTTGGTATAAACCAGGGATGGAGTGCTCCAGATGTTGTTGGACTCAGCCCCAGCAGCATGGCCAACGATAATGGGAGCTCTATTCCAGCAACATCTGCTGGGCCACAGGTTCCCTCTCTCCAGTGTAAACATTTCTGCACTCAATGCTTTGATTAGCACTGAATAAACTACAAAACCCATAGTGGATGGGTATTTTCATAGTTGCTCCGGATCTTTGACACAAAATATCTCTCAGCATATCATTTCAGGGAACAATTTTCATTGTGGGTCCCCCTGTTTCTCCCCACCCCAATGGCTCGTTGCTCTGGGTTTTGCACAGTAGTGAATGGTGGGGTGGCAGCACTCACATGACCGCTGGTTGTTGCTGCTTATCTGGATGTAGAAGCATGGTTGGCATGGTGCAAACGCATTGGTGGGAACTCCAGAAAGGCTCCACTACTGCATTTGCACCATGCTGATCTTGTCGCTCCCTCACCTTTCATCTTCTACCACCAAATAAGCATCTGCAATAGACCAATAGAAGGTCAGGAGAGCATTATCACCCCTCCATGCCATCTGCTACTTTGCAAAACCTAGAGGAGCCAGCCAATGGTAGCAAACAGAAGGACCCAAACTGAAAACTGTTTCTTGAAATGATATGCTGAGAGACCCTTCATGTCAAAGGTCCATAGCAACTGTGAAAATACTAGATTCAATGTTTAAAGAAGAGAAGCATGACTACCTAGTATTTACCGAGCCCTTTGCTGCATCAGCACAGGATGCTTAGTGTACCATGACTGAAGGTGAAGAAAGCTGCATTGTTCACGAAGAATTGAAGAGCAGAGCTTCAACTGATATTCCTCTTTCAGCACTGTATGCAGAGAAAATCATAATTTTACATTTATATCCAGTCTAGACACCCACAGGAAACTGTAATAATTGTACCCTTCCATTGAAGAAGGCTGACTTGTACATCAGCACTAAATACTCATTGTGCTATTCCTCAGTAAAATAATTCTACACATTTGTCATGCGTCTCTTCTTCTTCGCTTCATGTTTTGCTTCTGGCATGGCATCTGGGTTCAAACAAGGCATCTTCCTTGATTTATTTGATAAAACAATTCTGCAATTGTTTAGAAATTTTAGAAAGCTGGGTTGTTGTTCTCAACCCTTACCATCTAGTTTGCATTTGTACACTGTGTGGAAAGTGGATTATAATATTATAAATAAACAAACCTGAAGTTTATTTACATTTTTATAAAATACCTGAAACAATCTAGCAATATACTTGCATGCAGTGATGTTTCTTTCCCTTATGTCTACATAGGGATTGAGGTGCATTTCTTTTCCTTATTATGTTGAAGGCCATCAGCATGACCTTCAGTAACAATGAAGTATTCATACACTTTTAGATTCAGAATGCTAAAAGGCCACTGGAATAAATGAGGAGTATGTCCTTAGCTAACTAGCTCATTAACGGTCTTATATTTGTGAACCTCTCTGAGCATATTGTGGAGAAGAGGATAGAAAACCTCAGTTCGGTAATACGTATGAAGACAGGTAAATAAAATAAACATGGCAATAAACTAAGGTGTACAGATTGCCATTGTATAACTGTTTTTTCTAAATAATAGTTTAAAATAGCTGGTGCAGGGGGAGGTGAGCGTGGAATGAGACCATGGTGTTGGGGTCTTGCCATCTGGATCAAAATTGGATACACACTTGCGCGCAAATATCTGCTATTCATAATGGGAGGAAAGCTCCTTGTGATGCCAAATTAAATGGTGCAGGACTACAATTTTGGTTGCATTTGCCTCCAGGTTCCACTTCAGACCAGAGCAGGATGGTGGTGCAGTGGCAGAATCCACATCTGAATACTGGCCTGAATACCGATGCACCTTGTGAAGTTCTGACAATGTGACATATGCTGGGGGGGGGGGGTTTACAACTAATACAGGCCTCTCTTTTTTTAATCATTGTACAGATTTAATTAAGAGCTTAATAAAGAACAAGAAGAACTTCCAGGTTGCAAATTTCCAAAGAGAATATCACACACACACCTCGCTCTTCCCCACACCTGGAGCTGGTCCTTTTTCAAGTCCCCGCATCCGGCAGCCTATAGAACTCAGGGGAGAAGGGCAGTGTTGGATCGCTAAAGCCCATGGAGCACAATGCCTTAGCTGCCAGTTACAAAGGCAGGCAAGGGGTCCTGGGGCTTTAGTACCAGACTTCCTGGAGTCCCTTCGGTTTCTGAAGCACCATAGCTCAGTGGTAGAACATCTACTTTGCATGCAGAAGGTCTCAGGGTCAATACCCAGTATTTCCACCTACAGCTGAGAGAAACCCTGGTCTGAAATTCTGAAGAGTTGCTAGCAGCCAGTATAGACAATGCTGAAGGACCTTATACCAGACTTGGTATAAGGCAGCTTCCCATGTCCTCATAAGTAGTGGATGTCATGGTGGAGTGCTGGCACTCACCTGGCCTCTTATTGGTTGCATTGCAGCTACTTCCCATGTTCTAGAACAGGAAGGGAGAAGCAGCAGGAAGGTCAACACAAAGGATTGCCAGTGCATTCATACTGCACCAAACTTGCCATTGCCCGGGGTGGAGGAAAGGGGTGTGGTGAGTGCGGGCCGCCCTGGGTGTCACCATTGAGGGGGGTGACAAAATGCCAGGCAGCACTCACTGCAGGGCCTGCAGCACACCTGAGCCATGCGTCTCGCCTGGGAGAGACACAGTGGTTTGGGCGCACGCAGGCTCCGCGCTGCCCAAACGGTCCACCCACTGTCTTCCCCCCCCCCCAGCTGTAGAGCAGCTGAGTGGGAGGAGGCAGGCAGACTCCAGAGGCCCCGCAGTGTGTCCCGTCCCTATGGGCAGCTCACCCCACCCTCCCCCGCCCTTATGGGTGGCTTGCCCCACCCCTGGGCACGCCACCCCAGGCCCAAGTGGCTTCCTCTGCCACTACCATTGCCTCATCCTTCCTAGTAAGCAACACATCAATATGGCCATCTAGAGGCCAGGTGAGCATTGCCACCACATGCAGTCCACCACTGGTTCTTATGTTTTTGAGTCACCTCATTGATGGCCTCTTTGCTCTGCTGAAAGAAAGTAAGTGATAGATCACTTAAGCTGTTTCCCTTCATCTCCCTGAACTTTTGAGTCCTGCCAGCCATGTCTGTACTGACACATTGCTCTCTGATGCCAGGCAGCAGAGCCTATGTGGAATCTTTTCCCCACAACAAATTGGGGGTTGGGTTGTGTGGCAGTGGGACCATTTCCAGCTCTTACTGGGTTGTTGTTGTTTCAATAATAGGTACTCTCCACATGGATAAACTTCTTTCCAGCTCTGTCTGATCTCTCCCCCAATTTCCCACGCTGCACATCAACATGATCTGAGACTGCGAAAAGAGAAAATTACAATGTGCCCTCCATATTGAGCTGGTAACAGATATTTATTAATATAAGTATAGGTTTATATATATAAATTGCTTTTTCAGGAAAACTGTCACAAAACAGCTTACAATAGCCAAAAGAATACTAATATCATTTTAAACGATAACCATAATTAAACAACATTTTTTCATAAGAGTAATACAACCACAGTTGCAAAATCTGAGCTGCAGTAGTTGAAATAAAACCCTGTGCTGCACTTTAATAAACAATAAATTAAGCCAAAATTGATAGCAATGTGGATCTGTAAAAACCAAACATAGTACTTTAATTAAAAGACGATTGGAACAGATAAGTTTTCAAAGCCTATTTAACAGATAATAAGGGGGCCATATGTGTATCGCTAGGGATGCGAGTGGCACTGTGTGTTAAACTACAGAGCCTAGGACTTGCCGATCAGAAGGTCGGTGGTTCGAATCCCCGCAACAGGGTGAGCTCCCATTTCTCGGTCCCTGCTCCTGCCAACCTAGCAGTCTGAAAGCACGTCAAAGTGCAAGTAGATAAATAAGTACTGCTCCGGCGGGAAGGTAAACAGCATTTCTGTGCATTGCTCTGGTTCGCCAGAAGCGGCTTAGTCATGCTGGCCACATGACCCGGAAGCTCGGCCAATAAAGCGAGATGAGCGCAGCAACCCCAGAGCCAGCCACGACTGGACCTAATGGTCAGGGGTCCCTTTACCTTTACCTATGTGTATCCCTTATGAAGGAGTGCCAGTAGCAGTCAGCAGGGCAGCGCGAGAAGGCAGTTCTGCTCACCTGCTTTCCAGACACTGAGCATTGCTGCCAGTTCCTGCAAGAGAGGAGAGGGGAGAACTCAGGGTGGTGTGGGCACAGTGGCAGAGCCAGTCCACCACTCCTGCTGCTGCACCTGGAGCACACCAAGCTCTCCCCACTTCATGACTCTCCCTTGCAGGAACCAGTAGCGATGCTTGACATTCAGAAGGCAGGTGAGCATTGCCACCTGGCCCGCTCCACCCCACCGACTGCTACAAGCGAATGCCATCATTGAAAAGGCTTCCCCCTAGGTACAGTGGTATCTTGGTTTACAAACTTAATCTGTTCCAGAAGTCCATTCTTAAACCAAGGCGTGCTTTCCCATTGCAGCGGGGAACTCAATTTACAAATGGAACACATCCAACAGGAAGTGAAACATGTTCTTATTCCAAGGCAAAGTTCACAAACCAAAACACCTACTTCCGGGTTTGCAGTATTCTTAATGCAAGTTGTTCATAAACTAAGCTGTTCTTAAACCAAGGCACCACTGCATTTCCAGATGGGGTTTTGTTGTGGTATTGGTACTCTTCATGTATGCACATTTTTTGTCCACACAGCTTCATCAGCATGAAAATGCCAGTCCATTCATCCATATTTTACCATTTTTCCCAACAGAAATCCAATAAGTAACAAACAAACAAAATCCCTATTGCCAATGTCCCATTTGCAAATGGAAAGCCCCCATCTGGAAGCATCACCTTACAGCACTCCTAAGATATATACTTTGAAAGAGATTTGATTTTAACTAAAATGAAAATAATCTTATAATATGGAGAAAGTGGTAGAAGTTACTTGTGCTCTGTATACAAAATGGTATGTTTTCTAAAGTGCTCTTGCTTCTAGAACAAGCACAAGGCAAGTGTTTCTATCAATCCCTCTTTGCTTTCTTTCAAAATTCCTCAGAGATGTCTCACTTAAGCAAGATCTCCAAATTCCAGGAAACACACTTCAAGTGAAACTCAGCAGCTGTTCCACCTGAGCGAGAACCTCCCAGTTTACCTCAAACGTTCGATTTACGTTAAATTCCACTTAAAAGTCTTTCAACTTGCATTTGCTTCCTCTATTTTGAGGACAATATGAAGATAAACAGGAATGGAGGGGATCTTAAGTCATGAGGAAGAAAAATGAGAAAGAGCCCTCTGCCATGTAGGCAAAATTGTAGCTCTCCTCATACCTGACTGAGGAGCAAACCAGGTGTCAGGATTGTTTCCTTCATTTAGCCATCATTTTTATGGTGCCGGGAATAGCAACTTGACTGTGCTTGAGAGAGTTAGCAAACTCTGCCAGAGTTTAAATTGACTTAACAAGGTCCTGTAGTGTGTTTAACCTTTTGCCAATGGCTGCTCTAGGAAAGGGATGGTAGAAACTCTTTTGAAGCTGACAGCTTTTGCTTCTACCAGGAGTAGGTGGGTTAAGTTATGACAATGAACACACTCTGCTTTTTTCTCTGAATATATTCATGCTCAGGACTCCTATGCTAGGTACAATGTTTGTATATACATATTCAACATAGAACGTATTACTGACTAGGCAAGGAAGCATTGGATTCTGCCTGGGTTTATTTATTGCACAGATATGCTTATATACTTATTTACTGTATTAATTTATGAGCCTTCTAGCAACTAGCATAAGAAGAGCCCTACTGGATCAAACCAAATACCGTATTTTTCATCCCATAGGACGCACCTAGTTTTTTTGGGGGGAAATAAAGGGGAAAAGAATTTCCTTTATTTCCCCCCCCAAAAAAACCAGGTTGGGGAACAGCAGGATGGCGGCGCTGCGCCTCCCCGCTGTCCCCCGAGCTTGTGGGGCTGGCCGATGTCTGCCTCCCACAGGGCTCCCCAGGCTTGCTAATAGCTTCCTGAAGCCTGGAGAGCGAGAGAGGTCGGTGCACACCGACCCCTCTCGCTCTCCAAGTTTCAGCGAAAGCCTGTATTCGCCCATAGGACGCACACAGATTTCCCCTTCATTTTTGGAGGAGGAAAAGTGCCTCCTATAGGGCGAAAAATACAGTACCTGTCTCATCCTGCAGACTGTTTCTCACAGCGGCCATCCAAAAATGTTGCTACATTGCAAATATTATATATATGTGGTGAATAGAATTAGCACCTGGGCAGAATACACACAAGTCACCTCATAGTCTTTTTTCACTATGGAAAGATGTGCTGTATTTCTATTGTCAAAATTTTCTATAAATCTATATTAGCACATACACATTTTCTGCAAATTCGTGTCCTCTTTTGGCTTTTTTTTTTTTAAGCAATGCACTTCCTCTTTCTTGGCAATGCATAAATGACTGCCCTACCAATTGGCACAGGATTCCTCCTTGTGTGGAGGTGCCTTATGTATGTCAAAGTGTTTTGATGGGCCACACACTCACCAAACATATAGACAGCAGCGGTATGAATATTAGCTGTCCAAGATATATGTTTGATATGCATAAAATGCTATGTTTGAATGCATTATATTAAAAATGCTATGCTGAGAATTTTGCATTAGACAGTAAAGGTAAAGGTAAAGGTACCCCTGCCCGTACGGGCCAGTCTTGACAGACTCTGGGGTTGTACGCCCATCTCACTTAAGAGGCCAGGGGCCAGCGCTGTCCGGAGACACTTCCGGGTCACGTGGCCAGCGTGACATCGCTGCTCTGGCCAGAGCCAGAGCCAGAGCCAGAGCCGCACACGGAAACGCTGTTTACCTTCCCGCTGGTAAGCGGTCCCTATTTATCTACTTGCACCCGGAGGTGCTTTCGAACTGCTAGGTTGGCAGGCGCTGGGACCGAGCAGCGGGAGCGCACCCCGCCGCAGGGATTCGAACCGCCGACCTTTCGATCGGCAAGCCCTAGGCGCTGAGGCTTTAACCCACAGCGCCACCTGCGTCCCAGTATGTTTAACTAAATAATAATAATAATAATAATAATAATAATAATAATAATAATATCACCATATTATTTATTATTATTATTATTATTTAAACCCCGCCCATCTGGCAAATGTGGCAGAAAAGGTTGGGTGATTACTGGTTAAATTGATTACTCCTCCCAGAAACCCAAGTAGGGATCTCTCTCAGCATGAGATGAAACCTGAGAACTCATCATCTTGGTCAGTCATGGAAGCTCAGCTCAGTGTTGTTGAACAAGCAAGGTGCTTAAGAAGGGCTCAGCAAATTTTTTCAGCAGGGGGCCAATCCACTATCCCTCAGACCTTGTGGTGGGCTGGACTATACGCACACTCTGTTCATGTAAAAACACCCCAAAAAAGCTGATTCCCGGGCCGCATTTAGAAGGCCATTGGGCAGATCCGGCCCCCGGGCATTAGTTTGCCTACCCATGTGCTTAAAGATCTCTCCCTGGGACCCCTGACAGTTGGGATTAGATGGGGGGAGTGAAGATCAGCATCTGAATTAAAGGCATTGGAATAAAAGCAGAGAGTGAAGATCAGTTTCAGAACAAAAGGGGAAAGTAAAGAGTAGCATTGGAATGAGAGGAGATGGAGGTGATGGAGGAGCAGGGGGTGGCAGAGGCAACAGCAGGCCCAGTTCCAGGGCCTGAAGCAGGTTCCTCACCCTCATTCTTGGGTGGGCTGCCCCATACACCCTATGGTTTGTTTATTTTAATGTATAAAAAAAGGTAAAGGGATCCCTGACCATTATGTCCAGTCGCCGATGACTCTGGGGTTGCGGCGTTCATCTTGCTTTATTGGCCGAGGGAGCAAGTGTACAGCTTCCGGGTCATGTGGCCAGCATGACTAAGCTGCTTCTGGAGAACCAGATCAGCACATGGAAATGCCGTTTACCTTCCCACCGGAGCGGTACCTATTTATCTACTTGCAATTTGACGTGCTTTCGAACTGCTAGGTTGGCAGGAGCAGGGACCGAGCAACTCACCCCATTGTGGGGATTCGAACTGCCGACCTTCTGATTGGCAAGCCCTAGGCTCTGTGGTTTAGACCACAGCACCATCCGCACTTTTAATAATATAGGTTTTAATAATAGCTCTATGTCTCTTACCCATTGTATGGATTCTTATTTTTTGTATGGTTTTGAAAAACATTTTATGTAAATGTTTTAGAAATTTTGAATATTAAGAGGTATACAAATACCTGGGGGGGGGGGGAATGAAATAAATAAATAAATTTATTACTTATACCCTGCCCATTTGGCTGGGTTTCCCCCAGCCACTCTCGGTGGCTCCCAACAGAAAATTAAAAACACGATAAAACATCAAACATTAAAAACTTCCCTAAAAAAATAAATGTGTGGGAGTGACTGGTAAGAACCAACCATGCGGCTATTTTGATTCTTTCTTTTTCAAAGTAGAACATATGTAACTTGACATGTGCAAGCTCTTCATAGTTAATGAAGCTTATGCACTGCATACACATAAAGCAAGAATTGGTCCCAAATCCCACATAGGATGCAGTCCTATGAACACTTACTTGGAAAGAAGCCCCAATGACACAGCAGGCCTTCCTTCTTTTGATTAAACATACATAAGATTGAACTGCACACCAGGACTTACTTTCTAGAGCACTGCAGGACATTTGCTTGCTTATTAGATTCCGTTAGCTCTGAAGAAACTGGATGGCGGTGTTGCAGCTTGTCTTTACCGAATTGCATTTGCCAATAAAATAAATAATAAACGTCAAGCAAGTCGCAAAATAAAAACAGGCATATAAGATACATCTATGAAATTCAAGGAGGCTGCTACTTTTTCTGTTTTCCCATGTGTTGTTTTTAAAAAAAAAAAAAACCGAGACAGTGCTGGAATATTTGATCATCTAGTTTTGATCTTTCGTGAATCACCTAATTCAATTTACATTCCTCATTTGAAGAACTTAATCCCACCCAGTCCTCTTCCATTGTGAAATCTCAGACTCAGGTCACTGCATATATCTGAACTACTCTTGTGGATTAGCTTTTACACTTCTCACCCCTTCATTAAGTTTATTTGTCCTTTAGGGCTGTTTCAAAGAATTAATGAGAGAATTTCTCCTCACCAGCACTTCTCACTTCTGTCTCCTTTTTCTTTCCAGAGCTTCATTAGTATTCAGAAGCACTGTCTTTAGAGCTATGTTTTCAAGGTTAAAAAAAATTCTGATGGCAAGTAAGATTCCGGGTCTGAAGTTTTCCTTTGAAGTCTTTTTACAAGCCATTGGAGAATCAACTATAGGCAGTGGGGCAGTGCTCAGAATACTGACACTAGAAGGCAGTATTCAAACTGTATTCAGTGCTCATGTTAACTCCAAGTGGTACCCAATCAAATTTGACAATGATTCATTAAAGGAAATACTTCTAATGCTGGTCTTGCCACATTTTTATATAATTTGTAAATGTTTTAAAATACGCTTTTCTTTTCTTTAAAATTGCATTGTTTTAATATTTTGATGTTTGCCAACCTGGGCACCTTTTTGAGGAAGAGCGGGGCAGAAATGAAATCATCAAAGGGTGGTGTCATTGCTGGCCATTGTTCGTTTTTTAAAAAATGCACATAAAATTTCCTACTTCTGGCTGCTAATGGCTGCTTTTTGCTTATCAGTCACCCAGATGTAAAAATGCACCTGCCTGAAGACTGTTCCATATCTGTAAAGGTAAAGGTAAAGGTAAAGGTACCCCTGCCCGTACGGGCCAGTCTTGCCAGACTCTAGGGTTGTGCGCTCATCTCACTCTATAGGCCAGGAGCCAGCGCTGTCCACAGACACTTCCGGGTCACGTGGCCAGCGTGACAAACTGCATCTGGTGAGCCAGTGCAGCACACGGAACGCCGTTTACCTTCCCGCTGGTAAGCGGTCCCTATTTATCTACTTGCACCCGGGGGTGCTTTCGAACTGCTAGGTTGGCAGGTGCTGGGACCGAATGATGGGAGCGCACCCCGCCGCGGGGATTCGAACCGCTGACCATGCGATCGGCAAGTCCTAGGCGCTGAGGTTTTACCCACAGTGCCACCCGTGTCCCTCCATATCTGTACATGCATTAAAAATTGCCATTTTTCTTAGCAAAATAAACAAAGGCTGGAATCTGATCCTGTCCTTCCACCCAACTTCCATATATTTTGCCAAGAGAAACTGTTATCTTAAATGTACAAATGTCCATCAAACTGATTCAAGGTCCCGATTCTATTCTAAACCAGGAGTAGCAGATATGCTGGACTCCCCTTCCGGATTAGCGCGATCGGTTAATGGCGGATTCCCTCCGAGCTCTGGAGGGTATCGGCTCTGCTGAAGACGGGTCCTACCGCGCCGGCGACGCGGGGACCCTTAGAATCCGCAGGTGCGGAAGCCTGCGGACTTGGTGACTCGGTGGGCACCTTTAAGCGCCCTCCCCGACCCACGAAGAGCCTTTTTAAAGGCTACGGAGAGGGTACGGAGAGTGGCGTGGTGCTGGGAGTAGACCGCTACTTCAGTTGAGCGAAGCCGCGAGCCATGGCCGGAGAGCGCTGACTTTTTTCCCAAAATTTGGACTGGAAAACAAACAACCCGTGAGTAAAATGGAATTTGGACTTTAAAAAATTTTTTTTTTACCTTGGAATTTGGCACGACCGGGGGATGCGCTAAAGGGAAGTCCGCACCCCCCCTACCTACAAATGATTTAAAGCAAGAACCAGAGAACTAAGGTGGAAAGATTATTGTTTTTGTGGTGTTAGACAAAAATATTTCCATGAATTTGACAGAAGAAGTTTTTGTGCTGGAGAGAAAGGGAGGACTCTTGGAAGTGTTCGGGTAAACCCCCCCCCCCCAAACCCGGGAGCGTCCTGTGCGGGTGCCGGAGGAAAAAGAATAAGGAGTTTGACAGCTGTCAAAGGAGCTGTCAAACGGGTGGTTAAAGTTAAGAACTTTGCTACTTAATAACTCTCTGAACTAAAGGTGTTACATTTGAATAGAGGTGGTTGGAAACAAAGTAGTAATAAACAACAAAGTGACGGATTGTTGTAAAAGGACTATTAAGCAATTGGAACCCCCCTAGGGGGAACTAGAGACATTACAATGGCTGCAGAGGGAAAATTACTGGCAGAGATAGAAAAAATGTTTTTTCTCGTGGGAATTTTGCAAGAGCAGAGCACGGCTATGAACAAAGAACTTTTGACCTTGAATTCTAAAACAAACAACTCTGCTGAATGCATAAAGGATTCAACTGATAAAGAATCTGCGGCTGAACCAGAAATGACATCTTTGGAACCGATGGAGAGGAAAGAAGGAGTGGAGAAAGTACAGGCGGAAAATACCAACCAGAAATTTATATTGTCAGAAAAGAAAGAAGAAGATCTTCGGATTATAAATCTGCGAAAGATGAGAAAGATGAAGAAGGAAGTCCCTGGAGTACTTGGAACACTGGAATTTAAAAGAATAAAGAAACATGATTGGGACTTCCTTTTTGAGTATGGGAGAGCAGCTGACCTTTTGCAGCAACTGCTTCTAAATATTTCGGATGGAAGAAAATTTGTTGTGACTGTGACAGAACTCCTTCGAGACCTGAGGACCAACAAAAAGGATTACCAACAAAATCGGCAGAGAGAGACTAACAGAGAGTTGAGGGCCTCGGATGTGAGGAGTCCGGGCTAGGAACTGTTTTTGTGGACATTTGCTTGGGAAGGGACGGAGACCGGGGTAGGGAGGGAGGGGAGAATTGAATTTCAAAATTTTATGATTTTTGTATTTGGCTATTGTGATCTATAATTAGTATAAGAATGGGAGAAGTTCATGGAAGGGAAGTTAGGTCGACCTTAGAAAAAGGATTTAATGTTTATAAGAGAATTGGATAAGTTAAATATGGACAACTAAAAAGAGCTAAGTTTTAAAAATAATAACAATATGTTTAAGATGATAGATAAGAACTTGCTGAACTAATTATTGGAATTGGGATGTATGAAGAGGGGGTGGGGGGAAGTCCGGGAAAGAGGGTAAAGAAAGTAAGGGTATGAAAATGTATATGTGTTGTCTTTGTCTTTTTATGTGTGTGTGTCTTTAAAAAATGTAAAAACCCTATAAAAAATTATAAAAAAAAGATATGCTGGACTCCAACTACCATACTCCCGGACCCAACCCATTATGCTTGCTGACCCTGATGGGAATTGCAGTCCAGCAACATCTAGAAGGTACCTCTAACCTATACATATGAAACTGACTTAAGAGTCAATTCATAATAACATAAGAAGAGCCTGCTGGATCAGGCCAGTGGCCCATCAAATCCACCATACTGTTCTCATAGTAGCCAGCCAGATGTCAATAGGGAACCCCCTAGCAGGACCTGGGCACAAGAGCCCCCCTGCCTCCAGTTTCCAGAAACTGATTTTCAGAAGCATTACTGCTTCTAGTAATGGAGACAGAGAATAGCAATCATGGCTAGTAACCATTGATTTCTTTGTCATCCATGAATTCAACTAATCCTCTTTTAAAATCACCCAATTTTGTGGCCCCCTGTGGAAGCAAGTTTCATAGTTTAACTATGCGGTGAGTAAAGAAATGTTGGGAAACTGTGTACGTGCAGCTACTCACACAGAGTCAGTTAAGGTTTGGCAGACAGCCAGAAGGCAATCTGAAGGAGTAAGTCTGCCTGGTGATAACAGAGACATGGAGACCACTCCCTGGTTGGTCAAGCTCTCTCAAGGGAGTGATAATTAATGGCCTACTAACTGCTGGTTCAGAGTTCAGAGGTTCAGAGTTCTGTGTGTCAGTGTAGGAGTTGTGAGTCGTATCAGAGAGAGCTAGCATAAGATCCATGTTCTGTTCCTGTAAATAAAGGTAAAGGTAAAGGTACCCCTGCCCGTACGGGCCAGTCTTGACAGACTCTGGGGTTGTGCGCCCATCTCACTTAAGAGGCCAGGGGCCAGCACTGTCCGGAGACACTTCCGGGTCACGTGGCCAGCGTGACATCGCTGCATCTGGCGAGCCAGAGCCACACACGGAAACGCCGTTTACCTTCCCGCTGGTAAGCGGTCCCTATTTATCTACTTGCACCCGGAGGTGCTTTCGAACTGCTAGGTTGGCAGGCGCTGGGACCGAGCAGCGGGAGCGCACCCCGCCGCAGAGATTCGAACCACCGACCTTTCGATCGGCAAGCCCTAGGCGCTGAGGCTTTAACCCACAGCGCCACCTGTGTCCCTTAAATAGTCCACTGTATATAATAAACACCTAACTACAAGTTCCTGTTACAGATAGGTAGCCATGTTGGTCTGCCATAGTCTCTGTTATCACCTCCCTCCATGCCCCCCTCCATGCACATAACCCGTCAAGTGAAGAGTAGCCTTTGATTGGCCTGAAAATGCACACAATGCTATAAATGGGAGGTGAGAACCAGGGGTGGCCCATCCTGGTTTGCTGCCAGAGGAGAAATGGGAGAGGGTTGTCTCCCATGTCTCTGTTATCACCAGGCAGACTTACTCCTTCAGATTGCCTTCTGGCTGTCTGTCAAGAAGTATCTGAAGAAGTGTGCATGCACACGAAAGCTCATACCAAGAACTAACTTAGTTGGTCTTTAAGGTGCTACTGGAAGGAATTTTTTTATTTTGTTTTGACTACAAGTTCCTGGTTCCTGCTTCATCTATCCTGTCTGCAGCCAAGTCGCCAATTGCTTCCGTGGATTCTGCATTTACTCTGCTAGTTCTGGCTAAGGTCCTGCAACTAGTCAGAAAGTTGCAAAACACCGAATAGGTTTTGCCAATAAGAAATACTTTCTTATTTCAGTCCCAAATCTTCCATCATTCAGCTTCATTGAATATCCACGAGTTCTAGCCTTAGGAGAGAGGGAGAAAAACTATCCTCTCTTCCCTTTCTCCTTGCCCTGCAAATGTTTGTAACCTTCTATCATGTTGCCTCCTGCCCACCTTTTCTCTACACCGAAATTTCCCAACTCCTAAGCATACACTCCAACCTGAGCCCCCCTCCATGCACATAACCCGTCAAGTGAAGAGTAGCCTTTGATTGGCCTGAAAATGCACACAATGCTATAAATGGGAGGTGAGAACCAGGGGTGGCCCATCCTGGTTTGCTGCCAGAGGAGAAATGGGAGAGGGTTGTCCCCAGTGTCCCTGCTCCACTGCTGAAGCCTTACTGGGGTCACGTGGTTGCGGCTTCCTGGCTCCAATGAGAACTCATGAGATATGTCTGCGAGATCTTGCCAGAATCTGGATGCCACAGCCACTTCTCCTTGCTTCTTTGGCGCCAGCAGTGGGAGGGCCAACCGCCTCATTCAGCTATGGTAGCAGTGAGGAGAAGTGGTGACAAGATCTCACCAGAAACCACCATCATTTCTCCAGTGGTTGTGGCAGGGGCAAGCAGGACGCCCCCATGGCATTCTGCGACCTGATGCAGCTGCCTCAGTCAGCCTCGTGGGCAGGCTGGCCCTGGTCAAAACAGTTTAAAACCACCAATATAAATAGTAACAACAAGCAAATAAAGGGGAAAGGGAGAGAGCTTAAACCCTCTCATAAAATCTCACGGAAGAAAATGAATCACTAAGGCTATGTTTCCCAACAACAATTTTTTTTTCAGTCTGTTATTAGTCTTGAAAGGTTTTTCAATATGCTACACAGAGCCAATTATAGGCATTGTTTCAGTCTCCTTTTCACTCTTTATGTCACATATTGTGTGAAGGAATAATTAGGATCCATCACTGTGAAAAGAAAGCAACATAATTACCAGTGTAGAAATAAATCATTTGGTCTTTTTGTCCTTAAGTAGGTGATTTGGCTTAAGGTAATGTACTTTGATAATCAATAACCAATAAAGAAAATAAGTGTCAGCCACACAGTACGTCACATAGCAAAAGCAATCAGGATGCATGCAAGTACAGCCATTATGCTAATGGATTCACTGGCAGCACAAAGTAAAAGATTTGTAATGGTAACACACCTCAGCATGTAGCAATAGGAAGACATGCTAAATTAGAGATTCTTCTGGTCGAGTGAAGTTGAATTGGTGGCAAATTGTTATCCATTGTTTCACTGGGAAAATATACCTAATTTTATATATATATATATATTTTTTATATATATATATATATATATATATATATATATATATATATATATACTCACTCACACACACACACACACACACACACACACACAACCACACACACACACACACACACACACATGTTCAGAGCTCTCTAGTTTACAAATAACACCACAAACTGAAGATGTGGAAAGCCTGTACCTTTTAAAAAGCAATCAAAGCTTGCTTGCCACATGATAAATCTCATTTCTAACAAATGACAACCCTCTCGGGGTGGAGGAAATCCACCTCCAAAAATAATAATAATAATCTCAGCCCAGGGGCCAAAAATGTCCTATAAGCTTCACTGATTGGCCTCCAAGACTCACCCTACCCACTTTCCCCAGACCACACCCCTCAGTGACCTTCCTTGAATGTTCTTGCCTAACTTGACTGTGTCTTTGAATTCTGATAATGCCCTGTGCTTGCCCGAAAAGAGGATAGAGAGGGGTGTGTGAGCATGTGTAAAACTAGTCTTCTGCACATAGGTTAAAAATTGCATTTGTTTCTCCACCAACATTTGCTCTGCCCACCAACTATGAATTTGAGGATGAACTTGTACATGTTAATTTCAGTATCCTATGGCCAAACTGATCGTGAGTCTCTTCACTGCTGTTCCTGGAGTCTAAATTCAGGTAGGTAGCTGTGTTGGTCTGATGCAGTCGAAACAAATTAAAAAATTGTCCAGTAGCACCTTAGAGACCAACTAAGTTTGTTGTGGGCATAAGCTTTCGTGTGCATGCACACTTCTTCAGATGCAGAAGTGTGCATGCACACGAAAGCTTATGCCCACAACAAACTTAGTTGGTCTCTAAGGTGCTAGTGGTCAATTTTTTATTTATTTCACCTGGATCTAAGGTTAGTGGTGGTCAGCAGGAGTATTTTAAATCATTTCTACTTGGTGACAAGATAGATAGATAGATGATAGATAGATAGATAGATAGATAGATAGATAGATAGATAGATATGACACATACATAAACACACACACATCATATTCAGGCCTAGCAGTCATCAGTCACGTTTTCATGACCTTGAAGTTGGACTCATGTAAGGTAATTAAATGGATCAATTCTTGAAGTCTATGTTTGTAAGCTTCAAAGGGCATTTAATACTGGGGTCGCCTCCTGACACAGCTGGGTTACTGAGAATACATAACACCAGTACTCCAGTGGCTTCCTATTGTCTTCTGGAAATAATTCAAAGCACTAACTTCTGTCCTTAAAGCCTGAATGGCTTCAACCCTACATGCATAATGGACTTCCTCCTCTTTAATCTTATCCTAATTTCACAGATCAACCAAGAATAGGCTCATCAGTGTGCCAAGTTCAGATAGCATAGTCTATTTGTCAAGAAGAAAGCAGTTTATGATTATAATTGTTAATAATAATAATAATAATAATAATAATAATAATAATAATAATAGTTTTATTCTGCCTTTGGCTTCAAATAAAATGAAAATAAAAAAGCTTACAATAAAAATATTAAGCCACAATAAAATCACTATTTCAGCAGCCTCAAAATCAAACCAGGTATTAAAGCTGGTATTAAACCTATGCAATTTCCTGAGGGTAAATACTACTGAACTCAGTGGGGCTTACTTATGAGTAGACATATATGGTCAGTACTCTGTTTACAGCAGGTGACACAGATCCATTTTTTAAAAATTGTTGCTAGTACTGGTTACATATATAGTGTTGCATTATTAGAGTGGGCAAAATGGTAAGTGCTATCTTTAATTGTCTTATACTGGGGAAAAATAACGGTAAACCATATTGCTTTTAATGCTAAGCAGAAGTGCACTGCCTGTCATTGGACAGATTAATATTCTAGATAGGATGTTTGTGGATAAAATAGATACAGATCTATCATGAGTCTTTCAACACCTTTGTTTGCTGTGTTAATTATCAGTGCCCTGAATCAACAAATGCTTGATGATGTCAACTATATTGTGAAAGTTGGAGCAGCAGCTGTTTTCTTAATAAATAATATATCAAATTCTCTTTACCCTTAAGCAGAATCAACAAAGGGAGGGCTATTGAGAATAACTGTGAATATACCAAAGAAGTGATTGATGAAATATCTTTCCTGTCAAGCTAGTCACTTACCAGTCTGAATGACAAATAGGGTTGCCAAGTCATGAAATCAAAAAGTCTGGTTACAAGTGAGGCCTGGTGACAGAGCCCTCTGGGTCCTAGAGGGGACAGGCCAAAGTGGGATTAGGAATGGAACTAAGGGACAGAGAACGCAAAGGTTTGTGGGCAGGCAAAGGAGCAGAAAGGGTGGCCAATTACACACCAGCAAAAAGAGAAAGTGCATACCCCCAATAAGGGGACACACTTCTACATAAAATTCCCATGTGCTAATATTGTAGATGTGCATCATGGAGAAGACTTTGGATCTGGTGGCTTCTGTGTCTGCTCACTTGGCTGTCCAGCTACTCACTGATGTTGGGGCAACTTCAAGACTCATGTTCTCCCTTCTGATGGTTCTTTATCTTTAAAGCAGACTTGGAACAGGCTCTCCATCAAACATATGTGTCCTGTAAAATTGGGCACATGCCTACCCAAGGGGTAGAGCCCAGCACAAAAGCAATTTAATCAGATATGCAGCTATTAAAAATGCCCAAATGGGGAAACACCCTTGCTCTCTGATAGTCTTCAAACAGGCACAAATGTTATGGAGAAAATACGGCTTGACTCTCAGCAGAAGTTGATTCAGTCTTCAGTCAGGCATCTACCCAAATCCTTCAGTCCCTTGAGCCTGATGAGGGCAGTAAGGTAAAGGTAAAGGTACCCCTGCCCGTACGGGCCACTCTGGGGTTGTGCGCCCATCTCACTTAAGAGGCCAAGGGCCAGCGCTGTCCGGAGACACTTCCGGGTCACGTGGCCAGCGTGACATCGCTGCTCTGGCGAGCCAGAGCCGCACACAGAAACGCCGTTTACCTTCCCGCTGGTAAGCGGTCCCTATTTATCTACTTGCACCTGGAGGTGCTTTCGAACTGCTAGGTTGGCAGGCGCTGGGACCGAGCAGCGGGAGCGCACCCCGCCGCAGGGATTCGAACCTCCGACCTTTCGATCGGCAAGTCCTAGGCGCTGAGGAGAGGTGTGAAATTCAAATGATGAGAGCACTACCACCTTTTCTGAAGCCACAGGAAATTAGTGTGTAGTTGAGATATGAGAGCAGTTGGCATGAATGGTATCCAGCTATTACGGGTTCCTAGCTTCATAATTATTCACTGGGCCATCTCTAACATTTAACAGGTGAAAATGGCAGCATTCATGTGCAGCTATAATGCCTATTTTCATCAAGGATCACTATCAATTCATGCAACTACAGTCGTACCTTGGAAGTCAAACGGAATCTGTTCCAGAAGGACTGGCAGAGGAAGGGGATGCAGTGGGGACGACCCACCCCGGGTGTCATCCCTGAGGGGGGTGACATCGCTGCGCCACCCCCTGGGACGCTTGCCCTGCCCCCGGGTGCACAGCATGTGCGCCACTCCAGGTGCTGGAGCAGCTAGCTCCACCTCTGTCCAGAAGTCTGTTTGACTTCCAAAACGTTCAAAAAGTTCCTGCAGCCAATTGTAAGCCGCAGAAGTCCCATCGGACGTTCGACTTCCAAAAATAGTTTGCAAACCACAACAGTCACTTCTGGGTTTGCGGCATTCAGGAGCCAAAATGTTTGAGAACTAAGCTGTTCGAAAACCAAGGTATGACTGTACACTGTTATTGCACATTGCTAGAGGCTCTTTCTTGACAGCAAGAAAATACGTGTTTCTTCTGCAAAATCGTTCCCCCCCCCCTCCACCAATAATGCAATGAGTTAGCAAAGTGTCCATAACAGTTTAACTTTAAAATAGTTTACACACATAAGTACACACTATATTCCTCCTTTTCATTCCTTTGGGATTTAAGTCTTCTGAAATGTAAGAATGTTTTTAATAGTATGTACTTGTTATAAGAGATCTGCAATTCCAACACAATCGACAATAGTTACTAAATGGATAGGCAGTTAAGAGATTTGGGGGGGTAGAAGCTGGTGTACTTTACACACACATGTGCATATGCTACAAAAGTTAAAAGACATCCCAGAATCTACCCTAAAGGCAATAGGGTCAGGATTCAAAAAACAGGGACTATTGGTACCCAAGTATAATATATTCAAGCCCAGGACAAAGCTGATGAGATCTTTGGCTGCATTATCAGAAGCATAGTTTCATGATCATGAGATGTAGGCTCAGCTATACCGCTGCAAATAAAATGTTTTAAGTGTGTTTTAAGTGCAGTATACAATGTGACACTAGATGGCGATGGTGAGCCTTATGGAAAATTCAATGTATTTTTTTAAAACACTTTTTTAAAAAAGCATTTTCAGAACGGTTTTTATAGGTGTGTAGATTCCACCGTTATAAGCCCTATATGGGCATTCTTTCCTTGTGTTGAACAACATGGGACCACTCATCATCATCCCACCACCAATCCCCAGGCTCTGAGTCTTATTCCCTTGTTAATTCCCCAGCTGGTTTCTCCCACCATTCCTTGGCATCCAACCAGTCTGTGACAAACATTCTTCAGACAGATATGGATGGGTATCAGGCGCTTCTTAGAAGAAAGCTATAGCTGAAGAAGATTTTTTGCAAGCTAGAAATTAATGACAAGATTAGAGTCGAAAAATTCTATTGGCTTCTTGTAGTCTTACGCATTTTGTCTACACCACTCAGTCATAAACAGAAAAGTAGAGTAAGTGCCAGAATCAAATTAAGCAAAATGAGATCCCCTACACTTATTTGTGTGCGTTTGTTTTTTTATCCCCATGTGTCTGTTTCTGCCTACCTATTCAGCTGCACATGTGAAAATGGGTGTGTGTATACCTGGAAATCACCCACTCTTCTCTATTAATTTATTTCCTGCAATTTGCATTTCAACAATATCTCTCCTCTTCATATCTTCATGAGAGCATTCTGAATTCTCTATAGCTGGAAGCATGGACAGAAATTAATCAGGTCTGATTGTTCCTCAGCAAGGTTAGAGTGAGGAGAACTATACCCTCCCTGTGGGGTGAGCACCATGCAGAAATGTTTCAAATCCAGCTAGATGTTAGAGATACAAGGAAAGGAACTGATTTCCAAGACCTTTAGGGCTGCTTTTTATGTACACAAAAACCCTGCCTGTACTTTGCACAGTTTCCTAAGTGTGCAAATACTTCACACGTGGCTATGGTTGCATCCACATTTAAAGCACCTGCCATCCCCCCAAAAACCCTGGGAATGACAATTTATCTCTCACAGAGCTACAACTTCCAGCACATTTAACAAACTACAGTCCCCAGAATTAACAGTATGGTGCAGAAGTGACCAATGTCCATGTGGGGCTTGACACAATTTCACTTTCATTGTGGAATTGTTTCAATGTGAAGCAGCCATTAGATGGATAGGGGGGTGGGGTGTTGTTCCTGACTTCGGTGACAGCCTTTTTTCAAGTAAACATATGACAATAATGAACAGCTGGGTGCAATCCTTTCCAACATGATCTTTAGCAAATATCTATTGCAGACAAATCAACAGAAAGACAAATATTCTGCTGGTGTCCCTTCAATAGCAGAGAAAGCTAATGCATCAAGTGGACAATAGGGAATAAATCACATATCCACATAAAAATATGAGAAACTTGGGGCTATGCTATGTATGCTACCTTTTGCCTGATACTGACACTGCTTCTGAGCCAGTGGCAGAGATAGCAGGGCAAATGGTGTCCCCACAGGGTGGCCGCCTTGAGGCCTTCTGCCTCAGGCAGCCACTTCAGTCTGCCTAGTGGCAGAACCGGCTACACCCCATCCCAAAGATACAAAACACACATGTAGGGCATAATTTTTGAAAGATGCCCACTCACTGGGTTTTGGTCATACAATACAGACAAGTATTACAGGGAAAGGATGTTCTCTTCTGAGTTGTAGGCAACTGAAGTCCTAGTGTCCTCTAACACCCAGCTACCAAATGTGTCTTTAGCTCCTTTTGAAAATTCTGCCCAGTAAAGATGTGACTTTGATGTATGTATTCAAAGGAGAAGCACTTTTCTCAGGTCCAGAAAAGAATGGGCTGCTGCTACTTGTTACAGAAGAACAGTATCTCTGACAGCATAGAATATTATGGCTATGAGTGCCATGCATCTCATGACTGAACAAGCACAAAGAATTTTAATTTCTATATGAAAGTGAGGACCCTGGCAGATTAGCTCTTGATTGAAATGGCCATTCCACTTTCTCTCAGACAGTTTGATTTTCCTGTAGACCGGAGAAGGCTGGCTATTTAAATGCTTTTTGATCAATTCTTTCTTTCCCTCCCAACTGTTATTTGCTGAAATTAAGTGAGTTTTGATTGGAAAATAAGCTTAACCAACTGCTTTATTAGTCAGCGGAAATTGCTTTGGCTAATTGACAGCGGAAATATTGGAAGAGAAATCAAGACCTGGAAAATGTTACTTAACAGGAGTACTTCAGCCTTCCTTAATCATGTTAGAATACAATTTTGCAGAGATATTGAATGCAGGGATGCTGTACTGTTCTCTTCAAGGCAAAAGAGTAAAAATTCTCCCCAACAGCAAAGAGTAATTGCATTAGACTTACCGAAATAAAGGTGATTTATCCAAGTTTATGCCTGAGCATATGAGTTCTGGAAATGGAGAAGAAAATTGATTATTTGATTCTCTTTCTCATGCAATTAAATTCCTATTTCTTGAAAATGAACAGGATCAATCCCCACTAGGTTGCCAACATGCCAACAGGGGAATTGCCACCTAAACTATAGAGCTAACCAAATTCTTCAAGATTAAAGTCTATGCAACTTGGACACAGCCATTTTGATTCCTGACATGCAGACAGTTGTAGATCTAAAACAGATCTATCAATGAGACACAGTGGTTGGCACAGCCTCTTTGAGACAACAGGGAGAATTGAGTGGTGATAATGCCCAATTATGCAAACTGGATAATATCTTCACCCAGCAATTTATTCCATTTCCTTGATGTTTCCCTAGCTGTTGATTTCCACATTGTATTTGAGGTTTCACATGACATAAAAGCCACTTCCAGAAAACTAATGGAATATAGTGCATGTTCAGCATTCATTTCCACATTATTTGATTCCAGAAGAAATCAGTTTGCAGGCCCCTTAATCCAGAAAATCATGGAAGTAAAGTGACAAAATTAGGGGCATAAAGTTCTTTCCTGCTGTTTTCATGGAGTAAATGTAAGGGAACAGAAACACATATGTGTGGAAATGGTGGAGGAGTAGCAATTTTGTCCAGTGACGTTGGTTGCTGTGTCACATCATGTCTACAGGAGTCAGTGAAATTTAGCATGGCATGCCTGTATATCAGTCAAAAAAGCACAATCAGAAAAGGAACTTTAGAAAATGGGACAGAAGCACTAACATTATAATCAGGAAAACCAACACAATATTCTCCATGTCTCAATTCACCCACAGATGCACAAAACCCTTCTTGTTTCTAGTCCATAATTCTTACTAAGGGGAGGCAGGGGTGAAATTTGCTCATTTTAAAACAAAACAACCTAATTCACATTTCTCAAAGCAATGTGACAAAACTAATTCACACTGCTCTAAATTTTGCATTGCAAAAGGTGCATGGTGTTAGCATTATGTTTGCAAAAATAAATTCAAGGGTTCAAGGAATTAGAGCAGTGGTTCTCAAAGGGTGTGGCATGCCACACTGGTGTGGCAGGAGAGGATGGCAAGTGTGGCCAAAGATACAAGGAAAATCAAACAAAACATATATACATAGTTCTGGTTTGTAACAAATTATGTGAACAGCCAGCAGGCAAATACACACTGCTGAAAAGTTTTTTTTCTCATACAGCTGCCATGCCACCAAGAAACAAGCCAGATTCCGGCATCAAACCCCAAACTTGTTGTTTGTTTTCCCCTGCCTAAAAACAAACAAAACAAACCACTCACACACAAGGAGTAAACAAACCTTGGTTACCACTCATGGGTGCTTTTTTCAGAAAGAAAGAAACCATGAGCCTGAGTTTGGATATCACAATAAAGACAGACTCTGACTTATTTCCTGGCAGTGTACCAGCTACAGGACCAGATTGAGAACTTTTCATTCACATCAAGCCAGAGCTTGTTTCTAATTAACATTGTTTTAATGTGATGTGTGAACTGAGCCAATGTGAAGAAAAGTGATGGTCCGAGTTCCTCCTGATTCTTCCCCCTTCTGAAAGCTTAGAGGAAGTGATGGATTCACATGTTCAAAACCTTAATCATCTTTCCACGTCTGTCACTGGTGGGGTGTAAAAAGGAAAGAGAGAAAAAACCTCCACAGACAGTTCCTTTCCAAGGTAACTGATTCTTCTGGATTTTGCTAGCAGCAGGTTGCCTTAATGAAAACAAATCCCTGGTTCTGGCTTCGAGCACAGCATCTGACTAAAGAATCGTGGAAGGCACTAGCAGTGCAGAGAGGTGAACTAGAAAAAGAAGGAAAAAGAGAGATGAAGAAGAGAAACAAAACTGCATTTCCGAGCGTTGACTTTCAAAGCTGATGGCTCGTCCTGGTGTTGAGTGGGGGCTGCCCGCCTGGGCATTCTATCATGCTGACAACCTCTTGAAAAACTGCCTGTGCCAGCTGCTTTGCATTATTGTTAAGCTCTCAGTCTCCAAATAGCCCCATCAATCCAACTTGTCAAGGTTTGTTGTCCCCTTATAGTGGCCAAAACAAAAAGTAAATCTGGGCAGCAGCTGTGTTAGGAGGGGGGAAGGCAAGCAAGAGAAAGGGAGAAACAAAATCGGAACCCTTATTGCATATTCCAAAAATGAGCTACTGTTCAAACAATTAACTCTTCCAAAAAGTCAGGTTGGCAACAAGACCAGAGCTAGGAATGAGGGATATTACCTAGATTGACTGTTGTAAATTTATCTTAAGGTTTCTGTGGGGCCTCTGTGGAGCTCCAGGTACATAATAGGAAGGAAATCTGAAGTCACCAAAGCTGAACAGATTGCAGAGAACTCCAGTGAAATCTCTCCAAACGTTATTAATTGGGAACAGAACAGCAATTGAGCTTCAGTATATGTGGAAAGTGATAGATATGGGGGCAAACAAAAAACAAAAAACCCCACAACTTTACTTTGCATAAAGTACAAAGAGATCTTGGGATCATATTGGAAATATCACACACAAAAAAGAAAAACCACATCCACTACCAGCTCAGTGTGCTGTAGCAGTAAAATGGGAAAATTCAGTTTTGGGAAGTATTCAGGAAAGGGTGGAAAATAAAACAGTACATACCCACATTTACAATACTGCTTAGGATTGCTTTCACCTCTTCTCTGAGAGAAAATCATAGAGCTGGAAAATTTGTAGAAAAATGAGGCATAAAATGATTGAAGGGTTGCAGTGTCTTTCCAAACAAGGAAAGGCTGAAGGCAGGTGGGATGGAGGGGAATTGAATTTAGAAAAATATATACTAAGTGGAGGTCACAATAAAGGTTTATAAAATTACAAAAAAAAGAAGAAGAACAGAGTGGTAAAATTACAGAAAAAGAAAAAGAACAGAGAGAGTGGATAGAAAGAGAGATCTCTCTCTCTCTTTTGCATACTACCAGAACTCAAGGTCACCCAGTGAAATTGATTGGAAATTGGTCCAGGGCAGACAAAGGAAGCACTTCTTCACACAATGCGTAATTAACATGGAATGAGCTACCACAAGATGTGGTGAGACACCCATTAGCTTAGTAAATTCATGAGGACAGATCTATCAAAAGGCCATTAGCCATGACAGCTAAATGGTCTGCCCATGTAGGGAGGCAGAACACCTTTCCTGGCTACCACAGTCATGCCCTGCTTATGAGCAACCCATAGCAACCCATGGCCATCTGGCTGGAGACTATTTGGAGACAAAATGGTGAACAACATGAGCCTTGGCTTGATCTACCAAGACTATCATGTGCTCTTTTTCAATGAATATTTTACTATTGAAACAAAGTTAAAATACAATGTAAGTAAAATTGTTTTCTTTATTTTTGTAGAAGTAGCTTTCTTGTATTTCAACCATATTTAAAAAAACATGTTATATGCCCTGAAGAATGTGCCTTGTGTGTGTTTTCCCCAAGTACTCATTAAATCCTAGCTATGTCAGAGAGTGTTTGTTTGTTTGTTTGTTTGTTTGTTAAAGTAAAACCACCGTCAGTGGTTAATTGTAAATTTTAGGAATGGTGTTGTATTCTGGTTGTATATGTTTAAGTTATGCTGGTCTATTTTTGTGCTGGCCTTGAGTGGTATTATTACATAGTAGAAGAGTTTGCCCTTTTTACAGGTTTCTAAATTAAGTATCTTTGTCTCTTGAAAAGTGAATTCAAGGCCAGAAATTTCTTCAGTAATGTTCAAATGCAAACCAAGGCTTTATAAGTCTCTGCCTGCAGACTACCTGTCCCAGGCTCCTCCCCCTTGTGGAGAACTTACTCTTAAGGAGCCAACCCTCTGCCCTGAAAATGAGCATTCATCCTATGTTTCCATGGCCTCCAGCATGGTCCCTGTGGCAGTGGATCAGCAAGGGAGGTATTTGGTTCCTCAGGCTCAGAGGGACACACCCATAAGGTCTTGCACTGACTCTACAGGCCCTGGTGCTATGGGAGGTTGTTTTGTGGTCTCCTGCCTGCTAGCATCAGTTTCAGTGGCCTTCTAATCTGTCACAACCTGCTCAAAGCTCTGAACCAGCTGGGGCACTACAGCCTCAAGACTCTGTGTCCAATTTGCTGCTAGACTTGAAGGTTGGTGACATGAAGGTCCAGCCTCTGCTTGAAGATTTCCAGCACAGGATAGCCCATCATGGCTCTTAGTGGTGGTTATATGGTTTAAAAGCTTTGAATCGAATGGTCTTGTGGCAATGTGCAGTTATTCACTTGTGGAAGAAGGAGGAGGAGGAGGAGTTTTGACTTGATATCCCGCCTTTCACTCCCCTTAAGGAGTCTCAAAGTGGCTAACAATCTCCTTTCCCTTCCTCCCCCACAACAAACACTCTTTGAGGTGAGTGAGGCTGAGAAACTTCAGAGAAGTGTGACTAGCCCAAGGTCACCCAGCAGCTGCATGTGGAGGAGCAGTGAATTGAACCTGGTTCACCAGATTACGAGTCCACCGCTCTTAACCACTACACCATGCTGGCTCTAGACCTGCCACCTTTGGGGACCCTCCTGCTTCTTTTGACAAGCAGGGCTCTGGATTTTTGCCCCAAAGTCCTGCCTCGAGAGCACCACTGCTGTCAAGATGTTTCTCCTAACATTCAACCCCCCCAAAAAAACCTACCTCCTGTAACTTAAGGCCAATAGCTCTAGTAGTCAGCTGTGTCACATCAGATGGGCCACCACTGCTGTGCTACCCTCCCAGTTGTTGTAGTGTTGGTGCTTCTCACTGGAGTCAGGATAGAATGAGACAGGGAGGCAAGAAGGGTAAAGGAGCATTGGGTTGGCAGCAGATGGCGCAGATGCATGAACATATGTACCCATTGCTTCTAACCAATGCTCCCCTGTCCTTACGGCTGCCCTGCCCTGCCCTGCCCCACCCCATCCTGGCACTGGTGGGCAGCAGCGACACTACAGTCACATGGCATGATTAGCTGTAGTCTGTTCTCTGAGGAAACAGAGAAGATGTGTTTTCCCAACTCTATGAGATAATTCTTCTGGACCCAAGTCAATGCAATTAGTCAATGTTAACATTATTGCATGATCATATATGCTGTTTTTCAATTCTATAATTGTATGAATTGATGGTGCTTTTCATATTTTAGAGTAACATGTTCTTACTGTAGGGTTTTTTTAATTTATTGTTTGGGGGCCCCCCAAAAAAGTGAGTCATTCAGTAGGAGTAACAAAAGGCCTAGATCTAATTTGATATGAATTTTTATAATGATTGTTGTATTACACCTAAGAAATTGCATAAAATAAATAATTCAAAGGATTCTAAATGTTGGAAATATCAAAAAGAGGAGGAAGTTATTTCCACATATGATGGATGTGCAAATTGGCAAAGTAGCATTTTGAAGGGATGGGGGGGACAGATAAGAGTAATTCTACTGTTCTTTGAATGCATTATGCAAAACAAGTAAATACTTGCAAATCAGCTAAATTTGCATTATTTATGCAGGTTACAAATTCAACTTTTCTCAACAGAGAATTTGGATTACTAGCTGCAAAATTTAGAGCTCTAGTTATAGTGAATCTTCTATAAATCTTTGACCAAGTTGGTCAAAGATTGTAGTGGATTTTGGAGCTTATAAAATTAAGGGAGGTATCCAATTAAATCATACACAGTATGGGAATCAATGGGCAGAGTTAGTTATGACTAACTTACATAAGAAATTGTCTTATACTAAGTAATATCATGCATTGAGCCATATTGCTCAGTACTGTTTACACTGACTAAAAGTGGCTCTCCAGGCTTTCAATGGGGAAAATTTCCAACCATACCTGGATATAATGGGGATTGAACTAAGGAACTTCTGCATGTAAAACAGATGCTCTTCCACCCCTAAGGTATGAGTCCGTTGATTTTAATCGGTCTGCTCTGAGTATGAAGTAGTCAGATACCACCCATACTAATTCACCTTAAAGCCTTTATCAACCTTCACCCAACCTGATGCCCTCCAGGTGTTTTGGAGTACAGTTCCCATCAGACCTATTCACCATAGTCAATGGTCAGTGATGATGGGAGTTGTCATCATTATTTTATTTATGAATCACATCCCAAGAGGCATCACTTGTACTCTAAAATACTTGAAGGGTCCCAAGTTAGGGATGGTGCTCTTCTAACTCAGGGCTAGCCAATATGGTGCCCTCTGGATGTTGCCAGACTACAGCTTGGACCACCATCCTTGAACATTGGCCATGTTGTAGTCTAACAACATCTGGAGAGCACCGCATTCACTATTGCTCCTCAAATAAAGTTCTGTATTATTGAAAACCTGCCCTTGGTTTTCATTGCTGCATGTGAAGCAGGCTCTCTGGAAATGCCATTCTGAGCCAAACAATGTAATCAAGCCATGTAAATAGTGTTAGGTAGACACACGAAAGAAAGATGTAAGGGGAAACTATTATACCCATATTACAGATGGACTACTGGCTGGCTGAAATCTTGAAGGTAGTGGCAGATCAGAGAAATAATCCAGAATCTAAAAATACCAGTCAAGAGATTTCTAACACAGCCCTTATCAACACAAGTGCTCGTTGTTACTTATTCCTGCTTATTTTAAATTACATAAAAGATTCTAATCCATATAGGGTTTTAATACCAGCTATCCCATTTGGATTAATAATGAGATGTGACAAAGTTCATGAGAGATAATATCCTATAAATGGTTAGCACCAACAGTTAGGCTATGTATTTAATCATATTCTCACCCTAGAGAAATCATTAAAATGTTCACTATTATATCATGCCTCAAAATGCCATTGTCCCTTTATAACATGTGCTGTTTTATGGTATCTGCTAGATAAGGACAGACATTAAATCATCATTGGGCAGCTGAAAGCTGTTGAAATGGAAGACATAGATCTCATCTTCCCTTCACACTAATGCTAATGGCTCTTAAATCCATCAAAGGATGACCCATGTGGTACTTTGGACCCAACAACCTTAGGATAGCTCATATGTCTCAATGGAAGAGGCAGAAGCAACCAGTCACTGGCCTACTCATCGTGAGTAGGAAGAAACTGAAAATTATTGACTTCATTTATGCAGTTAAATTGTGGAACTCCCTCCCTATAGGGGTGCCTCTAGCACAGCCTTTCTCAACCTTGGGTCCCTAGATGTTGTTGGACAACAACTCCTATCATTTATAGCCAGCATGGCCAGTGGTTAGGGATGATGAGAATTGTAGTTCAAGAACATCTGGGGACCCAAGGTTGAGAAAAGCTGTTCTAGCATCTTCATTGTACAGCTTTAGCCATCAGCTGAAGAGGCGTGTCCGTAGCCTGGCCTTTGATGGTAAAGGTATTTTGTTTTGTGCAACACAGCTCTTTTGCAAAATTTATACTGTTCCACTCCATTTGGAATAGCTCTACTTGCTTTATAATTGTGATGATTTTATCTGTTTTCATAGTTGTGTATGTGAGAAGAATCAGAACTTACAGGGTTAAGCAGTTCTGAGTGACGTCTCACATTCTGAGGCGTGGCTATATTCACATAGGGGAGTGTTTCTCTGTGTGTCCTTTTTCTTTCGCTTTTGACGGAGAGGCAGAAAGGATGCCAGCAAATTCTCCGGGCTGATTTATGTTGTTATGCTACTCATTAAAGACTATTGGAGATAAGAGAAAAGCCTGCATCCAGTTCGATTTATTACCCACACACAGCAACAGCTTTTGACCGGCATGGACAGCCAGTGACGCAGCAAGGAAACGTGCCGGACGCCATTTTGGCCACAGTGTATTCTATTTTTGTAACCCACTCTGAGACCTTTTGGTGAAGGGTGGGTAAGAAATCTTATAAATAATAAAAATATTGCAAAAAAAACCCCTACAGACTGCAATGAGCTATTATGTAAACAGCTGCAAAAGTAGAGGTGTGCTTGAACTACTCAATTTTTGCCAAAAGTCCATAGGGGACTCTCAAATGATGCCCAGATGCCTTTTTATTCTGCATTCATGATTATCTGTGTTCAGGATGGTGTCAGGGGAGTTATACACAACCTCACTTTCAGTGTTATTTGCACCTGCAAAAGTGTTGGGGTCTACATCCTGCTTCATTTCCCATTTATGCATGTCCAATAGCTTCCTGCTGAAATCCTGCACATAACCTTTCATACTGCAGATGTTCTGGAGGCAGGGAGTGAGGAGTGTTGTCCTGCTTTTGTTGTGTTATAGAGTTCACCTCAAGAGGGCAATGATGCAGTAACATGGGGAAGCATCACAGAACAATTTAATAAAGTGGAATGATGCATGGATGGTCCAGGATAAATCCACCACTAATGTACTGTTATTGCAGCAATGACACATTGCAGAATAAACCTGCAAGGAAACAAAACCCACTGGTGTGTAGCAGTCCTGTATCAGTCCCAAGTACTTATCAGGCATCTGTTAAAATAGTCTCTTAACGCTTCTCACAGATGTGGCACTTGATACTTGAAAAAGCATTTACTAGATATGTAAATAATTCACAAAGAAACCCAGAGGTTCATCCAAATGAACTCAGGTGCCTGCAAAGGCACTAACAACTGGCCACCCCCCTTGTACCCTCTAAAAAAAATTCATTTCTATTCATAATGTGTAGTTTGGTCCTAAAATCTTAGAAGAGTGAGTTATTAGCTGGCTGATAAATGTAGACATTGTCATTTTCTACATCATAAACATTTATTTCCTGCACTAATTAGTAGAGATTCATTGTTGCAGAAGTTATAAGTATCTCTAAAACCCTGCAGTTGTGTCTTAAGTGTTCTCCATACAGCTGTGCCCCCCTCAAACCTGGCATATAATAGCAGATGGCAGGTATTATGGTACAATTAGCAAGAAACACAGGGCTATCAGCTTACCTGTATAATGAAAGAGGATGGGGAGAGGGAATTAACTAAATTAGAGACTAATAGTTCATTTTCAGCCCAGACCTTGTGTGTGTGTGTAATACATATCAAAATAAATCTTAAATGAGGGTGTCTAGATTTCTTTTTTTAAAACTTCACATCATAAATAGTCATTAATTTTTAGACATGTGAGTATGACATATACAAGTTATTCTTCAGCAACGTATGTAAGGAGCGATGACAGATAATTGTCAGCCCAGTGCAGGAAGTTCCTGCCTTATCATTTTAATTGCAAGCCTAATTTTATGTCCCAGGAAAGGCCTAAAAATATCCAATTAGGACAAGAGAGTACGGGATCTTGAAGCATGAGTATTATAATGAAGACTAACCTTCCACAAGAAGACAAAATAAAGAATATCACTTGGCCGTTTCTGCAGCAGTGCCTGATTAAATAGCTAAGGCGGGTGGAAGAAACTTGCAGTCTTAAAAATACCTCCCAAATCAGCATATGATTGGCATGGTTTCTGTCCCACTGACTACACACTATTGGGCATACGCAGACATTTGAGGACTTGCTTTGGAATGCCACAAGCCTATGCCAACCCCCAAACAAGTTCCATACAGTACTTAGAAATAAGCCCTACTTTCTCTTACTTCAGATTGTGACTGGGAACTTCCTAGGTTACAAGAAAGGGTGGGATCCTTTCTCCCACTGGCTCTTTACACCAAACTACACACCACATTTATTTCCTAGCTCTTCTCCCAATTGTGTAATTTAATTCCCCTCTTCTCCCTCCTCTGGTTTTCTCTCTGTTCTTTATTCTTATTTGAACAAGATTTCTTCCCAACTTCATTCATATTTGCATTCCTTTTATCTCTCCTTAGATCCTCACTCCTGCTTTTCTCTCAGCCAACAACTGCATACCTTCCAACATTTCTCCAATGAAAATAGGGACGTCCCATTGCATAATGATAATTTTACTATTTATACCTCATACATCTTACTGGGTTGCCGCAGCCACTCTGGGCAGCTTCCAACATATATAAAAACATAATAAAACTTCAAACATCTTTTAAAAATTCCCTATACAGGATTGCCTTCTGACCACTCAGGAGTCAGACAACTCCATACTCTGCAACATTTCTCCAATGAAAATAGGGACATCCTAAGGAAAAGTGGGTGGCGCTGTGGGTTAAACCACAGAGCCTAGGACTTGCTGATCAGAAGGTCGGCAGTTCGAATCCCCACAACGGGGTGAGCTCCCGTTGCTCGGTCCCTGCTCCTGCCCACCTAGCAGTTCGAAAGCACGTCAAAGTGCAAATAGATAAATAGGTACCGCTCCGGTGGGAAGATAAACGGCGTTTCTGTGCGCTGCTCTGGTTCGCCAGAAGCAGCTTAGTCATGCTGGCCACATAACCTGGAAGCTGTACACCGGCTCCCTCGGCCAATAAAGCGAGATGAGCGCTGCAACCCCAAAGTCGTCCACAATTGACCTAACGGTCAGGGGTCCCTTTACCTTTACTAAGGAAAAAACAGACATTCCAGCATCAAATCAGAAACCAGGGCAGCTTCTCTAAATCAGAGACATCCCTGGAAAATAGGGACACCAAGAGGGTCTGCAACTGCGGTTTTGCTCCCAGTGGCTAACCTTTTATGCAGCCATGGTGTTTGCAAGAACATCTCCTCTGACTCACCTTCATTTCAGCATTTCCCTTCCAGCCCAACCACATTGATAATCAGAGGGATGCCCAGGCCACCAAGAGCAGGTGGCTTTGCTCGTCCTTCTCAAACAGCATGGTTTGAAGTTGGCTTGTTTTTTTTAAAAAAAAAAAAAAAGCTATAGTTATGATTAACTGCAATTTGTTGGGTTAAACTGAATAATCTACATCTAAAAGGCTCCAAACTCCTTCTTCTACCTTTGCCAGAAGGGAAACTGTGCAAGCCAAGGTCACTGTGTCATACTCTCTTCATGCTAAAAGTTTAGCATACCTCCAAACCAAGCCATTATCTTTCATCACAAAGATAAAGGTAAAGTCTGGGCAGTCTTAGATGCTCCACTGTTTATGTTTTAAATCAACATCCTCAAGCCTTATTTCAACAAGCTTTGTAGCTATTATTTTCTTTGAGGCTCTGTTTTGGAAAATTTGACAGGTCATCATGTTCTTTCCTCATATTATCTGGCATTTCATTGATGCTTTCTGACCTTAAGACGAGGATTAGTTTTTTAATCAGCAAATTATGATCTCTGCCTCACTCACCTCTTCAGTAAATGTCAGCAGGAGAGATTTCCCTTCCTTAATGGAGTCCAATGCTGGTGTTTGTTGCCTTTCATTTCTTCATATGAGAGTGAATTCACAGATGTACCCACTTGAAATAAGCATTTTGAAAAATTATAATTGTTTCCAAAGTGTGACATTCAAAGGATTTCTGCTCACCTTTGAAGGTTCCCTGTGAAATATGTTTACTGCAATGCCTAGAGTTTGGGTATGAAATATAAACTTAGCTTGCACTGAGCTAGTATAGCTATATCTGCAACACTTCAAACTTCAAATGGAGCTCATATATAGAAACACTAGCATATTATGTCGAAGGCTGGGCTGGACTCTGATTACTGGGCAACAATTTTTTACTTTTTGAATGTTGTCTAGATTTCTACAAGTGATTTAGGGTATTTTTGCACTGCTGAATCAGGAAATGGCATCCGTTTCTCTCCATCAGGCCAGGTTTTTGTGCTATGTTTTGAAAAAAATCAGAACTTGTGACAAAATCGATTACATTTTTGTGGCATTATCAGCTGATTTTTGTCAACACATATCATCCTAAATATGTTTTTAAGAGAAAAAAATGTTTTTCCAACAATATATATTGATTACCTGATAGAAACATCGATTACTGTAAACTGAATGGTGGGCATTGATAAAGGTAAGTACATGTAAATTGCATGTTGCTTCACCATTTTTCAAACTTCAGGGCTTGAACTTCCGTTTCTTGGAACTTCTGTTTTTTTTTTTTATATAAATATTTATTAAGATTTTTTAAAGTACAAAATGCAAAAATAATAAACAATATAACATGAATCATAACACATTTTTCAGAACTTCTTTGGACTCCCTCACGTCTCCCACTCCCACTTACATCGTTATAAATTTTTCCCAGCAATTTATCATCTTGTTTATATTCTTAAATTTTGTTCAATTAATTTGATCTATTCTCCACAAATTTTATATTTCCCTCAATCTCACTTATCGTCAATTTCAAATCTAATTCAGTGGTAGGCAATTATTTATGATCTAGCATCCTTCTTAGCCTTCAACCAAATTACAATACTTTTGTAGATAAATCTTGAATTTCTTCCAGTCTTCTTCAACCCTCTCTTCTCCCAGGTCTCGAATTCTGCCAGTCATCTCGGCCAGTTGCATATAGTCCATCAGCTGCATCTGCCACTCTTCCAGTGTGGGTAGATCTTGAGTTTTCCAACTCTTGGCAATGAGTATCCTTGCTGCCGTTGTTGCATACATAAAAAATGTTCGGTCCTTCTTTAACACCTTCTGGCCGACAATGCCCAGAAGGAAGGCCTCTGGTTTCTTAGTGAAGGTATACTTAAATACCTTTTTCAACTCATTATAAATCATTTCCCAGAAGGCCTTCACTCTAGGGCAAGTCCACCAGAGGTGAAAGAATGTTCCTTCATGTTCTTTACATTTCCAACATTTATTATCAGACAAATGGTATATTTTGGCAAGTTTAACTGGGGTCATGTACCATCTATATATCATTTTCATTACATTTTCCTTCAAAGCATTACATGCAGTGAAGTTCAGCCCAGTGGTCCACAACCTTTCCCAGTCCTCAAACATAATATTATGCCCAATATCCTGAGCCCACTTTATCATAACCGATTTAACCATTTCGTCTTGTGTATTCCATTTCAGCAGCAAGTTATACATTCGTGATAAAACCTTAGTTTTTGGTTCTAACAATTCTGTTTCCAACTTCGATTTCTCCATTTCTTGGAACTTCTGGAATGCTCAGCGGCAGGGAGGTCTCTCTTCAGAACCCAACAGTAGTCAGCCATCATGACTGCGTCCCAGCAATCCTGATACCTGGTCTCCATCTCTTTCATGTCCTGATGGAATCTCTCCCCTTGCTCGTCACTCCTTGAACCCAGGTTCTCAGGAAACCGGTCCATATGTGAAAATAGGTAGTGCATCTTGACGCTCATGTTGCAGCCCAGGTTTCTGAAAGCAGCCAGCATGTTGTTGACAAGTTCTGCGTAGCTTCTGGCCTTATTGTTGCCAAGAAAGTTCTTCACTACCAGAAAAAATGCCTTCTACGCTTCCAGTTCCACTTCGTTCATTGAGTTTCCGAACTCTGGATCTCTGATGAGCTGACGGATCTGAGGACCGTCAAAGATGCCAGCTTTCAACTTCTCCATGGTCAATCCTGGAAAAGCCTGGCACAAGTAAGTGAAGCAGTCACCATCCTTGTCCAGCGCCTTGGTGAACTGCTTGATTAAGCCGAGCTTGATGTGCAGCGGTGGGAAGAGTATTCTGTCTCTCTCCACCAGAGGGTCATTGATGACGTTCCTTTCTCTGCAAGGCACCAATTCCTCCCGCACAGGCCAGTCCTTCTTCGTGTAATGCTGAGCACGGTCCCTACTATCCCACATGCACAAAAAACATGGGTACTTGGTGAAGCCAGACTGTTGTCCCAACAAAAAGTTCACCATCTTCAGGTCAACACAAATAAACCACTTATGCTGATCATAACCAATTTTCTCCAGCACATACTTCACCGCTTCATAGTTCTCCTTCAGTGTACTCGAGTGAGCCAGGGGTATAGAGGCAAACTGGTTGCCGTTGTGTAGCAGAACACATTTCAGTGATCGCTTGCTGCTGTCAATGAACAGTCTCCAATCTTTGGGTTCATACTATAGCACTCCAAGTTTGAGCAGAAGCTGCACAATATCTGCACAGTACACCAAGTCCTTCTCTTCCGAGAAAAAACGGAGGTACTCTTGATGCCTGTTGCGGAAGAAGCTGATGTGAGCACTGTCAGAGAGGAGGTTTTTTTCCTTCAATCTGGATGCCAACAGTTCGGCAGAGTCCTTTGACAATTCTTTGTGGGGCAGCTGCCCCATTAACTTAGTTTTGATCCCCCAACTTTATGCTTTGCCGCACCAATTTATGGAAGATTTCGAGGTTTTATGACTTCAAACTGATCCCTTTTTGACATAATCACCCAGAACTATCGGACCTGAATACTTCTTGTCATTAAAATAATCATTTCCAATCAAAACAATTATTCGACATGGCATTTTACCCCCACCAACTTCTTCTAAAATGCTCCACACAAGCGTACATGTGAACAAAAATGACATGTGGCCATAGCTCAAAAATTTGACCTGGTTGAGCAAAACCAATGTGATTTTTGGCTTCAGCGCATCAGATTCGTCCTAAATCAACTGAAAAAACGCAGACAACAAATTTGTTGTTGACCAGTGTATCAGTTACTGGAGAATACTTACTTACTTACTTACTTACTTACTTACTTACTTGCTAGCCACTCATTTTACTGGGGTAATCCAGCCACTCTGGGCAGCTACCAACAAAAGAGTAAATGGTTTTTACTTTTTGAAATATGGCAACCCTATTCCTATGTCATGATCACAAGACAGTGGCAGGATTCAAACCAGGACTTCTGCAGAATGCTCTGCTGAGAAACTGGATCCAGCAATCTTTGAATGCTATTTAGGAAAGGAAAGAAGAGAAAGTCAGGACACATGGTTAAAGCTTTGCTCATTTTCAGCTAACAGGAACTGGAGATGTTGAAAATGTGATTCCTCTGATCCATTTCTAGAAGAAAGCTGCTTCTTAAATAAGAAGACTTCTTTACATAAATTCCCAGGAACATGATCCTTCAGGCAATGTCCTTTCCTGCTCATGAAACTGGCAATGAATTTCGAGAATTCTGGCATGTGTTTGGAGCTGGACCTGGAACAGTTTCTGACTCTGAGAGATCAAATTAGATTTGCCAGAGGTATTTTAAAGGGTTGTCCTCGTTTATCCTGAACTGCCCCAATACATCCTTTTTGATTCTTGGTACAACACAACTCAGTAGATTTCCATCCAGAGGTCCCTTCTATCAAATAACACAGTCTCGATATCCTTTCTTTATTTTTGACATTCTCCCTTGCTTTCTGGTTCAAGGAAGAGGTGGTGATCTCTTGCTTGACATTTACAACAGTATCTGTTCCTGAACCTATGACTCAGATGTGGACCCTCCAGTTTTTGCTGAACTACAACTCTCACCATCTTTGGCCATTGGTCATGCTTGCTGGAGATGATGGAAGTAATAATTCAGCAACATCTGGGAAGCCAAAGGTCCCCCAGATGTGCTATAACCCACCACCACTTCTGTCTTCCCCAAGGAAAGCTAGAGCTTTGGCCTCCAGTTTGGCCATTTATCATCTTTATTTTATTTATTTATTTAAAATATTTTTATTTGTTTGCGAAACCTGTATACAGTCAATATTAAGAAAAAATATATCAAGGTGCTGAGCAGTATAAAAATTCATAGAACAAATAAAAAAAAATCACAAATCAGTAGATCAGCTTAATACATCAAAATCAGCATTGCTGGATTACATTCATTTCTGAATAAATAAAGTGCTTCACAGCATATCTTAAAACATCAAATACAACATTTAAAAATATCAAAATGAAACATTACAAATGAAAATCAAATAGAAAATACAATAATGAACCACATTTAAAGCAGCGCAATGGGGAAACAAAATATCCTGTTAAATGTTTAAAAAAGAACCCAGCAGAGCTCAAATACCAAAATTAAAAATAAACCCATGTATTAATTCCACATATTTTCCATCACAGATGGAAAAGGTGGCAGGTACTGCAATCAGAATTGGAGATTTTAAAGTCTGTGCCCTTTGCACACAACAGCTAGCAGAAGCCAAAGGCCAAACATAAGAGAATTTCCTCTCCTCCTCTTGATATTGATCTTCTGCACAAAGAGTGAGCAGAAGGTTTTGGCAGTGCTTCACAGGTATGGATGACACTTTTTTAAAAAAGCTTTAGACCGGATATTATAAGGGCATGAATATGTGAGCAAACAAAATGTAGGATATTAAACTGCTCAAGATCTTGTTAAACAGTTGTAATACACTTGGGTCATGGTTCCCGGTAAGTTGCATGTACGCCTGCAATTACATTTGCATTGAACATGCTGTACGTGGCACAGATGCTAGTGGATAGCCTTCACCCATAACTTGCTTAAGGAGAATTGTGAAACCCAGTTCTGACAGATCATCAAGGAAGCATCTTAACAATTGGCTGCTGTACATGCCAATTAATCCATTTAAATATCTCAAGTATTGCTGGGAAACACAGGTGTGCTTTCGGTTGTTAGAGATCCTGAAAATTTTCTCCTCAACCAATTCTGTACTAAGCCAAACAGCTTCCTTAATTATCTTTATGAGAAGCCATTTTACCCTTTATCATAAGCATGCATAATTCCCTTGACCTATCATGTCTCTGCCTAAATCTTCTCTTTAATATGAAGTAAAGTCTCACATGGCCTGCCCTATTTGCTCAAAATCCCATTGTAGCCAGATCAATTAATTATCTCTGTCCTGCAAATATCACTGTTAAGCATAAGGTGGGATTCTCCAGGCACCTGATACACCCTGGAAACAATTCCTAGCCCAAAACCTTGTTCAGATCTGTACAGTGGTACCTCGGGTTACAGATGCTTCAGGTTACAGACTCTGCTAACCCAGAAACAGTACCTCAGGTTAAGAACTTTGCTTCAGGATGAGAACAGAAATGATGCGGTGCAGCAGCAGCAGGAGGCCCCATTAGCTAAAGTGGTACCTCAGGTTAAGAACAGTTTCAGGTTAAGAACGGACCTCCAGAACGAATTAAGTTTTTAGCCTGAGGTACCACTGTAGTTTGAAAGCTAAGCCACTCAAGCAGACCTACAAATATGGGAGAGATTCAAAGAACATTTATTTCCCCCCTCATGTATGAACAGTTGTGGGGAACTTTTTTTCACGGTGAGAACCACATTCAGCATGTTGTTGAAAATATACTCCAACGGTCTTTGTGACCCCACTCAGCAGTTTCAGGTAGATGTTAAACAGCATGGGAGATAAAATCAAACCCTGAAGAATCCCACACTGAAGGTTCCACAGGACCGAAGAGCACTCCTCAAGCATCACCCTCAGGAAAAGGCCATCCAAGTAGGACTGGATCCACCACAAAGCAGTGCCAATGACCCCTAACTCAGAGAGCCACTCTAGGAGGCTATCAAAAGCCGCTGAGAGGCTGAGACAAATTAACAAGTCTAGTCTAGCATCCTCCCTGACATGCCAGTTTTCTATGTGCAGAATTATGTTTATTTTATTGTTTGGCATCAGCACATGTAAAAACCCTTCCTTGCAGTTTGAAGCAGTGCAATCTAGAAAGGTTTGCCTGACATTTATGAGGCCATAACCATGGCCTTTTAAATAAAAGAGAGATAATGCATGCAGGGTACATATTCATGCAGTATGATCCTAATTATATTTACTCAAAAGTAAGTTCCCCTGAGTTCATTGAGACATTTCCTAGTCAGTGTGCTTAGGATTACAGCCTTAAGTGATGGAGCACATGAGATGCTGGAAGTGGCAATCATTTAAATCTAGAATATGAACTTTAACATTTCAAGCCATGTTTGGTTGGAAGCAAGACAGCTGGAAAATCTTCGGTGACCCTTTTCTTTTAAAAAATGCTATTGCATTAAAAATCAAAGCTGTCTGTCATGGAAAATCTTCAGCCATTTCCTCATGTCGCTGACAGGGTGTTTTTTTACTCCTGATTCGCCTGCTGTCTTGTTTATTTGCTGAGAAGCCTGTGCATCCATTTTGGAGAAAGAAAGCATATGTCCATAAATCTCATTGCAAAAGTGGCATGTTTCCCATTGAGACAGTCAGTCATTTCAACTGCTGCTTTTTCATGCTGACAGGGTCCAAGTCCATGTCTCTTCCAGGCTGTATTTGCCTTTCTATCACACCTTGTCATCCATCCTAAAAGAAAGCCTGAGAGGCTCAGCTGGAGTAGATGAGGATGTCCAGAGCAAAAGGGACCCAAATCTGTGTGCATATTTTAGACTCCTCTGTATAGGTGTCATAAGGATAGTAGGCTCCTGGCTCAGGTATGAATGCATGTTTGGTTCCTTGCACCACTGTCAGATAAGGAACAAAACTGTAATTTAGGACCCAGAAGATATTAGCAGTGCAATCTTATGTATGTTAATCTGGAAGAAAGTTTTGCTGCTTAATAAGGCTTACTATGTGCATAGAATTACAGTCCTAGACAAAGTCATGCTCCTCAGCCTAGACTTCAGTCCCTTGCACACGGAACTTAATGTTCCAATCAGCCAGAGGTGGATATTCATGAAGTCTGATGGTGCAACAGCAAGGCCAGCAACCCAAGATGGGCAATGAAGCAAAGGCAGACAATGCACAATAGGCAAGTTAGTGGTCACAACATGAAGGGCAGCTCCCAGTAGGCAATTTGCTCTGAGGAGGCCCGGACAGAGGCCTTTTGAAGTTTCTGCCACCAGTCTGCCATCCTTATTCTCAATCCCCTTTGCTGAAGTACTGTAGACTCTTAAAGAGCCTACCTCTGGCCTGAAGATGGGCACATCTCTTTTGAATTGTGGTCCTTTGCTCCACCTGGAGTGTTCTCTGCACTGTTGAACCAAAGAGATACTTGATTCCTTGGGCACAGACGAGGCACCCATCAGTGTACTGCCTCTAGTATTTTGGGCCATGGTGCCATGGGATCCAGGTTGATCATTTTTCAATCTCTAGATTTTATCCGTATTGTTATTCTCAGGCATATTTTGATCCAGTGATACACACATGTACAGTGGTACCTCTGAATGCGAACGAGATCCGTTCCGGAGCCCCATTCGCATCCTGAGTAGTACGTAAGATGCGACTGCGTGTCTGCACGTGTGCAGGTCGTGTTTTGCTGCTTCTGTGCATGCACGTGACATCAGTTTGAGCGTCTGTGCATGCGCGAGTGGCGAGACCCGGAAGTAACGCACTCCATTACTTCCAGGTCGCCATGGAGCGTAACTCGAAAACGCTCAACCTGAAGTCATACCTGAGGTATGACTGTATATTTTCCCATTTTTATTTATTTTTTTATGTGTTGCATTTACTCCTTTTTCTCCAAGGAGCTCAAAATGGTGCACATGGTTCTCCTCCTCTTTATTTCACCCCCCACAGTAACCTTGTGAGGTAGGTTAGGCTGAGAGGCAGTGACTGGCCCAAGGTCACCCAAGGAGTTTCATGGCCAAGCAGAGATTTAAACGCTAGTCTCCCAGGTCCTAGTCCAACACTCTTAAGCACTACACCACACTGGCTCACCACAGTATGATTGTACCAGCATTTGTTTGTCAATATTGTGTTTAAGGACATTGTTGTGAAGTGTATCCTAATATTCCTAGTTCACACATAATTGCAATCCAGAGGAAAGTTTGAAGGGGAGGGGTAGCATCCACACAATATTTCCATCTACACATGAAACATCTGGCAGCAGAAGGGTAAAAATCACATGCTGATAACAGAAGCAGCCATGTATTGAGACAAACTGGCCAATAGGGAGGGTCCATATAACGGCTGATATTGCAGCTCTGCCTGTTATCTGTTCTATTGAAAAATACAAGAGTTCAGTCTCCAGGGCTATCAACCCAACAGCATTTCACCAGCAGGGAACGCATTTGAAAGTACAAACTGTACTATTCTCAGGCAGTTCTGTAATGCTAATCAGCACCTGCAACAAGGGTTAAGCAGTCCTGGCAAATGAAAAGGAGCAAGACAAGAAGGAATGATTAAAACAGACAAATGAAGGACAATGAGAAGGGGCAAAGAGAAACACATGTGAAGATCACACTTTCTTTTGGTTTTTGCTACCTGTACACATGCTGAGACACAGCAACCGATAAAATAAACATGGATGCAGCCTTGACAAAGGTTGGTGTGTTCCCTGCACTCTTGTTGGTAAAGCATCGCAGGTGAACTGATCATTAATCAGAAAAGAACATTAATTAGGCAGAAAAGAGTTGTGCAGCTTGTAAGGCTCAGTTGGTTAATGTGAGGATCAGCATGGTGGAGAGAGAGAACATCTAGTCTGTACCAGGCAGTTGTGAAATTAGAAAGCAAGTGGCTGTGGATTACTTATTGCTTGGCTTTTTTCAACAGGAAACAGCAACTTTGTGAAAAGTGATTTTTTCAATTTAAAAGCATTCAGTTGAAATAAAGAGATTGATTCATTGTGGCATGAAAGTTCTCCAACTCTGGCACACACTGAACATTTTTAAAATTGGTGGTTTGATTTTTAATTTTTACCTCAGGAATCTGACATCCAGATCCCTGAATAAAAATCTGAAATGTGTCTGTTTTGGTTGACTGACTGAATAAATTAATACAACATTTACTAAATGTTTACTGCGTGTCTGTTGTCAGATATTGTCAAATGTTGATTGCTGCATTTCTGATATAGTCCAATGTTGACATCTACTATTTCATGTCAAATATACTAAGACTGCATGTTGGCTGTCAAACACTGGAAGTTGCTGCATGGCAGCCAACATGCGGACAGTGACTGAACTACTGAAGATTTTAAAATAATTTTATTTTCCAACTTATAACATTAATCAATGTGGATGTGCTTAACGTGCTTTGTGAGTAAAGAGGTGAGACAAATTCTTTACTTTATTGTTATTACAATCATACATCAGCCATTAAATTACAGTGAAACAAGTACAGTTGCAATTCACAAACAAGTATTGAAGGATCTCCAATGAGCTGAAACTTTAATTTATATGGAACTCCTAACCTCATAGGATGAGACACTGCAGAATCTATCTCCATCTTCATTTCCTTACATAGTGGAGCCCACACTGCCTCAGAAGTACAAAGCAGTAACCAGTTCTGGCCCTTGATCTTCACAGCTGATCTATCCAATATGTGTTGAAGGAGGCCTGTCTGAGTTACCATCTTCCAAGCCTCATGGCCTCAGACAGCTGGCCCCAAATGAATTCATGTCTCTGAACCCCCTGAGTTTAATGCCCCTGAGAGGCAAGTCTGGATAAGTGCCTTCATCCTGAAAGTGATGACTCAAGAGCGCTCAACATATGTCTTCCTTAATCAAACCACCCCTTAAATTGCATGGTCCCTGCGCTCTGTGACCTATTTAAAGGGTATCTCTTAACTGAATTAAAAAGCAAGCAAAAATGAAGCACAAAGGGATCTTCCAGACATTCATTCATTCAGAATATTTGTCTCACTCTTTGTCATACAAGATGATCCCGGAGAGGGTTGGGATTGCCAGATGAAATAGATAACCAACAATAAACCATTGATAACACATCAACAAACTGTAAAATTGTGAAAGAGTAGCAGAATAAATAATCTACATAGCAGCAGGCAGAGAGACCAATTAATCACCCAAAAGCCTGGGTTAATAAATAACTTTTTAATTGGCTCCAAAAACTTAGAGAAGTGGGGTAGCTTGAATTTGTGAAGGCTCAAATTTGTGGAGGGGGTCATTCCAAATTTGGGGCACTTGTACCCTTTCAGTGTCACTGCACATGTATGGAGGAATCCTTTTCCTGTGCTGGTGATTTGTTTTAACTCTTTTTCATGTCGAATTTTAGATTATTGTAAGCCATCCTGGGGCCTGCTGCTGAATGGCTAATAATAATAATAATAATAATAATAATAATAATAATAATATTCCCAAAGACAGGCAATGCCTTATATGGTAAGACATGAAAAGTGAAATTAGAACTAGGACTGACGTCCAAGGCAGGTCTGCATGTGAATTTGCTAAGGCCATTGCATCATCACTTTTAGACAACAAAGGAGCTACTGTCAATCTCATACCCTCCAACATTTCTCTGATGAAAATAGGGACGTCCCATTCCATAGTGATAATTTTACTATTTATACCCCAACACATCTTATTGACTTGTCTCAGCACTTTGGGCAGCTTCCAACATAACAAAACATTAAACATATATATTTTTTTTTTAAAAAAAAAAAAAGCCTTCCGTATACAGGATTGCCTTCAGATGGCTTGGGGGTTGGATAACTCCATACCCTCCAACATTTCTCCAGTGAACATAGGAACATCCTAAAGAAAAGCAGGACATTCTGGGATCAAATCAGAAATCAGGGACATTCCTGGAAAATAGGGACACTTGGAGGGTCTGCAAACTACTGCAGTCTATGGCATTCATTAAATAGCATATCTAATTTCAGGATAATGAGGGATCATCAAAAGGGATCTGGAAGGGCAGTGCAGATGGGGCTCGTCAGGGGCCTATTTGGATTGTGGAATGGGAATTCCTATTGGTCCCAGCATGCAGATAGCTTGCTGATTGATTGATTGATTGATTGATTGAGTTATATCCCATACTTACTCCCAAAGAAGCTCAGGTGATAAAGCATTAAAAACACTAAAGTACTAAAAACATATTTGAAACACCTTTAAAAGGCCTTAAAAACAAACCCAGTACAGATGTATACGAGGAAAGAGATAAACTTTAAAGACTTATTGAAAGAGGAATGCCTTCCATAGGTGTCAAAGAGATGACACCTGTCTAGTATTCCAAAGGACAGGTGCCACAAGACTAAATGCCCAGTTCCTACATTGAATGGAATGGCTACTAGGCTTCACGGCAGCTAGCAATGACAGTTATACCCTGTCTTCACTGTTGGAGGCAGTCTGCTTCTGAATGCCAGTTGCTGGAGGAGACAGGGTACTTGTGCTCAGGTCCTGCTTTCAGATTTCCCACCTGTACCTGATAGACTGCTGCGTAGGGCTGCCATACGTCTGGAATTTCCTGGACATAGATGGGATTCGGCCATCGGAAACAGTGTCCAGGTGGAAATCGCTGAAATGTCCGGGAAAATGTCGGAAGTATAGATTTTGTCAAATTTCCTTTAGAATATCTCAAAAACTTCATTTTTTTTAAAAAAAATAGATTTTCTTCTTATGTTCTTAAGGACCTCCTGATAAGATGGTATCTGCAGGAGGCCCTCACAACATGGAGATGGGCCTGGGAAGAAATGAGTGCCAAACTAACCAAGAGCTGCCCAAGGAGCTAGGGTCAAAAACCTGGCCATCTGGACTTCAGTTTTCATCAGCCCTGAAGTCTAGCCATGCTGGCTGGTGCTGATGGGAACTGAAGTCCAACCACAGGTCAAATATTCCCCACCTCTACTTTACACCCTTAATCATCCTAGTTAAATACCCACCTCCCACTGCCAAGGGAAGGCAAAAGGGCAAAGTCTTTCTCCTCATCGAGAATAGCCACTTGCAAAGTCTTCCTCCCACCTCCACCTGTTCTGTGGGAGGGGGCAGGAGTTTGTAGGAATAAGTGTTTAAAATAAGCAATTCAGGGTCAGTTCCCAACGATAAGGCACCGACTATGTATGTTTATAGAGCACTAATCCTTTTTTTAGCTTAGAATCACTCTCGGTAAATACCAAAGAGGTCCTGGATATCTCTAAATTATATAGCAGCTTCAGGCTTTCATCGCCGAGGTCTTAGAAGGAAAAAACAACTAGCGTTAATGCCGAGGAACGGATTAACTCCTCAGCTAGCTTTCCTAGCAGAGCCACTCTTAATTAATTATATGTCTGAGGATTACATAACACAGACATGTTATTCAGAGCTTAGCTAAAAATGCAAAAGAGAAATGAGGAAACAATGCAAGGCTGTAATAGGGAAGAAACTGTAAGGAGGCAGAGAATGAAGGGAAGAGACAAAAGGTCCTATTATCAATGGCATTATTTGCATTCTCAGTGGCTTAATTCATTTTTCTTTTCTTTCTTTCTTTTCCCCAAAGCTTTAATCTCTAAGCTCAACTTATTAAAACTGAATGCAAAAAGTGGCCTACACAAAATTTACAAAGGGAGAGTGTCATTGAGGACTCCGGGATGGAAAAGAAGTGGATCTTTGCATTTTAGTAGATGAATTGTCAGGTGTACTTCCTTTAAACTGACACTTCCTTATCTCAAAGGGTTGTTCTAGCTTCAAAACATCACAGCCCCTTAGAGTGAACATTCATTCATTCATTCATTCATTCATTCATTTAAATGGCTTAGAAACCATCCTTCATCCAAAAGGATTTCAGTGTGGTATATGCGATGGGGAGTGCCATTTCCTAGACACCGGCAGTTTCATGTACAAATGGTCGGATCCGTCTATGTGTTCATTCATAGAATCATAGAATTGTAGAGTTGGGTAAATCCATTATGTCCTAGCTCCACATGTATCGGTATTTTTTAAGGGGGGAAATATACAGGAAAATTGTATTCAAGCACATATTTCATCACAAAATACATATTGAAATAGTATTTCATCTCTGTGTGTGCATTTCTAAATACAGTCATACCTTGGATCCCAAATGCCTTGCGAGTCGAACGATTTGGCTCCTGAATGCCGCAAACCTGGAAGTGAGTGTTCCAGTTTGCGAACGTTCATTGGAACCCAATCGTCCGACGTGACTTCTGTGGCTTCTGATTGGCTGCAGGAGCTTCCTGCAGCCAATTGGAAGCCATGCCTTGGTTTCCAAATGTTTTGGAAGTCAAACAGACTTCTGGAATGGATTTCATTCAACTTCCGAGGTACGACTGTATATTGTTATGAGTTTGTGGCTGCCAGACACTCCTGTGTTACGAGTTTCTGAGTGCCAGACACCAAACCCCTGGATTCAGCAAATGTGGGGGGGAAAACTAGGCCAGTTTTCTGATGAGGTATTTGCTTGGGAAATTAGTCATTACCGTATTTTTTGCTCTATAACACGCACCCAACCATAACACACACATAGTTTTTAGAGGAGGAAAACAAGGAGAAAAAAAATCTAAACGAAACAGTGGATGTATGATTTTTGTGGTTCATGCTGCGGCCACAGACATGTGATCTGACGGTGAGTTTGGGGTAGCCCAATGCAAAAATCCTGAGGATCCATGTGGATCCATGCTTTGTAACCACATTTTTGCACCACTGCGGCCCCAGGCAACAGTGGGTGTGTGATTTTTTTGGTGTAAGCTGTAGCCATGGACATGCTATGTGATCTGATGGTGAATTTGGAGTGACCCAGTGCAAAAATCCTGAGCATCCATGTGGATCCGTGCTTTGTAACCACGTTTTAGGTGGGGAGGGAAGGAAAAGCACTCAAGGGACAAGGAGCACACATGGGGTGTGTGGAGAAGAATGCTGCTAATAATGCAGAAGAGGGGTATAAGAGGAGAAGGCTCCTCTCCTCTCCCGCTTTGCTCCTTTGAAGCAAGCAGGCTCTGCTTCTCTCCCTCCTCCCCACTCAGCGGCTCTTCTCCCGCTTTGCTGTTTCAAAGCGAGCCACGGAGGAGGGAAGGAAGGGGAACCATGGATCCTCTGCTCACGACTGCGGCAGATCCCCCCACCATCCATAGGCATTCGCTCCATAACACGCACAGACATTTCCCCTTACTTTCTAGGAGGAAAAAAGTGAGTGTTATGGTGCAAAAAGTACGGTAGTTCCCTAGTCTAGACGGATGGGGAAATGCCTGCTCCTCAGGGGGTTACACTCCCTCTTAAGGAGCTTGGGGGTGCTCCTGGACCCATTACTGTTGCTTGAGGCCCAGGTGACCTCAGGAGCAGGGAGTGCCTTCTGTCAGCTTTGGCTGGTGGTCCAGCTGCGCCTTTATCTGGACAGGGATAGCCTAATTACTCTGTCCTACACTCCAGTAACCTTCAACACAACCTTGAGGTTTCCCCATCAACAGTTAGCACCTGGACAGTAGGCTCAGCAATTATCCAGGTCACAGTGATCCTCAATATGGTGAAATATTGTGCAAACGTTATGCAGATCTGCAACCTCTCTCCTGCTGCTGCATTTCCTGGGTTTTGCCTGTGCATACGTGGCTGCCCCACCAATCAGTTATATGCCTTTATAGGGGTGTGCATTCATTTTTAAAATAAATGGGACACAGTTGATATGGCCCTGTTTTATGCTGTGTGACAGCACTTCCTCCATGAATTCTATACATAGTTGATTGAACAGTTGATGCATGCTTTTGACAGCTCTTAGACAGCACAAAATCTTGAATCGGCTCTATATTTACTGCAAGAGTGGCTAAACAAGACCAATTTCATGCTGTGTTAAGGTACCCCCAAGTTCCTAGATTTCTTATACACCTTAAACAAGGGGAAAATGCTCTCCGATGAGATATCTTGCACAGCAAAACCAAGATATTGTTTAGTGAGGTGCAAAGGATCTTTTTCAAAAATGTTTTCTTCTTTCATACTTCAGTGAATCAAATAGCAGTTCTCCACATGCCAGAAAAGTGTATGACATAAGCCCTATTTGAGCATTCAATTCCCGCCCCCATCCCACCCCTTGGCTGACCCCACTCCTCCATCATGCTCCCATGCCTCGCCTCACCGTCTCCATATGTTAATCGCACAGGATTCTGAATTGCACAGGGAGCGTCCATGATGAGTACAGAAAGCTTCCCATGGCGGTCATTTTACATCCAGCAGGGGGATGCAATCGAAGGAGAGGGGCCAGAGAACATAGCCTTGCTCTTCCCCCTCATGCGACTGGGAATGTACAAAGCTGAACACCCAACTATGGATTTGTTTCACAGTGTATTTAAGACAAGGCTTGTGTACTTCAACAATGTTGGTGTTTATAAAGCTACATGCATGCAATGAACACAGTACATGGTTCTTCCTGTTCAAGCCAACTGCAAAACTACCACTGATTATAAAAGAGCAAGTATAGTTATTCTCAGTTGTCTAAACAAAACTACAGTTTTATCTGGTGCACTCCTTTCAGAGTCTAGAGGGAGCCTCCAACTAGATGGATCTAGAAGTGCAGGGACTTTTGAATGCATGAAGGATCTTCCCCTCTCTCTGTACCCCTGGTGCCCTCTAAATCTGTTCTGTGAGTTTCCCGAACACTCTGGGAGCAGATTTGGAGAGGATGCAATGGAGGTTTGTGAGAAAAGGAGATGGAAGGCAAGTTCTGCTGTGTAAGCAGAAATCCTTGCACTAGCAGATCTATTTAGCTGGATACTATCCTGGATGGACAAATACAGTGGTACCTTGGGTTACAGACGCTTTAGGTTACAGACTCTGCTAACCCAGAAATAGTACCTCAGGATAAGGACTTTACTTCAGGATGAGAACAGAAATCGCGCCGCGCGGCAGCACTGGGAGGCCCCATTAGCTAAAGTGGTATCTCAGGTTAAGAACGGTTTCAGGTTAAGAACAGACCTCCAGAACGAATTAAGTTCTTAACCTGAGGTACCACTGTAGTTTGAACTATTAAAAAGGCAGCTGACCATGTTCAGTATCCCTTATTCATATGCAAGAAGGAAGCTGAGGGGATAATTGTAGCCTGGTGAGTTATAGTGACATGTTTTGTATGCAGAAGGTCCCAATCCGATCCCTAGCACAGAAATGAAAATAGCTAGTGAGTGAAAGGGAGGATGTTAATAATAGTCTGACCTGGTAAAAGGCAGCTTCCTATGATGCAAAAACCTTGGCCTCACAGGTTTTTTTGCTGTACACACCGTATATTTAAAGCACAATTTCCCCATTTCCAAGGAATCACGAGAGGTGTAGTTTACACCTCAAAGAGCTACAATTCCCAGCACCTTTAACAAACCTCAGGTCTCAGGCTACTTTTGGGGGGCATGGGGAATGTGTTTTAAATGTATGTTGTGTACACAGCCCTCTTCTCTCTTGGTGGAGAAGAGATATGAGACCAGAACTTTACTATTTGAAAGGCTAAAGGTATATTGAGTAGAATCAGCCACCTCAGGAGGACAGAGCCCATATTACTATTTGATGATATAAAAAGGTTATGGGTAAATAGGGTTTTTTTTCTTGTTATTAGCTATCTTTTGTCCTTTCACCCTAGAGATTACACAGATGTTCTTATAATTTGCATTTCAAAGTAATATATTCAAAGGTAATAATACATTTCGGCCTCTACTATATTAGCAGATTAAAGCAAATTGACTGTGGGTCATTGGCATTTATATGAAATCCATTCCACCTTTCAGTTTCCCAAATGCATTTACAAACAAACTGAAAAGTAGCTCTGCTTTACTGGGTGAGAGGGTTTTGGTTTTCTTTCTTTCTTTCTTTCTTTTTTTTTTTTTTTTTTTTTTTTGCTTTTTTAAAAATCATGTATTAATGGATTGCACTAAACCTCCTGCCCAATGCCAATCTCACTGTGTGCAATTATTGATTCTCCAGAGGGGAATTTCTCCCAGAGGATGAAGAGAAAGAGAAGCACACCAACCATTAAAGTCAGGCTGTGGGATTAGATGTCTGATGAGCTCTATGGATTACATGGCCTTATATGACAGGGGGTGGTGAGGCTCAGAGACACAAGATGAGAAAGAGCCAAAGGAAAAAATAATGGACAGAACAACTTCAAAAGATGTAGGTTAGTTTATGAGACCAGTGATTTGTCTCTCACTAGTTATCGTTTCATCATGCATCTGATGTAGTCAAGGAAAGGTTATGCCGTAGTAAGTTTACCAGTCTTCAGGGTGCCACAAGACTTTTTGCTGGTTTTGCTGAAACAGACAAATACAGCAACTCCTCTGGAACTCATTACTGCAAAAGGAATAACTGTCAGTGTCAGGTGCCATAGATCTCAAACCATGATTCCCAGAGAAGGATCTAAGAAGAAACTACTGTACAACGGGAGACAGCGATGTTGTTTTCTCAGAGTGTTGAAGGGGATTTGAAAGACAGATAACTGCCTGTGGTGAATACACTCATTTCACATCCACTTCTGATAAACAGGTTTAACAGGTTTTGATATGGCTTCAGGAACCTGCAAAAATTGTTTGATCAGAGATGACTGTGAGACAAAAGAAATATGTGTGTATTTGAGTAGAAGCAATGCCTCTCTCAAATCATTTTCAACACTGTCAAGGAAGCAGATTTTTAGGATACTGATGCATCTCTAGAAGTACCCTTACTGTCATCAGTACCCAAATGTACCAATTGCTTTCTGTGGTCACTGGGGGTGAGAGGTGGGTGAAATTGATTCTGCAAGTTTGAAGCAGAACCAAGCCAAGCAGAGAGGCTGTGTTGACAGTCCCAGAGCACTTTGGAAGTCTAACGTCAGTTTTATTTTGTAAGCAGTATGGGAGAAATGAAGAGATAAAGGTGGAAATATTCAAGCAGCCCTTTTAAAAATAAAAAGGTGGGAAGCATCATCTGGGGGCAGGGCTAGCTAGCCAAGCTAGCATTGGGCTTTGTCTGTACTGGACTCACTTTGTGGCTTACAGGTTTGCTATCAGCTCTCTTTGATATCGTCTCTGTTTTCACCCTTAAAAGAAGCACTCCTTTTCTGTCTGCAGCCTAAAAGAGCAACCCATCAATCCCTTATGTTGGGGTGCTGGGGGCTTGGGTTGAGCAGAGGCGTCCCTTTGCTCAGCTCCCTCAGTTGAGACAGCCTCCTGCTCTGTGAGTGGGTGGCAGTGCTATCAATGGAAAGCCATTTTGTGGGTGGGGCTGAGCTGAGTTGCCATGAGATCCACTAGATCCTGAGCAGGTCTCTGACCAGCAAAGGCAGATTTAGGGCAGTGTGAATGGTAAGGTCGCACTGGGCAAGCGACCGTTGCCATATTTTGAAGAGCAAAAAAGAGGACACATTTGCCAACTTCTACTTTTAACTATGGGTGGATCGCTATAATAATAATAATAATAATAATAATAATAATAATAATAATAATAATAATAATTTATTATTTATACCCTGCCCATCTGGCTGAGTTTCCACAGCCACTCTGGGCAGCTCCCAATCGAGCGTTAAAAACAATACAGCATTAAATATTAAAAACTTCCCTAAACAGGGCTACCTTCAGATGTCTTTTAAAGATAGGATAGCTGCTTATTTCCTTCACATCTGAAGGGTGGGTGTTCCACAGGGCGGGCACCACTACTGAGAAGGCCCTCTGTCTGGTTCCCTGTAACCTCACTTCTCGCAATGAGGGAACCTCCAAAAGGCCCTCGGCGCTGGATCTCAGTGTCCGGGCTGAACGATGGGGGTGGAGACGCTCCTTCAGGTATACAGGACCGAGACCGTTTAGGGCTTTAAAGGTCAGCACCAACACTTTGAATTGTGCTTGGACACGTACTGGGAGCCAATGCAGATCTTGCAGGACTGGTGTTATGTGGTCCCGGCGGCCACTCCCAGTCACCAGTCTAGCTGCCGCATTCTGATTAATTGCAGTTTCTGGGTCACCTTCAAAGGTAGCCCCACGTAGAGCATATTGCAGTAGTCCAAGCGGGAGATAACTAGAGCATGCACCACTCTGGTGAGACAGTCTGCGGGCAGATAGGATCTTAGCCTTTGTACCAGGTGGAGCTCGTAGACAGCCGCCCTGGACACAGAATTAACCTGTGCCTCCATGGACAGCTGTGAGTCCAAAATGACTCCCAGGCTGCGCACCTGGTCCTTCAGGGGCAAAGTTACCCCATTCAGGACCAGGGAATCCCCCACACCCGCCCGCCCCCTGTCCCCCCAAAAACAGTACTTCCGTCTTGTGAGGATTCAACCTCAATCTGTTAGCTGCCATCCATCCTCCAACCGCCTCCAGGCACTCACACAGGACCTTCACCGCCTTCACTGGTTCTGATTTAAAAGAGAGGTAGAGCTTGGTATCCTCCGCATACTGATGAACACCCAGCCCAAACCCCCTGATGATCTCTCCCAGCGGCTTCATATAGATATTAAAAAGCATGGGGTAGAGGACAGAACCCTGAGGCACCCCACAAGTGAGAGCCCAGGGGTCTGAACACTCATCCCCCAACACCACTTTCTGAACACGGCCCAGGAGAAAGGAGTGGTGCCACCGTATAACAGTGCCCCCAGCTCCCAGCCCCTCTAGACGGTCCCGAAGGATGTTATGGCCGATGGTGTTAAAGCCGCTGAGAGATCCAGCAGAACTAGGAAACAGCTCTCACCTTTGTCCCTAGCCTGCCGGAGATCATCAAGCAGCACGACCAAGGCAGTTTCAGTCCCATGGTGGGGCCTGAATCCCGACTGGAAGGGATCCAAATGGTCCGCATCCTCCAGGCATGCTTGGAGTTGTTCAGCAACCACCTGCTCAATCACCTTGCCTAAGAATGTCAGATAATGACTCTACCCATGAAAAAGAGGATGTGCTCTGGAAAAAGAGGACATATGTCATCCCAGGGTCCTAGTGTCCTCACACCTCCTTCTCAAAGCCATGCAAGCACTTCATGGGCTTTGGGAAGGAGGTGGGGGTGCTCTAGGACCCTGCCAGTCTTGCACCTGCTTCCCAAAGCTTGGCTTAAGCCAGTGCCGTAAGGGTGGGGAGGGGGAGGCATCAAATGGCCTTGCACAGGGCAGTATATTACCAAGGTCCATCCCTGTGGCAGGCACTGGGTCCAATCCAGACCTGATCATTGCACCAGGCTGAATCTGGTGCAGGGACCTGGCCTAACTGTCCTGCCCCATGCGCCTTCCACCACATATGAATGTGGCGGGGGCTCCACCACTTTGCAGAGCCCCAGAAGCAGAAAACTGTGCCCTTAACCTTTCATTGTTGCTTTTTTTCCTAAATGTACTTTTGTTAGCACTCCCAAGGGCTGGCCATGGAATTGGGCGGAAATAGGAGATTAAATACATGAATTAAAGGAATGCATGATGTCGTCAGAAACTAGAACAGTAATCTGCGGTTACTTTTTTCCAGGCAGAGGCTACAGCTGACCCACATCCAGCCAGTCTCCTTGCAAGCTTCTTGTCTCAGCACTTTTATCAGAGCCCCAGACATGCTTGCTTAATCTGCTGGCGCCACAGATGGAGTACCAGCCTGCCTATTAGTTCTGCCATTGGCCTCTGTCCTATCCTCTCTGGTAGCTTGCTTTGCCACAACAGGATTTGTCATGCCCAATCCTGAAATGGTCACACTTCTCGTGAACTCCCGACTGCATATTGCAAGCCCCACAGCAGTCATGGACTAAGCTGCCCTCCTAACATTCAGCCCTATGGCACAAGGCTATGTCCTATTGTATAAATAAGAATCATTGTCATTTCTAGCTCCAGCAACACCTGTTTTGTTTGTCAGTACATCATACGATTTTGCATCTCTTGTTTATTATATATTATTGCATAGTCAGCTGGGTGTTGTGTGAAAAAACACTCAATTTGTAATATAGTTTTCCTTTCTTTCTTTTTCCTTTCCCAGGTTCTATACAACAGCAATCACCATAAAACACAAAACAAGAACAAATGGAAGAACTGCAGTATTTAAGACTCAGTTCAAAGACTCTCTTCGGTGATGTCATCTTAAGGACCAAACGTGTCTCTGCCATGGGAACCTGGAAGCCATCAATTCTATGTGATGTCCATATAGGCAATAAAGTCAAACAAAACCTCATGAAAATCACCTCTTTCTTCATTGCCTTCTGCAGCTCTAACCCTTCCCAGTTAATTTCTCCAATAGCTCAATATCCCACATCTGATATGCCATCTTTCCAAATAAACTGATTTCCAAGATCTCACAATAAGCATACTCACTTCTACAGTAATAAAAGTTGCCAGCTCTTTTCTATGGAAGTGTGCCCATTCTCCTTTAAAATAACAGCAGCAGTGGTAGCCCAGGATTAGCTGTGTAACTTCTTGGCTTCGTCAGGTACCTTCTTTCATATGAAAGTCTTGGATGCTGATCTTTATTTGATGTAGGTAGGTTCATGATGGAGAAGCTTTGCATCAGGCATTGGTGTCCAGAGCTGTAAAAGGACTCTGCTATAGAGCTGCAAACTAAACATTTTGTGTTTTAAGTGCAATATACAATATGAGACTAGATGGTGATGGTGAACCTTATGGAAAATTCAATGTTTTTTTAAAACACTTTTTTTAAAAAAAGCATTTTCAGAACATTTTTTATATGTGTGTAGATTCTACCTCAGTCTGTATAGTTTAAACTAGCACTTTGAATTGGCTCTAGAAATGTAGAGCCGGACAGTGTAATCAGACCAGGATGTGTGTTATATGTTCAAAACATTTGGCCATTGCATTCTGCACCAGCTGCAGTTTCCAAACTGTCTTCAAGGCAGCCCCGCGTATAGTTCATTGCAGTAATCTAATCTGGAGCTTGCCAGAGCACAAACTAATGAAGCTTGGTTATCCCTGTCCAAATAGGGACACAGCTGGGCCATCAACCAAAACTAGCAGAAGGTGCTACGCACCCATCTGAGCTTCAAGTGACAGGAAAAAACCCAGGCTATGAATCTGCTCCTTCAAGGAAAGTGCACAACCCATCCCAGAACCAGTTGAGTGCCTTCTGTTTTCAGACAGAGATTCAGAAACACAAGGGTTTAAGCAAATGTGAAGATGGAAGAGATGTGCAAAGCTATTGGTGGGGGCTGGAGGATCATGCAGTGCTGGCCCTGTGAAGGAAAAGGCTAGGCTTTTTGCCAGAGCTAAGAACCAGCTGCAGGCAAAATGACAGGGGAGATGAATTAGTGTAAAGATGTGAGAATACATGCATTAAAGTGCATGACACAAAACGAGGGAGCAAAGTGCAGATCCAGCTGCAGATAATATCCAATTGCCATGCAGAGTGAGGAACCTGCTCCCTCCTTAGCTGAAGCTGATTGTGCTTTCCAATTAAGAAGCACACTGTTTTCCCCTGCTGATTAGTACTCACCAGCCAGCATGCAAATGCCAACAAACCCTCAGTTCATCATTTCCCAATCTAATTACTGGAGGAGAAGGCCAGCAGTGAGCACTGGAATTGAGTGTGTTATTGACTGCCACATACTTTGCCTGCTGTACATACAAGGCAAAGATTACACATTAATCCTCTGGGCAGCTGATGTCTCTTCTAGCCTGCCACCAAATGAAATACTGCTTATAGAACTCATGTTCCGTTACAAGGCGTTTCAGTTCCAGAAGGATTGTTCCTAACCATTTGTCATTAAGGTTTTGTTGTTAAACTCTGACTTCTCAAAGCCCATGAGTTATCTACCACTATTGTACCCATTTCCCAGAGAGTGAAGAGTGTGACAGGCGATGGAATACTGAGTTTAACCCAACCCTTGAGAGCCCACGGCTAGATCAGCTAACTGTTGGTTCACCCTGAATGAGCCATACGCTCTTATTTTGGCAGACACATTTTACCTAGAAACAAGTAATGTAGTCTTGGGTGCTGTTTCTTTGAACTTCAGAGAAATATCATATTATACTCTGCTTTTTGTAGGATAGCCAGCCTCATATAGCCAACCTGCTTAAGTCTAATTAATGTATAAAGGGGTTTATGTACTTCTTAGCTATGTCACTTCCCCCAAATGGGAGGAAATAGGTGATCAAGCCTTTGTTCCCTTCCCAGTCTACCTGACAAATCAGTGTGGTCTGAGCTGGTTGCTCCAGCTTAGCCATGTGGCTTTCACCAGCCTCTTCCCTGTTCCTATATACCAATAGTTAGGGAAATTTTAGAACCAAGCTAAGTTATTCTGCCTGTGCAACTTTTCTGACTGATCTATGGAAAAGCACATGAATCGGACCTTTGAAGAATTTGTAAGCAAACCATTTTTAAACTTACCAAATGTGTGGTCTTTTCTTATACTGGGAAAAGAGTGAAACTTCGGAAGGAACTTCTAAAGAGTTTTGGAACTCACTTGGAAGGGCACATCTTAGAGGTTTTACAGCTTATAGTTCCATGCTTTTCTTTGATGCCTATTTTATGAATTTACTTTTTATAATGCAGCCAATTTCAAAAACAGTTGGTCATCACTACTGCTTGTGGCAGTGAATTCCTTCATTAAGCTATACACTAAGAAGAAGAAAAGGTGCCTCTGATTAACTGGACATGGAAGTGATATGAATATATGTATTTTAAAGTACTTATACCTTGTTTTTCTATTCAAAGTTGAACATCCAAAGCAGCTGCTTATAAAAACTGTAGATGGCAAGTGTCTTCTTAGAAGAGGCATTCCTTGCTGTGTGAGAGAGCAGAGATGTCTTTTATAATACGAGTTCTGTTGCAACCGCATGTATGTGTCACCTCAAGACAGTCTCCTTTCATAGAATTATTTCTTTTTTATTTTATCTTCTCCTATCATAATATTTATATGGCACCCTTCTTCTGGCAAGCTGTCAGGGTTACTTATTGGTAAACAAAGTTAAATAAAATATTAGTGGTCTAAAATATACAGAACAGGCCTGAATAAATCAAAAGGTCTTTATCTGGTTATCAAAACTGGCACCAGATAAGCCTTTCTGGGAGAGGTGTTCCACATTCTAGGGAGCCACAACTGCAAAAGTTCTGTTTTCTAGTCACCAACTGCCTAAGGTGGCCTCAAAGAAAGATGCTGGACATAAGAGTTGGGCAGGTTCTTGTGGGTGGGGCCTGTCTTTTATGTACTAAGATTCCAAGCCATTTAGAATTAGCTCAAAAAACTTTCGATTGTGCCCATAAATGGACCAGTATTCAATGAAATTGCTTCAAGTCTGACCTGATATGATTCCTAGGGCATGTCCCAGCAAACTGCCTGGCTGCCATGCCTTTAATTGAAAAAATTCCTGAACTTTTTTTTCCCATGTACAAATGTATGCAGATTAATTAATATTTGAGACAACTAACAACCATAGGATTAATCAGCTAAGGTTTCTTTAATCAGGTTTCAGTCCTACTAAGGCATATATTTGGGAATGGATTTGTGTACACATATTGGCATTCTCTAAGAGTGCATGCAATCCAGAACATGTGTCTCTGTAGAGTGACTATGTCAATGGGAGTGAGTACATGAAGATTTGTGTAATAGATGCCCAGTAAAAACCAATAGGGTCTCATTGATAGCCATTTGTCTGACAATGTGACTATTTCAATTTATGACCATCTCTTGCGGTTCAGAAGAATGCTGTTGATGTTGTTGTAAAAACATCCCAGATTTAAATGAAAACAAAACAAACACATACAACTGAAGAACTAAATCAAATACCATGACACAATAAGCACTAAGTATTTGTTTTTTTTTCAGTTTAGCTTCAAGAACAAATGAGTATCTCTGAAGGAATACATGAATTCAAGATTCCACTGTAGGGAGAATGCAAGTCAATGAGAATTCGCCTTCTGTCTTTCCTGCTTCTCCTCTGCCCAGTTGGAGGCACCCCTAGCTTGCTCCATCTGCTCTGTCAAAAATGTACCTCACACTGCCATCTAGTGACAGAATACCTTCAATATCTGTCCTGAATCACTGTAGAAAAGAATGTATTACCCACTAAAAAAATAGATGAGACTAATCCAGTCTAATGACAGAAGGCTGCCTAGTTAGGGTGTGCAGATGGAAATATAGGATTTCCCTCAAATCTTAAAGGAGAATTCATTCTAATTTGCCTGAATCAATTCCATAAATGATCTAGGCTTTTTGTTACAGGTGAAGACTAAATATAGCTATAGACAGATATCAGAGATCAATCTCTGTAGAGGTCTTATGGAGGAAAAGTTTAGGAATCTTTCATGAAATGTTTTAAAGACAAAGGACATGAGGGAAGTGTGTTGGATAAGATCAATGGCCAATTCCAGTCAAGCATCCTGTTCTCACAGTGGCCAACCAGAAGTTGTACTCCCATCAGCCCCAGCCGGGATGGCGAATGGTCAAGGATGATTGGAGGCACAATATTAGCTACTATATTGGCGTAAAGAAAGGGCCGCAGCTCACTGGCAGAGAAGCTAATTTGGATGTGGAAGCACCCTAAGCTAGATGGAGCGAGAATTTGGTTCTATAGAAAGCAGCTTCCTATGTTCCTAGTGAACTCACAAGTGATTGAAAAGTTCTTGTGTTGACAATGAACAATTAAGCTATTCTTACCAGTAGTTGAGAAGTTCCAGGAATGCAGCATTTGGCTAGAGGCTTATGGCATTTTGTAACAATTGAGTTGAACACAACTGGAGCCACAGCTTAAATACTCCAAAAGACACTCATATACAGTACACTACTAGATGTAAGATATGTAGAGACAGACAGACAGCACCCCCAAATGCTGTTTTCTTACAGAACCCAAACTTAGCTTTCTTTGACTTGGTCCATCTCTCATGTCTGCCTTAAGCACTATTCAGGTGTTGAATTCATGCAATCAGAATCACGTGAGGGAGAGAGAGGGTGTGCTGGCTGACCCCACCACAATGATGCATATAAGGAACCTGTTGTAGTTTTGGAGGTTCCCTGCATGATTTAGAACCATACGTGTTTCACTGTACAGCAAGCATCCTGCTGCAGATTTTACCTTCCAGTGTCTGGAGTATGGTGGGGACAGATGAGACTATACGAACCTTAGCTAAGAGTCAGGGGAGAGAGGCAGGCCCCCTTTCATTTCCTATTTGTCCAACAACAAGCTCCCATGGAAGCACATCAACAAAATATCCTGGCTATGAACACTTCTTTGTCAAGTCCAAGATTCTGACCAGGTACTACCTCAAAGCATATCACAATGATCATCTGACAGCAAAACTGATAGCAGGATTCATTACAATATATAACACAGGGATCTTGGTTTTGCTCATAACTATGACCCGGAAAAAACTGTCTGCTGAAGCAGACAAACACTGGCTCCCTTGGCCTGTAAAGCGAGATGAGCGCTGCAACCCCAGAGTCATTAGCGACTGGACTTAATTGTCAGGGGTCCCTTTACCTTTACCTTTAAGGGCTTACTTTGAGCGAGACCAAAGGCTGATTTCAGTGTTTAGGTGCAGTCTTGAAACATGCGAAGGCATAATACAGGCCTCTGCACACGGCCTATGGGCACATACCAGCAAATTCAGCTTGAACAGTTAAAGTTGATTTGGAGCTCATGCCCCACAAACCTGCTTCCACCTGCTTCCCCTATCCCCATCGGACTTTTTGCAATAATAAATGATAGGAAAATACACTGGAAAGTGTGGGACAACACTTGCTTGAGGCAACATCATGTAACCTCCCTGAAATCAAATCACAATGAATGCTCAATGAATAGTCAAAATTGTGTAGCCTCCCTGAAAACAAATCAGAATGAATGTTCAATAAACAGGTCATACAGAAGTGCCCTGTGGCATATGTATCAGGCAGGTATCAGCTCCAACTTTATTCCAGAAAATATTCTTGGTTGTGTTATAGAGACCCTTGCCCTGCTCTGCCACCATGCTGTCTCTGTTTGCAAATTGTTGACTATAGTGGTGGGGTCTTTGGTTTCTAGCTGATGTATTACACATTGATGGGATATATATATATATATATATATATATATATATATACAGAATATGTTGCATGGTGATATGTGTGAGATCAGAACCAGCAATGTCCCTTCCCTGTGCTCTTTAATGAGCAATAATGAGAGCCACACCAGCCGATACCTTTTGCTTAGCTGCTGGCTCTTTTCCAGCTTCACCACTGGCTCTCTTTTAAAAGGGCTGGGAAAGGGACATTTTCTAATGAAAAGCATCTTTTGAAATGAAAAGGGAAAGCTGCCTGCATAATGACTGCAGGGGGATAACATGCTTAATCCTCGGAAGCAAGGGAAAAGATCACATTTAATCCATACAGTGCCACGAGGAGAGTATAGAAGAGAAAGCGGAGGCCAAGCGAAGGAGCAGCGAGAGCACAAAGGAGCCACGTCTCGTGACAAGGGATTACGGTGCCCTCCAGGGCTGACACCACATTGCACCCAGGCCAGGATGAATGCTGGGATTCCCACGTGGAAGTACAGTTATATTGCCCAAAGTGCATCTTCTGGTCACGAGGTCCATAGAGTTCATACACTAATGTGAGATGAGGGGCTTTTTTCTTTGCATATATATTTATAGTCTTGCCAGTTCCCTATATCAAGTATTCAGCATTACTTGTTAACGGAGGGGGGGGGGATAAGTTTAATGCAGTTCCCAAACAATTTAATATTGCATTAAGCAGCACACCAGCTTATCCAAATATCTTGTTATCCGAATAAGCTAGTTACAAATTACTCTCTGGTCTGATTTGTTCTGCCAGTCATCAAAAGCATATTTTATTTATTATTTATGAAGACATTTATAAGGCGCTCTTCAGCTTAAAGACTCAGAGCCGCTCGCAAGTCATTATAAAAACTAAAACACTGTCATATAATTATATTCATGAATAGAAAATGCAGCTGAACAGGTTTAAGAACGCCAGTTAAAAATACACATCAAAAATTTTATCAGATTAAAACAATGTAGTTGATATATTGGAAGGCAGTGAAAGGATCTTTGTTGGGAAATACATGATTAGGTTCTGTGGAAAGTTCCCCAGGAAAAGCATTTCATATGCAGGGGTGCCATCACTGAAAAGGCCCTTCCTCTGGCTCCTGCAGGGGGAGGCAGCCTTATGGAAGCCCTGTATGGGATATTTTTAAAAGAAGAAAAAAATAAATAATGCAAGGGTAAACTAGTTGGGCCATAAGAGGAAATATGATCAAAGTGACTGGCAGGGTGGGTGGGTTAATCTTGATATATTCCGCCCGCCCACCCCCCAAAATGAAATATTGTAAATGAAAAATAAGTTGTTATCACAAAAAGAACAATTGATGCAGAATAAACCCTGTTCTGGCAAAAAAAAACCCAAAAAACCCAGAAGCAAACTAATCAATTGAATGGGTAGCAATGTTTCATCAAGATGGTTACCACCATCTGCATGCATTGCATGTAGCTACACAGCCAGCTGCTTCCTCTTATCTTGTGTTAAAATCAGGCACCTCCTGGATATCTTCTGATGTGATCTTGTAACACTTGCCTTCATGGGTTGAAAAGAAATGGCATATCCTGGGGTCTTGCAATAGTCTTTGCCTTTCCCACCAAAAAGGAAATGAGCCTTGTTTTGCTTTTAACTTGATGGGCCAACCCCAAAGCGTGCTCAGGAGTGGCTTCTCACCAAACTACAAGAGATGTGGCAAGTGAGGTGCCATGGTCTTCAGTCCTAGCACCATTGTAGTTCAGCATCCATACAACTGCCTTGGACAAAGGCATAGAAAGGTGTTTATCAAATTTTCACATGATACCAAACTAAGGGTGGAGCCAATAGCTGGGAGCTAGGAGTCAGGAGTCAAGAGCAACCAAGAGACAGGGTCAGACACAGGAACTGTAAAGGACAAATAATGACCAGGAATGGCAGCAATTTCACAGATGCAGAATCCAAAATTTGAGTTAGGGACGGGCTGCTTGAAGTGGACACGGTAACATTTGTACACCTGAGAGTTACATGTTGTTTTCCATTCTGCAACTCACTAGCCCATAGAACAGGAAGCTCGCGGGTTCAAATTCCTGCTTGGTATTGCATCACCATCTTCATTTTGTTCATCCTCACAACAACTCTTTAGGAATGGGGAATTTTTTTTCAACCCGGGGCCTGCATTCCCTCATTGGCACCCTGCCAGTGAGCAGTGGAACCAGAGGCAAAAGTGGGTGTGGCTAGAAGTGGGTGGAGCAATTGATATGTCCCTTACCTTTGCACAGCAGACTACATTCCAGCCTCACAGACGTCAGAGGTTTCTATATACAAACAGCCACCTCTCCATCCTCCATCGCAGTTTGCAGGACACATTCCAGCCAGGCAGAAGCACTCAAGGAGAGCACAGAGCAGGGCTGGTGAGTTGTGTGGTCTGGGGAAAAGGGGTTTGGTCTAGGAATCTGGGCATGGCCTCAGATCAGTCCTAAGGAAAATATACTGAGGCCTAGAGAGGAACATTCTGTCCTGAGGTTCACCACCCTTGCTTTAGGATAAATCATTATGGTCTCTGTTTACAAATGTGGAAAGAAGGCTGGAGAACAATGTCTCGTCCAAAGGAGAATAATAAGCCTATGGCTGACTAGGAACTTGAAATAGCTTTTCATCCTCAATTTTTCCCTTTGATCTGACACCAGTTTTTCTTCCAGGGACCCAGAGGGAGGGATAAGGCTGATTCTATCAAATAAGCCTACAGTGCTGTACCCCAGCTTTTCTCCCAGTGGGGATGTGCAATATTAAATTTTAAGCACCAGCTACGAGCCCCTTGTCTCTGGCAGCCCAGAATCCTAGGCAAAAGAAATTCCAAACACACAGCTTGATCTTTGGACCTTGGCCTCTTAGCACTCCTTTTATTATAGCCCCAAAGAGCAGCCCTCGTGTGCTCCCTCCAACTGAATAGCCTGGCGCTGCGTCTTCAAATAGGGCATTTGCCTCACTCTGTAGGCAGGCGATGCTGTGAGAATGTACCTTAATGAGGAGAGGAGTTGTGGAAGGGAAGTGCTGTTGGAACTTGGCAGGCATCTTACTGACTGCACAATTAGCACCGAACAACTCCCTAATGATTGTTATAAACTTTTTAAACCAACTAATGGGTCCTGGGAAAAAGAGGTTCATGGAAAGTACAAAGCATAAAAGAGTGAACACAAGCTGTGACATTTTAAATGAGAAAGCAGAAACCAGTCTCTCTGAAAGTGATTATGGAATTATAGTTCTGCAGTCGTTATCTGGTAGTCAGTGATGTGCTCAGAATTCAAAGCCGAGACTCTGTCCTCATTCTGAGTGTAGTCAGTGCAGCAGGAAGCAGTGATGTATTGATGGTTGTCATGGGCTGGGGAAAGGGTCTTCCCTTGAGTCAAGGGGCCAGTTTGAAAGGGACACAAAAATACTCCCTTAGTCACTGTGCTGGTACAAGGGGCACTACTGAAAGAGCAGGACCCATCTTATTGCCTTTCATCCTTCATTAGTTATTCCTGTGAACATGCAAAGATAGGTGACTCATTCCCCGTGTGACTACCCCAAAGTTACTGTTTCTGGAATTTGGATACTAAATTACTCATTGTGTTTCTCACTGCAGTAAATTTGACATTGGAGTGGGGAAAATGGTTCAGTCGTGCCGGTGGATAATGAGTAAATTTATTGTTTCACATTAAAAATCAATTTGTTTTTCTAAATTAAAATATTGTAATATATTATTGTACTGCATCCAATACCATCACATTGTTTTATGTTATGTCATGCTTGTTAGATACAGTCTATACCGTATTGGCCTGAATATAAGCCTCACTCCCCCCCAAAAAAAATTCTGACTGTGAAAAGTTAAAGTGTGGCTTAAATTCACAACCTTATGTGAATTTATGAATTGGCTTTTACGATATCACTGCTGAAACAGACATACGGTAAAACGGAACAGATGTGAGTGCCTGCAGAATTTTAAGGGAATTTTAAGGGAATTCATGTATTGTCTTTTTTGTGTCCCCCCACCCTTGAATTTTAAAAGTACGGCTTATATTCAGGTGCGGCTTACATTTGGGCCAATACGATATTTGACTTAACAATTCAATATGATCCAGAATTGATGTAGCTCTGGACCTGCATGTGCCAAAAGGTATAGTTTTATTCTGCCTTTTTATTCTGTGACTGAAATTGCATTGCAGTTATTATTAGCAGAGATAGTTGTGTACACCAAAAATTGAGAGAATAGCCCTAATTTATATGCTGAATTTATCTGATTTTTTATTAATAGCACTGAGAACAAGCTCACTTAATTGCCATTTAGCATTTTCCAGTATTTAAAGTGCTTCACATGCATTATCTCATACCTTACAATATCTTTATAAGACAAGGCAGTATTATCTATCCCTCACACTGCAGATGGGAGGACTGAGGCAAAGACCACCTAGTGTGTTCATGGCAGAGGTGATATTCACATTTAATATCACTTCCTGATTCATAGCTCAGTCTCATAGCCACTAGGCTACACAATATTACTAAGCTAGTGGTCTGAAACCTTTTTGATTTGGTGCCCCACAAGTCCGAATTTACTTAGTATGATGCCCCATTGATTTATTATCATATAAATGTTGGACCTTGCTCTTTGGCAGCTATCAGTTCCATGTGTTTTAGCTGCAAGATTGCCTGTCTTATAGGTAATCCAAGCAAAAAAAATATTAGGCATAATATGCCTATTAATGTACAAAAAGTTAGTCACAGTTTTGTTTATGGGAATTTAAGAATACCAAGAAACTGATTGCAGAGGAGAGTTGCAATAGTCACTCAAAACAACTCCCTTTATGAGCACATTCACCACATCTGCCACCAGCCAGCAGAGAAAAGTCCCAAGTGTTAAATGCAAGACTGGAGACTATATAATGTTCAGTTACAAACTATAAGGTTTGGTCACTTGTTGTAAATGGTACTTATCATACTCACGAAGGATTAGAAGAAATTATTTGATGTTTACTTCTAAAGCCTATGACCCACTTGCACATGGTTTGTGACCCACTTGTGGTCATGACCCACAAGTTGGAAAACACTGAGGCAAGCACAGATTCCAAGCTGCTGCTGTAATGATGCTGTAATGCTGTAATCTATGTTTAGAGGAAATATACCACTCTGTGCCAAATTTGGGGGGGAGTAGGGTTTAAGCAATAGGGAATGGCTATTTCCATCTAGCTCTGCTTGTGAACTTTCCGAGACTATTTGGTGAACCACTGTTGTGAACAGAATCCTGGACTAGGATTAGTCATCTTCATCCCAAGCAGACCCAAGATCAACTTCTCAATGTCTTATCATACATTTATATGGCGGAGGTGGTGCTGTGGTCCACCCTAAGTCAGGTTGAATTCAGTTGAAGATCCAAAATCCTACATCCTGTCCAAGATGAGAGTCCATCCTCCACTCTGGTTCTTGCACTAATCAATATCTCCACCTAGTAGTTTCTGTGGCAACCAGTCGCCTGCATCATTAATCATACAAAAAGATATGTAACACTTGGCTGGAGTCATTAGCTTATCAGTGCAACTATTTTGGCCCCTTTAAGAGTCTCTTTTTTCTGCATATTTCCATTTTACAGATATAAATCACTGGCTTGGAGACAACCCCAAAGATGCCCTCCCACCCCACAAGCCTGTAATAATACATGTGATAAATTTTCCACACCTGCAGATTCACACACACAAGGCCTCATGCAATTTCCTACCTAGAAATTATTTCTGCACAGAAAATGTTGTCACCTGCAAAATGGCCCTAAGTAGCTTAGATCTCTGGCATTTGACTCCCAGGGTCAGAACGTGGGCAATGTGGCACAAGTCCCTTTCCCTTTGAGTCTCTTCCTTTGCCAGCCTAGGGCTATTGCACAGCACTTCTTTCAGCCACATCTTGAAAAGCTTTTCTCTTCTTTCTTTTCAAAAGTGCTTCAATGGCTTCTGGGAAACTGAAGGCAGGGAGAGAGAAACTCTCTCCTGCTGACATTTGCACATTTGCTGTTTCCTCTCTCCTCTCTTTGTCAGCATGAAACTTTTGGTCCCTGTGCACATCCTCTGATTCTTCCACTCTTCTCCCGCAGAGTCTGTCTTCCTCCTTGCACCTGGCACCAAGGAAGAAGATAAATCCTGACCCGGGAAGCTGATACTTTGTACCTCAAGCGAGATGAGATGAGATGCACACTCTATGGGGAAAGGTTACAGCTTTGGGGACTTCTTAGTATGGAGAAAAGGGAAGTAAGACGTGACATGATAGATTACGAAATTGTGCATGGCTTGGTGAAAGCGGAGAGGGACAAGTTTTTCTCCTCTCATAACATTAGAACTCATTGACATCTAAAGGAGCTGATGTTGAGAGATTCAGGACAGGTTAAAAAAGGTACCTCTGGTCATGACGGCTATGCTCTGCCTCCACAGCTGCTGTTTGTGTCACAGGTGACCTCTCTGCCTTCTCAGGCTGCTGCTGGCAAGAAACCGCAAGGCCCCTGCTCTTTCCCTTTTTTTGTCCTTGAACTGGGCTTCACAGCCTTTCCAATGAAACTCTCCTACAAATAGATGGCTGCCCCTCTTTTCAAATACACATCCATCCTGTGTAAGATGGGACTCATGGCCATCCTACCAGCAGTGGGTCAAGGAAAGTAGGAATGAACTACATGAGTGTTATTTACACATCATGGGTGTTTGAATAACACACTGTTGAGTGCAGATTGGCAGAGCTGTTTCATTTTTTAAAATAAATTTTTATCAAAGCTTTTTCATAATACAATAAAGGAGACTAATCTAAATAAAAACAAAAACATAGAGAAAAGAGAAGAGAAAACAAAAGGTCCTATCTCAAAGGTGGCTCTTAACCCATGTCTCACACAGAAAGTCATGAGCCTTCCCAGCTCTCATCTAGGAGCTTTCCTTTATTCCGCCTGCCTCTCACCCAGGTTCCTTCCAACAACCATCCACCACCTTCATGTGTGTGCAATCTTTGAACCCCAATAACAGCCCAGAGCAGACGACACCAAACGAGAGAGGGGGGGGGAGAGGAGAGGAGAGGAGAGGAGAGGAGAGTGTCAGTATATGGAAACATCACCGCTGCAGACAGCCAGTTTGTTGACATCACATGATGCACCTATCTGTAGGAAAGAAGAATTTCCCAGGACATTCACAGGCTGGATAAGTCTCTGTGAAGAGTGTAACTTGAAACCTTCCGACTGCGCATGTTCAGGAAGGTTGTCAGACGTGCTAGAAGAACTGAACTGAAAGGACGTGTTTTTCTGTAGTGCTGTAATGTCAGAAATAAACATCATGTAAATAGATTTCTGACTTATTTTCTTTCCCCTGCGGAAGCAGGAGAGAGGGGTTGTGCATTTTACCCATGCTTGGGAAAATGTCGCCTATCAAAATCTCCCTGGTCTGTCTGGATATCAGCCAGAGGAGGTTACCGGTATGCAAGCTCCGAGGACAGTGAGAGGGGCCAGCCTCTGTGGAGGGGGCTTGCAAACCAACAAAGAGAACAGAAGAGAAGAGAAGAGAAGAGAAGAGAAGAGAAGAGAAGAGAAGAGAAGAGAAGAGAAGAGAAGAGAAGACTTCCGATTTTCCATACACCAGCTCCATAAAATAAATTATTCAAAACATTCACTCTAGGATGACATCACAACTGTTCTACTTTCTGTTAAGCAATATTTCCCCAATCTTCAGACCCAAATGTCTCAAATTCATTCATTTTCCCTTTCAGACAAAAAGTCCAAAAGAGGTTCTTGAATTATTATTAATAATAAATGTAAGCAATGGTTTTCTCTGATCAGACATATCAGCTTTGCCTCCAAACATTTCTCCCTATTAACAATAAGAACTCTTTCTGTCTGTCCATAAAAAAGTCTCTCCACTGTAATCATACGTTGAGATATTATTCCATTGTTCTTTTCTTGTTCTGTACCCATTATTTTGCACCCAGTTCTGTATCTGAATCTTAAATTGGCAGAGTTGTTTCAGAGCCATTTGACAGAGGTAATATTAACCATTTCACCCATGTCATTTTCCCACTGTAAATCCATCCTGTGCTCTCAGTTTAGTATTATGTTCTGGAATTTTTTCTGTAACACTGCTTCATTTTTAGCCATTATCATTTTCATCCAGCCATTATTGCAGGTGTCTGTGAGCTTGCTTGCAGTCCTAAAACCTGAAGAAAGCCCGTTGTGTTATCTGCATTGGCAGCTGATGCCATATTGGACTGTATATGTTCACTGGGGTTTGTAATTTCTGCCGCTGTTCATTGCACAAAATCACCTTATATGTTGTCAAATCATAAAAGGGTTTTCAACCTTGCCTTTTAATGCTCCACTCTTATGTTTAAACACACCAAGGATTCTCTCATTAGGTGGAATCATGTACCAGGATCCAAATGAACCATGAATTTCCTCAGTTCAGTCACAATAATATCATGTTCCAGCATTTAGTTTCTCTGAACTGGACCCAGCAGTACCAAGAGTTTTGAATTAACTCAGAGGCATAGTTAACCTCAAAATTCAGTATCGGAACTTTTATCAAATCTGAATGCATTTGCCCTCTTTCCTAGTTGTCATAGCTATCTTACAGAGATACAGACAGAATATATATATATATATATATATATATATATATATATATATATATACACATATATATACTGTCCAGTAGCACCTTAGAGACCAACTAAGTTTGTTCTTTGCTTTCATTGGTCTCTAAGGTGCTACTGGACAATTTTTTTATTTTTATATATATATTTCTACTGCTTCAGACCAACACGGCTACCTACCTGAAGACAGAAAAAGTTAGCTGCTCAATTCTGACAAGAAATAGTTAACAAAGCCAACTAACTTCTCTGCCTACGCACCTTACCGCATCTCACAGTACACCTCAAAAAAACAGTCCTAGAAAAATCATTGCAGCCAAAGGACTCTCCCTTTAATTTCTGCCTCTAGTTTTGCAATTGTTAGAATCCCCACCCTCCTTGTAAAACAAAGGGAATAACCAGTTTGGGGTTCCTCAAGATAAAAGCAAGGAGGTGAACGATCCTACTCTCAACCCAGGGAAAACCAAACCAACAAGGGGAATCAATTGATAAAGGTAAAAGGTAAAGGAGCCCTGACGGTTATGTCCAGTCGCAGATGACTCTGGGGTTGTGGCGCTCATCTCGCTTTACAGGCTGAGGGAGCCGCTGTTTGTCTGCAGACCATTTTTCCGGGTCATGTGGCCAGCATGACTGAGCTGCTTCTGGTGCAACAGAACACCGAAACCAGAACAGCACACAGAAACACCATTTATCTTCCCGCCTGAGCGGTACCTATTTATCTACTTGCACTTTTTGGTGTGCTTTCGAACAGCTAGGTTGGCAGGAGCTGGGGACAGAGCAACGGGAGCTCACCCCATCACGGGGATTTGAACTGCCGACCTTCTGATCGGCAAGCCCAAGAGGCTCAGTCGTTTAGACCACAGCGCCACCCACATCCCAATCAATTGATAAGAGACCTGCAATAGGTATTAAAGCAGGAAGGAGAAGGAGACCTTTCTTGCCATTCCTCCCCACCTTGCACCCCATCACCGCTCACGCCTTTTTGGAAGATATGCTTCGCACTCTGTGAAACATGGGTTTCTTAAAGCTGACAAATGATTCATTGGTTTGCCTGTCCTTTCTGTCCTTTTTAAATAGTAGCAGCTGGAGATGAGAAGAGAATCCAGTTTAGGGAGGTGGTGCAGAGGGAGGGGGATTAAGCCTTTCCATGCACTATATTTTCAAGCAAATATCCCCTCCCCCTGCCCAGCCTGCTGTTTGCTGCAAAAACCAGCTAGAGGGAGCCATTTTCAGTGGGAGGGAAAGGGTTAAGAGTTCTCCCCACTCCGGCTTCTACTTTAAAAGAGGGAAAACACAAAAGAGACAATGACATAAGCCTAGTTTTGTCCTGACCCACTGTGAAATTCTGGATTTTGACAGCTACAGCATTTCTGAGTCCTTCACTAAATTCCCTCTTCTAATCCACTGTTAATAAACTCTGTCCTCATGGGGTGTTTTTAGGGGGTGGCTTTGGGGTCCTGCCCCACATGTCTTTGTGCTGAGCCCCAAATATCCTCCCCTCCCCCTTCTGTTTAAAACTTCCACATAAATTTGTTTTACAGGGCAGCTTTGTGCCTGAAAATTGGCCTAGATTTGCACCTTTAAACATTTATTTTGATTTTAAATGATTGTAAATCACTCAAGTTATAAAATCAGTGGTGTATAGGGGGGATGTATGAAATATATGCAAAAAGTAATACAGTTAAAATAACAGTACAACATTAGAAGACAATAAACAGACAATATTTTTTAAAAAATCAAAAGGTCTTAAATTATCATATGCAAATACTTTGCAAATATGTGCCCATGGGGCTGCACCTCCAATAATGTAAGGACCCAGCAGCACCTCTTCCTCTCCTCTTTTGCTTCTGAGCACCTTTTCTTTTTCATTGGCTCTGCCAAGATGTGGCTAGCATACGTCTAGTGAGGAGACCTGGGCTTAAGCACAGTGACACCACTAGCTAAACTTCAAGAAGTGCAAGGTGTCTGAAGGGGCAACGAGAAATCAATCGTCATACTGGATAGATTCATTGAAGTGAAGGAGCCGGGAGAGGGAGGCAGGCTTAAGCTGCTTCGTTAGATAAATTGGCCTTGGCATTTTAAATAAGGAAAGATGGATGTGGGGATAATAGGGTAAGTGTGGATTATTCTTCATTCTCCTTGGCTGCTCCCCCCTTTACAGTGGTACCTCAGGTTACAGACGCTTCAGGTTACAGACTCCGCTAACCCAGAAATAGTAGGTTACAGACTCTGCTAACCCAGAAATAGTACCTCGGGTTAAGAACTTTGCTTCAGGATGAGAACAGAAATTGTGCTCCGGCGGTGCGGCGGCAGTGGGAGGCCCCATTAGCTAAAGTGGTGTCTCAGGTTAAGAACAGTTTCAGGTTAAGAATGGAACTACAGAATGAATTAAATACTTAACCCGAGGTACCACTGTACTTGGATGTTTTGGGCAATGGGAATAATCCAAGCAGGAGAACCACTCAGGAATTACAGGTGCTTTTAGCTGTCATCCCGATTCATGGGAAAGGTTTACCTCTGATGTCTTCTCCTTGTAGTTCCATACACTATACCTCCACTGGCAGAAGCAATATGCCTTAGAACGCCAAGATGGTTCTGGCCTTTGTTCACCTTCTTCTTCCCAGCACACCCCTGGTCCAAGCAACTCCTCCCCATGCGTCTGCTACCCCAAGCCTTACTTTAAAGAGGCATATTTCTCCTCTGAGCACAGCCTGCCCACTCCCCGTCACCTTGGCAACCCTCATCTGCCCAGGCCCAAGGATTCCTCTTGGATGGGCCCTCATGTTAACACCTCTATCCCAGGTAAGGCCCTGGCTTGGAAAGGAAGTTTTCCACTGGACTGGAATCTTTCCTTCAACACTCCAAATATTAACTAGATTCTGACATTCGTTAATTTCTTGGGTTTAGGGGGGACTCCCCACTAAAAAGCTTGTAACCAAAAACTTCACTAGGCTATGTTTGAATGGAGGCAATTGCTGGTCCTTAGTGGTTAGAAACAATAATAAAAGAGCAGAAATTAGAAACTTAGTTGTGTTAGAATAACTGAGTAGATGGGTGGGAATAATTTTGGCTACAACTATTTACCATGTAATAAGCAATCTCTCTGCCTTCTGTCTTTCTTGCCAATGATCGTTTTTACAGCCCAGATAACTAATGGCTTAATGAAACTAAGTCTCATATATGCTATCTCACATGCCACTGCCAATCTCAACACACTTGCTAGTAATCATTTCCTCTTCCAGGGGAGGGTGGGGGAGCTAAATGCAGAGGTAAATGCATTTAATTAGTAGTGATGCCATTCCACTCAAGGCAATTTAACTTCATTTGGCCATGAAGATGTTTGCAGCTGTTATTCCAAATTCGGTTCTCTAGCACCAAGGATGTCTCATAATTGTCAAGAGAGATGCTTCTGAAACTTTATCAAGCTGTGCAGTTACCTAGAGCAGATTTAAAACAAAAGACAAAAAAAACCCCTCTGTGGTTCAATTTGGGCAGGCCCTTTTGCATCACCGAATAAGAGGACAAAAGAAGACACAGGTCTCCATGAGTGGAGTGGAGTCCCCATGGTAGCTTCCCAGCAGGTGGGTCATATAGCTTACTGAGAGGAGGAGGAGGAGGAGGAGGGGGCGGGATGAAGGCAATAGGATAGTCAAACCACTGCCTCCTTTCTCTCCCTGTAAGCAGCAGTGACCCACCTGCCATGAATCTAGCATAGCAGCTCCACCCCACTCCACTGAGCTACTTGTATATAATTTGGATACATACATACATACGCATGTATAGATGCACATTTAGGGGAAAAAATACTATAATTTATATAGACATGCAATGCATCTCAGCACACTGTGGAAGTTTGGGAGCAGGCAACCTGTTAGCCTGCACAATCTGCTGTCTGGGTGCTGTTAATTAGCAATTAAGAGGTTCTCTCCCTTCTTAGCATTCTTTATATTTACAGCAGATGTTGGCCTTCAAATAAAGAACACCTTCAACTAGAAACCATCTGTATTATATCAGCCATTCAAGCACTCTACAAAGAAGGATACATAGCCACCATAGATGAAATCTCAAGCAATCATGTGGGGCTTTTATGAAAACTCTGAAATACTTATTTGGACATCTCTGGGTATTGAATCTAAGTAGCCTAAACATTGGAATGCCCCCCCCCCCAGATCCAGGTACTCTTGGAAGAAGCTGATTTTCTGGATCCATTTCAATTGGGGTTTAGGCCTGGTTTTGGCACAGAAACTGCCTTGGTCTCCCTGTACGATGACATCTGTCAAGAGAGAGACAAGGGAAACATGTCCCTGTTAATTCTTCTCGACCTCTCAGTGGCTTTCGATGGTATCCTTCTGGAGTGACTCTCCAAACTAGGAGTCCTGCTTGGATGGTTGCTCCCAGAGGGTGTTACTTGGGGAGTGCTTTTCAGCCTGTGGAACCTCCAGTGTGGGGTTCCGCAGGGCTCAGTTCTATCCCCTGTGTTGTTTAACATCTACATGAAACCACTACATGGGGTTATCCGGAGATCTGGAGTACATTGTCAGTAGTATTCCGATGACATTCAGCTCTATTTCTCCTTTATATCTGCAGGTGAGGCAGTGGAAGTGCTGGACCAGAGTCTTGCCTCGGTAATGGACTGGATGAGAGCCAACAAACTGAAGCTCAATAAGACTGAGGGACTGTTAGTGGGTGGTTCCTCAGACCAGATGGCTGGGAGGCCACCTGCTCTGGATGGGGTTACGCTGCCCCTGAAGGAACAGGTTCGTAGCTTGGGGGTACTCCTGGATCCTTTGCTGTCTCTTGAGGCTCATGTCACCTCAGTGGCCCAGAGTGCCTTCCATCAGCTTCGGCTGGTGGCCCAGCTACGCCCCTATCTGGACTGGGATAGCCTAAATACTGTTGTCTATGCTCTGGTAACCTCAAGGTTAGGGCTACCTTTGAAGATGGTTAAGAAACTTCAGCTGGTGCAGAATTCAGTGGCCAGGTTGCTCACCGGAGCAAGATGGTTTGAGCATATTACAACAATCCGGGTCCAACTGCACTGGCTACCAATTAGTTTCCAGGCCCAATTCAAAGTGGTCGTTTTGTCCTATAAAGCCTTAAATGGCTCAATACCTCAAGGACCGCCTCTTCCCATATGAACCTACCCGGACCCTGAGATCATCTTCTGAGGCCCTTCTTCGGGTGCTTTCTACTTGAGAGGTCAGGAGGGTGGCAACATGAGAACGGGCCTTCCCTGCTATGGCTCCCATCTGTGGAATGCTTTCCCCAGGGAAGTTCACCTGGCGCCTTCACTATACACCTTTAGGCGCAAGGCAAAAGCATTCCTTTTTAACCAGGCCTGACTTGATCTACATCCTATACCCTTTTCAAAATGCTGCCTCTTTTGAGGGGGGCGGCTTTTATTGGGTTATTTTTGCTTTGATTTTATGTATTTGATATTTTATGTGAACCGCCCTGAGACCTTCGGGTATAGGGTGGTATAGAAATTAAATAAATAAATAAATAAATAAAATAAGTATCGTTGGAAATAATTAGAGATGTTTGCCCCCTGCATCCAGTTAGGATGGGTCCCACGTTCACTGATGCAGGTGCTTCCAGAATGCCTTTGCTCTGATCTAGTGGCAGATATTTGGTGGCATGCTGCATCAGTGTGCATCTTCTCACTTGGGTTTATTAGTTACTTTGAGTTATATACCACAATAGGAAACCAAGAATGCAGCTTGCCTGAAGGGTGTGCTATGCAACCCCTTTGTCTGTCCTTACAGAGTCATTCCCAAGGTGTCTACCCTACTAACTTCAGCTGGCTTAATAATTCATCTTGGGACTCCTCCCACCCACCCATGATTCAGAATCTTAAAATCCCTATTGGGACCAGGCTATCTGAAAGACTGTATGAACCTGTCCAGGTTTTGACATCTTCTGAAATAAGGACTTTTCTTTGTTTTGCCAACATCCAAAGTTAATGATTCATCTTGGGAACCCTCCCTCCTGCCATTCAGAATCTTGCAAGCCCTAAATTGCTATTCCAAAGGGGAAAGCAACATGGCATTTGGCAACCATGTTATACACTGGGTTTCAAATAACTCATTTTGAGAGTCCAGCAACTAAAAACAGTCTTCATAGTACAATGTCTGTCTTTGAAACTTGATTTTGATTTTACTGCACAGTCACTGCCATCTTCTTATACTGGTTTTAGGTGTTGTATTTATTGTACAATTGTTTTATGTGTCACATATGTGGGGGGTGCATTTTTGTAAGGCCCCTTGAACTCCAACTAGCAAAAAAATGAGGATATGAATTTAACTGGAAATAAGCAAAGAAATAATAACAACCGAACTGTAAACAACAGCTGTTTGTTGGCTTTCCTTGGACATACCATATTTTTCCGTGTATAAGACTAGGTTTTTTCCAAAAAGATAATGTCAAAAATTAGGGGGTGTCTTATACATGAATAGTGCCAAGGGTGGACTGGCGATTGGTTGTTGCCGCAAAAATAGGGGGTGTCTTATACATGGGGGCATCCTATAGACGGAAAAATACTGTAACTCACCTCTATGATTCTACTTTTTGACTCAGTTTAATAAGATTTACTAAGAATTTCACATAGTAAAAGGCCAGAAACATAACTTTTGGGAATGCTGAACAGTGAAAAAACTATTTTTTTTCTGTACGCGACATCAGCAGTGAGAATTCTGGTGGCCAGTTACTGGAAGGGTAACCAGGTATCGACCAAAGAGGAATGGTTATGTAAATTGTTGTGTATGGAGTCAAAGGATTTTATATCTGTATTATTATTGTCAGTATTTGCATTAGGGTAAAGTAACTGCCTTTTGGTTCCAGAGGGTACAGTTACTATTGGTTCATTTAAGCTGCTGTATTTGGATCCTCTGTCTTATTGGTTTCCTCCAAAAGGCAGGACTGTGATTGCCTGATATTGTTCCCTCCAAAATGTATCCTTTCTAGCTAGTTCCCTGTCCCTATAAATGTAGCTCTCCCCTCCTCAGGTCTCAGTCTTGTTGCTTTAATAAAAGAAGTGTTACTAGAGAACTGTCTCCAGCATATTATGTCAAGAGAGCTGAAATCACAAACCCCACGTCACAACATAAATTATGTGAATATTTGGAACTGGCCAAATTGACGGATATGCTGTAACAAGACTAAAGCCAATGAATACAGTCAAGAAGGAATGGAATTGCTTGAATGACTATTTAGAAAGACAAGGTTCAAATGTAAAAATTTGGCTGTGTCTAGAATGACCTCGTGAATGGAAAAGGGCAAATATACATATATACACATCTATATATTAAGATGAAAATAATACTGAAATACAGATAAAATATGAAAGGTGAAAGGAAGTGTTGTGAGAGTGGTGGAAGTCTATTATTATTATTATTATTATTATTATTATTATTATTTTGTAAAATAGTGTTTATTGCATAATATTGAAATATTATACTTGTCTTTATTCATTTACTGTCTACTTTTCTTTGCATTTTTTCTTTTTCTTCTTGACTTTTCCTTTCTTTCTGTTTTATTGGATATTATTCTTTATGTATGGTTTTGTTTTGATGTATTTACTTTGCAATATAACAAAGATTTAATTTTAAAAAATAAAAAAGATTTGCACACACCAATATATTCAAGGTATATTTTGGGTCACAGAGAGTGGATAGTGAACCCATTTGAGCAAAAGTGCCATCTGTGTTGCACACATAGCTGTCAACTTACAGATTTGAAAATAAGGGACCAACAGCCTTGAAAATAAGGGACCAGCAGCCAAAATAAGGGACCTGCAGCCTCACCTGTTCCAGGCATTCCAGTCTTCCTGTCCTCCTGCAGTCTGGTCAAACTCATGCTGGTAGCTTCAAGAACACTGTCCAACCAACTTTGTAACCAGAGGTTCAACTGAATAGAACCTGAATCACATGCACCACAAGGCCTATGCAACCTCAACTTAAGATGGCTCCCCAGCCTGGCTTTGCACTGCAAAGTTTGCAGCAGCACGTGCAACAAAATGGCATTCAAAAAACCCCTCAGCTTGCATTAACTAGCCACACACAAGGCATGCAACTCCACCCCGCAGTCGTTCCTAGACTTCTTACTGGGTGAGCAACACAGCCAAGAAACACAGTTGGAGCCTCCCTCCTCCCTGGCCAGAAGGGAAGGAGGGAGAGGAGCTGCTTCCTTTGAAATTTAAGGGACATCCATCAATAAGGGACAGCAGCGGGACATGGCACTGGAATAAGGGACTGTACCTTCAAATAAGGGACACTTGACAGCTATTGTTGCACACTAGGAGAGCATGACATTATCAGTGTTGAAAGGCTACAGCCAGGTCACGATTGGTTTAGCCAGCCAGAGCAGGAATGGGACATAACTTCAATTTAGTCTGTATTTGAATGTGAACCCAGGTAATTCAACACTTTCTGAAACAACGCATGAACTAAAATATAGCTATTCTTCAAACTCTGCGCTTCTCCAAATCTTGCAGTACAGTTTTCTTCAACAAGAAAAGGTATGCAAAAATGCATATATTAGAGGGAAGGCAACATTATATAAGAGGGGAATGCTTGAAAGAAACGTGCACACCAGGCAAGATTGCATTCAGAAATTTGTCTATCAGGTGAAGTGTGCACTAAAATGCTGGTGAACTTTTGTGATGACTTAAAAAAAAAATCACAGTGCGATGCAGAAATGTGATGAACTTAAGTCTGGGAAAAGGAGAAGCAGAGTGAACCTGAAATGCACCGATTCTCCCACTCCTACCACCCAGCAAGGGAGAACAAAGAATAAGGTTTGGAGGTTTATTCAGCTTTGCCTAACTCCTCTGGAGATTCGTGAAAGCTCCCAATGTAGATGTCTGCCTTCAGCCTCTACAGATCACCCATTATTTAGGCAGCACTTATTTCCCTGCCTACACACAGTTCTATTCTTAGGTCTTTTCGTTCCTGCGAAAGTTCACTGCCTCCCCCAGAACATACAGTGCTGTTTGGGGGGCTTTGTGAGGCTGACTGTAAAGGGAGGCAGCTTGCACACTCCTCCTGACCCACCTTTGACACCAGGCCATCAGAAAACAATCAGCTGCACAAAGCTGGGTGAGCACCTGCTGCTCGGTGACGCGGTCGCTCTGACCTCCAGAATGTCATGTTTGAGAATGGGCCTCCAGCTAAATAACATCCCTTTAGCACCGTCTCGTGTCTTCCTTTGTTCTGTGACCTGGAAATGGGTGAGGGGTGGGGAAGTTGCCGGGATATATACCACACTTTTCAGTCTTAAAAAAACCCAGTTTTAGAAAATCCTGTTAACTCCTCATTAGTTTCTGCTCTTCAGGCAAGGCTCTTGCAGCCCAATCCTACACATCTGCCACTAAACCCACAATGCTCCCAGGTAAAATCAACTGGGGAAATTCTACTCAAAGTACCACACCCTACAGAATATCATAGGGTGATGATCCAAAAAGGGGTATTTTGCTGTTGCCCGTACTGTGGAATATCCTTCACTCTCTTCAGCAGTTTGCCCTCACCCCTCTCTTCCTAAATGAGGACTCAGGAGAATGGCCCCCAAAAGGAGAGGGTTGAAGGATGGACCTAGTGGGCTGGTGAGGGTTGGAGCCTGACTTTATAAGCCTGCTTTTTTCACAGGGGATCCCTGTATTGGCGCTTAGGAATTCTCCTTTGTCTTTGTCTATTAGTCTTTGCCATTGCCTGATAGAGCACAATGAAACTAAAAAAAAAGTCCAGATGGGTGGTGTAGGAGGCTGGTGAAAGATAATGTACTGAACAGTACAGGGAGGATTCAAGTAGGAGACATGGAGGTGGAGCAGAAATGATAAACGTGAAGCAGAGAAGAGAAGTGATGATGTCTAATGATTACAAGTAAACCAGAGACCTTGGACAGCTCCGTCTCTGATCCCAAACAGCCTGTAACTCAAAGGCAATGTACTTAACATCTTCCTCTCTTCACCATTCCCCAAAAATAAAACAACAAAAATTAATCATTTAGCTGCTATTCACTTCCCAGGGGTGCTGTAAAGATTAAAAATGCCTCTAAATATTTTGACACATCAGAAAAACCTTCTGGTGTTAGGAGTACTGTTACGGTCAGCAGCTGCTTGCCATTTTGATACACCATGTGGGCATTCTGGATTGGGGTACCAAAATCTACTTTAAGCATGTCTAAGAGGCACCACCCAATGGGGTTTTTAATACTACCCCTCTTCCAAAAAGTAGATCCTTATGTTCTGCTTCTAAGAAGTCCTCTCAGTTTCAAAAGCACTTTCTGTTTGGCCTAAGGTGCTGCTGCTGCTGCTTGAGAAATACAACCCCCTTGGCCCTGTAGTTGTGGGGGCATTTGGGGCATGTCTCTTTGCCCACAGTGACAACAGCTAAATCAGTGGTTGGCAATGTGGCACCTGTGGGCACAATGCCACCCATGATGTCTTCTCCACCATCCACGAAGTTCCCCACACTCACTACCCCCTTAGCCATAGGATAGTTAGATTATTTTTTCCTTGGAAAGTACATACAGCTGGAGGAAGTTGGATGCTCTGTCAAGGTTCAGTTTCATTTGACTCCATCCAGCTTTTTTCAGATTCTTTGGGAAAGTGAGGTGTGTCCACACATTCTTTCTCTCTTTCTGTATCGGGAGGCTCATCCAAGAGAGACGTGACAAGCAAGGGTGGCCCGCCACAGCACTCACTCAGAAATCCAAAATATGTCCATGGGTCTAAAAAGGTTAGCAACCCCTGAGTCAAATATAACTTTTTACATGGGCCTAAATGGAAAATAGACAGTTCTGGCTAAGAGCCACACAAGAAATATGTGCTACTCTTGCTTTCAAACTACCTATCATTTCCCCTGAAGACCTTTTGTCCTTCCTGCTGCTCACATTGCAAAAACAGTTGCCAAGAGTGGCTGCTTTATCGTGAAATGGAAGAAGCATGCTTTATAGCTACAATCAAGATGGCATCAGTAAACCAAAGTGACACTCAGCAAAGGCCAAGGGCTAAAGGGTGGATTCTTGAGGAAGATGCCCTAATATTTATAGTGCTAAACAAACCGGGTTTCAGAGCAAGCAGCAAATGTCACAAGGAGAAGATCAATATAATAGTTAATGGACACCGAAGGGCAATTAAATGGGTGTTGTTTGATAAATTATTAGCGGGGTTAAGCTCACACTGAAAGCATCACAGGCCTGCCTGCTCTGCAGCTAAATGAGTTAGCCAACACAAATTGAGCCCCCAATGATTAATGTTCATGGGCTTCATTGTTTACTCAGTTGATGAGTTGTAGGGAGGAAAGACCCAGATTGGAACTTCTTCTTTTTTTAATTGGGTTATATATGTTTTGCCATCAAAGTTGGTTAGAAGAGGAGCTTCTATTGCATAGGACTCTCACTACAGGACAATTGTGGAAAGCCATTGCAACATGGAGGATCCCACTCCTCCTGGCTACTGCAGCACCAGCGTGGAGCTGCCATCACCAGCAGAAGTTGGCAAGGAGACCACAAGAGGCTGACCAACAAGGAATGGGACAGAAGGTAAAGCCAGAGTTGCCTGGGCAAATCAAAAGGGAGGTAGGAAGTCAACAGTGTTGGAAGTACAACAGCAGAAAGCATTCCATTATGTTAGTATTAAAGTCAACTAACCAAGAGGGGGATGTGTGGAGGTCTTGCTTACCAACCAGGGAGAATAGCATGATGTTTGCCAAGGTAGCACAGCCTCTTATTGGCTGTTTAGTTTTGCAGGAACTCTGTATGTTTGGTTGAATATCTCCCTGCTACATTCAAGGAATGAACTCTGTTCCTTTATCCTCAAATTATACACTTCTCTTCTGGGTTGCATATGGGTGCTTCCAGTGTGATATCCCAAGGCTGGCATGCTCTGGACATTGTGGGGCTAAGATGTCAACCCCTCTCCCCAGGAATGGCCCATGCCTCACTGAAATAACCAGCACTTTGCAGTCCTATTATATGTATAGAAAGCTCTGAGAATTTACATGGGGTTTTCAGTTGTCTTTCAGCTAGTGAGATGTGAGGCAAGGGACAGAAAGGTACAATCCAAGCATCACCAGAAATCTGGCAGAGAGGCCATCGGAAGTGGTGTAAGTGCCCCACCAGAAGGACAGCACATACACTGAACAGAAGTACTTGTGCACAGCAGGAAAAAGCTCCTGCAGGGTGGGAGGGAAACAGAGTGAGGTCAAGGCATATTTCTCAAGCATGCCCACAGAACTGGTGCAACCCAGTGCCTGCTTGGGGGCTGCCACAGTTCATTCCCTTCTATGAAAGAGAAGCATAAAAGGTTCCCTTGCTGGGCCCAATGACTGAAGTGGCAGGACAATGCATGTGGCAATTGTTCTGCAAGCGCATTTGCCACCACCACCCTGCCACAAATATATGCTGAGATTGCTCTGCCCATTAACTAGAAGCAACCTTATCCCTTTGGCCCTGCAAAGCAATTGGCCATTAAACACCTACGTTGTGTTTTTCTAGAGCTTCTAGATGTTGTAAAAGATGGATCAAAGTAACCCTAGTCCTTTTCAGGCACCAAATACTCACATTAATAGAACACATGGGAAGGTGCAATAAAGACAAGAGCACTAAGTTCTGCCCCATTCCCCACCTTCCCTTCCAACAGCCCCCAACAAGTTGGAGGATGATTTTCTGAAGTGAGAAAGCTCCTGGCCTCATAGAGGTTCCCCAGGGTAGAAACCCAAAAATGTGCAGGGAGCCTCCAGAAATTCAGAAGAACCTCTGCATCAGACAACCACTCTCCAACTTGAGAACAGCAACAAGCATGGGGACAGGGGACTGAGTTACCATGCTCATCCCCACTGCTCCCTCATATGTATACTTAAGGCAAGACATGAAGCTCCTGTCTTTACTACTGGGATAGATGACTTTTCGTGATGTGTGAAAGGCGTGTCATTACAATATGGTCCTATTGTAGGTGTGACGGATGTGTTGGGTGCCCTGGGGAATGAGATATAATAGGGAAGGATGGTTCTGGCTTTGAGCATCTCTTGCGTCCATTCATGTCCCTGCCAGCCAGCTCATACAATAAGTAATTCTGCAAATAATTTGTTTACCTGTTATTATATTTATCATACACTTGCAGTTTTATTATGTAGGCAATTAATTCATTACATTCAGTTTCCTTTTATTTACTACAGTAAATTATACAATCGGGAAAGTCACTGCATGTTGAGGGTGAGCACTCCACTGGTTGCAGTTCTATTAGTGCATAACTTATAAAAACATCGATTTACACTCCGAATTAGCTTTGAGAAAATACAACAGGCAATTGATTGCTTGGAAGAAAGTAGCAGCGCTTTGGTCTCACATTTAAGCCTGTAAAAATGTTGCAATATATTACTCAGTGTACAGCCACCATGGGAATTGAAGCCAAACGTAAGCCAATTAAAATTTTACACTCTCCCCTTTTCCTTCTAGTTTCCCCTATCATTAAAAATGACACCTCTTCTTTTCAACCCTTGACTGGCGTTGAGAATGTTGCTACAGAGGCAGAAGCTGGTTTATGGAACCAATTACGAAGGTCAGACTCACACTCTACGGTGGAGGGAGGGCTACGTAGCTTTTTTGGAGAGGGTTGCATTTGGCCTCTGGTCTCCTGTACTGTTAAAATTCCCACTCTCTATATCCAAAGAATGAAGAGGCAGAAATGGGTTCTCATATACCATGTCATAGGAGAAGAGAGCTAGATATCAGGACAGAGTAAAACCAGGGGTTTGGACTAAGGGCTGAGGGCACTTATTACAGGATAGAATCTGTGGGTAAGCAGGGATGCTCAACCTTTCTCTCATCCACCAACTCTCCATGTCACCCATCTGTCTTTAAATTGATTACTACTCAAACAGGCTCCAAACTGCAAGTGATGTGCAAGTATGTGGGGGTTTTTTACACACTCCAGTTATATAAAGGTAAAGGTAAAAGGACCCCTGACCATTAGGTCCAGCCGTGACCTACTCTGGGGTTGCAGCACTCATCTCACTTTATTGGCCAAGGGAGCCGGCATACAGCTTCCGGGTCATGTGGGCAGCATGACTAAGCTGCTTCTGGTGAACCAGAGCAGCGCACGGAAACGCCGTTTACCTTCCCACCAGAGCAGTACCTATTTATCTACTTGCACTTTGACATGCTTTCGAACTGCTAGGTGGGCAGGAGCTGGGACTGAACAACGGGAGCTCACACCGTCGCAGGGATTCAAATCGCCAACCTTGTGATTGGCAAGTCCTAGGCTCTGTGGTTTAACCCACAGTGCCACCTGCGTCCCACTCCAGTTGTATAATTGCTGTTTATTAAGATGATATTTTTCCTCTTGCAGACCAAACAGTATATTCCTTTCATTATGTGGCAAATGCTATTGAACTGCTACATAAAGAGGGCTGTAAATGCTTTTCAAGAATTCATACTGTAAAATTATTCCAAATGGTGTGCAAAATGTCATTCTAGCCAGCAGACCCATCACATGCCATAAAGCAATATCCATCTGGAATATTAAGCAGTGCAACCTCCTAGGCCATTTTCACAAGCGAGGCTTAAGTCAGTTCTAATAGTTTGCAAATGTGAAGCCTATGTTGACTAAAATGTACATTTGATTTAAAATTGGCCATCTTCCACTTTCTATCCCATACTGCCAATGTTTGCAAGTGTCACATTCCAGATTCAGCAACAGTCCTAGAGGCACATAGGAAAGTGACCTAAGGAAGCTGATGAATAGTCACTTCCACTGCAAAGAACCTACATCTTCTGAGCTGTCTGAGTGCCATGCACAATACAGATATATGGTGTTGCAGGGTCCAGCATTGCACTCGGGAAAAGACAGCGTAAGCTACCTATGACATTTTCTTCTATCAAGCGTAATTATAATGGAAGTCTTACCATTCCTGTTTTAATAGCTATAACATATATATTTTTAAGCACTCTACAGTGTCCATGTGTGAAAGTGAAGTTGGAAGAAGATGAAGATGGAAGAGTCAGGTAGCTGCCCATCTCACAAGAAAATATCAAAATATTCACATCTTTACCACCTTACAGGGACTGCCAAGAATAAAATACAAACAGATGCCTCGATTGTAGCTTTCTGGTGTACTGTGAGTGACCTTGGGGCAGGGAGCAGGGATGTGCACTAAGTTTGTCACCATCCTCCTCTACAAGCTGGAGGGCAAACATCTAAGATGACATTGTGAAGACTCTCCACACATGCAGTCAGAAGTGCTCCTCATTGCAGAAGTTCACCAACTCATAGAGGGCAAGGGGTATGGGGACAGGGTTTCAGCCTATGCTAGGGGTCACTGAAGCCAGCACACGATATGCAGTGTTGACAAACCTACCGAATGGGCTTGGAAAGAATAGTGTCAAGGGTGCCTAGAATGAGGATGCCTAGAACTTAAGTGGCCTGTGGCCAGACACCACAACAAGTCTCACACAAGATTGAGGATGCACTTCCTTCCATGATTAGGAGTATAGCATCTAGATCAAGGGAAGTAATAGTGCCACTGTATTCTGCTCTGGTCAGACCTCACCTGGAGTACTGTGTCCAGTTCTGGGCACCACAGTTCAAGAAGGACACTGACAAACTGGAACGTGTCCAGAGGAGGGCAACCAAAATGGTCAAAGGCCTGGAAACGATGCCTTATGAGGAACGGCTAAGGGAGCTGGGCATATTTAGCCTGGAGAAGAGGAGGTTAAGGGGTGATATGATAGCCATGTTCAAATATATAAAAGGATGTCACATAGAGGAGGGAGAAAGGTTGTTTTCTGCTGCTCCAGAGAAGCGGACACGGAGCAATGGTTCCAAACTACAAGAAAGAAGATTCCACCTAAACATTAGGAAGAACTTCCTGACAGTAAGAGCTGTTCGACAGTGGAATTTGCTGCCAAGGAGTGTGGTGGAGTCTCCTTCTTTGGAGGTCTTTAAGCAGAGGCTTGACAACCATATGTCAGGAGTGCTCTGATGGTGTTTCCTGCTTGGCAGGGGGTTGGACTCGATGGCCCTTGTGGTCTCTTCCAACTCTGTGATTCTATGATTCTATTCTATGATTCTATGATTGTTGAGCCTCAGAATGCAATGGATGAATCACATATTTAAATGATTTCTGTCCAAAACTGGAAACCAGGAGCTGATGTGGTAACTCTATGTCAGAATAATTTACTTTGGCATGCAGGGTTGTTGCCTACTTAGCAACTGGCCTTTGTAGCTGTGCCTTGAATTTCAGCTTGATGCTTAGTCATGAGCAACATCTGCTGGTTATCGCCTTTCTGATTATCAGCCTGCTGTTAAAAGGCACAAGCGCAGATTCAGCCACTTTTTTTTCAGTCAGTTGGCAAGACTACTGACATGTTAGCAGTCAGTGGCAGGGAGGTTTTGACTATCCAATATGTGATCTCTCACCTGTGTCCTCTTTTGCCCTCTTTTTTGGAAAAAGCATAAAAGACCACCCTAGTGTCATCACACAGGTGTCCTGGGGGGCAGTTCAAACCATCAGACTCAGCAAGGGAGAAAGAGTAGGCTCTTTTGATGGAACAGGAGACCTTCAAAAATGTATTTTCAGTATATCTAAAAACCAGGCCATGTTTAGAGGTGCCTGTGTACATCAGAAACCTCCTGCCTTTAGGCTTCCTACCTTTCAAAATATCATCTCCAGAACAATGGTGAGCTGGAACAGTGATTTGTGCTGCTGAACTCTCTGCCTGTTCATTGACATTTGAATTCATTTCATTCTGTTCAGCGCATCTCCGGCTCCTAATTCATTTACAAAATATTACTCTTGTGCCTGGACATTTTTTAATCTGATTGACCTTTATGTGCTGATCACAAATATCCTTTTCATATTGGGTTGATATCTGAATGATGAAACATTTGTAAATGTTATTCTCACCCCCCCACCCCCCATGATTTTGGACAATAATAACGTTAGGGCTGGTTTCAGTCATAGATTTAAAAATTACAGCAGGTGCTTTCAAACAAAAGGACTAAATAATAGAATAAAGGTGATGGTGTCCTCTGTTGGAATTACTGGAGCCCCCAGGGCAGAACACAATATCGGAATGAGCTTGCAGACAACAAAGGTGTCTAAAGCTTTTGCAGAGTTCTTCTGGCTCCTAATTTATATTTTTAATTGGCAAATGTCAGTGGTACTGTATGTTCAAGGAGTACAAGCCATTTATATGTCTCTAATGAATGTAAACTGTATTAACCTGGCACTTGAGTATCCTTATTATGCAAGAACATGCAGAGTAGCATTCATAGTGGGTACCTTTCCACTGCAAAATACCTTTCCCCAGAGACTCACCAAAACTAGAGCATCTTCCAGGAGTGATATCCTTGTGCAGATGAATTTTTGCTAAAATGGAACGGGAAGCAGAATTAGAATGACTTGAAGGTTTAATCATCATCATTAGGATTTTGGGTTGCATTCAGCCCTACTCAGAGTAGACCCATCAGCATTAATAGACTTGACTATGGAATGTTTCTTTTAATGGGTCTACATTTATGAAGAAGAATCTCCATGGGATGGGGGTAGGCCAAGGTTTTGAAAACGGTATAGGCGCAATTTATTCTGAACAAACAGCAAAGCTAATTGTAAATAATGTTATTACAGAAGAATTTAGGATAGAAAAAGGGACACGTCAGGGGTGCCCAATTTCCCCACTACTATTTATTTCGGTCCTGGAGGTGTTGCTGAACATGATAAGGAAAGACCAGCTGGTTAAAGGGGTTCAGGTCGGAGCGAGACAATACAAATTGAGAGCATTTGCAGATGATTTGGTACTTACATTGCAAGAGCCGGAATCCTGTACAAAAAGGGTTTTGGAATTAATTCAAGAGTTTGGTCAAGTGGCAGGATTTAAATTAAATAAATTAAAGACTAAGGTATTAGAGAAAAATCTAACAGTAAGAGAAAAGGAGAGGTTTCAGGATGAAACAGGTTTAACTGTGGTCAAGAGTGTAAAATATTTGGGGATTAATATGACAGCTAAAAACATCAATTTATTTAAAGATAATTATGAGAAATGTTGGAATCAAGTGAAAAAAGGCCTAGGAATTTGGTCAAATTTGAAGCTTTCCTTGTTTGGTCGAATTGCAGCTATCACGATGAATGTATTGCCTAGAGTGTTATTTTTGTTTCAAACATTGCAAATTGTTGATAAGATGAAGTGTTTTAAGAGATGGCAGCAAGATATTTCTATATTTATCTGGCAGGGCAAAAAACCTAGAATAAAATTTAAGATTTTAACTGATGCAAAAGAAAGGGGGGGATTTGCCCTGCCAGACTTGAAACTTTATTATGAATCAGCAGCTTTCTGCTGGTTGAAGGACTGGCTGCTTCTTGAGAACACAGACATTTTAGATTTGGAAGGCTTTAATAATTTTTTTGGGTGGCATGCATATTTGTGGTATGACAAGGTTAAGGTTCATAAAGGCTTTAAAAACCATATTGTCAGGAAAGCATTGTATAATGTTTGGATTAAATACAAAGATTTGTTGGAGAACAAAACTCCTAGGTGGCTGTCACCAATGGAGGCAAAGGCATTGAAAAAACTTAACACGGAATCTAAATGGCCAAAATACTGTGAAATTTTAGAACAGGAGGGTGATAAGTGGAAATTGCAGACTTTTGAGAATCTAAAAGACAAAGTGCGAGATTGGCTTTACTATTATCAAATAATGGAGGTTTACAAACTGGATAGGAAAATTGGTTTCCAGGTGGAGAAGTCAAAATTGGAAACAGAATTGCTAGAATCCAATACTAAAAACTTCTCAAAAATGTATAACTTGCTGTTGAAATGGAATACGCAGGATGAAACGGTTAAATCAGCTATGATTAAGTGGGTGCAAGATATTGGACACAATATTATGTTTGCTGACTGGGAAAAGTTGTGGACCACCGGTATGAAATTTACGGCGTGTAACGCCTTGAGAGAAAATATTATGAAAATGATTTATAGGTGGTACATGACCCCAGTCAAGCTTGCAAAAATTTACCACTTATCAGATAACAAATGTTGGAAGTGTAAAGAAAATGAAGGTTCATTCTTTCACCTCTGGTGGACGTGCCCAAAGATTAAGGCTTTCTGGGAAATGATATATAATGAAATGAAAAAGGTATTTAAATATACCTTCTTGAAGAAACCAGAGGCCTTTCTCCTGGGTATGGTTAGCCATGTGGTGTTAAAGAAGGATAGAACTTTGTTTTTGTATGCCACAACAGCAGCAAGGATCCTTATTGCAAAGTACTGGAAGACACCAGATCTACCCACCTTGGAAGAATGGCAGATGAAAATGATAGACTACATGGGACTGGCGGAGATGATGGGCAGAATCCGTGACCAGGAGAAGGAGACAGTGGAAGAAGATTGGAAGAAATTCAAAGACTATCTTAATAAATACTATAAGATTAATGAATGTTAGATTGACAGGGGACTAAAAATAATGTGGTTTTCAGAGATCTCGATTAAGAAAAGGAATCTAATTAGTAAAAAACCTTTGGGAAATAAGGGAATGGATTTGCTGATTAAATAATGAAATTAGAATACAATACGGGGAGGTACGAGGAAGTTGGGGAAAATAGGTTGAGAAAATAAGATTTGAAATTATACTTGTTGTTTTGTTTTGGTTTGTTTGTTTTGTTTTTATTGTTGTTGTCTGTATTGGTATTTGTATGTTTTTATTGGAAACTTTAATAAATATCATTAAAAAAAAAAAAAATACACAGAGTAAAATTTTGTTGACTACAATTCCTTTAACATCCCAAGCCTTTGAGGCTCAATAAGCCACAATCAAATCATTTAACATTTTTAGAAGATAAAAAGAACTCTGCTGGATCAGATCAAAGGCCATATAGCCCAGCACCCACACAGTGGTCAGATGCCTGTATGACTCTTGCAAGCAGGATCTGCATGCAATAGCATTCTCCTCACTTGTGATTCCCCAGCAACTACCTTCATTAGCTTCATTAACGTATGACACCTGTTTGGAGTTACCGGTAATCTGACAAGTTTGGATTTTTGGGCATCAACTTGTGACCCTGATTTGCATTATCAATTACTCAGTTGGGGGGGGAGGCAAAAAATGTGGGGTTTGCAGTACAAAATGGCACAAAACTTTGGCATCAATTTGTGGGGGATCCAGAATTTTGGGGTCACACATTATTGCAGCTCCAGCAGCCGGTATACAGGGGCATACTGCCTCTGACAGTGGAGGGGGAACATAGTCATCTTGTCTTGAATCCTCGATGCGTTTGTATAAATCTATTTGAAAGCCTTTCAAGTTGGTGGCCATTACTGTATCTTGTGGTAGCAAAACCTATAAATTAACAGTGTGTTGTGTAAAAAGCTACTTCCTTCTGACTGCCTGAACCTTCCAATATTCAGATTCATTTAAGCAGCACTGCCTTTAGCATATGTGCCGTCAGGGTGCAAAGATCCTCCCAGTGCACCCAAATTTAGTTTAACCCCCAAATTAACTTTTATTATGATGTAAGAGTTAATTTTGCATGCACGGCGCCATTGAGAATGACAAGCGCCGCCGTTGTGAATGAAAAGCACCACCGCTAGCGCAGCACGTCTTTGGTAAATGAGCCCACAAAGTCGCAAGTCCTTTAGTGAAACAGTAGGCATACATTTTGGTAATACCTAGGTAGGTATGTATTTAGTTTTTCTAGTTTGATCAAAATTATTTATTATTTCATAACAGGTAGATAGTTAAGAGCTTAGGCGGCTTAAGCGGCGGGCACCTGGCGCCCCCCAGAATTCGGCGCCTGGGTCCCTTGCACCCCCAGGTAAAGACGGCCCTGCATTTAAGGATCTTGGGTTCTGGTATTATGAGAGAGGGAGAAAAACCTCTGGACTCATTTCATTAATTTACCAAATTTCCATAAATACATCAGCAAAAATTCTGTTGCAACTACTATCTAGATCTTCTTGATAATGCACTTGTCATGGCCCCTATCTTCAGGTATTAACCTTCTTTAAAAGCTTGGACTTCAGGTATTATTATTTTTTACCTTTGGTGCCACTTACACCAAGGAACTGCATTCTCTCCTCCTGTTTCCTGCTTGGAAATGTAAAACGAGAATCAGCCCTAATCTTTTAAGAGCAGTGAAAGTTTGAAAGTTTGGTGAAAGTTTTTTGGCTTCACAGGCCAGATCCAACACTGAATGCAAATTAAATTCAGTAACAAAATTTAAAATGGAGGTGGAACAAGCATTAAAAGCAATTCCAAGCAACAGAAACTAGGAAATCCAATAAAAGCTTTCCAGTTGGGGCTTAGATGACACGATAAAAGACCTGGACAGTGTTTCTTGGGGTTGAAAAGGTATAAAATTTAGCATCAAGCAAACATCTCTGGAGAGGGCATTCCACATGTGGGGTGCCACAACTGGAAATATCCTCTCTCTTTTCACCACCTTCCAGACTTTAGGAATTAATTGGTAAACCACTCTGGAATGACAGCTCTGAGATGAGATTAAGGGTCTCCTAGCCACTCTGAGCACCCTTTAAAAACTACATTTCCAAGGATTCTTTGGGAGAAGCCATGACTGTTGTATAATTCTGCTTTAAATGTATAGTACAGATGGGGACCTGGCCACTGTAGGAGCTCCCCTGGGAGTTTTGCCAAAGTGAAGAGTGGCAGCATACAGATGTTTTAAATATATAGATGTTGTATAATGTCCTAGTTATATAATGATATCAAAGGAAGTGCAGAAACAACTGCATCAGGCACACACAACTCTGCTATGGAAGTGTTCTATCAGCATGGACAGAACAGCTGGTCCTCTTGATGTGAGGTTGGGGGTTTTTTAACATCTTCCCAAGGCCAGGCTGAAATGCTAATCTCTTGCTCAAAAGCAGGTCACTGTTAACAGAACACCTGCAGAGAACACCATGGAAAGTATTAATTCTCACAGAGCACTTGAGTGAATGTGAACTACTTTCTCTGGTTGAAGCTTAACATAATCCCATGGGACACATTTATCTACCACCGGCCTTTTCGTCATTATCAGGACATCACTTTTGTTTGTTTGCGTGCTTGCTTGCTTGGTTTGGTGTTCCTTTGCAATAGACGTTGCTGCTCCCAGGTTCTCGCGTGCAGCGGCCGTAGTCTGTATGGAATGCTGCCAGGTTCGAGTGACTGATATTTGTGTCAGGCTGGTGTCAACTCTTTGACTAATAGGACATGGACAGTTCACTGGTGCTGTGCTGAGCCAAACCTGGTGAGGGCCCAATCATTTTAAGAAATACTTATGGGGAATTCACAGCCAAGGATTGAGCTTTAATTGAGTCCTCTCCAGCCCACAGACATTTATATGGCCAGTGTTCTTATGCCATCATCAAAAAAGTTACCAGTCTGAAGATGCTTTCCCCCAGAAAAATAAGTTCTGGAACTATCCAGGTAACAATGATAAATTATCCCTCCCACTTATATGAGGCTAGAAATAATTATCATGGGATCTGCGTCTCATCAGCAAAATAAACCCTAACGTTGTCATCCAAAACCCTAATTCTGTTGCAGGGATGTAGAAGCAGGGCTTTTTTTTCCAGCCAGAACTCAACAGAACTATTGTCATTATAAGAGAACAAGCAAGGTGTTCATGGTGAGTTCCAGCACCTCTTTTTTGAGGAAAATAGCACTGTGTAAAAGTGTGTGTTTGCATAAACTCACTTAATTTATGTTAAGTATTTTTTGCATTTTGATCACTGTGTGAGGAACTATAGATGGGAAAGAAATCCCCAGCCACTCTTAACCAACTACAGTACCCAGAATTCTTTGAGGGAAAGAATGTGTTTTGAAGGTATAGTGTGTACACAGCCTGAAAGGTACATGGCCAATTTTTGCATCTATGCATATAAATTAACATATTCAATTGTATGGCTTTGTGTCCTGAGTCTTTTAAGGACCCAGCAATGCCCCTGGACTACCCATACTAGGCTGAGCAGATGAGAACAAGAGCCAAAATTTATAGCAGGCTATAGCTTTGAGCTACACAGAGATATGGGAGTCCAGAAATGACTTCATTGCCTTGAAAAGCAATCTCATCATCTCTCCTCCTCTATGCTGGACACACACACACACAATGCTATCTCTATTCATCTTCATAGAGCAGAAGTTTAATAGCAAGCTCTGATGCAGAAAAGCTCCTGTTTCCAAGATGGAAACAGATGATAAAAATGATAAATCATTTCCAAAGAGTTATGATAATGGATTATTGATTAATAGGAGAGGGCAAAGGAAACATGGAACATGATGGAGGTCATAAATCCTGTAAATTAGTTAACCCTTACGGCCCCTGAGAACTCTGTGACTGTTGTGTTCAGAGCAAGGCAAGAGAGACGCAGGATTCCCAGGTATTAATCTTTGGGATCAAGAGGTCATAATGGACAGGGATCAAAATTTATGCCTGTCCTTCTTCACCTTAGCTCTTGAACTGCTTATCCTATGCACCTTTTGGAATAAACCCCATGAAAATATACTGCTTAGGCAAATTCATATTAGACACAGTATCATGTCAAAAGGTACTCCTGACAAGTTTACTGCATTTCTTTTCCCTTTAGTCCTACACTGTACTGGTACTAATCTTCAAACTACATTTCCCATATTACATACTTGCCTCATTTCCCAAGAATTCCAGATTGGCAGCTTGCTTTTGTTTTGCTTTTACATCACAATAACTGTAGGCTTTGCATCATTGTCTTTGTGCACAAACCCTGATGAATTTGTATCGGCTTTGCCAAATAATAAAAATAAAGAATAGCAGAATCATACAACAGAATACAAAGATAGCTAGGCCCTGGGATTCTGCAACAGGCAGGCTTGTCTGCTGCTTAAAGATTTTCAGCTCATCAAATGAACAAAGTGTTGAGGTAAAGGGTTGCAATGGCACTAATGCCTGGGGTTTAAAGGTTCGGGAGGAACTGGTATTCCTGTAATAAAAGGGAAAGGATGGCATGCACAATGGCCAAAACATAGAGTTGGGTCCTAAGAAGTTAACTTAACCTAAGAAGGAAAGTTTCCCATCTCCTTTTTCCTCTGCAGTCCCCTGTAACCCCCAAAAGGGTTCTCTGAAGAGTCAGGGACTGTGCTAAACAATGGGGCACAGGGGTTTGGTAGGAGAAGAGGGGTTGGGAAACTTTCCTTCAGTGAACTTCCCTTAACTTATCTTAGACTTTAAGCTGAGGTTGGGGTGATTCCTCCTCCCCAATTGACACCCCATCTGACCTTGATCAGATGTGGGTCCAGATCCTCCAAAGAGGCTGGAGGGGTGGCACAAGTTGCTGCAGTAGGGAGGAATAGATGAGAAACATTTCTACTAGGAACCCTCTTAACTTATTTTAGCATCCAAGTATATATCTCTAAAGAGGCAAAAGCTTTTTATTTTATTTTTTTAAAAAAGAGGAACACTGTTTATGGTATTGTCACAACTCATGACAGACTCTGAGATGCAGTGTGGACTCCTCATACAGATGTCAGCAGCAGACTGGGAAAATATATATATATACCCTATGAAAAGCTAATTCAAAAAACCATGATTGATCCTTAGTTTTTCTCAGTCTTGCCTTTCTTCTTTGCCTTCTCACCTCTTCTGCTGTTAGAGACACACATTTTTTTTGGCCCCTTCCTCCTCTCACTCCATTTCTCTTCCTCCACTTTGTGACAAACGTTTGCAAATCATTTACCAAATGCAACGCTGTAGGCTGGAATTCAAAGCTACCTCCTGTTCCAATTAACTTGAAGGACAGTTTATGTTAGAGTGTGTCATTGCACACACAACATTCCGTATGGTGCCAGGCTAGCTAACAGTAGCCACTGATTCCTGCTTAGAAAAATTCTTCTCTCTTGCTGTAAACTACAGCGTATAATTTTTACAACCCTTCAACTCACATTTTATATGCTGTTGGGATTATTTCCAGGTGTCTTAGCTTTCCTGGCTTGTAAATGTTGCTCTTATTTTTGTTTTTGTTCCACACATACTCATATTTCCTCAGTTTGCATATTATTACATGCACCCAACTTCTCCAAATACTGGGAAGTTCCAAGGATGTGACACTTACCCAGGCTTCATTTCTTCTGGGAGGAAGTCCCTGGAGGCTTATTGGCATTCTGTAACATTTATGTTCATTTACAAATCTATAGGTTGAACATAGGTGGAGGACAGCTTAAAATACCCCAAAAGACAGACAGAGTCTATGCTCTCACATCAGATATCCAGTGGGACAGTAATCATCCCAAAATGTGACATAGGCAGCTGAATTTTTGGACTCTGTAAACTATGTCTCTTCATCTCTGTTGTTACAGCATGGGCACTAGCCAATAAGTGCTCATGATACTTTCATAATCAGAGGGCAAACTGCCCAGCTCCTTGAATAGGAGCTTCCTCTCCAGAAAATAGGAGCTTCGTTTCCCCAGCGACAAAATTGCATTCTTTGACACTTTAAATCAGCATTTCCCAACCCAGTGCCATAGCTACGGGAGGGGGGGGCAACCAGATTTTTGGCCCCAGGTGAAGCCCCCAGAGGGGTGCCACTGAGGCTCCCAGCCTCTCTCTGTGTGTGTATGTGTGTGTGTGTGTGTGTGTGTGTGCATGCGCGTGCACACGCACGCATGCGCACACACAAATGCATGTGGAGGTGCCAAACTGAGTCTTTGACTTGGGTGAAATAAAGCTTAGTTTCACCCCTGTTCAACCTGATGCCCTCTAGAAGTTTTGGACTACAGTTCCCAACAGCACCAGCAAGCATGGCCAGTGGTTAAGGATGATAGCAGTTGAAGTCCTAAATATATTGAGGGCACCAAAATTGATAAGACTTCTTTAGACCAGGAGTTTCTACTAGTGATCTGTGAGCTTCATTCAGGTGATCTGCAGCCTGCCTGCGAAGAACACTTTGTACAATAAAATGCAATGTAATAACTAAAAAGAGTGATACGGTTTAAAACGTGCAGCATCTAGCACAGCATGTTATAATTGCTAGAACAAGCAGAAAAATCTTTCAGTGGTCTGTCAAGACTCTCAGCAATTTTCAAGTGGTCCGTGGGGAGGGGGGAAGGTTGGGAACACTGCTTTATATAATCCGGTTTCCTCTCACCATAAGCGCTAAGGAACATGTTGCAGTTGTTTGAGTGTCACACCAGAATTGGGAAGACCCAGCGGCAGAGGAACCCTCTCTGGCACCTGGGGCAGCGCAGCCTCTACAGACTGAGCATGTGCAGCATTCCATACAGACTACGGCCGCTGCACGCGAGAGCGGCACCCCGTACGAACGGCACACAAGTGGCGCCCATACAGACTGCGGGCACCCTCGGCCGCTCTACAGCTGGGGGGAGGCAGGGGCCATCTTGTCACCCCTCCCAGAGTGGCACCCAGGGCGACCCTTCCCCTCCACCCCCCCCTTCCTACGCCACTGGGAAGACCAAGGTTCAATTCATACTTAACCATGAAACTCATTGGCTGGCCTTGAGCCAATCACATACCCTCCAACATTTCTCCAATGAAAATAGGAACGTTCCATTCCATAATGATAATTGTACTATTTATATCCTACACATCTTATTGGGTTGCCCCAGCCATGCTGGGCAGCTTCCAACATATATAAAAACATAACTAAAACATTAAATGTTTTTTAAAAAAACTTCCCTGTACAGGATTGCCTTCAGACAACTCAGGACTTGAATACATAACTCCATACCTTCCCAAAAATTTCTCCAATGGAAAATAGAGACATCCTAAGGAAAAGCATGACATTCTGGGATCAAATCAGAAGCTGGGATGACTTCTCTAAATCAGGGATGTCCCTGGAAAATAGGGAAACTTGGAGGGCCTGCAATCACCATCTCTCAGTCTAACCTGCTTCCCAGGATTGTTGTGATAATGAAATAGTGGGAAGATGATGGACACCACCCTGAGTTTCTAGGAGTAACGGTGGGATTGATCTGCAGAAGAAAATGTGGTTCAGTTATGTACCGGTATTCCTTCTTTTCTTTTAAGCTAAACTCAGCTGTCTACAAATCTCACATCTGACAACAGTGCTTCTGAAATTATAGCTTCTCATCCTGATTCTCAGCAATGAATGTGAATGACATCTTTTGCCAGTGATTCTTATCAGTCCATTCCTACTGTAAATGTTCATTGCTAGTGATACTGGAAAGAGGGGAGGGGAAATCACTGCTTCGCTTTTGCTAGAATTAATCCCCCTGAGTGGTACCTTCCCACTTTCTCCCCAGCACAGCTATTTTTTGCCAATATAATTTTCTAACCTGCTGACATTAGACAATGAAATCAATGCAACAATCAGTCTGGAGATGTTTGGGACTGTCTTAATCACACTTTAAAGGAGTATATTAGCATTGCAAATGCTTGATAGCGAGCATCATTTCCCCTTTCCCTTGGGTAGATCGTTCTGGCACTACACTGCCCTCTTGTGACTTCCTGGCAAAAGGATTGCAATAAAGGACCTGACAGTCAGCAAGGAGAGGTGTTAATGTTTCCTTGACCCTGTGACCTGCTGGAATGAGCTATTTTTCCTCCCATGCGACCTGCTGGATGTTGAGCCCAGCCCAGCTCAGAAAACAGAACAAGCTATGTAAGAACAAACAGCAAAGAGAATTTCCAAGAAGAAAAGAAGCCTTCAACGAGATGTGAAGCAAGCATGAATCTGATGGATTTGAAATTCAAAGCCTGGTCTATGGAGCCATTTTGTTTTTCTTCACCCCAGTATCCTAGACATGGTAAGATAGTGTAGGGTAGGTGACCTCTTTGCATCTTAAGGACTGGTATCCATGCAGATTTTATTACGTTAACACCAAGCCTGCATTGTCCTTCTCTCCTGCCCCCAATTTGCTTATTGTCCAGCCTGATTAAGAGTTCTGTAGAACCTGAAAGCTCGCTCGGTATTTTGTAACATTTTGGAACACTGTGGATTTTTATATTATTTATTTATTTGTAAAGCAGAGACATACCTTGCCAACAAAGGTCTGTATAGTTAAAGCTATGGTTTTCCCAGTAGTGATGTATGGAAGTGAGAGCTGGACCATAAAGAAGGCTGATCGCCGAAGAATTGATGCTTTTGAATTATGGTGCTGGAGGAGACTCTTGAGAGTCCCATGGACTGCAAGAAGATCAAACCTATCCATTCTTAAGGAAATCAGCCCTGAGTGCTCACTGCAAGGACAGATCCTGAAGCTGAGGCTCCAATACTTGGGCCACCTCATGAGAAGAGAAGACTCCCTGGAAAAGACCCTGATGTTGGGAAAGATGGAGGGCACAAGGAGAAGGGGATGACAGAGGACGAGATGGTTGGACAGTGTTCTCAAAGCTACTGGCATGAGTTTGACCAAACTTCAGGAAGCAGTGGAAGACAGGAGTGCCAGGCGTGCTCTGGTCCAGGGAGTCACGAAGAGTCGGACACGACTAAACGACTAAACAACAACATTTATTTGTAATGCCTTCCAAAGGAGAAACAACCTTGCGTATGGGAGATCTATGATGTATTCTCCTGACATCCTTTTCTTTCTCAAAGAGCAGTCACACACACACACCATTCCCCCATGGCCAGGGGAGTACATAGGCACTTCCCCTTCGCGCTACGTCTGAGCTAAAGCACACATGCACACCCCATGGTTGCTTTTACGAAAATAGACAGTTTGCATGGCAAGGAGGAAAGAGTCAGCCATTGCCGTTAAGGGACAGGCAGTGGCCTCTTTTACACATCACACTACCATAAGCATAACTATTATGCATAACTAATCTGCTATGCAAGTAGCTCAATGGTGGTGGGCAATTTCAAGACGTCTGCTCTCCCTTCTGATGGTTCTATATCATTAAAATGTGTTGAACTGATACAACTCTTCATACAGAGTACAGTGGTACCTTGGTTCTCAAATTCCTTGTTACTCAAACGCTTTGGTTCTCAAATGCCAAAAACCCAGAAGTAAGTGTTCCGGTTTTCTAATGTTTTTCGGAAGCCGAACATCCAATGAGGCTGTTGGCTATTGTTTCCGGGACACCTGCACCAATCAGAAGCCGCGCCTTGGTTTTCAAACATTCCAAAAGTCAAACAGACTTCCAGAACAGTTTGGCGCTTTTGTTTTTGCCATTTATCTTGCGTTTTTGTTTTTGAGGCTTTTTTGGTTAATTTGTTTTTGTGACTATGTGGAACCCAGTTCAGCTACTGATTGATTGACTGATTGATTGATTGATTGATTGATTGTGTGACTGTGGAAATGGATAAAAGCCCCCCATCCAAACAATGACTATCATCAGTGCATGTAAGAAAACATTTAAATTTAAATTTTTATCATCTACAATACTGTCTTATTTATTTTATAGTACAGCGCATTGATTATTGCTTTCATTTTATGGATCAATGGTCCTGTTAGATAGTAAAATTCATGTTAAGTTGCTGTTTTAGGGGTTGTTTTTAAAAGTCTGGAATGGATTAATCCATTTTGCATTACGTTTGAAAGCGCACCTTGGTTTTGGAACGCTTTGGTTTTGGTTTTGGAACGGACTTCCGGAATGGATTAAGTTTGAGAATCAAGGTACCACTGTATCATGTTTTGTAAAATAGCACAGTTGGCCACCATAAGATCCCCATCTAAATGTAGCTATTTGTGCTTGGGTACATTTAGAAGTCTAACCCTTGCTGGTTATTTCAGGCCCCTTCCTGAATATTCAGTTGCTATTCATTTAAGTAGCCCCTATGTGAATATAAGGAAAACAGAGTGGGTCGTATTTTATCCAATTGCTCACAAGGAAGTAAACTCCTCCTAGCTGTCTTTGATCTGCCAAATGAATGGGAAGGCTCTAGGATGAATGATAAGCACTACTGATTAGATGCTCTTTTGATTTTAAGCATGCAAAAAGTCTAAATGTCTATTTGTTATTCACATAATTATACTTATGTACTAACATCACCATTTGTGATTTCATATCTCTTTTCTATTATTCCAAGTCCAGGACCAAAGATTTTTAAATTGTTCCTGCCTCCCCTCCATTAATCATACACATTTTGTAAGTTTTGACATCATAGCAATATGCCATACTATATGAAATCATTCTCATTCTGTGGGCATTTTTAGTGTATGCCATTTAGCAGTTGATTGGGTTTTTTATGCAGTTAATACGTTTGCCACCAAAATAAGAGTGTTCTGGGCGTGCATCATTTTTTTTCAAATAAGCCAAAATAATCTGTACTAACTTTAATGGTATAGGACAGCGACGTCCAACCAATTGACCGCAATTGACAGGTCGATCCCTGGATGTTTGTGGTCGATCGCAGTATCCCTCTTGATCTGTGGCAGTGAAAAGTAATGCAGTGAAAGTCCCTGGCCCCCTCCTCCTTTGCTTTTTTGCGTCAAATGTGTGGTTTTTAATCGTAGTTTGCCGCCGAGTCTGGAAACGAAAGTAGTCGTTTCCGCTGCATTGTTGTTAAAAGTGAGCGGTTCCCCCAACAGAACTTCAACAGCTTTTAGTCCATCCTCCCCTTAAAAAAGGTCAACAACTTAGGCTTCCCACCCCGTAAAAATGGGTAGATCACTGCCAGTTTTTTATACTGGGAGTAGGTCGCAGTCTCTTTGGAGTTGGACGTCCCTGCTATAGGATAACCAATCATATCCTTTTTTGTATTTTTCTTCCTTGACTACTTGTGGGGTTTTTTCAAATGATACTTCCAACGGATCACTCCATTTCAACTACTTGTTCTTTTTAAACTCAGCTCCAGAAATGGTCAGGCAGACCTCCTCGCTCTCGCTTCTGAATCCACCAAATGAGCTTGCCCAAGGGGAAGCCCCCTCAAGCACAATTTATAATTATTCCTCTTGCCTTGGTATGCCATAGAAATCAACCCACGCGGAAATGCTCTCTGACTGCTGTTCTGCTAGGTTTTCCTCAAGGTTGGTCACACAGCCACAGCTGGGAGAAGACTGCAGACTGCCCAGGGAGGTGGAGATTCACCGAAATTTCTTTGGAGCCTATCTCCACTGCTCCCTGCATCTCCACCTAGATTTTCATAAAATTAAATGTAAATTAATACACTTAAATAACTTTAAACATTGTGGGTGAGTTATATTTATGAATCTAAGTTCCCAGTGCTCTGCAAATATTGCCTACCTCCATACACTGGCCTACAGGCACTGGATATGGGACCAATATATAAAGGAACCCTGCCTCCCTGGATCGAGGTGAGGAACCTGTGGCCTTCTGGGTGTTACAAGGCTCCATCTCCCAGCAGCCTCGGCAACCATGGCCAGTGATCAGGGATGAGGGGAGTTGGAGTCAATGACATGGAGAGCCATGGGTTCTCCATCCGTTTCCTAGGAGGTTTCAGACAATTCCCTAGCTGACGGGAACTGGAAGAGGCAACTAACTTCACTCTAAGGAGAAAGGATACCATGAAAGCTGCAAATGACATCCCAACAAGCTGCAACCCACTGCTAAGTGTTTCTGAAAGCTAATTATATGACACAAAGCAAGCGTAGTCGTCTACAAAACAATCTATGAGATGTACTTCCCTTTGTTCCTCTGGTGCCTGAATGGATACGTTCAAGAAAATTAACAGGAACTTCAAAGAGACTTGTAAAAGCCACCAGGACAATGAAAAACAGAGCCTTGACAGCTTTCAGATGTAACCAGGAGGGAGCTGGGAGGACTTTCTTTCCACAGATGTCTGTGCCTACTCATGCCAGGAAATGGCAAGTGGAACAAGGATTTGCTATTAATGATGGTGGTGATTTACCACCCTACTTGAAGGGAATACTAACTAATCAGCAAGATAATGGAGATTTTCCATTATCATTTTCAAGCTTTACATGCAGTTCCAGGTAAGAATTTGATTCTACTTGAATCAGATTTCAGATCCAAAATCCTCAATGCTGCTGGCTAGGCAGATTTGGGTTGTTTCCTATGTTAACAAGTGTTTAGCAAGTATTATCATTTCACTGTCAAGCTGAGTATCGTGCTAACCCCTGCTGAGCCAAATGCTTGGGAGTTATAACTCTTTTGTTTGCTATGGACCACATGCAGGGCTGGTGGCTCTCCAGATTTTACTAGACTAAAACTCTCATCATCTCTGACCATTGGCCATGCTGAGTGATGGAGCTGGAGTCCAGTAACATCTGGAGGACTACATGTTTCCCATCACTGGAAGTTATCTAAAAGTTTTCTATGTTGAAGACTGTTTTAACTCTCATGGCTTCCCACAAGGAATTGTCACTCCCTGAAGATGCTGAGAATTCTCCATTAGAGATTCCTCCCCTGGGGGGAAGACAAGAAGGCACCCCGCGGGGGCTCATGACAGCGCGAGCAGCCATCATGCCACTGCAGCCTCAAGTGGAGGATCCTCCGTTCGCGGCTACAGCCACAAGCAGAGGATCCCGGCACTGGCGGCAAACCACTATGTACAGCGCATGTGCAGCCTCTGTACGTTACAACGCCACACATGCGCTGTACATAGCAGTTTGCCGCCGGCGCCACTCAAGCGCCATACAGATGGCGGTGGAATCTGCGAACAGAGGGTCCCGGCACCGTCTGTAAGGCACTGGAGCGGCGCTGCCGGCAAACTGCTATGTACAGCACATGTGCAGTGTTGCTACATACGGCATGTGCGTCATACGTAGCGACGCCCCGCCCCAGGTGTCACAACGCCTTCATTCACCCCTGTCTAGTCCAGCCCCCTGCAGTGCAGGTATCACAAGTAAAGCATTCCTGACAGATGACTATACAACTTCTGTTTAAATGCCCCCAATGAAGGAAAGTCCACCATCTTCCATGGGAGTCCATTCTACTATTGAACAGCTCTCACTTATGGAGTAATAAGGCTATCAATAGTTACTAGCCACTGGAGGGCATGGCAGTTTTTCAGGTTACCTGGTCCAGAGTTGTTTGGGGCCCTAAAGTAGCAGGATCTTAAAAGTGGTTTGGTGGCAGCCAGTCTCAATCCCTTAGCACTGGTGTGATATGTGTCTGACAAGGAGACCACTCAAAATCATAATCACCATCTCTGGAACTGATGGCCCCTAAATCTGGCCCTGACTGTAGCGTCATAAGAAAAGCAAGTGACGCCTGTGACCTCCCCTGCAAAGCAAAGTCTGCTTGATGAATTTGCTCAGAGGAAGCTCACCAGCCTAGTTCTTTTTTCCCCTCAAAAGGGAACTTCCACAATTGGCTTCAGCTGCCTGTGACAACGTTAACTACCTTGTCTCAGAGAGTGCAATGTGCACTCACAAATCATTACAAATAATTATTGAGGCTGATATTCCAGTCTGATATCCCATAATTAAGCATAATGATTTCATGGGGCTTTGGCTGACCAAGAACTAGGCATTTGGAGATAATGGCTTTCCTTGCCTTTTATTCAAAGTGTATTAACTTCCTTCACTGCCTGAAAGGCAGTTATTAACACAAGTGCATTTTATAATTGGGTTTGTTCTGACTTGCATGCTATTCATTAAATACTTACAGTCAAACCTGATAAGATCCCATTTCTTGGACAGAGAAGGACTATGTTCTTCACTAATGGGCAATCTTATCCCTTTTGACATGACCTTTTATCACTGAACCACCACCACCATTTTAACATCTAGATAACGTTTGTAATTGGGTTACGAAATAGATATGCCACACCAAAAGAGGTCACCAATGAAGCAAGCACATATAAAGGATAGGAGAAAAAAGAGAGATAAAGATTTAAGGCAGGGCCCCTGGGCCAACTTGGGCCCACTCAGAGTTCTAATTTGACCTGCCAGGCCATTCCTGGCAAACCACATCCATCTGTCCCACATCAGATGACATCAGGTGTGGGAAAGGGGCAGGTGTGGCTTTAAAGGAGCAATCAGGTGATTTAAGTAAGCTCCTGGATGTTCCTTTGCTGGAGCAAGGCATGTTGCCACAACCCTTCAGCTCAGGGGATGGGTGGTAGGACACGCCTTCCTCCAGGATTAGGAAGAGGTTTCCATTAAAACTCCTGCTAAAATGGAAGAAAAATCTGCAGACCCCCTAGTAATGTTAAGTACAAACCCCATGTTTGACGTATAAATTACTCAGTTTGTGGGGAGCAGCAAAACGTGGGGTTTTCCATGCAAAACACTGAAAAAGATCAGCAAAACTGTGGCACAGGTTTGCAGAGGATCCCAATTTTGGGGGTTCATAGTTAATGGGCCCATCTGAGGAGAGTCCTGGGGTACGAATAAGGAGGCTTGGAAGGCTGTATTTAGCCTGTGAAGCTGAGGTCCCCCACCGCTGCTCTAGCAGGAATGGGACCCTACTTTCTTGAGAGCAAGCTTGCAAGCACAAGAATACAAATAGAAAACTGCAAATGGAAAAGGCTACCAACATTTCTGCAAATGATGCTGGGATTTTGTGAGCAACGTTGCAGGCATTCAAGGGTAAAAACAAAAAAAGTTTAAGCTGCAGCAGGAGTGGTTTTTTGGGACGCGGGTGGCACTGCGGGTTAAACCACAGAGCCTAGGACTTGCTGATCAGAAGGTCGGCGGTTCAAATCCCCGCGACGAGGTGAGCTCCTGTTGTTCAGTCCCTGCTCCTGCCAACCTAGCAGTTCGAAAGCACGTCAAAGTGCAAGTAGATAAATAGGTACCGCTCTGGCAGGAAGGTAAACAGAGTTTCCGTGTGCTGCTCTGGTTCGCCAGAAGCGGCTTAACCATGCTGGCCACATGACCCAGAAGCTGTCTGCGGACAAACGCCGGCTCCTTCGGCCAATAAAGTGAGATGAGCGCCACAACCCCAGAGTCGGTCGTGACTGGACCTAATGGTCAGGGGTCCCTTTACCTTTACTAGGAGTGGTTTGTCCTTTGGACTGGGGCTGCAGAAACAGCCTCTTGGCCGGAGCATCATTGCCACTTCCTGTGAGGGGGAGGGGCAAGGGGTTGGCAAAGTGGGAGTTGTGTGGGTGCACTGGTGGGAGTGCCAGATACAGTCTGTACAGTCCCCACCTCGCCCCCCTCCCCCTTCATAAGCAGCAGTGCCATCACTCCTGGAAGATTATTGCTGAGGCTCTGCCTTGCTGGGTGAGCAGCAGAGGCCACGAGCTTTATCTGCATTAGTCTTCATTGAAAGGGACATGAGAACATGAGAAATGCCTGCTGGAGCATCTCAATGGCTCCTTTAGTCCAGCATCCTGGTCTCACAGTGGCCAACCAGATTCCTGTGGGAAGCCTAAAAGCTGGACTTGAGCTCAAGAACCCTATGCCCAGCAACTTCAGTCCTACAGCAGACACAAATCCTTGCAGTGACATCAAGTGTCATAAAAGCTGCTGGGGCAGAAAACTGCAGCAGCTAAATCTCATAGATGACAAGCTTCCTCATGTTGACTTTGGCTCAGAAATAAGCCAAACAACTCCTCCAAAAACTGGGAAGATGCTCTGCTTATTTTCAAGGCAAAGCCAATTTCTACACCACCCTACAAATCCAATACATTATCCCATCCAGCAATACTGCAATGTCAATAGTCCTTGGGAAACTACATTTCCCAAGAGCCAGTGCAGTATTTTGTCCTGGCATGCTGAACCTAGCATGCTAGGGACTAGAGAGGGAAGGGAACATATTGCATGAATTGTTCAGTTGCTTCTGATCTAGCAATTTTTATTTTTAAAAAAGTCTATTGCAAGGGTAGCAAACAAGATGGTGTCCTGCAGGGGGCATTAGACTCCTGTCAGCCCCAGCCAGCAGAATCCATGGTTAGGGAAAGTGTGAGTTGTACTCCAAAAATACCTAGAGGGCCCCACATTGGCCGCTGACGGTTTTATTGCCTCGTTTCTTTCTCAGAATATCTCACACTCTGAGCATCTTTCCTCTGCCTTTTTTCAAATGAGCAGTCGCAGAAATATTGTTGACTTTTCAACTCAGCTAAGCAGTGTGGGGAGGGAATAGTGCTGTACCACCTTGTAGGTCATATCTAAGTAAAACGGAATTATTCGGGAAGGCCGTGTTCATTTCACAGTAATACCAGCTTTATTAGCTTTCTGAATTATTTAGCATAAGCCCCCTTTTAAAATATTGAACCATTAAAAATGCTCATTGTTAAGTTCCTAGTGATATAAGAAACCAGCAATCCTGTGACCTCTTACACTCGTTATGTTCTTTCCAACCCTGTGTGACGTATCTTCCGAAATATAATCTTGGGCCGGGATGGTTCGGGGACTTTCTTCATCCATTTTTAAAGTTGATTTCAAAGGCCCATTTGCAGAGCAACGGCAACCGAGTTAAGTCTGTGCTGCAGCTTCTCATCACAGGATGTCTCTGAGAAATTGCACCACTTACTGACCTTTGTGCAGCGTGCCTTTGCTTTGAGCTGCAACAAGCTCAATAAAGAACTTCCTAAATATTTTATAAAGCCTTGCAATTGTTTCATTAGATCCTGTGTACAATTTGGCCGGGACATAATGTTCAAAAGGATATGCTGCTGCCTGCTGGGAAACTCCGCAGAGATTTTTATTTTATTTTTTAACTTCTTGTTTGATGCTTTGCAATTGTCTCTGGTGCATTAATGCTCAACAACAAAACAAAATCCTGTTTGCTTAAGCAGCCCATTTTAGTGCTGATCTACCTGCGTTAATTGCCTGTCTTCGGAGTTGTGGGGTGGGCATGACTTGCCAATGCTTTTTCAAACAAAGATGCTGGGCCTTCAACAGGTGCGTGGCAAGCCGAAAGAACTGCTGTAGATTTTCTTGAAATGGAAATGCAATGTTGAAGAAGCTACTGAATGATTTCTGACCTCATTAAGTTGTTAAAGATACATACCTTCTTGGGTGGGAGCAGAGCCGCTGACTTGAGCCTCAACCCATCGGTGCCAGCGGTGCATGTGAAATGTGACGTCATGACCATATACACCACCTTGAGCTACTTGCCTCAGGTGTCAAAATGCTCCTGGACCAGCTTTGGGTATGAGTAAACACAGGTGACTGGCAGCGCAGTCTCGTACATGTGTACTCAGAAGGAAGTCTCAGTGCTTTCAACAGGGCTTTCTCCCTGGTTAGTGCATACAGGATTGTAGCTTGAGTCTTAGATTCTTTAGGCAGACCACAGAATCAGGACAGAGTCACATCAAGCACCTAGTGTGCTCCAACACATGGCTGTCATATTTCATACAGCCTGGGACCACCCTTTGTACAGGCCTCCCAAACGCAGGTCGATTTCAAAAGTGTGGTTTGTTATTTTGACATGAATTGAGCATTAATGAACTCTCAGATCAGCTGCCCCCATAAATTTTCAGGGAAATCTTTCACATCTTCCACCCAATCCATTTTTCTTTCCCAATCTCATAAATATCAGCACTCAGGGCAGAGATCATTCAAAAACAAGCAAGAAACCCCCTGGGATCATTCTCATCATTCTCACTTCCAACTTCTACACTGTACAATTAGCCGAGATCCAGCCTTTTACTCAAGGCCAGGAGGCAAATGAAAGAATCTGTCCACTGGGACGTTTTTTCCATAGTTCCATAGTTCTTCCATAGTTCCATAGTTCCATAGTTCTTTCCCCATGGAAAGAAACACTGCTGGTGAAGAAGGGCCTTGTGTACTCCATCTGCCCACAATTAAATCACTGTCCAAGTTTTTGTTTTTGTTTTGCCTTTGAGATATGCCTTTTCTAACATTGTCCTAGCATGAGGGGGAGGGACAAGCTAGAGGTGTTTTTAATTCCATCGCTATCAGGCATTCCCCCCCCCCCGGGGTGGAGGAAGGGGGGTGCGGGGGGTGCGGACCGCCCTGGGTGTCACTACTGGGGGGTGGCCAAATGCTGGGCAGCACTCACTGTGTGACCTGCAGCGTGCCCAAGCCACGCGTCTCTCTAGCTCCGCACTGCCCAAACAGTCCGCCCGCTGCCTCCCCCCCCCCCAGCTGTAGGGTGGCTGAGTGGGAGGAGGCAGGCAGGCAGGCAGACTTCGGAGGCCCTGCAGTGCACCACACCCCTAAGGGCGGCTTGCCCCGCCCAAGTGGCTTCCTCTGCCGCTGCCCCCCCTTTACTTTCAAATGCTGGTGTGTGCGTGTACCTATGGGACTGCCTCTCCTGGTATGTCCCGCGGAGGACCTTAAGGTCCATAAATAGCAACACTCTAGAGGTCCCGGGCCCTAAGGAAGTCAGATTAGCCTCAACCAGGGCCAGGGCCTTTTCAACACTGGCTCCAGCCTGGTGAAACACTCTGTCTTATGAGACCAGGGCCCTGCAGGATCTGATTTCTTTCTGCAGGGCCTGTAAGACAGAGTTGTTCCGCCTCGCCTTTGGCTTGGAATCAACTTGATCCCCTTCCGCTCTTTTCTTTCTCCTTCTGTGATAGAACTCCTATTTGGGGACTTCCCTGGCTTTTTTCTGGCCCACGTAGGACCAGTCTGGATAGTTGGCCTTGGTGAAGATTTGACGTTTTCATCCCCAAAAAGTTTTTGATTTGAGTTTCTACTGAAATGAGGCTGCATTTTAATGTTGTATTTCAATCTTGTTTTTAAGTTGTATTTTAATCAATTATTTTTATACCTGGTGTTAGTCACCCTGAGCCCAGTCTTGGTTGGCTAGGGTGGGGTATAAATACAACTTATTATTATTATTATTATTATTATTATTATTATTATTGAAATGCAGAATGCAAGGAGAAGAGGCTGCCGATTTGCCGTGCGTTTGTGGGGAGGGCTCTTCCCCCTGCTAGCCCATTCTCCACCTTGGGCCTGGGGGCGGGCCCCATACTCCACCTCAGCATATAAGGCTCCAAGGAGGCCTCGGAACATTGCTGCTGCCGCTTTGCCGTGCGTTTGTGGGGAGGGCTCTTCCCCCTGCAAGCCCATTCTCCACCAGGCCAGGGGGCGGGGCCAACACTCACCACTGCCACAACTTTAAGGACACTGGTGCTGCTGCAGCAACTGTTTTAAATGTTTTTATATATTTTAAAGTGTTTTTATTTTTACTTTGTTGTACCACCATAAATGGTGGTTTTTATCCATGTATTTTTATTTTGTTTTGGTTTATTTTGGGTTGGGGTGGGGTGGGGATGTTGGGATTCAGAACTTACTGGGTTAATTTTGTTCTGAGTTGTGCCTCCCATTCTGACGTGTGAAAGGAGGGAGGAGCTCTACTTGTTGTTCTCTCTTGGTCTCTGAGAGAGACGGACGCCATGAATGCTAGCAGTCCAGGAGAATCTGAGAAATGCTGAGCTGTAAATATTTGCTGCAATAAAGAACTGATAAATTTGGACACACAGTGCTTGGTGTGTTTGGATCTGAAGCAGACTGCAACAGTTTTGATCCGCTGTGTTTTTACTCTGCAAGGCGAAACCGGAGAGCAGAAGGTCTGCGCAGCTTGAGACCTGGGAAGTGTGCCGGACCGCATTATACTGGGGCTAATTGGGGCCATAAAGCAATTAGCTGGCCAGTGCCAATTAAGATTTCGTCACAGGTTATGGGGGACCTAATTACCGCTAATAAAACTGTTGCTGAGAGTCTGCCGGTGAGCTTTGAAGTCAGCTTTGAAGAGCTGGGAAGACGCTACTGAAGCGGAGCAGAGGTCTGCGTTCTGTGTTTTGCCTGATGCTGAGAGGCAGAGAGCTGAGAAAGCAGCTGAGAAATCGGGTGCCGGAGAGCTGGTGATACATGAGTACAGCTGGGGCCCCGGGGAAGAGGAGAGAATGGCAGACAGCCAGGTCCTTGAGGACGTTCCGCTTGAAAAGCTCACTTTAAGAAGTTGGGCAACCTGGTCCAGAAGAGTAAGGGGTTGGTTTCTGGTTACTGGGCTTTGGGATGTAAGCCAGAAAGAGCCACTTCCCCTGACAGACATTACAGGCTTTGAGGCTGCGTTGCCTGAAGATAGCCAGCAGAGAATGCAAAGAGAGCTTGCTATGCTGAAAGCATGTGTACATGCATCACTCCTGCCCAGTTTGGAGGGCGTAAAGTCAGCAAGGGCTGCCTGGGAGGTGCTGAGAAGTTTGTGTGAAACTTCAGCAGGAGGCCAGGGCCCTGGAGAAGTCATGGAGAGCCTGGAAATGGCTGTAGCCCCAGTCCCTGAGGTGCAAGTCGGGGGGGCTGAGAATTCCAAAGGCAAGTTTCAAAAGTTTTCCACTGTGAGTGCAGAAGTGAAACGCAGTTTCAGCGAGGGCAGGGCTGGCACAGAGTGCTCTTCCGGAAGAAGGGGAGCCAGGCCAGCTGAAAGGAGCCCTGGGCAGTATTTTTCCACTGGGGATTGTCGTCGTCAGCCAAAATCTGGAAGGCTGAGGAGAGCTAGACGCTTCAAGGTCGGCCACCTGGACAAAGTGAAGATAAGGCCTAAAGAGTCGCGTGGGAACGCAGAGGCCAGGCCGGTCTCCAAGGCAACGGAGGAGGCTACTTCTACGGAAGCTGCCAAGGTCCTGAGCAAGGGGGAGTTGGTTGCCAAGACAACCAGACAGAACTGCTGCAGAAGCTCAAAGAGAGGGGGCAGCGGGACGTTTGTTGCCAGTATGGCGTTGTTTGAGGACAGCTCTGCCGAGAGACACACTGACTTTCGCTTTCTAATCGACTCAGGAGCTAACTGCAACCTGATCCCAGAGACCCCTGCAGTCGAGATGTGGAATTGCACGGCAATTCCGGCTGGGAAAACTGTTCAGTTTGCAAGTGGGGAAAAGAAAAATGTGACTAACATTGCAAATGTATTGTTTTCTGTTTTGCAGGAGCAGATGGAAGTTTGCATTGTGCCGGGAGTGCAACACTGTATTTTATCTGTGCCTTATTTGTTGAAAAAGGGGTTTAAGGTTTGCTTTGAACACGATGTTTGTACAATCTCCAAAGGAGGGAAGCAACTGGTCAGAGTTGCAAAGGGGCAGAATGATCTCTTCATTCTTAAAACGTCTCTGGAGGGTGAGGGGAAGGTTGAGAAAGCACAAGCCCTGCGTGCTACAGTTCCCACTCATGTTTCATGTTCTTGTGCGTGGCATAAGAAGACAGCGCATGCTTGTCTTGAAGAACTACAGGTGCTACCTGAGGTTTCCAAAGGCTGTAGAATTGAAGAATGTGCAAGAGTCCTAGATTGTCAGGCTTGCAGACAGGCAAAGGTAAGAGGGTGCAGTTACCCCAGGGTGGAGAGGGTAACCACAAAACCTTTTGATCTTGTGCACATAGATCTGTTGGGTCCCATGAAGGAACCAAGTTTGGGAGGGGCCAGGTTTCTGCTGACGCTGCAGGATGATTTTTCGCAGAACACCTGGACACATGGTCTCAAATCCAAGGAAGATGCAGCACAGCTGATTAGACGTTGGATTGAGGAGGTGGAACTAAGGTTCTCCACCAGAGTCAGGGAAATTGCTAGTGACAGAGGTTCACAGTTTACTGGGTCTGCTTTGCAGAAGTTCTTTCACAAGAAAGGGATAAGTCACACAGTGACTTCTCCTCAACAGAGGGGGGTGGCAGAGCTCAGAAGTGAGGCTCTGGTTAAGGCTGCACAGGTGATGCTGTCAGATTCTGGGTTACCTCCAAAGTTTTGGATGGAGTCAGTTAAATATGTGAGCTTCACCTGGAATCGGTCCTACAATTCAGTGGTAGGAGACACACCGTTTTTCATGCTTCACGGGAGGAAGCCTCAGGTTCACTTCCTCCGTGCGTTCGGATTAACAGCCTCGGTGCCGGTGCCTGAAGCTTTGCGAGGGCCAGGTGAACCCAAGTTCCAGAAAATGATCTTCTGTGGGTATGAGCCAGCGGCTCGTGCATGGAGGTTTGCGTACCCGTCAGGTGATCAGAGTAAGCTGCTGATCAGTAAACACGCTGAGTTCTGTAAGCAGGAGGAAAGGTCAAAGACCCCTGCCAGACGCGATATTCTTTCAGAATGTCTTTCTGATTCAGAGCAGGAAGGTTCTGATGAGGAGGAAGGAGAGCCAGGGGCTGAGTCTGCTGATGACGATCAGCTCACTGACCAAAGTCAGGAGCAGGATGGGGCATCTCCGCAAGTTGTAAAAAGAGAGCCCAAGGGTAATACAAAGGGTTCGAAGACGCGTTAAGTCAGAGGGGGAATCCCAGGATGCAGAGGACACACCTGCTGACCACAGTGAGTCAGAGGCAGTGCCTGAATTTGTGCCCAGGAGGTCCAGTCGCACAACGAAGGGAATTCCACCTGAGAGGTATCAGGCCACAGGTGCGTGGGTAAGTTTCGCACAGTGCGAATCTGAGAGTTGTGAGGATGTTCCACAGATGCCTGACAGGAACGCCAGGAGAGGGCGCAAGGCATTGGGGAAGGGATTGATCTCACAGTGGTCTGCAAAGGTACATCCACAGGTCTTGTCAGAATACTCGGCAAGAGGGGGTGTTGGGATTCAGAACTTACTGGGTTAATTTTGTTCTGAGTTGTGCCTCCCATTCTGACGTGTGAAAGGAGGGAGGAGCTCTACTTGTTGTTCTCTCTTGGTCTCTGAGAGAGACGGACGCCATGAATGCTAGCAGTCCAGGAGAATCTGAGAAATGCTGAGCTGTAAATATTTGCTGCAATAAAGAACTGATAAATTTGGACACACAGTGCTTGGTGTGTTTGGATCTGAAGCAGACTGCAACAGTTTTGATCCGCTGTGTTTTTACTCTGCAAGGCGAAACCGGAGAGCAGAAGGTCTGCGCAGCTTGAGACCTGGGAAGTGTGCCGGACCGCATTATACTGGGGCTAATTGGGGCCATAAAGCAATTAGCTGGCCAGTGCCAATTAAGATTTCGTCACAGGGGATTGGTTTTGTTTTGGTGTAATTGTTTTTTGTTTGTTTGCTTTTATATTCTGTAAATGGAGGTGAGTATGAGGCTTGGGATTCCTACTGTGGAGGGGCGAGGGAGGTATGGCGGTGGGGGCAGATGTCATAGGCGAAGGGGATCGAGATACGGATATGCTCGTACCCCTTCCAATCTGCGCCCCATCCCGAGAGACGAGGGTAGGGTGAGCAAGGATTACTCACCTCCGTCACTGGTGTTGTGCAATGCCAGGTCTATAGGCAACAAAACCGCCACCCTGCGAGATTTCTTCACCTTGCAGGGGGTTGACCTTGCATGTGTGACTGAGACCTGGGTGCGCGAAGGGGATACTGTTACCTTACGAGAGATGGCACCCCCGGGTTTCTCCGTCCTCCACCAGTCGCGGACTGTGGGCCGGGGGGGAGGGGTGGCGTTATTAATCCGGGAAGATTGTTCTTTCAGGGCTCTACCATCGCCATCAATCCCCGGCATTGAATGTGTTGGCCTAGTGTGGGGCTCCGAGGTGAGCTTGGCTGTCTGGCTGGTGTACCGGCCACCTAGCGCACCAGCAGCCACCCTGTCAGGCCTGCTGGAGGCGGTGGCCAGCTGGGCCTTGGAGTTCCCTAACCTATTGGTATTGGGGGACTTCAACATCCATGCTGATGCCACTCCCTCCTCACAGGCTCTGGACCTGGTGTCTTCCATGGCGACACTAGGGCTCTCCCAGTTTGTTTCGGGCCCCACACATCAAGCAGGCCACACGCTGGATCTGATCTTTGGCGTCGGTATAGATGTGATCATGTTTCCTTCGATGAAGGTGCCATGGTCTGATCACTATGCTCTGAAAGCCAGGATTGATGTTCCACCCCCACCCTGCTTAGGTGGCGAGCCGATTTGGGCTCGCCCGCAGAGGCTGATGGACCCTGATAGATTCCGTCAAGCCTTGCAGGACCTTTCTCCCCCTGGCGACTCATTGACTGAGCTTGTTGAGGCCTGGAATACCCAGCTCCTGGCAGCCATCAATGAGATCGCACCTAAGCGCCCTCTGCCACCCCGCAGAAACCGGGCTCCCTGGTTTACCGAGGAGCTCCGGAAAATGAAGCGGGACCTCAGACGGCTAGAGCGAGTATGGCGGGGTGCCCGGGACGGAGCTTCAAGAACATCTTATAGGGTTTTTATGAAAACCTACGAGATGGCAGTGAAGGCCGCTAAGAAGTCCGACTTCTCAGCCTCCATTGCATCCGCTAGCTCCTGCCCGGCACAATTATTTAGTATAATTCGGTCTTTAACGTCCCTCGAAGGACAGCCAAATTTAAATAACAATTTGACACACAGCTGTGAGGCATTTGCGAGCTTTTTTGCGGAGAAGGTCCTGTTGCTCCGCCATGACCTCCCTGCCAATTTGTATACAATAAAGGAACTGGAGGCCCCTCGACTGTCCTCGGGTTCAGTATTGGACCACTTTGACCAGATATCCCCAGCCGATGTGGACAGACTCCTCCGAGCTGGAAAGCCCACCACTTGTCCTCTCGACCCGTGCCCGTCCTGGCTGATTAGAGCGTGTCCAGACGAGGTGCGGGGCCCCCTGGGGGATATCATCAATCTGTCCCTTGGCACCGGGACATTCCCAGGGGAACTGAAGGAGGCAGTGGTGCGCCTGCTTTTAAAGAAAACATCATTAGATCCCTTAGATCTATCCAATTACCGCCCGGTTTCGAATCTTCCATTCCTGGGTAAGGTGATTGAGAGAGCGGTTGCTGAACAGCTTGGTAGGTTTCTGGATGAAACATTGGCTCTGGATCCATTCCAGTCCGGCTTCCGCGCTGGTCATGGGACCGAGACGGCTCTGGTCGCCCTAACAGATGATCTCCGCAGGCAGCTGGATCGAGGCGGGTCGGGGCTGCTGATTCTTCTAGACCTGTCAGCAGCCTTCGACATGGTCGATCACGAACTCCTGGACCACCGCCTTGCCGACGTGGGGATCCAGGGCACAGTCCTTCAATGGCTGCGCTCGTTTCTCTCTGGTCGGGGACAGAGGGTGGCGCTTGGGGGGGAATTGTCATCCCACCACTCCTTGGTGTGTGGTGTGCCCCAGGGTGCGATACTCTCCCCGATGCTTTTTAACATCTTTATGCGCCCCCTCGCCCAGCTTGTCCGGAGTTTTGGGCTGGGCTGCCATCAGTATGCTGATGACACCCAACTCTATCTGTTGATGGACGGCCACCCTGACTCGGCCCCAGACACATTGATCAGATGCTTGGAGGCTGTGGCTGGATGGTTACGTGGGAGCCGGTTGAAGTTAAATCCTTCGAAGACAGAGGTCCTCTGGCTGGGACGGGACGACATGGGACTGAGGGGGCAACTCCCATCTCTTGCGGGGGTGCAATTAGTGCCAGCACCGTCTGTTAAGAGTTTGGGTGTAATCTTCGATACCTCCCTCTCCATGGAGGCACAGATTGCAGCTATAACAAAGGCGGCATTTTTTCATCTCCGCCAAGCTAAGCAGTTGGCTCCTTACCTCTCTCGCCCTGACCTAGCCACTGTGATCCACGCGACGGTCACCTCCAGACTGGATTATTGTAACTCGCTCTACGTGGGGCTGCCCTTGAGACTGACCCAGAGACTCCAGCGGGTGCAGAATGCCGCAGCAAGACTCCTTACGGGGTCTTCGCTTAGAGATCACATTCATCCGGTGCTATACCAGCTGCACTGGCTCCCGGTGGAGTACAGGATCAGGTTTAAGGTGCTGGTTTTAACCTTCAAAGCCCTATACGGCCTAGGGCCCTCGTACCTATGGGACCACCTCTCCTGGTATGCCCCACAGAGGAACTTACGGTCTTCAAATAAAAACACCTTGAAGGTCCCAGGCCACAGAGAGGTTAGGCTGGCCTCGACTAGAGCCAGGGCTTTTTCAGCTGTGGCTCCAACCTGGTGGAACGCTCTGTCACAAGAGGCAAGGGCCCTGCAGGACTTGACATCTTTCTGCAGGGCCTGCAAGACAGAGCTGTTCCACCTGGCCTTTGGTCAGGGCGCAGCCTGACTCCCTCCTTTGGCAATCTTTACAAAACTTTAGTTTATGGTTGCCATCAATTTTGATTTTAATTAATTTTTATAATGTTTTTATAATGTTGTACTGTTTTAGTGTTGTTAGCCGCCCTGAGCCCAGCTTCGGCTGGGGAGGGCGGGATATAAATAAAAATTATTATTATTATTATTGTTGTTGTTGTTGTTGTTGTTGTTGTTGTTGTTGTTGTTGTTCCTGCCTTCCCTAAATGCAGTGCTGATGAAGACTGTCCATTTGCACTGCAATGAGTCTTAGGAAAATAAAACCCCTTGGTGCCAGTGTAGGGAGGCTGCCTAAGGTTAACTAGCTAGGTGGGGCACTTCGTTGGGATTGTGACTAAGGACAGAAGCATTAAATTCTCCCTCTCTAGGTGCTGCCGTTCTGATGCAAATGGAGGGGGCTGTTCTCCACCTGTAATTAAAGAAGACAAAAGAAAAACCATGCTTCCCCTCTGTGCATTTAGCATAACAGTGTCGTTTGACCCTGAGATGCTACAGTTGCCCCTTGATATAGATCTGCCTCCTCCCTGCTCAAGCTGAGAATTAATCCATCCATAGCGGAGGCCTTCCATCTCCTCACAGTGTCTAATGGTGCCATTTCCAGCAGCATTACAGGGCAATTTCTGCAAATCCCTGCGAGAGAATTTGCAGGAATCGGCAAATAACATCTGTCACTGCTCACTGCACAGCATCCAGCAGAATCACAGGTATTTTTTAATATCTCTATCACTCAGGACCCCACGCTTTGCAAATAAAACAAATGAGAGCAAACCCCAGCAGCTGGAATCCCTCCTGCTGCCAGATACACTTTAAATAAAGAGATTTGGAGCCACTTGATCCTGGCTTATCTCCTCCTGAAAGAAGGGATTTAACAGCCGGCTTCCTCCCTGACATCTTCTTCTCCATTTTTCAATTGAAAGCTACTTCTCTACACAAAAGTCTCATCCCAGCAGCAGCCCCCTCCTCCCCTGCTAGGCAGTCAACAGCTGGCCCAGGGTCATCTCCAGCCCTTGTTTATTAAATGTCTACCTCCCGGGTACAAGAAAACTCAGGGCGGCTTATAACAGAGTGGTAAACTATTCCATCATATATAACATAATTCCAAGGCTGTCTGCTATATAGTTTGGCTATGTGAAAAAGCATACAGGACTTCAGCTGAAATCACAACTATTTTAAAATGTATGTATGTATTCATTTGTAAGATTTCTACTCCTTTCTAGGGGTTTAACCTCTGCTCAAGGTGGCTTACATAAAGTAAAAGTCACAACCATAACAAAACATATTAATAAAGTACAATTTAATATAAAAAGACTGGCATGAGTGACAGATAAAAGAGAAGAGAGTTCTCAAACTTTTATCTAATGTGGCATAGCAAAAGCCTGCCAATATAGAAAACTCTTCACTGACCAATGAAAAACGGCAAGAGAGAGAGAGTCATCTGAGCCTGAAAGGACAAGGTGTTCCATTATCTGCTTTGTGGATTTTTTCCTGCCCAGTATACAGTGGTACCTTGGGTTAAGTACTTAATTAGTTCCGGAGGTCGGTTCTTAACCTGAAACTGTTCTTAACCTGAAGCACCACTTTAGCTAATGGGGCCTCCTGCTGCTGCCGCGCCGCGGGAGCCCGATTTCTGTTCTCATCCTGAAGCAAAGTTCTTAACCTGAAGCACTATTTCTGGGTTAGCGGAGTCTGTAACCTGAAGCGTATGTAACCCGAGGTACCACTGTACAAGGAAAATGTACAGCCAGAAAACTATCTGGATGAAATGGTGGACTTGGATGTGATTCCCGAAGCTTGGCAAGATTCTGTGGGTGCATGGTCTGCAGGTCTGGGTCTGGGAAGTCAGTCAGTGTGTGGCTTCTAAGGCACCATGATCCAGTGTGGGTGTGGGTATAGTCTCACTCACTTCTCTTGTGTTCATCCAATGAAGCTGGATTCATGACAAGTAAAAGAAATACTTCTTCACATAGTCAACTATGGAATTTGCTCCCACAGGAGGAGTGATGGCCACCAACTTGGATGGCTTTCAAAGAGGATTAGACAAATCCATGGAGGATAAGGTAACGAGTGGCTTGATACAATATGCTTCTGAATCCCAGTTGCTGGAAACCACAGGAGGGGAGAGTGCTGTTGCATTCAGGTCCTGCTCAGGGGCATCTAATGGCCACTTTGAAAACAGGATGCTGGACTACACGCCTGATCCAGCAGGCTCTTCTTATGTTCTTAGGTGTAATATTTGCTTGTTGAGTTCAGCAAAAGGTTTGTCAATTATAGTTTCCAGCTCAGTTCCTCCCTCCAAAAAAGTAACTAACACGGACAAGTCCATCAATAATTGAATACATGCAGCACACACGCACACGTACGTGTGTGTGTGTGTGTGTGTGTGTGTGTAAGCTGCCTCCATATATTACAAGAAACACAAGGCACTTCTAGACCATTCTTAATTTGCAGGTGAGATTTAATTGTATACCAGCAAATGTAGGTCACTGAATTAAAGTGGATTTTGCTCCCTTGAGGAGCATACCTGCTTTCAAAACAAATCACACTTTCAAAACAACTCAAAGTCTTTGGAGTAAGAAAAGTGTCAGGAAAATGAGAAGTTGTGAGATAGCAATTGCTTGGCACAACTTTGCGTAACCTCCCTCAGCCTGAGGGCTGGATTCAAACATGGCTGACTGTCCAACGGCCACATTCCAATGCAGATGGGGCCAAAGGTGAAAGGCAACAGGGCCAAAGACTAATAGGAAAGAAGAAATGTTTCCCCCCCTAGTAGAATAAATTAAAATAAAGAAAAACAATGCTCTCTAGGGAAACCATACCTTCTCCAATCCCCTCTGAACATTTGCCTTTCCCCTCCATTTTGCCTCACTCCCTGCTGCTGTGATTAAAAGTCGATCCCACATCAAGCTCACCTGATTCATTGGTGATCCTCAGCACCTCCTGTGAACTTTGTGCAAGCTAATCAGGATGAAAGCTCAATAAAAAAGGTCATTCGGAAGTGACCAGAATCATTAGCTGAATGATCAGCCACAGTCACTGGTGAATGTACTCATCTAGCTGCCATTCCAGAGCTCTGAAGGCTATGCTTCTCTGGGCGCCCCTACCAAGTGCCATGTGACAGGGAAAGGGAATTTCAGCGGTGACATCTGGTTACAGAATGCCCTCTCCTTCTCAGGCTCACCTAGGACCCAACCTTAAACTCTTATTGGTGCCAGGTGAAGATTTTTTATTTTATTTTGCCAGGCTTTTTAGATCTGGGCTTTTTCAATTCTGAATTTTTAGATCTGCTTTTAGTCACACTGTTTTGAACTATTTATACTCTTTTATTTGCGGCTCCTATTTTTATGTTGCGGTTTATTTACTGATAATCAATTGATTTTTTTAAATTGTGTTTTGATTTTGTAAGCCACCAGAGAACACTGTTGTTACCCAGATATGTAGAATGTGGACGTGTGTTTTAATCTGTTTTCAGTTTATCACTGATTTTATATATATATATATATAATGTATATATATATATAAATAATATATGTATATATATATTGTAAATAATATATAATTATATATATATATATATATATATATATATATATAATAAATTATATATATATATATATAATAAATTATATATATATATATATATATATATATATAATTATATATATATATATATATATATATGTTTGCCTTTAACTGGTTTTACTGATAGTATTGCTATGAGGCTTTTTGGGGTGGGGGGAGTAGGTAGACTATATGCAGAAACCTTCCTAACCCCCGGATCCAGCAAATCAAAATGGTTAGTAAAAGGTATGCTGCACATGCCCAGAGGCACTGGAGCATTTACCCTTTTTATTATTCTGTCTCAAATTAATGTCTACCTGAGCACTAAATGGAGAGATGGAAAACCCATTGACCCCTATATGTTGCTGAGCATAGGCCATCTTGGCTATGGCTGGTGGCAGGCGAATTAACATCTGGAGGACCTCAAGTCCCGTATCCTTGTTTTAATGCACTAAAGTGAAGTGAAATATTCATATGTATTCCAGTCACAAATCCACCATCAGTGGTTACACACACATGCACAAGGAGAACCTTCTAAAAAGCCAGTTCCAAAAATCGGTGCCCTTTCTCTCCTATCCAATTCTTCAGCATCTCTGGGATGTTGCTTATGCTGAAGTTCTAAGATTCTTCATTCACCCTTCCCAGAATGCACTGTTGTTCTTGTTAAATAAACAGCATGAGAGTCGCTCATCCATATGCTGCCAGTGCTAATCCTAACTCTCCAAGGAATCACGCTGGATTACATTCGGGGAAGGTCAAGACCTGCACTATTCCTCTGCCTGCAGCAGGAAACCCTGTCCAAGCTGCAGATCACATTTAGTGCCTGGAAACTGGAAGAGCAATAAGCAGATAAGTGTGGCACACCTTGCCAAATATGTTTCTGCGGTATTGTTTTTGGTTTTTCAACCAACTGCAATCAGCTCGGTTTCAAAACTGATTCAGCAAGAATTATCAGCAACAAAACAAAACATAATATCTAGGTGGCTAGGTGGTTCTCCAAAGGAACGGAAACCAATAATACCATTATTAAGGAAGAAGGAAATGTGCCTGGATTGTTTGCAGGGCATATTACATGATACATTTTAGTAGCAAGCTGGCCACAATACTGTATTATCTCTCATTATATTCTCAGGTATCTCAATTACAACATGGTGCAAATGTAGCGTTTGAAATCACATTAAGCTTGCCTGAGATTTTACACACACACTTCGCCAAGAGTATACAGGCACCTTCTATAATAGTAGCAAAGTGGTCTTAGGTGGACCAAGGAGTTAGTTCTAGAGCAGAGGTAGGCAACCTAAGGCCCGCGGGCTGGATGCGGCCCAATTGCCTTCTCAATCCAGCCTGCAGATGGTCTGGGAATCAGCGTGTTTTTACAAGAGTAGAATATGTCCTTTTATTTAAAATGCATCTATGGGTTATTTGTGGGGCATAGGAATTCGTTCATATATTTTTTTCAAAATATAGTCCGGCCCACCGCATGGTCTGAGGGACGGTGGACTGGCCCACAGCTGAAAAAGGTTACTGACCCCTGTTCTAGAGTCGCATTTTACTCTCATGGGTTCAACATTGGAGAAGTCCCACACCTGCTGACCCCGGCCCTGTCATCACATTCCCACAAGCCCCTCTCACTGAGAGATACTGGGATGGGAGGTCTGAAAGGAGAAGGTTACTCTATGTGCATATGTCCATTCTTCCTCCCAGGGGATTCAAAACCCTGATCATGCAGGAGAACCTGTAGGGAGAACCTGTCCTAGATGAATAGAGCAGAATCTCCTCTCCAAACCTTCTCCCAAAGTGTAGATGGGGTCAGAGCGGCACAGTAGTATTATGGAGCCAGTAGGCATGGCCTCACTCTGCCCTTCATGCAGCTAATTGTGTGAGGGGATAACATTCCAGTAAAAGGGCTGGCACCATTATGAATCAAGCACAGGCAGATGCCAGGGCTCCAGTGCCCTGGGAGGCCTCCCCCGGCCCCTCGATGCATCCTTGCTTATTAAAGAAAAAAATGAAATAATTTTGTATTTTTGAAAAAGAAATCAGCACTCTGGTATCAAAATTTGCCCCCCATGTCCTGGAAGTTACATTGTTTGAAGTTACGGTTGGGTAAAAGATGTCTGCAAGCATAAACACATGACAGCCACCATACTTCTGCGAAGGCAACCTTCTCTCTGCCACTCCTCCCCCCCCCCCAAAAAAAAAAAACCACACAAATGCTCCAGAAAAGCAGTTTCTGCATCATTGGGAGCAAAGCCAAGCTAGTGGCCAGAGGTCACTTGTTAATGGAGTGGGCAAACATGTTAATTGCACATCTTTCTCTTATCAAACGTTACTTGGGAGATATGTGAGAAGCAAGGGGAAATGAGTAGGGGCACCAGTCCCACACCCCCTGTGATATATAGTTGTAATGGTTCTAAGGGGGTTGCTCGTGCGTAAGTTGCCGCCACTCCTGGCTAGGTTGCCTGGTTGAACCCTTTCTCTCTGGACAGCCTTGCACTCGTGGCTGTCTCAGTCGCTGGCAGAATCCGTCAGTGGGCGTTTCTTAAACTTCTTCCAGCAAAGAAGTTCTTTGACGCCAAGTCTCCTCCTACTCTCCCTGCACGGAAGTCTTCTGCGCAGAGAGGGTGTGGGCAGCGGAGTACCGGTGCTCTCCCCACTGGTCTCCGGTGACGAGTCCTGGAGCCTTCTCTCCAATTCCCCTATCTGCCCCCCTTCACCCCTGGTGTTACACTGATTTCCTTCCCCAGCAGATGGGCTGCCTCTCTCCCTGCTGGGACCCTCTCCAGCATCGTTCTGGAGCCTTCCCTCCGCCTCTGGCTCCGATGGCAGTTCCCTGACAATAGTAAAGCTGTAACTAACTCCTCTGTTGCCATTCTGCCTAACAGTAGGGCAGGCCCTGCTCCATCCCCATCACAGAGAACACTGTCTCAGGTGGGACTTACGTGGCACCTTCTGCCAGCCATCTTCACATGAGTGAGTTTAACATCATTAAACCTCCTCCAAATTCCAGCACCAGCATCAAAACCATTCATATTCCTGGGGGAAGGCATACACATCCCTTTTCTCTCCTCTGAAAGATTAGAGAAATTTCTCTCAGCTAGCAATTGAGGCAGCAGCGTTTTTCAGAGTATCTTGTGGGGCTTATTATTAGTGAATTCTGCTCAAATATTAACTAATAACTCTCTTCAGAGAGACAGTAACTTTCCCAAATGCTGCTTGGGGCAATATTCATTTTCCCCGCAGACAAGGAGAAGAAGAGCCACTATCACACCTAGGCAGACAGGCGGTAGGAAAAATCTGGCATTTCAAAGAAATGGACTCATCATAGTATAGATATAAAAGAGATGAAAATGTCCATTCTGTTTTGGTCCATTTGGGAGCCGTGTGCATATTTTACAGGAATGGGGTTAATGACATTTAAGGGATGGCAATAATCCAGAAAATGAGCTAGAGAAGAGGCTGTATTATTTAGAAACTTCTATTTTTTACACTTGATCAGACTGTCTAATTACCCCAGGTTTCAACCTCCCCTGTTTGAGACTGTGCATGACAAAGCAACAGATTCTGTACAGGTCTAGGAAATGCAGAGATTATTTACAGGAAGGGTCGATATCAGGGACCCTGCTAATGCGGTTGGACCCTGACTCCTATGGCCAGTGGTCTGGGCTTATGGGAAATGGCATATGAAAGACCGCAGGTTGCCACAGGATTTATTGCTTTGCCTCTGACAGGATATTCGTTGGAAAGTACCCAAAGGAATGCTGTTCCTAAATAGTGCTTTGGAAACCTCACACCAGTCTACGGGCCAGAATGCATCTGCAGCCTAACCTAAGATTTGATATCTGAACTGAATGTGCCAATCCATTCCAGTGCTGCCCTGTGTTAGGAGGATGTAAATAGTACCTGGTTTTGTTGAGAATAACACATTCCGCCTCCAGTTTGGCCGTTTTAACATGATGTGCTACAGGCTTTAATGCATTCATCCTCACAACCTCCCTGCCGCTTGGATGTGTTGAGGCAAATAAAGGGCTTAGCCTTTAGGACTCCTGTGGGAAGGGAATAATAAGCAGTCCATTTGCTGTGGCCTCAGCAGCTCCGCTACCTCCTCCTGCCATGCAGATGAAGACAATGAAGACATCAGAAAGGTGACACTCAGTGGTGTGAGACTTGACTCTTCATTACTGACTCATCAAGCTGTGGGATCGATTCCATTTTCCCACAGTTTATTGTAAGTTCAAAGCTTGGTTAGCTTTAGCATTTCATTTTCTAAAGGTTCCCTGCACTCCTAAGACAGACATCAAAGAGAGAAGGGTATTAGAGAGGTCAATGAAGCACTCGGAAATGGCAAGAGCACCTGTGGAAGTGGATCGCTCTGTTCATTAAGATGTATCACCATAAGCCTTTGCTCAAAGAAGACTTGCAAAGAAAAACAGCTGAGGAAGAAAGCGCAGGGGGATAGGTTGTGAAATAACCTGAGAACTGCCGTAATCAGACATACTTATATGGCTGTCTTCTGAGGCCTGGCCTGGAAAGCAGGAGAATGCTATCAACTTCCCTGTACAGTGGTACCTCGGGTTAAGAACTTAATTCGTTCCGGAGGTCCGTTCTTAACCTGAAACTGTTCTTAACCTGAGGTACCACTTTAACTAATGGGGCCTCCTGCTGCCGCCGTGCCACCGCCGTGCAATTTCTGTTCTCAACCTGAAGCAAAGTTCTTAACCTGAGGTACTATTTCTTAGTCTGTAACCTGAAGCGTCTGTAACCCGAAGTACCACAGCATATCATGCGTGGGGGGACTCCTTTGCAGACTGAGGGGCACATTTCCATCTGGGCAACCCCCTGGTGGGCTAGGGTGAAAGCAGGCAAAGCAACAAATTAAAATTCACCTTTGTACAGGAGACTAGTTTCTACAGACTGATGCTCTATCCTCCATCCCAGCAGCCAAGAGGCATTATTAGACAATGACACTTTCAAGCCTGTCAAAAATGCTCAGTGAAACAGGGCTGCTAAGAGTGTGTGGCTGAGGAGGGGTTGTACCCTTGGAGGAGCCCAATGGCCAGATAGAGAGCCCTAGTGGCCACATTTGGACCCCAAGCCTGAGGTTACCCACCTCTGCTTTAAACTGCAGTACAGCAAATGATGGAACTGGAAACTTCTCCATATGTTATCAATTGTGTATTGCAGAAAATGGCTTTGGCTATCAGCACAGTACTTTTCAAACTCAACGTTTTTCAAACTGTAGAGCCAGTGCAATATAAGGAGTTAGAGCGTGAGACTCGAACCTGGGAGACCAGGGTTCAAATCTCCACTTGGTCAAGAAGCTTACTGGGTGACCACATCACAGCATAACCTATCTGACAGGGTTGCTGTGCAGATAAAATTAGAGGTGCCGTATGTCCGGAATTTCCTGGACATGTCCAGGATTTAACCGGCGAAAATAGCATCCGGGTCTGGGATTTTGAGGTTGATTGCTTAAACAACTGTTGTGTCCTAAGAAGAGGGAGAACCATGTACAGCACTTTGAGCTCCTCAGAGAAACAGGTGGTGTATAAATTCAATAAATAAATGTAGCTGGGGACCATAGGCCAGAAAATGGCCTGAAGAGTCCTGGGGTCATTGTGTTTCTGAAGCTAAGCAGGCCTGGGCCTGACCAGAACTCACATGCCACTCTGAGCACCAACCACACATTATGTTAAATACATAGCATGCGCTTACATCTGTTTGTTTTAGAACCAATACAAAATTTCTTACTAGCTTAGCCCAAAACAGCTACAACTTGTGTCCCTTTCTGAAAGCGAGTAAGAAGGTAGAGCTTTCCACCTCACAGGTCATCACTGTAAAGGTCTAGATACCAGCAACTACAGTTCTAATTTTCCACAGTACTGGAATGTGAAGCAGTGGATTTCAATCTCTAGGTGTAAAGATATCTGGGCGGCTTGTAGATCTCACCCTAAGTGACATTGAGAACAACCTACTATGAACTACAGTCCAGCTGATGTTAAAGGAACACTGGCAAGGAATGCTGTCATGCTCATGTCCTGGGCATCTGGTTGGCTACTCTTAGGGGAGAATCTTCTTGTGTTCTTCTAAGTCTGGTATATGTCCATTTTATACACAAACACATACAGGGGTACCTCAGGTTAAGTACTTAATTCGTTCCGGAGGTCCGTACTTAACCTGAAACTGTTCTTAACCTGAAGCACCACTTTAGCTAATGGGGCCTCCTGCTGCTGCCATGCCGCTGCTGCACGATTTCTGTTCTCATCCTGAAGCAAAGTTCTTAACCTAAGGTACTATTTCTAGGTTAGCGGAGTCTGTAACCTGAAGCATCTGTAACCTGAAGCATATGTAACCTGAGGTACCACTGTAGATGATATGTAAAAATCATATCTGCTCCTGCTGATCAATATTGCTGTAAGTGATCATGAATGGCTAAGAAGTTTCACCTTCCCTTGTAACGTGTAGTTTCTATATATCGATTTTGGTTGCTTGCTTCCTTTAGCAGCTACATAGCTGGCAAGGAAAGGTCTTCTGCCACTCTTAAAGGTAAAGGAGCCCAGAGGGGAAGGTAGCAATCTTAGACATTGCTGCATTTTAAATCGTTTTTTGTCTGCTGCCTGTCTGTTCAAAGCCTATCACAACAGGATGCACTGAGAATGATATGGATCACTACTTCCTCATGCATATTCTTTCAGCACCGCGGGACATTGAGCCCATTCCTGCTATCAGTCACTGACTCTTGATTTCACATCTGGAACAAGCCTCATCATCGGCTGAAATCTGCCTCTCTGCTCAACTTCCATAGGTGCGTCTTCTCGGAACAAGGTCAGCTGTTCCTTGGCTGCAGAATCCCTGTCTAAATGTTCAGAGTCAGGGCACAGCTGGGGGAAATGGCACATTAGCATAGAACTCATTTTATTTCTCTGGCTCCCTGTTGTGCTCTTGTCTGCAGCCATTAAGGATGAAGCAATCTCCTTGTTGCAGAGGCCTGCCACAGGAAAAAGGCTGCTGGTGCAAAGTTAGGCTCAGCATTTGACAGGTACAAGCTTCTGAAACCAGAGTTCTAGTGAAGGAATCACTCTTTGAAATGGGAGCACTGCTTTGGATATCAGTAAGAGATGCAAAGGGGCGCAGGTGGCACTGTGGTCTAAACCACTGAGCCTAGGGCTTGCCGATCAGAAGGTCGGCGGTTCGAATCCCCGCAACGGGGTGAGCTCCCGTTGCTTGGTCCCTGCTCCTGCCAACCTAGCAGTTCAAAAGCACATCAAAGTGCAAGTAGATAAATAGGTACTGCTCCAGCGGGAAGGTAAACAGTGTTTCCGTGCGCTGCTGTGGTTCACCAGAAGTGGCTTAGTCATGCTGGCCACATGACCTGGAAGCTGTACACCAGCTCCCTCAGCCAGTAAAGTGAGATGAGCGCCACAACCCCAGAGTTGGCCATGACTGGACCTAACGGTCAGGGGTCCCTTTACCTTTAAGAGAAGCAAAGCTGTTCACAGTGCATTTATTCATGTCCTGATTTGAGGTCCCCAAACTGCAAGGAAAAGTAGGTTTGGGGGTTCAGAAATCAGACAGGGTCGCTGGAGGAGTATATGGCTAACCTGTCAGGAGTATATGGCTAATCTGAGCTAACAACCCCAAACAAACAAAACTCACTGCAACCAACCAAATGCAACCAACCATTCCCTCCCCCCTCTCCCCTCCCAATATCACAATGCCTATGATAGCAGTATCTCACACCAAATGTAACTGACCTGTAGAAAAGACTCTGTGAACTGAGAACAGAGACACTATTTGTACCTTTGTTATCCATGAAAATCTTTCAATAAAAATAAATAATACAAATAAATAAATCAGGCAGAGTGAGTGTGGGCAGGTTAGTGGGGAACCACATAATCTGATTTTCCTTTGTTCACACACACTCTGCTCTCAGCTCTGAAACTTGCACACGATCCTATTAAGGCAAGCTGATTGGGAGCTGTGATTGCCACCTTCTTCTTGACAAAGCCTCTTTGCCATGAGCAGTCAGTAATTCAGCAGGTGCAGCTGCTTCTCGCTAAACATTTGTCACCTTCTTCTGGCATGGTTCCTGTACCTTTAACAGCTGCATGCTAGGAGGAAGTCCAACTGATGAAGCTTTCCCCATCACTGCATCTGAAGCTTCTTTTTTTAAAAAATAGTATTTATTCAAATTTTAAAGATTACAAAGAGAAACAATAAAAAATAAAAAAAATAAAAAAGACATAAGAAATACAAACAAACAATTAAAAAAAAGCAGATCAAACCTTTACATAGCTTTCTTTCCTTTACTTATTTCCTTGACCTCCTCACACCTCCCTTTTTTGTATTCTGGTTCAGTTAGATGTTTCAGCAAATCCTTTCCAGCTTTGTTTTTATCCTAATAATTTATCTTAATATACTGTAATTCTCGTCTTTCACCAATTAATAAATCAATTTTAACCTAATCCTTTATATCATTTCTGCTAAAACCACCTTACTTCATTCCAACAACCTTCTAACATTCCTTAATTTTTCAATGTTTCTGTAAATAAACTTTAATTTTTTTCCAATCTTCTTCCACCGACTCTTCACCTTGGTCTCGGAGTCTGCCAGTCATTTCCGCCAGTTCCATCACTGCATCTGAAGCTTCTGTTCTGTTCATACATACATCATTTTATTTGCATGCCTCCTTGCCAGCTTACGTGAAAAATACACAAGTGCAAGCACAACAAAAACAGACATAAACAATAAATAACACATCAATAAGTACACAATCAAATTGAAATAATTTCCACATAAATCATAATAAGATCTAAAATAAAGACAGAAAAAAATAATATAAAATAAACCCTTCCCCCCCATAAACCCCCTAAACAATACCCCAGCCCAAGAGTCTGTTCAGCAGCCTTAGCACCCTACCTTCCAAGGCCATGTACAAAAACCTAAGGCACAGAAGCCAAGCCAGGACAAAAAATAAACAGGCAACACTATTTCATGGTAAAATCTGAGGTATCCAAGGCAGATAAAAAGGAATCTCATTAACATGTGGAATATGTGGGTCATTTCTTGGATGGAACACATGGAACTGATTCCACTTTTTCTGGCAAGGTTCGTGCCAAAATTCATCACATGCAACATTGCATAAGGATGGTGTGCTTTCCGAATTCAATTTTCAACTCAGATGCAGTAGCTAAGGGCTTGGGACTCTAGCCAGGAGGGGGTGGGAAATAGGACCACAGAATGCTTAGGCGGTATTACTAAGGGCGCTTCCACGTGGCAATTAATTGTGGACTCAGCCAAGTTAATGATGGCCTCATCAAAATGCCATCTCATCTTATTTTCTCATTTAATCCAGATGTTTCCCCTTCAATCCAAATCCATGCTCAGCTTCATTTGCGAAATATAGTTTTGTTTTCAATCTCATTTTTATCAAGCTTTTAGGAAATTTTATGGAATTGGTTTTATATGAACTACTTAGAGATTTTCCACATTATGTAAGCATTATAAACATTTGATAAATAAATGCACCATTTCCATGGAAAAATCTGATAAGGAAAAAATAAACTCTGGGGGAAATCTGGATTTAAAAGTGAGGGGATGGCACAGGCCAAGGGGGGAGGGGTGGACTTGCATGCCTGTGCAGCACAAAGTCCGTAATAAATTGCCTTCTGGAATGGTACACACTCTCTGCACGTTACCAGGAGAGGAATATGTCGCATTCCAATCCAAAATGCGACGTGCAAAACTCTTAACATGGAAATAACCTGCACCTGCTGAACTTTGCTGTTACTTTGCAGTTTTGGCATGTTTCTGTCCCGCTGCACTAAGCCTTTTTGTGCAATGACATTAAAATCCCAGTAACATTTGTTAAACAGGGCACCTGGGGAGGGTTGGCAGCTTTCCTCTTCACCTGGCTCAGTGGCACGATACCCGCCAAGCTGCACCGCTCGCCAGAAGGTGAATGGATGCGCTGAGCCAAGTGGTACTAGAGAAGGGAAATGGCTAATTGCCTGACAGGGACGAGATGAATATGAGATGCTGATCTTTAATTGCAAACAATTACATTTGCAAGAAACAAGCTCGCCCACATGCATGACGTGCAGCTTCTAATTAAACGTTAAACACATTCATTTTTCCCCTTCCCTTCTTCTGTTCCACCCCTCCCTTGATTTTCTGTAGAAAGTAATTAACTATCTTGTCTACAGGTAAACCATTAATTAATACTTTGCTCATTATGATCAAGATCAGATTGTTTTGATTTATTCGGTGCTACTTTTTTTCTTAATGCAATTACTCCCTGATCCTCGGGAAGTTACAGTGGCAGCTGATCTTTTATGCATGGGAAGCATCACCTTGGAAGTGCGCAGAGTTGGAAGCAGCGTTCCAAAGGCTCATCTTTGGACTGAAAATGCATCACTCTACAGCACAACATTCATATAGTAAACAGTGAGGTGATAAGGGAATAAAATGAAGTTCAGAAAATTACATACATTCGTAATTATGTAATTAATGGGGTAAATCACAAAACAGCTATTGATAACATAAGTGTGTGTGTGTGTGTGTGTGTGTGTGTGTGTTTGCCTCTAGCTTTGCATGCAGAAGGTCCCTGGTTCAGACTGTGGCATCTCCAGGTAGGGCTGTCAGAGACCCCTCCATGAAACGATGGGAAGTCTCTGCCAATGCCATAGCTGTCAACTTACAGATTTGAAAATAAGGGACCAGCAGCCTTGAAAATAAGGGACCAGCAGCCAAAATAAGGGACCTGCAGCCTCACCTGTTCCAGGCACTCCAGTCTTCCTGTCCTCCTGCAGTCTGGTCAAACTCATGCTGGGTAGCTTCGAGAACACTGTCCAACCAACTTTGTAACCAGAGGTTCAACTGAATAGAATCTGAATCACATGCACCACAAGGCCTATGCAGCCTCAACTTAAGATGGCTCCCCGGCCTGGCTTTGCACTGGAAAGTTTGCAGCAGCACGTGCAACAAAATGGCGTCCAGCATTCAAAAAACCCCTCTGCTTGCATTAACTAGCCACACACAAGGCATGCAAGCTCCACCCCCCAGTCGTTCTTAGACTTCTTATTGGGTGAGCAACACAGCCAAGCAACACAGTTGGAGCCTCCCTCCTCCCTGGCCGGCAGGGAGGGAGGGAGAGGAGCTGCTTCGTTTGAAATTTAAGGGACATCATTTAAGGGACATTTAAGGGACATCCATCAATAAGGGACAGCAGCGGGACATGGCGCTGGAATAAGGGACTGTCCCTTCAAATAATGGACACTTGACAGCTATGGCCAATGCACTGTCTCAGTATAAAATAGTTTCCTATGCCTCCTCTCTTAGAAAGTCTCCCACAACCTGACACAGGGAGGTTGAGGGAGTGAAATGGCTCAGGAGCCCAGTACCGCAGGACCCCAGTACCTCTCCAGGACCCTGCAATCATTATCTTTTTTTAAAAAAAGAAAATAATATTTATTAAAGTTTCTATTAAAACATAAAAATAGTGTCCTTAAAATTCCAATCCAGTAGACCAAAATGTAACTTATTTTCCTTTGCTCCCAACAATATAAATCCAAATCTAAGAAAATGTAACCAGCAGAATCACCAAGAACAACGTTTCCTTTTATTTCCCAACTTTGACAGCTAATTTGACAGCTGTCAAAGTTCATATCTTTCCAACAGGCTCTTTCGCGGATCGCACCCGGATCCCGGGGGGTTGCACTTTAATTTAAGCCAATTCTTATCCTCCAGGAAGGTCATATACTGTCCAATCGTGAAGGTGGTATTTTTCTTCCAAAAAAACAACTTTTTCTCCCAACTTTAGTTGGCTGGTCCTTGCTTTAGCTTGTCTACAGGGAGGGGGGGGCGGACTTCCTTTTTGCGCTTCCCCCCGATCGTGCCGAATTTTTTTAAAGAAAAATTTCCCTTTTAAGTCCAATTTCCATATTACTCACGGGTTGTTGCTTTTAATCCGAATCTTGAAGGAAAAAGTCAGCGCTCTCCATCCATGGCATGCAGCTTCGCTCAGCAGGGGAAGCACAAGACTCTCAGCACCGCGCCGCTCCCCGTCCCCCGTTCCGCAGCCTTTAAAAAGCCTCCTTTATGGGTCGGGGGGGCGCTAATGGTGCCCGCCGAGTCACCACGTCCACAGGCATCCGCGCCTGTGGTTTTTAAGGGTTCCCGTGTCGCCGGCACGGTAGAACCCGATCCCTACTGAGCCGATTCCCTCCGGAGATCGGAGGGAATCCGCCATTAGATATTGGCGCTAACCCGGAAGTCCCCTGCAATCATTATCTGAGGTTCTTCTTCATAAGTCTCCTCCACAAGAGGTCCAGTAGGTGGCAACACGAGAACAGGCCTTTTCTGCAGTGGCTCCCTAGGGAGACTCACCTGGTGCCTTTGTTACATATCTTTAGGCTCCAGGCAAAAGCATTCCTTTTTCATCAGGCTTTAGGCTTTTAATTAGTTATAACCTTGTTGTGTGGGTGCGATGTTTTAATCTAGTTCTTTATTTTAATAGACTTATCTTTTGGGGGGTTTTTAAATGCTGGTTTTAATGTAGGCATGTGTTTGTTTTTTGCTTACAATATTGTAAGGCACTTTGAGTTCCCAAGCAAAAAAAGTGACAAATGCATTATTATTTTTATTATTATCACTACTACTACTACCACTATTAAACGATTTTTAAAAAGGCATAGGAGCTGGTCCAGTCAAAAGATGACAACCATTTTTGTCTTCCAAACTCCTAAGTGCCTATCTTAGAAATAAACTCTCTTCTGAGATCTACATATTCTCACTGTATTAAAGCACATTGTTTGCAACTCATTTGTGCTGCAGAGAATTGTTCAAGCACCAGCAATAATGTGGTAGTTTGCAGGAAGCACTACAGTACAAGCTAAAGCAGAATAAACACACTACCAAGGCACTGTTATTGTGTCAAGAGTGTGCTGCGGAATACACCTGCAATAAAACATCAATCTGGAGGGGCCCTATGACCATCTGAACCTTTATTTGACCTTTAGGTTGCTGAGCGATGTAATCAGACAAATTGCCACTAGAGGCTGCCCTAAACTGCAAAATCAAGCCAGGCCTCAGGCGAAACAAAAAGAATACTCTCTGTACAACAATTGTCAGAAATATGAGTCTTGCAGTTCCTTCCATCTCAGTTCCTAGAAGTGTGCAGCCCGGGTTCTTTGCTAACGCTGTCTAAACAATGCAAGGCATTCCAGAAATGCATTTCTAGCTATATATATATTCTAGTGGCAGCAAACATTTGTTCCAAGTTAAAAAATGTCTAATTTGCACGTCCTCTCGCTCACGCACACCTGGTCAGCACAACCTGCCACTGTTTGTGATATGCAGAGAAAGGGCCTCAAGCTTTTCTCACTTTCCACCCATCATTCCTGGGCAAAGAGGGAGGATATGACAGCCAGATAACTGAAACCTGGATTCTTCACATATTTACTAAGAACTTTCCCTTAGCTTAGAGGCAGAGAAACTCCATTTATTGATCATCCTGAAAGTTATAGTTGCCCTGTTAGTCTGAATCCATTGAAACTGGATTTTCAACTGTGGCTAATCTTCAAAAGTGGGACTGAGACACCCACTTCTAAATTAGGAGCCTTAATAAATAACCATTTTCTCCCTGTTGCATGAAAGCACAAATATGTAAAAAAGAAAAAAGAAAAAACTTTTGAATTATTTGGACTAAAAAAACCCAAGGATTTTAGCATGGAATAAAATATCCTCTATTGGTAATAGGTTGGCATCCTGAGTGCCAGCCCTACATTAAGGGATGGGGCTATGGGTTCTTCTTCAAGCCATTTAGTTTAGGATTGTTCTTTGAACAATATTCTATCATCATTTGGGGCACAGTGCACCTTGCTTCCTTGTGTTTCATTTGGCACACGCTGTAGCCTATATATTATACACAAATTTGGTCAAACAACTGTTTCTCCATGTAGGTGATTGGATTATATGACTTTCAGTTCTTCTCTAGCCATGCAGCAAAATCCTATGCATTTTCACATAGAAGTAAGCCCCTCTTAGTTCAGTAGGGTTTGCTCCCAGGTAAGTGTGCATGGGGTCGCCACCTTAAATATCTGTGATTGAAGTAAAGCCATTAAAACAGCAAAGCTAAACACATATATTAGGAAATAAGCCCCACTGAACTCAGTGAGTGGAAGTCAACATTGCGTGATGTTGAATGTTCCATCTGTGCAAGCATATAAGCTTTGCCAGAGAGAACAACCCTCCTCTCCCCTTAACTGCTCACTGTTCTCTGTGTTCTCTTGATGCCCCCAGAGCTAATTCTAGGAGACATGGGGTGGGGGTGAGTGAGGGGAAAGCACCATTGCACAAGTGGAAACCTCTATACAGGGCTTCTGCTGATGAGGCTCATTAGGTGAATCCCAACCAGTAAGACTTGCTTCTAAGTAAATATGCATCGGATTGTGTAATATACTCCCTGCGTGAAGATGGGAGTGGTGCAACATGACCAAGTCTAAGGTGATTTAGTCTGAGGTCATTCCCTGTCTATAACAACCGAGAATTCATGATCAAGGTGTCTCCCCTGCCAGGTAAGTATAACAACCGAGAATTCAGGGGTTCTCTTTATGTGGTAGCATATAATATAAACCCACAGCAAAGACTCTTGATATTGGGTGTTCCTGTAACAACTTATTCCCTCCTAGGCTTGCTGATCAGAAGATTGGCAGTTTGAATCCCAGCGACGGGGTGAGCTCCCATTGCTCTGTCCCAGCGCCTGCCAACCTAGCACACCAGTGCGAGTAGATAAATAGGTACCGCTGCGGCAGGAAGGTAAACGGCGTTTCCGTGCGCTCTGGTTTCCATCACAGTGATCTGTTGCGTCAGAAGCAGTTTTGTCATGCTGGCCACATGACCCGGAAAGCTGTCTGTGGACAAACGCCAGCTCCCTTGGCCTGAAAGCAAGATGAGTGCCGCAATCCCATAGTTGCCTTTGACTGGACTTAACCGTCCAGGGGTCCTTTACCTTTTTAAACTTTTTATTCCCTGAACTAGGTATCAATTAAAGCTGAGGCAAGATGGAAACAAACACTCAGAGGTATAAAGATTGACGGATTCACTATTAAAGGCACAGTACTTATTTTCTGTCGGAAACGCTGTTTCAGGTTTAACCAAGATCTTATAAGAAAATAGAACTGTTTCTATTAAAACTGTCTGCTTCTAGGCTGGCTATCTGCTTTTACTGTTCATGTAATAGCATCTCTAGCCCCTTTCTAGGTCCTTTTTCCTGCATCTGAGGCAAGGAAACAGGTTCATCCTGCCTGACAAACCCCTAAGCACACTTATCTACTTCCATAGCCAGGCCCTATCTCTCGGTCTGTCACAGATTATAATGCATGGTTCTTTTTCCAGGCCTTTGCAGGGATGAGTTATAATCCAGCGACATCTGGAAGGCCACATCTTACCCAGCCCTGCCCTTCAGGTTTTACTCATTCACCTCTTAACACCTCTTTCTTCCTAACTAACTCCTTCAACTAATCATTTTTGACACACAAATTTCAGGTCCAGATTTTTGTTGGAGTTTACAAAGCACCTAACAGCCTATGAGGGAAAAAATGATGATGTTTCTGCTATTGGGAATAGCAGATCCCAAATGAACTTTTTTGCTGAGGGTGAAGAAACCCCTTTTGATATGTAGCTTGCTGAATCCACTCTCTCCTTGTGGTATGTGTGGATGGGCAAGCTGATATTAACATTTTCTAGACTGTTATGTTTTGGGTACTTACCTACAAGCCAGCAGCCCATTAATGAATACTAGATGTTTTCCTCACAAAGATTTGCTCCTATTAGCAAAATGTTGTGTTGTGTTGTGGTGGGGGGTTGTGTGCACAGAACACCTCCACTGCAACAACACACAAAATCTGGTGCAAGATGTGGTGACAGCAGAAACAGGGGGAGCCTCACCAGCTTGGCTGCTCCCTGCAATAACTGAGAAAACGCCTGAGCTTTCCAGTGCAAGGGGAATGAATGGTTTGTAATCTGTGCTACCGCAAGCCTCAATGCCTGTCTGTGCCTTAAAAGTCTCAAGATGGAGACAGCCAATATTGCCAAAAGCTCTTCCTTTAAGGAATCACAGAGGCCACATTCATGGGACAAAGCCTGCTGGCATTGGACCAGACCCAGAAACATCAATGAACTGTCTGAAACAGCATTTGTTCTATAATGGGACTGCTCCCAGTGGCAGGGTGGAAAAATAAGAAAATCATGTATCCTTTCACATAACTCAACTATCCAGGCTGATTTAGGTAATTCCTTGCATCTCATATTCCTACTTCATTAGTAGAATATCTGCCAAACTACTCAGCTGTTCCAGTGTGTGGCACAGTATACATACCGTCCAAGTGCCTTGGGAAAAAATGGGACATCCAATTTTTTCATGAGAGATCTTGGCAGCCATTTTGGGTGCTGCGATCTCATGGCCCCCCAAAGTGGGAGGTTTTTCAGGGCCGCAATCTCACATGGCACAACAAAACACACGTTTTGGGGCACTGTGTGAGATCTCGCCCCAAGGTGAGAAGGAGACACAGGCCATGTGACCCACCTGGGAACACGTCCCAGTTTTGCATCGGATAAAGTTGGACAGTATGCAGCCTACGATGTATAAAACGTTTAAAAAATATTGGCTACAATCATCAGTCTGCATATGGCTCAATTGGTGAGGTAATGTTTGTATTATTTCCCTCCACAAGCACTTGTTTTATGTAGGCAAGCTCCAGAGCCAGGGATATAGTTTCTTACCACCCACAAACACATCTGGGGCCAGATGTGTTTCACTTTCAACATGTCACATCGAAGATGGATGGGACAATACTTGAGTAGGCATGGAAGATGTCAAGGCCTACCCTGAACCTGGGGTGCAGGACCTAATCTACTGTAGTTTTCATGAGAGAAATATCCCATTTATCCAAACCAGCAATAGCATTTTAACATAGCAAGAGGGCTCTCATTAATATAGAGCAATCTGCAGGAAGAATAATGGATGATTAATTTGTTTTAGATTGATTATCTTCGCCCTTTTAGTGATGCTTGGTTGATATATTAAGAGAGGGCTTGTTTGTTCTGTCCTTGCTCCGAACCAATTGGAGCAAGCACCCACTGCTTCTACAGCCCTCACCCACTACCCTGCTTCAGGAACGGAAAGTACACAGTGTATGACTGCTGACTAAACTACGATCCTTGACAGGGAGGCTTACAGCCTAAGGGTTGCCTCTACGGGGTTCAGTAAACCTTCTGGAAAGCAGAGTAAGTTGTAAGCCCTGCAGCTCTGATGACACCTGAACTTTCCCCTTGAGCGACAACCTTATGACTGTGTAAACTGACTACAGAAAGAGGCCGTGCTGCTCCCAGCTTTAGGAGATAGATTTCCTGCTTGTGGAAATAATGGCAATTCAGTTATGTATATAGAATGTAAATACAGTTCAGCCATAATTATATAGTATGTAAACAGAACACCAACAAATCAGCCCATGCTGTGTTTAAGGCTGATAACACCACCATGACTTCTGTGCTGTTGCTTTAAGACGGCACTACCAACCTGGCTGCCATGGGTGCCTTTAGGGGTTTCGAGGGGTGCCCTTGGGCAAGAGCCCCAGACTCTGATCTTTCACATTTGTTTTCAAAGTAAGTCACTTTGGGGTGTTGGGGGGGGGGTTAGTACCTCTGGTAGGAGACATGTGCTTTTTCTAGGGTAGTTTGTCCACCTTTGGTCCCCACCCTGCACTCAGCTCTCACTTGTGGCTCCTACAAGCTGTCAGTGTGTGACAGCGGCCACACCTGTGAAGCAGCTTCAACTGGCCAGCTAAAGCAAGTGAGGGTAGCTGATGGGTCAATGAGTTAGGGACTTCCCCTGCATGTGAAGATAGGTTCCAGTATATTGAGCGCATGAGACCAATAGCAGGTGCAATGGTCAATAAGCCAGTTTCTGCATGTGCTGTAGAGGGAAAGTGAGGGGCAGATGACGCTCATCAACTTGGGAAGGTAGCCAACTAGAAGAAGGAAAGCTCTGATCCTAAAACCCAGCTGCCTTGCAGCTATACACATTTGTGAGAAAGGCTTTGGGAGTAAACCCCGAGGAAAAATCCATACCCACTGCCTTGCACAACATATTCTGGAGAAGAAATGGCTAAGGAATAAACCTTATACAAATCCAGAGTGTGGTTCCTAAGATGGCATTGGATGGTGTCTTGTATGCCTCCCTCCATCAACTCCTTCAATCAAGCTGGTGCCTAATGTATTGCTGTGCTTTCCTTTGAATCACATCAGCAAGGCTGAGGGGTGGGTGGGTCTTGTCGTCGGGGCAGCCCAGGTCCCTCATACACGCTGCCCAGGCTTGCACCCCAGAGAGGTTACTTTGGCTCTGCTAATGCACCAAAAACAATGCAGGATGCAACAGTCAAGAAGTCACTGCTCTCTGCAGCCACAGAAGACACTTGGTTCTCCAGTGGTTTGACTTCAACCCCAGAGGCGCATGCCATTGTCTCTTCAAACAGATGGATGCATGCCAGCAAAAAAGTAAGTCATTAGCTTTCCTAGAAAGACAGTTATGGGGCAAAATGTGCAAGTACCTTCTAAGCAATTTATGTGAAGTGAGAGTGGTATGCCTACCTTGTGTACTGTATTTTTTACTGGCATTGAGACAGAAACAGCATTCATGTGTGTTATGTCCATAATCAGGACCAGCAAGACATAGCTGACTTCCCATGGTATACATAAGCTTATCCGAGGTGATTCTCTCTCTAATCTTGTGTTACAGTATGGCAGACATTTTCCTGTTATTCTATTCCCTGTCCAAGGCAGCCATTTTGCAACCAGGACCCCCAGCACTCTCAAAGTTCAAAATATTCCCACTAATCCAAAAAGGTTGGTGACTTCTGTTTTAAGAGACAATCTCTCTGCCTCCCTCTATTGCATGCTCAAAACTCTGTTCAAAAGCATGCTGCTGATATATACTTATATTAACATTAAAAATGGATTATAGTGTTAACTATTGCTGTGATATCATAGAATCATAGAGTTGGAAGGGACATCTAGTCCAACCGCCTGCAATGCAGAAGATATTCTTGCATGTTCTGTTGTAGACAGGGAAAATGGGGCCTGAAACGGTGGCATCTCGAAAGGTAATGCTTACAAAATGGATGAGAATCATTGGTCTATGGGAACTATAGGATACACACTCCAATCGACACATTTATGGATATATGCCTTTTAAGTTACTTGTCCTTCAATGACTGTAACCTGAGCGGCCGTAACTACCAAGTCTGCTAGTCTGAACCCCTTTGTTGTACTTTTTGTGCAACAAGCACTGGTACACCTCCACTAGTTCCAAAGAACTGAAGCCCTGATGGCCTATTTGAGTGCTTGCTTGCACTAGTGCTAGCTCACAGGCTACTGTTAGAACAGCTATTTGCTCTATGGCTTCTTTGGGGTGTGCAAGATTTGATCCCGCTCACAAGCTGCTCTTGCAACTGTTTTTTTTAAACAAATAAACAAAAAATAAAATGCATCATTTGCATTTCCAGAAAATCGTCCCCAAGCCAACATATAATTTAATAATAATAAACACAGAACAAATTAACAATATACTGAAGGAACAGGTGCTCTAAGGCAGGAAAGCATATTAAGCTTGTTGACATGGGAGCTTAGTGACTATTTGTCCTGTGGCTTTCCTGCAGCTCCCTCTAGACCTAATTTTCCCAAGACATAGAGCTTTGGATAAGCGGCTTTCTCATCCTTCATTTTCTCTGGGGTCAGTTGGGTCTCATTTGCCTAAAACCTCGCAACACCTTCGCAAAAAGCAGTTCGGATGCAGAAGGAGCCCCTGACTCAGCAGAGCTCAAATCTTCTGGCAAATCTAAATAAAGGGTCCCTGGGCTCAAGGCGGACATGCAAGAATGCCAATCCCCTTCTCATGGCCATCACATGAATGCGCTCAGCAGAGTTCCTGTCTTGGAAGGGGATTGAAGTGCATTATGGTAATGATTAAGCTGCTTTACCCTTTTTCTTTTCTTTTTTAAATGCCTGCCTGTGTGTGTCAGGGGATTGGGGGAAGATCACAAGGACAGGCCTCTTCCATGCCAGAAAGAGGAGTGAGGGGGAAAGCGATGCCATCTTCAAACCAAGTGTTTGCAGTCAACAGAATGCAGAAAGAAGTTCTTGCAGCAGCAGTTGCTGCTGCTGCAAAACCAACAGGACAGGCTAGCAAGACGTTGGCGTCAAGAATCAGATGCCGGGGTGGAGATAACAGGCAGTTGTGGTTACAGCCGCTCTAGTAATGTTGGCGTGCTATCGTGTTAAGTGAGAAGCAGTTCAAGCACATGTTACAGGGAGAGCTACAATTTCAATACACGGTAAGGCAGGCCGAGCTATGTGTGCTTCATGACCCAGCAAGAGGAGGAGGAGGATGCTCCCATTGCTAAAGTGGTCAGGTTTTTAAAAGAATTGTAGAGTTGGAAGGGAGCAATCCCCTGCTTTGCTGCAGGAAAGCAAATTAAGACAACAGTGAAATTTAAAAAACACATCCCACCCAATGTATATGTCATGAAAGACAAAGATTTAGGGTGTTTCCAACACCACATTCAGCAACTGGACCCCAGTAATTGGATTCTCAAGGAAGGAAGCTTCAAGCAGCATGAACTCACAGGCTGCTCAGCTGCTTGCTTAGTCTCCATGCAAAAAAGGAAGGGGGGAAGGGGCCCAAAATCTATTGTAAGCTACTTGCAGCAATGTGAAGATACTCCATGCATCTAAAGCTTAACCACAGGGCAAGCTGGTACAAGCCAATGGCTCACTTCAGAGAGCAGAACATGTTCAAATCACTGTTATGCAGCTGTAGATGCTCAAAGTCTATGGATGCTAACAAGATATAAGGCAGTGTTGCTATGCCACAAGCAAGACACAGCCAGGGCCTTGCAGAGCCAGGCAGAGGCCCGGGCCAGGTAGATAATGTGCCCCCCCTTTTTTTTACCCTGGGGATAACTGAAGTCTTATAAATAAGTATATAAATAATTTTCACAAAAGTTATGTTGACAAATAATTTTATTTCAAGGCTTGAACCGCCACCTTTGCGCCTCCACGTTCGCCCCAGTGCATTCCCTGTGATTGTGAATATGCTGACCGAGGCCCCCTTTGGAATCGGAGGCCCGGGCCAAGTGGCCCATATGGCCCCCCCTGTCTGGACACAGCATAAACTGCTCTACATTTTGCAGCAACTGAAAGTCAGGAGGGACCTTTGATCTCTAACAGTGTTAGAGGTCTGTGTGCGTTAAGAAAAATTTATTACATGAGGAATTCAACGTGCTGCTTTTCACTGATAGAGTCTTAAATGGTTCAGGACTACAATACTTCAAGGATCGCCCCTCCCTATATGAACTAATGTGGACTTTGTGAACACCATCTGAGGACCCTTTGCACGTGCCTCCCCCATGATAAGTGCAGAAGGTGGCAACATTTGTGGAATGCTCTTCCCAGGTAGGCTCACCTGGACCTTCATGACATATCTTTAGGCGCCAGGTGAAAAATTATCTCTTCAACCAGATTAACATTCTATGGCCTTTTAAATCTGACTATGCAAATGGGTTTGTTTTGCTTTTGTTTCATTCTGCATTTTGTGTTTCAGTTTTGTATTTTTATGCTGTGAGCAGCCCCGTGATCTTCAGATGAAGGGTGGTATACAAATTCAATAATATATTGTAAGCTTTTTATTTGCAACTGGTATGACAGTCCACGGCAGAAAATGGATCTCTGCCTGAGATAACTTTGACCTAGGAGCAGATGAGTGGGAGAAGAGGGTTCTCTACAGTCACAAAAGGGTGATGCACATGAGAGTCAGTGGGAAAACATGCTCTTGCTTGTACTCAGATAAGGCTAAATAATGTGCCCAGGCTAAAGTGTGCCCTGGCCATCAGCTGAAGTTCCATGCCACTTTGTGCCTTAGCTCTATATTTAGATAGGAAGCTATTTTAACGATGCAACATTTCTCGAATTCCTAGAAATAAAAGGCAATGAAAATAAGACTTTCTGCAGTAGACCAAAGTTTAAAGGTAAAGATACCCCTGCCCGTATGGGCCAGTCTTGACAGACTCTGGGGTTGTGCGCCCATCTCACTTAAGAGGCCAGGGGCCAGCGCTGTCCGGAGACACTTCCGCGTCACGTGGCCAGCGCGACATCGCTGCTCTGGCGAGCCAGAGCCGCACACGGAAACGCCGTTTACCTTCCCGCTGGTAAGCGGTCCCTATTTATCTACTTGCACCCGGAGGTGCTTTCGAACTGCTAGGTTGGCAGGCGCTGGGACCGAGCAGCGGGAGCGCACCCCGCCGCAGGGATTCGAACCGCTGACCTTTCGATCGGCAAGCCCTAGGCGCTGAGGCTTTAACCCACAGCGCCACCTGCATCCCGACCAAAGTTTAGCACAGCGGAAATCATCAGCCTTAATGTAGGCTGGTTTGAAAACTTAGCTACATGTGTCAAGAAAGGGTCCTGTTCTGTTCTGTTCTGTGGTTATGTCACAGATTGGGGTGTGTGGTTTCCATTAATCTGTTACATCTTTAAGTTTGAAAATCCTCTCCACAAGACCACTATAGAAAGGGCTGGATGGGCTGATCACTACTTTCTGTTCAGTCCCAGCAAAGATATCTTTACCCGCTAGACTACACTGACCAGACCAGGATCAATCTAATTTGGAAGCAAAGAAAGACAACTGGAGAAACTGCATGCTCATACTTAAGCCCCCAAACCAGTTTCATGCCAGCCAGGGATTTGTTTGCTTTTTCTAAGTTCCAGCCAAGCAGAGGAAATAGCTGATGTTGTTTCCATCAGGGTGGAAGAAAAATAAATCATTGGTTGCCTACGGGGTCTTGACCTAGTGATGGCTGCACCAATCTTTCATTAAGATGCCATTCCCTAGCCACACAAGACAGCATGCAAAACTAAGTATTGGAACAAGTGAATTTGCTTTCTTAATCCAGTTTGTTCCAATAAAAGATCTGGGGATTTGTAGATATAAAGGGAGCATGTGTGCACTTGGCTGTTTGAAAATGCTATTTAAAAATAGGTGGGCTTCTGCAACTTGGCAGTAAGACCCCATCTTTTTTTTCCTGACTCACTTCCCTCCCCAAAGAGCTACAGGATTCACAGGTCAGTATCTTCGTTCTCCAAATTATAAAAAGCTTGTTCGTGTTCCAATATCAGACCACTGTAAATTGTTTTACAACATCAACATGTTTGTGTTTTAATCTGCTGGAAGCCACCCAGAGTGGTTTGGGCAGCCCAGTCAAATAGGCAGCATATAAATTTACCGATTCTTTCTTCCAAGTTGGTCTACAACCCAAATTCTACTGGTGCTCACTCACTCAGTACCCAGCCAACGCTCCTAAGTGCGGTGCAAATTTTTATCCAAGCAGTGGTGGGAGGATAAGGAATATTTAACCCTCATACCTCTTTCCGCCTGCTGTCATTGCCTTAAAAATTAATATAAAAATCCAGAGGGAGATTCAGTCACAGATCTCTTGTGCAACATGCAGGTGTGTGTTGTTCCAAAAACACTAGGAAAAAAGAAACTTGAAACCAGAAAATTCTCTATATTGCATAAGCCTTTCACCTAACCACCTTAAGATGGAACATTCATGACTGACATTCAGCACTCATAGTGGATACCGACCCAGAACTGGCCGAAAGAACAATCCTGAAAAAAAGAAAAAAGGTATTAGTTTCTCTACAAGCAGAGCATAAATATCCTAGGCAACTGAGAAAGATGAGGGGGGAAATGGATGAGGGATAGTGAACTGGCCTCAAGTTTAAGAATAGCCTAGAAATAAACGGGCCAGGCTGGTGAAGAGGAATGTTTATGATAGCTGCCTATGATGGAATTTGGTCAGGAGATGAACGAGAGTCATTTCACATTGCTATTAAAAGACATCCTTGACCTATGCAAGATTCACATTGGAATTCTTCCTTTTAGTAGAAACTTGCCCTAAAGGCATGAACACTTAATCCAGGATGCTCTGCTGTTCAGCTATCCTAGTACTAGTTGCAGAGAGCAAGCTCAGCACTCTCCTCTCTCTCCCTCCCTCCCTCCCCTCGAATATTTCCTTCTTTTTATTCTGGTGCTGCAGAATCGAGGAATGCCACAGAACAGTCCCTTGGCATCTCCACAGTGGCAACCTATATGGGAGAGGGGAAGGAAAGAAAATAGCCAGAATCTGGTCCTCACAGTGATCAACCAGATGCCCAAGGAAAGCCTGCAGAAGCAGGACCTAAGCACAATAGCACTCTCCCCATCTGTGATAGCCAGCAACGGGTATATAGAGGCCTGCTGCCCCCAATACTGGAGGGGCTAGCTCAGTTGGTAGAGCACGAGACTTCAAATCTCATGGTTGTTGGTTCGAGCCATAACCATATTTGCAAGGGGTTGGACTAGATGACCCTTGAGGTCCCTTCCAACTCTGCAATTCTAGTACACGGTAATGATGACTAGTAGCCATTGATAGTCTTATCCTTCATTAATTTGCCTAGCTTCCTTTTACATATTTTTTGGGGATGGCTGGGAAGCAGCCACATTGAAAACGATTTAACAGAACAAGCTGCAAGTAAATCCTTTTCATTGGTTTCATTTGTGCAGTTGCAGCAGCTATAGAAGGAAGCTTGGCGGTATCTCTTTCCCAACCTCCTTGCCTTTGTAAGCAGTAAAGCTATTAAACAAAATTACGGGGAGATTTGTGACCGCTAGATGCTCTGGTTTCCTTTTTAAGACAATTGCTTGAGCTATCTAGTTTACTCTGAGGCACTTATGTTTGGAGCCAAGGCAGCAAACAAGTTGGGATTTAATTTTTATTTTTAACACTCCTGTACACGACCTGGTAGAATGGAGCAGTTTCTTCTTCTCTCCTGCATGCCCACAACCTAGAATTCTATTTTATAAAATCTGATAGATTTATCTGTCCAGTATTTGAAATTTTTTAAAACATATTTTCCCACTTGCTTATTGCTGTTTGATTTTTGAGGTTGGATCTTCTCCCCGCCTTTTTTTCTTTTGCTTAACAATGGACTGTTATCAGCACTTCTTAGCTTTGTACCAGTTAGACTATCACTCAGTGGCGAGGCTGTAACCACAGGAATGTGACAAGAAGCAAACCTGTCGCTCAAGAATGGAGATACAAGCATTGCACATTGCTAAATACTAGCAGTACACAAAGGCCCCATATCTGTCTTACTTGTGTTACTTCTAAATCTACAGGTTACAGAGAAGGCAAAATAAGGACTGGTCTTAATCAGAATAACTTTTTCTGAATGCTATAAAAAGAAAACATTTCATATATCAATTTCTGTTAGTCAAACGATTTGCTTGTTTCAAAATTAGCAGTGCATACAATGTAATGGTTCAGATGTCAAGACAGAAAAGGTAGTTTGTTTGGCAATAGAGAGGCTGTTGGCTTTTGAATGTTACATTACTCCCTTTCTATGTTTCAGGCTAGATCTGCAGAACTGGATTCCTGCCCAGCAACCTGGCCTACAGAAGCAAAAGAGGACAGATGTACTCAGTTACTAACCTTCCCAGGCGCAACCTATCACAGACATCAAGATAAAGGTGTGCTATTTCCACACCTTGAGCTGCTCACTTCAGTACATTTGTTAGCTGAATCTTATCTGTTGGAACAGTCTGTCATTAGAGCCAATACAGAAGTGTTTGGCTTTGAAGACTCATCTGCCTATTACCAGTATATATATATATATGTGTGTGTGTGTGTGTGTGTGTATGTATTTACATATTCCCCAAGCAGGATCCCAGGTCCTAAAAGGAATCCACAAGAGGATTGCCAGTACAATCATACCTTGGGTTGAAGTAGCTTCGGGATGAATATTTTCAGGTTGCGCTCCGTGCCGACCCGGAAGTAATGGAGCGGGTTACTTCCGGGTTTCGCTGCTCGCGCATGTGCAGAAATGGCAAATCGCAACCCGCAGACACGAGTTGCATTCGCTTCAGGATGCAAACGGAGCTCCGGAACGGATCCCGTTCGCATCCTAAAGTTCCCACCCACAGAGAATGCTGCCCATTGCAGCTCTGCATGAGTAGCTGCTCCAGGAATGCCTCCTTCCAGTCATGAAGCCTGCCTAGAACAGAAATTTGTGTTCCTAGGGTGCAGATTCCACTGAAAGTTTAAGGATGTGTCTTTAAAAGGGGTGTGGGGAGAGTTATTAGGAGCTTGTGAAACTGATCCAATATGTAATTAACCAGGTAAAATTCAAGTCAGGGGGGGTGTGCTCAAAGCTGGGAGTTTTTTTAGTCCCCAGTTAGGCAACATTATTGACTTCAGCTACCTCTTGCAAGTTTAAAACTGCATTTATTAAATGCATTTATTAACAAGCAGGTAGCCACAATGAAAGATTTCTATGCAGTTATATCCAAGACTCTCCCAGTGCCTTAAGTTGTGGTATGATGAGTGAATAGTGCCATCAAGTGATCCAAGGAGGATCCAAGCACAAGAGCACTCGCCTCTGCCTGTGGGTTCCAGCAAGTGGTATTCACAAGCATGACTGCCTCCACCTGTGGCAGAAGGGGTATTCCATGTCACTGAAGGTACCTGGGCTTCTAGTGACAAAGATGGAGACAGGAGCATTGCCAAGCTACATATCTGATGCCTCCCCATTCAGAAAAGTTGACTGCCTTATCTTCAGCACCCGGAACCACTCATCTAGATGTCCTCTATATTGGCAGGATTCACCTGTTCTATATACCCTGAAGAACACAGGATCAGGCTTTGTATGTACAATGTGCTTTACAATAATCTTTGCCGATCCTTATATAAGTTTTGCAGTCCAGACCATTCTTAACCCAGTATTACTAAAACGGGTATTGGTTTGTTCAGGATTGGCAAAATGAATCAATTGCTAAGCTTCACTCCAAATCGTTGCTTAGCTCAAAAACCAGTGTTCCCCACTGGTCTATGTTTGCTCTCACAAAGCCGGCCTGGTGCTTTGGTGTTGAATGGCTATATAATTACCTCCAGGATCAGAGGCCTCTTAATAGCATGCATTGGAGAACAACAGGAAGTAGCTTGTTTTCTGCTCGAGGGCTTCCCATAGGCTGTTGTGGGAAAGAGGATGCCTATGGTGTGACCCAGCAGGATTCTTTATGTTCCTAAAGAGCTTCACCTACAAAGTAGACATCCACCTCCACCCTTGCTAAATTAAAATACAGTTTCATGAATGAAGAGTGGAAGCCATTCTAAATGCCAAAAGAAACAGTAGCAACACAAATTAGCTGGGGATGCCAGCGTGTTCCTTACACTAAAATAGATAATTCATTTTATCTTTTCATTTTATTACAGGCATTTTTACCCCTCTCTCCAGTCATGTTCCCAGGATGGCTATAGTTGCAATGGTTTGTAGCCGCTGGTGCATGTATGTGAGTGCAACAGACATCCACTCGTGCACCAGGACTTCCACTTCATAATGCTACCCCCTCCTTCAGCTCAGTGCATGCTCTCACTAAGAATCTGCTGCAGAGTGTTGGAAGACCCTCTGGAGCAGATTTGGGGGTATGTGCACACCTGCAGGAGAAGAGGAGGAGGAGGAGGGGAAATCATTGCATGAAAGTCCAGTAAACGTAATAATTGAGAACAAATACATTTATACTGCTGTAGTCATGACTCCTTGTACTAAAAAACATTGATCACACCTGAAATTTTTCATTGTTAGTTTATTGCAATGTGAACCAGTTATTATGAATTCTTGACACATGGAACTTCTGAACATATAACTTGGTTTTATGTCACAGCTCAATACAGTACAATAAAATCTGTTTATACAAAATACTCTATTGGCTTTATAAACAAACATATTCTAAAGTATGAAAATACCCTGACCTGTTCCTTTTTGTACAATTTTAGAGCAGAATGCAAGTACAAAAAAAAAAATTAAAAATCCAAAACCTAAGCAAACAAGACAACAGAAAAGTATTTCACAGTGCATTGTGTAATACTGGCAAGAGAGTTCCAGAAACTTTTTTAAAAAAACAAAAAACCCAACAAGGTTACTTGTCAGAATCTACATATTTGGGGTGAACAAATGAAAAACACAAAATCAATTTGTTCAGCTTTATTTGCATAAACCAAAAGTGTGGGCCAGTTATTAGAACTACTATTTGCGTAACATTCTAAGAAAGCAGACTTGAGTTTCCACAAAATGGTAAGAATTCTCACTTCAGTATGAGCTTTGACAAGGCAAGAGTTTCACAGAGAAGTAATTTACCTTCGATTAAAAAAAATGTAGGATACACAGTGAAGGAGAATCAAAGGTTTAAAACTTGTTAATCAATTTCCTACCCTTTAATGAAAAACGCTGGCATTAGTAAGTGGAGGGAAACTAATAGAAATGGGGTGCCTATTCTATGCCCCCCCCAGATGCTATTGGACAACAACTCCCATTATCCCTCACCATTCACCATGCTGGGAGATACCGAAGGGAGCTGGAGTCCATCAACATCTGGGGAGCCACTGATTAGCCACCCCTGCCAGAGCATTGTGTTATATTTAGCCTCTAAGAATGTGTATCGCATGGACTTTTTGTGGGGACTGACAAATTATTGCTAAGTGTTACTAATCACAATTCATTTCACCACTCATATTAGCAAACTTTCTGGTGCTGAAAGCTTGTAGTTGCATATTTTCCTACAATCTGCCTACCTGTCAAAGGACAAACTCATGACATCACATATTACACGTTACAGGGATAGTTGCTGTTATTAACTCTTCACAAAACAAGCCACACAAATGTGTGCTATTCACCCCAAAGGATCTGAAGGGTCCTCCTTGTTACAACTTGAGGCCAATCACAAGATAAAAGCTCTAAGTACAAAGTCTGTAGCTGTAAGTGGAAATGTGGGAAGGAGAAACTGATGTGCCACACAGCAAACCTGCTTTTAGGTCGCACAAAGCAGTCCCTGCAGAGGAACCTCCTGTGCTTATGGCTTATTACGAAACTGCTAAATCAAAGGCACAGGAAGTTCCTGTGCAGATGATCATCAAAATACACTACCCTAGAAGGGAAAAACCCAACAGAATTTCAATTTATCTGGCCAAAAATTTGAGAACACTAAGAACACCCATTAATACTTAAAACACCAGCTGTTTGGAATGGAACACTATTTTGCAGGAAAACAAGAAGCAACCACTGCACAAATTCACAGAATCACAGAATTGTAGAGCCGGAATTTGGTTCATATTAAGCTGGGTTCAGATTCCCAGAACACGCTTAAAAATCTATTTCTTTTCCATATCCTAAAAAGACAAATGCAGTACCACAACATTATGAACCTTATACATTGAGGCTAGAACAAGACATTAGAATATTTGCGTCTCCCACCAAAAACAAAGAGCATCTTCTCTTCCTCCCTAATAGTACAAAACATACAACAAGGTCATTATGCTAAGGGCTTCCTGGCCATTGCGAGCAGCAACCAATGAAACTGAGTAGTGTGGGACTAACAAGGAGCCCAATGGCACATGCAATGCATTTTGTATTACTAGACATTACCAGAGGAGACACTGTTGTTTTCAGTGTTCCCCACATATCTTTCTGGCCTAAACATCAAGCAAGGTGCTAATGTTCACTTCGGCAGTCACACACTGAAACACACACTGTTCACACACACAAGCATCAGGTACATTCCAAGAAAATTGTGCTTCTGTTACTTATACTCCTCTACAGGTTTTCACAAGACTGGGTGACTCACAACAGCATGTCTTAGACTGAAATTCTATATATACGCTAATCTGTAAGTGAGTCCCATGTGGGCTCAGTTATTGGAACTTAACTTTACAACCCACAGAGATCATTTGCCTCTATCTTCTAACTAGATGACTCACAAGATATATGTCAATATACTTGTGCACTTTGGAATGTGGCTATGAAAAATCGTTGAAAGTAGCATGAAAAACTACCAGCATTTGATGGGTGAATGAGATGATGTAAGTTTATTTGAAAAAGTAAATGTCTTACAGGATTATTTATTAACTTTTAGTAGGATTTATAACTAGCAAGAGGCTCTGCTATCCTCCCAAGTGTGGTTTTCACTCCCACTAATAAAAATGAATAAATATATACAAAGGATTCTCCCATCTTTTACCAAATTGCAGCTGAGCAGCTACATCTCATTTCAAATTCTTAGCCCATTTGAAGTAAGTTGCCACATCAGAAAGCACAAGGAACTGAGAAAAAGTAATGCCTCTGTTCAGCTTTTCCACCAATCTATCCTTAGATTAGAAAGAAGTATCTACCCAACAGTTTAACTAGTGCTGAGACACTGTTCTCTGAGCATTAATCTCCACAAAATGGGGTACCAGATTTCATCGCCACCCAGTCAGATCACTACTTACAAGAGGAACATGAGAATGAAAATGAATCCCTTTGGAAGTGGTGGGGTTAGTAAGCAAGCAGCTGTGCTTAGGGTGACACCCTTAGTCTTTCCTATTCCAAAGCTAGCTCAGACACTGAATGAGTCAAACGGGTATAGAAAAACTGTATAAATGAGGGTTCTCTCAATGCACAAGGCATGTGCAAAGTAACCAGCTCAACTACTTGCACAGATACCCGTTTCATTTTGAAATGTTTTCTCAAGGCAGACATTCTAGGCTGATGACAACCAGTAAGTAAAGTAATGGTGACTAGAAAGTAGGCTTGACTCCATAATAAGTCAAGTGAAAGACAGTGGAAATGTCTCTTTGCATATTTTATTCAAATGGCAAGAATTCACATTTAACCAAGAAGGGACTTTAACAAAACAACTCACAACAATGAGAAAAGTTTTCAAAAACTGTTAGAAACACAATCAAACTGGCATGTACCTGGAATCTAGAAACAGCAGGACTGCAATAATATTGATTAAACCTCCACCAACCTTTTCATCACCTATGCTCCAAAGCTATTTGTACTTCTACCAAGTCTGGCCGTAACAGAATTTAGAAGCATGTGAAGTAGTGTTTATTTAACACCCAACCTTGAAACCTACTGCATAAAAAGTAGTCAAGATATCCTTTACAGATATAGCCTAAGCAGACTACAAAATTCTAAGTGGAACAGTTTGTAGAACTAAGGTAAGGCTTTTCCAGCAGAACAGCCTAAATGTGGAAGCTCTAAGGCACATATTAGTACATTCACATTACTGTTAAAAAAGCCAGAGTATAAAAATTTCCCTCCCTCCCCACCCAATACCCAATAAAAAGATGGCACTGCCCATTGAGCTCTGCTACTGTCAAATGCTGATAAAAAGACAATTTGCAGCTTTTTTAAAAAATCACCTGATTTATAAACGTCTCCCCACTGTTCACTACCAACAGTGCTCCCCGCACCCAAGCACAACATATCATATTGATAATCTTTCATCATGCCCTCCTGGATTTAAGATACCAGTCTCTCTCACATGTGGCTATCCTCCTCTTTCACACTATCTTCTGTGCTTTTCTGAGGCAGACTGGCCACATCATTACTGGGTTCTTTTTGTTTTTCAGCCTCATCAATGTTGGTTTCTTCTTCTTTCGCTTCAGCCCTCTGCTTGTCCTCAGCCTTCTGCTCTTTTGCCAGCATCCGGTAATTGATGCCCATTCCAATAAACAGGAAGATCCCAGAGACAATCAAGATGATGCCACACGCCCAGTAGGTGTATTTGTAGTCACCATACATATCATTGAGTTTACCTAATAGGACAAGAAGGGGGGGGGGAGTACATTAAAAGATCATTAGCATTTTACTTCATGGCTAGACAAGAAAGTCTCTGCCTTAAAACCAAGGAGTGTGGGAACATCCTCCTCTCCCTTTTTAGGTTATTTCCTACACAGGTAAAAAAATCCATATGTTTTAAGCTGGATTTGCAAAGTGCCAGAAGCAACATAATTCTGACTCTGGAGGAGAAGGAAATCTTTTTCAGAATGAAGGCCCTATTCGCATCTGGACCACCTTCTGCGTACAACTTGCCTTTGTTGATGAGACCAGATACAAAAGTGGGCAAGGCAACAAATGCAAATGTTATCTTCGTAGCATAGGCTAGTTTCACCACACACCCCTCTATCGAGGCAACTATGAGGACACATTCCAGCCAGGCAAAAACACTCAAGGAGGGTATGGAGTAGGGCTGCAGAGGGGTATTGCCTGGGGAGAGTTCAGCAGGCCAGATAAAGAGGTTTGGAGGGCAGCAACTGGCCCCCAGAACTAACTGACTAACCTTCTTGCCCCCTTCTCTCTCACCAAAAGACAAATGCATCCCCATACACAGCCTTCTGCAAGAGAAATACAGAAAATACTCTTACCTAGGAGAGGGGGTCCCAAAAGAACAGGGCAGCATTCCACAATAGTCACCAAACCAACAGCACTGGAGAACCGCTGCGCTCCAACTAGATCCATCAGTGTTTCAAACAAGACAGAGCTGAGCCAGCCAAAGGCAAATCCGAAAAACCCCGCATAGATGCAAAAGCCGGCATAGGTGGTGGATATAGGGGCCAAAAGGTGGCACACTCCATTATAAACTACAGACACAGCAAAGAAGTACTGGATCCTGGGCCTCACCCACTTGGTGTTTGCTACCAAGCCCATGGATGGCCTGGCAACCATATCTACAAAGGCTAGAATGGAGAGCAAAAAGGCAGCAGATTCTTTAGAGAAATGCATACTCTTCCCATAATTACTGAGAAAGACTAATGGAGTAAAGAGTCCAAAAAACATGACCACGTTGCCAAACAGGTAGAGCAAGAAGCCACGGTGTGTGAAGAGAGACAAATCCAAAAACTTGTTAACAGTCCCCAGAACTGTGCTTTTCTGCTTTTTAGACTTCCCAGCAATAAGGTCTGCGCTGACATCTCCTGCACCATCTTCTTTTGCCCCTGCTTTGCCAGCCTCCTGCAACACTTCCTTAACTTCTTTCTTTGGCGGCTCCGGCTTGGGACCTATCGGTCTCATCAGAGACCCAGCAACACAACAGTTCAGCAAGAGGCCCCCGAGGATTAAGAAGCTTCCTCTCCATCCAAAAATGCTATAAAAATACTGGTTCAGGGGAGCCAGTGTAGACAAGAACACAGGACTGCCTGCCATAGCCAGTCCATTAGCCAACGGGCGCTTCTTGTAGAAGTACTTGCCAATCATGGTCAGGGCTGGGTTTAAATTAAATGCAAGTCCAAGGCCTGGGAACAGAAAAAAAGTTGAATTAAGGGTATGAGAATGGTAGCTCTGCAAATCCACTGCTTTAAAGAACATATTTACTGAAGTAGGTTGAGTGAGAGAAACTGGGTCTATGTACTCTTATTAGCTGTTTTGGGCTACTAAGAAGGTGGGGGTGTGATTTTCTGACTCAGCTTCTACACTATTGACGTATGTATGAAACAGAGATTGAAAGGATTTAAGGTATAGGCGATTGAGGTTATTAAACAAAAACAAAAAACAAGCACACACTGAAAGAGCCAAGACACTAAATAGTGTAGGGATAGACTGTGAGTTAGGGGTTCGTACCTGACAAGTGCCCCATTTGTTTCCCAGAGGGGCACCTGCAAGGTAAGAAGCTGTGCTGTGCTTTGCAGTCAAACTCCAAGGTTGGAAGAAGTGGTTATTATATGCTGCATCTTCCATGCGGAGCTTCAAAATGAGACGTCAACACAGAAGTCTCTGTGGTGACACCTGGTTTCCCTAAGAGGGGTAACTGCTGGGTCAAGGGCAATGCACCCTCCTTCCCTTTCGGCCCAGTGCCTCTCTTCAAAGCACAGTGGACTCTGGGCACCCTCTTGCTTCCTGCCGAGAGAGGTGCATACAAAGAAGCCATGCAACTCTCTCCTGGACCGCTCTGTATCTTTCAGCAAGCTTATTTAATTTTGAGCTATTTATATCACACCTTTCAGGGCACTTAAGGCAGACAACAATTAAAAACTATAAATTTAAACAGTCTTAAATATTACATTATAAAAAGAGCAGATTAAAAATGAAAGTATTAGAACCACAGAAAACCCAAAGGAGGACTGAAAAACACAACAGCCAAAAAGCCTGAGCAAATAAAAAGATCTTCACTTGAAACAAAAGGGAAACAAAAAATGACATAGGTTTAGCGTTTCTAAAAGCCTGGGCAATTACTTGTTATAACCCTTTCAGTTCAGTTTCATAGGCTACACTAGTTTCTTTGCATCCTTCTCAGTTCTGGAATCATCACTTCAAAGAAAGAGCAGCGTTCCATGGAAGTAGTAGATGTTTTGCAGCCATGCCACTCACCTCCTACAACCCCAACACAAAAGTAAAGCTCTTCCACTGTGTTACAGAAAGAAGCAGCAATCAAGCCACACCCTGAAAGGCAGCCGCCTGCCATCATGACTGGCCGGCTGCCATACTTGTTCACCAGGATACTGCTGATGGGACCTAGGAGAAAATCAAAAGGACAATAGTTATCTAGATGTGAAAAAGGGTTTTACATTTTTGTTCATTTCCTACACTTTGGAACAGGTGCCTGCCAAGCAAAGCATGAACTTTTGAAGGCTGTGGATATTATACATGAATCACCATGTTAAAGATTAGCTTGCTTGTCCTAGGCTGATCGATATTTGGATCGAAGAACTGCAACTGGAGCTCTGCTTGTGGAAACACCATGAGAAGCTGTTCCTACAAGTTGGGTGACTTTTGTAAATGCGCCCCCCCCCCGTGTGTGTGTGTGTGTGTGTGTGTGCGCGCGTAGAAATTCCAACCTCCTCCTTCCACTCTATGTACCTTTCAAGGAAGAGAAAGGCAATCATTATCACATCTCATGACCCAGGGGGCAGTGAAGGAGGTGGTTAGATGATCCAAGGGTGTCAGGAGTAGACCATTGCACCCACATGCTGATGACCCATGGGTTAGGGGTGTGTACAGTGGTACCTCTGGTTACGAACATAATTTGTTCCAGAGGTCCATTCTTAACCTGAAACAGTTCTTAACCTGAGGTACCACTTTAGCTAATGCTGCCACACCGCAAGCATGCAAATTCTGTTCTCATCCTGAGGTAAAGTTCTTAACCCAAGGTACTACTTCCAGGTTAGTGGAGTCTGTAACCCAAAGTGTTTGTAACCCGAGGTACCACTGTATTATGGGCATGTCCACACAGCTGAACACTCTACTTTAGAACTGGTTGAATTAGCATTTCATGAACAACTTACAAAATGAAGAATTTTCGGTAGCAGAATTGGCATACATAAAAACAATTTGCTACAAGCTGATACAGGCTAATACAGGTGACAGCAGGATTTTTCCTATGACAACCACACACTGAAGTGGTTGTGAGGGTAGGCAGTCTGTAGTAAACTCGGGTTTTTTTACCAAATATGTAAATGTATGATTCAGCTCCAAAGCAACTCCTTGAGTGGTAAAAAGTAGTTTGACAATTGGCATAACAGATGAATTGAACAGTTTCAACCAGATATAAAACAGTGATAACAAAAGAGAGGGCATTTTAGTATTACTTGTGTATCAAATTCCAAGCTAGCCAGTAGCTGAAATCACAGCTGAAATCCTCTCTAGTCAATATCTTTTATGTATATACTATATTCTTTTAATTACCAACCAAAAGGTATGTCTGATAAAGATACACGGCAGTATTTAAAGTACTTTCTTAAATCCAAAGCAAACAGTGACTAAGGACTGATAATAAAGCCCATTTAAATAAACCAAAATTCATTAACAGATAAAAAGGTACTCAGCCCCATGGTGACCTTGGATAACTAAATAGAAGTTTGCTGGCCTTGATAACAGCATCCTAGTTTTTTTAAAAAACAAACAAACAACCAAGGCATTCAGAAATCCCAACAAGTTCCAGCTGGGTCACATCTTGTCCCATTTGGTACTGTTCCAATTGTTTTTAGATAAGTACACAAAGTACAGCAGTCTCCTTTCTGTGTGTCAGTTATTATTTTCCTAATAAAGCTTTTTTAAAAAAATCATGGTAAAGTGATTGGTGCATTTTACAGCTGTGTAGCCAATTCATAAGAAATCTCAAGAATTCAATATGGGGCTCCCAAATTCCAGGCCTGAATACATATGAAGTTGCCCTGTCCAGCCAACCAAAATCCAAGGTCTCAGGCATAGTTCTATGCAGTGCTCCCCCCACCCTAGAAGGGTGGGAGAAGCTTGAAAAGCTACAGTTTGATATTCCTGGGGAGGGTCCAAGTGGATTAGAATGAGCCCCATCTGGTCCCCAGGAGGTCTTAAGAGTCAGCTGGGAAGGAAGTTGTAGGTAGAGTTATCGATTCTGAGGAGGAACCAAGAAGATTGCCAATCCAAAGATGACTCTCACCTTCAGTGCTAAAGTCGTACCTGCTCTACTCTTCACAAGCTTGTTGGATCTTAGTTTGCTTAACCATGCATACAATCTACTGTGCCCTTTAACCAAAATCATACTGATTTTGGCAGAAAGACAATATGGGACTCTTCATATGGACAGAATATGTTCTGTCACTGAAACCATGGTACTTTGCCCATCATTTTCTTTTTACGTGGCAAATGCTACCCAAATAAATCGCTGAAATTTTCTCCCTTGAAATATTGCCTGTAACAGGGGTGGGTAGACATTGTTTCCCTCAAGTACGTTCTATCAAGGGGCCCGCATGCAAAGAATGACCAAGAACGGATGGAGCTAGAAACAAAAGTGTTATGGATTAACTAATCTGAAAGGAGATTGCTTCAATTTTCACTGTAGCTACCCTTGGATGAGAATGTCCAATCCTATGGAGGTCTACTCAGAACTTAAGACCTGCTGGGTTTGACAGTATCACTCAAATAATTAGGTAAGAGGATTTTTTAGTACAACAAACCAAAATAACTACTGTTCTGGAAAACAAATGAAATTAATTCCTGTCAGACTTAAATGTGCCACACACACAAACACACATATACACAGAGAGTGCAAATAAGTACAAAAGGTAATATAAAACAACCCCCCATTTATTTTCATCAAATAAAATAACATCCTTTCAACTTCTACTGAAACTACATAAAAGTGGATCACTGTTAAAAGCCAGGAAAACTGAGAGGGCATGCAAGAAGGAAGAAATTCTGATCAGATGGAGGAACAGGGCAGCTTTAGGAGGTGTCAGAAGGAGCATAAAATTAGGTTGGAGCCACAGGTGGCCCCCAGACCACAGTTCACCCACTTGTTTTATATAGGAATGACACTAGGCATGCAGCATTCAGCAGCTACTACTTTTGTGCAACAGTCTTTTCTTATATCATTGCAACATCCAGATGCTTCAGCAGCTGCAGAACACCTACACAAAGCACACAATAGCTTCAGAGTGTCACATGGATATTAAAACACTAAAGTTCTGTGTTTGTTAAGAGGACACTACTGAATTGTACCATGTTATAAAAGGGAGAATTGGCAGAATTCAAGTCCAGTTGACAGAGTGAGCACACAGCCAAATTACATTTCACTTCATGGAGTAAAATCTCATCTATCAATGGAGCGGCTTATGTAAAGTTTTGCAGAACATGAACTTTGACATGTGGTTATATGAAACTCCTAAACAGCAGAGCTTCCACCAAGTTTTTAGTCACTACCTTGAAAAAGAACACTGTCCTTTTCTGGACAAATATGCAATTTTAATAAAAAAAGATTCATTTTACTAGAAAATGGTTCAAAGGACAACAGTGCAAACAAGCATATAGACTAAGTAAGCCACATGCTTAGCAAGGTCAGCCACAAATAAGCAAAAAAAAATAATTTTTTTTTTTTTTAATTCACGGCACTTATAGCCAAGTGAGACCAGAAAATATTGCTCTTTGGAGCCTGGATATTTTGGAAGTATACCAACAGCTAATGAAATAATTATGTCCCATCTTAGAAACAAACATCTCATTTTCTCTTATTATTCCAAACAAAGGAAAAGCCAATCTTCACCCGCCCACAACTTACATGCATTTAACTTGTGTGCATTCAGCTTTATGCACAATAACAACAACAATAAAAATTAAAAGCAGGAGGAAAGGGGACAGGCATCCAAGGGGAAAAAAAGACTTTGGCAATCAGAGGCTAAACTAGAGGGTTGGCAAAACTGACCCCTGCTGGGGGCACAGAAATCACCTGAGAAATCTGTGTGTGCTACTTTTCTGTGCCTTAGTTCCCCTCATGTTTACACAGCACACCTTCCCTCCCTTACAGGGAAGTGTTTGTTTAGCACCTCCTGAGGGAAGAAGCTGCAAGGGATTCCCATTTTCCATCCTCCTCCATTTGCTGTTTGGGCTCTGTTTGCCCTCCCTCAAGCCAACTCATGTGCTGGGCAGGAGCAGCCCCGAAAGAACTTGGGAAGGCTGGCCAGGGAGCTCCAGGCTAAGCCCAGAAGACCCTGGGCGCGTCTCCCCTCTTCATCTCCAGCCCATGAAGAGAGAAGAGAAAGGGCTGGAGGAGCACCGATTAGAAATAGGGTGTTTAGAAAACGGATTATCTAAACCTTTAAAGCAAATAATCACAGACGTCTCCGTGCTTGTTGTAACACTGAAGCAGGGAAGTCTGCTGGTTGGCTCACCAGCTGAATAAGGACAAAGCAGAGACTGTTCCCTTCCAAGGAAAAGTCTCATGCAACAACGTCACTTGCTTTCTGAGGCAAAATGCAAAACAGAAGTCTGGCCCACCAACACTGTAGCAGCATTAAAGCCACAAATACCCAGCTCTGCTTTGCTTCCAAAGGAGGAATTTATGCCATGTCATCCCAAAAGGGAAACATCAGGTTAGAAAGTGAAGAGAATCGGAATTCAGTACACATAGACGTGTTTTGTGTGTGTGTGTGTGTGTGTGTGTGTGTTCAGTATGTCCTGTTTTACAAACTGTCATAGTGCTTTTTTTTACTTGAGTAATATATAATGGGGACACGGGTGGCGCTGAGGGTTAAACCACAGAGCCTAGGACTTGCTGATCAGAAGGTCGGCAGTTCAAATCACCGCAGTGGGGTGAGCTCCCATTGCTCGGTCCCTGCTCCTGCCAACCTAGCAGTTCAAAAGCACGTCAAAGTGCAAGTAGATAAATAGGTCCCGCTCCGGCGTGAAGGTAAACGGCGTTTCCGTGTGCTGCTGCTCTGGTTCGCCAGAAAAGGCTTAGTCATGTAGGCCACATGACCCGGAAGCTGTACGCCGGCTCCCTCAGCCAATTAAGCGAGATGAGCACCACAACCCCAGAGTCGGCCACAACTGGACCTAATAGTCAGGGGTCCCTTTATCTTTTACCTTTATGTTAGCTTCACCATTACTTGAAGGTATCTCGTTTTGAAATGAACTACCGTATTTTTCGCACCATAGGATGCACCGGCCCATAGGATGCACCAAGTTTTTTGGGGGGGAAATAAAGAGGGGAAAAATTATTCCCCCCCCCCAGGCGCTTGTGGGGCTGGCAGCGGAGAGAAGCGCTCTTCTCCCCGCTGCCTGCCTGCAGACCAGGTCCGGGGACAGCGGGAAGACGCGCTGCGCCTCCCAGCTGTCCCCGGAGCTTGCGGGGCTGGCAGCAGGGAGAAGCGCTCTTCTCCCCGCTGCCCACCTGCAGACCAGGTCCGGGGACAGCGGGACGACACGCTGCGCCTCCCCGCTGTCCCTGGAGCTTGCGGGGCTGGCGGCGGGGAGAAGCACGCGTCTCCCCGCCGTCAGCCTCCAAACCACATTGGGAGACAGCGGGATGGCGGCATTCCGCCTCCCCGCTGTCCCCCGACCTTCTGGGGCTGGCGCTGCGGCTCTCCTGAAGCCTGGAGAGCGAGACGGGTCGGTGCGCACCGACCCCTCTTGCTCTCCAGGCTTCAGCGAAAGCCTGCATTCGCCCCATAGGACGCACACACATTTCCCCTTCATTTTTGGAGGGGGAAAAGTGCGTCCTATAGGGCGAAAAATACGGTAAGTTTAAGCCCTGATCCCCAATTAAGACAACTCAGAAAGTCCAATTATGAGAAAGCAAAAGCTTCCAGACTTCTCACAGCCATGCAGAACAGGGGAAGGGGAGTCATGGGGCAGACTAGGCTTGCTCAAATAGCACTCCTTCCATTTAGTACATGGGTAGGCAAAACTAAGGCCCAGAGGCCAGATCCGGCCCAATCGCCTTCTAAATCCGGCCTGCGGACAGTCCAGGAATCACGTGTTTTTACATGAGTAAAATGCATCTCTGGGTTATTTGTAGGGCATAGGAATTCATTCATTATTATTTTTTCAAAATATAGTCCGGCCCCCCACAAGGTCTGAGGGACAGTGGACCGGCCCCTGCTGAAAAAGTTTGCTGACCCCTGATTTAGCATCTCATCCAAATGCAGCCAATAGGTTGATTTTTATCAGTGGTTTTAGGGTTTTTAAAGAGATGTTTGCTTAAGTATCAGTAGCAAATGGGATATATATATATTTGTTTTCTATCTGCCCTGGGAAAATCTCCTGACTCAGCATAGCCTGGGCCCCTTTTTCCATGGCATGCATCAGTTTTGCTACAATTGCCATGGCTGAGATTCCTATTCGGCAGTAGCTTGGGATGGGGGTGTCTCTACCTTCTCCAATTACAGGACAATATCCAGGGTCTGGCAACATACTGCACCAAGACTGCCAAAACTCAGTCTTGTAAGTTAGTAAAGGGTACAGTTTACATAACATTCTGTTTGCACTGTCTGGAGTTTCGTTGGATACAGAGAAATGAGTTGGCATGGATGAGTGAGAGGACTACTGAGAATATGAGCGTTGAGAAAGAACACGAGAGTGAGGGGGGCAAGATACAGAGTACTATTCACTAACCAGGACCACTTCCCTGCACAAGAAGGGGGGGGGGGAGAGATTGTTTTAAAAAAGAAAACTGGACACTGCACTCCATAATTGCCCCAAGCCTTTCAGATCCTGTGTTTCAGATGCTTATGACAAAAGAATGGGATCTTTGTCCTGTAGCTTGAAAGCAGACTGGAAATAATTCAGTTCAAATAAAATTTAAATCAGATGTATCTTCTCTATACACAGACCATTCTAATGAAAGACCTCCAGCCACAGCCATTCAAATGCTGATGAACAGGTAATTCTGGTTCAAATGCCATTTTCCCAATCAAATATAATTTGTTGAATCAGGAAAAAAAAACCCCAGCCAGCTAATTTCAGCACTCCCTCCTCCTGCCTTCATGTGCCCAGCATCATAGAATACACCTTGAGAGTTTTAAGCAAGAGGGTTTTTGTTTTGTTTTTGCAATCTTCATAGCAGGAAACTTGTGGTTTTAAGTGCACCTTACACAATAGGAAGTCGGGGAAATGCTTGACCTCACTGGTCACTCCCAATCAACAAATCCTACTTTGTTGGAACTAGGCATGTGAAGTTTAAACCAGGCCACCATTGCCTTAATGTTAGTATATAATTCATGTGCTTTCATGCAAGGTTTATACACCTTGCATGGTAGCACATAATTTATACGCTAACATTAAGGCAATGGTAGCCTGGTTCAGATTTCTCTTGCATAAAAGTGTATAAAAAAATTTCACACACTCACATTCTTCATTTCTCAGATTTATTTGTCAAGATCCTGCTTTATCAGGTCAAAAACTCTGAAAATAGTTAACCATGGATCACACATGTTGCACAGTGCAGATGCCAGTAAGAAACATCAATGGCTTCTAACGAGAGATGAGCATTTATACTAAACTATTTGGAAAGTGTAGAGTTATACCTCGTGTTGCATTCTGCTCTAGTTACGGACTTTCAGCTTACGAATGCAGCAAACGCGGAAGTGTTTACTTCCGGGTTCGCCGCCCGCGCATGCGCAGAAGCGCTCGATCGCGCCGTGCACATGCACAGAAGAGGCGCTCTAGTTGTGGACTTTTCAAGGTGCGAATGGCACCCCAAAACGGATTAAGTCCTCAACTAGAGGTACCACTGTACTATTTTTTTATCTTTTCCCCTCCTCACCAAATTAGAAGTCCCATCCTGCTGCTCTGTTTCCTCTTTCTATTAACAAAGCAGATTTTGTTTTATAGTTACAATTTTCAGAGAAAATGATTGATTAAATACTACCTGTAATCCACCCTCATTATGGAAAGCAGCAAGGGAGGAAAGATTTCTTATCCTTGTACCTTAACCCCCACTTTGGGGCCTTACAGGTCATTCTAACAGAAGAAAGTGAGAAAATTCACAGCACACCTTTCAGTTCCACTTGCAAGAAGCCAGGGTGGAAGCAATAACTCAGCCAAAGCTTCTACCCTGGGCAGGTTTTCTTACTACTGTATTTATTTAGCAGCATTTCAAGACTACTTAATATTTTTTTTAATCCCTGAACAGTCTAAAAAAACCTAAAAGCAACTAAAATAATATAATAAAAACAGTAGAATCATGGAGTTGGAAGAGACCCGAGGGCCATCTTGTCCAACTGCAGTGAATAAATCTCAACCCACAGTACCCCATCCAATTTTAAACCATACCAGACCCTGCTTATCTTTGCAAATGGGCAACCAGTTTAATTTTATTATTACTAGGATGTAATAAAAAACAGGAAAACACAGGAATTCTGAAATAACAAGATCTGATATACATATAGTCAATGCTTTATTTGCTCCTACAATGTATCTTCCTGTGACTTGCAGTGCTGAGCATCTACTGTCTTTCCTTAACCAGGCTAACTCAGAAAAGCAGTGCACTTGCCTCTGCCAGGAGAAACCCAAGGAAAATATGTCCCTATTGATTCTCCTCAACTTCTCCTTGGATTTCAATACCATTGACCATGGTATTCTTCTGGAGCATCTGTCCAAGTTGGGGGGTGGCGGCACTGCTTTGCAGTAGTTCTGGTCCTGTGTGAATGGTCATTTTCAGAGGTTTATGCTTAGGCAGTGCTCTTTGGCTCCATGCAGCTTTCAATGTGGGGTTCCTCTGGGTTCCATTTTATCCCATATGCTTTTTAAAATCTATATGACACCACTGAGTCATCTGGAGCTTTGGAGTGTGTTGCCAGCAAGTAGCTGGTTGGTGTCACACAGCTCTACTTCTCCTTTACGTCTGCGGGTGATGTTGTAGACCAATGTCTTGCCTCGGTAAAGGATGAGAGCCAAAGAACTAAAGCTCTATCCAAATAAGAGGGAGGGACTGTTAGCGGCATGGTCCCCTAGACCTAATAGCTTGAAGGTTGCCTGTTCTTGATGGGGTTTCATTCCCTCTGAAGGCGTGAGCAAGTAGCTTGAGGGTACTGATGGATCCTTTGCTATCGCTTGACGCTCAGATGGCCTGGTGGCATGGAATGCCTTTCATTAGCTTCAACCCTATCTGGACAGAGAGAGCCTAACTCCGGTTGTCTATGCTCTGGTAACCTCTAGGTTAGATTACTGCAATGTGCTATATGTGCGCTGCCTCTGCAGATGGTTCGGAAAATTCAGCCGGTACAGAATTCAGCAGCCAGGCTGCTGACCAGGGCAAGATGGTTTGAGAATATTACACTGATCCTGGCCCAACTGCACTGGCTGCCACTTAGTTTCTGGGCCCAACTCAAAGCGCTGGTTTTGACCTATAAAGCCTTAAATGGTTCAGGACTGCAGTGTGTCAGGGAGTATCTCTTCCTATATGAACTGACCCGGACCCTGCAGTCATCATCTAAGGCCCATCTTCGTGTGCCTCCTCCACAAGAGGTACCAGAGGGTGGCAACATGACAACAGTTGTGGAATGCTCCCCTGGGAAGCTCACCTGGTGTCTTCATTAGTATCTTTAGGCACCATGCGAAAACATTTCTTTATAACCAGGCCGCCTTGGGCTGATAGAGCATTCTATGGTTTTTAAAAATGTATGGGGGGGGGCTATTGGTTTGGGGTTTTTTTTTGTTTTATTATGCATTTTGTGTTCTCGTTTTGTATTTTTATGTTGTGAACCACCCTGTGATTTTTGGACGGAGGGTAAAATACAAATTTAATAACGAATAAGAATAATTAGCTAACTTGGAGCAGCCTCCTTACAAATGATGTCAGAGAGGCACACCAGAAAGACTGCCAGGTCAGAAATAGTACCCTGGAAATATTTTATTTTCAGCTTTGTAAAGGAGGAAGAAAAGTTAGCTTTGGAGTTGGGTTTTCTCCACCCCACCCCCATCCCATTTTGGGTATCAAGAATTCATTCTACCACATGGGAGACAAAGGGTCACATCCACACCATTTATTTAAAGTGCTCCTATATCATTTTAACAGTCACTGCTTCCCCTCCCCCCCAAAAAAAATAATAATCCTGGGAACTGTAGTTTAAGGGACTTGAGTACTATAGTCCTAGCAACTCCAGATATCCTTAACCTACAGTTAATTAGTTTCCAGGATTCTTTGAGGAAGCCATAACAGTTAAAGGTGGTATAAGACTGCTTTAAATATACAGTGTGGGTGTAAACGAAATAAGGTACCCACAACAAATCTATTAATGAATCTTTTGCCTCTGATTAAAACAGATTAAACTAGGAGTCACAATTATAATTGAGCCTCCACATATGACACAGTAAAGGCACGCAGCTTTATTTTGCTTGCAAACTTACCTCCTGCATACATAACTGCCAGCATAATGGAAGAGATCCAGGACACTTTACTGCTAGATGCTTCGAAGATGATTTCTATCTCTTTAAAGAATACCGTGATGGATTTTGGGAATGCATAGGAAAAGCCTATAGAGATAAAGGCACCAACAACTACTGCCCAGCCCCACCCTCCTTCTGGTGGCGTGTATCCCACGGGGCCTCCAATTGCTGGTGGCATCTTGATTGAAGTGGTAGCAAATTCAACTAGAAATCAAAGATCTGTGAAGAAAACAGAGTAAGATCATTAGGGTTGCGGAAGCATTCCATTTTATTTTTTTCTAAGTCTCTTGAAATGAGACACATTCTACAAGCTGAAACTTCCCTCTACTCTTGCACAGAAGCTTATGAGAGGAACACTCCATCTGAATGAAATCCAACATTTGAATTTTGACTCACAGGGCTGTTTTTTAAACAGCTGAAGAGTATAAAAACCCATAGAAATTAACACTAGCTTTAGGTTGCATTTGGATGCAATGCTTGCACATGGTTTAGTGCTGTAAGAAAAAGCCTTGCCTCCCACTGGACTCCCCCTGCCTCCTCCAGTGCAGTCCTAAAAAGTTGTTTGGAAGGTCTATGGGAGGCTACGGCCTCCACACCCAGGCAAACTGTGGTTATTTATGATTAATGAAAACAAAGAAATCAGTTTCTTAACTGTGCTTTGAAGCTGGCTTCTTTTTCACCGACCATTGTGATTAACCACAGCTTGTACAGTGGTACCTCGGGTTAAGAACTTAATTTGTTTTGGAGGTCCATTCTTAACCTGAAACTGTTCTTAACCTGAGGTACCACTTTAGCTAATGGGGCCTCCCGCTGCCGCGTGATTTCTCTTCTCATCCTGAAGCAAAGTTCTTAACCCGAGGTACTATTTCTGGGTTAGCGGAATCTGTAACCTGAAGCGTCTGTAACCCAAGGTACCACTGTATGGGTTTGATGCTATGGCAAGCTGTGGTTAATTTAAGACAAAAAACAAAACTGTCCAAACTCCTCTTTGTGGCCACACTGGAGGGAAAGTGTGCGATCCCAGGGGGAAACAAGTTCATTCTCATTATGTAAAACAATGTTACAGCATTAAGTTCAAATCAGCATTTATTCTTTCTGGCAATTAGGTTTCTGAATTCCAGAACCAAATCGTATCAAAAGCTTCTTGTTTATGGGCATTTGCAATGCCAAGGCTGGATTTGAACAGCTCAAGGTTATGCCACCCTGAAACCCATGTCCATTTAAAGGCCAGAGACCACTACTGGCATTTCTTTCTTCTGAAGTTATTTACCTATTATAGGAAAAACTAGTTTATAAAATTTGCAAGCTTAAAAATATAAGGTTCGCTTTTTAGGATACATGGTCTGAGCAACTAGAAATAAAACAGAATAGATTAATTGTTGGTAATCTGGGATTTTCAAGTAAAATGAGTTAGTAATAACTAGAAATCTCTGGTGAGTCTCTTTGTTCAGCATTTTCAAAAATACTCTACGATAAATTATGCTGTGAACCACCTTTTTTTTAGGATATATGGTTTTATATATATATATACAGCCTTAAGAAAGGATGCAGGGGCTCACAGTACAAACACTGCTGTGAACCACCTTGAGATCTTTGCATGAAGGGCAGATACAAATTTAAACTTAAAAATATGAAAAATATAGATACTGTTCATGCTGGATAGCTAGGTCCTGAAGTCAGAGATAGTTACACAAAACTTCGGCAATAAAACAGATGCATGAAGTATAAATTACAAGCAAGGACAAGGACCTAGAAGTTGCATAATAGTTGCAAAAGTTTCTCCCACAAGACATATCAATTACAAAGCATTTGGCTGCTGAAATGGTTAGGAAATCATTGCATTTCCAGTCAACAGCATTAGTTCCAATGAGCATGACTTTCACAGAGGTTTATTTAGGCTACATCTTCTTAAAAGGGCCAACAATCAGCACATACCATCAATCAGAATTATGGGAACCAAATCCCAAAGAACAGTTGAGTTCAAGAGTGTTGGAGTGCATCCTGGGTTCACTACAAACATAGTGACACACCAATTCAAACCATGCTGCCCCACTTGACCACCATAACACTATCAAGTCAGCCTGGTTTATAAGAAACCATCCCAACCTCAGCCACAACAAAAGTTTGCATGAATCACACTTTGGACTGGTGGTGTTCAGCAGAGAGAATATCCTCTGGGGCTATTCCAATATAAACAACAACATGTTTTGAATTTTAATGTCTACATGTTCACTATCCCTTAGTATCACAGCAGAAAAAGCCACAAGTCCATATTCCTAAAAGGAGTAGAAGGAGGCAGTATGGGAAACTAACCCAGCACTTCAGTATTTTTTATCGCTTCTGCACAGCTATGACCACTTAATAAATAAAATTGTTTTTAAAAAAAGACAGAAGGAAATTGCACACACCTTTTCTTCAACTCTGCCTAAAACATTCCACATCCTATTGTCACTGTGCACCTTCTCCTATAACCCTTTTTCAAATATTGGGACTCCTATTGTTCTACATTAGTCCACTTAACATTAGTTCTAGAACCACACTTTTCCATTTGGTGCTTTGAGGGACCCATTCTTAGCTACTTTGCCAGAAGCTCTCAGGATCCCTAATGGTCACTGCTCTCCATGGTAACATTGCCCAAGATTTTCTGAACCGACACCAGATACTCATCTATTGCCAAATGCTCTGCAATGCTGCTGTTGCTCACTATTTCCTGCTACGCCTTTTGGGGTCTAAGTGTTTAAATCTAAGACTTTTAACATGTCCGGAGAGCACACTAATTAGCTAAAACATTTTCTGAAAAGGTAAGAAGTCCTGTATTAGTATCAAATGAGTTCTCTTCATCCTTGAGGTCAAAGGACTGCTTTCTTAATTAGATGGTAGATGGGTCTTAGAAGGTATCAAGACTCCAGAAAGAAAGGGTCTGAAAGAGCAAACCTGAAAGAAGGAGACCAGAAGCTGAGACTGGGAGTGGACAGGATTTTAAAGAACACATTTTCTGGTGTAGAAAGGTCCAAGAGCCCTAATACCAAACCCTTTACAGTCACTCTTGAAAAGAGCCCTGAAGGTCAGTAGACAAGTCTAAATTTAGCAGTGGTAGATAACAACAGAAAGTTCTGATAGGTGCTTCTGTGCTTTGTATAGGCTTCTTGAGTTCTGAATTCCTGACTGTTTTGGAATGTACTGTAGCTCATGCTGCAGATTTCCCAGCATCACAGTGCCATTCTTGCCACTTTAGGGTATGCTGAAGCCTTAATGGGTGCTGCAGCACACTATTTGTCAACATAACCCAATAACTATATTTGGCATCTTAACAGCATAAAAATTACTCCAAATATTATAAGCACTTAGGGATGAGGAGATCCATCAGAAGCACAGCATTCTGACCTCCTCCTCCCATTTTGGAGTCATTCCAGAGCAATGAATCAAAATGAGGAAGCAACAGTTATTTATTTTAACTGGGGGCGGGGGGGGACGGGGAGATACTAATTCTGTAGCAAACTTTGTACCTCTAGTTTTCTGGGTGGAAAAGGGGAGGTTCCCAGATTTACTGAGCCTGCACAAACTAACAGGCTTGCACAAACTTCAGTCTCAAGATAGTTATTTGTTTTTTAAATAAGCTCTACCAAAAGCTGTATCAAAAATCCTCACCATACTAGTACTCAAGTAGCCAAATCTCATGAGGCAATGCAGCCCTCAAAAGAAAGAAAAGTTTGCCCACCCCTGCTTTATCAGATGGCTGCAGAAAAAGGATCTTTATCTCAGAATTTAATTGCTGCTTAAGATCAGCAACATATATTATTTATTGCACATACTTTTCCTAGCTAGGAAACTATTGCGACACTCAATGAGGTTTGTGAATTTAGTTTTAAGCCTGCTTCATGTTTTTTACATTTTTCATTAGGTTAGTTGAACTTTAAACTATAGGCTTTTGTTTTGATGGCTTTATACGGTGGTACCTCGGGTCACATACGCTTCAGGTTAAAGACTCCGCTAACCCAGAAATAGTACCTCGGGTTAAAAACTTTGCTTCAGGATGAGAACAGAAATCGTGCTTCAGCGCCGCAGCAGCAGCAGGAGGCCCCATTAGCTAAAGTGGTGCTTCAGGTTAAGCACAGTTTTAGGTTAAGAACGGACCTCCGGAACAAATTAATTACTTAACCCGAGGTACCACTGTATTAAGATCTGGGCCATAAAGCTGGGCCATAAAGAAGACTGATCACCGAAGAATTGATGCTTTTGAATTATGGTGCTGGAGGAGACTCTTGAGATTCCCATGGACTGCAAGAAGATCAAACCTATCGATTCTGAAGGAAATCAGCCCTGAGTGCTCACTGGAAGGACAGATCCTGAAGCTGAGGCTCCAATACTTTGGCCACCTCATGAGAAGAGAAGACTCCCTGGAAAAGAGCCTGATGTTGGGAAAGATTGAGGGCACAAGGAGAAGGGGACGAAAGAGGATGAGATGGTTGGACAGTGTTCTCAAAGCTACCAGCATGAGTTTAACCAAACTGCAGGAGGCAGTGGAAGACAGGAGTGCCTGGCGAGCTCTGGTTCATGGGGTCACGAAGAGTCGGACACGACTAAACAACAATATTAAGATCTTTTACTTTAAGGAGGTTAGGAGCATTATTCTAACCACTATATCCTGATAAAAATGATGCTTTTGTTCTTATATTTAACTTATTTTTGTATCAAAACAATGCAGAACCAGAATTTACAATGTAGCCCCCCCCTTCATATAGCCATATTGGTTTTACTGTTTTTAATCAAGACTACCACAACAAACAATGACAATGCATACAGCCAAGTCACATTTGAACCTTAAGAAAGAATTCATAAGATGCACACTAACACAAAACCCTATTAACTTAACTATTCTCTCCAGCCCTCTTCCCATTGTGTATTAGATGATAGCAGTTGTTTTTACCTTCATTCACCAGTTAAGAAATCACAAGCAGAAGTCTTAATGCCAGCTAAGGTCAGTGTTCGAAAATCCCATTGTTCTTAGGCAAATTTTGCAACTGGGAATTTCATTGAGCTCTGGGCGCAGTACTGAGCCTAAGATTTCAGATTAAAACTGCAGAATGGAAGGAGAAAGGAGGACCTTTTTTTGCCTCCCCACTTCCAGCTACACTCTGAAGACTGGAGAAGAAACCCTCTTAAGAATATTAAGGGGGTGGGCAGCAGAAGGACTAGGCCGTGTGAAAAATGAACATAATATTTTAGCTGCAGTTCATTCATTTTCAGCTTTGTATTCTTGTTATTAAAAAGTGTGCCTAGACATTCCGCTGTTGCACCCACAACCTTGGTTTAGCTCCTAGCTTCCTTATCTCGGTTTCTAACAATATCTAAGGGACACAGTAGTCTGGAATACAGCTCAGATTTTTGATACAGATACCCATAAGTATAATATGCAACAGACATCCTTGATCATTCCCAAGTTCTATTAAAAAAAACCATACATGGCAGTATGATGTACACAAGATGCTTTATGAAGAGATGAGATGCTCTTAATGTAGAAGAGATAGCCCTACTTTGCATATAGTTATGCACTGTACACAGTCATGTTCAAAGTGAGCTACTGATCAAAGTCAAGAGCATTTAACACAAGGACTTTCCTGCACTACAGCTTGCTGCAGATATTTTGTTTTACTTTCACTGCCGCTCTATCACTGCCTAATATCAAAAGGGCTGATACGTGAGGCAATTGCCTCATTTAGGGGGAAACAGTCCAAAGGCAAACTTTGAAAGTCTCATTAAAGGTAAAGGTAAAGGTACCCCTGCCCGTACGGGCCAGTCTTGACAGACTCTGGGGTTGTGCGCCCATCTCACTTAAGAGGCCAGGGGCCAGCGCTGTCCGGAGACACTTCCGGGTCACGTGGCCAGCGTGACATCGCTGCTCTGGCAAGCCAGAGCCGCACACGGAAACGCCGTTTACCTTCCCGCTGGTAAGCGGTCCCTATTTATCTACTTGCACCCGGAGGTGCTTTCGAACTGCTAGGTTGGCAGGCGCTGGGACCGAGCAGCGGGAGCGCACCCCGCCGCGGGGATTCGAACTGCTGACCTTTTGATCGGCAAGCCCTAGGCGCTGAGGCTTTTACCCACAGCGCCACCCGCGTCCCTCATGAAGTCTCATTACTATACACATTTGAGGATCACAGCCCTCTTAAGTTGAGCTCACGCTGCTTTATACTCATACCAAGACATCCTCTTTCGGTCAGCTCCATATATAGACGCATAGTAAGTGGACATCAATATACGTTCCAGCAGTTGCACAGTTTTCTATCTCCTTTGGCTGAAACAGATGCTCCCATGAAGAGCTACTCTTTTTCTCCCTATACAGAGATAATTTGTGTATGGGAAGAATGTATTTCATGAAGTAACTCTCTTTAATAACCACAGTTCTGTCAGCCATGCCAATGCATCCATTCTCTGCTTCAGGGTGGGAGATGAATAGTGCAGGCTCTTGGAAACTAACTAATAAACAGTTTTAGCAATGTTGCAGAGAGTCAGAGATATCTTCAACATCAGAGGGAAAACGTTTGCTGACCAAAGGTAACAATTTAGGAAGCTTACTTCTATGTTTACAAAAGAAATAAAGAGCTGTTGTGAGTCAGCTCAGCAATGCCCAACCACTTTTTGTACTTCCACTGAATCAGACACATTATTGCAAAACTGCAGTGAAGAAAAAAGTGCTTTATTAGGTGAGGTGTTGATCACAGTTGTTAATACTTGCTTATGGCTTAATGTGCCAAAGCATTGTCTCAGTAGCACTAAAAGGCAGGGAGCACCCATAAGGAGTACCTCGGTTTTAAATCTTCTTTTGCTGTGCAAATACTGACACACTGAATGCATTAGAAATTTTCCTGAGCTGGTCACAGTTTCAGTGAATTCAGCTCAAGTAACACTGTGCTAGTTTATTGCTTTAAGCCCCTAAGGCAAATTTGATGTATACACTGTTTTGCAGGCTTATTTCCATGAGTGTGGGGCTCATTTCCTTCTCCATCCTAATATGAAAGAGAAAAGACAATAGCCAGTTCAGACAGCAACTTCTACATGCAAAAGTTTCCTCAAAGTTTAAAGCAGAGCTTGTAAAGTCTCCAGCTTTGTTTGGAAAACACTGCTACGTGTCAGGCGTGCTTGGAAGTGGAATTCAGAGATACTAGCCAAGGATAGTTATTTTAAAAGCCACATTTACAGTAAATAAGATGGTTGAGTCAAATGTGATGCTGCAAATGAATAAAAAGCATTTTCCCAGGCTCTATGAATAGGGACTAAATGTTGGTAGAAAGAGAAGAAAATTGAATTAATTCTTATTTAGGCAAGGAGAGGTATGGGTCATTCACGAAGTTTCTACTTCAGTTAGGGTGTTGAAGCAAAGTAGAAAGTCCCAGGATGTTGCATAAATTCCCAGGATGTTTTTTAAACTGTGCCACTTTATGAAGAAGCAAACTTTATAATTGTAGAATTACACAGCACTTTCAAAGTACTGTAAATTCAGCAACATAATTATCTGACATAGGATTCTCTTTACAATTCTTTATAGAGGACACAGTAACAATTTTCTCATATCTAAGTCCAGGAAGGAACATTCAGCTCCAAATCTTGGAAACACGCAGTTGTGTTTCCCACTCGCTAACTTACAGGACAGTGCCACCACAGAATATGGTATTCAAGAAAGCTGCTACCATCCATCCATTTATTTATTTTACATTAGATTAGATTTATATGCCACCCTACATCATAAGATCTCAGGGCAGTTCACAAGATAAAGTCCTACCTCACAAGGTTGTTGCAAGGATAAAATGGGGAGGAGAACTATGCATCCTCCCTTGAGCTCCTTGGAGGGCAGGGTGCGTTATAAATGTAATCAATAGTAAGATTTCTACCATCCCAGTGAGAATCATGATCACCATATGAGTAGTTAAGTCTCGTGTTCCTATGAGTTTTTCCATGGGATGGAATAATCTTGTTTATGGGAAGGAGTTAGTGCTGTCACCCAGTAATAGAGATAGTGCAGCACAAACCTACACAGGTTTATTCAGAAATTGGCCCCCACTGTGCTTGGTGGGGCTTGGGGTTAGGAAAATATGCACAGGATTACAATGCTGAGAAAACACATGCAATTCTTAAGGCTGGGGATAACTAAATGCAGTCTTCTACCCTGCCAGCAGGAGCCCTACCAGGTCATTAGAGGAGCAAACAGTGCACTTCCTCTGTTCATTTGCAGGGTTCCAACACACACACACAGCAACAATTTCCCTCCCATGTACAACAATTAGAAGGAAACAAACACCAACAGCTCCTAGGCTAGGATAATGTTCCCCTGGTTTAGGGGGTTTATTGTGGAGAGGGGCACTGGGAAGAAATTTGACCCAAGCCTCCCTGCTCCCCGCAGCTTGCCTCCAGCACACCACCTTTTTGCCTTGCCCTACTTACTTCAGGTTAGCCTTGCCCTACTTACTTCAGGTTAGCCTAGGACTTGCCAATCAGAAGGTTGGCGGTTTGAATCCCTGCAACGGGGTGAGCTCCCATTGCTTAGTCCCTGCTCCTGCCAACCTAGCAGTTCGAAAGCACGTCAAAGTGTAAGTAGATAAATAGGTACCGCTCCGGCGGGAAGGTAAACGGTGTTTGGTTTGCCAGAAGCGGCTTAGTCATGCTGGCCACATGACCTGGAAGCTGTACGCCGGCTCCCTCAGCCAATAAAGCGAGATGGGCACCGCAACCCCAGAGTCAGTCACGACTGGACCTAATGGTCAGGGGTCCCTTTACCTTTACCTAAAGACAATTTACTACTATTGTCGCTGGTTTCTGAGAACACTTGCCCATGTACATCTACATTGCACAATCTTGAATGCCAGAAACTGATCTAACAAACATCACCACACAGATGCAAGGAAGCTAAGGAACACCAAAGACTGTACCAGATGGACAACTGCTGACCAGCATGAACATGACACACCTGTTCGGGCAACTGTAATGTTTTTCCAGCTCCTCTGTGGTGCAGAGGGAAAGAGGTGCAAGTATGAAGTACCTCTCTGTCACCAAATGTTTTATCAAAATCCAGCCAGTGTCACTTGCTCCTTCATTAACATCTTTGCAAATTACTACCATATTTATTAACAGCTAGTAAACACCTGATCCAGGGACGCAGGTGGCGCTGTGGGTTAAAGCCTCAGCGCCTAGGACTTGCCGATCGAAAGGTCGGCGGTTCGAATCCCTGTGGCGGGGTGCGCTCCCGCTGCTCGGTCCCAGCGCCTGCCAACCTAGCAGTTCGAAAGCACCTCCGGGTGCAAGTAGATAAATAGGGACCGCTTACCAGCGGGAAGGTAAACGGCGTTTCCGTGTGCGGCTCTGGCTCGCCAGATTCAGCTTTGTCACGCTGGCCACGTGACCCGGAAGTGTCTCCGGACAGCGCTGGCCCCTGGCCTCTTGAGTGAGATGGGCGCACAACCCCAGAGTCTGTCAAGACTGGCCCGTACGGGCAGGGGTACCTTTACCTTTACCTTTTAAACACCTGATCAGTGCAGGTACACAAACACACATATGAGCAGCCTTCATCAGGGCCCAATACCATATTTAGTTGCATCATTTTCTCTAGAGAGATAGTGTTGTCCTGCATTTGTCAAGTATTTTGCCCCTGGAGCTTAGCTTTGTTTGGACCAAAGTTTCCCAAAGCTCCAGTAGGTGTTAGCTGTACATAAGCCAGCCATTGAACATGGAGCAGAACATGCCCATCTACAGGGGCCCAGCTGTGCATGCCATTCACAGCCTTGATTTGCAGTAATATTAGCTAGGCACTGCTCTTAACATTGCTCCATAACTTGGCTGAACAAGTGGAACAGTTGGAAATTTTAAGTCTCTGACCAGGCCTATGTATTTTAAAAAACAACCGAGCATATAAACTTGCAAGCATTAAACCTGGAGAAAGATATTTCAGCAGTAATACCCAGGCCTCTGCTAAAAAAGGGAAAGGGTCTCCATGGACCCTCATACACTGGTAAGTTACAGAACAATGTCTAGCTTCTCCTTTCTAGTCAGAAGTCATTATAATAAGCTATGGCCAAGCAGCTTCAGGCACTCATGGATGGAATGGGATTTTGGCTGGACTTCAGGGCAGAAAGTGCCTTTGTCTTCCTGGTCAACACTCTGTATTGGTAGATAGGGGAAACATGGACCAATTACAAGCCAATTGTGCAGACGAAGTGCAGGGGTTCTGCAATGCTTCCGGTTCTATTTTTCCAGAAGGTTGACCTTGAAGGTGGTGCTGAGAGACTGATGAGGCTGTTCCTTTTCATGGGAGAGATCCAGGAAAGTTCCACAGGGATCTTTTATGAGGCTAACTGTATCTGGGGACTGGGGACAAGTCTATTTGGTATGCTCCCTTCTTGTATTCTCATCAAAGACAGGGGAGTCAGTGGCTTCCCTGGACGTCTTTCTAAAGTCTAGTAGCGGACTAGATGAGCGAGATACTCAATCCAGACTTATAACCTTTGGCGCACTGCCTAGAGTGGCAGTATATATGCTGATCTTGTTTGATGTCACAGTTGCTTAAAAATCAGATTCACAAACCAGGAATTCTCTAGGTCCAGGTTTGCCCCCGACATCCAAAGCTGTAAGTGATTTCGTAGGTTTGCTTCCTGGATACTACTTTGTTCCACTAGCTATAATTTTGTTTCCAGCCAAAATTAAGGGTGCAGGCCCACAAATTTAAGTCCAGCTATGCATCTTCATATCACACACACACAGAGAGAGAAAAACCATTGGCATTGAGCGACAAGACCCTTCTGTAGGTGTCACCAGATTTTGAAGCAGTTAGTTGCTACCAGAAACAGGGCTTTTTTCCAGTGCCTGCCCCTTGAGAAAGGTCTCCTGAAAAAGCTTGGCCAGATTTGCTCTACTGGCCCATTCAAGAAGGTCATAAGCATTTTCAGCTTTTTATATAAACAATTTGGCCACAATGTACACGATGCAAGTTGCTCCATTTGCTTTATTTCAAATTCTGGCTATGAAGTCCACCCTAATTAACTATTGTTGGGTTTGGGAGAGTCAATTTAATTGCAAGCATTAAACTAAAATACATTGGAATCAATATTTACCAGACACTGGCAGTAGTATCAAAATAATTAAAACATGAAAACATATCTAAAGTTTTACTGGAGTGGGTAAATAACAAACTCTGTTCTATATGGCAAGCATGGTCTTTCTCCTATCAGTTCATAAAGCAATTACCCTATACTGCCTCTGCTGCACAAGATTGGTTTACATAGTGCTTCTGAATAGGTTTAAATGCCTTTTATCTGGCTATGTGCACTTTTCAAATGGAGCTGTGTCACCACCCTATCTACAGAGGAAAACCTCTTCCCAGTTAATTGGATAGGTTAAAAAAACTGTAAGGCAGTTAAAAGGGGACAAACTTCTTGCTCAACAGAAAGAAAACGTCTGAACAGAACAAAATCTCAACAGTATTTATCTGAACAGGCACAAGCTGAAATAAAACTCATCATAGTCACTTTCCCCTCTTGTTTCATCTGACAAAAATAATTTGTTTCAAGTGGAGTTTTGCTCAGTCCCCTTGGCTAGAAGAAAATCTGGCTCTGCCTGGTATACGTGACTATCCGGGGCTTGTAAGGGCTCAGCACCACACAATAGACAATTGAGGGCCTCCTTGGTTATTGCAAAGCTCACAGGGTGAACTAAGGTCAGCAACAGGCAGACAGAGAACTACTGAGGGTTTTTCAACTAGTGGAAACGATACAACATTCCGTCTCACATCAGCCACAGAATATCCCATAAACAACCTGAAAAAAGAGATGTTCTTTGTGTGGTCAGTCTCTGAACTTGGGTAAAGGAAAGGCAGAAGACTGATAGACTTCTACAAAAGTGGCAGCAGCGCCTCTCCTTCACAAGAACAATGCAATTTGCCAGCACTTTAGATTCATAGCAGGTAAATATGTTTTTTAGGCCATCCACTGTGACACATAACAGTGACCAAGCTTTCCAGTTTTCTTGCTGGACGTTAATCTAAGCAGGAGTGGGGAGGAAAAAGGTGGCTTGGTGTTAAAATTGGTCTGTCTTAAGATGAAGTGTAGGAAGAACAACCTTAATAGACTAGGCCAGTGGTTCTCAAACTTTTTAGTCCAGGCCACACTTTCAGAATAAAAATTTGCTCGTGCCAGACTCAATTTTTTTATTGATGAGAAATACCATACATTGGAAAAGGAAAAGAAGCAACTCCTATCAGTGCTTGATTTATAACACAGAACACAACTACTTTATAATATGACCATGGGACATCCAGAAAGTATCCCCCGATTCATTGAAAAAAATATGGTAAACTTATTCTAGAACAGAGATGGGGAACCTGTGACTATACCGCTCATCATCTCAGAGTACTAGCCAATAACAGCTGGAGCGCCACAAGTCCCCCATCCCTCTATGAGAGATTAATTTGCATATATTTGTGCAGTGCTGGTTGTTGTTAAAATGGCACTACTTTTAAGGAATTGCATATACTTCCTTCAAACAGCATCTGGAACAACTATTTACTCCTCAGCCAACTGAAACCAAAGAATTAGATCACAGTATAAGCCAGATTCTGTTAAAATATCAAACGATTTCTTGAGAAGCAAATAAGGAGCTATTTATTTGTTAGTTGTTTTGGGCATCATCTGTACTGGCAGAACATATAAACTATAACTGGTCCCTCAAAAAATTCTACATAAAAAGAAAAACCAAATTCTTTGAATTCTCCACATTTGTTGCTGGACAATGTTGAGATACTTTATTTAAACAGTACTCTAAGAATTCAGAATATATTGATTCGAATGGATTAGTATATTTTTAAAGATTATCTACATAGTATTTTATAAAGTCTTGAAATGTTGTTGTAGGGTTTTTCCCCCCTGCGATAATAAAATTGAATGTTTATGAGGGTGTCAAGGAGTTCCTCCATCTAGTACATGTAATGCACTATAAAATGTATATTTTAAGGAGGGTGAGGAACAGGTTCACAAATGCATATTTAAAATGCTCTCTCCTGGCTTAAAAACAAAGAATGCAGAAATGGGGCAGAATGGGCTTACGGATAAACACACAAGTCGCACAGACCAAAAGTTTCATTTAGCAGCCTTCCAAGCAAGGTAAAGGGACCCCTGACTGTTAGGTCCAGTCGCGGACAACTCTGGGGTTGCGGCACTCATCTCGCGCTATAGGCCAAGGGAGCCGGTGTTTGTCTGCAGACAGCTTCCGGGTCATGTGGCCAGCATGACTAAGCCGATTCTGGCAAACCAGAGCAGCGCACGGAAATACCGTTTACCTTCCCAGCCGGAGCAGTACCTATTTATCTACTTGCACTTTGACATGCTTTTGAACTGCTAGGTTGGCAGAAGCAGGGACCGAGCAACGGGAGTTCACCCCGTCGCACGGATTCGAACCACTGACCTTCTGATCGGCAAGCCCTAGGCTCAGTGGTTTAGACTAAAGCACCACATGTGTCCCAGCCTTCCAAGTAGTTTCCTTCCAAAGTTATGCTTAAATATCCCTCTCAGGGACACCTCTAAATTCATACTTGTATGGTAAGTGTACAAATCTTGAGTTGGGAACACTAGCAGTTTGATGCCAGGAAGCGTTAGAAACTGAGATGTGAAAGCTAGGAGCTGAATGGCACCTTAAACCGAGGATATGGGCGCAACAATGGAATGTCTAGGCACACTTTTTAATAACAAGAATACAAAGCTGAAAATGAATGAACTGCAGCTAAAATATTATGTTCATTTTTCACACAGTTTAGTCCTTCCCCCTGCCCACCCCCTTAATATTCTTAAAAGGGTCTCTTCTCCAGCCTTTAAATAGTAGCTGGAAGTAGGGAGGCAGAAAAAGGTCCTCCTTGCCTTCCACTCTGCAGTTTTAATCTGAAATCTTAGGCACAGTAATGCATCCGCTGCTCAGAAACTGCTTCTGCTAATGAAATTGCCTATCACAAAATGTGCCTAGAACAACGAGAGTTTCAAACACTGATGCTAGGTGATTTTAGTACTAAAATGCACAGAGGTGGGAAACTCCACACAACTAAACTCACATCTAGGTGCCAAGATATGCTAGTTAGTCAAATTTGTTCTACAGCAGCATTTCAGATAGTGGGCCTTGGGCTGCTTCCTCATTTGCCTGTTCCCCTGCTCTCCCAGACATGCCTTAGTCCTGTTACAGTGGTACCACTGGTTACGAACTTAATTCATTCCAGAGGTCCATTCTTAAGCTGAAACCGTTCTTATCCTGAGGCGCACTTTCGCTAATGGGGCCTGCCTCTGGTGCGATTTCAGTTCGCATTCTGGGGCAAAGTTCGCAACCAGGAGCAGCTACTTCCAGGTTAGCGGAGTTCATAACACGAGGTACCACTGTGTTGGGATAGCACCTCCTTGCATGCTGTGAGAGGAAAGGGCCAGAGAAAGCGTTCAACTTATAGCGAGTGATAAAAAGTTAATATATAACAGCAGCAAACAGGAACAACAGACAGGGAATGGTTAAGGGGATGTGAGGGGAAAGAAGTTATACAAGAAAGAGGTGAATGTAAAATGACCAGGAAGGAAAGAAGCCGACACTTGGGGAGAGTGTGTGTTAAGGTACAAAATGAATGGGAAAGGAGAACAAGAGAAGAAGCTTCATGCGGTGGGTGAAAATACTTTGAGAATCATGTAGGGGTGGAAAGGGAACAACAGAGCTTCTGGATTAGCAACTCTGCCTAAAATGAGGAGGCTGCCACAAGAACTGCAGAACAAATGACTGTGCTTTTCATGAGTTGAGTAACTCCTTGCCAGAGGGGAAAGATGGAGCAGAAATTAGTAGGAAATGATTATTATGCCAAACGCTTCTTCCATCTGCCACCACTGGCTGCCCCACTGACGGCGGCTTGATGCACCCCATCTCTATCTCCTCCCACTCAATCCATGCAGTGGAGATGACTCTGCTTCGTCTCCTCCCCCCAAGCCCCATCTCATCTGCACTCACCCCACCTGCAGGATCTCCACAGCTGCTGCTTCCCACATCCCCAAGCCTGATCTACACACACCCCACCCGTATGATCTCTTGTGTTTGCTCCTTCGCTCATCCCCATGCCTGATCTCCAATTTCAAACATTGTGATATATTGTGATGCTTAGCTGCTGATATACAGTGGTGCCTCGCAAGACGAAAAGAATCCGTTCCGCGAGTCTCTTCGTCTTGCGGTTTTTTCGTCTTGCGAAGCAACCCTATTAGCGGCTTAGCGGCTATTAGCGGCTTAGCTGCTTAGAAAAAGTGAGAAAAAAGTGAAAAAAATCGCAAGACTCGCAAGACGTTTTCGTCTTGCAAAGCAAGCCCATAGGGAAATTCGTCTTGCGAAGCGCCTCGAAAAACGGAAAACCCTTTCGTCTAGCGGGTTTTTCGTCTTGTGAGGCATTCATCTTGCGGGGCACCACTGTATCACAATGTTGAAAACCAGATATCGCTCAGCCCTAATCTGTTATTATTTTGCATACCTAAAATTGTTGCTCATTATCCTTTGCTTATTATCCATTGTTTTGGTTCAAAAATTGCTCTGCAGAGGTAACTACCAGAGAGTTATCAAAATTTTCAAAAGTTGGGGGTCTGTGGCTTGGCTTTTAAAAAATAGAGGGTCCTCAGTAATTAGCTAATTGGGAACCATTGACCTAGATAATAATGAGGTCCTAGAAGAGGAAGACTGTCACAGAAGCTAACCAAAGGAATGAGAGCAAGAGAAGGCAAACTGGAAAAACGGAATAATCAGAGGAAAGGTGCACACAGGTAGGAGCTGTAGGTGAGAGGGGCTGAGGCTCATGTGAAGTTTTAAAAGCATGTGACAGAGGCTATCATTGGCTACTAGCCATGACTGTGCTCTTTCTTATTGGAGGCAATATGCTGCTGAATACCACTTGTTGGAAACTACAGAGCAGGATAGTGCTCTCCTCCGCTCAGGCCCTGCTTGGGGGTTTCCCACAGGCATCTGGGTGGCCACTGTGAGAACAGGATGCTGGACTAGATGGGTCTGATCCAGCAGGCTCTTCTTATATTCTGCTATATTACCAGTCCAGCACAATTGCTGGACATCAAGTATGAAGTAACATTACTGTCTACCTCCTTCAAGCTGAAATCAAGTTTTAAGAATTTTAGGTTCTGAAAAATATTCCAGATCAGAAAAATAAATCTCCATTGTATTAATGGGAAATCTCTCAGGTAGCAGTTTAAAGCACACTACTTGGAAGTAAATCGAGTAAATCACTGAGATCTTCCATTCTGACACACTACTCATAAATGTTCAGCCCCAACAGAGTTCACACGTTCTTATCAATACATACATGAATATTGTCCCCTCCCCAGCTCACCAGGCAGAAAGCCTATCTGTTTTGAAGTAACATAGTAGTTAAACCTCAGATCTGAGAAAGCCAGTGTTTCATCAGTTTACAAAAGTGATTCCTTCCCCTGGAAGTTCACAATGATTCCCAGTCACCTTCTCTCACATTTCTTCCCAACCGTTTTCTTCCTAATTATTGTTCCAGACTTTGAACTATGGACCATCTGCAGTCTGTCATGGAAATATGGACCAGCAAGGTCAATGTTAAATCACTTATATGTGACAATGCTCAAGCTCAGCCCAAAATGAAATATCATAGAGAAAAATAAAATTGCAACCTGTCAGTTTCAAAATTGTATTTTTCAGATACTAATCATGTTAACAATTATGACAAAAAGCACCCCATTACTTACTTACCAACACTAAAACAAAGTCAGATTGCAATGTCTTGTATCTTACAATGGGACTCATTAGATTGCATGCATACAAAGTTAGAGGACATTAAAACCCAGTCTTGCCATATTAACTTTACCTGCTCTGAGAAGTCAGCACAAGATCAAAGTACAACAAAGTGTGCAAACAAATCTATTTTCATCTCAAACACTAGGAACTGGCTCCAGATCAAGTGAATAAGGCTATGAATGTTAAAAAGATATTTTTAGATTTCCCCCCAGTATTATATTATTGTTTAGTTAGGGTCCTATCCATATGTTAATTCTCACAATGATTACATCTAGTGCGCACCAGGCTAACGGTATCCAAAATGACCCAGAGAGAGACTCATTCAATACAAGCATAAGTCTAAATTACCGTACTCACGATTGTGACTAGGAACTGATGCAGTTTTGCAAGCTATACGCTGTGGCACAACACAGCATAGCTAGCCAAAAACAGAGCCAGCCTGAATTGAAGTCCCTTACCCTGCTGGTTTATAGCAGAAGCAAGAGTGTAATTAGTATGAAGAGTGCAATTTGTTTTTATAACTCAGTGTGTTCAAAGTTACAGGGAATGAAATAAGAGATTCAGATTTTCACTAAAGAAAAACTGACTTAGAATCAAGATACCCATAAGCAAAATTGTATTTTTTCCCATCAGTTGTGAAGCATCTCAAGACAAGAGTTCAGGACTAGAAATCATCACCAAGATGGAAGCATTCACCCTGTTTCCAAGGTTATGGTACAATTCCAAAGTACACTCAGAATTCAAATGTATTAATAAAGATAATCTCAACACGGGATGCATTTATGTTCATGTTATCCCACAAATCTCAAGCGTAGGACAATAAGTGGCAACCACACAGCTGGTAACAATTGAGGAAAGATGGCTGATGCCCTAGTATTTCATTCCCATGTAATGCCTGAAGAGGACTGTGGTATGTTAAGATGGAATCCTTTCCCATGTAAGTAATGTTTTGTTGGCTGGGGCTGAAAAGATTTGTAGTACAGACTATCTAGAAGGCACCAAGATGGCAAAGCCTGCCATAGGTTGTACATTGGACAGTCTATCAGGTGCAGGAGAGAGAATGAGCTTTGTGCTCTGTCACTAATGTATAGAACCTTCATATTGCAGTTCTATTTAATGAGATGTTCAATGCATCTCTTGTTTAAATTACTGTAGATTTTTATTTGATCTTCCATGGTTCTCATTTCTAGATTTATTAGAGATTATGAGCCAATAGATTCATTTTTATGTGGATATACTGCAGTGTAGCTCAACGCCCTGACAGAATGTTTTTATCTCGTAGAGCCACTCAGTACAATTGTTCCCATCCGCAGCACTTGATTGAACAGGTTGGTTTTAATTAATATTGGCACATCTTAAATATTAGAAGTAAATGGAGTTAGCACTGATTAACAAAAAGCTAACCCATTCAGGCACCAGCTAGATAGATCTCCTATTCACAGAACAGCATCTTTGTAACCAGGCCTTTATTCCACACAAAAATTAGAAGTTTCTCTGCCTTATTAGGACTGACTTCTAGAACAGTGTTTTACACCAGTTCAGTTTACTCTGTGATCTTTACAATTCAGTTCGGTCTATTCCGATAGCTTAAAATGGGAAAACGTAGGTAACAGCTATAACCCAGTTGCATCATGCAAAATATGCTGTCAGTTCAGGAATTTATTTGTGCTAGGACTCACTAGACTTTACAAATTACTCATCTAAACAAACCCTGTTCATTTAAATAAAAGACTTGAAATGCTTAGGCTTCCAGCTCCAGGAAAATTAAAAACAGTTTTGTAGATCCATTCCCCTACAACAGAGGAATACTTTTATGCAATGTTGAATAAAGTCAGTAAATTAACGGATACTGATGTATATCCTTAAATATTTTGCGTAGAAAATGATGCAAATCAGTATAAAAACAGTATACATCCAACAGTAAAAAGGTAAAGGGACCCCTGACCGTTAGGTCCAGTCGTGGACGACTCTGGGGTTGCGGCGCTCATCTCACTTTACTGGCCAAGGGAGCTCACATACAGCTTCCGAGTCATGTGGCCAGCAGAGAGTCATGTGCCAAACCAGAGCAGCATACGGAAATGGCGTTTACCTTTCCTCTGGAGCGGTACCTATTTATCTACTTGCACTTTGACATACTTTCGGACTGCTAGGTGGGCAGGAGCAGGGACCGAACAATGGGAGCTCACCGCGTCGCAGGGATTCGAACCACTGACCTTCTGATCGGCAAGCCCTAGGCTCATTGGTTTAGACCACAGCACCACCGGCGTCCCTCCAACAGTAAATATCTTAAAAAATTAAAAGAATAGGCATGAGGAGAACCTGCTATCCTGAATGCGAAAACATGGGTCAAGCAACAAATCCAACCACTGGAAACAAATAAATAAACCAAAGCAGGTGCCTGGTCACCCAAAGCCTTGAAAACTTTTTCCTGCTTTACAGTGTGTGCTCCAAGGTTAGAAAGCAGCATGAATAATTTTCCACAGGGACGGTTTCTTACAGTATATTCTGGTGTACAAGTTATCTTGTTTGAACTGTCTTCCTGGTCCTAGTCAAAACAGCCCTGCTTCAAATTCCTTCTGCAACACTATGCCTTGAACACAGATAGTTAAGGGTACAGGCAAGTATTGCGGTGGGGGCACTCTTTATCTGTTATGACCCTACTCCTTTTATTTAATGTATGATGCCACTATACTGTGGTTTCTGCCACAGTTATGCGCAGGAGAACTATAGGATCGGGCTGCCAAAGTGTTATATAAACCCTCACTGCTGTGGGTTAGTATTCAGTTAAGTAGCTAAGATCAAAACAGCTCTGTTAAAGAAGTTAATCCACTGGCAGCTCTAGATTGCATGAGAAGCACAAGATTCATGGATAATGCTCCATAAGGAGCAGGAAGCTTTGCTTGAACAGTTCTCACTGTACAGAATATCAGAGTTTCGTTTGAATTACATTTCAAGTTGATCTACTGTAAAATTGTGAGAGTGGGAAGAAGTGAGCGGGCTTTTATTATTTTTGAATGTAATAATACAAAGAAATAATGTGGTCTATATCTCCATGATCCATCACTGTGAGCAAAAATGAGTGGGCTGCATCTCTGCTTTCATTTAAACTTTCCAAAGGGTTGTTGAGAGGTCTGCATTTGGATCATAGCATAGGGGAGAGGCTTAAACCTTTCCCCTTGCATCAAACTCCTAATGAAAAATGGCAAAAGCTATTATTTTCCATATTACCCAAAAAAATATATAGCCATGGATTATTTTGTCAAGAAAGTCTTATCAGTTATTTGCAAAGGTTTAAAAGGAGTAAAGATGTATGAACACCTCAGACCAGAGGTCCCCAAACTAATACCTGAGGGACTCATTTATGCGGCCCGCGGCAACCCCCGCCGCCCACTCTTACTGGCACTGCGCTGTGCAGCTGCCCACTTTCAGGTCGGAGGAGCACCGGAAATAGCTTGTGCGCATGCACAAGCATTATTTGCGCATGTGCATGCGTTACTTCCAGTGCACATTGGGGTCGGAGGACGCCCGTGCACATGCGCACAAGCCATTTCCGGTGCTCCTCCGACCGGGAAGTGCGCCGGAAATAGTGTGTGCACACGCGGATGGGCACGCGCTCCCCCGCCCTCCGGCACTGACCCCTGCCTCAGACCATATCTAGCTTTACTCTCATTGTCCACAGTTTACCTTCTATTGAAAGAGCTGGTATCATCCCATGATCAGCCAGATCTAACTATTTCATGGTATCTTTCCCAGCCATTGCCCTTTCCCTCATTATGGAAACTTTCTACATAACAATTTTGCCAAAACATGCCTTTTCACAATACACCTCACTAATGTTTTTTACTATTCACTAGGAGATGAAGGCTGGTTTAAAGTATAATTAATATGAATTAGAAGCTATAGAGTAGGAAAGAGATACTTGTTCTAGCCTTGCACAGGCTCAGACACATCCATTTCATCATAAAGTTTCCCCTGTCTTCTATTATTATGCTATTAACATGCATACAATTATGAAAATGCAGCTTTACTTTAGGAAATGTTTTCTAAAGGAAAAAAGCTGAAGCCACCAGTCTTAAAAGGAGGAAATACATATATAAAAGATAATGCGAAAAGATTAGTACCAGGGCAATGTGTGTGGGGGGGGGGGACTAGAATGAAAAGATAAGTTGCAAAGTACACAGGTACCAACACACCCTTATTTGTTCAGAACTCAACCAGCAACACCAAGGAGAGCAAGGAACTCAGAATGTCAGGATGCAAAAAGCTATATGGTACTATGGGCTACAAGAGAAATGAAAGAGAAATAGGGAAAGTGTTTGGTAAACTGAAATAACAAGGTTGGTGGAAAAATATAGGTGATGCTGACCAGGTATGCACGCCTAGAGCCAAGGTGGTAGACTCAAGGACACACAAAACATACTACACACTCAATGCTACCTTGATTGACACTTGGCCAGCTTATGACTGCAACATGATGCAACCAGAATGTATTTTAGAGAGTTATCTGCAACTATGAGAAACGAAATGCCTCTTGGCACAGGCATATCCAAAGCCAAGCTGTTACAACAGGACTGGAAATATGGGCCAGAAGTTATAAAGAATGCCTGCCTAAACCAAGGCTGTTCCTTCTCCCTTCACTGGCTTGGCACGCATTCATCTCCAAAAAGTTGTACCTGAAATGGAAAAGTGTAAAGAAGTTGTTTTGTTCCTTCTTTAACAACAGCCAGCTGCAAAACCAGAAGGTGAACAACACTACTATATTCCACTGGGCAGTAGTTCTTAAAGCGACTGCAACATTTCTGAAATGTGCAGAAATATGGTAGGTGCTTAACCACCATCAACATGGCTTAATCAAATGCATGCAGAACTCAGACAGATCCACATGCTGAGGCAAAGATACACTGAACACATCATTGCCTTAAACATAAAAATGAAATGGGTCTCCAGTACTGCATGTACATTACAGGCCATTTGTTTTCTGTGGTATTATCATAGATATCATTTGTTGTTGTTGTTGTTTAGTCGTTTAGTTGTGTCCGACTCTTCGTGACTCCATGGACCAGAGCATGCCAGGCACTCCTGTCTTCCACTGCCTCCCGCAGCTTGGTCAAACTCATGTTCGTAGCTTTGGGAACACTGTCCAACCATCTTGTCCTCTGTCGTCTCCTTCTCCTTGTGCCCTCAATCTTTCCCAACATCAGGGTCTTTTCTTCTCATGAGGTGGCCCAAGTATTGGAGCCTCAGCTTCAGGATCTGTCCTTCCAGTGAGCACTCAGGGCTGATTTCCTTAAGAGTGGATAGGTTTGATCTTTTTGCAGTCCATGGGACTCTCAAGAGTCTCCTCCAGCACCATAATTCAAAAGCATCAATTCTTCGGCGATCAGCCTTCTGTATCACAGATGCATCCATGTCTCTCCAGCTTTCTAACTGCAGTCATGTTCCCATGATTGGCTGCTGTGTAATTAGAAGGTTCTCATCATCAAATTTGTAGGAAAGCAGTTACAAGCAGAGGTGACAGGATATAATGTATTTAAGGTCACCCAATCACATTTGTTAGTATAAAATTTTAATAAAGTTTAATAAGTACTGAAGTTGTGAAGAGACAAAAAAGTTTGGAAGCACCTTTCTGTATCTGGAAGTACAGTGGTACCTCAGGTTAAGTACTTAATTCATTCCGGAGGTCTGTTCTTAACCTGAAACTGTTCTTAACCTGAAACACCACTTTAGCTAAAGAGGCCTCCCTCTGCTGCCACGCTGCCAGAGCACGATTTCTGTTCTCATCCTGAAGCAAAGTTCTTTTTTTTTAAATGATATTTATTGAAATTTTCAAAATAACAAAATAAAATAGAGACAAAGAAAAATGCAAAAATAAAAATAGTTAACAAGTTAAAAAAGACATACCCCTCCCACCATAAAAAAAGAAAAAAAGGAAGAAAAAATTCAACAATACAACACAGACAATTAAAAACATTTACAAAAAAAGAAAAAACAAATTCATTATTTCCAAATCCTCAACTGTCATCACCTTCTTTCTTAGACCTCCCTCCTCCTCCTCCCTTTCTTTGTATCCTAGTTGTTAATTATCCCAGCAAATCCTTTCCATATTCATAAAATTCTGTCATTACATTACCCTAGACTATTTTAATCTTGTCTTTCTATAATAAGTTAAATCTTAAAACTTAAAACTTAAATCTTGTCCATACCAACTTCTCATAACCATAACATTCTTTCATAATTCTGTTATGCTGTTAAATACCATATGGAATTTAGTGTTGAATATGGAAAAGGGGCTGATCTGTCGAGAAGGGCTAAAAATATTGTCAAGCTGGAGTTATCACGAGTAGGAGACAAGGGAAAATATAGCTACGAATACGAAGAAGAGCTGCGGAAGGGACAAAGAAGAGACTTGAGGGCCTCGGATACAAGGTTGCCAGGTTAATGAGCTAGATCGATGAGACAATAAGGACTGACAAAACCCGGAACCAGGAGGAAGGGACGTTGGATGAAGATTGGACTTGTTTGTATTTCCTTTTCTTACCATTAGAACTGTTTTATAAAACTGAAGCAAAGTTCTTAACCTCAGGTAATATTTCTGGGTCAGCGGAGTCTGTAACCTGAAGCATATGTAACCTGAAGCGTATGTAACTCAAGGTACCACTGTACAGTGTGCTGCATAGCAACCAATTAATATTAACAGCTTGAAAATGCAAAATAATATATCATAATCATAACCTGATCAGCTTTCTCAGACAGCAGGAACAATGATTCAGTCCTATTGATAACTGTGCCTTAAGCTATGTAGTACTTTCCAAAAGATATAGAGACCTGAACAACTCCGTAACATAGTTTCCTGACATGGAACTGAGATTCCTTATGACAATAGGTCCATACAACAAAACTCAGGTCATGCAAGAAATTGTTACCAAGGAAGGTGGTCAACAAATGCAAGAAATAACTAAAGTATAAAATAGGTGAGTAACTTTCTTTATTAAAATTTGTAAACAGAGAGGGACACAGAATTACTGGTTCCTTATTGGGAAGGTTTAACTGCTGAGCCATGCTTGTGCCTGAAGAAAACATCAGACAGTATGCCAGTTCAGCACAATTGCTTCTGTACCCAAGAATGCTTTAAGCTAACCTGATGTGTCAGCAGTCTTTAAGGTTCAAAATGTCACCAAAAGAAGGCACAGTAAACTAGGCAAATCACATTGTGAGAAAGTTGTCCTCCCCCAGTCCAAAGAGTGCCTATTTTGAAATGCTGATGAGCTCACACAAGAAACAGGCAAGGCTTTATTCCTAAAGGTTTGTCTCCTTTTCAAAAGATACAAGAGGTGATGCACTCAAGGAACAATGTTTGTTCATTTGCTACAACCAGAACTGCAAGCTGTCCCACATACCTGTTAGCATCATCTCACACAAGGCAAGCTCACATCCTTGTATTTCACTGTAAGTAATCCACTGGTTCTGGGACGCAGGTGGCGCTGTGGGTTAAAGCCTCAGCGCCTAGGGCTTGCCGATCGAAAGGTCGGCGGTTCGAATCCCTGCGGCGGGGTGCGCTCCCGCTGCTCGGTCCCAGCGCCCGCCAACCTAGCAGTTCGAAAGCACCTCCGGGTGCAAGTAGATAAATAGGGACCGCTTACCAGCGGGAAGGTAAACGGCGTTTCCGTGTGCGGCTCTGGCTCGCCAGAGCAGCGATGTCACGCTGGCCACGTGACCCGGAAGTGTCTCCGGACAGCGCTGGCCCCTGGCCTCTTAAGTGAGATGGGCGCACAACCCCAGAGTCTGTCAAGACTGGCCCGTACGGGCAGGGGTACCTTTACCTTTACCTTTAATCCACTGGTTCTAGACTTAGTTGATTCACATATGGTTGCCATCACTTGGAGGTTGCAACATCTAGTGAAGACATCAGTGTGTGAAAGCCATCAAAGATAGAACTTTTAATTTACCACCTCACATTAAGTCCAACAAAAGTATTTGAAGTGGAGGCAGAGCACACATTGAACTACAACCAAGTGGTGAGAAATCGAGGATTGTCAAGTATAATAGGACATTTAAAGGAATATGGTAAGCCCTCTCGCACTTCTGCTGCAAATCATTTTGAGGCGAGTTGCTAGGGCTACCCAGTGTGGGCTAGATAGGCTTATCTATATTCAAAACCTGCATCTCAGCGCTGAGAGATGCACGCCTGTGCAACAGAGAAGTCAGATATCCTCTGATCTCTCAAGACGAATGCAGGCATGCAAAGCAAGCAAGCCATGCGCGCAACTACTCATACCCAACTCGAACCCTTGTAAGATACATAGCAGAAACATTAACTAATCCTTCTTCGCCATGCACCCCCAAACCACCACATGCTGAATTCAAACAAAGAAGCTAGCCAACCAGTCCCCTCTCCTCCCCGCCAGCCCAGCAAATCCCCAGGAATCAGGAAACAGACGAATGCAATGGCCTGACCCAAGCAGTCCTCACTTAAAGATAAAGCGATAAACGATCAGTAACGGGACTCCCTTCCCCATGGCCAACGTGGCAGGATGGCCGGCCACCTTGGGCCTCGGACCTCCTCGCTTTAGTGCATCCCCCGGGGCTTAACACCCCCCCAACTCTGTGCCAGCACCACCCCACCGTCGCCACGCGCCCCTTCCACCTCGTGCCCGCCCGGCTCCCCAGGCTCGTGTCGCCCGTCCGCGCCCCCCCCCCATTTCCCCGCGCTGGTGCTACTCCGGGGTTGGCGGGCAGACCGAAAAGCTGCCCCCAAGACGGCCGGCGGCCACCCCTTTCTGCCGCGCCACGTGGAGCGCCGCTGGCTCCAGGAGCCCCGAGAGAGGACTTTGCCTCCCGCCTTCCCAGCCGGGCAGCCGAAACCCTCCCTACCGGTTGCACGCAGCGGCACTCACACGACGCGCTCCTTTCCCCTTTCCCCACGCCGCGTCTCTCTCTTTCGCGTCTCTCCTTCCAGACAGTCTCCCGAGTGCTACTCGCAGGCGCTCCCGCCCCCTCACGCACTATAACGGGCCGGGCGGGGAGCCTGCCTGCCTGCGGCGAGGAGGAGGAGGAGCCGAGAGGCAAAGGGCGGGTCAGAGGGAGAGAGAGAGAGCGGCTTGACCAGCTGGCCTCCCCCACCGACTGCAAAGAGCCAGCGGCTTCTCCTTATAGGAGAGAGAGAGAGAGAGGCGCCTTTGTGTGAGAGAGGTTGCCTGAGGGGGGAGCCTTTGTAGCGGGGGCGCCGCTCGCGAGGAGAGGCGGGGAAATATCCACCAGGGGCAAATGGAAAGTGGCGTTTCTGCACGTAGAAGCTGGCGGCGGCGTTGCCAGAAAGGAGCGGGCTGCCTCGGGTCTCCCGGGTGCCGCTCCTTAGTCTCGCTCAGTAAGGGGTCGACACAAGGGCCCCTTATTATGTGACACCCTCCAGACCGGTGCTGGATTTACTTACAAGCTATAGCTCAGGGCCCCGCTCTCTTGGGGGCCCCCCAAAAGTATACTTCTTCTTAATTGAATTTCACTATTAATATACTTATTAATTGTATTTCAGTTCAACAATTACTTTGATAAAATCCATATTCTGTTATGTGCAAATGGCTTTAGATACCTATTAGGCCCATAAATTACCATGTAGCATATATTCAACACAAAAAAACAGCAGCAATTTGTTGTTGGCAAAGGGCCCCATTACCTTCAGTAGCTTAGGGCCTCGTCAAACCTAAATCCAGCCCTGCACACACCCTCCAGACATCTGTGTTCCCTGCAATCGATGAACCTGCAGTCCTGAACTAGGGTCCCATTCAGGGCAGTGGGAGTTGCTTCTTGAACAAGCATGTTTATGGTTGGTTTTAGTCACTTACATTAAGCACGTAAAATCAGATCAAAGTCCACAGTGCCAAAGCTGGGGAAACCAGGTAAAGAATATCTACGAAAGGTGGCCTGAGAGCAGGAACAATCTCTTTGAGTGCTATTATTCCCTGTTTAGAGAAGCTTTTAATGTCTGATGTTTTATCGCTTTATTATTATTATTATTATAATCATCATTAATTCTGTTGTGAGCTGGCCAGAGTGGCTGGGAAAACCCAGCCAGATGGGCAGGGTATAAATAATAAATTATTATTATCTCTGAGGGAATGAAATGTTTGGAAATGATCTGTACAAGAGCAACAGCATCTTTATTTATTTACACATTCATACCCTGCTCTTTAGCTAAAAAGTCTGCCAGGTAAACTTACAAAAAATCAGTAGTAAGAGAGCCCCTGCCCTCAGTCTCATAATCTAAAGGACATGATGTGAGGAAAGAGGGATGGGGAGGGTAGAAGAAGAAAGCAACCCCAGACATCAATTATTAGAGTTATTACAATGCAGTTATATAATTCTGTATTGGAGATTATCCCCTCTCCAAGAAAATTCTTCACCCACCCCAGGCAGATCTGGGAGCAAAGCAGGTCCAGGCAGAAAGAGCAGAACTGCTCCTGCTGCACAAGAGCGGACACTAGACTTGATGGTGGTTGGAATCCTTACAGGAAGGAAATGGATGGAGTTGTCCTCTTCCCTCACCAATGACAGTACTGTACTGGTTCTCTAAATAATACAGTACACAACACCATAGGGGAAAGGGTAGGAACTCATATAATACATTAACATTTCATATAACATAACATTTGTGAGAAATCAAAAACACTCCCTTTTTTCAAGCAGCCATGATGACTTAATTTGCATGCATTTTGCAGAACTGGCAAAGCCGACGGGGAAAATCCAAAACCAACGAGTAAATTTATACAATATTTGAAAGATCATTGTAAGCAATTAACAACACTAGTAGGGTTATCTGAAGATTTCTAATGAGATTTTTTTTACCTTTATTTATTTAAATTTTGAGGGATTTTGTGATAGTCTTATTAGAATTGGAAAATATATAAAATGCTGTGATATAAAGGTTAACCTTGAAAGCCAAGAGGTGGGAGGGAAGGAAGTTGATAGGCTCTAAAGAGCCAAAGAGGTAAAGTGGACAATAATGATGTGATTATATATGTTTAAATGGGAAATTAATAAAAATTATTTAAAAAACAATTTACATGCATTTTTATAAAACATTTGCAAGGTCCATATGTCACTTAAGAGAAAACATCCAGTTAAATGAGCCATCATAGGCACTTCCCAGTACAGTGTATAAAGCCTGGAAAATCAGGTATTTGTAAACGTGACCTGCTATCAAAACTTAAGAGTAGCAAGATACTGTCACTATGTAAAGACCACTTGAAATACTAAACTTTTCCCGAGTAGTAAGCACACACACTGGCAATCAGGGTGGAATGTTGTTTGCCAGTACGTGATTTCCATGTGTGCACACACTGATCAAACAATTGTCCGTACAATTGCCATATAGTGATTGTGCTTTCTCCTAACCAAAAGAGTTTTCTGTCTATGAAACCTAGACAATTAAACAGCTAAAGTATTGTGTACCAAGAAACCAAGGGTAAAACTTATTTTTGAGATGCATTACAATTCTTGTCAAAGTGCTGTTTGCCATGAGCTCTCTTAATTTGTGATTCACCTGTCATTGTACCCTGAGATTGACTAAGGCAGACCAATTTTGCCTTTCCCAGGGGATAAATGTTTAATATCTTGTCATTTGCTCCATATTAGAAAGAAATGGGGAACAAATCCAGTGACACTAAACAGATGGGAAACGGTTCTTCTGCCACATCAAAGGGAAAAGTCAACCTTCTACCAGGCATGATCATTCAAGGTACGCTTCATAAATGTTAAGGCACTTAATGATGCTGAGAAATAGAAACAGAACCTTGTACATTGGACAATAACACAATTATTTTAATCCGGGGATTATAACCATTCCACTCATCCACTTTTAAAATCATATTACGTATAGACATAAAGACTGGTGGGTTGACCAAGGTTCTTTTAAACATTTATTTGAATTTTAAGTGTTTTACTCCTCAGTATTGCATCTTGTGCAGAATTTTTAAAAGATATTAATCCCAAGGCTTTACTACACTTTCCCCCCAGACCTGAGAGACTGTACTGTACTTGAAAGAAACGTTAATTGCCATTAGGTGCTGGCACAACCATTAGACATCTTTGAAAACTGTTGAAGCTGCTGCATCTCTGAGGAGGGGCAAGTAACACTCATCCCCATTTCGTCTCAACATTTTGCCCATACACTTTGGCCATTTTGCTAGCTCTAGAAGAGCTGTTTCAATTGCTTGGTAATCATAAGGGTGAACTTTGGACAGACCTAAAAATGCTGAGGACTGAAGCATGGTGGTGCCTCCTGGCCTGTGGGAAAGTAAGCTTGAGATCACTCTCATAGTTTCTATGTGTCATCAGGTGGCCAAACTCACTGCCTCAGGGTTCTTTCATTCTAGAAGGCCAGCACATGCAGTCAAGTATGCTGATAGAGTCTCAGTGTGAGTTAGATACAGCTTGGCCAATTTTCGTCAAAAGGTTTCTTTACAAAGAAATACTCCATTTTTATTGTATTATTATTGGGTGACATTCAACTAGGTTTTACTCAAAATAAACCTAATGGAGGAATTCAACACTGAGCTCCTCTGATTTTTGCATCAGCACAAGCATTTCTGCTTGCCAGACAGAATTATTCCCCTTCCCCTTCTAGGCATGTGAACTAAATGGTTAGGCACCTGCTGTTCACATTTTACTTGTATTAATATACTGGTGCAGCCATGATAAACACAATATTAAACACAAGCACATGCATCTTCAGATGGAAAGGTGCATTGAAAAGCTTTGGATGGAAAAGTGTTGTATAATTTCGCTAAAGAAAATAACTATAAATAACTATGTTTTTATTGCAGCTATTTATATACCACTTAATCACCAAAGTTGCCAAACAAAGTTTCTCAGCTACTTCACACTTTTGGGAATAATATGGTGGTGTTGGGGGTTGGAGCACCATGAAAGCTGCTCTGAGTTTGTTAGAGGAAAGATGGGATTAAAATATTGTAATTAATAAAATATAAAGCATGTCTGAAGGAGACTAAAAACAGGGATCATGTTCCTCTAAAATTATCAGCTGTTTCCTCATGCCTAGAAAGTATTGAAGAAGTTAGTTAATAACAATTTCAAACTTTTAGTGTCTCACCCCCTCATGGAAATGCTGTATCTCCTTTGTTTATAAGTGTTGACATTAAAAAGTTGTAGACTAATAATTCCTATGTCTGGAGACAGGACTTCCTTCTTGCTTTTCACTCAATGTCAGGTAGCCAAAGGAGACAGTGAAGACATGTAGGACTTCATTACATCTTTAATTTGGCAGCAGCATCTCTTCACTCCACTCCAAAAGTTTGCTCTCTTTCAAATTCAGTTCATTTTGTTTAGGGGGAAATTTGTTTATTTGTTTTTAAATTTATAAACTTAGAAATTGCCCTACTAATGCTTTTGCACCAGGAGCTGCGAAATAACCTATACAATATTGCTCCAAACCCATCTCTATTGGAGATGGGGATGAGGGTGAGATTGAGATATTTTTTCATAGTGTGAGGGTTGGAGGGAAGTAGTTTGAAATTAAGAGATACTAGTTGTCAACAACCTTGTTGTACAGACTGGATTTATCTCCATATTGGCAATTGATGGGTGTAATGTAAACTCTGCATTATAATCTTCATATTTTGTATTGGAACTGGTGCATAATGGCTTGCAATTACTAGAAAAAATTCTAGTAAAGACTTGAAGAACCACCTGCTTGATATTTTTTGGCAAGATGTGCTATAGTACATCCCAGTTCTCTAATGCACAATCATGTTATTAAGATACAATTATATCTTATAAAACTTATGTAATTTCTCCTATCTGCAGCATGTGCCTAAATCCTCTGAAACCATCACAGTCATGTAGAGAACAAATAATGCATCCAAAGCTGGCCTATCACTCACATAAAAATACCTCAGCTTTCAGTAGAGCTTAAACTAATTAAATTACCTTCCACAACCCTAGCAATAATTAAATGCAGGTGCCTTGTGTCCTATTTGCATGCAGAGACATTGTGCTTTTCTGCCCAATGTTATCAAATGCAGATCCTAAACAAAACAGGATCCCAGGAGCACTTGTTACTCCTGGCTTTCCATCTCCACATATGAAACTATATTACTATATGATTTAATTAGGCAGTTCTAGTGATACTTTGAGCTGATGTGTTTGTTTAGTCACCAGATAATAAAGAGATGCTATTGTAAGATGCTAATTGCAGAGTAATAAACTTCCTTGATTGTTCAGAGAACTACCAACGGAAGAAAATCATCATTGCTGATTCAAAATATACAAACTTTTTGTTGGCCGTTTGTTTGATGTTTTTATACCCTGCCCTCGTAAAATCATTACGTGAAAATCATTCATTACCTAAAAGGACCAAACATCTAATGTTGCCTCTCCCGAGTATTTCCTTAATTAAGCCAGATTAAAGCAAAGGCTTCAGGTACTTTTTTCTATTGTGTTTTCTACCTACTATCAGCTTAACAAACATTTCCTCACTGAAGAGTAAGCCAATCCTTGCTGAGATCTTATCACAGAATTGCCCTTAAGTCTCTGTATTCACATACTGATGTCTCTGGTTTTTATTTATGCCACTGCCTGTCAGGTGGACGCAAAGCAGGCTTTCCCCCCATCCCTTCACGCTGATAAGATTTAATATCTGTTGAGCATTTACTTCATAATTCAAATTTTTTGCCACATAGGTGAGGCAACTAAAATATAGAATGGAAAAGAAAATATCTGTGTGAGAAACAGCAAGTTCATCCAGTTCTAAGAAAATCTTCTCTCAGGTGATCCTAATATCTGTGTTCCTGAGTAAAGAAAATCAATCAATAAAAATATTGCAAGTATTGAGCTGAAACAAACATGTTTTGTGCATATTTTTTTACCCCTTTCAAAAGGATGCATGACTGGTGGAAAGGAAATGTATCCCTACTGCCAAGACAATTTGATCAGTGCATAAAGGTAGAACTCAGCTGAATGGTCCAGGTTTCAAGTCAAAAGCCAGACAAAAGCTACTTTCTGTTTTAAAAGGAACCTTCCACAGAGAGTTAATCCTCACACAATCACCATCCATTCCTCACGTAATCACCACTCCTTATCAACTCCCCTGATAAGATTAAAAAATCTGGACTGATTGGTGTCAGTTTATAACTGGGTACCTCAGCCTGGAAGAAAGGACCACATTTTTAGGATGTATCTGTATAACAGTATTGTATTTAACCGACGGCAACACAGACAAGTGCACAGAACATAGGAAGCTTCCTTATCCCAAGCCTTATCCCAAGTCAAACTACAGGTCCAACTAGCTCAGTATACCCCACACTGACAGGCAGCGCCTCTCCAGGAGTTTCAGGCAGGGGATTCAAGGACTGAACCTGAGACATTCTGAATATCAACTACCTATGTCATGGAATGCAATGCAGGCAAGTGTGTGGATTGGCAAAAGAGGGACGGATCATTCTGCAGGCCTGCTATTTACTTGTTAGATGGGCCCGCTTTATGAGTAAATAGCAAAGTTAAAGAATAAAAATCTAGGTCAGTATCTTTAGGAGGCTTGCTGTATCATACATACTAAAAACAAAATGTGCAATGCTTACAAACACAAATTTAAAACAGCAGTTAACTCTCAACTTAGATACCTCATACAGGCACCCAAGCACATTTTTCTGCTGCCACCCTGCAACAGGCCAACAAAAAAATAAAATAAATGAGTACACATGGCAGTGGCTTGATAAATCAGTCAATTCATTAGGATAAAGGCTGAGTGTCCTGTATGAGTGGGATACTGGTGGCCACACCCACTTTTGATCACACCTTCTACTTGCATGTGGTCCTAGAGCCAAAAAAATCAAATCAAACTGACTCTTGAATTTCTATCTCTTGAACACAGCTTTTTCTGTTTCCCAGCTTTTAGTATTCTGTATATAGGATGGGAAGTCATATTATTGCTGCATGTATACTGCTACTAAGAATGATTTCAAATACACTGGTGTTGTTTCTTGTGAAACTAAGCAAGTCTGGTCCTGGCCAGCAATACCAGGAGTCAACTCTTAGGAGCCGAGGTCCCTTCGCTCCCCCCAATAAAATATTTGAGTGGGCTGCCCCCCAAAAGTTGATGGGCATTGCCATTCAAATGGTGTATGTGTGCCTCATCTTGTGATCAATTATGTGGGGTGGGACTTATCTGCCTCCTAAATATTTTATTCAAGATGACACCCCTGCCAGAATGGGAAAGTAGTTGGCAATTCTTTAACAGCACTTTCTCTATGGAAAGCTAGTTAATGCTAGCCATCACCATTGTAATAATGTATTTCTCTAAATATCGACAAAACACTAAATATCTGCAGATCTTCATCTATTGAACTCATGATTTTCAGTGATCCATGAGGGATCAGGCACTGTTTGGGCATCAAAGTAGTATAAGCTGATCATTGTAAGCTGGCCGATATAAACAGCTTCTGTTGTTTCCAATGGGCAAATTTCCCTTAAAAATCAGAGTAAGTAAATGACAATTCACCCCATATGTGCCAATGGTGCAATTACTTTTTCCACCTCCTTTCCTGATGGCTTGCAAAGGAACTGGCACCCAGACTAAGACACAGTGATCTTGCCAGCTCCATCTTTCCCCCCACAAAAATATATTGCTTGTATTCTTTTGCCTCATTTAGATGGTGGGCAGCACGTTTTGCTAGAATCTCTAATGCTGGCAGAGCTGGTGTGATAATTTCCTCCATAGGGATGCTACTGACAGTGTTCCCAAGAAGAAATACATGTGGAAAACGTGTCAGAACTGAAAATCAGTGTCCATGTTACAGCTTAAAGATCCTCAGACAGAAGCCAATTGCAGGTATATGGTACCCCACTCCTGGACCTTTCCTGGGAAGCCATGGATTTTTATTTCTGTCACAATAGTTTCCACAAGTATTCCTCCATGGGATTCATTCCAAGAGCACTCTTATAGGGCAGAACATTACACTGGAATTGGGTCTCAGTGTAAACTCTGGCACAGGAGTTTTGTGACTGGCTTATTGCACTGGCAGTTGGGCATTGTGCCACATATATAGCTATTCCAGCCAAGGGGCATTCCAACTTTGTCTGTGAGTAGCGGCCATGCATGAGAACAAGCAGAGGATTTTCAACTGGGAGAATCAGATCTAGCAGCTGGGAGCATGCATTATTGACAGCCAGTAACTAGCTAAGCAAATAACCAATTACTATGTGTGAGTAAGAATCATGGCTTCACTTTGGGACATTATCAGTCAGGAGATGCATCACTGATGGGAATCACCAAGGCATAGATTTTAAGCAGGCTATTGGGGTGTTTTGTCAAAATGTAATTCTCTTTAGTGCTTCCGAGAAGAGAGCCAGATTACCTGTTTATTGGGCATTCATCCCGATTTACTTTCACAAAGTTTATGCTAACTAAGTTTGGTATTGGTATGAGCTTTCGTGTGAATGCACACTTCACAGATCTGAAGAAGTGTGCATGCACACAAAAGCTCATACCAATAACAAACTTAGTTGGTCTCTAAGGTGCTAATGGAAGGAATTTTTTAATTTTGTTTCGACTACGGCAGACCAACACGGCTACTTACCTGTAACTAGTTTATGCTGTGGTTGTACTGTACCACTGGCCATCAGGACTGGCCCACCCATGAGGCAAGCTGAGGCAACATCATCAGGTGGCAGAATTCATTGGGGCAGCAGAGTCTGATACCAATCCTTCTTTCCTTCTTGTTCCTGATATAGATCTTCCCTCACCAGTTCTTTCCTGGTGGGGAGGGAAGTACCATTTTGCCAAATGTATACGGCTGGCCCTACCCAGCCTTCTTTGAACATTTGCTCTGAAATATTTCCAAGGAGGTTATGTGACAAAGAGCATTAATTCTGCATTCATTATTGTGTGCTGTTTATACATATTTCCATACTTTTCAGTGCTTTCCCCTGTTCCTTTCCTAACCTCAAAGGTCCCTTAGAAATGGATTTCTTGCAACTAAAGCAATAGAGTGCTTTAATCCACTATAACTGTGCAAACTTGAATTCCCCAGTATGCGCTGGAACCTTTCCTGCAAAATGCTGACAGTCTGCAGACACTCTGAAAGTCTGGTTGGAGATGATAGATGTAAAATTGCATTATAACTTACCTGCCTGTAAGTTGGTATCAGGTGAGAGTGTTGCCTCTTGTGGAAAGTTAAGTGCTGTGCGGAAGAGTCCTCACACATCCTTACTTACTGTAGTTCACTTCTTCTCAGGGAGAAAAGAACTTAGCATCTCAGTTTCTAAGGGAACTATTTCAGGCAAAGGAAATCAAACAGTAGCTGTACAAGACAGTGTGTGGGTATTAATTGCACAGATCTCAAATTGCAGTTATCTAAGGTGGGGGCTCATCTTTCTTTGACTATGCTGCGTAAACCAACTCAATCATATTTCAACTGGAATTTGAACAGTTCTTTAACAGAGCATGATAAGCCCATATAACGCAACAGTGTTAGTCTAGCATTGGAGAGACCTGGGTTCAAATCCCCAGGCAAAAATTAACTTCACTGGGTACCTTGGAGCAATCACTTTCAGCCTAACCTACTTCACAGGTTGTTGTGAGGAGAAACTGTGTCAGAGGTGAGCCACATATGCTGCCTATACTATACAGCACTTCTACAGGAAAAAGGGAAATCAAAAGCCTGCTGCATGCTTTCCTTGATCCTCCTTCCACTGCAGTTAGGCTGCGGGGTGGGGGGCAGCCTTCTACTGTAGGCAGTAGAAAGCTTTTTTCAAGCCTAATTGTTGTACAGGGGTACTTTGTGGGGAGGATTTCCAGCTGGGGAGCAAATGGTTAATTCTTGAATCTAATTAAAATACAGTAGTGTGTCTCTGTTCTTTACTCTGTCCCTTCTGTTGCTGGCCTCTCTTGCCAGATATCAGTGTATTTCATATTCTTTATCAGCTATCCTTCCTAAACAGCAGTAATGCATATCCCAAACTGGCTGTTACAGGGGCAGTGTGTGTGTGTGTGTCCTGTCCCCAAGGTTGTTGCCACTGAGCAAAGATGGGAGACCTCAGTCTCAGGGGCCAGATGGGGCCCTCCGGTCCTCTTTATCTGTTAGGGACCAGGAGTGAGATTCCTCTTCATCAGCTAATAGAGGCAAGGACTCCAAACCAAAGGGCATGTGGGGTCAGCCTCAGAGATGCAGCTACCAGAAGAAACAACAGCTACAGCTGTGAGTATTTTTTGCTCTATAAGACTCACTTTTTCCCTCCTAAAAAGTAAGGGGAAATGTGTGTGCGTCTTATGGAGCGAATGCAGGCTGCACAGCTATCACAGATGCCAGAACAGCAAGAGGGATTGCTGCTTTCACTGCGCAGCGATTCCTCTTGCTGTTCTGGCTTCTGAGATTCAGAATATTTTTTTTCTTGTTTTCCTCCTCCAAAAGCTAGGTGCGTCTTGTGGTCTGGTTTGTCTTATAGAGCGAAAAATACGGTAGTTAGTACATGCAACACTACATGTTTGGATTTACTTGCCCTTTACTATCAATTGTGAGTTTATATGCTTGGACGTGAAGATTTCAAGCAACCTTACTGGCCACAGGAGAGACATGGATTTTTGGTCAACAGACAAAACGCCACCAAAGAGGCAGATGCACCAATCAGAACGATGTATTGATGACCAGAATTCCAGGTTCAATTTAGGTTCTGATGATCCACCTAAGAAGCAATAAGGTAGTTTAAGTAGAAGAAATTATGACAATGTTGTGGTAGCTAGGCAGGTGGCAAGATGAGGGCCTGAAGGTATTCTTATGCCAAAACAAAAGGTCCAGAACCCATTGCTTTAATCATATAATCATAATCTGAGGATTATCACTTTTCTGATACTTCTAATACATCAGTCTTAAAGCACAGATACATCAACCAGATGGAAGGTAGATGGTGAAATGGAAAAATCCCGATGCTGTAGACTCTAAAGTAGGCAATATTTCACAAATCTCCCAGTCTCCTGGCTTTGAGCCCAATGCAATTATAAGCAATTATTTCTAACTGTTTTTGAAGCTCAGCATGAGATACATTGGGCCTGCTTTTCCACCAGTCACAATAGGGCATTCCATTGATTTCAGCAGTAGGTAGCGAGGTATGTGATTTTCCACCCAAATCCGTAGTTATATTCATTGGCCTAAGAGGACCAATTGTACTACTACAGGTAAACTGTAGATTGCAGAGGAATGCCACTGAGCTCAACACCTATCTTGTAAAGCAGAGGTTTTCAACCTTTTCTGGGTCCACAGCTTCCTTGACCAACTACATTCTTTCTGCGGCACCCCTGTGGGGCTCAGGAGCCCAGTTATATCACCCCTTGCCTGCAGAGCCAGCAGCCCCTCACCCCTTTTCGAACACCCTCCCTTGTGGAGTGTTCCCTTAGCCTCCTCTCTCCTCCCCTCTCCTTGGGAGTTCTCTGAGCAGCCACAGATGCTGCCCTTGGTCTCTGAGCTGCCCCCCCCCCCGCCCGCTCCAAAGAGAGGTGCCTCCTCACACTGCCCCACAGGAGGCAGAGAGGAGGGAGACAGAAAGCTGGAACCATTGGTGGGCTGGATGTGGGCCTGTTAACCGAAGCTGAATCCTGATAATGCAGAGGTGTTATGTGTTCCATGTTCTTGACTCAAAGAGTTGGGGAGACAGGCCTGTTCTGTGTAGGGTTGCAGTCCCCAAAAAGGAGCAGATCCATAGCATTGGCAACAGAGGAGGAGGGAGGATGCTTCTCCCTTAATTCCAACCACCAAGTTTACTGTCTCCAAACAGATTGAAACAAACCCAGTTGATATTTTAGTCTAAAATAGGCACATTTCTTTATTTGACTGGAGGGAGTAGGACAGCTTTTTCAAAACACAAATATAGCTGCTATCTTGTGCAAGAGGGACTTGGGATTTCCTGAAATGAGTTAAGTGGCCCGCAGAAGCCAGGAGAAAGCTGCACTTTCTTGCTCATTTTGGGAAATCCTGACTCCCAGAGCCACTGCATGAATAAAGATGACATGTGTGGTGGGAATAGAGCCATCAGCTCAGCATCCTGCTCCAGCAGTCCTTAGAGAGACCATGAACTTGGCAGGGCTGATGTTGCATAAAAACAGCAGAAAGAGACTTGTGAGGCTTTCTGCATCTCTGGGACACTTTCTACATGCAATATGAGAACCAATTAGCAATCCATCCAGGGCACCATCCGGATGAATAGTGAACCAAATCAGTTAGCAACTGCAGAACAGCAGAAGGAATACAGTACATTTCCAGTTTTCAACAAGTTTGTAGAAGCCACTTCTTCCCTATAGCAATCTACACAATATACAAAAGTTCTCTTTTTACAAGACAGGCTAATTTTAAAAATACCCTTTCAAATCAGCAAGCATTAGTGGCAGGTCAAGCAACTTATGGAAATAAGGAAATATGAAATTCCTCAGTTGGCTATTTGGAAGGTAATTTTAGAATGTTTTGATGGATACTAATCCTGTGTGTCACTCTAGCATCACCCAGTGTCTCCTAACCTGATCACAAGACACTCAGAAGTGTAGCCTTTGTCCTCTTCATGCTGTCAGGAACTGACAATCCAAAACTTCTAGAGGCATGAGGTTGCCAGATACTGTTGGTTCTGTTTGTCAGCTCTCTGGGGCATAAGCACAGTCTTTGATCAATGCTCTTTGATCAGACATCTTAACATTATATAGTTGATTTATTGCATTAACCATGTGGCCATAGCATAATATACATAGAAATAACAACATAGAATAGGGGTGGGGAGATAAAAGTGGATGTCGTCCTGGGCAAATACTTTGAAAAAATAAGGATAACAAAGGTAACGGGGGATTTAAAACATCAAGAGACTGAGAATACAAAAACAGGTTTGATTGTGCGGCGTATCAATTACATCTGTGGTATTAAAGAAGAAGTTGGTGCCGCTTTCCTCTTCATCACACTAAGCAGGAAATTAGCTGTCATCTCGGTAATCCAACAGTCAGAATCCTGCAGAAGAAGGGACACTATCCAAGGCTGGATTGGGAGATGAAGCTTGTTCACGAGAGGAGTTAGAAACCGAGATCTTTCGTCTGTCCAGTTGGGACAGAAGAGCATTACATGTTCCATAGTCTCCAGAGCCGTGTCATTGCAGGTGCATGTTCTATTTGCGATGGAAACTCTGGAGTAACGACCCAACAGAACTGCTGTAGGAAAACAGTTGAGACGGGCACAGGTAAAGGCCCTTCGCTTAGCCTCCGAAGGCATTGTGAAGCAGTATAGAGGGATCCCTTCAGGGGGTGGAATAGCTAGGGCTAAGCCTGAACACGACCCTCTTGCATGGGAAGCTGTGTTAGAGAAGTCAAGTTGCTGTAGCTTCTTTTTGATTAGAGGTAGGGCCACCGGGCTAATACACTCTTAAGTTAAAAACAGTTTTGCGGTTCAAATTGAGAAGAGAGCGGAATTTGAGATTAATTGTAGTTTTCCAAGGAGAATTATGAATATCTCTTAAGATCAGATTGGAGAAACCACCTCTCATTCGAGCATCCGATGCTAGTAGGTTGGAGCTATAGGAAATGGCTCGACTCCACGCTCGTTTTACAATTGAGGGCTGGGCAAACTCAAGTCGTAGGGCTGCACCTGAGACACATCTCGGGACACCGGAAAGAGATCTCAGAAACATGTGAAGTGGGCGATCCAAGTTACCTGATATTGCTGTAGTCCATACTTCGCAGCCATATAATAATTTAGGGACAACTTTGGCATTAAATATTTGAATTCCTGCTGGAAGGTGTTTGCCGCCCTTCTGATGATAAAATCGGACAATGGCATTAGAGGTCGTGGTTGCAGCAAGAGAGGCAGATTGTAGATGGGTGGTCCAGGAGAGATTATAAGTAAATATTAAGCCTAGATATTTAAAGGCTTTTACCTTTTCTAAGTAGGGACGCAGGTGGCGCTGTGGGTTAAAGCCTCAGCGCCTAGGACTTGCCGATCGAAAGGTCGGCGGTTCGAATCCCTGCGGTGGGGTGCGCTTCCGCTGCTCGGTCCCAGCGCCTGCCAACCTAGCAGTTCGAAAGCACCTCCGGGTGCAAGTAGATAAATAGGGACCGCTTACCAGCGGGAAGGTAAACGGCGTTTCCGTGTGCGGCTCTGGCTCTGGCCAGAGCAGCGATGTCACGCTGGCCACGTGACCCGGAAGTGTCTCCGGACAGCGCTGGCCCCTGGCCTCTTAAGTGAGATGGGCGCACAACCCCAGAGTCTGTCAAGACTGGCCCGTACGGGCAGGGGTACCTTTACCTTTACCTTTACCTTTTCTAAGTAGCCACCTGTGATCTTAAGCGGCTCCAGCTTGAGTTTGCAGGAACGAATGAAGTGGAGGACTTTCGATTTTTTATAATTAATATTAAGAGCTTCCGCCTTACAATAGGCGATAAATGCATTAACTGCATTTGCTAAGTCCGCAGCTGTTCTGGATAAGATGACGGCATCATCTGCATAGAAAAGGGAAGCAACGGGGTGGCCTGCTAGGTGAGGAGGATACTTAGTTGCTAGCTTCAAAGGGGAAAGAGCATCATGAAGATAAAGATTAAACAGTAAAGGGGCCAAGAGACAACCTTGTCGGACGCCCCTGGCCGTTGGAAATGAAGTGGTAAGGGAGCCGTTGGGATCAATTCGAGCGCGAGCTGTGGTGTTTGAATAAAGGGAAATAATTAGGGAGAGGAGGTGCGGATCAATTCCCAGATGGGCAAGTTTGGACCATAATCTTTGCCTAGGAATGGAATCAAAGGCGGCCTCCAGGTCCATGAAAGCGGCAAACAGGTGGCCTTGCCTTGGTGCAGTGTATTTACTGGCAAGGTGATAAAGAGTTAGACAGTGGTCCATGGTTGATGCTGACTTCCGGAAGCCAATCTGTTCTGGTGGTAGAATGTTTCTCTCATGTACCCATGAAAGAAGTTCTTCCAGTAAAACAGCGGCAAATATTTTCCCCGGAATAGATAGTAAACTGATGAGACGATAGTTCCTAGGGGTGTTTGGCTGGCCACCTTTGAAAATCGGAACTATTGTAGCTTCTCTCCAGGAGTCGGGGATGTCTAGGGCGGAAGAGATAGCGGTGAATACAGGAGTCAGCTGTTCACTCCACCAAAGAGGATCAGTCAGGAAAAGGTCCAACGGGACCATGTCTGGGCCGGGGGCCTTATTCCTTCGCATGGACATTATGATGTTGAAAATGCGGGTTGAAGTAAAATTTACTGAGGAGGTGGTACTAAGAGAACAGAAACAGGGGTCCAACGGGGATTGAAGATGATCTGTAAGATGATTTGGAGAAGCGAAACTGGCTGAATAATAGGCGATCCATTCGTCAGCGGAAATCAGGGTAGCTGAATTGAATGGTGCCGAAGGCCTAACTAAGCGCCAGAAGGAGCGGGAGTCATGCCTCTCTACAGCCGAATGAAGATAAATGCTTTCTCTCCTGTTGCCCACTGCTTTAGCTTCTCATATGCTGTTTAGATATCCTTCAGGGAGAAAGCTGTGTAGAGAGCCCAAATGTGTCAGTATAATTCCTAAGGCAAGGGTCCAGAAGGGGTTTAACAGAACCAGATAGAGCTTCCAGGAAGCGGGTGTTAGCATGCCAGTGGCAAGTACCTTCCAAAGATATAACATCACAGAGATGGAAGGCACTTCAAAGGCCATCTAGTCTGCTCCCCTATCAATGCAGGAAATCCACTGCCCGGTGACTCTTCAGCCTCTACATGTGATACTGACATGCTACCACAGTACATGGTGGAGTGTAGTTCAAACATTAGGAACATAAGAAGCTGCATAACACCCAAGTCTCAGCATTCTCCATCTTGCTGAGTACTGTCTCTGCACTGATGGGGAATGGGTTTCCTGGGTTTCAAACTGGGGCATCTCCCAGCCATATTTGAAGATGCAGGGGATCCAGCCTGGTACCTTCTGTATGGCAAGCATGTTTTCTACTTCTGAGCTGCAACCTTTCCCTATTACATAGCAAACTGCCTTATACCAAGTCAGACCATAAGTCCATGTAGCTCAATATTTTCTACACTTATTGTAAGTGGCTACCCAGGGATTTGGTCAGGCATTTTCCCCAGCCCGATCTGGAGAAATCGGGCACCCCAAGCAGCAGATAGAGAGGAGTAATGAATACCTGGGTGCTAAAAAAGACACACACATGACCAAAGATGGACACAAGTGGTTCCTAAACCTGATATTTGGTAAAGGTGCAGAGGACATTAGCAATTTAGCACCCCAAGGGTGGCTTGTCATATAGTTCTTTTTTCTTTTAAAGAAATCTTTTTATTGAAAGATTTTCATGGATAACAACAGTACATACAATGTCTCTGTTTTCAATTCATAGAGTCCTTTCTACAGGTTGATTACATTCAATGTGAGACATTGCTGTCATAGACATTGTGGGGTTACAGGGGAGAGAATGGAGGAGTAGGGGGGAGAAAGAAGGGTGAGTAATGATCTTTCATACTTTTGCTTAGTGTATGTGTAGGGTCACGAGGATAGGTTCTTTATTTGTCTATTTGTTTGCTTTTGTTGGCGATGCAAGAGGTTGGAGAGCCCAGAGCATGGTTGGTTGCATTCAGTTGATTGCAATGAGTTTTCTTTGTGTGAGAGAGGGGGTGGGGGTTGTTGGGTCAAATTACGGTAGTTATATTGATTTGTATGCTGCTGGGGGTTTTATGTTGTTGCATTGTTGGGCTGTTGTGAGCCAGTGTGGTGTAGTGGTTAAGAGCGGTAGTCTCGTAATCTGGTGAACCAGGTTCGCGTCTCCGCTCCTCCGCATGCAGCTGCTGGGTGACCTTGGGCCAGTCACACTTCTCTGAAGTCTCTCAGCCCCACTCACCTCACAGAGTGTTTGTTGTGGGGGAGGAAGGGAAAGGAGAACGTTAGCCGCTTTGAGACTCCTTCGGATAGTGATACTCTTCTGTATACCTTGTCATATAGTTGTGAGCATGATCCTGAGAGAACAATCCTATGCACACTTAACTGTGGTCATGATCCATTAAACACAAAGGGGCTGGCATCTTCAAAGCTTTAATTATCTCTTACTACCACCTTTATAGGGGACGCAGGTGGCGCTGTGGGTTAAAGCCTCAGCGCCTAGGGCTTGCCGATCGAAAGGTCGGCGGTTCGAATCCCTGCGGCGGAGTGCGCTCCCGCTGCTCGGTCCCAGCGCCTGCCAACCTAGCAGTTCGAAAGCACCTCCGGGTGCAAGTAGATAAATAGGGACCGCTTACCAGCGGGAAGGTAAACGGCGTTTCCGTGTGCGGCTCTGGCTCGCCAGATGCAGCTTTGTCACGCTGGCCACGTGACCCGGAAGTGTCTCCGGACAGCGCTGGCCCCTGGCCTCTTAAGTGAGATGGGCGCACAACCCCAGAGTCTGTCAAGACTGGCCCGTACGGGCAGGGGTACCTTTACCTTTACCTTACCACCTTTATAAGACACCCTGCCCCTGCCATTTCCATTCTTGTGAAATAATTTATCCACACTGCTATTTCATCTACTCACGTCACACAGATTTAATAGGGCTAATTCATGGACGATTATGACTTTCTTGCAGCTCCAGGATTTAATCCAGTAACAAATTTATTAAATGTGTATCATCATAGCTAATCTATTACTCGTCTATCAAGGTCACAAGATGAGTTCACAGCAGAGATCAGACTAAAAAGAAAAGATTAATTATTGCACCACCCACCCAACCATTAGCGTTCCAACTTGTTACACAACATTTTAAATCCAGATAGGGAATCTAGATTAAACCTTCTAATCTCTGTGACATGCCAAAATTCTGTTTTTCTTCCAATATCCAGCAAATACAGATATCAAGCAAATTCCACTAACAAAAAAGTATGCCAGCATCTGTCATCAGTCAACCACATTATGAATACTATGTTTCAGAAGGAACACCGGCTTCTGCCTCAAAACTAGCCAAAGAGAGACATTCTTCTGGCAGCGCTCTGGATCTGCACTGGCAGGATTGTCACCAGGCAGTTGGCAACTTATTTTACAGGCCGTGCCTGATTCTAGTGCTCTCCCTCCTCCCCACTACCCATGCGAAAACAAGCAGCCAGTCCAAGGCATTTTGCTGCCTGAGACAAAGAACAAGATGGTGACACACACAAACCAAATTCCAGGTACAGAAACTGGCAGCTGAATTTTCTTTCCATCCCAGGAACACCTATGAGCAACAGGTTAGTTTCTGCCACTTGAGCCTACTGCCTCACTTTGCCTAATGGTTGGGCTGGTCTCTGTAAGATGACAGTAAAGTGAGAGGAGTCTGCTGGAATGTACTTTTCTTCCAGCAGGAGGCACAGTACTATATAAATTATACTACTCTGTAGAGCCAGCCCTATCAGTGTCTCACTGATATTCCACTTTAATTTGTTGTTCTGGACATCAAGCTAAGTATTAAACTTAAATTAATCCATTGCAACATAATAACCTGCATACAAACAGTGCAAACACATCTTAATCCACATAATACTTCGATGCTTCTTGCAAACAATTCCTAAAGCGGCTTACTGTTGCCCACACCCTGAGCACCTTTCTATTTAACAGGCTCCACACACCAAGCAGCTTTCTATTACACCATATGGTGCTAAATGGCTGATGACCTTCAGCAGCTGTCGAGAGAAAGCCACCTCCAGTTTCAACCTTAGTTTTACTGTCTGCTGTAAAGAAGGAGGAAACAAACAAAACAGGAATTCAGTTCATCAGACTCTTGCAATCTGCCTGCCTGCCTTCACTTTCAACCTTGGTTTTCTAGAATCTTACAAAGTTCCATCTTTCTCCCTTCAGGTGAAGAATGCAAGTAAATTAGGTACTCCATCTACAGCTTTCTTGCAATTGCATCAGTGGGAAATCTGAGCCTGATCCAATGGCCACCAGGACACTATGAGGATGTTTCTTTGCCTCAAAGGAGAAAGAGAAGGTACAATGGAAAGACCCCCACCAAGCGTGTCACCATTTCCCTCTTTATATCCCTCCATGAATTGAAGGATGATTGTTTGCAGCATGGAGCTTCCTCTACTTGCGAAAGTTCCCTGCATTGGTTCTTGATCATATACAGAGGCTCCCTGCAGAAGGCAGCCCTGTAACACCCGGAGGAGTTAAAACAAGAGGTAAGTGGCACATGGAGGCAGGCAGGGTTTGGCAATGCACTCTTGGTCTCCCTAACAAATGCCTGCGAAGCAAAAGCATCCACATAGTGTTTAAATCTAATAGGATTCTTGCTTTTGGGACTGAATTCAACTTCTCAGGCTGTGTGCCACGCTGAATGGTAGAGATGAGGTGAGGAGCCCAGCCAGAATTTCAAGACATATAATATAGAATCTTAGAGTTGGAAGGGATCCCAAGGGTCATCTAGTCCAAGCCGCCCCTGCAAGGCAGGAATCTCAGCTAAAGCATCCATGACAGATGGCCATCCAGCCTCTGTTTAAAAGCCTCCAAGGAAGGAGACTCCACCACCTCTCATGGGAGTCTGTTCCACTGCTGAACAGCTCTTACACTCAGAAAGTGTTTCCAAATGCTTAGTTGGAATCTCCCTTCTTGCAACTTGAAGCCATTGGTTTGAGTCCTACCCTCCGGAACAGGAGAAAACAAGCATGCTTCCTAGTCCATGTAACACCCTTTAAGATATTTGAAGATGGATATCATATCTCCTCTTAGTCTCTTCTTTTCTGGGCTAAACATACCCAGCTCCTTCAAGTGATCTTCATGAGGCTTAGTTTCCAGATCCTTGATCATCTTGTTTGCCTCCTCTGCACAAGTTCCAACTTGTCAACATCCTTTTTAAATTGTGGTGCCCAGAATTGGACCAAGTGTGGTCTGATTAAGGCAGAATAGAGTGATACTATTACTTCCCTTGATTTGGACACTAGACTTCTGTTGACGCAGCCTAGAATAGCATTAGCTGCTGCTGCTGCTTCTTCTTCTTCTTCTTCTTCTTCTTCTTCTTCTTCTTCTTCTTCTTCTTCTTCTTTTTTGCTGCTGCATCATACTGTTGACTCATGTTCCGCTTGTGGTCCACCAAGACCCCTAGGTCCTTTTCACATGTACTGCTAGTAAGCCAGGTGTTGTGTCCCCCATCCTATATTTCTGCATTTGGTTCTTCCTGCCTAAGTGCAGAACCTTACATTTGTTCCTACTGAAATTCAGTTCTCCATCTGTTAAGGTCATTTTGAATTCTGATTCTGTCTTCTGTGCCATTAGCTACCCCTCCTAGTTTGGTGTCATCTGCAAATTTGATGAGCATCCTTCAATTCCTTCATCCAAGTCATTAAAAAACACTGGGCTCAGGACAGAACCCTGCGGCACCCCACTTGTCACTTTTCCCCCAGCAAAATGAGGAACCATTAATGAGTACTCTTTGGATTCAGTCAGTCAACCAGCTACAAATCCACCTAACAGTTACCTTGTTCAATCCACATTTTACCAGCTTCCTCGTGAGAATTTCATGGGGGACTTTGTCAAAAGCCTCACTGAAATCAAGATACACTATGTCCACAGCATTTCCCTGATCCACCAAGTTTGTAATTCCATTTTTTTAAAAATCAGATTGGTCTGGCATGTCTTATTTTTGAGAAACCCATGCTGGGTCTTAGTAATCACAGCATTCTTTTCTAAATGCTCAAAGACCGACTGTTGAATTATCTGTTCTAGGACCTTCCCTGGTATCGATGTCAAGCTCACCAGCTGGTAGTCACCTGGGTTTTCCTTTCCCCCTTTTTAAAGATGAGGACAACATTTGCCCGCCTCCAGTCTGTAGGGACCTCAGGTGTTCACCAAGAATTTTCAAAGGTCAGAGACAAAGGCTCTAAAATTACATCTGCAAGCTCCTTTAGTACCCTTGGATGTAGCTCATCAGGCTCTGAAGATATGAATTCATTTAAAGTAGCTAGGTGTTCCCTTACTATATATTTTCCTATCTTGGACTGTGGCTCCCTCCTTACATCATTTTGAGTAGTCTGCTTTTTCTCTATCACACAATAGCATTTCTCTGTGTTCCCCACGCAAAGGACTTACCACTTGCTTGTTCTTCCTCTTACTTCGAGCATAGCCAAACAAACCTTTTTTATTATTTTTAACCTCTCTTGCAAGCCTGAGCTCATTCTGAGCTTTAGCCAGCCTAACTCCCCCCTGCAACTGTTGGCTATTAGTGTATACTCCTCCTTTGTTATTTCCCTTTCTTCCATTTCTTATACATGCCCTTCTTGACTCTCAGCTCATCTGTAAGCTTCTTATGCAGCCACACCAGTTTTCCTTAGATGCCTCCCACTTTTCTTTCTTGTTGGTATTGCCTGCATATGGGCCTTCAGTATTTCTCCTTTTAGAAACTCCCATCCTTCTTGAACTCCCTTCTCATTGAATATTTCTGACCATGGGATCACACCCAGTAGCTCCTTCACCTTTTCAAAATATGTGACTGCGTCTTTAAGACACGATTGGTTAACCTCCTCTATCCATGGCATAGGTTTGGAGGGTTTGCCAAATTTTGTGGTTTGTAGTTAATTATCATCTGATTGATCAATTGATTGATCAATTGATGAATGTTGGGGGCTGATTGCAACCCCATCAGGGTGCTGGGCTGATTTATTTATTTTTGTTCTTTTTGCCACCAAACTCAATGGGGTCTTGCTAAGAGGCTAGAAAAATTTGCTTGGGGGTCTGATCAGGTCCCCCGGAACAAACTTTAGCCATCCCTGTTTTAAATTCTCACTAATCACCATGAGAAAGCGGAAAAGTCAATTGTAAGCCACATTATCTGCCATAAACAGCATGGTGTTTTATAGCACCACAACAATAAGAGAAACACTAAAGAATCTTGAAGCAACCATAAAACATGAATAAGTAGCCAGAAAGCAAATACAAGTTACTTGCCAAAGGAAGGTTAAAATCATCCAGTCAGCTTTCCAAAAAAGCTTTTTAAAAATGCCACATTTTGCCCTGATTATTAGACTATGGACAACAAAGAAAAAAGTCAGATCATGTCTGGGCTTCAAAAAGGATAGATTGCACAACAGTTTAACTGCAATGACAGCAGAGAAGCCCAATTTCATCTTTGCAAACTTTAGTCAAGAAAGGTCCATGCTCTGGCCTTGTTCCCAAAAGACTTTGCTCAGGCCAGAGCATATATAAGGTGTGCCCATGCTCCTTGCAGTTTTTCCTGTGAAATGGAAACATCACACATGTTTTTATCTCAGCCTTTGTTTTCCTTTGAGTTAAGTGTTCTCAAAATTCCCCTAATAGCTGGGCAACTTTGCCTATTTCCTCCTGATAGCCCAACCCTCAAAGCAGACATCCTGTATCCCAGAGGTGTGATGGAAACTCTTTAAACCCAGATAATCCAAATTACCTCCCCCACAACAAATGGAAGGTAGAGTTGCATAGTTTATCAGAGTTCTGAAGAGGAAATTCACCTTTCATAGAATTCACTTTGTTCCTGGGGGGGGGGGAGGAAGAGGTGGCAGGAGACAAAGGACTCTGGGGACAACAAAGACCCCTTTGTTTGCTAAAGAAAAAAGACGTTACCAGCATGCAGTTAAAAATGGCTTAAGAATTTGGAACCTTTGAAAGAATTTGAAACACCCAAAAGTCATAAGGTAAAGGTAAAGGTACCCCTGCCCGTACGGGCCAGTCTTGACAGACTCTGGGGTTGTGCGCCCATCTCACTTAAGAGGCCAGGGGCCAGCGCTGTCCGGAGACACTTCCGGGTCACGTGGCCAGCGTGACATCGCTGCTCTGGTGAGCCAGAGCCGCACACGGAAACGCCGTTTACCTTCCCGCTGGTAAGCGGTCCCTATTTATCTACTTGCACCCGGAGGTGCTTTCGAACTGCTAGGTAGGCAGGCGCTGGGACCGAGCAGCGGGAGCGCACCCCGCCGAAGGGATTCGAACCGCCGACCTTTCGATTGGCAAGTCCTAGGCGCTGAGGCTTTAAGCATAGTAGGCAGCAATACTTAGTGTTTTTCTGTCTTCCCCATCTTTCATGCCTGCAAAATTACTTATTTCCTTAATAAATACACATATACAGAGTTTTAAAGGGCTTAAGTCTACTCTCCAACCTACCTAGCTTCACAGAACCAGAGAATTTGGACTTTTCCCTAGAAACATGATGGGTGGGTTCTGTGGATGCCCACGTGTGTTGGGATCCACTCTTGATTCTTTTTGTAGTTGTTGCTGTCTTTTTGTGATGGTTACCATTCAGTGGTGACAGCTGGTCAATTAGTCTTTGGATTTAATGACCAATACGCCCAGCATGTCTCCTTGATGAGTTCTTCAGCGACTGTGAACTGTAGTTTGGTGAAGGAGCTGAAAATTAAATTAGACAGCTCCTTTCTCTCTCTCTCTGTCACACACACACACATGCATTCAAACTACAATTATCATCACAAAGGGAATATCTATTAACCACCCACTGTAACTATGTCTCATAGCTATGCTCGGATTTCACTAAGGAGTAGTTAGGCTTGCTAGAGTTCCTAAGGAAAGTCATCAAAACTCAGCTGCTTCCCCAGATTTCAAAGAGGTTGTCATGCAGCCAGGGAACTCCAGAGAACAAACAGCTAAGACACAATCAAACCAGCTGGCATCACACTCACCAATAAATATTTATTTGGAAGATACTTTCTTTTTATTTTATTCCAAGGCTGTGGCCTACGATTTGGACCTTCTTCCTAAACTATTCTAAAGTAGATAATTACAGATAGTTCAGTGGGACTGTCTGTATGAGTACAAAATACTGTAGGAGAGCATTATTACCCTTTCCCCATCCCCTGTCAAGGCTGCAACATTATACCCCAAGTTCAAAAGCGCAATGTCTTGGATCTGGAACTTTTCCTGCTATTGAGGACAAAAGCTGATCCAGCACTTCTTTAGAGAGCTCTTATGCTAGTACCTCAATGAAGTCTTTTGTAAGTTGTTCTTTGATCGCAGCAAAGAATTTTGAAAAGTTGCAAGTTTTGTTGAGATCTGTTTTCCACAAAGGTACTCTGTTTTTCTAGCAGAATGTAGGCGAGCAAAAGAACGGATGTTACGCGAGTGGCTAAGAATGTGTGCTGTTGTAGCACCCTACTTGTGGTTAACACTTAGCTGGAATGAAATATTCAACGCAGCAATAGAGAAATTAAAATAATAATTTATTTGTCAGACAAATAAATATGAGGCACAGTGGTATATGGTTACCAAGCTCTGGCCTGGCCTCTTGCCATTCTGGCCAGCACTTATATTTCCTTAATCCAGCCCCCTTGCTCCTCCTGTGGCTGCCTCTGTCCAATCAGCCTGGTTGAAATTCCTATTGGCTGTTTGCTAGAACCAATCACAAAAGATACACCCATTTCCTCTTGTCCTTTTATGGGAATCAAAAAGCTATATATTCTTCTATCTATAAATGACAAATAAGTAGTAATATATCTTACATGTGTCTCAACAAGGAATCTTAATTACCAGCTCACCTCTTGCCCTCCTTGCCCTATTGCCTTCCAAAACAGATGGTTAATCTTGAATTTTTATCTGAAACATATGTCAAGGATTTTGAGTTCACATCAACATTGAGAGATCTCCTTCATTTGAAGGTTTCTAAACAAAAGGCCTGACAACCATATATCAGGAGTGCTCGATGGTGTCTCCTGTCTGACAAGGGGGGCTGGTGGCTGACTTAATTTCAGGATAGTTACAACTCTTACAACTATATGAAATAAGAATCTAGCATTTCTTAAATCCTTTGCATAATTATATTTAAGCTAATATATTTAATACATAAATAACCTTTTAAAAGGAAAAGAAATCTTAAAAAGGATCTTAGTTTAAGAAAGAAACAGCTTTAGAAAAGGCTTCCCAAAAATGCTCTCTTTCTTTCTGCCAGCTCTTCTTCTCTTGTTTCTCAGCCTCAAAAATAGAAAGAAAGAAAACCTATTTTCTCCAGCCAAGCCAGTTGTCTTTTTCACTGCTCTTGACCTTCTTAACCTTAGGAAGAAGATATGGCTCATTTTACTATTTATCAACCCTTAATTTGTAGGGTCAGTGTAACCTTGGCTGTCAGCCTGTAATTCCCTTTTTACGACTTTGAGAATTGTTTTCTGCTATAAATCAGGGGGCCCCTTTGTCTAGGAGAAAAACATTGCCAAGGTTCTTAGGCAGCTGGTCTTCTGCCTGGCATGAAACATTTGAAGATCTTTAAGCTCATTTTTTAAAATACAAGCCCTGATTAAACATATAAGCTTTAATAAAAATGCAAGCTTATGATTAGATGCCTCACTGTGAATGACAACAGTCCCAGTTCTAAACCTAATCTCAGTCAGGAATTGATTTAGATGATCTGAGGTTGCCTACCTTACAGGGATTTTGTGCGGATTACACCTGAAATGAGTTAGATTAGAGCCGAATGTGATCATTGTGTGTGAACTAGAATGCAGGGCACTCTGTCAAAAGACACACACGCAAAAGGATACCCAAATTCTACAGGTTCTTATCCATGCATTAAAAGTACTGAAGTTGTTGTTGTTGTTGTTGTTGTTGTTAATAATAATAATAATAATAATAATAATAATATTATATTGTGGGAGAGTGGACTAGATGATCCTCGGAGTCCCTTCTAACCCCATTATTCTATAAGTGGTAATTCACTATGATGGGAATGTTAGATGCAGGGCTGCCATCACCCCCTCAGCTCGCTAGGATCGCAGGAACAGGGACATGTGGACCACTTGCACAGCTCCACATTTTAAATGGAAATTCCCTGAGCAATAGAACCTGAAGCTGGTATGCAGGAAGCTGGCCCGGTGGCAGCTTTGTTGGGACTTCTTTGGGGTTTCTGGCCAGTGTTGGCCCTGTAAATTTACACATCATGGTGGCAACACAAGGCAGGGCATCTTGCCCAAGCGGGGGCTGGCAAGCAATAACTCAATACCTCTCGCCCCTATTTCCATAAAAATATCCTCCTTGAAAGCCTGGCTAAAAGGTTATCTAGATGGGTCAGTGGTTTTGTGCTTGTGGGAAGGGTTTTCCCAAGGTTTGGGATTCCTCTGGCTTTTCAACCAGTGGCTCAGAATGCAGCAACTCAAAAGCCAGTCAGAGAGCTACCTGAGGTAGCAAGTAAGAAGGTTAGGAAGCAGCTTTCATTGGGACGTTTGGTGGGATCCCCTTGATTCTTCTCCTATTCCTGATTTTCATTTATCCCCTTTGGGGATCGTCCCTAAGAAAGCCCCATATGATCCATATTTATCGCATCCCAAAGGCACCTCAGTGAATGACTCTCTGGAATTTGTTCGTGAAATATGCATCTTTGGATCAGGCAGTTGAGCTTACCAACAAATTGGAAGTGGGCCTGGTTGGCATTATGCGATATTGAATTGGCTGTTAGGCTGCTGCCGGTGCACCCTCAAGATTATAACTAGTTGGGCTTTAATTGGATGGTCCTTACATTGAAAAGGCGATGCCAATGTGTTGCGCTATAGGCTGTGCAACACTCGAGTCCTTTAGCGTCTTTCTGGATTGAACATCGCGAGTCAAGACTCGTTTAACTGGGGGTACCATTATTTGGATTATCTCACTGGCTGGTTCGTGTGACACCAGCCCCTGCTTGGGCTTACTGGACGCCCCCTTTTTATTCCCTGAGGAGCTGGGTGTTCCGTTGGCAGTGGATAGGACAGTGGCTCCTACTGCCCCCTTTAATGTATTTAGGGGCTAGCTGGATATTGTTGCTCATACCTCTGCTTGCCTGTGGAAAAGCTGTTTGCCGTGAAGGACGTTATTCTTGTAATACTTCCTCTGATAGCAAATGTTGCTTTGTCAGATTCTATCATTGCTAAGTCAGTTAAAAAAAAAAAAATGGCATGCAGGGTGGTTGTTCCAGGCTGCCCCTTCCATTCCTGCTCGGCCAGGTGGTCTCATGGTCCGGGGTCCCTTCATCATCCTGTACAGTGGCCTTGAGCCTGGCAGGGCAAGGCTATCTCATGTGACCTAACTTTTCTTGAGTTCTCCCCATTGTAGTGTCAGCGCACATCTGGACTGAGGAGTACAGGGACCGTTGGGTCTGCCTTGGTCTGATAACCAGGCAGTGTGAGGGTCCTGGCAAAATGGTCCTCATGCTTTGGCAGAGTCTCCGCCCCCTTTTATGTGCTTTCCAGCTGCACTGCTTAAGGTGTAATATTGTGTTTCTGCTCGCTTTATTACGGGATCATCTAATGTTTTCGCTGTCACTCTATCCCGTTTTCAGTTGGAGAGCTTCAGATCCTGGGCTCCGGACGCCCAGCTATAGCCGGATTTTCTGGAGCTCCCGTGGCGCTTTGGCAACAATTTATAATTAAGAGGAGTAGTAGCTTACATTTCCCCTTCTTCTTTCAGGTCTTATGAGAAGGCCTGGACTGATTCCTTAGCGTTTAGCTGGCAGTCCTCAGCCATTCAGAGGAACTTGCCTCCATTCTCTGAGCAGGACCTGCAGTAATTGGCCTACCTGCTGCAGATCGGATGCACTGTTAAATCTTTCAGAATTCAGTCTGCTGCAATGCCTGCTAGAGTAAAGCTTTAATTTTTCAGAGACCCTTCTAAAAGTGTGCCGTGCGCAGGGTCTCGGAAGGTTGGAAAAGACTCCAGCCTTCACAGGACTGCAGGCAGGAAGCCGGTCAATCTTGACCTATGCAGTATCCGCAACAAGTTAAGACTTGTCTCCTGGTTCTAAATCTAGACGAGACATCTTTCAGTATTCCATTGTAATTTTGGTGTACTGAGGGTTGGGGAAATTGTGTTGTAGCCAGCACGGGGCGGAGAGTTTGGAGGCTTATTGCCTCAGGATTTTTCCTTATCTGCTTTGGAGCTTGTCATAAGTGTCTGGAGCTCTAAGTCATACCTAGTGAGCAGGGTTGCCATCATCAGGCTTCCAGTCACGGGTAAGGTGGGCCCTTGCCCTGTTATTGGATACAGAAATATTTGGCTTTTTGTTCCCCTGGGGGGCTGGCTCGATCCTAGAAGTTGCTGGTTCTCATGGGTTAGGATATATGCGTTCCCCTTTTGGAGTTGAGACTTGTAGTGCGCAACTCCAAAACTGACCAGCTGGGTCGGGGGGAGGTTGTCCGCCTCCCAGTGACTGGGGAGGTGGGCCCATGCCCGGTCAAGGATGTAAGGAAGTACTTGGCCTTGAGACCTCCTGGGGACGGCCCGCTACTCATGCTTGAAAATGGTCACCCTTTGGCGCAACACTACTTCACAAAAGTCATGCGTAAGGCCATCTCTGCTTGTGGGATCTCGGCCTCTGGTTTCGCCCCTCATTCCTTTCACATAGGTGCAGCGACTATGGTGGCCCATTGGGGCTTCTCGGCTGCCAGGATCAAGGATTTGGGACATGGAAATCTGATGCTTTCAAGGGTTATGTGCGAAACAAATGCTGAGTTTGGTACTAATGCTTGTTTGTTTCAACCCTTGTAGATCCCACGCTGGTCCGCATCTGGATAGTGGGACACAGCATCGTTCATTGGGCTGGCAGCAGAGCGAGGCAGTCTGCAAGGGGAGCGTGCCTCGGCCTCCCACAGCACATGCAAGTGTCATGGTTTTCCAGACGCGGAATGTCATGGGGAGAGTTTATGCCGCTGATTGGTCGCCGGCTGCTCTCGGACCTCCCCACCCTATGGCCATAGTGGTGCAGCTGGGGGGAAATGATGTGGCAACTATTGATTGCCTTGCTTTGCGCACCTCAATCCAAAAAGGGATTTGGAGGCATTGGCAGCCTTTTTACCTTCAGTGAGAATATTTGGTCTCACCTGTTGCAGAGGCAAACCTGGCGCGGTGTTTCCCGCCCGGAGGCCGCTGAGAAGGCCAGGATATGCATTAACTCTGCAGTGTGCAAGAAGGTTTTGGAGCTGGGTGGGCTGGTTATTCCCCACCCCAGCATTTATTTCAAGGCGGCAGCCCTTTACCGGGCGGATGGAGTGCACCTTTCTGATTTGGGGAATGATTTGGTTGGATGCTGTGGCTAAAAAATTAGGTTCCTGGTTGGGTTTGTGAGTGGTTGGCGGCGAGCGTTAAAGCTCGGGTGGCGGTTAGGCATTGGTTATAATATGCTGGTGGTGGAGGGGTTCAGGCGTTGCCTGCCCCTCCTATTGCGCTGAAGGGAATTCCGTTAAAGGAATCCTGGGGCTTGCCATGATTTCGGTCAATCCCTGTTATGGGACCAGGGCCGCCCAATCCCTGTTATGGGAATCCTTGTTATAGGACCGGGCAGGCAAGCTTTCAGGGAGCTGCTGGGGTGAGCGGCGTGGGTCCGACGCTTAGCTCAAATGACCCCCAGTTTGACTTTCTCTTCTACTGGCTACCGATCGGACCTCGGGATGTCAGTTCTGTCCCAGGCGGGGGGACAGATAGTCATAACCAATGTCTAAACAACCACTCACTGATTTTGTATTTTAATAAAGTTGTGGCCAAAATAGTGCCCAAAAACCCAAACTAAAATCACGTGTTATGTGTGAAGTTATTTGAGGGGTGGCCTGGGGACCTACACACGCAACTGGTTTTTATTTTGCTGTTTTGGGATTTCCGTCTCATGCCAGCTACTCCACAGGAGAGTCTCAATATGTTAATACCACTGAGATTGTTGATATTGCAGGAGGCAATCTTTCAGTACTTGGGCGCCAGGCCATTTAGGAATTTGGGCCCAGTAACTCACTGGCAGCTAGTGTAGTGTTTTCAAGACTACTGTTCCTATAAAGCTGTTCCACTCACCAAGCTGGTAGCTGTGTTCTACACTAGCTGCAATTTCCAGACCGTGGGGGACTGCCCCACGTACAGCACACTGCAGGTGTCTAGATGGGAGATCACTAGAGCAATGGCTAATGAGACCAGCTGCCCCAGTGCAGGAATGGTTGTAGATGGTGAACTAGCCTAAGCTTGGACATAAACAGAATCGACTTGGCATGCCAGTGACATAATGGAATCGAAGGTCTCTGCCAGACTACGAACCTGTTTCTCAACAGGGAGTGCAATGCCTTACAGAGGTCATCCACCTAATGAGAACCACTTGGGGAGAAGCACCTCTGCCTTATCAGGATTCAGCCTCTGTTTATTGGCTCCCATCTCATGTATGTTCAGAAACCCAAACCTTTGCCAGCTAAAATCCAGCTTAAATTCCCCTTCTATCAGAACATTCCTTTACTATTTGGTCAGCCAAATAGCAGAAAAGCAATAAGATAAATATGGTTAAGAAGCCAAAGAGGCTTGAGGCTAGTCTGATGCTCTTTGAATCTAACTTCTCATCCACCATGTTTTCCAAGGATATACTATCTTAAGAATTTTGTGCTGTACAGTGTTAGAGAATTAGAGCTGTTCTCAAACTTACCATAAGAACAGACACTGCAACTTACTCATAGATCACAGTGGTTTATTTTACTATAAAACACCACTTATCACTAATGCAAAGAATTACAGGGGTCCTTCTCAGGCTGCCTCTGGAAGGCGGATGGCTCCATCCATAATTATTAATTCTTCACTCTCCCCAGTACTCCTTTTACCGTATTTTGGACAATCAGATTTATGGTTGTTTTTTAAGACAAGGATTTATTCTTGCTCAGAACAATAGTCCCAGAGAATCATTTCCCAATTTGTCAAAACTGACAAAGAAACATTTTATCAGGTTTTTTTCTCTGGTTTCAAAAAATAATCTTTGTATATATCAAATCAGTCATGTTTCATTAATGATTATCTACTATGAGTCAATATGATTAAGAAATTTCCTCTCCATGTACGTGCCAAATGCTGGTGGCAAAAAATGCTGCTGAAAAAACAAGACCCTCTTTTCCAGTGGTTCTAGCTAGGTGCAAGCAATTTAGCTGCAGCTCCTGATCCAAAAGACCAAAGACCAGGACACAATAAAATCCAAATACTCTCCAAACAAAATTATAGGCATGTGAGGTCATATATTTTACTAAGACGCTTTGTTAAAATGAAGAGGATTTTCTGAGGTGTTGCCACAGCATGCTGCTGCTGACACAGGAAACTTCTTTAAAAGCAGGCATGTCCAACAGGTAGATGGTGATCTACCAGTAGATCACTGGATGTCTGTGGTAGATCACCAGTAGATCAGTGGCTTCCTGCAAAGAAGCTAAAAAACTTTGGCTCCCCTAAAACTGCCCTGCACCCCTAAAAAGGGAGTAGATCACTGCCAGTTTTTAACTCTGTGAGTAGATCGTAGTCTATTGGAAGTTGGCCACCCCTGTTTAAAAGCAGAGTAAAGTCTTTACAAAATTTCCATGTTGAGTTTGTAATGCTGTTACTCTCTGGCACTGTCTCTTTGAGGTACAGATCTTCTTGCAGACTCTCTATCTGCAGTTGCAACCCTGATTTCTTTTATGCAGGCTCCCAGCACAGGTCCAGATCGCCCAGCTTAATTCTCACCCTTCTTTCATTCCACTTCCCCATGCTTACTCTTTCACACAAACCTGGCTTGATGGTGTTCAGCATCTCATGCCCCCTCCTTTTCCATTGCCCTTTGTCTTTGCCCAACCATCCTCCCAGAATGATTTTTGCAGGAGCGGTCCATATAGTACTCTTCTGCTGCCATGGCAAGTCCTCTTAGGAAACTCTAGATAGCACCTCGAGCTCCAATCTGAAAAGGGGATTGTTCATCTGACTAGAACACAGATAATATATTTTCAGGGTGGCTCCAATACTCATTCTTAATATTTTATTTATTGGATACCATGCGCTTCCTCTGCAAGTAGACGAGGGCAGCATACAGATATAAAATTTAAAGACCAAAAACATTCTAAAACAGATTAAAATGTTATAAAAACAATTATAAATAAAAACATCTAAACACAGTTACAGTAAAATACAATCTAAAAGCAATTACAAGTAAACATACTTTCATCCAGTGATCCGTATTCTTCAGCCACCAAGTACATGAGTAAGCAGGAATGTTTTAAAGTTCCTGCTGATGGAGACAGGCAAGCCACACAGAGGGAGGGCATTCCACAATCAGCAAACCACCACTGAAAAGATCCTGTCATTGGAAAGCAACATGGGAATTTGTATCTCTCCTTCTTCTAGACAGGCTTCAGGCTTAAAGGAAGGGACTAGCATGATAAGGAAGTGTAATCATTTTCAATGTTTTCTTTAATAACATATTTTGGGGTCCAGTCTACTTTCCAATTTACACACATCTCTCTTGAATTTGTTAAAAACCCAGCAATTTCCTACACCAAGGCCAGAGATGGAAGGCTTCAACATCATTCCAACCTGCTATAACGTACATCTACTTTAAGAAAATGAAACATCACTTGTCCTGTTAAGAATGCAACTTCTCTGGGGAAGGGTATTTTCCCCCAGAGTCACCTCCTGGTCCTCAATTTAGTGTGGCAGGCAGCTTAGCTAGTAGCTTGGCAACAGGGTGACCTTGTGCTCTGTTGGGTTTCAAACGTTTTATTAGCCACACTGGACTCTCTCCATCTTTCTCTGCCCTGCTTCTTATTGCTGAGCCCCTCATTAGTGCAATTAATAAGCCGCTTCTGTCAGGGCAATCAAATGCAGGGCTCTACAGCAGCCAAAGGCTTTGGCAGATCAAGTAGGGGGGATTCCGGGTCGCACAGTGGAATTATAGGGAAGGCTTTCATCTCTCCCTACAGGCCCAAACAGGACTGGAATTGTAGGGCTGGGATTCTCTCAGGTCACGTTTATTTAATGCCACTTTTTTGGTAGAATAAATCAGTCCCCCCCCCCCGTCATTTTGGATAAAGTCACAGGTTCGTTGGAGAACTTGGCAGAACACCCTGATGTTATTAGTGATGGGTTGCACAAAGCCCTATGCAAGATAAAGTCTTGGACTCAGCTTCCCTTTGAGATCTCTCTCTCACACACACACATGCTCACATACACATTGAATGTGTGCGCAACAGGCCTGCTTTGTTGTGGTTCATACCAGGGCAGGGACTGTAAGGTGTCATCAACTCACAGTGCCACACAAGCACATGGGGATGGGCGGAGCACTGAGGAATGATGTACTCAGATGCTGACCTCAGATGCCTCTAGGCCAATAACCCAAATGTGTCCAACTAACTAACCTACCCCTGGGGAACTATGGGCATGCTCAACATCCTACCAGATCCTGGGAGCGTTGTGGCCTGAACTCATTGAGGTTATTTGTTATCTCTTAATTCCAGTGATTCCCCAGAGGAATCCAAAAATAATACAAACTGAACACACACACACAGAGAGAGAGAGAGCTAATAAAATGTTTGGGCTGTTCCGGGTTTGTTCTTTTCCAGAGGCCTAGCAAACACCATTCAGATGTTGTCTCCATGTGTTAATCGGGTAGCCAACAAATGTTGAACTATGACTGCCACCATCCCTGACCATTGGCCATACTGGCAGCGGCTGGTGGAATTGTAGTCCAACATAATTTGGATGATACCATGTTGGCTACTCTTGCATTAGCTAAATGGAATAGGATGGAGCAGAGCTGAGCCCAGTTGGCCCTGCCTCTGTGCATTAGGTAAGGAGGTGGGGTCAGCAGGATGCAGTGACATCAGGGGTGGGGATAGAGACATGCCTCCCTCCCTAGCCTAGCTTAGTTTAGCATAGAGCAGAAATTACTCAAGTAGCTACTCACAGCGGTTCTCAACCTGTGGGTCCCCAGATGTTGTTAGACTACAACTCCCATCATCCCTGAGCTCTGGAAGTTCTAGTCCAACAAACATCCAGGGACCCACAGGTTGAGAACAGCTAACTGGTATTTGAAAGGTATACTAACCCCATTCCACCCAAATCAGCAAAAGTGCTGGTCTCTCCATTCAAACTGAGGACAATATTTTAAATTGATCCACAAGGATCTATGTATTAAAGAGCATGATGACACAAATTGTACCTCAAATTTTTTGGATGTCATCACACTGGCTGCCTTAAGCAGTTTGGTGAAAATCAGGGAGCAATAACTTTCTCTGCCCACCCTTTAGAAAAGAGACTCAAGCAACAGTAACTGCCTTTGTGGTATGCTGGTTACAGCATTCATTACTGTGTGATCATGCGAGAGATAAGGGGGTCACCAACATTTTAGTTCCGTAGGCATATTTGGATTTTTGAGCAAGTGCCATAGGAAAACCCCTCAGGTTTCTGCTCACTCCAACCCCCACAAGAGACAGAAAGAGAGAAAGTACATGCACATATACAGACTTCGCTTTTCCAATGGACTATGTAAAAATCAGATCCAGCTGAATTGATCTTAGCCCTGAAAAGCACAATGAGCTGAAAGTGGAAGTGGGAAAGAGCATCAGTCTTGAACTCCTTCCTTCTACTCAAGGGAGAAAAAGGTAATACCTTTACCACCTCATGCGGGGGGAGGGGGTTAGTGGACCAGCGGGGGGTGGGGCTCAAAGCCTTCATGGGCACCGGGAGAAGACCTCAAGGATGGCAGGATTAAATAGCTCAGACACAGAAACAAAAGGAGAGATGGAGCAAAACCAGCAGAGATTAAATTAATGTAATAGCAGCATAACCAACTGGTGTGCCTCAATCACATCTAAAGCAGGTGGTAGGAGTGCAATTTAAAGTATCTATTTAAAGGGGTGCATAGATAGCAGCTGACGCTTCCTCATGCCATTGATGCACCTAGTTTTTCTCCTGAGTGGAGATGGAAAGTGGCCCACATGCCACTTAAATTTGCAGTGCAGGTGATTAGGAAGATGCTCATTTGAAAACACAGCTCTCCCTTCATTGCATGTAAGTTGGTCCCAAGTCAACTAGAAAAGAGAAGGCAACAGGGAAATATGCCTCCCATTGTGTTGAAAGCTCAGGGTCTCCTGTCACATGTTATCACAAGTGATCTCCTCCCTAGGATTGATGCACAACAGATTCTTTATGACCCCATGCTGATTTAAACAGCCTTGTGCATTTCAAAGATTTTTTTCTTATGGAAATAGAGCAATAAAGCATGTGAAGATGTCAAAGACAGGTCTTGGGATAAAGAATAAGTGGACACAACAAGAATTGCATTTAAATACTCCCTAAGAAAACAGTCGGCAATCTGTGCTGAGATCCCCAAATACAACTAAAAGAACTTCAGGAAGTAATTTACAGTTCATTGAAGCAAGAGACTTTTGTCCCTTATTTCTGGATCCAAATGCTTTTTAAAAAATGACAACTGAAAATATGAAGCCACAAGGCTCCATGGAAGATTGTGTTTTTATTGTAAACTGTCCTGTGATCCTCAAATGAAGGATGGTGTAATGGTTAGTGTGTTGGACTATGACCTGCAAGACCAGGGTTGGAATCCCAAGTCAGCATGAAGCTCACTTGGTGACCTTGGGCCAATCACCATCTCTTAGCCTAACCTACCTCACAGGGTTGTGGAGAGGATGAAGCGGAGAAGAGGAGAACCATGTACACCACCTTGAGATCCTTGGAAGATAAAGGTGGCATATACAGTGGTGCCTCGCAAGACGAAAAGAATCCGTTCCGCGAGTCTCTTCGTCTAGCGGTTTTTTCGTCTTGCGAAGCAAGCCCATTGACGGCTTAGCTGATTAGCGCTATTAGCAGTTTAGCGGCTTTTAGCTGCTTTTAGCGGCTTATTGGATAAGTGGATAAGCGGCTTAGTGGCTTAGAAAAAGAGGGGGAGGGGAAAAAACCCGCAGGAACTCGCAAGACATTTTCGTCTTGCGAAGCAAGCCCATAGGAAATTTGTTTTGCGAAGCACCTCCAAAACGGAAAACTCTTTCGTCTAGCAAGTTTTCCGTCTTGCGAGGCATTCGTCTTGCGGGGCACCACTGTAAATGTAATAAATGCAGTGCTTTATTCTTTAAAAAATGTTTAGGGGCACTCGTTTTGACTCAAGAAAATCACTATTTTATAGTTCAAATCATGAAAAATAAATACAGTAAATAGACAAAAGTACAAAGATTCACAAAATGTTTAGGGGTATGCGTACCCCACCAGAAAAAATGCACTGAATAAATGTAATAAATAAACTAATAAAAGTTGAGATTGGCCAGTTGTGTGATTTGGTAATTTGAACCAGTACATCATGAAAGTTGAGCTTGAAAATATTGTATCAATACCCTAATCAGTGTCTCAAGGCAACTGACCACAAAGTTTTAAACAGAACTTCAAATTATTATTATTTTTTAAATATCAACGGTATCAAGTTACACACAAACACCCATAAAAACAAAACAGTGAGTTTATATTATACAAATACACAAGTGCACATTCCTCTCTCTCTCTCTCTCTCACACACACACACACCCACCCACCCACCCACACACACACCCTTACATCCACAAAGGGTAACTAGTCTAGAAAGAGGCTAGATGGAATTTACCACATTTTGAGGTACCCTGTGCACGATTAATTAATGCACGATCTTCCAGCCTTACTGTTAATATTCTTGTGAAAGAAATGTAAAGTTGTAAGCAGTGCACCTTGCAAACTGGTCTGAACTTGCTGATGTCCGGGAGGGGAAAAGTTAAAGCCCAAAGGCCAACTCGCTACTGCAACTTGTATAATGTTTAGCATTTGGGCAATGAGGAGCAAAGTTTGATCACACTTGGGTGCAGAGGGGAAAGGAGCATCCAGCAAAGGCAGAGAAAATGGAAGATGAGGCAACCCGCTTCTCTTGGGGTCAGTGCTGAGTACTTTGTAATGTTGCTGTCAGATGGTCGTCATCGGTACGAACAGACTCACAGCTTTTGCGTCCAGCTTGTGCCAAGTGTGTGTATCCTATGTTTGGCTGAACTTTGCTCTGGCTTTCAAGTTTGTAAAATAAAATGGCCTTTGAATCCTGTTACAGCTTTAGGACATTTTTAAACCAAAGGGCCTGACCTTAGCTTAGTACATCCCTGCGGGCTTCCACAGGGATAGCCTGTGCCCCAGTTGGAGTACAGCCTGTTACTCAGAGGCCTATGAGGTTCATGTATGCAAAGAAACAACATATCCTTTGACTTTCTGGCATAGAACTTCCCAAACTAGAGTTAGCTTTTTGGCATGTCCAGACAATGTATCTGTTGATCTGTTATCCTGATCTGTTTTCAGGAAGATTAAATGATGTCGGCTATTTAATGAGCATTCACTCAGATTTGTTCATGTGGAGGCTACACAACATCACATCAAAGTGGGTGCTATCCTAAGCTTTCCACTGCATTTTTCTTTCACTTCCTTATCACAAAAATCTGATTTCTGGGGAGGTGGGTTTGTTGTGCAAGAGCTCTAAATCAACTTTAATTCCGCAGCCTAAATTTGTTAGTAGGCCATTGAATCCCATTGAATCTGAAGGCATTTTTGACTGAGTACATATTACCCTTTATTCCAGCTCCAGTGCCTTTTATAGTAGTCGTACCTTGACTCCCAAATGCCTTGCGAGTCAAAGGTTTTGGTTCCCAAACGCTGCAAACCCGGAAGTGAGTGTTGCAGTTTGCAAATGTTCTTTGGAACCCGAATGTCCGACGCAACTTCCGTGGCTTCCGATTGGCTGGAGGAGCTTCCTGCAGCCAATCGGAAGCTGCGTCTTGGTTTCCGAATGTTTTGGAAGTCAAACGGACTTCTGTAATGGATTCTGTTTGACTTCTGAGGTACCACTGTACAGAACAAGCTGCTTTTGGGTAACAGAATGTCTGTTCCACAACACTGAAAAGAACAAACTGTTAAAATCTATGGTGGCCACTGTAAGCATGAAAAGAGAATCGGCTAGGCATGGCAATTGTGGTTAATCTTGAATCGTTTTGTAAACAGATGAAAGAGGAGATTGGGAGACATTTAATGAAAACAAAAATTAGTCAAAGCTTTAATAAGGAAAGACACTCAAAAATATGTAATCACATGATGATGAGGGATGATCCAAAGAGCCAAATGATTTTGATTTGTTCAACATGATGACATTGGGTTGCGACTATAAAGATTGCTGTGATCCTTTGACTGGTGAATAGAAATCACATATGTAATCTAGAAGTGTATAAAAAATATTGTTTTGGCTGTGGTTCTTTGCAGTCTCCTGTCTATTTTTGAGGCTGTCCCTACACACATTTGTATTTCAGTAAAGGCCTATATTTTCACTTGGAGCCTGTATTTTATTTCTTTTGGGGTTTTGTGAGGGTAACCTCCAGTTTAGGAACCCTCTTTTAAATTTATCCAACACAGCATCTCCCACTGAGGGCAACAGGTTAGTTTAGGGGCTACCTGATGGACTGTGTGGCAAACATAGCCGTGATCTGGAACAGAAAGGAATAGCCAGGGCTCAGAAGTAATGGCTATGGATGCTGCCAGAGCTGCCCTCCAGTATTTGCTGCCTGAGGCAACTGCCTCACTCTGCTAATGATGGGGTCAGCCATAGATCTCAAGATATTAAGGGGATTTAGGGAACCACATGCGCTAAAAATGTATACATTGTTCATGAACTATCAGAATGAGTGTATATTCTGATCTGGCAGTCAACCTACTTTAATCTTGCTTCTGTTTTAGCCATTCTGTTCAGGCTTTTTATATTCTATTTTTAAGTGAATTGAGTTTTTATTGTTGTAAATTGCCTTGCTTATATAAATGCACAAATGTTTCAAAGCTCTCTCCCCACAAATAAAACTTCATGTACATGTCACTGGATCACTCTTCTTGTAATACAACGGATTGATGTATAGCTTAGAAAATTATTTCTTTGTTCTAAACACCTAAATTGCCTCTGCTTCCTCTTCATGTAACATGATGTTGGAAACACAGAACATTATAGAGCTGTTTTTAACCTTGTTTTTAAATGTTAGTTTTCTTTCCTCATTGACCTACATATATCTGAAAAAAATAGAAATGAGCAATCATTTTTCATGATGAAGCTTATTGGATTGGATGAAGCTTATTGCTGTATGAAATCGCTTCCACCTCTAGGACTTCTCCTTCCCTTCTGCCACCCCAAATATGTTGTGGGGGTCCTTCAACCCTCTGGAGAAGAATTTGGGGCACGGGAGGCCATTGGGGAGAGAAGAAGTAGCAGAAATCCTGTTGCACAGGCAAAAGGCCTTGCACTAATAGGATGATGTTGTTGTATATAACCCATGAATTCTGCTGGTTTTTAGAGGGGGAAAATGGTGGTGGTACATATGTTTAAATATGATAAAATGGGGGGGGGTTATGATCCTTGGTCAATCCTTGGGTTGTTATATGTGTCTAAGAGGTGTTATTTGGCATTGTTACTTCAATTATATATTTATGTATTGTTTCAAGAGTGATGCACGAATTTTTGAATTATTTCACCTTTATCTGTAGATTTTGAGACTGCAGTTCTCATTTTCATTCAGTCAGGATTGTGGGTTATATTTGTTTACACAAAGTAGATACACTGAAATTTATGGCCATGACTACCTTAGGTCCATTAATTTCAATGGGTCTACTCTGAGTAAAGGTTAGCTGTTTGTGTTTCTGCTTTGTGGTTCCTTGAGGGGAGCCTTTTGATCTTGGTTTTCTGAAATTTACTTCAGCACTTGACCTGCACACTGGGCTAAATGTTAAATTGTACCTAATTTATTTCTTGTAAAATCCAATATGGGAAGATCATTATTTTTTCTTTATTTCATACTCCCTGAGAGGCATATTTCCCAAAAAAGATAACTACATTGCTCAAATTATTCTGTTTGCCAACCACTATTAATCTCTTTCACCAAACAACTCTTATTTAAGTTTGAAGAGGTGGAAGCATACTAAATCTCTTGTTGTAATTAATAACAGCACAAGCACAACTTATGCAAGTTTTGTACATGTAGCCAATTTCATTTTAGAAGATATTCTTCTAAAGATGCTCATCCTTTCTCACAGCTTCAGGGCACACAGCTGTGCTAGAATGGCTCAAAGATTAAGATCTAGAAGTCATTGGATAGACTGTGCACAATCCCATCAATTTGATAATAGTTTCTTCCTGAGCAATACTTGGCTACTTACACAACACTTGCCCTCTCTGTGCACTGCAGGTCACTTTTCCCATGGGGCCTCCACAAGCTTACATCCTATACGTTTTGGGATGTACAGATCTCATGGTTGAAGCCAATACACATTTGCAATGTATATTTGGGGCTCCATGTAAATGTGATGTTTTAACATGTGGACATTGTGGGGTGGAGTGGCTATCCCAGCAGAGAGCTGCCACAGAAGTTCTGGGTTTAGGACTCCCTCCCTGCATTTCAGGGGGAGTTTGTTTTGTCCCTAAGGACCCCTGACGATTAGGTCCAGTCGTGACCGACTCTGAGGTTGCGGTGCTCATCTTGCTCTATGGGCCAAGGGAGCCGGCGTACAGCTTCCGGGTCATGTGGCCAGCATCACTAAGTCGCTTCTGGCGAACCAGAGCAGTGCACGGAAACGCCATTTACCTTCCCGCCGGAGCGGTACCTATTTATCTACTTGCACTTTGATGTGCTTTCAAATTGCTAGGCTGGCAGGAGCTGGGACCGAGCAACGGGAGCTCACCCCGTCATGGGGATTCGAACCGCCGACCTTCTGATCGGCAAGTCCTAGGCTCTGTGGTTTAACCCACAGCGCCACCCACGTCCCAAGTTGTTTTGTCCCTAGGGTTTGACAAATATGCCTAGATGCCAGACCACAAGAGGTGTAGCCTGTTACAAAATGGTCTGGGCTGAGGTAGGAAGAAGACTGCCCCAGACTGCAACTTGCTTTGGTCTGATTCATAGCAGGATATGGGTTAGTGGAGCCAGAAATTTTAAGTGGGCAGAGTGAAGCTCTGCAAAGCACGCTCAGAAGGCTTCTAATTTGGAGCTGCCAGTGCATGAGGTTGGCTGGTTTTCTTTTTTGTGTACCTCTTGGTTCAGCTCAGAATTGAGAAAAGCATTTTAAATCCTTTGCCCTAGAGGAGGTGACTTACCAAGGTGTGCTGGCTTGGTTACTGCATTTTTATGTAAATCTTCCTGCAGGCAGCTGCTTCTGCTGTCCTGGGGTCTGCTGGGACATAACAAGAACCAAAGAAGAGCCCTGTTGAATCAGACTAGAGGACTATCCAGTGCAGCATCCTTTCTCCCACCATGGCTCAACAGGTGCCTATGGGAACCCACAAGCAGGACATGAGCAAAGTAGCACCTCTGGCTGTTGTTTTCCATGTGTGTGGCAAGAAACAATAGTGACTTATCTCAAAGAGCTTAGATTTCGGCTATCTCCAGGATCAGAGGCAGCTTGTCTCCAAATACCAGCTGATGAAGGAGATCTCAAAGGAGTTGTGCCACTCAGGGGCAGGAGGATAAGACTTACAGCAAGGTTTAAATATGTGTTCTATTGTAAACACACACACCACAAAACCTGTGCCTTTTAAAAGCATGTACTGTGCCTGCTTATTATTTCGCTGATAGCAACTATAGCAATAGAATCAATACAAGTCAAAGCAGTTCATCAGCAAACACACACTGAAAGGGAGTGGAGAAAAATCTACCCCTCTTACCACCTTGATTGTGAATTTGACTGGGTGTTCAATGAAGTTGTGAGATAATTAAGCTATGTTAAGCGGTCTTGAACGTGCACACTAGTGTTTCTTTACTTATTTATTACATTTATATCTCACCTTTCCTCCAAGGCTGCTCAAGGTGGCATACACAGTTCTCCCCCTGCACATGTTATCCTCATAACAACCCTGTAAGGTAGTTTAGGCTGAGAGACAGTGCCTGGCCCAAAGTGAGCTTCATGGCTGAGTCCCTACTCGGATTTGAACCCCGGTTTCCCCAATGCTCTTAACAACTGCACTGCCACCGGCTGAATCAAAACATGTTTGATAAAAGTTGTTCTAGTTTTTTGCAGCAAGTAACCACTATTTTACAGAGACGTTGCTGTGTAGCAGCTTTCCAGATTCACTTTGTGCGTGGTGTTTGCTACAGGTGTTGGGGTCGATTTTATCGGGGGGGGAGGAGGGAGACAGCAGTCCCCTCCCTGTCAAGCAAGAGAAGCTTTGCAGGCATTTCAAATGAGCTGACATTCTTCTACCAATTCACTTGTTAGCAGGTGCAACGGTGAGGAATGGACAAATCATTTTGCTGAAGTGGGAAATGGAACAGCAGTACACTATTTAATCCCAGCTGTGGTGGGTGAAGGCAAGCTTTGTCAGCATCTCCTGCATGAAGCTCCAAGGTGGGAATCAAATCCAAGACCAAGTGGCAACCTTCTCTCTCACCAGCAAGAACCTAGGTGCACTGAATGAGCCCTGGCAGAGCAGCAGTGGGCTTTGGTGTCTCAAATTTCAACGGTGCCCTGTGCAACACCAAAATTTGGTGCCCCCACCTCTCGCCTTCCATTTTACATTACAGTTGTGAGGCCCCTGAGGCCCCGTGCGCAGTGCAACTGAACTGGTCACGCTCCTGCCTATGGACAGAGGATCCTCAATGATCCGTAGCAGATTGTGGATGGCGGCAGTTTCAGTGCCCTATCATGCCAACATGATTTGAGAAGAAGGTGGTCCAGAAAGAGCTGCTGCTTTGCCTTTAGGCTTTCTGAAGCGTTAAGAAGCATTTATGCCTTTTCTAATTCCAGGGCTGAGATTAATGTCCTCATCCTCAGGCCCTTGCACACAGCGGTAGGCTGTCTGCACAGAAGGGCACGCAAAGATCTCTGGGTTCTCACGCGTGGAACAAATTCATGCTGGGTTGGGTATGCCCAGGAAGTACAGCCCATTTTGAAAGTTCAAAAAGTCTCAGAAACCTGATTGTTTTCAGAACCTCAAGACCGCCAGGTTAGCCCTCTAGTGCCATCTACTGGTAATGCCTAGAGACATCAAAGAAGTTCATATCAGCAACTGCCATACACTCTCAAGGCCACTTTGCATGCTATATTTTTATGACTAATACTAATACCACATTGCAAAATATCGCAACGGAAGGTTTGATACACACTGCTACTCAACAACAACATTATGGGAGGTGGTTCGGCTGTGGCCATGTCTGTCTCACAGAGTACAACACACTTTTTTTGTTTATTTCATTCATATACCACACTTATCTTCCAATGAATGTAACTAGTCACAATAGTCCTGTATCAGGAAAATGTGGTGTTGGGAGGAACATTCAAGTAAATGATTCAGGAGCAAAGCTTGCTGTTATCCAGAATGTGTGTAATTCTGAAATGTCCCATGAACTGTAAGGGCTGGTTCACATAACCTTCCTTATGCATTCAGTGAGAAACTGCAGGTACATGTTGGGGTCTGTAGTTCTGAGTTCAAGATTCCAGCCATTCTGTTCTTCTAGGCTTGCCATACGCCAGGAAAATTCCTGACGTCCTGGTTTTTGGGTGTAAAAATGGCGTCGGGGGAATTTTGCTGAATTTTTGTCAGGAATTTTACTTTTGAAATATGGCAACCCTAGAATCTTCCCTTGCAACAGGCTGCATTGAGTGTAATCAGTACTCACTGAACTATTTTAGAAGGTCCATCTTCCAAAGAGGATTTTTTAAATAAATGCTTTTTGTACTTCTGCAAAACCTTTGGTTTTTCCCAAGCCTGTTGATACTCCAACCTTGTTTATAGGTCATGCTGTTTGAGCTACATACTCAATGGCAATCACAGCCTAAAGGAAATGCAAATATTCATATCTGATTTTGCAAGTCACGAGTTGGTTGGGAAGTGAATCATGTGCCCCTGTCTCGATAAAATCTAGGGAGATGTCATTGGAGTGGGTACATGTGTATTCTGTACTTGACCTCCTTTGTATTGTTTTGCTTTAAAATCTTTAAGATAATATTTTAGTTTCCTGTTAGTTATGCTGCTTTGAATATATCCTTTATATTTGACTTTCTTCTTTAATGTTTTATTCTAGATTGCTTTAGAATAATATTTGAAAAGACCCCAAGGGTCATCTAGTCCAACTCCCAGAAATACAAGAATTATGCCCTCTGTTTAATGTTGTAATGTAGCTTAGAAACTGCTTTGAGATTTTTTTCTTAAAAATATAAAGCAGTATAGAAATTTAATAAACAAACAATTTATCAGAAAAGCTGGTATACTAGTAAGACACAAGGTGTTAATCAATATGAAGCATCTCTTCTGAATCTTTAGTATCTTATGACTTGGTCGCCGTATGAACCCAGACTATAAATGACAAGGCATTCTTCCCCCTCTCGTCTTAGATCAAAGGAAAAAAATATTTCATAACACCAGCTATTCTAAGTGTTTTGTTCTGCAGAATGGACCAAAACAAGGAAGACAGACAACAGGCTCATACAAACAACTGTGACTACAAGGTTCCAGGGCTAAAGAGCACAGGTGCAGACAGCATGCAAATCTGAAGGATGTTATCAGCTTCCTGTCAGTCAGAAAGTAACTCATTTACCAGAGAAAGAACATGTCCAGAGTCACAGGAAAAAGATCTTCTAGCAGGTATAGATGATATCCGGTTAAGACCTGCCGAATTATGACTGGGTTTGTGTTCATAACAAACAGCTTTGCTGGGGCTGGACTATGACGCTTCGTTTTCTCTCGTGCCTTGCTACAGTGATAGTACACAACATCAAAAGACAGGCCTTCCAAATAATCCAAGTCATTATTGCCTTAATATCATGAAAGGCTTCATGTTTTCTTTAATGGTAAAAGTGTTTGAGGCTTTCAGGATAGGAGGTATATGGATATACAGGGAATCAAACAAGCTGAAATCCTAATAGGCACACTTAATTGGAAGCTAAATATGCAGAGGACCAAGTTTTGCATGGTTTTAAGTAACAGAGGCAGTTAAGTTCGGCAGCAATATAGGTGCACTTGCCCAAGTCCTATGGCTCTTGGGTAGCAGCCAGTTATTGGCACCAGGAATAAAACCAGGCTCCACTAGGCCTTGAAATAGCCATGGTCTGTACCATAGCCTACAATGCTCCCCCAGTTATTTAAGGACAGTAGATATGTTTCTCATCATTACAATTCCCCACCATCAATAAAACATTACAATGAAAACTAAACATTGATTTCCCTCACCCCCTTCCATAGTTTCCTTGTCTCGGGTTCATCCTCCAGCATCTCCAAAAATGGGATTGAAGCTGCTCTGTAGGCATGTATGTGTATATAGATAGCTTGATGATCCAGGTTTTAAAAAAGCAGCTGCGAGGGGGATCAGAATCAGTACCAGTACAGTGGTACCTCGGGTTACATACGCTTCAGGTTACAGACTCCGCTAACCCAGAAATAGTGCTTCAGGTTAAGAACTTTGCTTCAGGATGACAACAGAAATCATGCAGCGGCGGCGCAGAGGCAGCAGGAGGCCCCATTAGCTAAAGTGGTGCTCCAGGTTAAGAACAGTTTCAGGTTAAGAACGGACCTCTGGAACGAATTAAGTACTTAATCCGAGGTACCACTGTATGCAGAAGGTTAACCCTTTGCTCTCATACTGTAGTCCTAATGAAACTGCACCTCCCCAGCTGCTTTTTATCCAGGAAGAAAGCTTCCCATTGGATCAATCTGGGGGCAAATAACAGGTGGGGGCAGGACATCAGCATGGGAGGAAATAGTTTTAAAACCCTCTCCATACAGCACAGTCACAATCCTGAACACTACAACCAGCCCACAGTTAGTTGCTATTAAAAAACAACAACAGCCAAAAAACATATGAAATGCATTGTATACCTGTATTGTCTTTTAATGTCAACCACCTTGGCACACCTATAGTTTTCAAAGGCAACTTAGAAAGATGCATAAATAAAAGCTGCCAACTGAGGATAAAACTTTGTACACCTGATGAGGCAAGCTCTAGTCCACAAATGCTTATTCTGCAACAAGTCTGCTGGCTTTTAAGGAACCACAAGGCTCTTTTGCCGTCATTTCTGGAACGGGCTGACACAGCTATCCCTCCAGAAAGTTATATAGCATGTTGTTTGCCCCAGAGCTGAAGCAAAAAATGGAATGCTCATGCCATCTAGTGGAAATCTAACTAAAGAATTCCAAAAAGAAAGTGTGCTTTCATAAAACGATGGAAGCATATGCTGAGTTGTTTACTCATTGTGCATTAGTAATACTGGGTAGAATGGATTAACAACATTAAAAGCACAACAAGATTCCAGGATGAACTAGGCAGCTCAAAGCCTAATGCTAGAATGGGTAAGATCGACCATTTTGGTAGTTAGCATTAAACTTAGAAAAATAAACCCCAGATCAGTATGACACAGAAAGAGTGAAACTGTATTCTGGGTAATTCTATGTTTTTGCCACAAGGGACTGCCATGCTGCCTGGGGCTGATGAAGCCAAATAGCTTTTGGAGGGACAAAGGTTCCTCTTTTCCTGATTTAAGTGAATAAATAGGTTGCCAGGAACTTGCCTCTTGTCTTTCAATGCTCTGGGGTACTGAGACAGGATATAACCATTGTGCCCCTCACTCCACCCTTTCATGACTCCTTTTGTTCATCCTCTTCTCTGCTGCCTCTGGGTATGGCCTGATGCCGGCTGTGAGGGGGACGCTCAGCAAAATGTCTTCTGGTGGCATCCTTGGCATCAGTGAGACCCTCATGATGCAGCTACCAGTGATGGTGGCTATGATCTGCAGCAGGTAGCTGTGAATTGTCTGCCCTGGGTTGAGGGCAACCCAGGGCATTTGCAGTCTGATTTTCAAACGTGTTTGCCAACACCATTTGGGACAGAGCTCAGAAAAACATCAGGTATCAGACTGTGAGCTTTCATGCAGACACTTGGTGGCAGTATAGGTACAGGTATCTGTCAGTGGCAGGCAACACCTAATTCTAATGGAATATTTCTCCATACAAAAAACCCTCCCTATAGAAAACTAGATGATAAGGAAAATAACTTGGGCTCAGTCTTCTCCAGGACATAAGATCTTGCTTTTTGCCCCTTTGAAGAAATCAGGTTTTATTTCTGGGGTAAAATATATAAAAGAATGGACAAGGAAATTCACTTAAAAAAATGGAATAGTTAACCGGCTATAAAATGTCTCGGTTCTCTGTATGCAAAATATCAGAGGGGAGATTGCTGGTGGCTGTTCAATTAACTGCCACTTTGTGTCAGAACAAAAATTGTTCTGAGATTGAGGTTTCAGTCTTTAGACACAGTGGATTGAAAACCAGTGAGTTCTAATTGATTAAGGCAGTGAACCTACTGCTCGATCCCATCAGTTTTGGCCTGACTGGGGAGAGCGGGGTCTGAATTCCATCCAAATTTAAAACACTTGGCTGGAGAGACCCTGTTCCGGCATAAAAGGCAGGTCTCAGACCTCAGTGAATGTTGATCTGTGTGAGCTTTGACCAGTGCTTTGTTACGAGAAAAAATGATGCCTGTACTCTGGGCGGTTGCCCTGGGTGCAAAAATTCATCGGGTCCAGGAAAAACAATTACATGTAAAACAATTACATGCTTTACTGGAACTTCATTAAGATATTGGTATATAGTTTTTACATTAGGCATGATAATTAAATGACTTGCTGCAACACCATACCTTTTTCTGTAGTCTCAGTACCTGACTGTGTGTGCCTATTTTCACTACAGGGTCATACTAGTGCCGGATTTACATATAAACTAAACAAGCTATAGCTTAGGGCCCCATTCTCTTGGGGGCCCCAAAATTTTTTAAAGGAAATAAAAAACTGGATGCACATTTCCAAAATAAAGATAAAAAACAAATAAAATAAAATTTACATACATACAGCAACAGTGTTTTGTGTTGTGTAGGCTCCTATTTGTTATGTGCAAATGGCTTTGGATACCTGTTAGGTCCATAAATTACCATATAGCATATATTCAACACCAAAAAACAATGACAATTTGTTGTTGACAAAGGACAGCTGGACATATTATATAAATATAGAAAAGGATGTCACATAGAGGAGGGAGAAAGGTTGTTTTCTGCTGCTCCAGAGAAGCGGACACGGAGCAATGGTTCCAAACTACAAGAAAGAAGATTCCACCTAAACATTAGGAAGAACTTCCTGACAGTAAGAGCTGTTCGACAGTGGAATTTGCTGCCAAGGAGTGTGGTGGAGTCTCCTTCTTTGGAGGTCTTTTAGCAGAGGCTTGACAACCATATGTCAGGAGTGCTCTGATGGTGTTTCCTGCTTGGCAGGGGGTTGGACTCGAAGGCCCTTGTGGTCTCTTCCAACTCTATGATTCTATGATTCTATATAAAGGGCCCCATCACCTTCAGTAGCTTAGGGCCTCATCAAACCTAAATCTGGCCCTGGTCATACCATCCAACATTCTGCTGGGACACAAACTCATGCCTCCTTCTCCAAGCCCAGGAAGCATTTGCCTAGCTTAGGGAAGGAGTGTGATGCTCTAAAGGGGTTAGAGAACCCTCCTGCCACCTCCCCCCCGCAAGGTGACCGTACTGCGTACCATTGTGTACAGCCAGAAAAAAGCACCGCTTGAGGGTATGTAAGGAAGACGATGGAAAATTCGACTGAAGAAAACATCTAGGCCTAGAGGCTTCAAACACCTGAGGGAAGACAAGAGCTGAAACCACTAGCTGGATTTGAGGAAGTCTGCACAGAAAAGTGTCTAAGAGACAGCCTTTGAGAGAGTTCTAAAGCCAAGAGGCAGCAGCCTTGCTGAATACCTGAGCTAGCAACAAAAGTTCAGCCTAGAATGCAGTAGAAGTACTGAGAGATGCCTGAGAGACCTCAGAAGAAAGCACTACGGACCTGAGTGAAGACTGCCGGTATAGTCCCCAGTGCCTGATTAATGAGAGAAAACTGAGTTGGAGTGATTTAGAGAAATTGGCAATAGGTTTAAATTGGGGGGGGGGGGGCTGGATCGCTCAGAGCTATCTTCTTATGGGAACATTTACCTTATAGTGCAGTGATGGCGAAACATTTAGAGACCGAGTACCCAAACTGCAACCCAAAACCCACTTATTTATCACAAAGGGCCAACACGGGAATTTAATCTGTATATCCCATTTTTTTCTGTGTGTTTCACGTTTCTTCTTTATGACTGCTGTTGTAATAAATAATCCTTCATAAAATTTTTTGCATTACATTCTTCATTAAATTATCTTTCCATTGATATATAATTTTATGGTACAACTCAGTGCTTTTTTTCTAAAAAATGTGTAGGGGTACTCTCATTTTGACTCAAGAAAATCACCACAGGGGGGAGGGGGATAAATACAGTTCAAATCAGGGAAAATAAATACAGTGGTATTTCAGTTTTCGAACAGCTTAGTTCTCGAACTACTTGGAACCTGAACACTTCAAACCTGGAAATTAGTGTTCGGTTTTGGAACTTTTTTTGGAAGCCAAACATGCGCTATTCTGAGTATAACTTCCGTTTTGAGTGCCACACTTCTGTTTTCAGAGTGAGGGAAGGCGGGCTGGGAGGCAAGTGAGCGGACACCTGCTGCCCTCCAGTGCTGGGTCCCTCCACTGCTGCCGCTGCCGCTGCTGCAGCCACAACAGCAACCACCCCCTCCTCCAGCTCTGGAGGCGCTGAGTGAGGGAAGGCTGGGCTGGGCTGGCAAGAGGGCAGGCAACGGATGTTGCACACACACACACCAGCCTACTCCTGCTTGCAGGCAAGTAGGAAGGGGATTGAGCTGCTCTGCTAGGCAGCGTTGCTGCTTGCATGGGAACAGGAACTGGATTGGGGCTGCTCAGCTGGGGTTGGGGAAGGTGGAGGCAGCCCGGAAGCTGCATCTGAGAGCCCCTGTACCACCTGAAGGCAGCCAGGCGCTCCTCAACTGAGCTGCCGAATCCTGCTCCTATTTGCATGCAAGCAGGAGTGGAGATGGGGATCTCTCAGAAGTGAAGTGGAGACTTTGCGCTGAGATTTTATGGCTTGGAAACACAGATGCCGCTGGAAATACAGTTAGTCTATGTTGAGTTCAATGTGGTAGCACATTCTCAGAGGGAGGTTGTATGACTGCTGCTAGCACAAGCTGAGCTCAGCAGGCACTGAGCAGGCTGTGTGACTGAAGTGTTAAATAAACGTTTTGCTTTGTCCTCACTGGAAAGATAGAAGATGATACATGTGTTTGTTTGTTCAAATAATTTATGAACCATCAACCATTCAAAAATATTGTGGTGATATAAAAACAAAAGCCAAAACCAAGCCCAGTAACATGGAAACATGAAAAATACATTTAATTTATATGTAAAACCAACAGGAACGATATCCAACAATGCTACTCTGAAAATGCCTTTATTTAACAAAAAAATCTGAAGGAGGCACCTAAAAGAATAAATTGTTGGTGCCATCCAAATTTCCAAGGGGAGTGTGTTCCAAAGTGTGGGTGTCATTAAATGCAGGAGACAGGAGTATGAACAGATAGAGGAAGCTCCTGTCCTCCTCCTCATCTCCCCTTCTTTTATGATGACTTTCAGAGAAACAAGGGTTACTTCTAAATGACCTGTTCATAGAGCAATCATCCTGATTTTATTGAGAGGAGGCAATGGTGCTTTCTAATGCACAAAATGATAGTTGCCTATACAGCAAAAATGAATTTTTCACCAACACAGACACTATGGATTCAGTACCTAGCCAGCTTTCTCCATTCAACTTCTTCCCATCTTGCTTAACATCTACCTGATTATGAGTTCTAGGAAACTCAAAAGCTTGATATTTTGGTTGGACTTTGGAATTTTTCAAAATACTAGTAGCCTTGCATGTTAGTGTAACAAACCTCTTCTGCTGCTTAGCTTATTTGGAAGAGCTTATTTACTGGGCATGTGGAAGATTGGCAAATAGCACCCGCAGAGATAACATAATTGCCCCTGCTTTGAAATAAGAGGTGCTACTTCATCCCTGCTGTGATAAGACAAAAAGTACAAGCTTATCAGAGTCAGTAAACACACCAAGTCCATACATACAACCCTCAACACTTTATGATAGCCACTCAAACTGATGGAGCATCAGTTTTTTCTGAGGGGGGTGGGAATTGCTGAAGTCCCCATGATTCAGCAGACACACTGAATACCCAGAAGCTCCTTGAACCAGGAGACATAAACTGTCCATTTTCAGAAACAAATACAGCAGGAATTCATATTTTTCTTTGGTAATTCAGGAAATACAAGGTTTTTGTAGACATCTTTATCTTCAAAAGCTTCACTAGGAGAGAGGGGCGGTAATGATGGAAAACTGAGCTTGACCCAGAAAAGAGAGAAAAAAATAAGCTAGCAGAAATGAATCTGTACCGTACAGAAAGGCAAGCATGATCACAATAATACTGGAAGCAGGGGATCAAACAGAGGGTGTTGTCACTTCCTGGGTGGCTTTCCCTCACACCTGGCAAGCACCCGAGGCGAGGGGGGGTATGTTTTTCTTGCATTTTGGCAACACCTGTCTAACTGGTCCTGCCAATAAACACTTGTAGAGATCTGAATGGAATGTTGCCTGGGAGGTTCTCAGCAGGGCTTGCACAACAGGAAGTAGGCTGTAATGACTAACTCTTCCATCCTACCTGTGGGTAGTAGGGAGTACACACCAACAAATCTCATTCATAGATGATACTTAATAAGAACAGACTTTCATTTTGGTTTTCTGTCTTGCAAACCCTAAGAAAAACCCCTCCATACCTTAAAAGATAAAGGTACCCCTGACCGTTAGGTCCAGTCGCGGACAACTCTGGGGTTGCGGCGCTCATCTCGCTTTATAGGCCGAGGGAGCCGGCGTTTGTCAGCAGACAGCTTCCAGGTCATGAGGCCAGCATGACTAAGCCGCTTCTGGCAAACCAGAACAGTGCACGGAAACACTGTTTACCTTCCCACCAGAGCGGTACCTATTTATCTACTTGCACTTTGACGTGCTTTCAAAATGCTAGGTGGGCAGGAGCAGGGACCGAACAATGGGAGCTCACCCCGTCACGGGGATTCGAACTGCCAACCTACTGATTGGCAAGCCCTAGGCTCTGTGGTTTAGACCACAGCGCCACCCGTGTCCCATACCATACCTTAGTATGCCCCTAAGCATTCACTTTCAGCAGACTACCACTGGCTCCTGTCACAAATCAGCATAGCGAACAGTGTGGCTAGGTACTTCCTTTACAGTTATTCGTCTAACATCAGAGGATGTGAAGGTCTACATAGGTGATTAATTTTTTAAAAAAAGGATGAGTTATACTGCATATGAAAGAATCTTAACACCTGGAAGAGAAGTGTTGTAGCAAGCTCAGTCTTTGACATCACATTTCCAAGTATTTTTTTAATTAAAAAAAATAAGTATAGGATTATATTTGGAAATGTGATAACTCCTTTTTGCTATCTACGATGGGTAGGCAAACTAAGGCCCGGGGGCCAGATCTGGCCCAATCGCCTTCTAAATCCGGCCCGTGGATGGTCCAGGAATCAGTGTGTTTTTATATGAGTAGAATGTGTCCTCTTTTAAAAAATGCATCTCTGGGTTATTTGTGGGGCATAGGAATTTGTTCATTTTTTTTTAATATAGTCCAGCCCCCCACAAGGTCTGAAGGACAGTGGACCGGCCCCCTGCTGAAAAAGTTTGCTGACCCCTGTTACACTAACTTGTCAAGTAGTTGGGTAGTATTGAACCCAATTTGCAAATGCATGGCTGAGACCAAGAGACAGGGATTTGAAGTCTCCAAGTAAGTTCATGCCAAGGCAAGATTTGAACTAAGGGTTTTGTAGCTAACAACTTATAATTTCTTGCACAACAGTTTCTTAGTTGGTGGCATAAACCTGTCCAAAAAGTGGCTTATACACTTTTGTGTTTCCTCATTCCTTGAGCAAATGTTCAGCTTTTACAGTCTGGCCTCTCTGTAGCTTTACACAGAAGTAACTCCCAGTGAGTTCAATGGGATTTACTCCCTAAGATGAGAATAGGGCTGCAACCCCAAGCAACTAAATTTCAGTGGAATATTCTCCCACATCATAGGCTCACTATCAGGTCAGTTGTTCCTGTAGCTTTAGTAAGAAAGCACTTAAAAATAAATGATTTCAGTTGAGTTTTAAGAGGACCACTTTCCATATTATATTTTAATCATATGTGGTAGTTCACATTAAGTTGTTCCTCTGTATATAATGGAAAGAAGGAACATAGGTAATTGTGTCAGTGAAATACAGGAAACAGGTACTTAAACAGTGCCACAACAGTGTATTTCTCTACCTAATTATATGCATTCATTTTAGGGAGGGGCCTTAGCTCAGTAGTCTGGCTGTATCCCTTCTCTTCATTTTGCTTTTTTAAATCTAGGGATTTGTAAAAGTGCTATGAGATGAATAAGGAAATGGTTGCAAAAGGTATTACCACAGATATCTATGCTCAATTGTTTTTGCTGGTTGTTTGTTTTGACAGTAAGGTTCAATACAGTAAGGTTCAATACAGACATGGTGTTTTCCAAACCATGGCAACCTCACGTGCGCATTTTCCGCTCTGTCTTCATTGTTCCATGATTTGTTATATACATATATAGTGGAAAATATTTTCTCTTTAATATAAATTGACAGCAAACACTCAGATTCAGGGCAAATAGCAGACTTCTTCCTTAAAAAAAAAAAAAAAAGCTACAGTGTCTATTATAATCCTTTGTTAGTAAACAAACTTCTTGCATATTTAACATAATAAATCACAATAAGCCCACTTTGTAATTAACCTCTAATCCAGTTAAGGGGAGTGAGAGAGAAACAGAAACTTGACAAAATTGTCATATGAGGTGGGAAAGAGCTGAAATAGTTACAATGTAAGTGTGACTGGGTGAACCTGCTAGAAAAGACTTCCTCTCATAATTAACAGATGTGTACTGTACCCGCTAACAACAATTACAATACAGGAGTACAATGGAACATGCCGCTACTTAATGGAAATTTCAAACTAAGAGCAGCTTCTGCTGAGAAGAAACAGAAATGTGAATATAGGAAGAATTTGTATTATTGCAAAAAGAGCACAGTTTGAAACTAGACCACTGATGAAGTGACAGTGACCAAAGAGTTTTGAAGATTCACCTAGAGTTCTTCCTATATTAAGTACATAGGGCATGATCTACCCAAAGTTGAACACTTTCATATTTTGGTTTTGAGTGAGAAGAATGTGTTTAATTTTCTCCCATTCAGTATGATCTAGAAGTACTCAATATTGAATGGACTGTTATTTGGTACTGCTCTGTTTTGCCTGACCAGAGCCACTGTACATAGTATCTTCTCTGACAGGTATTCTGTGCCTTCAACAAGTGCACATCAGACATAAATTCAACAGGCAAAGTCTTTTCAAGTAGCATGGAGATGCTGTGATGGGAACAGAATGTTACGATTTGCGGTTGTGTTGCAAATACTAAAAGGTACTTGAGTCCTAAGAGTAACCCGAATAAGCACTGGTTTGTTTGTTTTCTGCTTTTGGAAAATCCAAAGACGGTAACCTTATTATACCAATATCATTTACTTTAGGGTATATTTTATTTCCAGAAGGGTAGTTGCATTAGTCTGTTGCAGCAAACACAATAAAGACTCTTGTGGTTCCTTAAAACACACACTCTCCCCACCCCCATACAGTGCTTTCTTGGTGAAAAATGAGGTACCAGTGCAAATATATTGACAAAAGTGTTGAGGGTGCTAGCATAAAATGGCTGGCATTGGGCAGCAAAAAAAGAGGTGGTGATACTCCGTAATGGTGAATAGTGTTATTTTAAAAAAGCTGTGTGGGTGTGTGGGCTTACACAGCACTGACTCTTATGGATTACAGTTTACAGCCCTCCACTGTGTATGTATTATATAGTCCATGAAAGCTTATACTACAATAAACTTGTTAGTCTTTATAGTGCCACAGACTCTTTACTTTATCCTGTGACCTATGTATTCTCTGTATTATACTGGATCAAACCAAGGCCAAACATTTATCAGTTGTTCCAAGTTTCTTAGTTCATTTTATCACACTTTATTATTGGAGAAAACTACGTATGTGCCACTGAACTTTTAAGACCACACCATTTACATGACTTTCAACAGCAGGTGTAACCCATCACAGTTTGTATCACACTTTATGTCTGAGGCCAACCCACCAAGGGCACTTGGCATCTTTCTCTTTTTCTGATTCAGTGCCAAATAAGTTCAGTTGTCTGATAGTTCTGCCCTTTCAGAACTAGCTACCAGTTTATAGGACACTTCTCCAAGTCATCCTCTCAAACTTCATAGCATTATAAGATGTTGCTGCAGGTTTAATGAACTTCACAGCCAAGATGAAAGGCGTCAGCCCTCTGTAAAAAGAAAAGGGAAAGTGTAAGTTGGTTGGAGTCTAATAAAACACACGGAGCACAACCCCTGATTAGAATCCCATCTCACTTGACACAAGAAGTGGCAACTGAGATGGCCCATAACACTTGGAGCCAGAGGCAGAAAGTATAAATGGCGCCTTCACATTGTGAAAATATTATAATAAGCTAAATAATTGGCAGTTTGATGCCCTTTAGTGGCATCTCAACCTCTGTTGCCTGAGGCAAATAACCTCACCCTGCGTAATGGTAGCACCCATTCTGACTGGCAAGAGTATGGAGAAAATACTGATTTTTTCCCAAGAAGATAAGGCCCTAACCAGGTCATTTAACAGCAGCTAGACCAGAAAGGGCTACAGATAGAATTTTTTGATGCTCTGTTATGAGAAGAAATGACAGCCTCCTCTGCAGACTCCAGGATGGATTGTGTAGCAGTGGCATCAGAAAGTGATGTGTGTGTGATATTTTTTGTGGTACAATCCATGGACACTGATACCTGCACTTTGATAGTGGTATTCGGGGGGAGGGGGTTCCTGAAGAAATCGAAAAGATCCATAGCACTGTTCAGGCCTAATGCAAGCTTGAGCAAGGGGCATATGGGTTCTACACACCAGCCCTGCTCTCAGCATTCTGTGCTTGCTGGCCTTGCATGTTCCAGCCCTCACGTGGAATGGTCTGAAGGGAGATAAGTGCATTTGTTTGGGATCACAGATAACACTGAGATAATGGGAGGGTCAGTTTACACACTGAGGGACACCCTTCATAGAGAGCTGTCCTTGGGGAGGGGGTTGAGTTCTACTTTGATGGTGGATCTGAAGAAATCTATGTAAGGGGCGGCGCTGTGGGTTAAACCACAGAACCTAGGACTTGCCGATCAGAAGGTCGGAGGTTTGAATCCGACGGGGTGAGCTCCCATTGCTTGGTGCCTGCTCCTGCCAACCTAGCAGTTCGAAAGCACATCAAAGTGCAAGTAGATAAATAGGGACCGCTCTGGCAGGAAGGTAAACGGCGTTTCTGTGCGCTGCTCTGGTTTGCCAGAAGCGGCTTAGTCATGCTGGCCACATGACCCGGAAGCTGTACACCGGCTCCCTTGACCAATAAAGCGAGATGAGCACTGCAACCCCAAAGTCGGTCACGACTGGACCTAATTGTAAGGTAAAGGCCGCTTTACCTTTATGTAAGTTCAGCAGGATCAATGCCTTAGATTCACATTTTTGCACAATGGTGACGCTGGGAAGTGCCAGGTCCCTAATTTTCATGGTTCTGTTCATAGACATGGATATAATGTGGAATTTGATGGGTGGATGTGTAGGGATTAAATATATATATAAAAACACTGGACTCCTGTATTTATGAGGAGACGGTGAGGGTCGCACAGTTTCAGGGCTGACCACATCCCTTTTATCCCGCAAGCAGGGAGCGGGATGGCGGACGAAGGGCAACGCCTAATCCCCGCAGCCCCGCTCCCATTTACTCGCGAGTAAGGCCCACTGAAAACAGTGGACTTTACTTCTGGGTAAACACACCGAGGACCGGGCTGCTGAAGGCGCTCAAGTCAACCTTGCCGCCGCCGGCGAAGGTGAGCGTAGAGGGCGGAGTTTCACCCCCCGCGGTGCAATTGCCCCGCCCTTTCCTCCGCCGACGCTCAAGCGCCTCCCTCCGGCGGCCCGAGGCGCCTCCGCGGCCCCGCCCCCTCCTCCCCCGAACGTTCTCCCAAGGCTCGGCGCGCGTGCGCAGAGCTCGGCCAGGCCCAGGATCCTCCCCTGTGGGCTCCGCTCTGCGCACGGGCACGCCGAGGGGAGCTAGCAGGGGGCGGGGCGTGCGTGAGGCCGAGCTCATAGCGGCGAGGCCTGGCTTGGCAGGGCCTTCGCGGGGGCGGGGAAGGGGGGGCAGAAAGAGAGGGACGGAGGATGCGGTGGAGCTCCGGGCCTGGCCGGGGGGCGCCGCCAATGGCGCTGTTCCCGCCGGCGGCGCTGCTGCTGCTGCTGCTTCTCCCCCTCCCGCCTCTTTTCCAAGGGGCGTCCGGGGACCCGTGCGCCGCCTCGCCTTGCTCTTGCCGGCGAGGTGTGTTGGACTGCAGCCGCCTCCGCTTGTCCGGCCGGAGCCTGGAGCAGGGCCTGCTCTCGCCTTTGCCTCGCAGCGGTGGCCCCTCCGCCCGGTGAGTAGCCTCTTTTCTGCGTCTCCCTCCTCACGTTCCCCCGCGGGGCTTTCCCCCCAGGGGCAGGAGGGTCTCCGCCCCACAGACACGGCAGGTGCTTCCACCTCCCCCTCAGTCGTCACGGGCAAAGCGGTATCCTGAGTGGGGGTTTCAGAAGTTGTCCTTTTCAGATCCTAAAGGGCAAATCTAGCCTCCCGTCTCGTTTTTTCACCTTGACGCGGGGCAAAGCTGAGCGAGGGTGGTTGTATGCGTGGATGCTGAAGGATGGGCAGGTAAGAGGATCTTGTGAATCCCTTCGCTTGCAGGTGCCAAGTTCGTGTCTCAAAACAATGGGAACTGCTTATGAGTCTTCTCTCTCCCCCTCCTAACTGGGGATTTGTGTTTGTTCGCCAAATGGTGGGACGCTCACGCGCAACTCGTTTGTGTGAAAGGATCCGCTTTGGGTTCTGCTGCTGTTACAACAGCATAGTTCGCCTGCCGGTTTCTCTTGTGCCGTATTATCGCTTATTGGAACTTTTTTCAGACAGCGTTACCACTTGGTCTTGATAAAAGTTGGCAGGAGTTGCTACTGATAGTCTGAACCTGGCCTTGGTGAATCTGTGGTATGGTCTGTTAACTTTTGCTGAACACACAAAGAAGACCAAAACACCAGTTGTGGAGTTTTGCTGTACTGGCTAAGTGTCCACAATCAGGGAAATCCGACAGTGTTGTTATTTTAAGGCAGGGGTGGAGAACCTGTGGCCTTCCAGATGTTGATGGACTCCCAACTCTCATCAGCCTAGCCAGCGTGGTTAGTAGTCATGATCAAAACTGAGGTCTGACAAAATCTGGAGAGGACACCAGTTGCTCAGCCCTGTTATCAGATGATGTTTACTTCAAGGCAGGCAGATAGGAGACTGTTTTCAGTGTCATTAAGGAGCTTATGACAGTGTTCCAAGAAGTGCTGAAGTATGTTCACTAGAAGATAAAGGACTAGGTAGTTACTGTGCTATTCCCCCATGAGTGGACCCTTTTATCATGTTACACAGATGTTACACTTGCCTGTCAGTTATCTCACTGAACATGTTGGACAGGTATCACTTAGATATTAGATATGGGTTATTGTGGAGCAATATATAAAGCTATATAGTATGACTCTTGTTTCTTTTAAAAATGGTTATTAAAGTTTGAGCATCAGTTACCATCATTATTTCTCATTGTTTCTGTTTCTGTAGTTCTGATTCCAACCTTTTCAAGAGTATCCCTTTTCTGATTGGCAAATTTGGGGCTGTCTTCATAAAAATAAGTTGCCCTGGTATTCCTTTGCTTAGTGTCTATCCACTCAAATATATATGCTGGTAGTTTTTATGTCAGTGTAGTTGTCATGAAACATGTACACCATGTTGTGCTCATTGAAAGAAAAGATGGGATATAAATGTACCAAATAAACCAATTTGACTTCTAGCAACTAATTTTGGTAATTGTAGTAGGTTGCAGGTATTGGAACTTCTCTGTGAGAAGTTCACGACCCCTTGATGAAATCACAGTACTTGGGAGAAGGACAACTGCTAAATTTAGTAGTCTTGCCTGGCTTGGGGAAGATCCTGGGATGTGTCTTTGTGTTATTCAGTGAGACACTGAAGCATCATTGATGGTTAAGGTAACCCTATGCTAAATATTGTTCTGTGTAGTCAGCTAGTATCTATAAATAGCATACCAAAGGCAAGTGAAAAAGGTAAGGTAGTGCACATTTATGTATTTGTATTGTTTTGACTTGTAAAAATGGAATCTGTTTGCAATTCATATTGTGAAAGACAGAACTGAGATTTCTTTTTGCAGTGTGGTTGCTGTTTTTGTTCCTGATGAGACTCTTCTAGTCATTGGTCATGAGCCCAGGGCTGTTTCTGACCTCTCATAGTTGGCCTTAATGCCAAGTCGTTTAATTATGAGACTACTGCTTCCTAATAATGGTATTGCTACTGACTGTGGAAGGCAGTTGCTAGTTAGGTGACTTTGAATATCTTGGGGATATTACAGTCAAGCCAGAGGAGTGTGATTTGTTTATTTTTTTGTCACACGTCTAAATCTGCACAATAAAGCAGATGATGGCTAAGCATGCCATGTACACAAGAAAAAGTATTGTGGCACTTAAAATCCAGAACTTGGATCCTATTGACATCAGTATGAAAAATTTGCCATGACTCAGTTAGGTCCTGTTGGAACGAAATGCAGCTAATTTACATAGCAATTTTAACCCTATTTAACCTGGGAATAAGCCCAGTTGAATTCAGTGGGCTTTTGAGTAGATTGCAGCCTTTAATTTAGGGACCAACAGATGTATTCCAGCATAAGATTTTGTAGACTTGAGCTCACTTTGTCAAGATGATGAAGTCTTATCCTCAGTTGGCAGATTATATATACACATGTGGGTACAGAGTTAAAAAATGATAAACAATGGGGTCTGTAACATTTCTGTGCAAAGCCCAAATGTGTACAGGCTCCTTGCTTAGAAATGTCACAGACCTTTTGCATTTTATGTCCTGTTGGCCCCACAGTTCAGAATTTCCATTAGTTTTGTATGCACGGATGTACGGGTATATGTGCATACAAATGTATTTTCCTTCACAACATGTCTTTCTAAATAAAGGAGCTGTAGCATCATTTTTTTTTTTTTTAAATTGATCTTTGGAAGAAACGGGTTGTAAGTGCGTAAAACCCCCGTTTGAAATCTGATTACTTTTCTGCATAGATGTTTATGAAGTGTATGTAATCCTTTAGTGCAGTCTAATCTTAAATCTACCATTTAAGATTCATTTTTTGATACTTCTGAATATGATGCCTAATTGATTTATCCAAATTTATAGACCATCACACATGGTGATTTCCAGGGTGTCATGAAATAAACAGCTGTTACACAAAGAATGTATGTTAGTTAAAATGGCCACTAAAAGTATTTTTTTAATAAAGCAGAAGAGCCTGGAAGTACTTAAACACAGAAGTGGTCTTACTACTTTACCTCACATGCCTGGAGAATAAGAATGCTTTAGTGGCAGAAACCTGTCAGGGTCTCTGTCTTCTCAGCTTCAAGCAATAGCATATTTGACAGTCAGACCACAACAGAGAAAGCTCTCATATACCGTACCTACCTCACTGCCTAGTGCAACAAACCTACCAACCGCAGGGTCCAGGATGAATTGTATGAGAGAAGGAGCTTTACCCGTCTTGCAGCCTGATCCTGTGCATATCTACTTGTAAGTAAATTCCACTGAATTCAGTGGGAAATGTTCCTGTGTAAGAGTTTGGGATTGCAGGCAGAAGTACATGAGATGCTTTCTGCTACTTTGCTTGATTAAGTAAATCTGGTGAACAGCTGCTAGCTGCTCTCTAAGTTTAATTGAAAAAATGTTTTTTGCTTTTAAAGGTTTAGAAAAGTGCTATCATTGCTTGTGGTTCCTGCTCTTAGAAAATGCTCTGCTACTGAGCGTGGGCTTTATTTAATCAAGATAAGAGAGCCACGTCATATGGCATTTAGCTTTCCATATTGTGTAATAAATGTGTGACTTAGTTCTGTTGTGCAAGACTTATACCAAACAGCATATAGATGGTAACACATGGAGCCCTAAAACAAAACATTACAGTGTGAAAATCCTTTGTTCAGGGTTCCAGTCTCTTCATTCCATTCCGCCCCTCCAAACCTCAACAGTTAGTCAGCATCCCATTTTCACTGAACATGCCGAGTCCTCTAGTGCTTAATCCAAGCTGCAGGAAAATCTTTTATTCATTTTTTCAACCACTTATATACTGCTTAACACTATAGTTTCTAAGTGGTGTACAAAAGGGATATAGTGGGAATAAAATGGGTTAAAGTTAACTGTAAAATCAGAAACACTTATTTAAAATACCTGCTGTAATTTTAAAAAGTCTTCATCAAGCTCCAAGAGCATACTGATGACACTTTGCTCCAAATCCTGAAGTGATTACTCTTTATGTCTTCACATGGACATTTAATACCACTGAGGACAAAATAGTGCCTGGTGGCACCTCATAATACAAATGCCAGGTGTGTCAAGAACATGCCTGCCACATTGCTCTCTGGAACCAGCCTTGCAAGTAAGATCAGAAGCACCTTAAAGCAGTGTTCCTGACACTCATCCTGCAAAATGTATGCACCTAGAATTTTGTTAGGTCTAATTTTGAATACATCATTGAACCTTACTTTTTATTTTTTACATCAATGCTTTATGATTTCTAATCCTTGTTCCCTTTTAAAAACTGTTTAATAGTTACTGTTAAACTAAACAATTTTCTTTTAGTTAATTCTGTTTTTACTTTATCACTTGATAGCCAGAGGATGATCACCATTTTCTTTTGCAAAAGCAGTCAACTTAAAAAAAAATCAGTAATATTAGCTTAGCATGGTGATAGAGACAAGAACATGCCCCTCTCCCAAGTTGAGGCAGCTGGTTCATGATGACAAACCTTCACTTGCAGTCAATACCAGCCAAGAGTTGTTGACCCTGTTCATGCTGTACAGCAGCTAATGGAGTCCACAGACTATGGTGATATTAAAAATATTTATAGCCCATCCTTCTACAGAATTGTTAGTGCTCAGGGACCTAACATTTTAAATAACAATGAAATTCAAGAGGCATCCAACATCAGAAAAAAGGCAAGTGCAGAAGATGCAACCAGTCTTTAAAATAAGATCACATAAGTATCCTGAAGAACTCAGCATGTCAAATGCCTGTTAGACTAATACTAAAACATCTTAAAGTGGCAAAAAGCAAGGAGAGAGAAGGCCAAACTGGCACCCAAGATAGGGAGTTCTGCAATCTAGACTCACTTCTGTGATCTAACCAGCTGTGCCTTGTTCACAATCAAAACATGAAGAAGATCTTCCCTAATGGATCTTAGGGTGGAGGCAAGTTGATATGGGAGGAGACAAACCCTCAGGGATCCTGAGCACATGCTGTTTATGAGTTCAATGATAATCACCAACAGTTTGAATTGTGAATAGGCAACTAGTGCAGCTGTTGTAAAACAGGTATAATATGCTCATGTAGACAAACATCAGCTAGTTTTGTTGCTGATACATTCTGGATCAACTGACGTTTCTGTAGGCTCTTCAAAGGAAGTCCCACATAGAGTGCATTGCAAAAATTAAGTCTAGTTGCAGTTGGTGCACCACTCTGAGCAGGGCAAAAGTGATAGATCCATTCACAATCTGTCAAACTGATAGTTAAATAAACCTCCAGGTTCAGAGGCATTATATAATTTACAGTATTCAGTGCTGGTGACAAACTATGGGAGAGCATTTTGCTTTTGTGCCCTGGCCATTCCCTGAAATGTATTGCTGGTTTGGATAGGCCTTTGATCTTGCTCGTCAGGGCTGCTTTTCTCTTTCCAAAGTATGTAAGGATATGTTACTTTTTTCTAACCTTTATTTGATCTGACATGCTATATATAAGATTTCATCTTGCATTATTTCACTCACCATGTTGAAGGCACACCATCAGTTCATCCATTCTTTTCCTCCTTGCCTCTCTGTCTTTTAAATAAACATATTTTTTTTCCATTCAAAATCTCCACTTGAGCTTCCAATCCATGCATTTTAACATGGTGTCCATGTGGAGAATGGATGATGGTATTGTCTTATTGTTTAACTGTGATCTGTATCTATAGCCCAGGTGTCTTTCTGGGAAAGGATTCTTCATTAACAAACAATGTCTGAGCATTATATTCCCCACCCCCAAAAAAGCATTTGCAGAGTGTGTCAAGTACTCAATTAAAGCCCATAAATTAGAAGATGTACCCTATGATGAGCTACACACACCTGTCATGTATGATCTAGTTGAGATTCCTGCATTGTAGGGGGTTGGACTAGATGACCCTCCCTCAGGGTCCCTTCCAACTCTACAACTCTATGATTCTGTGTATTTGCTAGCTCTCTGGATTGTAGGTGTAGTGTTCATTGGATTAATGCAAAGCACTCAAATCCTGAGTCTTGTACAGAAGTTTAGTTGCTTTGAGTTTTCTTATAACTAAAAGTATGGGTGTTTTTTGTGCTAGTGCAGTGTGCTTTCCTGTCTTTCCTCCCCTTGTGTGTGCCTTCAAATCTGCTCTGGAGGGTTGGGGACCGAGTCAGGAGGTGAGGGGGAGGAAAGTGGGGATCACTCAGTTGCTCCATAAGGCGTCCTTGTGGTGATGAAGTGTTATTAGGAACATAGGAAGCACCCATATACCAAATCAAACCATAGCTCAGTATTTATGCTGACAGGCAACAGTTCTCCAGGGTTTTAGGCAGATTATCTCTCATCCCTACCTGGAGATACTAGGGACTGTGCCTAGGGTCTTCTGCATGCCCTTCGAGCCACCTTGAAATAAAATAACTGTTGAACGTCTTTGAGCTCAATGATACGTACTTCAAAGTAAACATGTAAGATTTGGAATGCATATGTGTTAATTCCCTCAAATTCACTAAATTGAAGGGGTGGAGATGAGCAAGAACTCACAACCTATAAGCCGTTTGGGATTAAATCAGTTGACACCTTGAAAATAAATAGTTCTTGTATTATAGCCAAGTATTTGTCTTAATTAAATTTTAAATGTTCTTAATGCCAGTCCTAGCCAAGACAGTTTATGATTTTACAATTACTTAATCTGAAACAAAGGAAGTTCTCTTCTGTGTCCCCTCCCAATCCCCCCCCGTTTAACTCAGTATTTGGTTTCCAACAAAAAGTAGGGGGAAGGGCAAGTATATCTGGGGAGAAAAGCGGAGGAGCTACAACACAGTGTCTCCTTTTCTTGCTTGTTACATTATAAAAAATTTAGCTCAAGGCTGCTGAGCCATCTAACTCAGTATTGTCGAGTCTGGTGACGGCTCCCCAGGGTCTCAAACAGGGTCTTTCCCACCTCTGGAGATGCCAGGAATTGAACCAAGAACCTTCTGCATGTAAAGTGTGTCCCCCGTCACTGAGCAACAGCATTTCCCCATTACTATAACGTGCAGTGAATGAAACAAAACAATGATTTATCTCTTTTAAAACTATAAAGTCTGTAATTTAAAAAGTACTTGTTTTGGCAAGGGTATCGTAGCCATTCTTAAGAACATATGAAGAGCCTGCTGGATCAGGCCAGTGGCCCATCTCATCCTGTTCTCTCTAGTAGCCGTTGATTGCCTTTAGACTCATTAATTCGTTTAATTCTTTCAAAGTTGGTGGCCATCACTGTGCACTGTGTGAAGAGTTATTTTGTCAGTCCTGACTTCTCCGATGTTCAGCTTCATTGGATGTTCATGAGTTTTAGCATAATGGGAGAGGGAGAAAAGCTTTTCCTCTATCAACTTTCTCCATGCCATGCATCATTTTCTGCACTTCTATCACTTCTCCTCTTACTCACCTTTTATCTAAACTAAAAGGCTACAAATTTGACATCCTTTCCTCATAGGGGAGTTTCTCCATTCCCTTGACCATCCAACTCCACTCTTTGCAATCCCTTTTTGTTTTAACAACTGAACAACTTAGTATCATTAGCATCTTGGCCATCTCGCTGCTCACCTCTTAACCCCAGATGGTTTATGAACAAGTTAAAAAGCACAGGTCCCAGTATTGATCCTTAAGGGATTCCACTGTCTACCTCCCTCCATCAGGAACGTTGTCCATTTATTCCTGCTCTTTGCTTCCTGTTGAGCTCCTCTTGGGGAATAGGAACTACTTATTTATTATTTCATGATTGCCGAAGAATTGATGCTTTTGAATTATGGTGCTGGAGGAGACTCTTGAGAGTCCCATGGACTGCAAGAAGATGAAACCTATCCATTCTTAAGGAAATCACCCCTGAGTGCTCACTGGAAGGACAGATCATGAAGCTGAGGCTCCAATACTTTGGCCACCTCATGAGAAGAGAAGACTCCCTGGAAAAGACCCTATGTTGGGAAAGATTGAGGGCACAAGGAGAAGGGGATGACAGAGGACGAGATGGTTAGATAGTGTTCTCGAAGCTACCAGAATGAGTTTGACCAAACTGCAAGAGGCAGTGGAAGACAGGAGTGCCAGGCGTGCTCTGGTCCAGGGGGTCATGAAGAGTCGGACACAACTAAACGACTAAACAACAACAACAACAAACTTACTTGGGGGTCTGTTGAAAGCTTTTTTTAAAGTGCACATACATAATATCAAGTAGATCACTTCTTCCTATTATGCTTGTTGATACTGTAAAAGAACTCTAATAGGTTAGTGAGACAGGGCTTACCCTTGTGGAAGCCATGCTGGCTGTGCTTCAGCAAGGCTTATTCTTCTGTATATTTGGTGATTTTGTCTCTAACAGTGCATTTTGTCAGACGTTAAGCTGTATGGCCTGTAATTTTTCAGGAAAGCCCCCCCCCCCCCGATTCCTTTTTTTAAAAATGGTGTTACATTGGCTGTTTCCAGTCCCTGGGTATGGAGGCTGAACTGAGGAAGGGTTGTTTTCCACGTGGCGTATTGAATCATGTGAGAACCTTGCTTTCATTCTGAAGTGGTACAAATAGACCAGAGTTACATTTTGGTTCCTTAACACTTCATGATAATTCAGAAAATAAGTGTAGTTCCTGATGGAATTCAAGTGAAACAGTAGGCTTTATTAAACAAGATACTCCTGCTTTAATTCTACAAAGCAGACTGGGTAGACCAGTCCCAGTACTGAAATTATCTTATTTGTGTTGTAACTGCCTATCAACACAATCATCAGTATACAATTGTGGTATATTCAACAGTTCTCTCACACTGACATGGGTTTCTATCATCATTCTCTAAGAAGCTGAAAAACTATTTTGCATCAACTACTAGACATTTGATCATTCAAAACCATCCGCACTGTCAAAATGTGAGAATTTTCATGTAAATTGTAACTTTAAAAGTTAATCCTTTTTTCCCCTCAAAACAAAATAAAAAAATTCCTTCCAGTAACACCTTAAAGACCAACTAAGTTTCTCACTCAAAACATGCTAGCTAGGAAATGCTCTGCCTGTGGTACCTATGAAGTTGAGCTTAATATTACTTAAGTGCACTAATAATGTTCCACCATTTATTACATTTAACAAGCCTTTCAAGTCTCTTCCAGGTTACATGTAAGCCTTTGCCAAGAAAAATGGTTTCCTCATCAAGAATAAGTGAGGTGTTTCGTTAGGAAAACAAAAGAAAATCTTTACTTGACATTTGTAATGAGAGCAGATTTTTAGCTTTTCCAAAAAACAACAACAACAAAAAACCCTTATGTCCAAGCAGGCAAAGGATTGTGTATACAGACCAGCTTAGCAGCAAATACAGTGAGAAGGTGGGGTTCTCATGTTATGCAATCTTCAAAGTGCTGTAAATAACAGCATGGGTACATTCATTGTGATTGTGGAGTATTTTGACAAATAGCAAGTTAATAGTGTGTAAAATTATTACTTTTCACTTGAATTGGTCTATAGTAGGTTTTCAAAGACAAAAATCAGTTGCCAGATGTCATACTTTATTGTGATGTGGGGCATGAGGGCTTTGTTTGCCCTTGGCACATCTGCCCATTAGTTCATAACTCGCAGAACAGAACCTCAGGGGATTTTGTTGGCAGTTTCTGTTGGCATAGTGGTGAAAGATACCATAGGCTGTTTTTCTAGGGCTGAATTATGAATCATTCATGGCAAAGGAAAATAGCAAGTTGGATACCCCCATGGGGGTAGCTTTGTGCTAATAGCTGATGCAGTCAAACAGGCTCTGTGGTGGGGTATTCAATATAATCAAAGTGATTACTATTTTCTCTTCCATTTCTAACCAATCTGTCACCCTTTAGAGTGTTGCTTACAAGTGCCAAGTGAAGCCTTGCAGTGTCAAAATAAAAATGTGCTCAGTGTAGAACAAATGTCTAGAAATGTTTAACATAGCAAACCTTTAAAACTTCATAGGAATAATAATTTTAAAAATATTAATGGTAACTGAGTGGTGCTAGATGCATGGCTGGTAGTGATTCTGAGGAGTTTTCCATAAAGCATACGTGGCTGGCTGCATTTCTGCAGTCATATGCAGATTCCTAGGTGGATGAAAATGATACCACTCCAAGTTCCAAGGTTGCCACTCATCCCTTTCACAAGCCCAAGAAAGCACAGCTAGCCAGAGGAATAATTTTATGCAAGCATCTTCTAAATGATATGGGCATGATAATGAATGCTGTGTAGCAGACTTTCTCAACCTGTACATAGTGCAAACTGCTGCTTAATAATATTATCCGAAAGTTCTACCCTATTTGCAGTTAACTAATAACTATAGCAACTGCTCACTTGGAGCAGTATTATTAGAAAGTCATTTCTGTTGACTCTGGAAATGATGATCTAATACCATACATCAAGCCAGATACTTTGCTGACACTGACTTAATGTTAGAAACCTATGGTGTCAGTTTGACCTTCTTGAAAGAGGAGACTTTTGACATCAGGCAGCTGTACCATTAATCTGGGTCTAGAAGCTGCAAACAGAAGGAAATTGGCAATGCAGTTTGAATTTCTGTGCAGCTAAGACAATCCCTGATCCCTTTTTGCCCTCGTATAGGTTGTGGTTTTTGGATGGGCACTGATTAAGCATGAAAGGTTGCTAAAACCTTTTTCTTTTTACCATAAGTGATGATGGTGGGACAAAGATGTGATTAGCTCTGTGAGGGTGCCTCAAGTCTGCTGGAGTCTGTTCTAGGTCTTAATGTTGCGAAGCTGTATCTATAAAGTCACTGTGAGTATTTGTGTGCCTCTCTTATTTGCTGCTTCCCTCTGAAACATCTGCATTTTCACTAACATCACTTCTGGCACCAAGGAGCTAATGTTCTTCCCTCATTCATTGCCTCAGGGACCCATTCTAGTGTGAACAAGTCCCTAGTCAGCAATGCTTTTTTCCTACTGTGAAGCATGAGCCTGAAGGAAGGTACAGTTTCTGTGGCAATTTCATACTGTGGAAGAAATACAAAAATGAAGGCCCCACTTGAAGTTTACAAATATAGCACAGTTACAGATTGCAGCACAGTTTTGTAGATGTCTTTGCCAAAGTCTGTAATAGCACCATTAATGTGTAATTGGTGTTCTAAGTGTTCCAAGCTAATATTTGAAGAGTAATGGGGTTTTTAAAAAACAAAACAAAAACCCTGCTGCCCTTGTTTTGATTGCTGAGGAAGGAAAGATCATCTACACTTCTCTGCTACTTTGTAAAATTCAGACCTAACTGCTTCAAAAACGTGCTGTGATTCTTCATACCTTCCCTGAATTATTTACAGCTTCATGGTACCGAACAGCTACATTAACAGCACCTCTGACTACATGATACTGGTATTTTAATAATTCATTGCTTACTACAGCTGAATCCCTGTAGACTAGAATATGTAGATGCTTGGTTTATAACAGCAGTAAAAGACAAACCGCTTTCCCTGCTGAGACCAGCGTTAGTGTATTTTTCCTGTTGATAGTCTCATAGTATGTATAGTATTGAAAAACAGAAGAGAAGACAGTTTTAACGGGCTTTGTCCATAAAATTTCATGCTAGTATCCTATCTTTTTCCTCCCTCCAGCCTCTTGTTTATTTCAGGAGTCCCTCCTGAACAATGTTTGATAGGAGGGTATTGGATGATTCTCATCCCAGCAGCAACCCATCCCATATTGTCAATGAGAGCCCTCTATTCTCTACCTCCTACAGAGGCTTTTTAGAAGACAAATGAGAGAACGGGAAAGTTTACTGATGCGAATTTCCTTATGTTTACTTACCTTAGGATTCAGGCTCTATATTAGAATCCAGCTAGGCTGGATCTAAGCATTTCCAGAAGCTTAAAGATACTATATTACCTTTTTGTATGTAAAGCAGGGTGGATAAAAATCAATGATTAAAAATAATCAGATTTTAAAAATTGGATTTTTTAAAAATTGGATTTTAAAAATAAAATGCTTTTGGAGGAAAGAATCTTTATAAAGATAGTTTTCTATTTAAGTTACATTATAGTCCAAAGGCTATTCATCAGGAAATAAGGATTAGTTTTAAGTTTTTCATGTGTGCTAAAACTCAGTCTCTTAAAAAATAATAATTGTTTAATCACATCAGTTAACAAACATGGATACATATGCTATAATGTTAAATACCTGTTTTTTTTGCACCATAACACTCACTTTTTTCCTCCTAAAAAGTAAGGGGAAATGTCTGTGCGTGTTATGGAGGGAATGCCCATGGGTGGCATGCCTACGGATTTTTCTCCTCTAAAAACTACGTGCGTGTTATGGTCGGGTGCGTGTTATAGAGCGAAAAATATGGTAAATTGTTTAAATTGTTATTAAGGAAATGATTATTTTTCTCCTTCCAATAAAGTACAGGAAAAGTTGTCCAAATATAAACAGTTAACCTATTAAACCTCACAATAATTTAATAATTATCTGTCTATGTATTTCTAATAGTATAACCAAATCAGTAATTTTTGATATAACTATAAAAACTACTCTGAAAATTTATTATTCCAAAAATGAAACCTTTCTGTGGTTGTAAATATTAAGATGATACCAGGAAGAATAGATCTTTCGGTAAAAAAATGATTTAAATCAAGTCTTACTGACTAGTGATTAAAATCATGAATAAAATTGATTGCATTTAAATCAAATTCACCCTGGTGTAAAGTACTTTAATGACTTAAAAAACCTGACACGAGTAATTTTCCATTTCCATTATACAGTAACAAAAATTGTTTCACTTTTGTGGTTTGTTTTCTATACAGTAAAACTTTGTGACAGGGGAAGGCTTTCTCTTTAGAGATTTCTTAATTGCCTTTTGTTTGTTTGTTTTGCAACTCTCCATGAAATCCCTATTGTAGACAGGTGTAACTAGATTTTATTAAGGCAGCTGTACCCTCCTATACAGGTTTCAGTTATACTTATTTTAGCAAAGATATATCTGCTTGATCTTGTAGTCAGCCCTTCAGAGTCCACCAGCTAATGTCTTTGCCAAAGCAAAAAAAACAGAAGCCTACAAGATAAACAACCAGCCGTGTAGCGACTTATTTTCCAGATTCATGTCATAAAGTTATAAGTGGTTGTGACCTAATGACAAAATAGATTGCTTGATTAAGGACACTAGAACAGCCTGCTGCATCAGAAAAATGGCCCATCTGGCATCCTAGTCTCAGAGTGGCCAACCGGATGCCCCAAAGTAACAACTCTCTCCTCACTTGCGATTCCCAGCACCTGGCATTCAGAAGCACTCTGCCTCTAACAGTAGAGGTAGATCAGATTCAGGTAGGTAGCCGTGTTGGTCTGACACAGTCGAAACAAATACAAAAATTGTCCAGTAGCACCTTAGAGACCAACTAAGTTTGTATAAGCTTTCCTGTGCATGCACACTTCTTCAGATACCTTCTTCAGATACCCAGTAGAGGTAGAACAGTTAAGCAGCAAAACTCGAGTCAGCTTTTTGTTTCCATTTAAGGTTATTATGAATTTCTTACTTGCCTTAGCATGACTTTTGTATGCTCTGACATGTTTGGAAAGGTGAGGGGAAAATCATCTGTTTGAATATGATTATCACTTTGTTCCTAACCAGTTATTGATTGCTTCATATAACAAGGTGCAGTTATTTTTGCCTAATATGCATGTTGCTTTTGCAACACAAGCAGCAGAGCTGCCTTTGGAAAACCTGTTTGTTGTTACTTTTACTTCTGTCTGTTTAAAACATTACTAGCTAAATGTTGTGATGTCATGATGGTGTGGCAGGTTTCTGGATTACAGTATAATTCAAAATATGAAGCTGGTCATTGCAAGATTTGGTAGAAAGAATAACAGGGTAAATTATTTTGAGGAAATGTTCCACATGTTTCATTACTAACCTGACAGTGGTGTGTGGTGTGCTCCTAATTGTCCACTAAGTTGCTTTGTAGTAAAGGGATGTATCAGACTAACTAAGCCATATTTAAGAGTAGTGTGAATTTATGACTCATGACTAACTTAAGTCCATTATTTCAATTGGTCTACTCCAAGAATGACATAATTTGACATAACTCAAAGGTTGAAAGTTCAAAGCAGCAAATTTGTATCCTCTTGAGTCTGCTCAAACCAGATTTTTTTTTTAAAAAAACCCACAATTAATGAGAATTTATTTTTGATCTTCTGTCTCCTGTTTTGGTGTAGCACCTCCATTATAGCAATAATAATATTGCATCTTAAAAAGAGAGGTGCTATAAAATGTAAGTAGCAGGTTCTGTTATTAGCTAGGGGACAAAGCTTTTAGAAAAAATAAGGGAGAAATAGCTACTACAGTGGTGCCTCGCAAGACGAAATTAATTCGTTCCACAGGTTTTTTCGTCTTGCGAGTTTTTCGTCTTGCGAAGCACGGTTTCCCATAGGAACGCATTGAAAATCAATTAATGCGTTCCTAGGGAGACCGCCTTCAGACCAGATCCGGGGACAGTCTGTCCCCGGACCTCTTCTGAAGGCTGGCGGGGGGAGAAGGACTTTTCTCCCCACCGCCAGCCTTCAGAACAGCCTTCTGGAGGCTGGCGGTGGGAAGAAAAGCCCTTCTCCCGCCACCAGCCTTGAGAAGAGTTCCTGCAGGGCTGCCTAGGCTGCGGATAGCAGCCTGCTGCCCGGTGCGAGGGACGCTCTGAAGCAGAGTGCCCCTCGCGCGGGGCAGACATCTGCAGCTTGGGGAGCCCTGCGGGGAACTCTTCTGAAGGCTGGAGGCGGGAGAAGGGCTTTTCTTCCCACCGCCAGCCTTCAGAACAGCCTTCTGAATGTTGGCGGTGGGGAGGAAAACCTTCCTCCCACCGCAAGCCCCGGGAACAGAGGAGAATTGCTGTGCGCCTTCTCCTCTGTTCCCGGACCTGTCCTGAAGGCTTGTGGTGGGAGGAGGGCTTTCCTCCCCACCACCAACATTCAGAAGGCTGTTCTGAAGGTTGGCGGTGGGGAGGAAAAACCCTCCTCCCACCGCAAGCCCCGGACCTCTGTTCCCGGACCTCCCACCGCAAGACTTCAGGACAGGTGCTGCGCTTCCCCGCTGTCCCCGGAGATTTCCCTATGGGCTTTCGTCTTGCGAAGCAAGCCCATAGGGAAATTCGTCTTGCGAAGCCGCTAAAAAATCGGAAAACCCTTTCGTCTTGCGGGTTTTTCGTTTAGCGAGGCATTCGTCTTGCGGGGCACCACTGTACTTCATCGATAGATAGGTATGGCTGACTAGCTGGGCCGGAACTTTCTGTTTTAATGGAGATATTGTTCAGACATGCCAGCGTCTGTCAACAGTTCGGTCATTCTGACAAGATAAACTGCTTGCCATCTTTGTTATCTGGACTGTTTCATAAACTTGCTCTAGGTGCCAACCCTGCTCTCTCACATACTGTGCTTGAGCTGTCAGCACAAGCAACCTGGGTCTCATCTCCTTTCTGGAAGAGAGCCAAAATGCATTAACAAGGTAAAAATAGAAGTCTGCTTTGATTATTGTATGTTTGTAGTTGTTTTAGGAGCGCCAGTTTTAGGCCCAAGGTCTCACTCTTAAGAATCAGCAGGGAAATTGTTCTTGCAATAAGAAACAGCAACCTAGTGCCCCTTTGAAAGTTCAGGTTAGAACCTTCCATAAAATGCATACAATCATGCTGATGTTGACAGAATAAGTTTCTTTTTTATTCAACTTTCAGAGCATTATTATTATTAATAATAATTTCAGTTCTATACTGCTTTATATTTTAAAGAACAAAATCTCGAGTGGTTTGCAACACATTAAAACATCAAATAAAACATTAATGAAGAAAGTAAAATATAAAATTACATTCAGAGCAACATATTAGCAGGAAACGAAAATATTATCTAAACAGCAAAGTTAACAAAACAAAAAAACATTTCAAAAGAAAACATTACTTAAAGGAAGCCAGTTAGAAAATGCACATTTAAAACAACATAATTAACAAGAGAATAAAATATTATCATAACCATTGAGCATATCTGCTGCTGTTACTGCTAAACCTGCCATGGCAGGTGGCAGCTGAGGCTTAATGACTTTGGTCTGTACCAAGATGGTATCTGTCCACTTCAGCAGTCTCAGCTTTTGTAGCTGGAGTCAGTCAGGGTCTTGCCCTCCTAGGCCAGGTGGGAAAAGGCCTGCAAGGCAGGGAGCAGGTCTCCTAGGACTCACAGCCAATAGGTTTCCCAAATACAGTATATTATCACAGGGATAGTTAACGTGGTGTCCACCACACATTTACTGGACTTCAGTTCCCAAAGTCCCTGACCATTGGCCATACTAGCAGGGGCACCACCTTGGCTATATATGTATTTACCATAATATTCCATGTTACAGTTCTGTCTTTTGTGAATATTGTAAATTCCAGGCAAATCTTGTAAATGTTCAAAAACTTACATCTACCTAATCATGACACTCAGCATTTATAACGTAAATTGAATAAAACATTAACAATTTTTTAACAGTTAAAAATTCATCTTGGCGTGGTTGGCATTCATGTGCAAATGTAAACATTCACCAGATTTTTAGACACTTGCTGTAACACTCAAATAATATTGGCTACATAAGATTTAGTAGAAAGGTGTGCATGTTTTCTGAAAGCTTTCAGTTAGGTTATAAACCTTGCTTTAATGAAGTCACCATGTCAGTGTTGAATATTTTGACTGGATATGTATGGTGCCCCACCTGTCAACTCTGGTATGGTTTGGATGTTTAAGTTCCTCTTGATTTCTTAACATGATTCCTTGCATAAAGCTTTACCTACCTCAAAATGGTTTGCCAGAGTGGTGGTGGGATATATATAGAAAGGAGAATTCCCTGGATTCTAAGATCCAGTTTGGGAGCAAGTATGTTTTGGTGAAAGAACCCCAGGAGAGATTTAAAATCATAAAATACGCAGCAAAATAAAGTGTGGAAATATAGGCTGTTTCACCTTTAAAACATGCCCTTCCAAGTTCCTTCCAAAGTTTCCCACTTCCCCTAGCACAGAAAAAGACCACACGTTTGGTAAGTTCATGTGTTACTTAGACTTAACCATGTTGTTTGTATGAGGCTGGTAATCCTACAAAAATTATGTCTCATAGGAAAAGTACACGTCAGAAATAATTTATATATCTGATATAATCTTTTGACATGTGGTGTGATATAAAACAAATGGCCAGCCATATGAAGTATCAGAGTACAGGCCCACAAGAACTTTATCGTGTAAGGAACTGCATGTTTGAATTGATTCTGGTATTGGGTTATTTTAATTTATATTGTGTTAATTAAATAAAAATAGTCTAGTGTGCCTTCAACAGTTTCTGCCCACAAATAATAGTTGAGACTATTGTTCATAGTAAGTAACTTGAAGATGCAGCTTACTACTTTTGATACACAGTATCAGTCAGTTTGTCAATTCCTGCTATTTCCTGAACTTTGATTAGTCACTTTCTATTGTTGAGCCCATTCACCTCTTGTTCAAGCAGTACATTCTGGAGTAATATCATAATTATAAGTAGTATTTCTGATTTATCTCAGGTTCTTCTTTAACCAGGTCTTTGACAGATTGATATTCTACAGCCTTTTAAATGTGTTTGTGGGAGGGGTTATTATTTTGTTGTTTTTGTTTTAACTATTTATTTGTGCCTTTGCATTGTATTTTTATCTTGCGAACTGCCCTGTGATCTTCTAATGACAGCTCCATAAAATGTGTTTCTCTACTTAAAAATTTCAACCTGTGTTCACTTCAGATATACTGTAATAGTATTTTATTTTCTTTCATAGAAGCTAATATTGAAAAATGTGAGAGATTATATCCCTATAGTCAAATCTGAAATATTTTGTTGTAAATCCTGATTCTACTGTAAGTCAGGTGACTTATTTTGCAAGTCAGGTGACTTATTTTTAAAAACATTGTATATAACTGAGACTATATTCTTTACATTCCTCCCACACTTATGTCTTGCAGTATGTTAAAAGGTCTTAGTTAACTCAGAATTTCCAGTATGTTGACTGCTTAATAGTATTTAATAATATAATATTGCTAATTTAAGCTTTTTCCAATTAATACTTGTGTTATCTTGGCAAATCTTGACAAATTAGTCTTTTTCTCAATAGGTTTGTTTCATTATTCCCCCAAGCAAAAGTTGATATATTTTGGCTTATTTTGTATTTATCTCAACACTTTAGCAGTTGATTTGGAGCTGACATTTGTCTCAGATACATTTTACATTTAATTTCTTCAATCCGTTTTAAAGCTGATATAGGGAGTGCAATAGATGCTTGTTCTATTCAGTAATTGGTAATTTATCCAGGTGGCACCTGTCCAATTAGGATATCACAAGCAATCTGGGTTCGTTTCTAAAACATCTAGAACATCTAAAACATACTAGCGGAAAACCATGTTCTATCTAAGCAGTCTATTCAGTCAGTTGTATAAAAGAACCAAGAGTGCCATGATCCATGTTATCAGTGTAGATTAGTTTGCCCAATTTGATATCTTTTAACCAAACTATCATACTTTTAGTCAGAATATTTAAAGCATATTTCCCCCCGTCCCCCTTTTAATGAGCATTTCCAGTGTATTAGGACTTTGTACTACTAGTTTGAAGTACAGATTGGCATGTGCTGGTTGCTCAGGACTAGATAACTTGGATGAATTTTTGAATTAAAAGCTGCAGATGTGAGACTAGAAGATTCTCTGTCTCTTTGGTGTAACGTTAGATTGTATGTACTCAATTTGCAAATACAGTGGTATCTCGGGTTACAGATGCTTCAGGTTACATACGCTTCAGGTTCCAGACTCCTCTAACCCAGAAATAGTACCTCTTTGCTTCAGGATGAGAACAGAAATCGTGCGGCGGCGGTGCGGCGGCAGTGGGAGGCCCCATTAGCTAAAGTGGTACCTCAGGTTAAGAACAGTTTCAGGTTAAGAATGGACCTCCGGAACGAATTAAGTTCTTAACCCAAGGTACCACTGTACCTCTACCATCGTTGAAGTTTTATAAATTTAGTTTTATACTGTCTGAACTATTTATAATCTTGAAATTTCCTTTTTCCATCCTCAGAGATTTGAGTCATTTATTATCTTCTAACTGGAGCATTGATTCATCGGGTCAAACACTACAAGAAGTGTAAGTTCTTCTAGCTATATTGTAATACGCCATGGGTTTGTTTTGGTGGTAGGCATAGTAATGTAATTTCCGTCAGCAAACAGCTGAGCTGCCGTAATATTACAGGGGGACAGAACAGGCAGAGGTTTAAGAAAGGAGAAATAGAAAAAATGGGCTAAGCAGAGAGGGATGGCCAGCCCGGTGCCCTCAATTGTTGCTAGACTCCCACCTCCCATCAGCCCCAGCCAGTATGTCCAGTGGTCAGTGCCGATGAGTGTTGTAGTCCTGACAATATATTGAGGGCACCAGTTGCCTGTCTTTTTGACAGTAGGGTTGGCTCAGGGAACAACCCAGAGGGAGGGTCCCAGGAAGGGAAGCTGTTTAGAAGATGTAAATGTGGCAGGAACTATAGAAGGTTGTCATCTGAATACTGATATTAATCGATCAGCATAATCTTTGGCTGTATCCCTCTAGTCATTATAAATGCTTTAGATTGAAGGTGAATAGTGTTGATTTCGACACAACATTACATATATTTTTTCATAAGCAAGTTCCATTGTCTTCAGTGGGTTTACTTCCAGGTCAGGATATGTAGATTTGTAGCTTTGGAGTGCTGTGGTGAATTTTTAAAATCTTTAATCCTAAATGTTGTGACTTGCTTCTGAGACCTTGGCAAACTACAGTTAGTTGGGAGTGTGCGCTTTTTGTTGCACTTCCATTGCTTAATTTCTGATTATTAAGATAGAAATAGTAGTGCTGTGTTGTTGGGAATTTTGTTAATTTTGACTTCAAGATTTAGCAATAATTTCGACTCCCAAATATTTGCATGCTCAAGCGTCTTCAGAAAACAGTAGAGATACTATATTTATGAACTTCAGGAGATTTTAGGTGTCAACAGCTCCTGGGATGCCCATCAGGGAAGGCAAATCTATAATCTAAATAGTCATATTTTAATCTTCAGAATCTTTTATATGAACATCATACCTTTACTTTTCATTGATAAGGTATATCACGGTCATTTTTATAGTACTACTAATATTGGGACGCAGGTGGCGCTGTGGGTTAAAGCCTCAGCGCCTAGGGCTTGCCGATCGAAAGGTCGGCGGTTCGAATCCCTGCGGCGGGGTGCGCTCCCGCTGCTCGGTCCCAGCGCCTGCCAACCTAGCAGTTCGAAAGCACCTCCGGGTGCAAGTAGATAAATAGGGACCGCTTACCAGCGGGAAGGTAAACGGCGTTTCCAGGTGCGGCTCTGGCTCTGGCTTTGGCTCTGGCTAGAGCAGCGATGTCACGCTGGCCACGTGACCTGGAAGTGTCTCCGTACAGCGCTGGCCCCTGGCCTCTTAAGTGAGATGGGCGCACAACCCCAGAGTCTGTCAAGACTGGCCCGTACGGGCAGGGGTACCTTTACCTTTACCTTACTACTAATCTTGCTAGCTGAATTCTTCGCCCAGCCATGATGATTGAAATTCTTGGTTTTGCTAATTTAAGTAAAACACTTATGTGCTCTGAATTGCTTAGCTTTCCAGACTTGTAATTATGTTCATAGTTGAGGAATATGCTAGCTTTGTGTTTTGCAGGTGTCAAACCAGCGTGAAAGGGTTGTGATGATATTTAAATACGTACAGTGTTTAGGTTACCCTTTGTCTTTTATTGACCATCTATATATTCGAAGTGCCAGTAAAGGAATCTCTCTTTCAGAAAAATGAATTACAATGAGCTAACTGACATTCCGTACTTTGGTGAATTGACTTCTAATATCACGCAACTCTCGCTGTAAGTAAATATTTATGGGTTTTTTAAATCTGCAGTTGAGCATGAGCAGTGCACAAACATTGACTGGTGGGAACATTGTTAAAGGAAATTGAAGCATGCACTTGAGGTTTTTTAATGTTTGATGTTTTGTTCATGTTTTTATATATACTGTAAGCTGCCCAGAGTGGCTGGGTATGGGCAGGGTATTATTATTATTATTATTATTATTATTATTATTTATTCAGTGTAAATCTATGTATGAAGTATTGTATGTCTTTACATTACAAAACGCCAGTTAATAGCAGAATAATGTCCATAATCTTTCTAACTTGCCCATCTGATTACTCTGACTTTTGTTACATTGTGTCCCTGGACAGTGGGCTGTTCAGTTAAGTTGTTCTGGAATCATAATTCCCAAAGAGAAATGTTCTATCCCTTGATGCTTTGCTGTAAACTCAACCTTACACCCATACTAAGAGAATGAGGTTCAGCTTTCAACTGGCTGTTTAAACCAGATTCCTACAGGCATCAAAATAACTTCCGTGTGTCGCATTAGAGACACATTGCATTAGCCTAAAATATTTTAAATTTTGCTGCTGAACTTCAGAAATGGTCTAGCACTTTTCTTTCTCTTTTTAGAGTGCATAATACAATCTCCGAGATTGTCCCTGATCAGCTACAGCATTACATTTCCTTGGAGAACCTTGACCTCAGCTCTAACCTAATCTCTGAAATCAAAGCCTCTTCATTCCCACGGATGCAGCTGAAGTATCTGTAAGTAGGAGGAGGTTGCTAACCTGCTATGTTGAAAGCACATACTTTAACATCTGTATATCCATCTTCAACACCTTTCCCAAAGGATTCAAGAAGTGGCATGGAATGCTGTGCAACAGAATTCTTTTAATGTTTCATCTTCACATAACTTCTCAACAGCAGAATGATTTCTGAAACAAAGTTATAAATCTGTTCTGATTACTAATATGGTCAGGAAATGCTATAGTTTCATAATTCAAGGTCTTGTAACTGAGTCCCTCTGGATTGCAGGAACATGCAGTTCTGTTTGCTGGAGGGGGTAAGGAGGATGAACATGATAAATGTTTATATAATTGTTCATGGTGTGGATTACTCAACTGAAATTGATTTACACTTGATCAGGGGTTGCCAATGTTTTCTGATGAGTGGGCTCATTTTGAATTTTGAGAGAGGGCACCAGTTACAAAATGGCTGCCATGGAGGCAGCATGGCATAACACAAAATGGCTGCTGCGTGGAGTGTGGCATGACACAACCTCAATAACCTCATTCTTACCCGGGGAAGTCAGCTATGTCCTGCTGGTGCTGATTATGGAGAACACACACAAACACAGATGCTATTTCTGTCTAATAACACCAGGGAACATTCCTCAGCACCAGGGAAAATATACAGCATAGCCAAACCACTCCAATTTCACGGAGATCACTTGTAAGGCACCTTCACATTTTGCTCCAAAACTACTTTATAGGAGGACTAGAGACTTAGGGTTGTTTTTTTTTAATGGAATCTGGGGCATCTGCTCAGGGGCACCACTGGAAGCTTTCATGGGTGGCATGACACCCACAGGTGTTGGGTTGGTAACCCCACACTAGATTCAAACAGACATAAAGAAGTGGAAATTAGTTCTCCCCAGGAGGCATTGATGACCACCAACTTGAATGGCCTTAAAATAGTATTAGACACATTCATGGAGAAGAGGGCTATTAGTGGCTACCTCCACAGTTGGAGGCAGCAGTGTTCCCAGATACCAGTTGCTAGAAACCAAGGGAGGGGAGAGTGCCCATCTGCTCACTGGTTTCTTACAGGAATTAGGTTGGCTACTGTGATAACAGGATGCTAGAATAGATGGGCCCTTGGCCTGATCCAGCAGGCTCTTCTTATATTCTTATGTACATAATTGTGCTTGATTAGCTCTTGACGTAGCCACTCAGGATCAGTGAAATAACCTTCAATAAACTTTCTCCTTTTTGAAACTGGGCTTCCTCGAGGGAAGGAGTAGCAGCTCCTTTGAAATTATTGTGTAGTTTGTCAAGCAGGATTCAATTATATAAAGCTGTGTGTTCCTTTTGACTGTGCTTTAACAGGAATCTGAGCAACAACAGAATCACTACTCTGGAAACAGGCTGTTTCGATAACTTAACCAGCTTCTTAATCGTTTTGAAACTAAACAGAAACAGAATAAGCATGATTCCACTGAAGACCTTCAGGTTGCCTCATGTACAGTTATTGTAAGTGATTATACCCTATTATCAGTTCTGAACCTTTATGCTGAATATGCCAAGCACTGTTAGCAACAGGACTTAGGGTGTGGGTGCTGCTGTTCTTCACTCACTGGACTGGAACAGGGTCAGGAGGAGCGCTAGGTCACCAGTGGTGTCCACCCTGCAGGTGCAGGCACATCTGCAGGGTTGCCACTGCTGCTGCCAACCAGAGTTGGCAGGATGGGGACAATTCATTCTGCCCCACCCTGCCAACTGGCTTGGAGGGCACTGCTACCATGCCACCCCCTCATTTGCTACTGCTAATCGCTATCAAAAAGATGTGTGTCAGGGGCTCAGGAGCAGAAGCACAGGGAAGAGGGGAGATGGAGAGCGAAGGGGAAGAATCTGAGGGCAGCGTAGGAGAAGATGACAGTGGCCCGAGAGATTCCATGAGCCTCTCCAGCGAATTGGAAGATTCACAGAAGGGGGCGCCGGTGGCCAGGGCAAGGGGGGTCCCAAGGGGGACACTCCAGAAGCAAGGGGCCAGCGGGGACTCCCAGAGCAGCAGTTGGAGATCAGGACCAGCTTCCCCACCTGAGCATAGTGGGGGGGAAGAGTCCCAGGTATCGGGGGTAGCGTCTCCCCCAGCAGGGAGAGAAGAGGAGTCAGGGCTGACCACGCCTCCATCGGAGAGTCAGGCAACAGAGGGGAGGTCAGGTCCAGCTAGTATCCCGGAAGAGGGAAGCAGTGACAGAAGCAGTGTAACGGTCAGGAGGAAGGTCACTGGGTTGGCGCGAGAGCCAAGTTCAAAAGTACAGGCGCGCAGGGCAGCAGAGAACGAGGATTGGGAACCAGGTCCTAAAGCCCGCCGGAGACAGGGGGAGGAGTCAGGGGACTCAGCGTCAGAAGAGTCCAGAAAGGGGAATGCCCCAGCGGACAGGAGGACTCAGAGGAGAAGAGAGCAGAGGAAGAGGTGGAGCAGAGCTAGAATCTTAAACTGGTGTCAGGGGGGAGGAGATTCAGACGGAACTTCGGCGGTCTAGGGGTTAAGACGTAGAGCTGCGCGCTACGGCTTTGGAATGGAAACTGAACTTCAATAAAGACTTTTGTATATAACGACGACCTGGCGTTGGTCCTCTGTGAGCTGGGACCTTGGGCAGCTCTGACAATGTGAGATTAAATATATCTTTGCATTTTATGTGCACATTTTTTTAAAGAATGAAAGTAGCCTCCAGTGGGATAATCATCACTGCAGGAGGTGGGGAGGGCAAGTTCAAGCAATTCCATCCATGCTGTGGTCCGGATGTGTATTGTTCCTCCAAAACTGCAGAGAATTGGTAGGAAAATTCATATTGATAATCAGTGAATCCATGTTGCATGATTTTGCAACTAAGTTCTTGCTCACTTGCATTTGATTTTTTTGCAGTTCTGCTGCTTCCCTTTTGAATGGCTAAATGACATCCGCATAGATCAGAATCTTACTACTAGTGTTTTTGTGAGACAAGAAGCATAGAGCAAATAAAGATTATACTTTGATTCAACCAACTAACATTTATAATACTATTATTTAGGGAACTTAAAAGAAACCGAATTAAAACAATCGAGAGCCTTACCTTCCAAGGCTTGGACTCCTTAAAATCATTAAAAATGCAGCGGAATGGAATTAACAAGCTAATGGATGGTGCCTTCTTTGGACTGGATAACATGGAAGAATTGTAAGTACACATTGTTATGGTTTCTTCATAAGAAGGCCTGGAGGATTGTACTTGATAATCAACAAACCTAGGACTGGATCTAACTAACCGGTCCTGCTAGCAGAAGCCCATGCAAGGACATCCACTCGCTCAATGGGTCTCTTCCCCGCTCTCCTTCCTCCTCATTGTTTTAGGATGAATGGGTGGGAGAACTTCCAGAACTTGGAGGGCACAGAGAAGGAAGATCATTCCATCAGACAAGCCATCTCCTGAGTACTATGCTGAATTACTAGCATGTCTTCTGATTGAGTTGATTACTTCTCAGTTATAGGACAAAAGACATTGTTACGATGTCTTCGTAGTGTTAAAGTGGTCACCACTTTTTTAACTTTAGAAGAAGCAAAGCAGAATGATAAGTGGATGCCTCTAGAGATTTGAACAGTCTCCCAGGGTTGAGTAGTTTGGACCAAAACTGGTTTTGGTAGAGAGTATAATCATCACATTTAACAGTATGCTCCCTATTGTGTAACTTCTAGGTTTCCAGAGAATGGTGGCAGGTCATGTTCTCCCAAATAATACAATCATAAACGGAATTGAGTTACTGAATTCATCAGCTAACCCTGTTCCTGCCTCACTAGGCCATTTTCCCCATGTCTCTTGCTTCCTAGTTAACCATTTTATTTCACTGTGCTCTCGGATTTTTACTTGTGTGTTGAGGACTATTATGAAGCTTAGTATTTGTAAATCACTCTGCATGTGTCCCCAGTAAAGTGGTAGAAAAGTATAGTGCTCACATATAACATTTGCTTTTGCTTCTACAGAGAACTGGAACAGAATAACCTGACAGACATAAACAAGGGTTGGCTGTATGGTTTGAAGGCATTACAGCAGCTCTATATCAGCCAGAATGCCATTAACAGGATCAGTCCTGATGCGTGGGAGTTCTGCCAAAGGCTTTCTGAACTGTAAGAACTATGATTTGATTCCTTGGGGATTTTTTCTGATGTTAACTGGAGTAAAATCAGTAACAAAAATGATCTTCCTTTAGTTTCTGCAGGGAAAGTTGCTTAATTTCTCCAACAAAAAGGTCTCATTCTTCTTAAATAGTTTCGTGATGTCATTGCACTTCTACTTTTTTATCTATTTAAATTTCTCTCTCCATTGTGTTACATTTCAGCGATCTATCTTACAACCAGCTGACCCGCCTAGATGAATCTGCTTTTGTTGGACTGAGTTTATTGGAGAGATTAAATCTGAGTGACAACAGAGTCAGTCATATCGCGGATGGTGTCTTTAAAGGACTTTCAAATCTGCAGTCTTTGTAAGTGCGTAAAACAGATAAATAAACTAGACATTTATTATGAAGAGTATAGCTATTCACTGTGATAAGTAAAAACCCAATGAAAAGTAGCAGATTTTAAATTAAAAAATGAATTCAAATGTTAAATGTTGGTTCATTTAGCACATGCCTAAATAGTCACAGTCTTCAGAAAAGCTTATGTAAGCAGTTATAGTCTCTTAATCTTAATACAAACTTTAAATGATCCAGTTAAAACTAATCTTTAGACTTACAATAGCATGAAAAAGAGCAGCAGTTTAATTAGTGGATTTTGTTAGAATCTAAGGAGGTGTCAGGCAGCTGACCCACAGGCTTTTTGGTTCAGGGTCGCTGGCTCTTTAGACAATGGGGTGAAAATGTTTAACAGGGCTCCAAGCATTCATGCCTAACCAGGCATGAACAGCAAACTCAGCTGGCCCACACAATAAGGGCCTGCTTTGAGTTTCTTAGGTTCTTCAAAAGAACTTGCCATGCTTCAAAGTGGGATGGAAATGTGGGAATTTTAACAGCCAGGAAAATTCTCATAAAATTGAATATATTCTATTTTTATTACTTTACCACTTCAAGGACCTAGTTCCAGGCAGAAAAGTGGGCCATAGAAGATTTGTTATGCAGTACAGTCATACCTCAGGATGAATACGCTTCAGTTTGAGCATTTTTGGGTTGCGCTCTGTGGCGACCTGGAAGTAATGGAACGCGTTACTTCCTGGTTTCATCTCTTGCGCATGCACAGACACTCAAAATGACGTCACGGGCATGTGCGGAAGCAGCAAAACGCAACATGCGCAGTCGTGTGTTACGTTTGCTTCAGGATGCGAACAGGGCTCCGGAACGGATACCATTCGCATCCAGAGGTACCACTGTACAAGCTTCTCTTTGCATTTGTAAGGTGTAAGTTAACACTAGCGGACCTATTGGCTGTGTTAATACATCACTCTAAAGCAGCTTAGGTCAGAGACAGCCAATGTGGTGCCCTCTAGATGTTGTGGACTGCAACCCCCATCATCTCTGACCATTGGTCATGCTGGCTGAAAGTACCACATTGGCTATCCCTGGTTAAGCACAATTTCAGTAACTAGAATCAGCCATAGTGAGCCTCAGACTCACATGATCCCCCCTCCCATCTCCTCTTCCCACAAGGTCAGCAAGAGGCTTTCTGAAGCTTCTGAACCAACAAACTGTGATTTAACTTGGCTTGTTTCAAGCACACTAGTGTTAACCACAGCCTCACTACAATTTGATGATTTGGACAGAACAAAAAACCACAGGGAAGCAGAAACCACACAGAAAAAGAAGAGCTATTATGCATAAGCCCATAGCTTGCTTCTTTTGGCCTATACATATTTTGCTAAGCTATGGTTTAGCCGCTTAATTTTAGTGGGACCCGTGAACACAGCCATTGAGAGAAATCTTTTTAGTTATGGAACCAGCCAGTAGGCAAGGCATTGGACTACAGACATTTATGCAGTTATGTATAAAGCATTGCAGATCTTCTTAAGTGTATTCTCACTTTATAATATTAATGAAACAAATGAAACAGCATATTTAATGTTGTGATGTATACCAGTAGATTGTATCAAACAGCAGAATCCTCCTATTTAAAAATGCAGTATTGATTGTGTCTTATATGTCTTGTCACTGATAAACTGCTGGCTAAGCTCTAAATTCCTCTGTTCACTGAGCTGTAAACAAAATGAGAATTGTTGCTGTGATATATTTATGACCTGCCTTGTAAAGGAAATGCACTGCTGAATCTATTAGACCTTAATGAAGCATCTTCCCCTGCCCAAGAGGACCTTGCTGAATTGGTTTTAAACAAGAGCCTTCTCTTCTGTGCTGGGGGTAGAAGTGCAGTGTAAGGGTCAGACAGAAATCCCATTAGCCTGTAACAGGATTTGTGAGCAGAACCACCCACACTTCTCTCTGAAACTCTATTCTTTTATGCCTAGCCGTTCTTCACCTGACCTGTATATAATCTCTTAATATGCTAACGTTATTACAAGCTTCTCACTCCAGAAGATTAAGCAATGTACAGGCAGCATTAATTCAATTCATAAGTCTCTTATGAAGGCTCCCCCAGTTCATGGTCAATGGCATATTGTGTTTACTAGATTAACAGATGTTACTCTGCTGAGGAAACAGTGCTGCAGGGCATGTGAGTCCCAAGCATGCTGGTAACTTTAGTTGATTGAGCAGTTGTCTTTCACTTTGTATTGGTTCCATAGGGACATTTTCATATATTAAAAGTGCCCAAAATTGCCTTCATGCAAAGATGTCTGATCATAATGGGTTAGGGTAGGGTATGTACTATGCACTAATATTACTGTCTCTGCAAAGAGTGCTGCCGTTTTGAAGCCAGCAGATTTCTCATTATGAGGATTTATAGTCCCAGTTTAGTAAAACAGGCAGACAATCTCTTTGCATAGATGAGATCTTACGTTTCAAAAATCACAAGCCAGCAAAGGGAACGGAGGGGAGCTGGTGTTGGAGTTGTGGCTAAAGTTCTCATGTGTTGTTCTTTGGTGCATTTGTTTCTTTAGAGACTTGCGAAATAATGAGATCTCCTGGGCCATAGAAGACTCAAATGAAGCATTTGTTGGACTTGACAGGCTCAGTAAATTGTAAGTCTTACTCATTATAGAATTGACATACCTACCAGAATGGAAGTGAAGACCCAAGTATTTGTATTTAGTAAAAACTTCAAAAACCTATGCAACAGTAGCCCCACTCAGGCATGTGATTGTGCTGGAAAGCCTCCCCCCCCTTGGTTACCCTATCCATCTTTACAACCACCATGAATTAAGGCATTCTTTTGAACTGGGGAGCCTCTTCTATTATTAGAAGCTCCCTGCTACACAATTTAGAGCTTTGATTACACTCATACAAATGATCACCTGAAGAGTTTTACTCTGAATTGAAAAATCTATTTAGTAACACTTATGATCAAGGGACGCGGGTGGCGCTGTGGGTTAAACCACAGAGCCTAGGACTTGCGGATCAGAAGGTCGGCAGTTCAAATCCCCGCCACGGGGTGAGCTCCCATTGCTTGGTCCCTGCTCCTGCCAACCTAGCAGTTTGAAAGCACGTCAAAGTGCAAGTAGATAAATAGGTACCGCTTCGGCGGGAAGATAAAACGGTGTTCTGGTTCACCAGAAGAGGCTTAGTCATGCTGGCCACATGGCCTGGAAGCTGTACGCCGGCTCCCTCGGCCAATAAAGCGAGATGAGTGCCGCAACCCCAGAGTCGGCCACGACTGGACCTAATGGTCAGGGGCCCCTTTACCTTTACTTTAAGATCACTAGTACATCAAGAAAAAAAATTGACTTGGACATTCCAAATTTGAGCTAGGATTTTTCAGGTAATTTGTCTCTTACAGTATATTCTTACAGACATGGTTGAAAGTCATGCCTATTTTCATCCCATATGGAAGGGAAGTCAGGAAAGGGGTAATTTTTAACCTTTTGATTTCAGGGTCCAAGGGCTTTTGTAGCCTTGTAGATAGCACAGTTCAGCTTGTGTTCTTCCTCTCCCTTCCACCGATCACACTAAAGGTTTCTTACCCTCACAATTTATGAAGGAAAAGCCCCTGCACCATCATGTGGTGGGACACAAATTACTTTTCACCTCTTGTATGTTTATTAGAAAACAAATAGCTATGGGGAAACTTCTAGCCACTGTCAGGGACCCCTAACCTGTAATCTTTATATCTTTTCCCAATTCTGCCCATGCAATTTGCGACATGCCTACCACTTGACTGCCTGTCTCTGCAAGTTGCCTTTCCCTCCTGCTGGTTATTTTCTGACCCTTAATTCTGTGCTTTGGAAATGTGTATACTCTCCTCTTCCTCCTCTTTTACAATCTTAAGGCCAGAGAAGTAGGAGGAGCGCTTGAAGCCATTATAGTAGCAACACATTCTGCATCAGAGTTGGCGGGGGGTGGGGGTGGTGGTCCTAAACACTTATTTACCAGGATCCCCGATTCTGATGTTGTAACAAATGTTGGTTAATTTACTTAAGATTACTTAAGATTTTCCTTTGGGCTATATTTTAGGATTCTGCAAGGAAACCAGATTAAGTCAATCACAAAGAGAGCATTTTCTAGCCTTCAGGCTCTTGAATATCTGTAAGTATATGTTGTAACCTTTTCTCTGTCAACCAAGTTTTCTCTTCAAATTTGCATGCATCCCAGTTTTCAGAGGTGCAGAACACAGTTCACTAATGGAGGCATGATTCTTACTTAATTTTGCAGAGATTTGAACAACAATGCAATAATGTCTATTCAAGAAAGTGCTTTTTCCCAGCCTCTTCTTAAAGAACTGTAAGTATCTAGTCCTACATATTTTACTTCAATAGAAATGTTACAACTGGTATAAATATTTTACTTGCAAGGCACTTGTGATCAATAAAAGTATATTGGAACTCAGTTTCATTTCTTCATGGTCTTTAGTAATACATTCTCAAATGCTCCATTGGTTCTCCTCCCTTGTTCCTGCTGTTGCACCACAGATAAAACAAGCCAAAGTCTTACTTGTCCTGTCTGATCCTACGCTTATGGTTAGTTTCCTTGGCTTGTTCTTGGCTTACTCCTCATGGTCTGAGAGAAGCAAACCACTTCTTTCAGGGTTTGGATGACATGACAAGACAGACTCTTGTTTCATCTGCAGCATGGCAGGCGTTGGGAATGAATGCCCTTGGAATATTTGAGCAGGGTGCACCAGCACACTGCTTGTTCACATTGAACCATAGTTTGTTTTAGACTATGGCTTAATATAACCTGCAAACTGGGCTAACAATATAAATGGCTTTAGAAATTTCCTGACAGTTTCAGTTAATGACATAGTACTGGTCTGAAGTACACCACAATCTGTATACGAGTGCATTTTTTCTGTACAGTATATGCAATACTCTAAAAACAGCCTTAAGTCATACATAAACATTTAAGCTGATAATAGAAGTTCAAGATGGGGGGAGGGGCTGGTAAAGGCAGTCCTGAAAATATTTGTTGTGTTTCATCTGAGAGGCCAGTGGTTAGATGACTCTTTTAAGAATGAATATGGAATACCAACTGTTTTCTTACAAAAGAAATGGTGGGATACATATACAGTAAGCCTGATGTCTGAAGCAAAATGTTAATATGGTTTGACATCAGAAAACAGAACAGTCCCCCCTCTCAAGGTGCTAGAGTCAAACAACTCAGTTCCACACAAGGTAATTTTCAGGCAGCAACCATCTATTGTAGCTCTGCATGAAACGCAGATATGCAAACAGATTCACGACATGCCCAGCAAGTAATATTTTTTGGTGGCGTGGAGCATGTGGTGGTTGGCTAGTCAGGTATCTGGTACACCATTCACAGGACTGAGCTCCAAAAATTGGCATGAAATGAGTACCTGAAAGTAATACTGATGAGAAAATGGACAGTGAGGCTTAGGAGAGAAAAATAAGAAAACATCTAGCCTTGCAAGGTAATGAGACAGCTTTGTGTACTTTGAAAGGGCCACGGTCACAGTGCTTTCTCTGTAATTGGAAAAAGATGGAGAATGCTGTTCCACATTATTTTCTTGTGGAAATTAGTATTTTTCTTTGCCTTGTGAGTAGCTGTTGTCCTCTAAGCATCAGGCTTGATTTTTCAGAACCCTGCTCTTTCCTTTACAAGCAATATCATATAAGCACTCTCTAAAGTGAAGAATATGAAGACTGTTTGTTACAACTGCTTCTCAGCTAATTCTTACCAGATGGACTGTAAAATGCAGTCTTGCTGAAGGTTCTTCCCTGCACAGGGTATAGAGGTCAAAATTGGCTCTGCACTTGAGCAATTTAGGACCATTTCCTGTATGTGTTCAGGAAAAGAATTCTCAAATGGACTGATACATTACTCTGGGTTTTCACCAGTTACTTTCATACCTGCTGTCAAGAATAGGAGGCATTTTCAGAATTACAGTGTTTGCGAAAGGCATTATTATGAAATCAGTTATATAACCAATAAGATACATGTGTATAATGCAATGCTAGAAATTGATTTAGTCCCAGAGGTACTGTATTTTTCGTCCTATAGGGCGCACCGGCCCATAGGACGCACCTCGGGGGTTTTTTTTTGGGGGGGGGGAAATGAATTTTAAAAAAATATTCCCCCCCCCCAGCTGCGGCTGCCGTCCCAAGCCTTGCGCACACCTGCCCGAAGCACGGGGCACCCTCCGGAGGGCTCCGCGTGCTTCGGGCTGCAGGCTGCTGCCCCAAGCCTCGCGCGCCCGGTGGGACCTCCCGCCGGGCGCGCAAGGCTTGCGGACACTCGCCGGGGCTGCAGGCTGCTTGCCGCAAGCCTTGTGAGCCCGCGGGAACTCCCGCTGGGCTTGCAAGGCTTGCGGATAGCTTCCTGAAGCCTGGAGAGCGAGAGGGGTCGGTGCACACCGATGCCTCTCGCTCTCCAGGCTTCAGCGAAAGCCTGCATTCGCCCCATAGGACGCACACACATTTCCCCTTCATTTTTGGAGGGGGAAAAGTGTGTCCTATGGGGTGAAAAATTCTGCTCAGCATCATCTAAATAGTCAAATTACAGTGTCATGTTTTATTTCTCATAGACTGCTCATTGTTTTGATGGAAATCTTAGGTTTATCCTTGAGGCATGATTGTGGGTGTGAATATAGTTTTTAAGGGTATGGATTGGGATTTATATTCTTTTGCCACATATTTACACTACAGTATATTTTATATTAAAGGGCTGCGATCCCCTGAACTGTCTAAAACAGAGATAGGAAACCTGTGGTCCCCTGGAAGCCAGTGACCTTCAACTCCCACAAATTATGGCCATGTGGGGCCATTGGAGTTAGGAGTTCAACATCACCTATAGGGCCAGATGTTCCCTATTGCTGTCTAAAACATAAAGAGCATCTCTTAATGTCTTTTTACCCTCTTGACTTGGTGCATAGTGTATGTGGGGCGGTGTTTCTTCTTACTTGTCCTTTATGTGATTGTACTGCTACTGTCCTGTGAAGGATGCTTTAAAAAAAGTGTTTTGTAGGAAGGTGACCTTTTTGTGGAACAGCCTCTCATTTAGAATAACACATTATATGTGAAGATGGAGAAATGTGAATTTGTTTACAGCAACGAGAGACGCTGAAGCTACTCAGAATACAGCTAGGACTCATTACCAGGCAGTTCACGTATATAGTGTTACAAATACTTTAGCAGATGTATGGGTTGGTGGTGGTGGGGGAGATCTGCTTGGTGACTGCAGATGAAGTGTCATTTGCTTACTTACAAAAACTTAGACATTTTCCTTTTGCCTTTACATTTTCAGGGTATTGAACACTAGCAGCTTACTGTGTGACTGCCAGTTGAAATGGCTGCCCCAGTGGCTTAACCACAACCATTTGCAGGATGCTGTCGGTGTCATTTGTGCCCACCCCGAATGGCTGTCTGGCCAGAGCATCCTCAGTGTGAACCCTGAAGACTTCATCTGTGGTTTGTGCTCTTAATGGTTTCATTTATTTACTGCATTTGTATCATAGCTTCCCAGGGCACATTGCCCTTATGACATCTGCCTTGGAAAATAATCATGTGTGAGAGTTGGGGAGAGGGGAGATGGCTTCGCTGACTTGTTCAGTGGATATATTACAAACCTGTGCATGTCTAGTCAGACATAAGCCCCATTGAATTTTGTGTAGTTTACTTTATGTAAGCGTGATTTGGATTGCAACCTGAATTGGATTTTCATGGATTGTGATGCCCTGCAGTGTTACAAGAAAACATTTATGCTTCCTGTTTATGTATATTGGGCACTCTTGTATCCAGATTCCAGAGATTAACAGGAATCATTTAAAGATACTTCTAGATCATCATCTGTAGGAGTTTTCCCACAGTGGAACCATTATAGCAAGTCACTGTAAATCAGGGGTGGAGAAGTTGTGGGCCTCTAGAAGTTGTTAGACTTTGATCTCTCATCAGCCCCAGCCAGCATGACAGAATGTGGGGGTTATGGGAGTCATAGTCTAGCAATAACTGAAGGGCCTATGGGAAATCTGTTGTGCAGGGAGAGAGTTAGGGGCAGAGAGTGTGAAAGAAGCCTTTGTTTTGAAGCCAGTGAAATTATGTCATGCTGAAACGTAAAAGCTCTTCCTCTCCCAGGATCTAAGCCAGGGGGTGCCAACCTTCATTTGGCTCATGGGCACATCTCAGAACATAAGAAACTATTGAGGGGACAACCCACCCCACCCCACCCCACACTACAACCCCAGCCCCAGCAATTAGACTTGCAAAAAAAATTGTTTGTTTGTTTGTTTTGTTTCAAGCCTAAAGACATTGCTACAATTAGGCTTGCAAGAATCTAATTTTCAAATCTAATTGCGGAGTGGGGTTAACTCTTCCTTTCCCCAGCTGTGGCAATCCTGAAATTTTCCGTCCTCTGTTGCAGAGACTGTAGCCAATAGAAAATTTCTTTCAAGGCTAATTGACAGGTGGGGGTGGGCGGGTGTCACAGTGGTGTCCACACCCAAATTCAGCCCAAGCTGTAATTAGCCTTCAAAAAAAGCCTTCTGTTTGCCACAATAAATGACATTTTATCAAGCCTAATTGCAGCAGGGAGAGGAGGGTCCTCTCAGGGCTTCTAGGAAAGACCTTGACAGATGCATGTTGACTACCCCTTAATCCAAAAATCTATTAAGAAGAGGCTGCAGTATTGCTGTTTAGTACTACTGTTGAATTTTTGCACCTAACTGCAAAGACTTTTAACTGGGTTTTTTTCAAAAAGCAATTGTAGATATTAACATTGTAGTCTGGATCTTCCTGAAGTCAGTGAATCTCCTTTAGGCAGGCAGAATCTGAGAGCTTGAGTATCAGGAGCTTTATCTCTCTTCCTTCGAGCAACAATTGGCTGCACACAATATGTATGCATTGCCAAAATACTCAGGAAAATGATGAGTGTGTGTTAACAACTAAATTGTAATTAGGGAAGGAAAATAATATTGCCCAGTGCAGTATGGCTTAATTCCTGAAAGTAGGTAGCATTCAGATAGTTAGTGAGCAAACATTGTGACAAGGAAGTGGTAATATCACTTGTGGTGAATGCATAAAGTGGTTCTTTTCCCCTCCAACTGAGATCCACAACTGGGTTTTAAGAGACCTTCTGCAGATTTATTCATGTTCATATTCCTTAATGGTGAGTTCTAAGGACTCATGACAAAATCCCTTCATCTTGCAGTGTACCTCTTGCTTATGCTCGTAACACTGACATCCTGCTTCATACCCACATAGCCAGTTCTAGTGTGATCACATAGATAATAGATGTCTCTTAGTTTGAGGAATTAAGGGCAAGTGTCACCTCCAGCACAAGCTCAACTGTTACATTCTGCATCAGTATTTGTTAGCTTAGTTACATGCTGAAGAAATGTGATCTGTGTTTCACAGATAACTTTCCCAAGCCACAGATCAGAGCACATCCTGAGACTGCCATTGCACTAAGAGGCACCAACATCACCCTGACTTGCAAGGCGGTGAGCAGCAGTGATTCGCCTATGTCCACCACCTGGAGAAAGGACAGTGAAATACTGTATGATGCAGACATTGAGAATTTTGTCAGGTACCAGCAGCAAGATGGCGAAGTACTGGAGTACACTACTCTCCTGCACCTTTTCAATGTGAACTTCACTGACGAAGGAAAATACCAGTGTATCATCTCCAATCACTTTGGATCTAATTATTCCAACAAGGCCAAGTTGACTGTCAATGGTATGCAGTAGTTTTTGTTTTTCCTTTCTACACACACACTCAAAAATCACTAAAACGGTTTGGAAACTTTGGATAGTTCACTCAGAGGCCTAAAGGAAAGGCACCCCCAGAGGTCTTCTCTTTTGTTAATCCACTAGAGCAGGGGTCAGCAAACTTTTTCAGCAGGGGGCCAGTCCACCATCCCTCAGACCTTGTGGGGGGACAGACTATATTTTGAAAAAAAAAATAATGAACGAATTCCTATGCCCCACAAATAACCCAGAGATGCATTATTTAAAAAAGCACATGTTCTACTCATGTAGATACACCAGGCAGGCCCCACAAATAACCCAGAGATGCATTTTAAACAAAAGGACACATTCTACTCATGTAAAAACATGCTGATTCCCAGACCATCCGTGGGCCAGATTTAGAAGACGATTGGGCCTGATCCGGCCCCCAGGCCTTAGTTTGCCTACCCATGCACTAGGGAAGCTGAAGACATTGGAATAGTTTTGGATGTAAAAAAGCTTGGATTGCACAAGTCCCCAGAGACTCCTTCTAACCAGACATAGAGAGCTGCCCAAACAGCAGCATTTCCCCCGAGCATTTTCTAGTTTGGAAATGAGCAGTGTTTGTACCAGCTGTAATCTCTTTGTGCACAGATTCATCAATCCAAGACTGCCTCTTTAGAACTAGTCCATGTCTAAGAAGCAGCTTCAGCTGCTTATTATGCTAGGCAAATAAAGATTCTTTCTTGCCTTGCTAAAGGTGCAGCCAGTTTCAAATTATTCCCTTGTGTATTACCCTTTACTAAATGAAAGCAGCCTAATGGGGTTGTCTTTGCCAGGGCAGGTTTTTACTTACCTTTGGCTGAATTAAAATAACTCACATCCGCTCTAATCAGTATTAATGGGTGTAAGAGGGGCAGAAAGAGAGCTCTCGAGGGGTGGCATATTCGAAAAAGACAAAAAATCATTTGTCTCTCCTGTGAAAAATTGTTAAAACTTCTGCAAGCAACCTCATTCAAGAAAAAAGCTCAAACATGATGAGGACTCACAAGCTTGCTGTGTGCCAGTTTATTTATTTCTTTTAAAGAAAGGTTAGGTGTAACATCCTCCTTTCTCGTGAGATCTGAATTGCTGTTTAGGGTGGTTTTTAAGAGCAGTATGCTAGAATTCTTACAGATCTAAATTAAAGAGCTTGAAAAACTTAACAAGGGTTATGCCATTCATAACAAAGTGAAAGTTAGGGATGCTGTGACTAGTATTAGGAAACCTTACTTAGTTATTTTAATGTGTCTCTTCATTCAGAGCTGCCTTCTTTTGTGAAAACTCCAATGGATCTAACAATCCGGACTAGAGCTGTAGCTAAATTGGAATGTGCTGCAGAAGGCCATCCACCACCTCAGATTTCCTGGCAGAAAGATGGAGGCACAGACTTCCCTGCAGCTCGTGAAAGGCGCATGCATGTGATGCCAGAAGACGATGTCTTTTTCATAGCAAATGTGAAAATAGAAGATATGGGCATCTACAGCTGCATGGCACAAAATGTGGCTGGGAGTCTGTCGGCAAATGCCACATTGACAGTGTTAGGTAAGCAAATTATTGAAGCCTGCATGGGTTATTTGATTACTGTATATTTTCATGCTTGTAATTGGTGGTATTTGTGGGCTGCCTGAATGCTCTGGCTGCAGGAGGAGTAAAGTTCACGCACTTCATCCTCATCTCCGTTCACCATGTGGACGCCCATTCTTATCTGAACATGGCATTACTTTAGTAACTAAGATACTCAAATTACTAAAGGATAGTTTCAATATTTGGGATTATAGTAGGCCAGATGTTCAGATAAGTACAGGATCTCATAGTTTAGATTTTTCCTTTTCTGATGAAAAGATAATTGAATCGTAGAATTGTAGAGCTGGAAGGGACCGTGAGGGTTATCTAGTCCAACCCCTTGCAATGCAGATACAGTGGTACCTCGAGTTGCATATTCTTCAGGTTACAGACTCCGCTAACCCAGAAATAGTACCTCGGGTTAAGAACTTTGCTTTAGGATGAGAACAGAAATCGTGCTCCAATGGCACGGCGGCAGCAGGAGGCCCCATTAGCTAAAGTGGTGCTTCAGGTTAAGAACAGTTTCAGGTTAAGAACGGACCTCCATAACAAATTAAGTACTTAACCCAAGGTACCACTGTATCTTTTTGCCCAATATAAGACTCAAACCCATGACCCTGAGATTAAGAGTCTCATGCTCTACCGACTGAGCTATCCCACAAGCAAATGAAGGAAGCATACAAGGAGGAGGAGGAAGCCTACAAGTCTGAGAACTGCTCTAAGTCTCACCTTATTTGGGGGGTAGGAACAAACTTGGGAGATAAGTTAATTGAATCAGCTTCGCCTACTGGTTTGGATTTGCTAAAGTTATGTGGTACTTTTCAAAAGTAGTTTTGAGCTCATTCCAGTGGATGCAATTGCAGCATTGAAAAGGGACACCACAATTTTCTCCTTCCTTTTTTGTTTGATTTACAATCTGGGAAGAAGCTGGTCTGGTATTTCCCATAAAAAAAAAATTCCTAACACAAATTATTCAAGAGCATCTGTTTTTAGTATGGTTGCCTGCTGCTGACCCACTTAATTTTGGATAATTTGAAAGAGATCTGGTTTAATATGCTGTCACTGCTATGCTCTCCTGTGCTAAGTTTTTAGAGACAGACACTGTATAGGGCATGCATGTGCAGTAAGAATTTAATTAAACAAATGATACGTTCCCCTAAAACTACTTCGTCTTTAGAAAACCAAGAACTTTTTTAAAGGTGGCTGTTCTCATACTCCCATGAGCTTTGGCTCATGAACTGGACAAAGTCTGTAATTAAGCAGAACACCCCTAGACACTTTCAGCAGAGGTAGTTAACCAGTGGCTGACTGGAGTTGTAATTCCACAACAATTTGAAGGCCACAGGTTAGCCACACCAGGCTTCTTTCTCTGTCAGAGAGAGTATAGCCTAAAACACACACATTCCCCTTTTGTTTTGTCCATGAGCTACATTGCTGTCAGATCAGTCTTCAAAATCACGATCTGCATATATGTAGCAGTGTATCTTTGGTTTCATGCAGTTGTCATTGTAATTCTGTAGCATTAAATCTAATCTGGTCCTTTTTTGTGTTCAGAAACGCCTTCATTTGTCAGGCCCCTGGAAGACAGGACTGTGGCCCAAGGTGAAACAGCAGTGTTGCAGTGCATTGCTAGTGGCAGTCCTGCCCCTCGCCTTAACTGGACCAAAGATGATGGGCCTCTCACAGTAACAGAACGACATTTTTTTGCTGCCGCCAATCAACTCCTCATCATTGTAGATGCTGGATTAGAGGATGCTGGAAAATACACTTGCATAATGTCCAATACACTTGGCACAGTGCGTGGCCATATTTACCTGAATGTCATATCCTCACCAAACTGCGACTCTTCCCAAACTTCCCAAAGTGGCATGGAAGAAGATGGTTGGACGACAGTTGGCATTGTGATAATTGTTGTAGTCTGCTGCGTTGTGGGCACCTCCTTGATATGGGTTATTGTTATCTACCATATGAGAAGGAAGAGTGAAGACTACAGCATCACTAGCACAGGTGAGGAGCACTCGGCATAAGTATGTGTGCTTTGATAAGGGATTGGAGTTATTCAGCTCAGCATGACCAGAAGAAAATCCTGTGTTACGGTTAGGAGTTTTGGTATGTGGTCCCTTTGCCAGGGTGGTTCTTCATTTGGAAAACAGCCTGACATCTGATGGAGAGGGTATATAATGGATATTATACGCACATAGGTATGGACAGTCTCTGATACCATGTAACAGTCAAATGAGCAAAGGGACGAAGTAGGGGTTGGATAGGAGAGTATTTCAAACCAGTAAATGAGCATAGACAGGATTTAGTCTGGCTGCTTGTGATGATCTTGTAGCTTTTCAGCAAAGCCACAGAATTTGAGAGAGAAATTGCCATTATAAATGGCAAATGTTCAGAATATTGGTTCATTATGCTTTGACAAAGGGGGTGTTGTATCGCAGTGGGGAAATTTCATTTTTACAGTTGTGAAAGATTGCCATAAATCAGCATTAGAAAGGAATAAAAGGAAAATATTCCTAGGAACTGCATTCTATCCCCACAAGGTGATCTTTATTTACTTGTATACTGTGAGGTCTATGTGAGCACCATCATTTTTACAGACATCTGCTGGATGATTTTGTTGCCATAGCAAAAATGCAGTATCATATTGCTATTGTTTTTTTTCTCTTTCAGAGGAGGTAAATTTACCTACTGACATTCCCAGTTACTTATCCTCCCAAGGGACTCTGTCAGAGCCACAGGAAGGCTATAGTAATTCTGAAGCAGGAAGCAACCAGCAACTTATGCCTCCCTCCAACGGATATGTGCACAAAGGCACAGATGGTAAGCCCTGATTCTCTTGATCAGAGGTGGACAGAAAATAGATCATGGTCCACTGGCCAGTTTCTAGTGGCTCACCAAGTGCCTGCTAGTTGCTGAAGTTATTGCAAAGAATGCTGGACTTTGTGGTGCTTGATGTGATCAAGCAAAACACTTTTTGCATTCTTAAGCAAAAGTGCATGCTCAAATCATAACTTATGTGTTAAGTGATCCCAGCGTGAGACTTCACTTGCTACATCACTGAAAGTCCCCTCTGCCTTCCTTTCTACTTCTGTTGGCTTATCACAGTTAGCCTCAAGGGAGCAGATATCTTCTCAAATAACCAGGTACTTGTACCAAATACATGCTCACAGCTTCTATCCTGTGTAGGCAAATTGTCAAATACTGGAATCAACACACACCCACGCTCTCTGTTTTTTGTGTTCCTGTGCTTCTTTTAAAAAAAACAAAAAAAAACCCTAAGTGCTACTATGTTAACTGTGATGGGGGAAAGAGTCCTTTCCCTTTCGGCAAATGTGTATAAGTGCCTCACTCTTTGAATTTTATTTTGAAGCTTTCTTCTTGGGGCTGCGACACTTGCTGATAAGAGTCTTCTATGCTTTCAAAGTTGTTTCCTAATATGCACAGAATTTAATATATGCACATCTGCCAATTCCAGCCAGTTGGCTCAAAGGACTGCCATCTCTGCAAGCTAGGCTTTATGCTTCTGCCACCTTGTAAGGGTCTATAGTTATGACCCATGCCAGAATATTCTGCTAACTACCCACTATTCTGCTTCCACTAGGTGGCACAGGGCCGTTGGTAATCTGCTCAGATTGCTATGACAATGCCAACATCTACTCCAGAACCAGAGAATATTGTCCTTACACATACATCACCGAAGATGACCCACTTGATCAAACGCTTTCCAGCCTAATGGTGCAGATGTCTAAAGAGCCCTATCCAGTCTGCCCCCAGCATGAAGCCATCACTCTGGATAGTCTCTCAGGTGACAGAGACATGTCTGTTTTCCTTAACAATCAAGACAGACTACATGAGAGGAAGCCATGCTCTCAACCATGCAGCAGTGGTAAGTGGTGTATTTTGATGCTATTGTATCTTGATTTTAAAATTATTCCATTTTCAGCTGAATAAGAGCAAGGCAATCTGTCACAGAACAGATAGTTAAAGTACTAAGTACATTACAAAATAAAATCAAACATTCTGCTTTCATTATGATATGATATGGTATGTGATATGATACAAGTATTCCTTAATGCGTATATTCTTAACACTTGCTTCAGCTCACTTAGAAATCTGTTCTGGTTTTTGCAGGTTCAAAAAAACATTCTTGTGGTTGTGTTTTTGTAGGGAGCCTCTTGTTTCTTAGGCTTGTGTTTGTTGGTTCTAGCAATAATTTTGCAATATTAGGAAGAGCAAAACCAGTTTGACTTAATAATGTGCCTCTCACTGCCAGAATTTCTTTCTTTCTTTTTTTTTTGCAATTACATTTTTATTAAAGTTATGCAGAAACAAAAGAAGAACAATACACACACACACACACACACAAAAGGCCAATACACACAAAAAAAGAAAAAACAAAGAAAAAGAATATTATAACAATCATGATATTTTGAGCTCTACCGAGCCTTAGACTCCCCTCCACCCTTTTGGTAAGTATCGTATATCTTCCTCCATTACGTATTTGATTTTTGATCTTACATCTTAAATTTATTTACTGATAGAGTTGTTCTAGCCCCGCCAATTCACTTTATCAATTTATTCCAATATAATTCCAATATTTACTCCAATTTTTCTGGCTCACTGCCAGAATTTCAAAGACAATGGAGAACCGTTGTGCTGGGAGCTTTCTTCATAAATTCAGTCTTTCTTTTTTTTCGTTTTCCTTCCACAGATCCTTTTCAGCTGCCTTTATGGGGCATCAATAAAGATATGGGATCATTGCATCCTCACTTCTCAACTCAACCAAAGACCCATGAGGTGCCTCGAGTTCTGCAAAGTGAATGCATCACAGAGACTGAACGTGAGCAAGCTATTTCCCCCAAACCTTGCCACAGGTTACATGAACATAACTTTGACTTTAACAGGACTCGGAACATACAGGAACATCATGAAGCTACATAAAATGCATCAAAAGTAAGAAGCCTTAGCAGCAGGCTTGGAGTTAACAGTATCTTTACTACCTCAGGTTTGGCCTCATGGTCAAAGATGTTCCATGCTTGCAACAGAGGCTTACAGAACAATCTTAGGCATCTCTACCCAGAAGTAAGTCTCTTTCAAGTTAAATGGGTCCTACTCCCAGGTGTATGTGTGTAGCATTGCAGCATCAGTGGACAAAATCAGTGACTACAAGCTACAAGTAAAGAGGGGAAAAGGAATGACAGAGTCCTTTCCTTCTGTTCTGCATAAGATGTGCACAAGGCTCAACAGTCTAATGAACTGAATGGTGGGCAGAAAAGAATAAAGGATACACAGCAATGGACATAATAAATGAGAGGTTTTTGTTTGCCTGGGAGCAATCCCCTGAAAGCTTCACAGATGTTGTTTCCTGCTGAAGAAATAAACTTGTAAGAGCCCATTTTCAAGATCCCTCAGTAATCGTAAGCATGAAGCACTTGATTGACTTATATTCTCCTCCTGATGACTAGCAGGGACTCATATCATTGTGCCCAATCACAAACTTACTCTACCCTTTCTGTGAATAAATACTTCAGTTGTAAATACATTTGCATAATATAAATATTTTGTATACACTACTAAACACATTCAGGCTGAAATGTTAAAAAACACTATGCCAAAAACTACATATTGTCCTGTCATTTGGACATTTGCTGACCAGATACTATAAATGGCTTGTTTCCTAGGATTGAAGGCTTGAGGACCAGTTTATACAATCATGTTTTGCACACGATGGTTATAATTACCATATGATACTTGGTTTGTAGAAGTTTTCATTATGTGATGGCTCTTCACACATTTTTTGTCTTAGGTGTGGGTAGTAGCTGTCTTGCATAGGGCTTTCATGTGAACTGGTCCATACCAGGGCAAGCCCAAGTCATTGTGCTACCTGAGGTGGAAGGAAAACATGGTGCCCCTGCCCCTTTTCTGTACAGAGGCCAAATGGATTGATGGTTGAACACTGGCAGTGGGCAGCATCCCTGTCACATCTGAGGGCAACAGACTAGCTAAGAAGTGCAGGGTAAGCCATGGGGGCACTCAAATGTGTGTATTCCAACACTGCACTGCTGCTACCCTTTCCCCAGCTTCTGCTGCCTGAGGCAGCCATCTCATTCTACCTAATGGTGGGGCTGGCCTTGCAGAGGAGCAGAAACAAGGTTAGATATATGTAATTTGGGCACCAAACTTAGCTCAAGTGTTTTCCTGTGTCAGTTACTGTTGAAAGTCTCAGGTAAATGAGCTGTCAAGTTGGGTCATTTTCTAAAATTCACGACTGCTGTGAAAGATTAACACCATGGCAGCACTGTGTCCTAGAGATTAGAAAGATGGAAGTGATAACGTCTATATGTGGATGAGCCGTCAAACGTTAGGTAGAACTTTTATATCTCAAATAATGCTTTCCGGTGAGATCTGAGAGAAATCAAGTGTCGGACATACATGGGTCTTCAGATTTAATGAGGTGAACACCTGTAGCTAGCCATAGAGGAAATCTTGGTTATTCCAGCTGTCACAGCACGAATGGAAATGAATTTCTCACCCTTCAAACATGCTGTTGTACCCCAAATTGTCTCCTGTAGCACATGATCAAAAGTAAGGGGATTTGGGGAGAAATTGCAAGCAAAGAAATGTTAACTCAGGGTAAAGAAGGTCAAACTATTAGTTCTTGCTAATCTTAACATGCTGTGACATTTTGGGGTTCTAGAGTGCAGCTTGAAGACATCCTGCAAGCTGTAAACATGGAATTAGATATAATTATATTATCTATGGCCTGGCATGTTCTTAAGTCGGAACAAAACACATGAAAAACTATATGTGCAGATAAGCCACAACTCCTGTTCTGTGCAGCAATCTTTCCATACAGCCCAGTAAAAGGTGTTACCTGGACTGTTTGGGTGTCATTTTATATTAAGATGATGTGGGTAAGAAAGTCCTGCCAGGACAATCGAGATCCTAGTTAAGTTAACTTATTTGCATACAGCTCATTATGAATCAGACTGGGCCAGGTTGATTGCAGGCTTCCGTTTAGTAGTTAGAATTCTGGGATTCTCTTATGGCTGTGTATCCTCTTACATGAAGCCGGAGTTCTAGCTGAGAACAACTGTACTTTCTTCTTCCTTTGTACTTAAGAATCCCCAGAGGGCTCGTCCCAGTTACAGCAAGAGCCCAGCCAGGCACCTAAGCTATACAAGTGCAAACTCATTTCATGGCTGTTCCTTGCCTTTATTTTATTGGCAGTAGTGGATAGTGCCAACTCTCATGCTGCTTATTCCTGCTTTATATTACGCCCAAAAGTCTTACGGGGTTCTAAAGCAGGGGCCTTCAAAAGTGTCTTAAACATCTAAAGCCAAGTCAGCTTGTGGTCCACAAGAAGCCTAAATCCGCTCTTTCTCGGAGCAGAGAGATGTAGCCATCTATCTTTGTCTCTGCCAGGTGTTTGCTTCACAGTACTGAATGTATATGATCAGCATTAGAGTATCACTGCTAACTGCCGCCTCCTTCACTGCTTGATGCCTTATTGTCTGTGATAGCCCATATCTGATCTATAGAAGCAAAAGTGAAAATACTGGATATGCAATATTTGGGTGGGGAGAGGGAGGAGGAGAGCCATTCCATCATTCACAGAACAAAGGCACTTTAGTCTCAGATGTCAGGGGATTTGGTCTTAGGCCAAGAGTTGTGCAAGAGAAGTGTCTTTCATTTAGACAGCCCCTTGTGAAGTACTACGTGCTTTTAAGGGTAAGAGTAATGCAGTAGCTAAAGCTGATCTGGTCTGCTTCACATCTTTTGAAGAAAGGGCAACTGGCATGAATTGCTCTTTTGTAATCCAAGTCAAAAGTGTGTCATGATGTCACACTGTGGTTAAAATCATTCATTAATGGAAGGCTGTACTGCAGTGGTATCTCATGTTGCTGATTCTGCATGTACAGCAGCACATGCCTCCAGTTAAAGCATTCCTGTCCTGCCTGATGTAAAGCTGTTCCAGTAAACGAGCACTTGCAGCTCTCATCCCACCCCGAAAAAGTTAGGACAGCTTGACTTTCCCATAGAAAATCTGGTATGCCTTATTCAGGTTTTAGGAAAGAGGCTGGCAAAGTGTACAGTGACAAGGTCTCATCCTGTATCAACATGCATTACTGGAGTGAGATATGCCAGGATTCAAATGAACCATGGCATAAATGGTGCTGAGTGTTCACGCTAGAAACTTAAAAGCATAAATACAGAGAGAAATTTACCAGCCCAAGCCTTTTCATCAGTCACTCAATTTCAGTGCTTGACCATCGTGGCAAGATTGTTGTGTAAAGTACCGCATTTTTTGCTCTATAAGATGCACCTAGTTTTTGGAAGAGGAAAACAAGAAAAAAAAATTTTGAATCTCAGAAGCCAGAACAGCAAGAGGGATCGTTGCGCAGTGAAAGCAGCAATCCCTCTTGCTGTTCTGGCTTCTGGGATAGCTGCGCAGCCTGCATTCGCTCCATAAGATGCACACACATTTCCCCTTACTTTTTAGGAGGGAAAAAGTGAGTCTTATAGAGCAAAAAATATGGTAATTCACGCAGGTTTAGAGGAGTGATGGGATTTAGCAGTAGAGCGGGATCTTTGAGCTGAGCTGAGAATATTCTTGCACGTAGAGGAAAGAATCTAAGAATTGTGAAGTGCCTCATTCTATGTGTGGTATAAATTGGGGGGGCGGGGGGACTCCTCCTTGGGTGAATTTTTTCTCTCATTCTAAAATAAGAGGCACTGTAAGGGATATTGTTTGGGACTGAAGCAAGGGCACTTAATTTTGAAACATGCTTCACCCATCTCTTCTCTGTGTTTAAATTGATGGGAGGAAAGTTCTTTCCACTGACTAATACTTCGATTTTTGCCAATGCCAAAGTAATTGTAGCTGGACATTTCTAAGGCAGCACAAACCAATGCCTCCTTGCTTGCAGCTGTCATTTCCTTGTATCTATTTATATTTTTCTCACTTATCAGAATGTATATTTTGTATAGCATGTGTAATATGTTTGTCTATTGTAATATACCTTCATCCAATAAAGAGACACAGTGAACTCCTTGGTTTTTCATGGTAAATATAGAGGAAGAGGAAATTCTTACAAAGGACTAAGTGCGTAGTCCATTTCTTGTGTCCAGTATGAATATATTTTACACTTGTACTGAAGGAAGGAGTTCCTGTTGAATGTTATTTCTGTTCCTTGGAATACTGGTAACTTGTAAGTGGCTGTCCTGAGCATGCTGAATAATTAGAGTGAGTCTGAACTTGATTTTTATCCACTCCTGAGCCTTGATTTCCAATGACATGATAATAAGCTACCACCATGAAAAAAGAGACTTTAGGTAGATGCTACAGCCTTGAAATTACATTGGGAAGACATGGGTGTTTCACTTATCTGTTAAAGCCACTGGCATATGTTGAAAAGAATTGTCTGCAAATGATATGAACATATTGCAAGGCTATGAGTACTAGGCTGTCAATGCTGCTATAAATAAGTTGCTACCCCATAATTACTTTCAGGGCTTCTCATAAGCATAATGAAGAAAGGAGGCAGGCATGAAACTTCAATATGCACCCAACATCTGAGTATCAGTGAAAGTGTATACCAAAGTTTATATTTGCTGTAATGTTGGCATGTGGACCCCAACAAATGAGAGTCCTAACACCCAGATACTTGGATGCTATGAAGCTGTGCAGCTCCTCACCTTCAGCTTGGATCAAGAAAGCAACTCACACTATAGATTTAATTGGGCAAGGTAGCCTTGTATGCAGAATTAGCCATTCAATTTGAAATATATGTGGAGGGAGAAGCAGTTCAGCATGTAACTAAAATTGGCCTTTAGTGTGGGTTGAGTTGTGCTTCGCTAACAGACTTTGCTCTGTGTTCACTTTGACATCTGGTATCAAAGATCTCATTTAAAGAAATACATTTTCCACGTTTACATGGGTTACATGTTTTAACTTATATCAGAATGCTGGTCTGGAAGCGGGATTGTGTGAATTCACTAATTTCCCCACCATATTAATCTTAAAAATGTATTAAATTAAGCCACTGTTATCTGAGGAAAGCAAAATACTGAATCTGAATATTCTCTGTGAGAGGTCTGAAGTGGTTGAAAAAGGATTTCAGAAGGGTTTATTACATACAGCCTTCCCCAATTTGGTGTTTTTCAGATACTTTGGACTATGTCTGTCATCAACCTGGGCCAAACAGCTATGCTGGCTGGGGCTGATGGGAGTTGAAGTGCAAAACATTGCATAGTCTTTAACGGCCTTCCTTCCTTCCATCATTCTCAGTATCAGAGCTGCACATGGGGGAACCAATCTCATAAAAGAGAATTCAATAAAACCTAAATTTTAAAAAGACTGCCAGCTGGCATTTGGATGTTTCAAAACTGGCCATCCCATATCTGAGAATTGGCACTTAACTGCTTGCATGTGCCGTGGCAGCCATTCACAATTTTGTAATTAAGTACTGTGTTATCTATCACGGCTTTGTTCCAGTATTCTGCTTTCCAGCTGAACAGCAAATTATTTTCTGTTGAATTCAAGCTATACACCTTTTGCGTCACTTAGTTCCTGAATGTGTGTATGCCAAGGGAAAGATAATGTTTTGTGCCTCTTTAGCTGACACCAAATGCATTTATCTGCACAGGGAGTTAAAAGTCCCTAGGCTAACAAATGTAGGGCACACAGCTATGGCCTTCATGGCTTAACCATTACTCAATCCCCTGAGTAAAAGATACTTTTGAGCAGAGCTTTCTGAGGCAACTGTGAATGAAATATGTGACAGACCTGTCCACCTGCTCCTTTAGCTGAGCTTCAAGTACCAATTTAGGGACTTCTAGTTCCAACAACCACTTCAGGGATCCCTTCAATCTAGACGGAAGATTACTTCCAGATTGTAACCCCCATTGTACTGGCCCAGGGCCATTTTGGTAATTTTCAAGAGGGTTAATCTATTAGACTTAGCATACTACCAGTCTTGGTGGTGTTGGTTGATAAAAGTAAGAACCATAGATACATTCAATTATATGTGTCAAAACTTGTGTTTTGTTAATTGTTCAGAGATTATCCACCATACCTCATACTAGATTATGTGATTGCCACCTCTGATACAGACACTCGAGTTTTAATATCAGCAGAGAGGCGACCTTGGCAGTTCTAGCACCTTTAGAAGGGGGGTGGGGGAGCCAAAATGTGGTGTTTTCCCCCCACAGAAGTGTATCTGGCACCTGCATTGTGTAGTTTTTGTCATAATTTGAGGATGCACATCTTTACCATGGCCTTTGCTATGTTTTAAGAATCCACCTTATTAATTTGATTGTAAATTGTTTTAGCTAATGTTAATACTGCGCTTTTGCGCAGGGACCTTACGGCGAAGGGCAGAGAAGAAATAAAACAATCCACATTAAAACATGCGATGAGTTCTGGCAAGACTGTTTTTAAAAAGTAAATATCAAAATGCTAACTTCTGAAGATATTACATGTGCTTTTAATAAGATACTGTCCTGAGCTTTTGTAAACCAAATGTACAAATGCCAAAGTCAAGGGACACAAATGCTTTTAAAATTGCATTTTAAGGTGACATATCAAAGCGGTTTAGTGGCTAAGGGTGTGTGGTTTTGTGACTCAGAGAATTCCTGGTTCAAGTTTCATCTCAACCATATTGTTGAGGGGACATTGCGCATGCTGCTGTTCTCTCACTCTCAGGTTCCCTTCTGCAATACGGAGGTTGACTTTCCTTTCAGAATTAAGGCTGAATACAATGCACTTTTAAACACTTTATGAAATGCCAACTACAGTGGTACCTTGGTTCCCAAACGCAATCCATTCTGGAACTCCGTTCAACTTCCAAAACGTTTGCAAACCAAGGCATGGCTTCTGATTGGCTGATTGGACCTTGAAACAATGCCGATAGCCGAAAGGGACATTCGGCTTCCAAAAAACAGTTGCAAACCGGAACACCTCCAGGTTTGTGACATTCGGGAGCCGATTTGATTGGGAGCCAAGCTGTTCGGGAACCAAGGCACCACTGTATTAGTATTAAATACAGTTTCCAATACATTTCTACCATTTTCTACTAGCTTGCAGGAATGCACTGGTTTAGAATTCATTATGATAGTCTTTTTTTCTTATGACAATGTTTGTGCTTCCATCGTGGGCGTAGCCAGGATGGATGCAGGGAGGGCAGCTGCCCCCCCCCCATCAAGTATATAAATAAAATACATAACTAACTGACCCAATTACATTGTGGATAACTCAGTTCTGCCCCCCTAACATAAAGCCTTCCCCTCAAAGAAACAAATCCTGGCTTCCCATTCTCCTTTGCCATGTTGCTTGCTTGATGCTCCAAGCCTTTGACTTGCTCCACCCTTTTCGAAAGCACCTCCGGGTGCAAGTAGATAAATAGGGACCGCTTACCAGTGGGAAGGTAAACGGCGTTTCCGTGTGCGACTCTGGCTCGCCAGAGCAGCGATGTCACGCTGGCCACGTGACCCGGAAGTGTCTCCGGACAGCGCTGGCCCCTGGCCTCTTAAGTGAGATGGGCGCACAACCCCAGAGTCTGTCAAGACTGGCCCGTATGGGCAGGGGTACCTTTACCTTTACCTTTAAACCAGCAGGCCACACCTGTATGAGCCCTGGAAAAATGTGCACTGGGCACCCCAGCTGCAGGGAGTGATGGTTGACTCACGTTTGATATTCAAGTCACGCACTTGGCCTGATGCCACTTCTAGTAGAAGGGAAAACTTTTGCCCCACTTTTCTCTTAGCTGTTCCTGCTGCTGCAGAGCTAAATACCGTCACCCACAGGACAGTTTCTCAGCTGCAGCAAATTTCAGACTGCCTTGGCCAGAGCTGTGCTTTTCCAGAAGGGCACAGGCTCCAGCTTTGCTGCCAGCTGTCGAAACAGCCTCTATTCACTAAGAGGTGGCTGCAGCCCTGCTTACTCAGTGCTTTTGCCAGAAGGGGTGGTAGTGTTTGCCTTTTTCACAGGCATCCTTGCAATCTGAGTATGTCTTGTCCAGGCAAGGAGCTTAGTTCCAAACTGCTATTTGTTTGTGAATCAGAACCATACTTGCCAGTATAGCTGAATCCCACTGAACAAAGATCCATGCTGGGGTTTTAAATCAGTATTTTGAAACTGAAAATCAACGGGCTGTATCCAGTGCTGCAGCTCTGCTGACATAATGGATTGCCATGCATGCAACAGAGCTTCCTTTTCCTTTCCTGCCCCATATGCACCCTCAAGATTGGCTCCAGAAGGTTGGGGGGCCCTCTGGAGCAGATTTAGGGGGTGCATGTGGGGAGGAGAGGAAAACAAGTCCTGTTGTGTGACTGAAACCCCACTGGTGCAACATCAGATGCAAACCAAAATGTCTTAATTATAAACGAATGATTACAGAATCTTGCAACAAGACCACCTGGGGTTGTTGTTAGAAATACCTGCTTTCCTATGAAAGCAGAATAAAATTAAAATCCATCCGTTCTACCTGCAAATATGTCCTGGCAAAAGCACTTTTGGCAGTACCAGCATGAAATCTGCCATTCTGACTTCATTAGTATCCTTTATTAATACAGTATCCTGTAAACCTGAGACCTGCAGGTATAGGGCAGTATACAAATTTAATTAATAAATAATAATAAATAATTAGCATGGCGCGATTACAAAAATACAGGCATTCATGCTACATGGGAACTAGGGAGCGGGGGTCCAAAATCATGTGTGAATAGGAATTATGTAATCAGCTCCTTCTGCTTTTAAGTAGAGAAGACAGCTTGTAATCACAAATAAAATATACAGCTAAACTAGTTTTGGTGAGGGGGGAAGAACCCAAACTTATTGAAGATAAAACCATGAATATTTAATAGCCTCAGTTCACTAAGCATATTTAAAAATTAACTCTGCAGGCTGGTGCAGCCAAGATTAAAGATCTGGGCCTTTGGAGAAGGGGGAGAGAGTGCAATGGAAAACAATCGCTTCCTCCCTGGGGTTTCCTTAATAACATTCCTTATTCTAGTAGTTTTGTGTTTATCTGATTCTTGCCTTAATCCTTTGGTGGCTTAAAGATAATTGGATGCTGCATTAGAGCCATTTTTCTCGTCCTTAATTTCTGGCTTCTGGAGTTTAATGTTGTCTCCCTAAACAGTGTGTGGCCTCTGTGCAAACCTCACTGAACGGCAAGGCTCAAGTATTAATGAGCCATGAGCCTCTACAGGTGGAGAGGGGTTTGTCTTCCAGCAACAGGCTCCTTTTTCTCCTCTTGAGGGAGTTGATTGTAAAAACCAAATTGTAAAGGTCTTGGAGAATACCCCTTCCTGCTGAAGGTTATGTGTGCAGTGTAGCCCCTAGATGGCACACTAGCACCATGGATATCACTGTCAAAGGGCTGGAAGTATTCTGATGGGTGTACTTATGTAACAGCTTGCATCCATCTTTGGCAAGTGCAGCGTGGTGGTAAAACAACAGGAGAACAAAAACACATTTAACACCCAGTAGGCCACTTCCAGAAGATAGGGATGATTGCCAGTGGTGACGAAACCTTGGTTTAGGTCACCATTACTCACTTTGAGTCTGCAACAGTCTGCAACTCACTTGAGTGTCTGTGCAGTAAGCATAGGGCTGGTTTAATTGACCCGATTCAGCTAATTCAAGAGTGACTGTCCTGTGCTCACGCCAATGTTGCTGGAATTCGCCTTGCTGGCTGGGGCAGATGGGGGCTGGAGTCCAGCAACACCTGGAAGGCCACATGTTAGCCACCCCTGAGATGAGTATAAATATCACCTATCTGAAAAATTTAGCACTTTCATCTTTCCTTAGGTCTGCAAGGCTTTTCAATCAATGGCTTTTTTGGTATAGTAAGTATGCAGTTATTCTTGCAGGGGGATCTAGATATCTTGCCCTTAAGGCAGTACATCTGTTGGAAAGAGATTGTGGTTGCCAGCCAAATGCAATTGGTGCAATATAATGCCATGAGAAATTTATTTCTGGTTCAGACACCTATTGGATACAGCCAGAGACAAGCATCACACACATTCTCTAACCTATTCTCTCCCAACTATTGTGTGGCCTTTAAAAAGTGTGTGGAGTAGCTGAGGTTGTTATAAAAGTAGAACACTTTGATATTATGCAGTTATATAGATGTTTTCAGAAAACTGTCGAAGTAGTAGAGCTAAAATGAAGTTTTTGAACTGTTCCAAAACCTGCGTTCTGAGAATCAAAACTTTATCCAATAATTCAGACAGGAAAGGAATTCATCTAAGGTGATTTAAACAAATGACTGGAACAAATAGAGAACTTCCTAAATCCTATTTCAAATTGTTCTTTTTTTTATAATAATTTTTATTATTGTACATTTTATAAATTTCCATCCAATTCTTCATTCAATCCCGCATACAACAAATCATAGTTATTTTTTGACTTCCTTCAACGTCTCTGACAATCATCCGTAGTTACACCTTTAATACACATTCCCTTCTTTCGTATTGCCATTTTTCCTCCTTACTCCTATTATTTCTCATAAACAATACTTATTTTCTTTTTTTACAGTGCCTCTTTAAATCCCGCTAGCGTTGTATTCACATCACATATATTTTTCAGATAATCCACAAATTTCCCCCAGTCTTCGATGAACTTTTGATCTTTAGTATATCTAATTTTCCCAGTTAATTTATCCAGTTCTGCATAGTCTATCATTTTTAGTTTCCATTCTTCTATCGTCGGTATTTCCTCTTGTTTCCACTTCTGGGCCAACAGGATTCTGGCTGCCGTTACCGCATACTGGAAAAGCTTACAGTCCTTTCTTCTGATGCCCTTTCCTACCATACCCAAAAGAAAAGCTTCGGGTTTTTTCACAAAAGTATATCTTAACATTTTTTTCAACTCATTATATATCATTTCCCAAAAACTTTTCACTTTCTTACATTCCCACCACTGATGAAAGAATGTCCCTTCCTTGTCTTTACACTTCCAACATTTGTTATCAACCTTATACATCTTTGCTAATTTTACAGGTGTCATATACCATCTATAAAACATTTTCATCACATTCTCCTTCAGTGTGATACATGCTGTAAATTTTAAATGCTCTTTCCACAGTTTTTCCCAATCTTCAAATTGAATATTGTACCCAAAATCCTTTGCCCACTGTATCATTACCGATTTAACCTCTTCATCTTTCGTATTCCATTCCAGCAATATCTTATACATTTTTGACAGAATTTTATAGTCATTATTTATAATGTCCTTTTGGAAATTTGATTCTTTTTCCACATAACCCTTTTCCTTCAGATCTTTTTTAAATATTTCATTTACTTGGTAGTGGTGCAACCAATCATAAACTAAATCTTTAACTTGTTCATATGGCTTCAGTTTCCATTTTCCTCCCTCATTAGCTATCAGTTCCCCATAAGTGGCCCATTTGTTTCTCATATTAATCTTCTTCACACTTATAACCTCTAACGGGGACAGCCAATGTGGAACTTTTGGTTCCAGTATATTTTTGTATCTCTCCCAAACCTCTATTAATGGACCCCTGAAGATGTGGTTTCCAAATCCTTTATGAACCCTCTTTTTGTCACACCAAAGGTACACGTGCCACCCAAATCTGTTATCAAATCCTTCAAGATCTAATAATTCATTATTTTCTAACTTTATCCATTCTTTTAACCAACATAGACAGGCTGCTTCATAATATAGTCTCATATCTGGCAGGGCGAAGCCTCCTCTTTCTTTTACATCCGTCAGTAATTTAAATTTTATTCTAGGCTTCTTCCCCTGCCAGATATACCTTGAAATCACTTTTTGCCATTCTTTAAAAATTCCTATTTCAAATTGTTCATCATGTACTATTAAAATGAACTGCAGTTGAAAACCATTGATGTCAAAATGCTGCATATCAAAATAAAAAAACATCCACAGAGAATCTTTGCCATTAAAATACAAATAAGGGTCTTGACAATAATTATTTGCAGCAAATTAGGCTCATCTCTACAAAAAGGCTACCTCCAGCCCTCTCCCCAACAGCTGTTTTCTCCTCTTTTATGAACCTTGAGTCTATGTGTGTGTCCCTTTTGAAAATACAAAAGTAGACAACTATGGCTGGGTAAGGCCAGATTGAATTCTGTGGGGAAGCCACCAGAGAAGCTGGTGGGATTTGTAGTGCAAAACAGCTCAAGTACACCAAGTTGAGAAGGCTGGCCTACCTATATAAATCCATACTACCCGAATTACACTGCATCACAAATCCAGAGCAAGGATTAGTAGTATTTCTAGGGTAAATTTAGTAAAGCGTTTCAGGCACCTCTACCACCACCTTGGTTGTTTTTGTTCAGTTCTTACTTGATTGTGCAATACTAGGGTGCCCTGAGTTAGGGCACTGAACAGGTGACCTCTGGGCTCTTAATTGTGATCTGCCATTATAAAACAATCCTGTCATCTTAACACTATGCTACACTAAGACAGCCGGTACTTAATACCATTGCTGTGAAGTCAATGTGTTGTACAAAAGGACAAATCCACTTCCTTTCCTCAGTTTGCTCTTTACCCTGCAACTTTCTAGCCCGCAGGTGGAGAAGCTTTAACAGATCGATGGCCACTTTACTCCAGTGCTGTTGAGAGTTGAGTTTCAGAAGTTGGCAAAGCCAAACCATCAAATATTAAGACCCACAAAGCTATTTCCCAAAGAAACAGATGCACATGTTTTCATTCTTAGTAACTCCTCTCAAGCTTTATCTAGCATTTTCTTCAATGGAAGAAAAGTGTTTTTGTTTTTAAGAAGAAGCTCACCAATACCCTTTATGTATAGGGTACTTTCTCTTTGGGAAAGGGACATAGGTCAAGGGTAGAGCACGTTTTGCCTGCAAAAAGTTCTAGGTTTAATCCCAAACATCTACAGGCAGGACTGGGATGAGCCACTGCTAGTCCATGTAGACAATACAGAGATTGACAGGCAGTGTGACTCAGTATAAGGCAGCGTCCTCCAAGTTTTGACCCTACAAAAGGCAAAGAGACTTGGCAATCCCAGCAGAAGAATGCCAGTGAGGTCGGTGCACAGCTAAACTGCAAGTCCTGAGTTACAGCTATTCAAACAAAGGTGGGAACTATAATGCAGTTGCCTTCTGGAAATTGCATACATGCAGTTGCAGAAGTTTACAACTTCTTGCATGTTTCCAAGGAACAGAAGTCTGCTGAAAAATTTTCCTTTCTTTCTTTCTTTCTTTCTTTCTTTCTTTCTTTCTTTCTTTCTTTCTTTCTTTTGGCAGCAGATCTTTTTTGCAGAGTAAGGTGCCACAATGTGCACACTTTGCACAACACCAAAGCCCTTTCCCCACTCTCAGCTGAAGAGCAGTTGGTGGGTTGGGAGCCAGAAGGCTTAATGAAATCTGGCTGCCGGCCTAGACTGAGAGTTGCTCACCCTGCCCTAGTCCTTGTTCCCCAAACCCAGAATCAATTTTGAAAGCATCATCCAAGCCTCACTTTATGAATGGAAGTCAGTGCTACTTTTAGGCACTCTTTCTCCCTATTGAAGAAAACCTATTTGGAAGATAGAAGAGCTGGTGCTGAGAGATGCAACTCTCATCATTGCATTGTGCTGTAGTTCCATTTATCACAATGTGAATAAGCCACAGTCAACCCCTTAGGGCCATCTGTAAGTCAGAATAGATGAGGCTTGTACAAAGCTGTGTAGCTAAAATTCAAAGGATTCATGTTTTAGTTTGCATTTTCCAACAATTTTTTTTTATAAAATAATCCCCAAAATGTGTTTCAAGTTTATTCTTATTCACCTTAGTACAGACTTGTAAACCAGTTAACTTAAGCTATGTACATATATACTTAGGTATGTATGTATGTATGTATGTATGTTTGTATATAAATTTTCATTTTCATTTACTTCCCCAACCTCTTCCTCATTCTTTCCCTGCAGCACAGTCCAATTAAAACTATGGGTTTGTGAGTGTTTTGGACTTCCAGCCACCCCCTTCAAAGCTCTTTGCCCACAATAAAAAGGGATAATGAGGAAATCCCATATCAGAAACAAGAAATAAAAAAGAGAGAACACACCCACCAGATGATTCTTAATGAAGCACTGCTTTGCTTGGGTCCTAATTCTCACTCAGCCACAAAGCTTATACCAGTCTCTGAGCTGGTTGTCATGAACTGGCAGGATGACAGACAGGAGGACAGGGGATGAGGAAGGAAGTACTCACAGGGTGACAGGGGATGGCGAGGGGATGGGGTTCAGTGCAAGGAACCAGAACAACAGGACGCATCACAAGAGATAGAGGGGGCCCTGTCTCCATGAACATGGTGGGCTCTGTGTTGTAGGGAACAGTGGGTGGGGTGCTCCAGGAGGCTAAGACAGGCAAGGGCCCACAGCCCAGCTCCCTAGCTGGCCAGGTGGGGTTTGCTAGTTCTGTGAGGAGGTGTGTGATTCCTCAGGTGGAGTAGGCTTGGAACAGGTGAAGGTCACCTGCCTCATCAAGCCCAGATGCTGCAATCAGCATGCAAAGTACATAAAGGAAGCAGAGCTGAGGTGCTGGGTCTGCTCAACTGCCCTTGTTGATGCACCTTGGCTTGGATTCTCCTGAACCTCCATGGGACTGTGCTTTGGGCTTGACTCCGGACTGTATCCTGACTGCCGGACTTCAGGTTTGGCTTACTTGCACTGACCCTGGGCTGTGTTTCCTGACCTTTCGACTTTGGATTTTGGACTTTGCTTGCATGGATTGTCCCCTCAATTTTAAACTTAGGACTTGACTTACTGACTTGTCACCAGGTAGACCAGGACACTGGTTCACAAATCATAGTAAATCAAGCAATGGTTTAGTGAGACTATGACCTAGCTCCCAGAGAGGAGCTGGCAACAACTTTGCTCCTGCTTAGTACTTTTTACTGCTGGGCTGAACCAAGGTTTGGCTTAGTGTGCCTTCTAAAGTGAGACTCATGGTTAAGCTAATAATAATAATGATAATAATAATATTATTAGCTTTCCCCACCCATCTGGCTAGGCCTCCCCAGCAACTCTGGGTGGCTCTCCACAGAGGACTAAAAACAGGATAAAACTTCAAACATTAAAAACTTCCCTAAACAGGGCTCCTCACTAGGCATGAAGCTGTAATCAAGGCAGCTGCAAGTTCCTTCATGGGAGCCTGCACATTCTCACAGTGGCACTAAACCAGAGTCTGGCTTACTGTGTTATGCAGACCAGCTTTCTGTCTCTCAGGCTACCCTATCTCATTGGGTCATTGCGGGAAGGAACTACAAATGCCACCTTCAGCTCCTCAGGGAAATCTACTAACCAGGCCTGGGCCAATATATTTTGCTGCCTGAGGAGAAAGACGAAATGGTGACCCCACCCTCACCCCATTCCACATACAAAAGCTGACTGGACTCTTGCATTTGACTCTTACTTCAGTACTGCTGACAGGAAATCATCCTCTGCCACACCTGAGGGCAACAAGCTAACTTAGGGAGTGCTGGGCAGGTTAAGTGGCACATGAAACTTTGTTGACGGTGCTTCACCATCACTCCCCATTGCCTCTCCTGAGCAGACGGCCTCATTCTGCCATGTGGCACTAACTATACACCAGAGAAGTGCCTGGTTTGGTTTTGTCATTCCATTTTTGCAGTGCCTGACTTTTCGCAACCAATGCTGCTCTTTTGGCTCAGATCAAAAATGAAAATGTGTATATATATATATATATATATATATATATATATATATATATATAAAACTTTTCAACAGCCTCTTTTCACCCACCCAAAAGTAGAGCTTGCTACCAATCTGGCTGAAAACAGCTTGAAAATGTGAAGCTTTGGAAAAATATCAGTTTTTAAGTACATTTCCTAAAAAGGCAACAGAGATTTTGATGAAACTGAACCTAAACTTTATACTTTAAAAAAGAGGAAGAGTACAATCATCCTATCCTATAGGCCAGGAGACTCATGTGACTGATATAGGCTGGCTTGTGCAACCACAATTTTGGCAGCATCCTAGATGAGGGAACTTTTAAAAAGCCTGTCAGTTGAAACCGCAGCAAATACAATTTCTGACTCCTTGGTGGATGAAGAAGTATAAGCCCATTTCTATGACCATATTTCAGGTGACAGACTCTCCTCAAGGTAACATTTCCTCTCAATCATTATATGATATATGGCCACCTTGTGATTCTACCATATCCTTTGTTTTCATCTCAAAAATTGTTTGACACAGCCCCGCCAATGCTACACACTTTCTCTACCCATATACAAATATGGGTTGAAAAAGAGTGTAGCATGCCTCTGCTTTGAATTAGACTATTAGAGACTCGCTGAAATCTGAAAGGGTAGGCTGAAAATTCAGAGGTTAGGGCAGGCCTCATTAGGCTAATATCATTAGCGCAGTTTGCTGAATGGTATCGACCCATCCTTCTCCGAAACTCATTTTTACAAAACTCATTTTAACTGCATCTTTTCCCAGTCTCTGTCACTGCAGTTCTTGCCCTTTCTCTGGTGTGCAATGTTTGCAATGTTCAGCAAATTTTATTTATTTGATTTGGGGTAGTGGGGATTTAAACATTTGATTCCCCACCTGCAGTCTGGAATGGTATAGCCCAGCAACAGACCTCTCTGTGTCTCAGTGTGTGTTTTCAGCTAAGCAAACTTGCTGCTTATCTCTAAAGTCATTATAACAGTAGTTTAGAGTAATACGTATCATTGAACTGAACAGAAAAGTGTAATTACGAACCGTACACACCAAAAAACACAAACTCTCTCCTGAAAGCCCACTTTCCCCACAAAATCTTTGGTTTCATCCTTCAGCTGTTCTCCTCTTGACTAAGCATGTGACATTTTGTAGCAGATACTCTACTTCACCCATTTTCTAGCACTGAATAACTCAGCTATCTAAACTTTTTATCCCTGTCGCTCGACTCATTAAGATCAATGGTGATTATATAAAGAACGTTATTTTTTTTAAAACCAGGCAAATGTCGGAGGCCTGAGTTCCTGAAATTATAGCATGTTTCACTGCATCCATCCCGGCAGCCCTGTTGCTCTGCTCCAATTCTGGAATTTGTAACCATGGGGGGGAAGGCAATGCTATTAGAGCTGCTGTTTATCTCATTTTCTTTCTGACGAGTCGCTATTGATTTGCTCCGTTAAAGGGACATATGTTGATTAAACCGTAAATGTATATTGATGGGTGCTGTTAAAGGGCAGTGCAGGCAACTCTGCGCTCGTGCTCATCTCCATTCCCCACCATGCTCTCGCTACCACAGGGATCCCGAATCACAGCTGCTGGAAGGCTGTTCCTCCTCTCTGCCAATAACATTTCACACTGCGCTTTATCTCACTGGCTGACAGCCACTTTGTCCTGCATTGGGGAGAGGGAAAGGGGGGGGGGATGCAATCCCTCTGATGATATGCACAGCAGGGTCAGAGCCACGGGCTCTGGTTGCTTTTCCCATATGGAAGCTATTGTGCTGGTGGGGTGGATCCCTCTATATCCAAACATCCAAACGAGGAGAGCTTTCAGATAGCCTTATTCATTAGTGTGCCTGAGCATTTGTCTCCTCTGTGCTATAGGCTCCTTCTCCAGCCACACAGCCAACATTCATATAGAGGCGGAGCATGTAGGAGGAATGCTAGAATTTTGTAGGCATAGCCAACATGGGTGAGAGCCAAGAGCAGTCAGCACTGCAGAAGTTTTTCTTCCTGCCTCCTCCTTTGCCTGGAGAGGATCACCACAGCTGTTGGGCTGAAGTAGTCTCTACAGCAATTTATTCCACCACCCCTAGCCATGCACAACATCCTGGCATCAGGCAATAATCTGAGATGGGTAAAAGAGCACCTGGCATGAAAACTTTTTTTTTTTTTTTTGGTAGCAATTACTTTCATGTAGGCAAAGCTACCTTTTAATTAAACAAGCAAAAATAACAGGCTCCTGAAAATAAACAGAGCCAGGGCTTTTTTTAAAAAAAGGCTGCCAGCTGCCAATGTATCCCAAGATGACTCAACATGGGACTCAATTTGTGTGTATTTGCCAACATATTGCAATGGGCGTAATTCACTCATACTGTGGGCACAATATCTGTGCTTGGAGAAACCTGGTAAGGTTCGACAGCCGTGTTTTCTGCCCTCCCCACTAGATTTAGGTAAAATGTGCCTATACCTTTAAAAGGCATCTCCCATATTTAGTTTAGGAGGTTAGGCCCAAGCAGGAGACAGAGCTAGAAGCTAGTGAGAAAGTAGCTAAAGGAGAGAAAAACATGTTGTACATAGTTCTTTAATAAAACTAATTTTTTTGCTAACCTGCTCCCCTTTAAACAGAGAATCTTATGACAGACACCTATGCGTAAGCACATGCAAAAGTAGCATATGGGGTAAGCAGGCTGTATGCCTATCCATATCCTAATTCAGCCCTGTATATCCTCATTTGCACTGCATCCACTTCAAGTGTATTGAGTCCAATGTTCTAGTGCCAAAAGGTCAGCTACAAGGCAACTGACTTACACTGGGAGCCCCAGGCGCCATTCAGAGTGGGCTTATGTATTTTAGCACAAATACATTTAGAGAGCAGTGGCAGGAGTAGCTCCTCACTTCGTTTTTCAAAAGGCTGTCCCAACTCCAAAGCATCAACAATATCACATATATTTTAAAATATGGCTCAGCACTGCACTGCTATCAAAGCTTTTTCCTTTATCTCTGGTTATTCTGAAGTATTAAAAAGTATTTCCATCAAATTCTTTTGAAATGCATAGTATCTTGGCAATTTAATATTTAATATATGCACAAGCTTGTATTTAAACCTTGCTCTGAATTTTCATCCCTCCTAAAAACCTTGAAGTTAACAAGAGCTAGTTATCTGGGCAGCAGACTGAGGAAAAAGCAGTTTACCTGGTCACAGTCTTTCCTGCTATGGTGAGATGCCTATTTAATCTATTTAAATAGATTTCTGTTTAAATTACAGTTAATAATTTATACATATAGAATGTCACATGCACATTCTAAGGCAAATTTGTATCCTCTTTCCTTCCTTTTCTTTGATAATTCATTATCTTATAATTGGCGATATATAAGTGGTACACCTCAATCTACATCTAAATTACTGCACATCATGTGTAGTATAACCAAAAACTCTGAAAACTGGCCAGCAGAACTATACAAAGACTTGCTCAAGCTACCAATTCAATTGCACCATCCTATGCATGTCTACACAGAGGTTAACCACACTGAGTTCAGTGAGACTGTGTAAGATTGCAGGATCGTCCTCATAAATTTCCTTAGTGAAGCAAAAGGAGCAAATAGCACAAGGCCAGCCATGGCACAGAACATTTTTCATTTGCTGTTGCTAAACTACTGGGAGTCAGAAATCCTTGCTGATCTACTACTGCCCATAGTTCCAACAAAAGATCCCAGCTGACATTTTGTCATATGTTTCTCAGCAGCCCATCTACCTAACATCTGTGTGTCTTGTCTGTTGTGACCCAAACCCTCCCAGGTTGTACAGAACCTCAGAGTGTCCATCTTGTTGCTTCTACCTCAGCCTTTCCCCTCTTATTCTGGGGGCAGGGTGTTTCTATGCCAGAAACAATTGCACGTGAAATTCAGCAAACTAAAGGGCGGCTGGGGAAGTTTCACTGGCTGAATAATGTCAGCTCACTTTGTCAGATCATCGATAAATGAGGTTATTATAGAGGAGAGCTTAGTACTGTCTAAATTGGTACAGTGTGTGCTGGGGTGGGCACTTAACTACTTTAAAAAGTGTGACATAATTTCAGGATGGCTTCTGTTAAAAGGTCCAGCACCCCTGCCAGGGGGAAATAAAAATGCTGATGAAACTGTTTTCAGCACTGAACACCCTAAGGACTGGGATAGCTCCAACTACAAGTATTCCCCCCTTCAAGCCATGAGTAGTTTTAAATACCTAATAATGTGTGGCCATTTTGCTGGGTTTCATTTATTATCTCTCTTGAGCCAGGTAGGTCTCTTGAGCCTTGAGGTTATATTCCATTTTTCACACTGTCAAGGTTTTCTCCAAAACCCAGGAGACTAGAGAGTTTACTTTTGGTTTTGAAGTGACAACTGATATTCCTAAGTCTGGTCTGCAGTAATATAATAACATATATTATTGCAGGAAAGACTCAGGAATATTAGTTGTCATTTCAAAACCCAAAATATGTGTGTGTGTGTGTGTGTGTGTGTGTGTGTGTGTGTGTGTGTGTGTTTATCTATCTGGCTATCTCACAGTGAGGACTATAGACAGTGAGAAGGCATTTGCTCAGCAGGTCTCTTAAATTTCTGCTTATTTTATCAAAAGCTTAGCATGTTGCTCTGATGCTCTTTTACTTCCTTAGAGACAGTTTTGAAATTTAGAGCAACCCTTGGTTTAAGGCGGTGATTCTGAAGTCATGTGCCAGGGCATGCTGCTGTGACTTGAATGTAATGTGAGAAATAAATTGTATAAGAATATAAAAGCTTGCCTAGATGATCAGACCAAAAGGCCTATATAGTTCAGCATCCTGTTGCTCACAGTGGCTAATTAGACACTTTTGGGAAGCCCACAAGCAAGTCATGAGGGTGATAACCATTGGCAATCCAAAGCACTCATCCATCCCTCGTTAGAGGGCCCACTTGCAGACTTCTAGCATTTTTCAACTTCTAGCTGCTGCCAAAAGAAGCACAACCTGTTCTATATTCTTTTACTTCGGCAATCACTCATAGCTGAGTAAGATTGTCTTCCATGAACACACCTTTGGTAAAGGCTGTTCTCTAATCGGAGCGCTCGCAGGCCAATGTTTCCCAGTTGTCAGTGTTTATACTATATTTTTTAAGATTTGCCTTGAGAGAGTCTTTAAACCTCTTTTGTTGAACACCAGTATTACACTTTCTATTTTAAACTTTGGAGTACAGACGCTTCAGGTTACAGACTCCGCTAACCCAGAAATAGTACCTCGGGTTAAGAACTTTGCTTCAGGATGAGAACAGAAATAGCACTGTGGTGGCACGGCAGCAGCCGGAGGCCCCATTAGCTAAAGTGGTACCTCAGGTTAAGAACAGTTTCAGGTTAAGAATGGACCTCCAGAACGAATTAAGTTCTTAACCAGAGGTACCACTGTAGTTGCTTTGAAAGACGATAATCAGGCATCCGAACAACATGACCAGTCAAACTAAGTTTATGTTGAAGAATCATTGCTTTGAAACTTGTGATCTTGCTTCTTGCAGTACACTGGCATTAGTTCGCTTGTCTTCCCAAGTGATATGTAAACTTTTATGGAGACACCGTTGATGGAATCTTTTGAGGAGCTGGAGATGGCATTTATAAGTGGTCCAAGTTTCACAAGCATACAGTAAAGTTGGTAATAAAATAGCTTTGTAAACAAGCATTTTGGTTTCCATGCGAATGTCCCGGTCCTCATACACTCTGCCCTTCAGTTAGGAGAAAGCTGCACTCGCCAAGCTCAGGCAATGCTGGATTTTGGCATCAGCGTTGGCCCTTGTGGAAAGAGAACTGCTCAGCAAGGAGAAGTGATCAACACTTTCCAATGTTATACCACTGAGTTGGATTTGTGGTACTACAGAGGTGTTTTTTGTGCTTATTGGTGCAGCACTTTGTTTTTTTGGATGTTGAACGACAGGCCAAGCTTGACCCTACCATCTATATCAGTGAAAGAAGGACTGGAGTCAGTCCCAAGAGATAATAATGTTGGGACTTGGGTTACAGGAAGGAATTTGCAGTGCTTACAGTTTTCTAAGAATATACATTTCTTAATTAATTTATGGCCCCAGGAAAATAACAATGGACTTCAGTATTTGGTTGCACAAGGCACTCTGTAATATAAACATAAAACAATGAGAATGAGTTCTTTTGTCACCTTGGCAGTCTTTCCTTGTGAAGTAGGGCAGCTTTTATATTGTTCCCTGTGCCTGTAATTACAGGAATAGCTGCACTGGCTGCTTTTTGCAGAAGCTGTTAAAGGCTTCTGTCCATACTGCCACTATAACCCCACACAGCTAATTCTTGCTTGTCACACCTTTTTCTTAAAGTTTTTGTTTGTAATCTATTCATGCTGCTTCCACACTGGGCATTTATGTGGAATAGTTCTTGTCACTCACATTTTCAGATATCTGCAGGATGTTGTGATGAAAACATATTACTCCTAATGTTTCTTTGTTTCCTCCCAGCTCACAAAATCCATTTTTTAAAAAAAGCACCATAGAACAGCTGCACAATTTCTCCAAGTGTAAATGACCCATCACACAACTGTTAGTGGGTTGTTTCATTAGTTATGGCTTGTATAGATTGCTCTAGCCATTTCTTTCTCAGCGGTATGCCTCTCCTCTATGAATCAGTTCTATCACTTTAACGCTTCCCTTTCCAAATAACTTCAACCTTATATCAGTTTGAGGAGGAAGACCAAACATGGCTCAGTAGTTGAGTCCATTCTTTGCATGCAAAAGGCCCCAGGTTCAGTTCCAAGCATTTTCAGGTGGGAATGTCCCCTGTCTGAAACCCCAGACACCCACAGCCAGTCGGTGTAGACAAGACAGAATTAGATAGACCAATTGTGTTACTCAGTATAAAACAGCTTCCTGTCCCTTAAATCCCCCTCTTATAGGACGTCTCCCCTTCTAAAATGTATGAGTGCTGGCTCACTTTCAGGAAAAGAAAAGGTGGATATTTCAAGCTGTCCTTTTATACTTCAAGAGCATTTCAAGGCCCCATCCATCAATGTGTATATTACAGCTGTCTGCTTTATGAATGAGACCCAAATATACTCCTTCCAGCTCTGAGGTCACAGAAGCACTGGGAACACAGTGATGATTTGGCTGAAGAAGCATGCTCCAGAGCAGAATCAAGGCAGCGTGCTCTCTCTACCATCAGGTTAATTGTTCAGTTGCATTGCCCCATCAGCAATAGCCCCTGACAGTAGCACAGATGAAGTGAAATTACCATAATGTCCTTTGGAGCTCAGTTCATATTGCAGCACTAATGCAATCTCTGGCAAAAGGCTCAAGAACTGTAAGCAATGGCTAGCTGATGAGTCAGCTCTCTGCCAACTGTTCTGTAAACATGCTAAGTATGAAGCAGCCTTCCCTAAGGAGGCTGCAAGCAACTCCCTCCCCTTGCCCTTAGTATTTGATCTGTAAAATGAGAGATTCTGGGTCTCCAGCAGAGCCTGAGGATGCAGATACAGTAGCATTGGGATGATTAATTTTTCCTCTATACGATATAAGGAAACTTAACGACAATTGTAGAAATTGTCCTGCTTGCTTTGAGCCTGAATAGCCATTTTTAACTTTACTCTGTTCAGTAGCAGGTCCTGTGGCAATGTGGATTCAAATTAATTGGCAGTTTTATTTTTGCTTTTGATATCACCTGTTTGAGAATGTTGATATATGTTTGTCAAATGCAAATCTGGACTGTAGTCCATGAAAGCTGCACTATGCCATCCTGTATTTCTTAGGAAGGCATCCTAACTTTCCCTTGCCAGCCCAGCAGGGCTTTAAGGTGCACTATGACTACCACTTTAAGGTGCACTATGACTACCACTGGAAGACAGAAGTGCCTGGCGTGCTCTGGTCCATGGGGTCACGAAGAGTCGGACACGACTAAACGACTAAACAACAACAACATGACTACCACTGCATTCACAACCCTGCCATGCACAGTGGCCAGCATGGAAAGTGGTGACAGGTAAATCACTGTACCAGCTTGAAGCTGGTGCAGCAGTCACATCCGTTGCTGTCATGTGATGGCAGTGGGACCAGTTCAGGATCCAGTGGGAGGGACATCTCTGCCCAAAGGGGCTTTGGATTGCTCTGCCTAGTCTTTAAGGTGCAACAAGATTGTTTTTGTCTTGATTGCTCAGCCATTTAGTTGATGCTTTATTTGTTGGGAGTAAAGCAACAATGCTTGCAATTTGTTACCTGAACCAGGGTTGGGGGTGATGGACAGAAAGGCAACCTGCTTTCCCTCTTTGCTGATTCCATCTCTTTTAGTTAACTATTTGTTGGCATTTCTTTCCAGGCTTTACTTCCTTTCTCCTCCTTCTCCAAGCTCAGTCAGCTCATGCCTCCAAATTGCCCACATGTAAAGCTTGTACTCAGAATGGCTTTGTTTGCCATGAGTAATAAACCCTTTATCCCTTCAACCAGTCAGACTGTTTCTTTCTGCACACTGCTGCAATTTATTTACAAAACTCCAGCACACTGACTTCCAAGTTAATTTGGTTAGAACCATGCTGCATTCTAATCTCTAGGTGGTCCTCAGAAAATAAGGATAGAGATGTGAGACTTGTGGTAGGAAGTTAAGAAAAAAAGCATGTGACTAAAGTTTAGTTTTAGTGACTGAAGCAAAGAAACAAAAGGTGTGCAGAACAAATGGTGAGAGGTGGAGAGGCTGTCTGGTGCAAGAGCGTGTAAGGCAGAGCTTTTCAAACTTTTCATGTTGCTGACACTGTTATGTACTGAAGTTCTCACCCTGGGCCAGCAGGGGGATACTGTAGATAGTTTTCACTCAGGTCCACGTCAGTTATTTTAGGCGGGAAACCCTGGGTTGTTGTTGCTACAATGTTGACAGCCGGCTGCCTATAAAAGCAGGCCGGCTGAGCTGTTTGCTGTTCGGTTCTGTCCAGCTTACAAATAAAGAGCTGCTCTGGAAAAATTGCTGTGTCGTCTGCTATGTTCGCCCACAACTTAACAGACACCCTTTTGAGACATGCATCATTTCACGACACAGTAATTCAGTTTTACTAGCAAACCAGTGGTTAAGAAGAAGAGTTTGGATTTGATATCCTGCTTTATCACTACCCGAAGGAGTCTCAAAGTGGCTAACAATCTCCTTTCCCTTCCTCCCCCACAACAAACACTCTGTGAGGTGAGTGGGGCTGAGAGACTTCAAAGAAGTGTGACTAGCCCAAGGTCACCCAGCAGCTCCATGTGGAGGAGCAGGGAAGCGAACCTGGTTCACCAGATTACATGTCTACCACTCGTAACCACTACACCACACTGGCTCTCTATCACCTTTCCAGCCTCAGGAGGAGCATTCACGTGACATACCTACACATTGCAGCTGACACATTAACGTGTTGCAACACACAGTTTGGAAAGTTCTGGTGTAAGGATTTGGAAACAAAATGAAGGTTTGAAATGAGGGCAAGAAGGGAAGCCAGTGGAGGAAAAATAGCAATACAGAACTTCCGGGTTAGCGCGATCCGAGTAATGGCGGATTCCCTCCGAGCTCCGGAGGGAATCGGCTCCATTGCAAACGGGTCTCACCGCGACGGCGACGCGGGGACCCTTAGAAACCGCAGGCGCGGAAGCCTGCGGACCTGGTGACTCGGCGGGCACCTAAAGCGCCCCCCCCGACCCACGAAGAGCCTTTTTAAAGGCTGCGGAGAGGGTACGGGGAGTGGCGTGGTGCTGTGAGTAGACCGCTACTGCAGTGGAGCGAAGCCGCGAGCCATGGCCGGAGACCGCTGACTTTCTTCCCTGAAATTCGGACTTTAATTAATCCGTGAGTAGATTGGAATTTGGACTCTAAAAAGCTTATCCTTGAATTCGGCACGATCGGGGGATGTGCTAAAGGGAAGTCCGCACCCCCCTGCCTACAGAAAATTTAAAGCAAAGATCGGAGAACTAAGGTGGAGAGTTCTGTCCTTGGTGTTCTGTAAAAGATAAGATTTGCATGAATTTGACAGAAGAAGATGCGTGCTGGAGAGTAAGAGTGGTTTTTTAGAAGTTTTTGTTTGAACCCCCCCAGACCCGGGGGTGTCCTTTTATGTGAGCTGGAGAATAAGGAACGAGGAGTTTGACAGCTGTCAAAGGAGCTGTCAAACGGGCAGCGAAAGTTAAAAACTCTATTATTTAACACTTTTTGGACTTAATTTGTTACATTTGAACTAAAGTGGTTGGAAACAAAGTAGGGAAATAACAAAGTAAAGGACTATTGGAAAAGACTATTAAGTAACTAGAATCCCCCTAGGGGAAACATTGAAACATTGCAATGGCTGCAGATGGAAAACTACAGGCAGAGCTAGAAAGAATGTTTTTTCTTGTGGGAAAACTGGAGGAGCAGACTACGGTCATGAGTAAACAACTCATAACCTTGAACTCTAAAATAAATGACTCTGCTGAAGGTACAATGGATTTGACTGGGGAAAAATCTGCAGCTGAATCAGAAGAGATAGCTTCGGAACAGGGGGAGAGCGAGCAAGGGCTAGTACAGATGGAGACTACCAACCACAAGCCTACATTGTTAGAATACAAAGAAGAAGACCCTTGGATTACAAATCTGCGAAAGATGCGAAAGAGGAGGGAGGAAGCCCCTGGAACATTTGGAATACATGATTTTAAAAGAAATAAGAAATACGACTGGGGCTTCCTATTTGAGTATGGACTGGTTGATCTTCTGCAGCAGCTGGTGTCAAGTACTTTGGATGGAAGAAATTCTGATGAGACTGAGCTGAAATTTCCCCGAAACCTGAGGACCAATGAGAAGGGTTACCAACAAGATCGGCAAAGAGAGACTGACAAGGACTTAAAGGCCTCAGATGTGAGGAACCCAGGCTAAAAACTGTTGTTATGGATGGGGGGACATTTGGAAGGGACAGAAACCGGGGCTGGGGGGGGGGAGGAGAACTTGTTTTTAAATCTTTATGACTTTTGTGTTTGATTATTATGACCTATTTTTAAGATTAAAGGGAAATTCGTGGAAGGAACTCGAGTCGACCTTAGAAAAGGTTTTAATGTTTTATAAGAAAATTGGATAAGTAAAATCTGGCCAAGTAAATGGTTTTTTTTTAAAAAAAAAACACACACATATATATATAGTAATAACATGCAATGGATGAGAGATTTGAATTTGCTGAGTTAATGTAACTGAACTAGGATGTATGAAGGGGGGGTGGGGGGAGGTCAAGAACTGGGGTTAGGAAAGTAAGGTTATGAAATTTTATACGTGTTGTCTTTGTCTTTATGTGTGTATGTTTGTCTTTATAAAATGTGAAAATTTAATAAAAATATTATAAAAAAAAGGAAAAATAGCAATACATAGTTGTGAGGAAAAGCAACAAGCAGAAACACAAGATGGACAGCAGAATTCAAAACGGAAAAATATGAGAAATGAGCAAGCCAGTAAGAACAGCATTACAGGGATCAGGTAGAGAAAAGGGAGAGAGCCAGTATTTTAGCTGCATTGATGTAAAGAAATGATCAATTTTTAAAAGAGCAAGAAGGCGCTGAAATCAGCAATACTGAAATGAATGAAGAAAATAGTAAAACACAAGCCCGAAGTTATAAACCATGGGAAAAGAAGAAATAAAAATTTTGTTGAGGGACAAAGAAAAGAAACCAGAAACAAAGAAGACTTGTGGTGGGAATGGGGAATGGGGCACCAAAATATAGGGTGAGTTCCAATGCTAGTCAGGTTAAGAGTAAACACATTGAAACCAATGGACCATTGATTCCAGTGGATCTGCTTTGATTTTGACTAACTCATTATTAGAAATAATAAGTTTTAAACAGTGAGGAAACATCCAGGATGTAACAGCCAAGAGACAGTAAGAAAGTTTGGCAGAATAAGAGATTTAAGACTGAAATCTAGGAATGACATACTTACGAACACTTAAACCACTGAAATACATGGGAATAAATGAAATTACTGGCAATGAATAATCAAATAAAAGGACAGAAAGGTAAACACAAAACATAGCTAATAGAAGACCTCAAGTATGTGGGGTTAGGATCCAGAGATTTGTGACGGAATGGAGGTGTGCTCCTTTACACGTGTCTCCCCACTTATGTAAGTTCCTAGGTACTGTGTGTATAAGTGAAATTGTATATTGTGGGGAACAAAATCTAAAAAGCCTGTAAAGTCCCTCTAATCTGCCAAACTCCACCAAAGTCACTCTCTCCAAGTCTCCTTTCTCAAACTCCAACTCTCCAAAGGCCTCAAAGGTCAGTGCAAAGGCTCCTGGGATTGCAAGCCATTTTCCTGATCTTTTTGTGCCGTTTTTGAAGTTTTCCCGCTCTTGGGGGCTGTTTTTGCCCTTATCACACCTATTTGCAGTTTAAACTGATTTAATTATTTCCTTGCATATACACGATCATGCGTGAGTCAAATGCGTGTAAGTGGAGGGGGGGGACGCCTGTACATTGGTGCTAAACTGCTTAAGTTCAGGGGTGGGTGAGAAGCTTATTGTAAACCCGACAGGGTCTCCCTCTCCCTCCTAGTGTGTTGTATGAGTTCTTACTTGAAATATGGCTTGAGGGATATGTGGCCATATACCTTGACCCGAATTTTCCTCCTCCAGAATCCTTTAAGCTCATAGGGGGTCTGCCTCTTTTACAATTTCAGTTGTCCTTTGAGGATTAATAGGGATCAGAGTAAGCAATTTCCCTCCAATCCTAATTAATCCCCCTCCTCCAAAGACTCATTTAAGCTGCAGAGGCGCCAGACCCTCCGACAGGTCAAAAGTTTCTGGACGGGATCCCCCTGGGTAGGCAGAAAGTTCCCTCTTGTTTGTGGCTGGCCCAGTATTTCTGTCTTACTGACTGGCACAGGGCCACCCACTTTGCTATTAGAAGGAATGGTTAGCTAGTGACAGAATGAAATGAATCCACACCAGAGTGATAGGAATCAAGCAAACAATCAGAAAAAGAAATAAAAGACAATTTGTCAGCATTAGACATTCAAGAAGCTTAAAAGCAAAAGGAAAGAGAGAAATATAGGATGATAACTAGAAAGACAAGACAGAATCAAAGCAGGCTCTTTCAAAATAGGAGAAACGAGAGCAGGTTTGAAATGAGTAGGGGTGAAAGCCTGATGAGAGGGGAGAAGCATTGTTTCCTCTATTATTCTATTATTATAGTATTCAGTGATGGAAAAATGGATAACACAACTTTTTTTTTCAAAAGAGGAGGAAGGAACAACTGTTTCTTGTGAATTACAACTTTTATCTGGAATTTGCAGTCCTTATGGGATAATGGAGGAAAGCATATATTCCCCATCTTCTGGCTTCCCCACTAATGTTTTCAAAATCTGTGCGAACATCTTGTGACAACAACACCTCCAAACCAGATTGCTGGATTTCTGATTTGCTTTCAGCATGGGAAAATTGGTGCAAATAAGACCTGCTTCTATCATCCTGGATTGCTGAAAACAAAATGGCTAGTTGTGCTCAGGTGAGAGAGAAATGAAAGTAGAGCTGTGGTAAAAGAGAACATCTGCTGGAAAAAAACACCATACATGTGACAAACTACCCCCTGTGGGCTAATAAACTGCATGCATTATGCGTTATTTATACTTAGTGTATTGGATTTTCTGTGGTAAGGGGACATTTGGATTAAATGGAAAAGTAAGGGCTTCCATTTTGATGATGATGATGATGATGTGGACCATGTGAAAAATATATGTGCATGAGCAACACTGATTCTACACCCCATCTGGAATCACTCTATTCTTCCTAGTTTAACCTCGCTCTTGAAACATATCACAGTGGACAGCAGTGGAGATGTTTATGGACTCATAAATGAGAGTTTCTGGAGATTGTGTAATTCCCCTCTCATCGGAGAAGATTTGGAAACTGACTTCTTTTCTAAGCCCCCTCCCACTGATTCAGTCCTTTGAGTTTTACCCTGCTTTTCATCTTAAAGTAGGTTGAACACTGCAGTAGTGAAGGCACAAAGCAAGAAAGAGTTAAGGTGTCATTTGGGTGGCTAACAGCCCTACTACATCTCTAAAGGACAAACCCATTCCAACTTGTCATTCCCTGGTGCAATGTATTTTTCTTATATTTAACAATGGGGATCTGAACAAAAGACATTTCATTAACTTGACTATCACTTACGTGCAGTCTAAGCTGCTAAACTGGCTTGTTCATCAGTTTTAGGGAGCGGCTTCACATTCTGGTTAATGTCTCTTTCCGAGGCGTAAATGTAATTCATCCTGGTATTTAGAGAGAGAGAAATCACTCTGAATCCTGCTGAGATTCATTGTCCGTAATGCCTGGCTCAGAACAGTGCAGGGCCCCAAACGTATACTGAACACAAGGGAATGATTGACAATGCTGCATCAATTCCTTAAAGAAATTTGCTTTTAACTGAGAAGTACTGAAGGAAGGTGTGCTGGAGGTTGGAAAAGAAGGCTAAAGGGAGGGTGAAGCAAGCCAGGTCCCTCCGTTATAAAGTTTTAATTAATTTAAAAATAATGCCTGGGAAAGCAGAAGCCCAGTTGCAACACCCTCTCCAATTATATGCTTTGTTGGCACGAATGACCTGCTGATAACTCAGCACACACCTCCATTTGCATTTAAATTAAAAAGGATATTTTAGAAATAAAGACCTGTTTGTTTGTCTCAGAAGATGCCTGAACCATTAACCCGTACATTCTGTTTGAAACAGTGGAGGCTAGTCCATTAGGGAGAATGAGGCACTGCCCTCCCAACCTCAGTGTCCCCTCAACCAGACCTCCATCTGCCTTACTTACAACTGGTCCTGGGTGGAGTGGCACTTGCTGTCACCTTCTGCCTCAGTTTTGCCTTTGTAGAACTAAGTAGGGAGGATGAACTAATTGGGAAAATGGAGGCCAGCTCAGTCGGTAGAGCATGAGACTCTTAAAGTTGGGTTACGGGTTCAAGTCCCACGTTGGGCAAAAGATTCCTGCATTGCAGGGGGTTGCACTAATTGATCCTCTTGGTCCCTTCCAACTTTATGATCCTATGAAAACTAGAATTAATTGCCTCTGCCTGCCATTGGCTCTGGCTCCACCCAGGGCTGCCTTTAGCAGACGCGGCACCGAGATGCAAATATCTGCCCAGCGCCCCCAAATTACCATGGATAGAGTTGAGGTGGCCGTAGCTGCACACTGCCAGCCATCCGGGGGGGGGGGGGGGACAACTCTCCCCTATGCCACTGCAGGAGAGCAATCCTCGCAGAGGCTTGGGAGTGAAGTTGCGCCCCTCCCAAGCCTCCGTGGGAGGAGAGTGCAGCTTCTCTTCCAAGCCTCCTCGAGAGGAGAGCGATCCCTGCAGAGGCTTGGGAGGGAAGCTGCGTACCTGTCAGCCATATGGTTGGCGAGGCGCAGCTTCCATACTAAGCCTCTGTGGGGATCACTCTCCTCCCGAGGAGGCTTGGGAGGGAAGCTGCAGGCCCCCAGCCTTATGGTTGGTGGGGCACAGCTGGCAGGGATGCAGGGAAAATGGAGGCCGCAGGCAAAGCCGCGCAGCTCCCCCACTTGCTGGGGCGCCCCTGAGAGGCCGGCGCCCTGGCGCGATGCACCACTAAGCCCTATAGGAAAGACGGCTCTGGCGCCACCTACTGAAAGGCTTCCTGCTGTCTACCCTACCAGTTGCAATGGCTACAAGCCGCTACTGGTTTTAAAGAGTATTTTCAGACTTGGGGTGAAGTCACAGTCAATATAGAGCTTTCCCATCCTCTTTATTCTTTGGGAGCCCTTTTGGAACGGCAGAAAGAGCTCATGTGGTACCTCTGGTTAAGAACTTAATTCGTTCTGGAGGTCCGTTCTTAACCTGAAACTGTTCTTAACCTGAAGCACCACTTTAGCTAACGGGGCCTCCCACTGTCGCCACACCGCCGCTGTGTGATTTCTGTTCTCATCCTGAAGCAAAGTTCTTAACCCGAGGTATTATTTCTGGGTTAGCAGAGTCTGTTAACCTGAAGCGTCTGTAACCTGAGGTACCACTGTACTTGTGTTTGAGTGCTAAATAGAGCTTGGATTCAAGCACAGTGGCATTCAGGATTACAAACTCTCATGGGGATAAATGTTACTGTTTGTAATGTGCATTATTCAGTTTTAATATAATTATGCAATAGTTGAAACCACTCATAATCCACTACTGAGCCAGGACTTTAAAGAAAAGCAAAACAAGAACAGCCCTACAACCAGAAGGTAACATTGCTGCCTTAGCAGACAAGAAACACAGGCACTGCCCAGGCACTAGGATCAAGGGCTTGTCTTTAAAAAGAAACTGCCTTATTTAGGGAGTTTCCTGATATAGACTGTATTTCACTTCATAATGGTTGCCACTGCGTAATAGTCACACATCCCTTTTTCAGACCCTTAAATCAGTCCCCACAGCATTCCCTGCATAATAGTCACAGGGGTGAAAATGCCTTGCCAGTGGGGCGTTTTGTTTTGCTCTGAAGCGTTTTGTTTTGCTCAGTAGCATTTCCCCACTTTTGTAAATGAAATGGCTCTTGGTGCAGCTGTTTCCCAGCCTCTTCCCAGGCCTGTCTGTGGGACTTGCCTGTTGGCTGAGTCAGCTCTCAGCCTGTGGAGGATGAGGCAGCCCTGTGCGGGGAACAAAGGCGGTGGAAACTGAGGAGGCCTGGCTCAAAAGCCGGCAATGGAGGAGAAATGCAGTGGCGGCAAGGTGGGGCCCATGGATGTGCCCAGTGGCCAGTAACAGCTTATGTTGGGGAGCAAGGGGCAGAGGGGCTCGCGCCTGAGGCAGGAGGGCATCTGCAGCGGGCCGCCTGCTTCTCTGAGTGGGGTATGGGGCAGGGTTAGAGACCTAGGCTAAGCTATGCATTTACTGTATTTCAACATGTAATAGTTGCCACTGCATAATAGTTGCACCCCCCTTTTAAAAAAAAGAAAAATCAGCATTAAAAATGAGACCATTATGTGGTAAAATGCAATAGGAGCCATCAGAAAGAAGCAACTTTATGGTAAAGATAGGTGAGAACTTCTGTTTCATTAATGCTATTTTTCTGGGCTCGAAGCCAGTGTTGAACGAGTGTTGAACTGGGAGACTAGAGTTCAGAACCCCACTTAGCCATGAAGCTCCTTGGGTTGGAGGCAGTATGCTTTCGAATACCAGCTGCTGAAAACCGCAAGTGAGAGAGAAGGGTTTTTGCTATTAGGACGTGGGTGGTGCTGTGAGTTAAACCACAGAGCTTAGGACTTGCCGATCAGAAGGTTGGCGGTTCGAATCCCCGCGACGGGGTGAGCTCCCGTTGCTCGGTCCCTGCTTCTGCCAACCTAGCAGTTAAAAAACACGTCAAAGTGCAAGTAGATAAATAGGTACCACTCTGGCGGGAAGGTAAACGGCATTTCCGTGCGCTGCTCTGGTTCGCCAGAAACGGCTTATTCATACTGGCCACATGACCCGGAAGCTGTACGCTGGCTCCCTCGGCCAATAAAGCGAGATAAGCGCTGCAACCCCAGAGTCGGCCATGACTGGATTTACCTGTTTGTGAGCTTCCTATAGGCCTCTGGTTGGCAACTGTGAGAACAGGATGCTGGACTAGATGGGATATTGGCCTGATTGAGCAGACTTTTCTTATGTTTTTGGAGGTGACCTTGGGCTAGGCACTGACTCAGTCTAACCTGCCACAGAAGAAGATAAAATGGAGAGGGGTAAGACCCATGTATGTCACTATGTGGTCCTTGAAGAAAATGTGGGATATAAAACAAAACCAAAAAAATAAATATCTACCTACTTTGAGGCGGGAAGCCACATATGCAAATACCTTTTGAACCGGCTTATAGCTTTTCTCTACCTGCACTGGAGAAGAAACAACTGGATTTTAACAGGAACAAAATAGTAGCCAAGGACTGAAACTAGCAAACCCACCCTGTATAATTTTCCCCTAGTAATGACTGAACTGGGCTTGCGGCGGATAATTCCCTTCAGCAGGAATTCCTGCCTGGAATTTTCCACTCTGGCCACATTTGCACTCTACATCTAAAGATGTGCCATACCACTTTAAACAGCAATGGCTTCCCTCAAAAAATTCTGGGAACGGTAGTTTGTTAAGTCATTAGGAAACCCTTTCCCACTCAAATAGCTACGATTCTCAGAGTAGTTTAACAATGAAGACCTTTTTCCAGGGAGCTTTGGGAACTGTAGCTCAGTGAGGCAAACAGGGTTCTCCTCAGTGCCCTTCGCAAGCTACATATAGATGGGAGTCGTTTCTGAATTCATTTTTGGGTCTGGAGATGGCATAGAAACCTCATCAGATATTGGTCTAACTAACCAGAGCTTTTTTTCAGCTGGAGCTCACTGAAGCTCATCTCCAGCACCTCTGAGGTGGGTGCTATTGCCATTCTAAGAGGGAGAAGTTCATAGTGAGCTCTGGCACCTCTTTTTCTAGAAAAATAGCACTGGATCTAATCAACTCTGTGTATTAACTCAGAGAAACACATGCCCTCTGGCCTATGCTGCAAGTCACCTGACTTCTTTTCTGTTAATCGTAAAATGCCCTCCTGAATTCATTTTATGAAATCCTGGAAAGATGCTTTAGATGCCTTTCACTGCCACAAAAGGGGTAGAGGTTTTTTTTTCCTCCTCCTCTATACTTCATGCTGAGACTCCTAGAAGAAAAATGGACCTGGTTTGTGATGATGCTTTCCAGGAGACATAAAGGATGTTTGTTTTTACAAGGAGCAAGCTGCTTTCATGTTTGTGTGTGGTTATATACGCCTCCAGGCATGCAATATTAAGTCTATTTTGGATTCCCGACTGCCAGGTGTAAAAACTCTTGCCGCTTCTGCTGTTAGTTGGCTGGAGGGTTCCATAGGGACACAAGGTTGTCAGCCACAGTAATAATGCTGCTGCAAGGCTACACTCCCTTGCATGCTAATGCAGAAGCAATTGCAAAACTCCCAATCATTTCCTCTCTTGGGGCTTAGGTCTGCCAAGACCAAGGAAATGTGACTATTTGCAATGTAGACTATTAGTACATAGCTTTACGGCAACACAGAATGAATAAGTTGCATGATCACAAAAAGTTGGCATCGTAAAGCTTGAAATCAATCTGAGCATTCCATTTTTGAGTAATAAGATTATATATATATATATATATATATATATATATATACATATACGCATTTGCACTCTGGCAAAATGTGGAGTAAATTGATTTAAACAGATAAAATGAATTTTTAAATGATGTGGTCATTCTTTCTCTCTGCTTCCCTAGTTTCTCTGTCTCTTGTGAGAACTAGCATTTCTGCATTTTTGTGCTTTTCAATCCATCTCTCCTCTCCCTTTAAGGCATTGAATCCAGTCTCCACCCTGTTTGAGTTGGCAGAAGATGAGTGCCGCACCCCATAGTCAAGTCTGACTGGACTTAAACGCTCAGGGGTCCTTTACCTTTTTACCTTTTGTTTTCCCTGGAAAGGGGTGTGTAACTCTAGCCTCTATAGTAGCTTTGCTCAAGCCGCTGGTGACAGCATAGTTCACTGAGCAGGTCTCCCCAACTGGGAACGAACAATCTAGAGACTCGTGAAATGTTAATCAAGTTACATAACTAATGTTGAGATGATGGAGTGACTCGTGTCAAATTCAACACAGTGTAGGGTAATCAGAGGTGACAGGCTGCAATGCAACCTTACATGGGTAGTAAATATCCAAGTTCAACATGCATAAACATTTTATTTGGATAACTCCTGCACTGAGCACTTTAGACTATATGACCAGCGAGCTATGGAAGTGAGTCCTAGTTTTCTTATCTGTACCCTTGAAAGAAAAAGAATTACCTGACATTCAGAAGACATCTTAAGGCAGCCCTGTTCAGGGAAGTTTTTAATATGTAATGCTGTACTGTTTTTAACACTGATTGGGAGCCGCCCAGAGTGGCTGGGGAAACTCAGCCAGATGGGCGGGGTATAAATAATAAATTATTATTATTATATTATTATTATAAAAAGGAGTTGGAATGATGCCTGCTAGGGTATAAGAAGAGCCCAGGGCAGTTAGGCAGAAAAATTATCCTGTCGGCAGTTCAGTCTACATCAGAGGTTTTCAACCTTTTTGAGTCCATGGCTTCCATTGACCAACTACATTCTTTCTGTGGCATACCTGTGGGGCTCAGGAGCCCAGTTATGTCATCCCTTGCCTGCAGAGCTGGCAGCCTCTCACCTGTTTTTGAACACGTATGCTTCACTCAGTGCAAGAATTCCTGCTAGCCCCCACCCCCAGTGCTCTGAGTAAAAAGATCCAATTAATTGCTAGAATGGTTGCATTTCTGCTAGGAACACGTATAATACGGGCTTCCTAATTTCAAATCAAGCAGAATTTCATAACCTTAGGTTAGATATAGTCTCCAAGGGCTCAGAATCTGGTCTCTCTACCACTGGAAAAGCAGCTAATAAAAGTGCAAACCAATATATCCTTCAAAAAAATCTCTCCTTGTTGGGGCCTCAGAGAAATGCCTTTATTTTTTCTTAATTATAAATATTGGAACACAATCAGATCTTAATAAGATCCTGCCTGCCCAGTTGCATGTAGTGCTTTGTGCAGCTGCTGTCTGCTATCTAATCTGCATTCCAGTGCAAGAGGGTAAGGCAGATCCATTTCCTTTGGACGATAAGAGCTCTCAGGCTTGATTATGCATAATGGGCTTCTCCCAAGTAGCGTTATTAGTGTGATTTCAAAAGTTTCAGAGAGGAAAAAAACCCCTGAATAAAATAAAATAACGAGATGATTGAAAAAAGTTCTAATGATGGATAGGGAATTTACAAACACTTATAGATCAAATGATATTATAGGGGCAAATATTCTGCCAGGCTTGGCTGGCCATTTCTAACTGGCAGAAGCACTCCCTGCCTTACTGAAGAACACTACCCTCTCCTACAATTGAAATATGAGTTCAAGGATCACTTTCAGGCCTCTGTTTCCCAGTGGAGTGTGGGAGGATCCTTGGATCTTCACTTCAATAGTTTGGTGTCCTGTTCTGAATGCATTGAAACAAGGGGAGGGGAAGGGCCATAGCTCAGTGCCAGAGCATCTACTTTGCATACAGAAGGTCCTGGCATCTCCAGGAAGGTCATGGGAGAGGCCCTAAACCCTGGAAAACCACTGCCAGTCGATATAGACCAGGAGTCTCCAGCCTTGGGGGGGCCTGTAGGCACATTTGCAAGCAGAAGAAACTCTTGTGGGCACCATACCCACACCCACACCCCAACCCAACCCAACCTATTCTACTGGCTACAATAGGATGCTTCTCTGAAGACTGATTTAAGTAAGGAAACCCTGTGGATGTCAGGGTAGGTTTTTGTAGGTACATTTGCACCCATGATCACTTTGTTGGTGAACTCTGGTATAGACAACACTGACCAGGATGGATCAATGGGCTGACTAATATAAAGCAGCACCCTACATTCCTTTGAGGTGGTACAAACTAGCATTGTTGCTGACTTCTGGGATTCAGTCCACTCACTTTTTAAACACAAGGCCTTCTGTTCTCCTAGCTTGGTCTCACCGCGTAGGCTAACTTTAGGGTGCAATTCAACCCCCACCCCATGCACCAGCAGTGAGTGGCTTGGGAGCCCATGAATCCTAGGCTGACTGAGCCCCACTTTCCAGAATACCCCATTCCAGGGCCTTCTGCTGGCTACCAGTGTCAAGCATCCTGCTGATGGCACTCTCAGTCACCCACACATTCAGTGAGCAGAAGATGGAAGTGTGATACTGAGAAAGTTATGCTTGGATCACCCTGTGGTTGCTGGTGGGGAGCCAGCTTAGTTGGGTATTTCTCTAACACACACAAATCCCTTCCAGTCACGTGCAGTGGGGCTTTGGATTGTTATGCTTTCATGACCACCAGGACTCCTCCTTAACAAACCCCCGTTTGTGGATTAATGGAGAAGAACTCCATGAGATAAATCACACACCCACACCATGCATTTAAAATATTCCCAGGCACATCCAGAGCCTAGCGGGCCCCCTGCTGCTGGCTGAACCCTCCGAGGCCTAGGGCAGGTGTACCCAACTGCCCGCTCCCTCTGCACAGGCCTGTTGATACTACTTTAGCAGCCATGGCTTCCCCCCAAATAATCCTGGGAACACATATATTAAGGGTGGTGAGAGTTCTTAGGTGATATGCCCCAGGGCTACAATTCCTATCACCCCTAACAATTCTCAGGATTCTTCAGAGGAAGCCATGATGACTGTTAAAGTGGTGTAGGAATACTTTAAATGTATGGTGTGGATGTTTTAAGAATATTTCCTACTGCTCTTTACTTCCCCTACTAGTATATAGGCTTCTGGAAGTGTCCCTTCTTAATGCTGAAATGTTGGAAGAAGAGCACTGTCACATTTTCACAGTATTGTTCTTCATCAAGTTCCACGCTAAGTACTTCACGGCACTTTCTCTTCTTAATCTGCTTTGAGAAATGAATTTCAGGTAAGGCTGCCTGGCTCCTTTGCTAAAAAACATTTCCCACGCTTCCTTTTGCTCCTGTGGCTCTTTGCACATTGAGATGGTGACTTTATCAAGCTGTCTGTAGTAACATTCTGGCCTCTTCTGGTGAGAAGCTGTGGGTGATTTAGAACTCAAAAGTGTGTGTAATTCTCCTTACTTTATTCTCCACACCCCCTTTTCAATTCTACTGCTTGCTGAGCTCTTCACAAGATTCATTAGGGATGAGTCAAAGCATTCAATGGAAAAAAATATTATTTTGTTCACACCTCTAGACTTTGCCTTGCTAAAAAAAACCCTGAAGCCACAAAAATTGAGATTATTAGAAAAAAGGTAATATTACATGTATTAATTTATTGGTGAGATTAATACTATATTTCTGTTTGTTGTTGCTGTGTGAATAGTTCATCAGCTGCTAATTCCTTCAGCTTGCTTATTAAGGCACAAGCAGAACAGGCAAGATTTTGTAGCTGTTTTCTGGTCAGCTGGCAACCCAGAAGAGATTTCAGAATAAAGAACAGCCATCTATACCCAAAGGTTTTCCATGAAAGGAGCAGGGATATAGAAGGAGGCTGGCTCCAGGTGTATTGGTGACTCCATTTAGTACTGCTGCAAAAAATGCTTGGCCATAGGCACACTTCAAGAGAGTTGATACCACCATTGCCACTCCCCAAGGGAAACGAAGCATTGAATATGTTCATGAGGTTTAAGTATTGGAGCTACACATAGAGAACAATTCCTAGCTGACTCACACAAGCCTGCCAGCCATCTGTACTGTAGGAACGTGCCAAATGTACCCAAAAGAACAGCAGGCAGATGTCTGTAATGGCATGCCATTCACGGCCTGCTGAATTGGCCACTAGAGAAGTCCCATGCCAGCTCCTCATATTAACTTACCACAGTCTCCTTTTCTTGCGTCTTGCATTGCTTTATCACAGGCTTGATTATAGCTTTAAAATTGATATATTGCACTCTGGCACAGCCTGGCTGACAGGTTGCAATGAAGAATAGGGCTCCTGTACCTTTAATGGTTACATGTTCCTTTTCTTGCGCCTGTTTGTATGTGCATGTGTTTCCAGAGTGTCTGGGGATGACAAGCTGCGTCTGCCAAAATCCCGTCTTCTGCACAAGGCAGGAGACCCCATGTTCTCCATCTGATGCACAGGGAATAGGGAAGCCTGTATCTTAAAGGGGCCATCTCGTAGTCACAGTGTGGTGTTGGTCTGCAGAAAGAAAAGAGGCTTATGGAAATTGGGAGGGGGGGTTGTGTGTGGTCTGTGGTGAACCCACCCAAGAACACATTGGGACCTGTCTGTGGAATCTGAGCCACAGTTTGAGAAGCACTGTTCTCTGGGATGGAGTAAAAAGATAATGGAAAGACTGAAAACAAAAAGACAGAACTTTGCCCGTAGGAACTTAAAGCCGATTGAGTAAGCCATACACCACTTCCAGCAGTCTGCATTTCTAATAGGACTGCCTACCTCCTCCCTATGTACACATATCTGTAATTTGCAAAAAAAGGGACCCATTTGATTCAACAGAACCTCTTTTAATGCAAACAGCATGGGGTATGTGTCTGGTTGCACTGCACATCACATAGCTTGTGCGAGGGAGATTTCAGTACAGGGTAGGCAATTTAAAACCATATTTATAGCACATTGTTCATAACTCTCAGCAGTTGACTTTTAATAATCTATAGATTTCTCATAAAGAAAGAACATCGGCTCTGAAACATGCTGAGCTACAATAGATGTTCTTAACAGGCGGCACTTTTGAGAAAAGATTTCTCCTTTTTGCATTCTTTATGGAAGAGAACTTCCATACTCCCCAACCAGTTGCTCATGATGGCCGGGGCTGATGGGAATTGGAGTCCACCAACATCTGGAGAGCCACAGATTCCTTACCCCTGCTCTACACACTTACCTGGGGAATAAGGTCTATGGATTTCAGTGACTTTTACCTCTTAAGTGTGAAATAATAATCAGGGAAGCATAGCCCAATATGTACATTCAGGCTAACATATGAGACTTGTTTCCTCCTAATTCGTCCTTCAAGGAATGAGGCAGCAGGAACCTTAAATTTGCTCCATCTCCATGAAGTCCCTGTAATTTCACTCTTCTCCCCACCAGTGAGCCTTCCTTTCCTTCTGACTACGTTCACTTTACTACCTAAGCCTGACAGCCTTGATTCCACCCCCCCCCTCTGCTAGTTACAGAACATGACATTTTTGACAGCTGCCTCTGCCATTATTATTATTATTATTTTCTTCTTAATGTTGTTGTTTTGTGTTACTGTCAACTCAAATCTCCTGAAAGTGCATGCCCAGCCTGTCAGCAGAGGAAGAAAGGAGGCAGTGCAGGTTTTCCTCTCCCTGCCTAGCTGAACTCTGCGGTAAATGCTTTATATGGGGATGCTGGTAAGGGCCAGGGGAGGGAAGGTCTCTCCTGATGATCAATGTCAGGAGGCAGGATGTTTCAGAGGACCCGTTTGGTTTAATTGTTGAAAGCCACACAATGAAGGCATTCTGCCATATGCACATCAATGCAGTGTGTAAAAGGGGTCAGGAGAATGTGCTCATGTACGTCCATGACCCATGCTCATTCCCAGCCCTTGTCTGCTATCATGTTAGTCATTTATGAGATCTGTGCTTTCCCCTCTGCTCAGGGGTCTGGGGGAGGAAATAGAAAGGTTGGGGGGGGACAGACAATTATATAGATCTTGGGTGGCCCTACGTCCTGCTTGACAGAAGTCAGCTCTCTGTTTGAAGGGCTGTCAGACCTGGAGGACAATCCTCTACTTGAAGGAGTCCTCTGCTTGAAGGGCAGTCTGGCTCAAGTCCAGTTTAAGGATAAAGAACCCTCAGAAGGGGAAGCAGAAGCCTTGAAGTTGCCCATTCTCAGCCAGCACCTGGACAGCAGACTAAGCGGGCACTTAGGCCACAGTCTTCTCCTCTGTGGTGAAGAAGAAGAAGAAGAAGAGTTTGGATTTGATACCCCGCCTTTCACTCCCCTTCAGGAGTCTCAAAGCGGCTAACATTCTCCTTTCCCTTCCTCCCCCACAACAAACACTCTGTGAGGTGAGTGGGGCCGAGAGACTTCAAAGAAGTGTGACTGGCCCAAGGTCACCCAGCAGCTGCATGTGGAGGAGCGGAGACGTGAACCCGGTTCCACAGATTACGAGACTATCGCTCTTAACCACTACACCACACTGGCTCTCAATGCACCTGGTGAGGTGCATTATATTTCTATTTAAGCTATGGTAATACATAAGCAAGGCCTGAAGGCAAAACAGCTCTCCTTTGTTTGTCCCTCCACACCTGGTATACTATCTTTGCACTTGGAGGTTCCACTTAGCTGTTGTGACTAACAGCCATTTTGATATGATATGCTACTATGAAATTTTCTAATAATTTTTCAAAGACATCTAAGACTCCATCTTACTATGCATTTGAAGTAGTATCATACCAGTTTAAATAGCCATGGCATCCCCCAGAGAATCCTGGGAAATGCAGTTCGTTAAGGGTGCTGAGAGTTGTTATGATACGCATATTTCCCTCAGAGTCAGTTCCCAAAATAGTTTAGCAATCAATCCCCCTTCTCAGGAAACTCCGGGAATTGTAGCTCTGTAAGGGGAATATGAGGTCTCCTAGCAACTTTGAGCATCCTTAACAAACTGTAGGTATAGGATTCTTTGAGGAAAGCCATGATTACTTAAAGTGATATAATGACAATTTTCAGTGATTTTGTTTTTATTGCTTCAATGTCTGTTCTTCTGCAGGAGGAGGGAGGGGAAGAGGGTTATGGTTTCTTATGTTTATCTCCTGTAGGAAAAATAATTTAAAAGGTGGTACGATACTGCTTTAAATGTATAGTGCAGATGGGCTTTTATAGACCCCGGAACATTGCCCTCCAACTCCAAAGAAAGCACACCAGAACTCGTTCCCCCATCAACTGATCACACACCACTTCGGAATTTGTCTCTGATCTCACCAGTCATTCCATGACAGTGATGAAAATGAAACAAATGTCTTGCAGGAGCTGTTGTGTTCTGCCAAATAATTTTTTTCCAGAAAATTGGCATCACAATAAGCAGCAAAGGTTACTCTTATAAAAAAAATATGAATCTCACTTTTCAGCCATCTCTGTGTGGAACTTTTCTCCCCAAAACCAGGTAGCTGTATGGAACCTTTATCCCCCAAACCACCCTTTGTGTACCCATTGTAATGTGTGAAAAGGGCTCATATGCCCAGTGAAAGAGGATCACAAAGCACCACTTACAACAATGATGGACTATAGTGATTTGTGTCAGCAGCACATCATTGAAGTAAACATAAGTGGTACTTCTTGATCCCATTTCACTAAGTATATGAGCATGTTACAATAGACACATGCAGAGAAAACAGATGCAAACAGCATTTGAATAGATTATCAAAATGCTGTTCTTGTCACAGTTCACATTAGAAAGAATTTTGAAGTATTTATTGTCTTTTTAAAAGTTTGGAAATCTTAACAATTTGCATGTACGCACATCATATATGCCCATTGTTGTCACTGTTAAATCAGGCCTTTTCATAAAGGAAAGTGAGATTCTCCTTGGTTGCTGTGGTGTTGATGTTTCTCTGACTGATAAATAGCCTCCTGTCACCACTGTAGAAGCAGAAAAAAAGATTGAAATGCCAGGAGAAAAACTCTCAGTGGTTTTCTGTCCCAACCAGCGAGGCATCAGCTATTTCAGCAAGAAAACTGTATATTTCCAATTTTGCTTTATAAATTTAAGGAAGTTTCAAGAAACAGATGAAAGAACCCCTCTCGTGTGTGTTTATGATCCATATGTGCCCCACAAGGCCAGTGAAACTCTAGATGTACTAGGTAAGATATAAAAATCTGATGAGTTGCAAGGGAGCTGTTAGTTCCTTTTCCTCATATGGGGGAACACAGGCAGAAGTACTAAACCTGAAGGAGTTCAGAGGGTGATGTTTGAATTGTTTTCCTAGGAACAGAGAATGAGAAGAAGTGAGATTAGTAGAGCCTGGTACAATCTGCACATTGCTATCAATGTTATAGCCTTGGCACATAGAATGAGAATAAGGGAGAGATTATTTGTGGGCTAGTCTCTGGCATTTTTATTTGGAAACCCCATTGTGACCAGCTGAGATTACTCCTTTAAGGCTGTAATCCTATACACGTTTTTAGGAGTAAACCCCACTGAACACAATGTGGCTCACTTCTGATTAAATATGTATAGGACTGGTACATTAGTGTGCATAGCATTGCAGCCTTAATCTTACAGGATTGTATGATCAATTTGCCAACAGTAGCAAAAAGATATTATATACGATTTAAACATTTTTATCCTTCTGTAAATAAAAGGGCTCCCGCAGTGGGTTACATGAGATCAATAGCAAGCAAGATAGCCTAGAAGCAGCATTAAAAGGTGAGGTTCATGATTGGATACACTGTCTTGAGCTCCTGAATCTTAGCATGAATGCAAATTCTGACATACCTTGGCAGGATATTGTTATCACACCCTCATCAACCATTTATTCAGTGGTGAGTAATCGGAGGCAGTATGCCTCCAAATACAAGTTGCTGGAATAACAAGTGGGGAGAGTGCTGTTGCACTTGTGTGTCATGGACTGGCTGGATGCAGAGGAATGGTGGGAGGCACCAGCTGGAGAATGCGAGGAAAAGAAGGCTCAGAGGCTGGGGATTGGTGGTGAGACAATAATGGGTGGACAGAGGGAGAAGAGGGAGAAGCCTGGGAGGAAAGGGTGTTGGAAGCTGAGGAGGTAACAGAGTTTAGTGAGCAGGGAGAGTCTGTGGCAGGGGGAAGCAGAAGCAGAAGCTGAAGCAAGAGAGGAGGGAGGCCAAGAGGCAGAGATGAGTCAGGCTGGTGAAGAAGCCAGGGTGTCCTCCTGCTGCTGCAACAAGCTCCCATCCCCATTAACATCCTTAGCTTTACTACTGGGACTTGCAACATCTAAGATTCTTCACGCTTCAAGACTTATCACCAGCATCCTTATCCTTTCTCTCTCACACACCCACCCACCCATTCCATATGGTACTACGAGGCTCAAATGATTATCTCTGGGATTTTTGTGACCAAGAAGGACTTTTACCTTAGCTGTGCCTAATTCCTCCCAGAAGTCTAGCCATTGGACCCTTCTCTCCCTCTTGTCAAGCTGGACATTTGTCTGCTTTTTAAAGCTCTTCCTGCCTTTAGCAAAAGCTTTAATTCGCTGCAAGCTGATGCCCTGGCCTTGCACAGGCTCATCAATCTACCTCATTGCTGTCTCTCCTTGTTTGCCTGCCACTTCTTTTCCAGACTAAAAACATATTAGCATGCTAACTAGTTTTTTGTTTTTTTTTAAAAAAAGAAAAAATCAGTCACATTATATATTTTACGCTCCTGATCAGCGTTCTGTGAAATTTCCAGCTGGTGACGAAGAGGCTCTGGAATCGTGAATCATGTAACCCTCACACTGCCTCCAATTATAAAAGAATCGATGGAGACTCTAGAATGCTGAAGAAAAAATATAGCTTACTTTGTGCTTTGTATCCTACATGCACACAAAGAACAGCACAAGATGGAGAAAAGGATCCAACACTTCTTCCACACCTGTTAAATTTGCCTCTTTGCAGTACTAATACGATGGTTGGTTGGCAGTTGTTGTTACAGTTACAGGTTCAATGAGATTTTAACCAGCCCTGCTACTCTCCTTTCCTTAAATGTGTGGTGTAGTGGTTAAGAGCAGTAGTCTTGTAATCTGGTGAACTGGGTTCGCGTCTCCGCTCCTCCACATGCAGCTGCTGGGTGACCTTGGGCCAGTCACACTTCTTTGAAGTCTCTCAGCCCCACTCACCTCACAGAGTGTTTGTTGTGGGGGAGGAAGGGAAAGGAGAATGTTAGCCGCTTTGAGACTCCTGAAGGGGAGTGAAAGGCGGGGTATCAAATCCAAACTCCTCCTACTATCCAATCCTAACAGCACGCAGGCCATTTACAAGAGCAATTTGGTATGTGGCTTTAAGAGAAAATGTGTGCTCCAGGTGCTATGTGAAAAGCAGGGGCTCTCATGAACCTTTCAATTTTCTGCTTTCCTGAAATGTAATTCTGAGCAAATGGCTAAGAACATAATACAGTATTTCTTTGGAGATGGTGTCTCACTTAAAAATACTTTTGTTCATGTCCACGTGTCCATATGCATCACTGCAAAGTATTTTTAGTAGTAGTATTTTTAGTACTAGTACTGCATAGTATTTTTAGTAGTATTTGATGTCTTGCAGTTGTTTTAATGAAATGCATCTACTTTCATAAAATGCATCTATGAATCTTTTAAAGTTTCCAAATGTGATCGCAATTCATTGTTTTCTTGACGCAGCAGGGATTGTCCCAAATCCTGGCATTGTGAATTTGATGTCATCTAACCTGGTATCTCATGCAGCTTTTGATTAAGCTTTCTGGAATGCAGAATTCTTTTTCTTTCCTATTTGCAGTATATTAGATTGTGGTCTCTGACAGATAAGTTGTACTTTCTATGGCCTCTTGAAGTGTGCTTTGTCTTCATCAGCCCATTGAACGCACAAGTTAAGTATTGCAAGGCACTCCTAGATAGGGGTGGTCTACATAACATTGGCAAACAAATGACTTACATACTTGTCTTTTTGAAGGCAAGAGAATCCATAGTAGGCAGCTGCATCTGGCAACCTCACTTACAAGCAATTGTTTCCGTGGCTACATTTGCAGAGAGTAGTCTCTTACATCTGGAAGGAAATAATGATGCTGAGTTGTCTTTTGGGATGCTGAGATAGATGGGCTGGCCAAAAGAATCACAGGCTAATAGTTTAAATTGGACTTGGCACTTGAATCTGCAGTTTGATTCAACAAAATTAGTGGCATCTGAGTGACCTTAAGAGTCTGAATCATGCAGCCTCCCCAAGTTATATGGTTTTTGGATATGATGACACAGGCTTCCTTCAGCCAGGAAAGTAATAGAAATTAATTGTCTGGCTCAGCTTTTGCTCTCATACAGGAGTCTACCAGCCTGCAGCTCAGAAACTAAAATAGGAGTTGGAGGAATATGTATAGCTGACAAAGACAACTTACATTATCAGCAACAGTTATCAGATACAACACTGTGGTCTATAAAGCCCAGTTTAGGTGAACTACTCGAGTGTTATTTCAGCAAGCGAATAGGAAGTGGGGCCATGCTCATTAGCGCCTCCCCTGATGTCACACACTCCAGTTAGCCCAGCCCCCTGACATTTGTGCACACAGCACAGACATCTGCAGGGATGTGCATACAGCCGGGTTCCCCCACCGGCAATGTGTATACTGTACACACAGACATTAGTAGTGAAGGTTATTTAGAGTGCATAGCATCTGGGGGCAGAGCTCACCAGCACCACCCTGCTAACACACTGATGGAATACACGAGACATTTGTCTGAAGAGGGCTATATAGTCAACTGTTGCTGCATCAATTCCCCCTTGCTCCATTTTCTGGTGAGAAGTCTTTCACTTGATACAATAAGACAGCAATGGCAGGCATAAAAATGTGACTGCATTCTGCCAAATTTGACATACTAACTTTGCGGCTAATATGAAAGTGGAGGGAGGGGATTATGAAGAACATAAATGAGCCTCCTGGATGAGGCCAGTGCATAGCTGTCAACTTTTCCCTTTTCTTGTGAGGAATCCTATTCGGAATAAGGGAATTTCCCTTTAAAAAAGGGAAAGGTTGACAGCTATGGGCCAGTGGCCAATATACTCCAGCATCCTGTTCTTCTGACCAGATGCCTGCAGGAAGCCTGCGAGCTGGACAATAGCACTCTCCCCACCTGCAGATCCTAACAGCTGGCATTTAGAGGCATGGTGCTTCTGACAGTGGAGCTAGAACATAGACATCATGCCTAGTAGCCTTAGACAAAGCCTCACTGATAGCTTTGTCTAATGCTCTTTTAAAGCCATCTGCGTTGCTGACCATCACTTCCTCTTGTGGGAGTGAGATTCATAGTTTAACTATGTGCTCTGCGAAGAAGTAATGAAAAGTGGGATTAGAGGATAAGCAATCCCTACTCCACTAATCTATGTTTCACACTGTCAGCTATGAAACAGTTTAGAACTAAATAAATAGGGATATAAGAAATGACCAAGCAAGAAAGTTAGTTAGTTTGCTAACTAAGATACCTGCTCTTGATCCCAGATATTTTTGCACCAATGCCATTTAAAATACATGGATGTAAAGAGGATATTTATTTCCCCTGATCTGGATTACCTGTTTCATCAGGGATAATTGAGGACACAATATGCTTCAGTTCATTGCTCAATTTATTTTATAAAAGCTATAGTTGGAGGGGAGGTGTTTTTGTTGCATGTCCCTAGGTAACCTAACATGCTGTCATTCTCAGCATTTCTCTGAGATCACTTTTAACACTTGCCCAAACAAAACAAAGCTAATCTGATGTCAGCCTATTGCCTAACCTAGATGGCTGCCTGCCACTACTCCTCCACTTTATGTCCAAGCAAGTATACTATTACATAACATCATAACGTCAGTGCAAGTTTGATCCCAGGCAGGGCTAAGTCTGGCATCTTAAATAATAATTTATTTCTTGGAGGATGTAGTCCTAATCTGCATACCCTGAATCCCTCCTTGAAGTGTTAAGATGTTGGAGGGGGCTCATCTCTTCATCAATACATACCTGCTCCTGGATTAAGGAGGTGCTTGGAATAATAATAATAATAATAATAATAATAATAATAATAATAATAATCTTAACAACAACAACAGCTTACTTACGTACTTATTTACTTATATTCCACCCATCTGACTGGGTTGCCCCAGCCACTCTGGGCAGCTTCCAACATAATATAAAAGCACAACTAAACATCAAGCATTAAAAACTTCCCAATACAGGGCTGCCTTCAGATGTCTTCAGAAAGTCATGTAATTGGTTATCTCTTTGACATCTGATGAGAGGGCGTTCCACAGGGAGGACACCACTGCCCAGAATGCCTTCTGCCTGGTTCCCTGCAACCTCACTTCTCACAATGAGGGAACCTCCAGAAGGCCCTCGGAACTGGACCTCAGTGCCCAGGGTGAATGATGCGGGTGGAGACTCTCCTTCAGGTGTACAGGGCCAAGGTTGTTTAGGGCTTTAAGGGTCAGCACCAACTCTTTGAATTGTGCTCGGAAATGTATTGGGAGCCACTGTAGATCTTTTAGGACCAGTGCAGAGCAAGAAATTCCATAGAGTGGGATATGTAGTTTGCCTTTCTTTGTTTTCTCTGGTATGGATAATCACAAGGGTGTCTTCAGGCAGGGAAATTACTGCCTTCTAGTCTTAGAACCCACTCTAGCAGAAGCAGTCATTTATGAATCTGGAACGGGGTGTGTGTGTGTTGTTGCTGCTGCTTTAATCCTCCTTCTGTTTGAATGTCTCATTTCACACATTCATTGCACATTGTAAGAAGACCATGTGAAATGAATTTTCACATGGTCTTCTTACAATGTACAATGACATTTCTTCCGGTACTTTTGCAGAGAGATGAGCAAGGATGAAGGCATTTCTTAACACACAAATCCAGCTCATCTGTGTTCCATTTATTTATTTAGCCGGATTGGGGCCTTTCACTTTGCCACTTTCCCATTTGTGGCACATAATCAGTATTGATTTTTTAAATAAAGGCTTGGAGATTATCAGGTGCCAGATGTTCGTGGGGGCTTCCCCCCCCATTTGCCCACTTCATTTTTCTTTCTTGAGTATTAAGTACATCTTCCTGGTCTGTACCAGATGGCATCATAAAATGAAACATGTTTGACAAATCTTCAGGGGCAGGAAGGCTGCTACTGCTCCAGTCTGATGAGACGGAGTTCTTATTCCTGAGCCAGAAAGATAGAACGCTTAAGGATTCATGAGAAGGGAGCTGTGTAGAGAGCAGGAAGGGGCACAGGAAAATTAACTGAATGGATTTGGGTACCTCTTAATAAATGATGTTTCCTCCTGCTTTATTCAGTGACCAAAATACACAGTTTTACCAGCAGACTTTGGCTGTCTGCCATGTGATTTTAAAATCTCTTGGCAGAAGTACATAGGAAGCTGCCTTGTACTCAGTCAGACCAGTGGTCCATCTAGGTCAGTACTGTCTACACCAGCCTTTCTCAACATTGGGTCCCCAGGTGTTGCTGGACTACCAGTGTGAGAGCCAGTGTGGTGTAGTGGTTAAGAGCGGTAGTCTCGTAATCCGGGGAACCGGGTTCGCGTCTCCGCTCCTCCACATGCAGCTGCTGGGTGACCTTGGGCAAGTCACACTTCTTTGAAGTCTCTCAGCCCCACTCACCTCACACAGTGTTTGTTGTGGGGGAGGAAGGGAAAGGAGAATTTTAGCCACTTTGAGACTCCTTAAAGGGAGTGAAAGGCGGTATATCAAATCCAAACTCTTCTTCTTCTTCTTCTTCTTCCCATCATCCCTAGCTAGCAGGAACAGTGGTCAGGGATGAGCAAGTTGAGAAAGGCTGGTATGTACTGACTGACAGTGGCTCTTGTGTGTTTCAGACAGGGGTCTCTCCAAGCCCTACATTGAACCAAGGACAACTTCTGCATGCAAAGCAGATGAGCTGTACTCCTTTCCCACAACAAGAGCAGTTTGGCCCAATAGTGGCACGTGGGATGTCTACTAATACAGGCATCCCCCTCCAGTTACGCAGGGGTTATGTTCCAGGCCCCCTCTCACATAAATGAAATTGCATAAAGTCTCCAAATGCCTCTAAATGCCTATTCCCCCCTCCTCACCAGCTCTCTCTCCCAGCTGGAGATCCACGTTTGGGAAACCCTGGTCAGTGCTAAGGGGCAGGAGCTCTCCAGCGTTTCAGACATGGGACATTCTCAGCCCTACATGAAGCACTGAATGTGGCCCTCCAGACTCCTCCATCTGACCCTCAGGACTTTCCTCAGTCACATTCCTTCTCACCAGGCCACAACCCTCACTCTCACTTTGCACTCTCCTTGGGTGTGTTTGCCTGGCTGGAACATGTCCTTGAACTGTGGTCAAGCTTGCTTGGGTGGTAGAGTACCTGCTTTGCATGCAGGGGCTGTGTGTCCCATTTCACCACCTGAGGCAAAACAGGAACGTACTGCCACCCCACCCTTACCTGGGAAGCCAAAGAAGCAGTGCCCCACCTTCCCCACTGCCAGCACTGCTTCTCCACTGGTGGCAGAAGTAACAGGGTGGGTGGGGCACCCACAGCTGCACTTCTTCTTTGGCTTCCACTGCCCAAGACAGCTGCTTCACCCCCAGTGCATGGGTGGGCATGCAGAAGGTCCCAGGTTCAGTCCCTGAGATCTACATCTGAGGCTGGAAAACACTCCCTGTTGGAAAATCTGGAGGGCCGCTGCCAATCAGTGTATTGGTCTGACTCAGTATGAAGCAGCTATCTGTGTTTCTAGACATTTCAGTCCACTTGGATGGACTTGGAAGACCAGCAGTAAGAGAATGGCAAATTTCCATATTTGACAGCACTTCCAGCGTAGCCATCTGGTTGCAGCTTGCCTCAAGACCGTAAATATTTTTGTCTGTCTAGTAGCAGAGTTAACCTAATTATAAGGCATTATTTATGACTTGTTTGCATAGCTATACTCTACTCTTCCTCTAAGGACACACCTCACAAGGAGGTATGATAAGCTGAGATACAGCAAAGTCGATGGACACCAAGGGAAAATAAGAATATAAGAAGAGCCTGCTGGATCAGGCCAGTGACCCATCTAGTCCAGCATCTTTTTCTCCCACTGGCCAAGCAGATGCCTTTGGGGAGCCTGCAAGCAGGACCTGAGTGCAACAGCCGTTTCCAGCAACTGGCATTCAGAAGCATCATTGCCTCTGGCAAAGGAGCTTCACAACCAAATAGAAAATACTGCATGCAAGCCATGATGTACCAAATAGTCCCCTCATTAAAAAAATAAAAATGCATGCACACAAAGTGAAGGCCAAGCCAGGGGTGGGGGAGCCGATTGGCTTCCCTGAGCAGCCACACTTACCGTAGCTTGGATCTATATTTATCCTGGCAGGAAACCTGAAAGACAAAGTTGTGGTTTTCAGTGTGCTCAGTCAGCACTGGTATTGTGGCAGGAGTGCCTCGACTGAGCGTGTCGCTTTCCAGTGTGGCAGCAGCAGAGTAGTGTTCTTTGCTGATAAATCTTATTTTTAAATTAGCTGCATGTCAAAGTGTTAAATAATGCATCTCATAAATAAAGATGCCCATGTATATGTGAGCTCTCTCTTCACTAAACTCATAACTGCATGGCTTCTTCTGCAGCCAGATAAGCACTGGTGGATAGATGATTACCCTCGAGATTGCCTTCAAGGGGAAATTGCCTTTTTTGTATTTAGGTCCTGCAGCAAAGTTTCTTAGCATTTTGAATACAAATTTGAGTGGTAGCGGTATGTTTTTTAAGGCATCAATATTTTCTGTATACAAACAGAGAAGAGCATACGCTATAGCAGCTTTGACCAAGCTGGTGCCCTCCAGATGTTTTGGACTACAACTCCTATCCTCCCTAGTCAGCACAGTGAAAGAGGAAACCCTTCTATAGATGCCAAAAAGACAATATAGATGTTGCCTGTATGATATCTAATGGAGGGAATTCCAAAGTTTAGGTGTCACCACACTAAAGACCCAGTTCCAAGATTGTGGAATGAACCTCCATATAATATGGTATCTGCAGGATACCCTCTCAGTAGCACAGTGATCAGTTGGGTATAGAAGGGATGAGATTATTTTTTAGGTATCTTTATCCCAAGTTGTACAGAGCTTTGTACACAAGCCCAAGCCCAGTAGCTAATTGGCAACCAGTGCAGTTATTTCACAGAGGCATAATATGATGCTGATATTCTGGTCCAGTGAGCAGTCATGCTGCTTCATTCTGTACTAGCTGCAGCTTTCAGGTCAACATCAAAGGTAGTTCCATCTGCAATACATTGCAGTAATCCAGCCTGGAAGTTATGGACAACAATGGTCAGGCTGTAGCTGTCTTACCAGCCAAAGCTGGCAAAAGCCCAGAGATAGGATCAAAACCATTGTAAAACAGTGTCGTCGTCCCCCTGCAATGTCCACCTCACAGTATCTGTTCATATGGTCAATGGTATCCAAAGCTGGCTGAGAGATCATGTAAAAAGTGTCCTTCTGCCAATAAAGGTCATCCATCAGGATAACTAAGGCTGATTCATTTCCATAACCAGACCTGAACTGGGATCGGGTCAAGATAATTGGTTTCAATTTCATCCTATAGTATTTGCAACGGTTCATGGTGGGCTTTTTCAGCTGTGGTTGGATCACCACCTCTTTCAAGGATCACTCTCTTCCGAAAGGATGTATTGACCATGTCCTGGTCATACCCCCTCAGCAATCTTTAATAAGTCAAGGAGAGAAGGAGGGTGGGGAGGAAGTTGCATTGCACAGCTAAAAGACCTTGCACTTGGGGAACTGTTCAGTTGGATATCATCAGTTGTTTTTATGATGTTACGTTAGCCACTCAAGGGGTAAAACTCTTTTAAAGAATGACATACTATTCCTATAAATAAATATCTGAAAATGTCCTGAGACACTATTTTCATTAAAAAGAAAGAAATCCACCTGGATGCAGGATTATTAGACTAATTAGACCAAATTTAGAAGCAGATTTCTTTTCCAGGCTGGTACTTGGAGTCAGAACCCCAGTTAGAGCCAAGTCTCTGCATGGAAAGGCTGGAGGAAGAAACCAACCTCACACTCAGCCTTGTGTTCCCTACTCAGTCCCTTTATCAAGCAGATGCTTCTAGCCAGGTATTGAAAATGGTCCTGGCACAAACCTTGCCCTAAACCCCATTCATCTGACCCTAGCAGCTTTTTATAGGCAATTCAAACAGAGCAGATTGTTAATTACCCTCGTAAATCCCAGGAAACTGTGCCATATGACTGAAACATTATGCTTTCCTGGGAAATGGTGCTGTCAAATGTTGTAATAAGCTCAGAGTAGCAGCAGCTTGAATTAAATCTTGGTTGTTCTGTCGCTGGCTAATGCAATGGCACAGCATGACAGACTGGTTCCAAAGCCAGACTTCTAGAGAAGCCTTGGTTTTAAGTAGAGGGGAGGATGGAGCTAAAGCCTTTCACAATCTCATCCAAGTAAATGCACTCTTTTCAATGCCATAATTGTATTAGCAGTGTCCTGAAAGAAGACAGAGAGATTTCTGGCATTGAAAAAGGAAGGATGGGGAACGATTTCAATGTTAAAATTGGTCATAATCTGTATATTATTCTTTTCCAGCATTTGTATACTGCTTTACACCACTGCGCTTACAAAGCAGTTTCCAATAACATTCAATAAAAAAAAACCATCAGTCAAAGTAGAAGAAGAAGAGGAGGAGTTTGGATTTGATATCCGTAAGGAGTCTCAAAGCGGCTAACAATCTCCTTTCCCTTCCTCCCCCACAACAAACACTCTGTGAGGTGAGTGAGGCTGAGAGACTTCAGAGAAGTGTGACTAGCCCAAGGTCACCCAGCAGCTGCAAGTGGAGGAGCGGGGAAGCGAACCCGGTTCACCAGATTACGAGTCCATCGCTCTTAACCACTACACCACGCTGGTGTAGTGTGTAGAGTTTTAATATTTTAAACTGTACATCACAGGTAAATTGCCATATACTTGACAAATAGTTATAACACTACAGCACAGCAAATGCTGTTCTTGGAGAGAGACAAGAAAGTTCACATCTATCTTCTTGATGTGGTGACCTCTAAACTCTCCATGACATCATCTCATCTGATCCCTGGCAGTTGATGCCATAGTTCCAGGCTCTTCCATCCAAAGGGAAGGGGCAGAAGGAGCTGCAGATGGAGTGTGGAGCTGGCTGATAATGGATGCCAGCACAAAAAATCAGTCCCCTCCATCAATCTTCAGAGTTGCCTGGTCCCTTGCTATTGATGACATACTCCAGCTTCCAAGTTCTTTTCTCCAGAAGTAGACTTCATATCAGGAGGTGTGTTTTCAGCCTGGATATTCAAGTGATAAGACTTCTTTGCCATATATAGTTCATCACCGTTACTTGATTCTTGCTATGGTACGTACAGGAACTTTCACTGCAGTCATGCTGTCATTCTGATATGCCCAAGTCTGGTTTTGCATAAACCAGCTGCTTACAGATGCACTTTGGTGTCTGTTTCAGAGAACTTCAGAGCTGGAGAAATCCATCATTCAGAGTGACACTTGTGAAGAGAAAAGTCTGTCAGTAGCCTAGGAAGCAAGGCTAAAGCCATCCTTCCTTTCTAGATGGGGCTGCCACATTTCCAGGTGAAACATCAAACAGGAACATAGGAAGCAACTTCATATTGAATCTGGTAGGCTACTGATCTACCTAGCTCACTACTGTCTACTGTGACTACAACAGCTCTCAAGAGTTTCAGAAAGCAGTAGTCTTTCCAGATGTGCCAGGGACTGGACTTGGGACCTTCTTCATGCAAAGCAGCTGCTCTACTACTGAGCTACATTCCTTACCCAAGTTAAGTTTAATAATGGTTGTGCCATTTGTACAGTTGACTACCTAGGCGAAAGCAGCTAGTGGCTACTTTGGGCTTGTCCACAGAGGAGCAAAGAGTGAACTCCATGCTAGTGATGTACCAGACCTTTCCCCATTATTAATGAAGGACTTTTTAAAATCCAGGCCACTTTGGACTTTGCAAGGATAAAAAAAATCCCTCTCTGCATTCATGGGGTACAGAGCAGTGCAAATCTAGTCACACGTCTCTGAAGTCTCCCAGCCTCACTCACCTCACAGAGTGTTTGTTGTGGGGAAGTAAGGGAAAGGAGATTGTTAGCTGCTTTGAGACTCCTTAGGGTAGTGATAAAGCGGGATATCAAATCTGAACTCCTCTTCTTCTGGTTAGGAAAAAAAATGGCAAGTGAAATTCACACTCATGTTGATGTATGTATTTATTTATTCAAAATATTTCTTAACCACATTTCATCTAAAGATTCCAGGATAGTTTATGAAAGGGTAGATAAAATTCAGTGATATAGAAAAATGCAATATTAAACCAAAAAATAAACTTAACCAAATAAATTTAAAATTCAAACAAACCCCTAGCTTAAAACAATAAAGCACAATGCAAAAACTGTAGATTTCAAATGCATTTTTCATAGCCAAGCATATATGCATTAGATCTATGCACAAACAACCATTTCTCCCCTTTTAGTGTTTTCCAAGCACATTTATTTGAGAGGGTAGAATTCTTTGGAGATATTTTTAACGTGAATAATATTTTCCCTGAAGCATCAGTTGCTGGCTATTATTATGGACAAGGCATTGGCAAAAAGGACCATCCATATGACATGACATAGTCTGGCAGTCCTCAGGTTCTTGTGACTTTCTTTTCTCTCTCTCCTCATGTCAGGATGAAAATAACTGTTGAAATCTCAGAATTTCCAGCAGGTCAGATATTCTATTTTCCAAGCAGCATGGGTTCTAGTGGCACTGGCAGCTCCAACTGTGTCTATCTCAGCAGAAGAGTGCCAGAAAAATAAGACACCAGGTTGATTTCCTGTTCCATAGTCTAGAGGAGAAGAAATCAGCCTCTGCTTATGTATCATTTAGAAAATATTGTGGCTAGAGAGGCATCTAGGTCATTTCAGATGGGTGTTTATTGTGGAGTCAGTGCTCCTCATGCATTCATATAATTTTTGCAGCATTCACACAGTGCTGGTGGCATCAAAATGACAGTCTATATTCTCCCCTCCCCAATTCAGTCAGGATTCTCTCTTTCCATGGAAGATTCCTTAACTAAAAGATAAACAAATCACTACCCGTTTGTGATATCTCAGTGGCCTGTTTGCAATTAAGCCCCCTTGTGGAAGCACCCTGTGCTTTTGATTTCTGCCTGTAGTTGCCAACTGAAATTTCACCTAAAGTTAAATCCAAAGTGAGTGTTGATGGTTTAAGACAGTGGTGTCCCAAACTTTTTTCAAAGAGGGCCAGATTTGATGAAGTGAAGGGCTATGAGGGCCCACCAAAGGGCCAACCAAAGTTGTTTACTTTTTTTTAGGATTGAAGTTGTTGAGCATTTTTATGATTTTACCCCAAAGTTGTTGACCATTTTTAAGAATTGAAGTTGTTGAGGCTTTTTAAGGATTTTACCCCAGGAAATCAGCTGCCACAAGGGCTGGATTAAACCGACAGGTAGGCTGGATTAGGCCCCCTAAACAGACTTTGGACATGCCTGGTTTAAGAGAATTACTGAAGGGAAGCTAAATGGTTTTTAGTAAGTCTAGCAAAATCTCTTAGGTAAGTTTCAGCCAGAGATGAGAAACCTGTGGCTTTAGAGATATTGTTGAACTACAATTCCCATTATCCCTAACTATTGGGGCTGACTGGGGTTGATGTAGTCCAACAGCTTCCAAAATGTTACATGTTCCCCATGCCTGATTTAAAGCATCTCTATATTGCCATTGGATTTGCCTCAAGCAGCATTCAAAGCTAATTTGGTGGTTCCTCTTCTTGTAGATTTTTTTAAGGGATGTCAAGGTAAAACAAAGATTTGTAGTATGACTAGCAGAATTTATTATTAAAAGGGAGGGTGGGTGAGGGTATGCGTATTCCTAAAACAACTTTCTGGCCCAGGTTTATATAGTGAAAAATACACAGATACAAAAAGAGCCCTGCTAGCTTAGACCAAAGTTCCATCTCTTCAAGAACTTGGGAATGTGTGACCCATGAATTTGTCCAACCAGCCATCTAAGTTCATGATTATTATTCAGTTTTGTAGCAGTACAATATTTATTAATTATGGGTTATGTGGATACACATTTTATCTGTGCTGAAGTAAATTCCAGTCAGTTTCACTGTGTTCTACTATTATAGGAAAGGGTGGAAGAAATGTGCTCCACCCACTTACTTCATATGCATAATTTTATGATCTATATTATCTCCCACTTCGTTATTTCCCCCCTAAACTATAAAGCCCCAAATGTGCTAGCCTTTCCTCATAAGAAATATGGAGTGATAATCTTGTAGCTGCCATTTTGTGTTAGTATTGACATGCTCCTTTGATGAACCTTCTCCTTGACCTTGATGAACCTTCTCTCAGCTTGAGACTTTGTCTGTCCTGGTATATCGCAGCCAATAATTGTTACATAAACAGTGCAATCCTATGCTACATGCTTACTTAGAAGTAAGTCTCGGTAAGTTTAATTGGCTTATTCACAAATAGGTTGGTCTAGGATTGCAGTCTAAGAAAAGGTTTGGTGGGATAGCTCAGTTGGTAGAGCATGAGACTTAATTTCAATGTTGTGGGTTTGGGCCCCACACTGGGCAAAAGATTCCTGCATTGCAGGGGTTAGATTAGATTACCTTTGTGGTCCTTTCCAACTCTACAGTTATATGATTCTAAGTACATACATTTTCCTAGTGGAACTACATTGTTATGAAGAACATGGTTTCATTCTGTAGGACTTCTGTGTAACAGAAAATATCCAGTAGAAAACATTTGAAACACATAGAAGGCAGTCAGGCATCAAAGTATTTCTATATGCAGTGATTCGGTGCTATAAAATGCCAATGTAACTTGTTTTTACCCATGTCCGTTCTGGTCTGATGCCAGAGCCTACCGCAAAGGCAGGCAGGCAGGCCAGTCAGGAGTTACAGAACCACAGATAGCTCTGAGTGAGCAACTTGCTTTTTCATGTTTTAAAAGTTTTTGTGTGTTTAATTCTTTTGGCAAAGGATGTTTAGGTCTAAGCAGTACATGAATTCAACAACTTGTGTATTGAGGTATGGCTCAATTTCTAAATAAGAAGTATAGAATCAATCTCATCTGAAAAGCACGCTTCCACTTATGTGGAAGCTCTGCCCCTTTCCATAAATGAGCAGAAAATTACTGATGCTTTTTTAAGAGAGAGGGGATGCAATGGCACTCTGCACATGCATAATGGCACCTTTTCCTCAATAAGTTCTGTACAAGTCCTACTGTGATGAAAACAGCAAAGCTAAAAATTGCAGCCCTATCAAGTCAAAGTGTAACCAGCTGCCACACAGCCGCTTGCATGTGGTGCAAAGATGATTGACCAGAAGATTATGTGACCCTTGGGCTGAAAATGTCCCTCATCCTGATCTTTTATATCAGTAAGTCACAAGATGCTGCTTTTCTGAGATACTTGCTGCTGGCTTCTCTCTTCATTTAGCTATTGCCTTCTCTGAATGGCCCGTAATCACAGGATTTCTGCCTGTGATTAATTAGCTGCCTTACTGCAAGCAATTATCAATCAGGAAGGTGCTAAGAGCTAATACCAGGAAGCTAGCTGGGATGATGTGAAAATAGCATGTTGGTAACCTTGTATATTGCTAAATGGGTACCAAATGCTTAGGGGCAATTAGAATCCTGGAAGGATTCCATGAATATTCCAAAGGGGACACTCAAGCAATTTGCAAACTGTTGAAAAAGCAAGAAGAATTCCGCTCCTGGGGTTAAAATGCAAAGTTCTATGAACACACACACACACTTACTTAAATATGAGTTGGTTGCCATAAGGATGCTTGTAGGACTTCCTTATAAAATCATTTCAAATTTCCTCTCCCTCCCTTCAAGTCTTTTCTTTACAAGTTTAACGCAATGTAGTTTCCATGTGGAGGGATATAATTTGTCTCTCCACACAGACACACAAACACACACCCGCCACTGTCCCAAAAAGCTAACTTAGCTAAGTAACAATCCCCAGTCTGCCTGGGACAATGACTTCTGTATGGCATTCAATTCCATTTCAGGAGATAAGCATCACTCCATCTGGAGATAGGCCTAACTTAAATATAAAAATAGAAGTTAATTCCACAAGTGTCCAAAAAGCCTGGGTGTTTCTCCTCTGCTAGCTACAAAAGGCAGCTACCTTGTCAAGCTGTTGTCATAGTAGCCCAGCTCTGCAATAAAGTGCTTATGCCACTGATAAAAGTACCAGTTTGCAAAACTCATCAGTGCCTTTGCTGTGCAGTGTAGCCAAAGGGACCCTTTAAGATCAAATCCCACACCAAGCTGTAGTCTGAGGCCTATATAATCCCTCTTTTTATTAGAACACTAGACAAGTAATGTCTCCAGCATCTCATCGCCTAAGGCAGAGCTTTCCAAACTTTTCATGCTGGTGACACAATTTTTAGACATGCAGCATTTTGCGACACAGGAATTCAGTTTTATTAGCAAACCAGAGGTTAAACTAACCCCTTTCCAGCCCCGGGAGGAGTGCGAAGAGCGTGCACGCAACACACTTACACGCTGCAGCCAACACACTAATATATGACACACAGTTTGGAAAGCTCTTGGCCTAAGGATTCTCATGAACACGGGTGCGATTTCAGTAATTCTGAGACACTGTAAAGCCTATCTAGGTTATCAGAATCTGTCATGCCAGGTGGGGTTAATAATGAGACCATTTCCTTCATTTGATGCAGGTATTTTATTTTCAGTATAAACAGGACTCCATTTTTGCACCTACCCCCCCCCCCCCACACACACACACTTTTAATTGTTCTCTAAGACCTGGAGGGGAGAAAAAAGGACAACCAGGATATTCCGGGATCAAATCAGAAACTGGGATGTTTCTGTAATTCTGTAATACCCCTGTCCCTGGACATACCCTGACTCTGGTATGGTTTACCAGTATATGTTCTCAGTATATGAGTATGTCATCAACACACCAGCACTATTTATACTGTATTGGCCTAAATATAAGCCTCACTTTCCCCCCAAATTCCAACCATGAAAAGTTGAAAGTGCGGCTTATATTCACAACCTTGTCGTATGCAGCCAGGAGCACGGCAAAGCGGTGGCCGCCCCAGGCAGAATCCCCCGTCCTCTCCCCCCAAGGCTGGGAAGGAAGAGAGCAAGGAAGGGGAAAGGCTGCCAGCAACACCCCCCAAGTATGTAGCCAGGAGTAGTGAGGAATTGGTATTTTTTCAGCTTTTTTTCTTTTTCTCTCTCCCCCCCCCCCCAATTTTAAAATAAATTATTTACTAATAAAGTAAATACACTACAAAAACAGTTATGCAGGTAGAAAGCCAGCAGGGGTATGGGGGCTTTCCAGTGTTTTGCACTGCTTGTTCCATATACCTGTTGGATAGAAGTTCTGGGTATGCAGTGAGCTCTTGGCTTTCCAGGAAAGTTTGTTCCCTTGAGGCCAAGGGGGTTGATCTGGAAAAGCTGAGAGAGACAGAGAGGTTGATGGATGATGCCTTTGGGGACATTATATATGTGCCCCACTCCCAAGATGATAGCCCTCCTACTGTCAGGGAGAATGAGGTTCCTGGGGACAGAAGTCTTCACTCTGAAGAAGTGGGAAATGATCATTTAGAAGGGACTCATTCCTTGGGATTAGGGACGTGGGTGGCGCTGTGGGTTAAACCACAGAGCCTAGGACTTGCCGATCAGAAGGTCGGCGGTTCGAATCTCCGTGACGGGGTGAGCTCCCATTGCTCCTGCCAACCTAGCAGTTCGAAAGCACGTCAAAGTGCAAGTAGATAAATAGGTACCACTCCGGCGGGAAGGTAAACGGCGTTTCTGTGCGCTGCTCTGGTTCGCCAGAAGTGGCTTAGTCATGCTGGCCACATGACCCGGAAGCTGTACACCAGCTCCCTCGGCCAATAAAGCGAGATGAGTGCCACAACCCCAGAGTCGGTCACGACTGGACCTAATGGTCAGGAGTCCCTTTACCCTTTACCTTTACCATTCCTTGGGATGAGCAGCTATCCACTTGTGCCAAGAATACATCTCTGCAGGGTGGGGGTGAAGGCATTCTGGTGATGAGTGATTTGATCACTAGGAACACAGATAGTGGGGTGTGTACTGGGCATGCAAACTGCAGGGTGAATTACCTGCCTGGCACAAAGGTTGTGGGTGTTGTCCATCATCCAAATAGCCTGGTAGGTACTGCTGGGGAAGAGTCAGTGGTTGTGGTGCAAGTCCATATCAAAGACTTGGGGAAATGCAGTTGTGAGGTCCTGGAAGCAAAGTTTACATTGCTAGATAGGTTGTTGAAAACAGGTCCTCCAAGGTAGCTTTCTCTGAAATTCTACTAGTATTATGGAAAAGGTAATATGGAAAGAGGGACGGGATCACCAGGCTAAGCAAAATGTGAATTTTATGGTTCTGTAGATACCCTGGCACTGCCAGGCAGAGTACTAAGATACTTAAGATACTTTAAGGAATCATCCTGGTATGAAAACCAAAGATCTAAAGAGGGGGGAGCTTTACAAATACTTGTTCTCAGCCACCAGCTGGAAGTTAGCCAGTAGACACTTCAAAGTGAAAGGCCTGATGGCTTTATAGATCCAAACACTGAGTACATTAAAGGATGAAATGCCAATCTGAGTGGGGTTTAGCTTTGGTTTCTAGTCGCCTGGCAAACACTCTAGGGAAAATCACATTAAAATACTAGCTAGTGTACAGCTAATGACACAGCTAATTAAAAGAGCCTTATGTCCATAGCATCAAATATGGCATTCTCCGATTTTCCTCTGTGCTGCTGTATTCAGAAGGGGACATGGGCTAAGGAGATTCCTTCTTCCAACTGCTATCGGTCTGCTCACATCCTCTGAATTAATTAATCTGGAAAATTACCAGCTCTGTCCTCAGAATTATCAGTGTACTAGGATATGAAATGTTTGTATGTTATAAATCTAGGTACAGAATGTTTTTAAAATTGGTTCCAGGGATTCACCTACTAATGTGAGCCATTTAAGGACGTATTTGTGTCCAAGTCCACCTTTACTAGTAACCGAGTGGGATATATTTTGTCTATAAACCTGTTGTCCTGATTGCTTGAAGGACTTGTCCATTCCAAAGCCAAAGGGCTATAGCTCAGTGATAGAGCAACTGCAGGCTGGGAGAGAACCCTGCTTGGAACCCAGGAGAGCCACTGCCCATTGACATAGGCAACACTGAGGCAGATGGGCCAATGGTTGAACTCACTGTAAGGCAGCTTCCTATATTCCTATGTGTACTGCGTGCCAGGAATCTCTAGAGCCACCCCCTACTCCAATATGAGCCTGCTAGCCCGCTAAGAGTTTCATCTGAGCCCCCACATAGTGTTTCTTGATGTCTGTGCTAAGTTGAGATCAGGAAAAGAGGGCCTTTTCAGTAGTCGTGCCCACTCTCTGAACCTCCATCCTGAGGGAAGTCTGTCTTGCTCCCTTTTTTAATGGCCTTCCAAGAGATGGTCAAAAGAATTGCTTAGGAAGACTTTCAGGTTGAGGACGAATTTAAGCCCCCTGCTCCATTTGTGTGCTGTGCCCTGCTGAGTTGTTTTATCAACAAAATTTATAATTTATTTTAATGGTTGCTTCTCTCTTTTTTAAAAACTCTGCCTTTTCTTTTAGTAATTTAGCAAAGTTGATTTTGGGGGTTTTAATTAGTTTTTAGCTGATTAATAACGAGCTTATTAAAGGAAAGTTGGGTTTTTTAAAAAGTGATAAGCGTGGAGACCTTTGCAGCCCAATCCTATGCAGGGTTAGGAGCAGTCCATTCATTTCAAAGGCTGGGGGGCACAACAAAATCCCCAAACACACCATTATACCCTTCCCTAACTGGAAATATTGCATTTTGTGCTTAATGTTTGCTCAGGTATCCCCCCTGAGTTATGTGCAAAGTTGGACCTTCTGTTGGCCATAAATCTAGCATAAGGAGTCGGGATGTGGGGAGAGATGTTTGTTCCTATCTTTTGTCTGAATTATAGATGAGGGGAGACATGCAAATAGAAAGGAGTCAGAAAATATATTTCTACTTCAAAGCCAAGAGAAACTATTTATTTGGTCCTTGCTTGGTGCAAAGCAGTATGTGGGAAAGACAGTCCTGCTAGTTGCAGCTTTCTCTGAGAAAGCTTTACGGAGAGAACTTTACATATAGATGGAACCTGGCTTCTTAAAAAATCTCTGTAGATAAGGATAAATGGGCCTTAATCTTGTCTATTAACTCCAGGACCAGAGGGGAGTGTATAGAGAGCATATACCTTTATTTATATGCTAAAACATTTCTTTTTCCTGGGATTAAGTCAACTGCACTCCTTAACTTGACACTATCCCAAACAGTCACTTAGACATTCCTGAGAAAAGAAGAAATCCATCACCCCAAAAGAAGTTCACATAAGCTATGCATACACTAATTTATATGTACTGATGCAAATATAAAAATATTTAGCATAATTTAAACAGAAACACAGTACATCTCAGTGTAGTGGAGAAGAATGAGACCAGGTGACTTGTGTGACTGCTCAGTCAACTAATCTGCTGTTTGCTGTTGATGGGTGACTACAGGGCCCCTGCTCTCCCTGCTTATGGTTCTTTCTCTTTAAACTGCACATCCCTTGCCATCTGTAAAGCAGGACATATGGCTACTGTAATCCCCAAACTGATCTAATTGTGTGGGGCAAGAAATGTATCCTTGATGCACTTTTTGTTACATAATTCACACACAACTGCAACTACGGGGTAGTTGTTTGCGGACATTGTCACCTGAAAAACACCCCCAATTTTCATCCACTTAAGTTTTCCTTCTGAAAACAAAACAAAACAAACTTAACCAGAAATGCATTGAATGCAGCCAGTGTTAGCTGACTGGGATAGTAAAATACCCAAACCTTTTTCATAGATCAGGGAAAGGTTAAAAAAAAGTGTTGGGGTGTCAATAGGTTGACTATACTGTATATTGTTGTTTGGAGACATTTCTATAACTAAGGTCAGGTTCCTTAGTGAAGTTAGAAAAGTATTCCATTAAGACAGTTTCTACCAAAATATAGGAAACCTCCCTCAAGCTTTTACTACACTGGTATTTGATTCATTAGGCTGTCACATATTCTTAAAAATGCATCACAGCTATGCTACAGAGCCTCTGGTCGCAAGTGCACCTTCCTTCATATGTGGTGGGAGTGTGAAAAAGTAACAGCTTATTGGCAGGCTATATTCACAGATCTTTCAGCAATAACAAACCCTTGTCTAATCGCAGACCCAGTATTAGCTCTCCTGACAGCTGAAAGTGACTAAAACTCCACCCTTACTGACAAGGAACTGCTAGCTTTGTTTTTGACTGCAGTCAGACTTGAAATCACCAAACATTGGAGCTCTGCTTTGAGTTGCTCTAGGGATAGCTGGTTTGAAAGGGTGTGTGACATTGCCTTTTCTGAACATTTAACCCATCATAGGAGGGTTTTAAGAAGGGTTATGAAATGAGACCATTTTGATGTTGTATGGTGTCTTTTTCCATATTTTTCCATCTGTAAGACACCCCCATGTATACGATGCCCCCTATTTTGGGGGACTCAGATGTAAGTAAATGGGGGGAGATGGCCCTGTGTATAAGATGCCCCCTAATTTTTGACATTATTTTTTAGGAAAGAAACCTCGTATTATACATGGAAAAATAGGGTATATGCTTCATAAATAAAAATAACACTTCATAGGTCCCCAAGAACACATGGCTCTATGTGGCAAGGCCATGTTATTGCTATGTTACTCTTACTTCCAAAATGTTTCTTTGTGGAATCTATTATATTATGTCTGCAAGGGTGCACTGAACCTTCTGTTTGTTTTATTCTAACTGCAGTAATGTGCTGCACATAGTCACTGTTCTTTGTTTCTTTATTGTGTGTCTTGTTTCCAAGTTGTTTTGAAAACTCAGTAAACACATCTTTAAAAAGAAAAAGAAAAACACTCCACAAATCTGTTAACATTAGTTAATTTTAATTCTCAGTCATAGCAAAGTTGTTGTTTTTCTAGACAATTTACAGTATATTTTATCACATTTCCACTTTAAAATATAGTTTCTGTTGTTTGTAAGTGTTTGTTGACTCAATATGCAGGGACAAATGCTTATTGCACAGAAGAAAATCTGCTTCCTCTGTGTGTTTTCTGGCTTTGGGTGTTTAGGTATTGTCATGCACATGTCATCTGACACCACATGCACAAATTTTATTTTAGGTAAGAATACCCAACCATACATTGGAAATCTCATGAGGGCAGAAAATACACCCCCAAAACTGATAGCGTGATTTCCTCCCAGACATTGAATGAAGGTTAAAGAGCCCTTATGCTCAAGGTTGGTGGCCTAGTGACTGAATGGCCCATAGGCTTAATAAATATATAGTCATCTGAATGAAGAAGAAGAAGAAGAAGAAGAAGAAGAAGAAGAAGAAGAAGAAGAAGAAGTTGTTGTTCTGATACTGGCTCTATAACCTTCTACTAGATTAACAGATGGTTTGGTTTTGCAGAGCTGGCAAAAACCATTAAGCAAAATGAGGAAGTCACCTTGGGCAAGAGGCAATTTCAGTTTCTCTCTGTCTTTCATTTTCCCATTCATTAGATCAATTCTCCACATTTCTACATCAGTTTCCGTTTGCCTTTTTTTAAAGTGCTCCTGAAAATTCATTAGCATTTCCTTCCAACATGCAAAGCTTCTGTGCAATTTTGCCTAACATACACACATTTGCAAAGCAGAGTTCTGAAGATTTTTGAATGTCATTGTCACAACTATATGATCCTTTTTATGCACACTGCACCGCAGTGTATGCATTTTGGTACACATTACTTGCAATATTCAAAGAACTGCGAATTTCAAAGGCTGGCTATGTCCTACTGTTTTGAATTAGTTACATTTGTCTTTAAATGCAAATTTAAATCAAATTTATTCCTCATCCCTATCTGTATTTCGTGGCACTGTATTAAAATGTGTGCCACTCTCTTCTTGTTGTGGTTAAACTGAGAAATTACAGTTAGTTCTATTCATTCCCCAAAGCTACTGTAGCAGAGGTGGGATTAGAGCTCCAGTTTCTCATCTGTGCCCTGAGCTTTGCCCAGCACAGCCTATTCCCAATTGTTGACAGCTTCTGAAACCAGCTCATTTTCTATCTGTTCCATCAAAATGTCAATATTGGTTTTGCTTTTCAGCCAGCTGAGCCATTTAATTTCCAGCAGCAAAGGGCTATTTTTGCAAGAAGAGAGCCAAGAAGAATGGCTAATATTGCATGTTTGGGGGAAAGGACAAGTCTGCTCATATCCCAGGTCAATGCCAAAATCATTATGGGCTGACATCAGTTGAATGCTTGTGACTCTGCTTGCAATGGTACCCTGTATCTTCTGGAGCTCAAATAAAAATTAACTGAGTTTTAGATAACAGCTTTCCCTATGCTCCACATTTTTGTAATGTTTGAAAGTGTTTTATGTATCATGGCTTTACCCCAAGTAACTTTGAATATCATGGATGTTGGTGATTAGTTTATGTCCCTAACTATTTGCTATTGATCTGAAGGCCAGCAGCCCAACCTTAAAACAATTTTATAGGGGAACAAATCCCACTAAGAGCAAAGTATGTATTTTCTGGTAAATATGCTTGTTACAAAACTTTTGTTCACATGCCATATCACCAATCTTATGCATGTTTGCTGTAAGTGAATCAAGCTGAGTTTAGTGGAGCTGCTCCTAAGCATGTGTGCGGCATTAATATGAAACTGGTGTCCCTATTTTCTAGTGTCAAGGGCATAAATCCCTTTGAGATCAATGGAAATTCAAGTCAATAGGAGTGCTTTCTTGGATGGGTATCAAAAGCCAAATCAGCAATATTCAACTTATCTTATAACTGGCATTCACTGTTTCACCTAACCATCTATTAGAGAGCAATGACAATGACTTGTTCCTCTTGCCAGTCCCAATTTGTGCAGCAACTTTTCCATAAGGGCAATACTCTTTTATACCAGCTGTTTAAGATCACATCTTTTATGACCTTTCAGAATGTGGCTATAACCATATATGCTGCCACTAAGAGAAATCCAACCCTAACATAGATATATTTTTACTAGAAATGCATTTTTAAATGTTGGTTGCATTCAGATGATATATTTAAAGCGTTTCAAGATTCTGTGAGAGGTAAACTACAGTTCACAGGATTATTTGGGGAAGTCGTGTGCTTTAAATGTATGGTGCAGGGCAGCCACTATCTGAAGGAGTCCCATACAGTTTTCATTATTAACAATCACAGATGTGTAGTTTCAAAATTATCTTTTAATGTGTGTGCATACCTCTGGTGCAATCCCTTCCCTCATTGGTTTCAGCCCACATTCTGGTAGGCTGGGAAATCTGGACTCTGACACAGGCAACCTGCAGGCAGCACACTTAGGATCTCTCCGTAGTTAGGATCTCTCTAGCTCCACTAGTCACTTTTCATAGCCAGTATGTGCTGGTAATAAGCACTGCCATGATGCAGACAGCTGCAGCCTAAGACACCTGCAAGATGGAAACTGTGTTCTAGCTGTGGGTCAAGCTCAGGTCCTGCCTGCTGCATCCGAGTAAGATTGTAGCTTATGGGAAGGAAGTGAGAGCTCAGCGGCAGCAGCTCCAGTTTAAACTATTAAGCAGATTTCCCACAAAGGTAATTTTCTGCTTCCCTGACTCAATTCTATTCATCTTTTAGAAGGTAATTAGTATCCCTTCAGTGTGCCTTTATGCCCAACTAATTGCACCTTGGTTCGCAAGTTAAAGTTAATGCCTACCCATTTAAGCTAGAGCAGTAATATCCAATTAGGAATGAGCCCAGGCAGAAATGTATACTGGGGTACCAGGCTCTGCCTTGCTGGTTTGATATGCTTTTCTGGTTCGCACCAGTAAAAACATTATAGTTTGATGTCTATGTTATGCCTGAGCTTTCACACCTCTTTCTAATGAGGCTGTTTGCAATGCACAGGTCATTCTGCCCTTCCCTGCTCAACATGAAGGTCTCAGGACCTTGCTGGAAAGGAAGAGCATTCTGCTCCAGCACTCATGTGAGCTAAAAACGCATAGGGACTGTTTGTTTCGGGCTGTGCTGCGGTATGATGTTCTTTGGATGTAATATTAGGATAGATTGCAACATATTTTGTACATTGCAAAAGTGCTCTCCAGTCCCCAGGCAGGATTTAAATTCCAAAAGCTGGATCACTTGTGTTATAACATACTAGATGGCCAGGGCTGGATTTAGAGGCAGGCAGCCAAAGCAAACGCCTGGTGTAGCAAACTGGGAGTCCCTTCTCACAGGCTGCCGGCTCAACAGCTGAAACAAATAGTACATAAGAAGCAGCCTTGTTTTGAGTCAGTAACCATTTATTCATCTAGCTCATTATTGTCTACAGCAGCTCTGGAGATACTAGCGATTGAACCCAGGACCTTCTGCATGCAATGCAGATGCCCTATCACTAAGCTACAGTCTTCGCCATAGTTAGTACAAAGAGTTAATCTTCTCCTGCAAATCTAGCAATACTAACCTGCATCACAAGCATTGCATTAATATTGAGTTGGTGGGTGTTTTTGCAGGAAAAATGTACATCAGGTGCCATTCAACAAATGCTGCAACATGAGCAATTGTGATCGGATCATCCATGTGTGTAAATATATCATCATAAGATAAATCATGTAAATAAATCATGGTATATCATAGTAATGAAGGGAGATAGGAATAAAGCGTTCGAAAGTTGAATAAATGGAGGGGGTGCAGAGTTTCTCCACTCAATGGTCCCAGTCAGTCTTGGAAGCCTGAGAGTTGTCCAGATCACCGCTATATAGCTTGTTCTGTTTGCTCAGGACAAATCCTGAGGAATTCCAGGAACACATATTATGTGCATTCTGATTCACTGCACAGTACCAGGGCTTCTACGGTCATCTTTTGTGAACAGCTTAACCTGCAGAAATGCATACATTTTAAATTTTCTGTCCTTTGCTTCTGCTTTTTGCAAGAATAGCATGGAACAAAGGTATGAAAAGACAGCCTAGCTGAAAAGGAAATAGAAGCATAATATCTGAGAAACATAAATGGCCTTAAAATCCAGGCAATATGGAGAAATGGTACTTCACAGAGCCATGACAGTTGTTACGATGGCAGAAATTGCCAGCTTTTGTATAGACCCTGGACCATTTCAAAGCACACTGAAAACACAGACATTACCTACTGTAGTAAAGAGGAAAGTGTCAGGAAAAGTTTCAGTTGCTAAATGTGTATTTTTGTCAGAATACTGATAAAAGCACAGGAGCAGGGCCAGTAAAAAGGTGGCAACATCCAGGAGAACAGATACCAAAGTAATAGAATTTATTAACTATTATCCTTTTCTAAAGAAATAATAATAATCTGCACATTGTGGAACTCTGAAAAAGGAGTTGCCGAGGGTAAAAAGATCTTCCTATCCTGAGAACTTCAATATTTACCTCCATAAACTTTCTGAAGGATCAGCCCTGTCATCTAGAGGAAACGGTAGAAATAGCCTTTTTGAAAGGAGAAAATCCATTTGGCATCAGCAGGTGCAGCCAAATGAGTCACAGCTGCACAGGTGATCACCTGGGAATTATTGTGCCTCATTTGACTAAATGATTCACTCTCAGTCCCTTGGGACTTTCCTTCCCCAAAGAAGCATGTTTCTCCTTGGAGAGGTCTTTGAACTTTACTTACCGAGTATAATTGCTCCATCTGTGATGGAAAAGACTAGCCATCATAAGTGGAGGCTTAAGTAAGTGTATTTAACTGTACCTCTGAAAACAAACCAGAGTAACGCTTTGTAACTCATTTCCATGTTCAAACATCTCTTGGGGATCTTTGATTTCATTCCCAGGAGAAGTGCTGGAGCACACTTCTCCTGGGAATGTAGTTTGCTGCCATCATTTCCCAAAGGTATAGTATGATGGGGTGTTTCTCTCACAGCTCTTGGTCAAGTAATTTCAAGCAATATGTCATTCCCCTGACACTTCTCTTTTTATGGTACCAGATTGAGCTAATTCATAGTAGTGGTATATTGCTTGTCTCATCTTAAGGCTGTAATCCTGTGCATTCTTGCTTCTGAAGTAAATCCTCAAGGGCAGTGTCCAGCATTGTACCAGAGAACGCACTGCGACATCCCTTCCTCTCCTCCTACTCCAGCCCCATTTCCATAAATGGAAGTCCATTGCATGAACAGACTGCGATTGTTTGATGTCACCCAAGGAAATCAGCACATCTTAATAAACATGCATAGATTCAATATGCAAGTACATATCCAGGTAGTCTTTTTCTTGACAGTTCAATCTATTCATATATGATAGTATCATATCCACATCCCTAAATAATAGTAAATAATAAAAGCTTCACCAGTTTCCGACCCCTGTACATATGACACAACAGAGAGCCGGACTAGATGTGACAACAGGGGCTGCATTTGTCTGCCCCATTTAAGTATGAAATGGAATGGATAGAGGATCTGTTTAACACTCTCAACCCCCCTGGCTAGCTTCTGGCTTTGGAGCTGGGCTGAAGGAGAAACAGAGTTTTGGCAATAGAGTGCAGTGAGATAAGGTGAGGAAAGGAGTGGTTAATCATTATTTTTATTTTTAAAAATTACAACCATGAAAAAGAAATAGCAACCCCCCCCCAAAAAAAACCCCCATGCAGTACATCCTTGCTGTTATCATTAATTTTGTTCTACAACCATGGAATGAATAGTAGATGGATCTCTGGTCTAGTTGAATTATTCCTTTTTGTTCCCACCCCCTTTATACATGCATACATGTATATTGTAAACTGCCTGGTACAGATATTTAATAAATGATGATGATGATGATGATATACAAGGGAGACACTTGAATAGGAAAAATGGCTGCCACTTCATGTCTCGTTTGGCCTTGAGTGTTTGCAAATTTAAATGTTGCATGGGTATATTTGCCAAGGAGCCAAGATTAGCTGTGTCCTCTCGTCTGTGAAAATCCAAGTTTGCTGTGATGTAATGTGTCAAATGTCCCTTAGAAGGCTATTTGTTATCGTGCAATGCTACCTATTGCTGCTACGCCTTTTATTTTGTAGAATGAAGTTCCTTTCCTGTTGTCCCATGTCCCTCAGGCCCTTGAGACTTCCTTTCCTCAAAGGTGCCTGTTTTTCCTCTGAGAGGTCGCTGAACTTTGCTTACTGAGCACAATTGCTTTACCAGTGATGGAAAAACCCAGCAGTTCAGAGTGGAGGGTTGGGTAGGTCTACGAATATGTGGACTTATATTCCCTGTGTTTCCCACAGTAGTACTTAACATGAGTTCATCTATCATTTATGTTTGGCGTTTTCAAGATGGAATATCTCTTTCTTTGCTGAAATGAAATGGGGCTTTTCTTCGGAATAAAAAAACACCATTATGCTGGAGCAGTTATTGGTTCTTTCAGATGTTTGTCTTACTTATTCCTTTTCACTTCCCCTCTTTTGGCTCAGCTGTGCACAGTTTCTGATGTCAGCACGGCTGTTTGCCTGCTGCTGCTTTTTTTATGAATGACACATTATAAGATGCAATTTATTGTATTAATACTGTTTTGCTGGCCTGGCATCCCTTAGGTTGCTGCAGCTGATTAAGCATGGACCATAATGTAGCCTGATTATGGGTATATAAATAAATAAATGGATGACGTATAAATCTTCGACTTCTCATTTTATTAAGTCAGAAATGAATTGTTTCCCTCTGCACAGGATGCAACTAGCTGTAATTATGTCCTATTACTTCTAAGTAATGTGTCAGTGTTTCTTCGTTTCATCCTTTTCAAGAAGCTGCATATTAACTTATTTTTCATTAGCAGGGAGAGGCAAATTAGACAATGGGCCCTGGCGCTCAGTAATTTTAAAGCAAGCCCAGTGGGGTGGAGAAACAAGATATTGTGTAAATGTTTTGAAGAGGGTAGGAGTAAAGTGCTAGAGGACTTGACTAAAATGCAAGTGACCTTTTGAAATATAATGGGAGATTCCCTTAGCTTGGTTGGGTGGCTGTCTGGCTTTATATAAAAGCAAATATCAATTTAGATTCTTAATTGACTTTGTGTTTGGTTAGTGTATCCCTTTTTCTCTTAATGTCCCTGTAATGAAGAAAGCTATTAGCAACACCAAATGTCACTCTGCTTAGCACTGCACATGCTCCAAATGAGTTAACGGGCTAAGGCATACTTATATTTACTTAATACCAGTCTGGAGAGATGCTGCTGGAGATACCAGTGGAAACGATGCTCAGCCTCGGGTGGGGATATTTTAAAATAGGATAACAAAATGGCAGAAAAATGGCCCACACACCAGCAGCTTCCCTAGGAACACTGACAAAGCTTGCCAGTCAGGGAATGTGCAGTCAATTATACCCACATTTCATGTAGCCACAGCAGCAAAACCATGAACGTATGATGATTAGGGCACACTCCCAGCATCACTACAGACACAATACTAGAGTGTGCCCACTCCACAGAGCACAGAATTGGGAAATGGGCAAAAGGAGTTCAAATGTCACCAAGGGAAGCAGCCAACATGTGCCCACCTACCCAGTGGCGTAGCGTGGGGGGTGCCAGGGGGGCCAGCCGCACCGGGCACAACATGGGCGGGGGGCGCGCTCGCACTAGCAGCTCTCTGCCCCTACTAAAATCCACGGGTTAGGGAGCCCGCGCTCGCTTGGCTTGGCGAAGAGGTCGCGGAAGGGGGAGAGCGAAGCCTTCTGCCGCGGGCAAAAAAAGGAGAGGAAGCCGGGTGGGCTGGCTGGCTGGCGGGGGTCTGGCTGCGCCTGCTGCTGCCGTTGCCGCTGCTGCTGGGCTTTAACAGCTTGGCGAAGTGGAGGGAGAGGAGCTTTATGGTAATTACGGCTCTCTCTCCACTGGCCGCCTGGGTAGTGAGCCGAGCCGAGCCGGGAGTCTGGCAAGGGGGTGGGAAGAGACTTTCCCCCCTTTTTTCCACCTCGCCTGGTCAAAAAGGAGAGCGGAGTCTCCTCAGGGCGCCCTCAGGCAGGGCAGGGCAAGGCAAGCAGAGCGAGGAGGAGAGAGAGGGGAAGGGGGGGAGCAGCTAGGAAACGCCACGGTGTGGAGGGGGAATCAATTAAGGAGAGAAAGCGAAAAGCCTTGGAGAAAGGGAAAAAAGGAAAGAAAAGAGGCAGCTCCGGGAGAGCGCAGGGAAAGAGAAGCCTCGCTGCTGCTGCTGCTGCTTGGGAGAGTAAATTACTGTACTTGCCTTGCCCCGGGTTAGGGGGCGCAAATCACTTGCCTTGCCCCGGGTTAGGGGGCGCAAATTACTTGCCTTGCCCCGGGGGCTGATAACCCACGCTACGCCGCTGCACCTACCTTTTGCATACCTGGGGAAAATGTATTGTCAGGGACAAAACAGAGGATGCTCCTAGGATTCAGGCCTACACTGCAAGCTCCACAGAGTTGTTCCCTAACTACTTAGCCACAGCAATTGGACACATCCAGACCCAGCAGGTCCCAGAGCACAGTTGCTGCAGACAGGAATCTTGTGTATCACATAACGGAGGCTCCTTGTTTTAACCAGGGGTCAGCAAACCTTTTCAGCAGGTCCACTGTCCCTCAGACCTTGTGGGGGGCCGGACTATATTTTTTGGGGGGGATGAATGAATTCCTATGCCCCACAAATAACCCAGAGATGCATTTTAAATAAAATCACACATTTTACTCAGGTAAAAACTCCAGGCAGGCCTCACAAATAACCCAGAGATGCATTTTAAATAAAAGGACACATTCTACTCATGCAAATACATGCTGATTCCTGGACCGTCCGTGGGCCAGATTTAGAAGGTGATTGGGCCAGATCCAGGTAGTTTGCCTACCCATGTATGCATACGAGGAAAGGGGAAGACTCCTTCCCTGACACACTCAGGCACACCTGAGCCAACTGGGGTGCTGCGTAGGCCAATAGCCCAGGCCATGCAGCCCTTTTGGCCCAGTCCAGTCCCTCTCCTTGGCAATCCACCCTGCACCCTTGCCAGCCATTTTGTCTGCCAGGTGACATCATTATAGGACTCATTGCTCCACCCCTCCTTATACCTGTCACTCCCACCCTCAGCCAACGCCCTCATCCACTCTGACATCCATCTGCCTATGGTAACTAAGGAATTATAATGCAGTGCATGTTGGCTCACTAATTGAACTACTGATATCTCTGGACTTGGACTTTTTATGGCTGGGGTTTGTTGTTTTGTTTTTACAATTCAATAAGCTTTCTCCCACTAGTTCACACTGTTGGAGAGGTCGCCTTAGCGGCAGACTTTTTAAAAAGTCAGTACTGGTTACAGTTCTGTCTTACTAGCTCCTGGGAATTAAAATAACAGGCAGCCTTGTAGAGGAGCCACTGTAGTGTGAAATGCACAAGGCCGACCCATAATAAAACAGTGCTTTCCTCCAGCAACTGTGAACAAGAATAAGCAGACCCTTGCAACTCTTCAGAGCAATCACATGACAAGGCAGAGCAGCTTTTTGAATGAGGATGAAACCAGCCAGCTTCCCCCATGGAAGGATGACCTTTAAAGGTTCAGCGTGAATGGCAACAGTATAGAATGGCTTCTGACTCCAAGGAACTGATGGGGCAAGGCGTTCGTCAGGGGTTAGTTGCCAGCAGCCACTCCATTACAGAAAAGTCATAATGCAATGCAGCATTCTGACTTCAGCTGCTCCAGGGAAGGCAATTTCTTGACATTTCAGGGCAGCAAGAAAGCGGTCTTCATCCTTGCAGACTTTGCCAGCACTGCTTTCATCTCCGTTTTCCCGGCTTCACAAAGGCAGTGCTTAATTTCTAAAATAAAAGGAGGCAGTGCCTGAGGCTGCCTGGAAGGAAGGTGGTCATCCATCATCTATAAAAAGCACACACTTTCCCCACAATGTGATGGCACAGGTATAATGCCAAACCATATTTTGGTACTAGGCAGATCAGCCTGGCAGATTGCCAGGCTGCCTCTCCTTCATGTGTGTCAGTTGCCCTCTTCTTTCCTTTCCTAGTTTGAGGGTGACCACAATTTACCATATCATCTGAGCTGGCAAAATATTGTTCACAAACCATGATCAAACCTTGGTTTACAGGGCAAGTGCAAACCAGTTTGCCAGCTAGATTAAATGACAAATTGTGGCTAGATTCAAAACAGAAAGGGGGGGAGGGGATTGCTAGAGGGCAGACGAAGTGGAGAGTGTGCAAGCTTAAGACATAGGTATGTAATGTCTAACCATGGTTTGTTGTTACATCAGAACCATCCCCCAGAATGTTCAGCAGCAATGTGCTTCATTCAGCCTTTCAACTTCAGTGCATGCAAGTTTAACAGCAAGTTAGGATTCTTTTCTTTTACAATGCTGTCTTACAACAGCTAAATTGTGTGCATATTTGAAGAGCCTTCATTTAAGCATGAAGTCACTGATACCACATCAGTGACTTTGATACTGCCAGGCACCAGTGAGAGTAAATAAAATCTTGTCTAAACCATGTCTGCTTCAATGTAGGTTATATTAATTTTTTTCAAAGCGCTTTAGCTCTCAGAAATTTAATATTGTGATGTCACTTGTAAGACAAGTAATTGGATAGGGAGATAGCTGTACAGAAAATAAGATTAAAGGAAGAATTTGAAATAACGTAGGTTCTTTATTTCCTTTTCATCGTGAATCTGGCTCAGGAGGCTTGGCAAGTTGTGGTGACGTTTAAGCTCTTGCCTCTCCCTCCCCCCCTGCAGAGGGAGGGGGGCTGGTCAGGGAAATGAATCTTGCAGAGCACCTAGAGGAAGAAAGGGCAAAAAAAGAATAGAGGAAAAAGCCCTCTTTGTTAAAATAAAACAGTAAGTCACAGGGGGGTTGTTTGGTTTGTGTTTGTTTTTCAGGCAAACTCCTCAAATCCCAAATCTTCTGAGGTCTCAGTAGCTTCCAGAGGAGAGGAATGAAAAGCCTTTGATGAGATAAGAAAGGAGCATATAGTAGCACATGTTTGAAGCGGCTGCCTTGTTCTGCTGTTAAATATTCTATAGAACCTCTTCTTAAATGCAGAAGGCAGGCTGTCAAAGCAGCAAAAAAAAAAGAAGAAAAAAAGAGTAATACTCTGGACACTGAAAAAAAGAAAAGAAAAAAGATGTTATATCCATTTCTGTGTGAAATTTCATTAAGCCGGAAATGGCTTGGGAGAGGCTTGAACTAACTTTTTCTTCTTATGAGGGGGTTAACTGCCCTGGGTGCTGATGACAAATGAAATGCCCAGCATTCATAATCCTTCTTCCTGTCAGCCTGGAACACATTCTGTCACACATTCTGCAACATTTACATTTACATATTGAGTGGTACCAGTAATATGTGGTACCAGTAATATGTACTAAGTAATATTACTTTTATTTTTGATTGATTATGCCCTGCATTTTTACCAACAGCTACGTTTGGCAGCCTATGCAAAATCAGTGTAATATAAAGCAAGATGAACATACAACCTTTAAGCCCAAAAGCATGGTTGAAGGGCTGTAACCCTTTCCCACTCTTGCCCCCTAGCAACTGTGATATCCAGCAGCCTAAACATTCTCACCTTAGGGTAGGGTAGCAGTTGGCCAAAGTCAACAGAACACAAACTATCCAAATTTAACTGCTTATACCAGAGGTTTTCAACCTTTTTGGGTCCAACTACATTCTTTCTGCAGCACCCCTGTGGGGCTCAGGAGCCTAGTTATCTCACCCCTTGCCTACAGAGCTGGCAGCCTCTCACCCTTTTCGAACGTCCTGCCTTGTGGAGTATTCCCTCAGCCTCCTCTTCTCTCCCCTCTCCTTGGGAGTCGCCTGGGCAGCCGCAGTTGCCCCCCCCCCCACGGTCTCTGAGCTGCCTCCCCACCCCACCCCAAAGAAAGGTGCAACCTCAAACTACCCTACACGGGCCTGGGAAGCATCCCCCAGAGGTACCATTTGCATGGTGATCTTGTAGCCACGGCTGCTGCAACAAACAGCTATGCAAGCCTTTGGGAGGCAGAGACACAAGAGGGTATCAGAGGAGGGAAGGAAGGAAAGAGGGCCAGAGGCAAACTAAGGCTTGGGGGGCGGATCCGGCCCAATCGCCTTCTAAATCTGGCCCGCGGATGGTCTGGGAATCAGTGTGTTTTTACATGAGTAGAATGTGTCCTTTTATTTAATTTCTGGGTTATTTGTGGCACCTGCCTGGTGTTTTTGCATGAATAGAATGTGTGCTTTTATTTAAAATGCATCTCTGGGTTATTTTTGGGGCACAGGAATTTGTTCATTCCCCCCCAATAAAATCTGGCCCCCCACAAGGTCTGAGGGACAGTGGACCAGCCCCCTGCTGAAAAAGTTTGCTGACCACTGGTTTAGAAGGCTGTGGCCATTCAAGAATATTTCAAGGTGCACATTCCTTTGGGGTGCTGTCCAGCCCTATAGAGCCTTACTGTTTTCCTGTGTGAACTAAGCCTAAATACATAGTGTGAAAGAAATGCATTGTACTGTTTTGTATTAGCAAGATATATACACCTGATGTATATGTTTGTAGCTGAGATTTACCACCCTAATTTGGGGACTGCAAGTCACCTGGCTAGAGGTTATATCTGCTCAGTAACTTGCTTTGGCTTCCAAATCAGGGAAGGATTTCACACAAAGGATGAACAGATCAAGGTATGATCTCAGGATACAAAGGGAACATCTTTATACAGTTATAACTAAAGGTAGGGGAAGTAGATTGTGTTTATTGCTAAGTTTGTTTTGACTGATGTTTTGCTCCATGCAAAAATTGCTTGTATACTAGTAACCTTCCTGTTTCTTTCTAAGAATCTTTTTTGTTTATAAAAAGAATTCAGTAAACTTTTATCTTCATTTTATCAAAATGCTTGTGGTCTCCAATTGTACACCACCCATATTTGAAGCCAAGTCACAAAGCTTCTGTGCTGTTTGGTGGGAGGCGGGGTGCAGGGAAACAAAAAAATTTCACTTAGTAGCGGCAAGTTCTTAAATGGAGAGTGTGGGCAAGCAGAGGAGCGCACACTTTTGTGGCTGGATCTCCCTCCCCATTGTAACACAGGACCCAGGGAAGCTGGTGTATCATGACACATAGTAAACATCCCTGTAGTTACACACTGCAAGGAAAAGTTGGCAATGATGGACTAGGGGTCTTTCATGATTTGTTTGCAGGGAGAGTAGACAACATTGGCTATTTAAGGAACATTCAGTCCAAATTGTTGGTATGGAGGTTAGATGATGGTATGTTAAATCAAGGGTTCTCCCACACTTTTCACTGCATTTCCCCTCACTTTTCTTACTGCAAAAAGACTGATCATTTGGAGAAACAGGTTCTTGCACAAGACCTCCCAAGCAACTATAATTACACAACCTGGTACAGTATATTTTGGACTCCTACCTTTGAAAAAAAACAGCATTCAGAAAGTGCCCCTAGCTTTTTCTTTTCAAAAAGAAGCTTGTCTGACATTACTGGTCTTCTCACCAAGCAATCCCAGTAAGCTTCTGAGGAATTAGATACTTCCCCAGAACACAGTTTAAAAATAACTGGCCTATAAAATATGACTGCAGTATCCTTAGCAGGCTTTTAAAACAGTGGTTTTATGCAGCATTCATTTGTTTATTTTATTTCATCAGTGGATGACTTCCCACTCAACATCTCAAAGAGATGTTAACAAGAAAAACATCAACAATAAAACTGTATATAGAATAATTTCATAGATAAAAATGTTTTATTATATTGATTATATAAAAACAGTTTCTAATTAACTACAGATACAGGCAAGAATAAAAACAATCTCTGCCTTAAAGGGTTGTTGAAAAAGGAAGCTCTTAAATAGGCGTCGAAAATAGAGACAGCACCTGCCTGGTAGGTAATGGCACAAATTGTCCCACAAACACATTTAAAAAGCCATAGAATGTTAATCAGCTGAGTGTCTGGTTGAAGAGAAATGTTTTCACCTGGTGCCTAAAGATATGTAATAAAGGTGCCAGGCAAGTCTCCCTGGGGAGAGCATTCCACAAACGGGGAACCACTGCAACCCTTTGAACCTCTCATGGAGGAGGCACACAAAGAAGGGCCTCAGATTATGATCACAGGGTCTGGGTCAATTCTTAAGAGGAGAGCCCACACCTTCAAAAGGCCATTTTGTGATACCAGAGGAATAAATTCAGAGGGTGGCAGAACTATAATATTCAAAATATCTTTGTTTACATGCCTGCTACCTTTTTAAGGTGCAGGCATGAAATGTTTGAGGCATACACCTTAAAAACACATGATGTTGAATCTGTCCTCAGAGCTGCAATATTAAGATAGATGGGTAGAATCCACTGCTCTTCTCCGCTAATGCTGTTTTCATGTAAACTGCTTAATATGGTTTTTGATTACTTCTGGGCGGATTTTATTTTGTGGGATTAGAGGTGGTAAGGGCACTTTTGCCCATTATTCTTCCTCTTCTTGGCATAAATTATTTTTACCCTGTGCTCCCATATCTCTCATCTTTTTGAATGCCAACAATATGTCTGTGCCAGGAAGAGTAACTCTAGATCTCTGATTATATTCTGGTCAGTGAGTGGGATGGCTTAATCTGCCTGAGCAGTTTATAGCATTGGGCATTAAACGTGCTATACGCCCACATGATGCTATTTTGAAGACAAACTCCCTTATCCTGACAAGGACCTGATTTTCACACAGCCAGAACAAAAATTGGTTCCAACTATCCCAAGAACCACAGAGCTGCTGTGCTTTCAGAACACAGCAGCTCTTCCTTCTAGGGAAACTTTTGCGGATGGTCTATTCTGTGAACCTCCCTGAAATCTTTTGATGAAGGGTGGTATATGAATAAGTAAATGTTTATGTGCCATATTAATCCATATTTTCCAAATAAGAGGACACTTTGGATTAGCAGAGACTAAGAAACTAGGGAAAGACTCCTGTACCCACAAGGATATGATTAAGTTCATAGCTTAATCCCTGAATTTGTTTTCTATACAGGAGCTCAAATCCAAAACATAAAAATTAGCAATAAAGGTTGGAATAGTTCCAGCTGTGTGCAGGATGTCATTTCCTCAGCCTGTTTTCCCCTTCATCTGGATTTATGATGTACAGTATATAAGCTACCTGGCTGGAGGGTATCTTCTCATTTAAGAAATTAATTAAGAAATTAAGGCTGCAATCCTATGTCCACTTATTAGCAAGTAACTCTCCCACTGAACTGAGGAGTAATATTCTGAGTAAACATACATAGGATTGCAGTGTAAATACAGGATTTGGCAATCCATAAAATCTGAATGAATGGGTATGGAACTCTCTGCCACATTGAGGAAGTGTGAAAAGGAGAGTCCTACACTCCCATGGATTATTTCTCTCTCTCTGCTGTAGTTTCTGCCTGTGCAGAAGAGATCATAACTTGCCTGCCCATGAAAAAGGGATTGAGGTATTAAAAATGCATTCAGAATCGTGAGATGCTTGGATTGCTGCAGCAACAGAGACCAGATAAGTCTATCTAGGTGTAGAGAAGCCTGCTGAGAGCCCTACTGATGCTCTGATAGTAATCCAGGCAGCTGCGTATCTTCAAAAGGTTGAACTCTATATGAGAAGCTTTTGCTTCAGCAGGAGACAAGACAGGCATGGACAGAATGATGGTGTTGGCAGGTCACAAATGCTCATTTTGAAGGGGGGGGGGAACCACCAAGAGCAGCTTTTCCACCCTCACCCACTCTATATACACACACTTCTTTTTTCTCTTCTGCTTTTGGTTCAGAGCCTTGAGGGCAAATAATGTGCTTTTCTCTTTCTCTGCTTCCAGTCATGTGCTCCTCTTTTTAAAATTAATGCTAGAGAGAATCGGGCTTTTATTAACAATATCCCTACTTCAGAATTCAATGGAACATTGAATGTTGCTGTTTCTAGTTTAAACACTAGCAAAAATGGAGATAAGCAAAGCAGCAGCATGGGAAAGAGTTGTCCAATTTGCCTTACCTTCCACCTACATTGCACACATTCTCTGTTCTCATAAGCACAACACTGCAATAGGACACCCGGATTCCTACCTCACCCAGATTCCAGAAGTTTTAGATGGAAGTGCATATATCTGTAAGTACTGTGGGAAACTGCAGTCCTATATACACTTACCTGGGAGTAAGTCCCAATGACCATTTTGTGAGTTTGCTGGATTTCATCTTCTGTTGCACCTCATTGCTCCTGTGGTTTTAATATTTATCATTGCATTAGTATTGCTTTGACATATTCTGCCCGGAGAGTTTTTAACTGAAGGGTAACACACACATATCCGAAATAAATAAATGAAGGATCCCTATGAAATTAGGGCCTGCTTCTCTGGGAGAGTAGCTATTAGGTGAGAAAGATTCGTGTAAATGAGCCTGGACTCTGCCCATGTGATGGCTTTATTTACACTACCCACAGGCATTGGATCACATTATGAGAAAGCAGCACTTATGATGCTGATGGTGTAATGAATGTGTGCATGAGAGAGAGAGAGAGAGAGAGAGAGAGAGAGAGAGAGAGAGCATATAGAGCAGGGGTGACTGACTGTGACTCTCCAGGTGCTACTGAACTACAACTTCCACCAGCGAAAGCCAACATGGCAGATGGCTAGGGATGATGGGAGTTATAGGCCAGCCATATCTGAAAGGAGGGATAGACTTCTGGTCTAACAGTATGGAGCACCCCTTAATTAGAAACATTTTTATTTACAGTGGTACCTCGGGTTACATACGCTTCAGGTTACATACGCTTCAGGTTACAGACTCCGCTAACCCAGAAATATTACCTCGGGTTAAGAACTTTGCTTCAGGATGAGAACAGAAATCGTGCTCCGGCGGCGCGGTGGCAGCAGGAGGCCCCATTAGCTAAAGTGGTGCTTCAGGTTAAGAACAGTTTCAAGTTAAGAACACACCTCCAGAACGAATTAAGTACTTAACCCAAGGTACCACTGTATATCAAATGTACCCATCCATGCAAGGCTTTCCACTTGTGCAATGGAATCCTCCTCCATCTTCTCCCCCTGTGCACCTGCTAAATAAGTTCTGGATGTTTTCCCAACCCTCTGGAGAACATTTTGGGAGGGTCAGGGGAGTATGAGGGGAAAATGAGAGGGGGCGTTCTGTTGCACAAGCAGAAATCCTTTCACTGATGAAACAGGTTAGTTGGAGACTACCCTTCTTTTTGCTGAATCATTCATAGCGCTCCTTCTCTGCATTATGCTTTCACTTTCATACTCCTCACTTTGCTGGAAACCTTTTCTGTGCTTGTTGGGTCTCTAACGACCAGCCTGCCTCTCTGCATAAGCTCCATGTGTACATATCCTCTATCTCTTCTGTTCTTCACAGCCAGCTACAATAATAGCTCAGCTGAGGACCTTAGCAAAGCGGAGTTCTTTGTATTCCAATGGGAAACATAAGCTGTTTGATATTTATTACCAAAGCTCCAGCTGAGGAGGTGCAGCCTGATCAGTGTGGGCCATTCTGCTTTATGTCAGATGAATATGGAAATGTTGAATTTCCTCTGCAAGGGTTTGGGTTTTATTGGAAATTATTAGGCTTTTATTACAATGTTCCAGATTTTGTTTTCCTGCAAGAACCTTAAAAGTTCATTTAAAATAGAGAACCTTTGTTGCAAGTAGAAGCTAATGTTCTAGTGAAGGCTAGTTCTAATAAGCCTTATTAAATAAGGGCTCTGGCTTGGTGAAGAAGAGCCTGGCTAATGAATAAGCTGTAGCTGAAACACCAGAAGCAGGCATTACCACAAAGCCTTTCCTCTTATTTTGAATAGTTTTCATGCTTTAGAACAGGGGTGGCTGCTCTGTGGCCCTCCAGATGTTATTCAATTTATCCAGTTACTCATGGCAGGAAATTCACCAACAATGAAACATCTAAAACATGTAAACACCTAAAAACATGTTGCTGAATCACAACCCTCATCAGCTGCAGATTGCATGGCCAATTGGCAGTGATCGTGGGAATTGTAGTTCAGTCACAGCCTTCCAGAGCAGGGGTAGGCAACCTGAGGCCCGGGGGCTGGGTGCCGCCCAATTGCCTTCTAAATCTGGCCCGCAGACGGTCTGGGAATCTACATGAGTAGAATCTGTCCTTTTACAGTGGTGCCTTGGGTTAAGTTCTGAATTCGTTCTGGAGGTCCATACTTAACCTGAAACTGTTCTTAACCTGTAGCACCACTTTAGCTAACGGGGCCTCCTGCTGCTGCCATGCCGCCGGAGCACGATTTCTGTTCTCATCCTGAAGCAAAGTTCTTAACCCGAGGTACTATTTCTCGGTTAGCGGAGTCTGTAACCTGAAGCGTATGTAACCTGAAGCGTATGTAACCTGAGGTACCACTGTATTTAAAATGCATCTCTGGGTTATTTGTGGGACATAGGAATTCGTTCACCCCACCCCACCCCCAAAATATATAGTCTGGCCCACCACATGGTCTGAGGGACAGTGGACCGGCCCACGGCTGAAAAAGGTTGCTGACCCCTGTTCCAGAGGGTCACAGTTTAGCCACCACTCGTTTAGAAATATATCTACTTTTAATGCCCATGTTGATACAATTGAAGCCACACTTTTCAGAGTGTTCAGTGGATGGTGTTCTGTAGCCACCTTCCTATTACTGCTTCATTGATTCCTTTTGTTTCTTAAATGCAGTTCAATATTTTCTCCTCAGAGCAATAGAAGGATTCTTTGCTTAGTTCATTAAAGATACTAGAGAAGTGCCTGTCATTTCCCCAGTTAAGTGCATCTCCCATGGTGTGGGAGAACAGCAGGCTACCAAAAACATTGATTTCATAAACTCAAGACTTTTATTTTAGTTTCTTCACTGAATGAAGTACTTAGTGATGTACAAAACAAAGTAATTCATGCCAGTTCACCCAACTATATAAGCATATCTAAACTCCAAACTTGTATATTGGTTTTATACCACTTTCACCATCATGGCTTCCCCCAAAGAATCCTGGGGACTGTAGGTTTTGAAAACACAGGTTTTGAAAATTATGTAAGAGATCTCTAGGCTTCTCCCTTGCAGAACTACAATTCCCAAGATTCTAGAGGAAATGGCTGTTAGACAAATTTAAATCTCTAGTCTGGACATACTCAAAAGGCACTTCCAGACTGTCATGGTTTGGGAGATGGGATTGAAACACATACTGGCAAGTTGGGTTGCACAATTAAAGTGGCTATGGCACTTTTGCCCAACAAACCCTCTTGTAAAAATATCACACTTGTTACAGAAAGTGATGGGGGAAAGCAGTGCAATAAAAATTGCTAGAAGCAGCATCATATGCCCTCTGCAAACAAATCATAATGAATCCTAAATAAGCAGAGGACATTGAATAACCTTCCTGCATAATTTGTGCCAACAAATCAAAATTATTGCTCAATAAAGAGATTGTCTGGAAGTGAGGACAATCACATGCTAAGTGCAGCTATTAGGGGTTTAGTTCTATGATGGAAAAGTTCAGAAGACACCAGTCAGATATACAGAAAATAACTCTCAAACAAAACAGAACAGCAACAGGAAGCTTCTGACTCCACCCAGATACAATTAAGTCCAGTGCAACCTTGTGGCTAAGCCATGTAAATAACACCTTGGTAGGACTTCTACGTACAAAAGGGCATAGTCATCTATGGCCTATGCTGATCATGTGATTTGAGCTTGAACTATACTGGTGCAGCAGTTAGGAATATGTGTCAACCTGGTTGAATTTGTGTGATCCTGATGTATTGCACTTTTAAGTTTGGAAAAAGGAAAGGAGGAGCCTGGAGTTCATATGCTCGGTGGTCATGGTTTATTTGTTCTTTTCTTTTTTTTTCTTTTTGGTGTTCTGGTTTCTATTTTGCACATGTAATTAGTGATAGAGGTGCAGGCCTTCCCCCGCCACCGTGGGAGAACCCATAATGAGTGTGCATGCAGTATTATCCTGTAACTTTAGATTGGAGGAAGTTTATGCATATGTATTGCTCTAACAGATAACAGCTATGTATATTAAGCAGGCTCCACCCTTTTGGGCTTTGCTCAGCTTTTGGAGAGTGATCCCACTGAGCCTTTATTGCTAGCAATAAACACCCTTTTGTTATTCCTCAATGCTGCTAGAGTTTTTCCTTTCAGCCCAGAGATTTATTTTACTACAAGCAGTGGCGTGGCGTGGGGGGTGCAGGGGGGGCCGGCCGCACTGGGCGCAACATCTGGGGGTTAGGGTTAGGGAGCGCAAATCCACGGGTTAGGGGGCGCAAATCCACGGGTTAGGGGGTGCAAATTACTTGCCTTGCCCCGGGTGCTGACAACCCACGCTACGCCACTGGCTACAAGCTAAGCCAAGGTTTAGAAGGGATGCGGGGGTGCTGTGGGTTAAACCACAGAGCCTAGGGCTTGCCGATCAGAAGGTCGGTGGTTCAAATCCCCGCAACGGGGTGAGCTCCCATTGCTCGGTCCCTGCTCCTGCCAACCTAGCAGTTCGAAAGCACATCAAAGTGCAAGTAGATAAATAGGTACCGCTCCGGTGGGAAGGTAAATGGCGTTTCCGTGCACTGCTCTGGTTTGCCAGAAGCAGCTTAGTCATGCTGGCCACATGACCCGGAAGCTGTACGCCGGCTCCCTCGGCCAATAAAGCGAGATGAGCGCCACAACCCCAGAATTAGTCACGACTAGACCTAATGGTCAGGGGTCCCTTTACCCTTTTTAAGCCAAGGTATGGCTGAGCACATTATCCAAAGCCAGGCTCATGCTTAAACTCTCTCCTTGCTACCATGAGCTGTAGCCAAGGTTTGTTAGGAAAGAGAAAGCTTAACCATGAACCCAGGATTGGACAACACACTAAGCCAAACCTTGTCTTCACTCAGCACCGGGCAGAAGTAAAAACAAACAAATAAGGGAGTAGCAAAATGGCTGCATTCTCCCCTCTGGGAGCCCCCATATGGCTGTACAATCCTGGTAAGCCATAGTTCCTTTTGTGAGAGGAAAATATATGAATTCCAGTGGAACCACGTGTGGCAGTGAAGAACAGAAGAATTGTCTGGGAGCCTGGATAAAAAATGTGGGGCTTGCACCCACAAAGCCCCAGCAGCAGAGTATTAAACTCACAAAAATAAGCAAGACAGTAAAGTGCTAGGCATGTTGTTGTTTAGTCGTTTAGTCGTGTCCAACTCTTCGTGACCCCATGGACCAGAGCACGCCAGGCAATCCTGTCTTCCACTGCCTCTCGCAGTTTGGTCAGACTCATGTTTGTAGCTTCAAGAACACTGTCCAACCATCTTGTCCTCTGTCGTCCCCTTCTCCTTGTGCCCTCAATCTTTCCCAACATCAGGGTCTTTTCCAGGGAGTCTTCTCTTCTCATGAGGTGGCCAAAGTACTGGAGCCTCAGCTTCACGATCTGTCCTTCCAGTGAGCACTCAGGGCTAATTTCCTTAAGAATGGATGCGTTTGATCTTCTTGCAGTCCATGGGACTCTCAAGAGTCTCCTCCAGCACCATAATTCAAAAGCATCAATTCTTCGGCGATCAGCCTTCTTTATGGTCCAGCTCTCACTTCCATATATCACTACTGGGAAAACCATGACTTTAACTATATGGACCTTTGTTGGCAGGGTGATGTCTCTGCTTTTTAAGATGCTGTCTAGGTTTGCCATCGCCTTTCTCCCAAGGAGCAGGGGTCTTTTAATTTCATGACTGCTGTCACCATCTGCTTGTGATCATGGAGCCCAAGAAAGTAAAATCTCTCACTGCCTCCATTTCTTCCCCTTTTATTTGCCAGGAGGTGATGGGCCCAGTGGCCATGATCTTCGTTTTTTTGATGTTGAGCTTCAGACCATATTTTGCACTCTCCTCTTTCACCCTCATTAAAAGGTTCTTTAATTCCTCCTCACTTTCTGCCATCAAGGTTGTGTCATCTGCATATCTGAGGTTGTTGATTTTTCTTCCGGCGATCTTAATTCCGGCTTGGGATTCATCCAGCCCAGCCTTGCTAGGAATATAGGTCCCTTAAACCTATTTATCCTGTTCAGCTGAACACAGCAGCTCACCTCTTTCTGCCCCTCTTGCAATGAGCAGACCACACATTGTTGTGGTAAGAATTTACTTCTAAACCACCTCTTAATGATTCATGCTAAAATAAGGGTAAAGCACCTTAAAGAAAAACTCAACCGAGAGATATACAAGCTCAGCGTCCAATAGGGACCCAATTTATTGAGAGATAAGCAATAGTGACAGCAATCCCAAACCAGGTGTTCAATGAACCACCTGTTAGGAGAACTGCCCTGAAGGCACATTTGAACAAAACTTTTATAGGGTCTTTTAAACATCATACATCATAATAGCTCATTATCTCATAGAATGCATACATCAAGAGAGGGCACAGGTCAAGGGGGTGAGAAGTGTCTTCCTCTCCTTCATTATCTTCTTCCCTTTGTTTAGCTTGTGAATCTCCAGACTCTGGAGCTTCAGATATCATGCTTAACCCGCTTATCTTCTATTTTCTTTGACAACCAGACCTTCAGAAGTAACCTTAACCTTGCATTCCTATAACTTCCCACATCTGGAGGAATCTCAAAGAGGGTACAGCCTGTAGCCTAAACATCCTAACCATTTGTGCCCTTCAGCTATGCAAACAGTATGCAGAAAGAGATAGACCAGGAATTTAGCAGTTCAGAGGTTCACAGAGTATAGAAATACAGGAATACAGAAATACAAGAATCAAACCATTCATTGATACATAGCTTATAGAGAGAGAATAAATGCATTTTCTAAAAGATATATAATTCTACTAAGTGGCTACAGCAAAATTCTATAATATTGTTAAGCAAGTTTAAAATGCTTTACTTACAGATTCAGTGTTTCAGACATGCATGTTCCACCCAGCAGCAAGTATAAGTTCCAAACACCACGCTGTAAGCTCAGGAGCAAGCTTACACATATCCTCCATGATGGAGAGAGGGAGACGGGGCTTAACCTAATTGAGTCTTTCTAGCGATACAGCTCCATGGTCCTTAACCCCTTCATGCACTAACTAGCAGTTGTGCATAGTTATGTTTGACTGCGATCTCCCACAACTTTATCATCAGAATCAGGCCATTCTAAGCAAAAGGAGTGTCTGTAAGGTTGTTCTCACCACCTATAGAAAGCATAGAGTGTCTATGTGTGTGAAAGAGGGTGTGCATGTTTCTTTCCAAAACAAGAGCTCTGTACACATGATTTGTGTATTTTAAATTTTCCTAACACTGCAAGGCAAACTACTAGGTACTTACATAGATAATTATCCTGCTGCGTTTTGCTTGAAACTCTATTTTGGTGTTTATTCTTGGGTGCTAGTTCATTTAGGAATCCATAGTGAGACTGTTTCTCTTTTCACCCCACCCCTACAAGAAGATCTCCAAAGATTACAGTGGTACCTCGGGTTAAGAACTTAATTTGTTCCGGAAGTCCGTTCTTAACCTGAAACTGTTCTTAACCTGAGGTACCACTTTAGCTAATGGGGCCTCCTGCTGTCACTGCGCCGCCACCACACAATTTCTGTTCTCATCCTGAAGCAAAGTTCTTAACTCGAGGTACTGTTTCTGGGTTAGCAAAGTCTGTAACCTGAAGCATCTATAACCCGAGGAACCACTGTACTTGAGTTGAAGTGCTGAAGTAAAGAAAAGCACCTTCCCATCTATATATAGAAATATCTGCTCTACTCTTGGCATTCTTGACTAATCACTCAGAACACGTTCCAAAATGCATAATGCAAATAAATAAGGTAGCCTGGAAAGGTCTAATTCAATACTAAGATACAAAATCTGCCTACCAGCTCATGCTACCAATTGTCATTGTTATGTCCTATTGGGGAAGAAGAATACATTGTTTTGCCATCCAAATGAAGTGCTAGAGCTGGTTGCTGATAATTTGGTGGACTGTTGTGCTAATGAGTTGCTGGCTTTAATAACAATTCTCCATGAAGCTGTGGGAGTCAAACCAGTCACCATGTTTTGTTCATCCCCCACCCATTTTTTTTAAAAAAATCCAAAGAACAAATAAATATATTGGGTTGTATTTAATGTAGTGCTAAACAAAATCTTCTCTCAGTGCAAGGATTCTGCTTGCATGATGGAATGTTCTTCCCCTCTCTTCTCACTGTGTGCCCTCTAAACCTGTTATAAAGGTTCCCCCAAACCTCTGGAGCAGATTTGGGGATGGTATAGGGTGCATGCAAGGGGAGGAGAGAGGGGAAATCCCATTGTACTAATGCTAATCCTTGCACTAGCACTGTGGTAGGTCCATCAGATTGACTCCAACTCACATAGAGAGCCTCCACAAATACCCAAGCCTACTTGTTACAGAAGTTCCGTATGAGTACAGGAAGAAGCTGGAGGGGATCCTATGTCTCAGGGTATGAGGCTAAAGTCATTTATGCACAGTCCTGTTTTACTTAGGTTCCCTCTTCAAGTAATAAAACCTGAAGACTGCTGAACACACACAAAGACATTGGGCAACTGGAACTCTCTAAGTAAGGGGTCTATCAGATTAGCAGCACCAAAAAGAGGATGTAATTAATGAGGTGGAAACCAGCAGGAACAGACGTCAAAAGGGGTTGGGGTAGTGATAAAGAACGCCCACACCTCTAGACTTCGTGCTACTGTTCCATTTCCTTTTTAAATAAATGCATTGCAAAATAGGTAAGGGATAAAATTCTACAGTAGCGTGGGAAATGCAGGCTGATTAAAGCAAGGCAGGTGGCGTCATGCTGAGCCCCCATAAAAAGTGAGGTAATGAGACATGGCCTCCCACTTTAACTATCTGGAAGAATCCTGCGTGTGTTCCAGGACTGCTCCACACCAGCACGGAATTTAGTGCTAGGAACAGAGGTCAACATTCTAAGGGTTCTTCCAGACTGTGACTATTTTTGGGTGGGATTCAGTCGCATTCCAGCAAATTCAGGTTGTGCCCTTATAGTTGGGAGGTCTTGCACACAAACTCACTTCCCCAAAAGAACAGACTTTTTGCAAAATGGAAAGTGATAGGAAGATGCACTGGGAAGTGTGGGATAACACTTGCTATGATGCAGTCATCTAATCTCCCTGCAAACAAATCAGAATGAGCAGGTTGTCTTGAACTTCCTTCAGTGTTTCAGATTTCAGACGGTAGGGGATGGAGACAAATTCCTAGCATACATAAGGCTTGAAAATATGTTGTTAAAATCTAGAGCAGACAAGAGGAAGTAGATCATTATCTGCTTCTCCCAATTGTTACCAGAAAGGAGAATCATTTAAGCAAAATAAGACTTGAGTACACATTCCCAACTTAAAATGCAGCTAGGGCTTCCTTTTTCTCAATTTGGATCAAAGCGGGCTTGGGGAGAAACACATCAAAATGCAGTATTTCATATGAAATAACAGGATAGAAAGAGGATAGATATAGATTGTGGCTACTGTCCTTTGTACACCACTTCCCAAACCAGGGCTGGATGCACAATAAATGGGAATGTGTACACAGCCTAAGTGAATAAATGCAGATTTCCTGTATGCGCATGGAATCTGGGTTATTTCCTTGGAACATGACTTATTTTTATTCTATTTCTTTAAAGATCATCTCTGTTTCAGGGCTCCCAAGCATGAGAGTTAAAATTGGTGCAATTTATTGTATGCAAGGGAGTTCCTGGCTATCGTTGCATGAAGACGAAAGTTGAGACTGAATAATAATTTGTGCTAGAGGATGTTTAAGCAGACTTATTTCTCTTTAGACCAAGGGTCATCTAGTCCTGACACAGGTTTTCCTCTAGAACTGAGAGAGTGTGTGCCCAGCAAACTCAAGGACTTGTAGTTTGAGAAAGAAAAGGAGTGGGTGGGGATAGGGAGCTTTGTCACCGGTCCATGAAAAGATAGGCAAGAAGAAAATTTGCTATGCCCCTGTAAGGACAACTCATGCAAAACGTTTCTGTCACTATAATGAATTGGAAATCTTGATAATCACAACTAAACATCTGGAGTGCATTGCATTTGATTATGGGATCAAGGATGACCATATGTCGATTTTTCAGCATGACTTTAAATTTGGTTAGAAAGATGGGAGAGAGAAGTCTTTTTTGGTTGAGTATGTAGTAATAGTACCTACAGGATACTAGACACTGCACATATAGAAACATTTTTGAAATTCAGGATGAGACCTCTGAAATGTCGGCCTTTGAGATCTTGCAGCAATTATTGTAGGAACACACAGTGACAGGGCTGGTGGTACTGTCAGCCTGTCACCTGCTCCTTTGTGTTAATTCATTAGATCATCACTATGTGCAGCTGTTTATAACAACAGCCTCTAGATCTCTTGCTTGAAGGCTTCTTTTTCCTAAGCTGCAAAATATTTTATGTACTCCATTCACCAAAAGGTATTTCTGTACTAAGCTTCTCCATCTCTTTCTTCTTTAATAACTTCAAGAGGTCAAATAACACTCAGATTCCCAGTCATATCTAAGATTCTGCGGTTGAAATTGCCCAGACCCTCATCTACTACTACACAATGGAAACTGGATATTTAATAGCTCCAGGCAGCTCTGAGCCAAGGTCTTGTTGCTTCAACATACACAAGATTCGGCTGCCGGCATCAGCGGCTGAGCAGCTGGAGGGATGCTCTTTTCCTCAGCATGACATTGATAAATGACCTGCAGGAATGCTTAACTAGGTTTGGAGTATTTGTCTTGTGATCTGGACTTCATGCACAGCAATTCTGCATGGATTCTAGCAAGCAACATTAAATACGTACTATTGATTGATTGATTGATTGATTGATTGATACCCCACCTTTTCCCCTGAGGGGTCTCAAGGCAGCTTGCAGATAAAAACTAGATTCACTAAAACGTAGCAAATAAAACACCCTATCATTAAAAATGATTAAACTTTAATAGAATTAAACTATATACATATATAGGTAAGGGAAAGGTACATATACATATACATATACATATACATATACATATACATATACATATACATATACAAAATCTATTTAAAAATCTATTTAAATCTATTTAAAAAATACAAGTAAATCTAATTAAAACATACAAGTAAAAACAGCACAGCACTAGCTATTTAATTAAAAGCATTTGATTCGCAAAAGCCTGTTGGAACCTGCCTGCGGAAGGACAAGGAAGGAGCAAGGGTAGCTTCTCCAGGGAGGGCGTTCCAGAATCTGGGAGCAGCCACCAATAAGGCCCCAAGCTATCTGAAAGATCGTATTCCCTTGTATGAACTTGCCCAGGTTTTGAGATCTTCAGGGAGGCCCTTCTCTTGGTCCCACCAAGATCTCAAAACCTGGGCAAGTTCATACAAGGGAATACGATATTTCAGCTTGGACCTAAGCCATGTAGGGGTTTATAGGTCATAACCAGTACTTTGAAGTGTGCCTAGAAACAGACCAATAGCCACTACCAGTGGTGCTATTCGAATAAGGGAGTCATATGCTCCCTATAACCAGCCCCAGTCATCAATTTGGCTGCAGCTCTTTGAGCCAGTTGAAGTATCTGAGCACTTTTCAAAGTTAGCTCCGCATAGAACACATTACAGTAATCCAAACAGGATGTAACTAAGACATGTATCACTGTGGCATGCATGCGCACGAACACACACAATAAGGAAGCTTTATTGTATCCAACTTAGATACTACAGTGGACATGGTGCTAACCCCAAATTAAAATTTGCAGCAGAGGCCTTGCAAAATCATAATATTTGCTTTGTTGAATGCTGAGAATTCTAGATCAGTTCTGTTTTTATAATATGCCACCAGTCCCCTTCCCTGAAGTAAACAACATGTCCTTAGAGTACCTCCTTAGGGTGCTTCTTGGTGGCCAGGTACAAAGAAGTATTCAACATTTGTTGTCTTCACTGCTTTGACTCCAATGACAACAGTGCTGCTGTTCAGCTCCCACACAATCAAGGTGTTGGCAGTACAGGACTCACTGCTGAGGGCCATTCCTCAGGAGAAGCAAATGTTGATGCCCATGTGTTTGAAACTCTTAGAGAACTGTTCCTCCTCACCCCCAGGTAGATGAACTCCAGACTGGTCCAATTGTCCTCCCAGTTCTGTGCAGTTTTCAGGAGAGTGTGTGAATGAGAGTGTTTTGAATATACATATATTGTCCCTTGTATGAGTAGGGAAATGTGTGGACTCATCTTGTTTCCTGTCCTCCTATATATGGCTCAGTGATTTTTCTCTAAGATATGACTGCATGCATTTTACCTATATGTGTATTTGAGGAATAGTCATGTGAAACGTAGGCCTTTCAAATGAGGTAATCAGTTGCTAAGGGAGACACAAACTACTCCACAACAACTTGTCAAGGGGATGGAGGCAGCATGTTTTTCTCCAGCTGTTGCAGTGTTGATTGATGCTGTTGGGAGCCAGTGCAATACCTTCCTGCTGTCCCTTCAGCTCACTTGTCACATGTCTTGCTCTATTTCCTCTTTCCTTCTTTTGCTGTTTCTGTCTTCCAACCTAGAGTGAGTCCTTCCAGTTGAAGTGCAAGCCTTTGTGTTTTCACTAACTGCACAAACACTCAAAGCCCTTTCCCCCACCACCTTTGATTTAGGACTGCTTTCCAAAGAGACCCACTTGGTCAGAGTTTTGGGGGAGGGGCAGGTTACAGGCTGGGGTGTTGTTGTTTTTTAAAGAAGGCATTAGCAGTCCAGGATTTGAATGATGGCCTGTGTCAACAGATGCTATTGATGCCCTGGGACACAGATTCTTAAGTACAAGTTCATATGACTGTTCTAAAATATATCTTCAAAAGGATTGCATCAGAAATTCTTTTGGCATTAGAGCTGCTTCAATGCAGATGAATGTTCCCAGTGTGTCCCGCATAATGGATAGCATGTGTGCAAAGCTTTTCATACCTTCCTCTCTCTGGGATAAAAAAAAAGGAGAAGAAGATACAACATAAAAGAATTACCCTTTTATTTATGCTCTGCAAAATCTGCATCAGCACTATTGCTATAGGCTCCTCTGCACGGACAAATGTATTCTTTTCCCGAGAAGGGAATGACTCGAATCTTTTCTTGACTGGAACAATTTACCTTTTGTGCAATTTGGAAATGGCTGCAAGGAGGACATTAGTTAAAATGGTCAAATTATGATGCTCTGCTTTCCTGAAGCCTTTCATAAGGTACCATTACTTCTCCAGCCCAGCTTTGGCAAGGGGCTGAGAGCGGCAGGAAGGAGAACAGAGGAATAGTGGTCTCCAGCTGAATAAGCAGATACGGTGAATGAATGTAAGAGCCCTGGTGGAACAGACTGAAGTTCCATATAGTCCAGCATTCTGTTCAAACAGTGGCCAACTGGATGATGTCCTCAGGAAGTCCACAAATGTGACATGCAGACAATAGCATCTCTTCCTGTTGTTCCCCAGCAACTGGAATTTAGAGGCATGCTATTTCTGATCATGAAGGTAGTATAAAACCATAATGACTAGTAGCCATTGAGCCATAGACATATTCTATAAATTTGTCCAACTTCCTTTTAAAGCCATCTAAGCTATTGGCCATCACTGCTGGCTGGAACAGCCTAAAGCAGGTGGTGAGGGTATGTATGGGGCTGGAAACAAGGTTGGCCAAATTACAAAAGCAACTCAAACGATCATTTTCAGTTACAGTATTTTGCAGAGAGATTCCACTGAAGCAGCATGCCTCCTATAGTTGCATTCCAACATCCCTTGAAACACTCCAATACACCACAGGGTATATAGATATTTTTTTGCAGGGAGGAGGCAACAAACTATACTGGACCAAGACTGAATGTGTATCTGTATAGGCTGGCCACTTTGGCAAAGAGCTCAGCCCAAAATGTTTTTCAACAGGCTTGCTGCCATGGGGAGTCATGCTCCTTGCTTGGGGGGGGGGGGAACCCCTTTGGATCAAGGTTAGAAGAGAGATCTGGTATTTGTATCACTATCATGGGATAGTCCGCATTTATTCAAGATTTGTGTATGTCACATGACCACATGGTAGCTATTGAAGTGGGAAGTATAGTTGGTGGTGCAGAATTCAGCAGTCTGAGAACTTCAGTCTTTGATATTTAAATAAAAATGAAGTTTGTAGTTCTCATGCCTTCCTGGGGCTTTTGGAATAAGGAGGTCATGTCAGTGAATAATACGAGGTTTCTAATAGCACCCCACTGTCCAGAAATGTTGCTGTTCATAATATTCTGGGTGCTATTCAGAAATTCTACCATTCATGGAAAGTCTCAGACAGCATTACCATATGAAAACTCTCATTAAAAAAAAAAAGTCATAGAATTTTTCTGATGTCCTTTTTCTAGTTTAAGAAAGACATTGAAATATTAATGGCCTGCAGTCTCTTTGTGAATTACTCTTACATTCTACTAAAATGCATTGTTCTGCTTATAATAGAAGAACAAAGGGAAATCATAAGAAATCTATCTTGATGCTTTTAGAATGTAATCAAAGAATAAATATCTGGGGTTTATTTTTATTTTTTTTTACTTCAACTGAAGTGCAAGATTGTGCCAGAAAGGTTTGGGGCAATCCCATTACCAACCAGAAAATCTGTCTGTGATTGATGGGCATGAAGCAGGAGCATAAACCTTTTATGGGCCATCTGTAGCCATGAAATCTCCACAGTGTTACCTGAAGATGAATGCAGAACTCAATGTGTGGGGTTCAGAACTGCTGCATGCTAAAATTTGCAGGGTGAAGAGGGTGCACAAACACAGAGAGACATCTTGTCAAGTAACTCCCTCTCAAATCCTTCCTTGGGTGAGGGTCTCCTGTTGCAGACTTTGCATCCATCCATGCCCTTTAACTAACTCCAATATTTCCACAACCTAAGCTGTGCCGGTCCCTCTGCACCACAGTTAATCTGTGCCTTATGGCATCTAATTCTCTTGGTATAAATAGACCCAAGTGAGAGTCATTTCTCAAAAGTTGAGGCTTGGTGATAAATGTCTGTTATACACTAGGTTATAAGTTGCATATGGAAGCTGTACAGCCATATCCTGCCCATGTTCACTTAAACCATGCTTGTATTCCACCATGTTCAGTGGGGTTTGCTCCCAAGTATGTGCGCATAGGATTGCAGCCTTGATACATTTACACATTTATAGACTGCATGCATAGAGGAGTACATGGGAAGATCCACTGGTGGTCTGCTCTCTCCTAAATAGTATGTGTGTTAAGGCATGCTGTAGGCATGGCCCCATGTCTTGACCAACATGGCTCTCACCTTTTGTAATGTAGAGAACAAATGGTGTACAGGTAAAGGTAAAGGGGCCCCCTGACCATTAGGTCCAGTCGTGGCCGACTCTTGGGTTGCGGCACTCATCTCGCTTTATAGGCCAAGGGAGCCAGCGTACAGCTTCCAGGTCATGTGGCCAGCATGACTAAGCCGCTTCTGGCAAACCAGAGCAGTGCACGGAAACGCCGTTTACCTTCCCACCGGAGTGGTACCTATTTATCTACTTGCACTTTGACGTGCTTTCGAATTGCTAGGTTGGCAGGAGCAGGGACCGAGCAATGGAGCTCACCCCACTGCGGGGATTCGAACCGCCGACCTTCTGATCGGCAAGTCCTAGGCTCTGTGGTTTAACCCACAGCACCACCTGCGTCCCAACGAAAGGTGTAGGCAGGCATAATAACTTCATCAATATGGAACTATAGGGTCTTTCAATGACACTGAATTTTCTCTATCTAAAATTTACTTAGAAACAAAATCCGCGCTCCCCCCTTCAATGTTCTCTCATTATTTCCCCCTTCCTTCTCTCAACCCTATATCTCAAGTGTAGAAACATTTCCCTTCCCTGTGTTCTGAAATGGCAGTGACTGACCAGTAACCTAACAGTCACAGTAGATAGGTGGATTAAGCTATTGACCCAGTGTGCAACAACTGTGAAAAAGGTGAATTCTGTGTTAAGGATCATTAGGGAAATGATTGAAAATAAGACTGTCAGTATCATAATGTCATTGTACAGATCTATGTTGAGACGGCACCTGGTATTCTGTGTATGGTTCTGGCTGTCTCACCTTTAAAATGATATTGTTGAGATGGGGACAGCTAAGAAAAGGACAACCAAAATTAAGGGGTTGGAGCAACTCCCCTATGAGGAAAGGTTACAGCATTTACTACCCGGCATTTCTGAAACCTAGTGTGATGAGATGTAGAAATTGAGGGGTACAACCTGCTCAGAAGGAAGAGATCAAACATGAAAGGGGGGGGGGAGAGTAGCAGTAAAGATTTGTACATTTGTGGAGATCCATGACTTGCAGTCTAAATACAGATTGAGGGTATATGGGTAAAAACTTTAGGAGATAGAAACAACAGGGAGCCTACTCTGCGTGTCTGCTACAGATCTCCAAGCCAGACTCAGGACTTGGACGATGCATTCCTAGAGCCAGTGGCGGAGCATATCTAAATAGTGCTTGGATCGGGCGCTCAGGGTGCGACCCCAAAAGGGGTGGGGCACAGAGGGAGCCTGCTGCGGCACGAGTGCAGGGCCACATGCGTGCCCCAGTCCAGGAGAGTGGGCGGCAGCATTGCCAGAGCTGCCATCCCACTGCAAGAAAGCAGGAACTTCCTCGCACACCACAGCCTCTCTCCACCACAGCCTCTCTCTCAGCCTTGACCCAGGGAAAAAGGAGCCTTGGCTCTCCTTCCATGGATTGACCTAGGGAAGGAGGAACTTTGGCCAGGCTCACTGGGCACCGCAGCCGCATCCTGCCCCCAGGTCAGCCTTGACCCAGGGAAGGAGTAGCCTCAGCCAGGTGCTCCACAGCCACTCTCCAGAGTTGCAGCTAAGCATGCTGGGTGCCACAGCTGCTCTCCGCCCCTGGGTCAGGATTGGGCATGCCAGGTGGGGGCAAGACACACCACTCTCCAGCCCCCACCACTGGCAGGGTGCGGGGTGGGGGGGCTCTGTGTGTGGGGGGGGTGTCTCCCCAGAATGTGCGCCCTGGGCCACAGCCCCATGGCCCCCCATGCTACACCACTGCCTAGAGCACATTACCAAACATTCAAAAAGGTAGTAGTCATAGGGGACTTCAACTACCCTGATATCTGTTGGAACTCAAAATCTGCCAAGAATGTAAAGTTCAAAAAATTTCTCGTTATAAATGAGTGGCCAACAGTTGCAAGGAGAAGGTGAGGCAGGCCAAGCTCTGACTGAACTCAGGCTTGCAAGAGAGGTTTAAAATAATCAAAAGGTTTGTTTGGCTATGTTCGAAACAAGAAGAAGAAGGAGCAAGCATGGAGAAGAGGGAGGAAATGCTGTTGCCGGGGGGGGGGGCGGAGAAGACCCAGGTAATGACTGGTAAGTTTGACATTGATATCAGGAATAAAAGGACGCTGTGATTACCAAGGCCCAGCATGGCTTCATCAAAACAAGTCATGCCAGAAGACTCTCATTTCTTTTTTTTGATAGAGTTACAAGCTTGGTGGATCATGGGAATGCTGTGGATGTAGCATATCTATTATCTGAGGCTTTTCTGTTGGTATAAAAAAATTAAATGCATGGTGTGGAGAAAATGAATCATTTGTCTCCCTCTTTCATAACACTGATGGGTGCCATCCATTGAAGTTGAATGTTAGAAGACTCACGACAGACCAAACTTTGTGGGTCTCTCTCCATAGCAGTACACTATACTACAGTGGTACCTCGGGTTACATACGCTTCAGGTTACATACGCTTCAGGTTACAGACTCCGCAAATCCAAGAAATAGTACCTCGGGTTAAGAACTTTGCTTCAGGATGAGAACAGAAATTGAGCTCCGGTGGCGTTGTGGCAGCAGGAGGCCCCATTAGCTAAAGTGGTGCTTCAGGTTAAGAACAGTTTCAGGTTAAGAACGGACCTCTGGAACAAATTAAGTACTTAACCCAAGATACCACTGTATATACTAGCACTCAATTCTAGTACTCATATGTGGATGATTATCCTCACACAGGAGAGCTTTATCAGCAGAGGGAAGCCTAAAATTTGCAGTTAACAAAACATATTGGGGGGGGGGCTAAGGGGAGGAATCCCCAAAACAGTTCAGTGAGAATTGAGCATGCCCAGTGGGCATGGTATGCTGGCTGAGCTTTTGCGGGTGCAGATGTGTGTGGAATGGAATATCCTGGAAAGGGGCATGGCTGGCTGGAATCCCAAACAGAAGGACACCCCACTGCAACCTTTGCTTCATGTCCCACATTGTTATCTGACTTAAAAGTCTTCTAGCCTTCCCATACCAATGATTCTTTTATATACAGTATACCTGTATCCTGCTCCCACAACTTGTTTACTTCTGGCCTGCCACCCTCCTTTGTCAGAGCCTGCTAGATTTTTAGACTCCTTATCCACAAAAAACAAAACAAAATAAGCTTTGAATTGTTGCACAGTTAGAGAACGCCAGCTCCCAGAGTGATGTAGATTGCCATGAGAATTGCAATCCTCTTTTGAGATGCTCCGGCAGAGAAATCAGTAAAGAGATTTCAAGGCCGTACCCTCGGCTCCACACACACTTTCATAAGAAGGATGGATGCTGTGTGTGTGTGTGTTTGCCTGCGTATCCATCTGTTGGCACCCAGTAGTAACAGACCAAAGCAAGCAAGCGCTTTTTGTACATCTTTTTTTCTAAAGATAAGGGCTAAGTTTGCAATAAGCACTGTTTTTCAGCATGGCAGAATTCTGTAGCTCTCTGTAGATTGTGGTTAAGTAACTGTGAAGATAAGGACAGCTAAACCAGAGAATGAAATACAAGACACACCAAGTCCAGAGTACATGGAGGACAAAAGGTGGAGGAGCCAGATTTCAAGAGATCTGTTGCAAAAAGGGGAGTGGCTTTCTGAATGGAATGGAATTTGCCTTATTTTATATTATGGTATGTGGGTAACAGACCCTAACAAGCACCAGTGATCCTACTAGAGCTGGCATAGGCATCATCAGCCCTCCAGATGTTTTGGGACTACAATTCCCATCATCCCTGACCACTGGTCCTGTTAGCTAGGGATCATGGGAGTTGCAAGCCAAAAACATCTGGAGGGCAGAGGTTGCCTATGCCTGTACTAGAATCTCTCCCCAAGCACTGGTGTGACAGTGGGATAGGCACTGCTCTAGAATTCTGCTCCAGAATTCAACCAACAAGCCTCAACTTACTGGGAAAAGCACACTGCCATCCTATGAATAGTTGTTCTGGATCACTGAAATCCGTATGATAGTTCAAAAGGGAGTGACGATCACTTGAAAAAAATAGCATAGCTCCTTAAATTAGAATTTTAATTAAGGTGGCACACTTAAACGTACATAGTAAGATTTAAATCTCATTCAAGTCCATTTAGCATCTGGGGGGGGGGGCAAGTTCCAGATCATCATATATGTGAAATATAGACATGTTTTTATTTGGAAAGATTTAATATGTGAGACCAAGAGCTTGCCCTTCTCTTTCATTCTTACATATATTTATATAGCTATCCCTATTTGTGGGACTGCTACTGTTTAGAACACCAGAATGAGGATTAGTTCCATCTGCTCAATAAGCCTAAGACCTGGTGCCCTCCATATGTTTCAGACTAAATCATGGGAGCATCAGCTCCAGCCATGACCAGCCCCTGGACCATCCAAAAGTGCTCTTCAGAATGGCTCTTTGAGATTGCAGCGGAGGCATAAAGTAGTTATTTTCCATCTTTACCAATGCTTGGTTATGTAACCTAACAAGTGTTCAGTCAACTTCGGAGTGACTTGACACCTGCACTCTAGCCATCTCCCAGCCTCCTACATTGTCTGCAAGGAACAGCGAGAGCTGTGCAACACTGGAGAGGATCTTGAGGAGCAATCATGTTGATAGCCCTCCTCATCTCACCTGCCAAAATGTGAGACCAAGGCTTTGACAAAATCACTGTCTCTATCCACTGGAAATGGGATGCGGGTGGCGCTGTGGGTTAAACCACAGAACCTAGGACTTGCTGATCAGAAGGTTGGTGCTTCGAATCCCCGGGACGGGGTGAGCTCCCGTTGCTCGGTTCCTGCTCCTGCCAACCTAGCAGTTCAAAAGCATGTCAAAGTGCAAGTAGATAAATAGGTACCACTCCAGCGGGAAGGTAAACAGCGTTTCCATGCGCTGCTTTGATTCGCCAGAAGCGGCTTAGTCATGCTGGCCACATGACCCGGAAGCGGTACGCTGGCTCCCTCGGCCAATAAAGCGAGATGAGCGCCGCAACCCCAGAGTCAGTCACGACTGGACCTAATGGTCAGGGGTCCCTTTACCTTTACCTATCCACTTGAAAATCCCCCAGGGTGGAAAATCAATTAGTCTCCAGAGTGGTCCCCCATTCCTGCAAGGTGGGGCTGCTACCAAATGTCCAAACTTTACTAGGAAGTGATCCAACATTGGCAGTGGGGTAGAGACACCCCCCCCCCCATTATATTCAGGCCACCCTTTTCCTCTTTAGCCATGGCAGGCAAGAAGCAAGAGAACTGATGGTAGGTTGGATACTTGATTTCAAAAACCAGGACAAGACACCTCCAGATCTGCATAAAATGTGGTGTTGAGGTCATAGGGGATAGGAGTAATTTTGCCCACAAAGTGCTTTGCAAATTTGTCACAACAGGTTTCTGAGGATGCAGACATTACCTTCACCTCCCTTGACAGCTAGCCACAGAGTAATATTTTCTTCACCGTCACCACATGGTAGGTACAATTATGCTCTTACCAATGTTCAGTTGTACTCACTTCAGTTCTGCTTCAGCTGCCATCTGGTCTGCTCCATCATTTGGAACTTAGCAGAAAAGAATTCTGGGCTCCACTGTAGTGAACAGGGCACTCAGGGGTTATTGTGTCAATAGCCCTCTCCATCTTGCAGTTCTAAAGGGAAAGTCAGATACCTCAGTGTTCAGAAATCTCTTGTAGATGCATCAGAATCATGCGGCTAGATTCAAAAGAGAACAGTGCTCCTGTTGTACAGAAGAGGGCTTTATAGCAGGTGTCATTTGTATGATAAGCCACACCAGCCAAATTTCTCCTTTCTGCACAACTATTAAAGGTGCAGAGAAGCTCTGTCATTTGGCATTTAGATATCCTTTTTTTAAAGTAAGGTAAGCATTTTGTAATTGAGATTTTGTATGTCATAATTTCCAAACTCTTCACAACTTTAAGGGGGGAAAACCTTTTGAAAAATGGAAAGAAAAGCTGGTTCTGCTATTGACTTGAGTGGAAAAGATATAGTTGGTGAAACTAACTATTTTAAAAACTGCAGGTGGATGGGCAATGTGTTTATTGTTAATTATGACCTTGGCAATGATGTTTAAATGCAACCCTGATATCTAGACTTCATATTAAAGCTGCATACAACTGTATCACAGCTCATGTGACTCTACCTATATTTGTATGCATTTTCTTAGATCTACTCATTAATGTTCCTATTAACTATGCACAAGTACCACCAGGTGCGGCTATCATTATAAGTTGCCATTTACATATGTTTTTATTTCAGCTGTGACTTGCCATTAAAAGCCTATAATTAAGATAATTAGTACAAAAGATTTATCTTGTAAGCAGCCTACATTTCAATTAGGTTTTTTTTAATTTGCAGATGAAAATTTTAAACTTAAGCTACAATTTGTATATAGAATGACACAATGTTACTAGTGCCAAGTGTTTAGCTATCCAATTAAGTTAAGGGATTTGCAGGAGAGCCTCCCCCCCCCTCCCCTTAATCCACTCAGTTGGTGATCCTGCTGAAGCATTCAGGAGCAGCAGTATAAATTCCCCAGCTGTGGAAGCTCACAGCTGCTGGGGCCCTCCAGAGAGTATATTGGACTCTGTAGAAGACAGTGCCCTTCAGGTTACTCAGCAAACAGAAAGGATGAGCTATGTTGCTGTAGCAACAGGATTGTTAAGTGCTAAATCACACTTGTCAGGACCTTCCTGATAAAACCAACACGTAGATTCCTTGCAAGGCTGTTGCTCAGCCATGCTATCTTGATTCAATCATTCAAACTCTTCCCAGTAATGTGCAGAAGACAGTTACTGCTTTACAAAATGATTCCTTACTGCATCAGCAGTGGGGGTTTCTCCATTAGGGTGAATGAGACACTGATCCACCACCCTTGGTCTGCCCTCAGCCAGCCCCACCTGACTACCGTATTTCTTATAACCCCTCCAGAGGGTGGCACTGCCTGTTAGCTTCCTCCTTACTCTCAGTTTTGCCCTGGTAGTATTCAGAAGAGAGGAGGACAAAACTACAATTAGTTGGTTCTGCCTGTCATTAGTTCTGGCTCCACTTACTGTTGGTTTCTCTGCCTTCCACCCTACCGGTCCAATGGGCACCAGCCTCACTGCCAGCAGGGTAAGCACAAGTGGTCTGTTTTTCGTGGTGGTACATATGGTCATTATTTTGCATCACAATCATTTTGTTATTTTGTTCCCTGAGTATCATCAGGCATTATTTTCTTGAGCCTGATATGGAATGAGCCTCTAGAGTTCGATGAGAGGAGATTGGGCAGAGGTGAACAGTCTACAGTACAGTGGTACCTCGGGTTAAGTGCTTAATTCGTTCCAGGGGTCTGTTCTTAACCTGAAACTGTTCTTAACCTGAAGCACCACTTTAGCTAATGGGGCCTCCTGCTGCCGCCACGCCGCCGGAGCACGATTTCTGTTCTCATCCTGAAGCAAAGTTCTTAACCTGAAGCACTATTTCTGGGTTAGCGGAGTCTGTAACCTGAAGCGTATGTAACCCCAAGGTACCACTGTATTTGGGAGATGTTGAGTTCAGAATAAGTTTGGCCCAACTCATAGCCACGGACATGCCTTAGACCTGGTGTTTACCACTACGGATGTTGGTGATCTGACACTAAGTAAAAGCAAAACAAAAGAAGTGCCATGGTCATATCACTTCCTGGTGCAACTGGACTTCTCCACGACCCTTCCCCTCTGCAGGGAGGTGGCGGGGTATAAATAATAAATTATTATTATTATTATTAGAACATAATGCTGGTGGTCAGCTGGGTGATACACATTGCTTTTTTATGTGGCAAGAGGAAGACAAAGAAGTGTGGAAGGTGGAGGAAGAACGCACACAATGCTCCGTTTCTCATATAGAGCTCACAGATGGGAGACCACCTGGGAACCACACCTATATCACCTTCCGGAACAAAAACAGAAGAAGGTTGGGTTGTAAATATAACATTAACCATGCCCCACTCTGGCATCCATTTTGACAAAGGATGCATATTCACCCTCATCCATGTCATCAATACATCTAGATCATGGGTAGGCAAACTAAAGCTCGGGAGTCTGATCCGGCCCAATCGCCTTCTAAATCCAGCCCATGGACTGTCTGGGAATCAGTGTGTTTTTACATCAGTAGAATGTGTCCTTTTATTTAAAATGCATCTCTGGGTTATTTGTGGGGCCTGCCTCGTGTTTTTACATGAGTAGAATGTGTGCTTTTATTTAAAATGCATCTCTGAGTTATTTGTGGGGCATAGGAATTCATTCATATTTTTTTTCAAAATATAGTCTGGCCCCCCACAAGGTCTGAGGGACAGTGGACCGGCCCCCTGCTGAAAAAGTTTGCTGACCCCTGCTCTAGATTGTGCTGAATTGTGGTGACTGTAATTTGATCCATCTGGAGTCACAAATTTCATGGGGAAAAATAACCCTTGGGTAAATACTGCTGCAGTTTTTAAGTAACAGCTAATGGGACTTTGGTGTGTTTGAAAATTATCTCTTAATATCTTGGCATTGGATAATGTATTGGGGTTTTCTATGCAGCATTCTTCTTTCACACATCTGGTTCCAAGCGTGGCAAATCCGTTTTTCCAGGCCCCACACACTTTGATGGGCTACAGGCAATTTGCAAAAAGCTGTCTTCTATTTAATGCTTCGGAAGGCCATTTAGTTAATTTTACAACACACTCGGGAAGGCTGCTAGCTCAGCTGCAAAGATGCAACACATTTCACAACGCTACTGGACCAGAAAGAAGGAAGAAAGCCAAGCCACTTCCTGGAATGATGTTTCATGCCGTCCCAAACCTTTCACTGTTGTTTTTATCTGTTCTGAGGTGGTTATTAGTTTATTTTTTAAAATCCGGTCTGCCCCGGCCAGAAACATTTGAGAAAAGTTTAATGCAGATTGGGTTAAATCTTTGTCAAATATTTGTACTCTTGATCCTTGAGCTGTTATAGAAGTGATTTATCCCAAAGTGTAAATCAGAACCCGTCCCAGATGGATGATCCAGGCAAAGTTCTAGAATTCTGTAACAGGCCAAGTTTGGGCTGTTTCCTGCAGGTACAAGAATCTTTGTCTGTTCTTATTTCTCAACCTTTCAAGGTAGCATTCTTTGATATCTCTTGGGGATAAGCTGCCCTTTAACTCTCAGATATTAAAATATCAATAGGTTTCCTTAAACAGACTTGCAGTCCCCAGGGCAAAGTAGAAGTTAAAATTATAAACACAACCAGCTATTTCCAGAAGTAGGTTGCGTAACTCTAGTATAAAACCAAGGATCTAATTTTTGTGCTGAAATTAGTAATCGGGCATTAGCTTCCATTAGCCAGTTGTGATGTCCAGTCCCATTGTGATAGTGAAAATCTTATTACAGTATATGCATTTATTAACACTAATTTGTCTGATAAAATTTGCTGAAGTTATGTAATTCAGGCATTATGTAGGCTGATGAACACATGGGTATTTTTTTTAAAAAAAAACCTTTTAGCTTATGATTAATTCTACCAGTTTTGACCTTTTTAAAAAACCTCTTCACAGCATGCTTTGCTGTGTTGACTCTCTGTCAATGAGAAGCTGTAGTGCTGCCCCTCCGCCTGGTCCTGCCACCCATATTAAGACTCTGAACAAACCAGTATCTGGCTTTTCATTTACCACCTTCAAAGGCAACTGAAAAACTACATACAGAACAGAAAACATTGTAGGATGTATTGTTATGAGTTGTGGGTGCCAGGGTTTGTGGGTGCCAGATTCCCCTAAATTGCTGGGTGTGTTAGAATTTAATCAGCACTTGAAATGTTAATGCTGTGATCCCCTGTCATAGGCTCGGGTTGTATATACAGTCATACCTTGGGTTGAATGTGCTTCAGGTTGAGCGCTTTCAGGTTGCGCTCCGCGGCAACCTGGAAGTAACAGAGCATGTTACTTCCGGGTTTCGCCACTTGTGCATGCGCAGACGCTCAAAATGACATCATGTGCATGCGCGGAAGCGGCAAAATGCAACCCACGCAAGCGCAGACACGCCATCGCATCTTAAGTTCCATTCAGGATGCGAACGGGGCTCCGGAACGGATCCCGTTCGCATCCCGAGGTACCACTGTATATGTAAATAAATCATATACACTAATGATACTGCATTCTCCACTGTGCCTCATTTCCAAAGGAAACACAAACTCTGGGTAAGCACCTGGAACCCCTGGAATCTCACACTGCTTGGGCAGTGGGATGACTGTGATATGCAACATAGCATGACTACACACACGGAGAGAGAGAGAGTGGTACCTCTAGTTACGAATTTAATTAGTTCCAGAGGTCTATTCTTAACCTGAAACTGTTCTTAACTAGAGGCGTGCTTTCGCTAATGGGGCCTCTTGCTGCCACTGCGCTACCGGCACACGATTTCCGTTCTCATCCTGGGGCAAAGTTCTCAACTCGAGGTAACTCTTCCAGGTTAGCGGAGTTTGTAACCTGAAGCGTTTGTAACCTGAGGCGTTTGTAACTCGAGGTACCACTGTATTACCCTGCCTAGGTTGCACTCAGGAAAAGGGCACCGGTTGCCCTGCCGTAGTTATATTACAGAACATCAGGCTAGTGGTGCAACCTTAAATTGTACAGTTAGTTAAATAATCTTAAGGCTCATGTTAAGCATAGCCTCACAGAGTCATCCGGCATGGAAGAAACCCACACAAAGCTCTCCAGAAATGTAGAGTTTGTATTTGAGGATAGCTTTCTGCACATCTGATATTCACTGCTGCAGTAAAGAGCAGTTTTAATCACCCCTCTGGCAAAGTCCATTTTCTCGAGCCGGAAGCATAACTATATTCTAATTGAGAACCAATTCATTAATTTGTAGCATATTGCAGTGGATTGCACTTACTTATTCAAGTTGTAATTGCATGAGACATTCACAGGTTCTGCTGTTTAGTTTATGGTTGCACAAACAAAATGGCAATAGTGTACATAATTTAATTTAACTCTGATCATCCAGCTTGGTTTGCCAGAATATGCTGAGAGATGCCTCTCTAGAATCCCCTGCAGCATTGCAAAGAATACTGGGCCACTGTGTCCTGCGGTAATTTGTGCTGCTCCTGCGGTAATTTGTGCTGAAAAGGAGCAGGTGGTTAATGCAGCATGGAGAAGGCGCAAGTGTAGAGCAAAGTAGCTTTGAGAAAATAGGGTAGAAGTACCTTAACAATATTACAGTATATCATGGGGCACTACTTCCTATTACAGAGGAGGTATCAAAGCCTGTCCAGTCTAGGATCAGATAGCTCCAACTTTAGGTCATTCATACTGCTGGCACTCATATCAGATAGGATGTTAATATACCCATTGTACAGACTTAGGCCAAGACTGAATGATGTGCCCAAAGAAAGCAAACCAGAAAAACGTATTTCTGCCTATTACATTTATATGTCACCCATTAACTCTTTCATTAATTCCTGCTTCCTGCTTTCCCGGACCAGTAAAAACCATCTAGGGCAGAAAGCCTTTTCCTGGATCATTTTCCTTGGCAGGAAAGAGTATCAATTTAAAACCAGCACAAAACCTGTTAGGGGGAAATAAACTGGGTGCAAGAGTTTAAAAACGTCTGGGTGACATTCAATTCTATCTGTCAGATTGTGCCATGGAACTTTGGAGTTTTCTTCTCCCTCGCTTCCCCCGACCCGTTGTGCATCGCCAAATCTGCTTTGAACAGTCCTCCAACCCTCCAGAGAATATAATAATAATAATAATAATAATAATAATAATAATAATATCTTTATTGTCATTGCTCCCTCTCAGGGACAACGAAATTTACTTGGCTGCTCCATCCACCCAGGTAGGGCACTCCACACAAAATCAGAACAACTATAAAAACACTAATTAAAACAATACAGTATAATACAGCAAGGAAGATTAGATGACTTTCAAAGTCCAGGTTTCCCATTCAGGGCCGAGATCGCTCTGGAGAAGAAGCTGTTCTTGAGGCGGCTCGTTCTTGTCTTCATCGTCCTATATCTCCGTCCCGACGGCAGGAGCTCGAAGAGACAGTGACCAGGATGCGATGGATCTTTTACTATGTCCAGTGCCTTCCTATGGCACCTTGTGGCATAGATCTGCTCTAAGGTGGAGAGTGGGCAGCCAACAATTCTCTCTGCTGCCTTAACAACTCTGCACAACCCCATCCTGTCCTGGGTAGTACAGCTTCCGTACCACACACATAAGCCATAAGTGAGCACGCTCTCAATGGCACAGTGATAGAAGGCAAGCAGCAGTTTCTGCGGAAGATGGTTTTTCCTTAGGATTCTCAAAAAGTACAGTCTCTGCTGCGCCTTCTTCACATGCCCCCTTGTGCTGACACTCCAGGACAGATCCTCTTGTAATTCAATACCCAAAAATCTGAACGTTGTTACCCTCTCCACACATACCCCATCAATCAAAAGTGGCTGGACATAGCTCTTCTGTAGGGGGCTGCAGTGGGGTGGAGAGGAAGGAGAAATCCTGTGGCGTGAGCAGGTGCCCTATGCCTATTGTCACAATCTTACATAAACTACTTTGTGAGGCCTGCCTGGAAAATGGTGTATTAAATACCATGAATAAAAAGGTAAAGGGACCCCTGACCATTAGGTCCAGTCGTGGCCGACTCTGGGGTTGTGGCACTCATCTCGCTTTATTGGCCGAGGGAGCCGGTGTACAGCTTCTGGGTCATGTGGCCAGCATGACTAAGCCGCTTCTGGTGAACCAGAGCAGCGCACGGAAACGCCATTTACCTTCCCGTCGGAGCGGTACCTATTTATCTACTTGCACTTTGATGTGCTTTCGAACTGCTAGGTTGGCAGGAGCAGGGACCAAACAACGGGAGCTCACCCAGTTGTGGGGATTCAAACCGCCGACCTTCTGATCAGCAAGTCTTAGGCTCTGTGGTTTAACCCACAGCGCCACCCATGTACCCATGAATAGAATTAACTAAAAGGTACTGTAAATTAAAAGACCCTAGACATGTGAGGTAAAAGGAAAACAATTAACATTAAATGCATTGCTTAATTACGTGTGGTGTAGAAGGCATAATGTAAGTTGTGTGACAAGCGGCAAAGTTCTCAAATGACCCTGTGTTCTATGGTTTTCTGCCCATGTGGATGGTGCTGAGGTTGTCTCTTGAATTCACTGAGCTTTGGGATTTGTGTTTTTGTGCCACAGTTTAATCTGGAAACATGTGAAGTAACAGTTAAGGCAAGTTCCTCTAACTATGTGCAGGGCACATTTTATTCACTGTTGCGAGCACAACCTTGTCTCCAGTCCACAGACTTCGGATTAGGGAGCAAGTGTTCCAAGCAGGACTGACTTCTAACATCTCTCTTCTGGAAACTATCCCGTTCTGGGGAGACGCTGCTTCCATTCATATTAACAGATGAACAATCTAATTTTACAAGGCTTCGCTTAATTTTTGTTGTTGCTGGTTATTGATATATAGGCACGTCAATCCAAAGCTTTAGTTTCTCAAGGGGAATGCAGCGTTGCTGTGCCAGAATGGGAAATGACACCTTCCAGCACTTCCCTCCCCAGCACCATCTTCTATCATCTTTCTTTGAATTCTCCATGATGTGTAATTAGCACATCTGCCTTGAGAGAACAACCTAGGCTATTAGCTACGATGTGCCAAGTGCATCCACTTATATGAGAGTGGAGGGAGAAGAGACTTTTTAATCTGCTTATAGAAGGAAAACTTGGCTCTTTCACAGTAGATTTTGCCAACCAAATCTCAGGTTCTTCTGACTGCCTCTGCCTTCATAAACACTCACACATTAGCAATTGCAAAGTTTTTTATCCACGGCTAAAAGGGCATGAATTATGCAGCAGCAAGATACATTAGTTAGCAGTGTGTTGGTTCTCTTGGAACAACAGTGTTGCCTAGCTCAGGGGTATCTCTTTTAAAAATGAAATCTAGCTTTCAGTGTTCCTGAACAAGGCTGGCGTAGCCTCACAGAGCCTTCCAGCAGAGAAGAAACCCACACAAGGCTCTCCAGAAATTTAGAGTTTGTATTTGTGCAACTCTCCTTGTGAGTGATTGTATTTGAGATTTATTGTGCTGTGCCTCCAATTTTCCTTGTATTTTTCTTCAGTAACGCTTTGGACACCTTCCCCTTCAAATTACAGAGGGTAACAGTTTCCTGAATGTCCAGTGGTGCTACTAGTTTCTCCTTTAAGGTAGAGCAGCATTGTAAACATTTACAGCAGGGTTGGAACATCTGAAGGGAAAAGGTGGATTTCATGATAGGGATCAGTAGGAAAGGGACTGAAAATAACACTGCCAATATCACAAGGCCATTATAAAAATCTGTGGTGAAGTCACCACACTTGGGACAGTATGTACAATTCTGTGTACTGCACCTCAAAAAGCATATTATAAAGTTAGAAGATGTTCAGAAAGGGGCAACCAGAATTATTAAGGAACTGAAGCAACTCCTCTATGAGGAAAGGTTACAACATTTGAGGGGTTAGGTTTGGGGAAGGAAGGCAAGTAAGTGGTGGCATGATAGAGGTGTGTAAAATTATGCATGATGTGGAGAATGTGGCTAGAGAGGTTTTCTCCCTTTCCCATAATACTGTTCCTTTTAAAGGAAGGGACTGTTGATGTTTTTATGGTAATTATCAGTATGTTTTAATAGATATTATATACTGTTTGAATCCTATTAATGTTTAATTGTTTTTTCATGATTGTTTTTACTCTGTTTTTAGCTGCTCCTTTCTTACCTGTGAACTGCCTTGGGTCTCTGACAGGGAAAAAGGCAGAATACAAATAAACATGATAACAATAATGTTAGGATGCCATAGAATTGTAGAGTTGGAAGGGACCATGAGGTCATCTGGTCCAACTCCCTGCAATGCAGGAATCTTTTGCCCAAGCTGGGACTCAAATCCACAACCCTGACTGAGATGATGATGATGATGATGATGAATTAACGAATAAATAAATAAATAATAGAACCTGGGGATATCTGATGAAGCTGAATGCTGGAAGATTCAGGACACACAAAATAAAATTCTTCTTGAATAATTCACTGCCACAAGTTGTAGATATGGCCATGCATTTGAATGGCTTTGAAAATGGCTTTAGACATAATTATGGAGGATAAGACCATTAATGACTACTAGTCATGCTGTCCATGTGGTAATTTTAGTATCAGAGGCAGTATTCCTCTGAATACCAGTTGTGCTGTTGCCCGTAGGTCTTGCTCAGGGGCTTCCCATAGGGATCTGGTTGACCACTGTGGGAACAGAAGCCTGGACTAGATGGACCCTTGGACTGATCCTGCAGGGCACTTCTTGTGGCTAAAATTACCGGTAATTCAAGATGCAGGAATCTTGCATAGATGTACTTTTTGCCTTCTCAGTTTATCATCATTCAGGGTATCCCTTGTGTGTCTTTCCTATGGAATATTTCCCCATACATTGTTGCTGAAATATATGAGAAGAGCTCACAGAAATTGCTTCCCAAGTGATTACCATTCTACAGGATCTTTTAATAAGAGCTATTCTGGTAACTCCAAGTGGAGGTGGTAACTGATGTGTAGAAGCTAAGATTCCTATTAAGTGCATCTTTCGTGGAGCATCATTTATCAGGTTAGGGAAAGGAAGCAAGATGACTCCATTTCTGTCGCTCCCTTCTGGTTTCTATAAACTGTAGTAGTAGGTTATAAATGAGCAGCTGGGAAAGAATTTTACATAGTTTTATTTTCTTTTAGTGCTACCCTGATCTATGAGCCATCACAAGCAAAGCCCTTCCCAAGAAGCTATAATAAATCATAAATATTTATGGCATTTAATCACAAAGCAGCAATGGTGCAGGAGAAATAATATTCAATCCTGTTATGATGCAGTCGGCATACAGCCCAGCTAGATTGGAACTGCTTTTTTTATATTCTCGGCTTTGAATAGGTCTTCCATAGTCCTTGCCTCCAAGGCATCTAATCCCTCTTTGCAAATAAGGAATATGAAGTGGAAGTCTGTCAAACAAAGAAAATGAGTATGTGCTGTAGTGTGGAAAAGGGAGAGTCCATTTAGGAGTGGTGGACAGAACTTGGAATGCAAGACACCAATGAATCTCAGCTCCATTTAAAAAACAGAGCTGTGAATGCCATATCTAGAAGGTGTCTAGCATAAAATAAAACGAAATACTATTAATAAACATTTCAGCATCTGGAAAGCAGAATTCCAAAGGGTATTCCCCCACCCATTTTTCAAGACTAAGTAAAAATGATGCACTTTGTTAGTGGCGAAAAGCTTTTTTAGGTACAGCTAGTAGCATCATAAGTCAGGTGATCCCATCAATCCCATCAAAAGCATTTCAGTTCCATCTCATAGTAGGCAAATGGCTGAGTCAAAATGACAAAGGAGTTAAGTAAGGGATTATTGAAGTTTAGCAGGAAATGTCTGTGTGTCATGGTAGAGTTGAAGGCATTTTGAATTTATACAATAGGGGGCAGAGGACCTTTCCAGATCTGCCAAAATAGAAAACAGCATTTCATTCTTTCAGGCCCAATGCAGTCCATAGGGAAAATATTTATTTCTTTATTTTATATCCCGACTTTCTCCCAGTGAAGGACCCAAGGCAACTCACAGCACAGACTAAAACAAATGCAACTAAAAGCAAACAATATGAATATGTTTTTTAAAAAACAAAAAACTAAATATGTAACCCTATCAAAAACAGCACTCAGAACACTTAAAATCATGAAAAAGTACTCACAGACACATAAAGGCCTAAAAGAAACACCAGAATTACTACACAGAAGAGCATATATAACACATCCTAGGCACAAGCCCCAGTTTGGGGGCTGCAAGCACAAGTGAAAGCTGTGTGTCCTGTAATGGATGATTCCAGTCCCCTCTTTGGGTTGCCTAAGAGGAACAAGGCCAATCAAGGAAGAGGAAAGAAAGGAGGTGCCCAGATCGAATCTAAAAATCTGTGCATGCTCTCTCACTCTCTCCCAGCCTAATGGCTGATCAGCAGTTTTGGAAGCTGAAAATGCAAACTCCTAGCTGGTTTATTGCAGGGTGAGGAACCACAGACCAAGGCGCTAAGCTTCTTTTTTTGGACCTTATGGCTCTCCCCTCACTGGTTGTGCCTTGCACCCCAAGTGTTTTTGCCTGACTGGAATGTGTCCTTGAACTCTCGTATTGTTTCTTGCTTGTTGGATGGAGGTTAGAGCAGAGTGTGTGACCCTATGTAGAAAATAGCCTACTGTATAAAAGTTTAAAATTTAACTTTTTACTTTTCCTACTACTATTACATCTGGACCCACCCACCACAAGCATGTAGCCCTCAGAAGGTTGCAACCCTCAGGCTGAAAACTTCCCCACCACTGGTTTATTGCAATACAAGAGTAAAGTCTATTTGTTTGCCCTGTATGTGATGGTGTGAGGGCACTTGTACTCTTGACTGCAAAGTCCTACTGTGACAAAATCTGAACACCACTGTAGCTTCTTCTGACTTAATGCCATGGGACTCATAGCCCTGCGTTTGTACTGTGGAAGGGACTTGTGCAGATAAATGCATTTAAGTCTGAGAAGTGCCAGGAAGCTGAGGAGATGGGAACAACAGGAGATGCCTTGGGGTCATCCAGAAGAGTGGAAAGGGACACGTTTTAAATGCTTGTTAGACAATAAGAAGTCAGACTGCACCAGGGAACCTGTCAGCCCTGAAACAGGTGTCTGAAAAATCAGCTGTTGCAATATCACAGCTAGATTCAGTCTGATGTTTGTGCATTTTCAGGCAGCACAATGTGAAGCTTGGGGCATTTCATTCATCTCATGTAAATAGCAATTCATCAGATTAAAATATCTGTGGGAAAGTTTTTTGAAACCTAAAGTACATTTCTTCCGCATCGCAAGAGCAGAATTCTTAATCCTGTTTTCCTCTCTTGGCAGGGCATCTCTTGTTAGTGATTTAGCCTAGCATACAAGATCACAATCAACATGTCATCCTTTCATCTTCAGAAGAAGGGTCTTGTTTGGAGAATACCCATCTATGATGAGTGTTTTGTTAGGGCTGTGTATAGAAACCTGTGACTGCAACACTACAGTCTCGGCACACCAACCAGTGTGCCGCATCCTCCAAGCCAGTCTACCACCTTCTGGTGTGGTGGAGGATGCTATCCCTTCACCAGTGTTCAACTGCATGTTCAGTCAGGCTGTGCATGGAAATGGGGAGGAGAACCACCATCTTGTCTTTTGCCTTAGTATTGTTCTGGTCCTGGGCATAAGGCAGCTGAATAGAGGACACTGAAAGCTACTTTATACTGAGTCGGACCACTGGTCTATCTAGCTCAGCATGGTCTACTTTGACTACTAGGGTTTCAGACAGGGAGTCTTTCCCATCCCTACTTGGAGATGCATGGGATTGAACTCGCAACTGCCTGTATGCAAAGGAATTGTTCTACCATTAAGTTAACACCCCTTCCTGTGACACTGAAGCATGCCACAGTGCCTTGTGAGGCCATAACTTCAAAAGTGAATTACAGTGGTACCTCGGGTTAAGAACTTAATTTGTTCTGGAGGTCCGTTCTTAACCTGAAACTGTTCTTTTTTTATATATATATAATATTTATTCAAATTTTGAAAGTTACAAAAAGGGACAATAAAAAAGAAAATTAACAAAGACATAAAAAATACACACAAACAATAAAAAAACAAAAAACAGAACAGACCTTTACATAGCTTCTTTTCCTTTACTTATTTCCTTGACCTCCTCACACCTCCCTTTTTTGTATTCTAGTTCAGTTAGATGTTTCAGCAAATCCTTTCCAGCTTTGTTTTAATCCTAATAATTTATCTTAATATACTGTAATTCTCGCCTTTCACCAATTAATAAATCAATTTTAACCTAATCCTTTAGCATTTCTGCTAAAACCACATTACTTCATTCCAACAACCTTCTAACATTCCTTAATTTTACAATGTTTCTGTAAATAAACTTTGAATTTTTTCCAATCTTCTTCCACCAACTCTTCACCTTGGTCCCGGATTCTGCCAGTCATTTCCGCCAGTTCCATATAGTCCATCACTTTCATCTGCCATTCTTCCCGGGTGGGTAAATCTTGTGTCTTCCAATACTTCGCGATGAGTATTCTTGCTGCTGCTGTTGCATACATAAAAAAAGTTCTGTTCTTCTTTGGCACCAATTGGCCAACCATGCCCAGGAGAAAGGCCTCTGGTTTCTTCTGAAAGGTATATTTAAATACCTTTTTCATTTCATTATAGATCATCTCCCAGAAAGTCTTAATCCTTGGGCATGTCCACCAAAGGTGAAAGAATGTACCTTCAGTCTCTTTACATTTCCAACATTTATTATCGGGCAAATGATAGATTTTTGCAAGCTTGACTGGTGTCATGTACCACCTGTATATCATTTTCATTATATTCTCTCTTAAGGCATTGCATGCCGTAAACTTCATACCTGTGGTCCATAACTGTTCCCAGTCAGCCATCATGATATTATGTCCAACATCTTGTGCCCGTTTAATCATTGCAGATTTAACCGTTTCATCCTGAGTATTCCATTTCAACAGCAAGTTAAACATTCTCAACAAATTCTTAGTCTTGGTTTCTAACAATTCTATTTCCAGTTTTGATTTTTCCACCTAAAAACCAATTTTCTTGTCCAAATTATAGGCCTCCATTATTTGTAATAATGAAGCCAATCTCGCACTTTGTTTTTTAGTTTTTCATAACTCTGCAATTTTAATCTGTCTCCTTCTTGTTCCAAAATTTCCCAATATTTCGACCATTTGGCCTCCATATTGAGCTTTTTCTGAGCCTTCGCTTCCATAACCTGAAACTGTTCTTAACCTGAAGTACCACTTTAGCTAATGGGGTCTCCCACTGCCGCACAATTTCTGTTCTCATCCTGAAGCAAAGTTCTTAACCCGAGGTACTATTTCTGAGTTAGCAGAGTCTGTAACCTGAAGCGTCTGTAACCTGAAGTGTCTGTAGCCCGAGGTACCACTGTAGACCCGTTTAAAAGGGAGTTGGATAAATCCATGAAAGTTGGGTCTATCAATGGCTGTTAGTTATAATGGTGATATGGAACCTCCAGAATCAAAGGAAGAACCCTGAACACCAGTCCCTAGCAGGGCTGGCCCTGCCATTAGGCAAGAGTGAGGCAGTTGCCTCAGATAGCAAATGCTGGACAGTGGGAGGCAGTGACAGCTCTACCCACCCTACTGCCATTGCTTTTGAACCAACTGTCCCTTCTCTTCTGTTGGGTGACAGAGCTATGTTTGCTGTGCATCCAGCCCTGTGCTCCCTCATAGCTGTCAGTTTTTCCCTTTTCTTGCGAGGAATCCTATTCGGAATAAGGGAATTTCCCTTTAAAAAAGGGAAACATTGACAGCTATGTGCTCCCTGGCGTCCTCAAGTGCAGTAGAGGGTGTTGTCCCATTTCCAGTGTTAGAGTGAATTATTTTATTAAACCTGTATCCTGCCCTTCCTCCTAAAAAAAAGCCCAGGATGCCAAACATCAAAACTGTACTATATATATATATATGAATTTAAATCAATTTACAAACATGTAAAAGCAGTTACTTGTCCCTACAATTATTAATTTAATGGTTGCCACAGCCAGTTTCTATCAGCCATAAAATGGCTGGGGTGAACAAGAATGTTTTTAAATTTATCCTGAATGACAATAATGAGAGAGACAGGTGCATCTCACCAGGGTGGGCTTTCCACAAATAGGGAATCACCGCCAAAGGCAGCACCACCAACAGGGTCTCTCCTGCAGAAGGCCTGAGATGGTTGATGTTGGGGAAGTTGCTCCTTTAGATACTTGGGTCCTAAGCCATTTAGGGCAGGCTTCCTCAACCTTGGCCCTCCAGATGTTTTGAGAATACAATTCCCATCATCCCTGACTACTGGTCCTGCTAGCTAGGGATCATAGGAGTTGTAGGCCAAAAACATCTGGAGAGCCAAGGTTGAGGAAGCCTGATTTAGGGCTTTGAATGCTAGTATTAATATCCTAACTTGGCTCAGTAGCTCACTCAGAGCCAGTGCAGGAGTGGTGACACAGGGTCCCATCAGCCTGCCCAACTTGCCAACATCGCAGCTGCATTCTCCACTGATGCCAGCCTCCAGACTGCCTTCAAGGGCAGCCCTACATACATCACCGTAGTCTCAGCAGGAGGTCATTGGATCTTGGACAACTGAGGCCAGGCTGTAGACTGAGGTTCAGTCTGGTAAAGTTCTATATGTGCAATAGGCATGTCCCATTTTGTCTTTTGCTTCAGGCAACAATGTCTATCAACAAATGAGAAGTCTTGCTGTCATGCATTACTTGTGGGCTTTCCAGAGTCAATGAGCCTGGATAGCTCAATTGGTTAGAGCATGGTGCTGATAACACCAGTGTTGCAGATTTGATCCCCATATGGGACAGCTGCGTATTCCTGCATTGAAGGGTTGGACGTTGTTGGACTACAACTCCCATCATCCCTGAGCTCTGGCTTTGCTAGCTAGGGGTGATGGGAGTTGTAGTTCAACAACATCTGGGGACCCATAGGTTGAGAAAGGCTGGACTAGAGGATCCTCATAGTCCCTTCCAACTCTAAAATTCTATAATTCTATGTGATATGGCTGCTATGAGAAACAAGATGCTGCGATTTATGGACCAGAATCCAACCTGGTTGCTTTTATGTTCTTATCAAAAACTTTTGATAGAGAAGGTGAGTGAGAGGTCAAAGTGTGCCCAGAATATTGGATTAAATTCCTGTTCCCTTACAGCTTTGGCAAACTCCTATTCAGCTTCCCTCCTATTCCAGCAACTCTGTTTTTGGCTTTGAAATCTTTTGCTACAGTACAAACTGGAAATCCTGGCAAGTGAGTATTGCTCGCCAGGGATAGGAATCTGAGTAAAGCTAAAAGTAAAGCAGCTCCTCTCGGAGCTGATGCCCAAAGACATTTCCTGAGCAGTATGATTGCTGCCAATTTGGGAAAGCCTGCATCACTGTAGAAAGCAATTTGCTTTTAAATTTACGATGCATTGCATTATGATGCCAAGTAATGGAATGTGAAATAAGTTTCTTAAAAACCTTTTCTTTTCCGTGCACATGCGTACAAGAATGCAGGAAGGGAAAATACAATACATTTGGGTAATTATCTGAGTCAGAATGTTCTTGTTGTTGGCAGGTTCGAGGGAAACAGGCTGGTGGCTCCTTTCGAAAATATTTGGCTCTGCCGCATGTTTGGGAAGGCAGGGAAGGGAAGGGATGGAGAAAAGACACTTTCCAGGCATTGCAGAACCTCGCCAAATCTACTGGCCACTCCAAGCCAAGTGACTACAATGTGCTTAGAGGCTAAACCTCCAATATTGGGATACCCCAAAGTGTCTGTTGTCAACTATAGATGTGTGCTGCTGTAAGCACCACAAACCAAAATTCCATAAAATAGAAGTGAGTTAGGATGCAATGCAGACGTCCCTTGCCTTTTGCCAAATGAGGGCTTTGGAGATCCTCGTTCTAAGTAGCCATTGCTGATTATCTTGCTGTCAGATCTCTGCTCACTCAAATAGGCCCTGGCAGAGCTTGGCCACTGGGCTGCTGACTGCACCAAGAGTCACTTATCCCCAGACACAGTGATCACTCAGTTTGATCCATCCTGAGATTAATTATCTTCTCTTTGCCAACCTTATTTAATGGTTGGGATTAAACAACCTGGTCGGAATTGAACAGCCTTGTTAACCTGAAATGAGGGGTCTAGAGAACAGTTTAGTATGAAACGGGAAAGGGGACAAACATATGAAGAGATACAAATGCTTTTAAAGACCTGATGCCCCAAATGAACATTATTATTGTCACACTGATGCTCGAGCTTGCCTCTGTGCAGCTGAAACTGTAACCCACCACTTCAAATCCAAGGTGTTTTATGATGCAAGCACAAACAAAATACAGCAGTATTCAAATTCACACCATGCAAACCAGAGAGTGATGGATGAACAGACTGTAATCCAGGAAGTTCCTTTCATCTTCTTAAAAAAAAATCTCCAGATTGATGCATGTACACTGTTTCATTTAAGACACAGCACTTGCAGGCTTCGGAATAGAGTTAAGATCTTTATTGAGTTCTGTGGACTTACATGCCAGTCTGCTCTGGGCAAGTTGCAAAGAGAGCACAGTCAGTCTATTTCCCTTCAAGGTACTGAGAAGGGATGGAAGGATCTGCCAATTTCAGTCCTTTCAGTTTCTCATTTTTCTAATCTCAAATTCAGCTCACATTCAGCAACTGTGATTTATTTTTTTAAAAACCTCATGAAAATTATTCAACATGTTAATTTCTCCTAATAAACACATTTTTATGTGCAGTTTTGACAAATGTACACATTTTTGCATAAGTTTCTCTAATAAAATGCATTTTTGTGTTATCATCACTAATATATTTTTGTAAAACATTTTTGTAAACATACGTATTCTTGTAAAACATTTTTGTAAACATTTGTTGGGGAATACACCACAAAATTTGGGAAAGTGCAAATTTTGAAGGATGACTGTTTAGGTAAGTGCAAATTTGATAAATTCATCTTTAAATGCAAACAGAATCAAATTTCTCCCCCCATCCCTATTCCTGAGTTTCTCTCCACTTAGTTATACTACTTGTTATACATCTTTCCTCTCTCTTTTTTCCACTAGCGTTTTTCAGACTGTGTTCTGTGGAAATCTGGATTCTATGGACATGTATCTTAGGGAGATCAGTAATGGTGGATAAGCTTCTCAACATAATATATGCATCAGCAACTAAATATCTGGCATCTGTCCCCTTGGAGAAAAGCAGCTATGCTTTCCAGAGTGATGCAGACTTCCACAAATTGGCAGCAATCATGCTACTTAGAAAATGTATTTGAGCATCAGCTCTGAGAGGAGCTGCTTTACTTTTAGCTTTTCTCAGAACACCACCCCTGGCTAGCGATGCTCACTTGCCAGAGTTTCCAGTATATATATATTAGCAAAAGATTTCAAAGCCAAAGATAGAAGAGCGGGAACAGGAAGGAAGCTGAACAGGAGTTTGCCAAAGCTGTAAGGGAACAGGATTTTAGTCCAGTATTCTGGGCACACATTGACCTCTCACCCACTCTCAGCTATGACCCAGGAGGCCAACTCCTGGAGAGCTGACTCAGAGGTGTGGTTGGACTGGAAATGTTTCTGTGCAGGCTTCCAGGCATCATCAGAAATAAAGTTTGTTAACCATTAACTCATCTTGTAGTAAGTTTCTACTTAAACAGCTAAAAGCAACACACCCAAAATGGCAGCTTGCCCACTATAGCTGGTCTTGCCCTGCAATGTGCAACCATAAGGAATTGTTGTATGGATTCTAAGATGTGCACTCAGGATTACTTTAAATCCTAAGAGTCCTCTGGCCAGTGCCTTGTTTGAACTACAGTGGTACCTCGGGTTACAGACGCTTCAGGTTACAGACTCTACAGAAATAGTACCTCAGGTTAAGAACTTTGCTTCAGGATGAGAACAGAAATCGTGCGGCGGCGGCAGCAGTGGGAGGCCTCAGATTAAGAACCTGAATACCTCAGGTTAAGAACAGTTTCAGGTTAAGAACGGACCTCCAGAACAAATTAAGTTCTTAACCCGAGGTACCACTGTAGTTGCACATTCCAATCCAGAGCATGTCCTCCACAATGTGCGACTTAGCAGGCTGGTATGGAAAAGGCCTCTTGAAGGGAGAAAGTTTGAAAATCAGTGATTTTCACATGTTGGGTCAGGAGTCATCTGTCAGTTATAAAAGGTCTGGGGATTCTCATCAGGCAGTTATATAACTAAACTAATGCAAAAAGCATAGAGAAAGTGAGCCCTGTGTTGGGTGTCAAGAAAACGGGTGGTCGATCATCTTGTGTTTATGTACCATACTGTTTATTCAAGTGTCACTAATGAGAGCAGGCAAAAGAACTTGTGGCTCTCCGATTAACCAACTTTTTGGGGTCTGCACACTTGTAATATTTTCTTTGTAACCTGAGAAATTTAGGAAAGCTACTTGGTGCTTTGAAAGAAAAGCACAGATGAAGAGAATTACATGCCCAACAAATCCCATCTTCTTTGTCCCAACCCCATTTTATATACTAGTATAAAATCTGAGATCAGATTTGTCCTGTATTTATCACCTTGGAATGCTGTAGTGCCTGTAGAATTAGGAAATAGCTCCTTCATTATCACTATTGACTCCCCAGATTTTCGCTCCTGTGTACAAAGTTGGAAGCAAACAAATGCACAATTTCAGATACCCCTTGATTTTATCTGCCTCATATTCAAGTACCTGTGCAGTACATTTTCCACTTATCACACTGGCTGTTCTAAATTTTCTTGATAGAAACACTGACTTTATTTCTGTCACACAGTAATGGAACAGTGACCATGTTCTGAACTCCAGGGAACTTCTTTGTGCAGGGAGCAAGATGGATGTACTCTTCAAATTTAAGAAACTCACAGACATCCCATAGCAGAGAGCCAGACTTGGCAGGAGGCTTGTTCTGGGTCTAGGATTGTCTTTATACATATATATAAAACACACACACACATATATACATGGGCGTAGCCAGGGTTTTTGTTTGGGAGGCAGGACTTTTGTTTGGGGGGGCAGAACCAATGTGATTGGTCAGTTAAGTATTTCTATTGTTTTACTTATTCTTGGGGGTGGGCAGCTGGCCCCTGCCCCCCCCCCCAGGCTACGCCCATGCATATATAGTATACGTTACATACACATTTTGTTTCAGGGCCTTCTAGGTAATGAAAAACAAACAAACCAAGGGTGTAGTCCAGCCACAACTATGCACTTGCATTTAAATGTCTTTAATTTATATGCTTAAATCTCTCTCATTTGAATCAATGGGACTTAAAAGTGCCTAGCCTTGGCTGGATTGTGCTCTCCCCCCCTCCCGGCCCTTCGTACTAAAATGTCACAGAGACATCCTGTTCTCATGAAATGGAAGGGTGTGTGATCTTTCTGTACAGGTTGCAAGCATGCTGCACATGGGGATAATTTAAAAATAAAAATAAAAAAGGGCAAATGTCTTTGCCAGGATTTATTTTAAAGGAAAAACCTCTCACAGAATGGCCTGGGGTTATGGGTACGGAGTGACATAGTTGGTATTCATCATAATTTTTCCTTCCTTTCTGATTATAAAATTCTACTAAGGGCTGCTGCTGAAATTGGTGGAGCAAGATACCATTCCACCTTTAAAACAGCCAGAAACATAAATTTAGAATAGCTTTCAGAATATAATTTTTCAAAAAGGCACAGGCCTTGGGGAGGAGTGTGCCTGTTTCATGTCCATGGGTATCTAGTCTAAACAGGAGTGGGGGCTAGAGTTGAGGGGGAAGATCACATTTTCCTAGTGTATGAATACTGAATTTTTGGGGGGTGGGGGTAGGGGTGGAAAACTGCAGTCTCACTGAGGCATCTAATCATAAGCCTGAATTTTTATTAAAGCTTATATGTTTAATCAGGGCTTGTATTTTAAAAATGAGCTTAAAGATCTTCAAATGTTTTATGCCAGGCAGAAGACCAGCTGCTTAGAAAAACCTTGGCAAGATGTTTTTCTCCTAGACAAGGGGCCCCCCTGATTTATAGCAGAAAACAATTCTCAAAGTCGTAAAAAGGGAATTACAGGCTGAGAGCCAAGGTTACACTGACCCTACAAATTAAGGGTGGATAAATAGTAAAATGAGCCATATCTTCTTCCTAAGGTTAAAAAGGTCAAGAGCAGTGAAAAAGCAACTGGTCTGGCTGGCAGAAACAAAGCATTTTTGGGAAGTCTTTTCTAAAGCTGTTTCTTTCTTAAACTAAGATCCTTTTAAGATTTCTTTTCCTTTTAAAAGGTTATTTATGTATTAAATATATTAGTTTAAATATAATTATGCAAAGGATTTAAGAAATGCTAGATTCTTATTTCATATAGTTGGAAGAGATCACAGGGGCCATCAGCCACCAGCCCCCCCTTGCCAGACAGGAGACGCCATCGAGCACTCCTGATATATGGTTGTCAGGCCTTTTGTTTAGAAACCTTCAAATGAAGGAGATCTCTCAATGTTGATGTGAACTCAAAATCCTTGACATATGTTTAAGATAAAAATTCAAGATTAATCATCTGTTTTGGAAGGCAATAGGGCAAGGAGGGCAAGAGGTGAGCTGGTAATTAAGATTCCTTGTTGAGACACATGTAAGATATATTACTACTTATTTGTCATTTATAGATAGAAGAATATATAGCTTTTTGATTCCCATAAAAGGGCAAGAAGGAAATGGGTGTATCTTTTGTGATTGGTTCTAGCAAACAGCCAATAGGAATTTTAACCAGGCTGATTGGACAGAGGCAGCCACAGGAGGAGCAAGGGGGCTGGATTAAGGAAATATAAGTGCTGGCCAGAATGGCAAGAGGCCAGGCCAGAGCTTGGTAACCATATACCACTGTGCCTCATATTTATTTGTCTGACAAATAAATTACTATTTTAATTTCTCTATTGCTGCGTTGAATATTTCATTCCAGCTAAGCGTTAACCACAAGCAGGGTGCTACATCCCACAGTGCTTAACTTAGGAGAGGCATTTGGAGTATCCGAATTGTGCAATGAAGCTGTTGTCTGGAAAGGCCCTTATTTTTAATTAGATTAGGAATTCCTATCTAATAAGCTCTGCATTTTTATCCACAAAACTCATGCATATCTGCCATGAATCCATGGCATGACATGGAGCTGAAATGTTGCTAAAATACTAATCACACAGCAGTAGGTTGTAGAGGACGGAGTCTGTTGTGGCTGAGAGCCCTTCTCACCATGCGCTGCTCAATGAGCTCTTTGTACATTTTTTTTGTTGCCATCTTCTTGTTTAATTAGAAAACATTTTCTTTGCTTTTAAGATTTTACAGTAATTACAGCCATTTATTCCAGCTGCGCATCCCTGCAGATTGCTAAGCGCCAGCCCACCCTGCATTCAATATGCAGACACACTACGTGATTACCGTGTCTGAGCCAAGAGGGGATCCTTAATTAGGGCTTTCCAGAAAGTACACAGCTTTCCTTTTCTTTCCCATGTAGCTTTGCCAATGAACCCTTAACCCACAGTAGCAAAATATATTCTTATTTCTGCATTATGCTTACTTTTAAGGTTTCACAATAGCTGCAGCAGCGTTTTCCATCCTTGCAAACCGTAAAAGGCTGGTTTATTCTGCATTCAGTATACACAGAGCAATCCTCAATAACAGTTTACACAGTTCTTCTAATTGCTGCTTCTGTTCAGCAATATAGCTCTTCCACATTAAGGGGGCATCTGGGTGGTCACTGGAAGCTACTTCAAATGAGGTGCATGGATAACTTTTCTGACTTCCCTGAAGAAATTAGCATCCAGTCTGCACATCTGTTCTCAAATGGCTTGTTGTAACTTTAAATCCCAATGCACACCTGGCTCTCCACCCCATCACTAAGGTCTTCTTCAAAGTTCCCCAAATATTTAAGGTGAGATTGGTGGCAGTGTCTTCTTGGTGGTGGTGCCAAACTTGTAGAATCCTCTCCCTAGGGAACATTACCTGATGCTGTCTTTGATGTCTTTTTAGTACTAGGTATTTTTAATTTCCCCATAGCTTTTAATTCTTGGATCTGTGGTGGAACTTAAACTGTTATTATCCTGTTGCTTTCTTATACAGTGGTACCTCAGGTTACATACACTTCAGGTTACATACGCTTCAGGTTACATACGCTTCAGGTTACAGACTCCGCTAACCCAGAAATAGTGCTTCAGATTAAGAACTTTGCTTCAGGATGAGAACAGAAATTGTGCTCCGGAGGCGCGGCGGCAGCAGGAGGCCCCATTAGCTAAAGTAGTGCTTCAGGTTAAGAACAGTTTCAGGTTAAGAATGGACCTCCGGAACGAATTAAGTACTTAACCCGAGGTACCACTGTACTCATTCCATTGTTAATCAGCTTGCTCTTTTTGTGTTTTACATAAAAGGGGAGGATGTAAGACTACAAAATAACTTTAATAACCAGCCAACCTGGTAACACTTAAGCTTCAGGATCTGTACAAATATGCAGAATAGTAGTAGTAGCAGTAATTGTTATTATGTTTACCATCGTCATCATCATTATTATATTTGTATCCCACCCATCTCACTGGGTTGCCCCAAGAGTTCACATATGGCAATATGTTTTGCTAATAACATGAGCAACAATAGATGGGGTCCTCAGATCAGGATTAAACCGCTCCCTATGTCACCTTCTGTGCAGAACAAGTTGCTAATTCCTACTTTGGAACTTCCAAAGCGAGAGATGCATTTCTTTCTTTCTTTCTTTTTCTAGAACAGATGTAGCATTCTCTGATCTCCCATTAATTTGCTATGAAGTCTCCTGCTCAAGCGAGTGTCTACATACTTTGATTAAATATCACTTTCTCCCACTGATCCTGGGAACCTGATTCATGGCACCATGCAGGGTTTGACATGAACCTGCAGTTAATTATCTGCACTTGCTAAAAAATAATTGGACAGCCTAAAGTTCTGATCACCATAATTGCAGCCTAATGAATTTATGTGTCAGCCTGTTGTGTATGACTTCAGCTTCCCTAGTAAATATCAAATACCATTTCTCATTCAGTCTCTATGTTCGTTATGTCACTGCTGCCTGACGTTGAGCTATATTTAGCAAAGACTGCTAAGAAGTCTTTGGACCATCTTTTCCTTTCACTAATTCTTTCTGTGCTGTCATTCAATACATGAATGTGACTCAGGTTGTAAGAATAATACTTTGTTCATTGAGAATTCCTCTATTTAAGTGAAGGTTTATACACTTAGACCCATTTAGTTCATTAGGCATTGAAGAATGCTTCCATAATTGTTCATGAAAGAAGTTCACTGCAACGTCAAGAAAGTTTACACCCCAGTAAGTATGATTACAGCAACAATCCTAAGACAAAAAAAAAGCTGGTGGACAGATGGATCCAGACACACTTTGTTCTTTTCCTCTTTCGTAGTTGTAATGAACCTTCCATCCTCAGATGTTACTGCTTGCTAGTGCTGATGTGTGTTACAGTTCAGCAACATTTGGAGAACCAAATGTTCCCTATCCTTGGGCTAGCCTGATACATGGATACAGATGTTATGGTGACATGTTTTGGGGATGTACTATACCAGGCATTCAAACAAGAACAATGATATGATATACAGACCAGCTTTTCCCATCTAGGGGTGGCTAGTTATCCACTGGCAAAAAGGAGGTTTTGCATCAAACAAAGAGGACATCAGAGTGCATAAAATCCACAACTGGTAATTTATATGTATAGGTGCAGGTTTTGAAATAATTACTAAGATTTAAATAGAAAAACAAAACATCTCACCATAATGGCGAAGGCAACAGGTGACTTGTATGCCTGCTCAGTCTGCTGACCAGGTGCTACTAAACCCAAATTAGACCCAACAGTATTCAAGCAGAGGACACCTTCAAATTAGAGGACTGGGAGTATGTGGGGACCACTGATGGGTGCTGTAGTCCAAAGCATCTGGAGGACATCAGGTTGGGGAAGCTTGCTCTAGGCTGTAGAGCCTTTTAAAAAGTCTAAAGTATACTATGTTATGATATACGGCATTGTTTGAGTTAGGGGTTGCCAAACTGGTCTGCAGACCACCAGTGGTCCACATGCTTCATCCACAGAGTGTCTGTGGATTTGTGATCGAAAACAGGAGATGGCACATCCATTGCATTAAATACTCATACTGATTTTTAATTGTATTTTTTATTGTTCCATTGTTTTTAAATGCTGTATTGCATTTTTAATTCTATGGAATTCACAGTGTAATGCAATAAAATAAAATACATAAGAAATAAATGAAGTAATAAATATCAAATTAAAAATCATACAGCATCAAGCCCACTACACTACAGTTGCTGCGACAGACAAACAAATCATCTGCCAAGATGCTCAGCAATTTCCAAGTGGTCCATGCAGAGGGGTGGAGTTTGGGAACCATTGGTTTAAGGATTTAAATACATGAGGGGATAAATCATGTTTGATCATCTTACCAGTTTTCTTTCTTTTTCCAACTATTTACAGCTTCATCATTATGACAGGCTGTATATACTTTTTCCCATAGGGGATGCAGGTGGAGCTGTGGTCTAAACCACTGAGCCTCTTGGGCTTGCCAATCGGAAGGCCAGCAGTTCACTGACTTTCTCGACCTGAAGCAAGATGAGCGCCCCACCCCATAGTCGCCTTTGACTGAACTTAACCGTCCAGGGGTCCTTTACCTTTACCTTTAAAAAGGTAAAGGGACCCCTGACCATTAGGTCCAGTCATGACCGATTCTGGGGTTGCGGTGCTCATCTCGCTTTACTGGCCGAGGGAGCCCGCGTACAGCTTCCGGGTCACGTGTCCAACATGCTAAGCCACTTCTGGGCAGAGCAGCGCATGGAAATGCCGTTTCCCTTCCCGCCGGAGCGGTACCTATTTATCTACTTGCACTTTGACGTGCTTTCGAACTGCTAGGTTGGCAGGAGACCTTTTACCTTTACCTTTACTTTTTTCCTGTGCTTCTTTTTTTTGTCCTTTGAACAATTCATCCTTAAACATTCTTTCTCAATCTTTGCCAACTGACTTCTTGATGCCATTTGCTGTTGTGACTCATTTAGGTGCCATTGGATCAACTACTCTGACATCACAGAGGGCCTGGGCAATCTTGGATTAGGCCACTGTGTGCTGAAGGGTGGGATTAGTGGACATTAGAATTGGAATTCCAACACCCCTGAGCAAGCTTAATTAATTGTACTGCATAGGTTTTTCATAGACTGCACAGAATTTTGAGTAACACGTTTTTGGTACAGATAAGTAGGATAGTTGCAACCTGTCAATAGCACTTGGCAGACAACTGAACACTTGCTGTTTATGTTATGTGGTCCCATTTTTCATGTGTGATTTTTATTTATAACCAGCCAAAATACTTGTCGTTAACCCGATTTAGGGTGGTTTCACATTAACGTTGGTCTATTACCATAAATTATTTTTTAAACTAACATTGTGTGCAGTTCATATGGAACCAAAGGACTACTATACTGTATCTTGAATGGTCACTGGAAATCCTAATTAATTGCCCAATGATGCCATTTTCAAATGATATAGGCTGTTAGGTGAAGGCATAGAGGGAACCATGACAATCAGCTACAATTTATTGTTAGAGGAATGGATAATTGGAAACTGCATGACAGCATCAGCCACACAGAAAGGATGCAATGATTTACAGCAGTGAATGTGATGGTCCTACAGATCTTCAACAGTTTGTCTTGTGACAGTGCATTTGTCTCCAGACAGCTGTGTTTTGTATAAATGTTTTTGGGTCATCAGATTGTGTTTGACACTATCAGCCTCTTTGTCAGCTTGGCATGGTGCCTGAACTCCTGCTGCAGAGCCTCTTTCCTAGAGCCGCAGTCATCTAAAGATTCAACGAGCAATCTTTTTGGATGCCTACACACCAAGAATCCTGGGGAATGTAGTTTGCCACTCACAGTGGTACAATTCCCAGCACCTTCAGCACAATACAGTTTTCAGGATTCTTTGGGAGAACTCATGTGCTTTAAATGTGCTTTTAACTGCATGTTGTGTACACAGTTGTAGCCTTCCTTAAGCAGGTTGTAAGCAAGATCCTAATGCTGGGTTGTCCCTTGTGAATGCAAGCCAATCTGGCCATTATTTTTCTCTGACAAGGTAGCACTGCCTGTTTTCTAGGCCTATCATAGACAGCTATTCATTTATTTATTGCCATATGTCTTGCCTGTATCTAATGAGCTTGTCTAAGTACACACACAGGAGCTTTAAATAAATAAATAAGCAGCTTGTTAACAGTGTCAAGCTAAATGGGCTCCAGAATTAAAAGTGCTCTGTCTCATTGTGATTCCCTCTTTTCTTTCCTCCAGAATGAATGAAGAGACAGCGCCTTAAAAAGACTTTTAAGGGCGAGATGCACCTAAAAAACCCCGTCATTGGAACTCCCACAAACTTGGGAACTCCCACAAACTTGCGCAATGGGGCTTCCACCCCCCTTCTTCCCTGTAGTCCCCAGAATTGGCTGTGGGGTTATTGGAAGACATCTTTCCCAATACGCGCCCCCCCCCCCCCCCAAAAAAATTTCTGGAGCTAAGATCAAGAAAAATGCAAGAGGGGCAGGGTTGTGGGAGAGTAAGAAGAGATCAACACAGAGTTGCTTTTCCCCCTCTGGCTATCACATGTTCATCAGTAAGTCTCATTCCACCTTGAGGCAAAATTCTGCTGGGAAGCATATGCAAGTTTTAATAAGTCCTGGGAAGCAGTGAATCAGATATCAGATATTCCATGTACTTTTCGCCTCATTCTCAGTGTGCTTGAAAACAGTAAGGGATTGATTTAGTATGATAATCCTTCCCCAGATTACAGCGATGGAAAATCAACAAGGTTTTGTTTAAAATTCTAAAAGCCAAACGATTTCCCTTTTTAAAAAGTGTGTTGCAGATGCAGATAAATTCACCTCAAAGGATGATGGCCCTTTCTCCCCACCCCGTGTGTCCTTTTGGAATTTTTAATATCTAATCTGATAATGAGGAAAAGTTATATGAACTTGAAAGTGCTTAGGCAACATTTCTGAACTCCACTGAAAAGTCAGCCCAGTAGAATAGATTAAGATGGGACCTTTCATGTGGGCCCATCACCTCAAGGTCAGCCTAAAGTGCAGTGATCATAAATCAAAGAAGTTGTATATCTATGGGAAGAACAAAACAGACGCTCAGCTAGAGTTGCTAAGAACCTAAGAAGCTAACTTTCTGTTTCTGCTGCAGCAATTTAAAGATATAAATTTTAAAACTGTGTGCAGATAGCTGTGCATGCACCTTTTTACTATTTTTTGCTCAGGAAATGTGCAAAAGCGCACAGGCAGTTGTAAATTTACTTGTGCGGTTTTCTGGTTTTGTTCAAATCTGAGGGATCAAAAGAAATATATATATATAGAAAAAGCTAAGCTCCTGGTGTATCCTTACTAGCACACTGGAAAAGAAATGAATGCAAGCATACACTTTTTAGACTTCTGCCTAATATATTTGGTCTAGACATTTTTAATGTGGATTGCTTGTGAGGTTTTCTGGTTTTGTGTGAATATGAGGGATTAAAAGGAGAAGGGAACCATTCAGGAGCACACCAGAAATAGTTATGTGCACAGCTGAAAAGGAAATGAAAGTTTTGAGGAAGTGGGCATGGAAAGAAAAGTAGTAGAAAATGGCAATTGATCTACCCCTCTCCAAACACCAAAAGGGGTAATCTGTGGCCCTGAGTAGAGTGGTTTGGAGCTCAATTTTCCCCAAATTATCAGATTATCGCCATATTGGGTAAAACCAAATTTGCAGGGGGAAAGCATGAAGAGTGTTGTTGTTTGAGGGTAACATCGTGTGGACTACACGAATTAAATGGGAGCACAAACAACAGTCAATACACAGTAAACTCCAGCTTGGACAAGCCCTATGTCTGATCTTATTGAGCATTTGTTCTGATTAGCTTGTGTGGCAGTTACACAATGAGCATTCATCCTGATATACTTGTGCAATGTTTATATGCCTTCCTGTTAATAATTGGTATGAAAGAAAAAAGAGAAGGAAAGAAGGAAAGAAGGAAAATGTCCTCGGCAACAGAGGTGGTGGGGTGATGCTGGCGCAGTATCAGATTTCCTCTCAGCTGCCTCCTCTATGGCAGGGGCGCACCTGTGTAAAAGGGAAAGGTGCTGGACACAGCTTCTTGGTTGGAAAAGCTGAAGGCAGGGATCTAGAAGAAAGGCAATGGGAGAAACTTATGTCTACCTCCATCCTGCTGGAGCCCTCCCTGGGAGTCAGGGTCCTGCAGATCTGATTCCCCAATCTAATCCCACTCCTCAGGGCCTAACCCCACCCCACCCCTGTGACAACTCCAGGGGGACTCATGACAGGGCTGAATAATCTTTGGTATATAGCCTAGGGACTGGAGGAGCTCTACATTGTTGGTACATTATCATTGCTATTTTTATTATTAATTTATTTACCGTATATTGCGTTCATATGCCCGACATCCAGGGGATACCTGGTAGTTGGGGGCTGTAGGTCTAGGAACTCAGAGACTTAGACTGCCATTGGTGCATGCTGAATTTCATGTATTGACTGGAATTCCTAGCCAAATATTTGGGTGTAGGCCTCTAATCTTGTTCATGATTTGCTAAAATGTGACCTCCTTTTGAGGCTGAATGGGTTTGAAGATGAACTCATTGAATTTCAGTGTGTGATCTTGTTACACAGAGACTTGTAATTGTTTTAATGGGGTTTTGAATAAAGCTGCTGAAAATACTCTCTTAAGGGAAGAACATTACTAATCAGTCAGTCAGAATGACTGACACTAGCCAGCCATTCTTTTCGCCTGACTACGGTAGATTGGCTGGCTTCCATTCAACACTGTGTATTGTTGCTTGTTTTCATGTTTCCTACCAAAAGGCCACCTACGGCTCCCATGCAAAATTATGCACGTTCATTAACCTCATTAAATCCAAAAAGATTAGTCAGCTCAGCTATGCCTCAACCACAGAGCTTTTAGGCAACATCTAAGGCTCGTAGTTATGTGGTTTGGAAAGTGATTTTCTAATGCCTAAACTTCAAAGGAATTTTTGAAATCTACAGTGTAAGGGAGACAGCCCAATGCTAATCCACTGGAGTGCTGCTTAATGGTCTGTTTAATTTTTGTCTTGATAGGTCTTTAATAAGCTGCTCAGCTTGAAGGCTGCCTTCATGGAAGCATTGCATTGGTTCAGAATTGCCTTCAGGCATTGCATCCTCATACACCATTCCACTCAATCTCCCTATGCATTTGGAAGACTGGAAGTCATCCTTTTCAAGGATAGCTTTGTACTGCTATGGTGTGGAGTGGGGCAGACTGGAATGTCTAAATAATTTCCAAAGGGTCATAATTCTCAGCACCTTGCAAAATCTAATCACATCTGGAGCCACATTGCAGCATAGAATATTAGAGTTCATGTTTAATTTTAGTAACTTCAGCCCAACTTAACCAATCCACCTTAAGAAAGCAATGCCTTACTGACACATAGTATTGTCATATAAAGCTTAGAGCAGGCTTTCTGCCAGCTTGGACATTTTATTCTAAGCTATGCTGACGGTAGCAAAGATGAAGGCAAAAATGGAGAGGATAAAGATGTGCATGGCATTCATTGTTTTAAGTCTCCTGTGGCAAAATCCATTGAGTTATATTTTAGGATAGCTGTCATAGCATATTAGCCAGTATCTGGCCTGTAATTAGTTGAGCTCATATTGGGAAAGGATGGGTTAATGCCACACACAAGGCTAGTAAGGCTGCTAAGTTACAACCTCTTGGTCGCATGCTACATTTCCTAAATTATTATGAAAGGGCTATTCATGGTGCACTGGTGGATCTATAATTGCAGACCCACAATATAACTGCATGGCTGGTCTTCCTACAATTGTTGGCTGGATCAATATGTATGCAAACACATTTGATGTGCATTGACCTTAATTGACTCTTCAGCTCGCTGTTGCTTAAGGCTGTTGAGAGGCTGAAGCCAATATATGGAATAGTTGAACTCTGTAAAGGAGGGCATTTATTCCTAATCTTAGGACGGGCATCCCCAAACTCGGCCTTCCAGATGTTTTGGGACTACAACTCCCATCATCCCTAGCTAATCGGACCAGTGGTCAGGGATGATGGGAATTGTAGTTCCAAAACATCTGGAGGGCCAAGTTTGGGGATGCCTGTCTTAGGGACAGAGAACATCTATAGGAGAGGCATGTTGGCTGCCTGGTGCAACCATGAGAACTAGACATTTAAATAACCAACCTTCGGAGAATATTAACTAAATTTGACCGAGACAATTTGCGTAACAATTCCAGATCCAGATGCAGATCCACAAACAACTTTTAGTCTTCTAGGGTAGTAGAGCAGTAGACAGCAACGGTTACTTCCTGTCAGCACACTTGATTGAACTGCTCAACTTTTCCTCTTGGCTGAGACCTTGTAAAATTAGAGTCCTGCTTCCTAGGGCAGATATAGCAGGTGAAAATGCTGTATTTTACAGATTGTGGACAAAATGGAGTGTTTCGGGAGGTGGCAAAAAGCCCAGAATTAAGTTTAAAATACTAACTGGTGCTAAAGAAAGAGGGGGGTTTGCCCTGCCAGACTTAAGGTTGTACTATGAATCAGCAGCTTTCTGCTGGCTGAAAGATTGGCTGCTTCTTGAAAACGCTGATGTTTTAGATTTGGAAGGATTCAACAATGCTTTTGGTTGGCATGCATATTTGTGGTATGACAAGGTTAAGATTCATAAGAATTTCAAGAACCATATTGTCAGGAAAGCAGTGTTTAATGTCTGGACAAAATATAAAGACTTATTAGAAAACAAGACCCCGAGGTGGTTATCACCTATGGAAGCTAAAGCAGTGAAAAGACCCAATATGGAGGTCAAATGGCCAAAGTATTGGGAAATATTAGAAAGAGATGGAGATAATTGGAGATTGCAGAGTATGGAGAAACTAAAAGATAAAGTGCGAGATTGGTTACATTACGCTCAGATTAAAGAGGCTTTTAAATTGGACAAAAAGTTAGGATTCCAGGTGGAAAAATCGAAATTGGAAACAGAACTGTTAGAACCTAAGACTAAATTACTTTCAAGAATGTATAACTTGCTGCTGAGGTGGAATACACAGGATGAAACGGTTAAATCAGCTATGATAAAGTGGGCACAGGACATTGGGCATAATATTATGTTTGCTGACTGGGAAAAGTTATGGACCACCGGTATGAAGTTTACGGCATGTAATGCCTTGAAAGAAAATATTATGAAAATGATATATAGGTGGTACTTGACCCCAGTCAAGCTAGCAAAAATATATCACCTGTCAGACAATAAGTGTTGGAAATGTAAGGAAACTGAAGGAACGTTCTTCCACCTCTGGTGGACCTGCCCTAAGGTTAAGGCCTTCTGGGAAATGATATATAATGAGCTGAAAAAGGTATTTAGGTATACCTTTCCCAAGAAACCAGAGGCCTTCCTTTTGGGCATTGTTGACCAGAGGGTGTTAAAGAATGATCGAACATTATTTATGTATGCAACAACAGCAGCAAGGATACTCGTTGCTAAGTATTGGAAAACTCAAGATTTGCCCACGCTGGAAGAATGGCAGATGCAACTGATGGACTATATGGAACTTGCAGAAATGACTGGCAGAATCCGAGACCTGGGAGAGCAAGACGTGGAAGAGGATTGGAAGAAATTTAAGGACTATCTGCAAAAACATTGTAAATTATATGAGTGTTAAGAAGGATGAGAGATTTGAAAATAACAGGACCCATAAAGTTAGTTGATAAGACTATGAGAATGAGTGAACTTCATGAGAAAAATAAATTTTGAATAAATATTGTGTTAAAATTAGGTTTTAAGATCTAGATAAAAATATTCAAAGTTAGGGACAAAACATTGGAAATGTGTATAATAAGAATTGAAACATGGTGATAAGTTGCTGGCTAAAATTTTATAAATGTGGAACGCAAGAGCGGGAGATGTGAGGAAGTCCAAAGGATGAAGAAAAGATGGGTACTACAAGATGTTAAATTTTATGGGGGTTTTTTTCCTGTCTATTATCTGTTTATTCCGTCTTTTCTCTATTGTATTAACAAAACTCTTAATAAAAACTTTAAAAAAAAAAGAAAATGCTGTATTTGAGCAACAGCCCAAATAAGGGTTGCAGGGAACTGTAACTATGGAGTTATGAGGGATTTTGAGGAAAGAGTGATAACAACACAGGCAGCATCATAATGCTGTGTTGTAAATTTATGGTGTGACTGTATATGGCATATTGTGTATGGTTCTGGTTGCCCATCTCAAAAAGCATCTCGCTGTGTGATCAGAAAATGATCTTGACTTGCAATACCACAAGGTAGCATCATTGAGGTTGGGCAAATAACATGTGAGTTGTGTTTTGGCAATGTTGTCAAACACTGGATCCAGCGCCGAGGGCCTTCTGGTGGTTCCCTCACTGCGAGAAGCAAAGTTACAGGGACCCAGGCAGAGGGCCTTCTCGGGAGTGGCGCCTGCCCTGTGGAACGCCCTCCCATCAGATGTCAGAGAAATAAACAATTATCAGACATTTAGAAAACATCTGAAGGCAGCCCTGTTTAGGGAAGTTTTTAATGACTGATGTTTAAATGTATTTTTAATCTCTTGTTGGAAGCCGCCCAGAGTGGCTGGGGAAACCCAGCCAGATGGGCGGGGTATGTATGTATGTATGTATGTATGTATGTATAAATAAATAAATAAAATATTTGCTTCTAACACAAAACGCAGACATGAATGCTCTTAAAATGTCATTTGTACACCTCTGAATCAACTGCAAATTTCTTCTCCCTTTGCCCTTCCTCCGTGCTTCAGGTGGAGTGTCTGCTTTTTAGAGACCCTTTAAAGTGCTGCTAGCGAGCTTACTCACGAAACACTTGTTCAGCAAAAACCCTATCAGTCTCCCTTTTTAAGCTGAAAAAGCTACTCCAGAGAGATAGGGAGAGAGAAGTGGAAGCACAATATCAGAAGCACCAGCTAATCAGGGCTATGCTGTACATAGTCATTTGTGCTGGAGATCCTTTGCTCCTGAGGTTGATATGAAGAAGCTTGTATGTCCAACTAAGATGGGATATCTGTGGTTTTACCATGGCATCATTCTAATGATTTACATCTCTGCTCAGCTTTCCTCCCCCATAAATAAAGGTAAAGGTAAAGGTACCCCTGCCCGTACGGGCCAGTCTTGACAGACTCTGGGGTTGTGCGCCCATCTCACTTAAGAGGCCAGGGGCCAGCGCTGTCCGGAGACACTTCCGGGTCACGTGGCCAGCGTGAGGAAGCTGCTCTGGCCAGAGCCATAAATAGGCAGTGCTAAATACTTGATACAAAGGATTTTGTCCACATACTGAAATAAATCCTCCTAACTTGGCAACCACCGTTCCTGATTGAGAACACATTATTTGCCCCCTTTGCTTCTTCCCCAAAAGGCAACCACAGACCATTTCAGCAGAAACTGCACAGCACCATAGAGCAGTCTTACAGTATCTTCTGCAAAAGTGTTTTGACACAGATAGTAACTGAAGGGGCACAAATTGCTCCTTAGTTTTTACTGCAAAGCTTCTGAAAATGGCTAAAGATAGAATCAGTATCTTAAAGTACCAAGAGAGAGCATCTTATAGTCTGGCTCAGAAAGGGCAGAAGACGAGTGCTGATTAGTGCCAGCTACTGAGTTTATGAATGAAATTCCCTGTATAGTGTTCAGTAAAAGAAAGGCTATAAGGGCAGTCAGCTATGCTTTATATGCAATAGCCTTAGCATGGTGCAGTTGCTTGCTATTTCAGCTGTCCTAGGAAGGGAGGAATAACATTCTGCAGATACAAAAGAGTCTGATATGTTAGCAGCAACAGCATTTTTAAAAACCAAGTAGGGAACTAGGATGAGATGTGGTGTGATATCCAAAAATATTTGGTTCCCATTTCGCTAGACTTGAGTGTTAAGTCATGCTTATAAGGTCTCTGCCCACAGTAAAAAAAAACAGGCTAGCTGCAGACTCCAGCTTCTCAAAAACTGGACTTTCTTGTCCCAGGGAAATCTTTACGCTGCCTAAACATTTATAAAATCCTGGGAAGACAAGCTAATGGTAGGGTTTTCGTACTTTGCAAAGCTGAGCCCAAAGACTCAGAGCTTTGAGCCACACACATTTTGGCCTGAGGAGGTAGTGCTTGACCTTGTTTCAGAAAGTGCTTGAGAGCAACTCAATTACGAGAGCTCTTGCAGAACAATGCATATGCTCCCATCACGTATGACATTGCTGGAACCAGGCTCTCTGTGCCTATTTTACTCCCAGACAGTAGCAAATGTTCCAAGTAGCTCAGTAAAGTGGAGACAAAACTTGAGTGCTAGTAACAGCTGCTACCTGCTAGAAATTGGTGGTGGGGTAGAGAAGGTAGATGGGGATAAATGTTTCTTTATAAATCAGAATGGGCCACAGCTTTAGACACATGCCCAAAGAGGCCAAGATTCTGCATTAGTCATGTCTGGTGTAGGTGGCTCCATTAATGGTGCCACAGCTGATGGCTGGCACAGTCATGCTGGCTGTTGCGAAAGTCAAGACACAATTTGATGAGCTTGTGAGGCACGGTAACAGAACCGTTCTCTTGTGGATGCTCACTCAGAGGGGCTTATCCACACTTCCTCTTGACCTGTTGCTTCCCCCCACCCCCGGGAAACTTCCTTTTAGCACTCAATCGGAGCAAAGGGCAATTTGGGCTTTCTCTGGATTGATGTTTACTCTGATTTTGAGCTAAAGAGCAGGTTTTTCCTGGGAAGGGAGTTGGCCAAGGAAGAAACTGGTCAGCCCTGTGCTTGGAAAGCGAAGAAGCAAAAGTATGGATGAGCCCACAAGTACTCTCAGCAGAGTGGGAAAGGATCACCGCATGAGACCTTGACGTGCTGTTGTCAGACAGAGCAGATAGAATTATGTAGGGGCTCCTCCAGGTGACCTGATTATTGACCCTGATTTGCTTGCACAAAGCTTGTGAAAAGTTAGGCTATGGCCACGTATACATTACTGTTTACAGTGGTACCTCGGGTTACAGACGCTTCAGGTTACAGACTCCGCTAACCCAGAAATAGTACCTCAGGTTAAGAACTTTGCTTCAGGGTGAGAACAGAAATCGTGTGGTGGCAGCGCAGCAGCAGCAGCGAGAGGCCCCATTAGCTAAAGTGGTACCTCAGGTTAAGAACAGTTTCAGGTTAAGAACAGACCTCCGAAACAAATTAAGTTCTTAACCCAAGGTACCACTGTACTCTGGTTCCAGTGCATTCCCACTGCTCATTTTTGAATCTGTGTACACACACAGCTACCCAGGTCCCAGCGCTATACTGCAGTTTCTAGTGAAATACTGTGTTTTGATGCAGTTTTTGCCAAGCTAGTTTCAATCCAACTTGAGCACTGTATCCTTATTCAAGTCACACTGAATCCCAGGTGTGTACATGTGAGAAGCCTGCCTTGCTTCCAGATTTTTTGGGGGCAGGGAAATCTACCAGAAAGTTCCATCTGGTGAAGACATCACTGCCCAGTCTCCAGCCATTAGTATGGGCACAGAACAAGTGTGTACAGCGAAGGGCAAATTGTTTTTTAAACTCTTTTATTTTGCTTCTTTGATATTAACAATAACAACAATGAATAATGACATCCAAGGAGGTAGTTACCATATTTTAAGAATATTGTAAGAAATGGGGTGTTAGGGGAAAGGTAGCACCTCTGGTGGTTGACATGTCGTGCTCCTTCTGGAGTAGTTTATCCACCTTTGGTCCCCACCCTGCACTCAGCTCTCACCTGTGGCTCCTAGAAGCTGTTGGCATGTGACACACCCCATGAACAGCTTCAACTGGCCAGCTAAACCAGGAGAGGGTAGCTGATGAATCTCACATTCTCAGAGACTTCCCCTGCATGCAAAGACATGCTTTGGCGGATTGAGCAGACGAGATGAATAGGGGCCCAAAGGTCAAGTAGGCGTTTTCTGCACATGCTGTAGAAGGAAGTGAGGGGCAGATGGGGCCCATTAACCTGGGAAGATAGCCCATCTGTTGTTGTTGTTTAGTTGTTTAGTCGTGTCTGACTCTTCAGGACCGCATGGTCCAGAGCACGCCAGGCACTCCTGTCTTCCACTGCCTCCCGCAGTTTGGTCAAACTCATGCTGGTAGCTTCGAGAACACTGTCCAACCATCTCATCCTCTGTCATCCCCTTCTCCTTGTGCCCTCCATCTTTCCCAACATCAGGGTTTTTTCCAGGGAGTCTTCTCTTCTCATGAGGTGGCCAAAGTATTGGAGCCTCAGCTTCAGGATGTGTCCTAGTGAGCACTCAGGGCTGATTTCCTTAATGGAGAGGTTTGATATTCTTGCAGTCCATGGGACTCTCAAGAGTCTCCTCCAGCACCATAATTCAAAAGCATCAATTCTTCGGCGATCAGCCTTCTTTATGGTCCAGCTCTCACTTCCATACATCACTACTCGGAAAACCATAGCTTTAACTATACGGAGGTAGCCCATCTAGGAGAAGTAAAACTCTGGTGCATTGTGGCATATCTTTGGGAGAAGAAAAGGCCAAGGAGTAAAGCCTACACAAATCCAGAGTGGAGTCCCAAAGATGCTTGAATGGCACCTTGTAACCGCTTTCCAGCAACTCCTGCACCCAAGCTGGTGCCAAAGGTGTTGCTCTGCTTTCCTTTGGACCACATCAGCAAGGCCAAGAGGTGGGTCTTGTTGTATGGGCAACCTCCATACACACTGACCAGGCTTGCGCCCAGTGGTCACTTAGTTCCTGCTATCACAGCAGTTTGACTTCACCCCCAGAGGCACACTCCATTGTCTCTCGAGACAAATGGACAAGGTGCCATCCAACCGTATTAGGGACTCTACTCCACTTCATTTCCTCAAGGGCAAAATGACTAGCAACAGTATGAAACTATATTATAAACTTTTTTCAAATTTTAAAAATTAAATAGTAAAAGCAAGAAACTGAGGGGTGGGAAATTTCCAGGATGCAGCCTCGGAATCCGGAGGCCACTTCTGGACAATGGGTTGTATTCAATAAAGTCTTACTCAGAGTAGACCCATTGAAGTTTATGAACATAAGTCAGTTATATTTATTAACTTCAGTGGGTCTACTCTGAGCAGGACTAGCATTGACTTGTGAGCAGATCTTCCTGTTGGAGTAGCCATACCATTCATAAGACTTTGTCGATGTGTGTCAAAGCCACAGGTCACTGCAGTGTTCTGACATGGATCTTTGGCATGGATCCTCTGAAGAGGACTTTCCAACCTGCTTATTGAACATTCAGTCAGATTTGTTACAGGAATATTAGGCAACAGTGCATCAAGCAAGTGTTGCCCCAAACTTTCCCATGCATTTTCCTGTCACTTTCATTATAGCAAAGAGTCCAGTATTTTGGGAAGTGGCTTTGTAGTGCAATAACTCCCAATTGTGTGACCTGAATTTGATGGTATGTGATTGGATTCCATCATAAAATAGCAACAGTATGGAAGTGCCGTAAGTCTCAATTTCCCACCCATACAACGACAAATAGGTTACTTCTAGTTCGTAAGATTGTTGTGAGGATGAACAACATACAAACGTTATAGCAGTGTATGATGACATGTGCTTTGGAGTTGGTTAATAATACTTCTCCTCCTGGAATATTACTGCTCAAGTGGATCCCTCCTCGCAAAAAACCTTTTGATAGAAATTACCATTTTCAGCAAAGACAGGGCTTTTTTTCAGGGGGAACTCACAGGAATTGCAGTTTTAAGAGAACAAGGGAGGTATTCAAGGAGAGTTCCGGCACCTCTTTTTCTAGAAAAATAGCACTGAGCATAGGTATATATGCATGGAGATGAGGAGAAAAATTGTGTATTTGGGAATATAGAAGGAAATAATTCACGTGCAACATATGACAATTAAAAAATTATCCCCATGTTCCAAAAAAAAGAAGAACAGGGAACCTGTTTTGGGAGGATGTATAGGATGTGATAAAATAAATGTGGCAGAGTTACTGTATCAAATTAAAACACATATCTTTTCATCAGTAACACTTGACCAGCCCTTAACATTTACCGGAGCCAATAACAAGCGATTGCATGAACATGCCATCTCTGTTCAAGACTCTTAATGGCTGATTAGCAGTTGCACTGTACCATGACCTGAGTTAAAGCTAGTTCTGCATCTTGCCTTCAACGTAAAAGCATCATTTTAACAGGCTAGCATGTAAGTATACAGGGAAGCTATGGTATTCCATTCAGAAGCATGTAACTGTAATGGAAAAATTAAGTAGCAGAAGTTAGTAAGTTCAGCTAAATAATTTATTCCCTGGTATAGTATCAGCTGAAAAATCTGTTAGTAATAAAAACACATATGGAGAAGCAAGTGCACATGAATTTTTGATTGGCCCCAAGCATCCTTTAGAATTGAAATATACTCAGAGTCGCAAAGTGATTTCATGCTCTTTATTCAGCTCATAGTGGTGAGGAGGAATGAATGTCCCCTCAAAGTATCTGCTTTATATACATTATTTACACAATGGGCTGCACATGATTGGCTAATTCCGGAATTCTACTGTAAGCCAATCAGGTTGTGGATTCACTTCAATCTGGAGCATGACTGGGTGGTTCCTGCCAACCAATCATACTGCTGCATTGTTCTAGGACCAATCAGACTGCTGCATTCTGAATCCTATTGTTCTAGGACCAATCAGACTGCTGCCTTTTGGATCCTATTGTTCTAGGACCAATCAGACTGCTGCAGTTTGGATCCTATTTGACTCAGTACATAACACCCCTCCCCTCTAAGTTCCAGTCCTGCCCGGGAGGTCGCATTCATAGTCCTCAAGGTACGCTGGCGGCCTACGTGTGCGTTGCGGCCTGGGGTGTTCCCTGGTCCGGGGTTCAGGTTCTGGCTCGTGTTCCAAGGATGCTGGCTGTGATGGGGCTGTTTGGTCTGGCGCAACCGGCTCGCTCAGTCGTGGTTCTGGTTCCGGTGTCCTTTCAGCCTCACGGGTCCTCTCTGTATTTACTGATTCTGCCTCTCCTGCTGGCCCCTGCTGCTCTATGGGCCTCACTGCCCCACTGTTCCCTTGGGACTCCTCTGACCTGTCCTCCTCCTCCTGGTTTTCTCCCGGGAATCGTCGGCGTATCTGGTCGCAGTGGCGGCGCCAGCATTGCCCCCCATCTGTTAGCACCTCGTACGACACGGGGCCAGTGACCCTGGTGACTGTGGCGGGTACCCATGCAGGGCCTGCCCCAAAATTCTTTGCGTACACTGGGTCCTGGGCCTCGAAGGTCCGGGGGTTCCTGCCTTCCCCCACCACTACCACATCCTGAGCTCTATCGGGGTGAAGGCGGTCCAATCTGATTGCAAGGCGCCGACCCATTAGTAGTTCAGCGGGGCTCCTGCCAGTTGTTGAGCTGGGGGTGCTGTGCTGTGCTAGAAGGAATGTGGCAAGGCGGTACTCCCAATCCCCTTGCGTCATGCGGCGAAGGGTTTCCTTGGTGGTCCGCACCATGCGTTCTGCTTGGCCATTGGTGGCAGGGTGGAATGGCGCCGAACGGATGTGGCGGATGGCGTTCTGCGCTGTGAAGGTTTGGAATTCTCCTGACGTAAATGCAGTCCCGTTGTCTGAGACGAGAGTGTCAGGGAGCCCGTGGGTAGCAAACAGCCTGCGTAGTACCCGGATGGCTGCGGACGTAGAAGTGGACGGTACCAGTGCGACTTCCAGCCATTTGGTGTAGGAGTCCACCACTATGAAGAATGTTTTCCCCTGAAAGGGGCCAGCGAAGTCCACATGCAGTCGTGACCATGGTGCTCGGGCGGACTCCCAGGACTGGACTGGGGCCCTTGGGGGATCTGGGCGGGATTCTTGGCAGGCCTGGCAGTGTTTGACCCAGGCCTCTATCTCTCCGTCAATCCCCGGCCACCACACATAACTCCTGGCAAGGGCCTTCATTCTTACTACCCCAGAGTGTGTCTCGTGTAGGGCTGTGAGGACCCTTTTTCGGAGGGGCTGGGGAACAACGACCCTGCTTCCCCATAACAGGCACCCCTTGTGGGCCGACAGTTCATGTTTGCGGGTTGTGTAGCCGGCGAATTCTGGCCCGGGGCTGCTGCTGGGCCATCCCCTCCACACCCAGTCCAGGACCCGGGAGATGACCCTATCTTTCTTGGAATGGTGTGCAACTTCTTGTGCCTGAATGGGGCGGTCAGGAAGCAGCTCCAGGCTCATAACCTCTTGTGCAGGTGCTGGGTCAGGGCCTGTTTCCGGTAGTGGCAGCCTGCTGAGGGCGTCCGCATGGCCCATCGCCTTCCCAGGGCGGTGAATCAGTGCATACTGGTAGCTGGTAAGGAAAATTGACCACCTGAGGACGCGAGGAGACAGCACTTGGGGGGTCTGCTTTTCGGGGGCAAACAAGCCAAGCAACGGTTTGTGGTCAGTCACCACGGTGAAGGGCCGCCCGTACAAGAAATCATGGAATTTTTTAACTCCCTTCACGATTGCCAGACCCTCCTTGTCAATTTGTGAGTAGTTCCGCTCAGTTGCGTTGAGTGTCTGGGAAAAGTATGCCACCGGTACCTCTCTTCCATCTGGGAGTTGGTGTCCCAGGACAGCGCCAATGCCATAGGGTGAGGCGTCGCATGCTAGCACCACCGGCAGCCTCTCGTCGAAGTGTGCCAAGACCGAGTTTGAGACAAGCAAGTCCTTGACTGCCTGGAATGCGGCCTCCTGGCGCTGGCCCCACACCCAAGGGGCCCGCTTGTCCAGGAGTCTGTGTAGGGGCTCCGCTACCGCCGCCTTGTGGGGAAGGAAGGAATGGTAAAAGTTCAATAGTCCCAAGAAGGCCTGAAGTTCAGTCTTGTTCTTGGGCGCTGGGGCATCACAAATGGCCCGTACCTTGTCCCCAGTCGGGTGGACCCCTTCTGCGTCCACCATAAATCCCAGAAAGTCCACCTGGGGCACACCTAGTAGACATTTTTCCCGCTTCACCTTGAGACCTGCTGTCTGGAAACGGTGCAGAACGGTGCGGAGGCGGTCCTCAAACTCCTCTGGTGTGGGCCCGGCAATCAACACATCATCGAAGAAGGGGGTGACGCCAGGAATCCCTTTAAGGAGAGAGTCCATTAGATTCTGGAATATGCCTGGTGCCACGCTGACACCGAATTGCAGCCGCTTTACCCTGAATGCTCCTCTGTGCGTCACAATCGTCTGTGCCTCTGCTGTGGCCTCATCTACTGGCAGCTGTTGATATGCTTGGGCCAAGTCCAGCTTGCCAAAAATTTTCGACCCAGCCAGGGTGGCAAGGACATGGCTGACCACTGGCACTGGGTATGCATGGGCCGTTAGGGCCTTGTTTATAGTACACTTGTAGTCTGCGCAGATGCGGACTGAACCATTAGGCTTGACAGGTGTGACGATTGGGGTTTCCCAGGGGGCATTAGGCATCCACGTCCACTTGTAAGCTAGTGTGGTTCACCCCGGTGACAGCTAGCCCCAGTGGTCCAAACCATGACAATCCCAGTAGGCTAATGTAGGGGCCCTTGACCACAAGTAAGTCCAGTTGCCGCGTCCGCCCTCGGTATTGCACCCTGAAGGTCCCCACCCCCATTGTGGGGACCTTACGTTTCTGGAAGTCCCGGAGGGTGAATGGGGCCGGCCTGAGTTTGGGACCCCCAGTAGGACACAGTTTCCTTAAGGTCCTTGCCGAGATTATGGATAGAGTTGAACCCGTGTCAAGCTCCATGCGGCATGGGGCCCCCTCTATCTGTACCTCTACATAAATTTTTTCTACGTTGGGGTGGGGCAACTGGTATACCTGGAAGTCCGTGAGCTCCGTCGAGTTGCCTTGGTGCGTTGGGCCCCGGGACCTGGGGTTCTTGGATTGGTCATCTGATGCCTGGCGTCGGGTGGGCCGAGCCCGACACACCCGGGCGACGTGTCCCACTTTTCTGCACTGCCTGCACTCTGCGTTGCGGAAACGGCAGGTCCTCCTCTCGTGACTTTCTCCACAGCTTGCGCAGTTCCCTCCTTCTCGTCGAGGCAGCTGTGGTATGTGGGCTGCTTGAGTGCGCTGCTGTACTCGGTGCACCTCCTCCCTGTCAGATCCTGAGTCGTCGGTGAGGTCTTCGTGGTGGACCCTCGGTTGGGATGGCTGGCTCGGCCGTGCCTCTTGCGTCGACCTCTCGGCAGCTTCCGTTGCCAGGGCCTCCTCCAGAGCGACCTGGAACGTTAGGTTCTTCTTAGCGTAGAGGCGTCGTTGCAGCTTCTCATCCCTCAGGCCACCGACGAGGCGGTCACGAAGCATGTTCTCCAGCTCTGAGAAGTTGCAGAACCGGGCGGCTTGGCGGAGAGAGGTCACAAACCCAGTTATGGTTTCCCCAGGGGCTTGCCGCTTTGCATAGAAGGCATTTCGACGAGCTACCACTGAGGGCTGTGGCGAAAAGTGCCCCTTCAGCTGTTCCATTATTGTTTTGTATGGAACAGTAGCAACGTCTTCAGGCGCAAGGAGAGCCCGGGTGATTTCAAATGTCTCCTCTCCGCAAACGCTGAAGAATATTGCCCTCTTCTTGGCGTCTTCTTCATCGGTGACCCCTTTGGCTTCTAGGAGGAAGGTGAAACGGGAGGCGTACGCTTCCCAGTCTCCGGATGCTGGGTTGAACGGCGAGAAGCTGCTGTCGGTTGCCATTCTGAGTTCCTTGTGTCCCGGAGCTGAAGCCTGGATACACGGTGCGAGGCAGCGGTGCGGCAGGTGGCGGTGCTGCGGTGCTGTGTGTGGCAGTCAGCTCAGCGGGATCCCACCTTCGTCGCCAGTGAAATATACTCAGAGTCGCAAAGTGATTTCATGCTCTTTATTCAGCTCATAGTGGTGAGGAGGAATGAATGTCCCCTCAAAGTATCTGCTTTATATACATTATTTACACAATGGGCTGCACATGATTGGCTAATTCCGGAATTCTACTGTAAGCCAATCAGGTTGTGGATTCACTTCAATCTGGAGCATGACTGGGTGGTTCCTGCCAACCAATCATACTGCTGCATTGTTCTAGGACCAATCAGACTGCTGCATTCTGAATCCTATTGTTCTAGGACCAATCAGACTGCTGCCTTTTGGATCCTATTGTTCTAGGACCAATCAGACTGCTGCAGTTTGGATCCTATTTGACTCAGTACATAACACCAGAATATACCTAGCCTTCACTGCCTCTGTAAGCTAGGAAGCAAGCAAATGCAGCGGTGGGAATGCATATAGGGATTTATTTTCTTGTCTTTTAAAATGAAGAAATTAAAACAAGCTGTTCCTGCTCAGAGCTCCTGTAAATGGCAATGCTGCCATGCTGCCAATGGGTTGTTTTAGGCATGCTTCAGTGATGACCTTTAAACAGCTAGGGAGGTCAAGTGTGTCCTTTTTAATCGGTCACTGGGAATCTTATGCATCTACAGCAAGATTTGTGTGTGTGTTGCATGGGGGGCTTTTTAAAAAATGCTTCCAAGATGATTTTGCATCTTTAAGGCTGTTGTAGTGCACCTCTCTTACCAACTTTAAGACCACTTTAAATTGATTATACAACACATGCTCAATAAAACCACCCATATGACAGAAATTTCAAGAGATTTGCACTTGGTGTGACTGTGGCGCCTTCTGATAACTTCTGGAGACAGACGCTACATTAAATTAACTGCTTGACATGGAGAATACTGGGCAACACTTTCTCCACACCAAATGGATGTGTGCATAGTATATATATTTTCCGTATACACAATTATATATATTAATATGCTACAGGCAGATGTAATGTTAGAGAAAAATAAATGGAAGTTCCTCTGCATTCTAAAAGGTGACAACTGCTGCCTTGGCACTTACTTCTCACCAGTATATTTTGAGATGGGGGAAAAGCATATCTCACTCCCTCATATTTCAGACATGTTCTAGGGCTGGGGGTCGGGGTAGGATCTGGGGGGAAATTCCCTGGTTCAAATTTCATTTCTGTCAAAAATTTAGTAAGGCTGTAATCCTAATGCCACTCAGCTGGGAGTAAGCTCCCATCAAATTCATTAGGATTTACTTCTGAGTAGATTGCACTATAGTTTACTACAGCGCTTCAAATGTGCTATAAAGGTGTACTATATACTTAGCCCAAGTAAGCACAAAGGAGGCATTACAGGTAGTGTCAAATAAAATGAGCTAACACATCTTTAATATTGTTTCTGCACATCCAAAACTACTGCAAATATTTTCCAGTTCTGCCAGAAATTTACAATTTGGGATTTTGTTTTAATATTGACATACTCAGATACAAACACTTTGCAAAAGCCATATATGCTTAACTACAGTTCCATATTGGTAAGGTTGACATAAGTATAGTATGATCATGTATCATGCATGTTTATTCAGAATTAAGTCCCAGCATGTTCAATGAAGATTACTCTTAGGTTGCAATCCTAGGTTGAGCAAACCCCACTGAACACACTGGGAATTTTATTTCTGAGTAAATATGTTTAACATTGTGTTGCAATAGTAACCTCCAGAAAACTCTAGTAAATAAGAAACTCTCTCTCTCTCTCTCTCTCTCTCTATATATATATATATATATAAAACAACTTGCAAAAACACACAAAAATGATGTGACTTTACATTTTCTAGTAACCAAGCTTTTGGAAACTAAACTGTATATATATATATATTAAAAATATGTTGACAAAATACCATTTTCAGAAAATCCCGGGTTGAGCAGAAAAACATGGATTAAAAATGAAGACCTGAAGGGTTGGTAATGAAGATTATTTTTCTTACATGTTCCGTTTTCAATCCTTATAAGGATACTTGAAAGTAGTTTTCATTCAAGATACATTTTAATTGGTTGCTGCTAGAATTTTGTTTCTCCTAGAATAGAACATTTGTAAGTTCAGACTATCCACTTTAATTAAATAAAGTGCTCTGAAAGCATGGATTTTGTGGCTGCAGCCTATGCAGCCTATTGAAGATGGAGTACTTGGATTAGAGCCAATTTAGCTTCCCAACAGAAAACTGGCATTTGGATCAGACTGCCCATAAAATTAGAAATAAGGGGTTTTGCATTGTGCCTTTATCTTCTTTCTTATCTATCCCTGCTACCTTATCGCTGGCAGTGCCAGAGCTTCATGCAGAGAGGAAAATGACAGATTTCAGTTGTATAGCGTTGTGTTGTATAAAGTTACAACCTTTTCCCCTGTCTTCAGTGCTGCTTTGAAAAGATGCATAAAAAGAACATATTAAATGGCTGTGGCTTTTCCTTATAGGAAAATGCAGTGATGGGGGAAACTCTCCATTTATCAGCCTATTATCCATTAAAGGCACTGGAGTCTCCCCCACTCTAGTGACACCCCATTAGACTAATATGGGTAATAGCCTTCATGCCCCGTTGAATTTTTTAAAAATGGCAACTTCGTTGTGCACTACAGTAGAAGTGACCAGCCTTGAACAAAGACCAGCCTTGAACAAAGACCAGCCTTGAACAAAGACCCCCAGGATCATGGAAATTTGTTGTTATTGCCACTTCTTGTGTAGCTGCCTAGCACAAGGAGTTATTCTCTGTGCCTGATATGTGATGATGAGTGAGGAAAGGTCAGTATTTACTTTTTTTTCTCTCTCTCTCATAGCTGAGTAAGATTGTCTTCCATAAACATGGTTTTAACAGTGGGTCTGTAAGTGATTGTGGAGGCCAGTTCTGGATCCACACATCCTTCCACAGTGGGGACATTGGTTTCCGGGCGGGAGTTGGTCATGGTGAGGGTTTGCCAAGCGTGCCTTCCTCTTAGCACGTTTCTCCCTTTCGTTCTGAGTTCGAGCATCTTCAAAGCCCATGACACCTTCGGTAAAGGTTCCAATTGGAACGTTCACAGGCCAGCTATGAATCTGTATAAAGAAGACCAAAGATAGTGTGAAGAGTCCTTAACAGTCTTTGTATGGTATTGTTATATCTTTGTGGGGTTTCCTGGCTCCCTTTCTAATTTCTGGACTCTGCTTCTAATTTCTGGGTGCCAGAGGTAGAATCTTGCATGTTAAAATGTCAGCCAGTCTGGCTTCCTGATGTAGTAATCGGCTGAGAGATGAGCCATTAAAATAATACAAAAGGGATGGGTGATGGCCAATTAAGAAAGCCATCAGCAAAGCTAAGGCTGTACCAGCTCGGAAATGTCAGTGTTTGTAAAAAGCAAAAAAAAGAAGGAAAGGGTTCTGACCTCCCTTTGTCTCCTCAGCCTGGTCCTCAGACCCTTTGCGGCACAAAAGAGTGCGGCACGAGAACATCCTTGCAGAGTTTTATTCTTAAAAGTCTTTGTGCAAAAGCGACTGAACAACTATACACACCAACACTAACTAACTAACTAACTAACTACCGTATTTTTCGCCCTATAGGACGCACTTTTTCCCCTCAAAAAATGAAGGGGAAATGTGTGTGCGTCCTATGGGGCGAATGCAGGCTTTCGCTAAAGCCTGGAGAGCGAGAGGGGTCGGTGCGCACAGACCCCTCTCGCTCTCCAGGCTTCGCGGACCTCTCCGCAAGCGGCGGGAGCGCTCCCGCTGCTTGCGGAGAGGTGCCTGCATGCGGAAGCCTGCGTGTGCTGAGCTCAGTGCGTCCAGGCTTCGCGGACCTCTCCGCAAGCAGCAGGAGCCAGCCCTGGGCTCCCACGGCTTGCAGAGAGCTGGCCTCCCCCACCCCAGCCCCGCGCCTGGGGGGGAAATAATTTTTTTCCCTTTATTTCCCCCCAAAAAAACTAGGTGCGCCTTATGGGACGGTGCGTCCTATAGGGCGAAAAATACGGTAACTAACTAACTAACCAACCAACCAACCCAAACACCAGCCTCAGCACAAACTAACATTTCTCACTTTATATATACAACCTGCTGCAGGCCGCTGAGTCATGCTGACCCAGCTGTATTCGCATTAAAGAAACAGTGGCCATTTTAGCCATGACAGGAAATGGGTGAAGCCCTCCCTGAGGTCAGAGTTAAGTAGAAGAAAGGCCAGAAGTAGAGTTTTCAGGGGTGGGGGGCATAGCTGTCAACTTACAGATTTGAAAATAAGGGACCAGCAGCCAAAATAAGGGACCTGCAGCCTCACCTGTTCTAGGCACTCCAGTCTTCCTGTCCACCTGCAGTCTGGTCAAACTCATGCTGGGTAGCTTCGAGAACACTGTCCAACCAACTTTGTAACCAGAGGTTCAACTGAATAGAATCTGAATTACATGCACCACAAGGCCTATGCAGCCTCAACTTAAGATGGCTCCCCGGCCTGGCTTTGCACTGGAAAGTTTGCAGCAGCACGTGCAACAAAATGGTGTCCAGAATTCGAAAACCTCCTCAGCTTGCATTAACTAGCCACACACAAGGCATGCAAGCTCCACCCCCCAGTCGTTCTTAGACTTCCTATTGGGTGAGCAACACAGCCAAGCAACACAGTTGGAGCCTCCCTCCTCCCTGGCTGGCAGGGAGGGAGGGAGAAGAGCTGCTTCCTTTGAAATTTAAGGGACATTTAAGGGACATCCATCAGTAAGGGACAGCAGTGGGACATGGTGCTGGAATAAGGGACTGTCCCTTCAAATAAGCGACACTTGACAGCTATGGGGGGGGGTAGCTTGTCAGAACAATGTGGACTGTCAGTTTGAATCCATGAGTGTGGCCATGAACCTCCATCCTAGGTTCAGGTTGTATATTTGTGTAAATAAACCATATATCATAAAGACACCACAGTCTCTGCTGTGTCTCATTTCCAAAGGAAACACAAAACCTGAGTAGGTGCCTGGACTCCTAGCTGTGGTAATCCTAGCACACCTCATGAAACCAGAGAGACAATGGTATCTTGAGCTCTGTGATATTCAGTATTTTTTTAAAAAAAGAACACACAGTAAAGTTCCTCTGAAATCTTATTCTTGCAACATTTAAGCAGATCTAAAAGGAAGCTGTTTTGCTTTCCAGTAACGCTAAAGTAAGAATTGTTGCAGAGCTCAGTATTTGAATCAGAGGTTCAAATCTCAGAATGGGCCGGAGGTAAAAATATATATATGGACAGGAATTCTTGAATGACACATACAACAGGAACTTTGAAAGTATGGTGTTTCTTTATTGCTCAAGAAAGGAAGCTAATTTGCAGGAGGGGAGGGAGACATCAATTCAACCACATGATTGCAATTATGGAGTGACTGAAGCTTAACCACATGGTCATATTGACTGTGTGGGAACCTTTACTCACACAAGCATCACCCAGAAATCCGGATGGTGTATCACCTGATTGTGCCCAGCTCTGAATCCCAATGTTGCTCAGTTACCAGCTATAACGATAGGAGCCCTTGGCCATATGGTACTAATGAGTTGTGCTCCAGACATATGGCTGCAATGGGGAAAGATATGAATCATCTCTAAGTGCGAGTTGACTGTTAAAGGGGGTGGGTGGGAGAGTATACATCCTTGACTACTCCACAAACATAATTTGTTTTAATTAATTTTGCTACAAGCTTTTCAGCATTTGGAATCCACTAGAGGGAATAATGTGTTTTAAGCTTGATAATGCTGAGTTTTATAGGGCCAGTGCAGTTCCATCTGGAGAAAAATGGTTGACAGCCACATCTGTGACAATGTGGACTGTGGCGTTTTTTTGTTAGAGACCATGACGTGCAGTGGAAAGTGTGTTTTCAAAAATAACATGAAAGTGGTGTCATAATGACAATGATGTGTATTTCAAAAAAGCAAGCATCATTATTTGTAAGGAATAAATTAATGAAACAGAAGGAAAGCTAAGCCAGTATTTAGAAGCTGGAGAGAGAGAAAGTCTCATTTACAGGTAATCTACCCCATTATATTTTTAAAGAGTTGGTGGTGGTGGTGGCATCAGTCTTTCTCAGGAGACAATGGAAGAATGCACCTTCGGGGGTGAAGTCAAACCTGACTTTTGGTCTCCAGGCACTGAGGTCATCCACAAGACATTCCCACATGGTGGGTTTCATGTTGCAAGCCCTCGTGTCTCATTTGCAGACATCTTTGTAACACAGAGTCAGTCTGCCCATGAGCCTGGTGCCGGAAGCCAGCTACCTGTAGAGCACGTCCTTGGAGACCCTGCCATCTTCCATTCTGTGGACATGACCAAGTCAGCATAGATGTCACTGAGAGAAGAATGTGAACATGCCGAGAATGTGGGCTTGGGAGAGCACATCTTTGAGACTCTGTAAGAACAACTTCTCAGTGCAGCATGCAACAAAACTAAAAACAAATTTAAAGTACCTACAATAAAGCAGATTAACAGTAAAACATAAGAATTTGAAGATTCCTTTTACACTGCATTACCTGCAGTTATAGAACTGTGGCCCTTTGATCACCATTCTAAATTTTAAATAGTGGGGGAAAAGCTGTATGGAAGAATACCACCCCAAATTTGGTCATGCGAAATTACAATGCAAAACGCCTATGATTTTCTAAGTTAACTGAATTGCTAACAGATTTTTTTTCCTGGAAGCAAATAACAGGGACATGAGCACTAAGCTTCCACTAGATTCTGCTGGTTTTCCAGAAGTGGCTTTTAGACCATTTGAAAAATCACATAATATTTGAAATTTAACAGGTAACAAACATTGGGAAGTTGGAATATTGTGCTGTCTATAGAAAGTGTGCGATCTGCTTTCCATTTGGACCACAGCCTCCAACAAAATTGACTTTTGTCTGATTTATATGACCACTAGGTTCCTGCTGCCCACTATGAATTCCTGCATATGCCAACTCTCACATGTGCAGCATGTGCAGCTGTTAAATTTTTAAGCCTACATATGTGACTTGCGGGGGAGAGGGGAACTATGTTGTTGTTTTATGACAAAAAAGGTGGTGAAGATTAGAGTGAGAGACAAAAATTTTAATTTATATGTGATACAACCAGGCAATGGGTAAGGAATTTATATGTGCAGCAATTCAGGTAGCCATCTGAGAGTCACAGAATTTCTCGGTTTTTTCAAAATAAGATGAACACTGAATTGATAGAAAGTGGAACAACTTCTCCCTCCTCTGAATTAATCATTCCTATTTTTTGAGATTTTTAAAATCAAATAATCTCACCCAACCTGCCTCACAGCCTTCCCATTTAACAATCAACTTCTTTATATTGGGCAATACAAGCTAAGTGAAGTTTACTTGTCCCATAATACCCACTGCCATATTCTGATATATTTTGCAAATTGTAAAGCAGCACTTTAAAAAGGTTTAATTTTCAAGGCAATTGGTTTGATGGATGAGCTCATCTGCAATACCTAAGAATCAACCATAATAAAATTACAGAAGATGGATTGTAAAACTGGTCAGTTAAGAAGCCAGGCATAAGCAGCTAGGATAATTAAGCACGGAGCTTGGGTATTTGTGTTGGTGTTATTCTGGTTTTTGTTGTATATGTTCAGAACCTAGATTCTCTTATTCATTCTCAGTATTCTGTACAGTAGCCTGTATCTTAGAGAGAAAGAAATATAGGACATGGAATTATTTACAGAAGACTAAACCCAGGAGACAATACAACATTACCCTGCCACAAACATATGCATCCGCTGATGAAGCAGGAAGCTTCTTGGTATCCCTGATTATCTGCTTGCAAAAGTATGTTTTCTTTTTAAGCAAAGCAGATTTATTTTCTTCCTTACGTCTTATACTTACAAAAATTGACATCTACATCTATCAACGTAGAGAAGAGAGCTTCATTTCCACTCCAGTGCACTGTTCTTCACACTATGGAGAATCCTTGCAGCCAATGCAGAAGAGTCAGACTGTTATCTGTACATGAAGCTGGAATCAATCTTAAAAACAAAAAAAAGCCTCAGCTTTCCAAGACAAATTAATTCTGACATCTTAATTATAAGCTCAGCAGAAAGGTTGGTGCGAGATTCATGAGCATTGAAGATTATCATTATATTGTCATTATTTGCTAATGACTGCAAGTGACTCCAGCACAGAATGGCAATTTATAACCATAAAAAAACTCTGGAAATGCATATTATATTCTATTTGTTCCAAAGGAGTTCTTTTGCTATTATGCTGATAACAAATAACAGAAGCGACAATACTGCTTTGACATTGTTGCTTTACAGGCATGAAACACATTTTTGTTGTGGCAGCAGTCTAGAAAATATCTGTCAAGTGCTTGGTTATTTTTAAACCAAATTGTAAATAGGGCATATTTTTGAGAACCAAATTAAGGAGACATCTCTCATTGCAGAGCTACGGTACTTCTCAGTTGACACAAACAGGTCTTAGCATCTGCATGAAACCAATGTCTGAGGCCATGATCTGGACCTAAGTGCTCAGGCCATTACCTTTCAAAAATGTGCTGAGGGTATTGCTAGGCATAGACTTTATGTGGCAGACACAGGTGGAAGTCATTGCCAGAGGCCTCACAGTTGTTTCCCACTTAGGAGGTCACTGGAGCAAATAGGCACATTGATGTTAGCAATGCCTGCAAAAAAGGACTGTTACTCCACAGATGGCTTGTGTGGACACCAAAAGGAGATCCCACCACGTAGCTATGAAAGAAATGAGGAGGGCAGGCAGCAATGGAACAGGATTCAAACACTCTGCTCAAAGGCAACGTGGGCCAAATGTGGACTTCTCCAGCATTATTTCACATTAAGTATGCAGCCAAAAGAGATGTGGCAGATTAACCAGATATAGAGATGGATTACGGTGCAATGAAAGATCATGGAAAGCAGTTAGAAGTCTGTTGTTACTATTACGCTCCCTCCATGCTTCTTCCCAGTAGATGGGCCTACAGGTAAAGGGGAAAAATCCTCTGGAAGATGAGCCATTTGGTGAGCTCTCCAGGTGAGAGTGTATACGCTCATTGGAAAGGAGTACATGGCTGGAGGCTGTACTAAGAAGGCAAGTTTACAGAGGTGGAGGCAGTTGCACTTACAAAATGATGCACAAACTGGTGACTAAATGCATGGAAGGCCTGTGCTATGTGGCTGATATCCAAATGAGTAATGCTCAGTGCAGACCTCTTTATTGCAGTGGGTATGCTCAGCTTATGACTAATATTAGATATCACCTTGAATTGTCAACTGTTCTTTGAAAGAGGGAATTGGAGTAGGTGCATTTTTTGTAATCTAAGGCAGGGGGAGATGCTGCACCCATTGAAATTCTTTTTTTTTTTTTTAAGATAATTTTTATTCGTTTTTCAAACACAGAACAAAACAAAAAAAACAAAAAATTCAAAACACAAACAAAAACATACAAAGCATTTAAACCAATATAACTTCAAAATTATATTTTCATACCCTTCTTTCTTTTGACTTCCCCATACCTCCCCATCCCTGCATCCTTGTTTAATAATTCTTTAGCAACCCTTTAGTCAATTGTCCTGATTCCCTTTCATTAAATTTCCTTTAGTTTTTTAGTTACAGCTGCATTCTCTGCTTCTTACCCCATGACATCTTAGCATTCCTCAATTTTACAAAAGTTTTTAAGGTATATTTTAAATTTCTTCCAGTCCTCTTCCACTGTCTCCTTCCCCTGGTCGCGGATTCTGCCCGTCATCTCAGCCAGTCCCATAAAGTCCATCACCTTTGTTTGCCATTCTTCCAGAGTAGGTAGTTCTTGCATCTTCCAATACTTCGCCAGTAGAATTCTTGCTGCTGTGGTCGCATACATAAAAAAAATCCTGTCCTTCTTTAACACCAATTGGCCAACCATGCCCAAGAGAAAAGCCTCTGGTTTCTTAGGAAAAGTCCACTTAAGGACCTTCTTAATTTCATTATAGATCATTTCCCAGAAAGCTTTAATCTTTGGGCAGGTCCACCAAAGGTGGTAAAAAGTGCCTTCAGTCTCATTACATTTCCAACACTTATTATTAGGCAGATGATAAATTTTTGCAAGCTTGACTGGGGTCATGTACCACCGATAGATCATCTTCATAATGTTTTCTTTTAAAGCATTACATGCAGTAAATTTAATACCGGTAGTCCATAACTGTTCCCAGTCAGCAAACATAATATCATGACCGATGTCTTGTGCCCATTTAATCATAGCTGATTTCACCGTTTCATCCTGTGTATTCCATTTCAACAGCAAGTTATACATTCTTGATAAATTCTTAGTATTGGGTTCTAACAATTCTGTTTCTAGTTTTGACCTCTCTTTCTGGAATCCTATTTTCCTGTCCTGTTTGAATGTCTCATTTATCTGATGATAATGCAACCAATCTCGAACTTTGGGCTTTAATTTCTCGTAACTCTGAAGTTTAACCCTTTCACCATCATATTCTAAAATTTCATAATATTTTGGCCATTTAGAGTCCATATTAAGCTTTTTTACTTCCCTAGCTTCCATTGGTGACACCCACCTGGGGGTTTTACTTTCCAACAAGTCTTTGTATCGAATCCAAACATTGTACAATGCTTTCCTTACAATATGGTTTTTAAAGCCTTTATACACCTTTGCCTTGTCGTACCATAAATATGCATGCCAACCAAAACTATTATCATACCCTTCCAGATCCAAAATGTCTGTGTTCTCAAGAAGTAGCCAGTGTTTCAACCAGCAAAAAGCTGCCGATTCATAATAAAGTCTTAAGTCCGGCAGGGCAAACCCCCCTCTATCTTTTGCATCAGTTAGAATCTTAAATTTAATTCTGGGCTTTTTGCCCTGCCAGACAAATTTTGATATGTCTTTCTGCCACTTCTTGAAACAGTCCATCTTGTCCAAAATCTGCAACGTCTGAAATAAAAATAACATTCTGGGCAGTACATTCATCTTAATAGTAGCAATTCGGCCTAACAAGGAAAGTTTCAACCTTGACCATATTTCCAGATCTTTCTTTACTTCTAACCAACATTTTTCATAATTATCCTTGAATAAGTTCACATTCTTAGACGTTAAATTTATCCCCAGGTTCCGTATTGCCCTTCTTCTCCCCTTCTGCTGGGACCTGGATGGAAGCAATGCCCATCAGCAGGAATTTTGGCTTTAAGGGGTTAATTCCTGCCAAGTGCTTGTGTTAACTAGGTATTCCAATTCAGCCCTGGAGATGCTTGACTGAAAAGCTATCAGGGCAACAAACATGCTCTCTCATCTTTCTCTACTAATGGGCTCTTCACTGTACTAGCGCACAGTTAAAAAAAATCTGACAGTATCCCTGAAAATAAGCAAAGCATTCCTTTCCTAATTATTCAATGGGCTGCATCAAGTAAACATTAATAATTCAATCAATGTACTTTTGAGCTGCTTTTCTGTGCTGAATTGCGTTAGAACAGCCAGAATACAGAAAGAGCTCCCAAGGGTTATCCTCCAAGCTTTGTATTTAAGAACATGTTTCTTGCAGTGAAGGCCACATCCCAAGAGGCCAGCTCATGACCATTTGACCTCCCTCTTGTGATGGTGCAATACCTCAACGGTAACTATAGTTCCCTGAACCTTCCCTTTATCTAGTTCCACAGTAGCAGGAAGAAACAACTTCTTAATCCACTTCTGGGCTGGCCCCCACTGGTAAGTGTCCCAGAGACAACAGTGTGGAATGTGGAACTCTGAAATTCAATAAAGGCCTTAGCAAATGAAGTAGATAATTGCTCTACCAAATAATGATTATGTGGTACAAAGTGTGGGGATATTCTTGGAACCTTCTGCCTATATATTCTTTAAATCTTATCCTTCAAAAACAACAACAACAAACCCTTTATCAAGGAATATTCTGGGATGCTAATTGAACTGGATAATATTCTATGTTTTGCCCTCTAGATGAGGACAATGATGCATTTAATTGAATGATTAAACACTGAATTATTAATAGAATTAACTGGTCTGAAGGAACTCAACAATGATACATATGCCACACTGCTCACAGACTAAGGACAAGGTGGAAACTAAGGTCATATTTCATCATGTTAGCGGAGAAGAACAGTGTTAGTAAGACTGAACAATTTCATAATAAGATCTAAACTGAGAGTAAGTAGTGACTTAAGAGTAAGGTTCAAATGTCATATTTTCTTAAAAACTCACCAGGTGGACTAGGATAGACACGAGTCTCTTAGTCCCTCATCATATGGTGATACCAGCAGTTCGCTTTACCTGACTGTTACATGGACTGTGAAGGCCTAATTCTCACTGAAATAGTAAACTTATAGTCTGGGTTGTACCACTATTGGTGGACAAAGGCTCACATGACTGAATACAGATATAGAAAGATGATAGATGATAGATAGATAGATGATAGATAGATAGATAGATAGATAGATAGATAGATAGATAGATGATAGATAGATAGATATAGATATAGATAATCAGCATGTCTAGGTTAGAGATTCATGTTTTAGCCTAGTCAATGTAGTGTCTTCCAGATGTGCTGGACACCATCTCCTATCAGCCCAAGCGAGCATGGCCAATAGCCAAGAATAATGAGAGCTGGAGTTCAACAAACTCTGGAGGCAACACATTAGCCAACCTTGCACTCTGCTCAGTTTAAGGTTAAGGTAAAGGTAAAGGTACCCCTGCCCGTACGGGCCAGTCTTGACAGACTCTGGGGTTGTGCGCCCATCTCACTTAAGAGGCCAGGGGCCAGCGCTGTCCGGAGACACTTCCGGGTCACGTGGCCAGCGTGACATCGCTGCTCTGGCGAGCCAGAGCCGCACACGGAAACGCCGTTTACCTTCCCGCTGGTAAGCGGTCCCTATTTATCTACTTGCACCCGGAGGTGCTTTCGAACTGCTAGGTTGGCAGGCGCTGGGACCGAGCAGCGGGAGCGCACCCCGCCGCAGGGATTCGAACCGCCAACCTTTCGATCGGCAAGCCCTAGGCACTGAGGCTTTAACCCACAGCGCCACCTGCGTCCCCCAAGTTTAAGGTTAGACCACTGTAAAGCACTATAGATGGAGTTCCCCTTAAAGGCAACCCAGAAGCTTCTATTGATGCAAAATGTGGCAGTAAGGGTTTTGACGGGAGCCAGGTGATCAGATCATGCTACACAAACCTTGTTCCAGCTCCATTCGTTGCTTTATTTGCTTCCAGGTTCAATTCAAGGTCCTTGTTGTTGGGACTGTTAAAGCTGTAAAAGTTTGAGTCTACAGTATCTCAAGAATTGCCTCCCACTCTCTTGCTGTTTCATCTTGTCAGTTGCTAATAAGTGGGCTGGGAGGAGAAGGGTACAACTTATGGGCTGCTGGTGGAAGTTGAAGCATATTTGTCAATGAGTCCCATGTCCTTGTGTTTCTCTGCATTAGTTCCATGTGTGTGCAATTCTAAATGTATGCATGCTATACTTGTGAGTGGGAGCAGCTGCCGCTTACTCATTTTTCACCTGAACAGTACCAGAACTAAAAATCTGTCTTCAGTGTCTGGAACAACTTTTAACCTAGGCAGTCAAAGTACACTTTACCCTTCTCTGTTATTTCATTCATCCCTATTGGGGCTCACGTTCAAACAGATCAGAGGCAGAGAACAGAGAGACACAGCTGGTAGAAGGGAGTAGATTGATTAGATCACAGTTTCTGTCTCTTCTTCTTGTTGGCTCACCTAGAGGGCTTGTGATGCTCTGCCTGGAAGCCTAGGTCTGTGGTCAAAGAAAGAAGAACCGCATCAGCAGATGGAAGTCTGAAAGAGGCCAGTTGACAGCTGGGGAGGGCAGAGCAGAGAGGAGAATGGAGAGGGGGCCTGCAGTGCTGCTTCAGTGGCCCACACCAGCAACTGGATTCTTTCTGTGCACCTTGCACGGCCACTCGGAGGAGCAGAGGAGCAGCTCACAAAGTATGTGGAGGGTCTGGTGGGCTCCTTGCTACTCCAAGCAACTGGATTATTTCTGTGTGCCTTGCACGGCCACTCGGAGGAGCAGAGGAGCAGCTCACAGAGTATGTGGAGGGACTGGTGGGTTCCTTGCTACTCCAAGCCAGAGTGGAAAGGCACAATTTTTGTGTGCCCCACCCCCTTGTCTGGGCCCTTGGTGGGGGTCAAGTTGGCCAACCCCTAAGTACCCCCCTGCTCAGATGTAAAGTGATTAAATGCAAATGACAACAGGACTCATTTATCTACCATTAATAGTTGTGAAGAAATAGAAGAAACTTGCATCTTATGGTGTCACAGTGGTGTAAGTTTCAGAAAAGCTGGGCCTCCCAAAATGTTCTGTTCCACAAACTGTTGGTATTTGACCCCCGCCCCCTATTGTGATACGTTACCCTTAGTGTGTAATCTGTAATTGCTGTCAGACATGCACATGGTGACTAGAATGCATGGAGATATGTTGAGTGGGACATAGAATCATAGAATTGTAGTTCTAGAAGTGACCCTGAGGGTAAAGCATCCATGACAGATGACCATCCAAACTCTGCTTAAAAACCTCCAAGGGAGGAGAGTTCACCACCTTCCGAGGGAATCCATTTCACTGTCAAACAGCTCTTACTGTCAGAATTGGTAATAGTTCAGAAAAGAGCAGTGAATATATATTTCAAGGTTGCTTAATATAAAAGCCATTTTCACTGCAGTTGAAAATGTAAAAATCATTAAAGTAATGGAATGTTGCTAGCTATGTTCTATAGTTATTCCTCTTGGTATCAATTATCCCAGTCACACAATTTCCTATAAAGGTACATGATTAAAATGCCGTTGTTGTTGTTATTATTATTTATTTCATTTCACCCTAGATAGCAATAAAAGTACTAAGAGCTGTATTCAAGTAGCTTATTCATTTTCAAGCTTGATAATAACAGGTAGGAAAGCAAAATAAACTTTGCATGATAAACATTTGAGAGGCGTGGGAATTGTCACTCTGTTTCCTTCCTGATTTTTTTTATTTTTGAGCAAGTAGGATTACTGTTTGGTTCTGTGGCATAATCATCAGCCCCAAAACCAATGTTTCCTGGTTCTGCACTGCCGCCCTTGTGTTCTGCAGTGCAGGGGTGGGGGGGTGGGATTTGGTGCTTTGGAGTTCCAAAGCCAGGACTTCAAAGTAGGCAGCAGGCACTGCTAAAGGGAGGGGGTCCTCCCTTTCCTTTCAAAGGCATGTTGCTCTCTACTACATGCTCAGCCAAATTGATCAGCTTCAGGTGCACGAGAGAGCTCCCTGCAGAGAGCTGTCTCACACACCTGTATCAAGTGGGATTGCCCTCCTGTTGCACTCACTGATGGGGAAGGAATCCTGCTTAGCACTGCAGGCTGCCTTAACATGCTTTGCAAAAGCACTTTTTTAAACAGCTTGCACTTCTCCTTTAAGGCAGTGGGCCAATGGCAGCAGGGTGGTGTGGGAGACTTCTGAATGCCCAGTTGCATTTTTTTTTTAACCCCAGAGACTTCACTATGATTGTGTTAGCAGCAAAAAGATAAACATAAAAGCAGGCAAAGTTTGGGGGTGGATGGAAAGGTTTAAGGCCCTCCTCATTCCCCAGACTGATATTTTGATGAGCATCTAGCAGCTGAGGTTGGCGCCTGTATGCATCTGTGTGCATGTGAGACTGTGGGGTGATTTTATGTCCAACAAGGGCAGTCCTCAGAAGTGCACTAGGTGCTGCTAACCTTGCACCAAGCCCTGGATCAGGTTACATCTGGGGATGAGGCATCAAGATGTGCCTGCAATGAGCCTGAAATGTGGCTGTCCACACCCAGAGTCCAAGAGTCTTATTTGCCAACCCAGGAAGTGCCCAGCTATAAACAAGGATTCACCAGGAGTAGAGGTCTCAAAAATAAGACCCTCCTCTCAGAGAAACCTCTGGAGAGATGGGTGTTGACAGGAACCAGATGAGGTTGGGTGGTAGTTCCAGCAGCTCTAGCTCAACCCCCTCCCCAAATGCTGTCCCAGTCACTTGCCTACTATTAGATCTCCTGTCTATGACAAACCTGGCCATGGGCTGCTCTGACCTTGTCTGACTCTTTGCAGTGGACTCTGCTTGCTTGGACCTTGGACTTGCCTTGGGTACTGCTATGGTTTCTGCCTCATTGGTGTTGCTGCTGCTAAGCTTCATGTTTACTCAGGAGCCCAGTAAGAACAGGACAGGTGACTACACCCAATGCTGGTATGTGATCTCCCCCCCCCCCCCGAAGTTGAATATGAAGCCAAAAACTGTTTTCTATCTGCCCTACAGTCTATTGCAACATGCAGGGATTGCATGGCAGACTTGTATGGGTTCTTTTGCTGAGAGTGGCGCATGGGTTCCCGAAAGGTAGAAAGTTTTGAAAAACACTGCCTTAGGACATGCATGTTCTACTGCAAGAAGCAGCTGTCAGGTTCAGATACTAGCTGCAGCTTGAAAATACTTTGAAACCAACAAAATAACTCAGAGGAAATTACAAACAGCACCATAAAAAAAACCCTGCCACTTCTAAATGTTTGTTCTTCAGCATAAGAGGAGCCATATACTGCTACTCATTGGAGGGGATAGAACTTAACATTCATCCTATTACAGTGCTATGGAATAAATAGTTTCAGCAATACAAGTGGGTGTTGGTTGCAAATTAACAATTGATTACATATAAAACACTTTCTCCTAATAAAATGGAATAGCTAATTGATGTATTTTCAGCCGCTTTTTATCTTCTCAGTTCCATTTCAAACCCTTGCTTTGGTTTGCTCTTCTTGAAAGACTAGCAATTATTTTGCAGCAATAAAAAAAAAAATCAATTGGCAAATTAGAACCATAGTTTGCCTTCAATCCTTCAGTGTTTCTATTCTCTGCCAACTGGAACCGCTCATTTGGAAAGGCTGAACAGATATTGAAATTTCTCCCCTTCCTCACTGGCTTCAATATATGCAGTTCGTGGCAATGGGAAAGTGGTGACTCCTTGTAGAGGCAACCAGGGCTTATTGCAGGGTTCTCCCCTATATACAGTGGTACCTCAGGTTAAGAACTTAATTCGTTCCGGAGGTCCGTTCTTAACCTGAAACTGTTCTTAACCTGAAGCACCACTTTAGCTAATGGGGCCTCCCACTGCTGCCGCACTGCTGCTCAATTTCTGTTCTCACCCTGAAGCAAAGTTCTTAGCCTGAGGTACTATTTCTGGGTTAGCGGAGTCTGTAAACTGAAGTGTCTGTAAACCCGAGGTACCACTGTACATGAGAAATTTCAATGATTTCTTGATTCATGTATGGACAATGTGTGGGCATATTTTACTAACTGCAATGTGCCCAAAGAGAACCAAGGACTACTTGTATTCAAAGACAAACTTTTTATGTGAACTACTCCAAAGAGCTGCAGAGATAGTAACAGGTTGAAGTCTTTGAAGAATGAATAGTAATGATTATCAATCAAGATATGAGAATATATTGAAATAATTTGGAAGTTTTTTTTCTCTGGGACAGAAGACAAAGGACAGCAGTATTTCTGCTCCCAAGTTCAAAGGACCCTCAAAACCATAGGTGGGCTCCAGAGGCCATGGCCCTCACTTATAGATTTGAGAGAGAAGAAACCTCATACCAACATATTATCCATATTCTTTTTGTCCATAAGAGAAATGTGGTTTGGGCCATACAAGATCTAAACTTCATAAAGAAGAGACACTTTCATGCAGATATGCATCAGCAGGAGACTATCCGTTTGACAGAGTCATGGTTTTTCATATCTATTTTATATGTTTGCCTAAGACCAGGGTGTGCATTTGGCAGCCCTCAGACTAATTTCATGCAGCCCTCACTAATTTTAAAAGTGCTCTGTAAGTTATCAAAGCAGCCCCTAGCAAGAGTGAACTGCCTTCCCTCCGTGGCCTGCTGGGAAGAGAAGAGAGTGTGAGGGGGATGGCCGAAAGTGAGAGACAGAAAAGCTGCAATCCCATCCACTTGTGGCTGTGACCCTACTATTGGCTTTGGACTTGTCCACTAGCAGCGTGTGGTCCCCGACAATTTATCCCCAAGGGAATGCGACCCTTGACAGAGACAAGTTAGCCATTCCTACCTAAGACCAATCTACTGCTTGATCCCAAATCTTGCTGCAAAATCTGATCCATAGACCAGGGGTTCTCAAAGGGTGTAGCAGGAGAGGATGGCAAGTGTGGTGGGAAGATTCAAGGACAATCAAAGAAACATTTAAACATTTCAGTGTAGCGTAGTAGAATATCATTATTTATTTATTTTGCCAAAAATGGAAATCTGAGAGCAAGAGCACCAGGTGATACTGAAGACAATCCTAGTTGTAATCTAGAATCGCTGTTTGAACTGAGTGCTGGAGAGGACTCGTCTAATTCGGCACCAGTAGCAGGCCCCAGCAAACCTTCCCCCCAAAAATGCTTAGTCAAGAATATGTGGATAGAAATCTGAGTTTCGGTTTCACATGGACTGGAGATTAAAATGTCCCTCAATCTATGTGTTTGATCTGTGGTGAGGAGCTTTTCCAATTCCAATATGTCCCCAAACAAGATGAAAAGACGTCTTGTTGTCAAACATGGAAATCTGGCAAACAATAATGCTCAATATTTTGAAAGGCTTTGGAAGAGCAGAAATGCCAACGGTCATATTTTGAAATGCTATTAAGTCTCAGATAAGATGCAAATTATATCTTACCAAGCGGCTGAATTGATTGCTTAACAGACAAAACCACATACAATAGCTGAAAAATTGATTAAGCCTGCCTGCAGCTTGATTGTGAAAATGTTGTTTGGTGGTGATGCTGAGTGACAAGTTATGGATATTCGTTTGTCTGATTATATAATTCACAGAAGAATAGTTATATATCAGCTAATATTGAGAAGTCTGTTTCCGAAACGAAGAAAAATTCTAAATTTGCCATTTAAGTTAGTGAAGCTACCGACTTTAGTGGAAAAGCACAGTTGCTTGCCTATGTCAGATTCATCCACAATGATGAAAGAATTACACAATTTTCTACTTTGCAACAAACAAGTAAAACACACCAGAGGACAATATATTTTCTAAACTGTGTCTGAGGGTTGTTGTTTTTGTGTGTGTGTGTGGGAGGGGTGATTTCCTGGGATTCTTGTATTGGAATTTGTATGTGCCATGTATGACAGGCAATGTGAGAGCCTTGGTGGCACTCATCAAACAGAAAAATCCAGATGTAATATCAACTCACTGTTTTTTTTTACACAGTCATTAATCTCTAAGACCCTTGAAGCTGATTTGAAGTTGGTTCTCGATCAGACTGTGCTCCCTGAATTTCATCAAAGCAAAGCCACTAAAAACATGCAACTCTGCAAAGAAATGGAATCAAAGTATCAATGCCCAATCCTGTACTCTGAGGTTCACTGGCTGCCCCACAGAAAAGTTTTAAATCAGATGTTGGAACTGAAGAACGAATAAAGAGAGTTTTTGGAACAAGAAGAGAATACGTTGTACCACCAACTGGGTGACAATGACTGGCATGCAAAGCTGGCATATTTGGCCAATATCTTTACCTGGTTGGATGAGCTCTTGCCAGTATGCAGGGCTGCAATGACAATATTCTCACAGATACAGACAAATGATAGCTGTCAACTTTCAGATTTGAAAATAAGGGATCAGCAGCCTCGAAAATAAGGGATCAGCAGCCTCACCTGTCCTGGGGACAGTCTACGGGGTATCTAACAATCCGGGATAGCAGCGGGAAGCAGCAGGAAATAGCACTGGAATAAGGGAATTTCCCACAAAAAAGGGGAAGGTTGACAGCTATGAGACAAACTGCATTTTTAAAAAGCTTCACCTCTGGTGTAGAAGAGCGATGCAACATAACCTCGAAATGTTCCCACTGGTAAAAAGTTTTAAGACGAGCAATGAATTGTATGGCCTCATACAGGAACATATTGCAACACTAGTAGGAAAGGGTATCATTACTTCTAATTGTTGTCTACATAAAATTTTGACTGGGTTAGGGACCCCATTGCAAATTGCAGCTGTTCAGAACTGACATTGAATGAGGAGGAGGAAATGTTCTGCATTTTGAGTGATTGCACCTTGAAAATGAAACACGGGAGTATGCCACTGAACTCTTTTTGGCTATACAATCAAAAGCAGTATCTATGCCTCTCTTCAAGAGCATTGACTATTGTTCTGCAGTTCTCCGTGGCATATTGTTGTGAACAGGGATTTTCAACTCTGTTGCAGATGACCTAGTATTGACATTACAGGAGCCAGAATCTAGTACTAAAAGAGTATTGGAATTGATTCAAGAATTTGGTCAGGTTGCAGGATTCAAGTTGAATAAGTTAAAAACTAAGGTTTTAGAGAAAAACCTAACACCGATCGAGAGAGGTTTCAGAGGGAGACAGGTTTAACATTGGTTAAGAAAGTAAAATACCTGGGGGATAATATGACTGCTAAGAATGTGAATTTATTTAAAGATAATTATGAAAAATGCTGGACAGAAGTGAAAAAGGATTTAGAAATATGGTCAAACTTGAAGCTTTCTTTGCTAGGCCGTATTGCTGCTATAAAAATGAATGTATTGCCAAGAATGTTGTTTTTGTTTCAATCATTGCAAATTTTGGATAAAATGGACTGTTTCAAGAAGTGGCAGAGAGATATTTCTAGATTTGTCTGGCAGGGCAAGAAGCCCAGAATAAAATTTAAAATACTAACTGATGCAAAAGAAAGAGGTGGATTTGCCCTGCCAGACCTTAAACTTTACTATGAATCAGCTGCATTTTGTTGGCTGAAAGAATGGCTGCTTCTTGAAAACACAGACATTTTGGATTTAGAAGGTTTCAATAATGTATTTGGGTGGCATGCATATTTGTGGTATGATAAGGTCAAAGCACATAAAGTGTTTAAAAATCATATTGTTAGGAAAGCATTGTTTAATGTTTGGACAAGATATAAGGACAAGATATAAAATAAAACCCCAAGGTGGCTGTCACCGATGGAAGCGAAGGCTCAGAAAAAGCTCAATATGGAGGCCAAATGGCCGAAATATTGGGACATTTTGGAACAAGAGGGAGATAAATTAAAATTGCAGAGCTTTGAAAAACTAAAAGATAAAGTGCGAGATTGGCTTCACTATTACCAAATAATGGAGGCATACAAACTGGACAAGAAAATTGGCTTCCAGGTGGAAAAATCAAAATTGGAAACAGAACTGTTAGATCCCAAAACTAAGACTCTGTCGAGAATGTATAACTTGCTGTTGAAATGGAACACTCAGGACGAAATGGTGAAATCTGCTATGATAAAATGGGCACAAGATGTGGGACACAACATTATGCTGGCTGACTGGGAACAGTTATGGACCACAGGTATGAAGTTTACGGCATGTAATGCCTTAAGAGAGAATATTATGAAAATGATATACAGGTGGTACATGACACCAGTCAAGCTCGCAAAAATATATCATTTGCCCGATAATAAATGTTGGAAATGTAAAGAGACTGAAGGTACATTCTTTCACCTTTGGTGGACGTGCCCAAGGATTAAGGCTTTCTGGGAGATGATCTATAATGAAATGAAAAAGGTATTTAAATATACCTTCCTGAAAAAACCAGAGGCCTTTCTCCTGGGCATGGTTGGCCAATTGGTGTTAAAGAAGGATAGAACTTTTTTTATGTATGCCACAACAGCAACAAGAATACTCATCGCAAAGTATTGGAAGACACAAGAGCTACCCACCCGGGAAGAATGGCAGATGAAGGTGATGGAGTACATGGAGCTGGCAGAATCCGAGACCAGGGAGAAGAGTCGGTAGAAGAAGATTGGAAGAAATTTAAAGACTATCTACAGAAATATTGTAAAATTAAGGAATGTTAGAAGGATGTTGGAATGAAGTTATGTGGTTTTTGTAGTAATGTTATAAAGGAGTATTTAAAGATGGATTATTAACAGGTGAGAATGTAAAGTTATAATATATTAAGATAAATTATTAAGATAAAAGCAAAAATGGAAAGGATTGTATAAGTCCAAATGTACAAAAAATGGTATAAGTCCAAATGTACAAAGTTATTCAGAATCTTCATCTTCTGGATTTTAATTTTTGGGATTGCCCAGTTTGTTTCACTGGCTTCACTGAATTTCTGATATTTGGCATATATTCAGATGCCCCTCTTGTGATATACATCGGACTGACCTGCGCTGTAACTTTTGTGAAAGTGCTATGATAGCCATGCACATATATGTCCTGTTTATTTCATTTAGTTTAATGAAATGTGTGAAATGTAAAGGTAAAGGTAAAGGTACCCCTGCCCGTACGGGCCAGTCGTGTCTGACTCTGGGGTTGCGTGCTCATCTTGCTTAAGATGCCGGGAGCCAGTGCTGTCCGAAGACACTTCCGGGTCACATGGCCAACGTGATGAAGCTGCTCTGGTGAGCCAGCACCAGCGCAGCGCACGGAAACGCCGTTACCTTCCCGCTATAAAGCGGTACCTATTTATGTACTTGCACTTAAGGGTGCTTTCGAACTGCTAGGTGGGCAGGAGCCGGGACCGAATGACGGGAGCTCACCCCGCCGCGGGGATTCGAACCACCGACCATGCGATCGGCAAGTCCTAGGCACTGAGGTTTTACCCACAGCACCACCCGCGTCCCTGTGTGAAATGTAATAATGTGCAAAGCAGCTGCCAACATGGTGCCTTCCAGATGTTGTCCAATTCCAAACTCCAGCAGCCTCAGCCTGCTTGACCAGTGGTTGGGGATGACAGGAGAATCCATGGAATGCATCACATTGGCTGCTCCTGTTGAAAGCTTTTGCCCACATATTTTCTTGACAATCGGAATGAATTCTAGGCAGGGACGTTAAGGAACTAGAACACGTGGCCTCCCATCGGGACCGTGTAGTGGATTACAGCTCTTGGGAAGAAATGAGCATTTACTTAAAGGTTCACATGATCCATTCCTAATCTCTGTGAATATGACAACGAAACCTGACAAGTCTGCCGAAGACTCCTTGAATCCCATTAATGATGTAAAACCAGTGACATGGCTCAACTGCTTAAAATGCAAGCCAGCTTCAGGTAGATACTGCTGGAAAATAGGCCATCACTGAGAAGGAAGCTGGAAAAGAGGATTTTAGGAAATGATGATCAGAGACCGGAAAATATAAGCATTCCTATTTAGTGTATTATTCATGTATGCAAACCTGAAATTGGCAGGCTTGTCCTTTAGTTTCTAGAGGTCTTTTGTCAGAGGCAGGGACAGAACTATCTTCGTTTAATACACATATGACCACCACACCATTAGTCTGCAATGCAAATGAGATTGGAACAAATGATGGAAAAGATTGGGTTCACAGGGTTGATTTGTTTGTTTGTTTGTTTGTTTGTTTTGCTTTTGTGAACAGGAAGATTAAAAGAATACCAAGTTCAGAAGATCCATGCAAATAACGATAGCTGTAGCCTTTATGCCATGATTTAGCAAAATGAAAGCTCTCCAAGTACGTTTTCCCCTTAAAGAGACAATGAGACATATTGCTTTGAAAATGTTAAGTGCAAAGAAAGACATTGACTGCTGCTGCAACCACTCTATGATGACTTGCACCTGAGACTCTGCTGTCAGCTTCTCCCAGCTTTTATTGATGCAATATTGACAGAGGACAGAGGCGCAGTTAGGGGATGGCGAAACCAGCCCCCACTGGGGGCCCAAGTCCAAGAAGGGGCGCAAAATCACCCCAGAAATCTGTCTCCAGTTATATATATAAGGTTATGAGTTTAGACAAGAGCTGGGAGCTGAGCAGTAGGAGAAATGGCAAGGCAGTATGAAGGCAGACAGCTGGAGACAGTGGATTGTATGACATATATATGTGTGGTCACGTGACGCCACTGTAGTGGTAAGATTAAATGCAAGAAAAGTTATGTGGGGGGGGGGGAGAGAGATCTGTATAACTCTTTGCCAACAGCACAAGGGACCCTAGGTACGCATCTGACAAAGGATTGATCCAGTTCCTGAAAATGCATCTTTTAAAAGGCTTGATTCTCAAAGTTGGACTAAAATACCTGCACCCATATTACTGAGAAGATGAGAAGGGGCACTGAACTGCTACAATGAAAGTTTACAGCTGTATGGTAGAAAGGACTTATATTACTAAGGAAAAACACCTGCAGAAGGAAAAGAAGTGCTGGCAGATTGAACCATGGCTAATGAGATTAAATTGATGAAAAGCATATATTAACACAGGAGATCAAGAAAGCTGTAAGAGTTAAAACGTGGGGAATGTTTTGGCACGGTAGCTGCAGAATTGTCTATACCCTAGGCAGTAAATATTCATAAGCAGGCAAGGTAAGGCATTCATGCATATTTAATCATTATGAGCCTTGCATATAGCGTGTGTCACGGCCTGTGAGGGAACAGATTGTTTGCTGGGACTCTTCCCTCTGCAATACACAGTCTTAGGATTTGCCTAGAGTAAGGCAAGGACAAATATTTATTTATTACATTTAGATCCCACCCTTCCGCTCAAAGGAGCCCTGGGCAGCAAACAAAATGTGATCAAACATCTTTAGAACAATACCAATACAGATGCAGACAGGGAAAGATCTCAACCTTAAAGTAGGTGCTGAAAAGACAACAGTGATGGTTCCTGTCTAAATATTCAAGGGGAAGAAATTCCAAAAGGTAGGTGCCCAATTCCTACATTGTACGGAACAGATTTCCTGAGGAGGCCGTGAACCTGATTGTGTAGTGAATGATTGCGTACATAAGGGGTGAGATGATCTTTCAGGTTTCCTGGTTCCAAGATATATAGCACTTTATGCAGCAAAAACCAGCACCTTGAACTTAACCTGGTTGCTAATTGGCAGACATTTCAAGTATTTCAACAGTGAGGGTAGTGTGTTGGTGGTAACTTGCCCCACTGAGCAGTCAAGTTGCCACATTTTGCACTAGCTGCAGCTTCTGGACCAACTGCAAGGGCAGCCCCACATAAAGCCCATTGTATTAATCCAGGCTGGAGGCTACCAGCACATAGGTTATCCTGGTCCAGAAATGACTGTAGCTGCTCTACCAGTCAAAGCTGGTTGAAGGCACTCCTTAGCCACAGAAATTACTTGGGGCTCTAGCGAGAAAGATGGATGCAGGAACATCCTCATGCTATGAACCTGCTCTTTCAAGGGAAGTATGACTAGTTGTCACACATTCACAACTTTATTAACACCTTGTAAATGACAGCTGCAATAAATTTCCACAAAATATGCAACCACAAACTAAACATGAAAGTTTAGAACAAGAACTTCTATAATATGAACTGAGAGGAGCAGGTGCATAAATTATAACCAAAAAGGAAGGTGAGAGGTGTAAAATAGGTGGGGAGATACCATTTAAGAGCACAGTTTATACTGTTATAGCAGGCATCCCCAAACTTGGCCCTCCAGCTGTTTTGGGACTACAACTCCCATCATCCCTAGCTAACGGGAACAGTGGTCAGGGATGATGGGAACTGTAGTCCCAAAACAGCTGGAGGCCCGAGTCTGGGGATGCCTGCATAGGAACGTTCAGCTTTTCAAGTTTTACAAAATGAACTTTCGATATGATGAAAAGTTTTGTGTAACATGAAGTCTGTGCCACATTTTAGGAAAGATACTAACAGTTTGGAACAGGTTCAGAAGAATGCAGAAAGCTGGGAATGTGGAAGCAAGTCTTACAAAGAACTGGGTTGTCAGGGACCAGGAGTCAGATGCCTCTTCATTGGGTAATGGAGGCTAGGACTCCAAAGCTGATGGGGAAGGGCACCAGAAATAGTGCTGTGAGGTGGTCAGGCCAGTGCTTGCCTGAAAGCCCGGGCATGTGGCATTTCCTTCCTCTGACTTAGGGACTCCAGAAGAGCCAGGAAGGGACTTCCGGAGGCGGCGCCATCGGTAATGGCGGATTCCCTCTGAAACAGAGGGAGAAGCTCCGCAGAAATCGGGTCCACCGCTACAGCGAAGCGGAGGACCCTCAAAAAACCCGCAGGCGGGAGAAGCCTGGGGCTGTGGGGCTCAGTGGGCACGCTTTGCGCCCCCCGAACTGTCAAAGGAGCTCTGAAAAGAGCTCTGGAGCGGAGCGGGGGTTCAGCGCTGTGCTGGAGCCGATCGCTACTTCTGCGGAGAGAAGCTGCATAGCAGTTACCGGAGAGCGCTTGCCTTTTTCCTGTGAAACGTCGGATTAAAACAGCTATCCGTGAGTAAGAATTTGGAACTTGGAAAAGATCAAAGTTTAAGACTTATAAAAAAAAAATTGGACTTTGGATTTGAACTTGATACTTTGATCGGGACTTGAATTTGAGCTTAAATTTGGATCTGAAAACGGTAAAGTGCAAACAGGAAGTCTGCTTTGCCGATCCTGTAAATAGAATCAAAGCAAGGGACAAGGGAACTTTGAACCATTGACCTTTTTTTTATATAGAGAGCTAAATTTCACTGTCAGACTAAAAGAAACTAAAAGAAATGGGGGATAAAAAATCCACCGTTCTATTTTCTGATATTGGTCTGTTGGTCTGTTGGTCTGTTGGTCTGCTTTAAACAACTGCAAGGCTACTGTGAAAGCACCGCTTTATGGACATTGTAACTTTTCTGTTGAACTCTGAGAAGGACTGGTAACAACTTAAGGGAGCTCCTAAGTTTGTAACTGTTTTACTCCTGCAACAATTGGGAAGATAGCAGGGGAGTTGATGAAGTTACTGTTTAACAACCATTGAAGAAACAATTGGGTACTCTGCTCCCCTAGAGGAACTTTATGTTACAGTAGGGAATTTTCCACTGCAGCTGTTGTTGCTTATGGTTAAGAAGGAAGCTTGAGAACTGTGTGTGTGACCTTGATCTCTAGAGGCAAAGCAAAGCAATGGATGACAAACAACCAGATAAGTCGCAAGAAAAGCCTCCAGAAAAAGTATCCACAAGAGCTAAAGCTAAACAACAGCAGCAGCTGCAGGCACAGCAACAATTTTTGCATAGAAGAACATCAGCAGCAGGACTTTCTGCCCAACAAGTTACAGAAAGGGAAGAACCAAAAGGAACAGACTCTGACTCTGCAACACTAGACAAGATTCTATTGGCTTTACACAACTTGACAGTTAAGATTGATTTAAATACTTCAACTATTAATGATTTGGGGCAAAAAGTGAATGACTTGGGGACAAATGTGAATTCTAACACTCAGGCGATTGACAGATTGCTGCAGGAATCCAAGGAGACAAAGAAGACAGCGGAGGAAGCAAAAGAGAGAGTACTGGCAGTAGAACAAAAGATACCGCCGATAAATAAAAAACTGGATGAATATAAGGTACAATTCTCTCTGATTGAACTTAAAGAGAAACAGACAAATTTGAGAATTAGGGCGGTCCCAGAAACGGAAGAAGATAGAACTTCTTACATCGGAATTTGAGGAGTGCTGGGACCTGGAACCAGATAAAGAAGAATTTAAGATAGTGAGTGCTTTTCGATTGGGAAGGGTCAAAAGGAAAAATAAAGCGAGAGACTGCTTGATTACCTTAAGGTCAAAAGAAGAAAGTGATAAAATACTGAGTCTCCATTACCAGAAAGCACTCGAGATCCAAGGGGTGAGAATTGAGATTTTCAAAGATATTCCGAAATATCTACTTGACCTCAGAGCCAACTACGGAAATTTGGTGGACCTGCTAAGAAGAAACAGTATTTTGTTCAGGTGGGAATTTCCACAAGGCCTCTCGTTTACATTTAAAGGAAGGAAAATAAGGATAAGATCGGAGGAAGATAAAGTGAGTTTCCTGAGAGACTTTGGAGAAGAATTACAAAGAGAGGCCAGAACAAAAGATTCGGAAACGCCAGGACTGGGACCACTTGACTCAGGAAGAGCCCCCTTGGGATTGGATCAACTAGTGAAAGAGACACAGCTGACAAACCAAGAGCAACTCCTAGGAGCAGTTGGAGGAACACCATAACAACAACAACATGTCTCTGCAGATGTTAACCTGGAACATTAGAGGTCTAAACTCCCCTAGTAAAAGGAAGAGGATATTCCACATGTTGAAAAAAGAACAATTGGACTTAATTTGTCTACAAGAAACACATATAACAAGACTCCACAGGAAACTATTGATAAATAAAAAGTTAGGCCAAGAATTCATTTCTTCAGATAAAGTAAAAAAAAGAGGAGTTGTGATTTATGCAAAAGAGAAATTATCACCAAAGTTTCTCCTCAAAGATGAACATGGACGATTTGTGGCAATTGAAATACAACTTCAAGGAGAGAAATTAGTAATAATTGGAGTCTATGCACCCAATGAGGGGAAATCAGAGTTTTACAAGAAACTGCATGAGACGTTAATGGACTTTATAGATCAAAACATCATTTTGATGGGAGACATGAACGGCGTTGTGTCGACACATATGGATAAATCTGAAAGACAGGTAGTTACAAAAGATGGAAGACTACCAAAGACCTTTTTTGAACTGACAGACAATATGGATTTGATTGACATTTGGAGAACTAAAAACCCCCTAGGTAGAGAGGGGACTTTCTTCTCTGAAGCCAATTTGACTTGGACAAGAATAGACCAAATTTGGATTACAAGAGGGATGGCGCCCAAGATTCAAAAGGTGGAAATCTGCCCAAAAATCTGCTCCGACCATAACCCAGTGAGAATGGATATGAAACTAACACCGACTGGTTCCTTTAGATGGAGAATGAATGACACCTTGTTTAGAGACTCTGAAATTGTTAAGAAGGCCCAAAAAACTTTGAAGGACTATTTCGAAATAAACTTGAAGACTACTGTGGAGAAAAGAGTAATCTGGGACGCAAGCAAAGCCGTAATGAGTGGGTTTTTGATTCAGCAAAATGCTATAAAGAGGAAACTTCAAGAGGAGAAGAAAGAAAAGATTTTAGAGAAAATTAGAGAAGGTGAGAGGAGATTAAGGATTAAACCTAAATCACAAGATATTCTACGAGAAATTAAACTACACAAGGCACAATATTTGAAAATGGTCAATCAGGACATAGAATGGAAAATTAATCAAATGAGACAAAAAACTTTTGAATCGGCCAATAAGTGTGGAAAGCTGCTAGCTTGGCAACTGAAGAAAAGACAGAAATTATTATTATTTTTTTTAAATAAATTTTTTATTAATTTCCAAATTTTTTAACATAAACAAAAACATAAAAACAAACATAAAAATCATATTTTCTTAACCTTATTTCCATAGCCCTCATTTCCCGGACTTCCCCATACCTTTCCCTTTTTGCATCCTTAGTTATAAACCATTATTCAGCAGCCCTTTTTAGCCAATTAAATATAAATTCATTCTCCTTTTCAATTCCACCCTAAAATCAAACACAGTTTATCGCTGCAATTCTACGTCTTCCTTTCCCTCAGCATTTTAGCACTCCTCAATTTTATAATAGTTCTTAAGATACATCTTAAATTTCTTCCAATCTTCTTCCACAGTCTCTTTCTCTTGGTCGCGAATTCTGCCGGTCATTTCTGCCAATCCCATAAAGTCAATCACTTTCGCCTGCCATTCCTCCAGCGTGGGTAGCTCTTGTGTCTTCCAATACTTTGCTAGAAGAATCCTTGCTGCCGTAGTAGCATACAAAAAGAAATTCTTATCCTTCTTCGGCACCAACTGGCCGACCATACCCAAGAGAAATGCCTCTGGTTTCTTATTAAAGGTGCACTTAAGCACTTTCTTAATTTCATTATAGATCATTTCCCAGAAGGCCTTAATCTTTGGGCAGGTCCACCAAAGGTGGAAAAAGGTACCTTCAGTCTCTTTACATTTCCAACATTCATTATTGGGCAAATGATAAATCTGAAAAGACAGAAATTAAATACTGTTACCAACCTTGAAGTAAATGGAAGGAATATACAAAACCCACGAGAGATTCAAGATTGTTTCCAGAGATATTTTAAACAATTGTATGCACAAGGGCCACAGAATGAAATTAATGAAATTTCAAATTGAACAAATCTAAAACTATGGTTTTAGAGAAAAACTTAACAACAGCAGAGAAGGAAAGGTTTCAGGAAGAAACAGGTTTAACATTGGTGAAAAAAGTGAAATACCTAGGGGTGAACTTGACTTCGAAGAATGTAAATTTATTTAAAGACAACTATGAGAAGTGTTGGTCAGAAGTGAAAAAAGATCTTGAAATTTGGACAAATTTGAAGCTTTCCTTACTGGGTAGAATTGCTGTTATCAAAATGAATGTATTGCCAAGAATGTTGTTTTTGTTTCAGACGTTACAAATCATTGACAAAATGGACTGCTTCGAGAAGTGGCAAAAAGAAATTTCTAGATTTGTCTGGCAGGGCAAAAAGCCCAGAATAAAATATAAAATTCTTACTGATGCAAAGGAAAGAGGGGGGTTTGCCCTGCCGGACTTTAAGTTATATTATGAAGCAGCAGCTTTCTGCTGGTTGAAGGATTGGCTACTTCTTGAAGACACGGACATTTTAGATTTGGAAGGATATGACAATGTTTTTGGGTGGCATGCATATCTGTGGTACGGTAAGGCTAAAGTTTATAAAGTATTTAAAAACCATATTGTCAGGAAAGCATTGTTTAATGTCTGGATGAAATATAAAGATTTATTGGAAAATAAAACTCCAAGGTGGCTTTCACCTATGGAAGCAAAGGCCCTGAAAAAGCTTAATATGGAATCTAACTGGCCAAAATATTGGGAAATTTTGGAGCAGGAGGGTGACAAAGTGAAATTGCAGAGTTATGAGAAACTTAAGGACAAGGTGCGAGATTGGTTACATTATTTTCAAATAAGAGAGGCCTACCATTCGGACGGGACGCAGGTGGCGCTGTGGGTTAAAGCCTCAGCGCCTAGGGCTTGCCGATCGAAAGGTCGGCGGTTCGAATCCCTGCGGTGGGGTGCGCTCCCGCTGCTCGGTCCCAGCGCCTGCCAACCTAGCAGTTCGAAAGCACCTCCGGGTGCAAGTAGATAAATAGGGACCGCTTACCAGCGGGAAGGTAAACGGCGTTTCCGTGTGCGGCTCTGGCTCTGGCCAGAGCAGCGATGTCACGCTGGCCACGTGACCCGGAAGTGTCTCTGGACAGCGCTGGCCCCTGGCCTCTTAAGTGAGATGGGCGCACAACCCCAGAGTCTGTCAAGACTGGCCCGTACGGGCAGGGATACCTTTACCTTTACCTTTACCTTTACCATTCGGACAGGAAAATCGGTTTCCAGGTGGAAAAATCAAAGTTGGAAACAGAATTGTTAGAACCCAATGCTAAGATACTGTTGAGAATGTATAATCTGCTGTTGAAATGGAATACTGAGGATGAAACGGTAAAATCGGCTATGATAAAATGGGCACAAGATGTTGGTCATAATATTATGTTTGTTGACTGGGAACAGTTGTGGACCACCGGCATGAAATTCACGGCATGTAATGCCTTAAGAGAGAATATTATGAAAATGATATACAGGTGGTACATGACCCCAGTCAAACTTGCAAAAATTTAATATTTGCCCGATAATAAATGTTGGAAATGTAAAGAAACTGAAGGGACATTCTTTCACCTTTGGTGGACGTGCCCAAGGATTAAGGCTTTCTGGGACATGATATATAATGAACTGAAAAGGGTATTTAAGTATACCTTCTTGAAGAAACCAGAGGCCTTTCTCCTGGGCATGGTCGGCCAATTGGTCCCAAAGAAGGATAGAACTTTCTTTATGTACGCTACAGCAGCAGCAAGAATACTCATCGCAAAGTATTGGAAGACACAAGATCTACCCACCCTGGAAGAATGGCAGATGCAAGTAATAGACTATATGGAACTGGCTGAAATGACCGGCAGAATTCGAGATCAAGGAGAAGAGCAGGTGGAAGAGGACTGGAAGAAGTTTAAAGTCTACCTACAAAAACATTGTAAAATTTTTGAATGTTGAGGACATTGAAAAGGAAAAAAAGGGGTTCTAGTGATTGAGTTAAATAAGAGTACAAAGGGAGGGACTAAGAATGAAAATGAATAAAGAATGATCTTGCTGAACAAATTACTACATAGAATACAAGATCGGGAGGCGGGTGGAAGTAAGGAAAATAAGGTTTTGAAGGTTATAATTGGAAAATAAGTTTTTATTTTTATGCTAAAATCTCCTTTTTCTTTTCTTTTTTTTTTGTCTATGTTTTTCATGTTTTTCTTTTTTTCCCCTCTTTGTGTAATATCTATGGAAATTTGCTTTTTTGTGTTATTTTGTGTAAAATGCAATAAAATATTATAAAAAAAAAAACCAGAAGAGCCAGGAAGACCTGAGAGCTCCCTACTCTGCTGCCATAGGAAGTTCCTGGGGAAAGGTGGGCTCCTTTAAGTAAATAAGCATTTTGCAACACAGGTGCTGCTAGCAATTAGGCTGCACCTGCTGCTGCTATATAAGAGCTCAGTTTCCACTTCTTCCTTGCTGCGGCAATTTCCTGGAGCTCTCGCAGAACCTTACTTTTTCTCTCGGCTCTGTCTTCCCTTACAATCAGTTTGAGACTTTCTTGCTGTGCCGCAAAGCAGCACATGAGTATGTTTAGCTTGAAGAAGAGAAAATGGGAGGCATTTTTCAAATCGCTGAAGGGCTCTCTTGCAGAGGTCTGAGCTGGCTGCTCCAAGTTCAGACTGCATGGCACTAACAAGCCACTATTGAGTTCCTATACTGATAATTTAGTAGCTCTCACCACTATAACTAAGCCAAGTTTTACTTCTTGTGCAGCTTTATGGAAAAGCACATGAATCTGACCTTCAGAGAGTTTGTAAGTAAACTGGTTTTAACTTACCAAATTTGTGGTATTTTTCTATACTAGGGGAAGAGGGGCATATTTTAAAGGTCTAACAGTCTGTATTTTTGTGCGTATCTTGTGATTTAAATTCTCTGCTGAAGTTAGTGAGTACTTGCCCCAACCTTGGATCTTAACACCCAGGAATTCTCCTTTTATACCTATTTTTTTCCTTGTCACCAACAGTTTTCTTCTTTTGTGTTCTAATGAATGCAAATAAGTTGTGACAGAGCTTGCTCTTGCAATGGTTTTCCTCACTTTCATGTGTTCATAGAAGCCATGGACATCGGTAAAGCATTATTGTTTATTCCTTTCAAAGAACAAAGTGAAGCAGTTTCTGTGCCTCCTGCAATCCAGAAGTCCCCTGCCAACCTTAAATGGTGTGATTTTTGTAGGGGGCAGGATAGCCAGGTCCAGATCATGGGAGGTATCCTGTACTTTCTACTGCACTCTAGTAAGTAGGGATGGAGGAGAAAATTCAGTTTGGTTTGAGTCAAACAGCAGGGAAATAGCTCAGTTGGTTAAAGTGTGTTGTTAATGCCAAGGTTGCGGGTTTGATCCCTGTATGGGACTGCTACATATTCCAGAATTGCAGGGGGTTGGACTAGATGATCCTTATGGTCCCTTCCAACTCTATGATTCTATGAATCCACACGTCCCAGAACAATGTGCAAACTGCAAAACATCCATCATTAGAAATACGCACTTCTACAGGAGATTTTGCAATGCAGTTAGTTTTAAGGTTTAAAAGAACCTGTCCAAATTGAATATATCGGAGGGAAGTTTGCATACAATTGTATATATTCATGAAAATGACATACGGAAATGCATGTTTATGCACTGGGGAAATTGCTTGTAAAAATGGGTACAGGCAGCATTCTGTAAAAATGTGTATTTTAAAAAGGTAAAGGTACCCCTGCCCATACGGGCCAGTCTTGACAGACTCTGGGGTTGTGCGCCCATCTCACTTAAGAGGCCAGGGGCCAGCGCTGTCCGGAGACACTTCCGGGTCACGTGGCCAGCGTGACATCGCTGCTCTGGCGAGCCAGAGCCGCACACGGAAACGCCGTTTACCTTCCCGCTGGTAAGCGGTCCCTATTTATCTACTTGCACCCGGAGGTGCTTTCGAACTGCTAGGTTGGCAGGCGCTGGGACCGAGCAGCGGGAGCGCACCCCGCCGCAGGGATTCGAACCGCCGACCTTTCGATCGGCAAGTCCTAGGCGCTGAGGCTTTAACCCACAGCGCCACCTGCGTCATGTGTATTTTACAAAGCACTAAAATACTGATAGTTTTTTTGGTTCAGATTTTTGTTTTTAAAAAATGCAAATTGGTGCAGAAATGCGGAGAACTGAAGGATAAAAAAGGAGGAACAGAGAGAAACTGAAATTGACATATTCATCAATCCCTAGCAGTAGATGCATATTTTCTTATCTGAACACTGCAGAGATAAAGGAAAGCTGCAAGTGGTAGAATTTTCCCTTCTGTGCAGCTGTAAAAACTACAGCCTGCTTCATCTTTTTTGGAAATCCCACGAAAGACGTTTAAACAAAGCAGACACAGATCGTACTCATGTCCAAAGGAAAATAATACAAAGAGAGATGAGAACAAACAAAAACACAATGTCAAGGTGAAGTGAGGCAACTGGCAGCAAAGAGATGCCTGGAGTGGAAATGTATGTGGATTATCGGTGGGCAAAGTCAACTTGTGGATTAGTTGCTTAACACAGTACTGGCTGTGTGAGATGAATAAAGGTTCTTTTATTTGGCGAGAGAGTATCTAGAAGATTTCTCCTGGAAGAAGGTGAATGGGTGGGGGGTGGGGAAGGAGCTGCATGCTAACTCATTTACTTTTCTGGCTACAGACCTTCTTTAAGCAAGGGTCTTATTGGCTTATTTCTAGTATCCTGAGACTGCAGATGGTGACTGCCCATCAGACATGAGGATTTTGTTCTTCTTTGCTGAAATCCTTAGGATTTTGTTGTTGCCTGTTGGAAGCAGATAAAGGGTCACCAAACAACGGGAACTTCAAGTACTAACTGAACTGCATTTCTTTTGGTTAAAATTAAATGTATAAATGTACTTGAGACCAGTCCATGGTTGCATTACAGGGGGCAGAGTCAGTGGCATAGCGTGGGGGGTGCAGGGGGGGCCGGCCGCACCGGGCACAACATCTGGGGGGGGGCGCTCGCACTCACAGCTCTCTGCCCCTACCTGGCTCACTCACTCTCTCTCACTGCTGTGCTGGCTGTGCGAATCCGATCCGAGCCGCCAGGTCGCCGCCCACTGTGGAGGGGGGGTGCCAGGCGTGCGGGTTAGGGGGCGCAAATTACTTGCCTTGCCCCGGGTGCTAACAACCCACGCTACGCCACTGGGCAGAGTGACCCAATCCCCATACTTTTTGGGATTATCCACTTTGATGATGGTTTTATAAGGGGTGCAGAAGGACCATTATTTGGCTAAACTGGAGGGAATCGGAGCTTATGGATTTCATTAATACCCTGCCTACCTCTTGCTCTTTAATTAAAGCACTGCCCACATTTATTTGTGTATTTTTCAGGATTGACCAGTAACCTTGCCTGGCACCATCACTTTCAAAAATGTTTGGTTCATCGTTTTTCAAAAAACTCGCATATCTCAGGCTATAGTTGGATTTCTGCTTCATTCATTTTGACAAGCCATTTAATTCCTCCTTTTAAGCTGTGGCATAGCACATGCCCCAACAACAAGTCAAAGCCTCACTGATAGGGAGATGTCAAACAGTCACTGCAATTTTTATTATCTGACTCTGCATGGTGAACACTACTGAAACTGGCAAAGTGGCTCAGGAGAGCTTACAGATTTATTGACTGAACTGTTTATGATTACAACAGTTTACAAGATGACAGGATACTTAAAAGAACATTGTTATATTGTCTGAAAGAGGCTGATATTACTCATTTGGAATTGATACTGTACTTGTTAATCACTGTGAAAGTATGCAAAACTTCATATTGGATACAAATGTGTCTGATTGGTTTAAGAAGCTAATGAGCCGTAGAACTTAAAACTGACGTCTGGGATCCGGCTCAGGTACAAAAACATTGAGTACTGGATAATGTTTGCAGTGTGCCGGAACAACAAACTTCAAGACAATATTTTTACCATAGGATATAAATTCATTCATATATTTAACTAAAGGCTACTAAAAAAGATTGTTTTCCCAAGTTCGAACAGTCTATTGGCTGCACACCAGCAGCATAATCATATGGGGTGGGGGTAGACAGTATGCTTGAGTCTCTGACCCCTAAGTATGGGTTGTTAAGGTAACAAAGGAGGGCCAGAGGGCAAATGGGTGGGTCCCCCTTCCTTGGCTGTTTGGTGGTTGGAAAAATGAGTTGAGGTGTGTGAGTAAGAAGCTAGAAGCAGACTGCAGGCTGGGCAACTGAGAAAGAGCCATGCCAGATTTCTGCTTGAATCCAAGGCTGTGCCTATGGGAGAAGCAAGCCCCCCCTTTGGGTGCTAATGCTGTGAGCATTGCTGCACTGCTGTCCTACTTGCAGGCATCTATAGGAAGCTATGTGGCCACTGTGAGAATAGGACACTAGCCAAGATGGACCTTAGGTGTGACCAAGCAGGGTGGGTCTGATGTTCATGGGCACTAACCCAGTGGTTCATAATGAGCTAAGTGCTGCGGACTCCCTGTTTTTCAAAAGCCAATCCATGGACGCCTTTTCAAAATTTTGATATCTCTGTAGTAATGTTTGTTAGGTGAATGGTGCCTCAGACCTCCTGGGTGGTTTGCATGGAGCCCCTAGGGTCCGTGGACCATCCGTTGGGAAGCACTGCCCTAACCCATTGGCTCTCTGCTATGGTCCAGTTTTGAATTGAAGCACACATGTTGGTTTGCATGGGGTGGGGAACCCCTCCCATTGCACCTATAAAGCTCTATGCAGCTCAGGATCGCAGTACTTCAAGGGCCACCTCTTGCTTTATGAACGGACCCCAGACCTTGTGATCAACAGCTGACTCCCTTCTCATCCTTCAGTAGGTGGCAACACAAGACCAGGCCTTTCAAGTGGTGGCCTTCAACTTGTGGAATGCTCTCCCCAGGGAGGCATGTCTAGTACCTTTTTAATCTATTTTTAGGTACCAGGCAAAGATTTTAATTTTTACCCAGGCTTTTGGCCCTTAATTTGAATGGCAGCAAGGGGAGGCAGGTGGTGCTGTGGTCTAAACCACTGAGCCTCTTGGGCTTGCCGATCAGAAGGTTGATGGTTTGAATCGCCATGACTGAGTCAGCTCCTGTTGCTCTGTCCTAGCTCCTGCCAACCTAGCAGTTTGAAAGCATGCCAGTGAAAGTAGATAAATAGGTACCAATGCAGTGGGAAGGTAAACGGCGTTTCCATGTGCTCTGGTTTCCGTCACGGTGTTCTGTTGCACCAGAAGTGGTTTAGTCATGCTGGCCACATGTCCAGGAAAGCTGTCTGTGGACAAACGCTGGCTCCCTTGGCCTGAAAGCGAGATGAGCGCCACACCCCATAGTCGCCTTTGACTGGACTTAACCATCCAGGGGTCCTACCTTTACCTGAATGGTGCATTGTTGCTTCTGTAAGTCCTGTCTTGTATCTACTTCACTTCTGACAGTTACAGATAGGTAGCCGTGTTGGTCTGCCATAGTCAAAACAAAATAAAAAAATTCCTTCCAGTAGCACCTTAAAGACCAACTAAGTTAGTTCTTGGTATGAGCTTTTGTGTGCATGCACACTTCTTCAGATACACTGAAACAGAATTCACCAGACCCTTCTATATAGTGAGAAGGTGGGGAGGGGTATTACTCAGAAGGGTGGTGGGATTGGGTGATTGGCAGATAGCTGTGATGAGCCTGTTGACGACTCTTAACGACTGCAATAGGTCTTACAGGAAAAAGCAAGGGGTGAGAAGGCGAAAAATGGCTTTGTCATGTATAATGAGATAAGAATCCAATGTCTTTGTTCAGACCAGGTCTCTCCATGGTTTTATGTTTGGTGATAAGTTGCAATTCAGCAGCTTCTCTTTCCAGTCTATTTCTGAAATTCCTTTGTAATAGAACAGCTACTTTGAGATCTTGTATAGAATGTCCTGGGAGATTGAAGTATTCTCCTACTGGTTTCTCTGTCTTGTGGTTCCTGATGTCGGATTTATGTCCGTTTATTCTTTGGCGTAAGGTTTCGCCTGTTTGTCCAATATAGAGAGCTGAAGGACACTGTTGGCATTTGATGGCATACACGATGTTAGACGCTGAGCAATTAAATAGTCCCGAGATGGTATGTGTGATGTTGTTGGGGCCAGTAATGGTGTTGTCCGGGTGTATGTGGCAGCAAAGTTGGCATCTGGGTTTATTGCAGGCTCTGGTGCCAGTGTCCGTGTTAAGTCTGGTTGTAGTATTATTGTGGGTTAGGAGTTGTTTAAGATTGGGTGGCTGTCTGTAGGCAATGAAAGGTCTTCCTCCCAGAGCTTGAGAAAGAGAACTGTCATTGTCCAGGAGAGGTTGTAGATCTCTGATGATGCGTTGTACTGTTTTAACTTGGGAGCTGTATGTGATGACTAGAGGTGTTCTGTTATTTTCTTTTTTGGGTCTGTCTTGCAGCAAGTTCTCTCTGGGTATCAGTCTGGCTCTGTTGATCTGTTGTCTAACTTCATCTGCTGGGTATTTTAGTTCTAAAAAGGTTTGCTGTAGATCTCTTAGGTGAGAGTCTCTGTCTGTAGAATTGGAGCAGATGCGGCTGTAACGTAGTGCCTGGCTATATACAATGGACTGTTTGGTATGTTTGGGATGGTAGCTAGAGGCATGGGATGGTAGCTAGAGGCACTTCTGACAGTTTCTAAGGTGCAGGAACTCCATCACTAGTAAATCTTGCAGAATGACTGCTTTAGGCAGTCCCAGTATTCTTAGTCTTTTTTCTCCCTTTGCCCCTCCCTCCATAGGATGCTTCCTGTGCATTAAGAAGTAAACAAGTTGGAGAGGAAGGGGTGGACAAATTGCCTTTCTTTTGCAATGAGTGGTATGAGTATCACCACTCCCCCCCAAAGTGTGCCTGTTATACTCAAACTTGAATTTCAAGTTTTTGTAGGTCCTGAGGAATACATGTTAAATCTAAAAAACCAAAAGCTGTATACATATTACTGGCTGAAAGCACAGCTAGATCATTCTTTTTCTCAGTTTGGATAAAAGCTGGTTTAGAAGAAAATGCATCAAAGCACAGTATTTTGTAAGAAAAAAACAGAATTGACATGGATGACAGATAATGTGGGTGCACCACTTCCCAAATTAGTGGCAAGAGTGCAGTGGATGGTTAAATGGGAGTCCCTAAATCAGGCATAGGCAAACTTGGCCCTCCAGATGTTTTGTGAATACAATTCCCATCATCCCTGACCACTGGTCCTGTTAGCTAAGGATCATGGGAGTTGTAGTCCCAAAATATCTGGAGGGCCAAGTTTGCCTATGCCTGCCCTAGATGAAGCCCCAACTCAGCTTCTGAATGCTATATTGGATGTTGTCCATGAAGACACACCTTCTGGCCACTAATAGTCTTCCTTTCCACCAGGTAAGAGAATCTTTTGTAATATGGTGACCTGAGTGAACCCAAAATTTGGCATCCTCAAATGGATCTTTTCCATTGTTGATTTTCTCAGTTTTGTGCCCCCCATGCAGGGGAACCGCCCACCCCACCCTATAACTGGCACTGGCTTCCACTCCTGCATCACACCTTTTAAATCTTACATACTTTTATTAAAACTTTTTGGGGATACTTGTAACTATTGTCCAGACTTTTATTCCAAGTTATGGTTAACAGTTAGTTATGAACTGCCCCCTAAGAATATTATGCATGCTGTTTTAAATAGGAAAACAAATGTTCAAGTGTCTTTATATGCCAGAACGCATGCTATTCTTGGTTATATTAACTGGCACCCAAATGCCAGTGATGTTTCTAAAAGACTCACAGATGGCAGTTTTTGTATCTGTTAGTACGAGCTGATGCAGAGGTCTAATGTCTTGTCAGTTTCTACATGGAATCTGTAGAGAATGAAGCTCCGTCAGCCCAAACCAACACAGATCATCATTAAGATTTTGCATTTATATTCCAAACTCTCTTAAGGTTCATGAAATCTGTGGCAAGGATCTGTGGATGTGACACTCAGCTCTGCAATGAAACTCCTTTATTTTGCATTTTAAAGTTATAATCTTCAATTATCTTTATGCTAGGGTCATATGCTGCTCTGAAAAACCCTTCGAGAAACTAATCTTTACAGAATACTTAATGTCTAGCTTTGAACTGCCCTTCTCCCTCATTAACCTAGCTTTTCAGCTTATTGAACATTATTTGCTCAATGAACACATCTGTTTTGCTTGGCGTTTTTGAATGAATTCTAATTTCGATACTACTGTTTTTAATGGTTGTCTTGAACTGCTATTTTTAAATGAAATGTTGAAAGGGTAATTATGTTGTTGTTTTTTACATTCTTTTGGTGTCAATTGTTTTGAATATCTTTCTGGTAACAAAGCAGTATATAAATTTAAATGTTAATCAAATATTGTTCAGTAGGAACGTGGGCAGAAACATACAGGCAGAGTACCAGCAAAACATTGTAGAGGTTAGGTATGGGGAGCTTTATTGACCTGAATTTAGGAGCTTCAAGTGCTGGAATAGTATTGTGTTATGTTCTGTTTATCAGTTTCAGAACATAACACAATAATTTGAATACTTTTGTATTCAAAAAACTTTAATAAATATGTATATTAAAAAAAAAAGTATTGTGTTATGTTCTTTGTAAAGACACTTCATTTTCACCAGGGGAGCAATGTGTTGCTTTCTTGCTAAAATCTCCAGCACCTTTATCTTCTCTTAACATTTGGTTAGATGCAGAGAAATCCAAAGTCCCTTTTGCACCAGGACTGGGGAAAAGGAAATTGGCAGAGGTATCCCTCTGTCATCCCTGCACCAGCTTCTCATTGGCTGCTGTTCCCTCTGTAGTGATGCTTCCTGCCAAATGTGCAGATGTGTGGAAAGCCACCAGTGGGATCCCAGCCAGTGGAGCCATAAGAAAGCCCTATAAATGATTTTTCCAGGGATGGTGAGAAGGAGGACCTGAGCCAGCATGGAATCTGCTGCTGTCATATGACAGCATTGGGCTCAGTGTAGTCCCAGTCACTGCCCTAGCCCCATGCTACTGCTGGTCGATGTACACAATACTGAGCTTGATGGAATAATGGTCTGAGGTAGCTTCCTTTGGTAGGGGAAACACAGGTGCAGACTTCAGGAACATATGCAAAACACATTGTATGAAAACATTGCATATATATATATGCTTCATATGCCTTATGTCTGCAATCCCGTTGTTTAGTCATTTCGGACTCTTCGTGACCCCATGGACAGAGCACGCCAGGCACTCCTGTCTTCCACTGCCTCCCGCAGTTTGGTCAAACTCATGCTGGTAGCTTCGAGAACACTGTCCAACCATCTCATCCTCTGTCATCCCCTTCTCCTTGTGCCCTCAATCTTTCCCAACATCAGGGTTTTTTCCAGGGAGTCTTCTCTTCTCATGAGGTGGCCAAAGTATTGGAGCCTCAGCTTCACGATTTGTCCTTCCAGTGAGCACTCAGGGCTGATTTCCTTAAGAATGGATAGGTTTGATCTCCTTGCAGCCCATGGGACTCTCAAGAGTCTCCTCCAGCACCATAATTCAAAAGCATCAATTCTTCGGCGATCAACCTTCTTTACGGTCCAGAAGGCTGATCGCCAAAGAATTGAATCGTGTACAATTGCATGCAAACACCTGGTCTACAAATGTTGCCACTTGTGTGTGTACTGACCATGGGCATTAGGAAGGCCCAGACCCGTATAGAAGCTTGCCACCAAGCAGAATTGGCCCAGATTGTGTTCTGTATCACTGCTTTTTGCTAGCCCTTGGCTAAAAATCTCCCAGTCGTGCTAACAGCAGGAATACTAAGATAATGCAAGAAATATGCCAGAAAGCCACATATTACATAGTCTCTGTCTTGTATTTAGAATGGGGTAATATTTGATGTCTTTCTCCCTCCACCTTTTAAAATGCTTGTTTATTGTCATTTTTCTTTGCTGGGCTCCTGGTTCTTTGACAGCTGAATGACAAGCAGACATACAGGAACTGAAGCTTTCTCAGTCACTGCAGCTGCATATCAGGAAAGCTTCATGGCTGTTAAAGGCACAGAAGCATTGCAAAGAAGAAGAAAAGCATTGGCACCCTACATGATTGTGAATTAAAATAATTGAAAATGTCAGGCAGCATTAATCCAGCAAGCCCTGTTGGCACAGTGGGGCTTTCTGCCCTCTCTTCTCTCCCCATGCACCCCACATTTACAGGGGGGTGTTGGGGAAGCCCCCAGAGCAGCACACAGGGGGAGGGGGATCATTCCATCTTGCAGATGCTTGCGCAGACAGAACATTTGTAATAGTGCGACGTTCAATTCCAGCCTCTGAATTCTTTAAAGTATCTCAGTTATTATAAGAGGGAAAATAGGCCAGGGGCGACAACCGGATTAACTTGAGATGTTGCAATAATATGAGAATGGTAGCCAGATATTTTCCTGAAGGATATAAACTTGCTTCCTCTCCTAACCTGATTGGATCCTGGGTAACAGGCCAGTCCAGCTCCCCTTCCCTTGGGGAAGGGAGATTGGGCAGAGGTGAACAGTCTACAGTATTCTTTCATTTAGGAATTGGAACTTCCATCCCTGGGTTGTTGGCAGAGAAGTCTGTTCACCAAGGCCATGTGATAATTTTCTATACAATCACAGAATGGTGGAGACAAAAGGAAATAAAGGATCACTTTATAAACAGAGCTGGGGGAAAGCACAGGGAAGCCACTTGCTTGGAGCAGAGAGGCAGGTGGCTCCTACCCCTATTTTTCAGATCAAATGTTAAGAAGCTGCTCCACTTGTTAACAAGATCTGTTCTTTTTGTTCCTCTTCCTTTCTTCCTCACCTCTCTTGTTTCTCACTCGGGCTCATCAAAAATGGTACTCCTAGGGAAGCTGAAGAGGTGTGAGAAATTTATTTTGGAAAGGATTCTTATTTTTATTTTTATTTTAATAGTCCTCCTTTAATATTTGTAAAGCTTCCCCCATCTTGCCTTGCAAAAAGCTAATCATAACATTGTCATTAGATGCTTCGTCTCATGATGCATTTTCTATCTTTAGATTTTTTTTCTTTGTCCCAGCTATGTAATAAACAAACTGTTTCCCTGCCTACTGAAGAGATCTGTTGACTTGAACCTGCATCTTCCTCTAATTATAATACCAATAAAGAATGCATTTTTGGGAGTAGAGTTTGAACATGTATTGAATACTGATAGCCACTGTGAATGCAGCAATTTATTTTTCTTTGTGCTGCCCTTTCAACTAAATACATTTGTTTTCAGGTGTGATGGAGCTCTAACTCTCTGAGATTTTACGCATTAGCAATATGTAAATACATAATTCTTCGCTCTGCAGTGCATTAGGTAGCCAGATAGCTAAGATGCACACATTCCTCCTGTCAAAACAAAAAAAATTCCTTCCAGTAGCACCTTAAAGACCAACTAAGTTAGTTCTTGGTATGAGCTTTCGTGTGCATGCACACTTCTTCAGATTCTTCAGATAAGTGTGCATGCACACGAAAGCTCATACCAAGAACTAACTTAGTTGGTCTTTAAGGTGCTACTGGAAGGAATTTTTTTTGTTTTGACTATGGCAGACCAACACGGCTACCTATCTGTAACATTCCTCCTGGTTATCTTCAGATGAGCTCAGATATTTTACATGCTTGCGAGGTGAAACAAGGAAATCAGCATAGGAGAAGGAAAGTCTGCATATCTTCTGCCAACAATGGCAGAGAGTCAGATTAATGCTGGCAGCCTGTTCTCAAAACAATATTCTGTTTTTGTTACAGCAGTGGAGCTGGAACGAGGGAAGCCAAAACCATTGCACCATGCATAAGGTGCAAGGTACAGGACTGTGTTGGAGATGAGTTTGCAGACAGTATTTAAGCTGATGCAATGACAGCTGTCCATAAAGATACCTGTGAGCAATATAAATCTTTTAGTTTGTTCAACATCAAAAATCAGTGAATTATTTCTGAGGACCCTGAAGCATGAATACACTTTCAAGGACTTATTCATGACATTGTCAAATCTACTCACATATTTTGTCAGAAGTGAATCAGATTAGCCCTAATTTTTCAAGAATTAATCCGCTGACTAAGCCCTACAAAGCTACAGTGCTTTTTTTTTTTTTTTTTACAAAACTGCTTTATTATCTCCAGCTAAATCCACCAGAAAGTTTTGGTTCATCTTGGATATCATATTTCACCTTGTATATCTTGGCGAAATCAGAACAAATATAGGAATCTGGAAATAAAATATTCCCTGTGTAGAGGAGTCTATGGAACTGCTTGCCCTGTTTGCTCCATTAGTCGTATTTGCTCACCATCAGGAAAAGAAGGAAACCTTTGATTTGGGGGAGCTGTTTATTTATTTTGGGGGGCATTGGGTATTGCGCACATTTTAGAAAATAAAGGAAACTACGATTGCATGGTCGGTGGTTCGAATCCCCGTGGCGGGGTGAGCTCCCGTCTTTCGGTCCCAGCTCCTGCCCACCTAGCAGTTCGAAAGCACCCCTAAGTGCAAGTAGATAAATAGGTACCGCTTTATAGCAGGAAGGTAAACAGCGTTTCCGTGTGCTGCGCTGGCTCACCAGAGCAGCTTCGTCACGCTGGCCACGTGACCTGGAAGTGTCTCTGGACAGTGCTGGCCCCAGCCTCTTAAGTGAGATGGGCGCACAACCCTAGAGTCGGACACGACTGGCCCGTACGGGCAGAGGTACCTTTACCTTTACCAAAAAGAAACTGACATCCAAGAAATAGCATAGTCTTCAGTAATCTGCATTCTACGACATCTGGAGAGAAGGAAAACTTGACCAATGGTTGTAGCTCAGCTGTTTTTTAATATTTTCTGCCATTTATAATCATCTCTGGTTACTAGTCAATGGCAGAGAGAGGACGCAATCCTGCTTGACTTTGTTCTCTGGCCTGTTTACCTACCTGTTTAACTGTTAAAGGTAACGGCAAAGGGACCCCTGACCATTAGGTCCAGTCGTGGCCGACTCTGGGGTTGCGGCGCTCATCTTGCTTTATTGGCCGAGGGAGCCGGCGTACAGCTTCCGGGTCATGTGGCCAGCAAGTCTAAGCCACATCTAGCGAACCAGAACAGCACACAGAAACACCGTTTGCCTTCCCGCCGGAGCAGTACCTATTTATCTACTTGCACTTTGACGTGCTTTCAAACTGCTAGGTTGCCAGGAGCAGGGACAGCAACAGGAGCTCACCCCGTCGCAGGGATTCGAACCGCCGACCTTCTGATCGGCAAGCCCTAGGCTCTGTGGTTTAACCCACAGCGCCACCCGCGTCCCTTGTTTAACTGTTAGAGCAGAATAATTATCCACATTTTAGTTCTATTGCCTTCATTTGCAGCAAGGGTGGCTAACTCCTGGCCCAAATCAAGCACCATTCCAAAACATTTTCTCTGGCCTTCCAATACCCCACTGGCTTTGGCAGAAGTGGCAAATTAAGTATTTTTTTAAAACAATAGATGCACCTCTGGAGTGCATGTCTCTCTCTCTGTCATCAGACTGAGCACTAGATCTATGGGGAGGGGCTGATAACCACCTTCTCAGCTAACATGTGGTTTTTGAAAATTGAAGTTGTCAACATTTTGCAGTGGCGGGGAGCGGCGGGGCAAGCAGTTAGTCTTGCCTGGGGTGCAAAACAGCCTGACACTGGGTTCAGACAACATGCTAAGAAGTGGGAACTTGGAAGAGGGAGGTAGCTTGCAAAAGCCTTTGTGAGGCCTCTCCCTGTTAAGTCCCCAATCTTGCTCTGATCTTAAATCCTGCTGCCTAGGCTGTACAACTCTGTTCCCTACTGGGAACAGGATTGCACAGCCAATGCAGGATTAAGCCCTGTGCCCTGGCCCATCAGCTGCAATCACCAGTTTGGGGGAAATGGCCACATGTAGCAAATTGAATCCCCTGGTGAGCCAAGATTGGCCCACAGGCCAGAGGTCCCCACCCCTGTGCTAAGCATATCCTTGCCTAGACTCAGTGTGGTGTAGCAGTAAAAAGGCCAGGAAGGAGCAAAGCAGCTGAGAGTGGCTCTCCAGGAGCCCACATGCTCATACAGCCATGCTAAATTAATCCATAGTTTGGGCTTACAGTGGTACCTCGGGTTACATACGCTTCAGGTTACATACACTTCAGGTTACAGACTCCGCTAACCCAGAAATAGTGCTTCAGGTTAAGAACTTTGCTTCAGGATGAGAACAGAAATCGTGCTCCGGTGGCACGGCGGCAGCAGGAGGCCCCATTAGCTAAAGTGGTGCTTCAGGTTAAGAACAGTTTCAGGTTAAGAACGGACCTCTGGAACGAATTAAGTACTTAACCTGAGGTACAACTGTACTGTGATATGCAAACCTGAGCAGTAAAAAAACATTTCTGTGAATATAGTTCACTATTCCTTTATTTTTATATGACAGCTTCCATGTAAAGTATTAGATTTCTGGTCTAAAATTACTTGCTGGTGCACCTCTAATGTCCAAAACTCTTAATACTACAACATTTCAGTCTTCTCACTTCTGCCATGTAGGTGTGAAGAAAGCATATATTTTTTGTGACAGTTATTTTCACATTTGTTGGCAGTCAGCCAAATCCACTTGAATGCAGTGAGCCAAACCCGCCTTCGGAGTAACATCATAGATTCAGGGAGGAATTACAACATGAATGTATTTGACTCATTGTGACCACCCGCTCCGACACACTCATTTATTCCCCCCCCCAGCTGCCCATGCAAGTTTTAAACATTGTTATTTCCTCCTTTCAAGCAGCCCTTATAAAATGATTTTACTACAAGATTAAAATATCATTACAATCTTTAGGCACCTTGTTATGGCAATATTATATGAGGTGAAGAAATGAAGGCACTGCATAGGTACAAAGCATTGCGTGCCTTGGAAAACAGAAAGACATTATGTACCAGTTCGTCATGGATAAGGTTTTATAGCCATTTCCAAACTAAAAAGAAATTAGACATTTTCTAAATCTGCCTGGATTTATCAACCATGTAAAAGAGCTCAGGGTTCAAAGCTGTTATTGGAAAGTCTATTGTTGTGTAATAAAACAAGAATATTGGGACATGAAGTTCAGGAGACGGTCATTGAAACAAAAACTATCATTCTTTTACAGCAGAGAATGCAGCTCCTTTGGGATTTAAGGCAGCTACCTGCTCTTCCTGTTGAGATCTACAAAGGAATGCAAGTGTTTGAACTATCTTATGTCACACCCTTTTATGCTTGCAAACAATAGTGCTATTGAGCCTGATACATTGAGCTGAACCATTGTGTGTATTCTTAGAGCACATGATGTTTTTAAAAGAGTTTTAGTTGACTATTTCAGCCTTGAGAGGCAAATGTATGCAGGCAGCCACAAGCCAAAGGTCCTACATCTCAGAAAAGAAATAGAACTGAAAGTGCGTTAAAAGAAAATGTTATTGAGCTGGATCGAAAAATAGTAATGGAGAGAGGACCTAAATAATTGAACGGCAGGATGCATCATAAGAATTAAAAATAGGGGAAAGAGAAGTTTTCTGAAAGATGATTTTTCATATTCACATGTATCAAACTGAAATCAGAGTGGAAGGGACAAAGAAGCTATCATCCCGCTCATGTTGTACGACAACACCATCCACCTCCCACACACCCTTCAATCTCCTTGTTCAACTCAGACAGCAGTAGGCACAGGCAGACTTGTTGCTGTACAATAGGAAAATGACTATGGAGCTCTAGATGACTCAAACACATGAGTCAAGCCACGCAGTGTTGCTAACACTTCTACAAGTCAACGCTCCAATGTCTTTGAGAGCAGCTTGATTTGCAAACATTAGCAGATGACAGTGCTCATCTACATGCTGCGAAACATGTTCTAATCTAATATCTGCTGTTCAGGCATGGGAGTAAAACAGGCTGACTTTGCTGTTAAGTTAGCAACCCTAGTCATGCCTACAAGGAAAGGCAGCCCAGCTCACCTTCCCAGGAGAACTTTCTTCCTAGTACAAAAAATTGCAATCAAAGAGAACCTACCTACTGAGGCTTTCCAAGGAACCTGCAATCACACACCATCCAACATTGGGTTTATTCATATGTTGTGGTAAATGATAGTTTGGATTTGGATTTGATATCCCGCTTTATCACTACCTGAAGGAGTCTCAAAGCGGCTAACATTCTCCTTTCCCTTCCTCCCCCACAACAAACACTCTGTGAGGTAAGCGGGGCTGAGAAACTTCAGAGAAGTGTGACTAGCCCATGGTCACCCAGCAGCTGCATGTGGAGGAGTGGGGAAGCGAACCTGGTTCACCAGATTACGAGTCTATCGCTCTTAACCACTACACCACACTGGCTCTCTCACAGTTAATAGTTTACAGTGAATGCCCAGACTACTCCCACTTTACTCCTCCCCACTAGTGAACAGAAGTAACAAACAAGGATCCCTGGCTTATTGTTATGTCTGAAGTGGGGGTCATGGTTTGCTTTGCTCCAAATAAACCATGATCTGAAGCCAAGGTTTGTTCTTCGCTTATGATTAATTATGGTGATATGCAGGGGGATTTTCAGCTGGAATTTGCTAGAACTCAGTTCTGGCCCCTCTCAGGTTGGCACCACTGCCTTTAGAAGAGATTGAGGGAGGTGTTCATGGTGAGTTCCAGCATCTTTTTCTAGAAAAACAGCATCGGTGATATGCATACACAGCAATAGTGTCAGTAATTATGACTATTGAAGAAGGGACCCACACAGAGGAAAATATTCCTTCCTGACCCCCAATGGTCAAGAATTGAGGTACCAAATAGAACACTAGCTATTAATTGGTTCAGTTTATTAGCTGACCATTAACTAAAGTCATATGAGTGACATAAAGTAAAAGCAAATTAAAAATCACAATTACAATAAACAGATTAATAGCCTTTTTATAAGTGTATCCAAGGCAGTGAGGGGTGTTTTCCGTTAAAGAAAGGCCATGTCAGATTTTAAACTTCTAAAAGACATTTAAAATTATTTCCAACTAAATGTGTTAATAGTCCATTTGTAGGCATTAATAGGCAGCCACCCACATATCCCCTATTGTTTCCTGTCAAAACCTGGAACCAATAGATGTTTGAATGGTTCCTAGGCAACTACTTCCAAGTCCCCCTCATCTCTCCCCCCTCTTCAATGATTAAGTCACCTGAGACAAGCTATCACTGGGTTAAGTGTTAAACTAGTGGTGACAGACACTGTGTCTCTTGCTCCTATTGAGTAAGCCTATTAGTAGTGAACTCAATAGACCACTTCCAATTGTTTTGGTGTCAGGGAATCGCCAAGCTGAGGGCTGTTCATGAGTGGGGAGGGTCTGCATCAAAGTTGTATGTATTTCATGTTTTGTTTGTTTGTTTTTTTTCTCTTTTTCTGTTTTTTCTTTTTCATTTTGTCTTTTGTATGTTTGTGAAATATATTTATGTCAAAATTTAATAAAAAATTAAAAAAAAAATGAGTGGGGAGGGTCTGTTGGAAGAGATGATGCTCCATTCCCATCATGCTCAACTCTAGGCTTACCTGCTGATGTTTAAGGCTGCATACACATGATATATTTAAAGCACATGTCCCCCTCCCCAAATAATTCTGGGAAGTATACTCTGCTCCTCACAGAGTTGCAATTCCTAGCACTACAGATCCCAGTATGCGTCGAAGAGAAAAATGTGTTTTAAATGTATGGTATATAAGCAGCCCAAAACTGGGTTTTCTAGTAAGAGCCATTGGCTGCTACTGTTGAGTGATCAAAGAAGGAAGATGAATCCTCACCTTTATTGGTTACCCTTATGAGGCAAGCATATGGTTGGGAATTGGCTGGCTGCCACAGGTGATTGCAAGAGCCTGGGCTAGAGGTAATTAGCCTGTCAGTAATTGCACACTTGCATAGTACTGACTTGAGGTGCATCAGCCTTCATCACCTTCTGGAGGTTGCCAATAAGGCTGGGAATTTCCCTCTCCCTTTGATAGTGCTGCTTCAGTGACTGACAGGTCACACTAATGAACTGCCAATTGCTGTGTGCAGCTATGGTGCAACCATAACATGGTTAATTTTTGTATTAGTTCCCTGCTTCACTCAAACACACACACACCAGATTTGATTATTCTTCATATTATATTTTCCATTTTCCTTCTCCAAAACTCCAATTATTAAAATATGGGATTAAACATGTTCTTTTCTCTTAATTACATTTCATATAGCTGTGATGATTTATCCTCACAGTCTTTACAATGGGAAATAACATAGAAAACCCAACAGAAGATGATGCATTGGCACTATGCTCAGTGTGTGTGTGTGTGTGTGTGTGTGTGTGTGTGTATGTTAAAGGGAACTGACTGAGCGGGGGCAATGGGGAGAGATACTGGCCTTCAAATTGTGTCCAGGCCTTTCTAGGGACAGTCTCACAGTCTTAGAGTAGTAGTTAGATCCATGGAGATATGGGATGGACTTTTCTCATGAAAGCACTAGAACCAGAAAACATGACACAAATGTAATGTAACCCTTTAGATATACAGTGGTACCTCAGGTTACATATGCTTCAGGTTACAGACTCCGCTAACCCAGAAATAGTACCTCAGGTCAAGAACTTTGCTTCAGGATGAGAACAGAAATCGTGCTCCGGCGGCGTGGCAGCAGCAGGAGGCCCCATTAGCTAAAGTGGTGCTTCAGGTTAAGAACAGTTTCAGGTTAAGAACGGACCTCCGGAATGAATTAAGTACTTAACCCGAGGTACCACTGTAACTCCACAATGAACGCAAATAACAAGCTACAAGACAAACATGGCCCTTTTTAAGTACAGAATCCAGCATTTACACTGAAGTACAAATTTAATCAATTGAATGCATGTCCATAGCACCACTGAGAAAGTTTCCTAGTTAAATTTGAAAAATCTTTGTTCTGTTTTTCAGTTTAAAGTGAAATGAAATGTCATGGTAAAATATTGTATTGAGGGTCCATGTTTAAGATCCAGTTCAGATATAACCCTAAATTATGATTTAGCATTCGGAAAGCAAGTAGGTATGAACCTTCCTGATTCCACACACAGTGGGAGACAGTTCATAGATTCTGTTTTTGTTACATCCAAATACAGGATACTTTGTTTTATTCAAGCCAGTTAAATAACAAACTAAGATAAAACTTGTGCCTGTTTATCCTTGTACAACTGAATTGGGCCTGAATAGCAGACAACAAAAAATACCACAAAACTCCTTTCTTATATGGTACCCAGTGACTACTGATCATGAATCTGAGAACTATGTAGGTAGCTTTGAGCAAGTGACACTCACAAAATACCCATTTTAAATGGTAATTACAAATGACCCACCTCTCAAGATGGCTGTGTTGGTGAAAAGGTGCAGAGAAGAATGCTATTCTTCTCAAGAAGTAAATCCCACTGTGCTCGCTGGGGCTTAAGATGGGACTGGAAACTCATAAAGCACTTTGCACACTAAAAGCCAATTAATAAAAAGTGTCTGCCATATGTCTGGAATGGGGATCCACATAAGAAAAGTTATACATAAAATTCTACCTAGCTTCATGTGAACCTGCCTGAGATCATTGTGGGAGCCCTATCAGGTTCCTTCACTGTTGTGGTTATGGTGAATGCCAACTATAGACTGGGCCTTGTCAGTGGTAGGACCCCAATCGTGGAATACTTTTTCAGAAAGGCTTGTCTGTTGCTTATATTGTTATCTTGCCAGTACCATGTAAAGATGTTTTTTCAGCTGCATAAGCATTTTGTATAAGATTTTTATGTCCGTTTTACTGGTTTTCTGTTCCAATTCTTAAAAGTTTGTTTTCTTTTATTACTATTGTATTTTTATTGCCATTTTGTTTAATAAGCCACCTGGGAGCGATTTTGAAGGTATTATTTATGAGATACGTTTATTTTCCACCATTCAGCAAAAAGTCCCAGATTGTGTTGTATCACAATAAAACAGGAAAATTCAATACAAAAATAATCAATGCATCAAGCAAAACAATTAACAGAGGCTGAACAATAAACAAGAGTTTTCAAAAGCCTGGGTAAAAAGGAAAACTTTTATTTTGTCTTCTGAATACTACCAAAGTTGGAGCTAGGTGCACACAGTTAGGCAGAAAGTTATGGAATCCGGGAGCTGCTACTGAGAGGTGGATGTGGAATGTGGGGCAAGACCAAGACATTTCACTTCTGAAGAAGCCTGCTAGCAGATTTTTGCTGTCACTGTTTTCCCTGCTTCATTGTTAATATTGGGTGATAATTGAGGGAAGGAGTGGGGGAGATTTACATAGCAGCCTTTTCCAATCTAGTGCGCTCTAGGTGCCTGTTGGACTCCAACTCCCATCAGCCTTAGCCACCATGAACAACGGTCAGAGATGATGGGAGCTGGAGTCCAGCAACACCTGGAGAGCACCAGGCAAGGAAAAGACTGTGCATAGGAAGCTACTCCATAGCAGGCCAGAGTAAACAAGGTAAAGAAACAAATAATTAATTAATGCAAAGGCACGTTATACTGAGGTGGATTAGTAGAGCTGGACTTGCAATGGTTTTAGCGTCTTGTATTGCAAGTTCTGCTGCTCTCATGTGCTTTGTGCCTGATTCGAGTTTCTTGCTCTAAAAAAATGTGCAGATATCAAACAAAGGCCTGTTGCTGTGACACTCCTGGGAATGGCAATGGTCTTGAAATGTTGTGGCAGTCATCTTATGTTCCTTTCTTTCTTCTCTCCTATGGTAATCAAATATATCTGAAGAAAAATATTGCAATATGTACTTATATTAGAGAGCTGTTAACACAACAATGGTTCTTATGGAATTGCATTTGTTTTAATAGGGAAAACGGAGAGAAGGGGACATGTAGCTGGTGATAGGCAGAAATGTACAAAGGTTAAGTTTCAGAAACTGGCAGTGCAATCATAGCCTCATTCACTTGCAAGTAGGTCCAGTATAATTAAATAAGACTTATTTCTCACAGAATCGTAGAATTGGAAGGTAACCCAAGGATCATCTAGTCCAAGCCCCTGCAATGCAGGAATATCAGCTAAAGCATCCATGACGTGTGGCCATGCAACCCGTTTAAAAACCTCCAATAAAGGAGATTCCATCATTTTCTAAGGGAGTCTATTCCACTGGCAAACAGCTCCTGCTACCTTAAAAGTTATTCCTGGTGTTTAGTTAGAATCTCCTTTGAATCCAATAGTATGGGTCCTGCCCTCTGGAGCAGCAGAAAAGAAGCTTGCTCCATCTTCCATGTGACAGCCTTTCAGATATTTGAAGATGACTATCATATATCAGCCCCTTCATGGATCACTGCCTTGCCGTGGCGAAGGGGCTTGAAGAACTCAGAGAAGCTATGAACTATGCCGAGCAGGGCACCCAAGATGAACAGGTCATAGTGGAGAGTTTTGACCAAACGTGATCCACCTGGAGGAGGAACCGGCAAGCCACTCCAGTATCCCTGCCAAGAAAACTCCATGGACAAAGACAACAGGCATATAAAAGTTATGACGCTGGAAGATGAGCCCCTCAGGTTGGAAGGCGTCCAACATGCTACTGGGGAAGAGCGGAGGGCAAGTACAAGTAGATCCAGAGCTGATGAAGCGGCTGGGCCAAAGCCGAAAGGACGCTCAGTTGCGGATATGCCTGGAAGCGAAAGGAAAGTCCAATGCTGTAAAGAAAAATATTGCATAGGAACCTGGAATGTAAGAACCATGAACATGGGTAAGTTGGAGGTGGTCAAAAATGAGATGGCAAGAATAAATATTGACATCCTGGGCATCGGTGAACTAAAATGGACGGGAATGGGTGAATTCATATCTACTACTGTGGGCAAGAAACCCGTAAAAGAAATGGAGTGGCCCTCATAGTCAACAAAAGAGTGGCAAAAGCTGTACTGGGATGCAATCTCAAAAATGATAGAATGATCTTGATACGAATCCAAGGCAGACCTTTTAACATCACAGTAATCCAAGTTTATGCACCAACTACTGGTGCTGAAGAAACTGAAATTGACCAATTCTATGAAGACTTACAACACCTTATAGAAGTGACACCAAAGAAGGATGTTCTTCTCATTATAGGGGATTGGAATGCTAAAGTAGGGAGTCAAGAGATAAAAGGAACAACTGGCAAGTTTGGCCTTGGAGATCAAAACGAAGCAGGGCAAAGGCTAATAGAGTTCTGTCAAGAGAACAAGCTGGTCATCACAAACACGCTTTTCCAACAACACAAGAGACGACTCTACACATGGACATCACCAGATGGGCAGCATCGAAATCAGATTGATTATATTCTCTGCAGCCAAAGATGGAGAAGCTCTATACAGTCAGCAAAAACAAGACCTGGAGCTGACTGTGGCTCAGATCATCAGCTTCTTATAGCAAAATTCAAGCTTAAACTGAAGAAAGTAGGAAAAACCACTGGGCCGGTAAGATACAATCTAAGTCAAATCCCTTATGAATACACAGTGGAAGTGAGGAACAGGTTTAAGGATTTAGATTTGGTGGACAGAGTGCCTGAAGAACTATGGATGGAGGCTCGTAACATTATACAGGAGGCAGCAACGAATACCATCCCAATGAAAAGGAAATGCAAGAAAGCAAAGTGGCTGTCCAACGAGGCCTTACAAATAGCGGGGGAGAGAAGGCAAGCAAAATGCAAGGGAGATCGTGAAACATACAGGAAATTGAATGCAGATTTCCAAAGAATAGCAAGGAGAGACAAGAAGACCTTCTTAAACAAGCAATGCAAAGAAATAGAGGAAAGCAATAGAATGGGAAGAACCAGAGATCTGTTCAAGAAAATTGGAGATATGAAAGGAACATTTCGTACAAAGATTTCCATAATAAAGGACAAAAGTGGAAAGGACCTAACGGAAGCAGAAGACATCAAGAAGAGGTGGCAAGAATACACAGAGGAATTATACCAGAAAGAAACGGATGTCTCATATACCCCAGGTAGTGTGGTTGCTGACCTTGAGCCAGACATCCTGGAGAGTGAAGTCAAATGGGCCTTAGAAAGCACTGCAAATAACAAGGCCAGTGGAAGTGATGGTATTCCAGCTGAACTATTTAAAATTTTAAAAGATGATGCTGTTAAGGTGCTACACTCAATATGCCAGCAAGTTTGGAAAACTCAGCAGTGGCCAGAAGATTGGAGAAGATCAGTCTACATCCCAATCCCAAAGAAGGGCAGTGCCAAAGAATGCTCCAACTATCGCACAATTGCACTAATTTCTCACGCTAGCAAGGTTATGCTTAAAATTCTACAAGGAAGGCTCAAGCAGTATGTGGACCGAGAACTCCCAGAAGTGCAAGCTGGATTTAGAAGAGGCAGAGGTACCAGAGACCAAATTGCAAACATGCGCTGGATTATGGAGAAAGCTAGAGAGTTCCAGAAAGACATTTACTTCTGCTTCATTGACTATGCAAAAGCCTTTGACTGTGTCGACCATGGCAAACTATGGCAAGTTCTTAAAGAAATGGGAGTGCCTGATCACCTCATCTGTCTCCTGAGAAATCTCTATGTGGGACAAGAAGCTACAGTTAGAACTGGATATGGAACAACTGACTGGTTCAAAATTGGGAAAGGAGTACGACAAGGCTGCATTTTGTCTCCCTGCTTATTTAACTTATATGCAGAATTCATCATGCGAAAGGCTGGGCTGGATGAATCCCTAGCCGGAATTAAGATTGCCGGAAGAAATATCAACAACCTCAGATATGCAGATGACACAACCTTGATGGCAGAAAGTGAGGAGGAATTAAAGAACCTTTTATTGAGGGTGAAAGAGGAGAGTGCAAAATATGGTCTGAAGCTCAACATCAAAAAAACGAAGATCATGGCTACTGGTCCCATCACCTCCTGGCAAATAGAAGGGGAAGAAATGGAGGCAGTGAGAGATTTTACTTTCTTGGGCTCCATGATCACTGCAGATGGTGACAGCAGCCACGAAATTAAAAGACGCCTGCTTCTTGGGAGAAGGGCAATGACAGGCCTAGACAGCATCTTGAGAAGTAGAGACATCACCTTGCCAACAAAGGTCCGTATAGTAAAAGCTATGGTTTTCCCAGTAGTGATGTATGGAAGTGAGAGCTGGACCATAAAGAAGGCTGATCGCCGAAGAATTGATGCTTTTGAATTATGGTGCTGGAGGAGACTCTTGAGAGTCCCATGGACTGCAAGAAGATCAAACCTCTCCATTCTGAAGGAAATCAGCCCTGAGTGCTCACTGGAAGGACAGATTGTGAAACTGAGGCTCCAGTACTTTGGCCACCTCATGAGAAGAGAAGACTCCCTGGAGAAGACCCTGATGTTGGGAAAGATGGAGGGCACAAGGAGAAGGGGGCGACAGAGGACGAGATGGTTGGATAGTGTTTTCGAGGTTACCAGCATGAGTCTGACCAAGCTGCGGGGGGCAGTGGAGGACAGGAGTGCCTGGCGTTCTCTGGTCCATGGGGTCACGAAGAGTCGGACACGACTAAACGACTAAACAACAACAACAACAATCATATATCAGTCCTTTCTTCTGCAGGCTAAACATACCCAACTCCCTCAACAGTTCCTCATAAGGCTTGGTTTCCAGGCCCTTGATCATCTTCAAGCTCTCTGCTCTCTCTTCTGATGGTTCTTTATCTTGAGACTTACTTCTGAATAAAAGGGGCTTTGGGCTTTACTGTAATCGTGATAAGTATGAAAAGGAAGCTAGTATGGCTTTTGCCCATTAAATGCTTAAGTCACTGTCTTTGTTCTTAATGGGAACAGGGTACCTTTGAGCACCTTCTGTATTGTTTTTCACAATTTATGTGTGCAAATATTCAGAGGCTAAATTGCTATGCATGCTTGGGGCTGAGCCCCACTCTACTCTGAATAATTTTCAAGTAAGCACGCATCTGCTCAGGCTCACAGTGTGCAAAGCTGAGAACATGGATTTGGCAGTAAATTCCATTCGCACGTGAGAATTTCAAGTAAAAGTACTTTGGATTTCTTTATGAAATAGCTAAGGTCAAATACAAGGGCTTATAACTGCACCATTCAAAGCAGCCCACAACCACTTTCCTTTGGCACCAGAGCTGGGGGGGGGGGCAGAGGTCAGCAGCATCAGGCAACTGTTGAGGTCCTAGCAATTTGGGAGGGCCCCTCAGCCACACATAAGTAGCTGACACTTTGGTGCAGAAGACACCACTGCTGACAGCAGGGGCACCTACTCCTTTCTCTCTCCTACCCAAAGTGGGACTGAGTGGGTGTCAGTTTATAGGAGCAGCCACCTTGACTCTTCCTCTGGTCTGTGGTGGGAGTTGGGCCCACCTCTGCAGCCCAGAGGAAGTGAGCAGGATAGAAGAAGTCACTGTTCCTCAGAAGTTACTGCTCCATCTCCTGCACAACACAACTTGGCCAAAAAAATAAAAGCTCATCAACTTTTCTCACCGGATTCTCACCGTTGCAGCACTTCATGCACCTGACAAAGTAGACTGCAGCTTACGCTGCAATGCCTTTTTAATGATTCATTAAGGTGCCACAGAGCAGCGATGTCACGCTGGCCACGTGACCCGGAAGTGTCTCCGGACAGCGCTGGCCCCTGGCCTCTTAAGTGAGATGGGCGCACAACCCCAGAGTCTGTCAAGACTGGCCCGTACGGGCAGGGGTACCTTTACCTTTACCTTTAAGGTGCCACCATACTATTGCTGCTGTTCTTTCATGCCTGGCTGCCTGCTCTGGAGGAGAAGCCAAGAAGGCAGCTGCCTCTGGGTCTCTTCCTCTAGACGGCAGGATGGGCCCGATCCAGAATGCCCAGAGGGAGCAGAGACGAAAGGCAGTGGCGAGGCGGAGGAGCCTCTGCCTCAGCCTCCCGGGAGCCACCTCGACTTCTTCCTCTGGGCATCCTGGTGGAGAGGAAGACCACGAGGGGCTCCGGCCGTGTCTGCCGCAATTGCAAGCACGCTTCCCGGGTACTGCAAACTTCGACGAAAAAGCAGCTTCAGGTCGGAGTTGCGGAGCTGCTCCGGGGCAAGGCCGAGGGTTGAATTGCTTCGCGCCTCCCCTTCCCCGCCGAAGTTCTTGCCGCAAACCCCTCCCCCTCTCCCCGGTCCCTGAAAGTTCTTACCTCCTGACGTCAACCCACTTGGCCCCACCCCCCGGAATGTCGGGCGGGGCTTAAGACAACGGCGGGGAGGGGAAGGGAGGAGGCGAAAGAGGTGTGTCCAAGGGGAGGAGGGGGCGTGCTCCTGCTGCCGCCGCCGCCGCCGCGCTGAGGGCGCCAGTTGGGAGGCAGTCGCGGCCGGTGGTGGCCGAAGGAGGCGCGAGGGCGCGCGCGCGGGAGGTTGGGCTGGCCGGCCGGCCGCGAGGGGAGCTCGGCGGGAGCGGGGAGCGGGCAGAGCGCGCGCGCGGAGGGGCGCCCATGGTGTGGCCTCATGTCTAAGACGCTGCGGAGGAGGCGCCACTGGCTGAGCAAGGTGCAGGAGTGCGCCGTGTCCTGGGGGGGCGGCCCCGGCCCGGACCCCGACCTCCTGCGCGGGGGCGCCGAGCGCGGAGAGTTCCCTTACCTCGGGGGCCGCCTGCCGACGCTGGCCGAGTCCGGAGGCGGCGGCGGCGGCGGCGGGAGTGGCCCCGTCCTGCTCTCGGGGAAGCCCCCCGCCCCGGGGGACGTGCTTCTGGAGGTGAACGGCACCCCGGTGAGCGGCCTCACGCACCGAGACACCCTGGCCGTCATCCGCCACTTCAGGGAGCCGGTGCGCCTCAAGACCGTGCGGCCAGGTCAGTCCGTCCGTCGGTCGGTCGCCAGAAACGTCCGCTGCGCGCGAGGGGGGGGGGGAGAGGGAGGTTAGGAGGCTTCTTTATTTCTCTGCCCCCCCCTCCACCCTACCCTTTTAACCTCTCGGTGGGAGGGAGAGCTTGGCTACTCGAGTCGCCGCCCTCGGCTCCACCCAGGCGCACCTGCCCCTCTTCAAATAGCCCCCCCCCGCCTCGCCTTAGGTCCCTTCCTGGTCTCCTCCATTGTAAGGTTCACCTTTGCAAACCCTGCTCATCTCGCAGCCACCCTGTTTTCCTTTCTTTTGCTCTCTTCTCCCGCCCAAAGCACAGTGCCCTGTCGCCCTCCAGCCTCTACTCTGGGCAGTGTTCTCCTCGCCATTGCCTGTTCTGCCAAAGTACGCTTTCCTCCATCCGTTCTCTTCCTTTCCTCCCCCCTTACTTATGTTTTCCTCGTTCGTGTTGGCGCATCTAGCTTGCCTAACCTGCGCTCGTCTTGCCGCCTTATCACGAAGCTATCTTTCTCTCATATCTCCTACCCTTCAGGGCACACATCGCCCTACCTGTGTCACCCGACTTCGGTACTGTACTTCCTGGAGCACTAATCTCTGCCTGCCCATTTTTCCTTGGCATATTTGGCCTCTCTGTGTCTTATTTATTCCATGCCTTCTGTACAGCTGCCTTCCACCACTGTTTTCCCACTAAAGCAAACCTGACCCTGACATATCTTCCCTCTCCAAGCCCCCCCCCCTTGCACATCTGCTAAATCCCTTCCCTGAGCAGACTTGGCCCTTCCTGTTTACTCCAGTATCCACCTTCCGCCCCAGTATTAGTGTCATTATTCAAATGCTTCCATTTGCAAGACCTGCTTTAACCTGGAGAGGGGCTGGCAAGCTTTGTGGTAGCAAAGAACCTTAGCTGGGTTTGTATGTGATTTCTTCCAGTAAGGTCGTCTGCTTTGCACGGTGTTAGATGTGGTTGTCATCCTAGTAGTTTCAAGGTGTCTGACTTTCATTACAGTGGATTAATTATTCTTTTACAAATAACACTATTGCTAAAGGCAGAATGGTAAAAAATCTTTGACTTTTGGCATAGTTACTTGTAACCTTGGTGTTCAGCAATAAAGATTTTTTATGCACTATCCTGGCAATCTATGTTGAGGAAAGAATCATTATAACTATTTAAACATTGCATAGGCTGGGGTTTGCCATAATGCATGATTCTTATGTGTTTGTGTTTCTGTGCCATTCATTCTCAATGGAAGGGGGAAGCTTTTAGTTGCATGTATATTTGGGGGAGGGAGCTGTTGTAATTGTTCTTCATGCTTGAGCAAACAGGTTCTTGCATGTTGTATCTGTGATGTAGACCCTGCAGCTCTTTTCAGTGGAACAGATTCATGTTACAATAGACTCCTAGCCTTACATTTGATTTCTAACATTGTTGAACTGATTTTCATCTATGAGTGAAATTGTGATTAACCTTTTGTTTCAGCCTTCCCTATGGCATTCATAATCCAGTGATTCCTCCGCAAAGCTAGTTGTTTGTATATTGCTGTGTGAGAGAATAAAGTTTATAGAGCACTGAGGTTTACTGAAAGCTAATGTTACTCTTGGGGAAGATTAGTGAATGAGCATTATTAAAAGCCATCATTTAGGCTAGTTGTGGGCTTGTTCACTATCTCTTCATATAAAATTAGTATTTCTGTATGGCAGAAACATGAACAGCAGAGAGAGGCAAGAAAGGTGATTTCCTTTTCTTTGGTCAGTTTTCTGAAAGGACTGTTCATTTAGTAAGACGCATCTGGTCATACCTGTTTAAAAAACTCTCGTATCCAGAGGTACCACTGTAGTTCTTATAAGCAAAGGTAAATCTAGATGCCAGAGTTTAGCAGTTTGTTTTTAGGACAGCCTTTCATCATGGGTTTTTCTGTATTTTCAGCTGTGTTATTTTGTCTTAAAATTCCTCTTGCTGTATGGGGAGCAATACTTGACAGATTATTCCCCACAAGCTGTTATAGTTCCTATGAATATTTGCCATCACATAACAGTGATATTTTGGCCTGAGGAACAAAACATATCAAACATAGGTTTTGGTATGAAAACTTCTCTGTGCTGTTTGTGTTATAAATTACTCTGATCTTCTTGTGTTTTGCCATTGTTCACACTTCAAGGTTTTTTACAGTTAACATACTCCTTTCTAGAATTAGAGAAAGTTTACAATATCTAAAATAAGTGCTTGTATTGTCTGTGTGGAATACAGTATGAATGTAACATATGAATGTAACAGTGTCTCTAGGGCAACAAGATAATTCTCTATTTTGTTTAAGTTTGAACGTGTTATACTGAATTTAATGTGTGGTTTTGAATGCTTAATGTTGTACTTAAAGAATCTGCAGCTTTCTGTTCTTTATTTAAGACTTACACAGGAAATTGGATTATTTTACTTAATAGTTTTTATAATAGTTTATGAAATAAAACTTTCTGCTTATGTTTGTCTTCAGTTTGACATAGCAAAATTTAGTAGTAGAGGCTAACCTTGAAGTAAGATTATTTGTGGTGATTATTTTCAGATCTACGGCAGCATACTTACATCAGTACATAATCAATATGTAAATTGATAGTGAAATAGTGTAATTTTCAGTAGAAGAGAATATAAAGGAAAACTTGGGAGTCTAATAAAATTACTATTACCCCCCCCCAAGTGATCTGTCTAAGCTTTTATCCTAGAGTGCTTGCTTCATGAAAGAAATTGAAATTTGAAAGTAAAAGCTTATAGTCATGTAGTAGAAAGGTCCTGGCTTTCAGCACCAGAAATTTATACAAAATGTAAAAAATACCCTTTGCTAACATGAACTGGAGTAAGCATTAGTTATGCAATTACATAATTATATTTGTGTATGGCCTAGAACATAGTGCAAAGTATTTGCAGTGATTCATAAGACTGTCTTGCATTTCTGTCAACTTTATTTTTCTAATGGAAGTCTCATCTTGCCATGGTGGTGTTAATTTGTGTATATATAGGAGATATCAAATAATTGTGTTAATTATTTAGCTTCCTTGCCAGTATGCATTTCAAATGTCAAGTTATTGCTAAGCACTGTTACTTGCAATCATAGAGTCTGATGATTTACAATTGTAAATTTGAAGCTAATTATAGCTGTTCTAGTACAGCACAAATATGAATATTAAGTAGACAATTATGATGAACTTTTGTTATGTGACACAACTCAATTTTGGCAAAATGTACCTCCTGTGTGCTTTTCATTTATAGTTAGTATCTATTTCTATAGCTGCCTTGCCACATACATTAATTTACTTGGGAAATAATAGCAAAGTAACTTCAACTGTTAACTTTTCAGCTTCAAAAAAGATGTTTTCACTGGCGTATAGAAATGTGTATATAAGTTCCTGTTAAAGTGTATGGCTGAATATGGAAAAGTTGGGCTGCAAGTATTAACCTTAATTGTTTCCAAGTAAGAATTGTGTTTGGCTTTGGTTTTGCTAGAGGCCTTCTGTGGATTTTCTTGTAGCTGTTTGACACTTCTGATTGCTTTCCAATACAGTATAAGAGAGTGAAGTATTCATTTTAACCTTACTGTAAGACGTTTGTAGTTTGAACATAAATGGCAAGACTCTTCTAATAATCAGGCTGTTTTCTAACTCCTTTCCTTTTTATTGTGGAAATGAGTGAAACTTCAGAAAATATGAAGCAGTGGTAGAATATAATGGTTGGGTGTGGGAAACCCAAGTTCAAATTGCTACTCTGCCATCAGTCAATCAGCTTCTTGGCACATAAGAACACATTTTGATAATGGGGTTCGCAGGGTAAAGTGAGACAGAGACTCAGATTAGGTTACAATATAACCTTGAGGTGGTGAGAAGCAGAGATCTAAATGAACTGACCTGCTTCATATACAGCATGCATTAGAAAATGGACCCACTTGTATAGAAATGTATTCAGGTGGCTTAAGGGCCAATTAGGTTAGGACAGCAGTTTCAAACATATGTCTTCAGAGAAGGAGAGCAGGGGATGTGGACTGCTAGAACTAAGCTTTAGGTAAGATAAAGGTTCCCTCATTTTATCCACACTCCTCTTTTGCTGTTTTCTGAATCTTGCATATAAAACCTTTTACTTTTGTTGCACTGCCTAACAAACAATTTAGCCCAGGGTGGTCCAACATTTCATACCAAGTGGGCCAGTTTCACTTTTAACATCACCTGGCAGGATTATAGTCAATGCTATGTTATTTGTTTGGTAGTGTCTATCTGTATGACATTTTGTACAGTTGAGAGGAGTTGTATTTGTTTTGGCTGTGGAATTGACTTGGCTTTGTATTCCTGGGTTCTGCAAATGTTGTGACTCCTGTGCAAAAAACTAATTAATGCCACACAATAAGCATTCCAAGGCCTGTTCTGTGATCCTGTGGATTAGTGGAGTTCAAATCTTTTACTCTCACTGAACTGTTTTTACCCTGAGCTATCTCTCTTGCAACCTTCACACATTGATGAGATGGGGAAGTTGATGAATATGTTTCTAGGCGACATTTGTCTTGTGTGACATTCCAGCCAGGCTGTTATTAGCTGTTACCTTGCATGGAGAATATGCACTAAATGTTGTCCTGTGGATGAATGTTTCTTGGAAAGATGGAAATGATGCATAAACTGCTTTCCTGATTCCCCAAGATGTCTGGGAACTCAATTAAAATTGAGTTGCTTTGGATTCTGCATAGGAGCTCTATTAAAATGAGATTGTGGTTAGATTTGATCACAAATTAAGGGTGTTTTACATTTTTTTCTATTTAGATCATTTGGGGGAAGAAACTGTTTCCATTCATATTATGAAGATTCATGCAAATCATTGGCTAGGTCACACATCACATGCAACATAGTTTAAAACAATCTATGTTCCTCACAGATGCTGCCACACCAAAAGAAGCTGGAGGCTGTTGTCCAATCCCTGGTTTGTGATTTGTTTCTCTCTAAAAAAGGTGCATGTGGTAACCAAGGTTTGTTCTTGGTTTATAGTACATGGCTTGTTTGGAGAGGAACCAGGAGCCAGATTCAGACAACACAACAAACCAGACTCTGGTACAGGCACAGCTGGGGAGCAGTGCTGAAGTAACTTTTGAGCAGTGTGCATCAACATGCTGACCAATCACATTAAATCATCATTAGTTTTAGATCACTTCATGTGGTATGTGAGCCAGGGCTTTCTATAACATACATTCAAGAGAGCTTGATTTCATTTATTAGAGACCTGTATCCAATAAGCTTCAACACACATCACCACTTTTTAAATTTCCTGTCTTGCTCCCATTCCAGCTTCTTGCATGACACTGATAGTTCCCAGTTACTTGTTTGATACAGAGCTATATGAGCAGTCTGAATAGAAACCGAATAATATATGCCTCTAACACAATATATATATAATTCCATGACCTTTCGGTTGCATCAGTACACTTGCTGGACTTGTCCTTGTAACACACTTCGGCTTGTGGTGGTCCCAGACCACATTTACAAGAAACTTGGGTTTTATATCCCTGAATATGATTTGAGCCCCTCCAAATCCACACTACTGGAAAACTGCCTGATTTGAGGTGCCCTAGCATAGTGTCCAACACAAGACTTCATTTTTTTGCAAAATGAATTACTATTATTATTATCATTTTCAGTAATACAGGGAACTTGTGTTACAAATGCTCAAAGAAACTTTGGGCTATCACAAATTATAAACTGACACAAAGAGGAGTCCCCTTCTAGAAAACATTTAGCAAGGAAGTAGATTGCTCTTACCATGGTTTTATCTAGGAGCATGTATTTTGAATGGACATATAAAATATGAGGTCTTACTATTAGAATTTGATTTAAATTATTATTTAAAGTGTTTTTCACTACTCATATCAGTGATGTCTTGCTCCATTATTGCTATACAGCAGGAGTGGTCAGTTTGTGGTTACAGACCAGACACACGACAGGCTTCTTTAGTTGTAATGAATATTTGTGAAGGAAGGAAGTTGTTATGGCTTGATTAAAGATTGGTCATGGAGTTCCAGTTTCTCAGTTTTGAGGACGGAAGTTCCACCCACGTACATGCCTTGTAGTGTCCCTTTTATTGTTACACATGGTTTGCTGAAGTGTTCTTGGTTCTCATGCAGCAGGCCTATCTGCAGACTCAATTCTCTACTCCACACAGTCATGGAGAATTGAGGCAATCTATGCAGATTCTTTGACTCTGTTGGCTGACTGTCGTCTTTAAAAGACAGTTTGTATTACTGGAGAAAACAATTAATTCTCCTGCAATAGTGTATGATGCAATGTGGCCTAGCTACTACAGTGCCATTAACTTCACTATGTCTACCTAGCCGCCTAGTGGGGTGGGGGTGTTTGAGGGGGAGATACAGCATTAAAAATATACAACTTCGCAAGTTCATCATAGGGGCTATGTTCTGCAGAGCAGGGAAGAAGAAGTGGAGTCACTGGAGTTGTTGCTGAGGGAGAGAAGTGGCACCAAAGAGCTGAACATTCTCTGATCAAAAGATGGATGTGGGGAGTCCTGAATGTGAGGAGGGAGAACTTGAGGCAGTCGATGCTGTAGATTGCTGGTCTTAAGGGGCCTTAACTTTAAGCATGTTCTGCCTGCTAAGAACAATCTGATGTAATACATCTGTGAAAGATTGTGATAATTCCTTGTCTTCTAGCACCCTCTGTTCTCAAGAAAAATCATTGCTCTCTCCTAAGCAGCAGTGTGAATTTGTAGATTCATCAGGTACTGCATATTAAGGCCAAACTACAGAGAGGATGTGATTTAGCGTAGGAAAGGCACCCCTCTTCCTCTAACATTCTCCTGAAATGGCTCTTCCCCATTATAAGGGCTGTTAGGCTGCCATTATGCATTTGCATGTAACATGCAGTTTAGCTCTCGGTATAGGCAACAGTGACATCTGTAACACCTGTTATTCTTTAAAAACTACCCAATGAGGGTGGGGTGGTCTATACATGCAGAAGAATGTGGAGGTAGAATCCTCAGGAAGCATAAATAGAATGCACCAGTTTAGGCAGCATTTCTGAGTACTCTGCATAAAATATTAGGGCTTCTGGGAAACAGGCTCTAACCCAGCGAGCTGTTTTTGCTGTTGTTGCTTGCACAAGACTGTTTTATGTGGTGGCACACTCTTAATTACTCTCACATCTGAAATGGTACACTCCATTCTATATCTTAGGCACTCTTACCAATTCATTTTATATCTGCAGTCTTTTTATTTCTAGGTGATTACAGTTTGAATGTGAACTGCAGTGTGCTTGTCCCCAGTTACAGTAGACCATATTGTCCATAATATTGAATTTTAAAATAAGTAACTGCATCAGTTTTCTTAAATAGCTATCCTGACCATTTTGACACTAGGGGTACTTCCAGGCAGGGACTTACCGGTAATTTGAAAACAAGTCAATTAGATATTGGAAATGGAGTGTTGGCAACTGTTTTTTTGTTTTGTTTTAAAAGACTGGATTTCCCCAAGAAAGGGTAAATTTCAAGTAAATGGCGGGAAATATGGGCTAGCATTTTGATGCCAGTGTCATCATTTGCATGCTGCAAAATAAAAAATAAAAATAAATGTGTGAGGAGCACCGTTCCCACAATAAACACCTTTTGTGGAAAGAGCCTGGCAGTTTAACCTTTTAAAGTTACCTTTTTACAGGTGCTATATAAATATCAATCAAGTGCTGAATGCTGGGAGTTCCCCCAGGTCTGTGGATATTTGTCTGTTATACATGGATATGACTGTTTTAGCCACATAAGTATCCATGCTTAGAATGAATTTGCTGTTAGCATGATATAGCTGTGGGAAATAGGATCTGGTTATCAGGCAATATCCAGAATTCCCTCACCTTGTAGACCAGGCATAGGCAAACTCGGCCCTCCAGATGTTTTGGGACTACAATTCCCATCATCCCTGACCTCCGGTCCTGTTAGCTAGGAATCATGGGAGTTGTAGTCCCAAAACATCTGGAAGGCCGAGGTTGCCTATGCCTGTTGTAGACCAATTTGACAAGTGGGTGAAACTGCCCACTTGTTAATCACTTGATGACATAGGATGACCCATAGAAACCTTTTTGCTTTGTGGGATGCAGCTCGATTCTTCTACATTTCAGCTCTAGCTTCAAGTTTCTTGCACCTGATGTTGGATGTGGGAAAGCCAGGTGTGGTTTATGCCAAGTGGCTTGGCAGACCAGAGGTTCCTCACCCCTTGCATAAATGATTACTATGATGCATTTGGTCCGTTTTATACTCTGGTAGTTGGCACAGAAAAACAGCACATTATTTTAGGTTATCTTGAGTTAAAGAACTCTACAATTTATTCACTTTGTATGTGCCAATTTTCAAATAAGCTTAATGATTGTTTTTTAAATCTTGCTAATTTTTTAATTCTGTGATGTTAAAATGCAGTGTGAACACTTTACATTGTCTAATTTTTTCTTGTAGTGAATTGCTGTTTCAAATTAGCTGTTATAATAACAGATGGACTGTTGATATGACATTTTATCAATTAACACTGTCAGGTGAAAATGTGGAGTTGTTAGAATCACTTAGTATGGCAGTTTGCACTGTTTCTGGTTCAAGGAAATGTGTGGTGAAGTTCTGTATACAACAGTTTTCAGAAATGTCCTTAGAAAGTTTGACTATTCAGGCAGAATTTTCCTGTTGTCCAGTTAAGCTTCTCACTGCTATGCAAGCGCTTATACGGGCATAATTAGTTGGACACTGTCCTACAGCAGCAACATCAAAAGCAGAAAAACTTGAAAATCCACAGTTGGACCGCGCCTTTTTTGGAGCCAACCAAAGTGTCACAGAAGTGTGGCAAGTTTTGAATTTTCCAGAACCCTTAGTCAAGATGTTGAAGAAAGCAGCAAGTTAATGGGTGGGGAAGTAGGATGCAGCCAAGAGGCAAGATTGTAGATTGTGGGCTGTTATTGGGTTATGTTTGGATGGTGTGCAGGAAATTAAAAGAATCAGGTGAAGCTGAGTTACATAATTTTGCCTAGTAGGTGAAGGGGATATAACCTCAACATGAATGTAATAGTCATTGTGATAGAATAGGGTTAACACCACTGAGTGATGTTGGCCAGTGGGCAGGAAGGTAGCGTTCTTTGCAAAAGGGCATTCAGTCTTGGCCCTACAGGGGTGGGGAGATAAGGATCTGATCTTTTGACCAGAAAATGTTTCTCACCCCTGTTGCAGAAAGTAAGTGTAGTGGCAGCAGCTGCTTCTACAGCCTCCCTAGCTACCCATTAATTGCATCACTCCTGCTGCTCTTCCACACTAGCTGTGCAGAGAGGACACCAATCAAGATGTGGTAGCAGCAGGGAATATTAGCATGATGTCATAGAAACCAGCCTACTCTCTCTCCCAGTCACAATTCACAAGCATGCTGTCTGGAAGCATTCATTAGTTCCCCTGCACAGGCCTCTTATGGCTCAGGGGAGCAGCAGCTGAGCAGACACCTGCAGCCTCAAGCTGCTGTGCTTCTCAGATTTGGTTCTAATCCCTAGCAGCATAAACACAGTCATCAAACAAGTCTTTGGTTTCTAGTGTTTTTGAAGACAGGACAAGGAAGGAAGGAATTTTTGTTCAAATTGCAGCAGTTGGCCAGCACCATAGTTAAATTGCCATGAGACTAGATGGTGCAGAAATCTTTAAATAAATAAATGTAGAGCCCATAGGCAAAGGAGCATGTTGAATAACTCATCTGGGTTAAACAAGTTTAAATACTTGTTAAAACTCAGGCAGATGGTGAGATGTGTGATGATGTCAGCTGCCCTATCTCTTTTAGGAGTGGAGGCTAGAAAACTTCTTCCCAATCAGTCAGCTCCGCTGTGCAGACAATAGGCTAGGGTTTCTAAGACTAGGGTTTCCAGGTATTTCTAGCTCCTCCCCATGCAAAAGAGACAGGAGCTGGGAAAAAGTTTAGACTGAAGAATAGCAATCCATCATCTATGTAGTGGAGCAGGCTTCTTGTGGGGATTGTCTGCACTCCATTCTAGAGATGAGACAGCTGAACTCATCATGCTTGTCAAACTCCTCTCCTTCAGTTTTGAGTTTGACTTTGCACTGAATATTAGTCTGGATTACTGGAACAAATAAGGTAATGCAGTTTTAAAAGTTTGTTTTTCACTTCTGTTCAGCCCACTTAGCAGCTGTTAGCATTCCTTAGTAGAATACTTCAATGCAATGCTTTTGCAAACATTATGTAATGTAATGTTAATCCATCTTTATTTTAACTTTAAGTATTTGCATACTGCACATCAGAAAGATCACAAAGTGGTTTACAGTAACGGTCAGGCAACAAAGTTTAAAAATACAGTATGTAAAACAGATAAGGCACTATTAAATGTCAAATATAAATAGGACACAAAATAATCCCATAAATTGAAGCAGACCAAACAAATCTACCATATGCTTAGGTGAATAAAATAAATTTTAAGGTGCTGACAGAAGTTTAACAAGGATGTAGCTTTCAGTGCCCCTAGGGAAAGGAAATTCCATAGCTAGGGTGGAACTATTGAGAAGGCCCAATCTTGAATCCCCACTATAATTTCCACTCCTTTTACTGATGTGCAAATAAACCATCACATTGGTGATGCAGACAAAAAGCCTTAGTGTGTCAGATATGGCATTGCAAACCTCCCTTTGGAATTTGAGAATAGACCATAAACATGTAAAATCTTATGCAAATGCTTGGGTGTCTTTAATATAGCTATTGATATTTCAGCCTCTTAATGTTTGGCAACCCCAAATTTGAGTTTCTTGCTTGCTTTCAGGAATGTGAGTCAAATATGCTAGTGTTTTTCCCCTCTAATAAGTAGAGGTGTATGTATCTATCCATATGAAAGTTCATAAATGACTTTGTTAAGATTTAATTCACTGAACATATAATTTGACTAGGAAGCTTGTAGAAATCCTTCACCGATGTCTTTAAGCAAGCACCATTGACTTTTAAATGTTTGGAAGACTGTAGTATTTCAATAGAGTGTGATCATCTGTATATTGAGCTCCCCTGTAGATATAGTTTGGAAATTTCACTAGGTACAGAACACAGCTGTTTGATTACAGAAAGTGGTAAAATCTATTACCACATTTCACCATTTTTAAAAACAAACAAACTTGCATCTAGTTTGTTTTTGAAACCCACTTCAAAGACTCACTCGTATAAACTCTCCCTTCCAAAATAGCCTTGTTTCATTCTTATGAATGCCTGATTGTCATTTTTAAGCAGCAGCATATTTACTGTGCGGGACGCAGGTGGCGCTGTGGGTTAAAGCCTCAGCGCCTAGGGCTTGCCGATCGAAAGGTCGGCGGTTCGAATCCCTGCGGCGGGGTGCGCTCCCGCTGCTCGGTCCCAGCGCCTGCCAACCTAGCAGTTCGAAAGCACCTCCGGGTGCAAGTAGATAAATAGGGACCGCTTACCAGCGGGAAGGTAAACGGCGTTTCCGTGTGCGGCTCTGGCTCGCCAGAGCAGCGATGTCACGCTGGCCACGTGACCCGGAAGTGTCTCCGGACAGCGCTGGCCCCTGGCCTCTTAAGTGAGATGGGCGCACAACCCCAGAGTCTGTCAAGACTGGCCCGTACGGGCAGGGGTACCTTTACCTTTACCTTTATATTTACTGTAGTAGTCTAGGAACTTTGGAATGCACTCTTTTCAAAAAGTAGATGAACTATAATTTCTCTGAGTCTCTGAGTCAAAAGGAAGCCATTAGAAAAAGCACTGCCATGTAGGCTTATTAAGCAGACCACATTGCGTTTAGCGTGCTAATTAACATTCTTGCATATCAAAAGACTTCTCATATAAAAGTTTTAATGTCTTTCATTCTGCCAAGGTAAATAACTACAAAACAGCCCTGGCATTTTGACAGATAACTTTTAGATAGAATCTGTTCTACTCCCTCACCATCCTAAGACTATTTGTTCTTACCTCCATCATTTATATTACTTCTGTTTACTATCTACACAAAGCCAAATATCAAAGAATATTGGAAATGGCCATAGTTAAGATGTTTTAAATATACTAATTACGCACAGGTAAAGAGTAATCTTCTATTAAAAAAATTAGGGAAGGGACCTGGGGTGATTTTAATCAAAGTTATAAGTGAAAAGTTCCCTGCTCTGACTTATCTTCAGTCCTAATAGTAAAGGGACTAAAAACAAGGTCTCCTGCGGATCTGAATGGATAATATGCAGTGGGTTACTTGGCACACAATTTATATATTGTTATTTAGCAAAGAATACACTCAGCCCCGGGCATGACTGCCTTCCTCCTATGGCAAGAGGATTGATTACCAACTGTTTTGACTGTCTGACTGCTGGAACAAAGGTTCACAGAGAAGTGTAACAATTTTCTTCTTGTTAAGAAGGCTTCCAAAGCCAACTTAAAGAGAGTGGCCACCAGGTCTTTTATTTAGAAATAAAGTATGGCTTCTCATGCAAATGTATTTTTTCATCCATTCAGAGTAGCAGAATGCTGCAGTATCGGACTCTTAAAATCATCATGTATATGTATGTATAATCTCTATCATATTTTAAGTGTGTGTGTGTGTGTGTGTATAATAATAATAATAATAATAATAATAATAATAATAATTTATTATTTGTACCCCGCCCATCTGGCTGGGTTTCCCCAGCCACTCTGGGCGGCTTCCAACAGAGATGAAAAATACACTAAAATGTCACATATTAAAAACTTCCCTGAACAGGGCTGCCTTCAGATGTTTTCTGAATGTCAGGTAGTTGTCCATCGCCTTGACATCCGATGGGAGGGCATTCCACAGGGCGGGCGCCACCACCGAGAAGGCCCTCTGCCTGGTTCCCTGCAACTTGGCCTCTCGCAGTGAGGGAACCGCCAGAAGGCCCTCGGAGCTGGACCTCAGTGTCCGGGCAGACCGATGGGGGAGGAGACGCTCCTTCAGATATACTGGACCGAGGCCATTTAGGGCTTTAAAGGTCAGCACCAACACTTTGAATTGTGCTCGGAAACGTACTGGGAGCCAATGTAGGTCTTTCAAGACCGGTGTTATATGGTCTCGGCGGCCGCTCCCAGTCACCAGTCTAGCTGCCGCATTCTGGATTAGTTGTAGTTTCCGGGTCACCTTCAAAGGTAGCCCCACGTAGAGCGCATTGCAGTAGTCCAAGCGGGAGATAACCAGAGCATGTACCACTCTGGCGAGACAGTCTGCAGGCAGATAGGGTCTCAGCCTACGTACCAGATGGAGCTGGTAAACAGCTGCCCTGGATACAGATTTGACCTGTGCCTCCATGGACAGCTGTGAGTCCAAAATGACTCCCAGGCTGCGCACCTGGTCCTTCAGGGGCACAGTTACCCCATTCAGGACCAGGGAATCCTCCACACCTGCCCGCCTCCTGTCCCCCAAAAACAGTACTTCTGTCTTGTCAGGATTCAACCTCAATCTGTTAGCCGCCATCCATCCTCCAACCGCTTCCAGACACTCACACAGGACCTTTACCGCCTTCACTGGTTCTGATTTAAAAGAGAGGTAGAGCTGGGTATCATCTGCATACTGATGAACACCCAGCCCAAACCTCCTGATGGTCCCTCCCAGCGGCTGCATGTAGATGTTGAAAAGCATGGGGGAGAGGACAGAACCCTGAGGCACCCCACAAGTGAGAGCCCAGGGGTCTGAACACTCATCCCCCACCACCACTTTCTGAACACTTTCTGTGTATTAAATGAAAGGGGATTTTGTTACCATTGCTGTCTAGTAGTTGAACTAGAGAAATTGCTTTCGAAACATGAGATTCTTATACCTTCTACTAAGCTGCTTAAATATTATTTGATATATTGGTACGTTTGTGTGCTGTTGCCAGGCTTCCTTCCTTTTCTGTCTAGGATTCTGTTGTTGGCATCCGTCTGTCTCAAGAGACAATCGAGTGTGCCGCTGGGGGTGAAGTCAAACTGCTGGAGAATCACTGCACCTGTTGTGACTGCAGAGACCAATAACTCATAACTATCGCTTCCTATGTTGTTTTCGCTGCATTAGCAGTACTGAAGTCCCCTTCCTTGGGCGCAAGCTTGGGCAATGTGTATGGAGGTCGTGGGCTGCCCGGAAGACAAGACTCCCCTCTTGACCTCACTGAAGTGGTTCAGAGGAAAGCAGAGCAATACAATACATTTGGCACCAGCTTGGCTGAAGCAGTTGATGGAAAGAGATGTTCCATAATGCCATCCAACCACCTTAGGGACTCCACTCTGGATTTGTGTAGGGTTTACTCCTTAGCGTTTTCTTCTCCCAAACATGTCCCACAAGGCAGTGGGTATGGATTTTTCCTCAGTGTTTACTCCCGAAGCCTTTCTAATGAATGTTTATAGCTGCAAGGAAGTGGAGGTTTAGGATCAGTTTTCCTTCTCCTAGGTGGGCTACCTTCCCAGGTTGATGAGCCCCTTCTGCCCCTCATTTCTCTCTACAGCACGTGTAGTGACCACCTTCTTGGCCATTGGACCCACGCACTATTGGTCTTGTCTACCTAATCTGCTGCAGCTTGTCTTAGTCTGCAGGGAAAGTCCCTAACTCACTGAATGTTTGAGACCCATTGACTTCCCTCACCTGATTTAGCTGACTAGTCAAAGCCATTTCCCAGGCTGTGGCCACTGTCATATGCTGACAGTTTCTAGGAGCCACAGATGAGAGTTGAGTGCAGGGTGGAGACCAAAGGTGGACAAACTACTCCAGAATGAGCATGACATGTCCCCCATCAGAGGTGCTACCCCTCTCCTAACATACCACCAGACATCCCTATATATTTCAGAAACCCTGTGGAATAACTTTAAGTAGCATTTTCTTAAACCTTATATAGATTATATAATGCAGACAATAAAGCAAGTTTCTCATCTTATTGAGAATGAATCGTTATTTCATATATTTCTTTTTGAAATATGAGTAAGATGGGGAAAAGGATTGTTCAAACAAGTGATTTGCTTTTTGAAAGCTGAGTGTAAAACATATTAAAATCCAACAAATGTTATGTTCTCAAACAAAGGTGCTGTTGAAAGTTGATAAGCTTCAAATATAATACATGCTAAGTTTGAGTATGTTCTTAATTGACTCATTAAAATTATATGAATGGATATAAATAAAGAAGCAAATATGCTGAAGATTGCATGGGACTGTAAGAAGTTGTGTATATGTCTGCATCTTTTTCCAGTCGTAGCTATAGCAGTTTGGAGGTGGCACTGGGGGCTGCAGGGTTAGGGGGAATCAGCAAAAGTCTCATTCCCCCTCTGGCTGTGGGATCTGTCCACTGGATAAAACCCTTTCATGTATTAAAATAGCTTTCCCATAGGTGGAAGTAGTCTGTATCAAATTCTGTTGCAGGCCCTTAATCTTGCCCTAAAAACTTCTTTTTTCTGCTGCTTTTGACCAAGGATTTCAATTGGGCTGCTATATTTTTGATGCTGTTTTGCTTCTATTTTTGTGATTTTTTTTTAACTATTGTTGATTGATAGTATATATTATATTTCTGGCTTTAAATTTGTCTTCTATACTGTTAATGTTTTGGAAGATTCCTTGGGAGGGTTTGGACCCAAAAGTCAGTTTATAAATAACCTAAAATTACTGATAAATAGCCCTTGGTATTTAATGTTGGTTCCGGTTGTGTTGTGGTTGTAAGCACTAAAGCACTCTGTAAAGGTAATCATCTTGGAGATTCCAGGCAGCTTAGTTTGGGTTGTGCTGGCCTCAGAGGATCTCCTGGTATTGCATGCTTTTGTGTTGTAGTTTTTAGAGCCATATCATTTTGAAGCATAACACAAACAAATAGAACTCTTAACTCTTACCTAGGAGTAAGTACCATTGAAATTCGTTGAGTATTACACCTGAGTAGACATTAAAAAGGATCCTGAGAGTTTCTTGGGGTTTCAAAAAGAAGCAATTTCACATTCATTTTATTGGCCACACTTTGAGACAAGTGTGGAAAAAAATAGATTACAGGGCACTACTTTCAATAGCTTTCAGTGGTTGGCTTGTGTTAGTGTTCTGCCATATATCCAAAGACTTGGCTGCTTTTCAAATGACTTTGCTGTACTTGACAATGTTTTCAGATGACTGCATTGATGTGAAACTAAATTGTGGTGCAGCAAACTTGTAAATGCAAGCCTTTAATGTGTGTCCCAACAGACCAAACTACTCCAACTGGTTTTTAATAGTTTTCTGGTAAACCACTAGGCTGGGATATTTTAGTTGTTACAAGCTAATTGTTCTGGATATGTCATTCTGGAAGCTTTTGATTTTCAGAGTGCACATATCTGAATTTTCTTGTTCTTGTTTAAGGTGGTCTGTCTAACACACTCACAAATTAACAATCCATTCTAATGAAGCTGAATGTTAGAAAATTCAGGACAGACAAAAGAAAGTACTGTTTCATGTATGAAACTATGGAATTTGCTCTCACAAGAAGTACTGATGGCCACCAGATGGCTTTAAAAGAGGATTAGACAAATTCATGGGGGATCAATGGCTGCAAACCATGATGACTATGTTCTGGATTAGATGGGCCACAAACATAATCCAGCAGGCTCTTCCTTCTTCCTTCCTTTAATAACTCACTGAGTGTTTGAGACCCATTGACTACCCTCACCTGATTTAGCCGACCAGTCAAAGCCGTTTCCCAGGCTGTGGCCACTGTCATATGCTGACAGTTTCTAGGAGCCACAAATGAGAGTTGAGTGTAGGGTAGGGAGCAAAGGTGGACAAACTACTCCAGAAGGAGCATGTTGTGTCCCCTATCAGAGGTGCTACCCCTCTCCTAACATACTGTACCAGAAATCCTTATATATTTTAGAAGACCTTTGGAATAATTTTAAGCAGCATTTTCTTAACCCTTATGCAGACAATAAAGCAAGTTTCCCTGTTTCCCATTTTATTGAGGATATACGTAGTGGCACTAGATTCTAAGTCAACATTCATTTGCATCACACCTAAAATCATCCTTGAGATACCAAAAAAGCACACATCCAGCCACAGAAGTTATTAGCCTGGAAAACATTTCTTTTACTAGTTGCCTTTCCCATGCTGGCCACAGGAGGAAAAGCCCCCCCCCCCCCGTTCTGTATGGGCACAAGTGCTAGTAGGCTCTTAGGAAGCTAGTAGAAAACAGCCAACTACCAAGTGGACTAGTGGAGGACTGAACCAATCCTAGTAGCCACTGAAGGTCTGGGTGGATTGTGGAGAAAGATTATTTCCTTCCTCTGCCAGCCCAGAAATCAATTATGCTAGGAGAAAAGGAATAGAGCAACCTGTGCTTCCTTCACCAGCATGTTCACTCATTGCTAGAATGTAATGTAATGCAATCCTGTGCATTTCAAATGAAGAACTGAATGATTTTACAAAAACTCTTGGCATTTAAAAATACCTTTAACTGCTAGTCTGAGCTCAGAGCCCTATCAAAGAACAGATTGCAGGGGGAATCTACCCCTTACCTGCATGGTGCTTAATCCTCTTCCCCAGGATCTGGAAGCCTTGGGAATTCATGATAGCTCCCAACTATCAAAGATGAAATCACCGGCCCCACCTTCACAAGTGTTCCTGCAGAATTTGTTGTGGATGAACTGTAAAACCTGCTTAAGCTTCATCATAATTTAATCACTTGATAGAGTTGAGAAATGAAGTCTCTGTGGTTAATGAATTTTTGGAATTTTGACTGAAGCAGCTGTAGATTGATAGAAGATGTGTTCTCAGACCTGTAAATGTCTTCCCCACAACAACCTCACAATGTGTATGACAGCAGTGTCTCACACTGAATGTAACTGACCTATAGAAAGGACTCTGTGAACTGAGAACAGAGATGTTGTTGTCTATGAAAATCCTGCAATAAAAACTATATTAAAAAAAAAAGTCTGCTGCTTTAAGTAGGAGACTAGGGACTCAGCTACATTAGTAAAGAAACCATTTGAATGTGCTATAAAAATGCAACATCAGATGGTGCCAGAGGGCAGGAAAGATTTATATGCGATTTCCCATAGCATTTTATTTTATTTTGTTAAAATGATCTAATTTCTTACTTATTTATAGCATTTCCCCCCCTTGTGTATAGATCCACCCTGGTCCTCCTCTCAGGACCAGCAAATCTGAGGGAGGGGGGAGGGAGCTGAATCATTTACAGTTGGCATGTCTGTCTTTGGAGACAATGGAGTAGTGTACCTTTGGAGGTGGGGTGAATTAAAACTGTTGGAAGGTTACAAGCGCCTGCTGTGGCTGTAGAGACCGAGATGGGAGAGACATGTTTTACCATTAACAATGAAAAATAGACATTTGGATCTGTTAATACTGCCAGCTCATCACAACTATCTTTGAATTGTTTACCCAGTTCATTCTATTCAAATAAGGTGAATTTATTCTTGGAGGAGATTTAAATATCAAAATTAACAATGAATTAGATACAACTTGTAATGATAAAAAAATTTAAAAATCTGATTCTGCGCTGTTGCTGGTACCTATTAAATTTCAGTTCATGAACACTTGGCAATTTCTGCACCCATTAGAAAGTGATTTCACTTTTTCTTCTGAAAGTGATTTTTTAAATTTCCAAAATAAACTTTATTTCTCATGATCTCATATAAACCCTTAAATCAACCAGAATTGTTATCTTGACCACCGCAGACTCTAATTAAAGATTTAAAGTAATCCAGAAACATGATTTCACTTGGAAATCCATTATTACTTCAAAATGCACTCCCATGGTGCACTGTGGCATCCAAATCTGTTCTACCTTCATGAAAGTCTCTCTCCCATCCTTATAGGGCTCTCTTATGCAATTTCTTTATTATCTGTTCATATTCCCTATGACTGAATGTAAATATTAATATCTAAGAAATTATCAAATTGGTTCTTCATTTACATACAGAGGCCTACTTTTACCCAGTGTAATTAGTAGAGTGGGAGTTCTCATACTTTCTATGTACAGAGTTCCCTTGCGACAACTGAAAAGTAATTCTACTGATATCTAATACATCTATGGAAAGTGCTAAATATATTTGCCACAGCATTTTCCTTGTGGCAAGAACTTCCATAACTCTAATTCCCTCAAGCTAAGTACAGTGGTACCTCGCAAGACGAATGCCTCGTAAGACGAAAAACTCGCAAGACGAAAGAGTTTTTCGTTTTTTGAGTTGCTTCGCAAGACGGATTTCCCTATGGGCTTGCTTCGCAAGACGAAAACGTCTTGCAAGTTTGTTTCCTTTGTCTTGCAAGTTTGTTTCCTTTTTCTTAAAACCGTGCATTCAGGGGGTGCAGTTGCGACTTGACTTCGAGGAGCAACTCATAGCACGCGGTGTGGTAGCCTTTTTTGAGGTTTTTGAAGACTTTGGTGCTTTTTGAAGCTTTTCCAAAATCCGTGCTTCGCAAGACGAAAAGAATCGCAAGACGAAAAAACTCGCAGAACGAATTAATTTCGTCTTGCGAGGTACCACTGTACAGAATTTGCTCTAGAGGTACTCTACATCTACATTTTAAGCAGGATTTGCTGATCCAGAGGCTCTGAGTAGAGATGGTGCTTTCTTTTATATTTTTTTAAAATAAACAGGTGTTTAAAAATACCTAAATAGTTGGAAAGCATAATATAGCTATCGTTTTTAGGTGATTTTATATCCAATGATCAGTCACTGAAATAATATTTTGCATGTTAAACACACACACTCTATCTGTAATAATATTACACTAGGAGGGGTTTTTCAGTTAAATGTTTGTACCTAGCTTTGAGATTGCATATATTGGAACATAGAATATCTTGTTTTTGTGAATATAAGAGTTACAGTGAACTCTCTCCTAGAAGAAGAATAACTGAAAAACTGAATCAGACATCAGTGGTGCAAGTTATTAAAGCCAAGAGGATTAACATCCAGTTGATTTCCTCTAAAACTGGAGCGCTATTGGGAAATAGCCTAACCCTAAAGTTTTAGGTTTGCACAAAGTAATTTCCTCCTAATGCATGTACTTTAGAGGAATTTATAAATCCTGTTATATAAGAGAGGAGCAGAGTCCCATTTTAATCCAGTAGAATCATGCTTAATAGCTTGTTTCATTTTTTTATTGATCTAAATAATTTGGAAGAAAATAGCTCATCAGACATACTAGTGAGAAGATAAAACCCTATTATACACTTTTACTGATCTATCTTTCAGTGAGATTAGGTTGTAAACTCATTAGTGAAGGGACTTCTCTCGCCTTTGTGTAGAGAATTCAACTACAAACATATGTCATGATCCATTTCCTTACCTACTTGCAGTAGATACCAGTGAAAGGTAGTTGGCAAAGGATTTTGGGTTCCAAAGCCCTGACTGGGTTTTAAAAGACGTCTAAAAATGAGCAGGAATGACCTTTATTGGCAAGGAGTTCCAAAGAGCAAGGTCTGTCACACTAAGAGTTCAACCCCTAGTACAGGCCAGATGAATTTTAGGGGTATGTGGAGCTACTAAAAGTGCTGCATCAGAAGCGCTCAGTGATTGAGGCTGAGCCTAAGGAATCAAGTGGTCCTTATGGTACTTTGGGATTAAATTGTTTATTGTTATTCTCCATTCCTGGAGGGTGTTGCTGCATTCCTACTGAAGGTCAGCCATTTGTATCTTCAATGAGTGGGTGGGTGTACATAATTAAAATGTGAAAATCTCTGTGAAATGCAGGCTTCTGTAAATATAGCTTGTTTACAAAATACCTAATCCAGTGGATTTATTTTTTCTCATAGTTAGGGTAATGAAAAGTATTTTTTATACAACTAAGGTGCCAAAGTATATCAGCTCTGCTGAATCACTAGATGTTTATCAAAATATCAGTGACAAAGTGATTTTAGTATGTTGTGTTATGTTATGTCTACATTATGTCACATTCACATATGGCAGTGAATACATGACATTCTTGTGCATGATTTTGAGTTTAGCAGCCAAAAAATCCCTTTAAATGTTTGAGTCTAACTTAGAGATGTGGTTATGAAAAAAGAGACACAATCATCTTATTAAATTTTGAATGGTTAAAATGTATGCAAAGCTTGCAATGGTCTTTCCCTTTTCTCCCTACCCTAAATATTCCAGGGTGCCTGAACTTTACCTTAATCAGAATCTGAATCCCCAACTGGATGTTAAGCTCTGTGCATTAGAAAAGTCATCCTGCTAAAGCTGATATTAGTGGGTGAGCCACTTAACCAGCTTACAATGCACTTAAAGGGCTACATGCTGCATATGTATATATAGGATTGGTTTGTGCTGAAAATATATAGACTACTGCTGTCCAGTTCCATAAATTGTGTACTTTAAAGTACTGCAGGTATTTGTAACTTTTGAAAAGACCATAGTTACAGCTCCAAAGGAGTGTTAAGGAAACAACACAAGATATGCTTCAGAATGTAAAAAAAATATTTCACTATCAGAAGTGAATAGGCATTCTTTGGCTCTGCTAAAGGGGAGGTGAACAAAGTATCTTCCTCTTTAGCTCATAATGCATCATACAAATTCTGCACAGGTTAGTTTTATACAGTATTCCTTGTCCAGTAAAAATACATTGTGTCTATTTCAAAACACTGTTTACCAGCAGGGCTGTTAAGCTTATATGATGAAACAGGATATATTCTATTATTATTTTTTTGAAAATTACAGTAACTATTTTAATCTTATTTAAAGCAAAAACATTCACATTTTGTTCTGCTGCAAATATTTCAAGACATAAAAGCTTTTACAATCCAGGGATGAATTCACCAGATGCCAAAGACTCAGGTCAATGAAAGCTAGTTCTCCAAAATATTTGTTAGCTTTTAAGGTACCACAAAACCCGGCTATTTTAATAATATATTTGTCTGACATACAAACAAGCAGAATATGTTTTAGTGCTGACTTCGTAGAGAGATTTTGTCTGCCAGTTTTTCCTGAGATTATTATTTTACTGATAGATCCTCAAAAGCATTAAGAGATGAACAAACCTTGCCATATGTTAATCGGTATGCAGTAGATAAGGGATTCTTTGGGCATTGCTATTTTTGCTTAGGTTTTGATGCCCTATATCAGCATTCCTGAACCTGATGCCTTCCAAAGGTTTTGGACTACAGCTCATATACCCCAGGCAGCATAGCCAGTGGTCAGGGATGATGCAAGTTCATAAAATCTTGTGTGTACCAGCTTTGGGAAGGTTGCCCTAAATTGACTCAGTTTTCTTGGGTCTCTGCTCCTTCCTTATGTAACACCGTTTTAATGATACACAGATGAGTTTATTTTACCATAGTAGTGCTTTTCTGTCACTTCTTTATAGTTTTTGGGTTGGGATTTTCCTGGATTTTCCTCATACTGTCTGCTGTATATAATGAAAATAAATACAAGGAAGAAGAAACATAGCATTGCTGCTTGCACACTAGCCCCCACCCCAATTGTCATTTTTGTTCATTCACTGATTGTGGTGCACCTGGATGCCAGCCTTGTTGCATTCTAGTATTGTGTGTGTTGTGTGCTTTATAACCTAATTTGTAGCAGGGTGAGAGAAGCTGTAACAAAATCAATTGCAAGAAAGAATAGTTTTTATATAGTGTGGTCATGTGAAGTACCATTAGGGCTTTAAATGTTTTCTCTTTGTTGGTGCGACCCATTTTACTTCTTCCTGACTAGCGACAGTAGATGTGATGTCCTACTACTAACACCTTGTAATGACTGGTTCTCAAAGGTTTTTTGGAACAAACTCAAAGATGCTCAAGCCTCCTATATGGCGTACAGGTTTATTCACTTATCTGAAGATAAGCAAGTAGCAACATACACATAAAGAAAAGTACTGAAAGCACTTGGCTGATTAAGTACTTTTCACTTGAGCTGACAATCTGTTCATTGATCTTAAAGGACATTGTTCACCACTAGTCTGCTACTGTGGTAAAGGTAAAGGGACCCCTGACCATTAGGTCCAGTTGCGGACAACTCTGGGGTTGCAGCGCTCATCTCACTTTACTGGCCGAGGGAGCCAGCGTACAGCTTCTGGGTCATGTGGCCAGCATGACTAAGCCGCTTCTGGCGAACCAGAGCAGCGCACGGAAAGGCCGTTTACCTTCCCGCCAGAGTGGTACCTATTTATCTACTTGCACTTTGACGTGCTTTCGAACTGCTAGGTTGGCAGGAGCAGGGACCGAGCAACAGGAGCTCACCCTGTCGCGGGGATTCGAACCACCGACCTTCTGATCGGCAAGCCCTAGTCTATGTGGTCTAACCCACAGCGCCAACCGCGTCCGTCTGCTACTATGGTACAATCTATTAATGGATACTGGGCTAGCCTTTCATTTCCCCCAGTATCCGTTTCTGCTCTCCTCTTTTTCCTTTTCACTTCTTAGCACTTGCTGATATTTGGCAGGGTGGGGGATAACAGTGCAAACAGTAGCTGAAGTCTCCCTCAGTCCAGGAACAGAAACAGAAACTGACCTAGAACAATTGAGAGGTGATTCAAGGGAGAATTAATAGGCTATTCATTACTAATTTTTCACGCATGCTCATCATGATGCAATAAAATGGCCTGAATCTGCAAAGAAGAAATTTTAAGATTACAAGAAACTTTGCTGAATTGGAACTTACTTCTGAGTAGATAGTATATAGACGAATCTTGGACTGGGAGAAGGGCATCACTGGACATTATAGGACTGTTTTAAGTGCTTTATGGAACCTCTTTTGATATCACTATTAGTTAATTATGGAAAAGCAATTCCTCAGCATTGCTAAAGAGCTCTAGTAGGGAAACAACCAAAGTAAACTATTGACATTTCCATTTCAAATAGCTTTGGACATCTTGTTCTACCCCCCCCCCAAAAAAAAGGTCAAATTGTCACTTTTAAGTACAGTAGTGATACCCTTCATTCAGTTCTGCTTTAAATGTAGCTCTTGAGTAGCATAGAGATGCTCCCATAATTTGCTATGAAAGTAGCATTTGTTCTGCAATGATGATAAATTGAGGTAATCAACTGAGATGTTTGTTGTACTTTTCATGAAATGGAAGCACAATGGAGATAATTACTTTGGAGAAAAATATTTCTATTATTCCTGCATAATACTGTTAATATTGTTTGGAAAATATCCTACCATTGACTTCAGATATCCTCCAGGCTTCTAAAAATTATTCATTTAATATATTTAAATACTGAGTTTTTTAAAATCAATCAATCAATCAATCAATCAATCACATAGCATAAAACACAATCAAACATTGAGGTATCTAAATATGTTTTGTGTGCAGAAGAGAAGGCTCTGTAGCTCAGTGATAGAATATTTGGCTTTCATGAAGAAAACCCTAGGTTCATTCCCTGGCATTTCCAGGTAGGTCTGAATTTGACAAGAGTTGCTGCCATCAGTATAAACAATACTGAGCTAGATGGACCTCACTATAAGGCAACTTCCCAGGTTCATAATCAAGTTCTTCATTTTCCTTACTTATCTGTAGCCAGCAGGATTTCCCTTCAGCCATCTGGCTTACCCAGCAATTTGCTGAATCTGCACATTTAATAAATAAATAAATTTCTATAACACCCTTCCTCCAAGGAACACAGGGCAGTTTACAATACAAACCCTCTCCAAAAAACACAAAAACAACAAAGTAAGAAGCAAAAATAATAACTCCCCTTCCAGTTTAAAAGGCTATGGGAGAAGAGGAATGTTTTTGCCTGGCAAATAAAGATATGTAACAGAGGTGCCAAATGAGCCTCCCTAAGGAGAGAATTCCATAAATGGGGAGCCCACAGTAAAAGGCCATTCCTGTGTTGCCACCCTTTGGACTCCTCACAGAGGTGGCACACAAAGAAGGTGCTCAGATGATAATTGCCTCAGATGATAATCACAGGGTCCAGGTTAGTTCATATAGGGAGAAGCATTCCTTGAGGCATTGCGGTCTTGAGCCATTTAACCAGGCAGAGGGCCTTCTTGGTAGTGGCATCCGCCCTGTGGAACGCCCTCCCCCTAGTTGTCAAGGAAATAAACAATTATCTGACTTTTAGAAGACAGGCAGCCCTGTTTAGTGTTTGATGTTTTATCGTATTTTTAATACCCTATTGGAAGCTGCCCAGAGTGGTTGGGGAGGCCCGGCTAGATGGGCGGGGTTTATTTATTTATTTATTTATTTATTTACTTATTTATGGCTTTGTAGATCAAAACCAAATTTTTGAATTGGGCCTGGAAACTAATTGGCAGCCAGTGCAGTCAGACCAGGACTGGTATAATATGCTCAAACCAATTTGCCCCAGGGAGTAACCTGGTCACTGAATTCTGCAGCAGCTGAAGTTTCTGACCCATCTTCAGAGGCAGCCTACTACACATTGCAGTAACCTCACCTAAAGGTGACGAGAACATTGATGACAAAAGTTATGCTATCCTTATCCAGATATGGGTACACTTGTGCCACCAGTCAAAGCTAATGAAAGGCACTATGCACCACCAAGGTCATTTGAGCATCAAGTGACAGCAGTTAATCCAGAAGTACCCCCAGAGTATTTCAGAGAGAGTATAACCCCATCAAGAGCAGGCAACCTCCGGTCTAGCCATCCAGTCTAGGGAACCACCCACTAACAGTGCCTCAGTTTTATTTGGAATTGTGGCGTTTGCCTCCTAGGTGGGTCATTAGGAAAGGGTTAAATGAGTGAGATGTGATTGGCCAGTGGGAATGCAAGGGAGGAGCAAAAGTTAGAGTGGGAGGTTTTGAAAGTCAGTTGAGGTTTGGGAGTTGAAGAAGGAAGAGGGAGGATTAGGTGTGGGTTGGTAGAGTTGTATTGTGAGAGAGTGAGAGAAATTGTCAGGTGGAGTCAGATAGATAGTTGGGAATAATCAGTTTGAAGTTGTTAGGAACTAAGATCTAAGAAACTGACAAGAAAAATTAACTGAAACCATAAGCTTGTTCCTGCATTTAAAAATAAACTTGATTATTTGTTTATGTTAACAACTGTCTGGACTCTGTGTGTCCCCATGAGAAACAGGGTGGTGGCAGCGGAAAAAGCAATCGCAGTGGTGGCACAGGGTCAATAGACCGTCAAACGTCCGGGGGCCCTGTGTGATCGCCACAAGAATGAGCTTCCATTTTTTGGCTCTCATCCAATCCATTACTGAGGCAACACAACAGTGTGCTGTATCCACCGCCACACCTGCAGATTTAAAGGAAAAGTACAGCTGTGTGTTAAACAGCACAAGATCAAACCCTGAGGAACTCCACATTGAAGGTTCTACAGGGCTAAACAGCAGTACCCAAACATCACCCTCTGGAAACGATCATCTAAGTAGGATTGGAACTACCTTAAATTTGAGTCTTGAGCACATTTATTTGTATCAACTTTTGGAACCATGTCCTATGGTACAATAAAGAGTTACCGTATTTTTCGCTCTATAACACGCACCTGACCATTACACGCACATAGTTTTTAGAGGAGGAAAACAAGAAAAAAAATATTCTAAACGAAACAGTGAATGTATGATTTTTGTGGTTCATGCTGTGGCCACAGACATGTGATCTGATGGTGAGTTTGGGGTAGCCCAATGCAAAAATCCTGATGATCCATGTGGATCCATGCTTTGTGACCATGTTTTTGCACCCCAGGCAACAGTGGGTGCGTGATTTTATTGGTGCAAGCTATAGCCATGGACATGCTATGTGATCTGATGGTGAATTTGGGGTGACCCAGTGCAAAAATCCAGAGGATCCATGTGGATCCGTGCTTTGTAACCAGGCTCTCCGTCCCTCTCTTCTCCCCACGCAGTGGCTCTTCTCCCGCTTTGCTGTTTCAAAGCGAGCCACGGAGGAGGGAAGGAAAGGGAACCATGGATCCTCTGCTCACGACTGCAGCAGATCCCCCCGCCATCCGTAGGCATTCGCTCCATAACACACACAGACATTTCCCCTTACTTTCTAGGAGGAAAATTGAGTGTTATGGAGCAAAAAATACGGTAACCATTTTTTCTATATTTTTCCTATAATTTGTGAAACTGGTCACTTATAGTTGAAATTAAGTTGAAATTAAGTAGTGAACTATTTTTTTTCTGAGGACTATTGACCAAGGTTTTCAGATTTCTATGTACCGTATGTTTTCAGACATACACATGCTGTTTTTTTACTCTGGACAAACAGTAGCTTGGGCCCAGGTTACACAAAACATAATCTCATATACCAGTGGTTCTCAAAAGGTATGGTATGCCACACTGGTGTGGCAGGAGAGGATGGCATGTGTGGCAGGAAGATTCAAGGACAATCAAAGAAACATTTAAACATTTCATGCAGTATAGTATAGTATAATCAATAAAAAAATTATTTGCAGAATACTGATAGATATCTTTGCAAAATCAAGCACTGCTAGGAGTTGTTTCTTTTTGTTTTCCAGTATATTTTCTTATCAATAAAAAAATCAGTGTGGCATGAGCAATTTTTTATTCTGAAAGTTTGGCCCAAAGAAAAGAGTTTGGGAACCACTGCCCTATACAATTCTTCCCAGGTACTAAAATCCTCAGGTGAGCAGTGGTGGAGGAAGGGTGTGTGGGGGCCACTCTGGGTGTCATCACTGAGGGAAGTGACAAAATGACAAAAATATGAGTTTTAAAAAACAATAATAAATTGGGCTCAATAAACTTTTTAGTTCAGTCAACAAGCGTAACGAAACGTGGCTGGCACTAGGCGCCAGCTCTTACCATGGGGTCTGCAGTGTGCCTGAGCCGCACGTCTCTCTTGGTTCCACATTGCCTGAAACTGCAGTGTGGGGCTTGCGTCTGCCCTCCACCTCTCCCTCAGCTGCCCTACAGCTGAGGGGGAGGCGGCGGAGAGGCTCCATACAGTGTGCCCTGCCCTCATGGCTAGCTTGCCTCGCTCCCTGATGCAGGATGCGCGGGCCACACCCGGCACCCAAGCAGCTAGCTACGCCACTGCAGGTGAGTACCTTCTTTTGGTCCAATCAACATCGGAAACACAGTTGACTGTGACATGAGAGAAAGCCCATATTGTGGGCTCCCTCTTTGTTATCCTTCCATTACCTCCTTATTCAGATAAGCCTTTGAAAATTAAAGTGCAGATGATGCTGATCACTGGGCTGTTGGGTTTTTTGTAATGGGCTAGAAAAATCAATGTGTGCAATGGTCAGTATGGATACTGCTGATCTGAATATTAGAATGTCTTTCCCTTTCATTCAAGTGAGTTTTTCCAGTTCAAAATGGCTAACTGTAGAGTGAATTTCCCCTTTCTCCTTGCTTCCAAGTTCTTTGTTCTGGAAATAACATATACCTGGAAGCAATATCAGTCTACCATCTGCTCCCCCGAACATCGGAACCCAATTTTGGACAGTGAACTGACTTCTGTAATTCTTAACTAATCATGTATGTAAGTATTTGCTGCCTTTTGCCAGCTTAGGCAAGGCAAAGACTGATGTCTTTTCAGCCTAGTACAGAAATAGTCTCTTTAAATTTACAGATGAGAACTGTGAACATCATTTTCTTTTTAATGCAGTATTGTGAATTTTAAATGGCAAACCATGTCTAACATGATTTGGTTTTCATACTCATGACAGACAGATATTTTAGGATTCTTTTCATAAAAGGTTGGTATCCACAGGGGTCTGTAGTGGGAGTTCTGTCTGAGAGTTCTTGGAGCTTTGAGGAAAAGTGAAGAGACTGGGGAGCTTCTCCCACAACGACAAAGCCAGAAATTGCCAAAATGCAAACGGGTTTTGCTAAAACAACTGAAGCCATTGCCCAATGCAAGTGATGTTCTATCTAGAAAGCTCTAATATTCCTAGAAAAAATATACATTGGGTCCTTTTCTTATTCTCTGTGGTGTTCCACTGTCCCATCACATCTATTCAAGTTACTTCGCAAATATGATGGATTTTACAAATGAGAGATGTTGGAAAACAGATGTTGTATCACTGTAGTACCCAGCAGTGTACTAACAACTGCTTAGTTAACAGTTTTTGGCAGTCAGGCACACATGTAACACAATAAGCACAGCATGGGGAAATAAAAAGAATTTTCTGAGCTTCAGAACATTGGCAGCAAACATAAAGTCAAACATCTGTGTGGGCAAAGTGCTGATTATGTTAGTCATACTGAGGTCAGAGGGACTGCCATAGAAATTTTTAACCATGTAAGATAAAAATTGTGTTTATTTGAGGTTCCCTTTTATGCTCTTATGTTTATTTGTTATTGTTAGCAATGTGGTTGATGTTTTGATGTGTATAAAAAAAAACTATACATGTGCTTAACTGCTAAATGAGGGTGATTTGTCTAGCTTCTAATGTAGCTATGAGGAAATGAAAGGGCAAGAGCCATTTAATGTTTAACTTTGCTATTGTAGCAATGCAGTACAAAACACTACGCCTACATGTTTTGTGTGACTGATAGTCATTTATGTTAGCTTCCCTAGTTATAAAATTTAATAAAACGTCATCATATTTACCACTGCTGGCACTATTTGTCTGCATTCTCACCCAAAGCCTTCATTTTTCTCTTAGCTCTGTTGAATTTAGGATTAGAATAAAAAAATGAGCATCTGTTGGCATCCATTTCACTTTAAAATGAAAAACCTAAAATAAACTTTTAGAATATATGCTACAATCTTTTTAGTGTTTGGGGGGAATTTTATTTCCATAAGCCTTGAGGCTGTAGCTCTACATGTGGGAAAGACAACATGTTCCTCCATGGTGAAGAAGAGAGGAAAACAGGTGTTTTCTTTGTTTCCTGTTTGCACCTTCTGCAAAAGCCCAGTGTGAGGGCTAACACCCTTTGCTTTGTAGAGCACAGTACAGATGCATAATTAACTAATTTGTATACCAGCCTTCATTCCTAGATTTCAGGGCACTTCACAACATAAAAATATAAGATAAAAACACAAAATACATAATAAAAACATGAACAAAAAAACCAAACTCCCCCTCCGCAACCCTCAAGTTTACCCTGATGCAGCACCAAGTCAATCATATCCAGTAAAATTGTCTTCCACGAAAATGATCTTAATGGTGTGTCCATAAATTACTGTGTAGATCAGTTCTGGACCCACACGTCCTTCCATAGTGGGGGCATAGTTTTCCGCGCAGGAGTTGATCACAGTGAGGATTTGCGAAACGTGCCTTCCTCTTAGCAGTTTCTTGTCCTGAGTTTGTGCTGCTTCAAAGTCCATGACGCCTTCGGTAGCAGCTATTCTCCAATTGGAGTGACTGGTACATGCTGTACCAAGTACCCATGTGGGCACAACTGGGTGAGACCAACTGCATCCTGCTCACCCACCCAGGTCTCAGTGATCAGCCTCCTCAGCCACAATCAGATCATGGATGAGAGAGGTCTTATTCCAACTTTACCTGGCTTTCAACAACAGCAGCTGCAGACCCAAGGACTGGCTGATAGGACAACAGTAATTCTCCAAGTTGGAAGAGGGACTGGCACAAGCCACAATACCAACTGCCTGTCCCATGTGTCTGTGACCCATCCTGTCCCGCCTCCCACACCATACCTCCCCCTACTCTAAACCACTATGATTACCCCCCCGCTCTCCCCCACTCCTCTCTTCCCAGCCACATCCTACGCCCCTTTATTTAAATAAAAAACAAAGCCAAACCGGAATTTTAAACTGACAAATTAAAAGCTGTTTAAAAACAATTTCAAACAGTTGGGGCAGTAAAACCAATAACAGAGCACTCAACAGGAGCCCCTAGACACCGCCCCAACCCAAGAGCTTGTGGCTGAGGAGGGTTGCTCTCTGACATCAGGTCAGAAGTTACCAGCGGCAGAGCTGGTATTCACTGCTTTGTAGTCAGTGACATAAATGACATTGAAGTGGATTTTTTTATTCTATCTATAAGAACACACATAAACTGCCGTCATAAAATAATACCAATGCAGCATACAAAAAAGAAAATATAAAATTATAGAATTGTGGGGACGCAGGTGGCGCTGTGGGTTAAAGCCTCAGCGCCTAGGGCTTGCCGATCGAAAGGTCGGCGGTTCGAATCCCTGCGGCGGGGTGCGCTCCCGCTGCTCGGTCCCAGCGCCTGCCAACCTAGCAGTTTGAAAGCACCTCCGGGTGCAAGTAGATAAATAGGGACCGCTTACCAGCGGGAAGGTAAACGGCGTTTCCGTGTGTTGCACTGGCTCGCCAGATGCAGCTTTGTCACGCTGGTCACGTGACCCGGAAGTGTCTCCGGACAGCGCTGGCCCCTGGCCTCTTAAGTGAGATGGGCGCACAACCCCAGAGTCTGTCAAGACTGGCCCGTACGGGCAGGGGTACCTTTACCTTTAAAATACAGAACAACGGACCTATACGGAATCAAATTAATTCTCTAAAAACACTTGCAGAAACAAATGTTTTCAGCAGGTGGAGAAGCTGGAGTTTCTGAAGCAACCTCAAGAGTAGCCCCATGTAAAGCACATTGTAATAGTCCAGTTTTAAAGTTACCAAAGCCTGCATCACTGTGGTGCTGCTATTTTTCCCAAGAACAGCTATAGCTTGTATACCAGTTCATTTTTTTTGGGGGGGAGGGACCACTCTTGGCCACTGAAAGTGATTAGGATGTTACAGAGAATATTGTTAGCATACTGGTGACATGCTGCTCCAAATCTCCTAATGACCACTAGTTTCAGGTAAGTGCTAAAATCATTAGGAGCAAGAAGGTGCCCAAAGGACTCCATAGCACAGATCCTAGGGGGACCACTCTCTCTGAACATTCATGCACATTGGAATATAACCTCTAAAGTACAGGGCCACCAGTTCCCATCCAAACAGCTGGTCCAGGAGGATACCATGGTTGAGGATATTGAATGCTGCTGATGTCCTGAGTAAAAGAATTAGTCTTCTATTCATACCTTTTCATATTTACAGAAAGGTATACCCCATCCATCCACAAGTTCCCATAATGCCTTACAAAATACTAGTACCCATCAAAAATCAAATCCTGATCCTTTCATGAAGCCTTGAGTTGCTTGGGGCTGATTGTGTAGATAACATGAGTGAGATAAAAATGTAATAAGTAGATTGATTATGAGAACTGCCATTATTTTGTATCTGGTTCTTTGTTTTACCAGTGGAGTAGATACTATATCTGGAATATATGTCCTTTTTCCTTTTATAAAAACTTCTAATAAAGTGGGTGTCATGCTCTCCCAATCTTTTTGGTGATAATCTCAATAGAGTTGAATAATGTTTCTTAGGCTACTACATTTGCTGGTGTTTTTAATGTTCATTTTTAAGTTAATGGTATTTTTCTTGTATCTTTGAATCATGTTTTTAAACCAGGGTTCACAAATTTTGGCCGGCTTTGCTAGCAAACCAAAAGTTGGTTGTCAGCAAAATCTCCCCTCACCCAATGAGCAGGGATCCCATTCTTGATCTTGTGCTGTAGCTTTGAATGGGAGGGCAGTTCTTCCCAATATTATAAACAAGCCCCATCCCTCCTCCTCCGGTCACCTTGCAGGGTTTGTGAGGCACAGAGCCAAAATATATCCCAGGCTTCATCCAGATGTGGAAAGGGGAGGGTTTCCAAGAAGGCTCATCTTGCTTGCCAAAGCCGGGCTGGCTCCTTTTGTTATGCTGAATGAGATTCTCAAACTTTGTTTTTAAGTAAACTAGTTTGCCTCAGAAAAAGTGGGATGAAATGTTTATCTTGAGTTTTTCTGGGGCTTTTTAACACAATCTGAAAGCCTCAGCTTTGTCAATATGTATATTATGGGAAAGTGGTGTCTGCTATTTCTCATTCTGTACTCTGTTCAGGCTAAATCTAAGATCTTGGTAATTGCAGATGTGATGGTAAACCTCTGTCTGGATTGTATAGACTGCAAATGGGGATTCAACTATTTCATCTTAATTGTCAGGGGCAAGACCATTCTTGGAAGTACAGATTGGAAATAATGAAACTTGGCTTGTACATTAGCGCAGGGAAAGGGTGGAGAAGTGTTTATGAAGTCATTCTATCTTTCTCTGAATATTTTGAATTGCTTTCCCATAGCAGCAAATGCTGGTCGCCATGCTACTGACTGAATATTACTTTCCATCTGTTCTTCAGAATACAGTTACAACTGCTTCATCTTAAGGTAGAAATGGTTCTGCAGCCCTGGCTTTATTTATTTTGTATTTGAAGAAGTCAAATGTCCCTGGCAAGCTTTCATACAGTATTGTAACATCTGTTTGCTTTTTCGACCATAATTTTTCTTTGTGATCTCTGTGTAGTCTCACAGTTAAGTTCTTGGGACTTAAATTATTTAGCCAAGAAGGCATATTGGTATACCTCTCATCTACTGAAGGCTCACCTGCACCTGCTCTGATGGATGGGTTGTGCACCTTCCAGTGTAGCTTCTCTTCTGACTATCCTTAACATTTTTGAGAAAAGTTCTGCATCAGATGTGAGTGTTCTCACTGAGATGCTCCTTAACTAGTTTTTTTATTATAGATTTTTAAAATACCTTAAAGTAGGAGAGATTATTTCCTTCCTCACTTGTAGTGGATGAGAGGTTCTTTGTAAAATAGTGTTTTGGGTGTATAGACGTGTTTAGAAAGAAGGCCCCCACTTTGGATTGCCATTAATGTTGAATTTTGTGTCCACTACCAAAGGTTAACTAAACAATTTTCAAAACCTGGCTCTGGGTTCTCCTTTAGGAGAAGGTTTTACAGGCTACTACTAAGTGTAGATCCTCTCTGAATTCAAGCAAGCTGATGCAAATCCTTGTCTCACTCAGTTCCAGGATACTCAAAGCTCATACATTAATAAGTCTGAAGCCAAGCCCATATCAAATTAGAGTCATAATTTACAAGGTTTGGGAATTTTGCTCTTTGCTCTGTGATGACACCTGTGGAGGGAGAGGTACTGTAGACATTTTGAATTCCTGGAAAATACTAGATTTAATTCTTAAAAGTGCTATCAGGAAGTTTAGCAACACCAGGGTGTCTTGACTGTCCCAACCAACTTAAAGATAACATGTTTTTGAAGTATATATGGCATGCTGTGATTTGCTTCTGAAAAAGACACTGGACTTTCTGTATCGTTTAAGATATGCTCATGTGAAGAAAGTTCCAGAGAAATTCAAAGAGAGGTTCATGTTCATATTTACAAAAAAATATAGAAATGCTTCCGTTGTATATTTTAGTAATAAAGATGTACAGTATTGCTTATAATAATAATGATAATAACAATAATAATTTTATTATTTATACCCCGCTCATCTGGCTCAGTTTTCCCAGCCACTCTGGGCAGCTTACAGCACATAAAATATTGTAAAAATTAGACATTAAAAATTTCCCGATACAGAGTTGCCTTCAGATGTCTTCTAAAAGTCAGATAGTTGCTTATTTCCTTGACATCTGATGGGAGGGCGTTCCACAGGGCAGGCGCCACTGAGAAGGCCCTCTGCCTGGTTCCCTGTAACCTCACTTCTCGCAGTGAGGGAACTGCCAGAAGGCCCTCAGCGCTGGACCTCAGTGTCCGGGCTGAATGATGGGGGTGGAGACTCTCCTTCAGGTATACTGGGCCAAGGCCATTTAGGGCTTTAAAGGTCAGCACCTTTAGTCTCACTCTAAGCATGGTAAAAACTGCAACATTTGTTCAGCATTCTAAGCTGAACTTTCAGTGGTATTTTTTTTCAGCAAACATCCTATAACTAGAACTGAGTGAGTGTAAATTTCTTAATGACTGATATCCAAATGTTGCAGCATTTTATCCTCAAAATAGAATTTTAGTTTGAGTACTGAACAATTTAGGAAAGAAAAAAGTCCCAGTGAAAGTAGCATACAAGTGCAGTGTAGATGCCTACTACAACCAATTCACTTCTGTGCCAAATATTTTCTTATTTGTGTTTAAATGTTTATGTTAATTGGAAGTGAGCCTCCGTACAGGATATAATCTACCCTGTCTGATCAAACTGCCACTTTGTATGAATTACAGTTTGTATTGTTATACAAAAGCTGGCATGTGCTTGGTCAAATAACTAATTCAACTTTTAATTTATGACTCACTATTTAACCTTGAAAACAGATCAGTTCTTCCTGCTCAATCTATGCTCTCTCTCTCTCTCTCTCTCTCTCTCTCTCTCTCTCTTTGTGTGTGTGTGTGTATAGCACTGGAACAAGTTTACAGAGCAATCAAAACCCCCAATCTGCCATGCTGGAGGGAGTTTATATGGAGCAGAGGTGTTCCTCTGTCCAGCTTTATCCAGCAGATATACGAGTTTGGGGCAGGAGTACTGAGGGAGGTTAAACCTTTTCCCCAGCACTATTTTCCATATGAAAACTGGCCCCTGCTGCTATTTGCTTCATCAGAGGAAAATTATGTCCTCTCCCTTGATGCTGCTATTTGCAACAGTGGACCCAGATGAACTTTGACTGCCATAAGAAGCAGCCTTAAACAATCTGAGAAATACACAGATTGTGTCGGACGAATTTTGCTTAATATGGATATTTGTGTCTGAAATCTCTACTATTTTTTTCCTTGAGCTTTCCCCTCCTAGTCCACTCTTGCCAGTGATTTTTCTTTTCTTTTTGTGGGGGCAGGGTAGGCTTCAAATTAAGTATAGTATGCTTTTAATAGGAAAGGGGTTCTGTAATTCAAAAGCCTTTAGGGAAATTTTATCAAATGATGTTGAACCAAAGCAAAATAGAATATAGTAGAAGACTGATAACTGCTTGAATCTGAGCTGCTTAAATCCAAAGACTGTTTGAAATCCAGTCTTCTAGAGCACTGGCTCCCAAACTGTTTCCCCAATGGACCACTTGAAAATAACTGATGATCTTGGCGGTCTACTTTATGATTTTTCTGCCTGTTATAGCAATTGCGTTGCATGGTGCAATATGTGATTTTTAATTGCATTTTATTGCTTCTTTTATTTGTTATATATTGTATTTTCTCACATTACACTGTGCATTCCATAGAATTCAAACTGTAATTCAATACAATACAAGCAGTAAAATAGAATTAAAATTAAATACGAATATTTAATGAGGAAATGCCATGAACCACCTGAATGAAGCTCATGAACCACTGGTGGTCCACAGATTTGGGATGCTCTATTCTAGAGCTCATATTGCATTGATTTGCAGTGACTGAAATGCAAATAGGTTTGGGAGGGTTTTTTTGTTCTGTTTCCTCTAGGGTGCTTTGGCAAAGAGTGAATTTTAACACATTTCCATCACAATAAAATATTTATGGGCGCAAGCTGTGTGTGCCTAAGGCAGCAGTACAGAGGATGAAAGAAAATACCATTAGAACTGCCATTAGGCATCCAACCATGTATTACAACTAAAGTTTTTGTAAAGTTTTGCTACTGCTATGTTTAGGAAAGTTAAAATATAATAATAATCAGTAGATCTCTTAGTGATTAACTCTATCTGGATCTTTTGAGAAATGTGCACCTAACCAGATACAAACTGTGCTAAACAATTCCAAAGCACTATCATTTAGAACAAGGATGGCTAACCTGTGGCCCTCCGGATGTTGCCAATTTATAGCTCCCATCCCTGGTCATTGGACATGCTATCTGGGGCTGATGGAAGCATCTGGAGGACCACAGGTTAGCCACCTCTACTTTAGAAGCTTTCATGTCACCACCAGCAAACTGTTTCTTCCCCACAAACCCCAGTACACTTCACTTTAGTTATTAACAGCTTATTCAGCCCTGAGAGAAAGCACTTTATTGTTGCCTAGCAACTAAATAGTCCTCTTGTTGCAAGGAAACCTAAACGTTCCTTACCTTCTCCAATAAAAATTGTCTGCATCTAGGGAGACTGCCAGTTGAGTACTGATGAGGACCCACAACCTAGGAGGTGTAGAAGACAAAAGCAAGGAGACTGATGATAATTTGAGAGTTTGTAAGAGGAGAGGAAGGATTTTGTGGATGGTAGCCTGGACTCTCTTTCAGGACACCTTACTGAAAATTATTATTATTATTGTGATACAGAAGTTAATAATAAGTGGCAAACAACTTGCTCAGTCCATTTTTATGTTCAAATGAAATCCTTTTGTTTTATTTACTTAAATTACTTTGCTTAACTCTTTAACAACAATCTATGAGTTAGTTAACTACTAGCTTCTACATGTTTCTAATCATCAATGTATTTTGCTTTTGTGTTTGTTGTGTATTGAGCTGCTCTTTTGGAGAAATATAAAATAAAATAATTGATATAAATGGGGGGGATCCAGAGGGGTAGTTGCAGTGTTACGCCCAGTTATCTAAATTTATATTCTACCTACCTGAACTTCATAGTGAGTTTACGTAATATATGTAAACTGGTGGCCAGTTGTCTGGTTTGAGGCGCTTATATTTGTGAGCTCTGCTTCTAAGCATTTATCTCCAAGGTCACTCAGTGAATCCACATAATTACACATCCTCTGCACCACCTCCCACTGGGGGACACACTACAGAATGATATTCTTCCACTTTGGAAAGTCTGTTATAACCACTAGATGCCACTGTAGTGCACACAGTGACAAAATACAAGCATTAAAAAACCATAGCTTCCAAAAGGCTGCTTTCCCCTTCAGAATTCTCTGAGAGGAGCACAAGTAAGGAGTAGGAACAACTACTCTTTTCTAATTGTGGATGTTTAAATAAGTGAGTTAATACAAATTTTCACCAATGTAGAATACAAATTATGGAAAGAAACTAAAGAGTCCATCTTTGTACAAACTCATCCTTCGGGTTAGACAGTTTTGAGGTATCTGTTTCAGCCATGACAAGGAATAACTGCTCTGAAAGGACCATATTATGCAGGGAATTCACTTAGCTATTATTTTAAGTTCTTAACAGATGATGGTAGTGAGATGGTTTCTGAGATCCTTATGAGATTGAGTAGCTTCCCACTTCCATGGCAAACTTATTTGAAGTATCTCTTCCAGAAAGGAAGGTGAAAATGGTTGTACTGTGTGTCCTTAAAGAGTATTTAGGAGTGTGTACATAGCAGCTGGGGAATGTATGTACACACTATGCTCAGAGCAAGGATCATGATGTAGCAAAAGAGTTGGAACTGCAAAAGAGACTGCCTAGTCTGGATCTGGGAAAGCAGCCAGCTGGGACCAGGTACCTCTTTTTGTACAAGGTTGCTTAGGGGGTGACATTGGCATGAGAAATTTATGTGGGTGTCCTTTCCTGCAGAGGTCAAGTGATGACTGGACAGAAGGACTATTCTGTGATATGCCCAGATTATGGAACCTCCTTCTAAGGATGATCTTCCTGGTGCACTTTGGACACCAGGCAAAATTTCTCCTCAAGCCATTCGTAAATGTAATTTATTGAATGTCACTTATTTTCTTTGCTTCTAATATGTTTGTGTTACTGCCTATGGGAGTCTTCTTCTGTTCCGGTTTTATAATTATATATAATGGAAACTTCTTTTCACTTAATAACTGTATGGTAATATTATTGTCTATATTGGAGGTGAGAGTAGGACACAATTCCCACTGCCATTTGTCCAGGCTGCCAGGAAAAGGTACTCTGCCACTGTTTTTCAGTAATTGAGGCACTCTGATGTAGCTGAGTATCAATCCTTTCTTTGTTCCCTTACTTCCTTTACTTACACTTGCCATCTCCTACCCACAAGGGAGCTTGCTGCAGACTTCAGATTGTCAGGGAGGAAATATTTATGAAACATTAATAGAATAGACCTACAGTGCTTCTGTGAAAGCCATCCAGATTTCTACCCCACCAGCCTCCCTACCCACATTGGCAAGTATACTTGAGAAACATGAGGGAATTTGCAAGGAGGGTTGGCAGTCAGCAAGCTGATTTTGAGTTGAGTCCAGAGTTGATTGATTTGAGAACTTGAATTTGCCCTTCTGATCCAATTGCTTCCTTGCAAATAATATGAAATATGAAATTTAAAACAGATTATCTCTCTATATAACAACACTGCTAATTTGAAAGACACTGTTTGGTTGGTGTCTTTTTACTCATTCATTTCTTCTGCCTGGTTTTTATCAGCCAGTTGGGTTTTTTGGGTTTTTATTTTTAATAGCTGCTACATTTGCAATCATTGCTGATATTCAAGCATTCTATAACTCTTAATAAGTAAATGTACAACTGTATATTAAGTTGAACACCTCATTGGCCACAGTTGCATCTCACACTCACCAAACCATGGCTTAATGTGAATGCACTGGCTCCCAAGGGACCCCAGCTAAGCCAGGGTTTGATTTAGTGTTATATTAGCCTTTGTTGTCTACATACTACATTAGCACAGGGGTTCTAGTCCACCCCTTGCTGATGAAGGAATTTAATAAAGTTGGCTGATCACTTTTGAATACAATTTTCTAGTTTTAACTCTATGATTCTAAACCAGAGTATTAAACCAAACTCATATTCCCAGTTTCATAGAAATTTTCTGTAGCTGAAATCTGTTTTAAATGTGCATGAATCTGTTAAAATCCTGATTAGTGTTTACGCTAGCATAACTTTGGTTGTGTTTTGATGTTGGGTTCTGAATGTCATTTGGAGCAACTTCCCTGTAACTCTACTGTGATGCTAACTCTGATCTAACATTGGTAGATTAATTAATTCTACCAGTATAATGAAAGGACGGGGATAGAAAAACCTGACAATTTATTTCTTAATGGAAACTGCTTGCCCTATTGTTATATAAGCCTCTCGTGCAGTAAATTCCATTTCTAGGGGAAACTTAAAAAGTAAGAAACTGGTATTAAGTGCCAGACTATGCTAAGTGGGAGAAGAACATCGCCTACGCATCAGAGTAGGTGCTTGTAGCCCCTTAAGTACTGCTTAAGGGTTCAGCTGTCTTTTTTCAAGTTAAGGCTTTTTAGGATTTGTTTAGTGAAATTGGAAATGGGTCAAGGTGAGTGAAGAATGAAAATGTATAGCTACTATAGTCTTACATTCTGTGACAGCTAAAAGTGAAAGGATCAATACATAATTTACGTGTGGCACAAGGATAAGACATTTATATAATAGTCTATGGCTGGGCTTCTTGCACCTTTTGTAAAGCACCTGAAGGGGTCATCCCGAAAGAGAATGCATTGATAAATGACATTGATCTGACAGTATTGTATTTCTTATGTTCTTAAGACATAAGCGACAGCAGTGGTGTCAGGTTTTAACAATGTATTTAGTTCATCAAGCATAGTTGTGACGCGCTTCTCTGTCAAGAGTGGTTGTGCAGTATGTTCCTTATAAACAAATCTTAAGTAAACGGAAAATATTCCTGATTGCAAAGTTTCATGAAGCTAATAAATTTGCAGTTAATAAATATGCAATTATCTAGTTATGTATGGCATCTTCCTCCTAATTTTAGTAACTTGAGAGTCCTCAGTCTGCATGAATTAAAGATTCACAATGGATGTGTGACTTCTATTTGCTTGAGCTTTTTCATGCTCTGATAGTACATAGGATGCAACTAGATATGGTGTAGGACAGGGGTCAGCAACCTAAGGCCCATGGACCTGAAGCGGCCCACGGAGGTCGTTTGACCGGCCTACAAGCTGCCCCCGAACCGCGTTGCCTTCTTGTGCACTGTACTAAACCGGCGCAGCACAGTGCGGGGACTCGCTTCTGCGGTGCTGGAAACTGCATCTGCGCAGATGCCGGAAATCGCACATACGATCCAGCCCACGGAGGGATCTCCACGGGACCAATCCGACCCAGGCAAGATAAGCCTTGCCCAACCCCTGGTGTAGGAGATACCTTATAAGAATTGCCTGTGACTTTAAAAGATATAAATAGTAACTATTTAGGAAGGGCATTGTATTGAGACTGTGGCACTGGGGGGTGAATTAACTGTTGTTTTGATTTGATTCCTCTCCCCTGGCAGGTGCTATAATTTAAAAAAAACAACAACTGTGGGCAATGTTAACCTTGCATCACACTTTGTTTGGCTTTTAGACTCCCAAAATAAAACATCTAACAATTCAGTACAGAACTATTAATGAATGGCAAAGGGCAGATTGAAAAAGGAACATGGCACACATTGAGTCAAAGTTTGTGATGGAAATTCCCCCATAAAGTTAGCTGATAAAATTCTTGATTAGGTCTTGTTTAGACTTAAATGATGACATTCTTGATAATTCCACATCTTCCACCAATGAGCCCCACAGATCTCCTTTTTCTATTTGTGCTGAAGATTACTTCACTATATATATGTGTGTGGATTTGTCCAAACAAATATACATTATAGCTACTGGAGTGTAGTGCCTGGATTCAGAGATTCTCATTTTTCCTCTTGAAGTGAATCTTTAGATCCATCCATGGTTGTAGCCAGGATTTATATTAGGGGGGCAGGATGAATGTTAGGGGAGGAAGAAATGAGCTATCTGCGACATGATTGGTCAGTTAATTAAATTTTATTTATTTATTTATTTACTTACTTACTTACTTACTTACTTACTTGATTTGTGGGGACAGCTGCCTTCCTGCCCTCCCCTGTACCACATGCATTGGGAACCTTTTCGAGCCCTAGAGCCACACTCCCTTCTGGGCAGGCTTCCAGGAGCAATGCACCAGAGACAAAAGTGGGCAGAGCAGTGAACATTAATTTTACCTTTCTGTAGTACCATAGTTTTTACATGCCCCCCCCCACCCTCCATTCAGGGAAGCTTGAGGCTTTACTGTACACATTCCAGCCAGACGAAAACAGCAAACAGGGGTGCAAAGCAGAGCCAGTGAAGACTGTGACCAGGGGAGAGGGGATGTGGCCACTAGAATAGAGAGTTCTTCTTCCCTTGCTTAGTGCCATGAAAATGAGTTCCATCCTGTTCCCCTCTCCGGCATTAATGCAAGAAGATCACAGCCTTCTGCCTCATCTAAACTTGAACAAGCTGCAGTTAATCTTAACTACGGTTACTAGGAATAATAGTTTGAAGTTGGCTTGTTTCCACTAACCATAGTTAAAATTAACCTTAGTTTGTCTGGGCTAATAGACACAGAAAACTGGTTAATCTAAAATGTAAACTAAAGCTTTCATTCTCATCCTCGTAGCCACACTAGAAGGGGGTGGGCACAAATCCAAGGCTAGTTGCAGCTCATTAATGTAATAATAAGTTGTGATTTGCTACTGTGTCCAAACCAGCCTTTTCTATATATATTTTGTACGCAAAAACATATTTTTTTGGAACTTGAATTTTAATGAAACATAGTTTATGTCCTCTTTAGTTAATAGCTTGGCAAAGTAAGATCCACTTGATAATGGATGTTTTGGACTGACTGCGGTTGAAAAGTAGTTTTTCCTGTCTTTGAATCCTGGCAAAGGTCTAATTCACACTCAACTGTCAGCATGGTAGCATGCTCCCTCACTGTCAAATACTGTAGCTTTGCTTCAACAGGGCATGCTCAGAGCCTTCACATGCTAATTTTGTAAAGTAGAACTAGAGTTGTAGTAGTTGTCAAATAAAGGAGAACTTTTAACCTTTTCTTCTCTTAATTCTTGAAATACATTAATCTAAACACCCTTTTAATTAATATTTTGATAAGAGATTCAAAACAAGCCTATTTCCTGCATGTACTGTTGAGTTCTAAACTCAGGATAATGACTTTGTGCGACCTACTTCTCACAATATGGTTGTAATTCAGCATTTAGCTTGTCATTACGTAAAGGCAACTGGTGCATAATTGAATGGACTTGGTAGCATATGTGCTCTGAGTTGTGTTTATACAAAGCAAAGATGACCAAAAAAAACCCCTGTTTTCTGCAAGGTTTCGGCATGGATTGCCAAAATAAAATGTTTTACCATTCTAAAAGTGTTAAGGAATTAAAAAGCTGTGTGTTTAAAAAAACTTAAATGTCTTAAAAAAAATTAATTCTATAAAAACCAGGAGTGTTGTGGCATAGCAAACTGCAGCAATTGCTTTAGAAGCAGCAGTATTGATTGAGGCTATGTAGCTCCTGATTTGTTAACTTTTTTCTTTCTTCAGAATCTTTGTAAATTCCCACCCAATTTGAGTCATGTCCAAGGCGCTGAACTGTGATGGCTGTTCATAAAAAAGACTGTGCTGGAGTCATCTGGATGCTCCAAAATGAAAGAGTCGCTTTGCATAGGAGTTCTATCCTGGATATCCATTTGCTACAAATGCTTACAAGAATCTGAGTTAATATCATTAAGGCAGATGAACTTTTTGTGGATCAAAAAAATAATACTTTGGATCAAGCTACAAAGGCTGTTCCTGCTACTGAAGGCACATAGAATGTTTTTCATCTTAGGGAAATCTTAATGTGAACGTTTTTATAAGGTTGCTAATATGGATTTAAAATGCTATATGGGGTATGATGAAATTTTTATATTTTCACCATACTCTTCACCAAAAAAGTCTCCCATAGGGGCTTACAATAATAAAAAATAAGATGATCCCTGCCCTCAGGCTTAAAACCTAATAAAAAAAAAACAGCACAAAAGGAAGAAGGGAAAAAGCAAACTCAGGCACTGCATTCATTCTTTTAGTTACAAAATTCTTAAATCTAGCCAGGAGGGACAAAGGAAGCTTCCTGCAGTTACTCCCTCTCTGACTAATGGATGGGACAAGGTTGCCCCTTGGCCCTCTGGCTGAGGACAGCGTGTGTTGCCCTTCAGATCTGTAGACTATGTTCTGGATAGGTTTACATTCCCCGTGAAAGAGCAGGTACATGGATTGGAAGTTCTCTATTCATCACTTTCTCTGTATGATGGTGGCAGATGTTAAGAGTGGCTTTTTAAAAAGTTTTCTTTCCTAGGGCTTTGGGCTGTTGTTTCTGATTCTGTTACCTCCAGACTAGATTATTACAATGTTATCTATGTGGGTGTTTGAGAGAGAGAGAGAGAGAGAGAGAGAGAGAGAGAGAGAGAGAGGAGTCACTGTGCTCAATTTTGGCCACACCAGCTGCTGGCATGTGGCCCTTGGAGGGTTTACCAAGCGGAAGCAGAGTTAGGGGGCTGAAAAGGTTAGTAAGGTTAGTCACCTCAGGGCTAAATTAAGAAAATGTGCATTACAGTCATACCTTGGGATAAATACGCTTCAGGATAAGTATTTTTGGGTTGCGCTCCACGGCGACCCAGAAGTAATGGAGTGCATTACTTCTGGGTTTCGCCACATGCGCAGACGGTCAAAATGACGTCACACGCATGCGCGGAAGCGGCTAGACGCGACACGGCCAGGCGCGCTGTCGCGTCTTACATTCTGTTCAGGATGCGAACAGGGCTCCGGAACGGATCCTGTTCGCATCCTGAGGTACCACTGTATTTCCTCTCGCTAAGATTAAACTTGACACAGCACACTCAAGCCACTGCACCATTTAGCACTTAACACTAAGCCATAATGTTTGGTTTAGTAAGCCATTTCGTAGGTATTTTATATTTTATGTGAACCGCCCTGAGACCTTCGTATATAGGGTGGTATAGTAAGTAAGTAAGCAAGTAAACAAACAAACAAACAAACAAATAATAGCTGCATGCTGGTACACACAGTCCAAGCACTTCTACCTTGCATGCGTAGGGACACAATCTAGGTAGAAGTCTTAGCATGATGCCTTAAACCATGGGCTGTTCTTGTTTAATAACTTTAGTTTGTTAGGGTAAAAAAACTTGATACCAAGTTTGAACATCACACTAAGATTTCTTCTTTGTTTATACTCATTCAAGTGAGGATCAAAGCAAGAGTTTTTTGGGCTGTATGCTAAGGTTACCAGGTTTTTTTCCAATGAATCTGGGGACACTTTTCAACTTCCATGGATTTTGTATGGGGTCTGATTTGTAAATCTGGGGACTGTCCCCGGGAAACGGGGGCATCTGGTGACCAAGCTGTATGCACTACCACACAGATCATGCATGGTGTAACCTACTAAACAACACTTCGTTGTGTAGCTTTATTTGCAAATACAGCTAAAATGGACTGTATAGAAAAGACAGAAAATATTCTTATATAAGACTAAGCACTAAACCTTGTTTAAAGTCCCTGAAGCAGCTAATTATTTTACTGTTCTCAAGCTGCTTTCAGATGTTTTATTTCCCTTCACTGTCTTGTCTGCTTTTCTTCTGTTTCCCTTCAGGGTTTTATTGTAACAGCTTTTGTTGTTCCTGAATTATCCTTAGAAAATGGCTGCACCCTACGAAGCAGAACACTTGGAAATTGATTTTTCTATTCACAGGGTTTGGGTTGGTTTTATTTTTTAATTTTTTTTGAGAGTATAGAATATTCTACCGCAGTTCCCTTTTTTAGTTTGTAAGAATAGGGAATATCCTGCAAATCAACCTGTACCTCCATGTTTTATTTTGTACACACACAGTTGAACTGTTTACAAAGCTGCATATGCCCTAGCAAAATGTCCTAATACTGAACTGTAACAAATTTGTATATCTGACAAGGAGATGGATGAACCACTTGAACAAATGTTGACAAATCAGTCTTTTAGTAGCCAGTAAACATAAGATAATCTCTGTCTTTTGTTGAAATACTTACATTTATTATTATTTTAGCAGGCACTTGGTTTACTTCCGCTATGAGAGAGAAGATAGATAGATAGATAGATAGATAGATAGAGCTGCCAAGATAGAGGATGATAGATAGACAGCTGCCAAGGAGTGTGGTGGAGTCTCCTTCTTTGGAGGTCTTTAAGCAGAGGCTTGACAACCATATGTCAGGAGTGCTCTGATGGTGTTTCCTGCTTGGCAGGGGGTTGGACTCGATGGCCCTTGTGGTCTCTTCCAACTCTATGATTCTAAGATAGATAGATAGATAGATAGATAGATAGATAGATAGATGGGCTAAGCTCCATCCATTGCCACATTTGTTTGAGACGATCATTCAAGTCTGAACCTGTTTCCATGTTTGGGAACAACAGATGGCTGAAGGAATGACGATGACGACGATGATGATTTTATCATTTACAGTGGTGCCCCGCAAGACGAACGCCTCGCAAGACGGAAAACCTGCTAGATGAAAGGGTTTTCCGTTTTGGAGGCGCTTCGCAAAACGAATTTCCCTATGGGCTTGCTTCGCAAGACGAAATGTCTTGCGAGTTCCTGCGGGTTTTTCCCCCTTTCCCCCCCTTTTCCTAAGCCGCTAAGCCGCTTATCAGCTGATCCGCTAAAAGCTGCTAAGCTGCTAATAGCGCTAATCCGCTAAACTGTCAATGGGCTTGCTTCGCAAGACGAAAAAACCGCTATACGAAGAGCCTCACAGAACGGATTAATTTCGTCTTGCGAGGCACCACTGTATACCCTGCCCATCTGGCTGGGTCTCCCTTGCCACTCTGGGCAGCCCACAGCACATAAGAAATTGTAAAATGTTAGACATCAAAATTTTCCCAATACAGTTTGTTGCTAGGGGAACTTTTCCTTCTATTCTGTCTGTCCTCTACAGCTGTTCTATATAGAAGATGAAAATTTTGGGGGCCACAGGTTCCCCATCTGCCACAGGGAGTATGGCTATTGATATCTGCAAAAGCATGGTTGGTTGCACCAACATTGAAAGTATCGGTGTTTCCATTTATTTTTTTCAAAGTCTCTTCTATCTGAGAAGCGCTTTCTTATAAATTATGGGTCCTTGGTGTTTTAATGTAATTCATTAGTAGAATTACAGATTACAGTATTCTAAGATGCTCTGTTCTTGTCTTACAGGCAAAGTCATCAACAAAGATTTGCGTCACTATCTAAGTCTGCAGTTCCAGAAAGGTTCAATTGATCATAAACTACAGCAGGTGATCAGAGATAATCTCTACTTAAGAACAATCCCATGTAAGTGTTTTAACGTACCGACAACTATTTTGTTTAACATTCAATATCTGAAATGAACTCCATAAAAATACATATCATATGTATAGACCGCAGCCATCTTATTCAACAGTATGAAATGAAGTGAAGTGAAAAGGTAATAGGCTTATTTGTTTTAAGATATTTGTATACCACCTCTTTCTGAACCTGTTTCCATTTTTTAAGCCATTGAAAATTATAAAATATGTAATATATAAAAAGCTGGATCTTTATCTCTACCGCTTCCTGTGAGCCAAGTTTGAGAGATGGGCTTATTTATCTGCAGTGCTGAAGTATCTTGGTTTTTTATCTCACCTGCTATTTCTTTATTAGTCTTTTCTTATTAAACCATTTATTATGCCATTCTTAGACTTTCTGTGTGTGTAAAATAACAAACAAATGTTAATAACAAGAAGAACAATATGCTATATTAGACCACACGATTTCCATACTTGCATCTTTCTTAATCAGCATTTCTTGTCTAGTTCTTCATTGTAATAGATTATGGTAAACACAAGAAACTTGACCTTAGTTTATTTTTGTAGCTATGTAAAACTTTAAGCAGAATGCTTATATACAGGTTTGCTTAAATAGCTTCCATATTCCTTTTACTCCAGTACCATAAAATATAGTGCCCTTCTCTACCGAGACACTTTTTTTTGTTTAAGCTCTGTTGGTAGCAAGTTTTGTTTTTTAATTTATTTTTTAGACTTTCACAAATCATTAATACATTAAGGAGGAAAAAATCAAAATGAATGAAATATTATGGACATCTAATATAAAACAATAAAATCACTACGTAAGTCTCCTTCATAGTGCCTAATAATCTATGAGGTTGCATCAATACCCCCCCCCCATGCACAATTTTTAAAGAGATTATTCTCTGACTGTAATATTGGTTAACTTACTCATGAATGTGGTTTCTAAAACTCATAAGACTTTTCATTTTCTACTGGCAAGCCAGGATTTCCCCCATTTAAAGGTTAAGGCAATCCTTACTGTCATGAGATGGGTAATTTATTTCTAAAATATCTAATAATACCATGGATCTTGCATAACAACAACATAAAAAACCTGCCAACAGGTCATATGGAATGGTATTCATATGAAGTTCCAATATTAATTTCCAAAATTCTACATTTTTAATACTTCCTCCAAATAAGATATATGTCTCTCCAGACATGTCTTCAAAGAATGTCATCAAGACCTACATAGATTTTGCTTGCTCTACACAGAGCCAAATACTATTTAGATAGGGGGCATATCCAACTAAGTCATAGTCTTTAATCATCCATTGATTTCAGTGCATCTACTCGTGAGTATGACAAGCATTGGATCTCACCCAGTATCCTAATTTTTCTCTCTTAATCTTTGGTATATTTTACTTAAAGTTATTAAACAATAAAGATTGAAACCAACCAACATTAATTAGTACTCCTTTGTATTAACAACACAAAAAATCTGCTGAAAAATGCTATGGTCTGAGTAAACTAAATGTATATTGGCCTCAAAGTAATATTTTGAATCTGCTGTGTTTTGGAAGCCTAACTTTAAACTATTTGAATGTTTTGAATTAGTTCATTGAACTGGAAAAAACCTTGAGGCTGTGTTTAAGTTTGTTCTTCAAATGCTTCCCCTCAGTTCAGAAATCTCAGTAGATCAAAAGACTTATTTAATAGATGCAGGTGAGAAACATGACAAAACACGAAAGGAAAGTCAATTTTGCCCAAACTGCAATATTATTGAGGTAATAAATTGTATTGGAATTACTGCCTATCGGTTTATATAACAGAAAATCTTTTTTTAATCCACCCTTGTTATAAAATTGCTGTTTACTGGATTGAGCTGGAGGACATTCAGTGAACAGGGTGATGTCTCCCTCTGGATGTGATAGGCAGGGTCTTCAAAGCCTTTTGCCTCCTCTTCCTGCAGGTTCTTGCTCCCTACAGCTGGTTAGCACAGGTCTTTTTGCTTTCCGTGGAGAATTTTTTGTCCTCCTTTGTTTTTTGGTCCCCTTCATCTCCTTGTTCATCACTTTATTATATCTTTGCCCTTTGTCCTTGCCCCAATTCCCATTCAGCCAGATATTCCTGGGGTAGCTTTCAATTGCCAAGGAGTTACTATCTCCCACAAATGCTTACCATCAGACTCTGTTATACCACTACAAAAAATCTACAATCTATACTTCCCTATAAAGTCCTTTTTACAAAAGTGACAAAGCACCTCAATAAGAGTTGGTCTTATAAGTGACATAGGTAGCTTCAGTGTTTTTGATACTTAAAAAGGTAAAGGTAAAGGGACTCCTGACCATTAGGTCCAGTCGTGGCCGACTCTGGGGTTGCGGCGCTCATCTCGCTTTATTGGCCGAGGGAGCCAGCGTACAGCTTCCGGGTCATGTGGCCAGCATGACTAAGCCGCTTCTGGTGAACCAGAGCAGCGCACGGAAACGCCATTTACCTTCCTGTCGGAGCGGTACCTATTTATCTACTTGCACTTTGACGTGCTTTCGAACTGCTAGGTTGGCAGGCACCAAGCAACAGGAGCTCACCCCGTCGCGTGGATTCGAACCGCCGACCTCCTGATCGGCTAGTCCTAGGCTCTGTGGTTTAACCCACAACGCCACCTGCGTCCAACTTTGATACTTACACCTCTCCAAATAGGTTAATTTTCCTAAATAGATGGCAATAAGATTTTAATCAGATGTTTACATTTTACTTTTAATTACACAAATAATTTATGCTGAAATATAATGTCCTAACATGTTAATGCTTATAATTTCCTAAATATTGGTCAGGTGTGACTGCTATTACTTATGTAGCCAACACAGCACTGCACATAAACAAGAGCAAAGTAATGACAGGCTTGGAAGAGACTTCCGGCTAGAGGGGGCAACATAACTGAAACTGAAATTTGAGGTACTTTTGCCCTTGCTAAAGCATGACATCAAAAGCTCCTGCAGTCAGAAATGCTAAATCTGCTCACAGCAAAAAGTGTGATGGGATGTAACTGGATGCACCAGCAATAAAATTATATAATTCCAATAGGCCAGTTCCTAAACAATGTTAAACCATATTACAAACTTTTCACGGCTTACTGTGAAGTAGGAGTTGCTAAAATCACTCCCATCCTGTGGCACTTCCTTTCATGATTTGTGTCAAGAGAAACCAAGTACAAGTCCTAGTTCACATGTAATGCTAAACTAATGCTGTCATTTGTTTCTTCCCCAGTCGATAAAGGAAGGAGTGGGATGGGCACAATTTAAGCAGTGTGCACCAGCCTGTTTCTCAGATATGGCAAGCCATAGTTTGTAACTATGGTTTACTGTGAAACGCAAACCAGGCTACTGTGCTCAGCATCTTTGTGTTTTTTTACTTTCAGTTACCGGTATATAAAAACTGTTTTAAAAATCATTCAAAAGCTTAGCTGATAGTAGTCAATTGCAAATTCCAAACTCTGTTATCCCTTCAGTGCACCAGCAGCTAAATTCAAATGCGTATGGCCCCCTAGGCTAAAGGAGTTGGCAATCCCTGTTCTCAAGGGAGAGTTTGGAGAGAGAGAAGTGCATTAGTGCTAAAATGTGAAAGAATATTCAAATAGCCATTTTTTAAATGCACGCATGCATGCATTTCATAGCAGTAGATTGCATAAAATCATGTTGGTTCTTTTGTTAAAATATATTAATGCTACATAATTTATTGCCCTAGTTCCACAAACTAGAGTGCTTTTGAATGAGAATTTTCTGATTATGATCTTGCTGAGGCGACAGCCTTGTATGCAGCATAATTATTATTTTTTTTGTCAAGTTCTGGTACAAGCCGAGTGTTTTGTAAACCAACAGTGCTAGGAAATTTTACAGCTGTTCTTCCTTCTTTCTTTCCCCTAGGCACTACAAGAGCTCCCAGAGATGGGGAGGTCCCTGGGGTGGACTATAATTTTATACCTGTTGAACAATTTAAGACACTAGAAGAAAGTGGAGCCTTGCTAGAAAGTGGAACATATGATGGTATGTTAAAAAAAACTTAAAATCAATTCACCGGCTTGATTCCCATATTTTGTAAGATGCAATAATATATTATTTTGTTTACAGATTAATTCTTCCATGACAAATCCTGTTTTTATATGCTGCTTTTTAATATTACATTTATTTTATATTCCAGAGGAATTAATTTTGTTTTTTTAAAAGTACTGTTAATTTAGATTATTAAAAACAAGGTGCCCCCCCCAATAAGTTTAATTCTCCAGTTTCCAAGGAGAAAACATGGTTTGAGAGTCTCGATTTCTACAGGGTGATTGGTACCAATCCCTCTCTCCTGGGCTTGCAGGCACCTCTGTAAATGACAAATATAATGGTACACTGAAGTTAACCTATTCTGCCCTTGCTCCATGAGCACTACTATCATTCAATGATGCTTTTCTGCATCACTATTAAGAATAGGGCAGATCTGATAAAATGTGGTGCTGACTTTCCTAATGTAGAGACAGAGAATGCTACAGCCAGGCACCCAGAAATGACAAAGTATATTGTTGCATTGTTAGGAAAATACTCTAATCCTAAATGTCAGGGAGAACAAAATCTAGCATGTGGTTTAAAAGGGGCTTCTCAGTTTTTTAGCATGTTCACTGACCTGGTTTGAATGAGAGACACATGAGACTTTTGCTCATGTGTCTTCAATTAACCATGGTTACCTGTTATGTGCAAACTAGGAAGCTACAACTCCAAGGTTTAGAACATGCCAGGATCTTAAGCCATGTTTCTGAAGTTGGTTTAAGATCTGACTTATTCTGAAACAGGTAACCATAGTTTCCCTGTTTGGACATAATGGGAAGATAGTGTTAATTGGAGATCTCCATATATCAAGCTGAGAAAGGAAGGAAGGTAATTGTGCGCCCAGCACAAGGCTTGTTCATATCTTGTTTTATTAAGCCGAGATATAATATGAATGCAGCAACTGAGTATACACTCTTGATTTTTTTGTTTTGCTTTATGAGGGTGGTGTATTTGCATATGCACAAATAGAGCAGTTACACATAATTTGAAAACTGGTCTTAAACTGCCATTTAAACCCTTAAATGTTTAAAGAATCCTCTAAATTTAAGACACTGATTTTGTGTAAATATTTGTACTGATTATTCTTTTTAAGCTTCATAAATTGGCTTCCTTTTCAACATTTTTCTAAATGACAGTTTCTAATCAGGTAACAGCATTTGCCAAAACATTAACTTTCTCTGCCTTGCCAGCACTATTTTGCCTTGCCAGCATAAGCTGATAATGACATTTGGTATGGATTTCTAAAATATTTTGCAAGGGCAAAACGCTTAGTTTCAAAACGTAGCTGGAGTCCTGGCAATCTCTTCTGTATTACACAAAATTCCCATATTCAAATCATATGATTAATTAAGGACTGAAAGCAGTTTGTTTAAATTTTTGTTCCAGAGCACTTGTTTTATTGGAAAATACTGCCGGAATCCCTCAAGTGAGGCAGCATATTAAAATAGAAGTATTTTTAGGTGTAATTCAATATTCAGCTAATAGCTTTATTTGGAGAGCATGCTGCCATTTGAAAGCATGGGACTAAATTTCCAGCAGTGTAATATCGCCTTTGTGTAAATTGCTGTTACATATTTCTCCATAAAAATAAATTTGCTCTTGAGTTCACTTTGCCAAAAATTGCAGATTGTTCCAGATCAGTTAATTATCATGTGCTGTGTGTTAAAATGAAATTGGTTTTCATTTTCATTGTTGCTCTTGCAGGTCTCATTCTGGGGCATTAGTGAATACAAAGTAAAATAACAAGTCCCTTATTTTTTAGAAGGCCCATATATAGCAACCACTTTTGGTTTCTTACTTACTCTGTTGGTATGTTTGAAAATTATAGTATATCACCATTCATGGTGACTTCATGCAAAGTAGAATATGCTACTTAATCTCTGTATTCTATAGAAACACACAAGTACTTAGAGAATTAAGCACATAGACAATGGAAGCTTATAGTCTACCTCTAGCTTTTCAGTGTATTGGGGAGAGGCTTCTATTAGAACAGGGGTGGGGAGTGCTTTCCCGCTGGAGGCCCACATTCATTTGGAGGTAACCTGTCAGGGATCCTCAAGCCAACAGTGGGCAGGACCACATTCAAAATAGAGCATGTTCACTACCCTCCTCTCACATACACGCACACTGCTCCATTGATCCATTCAAAGCCACATATAAGCAAACCCTATCAACCATGGGGACTCCAGTGGGTACAATCTTTCTATATTTAAAGTGAGGGTATCACCCCACTTCATATGCAGAGGTCAAGATTGCTTCACTATGCTTCTCTAACTGTATAGAGTCCCATAGCAAACGCAAAAAGTGTGTGACATAGACATCTCCTTCAGATCTCTGTAAATACACATCAGGGAGCTCTGGCCCATTTAGGATACCAAGGTGATATATAGATGTTCAAAATCGGGAGTATGTCATCCACACAATTTCCTGTGGAAAACAATGGTGTACACCAGCATCAAGCATGCCTGTAAAGTGACCATTATGAAAACATGTCTGAAAAACTTGGCACACAGAAGCTTATTAAGACTTACATTTCTTATTTCAGATTATTATTTCTAATTCATGTCATGATTTTTAAGGATACAAAGAGTCTTTTTTTGAATATTGTATGTAAGTAATTGTAGAGCTTATAATACCCCCACAAAAACCTTGATTAACATCCTAAACTGAGAATGTATGCAAGCAAATTATATTAATTAAATTTAAATTAGCTGAGCTTTAGACTAGTGCTGAAGTTAAAATTTGGCAATTAATGCTGAATGAGGTACCTCTGAAAAAGAATGCCTCAGAAATCCTTATAATTCCTAATTAATGCTCATATGTTTTCTTTCTTGTACATACAAAAAAAGGAAATTTCTATGGTACCCCTAAACCTCCAGCCGAGCCAAGCCCATTTCAACCAGATCCAGTAGACCAAGTGCTTTTTGATAATGATTTTGATCCAGAATCTCAAAGAAAAAGAACCACATCAGTCAGCAAGATGCAAAAAATGGACAGTTCATTTCCTGAAGAAGAGGAGGAGGAAGAAAAGGAAGCAGTTAATGGTAGTGGAGGCACAGGTCAGTACATTTCAATATTTAAACATCAAATTAAATTCAGTGCTTTTATCTGTAGTTTATCTTCTCAATTTTATTTTTATTTGTATAGGCTCACCTGTTCCTGCAACACAGGGCAAATTATAAAATTAGCAGTGGGGAATCTGTGGCCCTCCATATGATGCTTAATTACCACTGCTGTCGTCTATGAGCATTGGTCATGCTGGCTAGAGTTGATGGTAGCTGAAGCCCAAGAACATCTGGAGGATCACATGTTCCCCATTCCTAAAGGCCCAGCGTCCAAAAGTATATGAAGGGCTGGGTGATAACTGCTTTCCAACATCGTAATATACCGCCAGCTAAACATTGTGGTATGGCGGTATATCACAATGTTGGAAAGGAGGTGGGAAGGAAGAAGGCAGTTGCCGGTCACCGTGCATAGCTTCTGCCTCTTCCAAAGTGCCTCCTCCTCCAGTGCCCACCATTGCCCATATCAAGGCAGCGACAGATGAGGCAGATGTGCAAACAGAGCACCCACCTCGCTGCCGACACGTGCGAGCCGGTGGCGGGTCGGGGGGTCCATAAAACTGCTTGGCTGAAGCAAGGACAGTGGTGCGCTCCTCAGCCAAGCAGTTTACAGAAGCGAGAGAGGAACAAGCTGTATCGGCGCCTCACTGATGGACCTTGTTTCTCCCTCTGTGGCGATATGAGGGCAGAGTGTGATGACTGTTTCACTCAGCTATATATCCTGAGTCCCTCTGCCTCCAGCACCCAGCTGTAGCTTGTTTCTCCTTTGGTCACTGGTAGCAGAGGGACTCAGGAGATGGTGGTTTCATCCATGATGTACCACTGAGTGAAGTCATCATTGTGGTCTGCCCTTCATACCAGATCTGGGTGATATATTGATAAATTGCCCAGGCCTACCGGGGGCAGGGGCTGGTTTGAAAAAGATTCTTCCCCAAACAGTATAGTTTGCCCCATGATCCAAGTCTTTATCCTTTCTTACTCTGTTCTTAGCTCAATTATATTGCAAACAAGCATGCAAGCAAGCAAGCAAACAAACAAACAAATAGGGATCTGGTTGTTTTACCCTGAGATTGCTTAATATTTCCAGCTTACCATGTTACTTGGGGTAGTATTTTACGCCAAGAATTGTGAACCATGTAATCACTTTTATTCTTTACAATTATAACTGCCATTGGTGAGTACAGTGGTACATCAGTTCTTGAACAAAATCCGTTCCAGAAGCCCGTTCGGCTTCTGAAACGTTTGAAAACTGAGGCACAGCTTCCCATTGATTGCAAGAGCTTCTTGCACTCAGCAGAAGCTGTGTCGCACATTTGGGTTCCAAAAAACATTCAAAAACAGAAGCATTTACTTCCGGGTTTTCAGCATTCAAGAACCGAAACGTACAACAATAGAGGCATTCGGGAACTGAAGTTCCACTGTAACACTTTTGTAATTGAGGAGTTTACTTAAAAAGATGGGAAAAAGTAATAATTCTTTGTGGGACCCAAACTCCAGGCATCCTTTGGCTATTTTTTCAGGCTGCTGCCAACAGAGCATAATAGATAATACAATGTTTGATTCAGATATCATGGCCAAATTATGTTTTGTTACCATGTGTACGTTCTGTCTCCCTTGTGCATGCTGTTTTCCTCTATTTTGTAACATGTAGTAACCATGGTTTGCCATGGTATGTGAGCCCACAGCATGTTATTGATAGTCAGATGTTTGGCCATGATATCTGAATTGAACCAATTATTCTTGGTTGCAGGGTTTGAGTTAAGAATGTGACCACAAATACATTTGAATGAAGTCTCATTTAATATACTGAAAGTAATTTGTGAAACTTTCTGGTTGCAAGCTTTTTGTTTGTTTGTTTTTGGAGAGAAAAAGAACTGTGTTGACATTCTCTTGGAATTTCAAGATACAAAACTACTAACACGGCGAGGCTCACATGTCTCATAGAATCATGTAATTATAGGGTTGGAAGGGACCCTGAGGGTCATCTAGTTCAACCCCCTGCAATGCAGGAAACCGTAATTTAGTGTGATGTGAACAAGCTGCAGTGAGCCTTAGGTTTTAAATAATCCATAGTTAATGTAAAACATAGTTTGTCCATTCAGATGAAATGAAAGACTATGTTAAGGAATGTTAGAAGGATGTTGGAATGAAGTTATGTGGTTTTAGCAGAAATGATATAAATGATTAAGTAAAAATGGATAGTTAATTGGTGAAAGAAGAGAGTGTAAAATTACAGTATGTTAAGATAAATTATTGGGATAAAAACAAAGATGGAAAGGATTTGCTGAAATATCTAATTGAACTAGAATACAAAAAAGGGAGGTGTGAGGAGGTCAAGGAAATAAGCAAATGGAAAATAAGTTATGGGAAGGTTTGATTGGGGTTTTTTTTCCTTTTCTTTTTTCTTTTTTTTCTTAATTGCTTGTATTTTTCTGGGGTTTTTTTATTTTTATTTTTATTTTTTTGTCTGTATTCATGGTCTTGTTTTTACTTGCTTAATCTAGTGTTTTCTTTTGTAATTTTTAAAACTGGAATAAATATTATTTTAAAAAAAAAGAAATGAAAGAAACAAAAGCAGAAGTGAAAACTTCAAATGTAGAATCATAGAATCATAGAGTTGGAAGAGACCAAAAGGGCCATTGAGTCCAACCCCCTGCCAAGCAGGAAACACCATCAGAGCACTCCTGACATATGGTTGTCAAACCTCTGCTTAAAGACCTCCAAAGAAGGAGACTCCACCACACTCCTTGGCAGCAAATTCCACTGTCGAACACCTCTTACTGTCAGGAAGTTCTTCTTAATGTTTAGGTGGAATCTTCTTTCTTGTAGTTTGGAACCATTGCTCCGAGTCCGCTTCTCTGGAGCAGCAGAAAACAACCTTTCTCCCTCCTCTATGTGACATCCTTTTATATATTTGAACATGGCTATCATATCACCCCTTAACCTCCTCTTCTCCAGGCTAAACATGCCCAGCTCCCTTAGCCGTTCCTCATAAGGCATCGTTTCCATGCCTTTGACCATTTTGGTTGCCCTCCTCTGGACACGTTCCAGTTTGTCAGTGTCCTTCTTGAACTGTGGTGCCCAGAACTGGACACAGTACTCCAGGTGAGGTCTGACCAGAGCAGAATGCAGTGGCACTATTACTTCCCTTGATCTAGATGCTATACTCCTATTGATGCAGCCCAGAATTGCATTGGCTTTTTTAGCTGCCGCGTCACAATGTGTCTTCCTTCAGAGTTGCTGTGAAGCCAGAAGCTTTCTGTGGGTTGCTCATGTCTATTTGTAAGGCAGTCATATCTTTAAGGTACACCCCAGGGGTTTTCCCAATCATTTCTCATAATCTTAGATTCAGCAAGGAGAGAGACTCTTTATTTTTTCCTTGTAGGTCTCCTGGAAGTTGTAGGACTGCCAGAAAATAATAGCTAGAGTGACTTGCAGTGATCATTCCACATGCATCTTTGTTTGCTAGTCGTCTTTAGTCTTTAATTTTCAAGGTGACTGCATGAATCAGATTATTATAAAGAGCATAAGATGACCTTTAAGTAGCATTGTGATGTAGCTTCTGAGCTATAAAAGCTTTGGGGCTTGATTTACTGAATTCATTAAAGCATAGACATCCTAAAACTCTGTATTTAATGCTGCATCATTGTTTCAGGGTATGCTAGAGCTTTAGAGTCTAAATTTGCTCCATTTGCTCCACATGCATGTTCTGAGATGCCTCCTAGGGCACCTGGAGTGGTATCCAATCCCCTCATTCCATTAGTGCAATATTTTACACTTGCACAATGGGATCTCCCCCCCACCCCGCCCCTCCAGGCACACCCTGCCCCTTCTCCAAATATGCTCTAGAGCGTTTGGATTGTGCAGGGAAATGGGGAGAGGAGTTTCATTGCACAAGTAAAATCCTTATTTTAGTGGAATAAGAGAGTTAGCACTGCTTCGGATACAAACTTTATAGTTTACACGGGTACATAATGTGAAACTGTTTGCAGATCACTGGCAAACAACATTGGGAGAGGGAATAACAATTTCTAAAGGAACAGCACTTGGCAGAAATAGATATGCAAAGTCTCTGCATGTAGCTTTGGTTTCTCATCTGCTGCCTGGATCTTGATTAGCCTAGTCGTCCTTGGAACTTCGATTTTGCAGGCATGCAGAATGAGGAACTTGTGAGAAAATATTTGTAAAATAAGGTGATACTTGAAAATACTGTTCATCTTTAAAAGTAAATTTAAAAGTTAAATTTCCAAATAGGGAATGACATCCAGTTTTTACTGTCTTAAAGGGTAAATTTACCAAATCCTTTGATATTCTCCTGCATAAGTCAGGGCAAAGTCAGACTTCCACACATCTGAATATAGCATCCAAAGTTTGGGCCAGAGGCCTTGCTCAATGTACCAGCCAATAAACTGCAGAACTGAAGTCACTGACATTTCTTTCATTTCCTTCATTATGATCATGTACCATGTTTGGTTACATGAGAGAGAACATGCACATTTTCTAATAAACAGTGAAAATATTATATGGTAAAAGGAAATGCAATGATAGATCTAGTCGGTCATATCTGCAGCATAGAGATTTCAGGTATATAAAGTTTGCAGTAGCAAATTACATGGGATAACAATATGGATGGAATTTTATGTTTGGCATTTGCTTTATAACCAAGCCAAGAAGGTGCCTTTGTGTGCAAGTCAGCATGAATATATGACAAAACTAACAAGTTACCTTTTAAACAGCCGTAGAAAACAAAGAAAGACATTCAGATTCTTCCGACTGGATGAAGCCTGTTCCTAGTTACAGTCAGACAAGTAGTTCGATGGATTTCAGAAACTATTTATCAAGGGAAGAAAACCTAGAGCCTCTGCCCAAGAACTGGGAGATGGCATACACAGACACAGGCATGATCTACTTCATTGAGTGAGTACAAGTTTGGTATGCTTGTGTGCAATTTAGTTTTGATTGAAGTGACTGAAGGTTTTTTGTTTGTTTAAGAGGATATTATTTTTGCCAGTTAATTTGCCTGTTAAAGGGTTACCAGTCCTTACAAGTTAGGGCACAATCCTGACTTCCTCACCTTCTGATGGTGCCTTGTAGAGCAGATGGGCTACTACCACATCTACAACCCTACTACTCATGGAAACTCAAATGTAGGGGGGAATGATTAGTCCCAGTAGCAGCTGATCACTGCATACTGGCACAGTGATTAGTCCCCTGTTGGGCCTGATGCCATTATATGATGGCAGTGAAACTGACTCAAGACCCAGCAGAATCTGAGAGAGCTCAGCCTCATTTTAGGACTTTCCACTGGCCCCTTCCATTGGACCGCCCATGGGTTCAGTGGCTGACAAGAGGGAGAACTGGGCAAAGAGACACCTCTATCTAATACAGCCCCCCCCCCCAGTTTAGATTAAGGGAGACTTGGATTTTTATGCCCATACCCCAAGAGATACTGTTGGTATGTTCTAAAGAAAGGTTAATTTGAAGGAAAGGGCAATTGTTTTGCATTTTTCTATTATAAGGACATTTTTTCTCTCTCTCTCTCTCTGAAAAAAGTATTTCCCAAAATTGAAGGTCTATGTAGATTGTTCAGGACAAGCTTCCTTTTATAGGAGGCATTTCCGTAAATATCCATATTTAAATATGTGACAAGTTAATCAGTGAATCTTACAAAAATAATTTAAAGCTTTCATTCTTAAAGTTGTATCTTCTTAGTACAAGTATTAGCCTGTCTGCCAATTTAGAGATAGTAAGGTCACCCCATAAAGCCTTCAGTTATGTAAATATTTTGAGAACACAGTGCTGCATTTTGAAAAATAGATCTCTATCTTTTCTGGCCTTTATGGTACAAAATTGCACCATTCCATATCTTAAATGACACAAGAGATTATGTATCTTCACATAGGAATAAGTTCTTAAAAGCAAGATGAATAGAGTATGTTTTTATGTCTATTTCCAAGAGAGCCAGGAGGGACATGTGTATTTTTGTTTCAGTAGGTCTGTTTGTTCTCTGCTGAACTTACACATACACCTACGCAGTTTCATGGAACCACTAGATTCATCATGCATTGAATGCTAAGTTACCAGCATTTCTTGACAACTGTAACCTAGGTTAACCTTCACGCAAAAGATGCCTGCTGTTTTGTAGCAATAACAGCATGAACTGTGACCATGAAACATAAACCTGAAACCATTTGTGGCTGATTATTATTTCATTCCTTGCGTGAATTGTTACTTCACAACTATACAAAAGAACATGATTCAAACATGTCAAAATGTATCATTTTCCCTCTTTGGCCTCTTCATCACAAATAACATTGGTGGTATTTTTCAAACAATTACAAAACACAGTTGCGTTTTGCAGTTAGTTTTCTATTTTGGAATATTTGTATAAGTGGGAATTAATTCCTTAGGAATCTTTTTTCCACAAAACCTATCTTCATACAAGCTCCAGTTCCACAAATGGAGCAACTGTGTGCCATGGATCTTTTGCTCTCAGTTAGCTCTTTGCTGTGAGGGATATTGCCTATGTGATTGCATGTTTGTGTAACCCACATCCACGTTAGACTGCGTAATAGGGAAGAATCTGTATGTGATGGGGACTTTTGTAAACAATCTTTAACTAGATCCTTTGCGTCCCACAGTCACAACACCAAAACTACCACCTGGCTGGATCCTCGCCTTTGTAAAAAAGCCAAAGCTCCCGAAGACTGTGAAGATGGAGGTGAGAAACTCAGAATCCTGTTACTTAAGTAGGGTTCAGTTCAGCTCTGGTTGAAATTGCAAAAGTACTTTTGGTTTTAATACCCATACAAGTAAACTGCACATTTGAATATAATTTGTCAGAAAAGTTATCTTACCCACAAATTAAAACTATCTAGCAACTTGGTTCTAGCTAATCATCCTAGTGTAGTTTGTAATAAGAGAAGGCTGTGAAAAACCTGGGCTTCAGAGCAATGATGCAGTTCTGTGTAGTCTCAGGCATTATTGATATGTACAAAGCTGAGCTGAGGCTCCAATACTTTGGCCACCTCATGAGAAGAGGAGACTCCCTGAAAAAGACCCTGATGTTGGGAAAGATTGAGGGCACAAGGAGAAGGGGATGACAGAGGATGAGATGGTTGGACAGTGTTGTCAAAGCTACCAGCATGAGTTTGACCAAACTGCGGGAGGTAGTGGAAGACAGGAGTGCCTGGCGTGCTCTGGTCCATGGGGTCATGAAGAGTCAGACACGACTAAACAACAACAACAACAATCCAGGCACAATAAAAGGAGCTTCAGCATTTTCTAACCCAAGCTTAGTCCTGAAGGCAAAGGCAGAACTGGTTACTTGATTGTTAACACCTTTGGCAACATCAGAGGGAAGTGGTAATGTAGCAGCTGTGTTTACCTCCTCCATTAACATATAAATGCAACATTTTCTAGCATAAAAGAACAGCATACAAGTGAAATGTGTAGGCAGGAGGTATGTGAGGGTGGCCTTATGTCATGATAAATTATTTTAAAGTGAGACTACAAGAACTGCTTTTGTTCTAGAATGAGTTTTTTTTAATCCTACAATGAAATGAGTGAGGAAATGCAGCATGCCCAGCCACAGTTAATTTCAGTATTTGCAAGTAAGAAATATAAGAAATAGATCTGCAGTATGAAATCCCATTGGATGAATTGAAGTAGATAAGGCAAAAATAAATAAATAATCCACAGCAAACCATTGGTATTTAAATGTAAATATAATCTATAATTAATAAACTCCATTGTTCTTTTCCAATTACAGAGCTTCCATATGGTTGGGAGAAAATAGAAGATCCTCAGTATGGAACATACTATGTTGAGTAAGTTTTCTCACGCTTCTTCATAGCTCGATTTTATGATCTCATAGAGAAACATAGCATGATATGTAAACAAGTGCAAAGTTCTACTTTTTGTTTTTTAATAACAAATAAATAAATAATTTTTTTTTATTTCTACCCCGCCCATCTGGCTGGGTTTCCCCAGCCACTCTGGGTGGCTTTCAACATAACATTAAAAACAGAATAAAACTTCAAACATTAAAAACTTCCCTAAGTTCTATTGTGCTTAAAAACCATTATTAGGAGGCCAATATTTAGTTAATGTATCCACGTATCTCCCAGAAGAATCGAGTAACATCTGGACATACAAAGTATGCATTCGTGTTCCATAGATGGATAGATACATACATTCCTACAGCAAGTGAAGCAGTAGTGTGTTCTTAGCTTTCTGTCCACAACTGAGTGCCTGTTTTGTTTTTGTTTTTTGACAAATGCCCTACTTTGTCAATAGTATTACATAGGACAGAGATGGGAAACTTCCAGTGTGGGAGCTAAATTGTTTATTTGGTTTAGTTTATTTAAAGGCATTTCTAAACTGCTTGTTATTTAAATATCTCTGAATGGTCTACAAAAATATAGCAAAAGCAATATTGGAAAAGCAAAGTCAGTTAAGGAGAATACCCTAGATTTTGGCATTGAAAGCCACTGAAAAATCAGGCAAGAATAACAGGGTTGCTTCAGTACATCTGAAACTCTCCAAAGCACATTTTGATTCTCTGAAACATGATCTTTCTCAAAATAGCTTAAATATCTCTTATAACTATCCTTATAGTTCTGCATGTTTCTATTTAAATACAAAATACTACACCTTACTATCTTGCGATGGTTATACAACAAGCACCCTGGATAAAGCATGGCTTATTTTAGCACAGATCGTGAGATGCTTTTATTGTGTCCTTGATTCAATATCTCCACTGCACTGTAAGTAACAAACAAAAATCAAAGCTAGATGACGTATTAGGACTACCCAGGTCACTCTTCCTCAGCACTTAATGCCCGGTTTTAAAGTAATCTGTTCTGGAAAATTGATTGTGAGTTTTATGTAGAAATGCTGGCATGTTAGTCTTATTACAGTTAATATTTCCTCCTCAAGCTCTAGTTTGACTTCCTTATAAAAGTGCTCCTCTATAACAGCATTCAGGATAATTAGAGACTACTTTATTTCATACAGGAAAAAGAAACGTGTTTTCTGTAATATGTCCATAAATTCCTGTGTTTAGAAGTGCAGATGTGAGTCTGGAAGGTTCTAAAGTTTGAGCAGAGACCAGTTTTTGGAGGAAGATTAGTGTTTGGTAAATTGAATCATTGCACTAATTATTGCACTGTACTTCAGAGAATATCACAAGGCCTTGTCCATGATAGAGAGATAAGAGTGTGTGTATGTGTGATTCAAAAATGAAATTGCTACTAGTATTATTAATATAAGCACATACACATAGAAAGCTGCCTTGTGCTAAATCAAACCATTGTCCATCTAGCTCAGTATTGTCTACACTGCCTGGCAGTGGCTCTTAGGATTTCAGCCAGGAGATTCACCAGCCGTACCTGGGGATGCTAGAGATTTAACCTGGGACCTTCTGCATGCAAGGCAGATGCTCTACCGGTGACCTATGGCACTTCCCTGATCTCGTCCTGTCATTGATTCTTAATGTCATTCAGAAATAATAAACCGATGCAAATCAAGGAAATGTTGGTCACTGTCAATCCTATTAGATATGCTATATAAGTGCAGAAAAACGTTTTAAAGATGTGTGATTTTGCATGGCTGTCGTTGTGTTCAACAAGTATCTGGCATGAAATATATTGCTCTGGGAAGAATCCTGAAAATCTCAACTTCCAGTTGAGGGAGTTCTGTTTATACAGGGTTTTCATAGATGTAAGCTTGGTGACATGTGTATGTCAGATTGCGGATCTTGGCCACACATGGCCCAAGAACAAACGACTTCCTCTGATTTAGGATATACTCATATGTTGCATAGGAATTCAAGGCCTGTAAGCAGCAAATGAGATATACATTGGAGAGGTTGATCTTTTAATAGGCTCTCCCAGGATGTTTTGAAAGCTCTGATTATACTCTGATGCCTTTTTAAGCATAGCAAGCTTTAAGTTATGAATTACTATCTTTAGACCAGATTATTTTGTGTCTTATTTTGATGCTAGCTATCAGAAGTAACACAGCAGCAGTTGTCTGTTATGAACAATATCTGCCAATGACATAGACATAGATTTAACTTTTATTGTAGGATTTAGAGAAGTTATGGTGGAGTAGATAGAGTGTTGGCTTACATTTCATGCCCTCACTCTGTCATGAGCCCTCTGGAGATATCACAGAGGTGATGGGCAGATCCTGTAAAGGTGAGGGAATCAGGGAACTGGAACTAGATGACCCAAAGGATGAGAAATTGAGAATGTCAGAGCTGGTGGAGGGGGCCAGTGATCAATAGAGTCAGGAGTTTGATTCTGGTGAAGGTTCAAGCAGGTTGTCAGAGAAGTGTCTCACCCCTGTGATATCAGTCAGGCACCTCCTATAGGGTCTGTGCAGCTGCTGGTTCCTCTTATCAGTAAGGAACCTCCTCAAGGAGAGTAAGTTGGATACAGAACTGGCACCAAGTACATTGAAACAAACCCCGCAGGACCAACCCACTAGCAGATGTGCCCATTTGCTTGCCTAGAGCACAAACAACTGTTATTTGCCATGCTAAGTCTTGTGCTCACCTTATCTTCAAAAAGAAGAGGCAGGGTGTGTGTAGCTTGTTGGATCAATGTTTCAGCTTAGCCATGCAGTTCACCTGCTGTACCTTTAATTCTTGCCTGACTATGTACTTCTCAAATATACCACGGTATGCATTTAAGAATTTGGCAGAACGTAATCCTGAGTTTGAGTTCTTCATCTGGCAATGAATTCCAGAACACATTCGCCATAAGGCTCACTTTGTCAGTTCATTCTCTCTTAACCTACCTCACACAGCTGTATGGACAAATGGAACTGCTATGTGTATGTCACCATGTGGTCTTTGGAGGAAGGATGAGATATGAATGGGAGCAATAAATGGGAACTAGAACGCATTGTCTGGTTATCCATTTATTTGGCTTTCATGGCACCTTTTGAGGAAGCTGTGATTAAATTTCTATAACATTTGTTTTATAAATGAAAGCATGTGATCTACGCTCCTAAATCTATGACTGGAATAGCTCATCTGCAGTCAATAGTTCTTTTTTCTTTCTTTTTTAAGGTACTAGGATTTCTCAACCTGAATGCTTATAGGAAAAGGTCACAAGAGTTCTATTATCTTTAATTACAGAGAAGTGTTCTGATGTAATACCTTCCAATGTTATATATTTAATGTGTCAGAATAATTATATATATATTTAATGAGCACGTGGTATGCTACGGGTACAAAGTAACATGAAAATGCCTCTACTTAAGAAATATGTGACTTGATTCCCAGACTGGTAGAGATTGATTGTAATCTGCAGTAACTTGAATAGAAGCCAATAAAAGCTAGCCATAACTGTTCCAGACAAAGATTATTATTGCTGTCAATGAGACTTAAAATTATCTGCATTGGTTCTTCAGCACAGTACGACTGCATCTTGTGCACATTTAACTTGCAAGATTTCAACCACCCTCAATTAAAGGTAAGCTGGTTGAAATTGTGCAAGTTAAATCCAAGCAAGGTGAAGCTCTTAAAAACTCTTTATGCTGGGTCCCTTTGGCGTTATCTAGTGTGGCAAGAGCTTTTAAGCTCTCCACTCTGCTTCCAAGGTCCACTCAGCGCACTGGCTGTGTGATGCTTTTGCGAGGCCACCCATGTTGCTGCAAGAGTATCCCCGGCTTCCTACAGCTGGCACATTGAGTTGGCCTTGCTCCTCAAGCAAAGCAGAATCTGCTTGGGTTACTTGGTGCAGAAACAGCTTTTAAGCTCTCCATCATGCTTGCTGGGCAAGGCCCGCTTGGTGTGCAAGCTCTGGGAATACTGGCAATTCCTTCTGTCTCCTCCTCACCCATGAGCCATGGGGTGACTCCAAATGTTTGGGTATATGTGGTTTTCATGTATATGTGGAACCCTTGGAACAAAACCCCTGTGTAAGATGCTATCGTACTGTAATAATTTTACTGTGCATTCAGATACTGCTAAGAAGTAAACTTGGAATTTTGCAAACCACTAGCTGTTTTCTCTTGAATTACATGATTAAAGCTTCAAAGTATCATAATGAGATTCAGCCAGCTTCCTAGTCAAAACTTACATTTCTTTAAAAACCTGAAGAAGCAGATATTAAACTTGAAGTCAATATTGGTTTATTCATTTTATTTACATTTTATCATTACAATAACTACCGAATTTTTCACCCCATAGGACGCACTTTTTCCCCTCCAAAAATGAAGGGGAAATGTGTGTGCGTCCTATGGGGCGAATGCAGGCTTTCGCTGAAGCCTGGAGAGCGAGAGGCATTGGTGCGCACTGACCCCTCTCGCTCTCCAGGCTTCAGGAAGCTATCCGCAAGCCTTGCAAGCCCGGCGGGAGTTCCCGCGGGCTCACAAGGCTTGCGGCCAGCAGCCTGCAGCCCCGGCAAGTGTCCGCAAGCCTTGCGCACCCGGCGCGAGGCCCCGCCGGGCGCGCGAGGCTTGGGGCGGCAGCCTGCAGCCTGAAGCACGCGGAGCCCTCCAGAGGGTGCCCCGTGCTCCGGGCAGGTGTGCGCAAGGCTTGGGGCGGCAGCCGCAGCTGGGGGGGGGGATAATTTTTTTTTATTCATTTCCCCCCCAAAAAAACCGAGGTGCGTCCTATGGGCCGGTGCGCCCTATAGGACGAAAAATACGGTAATAGAGAAAAGAAAATATAACTGAACAATTTCACAGCTTCCTATATCACAGCTTTTAAGATAACAAACAATAAAGACAAGCCATGTATGAGTTAATGTCTGAGTCCTTCTATAAATGACCATGTGTTCAATGGGGTCTTGATTCTCTCTTTTGTCTTTTGATATACGGAATAAACAGAAACAATAAAATAGTGAATTTATCTCTATCATTTTAGCCTTGAGTTTTTTAAACAAGACTCCTAAGTTTCTCATCCATCAGTATGGTCCACACTCAGTATTTTATGAAAAATATTTCACAATTAAATTTTCACTGATGTCTTGTATATTTTTTCAGTCATATTAACCAGAAAACCCAGTTTGAAAATCCAGTTTTGGAAGCCAAACGGAAAAAACAGCTAGGACAGACGGATGGAGGCCCTTCAAATCCAGGTACTGGTTTCAATGGCAGCTTTACATGTTGAACATAGTCGTGTTAGCTTTCATTATCACACAGGGAAAGAATTGTCAGATAATTTTAACAGATATTTTAGAAAATATTTTCAAACCATTAAGTACTACTTTATTAATCTCACCAATGAGTGGTTTGTGTTTATTTTTGTAGCTTATTTATCTATCTTTCAGAAACTATTAGCATAAATATTTTTCCATCTTATAGTGCACTTTATGTGCAATACTATACCTAAGCTTTTGTTGGTGAATGCAGGATGTGCCATCTGCTGCTATTACTGCTGCTTGAAAGTGAAGCTGAGGCTTGCTTTGGATTCCTATTCAAAGATCCCTCATACTAAACACCCCTCGGTTGGGGCCTTTGGGAGTTGGAGTCCACCATCATCTGAAGGTCCTCATTTGTATTTAGAAGCTTTGTGCTACATTGAGTTTCCTATAGACATGACGTATGTGTAAAATGTTTAAAGACTGAAATAATAATTACATTTTCAACACACAACGTGACAATTTGAAAATATGCAAATGACACTGCTTCCATTTGAAGGCTTTATGTTTTATACACACATTGTCATAGGTATGCATTAGTACCCCATAAGACAGTATTGCTGTGCTGTATATTTATAACAATCTCTGCAGTTGAGACAAATTGGTGGTCTTATAGCTGCATAATGAGCTTGAGGCATCCTAAAACCATTCGTTGTAATCAGCTTGGCCGCTCCATAGTGTGGATGGACAGACCGTGATTTGGCTATCTGGACACAAGATGAAGATGGAGCAGCAAGTGTGTAGCTTCAGGTCTTCTGGTTCCTGCCTTCAGTTCTAATCACAGCATTTGATAAACAGTTATGGCCCAGCCATACTGCTGGCATCAAACATAGGATAACTGGAACAGTCACAATCTCCAGTTGTCTTTTGTGTTAACATGAAACTCAAAAGGTTCTTTTCTTTCTTAGCATTATCCTTTTAACCAGATAAAGGCAAATCCATACTTAGCTTGGCTACCCCCCTACCCCCCGGGCTGGAACTGGAGCTGCTATTTCATTGGTTATGACTTCACATTTGATTTCTGCTATGAAGATTTATTTCTAATCTTATTCCAAATGCTATATTTCCCCCCCGCACCTCCTTTGTTGCTTTTATTTGACTATTCTTGCAGTCATTTTTCTTGTTAGATTGTGTATTACTGCTATATTAGTTAGCTTTAGCTGCAGCCCCAATTATTGAATGACTATATGGGGAACCCTTTTGCTTGGCTGCAGAACCAGTGAAGTCTCTCTTCACCCGAGACCCATCCCAGTTGATAGGAGCACTCATACGGACATCATTGAAGAAAAGCAATATGGGCTTTGGCTTCACAATCATTGGTGGAGACAGACCAGATGAGTTTCTGCAGGTGAAGAATGTACTGAAAGATGGACCAGCTGCACAGGATGGCAAAATTGCACCAGGTGAATTAAGGGTCCCCCCCCAATATTTATTTTGCAATTTGGACAAATGGTGATACAAAGATTATGAAAACAGATGGTGAAAACAATTCAGTGATGGTACTGTTGAAGTTTGCTGCTGTGTGTTTCAAAAGTTTCATTACAAGTGAAAATGAAGTAACAAAGTGTTTAAAGGAAGCACCTGTCTTCTGTATTGCATCTCCTTATCTAGCTATGTTTGCTGCCGTTACTCTTTTCTGTTCAGAAGACTAAAGTAGATTTAAAAAGATTAACATTTGTGCTTTTCAGTCTTTTATTCTTTTGGCTCTTCGGACTCCAGTTTAAGACCAGGGTAGGTTGCAGCTGCTGTAGATTCCTTCAGGATTTTCTAAATTTAGTTGCTACATTCTTAGCCATGCATGACATAACATCAGGCTTATTGCATGCTATTCTGGTGGTGTAGGAGTTCTTGTGCAAGATTTTTTTAATCGGTTTTTTGTGTCTTTGGCCATTTTGCAGATGTTTAATACATGTTTAAAATGAATATAGAGAACCACAAAATAAGTAGTTGAACATTGGTGCATTCTGTTACGAAGTACATCCAGTGTTCCAGATCATTTATTTGTTTCACAATTACATAAGAATCACTTTTTAAAAAAATGTATAAATGCTTCTCTATATAATTGACCGGTAAACACAGGTTCAGAATCTTTAGAACCAGTTCATTCATTGAATAGTCATAATTTTGTAAGTACAGCCACATATTGTGTACGGTTGCATCTAACACTCATTTAACTTGCATGATTTCAACCATACATTGTTGAAAGCAGGCTGGTTGGTATTGTGCAAGATAAATCCAAGCCAGGTGGAGAGCTTAAAAGCTCTTTTTGCGCCAGGCTCACTTGGAGTTTCCTGGCACATAAAAAGCTTTTAAGCTCTCCACCTTGCTTTTTTGTTCCAAAGTGGTTTGTGGAGGGCGGAAGTCCAGTGTAAAGCATAATGACCATCATCATTATCACCTTTTTCCTGGTTGTTCCAAAGTTCTTGGGTGTGGTGTGGCATCATCATTATCAATATCATCACCTTTTTCCGGCTTGTTCCCAAAGGGCAGCTGGGCAGGGCAGGGCAGAGGCGTTATCATTGTCATCATTATGATCATTATGACTTACCACTACTACTATCATCATTATTATTATCTCCTTTTTCTTGATTGTTCCCAAGTTGTTTTGTTTCATAGGGAGGGGCATTTCAGAGGCATTTTTATCCTCATCACCTTTTCCTCCTGCCAGGAGGGATTGTTCCCAAGTTGTTTGGGGAGGAGAGAACACAGTGCAAAGGCGAAAACATTAATTTTGTTATAATCTCCTCATACACCCCTAATTTTGAGAAGCATATATATGACATTCTGCCTCTAATATCACACTTATTATTGGCCAGTATTGTTCAGCTGCTATTCTGGTGAGTTGACTTTTATGTATTTTAGGTGTATTGTATTCTTTTCTATTCCATAAAGATTTTTTTAAAAAAAATACTTACCAGCTATCATTAAGGGGTCATTTGTTTTTGTTTTCTTGACTATGCATGGTATGGCTGGCTGTAGCTATTGAATATGTTTACTGGATTCAGTTATGTTCTAATTTTCTGTCTAACTTACAGCAGCACACCAGGAGCAGATGGCATAAGTACCAAGACTTAATAGTGTCTGGAAAAGCAGAAAGATTTTTCAAACTTTTAATCCATTTGTTCATATTTGAACAATCCATTTGTTCATATTTGAACAATTTTATGTTCCTGTGTCTTTTCTTGCAGGTTGTATTAGGTTGTATCTAGTGTTAGTCCTACTTGGAGTAGACCCCTTGAAATTATGGACACTACTAACGTAGGTCCATTAATTTCAATGTGTCTACTCTAAATAGAACTTAGAGGGATATAATAGCTTAGTTGGTAGAGCATGAGATTTTTAATCTCAGGGTCATGGGTTTGAGCCCCACATTGGGCAAAATATTCCTGCCTTGCAGGGGGTTGGACTAAATGGCCCTCACACTCCCTTCCAACTCTACAATTATTTGATTCTTTCGCAAGCAGCGGCCATTTTGTGTTAGGCCACACCCTTAGTGGCCGTCATTTGTGACTGGTACCCTCAGAATTTTTTCAAAATTTCATATGTGCCCACCAACCCAAAAGGCTTTCTTCTCTTATGGCAACGACAGTGCCCTCTCGAGGTAGAAATCTGTTGAGAGTTGTACTCTTCATTTGTACAGTTTATGACTTGCTTGTCCTCTGTGTAATGTTCTGATAAGTCTTACATAAAGGTCTTCCTGCTACATAGTTTTTAAAAATCATTTGGGGAGAGTAAACATATGAACACCTTGCCCTAAACATGTATTTCATTGTAAAAGAAAACATTCCATAATGCATTTTTTTTTTTCATTTGTTTGGAAATAAACTTTAAAAAGCTTTGGAGAAAAATGAGGAAACCCCACCCCATTCCTGCCCCCCTTGACCTTCACATCTGTGATCCAGACTTTTCTTTCTGTGTTTGAGAGCTTGGTTTTCTCTATTTTTGCTCAGAGCAGAGTGACTACCTTCCTAGAGTTCTCTTCTGACCAGCAGAAAAACAGAAAAACAGCAGTTTATGGAATGTTCTCTTTGAGTCACTCTCCACATTGAACATTAGCACCTTTTGTCTTTTTTCTCAGACAGGTTCTTCCTTTTCATGCTGTTGCTTTCATATTTTGTTTAGAAGGTTGTGACCCTCATTTCTAGTCTCTATAATCTTTTTTCCTTACTTCCACACACATCTAATTACTGGGCAGATGTCTTAGATTGTTAGATCTGAATCGTGTGAAATTCCATTGCAATAAGTCATAGATAAAAAAAGCCAGTAAGAATTCATTTGGTTTACTGGCTTGCTTACAAGGAGGGCTGTTTGCGAAGTTGTCCATCATCAGACTGGGCATATGGTATGATAGCATTTATCAGATTCTACTGATTTTTCTTCTGTAGAGTTCAACGATGCATGTTCTCCATACTTGCTTTTGTGTTCTTAAAAGGCAAAATTATTTATGAAATAAGTTTAATATGGAAAAAAACTTGTATGACTTTTTTCAGTGACAATACATGGAAGCTAGAAGAGTAGTCTATTTCTTTTGAAATGTGTTAGAATGTATGAAGTAAAGTAAACTATATGCTTACTGTTACATGTACACTACTTCCATTTTGAAACCCACTGATTCCCTTTTGAAATTGCAAGAGTCTGCTGCAGATTAAGCTTTATATATTTAGAACTGTGTGATCTTATCAGAGCCAAAACACAGATTACATGCAAGAGAAATCCTGCCTTGTGCTGCAAATGAGCAAAAGGAAATAATGCTATCTTTCTTCGCTAGTATTTTGAGTATTTTCCAGTTTTTTTCGTTAGAGAGATTACTAACCTCCTGATCATGCTAAGGTATGGGAATGATGTTTATTTGTATTAACAGTGTCCTGTTTGCTTTTAACAGGTGATGTCATTGTGGACATAAATGGCACGTGTGTCTTGGGCCATACCCATGCTGATGTTGTCCAGATGTTTCAATTGGTTCCTGTCAACCAGTATGTGAATATGACTCTGTGTCGTGGATACCCTCTTCCTGATGAAAATGAGGACCCTGTTGTAGATATTGTTACAGCCACTCCTGTCTTAAATGGTCAGCAAATAGTAAAAGGGGATACTTGTATGATCAACCAAGAGTTAATACCCGGAACAATGGTTTTGGACCAGAATGGAAAGCCAGGGCATATCTTACTCAATGGACGCTTGAATGGCCCTTCCACAGACCTCAACGAACAGAGGGCCTCAGTGTCTTCTTCAGGATGCTCTCAAGCAGAACTGGTCACAATTCCTCTGATCAAGGGACCTAAAGGTTTTGGATTTGCAATAGCTGACAGCCCTGTAGGGCAGAAGGTGAAGATGATCTTAGATAGCCAGTGGTGCCATGGTCTTCAGAAAGGGGATATAATTAAAGAGATTTATCATCAGAATGTGCAGAACTTAACTCACCTTCAGGTGGTAGAAGTACTGAAGCAGTTTCCAGTTGGAGCAGAAGTGCCACTGCTTATCCTAAGGGGAGGTAGGTAATGACATTTTTATGTATTTTAAAATATCTGTCACTTTTAAGCACTGTGTAATGGCGTAAATGTAAGTTTATCACTCTTTTGCACTGTGTATTTTTATATTTATGGGTGATAATAAAAGTAGAAAATGTCATACTCTCTCTTTTCATTTTTTTAAAAAAGATACTAAGAATTGTGAAACACTGTAAGATCTTTTTTTCAACATACACTGTTTTAATACATGTTGATAGTTTAAATCAGTGTGGTTTTGACAGGTTCATTCTACCTTGAAAATGAAGTGCAGTTGTCCAAGCAGACAAAATCCTGCTTCTCAGGAGCCAACATGCAAAATTTGATTATGCAGTCTTAAGAGATGTCCAAATGTATAGTGAACAAACAGCTTTCCAAAATATATTGTAGATATAATACATGAAAGGTGAATACTTGAGTACTGCCAGATAAGAACTTCACTTGTGGTTTCCTGGTTTGCCTTTCATTTGTCTTGATCTACTGTCTGTCCTTGTCTGGTTGCTTATTTTGGCTTCTTAACTTCACCTTGCCGAGGGTCACATAATCAAGTGTTAAGCATAAGTGTAAGCTTTCTTTTACTGGTGGGCTCTGCATTGTCATAAAGTACTATTTGTGATATCAGTTTGTCCAACTTGCCAGGTCACTTCAGCTCTAAGTGATCTTGGTTAAAGTGGCTAAATAATACAAATCCCTCTATTGATCTTGCATATATTTATATACAACTTTTGGGGGAGTTCAGATTTGGAATTGCCCTCAGTGTGAAAACTGACTGATAGGATTCACTTTTCCTGTGGTAAGGAAAATTCCTTTTTTGCAACATGTTTTGGCCATCTGTTACATGGTTAGCCTAGGTACTAATGTTAACTATAGATCGTTGTCCCCTCCACCCTTGGGTGGGTGGGTGGGTGGGTAGGTGGTGAAGGCAGAGGGAACACTCCAGTGGAAATATCAATTTCTATTTATTGTGTTTTTCAGAGGTTTAGCTGTATTGCAGCAAAAACATCTGAGAGTCCCATGACTTCTTAAAGACTAAGAAATTCATGGACTAAAGTTCACGTCATTAGATACTTCAAATAAAGTGGACTCTAGTCTACAAAAGCTTATAACTTAATACGTTTGTTCATATTAAAGGTGCCACAATATTCTTTTTTCTTCCTGTACTATACCTGTAAGCTTTTCTTTCTGTTGAAAAGCTGATATGCTCCCTGTCCCTCTTCAGCTCAATGGTTGATTACTAAGAAGATAAACACATTTTTATTGTACTTAATTGTATGAGGCACCTAGAACATTTAAAATAAATGTTGGAATAAAAGGATTTTGAATTCTCCTGTGATAATGGAAAACATATGTATTAATTTATACCACTCTGTCTGGGGCAGATGAACTTGTTCCATGGTTCTTGGAACAAATTGAAAGATGCTGATTTACTGAAAACAACCTGTTTATAATGCCATCTGTTTGTAGGTTCACTGATTCTTATGTCTATTTTCAAAATGTTCAGGAAGTTGGGATTAATTGCTACCTAAAGTGCAATTAAGCCATGTTACTGTTGACCTGTTTTTGGAATCTACTTTGTTATCTGAGCTATACTGTCATGGTTCAAGTTATAATACTAGCCAGACACCTGAATTTACTGCAGAATTCATTAACTATTGTGATTTTAGTAGTAGGCTTTTAGAAGGCTTTTTTGTGAGGAGAACAAATTAAATTATAGAACGGATTTTTCTATAATGTAAAATTAACCAAAACAGAACTCTTCGAGTTCTTGGAAAAAACTTGTGCTGCTCTTTATTATCTTAAAAACTGCAGTAGAAATAAGACCTCTTTGGTAGGGATGTGTAAGGTTATAGGTGGCCTGCTCACTAGAAACCTGGAACACTTTCTCCTTGGCAAGTTTACAAGTGGATTTGTGAATGCTTGGACAAGACCTCTAGAATACAGAGTTCTAACCTGCCAGATGAGTATAGCGGATATAGAAAACTGTAGAATATAGTGGTGTGATGGGTTATATTAACATTTATTCTCTATTTTAGGCCCTTCCTCACCTACTAAAAGTTCCAATGTTGTGAGTATTGATAATGTGAGTATTGATCAGAGCTGTTTGAATTGACTGCAATTTTTTTGTTCATAAAGTAAGTTGATGATAATTCAGACTAGCTCTTTTAGAGCCCTCCAGGCAGGGCTGTCTGAAGCATATGTGGTGCCGGGGTGCAAAGATCCGCCCATGCCCCCCCCCCAGTTGCCCAGTCCCAGGTGCGCAGGAGAGGGCGGAGCTGGCTGGCCGGCCGCCTCAGTGTCTCACTGGCTCAGTCGCCCCCAAACTCTTGGCACAGAACCCGCACAAGGCTCACAGCAGAAGAGCCCGCTGCAGTGCTCCAACTGATGGGCAGGCTCTTCCCTGGACTCTCGGCCTGGCGCCCCTGAGAGCCCGGCACCTGGGTGTCCCACACCCCTAGCGCCAATGGGTAAGACGGCCCTGCCCCAGGTTCCTTTTGAGGTATAAGTTTTGCTCTCACTTCTACATAAGAATGGTGTGCAGTGAAAAACATCTCTCTCTGCTAAGGATTTGTGGTGGAAGACTGACATAAAATTTAAGTTGTACAAAAGCTGCTAGCCTCCACTGGTGTTTCTTAAATTTGGGTGAAATTATTAATATATCTCCCTTAACTTTTGTAAAGGGCAACTTATTCCTAAATTTCTGAGTGTAGTAAAAATCCCCCCTCCCCATTGGCTTACTTTCTGGTATTAATTTGAGAGGAGAATGAATTTTGCTTGTTGCCTCAACTGCATTAAGTAGTTCCCAAACTCTGTTGTTCATTGGAGTAGATGATAGCAAAGGAAAGGCTGTGTAGATTGAATAGAATCAATGAACTGCCTTTCTGCATTAGAAAACAACCTTTACTTTGTTGTTTTCCTTTACAAGATAGGGAATAGGAAAAGGCCTAGCACAGGTAAGGGCTGGTGAGCATGTTAGCTATGCCACTTAAGGACAAAGTTTAAAACAGTTGTATCGCTAAAACAATTTTTGTGAGTATTAGTGCTGAGCCAAGTGAAAAAGAGATTATGAACCCTTCTTGAACTCTTTACAGTGCACAGTGGTAACTCTTACTTTTAAAATTCTGGGTACACATATTAGGCCTGGCAGTATCAATATATCGCCCAGGACCGGTATGAAGGGCAGAGCGCAATGGCAGCTCCACTCAGCAATATATTGCTGGTGAAACCACCACCATTCCTAAGTCCCTCTGCCTCCAGTGCACTGTGGGAAAAACAGACTGCAGTGACAGCTGAGACAGTTTCACCCCTCCCCATTTGGGGCCAATACAGCTTCTTTCAACATCACGGTTTATCGCCAAACCACATGGCTGGTGATACATTATAGTGTTGAAAACCTAACATCGCCCAGCCCTAACACATATAAAATATATGTCAGCATCCTAGTAGAAGAGTGTGGTCTAATAACTCATGCAAGCACTATCCAGCTTGATTACCCACCAAGATTAATCCAAAAAAGAGTTATGAGCACTTCTTTTATCTTTCAGTGTACCATGTATATTAATCTTCATTGTTTTTTTACCTGTCTCTGAATCTCATTTGTGTGCAAACTGATAAGATGTGATGTTGAAACACATACTTCATATTTGCTTTGCCTTAGTCTTCAGTTTATGGTTTTCAGTAGGATATGCATGCATGCACAAGCACACATTTTTCTTTGCTTTTTTTAATGAAAGTGCTGAATGAGACATGAAAAACGGTTCCTCTCAAGTATAGTTTAAGTAGGGAGACTGGGTTCTTTCATAATTGTCATGACTCCATTTTTTATTGTTACCACTCCTGGCAAAATACTCATCCAGTGAAGAGTATGATTGAATTTCACAAAAATCAATATCTTTCAGGTTGATTAAATGTACTTTTTTCTTATATCTACTCAGAAATTAGAGTAAGAAGCATTGAAAGATTACTTTCATGTATGGTACTTCATAGGGCCTTTTCTCTCATACTCAAAAAAGTAATTTCAGAGTTATGATGAACAAAAATTATGTTTTTGTCCTCTTATGTGAATGCATTTGGTTCATTTTCTATTAGCACAAGAATACTGTTCGGCAACTATTTTTAAAACTAGGAAATCATGTACAGTAAATGATTAGAAGAATCACTAATTTTATTTGAGTAAAGCTCTGAAGAACAGGAACACACTAGCTGATGTACTAAGGTCACTTTTTGAAATCTTTGGAGGAATGTATTAAAATGCACAGGCAGTTTTAACTTCACTAAACATAAACTGAATGCTTAGTGACATCTACTTTGTCAGCTAATTGGTTTTAAAAGGGCAAATTCTTATGCTTATAAACATGTGGAAAGTTTCCAACTGTAAAATCCTTCAGGGATTTTCTCTTGGCAGCCATGAATCTATTCAAATGCTTCTGCAGATGAATATGCGCTCGTTTGCAGACACGTTTCAGGCTTTGTCTCAATCTAGAACAAACATCTTAAAATCAACTAGTTTTATGAAACACTGAAAACGTACATTTGATCTGGAGCAGCCATTTTTGCTGTCACTTCTGCACAGAGTGAGGAGGAATTTTAGAGGGCTTTTACTTTCAGCTGTTTAATTCCTTGTGAATGATTCCCCCTTGTTATTCAGGGGGGACACTGCAACTGTAGCAGCTATTCACACAAGTATACTGTATAGAAAAACAAACTGCCATAGATTGCATGTAGATTAGTTAAATGCAAATGTCAACATTACAACCCACTGTAACCAAGCCATATTTTTCCATTATAGAAGCTATCAGTATTGTAACTGGTTTCATTTACTATATAATGCTTTAAAATATTGCAACAGTTTAACACCTGTTATTTTAGTAATTATTGCAGCAGCTTTATAAAGTAGCTCAGTACTATTATTTCCCTTGTATTATAGTTGGTGGGCTGAGGCGGAGAAAATACCAGCTTGCCTAAGGCCATATAGTGAGCTCAGGGCTAAAGGGAGATTTGGCAACTTCCTAACTCACAATCTTCACTATGCTACATCAAATGCCCCAATTGTGGGGAGGGCATGACAAAACATTACAGGATAAGGACAGGGTAATCTTTGACAGGCCATCATTAATCCTTCTGGGTTTTCCTCCAACCCTCTGGAGCAGATTCAAAGCTGGGGGCACATGAGGAGAGGAGATGGAGGGGAAGTTATATTGTGCAAATGAAACCCTTTCACAAAAGGGACCGCTTTGTGGGATGCAACCCATTATTTTGGTATTTTGCCCATGGTTTCCCCACTTGCCATTTCATTCTCACAACTCTGTGTGGTAGGTTAGGCTGAGAAAAAGGGACCGGCTCAATGCCATCCAGTGAGCTTCAGTGGCACATACTTTCTGAGCTTGCAGCAGAGGTTTTATGTAAAAGAGAGAAAAGCAGAAGTAGATTTGATGTGATGAATTTTTCAGGGACATTGGTAAGTGGAATCTTAAGGGGCTTATGGCCACATGATGTTCTCTGAAGTTATCATTCTTTATTCCACTGTTTTTACTGCTTTCACCTCATGAGTTAACTACAGTGGTGCCTCGGGTTAAGTACTTAATTCGTTCCAGAGGTCCGTCCTTAACCTGAAACTGTTCTTAACCTGAAGACCACTTCAGCTAATGGGGCCTCCTGCTGCTGCCGCACCGCCAGAGCACGATTTCTGTTCTCATCCTGAAGCAAAGTTCTTAACCCGAGGTACTATTTCTGGGTTAGCAGAGACTGTAACCTGAAGTGTATGTAACCTGAAGTGTATGTAACCCGAGGTACCACTGTACTCATATTTAAAGTTTCAAATCAAGGCCATAAACTAAACAACTTGCAAGTTTCAGATCAAGACCATAAACCAGGGGTCACCACCCTGAGGCCCATGGGCTGGAAGCAGCCCACGGAGGTCATTTGACCGGCTCATGAGCTGCCCCTGAACTGAGCCGCCTGCTCTCCCGCTGCGCTAAACTGGCACACTGCAGTGTGGGGACTCGCTTCTGCAGCGTTGAAAATCGTGTCCGCACACGCACCGATGCTGAAAATCGTGGGCGCACACACGATCTGGCCCACGGAGGGATCTCCGCAGGACTGATCCGGCCCAGGCAAGATAAACCTTGCTGATCCCTGCCATAAACTAAATAACGTGCAGTTCTAGATTAACATTTCATTAGAAAACGCTTTCAAATACCACAAGGAGGAATAATCCTTTTAGAAAGCATTAATTGAAGCATGCTTGTTATGAGCTGAGTTGTTACGGTGCTCATTACTGCTTCTCCCACTTGTTTAAGCGAGTTGGTATATTCTTGCAACTTTGTACAAGTGTATATTTCTGGTTTCTCTCTCCCACCCTCTGCAGAAACTAGATAAGCAAGAAAATTCAGGAAGCCAAGAGACCATCAGTGAATCAGCCCCACAACCCATGCCTTTTCCACCCAGTGTTCTAAGGTCAGCGTCCCCAAAGCTAGACCCTTCAGAAGTCTACCTGAAGTCTAAAACACTGTTTGAAGAAAAACGTGAGTACATAGACTTAAGATACATATTGCAGCAAAGCTACCGGAAATGCATTCTGATCTGAGAATTGTCAAGCTCAGTCCTAAAAGGAGGTGTAGTAGAAAATAGTATCTCTAAAGATTAACAGAGTGCTTTTTTCTCCCAATAAATACAGAGGTAAAATAGTTTTTCAGAACAGGTGATTAAGTTCCAGAGTCACTTACTGACTATGTACACTTGAGCAAAAGCTCCTATTTTATAAATTAGGGCACTGCTTTTACCACCAGCTACCCACATACATCGAGCCTTTTGTATTTTAACTGAAACAAATTTTAAAGGGCCTAAGTCCCCTGTCCCCAAATGAGAAACACCAGAAGCACCCAGATGACAGCCATTTTATCTGAATCAATAACTGCACACACATTTCTTAGTTCAGGAGTTTAATTGTATGATCCGTGGAAGATGTAGGTAAGCAAACAAAGATGTGAGTGGGGAAGTAGGCTGCAGTTGCCAATCAGCCCAAGAAAGCAAAGGGAAGAAGAGGGAACTAAATAGCAGGAGCTCACACAATGAAGCAACAAATCATTGAAGAGAGAGATCCAGAGACAATGAAATAAAATACTAGCACTGACAAGAAAAAAGTAACTTAGAACAAGTACTAAAATATTCAGAGGAGATGGTGTTGCTGAGAAATCCAAGACCACACTGCAGCCAGAAAAACTTTCTTGAGTAAGTTCTCCAGCCATCTTGTTACAGCAGACAGCGGCTGTGAGCAACCAGCAGCATTATTTAATGCTGTTTGTATTTGTTTTCAAAGTCGCTATTTTGCCCATCATTTATTGAAATGTACAATGAGTGGTGTGAAAAATGCCAAGATGCTTCAGGCCTTTGAAAAGGAAGAAGAAGCTAGATGTGGCTTTTTAGTAACCCATTGCAGATTCACTATCATCCCTAATGTATAGGTGATTAGGAAGTTATGACAAGAAAGTATATGACATAGGAAAGAAAGCTGACTTATGGGCAGAAACTGGCCCTGGTGGTGGAGGAGATATGGATGGTCCAAAAGGAGGAGGATATTCCAGGCTTCAGTATGTTAAAAACAGGATGATGGATCCTAACATTGGCTTCACCAGGACCCTTAACTTCTCTTTAAACTACTAGACGCCTGCAGGGACTCTTTATATATCTTATTGGACCACCCGACCATAACAACTGAGAAGTCTTAACACACTCTAGCTAAAGCTCATCAGGAATAGGAAATAAATGTTGCCCTCACTGTAATAGCATTACAGAACTGAACCTAAAGCTAAACTATTATAGGCTCTGGTGCGTCACTTCTAGTTCCTAGACATTGCAATTCAGCATCTGACAAAGAGGACTTTAGCCAGTGAAAACTTATGTAATCATAAAGTAAGATGTTTGAAAACATTTATTTCAATTTAGCAAGAGGTGTATTTTGTATTTTATTGTATCTTTGTTTAATATTGTTGCTTTAAAACAGCTTGTACGAACAGATGCAATTATATGGCTGGCTGGCTGCCTGCCTCTGTTTTTAAATTTCATACTAAAACATTAGAAAAGACAAGGTGCATCACTGGTAGGCAAGCATATATGCAATAAATTTCAGTAGAGTTTAAAATCCTTGCATATAGATATGATCAGGGATATGATACAAACTGAGTGGAAGAGAAGGTTCTTTTTGTACAAATTATAAAATTAGTTTGGTTACCATATAGTCACCGTCTCTCTAAACCACCTGAGCTTTGGCCTTAAAATTTATTCCTTAGGTAGCTATAGAGCAGGCATAGGCAAACTCAGCCCTTCAGATGTTTTGGGACTACAACTCCCATCATCCCTAGCTAACAGGACCAGTGGTCAGTGATGATGGAAGTTGTAGTCCCAAAACATCTGGAGGGCCGAGTTTGCCTATGCTTACTATAGAGGGTTGGAACACATGTGATTACCTTCCCTGACCACAGACATATCTCTCTTCTTCAGAAGAAGGGTGTCTCATAATGCTGTTAATATTGTACTCTTTCTCTCAGCAGATATGATACTAATGCAAATATCTTAACACTGCCCCTCAGAAACTTATTAGCCAGCAATGATTTTCATATGTGAAGTAGGCAAGATCAGTAGTCACCTTCTGACATTGACCTAGTTACTGTTTTGTAACTGTCATTAAGATTTTGTTGGACGTCTCATTTCTATTCCATCTTCAGTGTTTTTCCTAATTTTGTCAATAGAAGTTTGATTATAGAACTCCACCAGTTCTGTCCTTAAGATGTGTTTTCATCAGGATTGCATATTATCAGCAGGCATATGAAGGCGGCCCTGTTTAGGGAAGATTTTAATATTTGATGAATTATTGTATTTTAATATTTTGCTGGAAGCCACCCAGAGTGGCTGGGGAAACCCAGCCAGATGGGCGGGGTATAAATTATTATTATTAGTAGTAGTAGTAGTAGTAGTAGTAGTATTATGTGATTAGACAAATTTCTTTTGACAATTAAAACCAATTTTAACTATAAACTCTGAATTAAAATGATGGCTGAAATGCGGTGCTTCAACACCACAACCTAGTGCAGCTTGTAAATATTTATGGGGAAACATTGGACTTACAATATTTTATATCCTGCTGTTAATAGTAATAATAAAAATAAAAATACAATAATAAAATCACAAAGGCACAACTCTTCAGGATCCTTCCCACAGGATGGTCCAACTGGAGCAGAAATAGACATCTGGTGTTATCTTTGTCTGCCTCTCTCATAGTTCCTTCCCAGAGGGCAGCTGGTGGTAGATGATCATGGGAGGGGACAACCTAGTTGAAGCAGGTTCTGTTATATTCTCTTTGACCACCCAGTGGTCCCTATTCAAATCATAGTTATTTTACATTTAAAAAGATGTACATAAATTGATATGGTCTTGTTTCATGCCACTTTACACTCCCTGTATATAGAGATAATATCAGTCAGTGTAAGAAAAAGTCTCAATGAAGCTGGCTCAGAATATTCAGCTGTCACAAGCTGGGAAGTATGAACTCCCATTAAAATTTGTGGCAATTATATGAAGACAGCTACAGAAATCATAATTATCCTGGATTAATACTAATATATGTATCATATTCCTACAAGGAATTACATAATTTTAATGACAGTAAATTCTGGAAGGCTTGTGAATAACCTTGATAAGTTTGCCTTGAAGATAGTCCTATCTGAAGCCCAGTCATTCAGTTGTTTACTAGCATACCTTGCCCACACTTACCTAGGTAAGTTATTTGTGATTCAAAGACAGAACTTTTTTAAAAAAATCTGCCCTGTCACCTGGAAGCAGTCTTTGTCAAAGGCAGCCAGATCACTGGCTTATCACTAGAATTTTCAGAGGGTTAGCCATGTTGGCTTGCTGCAGCAAAAACAATGCACACTAACTAATGTATTAGGTCATAAGCTTTTGTGGATTACCGTTCACTTCTCTAGTCCACAAAAGCTTGTTCCATAATACATTTTTTAGTCTGTAAGGTGCTGCAAGACACTGTTCCCTACCAGCTGAAGAAATTTGCTTACGGTAAAATTTGTTAAAAGGTTAAATCTGAACCTGAACCTGAACCTGCTTCACTTGTCTGACTTAACATTTGTTTTTGATCTACATAATTTGGCTAAGTGGGAAAGTTTTGAGAGAGTTGGTAAAGTGTGCCCCAAGAGTTTGGTTTTAAGCTGGTTCTTAGCAGTTCTTAGGTAGATTCTTATAGCTGCTAGACCTTTTGGAATGTCTAAGTGCCATTTACTGACTTTGTGAAAAGGATAAAGTATTTGTCTAAAAGCTAATACCTATCTTTTTTTGTTTCAAATATAATCTTCACCAGAGCCTACTATAGTTACACTCTCTGAGGTCTTGTTCTCTTCCCAGATTTTACTAACGGAAGTATTGGGAGCAAGATTCAGGATTGTACACTCCCTCCCCTGTCCATCTTACCATGGGAGAAGCGAATGAACCCAGAAAGTTGTTTGGCCATTCACTTGTCTCCGTGATGAGAGGAGCAGGGGAAGGAAGCAGATGAGTCCAAGGCCAACTCCCAACCTCTTCTCTGATAACAGTCTGAAGGGTGTAATAACATCTAAATAGGGCCTAAAACTAAAGTTACCCAAATCTCCTTGTAACTCACATTATTCTGAACTTTTCTTTAGATTTTTCTGAGGCTTTAACAGAGTATTTGTAAATAGTTTGCAGCCATTTTAACCCAAGCTTCCATTTTAACCCATGGCAGTTTAGTTCACTGAGTGGATTAGTTGCGGCTCGAGTGTTTTTCAGTATGTATTTTTTTGTATGTATATTCCGCTGCTGGGGTGTTAGTCTAATTCATGATTTAATACTGCAGGTGTCTTAACATTTAAAATGCTTTCAGAAATGAGCATTTCTTTTTTTAAAAAATCTATAAAACGATTAAGTTTTCATTTTTGCTTATGCTTTTTTGCAATGTGCAAGCATGGCCCAATGCAAACATAACTCTCCCCATCTTATCTTAACTAGCTCCAAATACAAAAGATTTGGATGTTTTTCTTCGAAAGCAAGAGTCTGGCTTTGGCTTCCGTGTTCTTGGAGGAGATGGTCCAGATCAGTCAGTGAGTAAAGACATTAGCTGTTGTAAATCCTATTTGTCCTTAATATTGTCTTCGCTAATCCACAGTTATAAAGTAACTAAATTATCTGTATCTCAGTTGCAATTTGTTTATGCCACTGATAGAATATTTTGCTCTTTTTCATGTTAGTGTAACTGTGCTTGAACAGAATTTTTACAGAAGTTCTGATAATCAGTGGCTAAAATTTAAAAAGAAATACTTTTACCTATGGCTTGATTCGTTGATAGGGAACTCATTAAACCTCTGAAGATGATTTGGGGTGAGAACTATTGGCTTTCTCCATATGAAAGCCATCAAATTTCGAGGCCCTAAAGTCTTGCACACATTTTTTTATCGAAGCAATCAGAAGAAGGGTATCTATACCACTGTGTGTAAAAGACTTCTGGAAGGAGTTTTATCATTTACCAATCACAAGGCAGAAGATAGCTTTTCAAGTAAAACTGAACAGTGAAATTGAGAAAACAATGCAGTCCTCACTGAGGTGATATTTATAAACTTTAGCAATAGATGAGAGACAATATGAACAGACATGCTAAGGTCAAATCTGAATAAGGCGAAATTAATTTATCCAGGCAGAAAACTGCCAAGAAGTACATAATATATTTAACGATTAGCATGTTGTTTATTTATCTGCAAAAGCCAATTTTCTTTGAAAATATATATTTAAAAATTATCATTGCAAAAACTGTGTCTTGATTAGATTACAGTACCAATACAACTAACAGCTACACTGAAAATGTGATGGGTTTAAATTTCAGATGGAATGTGAAGTCCTGAAGGGCCAAATTGCATGATTCATTTAAAGGCCTGTTTGTTGGCAATCCACATCTCCCAGTAAAGTTGAATTTATGCATATACTTGTAGTGAAGTCATTATGTTTCACACTGCCCCTTTCCTCACAAGTGGCAACCAGTGGAGCTGGAGCAGGGAAATGCTGAGTGGAAGGACATCATCTGTATGCTTTAGCTAAACTTTACCAGTCTTGGCCCTTTTTATTTGACAAATTCTGAAGCATTCCTTGTTTCCTCTAGTTGGACACCCCTGCTCTTGTTCTGCATGGGAACACCCAAACGTGCTTATTGTTGGGCTGCTTCCTACATTAGGGCCGGGATCGATAGAGCCCAGTACGTGAGCAGAAATAACTTCAGTGCGTTTGTGTGGGAGGAGTTGGGGTTGTTTGTTTTCTGAATGCATGTCCTCCACGTTGCATTAGACACTGGTCTGGAAGGTCTCCTGATGCTCAGGAACAGTTTTGAATTGGTTGTAAGGGGCTGCAGTGGGAAAGGGAAGCTAGAAAAGCCATAATGCACCCACAGAACACCCCACATGATCCTTCTTCAGTATAAAAAGACCCTTCTGCATTGGAGAGGGTGACTACAATGTTTCATCCTGTCATTTCTAGGGTTGTAAGTGGTGATAAAGGCAAGTAAGCAGAGCTGTGAATCAAAACTCCCATTGATCACGTTTGTTTGTTTTTAGTTTGACATACTCTGCCACATCCCATGGGATTAAGCGTAGATAACTGAGTTAAAACTGTAGTACTCTCAATTGTGGTGCCTGGACCAACATGTATTTCCCTATCCATAGCCACTATCTAAGTTAACTTAGCTTAAAGCACATTAACAGTTTCTGAAAGCTTCAGGACTCAGTCTTTTCAGGGAAAGGGTATTCCATAATGGAGATGCAGCAACTGTGAACATCTCTACGTGTTCTTGAAGTCTTGATGGTACATAGATTGTAAAATTGAATGGGTATTCTAGGCTGAGGTCTTGAGAGTTCATTCTTACATTATCTAAGACTCTAATGCACTAGTGTAATGTGCTTAGAGTGACACATCCCAGACAGAAAGTAGGTTATTGAATTTCGCACCAGCTGATGCTTCTGTGCTTCAAGGCAGCCATAGAGGACATAGTTTTGCAATGCGAGATGCAGATGTTACTTTTCCTGCTGCTTTCGTTTTTGTTAAAACTGATTACACACACATTCACCCTTAAGTGTTGTGGGAACATGGGATTTTGGGGGTGAACCCAGAACAATAAAATATTGTGATGTATGTGCATTCCTTATCCTGCATAACTATTCTGCTTTGCTGTTAGATCTACATTGGAGCCATCATCCCACTGGGTGCAGCAGAAAAAGATGGTAGACTCCGTGCTGCTGACGAGCTGGTATGCATTGATGGTATCCTGGTCAAAGGGAAATCACACAAGCAGGTTCTGGATTTAATGACTAGTGCTGCACGAAATGGCCAAGTGCTGCTGACTGTCCGCAGAAAGATCTTCTTTGGTGGTATGTGCCACATCTGTCAAGCCTGTCTGTTGTACTTGGTATTGCCTCCTGTCCTGGCAGTGATTTAGTGCCAAAGTGTGTTTCCATGTCTCTTACAGGGATGATCCACTCTTCTTATGATCAATTTTATGTAATTTGTGAGAAAGAAATCAAAGTGATGAAGTAAAAACGACCATGTATCGATGTAAGATACTAATAGATTCTTAATGCTTCAGAATTAATACCACAATTGAGGTTTTAAAGAAATTCATACTCAGGGTTTTTTTAAGTAGTCCCACATTAGCTTTCAGTATAGAAATATGATATATTTAATATTGATTCACTTTTGGGAAAGCTTCACATCATTTAAGAGACTGGTAGAAGGGCTTGCTGAACTAGCCCAAGTGGGAATTGCATTCCTGTAGTCAGCTTCTAGCCTGTTTTTAAAAAAGACCTCCCATGAGAAGCTCACTTATTTCTTTGCCTACCCAGCCATTCTTGTATCTGGTACATTAGAAGTACTGCTGAATATTGCTATATGCAATGTATATGCATTCAAATCTTTTTTTTTTTTTTTTTAAAGAAATCCAGTTGATGGAGGTGGCTAGGAATGCCAGCAATTTGCCATGTGCACTGTTGCCTTCCTTATAGCAACAGTATTTTTTTCTTACTGGTGGTGATGGTGGCAGTTACTGTTATGTTGTTGCAACTGGTATTATAGCTCTAGATTAGGGTCATGGCTTAGAACAGAAACAGAAGGCTGAGCTCCCACTGAATTCACAGCTAGAAGTCATTGGAGGTTGGGAGTGGTATGGTTAGCGGGATCAGCTCATATTGTCCATCGTCATGGGCCAGTCCTTCCTCCAGCATTTGCAAAAGTTGGGTTTTCAGCGGCATCTTGCTGATTCCTGCCCCCCCAACTCCGAATACCTGGAAGCTGTTAATGTATTAATATTATGATATGTTTTGATTCCCGTTATGGACACAAGTCAGCAATAAGAGAAGGAAAAGAAAGATGGCAGGCAGCTTCTCTGTCTCCTGTTTAGAATGAAGATGTGTTAAGTAACAAATAGGTTTATATTGTACCTGGTAGCTGCTCTCAGCCTCTCTTATAGAATGAGAAGATCAGTTTGACTGAGAATGTGGGGAGGCCATCTGAAAAGTATGAGTGGATTGACCAAAGAAAAGCACTTTTTGTCTTTGAACCTCAGCCTGTATGACCAGCCTAGATTTTGGCAGTTGGTATGCAAGCCCCCTCCATAGAGGCTGGCCCCTCTCACTGTCCTCGGAGCTTGCTTACCGGTAACCTCCTCTGGCTGATATCCAGACAGACCAGGGAGATTTTGATAGGCGACATTTTCCCAAGCGTGGGTAAAATGCACAACCCCTCTCTCCTGCTTCCGCAGGGGAAAGAAAATAAGTCAGAAATCTATTTACATGATGTTTATTTCTGACATTACAGCACTAGAGAAAAACACGTCCTTTCAGTTCAGTTCTTCCAGCACGTCTGACAAACTTCCTGAACATGCGCACACAGAAGGTTTCAAATTACACTCTTCACAGAGACTTATCCAGCCTGTGAACGTCCTGGGAAATTCTTCTTTCCCACAAATAGGCACATCATGTGATGTCAACAATCTGGCGGTCTGCAGCGGTGATGTTTCCATATACTGACACTTTACAGTACTGGTGCTTATTGTTTCAGTGAGATTACTTAAAGAAAAAGAAATCTTAAGTTGCTCATGAATGGGACCCATTCAAAAGGCACAATAATTTGCTGGCAGTTCCCTTGTTTCTGGGACTCAGGGGCACATGAGATCATTGTTCTTATAAATATTACATTTCTGGAGAGCACTTTATGCAATATCAGCCCTGATTATGATTTTCTGAATGAATAAAAAATTGTTTAAAATAACCTCTTGGCATTCTCTGTGCTAAAAACTGGGGCAATGCCTACTATAGTATGTTTACAAGCACAGTTTGGTGTTGATTTAAACATGGAGAAACACTTCTAAACACATAATTAATGTTTATATTGTTAGTTGTAACATAGCATGTGTTCTTTAATTGTTTAATGATCTGAAATATTAATGTGTTGGGGTGCACTTTTGAATCCATTTTTTGCTTTTAGCTGCTCTGCACATATCTTTTCAATTTATTGGTTGCATGTAAATGTTGTTAATACATCTAGGTACATACTGAGCATCATTCCTGATTCATTCCTCTGTCTATTTCTGTGGTATTCAATAGTAGATAAACAACTAGAAGAAGAATCATCACCCCAAGTTCCCATTTCCTCGCAGAACGGCTCTCCTAGGCTAAACCGAGTAGAGCTACACACCAAGCAATTCCCAGAAGCCTATGATGTTGTGCTGCAACGGAAGGAGAATGAAGGATTTGGCTTTGTGATTCTTACCTCGAAAAACAAGCCACCACCTGGTGGTAAGTACTAAAAAATTGGTTGTCTGCCTTGCTTATCAAGGGAGTTGGGCTGGAGTTGCATCCTTCCATTGTCTGAACTATTTAACATTTACTCCCCAAATAATTTAAGGCTTTACCTCAAGAGTGGGGAACTTCTGGCCTAGAGGCTGAGTGCAGCCCTCCAGGCCTTTTTATATGGCCCTTGAGACTCTTCCTATGCCACATCTCCTCCCCAGAGTCACCCCATCTTTCTAGACCACACCCCTCACCAGCCCTGCATTGCACCTTCCTGGCCTGTTTTTGCTTCGCCTGTAATGTGTCCCTGGACCATGATAAGGTCTGAATGGAGGATGGGGAAACAGCCAAAGTGGCATACAAAGGTGTAATTTGCAGTCATTGCTCTGCTCACTTTTGCTTCTGACGCCAACCACCACTGACATGCAGCTGCCAGAAGGTTGTCCTAAAGGGAATATGGCCCTCAGGCTGAAGAGGGTTTCCCACTCCTTCCTTACAGTCATTCCTTACCTAAAAACATCGGGTGGATGGGTAGAAAGCCCTCAGCAGTTTCTCAAGTTTGTAAAAGGGCCCATGAGTCAAAACATGTCGGCAACCCCTGTTCTGTAGCATACACAGCCTAAGAGTTGTTTCCTCTGAAGTAATACATTTGCTGTGTTTGTACAACCAGTGCTGTCAACTGGAAAGAAATAACGGTCTAGCTGTTGTCACCTATGCTGTGGTAATATCCATAACTGACTATTTCATGTTGCATTAGGGGCTACCCCTTGAAGGTATCTCCGAAACTTCATTTTGTACAAAAACAAGCAGCTGGCCTTGTTGTCTGACCCTGGTTATTCAGAGCATATCTTCCTAGCTTTAAGAAAAAGCTGTACTAGTTTCTTGTGTCTTTCTGGGCTTAATTTGAGGTGCTTATCAGGGCCCCTGTTGCATGGGACTGAGGTATCCCAAGGAATTCCCCCTTCTTTATGGTAATTTGGTAAGGCTCTTTTTCATGCCTATCAGTTTACTGAGTTAATCCATGTGGTGACCAATGATCTGCCCTTTTCTGTTGTGGCACCTGATTTTGGAATGCGTTCTTTGGGGGCAGTCCTCCTAAAACCAATCCCGATGAATATGCTTTATCAGGTGAAAACATTTTAATTGCTTAGGCCCATGGCATTTTAACTTGGAAATGTTTAATCAGTTTTCTATTCTTAGTATTGTTTTAGCCTGCTGGCTGTTTTTATAGTTATCCATCTTAAAAACCCTATGTAATAGGGTAGTAAATTAAATGCAGTCTCAGAAAGCTAGTTGTGCCTCGGACATAGATTTGTGGCATATATAATATAGATGGAAGATTTTTGCAATGTTTCTTTTTTTGGGGGGGGGGAAGCATAGTGTGTTGCATTTAACAACAAATATGACTTAACTCAGGAAAACCAATCAAGCTGGAGTCCATGTGTGCAATAGTGGATTTGTATCCTTACTTGACACTTGAACAAAGATACTCTTGTCAGTAAAACTGACTGTAGATATCTTAACATGTTGGATATCTTAACATGTTTAGACACGATCAGATCAGATCAGATCTGATGTATAGTGAATATGAAGAGTTTCACCTGTTTTATTAATATTAAGCTTCTGTTAAAGGCAAAAGAGTAGGTAAGCCTGGCATTTTCTGGTCAAATGTCAACCAAAAATACATTTAGAAACCTTATTCTTCTAGTACCAAACAATAAAATGTTCATGTTCATTAAGAATATATTTAAAAACAAATTCTCAGCTATATTCTCCTGAACACCTTCAGATTTTCCCTACCTCATATGAATAACTTCGACAAAAAATTCTATATATTTCCCAGAATATTGTTTTAGTAATATTTATTCATAAAATTAAAACAAAATACAGATAATGAGATTGCAGATTTGTTTAAACTCATCCAATATCTTTTTTGTTAAAAATGTTCATTTCTGGATTCCTTTTGGGTACATTGACCATAAATCTTAATCTGTTATTTTCTCAATAGCTGTTCTTTTGGTTGCTGTTAATGGAGTGATTTTTTAAAGTGTGAGAGAGAGAGAGAGAGGGAAAGAGACACTTAGGATTATTTTCATAGTTGACTCTTTCCCCACTTAGTTGCACAGAAAAAAGGCAAGAATATAATGGTTATTTTCAGATTGTATTGTCTGAGACTATGCTTTTAAGAATGATTTGTATGTAAACTGTTTTCTCACAGTACACTTCATGAAGTAGCAAGGAGCAGTGTAAAAAATAGCTATTGCAATGGTACTAGGTCAGTACTTGGAGAGTCATCCCCTTTTTTTAAAAGGCAGTTGCTATGGAAACTATTAGAACTGGAGCTGTCACCCTCTGATGCTGTTGAGTTGATTATGTGCCCTGTTTTAGAAATATGAAATACTATTTTCATGCTGCCTAATCAGTGCTTAGACCACATCAGAAAGGAAATTGTTTTTGATAACTAAGCCAATTTTTCTGTGTAATCCTGATGCTGCATAATGCAAAACATTCTTGTGCCCCCCGTAAAAAAAACCAAAACCAAAACCCAGACCCAATGGAAGAAGTATCGTTTGGCACAGAAAATGGGGAGCTTTGGTATAAAGTTCTGGAAGATAATGAACCTTTTTTTTCAGCATCATAAAGACAATAATATCAGGCCTAGGGTTTGTGGAATACTTTCAAAGTATTGTTCGTTTCATTACAATTTGCACTTTGATACTTTTTTACAATTGAAAGTTAGCCCACTCTGTGTTACCTTGAGTTAAATGTCTTAACAGTAGTAGTAATTTTGCAATGTGTAGTATGTATATATTGACACATTATTCTTTTCATTTATAGCCACAATATAACATTAATTAGATTAAAACTGAGAAGAAATACAAAAAAAAACACACATGGTAGACATCAAATAGACTTAAAAGCTAGAAGCCATATCTGTCATCTTCTTTGTGACAGCTATCTCATTAATTACAAGCCTGAATAAGATAATCTCAAATTGATGGTGGCTTTCTGAAACTGCATGAGATTTACTGTCATAGTTTGAAATGCCATTTGGTAATTTTGCTAAGTACAGCTCAGCACACCTCTGTCCCATCTGTTTCCTTCATGTGATGCATTGTTTAGAATAAAGCATCAGTTCTATACAAAGCAGTTCAGACTTCCAGCTACCACGCAAGGTTTGGAGTGATTCTAGTTTACTTGGTATGTAAGATGTCACCCAGGGTGCTAACAACATGTGTGGGGAAAAGCAGCAGGCATAAAAAATTGATGGATACTTGGGATCTTGGGAATGGAATCATAACAAAAACTGCCTATATGTGCAGTGTTGTGTGAGCAGCTAATCACAGAGGGAGTATGAGCAGCTGCAAGGATCTAGGCAGAATTCAGTCTCTTTCTGCTTTAGACCTTCAGGGTTTCAGAAAAGTAGAATAATGGCAGAATAAACAGATGCATGTAGATTTAATAATTTCCCCCCACAGACCCATAAGCTGAGCAGGAGGGCACCTCAGAATCACTTGATGATATATTACAAAATAATTGGAGAGCTAATAAGATCACCCCCAAAAAACTGGAGAATAGTAAACAATAGTTAAGCGGTTAAAGGGAAGATCTAGTAAGATAAAGTTGCCAGACAGGAGATTTCAAATTCAATGGGCAGTTTCCCTATTTCCACCACACGGCAGTGGGAATCTTGCTCCCCTTTGTGTAGCTGACCAACAAGTGAATAAGAAAAGAGAACCTTACTTCATTCAATGGCAAGCCTTATTCAAGTTTTATATCTAGGGGGAAACATAGCACCCCATGAGTGGGGTGGCCCAGAGATGTTGCATCTTAAATATTATTATGAGGTCTTGGAATTAAAACAACTGACTTGAATTATTAAAAACTCAGTGGATATCCCCTGGGTTCAGTTGGAACTGGGCCCTTTGCAACCAGCCCTACATGCATTCCCCTTCCTGTGCCCGACATGGTTGCAGCTAAGAAAGCTTTTGAACCCCTTTCTAAAAGCAACCTTTAACATGGTGAAGGTTTTCCATCTGTGTGAAAGACATATCTTAGTATAACTGATCAATAGGTGAAATACCAGGTGTAGAGTCGACAGATAAATTGAACTACCCAGCAGTACTTTTTTCATCCACAACAGCTGAATGAACTTCGTCACTCATTAGACCAATGAGTTCATCACAAACTGCCTTTTTCTGAAATATCAAATATCATTTAAACAACACCAACAAAATTAACCCTCTCTTTTTCATTTTTGCCCCATCTTTGCTTGTTCCCTAACCACATGCTTAATCTGCATTTTGGGTAATCCAGCACTGCCTATAATAACCCCAATCCTTCCAGAAGGTACAGACTTTTTAGATTCATGGTTCGTAGACTAAGCATTGTGTGCTCATGCAGTGGTTTGTGTAAATGATAATGGATAACAGTGCCCATATAACAGTGTGTAGTAGAGACATTGATATGACTTTTGTTCATTCTTCAGTGATTCCGCATAAAATTGGGCGTGTCATTGAAGGGAGTCCAGCTGATCACTGTGGAAAACTGAAAGTGGGAGATAGAATTTCAGCAGTGAATGGCCAGTCAATCGTAGACCTCTCACATGAAAACATTGTGCAGTTAATCAAAGATGCAGGGAACACTGTCACACTCACTGTTGTTGCTGAAGAAGGTAAGAATGTTATTGTTGTACTTTCTAGATACAATAAGATTCAGCTGCCACATGGTCACAATCTGGATCTTTTCAGCTGCTTTCAGTATTACCTACAGTCATACCTCATGTTACGGACGCTTCAGGTTATGTGTTTTCAGGTTGCAGACTGTGGGAAACCCGGAAGTACTGGAATGGGTCACTTCCGGTTTTTGCCACATGCGCAGAAGCACTAAATCACACTTGTGCAGAAGCACCAAATTGCGTATGCGCAGACGTGGCGTTTCAGGGTGTCAACACTGCGGGTTGCGGATGTGCCTCCATCATGGATTACGTCCACAACCCTAGGTTCCACTGTATCTGAATGAATTGAATGAGTTTGGGATTGAAGGGTCATGTATTCTACTGGTTTCATTCCTATCTGGACAGTCAATTCCAGAAAGTGGTATGAAAGAACTTCTGATGGTCCCTGTGGCATGTCCTGCAGGGTTCTTTATTGTCCCCAGTGCTGTTCAACATCTACATGAAGCTGCTTAATTAAATATTTTGGGGATTTGCATTGAGATGTCATTAGCAGACCGGTGACACCTAGCTCCCTTTCTCCTTTTCTTCAGAATGGGATGGGACAGTGGAGATACTGAATCATAGTCCAGAGTCAGTAATGAACTGGATCAGGGTCATCAAAGTGCAACTCAATCCAACTAAGACAGAGGTGCTTTTTGTAGGTGGTGTAGGCCAGGGAGGTGGTGAACAACCTGTTTTAGATGGAGCTGCACTTCGTGCTCCTACCCAGACCAGTATTACATGTAGACTCAGGTAGCATCTGTGGCATGCATATGTCGCAGTTCTTAAATGGTCATACTAGTTGTCAGTCCATTTTGGGGCAAAGGACTTGACCATTACCTAAAAAGCATCTAGCAGTTTGGAGACTGATTGCCTGGAGCTTTCTATCTGATGAGTCTTCCCAAACCTTATTATCTCCATTGAAGGCCCTCCTCTAACCCCCCCCCCACCATTTTGAAATTAGATGGGTTGTGGTTGCTTGCACTTGAAATTTCCCAACCAAAGAAACTTGCCTTTGCACCTGGCAAAATTTTCATTTACCCAGACATTAGCCAAGTCCTTACAAAATGAGTAAAAATCAGGGCAAGGAAGATTTTAAAGTACTACATGGGTAAGTAGGAGGGGGGGAAAGAACCACCTATCTGCTGTCAGTCCCCACCAAGTAACTTTTATCCCTCTAGCAGAGGCTACTTCATAGAGTCCAACTTTGGGGGAGGGGGTAGAGAATGAGGTAAGAATAGGGCTGTGTTTTTAATTTTTCCCCATCTCACTTTGCAGGGATTGGGTGGCAATTTCCTCCTGTCACATCTAACTTCTCCCTTCAAACCAGCCAGGCTGATGCAAAATACTGTACATCAAAACAACCTAGTCCTCTAAGTAACAAAATGACTTTTTGACTTTTTATTATTCTGAAATCCCATCTGCTGATGTAGCATTGTCCCCATATAGTATTTTCCCTACACAAACAGCTCAGTATAAATATGTAAAATCTAATCACTTGAAAAGAAGCTCTTCTCTAGCTCAGTTTACTGGTATGCTTTTTTCCAGACTACTGCCTGTGCATGTAATTAAACTTGCTATTGATATTTTGCCAGAAAGATGGCTTTCTACAATACTGAATAATAATCACCTAAAACCAACCTGCCACAATATTGATTCCACTGATTTCACATGTTATGACTTGTGACAGAATATCAAAGACATAATTTATCTACTTGTCAAGGCTTTTATACTTACAACATCCATTATTTTCAAGGAAATGCTTTCACATTTCCCCCCACTCCCAATTTCATTTTTTTTATATTAAAGGGGAGAATGGTTACTCAGTGAAGATGACATTGAGATTCTTCTTGTTATTGTTACTGCCCTTCATCCTAAGGCCCCCAGGGCAGGTTACTACAATTTAAAATACAACATTAAAAACAGTTTAAAACAACTCATGGTAGTCTCTTTTGTCTTTCGGTTTGAATCTTTGCCACCACAATCTGCTATTTTCTCTAAATGCTTGAGAAGTGAGCCAACTGCAGAAATTTAGAGATGTACCCAATTTTCTGTTCCCTGGAGTTTTGCAGATAAAATTGAAGATAAAATGAGGACCCAAGAATACATAAAGAAAAAAAAAACTGATTGCAAAATAAAGACTAGGCAGTCGGACATCTACATGTTTCAGAGGATACTTTCTTGTGGGTTACATAAGTTAATGATTTATAGAAAATTGCTTAATATAAAGTTGAATTCAGGTAGGTGTACTTGAAATATGTGCAAGCGTCCAGATCACAAAATATTTGGTGGTTACAACTATATCAGTGAGGAAGGAGCTAGTGTTCATGCCAGTGTGGTTACAGAGCAGAACTGAAGAAGCTATTAGGCTTCTTTCAAAAAATAGAAGTTTTGTCCAAATGAAAAGAAAAGTGAACTCAAACTTTTGTGGGGTGGTGAGTACAAACAAACAGTCAGGGATGCTGGGGGTGGGGAAATGAGTGCATTGCTGAAAACATTACGACCAATGGCAAGAGGCTCTTTAAATACATCCATAGTAGACTGTCTAGGGTAGGCTTGCCGTATGTCTGAAAATCCCAGACATGTCTTCTTTGGGGGGGCCTACATCCCCATTGGGGGAGTTGCATTTTATAGGAAATACCTGGGTTTGTGGGGAGCTTTATTTTATTTTATTTTATTTTTAAACTGTGCCCCAGAAGCGGAAGCGTTCGCTTTGGCCGGAGGTGAACGTGTGCGAGGCCCGCATGCTACCAGTGTCACTACCAGGCCTGCATGGCTCTTTCCCAGCCTGGGCTGGCAGCAGGCACTAAGGAAGCCACCACCCCTGCTGCTTCCCCTTCCTGCTCCATTTGGGCCACCTGGAGCCCAAAGTCTGTGAGTAGTGCCATGGCTGGGAGCGTTAGAGTGAGGGACTCAGGACGAGAGCTGGGACTGGGGTTACTAGAACCCAGCAAGTGCTTGGAGCTGGCCCTCTGCCTCTTCCCTGTTGGGGGATTAGCACAATCAGCTGAGGCAGACGGCAGTGGCCCTGCTAGCAATCTCACAAATAAAAAAAGCTCAAATTTTTCCAAAAAAGAATAAAAGCTAAATAGCTTTTGTTTAGCTGCTGGTCACCTGGATTTTTACTTCTTGAAATATGGCAACCCTAGTCCAAGGAGGTGGTTAGATGTCAAGAGATTCAAATGTGTGCTAAAGGAGGATAAATAGATTTCGGAGAAGCTGAATGAATTCTTTGCATCTCTCTTTTCAGGAAAGGAATCTAAGGAACAGAGGCAAATAGTTGTGTCAAGATATGAAGTTTTAGGCCTAATGGACAAAATAAAAACGGACAAGTCACCAGGTCCAGATGGCAGCAGCCAGAGAGTTCTCAAAGAACTCAACTGTGAAATGGTTGATCTTCTAAACAAAAATAAGTAGCTTGTCCCTAAGATCAGACTCCATACCTGAAAAATGCAAACTAGCCAACATAACACCAATTTTAAAAACTGAATCCAGGGAGATCCTGTAAATTATAGGCAGGTTAAGTTAACATCTGTCTTGGGAAAACTGGCAGAAAGTATTGTTAAGGATTAAATAACCAAGCATATAGAAGAACAAGGCTTGCTGAAGCAGAGTCCCATATCACATATCACAAACCTATTAGAGTTTTTTGAGAGTGCCAACAAGCATTAGTGAAATGGTTAACATAGTGCAGGCATCCCCAACCTTCAGCATTTGGAGGGAGATTCCCATCATCCCTGACCACTGGTCCTGTTAGTTAGGGATCATGGGAGTTGTAGGCCAAAACATCTGGAGGGCCGCAGGTTGGGGATGCCTGACGTAGTGTATTTCAGTTTTCAAAACGCTTTTGACAAGGTAGTTCACCAAAGATTCCTAAGTAAGCATAGCAGCCATGGAATAAGAGGACCTTATGGATCAGGAATTGGTTCAGTAGTAGGAATAAATTGCTGGAGTGGAGGGTGCCCTTGTGCACGGGTCCTGCTACAGTGAGAACAGGATGCTGAACCAGATGGGCCATTGGCCTGATACAGCAGGCTCTTCTTACATTCTGTTTCATAAGGATCATCTATACCTCCATCCATTAACTGATCAGCAGGACTATAATCAAAGAAAGAAAAGCAGCTTTTGAACCTGCATCACCATAGCACACTAACTACTACTGGCTTTGCTTTTCCCTGTTGTTTCCATTAGTTGAAACATCCTAAACTAGAAATTAAAAACCCACTATTAAACTCTCTTTAGCATCTAGAAATGCCAAATTTTGACTTTCTCTGTTTTTTGTTCCCGTATTCTCTTTAATTTAAAGAAAAACAAATTGTGCTTCATGCTCCACAAAGCCTTATGTTAGCATTTTGCTCAAAACAGAAGCTTGTCAGCCCCAGTCATGTAGAAAGTAGAAATGCAGGCGGAAGAGGATGAGCAGTGGAGAGGGGAATGAGTATAGACAGATGGCCTTTTCCCTACCTGTGCTTATTAATTAAAACTCTTGAGTGTAAAACAGGAGAAAATGTTGACATTTGTCTTTATGGGGGCGGGGATATTCAAGGCATTTCATAGTAATAAGGCCAAGCAATTCTGTGCTGAACTCTACAGGGTTTTCTTGCATGGCTGGGAAAATGGAACCTCATGTAGAAATCTGTGTTAAGGAATAGTGTTAAGGCCATTAATCTTACCACAAAGTATTGCAGATGTGAATGAATTTGCATTAAAGGAGGGAAAGCATTAACTCGGCACACCTAGTGTCGTTAGACTAAAAGTTATGCAAGCCTTTTTGCTTCTTCCAAGATTTACCAGTTCTAAAATCTGTTCTTTAAGGTTTTTCACTGAGGGAGATTGTTTTGTTAGAATATGCTTTGTTCCTTTCTGAGTGGCGCCTTATGTTTCAGAAAGCATTTGTTTTTGTAAGTGTGGCTGGGCTTACTGTGAGCATCTAATCCAGGGAAAAGGAATCCAGATGTTGCTGGATTCCAGTGCCCATCATCCCTAGCTATTTGCCAGGCTGGCTGGGGCTGATGGGAGTTGGAATCCAACAACATTTGGAGGGTTTTGCCGCCCCTCATCTAATCACTGTGTATGCTGTGTTGGAGGCAGAGGCACCAGTAAGGCCTTATTCAGACAATTCTGCTAAGATTCAAAATTTGGAGGCAGCCTGATCTGCTTTGGATCCACTCTGCAGTTCCATTTTGATTCATTATCCATGTCCAAATCAGATCTGTTAAAACTGAACCTATTTTGTCTCCATTTAATATGTGGAATTTTAAGAACTGCTGCAGCTTATTTTATTCCTTTTCACATAAGTAGATGAAATTTGCAGACAAGCCCCTCCAGAGTCCTTAAGCCTGCCAATAGTTAAGCAGATCCATCCAGGGGTTTTCATGTAGGGAAGTGCGCAGATCGCTCCTGCGTATGCACAAAGCGGCAAATCCGGAAGTAAACACTTCCAGGTTTGCCGTGTTCGTAACCTGAAAAAACGCAACGTGAAGCAAACACAACTTGAGGTACGACTGTAAATAACCTTTTGTCACCATTTTTTCAGCCTGGGAAGAAGAGTGGTCTGTCAAACTGCAGATAACTCAATAAAGAACCTTATCAGTTCCTTGGCAGTTCACAGACACCTTTCATCCTTCCTTCCAACTGAAGATATATGAGCAATTATACTTCCAATTAAATTGAATTCCAAGTCTTCTTTGTGTTATTCAGTTCACTTTGTAAATAATAAAGGATGGGGAAGAGTCAGCTGTAAGTTTCCATCATAAACCTTCTGCAAAATAAAGCTTTCCTCCCTCTTTCCTTTTTTTACAGAGACAGTTCCGTTTGATGTTATATTCTATATTTATAATCCAATTTCTTCCAACCTCGCTTGTACAAATATAATTTGGACTAACATTCAGAGGAGGGTTGCCGAATCATAAATGTAGAGAAGAAAACTTTAAATAAATAAACCATAGGCTCCCTCCCTGCACCATCTTTTGCACCGAATGAAGTCTTATCTCAAGTTCAAACCTTAAAGTCCTAGCAGTTGGTTTGTTCCACAGTTTGTGATCTCATCTCTTCTAGCACATGTCTGTACTTTGTTCCAATTAAGCTCTAATTAACAGGAGAACCTCTGCTTCCTAATGGCAGCATTGGAGGGTTTTCGGCAGGCAAAGTGCTTTTATACTCAGTGCCTCCTTGCCCCTTGCATTCCATGCCGAAGCGAGAGCTAGGTACCAAGATGAACTGCAAGTGAAGCCTGTTCTCCTTGTCCCTGGGGGTAATTTGCAATGATAATTACCCTCAATCTTCTTGTTTTTCCTTCACCAACAATCTCCCACTGTTGTGGGGGTTGCCTTCATTAAGGCAGAGCAGAACTAGAAGCCACAAAAGTAGTATATTTGGCATATTTTTTCCTTTTTTTAAATAGTGTCATTATGTGCAGGGTACTTCTAATCTCTCTCTTCTGTCTTGATCAGAGCATCGTGGTCCCCCATCAGGAACAAACTCTGCCAAGCAGAGTCCAGCCCTACAGCATCGGCCAATGGGAACAGTGCCAGCCAGCTCTTTGTCTACTGACAGGTACAAATACTTTTGTTTTTTTCTTATTTTTAGGGCACTTAGAAAAAAAGGGAGGCAAGAAGGTAACTCTTTTTGTCTTTTCTATCTATGGTCAAAACAAGTTAATTTTCTGGGACGCTTTCTTAACTCAGGAATTGATCTAGTCCCAGTGCAGAGGACTTCTTCTCATCTGGTTTCTTGAGGGTTATGTTTACACCAAGGGTGGGAAACCTTTTTTGCTCCAGGAGACACAGATCCCAGCATCATGTGCCAAATGAATTGGGCATGAATTAGCACTGGAAAAACATGCCCTGCTATGTAAAATATCAAGTACCGTATTTTTCCGAATATAGGATGCCCCCTTGTATAAGACCCCCCTATTTTGGGGGACTCAATTTTAGGGAAATGGGAGGAAATGGCCCAAAGTTGTTGAGCCTCTCCCCCCACGCAGCTGTGGGCAGGAACACTCCATAGATGGTTTCCTGTGCCCAGCAGCATCGGGGGAAGTTGCACTCCCAGAAGCGCAACCTCCCCTGACGCCACCGCACACAGGAAACGACCCAGGGAGCACCCCCTGCACGCAGCAGCATTGGGGTTAGTTGCATTCCCGCCAATGAGCTGGCTGCTGGCACGCAGCTTCTCCCCCCCCCCCATGTAGCTGCGGGCAGGAAACACCCCCCAGATCGCTCCCCACTCGCTGCGGCATCGGGGGAAGCCGCGCTCCCGCCAATGAGCTGGCTGTCAGCATGCCGCTCCCCCTCCCCATGCCACTATCCATGTACTGGACGACCCCAGTTTTTTGACGTGAATTTTGAGTCAAAAAACCTCATCCGATACACGGAAAGATACGGTATGAATGTTGCTTCATGCCTGTTTTTCTTCATTGGGTGGGTTATGCCTAGGAAAGCAGGGAAACTCATGAAAGTCTTCTGGGTCAGCCATATAACCCAAGACACCTCCTCTAGTTCTTTTCCTGCCCAGGATGGAGCTTTTTCTTCCAGTTATTCCCCTTCAGTCTCTGCAGACTGCCCCCCACATTGCTTCTCTGAATCAAACTCTCCCCTTTGTTCAAAATCATTGTCAGTCTCCCTCCCCACAATTTTATATTTTAAAGAAAACCTCTTCTCCCCCCCCCCCCCGCCCAGCCCCCTTTCTGGCTTTGCTTTTTCTGTTGTCTTTCCTCCCTTCCCCAGGGCTCTGTTTAGAAGGCAGGCAAAAGCTGCAATAAAAAAAAGACAATGGTATGTTAGGATTGTTAAGCAGAACACTATTGTCACTAAGAAGCCTCCAACATGGCCAGTCGGAGACTTCCAGGAACCATTCGGTTTCAGCACCTCCCTACATTGGTTGCATGTTCCTGTTTTCAGCAGGGAACAGGATCACTCACTGTAGGCAGCAGGATTTAATCTCCATTCATCAACCCATGAGTGGAGATTAAAGGCTGGTGTAAGATTAGGGACATAAAAGGGAAGAGGGGGGGGCCCTCAAAAGGCTTTGCAAGACTCCCTCTCCCTCCTGCCCTAAGTCCCCATCTCACTCTGATCTTAAAGGGAGCATTTTGCAAGCAAAGGCAAAGCATGGAAAAACTCTTCCCCATCCCCTTCAAAGCACTGCAGAGAATCAGTATTGCCAAAGCCACTGTCCTGCCAGCTGATGATGCCATGGATGCTCTCCAGTTTTCATCCAGAGCTATTTCAGATTTCAGCAGTGGCATGTAGGACATGATTACATTGCCACTGAAGACCACAATTGTTGTTGTTGGTATCCATTTGCCTTGAGAGATAAATTTTAATAATAATAATAATAATAATAATAATAATAATAATAATAATAATAGTGTTAGTTTATTCAGCTCCGGCCCTTGAGCTGATATGGCTCATCTTGCCTTGAGCCCAGCAGAGTTTAATCCCAGTCCGCAAATGAAAGGATGAAGCAGGTATGGTGCTACATTGCTATGCTTTATTTCTAAGCTGTGCTGAGAGCATACAAACATACATCTTGCCTCTGTGAGAGCAGAGAGCAACTCCAACAAAGAAACAACAGAACAAAGAAACAGGAAACCAATGAACGTCACATCTAGTCTCCCTTTCCCGTGAGAATCCAACAGTAGCTGAACTGTGGAATGAAAACATAGTCCCATGACTACCAGCTGCTGCTCAGTGAGGCAAACAGAAACCAACAAGTAGTAGTAGTAGTAGTAGTAGTAGTAGTAATGACATCAACCCTGCCCATCTGACTGGGTTGCCCCAGTTTATATAAATAAACAAACATCCCTCTGCTTCCTTTAATTTCAGGAGTGCTATGGAAGCTGATACTGGAAAAGAACAATGCAACAGTTTCAAGCACTTCTCGTCATCGGAAGGTGTTTCATCTGTCACAGGGAGCAAACTATCTCAGGTATAAACTCTTCTCTGGACAACAGCTCTGTTAAACTGGTATCTATTGTTTGAGGCCAAAACTTCCCATAGCAAATATAGGGATAGGTAAGACTTTGTATCACAGTCACTGCAGTGGATATTCTACAAATGCTATAAAAGCAGCAAAATTCATGAAACTCCTTGCTTTGAACTCCAAGGACTGGTTCAAATCTAACAAGAACTTTTTGGCAGAAGTGTTCAACAGTGGAACAGACTCCCTTGGTAGATTGTGAACTCTCCTTCCTTGGAGGTTCTTAAGCAGAGGTTGCATAGTCATCTGTCATGGATGCTTTAGCTGAGATTCCTACATTGCAAGGGGTTGGACTAGATTAACCTCGGAGTCCCTTCCAACTCTACGATTCTGTTATTCTATGTTACCATCACTTCTAACTTTATAAATGTCAAGTGCTTCATGTACTGTATTGGCGCTTAGAAATTAAAGAGGCAGCAGCCACATTTTGTGCAGAACGTAATTCCACGTAGTTGATTGGAATATTTAAAGTGCAGGAACTCCATTGGTGGTTTTGAGGGTGGAGATGGGCTAATTTGGAAGTAGACCCCATAGAATGTATTGTTCTGAATTCAGGAGCCACCTGGTGGCTGCCATGTGCAATGCCTGTAGCAGTGCAATACACTGACGGTACCAGAGTTCACCAATCTTGATAGGTTTCTGGGCACATTTGGAAACCTGAAAAACTGCCATGGGCACCATAAACACATACGAACAGCCACCCTGCAGCTGTGCATCCCACAACTATGCATCGCCACATTTAACAAAAGTAGTGTTTAATAATAAACCACAACTTGCAGAAGAATTCCTCTAGCATTACAGTAAGGCTCAGGTGCTTCATAAGACAATACAGGACTAGGACAACATGGGACATGTTTGCTGGTCCTAGGCACTCCATCCTCCACATCAGGATTTGGGCCTGAAAAAACAAGCAGAAGTGTGGGTGCATGGGTAGTAAGTTGTAAGAAAGCACAATTTGTGACATTGCACAGCATCATTTATGTTAAACTGTCAACCTTAGCTTTTCGTTTCTCAGCTTTGTATTTCTTGAGCCAACATGAGACAGTCTGAACTCTGGTCTTAAACTAGCAGGGTTTTTTAAATCATTTAATCTTCAGGTGACTAGAATCAATATGAAGTGGGAATTTGGGATATTATTGGAAGATCTAGTAGTCTGTTTAAGGATGGAGTGCTATGCTTTACATAAAGCTTGCTGGGTTACATCTGTGGTAGAAGCCTCGGCTACTTTTGATAAAGAACTTAAAATGTCACTGCAACTTCAGTTTATCCCTAACTGGTTAAGCTAGAATAGTTGTATTTCCAGGGACTCATAATAATTTTCTCACTAAATCCTCATACTTCTAAAAGTAACAGAAGGGGCGGGGGGAGGCATAGCTATTACAGTTGTGCAGAGTTTCTGGCCTAGACTTTGGTGCTAAAGAAATGGGAAAGAGCACGTTTGCATCCTTTTTTGGAAGAACTTATGTTGGCCTTGTAAGTTTTAAAGTAAATAGAGTCTACATGTAGAATTAGTTGAGGAATTACTAAATCTGCACCAGAGGATTAGGAGAAACACTAGAATATACGTAGGGGATATGGGGGTGAGGAGAGGGAAAGAACGTTCCGTTCCACAAGCAGAAATCCTTGTTCAATTAGCACTTCATTGGATTCCACCCAATATGACTAAGTAAGCATTGAGCTATATTGCATATCCCTGTCATTGGCTATTGCTGGCACAAATATATGCATGCATATCAGCCAATATACAGGGCAAAACACTTTTAAATGCTACATCTGCAGCATGGAGACCAAAGTCGGATAAGCACTTTGCAGCAGCCCCTATATGGGGGCTTGGCTCTCAGTCAAAATAAAAATCAGGATGATCTTTAGGAAAGCCACTTTTCATTTCCAATCTTATGTTATTTTTTTTTTTTAAATAATTTTTATTATTATACATTTTATAAAGTTCCCTCCAATTCTTCGTTCAATCCCGCATACAACAAATCATAGTTATTTTTTGACTTCCTTCAACGTCTCTGACAATCATCCGTAGTTACACCTTTAGTACACATTCCCTTCTTTCGTATTGCCATTTTTCCTCCTTACTCCTATTATTTCTCATAAACAATACTTATTTTCTTTTTTTACAGTGCCTCTTTAAATCCCGCTAGCGTTGTGTTCACACCACATATATTTTTCAGATAATCCACAAATTTCCCCCAGTCTTCGATGAACTTTTGATCTTTAATATATCTAATTTTCCCAGTTAATTTGTCCAGTTCTGCATAGTCTGTCATTTTTAGTCTCCATTCTTCTATCGTCTGTATTTCCTCTTGTTTCCACTTCTGAGCCAACAGGATTCTGGCTGCCGTTACCGCATACTGGAAAAGCTTACAGTCCTTTCTTCTGATGTCCTTTCCTACCATACCTAAAAGAAAAGCTTCGGGTTTTTTCGCAAAAGTATATCTTAACATTTTTTTCAACTCATTATAGATCATTTCCCAAAAACTTTTCACTTTCTTACATTCCCACCACTGATGAAAGAATGTCCCTTCCTTATCTTTGCACTTCCAACATTTGTTATCAACCTTATACATCTTTGCTAATTTTACAGGTGTCATATACCATCTATAAAACATTTTCATCACATTCTCCTTCAGTGTGATACATGCTGTAAATTTTAAATGCTCTTTCCACAGTTTTTCCCAATCTTCAAATTGAATATTGTACCCAAAATCCTTTGCCCACTGTATCATTACCGATTTGACCTCTTCATCTTTCGTATTCCATTCCAGCAATATCTTATACATTTTTGACAGAATTTTATACTCATTATTTATAATGTCCTTTTGGAAATTTGATTCCCTTTCCACATAACCCTTTTCCTTCAGATCTTTTTTAAATATTTCATTAACTTGGTAATGGTGCAACCAATCGTAAACTAGATCTTTAACTTGTTCATATGGCTTCAGTTTCCATTTTCCTCCCTCTTTAACTATCAGTTCCCCATAAGTGGCCCATTTATTTCTCATATTGATCTTCTTCACAGTTATTACCTCTAACGGGGACAGCCAGTGTGGAACTTTTGGTTCCAGTATATTCTTGTATCTCTCCCAAACCTCTATTAGTGAACCCCTGAAGATGTGGTTTCCAAATCCTTTATGAACCCTTTTTTTATCACACCAAAGATACGCGTGCCACCCAAATCTGTTATCAAATCCTTCAAGATCTAATAATTCATTATTTTCTAACTTTATCCATTCTTTTAACCAGCATAGACAGGCTGCTTCATAGTATAGTCTCATATCTGGCAGGGCGAAGCCTCCTCTTTCTTTTACATCCGTCAGTAATTTAAATTTTATTCTAGGCTTCTTCCCCTGCCAGATATACCTTGAAATCACTTTTTGCCATTCTTTAAAAATTCCTGTACCCTTTAATATGGGTAAGGTCTGAAATAGGAATAACATCTTTGGTAGCACCGTCATTTTTATTGTGGAAATTCTTCCCCAAAATGATAATTTCATTCTGGCCCACACCTCCAGATCCTTCTTTATTCCCTTCCATACCGGGATGTAATTATTTTGGTATAGATCAATATTCTTGGCTGTCACCCAAATTCCCAAATATTTAACCTTTTTCACCACCTCTATCTCTGTTCGTTGTTGCATTAAATCGATCATCTTTTGATCCATATTTTTTACAATCATTTTTGTCTTTCTTTTATTCAATCTGAATCCTGCCACTGTACCAAATTTGTCCATCTCGTCCAGTACCTCCTCTATACTTTCTACTGGTTCTTCCATAGTCAGTACCAATCTTATGTTAATCTTATGTACATTTCCAATCTTATGTTAAGATCTGCCTGAGTCAACTTTTTCTCCCTGAGCTTGTGCTTGAGAGATCAGGATCTGTCTTAGGCTCACTTTGAAGCTTTCTCTAACAATATAGTAAGGAAGGTCTCTTTCCAATGTGATCTAAGTCTGCTCTATGTTTTCTGCTCAGATCCCTGGATGTTATCCTGTAGAATTGGAGAGAGGTCCTCGAGGTTTTGGATTTAGTCTTCGTGGAGGAAAGGAGTATAACATGGGGTTGTTTATTCTTCGGCTTGCTGAAGATGGCCCTGCCATTAAAGATGGGAGAATTCATGTGAGTATCTAATAGGTGTTTTTTTTTGGGTGGGGGTGGGCTTAATCACCTAAGATTCTTAAAGACTAAATTGGCTGACCTTGCTTGGTATTTCAGGCCTTCTTCTTCTTCTTCTTCTTCTTATTATTATTATTATTATTCAGAGTAAGTATTGTCATTGCCACTCTACCTTGTTTGCATCAACTCCCAAATAGTTACCAGAGTATTTGCTGGGACTCTTCAGCAAAGATAGCCAATGTGGCAGTCTCCAGTTGTTGGCCAGGTAGTTGTAGTCCACCTGCATCTGGAGGCCACCATTTTGACTGTCCCTGCTTTAAGGGTGTACTTGTTTTTTCCAGAAATATGCTATGGGCTTCATCTCAAGTAGTGTCCCTTACTAGAGCCCCAAACTTGAATCACATATTCATGTTTCCCGCCTTCCTCCCCCCCCCCCTTTAACCTTGAATTTATACAGTTGCACCCAGACACTAATATACCTAATGGTGAATCAGTAGAAAAGGGAGACATAACCTCTGTTATCGTGAAATAATAAGTAGCTTATGTTGGCAAATGCCAAAGTAGGTGTTAAAAGCATATGAGCAAATGCATGAATTAGTGACAAACAGAAGGGCAATGTTGACAGAGGTTGCTATATATTATTTTGGAGGATGAGCAGGTGAGTGAGCTCTTATATGACTTTGTCAGTGCTGCTTTTTCAAGAGTCTCAACCTCAACAGCCATGCCTTTCCTACTACCAAGCATATGTCCCACTTAGCATATTGGCATACTTTTTTTAACAAATGGTGTGCATCAGGAGCCTTTGAAAGTAGCTCCAGGGCACTGGAACTCCAACACACTATTCATTGGATCATACTCTCTTCTTTACACTTCTAAACAAATAAAATAAAACAAATACTTTCCATTTTATGTAAGCCCATCTGCCCAGGGTAACCTCATTGGTCACCTGGTAACACTGAGAAAAATGAATACTTTGTTTACAGTTCTTCCCTGCTGGTTGCAGTTTTGAACAGACTCTTTCTCAAGACTCTACAGTGTTCACTGAGATGTATGCTATAAACGAATTTAATGATGTAAATTTTATTACTGCAGTATACCACTTTTCATTTTAGAATCAATTTGCAAACCATAAAATTATATCTGCAAGGATGTTTCTTGTGGCCCACGGTATATTTTGTTTATAGGAACCTAGATGCAGCTGTGCTGCTTGTGGTATATGGCTGTTAAGGCATTGCTTCCACACTTTTTATTGCAGAAGTCTAAGGGAGTGATGAATTTGCCTGTAATTGGACAAAATACACATAAGCTAATAAAACTTGAAACCAGTTACAAATCGGAGCCACAAGAGCTGTCCCATGCTTTTTCCTGTAGATCTTCTTGCCTAAATGAATGTTCTCACTGAACTCTTTCTCCTTCAAAATGTCTTTTCAACCACACAGTAAATATCTAGAGGGAGTTTTTCACAGCACTGTGAGTTGTTTCTATTTTTCAAGCAAGAAACTGCTCCAAATGACTAGAATGCGATGCTGCTTCCCCACCTTAAATGGAACCTGTTCCCTCCCCCTCTTACTCCCTGAGGTGTCAGGCTCCATCCAGCCCTGCATGCTACCTTGTATGTAACAGTGGCATCTGTTGGTTAGTTAACAACACTGCAATATACACTTTGTAATTCTTGGGTTGCATTTCACACCTCAATGACAACCCTTCCATCTCTCCCCGCCCCCAGTTCCACAGCTGGCCTTTAGCATTGTCCTTCAGCAGTCATATGTAGGTGCCAGCTCACAGAATGTAAAGCTGTTATGAAGTTATCTAGAGGGCAAGTCAGTATCTGGAATTCCAGGTGATAATTGGGATGCTATTCATGGGTGGTGCTGTGAGTTCAGCAGATTTTATAACAGTATGAATATTGTTAGCCACTTTGAATTGAATATGTGACAAAACAGGATTTACTTAAACAGGTTCTATGTATAAGGCAAGAATTTGATGTGCCCTTTGTGTTTAATATGGATGCTTTTCTTTCCTCAGGTTGGGGACCAGATTGTTGAGATCAATGGGGAGCCGACCCAAGGAATCACCCATACCCGAGCCATTGAATTGATTCAGTCTGGAGGAAATAAAGTTCTCCTCCTTTTGCGACCAGGAACCGGCTTAATACCAGATCATGGTAATATGGTACTTCTGTCCTGTTTATGGATCTGATGAATGAGAGGGAGTGACTGTCTTAGCCTGTTCTGTATGTTGCAGATGCTGCTGTTCTTCAGTGTTAGAAGAGCATTAACTCTGCTATCTTCTCCAGAGACAAGGTCAAGCAGACTTACATCTATATCTGCTTTCATACCTGAAGGCAGATCAGAGTTTTACGAGAGCTTTGTTTGCCAGAGTCAGCTAGTTGCCTAGAAATAATCTTCCCCATTTCCCGCTCCTTCTGTGCTGACTGTATGCTCTTTTTCTTCCTTGTCTTCCTGTATCACTTAGAGGAAAATGAGGTATATCCCCAAGGCCCAGGCATTGTTCTCCCTCCTCACCAACCCTCAGCAATCCCCCAAGAGAAACAGTGATGTAGGTCCTTTGCCATCCACACCCACCAGTCCTTGAAGTCTTTGCAGAGGTGATACAGGCAGACACACAGAGAGAGGGAATTGACTTGAATAATGTAGAGGCATTAAATTCCCCCAGTCAAAGGTAAATAATGTTCAAATGCACTAGAGCAAGGGTAGCCAATGTGGTACCTTCCAGATGGTCTACAACTGCCAGCACCCCTTCAGTATAGCCCAGTAGTCAGGGATTGTGAAAGCTGTAGTCTTACAAGCTCTGGACTTTACCTGGTTAGGGAAGGCAGCACTAGAGAAAAAGAAACGTGTTCGGTACTATATTTGGAAGGACTGATAAAAGACACAGAAGTCTCAGCTCCCAGAGGATCTTGTGAGATCAGTCTATTTTCCCATGAGTGGACCCCTTTGTTTCATTTCTTTACAGGAATTTGTGCCAAATAGTCTCTGAAAGCGACATCAATCAACGGGTTATATTGAGCTGTATTAGTCTGAAAGTAACTTTCCACAAGAGTGGAGCAGTTTGCAACAGACTTTGCCCCTTAACTGAATAACCCTAAGAAAATTGAGGTGATCCCTTTTGGGTGCAAACATTCTAAACAGACATGGGAACTTGAGAAAGTGGCTAAGGGACACTTCAGCATCTTTCAGCACTTTCTCTCAGGACACACATACAAGAGCAACCACAGAGACCTGAGGGTCTGTTTATTTAAGACACTGTGACTACCAGGCTTCCTTGGTGGAGCGTACTCAAGCAAGTCTTGCAAACACAGGACAGTAAGGAATAGCGTGATTCTTTTTATTCTCACTATGCCAGCTCTTGCACTCTGCTTGTGAATCGTACATTTCTGATGAAGTCTTTTGCTGTGTGCTGTGATTTTGGTATATAGTCCTGGGCTTTTTCTCTTCCTCCCTCAGGTTTGGCTCCTTCCAGTTTGTGCTCCTACGTGAAACCTGAGCAGCATTAAAGCTTTCAGTGCTTTTCTTGGTCTTTCCTTAAAGACTTGGTAAATCTGCATGTCTTGTGATTGACCTCTTTTTATTTGCTTCAAACAGTAGTTTTTCGCTCTCCTTGTTTTCAGTTTTCTTTTGGCATGTATTGCTTAAGTGTAGTCTATCACTGATGCAGAAGAATAAGTTTTAGGAGTCCTGCATTTCACAAGTCTTACCAGCTAAATAAATCCCAAAGCCTTTCCATGTGTCAGCAGAGATCATTGTCCTTCCTAGCACATCCTCCAAATCAGTGATTTTTCCCAACTGTTCTATGTAACATGCACTATGGTGGTTACTCTCTCTTGAGAAAAACAGCAGAGTGCAGCATGAAAACACAAACAAACAAAAAGAGGTAAAGCCTCAAAACAGTGCAAAGGTATGTGGGGTACTCTAAAGAAAAATGTGAAATACTCAGCACATTTCAGTTTCAACTTTCCTTGGGGTCAAGGACTATAACTGGTTAAAGGCATCATGCTTTGTTGAAGTTCTCTACTCATTTATAGTATTTGCCTCTGAGAAAGGCTGAAATCAAGCTGCATTGGACATTTTGTTTCTTTTATTAAAATTGTGTATTTTGTGATTTCATGGTTTTATTGTATACCACCATGAATTACTATTTTTTGAATTGGTGGCTTATGAATATTGTTATAAGCTACATTGAATTAAATGTGCCCTACGTACTCAGCACGATTTTGAAGATTTGTGTCCCTTTCATTTATTCTCTCTCCAGCCCATTCTGCAAACCCCATTGCATACACTTCCCTAGACCCTGTGGGAGAAATTCTTTCCCTGAAATGTAAAGGAATAATAAGACTCTTGTTTTAATTATCGTGAAGTGTTGTGGTTAACAGGAAAGTGAGTTAATGTAGATTGCAGTTTTTTGTTGTGGTGGTGGAAGAGTTGAGTATGCACAGAAATCAGGTTTGCAAAGCAGGGAAGGATGTGCACATATGGGGGATATGCAGCACTTGTTAAATACAGTTATTAGCAAAAGAATACATGACCTGCAGTCTGTAAAACCTAATTTGTTGTCTTGCCATATAGAGACATAAGTTGGTTTTTCATTGTACAAGTTGTTGTGTTTTTACATAGCTTAAAACTGGAAGGGCTTTAAATGTCAAGAACACATCCTTATTGCTTAGCGGCATATTTGTCCTTGTTCTGATGCAGGTGATCTGGATAGTTTGAATCCAACGTCCTCAAGTGTAACACACGGTGAACAGACACCACTTCCCTCATCTTCACATTCTGCTTCCACATCTGAAGCATCTCATTTGCCAGGACCAGAAGAAGCTTTAGTGAAAGTCCAGATGCCTGAGAAACTGGAAGAACTGAAGAAAACTGTGCCTGAAAAGAAAAGCACTTTAATGGAAAACCACTTGGAGATTAAGAATGCAACTTCTGCACAAAAGAATGTGAACAAACGGGACCACCCCTCCAGTCCAGGTGATAAGGTGGTACACAGTACTGCACAGTTGGCAGTGGGCAATGCAACCAGCAGAGGCAGATCAGCCAGCCCAAAAAAGTTGAGCAATAGTACTTCCAAAGGCCATAATCAAGCGCCATGCAACAGCCCTCGAATGGGTGAACCTAAAAAAACCACCAAGGGTTGCTTAGACCAGCCAGAAAGTCCCAAAAGACATGAAAACAAGCACCCGGGAACCCCTGAGTGTGCAGATATTGGGAAAGTCCCTGCCAAGGAAAAGAGAGGCAGATCTGCCAGTCCCCAGAAATATCCAAAGAAAGAAAGAAGCAGAGATAATCTGAACACAGAGCAAAGATTAACAGAATTTAAAAGTGGAACACCTGTTAGTGAAAAGCACACAACTGTGCTACCAATAGAAAAAGTGAAATTAGGAGGCATCAAAGAAGTCACAAAGCAAAACATATCTGGGAAGGATGAGAAATGCCCTTCAGAGACAGCACATTACAAGTCAGAGGAGCAGTCTCTTCCACTTTCTGAGGCTAATCAACTTAGAAAGAAAACACTGGAAGATGAAAAAATCAAAAGCTCTAACCAATTAAAAATGGCAGGTCTTCCTGATGATTCAGTACTTTCTGGAGATAACAACACTAGGCTTGAAGCAGAAGAGCCTGTTGTCCTGAACAAATACAGAGACAATGACTTGGAGTCAGCTGATAAAACCAAAGAGGATGGAATTTTCAAAAGTGAGAGCAGATCTCCTGTGAAGAAAGCTATAACTCCTGGACCTTGGAAGGTACCAAGTGCAAGCAGAGTCACAAAAGCAACAGGTGTGACAGACAAACGGGTTTGACTGACAAATTTTTTTAGAACATATTTTAATCAAGTTTCTAATGTGGCCACTTAAAACAGTTTTTCTTTTCACAAAAACTGTCATTTTTTCAGACACTGTGATGAACAGAAAGTACATTTGATTGGAAGTTAAATTAGGCTGCATGAAGGACCTTTTGGATTGCATATATGAAACTCTTCAAAAGCTGCTGTCCTTTGGTCCCTTTGAAGGTGGTGTCCTGCTGCTCCTGATGTTGCACTGCTAAGGCTTTCTGATAGTATTGTGAGATAATGAACAAAATTATTTAATGCCTATTATCAGTGTAATCATGACTCACTACTCTTGTTCTTGTGCCAAGTTATCTACTGTATCCTGTTGAATCTTCTGCATTTTCCACTGCCACAGAAAAGGGGAAAAAAAGTTTAAAAATGAGTATTTACTCAAGCATGCTGCATGTTTACATAGGGAATATTTCTGAGTTCTCGCTGCTCAAGCAAGAAGTTAGATGTGCTTGGTTTTCTTGGCTCTCTGGAGTCAGGGAGCAAACATGCCCCAAATGCCTTTTTTCACAAAGCTCTCTTCCACCCTCCTCAAACCTGTCAATACCAGCACAATAACTTTAAACAGGACAGTGCCCCTTTATATGTGCTTTTTTGTCATTTGCTCTCTTCACTACCTTGTTTGAGTTGTCCATTCCAACTTTAAAATATGTGATACAAATTTAAATCTGAAAGCTGAGTAGTTTTAAAATCACAACAGTTCTCTTAATTTCAGCGTGATTATATTGAAGTAAGTGGCTTCAGGATTGCCACGAAATTATGTCCTGATTATTATTTTTTAACAAGCACTTTTAACATTAGTTATTAAACATGCAGAGTGTGCATATGCTTTCAAGCTTACTGCCATGCTGTTTGTCAGCATCTCCCATCTGTTGTTTGTTTTTTTGCTTAATGCTGTCTAAACACTTGAATATTTCCTGCCTTGGCTCAAAATTCAAGATCTTAAAACACAGCAGAGTAAACCGATCCACCAAAGTCAAATTCTCAAGAATTGTCCTTGCTTATCGCTATTACTAGAAGACCTCACTTTGTTTTCCATTTTTTAACGTACCTCTCTTACTTCTGCGTGAGTGTAAATATGATAGTGAGGAATGTTAACAGTGGAGCACATTTGCACCTCAGACATGTAGTTAATTGTGATGGGATTTAAGGAGATGGCAAGCTGCAAGAATGGAGACTTTGAATTTTACATCATTCTAGCAATGGATTTGGCAGCCTCTGAATGAGCTTTTGTGAGTTTGATCCATCTCAGCAGAGTTTGATCCATGCCCCTTAATGTTACCCTAAATCAAAGATTTCCACACTTTGTCAGGGAGCTTCCTCTTCCAGTAGGCTGTTTAATTGTATTAGACTTCTTTCTTCCAGCTTTCAAGTCTTGTTCTCTATTTTATATTTTATTCTTTCCCCTTTCTTCTCAAACTTATTTTCTTTCCTTCATCCATTAGTTTCTCTTCCAGTCCTTTTTTTACCTGTTCTGTTAGTTACAGTGTATAAGTGATGATTTCTCAAACATGCAGAATGTTTTGTAATGGAACTTTCATTGCCTGTGTGTTTATGTGTGTGTTCGTTTTGGGAATGTCTTAATGCAATGTCTGGTTAATAAGTTCTGCAAGTTCTTTAGTGTTTTGAGCTTGTTTTGCTTTTTGCGCGGGAGTGTGTGTGTTTGAGATGGGACAAAACAAGTTCTTTCCAGCATAGCAGCACTGTGGCAAATGGATGTCTGCAAATTAAGGACACATTGTTAATATTGCCTTTTAAGAACTCTACTACTGCTAACATTCTTCTCCCTTCCTCTCCCCTCTATTTTGTGAAATCCCTATCTACTAAAGGGGAAAAAAATGCACAGTACTATTTTTCTTGCACAGTAATGTCCAAGCATTTTTTTAAAAAAATATCTAATGGTGGCATTCCTGTTATGCTGACATATTAACCCTTTCTTTTTATCAGTTGCACTCTACTTTAGGCAGTCTGGCAGTCAGTTTTACTGCTTTGTTGAACTGAATGAGACAAGCTTCTCCACTTCCTTTGCATGTGTAGTTCTTTGCATGTGCAGTAACTACTGTTACTGTGGCACTTCCCCTGAGCCAGTAGGAATAAGAGAAAAGTCATTCCCATTGCTGTTTGGAAATATTTATCTGTATAGAGCCCATCTATCTGCTCAAGGTTTTACCATTTCTGTTCGATTTTCACTTTTGCATGATACTGCTCAGCCTTATTCTGGAGAACAGCTGAAGTTGGCATTGTGTCGTAGTAACTACAGGCTTGCCACTGAGGGCTTTAGCGATGTCACTTTCAGAAGATTATTGCTTTGCATTCAACTCGATTGCTGACATACCCTTTTCACCTAGCCCTGCTGGGTCTGAATGCTTTGAGTGTGATGGGGAATAGATTGGTGAAGATATCTAGGATAGTGGTAATCCTGTGAACTCTTGAAATGGACTTTGATTGCTGAAGAATGAAATTCCTTAGATGCTGTCTGTGTGAGATATGATTTCACTGAAGCCTGGAATACTACTTCAAGAGGTGTACTTGCTTGGTGCTATTGTTACTGGTTTTGTATGACTATCCCTGTGTGGTTGCTGTGCTTATCCTGCTAGCTTGATCAGAAGCAACTGGCATTAAGTGACATCCAATTGCCCATTTAAAAGCACTAGGTCTCTAGAAAGCTGTTGATTAGCCCTTTCCTCACCACCACCTCTCAAGCTGACCATTGCAATGACAGTGAAAATGCTTGAGAAGGAAAAGTTGAAAGCATAAACGTACCTGTAATCAGAGCCTCAATAGGATGCCTGATGGCATTGGTCAGAATGGGAAATTGAAAGGTGCAAGGTTGTCTATTGTGCAATAGTCCTGCACTTTCATGATGGATTTGTTCATGTGGCACCCAGAAACATATACTGGTGTGATGATACACATTTAAGTTACGTTAGAACATCTGTTCACCTTTTTTAAAATTTGTGCAAGGTGTATGTATGTTGGCTGTGAATTTACAGTATCTTACAGTTCCACATGGGTTTGTGCTTTTTATTTTTAAATGGTGTTTTCCCATCCCAACAATATCTGTGTTGCTTATTAATTTCCCTGAGTTTTTAAAAGTTTAATGTGGCTCAAATGAATTCCTGTTTTGAACAGGAGGTTTTTAAAAGCCCTATATTCTTTGGACTTGGTTTTCCTAAGCATTTCTGTGGTGTGATGCTACCAAGACAAACCAGTTCTTGAGGAAATTGTTTTTTTAAAAGACAGCTGGTTAAACTCTTAATATTAAGAAAATTGTTTTTTGAAGTGTCTTTTGTTCTCTCATTTAAGAACTCAAGTTGCTGTAGGACGTATGTGCAAATATTGTAGAAAATTACTGTGAAAATATTTAATACTTGAGTTAGCCTATGTAGTTTAAATACCTTGACAAACATCATGAAACATCCCTTCAAGATTCTTATACTCTGTCACAGAATAGTGTTGAATGAAAACTGCAGAAATATCAAGATGACTTAGTAAAACTAAAATGGTTCCCCCCCTCCATTATTCAGCAAGTAATCATTACCCATATGCAATTTAACCTTTAATGGTGTGACCTAATTTGTTGTCCTCTGTTTGATGTGAGCCCTTCTACCCAGAGACTTTGTATCTGTACTTAACTGCATAAAATGACTTTAGCAATGTGGCCTTGGAATGTTGAGAAACCTATGGTTGTACTGGATGTAAATGTTTATATATTGTACAGCACCTTTATATATACTTCTAAGGTTCTGATTAGAAAGAGACCTGTAAATCGCTCATTATTTTTTATATAGATACATTAAAAAGAGACTCTAGTTCATGGCTTCTGGAGTACTGTACTTTATGAAAATATCACCTCTTCAGTATTTTATGAATTAGAACTAGTGTCTATAACTTCTTTCAGGCCAAGGGCTGCATTGGCCCCAGCTAACACTGTAAACGTGGGCATGACCATTTTTCAAAAGGGGGAAATTTTGGAGATCACAAAACTGTTTGGCATTGCAGAATCAAATTATGTAGAGTAAGAGAAATGGTTGGGAGGGATTGCAGGGCCACAAAAAACTATTGGGCAGAGTCAGACTGTGTTAGCCACCTGCTACATTATAACTCTAGATTGGATGTAAAAGATCATGAACAGCAGGAAGGTACAAGTTCAAAAATTCTAAAATACATAGGCTCAATACCATTGTTCATGCTTCTGCTTGTGTAGAAACATCTCAAAGGTTTAATTTTACTTTTCTCACAGCTGTAGCACAATGTAAAATTAACCTTCCACCTGCAGCCAACACCTCTCACAAATGGCGCTTTTACCTGTAAACACAGTGGTTGTCATCAGAAAAGAACATAGCAAAACTTCAATGTTTACATTACTTGTTTTATTCATCCAGGTTACTAACATTTAGTTGGACTTGAAGAATATTGTATGACAATAAACAGTTCGTACAAAGCTGTTTGTATAAACAGTATCATATACAAAGTATATCTTGCTTAAGATGCTACAGGCAGTGCTGATTTTAAAAATATTCAACTATTCCATACATACCAGTGACAGTAACCTACTACTCAGTGATAATTTGGTAAGCCCTTTTAGAGTTACTTCACATATTTGTATGTGGATTCAGGAATAAAATTACAGTATCACAAATAGAAAAACAGAAATATGGGTTTGCTGCATGTACATTCAGAAGCTGCCATGTAGGTTCTAAATATTTATGTATGGTAAACCATATGTATACCATATGTGAAAATCAGTACAGCTATAGAAAATTTTCTTGTGTGAAGCTGTCCACAGCCCTAATACTTACCCTACTTGGGAAGGATTGTGTGTAAAGTTCTTTAATCAACAGCTCCCTGCAGTGGGAAAATTTTCAGGTCCAACCCACTTTCCGTGCAGCTAAATGCCAGCAATGGGTGTTGTAATCTATCCCAGCAGAAATTTGGTTCTAATTGCCTCTTAAATACTGTAGAATATCTGCTCTCTCTGGAAGCATATAAACATTGCTGTATTCTCTCATGGAGAGATTGCTTTGCTTGTTCAGATCAGTCTGAGTTCACATAATGAGTTATTTGAAGAATGCTAATCATATAAAAACTATCATCTCTCCTGATGTGTGTGGCAGGCCTACTGTAAACCACCTTCTGGAGCTGTTTGTGTGTTCCTAAGCAACCGCTGCATGCCTGGAGATAAAAATCCATCACCACAAGTTGAGTATATAATTTCCTTCTCTTATAAATCAACATCAGTAGGCAAGGCCTCCAGCAGCTTCTGCTGCTAAGTCTAGTGCCATTTAAGAAAATTTTATTGGAGGCACTTTAAAGTAGGTCAAGAGCAAGCTACCAAAAGGAGGTGATTCTGCCAAAAACAAGCACCTCTCTGAACTTAGAACATAGCACCATGCTCAGCCTCATTTTAAAAACATGTCGCTTAACATGTTCGTAGTATGCATTAAGTTCTGTTCCCCTTACAGGTGACTTAACAGCAAGCCTTTTCAGGTCGGAAAATGACTGGCTTGATGCAGTGGTTTTGTTTATGCAACAAATATCTGTTGTATGATTTCATACTACTGCACTCCATGGGAACTGCAGGCTTGTCAGATAACTTTATTCTAAGAAGCCCGTTTACTAAGGTTTATTTAACCATTTCTTCAGGCCATGGCCTCACTGAGAATAAAATTAATTTATTCTGGTCTTGACAGAATGTATGAAAAACATAAGATGTGACGACTACTAAAATGAGAGAAGCACCTTCAAATGCCATTCCAAGCCCATGCAGGACTGCTGATAACTTTTGTGGCACTGGACGAGGGCCCAACCTTCTTTCTTCTTCAAGTCACGGTTTGATTTTCCACAACTAAAAAATTAAGTAGGCATTGTATCAGGAGAGTAGCTTAACAATTGAATTTTTAAAAATCAATCTAAAAAACCGTAGTTTCATAGTTCAAAACTAAGCCTTTTAAAGCATATACAAGCAACTGTCAGATCATTGTTCATTTGCAGGCTACACACATGAAGAAGCAGAAACCAATGATTTAAACTGAGCAGCCTTCTTTGATTTGGTTTGGTTTGTTTTCAGACTGAAGGTCCAGAATCGTGAGACCCAATTTCATTGCTAACAGTATCTGTTGCAGCATCACCAAGCCCATAGGAAGGGAAGGCTGTACTTCAGTGTATGAACTTGAGTACAGAAAACACCGAACTGAACTAGCCACTCTGCATGCAGACATATCAATACTTACTCTAATGTTGAATCCCAGTAGATCACTTATAACACCAGAGACTGCAGACAGGATCACCACACGAGTAATGTTGTAGATTAAGGGATTCATTGTCAGGCCATACAGTCTAAATGGAGTATCTAACTCCTGCCATCAGAAAAGGAAAGTTAACGGGCTAGTCTTGCTTAGGAACATAGACAGTTGCTTTACGCTGTGGACCATCTAGGTGAGTACTGTCCACACTGACCCTTCAGGGTTTCAGACAGCAACATTTCCCATCCCTACCTAGAAATGCCAAGCACTGAACCTGAGACATTCATGCAAAGTATGTGCTCTGCCCCTTCCCAAATGGGGACCACAAAAAAACCCTTCAAATGGTTGAACATCATTTTATCAAGTATTAAATAGGCAAAGAGTTACATAGTTCTGAACTGCTCACCTTCAGGAGTTTGGTAGAAAGTTTTAAGACGTTGTTCACCAGTGTGAGCTGTTCTTTCTTGTTTGGCTTCTTCTCCATCTTAAGATATAAGTTTATCTGCAACAGATTTTAAAAAAGAACAGTTCACATCTTTTATTGATCCAAGTCTGTCCTTCACCTATAGGAGGGATAGGAGGCATGCTCAGCATAAGCAACAATCCTTCACCCATCCTTAGCCTTAGGCACTATTAACTGAAGTAACTTAATGCTTGCCCTTTTATTAGCATGGTGCTTTTCATCAACTCATAAGCAAAGCAGCAGAAACACAGGCCCCCACAAGGAGCTTTAAAATACACACAAACCTAGATGCAGTCCACAAAATGCTTGAAGTTACCCCCCCCCCAAAAAAAAATCAACCATTTGCCTGCATACCAAAGGAGGGTCAGCAAATTACAATACACCCTAGCACCAAAATGAGAGACAAGCTAGTCTCTCTACCAGAAACGTGGGTACCTCAGAGAAAGGGAGATGATAGACTTAGAAGACAGGTGTCTAAACAAATCCTGGCTGCATAGACAGGTGCTTCATGAAGGGTATGTTGCAAGAGTCCATGTAGCAGGAAAAGTAGATTTGTAGCTTGGAAAGGGGGCAGGAAAACAAGGAATTGGATACAGCATCATTTATATCCTGCCTTTTGTTATAGAACTAAAGGCAGCATACATCTGGTACCAAGGGCTCACCCATCCTGGCACTGACAAGACCCAAACCTGCTTAGCTTCAGCAAGGCAGTAGCCTCATGAGCCTTCAGACCATGTACTGGGTCTGAAAGATGAAAATTAAACACTGAAATTTTGTTACATTTAAAATGTGCAAGTGTGGCACTTTGTAGCCATTAACAAAATGACCCAATATCTTCAAGCCCTGGCTTGAAAACCAGCTTGTTCTTCAAAACTAATAAATTCATTTTATATAGATTTAAGTTGGTAAGCAACAGACTACTTGTGAACTCTGCAAAGATCTAGATGTATGGATATTTATGTCAGGAGTCCACCTACACTTGAGTAGGACCCTGGCAGAGAAACATGCCCGACTGGCATGTTTTATCCCTCCTGGTCAATCGTTCGGGAGCTTCAAAAGCTTTCTTCAGCCCGAACATGACAGCAACCAATGCCAACCAACAGGGGTACACTTAGGGATCCGCAGAGTTTGCGCAACCTGCGTGACAGACCTCAGCAACTCAGCATTTTGGCTAATCTACTTTATTTACATACAAACACACACGGAGCATTGCAACATGGCTCCCTCTCTTTCTAGCATCAGACAGCAAAGAGAAAAAGAACAAAGGACAATAGTCCCATTTCACAGAACACAATAACACAAACACCCTGTCTTTGTCACTTCCCACTCTGTGGAGTCAAAACATACACTGTCATGTGATAGACAACAATCCCATGACTGCAATCATGGAGCAGGAATTCTAACAATTTACAGGCATGAATGGCAAACTGAAAGTGGCAAATAATTTCTAGTGAACAGACCCCAGGTTATCAATTTTAGTTTATGTATTATCACAAGAAGGGTACGTGTTAGGCAAAATACCTGCTCAGTGAGTAGAATTGAAATATTACTATATTTCTTGTTGGTCTCAGAGCCCAGGGATGCCAAACGCAACAAGAAGAGAAGCAGGGCTGTTTCCCAGATTAGGAATTCCCAGTTGTAAGCAGCATTCAAGAATGTCTTGTGACCTTTTAAAACCTGTGAGGGGAAAACACAACAAAATCAGCAAACTGCCCTTTACTAGCTATAACAGCTGCTATAGCACAAAATGGGGACTTTGTTTATTTCTTCTCACAATGCTATTGTGTACCTGTTTAAATACTTCTGATTATCTTTGGGAAAAAGGTGTAGGGCACTTAAAGAGCCTGCACAGCAAGAACACAACTATCATTCACACAAAAGCAAAAAATTAAGTAACAGAAATGCAAGGGGGCTGTAAGAAAGAATTAGCAGGTGAGGAAAATGTAAATAACTCATCCTACCTGCCCCATTAGCTTCTATAGCATCTTCCCTGTCCTATTTCTCAGTTGAATTAATCATATGTCACAGCAGAGGGCTTAGCAAGGGCAGAATTAGGCCCCTGTGAGTTTGTATCTTGCAACAGATGACTGTCTCCAGTCTAGCAAGGAACCTAAACTATGGGAAGAGAAAAAGCTGACAGAGTGGGAAGTGTCCGCCCCAAAGACTTGTTAGCTGAACAAACTTTGAGTTGTTAGCTGAACAAACTTGGTGCTTTAAACCATGCTTGGCCACTTGAGTTCAGCTTTGTATTGGGATATCTTGTCAGTTATGAAATAGATTATTAAAGGAAGCAAGAAGCTGAAATTATTGTAACTGAGTTTAGATGCTACCTTCTCTATAGTGTCATTTAGAACAGCTTGCATTATATAAAAGAACAGCTGGGTGTTTCTCCAGTGCATGTAAAGCAGCCACTATAACAGAGGTGGAGAACTGGATGAGGCTAGCAGGCCAGAACCTTAACTCCCCTAAGCCTGGGTGAAGCCACCACCTCACATGTAAGGTGATGGGCGCATACAAAAAACCCTGCATAGTTGAAGCACCAATCAGCTGATTATGGGCTCTTCAAAGCACCAAACAGGGCACTTTGCAAGGTGAAAGGAGCTTCCAAAGAGCCCTGGTCTGCTCTTTACAAGCCCCTGGAAGGATCAACTGACTACAGAGTTCCCAGAGAGCTGATAGGCACTGACTTCAACCTCTGTTTTCTGCTAGGATGAGCTGTACTATGGAGTTCCGCCATTAGCATAAGCAATCCCAGCTGACTGGTAGTACATTGGTAAGGAAGGCTTGGTGTCACCACTGGGAGTGCATTGCCACTTTAAGGCTCCCACTTGTGTTTTTGAAAATATATTTTTATTAAAGATTTCTTAGTTTACGAAAAAAACCTGCATTGTCTCTTTTTTCAAGATGCGTTTTCTACAGATTAGTTTTATTTGTTGTGTTACATACAGTGTTAGGTTAGGAAGAAAAGAGGGGGGAGGGGGAATGGTGAGTGGGGTAGGGTCGGGTGGCAAGGCTCCTACTTGTTCACAGGCAACTGTGTCTTCACCTGTCACTCACCTGACATCACATAAAATTTCAGGGTGGAACAAGTGGCCGTGGTCTGGGGAAAACTGCCTCTCGGGCTAACAAGATGTATGTTGGACCTAATTAGGCACACAGGCCAGAGATTCCCCACCAGCTCTATAAAGGCCGCTCCTCTGTGGAGAGGAAATGTACCAAATCAAAAAGAAATTTTAGCTATAAACCTACTTTTTTAAAAAAGAGAGAGAACTGTTTTTATCCTGTTATTCAGTCAAAGAACTCCTCTGGAACAGCTTACACATCACGGGGGGGGGGGGGGACTCCTGCCCATTGAATTACAATTTTTTTAAGTGATGTTTGAAAAAATGTTTGAAAAGGAGGAAGAAACAAGCAAATTCAGGTCCAGCTTTTTAGTTCAAGTTTTTTAAATGGACAATTTTCAAACTCTTCCCTTTGAGGTGGAACTCTCCTCACATTGCATCCTACACCCAAATTCAGATGTTTGTGTTAGTACTATATTAATATATAAATTTGATGATCAGCATTGTACCTTCAAATAATTATTGAGATCTTACCTGTGCACAGCATATGAAAGCAATGGAAAGAGCCAATAAGAAGATGGAAGATACAACCACGTCGACAGATCGCTGTGGGCCTCGCCTCTGCCACAACAAAAAAATTGAATTATAAAAACAGGAAAGTATGCAAGAAAGAGAGCAACAGAAACAGTTCTATTTGATTCAGCATTTGCTAATTTTAGTGCTATTGTTATTTTGAGCTGCTTGGAGCTCAACACTGTTGAGAAAATGGCATACATTTTCTATCAACATAATCATAAAAACACAATAGCATATAAACAACTCAACAAACAATGCAGTTCGAAACTGACTCATGATTCAAAGCTATCAAAAATTGCTGCTAAGCACCAGCCCATTGCCAGCTGATACCTTCTCTCCGGGAAGAGACCTCTTCACCAAGTGCAACATGCAATCCCTTGTGGCAGGTCCTTTCTTAGATTTTGCCACAAGGGAGATGGGGCTGGTCTCACTCAGTGCTTGGTGGAACAAGCACTCACTTGAAAACAGCCGCACAGTCCTAGGCAGCAGGCTCTTTCATAGTTTTTGTACAAAAGAGGCATGGCTAGTCTCACTCCTTTGAAAACATATAGTAGCAATTGGAATCTTCTGTTTGGGCTGAGATGCCAATGCTTTTAGACGCACCTTTAGGTAGGACCGGAGTGATAGCCAGATCTTAATGTTTTCAACTTTCTTGAGTCTAAAGTGAGGGATTTCATACTTCCTGGCTTTCCGAGCAGAAGTGATATGGCTAAAAAGTTTTGCAAACAAAAACCGCTGTAAAAGAAAAGTAAGTTTCTGTCATGCACTTTGCTGTCACTTGGGACTTACAACCAGATCCTCCTCTTACCATTACTGCAGTCAGGTTAATAAACAATATGCTAAGGAACCCTTCAATAACATTTCTGCAGGTTAGGAAACACATTACTGCAAGGTGTCAAACATAATCCATTTAGACTCTTTCCACAAACTGCCACTTGCATGCAGAGGGGAAAGATGCAACCCAGTAACATCACACTCATTTTGTGATACTAGAGGCTATCTGGGAGAAAGGAAGTGAAGGAGACCATCAACCATAACATCCTTCTGGATGGGGCTGGGAGCTGGGGGCACTGTTATACAGTGGTTCTGCTCCTTCCTCCTGGGCCATGTTCAGAAAGTGGGGGATGAGTGTTCAGACCCCTGGGCTCTCACTTGTGGGGTGCCTCAGGGTTCTGTCCTCTCCCCTGTGCTTTTCAACATCTACATGCAGCCGCTGGGAGAGATCATCAGGGGGTTTCGGCTAGGTGTTCATCAGTATGCGGATGATACCCAGCTCTACCTCTCTTTCAAATCAGAACCACTGAAGGCAGTGAAGGTCCTGTGTGAGTGTCTGGAGGCAGTTGGAGGATGGATGGTGGCTACCAGATTGAGGTTGAATCCTGAGAAGACAGAAGTACTGTTTTTGGGGGACAGGAGACGGGCAGGTGTGGAGGACTCCCTGGTCCTGAATGGGGTAACTGTGACCCTGAAGGACCAAGTGTGCAGCCTTGGAGTCATTTTGGACTCACAGCTGTCCATGGAAGCGCAGGTCAATTCTGTGTCCAGGGCAGCTGTTTATCAGCTCCATCTGGTACACAGGCTGAGGCCCTATCTGCACATGGACTGTCTCGCCAGAGTGGTGCATGCTCTAGTTATCTCTTGCTTGGACTACTGCAATGTGCTCTATGTGGGGCTACCTTTGAAGGTGACCCGGAAACTACAACTAATCCAGAATGCGGCAGCTAGACTGGTGACTGGGAGCGGCCGCCGAGACCACACAACACCGGTCTTGAAAGAACTACATTGGCTCCCAGTACGTTTCTGAGCACAATTCAAAGTGTTGGTGCTAAAGCCCTAAACAGCCTCACTCCAGTATACCTGAAGGAGCGTCTCTACCCCCATCGTTCTGCCCAGATACTGAGGTCCAGCTCCGAGGGCCTTCTGGCAGTTCCCTCACTACGAGAAGCCAAGTTACAGGGAACCAGGCAAAACACCTTCTCAGTAGTGGCACCCGCCCCGTGGAACGCCCTCCCACCAGATGTCAAAGAGAAAAACAACTACCAGACTTTTAGAAGGCATCTGAAGGCAGCCCTGTTTAGGGAAGTTTTTAATGTTTAACAGACTATTGTATTTTAATATTTTGTTGGAAGCAGCCCAGAGTAGCTGGGGTAACCCAGCCAGATGGGCGGGGTATAAATAATAAATTATTATTCAGTGCTTTCAGTGGAAACCATTTCACTGCCATGGCATTTCTGCCCTACTAGTTGCCCCAAGGCTTGATTGTTCAGACCAACCTGCTTGTATGTTCTCTCGGCAACACACATCATGAAGAAAAACATCCAGGTGAGGCACAGGCGCTCAAGGAAGATGATTGCTGAAAGGGCGACGACCGGAGGGATGGTGGGAGCCCCGCAAAAGATGTATAAAAGTTCTTTTAGAGAAAGGGACCATAACTGCTCCAGGGTCTTGGAGTGGAAGAGTCGATAGAGGAATGGAAGGAAAGCTAAGCCAATGGTAACAGTATTTCCCAGCCACTGGTAACCAGCTCCTTGCTGATAGGCATTGACCTATTGGTTAGGGAAAGCAAGAGCAAAATTTCACAGCCTGCAAGAAATGTTTCATTGTAACAGTTAACCCCCCCCCCAAAAAAAATCTCCCCATAGCAATTTCCAGAATGGTAGCAGTATTAATCTGTTTTGGGGGGGGGGGCAGTGTCTTGTGGCACTTTGAAAATGAACACATATATTACGGTAAGCTTTTGTTGACAACATTTCTCCTTACAATTAAATGGCTGCTGCAGTCTCCCCCAGCCTTGGGTGTCCATATCACAGTCCACCTGTCATGTTTCAGCAGAAGTTGCTAAGGTGGGGGACAACTTGGAGCAATTTTAATTGTTTGCATACAGCAATGATAGCATCTTAAACCTGACCCAAAATGCACAGAAAATAAATGTCATGTTTTTCCTCCCAAAATACACAATGCACATAAACCTTACCTTGCTCATGATGATCCCACTGATCTCCAGCACAGACATGTCCACCTTCTTGCACTCATTCCCCTCCCAGATGAGGGCACTCACTTTGGTAGAGGCTGGGTTTGTGTTCTGTAGCCAGAACAAGTGGTTCTGAGGAAGAAAACGTATCTTGGAGCCACATTCTGGAAAATCTGTCTCTAACATGGGGAAAAATAGCTTCAAAACAGTAGCTTTAGTGACACATTAGCAAACACTTTGCCACTAAGACGTCAAACTTCACTGTTCAAGAGATGGACCTTATGTGAATATGCATGCACACCCTTCAAGGCCCCAGGCACTATCCTTACTGCACACTTTGGATGCCATCATTGCCTATAATAACGTACAGATGGCTTTAACATTATGCAAGTTGAAGGGCTAAGTAATTCTGAGAACAAGAAGCTTCCACCAGATCTATGAGGCCCTATAAGCTGAGTCTCCTCAAAATCTTTTTTGCGCAATAAAGACACAATTGTTTTATCACTTGCTGCTTTGAATCAGCATGGCTTCCACCAATAGTACCACATTTTCTGAGCACTTGAAGGACACAATATTTTATACTTATGCTTTCCCAGAGAGTGCATTTATTTCATATGCAAACTGTACTAATGTCACAGGTACATATCAGAAATTTTCCCCAATTTGACAAACAAAACTCCTTTCACTTTGAAGAATTTCTTTAGTAGGAGGCTTGGGGAATATAACTCTCCAATGCCCCATAGCCATTGCTGAGACTTTGTCACTTGAAAGATCACTGCCATGCACCGAGATTCAAGTCTCCCACGCCATTTATGGAAATCTCCTTAGCCCTGCCCTTGTATCGTTGAGGCCATATAGCAGAATGTGCCTAAGCTAACACTCTGTTTCCTGCTGAGTGGGAATACTCCAGAACGGAACCACAAACCCAACTACACTCCCAGATAAGTGGCAAAGAGAAGTGACTTTTGTGCACAGAAACTCCTGACAAAGGAGTTTCATGCCCTGTTGCTTGAGGGGGAGATTTTAGCAGTTTGACTCTAGCTTTTCATTCACTTAATTTACAGCGATGGGGAAAACACTTCACATGTTACAGACCTGCTGGAAAACATCCTCCTTCAGATCACGTTTGCTTCCCTTTGCTTCTTTTCCTTTGGCTCCCTCACTGTCACTGGTGTAGGAGGAGCGGTACTCAGGCCCGTGAAGCAAATCATCCCACAGCACATCTTCTGTCTCAGAGTCATGGCGGGTGCTGGATGAGTCTCTGTGGGATGCACTGCCACTCCGAGATCCACTACTATGATAGGATCTGGACTCCTACAAGGAAACATCATGCCAACTGATTCAGCTGAGACCAGTCACTAAATGGCCACTTCAATGAGGCCCAAATTGCCCCTGTACACTAGCCTGTACAATGCTTTACTGATTTAAGCTGCAACACTGCAAACAAGCCCAATCCTATTCCTAGCAAGAAAAATGTACAGATTACTCCTCTGTTTAGAATTGTCTGCCATATGTTTTCACTGGGTCTGCTAGCTTAGCATTTTCTACAAAGTCCCCCTGCAAAGGGAATCTCATAACCTTGCCCTCCAGGGACCAGAGAATCATACTGAACTCATGTACTTACACTGAATAGGGTGCTGATAGCAAGCATAAGTATTCTCAGTGGTAAGAAAGGGCATGCATTTCAATCACAGATTGGAGTAATGCATACCAGGCAACTGCTACAATCACTAGCTTCTCAAGTGGTGTACTTGTGACTGAAAACACTCTCCTCCTCTTCTTCAAGTATCCTGGAAAAATCACATGTTTTCCCAAACTGGCTGCTGACAAGGTTTTGGTGAGGATAAAATGAAAGCTGGGGGGAGAGAGACATGGGCACTACCACAAAGTACAAATGTAATAGACAAATGTGTCCTATACTCATCCAGAAGCATTGCAATATGTAATGCAGGACCCTAGAGACGAGCTAAGAAGAATAGGGAGACTACACTTATTCAGAATTTAATTTTGCAACAGAAAAAATAGTGTTCGATAAACCAGTTTATGTGCTAGTTTTCTGCTTTAATAGATTCATTGGAGCTCCAGTGCACCAGTGAAGTCAACATTTTTGTGACTTGCCAGTGCTGGAAGGCAGGTAAGAAGATTTTCTCCAGATTGGTAGAGATTTAAATTTTATTTCATACAGAAATAAATTTGGTTTTAGAAAGGAAAGAGCAACATATCTGCTTTAACACAAGAGATCAGTGTCCAAAGAACACCAGTCACAGAGCACTGTGTGACATTTTGGGGTGAATTTTATTGTCAGTGGAGAGCTTTAACAAAATGCAGTTTCTCAGTAGTAACAAATTTTTAAGCAGTGAAAACAAGAGATCCCCACTGTTGAAGAGTCAATGAAAAAAGCCATTCAAAGTTCAACAAAATTCTCCCATTTCTCCACTCTGATGCTATATAAAATGTCATGATTTCCCTTTTCACCCCCAAAACTAAGTGGGCTACACCTTAGAATCTTGTATTCCTAAAAATAAACTGGCCTGTTCTTTTGTTCGCTTTTAAATAGAAGTGGTACATCACAGAAGAACATTTTACCGTTACAACAAGAATGCATTCTGAGTCTCACATTGGGTATAGCAAAGCATGATGAATATTTGAGTCAGCTACAGGTATACCTAGAGATATTTAGCCAAAAAATGCAATACTCAAGTAAGGAGCACATATTTATTCCCATTCTGCTGACTATGAACTGCTCAATGTGCCTTTTCAGACAATGCAAGGAGCAGACATTGAGATAAAGTAGTATGTTTCAACTGGAAACAGGTGTCATTCATTTCATTTTCCATCATCACCTACCCAATTAAAGTTGCGCTGAAAGGGTCATGTCATTTAATAAAAATAATCAGCAACTACTTCCTCGCATAGGGCTAAAGATAACCCCAAATTCAAAAAGGGTCATTATCTGCATCCAGGCTCTTCAACTTATGTGACATACTGTAATAATCTAAAATTTTGGGTAAACTGGTACCTCATGAATAACTGTTGTGTCCAGTTCCGATTCCTCTATGCTGTCAGAGTCTTGCATAGATTTCACGACCTCCTTGATCTGCCTCAGACCACAAAAGACAGTAAGTGCAGAACTTTTACATGTGGGAATGAACGTACTGTTTCTTATCTTCCCATTTCTCTTGTCCAAAGTGTATGTGTGCTTGCATACACCCCTACATAAACATAACCAGGGGTGGGGGCTTAGTCCTAATCTTGCTCCTTCACCACCTCACTTTGCCATTTCTTCTTGCCTTCCAACTTGCTATAAAGTGAAGTGGGGTCTTTATGCGAGTTGTAGAATGCTGGAAAATCAGGGTTCTAAAACCCATGGGGAGCCACCATAGATACATACATCTTGCCATCCATACTTCTGAAGTGTACAATGAAAAGGCAAGAGTAGCTAACAGCATTGATATATCAAATGGTACTTTTGCATTACTTCCTTGTGCATAAGGCACCAATAGCTGGGATTTTTAATTTTAAAAATGCAGGTATATGAAGTCACCTAAATAGCCAAATGATTTCCCTTAAGCCTATGACAACTGCAAACTCTAGCTGCCACTTAGGAGACCATCTCCTCCTGTTTTTCTGCTGCCACCGCAGACACCTTGATGTTATATAAGAAGAGGGACCTTCTTATATAACTTTTCTGGACAGTTATTTCCTTTCATTAACAGAAAATGAGTTTTGCTTTAAAATTAACTTTAGATAGCTAGAAATGTGAAGCCTCTAATCTTGAACTACTTACTCCTATCCTTAACATCTGAAAATACTGTTATCTAAGAAGTACTTTTTAATAGATTTATTTTTATCTTCATGTCTAAAATCCTTACGCTTTATTTTCTTTAAGTACCATTAAACTCATTTTTCGTTCTGGGTTTACTCTAGAACAAGCAAAACTACTGAGTCTACAGGGATAGTGAGTCAGAAAAGGCCTTTGGGTACCAAAGGGTACCAAAACAGAAAGGCGTCATCCTAGATGTCAGTGTCAGTTCTGTGATTCTATTTTATATTTTATTATGTCCATCTAGAACACAAACCGTATCAATACATTAAATATACTAGAAAAAGTGGCTTTCATTTTATGTCAATTCCCAATAAGCATTATTCATTTCATTTTCAGGCATCCCCAAGTACTGAGGAGTTGAAATACATTTAACAACGTGGCAGCATTTAATCCAGGGCTTTAGGATCAAATAAAATTTAACAGCATATTTTCTAGCTGCTTCTGATCAAAGATGACACCCAACCTGAGTCTGTGGAAGTGGAGTAATTACTTCTCTAAGACAGCAATCACTGTTACAGAAACTGTAACTTACCTGTGATACTGATTGGTTTGGAGAAGCAGAAGTAGTAAGAGAAGGTTTCCTGCTCTGATTTTCACTAGGGGCACCTTCTACACTTCTGCGCAACAAAATGTTCTGACTCACAGCATCTGTATCCTCCTCACTTGACAGCTCATCAGAAACCCCAGAGCGCCTGGCATTAACCTGAAAAGAGTACAAGTTAGAATGAAAGCTAGTCAACATCATGCAGATCGAACTCGGCATGTTCATGTAGCATAATCTGTGTAATAGTTACCAGTAAGTAGAAAACTGCTTGTTAATAGTACCAACTAAACACTACAGTGGTACCTCGGGTTACATACGCTTCAGGTCACAGACTCCGCTAACCCAGAAATAGTACCTCGGGTTAAGAACTTTGCTTCAGGATGAGAACAGAAATTAGCGGCAGCAGGAGGAGGCCCCATTAGCTAAAGTGGTGCTTCAACTTAAGAACAGTTTCAGGTTAAGAACGGACCTCCGGAACTAATTAAGTACTTAACCTGAGGTACCACTGTACAAGCAAACAACTGAAAGGAGTGGAATTGCAACCAAAACTTTAGTTTCTGCGACATATGGTTATCAGCATGGTTATTACTCTCCTAAAAGCACTGCCATTTGCTCCAGGCTGTGAGACAGAGGGCTAAGTTGCTGTCACAAGAACCTGCACTGCTATTTTCCTACATGGTAGCATGGCAAAGTAATCTACCATGTTGAAGGAGTTTGGATGCAGTGCAGGTATCCCTACCATCAAGGGGCTTTAAATCTCAGCTTGGTCATGAAACACACTGGGTGACATTGGGTCATTAACTGACTTTCATCTTTCATCACTCATTACAGGTGTGTTCTGAGAATAAAGTTTGTGGGGGAACCACATGTGCCACCCTCTTATCCTTGGAGGAAAGGTAGGATTAAAAGAGATAATGAGGTAATATAAGTCATAACAGAAGTTGTGTTGTACGAAATTAACTTATCTTTTGTAATTCGTATTAACCTTTGGGTTTTTTGTTTACTGTTTCTTTTTGATTGTTTGTTTGTTTTACAATCAATAAAGCAATTAAAAAAAGGAGAGGTAATGAATAATGATAAAGTAAGTAATAAGAATAAAGTAAAGGTAAAGGGACCCCTGATCGTTAGGTCCAGGCACGGACGACTCTGAGGTTGTGGCGCTCATCTCGCTTTACTGGCTGAGGGAGCCGGCATACAGCTTCCAGGTCATGTGGCCAGCATGACTAAGCCGCTTCTGGCGAACCAGAGTAGCGCACAGAAACGCCGTTTACCTTCCCACCGGAGCAGTACCTATTTATCTACTTGCACTTTGACGTGTTTTCAAACTGGTAGGTTGGCAGGAGCAGGAACCAAGCAACGGGAGCTCACCCTGTCGTGGGGATTCGAACCACCGACCTTCTGATTGGCAAGCCCTAGGCTCTGTGGTTTAACCCACAGCGCCACCAGTGTCCCTAGTAATAAGAATATGTGGTAACAAAAACAATTCTTCATCCAAAGTAGCCTCCTAGATGATTTTGCAACAGGGGTAAGTCTCAATCCAAAAGCGGGGGCTGAAGGGCGTTTGATGGCAGCCTCAATCTAATCTCTTCCCTTGAGGGAATTTACAGATTTAAACTCCACAGAAGAAAAAAAAGACATGGTTTTGACTTTCTGAGCAATATCTAGGCAGGATGAAATTTCTTTGCAGAGTATATTATTTCCATGATTAAATAAATGGCTAATCATTTTAATGATCTATGCTTGCAGCAACAAAGTACATTTTACAAAGCTGTATTCCACGCTTTCTGAAATATGTGGGGGATTGTGATATATATCATTGTTCCTACAAAACCCATTTGACATTTGCATCTGGAAAACTAAAGCATCAAACTCATATCATATCTTACCAGGGTTTTTTCTGCACTAGGTAAGACCGCCTCCTTGGACCGCTGCAAGCTATGCTCAGATCTGGAAATCCGGCGTTTCACACCACTGCTATGTTCTGTTTCAGTCCCTTTATCCGCTACCCGTCTTCCCCTTTTAATCCTAAGGACAGAAATGCTATAGATAGCATGTCTTCTTTCTACACATTTTTAAAGTGAATTTGAGATGCTTCATAGGAAGTGATCCATACACGAAATAATAAAAATAATAATAAAATCAAGAAATGGCAGAGGGAATTACAGAATTAGCCATTTCTTTTTCTATCAAAAAAATAAACACACACATTCACTGGCTTCTTTCTTTCTTTCTTTCTTTTTCTTGGAACTAAAAGAAAGTGTTCCAAAGTTTCAAACCCCTGGAGAAGGCATGGGCAACAGGCCAGACATAATTATATACAAGAGAAATTTCCCATTGCTATTTTAAAATCTACTGAAAAGTGGACTCTTAAAAAAGATGAACAAAACAATTCCTCTGTCTGACTGAAAACCAGTTGGGAGAGTATTAATTCCTCTCAATAACACCTCATCTTTTATCCCAAAGAGAACATAGAAAAACAATGCAACTCTCTCCATTTCAGAGGCAAATCACAGTGTGGTACAGTAGCTAGAGTATTAGACAATTAGACAATCACTGGGGAGATGAAGGTTTCAATCCTTGCTCGGCCATGAAGGCCCTTGGGACTGCCACAGCCTAATCTATCTTGACAGGGTGATTGCAAAGTATGACGGTAGGGGTGGGGCTTTTTCAGTCGGAACTCACCAGAACACAGTTCCAGCACCTCTCAGGTATGCGCCATTGCCATTAGAATAGAACAAGGGAGGTGTTCATGGTGAGTTCCAGGCACCTCTTTTTCTAGAAAAATAGCACTGGGTAGAGGAGAACCATTTGCACTCTCTTGAGTGTCATTGCTTCTCATGCCTAAGCAAGGCCAACTTACATCATTTAAATAAAAACAACTAAATCACCTACAAAAGACAACATTCCATAAAATTAGAATATGATGTAACAGAGGCAAGGTCAGCAGATAGAAAAATATTAGATAATATATATATATAATTGCTACCTCCTGAACAAGCCAACACTACCAACCGTACCCCTCCCTGCTCCTTCTCCGCAATACTGAGTCAAAGAAGCTGCTGATTCTGGATGAAAACTCTGACGGCTCCTCAGATCTGCTGAGTTTGTCTAAGGAAGAGTATGGAATGCTGCCATCGCCTCCTGCAAATTTTCGCATTTTCCTACATTAGAAAAAATGTTTTAGCAACAGATCAGAGTTTTGTAAGATGGCCATACTCTCACTCCTTGCAGAATCCTTGACACATATTACATAGGTGGAAGACAAACATTACCAGTGTGAACTTAGTGTGTGTGGCTGTGTGTGCATGGGTAGAGTCAGATAAACACATGGGAGAATGAGTGGAGATAATCCATTGTGACCATAATGAACTGATTATGAAATCTTCTTTTCCTCTCTCTCTCTCTCTCTCTGCCTTCTCCCAGCAGTAGATTGATATGGCTGAGACAATACCAAGGGTCTAAGCCATGTACTGCTGAATCTGGCATTTCTGTGGAACCATAAAAATACCAGATTTCCTTCCAGTGTTCTTAAAAAGAAATACTTGCAAAGGAGCAAGATGTGCTCTTAGGAATTCCCAGTTCCAATAAGTCTTGGTAATGCCACTGTGGCTGGAATGATGAACATTGTTTGGTCTGTATATGCCCTATCGCAGTACATATCACTCTTCACCTATATGATCCTATCTCATTTCCTTCCAACAATTCCCAGTCCTATTGAACTTGGAAGCAGGGTGGGTTCAAAGAGAATTCTAAATCCCCAACAATGCCTGTAATAGCAGTAAGAACTGAAAATACAAATGCACTGCTTCATTCAAGAAATGACAGATACATCCACCCTAGAGTTCATGTCATCATGTTCTGCCTGAACCTCTAAGAGTGGAATCTAATCACAACAAGGGTAGAGGCCGACCCTATGAGCTCTGCTAGGCGTCCCAGCCAACATGGAAGGGAGAATTTATATAACACATACACTCAAGGACACAAAAAGGTGACATTTAAGTACAGTGGTACCTTGGTTCTCAAACTTAATCCATTCCAGAAGTCCGTTCAACTTCCAAAACCATTCAAAAACCAAGACACGGCTTCCAATTGGCTGCAGGAACTTCCTGCACTCAAGCGGAAACTGCGGAAGCCACATCGGATGTTCAGCTTCCAAAAAACGTTCACAAACTGGAACACTTACTTCTGGGTCTGCAGCATTTGGGAGCCAATTTGTTTGTCAGCTAAGCCATTCGTGAACCAAGGTACCACTGTAGTGCCTAACCATATGTTCTAATTCCAGCAAGCACCTTAAAAACTGAGACCCTTTCCAATCTACTGACTTTGCTCTCTCACCTCCTTCTCCGTCCAACACCGCTTCCATCAATTCCTGATGGCTTCGATAACTGTGTAGATACTATTTGACAGTGTACAGTCCCCATCAGCAGCATAAGGCACAATGGTCCAATAATTTCACTTGCACTCACAACTGGCATCATGTAGTACAACACAATTGCTATGACTGAAGAAGAAAAAATGTATGTAAGTTGTCTGCCAGGCAAATCTTTATTTTAGTAATACAACATAAAAACACCTCTTTATTAATGCTGGGAGCCTTAATCAAGTGAATACTACTACTACTAATAATAATAATAATAATAATAACAATTTGTATACCACCCATCTGACTGGGTTGAAGATTTGGAAGACTGGTGACTATCTACAGGGAGCTCTCACACACATCCAAAGCCAGCACTTAGCAGGGGATCTCCCCCCACTGCAGTTGATGCAAAAGGGGGCCAATCCTGCTTGGTCCAAGCACATGGAAGAGCTCTCTCTAGGAAACTCTCACACCTGAACTTGCTCATTTTGGCTGAGCACACAACGGATAACAAGGTGCTACTAACGGGATGGTTTCATCCTTCAAAAGGAAGGGGGGAAACTTCCTTTACTAGCTTCTCTCCAGCCAACTAAACATGAATGCTTCTCCAAGGCAAAGCAGTGACTACTTTTCAAGTGGGAATGGGCAGCATAGATACTTGCATACAGGGGAAGTCCCTAACTCACCGAAGGTTTGAGACCCATTGGCTACCCTCACCTGGTTAGCCGGTCATAATGTGGTTTCTATAGTATACCTCTAATGTGGCCTGTTCTCCCAACTTCTTAACTTCTAGTTGTTTCTGAAATGTAGGGTATGATAGCAGATCTTGTAAATCTGTAAGATCATTTCCTAACAAAATGGGAGTAATTACCTGATATAATCCTAATTGTTCTTGAATCATTTGCAAGGTCCATATAGGAACTTTATATGTGAAACCACATCCTATAATCTTAGCTATACCACAAAACATCTATTAATATATCTTACCACAGGCTGTACAAATTGTGTGGCAATTAAAATTTAATCATAGCCAGTTCTAACATATATGCATTCACATGGCACATAATATAACAAACTTATATTCTCAATTAAGTCTCAAACAAACAGCACACAGCTTTGGAATTGTTTAATGGAAAAGCAATTACCTGACAACATGCTCTCTACAAAAGTGTTTACTTAAACTTTTAATCTAGCTGGGATAAGCACTCTGAAGCATTACACTCTATCAGTGGAATCCCTGAATGGAGTAGAGTCTGGTACAAAGACAATATTTAGGAAAAAGACTCCCAACTAAATAAATATTCCTTCTAATTCATCATTCCCACCATGGATGGTATATTATTAAGACGGATAATTTACAACAAAATTATTTGCATGACTTTTCTCTCACTTTGAAAAGAACTGGATAAATGATGAAAATCAGGTAACAATGTGTTTATCAAGTGCTGTTGCAGTCCACACAACAAAGCTTGTGTTCTGCGATCATAAGGTTACCCCATGACCAGCTTTGATCTTTCTTCCTCATTGGATCAAAGTCCATTTAAAGCTGGTCAGTGATGGCAAAGAGGAAAGTGATAGGAAACAGAAAATGCAAATAGAAGGGAAATGATACAAAGGGGAGACAGAAATGAGGAGAGTGTTGCAAAGCAAGCTCAAAAGCGAGCAGACAAGAATCCTAGACTGCTACAGGGACAGATTCTCTCTCAAAACCACTTCTTTTCCAAGATGTTAAGGAGCAAATGCACCACCGAGCTGCAAAAGTGAAGAATGATTTACGATTGATTCCTGACTTCTTGATTTTTTGCTTGCCAAAGTTTTCCTCCAACTATTTGCCTGGAGCAGGTCTGTTAAATTTGATGGATCAGATTGATGATACCATCCTAAAATAGGTCATCTTGTTTTTCCCTTCAAGCTACTCTAACATAATCTCAATCTTTACTCACCTTGTAGGAGATAGAGAGCTAGCAGCCATGTAAAAATACGCCAGGAAGTTACTTGTATCCACCACTGGCTAAAAAAGGGGAAGAAAAGCACCCGCACAAGCCCTTTTCTTGTCAGAGATGTCCAAGGGATTTCAGGTTTAGCTTTGGCAAATGTGGAACCTAGAAAGCATACATGAAAAACACAGGTAGTTTATCTGGGAATTAAGGGAAAATCCATTAGACTTTTTTCCTCCCTTACTCAGTCTAAGACTCCCTTTAAAATTGTGGATGTAGGAAAATATTTGCAAAACTTCATGGCCACTCAGGACTAGTTCTTATAAATAGATAAAGTGTGAAACCTACACCAGGGAAGTATCATTTCAGACTAAGTGGGAGCTCATGTAACTGAATAATTGTTGCTAAAGGGTGGCATTTCTGCAGTTAACCCTCCCTCCCCCATTGCAATCTCTAGGAAGATCACCCACCCTCCAGCAATCTGGCTTGAAAGGTTTTCCATGCCAATTGCTTAGCAGGGAGAGTGAAAATGTGCCTGTGTGCTGCATGGGTTGTATGGGTGTGGCCATGTCAACCATTAGCATGCAACCCCTGGAGGGTTGGCCAAATGGGAATGCAGCTCTTAAATAAAAATTAAAAAGTTCCCTGCCCCTGCTATAGACAGCAAGATGTAAAATGTAAACGTCTTCTGCTAGCGCAGTTTAGAATGCTCTTCTGCAGTTCTAATCCTATCTGAAAGGGTGGTTCCAAAATATACTATTGGGAGGCTGTTGTTCACCTGCTTAGCCAACGGGGTCCCTGAAGGGTTCCATCTTACTCTATTTAACATCTAGATTAACTTCCTCCAATGTAGTACCCTCCATATGTTTTGGACTACAATACTTATCATCCTGGACTATTGGTCATGCTGGCTGGGGCTGATGGGAATTGGCATTCAAAATATCTAGAGGCTGTGGAAGGCTGATCTACATGAAGTGGGAGATCACACCGGGAATGCATGCCATCAACATGCTGATTTCACCCACATTTCCCTTTCCATTACATCAGAATAGGTGCAAGCTAACAAAGCGAGGCTTCATCAAAGCTATTATCAGTAAGTAGGAAAACAAAGATATGATTAGGTGTTTAGTCTGTTCTGGTTGAGGTCGTCACACCCCTTGAAGAAACAGATCCTTATGAGTGTGCTCCTGAACACAGCATTGCTGCTGGATCGTCAGATACCGGCTGGGGCTAGGAGAGTTGGTGCACTAGGAGTGCCATTTCCTGGAGAAAGCCTATCTGGCCACTGCTACACATGCATTTGTCACTTCTAGATTAGTTTACTGCACTCTACATAGGGTTGCCCTTGAGAAGTGTTTGGAAAGTTCAGCTGATGCAAAATGGAGCAGCCTGGCCATTATTTGTCACTTGAACAAGATTAGAGTAATACACTTTAGAAAGCAATTTATACTGGCTGCCAATTGGCTTGTGGAACCAATTCACAGCACTTTTTATTACTTATAAATCTGAAAACAGTTTGGGACCAGTTTACTTACAGGGCAATTTTCTCCCAACCTAATCCAGCCTGTACACTGCATTCATCACTGGTCCTATTGACTTTAGAAGTGCAGAGATGCTGCAAAATGATTTTTTACTGTGCCTGCATCTTCCTACACTAATGGTCCCACCACTCCTTTCAGTTTTCATGAAATCATGATTTCAACATACTTTTTGATTGTGTTGAGCTTTTATGATTTCTCCCCTGCTATTATTTGCTTACTATTTTTATTTTATTTTATTAATTATTATAAGCAGCTTTTTTTGGCCACTGGTCCGAAAGGTGGGACAGAAATTTGTGGATAAATAAAATTAAAACTGTACTAAATGTCATACCTATCCAAAAGATGAAATAATTACCTGACCTCCCAGACTCATGTAAAATAGTGATGATGAGCACAAATGCAGTTATTCACACAATACCTACCTCTGATTAAATCAACATCTATAAGATCAGGCTGAATGCGGCCTTTCTTTTTGGGTTTGTTTTTGAAGCCCTATAAATTTAATCATAAAGAATGAGTAGATTTTGTGGTGAATATAATAGGCTGTCTACTTGTATCTCCTAGTTCTAATCTCATTTGCAAAGAAACTGGCTTATAAATAATCATTCATGTCCTCTGGGTATTTGAATTCCTTACACTTATGCGTGTATATGCAGCACAGAGGCTGTGTACTGTCACAGGACTTCTGAGATGAGGTTACTTATTTATCTAGCTTTTTATTTATTTTTAAAAAGCAAATTTTATGCTCACCCTTTATATGAAAATATGAGAGAAATGAATATTTAAAAGTACACAGACCTGAGAACATTGGGGTGGGAGTCATGGGGCATGAAATGAGGTTTTTTGTGCCTTGCACTAGTTCCTGTTTCCTACAGTACCTCAAGCCTATCATATTTTACAACCTACTATCCCCTTCCATGTAATGTCTAAAACCATCCAGAACTTTCCTGCAAAATTTCAGCACTACTGTAGATAAAAGCCTAGTAATTAAACACTTAAAGAAATTCAGGTTGCCTATTTATGCTTAATCTGCAAAATAACTAAAGGCAAATAATACAGTTCTTCAATGAATCAGTTTGTATTTGTGAGTGTAAAGGACAACTCTCTGTCAACAGCAGCGAAATATAAATAAAAATATGAAATATGTAATAGATGCACTCATGTCCTGCTGGCAGGCTTTCCATGAGCATCTGGCTGGCCCCTCAGAGAACTGGAGGCTGAACTAGATGGCACTTTGGTCGGATCCAGCAGAGTTTTCATTATGTTCATATGATCCCCCAGGGAAATATGCCACATATACATTTTTGTTAGGCTCTTCAGGCCAACAGTCACATAGCTGAAATTTAGGATCACCATATTTCAAACAGTGAAAGTCCGGACAGAAAAGTTGTTGACTTTTTATGGCTATTTTTATGGAAAATCGGCAAAAACTACACTGCTGACATGGGTTGCCATATGTCCAGATTTTCCTGGACATTTCACAATTTCCACACGGACACTGCTAACAACCAAATTATTCCAGATATGTCCAGGAAATTCTGGGTGTATGGCAACCCTATGAAATTGTACAGTTACAGCTAGTACTTTGTTGTGTACTAACATTATGCTGTGGGCAGGATTTCTGCTTTGCCAGTGGTTGGACTAGATGACCCTTGGGGTACCTTCTAATTCTACAATTCCGTTGTATTTCAAAAAGACTAAAGTACAGGCAATTTCAACCTTTAGCTAATCTGCCAAAGATATGCAAATCTCTCAGTCACAGGTTATTTGACCAAGTACAATTATTCAAAACAAAAGAAGCCAGGCCAAGATAAAACCAGGAGAAAATGAGCAAACTCCCACAAAACACAGTTATTAATATAAAGGTCACAATCTTCATATCATTCTCATCCAGATCAGATCCTTTATTGTGATTCATTTCTGTCAGAATGAAACACACCTAGTTTGCCAGTTCTTCAGCATAGTACAGCTTCTTTCTAGTTTCTCATAACACTATAATCTGAACCTAGAGCTCCACTGACCCTTTGGGATCAAATTCCCAGCAACCACAGACTTCATCACTTATGGCAATGAGGCTGCATCTGCACAGCTGTCTTCAATGTTGCAGTGAACTAGAAAGCCATTGCTTTCCATGTAGAAAGCTTGTGTGCACCTTCAGAACTTCCTAAACCACAAGTAGCCCTTGGATCAGATCAGGGCAACTGTAATTAGGAAATATCACATGCTACACAATCCTCTTGGGCATGCTTATTCCACATGCGTATCTATTTGTCAAAATGCAATGTACTTTTGAGTTCTGTCATTTCACAAAATAGATTTTTACCTTCATCTCAGTTTGTTCTATAGATTTTTCCCATATCTGCTGATCATAGGCTCCAATCTGAAAAAGAGTTGTGTTAGTTAAAGAGGAGTCTAGGGAACTAAACTGCTTCCTGTATTCTACTTCCATCTCCAAATTCAAAATATTAACAATACAGACATTAAGTAATTTATCAAGTTATTACCCAGGATCCCACTATTTAAAACTATGGGCATGAAAAGCATTGTGGGAATGCAGGGGGGGGGCAAACTGTATGTTTTAATATTTGTTCCATGCCACCCCAATATCCACAAGTGAGATTCCAGGGGCCCAGGCACTTACCCAGGGTTCATATTTCCACAGTAGAGACAGTGGTGACATCATGATGTATAGTTTATTTACACATACAAGTGTTTGTTAATTTGGGGTTTTCATCAGCTGTACGCCATAATCATCACAATTATAACAAATAAAGGCTTGACATATCTCACTTTGCATGTCATGAGCCTATCTCATATATTAGTTTCACCTTTTAAGTTGAATTACTGAAATAAATGAACTTTTCCACGATATTCTAATTTTTTGAGTTTCACCTGTATATACAACCTGAGCCTACAATACAGGGGCTTCCAGCATTATACTACAAGAGGGTCCTGCTTCTCCCATGACCAGTTGTGGATCCCATCAGAAATAAGCCGTGGCCCTCTTTCCCCCTGTCCCAGCTTGCTGCTTACAGATTTGACACCTTTTCCCTCAAATTTGTATCAGGCAAAACCATAATCCTAATCCTTCTACCACTACTGGCCTTTGTCTCTGCTAACTATCTCTCAGTGGAAGGAGATAAAAGAGGCCCCACCCTCTCGCTGTCTGGCAGAGCCTCTCCTAATGGCCCATATCCCTGCCTTTGCCTAATGACACAGCCATTCTGAGCAACTGAATCCCTGCTACATCCAGCATGGGGCTTAGTTAAATTCTAATGCTTTCCTGGTTCCAGAAATTTAGGAGAGTATTGACATCTCCAAAACTTAAACAATATAGTACTAACTTATGAAGAAAGCCTCCAAAAACCTTTCAATATTTTATAAGTTAAAGGAAATGCTGACTCAAGGGGAATTGGAATTCATCATACATCAAAGAAGATAATCAAGGAAAATGCATACATAATTATACTTTGTGCATAATAATTTTCACACACCCATCTTAAGAAATCAATCTATGCCTAGGTAAGCATGTATAGGATTGCAGCCTGAAGCACAGAAACTATCTACAATAACTTTGTAGCAGGCACCAAAAAATGTGGTCTGCAGTACCATGTTCAAAACAAACATGAATATTCTTTAGAACCCTCCTCCTTTCCCCTCTTCAGGTACAGTTTTAATTACAACCTACAGAATGGGGAAAACCCACACACATCTGTACAACAGACGAAAGTAATTACAAAAATAAGCCTCAAGACTGACCTTTTTTTGGTACCAAGCAATGGCATCTTCACCATTTGAGGCCATCTGGCATCTCCAAAATCAATAATCAAATTACCTGAATAAAACAAAGAGAGCTCATTATCCAAGCCTAGGATCTTAAGCACCATCCAGGGGACAACCTGAGGGTGGCATCAGAAGCCGGTGCCCTTGGCCAACTTGGTCCAAGGCCAGCCAAGAACAGTACAGCTGGGCTGGTGGCTCTAATCTTTTCTGTTGCATAAACGATATGCAGGTGTTGCTTTTAGAAGAACAGCTTGTTTTAATTTTCCAACGCGTTTTAAATCATAATCCTCCCGGGTTGCTGCTGCTTGTATTTTTAACGGAAAACTTAAAAAGTTTTACGGATGGATTCGGCTTAGGAATCACCGCCGTGATGCCACAGGGATGCTCCGGTGCAAAAAAAAAAAAAAAAAAAAAAAAAAAAAAAAAACCTCCTCTCGGGAGGGTTTTGAGATGCGCATTCCCGAGCCGATATTGAGAATCGATCAGGTTGCTGCGCATTCCCGAGCCGATATTGAGAATCGATCAGGTTGCTGCGCATTCCCGAGCCGATATTGAGAATCGATCAGGTTGCTGCGCATTCCCGAGCCGATACTGAGAATCGATCAGGTTGCGACGCAGCCCTTCCCAGCCTTTTCTTCCCATTTGCACGCGGGGAGCCGCAATCTTCAGCCAACCCAACCACTCCTCTGTTTAAAACTTCCCTTTTTCCACACGTGGCTGCAGAGCTCCCTTTTTCTCTTCTCCATCCCTCCTTCGCCTCACCTCGTCGACGCCCAGCCCTATACCCCCCCCCGTTCCTTTCCTGCCCCTCCGAGCCTCACCCTTTACCCCACCCCGCAACACACTCACCCTGCCTCTCTCCTATCCCAGGAGCCCGCAGCCGCCCGTTTCCACCCTAATCCCGCGGTCCTCCCCCCGCCGAGGCCTAGCGCTTGCCCTCCGCCGCTCAGTGGCTTCTCACCGTTACCATGGAAACGCGGAGCGGCGGCTCCAGGGGAGAGACCAGGCTCCCGGCCCGATCGGGGGAAAGGCCGCAGCCGACATCTTTGCTCAGGGCGAGGCAGCGCCAGCCGAGCGCTGCTGCCCCCTCTGATCTTCTCTTCGCCGTTCGGCAAAAGGGACGTCGGCAGCAGGCAGCGGCAGCCGAACGCCGAATCCAGGATCAGCAGAAGCCGGGGGCGGGGGGCGCGGAGCGCGAAGTTGCGCGTTAAACGCAAGAGGGGCGAAGGGCTCCGTGAGAGCGGGGAAAGGAGGGGCAGTGGGGCACTGGCCAGTTGTGGGGGAGGGGGTAGGGAGCGAGATAAAGAAAGCGGAGTCAACATCTGGACTCCGCCAGGTTCCTTGTTGGTGCACAGCACAAATTAGTATACATGTAAGTAAGTTAAGGTAAAGGTACCCCTGCCCGTATGGGCCAGTCTTGACAGACTCTGGGGTTGTGCGCCCATCTCACTTAAGAGGCCAGGGGCCAGCGCTGTCCGGAGACACTTCCGGGTCACGTGGCCAGCGTGACATCGCTGCTCTGGCCAGAGCCAGAGCCAGAGCCAGAGCCGCACACGGAAACGCCGTTTACCTTCCCGCTGGTAAGCGGTCCCTATTTATCTACTTGCACCCGGAGGTGCTTTCGAACTGCTAGGTTGGCAGGCGCTGGGACCGAGCAGCGGGAGCGCACCCCGCCGCAGGGATTCGAACCGCCGACCTTTCGATCGGCAAGTCCTAGGCGCTGAGGCTTTAACCCACAGCGCCACCTGCGTCCCTCCCTAAGTAAGTTACTCATCATCAGTTGTCTGCATCAAAAAAAAATAGTTGATCTGTTAACTTAAATACCACTCTGTAATTGCAAAAAAGTTGTAGCTGTTGACATTCTGATGAGTTTTTTTAAAAATGTATTTACTGTAAAGGTAAAGGGACCCCTGACCATTAGGTCCAGTAGTGGCCAACTCTGGGGTTGCGGCGCTCATCTCGCTTTATTGGCCGAGGGAGCCGGCATACAGCTTCCAGGTCATGTGGCCAGCATGACTAAGCCGCTTCTGGCGAACCAGAGCAGCACACAGGAACACCGTTTACCTTCCCGCCAGAATGGTACCTATTTATCTACTTGCACTTTGACGTGCTTTCGAACTGCTAGGTTGTACTTAGAAGCAAACGGTGCTTGCACGTAGCGGCCGGGGGAAATATCCACTTTATAGGCGCGTGGCTCTTAGTTCCACGAACCTAAGCAGCCCATCCTGTAAGAATTTACATGACTACTTCATATCTAACTCAGTGCTGCACCTCTGACAAATCTCCATTGTGGCAATAGGACTCTGAAGATCATGCAAGCACAGCTGTTATAAGCGCCTGATCAATGCAGTTGATCAGACTACGTGAATTTTTTATAAAACCAATCCCTACAATAGCTCTATACGTTCCATATAGGCTCCTCAGTGCTGCTGCTGACACTGCTTTTGGCTTAAGGGTTGCACGCAGGTAATCTGGGAAATTCACCTCTTTAGCAGTGTTGAGGCAGGAGGACAGTTCCATTCCTCCACTGGCAGGTGTAAATAGCACAGGTCATGACTTCCCCCATAGTAAGCGGGAAGCTAAAGGGTAGAGACTTAACTACTGCATTATCTCTTGCGCTTCAAATGTATACAGTATAGGAAGATTGCAAGGTTGTGATGACCGTTCTATTCCTTCCCCCCCCCCAAAAAAAAGTCACATTGAAAAGCAAAGATTGTGCTCTTCAGATTTATAAAAGACTCATCATTGAGTGTGTCAAATATACCTACATCTTAGCACAGAAAGATTCAGCTGTATTTTCCCTACCCTCCCATATTGCTTGTTTCCAATATGACTGTCAGTGGAACAGTCTAGTTCAGGACTAATTTGCAGCCAGTAATAAGTTCTAAAGTATAATGGTTTATTCCACCCTGTCAGCACCAGATTTAGGGCAGTGCAGGTGGTTCCCCTGCACTGGACGCTGAGCCAAGGGGAGAAAAATTGAGCAGATCCGTAACTTGAGAAGATTCATTTGGGGACACCAAATTTTGGGCTCACACAAGGCACCATATTACAAAAGATTACCAAAGTCCATCCCTGCCCCTGCCCAATATTCTAACAGTCTTTCTGCCAAACAGCAGTTTTCATTAAGGACAAATCAGACTTCTGTTTATTAAAAAAATACTTTACAGGGGGAAAATCTATGCATTCCATTGTACTATTTGTTTGTTTTACAAAGAAATAACTTTAACAGTTTGATACGCTTGTACAGTCAGCTACTAAAAGAAATGCACTGCGTTAGAGGATTATTCACAGAGAGGCTTAAAATTTTCCCATCAGTTTACACTATTATAAAAACCTCTTTAAAACACTTGCTAAATGTCAATAAATATACTAAGGCCACACAAAGCCAAAAAAGAAAAAGAAAAAAACAGTCTTCCAGACAATTGTACATATCCTCTATATGCAAAGACCTTAGATATATTAAAACCACAGAAAAATATCTTGGCTGCCAATCAAAACTGAATTTAATCACAAAACACTACACAAATCTATTTTATACAACATGTAAAGATAAGTATTTGCTTAGACAGAATTGAAAGTGCTATATTAAGAGAAGCCCCTTCTCAACTACATGTGCTGTTGGGTCCTAAAACTATTATGTATATCAATGGAAGGCCATAACATTATTGGAAAGTTGTTTATTGGACCAACATAAAATTTATCTACAGTACAAAGCTTTCAGGAACTGAAGCAACCCCACTCATAGCAACCTTCAAACACAACCAATATGGCTATAAATACTCAGCATTTATAAAAGAAATGAGAGTGCAATCCTGCCAACATTAAACACATTTAGTTTCACAGATTCCAATGGAAAGTCCAGCTTATCTCCCATTAAAAAAAAAAATCAAAGGAACTTAAAAGTGCTTAACCTTGGCTAGATTGTGCCCCATGTGAAAAGAGCTTACTGCTCATAATATAGTCAAGCATGTGAATGGCAGCATGAGAAAACATTTATGTCCACCCATAAGCTCTTAGCAATAAATGAACTCTCCTATCTCTTGATAAGCAGCTACATCCTCACATGTAGGAAAACTACCAACAAAACAAGAGCCCTTTTACTGTTTGGGAAAATCTGTGTGATAAATGTACGGTAAGTGTCCCTTAAATATAAAGAACCCTGCACATGTTCCATCTTCATGGAAGAGAACATGTCAGTTATTTACAAAATAGATTTTTGCTCATAAATATTTGGGGTGGGGTGTGAAATGCCTATTCCACTTATTTCTTAATATTTCTTTTGCTGCTTTTCTAAAAGGATCAGTGGCCCAATACAACCATTCACTGAACACAAATTAATGTTGTTCTTTGGTCCTTAAGGAACAGTGGGATATTTATTCAACATGGAGAGATTCAGAAACTTTAGACAAGAACCGTATTTGTGAAACTGCTAGTAGCTAGCAGATTCTTTACAGTTTTGAGACAATATATATCAAAGAATAACTGGTTTTCAGTTATAGAATTTGGACAGAGAAAAGTCTTCCCAGCTGGAAAATTACCTATAATAAATTAATCTAAAGATAATTCTGCCTTTGAACTCCTTTTCCACTTTGTAACTAAGTTTTACTCAAGAGTAGACCTTAGAAATTACTGAGTTATGTTCATTAATTTCAGTGGGTCTACTCCAAGTGAAACATAGCTCTATAGTTTATAACATTGCATTTCTTGTTAAGCGAATTTTATTTGCACATCTTGGCATTCAATAATCAGTTAAGTTGGCATGAGAAATTTCTAAACAACACAAGATGTTACTTCCCAGTATCTTCCTGCAAGTTCACTTCTAAAAATATCTTATTTCTCTGAGAGCTAAAGGTTATATGTTCACCAAATAAACAGTTATTTGGATAATATGAACCCCGTCATCTGTCACTCCTATTTTCCAGGTTTGTAGTAGTCGTCATTGTTCTTATTGCAAATGTTTAAACTAGCCTTCTTTTGCCCAAATCAGGTAATTTATCACCATGCTAATCCTACATGGCATGTCTCTTTATTTAAAAAAGGGAGACCAAGGCAGAGATCCTGAGGGCCATACATGCACTGTGCGGAGCAGCCTGTTCTCCCACTGCAGCCTCTCATTCCCCCAGAAATTGGAGACTATCTAGAATACAGTCCAAAGCTTCAGCAGCGAAATCAACAAAGTCTCAGTGTGTGAACAGAACTCTTTGGTACTTGACCCTAGAATTTAGAAGTAATGACAATTTGTGCTTCTGAACCATTTTGAAAAGTATTTTTGTAAAAGATAATGGGTTGGATCCAGACTTGTTCCTCTGACAGCTGAAGGAAACTAGAATAAAGAGCACTGGAGGAATAAGGGGATTTTTTCCTGCACCACCTCCCACATTGTTCCAGAGGGTCTCCCTGTCTTCCAGAGAAAATTTTCAGGGGGCTACAGTAGGAAGATAGCATTGGTGTAAATCACCTCCCTGCCCCCCCCCACCCTGCTTCCTCCAGCACAAGAAGAACCCAGTGGAGCATTAATTCTCAATCCAAACCAATATACTTAAAATGAAATTAAGATAAGTGAACATGACAGAAAGAATTATCTTTAAATGTCTGAAATATATTCAAAATGCTACTACATACAACACAGCATAATTCAACACTAACATAGTGAACTGGAAAAACACAGAACATCATTCCAAGATTCTCCATCTCCATTGGGTGCAGAGAGACATAAGAGGCCATGAAAGATTGATCCATACTCCTTTTGCAGGGTGTAAATCCATTTGAAAGCAAGCTTCTGTTGTACTTTATGCCCACTGCTATAATTTAATGTGTACAAAAAACTTTTTATGAATGGTATTGAACTAACTTTTACTCAGAGTAGACCCACTGAAATTCATGAACATAAATAAGTTACCCCCATTAATTTTAATGGGTCTACTCTATGTGGGATTCACCCGATAAGTCTCATCAGACTTCTGCTTGCGCAACAGGACTTCCCTCCCATGCCCACCCAAATTGGCTCAGAGATCTGGAATACCCCCAGAACAGGACATAGGGAAGATAAGGGGAGTCATTCTATCTGACAAGCTAAATAGCTTGCTCAGGCAGAACATTTGCAATAGTGCATGTGACATTGAATTCCACCTTACGTTTCCATTTTAATTCTGTCTGGTCCTAAACTACCACTTAAGCCACTTTCACATCTAATGCTTATAAGTGCATAATGCACAAAGTGCATGTATTGGAAAAAGCCTACGCAGTAGTTAGACTCATGCACTTTAACCTCCCTGATGTCCAGGAGAAAGACTTCATTGGCATTTAGTTTCACTTTCCTCTTATATCAGCATGTGTGAACCAGCTACCACTGTTCAACAACTAAGCATGGCTGTATGTTGGAATTCCTGGTTAGCATAGGATGCTAAACTCATATTTTTAAAAAACAAAAAGCAAACTTAGCAGAAATTCTCCTGGCTGCATAGAGGGCAGAATACAATCTAGAAGCTTAGAAAGGGTCACAGAAGTTTGTCCATGTATTAATTATTTTTTGTTACGTGGGAATGGAGTTTCTAACACATTGTTAGAATTTGTTCTTTTAAATTCTGTTGAAATTTTATTTTGGGACAAAGAGATAACAGTTTTCCCTTCAACTGTAAGAACTTTTTTTTAAAATTCCAGTTCCTGAGTGATTATACACAGTGCTGTTTTCATGCTAAGTTGTAAAGACCAGTGTTATATTTGTTGATATAGCTATGTGCAATGCATGGGTAAAGGGAAATCAGTGCTTGGAAGACTAGTAAAATGGATGGAAGAGAAATGCAAAAATAAAGATGGACTTGGTCAAATATAAATCATGCACTGAAACTTGTATTGCCTGTGAAGAATTTTACTTTGCAGAGCCTATTAAAGCTTATGAAAATTCTTCTGGACAAGAGTAAAAAAGTGGAAAAAGCCAGAGTACACAGGGGTTATCATCTGAACCAGTATTGGTCAATCTAGAATTTTGTTAAAAGCTACACTCCTGCATTAAAAAAAATTACCTTTTGTAAAAAGGTTTTCATCCTAACACCTTATTTACACAGATTACTTAACAAATCATCACCACTCCAATCTGAAAATTCATTTTAAGTTGAAATATTTTCTATTTGTCTTCAGTCTGCACCAAAGACAATACATATACATGTATATATCAGGAGTAATACAAGTTCTATCTAAATCACTGCAATATTTTCTGATCATTTTGCTATTGGTTTAAAACTGTCCTCTGTGCAGAGGTACTAATATGCATATAATCTACACAAAAGAATATTGCACAAAGTAATTGCTATTAGAAACAGATTAATATTTGCAGTTCTTTTGAAAAAGATTGATAAAGATGTGTTGAAATAAACACAGCTGCTTTCTTACTTGCATTTCTGTAGTGCTGCAGATCTCTCTCCTACCCCACAAGTACGGAGTTGCTTATTAACAACTATGATTACACCTTAACAAAGGTTATATCCTACATGTGAAGGGCCCATCTCTTCTAGTACCAGAAATAAATGTAATTCAGCATACAAATAATGAATGAAAGTTGACTATAGTTAACATTGGGAAATATTGTATGAGTGCTAAACAATCTTGCTAACGATACTGAACATACTAGTGAGTGTCATTTAACCGTTCAACATAGCACTAGGGTACCCAAGAGTTACATGTGGAAATAGAAGTACACATGAGATTTCCTGTGAAACAGCAATATAGAATTCTTGAGAATAAAGGCAACCAATTTATACTGTGAAGCCTACTCTACTGGATTAAGTGCATCAATGAAAAGGAACATAGGGTTTCCACCTCAGGTGCTTGCTGTGAACTGAACAAGCCACCAAGTTGGTTCGAATATTGTAAAGCCTTAAAGTGCTCTAAGATGGCAATTTCCTCAGGGAACTGCCAACAGTTACTTTCATTTGACACTAGTATTACATTTTGCAGTCAGGGAAGATATAAAAAGTAATATTCCCACAAACATTAAAAGCAGAGGTATGGGAAGTGTTACGTCAGGTATTACAATTCAACAAGATCACACTCTGCAACTAATCTCAGATATCAGCTTCTTTGTGAAGGTGCTGATAAGCAATTAGGATTAATCTACACTGCTGGTAACTTGAGCTTTCTCTAGGCTTTCAAAGTGTCTCTCTCACAAATGTCATTGATCATTAAAAGTGCTGTGCTTTCTCTTTCATTCAAGCCACTAATCAAATGGGAGAGTCACTTTGTGACTCCTCCACAGAAACCAACACTTTTATGCTGAAAGCTAAAGATAAAATAGACGGAGGGATATCAGATTTACCAAATGTTAAATACTTAATGTTCCTGAAGGAAGGGGGAAACATTTGTGGAGATGTTGAATTACAAAGAAAAATGTAGTCCACTACTACATGCTGTACTAAGGAAGTAAAATACAACTCTAACTTTGCATAATCTGTGTAAAAAAGATATGCTTGACATTTTGGAATGTCACCTTTCTTTATAGAATTATAGGCAAGATTTCTCCAATAAAACATAACCCAGTTATAAAACTATAACTTCACATCAAAATTTTAAAAAGCTGTTTAAAAATGTATATGATTATGTACATATCACACAAGAGAGCACATGTGACCATCCTGTGGCTTGTGTTGCTGATCGGATTCTAGTTTAAAAACTGGAAGGGGCTGAGCCAGCTTATCTTGTTGCAGAACAAGTCACGACAGAGATGAAAACAATGATGGTGACGCCACTGTTGCTGTCTGTACTTCTGTTCCTACTTCTTCAGACTCCTTTTTCACAAGCACACATTGATCTTCACCTTCTGATTTAGTCTCATCACAGATGCTAGTGTCCATATTTGAAATGCTTTCTGTACTTTGAGAATTCTCCCCTGAAGGATGGTATTGTTTGAGTCTTATATGCCAAGCTAAGCTGCAGACAGCTGACACTGTCTTGAACTGATGAATGACATTTCTAGGGATGAAGTAGATGTCATTGTCACATAGCTGGATTCTAGCATAGCGAATCCCTTCTCGCCTCATTTGGTTTAGCTTAGCTTCATCGACCCATTGAACACACTGAAGGAGAAAAGAAGTTAGAGGTAAACCAGATGCCAGGCCGGCCCAAAGTGGGCATTTAGTGTGCAGTGCACATATTCTGCCCTCCAGCCTTTAGTTATTTATTAGCCACAATAATGGCACAAATACCAGCAGTCTGGAATTGGAGCTGCTGCTGCTAAAATAATGAGTCAAGTACAACATTTGGTGCAACTTAAAAGATGTGCTTACATATTCAGGTAGCAAAAGCAAACAGTGAAATCCCCATGACTGTCAGAGAAAAGCTACTCAAAAACATGCAGCATTTAATCATGGCTGGTATATCTATACTTTATACTAGGTTCAAGCAAATAGTGAACTGTTGAAACTTCCAACTCATAAGTTTGTGACAGCCACACCAGAGCTTCAGCCTTTCTGTCACAGGGAAGCTGTGAAACAAAAGGAAATGCAAACTTCCCACAAATAATCTTACTTGACTGATCAAAACAACTTCTTGATTAGCTCAAGGGTTTTCTGTTCTCAACACTATTTAAAAACTGTACCCCACTTTTCAAAATTATTTTTCAAAGTGCTTTACTTTGAAGAGAACACACATACAGACAAAATCAAATCATAAAAATGCAACAATATTAAAACCAATTTTAAGATACCTTAGGTAATTTTAAAGTATTCAAAATATAAAAGTGGGGGGGAGAGTGAACTTGTAGAATTCTTTCCTGCGTGAGTTATGACAACTATGGTGCCACGAGTGAGAAGACCCTGCCCCTAGTAACCACCAATTGCATTTTTGCTAGAGCAGGACCTCTAATACCAGTCTAAGGCTTGGGCAAATTCATATAGTTCTATTCCCACAGTGTCTTATTACAGTCAGTGAAAATCTGCAGGAACCAAGGACACACACACACACACACACACACACACACACACACACACACAAAGTATGTTTGTCCACTAACAGGGTAGAACCTTTAACAGAAGTTTAAACTGCACTTAAGGGAAAGGAATCCAGTATCATCACTTCTGCAAAATCCAGATGATAGTGCAGGTTTGGCCAGTGTTGTGGAACAGAAAGTTTGGAACAAATGCCTGAATATGCATTTCATATGTGGGAATTTCATGTGGAAAGAAAGGCTGCATGTAATGGTAAGGCTCTATGAAGCACTGGTATGAGGCACTGTTGAGGCAATGTCCCCAATACTGTTCAACACACTCTGGTCAATGTGGCTCTGGTAATTGTATGATCCTGCTTGTGGCAGGGGAATGAACTACAATCTAAGGTGCTTCCACTTGCAATCCAATTAAATGTTTGTCAAAACGTAACATTATCTGGTTAAAAAAGGGCATGTTTGTTTTTCAAATCTGTATGCTATATTCTGGAAATGTGATTTCATAGTGAATATACCAGCAGTAAGGGGGGGCAGATAGGCAACTAACATCATGCTTTGAAGCAACATGCAAAGTATACATTTCAACAAATGGGCTGACTACCTGCGACACTGGAGGTTCATGTAGATCCAACTGAAGCCTCTGAACTACATCTGTGAAATCCTCAGCATGAAAACAAACTACATCTTTGGTTATACGAGGCTGGTCACTCCTAGAAAAATGAAGACTTTTCCAGTGAGAATGTGCTAGTAGACATCTTGAGAATTATACATGGAGCCCATCTGTATTCTAAAGGTATGGTAAAGGTAAAGTAAAGGACCCCTGGATGTTAAGTTCAATCAAAGGTGACTATGGGGTGTGTGGCGCTCATCTCACTTCAGGCCAAGGGAACCAACGTTTGACCACAGACAGCTTTCTGGGTCATGCGGTCAGCATGACTAAACCACTTCTGGCGCAATGGGACACCGTGATGAGTGCCAGAGCACACGGAAACGCCATTTAATTTCCTGCCACAGCGGTACCTATTTATATACTTGCACTGGTATGCTTTTGAATTGCTAGGTTGGCAGAAGCTGGGAAAGAGCAACGGGAGCTCACCCAGTTGCATGGATTCAAACCTTACGATCGGCAAGGCTCAGTGAATTTAGACCTGCTCCATCTAAATGTATGACCGGGCCAGGGACCCACTCCCAAATCCCCCTAATTCTATAACGAACTAAGCTATGATCAGCAGGGCTCTGGGTAGACTGGGAATTCTCCATTTTCCCCAGAGGTCCACAGAAAACAAAAACTCAGTTTCACTTTGTTTCTATGATGGTTCAAAGTTTAACTCAGGGTAGTTTATTATGACAAGACTGGAGAGCCCCTGGTGTATAACTATTTGCTTAGTACAAATGAAATATTCCTGACAAATATTGGTTTGTTGGTTTTTAAATGTTCTGTTTTCCGGAATATTCTAGTGCAGCATACTAGACAGTTTTCCAAATGATCTGCTCAAAAGAATTCCAAGCATATTCTGACTTGCTACACCACACTTACCATTCACCAAACTGTACAGCTTTCAAAACTCCAACAGCAGCTGTACTCTGCCAGTCAAATCCTTGCCCAACATGATCAGCATGGGCTCTTGTTCTGTCTTCAAAGAGAACTTCACGGGGTTCACTGGTCCGAGGTAGATACTGGAGGTTTTTTATTTCATTCATTGATCTATGAAGTGGGGAGAAGAGAAAGAAGGCTCTTAGAACTATGCAGTGGGGATATTGACATCTTAAAACAAAAAAGCTTCCCCAGCTCTACTATAGAGGCAGTCATGTGATATTCAGAGATTTAGCTACAGTTTTACAGTTTTACCTAGACTAAAAACAAATGATAGCAACAATTTTTAATTTTTTTTTAAATTAAGGGCTCTGCATAACCTCTGTGGCACTTCAAGATTTTAATAACTCAAATATAAAATGGAATCCTGATTACAGGAAGACTTCTAAAATGTGTTCAAGTGAAGACACTTACAAGCCCCAATCAAACCTCACCCTTAAGTGCAGCAAGGTCAGGGGTCAGTGAACATAGCCAAATGCCTCTAATAATATTTCAATTTAACAGTACCCAAAGAAGCTTAGAAAGTCATTAATATGGTGGCACTTTAAAAAGTCAACCATTTAATAAGATATAGAATTGTAATGCTCTACCTCTACACAAATATTATGCTGGTGTGTCCAGCTGTATTGCTATTCAGGGACATTACATGTCATAATCTGTATTTAGGTGCTTAAGCTGGAATATATTGCTACCCATTTCCTGGAGGAAGAAAAGGTTTTTAAACGCTCCACATACTCTGCAATGTATACAGTTTGAACTTCAAAACAATGGCACCATCAGTATACATGGCATTTTACCAAACAGAGGCAAGTCCCTGCCTGAAGGAGTTAAGAATACATGGCACTGAGGTGACTAAGAGAAAAGAACATGACTACTGTTCTGCAATGCATAGTTAAATTTTAGTATGGGAAAAGCTGGTACTAATTATATGATCAGCTGAGAGATCAGAATCAGTAAAGAGTTTTGAGAAGTCAACTCTACGGCAAGCATGAAAACTTTCCTGTAAAATAAATTTAAGGAGTATTACCTCCGCCGTTTGAATGGTGACTTTGGCATATCAGCTGTTGGGATCATCTGTTCTCCTGGTCTTACCCACATTATGGGGCCATCATCACTTTGTGACCTGCATTGAAGTCTGAGGCTAGAAAGAGTACCCCAAGGTAAAGTCATCTGTATAAAGCAAAAGAAATCCAAATCAGGTGGTCAGCAAGACAAAATGCTACTGAACAGAGGCACAGCTTCCTTATTGAAAAGAAACCTACACACACATACATACACACACACACACACAGAGAGAGAGAGAGAGAGAGAGAGAGAATGAGAGAGAGAGAGAGAGAGAGAGAGAGAGAGAGAGAGAGACGTGTTTACAAAACCAGGATTATACTACGTGGAAATAATCATATATACACAAAATATGTCATATATATTCCACTCAGTCATGTGAAAACAGTGGGGTGACGTGGGAAACCTCAGGCGTGGGGGCCGAATGCAAGACACACCTTCACCAGCTCTGCTTTGAGTCCTCCTCAAATGATCTTGCCTGGTTAGAATGTGTCATTGGGCCGCGGTAACATCTCTTGCTTAGTTGGATTTGTAAAACAACTCTGAATTTTGATACATGGAATGAAGCCTACTGTACAAAAGATAGGAACCACATCCTTTCACCCCCGGCCATGTCCACCACTGTCATGTGCACCCCCTCCCCACAAAAGAAGCCCCATTATGGAATGCCTCAGGCTGAGGAAAGTTCCCAGGTCCTGTAGTAGGCAGACTCATGTATTCATTATTATGCTTAACTATTCTGTGATTAATAATATGTTACAGGTTCTCATATGCAATAAAGTTAATTCTTACACGAAGAAATGGAGATTCTTCCAACATATCAAGAAATTCTGGGAAATAGTCTCCAACTTCTTCATCTACTGCTCCAACAAGACTGATCTGCCTCATCGGACCTGCTCTGTAGGTTCCACAGCAGTATGTTCGACTGACCTGTACAAATAAAGCAAAAATGTGTTTTTACTCCATACTCCATACCATTGCATAATGCTTAATATAGTGTACTATGTTATTGTGAAGTCTAAATGAGTACTGGAATTGATTGAATATAGTGAAGAAACAAACACTTGGATGTATGAGTGAATTTCTTCTTTTTGTAGGCAATTGGTTACAGGTTGGGCCCTTCTGAGCATAGATCATACAGCATTCATCTGCAGGGAAGAGCCATTACTACCCTGCATGAGGGAACCACCAAAACATCTAGAGAAAACTGAAGAACCATGAACAGTCTTAAAGAATGCAAACAATTTGAACTAAAGGTGACAATCAAATGGAGAAGAACTGAAGAAAAAGTTCCCCTGGTAGGTATCAAAACAAGTTGATTAGGCAGGTGCCCTGAACTGACATTATACCACCCTGAACAATACCGAAAAGGAAACAAAAGTTGAAACACATCTGTTCATCCAAGTTTTTGCATTTCACCCAAAATGCTGTAACAAAAAGGATTCTAAGTGAAAAACTAGTGTAAGCCATATAAGCAAATAATTTCCTATAGTCATCTCTTGTCAAGGAAACATTTATTATTATTATTACTAGTAATTGTGTATCTAAATACTAAAAAGTGGCTTTCTTAAATTTACCTGTGGTGGAGAAAGATAGCTACCCAATTGGCATCCTAAGAGACAAGGTTGATGAAGCATAGCAGTAAATAAACATTTAAGCTACTTTGGGAGCAATCCTATGCATCTCGGTGTACAGGCTATTGTGGAATTCCCCTGCTGTCTCCTCCCCACCGCCAACACATGAGCAGAAAGGGAGGTCCACTCCAGACACCTCCACATTGCAAAGTTTCCCCACTATGGATTCTTCTGCCACCATCTTCCGAAGATTTTTATGTAGAGTAAATTAACAGTTCATTGTAAACACCAAAGGTATGCTGTTCAAACTGTGTATAGTAGAGGGGAAAGGAAGAAAGAATCTGTGTGAAAGCTCAATGCCCTTACACCTTCAGAGTGGCATTTAAGCAGCGCTGAAGTCTAAACTGGATTTCATTCAGAAGCATATAGAATTACAGAATCATAGAGTTGGAAGGGATGCCTTACATACCATATTGGCCCAAATATGAGCCGCACCTGAATATAAGCCACACTTTTAAAATTCAAGGGGGGGAAAGAAAAAGAAGACAATACCTGAATATAAGCCGCTCCCTTAAAATTCCACAGGCACTCACACCTGTTCCGTTTTACCATATGTCTGTTTCAGCAGTGATATCGTAAAAGCCCGTTTTTGTAAGGTTGCAAATTTAAGCTGCACTTTAACTTTTCGTGGTTGGAATTTGGGGGAAAAGTGAGGCTTATATTCAGGCCAATACGGTAATATTTTGCACTTGGATTCAAATGTTTAAATACCATGCACATATATTTTTCACCTGTGGTGAAGGGAACATGCACATTTTAACTGAAGTTTATCCCAGAACAAAGGCATGGATCTTTCCTCTGCATACAATCATGTGTTTTGCCGATATGGATAATTTAACCGTCTACGTACCCTTCACAAGTGATCTCAAGACTGAACATTCTGTATTCTGATGTTGATACCAGAGTGCAAGTAGCATTTTTAAAATAAAAAAAATAACTATTCATTAATCATTCTTTATCAGACAGTCACAGGGGCAGTGTACAACCAACAAAACAAAATGCAAGCTTAAAACAAGTAGAGGAATCCTACCACCGAATGAGGCTGATCTGGGATTCCAAGATACTTAAGCAATGTCCTGAACATCAGCTTTCATTTGAAAAAAACCAAAACAAGAAACTTGCAGAGAAGATACTGACTGCAATACATGCTCCAAACAAAACTTTACAGTCATACCTCGGGTTAAAGTAGCTTTGGGTTAAATCTTTTCAGGTTGCGTCCCGCAGCGACCCGGAAGTAACTGAACAGGTTACTTCCGGGTTTTGCCACTTGCGCATGTGCAGACACTCAAAATGATGTCACGCGCATGCGCAGAAGCGGTGAATCGCAACCCGCGCATGCGCAGATGCAGGTTGCGTTCTGCTCAGGATGCGAACGGGGCTCCGGAACGGATCCCCGTTCGCATCCAGAGGTACCGCTGTACTTGGCAAACATCCTTCTAGACTCGCCTAAGAGGACGTAGACTTAGGCTATGTCCTATATTACCAAGGTTATAGCTTCAGAAAGGGAAGAGAAACCTTGAAGCCAAGCCAGGAAACGTACTAGTGTGGAAGGAACTGTTGGAAGGAACACATGGAAGTTGGAATATGATGCTGAACAAGGCTGTGGACAATAAATGACTAGTACAGCATGGATGTGCGCACACAGCAACAATAGCAGTAAATGGAACTATTGTTCCTTTTTCTTAATTGCATTTGCAGAAATTTGAACAAGTTTACTTAACTGAGTTACAAAGTAAAAAAAAAAAATAGTGTTGAGCTGAAAACCTTCTTCTGACAGTTCAAAATACCGTAGGTCCATATCACATGACTTTTAGACCAGCACACCTAAAACAGCATGAACATTTGGGGACACATGTCTGTCCCCCCAGACCAGCTATTGTCTCAACTGCAATTGGACAGTCTAGAAAGCACTTTAAAAACCTGTATGTTTCAGTGCCAAAAGATCACTATGCACTTTCCACTGAAACCAATGAAATGTCATAATAGAGCTGGTTAACCTGTGGCGCTTCATATGCTGCTGAACTACAGCTCCCATAATAATAATTTTCTGACTTGGGCAATTTTAGAATATACATATATAGCATTAGGATCAAAGTACATTAGAGCTAGGGAGTCTCTCAAAACAATTAATGTCAGTTAGAAAAATATGGAATATAATGTCTAATAAAAATAAAATTGATGAATTTTCTCATGGCTAAATTGACTTTGTGGGGAAACCCAATTTTAAAAATTGGGAGAAAGATGGTAATATGGAAGAATTGCACAGAAGCGAGCATACTGACTCTGAACCAACTGACAGATGAGAAAGATGAATTTTACACATTATTTTAAGAGACAACTCTATCAGCCCAATGAAAATATTTGCAGCTGCAACACATCTTAACAACTTTGTTTGGACCAGCAGCTTTTACAGCTTCTGAGGTACCAGAGATATTAGAACAACTGATCAAATACTTTGAAACTAAAAAGCCTGTGATTACTTTTTACAGATATTTGCTATTAATGAATCAATTCGAAACACAGATTTTAAGAAATGAGTGGAACAAAGAATTGGATGTTCCTGTATTATCTAGACAGTGGGAAAGTGTTTCAGCTTCTTAGTAAAGGTGACTATGGATCTGAAATTATGACTTATGCAACAGAAAATGTTTACCATCTACTGGACTCCATTATGTTTATATAGAAAAAGACTGTCTAAACCAACATGTTGTTTGATATGTAATAAACATAATGCTTCTTTAAAACACATAGTCCTTCATTTACTAAGTTTTCAGAGAAAGTATTGGATTGTATAAACATGACTGTGCAGAATTGGTTAGAATTTTCAGAGGTAAATATTCTATTGAATTATGTACCTACTATATGGAATTTGACAAGTAGACAATATAAATTGATTTTTTGTGCCCTTACTAAAAAAGTAAAGGAACCCTGGACAGTTGCGTCCAGTCAAAGGTAACTATGGGGTGCGGCACTCAACTTGCTTCAGGCCGAGGGAGCCAGCATTTGTCCACAGCTAGCTTTCCAGGTCGTGTCACCAGCATGACTAAACCACTTCTGGCGCAACAGAACACCGTGACAGAATCCAGAATGCACAGAAATGCCGTTTACCTTCCCGCTGCAGCAGTACCTATTTATCTACTTGCACTAGTATGCTTTTGAACAGAGCAACAGGATCTCACCATCATCATGCGGATTCGAACTGCCAACCTTCCGACCAGCAAGCCCAAGAGGCTCAGTGGTTTAGATCAGTGCCACCTGCGTCTCTTGCCCTTACTATGGCCAAGAGACTGATACTGATGCACTGGAAGGATAAATATATGGCCTCATTGACTAAAAGTCAATGGATTAAGGATATGGCAACACTTGCAACTTATGGATTGCTTATAGATATAGACTTTGTATGGGCAAGTATAAAGATATTTGGAACATGTTTATAAAAAACATAGGTTATAAATAACCATACATATATACATATATATATATGGATAGTAATTACATTTATATACCTATATACTAGACAAGCATATATGGAGTTATAGCTGCTTGAATATATAGTGATATAATATACGTTCACCCACCTTTACTTCTTTTTTATTATTTTTAATTCACTTTTAATTTCCAGTATATTTTGTTCAATTGAAATATTCTCAATAATAATAATAACTCATGTTTGTTCAATGACAGGCTGGAAATGGGAAAGTAGGGAACTATGGTTCAAAAAGGCTGTGTACTAGCTGGAGTGGGAAGGCATTCAGAAGCAGCCTAGATAGCACAGAATCTACCGTATTTTTCGCCCTATAGGGCGCACCGGCCCATAGGGCGCACCTAGTTTTGGAGGCGAGGGGGGGATAAAGAAAAAAATATATATTTCCAACCCCAGCCCCCAGAACAGGCTGCTATCTGCAAGCCTTGGGAGCCCGTGGGAACTCCCGCCAGGCTCCCCAGGCTCGTGGATATCTGCCCAAAGCCCGGGGCGCGAGAGGGGTCGGGGCGCACCGACCCCTCTCGCTCTCCAGGCTTCAGCGAAAGCCTGCATTCGCCCCATGGGACGCACACACATTTCCCTTTCATTTTTGGAGGGGGGAAAGTGCGTCCTATAGGGCAAAAAATACGGTACATGGCTTTAAATTGCAGGGACTATCATCCTATATACAGACAAAGTTATAGGTTTGTTATTGAAGGAAAGGTAGTTGGAAGGCAGTAGCTGACAGAATTGTCTAGATTTTGGTTTGCGTTTCTGCCCTAGCGCTCCTTTGTGAGTTTCTCGGGTAAATGATGTGCTTAGTTTCCAATACTCTTGGGTCTTTAGAATGACATCTCTTACCTGAGCATGAAAGTTTGAAATGGTTGTTGTTTCAATATCCTTCTTGCCAAGGATTTCCATTTTCACTGGAGTGTTAGGAAAATTAAAAGCAAAGTAATCCAAGAAGTCTGGCAAGTAGGCAGCTGCCCCATGAACTATAGCTAGAGCATAGTATGCTGCATTTTTCTCATTTTCACTGAATGTCAAAGCAAGAAATTCTTCTGCAAATCTCTCCATCTCCACTGGAGACAAAAATGAGAGTTCATCCATGTAGGCATGAAGAACCAGAGCTCCTCCATTTGACTGATGCTCTTCATGAATAAAGTTACTAAATTTAGTGCCTGTTTTTAAGAAGCTGCTGCGAACAGAATGCTCCTGGTGTGTAGTAAATGGAGACTGCACCCCCTGGGGTATCCTATATTCCTGCATGCCCAAATTCAACTGACACAGCTGCTCATCTTTTAGGTACCTAAAAGATTCCTTGTTTTCTTCCAAGTTATCACTCTCCCCTGGAGTCAAAATCTCTTTGTTGATACGGGTAAGACCAGCACAAACAGTCTGCACTTCTTTATTATACATTTTCAGATGCCTCCCCCTCATATCTTCTCTGTGTTTCTTTTTCTTCTTTTTCTTTATTTTCTTTACAATAAGACTGTCAGTTCTCTGGGTCTTGCCATTTTCATCTCGGCTTTCTAGAAATAATAAGAAAATTAGAATTCTATTGTTGCACCATAAAAATAGTCAAGAACATTAGGAAGAAAAGCCCTGACCCACCTCCTGGACACTCAGTATGAAAATCTTCACAGTTTTCAGTGCTTGGATATATCAGGTTAGGAATTTGGGTCTCAGAAAGAGAACATATTATGACACCTTCAAGACTAGCAAACTTAATATGTCCTAAGTGTAAGGTACCGTAAGATTTTTTTTGCTGGAATAGACTAACTTCTGAAAAGATTTTCAGTAAGTTGGGGGGGGGGGGGAGTTACTGCATTGCTTTACCTTTGAAAATCAAGACAGTAGGTTCACAGAAAAAAAATGAGCTACTTTCTGCATTATTAAGTGCTCCTGTACGTGATTTATACAACACATAGCAGTTCAAGAAGGATTTGTTTGCACATTTATCTATTAGTTATACAGTAGTATGTCAAGCCTATTTGAGAATTGTGAGCAGGACTGTTTCGATGCTGTAATTCTATAACAGGCATAGGCAAACTCAGCCCTCCAGATGTTCTGGGACTACAACTCCCACGATCCCTAGCTTACAGGACCAGTGGTCAGGGATGATGGGAATTGTTGTCCCAAAACATCTGGAGGGCCGAGTTTGCCTATGCCTATTCTATAATGTAAAATTCAGATAAAATAAGCTGAGCTTGAGAAGTGATGAGCAATTACTGGTAAACTTTCAAAAGGTAAAGTGACGGAGTCCTGCCGTCATTAGATGGTGCTTAGCATAGAAAAAAGACACAAAGAGGCAGCGAGTATTTTCATGGATGGTAAAAGCAGCTCCTTCGGCTACTCTCCTCCGATTTTATTATCCTTTGTTCCCCTCTCTGCCTGCATGGCCAGTCTGCCAGTGTCTCACGTTATCTCCTAGTAATGGCTTTACACTCCCATCCCCATATAAGGAAACACTGCCCAGAGGAAACACAGCTCCATTTAAGGTCAATACATCCTAATACATTGTAAGGCACAGAGTGCTGGTCAGCCGAGGTCAGGGGGCACCCTGCGGTATTTACAAGCCTCTGCCTTGGCTTTATGACTCCCACAGTAAAGGTAAAGGGACCCCTGACCATAGGTCCAGTTGTGACCGACTCTGGGGTTGCGGCGCTCATCTCGCTTTATTGGCCGAGGGAGCCGGCGTACAGCTTCCAGGTCATGTGGCCAGCATGACTAAGCCGCTTCTGGCAAACCAGAGCAGCACACAGAAACGGCGTTTACCTTCCCGCCAGAGCGGTACCTATTTATCTACTTGCACTTTTTGACGTGCTTTCGAACTGCTAGGTTGGCAGGAGCAGGAACCAAGCAACGGGAGCTCACAAGAAGGTAGAGTGGTGCTAAAAGATTTCTAGTGCCTGGGGGTAGTGCTTCAGTACTTAAATAGCATCTCATCCCTCCTATAACCAGCAAACCCAGAACTAAGCATAATAGTAAACAATTAATTAAGCACAATGGCTCCTGGCAGTCTCCAGGTTAGCTTATTGTTTATTGTAGTGTGGTGGACTCAATTAAAAGTAATGGATTTGCCATTTAACTCACTTCACAGCCTGGGATCGGGATACCTGAAGGAGCGTCTCCACCTCCATCGTTCTGCCTGGACACTGAGGTCCAGCACTGAGGGCCTTCTGGCGGTTCCCTCATTGCGAGAAGCAAACCTTCAGGGAACCAGGCAGAGGGCCTTCTCGATAGTGGCACCCGCCCTGTGGAACGCTCTCCCATCAGATGTCAAAGATATAAACAACTATCTGACATTTAGAAGACAGCCCTGTTTAGGGAAGTTTTTAATGTGTGACATTTTAATGTATTTTTAATCTTTGTTGGAGGGACGCGGGTGGCGCTGTGGGTAAAACCTCAGTGCCTAGGACTTGCTGATCGTAAGGTCGGCGGTTTGAATCCCCGCGGTGGGGTGAGCTCCCGTCGTTCAGTCCCAGCTCCTGCCCACCTAGCAGTTCGAAAGCACCCTTAAGTGCAAGTAGATAAATAAGTACCGCTTTATAGCGGGAAGGTAAACGGCATTTCCATGTGCTGCACTGGTGCTGGCTCGCCAGATGCAGCTTAGTCACGCTGGCCACGTGACCCGGAAGTGTCTTCGGACAGCGCTGGCTCCCGGCCTCTTGAGCGAGATGAGCCCGCAACCCTAGAGTCGGTCACGACTGGCCCATATGGGCAGGGGTACCTTTACCTTTACTTTAATCTTTGTTGGAAGCTGCCCAGAGTGGCTGGGGAAACCCAGCCAGATGGGCAGGGTACAAATATATTATTATTATTATCATTATTATTATTATTATACCTTAGGGGCTACACAGAGATCTTAAACAAGGACCCTTCTTTGGGTGCCCCCATCATAGGTGTAGCCGGGGGGGCAGGGAGGGGAAGCTGTCCCTCCCCAAATTCAATACCGGTACATAGTAAACTGAGGTTCTGCCCCCCCAACAAAAGGCCTGCCCCCCCAAAAAAAACATGCCTATGCCCATGGCCCCCATATCTGAGGCATGGTGGGCTACATGAGAAAGAGATTAATAAGTGGTGACATCTCAACTGTGGAAAGCTCTTCCTGCTTCACTTGGCATGTCCCTTAATACTTATATTGCCAAATTTTTATAATTTTTATAATTTTCAAAAAAATATTGTTTCTACTGCCTAGTGTTGGTTCTTAATTCTGCTAGCTACTTTTATGCTGCTCCTTGATATTGTGGTGCTTTATAATGCTCTTGTTTTGTTAGTTTTTGTAACCAGAGCTGGACTGGATGCAGAAAATACAAGCAGTCCTGATTATCAGTACAAGGAACCAGCCTGTGCATCTTGTATATATGTACCCTGGCAGACAGGATAGGAAAAGTGCATTTGCACAATCCACTTTTACTCCTTCACATAAAACAGACCAAGGCAGCCCAGGTGTGCAGAATGTTTCTTCATGCCAGACTTGGACAGCAACAGAAGACAGAACATAAAAGGACATCGTCACTATTTCTCATGTTTGAAGTTTTTGCACTTCAAATTTTCTAGAAAGCCCACACCATTGACCATTATTAATTGATTGTTCCCTCCAAGTCCTGAAAAAAAGGAAGGAAGGATAGGGAAGCAGAATTCTGCGGAGGCATTATGCAAAACCAAAAGACAGTCACTAGAAGGATTACAGAGACAAATACAAGAGACAAATAACTCTATTTGTAATTTGACAGACTATCTATAACACTGATTGGTACAGTTCATCCTGGAATGAATTAGTATTGTATTTAGTTTGAACACTTGAAGCTGCATGCTTCTGAAGTTTAACTTGCCCAAGATTAAAAAAAAGTTGCTGGAACTTCCAGCAACGAACTAAAGTTGCATAATTCTCTAAGTAGGCAGAAGAGTGGTCTAGAAATAAGTCAAAGAGTAATAAAGGGGCTCCCCATCCCGCACGTTAAATTGCTGAAAAAGAAAAAAGATTGAGGGAAAACTAGGAATGGATTGCTGTGTGGTCAGTTCTGGTACTGAAAACAAAACTTTGGACTAAGCATATACAGTGGTACCTCAGGTTAAGTACTTAATTCGTTCTGGAGGTCCGTACTTAACCTGAAACTGTTCTTAACCTGAAGACCACTTTAGCTAATGGGGCTTCCTGCTGCTGCCGCGCCGCCGAAGCCTGATTTCTGTTCTTATCCTGAAGCAAAGTTCTTAATCTGAAGCACTATTTCTGGGTTAGCAGAGTGTGTAACCTGAAGCGTATGTAACCTGAAGCGTATGTAACCCAAGGTACCACTGTACTCAGAGGCACAACTTCCTTAATTTTAAATGGATGTCTGTCCCTCACAAGCCACTATTTTGCACCTGGCCTCAGCTGGTAGATCTCAAGTAGTGGGCGGCATGTGTGTGTGTGTGTGTGTGTGTGTGTAATAGGTAGTTCTACAAGGTCTGCTCATTTCCTGCCTTAAACTGCTAGAAAGGGTTGTTTTGTTTGTTTGTTTTACAGAAGAGTACTTTACAGACATAATCAGATTGTGGGACATCAGGTAAAATAGAAGACAACAAATAAAGAAAGCTTTTTCTGTTCAACACTACTCTGAAGAACATTCGCAAGCTCAGAAATATATACAGGGAATAGGACAGTGAGAACCTATTAACCCAATATTCAAACAGCTAGTTTTTTCAGCAGCATGTGAATGCAAGCTTTACACATACCTCAGCACTGGTGGAACTTGGAACAAAGTAACACAGTATCTAGAAAGTTTATGGGAGGGACAATCAGAGCCTTAGGCTGCAGCCCTAAATGTATTTACTTGAAATTAAGTCTAGTTTATTACAAAGGGGCATATTGTTGAGCAGAAGTTGTTAGGAATAGACTGTTGCAGCTACATTAGGAGCTTACTGCCAAGCTAGATAAGACACCTCTTGTCGTGTCTAGTTTGGACCTTAAGAGACAGGTACTCATAATCCTGTTCTTTAAATAAACATAATTCAAAAATAGAACACAATCCAGAGAATATTAGGTGAATCCAGGTGGCAATCCAACATCCATTTACTAGAAAATAAGACCTATAAAACCAATGCTACAATCCTATGTACACTAAAGTAAGCCTGAATGAATTTAATGGCTGTTACTTCTGTGTAAACAGACATCTATAGTGGTGCCTCGCAAGACGAAATTAATTCGTTCCGCGAGTCTCTTCGTCTTGTGGTTTTTTCGTCTTGCAAAGCACGGCTATTAGCAGCTTAGCGGTTTAGCGCTATTAGCGGTTTAGCGGCTATTAGCGGCTTAGCGGCTATTGGCTTAGTGGCTATTAGCGGCTTAGAAAAAGGGGGGGAGGAAAAAAACTCGCAAGACGTTTCATCTTGTGAAGCAAGCCCATAGGGAAATTCGTCTTGCGAAGCACCTCAAAAGACGGAAAACTCTTTCGTCTAGCGAGTTTTTCATCTTGCGAGGCATTCATCTTGCGGGGCACCACTGTATAGGATCATGCATCATATTCTCAATGGGATGGAATGATCCTGGGAAATTTAGTTTACACACCCTCCAGTACTATACTATACAGTACTATACTATACAAATGGGGAGATTCCTGTGCATTAATGGGGAGGAAAAAGCCAGTGGTGTGGCCTCACAGGCAATATGATCAAAAGTGCCACCAACAGAAACTATGAATGCATGCAAGCAATTGGCACCAATAATGAAAAGCAGTGTGGCAAGCCAGATACTACAAGTTAATTCATATGCACAAAATACTACATATGCCAGTTAGAGGATATGATCACTCTGGGGAATTTTCTAGTGGCCAAAGATGGCAATCCTGCATAGATCGTAGTATGGCCACTCTAGAAAAAAACCAACCTGGCCTGAATGGTATTCAACAACTACTGTTCAATTGCAGACACCCGCTTTTTTGCCAAGGCACTTGAGAGAGTTGTAGCAGTGCAACTGCAGAATTTTTGGAGAAACAAATTATCTAAGCCCATTCTAATCCGGATTCAAGCCCAGGTTTGGGACTGAATCAGTTTTGGAAGTCTTCATTAATTACCCTAATCAAGAGGACAGGGAAGCCATGATTCTGCTGCTAGTGTTCAATCCCCCACCAGCTTTTGACATTATTAAGCATAGCATTTATGGGAGATGGGTATCAGGGAACTGTTCAGCAATGGTCCCGATCTAATCTCCTGGCACAGTTCCAGAAGATGCCATTAGATGAATTCTTCTCACCCTCTTGTTCTTGATCTATGGGATGCTGAAGGGCATTGTCTCCAATGTTATTTAATGTCTTTATGAAGCTTCTGGAAGCAGTCATTAGCATCAAGGTGTCACCAGTATACTGATGATACCAAACTATTTCTGCCTTGGATGCAACGGTGGGCTAGATGAGAACTAAGTCCAAATCCTGGCAAGATGGAGGCTCTATGGGAGAGTGGTTCCTGAGTCCCAGGAGTGGGTAAGTTCCTGCTCTGGATTGGGTCACGTTTCCCTGAAGAAGCAAGTGCATGCTTTGGGGGTGTTCCTAGTTCTAGCTCTGTCACTAGTGCCACAACTGTCACCTGTGAGCAGAAGTACGTTTTTATCAGCTTCGGCTGGTAAGACAACTGTGGTTGTCAATAGATTGGAATAGCATATGTAGGGATATACTTGAAGTTGGTCTAAAGCTTAATTGGGCTTAATGCAGCCCGCTAGTCGGTTTAATCCAGCTCCTGTGGCAGTTTGTCTCCTGGGGTAAAATCTTAAAAAAAAGCTCAACAACGTCAATCCTAAAAAAAAGCTCATGCTGACTTCATCAAATCTAGCCCTCTTTCAAAAAGGTCTGGGCACCCCTGAGTGCAGCTAATGTAGATCACAGTAGCAAGGTTGCTTGAGGAGGCAAACTACCACCAGCATAACATACTTTATTTACATGATTTGAAGTGGCTGCCTGATACCACACCAAGTTCAAGGTATTGGTACTAATGTAAAAGGCCCTATACTACTCAGGACCAATTTACTTTAGAAATCATCTTATCCTTTATATAATCAGTAGGTCACTGAATTCTGTGGAAGAGTTTCTCCCTCAGTTCCCAAAATATTGGACGTTTGCTCCACAGCAACCGAGAGCAGGGCTTTCCTTATGGCTGCTCCTGATTTGTGGAACCTCATTCCTGTAGATATGACAGGCACCCACTATTCCTATTTTTCAATAGGCTTTTCCAGCTGGATTAGAAAGTCTCTGCTTTGGATGTTCATTTTGTATTGTTTTTATACCTATCAATTATTTTTGTACTTTTTAAAAAACAAACTATTTTTTCTTTTTCTTGTGATATGTTTGTAAATTGCCTTGACGCATGTTGAAGTCAATTCATAAATAAATAAAATTCCCAAATCCCTGTGCAGTGTGCGTGCAGATTCATTTGGAGCAGCTAGGGAATATAGAGCGCCAGCACAACCAAGGAAGACACCATACACAACTACAATAGTTATTTTAGGCACCACTGATTATTTGTTGCACTGCCTTAAGTCAGAATGATTTATCATCAGTCACGAGTCCCTGAATACAGCAAGTACCACTCAAATAGCCTCCTGAATTCATCTCGCTGAGATCAAAGCTCAATAAGTTGCTATGACAGGTTTCAGAAATGCTGAGTAAAAAGGAAGCCATAATTATATACTCCTAACAACTTAATGCCCCAGCAGCTAACAATGTCTTATTTTGTAACACACCTATAAATTGCTTATTCTGGATCCTTATAACAACAACAACAACAAAAAATCAAATCATGCTTCATAGCTGAGTGAGCATTTTAAAGACCCTTCAAAAGGCTATTCTGCTTTATGAGGAAGGACTCTTATAAGAAAAAAGGCAACTCTGTAATGTTACTTTGTTGGTGTTACTGTTTGTAAAGTAACATGTTGCAATATAAAAGGCAATTATAAAGCAGAGATCCAGAAAAGTGATACAAATTAGGAAAAAAACCTCAAATTTTTTTTGGGGGGGGAGGGGGAGTAACCTGATGGATTTTCAACAAAATTGGGCAAGCAAAATATACTGACAGTGTCATACTGCACCCAAGGGATCAAATGTCTAGGATTCAGACATCTGAAGATTTAAACAACTGAGCAGCAATGGATTGAGAAGTCCCCTACCCCACCAAGAGATATGAAAAATTAAGGTATTAAAAATTGAGGCAGACCATCATATTGCAGAATTTTAAGTCTTAAATTCTCTCCTTGGAGATTTTATATTAAAGTGAAATGTACTGTACAGTGCTATCATAAGAATTAATAGCAAAAATGGCTAACAAGAGATTGTATCTAGATATTAATGTGAACTAATCATTCTAGTAAGTTTCAAGATGCCTACTGAAATTATAGCCTTTGGGTATACAGCAAACCTCAACAATTTCAAAGCCCATCTGGTCCACACAAAAGGTATCAAAAGTAGCGGTTTATCCAGGTAGATATTTTTATACCAGCATTGATCAGTGAAGCTGACCAGTAACTGGCAGACTCCCATGTTTTAAAGTCACAGAGACAATGGCTCAGGAGTGGCACTATTTCTGAAAGTATTCATGTAGCTGTCCAATTGTTGTTGGCTTCCAACTCCTGTGACCACCACCAGCAAGGGCAATGGTAATTGTTGATGGAGGTTGGAGTCCAGCAATATCCTAGGGCCCATGCAATTAAGACAAGAGATGCCAAGATTTGGGATCTCATGCAGACTCAGAACCTGCATTCTACTTATTTGCTACTCCCAACTACATCAGCACCAATGTATCATCAAGTTAGACTGTCTCTGGCCAGTATCACCAGCAGTAAGCCATGCCAGCTTGCTGAAGCTACACAGTGTAAGCTGAATTTCCTCACCCAGATTATGTGCTTTGCTTCACCCCAAGTCTCCCCTTTGATGGTAAGCTTCAATGGTTATCAATAGGAAGCTTTCCACAAAACCTGACCTATTTTACCAGTGGATTATTATACTAGGATTTGTTAACTACCAGTTGAATATAGCAAGTTAAAATCATCCCTAGAGAAAAGGATTTTCAGAAAAAATGTAAATAACTGCATTTTTACTTATTTCAGACTGTGATTACCATTTGTGTGGACTTATTTCAGCAAGTGATTACCATGTGTGTGGACTTATTGGCTGCATTCATACATAGTGCCAATCTATGGTTTGTTCAACATATCATCTCATGCACAAACCATGTCTTGTTTCTCCAGAATTCAGTTTGTTTTTCATTAGTTCTTGCCACAAGCCCCTGCAACTTAATCAAGGCTGTTGGGTTCCAAAGTAACGCCAACATACTGTATTTTAAAAACAATTATTGGCTTATAAGGCAACTGCAAACCATAGCTTCACATGGTAGTTATTTGCAAACAAAGCTATTGTGTGGCTGATTTATAAGTGTGCCCATGTTCGCAATGGTCTAAGCATTACGCTCAGTACATAAATTACCCTTACTGTCTGATTACCGGATTCCTGTGAGGACCGAGCACTAAGGCTTGGTTCATAAATAGCACTAAACTAAACTATAGCACAAACCACCAAATATGCAGGCCCTGGGAAAGGAGGCTGTAGCTGCTTTGCTCCTCTCCACTGGTCATTAATTCTGCTGCTGCACTAAACTACGTCACAGTCTGAATTGGCACGTCATTCAAACCCAAGCTTGTGCTTTAACTCTCTCCAGACAGCTTTACATTTTTATGCATATAGGAAGAAAAAGTATCTGTGCACTCCCTAATGAATTTAGACTTCATTGGCTGTTATAGATGACTGTTGGTTTTTATTTTAAATATTGTAAAACCTGGAATGTCACGAACCATGTGCACTGGTCACCCATTATTCCACTATCTCACATGTTTGGTTGGGTAGATGGTTAATGTTGTAAAATGCAGAAACAATTTAAAAAACAAAAAAACTAAGGCTGTATTATGTTCCTTAGGTTTAAGCAAGCATCTAACACTTTTCCAGCCTATATACACACCTATCCCCATTAAATGTATAGCCTCACTGACAGTGTTAGAAACTCAAGGTATATAAGCTAGGCATCAAATGGCACTTTAAACCTGGGTTAAAGCCACCAAAATAGAATGTCTAGGCACCATGGGGGGGGGGAGATGAATATTTGTATTATTTTTATTCATTTCATTTCTATTCTGCTTTATATTTTAAATAAAAAATCTCAAAGCAGTTTACAACACATTAAAACATCAAATAAAACAATCCAGAATAAAACAAATTCAAGCTTCAATGAAAAGTTACATTTTGTTTTCTCCATATTATGTACCTACTTAATTTATATAGCTGCCCCATAACAGAAGTACTCTATGAAGCCAGTGTGGTGTAGTGGTAAGAGCATGAGACTTGGACCTGGGAGATCAGGGTTCAAATCTCCACTTGGTCATAAAGATCACTGAGTAACCTTGGGCCAGTCACAGCCTCTTAACTTAGCTCACAGGGTCATTGTAGGGATTAACTGAGGAGGTGGGTGAACCTTGTACCCCCCCCCTTGGAGAAAAAGATGAGATATAAATTCAATAAATAAGCCCTTCTGCTTACCTGCTTAAGAAAGCTGGAGGGTGAAACCAAATGGAGATATCAGTTGCCAAGCTTGCATCCAAAGATCTCCACATGGTCACAACTGAACCCACACCACCAAACCAGTCACAAAACTCGCCTGGTGCCTGAGGAATTTCTAGCACTGCACATGAGGCAGCTACCATATTGAAGCAACACACGTCTGAGTCTGATCAGTTTCTAGATAGAAGACCACATGGGAAACCCATGTATACCACTTTGAGTTCTATGAGGGGAAAAAGGTGAAATAGAAATCATAGAATTGTAGAGTTGGAAGGGACCATGAGATTAATCTAGTCCAACCCCTTGCAATGCAAGAATTTTTTGCCCAAACCACAACCCTGAAGTTAAGTATCTTGTGCTCTACCAACTAAGCTATTATATCCAACTAAGATCTACTCATAGTAGGCCCACGGAAAGTAATGGGCCAAAGTTAGCAATGTCTATTAATTTCAATACGTCTGCTCCAAGTAGGATTAGCACTAGTACTAGATACAACCTATAGTAATTTGTTTTTAATGCCTTCCTTTTTCTAAAAATTAAAACATGCTAATTATAGGACATCTGAAGAGTTATCTGAATGTGGACATAATTATATACATGCATCCTAGAAACAGTCACCTGAAAAAGTTACACTTTTGAGACTACTCAGACTGACATTGTATATATTTATTACTTTTCTACCCCAGCCTTCTTCAAATGCTCTAAGGGCAGCTCACACAAAAAAATACAATGAAAATACCAATGTTTTTAACAAAACTTTTACAATAGCATGGCAGTGGATATACACAGGATACAAATTAAAATTACACTAAGGTTTTCAAAGGCCTGAGTCTTCTTAGAGTGTCAAAATATATCCATCTTACATTACTAATCTTATCAAACTGAATTTTTAGCAACTGAAAGCTTTCTATAGAAAGTACAGCAATAGAAAACTTCACATTAAATATCACTGGTGGGGCTCTCCCAATGCTAGCACAGAATGGAGGACTCTGATATGCCTTATGCCTTAAAGGTACCCCTGACCATTAGGTCCAGTCACGGACGACTCTGGGGTTGCACGCTCATCTCGCTCTATAGGCCAAGGGAGCCGGCATTTGTCCACAGACAGCTTCTGGGTCATATGACTAAGCTTCTAGCGAACCAGAGAAGTACATGGAAATGCCATTTACCTTCCCACCGAAGCGGTGCCTATTTATCTACTTGCACTTTAACGTGCTTTCAAACTGCTAGGTGAGCAGGAGCTGGGACCAAACAATGGGAGCTCACCCCATCGTGGGGATTCAAACTGCCTACCTTCTGATCAGCAAGCCCTAGCCTCTGTGGTTTAGACCACAGCGCCACCTGTGTCTCGCCTTATGCCTTACACAACTGAAATCCCACGGTTGCTTGAAAGTTGGTCCAATTTATTTAAATGAGTTTGCTTCTAAGTAGGATGCCTTATGCCTTACACAACTGAAATCCCATTTTAAACATCCTACTTAGAAGCAAGCTCATTTAAATAAATTGGACTAACTTTCAAGCCACCGTGGGTTGGATTTAGCTGCTCGTATGTCATGTATTATTAATGAAGTATTGCTTTAAAGAAAACTAAATGGAACTTTATTGAACAATTGACTGATTCACCATAACACTAAACCATGTTTAGCAATATGTGAACAAGGCTGAAGTGTTTCTGAACAGTTTTCAGCCCACACTCCACCCCTTCCTGTGCTGTCCATGGTTTGAAGCTGGCAAACAATTTGTTTGTAGTAAGCCATGTTAGCAGATAATGCTATGCCAATATTTAAAACTGAAAGTAAACTTAGCATAAACTGTCTTCCTAGTCTCGCAGGAGGGGAGGGTGAGCATAAACTTGATGCTTCACTCAGGGTCACTCATTCATGTAGCACTACATTATGGTTTAGCATTACATGTAAACCAGTTTCAACTTAGACCTCTACTACTGACATTTTCAAAAAGTGTTCACACACTGTTCTGACATTACTGGAAAAGTTTTTCAACCTTACTAGGAGTTACTACTTGTTTTAGGAAATCCAGACATCTAGGATTTCACTAGTCCCATAGAACATATTGTCTATTGCATCTGAAGTCACAGGATTATGGGACATTAGAATCTGCCTCACACAAAATCAAACTATTGGTCCATTCAGCTCTCCATATTGTCTACACTGACTAGTAGCAGCTCCTTAAGTTTTCAGACAGGGAACATTCCCTCCTTGAAGAAGCCAGAGCTTGAACCTGGAACCTTTTGCATGCAAAGCATATGTTCTACCCACTGAGCTACAGCTCCGCTAGTGTGTTGATCTTTACAAACTTCATGGCAGCTATTTCATACACAGCCAAAGTTTGCCATATTTGGCATGTATCTTATAAGTATATATTTATTCCCCATATCACAAAAAGCCAGGTGTAGGGGTGCTTGATACATTACTGCTTTACTGCCTGTAACTGACTACAAACTACTATAATCTTGGTACAGGCTTCCATGGAGACACCAATTCCATAGTGCCCAAGCTTTTCCAGTTCCAGGAAACTGTATGCAGTTGCATGAATATAGGCATCCAAGCAACCATGTAGGAAAACCTTTCCATTTAGTAAATTACTGAACTTTTACTACATGTAAGAATGTGTGGCAGGAATATGTTCACCACTGTACTGCATTTAAAATTATACTGTCATTTTAGTAATACAGAACTAGGCAACTATATGGTAGAAACATTATCTGGTGGCTCATTGGTCATCTGGTGACTCATACTATGTGTAAAAGTGATCTGCAAGTAATGCATCAGGTAACAGCAAATAGTTTTGATACATGCCCACTCTTCCCTCTGCTCTCAAGAAGGTCCACCACAATAATAAATGGCACACACCCACACCCCAAACTCTTTGAGAAAGGATTCTATACAGACTCATCTTTCATCTTGATTCTTAACATAAGTGTCCTGGTTTTTCTGTTCTCAAAAAGGTTTCCAACTATATATTTCCAGCAAATTAGAGAAGACTAAACTACTAGTACTTTCATAAAACCCTGCATCAGGGGATATTCTGGTCTTTGAGGTAACAGAAGGTTGCACTGGTGAAGTTGACAGCACTTTTTCCCTGTTCTTTAACTATAGCTATTGGTTTGGAAGGCTTATGTACTGCCATGAAATCACTGTTATTTCTGGCACCCAGCTACTTCATCTGCTGTTCGCTCAGCTGCTTCTTAGCCTTCTCAGATGAGAAACTATCTGCACCTCTGGTATAATCCAGTTCTTGTCATTCTTACGACTGGCCACAAGCGTTTCTGAGTGGTTATATAAAAAGTAGTGTGTTATGCAGGTACACACAAGAGCCAGGACTGTTGAATGTACATGACACCCAACTTGGGCTTGCTGCCATGTATTATAGAATGAGCCATAATTATCAGTAAATGCAGAACTAGGACAAGGTAGCCCTACTACAGCTCAATTACCTTTGCATGAAAAGAGTCTGTGCTTTAAAAATCTTTAGCAAACAAAGGCGAGACTGTGTGTAGCATTCAAAGTGATGGTACAAAAATAAAAAGGTCTTATTATATAACTCTGTCATCAAGGAAGTGGAAGTGTTTTTCTTCAGCCAAAGGCCTAAGTAATACACATCAATAGAGCAAAATATTAGGCTCTTCTCTCTCTTTTTCACTGAAGAGTGTCCTCTGAATAACAGTTTCAACTAAGTTCAGTAGGCATTACAATGCTTCTTTTTCATAGTAAGTGCATTCTAACCACAGTGAATATGAGGGATTCTAATTTTTCACTGAAAGGTAATTCTAAACACATTAAGCAGAGTTCTAATGAACTAATGTGATGAATTTCATTCCCCCCCCCCGCTACTTTTGATACATAAACTAAGAGGTCTAATCGTGCACTTATACAGTTACCCAAATACTACTTGCAAGCCACAAGTGGGATTTCACTACTGATGTTATTCCACATTGGTTTGTCCTACTAAATAAATCACAGGAAAGCAATAATTAAAATATTCTCAGTCTAGTATACAGCAAGCAAAATTTGTGGATTATATCCTGTTCACTACAGGAAAAATAAATGGAAAGAGCCTTACCTTACATTAGTACTGACTTTCTTTAACTGTTCACTGTACACAAGTGTTTCAAGTTTCAAAATCTTCTTCATAATATGTTCTTAACATAGCAAGAATCTTGGTCACTCAAATATTCTCCTGAAGAACAGGTCTACAATAAATTTTCTTGATACCAGCACTGATAGGCATCAAGTGAAATTGTTCTTCTGCCATCATGATATTTAACAGACTTACTGTTCAAGTGTTCATTTATCCAAATCTTATATGCTTAAATATGGTGTTGCTTCATTAGCAAGGAAAAAGAACAAAGAAGGTTTTTGCCTCCATGTCTATAATAAATGTCACAGCATAGCTGACAACTGCCTAGGTTAAAAGTCATCATTACACTACAATACTATAGTGTCCTATAATAATAGGTCTGCTACTGTTTCATTTATCAATATGTCATTAGTATCATAATATGGTTAGTAACTACCACACTGTATTCCAAACTAGAAATCTCAAGTTTCTGTTTGAGATTTGGTAGCTATCCTTAGACTGCAATACTAAGCACAAAAGTAAATCCTACTGAACAACTGGATCATACATCTGAGTAAACATGTATAGGAGTGTTAAACAAATTCTGCCTAAAGTGATACAGCACCATGGCTACCTTCAGTCGCTAGAATTGTACTACTAGCATTAGGCCCCACTATTCTATTAGATACGCAGGGATTTTTCAGAGATACTCACAAACATGTCACGAGCAGATCACATGTACTGAAGAGATCAAAAGTTTCTACTAAAGCAATTCCAAAACTAGATATGCAACTGTTAGTACCACAGACTTCTGAAGAATAGCCAACTGTCTAAAAGAGGGCAAGCTATCTAGAAGCAGGGCAGTTTAAAAACCCACTCATCTCTTTTTTAAAAGGAAAAATATTGTAAGAGTTAGAGACATTAAATATATACACTTTAAGCATTCCAAAAGACTCAGGTATGCTCACATGAAAGTTTTAGAAGTCTGCACAATAACATGCTTATGCTCCCAACAAGCATGTAAGACTTTAATATGCAGCATCCCTAATTAAACAATTTATCTACTGACTTTTTAAAAGGTTGCAAAACTAGAAAAACTGTTCAATGAATCAAAAACAAAATGTTCAGATCAAGACTTTTTGTAAGTGTAAAAATAATATTGCATTATGTTCTGGACACCTACCCCACTAACACTAGTCCAAAAACAGCCATTTTGTACCAATATATGTACTTGTTGGACTTCTTGGGTTAATGAGTGTTCAGTCCTCTTAAGAACCATGTTTCTTAAGTGTGTGTGTTTTTTACATACCAGCTTTTCTTCCAAAGAGCTCAATGTGGTGTACATGATTTTCATCCTCCCCATTTCATCCTCCTTACCCTGTGACAGTGGCGTAGCGTGGGTTGTCAGCACCCGGGGCAAGGCAAGTAATTTGTGCCCCCTAACCCGTGGATTTGCGCCCCCTAACCCTACCCCCCAGGTGTTGCGCCCGGTGCGGCCGGCACCCCCTGCACCCCCCACACTACGCCACTGCCCTGTGAGGTAGCTTAGGCTAAGAGATGATGATCGGCCCAAGGTCACCCAGTGAGCTTCATTCATGGCTGAGTGGGATTCAAACACTGGTCTTCATACTCCAACACTCTAACCATTACGCCACACCGGCTCTTTTTAAAAAGTTCACTTTTATCTTTGTTTAAGTTCTATTTCCACAAGAGTGAGGTTTCAAGAAACACACTGCATAGAGCAATCCTACTGCTACTATCCTACTGCATAATTGAAATCAGGAGCAAGCATAAAGATAAGACAGACAAGACACAGTCAAGAGAGAATGAACTTTAGCTCACCCTTTAACCCTTAACAAAACGGGCAACTAACTAAACATATCACTATGCAACATCTGGAGGAAAGCAAGAGATTAACTTAAATACGTAGTGAAGAAATGCAGCTGAGGAATGACAAGCACAAGCATTTAAAAGGCAAGAAGGAACTCTGACAGGGCCAGGCGCGCCTTAGCAAGCCAGCCTGTCGCTAGCCAACTGACAAACGAAGGTGAAGTCCTCCAACAGGTATATAATAAGCAAACTCCGCCACCCCACCTGGCAGCTCGAACGGGCACCCTCCGTCGCCAGAACCAAATGCAGCGACCTCTGCCTTTGACTGGGCCCACTATCCCGCCGCCAATTTCAGCATGCAGAATCTCATAGCCAAGCGACGCACAGAGATGCATTTCCCCCGCTCTGGCCTCCAGGAACCGGACCTGGCAGATGCGCTGAAAGGCAGCAGGGGGGTGTCGCTCACCTCCGGCGTGGGGCGCCACAGACCGAGGGGCGTGGGGCGCGCGACTACCTGCCGGGCAAGGACCCCGACCCAGAAGGGAGACTCGACCCAGGGGGACCGACGGGCGCCCGCCCCCCCCCCCCACCGCCGCTCACCTCGCTTGCTGGGCCGCCCGACGGCGCCGTCGCCGGAGCTTCCCCGCCTCCCCTTGTGCAGCTTCCCCCCGGAGGAGCGGCCGGGCTCGCAGTCAGCGCTGTCCGGGCGGTGCCGGTGCCGGTGGTGATGCCGCCGCTCGCAGCGCGGGGCCTGCGCGGGGAGGCTGAGGGGGGAGAAAGTGAAGAGCCCCGCTGCCGTGGACGCTACGGAGGGCGCCGCCGACAGGCCGGGGACGGCGGCCGGCGGCAGCGGCGGCGGCGGCTCCGCCTGAGCGGGCCCCACCACGAGCGGCTGCTGGCTCAGCTTGGCCCTCTTGCACCCTCCGAGCTCCCCCGGCGGGCCTTTCCGCTTCCTCCCCCCTCCCCTGGGTCTGCCCGGCCGGTCGCCAAGTGGGAGCGAAGGCGTCTCTTCCGCGCCCCGGGACACGGCGCGCACTGCAGCGACCTGCGCAGCCATTTCACCGTCTCCCTCACACACATTTAAATGGCCCGAGCGCCAGCTGCCACCGCGCAGGCGCCGCCTGGTACCCCCTGGGAATTGTGGTCCGGGCGGGCACGTCGGGAGCTGTAGTTTTCGGGGACTAAGCGCATGCTCGGCTGCGCACAGCTTGCTGGGAAAGCAAGTTTTCGTTTGGGCTCCGGGTAGTTCTTGAGGGAGAGGAGCGTGCGAAGAGTCACGCAGTGCGGCCTAATCACGTGGGCTGTTCGTTTACTTCTGAGAGGAGGAGGCGGCGTTGCTGCCACCAGCGACGGAAGACAGTCGTCGTTCAGCTTTTTGCTGTGCCTTAGGGGTTATTTTGGAACCTATTTTTAGTTGCAAATTTGAATCCCGGGAAATAAAAAAACAGCATTTGGCGATAAAGTCTCTGAGCACATACAGAGTGCATTTCATCATTGTTAAGTAAACAGCTAACCCGCACTTTAGTAAGAAGAGAGAGGACTTCTATTTCAGCAGGGTCCATTTTAGCGGTCATTATTATTTTCTGTACGCTTATGTTTCCGGTTTTTTAAGCCAGCTTCGGGAGCACGGAATTCTAGATCTGATTACTAATTTTTACAGTGTTCACAATGGCAAAGTTGCCCTTGAAAGTGTAACTTGTGAAATTACTAGAGGAAATAAAAGGTACATTAGACTATTTTAATTATCTGATCTTAAGCGGCATGCACAAAATTTAGAAAGGAGTAAATCCTACTGAATTCGTTGGACTTTACCTTGGAGTCAACAGACTACATACTGTTTATTTTAGGTTTAGTCATGATACTTTATGGTAATAGTGTTGATAGGGACAAATGGATCTTTGTGTCAGTAAAAGAAAACTGATTTGTCCAATAAGTCAGCAGCCACACACAAACATACCTCCCCCCAATCCTGCACATGTTAATTGCTCAGGAAAAGAGGTATGTCTTTGCCCAAGTAGCAGCAGTGTAGAGAAGGTCATGGGCCTGCTGTTGAATCTGAAAAAATAATCTTAAAAAGTTTGAAAAGGAAACCAACTTCACAATCTCATCTTCATAGACAAGAGGTATAACTTTGGAAGAGCCATGTAAAACACAAAGGTTAAGCTGTTAGCTGCACTTGCAAAGAACCAGGATTTGTGTTGTCTGTAATTACCAACATACTTCCTTTTCTTCCTGATCCTGTAGAATATAAATTGGTCCAGTGAGTTTTGAAAGTGCTCTTTGATGCAAAGATAAATGTTTTCCCTCCGCAATTAGTACTGCATATAGGTGTCTGGTAACAGATGTTTAGGAAGCTGTGTTTCAACAAATAGTGCATTTGGTGCACATTTTAAGTTCTGGCCTAGTTATCTCTGCAAATGCTGCAATCTAGGTCCTTCATCCTGAAGCTGTCAATACTCTGCTCAGGTGTATTATTTTGCCTAACTAGCAATCCCCTCATGGCAGATATTTGTTCTGCCACCATAAAGCATAAAAAGTTCAGCTCTTTTTCAGAGAACTCCAAAAAGCATTTGAACTTGGACAGCTCATACTTAATGAAGAAGCAGCAGCATTCAGACTGATAAACTAGGTCACTCAAATATTTCAGTTAACCACTGCTAGAGGGAGCTCTGTTGTTTTGTATTTTATAGAAGATCAAAGTTGTTAACTTGAGTACAGTACAGTATGTACAAGGATGAGAGTCTGGCAGATAGAATTCATCTCAACTGTACATCTGCTTATAGGATATATGCTTTTTAGACACATTACTCTCTCAGTATCATGCAGGATAAGAAATTTGCATTACTTAAGCCAAACAAAATAGAATACAGTATAGGAAGCTGCCTTATACACAGTCAGACCACTGGTCCATCTACCACAGTATTGTCTGCTCTGACTGGCAGTAGCTCTCCATGGTTTCAGACAAGGGATATTACTATCCCTACCTAGAGATGCCAGGGATTCAACAGAGACTTCCTTCATGCAAAGTACTGAGCTGTGGCACATCCAAGATGCTGTGTATGTTCTGAGACATACTTTCAGATCACAGTGAGTGGTAGTGAGGACCAATGGTGCCCCTAGGCAAGGGTGAGCAGAAGATTGAGCCCATTCTACTAGTATATCTTCAAGTGTTTTGCAGTGCCTCAGCATTTCAGACTCACCGTTCTAATAATATCAACAACAAAATGACACACACATTAAATTGGACAGCCAAAATGAGGGAAGCCTAGGGTAACTAGGAACAGACTGTGAGCTTAGATCCGTTCTAGAATTCAAAACAAACCTTTGTCCTCTTAGTATATATGTCTTGCACCCATCTCCAGTTGATGAGATATCATGGTTCTTCTTGTAAAACAAAATAATCGAAAACAAAGTGAAGTGTGACATCTGACTTAAAACATGTCTCACCCAAAGTAGCAGTAGTAGTAGTAGTAGTAATACACAAAATAAATTGCATAAATAACTTAAAGCAAAATCTCTTGAAAAAGCACTTAACAGTTGAACAGTTCCTCAAATAATCCTAGATCTAAAGTATAGGTGGGGAATCATCTGTGTATGGTGATGGTGAGTAGACCAGAGCCAAAAGTAGGTGAGGATGACCCATTTGTATGCATTCACATATCCAAAAACCATTTGACATCAAAACTAGAAGGGTTTAAAACCATTCCTCCCAGGTAAGCTTCCTTCTGGGTTGATCTGCAGGCAGTAGCTGAGCAGTGGGAAAGAAGGAGCTGTGTGCTGCTGATCAGCAGGACTGGTAGCCACACTTTACCATGGCTCAGAGCAAATCTCTTCCTCTCTCTGGCTTTCCTTTTTCAGCAGCTCTCACAGAAATGCACCAGGCTCCAATGAAGGAATAGAGCTATCTGTTCTTCCCCTCCAGGAACTTGCTGGGAGGGGAGGGGGGAGGAAAAGAAAGGAGAAGCAAGACTGCAAACTGTATGGGAGCCCTCCACAAAGTGCATTTGGGCCACAGGTTGAAGGTTCACCATCCCAATATAATATATACTTCAAGAATTTGTGGAGAGAGAAAATGAACTCCAGAAAGCAAAAATTATTTGAGTTGAGAATTCAGCCTGATTAGGAAGGTGTTTCCAGCAGGTGGAAAGTTTTAGAAACTACAGAGAGACACAGTGATATATCTACTATCAGTACTGCCATAATGTTTGTTTTAAATACGGTATGTCTATCCTGCCTTCCAACCTAAGTATCAAAGGCGGTTAACCCCATGGATTAAAACAATTCAAAACACGTTAAAGTACAATTTAACAAATACTATAGCATGTCAACTATCAAATATTGAAGACATGCATCTTGAATGTCAAACGTATCAAATACTTGAGTAGCTGACAAATAGACAAACTTTCCAAATGACAAATTTGAGACAACCCTAGGCTCAGTTGGTTAGGGTGTGCTGTGGTGCATGCTTAATTGGGATTAAGCACCTTTCAACAAAGTGGGACTTGCCTCTCAATAAACATCTTTAGGACTGCACTATTCATGGAATACAGTTGCTAGGCATACTGCATTTTACATAAGGATTGGTTTTTAGAGGCATTTAGTTTGAGGTGTTCCATATATTGCAAATATGAACCCAAATACTTTTGTGTTAAGAGGAGATAATTCTTCAAAGCAAACAAGCCCACTAATTGCTATTTGATGTACATATGCAAACTGTGGCAGCCCCAGGCTGACAAGCAGCCACTTCTAAAATCTTCCCCACCTTCCAAACAAAATACAAAAATAGTCTGAACTGGAAATGCACATTGAAAGACAAGGAACTGATATAAAGTTGCTACTTGGCTTTGGCATTCTCTCTCTCCCTTTCAGGTTTAGATTTGCATCATATAAAATAGGTGTGCAAATTGCTGTTGAATTGTTTCTTTAAATGTAAAGGTTCATCATTGTTCCACCCGATGTGTATGTCTTTAAGGGGCCAGAGCAAGGGCCAGAGCAAAATAACAAGACCCAGCTTTACAGCTGTGAAACATAGCAGGTGCTGCTGAGTTGTATTGATTAAGCTGTGTCAGCAATTGGGTGTAGTATATAAGGAGCAGCACCTAGCTCTCCCATTACCCTGGGGGATGGGTTGGTGGTTGGGTCATGTTTGTTTGTTGATGTATTTAGTGTAAATGGAGTTTTTGTTTTTCTTATTAAAACCTTGTTTAAGTTATTTTTGAGTCCCTTTTTAATGCATGGTCTCCCCAGTAAGCTCTCTGCAGCGCTATCATACTGCAAATAGCCAACAATTGCCACCTCCTTGCTCACCTGAAGCATAGTGCTTCAGTGTTTGCAGTGAGAGATGACGTTCTAGTCCTTATTGACAAAATGAAAACTTAGCAAATCACGCAGTCCAGTTGGCATCCACCCAAGAGTCTTTAAAGAATTCAAATGTGAAATTGCAATAGTCTAACTAAAGCCTCAGCGCCTAGGACTTGCCGATCAAAAGGTCGGCGGTTCGAATCCCTGCGGCGGGGTGCGCTCCCGCTGCTCGGTCCCAGCGCCTGCCAACCTAGCAGTTCGAAAGCACCTCCGGGTGCAAGTAGATAAATAGGGACCGCTTACCAGCGGGAAGGTAAACGGCGTTTCCGTGTGCGGCTCTGGCTCGCCAGAGCAGCGATGTCACGCTGGCCACATGACCCAGAAGTGTCTCCGGACAGCGCTGGCCCCTGGCCTCTTAAGTGAGATGGGCGCACAACCCCAGAGTCTGTCAAGACTGGCCCGTACGGGCAGGGGTACCTTTACCTTTACCTTTAACCAAACTATGTAACTTGTGTCTAAGATCTGTCTCCATACCTCACTTGAAAGTGGCCAATGTAACACTAATGTTTAAAAAAGAATCTTGTTAGTTTTATGTGTGTTCTGAGAAAACTGGTGGAAAGTATTGTTAAAGATAAAATAACCAAGCAGATAAAACAGGTGTGGGGAAATTTTGGCCTGCCAGATGTTGCTGAACTGCATCCCTTGCCATTGGCCATGCTTGCTGGGGATGATGGGAGATGTAGTTCAGCAACATCTGGAGGGCCAAAGGATCCCCACACCTGATATAGAAGAACAAGTTTTGAACCAGAACCAGTATGGCTTCCATGACAATTAGTCCCATTTCACTAATCTACTAGGGTACTCTGAGAGGATCAATAAACATATATAGGTAATCCAGTTTACATAGCGTACCACAACTTAAAAAAAACCTTTCAGTGCACATTGGGAAAAACCAACCTTAGTATCAAATATATACATTTATGGAGTCTGAACTGGTAGTGACTGACTAGGAACAATACCTTGAGGTCATAGTGGACAGCTCAATTAAGATGATAACCCATTGACCCAGTGTGTTGCAGCTGTTAAAAAAGCAAATTCCATGCTAGGCATCATTAACAAAGGTACTGAAAATAAAATTGCTGGTGTCATAATAATGTTATACAAATCAATGGTGTGACAACTCTTGATATATTATGTGCAGTTCTGGTTGCCTCACCTCAAAAAAGATATTGTAGGATTGGGAAAAGTTCAGACAAAGGCAATCCAAATGATGTGATGAAGCAACTCTCCTCTGAAGAAAGCTTATGGTGCTTGGCCTTTTTAGTTTAGAGGAAAGAGCAAATAGAAATGATAGAAATGTTTAAAATTATGCATGGAGAAAGGAGGTGGAGAAATATTTTTCTCCTTACAGCATTGGAATTACTCAGAGAAATTTGCACTAAAATGCTGGTGAATTTTCATGAGGGTTTCTTAAAACCTCAAAATGATGCAAAATGTGGAGAACTGAATTTAAGACTGGAGAGAAACTGATGGAACCGAAACTGACAGATCCTTCCATCCCTCTGTCTGAGTGCTGGACCTGTTGAGCCCCTGGCCTGGTCCAGCAGACCTTTTTATGCCTCTAGTCAATGAGGAATATACTGAACCGATAGAACGTACTGGACACCCACAGGAAACAGCACCTTTTCTTCTTAATCTGTTTAGCTGAAAACATACTTAAAAGAATACAAACTGGTACAATCTCACATACCCACAAAAAGAAGGAAAGAAAATAGGTTTGATTACTCCCAAATCTGCACTTAACTCCAGGTTTCTTTCTTTTAAAAAAAGATCTGAGCTAAGCATGTTTATTTTTAATTAAATCCTTCATGGCAAAATTAGAAATTCAACACATCTGTGAACTGAGTAATTAGGAAAATCGAGATTTGCACACAGAGTACTAAAACAGTTGGCAAGTGCTCTGTTGTTCGAATGTTTGGCTACAATGGTTCCTATTAGCATTCGCCTAATTAAAAGATTATTCTGAAATAGATGAAGCATAAATTACGCCTTGATTGCCACAGGATTTTCTATTGCTTTTCCAAAATCAGGAAGAGGCTGACTGAAAGAGAGGAAGTAAGCAGCCCAGTCCATCTAGAAACAGATTGCCCAGCAACAGTCTTGCTGTGTGCTGCACTCTAGTTGCTGTCTGAAGAAGAGGAAACACAGCTGGCTTATCCAGTGTAAGGCCAGTTCTTCTTTTCACTCATTCTACACTGGCAGAGGAGACACGACACAAGAACGTCCTTGTAGATCTGAGAATTAATGAAGTTCTATTGTTGCATGGAGGTGCAGATATGGCAGGCAGGAATATTTTGCCTCACTCCATTTGTAGATTCAATTTTTTTAGCCTTAGGAAGACCCATGTGTAATTCCATTTTTCTCCCTCTTTAAATGCAGCAGCTCCCATAAAATTTGTTGTCCTATATCGAACTTGTATACATCCTTTCTTACATCTCTTAAAACCAACAGGTCACGACCACATCAACATCCTGAGAAGGGTACTGATTCCCACAGATCTACAATTACCAGCACCCCTAACAAACCACAGTTCCCAAGATTCTCCATGACTGCAAAAGTGGTAAGTATGTTTTGAATGCATAGTGTGGATATGTGCCCAGGCCATTATTCACATGTCCATCCCAATTACATACAAAGCCAATGGTATGTCTTACTTTTACAAGAGAAATAGCACACAGGAGAGAGGTGCTGATCCTCTCCTCTCTTCACCTTCCCTCCCCATAGTTACTTTTCTTCTTGTATTACCAGGAGTGAGCCATGAACAAAGAAAAGTGGCTGGAACAACTGACTATGAGGAAGTAAGGCATAGAACAGGGGTCAGCAAGGTTTACCTCACCTGAGCCAGTTCACTCCCACAGAGATTACTCTGTGGGCTGGATCGCATCTGCGCATGTGCAGATGCGATTTCCAGTGTCTCTGTCTGTCCAGGCGCAATTTCCAGTGCTGCAGAAGCAAGTCCCCGCTCCGTGCTGTGCCAGTTTAGTGCAGCGTGCAGGGACTCGCTGAGTAGGCGGCTTGGTTCGGGGGTGGCTCGGGGGCCGTTTAAACGACCCTGTGGGCTGCTTGTGGCCCATGGGCCGCAGGTTGCCGGCCCCTGGCATAGAAGCAGGGGATGTTCAGTGCCCCTCTCCCAAGCAGCCTCATTATGAGAGCCAGTGTGGTGTAGTGGTTAAGAGCGGTAGACTCGTAATCTGGGGAACCAGGTTCGTGTCTCTGCTCCTCCACATGCAGCTGCTAGGTGACCTTGGGCCAGTCACACTTCTCTGAAGTCTCTCAGCCCCACTCACCTCACAGAGTGTTTGTTGTGGGGGAGGAAGGGAAAGGAGAATGTTAGCCGCTTTGATACTCCTTCGGGTAGTGATAAAGCGGGATATCAAATCCAAACTCTTCTTCTTCTTCATGAAAAAAAACCTCTGTATTATATGTGAACAAGGCAGCATTTTAAGTTCTAGTTCTAAGATATTTGCAACAGGAGTGAAAAAGCAAGTTCAAAGCCCTCAATGTATTCATTCTTGACTGTTCCTATTTATTTTTTTAATTGATTTTGTTTTAATCATCTTGTCACATGCCACCCTAATGTCTGAGCAGTGCGAGATTCCAGAGGTTCCAGGTGCTTACCCAAGATCTGTGTTTCCTTGGAATGAGGCACAGTGGAGACTGTGCTGTCTTTAGGATATATGGATTATTTACATATATATACAACCTGAGTCTCTGATGGTGGGGTTCTCAGCATTAACACCCCAAGAGGGAATTGCTTCCCCCATAGCCGCAGCCCTAGATTCAAACAGAAATCAAGCACTGTTCTGTCTCTCTCACTTCCCAGCTTGCTGCTTTGCTTGAATCCCTCCAACTCTCTGCTCTGAACTCTGGTTTTGTCTTTCTAACTATCTGTGAATTGGGGGATGCTCCCCCACCCTGAGGAGGGCCCCCCATTATTGCTGTTCCCTTTAATGACCCATCACCCAGGCTATCACCTCACCAGGGTGCTAGCCTGGGTATTCCAAGAATTAGGAGCGGGGGGGGGGGCAGACATTCAGCCTACCCCCCCAAAAGCCGTCATAGCATTATTGTTTATTGTTTTTATGTTGTACACCTCTTAGATATTTTTTAAAATATTAAGCGCTCTATAAATGCTTTTAAATAGAAAATGAAATAATTCACACCCCTGCAGCAAAATAGTTTCCACTAGCACAAATAATATATAGACATTATTGTACAGTACGCAGTTGGAGTCCATCCATGCATTTGTCAGGGAGATCCAGGGAGGTTGAATATGTCCCTTTCCTCATCTCCAAGGCAGCAACTAGATGCAACTAGAACAGATGCTAACCTGACAGTGAGAGGAGCACTCTTTGTATTACACACACAATGAATCCCACGGTAAAAGAACCATGCAAATATATCAAAAATTGAATAACCTGCCTTAAGATTTTCATACACGCAACCCAATTTGCATTCTCTGACTCATTTGTGTTTGTAATTCAAATGAGTCCTTGACCTACATGGCTGACTTAAATTTTTGCTTTTAAGTGGAAGCCAGTCCCTTATCTATCAGAGTTCTGAATATTAGTACTCGGAATGTAGCTGTTGGCGACTCAATAAGTATGTCATTAAAAGTTAAGTAACTTCTTTTTGACAGTGTCAATGGTAGTGCTCTACACTTTTGAGATAAATCTGAAATATGCACCACTATTGAATTTTGTAGAAATGCAATCTGCAGAAGCAGAAACCAGCATACTAAATAAATAAAACATTTTATTTTATTATATTGCAACTCCCATATAAACATTCCATTAAATGCTTTAGGGTTTTTTAAAGTTTGGTTTTTCAAGTCATTTTTTTTTTTTTACAGAAATAAAGTCTGTCAGTTGTGCCTGATCCCCCACCCCCCCATCTTTGCTCTCTTCTCTAGAGTGTACCACATCTCACTTGCTCCAGCCATCTGGGAGTGTTTCCACAATGCAAATACCTTATCCTGTAGGTGCCCCTTGCATGATGCACCTTATGTGTTTATACACCAGTATTTTGAACATTTGAGCATGGAGAATGCTGCTTCAGTGCAAAGTATAAAACCTTTGCAATCCCAGAATTCTAGTCCACAAACTTGTGAGAGAGAATTTCAAGTTCTGATTGCAAAAGATAGGAGTGAAAGGGCAAATAAAAAAACTCCTGATTTTGAACGTTTGGGGAAACAGATCCCAGCTGGAGAAAATCTTGTCACAGGTGTTGAGGCGCCACATGCCAAATTATTAAAATGGTCAGGAATTATTCCTTAAAATCTCAGCAAGACTCAGGATCAAAACCAAGCAGTTGGTCTGGAGACACCCCAATGGCTGCTTGAAGGATGATTGGTTTTATTTTAAATGTAGGCAGCCAAAACTGCTTGCTTACTTGTTGATTTTTTAGAGACAGGGCACCTGTGGATGGCTGACCTCCTACTTCAGTTACATACTGGAAATCCCCGGATACAACTATTGCTTCTGTGTCCACCAACGATTACCTGGCGTCCATTACATTCATGCAAATAAATGTTCTCTGTGTGAGAATACAACAGAGAAATTCCCTACCAACTTCTGATATATTTCAAAAGAAAGGTCTGAGCTTGAAAAAGCCACAACTGAATATCACTCAATTCTTGGAACACAATAATTACTAATAAATAACAGTGCCTCTCATCTTCAGCATTTCCCCCTGCTGAGCCACTTCTTCGCCAATGCCTCCTGGAATGCAGAACACCCCGCCCCCCCAGGAAAGATGCTGTGGCTTCAGGAAAGGTGTGAGCCCCAGCAACTTTTTTTGTTTGGCAGTGTGTTGTTTCGACAAATAGTACTTAATTGGAAATGTGAACAGAAACCAGGGACTTTCACAGTTCAGTATTATATTTCGTCTATAGTGGTCACATATACTATCTTTCTAGTAGCACGACAACAAAAGCCATTATGTTCCAAATGATGGTCTTGCCACAGACTCCAATTGCTGAACTGATGACAGATGAAGGTAAGGCTCCTGCAGAGACAAAGGGCATCAGCAAAGTTCTACTAAATGTTCCAACTTGGTGGTGGATCTCTTGGTCCCTTGGGTTTTGAAAACCGGTTTGCAAAGCCTAGAAAACAAAACCAATAACATGTTACATATGGTAGAGCATGGGTAGGCAAACTAAAGCCCGGGGGCAGGATCCGGCCCAATTGCCTTCTAAATCCGGCCCGTGGACAGTGCAGGAATCAGTGTGTTTTTACATGAGTAGAATGTGTGCTTTTATTTAAAACACATCTCTGGGCTATTTGTGGGGCATAGGAATTTGTTCATCCCCCCCCCAAAAAAATATAGTCCGCCCCCCCAACAAGGTCTGAGGGACAGTGGACCGGCCCCCTGCTGAAAAGGTTTGCTGACCCCTTTGCTAGAGGACCCTTGTGGTCCCGTTCAACTCTTCAATTCTATGGTTCTAAGAGATTAGCATGTGATTCTCACACAAGAATAATAAAAGAGGCCAGCTGTCTGATTCAACTAATGACAAGTGAGTCTGATATATTGGCATTCATACTGTATATCACATTGCTGAAATTATTTACTCTGGGAGTGGGCTTGGGGAAGAGAGTGCAACAACCCCAGAAGTAAGTATTTTGAAAACTACTGTAATACTGTAGTTTCATAATATGTTGCCATCAAGCATGGTGCTGGTTTAGCTCAGTTGGTAGAGCATGAGACTCATCATCTCAGGGTTGTAGATTCGAGCCCTACATTGGGTGAAAGATTCCTGCATTGCAGGGGTTGGACGAGATGACTCTCGTGGTCTCATCCAGCTCTACAATTCTATGATTCCAAGTTGACTGTTTCATCAGACCCAAGACTATAGAGTGCATTCATCTAATATCTTTAAACTAAAACAATGTGTAACAATAACCATTGTCAGTGGCAAAACAACAACTACACCACCCTTAAGTTTTTTCAAGGTTAGTCAAATAAGGAAGCATCGCTTTTTAAAACAACAACAACAACAACATACCAAACCTCAAAACAGAGCTGGAGTGATTTGATTGATCAGCCTCTGGAACTTTTAAAACTGAAGGTGAACCACAAATACCTAGAAATAGAAAGGAAGATCTTAGGAACTGATAGGCTGCAATCCTAACCCTACTTATGTTGAGTGCCATGTCTCAGTAGACATTGTTAGGATTGAGCTGATGGTCCATGTAAACATCACAGGCTTCTTGAAACATGATTCCTGCTGGGGAGGCTGTGGTAGTCAAGCTGGGCACAAGTGTGAATAACAATAACACAGAATTTTGAAGACCACTGTATTCTGCATTGTCTATTGGTTGCTCTGCTCCTGAGATGTTTTTCTAGTCACATAGGAATTACTGATCTGTCAGCAAGTTCCTGTGCATCTGCTAAGTGGTTCACATGACCCAACAATGGGGATAAATTGCACGGGTCTTCCCCACAAGTACTGTTCTGCAGGAGGGGGAGGAGTGCTTATTAAGAGACAAAGACCTATGGCCATATTATTGGGTCATTTAAACACTCCTTTAGCTGTGCAGAAGCTGCACATGGATAAGCTGCTTGCATAGAGCTGGAAAAATGTTTAATAGGCACCACAGAACTTGAAGGATCTTTCCAGGAGGCACAGAATATTAAGCTGTGTCTGGGGCAACATTCTACGACCTTCACATTACTTTTGTTCCTCTGCCTCACCTTGACATCCTGCTCTATTTAACCCTGGGACCAGGGCCAACACCTTTGTTGGTGCCTGTGATTAAGGCCCAGATCTATACGTGCCTTCTGCAATCACGGCGATCCAACTGCATTGTCGGGGCTGGACTGCTGGCAGTAGCCAGATGTGTGCCAGAAGCCATAGGACGATGGCCAGAGTAAAGGTCAGAATCCAAAGGGACAAGTTAGGAGGCAAGGCTGAAGAGCAATCCAGAGGCCAAGACCAAAGACACTGGAACACATCAGAGTTTAGGAAGACTTTGTTGCTCAAGCGAGGTTCAGTTGGAACAGGAAGTCCTCCTATACTTATTCTTGTCCAGAAGGATCCTGTAGCCCACCTGGGTGGGCACAGCCAGTCCAGGGTTCTTCATTGAGAAGCTGCCACCTGCACTTTAGTAGCTCACTACAGAGGAGAGCTGTCCATAGATCTCAGTTCTTGACTGTTTCTCTCTTCACCAGTCTAGCACTGACACTCTCCTCCTCCAATACCTAAGCAGCTTCTACCTCTCTCCCATCTCAGGCTCAACTGGCTAAAATAATACTCTCCATCCCGCCCCCCTCAGATTTTTAAAATATTTTTTTTTTAATTGCAAAAACAAGAAAACAATACAGCATATATTGCGTCTATCTATATCACTCTATATAAAATTTCTTTATTAAATTTGCCAGTTGCTTTATCTTGCCCAGGGCAACCCAAAGTGACTTACAACCAAACAAAGAGGCAATAAACTCTACATAGTTACATTAAAGACAAGAGGAACAAGAAATACATTAAAAATATTCCACCCACAATGTGACCACTAGCTGCTGATATTGCCTGGATTTTGTTACAATGTACATTTCGAAGGTGCCGTGCTACCAAATCAGCAACGTTGGCAGCGATATTTCCTGCTTTTGTTAATCCAAAGAAGGACAAACAGGAAGAGCACCGTAAAGATTTATCAAGGTTTCCTGGAAAACTTTTGAAGGCAGGAACCTGCATCAACAGGTGCATGGAGCAAAGCTTTATAAATCAGCATTTTAAAAAATAAATGTTTTGTGCTAGAGGTACCATCCCAAGTAGGTCTAATCTAAAAGGCCTGTCATCTATTGTGTGTGGAATGAAAGAATGCCCCAGTTCACATAGTGAATGGTGCTTCATGGGAATCATAGCATTAGGATTTTGTTGACCCGTGGTGATCATAATGCATAGTTCACCCACCTCTTATACAGAAGAGATACTGAAAAGATGTGGGAGAGGCTTGGCAAGCAGTATACACAAAGGTGTAGAAAGATTTCACATTTTAGAAATTGCCTTCTCTATTTAACATTCACAATGAAACCTCCGCAGATAAATGTAGACCTTTAATTAATTCCTGGTTCTGAAACCCTCTGAGATGCACAGCGAAAAACAGTGGAGCTGCGTGATAGGTCTTTATTAATCCAGCAAAACTACTGAGTGCCTTCATCTCCCAATAGAATTGTTAGGGGTTATGGTTCCTCGCCTCAGACTACAACACAGCACCACCGCAGTGAATATGCAAAATACAGACAGTCTATAAATTCAAAAGACTTACTGTTCTTCACATTTCGTAAAATTTTCAAGCTCTAGGGGGAAAAACACAGAAAAATTACGGTGTTGCAAAAACCCTGCTTATTAAGAACAGATCTATTTTAAAAATAAACTACAGGGAGCAACTGTCATGAGTACCTGTCAAAAGGCTGTCCCATATTCTACCCACCCAACTCATTTAATTTGGATTGACTATTTCTGCAGGAAGTCCAATAAGTAAAAATAAAATGGAAATGGTAAACATGGATCAAATTGGATGGGGGGGGGGGATATAGGGTGACATTTGAGAAGCACTGAGTGTACAATGAATTGCTGTGTGGAAGCACCCTAGATCAACACAAGCAGCCCATTCATTCTGGGACAGCAGAATGGAGTTCTCTTCCAGTTAGAAGATGAAGAGGTTTGTTCCCCTTTGCATTGAGGCTCTAGTAACCCTTTAAAGGTGAAACAAAGCCAGCCTCGAGTTGCATCACAATGGGCCATTAATTTGAAATTAAGGTCCTTGGGTATATTTCCTTCTGAAAAGAGTGAATCACTGTTAATTTACATATTTGATTATTACAGCTTAACTGCACAGGTAGCAAAACTGCAGTTTCTGGTTTCATATGTACCGTATTTGCTTCTCTTTCTTGCTTAGAGCGCTCCCTAGTGTTGTGAATGAGAAATGTTCCAAGCTCTGGTTTTTACCAGAGGATCTACCAGTTAAAAACTTATTTCTTCTCCATATTATGGATGGAGTCAGTGGGGGAGAGAGACACCTAACAATTGTTAGGTTGTGTTTTTAAGCAGCATAATGTGGGCTAAAACTGGAAAGTTGGGTAGTCATGTATTCTACCTAACAGAAAGCAGCCCTCTGTCTATTTAAAGATCAAGAACTTCTGCACAGCTGAAACTTATATAATTAGCATGGAATGGGGGAAGCCCTGCTTCTCTGCTAATAGAAATGTTACAGCTGTCTCTCCCTCCACTTCTTATGCATTCTCTATGCTCCTTTACCTTACTCCTCCTGAAGCATTTTGCTTCCTTTGATGACTTGTCTGTTGATCTAATCACAGACTCTCCGAAACGCACAGCATTGTTCGTAACAGATGGTTGAGCTAGAAAAACAAAAACACACTTAGCAAAACAATAACTGTGTCGATGCTTCCATATACATGGGAAAACCTGTAGACCTCCAAATGTTGCTGGACTCCAATTCCCAACAGCCCTAGCAGTCAGCATGGCTAATGTTCATGGATTATGGGAGTTGTAGTCCAACAACATCTGGACGGTCAAAGGTTCCCTACCCCTGCTATATATGGAAGGCATCATTTGAGAAGAAAAAGAAAACAAACCAATTCTTCCTCCCAAAATATGGCAATTCTTTCAATATATTATTTCAATATAATTAAATGTATAATTAATACTAGACTGTAAACCACATTGGAGATTTTTTTTTTTGTCCTTCTGAGGTTCTCTGGCTGCATCACTTGATTTATAGACATTTGGTATTGTTTCTCAGTATGCCACAAGTATGTATTAATAGGAATTACTGGCAAAAGGTGGGTTCTGAATGTGATTATATGGAGACTCATTGTTATCTTCCTTTCTTGTTGCTGTGATTTTCCTCCATCTGCCCCAGCTGCAACAAAACATTTCTCTCCCATATCAGTCTCTACAGCCACAGCAGGTGCTGTAACTCTCAAAAGATTTGACTTTACCCCCAAAGGCACACTCCTCCATTGTCTCCCAAGACAGACAGATGCCAACAACAAGATTCTCCTCCAGCACTTTTCACCCAGACCTTCTCAAACCTGACTTTGTATTTGCTACCTCCTCAAATGAAAATGCATTAACTAAAATCACCACCCAATAATGTTGTTACAAGACAACCACAGCTATTGTACTTACATTCCTCATCTGCAAGAATAAAGGACTCAGGAGTTCTTTCAGGAAGGGGGGGAGGGGAAGGAGACCGATCCCGGGGAATCTCTGTAACAACAAGCAATACAAAATAATTAAAGAAAACATTTTCATTAGCTTGGTTTCAAAAAAACCCTGAGCCTCTCCAGCATCAGGCCAACATTGTCTGCAATGTCTTCAGTTCTGCTATCTGCTATCAGTGTTAAGCACAATTCATCCCAAGAAAACATGTATGCACCTTAAGCTCCCACATACATAGGGAGAATTCTTAAAACATGTGTTAATATCACTGGCTCTTCAGTATTTTGCAGTAATACTAACAGAACAAGATGACAATGAGGAACAGGATTTGGTAAGTGTACCATCTAGTGTACCATCTATACAACAGAAGTTTTCCATTGACAATAAAAGCAAGGCATTGCTAGAATGATGGAACATGAAGCAAGCAGGTGTAGTAGTAGCACAGACTAATTCATAGAAATGTCAGGAGAATGTTTACCTGATCTGGGTCTCTGCAGCTTTGCATTCTGAAAACAAAGAAAAGGAGAATACTTTATCGTCCCTCAACTCTGTATAAATGCATTTAACTTTTAGTAAGTAGGTGATGGACAGCTGTAACTCTCTAAATGTTTGACAATGCCCCCAAACAGCATCATACTCAGTGCTCCTAAAGAATTACATGCTGCGTGCAATTGTAGTGGAAGGTGGATCCACATGCTATTTGTGAACCATGCATTTACAAAAATCCTATTTCAGTTTTTCAAAACTAAATCAGAAGAAAGGGCATTCTGTTCATTTTTAAAATGTGACCACTGAAAGTGACACTCAAGCAAGCCACTTATCTTTATTCAGAAGAGTTCTATTAAATTGTTGAAGGGATTTTCAACTGTGGTATTAGCAAGAACCAGAACGCCCTGGTCCTGTTTCTACTAATATCAGTATGCCCTTCCTTTCTGTCTTTTTTCTGCCTTCAGGTTCAGAAAGTGTTATTTACTTCCCACTCCTGAAAAACTGTTGTACTGAACTGAACAAATAAGAATAACAGCTTGAAGCAAATTTAGCAGTGCTGTGAATGATAACAATTACAAAAGCCCTACCCGCAGAACAGTGTTTCAGCAACACAGTAGTAGCTGCATAAGATGGATGCTACCCTGTCAGCATATAACACATCTACTCAGAGATCAGCACAGGTTGTAAATTTGTTACCGGGCCCTTACCAGCTCAGGAAATTGCAGTAACAGCCCAGTGAGAACTGAGAATGCTCTGTGGACATGGAACACTGACTAACAAGGGTGGGGTGGAAAACTGGAGGAAAAGAATGGACAGAATGGAGTATCCTGCAGAAGGCCTAGCTGGCTGGAACCCTGAACAGAACCTTGCAACATTTTGTCTCAGGTCCCACTTGCTCATGCTAAAAGCCAAAGCCCTTTATTCATTTCCCCTGTTTTGTGGCATCTTCCTAGTTAGTCACATCAGCTCCCAATGGATTTTAGGAAGAAGAATGTTCGTTAGCAGATGTTCCCATCTTCACTGGAATTTGCTGGCCATCTCTACTGCCAGTTGACTCACTCAGACTTAATACAATTTGTTTTTTCAGAAGTATTGTCCTAGCCTCGGCTGTTGGACTATGAACTGAATTCCTGCTGCAATTTAGTTATATAAAGTAGCAGCCTTTGTTTCTGCAGAAGTCAGGTGAACTATATAGCAATATTACTGGTGGAGATGTATAAAATCTCTAATGCGTTACCTTACTTGGCCTCAGTCTCACAGAGTCATCAGAAAATTTCAGCTGAGACACGCCGCTCCATTCCTTAGAGATTCCAATTTTCTCATTTTTGAACAGTGATTGGTGGTTTGAATCTGGCAACACAGAGTCATCTGCAATGGATAAAATTAGAAAACATAATGGATCTTTTAAAACTTTCTGCAGATCATCACTATCTTAGTCTAAGTTGTAGATCAGGGATGGGGAATCTTCAGCTCAGATTTGGCCTTACAGGGGCCCCAACTCACAAACCACACCAAACTGTTCCACACCTAATGTCATATGTGTCAGGTACCAAATGGCTACAAAGGGAGCTTAAAGTGAGCTCCTGACCATTTCTGTGCTGGAGCGAGGCATGGCAGGCAATGGGCAGCTGATGGGCAATGGGAGCAACCCTGGCTTCAATAGCATGAAGCAGTTTGCATTGAAAGTGCTGCTAAAATGGAGCTTTCCCCCACCATTTCAGTAGCAGTTTCCATGCAGACTGCTTCATGCCACTGACCCCTGCAGGAAGTAAGCTTGAACAACTGTGTGACTAGTTTCCCCATGGGGAACTCAATTATGCAGCCACTCCCTGTAGAAAGCAGCTTGAATTCACCATCCATCAGGTGATGGGCAGTGAGTTCAAATCTATGGAAAGGTGTTTTGCCAGCCCTATGCTCAGTGTCAATCATTGGATGGCGAAGTTGGCTTGTGGGGTGAGGATGACAGAAAACTATCTGGCCATCTGGGCCAAAATGGTTCTCCACCCTTGAAAGAGATGATGACTTCATCTTGCATATGGTGTTCTGCCATCAACAAAACTGTATTCACTTAGATGATACTTGAACTCACCATCTTCTCCAGGTACAATAAAGGACTCAGGGGTTCTTTTAGGTAATGGGGGAGGAATGTCTTCATCCACCTGGGAAGAACCTGTTAAGCCAAAATGCTGAAGTTAGTGGACTTGGGTTGTATACACAAATATCTATTGCAGACATGCAAGATAATAACCAAGACCTCTCATGGTCTTCCTTGACCTTGCTTGCATTGCATAGCTACTCGTTACACAATGTTAGTTTATGAAAACTAAACATGAAATAAAGGACACAGACTTATTCTGAGTCAGACTGTTGGCCCATTCAGATCCAAACAGTTTATTGTGATCAGCAATACCTCTCCAAGATATATATATTAGGCAAACACTGCTAGCTGAAATCCTTTTAGCTAGAAAAATCCATGATTGGACATGGGAACTTCTGCTTGCAACATGTGCGCTACAGAACCTTCCCTGCTTCAGTTGTGCACTATCATTTTATGGACAAAAACCATGCGCATCTTAAAATCCAAGTCTATAGCACTATTCAGGCCATAAGTGTGGACAGAAAGTGTCTTGCAACAAGCTTCTCTGTTGATTTAAATGAAGCATATCAGGAACACTGGAAACATGAACAAACTTCCGAATGTATAATAGGGAAACACCACCAGGTTGCAATCGCTGTTGCAAAATCTTGAAGTGCAGAAGCACGAAAGCATTTACTTTCAAAAAATAAACAAAGTGACCACCAGATGGCACTGGAAGTGGTAGCACTGGCAACTACACTTCCTTCCCCCATCAATCATAAATCCTGTGTATCCAAAGTCCACATGGAAACCTTCTGCTAATTTATTTTCCTTCTCATTCCTCATTTATCAGAATACAGAGTAGCACAGTACTATTCATACTTTTTCAGATTTTAGATTTTTACAACTGTGGTATCCCATCACCCAAAAGTGTTGGGTTGCTGTGCAGCATTCCTCCACCTTCCCTTCCCAGAAGTGGGCCAAGCAAGGAGTTTGAATTCTAGATATTAAAACATTATGATAACCCATATAGATCTCTTCTGTTAATATTTGTTAGATGTTCACATAAAGAATAAAACATAGACGCTCAAAGGCCATTTAATCTCCACCTATGAAAAAGCTGTTAGTTGTCCATCTTGATTCCTCATCCATGCACTAGCAAAGTCCAATTCTGGCCATGTGCAAACTTAAAATGTTATCACCCCTTGATCTGTTAGGGCAACAAAACAGCCTCCTTGTACAACTTTCTTTTGTAATGCAAATCCCCCTGCAGGAGGAACCCACAACCTCTCAAGGACTTACTCTGGCAGGCAGATTCCACTGCACCCACTGGTTGGCTATTCTGAGCCACAGAGCTGCATGGTGGGTAGCTGGCCCTTGCTGGACTTTCCAAGGGCTGACCTCTGGCATCTGCAGCAGAAGCAAGCCGGGGAATTGTTTCAGATGGATTCTCAGCAGGGTCAGGAAGCGCTGGGGAGCATGGTTCGTCCGATGACAGGGAAGAAAAGTAAGGATCTTCTGATGACCAAGTACAGGACTGATGGCGTAACTTCGCAAATAGACAACGCTTGGTGTTGCTTGATAGTTTATTTGAAAGGCTAGAGTCAGCTGTAAATCCTCCAGGCTGCAGGCCCTCACAAGAGTCAGGGTCCTTTCTTGTCAACGTTTGGGACGCTCTCTGTGATGCTAACTCAAAAGGGGTCGATTTGGTCCGTGTTAGAGGCACCTTTGAATCTAAGCTGATCCCAGCCTCACTTCCTGATTTTAAAGTGACAGGTAGCTCTGCCCAAAGGAGATGGTTGAAGTCCAAACTGTGATGCTTATGGAGTGGCTGTCTTGGCAACCAAGAGTTCAACCCTGCTGCAGCATCCATGTTTCTGGTGGCGCTGAAGCTCAAGGATCCAATTGAAATTGCTTGTCTGACCAGAGAAGCACCATCTCTATATCTGTCACGAGTGCCTATATCATAACCCAGGCTCAGAGATTTCTCCTGTTCCTCTTGCACTGAACTGAAACGAAGGGAACATGATTGTCAAAGGTATAACTATTCGGGAAGGCCCTTCTCAATCCAGACAAAGTTCCACTGCATTGCAAAATGGCTAGGGATAACTCAGAAACTTTAGTAACTCAGAAACTTTACTTCCACCTGTGAAAAAACATCAACCAAAAGAACCCAGACTAGCTTCTTAAAAATGAAAAATTGACACCCTGGGGACTGCCAAGATTTTATTTACCTTGGTATTCAGCCAGATGCTTTTGGAAAGTCTACCAGCAGCACATAAAGGCAATAGCCCTCTCTCACTGTTCTCACACAGGAACTGGTAGCATTCAGAGTTCCTCTGTGTTTAAAGGTTCCAACTAACTATCATAGACAGTAGCTGCTGATAGACAAGATGACCTCCATACATTTCCTTGATGCAAAGTCAGTAGAGAGGAGAGGCAGGTAGGAATTGTTTTACTTTAGTAACCTTGTTTTCTTTGTAGCAAGGATGGGAAACTTGTGGCCCTCCAGATGTTGTTGAACTACAACTCCCACCATCTCTAACCACTGGCCATGGTGGCTGGGACTTATGGGTAAAACACAGCATCCCCAATCCTGGTCCATAGCTAGGTTGAGACTATGGGTATAAACCAACCAAAGTTGAGCTAAGGCTACTTTATTTCAGTGAAAGAGAGAATAAATATTTAACTGTCCCACTGAGATTAGTGGGTTCCACAGTGCAATCCTGTGCATGTCCTTTGAGATCAATGGGGCTTCCTCCCAGATAAGTGTGCATTGGATTACAGCCTTTTTAAAGTGCATAATCTTTCCCGAATTGTGTGCTATACTTATGAATTACGTACATCTTTTCTTACCTGTTCAATTGTATCAAAGAAGAAGTTTCCATATGTGGAGCCTGGAATGCTGTGGCTGTTGGATGGCTTGCTTCAGACTACAAAAGTTACAAAAAATATATAGGTTTTGTAGACTCACAGAACCAGAACATTGGTTTTCAACAGGTGGACGTAGTACTGGCTTACAGCCCAATGTAAGGTGGGTAACAACAGCAGCACTACCACCATATAAATATAGGACAACATATTTAAGAAATTGGTTGCCAAATGCATGTTTGGGCTAAATCATGCCCAGGTCTGGACTAAAAGATCTGTATTCTGTGAGGTCCACACATGGGCGTAGCCAAGATTTTTGTTGGGGGGGCAGGACTTTGTTGGGGGCAGGACGTTTGTTTGGGGGGGCAGAACCATTTTGATTGGTCAGTTAATTAAGTATTTCTATTGTTTTACTTGATTGGTGTGGGGCAGCTGCCCCTCCCTTGGCTATAGTCATGTGTCCACACCTTTCATAGTGGAAAGAGTGGGCTACACTGTTGAATCTGGAATTGATATTTGCCATTGCAACAGATAACCACTGAACTCCTTTATCTAGTTACTCCTTTATCTAGGACATCCCTGCTCTCTAAATACATTTTTGGAGTTCAGTGGCTTGATAAATATTAGACTACTACAGAATCTGCCAAGTAGGGTACCTCTCTCTAAGCTCTCCAGGAAATGCTGATTCACTTTTATTGCTTATAATTAATGTGGTATGTCCCTCTTTCATCACCCATCTTACTTCAGTGTATTTGGCTTCTGCGTAGTACTCAGCACCAAGTCTTACATTTTAGCTACGGTACCTCCTCATGAGTTATTGGAAATGCTTCCACATTGCATACTATTGCAGCGCTCCACATGGTGAACAGCTGTTGGAGCTACTGTGAGACAGAAGCATCTCCAGCATCTTCCATATAAAAACTGGTAACATAAAGATCAGACTTTGCTTGGGACTGGTGCAAACATAACACCCCTGAAAGCAAATTGCTTCTGTCTTCCATCATGACTGACTCCAGTTTTGAAGGACCCTGAAGTGTTCTCTGCTGGCACTTTGATGAGAATCAGAATTGTGCAGTTTATTTTTATTTTTTTAAGTGCAAGTCAAATGAAGTTTAAGCCTATGTACACATCAGTGGCTTAAAGTATGGGCATGTCCCCTCTTTATGTTTGCACTTGCTGAGTACACCAGAGAGGGGGCAGGGGTGTCTTCATTCAGTGCACATTACCTGATTTGTTTCTCTGTGCCTACACCACCACCCCTGAACTGAATGAAGCTGTCTCCTGCACATGTGCTCCCATCTGCGCATGCACAACAACTATCTGAACTGTGCACACCTCAGCTTAACGGCATCTTGCCTTTTCAAATCAGATGGAAGCTGATTTGAGGGGAAGTGCATCAAACAGAAACAATCCTCAAGAATCTACAGGATACATACAGATTGTGGCTAATGCCACGTGCTCTCTGCTTCATACATCAGCGGTGGGAGCCCACTGGAGTCGGAGGAAATGGTAATGTGTACACAGCCTAAGTGAACTGGGGGAGGGAGGAAGTGTGCTTGAGGGCAGGGATAAAAACCCACACCTGGGATATTTTCTGTCAAGCTCTGCTGACTGGTGTGGATTTCAAGGAATGGAATAACAATTAATATGGCGGCTGAAAGAAATAGGAGTGTGTGGATCCTCATGTACCAGTTGCGCACACAGAGCAAGTGTAGAACAACCTTGTCCGGACGTGCCCTCTGATTCAAGCTGTTTCAAATAAGGGTTCAACTGTATTGGGCCGTAATTCTCAACCCACACTTGTCTCCAGGCTACCATGGGGGGGGGGTGGATCACAAGGCCATATGATCCTTTTTCCTGGTGGGACATCTTCTTGTGCACTTTCTTCTAGTACTGCAACCTAAACATGCATGCACTTAGCTTCTGTAAAGAGATATGCCCCCAAATTTCTCTCTCTCTCTCTCTCTCTCTCTCTCTCTCTCTCTTTTTACCCAAATACTTTTTATTGCTTTTTTTGTAACAACAACAAATAAAATAAATACTCTTACATTCAAAAGTTATCTAAAGAAGCTCTCTATCTAGGGCCTTCTAGGCCCTCAGGTTAATCATTCAGAGAGACTCCGCAGAGGTGGGTTTGCTGTTGTCTTGATATTGTAAGTCAGTCTCAGCCCCAAATCCATTTTTGGTAAACTGCTTTTTCAAAGGTCCTTTTTGAAGGTCCTAAAAGCTGTGAAAAGCAGCCAGTATCTGTGAAACCACATCCTGGTTGAAATGCTGCCTCTGTCACCCTGGCCTATGCTTCTGCTAGACCACATAACTGCCCACAGCAGATGAGAAAGAAAATGACTCTCTCAGCTTGAGCAGAAGGTCTCTGCAAACACAACAACAAGCACACGGGGTGGGGGGGTGGGGGGATTGGTGTGGGTAAGATTCAGTTGGGACTTAAAGAATCAGAGTAATGGCATTTGAATTTATCTTAGGTTTTCCTTTATCACTTAGTAGCAAAGGTTGTGTTCACACTTCTCTTTACTGTGCACTCACTGTGTTTCTAGTGCTGCATTTTTAATCCGTGTTCACACGATGTTATTCAAAAAGCCTATGTATCCTGTACTTTGTTATAGAATACTGCTGCTGGGTGTGTTGTTTCTCAACCAGTTTCACATGCCATTCCTCATTCACCTCGGGCCAAGGTATGGACAACTTTGCATAGGACAAAGACTTGCTCCTCACCCCATAAATGCTCCACAATGTGAACACAAACAGGAGTAAAAACAAAAATAAAAAAATTCCTTCCAGTAGCACCTTAAAGACCAACTAAGTTAGTTCTTGGTATGAGCTTTCGTGTGCATGCACACTTCTTCAGATACCCTTCAGATATCTGAAGAAGTGTGCATGCACACGAAAGCTCATACCAAGAACTAACTTAGTTGGTCTTTAAGGTGCTACTGGAAGGAATTTTTTTATTTTTGTTTTGACTACGGCAGACCAACACGGCTACCTATCTGTAACAAACAGGAGTGTAGTGAAGCCTTGCCAAAGTGAATGGCTAGGGAAGATACAGCTGTGAAATGCACCAGGGTAAAAGCAACTTCACAACACTCTAAGGCAATAATGTGAACACTCATTTAATGTGTAATTGCAAATGAGTAGGTTGCAGTTCTGTGAATAAGAGAGAGTGGAATGTACATTTTGGAAATTCCATGCTGTGGAATCACAACATTGCAGGATATTGACATCATCATCAATGAACTAATCCTTAGAGAAATGAGCACAGGATGATTTTCTGTTTAACGCCTGCTCACTCCTTCTGACTTAGCTTTTAGAAACTAAATGGACGGGTGGAACATTGGGTGGATAACTGATCAGGCATCACAAAAAACCAGCAACAGGGGAGAGTTTGCATGCAAGAAACGAGGGTTGGGTGAATGCAATACTGTTGGCCTGAGATCTGAATTTCTCTACAAAGGATAAATGCAACTTTTGAAGTACTTCCTGTTCCAGTTCCTGTTTGGTGCTAGCATTGGTAGGAATGCTGTATTTTGGGGGGAAATGCTCTGTATTTGTAACCAGACACTGTACACTTACCTCCATAGCAAAGTTATCGGAATGATGAGCGAGTGCCTCAATTTGCCTTTTAAAGAGCTCAATCACAGCATCATAGACCAACTTGTACTGCTCCTGTAAAATGATGCCAATAAATCACATGGAGATATGCCACTTTTGTTCATTCATTTCTCTACTTCATCATAGACTTTGAAAGCTATACTGATATTTTCTGGCATACAAGCTAAGGAGCGGTGGTTATTCCCAAAGTTGGGGAGATTCATTTAATAAGTGGGTGTGACTATGCTTTGCTGACGTATAAGAGGAAACGGAAGTTCTGGCACTGCTCCATTTTCTGGGACAATACCTTTTTAATGGGTTAAATATTTCATGGAATGATTAAACATCATTTTGAGAACAGATCATTTTCTGGTGGCAATAAGCATTTGAAAGATTGTGTGTGCCCTTTTGCCAGCCAGTTTATTTGGCTTAGCATTTTGAACTTTGATCTCTCTTCTTCTGATAATAACTGCATCTTTTCCTTTGATGGCTCTGCAGGAGGCTTTCATGCAAAGAGGGCTCTTGTACATTATTGCTACACACACAAGGATTTCCTCGTTAGAGCACAGCAGTGTCTCTCTATAAGGCAAACATGCTTTCTACAATTTCATATAGACTTTGCACGATAGAAAAAATATTTTTTGAACTTACCAGTGTTTGCACTAATAAAGGCCTCTGTGTTCGCATTTCCTGGATCGTATTAAAAAGGCTGAAGTTCATTGGCAGAATCTTAAGATAATGAAGGGGAGAGGAAAGACAAAGAACTGTTGGTGATATAGAATGCCCATATCCAGCCATCCACTCTGTGTCGCAACACACCTTATAACTGAATTCATATTTTAGAGTCTTACTGAAGAGTTTCAGTAATTCCGATTGATTGATTGATTGATTGATGGCATCCATACATTACCCAGTCAACAATATCTTCTGGATATTTACACTATACTCTGGGCGTTTATACACATCAGCTGTTGAAAAAGTTCCCATTTCCAGTAACAGCATAACAGACAGCAAAATTTCCCATCTCATGACAGTTATATTACCATCGGTGGGAAGTTCCTTGCCTGACATAGTGGCACATGAACAGTACAAAGATGTTTAACAGGGAAACAAAAACTCACCCCATCTTTTAGCAAAGTCCACGTATAGTCAATGGCACAGATGACTCCTGTTCTTCCACAGCCCGCACTAAAAGAAAAAAAGACACAAGGGATTGTTGGAGTTACAGATAGGTAGCCGTGTTGGTCTGCCATAGTCAAAACAAAATAAAAAAAATCCTTCCAGTAGCACCTTAAAGACCAACTAAGTTAGTACTTGGTATGAGCTTTCGTGTGCATGCTGCTGAATTTTTCGTGTGCATGCTGCTGAATTGCAACTTATCACCAAACTTAAAACCATGGAGAGACCTGGTCTGAACAAAGACATTGGATTCTTATCTCATTATACATGACAAAGCCATTTTTCACCTTCTCACCCCTTGCTTTTTCCTGTAAGACCGATTGCAGTCGTTAAGAGTCGTCAACAGGCTCATCACAGCTATCTGCCAATCACCCAATCCCACCACCCTTCTGAGTAATACCCCTCCCCACCTTCTCACTATATAGAAGGGTCTGATCTATTTGCTGAACTCACTTAATTTCTTGCTCTGAACTAAGCGGTATGCATCTTTTAACCTCACTACAGGATTAGGTATTTTTGGACAGCAAAACTAAGAAAACATATTGACTTGGTGGAGGAAACATTACATGAAAAATAATCAGAATATAGAATCCACAGAGAGGGGAGATAAAGGAGAAGATGCAAAACTAAAATGATTGTGAGCCTCCAAGATTATAGTTGAGTGTATATTTCCCTTTGAGCATTAATACAGAGATTGAGCATTCTCCCTTGGCGTAAAAAAAGAATAAATCTCTACTGCCAAATAGCCTCACCTGCAGTGTACACAGATAGGTACATCACTGTGTGCTTGATAGCAGCGCATCTCCTCTATGAGTTGAAGAATAGGGTCGATTGAGGACGGTACATCATGGTCTGGCCAGTTTTTATAATGGAAGTGGTAGACAGTTCGGCTATCCTGTAAAGGCACCAAAGGAGAAGAAGTGACTCTGATTGATCTCATCCTCATTTGAAGGTGGTGGAAGTAGTGGGTGGGTAATTTGACTGTTGTGGGTACACATGCCACTGTAGCCATTTGAGGATGCAAAGTTAGGCTGAACTGAACACCCTACATATCTGCAAAGATGCCATACCTACACCTTTCCATTGAGCATATTCAGATTGTGGCTGTTCAGATTTCCATGCCAATATCCCTATTCACAGTTCTACATGCTATGAATGCATCAGTGTGACAGATGAGTCCCATTGAACTTAATGGAGCTTAAGCATTTATACCTACGTACAAGTTGTAGACTCAAACTCTTCTTAGGAAAAGATTACTTCCTCAAATTTCTGCTGGATGTAAGCTCCTGCAGTTATGAAGCATCGGACTCTATTACCACCACCATAAGTGGTGTATTGTAACCACAAAAGGACTCACATAAATGGGTTGATCAGTGGCACCAGCACAGACTACTTCCCCAAGCATTCCTACCATATGTTCCCAGACTTACACTGTCATTCAGCTCCACTTTCAGAGTGCGAATCACATACTCATTTCTCCTCTCTTCAGCCTCCTATAGGAAAACAAACCAGATGACATTTTCTGCTGGTAAACAGCAACAAGTTGCATAAATCAGAATGCAGACTATGAATTAAAACAGGCCAGGGGATAAGCATGGTTATACTCACACAGGATATGCAGAAAGGGCCCATATTGATTGGAGACTCATCCGCATCAACCCAATACCGCTCACATTTCTTCTGTTGGAAAAGAAGTAGAAGGAGACTGTGTTTATCTGTCTCTTGCCTTGTCAACTCTCATATCTTCCTTTCCCTGCCCCCACCACAAAAACTGGTTTCCATTCAGGGAAAGTTTCAGCCACACAAGTGATGTGTCCAGCTGTTTGGCCAAGCTGGCAGCTCTCAAACACAACATTTCTTTTTTTTTTAAGACATTTGCAGGCTGCCTTAATTGTTTATAGAATTGGCTTGGTTTCTAAGCCCAGCCATGGGAATGTAGGAGGCTGCTTATGCTGAGTCTGGTCATTGGTCCATCTAGTTTAGTATCATCTACACCAGCTCTCCATGGTTTTAGACAGGAATCTCCTCCAGTCTTACCTGAAGATGCTGGGGATTGAATCTGGGACCTCCTGCATGCAAGGCAGATTTACCACTGAGCTATGGCCCTTCCCCCAGTGAAGGGCACACCTTGGGCAGGATGCTCAACAACCACTGTATACTTCTGTGGCTTCTTGTTGAAGCAGGTGATATACTGAATGGGAGGAGGGGAATCAAAACGCTTGCAATAAGAGAACTACTGACTAGAAATACTGGGAAAAGTCCAAGGACAAGGGGCTGGTGCTAATAAAGAAACAGAAACAGGGAGCCATAAACCTATTTTTTTAATGGGAGCTTAAGGAAGATCTGGCATATACACAGCCTGGCTCAACTGTGAACCCATTATGAGAAGCAATCTGCACACAGAGATAATTGGTGTATCCATTGATAAACCATAAAGGACAACTTTAAACTGCTCAACTATGGCCCTATAAAACTTACTGAAGTCATAATTGTCTCAACAACCACTGACAAGTACAAATGACTGTAAATTTCTCTCTCCATGTCTAATAGCAGCTCTGAGGCTGAGGGTACAATTTATACCAGGGAACAAAGCATGGAACGAAAGGTTAACCACCCCCACCACCCCACTTTCCCACCATGCCATAGCACTCATCCTGATTATAAAGGAAAATAAAAAATGTTGGGAGCTTCAGTCACGGAATTCCCACATCATAGGTTTGGTGCCAAAGTTGTATCCAGACATGTACTCTTGGTGCTTTTACCTTTTCTCCTTCATTGTCTGAATTTTAAAATTAATACAGGGTTGCGGGAGGGTGTGTGGGTGTGTGTGTGTGTATTTTGAGGCAAGAGCCTGAAAAAGTCAAATTCCAGATCTGGGATCATTAAACAGTCTGATTTAGCTTGTACAAAAAGTAATTCCACTAAGAAAAGACACAAGGGCACACACACAGTCCAAAGAGACTTTTAAAGATTCTGATAATTCAGAAAGGAGAATGGAATGATGGCCAGGAGAGTTAGCACTATCTTATACAGACACCACTTGAGGAATACACAGATTCTCCTGTAATATTTTGATTATATTGACCTTTCAGGTCAAGTCCAGTTTTGGGACAGAATCCAAATCATCCTTGGCTGCTCTGCCGGATGACCTTCTTTTTTATTTTTGCAAAGTGCTCAGTTTTACTTGTGATATATTATTTGATTTTCACTTTATCTTTATTTAGCTTTTAGGAAAATTGTTGAATGATTTTTTTAAATGCAAACCTCTTAGAGTTTTTTATTATATTAAGCTGTGCGTGTGTCTGTGTGTATGTGTGCGTGCTATCCATTGGCACAGGGCTTACCTTCCCCATTTCAAATTCCATGCAAGCCATGACCACAACCTGGAGAGATAAAAATAAAAAGATACTTGAGTGCCATTCAACTACACAAATGAAATAGGAACATTTTCAATACTGGGCACTTCCACAAGGTAGACCTCTGCCAATTTCTTTTCCTTCTCATTCCATTTTTATCATAATATGAGATAGCACGTTTCCATTCACCCCTTTGCTAGTTTTATATTTTCACTGTTGCTTCCGATCCAAACCAGTGGACGGTGCATATCTGATAGTGCCTATTTTGTTCCTGCATAGACCCTTTTCTTTCTCCATACTCTCCACCCCCTGCTTGCTTCACCTCAGCAAGCAGCCACATCAAGAATCAAGCAGGGTGTGATTTTTGTAATTGTCCAGCAACATGCAATGTTTGGTGTACAGTTTATCCTGCATTTGTTGCACATCTCCTGCACTTGCATGAGAGAAGTGCAATAAGCCAGCCTTTGATTCAGCAAGACAGAGAGAAAAAGGAAGGAAGGAAGGAAGGAAGGAAGGAAGGGAGGGAGGGAGGGAGGGAGGGAGGGAGGGGAGATGAGATGAGATGCTGGGACATCCCATTTCACTCCAAGGGCCTTTGATGCATCATCTGGGTTTTGTTTTGCTTTTTTTTTTTTTTTGCAAGCTTCTCAAATGATTGTGGTGTGTGTGAAAAGGGAAGGTTTTTCTTTTTTCTTTATAGCTTTGGAATTTGTTCACCAAAAAAAAAAGTCTAGCGACAAAATTCTAAACTAGGTTTTCTAAACTAGGCTTGCACCAGTTATAAAGTCCCACTTTGCAACGAAGAAAAATAAAACACATTTCCATGTCCAGCACGATTTCCATCTCCTTTCTCTTCCCATGGGGTCACTAGTTGAAGCAAAAGCACCAACTTCTGCATTGCAGTTCCTGGAGATAAAATGGCTCAGGTGTGCCTACAAGCACTAACAGTCAAACAAGCATTGAGGAGGTGTGGCAGTAGAGCACCCCCCTCCAAAGAAATGTCATGTAACACATGGGGGGGGGGTTGAGGAACTCTTCCAAAAATAGAACAGTTCCACCACACCCTTGGATTTCCCACAGCTATACCTCCCTTGACAGTACTAATCAGATTTTTTCACAATAAGGGAACAAGTGCATTAACCAGGAGGGAAATTGAGATGCGTACAAGTGACACATGATGCCATATGGCTGCCCCTGCGCTCCAGTGTGTGCATGGGACATGCAAATATGCAGCAAGTGGCTGGTGATGCCTTTGAGCAGAATCATCACTTATAGAAAATGGCTGTGTGCAGTAGGATGGCTTAGATTTTTTTTTTTTTAAGTAAGAGCTCCTCCTTTTTATATAGCTAGAAGTCTCAAATCCTGGGAACGGAATAAGCTGTACATATTTGATTTGTTTCCCTAATTTGTATGAGCTGCAACCTTTAGTTGCTTATGTAGGATTAGTGGGTTTTGGAAAAACAAGGGATTCAATGTTTAGGCACTTTTAAACTCTACCACCTTGTCCAGAAATTATCCCAGCAGCTGTTGTAGCTGTTGACTTTAGGCTCCTTCCACTGTTGCCAAGTCTCAGCATCTGCTGTTAGTGTAATGGGATGGGCTGTTGAATGTAAGCAGGTTGAAACATGAGGAGCAAAGTCTAGCAGAAAGCAATAGGTATGAATCAGAATACATATTTGCGTATCACAATAAGTCATAACCTCATCACTAGTGAAGGAAGGAAACAAACCATGATCTCTGGCTTGGAATTATATTTGAACCAGGAATTGTGGCTTGTTTAACTCCAAACAAACCACAATCTGGCCTGGTTTGCTCATCACAAAACAATGGCTTAATATGCATGTGTGTCCAGACCACTTCTCCCAAGCTGATTTGTTACTGCACCACACTGAGCTAAGCCATAGTTTTGATTAGTGTACCATCTGAAACTGGGCTTGTGGCTTAGTTCTCTCCTGACTAAACACAAGCTGTAACCAAGGTCTGTAAACTCCAGACTTAGTGCAACCATCCCCTTGGCTTAATTCATTTCATGGGACCCCATCCCTCCCCTGGAAAAAGCAAGCAATGTTTGAATGTAAAACTGTAGGAGTGACTTGTAAGTAGCACTGATCTGGAGCTTACCAGGACTTTATATTCCCAAATCATCCTCCAGAAGTCAACAACAGTTGTGGGAAGGGGGCCCTGAGTAGCTATGTAAGTCTTTGGCTCATACACACCCTAAAAAGGAAATAAATAAAATACAAGTTTTTGTTAAAAAGCATCTAGGTGCAATCCACTCTGGAGTATTTTGTATTTTCCCATTATACTGTTATACGCCTCCCCAATCTCCGAACGGTGTGAGATTCTAGGGGTACCTGGCACACTGATCAGCGTCTGTGTTTCCTTTTGGAACAGTAAGGCACAGCAGAGACTGTGGTGTCTTTATTATATATAATTTAGTTACACATATATACAACACAAGCCTAGATGGAGAGAATGCAGAGCATTCACACCCCAAGAAGGTCCTGTCCCCTGTATTGCTGCAGCTCCAGATTCTAAGAAACCCCAAACATTGTGACTAACGCTCACTGCAGCATAAAACAGGCCACCCATTTTCTGCCCCGCCCCCCTCCAGCTTGCAAAACAGACACAGAATTCTAACTTTTTTTTAGACCCAGGAATTTCGGGGGATCTGGGCACCCAAAAACTCGTAACAATATCCTGAAATTGGTTGTGTCATTAACTTCAGAAGGACTGCTAAAAAAAGGAGGTTGTGTGACTTCCTGCTGTTAAATGGGACAGAGAACTGTTGAGAGGAGACAACTTCCTTAGAGTGCTTCCTTAGTGAGAAAGGCAGTGGAAGGAACTCACGTAGCCTAGGATTAAATTAGAAGCCCAAACGTAAGATATTTCAAAGGTCCTATAACTTTTCAAATATATTTTTGTTAAGCCGCCACTCCTGGGATCTCTTCAATGTGAGGAGCACTTTCTCCATTAAACCATTTGCATTCTCATATAAACCTGACTAAGGATTGTGGGTCACCAAAGCAGCAATCATGAGTGCTGTTCCAGGCATCACATAGGCCTTTCCAGTTGTCCCACGGCCACCACTTCCACTGAAATTAGGCTTGATAGAAGCCTTCCATTGTAGCCAATAAGAGGCTTTTTTCAAGCCTAACTGCAGGGTGGGGGGCAAATTATTGGAGGTTATATGCAGTTGTGGTCTGTCGTTCCCATTATTGACTGATTGCATTGTGTACATGCATATATTATGTGTGTGTGTGCAGTACCCACAACAGTTTTTTCCAGTTTTTAAATGTCTCCAGGGGCTCAATGACCGCTTTAGATATGCCTGTATTTTTCACTCAGCTGAGCCTACGGTCCATGCGAATCATGTGCGACAGGGCACCAAATGAGGGGTACTACCTTGATAAAATTGGCATTGATGTAATGAGAGTCTTTGTCAGACGTGATAAGGGAGAGCTTCACTCTGCTGTGGTCATCTATAGGGAAGAGCAAATGAAACAACTTTCAGCTGCATTATATAACGGATCCTAGAACAGCAAATCCAAGTCAAGCGTCATTGTGACAGTTGCTTTGCGAGAGGTCACCCTTAAACCCTTTTGTCACCCAACTGCACAGGCACATTCCAAGCACTTTCACAAGGATGCACTTTTTTCTAGTGCTGCTCCCCATAATATTTCCTGGCCTGAACAGAAAGAGAGAGAGAAATAACTAACAGCACAGCTCATGCTCATTTGCATCACAGAATGTTCAGGGGGGGGTTTTGTGCATGACCTTAGCCTCTTCTGTGCTGCACCAACAAGGATCAAAACAGCTTGTTTTGCATTGTATTGGAGCAAAAGGTTGTTCCTTCCTAAGTATATGCACCACTGGGTATATATCCTTCTCTGTTTCCTGCTCCCAGAGTGTTTTCATCTCCTGCCACACTCCAATCCATCCCCCAACCAAGTCTATTTCCATCTCTTCCACAGAATATCTATATTTGATATTAAATTAAATGGTGTTGATAAATTGTATCTAATAAACTTGGGGTTGGGTCCAAATATTTTCTCATCCAAATGAAAGGCACTTCTACTCATGAATGGGCCGAGTAGCTGATTTGAACATACACAGCTGCAACCCCATGCAACCCTCAGAAGGGGAGCTTTGAGAGGCTGCAATGGGAAGGAAGATTTTTGGATCCAAGCCTTTGAAAACCAGGTTTTGTTTAAGCGTGCTGCATCCAGTGCTGCGGTTCTGTTCATACAAGAGACTTCCGTGCCTATCATGGAACTTCTGTTCCCCTGCAGCTCTCAAAATCAACTCCAAAGTATTGGAGGACACACACACACACACACACACACACACAGAGAGAGAGAGAGAGAGAGAGAGAGAGAGAGAGAGAGAGAGAGAGCAGATTTTGAGAGAGCATGGTGGAAAGAGAGGAAATGGAAGTCCCATTGTGTGAGAGGAGTTCTGCTTCCACAGTACTGGATACAACTCAGTATATCCAAGAACATTTTCATCTGGCAAAAGGTCACAAGCCACTCCCCATTTTATTCCTTCACAGGAAGCATCTACTCATGTGAGCAGCTTTAATGCCCAGGGGTTTGGAGAACTCAAGTTGCAGCTTCCAGAACGGCAAAATATAACTTACGTATCGCCAAAGTTGTTACGGCCGAGATCTCAGAGAAGAATCTATGTTGTTTAATTAAGGGAAGAACTGCAAATTATTTCAGCAAACATATTTGCCAGCTACTGATAATGCCGGGGTGGTGAGTGGACAGTGAATGTGCTTGACCCTTCCAGTGACAATAGTGCCAAACAACCCCTCCCCAGCTGTTCCACAATGAGGAGGGGGAGAAAGGAACTAGATGAAGAACAGTGGGAGGAGAAGGGTTAAGCCAACTGATGTTCCCCTCTAAATGTTCCCTACCTCTGTAATACCATTACAAGTAAAATATGAGGTTAGGAAACTATGTCAGCTAACTAGTGGGTAAAGGTAAAGGTAAAGGGACCCCGACCATTAGGTCCAGTCGTGACCGACTCTGGGGTTGCGGTGCTCATCTCATTTTACTGGCCGAGGGAGCCAGCATACACTTCCGGGTCATGTGGCCAGCATGACTAAGCTGCTTCTGGCGAACCAGAGCAGCGCACGGAAACGCTGTTTACTTTCCCACCGGAGTGGTACCTATTTATCTACTTGCACTTTGACGTGCTTTCAAACTGCTAGGTTGGCAGGAGCAGGGACTGAGCAACGGGAGCTCACCCCGTTGCGGGGATTTGAACCACCGACCTTCTGATCGGCAAGTCCTAGGCTCTGTGGTTTAACCCACAGCGCCACCCACGTCCCTAACTAGTGGGTAGTTGTACCCTGATCAGACGACAATCACAAGTGAATGAAACAGTAAAGAAAGAGAGGAAAAAGGAATGACTGACCTAAGAAGTCTATCAGCATGCAAAGGTGAACATGAGTCATGGAACCTATAACATATTAAGAGCCTTTTTCAGAGAATGGGTATTGTTTTTTGTGGTCAGAATGTGTCAAGGTGACACATTTGTTATGCTCAATGTACATAACCATCACTAAGGCATTATATCCAAACCAAGGAAATAGCATTTTCCCAGTTCTCAGAATGAAAACATTAAGTTGCTGGGAAAAAGAGATTTCAACCCAGCTAGTGCTTCCATAATTGCTGCTTTGACTAATGTCTCGCAGGCACCCACTCAGTGGCGTAGCGTGGGGGGTGCAGGGGGGGCCGGCCGCACCGGGCACAACATCTGGGGGGGGCGCACTCGCCGCCTCTGGAGTAGCAGAGCCCCATGGCAGCAGCCCAGGCAGCAGCAAGAAGAAGCTGGCAGCGGCGACAGGTTAGGGGTTAGGGGCGCAAATTACTTGCCTTGCCCCGGGTTAGGGGGCGCAAATTACTTGCCTTGCCCCGGGTTAGGGGGAGCAAATTACTTGCCTTGCCCCAGGTGCTGACAACCCACGCTACGCCGCTGCACCCACTGATTAATCCCTGTGATATCTCCTCTCCTCTAGCTATTGCTATTGACAGGAAGGTAAACAAGGGTTCTTTTAAAAGCCCTTCTAAACTTGTTTGATCATTTTTCTGAGATGTATCAGAAAACATGTATCTTTGTACCAACCTGTTGATGTGTATTTAGTATGAACCATATACTCATTCTTATTTGCACCTCACTCTGCATTTGTGTGGTGTGTGTGAATAGCATGTTTGCATACAACTTGCCTTGGGTCCAAAGGAAAGTTAATGAAAGGAAAGTTCATGAAAGGAAAGATTGCTCTTTCTGAAGTTTATCTCCTGAACAATATAGGAAAAGACATAATGGGCTGCTGAGAAGGGGGGAATTGCCCTCAACAGGATATGTTATTCTTCTCCGCCTCCCACCCCTGAAGACCTCACTAGAACAAACACTTTACCTGAGATGCAGAGAGGCAATAATGTCCTTAGGTTAATTTAGGATCCAAGCCGTATACATGATATTAATTATAACAAGCACAGGGGCCATTCACACTCCAAGGCTGTGTACACACTCTACATTCTTTCCCTCAAAGAATTTTGACCACTGACATTTGTTAAGAGTTGCTGGGAACTGGAACTTTGTGAGGGGTAAACTACAGGGCTTTGAGGGAAATAATGTGCTTTAAAAGTAGAGGGTGTACACATCCCAAATACACGTCACCTCATTCATACAGTGGCTGGAAAGATTAAAAACTACGGTGATAAATATTTAATTCCTAGCTTACATGGCAAGATGTCCTTATACCGGTTTTTGCTGATATTTTCCGGCTGCTCAGATGTAGCTGTTGGGTAGATTTTGTCAGCTCTGTAGGTTGCCGATTGCCTTTTCAGTTTCTGTTGTTAAATCATAAAGAGAGATTACAAAGAACATATAGACAGTGTCACAGGCCTGCATCTCCCATTATTTCCTGACTAGCCTCTCTGACTAGCCTAACCACACAGAGAACCAAACAGTCGTCATTACTTTGCAGTGTGAGGCTTCTGAGACGTGGAAAGTTTGTGAACCAAGCAGGAACAATGCACAGCTCAGGCACATATGTTTCTGATGTGGCTTCATAGAAAAATACTCATTCCGCAGGCATCGCACAGGTGTAATGTGGTGGAATAATACACTCTTCAGACACATGTGGAAAATATGAAAATGCTTCTATTGACACAAGAGAAGAAGATCAACTATAGCTCTGTTGCTACATTTCCCCCACACAAATACTGGTCCATTCTTCCTGCTTTTGAATTGTCTGGAAACCCAGTTCCCATGACACAATAAAATAATCTTTTGTCATGGTTGTTATTGTCATATACCACCCTGGGATCCTCTTGGATGAAGAGCAGCTTAGAAGTTCTTTAAACAAAACAAGCAAATATATACAGAAACTCCCAGTTTCTACATCAGGATCAAAGGTAAATTCATTATTTAGGAAATGCCTTTGGAGCAACACCAAGAATATCCTTGCAGAGAATGCAGCTACAAATTAAAGCAGGCAGTTTCAGTAGCCCAAGTTTGGAATTATATCACTATGCTTGCCTACTGTCAAGTACTAAATATTGGAATCTCACTGTGGCCTTAATCTTCCGATATGGGCAATCCTAGAATATATGTACATAGCACCTTTGGTTGGTTAGAAACTACAGTGGTACCTTGGAAGTCGAACGGAATCCTTTTCAGAAGTCCGTTTGACGTCCAAAATGTTTGGAAACCAAGGCACGGTTTCCGATTGGCTGCAGGAAGCCCCTGCAGCCAATTGGAAGCTGCGGAACCCATAGCGGATGTTCGGGTTCCAAAGAATGTTCACAAACCGGAACACTCACTTCTGGGTTTGCAGCGTTCAGGAGCAAAAACGTTCTACTCGCAAGGCGTTCAGGATCCAAGGTACGACTGTATTAGGATCTAAATATTTGAAATCTCAGGTGACTCTGGAAACAATTAAATCACTTTTAAGAATATGGGATATATTGGCTAATAAGAACAAATTTGATTCATTTTCCCATGTTTGTTAAGAGGCCTGAGAGTTGTTAGGAGATCCCTGTTCACTTACACAGATCAACAGTTCTCAGAGTTACCTGAGAAGAGGGATTTATTATGGAGCAGGAAATGGAGCAGGAAAAATGTTACGTTATAATCCCATAAACCCCATAAAAATACCTATTGAGCTTTGGGTTCTTGTAGTCCAAAGCCTGACTTTCTTTCTTGCATTGTTAGATGAGCATTTTGGGAATTCTGCGTTGTACATTGTTTTTAAATTTTCCTATTTTTAATTATTTTAACTGTTGTTGTTTTTTATCTTGTTGTCACTTCGAGACTTTTTGTATAAAGCATCTAACCAACATAAAAATAATAATGAATCTTCACAGCATTGTTAACATCCATGGGGGAATTGTTTTCTCAATATTTATTTATTTCTCTTCCAGAACAGTATACACTTTCCTAGTTATTCATGAAATTAATCATAGCTCTGTCATTGCCCAGCCTTATATTAGTAATAAAAGCTGTTAATAATTTCCATATATCTCTATTCCATTTTTCTACAGATTGGCATGCTTCTGTGTTCTTTATTTCTTTGTTTCTTACAGTCAGCATTCTAGCACCTCCTGTAAGATTGCTAACCGATATCCTGTGTTTCTTCTTTTACACCACTTCACAAATTGTTTAGCAGTTCTACCTGTGGAATTAGCATATCTCCAATTATCTATAATATGACTTTTAAAATGCCTTTCCACAAACCTTTTGTAAGTATGAAGAAAACCATAATCTTTACAATTACATCTCCAACATTTACAGGAGGAAGCAGCATACATTTTCTTTATTGCTGCAGCGGTGTTACATGCCTGCCAGAAGACTCTAGAGGAATTTTCTTTAACAACCATTTCTCTTCAAATTGCAGCCCCTGCGTCACAAACATATTTCCCCTGCATGATAGGCAGTGCTTGAAGAGTTATGTTATCCCACTGTTTTTCATGAGATCATAAAACCATCTCACTTCTGAACACCGGCATCAGGACTGCTCTCCGTAATTCTCCTTTCCATTGTCTCATACAGCCACACTATACAAGGGCTGCACAGCCACCAATATACTACAAAAGTCATTTATCCAAATTTATATGTATGTGTTTGCATTTATATTGTTCAAAAGAGTTAAAATCCTAGCCACTCTACGGTCTCATTGCAACATAAAAATAAATTATTTAAGTGCAAATACCAGGACCAAACTGGTGAATAATCTGCACCTTATGACTCTCCTTGCTTGTTCCATAGCCATGACTATCTCCATGTTCCCTGGCTTCACACACACACACACACACACACACAGAGAGAGAGAGAGAGAGAGAGAGAGAGAGAGACCTCTTACTTCTGGCCAGGGATTGCAACTTGAATAAAATATGGGGGAGCACAGGTAAGCCCTGCCCCACATAATCGATTACAAGGCACGGTGCATGCACACCATTTGAATGGCGGTGCCCATCAATTTTGCAGGACCCAGCCCCCTCAGTTATTTTATAGTGGGGGTGCAAGAACCTCAGCCCCAGGAGTCTTGGCTTTCTCTTGATGACTCCCTATAGCTCAGCTCTGACAATCTCCCCTATGCAAAACATAATGTCTAGTCTGTTTGGTCTAATGAACTACTAAGAAGGTGGCTTCCTGTGTTCCCTCGTCTCAGCACTTGAGATCTTCTGCTCAGATTTCCATCCTACACTGAGGCCGGGATGGTCTCCCCTTATAGCAGGGACCTTACAGCAGCAGCAGTAACATTGTGAAAGGCCCTAGCAAGAGGGAACCATACTGCTTACTCCTTGCAAACGCAAATAATGATGTTTCAGTTTATTTGAAAATAAACTGGTTTGTTTTTTACCCCCCTGGCTTTTGTATGGCTTTTGTTGCTTCTTGCTGTTCTTTTTGTTTTTATTGTTTGGTTTCTTTAAGTGGCATCAGTTTACAAGATCTTTTATTAGTTGTTGAACTGCTTTTAGAAATTTATATAAAAAAGGGTCACATCAAAAAAATTTAATATAAAAAATAAGCAAATCAATGGAGCAGGATGGGAAGAGAATCGCCAGTCATGTGGATAGAATCTACATGTGCACAGCTTCAACACACTTCACAGCTTTCAACTGACAAGTTAACAGTGGACAAGAGCACAATGCACAAGATCAATATAATGCACACTCCCAACACACCTTAGTCCCTGTGCCCACCATCCATTGCCACCTATTACAGGATTGTCCCATATTTCAGTGTAAAACGCTATGTCCTGTATTGAAGCAGTTCTGTCCTATATTTCAGGTCTCCTCCTCTTCCCCCTCCTCCTCCTCCTCCTCCTTGTCTGTCTGTCTGTCTGTCTGTCTCTCCCCAAATGCATGTATTTGAGGGATCCTCTCCAAATGCATGTATTTGAAATGGTGTGAAAGGTCATGTATTTAAGCTTTGGGTAGCCAAGCACAGACAGACTTACAAATTTGTGTGTGTGTGTGTGTGTGTGTGTGTGTGTGTGTGTCAAATTCCAGAGGGGCATGTTGTTAGGCTGCAATAGATTGTAATGGATTGCTCTGAAGTCACTTCAGCACCAGATGAAACAAGAAAGAGCCCCCCCTCAACTGCTCTCCCCACCCCACCCTGTCCTATATTTTGCCAGAACCAAGGTGGCAACCCTCATTCATAACCACAGGGAAGTTGCAGGAATATAACTACTATATTTGTCCAGGAGCTGATGGCCTGCGTGTTACATTTGCCATAGGAAAGTAATTCAAGATAATGCTACCAAAATGCAGAATGAAGAGCCGTGGGTGGGGGAACAGATGAGTCAGAAACTCATTGCAAAACAGTTCAGCAACCCCCACTATGAGAATCATTGAATCACAAAGCTGGAAGAGATGCAAAGGTCATCTGGCCCAACTCCTCAATTGAGACAGAAGCCTTTCGACCCAAACATTCCTAAGAGATTAGCCTAGATTCATTCCATGGGACCCTCATTGCAAGATTCATAGGTCTTCGCAGCTCCCTGTGATCCTATGGTGTACTGTTGCTTTAATATATGTAAACTGCCCTGGAATTTGATAGTGAAATGTGATGTGATGTGTGTGTAAATGCATTTCTCCCCCAGTCTTAATGGTGTCCAAAACCTATCATTCCTGCATCATACAGTCAAAATGGGCTGAGACAAAACTATTTTAAAAATGACCAAGTGAATGAAATCCTAACTGGCAGGATAGTAGCTCTGAAGTCTGGATGATCCATGTCACATTTACCATAGAAATGAAATGGTGGAGGAACTGCCTGAGCTGATCTTAGCCTTGGGCTCTTCACTCTCTCAATAAACAGAATGAATTCTAATAGCTGCTCATTTTGGCATCTCAAGGGGCTCAAAATTCAACAGGTTCTAGGATAGGGAGGGTGGTGAGCCCATTCTGATGCTCTGCTAACCTCTACCTCTGTCCCTGTCAATCTGTCAATCACACTCAACAAGGGAAGAAAGGGAAGCATCACTGGCTTGGATCAACAGGCTGATTGTGTATCAAAGGTCTATCACACAGATGATGGAGCAAATTTATTTTCTTTTGCTCCAGAAGATAGGAGCATTGAACCCAATGGTTTCAAATTTCAATAAAAAAGAGATTTCTGCTAAACATTTGGAAGGACTTCTTGATGGCATTGAGCTGTTTGACAATGGAACTGACTGCCTCAGAAGATGGTGGCTTCTCCTTCATTAGATGCTTTAAAGCAGAGGCTGGATAGCCATCTATCAGGATGATGTAATGATGGATTCCTGCACTGGCAGGGGAACTGGTTTAGATGAACTCTGAATTCCCTTTCAACTCTCTGATTCTGTTACTGCAAGGCCTAAGCAACGGAAGTTGCTTTTAATGCCAGGCCTCAAGAAGGGAACATTTGAAGCAAGAGTGTGTGTGCCTCTCAGCATTACCTTGCCATTGAGTAAGCTTCACACATATGACATTAGGGGGTATGTGTCCTACTTTATAGAGGACAGTCCTCTATTTCAAAGTCTAGTTTAAAGAAAAAGAAAAAGAACCACACAAAGTAAGAGGAAGGGTCCTGAAGTTGCCCATCAACATTTAGCTATCTGGACCACCAACCAAGCAGGCACAGATCATCTGATCACAGTCTTCCCCACCAAGGTGAAAAGCACTCTATTTCTTTTTAATTTATAATAATAATTTCTAAATTTGTGTCTTTTTTCAAACTGATGTCACTCTTTATTGATGAATCTTAAGTAGTCACCCTAACAGACAGAGTTCCCAGGAGGAAGAGGTGCTATCTTTGCCGATTAATCACTGCCAACATTCACTAACACAGGAGTATTGAGTGTTGTGCTGTGTGGAATAATTCAGGTTTTCTCGTGGCTGTGTGAATGGACTCACTCTTTCCTAGTAGAAAAGGAAATGAGGGAAGAGCTTGGAAAATGTCCACCTGCATTCTCAATTACATTTAAATTTCCTCCCACTATAAAACTAGGGCAGGTCTTAGGTGGGGTGGTAGATGCTGTCCTGTTGTCGGTCTAAGATTCAGCTGTAGTCCAGTCAACTTCTGAATATGGAAAGAGGGCACCATTTTGTCCTTCACATCAAGCATAAAAATTTCTTTGGCTAGCCTTGCTCCCCTTTCTTTCCAGTTGCCTGTACAACCTCAGCCCCACAGGACTTCATGCCTTGGCGGAGGGAGGGGGGAAAGTTGTATCACACAGGAAGCTCTGTGTGCATTTTCACAAGAATGAATGCTTTTCAGTCTGGAATGAGTCACTTGTGAATGTTATTGATATGCATGCTCCAGGATTTCAAGGGCAAGTCCTGTCTCATGAACCTGTTAGTTATTTGAGAGAGTCAACAAGCATATAGACAGAGGTGGTCAAACTGATACATTGTACTTAGACTTTCAAAAAAAGCTTTTAACAAAGTACCTCACCAAAGGTTCTTGAGTAAACTTTGCAGTAATGGAATACAAAGAAAGGTCTAGAGTTAGGGGTGAGCTTTGTGGTGGCCAAGTTTGCTGATGATATGAAATGGTTCAGGGTCATTAAAACAAAAAGAGATTGTGAAGAACTCCAAAAGGACCACTGTAAACAGAGGGCTTGCCCAGAATTCCCTTTGTACTGTGTTTTTCAGGCACAGGCATTTCCCACAGAAAACCACCACTGCCATTTGTTCTGATTCAGCAGTAAAACATGGTTTTTCCCAGGGAAAAGCAGGACAAAAAATATATATGTCCACTTTTTCTATGCAATTAATATAGAAAATATTTTCTCCCTCTCTCATAACATTAGAATTTGTGGACATCGAATGAAGCTGAATATTTGTAAGAATCAAGACAGGAAAAATAAAGTTCTTATCTGTGCAGGGCATAGGTGTGATACAATACGATATGATAATCTTTATTGTCATTGTCCCATACAGAACAATGAAATTGAAAAAAATCTACATCAGACATTCAAAAACCAACAAGCCTGCTATGCCAGCCTGGTTAACCCCCTAAAAAATCTGATACCCCATAATTAAATACAATATACTCCCACAGAGACTACCTTACACTGCGTTTAAAACCAAAATTGCATTTGGATAAAAACTGTTTCTCAGGCGGCTAGTCCTAATCTTTATAACCCTGTACCTTCTTCGAGAAGGCAGAAGCTGAAAGAGATCATTTCCAGGGTGCGTACTATCCTGCACTATCTCTGCAGCTTTCTTATGACACCTGGAAGCATAGATTTGATCCAAGGTGGGAAGAGTGCACCCAATTAGGTAAAGTCACTTCTCCAGGAGACAGTGATGGCCACCAACTTTGGTGGCTTTAAAGAAGATTAGGGAAATTCAGAGTGGACAAAGCTATCAATGGCTACTAGCCATGCTGGCTAAGTTCTACCTCTGCTGTTGCTGGGAATTGCAGGTCAGCAGAGTCCTATTGTACTCATGTCTTGCTTGTGGACATCCCACAGGGATCTGGTCTGCTGCTGTGAGAACAGGTTGGTGGACTACATGGGCCATTGGTGTGATCCAGCAGGTTTGGTGGGTGGGTGTACAGAATAAAACTGCTTTAAATTGGACTGGCATTCTAGGCAATACAGATTTTTCATCTGCATTAAAATTGAGAAATACAACCTTCTCCCCCCCAAAAAACACAAACACATAAATTAAAGTAACTTGAAGAAAATCACTATTCTAAACATTTTTCTTCACTGATACCCCATGTAGGCTTTTGTATTCATAAAATACTGGGTCTTGCCAGAGTGAGCGTCTTTCAGTCTGGCAATCCAGCGTGAGGACTCATGCCAGAGCACCGGACCAAAAAACGGGACATACTAGGATCCAAACAGAAGCTGGAATTGGCTTCTGTGATCCAGACACTTGGAGGGTATGCAATGTATCCTGCAACCCACCAAACACTTCCAGGTGGCTGTACGTCCATTGCAGTGCACAGCCGTGGGGGACAAGCTGTCCTTCAAATAAATAACGCCTGCCGCCATTCTTTTTTTCTTCTTTTTTTCATTTAACAAAACGCATATATTGCTTGTTTGTAACAAAACCTCTAAGCAGTTTATCAAAAAAATATCAGTTTTAAAAACCGTTTGTAATCCTCTCATGGGAGGCCTCTGATAAGCCTTGATGGGTCAGACTAAAGGCCTGTCTGCCTATCTTCCCAAATATCTATGGGAAGCCCCTGCTGCCAACACTTGTGGCAGTGAATTTCATAGTTTAACAAAATCCAGAAGCCTCACTCCCTGACACTCTCCCCAACCCCCCTCCAGTTTTAGCCAAATCATGCTTCCGCCACTCTGGGTAGCCTTCTAAACATAGATTCTAAAGATAGGACTGACTTTTGATGTTGGCAACATTGGGTACCTTGCCCACACCCCAGAAGGAGGTCCACTGTGCGTTCCCCAGAGTACTCTGCTCTGCTCCACCTCCTTACTGTTCCTGCAGTTCACCTGCCCTCTTCAAGAACACAAGCAAGGAGGAGTACCGTAATTTCCAGAGAGGTAGCTGCATTAATTCGTTGTAGCAAACCAACAAAGAGTTATGACACCTTAAAGGCTGTCATATTATGGCATAATATTTCATGGGCTGCAGTCCCCTTCAGCAGATACATGATCCTAAATTGGCAAGCATATATGCACATGATTTGGGGAAATGGGGAAATACTGAGGTCAGAGGGATATAAAATGGAAAAAGAACACAGACTCTGACAATTCTATTAAAAGCTAATGCATAATATAATGACCATTAAGAAAGCATTTTGTCATAGCACTGGATGTCTTAGCATTGGATAGAGGAGGCAGATTGGCAGACTTTGCTCCTGCCCTCTCCTCCTGGGCAGTGGTGCACATTGGGCTCAAAGGGAATGTTGCCTATAGCATGGAGGTGGAAGCATTTTGCCCAAGGGCGCCCCAAACATGGTGTCAACACTGGCTATGTGACCATCACAAAGGCGAAAGGGCCAGGATCCCCACTAGCCCCCATTGGCCACCTGTAATCCAAACACTGTTTTTATCTCCCCGTGTTAGTAGGAAATTAGCAGCAAATGATTTTGCAATCAAGCCAAAAGCGATAGTAATACAGTCTCACAAGAAGAAACAGGAAGGACCTAGTTTTGAAACGGTAAAGCACGTAAGAGCCAAACAGTTAAATACTTTTGCACCTTCGCTCCTTCAATGCTGCTTCAACGGTATAGCTAATTGTTTACAAGCTAGAAGACTCAACAATTGTTAAGCCGCACATTTTCCACAGTAGCTGAAGGCTTCCCCTTAGAATGAATTCAGACTGAGAAATATCGCTGCTGTTTACTTACCAAAAATTCTTTAGTGAACTCCTCTTTGTTGAGCTTTCTGCTTTGGGCTGTTTCCAGATTTTGCGTGATAATTTCTCTTTGATCCATACTGTAAAACCAGGTGAAGCTGAACTGTTAGAGATAAAGATGGACATGACAAGGTCATGCTTCAGTGGAAACTACAACGAGGGGGGGAAGTTCCTGTCGAAGTCTGTGGTTTACTTACTTCATCACAAGACCTAAAGGAAATTAGTATGTGTGTAGCACCCACTGTGGGGAAATTAAAGAATTATTCCACGCTGGGCCCTAGTGCCTCCCTTTACAAGAATGAAATAATACACCGTTTTTCAAAAAGAAAAGGCATTCTGCTTTGCTTGCATTGATTCTGCTGGACTTGCTGCTCAGATTAGATTCTTGGGAACCAGGTCATCCTTGGTCTGAAGCAATTTCCACTTGATGAACTGGAAAAATCTCCCTATAAAAATCAGCTCCAGAAAAGCTGCATCTGATCCCTGATAGAGGCCACCAAAGGGATCAGCGTTCATTACCAAGGCTCTCTTCAATCACCACTTTGAAATATCTCTGTGTAGATAAGCAGCCTTCTCATTCATCCATCTCCCCCTGGAGAGGTGGCTTAACTTCTAAATGCATTAGTCACGCCTCAGCCCTAAACTTTGCCGGAAAACTCCAAAACATTCAGTCATCACCGCCCTTTCACACGGCCTGGGATGAACTTTGTGAAGCCACGTCAGAATCAGACATTTATGTTAGAATGTTGAAGTTACACAGGGGTCAATGAATAAGAGACTAGCCAGTTCCTGGAATGCATGCTGTCTGAGTGACTGTGCTGTGAACATCCATACACTTTCCAGAATATCTTTATTCAATCACTGCTTTTGGAAAACTAACTAAAAACAGAATCCTGGTTATCCTTCCTACTTAACTCACAAAAATACTATGCAAGAAATGCAGAGCTTTTCCGCCAAAGGGGAACATGGCCCCCAGATGTTTATTGGCTTCCATATGTGGATGACTAATAATTGTGATTTCCCATGTGCTGTGGAGAAAATCAGATAGTCAAAATAGAATCTAAATAAGGCAAAGTTTATTCCTCTCCAATTTGGCTTTCACCACAAGGGGTTTTGATGGAAGAAAGCACATATCAACCCAACACCATTCGCTGTTGATTAGAAATGATCCCAAGCATCAGCACTGAGTTCAAATTTTCATATTAAAATGGGAAACAACATCTCACCTATAGCTGGACAATACTGAAATTCCAATAACATTCTTGTCAGCAGAGAATTTAACAAACCAAATATTTTGAATTCACCCGATGAAGGGCCAAAATACAAACTGGCCCTTTGTTTTAACATAAAGAATGCCCTTTCAGTTCACATGAGAAACAATATGTATCAGCCACAACAGTAAGCAGATCCACACCATACATTTAAAGCACCATACATCCAATGCACATTCAAACCACATGACCTCCCCCCCCTCAAAGAATCCTGGAAGCTAGGGCTGAGGTAGAAATTTGATTCAGGTAGCATTTAAAGGTGAATCTATTCAATTTGCACTTTTTGAAACAATATGAGAACCAAAACACAGCCATCTTTTGAAAGTCACAGTTACCCAGATTTTTAAATGCAGTTCTCCAACCAAACCATTGTGGAAATGTGCTTAAAAATGAATATATTAATGAAAATAACATAAAATTTTATGGTAGTAGTGCAGTGCTTCTCAAACTAGCTGATGTGGTGAACTGGCAGTTCCTCGCCCCAATGTGCTAGGGACCAGCAGCATATTTGTGCCATATTTATTATCAGATTTACATAGGTAACTGTCTAAAATAAAAATAGTAGCAACACTTAGCACAGAGCAAGGGTAGCTAATAATAGCAAAACAGGGCAGTCGCACCTGACGTGTGGCTTCCAAATGTTGCTGAACTACAACTCCCATCAGCCCTTCCTGGCATAGCCAACAGCAAGAGACTTTCCCCATACATTTAATCACTCTAACAACACCCCCGTCCTCACTTCTTTCACTTCATAAAGGAGCCAAGACTCTGGACCTGGTGTGTTTTTCCTTTTTCTAAACAGCAAATCTCCTGTGCTGAAGAGAGGGAGGAGAAATGTTAATGTTCATTTCCCCCCACACAGCTGTGAAGTTCTCTGAAGGACCCTTAAACTACCTTTCAGAGCTGCTCTGGGAAGATAAAATGAGCAGGTATAGCCATCCTGGGCTTTTAGGCTAAAAATAAACTACTAATAAAACTTGGCAGTGCACTTTGGCTTGACACATACCTCTGTTACTGGGAATATGGCTTCTAATCAAATTAATAACTGCAGTTTTCCTTTGCCAGATTTTGCATTTTAGCCACTATAGGACAGATTGTTTTTAATTGCAGCTTGCAAAGGGGATTTTCAGTGTGCATTTCTTATAGATATCTCATAGAATCATAAAGCTGGAAGAGGCTGAGGACGATCTAGTTCAATCCCATGCAATGCAGGAACCTGCAACCTTGGTGCTGTCAGCGCCACGCTCTAACCAACTGAACAGTGAGCTCTCTCTTGAGCCAATAAAACCTTGCTATGTGCAGGGCTTCCTTGCAGGAGCAGACCTTGCTAAAAAAAAGTCTCCACAGAACTCAGATGCACCAGAAAAGGCCGAGGGGTTGACTGAGAGTCAAACCTGACTTTACTGGGTGCTTTGAAACCAGGGCCAGCCCAAGACATTTTGTTGCCAGGGGCAAAGAACAAGATTGTGCCCTCCTCTTATGCCACATGCAGAATCTGGACTGCAGTTACTTCATCACTGACCTCAGACAGTGTCCACCACAGTGAATAGCAGGCTACCTTAGGTCATGTGGAGCTTAGGAAGCTCACAGGGGACTGCAGAGCTGGTCCTATTTGAAATAACTTGGTAGAAGGAAAGGAGTGATTTTATGATGAGGCATCAAGATCACTTTGGGCAGCAGATTCTAAATGGAATGCAGCTCTTTCAACTTTCATCTCTGCATATCACGAAACAAAGTTATAAATGAAGAGGGGAATGGTATAATTTTGATATGTTTTCCCCATTTCCAGTGCAAAATGTCTGTTGTTGTTGTTTAGTCGTTTAGTCGTGTCCGACTCTTTGTGACCCCATGGACCAGAGCATGCCAGGCACTTCTGTCTTCCACTGCCTCCTGCAGTTTGGTCAAACTCATGCTGGTAGCTTCAAGAACACCATCCAACCATCTCGTCCTCTGTCGTTCCCTTCTCCTTGTGCCCTCCATCTTTCCCAACATCAGGGTCTTTTCCAGGGAGTCTTCTCTTCTCATGAGGTGGCCAAAGTATTGGAGCCTCAGCTTCACAATCTGTCCTTCCAGTGAGCACTCAGGGCTGATTTCCTTAAGAATGGAGAGGTTTGATCTTCTTGCAGTCCATGGGACTCTCAAGAGTCTCCTCCAGCACCATAATTCAAAAGCATCAATTCTTCGGCGATCAGCCTTCTTTATGGTCCAGCTCTCACTTCCATACATCACTACTGGGAAAACCATAGCTTTTACTATACGGACCTTTGTTGGTAAGGTGATGTCTCTGCTTTTTAAGATGCTGTCTAGGTTTGCCATCGCCTTTCTCCCAAGGAGCAGGCGTCTTTTAATTTCGTGGCTGCTGTCACCATCTGCAGTGATCATGGAGCCCAAGAAAGTAAAATCTCTCACTGCCTCCATTTCTTCCCCTTCTATTTGCCAGGAGGTGATGGGACCAGTGGCCATGATCTTCGTTTTTTTGATGTTGAGCTTCAGACCATATTTTGCGCTCTCCTCTTTCACCCTCAATAAAAGGTTCTTTAATTCCTCCTCACTTTCTGCCATCAAGGTTGTGTCATCTGCATATCTGAGGTTGTTGATATTTTGTCTAGGTCGGCCCTAATGTTTGACACTGAGGCATCTGCCTCAGGCAACTGATACTGGGTGTTGTGAAAGGGCAGCAAAATGTATTGGACCAGCCCTTCTAAGGATAGCTGACCTTCCAGTCACTTATCCTGTTTCATTCTTTAGGGTTGCTAAAGAAACTATATACATGATACAGCTGAGCCTAACCAGTAAGATGGGCCTCATATCAGGAAATGAATCCTGACAGGACAGGACCTCGTATTTTCCACAAGGGTAGGGACATGTTTAAACAAGGCACTGCAACTGTGCCTTTAATGTCAGGTTGACATGCAAACATTAACAAGAGGTCTTTCAGCAGTTCATACCACTGTGGGTGAGAACCTAGATGGGTTGGAGTGTACAGCAAGTGTAAAAGGTTTTATGGAGCTCAAAAGCCACGAAGTGAGAGTCTGTTAGCACAGAGTGGGCCCTCTGTTTAAGAAGCAAAGGGGGAGTAAAGGCTGGCAACACTATCCCCGCTGCATGGCAATCGCAGTGCCTGGAGACACACAGTCAGGTTGTGTATCCTCAGGCAGTGACCAGAGGTGGAATGACTACTGGGAGGAGCACAGAGAGAAGAAATCCCATGGTGTACTTGTAGCATGAAAACCGATAAACATGTCTCTCCCACATCAGCCTCTACAGCCACAGCAGGCACTGTAATTCTCCAGCATTTTGACACATACACCAGTGTGGTGTAGTGGTTAAGAGCAATAGACTCGTAATCTGGTGAACCGGGTTCGTGTCTCAGCTCCTCCACATGCAGCTGCTGGGTGACCTTGGGCCAGTCATACTTCTTTGAAGTCTCTCACCCCCACTCACCTCACAGAGTGTTTGTTGTGAGGGAGGGAGGGAAAGGAGAATGTTAGCCGCTTTGAGACTCCTTTGGGTAGTGATAAAGTGGGATATCAAATCCAAAACTCTTCTCTTCTTCTTTACCCCCAAAGGCGCAGCAGATGGACAGACGCCATCAATAATCCAACAACATCTGAAGGAACAAACTGCAGGTTCCCTATTCCAAATTTAAAATGGCAATATACTGTAAAATCACAGCAAAGAAGTAGTTTAAAACAGAGAACTGAAAAATAATCAAACACAGAAGTAACAACGTAAGCTTCTTCAGTGAGGGAGTTCCATCACCTTGGCTCCACCAACTACCAAGGAAAACCTATATAATGCATCCCAGTCAGTGAGCAGTGGAGCAAGAGCTTCCAAAGATGAACACAATGGGCAGCTGAAGAAGAAGGTCTTCCAAATACTGTAGTCAGATACATTTAGGGATTCATGGGTAACAGCCAGCACCCAGAATTATTCCTAGACTTCCTCCCCACCTTCCTTGTTTGCAATCTGCATTTCTGAGTGCAATTTTGAAAGAAGAAGAAGAAGAAGAAAGCATGTGTTTGTATGTGTGTTTGATTTTAAGTTTTGCAAAAAATACATAGAAGTGGCTTTGCCCTGGTGGCTGGTGCAAACTTAAGGGGACATTAAATGTCTGGCAGGGAGAATTTGTCTGGCAGAGAGGAAGACTTGATAGCCCCACTTCCCTTCTGAAGATGCTGTGGCTCTGTGGTTGGTGCTTCTGTGAATCATACTTCTGTGAATTATCAGGTATAACTTCATCTGGTCAGAGTCAGAGGGGCATTAGATGAGCAGCACAAGAGAGGGCCTACTTCCTAAAGCAAGAAAAAGTTATCATCAATGCCTGGATTCTTCTTGTATGGGTTTGTTCATAGACAGTGCGCAAGATGAATCGCTGCTTCACCCTTTGGATTTCTTTGTATGTGGGTAAGAAAAATGTTTTGGAACAGATCTTATCCAGAAAGTTTTTCATTTACTCTGATTTCCAGATGGGTAGTCGATGCAGTCAACCAAATTATGAAAGGATATTAAGGGCACTGCAATCCTGAGCAAAGGAATATTGAACTGGTAGAATAGGGGAAGTGGGACGCAGGTGGTGCTGTGGGTTAAAGCCTCAGCGCCTAGGGCTTGCCGATCGAAAGGTCGGCGGTTCGAATCCCTGCGGCGGGGTGCGCTCCCGCTGCTCGGTCCCAGCGCCTGCCAACCTAGCAGTTCGAAAGCACCTCCAGGTGCAAGTAGTTAAATAGGGACCGCTTACCAGCGGGAAGGTAAACGGCGTTTCCGTGTGCGGCTCTGGCTCGCCAGAGCAGCGATGTCACGCTGGCCACGTGACCCGGAAGTGTCTCCGGACAGCGCTGGCCCCTGGCCTCTTAAGTGAGATGGGCGCACAACCCCAGAGTCTGTCAAGACTGGCCCGTATGGGCAGGGGTACCTTTACCTTTACCTTTAGAATAGGGGAAAATGGCAGGGCTGGCTTGCCCATGAGGCGAGGTGAGGGTGTCACCTCAAGAAGCAGATCCGGACCAGAGGAATGTGCCGATCGCTGCTCCTGCTTCCTCTGCCACTGTGCCTGGGCCAATGCGGCTGCCCCCCCCCCACTGCTATGGTGCTCCTACCACTGTGCTCTCCCTGCCATGCCTATGGTGTGGTGGCAGTAACAAGGCAGAGAGGGTGTAGTGGCACAAGCAAAGGCACATTTGTGGTAGGGTGGGTATGGATTGAGGGGGCAGCATTTAGCTTTAAGCAACTTTCTGTTCCATCCTATCTTTTGATGGTGTTTATTAAGATATAATTTTTCAGCATATGAACCCCGAAATCTGGCATCTTCTCCAAACTTAGGCCAAAGTGCTGCAACCATTTTGCAGCATTTTACAGTGCAAACACCACATTCTGCAGAGCCCCCAAGCTGAGAAATTTATGCATCAAACCAGGGTTCATAGTTAACTTCCCCCCCCCCAAATCCAACATTGCCCGATTTACTCCAAACCTGCGCCAAATTTTTACAATTGCTTTGCTGTGTTTTGAAGCACAAACACCATGTTTTCTGGTGCCCCCCCCCCAGTAATACTTCAAGCCAGGCTTTAGATTGAATTGGACACTGTTATATTTTAAAGTCCATTCAATATCTGTCAAGGCCCATACTCAGAGCAGCTTCACAACATAAAAATGCAGAAGGGAAACTATATCTCTCACAGGTCAATATATTTTCTTTTTTCTTTTATTCAATTTATAGAATGCAGTTGTGAAAATACAGAGCATTTCAAAATGGTTCTAGTTCCAAAATCTGACTGTTCCACTCTACTGCTTACCCCAAGGGTGGGGAACCAGTGGCCCTCCAGTTGTAGTTGGACTTTGATTCCAGGCAGCATGGCCTTTGGTCAAGAATGATTGTTGTTGTAGTCCAGCAGCAAGGACCACAGGTACCTGACCACCTAGGCTTTCCTAGTGGAAAAAATTGAGCAACCTTGAATGAGCAGGACAAAATGGGACGCACACACCGTAAATATATTTTCAGTTTTTTCCGTAAGGAGCAGTTAAGAAACATTATAACATGAGAGGACTAATATATAGCTGCAGCAAAGAATGGAAGCTGATTCACATTTAGTATGATGCAATTACCCAGTTACATTTTTGACATATCGCCCCATGTTTTTTCCCCAACAGATTGTTTTACAGCATTCATTCAGAAAAATACAGAAGAGATAGCCACAGAGGGGACAAGCACAACAATAACTTGCTTCTATGATATGGAATACAGATTTGACAATAAATACTGGTGCCGAGGAAGTTCCCGAACATCTTGTGATATTTTAGGAGAAACGAAGAAGTTTGTAAAGTGGAACTATAAAAGCAGATTGGCACTCCTTGATAACAGGAAAGGCGTCTTTTGGGTGACAATACACCAACTGACAGAAGATGATTCAGGAACATATTGGTGTGGAATTGAAAGGCCTTTTGCTGACATAATGACTTCAGTGAAACTGAAGGTAAATAAAGGTAAGGTGTCATATGAGTCTCATCACTACCTTTATTGTTATAATGCAAATAGAAATAAAGTTCTTGTTGCCAGCTCTGATGGAGTAAGTCAGCCTTGTAAATACAGTAACTACACAAAAGTTACCAGCCTCCATTTTTTATACTACCCTGTATTTTCATGCTGGCCAAAGAGGAAGGGATGTCCTTTCCTCTGTGGTAAGCATTAAAGCCTCGTTGTTCTTTTTTTTTAAAAAAAGGACTTCTACCAAGCAGACTGGTGGAGGAGGGACGAAATGGCAAAGTGATCTGTCCCCTCTCTGCAAGTCTCCACCATTTCTGTGCTGGGTTGTGGACAAAGAAACTTTCCTTCCTCTACATTTGGAATTGAAACCAAGAGGGCTGGCAGAAAAAGGACAGAACAATGTATCCTTCCACTGCTAACCCTTCTCCCTTGCCAACATAGAATTTCATGCATTCATCTGCATAGAATTTCTGGGCACTTAGGGCTACCAGGAGGGTTGTTAAATACAAGGCTGGATTACTCAGTAGGCACCAGTCATGTTACATTAGGAAGGCCAAGAAAAATATGCGTAGTTTCCCCCCCAAATTGGCATTCCAGTTACATATATAACTGGAGCAATTAGGGATTGCATAGAACTTCCCAGTACTTTATGCACTTACAGTGCAATCTTATACAAGCAGTCTTCGCCTGTTCTCATTCATGCTGCTAATAACAAAGTGTCACACACCTAACCTTAGATCACATGAGTAAGGTATTCAGTTGCAAATCTCCATTTTACAGGTAGGTAGCTGTGTTGATCTGCCAAGCTCATACCAATAACAAACTTAGTTGGTCTCTAAGGTGCTACTGGAAGGAATTTATTGTTTTGTTTCAATCTCCATTTTGTGGGAGTTGTCTTTTGTTCTCAAGCAGCTAAAGACAAAGATGTGCAAATGTGTCTCTCCTGGAGAAAACAGCCTCAGGCTGGAATCCAAGCTAATGGAATGGCTGTGGAATGGCTGTCATGCTGCTACTCTGGCCTGTATTGATTGCTCTAGCCATTTCCTTCTCTATGGCATGTTATCCTACTATTTTTTTTAAAAACAACATGTTCTTTATAATTTTTCTTCCCTCCCACCCCCATTGCAGTATGGGGAGGAGCAATCATTACCACTGAGGGGAGAGGAAGTGTTTAACTTCCCACATGCCATAGTCTTAATATAAACCACAGGTGAGGGTTTTTTGGGGGGGTGAGGTGGGGCTGATTACAGTGTTTGGTATTGTTTGGTTGCTGGCTGAGTAGATAGGCCCTGGACTATACCCACATCCCAGCTCTTATCAGGCCATGACGTGGAATCCAATCTCTTCCCCGGTCTATTCTAAGGTTACCAGATTTTTTTCAATGAATCCAGGGACACTTTTCAACTTCAATGGATTTTGTATGGGGACTGATTTGTAAATCCAGGGATTGTCCCCGGGAAACGGGGACGTCTGGTAACCTAAGTCTACTCTGGCTTGTCCCCCTTTGTTGCTGATGACAGACCACTGATGACAGAACAGCGAAGTATCAGAGCTTCCATGCCTGCAATGAGGAGACTTGCCAGAACAAAAATCCTCTTCTGCCTGCCTCTCCCTGACAGTTAGAAAGATCCACTTTACCTTATGGCCACTCTGATGCCAGTTCCAGAGACTCTAGGATCGCACCCTAAACCAAGAATTATTTTTCATTATTCATTGCTTGCACAGCTAATAACCACGAATCATTTCCATAGTATTTTTCAGTGTAAAGAATGTACTACCCTTCTCATAGCACAAGCAATTTGCCCAGGACTGTAAATATAACAAATTATATTTCATTGCTATTATTCAGCTCCTACAACACGTCACTATGTGCAAACCAGTCCTCCCTCCACTCCCTCATCTACAGCTGAGGTCACTACAGCTTTCCCAGATATTTCTGATTTTAATTTTAATGCCTGTCTTCCAATGCCACTTGTCATCATAAAGTCACAGAAAGGTAAGTGCCATCTAATCACAAGATTATATTTGGTGGCTAACTTTGCATAAACAGAATCCACATTTTGTTTCTAAATCAACCTTTTATTTCTGCTCTGGTGTGCATACTAGAAACAATGAGCCCCAGTTCATTATCTGTCACATTCCCAATAAAGGAGACAATGAAAAAAGTGTTGTCCTTGCCAGTTTGGGGGTGGGGATACTCTGATTGGGTTTGAACACAAAATTTGGTAAGTTCCCTTTGACTTAATCAGTGATGGTTAAAATTGCATGTAGAATAAGATCTGACCATAATTAGCATAACTATTTATGGGTCTTAAATGCATCACTTTTATGTGACTTCAAAGCATCACTTTCAAGGACTGGGAAGTTCAACCACCAACACCCACTTCCAAACCTTATCTCCCCCACTCATGCACCTGCTATTTGCATTGATAAAATGATTTGTGCAAGTTGTGCATAGTATTTCCCTGGGCCTAAGGCAGACACCCTGTTAAGCAGTTGCTCCATGTGTTTTATGATTGCTATCTGCTTTCTTGCTGAAGGCAAAAACTAGCATTTAACACCTTTCGTTCTGCAGCAATCAATTGTGGGGGTGAGGGGTCCACAGTTAAGGCATAACTACAATTTTCCTATGGTGCCAAGATGTATACAAATGTCAGGGTGGTGGTGTGTATCATCACCAGGAGAGTAAAAGCTTGTCTTTCCCCATCACAACATACAGCGCTCATAATGGTTAAATTTCCTTTGGTTGAGATACGACTCCAGTTTGTAATTTACTTTCTTGCTAAATTGGTAAGAGCAATTGTTTAGGATTTCCCCCTCTTTCCTCCTCTGTTTTAGAAACTGGAATTATAGCCCATGGGGTATTCTACGCTGGGTGTTCATGGTTCTTCTCGTGGCTTCTTTCATTCTGATTCATTGGAACATCATATCTATATAATGTAAGAGTGTATTTGTTGTCAACTATTACCCTGAGGATTCTTACAGCCTATTTAACAGCATACTGGATTTATTAGTGAATATCTTTGGCCCAGGAAAGCAAAGAACTATAGAGGAGGAAGCTGTAGAGGAGAACCACTTTCCAAAGCTCCTCCCTCTTTTCAGCCCAGTGGGCTGAAGAGGCTAGGTGAGGGCTTCATGCCCACCCTTCATTGTGGGGCTGAGGGGAGCGTGCCTCAGGCCTGACACACCAAAACATCTCAGGCCACCCCTGGGAGAAAGCGATTTTGACCTGCCTAATCATCAGCAAAAGCAGAATCCTTTATACTACTCACCCATAACCAATTCAGCCTTATTGTTGAGATTAGAATGCAGAGCGCAGTAGTGGCATGAACAAGTTAAGGAGCTATCAATATTTGTTCCCTATCCATAAAATTGTGACAGTTTATTTAAATCCTGCCATCGAGTCAATATTCTTTCTTTGTTTTTGCAAATATTGTAACAATGGGAAAATATGATATATATTTTTTTGGGGGGGGGAGGACAGCAGAATATAATAATGAGGATAATAAATCAGAAATGGAAGTTGAGGGAAGTCCAAAGGGAGGGAGGGGGAGATGTAATGCAAACTATATATTATGGATATAAGTATATTTGTGATGAGAAAAAAGAAAATCAATTAAAAAAATATTTTTTTTTAAAGGAGGTATCAAATTTCGGAGATATCAAATTTAGTAAAACATCCTGAAGTGAGCTATTCTCCATGCTATAGGGGAAAATGGCACTAAATGAAACTGAGGGGAAATGGTCTCCTGTTTTATGCAGCAGGGATTGCAAACCTGTGGTTCTCCATAGGTTGTTGGCCTACAGGTTGCATCATTCCTGACTGTTGGACATTGCTGGTTGGGGCTGGTAAGGAATTGAAATCCAACATCATCTTAAGGAATCACAAGTTCCATAGCCCTGTTACAAAGGATGACCAGAGTGAACAAGTTTAAAGTTCTGTTGGGTGCCCCCCCCCCCATTTTATTCTTTTTGTCTTTTAAAGTGCTTTACAAAGCTTTTTTAAACAAACAAACAAACAAACAAACAAACTAGGCTTCTTTTTGCAGATGGCAAAATGAGATAAACCCAGTGAGCTGAGCTGAAATATGTGGCCCAATTTTCCAAGTATTCAATACAAAACTATATACCGTAGTTATCACAGGAACATACAATCAGTTAATCCAAGCCATTGAAAGATGGAATGTTGTGCGGAAGTGTGGTCACATGAGTGACTTTTGGCATCACTGAAGGCACACAACACCTAGGCATCATCATTTTATTTTATTTGGTGATTTAAATTAAAACAAAACAAAGGCAGGTCGAGTGCAATTCTAGTGCAGGAAAGTTTTCCAGCTCCATTTCTCTTAGAGTAGCAAAGCAGAGCTGGGCATATTTTATTAAAAGTGATATATTAGGGATTATTTTGTCCTCTTCTGTTTTCAAGGTTCTCCTAAAATGAAAAAAGAAGGTATTAATTGGAAAAACAAAGAAAAATCAGCAAATGTTAATAAAAGAACCAACTTAGAGGCACCTTGTAAAGATCCCATCACACTGAGACAAGGTGTGAAAGGAATACTGGAAGTAATGGGGGCATGCAGTGCCAGATTTACGTATAAGCTAAACAAGCTATAGCTTAGGGCCCCACTATCTTGGGGGCCCCAAAAAAATTTAAAGGAAAAAACCTGCATGTACATTTCCAAAATATAAGATAAAAACAAATAAAATAAAACCTACATACATCAATAGTGTTTTGTGTTTATTAAATTACTGTATAGCACATATTCAACACAAAAAACAGCGACAATTTGTTGTTGACAAAGGACAGCTGGACATATAAAGGGCCCCATTACCTTCAGTAGCTTAGGGCCTCATCAAACCTAAATCCGGCCCTTTGGGCATGCAGACAAAAGGGGGGGCGGTGTGCCTGTGAAGTTTGAGCAGATCCATTCCTGATTCAGAACAGAATGCTCTGGTCTAAACACAGCTTGCTCCATCCCAGGATGTATAGCAATTCTGGAAGCAAGGACTCCTGTGAGCAGGGAAAGTGCTCTACAATAAGCTATTGATTTAGCAAACATCGTCTCCATCTGTATTCTGTGTCCCAGGCCTCTAAACACAACAGCACCCATCCATTGTGGGGGCTGCACCTTCTTTTTAGGAATAGGCTATCCTGTTTCCATACATCAGACAGAAACGGAGAAAATGCAGGGATCTTGCTTCCCCTCCTTCCAGCTCCAATGGCCAGTTGCCCTGGAATTATACTCTGTTCCATCCATCAGCTGTGCTTGTGCGTGTTGTTCCCTTCTGTTGCAGGGGCAGATTTTCGTAAAACAACACCTTGAGCAAGGACAAAATTTGGTGGCACCCCATAATATTTATTTTTACAATAATTCCTTTTGGCACAGCTGCTTTTTAATGGATCTTCTCAGTATGTACCCGTATAAATATATAATTACTATTGTTATTAATGTTATTTTTTTGCCCCCTCAGCTCAGCACCCACACTGCCCTAAATTTGGCGCTGTTCTATTGCAAACTATTGTCATCTATGCTCTGGTAATCTCTAGGTTAGATAACTTCAACTCATTATACACCGGGCTTCCTATGGAGACTTGGAAACGTCAGCTGGTACGCAATTCCGTGGCCAGGTTTCACACTGGAACATATTACATTGTTCCTGGCCTGAACGCACTATCAGCCTATCAGTTTCCATGTCTAGTTCAAAGTACTGGATTTGACCTATAAAGCCTTAAATGGATCAAGACCACACCACCTCAAGGACCGCCTCTCTCCAGATGAACTGACCTGAACCCTTCAATCATCCTCTGAGGCCCTTCTTCATGTGCCTCCTCCATGAGACGGCTGCAGGGTGGTAACACCAAGTCGGGCCTTTTCTGTGGTGGCTCCCCATTTTGTGGAAGGCGCTCCCCAAGGAGGTTTGACTGGAGCCTTCATCACATATCTTTAGGCTCCAGACAAAAACATTTCTCTTCAACCAGGCGTACAGCTGATTAACATTCTATGTCCTTTTAAATGTGTTGCGGGAGGGGTATTGGTTGGGGTTTTGGGGTTTTTAAAAAATGTATTTTGTGTTTTCATTTTGTATTTTTATATTGTGAGCTGCCCTGTGATCTTCGGATGAAGGGCACTATACAAATTTAATGAATAAAAATAAATAAATTGTAAGTTGTAGGGTTGCCAGGTCAAGAGCATCCCAGATCATAAGATTTCAGGGCTCAAACCTGAGACCAAGAGGCGACCCCAGGTGATGTCATGGAGGCAGCCCTTAGTTTTTCTTCTTCCCACCACTGAGCCCTGGAGACAGAGGTTAATTGGTAGAGGGAGAGGAGAGCAGACCACCCCATTAGAATGTATGCAGTAATTTGCAGCCAGCTCTAGCTGGACTGAAGCTTACAAGCTACATGCAGAGTCTTCTTAATTATTATTATTATTATTTTTAAGGCACCTTCACCCACCTGGGGATTGAAACCTTTCCCTCTGCCACCTGGAGGAAACCAGGCAAACCTGGAGATTTTAGGTCAGCCCTGTTGGCCTGTTAACCCTTGTAAGCTGCCTTAAAGGTTTTCCGACTGAAAGGCAAGAAATAAATCTTGAAAACAAACTAAAATACATCACTGTATTGAGAAAGTGTTGGGAGCTTTTACACTTTACTGGGTGAACCGCTGAATGGAGATGGTTGGACTGTGTAGCCAAATGCTAACTTAACTCACCCAGCCACCTTGCCTTTCAATATAGTGTCTCACTTCCGGAGTTGCGTTGATTGCCTCTGTGAGTAAGCGCGGCTGGGCTACACCATAAGCTTTCTTTGCAATGTATCTAAGCAACTTTACAGCAACAACTAGAAAAGCTTTTTCATATTCCAGCTCAGGATTCTGAATTGTCCAGGTCTTGCTGAGAGTCTCGACGTTTTCTTTGAATTTCCTTCCCTGTAAACAGAGAATGGGAACTTCTAACATACAGTACACACAAGACTGCAAAATAAAGGGCCAATACACTGGGGAAGCAGCCGTAATAACGCACACACACACACACTCAGGTGAGCCGGCTTGCCCCCACGATTGAGGGGGCCAGCATGCGAGACATAATCATGTCACACGTGTGTCATGCATGCACCCCCTTTTATTCAGAGCAGGGAAGTTCCCTGCTCAGAGACTAGGGTGGTGGTTTTTTTGCTGGAGAGGTAGGAATGTATATTACCTCTGCCTCTATGACCTCCCGCGCTGGTCTCTCCAAGTCTGCATTAAACTGATCTCCTAGGCGTCTCAGTGTATTGGCAATAGGAACTGGGTCAAAAGGGCTTGCAGCGCTACCTCCACCTTGGAAAAAAGTAAACAGAGACTTATGTTTTAAGTCCTAGTAACATTCTAGTAATATTAATTATATCTAGGCGTAACCCAGACAGCTTTAGGCACCGTCTGGAGAGGGCTACACAAAACTGCTTTCCCAAAGAACACACAGTGAAAAAGGCAAGACTACACAGAACAGAGGGGGAAAGAGAACAGAGCAAGCATGGAAGGTGAGGTGGAGAGGCTGGAAAATGTTTATTTTATCTTGCATGTATTAGAGAGAAATTTCCACTCAACCTGCAGCTGTCCAGCCCATATATCTTTAGTCATCACACCTCGCTTTGATATTCTGGCAGGGATGCAGGCGGTTAGGAAGCATTAGCTCCTGCATCTCCAAGCAGACACCAACTTCCTCTCCTCTTGTAACAGGAGTGGGTCCACTCCTCCCACCCTCACCCCCAAAACTTAGATGTCCACCAGCTGGCGCCAAATACAAAAGAAGGGCAGACAAACACTTACAATTAAGAGATAATGCACCTCTAAAGGTATTTTACTTCACAATATAGCTCTCTGGATTAGAATTCAGATCATAGTCCCAACACACAAAAATCTATTTACTGGTTTCCCCTCTTTGTTCCAGCAAACTGATTGGGGTGGTATTATATGTTGTTATTCATCATGCGAAGTCTAGGATGGATGAATCCCAAGCCAGAATTAAGATAGTTAAAGCTATGGTTTTCCCAGTAGTGATGTATGGAAGTGAGAGCTGGACCATAAAGAAGGCTGATCACCGAAGAACTGATGCTTTTGAATTATGGTGCTGGAGGAGACTCTTGAGAGTCCCATGGGCTGCAAGATCAAACCTATCCATTCTTCAGGAAATCAGCCCTGAGTGCTCACGGGAAGGACAGATCGTGAAGCTGAGGCTCCAATACTTTGGCCACCTCATGAGAAGAGAAGACTCCCTGGAAAAGACTCTGATGTTGGGAAAGACTGAGAGCACAAGGAGAAGGGGGCGACAGAGGACGAGATAGTTGGACAGTGTTCTCGAAGCTACCAGCATGAGTTTGACCAAACTGCGGGAGGCAGTGGAAGACAGGTGTGCCTGGCGGGCTCTGGTCCATGGGGTCACGAAGAGTCGGACACGACTAAACAACATGTGTTGTTATACAGTTCAGTGTCAGAAATCCTTGGTGATCTGCTGCAAACCACCCAGAGACCTATTACCTACCTTTTGCCCACCCAGTTTTACAATGCTGTTCCCAAATAATAAAAAAATTCCATAAAGGCTAGAGAGGAACAATGAACACTTATACGTTGCAGCTTCTCCTTAAATGCACATTAGTTTACTACTGTGTGATAAGGGTGACAGTGACTTCTTCTGGCCCAGCCTTAGCCATGCTGTCATGAGAATCGCAAGGCAAAAGGCTCCCTCTTCTTGTAGACCAGACCACATAAGGCTATGCGCATGCTCTGGCCCTTATGACATCAAGAACCGTCGTCCTTGGTGCAGTGAACTCCAGAAGCCCCCTATGCATGTATGGTGGCATAGCTATCCTTTCCCCCCTCCTTTGGCAGGCATTATTTCCCATGTATTTCAGAGTTGACCCTCTTAACTTTGCCTTGCACTTTCCTGTTTAGCAATCTTGTCATTTGGGGAAGCTTCCTCTTCTGAAATCAGATGCGGCCATGTCAGATTTTATTTGCAACTGGCCATTTACAACATATGGCTACATACATAGCTAAGCTGGTAGAGCATGACAGTCTTAATATTGGGGTCATGAGTTCAAACCCCACATGGTGCAAAAGAGGCCTGCATTGTAGGTGGTTGCAGAAGACGACCCTCATGGTCCCTTCCAACTCTACAATTCTATGAATTTTAATTTAATAGCACTATAATAACTGCTCCCAAATAACTGCCTAGGACTCTCGTACCTACGGGACCACCTCTCCTGGTATGCCCCGCGGACGACCTTAAGGTCCATAAATAGCAACACTCTAGAGGTCCCAGGCCCTAAGGAAGTCAGATTAGCCTCAACCAGGGCCAGGACCTTTTCAACACTGGCTCTGGCCTGGTGGAATGCTTTGTCTCATGAGACCAGGGCCCTGCGGGATCTGATTTCTTTCTGCAGGGCCTGTAAGACAGAGTTGTTCCGCCTGGCCTTTGGCTTGGAATCAGCCTGATCCCCCCCCCCTTTCCTTTTCCTTCTGTGATGGAACCCTTATTTGGGGACTTTCCTGGCTTTTCTAGCACATGTAGGACCAGTCTAGATAGTTGGCCTTGGTGAAGATCTGACGTTTTCTCCCCCCAAACAGTTTTTGATCTGGGCTTCCACTGAAATGAGGCTGCATTTTAAGAAGTATTTTAATCAATTGTTTTTATACCTGATGTTAGCCGCCCTGAGCCCGGTCTTGGCCAGGGAGGGTGGGGTAAAAATAAATAAATAAATAAAATAAAATAATATGAAATATAATACGAAATATAATGGCTCAACCATTATATCCTGCACCAGTCCTGGGCACCAATCAAGATTAGGTCCAGCACCACCACATCTTCCATGATCAATAAGGTATCAAGGAATTTAATGTATCTGTCATGACTTAACATATATGTGGCCAGTCTCTGTGAGGGTCGTTTAAGTCACCCATTACTACAACATTTCCTCTTTCAGGTACTTCCTTGACTTCATTCTTCATCTCAAGATCTCCCTGTGTATTTCAATCAGGAGGGGTGATACCACATCCCCTATACTAAAATACTCCTGCATTCCAGTGAGCATAAAGGCCTTGGCTTACATGGCAATTTCAAGAGCCAGTATGGAATACTGAGCAGGGTGCTGAAGCAGGGACTGGGGAGACCCAGGTTCAATTTTCCACTAGCTGACTTTGGGACACCTGCCATTTCCCAACCCAACCCTACCTCATAGCATTGCTGTGAGGATAAAATTTAGAGGGTGAGGGAGCCGTGTTTACTGCCTTGAGCTCCTCAGAAGAAAGGAGAGATATAAACTGAATAAGTGAGTTGCCAGTGCCCAGCTTGGGCTGACTTTCCTGCCATGTCCAAACGCACTGAGTGTTAGTATTTAGAACTGTGCTAAGCTTTAGAGTGACAAAGAGCATGTTCAGACAAAACTCTCTGCTTTGCAGGAAGTTATGTGCTGAAAACTGAATTTGTGCTGCATAATATGTAAAGCATTGCTCTTCTGGTAGCATCAGCTTACTTTGTGCTATGTTACTTCAGCATAAGGTTCCTAAAAAATGATATGTACGTTACCCTGAAAGCGTGAGATCTGACTTTGATGTTGATGGACTTCATCTCTAGTCTCACTGCCTTGAGCTGTAGCACGGGCAAGCAGGGAAGGAGGTGGGCCTGGCAAAAGACATGGCAATTGTAACTTTCTATGCTACCAACGCCTTTCCTTTTTGGGTTGCTCATAATAAAGTAAGAAGCAACTATGACAACCGCCCAACTCACTTGGTGTCAATCTTTGCAGAAGATTACACAGAAGAACAATACATGAAATGATCTTGTATTTGCACATAGGGACGCAGGTGGCGCTGTGGGTTAAAGCCTCAGCGCCTAGGACTTGCCGATCGAAAGGTCGGCGGTTCGAATCCCTGCGGCGGGGTGCGCTCCCGCTGCTCGGTCCCAGCGCCTGCCAACCTAGCAGTTCGAAAGCACCTCCGGGTGCAAGTAGATCAATAGGGACCGCTTACCAGCGGGAAGGTAAACGGCGTTTCCGTGTGCGGCTCTGGCTCGCCAGAGCAGCGATGTCACGCTGGCCACGTGACCCGGAAGTGTCTCCGGACAGCGCTGGCCCCTGGCCTCTTAAGTGAGATGGGCGCACAACCCCAGAGTCTGTCAAGACTGGCCCGTACGGGCAGGGGTACCTTTACCTTTACCTTTGACTGAATTTCAAGGAGAAACAGCCTAGGACACTTTCCAACTTGGAGAATGTTAAAAATTGCCTTCTCCTAACAGGTTTTAATTACCTGCAAAACACCTGAGTTACATCCTGTCATGGGTTAATTAGAGCGCCATCCTCTACTGAAAGTGGGGAAATATCAGAGGAAGCAGAAAAGCAGGCAGACTTCCTTAGCCAGCTTTCTGGTGAGAGATCCAGGAACAGTCTTCAGCAGGAATCTGCTTTCAGTGACAGGTTATAAATGTTTGAGTGTGCGTATTCCTCACCCCACCCCAATTCACAAGCAGAATGGGTAATAATTGAGGGGATAAGGACATGTACATACCCTGCGGCTATAGCCCATCACAGACTATCCACTAGTGTGGATGGGAAACATTGGTTTAGAACTCAGAGGCATTTTTTAAAAAACTACTTCTCTGTGAACACCCCTGCATAATTGCACACATGGGAAAATTGAATAATAATAATAATAATAATAATAATAATAATAAATTATTTACACCCCACCCATCTGGCTGAGTTTCTCAGTTACCTGTGTGAAATAGCCCCCCCACACACACACACACATATGGGCACAGGCATATTTTAAGGAGCTCAGAAAATCCTTCTGTAATGAAGAACAAGGAATAAATACTATAAACAAACTTCAGTGTTAACTATTGACTTAATATCAAACTGCTACCACAGCAATGCAAAACCAACCCTCATTCTGGCAGCAAAGCAACAAACTTCAAGTGTTAGCAGACTTTTAACCAGCTAAATGTTTTAACAACTAAAGCAGTAGGACTGAAAGGTTCAGACAGAACTGAATACTAATAATAATAATAATAATATTTTATTTATACCCTGCCCTTCCCAGTTCAAAAACCTGGCTCAGGGCAGCTAACAACAAATTTAAAACACTTAATTGTAAAAGCAGCCTAAAATACAGTATAAAAACATGAATAACAATAAAATTCAAAGTTCAGAAATCAATTTAGGGGAAATCCATCTAATAAGCATTAAATAATCACCAGGGCTAGCTGGCTGATATAGTCCTACTTGGGCCAGTGAGGAGGCCAGGGGAGAATTAGCTGTGGGGTCTCAGAGCGGGTAATCTTCATAAAAGGGGAGGGGGATGGAAGAGAATGGAAATAAAAGATCAGGCTGAATTCAAATTAAAAGCCAGGCGGAATAGCTCTGTCTTACAGGCCCGACGGAAGGAAGTTAAATCCTGAAGGGCCCTGGTCTCATGGGACAGAGCATTCCACCACGCCGGAGCCATCACTGAAAAGGCCCTGGCCCTGGTGGAGGATAGTCTGACTTCCTTAGGGCCTGGGACCTCTAAACTATGGTTATTCATGGACCTTAAGGTCCTCTGTGGGGCATACCAGGAGAGGCTGTCCTGTAAATACGAGGGCCCTAAGCCACAAAGGGCTTTAAAGGTCAAGACCAGCACCTTGAACCTGACCCTATACTCTACCGGGAGCCAATGCAACTGATAAAGCACTGGGTGAATAAGCTTCCCATGGCAGGGACCCCATGAGGAGCCTCGCAGCAGCATTCTGCACCTGCTGGAGTTTGTGGGACAGTGTCAAGGGCAGCCTCGCGTAGAGCGAATTACAGTAGTCAAGCCTGGAGGTGACCATCGCCTCCCCCCCGATTTACTAAAAGCGGAACTAAAATACATGTTTATCTAATATGCCCTTTTCTTCTGACTAGAGGTCTGTTATCACAGACTCGTTTCAATCTCTTAGAAAGAGATCTTTACTGAAATTTCAGTTTGGAAATAAAAGTGTATTTAGTGCATTAATCAGTGAACAGATGGCTAATCAGCTAAAATGTCTTAAAACCAGCTAGCAATTCTAGATGCAATGCACTACAACGTAAGGATTTATTAAGAACTTTCCTTATGCTCTTAACACGGAAGTGCTGAACTTTTAAACCAAGCCTCTTTGCCTGCATGTAATTTTAATCAGCAGTTCCTGATTACACAGCTCTAGAAGAGGGGGAAGTGGTTAGAAACCTTCATACTTCTCTATGAACAAATAATCTTACCTTCAAAACGCACACTTGCACCATTGTAATGTAGGACACGAAATTCAGTTTTTGATTTTTGCCCCGGGAAGTCAGCAAGCAATGCTTCTGCAATCTGTTCCACCTGTTCCTCAAAAGTCATAGAGTCCTTCATGTTAGCTGTTCTCTATTCGAAACACAAGTCGCTGCCACGGCTTTCCACCAGTTGTTCTTCCTATGGCTGCACAAGTTTGCGCATGTAAAGTTTCTAGCACCCAGCCTCCTAGCAGGCCAGAATATATTAAAGCTAGATTCTCCTCAGACCAGGCTACATTACAAGAGGAAGCTTGTTCTTGTGTTGCAGCTGCAGTTACACCCATATCAGTATTAGCATAGCTATCTGCTTTAAACAGTAAAAAGTCACCACAAGGAAGTAATGAGGGAGCAAAGTCTAGTACGGCTTTCTCTTCCTCTTTTCCAGAACCTCAGTCAAGTTCTTCTAAGAGCAACTATAGTTATGTGCATGGCAAATGACTATGTATTAGCTTCTCACATTCTATTCATTATAGTATTTTTACTTGTTTCCTGCAAAACAAAGAAGTATTTCCTAGATATAATATAATATCCCTAAATATATCACCCTTTTCAACTTTGAGATGTTTCCAAACCAAATAGTATGTTAGACAAAATGTGCATATAGAGCAGATAAAGACTTAGCACGGTACACTAAACAAGAGATTTATGTTTCATTTTATATATCAATTTCCATCTATAATGAGTAAAGTTTGGAGTGCAAATACATATACAGAACTCTGTTTAGTACTAACTGTTCTGTGTCACAACAATGCAGTCCCATACATGTCTACACTGTTGTAAGCCTCAATGAGTTCAACAGGGCTTACTGCTAGGTAAGTATATGATTGCAGAGTCTGAGGAGGCTTTCAAGATCCCAAATAAATTTTACCACCATGTCTGAAAAGATTTTTCATCAGTCATTTATTACTTTTGTTGTTCAGTATTTCCCGGCATTACCTACGGCCAGGTTTGAACACCCCCGCCCCCCAACCATGTAGTCAGTAATGTTCTATTGTATTATCAGATTTTAATGCTTTATCCAGAGTCATTTGTGGGTTAGTCTTTTCCTTTTATGTTTTTTAATAGGCATGTGTAAACTGTGCTCAAATCAGAGCCATGAAGTTTGCAGGTAAAACTGCAAGGGTGGCTATATGTATCTTAGAATAGATAATCCGTCCCAGAGATACAAGTTCCTATTTAGACCGCTGTACTTTTGTGCAAAAGTGTGTGTACCTCAAATTTGGTCTGAAGATTCCCCCTCCCACTTCCATTCCTTTCCCACTCAAGCTTCCCATTTAAATGGTTCCACCAATTCTTTCCGCTAAAAAATGTGCATAACCTTTGCGGAAGGTTCTACAATCGATAGCATAGGGCTGTGACCACGCACCTATCATAGTGACCATTTCTGTACACGTTTCATTCTGATTAAATATTCCTCATCCTTCTATCAATTCTGAATCCTTTGGGGAAATATCTGGCTCTGCAACATTAATGTGTGAATAGAATTCATGGGAGTAGAGACTGATGGGGGAATGAGGAGAAAAGGAAGTCTTAAAAGAGGATCCTTCAGCACTTTAAAGATGATTGGTGCATCAAACCCATTGTTGGGAATGTGCTGACCCCTTTAAACTATCCAAAGTGGGCCCAATCCACTCTGAAAGGGACTCAAAGCAGATTACAAAAGATTCTCAAAATAAAAATCACTCAAATCCACTACGGGAACCAAAGTAACATAAAACCAGCATTCTTCAAGCAGCATTCCCCACCCTCTTGCTTGTTCTTCTCTGGTGTCAAGCCAAGCAGCAGCTCCCACCAAAATATTCCAAGATAAGGGAGTGGGACTGAGCATCTGGATCTCGCTCAGCCTGCGAGGAAGCATTCCTCTCCTGTACAAACAGTTCATAAGAGCTGCAGCATAATTTGAAGAATGCCATACGCAAGCAGATTTAAGTCTCATCCTATTCATGCCCCGTATCAGTGGTCTGAAAGAATCAGGATGTCAATCCTGCCACTGTTCCCAACACAGTCTTCAAGACTGAGATGAAGGCCTGCAGTGCCTCTGGCTTGTTTTCACTCTGCTTCACCAACATTTGCATCTCTGCAGCCCCCACTTCAAGTAGCAGCTCTGTCAGGAAAAGGCAGCCTGTAGCATCCTGGGCAACAAGGTAGGCCTTCCACAGCGGGGAGCCAGCCTTGCTCATAGCAATAGTCTGGATATGGACAACCTGAAGCGCAGCCTGTACAGTGTCTGGCTGCACAGTTTCCTGCCAGGGAACAGCTTGCTGGCAGCCCAAACCCAGGTTTAGCCATGTCCTCTCAAACTGCTCAGCAGTCATGCACATGCTTGGTCTGAGAATCAGGCTGCTCGAACTGATGTCGACAGAAGGAACCTCCTCTTCCTTTTCTGGTATCAGGGGCTCTGAAAAAAAAAAGAGGAAACAAAAGCCAGAGTTAGGCAACACAGATCACGTTACATCCAGCATGAACATCAGAACTGTAAGACACTTCATAGTCCATACTGAGCAGGGCAAAAGAACAGCATCAAGCAAGCAGTGTCAGATGCCTAAAGCATCATCATTCAACGGAGGGTCTGGTTTTAATTCAGGAAAACAGAGAAATGGCCCAGAGAAATGGCCACTTGAATCCATTACCTTCATCCACCGTTGTGGGATCTTCAGAGGGAGAATCTGCATGGGGAAGGCCAGTAACCCGGCTGGCTGTTATGGCTGCCCATTGCTCTTTGCCATATATAGGCACCAGTGAGTTAAAGTCAGAGGCCCACGCATTCACAGAGCCTTCAGCCTGCCCTTCCAAGAACCTCAGAGAGTGATCAGATGTAGGGCTGCAAAGGATCCCTTTTGCTTCCTCCATGCCAGCTTGCAAAAGACGATAGTAGAAGAGCGCACGATCCCGAACTGCCATGTCTCTCTCCTCCTCTGGATGAAATAAAGATGCGCTGTTTTATTTTTATTGTTCACCACGACACAGACTTTTTATTCATCACAGCCCCTAGTGATTCCATGCTAAAGAGCTGCATAGACCTCTGACTCTATACAGTGTGCGATTCCCCCTACCACCTCTGGGTATATACTAGCAGTAAGGGAAGCAAGGAAAGAAATGATTCAACGTATACCAGTCTAACATTGAAATCTATGAATTTTTAAAGAACTGCAGAGTTTGTCAGACAATTCTCAATACATTGCATCCTCACAAGAGATGCATTGGCCTATTTCATAATGCAGCAGACATCTTGGAAGGCTTGTACTTACCTATGCAGTAATAGAGCAATCGACCCAACATGTCCTGACACTCAGCTGGACGTCCTATGAAGAGCCGCACCAAAGCTGTTAGCAGTTCCAACTTCACAACCGAGAAGGTCTCTGATTTCACATTCTCTACAAAATCCTCCAAAATATAGGGGGCATTGGGGACTCTCTCTCCATGTACCCCCAGCAGCCAGATCAGTGCTTGCTTGCCCTGAGAAAAAACCAGAATACTTCACAAACAGGGCCACACTATCTCACTTAGAACCCCTTACTTATACCACCAAGAGCTAGTGGCATAAATGTTCACAGACTGTCACAGAGAATGGTGGGTTGAGCAGATCTCTGCAGAGTGAAGTGGGTTCAGACACTGCCTCACCTGGTAATTCAAATCCCATATACTGCAGCCCTTTTGATTTGAAGATTCTGAAAGTGTATCCACGTTGCAAAATGCAACTCTGTCGGTTACCCCTTCACCCAGTTTAAGTTTACACACTACTGAATCAATAATGTATTTGTCTTGCCTGCCTGCTCCTGCACTCCTAGCTGTGCCAACAGCTTCTGAGTTAGCCAAATGCTAAATATTTTCTTCCCTGCTTTCTCACTTTAACAAAAGGTGGAAGGATACCCCTTTTGGCCCTTTGCTTTCAGATCAATGCATAACTCTAGAAGGGTTCGATCAGGAGCCCTACCTTGACTGAATTGGAAAAGCAGAGGGGTTACATAGAAATATTCCTGTAAAAGACAGGTGCAGCTCAGCTTACATTTCTGGAGCACAATACAAGTTGAAGTGCCATAGTTGTTGTTTTTTGCAAATAGACCACATATATGCACTTCACCTAACAAGGAAGAGATAGTGCAGACCTCCTACAAGACAGAGGGCAGGCTGATACAATCCCAGAATGTTTTGAAATTAGAACCTGGATTTCCCAATAGCATAATCTTAAGGGGTTTTCATGGACAATTTTAGATTCCAAGTTGTATTTCACAACTCTTGTGGCTCATGTAAGACTCTAACAGGCCCTCAACTGAGTCATTCCATCAGTACCATTCTCTGCCAGACACAAAAAGACATTCCCCTTACCTCACTGTCCTGGATGGTCTCCTCACAGCCACCCAAAGCCTGGGACACATTCTCTATACACTGCGGACACAACCACACCAGGTCCCGGAACACCTGAACTACAGCTACAATGTGGGGAGAAAAATATTTATGAGAACAATTTGTATGAGCTTTTGGCCCAAACAGAGGCCTCCAAGGCAGTTCGCAATAGTAACAATTTCAATACTTAAAAAACAGACGGCATTAAAAGCCAGAATAAAACAGTTAAACACAAAACCATAGCAAGCAAGATTAATACACACTAAGATAACAACAACAATTTATTACTTGTACCCCACCCATCTGACTGGGTTGCTCCAGCCACTCTGGGCAGCTTCCATCAGAACATAAAAACACATAAAAAACTTCCTGTTACAGGGCTGCCTTCAGATGTCTACAGAAAGTCATAGTTGTTGATCTCTTTAACATGTAACCGGAGCCTAAGTTCCTTGAGTTGGCAAGGCCCATTTGACAGCAAGAAACCAAGCCTTTAGCATCATCAGTCTTGTGGAGTGCTCTGCCAACAGAAGTACAGCAGGCACCATCTGTTAAACACCTGCTGTAAACTTTTCTATTCATTCTCATTCATTCATACATACATATATATATATATACATACACACACACACACACACACACACACACAATTTTTAACTTTTACAAACATTTTAGCCAGAAAAACAAAATCTTTACAAAACTACAACACTGATATGTGGAAATTATCCTGGCCATAGCATTCTGCTCCAGCTTTATGAACACTTTCATGTTTCATCTGCATGGTTTGGGGTATTTGTTTTAAGCAAACAATTCTTCACACAACCCAGATATAGCAAACACTGTTTTCCAGTTTGCAAGCATGCCAATGTGGGCTGAAGTCTAATCTATCCAGCATCTGTAAGCATGTGATAATTTGAAGAAAAGGAAGCAAAGAGTGATCACGTGAAAGAGGCACAAGTAAGGAATGGTACAGTGATGGAAACTGCAATGGAGATAGCACAGTTGTGTTCTGTACACCACCAAATGGTAAGGCGGAAACCAAATCTCAATCAGAAGGGTGGAGATAGTTACCTGAAGTTATATGCTCCTGCTTCAGCTCAAGGAGTTCTGTTAGGATCCTCACACACTGCTCTGTGTAGGTCCTTGCAATGTTGCCTGTAAAGTCCACAAAACAACCCAAGCTTTGGTTAGGCAGCTTCAACTTAAGCTTTTATCCAAGTAGCACCACTGCAACATATTCCCTCTATGAGAGTTGAGATGGAGCAAGAAGCAGCTTTCTTTCTTCGGTCAAAATTACCTAGTTTTCTCAAACCGAAGCTGCCCTTGTTTTCAGTTTGGTGCCTGAGCACTCAGCCAGGAAGATGGGAAGTGTCCCTGGAACACTGCTGTGCCCAAACAAAGTAGCCGGCTCTTCAGACTCAGTAGCCCAAACTAGTACCATTAGTACCCCCGCCGGTGATGTATAGACTAGCACTGAATGAAGCTCTAGCTCCCTGCCTGAAATGCATCAACAGTATTACTATCACTTTTGTAAATCAACAAAATCTTTAATAAACAAATAAAAGGGGGAGGGAGGAAATAGGGGGAAAAACAGTACTACTATAATGAATGTGATCCAATGTGTTCCAACTCTTTTGTAGCACCATATAGAATAATTTCACATATCCCAAATATCAATTTACCAAGGAGAGAACATTTTTTTTTTTTTTTGCTAATGAGATGTTTCTAAAAAATAATGCTTGTATGTAGATATTTTGGAAGTATATTCTTTAGAGGGGCTGGACCTAGATTTCTAGGAGACAAAAAAGGCAAAGACTCTTTTTTGGGGGGCGGGGGGTGCCGTAAGCATTTTCTTAACTTAATGAATCACCAAGAAGTTCTGGTATTTCTAAATACCTGTCTTAATACAGAAATATAACAACATAAGCACAAGTGAGTCAGCTCCAAGATCAGAGTGCGCAACAAACAAGAAAAACAATTCAATAAGGACCAGGTGCGCAGCCTGGGAGTCATTTTGGACTCACAGCTGTCCATGGAGGCGCAGGTTAACTCTGTGTCCAGGGCAGCTGTCTACCAGCTCCACCTGGTACGCAGGCTAAGACCCTACCTTCCCGCGGACTGTCTCGCCAGAGTGGTGCATGCTCTGGTTATCTCACGCTTGGACTACTGCAACGCGCTCTACGTGGGGCTACCTTTGAAGGTGACCCGGAAACTGCAATTAATCCAGAATGCGGCAGCTAGACTGGTGACTGGGAGTGGCCGCCGGGACCACATAACACCGGTTCTGAGAGATCTGCACTGGCTCCCAGTACGTTTCCAAGCACGATTCAAAGTGTTGGTGCTGACCTTTAAAGCCCTAAACGGCCTCGGTCCTGTATACCTGAAGGAGCATCTCCACCCCCATCGTTCAGCCCGGACACTGAGATCCAGCGCCGAGGGCCTTCTGGCGGTTCCCTCATTGCGAGAAGTGAGGCTACAGGGAACCAGGCAGAGGGCCTTCTCGGTAGTGGCGCCCGACCTGTGGAACGCCCTCCCATCAGATGTCAAAGAGATAAAGAATTACCTGACATTCAGAAGACATCTTAAGGCAGCCCTGTTCAGGGAAGTTTTTAATATGTAATGCTGTATTGTTTTTAACACTGATTGGGAGCCGCCCAGAGTGGCTGGGGAAACTCAGCCAGATGGGCGGGGTATAAATAATAAATTATTATTATTATTATTATTATTATTATTATTATTATTATTATTAAAGAGGCACAAGCAGGTTGTTAAGAGACCATCTCAAAGAAATGGGAATGAGCTGTTTTTCATAGATTAACACTGCAATCCAAATCGCCTTTATGCTGGAAGAAGAAGAAGAGAAGAGTTTGGATTTGATATCCCGCCTTTCACTCCCTTTAAGGAGTCTCAAAGCGGCTAACATTCTCCTTTCCCTTCCTCCCCCACAACAAACACTCTGTGAGGTGAGTGGGGCTGAGAGACTTCAGAGAAGTGTGACTAGCCCAAGGTCACCCAGCAGCTGCATGTGGAGGAGCAGAGACGCGAACCCCGTTCCCCAGATTACGAGACTACCACTCTTAACCACTACACCGCACTGGACATGTGGGCGAGATGGTTTGATTGGCAGAGGTGTCCCTCTAGCCAGGTCTGCTAATCTCTGGGGCCAGGGCAGAATGAGTGGGTGCAGGATCCACTGTACCTGAGCTGGCCCTGCTTCTCTCACACAATGGCATCATCAAGCCCAAGTCAGGCCTGATCGCTGCACCAGCTCAGTGGGTAAATAAAATTGTTTGCCTACCTCACCCCTTTTCCAGGCGTGAGTGGCAGAACTGTGGATGTTGGTGGCCCACCACCATTAAATTTGGTTGCTCCCTGGGCGGGGTTTCTATTGCAGCCAAGAGTAGCCTGGCCATAAACAGAAAAGCAAGAAAGGGAGAAGATTGAATAAAACTGAAATGCAGAAAACTCAGCAAAGAATTTCTGGGCATAAATACTTAGGAAGAGGAAGCTGATACCACTAAATTGGGTTATTGCCAAGAATTTTAAAAATTCAGAAGAATAACACATCCCCTACAGGCCAGAGAAATGCTGCTGTTAGCAATGGGGCAAATTCCAACAAGATGAGCCTTGACTTGAAAGTTGTGTCTAATCCCTCAAATTCCCAACTACTTAGATCAGAACTAAAAAGTTAAATAAAGCTGCAGTCCTCAGACTAGCTCCACTGAACACTGACTTGCTTCTGAGTAGACATGCACAGGGCTGTGCTGTTGCGTTCTCATTGAACATGAGTAATGTTATCCTGTATACTGTTGAGAATTCATTTCCACGTATTATCAGAAGAATCTCAGATGAACTTTATCATGAGAAGCAATAAATGTTTGTCTTTTCAGAAGCATTGCTGAAATCACTGGTAAACCTCAGCAAGTTATTTTGGACTACATGGCTTCAAGACTTCAACCATGAAACTACTATGGAACAGATTGTTTCACTTATTTCTATTCTGAGGGTCTTAATCTTTTTCTCAGTTTCTAAGGCGTTGGCAAATAAAGCATATGTCCTTCTGTCACCCAGTCTTAGAGAATATTTATTTGCAGGGAGGAATCCTGCTAGCTCACTTACCGATGGCAAAGATTGCCCCTTGTGCAAGCTCTGCTGACACGTCAGTGCAGTAATCTCTTAGTTCCTCCAGTATCTGTGGCACATTTTCATCGTTCACCAGCTTGCACAAAACCTCCATTTTCTGGCACTTGATATAATGCGGTTCTGAATATGAGCAGAAGAACTTCTTGTAGTGGCTACTGAAATGGCCGGGAAGGCTGTCTAAGATCTGGCGCACATGACACAAGGCAGTGAAACAGAGTTCCCGACTCTCAGAGGTGCAAGCAGACAGGAGCGGGCCCTTCACTCTCACCAGCACATCTTCCTGCACGTGCGGAAAGTCTCTGGCCAGCACTAAGAAAAGTTTCGTGGCAGCCATCACCACACTGGAGCTGCTACTCTTGAGATATCCATCCAGCAAGTTAAGGATGTCAAAGAGCTCTTCTTCAGAGCGGGGATTGTAGCGCAAGAGGAAAGTCAACACTTCACTCTGTCCCCACTGGTCTAGGTCAGGCATCCTATCAAGAGAAGAAACCCAAATCAGTACACTGGCTATTGGAATTGCTAATTGCAATACCTTCGCTTGGCTTCCACAATCTTCCAGCCAATTATTTCCTAGACTTGCATCTTTACCCACCACTTGTAAGGCAGAGTCTGAGAGACCTGCTGGAAAACTAATTCTGCACTTCCACATTACTTTACAATTTAGGCGTGCAAAAATAGGAGTCTCAACTTATCTGCTTGTTATGTTTTAATTAGAACTAGAGGTTTTCTGTAGCAGGTGTGACAACTACTCTTCCTTCCCTAAAGGGAACTGAAAAGGAGAGAGGGTAAAATAGGTTGAAGAGTTTGGTGGATACCAAAATAACTGCTGCTAATAAAAAACAGGGGGAACTGAGTAGGAAGGAACTGAAGGCAAGGCTGGCTTTTCTGCTCAGTCATCCACATGTTCAACTCTGATTGGTCTTGCCTAGCAGAGTGAGTGGGAGAAGGAATCCATTCATAGAACCCCTTCTCCACTGCAGAGAACTCTCTTGCAATATAAAAAAACCCCGAAACACCACACAAATATTTAACAGAAATAACATAATTAACCCAAAATATTAAGATTTGGGTTTTCAGAAGGCAAAATTATTGGATGGAAGACTAAGATTCCATACCTATATGCCCTCATGAGATGAACTAAGAAAAAGGTAAGAGTGATTTAGTAGCCTTCGATACTGATACTTGTTAGTTTCACACCCATATACTTGCACAACACATTTAAGTGCAAGAAACTGTGGGGAAGGGCATAAGAAAGTAATGACTCACATGCTTGAAGAAAACCTTCATAGGAAAATTCTAGAATTATTTTATCATTACATTACTAGCATCAGATTATAAACGGCATCTCAAAATCCCCCCAAGATTCAAACGTAGGTTCAAAATAATGCTTCCCCCCCCCCAGCTAATATCCAATCATTCATTCCTAGCAAGACCCACAACAAGCAAGTTCTCAGTGCTGTACCTGCCATTTCCCAAACTGGATTGCCAACCGAGTATTATTCAGCAGAATTAGAATTTGCAAGGTAACCATCCATTTCCCTTAACCACCCATTTCCCTTATGTAAAATACATATGCCCTTTTATAAATGATCCACAAGGTGGCTTACTTCACACACAAAAACATACACTAGCACAAATGCACAGCAACAACACAATTCATACACATTTCCGCAACTTCACACAACAAGAGAAGGGCCATAGCTGAGTGACATACCAACGTCACCAATTGCTGGGCAGTTGACTTCTGCGAATCTACAAGCAAAGCACAACAGACTTCACAAACTGTTTGGGGGAAGAACCTACCTGTTGAGAAGATGGTGGGCAATGGGTTTGTTGATGACAACTCCTCCTTCGTGTGCCAGGATCTCCTCTAGCGCCCTCAAACAATTCACCACTACAATAGGATCCTGGTCACGAAGCAGACTATATAGCTCATTAACTAGTGCGCCATCTGTAAAAAGCATGGAAATTAGAGAATTTCCCCAACTCTAATGCAATAATCATCTGCCTAGGAGAGTGCCTCTTGCAAGCAGTGGTGGTGTTATGTGCATGCACATTTAACAAAATAACTCAACCCTCTCAATAGCATGCCAGCTTCTTGCAAAGTACTGCTACCAAATACAGGGCAAATACATTCTTAAAGTGGTATCTCGCCTCCAAGGGCTTTGGGCTCAGTGAAACTATGCCACAGCAGTCATGCTGCGGTCTCTGCATTACAGCACCAAAATGACATGCTCCCGTTTTTATTCTTGTGTGAGTCTGGGAAAAATTAAATAGACTGAAAAATAAGCATGCATATTTACCCACTTCGCAGTCCCCTTGCAGTTTCTGCATCTTTGCACATCCGAGGACAGCGACTCTCCTTACATAGGAGGCTTTGTCTCGCAAACCATTCAAGATTGGCTGTTGGATATACTCCTGTATGCTGGGCATCCTAGGAATATTAAAGGGCCATCATGTTCCACCTCCTCCTAAATCCTTGTTTGTGTATTTTATGTTACTCCACAACCTGCCATTCATTACATTAACAGACACTACTGCTTTGCAACAGGCTTCCAATAGTTAGATAAGACAAGGAAATGGACTTCTGACAGCTAAAAACTTTGGCAGGATTTGGGTAACACTTGTAATGTACTAAAAACTAAGGTAAATATGGATTAGTTTAAGAAAAATAGAGGAAAATATATGATGCAGTTGAAAAAGATTGAAAATAGAAACCATGGAAGGGTGGAGGGAAGTCTTAAGGATTTGGGAAATCCTAAATGTTGATGATTATGTCTAATGTTTTAATTTAAATGTGTAGTGTAAAACTGAATAAAAAAGATTTCATTTTAAAAAAAGGAGATGGGACTTCTGTTCTATGCACAAACCACTTTAAAATGGCTTCAGTCAGCTGAAGAGAAAAGTCACCCCAAAGTACTACTTCTCATGTTAATTCCTTCTCTTTCCACACTTTATTGCATAGTAAGCATTTATAATCCTGAAGCCCCTTGTTGCTTAATAAGATGCAGCTGGCGGTACAATTCCACAAAGCTGATTTAGCTAGACCAGCCCAACAAAACCTTGTAATTAAAGTGGTATCTAATCCCTGGCAAACAGAGCAGTGAACTGTGGCACCAGAAGCCCTCCCTCGTGATGACACAAAGCGCAGTGTGGGAATGTACCTCCTTTCCATTCATCAAGCATTGGATCTGCATCCCAGAACTAGTGAGAGGACCATATTTATGCTCATAAACTTAAGACTGGTCATGCTTAGGGGCTCGTGTCATTAAGCCACAGGGATGAGGAAGCCCAGGCCCACAGGCCTCTGTATCTCAACCTAAGGACTCTCCCCAGCCACACCCTTCAGCAGCCCTACTTTGCACCATGCTCAAGTGTTTCTGCCTGGCTGGAATGTGCCCTTGAACACAGACAAGACTTCTTGCTTGTCTGGATATAGGAAAGTGGGATGTGTGTGTTGAAACTAAGCTATGTACAGAGGTAAAATTAACAATCATTGCTCGGCCTACTTTTGCTTCTTGTCTGGGGCATGTGGCCCCAGGAAAGTTTCCCAGAAGGAAATGTGGTCCTTGGGTTGAAATAGATTTCCCACTCCTGAATGACACAAGTTCTATTCCCCATGCCTGTAGCGAAGGCCAAAACAAGCAGCACCACTCCACTTAGAGTTTTGTTACCTGAAACTGCACATGCTTCGCAAGGCGAGGCCTCTAACCATAGGGTTGGGGTCTGAGCAGTCTTTGCAAAGGGTGTTGATAGCTAAAAGAGCCAGATCGGGCTTCAGAGGAGCATATGTGCACATATACAAGTACACTAGCTTTTTCTGAACAATATCGACTGTGGCACTAGCTTTGACCATCTCCATAAACACACTGGACACATCTACACCTTGGGTCATATGCCTGCAAATAAGAGATAAAGTATTTAAGCACAGCATCTATGTATTTATTATCAGTTAAAGCATTTGTATACCACTTAATTGTTAGAGTTTCTAAGTGGTTTACATAAAGTATCAGCCTACTTTAAACTCCTAAGATATAACAATAACGGCAAGAGACAATAAGATATAACAAGAATGGCATCAGACAATATATAAACTGTAACCAGTTCTTAATCACAAGAGAGCAGCAAGTTTAGCAGGTAAAATTCCAGGAGAGAAAAGGTTTACCTGCATTTGGCCTAATGTTATAAATCAATTTGCAATCCATGTCTCGATCTCTGCATCACAAAACCAAACTAATAGTGCAATCTAAGCATATCTATTCAAAAATAAATCCTACTGAATTCAATGCAGTTTACTCCCAGGTAAATGTGATTAGGATTGCAGCCTAGGGCTGCATCCATTAAAGGACAGTTTCTGCAAATTGAAGAAATTGGCAATATGCTGTTTGAAAGGGTATAATGAAATCTTAAAAGCCAGAAAGGGACCCAAACAGAATCTCCAGTAGTTGGGGTGAGTTTCAGGGCTGTACATATCTGTCTCTTTTTAAGAACAGGAGAAGTAGAATTATGCAAAATAAGAATTATATGCAAATATAATGTATAACCTCAAGGTTAGATTACTGCAATGCATTATATGTAGGGCTGCCTCTGAAAGTTCGTAAACTTCAGCTAGTGCAGAACTCAGTGGCCAGGTTGCTCACCGGAGCAAGATAGTTTGAGCATATTACACCAATCCTGGTCCAACTGCACTGGCTACCAATTAGTTTCCAGGGCCAATTCAAACTGCTGGTTTTGACCTATAAAGCCTTAAACAGTTCAGAACCGCAATACCTCAAGGACCACCTCTTCCCATATGAACCTACCCGGATCCTGAGATAATCTTCTGAGGCCCTTCTTCGTGTGCCTCCTCCTCGAGAGGTCAGGAGAGTGGCAACACCAGAACGGGCCTTCTCTGCAGTGGCTCCCCATCTGTGGAATGCTCTCCCCAGGGAAGTTCGCCTGCCGCCTTCATTACACACCTTTAGGTGCCAGGCAAAAACATTCTTTTTTAACCAGGCCTTTGGTTGATTTGATTGACATCCTATGCCCTTTTAAAATGTGGGGTTATTGGGTTGTTGTTTTTATTCTGATTATGTATTTTGTGGTTTTATATTAAGATTTTATTTTGTGAACCGCCCTGAGACCTCTGCGTATAGTGCAAATTCACTGCGTATAGTATAAATTCAATAAATAAATCATCATCATCATCACTGTGTTCAGTGATATTTCACATGAACTTTGAGGCACATATGTGCAGAATTTTTATTTGTTTTTTAGAGCATGGACAATATAACTTAGTCCATGACAGAGTGATAAGAATAGGGAACTAGAAGACAAACAGAAAAAGGCAGTTGTGCTACCTTGTACAAGGTCTTCACCCTCTGATCAGGTTTCTGTTTCATTTCCAAGCAATGGGTGAGGTTAATTTCTGTGTTGGGGCTGTATTTTTTATTTATTTAAATAATTTAAAATACTGCTTAATACTACCAATTCTTTCGTTTCCATTTCCGTTTAATTAGTAATCTGCATTTGGCTGTTTTAATTGGCTTTTTTGTATGAGCCTACTAACCAATAAGGCAACAACAACAGCCTTACTAGGGTTCACAAGATACTCAGTTCATACACATCTGAGCAACTAAAAGCACCCAGCATTTTGGGAGCCCCAACTACAATGCCCAAGTAGTAGCAGTCCAGGCCACAGACCTGATCACTCGCTGGATAACATTCCTGTAGCGGAGACGGTCAGTTTGCACATGAGGGTTAGACAGTGCTCTCTTCAGCTCCTTCACTGTATCCTCTGAGCCTAAGTATGGCATCTCTGATGGGCTCCTAAACACCTAGGGAGAAAAGACTGTGGAGAAATCTGTAGTAAGAACATAGAAAGAACCCTGCCAGGTCAAACAAGGGGCCTAACTTGGTACAGCAACCTGTTTGTCACGGTGGCAGAAGATAAGGACAACAGCTCTCTCCTACTATTGGGAAGGGCTCTGGCTTAATGATAGAGCACATGCAAATGGTGCCAGATTCGATCTCCAACATCTCCTGGTAGATAACTCTGTTTGAAACTCTGGAGAGCTGCTGCCACTCAGTATGTAGATGATATTGAGAAAGATGGACCAACTGTCTGCCTCAGTAGAAGGCAGTCTCTTATGTTCTCAACAAGACAAAGTCACACAGGGAGCTTCACAGAGTGGTTTTTAACCCTGGCCTCCTAGGTTCTAGTCCATGAAATATCCTTCCACATTCTGGGAATCAGTCTTAGAAGTAAGACGGGTTGGAGTAATCGTGAGCCAGTTGGGAGTGCTAAACCAGGACTGGGCAGATCTAGGTTCAAGTCCCTACTCATCCAGGAAGCTCACTGGGTGACCTTGGGCCAGTCACACTCTCTCAGCCTAACCTACTTTGCAGGGATGCAAAGATTAAATGTGTTTTGGGGGGAGTTAATGTTCTGGTTTTGTTCTTTTTATTTGTGCTTTTACCCTGCAGTTTTATCTTGTGAACCTCCCTGAGATCTTCGGATGGAGGGTGATATATAAATGTAATAAAAAATGGAGAATGCGTATGCTGCCATGAGCTCCTTGGAGGAAAGCTGAGGTGTAAATGCAGCATGCAATAATAAAGAAACAAAACAATGTTCTCCTGCAACTGGCCCTCAGAAGTACCGCAGATGCCATACAGCCAAAACATGGCTACTAGTTCTATCGCCCAATAATTTGCAGTGGCTCCCCAGGGTCTGTCGCAGCACTACCTAGGGATTTCAGGGTTTCGCCATGGGACCCTTTTGTGCGTAAAGTGTGCCTTGGGCTAGCGCCCTTCCCCGCGCCCGGAAGCCTAGCAGTTCCAGCGCAGCAGTCAACTTGCAAGGCCCTGGGCTTTGCCGGAGAGAAGGAAGGAAGCAGCCGCCAGGTGGGGCGGGAGTCGGGACATCGGCTCCGGCCAGGGTCGTCGCTCGATTTCCCCACGTACCTTGGCGCGAGTCCCGCCCGCCCTCGGCCGCTCAGTCTCGCACCGACCAACAAAAAGGGGCCGGCATCTTCCTGGTTCTCGCCCGACTCCTTCCGGGTTTCGGCCTCCAGGAGCGCCGGGTTAAAGCGTCGGCGGGAACGAGCGCGAAGTCGAGCGGAGGAAAGCTCGCTTGCACTTTAAACCACGCTGGCTTCCTGCCTTCTCACGCTTTGAAAAAGGCTCCTGTGTTGGAAGTGCCCTCAAGGCGAGAAAGAAGCAAGAGTTCCTCCCTTGTAAAATGCCAACCTGTGTTGGTCTAGGCTTTAGGAAATAAAAGGGAGCGGAACGGCACAGTGATGCCTAAACTGGGCGCGTTAGGCGGGTGGAAACTAACGCTTCAAGAAAGAAGCATATTCCCTTGTTGTTGTTATTACCATCAAGGATAGTAAAGCCACAGCTATACTAAAACTCTGCAATTTCTCCATTGTTCCTTACAGGCAGCTGCTCCCTCCTTGCCCTCCCAGAGGGGACCCGTCCCCCAAAATAGCCAAGGGAGTTCGCCTCCAGCCAGCGGAATTCCCAGCCAGATTTCTTTTACGCACCGAGTAGCTGAACAAACGGCTGCTCGGTAATAAATGCGCATCTACTCCTGCGCGCGTCCCCAAACTGTAGGACACGGGGCGTTTGCTTCCTAGCAAGCCGGTCTCCACCAGCACGTGGCGCAGTCCTGTTTCCGTTTCGCAGGAAGCGCTGTGTTTCTACGAATACCTTGGCGCCTTGGGAGCGGGAGAGTTGTTTTGATTTCTTCGGCGGGAAGATCCGACGGTGCAGAAGGAGATCCGAACGGCGGGGAGCCTGGCGATCTTCCCTGCAAGCAAAAATGAAAGCAGCCCTCCAGTACCGGCGCTCCGGTCCAACCCGCTGACTGCAAAGCATTTTAGCAACGGGAGGGAGAGCCCGTTCCCTTTCCCTGCTCTCTGTGCCAAAGGCCTACAAAGTAGCACAGTAAGCTCCCTTTACTCCTCGCTACAATTTTTGGTTTTTGGGGTGGGAGACAGGACCGAGATTGCTCCGGAGCGAAGTGGGCAAGCGTTTCTGGGACCGGATGTGAAACGTGTATTATTTTATTAAAATGTATGCACTGCTTGCTTGTAAAAAACAGAACCCTCAAAGCCGTTTACAAAGATAATATTAACAATAATTTAAAACTTTGGGAAAGTTACAAGAGGAGACTAAAAAAAGATTAAAACTTTCTTAGCAGCTGGGTAGGTTTGTATAAATAGAAATGTTTTTAGCAGGCGCTGAAAAGAGTACAGTGAAGGTGCCTGCCTGGTATCCATAGGCAGGGAGTTCCAAAGGGTAGTAGGTGACCTTTGTACAATCACTCCAGTAAAGTACCTTCCTGTAATTTTAGAGTCCCCCTTGCAACTATCCTGCTTCCTCATCTTACCTGCTGTTGCTTCTCAATCCAAATTGTTAGGCCGTCATACTAAAGGTAAAGGTAAAGGTACCCCTGCCTGTATGGGCCAGTCTTGACAGACTCTAGGGTTGTGCGCTCATCTCACTCTATAGGCCGGGAGCCAGCGCTGTCCGCAGACACTTCCGGGTCACGTGGCCAGCGTGACAAGCTGCATCTGGTGAGCCAGCGCAGCACACGGAACGCCGTTTACCTTCCCGCTAGTAAGCGGTCCCTATTTATCTACTTGCACCCGGGGGTGCTTTCGAACTGCTAGGTTGGCAGGCGCTGGGACCGAGCGACGGGAGCGCACTCCGCCGCGGGGATTCGAACCGCCGACCTTCCAATCGGCAAGTCCTAGGCACTGAGGCTTTTACCCACAGTGCCACCCGCGTCCCAGGCTGTCATACTAGTTTGTATCAAAGTTCTATCCTATGGAGCTCATATTCTTATAACCTTATCTGCCAGTCCTCTTCCCACCCTTTCTCATTCTCACAGTCTGGCCTGAAGGATGTGGTAGCTACCAAAGGTAGCGGTTTGTGACTCATTTGCATCCTGTTGCGTTGGATGAGTTTTAGTTGGTAACGCTTGAGGATGTGAACAAGATGCTTGGTTTGTTCCGAGCAACCACTTGGCTCCTTTGCCCTTTTGCCCCTCGTGGCTGATAAAAAACTAGCAGAGGGAGCACACGTGTCTGGGGCAGTTGATGAATGCCTCCTTGTGAGAGAGGGAAGTCCCTGCCTGCTTGAAGGAGGCAGTGATAAAACTACGCCTTAACCTCTCCTGAATTTAGAAAATTAAGTAATTACCAGCTGCTAAAATTTAGGACTTCTGAATACATTTAAGGATAAGGTTGTAAGCACCACTATCCCAACCCCTGTCTCTCTTTTTATCTCTCTATTTGTGAATTTTTATATTCCTGTTAAAACATGTATCTCAGTTTTTATTTCTTGTCAATCCAGTTCTAAGGCCGTTAGTAGTTTTATTGATGCCCCCATCCACCCTTGACTTTTCTGAGGTGGTTTTTGTTTGTTTTTGGTATTCAGAATATCCCCCTTTCTTTTAACAGGAGCTGGACTGATGAACGGAACTCTCATCGCAGGCACACCCATTGCGGTGGATTTTTGGAATATCAGAAAAGCTGGGAGGGCTCGTTTGTTCTTTCTTTCTCACATGCACAGTGACCATACAGTGGGGCTTTCCAGCACGTGGAACCGACCTATTTATTGTTCTCCGGTTACTGGTCGAATTCTGCATCTTAGACTGAAGGTAGATCTTTACACACACGTGTGCGATCTTCCACCACTTTAACTTAGGGGATGCCTACAGTTGACTCTGCCATGCCTTCATTCTGTTTTTAGGTGGCTGAAAAATGGATCCACCCTCTGGAAGTTGGAGACAGCCATGTCCTGGCCTTAGATGAGATGCAGAGAGAGACTATGACTGTGACCCTGATAGATGCTAACCACTGTCCTGGATCTGTCATGTTCCTTTTTGAAGGTTACTTTGGTGTCATCCTTTACACAGGTATGTTGATGAGAGACATCTAACATTTTCCTCTGTGCTTTTTGCTACCTCTTTAATTTGTTTCTCAGCACAAACACCTTGCCTATTTCCAGATGTTATTTTTAAAATTACTTGCTTATATAGATATGAAATACGCACAGAGAGATAGATAGAACATGGAACATGGAACCAAGACATGGTTTCCAGCTAGGTAGCAAGCAGACCTTAGTTCCAGCAAGGTGCTGGCCTCATGTGCCTTCCATATCCTGGGACCGGTAGCCATGTTATTCTGTTGAGAAGTCGGGGGCTGGACAGAAAAGGAGGAGTGGTGGAGACAGCCTCCCATCCTGACCCTTCCAGGGAAGAGGAAGAGCAAGACAGTATAGATTTACGACAGTGGTTTGCAGCAGGTCACAGCTCAGAGGCAGATGAGGGAGAAAGTTTCTTACAGCCCTTTTTTTATTTCAAACTTTACAGAGAGAGGCTATAGAACCCAGCCTTGTGGATAATGGGGTTGTTCTGAGTGAATCTCCACCACCCCCTTCTCTCCCACTTCCTCATTCATCATCATCACCACCTCTACAGGTGTTGCTAAGTGCCCTCTGTCTTTGAGCTCTTTGCTCTCCTACTTTTAAGGACCACCGGGTTCTGGGAGATGGTGGGTCTGGAATGCTTTCTAGTGACAACGTGTCAGCCAGCTGCTGCTCTGGCTCTGCCTGCTCCTCCTCTATATTGATATATTGCCCAGGCCTACTAGCCACACATGGTTAATAATAATTACTATTATTTTCTTTTTTATACCCCACCTATCTGGTTGGGTTTCCACTCTGGTTGCTTCACAAGGGGGAACAAAGCAATAATTTTAGACTTGAAATTTGTATAGAAACAGTTAATAATAAACTCTGCTGCAGCAATGTCTTCCACAGTAACCAAAGAAGCTGGCTTTGTCCTTAGCTTAGTCCTTTGGAACTTTAACCGTAATTTCCATTTTAACCCTTCAAGTGGCTTTCCCCTGACGGGTATGTAACATCCGTGTCTCACCAGGTGATTTCCGCTACACTCCCAGCCTGCAACAGGAACCAGCTCTGAAGAACTCAAAGCTTATCAGCAGCCTCTACCTGGACAATACCAACTGCCACCCCGATATTGTCATACCATCCCGGCAAAAGGCCACTGAACAGATCAAAGAGGTGATCAGAGCCCACCCCCATCACCAGGTTAAGATTGGTAAGCAGTCCTAATAGGTTTGGAAGACGTTTCTTAAACTGGGTGAGGAACTCAAGGCCTTCCAGGTGTTGCTTAACTATAATTCGCATCCCTGATCTTTGGCCATGCTAGCTGGGGCTGATGGGAGCTGGAGTCCAGGAACAGGTTCTCCATCCCTATGTTGGTTAAGGCACGGTTTCAAAACTACTGAATAGAAAATAGAAGAACAGGGTGGCTAACACACTGGAATTTTCAATGGCTGTTCAGAAAGGAACACAAGTATGGACCTCATGCAGCGGTTCCCAAACTTTCTCCCCCACAGACCACTTGAAATTCGCTGAGGGTCTTTATGAACCAATTCAAGATTTTTCTGCCTGTTGTAGCAATTGCAATTTGCTAGGCTAAATGCTGTACGATTTTGTATTTTTACAGACATTCCACAGACTACCTGGATTTGTGGACTGCTGGTGGTCCTTGGGCCACAGTTTGGGAATCCTTAATCGTAGGACATTAAAGAAATCTTACCTTTTTCAAGTGAGGTTTACAAGCACATCTCCCCCAAATTCATATGTGAAAATCGATCCTGTACAATGAATTACTCTGAAGGATGTGAATCCATAAAATCTGGATGATAAATTCATAGCTGGGTTTAGTAGCTCAAGGATCGTTAACCACTGGGGCAGGCACTCACTTGGGGACAGGGTAGAATTACTTGGGAAATGTACACACTATACCTTTAAACCATGTACATTCCTGCAATGAATTCTGGGCACTGTAGTTTAAGGGTTGCTGGGAATGATTACAGTGGTACCTCAGGTTAAGTACTTAATTCGTTCCGGAGGTCCATACTTAACCTGAAAGTGTTCTTAACCTGAAGCACCACTTTAGCTAATGGGGCCTCCTGCTGCCGCTGCGCAGCTGGAGCACGATTTCAGTTCTCATCCTGAAGCAAAGTTCTTAACCCGAGGTAATATTTCTGGGTTAGAGGAGTCTGTAACCTGAAGCGTATGTAACCCCGAGGTACCACTGTATTCTCTGAGAGGTAAACAATAGCGCCTAGAATTCTTGAGGAAAAGATTGTGTTCAAAATGTGCTTTAAAGATATAGTGTATACACAGCCTTGAACTCCAGAGTAACAGCTAAGCTGCTGCTGTATCAGAAGCCCTGAGATTAAGGTACTATTAGCTGCTGAATAAACTTCACTGTGCCTCATGCCGCCTGGCCTTTGAAATGCTTACAGTTCTTTGTCCTCTTCTAGGTACTTATAGTTTAGGAAAAGAGTCGCTGTTGGTGGAACTGGCCAAGGAATTTGGCACCTGGATTGTGGTAAGTCCCCAGAAACTGGAACTTATGAAACTGCTGGAGATGGAGGATGTGTTCACCTCTGAGGAAGGAATGGGTAGGATTCATGCTGTGGATTTTTCAGAAATCCGCCAAGCAAATATGAATTGCTGGAACCAGAGCCATCCGACCATAGCTGTTCTCCCTACCAGCCGGCCGCTGAAGTTCCAGCACCCTGACATCCATGTTGTTCCCTACTCAGACCACTCATCTTTCCAAGAGTTGCTGGAATTTGTAGCTTGGCTAAAGCCCTGCTCTATAATCCCAGTGGTAAAGAAAGAAGAATGTCAGATGTATTTCCAACAATACTTGACAGCTAAAAACTGCACACCACTGGAGTCCAAAGTCCCCGAATCAGTGAAAATATTCATGCAGCAAGGAAACAGTAAGTGGGAAAGGCCCTCCAAACAGCTGAAACTGAGTATCTCTCACCATGTACCCAAAGGGGTTTGCTTTGACCCCCCAGAAATATGTAGCAGTGAGAGTGAAAATGGCTGTGATGCAGAGGTTTCCCAGCAAAGCTGCCCAGAGCCCATGGAGAAAACTGTCCCTTGCTCTCAATCTGGCTGTGTTGAGGAGGAGCCAAAAGACATAATGGCAAAACAAGAAAACCTTGAGAGCCAGAGAGCAATAACGTCTGAATCTCCGACATCCTCCAAACTTCAGCTGAAGGGCAGTGGTGTCAATCAGTGTCAAAAATGCCAGGCAACTGTGACACTGAAACACACAAATACATTGTCCTGGTTTGAAAGGGATGCAGAAAGAACGCTTTGTTCCTCTGTAGGCAGTGAATGTATGGGGAATCTGGCCTTGGAGAACCATGTACCCTCAGCATCACATGCTGCTCAGATTGATACACATGACCCGTTCGCCTCTCCAGCAGATGTAAAATTCCAGCCTGTCGATGAACAGGCTCCCCAAGGTCTCCTTCAGGAATATGATTTATCTCCACTCAACATCCGAAAGCAACTTTCTCTCCAACACTTTGACTGGCAAGTAGATAACTACTTGAAAAGGAAAAGACACAAAATGGAATAACAAGGAAGGCAAATCTGCAATTGGAATAGCAGAACTAGCAGCAGCCGGTGCAAGGACATCTGCTAATGCAAAAGGGCTTCTCTCAGTTTCCCCCCCTCCCCAAATTGGCACTGGGAGGTGAGGAGAACCCCCATAACAGTGTGTGGGGCAGGGGAGGGGAGGGAGAAGCAGAAATGCTTGCAATGATGGGAGCGATCTCCTTGACACTACTTTGAATTCCACCCACTGTTGTTTTCTAGTAAAGTTTATTTTCTTCTGAATTAAAAAAAAAAAAACTGCAAAACTCCAGTAGTGTATGGTTGGTATATAAATTTCAAGATAGGACAGTTGTTTCCTCCTGAACACTGCTGGGGGAAGTGGTCTCATACTTTATACAAAAAGTTTTATTGCCCATAAGAGACACCGGTAAAATCAGTGTTAAACTTCTGCATCCACATTTGAGGCTTTGCTCTTGGGGGTTATCAACATAATGATCAAAGCCAGTGTGTGCTCTTATCTTTACCTTAGCCTTAATCCATTGGCAACAGCAGAATATTGTATAAAAGCTTTATAGTGTGTGTGGGGGGGGTAACCTGTTGGGTTTTACCAACAAACCATGGGTTTTTACAAGGGTCAGGAAGGGAAAGATCCACACCGTGTTAGCGAGGGGAGATCATTTCCCTAGCATTCCTTCTGACAGTAAATAAAGCTGGTGAGTACCACCACAGAATCGGGGGGCGGGGCAGCACTTACTGCGCCTGAGCCACACATCTCTCCTGGGAGTGATGTTGTGGCTCGGGCACCTGCAGGCTCTACAGCTGGGGGGGCGGGGCGGCGGGTGTACTCCCAGCAGGTTCCATGTTGCTCGAAAAAGCAACGCGGATTTGCAGAGCACCAGAGTGGAACGGGGCCTGAACACTGGAATTCTGGCACGCCCTGCCGCATCTCATGTGTGCCCTGCCCCGGGCACCCAAGTGGCTAACTAGGCCACTGACCAGAATTATAGGCAAAATCGATGCGAAAGAGAATATTTGGGGAAACTCCAAGATTTACAGAAGTACAAAAAATATTTGGGGAGGGGCGCCTAACAGGACGCCCCCCTCTACAAACACCTCCAGTTCATTGGAGGACTGAGAATACTCAAATCACAACAGAATGCTGAGTGTCTTTTGGGGTGGGAGGGGGGTGGAATCCTGAAAACTAGGTGGGCAGGGGAATGGAATACCCCAGAAGAAGAAAACATGATTGTATGGAATACTGAACAGGGGCTCTCAGTACCACATCATTTTGTTGCACATCCGACTCATAACATTTAGAAAATGGTGGGGTATTGCTGGGACTTGTCATCTTCCTTTTTGAGGGCTAGGTGAACACTCCCATGGTTGAGTGGTTCCTTGGAGGAGCACTCAGCCTCTAAAGAAAGTAAAAAGTAAAATTAAAACACTTCTAAAAGGATGGTTTAACAACATACGCATACACACACGTTAAATTGTTTATCACCATGTGTTATCATGGCCAGTGTCCAGGCTTTGCAAGCAGGCTAGGGTTTCTTTCCAGAAGGCATTTGCAAGAGCTATGGTGCACCTACTGGGGGGAAGAACTGCATTTTCCCAAAGACAATTACTAGGAATTTTCATACAACAAAAATCAGTAACAATTTGTTTATTACTTTTTAAAGAAAAAAAACCCCATATTATCTAAGCTCCTTGTGACAGTGGGGTTCTGCATTTGATGTTATCCTTGCCATAACAGGGCCAATAGCGATTTTATGAAACTTGCTTTATTCTTTGGTCTCACTGTGTCCTTTAGAAGGCTCCTGCTTACCATGCCCCTGATAGCAGCACTACTTATAGTACATTTTAAACGACTTACAACAAGCCACAGATTGTTCAGGGGGCTTGTGCATTGCAATCCTCTACAGACTTTCTTAGGAGTTGGTCCCACTGAACTCAGAGATACTTACTTCTAAGTCAGCTTGTATAGGGTCAGGCTGATAACAAAAGTGGCTGCTTCTTTTAGGCATAAATGAGCTGCCTTTCATGTTCACTTCTAGCAGACAGGATTATCAGTTGTCGCGGTCTCCACGTGGGATAATTTATTATGCTGTAGAAGAACAACAGTCTTTGCACTGATAGCCTAAGAAATTATTTGGCCCTGGAACTGAGCTCTGTAGCAGCTCTATAATGTTTCTGTTTCAGAGTTTAAGTCAAATGGAGTGCAGCCATGATTGTTCGTTAGCAAATGGAAGAACCTCCCAGGAGTTCGCCATTACGGGGAGGCCTGTTGGAGCAGATAGTCAGATGGGTTCATTATCTCCTGCTTTCCAGAACTATCCCATCTTCTGGTGATATGCCTAGTGTTTTGCCATGCCCTTGAAAATATGATTTTTCAGAGTTTTGTCACTGCAATGGCTGCAAAATAGCTGCTGGTCAGAAGCCACCTGGCACACTAAAACCCAAGTTTACAGCCCGTGTGCTACAACAGCAGGACAGAACAGTATATATAAACCATCCTTTCTGTCACAAAACCAGAGTGCTTTAGAAAGAGAAAAAGATCAGCAAGAGAGTTGCTGGGAGATAGTAGCATGTCTGGCGTTGCTTGTGGCTGCTTGCTTTCCTAGTACTTGTAGTTCTTTCCCAGAACACCACACCCTGCTGTATGATATCCCTTATGTAATCAGCAGTGGTATTAAAGTAATCATTGCTTTCAAAGCAATGGCAGCTCAGAAATGAAAGCCTCCGATCCCAGCCCAGGTGGGCCCTCTTTAATTACGCCTTGTGGCACTTGGGGAGGGGGAAGCCTGAGGGTTATGAAGGAGTTTTCCTGCCTATTGCTAGCATTTTCCATTGCTGAGTTTCTCACCAGTTTTTAGTGGGTTGCTCCCTACCGCGCACAGTTCATTGAAGGTTTGGCATAGCAGGGCATCTTTTGCAAGAGCTTTTAAAGCCAGTTTTGTAATAAAGTAAATGAGGAAGCTTTCCAAGCTGAATGCAAAAACCACAAATAGGAGAGCATGCAAAATGCAGCTGAAGGTGGGGTGGGTTATGTAAATGCACCTCTGGTGAGTATGTCATAGGTGAGGGTTAGCAGCATCAGAGACAGTGTTTTGCAGGAGTGGGAGATAATTGGTGAGAACCTAATTGAGATCAATTTGATTCTTTTTCACCCAGAAGCAGCAGACACAGAACGCTGTATATGCAGTAGAAAATACATTAGAAAAATGTAAACAGGAATCCTGAAATAATGCAGGGAAACAAAACAAATTATTTGCCTAATTTTTGCTGGAGAAGATGCTGGGAAGATACCTCTGAACCAGTGTTGCCAGGCAGCGCAGCTGGAGAAATATGTCAAATAGATGTGATGAAATATTAGACAAATTAAAAAGTAATGGCATAAACCCCTGTTTTCTTAAAGAACACAACTGCTGGGCTATTAATTTATCATACACAAAAAGCTTTATTTCCAGTGGGTTGGAAGGTATGCAGTGTAACACAAGTCTTAAAATTATTAAAATGTGTTAACAAACATATAGACAGATACGGATTTTCTAAAAATCTTTGATTTACGGACTGAACATTTCTTTATTCCTGCCTTTGGTTTCCTGTTTTTTAAAGTGACAGTTTTCACAGCGCAGGGGAATGGAGTCCCTCAAGGTTCTATATGGCAACTGAAGTTATTTACCTAATTCCTATATTAACCAGGACCAGCGCTGAACAATAAACTGGACAAGTTTGTAGATCACACCAAACTACATATCCAAAAATGCCAGGCACATTCTGAAGATTTCCAAAAGGGTCTCTCCAAACAAGGAGTCTGATGAGATTCAGTGTAAGCTAAATGCCATTTTTACAGATGAGTACTAAATTGGCTATGGCTGTAGGACACTCATTGGAAATGTCAACTTGGTGGCTGCAAAAAAGGAAAGTTGGTGTTTAATAACCCTAGGACCTCAGCACAATAGCACCCTTTCCCCACTTGTGGTTCCCAGCAGCAGGCATTCAGAGGCAGCGACTCCAAAGAGAGTTTACAATCGGATGAAAACAGCAATTTATACAGCAATGCAAAAAGAAACTAAATGCTGAAAATCTAAACTGGCCACAAATAGCTAGAGAGAACAGGTGTGCCTACAGCTATGTTTATTGAGACACATGTGGTAGCAGACTTCACCAACCTGACGTTTTCTGGTATGGCTGAGACTGTTGTGAGTTGTAGAAGAAACTTTTGGAGGGCGCAAGGTTGGTCAAGGCTGCTCAAATGCCATAGGCTGGCTGAGGTGGTAGGAGCCACCAGCCAGAGAAACCCCAGGGGGAGGCTCAGATAGTGGCGTAGCGTGGGTTGTCAGCACCCGGGGCAAGGCAAGTAATTTGCGCCCCCTAACCCTTACCCCCAGATGTTGCGCCCGCTGCGGCCGGCCCCCCCCTGCACCCCCCACACTACGCCACTGGGCTCAGAGCCAGGGGACTGGGGTGGGACAATGATGAGTGGTCAGAGGGAGAAGGAGCAGATTGGGAGGAGGTGGTTTGGAAGCAGAAAAGGTGACAGGAAGAGGCTGCGGCAGAGCACAGTTCATACTCCAAGGCAGAAACCAGGGCTGGAGAGGGTGGAGACAGGAAGGATGCTGTAGAAGCCAAGGAGTCTCAGTCTCTCTCTCCTGCTGCAACCAGTTCCCCTCCCCTCCTGGTCTCCTAGAACATGCCAAGAAATGAAACCAGCAGAGCCTGAAACTGCATGGGAAAGACCCTGGAGAGAAGGAGTCCTAGTGGGCACTAGAAAGGCAGGGAACTTCAGTCCTTGCAGGCTAGAGCTGTGGAATGTTTCCTTGAATAAAGAGTTAACTTCACTGGTCTTGGATGATTTATTATTTTGTTGCTGGCCCTATGTCTGACTCCAACCCTGACATCAAAGGAGAGTGGTTTTCACAAAATAATGGGCGGCACAGATTATACAAGTAACGTGATGTCTCCGAATTTAACATTAAGTAGCAGTTCTGGTCTGCCCATCTCAAAAATCTGCCAGTTGTTTAATTAAACAGATCCACAGTTAAGAACCTATGCATATCCTTAACTGTATTCATTAAATATCCAAGCTTTGGCAGCAAAGTGAAAAACTGGTAGTGTCTGGCCAAACTGACCCCCAGAGTGATGGCACTTGGTTCCAAAGCTGGCAGCTGCTGAAGTAAAGAGTGTATGTTCCTTATCTGCAGTAATGGGACTTGACAGCAGGTGATTGTACATATTGGAAGTTAGATGTTGACCCCTTGGTCCACCAACATCCTTCCTCCCTTGCTAAAGTCACCCTCAGGCGACACTAGTTTTGCCCACCAGAACATTATCGGCTTTAAGAAGACTCAACCTCATTAACAGCCTTGAGCAGATATGAATTTTTTTATCATGTACATGTGTGTGCATGAGCATGCTTGCATGTGCCTATGCACCCAGCACTTTTCTGATCTGTGAAAAGGTGATGCAAATAACTTCTTAGCAGTGTGGCTGTTTTTTAAACTAACCTTTACTTCCCTGTACTGTCACCCTGGAATTATTCTAGTAGTAATACAACAGCAGCAAGGTGTGCTTACTGTTTTTTTTGCTGCTCGTAATTTAGTTCTTTGCTTTTTTATTATTTGTGGACATTGCTCAGAGATCTATTGTTATTGGACAACTGATAAATATTATTCAAGAGTTTTTCATCTTTGGATCTTCCTCTATGATTATACTATATTATATTTTAATTACTTCATGCTGTAATCAGTTTTATTAGGGTTTTTTTAATCTCTCTGTTGCCTTGGGTGACTTTGAGTAGACAAAACTCATTTGTATTCTCAATCATTTTCAAATGAAACGCATCTCTTCTTCTGCAGTCATCTGTGACTCTGGATCTCACTTTTAAAAACAAATAGCTGAGGTTTAGCACTATATCAGAGCATAGGATTGTTGCACTGTGATAACATCCCCTTCCAGGAAAAATCAAATCAGAGCGTTTCTCACCACCACCAAAATCTTTGCCTAATAACAACACGTAACCAGAACATGACTATTGCAGCCGGGAATTAATTCCCAAACTGGTATGATAAAACTGCTACTATGCTATGAGAAATTGATTCTTGAAACAATTGAGGGCTCCTGTACAGCTAAATCATGGGAGGCTGCCCACTGTGTCTCTTTATGAGTTATTGCATTCATGAAAATGTTTCTATTCATTCAGCTCTGCTGGGTGCAGCTATTTATGTTCTCAACTCTAAACCAGACATTCATTTAAATTGCTCAGCAGCTCCCAATGTAGAAATAGAGATTAACCCATCTTTAGAGGAACCCACACCCTCTGTGTGCCTCTGTATGAGTCACTCACCTGGAATTGCCTCTTTCCAGCTAGAAGACATGGCCAGAACAATTTCACACAGAGCCATAGAATAACTGGAAAGGACTTTGGATATCATCTAGTCCAACTTTCTGCTCAATGAAGAAAACTTGCCACTTCAAAATTCACAACAGATGGCCACCACTCCCAGTTTCTGCTTAAATCAGTAGGAAGAAGAGTTTGGATTTGATATCCCGCCTTCACTCCCTTTAAGGAGTCTCAAAGCGGCTAACATTCTCCTTTCCCTTCCCCCCCCCACCTCTGTGAGGTGAGTGGGGCTGAGAGACTTCAAAGAAGTGTGACTTGCCCAAGGTCACCCAGCAGCTGCATGTGGAGGAGCGGAGACGCGAACCCGGTTCCCCAGATTACGAGACTACCGCTCTTAACCACTACACCACACTGGCTCTCCTGGAAGCAGTCTGTTCTACCTGCTCTTGCTACTCCTCTGTTTATCTGAAACGTGCTTCCACTAAATTCTTACCCACTGAGTCTGCTTCACCTTCTGAATGACAGACCTTCAGATATTTAAATAAAATTCTCATGCCTTAATATTCTCTTCTGTCTAGGCTAAACTTGTCCAGCTCTTTCAACCATTACTCAGAGGACCTGGAGTTGTAGCCAATGTTAGTTCTACTCAGAACAAACCCATTGACCCCATTCTTACTAATGTCTCAACAAATGAAACCGATTTTTTTTTTTTTAAAAAAAAAAGGTGTTACGTGGAAAAAAATACGAGAGAGAGACATTGCACATGCCTTTGTAAATCAAGAAAATCTTTAATAAAAATACATTTTTAAAAAAGAGAACAAACCCATTGAAATCAATGCACACAAGTTATTTAGCTTCATTAATTTCATTGAGTCTACCCATTGAAATTAATCTTGGTTTCCAGACCCTTCACCATTTTGGTTCGCACACCTTGTCAACGTCTTTCTTAAAATGTATCATCCGGAACTGGAAGCAGTGGGTGACAGGGGCAAATGGCAATCTCGATTGTGGGCAAGGGAATTACAATAAATTGTTAAGAATGTTCTAGCATCTAATTCCATGTGGGAGGGTTGAGCAAGTTGCTGCCAGTCTTAGTTCCCACATCTGTACAATGGGATTAATAGTGACTTACCTCACATAGCTGTTGTGACAACCATTAGGCAGGAGACTGTAACACAAAGTGATAAATGACAGCCATGAACTGAAGCATCATGTGAATACACATCTGATATCTTCAAACACTTTTACTAAGGAAGCAACCTGAGTTGTGAAGATGTTTCAAGTGTGTCAAGAAATAGGAACCTGGCCTGGGACCTTAGCATGAAGGATGGGTAAACAACAACAACACAGGAAGCTATTTATACCTACACAAACCACTAGTTCATATAGCTCAGCATTGCAAGCACTGACTGGCAGCAGCTCTCCATGGTTTCAGAAGAGATATTTCCAGCCCTGCCTGGAAAAGCCAGGGATTGAACCTGGAATCTTCTGGATCCAAACCAAATGCTCTACCATTGAGCTATAGTCCTTGCAATGCTCTTGGAAGCCAAGCAAATGGCATATAGAATCATAGCATCATAGAATTGGTTGGAAGGGGCCACGAGGGGCATCCAGTCCAACCCATTGCAACGCAGAAATCTTTCACCAAACGCAGGGCTCAAACTCACAACCCTGGGATTATGAGTCTCATACTCTATTGACTGAGCTATCCAGTTGTCTAAAATTGGATCAAGAAAGACTCAACCTATGAAATCCTTCTGTGGGGATGCCAGGAACACAAAATACTGCAAAGTGAGACCTCCATAGAAGATACAGCTTTGAGTTCCCTTTTATCTTTCTTTGCTGCATCAGCAAGGCGAGAATTTGCATCTGTGTTATGACTGTGGCTTTTAAAATCCTTTGGTTTGTTTTAACTTGCATGCCTACTTGTTTCTTTTCTAAAACCCTAACATCAATCTTCCCCCAGGTATGGGCCAATCAATATGGAATTATTTCTCAAATCCTTATACAAAACAATTAACCACTTCGTGCCAGCCTCAGTATGCAAATTTCCAGGTTGAGGCTGCTTAGCCAGGGGTCAGCAAACCTTTTCAGCAGGGGGCCAGTCCATTATCCCTCAGACCTGGAGGGGGGGCAGACTATATTCTGAAGAAAAAAATGAACAAATTCCTATGCCCCACAAATAACCCAGAGATGCATTTTAAACAAAAGGACACATTCTACTCATGTAAAAACATGCTTATTTCCGGACTGTCCGCGGGCCAGATTTAGAGGGCGATTGGGTCGGATCCGGCCCCCGGGCCTTAGTTTGCCTATCCATGGCTTAGGCCAGGGGTCAGCAAGGTTTATCTTGCCTGGGCCGGATCAGTCCTGCTGAGATCCCTCCATGGGCCAGATCTTGTGTGTGCATAAGCGCCTGCGCCCGTGATTTACGGCATCTGCGCGTGTGCACCCATGATTTTCGGTGTCTGTATCTGCACAGACTTGATTTCCAGCACCACAGGCAGCTCAGTTTGGGGGTGGCTTGTGGGCCGGTCAAATGACCTCCCCGGGCCACTTCCGGCCCATGGGCCTTAGGTTGCTGACCCCTGACTTAGACTATTGACACCTCATCCTCTGCTCTTTGAATGCAAAAGAACACCTCACACTTCTTTGAGGAGCACAAGTATAGCTACCAAACCTGGTAAATTACAAGGTTATTCATATCCTTCCACATAAGCACTATTCACGAGAAGCGCTGGCTCAGGCATGCTCTTGAGAATTTTCTTGGCTCGCAGCTCCATCCCCTACCTGTTTGGCCTCTGCCACTTTTATCAGCATTATATAATGAACATGGTGTTACGGAAGGGGGGGGGCATGTCTTCTTCACCTTCTTAGCTACAATATATTTGCTCAATTTCTCTAGGACTCCATCACCCCTCCCCTGTCCTCCATAATCCCTCAAGGTGTCAAGACCCTAATCCTGTCAAATCGCTCTGATCAGCCTTTCCTCCAGGCAATGTCAGGTGGCAGACTATGCATATTTGGGACCATTGTTTTCTCATCCCCAGGAAGTGTTTATCTGTGCATATCTCCAGCTCTGCATATTCCCCCCTCCCTCCTCCATATGTTAATCTGTGTAACCCAACCTCCCTTTAATATATTCATGATGTAATCTGTGTAACCAAACCTCTCTTTAATGTATTCGTGACGTGTTTTGCACTGTATTCTGGAACATGGAGGGAGTTTCAAAAACTCATGTCACCCCTTTCTCACTGTTCAATCTTGCCTTGAACCTGTTGCTCAATAAACTTGGATCTTCTGCTGTTTGCTCCTGTCTCCGGCTGAGCTTATTTTCCTCCGCAGGGACCCACGGACTTAGTCCGATGAGCTGGGTGGCAGAGCAGCCTCGCACCCAGATTTTGCCGTAACAGTTGGCGCCCGAACGTGGGGCATGTGGTTCTCCCGCGTTGCTGACCAGGGGCCCCGAAATCTTCAGCCAGCACCAGGCCTTTTTGCCTGGGAAGATCCTTTGGACCCCTGGCCATCTTCCGGGCGGTAATCGAAAGCCCCAGGAGTTCAGCCGGGGAGCAAAGAGGGATCCAGCCGGCTTATTCATCAATCCCGGGATCATCATAGAAGATGCGTGAGTATAAGGAAAAGGAAAATCCAGTGCACTGGTGGGAAAGGGGTGGAAATCTCCTGGCAACTGAATTCTCTGCCCTCCTCTCTATCGCTCCTTCTCGCCTGTCTCTTGGTCCAATTGGTGAGAGAGACCGTGGACTGCTGCTCGACCCAAAAGGGGGGTTCTGAGCTCTATCTCTTTCTCTATAATTCTCCAGCCAGCCGCACCAATTGGGAGCCTGAAAGTAAGACGGAAAGACCCGACTTGAAAGATAGCCGACTCTCCGCAACGGGTATCCCAGTTGAAAGCAAGGGGTTGGAGTTCTTTTTCCGAACTTCCCGAGCATCCTTGCTAGGGGGCAGGAAGTGGTCTTGCTTTCTATCAATTAATCCCAGCCGCACTGGTCGGTGCCACGTAACACATTTATCGTGCGTGAGCCCGCTTCCAAAAGCAAGGGGGATTTTCGGTTCAAAACTCTATCCAGGGATCACCCGATCTGGCACCACACGGCGCGGGCGTTCAGTAGGGCCCCTTTTCCTGAGATTGTGGCGATAGGTAGGAGGTTGCCAGGAGGGATAGCCCATGAGGAATTGGGCAGGATCGGCAGAGTGGAAAAGGACCCCAGGTTATTGACTAAGGAAATAGGAAGGAAATATAAGGAACCGGATAGCTAGAGCTCTTTAAAAACCCACTAAGGAAGTCGCCAAGCGACGAAAGACCCCTCTTTACTATAGCCCCCTGTACAAGTTACCCAAATCCTAATCAACCCCTCTCCTTCTCCCTTCTCTATCCCCCCCCAAAAAAGAAAACAACAAAAAAAGGAACAACAACAACAACGCATGCTTATATAAAGGGGTACCCAGTCAACTAAGCATTGTGAGCCCTGCCAGTTTGGTTAACTGGTGGTGTTTGAAGAGGCAAGGAGGCTCTTAAAACCATGTAGGACCTTCCTACTAATTTCACTTAATGAAGCTAAAGGAAGCAGCCCAACTCCTTGCAATAACCAACTAAAGGATGAGAGTATATATGTTTACATGTTGTCTGTTATGTGTGTTGTGTGTTAATACATATATGAGAATATGTATGTTTACATGTTGTCTGTTATGTGTGTTGTCTGTTCCTTCTGTCTCTGACAGACTGCCTTTCTTAAGCGCGCATAGTTTAAACTGCAAGCTTGCTTCGAAAATTTAAATCTAAGGAAGCCATGCTGGACCTTATCAGTCCTAAATAAGACAAAATGAGAATGAAGGGTGCAAATGTTTACCCCACCTCTTGCTTTATTTGAGTGGTTATATCAACTGAAATAACCCTATGCTTATAAAATATTCTCTCCCAGATTCTCTTCCTATCTTATCTTAGGAAACTGTTCTTCCTTTAGAAGGTTCTGTATAAAGCTGGATACTTTTATTTTCCTCTTCCTTAGTACATGATAGGAGCATTGAGTGTGCTCTCTTCCCCAGTAGTGCCTGTGTACATAAGTATGTGTGTGTCTCTTTGGTAGTACAAATCTTGCTGTGAAATCTTGCTGTGAACCCTATATTTTGGAGGGTTGGACTAGATGACCCCAGGGACCCTTTCAACTCTCCCAATTTGTGGCTGTGTGGAAGGACATGTGTCCGCAAGCATTGCAGGGTAATTCTTAATTCTGGTGTAGTGATGGAGTTGAAATTCAGCCTAGCTTTGCTCTTTAGTTTTAAAAGGTGAGAGGTGAAGCTGTGATGTTTTGAAGCACAACTGGTAATATCAAGCATTTGAGTGATTACAGTGTTTATCATTTTGTCTACTATTTAAAAATCAGACTTCAAAGTCAATTCAAAGTTTAAACACATACAAATACATATGGGCCTTGACCAATCCTGTAAATAAAGGGGCAGGAAAAATTTTGTCTGCAAATGGGAAGGCCAAAATAACTCAGAATGTTAAAAAAAAATCCTATGAATTCTGACTCTCTGGCCATTTTTCCCATATATAAGGGCGTGGCATTGTTCCGCGAATGGCCAGAGGGATATTAGCCCTTTCCTGTACATAAAGGAAGCAGTCGCTTTGCTTGGGCTGAAATTGCTAGCTTTTGTTGGTGAATACTTCAATTGCTGAGCTTCTCTTTTTTGTTTTAAATCTAACCCTCTTTTAAAATCTACTCCTCCTTACCCTTCCCTTATTCAAATTCTAATTTTGCCAAAAGATGCGACATTTCAATAGTATAGAAGATTTGCTGAGACATGAACTCCACACATGCACAGAGACTAGATCAGCTAAAAAAAAAAAGAGAGAGATAGGAAAAAGAGAGAGAGAGAGAGGAAGGAGGGGGAACTGTAGAGGGGGGGAGAGGAGGTTTATGTAAAACTTGGAACCACTGAGAGAAATCACCCTTAATGTGTCCCAAGTTTGAAATCTTAACATGCCAAATTCTTTTCACAGGTAAATATCAAAGCATTCCACCCCTCAATGGGATTTAAGTCACAGACTTTGTTTATGTGCAATTTTAGGAACAGCATTTCCTGACAGGCTTCTCACATGAAATAATTTTCCCTTTTAACAGGATATGTGAACCCCGATAACAAAGTGTTTGTCCCTTTTTCCTCCCACAACAACTTTCTTTCTGTTCTGTGAAATCCCTGCTGTAGTAGTGACTTCCATCTCTTTGTGGCTTTGACACTTTTAAAGTTACAAATAATCTGTTTCCATTTATTTAATCCGTTTTTCCATGGTCTATGAAATTAATCGAAGCATAACCAAACATTGTTTGTGGAATGGTATTTGTTTACCTTTTGCCTGAGCATTTCTTATTAATTCTGTCATTTGGCTAGTTCAAGGTACTTGCACAACTTTAAATTGCCATTAAGTCATTTTCCAGTATTTTGCTATTAACATTCTAGCCGATGTTGTCACATCAAGAAACACTCTTTTATTTTCATTGTTACTTCAGATTTCTTAAAATTAGCATTTATTTATTTTGGTTCCTCATAGGTCATTGTGTGTGTGTTTGTGTGTGTGTTTTATTATTTTAACTGTGTCTTTTAAGTCTACCCTGCCCTTACAGGATATCACTTCTACAAGTGTGTTACTACAGATCCAGTGAAAAGCTTCGCCACCACAACAGACACCAAAGTTTTCAAAGTGGCCACAGCTATCTCTTTCAAAGGATATAGACTGCCGGGGGAGTGGGGCTGACAAAGGGGGGTGGAGTTGAATTACAAGGACATTTTCTGACTTTTGAACCTCAAGATACATATATAAAATATCCCAATTGTCTCAAGATATGCAACTGATATTTAATTAGTTTGTTTTGTATTATGTGTTATTACGTAGGAATGTTGAAATGTGTCTGACAGTGTGTCATTTCCCCAAATGGGGGGGCTATTTTTGTGGCTATTTTTGTGTGTAAGTGTTTTATGTCTAATGTCTTATTCCTTACACCCCAGTGGAGGATCCTCATACATTTTATGCCTTTTAACAGATCAGGCTATTATGTAGTCCAATGTTTAGACTTAGATAAATTTATAACCATATTTCGTTGTTTCACCTGGCACTCTGCCAACTTCCCTACCCATTTTAAAAAATGTGCTAAAACTCACTTTACCAAGGAGAAGCTTCAGGAAGGTATATATGCTTTGGTTTAGCAGGAATAATCCCTTATAGGGTTAAATTGACTTATTTGGACGAGTGCCCTTTAAGAGTGGTTTTATTTTAACTGATTGGTTTGGGAAGTTGAGAACCATGGGGCAAGATAAATTCAAATTGGACTCAGTTTGAATTGGGCAAGTGTATCCAGGCTGCAATTAGCTTTTGGTCCTTAATGTGCAAGTAAGCAACTTCCCATGACTGCAAGACCAGAGCCTATAATAAAAAAATCCCATGGAATGGCCAAGGCTAGGATATTTCTCTCATGACGTATCCAAACCTGTGCCAGCTGTGATGGATGCCAGGCAACATGGTTAATATGAAAGCCCTAAGTGGATTCACCAGGGATTGCCACTACTGTGAGACCACAGAAGAGCTACCTTGACACCTGAGAACACAAAAATGGCGGGGGACAAAGCAAACTGCATTTTTTTTCAGTCAGTAGTGGACCTTCCTGCTAAATGTAAAGCATAGACCACTATTAAACAAAATACAACAGGTGTCCTTTTATGCGATATCCTATATCCAGCTATCTGCACTACTATACTTGCAAATGGCCTTAAGAGGCATGATTTGCAAGTCCCTTTCAGGTTTGCATAAACCCACACCTCTGGTACGGTAGATACCAAGTTATTAGTTAGCGCATATCTATAACACGCATGTACATTGTATTGGTCAGTGTTGCTCCCTCCTTTGCTGCCCTGCTCAACCCACCTCCTTTTCCATTAGGGCCTATTCCCACTCACACGGCACCCCTACCTTCACCGAGATTTAGGGTGCGGAGAAAAGATTTGCAAGTTCTTACAGAACTTTAATGCAAATCTATCTACTGTTACGGCAAAATCTGGGTGCGAGGCTGCTCTGCCACCCAGCTCATCGGACTAAGTCCGTGGGTCCCTGCGGAGGAAAATGAGCTCAGCCGGAGACAGGAGCAAACAGCAGAAGATCCAAGTTTATTGCGCAACAGGTTCAAGGCAAGATTGAACAGTGAGAAAGGGGTGACATGAGTTTTTGAAACTCCCTCCATGTTCCAGAATACAGTGCAAAACACGTCATGAATACATTAAAGAGAGGTTTGGTTACACAGATTACATCATGAATATATTAAAGGGAGGTTGGGTTACACAGATTAACATATGGAGGAGGGAGGGGGGAATATGCAGAGCTGGAGATATGCACAGATAAACACTTCCTGGGGATGAGAAAACAATGGTCCCAAATATGCATAGTCTGCCACCTGACATTGCCTGGAGGAAAGGCTGATCAGAGCGATTTGACAGGATTAGGGTCTTGACACCTTGAGGGATTATGGAGGACAGGGGAGGGGTGATGGAGTCCTAGAGAAATTGAGCAAATATATTGTAGCTAAGAAGGTGAAGAAGACATGCCCCCCCCCCCTTCCGTAACAATGGTTTTCCAGAAGCAAGGCTTACAGGAAGACTGAAAATATTAAATAGCGTTTCTGAGGGCTCTAGGCCTCATTTTCAATTGGGCAACCTCGGAACTCAGGAGCAAGGTCAACCTCTCCTGTCAAGTTGTCTGCACTGAGCTCTTAGCACAGTTTCTATATTTGAATCTTATCACTGGCAGCTCAGTCCTTTGCTGTGCGACAGAGCAAATGACACTTCTACCCTCAATTGCTGTTGTGTGCTCCTTCTGCCAAGGCCATCAACTGTCTCCTTTGGGCTTGGTGTAAGATGAGCAAAAGCAGTTTGGACACTCCTGTCCTAACTATCTAACCCCAGCCAAGCACGGTTCCTGTACTCTTGTGGGACAGGTAATACTTTTACAACTTTTCCCATCAGTGGAAGGGAAAGCTGCACCTCTTGAATTTCTGCCTGTCCCAACTTCTTAGTGGCACAGGAACCCTGCTATTATTAGTCACTGATGGTGTGCCATGAAATGTTTCACCTGGTGAATTTTGCTGTTAAAAGGACAGGAGAGAGTTCAGGGGCTATTCCAACTCTGCTAACTCTACAAACAAGGGCTGGACTGGCTATTCCAACTCTGCTAACTCTACAAACAAGGGCTGGACTGATTTAAATATTGTTGGGGGGGGGATTAAAAATTTTAAAAAAAATTCTTCCAGTAGCACCTTACAGACCAACTAACTTAGTTATTGTTTTGAACTTTCATGTGCATGCACACTTCTTCAGATACACTGAAACAGAAGTCACCAGACCCTTATATATAGTGCGAGGGTGGGGAGGAGTATTACTCAAAAGGCTGGTGGGAATGGGTGATTGGCTGATAGGTGTGGTAAACCTGTTAAGACTGTTAATGACTGCAATTGGTCTTAGAGGAAAAAGCAAGGGGTGAGATGGCTAAAAATAGCTTTATTGTGTATAATGAGATAAGAATCCATGAGACAGCTATTTTTAGCCATCTCACCCTATGCTTTTTCCTGTAAGACCAAATGCAGTTGTTGACAGTTGTCAACAGGTTTACCACACCTATCAGCTAATCACCCATTCCCACCACCCTTTTGAGTAATACCCCTCCCCACCCTCTCACTATATATAAGGGTTCCTTATATAGATTCCTTATCTCCTCAGCCTTTTAGTGTGTGATCAATGGCATTAAAACCTCCTGCTAATTTTTGCAGTTCAAACTTTAAAGACCAGGATAGGATGGTGGGGTTTTTGTTGGTGGGGGTGGCCCTACATTAGAAGATGAAAAATATTCAGCACTCAGTTTCTAGGATGATATTCTTATCTCCCTTTTTAAATACTTGGTTCTGAAAGTCACTCAGTCTCGTTATGGCTCTAGTAATCTTTCTACATTGCAATTGGGCAGAAATTGTAGCCCCACTGACGGTAATAGAGAGCTTCCGTTTTCTGGCTGCTTCATTGCTGTCTGCTGTCAAATAGCCTCACATTTTCCTGCTGTTGACACAAACATTGTGTAACAGGAAGACCTACGCTTCCCCCACCTAGCAGAAAAGGAAACTGATTTGAGCTGTTTACAAAATTTCCTACATATTTTATCCTGGGTTTGGGCTCACATTCAGAAAAGCACTTTGACCTTATTTTTTGTACCGAAGCTATTCACTTCCATATATAGAGAGAATCATGAAAGTTCTTGAGAGATATCTTATTTAAGTCCTACTACAGATAACACTGAAAACAGCCTCTTGCTACAAAGAAATGGTTCCACTTACAACAGTAGCCAGACAAAAAGTTACTTTTTTAAAAAGAAAGAAAGAAAGAAAGAAAGAAAGAAAGAAAGAAAGAAAGAAAGAAAGAAAAGTGTTTCTCATCTCAAACAGTAACGTTTCCCAGTGTGGTCAAAAGTGTCCACATTCTAAAGCATGAAATCTAAAATCAAGATGTAAATGCATATTTAGTCACCATTTTTTATTATGAAAGTGCTTCCCTGTGTTTCTCAGCACATTTTCATTGGAATTTTGGAAATCGGTAGTTAAGGTATTGCACATTCCAAGTAGGTAATTAAGCTGTTATTCTCCATCCCCCATCACACTCAAAGAAAAATGATTACAGATAGTTTATTATACGAGGGTGAGGTGTTTTATAGCAATCCTTCCCCCTCCCACTGTGTTCTGAGTCTGATTCTACATGTTTTGTTATTCAATAAGATACTAGTTTTAAGTTACTGTATTTCACAATGAAATCTACAGTTTAGTCAAATTAATTTTTACTGTTTCATGCAAACATATCCATTAGAAAGGACAGCAGTGTATGGGTTTTGGTCAGGGGAACATCTGACAAAGGAGATAAGGGATGTATTTTTTCCCCCTTTCATGTGCAAACTCTGTTAATAATAGGGTTGCACTGAGTGACAACATAAGTTTCCCAGTTGTTCCTGTCGGGTAACAATGGGGGATAGGGGTGAACAGAAGGTAAAAGGAGGTTGTTTTTATTTTAAATCATTATGCTGTGGAGATGAGGCAGCTGCACAATGTCCTTTGTCATATGAGAGTGAGGAGTGTCAACCTACCATTGCAGCAGCAGGAAAAGCAGGTTCTTTTTCTGTTTGATTTTCCTAAAGGAAAAACTCAAGTCCATATTAAAGGCAGCTTTTAAAAATCTCTTCCTGAAACTAGCACAAACAGAACAAAATAATAAGCACCTTAGAGACCAACTAAGTTTGTTATTGGTATGAGCTTTCGTGTGCATGCACACTTCTTCAGATACACTGAAACAGAAGTCACCAGACCCTTATATATAGTGAGAGTGACTGCAATTGGTCTTACAGGAAAAAGCAAGGGATGAGATGGCTAAAAATAGCTTTATCATGTATCTATTTCTGAAATTGTTTTGTAATAGGACAGCTACTTTGAGATCTTGTATAGAATGTCCTGGGAGATTGAAGTGTTCTCCTACTGTGAGTGAGGAGTTCTTTAAGATTGGGTGGCTGTCTGTAGGCAATGAAAGGTCTTCCTCCCAGAGCTTGAGAAAGAGAACTGTCATTGTCTAGGAGAGGTGGTTGAACTGTTTTAACTTCTTCAAACAATTTCAGAAATAGACTGGAAAGAGAGGTTGCTGAATTGCAACTTACTACCAAACTTAAAACCATGGAGAGACCTGGTCTGAATAGAGACATTGGATTCTTATCTCATTATACAAGATAAAGCTATTTTTAGCCATCTCACACCTTGCTTTTTCCTGTAAGACCAATTGCAGTCGTTAACTGTCGTTAACAGGTTTACCACAGGTAAACCTGGAATCATCTACAAGCTTGATTTCTACAAGCTTGATTTCAATCTGTGACTGCTTGCAGATTGTTTTTTTCCTTACAATTCTATCCTTCCGTCCTTTTGTCATTAAACCCAAGATGGCATACATATACTTAGCTAAAACAAAATAAAAGAAAAAAAAATTCCTTCCAGTAGCACCTTAAGGTAAAGGTAAAGGTACCCCTGCCCGTACGGGCCAGTCTTGACAGACTCTGGGGTTGTGCGCCCATCTCACTTAAGAGGCCAGGGGCCAGCGCTGTCCGGAGACACTTCCGGGTCACGTGGCCAGCGTGACATCGCTGCTCTGGCGAGCCAGAGCCGCACACGGAAACGCCGTTTACCTTCCCGCTGGTAAGCGGTCCCTATTTATCTACTTGCACCCGGAGGTGCTTTCGAACTGCTAGGTTGGCAGGCGCTGGGACCGAGCAGCGGGAGCGCACCCCGCCGCAGGGATTCGAACCGCCAACCTTTCGATCGGCAAGTCCTAGGCGCTGAGGCTTTAACCCACAGCGCCACCTGCGTCCCAGTAGCACCTTAGAGACCAACTAAGTTTGTTATTGGTATGAGCTTTCGTGTGCATGCACACTTCTTCAGATACACTGAAACAGAAGTCACCAGACCCTTCTATATAGTGAGAAGGTGGGGAGGGGTATTACTCAGAAGGGTGTACTTAGCTGTTAGCCCCGATCTCCCATCAAGCCTCTGGTTTCCTCCCCCTAACCCCCATGAGCTCCTGATGCCATCAAACTACTACTACTGTTGCCGCTTAAATAATGGCAGAAAGGCACAAAATGTGAGCTACAAATAGCATTTAGTGTGTTCTGCAGCACATCTCCCGAGGGGTTTTGCCATTGCAACCCTGGAGAGAAAAACACAGCAAAGCTGGGGAAGTTCTATAGACACAGGAATTTGCTGTTGCCCTTGCAGACTGACAGTGGAATGCTCATCGGCTGTGCTAGTAATCACACTGATTGCACAGTAGTCAGTCCATACCAACAAAGGCTACATTAAACTGCATTATGGTTCAGACAAGTTTGCTTTGCTTTCTAAAAATGATTTTTTGCCCCACAGACATGATTTTTCAGTTGCTTACGTTGATCTCTTTATTTTGATCTATGACTAGGGGCTGCACCCCTTCTCACTTCCTCTCACTAACTTCTTCCTTCGCATAGCTATAAGCACTGGATTCTGCACACAGAGCAAGACATGCCTCTGTGTCTCTTCCCAGCTTCCAGCCCAAGACTTGGACAAAAGGTTAAGCCCTGGCTAGTGTTCTTCTACTTCAAGTATGACTTGCCATTCATCCAGGTGGGATAGAAGGAAGACCCAATAGGTCTTTGGCCATCCACATGGGGGGTGCTTATAGCCCAAGCTAAGGCCATTAGCTTAACAAAGAAACTGGTCCGATCAGTTCAGCAGTTGCCTCTAAAACAAACTATGATATCAGGTGAAGAAGATGAGGATCTGGCCAAAGAGGTGGTGTTTTAAAAAGGCCTGGGCAGTTTGTTTTAAATCTGAAAACTGAGAACATTTTACACTTATATAATCTATGTACATGCTGTTCCTTTAATTGTCTGTTATTTAAGATCTTAATAAAAACATTTGCCTAATATGTAACCCCCCTCCCATTTTTCAGACTGCACATAATCAGCTTTCCAATTGCATTATTCCCCCAACCACATTTTCTGTCCAACTGCATACTAAAATAATAATAATAATAATATTTGATTATTGGGGGTCCCCTGAAGCCATGATTACAATTAAATTTCTGACCTATATCAATTGATTGTAGTTTTCCTGTCCTTTAGTTTGATTATGTGCACGTATACTCAGAAATGTCCCACTAAACTCAACAGGAATTTTACCTATGTAAGTATGTGCATAACATTCTAATCTTGGTGGCTTTTAATAACCAATCAAATCCTTGAAAAAGTACTTATTTCTACTCATGGGAGGTATGTTCTAATCTCCATATAGTAGGAAATACATCCAGAATTTCCCAGACATAGCCAGAAGCAGTTTGTCAAAATCTTTGCCAAAAAAAGCTTAGCAACTTTTGTGTCTGGCCTTTCACTTTTGGAAATATGACAACCCCAACATAGTGTCACCATATCTATTTGGCCCTTGCGAATGTAATATGTATGTATAATTCATACAGACATACAAATAACAGGAAATTCAATATCTTGCACTTGTGATAGGAATTTCTGGGTTGGCCTCTGTTATTTTCTCCTACCAATAGGGAACCTATGTAAGGACTCTATATGGGCTCTTGGATACCCCATAAGGGAAAAGGGCAGGTTTTCGTTTACAACAGATGGCGACGCACGAAGGGACATTTGGTTACCCGGATTCTGGGAGCGAGGAAGGACTGGTGATCCAGCGCACACCAGGCAGTTTGCCAGGAGGAATAACCAGTCCTCCAGCAATCCCAGGGTCTGGAAATAACTAGAGGTCCAGCGGGGTTAACCGGAGGAAGCAAAGCTCGATCAGGCCAGCCTTAAACAACCAGTCAAGAGATCCCAGGATCGCCAGGACAACCCACATGGGTAGTGGGTTGGGATGAACAAAAATTAAAAGAGGGAGGGTTCCCCTTTCGGAGTTTGTCCAGATTTCCTCCTTTCTGACCTTTCAAAGTTTGTCCAGGTCCTCCCTTTCAGAGTTTGTCCAGATTTTTCCCTTTTGGACCCTTCGGAGTTTGCCCAGGTCCTTCTCCTTTCAGAGCTTGTCCAGGTTTCCCCCTTTTCGGACCCTTCGGAGTTTGCCCAGGTCCTTCCCCCTTTGGAGTTGTCCAGGTTTCCCCAGACCCCCTTTTTTGGAGTTTGTCCAGGTTTCCCCAGGTCCCTTTCCCTTTGGAGTTTGCCAGGTCCAACCCCTTTTCGAGCTTACCCACGTTTCCAGTTAAGGAGTTTTTCTAGGTTCCCCTTTTCAGAGTTTGTCAGTCTTAGAAAATGGGTGCACCTCATTCAAAAGAAATGAACCCGCAGACTCCTGATGGGAAAGAAGCCCGGTTGGTGCTTACTTCCCACCTGGTTTAAACCAAGAACTGACAAAGCTCTGCCCTGCAGGAGAAAAAAATATTCAAATTTCTTTATGTAAAAACTTGGAACCATTGAGGGAAATCACCCTTATGTGTCCTTTGCCCCAGGGGCTACTTAAAAAAACAAAACAAAAGGGGTTAAGTACTGGACCATCAAAAGTCAAGAGGTTGCCAAGTTCCAAATCTAACATGCCAAATTCTTTCCACAGGTATAAATATCAGAGTACTCCTACTATAAGTTTGAATCTTGAGTAGTTTTTACTTAAAAAAAAGAAAAGGAAAAGGAAAAAAGGATTTTAATGAATTTTATAATTTTATAATAGTTATAAAATTAGAATAATAGTTATAATAGTTATAAAATTATAATAGTTATATAGTTAATTTTATAATTTTATAGTTATAAAATTAGGAATTTTATAATGTTCCTAAAATGTATATATACCTATGCATTTTAGGAACAGCATTTCCTGACAGATTTTCACATGAAATAATTTCCCCTTTCAAACAGGATACGTGAACCTCTAAGAAGACTAAACAAATTAAAAAAGTGTTTTTCCCTTCTTTTCTCCCACAGCACAAATAATAATGAGGGGATACAAACAGTAATTTAAATATTCTATATCCAAGGTTCTCAGAAAAGTAATTGCATTTGTGTTAGTGGCTTTGACAATTTTTAAGTTACAAATAATCTGTTTTCATTTATTAATCAGTTTTTCCATTATGTCTATGAAATTAATCTAAGCACAACCAAACATTGTTTGTGGAATGGTATTTGTTTACCTTTTCGCCTGAGTCTTTCTTATTAGTTCTGTCTTTGTGGCTAGTTCAAGGTACTTGCACAACTTTAAATTGTCATTCATCTTTTCTTGGTATTAACTCATTTCCCAGTATTTTGCTATTAACATTCTAGCTGATGTTATCACATCAAGAAACACTCTTTTATTTTAATTTGGGATGCTCATTGTTAGAATGCCAAAATAGATAAGTGTAGAGTTTCTTTAACAATTGTGTGTTTTAGCATTTATTTATTTTTGGTTCCTCATAGGTCATGTCCTTTTTTCTTTTTCTTTTTTACTTTGGGGACATGTCCATGTCCATCACATGTTGAGTAAGGTTCCTTCATTTTGTTGCATCTCCAAAACTTATTGCTGATATTTATTTATTCTGACTGATTTGGATGGGATCAGGTACCATATGTAAGCCATTTTCATGAAGTTCTCTTTTATCAGATAGCACATGGTGAATTTTAAGCCTTTTCCCAATGTTTTCCTATTTTTCAGTCCAATAGTAATCTGTGTGGTTTTGATAATATCTTTGTATTATTTAATAATACCTAATTCTTTGTGTCAAGTCTGTTTTCATCTGACTGGTAATCTAATTTTTTATTTTTGTTTTCACCTTTCTTGTATTTATACCCTTTTCTTCCTGTATATGTGGAGTAACTAAGTGAATGAAAGCAAACAAACTTAGTAGATAATAACAATAATTATATGGAAATGTGTTAATAATATTCAAATGAATAAAATGCTTAACACGCTAAGATTTTATTATTTGTAGCTTCCTAAGATAAGGAGATTTTTATTTTTATTTTTGGCTTTTGCCCCTTCCTTTTCTAACTGTGTCTTTAAGTCCCTAAAAAATCCCTTACAGGATATCCCTTCTACAGATGTTAATGCAGACCCAATGATGGAAAACCCTCAGCCCAATTCCTCCTGATTGCAAGGCTATTTATTACCTGCAGCAGCAGCAACAACAACAAAAGAGACCAGAGTGGCCACAGCTATCTCTTTCCAAAGGAAATAGACTGATGGGGGAGAGGGGCTGACAAAAGGGGGAAAGTTGAATTGCAAGGACACTCTCTCACTTTTAAACCTCAAGACTGTGCTCCAGGATTGAAAAGATATGTAAAAGGATCACGATTGCCTCAAGATATGCAACTGATATTTAATTCGTTTGTTGTGTGATATTATGTAGGAATGCTAAAATGTGTCTGACAGTATGTTAGTTCCACAAAGGGGGGACCCAATTGTTGTGTGTCCTGTAATTGTTTTTATGTTCAATATATAGTGTCTTACTGCTTACACCAGTGGAGGATTCTCATGCATTTTAAGCCTGCTAATAGATCAGGCTATTGCGTAATCCAGTATTTAGATTAGATCATGTTCCACCTGGCACTCTGCAGTGGCACTGCCAACCTTCTCTAACCATTTTTAAATTATTTTAATTCATTTCACACAAAAAAGGCAAGCTTCAGGATCCATGAAACAGCAAATGCATGAAGGTATATATGCCTTGATTTAGCAGGAATGATTCCTTATAGAGTTAAATTGACTAATTTGGACAGGTGCCTTTTTTAGAATGTTTTTTTACAGATTGGTTTGAAAAGCTGAGAACCATGGCGCTATCTAAATTCTAATTGGACTCAGTTTGAATTCGACAAGTGTACCCAGACTGCAACTAGCTTTTTCGTCCCTTAAGGGCAAGTGAGCAACTTCCCCACAGTGCAAAACCAGAGCCTATAATAATAAAATCCCATAGAAAGGTCAAGGCAAGGATATCTCTCTCACAACATGTCCAGACCTATGGCAAGGTGACACGGTCTATATGAAAGCCCTAAAGGGATTCACCAGGGATTGTTGCTGCTGTGGTATGATGGAGGAGAGCTAAGTTTGACACCTGAGAACACACAAAAAAGGCAGAAACAAAACAAACTGCATTTCCAATCGTTACTGGACCTTCCTGCTAAGTGAGAAACATAGACCACTATTGAGTAAATGTTTCTTCCAAAGTGTTAGAATGCCGCAAGTAATTCAGTAGCAAAATGCAACATGTGTTATTTTTATGTGATATCCTATATTTACACAAAGGCATCCATTTACAGCATACCATATTTGTGGAGCAAAATTTTTTAAGAAAAATTCTAGCACCAAAGGGGGTATTGTGATAGGAATTTTGAGGTCTTAGATAGCTGTTAAATGTTTAAGTGTACCAACCAAGCATTTACATAGATTAGCACAGGAAGACAGACCTGAAATCATTTTTGATTCCCAAACCAACCAAAAGTTTTCTCTGCAAGGAGGGGCGGGGTCAGGGAGCCTTCCCATTGTCTCAGGAATTGAGTAATCAGCATTTTAATGGGTGACAGACTATCAGGAAAGGCTATCAGGAAAGGCAATCAGATAACCTGGCAGACAGGAAAAACAACACATTTTCTGTGATGCAGATATGATGTTTGTGGGGGGTGGTCTTGGGTTACACCCCTTCTGTGATGTATGGAGGGGTGGTCTTGAGCTCCAGGGCAGAGAATTAAAAATGTCTATATAAGGCCTTGCACGCCATTGTTCTGGGTTCCTCCTCCCTCCTGCGTGTGGGGAGTGAGGACCCTGTTGCAACAGATGATTAAAGATCAGGCTTACTAGCTGCTTTGCTTCTCAATATTCTCTGGTTGGCCTCTGTTATTTTCTCCTACCAATAGGGAACCTACGTAAGGACTCTATATGGGCTCTTGGATACTCCATAAGGGAAAAGGGCAGATTTTCGTTTACAACACACTCATGTGCCATACACTGAAAAAGCATGATGCAGCCAGTTTGCTGAAGGAAAGCAGGTTTGGATCTGGTCAGTGCCCAGACCATCAGCAGTGGAGCCATTGGTATCTCTCCCGGCCAGCCTTCAGAGAACCTATACAAGATGGATCTCAGTCTTTTTTATCTCTTTCATCTTCCCAACACACCTTGCTCTAAAGATTCTTTTTTCCTGTCACCTCAAACACACACTTCATCACCATGGCAACTTCTGTCTGCCCAGGCCCAATAATTCCTCTCAGATGGGCCATCAACCCCTTTTTATCATGTTAATGCCTCTATCCCAGGTGAAGCACTGGCTTGGAAGGAAACTTTATGAATTTCAAAGGTTCAGACCAGGGGTCAGCAAACTTTTTCAGCAGGGGGTCAGTCCACCATCCCTCAGACCATGTGGTGGGCCCCGGACTATATTTTGAAACAAAATATGAACGAATTCCTATGCCCCACAAATAACCCAGAGATGCATTCTAAATAAAAGCACACATTCTACTCATTTAAAAACACCAGGCAGGCCCCACAAATAACCCAGAGATGCATTTGAAATAAAAGGACACAGTCTACTCATGTAAAAGCACACTGATTCCCGCACCGTCCACGGTCCGGATTGAGAAGGCGATTGGGCCACATCCGGCCCCCGGCCCTTAGGCCGCCTACCCCTGGTTTAGGATTTTGACTCTTAGGTTGGCAGAGAGACTAGAAATGGTTCTGGAGTTTTCTTAGCAACTCCCTGGTCCCCTCTGCAATTCCTAGATTGTAGCTGGATGTGTTCTTGTTAAGGGTTTAACTTTCAGCCTCCTTCCCCTGTAAAATACTGTTTCTGGTTGCAACACTGCTTTCAGAAGGGTGAAAAGGCTACTATTCAGATGCTTTTGACCTTTCTTACTCCAATTTAGGGGAAACAGAGTTAAACATCCCTTGCAAGAATGTGACACTGGTTGCATACACGCCATATCTTTAAAGCATATTTCCCCCTGCCCAAAGAATCCTGGGATCTGTACTTTACTTCTCACAGACCTAAAATGCCTTTCTTAACTAATTGTAATTCTCCTAATCCTTGGGGTGTACTGTGTGTGAGCTTTGAATGTATATTAAAGATCTGGAGGGCAGCCACTAATTCTGCTATCAATAGAACTTGCTACCACTGATCCTAGGGCTTGCCAATCGGAAGGTCAGTGGTTTGAATCCCTGTGACGGGGTGAGCTCCTGTTGTTCGGTCCCAGCTCCTGCCAACCTAGCAGTTCGAGAGCACGTCAAAGTGCAAGTGGATAAATAGGTACCACTCCGGTGGGAAGGTAAATGGCGTAAATGGAGTCAGACCATTGATCCATCCCGTATTAGTATGATCCACACCAATTCGCAGCTGCTCCCCAGGATTTCAGAACTGGCTCTCTCCCAGCCCTACATGGAGCTGCCTGGGATTGAACCCAGGACTTTCTAGTATGCAAAGTACCGGTAGATGCTCTAACACTGAGTTAGAAACCATCCCTAAAAGGAAACCATTTGCTTGGTGTGTTATGTTGCATGTAATAGCTGGGCCTTGTGTCTTTAGCTGCTGCACAGCAAGATATTTAACAGGTGATGCTTTCTCCTCCACTACTATATACCTATGCTAGGAAAGCTTTACTGTTTTAGCATCTCATGCAGCTATTAAAAAGCAGGAACTCTACGGAGGGGGGGGGAATGGAGACAATTTGGGGATAGCGTGTACATCTCACAGCAAAAGGTTGCATCAAATTTCTACTTTAGAAATGAAAGAGAGGGGTAGACCCAGGAAGCACAAGACATTTGCCTTTGCTCCTCTCATGAGTGAAGTCTAGAAGCAACCTGAGAAACGGGCTTTTAAGCTTCAGTAACCCAGCTATTTCTGTGCCTAACAGACTCCACCTGAAACTCTTAAGTAATGTTTCAGTTTATAAAAGACAGATGTACTCAAGAGAGGATAGTAGGTTACAGTAAAATGGGCAGTTTAGCACTAATGGGGATATATAACAAAATACTTCTGTTCAGGCCTTGGGGGAGGGAGAAAGGACAGTGTTTTTCCCCCCACTCCCACAAACATTTCTCTGCTGTACTAGATAAGGGTTTCTAGACTAAAATGTGACCATTTTTATTGTTAGACATGATACTGGAAAGTAGAAAAGGGAAGAATGCCCCCTTTTCCTCTTGAACCTGTATATTGTAAGGAAAGATATTTCAGTTGTGAAGGTCCAAATTAACACTTCTTTTCTGTCCTCCCCCCCCCCCACTGCTATCACGTTGAGGGGGGGAAGCATGCCAACCCTGATTTTAAAAACATGCTCTGAGCATGTGCAGTTTTGCATTTTAAACGCACTTAAATCATAGCATCATGACTGCAAGAACAAAATGAGCTTTGCTTCTCATGCCTGGGTAGTAAATAAATTTACTAGGGAATAAGCACCATTTTGTAGTAGAAAAGAATAATACATTTTTAAAGTTTTTTTCTTTAAAGAGCATTATGTACATGCCTGGCCAGCTGTCTCTTGGCCATAAAATAGTAAGAAAGTTTCTGCAGTGAATAGTGTCAGCCCAGATGGGCTCTGAACTAGCCCTGTTTGCTGCTGCCCAATCATCTGTGTGGTCATTTGGGGCATCCCTGAGCTGCAGGGTCCTGGTGTTTGGCCTAGAGAGCATCCAGCCCCAACTGGAAAAATCCCCAAACCATTCATTTGTAGGCAGTGCAAAGCCTTCAGTGTTTATTAATTCTAAGTTGAAACTAACATTTTTGTTAATTTTTATTGCAGATACTGACTTTGTTTAGAGGGGAATAATGGAGGCAGAGTGGCTTTCTACTTAAAAGTGAGCCTACTTGTTCTGTATACTTGTACCCTATTGAAATGTTGAACTGTTGTTGGACCCATCTGTAAAATAAGGATAGTAAACTTTTAGCTTTGCCCTAGGCAAATGTACTGAATTGCTAAATGATAAATGAGCATGTTATCTCATGACCATTAGCCCCTTTCAGATTTCAATTTACAAGAACGTTGAACTTCCCTTGCCTTAGCGAAATGGCAGGATCACAGCATTAAGAGTGTTTTGAAAGTACAGATTTACTATATTCAGTTATCCCTCTTGGCAACCACTCTTGCTGATTAGATTTGCCCCTCAAAAGGCTGATCTACGTTAATGTTGATTGGACCGTAGGACTAAGCGTGAAGCACTTAAAACTTTATTCACAAAGGCGCTAAAACGTGATGTGATTTACATTTGAATTGTATTGTTCTCGCCAGGTGAGACCAGAGTCGACTATATAAAGGCTGGCTCGCCTTCTCCAGAAATGGCCTGGAGTTTCTTTCAGCAGCGGTTGCGGATGCTCTCAGGACCGGTAGAAATACTTCGTTGGCCGTTTGGAAGCGCAAAGAACTCTAGAATCATCCTTAACACAAGTTCGGAGTGGATTCCTATCCCTTTCAGTCGTTGTATAGGACTTCGGCGGATCGGTTGGGCTTGATCAGAGAGAGAGAGAGAGGACCTGTGCCGATCCAGAGGCGAGAAACTTGGGAACTTGGGCTCAGCTGATCTTAACCCGCGTGAAGATGGCAACTAAAAGGCGCGCGCGAGGAACTGAATGTAGCGGGGTGAAATGGAAAAAAAGTAAGTGCGGCGCTGCGCAGCTTGCCGGGGTCGAGCTGTGGGGGGGGGGAGCCACGTGGCGCGTGAAGCCACAAAGGGGAGCCTTTCCTTTAGGATGCTGCAGGCGAAGCAGCCGCGGAAGAGGACGGCGCTCTGCCCGTGCCTGCGCGCCCCAAAGCGGCTCTCCCCGCGGCCGGCGGATCTCGCTCCCGAACAAGGTGCCCCGGCTGATCTTTCGGGCCATGCTCAGCTGCGTCACGGGCGGCAGTTCCCGCCACGAGGGCCCGTCTCCTGGGTTCAGGCTCGGGGAAGCCAACCCTCCATGTTCTCGGCCTGTGCCTTGGCGCACGTAACATGGAGGCGCTCCTTTCAAGGGCAGCGGGGTTTGCCGTTTCCATTGGAAACGCCCCTAGTATCTGGGCTCTGATCGTCCAGGGTTGTATCTCTCTTTCCCCCACCCCCTCCTTCCCAAATGAGATGGATCCGGGTGCCTGGGGAGGGGCTGCGTGCTTATGATTTGCGTTTTTGCTAACGTATCGCGGCCGCGACAATCGGAAAAAATGTCTCCCGTCACGACGGCGAGCCTCGATTCCTCGGCGCGGCTCAACCGCCGCTGATCACGTGGAGAGCGGGGGGAGGGGAAAAAGAAAGCGGCTGTTCGCATCCCCGCCTCGGCGCTCGGCTGCTTCCGCCTCGGCGCTCGGAGCGTGAGGCGTTAGCTGGCGTGCTGCGCTCGGCTGGCTCCGTCTGACTCAGTCGAGAGAGGGGCGCGGAACGGAGCGGGAGCAGCTGGGCTGAGCGGAGGGGCCCAGAGGGCGCGGCGACTGGAAGAGCGGCGGGGGCCGGGCCGGGCTCGCTGGCGGGCGGGCGACGGGGGCCGAAGCCTGGCGTCGGCGGCATCCGAGAGGCCCGGGGGCTGCCCCTGTGCTGGCCGCCTCGAGAAGGCCGCGGCGGCCGCGCTCCCCCTTGCCCGGGCCGGCCCCGTGTCCCGGGGCTAGGATGCGCCCGCTCGTCCCCCGGCACCGGCAGGCAGCTCCCGGCCCGGCCCGTGGCTGAGACACCCCCAACGGCGGCGAGTAAGTGCCCGGGCACCCCCTCGAGGGGAGGCCTCGGGGTGGGTGGGATGCAGCGGGCGGGGACGGCGCTCTGTCGTGGGCTGTGGGCAGGTCGCTTCTCGGGTTCAGAGGCCGCCATCATCGCACTCGAGGGCCGCTGAGGCCTGGCTGGGGAGGCGGAGGCCGAGCGTTGCCAGCCAGATCGCGTAGCTCTTGGGAGACTCGTCGAGGGGCGAGACTCGGTTTCCTTTATTTCTCTTGCTTATGCGGCCCCCGCTCCGTAACAACCTGTTAATCCACAAGGTTCCCCTTCTCACTGTAAAAAAACCCAAAACGTCCAGCGAGTGGGGCGCTGTGTAATCCTTTCCCATTGCGCCCGTCGCTGGGGCCTCCGGTTAGTGAGTGGGCAGGGCATTTTCATATTCTCTCTCCCCCCCCCGCCCGCCTTCCGCCTCTGCCAAGTTTAAACTACGGTTCATTGAAATAAGTCCCTTTTAAGAACTTACTCCAGAGGCATATTCCTCCGCCATCGTCAGCTTTCCTGCACTTGTGCTTATTCATTTAATTACTACTTACGTTTTTATCGCCCCTCTCAAGATCCTTCCAAGGTGGGGTGGCTTATCAGAAATATTAAATTACATTTATTATACAAATATTAAAGCACACTTTAAGAGACCATACTAAAGAAAATCAACATATTAAAAAGTCTTCTGCTCCTCCTCTCCCTGCCCTGTAGCAGAATGACCCTGTTGTGGGGAGTGGATAGTCCATAGTCCAGCGCAGGCTCTGAGATGGTCTTCATTTCTTGTCTCTGCTGGAATCCATCAAACAGGACGCTTGGGTGTGGATTATGGGGACATAAGAAGCTGCTTTATAGTGAGTCAGATCACTAGTCCATCTAGCACTAATGTTGTCTACACTGGCAGGCACCAGCTCTCCAGAGTTTCAGATGGGATGGTCTAGAGACTCTAGCCCTACTTGGAGATTTTTGTGAGGGAGAGCTGCAGAGGGATTGCTAGGCGGTTCTGTTGAACTGAACTAGAACCTTTAGCAAAAATGTTAGTGTTTTAACAAGTAGAAAAACCAAAGCGTAAGTCATTCTTCAGTAAAATGTGCTCATGTGAATTCCACTCTGTGGTATTGTGATTCTCTTCCCATAGCAAAAGTTTTCACTATGAGAACACTTGACATTTTAGTAGCTGAACAAGTGAACTCCTGGTTTACAGCTGCTGGTTTTGATAAACTCAAATGCTTTGCATGCATTGTGGCATTCTGTTGTTGCAAATGCTGTTATTAAATGCATCACAGAATGATTATGCTTGGAGTCAAAGCAGGTACTTAGTGCTGTATTCAGAGGGTAGCCAGATAACCTGTTTCAGTGTTCCTAGATGGGTACAGGTACAAATAGCAAAATTCTGTAGCTAGACTAAAGCCAAAGCCTGATATTATCAACTGTAGAAAAAACTGGCCTTAGTTTGTTCCTCAGACCCCACAAAGTGCATGAGGGATAACATGCTTTATATTAACATCTTAAAGCAAGTATTGTACTACATTGCTTGAAGCAGAATATAGCTTTAATTCTACTTCCTGCTTATGAACAAAAGCTAAATGCCCTCTTTAGAACCAAATATTTATGTAGTCTAGGACTGTGGTATCTTCGTAAGCTCAGGATGTGTGTTGATGTAGCAAATGAAGAGATCTGTATAGAAATCTGCTATACAGTGGTACCTCGGGTTAAGAACTTAATTCGTTCTGGAGGTCTGTTCTTAATCTGAAACTGTTTTTAACCTGAAGCACCACTTTAGCTAATGGGGCCTCCTGTTGCCGCTGCGCCGCCGCTGCACGATTTCTGTTCTCATTCTGAAGCAAAGTTCTTAACCCAAGGTAATATTTCTGGGTTAGTGGAGTCTGTAACCTGAAGTGTATGTAACCTGAGGTACCACTGTATTAGTGCAGTCCCACCTCTAAAGCTATCTAGGTCACAACACCCTGAAATGCAGAACCTGCCACTGTGGAGATCACACCCTAATATTTTTTTTAGAACTAGATGAGTGGCTAGTGTGAACTGGTTGACATGGCTGAAGAATTGGTGGCAGCAAAAATGTGCTCATTTTTACTGATAGCATTTTGCATTAAGATCAACTTTATAAAACATGAACATTGCCGATGTGGCATCTGACCTAGCTTACATACAAAATGGGGTGGGAGTTAAAACAGTTTCCTGGATACTGATAAAAGTGTTTTACTGAAATTGAAACTTGTGGTTGTTCTTTGAAACTTAATATGATGTTTTTAGTACAGCATTTATCCTTGGGGACAGATGTTGTCTGGGAGTGAGAAGTTGAAGGGCCATCTCTTGGAGCCAAACTCATCCCTTCTTAACTACTGGTTTTTACATGCAACATGCTCCTGACAGAGTTGGAATAAACTGTTGGAAAGGCTTTTAGCTCTTGAAAACACTTGAGTCTTTGCCAAAATCACAGAGAAAACATTCATGTTGTTCCTTTAATCTGCCCTTGAATAAGTAGTGTGTACAAGACATTGCTATCTTGGTTTAGAGATCAGAGCAGTCACTTTTACTACAACCTGGCTTAATTACAGTAAGATATGAAAGATGTTTGCAGTGAGTGGTTAAAGCATAATTGGGGGGCGGGGAAGAGAAGACCTCTCCTGATTTAATCCACCGAGGCAGCTTGAACAAATGGATTAGCTGATCTTAGAAAAACTAAACATACTACTGTTCTCTGTATCTGGAAGAAATACAATTTAGTTGCCCTCCTCTGCACACGTCCCAGCTTGTCAATATCCTTCTTGAATTGTTCTGAGAACTGGACACAGGATTCCAGGTGTGGTCTGACCAAGGTAGAATACAGTGGTACTATTACTTCCTGGTATCACTGTTAAGCTGATCACCTGGGTCTTCTTTCCTCTGCTTTTTAAAGGTGGGGACATTTACCTGCCCCCAGACGGGAGGGACCTCACAGGTTCTCCAAGGCCCTGAAGATTTGAATTCATTTAAAGTAGCTAGGTGTTCTTTCCTATCTTCGGCTGCAGCTCTCTTCTTGCATCGTTTATTTTATCACCAGGTTGGGCACTGCTTTCCTTTTGGGTGAAGACAAGACAAAGTAGGTGTTAAACAGTTCCACCTTCTCTCTATCACCCATAGCACTACTCCATGCAGCGGACTACTACTTTTTTGTTCTTTCTCTGCTTCAAACATAGCCAAAGAAACCTCTTGTATTTTTCACCTTTCTTGCAAGCCTGAGCTCATTCTGAGGTTTGGCCCACCTGACTTCTCCCTGCATCTGTATACTCTTCCTTCATTATTTCTCCTTTCTTCCATTTCTAATGCATGCTATTCTTAAATATCCATAAGATCTTATGCTGCCATTCTAGATGCCTCCTACTTTAAGTGACCCCCATCCATCTTGGACTCCCTTCTCTTTTAGAATTTCTGATCATGGGATCTCTCCCCGTAGTTCATTAAGCTTTTTGAAATCAGCCTTCGGAAATCCCAGAGTGCATGTCCAACTACACTCAGCTTTCCCTTGCCTCTGTATAATGAAACATGAGAGGACATGATCACTTCCTCCCAGTACTTCCACTTTGTCAATCAGTTCCTCCCTGTTGGTGAGAAAGAGGTCCAAGAGATGTTGCTTCTTCCATCTTCTGGGAAATGAAATTGCCGGTGGTGGAATTTGTTGAACCATACATTCTTGGCAGAGTTAGAGTTTCAGCATATCAGGGTAGTTGAAGTCTCCCATGACTACTAGAACTCTCCTTTTTGAATGTTTGGTGATCTGCTGTAGGAAGGCACCATCCACTCTTCGGTCTGGCAGACACCTGCAGTCAGGTCACTTTTGTTCTCCTCCTACAATTTTTATCCATGTACTCTCAATATGCCTTCAATTCTCCAGGTCATGGATTTGTTAAAAAGTGTATACATGCTTTACATGTAATGCTCTTCCTCTTCCCTACCTGTTTGGTTTGTTCCTTTTGAATAGGTTATACCCCTCAATTTTTACATTCCAGTCATGATTCTCATCCCACCAGGTTTCAGTAATGCCTGTTAGGTCACATTTGCCATCCTGCATTAAATGCTCAAATTGATAATAGAATAGCCAGTTGAACATTAGGCTGCCAGTACTTAGGATAGTTGTTATTTCCAGGAATTGGTAGCTTTATATTGTGTAATGTGTGTGTCACTTCAGTTGGCAATCTGATGCAGGGTTTTGAAATGGCTGCTTTGGCTCAGGCTTTTGTCCTGTGTCATGTTTTCTTGTTTTCTGACTGTCTTGGTCTTCCAGAACATCACAAAAGATTTTAAGGAACACCCTGTTTTCATGTTGGGGTAATCCACATGTCTGATGAGACATACTTGAATTCTATATGTGCAGTCTAGAAGAGACCAAAGCATACTTTAAATTGGTTGTTCAAGTGTGTGTAACTTCCTCTGGATAGTGTCTCATCATCACTGGCAACAATGAGTTAATTTGGCAGTCTTCATAGCTGCATGTAGTGACATACCCAAAATCCTACATAGAACAGCCTACTAAGTAAATTGATACACTTTTTTCAGAGCTGCTCTTTTGACCGTCCCAGATTACTTGTAGCAGTAAGCCAAACAATGGCTTAATATGAATGAGCAAACATGTGAATTCGCAGAGAGAAGAACATGGCTCCTTTGCTTCTCTAACGCTGTTGCTGCACTGCTCTGAGCTAAACCATAGTTTGGCTTAGCATTATGTCCAAACCTAGGCTTGCTGTTTATCTCCCCAGACAAACCATGAGAGTAGTAAGCCATAGAATAAATATTAACTATAAATATTAACTATGGCCCATGTTTTGCCTGGATTGAAATAAAACGGCAAGCCTGCATTTTGACATAATGGCTAAGCCAAACCGCAGTATCGGGCTCAGAAGAGGAGCAAAGCAACCAGTCTTGTCTTTGGGAACCTGCATGTTTGCTTGTTCATGTGCTTTGTGTTGTTTGAATCAGGTCAATGAGTAAAAGAGCGGCTGCTTGCATGGGCCATTATGAATGATGACACAAGCAGAAGCTTGTCATTGTCCTCTATGGACAATGTCAAATTGTATTGATGGAATAAGTTGCTTCATTGGCATTGTTTCTACTCCTAGCAAACTTTTCAGTGTTAGCTGGCACAAAAGTGTCAACACTTCTGTGAATGAACTACTGTTTCAAAATGGAGAAACTAGTTTGCAACATGAGAACAGTTATGAAAGCATCTAAACTTTAGTCAAAGTCAAAAGAAACGTGTGAATTGGCTGTGGTCTGGTGTCACACTACTACTAAGGTTTTGCAGGAAACGTGGCTTGAATAGCTGTTGGCAAAATCCAGGCTCTGCAAGTTGGAGAGAGTGTTTGCCATTCTCCTTTGTTGAGCCTTACTTTCCTTTCACTGTAAAAGCAAATGATCAAAAGGTTGCCCTTTGAATGTTTTGAACTAATCCTTTGAACTATAATTCCCCTCACCTCCAGTTATTGGCCATGCTATTTGGGCTGCTGGCAGCTGGTCCATAACCTGTTTTGTAAGGCATTGCAGATTAAAATCTGTTCCCCTAAATAGGCCTGACAACAAGCAAATATATGGACTGGACTTTGAAGGGCCAGTTGGAGCCTGCCGCCTTTTCTCTGTGACACTTGAGACATAAACTGTTAGACCATTTATGTTTTTACCTTCCATACCGGACGCGGGTGGCGCTGTGGTCTAAACCACTGAGCCTAGGGCTTGCTGATCGGAAGGTCGGCAGTTCGAATCCCCGCAACGGGGTGAGCTCCCGTTGCTCTGTCACAGCTTCTGCCCACCTAGCAGCTCGAAAGCACGACAAAGTAAAAGTAGATAAATAGGTACCGCTCTGGCGGGAAGGTAAACAGCGTTTCCGTGTGCTGCTCTGGTTTGCCAGAAGCGGCTTAGTCATGCTGGCCACATGAGCCGGAAGCTGTCTGCAGACAAACGCCGGCTCCCTTGGCCTGTAGACCGAGATGAGCGTGCAACCCCAAAGTCGTCCGCGACTTTACCTTTAACCTTCCATAATGAAATTGCTAGCGTTTACTTCTAATACTTTAATGTATATTTCTTTTTATCACACAGAACCACAGCACTGAAATTTAGCAAAATATAAACAGTAAAGCTACAGTAAAAACATCAGCTCATCAGCACCAGTTATGAGTAGCATCTGATCCTGACATTGCTTAATTGAAGGCAGTGTTGGTGTCCCTTTTGCAATACTGATGGTGAAGTCAGACATATTCCCTTCTGCTTGTTAGTGTTTTCTAGTCAGTGTTAGTTTTCATTAAGTTGTATTTAAAAAAAAATTTTTTCTTCCATGTTCTCAAGGCACCTTTGAAATGAACTAAAAGCCAGTTGATTGGTTTTTTAAAAAAAATACTTTGAGCACAGTCAAGCTGTGGATCTGGGAAGTATCCTTAGGGATGACTTGCTTCTAGGAGTGAGTTTGGGGAGTATCCTTTGGGAGTAATTATTGGGACGACATAGTGACTTCTGTCCTTAATTGTAGGTGGTTTGTATTTTGGTAGAGGTAGGATGGACAACTTGTTTGGTCGTGGTCAGGTGGATTACACCTGTTGTATGTAGTAGAGCTTAAAGGAAATGATAGAACCTATAAAACAGCAAATTAATGCAAATGTTAACCCCACAATACTTTAACCAGCACATCTACTCAAAGCCATTTTATTAACTCACATGTTTCCTACACCTGACTTAAAGTAACATTTCAGCAGTTTTCCTTGTAACTACGCATTTGACCACTTACAGGAAAGTTGTACCCCCCCCCCCAATTTTTTTATTGTTGTTCTTTGTTCCTGATCCCTCTATGTATAAATACCCGCTGGCCAGGGTGACCAAGAATGTAATATTGTTTGGCTGCTGATGTGGCAGCTTGTGTGTAGCTGTAGGCAATCTATGGAAAGAGCCATTTCCCTTGTTACCTTTGGGAAACATTTGGGGAGGTCACACACTCACCATTATTACTTAGTGGGTAAAAAGAGAGCTGTGAATCTGGCTCTTTTTCCCAAGTGTGATTTCTTGTTGTGTGATATGTTTATTGCTTATTCATTAATTAGCTCTTTGTTTACTCTTCAGGTATGGCCTCTCAGCTGCAGGTATTCTCCCCCCCATCAGTATCTTCGAGTGCCTTCTGCAGTGCCAAGAAACTGAAAGTGGAGCCCTCTAGCTGGGATGTTTCAGGACCGAGTAACGGTGACGAGTATTACAGTCACAGCAAAAACCTCCCAGGTGCTCAAGGGCCAGCCAGCTCCTCTCACCAGGTAGCAAACTTCAGCATCCCTGCTTATGACCAGAGCCTCCATCTCCCTGCTCCTTCAGTTGAGCACATTGTGGTCACAGCAGCCGACAGCACAGGCAGTGGTGGAACAACGTCGTTCCAAAGCAGCCAGGCCCTAACACACAGGGCTAACATTGCTTTGCTGGAACCGTACCAAAAATGTGGATTAAAAAGGAAAAGTGAGGAAGTTGACAGCAACGGTAGCGTGCAAATTATTGAGGAACATCCACCTCTCATGCTGCAAAACAGACCTGCGGTGGGTGCTGCGGCCACTACCACCACTGTAACAACGAAAAGCAGTAGTTCCAGTGGCGAAGGGGATTACCAGCTGGTCCAGCATGAAATCCTTTGTTCCATGACAAACAGCTATGAAGTCCTGGAGTTCTTGGGCCGAGGGACCTTTGGGCAGGTGGCAAAATGCTGGAAGCGGAGCACCAAGGAGATTGTAGCTATCAAAATCCTGAAAAACCACCCTTCCTATGCCAGGCAGGGGCAGATCGAAGTGAGTATCCTGTCCCGGCTGAGTAGTGAGAATGCTGATGAATACAACTTTGTCCGCTCTTATGAGTGTTTTCAACATAAAAACCACACATGCCTGGTGTTTGAGATGCTGGAACAAAACTTGTACGACTTCTTAAAACAAAATAAGTTTAGCCCCCTGCCTCTGAAATACATTCGGCCAATTTTGCAGCAGGTGGCCACTGCCTTGATGAAACTGAAAAGCCTGGGTCTAATACATGCTGACCTGAAGCCTGAGAACATCATGCTGGTTGATCCTGTACGCCAGCCATATAGGGTGAAGGTCATAGACTTCGGCTCTGCAAGTCATGTGTCGAAAGCTGTGTGTTCTACTTACTTGCAATCACGCTATTATAGGTAAGTACCCATTTCATTTATTTAAACAGGGTTTGGTTTTTTTTGAATGGCATTCATCCTGTGGCACTTGATAGGTAAATTGTCTCCTTAAATCATGCCTGTCTGCTTTCTGTCTGCTTCCCATTTATCTTTTCCTGTTTCTTTTCCATTTGTGTTTTCAACTTGAAAGATATTTACTAATATTTTGCAAATAACTGGGTTGATAAAGTTGAGTGAGAACTCAGAAGCCTGACTGCTTCAAGCAGACTGCAGATGCCAAGGGGGGGGGGGGATGTCGTTATTTGACATTTAGAAAAAGAACTTCTATGCATCTAGAATTTGGGATGTAAAATGCAGTAGATTGAATAACATAGCCAGAATTCAAAAGCCCACACAAATCCCCAAGGGGAATTTATATTTCTCCAAAGGTAGTCATCCTTGCCACATGAATAGGCACTTAAAACATTTTAAGGGTTTGAGATCACTCTGGATGTGCCCAAGTTTGAGTTCAACCTGGCATATAGCCGTTGGCACTTGTAAGCCACACTCTTGGTGTTAAAATTGTGGTATCTGTGTTGGAGTGTTGGGAAGCTCAGATGTTTGTATCAGATTTGTCAGGCAGCTGCAATATCCAAATGGGTACCCAGTAGTCATGTTGTCATAAGCATAAACCATGGCTTGCTGTGCACAAGTGAAATCATGCCTGCATTGCTCTTCCTGGCTTTTGGGAAAAGCAAGCCATGATCTCTGGATTGATATGTCTGAACCAGATATTTGTTGGATCAATCCATCAACGTCTGATGGATGTTTTAGAAGTATTGGGTCTGGCATCACTTTCGCTGCCTTGACCACAGCAGTGCTATCTTTATGGCATCCATGAGTATTTATTGTCTACTGTGTGTACCTTCAACCCCGAAGACACTTCCCAGGAAGGAGCTGTGTTGAGAAGTATCTCTGCCGAGTATGGATACTGGCACACATGCACAGCGAAAGTGATGCTGGACCCAATCCTAATAAATCATCCATCAGATGTTGATGGACTGATCCAGCAGTATTGTGAGTTGGTTGTTCCCAACAAGTCATGATTAGTAAGATAAGAATAAAGGACTGATTTTCAGTTCCAATAATCCATAATCCCATGTTCAAATGTACTGTGAAGACAAGGATTGTGATCTACTTCCTCCCAGTACCTTTCATGTATAAACACTTCATTCCTTTTTTAAGCCTCTGAAAATAACAATATGCAGCTGGTTATCTAAACAAAATATATTTAGAACAAGGAGGGGAATTTGATCTACTACTTGGTTTGGTGATTGACACAAATAGTTCAATGGCAACTGCTGTCCATCTTGATATCACACATGGTTGAGTTGGTGACTTTGTTGATTTTCCTGTGTTTGCTGCGAGAATATGACTAGCTTGTAAGATGATTAATACAGTGGTGCCTCGCAAGACGAAAAGAATCCGTTCCGCGATTCTCTTCGTCTAGCGGTTTTTTCGTCTTGCGAAGCAAGCCCATTGACGGCTTAGCAGATTAACGGCTTTTAGTGGCTTATTGGTTTATCGGATCAGCTGATAAGTGGCTTAGCGGCTTCGAAAAAGGGGGGGGGGAGGAAAAAAACCCCACAGGAACTCGCAAGACATTTTCGTCTTGCGAAGCAAGCCCATAGGGAAATTTGTTTTGCGAAGCGCCTCCAAAACAGAAAACCCGTCTTGCGAGGCGTTCGTCTTGCGGGGCACCACTGTACCTACAATGCTTGGGTGTGTGTGTTAGGGTAGTGTTTCAACCCAACACTGGGATCTCTTGTCATTTTTGTGTGGTCAGTGTATGGCTCACTGGATAATGAATTTGGGCATAGTTTCAAATTCCTCCTTAGAACTCACTGAGTGACATAGGATAACCACTGTTTTCCTAAAGGAAAGGAAACTAGGTAAAGAAACATGGAGCTGGGTAGAGAGGTTGGACTTGGTTGTCAACTGCAGCTTAAGTTTACGACCACATTTCTCAACATGTTCCTTCTGTTTTGGGGATAAAACCTTTAATATCCTATAGATCTGGCAATGAAGTTGTTATTTTCCAGTGTAGCCATGTTTGTCTTACTCACTGGACTTAAGCTGTATTAAATTAAATGTTGTAGTGAATTGTGTGCTAAATTTGTCAGATCATTTTTTCACTGTATTGCCTTTAAAACATAAACAGGCTGATCTTATACCTTAGCAATAATTACTTAGGAGCTATTCCTATTGAATTTAATTCGTTGAGTTATCCCAAATGTGAGTGCATACAGCCAAAGGTTGTTTGTGTGGAAAAGTCATGATTCTGTGCCCACAGAGTAAACACCATCAGACATAAAAGCTTTACTTTGAAGTATATAGTGCTTAGGTTTGGGAAGTGTTGTTGTATTAAATCTATTTGATCCAGAGGAACAGTCTGTCAGCAGTAACCCTCGGCAGTACCTTGTGCCACCTCAAACCCTGTTTCAGAGGGTTCCTCAAGCCTCTAGAGCATCTCTGGATCAAAGAGCCCCCCTGTCACCAGAGGGACAGCAGTTGGCTATGGCTCTGTTAGGATACCCAAGTTGAACTCATTGAATAGAAGACTGCATTGTGCTGGTATTATAGAAACTATGTGTATTGCTAGTTCCATTTATTAAAGAAGAAAAATGTACTTTGAGATAATTGTATCAGTTTTGATAGATTTCAGAGGGTGATCAATGATACTCTTTTGCACTAAAAGCAACGGAATACTGCAACACTTTAAAGGCTAGGAACGTCGTTATGGTATAAGTATTTGTAGGACAGAGCACACTTTACCAGATGCCATACATTATCTGGGGTGCTGTATTACAGTGGTGCCTCGCAAGACGAAAAGAATCCGTTCTGCGATTCTCTTCGTCTAGTGGTTTTTTCGTCTTGCGAAGCAAGCCCATTGACGGCTTAGCGGCTTTTAACGGCTTAGCGGATAAGCAGATAAGCGGCTTTGCGGCTTAGAAAAGGGGGGGGGGGGGAGGGGGAAAAAAGTCGGAAAAACTTGCAAGACATTTTCGTCTTGCGAAGCAAGCCCATAGGAAATTCGTTTTGCGAAGCACCTCCAAAACGGAAAACCCTTTCGTCTAGCGGGTTTTTCGTCTTGCGAGGCATTCGTCTTGCGGGACACCACTGTAAATGTTTTAAGTCTTTAAGATGCCATAGCACTGATTATTGGTTTTGCTATCACTTTTGCTCATTCATTCTTGGCTATACATTTGATAATCTAAACTTTTTAATTCAGTCAAGTTTATGGGATTTGTGAAGTTGTTAGTAATCAAATATACTATTGCATGTTTTTCAGAGCTCCTGAAATCATCCTTGGTTTGCCATTTTGTGAAGCTATTGATATGTGGTCGCTGGGCTGTGTGATAGCTGAGCTGTTTCTTGGTTGGCCACTGTACCCAGGAGCATCAGAATATGATCAGGCAAGTTTGTGTAGATATGAATTCAGATTTGAATGTAAACTATATAAATATTTGGAACTGGATTTAATATCACTTTAGCACTTGATAATGCCTGTCCAAATTTAGCCACACTCTTATAAACAAAAAGGTGCCGTAAGCTGATTTCATGGCATTTAAGCCTGCAGTCCTAAGAAGATTCAATCAGGAATAAGTGCCATTGTACTCATTGAGGCTTGCCTCTGAGGAAATAATGTTAGGATTGCACTGCAAATGCATTTGTGATTGGATTATAAACATCTAATTCATGAGCACTGTACAATTGATCTAGAGAGCTGGATTAGATCAATAGTCCTACTGTTTTCAGATGGACACATGCGAGAAGCACTGGTTAGTTGTAGTGCTTTGCATTGCCTCATTCAGTTCCAATACCCAAGACCAGAAATTACAGGATTATATAAATCACCCAACTGTATAAACTTCTTTTGAATGGATAGGTTACTGGTAGATAACATAATATGCTGACATTCTGACTTCTGCCCTGGCCATGACAACACCTCTCTGCTGATGAAGGAGGATGGGACATATTCACTGATGTTGTGCTTTGCCTGAATCAGTGCTGCTCCCTCCTACCTCTGCTTAAGATGACTACAGGCATACTTTTAGACCAGGGGTCTGCAACCCGCGGCTCCGGAGCCGCATGTGGCTCTTTTACACCTTTGCCGCGGCTCCGGGGCGGATACTAGCGAGGGGAGGTGGCGCATTGTGCGCCCCGACACTCCCCACTGTGGCAGGCGCTGTACTGGCTGTGACGTCGCATGGGGGCGGTGCATGCCTTAGTCACGCACCGTCCCGACGTCACCTTCCCGCCCGCCCGCTACATTGTAAGGGGCATGTACGCAGGTCACTGTTTTGAAGGGGAGTGAAGAACACACACACAAAAAAAGGTAACTTGTTAATTTAACGCTTATTTCTATGAGGAGGAGTAATTCTGAGGGGTCAAACAAAGAAATAATAAAAAAGTGACAAAAAAGTTATTTTTATAATGACGAGGATGACATTGGGCCCTCATTATTAATTATTATTTACATCAGGCACTGATTATGATTTATGGTACAGTGGGGCCCTGATTAATTTTCTATGTCGCAATGGTTTTGCGGCTCCTAGCTGTTTTTTCTTCAGAAACAGGTCCAAGTGGCTCTTTTTGTCTTAAAGGTTGCAGACCCCTGTTTTAGACAGTTGCGGTTCAAGATACCTGGCCTGTCCATCTTGGTGGGACCAGCTCAATGAGCACTTTCCCCCCCTCAGCTCTTTTGAATGTTCATTTGGGTGGGTAGATGGGGGTCATGTGGTTCCTTCTGATCAAGGCACACACATTTTTTCACTGCCATTTCCAATTACACCATTGTTCATGGTTTACCATGAATCCATTGGTCTGGGCTATATTCTTTTCTTCAGGACAAACAAATCACATTTTATAGTGGGATCAATGAACAAACCTTGGACGTGGTTTACTTGGAGTGAAACAACCCATGACCCCTGGTTTGGACATACAGTACAATTGATTTTAATAATATGCTGTTGAAAGTAGGCTGGTTAAAATTGCACAGATTAAATGCAGGCAAGTAGAGCACCAGGTCTGCTCCGGTTACCCAGCACATGAGAGCATTTAAGCTCTGTGCCTTGCTTGTGGGACAAGGCCTTCTCAACGCCCCAGCTCTGAGATGCTTGCACAAGATGTTGTGGAGCCATCAGAGTTCATTGACACCACACTGGAATCCACTGGAAATGGTTGTTTCCTGGGTCCAGGCTAGAAATCAGTTCAGCCCTAATAATAAGAAATTGGGAGTCTGATGCAAGATATGGTTGGAACTGGATAATGCAGTAAAATATATTAAACAACTAAGGTTTGCAAAGAAATGTATTTGCTTCAGCATGGTAATCTGTTAAGTGAATATTGACTGAGGCAGTTTAAAAAAAAGATCCCACTGTATGTTTTCCTTCCTCTGGAAGGAAATGCATTTAACTATTTACACAGCATTCTGCCTTTATCATAGATTACTTCTTTTTTCCATTGCAGATTCGTTACATTTCACAAACTCAAGGACTTCCAGCTGAGTACTTACTGAGTGCAGGAACGAAAACAAGCAGGTTTTTTAACAGAGATCCAAACTTGGGATACCCATTGTGGAGACTAAAGGTTTTTATTTTTTTTTCAGACATTCAATTTATTGTTGTAAGAGCAGTATTTGCAGCTTATGTAGAGGAAAAACCTTTAGTTATTGCATGTTCACCACTAGGTTAAGATAACTTTGGTTGGAGACCTAACCCCATTTACCTTCGAGGAAGCCCCATTAAATTCAGTGGGGCTTAACTACTGAGCACATGCATTTCTTCTCTGGGCACATCCAGTGAAACAGTTACAATAAAGAGAGCTACCTATTGGTGTGACTAATTTGTATGCAGGAGCAAGTCTTTTCCGTTTGGCTGAACTTAAAAAATATATATTCTTGATTTCAATTACATTCATTTTTTTAGAATTAATTTAATTAATGTCTGCCCTTTGCCCTAAGGTCCCATGGTGGGTTACAGCTTTCAAAACAATGTCAAAAACAATTTAAAACAACTAACTTGTTCAGCTGAATGTTATAGGAAAGGAGAGCACTTTTAGAGAGTTACCAAGATTCATGCACAGAAGGCTCTCTTTGTCACCAGCAAAATAACATCTTATTAGAAAATTTAAGGCCATTAACATTAGTTCTCAGAAATTTTTTCAGTGACAAACCCTCTTTTTGCTAAAAGATATATTGTCAGAAAATCACTTTTGCAATCCCCTTTGCTGTAAAGCCATCCAGTGATTTAAAATCACCTTTCAGAGTTTGAACTACTGTTTAGAAACATCTGAAGCTTCGCATTATGGCTGCCTTGTAAAATATCTGATACTTTGCTCAGGTTGGCTTGTATTTGTCCTTGAGAATATAGATGAGAACATTAATTTGGCACAGTGTCATTTTTCACAAGCTTAGGTAGCAAGGTTATGATGGCCTATCATTTCTGCTTCATAGGGCATTCCATTTGTCAATGGCTGATTGCTTGTTGACCTAGCTTTGCTTTTATTGCACTGAACTCTAAAACCCTGTTAGAGTTGCTTGTAACATGTATTTTATTTGATAGACTCCAGAGGAACATGAATTAGAGACGGGAATAAAATCAAAGGAAGCTCGGAAGTACATTTTCAACTGTTTGGATGACATGGCGCAGGTGAGCTGCTGAGAAAAATAATGATGCCTTTTATACTACAAGCATAATTACCCAGAGCGGTAGTATTTTACACTTGCTCTACACAGGAATCAATTATATTCCCTTCCTCAGGAATTAAGTTTGCAATTCTGTGCCCTCTTCTTGGGAGTAAGCCCCAGTGAACTCACTGGGTCTTATTTCTGAGTAAACATGAGTAAGATTTCCTTTTCACTTCTATTCAACATGCTCTTTTAAGTAATATAAGTGTGATTTCCCCCCCAACATCCATATATTAGAGAAACCAGAAGAGGAAGGAATGAGATCCTGAGTCTAAAGTTGAAATGATTCTGCATTCTGAGAGCCTAGAATAAATGTATATTGTGTATCTAGTAATTTCCCTGCTATAAAAATCAATGGTTTATGCAACAGAGATCAAGTTCCAATTTTTTTCTCCTACAAGGTAAATATGTCTACAGATTTGGAGGGAACAGACATGTTGGCAGAGAAGGCGGATCGAAGGGAGTACATTGATTTGTTAAAGAAAATGTTGACAATTGATGCAGATAAGAGAATTACTCCGCTGAAGACTTTGAACCATCAGTTTGTGACAATGAACCATCTACTGGATTTCCCACATAGCAACCAGTAAGTTTCTGACAGATGTTTGAAACAATGTCCGTTCATTTATTCATTCACTCTTGTAGCCTGTCCCTCCCTCAAGGTTGAGACAAGTAAAAAAAGAAAGCATATGAAAGCCTTCTAGAAGTTCACATTAACATTAACTAGAGCAAACTTGATTTAATCAAAGGAATTCCCAAAGTGTATTTATTACCTCAATGGAGTTACTTAAAAAAAAAAGTTGTTGCAGCTACTTATTCCACCAACACTTTTGATTTCTCATTGTCAGAATCTTTATATCCCAGATATAAAGTGGATGCTTAGCAGCCACCTCAAAAGCATACCGTTAGGATCAGGAGCATCTGGCCTTCTAGAGTATTTGCTCTACATCTTCTGATTATCCCTGACCATTTGCCATACTGGATGGGGTTGATGGGAGTTTGAGTCCAGCAACATCTGGATAAACACTGGTTCCTAATCCATGATCATTAGTGTTTGAACTTCGGGATTTTGATGGAGGGAGGATGGCACTCATGGTTATATTGATGCATGTTAAAATAAGGTGCAGAAGCATAGCACACATAGCCTTACATGCTTGGTAACTAACTACAGTTTCACAGCCACACAAATCTTTGACATCTCATTTCCTTTTAGTGTGAAATCCTGCTTTCAGAACATGGAGATATGCAAGCGAAGAGTTAATATGTATGACACAGTTAATCAGATAAAAAGCCCATTCACAACACATGTTGCACCGAACACAAGCACAAACCTCACCATGAGTTTCAACAACCAGCTCAATACTGTGCACCACCAGGTAATTAGTTCTGTGTTGTTGTTGTTATTGTTGTTGTTAGGAATGAAAACCAATAAAAACTGCTTCCGTCATTTCCTGGAATGATTCTCTTTAATCTAGATGTTATTCTAGATTAGTATTCATGAATTTAGTCTGAAATCAATGTTATATGTAATAGGCAGCTACTGCTATGCAGTGGCTTCCTTATGAATTCCATACCCAATTCCAGGCATTGACCTTTAAAGCTCACCATGGCCTTGGACCTCTCAGAGCAGCTCTCCTGTGACCTGCCTTCATCCCTCACCCTTTCCCATTGTAGGTAACTAGCTGTTTAGTATTATACTGCTCACCAGCTGGTCTGTAAAATATGTCAACGAGACAGAAAGTTGGGTTAAAGTGAGCGGGAAGCCTGAAGCGTTTCTTTTGTATTGGTTTTTGTGGTTGATTTTCAAATGCTTGAGCAAAAGACATGTTTTGGTTCTAATGATGAATGTTCCTGTTTTCCAGGCTAGTGTGTTGGCTTCAAATTCTACAGCTGCTGCTACTCTGTCTCTGGCAAATTCAGATGTTTCACTGCTGAATTATCAGTCTGCGCTCTACCCATCATCTGCAGCACCAGTTACTGGTGTGGCGCAGCAGAGTGTTTCCTTACAGCCTGGAACCACTCAGATCTGCACCCAAACGGATCCATTTCAGCAAACTTTCATTGTGTGTCCTCCTGCTTTTCAAAGTAAGTGTGTGTGTGTGTGTGTGTGTGTTGGGGTCTTTCCATACTATTTACAAAAATAATATATAGTAGTTTTACAGCTATAACAGCCAAGGTGCACATATATTACATATATGCCACTAAGGTATAATTTGACACATTTCATGTTTTAAGAGTTAAAAGTAAAACTCTAACATGGTGCTCAGTATACAAATTCTGAAAACTGAAAGTTTTGAAATAAGTAAAATAGGATACAATGTGCAGTTGAGCAATGGTTTCGCTTACGCTTATTCCAGGCTAAGTGGAGGAATCCAAGATGATTTGAGGGTTGCTGCGGACAGACTTGGATTTATTGTTTCATATAGAGTTGGATTTGGGGGATTATTATTATGTATTCAATTTATATCACACCTTTCTTACTGAGCGAGTCCAGGGAGGGTGCAGATATTGTGCCCCTTTTCACAGAAGTCGTGTGCAGGGTGGTCCCCCGTTTCCTTCATGATTATTGCACAGGGTGCTTTCTTGTGGATGTACAGCTACTTTTACTGAAGTAGGCACATGGGTCTCCATTACACACCTTTATATAGCAGACAAGTTATTGAGTGAGCTCAACTGCAGTAGCCTGCTGATAGAACCAACCTCTTGCCAAAGTTGGCTTCATCAGTAGTATGTGTGGAATTACAGTTGTTCTATTTTGTAGAGCAATGGTGCTTTGTTGTCTGTTCCCCATGTTTTGAAATCTATTTCAAAATGCATTGCCACACATTGTACATCCCAAAGAGAGCTGTAGTTACATTATCTATAGATATACCTATATCTTATTTGAGCATTACTCCATATTGGCCTCTAAAAAAACACTTTCAGTAAAGTTGGAAAATACAAAGATATTGCCAGTAGCCAAGCAGTAGATGACCAGTTTCCAGATTGCAGTAGCTGCAGCCTGGGATGAAGCTTCTCATGGAGCTGGAAAAACTTTATTTTAACAATACAGATGCCTCTCAGTCAACAGCTGGCATCCCAATTTCCAAATGCCATTATGACCTGAATGTTAAGAGCAGAATCAGTAAATGGGTTTGTGACATTCCACCGCCACAAAGGAAGGTGTTTTTGAATAGGTTGTATTCCAGAAAAAATATTGCTTAGACTGTACAGCTGGTCTTCTGCACCAAGTGTGTATGTAGATAGACTTAGGCATTTCTCGGTGTCAGTAATTATTTGCTTTGTCTTTGTTTCGTTTGTTGGTAAGTGGGCTCTGAAAAGTGTTCAAATAATTGAAAGCAGTAGATTAACTGTTCTCTTTTCTTTATTTCCTACAGCTGGTCTTCAGGCAACCACAAAGCATTCTGGCTTCCCTGTTAGGATGGACAACACTGTTCCAATTGTGCCACAGGCACCAGCAGCTCAGCCATTACAGATCCAGTCCGGAGTTCTCACACAGGTAAACGTAAGGAGAGCCCTTAAAATGTCAGTAAATTACCCCGAATACAATTACTGGTTTGTTCTAGATTAAAGTTGGGAACCAGAAATTCAAAGTTGGGTGGCAGAATCCTGCCTTCCAATACCAAAGACAAGACAAGAAAGCATGGAAATTAGTCTGTATTTTAATCTAATGATCTATCTACATTAAAGGTTTGGCCCTAATAAATGGGCTAACCCATTTAGCTAAAATAAGTTGTTTTAAATTCTTCTCAGTTTTTATAATACTGTTCTATTATGGATACTCTGTTTTTCTACACCGCTCACATATTATCTGAATGCGGAGTGGTTTTTAAATCCTTAGCTATAAATGAAGTCCTGAGTTTTAGGCAGTTTTCATTCACAGGTACAGATAAAAAAACACAAAGCAGAATGTGTTCACAACTGAAAATCAGCTAAAAAATTAGTGCAATATTTCATTTGGCTACGTTGAGTCCCAAGTCGATTCCTCTTCCCTTTTCCTTACACTTTCTACCCTGCCCCCATTCATAACAAGAATACTTGTTAGAACTGCATTGTTTCATTTTGTGATGTTGTATTCGTAAAAGCTTAGATGATATCAAATAATTAGATTTCAGTATATATTATTTTGGAACTCTAATCCCATTTTATATCCTACTAGAAAAACCAAAGTGATATCTGCTTCCAGGAATACTTGTATTTTGCTAAAAACTAATGGCGATTTTTTTTTCTTTGAGTGAACATGTTCTCAAGTGGGGTGAAAGCTCCCTCTAGCCTTCAAAGGCAGAATCGCAGCTTATTCAGAGGATTTTGCCTCACATCCACTCACCTTACACGGCTTTCTCCTGCCTTCACTTTGAGGCAGTTGGGGTTCACACTTGGCTATTCAGATTTGCTCAGGCTTGTGTTTTGGAAGCGATTTCCATTCAGCGCGTGGTTATTTTCATAGAATCCACTACCCCCATGCTGGAACAAAAGAATTCTAAAACTAAATTGCCACATCTTCAACGAAAGGGGAAAGGAAGATCTTGTGAGTTTGATATCAAATAAGAAACTTCGCTTTGGGGGTTTTTTATGGGGAGGGACAATTTTTTGTGTGTGGTCTGGTTGGCAGTCCCCTTCCTGCATCTTTCCATCACTGTTTCAATCCCTTCTACATTTGCTTTTTTCACCTTGTCACTTGACTCACTTCCATGACTCTTTGAAAGGCTTCCCCCTTTCATTTTTTTTTCTTCTTAGTGGCCGTTTCCCTACCACTCCAGGCCCTTGGGAGTTAAACCAGTTTTTCCTCTGTGTTTTAGTGGCTGTTGGGTTCTTATGCTGACACCCTGCCATTGTTGCCTCTCCCCAGAGCTCCAGCCAGTGCCAAAGCAGTGCACCATTTTTAAATAGCTGTTTGGCAAAGCCATTGGCCATAAGACACAGAAGCTTAGTCTGTTTCGCACCCCCACTGGAGATTATCCTCATTCGCTCTGAGCCAGTGCTGCAGCAGTTGAGGAAAACTTCAGCCACATTTGAGCGGGTTGGGGTGGGGGTGGGGCAATGACAAAAACCTACATAAATCTAAAGCCAAAGTCTTTAGGGCAGCTAAAAGCATCATATTCTTCCAGCCTCTTGTGGTGACAGTTTCCTTTTTAAGTTCCAGCATGCTTTAACAAATCATGGCCCTGCTGATTTGGAGGTGGCTGAAGGCACATTGTGGAACAGAATCCAATGGCACTGTGGGATAATCTCTGCTGAGGCTATTCCTCTAATCCAACTCCATTAGGTCTAATGAAGTCTGATCTGCTTGGAGTAAAAAGGCAGGCTGGAGGGAGTTTGGATATTTTTCCTACAGCTTGCTTCAGGCCATTGGAGATAAGGAGGCCCTTTCTGAGGGGGTGGAAGTAATGTTGGTCCACTCACGACTTGTGGATTTTTTGGGGTTGTTTTTTTGCTGCTTCTATCTCAGGCCATTTCTGTGCCTCATAAGGCTCCTGTTCACAGCTGCTCTCTGTAACATCATCATGACCTCTAATCCAAGTTTGCCCTGTAATTTAGCTCTCTTCCAGGCTTTGCCTAGCACTTCCAGTAATCTTACTTGGGTGCAGCTTCAGTTGACTTCACAAATGCTGCTCCAGATTAAAGGAACCTTGTTAGGTGACTTTGCTAAAGAGCTGACTAACAACAACCTGCAGTCATTGCCTCACACTCCTGGCAGTGTCTGCTCAAGCTCCTCAGCCAGTTATTGTTCCAGTATCACTTCTGGCTCCAGCAGTTCCGGCTGTTGTACCAGCTGAGCTATGGGATTCAAGTGGCCCAAGGGAAAGGCACACAAGAAAAGCTTTTCTGCCTATAGGCAGTTGGAAGATTGAGGATGCTGTGTTTGAAGAGGAGTTTTCAGACGTTGATGACTAGAGTGAAGGACCAGAGGTTGAGGAAGTTCTTTCTAATAGGCACCATCCCTGCCTCTTCTCTGAAAACCTATGACACCTCTGGATCTTAACAAGCCTATGGATAAACTGGCTTGCATTTCTTCTAGTTGCCTCAGCTTCACCCCAGAGAGAAGGCAAATGGAAAAGGCTTCAGTAATATATAAGTAATAACAATCACAATGGTATGAGGAGAGGGTACCTGTTGCCGTAATTATTCTGGTGGATTTGTAGAAGTCTGACTTTGCTCGAAGGGAGTCTGCCTTCACGTGCACAAGTCCAGACAAGAGCACAGACTTGTTGAAGAAATTGCTGATGCCACAGTCCCAAAGGATCATCACACCATATTAAATGTCTTCAATCAGATGAACCAAAGCTATGAGAGCAGGAAACAGCTCAGCAAGCCAACAGTGCCTTTCATTGGTCTTACTGAAAGTAAAAAACTGAACCGGCATTGCTGTCAAAATGGAGGAACTTGAATCCTGGGCAGCTTCTGTGCATGCCCCCAACACTTCACTGGCAGATACTGTGAATATTATGAAAGGAAGAGCAACAAGGACAATGGATGTGAAAGAGTTGCCATCTTCGTTGTAAACTGCACTGTTTATCTCAGCAAAACTGTGCTGTAAGCGAGGAAGAGGAATAGATCCATTTACTTTCAAATGGTCAAAGATTAAAGCAAACAACGTGCTGCTTCTCCTAGGCTGGTTTTTTTTTTTTTTTTTTGCTGCATTATGCAGGTTACTCTACCTGTTGTGAAAACTCCTAGGACTGGTATTTGTAACCATTATTTGCCTTATGATGACGCTTGCCCTTCAGAAAGTAGGAAGACTAGAGGCTAAGATTTATCAGCTACTTTAAAATGAGGCTGCATTTTAAATTGCATTTTAACCTGTATTTTAAATTGCCCCCCCCCCTTTCCCCTATTATGTTTTTACTATTATTTTATTGCTGTTAGCTGCCCTGAACCTGGCTCTGGCCGGGGAGGGTGGGGTATAAATAAAAATTATTATTATTATTATTAAAACAAAGGACACTTGATGACTGTTTTTTAAAAAAATATTATTAAAGATTTCTTGGTTTACAAGACACTTTACTGCTTTTCCTTCATAATTTACCTGTTTAACAGGGCTTCCTTTTTAAGATTTTCCTTCATAATTTACCTGTTTAACAGGGCTTCCTTTTTAAGATTTTCCTTCATAATTTACCTGTTTAACAGGGCTTCCTTTTTAAGATTTTCCTTCATCATTTACCTGTTTAACAGGGCTTCCTTTTTAAGATTTTCCTTCATCATTTACCTGTTTAACAGGGCTTCCTTTTTAAGATTTTCCTTCATAATTTACCTGTTTAACAGGGCTTCCTTTTTAAGATTTTCCTTCATAATTTACCTGTTTAACAGGGCTTCCTTTTTAAGATTTTCCTTCATCATTTACCTGTTTAACAGGGCTTCCTTTTTAAGATTTTCCTTCATAATTTACCTGTTTAACAGGGCTTCCTTTTTAACATTCCTCCCCTCCCTTAAACTCCCCTCTCCCACATCTAGTTAGCCACCTCCTTCCCCACACGCTCCTCGTCCCTCCAGTTTGAGTCTTTCTCCTCCTCCTCCATTTAAACTCCCCCCTCCAATGGCAATGGGCAGATCACTGCCAGTTTTTGATACTGGGATTGCAGCCTGGTTTATTGCTTTCATTTCATGGATCAGTGGTCTCATTAGATAGTAAAATTCATGTTAATTTGCTGTTTTGTTTTTAATTGGAACGGATTAATCCATGTTGCATTACTTTCTGTGGAAAAGCACGCCTTGGTTTTGGAACGCTTTGGTTTTGGAACAGACTTCTGGAATGGATTAAGTTTGAGAACCAAGGTACCACTGTACCTCACTTCTGCAATGTCCACAGAAAATTGCACAAGAAGTAAAGAGGGGCTGATGCTAGTTAAAAATAAACATTTTTATTTCCAGGGATGGGGAACCTGCTGCTGGAGCCCAACAGTATCTGGGAGGTCGTAGGTTTCCCATCCTTGAAATCAATCAGATTGCTAAATCTGAAAAGGATACGCTACTGTCGCCCAGAAGGATTGGAATTGGTGCTTGTGCTAGGCCCTAAAATTGGTCTCAAAGGTCCTGTTGTTCTGAGCATCTCAGAAGAACCAGTGAGATGCTAGAATAGTCGGTCATAAAGTTATCCCTTGGGAAGTGCAAGCCCTACAGTGGCTAAGGACTGTTTCAAAGATATATTAAACTAGTGTTTGTTGATGAAAAAGTACTATAATGCATTGTCAATTTTTGTAAACTTCTGTTTGAATCTTAAGCGGTTCTTTATTCTGAAGTATTGACTCTTCCAGTGGAAGAAAAATGTATTTTCCATGGCTTAGATGCTGCAAACAGTAAATGTTGTGTATATTCTAGAAATTTCTTTTCATTGAAATAATAAAATGTATTGGAATTGCCTCTTTTCTTTCCAACTTATGGAACATGAATGAACTCCATGTTTGTATGTGTTCAATCATATATCAGTTCTGTCCCATTTCCCTATTAAATAAAATTCGAAACTCTGGAAAAAAGACAGGACTATACTAAGAACTGGTCCGGTATGCCAGTGAGTTTCCACAATGGATCAGAGTTAATGGATCAGCTAAAGCTCCCATCCATTGGAACGATGATTGCTTTAGTTTGTGTGGGATGCCCAGTTTGAAGACTCTCACATGCGCAAATTGAATTTTGGTCTCAGGAAGGAATGTGATTCCAGTGCATCAACTGTGCTTTTGCTGCACCTGTGTTTTCTCATGCTTCTCTGTGGCTGTATAGAATTATTGGACAACTCTCAACAGGATCCAGTGTGAGACTGTAAGACTTTCCTGAAGGTGTATTTATAGTGGACAACTCAGTGGATTATACATATTTTCTGTCCTGGACTTTGGTGGTTGGTGTGGTAATGAGATTCACCTTGTGGCTGCGGCATTGGAATGTGGATCAAGCTTCTCATCTGAATCTCCATGGAACCCTGTGTGGGACAAAAACGTTTTGGCGAGAAGGTAGTAAAGGACATTTTAGTTGAATCCAGGTTCAATCCACAGAGATGACTGACACTCTTACAGATATTTGCAACCAATACCAGCCATTTTATTCTGTCACTTCGGTCTTGTTCTAGGTTTTTCAAAGAGTCACATGCAGGTGATTCTTTCCAGCTTGAAAGATTGCTCTTGGCTACGAATATAAGGAAACAACTATCTTTTTCCTGCGTGGACAGGTGCCAGTTTCAGTGATGTAAGTTTCTGTCTGTGGTGGACCAGCATTGTAGAGAAGGGAGTACCATTGAAGGAAGCCACAGTGAACATCATTCATTTTGGATGCCAGCCTCTTAATCTTAATCTTAATTGATGCCAGACTCAAACTTCGGGTCTCTTGCCTTGCTATTCAGCACTTCTCTCTGTAATTTCCTTTTCACCATGTGCTTTTACGTATGACAACACTGTAGTGAAGAAACAGTGGGTTGCCGAGAGAGAACCTGCTCTCTGGCACTTCAAAATGAAGCCCCTAGACCCCATCTGAACAGTGTTTTTCTTGTATGTTTTCCTTCTTTGTTTTTATATTCTTGTGGTTCGTGTGGGCTGTAGCAGATTGGACAGCCATAAACTATTTGGATGTGAGCAGAATCTTCTTAAACAAGCTGTAATTCTGTCTCTGAGCATTAGAGGGAACTCATATTCCACCAGAGAACACCTTATCACTCAAAGGAAAAATACATTTCAGGTAAGACCAACAGTCCTGTTTGTTTCAGACCAGAAGATCCAGAAAGCCTAATGGTTACATAAATGGCTAATATAATTTTGTGGTCTTTGCCATGGGACTTGGGTGATATCATTGCAAACATGTTCAGGTCAGGCATGATTAAATGAAAGATGCACTTTATAACTTGTCCTTTTTTATATCTATTGTGGAAGGCATTTGGAATTACTCAAACTAGCACAACAGAAATCCAATATGGTATTCTTTGTAAGTGCAACAAAACAAATGATTCTTATCTATTAGAAAGTGAAGTTTTAAGTCAGTTTGGTTGTGGAGATGTTTAATGAAATTATTCTGATCATTGAATTGCCTTTTATTTAAACAAAGTCAATGGACAGGCAGGTATTGCTGTTTTTATCTTAAAGTACCAGAACACTGGTTTTGCAATCTTACATGTCCAATAGGACATTTTGGAGGCTATTAGTCTTTCCAAGCCTTCCCTGCACTAGTTTAGATATTCCTCAGGATTAATATTGTCTCAAGTGCGGTAAACACAAAAGTTTGTTCACTGAAATTCAGGAGTACTTAATATCACTTAATATCACTTCAGGCAAGAGATACTGAATTAAGCTGATAGAAAAGCATATTTATATCAGAGCATACCCATGAGTTCTGCAAGCCACTCAAAAGCGCCACTAGTTTCCTTGCGGAGAAAGCCTTTCTGGGCCTGTTTCCTCAGTACATTTGTTTCACTCACTGCCTAATCTACATTTCAGGGAAGCTGTACACCACTAATGGTAGCAACTCTTCATCCTCAAGTAGCCACCATCACGCCGCAGTATGCGGTGCCTTTTACTCTGAACTGCGCAGCCGGCCGGCCAGCGCTAGTAGAACAGACGGCTGCAGTACTGGTAATTGCCTCCCTTGATTGTGTTCACTAACGGAGTTTTTGTTTTAACTTAGACTTGCAGAGGGCATGGAAGCATGTGCCATCTTGTGGCTGTGTTCTTGCTACATCTTAATGTCTCGTTGTTTTTCCTCCCCAACATTGCTGAAGCACTGTCTGACTCTGATGTTTAGTGTTGCTCTGTAAAGAATCCAGATCCATTGACTGTTGTTCTTTACTAGCCTAGTGTGTTGATCAATCTCTTCTCCTAGTCTGAGAAGAGTGGTAATTGCATTTCTTCTTTCTTTACTCTCCTATCTTTTTTAACATTTTATTGATTGAAAACAAGGGGTATGGCCCTTAGGTTGACTCTGCCATACGCATCTGGGCAGCCAGGATTTGACAAGTTAAGCTTTTTAAAGCTTCTTCGCATGTAGAAATGTTTCAGGCACTGAAAACTTCTAATATCGGCAAATACTTTATTAATAAACGGCTTTAACAGTACAGATTTCTTAACCTCTGTTGAACAATGCTGACCTCCAATTCTCCCTGGCTTTTCATTACCTCTGACCAATCATTGGCAGTGTGCATCATCCTCAGAGAGATGTTGCTTCCCACCAATACTTTTAGTTCCTTTTGCATTTCTTGGTTGAGATTAAAGGTGAGCTCTTACCTTCTAAACTGTTTCTCAGGATAGTTTGTTCTTAAACTTGCTGGAGATATTAAGGGAAGTGTCCATTTTCAAATTTTTCTTTCTCTGTCTGAATTTGACTGGTACCTTCAGTGGAAATCACACTGTAGGTGCCAAAAAAACAGTCAATTGGAAACTCCAGAATCAGATCAGTGAAGTTTATGGAAACATTGCAGTGCACTTGAAACCCTGGTGTCCTCACGTGTCTTGCAAAGCACACTTCCATTTGTTACATACATCGTTGTCTTTTGTGGCTTTAAAGTGAAAATTCATGAGCATCTTTATCTTCAAATAGATACATTCTGGAGCATTGTTGGCTCTGGTCAGAACCAAAGTCTCACCAGATGAGGAACTGCTTCTTTTGGCATTGCTGTTTACACCATAGCAAGTGTAAGAAGGCAGACAGGATGGGATCTTAAAGGTTATATAATTGCATGTGCTGAAAAGACAACTTAAAAGATTTCATAGGTCTCCTGTCTGCCTCCCCTCATTCAATTCAGATTGAATTTCAATTGTGGAAACATGGATGCCTGTGCAGAACCTAAATGTTCTGTGACTAGCTGCTGTAAAAGACTTGAGTTTCTCATCCAGTAATCTGGTACATTCCTCTTTGGACATTGTAGAATACTTAATCCAGCGTTGTATATACTCGACTGTATATACTCTTAATCAAAATTCATTGACAAGGAAAGCTGTATAAGATCTGTATAAATCATTCAAATTAAGCACTTTGTATATATATTCAATTCTCTTTTGGCTCATGGGAAGGGGAGAAGAGCTCTGCAAGGCACTGACAACTTGAAAATCCTTTTGCGATTGGCCCCCCCCTTCTTTCTTTGATTTCATCAGGCACTGCCTGTGTTCTTTCAAACCTCTTTGCAGCCTTAAGGTCTAAAAACTAGCTTTAAAAACACAGACAAAAACTTATATTCTTGGAATGTTGAATTTTGCACCCCATACTAATTTCTGTACTTGTGTGGTGCAATGACCGAATTTACACTCCCCACCTCCCGACTAAATCCACCTGCCTACTTGGATCCTGCTTTTCTCTCTGAATTTTGGCTTCTAATAGCCTTTTGCCTGAAGTGCTCACCTTTAGTGCTTTCAACACTTCTCCCTTTTGCCACTTCATCTAAGTTTGCATTAGCCATTTGCTAAGCTTTGCATATTTTTGTCCCTCCTCTGTCAAGCAGTTCGTCGCTTGGAAGGCCCGATTTCTGCCTCCTGGTGGGACATTAGATCTCGCACTGTATTAAACTCTCTGCTTTGTCTTGTGCAGGTGTTGGCTTTTGGAAAGAGGCATGGTGTGACTTTTAACATAATTCTCTCTTTTTTTTTAATTATTCCGCTTGTATTGGCAGAGGGGTTAGCGGTTCTCTGCTTGAAGGCTTCTTTTTGGAACCAGTAATGTGGATCTGTTAATTGTAGAAATATGTCAACTTAAAATGGCATGTGTGCATGGTTTCACAGTTTGACCATATGTGTGGAACTCTAAAAATATATATATACTGCAGAACTTGTATCTTAAGAAGACTTTCTGTGTTGGGAAACCACTGTTATTGGATGGGTTTGAATTTAAATATGGAAAGTGCTGCAAGCTTATAACTGATCACTACACATTTAATTGTGATGAGCAGGGGAAGTCTACCATAGGAGTAGGTTTTAAAGAAGCGGTCAGTAGAGATTTCACTTTTTTTGTATTTTTTGTATTTTGTGCCGCTTTTCACTCACATGAGTTGCAAAGTGGCTTTCATACAATAAATAACATATTAGAACATCACTAATGTAACAAAAATTATAAAAAATAATTAACAAATTATCAATAAAGCAACTACCTTCTATAAAACACTAATCTGTTTTTAAGTTAAGAAAATCTCAGCAGGCTATGCCTTGCACCAGGATGCAGCCTTTGTGTCATTGTTTGGAGGGGGAGGAGTTGTTAGAAACATACATTCTGTCCACACCTTTCCCTTGTAAACGGTCATTTAGCAGTGGGCACAAAACAGAATCTCTTCTCTCTAGAGTTGCTCGCTCAGTAGGGCAGAGACACAGCAGTAGCCTCTCAGCCATGGAGCTGGTGCCATCTACCAGGAAGGAAAAGGCAACTGCATGATTGGGGTTGTGTGGACTTGCTTACAGAGCCAATCCTTCCTTCCTACTGGTCCATCCACACAATCCCTACCTTTTCCATCCCAGCAACTCCACTGCCAGGAGGCTAGTGCTGCTTCTGTGTCCTACCAGACGAGCCACCCCTGCTTGCTTTGTCTGCAGAGCAGAAAGTGCTGTAGTGGAGCCACAGAGGCTGGATCCCAGTGGTTCCCAATTAGGGGTCCACGGAACGCACCCATGGGGTCCAGGGCCCCCTCCCTTGCCTCCCCCCTCAACTAATTTTATGTCCCTTTTTTCATGGTAACATCACAAATGTTAGGGCCTGTTTTAGGGCTGTGTGATTTTTCAATATGTTGGCCAAAATCAGTTTTGAAATCACACTGTGTTAACAATTTTGACCTGGCAATATGCAGCAATATATCACTCCTTGCACAAGGGAGAGCAGGGCAGCCGATTTCAAGCAACACCAATATCGCATGATTGAGTGCATTTGATGTCAGCATGCCCGCGGTGTATGCAGATGCCACACACCTGGGTTCAATTTTGAGATGGGGCGCAACCTCCTCATTGGAGCCTGGTTCCTCGCTCCGAAAGGCATCTCAACATTCGAGTCAACCCTAAAAAAAGTTCAACAGCTTTGGGGTAAAATCCTAAAAATAAATAAATCACAATTTCAATCCTAAAAAACGGTCCAACAACTTTGTTTGACCCTTTGGTCGGCCCTCACTGCCCTTCACATCATCAAATCAGGCCCTCTTTGAAAAAAAGTTTGGACACCACTGTGTTAAGGGCTTTGTGTGTGGTAGCTGCCAGCTCCCTTGCGTCCAGCCACAGCACTGGTCCTCAGGCAGATCTGACCCTGGAGGTGGAAAGGAGAGTCAAAGCAGTGTTGATGCCGAGGCAGTATTCTCATGCTGGCCTCTGCCCAGCGGGTTCCCTCTCCCCTGCTCCCCCATGGCGTGTGCAAACCTGGTGCAGAAAATTGTGGGTGCCTGGCCACTTCATGAGGAATGTGCAGGGGGCCCTTGAGCACCCAGCCCCCCCTGCACCTGGTGCCTATGCCTCATGCCGAGGGAAAACAAGGCAGCTGATGGTCCTCATTTCAAGCCACTGTGGCACTACCTTCCCCTGGCACTGAGGTAGAGGAGCTTTACTTAGCAGGAAAGTTGCAGCGGCCACAGTGGATATTCATGTTTATTAGCTGCCCACTGACAGTGGCTTGAAGCACCCCCTAGTCCTCTCCCACTCAAACTACAGGCAGTGGAGGTGACTCTTTCTCTTCTCACCACACCCATCCCATCCCTGCAGCTGCTCCTTGCCTCATGCCCACACCTGACCTGCAAGCACCCTACCCGCCCTATCTCTGTGACTGCTCCTACCCTCATCCCTATGCCTGATCTCCAATTTCCAACATTGTGATATATTGGAATATCATGATGATTAGCTGCTGATATACCACAATGGTGAAAACCAGATATCGCTCAGCCCTGGTCTTTTTTTTTTTTTTTTTAGCATACCTAAAATCCACTGCCTATTAGGGACTACCACAAACATTTTCAAAAGTAGGGCATCTGGTCAGTCATTCGGGAGCTTCAAAAGCTTTCTCCAGCCTGAACATCACAGCGACTGATACCAAAAGGATTAGCCCGCTTAGCGATCCTGCAGAGTATTTGCAGTTCGCGTAACAGACTCAATGGCTCAGCATTTTGGCTAATCTGCTTTATTTACATATAATACACTCGGAGCATTCTGACTTCGCTCCTTCCTCTTTCTCATCAGATAGCAAAGAGAAAGAGACAAAGGACAAAAGTCCCACTTCACGGAACACAGTAACATCAAAACATCCTGTCTCCATCACTTCCCACATTGTGGAATGAAAACATACACAGTCATGTGATAGAAAACAATCTCAAGACTGCAAACACGGAGCAAGAATCCTAACACTAGGCACATCAAAGAAGCGTTTCAGTTCAATGCGTTGCAAACTTTAGGAGAAATTGGGTTGGCAAAAATGGAACTCCACAGCACCATCTGGTGTTGTAGTGTTAGAATGCATAAACAACTTATATAAAGCGCTTTTTCTTTGCCAATGCAGCTGAGTCCAGAGTCTACTAGAAACAAAGTTTGCCTCTAAAGTCTGTCTAAAATGTGTAGACCCTGGTAACTGAGAAATAATTGTAAGAACTTAAATTTCATTTGTAATCTATAGCCATTCTTTTTATAAAATAAATGCTGAAGATACTTAAAAACCCCTGAGAGCCAAATAATTGTATTCTCTTGCAGTTCTAATAGCTGGATCTTATGTGCAGTTGATGTGCCTAAAGCCACTGTAATAGCAAGTTATCAATTTCTTTAGGGTATTTGCCCAAAGTATTTCATACGCAGGCAAGGAAACTCTCAATTCTTGTTCATTTTACCTTTTGGAATACCCACAATGTTTTTATTTCTATAATGTGTGATCTTCAAAGCAGTTGTTCCCCAACCATTTGGACTCAGCCAATCCTGCTGTACTTCCCTCCTGCCCTGTACCAACATCTAGTCTCCAAGTGTGGATGCAGAGATCCTTGCATGGGTTGTGTGCAACAAGCTTGCTGCACTGTGCAAGCATCTATGAGTTTGTATACTAAGTTAATTGGTGAGCAGGGTAGGTATTCAGGTAACTCCAAAAAGGCAAATTTCAGGCTGAATTTTTTTTGTGAACATTTACTTCCTTCCCATGTGATAACCAACCATTGGCATTGGAAGAAAATAATACTAAAAACTCATCCTCCCTCTCCCCACACACCCATGTCCTGAAGTCCCCAAGGCTCACCCACCCCAGTAGTTGGGAAATTATCCCCCCCGGGAATCCTGAGCCTGTCAGTAAGCTGCTTAGATGCATTCTGATACATTTTCTGCAGTACAATATGAACATCAAACTCTGTGGCAGGTAGCCTCTGTGATGTAAACGTAACCAGAGTGACGGGGGTGTTTTATCCCTGAATATCTTGTTCACTTCCTTTGTAAAATTATTTGTAGAAATGCATTCACATGCCATTATCTCTGCAAGTTAACAGTCTACTTACTTCTTTTACTTTGAACAAATTGATTTTTCTTCCCCAGTCTTTAAAACGTTAATCTTAGTAAACCTTTTGTTTTTCTGTTTGCTGTCTTGCAGCAGGCTTGGCCTGGAGGCACCCAGCAGATCTTGTTGCCTTCTACCTGGCAACAACTTCCAGGGGTTGCACTGCACAATTCTGTTCAGCCTACAGCTGTGATTCCAGAGACAATTGGAAGCAACCAGCAGTTGGCCGACTGGAGGTGAGCAGAAAAATAGAAGTAATCTTTCCAAATTACATGTTTTGAGGCTTGAAACACAAGGAGATGCAGGTAGATTGTTGGACCTAAAAGAATTGGCTTCCCATGGACTGGACCTCCTCCCTCCCCAGTCTCTGGGGTGAACAGTAGTGCAGTGAGAAGGGGAGGAGTCCCTGAAAATTGGGTGGAGGCAAATGCCGCAAGTGGGAGCTCCATGTCTGGATGTTGCTTCCACCCAGTATTTAAGGATTTGCCTCCGCAGCCTGCTCCATTCAGCAGAGTTTCCCGAGCCTCAGGAGTGGCTTGTCCAAAATGAATGATTGAACTCTTGCACCATTTTGAGATGTAAAATAAGCAGTGAAACTTCATCTCATTTTCTATATAACAGGGGTGTGGAACCTGTGGTCCTCCAGATTTTCTTAGGCGTGCATCATCTCTGACATACTGGCTGGGGCTGAGGGGAGTTGTAGTCCATAGCATCAGAAGGGCCTATAGGTTCCCCATCTATGCTTATATCACTTGTTTAATAGCATTGTATTGACCTCTGCCTTCTGATACCTGTATGCCTGACACAAGTGTTTTAAGTGTGTGTATAATGAGTGCGAGGGACGTGGGTGGCACTGTGGGTTAAACCACAGAGCCTAGGACTTGCCGATCAGAAGGCCACGGAGTGAGCTCCCATTGCTCAGTCCCTGCTCCTGCCAACCTAGCAGTTCGAAAGCACGTCAAAGTGCAAGTAGATAAATAGGTACTGCTCCGGTGGGAAGGTAAACGGCGTTTCCGTGTGCTGCTCTGGCTTGCCAGAAGCAGCTTAGTCATGCTGGCCACATGACCTGGAAGTTGTATGCCGGCTTCCTCAGCCAATAAAGTGAGATAAGTGCTGCAACCCCAGAGTCGGTCACGACTGGACGTAATGGTCAGGGGTCCCCTTTACCTTTACTTTTATAATGAGTGCATGTAGAATTGGCAGTGAGACAATGGAACTCCTTCTCCTGAGTTTGGTGAAGTTTAGGTATGTTTTGAAAGCTATACAAGACACCTGTCTGGGTTGTTTTCTTTTGTGGCTTTTGGGAAAAGGGCACTGTACTTTATTGATAATCTACTAGGATTAAGGATGTAATTCTCCCCTCCTCATCCCTCTTGGGAAGCTTGTGGTGCTTGTCTGTTCAGATAGATTGGCAAACCAAGGACAAACATCAGTTCATGCATTCTAGGGCAGTCTCCCCTACCTTCTGGTGACCTCTAACTTGGCCAGGCTGGCTGGGGTAGTCCACCATTATCTAGAGGAGGGCACAAGGATGGGGAAAGCTACTCAATGAGTTGATGTATTTTCTACAGTACCTAAGATGGGCATTTCTGCATTCTTTCCTTTTGCCTTTAGAAACGCCCATTCACATGGAAATCAATACAGCACAATCATGCAGCAGCCATCTTTGCTGACCAACCATGTGACTCTGGCTACAACCCAGCCTTTGAATGTTGGAGTGGCTCATGTTGTGAGGCAGCAGCAAAATAATATCGTGCCAGCAAAGAAGAACAAACAGCCATCTCATAGTGCCACAAAGTAAGGATTTCTTCCCACTGTGATGGTTCTTGAACAAAATAGAGAGAAAGCACTTTTCAAACAGACCCATATTATTTAGACTCTGTGTGTTGCCTAATAGCAGTAAAGTTAAAACTGGGTTAAATCTTACTTTGGCAGTCCTGTTCTGAGAACTGTCATGTATTGGCACCTACAGATGTTTCTGTAGTTTAGAAATAGTTAATATAAGCCATCTAAATGTGGAGTATGAAAAATCTCAAGCAGTGTTTGGGACATTCACTGATATGGGCCTCCTGTGACTTCTAATTGATGTTATTTTGTACTGATTTGTACATTGTCCTTTAAGCTTCACTAGTCAAGCTAGTATAAATCCCTTTAAAACAAGGGAGTGTCAATATTGCCCACCAATGGATTTGCTTATGATAACCATCATTGTATTTTTCCGTAGGCCTGCATCTACACTAGAGGCAATTCCATCTCAAGTCTACTCTCTAATTGGGAGCAGCCCTCTGCGTGCCACATCTTCCTCCTCCAATGCTTTCCTTCCGGGGCAGGAGCAGCACCAGCCCATAGTCATTCCAGACACTCCCAGTCCCCCAGTCAGTGTAATCACCATCCGCAGTGACACTGATGAAGAGGAGGACAACAAATACAAGCCTGCAAGGTAGAGGTTTTAGTTCCTTCCTAAGGGACCATTGCTAATGCAGTCCTTTAGGGAATTCCAAAGATTAGTCAGGAATACCACTCAAGAATTTTTGAGCAGGTTCATTTTTAAGTGTTGAGGGGATAGCCATTGGATTGTTCATCTTTCTTGGGATGTGGTGGATAACTGAACACTGCTTTTATAGCTCTAGTCAGATGTTCTGGACTGTATGCTAGATCTGGTGGCTAGGGACCAATACACAACCATTTTTAGTCATGCAAGGAAGTTGTGGATTATGCCGCATAGGTTTGTTCTGTATGAGTCAACTAAACAGTAAGTGAACATAAAATATAGTGTAATAAAATACTAATTCCACTGTAATTTGAGCTGGCACACTCCAGGGGATATCAGAAACGGTTTTTAGAGGAATGTGAATCTCTTCAAACCTTTAAATTTCTTTGTCTTTATAAAGGGTAAAAGCTAAAGAAAATTGAGGGAGGCACAGAATTAAATATAAAGCTGAGAAGGGGTGGGAGAGAAAAAGCAGCAGTGCATCTGCATGGACTTGGAGAAATGTTGCTTGAAGTTTCAATTGTATGAACCAATTTAGACATAATACTTGCTGGGTTTGTCTCTCCTGACTTGAACGCTAAGGGGTGGTTGGGGGGCTGTGCTTTAGAAAATGTGTTGAGTCAGAGTGATGCAGTGAATAGGATGATGGACTTGGACTGAAACACCTAGGTTTCAATTCCTACTTCACCCTGAAGCTCACTTTTGGCCTGCTGCACCCACTCAGCCTAGCCTAATAGGGCAGTTTTGAGAATGAAATGGTGTAGTCCTCATGTTTGCTCTGGGGAGAAAAGATGGGGTACGAATGTAATACCTAATGCAATTCTTAAAATTGTGAAGCTTGCAGCAAGTAGTATTATACCCCTTTCTTTGGCTCCTTTGTGTGTCTGAATGTCCTGGTGAAACATTTGGTGAAATGTTGTAATAAAGCAGTTGAATGTTTTTCTCTTAGCTTGGGCATGAAGCAGAGATCCAATGTCATCAGCTATGTTACCGTTAACGACTCCCCCGATTCAGACTCCTCACTGAATAGCCCCTATGCATCGAATGCGCTTTCCACACTCAGGAGCTCCGGGGGAACTCTAGAGCCAACCCGAGGGGCAGCTGAAAGCTCCAACTCCCGCACCATTATTGTGCCTCTCAAAACACAGCTCAGTGACTGTATTGTAGCCACCCAAGCCTCAGGTAAGAATGGTTGCCAGCAAAACTGTCTTCCATCATGGAGCTCATTTTCATTTTAGTCTGTTGGTTATATATATATATCAACAACACAGACAGCACCCTGTTGTATGTATTTATCTTTTGTGACCATTTGTATATATTTAAAATAAAATAAAGTTGTTACTAGAGAGAGGCAAAGATCTATACAGTACAACTCTCCCCTCCAATATAAGAGTATTTCTACTACCGCCGTCATTCACTAAGTTACCTCTCTATTTATTTTCATTGTATTTGTGTCACTTTGCACAAGGCTTCCCAAAGCGATATACAATATAATAACATATATGAAACATAAAAACAGTTAAAACAGTTATCCAGCCATGTGTTCATTATAGATGTATGGTTGCTCTTGATGAGTGGAGGACTTGCTATGTTGAGCAATTTAAACATAGGTTTCTTATTTGGATGGGCATTTGCCCTGAGAACTGGCCTTTAAATATTCAAAATAGTAAGATTATCCTGAACTTGAAATTGGAACTAGGCTGAGTGCTTTATGGACCATGCTTTGCAGAACACGCCTCCCTCTGTGTAGGTGCTCCTTTGTTTGCTTGTAAAGCTATCAAGTCATTTTAGGATAATCCTCTTCACTTGTATAATTATTTCCCTCCATAGTAACTGGTTGCTATGCATCTTTAACAGAGCTGCATTTAATATTCCCCAGTTTCAAACTTTGTTTTGTGGAGGGAGCAGTTTTGGAGCAATAAAAGTTCTGATAACTGCTATTTTTGTAATACCTTCATAGAAATCTGTGACCACACTTGGAATAAAGTGTACAGTTCAATTTATTACCATCATGCTGCATGGCAAATCAGTTTTAAAATGGAGGGTACTAGCAGAAGTAGTTTTTAATATGACATGAATCTGCTGTTTATTGTGGCAAGGGGGTGGGGGAATTCATAGTCTATGCTGGTTTCCAACCACAATATCTAGTTTCAGCTCCTTTACAAAGTGAGGCTATCTTGTGGACTAAACGCTGATTTAACATTGCAGGTGTCCTGAGTAGCCTGAGCAAGACCAAGCCGGTGGCGTCTGTAAGTGGACAAGCATCAGGGTGCTGTATCACGCCAACAGGATACCGGCAACACCGGGTGGTGACAAATGGTGTACAGCCGCTCAACCTTAGCCAGGTAATCAGGGCTCTCCTTTCAGATGAATACTGGCTGTAGATCCTGCTGTGGTGTTGGACATTAGCAATGACTCGTGAAGCTGAACAGTGAGAAATACTCCAAATGATGAAGCACAAGGGAGCTGCTATAGATGGGAATTGCAAGGGGTAGTAGAGGCAAGTCCCCACTTGTGCGCGACCACACATGCATGGCGCGGGGAACCTGGAAGTGGGGAGCACTGGAGTGCCCTCATGGCTTGCAAGGAGACCCTCCCCAGGGCATGAAGAGGGTCTTCTCAGGAACCACGAGGAATGTCTCCTTGTGAGCCATTTCACTTAATGCACACAGGGGCCCAGAACGTAACCCCCACATAAGTGGGGAGTCACCTGTATTCAGGCAGATTTGAATTCAGTTGTCAATTCTGTTTGTACTTCATGTTCCCAAAGTTTGGGGCCAAAATAAAGCCTGTGCACCAGATCTGCCACACATTGTTCCTTCCAGCACATTCCAGGAACCTCTACTATATGAAAGGTTTTTGAGTTGCTGTGGTATCTAGACTTTGAGCCGGATTCAGTGCTGGGGAGAGTGCAGTGTCAAAAAACCTTGGTTTTCAAGCTAGGCTATCATACTGTCTTCCTCTCGAGTTTCCAGCTAAACATTTTGTGCTACAACTTGATGCCATATTGAGCAGTTCTAAGTAATATCTATCTCTCGTTAGAGCTGAAACCAGAGTTGGCTTGTGCCATTAGTTTGTTGCTTCAGAATAAGCATTGATAATTTTAGAATATTTAGAATTTGGAGGTAATCTACTCCAACCACTTTCTTAGTGGAGTACCTGCAATGCAGGATGCAACAGCAGCACCCCAGAGAAATGGTTGTCCAGCCCCTGTTTTAAATCCTTCCAGCAAAGAACCTCTGTTCATTGTTTTATAGCTCTTCAGTTCCTCCTAACGTTTAGCCAAAATCTTCTGCTCTTTAATTTCCGTCCTGCCCTTTGGAACAACAGAGAACAAGTCTGTTCCATCTTAGCCCTTCAAATTATTCATCTACATGGATGGCTCCTAATACGGGTTCTTTGAATAATGTCCGTCTGAATGTTTTATCCATTGCACTTTCCCCCTACTTTGCAGAACCAGCAAGGAACTGTACTGGCTTCACAAGAGAGAAGTGGAAACCCAGCTCCACGGAGACAACAGGCCTATGTCGCTCCCCTGCCAACAACGATCGCTCAGGCTCCCTACACGTTCCAGCATAGTAGCCCAGTGCATCCCCACTTGGCAGCAGCAACGGCGAGCCAGCCTCACATGTACACCTACGCACCCACTACTGCTGCCACTCTGGGCTCCACCAACTCCATCGCGCATCTCTTTTCCCCTCAGGGCTCTTCCCGGCACACCACATACACAACCCACCCGAGCACTCTTGTGCACCAGGTCCCAGTCAGTGTGGGGCCCAGCTTGCTAACCTCTGCCAATGTAGCACCTGCTCAGTATCAGCATCAGTTTGCCACCCAATCCTATATTGGTGCTTCCAGAGGATCTGCTATTTACACTGGATACCCACTGAGTCCTACCAAGATTAATCAGTACTCTTACTTGTAGCTCTTGGGCAGGGATTAATGGTAATTGTTTTCAACTTGATCGTAGAAGTGATGAGATCTGCAGTGGGTTTTGCAATATTCTAACAGCTCCACAACAGGAACATCTGCAGAATCGGAGGAGAATAATGGGACCACCTTCCTCTTGTTGACAATTCTCTGTATGCTGTCTAGAGTCGGGTTGTCACTTGGTGGAGCCCTGCTATTTGGGGGAAAGCTCAGGTAAACACCGGGCAGAACCTTTTGAGTCATATTCACATTCAGATTTTACAGTTAAACTTTCATGGATGCTTTAAAAAAACAACATCAAAGGCCTGAACCCCCGTTTATTTAAAGCTATTGTTATCTTAATCAAATGGGGAAAGGAAACCAAGGACTTTGTGAAAAGGCTGGATTTTTTTAACTCTTAAACTTACCTTAGTACTTGTTTAAATTATTTTAGCAGCTTGCACAAATCCATATTGCCACTAAAAATGCACATTTAACTCTAGGTTGCTAGGGCAGATTTATAAACTTGAGTTAGTATTTTAAAGTTAATTTTGTAATTCACATTCTTGATAGGCAATAGCTGAATTCTGCAAAAGCAGTTACCTTCTCATTTCTCTGTGTGTATATTTTATATATGTATATATATATATCTATATATTTCGCTCCCCAGTTTCTTGGTTTTAATTGTCTTTTGTTTAAAGCTAGTGTAGCAGTTTTTATTATCAGTCTCCATTTACACCATAAATCTTTTCCCTCTTGTTTTAAAAATTTAATGTATGAATCGCTAAAATAAAGTTGAATTTTTTAAAAAAAACAATCGCAGAAAGTATGAATTTACTTTCTGTTGTATGTGTGATCACAGCCTAGACTATGGTTTTTGACTGTTTTGCCGGAAAGCTCTTGTTCTGTGCTGAAAATGCATAGGTTTGCATTATGACTTGAGGGCAGGAGCCACTGGGAACTTCTTCTGATTGGGACTTGCTGAATTGAATAGGAGATAATGCATCACCTGTTCATTTCCATAGACTTCATCAGGAGCTAAGACAATTACACCCTTTCAGTTTGATTTTTTAAAATAACATTTGGAGCTGGATTCCTTTCCCAGAAATGCAAGGGTCTCTTTCCCTTCATATCTTTCATTTCCTGATCTAGTTATCTGAGGAATCCAAAATTCACCAAAACATCAACCTACTGATATGTACAACTTTTTATACTCCTGCATATCCCTCTGGGATCTTCTTGGCAGAAAACTTTAAAGCGCTCTTATTAATACTTGTATACAGTAAGTGCATGTAGGAATTGCAAAAACATGACACATAAATTGCAGATTTTAAAGGTTTATTACTGAATTTAAAAAACTATTTTAGAAGTTTTGTAATGGTGGTGTTTTAATATTTTACAGAAAATGAAATATGTACATATTGATTAGAACAAAATATAACAAGCAAAATTTCCTGCTAATCCCAAATGTTCTGTCTTTGTAATCAAAATGTGTAGTGGTTATACTTGAACTCTGTACTTAGTGTTCGTCTAACTCTTAAATGTTTCTGGGGATGAAATTTATCTATTCCTTTGTATTTAAACCAAAATGAGTTGATACATGTTGGAATGTATGTGAAATAATGCAATTGTCTAGAGCTCATCACTGTAGCACTGAGAGAGAGAAAAATGGAGCCGCATGAGAGACAAGGATACCTTCTGATTTGTTTTGCACAGGTATGTGTGACTGGTGTGTCCCCCACCCCCACCCCCAAATATTGTAGTGCCTTAAATGATTATGTAGTGTGACTAGAGTTTACAGTGAGCTTGCCTTATGATGGACCAGCAAGCCCCTCCGCTCTCCGTCAAACTGAAGCAATTCATTGAGCGTATCCAACTGAGGATACATAAGTGGTAAAAAAAGGTTGCTTTAAGTTTCAATGCCAACATAAATGATCTGGCCAGATCTAAGTATTTCACGTCTGTTGATTTCAGCTAGAAATTTAAGGGTGTGCTAAACACATTCCAACTGAAATTGATAGCCTCAGTTCAGACATCAAAGCCAAACATGGTTTCTGCTAACCATAGTTTAAAACTGATGGTACAGAGCTGCTTGTCTGCGTTTATTTTCTGTCCTCTGTGCACTCAGATTCATGTATGTGTAGGTTTCCTCCTCAATTGCTCAGCAGTCTTAAGGAGGCAGAGCAGTGACTAAGTCATTGTCAATTCGTGCATCACCATGACTTGTCCATTCATTTTGCCAAACTATGTTTCTTAACAGTGGGTTGGTGTTATGTCTGAATGGACAAGTCATGGTTGACTATCGTTCAGTAAACCAGGGAATCGGAAACCATGGCTTTACAACTATATTGAGCAATTGAGGAAATCTACATATACATGAATCTGAGAAACCATGGCTTTACAAACTATGGTGATGCATGAATGTTTGTGTCCTAAGTATTTTATTTGGAGTAAAGTTTTCCCCACCCCACCCCCGATATTACCTATACTGTTAGCTGTCGATGCATCTTTAATAGGGTATTGTGCTGGGAATGCATTGGGAAATTTATCTGATGTTTGCAGAGGTAATTAAGCATGTGCAATTACTTTCCCATAAATTATATTGTGACATTATATTTCTCCCCCTTGTGTGTAGCAGATTGTTTCTTGTAAAATATTACTAGTTTGGTGTTAAGAACTTTTATACCAAAGAGAGCCTGCTGGAAAGCACATAATATTCTGAAGTTTTATTTAACACCACTAGTAATGTGGCGCTTTGGGGAAGATTTGAGAGCTGTAGCACTTGGTATCGTAAGGAAATGCACACCATCAGCAGGCCAGTTTAAGTGAGCTTTTGTACCACACTTCATTTTCTGGATTCTGTCAAACTACTGTTCACTTCAGCACTGTCGTTGTATAGAGGATGATCTTGTTGAAATGGAGAATAAACTGCCTTGGAGAGTGGTATTGCTACAGCAATAAGAGGCTTTGACAGCCTTGAAACCGCAGTTCGTATTCTGTCTAGTCTGGATCATAAGGCTAGTTAGTTTTAGTACATTACAAAGAATTCAGAAATGAAGAGCCCATTTCTGAAACAGTAGGGTCACGGTTATTGCCCTGTTCACATTTGGGCAAGGCTATAGCATGCTATCATGCATTTTTCAGACATGGGCTCTTCATTTCTGAATTCTTTGTAATGTACCAAAACTAACAAGCCTTATGATCCAGACTAGACAGAATACGAACTGGGTTTTCAAGGCTGTCAAAGCCTTTTATTGCTGTAGCAGTACCACTCTCCAAACCAGTTTATTCTCCATTTGGACAAGATCATTCTCTAGATAATGGCAGTGGTGAAATGAAACAGTAGTTTGACAGAACCCAGAAAATCAAGTGTGGTACAAAAGCACACTTAAACTGGCCTGCTGATGGTGTGCATTTCCTTCCTTCAGTGATCTTAGTCCTACTGGGGAAAGTGGCATTAAGTTTGTGGACCACAAGCCTTACAGTTTTCCTTTATAATGAGGAATCTGTTGTTTTTGGCAATAGGAGAGTGTTTGGTTAACACCGTAACTAGCTGTGAACCTTTTACTGTACTTTTGCTCTCAGTTCTTTTTAATCTTTTCCAAGATTAATACAGAGGAAAAGATATCAATACAGAGGAAAAGAGTAAAAAGGCATTTCTTCTTTTTTTTACATCATTGGTGTCAACAACACTTTCTGTTGCTGTAACATTATCAAAATGGTTTCTTGCTTGGTGCCACGCCCATTTTTAATTTTTCCTCCCCAAATTCTATGGCAAGACCTTTAAGGGCAGAGTTGTGCCTTCTACCCAAAGAGATAAAATCATAATGCACCTCGCAGAAATCCTGAAGAGTGTTTTTGAAATTGGGTTTTAAAAACACTCAAGCAGTGGATTAATGTAAAGAAGGCTTTCAGTTAAAAATTTAGGGAAGTAAATTCAAAATGCTGGTCTGAAAGTTTCCCTAAAATTTTAACTGAAAGCCATCTTTACATTGGAAATCTACTACTTGAGTGTTTTTAAAACCCAGTTGCTACAGGCCTCCCCCCCCTTCCTGCTTTAAACATTTTGCATGTAAGAAACCCACAGGTCCCCTACCCCTGACTTAAAAGGACAATTAAAGCCCATCAGAGTTAATGGCATAGGCAAACTCTGGCCCTCCAGATGTTTGGGACTCCAACTCTCATCATCCCTAGCTAAGAGGACCAGTGGTCAGGGATGATGGGAATTGTAGTCCCAAACATCCGGAGGGCCAGAGTTTGCCTATGCCTGGTCTAGACAATCTTTAGAAATGCTTCTTATCCCGTAACTCTGATGGGCTTTAATTGTCCTTTTAAGGGATAAGAACCATTTAAGGTCATTTTGTTGCTCTGGCTAGTTTGAGCAACAAAATGTTTTTTTTAATATCTGAGGCAATTCATCAAGGCCAGTCTAGACTGGCATAGGCAAACTCTGGCCCTCCAGATGTTTGGGACTCGCAACTCTCATTATCCCTAACTAACAGGACCAGTGATGAGGGATGATGAGAGTTGGAGCCCCAAACATCTGGAGGGCCGGAGTTTGCCTATGCCTGGTCTAGACTAACCTTGATGAATTGTCCCAGATAAACATTTTGTTGCCCTGAAACTAGCCAGGCCTGTTCTAATGGTTCTGCCCGACCAAGGCCTCGTTTTCACAAAGAGCAGATGTGGTTGCAAACCCTGTGCCTGGATTCCTCTTACTTTGGGCTGTAGGTGGGGGTGCACATGATGGGATGTTCTGGCATACCACCTCCGCACCCCCAAAAGCATAATTCCCTGCACATAAAAAGTGTCAAGCTAATTATAATCTCTCCGCCCCCCCCCAAAGCATGCAGAAAATGATGTATGACACAACATTGGCTTCGTGTTAGTCTCAATTCACACACTGAACTGCATTTGCTGTTTGTGAGAATTAGGCCTTAGGCCCTATCCTTTTCTCCCATTGCAATATCCAGCTTGCCTCCCTGCGGATGGAGAGATGTAAGGCAATAGCTGTGCAGTCTATATGTGAACATACTATTTTAGCAAAAGCAACGTTTTACGTAAAATTAAACACTTAAATGCTGGGGCTGCATTTTTGCACGCAGCTGAATGTGTGCAAGTCCTGTTGAAATCTGTGGGACTTGCATGTGTGCAACTGTTCAGTTCTGCAGCCGGTGGTGGGGGTTGCACAGTAATTTGCCTTTTTTATAATAAGATAAAATGTTTCACCTAGTCACTCTTGAGATGAGTTAAACCAATTCCTTATTGTTGTCCCTGACAGCTGAACTCTCATCTCACAGCTATTGATACTCCACTGCAAAATCAACTTCAGAGCTTTACTGCTTGCACATAGTTGACCAGTGCAGCACTATACCTCTGACTCAGTTTTTTAATTTAAAAAATACATGAAATTAATCGCTTCTAGGTGATTGGATTGGCACAGCCCTGCTTTTTCATTTTCATTTTTAACTTATGAATGGTGCCGCATGTTGACAGTTGTTTGTTGCTAAACTTTATATAATGTGTGATTTCAGATTCAGCTTGAACTATTATCTAACTCACTACATGTAGCAGTGCATTATATGTAATGTTAGTATTTCTGCTTGAATCCTTGGTATTGCAGTGGAATTCCTACTTTATTAAATGTATTTGATATGCTAGTTTACTGTGTAGAATTTAAATTTTTTCTGGTTGTGCTCTTCCTTTTTACAATCCGCTAGATAAAGGTAGTTTCTGACAATTACTGATCTATGTTTGTATTGCCAATGTACTTAGGGGGTAATGTAAAAATCATTTTAACAAAAGGAAATACAGATATTTAAAAAAAATTAATACTAACTATATGGGAAAATGGTCCATTGTGAAAACATAGTTTATCTTTGGATTCAATGTTTGTCTTTGGTTTTACAAAGTAGCTTGTATTTTAAGTATTTTCTACATAATATGGTAAAAATGTAGAACAATTGCAATGCATCAATAAAAAGGGTTAATTTTCTGTACTCTATTCATTTGCTGTTTTATGACTCGTGTTTTATGGTTACAAGTCCCAAGGTCTAATTGAAAGATTTCCTTTAAAAATAAAAAATTGGGAAAATTTTAATCTCAGTGGTAGAGCATCCGCTTTGCATGCATAAGGTCCCAAGTTCAGTCTATGACATCTTTAGGTATTGTTGGGGCAAGAAATCCCAGAGGGCAACGGATAGTCATTGCACTTGTCTAGAATGAACCAATGGTCTGACTCTGTATAAGGCAGCTTCCTGTGTACCAAAATAAAGAGTGCTAATACTCTGGATAGCTGATGTGGAGCCCTAAATATTGTCTTGGGAGTGTGGGTGGGTTTGTGCATGTCCCTGTATGTGTTTGCAGGGCTGCTGGAAGGTAAAAGGGATAATATTGGGGGGAGGTTAAGGCCAGGAGCCCCCTCCCCCCCCCCAATTCTTTGCTGCTGCAGTTTCAATTAAATGTGTACACTGCCCTACATCAGATCTCAGGTCAGTTCACAACATAAAATTGCAATATATAAACTACAAAACACATAGTAAAAACAAGAACAACGCATTCAATAGGGCATTGGATGCCAATCAGCCAAAGGCCTGCTTGAAGAGGAACATTTTCACCAGGCGCCTACAGGTGTGTAATGAAGGTGCCAGCCAAACCTCCCGATGCACAGATACAGCTCTAATGTTTGAGCACTTGGCAGGCAACACCATTGCTAAGAACATTTAATCATTGTTGCTAAGGAATGGAAGGAAGGAAGGAAGGAAGGAATACACCGACCCACACTCCCCCCAGAGCAGCAGGAGAAGCTGGATGGGGGAGGATACTGGGGGTAGGTTTGTTGAAGCACTTTTTTCATGTCCACGTTATTTCCTTCATTCATTCACCAGTGTGCTGCCCTTTACAGAACACAACAGAAATGTCTGGTTTCGGTATGTTTTATGCAGAAGCAACTCCCTTGAAATGAGGTTTCCTTCCTACCGAGGAAAGAAAATGGTGCTATTGCAGGCCCTCCTCTTTGATTTTCTATGTTCCCTTCCCACCCCCGCATCACTACTGGTCTGCTTGTCATTAATGAGCTGTTATTTATTAATATACAGTAACCATCTTTAATCTGGCCTTCAACATTTGAGAGGTGGGGTTTTCAGGACTCACTCTATTCCTGTGACACTTTTAACTGTATTTAACATTGACCTTTAAATGTTGGTAACATGCCCAGGGACCTGCCAGTGAGAAGCGGGTAATCATTAAACACAATACACAAATATGCATACAAAATGAATTGACAAAAACAATAAAATACCTTAGAACTGCAGCAGCTTACAGTGGTTTGGGGGCGGGGAGAAATGGGGATCATTGTGTCTGGCAAGCTGAAATATTTGTGCAGGTGGGGTATTTGTCACCCTGTGACATGGGATTCCATCCAGTATTCCCTATTCCCTTTCCCCTTTTATCTTCACGACAGCCCTGAGAGGTAGGCTAGGCTGAGAGTTGGTAGTTCAAACACCAAAGTTGTGAAAACAGCAAATACTTAAAAGTCCTTGTTGCTTATTTGGGTTGGCGAACTTTGGGGTACTTTGCTATAAATATCAGGACTGTTGAGCTTTTTTGGGCCAAAGTTGTTTAGCTTTTTTTTTTTTTTTTGCAAAATATCTTTTAAAAAAGGTTTTTGAACAAAATTCACCAAAATCTACACTTCCAACATGGGCTGCCATAAGTCCAGATTTTCCTGGACATTTCATCAATTTCAGCCCGGATGCTGTTTAAGAGGGCTGAATACTGGCTATGCCTGGGAAATTACGGACGTATGGCATCCCTAGCTTTTCTGAGCATTATACTGAATAATCTGGAAATTACCATTTATGTGTTTGCATTCTTGTGAATGTGCACTGTTCTTTATGGAGGTGTATGAACAGATGTTTACATTAGAAGTAATTACCTGCACAATCTCCCCTGCCCTCCTTCCCAAATCTGGCCATTCCTCTGCTCTAGAAGTAGCCAATGTGGTGCCCTCTGAATGTTGCTGAACTTCCAACTCCCATCAGCCACCAAGGTTAGTGGTCAAGGATTATGGGAACTGTAGTCCATCAACGTTTGGAGGGCATGGATTTGGCCCCACCTGCTCTAATCCTTTATCAAATTGTTTCCACTACATATAATGAAAGGAAATGGGGATCAGATCTGGAAACCACAATGTCTGGTCAACCCTGCTCCTCTCTGCTTATTCTCAGAAGTACCATAATTTCCTGTTAGGCTATTTGTACTGGGGGGACACCTCCAAAAGCTTGTGTAATGGAGCTTGAAATTTCACAATGTTGCACCAGTTCTTGAAACAGACTGTGGTGTTCAATGCATATGAGATCTTGAGAAAAACGCTGATAGGTAAACCATGTTACCCGGGACGCGTTAACCTAGCTGGAAGAATGCTATGTTCCTCATTAAGGTCTCAGCTAATGGAACAGTTTCTAGTGTATTATCTCATGTGCTTCTATATTCAGTCTGTGGAGAACTGTCACAGCAGTGTAAGGAAAAGGTGTTTGCAGGGGGTGCCTTGTCCGACAGATGCATGCAAGTGCCCTAACACTGAAAGTTGGAGTCTGGAGCCCTGGCTCAAATTAAGCCTTGCTTAATTATATCTACCTGTCATAAGCCTAACCAGCACTGCTTTAGTGCTAGGCTGGTCTACTTTACATAAGATTGTTTTGTATTCGAGGGCATCCCCTGCAAACACCTGTTTGAAAGATGATCTGAATTGAGTTTGGTTTGAAGATAAAGGACCATACAAGGAAGAGCAGTGGCCTAGAAGTTGCTTTTAGCAGTTAGTACCTGGGCAGCAAAAGACTGAGGGCACAAGGAGGAGGGGACGACAAAGGACTAGATGGTTGGACAGTGTTCTCGAAGCTATGAATATGAGTTTGACCAAACTGCGGGAGGCAGTGGAAGACGTGTGCTTGGCATTCTCTGGTCTCTGGGGTCACAAAGGGTCAGACAGGACTAAACGAAAACACCTGGGCAGCAGAATGAGCCAGGCATTATAGGCCATCTGGTTATGGTCATTCCACTATGATGTGAGATTTATTTCAATTTTTTAAAATTTGTTTTATTTATTAAATTTGCATACCACTCTATATTCGTAGATCTCAGGGAAGTTTGCAGCATAAAATTGCAAGATAAAAACCCAAAATTGATTCTACTCATTTCTAAATTTGCATCTTTATATATCAATGAGCATATGAACATTTCATTTCATTTTTTGTCATTTTTGGTGATGCATTTCCTCTGTTGTCGAGATAAGGAAGTGACCACCTTATTCAGTACATTTAGAAAAGAAAAAAACATACCACACATAAAGGGCCTTTTCAGCTGCTTGAAAAGAGGCAAGACTATCTAATGAAAAGTAATCTTGTCCTTATAGCAAGTTACAGAGCCTCTGCTAAAGTTTGCGTTTATTTAGATGGCATAATATTGAAATGATTTTGGTGCAGCCTCTAGGTGGCACCATAAGCCTTTGAGTAAAAGCTATCTTACACAAAAGTCAAAGAGGTAGAAAAATGTAGAGCTGCTTTGTTTACCCAGCAGACTGGGGTAGCCAACATGGTGGCCTCCGAAAGCTGTTGGAAAACAACTCTGCATAGCCAATCAACGGGAAGAATGGAAGCTGGAATGCTAAAACATCTGAAGTGCACAAAATTGGCTGCCCAATAACGCTGCTTTAAAGGCAAGTGACCCATCATGGAAAAATAAATGCACGCCAAAAAGAGCAGCAGTGGTTTGGTATTGCTGGCGGGGGACCAAATGAATCACTAGCTCATATTGTGATAGGAATTTTATGGTCTTAGATATATGGTAATGTTCATAAGTGTACCAACCAAGCACATACATAGATCAGCACAGGAAGGCCAACCTGGAACCATTTTGATTCCTAAACTGACCAAATATTTTCTCTGCAAGGTCAAAGTGGGAAACCTCCCCATTGTCTCTTTCCTCACATATCCTGTCTTAAGGACACATTTAAGATATGAATAGGGTGTGAGCCTGTGACCTGGCCCAGGAACTAAGTATTTATCACTACAAAAGAATGGCCGGGCTCCCCAGGCAATCCAATCAAGTAACCTGCCAAACAGGAGATAAACAACAACAGGAGAAAAACAATATTCAAATTTCTGTTTTAGACTGCCTTTTCTGTGATGTAGGTGTGATGTATCTGAGGGGTGGTCTTAGGTTACACCCCTTCTGTGATGTATGTATGATGTTTCTGGGGGTGGTCTTGATCTACAGGAGGGCAATTTCAAAAGTCTTTATAAGGCTTTGCACACCATTTTTCTGGGTCCTCCTCCTCTCCTGCGTGTGTGGGGAGCACCCTGTTGCAACAGATCAATAAAGATCCAGCTTACTAGCTGCTTTGCTTCTCAATATTCTCTGGTTGGCCTCTGTTATTTTCTCCTACCAATAGGGAACCTATGTAAGGACTCTATATGGGCTCTTGGATACCCCATAAAGGAAAAGGGCAATTTTTGTTTACAACAATTTCATGTTAAATTTTGTAGCAGAACCTAGAAAGAAATACTGGATATGCCACTGTACTTCCCCCTTCTTTTTACCCTACCAAAGATGAACATTTGGAACTCAAATGCAGTGCTACCCTTGTGATGATGGTGGGAGTAATAGTGTGGGGAGAGTTATCTACATAAGCAAACCTCCCATTTCATTTCTCTCCTCGCAGGGAGGGTTGTAACTCAGCAGATGCATTGCATGCAGAAGATCCAGGATCAATCCCTGGCATCTCCAGGGATTCCTGGAAACAGGACAGGAGCTGGTGCCAGTTAGTGCACACTATGCAGAGCTAGATGGGCCACTGATCTGATTTGGTGTAGAGCCCTGACTTCTCTCTTGGGCAGGCAAATCAGCTGCTCCTTACAGGCAAGCTTTGCGAGCCATTCTAGCTTGTCCAATGGCAGGGCATGTGACCTTGAAGCTCCAGAAAAAGTGAACTTGTTCTTTCCTGAAATTAATCAGAAACTATTTGCAGTCTACAATAACGCTACTAGACTGTCAGAGAGATATTGATCTATTGCGAGATTTGCTGTAGACCTGATTGCTTTGCTAATACAGGCAAGCAGTGGCTCATTTCTAACTGTCTTTGTTAGTGAGGGTTGTTTTTTTTAATTAAAAAACCCCCACTTTAATCAAATGAAATGCATTTGAACTCAAATGTTTCTGGGCCTCTTTCCATTGGCTACTGTTTCAATGTCAGTTAATGTTAGTGGTCTTCATCTCAATTATAAAGGTTCAAATCTCCATCATTTTTTCAGTTTGTGGGGATTAAATGAGAAGTGGGAAGAACCTTGAGCTCCTTGGAGGAAAATGTGGGATATAATTGCAATAAATGCAACAAGGAATAAATAAAATAAAATAAAGAATAGGAGCAAGGAATCGGGAAAATGGTTCAAAAACCATTTAATTAAGAAAAAACCTGGTTTTCAGTGATGCTCTTTCTTTGAGCAAAAGGGATTTTGCGGTGGAGGGTGGGCAGGAGGGTTTTTCAGATTATCTACCTTCAGATAACATGCTCAATATTAACCAGACTTGTATGGAACAATTTAACAGAGGATTTTGGGCCATATTCTAGGGAATACCACTATCCCTGATGCTGGGTCTATTGGACAACCATGGGAATGAATAGGGTTGCACTATTCTAGTTGTTGTTGTTTAGTCATTTAGTCGTGTCTGACTCTTCGTGACCCCATGGACCAGAGCACGCCAGGCACTTCTGTCTTCCACTGCCTCCCGCAGTTTGGTCAAACTCATGCTGGTAGCTTCAAGAACACTATCCAACCATCTCATCCTCTGTTGTCCCCTTCTCCTTGTGCCCTCAATCTTTCCCAACATCAGGGTCTTTTCCAGGGAGTCTTCTCTTCTCATGAGGTGGCCAAAGTATTGGAGTCTCAGCTTCAGGATCTGTCCTTTCAGTGAGCACTCAGGGCTGATTTCCTTAAGAATGGACATGTTTGATCTTCTTGCAGTCCACGGGACTCTCAAGAGTCTCCTCCAGCACCATAATTCAAAAGCATCAATTCTTCGGTGATCAGCCTTCTTTATGGTCCAGCTCTCACTTCTATACATCACTACTGGGAAAACTATTCTAGTAGGATATCCTATTAAAGCTACCAAGATTATTCTCTTGCATCTACATATTACAGGCAGGCACCAGGGAATTTTATTTGCTATTACTGAGTTTCTCTGGAAAAAATGATAGATAAACTCTAGGAACCTCTGTTTGAAAACTACTCTAGAGTTGCAACATGGCAGGGACCATAAACTAATTTGGCCATAAGCCTTAGAGCAAGATGTGAAGCCTTGTTTTGTGTTCCATGTCTGAATGAGAACAGAGGTCCATTCCCTATGAAAACATATTCTGACCATTGTAGAGCATCCAAGTGGGTAAAGACTAGCACTTCTGGCATTGCATATGAAGTGGAGGCATGTTCTGAAAGCAGGTGAGGCAACTGAATCTGTCAAACACCTGTTGAGTGTTCTCAAGTAGCCCAGGTAGTATTAAAGACTGCAATAATGAATGAATGAATGAATGAATGAATGAATGAATGAATGAGCCTTCTGTCTTTCCCATAATCACTTCATCAACTAGTACCCCATTACTTCTTTTACTCCATAAAACTTGCATGCAATAGTCCTACTTGCACCCTGCCTGGAACTCAAGACTTTGAACCACATTGATGGCCTAAATGGTCCTGTTGAGTTATCACCACTGCATTGACTTCCCAAGGATGAGTAGCAAGACGATCATTATTCTATCATAAATGTGGGCCTCCTGTCATATTGTTTGAGCCAACGTTTAGAATTTGCTGCTTATGTCAAATCAAGAGTTTTGCCACTTGATACACTATGTACTTGGGATCTGATTCCTCTATATAAAATTTATGTGCAATGGCATCATTTATTAACTGTGTCTATGTATAAATTGTGGATGACACCTGCAAACGATATGCGACTTTTTCAGGATTAGTTAGCATGCGAAAGCCAAGATTTGTGTACCTAGGCACCCTTCATAAATGACACTATGTGCATTTATTTTGTACTTGGGAATCAGATTCTGAGTACAAAATGTATCCACTCAATTCAGATCGTATTATCTACTATCAAATTCCATGTTGAATAAACTAGTTCAAAATGTAAGAAAAGTAATAGGATAATCTGGGAGGTGGTAAGTTAAGAAAGCAGCAAAAGGGCTGCACAGAAATAAAGCCCAATATGACTTCTCACCAGTACTGCAAAATATTTTTGTTTTGGGGCATTCTTAGGGCACAGAACCTGGTTGAAGACTTGCCCATATAACTGTGACACTCAATAAGAACTTTATTTCTTTTGAACTCCTTGTTAGCCACCCCTCACTGGAAATATCTCATGTGATATAACTGTGCTTTTTAAAAACAATGGAAAACCCCTCAGATTGGTTCCTCACTTGAGGAACCCCTAGCCTATGACATCTCTACTCCACACTAGCAGAAAGAGAGTCAAGAAATGTCCCTAGCAGTTGGGGACCAGAAACTAGACAAGGGCATTTTTTCTATGAAATGTCAAAGCAAGCTCCCTGGGACACAGGTTAAATGAGACCCTCTAGAACAGAGGTGCCCAAACTTTTTTCAAAGAGGGCCAGATTTGATGTAGTGAACATGCATGAGGGCTGACCAAAGTTATTGAGCTTTTTTTAGGATTGAAGTTGCTGAGCATTTTTTACGGATTTACCCCAGGACATATACTGCCATGGGGGTCGGATTAAATTGACCGGCAGGATGGATTAGGCCCCCGAGGCGGACTTTGGTGAGGGATGGTGAGAAAAACACATTTTCCAAAGAATGAGACATACAACAGCCCACTGTGTGAAATCCTGCAAAATGAAGGGTTAGGAAAGTGATGCAATTTGATTTTGTTTCACATTTCTCAAGCCAATATGCAAACTGAAACACAGCTATTCTTTGACATTTTTGTGATGCTGTTCTCAGACCCAGACTTTGTGCACACAAATACATATACAAAAACGCATTATATCAGGGAAAATTGCTTGCAGAAATATGCTTATCAGCAGAAATGCTGATGAAATTTAATGATTTTTTATAATTAAAAAATCTCAAATTGCTGCAGAAATGTGGAGGACTGAAGATTCAGTATCTGAAATGAGACACTGAAACAAAAATTGAGTGATTTTTCCATCTCTAGGAATGTGTGTAAGTAAGAGAGAGAGATTTGAGCTTGCCCCATGTATAGCATCTCACTCTAGTTCCAGAAATCAGCATCCCTGTGGTTTTCTAGTCATTGCTTTGGCTGCAGCATCAAAACTTTGGAGAGACTTCTGTGTTCTGCCCTTGCTTTTTACAGTATGTGATTTTCACAACAAGAAATGGAATGAGATCAGGGGAATGGAAGGGACAGAGGAGATGGCCGGTTGATGTCAAAGTAAGTACACAGAACTAGGGCTTTGATGTTAGTACATAAGCAATAGCTGCTAGATGCTTCCTAGAAGATTGAATTTAGTACATGGATTGGCTTATATGATGGACATTTCTATCAATGGCACTCAGATAACCCCATGAGCAAGGGAGATGGGTGGGGAAGGAACTTCAAGATCAGTCTTTCTTGACTTAGCAGTTTTAATCCTGGAATTATGTCAACTAGAACATAATTATTGTATTTTATATTGAGAGATTGTAGTATTAAACACCCACCCACCACCACCACCACCAACTGGCCTGGTGGATAGTCCACTCCAGTTTGGCAATAGAATGTGGCTGAGATTTCTGCACTGCATATGCAGAGCCCATGTGCCTACAAGTTGTCTTTTCTGTTGAGGTTCAGCTGTGGCATGTTGTTTGGAGCATGGCCAGTGGATGTGAGAAATCTCTGCACCTTCACACCTACAGCGTATGTGCAATTGTTGTGGAAAAAGGGACTCGACCATCCTGAAATGCTGTTTTTACATAAACAGGTCAAATAAGAAAAAAGGGATCACAGCTGAAATTTGTTTAGGGGTTGTTACTGCTGAAAAATAAATCAAGTATACTAGGGAAGAGTTTAGTCTATATCTCATTGCTAATAGCACTGCAGGTTCTGAATGAAGAGTGGGAACCTACAGCCTTCCGGATGTTTGTTTGTTCAGTCAAAAGCATGGATAAACTGCTTAATCGTTTGTAAATCTATGAGCAGTGCACAATATATATTAAATATCATTTTTAAAAAACACAATGTAAAACCAATAAACATAAGTGAAACAAATAAAATCAGGAATTTGGGGAATTCAAATAAAGAGAAACAGGGTCTGTTCTTAAGGGTCAGGTTAAGCCTGTTGCTGGACACCAACAGCAGCAGCCCATGTGGCCAGTGATCAGCGATGATGGGAGTTCTTGTCCAGCAATCTCTGGAGCACCAGAGGTTCCCTACCATCTTCTAGACCCAGACTTATGGAGAGTTCTTGCACACACACACACACACACCCCTTTTCTGGTTCAGAAAAAGGAATAATTCAAGTTGGCTAATATTGCAAGTTAAAAATATAATAATAAAGCAAGAAAAGAAACCAAAGCAAGAAGCCAATATAGTAGCAGATTAAGAAACATTTAAAAAAGGTTACCAAGAACGATCAAACAATGGTCAAGGAAAAGCCTTCTGAAATGGAAGGCAGTGGAATTGCCATAATTGAGGCATTGCTCAGCCACACATCCTCGGTGCTTGAATGATTCTGGCAGTGAAAGTGTTAAGTCTCACAGCTGTTCTCTTCATGGGATAGAGCGGCCTCTCTCCTCCAGAACTGGCCATCTGGTTTTAATAAAGTGCAGCAAATGAGGCTGTGCTCCCTCCCCCATTTTTTACGGAGAAACTGTCAAAACATTCCAATGGTGTGAGCTCGACTGCAGCTCACAGACTGCAGGCAAAGCGCAGGACACCAGGTACTGCAACCATGGCTCCCCAACATGCCTTGCTTCTGCTGGTTATCGTGGCCAATGCTGTTGACGGGCAACAGCATCAGTTAATGGAGTACATGGAGAGGAGGCTCGCTGTCTTAGAGGTGAGAGCATGGGAGCAGAATGGTCTCCTCTGGGCCTGGTGTTGCGCACAGGGCAAAGTGCGTTCCAGATTGGATTTAAGGGTGCTGGCTCTGCAGTTACTTGAGTATCTAACTTTGACAGAAGAACAGCAATCACCTAACTTGGGGCAGGGCAGGGAGGTTCCTCTAGAGCTGCAGAGGTTTGAAAATTATTATTATTGAACTGCAGTTCGAGCTAAGGAACCATAATGGTCTGTTGCCCGTTATCTGTTGACCATTAAGGAAGGTTATTGCCTGTAGGTGCAGGTGGTCTGATCTTTGTGAGTCTGGGGTAGTAGATCTGGAACTCTTGGGCTGCCCTGTGTGGAAATGCAAGGACATTCTGAAAACCTTTTGCCAGGCTTTAAAGCCTTGCTCCTCATTCCATAATGTCACAGCTCCTTAGAACATAATTGGATCTTTTGTTTCAAAACTCAGTGGTTCTACAGCACTCTGCATGCTTATCAGCTAACTTCATCTGAGAATCCTGCAGCAGCTATCCAGAGCATCGGTAGCTGGATGCAGAGCACTCACTGACTGGGAGGATAGGGTAATAAAAGTGTCAAGACGAAGGCTTTTTAAATCTAAAATAAAGGCATGGCGTTTTCTTATCTCTAGAAAGGAGCATGTGTTTGCAGAAAGTCTTGATAATGTAACTGCAGAGTGCATAGGGATGGCTAAGAATCCAAAAGGCAGATGAGAGCATCTCAAAATGAACAGGCATCTTAACACGCCAGGACTTTAAAGCCAAGCTTACAATTCTGGGAGCCTGATTCTTGATTTTAGATGTTTGTGCAATCTGTCAAGACAAATGTAACCTGGACTCTACATGGTGACCAGAGTCCCAGGTTGGGTAGGTTAATTTTGTGTTTTTTAATACTGCCAACCACCCTGTGATCCTCGAATGAAGGACAGGATATAAATTTTAATAATAATAATAATAGTAGCAGTAGTAGTAGTAGTTTAGCATGTCAAGGGGGCATTCCTAAGGTGCCTTATCTTCTTTCCTCCTTCTCTTAGGAGCGGATCACGCAGTGGCATGATCAGAGCAGCCGTTACTCCACTGAGCTGAGGGATTTCAAGAACAAGGTTTTGTCCATGCTGGAGTCAGTGGAGAAAGACCGGGAGACACTTCGCTCAGAGGTGGAAAACACTGCAGTGCGAGTGGACCGGCTGGAGCGAGAGGTGGACTACCTTGAAACTCAAAATCCTGCCCCACCCTGTGTGGAGGTGGATGACAAACTAATGGAGAATCAAGTTGCCAGTGCCAAGAAGCGCAAGAATGAGAAATATGACAAAATGACAGGTGAGTGGACAACCTCACAGCATGCACTCATACTAATGGCCGTGCCAGATGATCCTGCAAGGCAGGCTTCAATGGTTGTTGTGGTTGTTGTTGTTTTGCTTTGTGTGATTCTTCTACAAGTCCCTCAGCATTGACCATCAGTGCTATATTTTGTCCCCATGGCACAAACATCCGTGATTAGTTGCAGAGGTGCGAGCTGTGTTTTGGGGAAGAGGAATACAGCCAATATTGCTATGTGACCTTTTAAAAGGGACTAGATCACATGCAGTCTAGAGCTGGACACCTATTTCAATCCACACACACCCTCTGCCCTCTGGATAGTAGAGGTGAACTGATAGGCTTGTTAAAAATGGCAGCATGAAATTTGCGAAGGCTGTTCACAGTTCTGTGAAAAGGAAGAAGGGGTCTCTTTGTTCACAAAATGACTCTTCTGTTTAGCAAACCTTTCTTTCTTTATTGCATTTCTTTCCTGCCCTTTTTTGGGCAAAGGAGTCTGAGGGCAGCAAAATGGGGAGGCATTGCTGCAGCAGGAGGGAGGGAAGTGGATATGCATTGTGAGGAACTGCAAAGCCTTTAAATATTTTTTTAAACAACAACAACAACAAATGAACATTTAATGCTCGCCAAATGATGTAGGGAGTGGAGTAGGCTAGAGCAGGGTAATTCATTATTAAACAATGTCACAGGCACTGTCCAATAGGGATTTGTGACATCGGTGCAACTACAGTCTGCACAGGAATTTCAACAGCAATGGCTGAGCAGTTGGGTTGGATGGATGGAAAATATTATAGATTGAATGTTGGGACAATGTGTTATCCCTGACATAGAAAGGAAGATCTTTTGCAATATATGTGCAGCAGCTACTTCCCATAAAATAAGGGACTAGCGTACTTTAACAAGTAAGGTTGTGACATAGCAGGTTAGAATCCTGCACCCAGTTAGGCTGCTGAAGTCCCATTGGCTTCAATCAGATTTAAGCAGACTGTGAGCAAGATTGCAGCTGTGGTATCTAAAACACATCCCAGCCATTGCAAGTGAGCAATTCTCCCAGGCATAATGTTTTGTGAGTCATGCGATTCCTCCAATGCTTCTCACAAATCTGACTTCCCTGTGAAAGGCTTTTCCATTTGGGCTAGAGATTGGGGAAGCTGGGAGAGTATATTTCTTCCGCTGTTGGAACAGACTCCATTGTTGTGTGCCCTTGAGACAAATCACACCATATTCCAGAAAGTCAATTTGCCACATTGCTAGCTCTTCATGTGTCTCCTCACATCTGACTGTTGTCATGCTGCAGTGCTTTGTTGTTTTTGGTCCTTTTGTTCCAGATTAAAGTCTGCTAAGATGCACTCACCACTGTATAGATAAATTTGACATGAATTAATTGTAAGTTTCTCATCCATGTCAGTTGCATATCTGTTCTATCCCCTTTCTGCATTAATCTATGATTCCTCATATCATCTGCATGAAAACATGTATATAAATACATTTCTGGGGTCATAATTCTCACAAAATATAATTTCTAAACAAATGTTTTTGGTTCAAGTATGCATTGCTGGCAGTATTTATCTGCATCTGCAAAGCAAGCAGAGCAAGACAGAGTGAGCCATCCTTGTTCCTCAAACATCTGGCAATGAGCAGTATGCAACCTCTGAATATGGATGCTGCTGCCATAGAAGATTGACATTGATAGACCTATAATTCATCCATGCAGTGATGATCCCTTATCAGAAAAGGAGCAGCTGTGAAACTCTGCACAGCTATGTAATATACTCCCAACTTCCAAACACCTTCTCCCTGAAGTTTAGGCCTTGAGGAGAACTGGTCAAAGAGGCTACTCAGTCCCAACCTTCAGTGTTTTAAGCGACGGCCAATGGAAACTGTATGCTCTGCTGCAGAATCAGCTATTGAAATAAGTGACTTGCAAGACAGATAGTAATGAAAGCTTTGTTGCTAGAGCTAAGCTGCACAATGTAGTTGTAGAGCTAAGCTGCCAAAGCCAGGAGAGAATCAATTCAGTTTGCCAGAAATAAATCAGAAACAGCTTGCTATATTAGTACTAAAAGGCCAAGTCTTGTTTAGGCTGCTTTTTAAGCAAGCAAGTCTAGCTTTAATTCAACAGTGATTTGAGACTTTGAGGGCAGTTCCCCTAGTCCACCAAAGGGTGCATGTTTTTTGAGGGGTGGAGGAAAGGAATAGGAGGCAAGATTTATTGAGTTCCCTTTCACGAGGGAGGATCATGCAGAGAAAAGTGCAGAATTAGCAGGACTGGGAGAATATCTTCCACATGCAATTAATTCTTTCTGTGAATATAATGTGAATACAAATGTCTCTACCACTTTAGGAGTTACAATTTTCATAATGCAAGAGACACTTTGAAGACAGGTCTTTGGTCTTATCTAGTACTATTTGTCAACCAGATGTCTGCAGGAAGCTCACAAAGAGGACGGGTGGTGGTATATATTTTATGTGTGTATGTTTGTATTTTATGCACACACTGCTTTTTCAGGCATCAACCTTCTTCACAATACAACCGAATGAATGGAAATGCAATTTTAAACCAGTCCCAAGAGTCTCAGATTCAGCAAGGGGTGGGAACAGTAGGAATTAAGGCATCAGGTTCTGAATAGGACAAATATTCTGGAATTTGTGATTTGCCCACATGTCTGTACACTATTTTTTACGATTCCTTTGCAGTTTTGTGCTATAGATTTGAGAATGAGAGCAAAGCACACTGTTAACTATCCTATGACTATTCTTTATAGATTGCAGTGACACAGTGTCCCAGGTGAAAGCCATGAAAATCCTAAAGCGGTTTGGCAGCACTGCTGGACTCTGGACCAAAGACCCAGTGGGAAATTCAGAGAAGATCTATGTGTTTGATGGCACTAGCAATGACACCGTGTATGTCTTCCCCAGAATGAGAGAGTTCACGCTCTTCTCTGCTACACGAAAGGCTGCACGCATCAAGCTACCCTATCCATGGGTCGGCACTGGACACTTGGTATATGGGGGCCATCTTTATTATATCCGAAGACACGGCACTTTCCAGGTCATCAAGTTTAGCTTGGCCAACAAGACTATTGTGGATAGTTCAGTTTTCCCTGCCGAGGAGCAGATCCCTGTCTTTGGTCTTTCATCCTATAACTACATTGATCTGGTGGCCGACGAGGAAGGGATCTGGGCTATTTATGCCACACAAGAGAATGAAAGAAACATTGAACTGGCCAAGCTAGACCCTGCAACCCTGGACATTGAGCAAATGTGGGACACACCATGTCCCCGGGAGAATGCAGAGAGCGCTTTTGTCATCTGTGGTGCGCTCTATGTGGTGTACAACACGCGACTGCCCAGCCGGTCTCGTATCCAGTGTGTCTTTGATGTCAGCGGCTCAATGGCAAATGAAGATGCTCCCTTAGTCTACTTCCCCAAGCGATACGGCTCTCACTCCAGCATGAAGTACAACCCCAAAGAGAGGCAGATCTATGCTTGGGATGATGGCTATCAGCTTATTTACCGCATGGAGATGAAGAAGAAGACCGAAGTCTGAGAAAGGCCTAGAGCTCTGGTGGACAGCACATCAGAAACATGCTCCATTGCCTCCCTGCAGATACGACTCAGCTGCCTACTCATGCACATAGCATGTTCAGCTCCTTAGAAAACCAGCAAGCATGGAGTAGACTGGACTTCCTGATACATGAAACATTTTTAATGCAGAAATTGCCTGCATTTGGTGAAGGGAAGACTCACCATTTCTTTCTTTTTTTCTAGCCCACTTAAAATTGGATTATTATTATTTTTAGGTGGGGGGGGGCGTTATGCTTGAAAACATAAAAAAATACTGGGGAATAGAGTTAACCAGCTCTATTTTTGAAGCAGGGGCACCCCCTACATTTCCATACTGTCTTAGAAATCAAATTGGCATCACCCCGGCAGCCATGCTATTTCATAGGTGCCTCCCTTTTCAGAATGACAGCCCAGAAGGATCTTAAACTGCCTGCCCAAATGAGGCAGTGAGCAGGCACTCATGATAACTCTAAGGCCAGGCACTGCAGTAATAATAATAATAATCCCATAGGGTTTGGTTAATTTAACAAGAATGTAAAACGTATTTTTCTTCTCGCTTTCCTTTGCCCTCCAGAAGCTTTAATTGGACAGTCCAGGTGGCAGTTTCCTGCTTGCTTGTTGTACCTTATTATTTCTGTTGTTCTATTTAAATCTCCTTTCTATAAATCAGAATATGTCTGTATCGGCTTTAGTTTTGTTTTGTTCATATGCGGCTGAAAATACTAGAGGGAGCTGCTCTGGCCCAGCCTTCATATTGAGATCTCTCTCTGATTTGTGGCCCCCTTCTGAGGTGGTGGTTCTTGTTGTTTGCCTGAAAGTTAGTGCCTTGTTAAAGATTAGTCTAAACAGAAAGCCGTTCATGAAAGCTACTGAGACTGGCTTGCCTGAAATCTCTCACAACAAAAACAAAGTCAGCTTTCTTCCAATTCCCAGCTTTCCTATCTAGCTGTTCTGTTCCCTCCAAAAGTCAATGAGAATTGATTGCACTCGGAGCCTTTGGTCATGTTTCAGGTTGTCCGCCTTTTCCATTTGTATTACAGTTTCTTACTAATTGCTGGATTTGTCTAATTCTGGCTCTGTTCTCATGCCATTGCCTATGGGTTCTTTCTTTGTTAACTGAGCTGTGTACACACTCCCATTTACTTTTGCATCTACTAAGCTCCCACCATTTGTATGGGAAGCACTACATCTCCAACATTTGCCATAATCCACATCTATTCTGTCATTTCTTCTGAAATACTGCATTCTGATGCGTTTCCCCACAAACCAGCTCTGATAAGTATTGAGAAAATGTGTTTTAAGCCACATGTCCCTAATGCTAGTTATGTGGTTTCCATATGTCCTTTAACAAGGAAACCTCTTAAAACTCTCTTGTAGGGTGTGATTATTGCAGATATTAATATTGCGCTGCCTGAAGCAACTGGATGCATAAATGCTGACTCCTGTGGGAATAAAAATGGTCCAGGCCCGTAAACATGATTCAAAGCTTTACTAACAAGAACTTCATAACAGGTACAAGAACAAATCAATGATACATCCAAATAGCTCCATAAGACATAGCATAGGCTCCACATCTTCTCTGAAATATTATATAACTCGAAACAGACCTAGCTGCCATGTTTTTTCTCTCTCTTCACGTACAGCCTACATTCCAGCCTGAGGCTGTTTCTCCTGGAGAGGCATTATTAGCACATCTTTCTCTCACCGTGCCTGGGAACAAAAGACAAAGACAACTCCCTTCAAAATTTGCAATTGAATACCTTAATCATGTGACCTAAGGTTGAACACTCACGTGAAAGAGGAGAGAACGTTGACCCAGCTAGAAACTAGAAACTCAGAAAGCTCTTTCGTAGCTTTAGTATACCACAATGGAATTTTCCAATGTTAAACCCTTCAGCATTACACATGCAGGCATTATCCATGTCAGTGTGCAATTCAACAATTACACCTAACAATGATTGTGTCCTGTGCTATGGCCGTAGCTGTCAACGTTTCCCTTATTCTGAATAGGATTCCTCTCAAGAACAGGGAAAAGTTGACAGCTATGGCTATGGCCTAGGCCAGGCATGTCTAAAGTCCATTTATTTTCTGGGTTAAAATCCTAAAAAAAGCTCAATAACTTCAATTCTAAAAAAAGGTCAAGAATGTTGGTCGACCCTCATGTATGTTCACTTCATCAAATCTGGCCCTCTTTGAAAAAGGTTTGGACACCCCTGGCCTAGACAGAGTGGGGGATGTGGGGGTGGGGGTAAGAGGGCGTCCCAGAGTTCTCACCGGGCATGCTTCCACTTCACCTGGGGCGAATCCAGGTTGAAAGCAAGGTGTCTGGCCTCTAACCTGAATGGACTTCATGTGACCTCTGGATGATATTGGCTGTTGGCTGAGGCCTTGTTGAGTGTTCCAACGTGCCCATCCTGTGGACACTGACTATGTTTGTGTGTGTACCATACATTTAAAGCACATGACACCTCTCCAAATAATTCTGGAAATTGTAGTTGAACCTTTTCTTTCTTCCATGATCTTCAATGTAGCCATATCAGACTGCAAATTAGTAAAAGAAAACTACACAAAATCCGAAGCATGGATTGCCCATGCCACATTTGGTTTGGTTCTTAAGTACAGTGTTCATACCATTGGGAGGAGGAATTTTATGACACATCTGCACTTGAAGGAAATGTGTTAACATTTTCCTCACCATGTGGCCATTTGCTACAGACAGTCAGCATTAAAGGTAAAGGTAAAGGGACCCCTGACCATTAGGTCCAGTCATGACCGACTCTGAGGTTGCGGCGCTCATCTCGCTTTATTGGCCAAGGGAGCTGGCGTACAGCTTCCTGGTCATGTGGCCAGCATGACTAAGCCACTTCTGGTGAACCAGAGCAGCGCACGGAAATGCCATTTACCTTTCCTCTGGAGCGGTACCTTTTTATCTACTTGCACTTTGACGTGCTTTTGAACTGCTAGGTTGGCAGGAGCTGGGACCGAACAATGGGAGCTCACCCCGTTGCAGGGATTCGAACTGCCGACCTTCTGATTGGCAAGTCCTAGGCTCTGTGGCTTAACCCACAGCGCCACCCGCATCCCTGACATTTGAAGGAAATGTGTTAACATTTTCCTCACCATGTGGCCATTTGCTAGACGGTCAGCATTACCTATAGTCAAAAGCACACCATGGTATCTTGCATGGTAGGCAAATGATTGCTTGTAGCCACCAAGAATGACTCTTCTGCCTCAGCTTATTGACACATTGTTTGCATCAGGTCTTTCAGAATACACAGAAGTTTTCTTTCAAGCTTCTTCTTAGACTGTATTTCCCTTCCCTGATGGGAGGAAGGGAAATAGCTGTAGGGCTCAGCCCCCTCTCTTCAGGAGGATTTTTTATTTTATTTTTACAAACACTCGCTCACATCTGCCAAGTCCTGGCTTGAATCATTCCATTGTCTTAAAAATGCAACCACAAATGGGAGAGAATCTCCTGCCAGCTTGACTGCTTCTGCTTGCCTAATAGATGGCTCATCCTCCCAGGAAGGCAAAATAGCCAAACTCTTAGGTTCCAAACTGTGGGTTGAGTAGGCCTTGCACCCATCAGGCTAAGAAGAGTTAGAAAAGCAGAGGTCAGTTTTGGAAAATCACTGCAAACCAAACCATAAAAGGATTAAATCGTGTGTAGGAATTCCTGTTGCCTTTGTCCATGGAGTTTTCTTGGCAGGGATACTGGAGTGGCTTGCCGGTTCCTGCTCCAGGTGGATCACGTTTGGTCAAAACTCTCCACTATGACCTGTCCATCTTAGGTGGCCCTGCACGGCATAGCTCATAGCTTCTCTGAGTTATTCAAGCCCCTTCGCCATGGCAAGGTAGTGATCCATGAAGGGTATCTCGAAGCTGTTCTCGAAGCGTTCTCGAAGTGTTCTCGAAGCTACAAACATGAGCCTGACCAAACTGCGGTAGGCAGTGGAAGACAGGAGTGCCTGGTGTGCTCTGGTCCATGGGGTCACAAAGAGTCAGACACGACTAAACGACTAAACAACAACAACAACAGGAATTCCTGACCTGAATCGGATTTATGCCATATTTTTTTCCTTAAAAATATTTCTAATCTGCTCGTCATCTGTACATATACCAGGATGAGGTACAGCATAAAAACAAAACCGCAGACCCCAGAATGGAAAAGTTGTGTATGATATGGACTCTGAGGGTCATACCTTGCTGAAACTAAGCAGGCTGGAGTCTGGTCAGTACCTGGATGGGAGGGACATACAGTAGGAACAGAGTCAGACCATTGGTTTGTCTAATTCAGTTTACACTGATGCACAGCAGCTCTCCAGGTTTCCAGATGGGATATTTCCGAGCCCTACCTGGCAGCGGTGGAGCATATGCCCATGCTGCCTGGGGCAGATGTCTGGGGCACGACCCAAAGGGAAACAGGGCCTGGAGGCCGCCCTCCTGCATGCCACAGTTCAGCGTAGGAAAGGGGCAGGGAAGCTGCTGCCCACTCTCCTCCTGCTGTCTGCTGCCGAGTCAGGCCTGACCTGGCAGTGGAGTTGCTATGGCCGGGGCACAGCTGAGGAGAGCGGCTAGCAGCTTTGCCGCTCCCTCTCCCTCTGCTCTCTGCTGCTGGGCCAGGCCTCACCTGGCAGCAGAGGTGGAGCTGTTGTGACTGGGTACACCTCGCCATGGCTGAGGTGGGATGCTCTCCACTGCCGTGTCTTATGTGACCCTGCCTTGGAGTTACTGCAACCGGCCACAAGGTGCCTTGCAGCCAAGGAGGGTGGGTGGCAGCATTTCTGCCAACTCTCCTGCTCTCCGCCATGGTGTCACACCTGTCCCGGTGATAGAGCTGCTGCGGCTGGGCACACCTTGCCACGGCCAAGAAGGGTTGCTCTCCACCACTGCGTTAGAAGTGGAGCTGTGCCAGGCCTCTGCTACTTGGAAACATTGGGGATTGAACCAGGGACATTTTCCATGCAAAGCATATGCTCTACCAAAGAGACACAGTCCTAGACTGCCTAGGAACCACATGCATACTGCCTTGGGTTCCATGGTGGAAGAATGGGAGGATATAAATCTAAGAAAATAAACAAACCACAAAAAATACTCCAATAAAACAAAAGAGGCAAGTTAGCCAAAGAAAAGGTGATGGGTGGGGGGTGGAGATGGGCTAGCAAGGTAGAAGAACCAGTTCAACTTCAGAAAAAGCATTTTGCAAACTTTAGGCAGAAGTTCCAATGGGACCTTTTCCACAGTTTCTTGGCTGGCTGCATCTTCAGTTTCTCCAAGTTTAAGGTCTGATTGCAAATACATAGGCAGGGAAGAAGAGGGGAGAGAGATTTATGCAACAGCTTGGCTGGAGAATTGCTTGGCTTCAAAAAATTCCCAGCAAGTGTGGAGACATAGTGTGGATTACTCCCTTGGTGTGCCCCAGGCCCCCTCCAGACTAATGTCTTATTGTGGATGTCTTTTGCAATATGTTATTAACACAAATAATAGTGCATTAGTGGTGGACTTATTTTGCTTTGCTTTGTTCATCGAGCAGCACATTATTGCTGTCTGGAGGGGCGATAACACAACAAAAGCAGGACAAAAATAAACCAGAACATTTGTGGTATATAAAGTCTGCAGGAAGTTATGGGATATGCACTGACTGGAAGTGAAGCAGTGTGACCGCCCAAACCTTTTTCAAGTGCATAAAGCACTGAAGGCAGGATTGCATGTGGCTACCTCAATAGCATAAAGAGCACAAAAGAATCACAAATGTTCAGTAAAGAAGGATGACCAGGGTTTATGTGCATCCCAGACTCTGGGGCCTGGCGGGAGATTGTTGTGGGTTTGAAGCTTGGAGAGCAGGATGATAATGACCATTCCGTCTTTGGGATTCTAAGACCCATGAGTATAATGGTCCAGGAACTTCATCTAGGGGAAAATAGGAGGGAAATGGCCACTTGTGCTTGTGGGTAAAAAGAAAACTCTCTCCCCCACCTTCCACTACCTGTTATATTTTCCAACCTGGCAAAAGTTTCTATGCTAGAGTTGCCATATTTCAAAAAGTGAAAATCTGGACACAAAAGTTGTTGAGATTTTTGCCCAAAGCTGTTGAGCTTTTCAAAAGGAAATTGGCCAAGATCCACATTGCAGCGTTTCCCGCCCAGACACTTCTTTATGATGGCCGAATCCCGGCTAGGTCCGGATGTATGGCAACCTATGCCTTTGACGGGGCAGACATCTACACCATACATTTAGTGCACATTTAAGGCACTCACCTTAAATAATCCTAGGAACTGACATTTGTTAAATGCACAGGGAATTGTAGCTAGACTTTAAAAAGACAGGCATGGTTTCCAGGCTGCAATCTTACTTAGCTTTCTTTTCATAGGAACAAACACACTTCTCTGTTTCTCTTGGGGCTGTGTCCTGTCAAGGGCTTTTGTCATGTTGTAAAGAGATGCTGGCAACTGGCCTGAGGCCAAATAATTTCTGCGCTTCCGGCCTTGAGGCACAGAGGGAAAGGAGAGCTACATCTACCATCTCCCTCCCCAACCTCGGAGCTTCTTAATTGCTGAGCTCAGCATTTTGTCGACCAGGGGAGAAAATGATCAGATAAAAGAGCTGGTTTCGCTCCCAGTCAGGGATCCAGACTCATTGCTCTGCAGCTTAATCGAGCCTGCTTATTAGAACTGCTGCAAAGCTCTATTCCTTCAAATGAATTTTTTAGCAAGTTACCTTCTGCTTGGCCAGGAAAAGGCTGCTGTTTGTGGGGTTGTTCTCTTCAGTGATGAGCTGGTGGCTAATGCAGTGGTTCAAAATGCTTTTAATACGGATAGACAGAAAAAGAAAAAAGGCTGGTGTTTCTTTTCATCTGTCATTTCCCACCAGAAGTCACCCATTCATTTTCACTGTGTGCTACACTGCCACTTCTGAGTTGTTGGCACCCAGACTCTAAGGTTCTTGTGACCCATGATGATGGAAATAATTGGTCTACTGCTGGCACCCTCCATGTAGTTGGAAATTGCTAATTGAGCTCCCTACATGCAGGAATACTGACACAAGCAACTAGGGCATGACTTTGCAATGCGCGGCAAGGGGAGATGGAATTAATGAGGAAAAAAGAAAATGGGACATGAAGCAGCATAGATTCACCATAATTCGGTTATGGCAGATTTTAATCAGATGGTCTGGAGAACGTCAGCTCCAGGGGTCAAATGTAGCCCTCAAAGCCTCTCTGTCTCACCCTTGGGACTATTTCCAAGTCACACCCATCTTTGGCCATCCTTAGCACCTTCCTTGAATGTTTTTTGCCTGTCTGGAATGTGTCCTTGAACTGTGATAAAGCCTGTCGCAATGAAGTTTCCCCTTAAAGTTCAGAATTTAACAAGCTGCCATAAGTGTAGCACATATTGACTAGACTTCTTAAACATGTCTACAGTGACCTCTTGTGGCTGATGACTTTAGGAGTTTGATTACTTCTATCTTTTAATTCTTGGAGTAATGGCATTATTGGAAGCATAAACCATCAATCAGGCATGGCTAGTAGTCTTAATGGCTTCAGTCCTGGATAGCCCAAGGGCTGCCTTCTTCTATGTGTTCCTTCTTGCATGCTCCAGTCAGCATCCCTGACCTCGTTCCAGTTCTCTTCATCTCATCACACAACCAGGATTAGGATATTTTCTGAATTACTGCCCACCTGCAGATATCTTGCCAAGCAAGGTGCACCATGCTCAATCACTTTATGGTTCTAGGCAGCTGGTAAAGAGGTGGCTTAAAAAAAAAGTCTGTTTTTCTGTCTGGTGCTGAGCTGCATTAGAATTATTACTATGCTGTTTCTTCTTGTGGCTTTCATGGTTGGGATTAACATGGGGGCTGTTTTAATTTGAAATATTGTTTTGGGACTGTGACTTTTTCGCCGGCTTGTGTTCCTCGGAGAGTAGGGTATACATTTTTTAAAAAAATATATATAACCATAGGTGACATGAACAACTTATAGTTCATTTATACTAATATTTCCCATAGCTTTGCTGGAAAATAACAGGAATCCCTGCGGCACCTTAAAAGACCAACATTAGCTTTTTGTGACATTAGCTTTTGTGAATGCTGTCTACTCCATCGGATGCTTGAAATGTAATCCTGAAGCATATATATATATCACAGCAGTGGAGGAAATGTAAAGGAATAGCTTCAGAGGGAAAGGGTACATGGCCACCCTTCTGGAAGTTGCCAAACAATGTCACTGTAGAAAGTACTAATAATACTGTGCACACACAGGGCTCCTCTAGTTGACTGGTTTATTCAGTAATTTTTCCTGATTTGCTTGCACAAAGCTTATGTAGTGGTTAGACCATGCCTAATCTTTGTTCAACAATCATTCCAATTGTTTTTTGGGTGGTTATATAACAATGAGCATTTATCCTGAATTCATTCTGGTTAGCTTGCATCCTGATTTGTTAACACATCTTCCCATTAATTGTTTGTTCATCTCATACTTTTCAGTGCATTTTCCCATCACTTTCCAAAAATCAGCACGATACATGTGCACGGCAGCCATGGAATTTTGAGGGGGCCTGGCCCCCTCCTTGATTTCAACAATTTGGGTGGTTCCCTAAAAAAAAAACAAAAACCAACAACAACTTTGCAGGTGTCAGGCATTTTACTTTTTGAATGATGGCAACCCTAGCTAGTCTTGTGTACATAGGCTCAGGTCTGGCTCTGAAGGATCGCCTTGGGTTGCTAGCAGCCTGTTTTTGAAACATTTCCCTTGTAGTCTTCAAAACCATATAAATCATAAATGGCTGTCTGTGGGCATTGCTGCAGAAGTGTGAAATAGGGTGGGTGGGGATGGGACAGAGAAGAAAAGAGCTGTGCTGCCAGCGACTTCCAAAGAAATCTTTGCTTAGTAAATTGCTCACATTTTCATCCAGCAATCCTAGCTAAGCAATCAAAGGCATGAGTGGGTGAGGGGTGGGTGGGTGTGATTGGGGAGGGAATTGCAACCTATTTAGATCTTTCTCATGAATATCTTAACACGCAGCAGGGGAACTAATCACGTGATATTAACATTTAAATTAACTGGACCTACAGAAATCAGCAGCAGGAGAGAGCCATTTGCTCCTCAAACTAGGCACTCGCATGCAGTCCCATCAAATACACATGAACTGGGCAATTTAAAATTTGCATGCTATTTTAAAGGAATAAATGTGCACAAGTAAGCAATTATCTGCATCTTTGCTCTCCCCCCCAACTCCTGCTCACTCTGGAAGAGCAGCAGGCGGACAACACAGGAAGCAATGGTTTGAATGGCCTGGTTGCTGTCCCTCCCGCCTCCTGCTCCTCAGCATTTTCTGAAGCTGAACCTGATGAGCCCATGAGTAAGCAAAATGCACAATACTTTATTGCTACAATAAAAGGCCATGGGTTGTGCTTGCACCCTTTGCTACTGACTGATGTGACAGAAACATTGGTGGTAGCTTCTTTCAGCATTTGGTAACTGCCAGGGAAGCATGGTGGTGCGCAAACAGGGCACAAAGGCATACTTCCACGTCATTCATGTTTACATCCAGGAAGGACTCCAGACCCCTCTTCATGGGTGAAGGGCTTGACCAGGATAATCAGGGTGTTTCATTTCCTCTGTAGGCTTTGTGATCTGCTGTTCCTTTAAATTGCGGTGGTGAACCCTCCTTTTTGGCCTCAGGGCCACATTCTGTTCTGGACAACTTCCCAAGGGCCGCAATCCAGGAGTGAGCAGAGCCAGATGCAAGAGTGAGCAGATAATGAATGTAAAATTCACCTTTGTACAAGGGAGGAAGTGTGGGCTATAATGGGAAGATGAATGAATGAATGAATGCATGAATGATACTGTTGCTGTTGAGTTCCTATGAATTATTTTAAGGCTACAAACTGAGCAGATCTCTTTCTCCCTTCACCTACCACATTGCCAGTCACAGGGAAAAGATGCAGTGGCTGTCCTGGATGTGGAGGAAGTTTTCCTAGGTGGCAGCCCCACCTTAATCCGCTGAATAGGTTGAGTGTGGCTGGTTACCAGGAATATCCTGTTCCATCCACCATCTTGGAATCTTGGTATTAACCAGAGGAAAGTCCAGTTCCATCTCAAGAGTGTTTTGAGTAATACCTCTCTCGCTCTCGCTCTCCCCCCCCCTCTCTCTCTGTGTGTGTGTATGTATGTGTATATGCACACATCATACTTTCTCAGCATTTCCAGCTATTCATAATATCCCATTGTTAAGGGATAAGGGGTTGTTTGTGCGTAAGCGCAAACCCGCTCCAAGCAGAGTAGTTGGCTTAAAACTTTCCCTAACCGGACAGCCCTTACTTCGTGGCTGTCTTAATCACTGGCAGAATCCGTCAGTGGGCGTTTCCTGAACTTCTTCCAACATAAAAGCTCCTTGACAGTGAGTCTCCGCCTAGATTCCCTGCGCGACAACTTTCTGCGCAGAGTGGGCGTCCCAATGGGAGGTCCTGAGCTCTCTCCGCTGCCCTCGCTGGAAGCGTCCCTGAGCCTTCCCTCCGACGCCCCCTCCTCCTCCTCTCTTTCCTCAGCGGAAGTTCTCCCTCTCTCCCTGCTGGTTCCCTCCCCTGCATCTGGAAGCCCTGCCACCGCCTCGGGCTCCGATGGCAGTTCCCTGACATCCACCTCCCCTCCAGGACCCCCCTCACCCCCGGTCCGTACCCTTTCTTTGGCCGGTGATGCTGGGAACCCCCGGAAGGAACCTTCCCCATCTTCTGATGACTCGAACATTGCTCTCCACCTCCTACTATCTCTTCCTACTGGAGAATCTTCCCAATCCGATTCCATTCCCTCAGATACTTCTCCTCCCTCTCCCTCAGAGGCCGGAAACCCCGCAAAATCCTCTTCATCATCTGTGGTGCCAAATTGCTCCTCCCAGAACCTCGCTAAAGGTCTGGGCTTTCTTGGGAATCTACGGTGAAACTCTTCCAGGAGAAACTCATCCTTGATGGCTTCCGCTGGCACCCATGCATTTTCCGACTCGGGCTCCTCCTTCCACGCCACCAGATACTCCACCTGTCTTCCCTTCCACCTTGAATCTAGTATCTCCGCTGCGTGACGGCTACGCTCCCTTTCTTCTACCTGTGGGGGTGCGGGAACCTCTACCTCTCGCTCCTGAAATTCCCGCCCTTCCCTGTATGGTGAGAGTAATGACCTATGGAATACCGGGAGTAGTTTCATGTTGTCAGGCAATTTGAGCCTAAAGGCCACCGGGTTCACCTGCCGTGTTACTTCGAAGGGTCCCAGTCGCTTTGGCCTTAATTTCTTGCAACCTCCCTTGAACGGTAACCCTTGGGTTGACAACCACACCCGGCCCCCAACCCTTATGGCCTCGCCTTCCCTCCGGCTCCTATCTGCCTGCCTTTTGTACACTTCCTTAGCCCTCTCCAAGTTCATCTTAAGCTGTTGGTGCAGGGCTTCCATCTCTTCCACAAACCTTTCAGCCGCTGGCACACTCCATCTCTCCTCCCCTCCCCCCTGGGAAAGACCTGGGGTGACAACCCATAATTGGCCATGAACGGGCTCATCCCCGTGGACACATGCTCCGCGTTATTGTATGCAAATTCTGCCAAAGCTAATTTCTCTACCCAGTCATTCTCCCTCTTGCTGACGTAGCACCGTAAGTATTGTTGGAGTATACTGTTTGCTCTTTCCGCCTGCCCGTTGGTCTCCGGGTGCCGGGCCGTCGAGAAATTGACCTCGACGTGTAGTAGGCTCATTAGCTTCCTCCAGAACCTGGAAGTGAATTGTTTTCCTCGGTCTGATAAAACCCTCAAGTGGGCGCCATGCAGCCTGAAAATGTGTTCCACAAACAGCTTGGCGGTTTCCTCCGCCGTCACCGCATGCGAGCAAGCGATGAAATGGCACATCTTAGTTAATAAGTGGACTACTACCATGACGGCCGTTTTGCCCCTTGACTTGGGCAAATCGGTCATAAAATCTATGGACACTGCCTCCCATGGTCTTTCTGGTGTGGGTAATGGTTCCAGTAACCCCGCTGGTGCCGCCCTCTTCCCTTTGGCTCGCTGGCAGCGGTCGCACCCCCTTATATATTCTCGTACATCTTCCCTCACCTTTGGCCACCAGAACTGCCTGGTGACTAGCAACATGGTTTTGTGTTGACCAAAATGTCCCGCCGTGGGGCTGTTGTGTAATTGTTTGAGTACTCTACTTCTCAAGTCCCCCTCTGGTATATACAACGCCCCCTGTAATACAGTGCCCCATCCTTTTCCTCAAAACCCCCCGGGTTTCCTCCTGCCCCACTGAGCTCCCTGATCTTGTTTTGGGCGTACTCGTCGTCTGCCGTCCCCTCTGCAAGCTCCCGTCGCCCTACCAACACTCCCCCCCACACCCATCGGTCCTCAGGTATCACATGTTGTTCTTCCGGCGCTCCCTCTCCTTCCAGATACTCTGGCTTCTGGGAGAGGGCGTCTGCTCTGACGTTTTCCTCCCCCGGTACGTAACGAATCTCAAAATGGAACTCGGAAAACTCCTGAGCCCACCGCACCTGTCTCTGGTTGAGTACTCTTGCCGTTCTCCAGTATTCCAGGTTCTTATGGTCCGTGCACACCTGGATCTTGTGCTGCGCCCCTATTAGCAAATGTCTCCAGCGTCGAAACGCTTCATAGATAGCCAGCAGCTCCCGGTCATACACCGTGTAGTTCTGCTCCGACTTGCTCAACTTCCTGGAGAAAAAGACACACGGTCTCCAGTCGGACTGGTTCCCCCCCGGCTGAAGCAGTACGGCCCCCACCGCTCTGTCCGATGCATCGGTCTCCAGCCTCATTGGCTTCTGCAGATCCACGTGCAAGAGCTGCTCTTCCGAAGCGAACGCCTTCTTTAGCCTTTCAAAAGACTGCTGCGCCTCTTCCGTCCAGACGAACTTCTTCTTGCTACTGAGGCAATCTGTGATGGGTGCAGTTAAGTGGGCAAAGTTTTTGATGAACTTCCAATAGAAGTTTCCAAACCCGAGAAACCTCTGCACGTCCTTCCGGGTCTTGGGTGTCTTCCATTCCAGTACCGCTTGTACCTTGCCTGGATCCATAGCTAGGCCCTTGTCTGACAACCGGTACCCCAGGAACTCGACCTCTTGGGTGTGGAACTGGCACTTCTCCATTTTGACCCACAGCTGGTGCGCCTGTAACCTCTTTAGCACTTCCCGGACATCTCTGACGTGTTGCTCCTCGTCCTCCGAATAAATCAACACGTCATCTAGAAAGCCACACAGTTCTTGTACAGCAAGGGTCCCAAAATGTGATGCATGAAAGATTGAAAACACGCCGAACCTGCTTGTAATCCAAAGGGCATAACAAGGTACTCGAAGGCCCCCAGAGGGGTGAACATGGTGGTCTTCCATTCATCTCCCTCCCTCATCCTGATCAGATTGTACGCTCCCCTTAGGTCCAGCATGGTGAAAATCTTTCCCTTCCTCACCCTGGTCAAAATGTCGTCAATCCTGGGCATGGGGAAGGTCACGGGTTCCGACACCCAATTAACGGCCCGAAAGTCCACTACAAGCCTGGGCTTATTAGTGTCCTTCTTGTCCACAAAGAACACTGGACTGCCCCCCACCGCCCTTGATTCCCTTATGAAACCTCTTTTTAGGTTCTTGTCTATAAATTCCCTCAATTCCTGCATCTCCCTGTCTGACATGGCGTACAGTTTGCCCACTGGCAGCTGGGCTCCCGGGAGTAGGTTGATTTGACAGTCAAAGGGCCTATGCGGGGGCAGTCTATCCACTTCTTTCTCACTGAACACATCTTGCAAGTCAGCGTACTGCGGTGGTACCTGCCCCTTCTCTCCCACCGCCATCCCTGCCACTCTGGCTATTGCCATCCTCGGGGTTTCCCCTCCATGGCAGTGTTCCAAGCAGTGAGCTGACCCGAATGAGACCGTCCGCTGGTGCCATCCCACTAACGGATCATGTAACGCCAGCCAGCTCATTCCCAGTATGATTGGCGGTCCCGCCAGGGTGGCTACGTGAAAGGCAATAATCTCAGTGTGCCTGGCAATCCTCATTCTCATGGGGCGGGGGTCTGGTGTGTTACCTCCCCTCCCAGGAGTTCCCTCCCATCGATGGTCGTGACTTGCAAGGGACTGCCTAGTGGCAGAGTCTGCAGCTGGTGCTCTAACGCAAATTCCTTGCTAAGAAAGTTGCAGGAACTGCCTGAGTCCAACAGCGCCTTTATCTTGAGGGGGTGGCCGTTGGGGAGCTCTAGCACCACTTCTATGGCGATGGCTGCTCGGGGTGGCTCTGGCTTGGGCACATTTACTGGTTGTTTGCCTGGCTGCTGTGCTCTGTCATCGGCAGCCAAGCATTGGCTTTTCCCGGCTCCTTAAGCCCCTCCTCCTCACTCCCGGCCGCCCCCACCATTCCTTGCCATGCCTTTCTTTGAGGGCAGACCCTGGCAAAATGCCCTGGCTGTTGGCAGAGGAAACACTTCTTGGCTGTTTTCCCCTCCTTCTTTCGAACTTCGCCAGAGTTTGAAACCCCCCCCCGCCCCCACGCGCCTCCGATCTCCATTGGCTCCACTGGCGGGGAAGGTTGCTCTGGTATTTCAGGAATGCGAAAGTCATTCCAACGCTCTCCTCTGCCTTCCCGCTTCTCCAGAGCCCGTGCTTCCTGCCGCGCTCCAATCGCAAGCACAGCTTTGGTCAGCTGATCCATCGACTGTGGGCGGGGCGCGCGGGAAAGTTCGTCCTTCACTGCGGGGGCCCAGCCTTCCTCAAACAACATCTGAATCGGTTCCGAAGTCAGATCCCACCCAAGTCGGTGTATGAGCATGGCAAATCACAACCAGTACTCTCTGACTGATTGGTTCCCTTGTTTACATGCCATCAGCTGCCTGCGTACAACGCTCTGCTCAATTTGGCTGGAAAACATTAAATCCATGGCTGCAAAAAACTTCCTTAAGTCTTTTAAGGCATCATTATCAGATGCCATCAGTGGTCTAACCCACTCCCTGGCCCCAGCCTCCAGGTGCCCGATCACGAAGGCTACTCTCACCCCCTCGTCCACAAAGTCATCATACTGCAGATCCAGTGCATACTGCACCTCTGTCTTAAATGCCTGGTAGTCCCTCGGATCGCCCCCAAACTTATGCACCAGTCCCGGTACCTTCCTTGCAATGGGGGTGGGTTTCCCCTGTGCATCCTGAGCCCGCCTCTCATCGAGCCGCGCCGCTAGGATAGCCAGCTGTTGTTCCAAATCTCTGTTTCTCTCCTCCAGAGTTGGTCCTCCCCTGGCTCCCTCTCCGCCTCCGGCTCCTTCTGTCTTGCTCATGATGCCCCCTCCGCACAAACAACGTCAAGGACTGACGGATTGCTGTTAAGGGATAAGGGGTTGCTTGTGCGTAAGCGCAAACCCGCTCCAAGCAGAGTAGTTGGCTTAAAACTTTCCCTAACCGGACAGCCGGACAGCTCTTACTTCGTGGCTGTCTTAATCACTGGCAGAATCCATCAGTGGGCGTTTCCTGAACTTCTTCCAACATAAAAGCTCCTTGACAGTGAGTCTCCGCCTAGATTCCCTGCGCGACAACTTTCTGCGCAGAGTGGGCGTCCCAATGGGAGGTCCTAAGCTCTCTCCGCTGCCCTCGCTGGAAGCATCCCTGAGCCTTCCCTCCGACGCCCCCCTCCTCCTCTCTTTCCTCAGCGGAAGTTCTCCCTCTCTCCCTGCTGGTTCCCTCCCCTGCATCTGGAAGCCCTGCCACCGCCTCGGGCTCCGATGGCAGTTCCCTGACACCCATAACAGTTGCAGTCGGACCCTGGGTTATGTTAATTATATTTTGATTCATTTTTACATTTCTATCTCACCCTTACTCTATGGAGCTCCCCTCTCCCTTTTTTATTTTTACAACAATTCTATGAGATAGGTTAAGCTAAGAGGCAGTGACTGGCCCAAGGCTCAAGACTTGAACCCTGGTCTCCCAGGTCTTAAGCCAATATTCTAACCACTACACCACACTGGCTCTTACGCTGGTGATGAGTGACAAACTGCAGTTGCTTACTTTGACTGCTCCTTTAGCTCAGAGAAACTGGTGGCTCTCTGGATATTGTTGGACTCCATCTCCCATCAATCCCAACTAGTGTGGTCAATGGTCATGGATGATGGGAGTTGTTGTCCAACCATCTTCTACAGGAACACAGGTTCCCCATCTTTGTGTTAGCTTCTTGTGTGAAGTGCAATGAATTTTTCTCCTGGCTATTAGCTCCTCCCTTTTTTTTAGAGAAACCACCTAGCACAGGGAGGTAATAATAATAATAATAATAATAATAATAATAATAATAATAATACAATTTTATTTATATCCTGCCCTTCCCAGCTGAAGCTGGGCTCAGAGCAGCTAACAACAGTAAAAGTAACACAATTTACATAAAATCACAATCAATTTATTGAAATACATTCTAAAATCAATTCATTCTAAAATCAATTCAGAATCAAATTAATGGCAACCATTGGGTTAGAGTTCTGTGAGGGTTGCCAAAAGAAGGGGTCAGGCTGTGCCTCGGCCAAAGGCCTGGTGGAACAGCTCTGTCTTGCAGGCCCTGCGGAAAGATGTCAAGTCCCTCAGGGCCCTAGTCTCTTGTGACAGGGTGTTCCACCAGACTGGGGCCACAGCCGAAAAAGCCCTGGCTCTGGTTGAGGCCAGCCTAACCTCTCTGTGGCCTGGGATCTCCAAGGTGTTTTAGTTTGAAGACCGTAAGGTCCTCCGTGGGACATACCAGGAGAGGTGGTCCCGTAGGTACAAGGGTCCTAGGCCGTATAGGGCTTTATCTTTCTCTGACAGGAATCATAGAATTGTAGTGTTGGAAGGAACCCCAAGGGTCATCTAGTCCAATCCCCTGCAAGGCAGGCATCCTGCCCACAGTCATCCTTGGGTGGGTTCGAACCAGCAACCTTCTGGTTAACAGCTGGAAGCACTAACCGATTGCACCACAGGACATGGGCTTTCTTATTTCTAAGATTATTATTTTTTTCTTCTGCTCTGTCTCTCAGACAAATTCCTTCTAATAATATTTTTCATCTGGCAAACAGCAATTTTCTATAATTTCCCCTTAACACAATTTCTGCCATATTCCACATAATATTCAGATAGTGTAATCTAACACTGCTCTGTTGGCATGGCAACAGGGCAGGTAGAGCACCTTGAGACACATGGGGAATATTGCTTTCCATCCCTTCACCTTTTGTATATTTTAACAAACTGGATATGAAGCTGCATTCCTGACTCTCACCGATGGGCCAAAGAGGGGAAGGTTATTTGTTTACCTTGCAGATACTTCAAAGTACCGTCCATGCCAAGCAGAGTGCCATGCTTATTCCTCTGGCATTTTCATTGCGCACAGTAGTTGGGCTGATTTGTTAAATGCTTTGACTGAAAACCTTTTGAGGAATCATTCCCATTCACCCCTTATAAATCAAGCAGCAGGTGAACTAAATGTTTGAAACTTTATTTTTAACTTTTATTTGAATATTTGTTCAATTTCATTAGCCAACATTTCATTAACTACCCGTTTCAAACATGACCACAGATTTTCATTTACCAGAGATCAAATCATTGAAATTATTCCATACAGTCTGTTACAAATTTGCATCACTTTTTGCATCTTTTATTTATTTATTTCATTAACTTTTTATACACTGCTTGATTGTAGAAAACCTCAAAGCGATTGAGAAAAAAATCACAACCATAACTTTAAAACATACAAAAGTTAAAATACTAAAGCAGATTAAAATTGCCTTAAGCATCAGGATAGGTTTGTCTAAAAAAGAATGTTTTTAGCAGGCACCAAAGAGAATACAGTGATGGACTCAACAGGCATTGTGTGGTGTGTGTGTGTGTGTGTGTGTGTGTGTATGTATTTCAGTGGCAATATCACAAAATCAATAGAGGTTTGAATCTATCAAGCCTTTTATGCATGCACCCCTTTTAGAGCTACTGATCATATAGCAGAAATGAGTTTTAACAAGTGGGACTTGCAACAAAATGTTACAGTGGAGTGCTCCTGTTCAGGGTTCCAACCATTAATCCAGCCAATGCTAGAATATTCCATTCCATTTTCCCTCCCCCTCCCTATCCTCTTTCATTTTCCATCCTCCCTCTCGCAAAAGTCAGTCTGCCTTCCCTTCCCTGGTCACTGAGTACTTCAATAATGCTTGAAATACCTATGTGGCTTGTATCCCTACCCAAATATTTAGTGTTTCCTAGGGCTGTCATGTGTCCGGGACATCCTGGACATATCTGGGATTTGTCCATCGGAAATAGCGTCCGAGCAGAATTTCCAAAAATTGCTAAAAATGTCTGGGAAAGCCCAGGCGTGTGACAGTATTGAATTTTTCTTTGAGATTTTCCTTAAAAAATAGCTCAGAAACTATGGCAACTCTAGCGTTTCCCCATAAATATAATTTGTACTTTTGCAAAGCAAAAGGTAGCAAATGTATCTTGCATCACTTCCAAAAACATATTGAGGCCTGGACATTGACAAATGTGCTGGAAATGAAAGTTCCACAAGGACACCTCTATAATAACTTGCCTTTGGCCTGTGGCAATCTAGCTGGTGAAGTGTTTGCATTAAAACAGTGGACTGATCTCTGTAAATTCTCCTTTAGTCCTTGGGATCACCAGGTAGAGAGGATAAAACCAAATTTAGAGAATATAATCCCTGGTCAAACAATGGATGCAAAAGAATAAATAAAGTCAAGGCACTAAATAAACTTCATGTATTTCTGTAGCATAACAGGGACGCAGGTGGCGCTGTGGGTTAAAGCCTCAGCGCCTAGGACTTGCCGATCGAAAGGTCGGCGGTTCGAATCCCTGCGGCGGGGTGCGCTCCCGCTGCTCGGTCCCAGCGCCTGCCAACCTAGCAGTTCGAAAGCACCTCCGGGTGCAAGTAGATAAATAGGGACCGCTTACCAGCGGGAAGGTAAACGGCGTTTCCGTGTGCGGCTCTGGCTCGCCAGAGCAGCGATGTCACGCTGGCCACGTGACCCGGAAGTGTCTCCGGACAGCGCTGGCCCCTGGCCTCTTAAGTGAGATGGGCGCACAACCCCAGAGTCTGTCAAGACTGGCCCGTACGGGCAGGGGTACCTTTACCTTTACCTATTTCTGTAGCATAGTTGTGAAAATGTTTATTTACAAAGAAGAATTTGAGGGCCAGTGGTCAATAGAATATATAAAAATGACCAAACAATCTTATGTGAATTCCTAACACTGAAATGCAGGCACTTGAATATGTCACATCAACGCTGGCCGGCCTGTTAGGATGAATGGGGTGCTGCCCAAAAAACCTCAACCAGCCCTCACCTGCCTGGCTGCCTCCTTGCTTACTTGCTTACTTACAACCAGGGCTTTTTCAGCTGGAACTTTCCAGAATGGTGTTCCGGCACCTCTCTGGTGGCCCCCGGAAGTATGACGAGAGATCTGACCAGCTTCTGCAAAGCCCCTCTGCATCTCCGGTTCATGAGGAGACCCACCCTGGACCTCTTCTATGGAGAGGGTCTCCTCACGATTTGGAGGTGCAGAGGGACTTTGCTGAGGCTCTTCAACCTCCTAGCTAACAGCTCAGAAGCAATCACACCATGTTCAGTGGGGCTTACTCCTTTGTACGTTTGGGGTTACAGCATTAATGTCCCTTGTTCTGAGAACTATACAGATGATGGCTATCTCAGAGTTGGTTTCTGGGTGACATAAGTCCCCTTAGACTGCAGATAAAGCAGAGCTTGCTCCCAGTGCCAGCCAAATTGTTTTTGTTGTAATAACATTCAACATTACTTTATTATTGCATTAGCTGTGTGGCCATAGCATAATATACATAGAAATAACAACATAAAATAGGGGGGGAGGTAAAGGTAGATATCGTCCAAGGCGAATACGAGGATAACAAAAGTGACAGGGGATTTAAAACATCGAGTGGCAGAGAATGCAAAAACAGGTTCGATTGTGCGGCATATCGACTACAACTGTGGTGTTAAAGAAGAAGTTGGTGCCGCTTTCCTCTTCATCACACTAAGCAGGAAGTTAGCTGTCATCTCGGTAATCCAACAGTCAGAATCCTGCAGAAGAAGGGACACTATCCAGGGCTGGATTGGGAGATGAAGCTTGTTCACGAGAGGAATTAGAAACCGAGATCTTTCATCTGTCCAGTTGGTACAGAAGAGCATTACATGTTCCATAGTCTCCAGAGCCATGTCGTTGCAGGTGCATGTTCTATTTGCGATGGGAGCTCTGGAATAGCGACCCGACAAAACTGCTGTAGGAAAACAGTTGAGACGGGCACAGGTAAAGGCCCTTCGCTTAGCCTCCGAAGGAATTGTAAAGCAGTATAGAGGGATCCCTTCAGGGGGTGGAATAGCTTGGGCTAAGCCTGAACACGGCCCTCTTGCATGGGAAGCTGTGTTAGAGAAATCAAGTTGCTGTAACTTCTTTTTGATTGAAGGTAGGGCCGCCGGGCTAATACACTCTAAGTTAAAAACAGTTTTACGGGTCAAATTGAGAAGAGAGCGGAGTTTGAGATTAATTGTAGTTTTCCAAGGAGAATTATGAATATCTCTTAGGATCAGGTTGGAGAAACCACCTCTAATTCGAGCATCCGATGCTAATAGGTGGGAGCTATAGGAAATGGCTCGACTCCATGCTCGTTTTTCAATTGAGGGCTGGGCGAACTCAAGTCGTAGGGCTGCACCTGAGACACATCTCGGGACGCCGGAAAGAGATCTCAGAAACATGTGAAGTGGGCGATCCAAGTTGCCTGATATTGCTGTAGTCCATACTTCGCAGCCATATAGTAATTTAGGGACAACTTTAGCATTAAATGTTGTTGTAATAATAATAATAATAAAAATAAATAAATAAATAAATAAATAAATAAATAAATAAAATGTATTTATACCCCACATTTTTCTCTGACAGGGACTCAAGGTGGCTTTCAGATAAAAGAAGAACAATTATAGTGAGGACCACCAGGATGAGGGTGGGAGGGGAATCGATCAAATTACAAGGGTGAATATTTCTGTGCTAGACTTTATTCTGATCTGAGAAAGAATGAGCATTAATGAAGCATTTGTCAGAGCTCATGTGTCTGATTTCCCCATTAACCTATGCGTATTTTATAACATCGCAGATCTTGCGTGCTTTTAGTACAAGCAGAATATCAAAGGTGACTTATAAACAAGGTACTCGATTGCTAGCTTCTTCACGTATGTGGGCGTAGATGGATGTGCTTTGCTATGGGATAATGTTCATCATTAGCACTGCTTACACAGAGGGTGGGAAGATTACACAGCAGGAGGGAGAAACACACATTGACAGAAATGGTAGGAGAAACCTGCATGACACAAGGGTTTGGGAGATATTCCTTGATTTTTATGCCAAAATGGCCCTTCTTCAGGCTCATTTTTCTTCAACTATTTACTTTTTTTCCTTTTTGGTCTTCACAGACTGACACATCTCAGCGCTACCAAGATGTTAGTTCCAATGAACGCTAGTATCTCCCAAAGTTGCAGAGCTGAACGGTACTGAAGTTGTTCTATGTGGCTCGTGGTGCATTAGGATCTGTTTATTACTGAAGAGGGATGCGGGTGGCGCTGTGGGTTAAACCACAGAGCCTAGGACTTGCCGATCAGAAGGTCGGCGGTTCAAATCCCCGCAACGGGGTGAGCTCCCGTTGCTCGGTCCCAGCTCCTGCCAACCTAGCAGTTCGAAAGCACGTCAAAGTGCAAGTAGATAAATAGATACTGCTCTGGCGGAAAGGTAAACGGCATTTCCGTGCGCTGCTCTGGTTCGCCAGAAGTGGCTTAGTCATGCTGGCCACATGACCCAGAAGCTGTACGCTGGTTCCCTCGGCCAATAAAGCGAGATGAGCGTCGCAACCCCAGAGTTGGCCACGACTGGACCTAATGGTCAAGGGTCCCTTTACCTTTACCTTTATTACTGAAGAAGGCTTTTACCTGTAGTAGCAGCAGCAGCAGTAGCAAACACACCTATTGCCCTGGAAGAGACACTGTGATGCCACTCTATTTCTTTGTATTATATAGCCACTTTATATTTATTTATTTGCCAATTTTTTTGACCAAAAGCAAGCAGTGACCAACATATTAAAACAATAAAATATACAACATTAGAAACTCCCCTGGGAGGTTGTGGACTCTCCTTCATTGGAGGTTTTTAATTAAGCAGAGGCTGGATGGACACCTGTCATGTATGATCCAGTTGACGTTCCTGCATTGTACTAGACTAGATTCCACTTGGGGTCCCTTCCAACTCTACAATTCTATGATTCTAAGTTATCCCAACTTCTCCCTCCTTCACCAGAAAGTTCAATGAAGTTCTTCCTCTGCCCTGGCCTCTTTGCTGGCAACTTCATTTTGCCCCAAACCCTACCTGAAGGAGAGGGACCTTTTGAAAGGTTCAGCACAGCACTAATTCTGTCTAGAGAAAAACAAAGCCAGTCTGAGAAACTTGAAACCTGGCTGGTTTATAATCTAGCTGCCTTCCTTTGTGTCTTTGAAACAGGTTTGGCAGAAACATGTTTTGAGTACTGTTTTCTAATGGAAAACATGCCTTTCGAGTTCTAATAGATGGAATCTAATCAAATTGTTCACAAAAACCTTTAGGTATCGGTTTCTGGAGACATTAACCAGTACAAATCACCTATATGAAAGATATTAGGAGAGGGATGTCATTTCCATTGGACAAGGCTTCCTACAGTGTCTACTTGTTGTTATGGGAGTAGTGTGACTTCTGCCTATCACACTCCATATAATTTTGATAAGTCATTTTCTCGTTGCTTCATTTTATTTCAGGTCACTTGGGTTTTTTTGGCACAGAATACTGAATCCATCCATTTTACCTCATGGGAGCAAAATCTATTGTCCTAATTATTTGCAACTATCCACTTTTCTTTTTTTTAAAAAAGACCCTTCTTTTAGCACTTATTGATCCTCGGAAAGGGACCTGCAAATTAACTCGACAACGCAACAAGCCTTCTCATAGTTGGATAATTTCTCCACTTGACTCATGGTGTGTGTGCTGAACTCTTAACCCCAGCCAAATGACCATCTTTCAGAAAGGAGTTTACTGAAATATTTGTACAATCAAGTAAACAAGTATGTTTTAATTATATAAAAAAGGACAAAGTGAATAGTGGCAAACCCTTAACATGGCAGTGGAATTCAGTGAAAGGACAAAGACAGTACTGGATTAAATGCAGTCAGTTCAATATATTTTGTGGTCTGTGAAAGAACAGCAAATGCTATTCCCACACCCAAGTCAAAGTACAATGCCCAAGGTTGGCTTAGTTATTTTTGTACCTTAGGCAGAGAATCCCACACGTGCCTTTCTCTGGCAGTAAAAAGACAATAGTAATAAATTATATAACTACCAGTTTGATGTCTTTTCATTAAAAAACCCCCAATTTATTAAAATTTCAAAATAATATACATACATTGTAATAAAAATCTAATAAGAGGAGGATGGTCAGTATTCAGCCATGCTATGTTGTTGTCAGGGTCTGTTTCCTCCTTTATATTCCTGCTTATCCATATGGCCCCCTTGGATCTGAACTTTGCTATCCAACAGGTATCACTTTTCTCTGAATGCTTAGTTGCGTGATTTCTTTTTAACATTTTACCTGTTTCGCTGTGTTTTTAGATTTTTAGTGTTGCTTTTAATTGTTTTAATGTACAGGCAACCCCCCCCCCCACTCTTATGTACATTCTACGCACGACACTGGGAAATAAATAACGAGAATCATACCCAGAAATGGAGGGAAAGAGCTGGAGAGTCCTCACGACTCGCAAGGAGACCCTCCCTGGAGCCTGAAGAGGACATCATTGTGGGCAGAAGAAGCCCTGAAGAGAGCTGTGCATCAGGGCTTTGTTTAGGCTGCTCAGCCTCCCCATCTAACAGCTGGCACATGGAGCAGTGCAGTAAAAGGTAAAGGTAAAGGTACCCCTGCCCGTACGGGCCAGTCTTGACAGACTCTGGGGTTGTGCGCCCATCTCACTCAAGAGGCCAGGGGCCAGCGCTGTCCGGAGACACTTCCGGGTCACGTGGCCAGCGTGACAAAGCTGCATCTGGCGAGCCAGAGCCGCACACGGAAACGCCGTTTACCTTCCCGCTGGTAAGCGGTCCCTATTTATCTACTTGCACCCGGAGGTGCTTTCGAACTGCTAGGTTGGCAGGCGCTGGGACCGAGCAGCGGGAGCGCACCCCGCCGCAGGGATTCGAACCGCCGACCTTTCGATCGGCAAGTCCTAGGCGCTGAGGCTTTAACCCACAGCGCCACCTGCAGTAGCAGCACCCAATTTCCTGTGCATCCTCCAACCGGTCCCAGAGCTTCAACTTTAGATAGTTTGGTCTGGATTGGGGAGAGAGCTGGAGAGCAGGGAAAAATAGGCATTTGGAGGTTTTGTAGAGGGTGCTGCCCACTTTACACGAGTTCTCTTATACAAGAGGGAGTCTGGAATGTAAACCCTGTGTAAGTGGGGGCCCCCACCTGTATGTCTAATGTAATTGATCTTGGTAAGAAAAGTGCCAACAGATATAATAATAAATAACATTGCAAAGCAGTTCTGAGCAGCATATTCTGAGAGGCAATGAAAATTTTGATACCTACTTTGGGAGGAAATATGCATTTAAATTATGTATTCTTGAGATTAACTGCCGGGTGGGTGGGTGGTGGAATGCAGATTCAGGTGACAATGAGATGGGATGGTGCTATGGGTAACACATGCACAGAAGCGATATGGACTAGAAATAGGCAGATTTGTCCATCTCTGTGAAATGGTCCTTTCCCCTTTATCTACCCACTAACAGGGTACGGAATTTTGAGAGGCCATTTGTGCACAGCTCTAGATTAAATTGTCTGTTCTGGCACTGGACTGAAAATCTGCCTGTCTGTATATCTCTGTAACACCTCCAGTGACTTCCTGCAGGCTTCTTTTAACCACTGTTTGGTTTCTTAATTTTCCATGCATTTTTCATCTTCGCTTGCCTTCCAGCCACACATGAATTTTCCAATATGTGTCAATTTATAGCCACACTTAGAGAAAAGATGTGCATGTTTTGTAGAGCTGAAGAACTGCAGGCAAACTTTTCCTGAAAAGGCTCATATGCCCTGTGGACTGTGTTCGTTTGCTCAGCAAGGCTTATTAACTGCTTTGTGTTTGTCTCCCAATCAATTCCTCATGTATTAAAAATTGGGGTGGGGGGGGAGAGAGAAGAAGTGTTTCATTAAACGTAAGTCTTCTAACTGACCCTCTGTGCTTCCTGGAGCCCTGAAGACCCCATTCCTCTGATAGGATATAAATTGCAGTCTAATAGGCAAAGAATTAGCCTGGGAGGAAAGCAATGACAAACCTAGACAGCATCTTAAAAAGCAGAGACCTCACCTTGCCAACAAAGGTCCATACAGTTAAAGCTATGGTTTTCCCAGTAGTGATGTATGGAAGTGAGAGCTGGACCATAAAGAAGGCTGATCGCCAAATAATTGATGCTTTTGAATTATGGTGTTGAAGGAGACTCTTGAGAGTCCCATGGACTGCAAGAAGATCAAATCTATCCATTCTTAAGGAAATCAGCCCTGAGTGCTCACTGAAAGGACAGATCATGAAGCTGAGGCTCCAATACTTTGGCCACCTCATGAGAAGAGAAGACTCCCTGGAAAAGACCCTGATGTTGGGAAAGATGGAGGGCACAAGGAGATGGGGACGACAGAGAATGAGATGGTTGGACAGTGTTCTCGAAGCTACCAGCACGAGTTTGACCAAACTGCGGGAGGCAATGGAAGACAGGAGTGTCTGGCCTGCTCTGGTCCATGGGGTCACGAAGAGTCGGACACGACTAAATGACTAAACAACAACAATAACAGGCAAAGATTTGCAAGAGTGACTCAATGGCAGGGGTTCTCAAATTTTGTTTCCTTGGGACCCACTGAGGTTACAGGGGTTTGCCATTCAGAAAATGATGACACAGGAGCAGGTCTTGTTGAAAAATGGTGACAGATTCAAGGCGGAGCTCGGTTGAGCCATCTGGCAATTACTGCAATCATTTTCTATTGATACCTAATCCCTATTTTGAAATTGTCTCCTTTACCAGCCCCCCACTCCATCGGCCACTTTATTCTTCTTTCCTAATACCCACCTGGCCATTTTCTCTATTTCCCTCTCTCTTTTCCCTTTCTTCTTCTCAAGTCTTGCTCTCAACTCATTCCTGTTGTACACATGTCTGTGAACGATGCCTGCATTGTGCTGCAGCTGCTGTCATTAGGCCACAGCACAACTGCTGATGGGGCAAGGGGGTTATGTCCCTGAGGCCCAATAGTGGTTCCTGGATCAGTTTGAGAAATGCTGCTCTATGGACTTGTCAAAGCAGCGTAGCCTGCCCTAAGTTAATACTGCACTGGAGGGGAAGCTCTGTTCAATTATTAAAAGCACAGAAATATCACACCCATGTGGAATCTGGACAACATAGGGCAAAGAGGGTTTGTTTTCCTGTGTCCATGAGCAACTTTAAGAGACCTCTTGGTGCAAGAGCATCTGAGCTATGGAATCTGCTGCCCTAGGAAGTAGTGATGGCTTTCAAAAAGGACTGGACTGTCGGAGCCAGCCATCAAAAGTGGTTTAGCATAGCAAAGAAAGAAGACACAATGAGGCAGCGAGTATTTTCATAATACTGGAGGGCAGCTCATTCCAGCCTTTTTCCTCCGGCAGCTTTTTATTATCTCCTTTGTTCTCCCAGCCGCATGGCCGTTTTCCAAAGTCTCCTGTTACCTCATCCGGTCAAGGCTTGACACTCCCCTCTCCATATAAGGTAATCATTGCCCAGAGGAATGTCAGGGGGCACCCTGCAGTATTTACAAGCCTCTGCCTTAGCTGTATTACTCCCACACTGGACAAATCCACAGAGGAGAAGGCTATTGCCAGCTGTTATCCGTAAGGGCTAAATCCATGGTTAGAGGCAGTCTTGCTTCTGAATACCAGATCCTGGAAACCACAAGTGCTCTTTTGGTATTTAAGGCATTTATATACTGCTTAATTATTTGCCTAAGTGATGTGGATGAGAACAAGCCATACAAACGGGATAAAAAATAATAATAAATGATCATAAAACCGAACACCGACTTAAATGCCTGCTGGAAAGTCTTAGCCGTCTGCCTGTGGTTCAGCAAGAAAGGTGCCTGTCCAATCTCATTTGGGAGGGGATTCTGCGGGCTCAGGCTCACTATACTGAATAAATAAATTAATATATTTTCAGCTGTGTTTGAGGTACACTTTTTACTACAGTTTCATGGGCACAGCCAGGATTTTTGTTAGGGGAGGGCAGGACTTTTTTTTTGGGGGGGGGGGACAGAACCGACGTGATTGGTAAGTTAGTTTAGTATTTCTATTGTTTAACTTGATGGGGGAGGAGGGGGCGACTGTCCCACTGCCACTGGTTGGCCACTGGAAGAACAGGATGCTTGACTAGATGGGCTCATGGCCTGATCCAGCAGCCTCTTTTTATGTTCTTAAATGAAACACCATGCCGAAGGCAACATTGACATTGCAGAAGTCTTTGGGTACCTTCTCTTGCAAAAATATACCGTATTTTTTGCACCATAACACTCACTTTTTTCCTCCTAGAAAGTAAGGGGAAATGTCTGTGCGTGTTATGGAGCGAATGCCTATGAATGGCGGGGGGATCTGCTGCAGTCGTGAGCAGAGGATCCATGGTTCCCCTTCCTTCCCTCCTCCGTGGCTCGCTTTGAAACAGCAAAGCGGGAGAAGAGCCACTGAGTGGGGAGGAGAGAGGGACAGAGAGCCTGCTTGCTTTAAAGGAGCAAAGCGGGAGAGGAGAGGAGCCTTCTCCTCTTATACCCCTCTTCTGCATTATTAACAGCATCCTTCTCCACCCACCCCACGCGTGTCCCTTGTCCCTTGAGTGCTTTTCCTTCCCTCCCCACTTACAAAGCATGGATCCACATGGATCCTCAAGATTTTTGCATTGGGCTACCCCAAACTCACCCTCAGATCACATGTCTGTGGCCACAGCATGAACCACAAAAATCATACACCCACTGTTTCGTTTAGAATATTTTTTTTCTTGTTTTCCTCCTCTAAAAACTATGTGCGTGTTATGGTCGGGTGCGTGTTATAGAGCGAAAAATACGATACTCTCTGTTTGCTTACTCCACTGACCTTTGATGACACTGTGCTGGGGTTGGGGATGCTCAAGTGCTGAAGAAGGTAGCCATCAATGGCACAAGCTTTTCTGTAGGGAGGTGGTGCCTTGACATTCAAACCTTTTGCTATGGAGTTGTGTTAGACTGCCGACTGCCAATTCTATGAATCCTTGAAAGGAGTAGATGAGGAAATGCCAATACATTGAATGCAATATAAACTACCTGTTCCGTAATTGGAATTAGATGCTGGGTAGAAGTGGCAATGCTCATTTACATAAGCATTATGCAGGTGATCTACTCAAAAAGAAATTTGAAATAAATGACAAGTTGAATTTCAAAATAATAAACAAATGAGAATATAAGAGCCCTGCTGGATCAGACCATAGGTTCATCGAGTCCACCACCCTGCTTTGCACAGTGACCAAGCAAATACCTCAGGGAAATCCATATGCAGGGCAAGGAGGTATTTGCCTTCTCTGACTGCTGCTCTCCAGTGGCTGGTATTCAGTGGCCTACTGCCTCTAAACCTGGAGATTTATGCAATAAAGTTGTGTAAACTTCCAGAGTATCCAAGCCACAACCATCTCACTGACTGGGTGAAAGAGGACAAGAGGCCAGCCTCAGTCCATAGCGATCTTCAGCTCCTTTTATGCCAATTGCTATCTGTTATGCTCACAAACAGTGTTGAGCATCCCACCTAGAATGGAACCAGCAGGTAGCAGTAACCAGGACGTATTGATGTAGCCTGCAGCCTGGCTATGCTGGTCTGTTTCATCATTAGCAAGGCTAGGGACTTCCCCACTGCTTCCCCCAGATTTTCATGGAAAGATCCTCAGTGACAATGGTCCTTGGAGTTCTGTCTTCTCCTATTTACAGCAGGATCCTGGGAAGCAGGACTTCTGGGTGCCATTGTTGGCTTGGATAAGAATGACCAGGGCTCGAACAGTTAATGCTAGCAAATTTGGGAAAGCTCAGCAGAACCCTTCTGCTTGAGGGCTGAAAACCAGTCTCTCTCAAAAGCAAAAATGCTTTTGGGAAATGATTTATAATGAATTGAAGAAAATGTTGAAATATACGTTTGTTAAGAAACCAGAAGCATTTTTACTAGGCATTACAGGTAATGAGATAAATAAGAAAGAAAAGAAGTTATTTTTATATGCAGTGACAGCAGCAAGAATATTGATGGCCCAGAAATGGAAACAGGAGGAAGTGCCTACGATAGAAGAATGGAGAACTAAAATGATGGACTATGCAGAATTGGACAGAATGACAGGAAGGATCCGGAATCAACGAGATCAAAGATTTACAGAAGATTGGGAAAAGTTTATCCAATATATGCAAAAACTGAGTGATAATAAAATTACGTTCGTAAGCTTTAAGGAAGCTCTGTGAGGGGAAAGGGTTAAAAGGGCAGAAATGTGTAAAAGGTAACAAAAAGAAGGAATGGCAGACAAATTGAGGGAAGTCAAAAAAGAGAAGTAAGATGTAATTAAGATGTATGGAATGTATAAATTTGTTTTTGTATTTGAAAACTAATAAAAATATTATATATATATATATATATATATATATATATATATATAGAAAACCAGTCTCTCTCTATTAAGGGCAACAGATGTTTCCCTATGGAAATAGATTATTCTGCATCTGTCTAGTGTAGGGTCCAAGTACTGTTCTCTGAAGCATCATAATGCTCCCTGCTGCCTCTGTGTGAGGCAGGACAGCAGGTTAAGTGGGTCAGCTAGGGTGTGTTTGCATGTAGAATGCCAAGGAGCCATTGTTGGCTCAGGTTTGAAGGGGGCCCCTGGTGGTTTACTTGGCAGGAATGGATTATGATTATTATTATACCTACGCACACCTGAAGATCACAGGCAGTTTACAGTATAAAAACACAAAAAATACCATTATAACAAAACAAACAAAAAAAACCACCCGCCCCCACCCACAGTTTAAAAGGCCATAGATGGTTTAATTAGCCAAAGGCATGGGAGAAGAGGAATATATTTTGTACATTCATAAGAAAATACAGGAAATGTATGCATTTTGGATAACATGTGAACATCAATTAAAAACTCAGCACTGGTACACAGGGGTGTGAGCACAGCCTGCATTATCTGCTTTTTATCTGTGCCTTGGGTAGCCTGGAAAAGAACCCAGACTATACAGGGATTGAACTAGCTGCAGTAATTTGTTTTATTCTAGCACAAAGTGTCTCAGTTTGACAGAAAACTAGAAAGGTTGGGAGATCATAGATCAACTCACTGAATTATCTTCTTGGAGAGAACAACACAAATGTAAGCCAAGTTTCCTAAAAAGCAAAACCAAGAGCAGGTGATTATTCCATTGACATGTTCCTCTCCAATACAGGCTACAGACACAGACTAGTTTTTAGTATTAGCATTCACTTCCCTAACAGGCCTCTCAATAACTCTAATATTTCCTTTTATTTACCTTCACATCTTCTGGTTTTTCATCAAGAGAAATACAATGCCTTCCTGTCACTCTTAGTAAACTCTCCACAGAAAAACAGACCTCCCATCTTTCTGACATCTAACCACCACAACGGTGCAAGCCTATACATGTCTACTCAGAAGTAAGTCATGCTGAGTTCAATAAGGTTTAACCCCAGGTATCTTCCATTGAGATCAGTGGGGTTTACTTCTGTGTAAACATGCACAGGATTGTGCTGTCAATCTGTTCATCTTTAAAGTACCACAGGCATCATTGTGGTTTTTTTTTCTATTATAGATTAACACGGCTACCTGTCTGGAATTTTAAAACCTCACATTATCTCTCCCTCTTTGTTCCCCACGCTTTCAATATTTATAAGGGTCACAGAGAGGAAAAATAAAAAATTGAACTGAGTCTTAGAATTAATTAAACTTGGTACATTTCTCACTCTGGAGAAGAAAATGGAGAGCTGGAAACAATAATTGAAATGTACCAAATCCATCAGAATGTAGGAACAATTGATTTGCATCAGAAATGCAGTTGCTTCAGCTGACAGTTCTGTAGAAACAGATAGCTTCCTTCCCATCTTCAAATTGTATTGCTATGCATTTACATGCACCCCGTTTTTCCAAGCTGAAATAAGTTCTAGGGCACACTACCTACCCAGGTTTAATTTCATTTGGAAGGCCAGGAGTAGGCTGTTTGCCTGAGCCCCCTTCTAATTCCTGGATCCAGCACAGATTCAAATCCTGGAATAGCCACGCCAGCTTCCTGGTGAAGTAGCGGCCCTCTAAGTATGGGCCATTAAGGTAACTCAGGAAGTGGTTTTGTGCCAGGTGGCAAATGGGTGGGCCCCCATCCTTCAACTCACTGGCGGTTAGAAATGCAAGGGCCAGAGTTGAGGTGTGTGAGCTAGAAGCTACTAGAAGCAGGAAGCAGACTGGAAAGCCAGGGAGAAACATGGCCCTCTTGGGATGTTAATGCGTGAATCTCTCCATCATAGTCTCAGGTTGTATATATGTGCAAATAAACCAGTTATCACAAGGACACCACAGTGTCTGCTGTACCTAATTTTGAAGGAAACCAAACACTGGGTGAGTGCCTGGAACCCCTGGAATCTTGAGGTGGCATGCAACAATATGCTGTTATGTAATATTTGTGTTTAGTTACAAATACTCAATTTGAACATAGATGGGTGGAGAAACAGCTTAAACAACAGACAGTGAAATCCACTACTTCATAGAGACAAGTTGGGACATATTCTGGTGGGTAGGAAGTGATGTGAGAGTTTTGCAAGGAGTCAAGATAGAGTGCCTGGGAATCAATGTCAAAAACTGATTTGAACTGACCAAGACAAATCTTTGAATATAGACCTTCTAGATTGTTTTGGACCACTGGTCTGTTGCAAAAGAAGCAACACAACCTTCTTGTTCCATTCAGGTTCCATTTGGATGTCACACGTAGAAAGGCTTCTACAGGGATTATTATTACTCTGTTCTGAGGGATACAAACCAAGGGCTCAGTGAGTGCCTCAATCTATCTCATGGGCATATAAAGTCATTAGCTTCCTGGGCACTGGAAAAAGAACTGGATTTGCAAAGCACCGCACTTGGATGTGATATCATCACTTACAGTAATGAAAGGTTAGCAGAAAATATGTTCTGTGGCTGCCCTGTTGGATCACTTCTTTCCTTGTGGGGTTGTAGCTGCTACTAGTTTAATTGCCAAGTATTTTATTGCTTTAATAGAAGTTAGCTAAGTAATAACATTCCCTCCCCTTCCCGGTTCTCTGTAAAACGCTTCCCTTCTGGAAAGCAAACTCAAATCGGGAGGTTTTATATTGTTGTAAATTTGGCTGCCTTGATTACTGTGATCAAGCAACTCACGGGTGGTCAGAGACGTAACAAAAGGGAACATTTAATGCTCCTTCATGACTGGAAATCTCTCTCTCTCTCCTTTGGAAGGTAACACTTTTCAGCTAGTGGGAGGGACAGAAAAACTAGCTTGTAGCTGTTTGAGTTTGGACACAGATGGAGAGAATACTGTAATATGTTTAGCTGGACTGGAAGCAGCCTGAGGGACTGAGCCACACTGTTGGTTTGGGACTCTGATTCAAGATCAAAATTGCTGCTTTCTTGTCTATTTGGAGCTGGGGATCTGTTTATGGGCTGTCCGTTCTGGAGCAAAATGTGGCACATCAGGGCCGTCTTACCCATAGGCACTAGGGATGTGGGGCACCCAGGCGCCAGGCTCTCAGGGGCACCAGGCTGAGAGTCTGGGGCCTGAGAGTTGAGTTCGGAGAAGAGCTTGCCTGTTGGTCAGAGTGCCACGGCGGGCTCTTCTGCTGCGGGCGGCTCTGCACTGCGAGTTTGGGGGCGACCGAGCCAGCAAGATGCTTAGGCAGCCGACCGGCTCCGCCCTCCTGTGTGCCTGGGACTGGGCAACCTGCGGGGGGGGGGGGGCATTAATGTAGGGGCATCCACACAATGTCCTCTCTATCCTCGTATTGTCCCAGACCTTTCCCCACTTCAAATACAATCCTGGCTGGTCATTTCAGACTTTCCAAGGATTAGAAAACCTGACATTTAACAGGGGAAGGGTCCAGAACAACACTGTGAAGAGGAGAACATCACGTGAAGGTCCCTTCATTAACGGGTGCAAATCCACATTTTGCTCCAATATAGGGAAGCCCTGAGATAAGTAAAGCAGAAAATTGCAGGCAACTTTTCAGTGAAAGATTCAAAAAGTAGTTTACAACAGTGAATACTAACAAATAAAGCAGCAAGACTTTGTCAGCATTTCACTCCTCCATTGCTGGATGTGTGATTGCTATATCATATGTCTGTGTTTACTTTCCAGGCTTGGAAAGTGTGAGAACAGAAGCCAGTCTTATCTCACTTCCGCTTGTACTGTACTTTTGTACTCTCTCTCTCTCTCTCTCTCTCTCTCTCTCTCTCTCTCTCTGAGAAGAAGTGAGAAGACGCCATGATTGCTTTGTCCTGTATACCAGTATATTGCTTAATATATCACTTAGAATGCTACACTCACGCTCCACAATTGTTTCTGCTATACAGTGGTACCTTGGGTTACAGACGCTTCAGGTTACAGACTCCGCTAACCCAGAAATAGTATCTCGGGTTAAGAACTTTGCTTCAGGATGAGAACAGAAATCGTGTGGCAGTGCAGCAGCAGCGGGAGGCCTAAAGTGGTACCTCAGGTTAAGAACAGTTGCAGGTTAAGAACGGACCTCCGGAATGAACTAAGTTCTTAACACTGTACTGTGCTGATTGAGCGTGCACATGTCTTTTGATATGTGTCGCTGGTGCGCACTGGGATTCACTAGGAAGACACCTGGAGAGATCTGTGTCATTCTGGGGGCTGCGTGTGCCTCCACTGGCATGTTCCGGCAACCTGACCATTACAAAAGCCAGGACATACCCACAAGTTACCCACTATAAGCAACAGCTTAATAAGTAGGTCTTTGAGACTTTTTAAAGGTGTCAGGTTTATACTTTCTGTAAGCTTTACCTCTGGATCTGTCAAAGTAGGTTTCTCCTGCTCTCTCTCATCCAAAGGAAACTAATTCCTGGAGCTTTGCCTGTGGAATTCTCACCAATTGGGAAAGAGTTAGCAATATGCATATGCATTTCAGAAGCAGGAAAAATGAGGACATGCTCTTCTTTGTTTGCTCAGGTCTTGTTTTGTTTTGTTTTCTTGCCTTTGCCTGCTTGGTTTTTCTCCTGACAGCTCTGAAGGTCTTCTTGATGGAGCAAACTGGTCTTGTGCGTTGTGTTAGGAGCAAGAGAAGCAAAATTAAATCCAGGCAATTTAAACAAGCGTATTACAAAGCTGCTATTGTAATGGAACAAGAATGGGGGATAATTTCTTCGTTTAATTCTTTCTTAATGGCTGGTTGGCAAGTGTAATCACAGGCTTTTAAGCTTCAGATAGGTATTTCTGCCCACATAACATCTGGATGAGCTCTTAACTCATCTCCCTTGAATTACAAAGCAACAACAGAGCCTCTCAGGGGATTTGTACAACAGGGGTAGGAGGGACGCTTCAGTTCTGGGGGGGCGGGTAGGTGTCAGAAAGAAAAAATGCGTCAATGGGGTGTGCGCGTGTGAGAGAGCATGATTTTCTTGTGTCCTTTCTGGATATCACCATAGTTAATCACAAAAATCCAATTCTCTAGGAAAATATTGCTGCTGCAGAACTTTATTTACTCAAAGCCTCTCTCCCCACAATCCATGACTGTAAAACACTGTTTGCAACACATATGAGCACATGATGTTTTGTGACCATGTATTGTCAAAGGATGGGATTGTGTGTGTGACTTCCCTGGAACCTGTGACGTTATTAGTGATCACTTTTTACGCCATGGGAAAAGAGTTTTGTGCATTTTTTCTAATCTTTAGAGCTTTGAGAGGCCTCCGCTGTACTGCAGCACCGGACTATAATTCCCATCATCACTGACCATTGTCCAAGTACGCTAGGGTTTATGGAAGCCCAGCCCATCTTTTGGGGTCTAACTCTGGAGGACAGCTCTGGGACACTGCCCCGACTCCTCTTGCACAACCAGAAGCTTCTTAATTCCTCCTTGCAGCTGTCCCAAAGCTTGCTAAACCACTGCTTAGCATTACTTCGGAACCAGCTCTCTGTCTTCTACCTTTCTGAGTCTTTCCACTCTGCCTTATTCTCCCTCATTCCTCTTTCTTCTGTTCATTCTTATCCTTTATTGTTACCTTTCCCCTAATGTGTTTATGGAGCAATATGATGTGTTTTTGCAACTTTAACAAAACTGTAATTTATTTTTACAATTCACTTGAGAATCTGGTGTGGTGTTCCAAGAACATGCCCTATTTTGTTTTGCAAAAGTTCAACCATAAATAAGAAAAGAAACCAATGTTGGTGGCTCAGGCAACAGAGAATGAATCATTCTCACTGTGAAGAATTTCCCCTTTATGCTAGTTTTAAATCTTGCAGATACTACACACACCTCGGAGCTTGTTCTTAAAGGAGACTAACATCTTGGGCCAATTAGTAAAAGTTTCACTTGGAAACCACTCCATTTCACTGGATTCATATATATATATATATATATATATATATATATATAGGCCCATTGTATACTGGTTCTACAAAGAACAAGTGTTTTTGTCATGACTTTCCGTTAGTGGAGCAGCAGCAACCAAGACCGAAAATGTTTTTAAAATTCTGTTCAGATTTGCAGGTGGAGGCTAAACCAGGAGTGGGGAACTTTTTTCAAACCTGGGAGTGGCATTCTCTTCTGTACAACTTTAGGGGGGAGGGAATCAAAAGTGAATTTTGCTTTTATGCACACACTCACCACCCACCTGTAGCAAAGCAAGATGCACAATCAGAGTTCAAGGAAACCTACTAGCCAGGCAAAAGTGCTCAGGGAGGGTGTGATTCAGGACCATTAGGGGTGTACGGCTAGGAATGGGGCGTCGTTTGGGAAGAGTCCTCCTGAGGGCCAGATAGAGAGCCACATTTGGCCCCTGGGGACCAACCTCTGTGCAAACCCCTCTCAAACATAGCCCATTATCCAACTTCATTGCTTATTGTCCCTAGTTCCTTTTTTGGAGCTGGACTTACAAACCCCTCTGTGGTCTGTGGACAAAGTGAGATGCTTAGTCTTTCAATTAGCCACCAATGTGCTGTGTCCATAGCTCTTGTACAACTTGAGGCGGGAGGGCTGCACAGCTGTAGAATATCTGCTTTGCATGCAGAAGGTCCCAGGTTCAGTTTGGGCACCTCCAAAGAACCCTGCTTGAAATCTAGGGGAGCTGTTGCCCGTTAACTTAGATCAGAAGTGGTTAACTTGTAGCCTGCATATGCCATCCTGATTTTTTTTTTTTTGCAGCCCTCCAAACCCAAAATTTTCATTTTAAAAAACATTTTTTACTTCTTCCATAGATGCCACGATGGCAAAAGCTTTCTTGTGCCCCCATAATTCCCCTCTTTTTAAACCCACAACTGCTTCTATGTTTTGATTCCACTGTGATGCCAAGACACCACCCCTGAGAAGCCACCCCAATTTTACCACTGAAAAGGGATTCTTTAAATTACTTTAAAAATTATGGGGAAATTTCCATGTGCTTCCATGAGCTCATTTTGGGAATCCTAGTGTGATAAAGTCTAGGCATCTTCAAGCAGCATGGGAAAGAGAGAGCTGTCAGTAGAACAGACTGCTGCAGAATCTTTGCCAGACCATTGGCTTCACTTTCTGGTTATTTCACAGAATCACAGAGCTGGAAGGGTCTTAAAGTCTCATTAACCCCCTGCCTTGAAGCAGGGCCTCCTTAAAGTACTCCTGTCAATGCCTACCCAACCATGCTTGAAAACTTTGAAGAGGAGGAATTCCCACAGCCTTCCTAGGCTGCTTGCTCTTAATAATGAAACAAATGATTGGCGATGAGCTAAACTGCAAAAACTGGTTTTCAAGCTGGGTTCATCCCACTCTCGTACTGTTTCTTGGTGTTTTAACTGCCTCTCTCAGCATCCCCTTAAGGGATGCATCCTAAGTATGACACAGCTTGTATCAGCAGTGGCTTTCCCGTTGGGTAGAAGGTACCTTGCTTTGGCATAGCAGACCTTTCATGGAGTAAACACTGCATTTGTTCATTGCATCATAACATGAGTTCTCATAAAAAAATATATTTTAGAATGAGTGTTTCAGTGACAATAAAGAGGAGAGGGCCATTTCTTGCCCAGCTGAAAAATGTGCCCATATTTGGGGACATTTTCTACAGTTTTCTATAAAATTCAGGTGTCTCTATGACCTCTGCTTAGCTCCTTGGGCATAAGGAGCTAAGCTGAATTTTTAAAGACTGCAATCCTATACTAACTTACATGAGAGTAAGCTTCATTGAATTCAAGGGGACTTAATTCTGTATAGGATTGCAAAATCAAGCTGTCCCTCTGGTTTGTTCAGAAAGTGGAAAAAGATGATGAAATAACAGAAACTGAAGGTAGCACAAAGAAGATAAGAGGTTCTCTACCACCTAGTATAAGCCACCCTGATTTACCAGGCTACTAACTTATTTCCTTGTTGGCCAGTCTCTTGTCTCAACCTGGGTGAGATAATGACCGCTCCCCGCTTATAACGGGGGGGCGGGCGCCCTTTGCGTGGACGCGCGCAACCCCTGGATCTGGAGCAGCTCCATCAGCATAGGCTTGGCTTTGCCTTCCCTCAGGTGGGATACCTGGAGGTCTCCGCCTACCTCAGTCAATTGTCCAATCCCATCTGGGGGAAGCGTTGCCAAGGAGACCAGGCCAGGTAGGAAAGGGATTACCTGCCCACACAATAGAGGGAGGATCTTACCTGGGAATCCTCACTTGGCTCCAGAGCTTAATTCTGTATAGGATTGCAAAATCAAGCTGTCCCTCTGGTTTGTTCAGAAAGTGGAAAAACATGGTGAAATAACAGAAACTGAAGGTAGCACAAAGAAGATAAGAGGTTCTGTACCACCTAGTATAAGCCACCCTGATTTACTAGGCTACTAACTTATTTCCTTGTTGGCCAGTCTCTTGTCTCAACCTGGGTGAGATAATGCCTATTGCAACCTATCCCTTGTAACACAAGGCATTCATGGTTCCTGCTCTAAAGAGCTTGTAATGTTACCTCTAAAAATAGACCTTCCATCAGAGGTCTTTCCCAGTCCTGCTACCTGAAATCTTTCATGGGAGATTGGTCTTTTAACTGCAATAGCTAAATGGGACCTCCTTATGAAGAGGCAGTGTTCCAAGGAATTCTGGGTATTGGAGATGGACAACACGGAAGGGCTATCTGCATGCTTGGCATTTGGGCTTCTCAGTGGCACCAACTGGCCAGAGTTGGAAACAGAAAGCTAGACTAGTTGGACCCTTCATCTGATCCAGCAAGGCAATTCCTTGCTTGGCAGGGGGTTGGACTCGATGGCCCTTGTGGTCTCTTCCAACTCTATGATTCTATGAATTCTATCCATTTGCATTTCCTGTCCAGGATTATGTAGAGCAGCTGCTACAAAACTGACGACTTAGAAATGTGCGTTTCTAAATGAATGGCAGTTTAGATTGAGCAGAAAAGAATATTTTCCCCAAGGAACATTGTGTCAACAGTCTGTTGCAAATGACAGGGCTTTGACTTGCCCACTGGTGTGCTAGGTCTTCATATATATATATATACAGAGAGAGAGAGAGAGCATACAAGAATTCCAAAACCACAATCTTTACATCCTGACCACATAACCTATTAAAACAAAAAACAACCAAACTTGGTAGTGCACTGAATGAAACAATGTTTCATCACTTTTCCGGACAGTTTCAATTACTGACTTGGAATCTGCAATTATTTCCATGCTTTGATCAAGATGGATGGTGTTGTTGCATGAACTCATTTCAATTTGCAATAACATAATTGCATCTCGAGCCGGCAAGGATCTCATGGACACTTGGCCGCATACATGCTACTGGCTTAAAACGCAGCAAGGTCGTTCTTCTTCTCAGTTTGGATAGAAACTGGTTTGGGAGGGGACGTTATCAGGATGCAGTATTTCAAAAGAAACAGCATGATAGATACAGGGCAGTTCTAGACTCCAGCTAATGTCATCTGTACACTGCTTTCCAAACCAGCGGTGAGAGTGCACAGGCCACAGAGGAAATGGTAGTGTGTACACAGACAAAGAGAATTTTTTTGTCACACAGATTGAATTTGATGCTGGGGGCTGGGTGAGTTTTATGCAGTTAGCTTCTACTCCTCAGGATAGGACAGAGCTTTACAATGCAGCTAAAAAAGAGGTTTTTCAGACACAAATATTAAGCTTATGCTGAGCAGTTTCTTTCTTTTTTAAAAAATTATCCTTCCTACCAGAGGCATTGCTGTCTCTCAGGGCCCATGGCGCAAATTTGATTTTGGGCAAATTACAATGGTGGGTGATTGGGACTTTGCCCACACTGTGATTTGTTACCCTGAAAACTAGGGTTGAAAAACTTTCCCAGCCTGAGGGCCGCATTTTGGGGGGGGGGGTCACCTCCCAGTGGTGGGCAGGGCAGGAGGCAAACATGGGCTGAGCAATGAAGCTAAATGTTACCTTTGCAGACAGTGCCAGATTTACATATAAGCTAAACAAGCTACAGCTTAGGGCCTCACTCTCTACATACAGCAACAGTGTTTTGTGTTGTGTAGGCTCCTATGATGTACATATTTTGTTATGTGCAAATGGCTTTAGATACCTATTAGGTCCATAAATTACCATAGATTCAACTAAAAAAACGGTGACAATTTGTTGTTGACAAAGGACAGCTGGACATATAAAGGGCCCTATTACCTTCAGTAGCTCAAACCTAAATCTGGCCCTGTTTGCAGAGTAGGCTGGTTTCTACACACACTTGCACACACCCTTAATCATCCACATGGACAAACAAGAGGCACTGTCAGAATTCAAAGACAAAGGCAAATAAACCCGGGATGCAAATAGAAAAGTCTTGTCAATTTCAATTCTCTGATTTTGACAGAAGTCATAACTTCATAGCAAACCATCCTTCTCTCCCATCTATTGCCTGCTATGTGTTCTGGAAGGAGAATAAATGAATGTACATAAGAGGCTGCTGTATGCTTTGGTGAATCATGTGGATAAGTCCGGCTTCTTATCGTGCTCATAGAGATGCCATATAAATTCTACAGAGGTACTGGGCTCCCTCCAACATCTTTTACTCACAGAACAACACGACAACATCCAATGAGGAAGCCTCCTTTTTGTCCAGGTCATATGCTGAAAAATTGTGAAAGCATTCTCCTTCACAGTGGCAGTTTCAGAAGAATTTCTTGCAGGATGAATCACCAAGACCATGCAGATTTGCATGCTGAAGAAGGCTGATGTGCACATAGCTGGTAATAATGCATAATGTGAGATGATGATGATGATGATGATAATAATAATAATAATGCATAATTTGATACAGATGTGAATTTGCATTCCCACCCAGCACAATTCCTAGTGGTACACGACTTAACATTGCAACTCCAAACATGCCTACTCAGAAATAAATCTTGCTAAGTTTAAAAGGACTTAACCCCAGGTAAAGTGTGCATTTAGGATTGCTTGCACTGGAGCAAATGAATCCTATGCATATTTTCACTCCCTGGGAAGTGTTATTAGAACTGCAGCCCAAAAAACTTAAGCATGTCGCAGAATGTAAATAAGCTATGCTTGCAGACTTGCACTGTAAAATGCAGAAAGCAGGAAAAGGAATGACATGCAATAGGGCAGGGAAGAGACAATGGAGGAGTGATGTTCAGGGGTCAAATGTCTGGTAAACAAAAGGGCCCTTTAACCATTGCTTGATTATAATAATGGTCAGGGCAATGAGAGTACAGCAGGTTTATCTTGGGAGACTGAAAGGGATTTTAGATGTAGTCAGAGAGATAAAAATTAATAATTTGATTTTAGATGGCACTTAATTATCAGATTATTGGTTTGATTAGTGAAGGGCAAAACTTGGAACCGGCAGAACTATATCTAGGTGGCATGACTTCCTTCCATTTGTATAATCCCACAAGTGCAGAAATTGGGTGCATTCAAGTAAATCTGCTCTTATCTCCATGACAGATACCTAGTGACCTGGAATTAGATGCTATAACCATGGCAACAAATAGGTGATGGAAGAAAATTACTGCTATTAACTCAAAGATAGGGGTCAAAATAAATAGAAATTACCAATTATTATCTTTTCTGATGAAACAGAGAAGCCTATTATTAACTCCCTTAATTGGTCACTTAAACAGATTACATGCTTAATAGCCAGTTAAGTTTTCACAATGCAAATGAGCCGCTTTTGAGTCACAATCTCCCCTGAATAGCTCAATTGAAGAAGAAGAAATGTGAGGCTGACTGAATACCTAACAGAATGGACAAATCCATTAAACAATCTATGAACTAGGGTAGGAAGCAGGGAGGGGAGATTAGAATTCCTTACTTGCATGCAGCAAAGCCAATTACTCACATTTCGCTGTTAGCATAACCTAGGTAATACTGTCTAGGTAAGTGTATGCTTAGGTCATTGACACAGAGACAAAATTTCAAGTGATTGTGCAATAATTCCTACTGACTGTCACTTATGGTGACTGTGCCTTAGGACAGTTTGCCATGGCAAAAGATTAGACTTTCCAATCTGAAGACTTTCACATCCGTTAGTCACTTTTGAATAATCTGAATTCCTCAAAGTTCAGTCTTGGGAGAGCTTCTGGACAAAGTCTTGATCCTGGATGCTGAGGTGGCTGCTGTGGCCAGCAGAGTGTTTGCCCAGCTTTGTTTCGGGTGCAAGTTGCTCCCCTTCCAGGATAAGGCGGGTCTAGCTACTCTCATGCATACTCTGGTTGCATCCATCGCAAATCAATTTATGTGGTACTGCCACTGAGATATGCTTGGAAGCTTCAGGTGGTACAAAAGCTGGCAAGATTCTTGGAGCCTGACCAAGATTCACTGACCATATGCCAGTTTTGTTTCATCTGCACTGGTTCCCAGTTCAGCTCAGCTCAGTTCAAAGTGCTGGGTCCTACTGAGTGGTAAGATGTTTGGAAGAGGATATTTGAAGCACTGCCTGCCTATTGTGTTCAGCATCAGAGTATCCCTCTGCTTTCAGCAGCATGATTATTTGGGATGTGAGACAAACCTTTTCTACTCTTAGGTTGTGGAATTCTCTTCCTAGAGAGGTTTGACTGATTTCCTCCCCCCTCTCCTCCTTTTTTTATTATACACTTTTGGGAACTCTCAAAGCTTTCTTTTCGCGTAGCTTTTGGGTTTGGGTTAAAGTTATTTCTCTCCTCTTTTTATGGCTGAATTGTTTTTATATTGCTGTTGGTTTTGCTGCATGCAATTGATTTTAGTTGGTGTAGGTTGGATTCTCTTAAAAAATATTTTATGTGCTTTATATATAAAAAGAATATAACCACTTTCCAGCTTATTTTATAAGAAAAAGTAGCACACACATTTCCAAACACATACACACACACGTTAGTCTTGCTGGACTTCTCCCCTCGCTCCTAATTATATTTGTGAGTTAATTTTATGCCAGCAATGATTTTCTCCAATTAAAAAAAAAAAGAATATGCAATTTTAAACATTTCTTTGAAACTTGTTTTATTTTAAAGTTAGTTAATATAATTCTGTGTTCCCACTCCATAGATTAGTTGAAGAGTTTGCAAAATCATATATGCGATTCTATATATAAACACGGCATGTTCCTATTCTCAGAGCTTTTCTTCCCATTGGACCCTTAAATTACATCTCCTTTCTCCTGCTGTGTAATTCTACAATTCTTTCTCTCTATCTGTGGCCTGGGAGTTTGCTGTGTTTAGCACACCCCATGCAGGTCTGATTGCTATTATCCAACTAGAAACAGAAGGAGCAAATATATATTTATTGCTAACTGAAAACAAGCAGCTTACGAAACCTTTGACATTCCCTTTTGCATTCGCTGAGGACAATGAAGGAGACACAGTTCACAAACATGCTGCATTGAGCAATACTGCAGGGAGTAATTTTAACTTTGGTTATGTGTTTAAAGATGTCATAACAAAAGGCTCCCTTGTATTATGGGGAGAGGAAAAAAATGCCCTAAATACAGCAATCCCATTCAACGGAATCTTTCTCTGTATTTAGCGGAAAAGCTCTATGGAATAAACAGGACAGCCCACATCAGAACCAGCATGTATGCTGCTGTCTCCGTGCAGTGATCCCACATTGCCTCTGTAATTATGGTCATATGGTTGTTTATCATTAGCGTAGTCCACTGGTGAGAACTCTAGCTGCTTGAAAGTTCATGTGCGCTGCAGCCTTGAAGGGAAGGGAAAAGGGGGTGGGGTACTCAGCAAAACTTAACTGCCATTAGAGCTTTGTGCTTGGTAGAAACTTAGGCTGTCTAAGCAGCAGCTTCAGCCCCAGTGCATTCCCACCTCTAGCATTTGAAGCCATGCATGGATGATGTTAGCCACAACCCACAGGCATCCTGTAGTTTCTTGACAAATATTGCTGTTTGGTGCACTTTCCCTCAAACCACCCAATTTGAGAAAGTAAGCCACATTCCCTTTGCAGTTAAGATGTGGTGTGTCCACTTGAGACAGCCATTGTGGGTGCTCATATGACAGCTTCATGGACAGGAGTTCAGGGTGTGGGGAAACAAAACAGGGAATGAGCATTGGGTGAAGATATCCACACACCCCTCTCTGTGGCGTGGACAGCAAATGTGACTTGAAATTGTGTGTGTGTGTGTGTGTTGTGAAACTGCATTTGTACGCAATTGTTTTAGCCTTTGCATCTTTCTCCAGGAGAGTTCAGCAACACGTTTCTCACAATGACTTGTTTTGCTGAAAAGAATATGGCGAATGATCGCTCGACAGCTGACAGACTCAGTGTCCTTGGAAAGCATTCCTGACCACCACCCCTCTCCTAGGACCGGGAGGGCATTGAGGATATTAGAACAGAGAGCTCAGAGAGCTCAATGGGGCAACTCTTTGGTGCAAGATTAGCTGCAGGTCTCTAATTGCCACATTCCCCCCTTTTCAAGAAGCTTAGGAACTGGTTTACATGTTCCTCAACTTAAACACCTGCTCGTTGAACTGGAGACCTGTCAGCACTATATCTGGGTCCTTTGAGTAACCCTGGAATAAAACACATGTCTGCTACCTTACGTGGGTATACATAATAGAAAGAAACTTTGGTTCTGTGTGCACCAAACATTTGTTTTGTATGTTCTACGAAGACATTTCCATATACCTGGAGGGAAAGATTCAAAAACACACTTGATTATAATAAGCATCATTCTGGGAGTCTATGGACACCTAGGAGTTGATTCAATCCTATTGGACGATCAGGGGCTCTTAGCTTAGTAAATATGCAATCTGTCAGTTGCTTGCTGACTGGGGTGACTAAATGCACAGTAACAGGCCCGTTGGTATAATACACATGCACAATAAGCATTACTAACTAAGCTTTGATTTTCACCGAGATCAGTTACATTGTGTTAGTATGCATGTTGGGAACTTGTGTTACGTGTAGCCATTTGCACCTTGTATCAACTTATGTTCTAGCTTATGAGCTATATCTTTGCGATTTACATATTAGCTGTCCTGTCCCAGTGAGGGATGGCGTCTTGCAAAATCATCAGTTTCTTAAAGCAACAGGTTACCGTAACGTCTCTATTAGAAGCATATTCAAGGGTTTATTTACAGATTGTCACCTAAAGTTGGTACAGGGTTGGTACCATTCCATTTAGCCAATAAGACCGGAGCCATTCCCCCTACCAACATCCAAAAATGTATATAATTGCCATTGCCCTATTTGGATGGGGCCACTAATAATAAGGGAGTCTTTTTAGATTTGGAGGTTAGGGTCAAAGAATCCTCAAGATTCCCCTTCTGCGTAGAGCAAACCAGCTGCCAGAGTGTGGTTGCAGCAGAGGGCCGTTGTCTCGTTGCCCGTGGCCAGGTTCTGTTTCCAGGTAGACCTGACGCAGGGGTTCTGTGTTCCTTTGTTCTTCTCATGCAGCAGCGTGGTATTTTCCTTTCAGCATTTGCAACAGCTACAGTGACATGGTGTTGTCCATGGAAGGAGTTAGTGCAGTATCAGGATGTTGATTTTATATGGCTGAGGCTGCATATTTGTACATAGCTGGTATTTGTACATAGCTTTAGTGGCACACACTCCAGCGAAGCTGCAGCAGGGAGTTTGCTTAAGGGATAGTTCTATCCCTTGGGGAGGAAAAATTCAAAGGTTTTATGCCACTTCAGTGAGATGACTGGAAAAGCCCATTATCTCTGTGGGTCTGGATTCTAGATTTTTTCTGTACCATATTTTGTCTCTAGCCTTGGCGCAAGAGGATTTTGATCTGATCTGAAAATACATCATTCAAAAGCTTGAGAGCACATCAGTATGTGTGGCGATGCAGAAAGGAAGTTAGCAAGTCACTCCACAAAAATATTGGATCATTTTAGCGTGCGGCTAAAATCACCAGAGCCCCAGCAGTATAACTACTCATTCTGGAAGCAAGAGATGAGACCAACTCCTAATGCAAGAATTAATGTTGCCTTTCGGTGTACTTTTACAATGAGAAAAATTTCATTTAATCAAGTATAATTTGGCAGGTGTTTGGACCATGTCATTGCCTAACTCAGTAGAGCATAGTAAAGGGTTGGAGATTCTCTAAGCTGCCACACATACACACAACACAATTATGTATTTCAAGAAAGACTGAGGGTGGCTTAGAGTCAAAATAAAAATAAATGGTAGGAAAACATTGAGGGAAACATCACATTCGAGAGCAATGATGACACAACCTCATGGGTTGCGAGTACTGTAAGTTACAGAAATTGACTTACAGAAAATCTTTTTCCAAAACCTTTAAAGATTATTTACGGAAATACTGTAAAATTAATGAATGCTAGAAAAATGTTGGAATGAAGTTATATGGCTTTAGTAGAAATGTTATAAGGAATTAAGTATAAATAGATTAATAGAGTATTAAAGGAAAAATAAGGTTAGAATGTGCTAAGATAATTATAGGATAGAAAACAGAGGAAGATGGAAAGGAATTGCTGAAACAATTAACAGAAGTGGAATACAAAAAGGGAGATGTGAGGAGGTTGCGGAAATAAGTGAATGAAAGATAAGATACTGAAATTATTTGATGTGTTTTAAACTGTTTTTGTTTTGTTTTGTTAGTTTAATGTGTTAGTGTTATGTAGTGTTTTTGTATTGTATTGTATTGTATTGTTCTTCTTTTTTGTAGTGTTTAAATTGTTGGAAAAGTAATAAATATTATTTTTTTAAAAAAACAAAACAGAAAATCATTTTCCAAAACTGATCTGCACAGTCATTTCTGACCAGAATGGCGGTGGTGAAATTCCATTTAATGTAGTTTAGTTGGGAACATTCAGGCAAAAAATAAAGGCATTATACAGTGGTCAATAGGTCAGAAATACATCACCCAGATCAGGTATTCAAGAGTTCATGAAGTCAACCCTCAGACAGTCCTAAGAAAAAAAGAATAGTACAATCTCAGAACCTGACATTTCCAAGGGTGAACCTAAATGAGATGGTAGGAGATTCATGAGTGGGTCTCCCACACTTTTTTGTTGGTTTTTTTAAGTTTAAAAGCAGGTGTGGAGGACCCAGACCTCACACTCTGTGGCTCCTGGTCATTGTGTCTATTCTACCTCCAGGATCAGAGCAATGTGCTTCTGAATCTCAGTCACTGGGCAACAACAGTGGGAGAGAGGTTTTGCCATCATGTCTTGATTGTGGGCTTCCCATAGACATCTGGTTGGCCACTGTGGGGGACACGAAGTTGGACTATAAGTCTTTGGTGTGATCCAACAGGAGTTTATTTATATACTTAAGTGGGGAGGTTAACCTCATGCTGCTTTCTAAATCAAGAATCCCCTTCCTCTGGTTTCTCTTCAGCTCATATAAATCTTCCGCCTTTTACTAAATAATTCCTTTCCTCCAAAGCAGATATTTGTCCTGTGGCTGAACATGCATTATATCTGTGTATTTTCTCCTGTGAGGCAGGGAAAATTTCAGGGGACCTGGGGAACATCCCATCCCTTCCCATACCTCACAGCACTGTGGCCCTGACTCTGATCTGGGATGAATCACAGACTTTTTAAAGCTTTAAAACAAACAATGGTGGGAGATCTGATCATTGATCTGACATCTTGTCTAGTTTGACATGTCTGGATAGCAGCTTGTGCAGCCAAAAATTGGTTGAAGACCCAACTTTCCCCTTGAAATACATCACCAAAGGGACCATGCCAAATACATTTTAAAAAGTAAAAGATCTGTTATGGTAAAATAACAAAGTATCCATTAATGGAGTGAAATATTTTGTCATTGTCTGCTACTGAAAATGATGGTCAATGCTAAGTTTTCTCCATGGAAAAAAGCATCTTTGCAGCCTGATCTGCCTTTCCAGTCACAAAGCTCACCCACTCATGCATGATTCCTCTTGGATTGGCATTAAGACAAATGTCACTGCTTTTCTTTATTTGTTTCCTTCTAGGAATTGTTGGCATTTGTAGCAGTGAATGCCATTCCTCTCACTAATCACAAGGAAATGGAGAGATGGGCTGATTTATTGATCTGAGCATCAACATTCAGATGGACAAAGTGGATCTAAGATGCACAAGTCCCTTGCAATTGAGCTGCCTTGCAGGCCAAATTGAATTCACAAACGTGATTAAACAAAGCTGTTGTGACCTGAAAAGCTTGTTGCCTATTTTCTCCATGACAAACAGGGAAGGTTGCAGAGAGATGCTTCCTGGGTATTGCTGGGAATAGAAAATGGCTCATTCATTCTACACAAGGAAGCTGAATTGGAAGGCAAAAGACCCTGAATATTAGCTCTGCTACACAATGGAAAGAGAAAAGCATGGCTGGGGATTGTGGCAACCATGAAGTTGATGATTTTCTATGTTTGCCCTTGGGTGTTTTTGGTTGATGCATAAGCAATATTTGTACAAAGATGAGAACCTTTCTGCCGGTCCTTTCCACACTGGCATTATTTACCGTAATTAAAAAGCAACAGTACCCAACTTTTAGCAGTTTTGGAAGCAGTCAGCCGCAAAGAGTAAAATATCAATTAATACAAAAACAGTACAATAACAGTAAAAGAGAAGCAAACAAAGAACATGATAAAAATGAAGAACAGCACACGCAAGCATATAAGTGGAATGGGAATAGCCATTCTGGGGAAGTTTCTGAAGGGCAGGAAGTAACTCGTTAAAACAAAAGAGGAGCAAGATGTCGATAAAAGCACAAAAACCAGAGCAAGCAATAAAAATAATTAGTTAGAAACCAGAGAGAAAAGCAACAAAAGGTAAATGTTAGACCTTACAATAACAGTGCCAGTAAGGCATAAGAACGAGCTCCTATGGGATTAGGTCCATTCACCACCTCCCATAAAATATTTGAGGCTCCCCTCCCCCAGTTGATGAGCATTGCCATTCAAATGGTGATCAATTATGTGGGGTGGGGCTTACCTGCTCCCCCCAATATTTCCTTCAAGTTGGCACCCCTGCAGTAAAGTGAGAAGGGTGTTCTGCCCTCTGGGGTCTCGCTGTGAAAGTGGATCTACCACTGGTCACCATCCACCTCACTTCAGATGGGTGGAGCACCTGGAACAGAGCTGCCAACAAAGATCTCACTGCTCAGGAATCTTCATGAGGCAATATCTTCTAAGAGTCAAAAGGAACCACCATATTGGCCCTGCTCTGAAGTGTTGAGACAGAGAGTTAACACTGGAGTTTTACTGATCAGCCCAGATCCTGCTCCCAATGCAATTTTAACGAGGCTCAAATAGCCCGAGCACATTTTAATAAAGAATTGGTAGGAACGTTTGTTCACAATTTCCTTTCCTCTTTCATTCCTTTATATATAGGGTTTATAATCTGCCTTTTGAGAACCATGCCTCACAAAGCAGTTCGCAACATATATAACATCTAATCCAAGTCCAAATCCGAGGCAATATAAAAAGCATTTTATATATCCATTTCATAACACTAAAAGCTTAACAACAAGCAGAGGCCATTGGAAAGTGGGGGAAATGCTAACTATGCTTTTTCTTGCAATTTTATCTGCAAAAAATAGTAATAAATAAAGAAATCATTTTTTAAAATGCACCCCCCCCCCGAGTGGCTACAGGCCTAAAATAACGCCTTAGGAATCAATCCCTTGTGCGCATGCTGACCTGGGAGAAAGCTCAGTTGAACATAAAGCCACTTCCGACATCAGGAGGAGGTGGTGTTGCAGGCTCACACCCCCAACACACGTGCAGAGGCTGTCTTCCAGCTCCACACAAACAGGGGAATCCTCGGGGCCGCATCATTCCCAGAGCCAGCCAATTGGCTGGCTCTGGGGGTGTGGCTTGCCTCATTTAAGGCAAGTGCGCCCCTGGGATCTTCTTCTTCGGGTTCGCTCAGCTGGTAAGGTTTTTCCCACCTACCCACCCTTTAAGGTTCCCTTTTGACCTTGCTATGGACCTCAGTTGGTCGCTGTTAAGGGGCCTGGTAGGAATTTTTTCCACTTGGCAAATTGGCACCGGCCATTTGGTTTTTCGCCTACCTCATAGCAAATTGTCACAACTCACTTGGTATTGGTGGTTAGGCATTGGTAGGGGTATTGTTATGCAGATCTGTTGGGGGGGAGGAGCGCCATCACCTCCCCCAAATATTGAAGGGTAGTCTGGTAAAGGATTCCAGGGGCGTAGCCTCGTCCAAAGCCTATGGAGACCAGGGCATAAAGCGTGCCCCCGAGCGGTGACCCTGGGGGAGTCCCTAGTTGATGTGCATCAGCAGGGCTCTCTCTCCCTGCTGGTGTTAACCCTTCCCAGCTTTCAAGCAAGCAGGCTGAAGCCAGATAGTCTGATAGGACCAATGCCTAAGCCAATACCTCTCTTTACCTGTAACCAATAAAGTTATGGCCTAATTTCGCCCATTAACCTTAAATATCTGTGTCACGTGTCTTTATTTCTACTGGTGGGAGGCGGGAACTCGCCACGCAAATGGGATTTATGCAATAATCAGGCCAGATTAAGATTGGTTGAAACTTTATAACTGTAGTAAGGGGGGAGGAGGCAGAAAAACATGGAACTTTGCAATACAAAGGTTTACCACTCCACAAGAATGGAGTCTGAAACTGAAAGCGTTTTCCTATACCAATAGTTTAGGAACTTTTACCTTTTGTAACCAAGCTACGTTTTACTGCCTGTGCAACTTTTTATAACTGCTGTGCAGAAAAGCAGATGACTCTGACCTTGGGAGAGTTTGTAAGTAAACCATTTTTATAACTTACCAAATATGTGGTCTATCTGTGTGTGAGGGGAAGTGGAAAACTTAGCAAGTGGGGTACTTAGCAATTCACTGGAAAGGGCCCATTTTAAGGTTTTATGGCCTATAATTCCACACTTTTTTTAGCTGCTTGTAGGGATGCAGGCGGCACTGTGGTCTAAACCACTGAGCCTAGGGCTTGCTGATTGGAAGGTCGGTGGTTCGAATCCCGTGATGGGGTGAACTCCCATTGCTTGGTCCCAGCTCCTGCCAACCTAGCAGTTCAAAAGCACACCAAAAAGTGCAAGTAGATAAATAGGTACCGCTCCAGCGGGAAGGTAAACGGTGTTTCTGTGCACTGCTCTGGTTTCGCCAGAAGCGGCTTAGTCATGCTGGCCACATGACCCGGAAGCTGTATGCCGGCTCCCTCGGCCAGTAAAGCGAGATGAGCGCCACAACCCCAGAGTCGGTCACGACTGGACCTAATGGTCAGGGGTCCCTTTACCTTTACCTTTTTATTGCCAGGTTAAATCTCTGCTGGGATTCTCTGACCAGAGAATTCTTCACCCAAACTTGGATCTTGGCATCTTGATTCTCCAACACATTGCTACTTATATTCCAATATGCCCCTGGTTAGTTGAACTCACATTCCACACACTTCTAACCATTCTCTACTTTTCAAACTCCTTCACTGCTTTGCCAACTGTATTTTTGTTGGATTAATGTGTAGTAGTGAATCTTTTGTGTAGTAACATGTACCTTACTTTTGCACATGAGAAAACTGGTTCAGAATGAATAGATGTTAAGGACCATTATTTTTGCAGGGGTGCAACCATATTCTCCTTGCCCCATGGTACGGCCCACTAGGGATGGGGAAGAAATTTGGTTCGGTTTGCATTTAAAGGTGAACCTACCTAATTCACACTTTCTGAAGGAAGCACAGGCATCCTTCAAAATTTACACTTCTTGAATTTTTGCAAAACAGTTCTTCAGCCAAATATGAAGATGGATATACTGGGATAAAGTGTCCTTATAAATGCAGGTATTTGTAAAAAAGGAAAATGCAAAAATATATTGTTTGGGGGGGAATCATTTTGAAAAAATATGTACATTAGGCAAAACTGCACACAAAAACGTGTGTCAGGAGAAATTTGCATTAAAATGCTGATTACTTTTCACAGAAACTTAAAAATCAATAAATCACAAAGTGACGTGGAAATGTGGAGAACTGAACTTAAGATTGGAAAACTGAGGAAAACTGAGAAAAACCAAATTATCCAGATTCATCCATCCCTACTGCCTATAGGATTCATCCAGCAGCTGTGGAAATCGTTTGGATTAACATGATAGCAACAATGCCTTCCTCCAGCTGTTGCTCACATGTACTGGCGGAGAAAGGGGGGTGCGGTGGGTGTGGTCCGCCCCCGGGTGTCATCCCTGGGGGGGTGACATCACCCCCCATCCCCAGGATGCTCACCATGGGCAGCACCTCCCTGGGACACTTGTCCTGCCCCCACGGGTGGCTAAGCCCGCCCCCGGGTACACAGCATGTGCACCACTCCAGGTGCCAGAGCAGCTAGCTCTGCCTCTGCTTACATGCTCCCACTCAGGATCATGTGAGAGGGGGAATCCCAAGATGCTGTTTGTCTTCCAGCATTAGTGACCCTCCCCATGCCCCCAAGTCAAAGCACCCTCAGCCCCACTGTTGATATCTCACATAGAATCATAGAATCATAGAGTTGGAAGAGACCACAAGGGCCATCGAGTCCAGCCCCCTGCCAAGCAGGAAACACCATCAGAGCACTCCTGACATATGGTTGTCAAGCCTCTGCTTAAAGACCTCCAAAGAAGGAGACTCCACCACACTCCTTGGCAGCAAATTCCACTGTCGAACAGCTCTTACTGTCAGGAAGTTCTTCCTGATGTTTAGGTGGAATCTTCTTTCTTGTAGTTTGGAACCATTGCTCTGTGTCCGCTTCTCTGGAGCAGCAGAAAACAACCTTTCTCCCTCCTCTATGTGACATCCTTTTATATATTTGAACATGGCTATCATATCACCCCTTAACCTCCTCTTCTCCAGGCTAAACATGCCCAGCTCCCTTAGCCGTTCTTCATAAGGCATCGTTTCCAGGCCTTTGACCATTTTGGTTGCCCTCCTCTGGACACGTTCCAGTTTGTCAGTGTCCTTCTGGAACTGTGGTGCCCAGAACTGGACACAGTACTCCAGGTGAGGTTGTCCCCAAATGTTCTGGTCCACCGTTTGAAAATATATGACTTATTCCATCAGTACGCTCAATGAATAAGAGAAGTGAAAAGTGTTAAGTTGTGATAGACTCTTAAATGTTCAGGCTTCCCGCACACAGCATTCTCTTCACCTTCATGTAGGCAGCAGTCAAATGATTACTATTCATTACATGATCACAGATGCTCCTAAATAGCACTTGGTCTGAATTCATGTTTCTGTCTGAAAAAGAGCTCCATGGAACATGACAGGTTACAATTCACAATTCATTAAAACCCAGGCTGGATGACTTTTGTACTCTTGAAATATCATCATCCTCATCATCCTCATCCTCATCCTCATCTTCCTGAACTATTATTGACAGAACCAGAGAGGTCAACCCAGGCCTGATGATCACTAAATGGCCAAAGCTGCTCACTATACCATAGGGACAGGTAGTTGAAATGGGATTTTAATTGCTATCCCTGCAATTATGGTGAAATTACTTCTTCTTAAAAAAAAAAAAAAATTCTCAGGAATATGCCCTTGGGTCCTTTTGGTCCTGCTGATAAGTTTTCTTGAACAGACAAGATGTATTACTTCACCCTCTGGCTCCAGAAGTATATATAAGTATGTGTTTGGATTCTGTTTGTGAATATTTTTCTTTGTTTTAGTACCAGGAAAGTTTCAAATTGAATTGTGAGCACAGAAACCCCTTGGCGGGGAGTTAAAGGCTGGGAAGAGTTTTCTAAGAATAACTGTAATATTACACCTTTATTATGCATATATGACAAACAGTAACACCACCAGAAAACCCCCGAGGAACGTCCCTTCTCTTAGCAAAGAGCAATAGAGATCACCCTTACACAGAACATTACTGAAGAATTGTGAAAGTACACAACATGATGAAAGGGTGGCTGTCTAAACGAGTTTCATTAAGATGGCATACACAAGACATAAAGACTTCAGCATATTTTAAGGGCCATTTATACATGATGGAGGTGTATAACATTGTGCATGGTGCTTAGAAAATGGCTAGGCCTCTCTCATAATACTAGAACGGGGCAATCCCATGAGGCTGAATGTTGGAAGGTTCAGGACAAAAGAAAGTACTTCTTCACAAAACACAAAGTTAAACTTTGGAACCTGCTCCTACAAGATGTTGTGATGGCTACTGGCTTGAATGGTTTGAAAAGAGGATTAGACAATTTCTAGGCCAAAGAGGTGCCAGAACTCACCATGAACACTGCCCTCATTCTCTTAGAATGGCAATGGGGGCCAATGGCTCCCGAGAGGGGCAGTTAAAGTGCATTAAACTGCTCTTGCACAGGAACCCCACTCCCACCAATAAGATTTCTTGTGGAAAGGGGAAAAAAGGTAAAAAAAAAAAAAAGGTAAAGGACGATTAAGTCCAGTCAAAGGCGACTATGGGGTTGTGGCGCTCATCTCACTTTCAGGACAAGGGAGCCGGCGTTTGTCCACAGACAGTTCTCTGGGTCATGTGGCCAGCATGACTAAACTGCTTCTGGCGCAACAGAACACCGTGATGGAAACCATAGCTATTTACCTTCCCGCTGCAGCAGTACCTATTTATCTACTTGCACTGACATGCTTTCGAACTGCTAGGTTGGCAGGAGCTGGGACAGAACAATGGGAGTTCACCCTGTCACGGGGATTCGAACCGCCGACCTTCTGATCGGCAAGCCCAAGAGGCTCAGTGGTTTAGACCACAATGCCACCCACGCTGTATAAAGTATGGACTATTGGGAAGTGATGCATCTTCCACACAAATCAGAATTGAAGACTCAATAAACAGCAGATGTCACATAACTTCCATGCAAACAAATCAGAGTGAATACTCAATAAACTGCAGACATTACCACAACACAAGCTTTGTGCAAACATCAGTGGAAGCTTTGTGCAAACAACTCAGGATGAATGCTCAAAAACCAGTTTGTCTGGCGGTATCCCAGGGTATCTACATAAAATCAGCATGGAATAATAATCATCCTACATTTTCAATGTGTTTCTTCCATCCTTTATCACACTACAGAAAAGCTGGCTTTTTGTTAAAACTGGAAGAGCAGTGCAATCACCATGGGTTATGTGTGGGTAGCCTTTCATACTGCTCTTCAGTCTTCTTTAAGTGGCCTGCTTCAGCTGTGTACTGTGGTGTGTCAGAGTATGGGCCATATGGTCACACCTGTTTAGGGGAGCCAAGATGGGAAGAAAGGACTGCTTAGATCCCTGTATTGCTGGTGGTTGGACTAGATGACTCTTGGGCCCCTTCCAAGTCTACGATTCCACAATTCTATTATTCATAAAAAAATAACCTTACAAAAAATGCACAAGGAAATGAATAGCTAAAAGGCAGCTACTGACCTGCCTAGAGCTGGGTTGGTACGTGGATGGGAAGGTGGGAAGGAGGACTTGTGAGAGATTTTCAAATCCTTTCTCAGAGGAGATAAATGTGAGGGGAGCTTTGCTATGGAGAATCTTGGAAAGCATGGAGAGTGTTCGCTGCTTTGCAGGCTCCTTCACAGCCTACTGTTGCTATGCATCAAGTCCCCCACCTGACTCCCCGGCTCCTTGATCGAAATAGCTCAGCACCAGTCAAGTGCTTCCTTGCCTCACCTGAATCAGGGAGCTCAGAGGGAACCAAGGCACCTTTCTCCATCCTCTGGACCATGGAGGGTGTTTGGGGAGAGCTCATGATGGAGCAAATCTCCTGTCTCCCACCCCAATTACACATAAGCAACTCATATGCTACGTTTTTAAAGATCCATTCCAGTTCTTCCATAAGCTCCCCTGCTTAGCCTTACTCCCCTTTCAAAAGTCAGCACTGGGAAGAGATTGGATAAACCCCACAATGCTCTTTCCCTGTGCTGCAGAAACTCTTTTATAAAAATCACACATGTTCGCTTTGGGGAAACCGTGCAAATAATTAGATACTGTCATATAAATATGCATTTATAATAATTTTTAAAACGGTAACGTTCAAAACAGAGTGCTGAAATGGCACTGAGAGCAGGAAGGAGGAAACTGCTTCAGGAAACAATGAATTGAAGCAGTCACATCAAATGTCAGGAAAAGGGGAGGGGATGGAAAGCCCACCAGGGTTACAGGACAACACAAAAGTGACACAATTTTTCGGTTTCAAGTTAGGCCGCCTTTCCCACATCCTTTTGAAGAATTAACTAAAGCAGTGGCTTCCAAATTAAACTCACCATGAATGGTGGTGGAAAAGAGAGGGGACAAACTCTGCCCACATGGCTATGTTGCACCCACTGTGCAGACTGAACATAGTAAGATGCAAACATCAATCAATCAATCAATCAATCAATCAATCAATCATGGTACATCCCCTGAATTACTGGAGTTATTTTTGTACTTAACTGCAGAAGAACCATGATTGGCTAACAGCAGGAGTTGTTTATCTGGAAGCACCTTTGAAAGAGGGTGAAAAATCAGAGCCCATAGACCAAGATCCAAAGAGCTATTTGTGGACTTGGGCACACACCGTGACAATTTAGAATGAAGGTCCTCATGCCGTATCACAAAAAAAGAAAGAAGATTGATTGTGCAGCACAGAGAAGTAAAACATTTGATAAACACAATGTGTCCTGTTCTCACAATCCATACACCTGGCCGAGGGTAGTTCATTAAATACTTCAAGGCACATCATTATGCTACAGACAATAAAATTCATGTCTCTAAGAAACTGTGTTTGGACAAAGAATATTTGGAGTTAAGGTGAGGACAATGGTATATCTTTATTTCCAGTAATAACAGTAAGAATTCCAGCATAACTTGACAGCACCCCACATTAAGCCACTACAGGTCCTCTTCACTGATGTCTCTTAAGCCAGGAGCACACATGCTCCATGTTGTTGTTGTTTAGTCGTTTAGTGATGTCCGACTCTTTGTGACCCCATGAACCAGAGCACGCCAGGCACTCCTGTCTTCCACTGCCTCCCGCAGTTTGGTCAAACTCATGCTGGTAGCTTCGAGAACACTATCCAACCATCTCGTCCTCTGTCGTCCCCTGCTCCTTGTGCCCTCCATCTTTCCCAACATCACGGGTCTTTTCCAAGGAGTCTTCTCTTCTCATGAGGTGGCATTTCCCATCTGGATCTAATATCACTTTGAGCTTTTTGAGAGTGCTGCATAGTTTGGAAGCAACTGTTTTTAAAGGCAAAGAAGCCACATCAAGGGCTGAGATCTCTGGGAAGTTACAGAAAGATGAGGGAATCTCAGTACACAAAGCATAAAAGATTACAAAATCATTGTGCGTTACAAAAGTGGGTGTGTGGAAAGAGATGAGTTTGAAAGCTTTTGGCCTTGTACATTTGGATAATTCAGATTCAACATTTGTAAGTGAAGTGCTGCTATACTCAAAGGATCTCAGCTTACAGCTGCAAAACACTCCCCCCCCCAAGTGTGTGTAGGAGGTTCTGTAGCTCTCCTCTCCTCATAATCCAGCTCGCTACACTTCTGGTCCGACAAACCTTTCTTACAGTTTGTTTTCTGGGAACAAATTGTCCTCAGCACAAACTTAGCTATCATCTTACACATATCTGCCATGCACATGAGAAGCTACCTAAACCTCCCCACAGACCACTGTAAAAACGTTCTCAGGTTTGGAGGAAAAGTGATCTTGGTGATGATTAATTGCTGATTTTTTGTTTAGCTCTAGTATAACAGGAATGTAGAAACAGCTGTAAAACAGCTGGGGTGATGGTGGGGGAAAGAAGAGATATTTCAATTGTGTCAATTTCAGAAGTGATGCATACAACCATCTAAAGGCTCCATAAAACCATTAAGTCCAAGGTCTAAAATGGTCTAACTGCAGCATTAGGGACAAGGGAAACATGGGGTTTAAGTATCTTCCTTAATACTGTTTACTGGAACGTGCTAATCATTAAAATATACCAATCTGGTGGCAAAGTTTCACATCCAGCAGATATAAAACAGCTGACCTCTGTGATTGTGCTTTTACCAGCAACTGCACGTGCAGATACTACAAGGCAGCACTGGGCTGGGTGGGGTTCTATGCCTGCCTTCCAAACACCAAGTGTTGCTTCCACTTACTAAGAGATTTAATAAGGATTTGGTTAATCAAGATATTGGTAGCAAAGCAGCCAAAGTTCCTGTGCCTGAACTGACTAGCAAGTCATATTTTTTAAAGTGATATTACAGCATAACTCTCAGAACAAGGACACTGGAAACAAAACAGGAAAATAGCGTTAGAGAGAAGGTCGCTGAACATGCTCTGCTCTCATCCCTCAGCCCCGTGGGGATAAAGCACTTTCACGCTGCCTTGTAAAATTCCTGCAAGAACTCCGGCACCTGGCTGCAGCACAGGCCATTTCCCCTCCGTAACGACCCAGCGTTCTCTTGCATTGCAAGGGAAGATTAGAAGTTATCATTCTTGGAAGCTTAACAAATTTAAATAGAACAAGAATTCATTTTCAAATCTAAGCCTGGGAACACTTACAGATAATTAATGAGCTATAGCAAACATAAGGAAAATATTAATTATATCTGTCTACTGTGTTCTATGAAGGAGGTGATTTAATTTGGAGACATTCTCTGCTTTCATTTCAAGTCTTACATATTTCTAGATCCAATTGCTACAGCAGGAAAGCACCTCGTTTTATTCCCTGTGGCCTTATATTCAGGTGCTACTAAACCAAGCACTTCCCTAAGTGATTTCCATGGGGAATCAGCACCATTTGTTTAAAGAGCTTCATTCTAAGAGGCATCCATTTATAGCTATAGCTGTATGAAAAGTATTCACGGAGGACTCAGAAAGCTTTTTATGGACAATTAGGCCCTCCCCCAAGGAAGGGTTAAAGGATTGTGCCTAGGACACATGTAGAAAACCTGTGGCCCTCCAGATATTGTTGGAATCCAACTCCCATCAGCTCCAGAAAGCATGGCCAAGGGTGGGGGATGACGGGAGTTTGAGTCCAGCAACATCTGAAGGGTTATGGGTTGCCAATGTTCCATTGCCCCTGCCCCATTTATAGCAGCCTGGTGCGCAGAAATTTAGTGACACTTTTTGTCACTATATCTGTGCCAGAAAAAGCTGTACCTGCTTAATCTCTGCATGCTAACCTGCTAAAGGGTACTGTAATAAGAGTTTTAAGGTCTTAGATATATAATAAATGTCCATAAATGTATCAAGCAAATACGTACATAAATATATAAACCACATGTCTGAAGCAGCACAGGAAGACAGTCCTGAAATCATTTTGACTCCCAAGCTGACCAAATGTTTCTCTGCAAGGAGGGAGGAGGTGAAAAAAAAACTTCCTTGTTACAGGAATTTAGTAATCACCATTTCAAAGGGTGACAGACTACCTAGAGAGACAATCAGATAAGGCATTATTAGATAACCTGGGAGACAGGAAAAACAACAACAGTCAAATTTCTGTTGTAGACCACCTTTTCTGTGATGTAGGTATGATGTTTGTGGGGGGTGGTCTTGGGTTACACCCCTTCTGTGATGTATGTATGATGTATGGAGGGGTGGTCTTGAGCTCCAGGGCAGGGAATTTAAAATGTCTATATAAGGGCAGGCACACCTTGGTTCTGGATCCTCCTCCTTTCCTGCATGTGAGGGGAGCACCCTGTTACAACAGATCAGGCTTATTAGCTGCTTTGCTTCTTGATATTCTCTGGTTGGCCTCTGTTATTTTCTCCTACCAATAGGGAACCCACGTAAGGACTCTATATGGGCCCTTGGATACCCCATAAGTGAAAAAGGGCAGATTTTTATTGTTTACAACAGTGCTTAAAAAGTAGCAGGGCTACTAAATAAATGACCCCTATAGCTGCACTGTGCTAAGGACTGCACCTCAGGAACACAGAAACAAAGGAAGCTGCCTTATACTAAGTCAGATCATTGGTCCGCCCAGTTCCATATTGTCTGCACTGACTGGCAGCTGCTCCTTAGGGTTTCAAACAGGAGCCTTTTCTCAGCCCTGTTCAGTATAATTGTTTAATTGACACTGAAATGCATAACGTCTAAGCATTGCTAACATTGGGGTTATTCCATGGCAGCATATTGAGAGCTCTCTGAGCTCTAACGAGTTGATAATTAACTGTGAACGTTATCTGCTCTGATACTGAATGTTTGAACATGTGATGAAGATGTTGAATTGGAAATTCACCATCTTGGAAAGGTAGTGGCTGGAGCCTTTTGTTCCCAGCCAGAATGAGAGTAACATGTCTCTCCAGGAGCTGTATAACCTTGGGGCTGGAATGCAGGCTAATGGAGCCTGAGAGAGAGCGAGAGAGAGTGAGAGCGCGCGCACTATGTTCGTCAGCTCAGATTTTGTTGTTGCTGTTTAGTCATGTCCGACTTTTCATGACCCCATGGACCAGAGCAGGCCAGGCACTCCTGTCTTCCACTGCCTCCCGCAGTTTGGTCAAACTCATGCTGGTAGCTTCGAGAACACTGTCCAATCATCTCATCCTCTGTCGTCCCCTTCTCCTTGTGCCCACCATCTTTCCCAACATCAGGGTCTTTTCCAGGGAGTCTTCTCTTCTCATGAGGTGGCCAAAGTATTGGAGCCTCAGCTTCACGATCTGTCCTTCCAGTGAGCACTGAGGGCTGATTTCCTTCAGAATGGATAGGTTTGATTTTCTTGCAGTCCATGGAGTCTCCTCCAGCACCATAATTCAAAAGCATTAGTTCTTCAGCAATCAACCTTCTTTATGGTCCAGCTCTTACTTCCATACATCAGTACTGGGAAAACCATGGCTTTAACTATATGGACCTTTGTTGGCAAGGTGATGTCTCTGCTTTTTAAGATGCTATCTAGGTTTGTCATTGCTTTTCTTCCAGCTCAGATTAGTAGTTATTTTATTTCTTGTAAGGTGCTGAGCCTGTGCTGGACATGCACAAGATATTGTATGGAATTATTAGGACGTACCGTATCTTTGATGTGTTTGTTCTATCTTGAAGAAAGTTCTGCAGGTAAAGCTTGGATTATACCTAATGGGTCTGGGCAATGTTTATTAAAAAGGAGTCCCCTTCTTATGCATCCAGTTGCTTCAATATTAATATTTGCAATAAGTCTACCTGGAGATGTTATCAGGGATTGAACCTGGGACCTTCTGCATGCAAAGCAGGCGCTCTCCCACTGAGCTTCCCCATCACATTGCTCAGCGTGCAAGCTTGAGCAATTCTGGAAATGCCATAATGCACCACTGAATTCCACATGTACATAGGGGCCAAGCAGGGATTTTTTTTACCATGCCTTAGAAGAAGAAGGAACAGTCTGTCCATAAAGGGTTTTGTCTGTGCTAATATAACTGCTGATTTGCAGCAACTACACTGGAAAACCTCTTACAACTGACATAGATGGCAATCAAAATTGAGCTTGCCTCTGCTGGCATTGTGAAGTACTGGCAAAACATGATGAAGTTTTGGAAAAAAACAACATTTAACTCACTTTCACCCCTAAATTTACAGTTCAGCTCCAGTGTAAGTTTGAAAAGAGGGAAAAAACATTTTCAAGTTGCACACTTTGACCAGGAGAATATTCCTGCCAAAACATGACAAGGTGTAAAAATGTGTTGAAATAGAAATGGTGAGTTAATGCTATACTTGACTGCCAGGGCCAGCTCCAGGTTTGAGTGGACTCTTCATAGTGCCATCCTGTGAAGAGCGATCGACTGTTAAGTAGGGTTGCCATATTTTAAAAAGTGAAAATCTGGACAGAAAAGTTGTTTGGCAAAATTGCAAAAAATGATGTTTTTGAGCTTTTTTTAATGGAAAATCAGCAAAAATGACACTGTCAACATGGTTTGCCATTTGTCCAGATTTCCCTGGACAATTTACCAATTTCTGCCCGGACACTGCTTCTGACCACAGTATTCCAGATATATCTGGGAAATTCCAGACGTATGACAACCCTACTGTTAAGCCACTCTGAGAATTGCAGCTCTGTGAGGGGAATACAGATCTCCTAATACAGTCAAACCTCGGTTGTTGAACATAATCCATTCCGGAAGACCGTTCGACTTCCGAAATGTTCAACAACCGAGGATCAAACCGAGGCATTTTTGTTGGGGATCGTACAGAAAGACCTGCCAAAAAAGTTGAAAAACATCTTCATGTATGCGACAACGGCTGCGAGAGTTCTGATAGCACAAGGATGGAAGACTGAAGAAATCCCAACTAAAGAATGATGGCAAGAAAAATTGATGGATTATGCAGAACTGGCAAAATTGACTCATAAGCTACGGATAACTGTGACTTTAAGGATGAATGGGAACCTTTCACAAAGTATTTGAAGACGCAACAAAGCGAACTGGACTCCTTGGCAGGTTTTGAATAAACATCCACAATTAATTTTTTTTTTTACTGATAATAATTAGCTAAACAGTTGGAGGATATATACAACTCTGTAACATGCAGAAAATAGCATTATTGAAGAAACCAAAGACTGGAACTGAGGGAAGTCGGGGGGTGGGGTGATGGGTTTTGTGGGGGGGGGAGGAAAAATGGGGAGGGAATAAGGATATGTTTTGGGAAAATATGTTTTGTTATAACATTGAATAAAAAAAATAAAAAAAACAACAACTGAGGATCAATGGGTGGTCAGCAAAGTCAATGGAGAAGAAACAAACACTCCCTGGAAGCTGTTTGGCTTCTGAAAAACCAAAAACTGAAGCATTTACTTCTGGGGTTTCAGTGTTCGGGAGCTGAAACATTCCAAAACAGAGGCGTTCAGGAACTGAGGTTTGACTGTAACTCTCAGTACCCTTAACAAACTACAGATCCCAGAATTCTTTGGGGAAGCCATGGCTGTTTAAAGTGGTATACAAATGTCTTTTGACAGCCTGGCCACTATTTGGCATCCTCCACAATGCCTCAGATTTAGCATCGTTCCAGGGTGCCACCAAGAGACAGACAGAGACAGACAGAGGGAATATTTAGATAAAATTCTGCAAAGTGGACTTTTTCCATGAGACTGAAAAAGAGAGAGAAATATTCTTAGAAAAATGTGCTCAGAGAAACTTCAGCTCGTCTCTAATGGAAACCTCATCAATGCTCAAATCCTCCACAGCATACAAGACATAACTACTCTTACATTTCTTGCTGCCGATTTGATAGCTGACTGAGACCTAATCACCAACAAGAAAAACAGTTTGTTCCCTCTTGGGAAAACCAGAGATGCAGCCAGCTAATTTTTCAGCTGGGGACACAATAATGCCTGTTATTTGCAGCCGGTATGGACCGCTTTGCCTCCATCTCTTCCCTGCATTTGCGATGGCATTCTTGACATGGTCTTGAATGAAATTGCTTAGCTGTAATGTTTTATTTAAATTATCTCATGGAAGATTTCCTTATTTCCCCCTTGAGAGGACCAGAAGTAATAGAGCTTTGGCTGTATGATTTTAAATGGATTTCTGTAGCAAGGCACCTAGAGAAAGAGAGAAGGTTTGAGTTTAGGAGGATGGCAAAAAGAGCCCTGGGAATGGGAGCTTCTGGTTCACTGTAATGATTTGTTAGATTAACCCAGCTTTCAAATGACAGCATTCACATGACAATGCTCTGCGAAACAATACTGTGCCTATAGGGAGGATGGATTATGGGCAGTTGGCTGCCCAATGAGTGATTAAAAAAACCAAACAAGCAGGCGAAAGGAAACTTGCATTTTGTCGGGTTGGTTGGGTTATTGAAATGAAAGCTTGTTGTCTTGTAATTAGTCCCTTGTAATAGGAGAAGTTTTTCTTGCCAGAATCTCTGCCTAATTCTAACTATGCTGGAGAAACTATGGAGCATGCTCCTGAAATGGGGATGAATCAGGGAGAAGCTGTTCCACATTCATCTGGAAGGAATTTGCTGTGGCATGCAAGCAAGCCAACTGGCATTGAATCCAGAGATTCCAGACAAATCTCAAGCCATTAGTTTGGTGCTAATAGCGCTGGCCCTCGGCCTCTTGAGTGAGATGGGCGCACAACCCCAGAGTCTGTCAAGACTGGCCCGTACGGGCAGGGGTACCTTTACCTTTAATAGGAAATGTGGGGACTAATTTAATAAATAGTCCATCTCTGTGAGAATGTCAGGTTTAGAAGAGGTCAGGGCTCCTGCACCTTTAGTAGCCATGTAGAAGAGAGAATTTGAGCAGGTGTAGTAAGTTACACAGCTGCTAAAGATACAGGAGACCCACCTTCTTTTTAGTTTATTTTTTCAATTTTTTAATTGATTTTCCATTTTTTTTAAACAAACAAACAAACAAACAAACAAACATACATCTTGACTGTACTTAATCGAATCTTAGTTGCATTGTTAAGTGACTTCCTCAAATCCCCCTGGCTGAGTTTCAGTGTATATCATTGTAACAGTTTTCCAAAACCAAATTTCTCATAAAATTAATCAATTAACATCTTTCTTCCATTTCATTTTAACTTTAAACATATTAGTCTCTAACATCACATATTTAAATCCTAAGCCAATCTGGTATTTGCAAGTTTTTCCAATTAAGTTATCTTAGCGTATTTAACTAAATAGCCTTTAAATTTCATCCAAACCTTCTGGTACTCCTCCTCCTTCTGGTCGTGGACTCTTCCAGTCAGGTCGGCTAGCTCCGAAAAGTCCATCATCTTCATCTGCCATTCCTCTACTGCTGGGACTTCTTGTGTTTTCCAATTCTTAGCTAACAAAATTCTAGCTGCAGTTGTGGCATACAAAAACAATCTAACATCTTTCTCGGGCAATTCCAGACCTATTATTCCAAGAAGAAAGGCCTCTGGTTTCTTAATAACCCCACCTTCTTTTTAATTTGGCAACTTTATTTCCATGTCAATCTCTGCCATTTCCAAATACGTTGTTTCTTAGCATTGCAATTCTATGCATGTGTACTCTAAAATAAGTCCCACTGAGTTCCGTGGGAATTCTTAATGTAAGTGTGCATAAGATAGCATCCTAAATCTATTTTTGTTTCTTAGAGGCAAGAAACATGCATGCATCGTGGTATGTCTCTGAATACCAGTTGCTGGGGGGAAAGTGAAAGAGGGCTATCGATCTCATGCCCTGTTGAAATCTCAGAAAAGTTCACATAGTATACAGGGATTACCTGCTACAATCTGTTTGTTTTGCTGATGCTCTGGGTATGTTGCTCAAAAACCGTGGTCAAAAACAGTTTTCTTAGCGTTCAGATGTGTTCCTACTTTGGAACAACTTAAGTATGACAGCTAAGTATGTGTTTTGTTTGACGAATTTACTCAAATTTGTATAATCTGTGTAATCTACTCAAAGGCCTTCGTAATGGCTTTGATGTCTCTTTTCCATGGACAATGAATACACTCTTTCTGTGTGCCTTTAATAAGATATTGCTTGAAGCATCTCATTATCTGGTCTTTGAATCTCACAATTACACTGGAGTCAGTTGTGATTTGCTGTTGTTCCAAATATTACAATTGGCAGCTGGAGCAAAGACATACTGAGTACTGTGTTTATCCCTCTAAAATGAACAGCTTTTCTCATGGCTCTAGAAAATGTCATGGCCAAGGCTGCCAAAGGCTATAGAGAGAAACGGCTATTCTGCTATATAGCGCTTAGTTATGGACTAATCTTTCCTCCTTCGTTACTCTGCTGTGAGATTTACTTCTGAACGTGCATAGGGCTGAGGTGTTTGAGTTATTATTTTTCAACGTTTAGAATTTTTGAAGGGGAAGAATGCCCACATTTTGGAAAACTGGAGGTCTTCTTACATATTTGTTTCCAGCGATTTTTAAACCTTTCCGGGATGGGTGAAAACCAATTCTAGGGATTCGATACTGGCTCCTGGAACTGTAACATTTCCAGGAGCCCAACTTTTCTCCATTGTAGCTGGATCTCAGATATTTGATGTCTGTGCCTGAGGATGGTTTAAGTATCCAATGTTTATTTGCAAGGGAGGAGGATGGGGGGGGGGGACTGAGATGACTCCACCTCCCGTGACCTCCTGACTCCTCGGCCTCAGCTAGACTGGTAGAGGAAAAGCGATTTATATGTGTTGTATATGCGATATAACATTGTGCCACCAGAGGACGATGTGGAGTCCCATTTTTGTCTACCTGTTTTCCCTGTTTAAATTTACAACACTTTAAATTGAAACGCTTCTTTGATGTGTCTAGATCCAGCCCTCCTCTCATTAACTGCCTTGCCCATTGCCCCAACAGCTCTGCTGGGCTGTGTACACATTTTACCAGGCATCCCCAAACTTGGCCCTCCAGATGTTTTTGGACTACAACTCCTATGATCCCTAGCTAGCAGGACCAGTGGTCAGGGATGATGGGAATTGTAGTCCCAAAACTTCTGGAGGGCTGAGTTTGGGGATGCCTGCACTATACCTTTAAAGCACAAAGCACATTCTTTCCCTCATGGAATTCTGGGCACTGTAATTTACCCCTCACAGAGTTCTAATTCCTATCAACCCTTAACAAACTACAGTGCCCAGAATTCTTTGACTGGGGTGTTTCGCAATGTACTTTAAAGGTGCAGTGGGGACACTGCCTTAGTTTCTAGCCACCCCCGTTTCTGAGATTGTACAACAATAAGGTGTCATTATGGTTATTTCCATGGGTGTAGCCAAGCGGGGACAGGGGGGGCAGCTGCCCTTCCCAAATCAATGAAAATCTGAGGTCCTGCCCTCCCCAACAAAAATCCTGGCTACGCCCATGGCTATTTCTTCATTAATGATTGCCCAGTGAGATGGTACATACTGAAATCAGCATGCAGCCTGCCCCATGAAACAACAACCATATATATATATATATATATATATATATATATATGAGAAGATACTCTAATGATTATGTTAGCTTTCAGCAAACTCCAGGAAGCTCTTATGAGCCCTTTTATGGATGCGGATGCCATTAAAATGTTCTCATTCCATTGATTTAGAGCCTGTCTTTTAATGAAAAATGCCATCTTTAACTGTCTTCTCTCTCTATATATATACATACACGTACATATATATCATTATCATTGAAAAGAAAACTACGGACATATTAATGACTTATTTCCATCCTACACTGCCATCTGAAGATTAACTCTGTGAAAAACTATCATTTGTAACCATGTGCCAATGCCTGATTTAATCTTTCATGATGTCTTTTCACCTCCGCCAGGCACCTGTCGGGTCCTTATGACTGCTGGGGATGATGATTCAATAGCTCTGGATGAAGCAAGCAGTGATAACAAAGCGACTGGATATTCTGGCACTGAGGTTTGGGGATCCTATTGCAGATCATAAAATTAAGATGCAAGTAATTAAAGAATCCCTGTGACGGGGTGAGCTCCTGTTGCTCGGTCCCTGCTCCTGCCAACCTAGCAATTCAAAAACATGTCAAAGTGCAAGTAGATAAATAGGTACCGCTCCGGCGGGAAGGTAAACGGCATTTCCGCGTGCTGCTCTGGTTCGCCAGAAGCGGCTTAGTCATGCTGGCCACATGACCAGTAAGCTGTACATTGGCTCCCTTGGCCAGTAAAGTGAGATGAGCGCTGCAACCCCAGAGTCGGCCACGACTGGACCTAATGGTCAGGGGTCCCTTTACCCTTTACCTTAATTAAACAATTGGGAAGGAGTGGGGAACAAGATGTGAATAGTTAAAAGATTGGGTGGGGGGAGTGGAAGCTGAATTTTCAGGAGAACTATGTGAGATAACCCCATATAAAATCAGTTTCACACCCTGCTACTAATAGTGCCATTTCTGACACTGACTTCAAGTGCTTTCATTTCAGCATTCAGCTAGAGTTATATTCCTCTCCACCCTACTCCACATGTCTGTGACATTTTTGCATGTCCTTTTGACATCTGATTCACAGGATAATGTTGGAATACTTTTCTCACTCATGAGAATTATCTGCACGATCCACTGTTAATCTGGAAGTAAGTACCATGGTACTCCATTGGGCTTACTCCCAGATGAGTGTGCATAGGATTGCAGCCTACGTGGAATACTGTGTACAATTCTGCTCATCTCAACTCCAAAAGGCATCTGTTTGACCACTGTCAGAAGAAGATGCTGGATTAGAGGGGCATTGGCGTCACCTAGCAAGCGCTTCTAATGTGCTTGTAACTTATATTGGCCATAGCAACTTCCATGATCTCCAGTGTTTCAATCTCTGCTGCACTGAGAGAAATACTGTAGCAACTCATCTATGACACCAAGAATGCCCCAAACAGTTTCACTGGCTATTTGTTTGAGTCCATGCCAAGCAGCTGACCTTTAAAGCCAAGAGAATACATCTCTCCATATAGTTCCACCTGCCCTTTAAAATCTATGTAAAATCCCTGAGAATGAGCATGAAGGCCTTTTCAGTGATGGCTCTGACATGTAAAGTGCCATGTGAAGAAAATCTAGTCTGAGGCCAAGCCTAGAAACCATCACTGCAAACATTTGCATTTGTCTTCAGTGGGATTGTCGGATTTTGTTGTAGACATGACCTGGCTCTGATAAATTCATTTGACTGTTCTTGGTTTCTATGAACTTCATTGTTTGCATTTCGCTTTTGTGCAACGTGAGCTTGATAATGTAACTGATCAGCATGTAAATGTACTAAACGAAATAACATCCTGAACTGTGAACATTGCATTGCTTTCAGAGTTACATTTGCAATAGCCGCTGAAAATAAATCCACATAAAGATTCATGGCACATAAGTGTAAAAATATGCATTTGTAGACATTAAGAAATGGACGCGGGTGGTGCTGTGGGTAAAACCTCGGCGCCTAGGACTTGCCGATCGCATGGTTGGCGGGGTGCGCTCCCGTCGTTCGGTCCCAGCACCTGCCAACCTAGCAGTTCGAAAGCACGTCAAAGTGCAAGTAGATAAATAGGGACCGCTTACCAGTGGGAAGGTAAACGGCGTTCCATGTGCTGCTCTGGCTCGCCAGATGCAGCTTGTCACATTGGCCATGTGACCCGGAAGTGTCTCTGGACAGTGCTGGCTCCCGGCCTATAGAGTGAGATGAGCGCACAACCCTAGAGTCTGTCAAGACTGGCCCAAACGGGCAGGGGTACCTTTACCTTAGACATTAAGAAAATGCACATCTTTCCCCCCAGTCCTTCACTGGGACACACCAGCTCCCATAAAGGAGTACTGCTCTAGTCATGGTTGTTTTCTAGCCCAAATAAACAGACTGGCTATTATATTCATATAATAAAAGTCCTGGGTTCCTATTTTCACTTTTGATTAATGTTGAAGGATATGTTTGGTTTCCACATATCCTTGCAAAACAAAGCGTTATCTTACTGAGATGGAAAATTATAGGGCTCTCATTGGCCTCCTTTACCAGGTCCAGGAATGGACATAATTACTTTGCCACCTACAGCCAGTCAGCAGGAACGCAATTATCCCAACTCCAGATGCAGAGCAGTTCCAGAAACCCTGCTGAGAAAAGGCAAAGAGCCTAGTAATTAAAGTCATCATTAGATAAAGCAGAGATTACACAGCAGCTATCAAAAGCTCCCGGCTCCCACAACTATCTCAGTCCCATTCAGGCGCTGGTTTCACTCCAAACTCTGCTGGATTTCACCACCTTGATGGCTGCTACCCCCAGGAGTCTATAACCTGAAGCGTATGTAACCTGAAGCGTATGTAACCCGAGGTACCACTGTACTTTTAAAATACCAGACATTATAATTCTACAGCAAACCAAGTTATACATGATGCATTTTATGTCCCTAAAGTGCTTTTTGATATGTAGAGTGCTAAAAATTTCAATTTTCTTTTCAATTTTTCTGGAAAACTTATTTTTTTCTGGTAAATCTCTGCAGCCCCATGACAACTAGCAGTTGGAGAAGAGTACTCTTCATAACAGAGTTGGGTGGAGTGGAGCAAATTCCCTATACTTCCATCTCTGGCTGATGGAACCATGATTGGGGCTCCTAATTTTTGTACAATGGAACATAGGAAGGTACCCTATACCAAGTCAGAGCATTAGCCCATCTAGTTCAGAATTGTCTACACTGACTGGCAGCAGGGCTGTCTTAAGCATATGCGGCACCGGGGTGCAAAGATCTGCCCAGTGCTCCCCCCCCCAGTTGCCCAGTCCCAGGCATGCAGGGGGGCAGAGCCTCAGTGGCTCATTGGCTCAGTCGCCTCCGAACTTGCAGCACAGAGCCCATTGTGGAGCTCTGCCTGACTGGTGGGCTCTTCCCTGAACTCAACTCTCAGGCCCCGGACTCTCGGCCTGGTGTCCCTGAGAGCCCAGTGCCTGGGTGCCCCACACCCCTAGCACCTATGGGTAAGATGGCCCCGACTGGCAGCAGCTCTCCAAGATTTCAGGTAGGAGTATCTCCCAACCCTACCTGGAGATGCCAGGAATTTAACTCAGGACATTCTGCTTGCAAGACAGACACTCAACCACCGACCTATCAGTAAACAATGATGTGAAAATAACTGGTAAATACAGAATGAGCCTTTCATACAGATTACATTCCAGGGAGCAGCTCTCTTAAGCAGCATAAAAATGATTCTCTAGTTAGTTAAAGCGATCAGTAGTAGAATAAAATGATTTAGCTCATTTATGAAAAGGAGATGCCTTGTATCTGAGCAAAACCTTCCCTGCTCCACAACCACTGATTTAATTAAAAAATCAAGAGTCATTTGGGATCTTCTCCTCTCTCTTATTCCTTTCCCATCCCTGATGGCAGTAGAATTTATTTATTTTAATGGAAAAGCGTGAGAGCACTAATAGAACATTTAGAAAATGTTTTTCACCTCAGTAGCAATTAGCAATCTAGAAAGTGTTTACACCTGTGAACTTGATTTGTAAGCTGTTCCCTTTGCAGAGGTTTCCTGTAGCAAGTATCTTGAACCTTTTCACGCCCAGGATCCACTTTTAATCCAAACATAAATTTGGGGACCTAGTTCTCAAACAGTTATGGTATATTTGCATGGTGGTAGTGCTCCTTTTGCAACCATCCCCACCTGTGGGTCCCAACCCACCTGTTGAAGACCAGTACCCTATAGTATATGTTTGTGTGTGCTTGAGTGCATATATACTCAGATCATATCATGTGATCTACCATTCGTTCCCATCAACCACTAGATAATACTATACAATCCAGCTTTACTTAGTACCTCACCTAAGATTAATCCCTGGCTTTGCAAAGCTGAAAGACTGCAATGGTTCATAACAACAACAACAACAACAACTTTTTTGTACCCCGCCCATCTGATTGGCTTGCCCCCGCCACTCTGGGTGGCTTCCAGCATATGTAACAACATAGTAAAACATTAGACCTTAAAAAGCTTAAAAATACAGTGGAACCTCAGTTTTCGAACATTGCAGAAGCCAAACAATTCAAAATCCAAATGCCAAAAACCCGGAAGTAATTGCTTCCATTTTCGAATGTGCCTCAGAAGTCGAACGGTTTCTGAGGCACGTTTATCCATTTTTTTCAATGGATTTTGTCGACTGCCTATTGATCCTTGGCTTTCAAATGTTTCAGAAGTTGAACAGCCTTCCGGAACACATTACGTTCGAAAACCAAGGTTCCACTGTACAGGGCTGCCTTCAGATGTTTCCTAAATGTTATATAATTGCTCATCTCCTTAACATCTGATGGGAGGGCATTCAACAGGGTGGGTGCCACTACCAAGAAGGCCCTCTGTTTCTTTCCCTGTAGTTTCACTTCTCTCAGTGTGGGAACTGCCAGAAGGCCCTCAGTGCTGGATCTCATTGTTTGCGCTGAATGATAGGGTGGAGATGCTCCTTCAGGTTTACAGGTAAAGGTAAAAAAGGTATACAGGTATACAGAGTCAAGGCCATTTCAGGCTTTGAAGGTCAGCACCAACATTTCGAATTGTGCTCAGAAACGTACTGGGAGCCAATGTGGTTTTGGTGGCTGCTCCTAGTCACCAGTCTAGCTGGCGCATTCTGGATTAATTGTAGTTTCTGAGCTCTCTGCCTACCCCAGGAATCTGTGTCTTTTGTTTAAGGAATGGGATAGATTTGGGTTACAAAGCCACAGAAGCTTACATTTCTTCTTTAATTCAGAAATTCAGATGTGTTGCATGCTATCTGTAGTACAGTCTGCAATTTCCAACATGGAACTGTGGCTACTTCCAGATTGTCACTATTCTGGGATCACAAACCAGTAAATTCAGGTTGCGATGTTAAAGTTGGCTTGAGCTCTTACACGACAAACCTGCTTGCCTCCCAAACTGGACTAGCAGGACTCGAGAGCAGGCAGGTGGAGTGGTAGTACTGCAAATCACATAGTGCTCTGGAGCATTTAAAACAGTGTTGGGGAAACACATCAGATGTTGTTTGATTGCACCTTCCATCATCCCTGGAGCATGGGCTGTGGTAGCTCGGCCTGGTGAGAGTTGCTGACAGGAATCTAATAAAATCCTGAAAAGTCTGCCCTGAGAAGAAATGTGTATTTTTGGGTGTGCTATTGCTATAACCATAGAGGCCAGCTCCTAGGGGCTGAGGGAACTTTGTCCCCCAACAAAATATTTGAGGGGGTTGTCCCCCCCCCAGTTAATGGGCACTGCAATTCAAATGGCATGTGTGCACTGTGTCATGTGGGGGCTTACCTGGCCCTCCCAAATATTTTATTCAAGTTGGCACTCCCGGATGTAACTATCCATTTTTCTTGTTTGATAGGCTGCTCCTGATGCTTCTTGCTTTTCAGTTGACTCAGAAATTGTGGTGCCAAAAGCCTTCCAATCAGTAGTAGCTGCTCTTAGTCATCTGACTCCAATTCTTCCCACCCCCTAAGTAGTATTCTGTTGACAAGTACCATTTTTCAAGGACTGCTACACTAGTAACCTTTACAGCTGGCTTTTCATCTCCCACCTTGGAAGCTTACCTAGCATACCGGTAAGTACCGGTAGTCTACTTAAAACTTTTCAATTCTGTACTTTCAGCTCCAAAGAAATTACAAGGTGGCTGACAACAATTATTATTTTTGTTTAAAAAAATCCATTTTTAATTAAAAACACATATACAACATAATAAAAATATCTACATTTTCAAAACATCATCAAGTAGCACAGCAGGACTTAAAGTATAATAACAAGCAATTGAATTATTTAGTTTTCCAACTTCAGTAAAATAGTATTGTGTTCTCATGACTGGCGACAAAACAGACTCTCTGGACATCTTCAGTCAAGGAGTTCCAGGAAGCCTGGGCATCTTGGCAGAGAAAGTACTACCAAATGCATTCACCTTCACTGGTGGTGTTGAAACAGGAATGAGAACCTCCCCTTGGATCATTTGGATGGGCAAGATTATGAAGGAGGATGTAATCCTGGTCCCAAACTATTTAGGTTGCCAGCATGCTGAACTGGATTGAGATTAAGAAGAACCCTGCAGGATCCGGCCATTTAGCCCAGCATCCTGTCTCTCCCACACCAGATGCCCACGGAAAGCTCAAAGCGGGACATGGGTGCAATAGCCTCTCCCACTCATGATTTCCAGCAACTGATATTCAAAGGCATACTGCCTCTAATATTGAACCTACTATGACCATCCTAGCTAGTAGGCTTCTCCTTCTTTGTCTGATTCCCTTCTAAAGCCATCCATGTTGGTGGCCATCACCACATCCTGGGGTAGGAAAACCCACAGTTTAACTACACGCTGTGAAGAAGTACTTCCTTTCCTCTGCCCTGAATCTTCCAACATTCAGCTTCACTGGATGACCCTGGGCTCAGGAACATCCTACTGTAGGAGCTAATGAAGCCAGCATAGCAGTGGAGCTACATGAATTGAAAAATACGAAAACCCCCAAACCCAGCCCCAGTTAAAACTCTCTGCTGCAATTTACACCAATTCAGTTCCCAAACACTTTACGAAGGCAGTTTCACATAAGCGGTGTTGCAGTAATTCAGTCTGGATATGATCACAAAAATATTTCCCAGGAGGAAATGTGGCCCTAAGGCCGAGAAATATTCCCCACACATGATTTGCATCTGTCTTCTGCTGGAAAAGTCACAACTGGCGTACCAGCCTAAGTTAGCCCTGCAGCTACCTGGATATGCAGGAGCCGTGGGAATTTCAGAACTCCCAAACAGTGAGTCTGCTTCTTCAAAGAGAACACAACCACATCTGGAGGAGGCTGTATGCTGCCCCCTAGAGTCATCCTCCAACTGACCAAAAGTTCAAAGAACAGGCAGAGAAAATGCAAGTATTTCCATATCCATTCATAACAAATGCTATTAGTAAATCTGTAAATGCTATTAGGATTTGGATGGCTCCCCCTCCCCCTCCCACCACCACCGCAGGTTTGACAGGCAAGATAGTTCTAAAGTTCATGTATACTATAGCCATAATTTTATAATTATGTAAGAAAACTGTTACATAAGCCGAATCACTTATTGACATAGCTTCTAAAGAGGGAATAAATTACTTTACCCTTCACAGTTACTCTTACAAATTTGAATCTAGCACTTCAGCAGATGAGCAGATGGAAGGAACTGATGTTTTGGGCCTGAATTGCCATAAATTGAGTTAGAATTGCTTCCACTGCACACATTTCTTTAACACATAGCAACTAGCTTAGGTGGCTTTTAAAAAAGGACCCAACAAATTCACAGGACGTAAAGCTATCCATTGCTATTAGACATGAACCTCCATAGTTAGCAGAGGAAAATGATGGAGCAGCCAAAACATGGTGGAGGGCTGAGGTCTTCATGTCCACTCCTCGTTGTGGGCTTCCTGGGACTGATCTGGCTGGCTACTGTGGAAAACATCAAGTTACTGCTGTAGATGGATCCTTGACCTCGAACGGAAGCATATCACACCATCAGACATTGCACAAAAGCAGAGGAAATGCTTTTCCTGCTTCCCAAGAGCTCATGTTCCCATGCAGCATGCTATCATAAAGCAAGCAGATGCCATTGCAATTTCAGACTCTTCATATGTGGCAATATAGGATATGTGTGTGTAAAGTTTTTCTTCTCTACATGCATATTATGAAAATGCTGTAATGTGTGAAGTGGACCTGAAAAATCTGCTGTAGTTGCATGACTTCGTGCCTTTTCATATTGCAACCACAACAGAGTGGTGGATATCGTTTCGACCTCAAGCACTTATTCCAGTGAATAACTCTGTTCCTTTTAGCACTATTTCATGCATTTGTTCAGCACGCAACTCAAAGGTCGATGTAGATCTGCTACAGTGGATCTTCCCACTAAAGGGAAGTGTCCTCTTGGTGACAGATCTCACCCAGCAGAGCCAGGGGGTGGCTTTGTTTTGCCTCAGTTAGTCAGATTTTAAAATAGATTTCTCTGCAGAAGTAGATAGGAAAGGGCATATGAGGACTCCACATTATTACCACACAAGACGAAAAGATAGCTGAATAGAGTCTCTGCCCTGCAAGTTTCCCCCCAAAATTACATCATTAAGAGTTATCTTAATTATTGTGTTGTCCAGTCAGTTCGGTTCTTGTTTTCCTATGAGTGAGCTGTTGTCACTGACAAATGTTAAATAAAGGTAGATGAGTAATTTATACTGCCTTGGGCTTCTGACTTTTCCCAAAAATTTAACACTCTTCAGCATACCTTTTGGGTGGCTTACCCTTTGTGGCCCTTTCAGATCTGCATACTATACACTAGTCTTCCATGCTAGGCCTCTCCTCTTTAGGAGAATGCTGGGCAGGCCGGAGGCCTGGGCAGGGTGGGTTGTCCTCTTATATACCTGCTGGGATTGACAAGGCATCTGACCCTCCCCTGAATCTCATAGCTCTCCTGTAGCTGCCTCTGATTAGTTATCATTTAACTCTTGGGGGAAATAATTAGCATCACACATCATGTGCATGGAAGTTGCCAAACCAAGTAACCAACTAGAAGGATTACTGTTAATAGCACCAGCTTTCCTATAACTTGATATTGCTGGCTAGTTTTGATGAACTGCAAAAGCATTTTTAGTTTGCTTTCTGTTACCACCCTGGAACTTTACTTTATTAGTGCCACTTTGTTTTGTATGATTCCTTGCAAACGAAGGAAAACAACTTTTCTGCTTGTATATGTTGATAATATAATTTTGGTTACTGAGGACAAACAAGATTGTACAAAAACAAGATTGGGTGCAGGCCTGGCCAAGACATAGGCGTCCTGACTATGAGAAAGGTTGCTTGCTTGATTAACAGCTGTTGGGAACTTCAAAGTCCTGGCTCTCCCTTCTTATGGTCTTTGTACTGGACCTGGAGACTCCAGTAGAGAGCATTCCATGTCAAGAAGGAGGGCAAGTGGGCACTCTATCAAATGACAGGGCAGGAATTACATGGAGCAGGGCCTTTTCACTGGTGGTGCTCATTGTATGCCTCACTCTTCCCAGACCTGCTCTCTTTGGCCTGTATTTTGGAGCTTTATAATTTAGGAAGACTTTGGAAGAACTGGTTGACAAGTCTTATCAGTTGCTGACGTATGAGTGGATTTTATTTGCTGCTATTCTATGCTTCTGGTGCACCAGGGTTTACACCAGCGTAATAAAGTTGGCCAGGATGCCAGAAGGGATACAATTTATGAGCTTTCTCCATTATCTGCAAAGCAGGGGGTGTTCAGTCAACAGTGCAAAGGCTGAGCTGAAGCATTCCCTGCTGGTTATCTGCTTTCAGCAATAGGGGTCGCTGTTTGGTAGTAGTACCCAATTGGTTAGTTGCCAGATTCTAGAGCTCCCTATTGGTGGCTCTTAGGTAATTCACAAAATACAGAGTCCATTCATAAAAACAGTGTACATTCATTTTTATTTTTTTAAATAATATTTTATTTTTTACCAACCACCAAAACACAAATTATTTGTGCTTCCTAATTTTTTTACAGTTTTGTTTTTCTCTTGATATATGATGCCTTTTCTGTTCTGACCAGAAATTTAATTTTAAAGGTCTTTTTACAGACAAGGTTGGACCCTACTTTTCCATTCAAGGCAAACAATGTATATATTTTGTAATGCGGTGTTGCCAGAGATTATCCTATATATTAATAGTGAACTCATTCTCTCTGTGGGGTCCTCCTTATCTAGTCAAAATGGAACCATTCATTCACAAAAGAGAGGTATGGGGGAAATCTTATGAGTATGGAAGCCTCCATGAATATAAAGGAAGGCTGAGCATGCTCAATAGTCGTGTTTCTGCACACATTCCCTTTAATCATATACTGGCAGGGACTGGACTGAAGGGGACGAGATTTAGGAGGAATGGTGGAAGGCAGTGGTTTGAGGAATTACAGCAGTGGTTTGAGGAAGGTGAACCTCAGAGAAAGGCGAACAGAAGAGTTGGGAGGTGTTGGGAAAAGAGAAAGCAGAGACAGCGACAGAGCAGCCAGCTGACATGTTATCACTGGAGAGTATATCTGACCCCCTTTCTCCCACAACCCAACGTTCATTGAGAGTGTAAGAGCAAAGGACTCATAGACAATTAGCCCCTGGAAGCCACTGTAAGGGGAAGGGCTGTTGTTAGAAAGGGAGGGGGAGGAGCTCAGCTGGAGCGACGCCATTAACGGGAGGCAGACTGCATTCCTTTGTTTCTCGCTGTGATTGAATAAACTCATTAGTAAAAACTCTTCTCTCGCCCCCCTCTGTTTCTTGCTGCCACCGGGGGAGGGATAGAATTCCCTGAAGCCTGACATATACTCAGTTCTGGAAAGAGCTTAATGTATAGGTTTTTACCAGCAACTTTTCCTGATATTGAGGATACAACCACATGGTCTCTGGCCTCAGAAAGGTTATTCAGGCCTCAGGTGAACACAGGATGCCCTGATAAATCTATAAACAAAATATTAACTGGTGGGCTACACTACTTGCAAAGTTTTTTACTTTTATTAATGATTTTCGTAAAATCATATCTGATTGGGAATCTAGTATTGTTATTGCACCCATTCCTTAGAAAGTTGCCAAGAGTGATCCCAAGAATTATTGCCCTATACAATTTTTGGTTGTGCAGACCTGGGCAGACCACTCAAATATTACTGTGGATTTTGCAAGCTGGATTTTGTAAAGGGAAGCTTCAATTGTAGGGTTGCCATGTGTCCTCTTTTTCCAGGACATGTCCTCTTTTTCAGGGATAAAGTGTGAGACAAATTGCATTTATTTGCTTTGAACGGCTGTCATAGCATCACAGCGTCCTCTTTTTTGCTCTTCAAAACATGGCAACCCTATATTTTTCTGCCCTTGTAGGAGAGTTTCATACCATTTGTATTTAGAAAACAGTAGGCTACCTGCTAACTAGGCAATTTAAAATCTGCAGTGAAAGAGGCATACCTATTTTATTTTTATTATAGATTTTAGCAGATGTTAGATTGACAAGAATATTTAAGGAAAAGGGACTTGAAAAAACGTCATCAAAATAACAAACAATATTTACTGGCTAGCAAGATATGGCATGAAAGCGTAGAACATGCATACAGAAACAAGCACAAAATTGGTCACTGTAATAAACAAAACTACATTTCAACAGCTTTCTAAGAATTCTGACATATCCAGCCTTTCATTAAAAGAAGTAACTCCAATGATCTCTCTGGGAGAAGAGAGAAAGCTATAAGGAATTAAGACATCAAAAGCCTCCTGAAATTTTCTCTGAACTGGGCTCTAATAGATATATACTTAAAATGCATGAGCTTTGCTTGTAACATCCATCTTGAAAAGGTATATGATAAGCATTTTTAACATGCAATTATTTAATACATGTTATTAAATTATATTTGCTTCATTTTCATGTCTCTTCCCTGATTATGTTAACCTGCTTGAACTTTAGAAATATTTTAGTTTTTATTTCTCGAAGTTACTCTTAAACAACGAACTCTCTGAAGTTCACATAAACACACACCAACATTTCCAGACAATAAGTTTCTACAGGCTGAATCTTCTAAAAGAGGCCACGTGGAACATGTGTACTCTGTATCCAAGGGGCCTCTTTTAAAGGACTCACCCTGTAATAACTAAATACTTGACTTCAAATCATGTTTGAGTTCCCTACCTGTGACTCTCAATATAACTGTTTAGATGATCCAGAAAATATTTCCGCTAAATGTAAATTTCCCTTAATTATATTTTGGGCTCTTAACATATTCATGTTCTCAGTAAAAAAAACACCCGTATTACCGGTATTTTAAAATAATAAAAACAATCTAACTGGTGTGGGTTTTTTTGTTTGAAAAGGATAAAAATTTATTAGGGGTACTAAAGCTGTCATAGTTTCATAAGGGGGAGGTTAAAGGTGCAGAATCATTTAACATTTATCTTTCTCTGCTGGTGGCTTTGGTTAGTTGTGAGGAAAAAGGAATAGAAAGGGAAAACAAAGAAAATCCTTCTCATGGATATCAGGATTTCAACCTATCTGAAATTTCTCTTGCCTGGTAGAAGCAGATGTATGCAACTTGTATTCCCCACACAAGCCCTATTAAAAACAGTCTAAATGTGAGTAGCAGAGTAAATAAATGTGTGGAGTGAATACACATGTGTATTCAACTGCCTAATGTTGTCCACGTCACCCAGAAGATCTCAGCTGCAGATATAGGTAAAGAAGAGTCATTCCGTTGTCTGGAGAGATCACTTCCTGGTTTGCATGGAGAAGCTGTTTTCTAAGGATCCCAGTGACGGAAGAGTGCAGCTTTATTGAGGCACCCCTGGTGTTGAAATTTTGTGTCCCTAACAATTTTGCTCCCAGGGCAACCACCCCTGTGGCCTTCCCCCATGATACACCACTGTGAACACCATATTGCATGTACAGAACCTGTTCATGCACAGAATGAATGTGCAGATGCTCAGCTGCCAAGATGTTGGCCTTGTTTCAGCCCCAGAACATCTGAATAGTACTATGAATGTTGCCACAGTTTTCAAGGTAGAGTCTTGCAATACTGTTAGCACTCTTGTTTAGGCTTACTATACAAAGTATAACTCCTTATGGGTCATTTGCATTCCCCAAAGAGATCTACCCTTTCCTCTTCCTCCGATTTCTCAGAACACAGCAGAGGCTGTCCTTCCCCTCTGGGTGGTTTTATTCAGCTTTCCAAAGTCTAGCGGACTGTTTCATATGAGTGGATATCATTTGCTTCTTAACCCAATTCTCTTTGCCTTACCCAGAAAGGTCTCCCATCCACCTCATTAACACAACGAAAAGGCTCCCTGCTCTGGCTTTAATAATCAACTTTAGATCCCCAATTAGACAGAATAGTCCTGCTTATAGCTGCCCTTGTAGGAACTGAATCAGCAGAGATTTCAACTGCTTCATCCTAACTGCTGCTTAAATATTTGCTTCTTTGATAACAAGGCTTCTTGTAGAAGCTGTGCCAGCCGTTAGATTAGCTTAAGAGTATCCATGTGAAATGCCTTTTAAGAGGGCAGTGGGGTTAACATCTTTCTCCTGACAGAAATCCTGTGCCTTTAATGTCTGCAAGGCAAGCAATAATGTAACAGATCCAAGAAAGCTGAACCTGTTGGATTTATGTCTAGACAGCAGTTGCCAAGAAAGCACAGAGACACAGTTTTGATCATAAGCAGTGGCAGCTCAAGAGTGTATGAAAGTTGTGACATGTAGCAGATTTGAAACAAAAAGATTGTTTTCCATATCTGGTCTGTAGGAACCACAGTGTTTGCTGCTGTTGCGTGGCGATACCCGCCCCCCCCACAGATGAAATAAATAAAGACACCGGAGACCAGAATTAAGGTTGATGGGCGAAAATGGCCACAACTTTATTGATTACAGGTAAGAGCGGTATTGGCTTTTTAGGCATTGGCCCCTAACAGAATAACCGGTCTAACCGGGGAGGGTTAATCACCAACAGGGGGAGCCCCCCAGATGTACATCCGTAGGCGCTCCCCAAGGGGTTACCGCTCGGGAGCGCGCTTTAGGCCCTAGCCTCCGTAGGTTTCGGACGAGGCGACGCCCCCCGGAGTCCTTTAACGAACTACCCTCCAAGCATTGGGGGAGGTGATGGCGCTCCTCCCCCCCGACCTCATTTGCAAAACAATACCCTGGCCAATGCCTAACCGCCAAAACCAGAAAGTTGTGACGTTTGCTACGAGGTAGGCGAAAAAACCAAGTGGCACCAAATTATAGCCAATTAGCCAAATGGAAAAACTCCTACCAGGCCCCTTGCGGCGACCAGCCGAAGCCCATAGCAAAGTCCGGAAGCCTGCCTAAAGGGTGGGTGGGTGGGATATCGCTGAAGCTGCCGAGGAGGAAAAGGGGCGAGCCTAGGCTGCCCCGACCTTAAGTGCCCTCCCGCTAGTCCCGCCCACGGCGCTCGCGATTGGCTGGTGCTGCCAGCAATGAATATGCATGAGGCCATTAAATCCCGCGGGGCTGGTAAAGCCCCGCGATAATGCGGGTGGGGGCGTGCGCCCGCAACCCCCCCCCCTCCGTAGATCGGGAGGGGCTTTGCGTGGCGATACCCGCCCCCCCCACAGATGAAATAAATAAAGACACCGGAGACCAGAATTAAGGTTGATGGGCGAAAATGGCCACAACTTTATTGATTACAGGTAAGAGCGGTATTGGCTTTTTAGGCATTGGCCCCTAACAGAATAACCGGTCTAACCGGGGAGGGTTAATCACCAACAGGGGGAGCCCCCCAGATGTACATCCGTAGGCGCTCCCCAAGGGGTTACCGCTCGGGAGCGCGCTTTAGGCCCTAGCCTCCGTAGGTTTCGGACGAGGCGACGCCCCCCGGAGTCCTTTAACGAACTACCCTCCAAGCATTGGGGGAGGTGATGGCGCTCCTCCCCCCCGACCTCATTTGCAAAACAATACCCTGGCCAATGCCTAACCGCCACACGAGCCCCGCTCGCCGCCAATACCCTCAAACCTGTAACCAATCCCTGATTCCCTGGAAAATGTCAGCCAACCAAATGTCGTTGCCTGCGTCGGAAAGGTGCACGCCATCCTTCCGGTAAAGCGCTTCATTGCTAAACTGGATGCAAGGGTGCTCAATGACTCGCCCACCCATAGCAACCACTCTACGTGCCACCGAGCGCTCCAGGATCCACCTGGCTCTATTCACAGCCAACGGTTTAGCTGCATCCCGCCAGCAACGCCTCTGGAGCAGAGATGACCAGATTAGTGTAAGATTAGGATGTAAAACCCGCAACTCCTCCAAGTCATTGAATATGTTCCACTTCAAGTCCAGACCCTTTGTATAAGCCAGATCGTTCTCGCCCAGCTGAATGACCAACGCATCAGGTGGGCCTTCAGCCGCGATTCTTTTTGATACTACTGGGAAAAATTTGGCCCAGCGCATACCGCGCCGCGCAATCCAGGATACTATGACATTTTTTGGGAGTTGCGAGCCCCCGAGCCAGCCTCTGGCAAATGCGCGTTGCCTTGCCCAATGCACGATACTGTGGCCAACGATCCAGAGGCGCACCAAGCCAACACCTGAAGGAGAGAAAAGGAAAACCGGGTCAGGAAGATCACGGGGAGAATAAAGAGGGGGGTTAACGGGATTTCCGGATGTAACCCCTGTATGCGTTTGACTTCCACCGCCCCAGGTCCATGATCCTCTCGGCCGGTAAACCCATGTGGACGGCGGTGGTTGCCGCCCCGATGCGAAAGGAGTGCGCGGCATACTCCTCTGGTGGGAGTCCAATGGCTGCAATTGTCCTGCGCATAACCCTTGTGAACTGGTGCTTTGACAAGTGAGAGCCATCAGCGTGTATGAAAAAAGGGCCATTTACTTTTGGTCTCAAGCACATAAATTTTTTAGCGTCCTTTACCGGGCACGGGCCGGAATTCTGAGTTGCTTGCAAGCGAATTAAAGCCCCTCTACCAAGTTGATCGGTTTTAGAACTGCGGATTTTTAACATCACCTCATCGCTCCCCAAGGTTACATCCTCCAGCAGGAGACCCTTAATGATGGAAGATGGCTGGTTATCGCACACCACTTCGCCTATGCGCAAGGCGCCAAAAAATGCGAAGGAAAACGCTGTGGAGAATAGCCTCGCTTCGTACTTGGACCAGCAGATCACCCTAAGCTTCTTCCGGATCTGGGTGAGGATGTCGAACGTTATGGGCCTTCTGCTGTCTAAGCTAAGGGGACGGGACCTGCGCCAACCCTCGAGCATCTTTCGGACCACAAAATGAGAACAGGGATCAACAGAGAACAGGGCTTTTGAGAAGAAGGATATTGCTGCCGAATGAATATTGAGGGTTTTTGGGGCCCGCCCGAGGTCACGAAGATGTACCAGGTATTCTATAACCTCGGGCTTCGAAGGTGGCCTGCCTGGCCTCAGCTGCCCCTTCTTTTGGCGAAACGAAGCAAAATCCAACCAAGCCTTATTATACGACCTTAAAGTTGAAGGTGCTATTGCGGACAATACTCCCTTTATAGCTTCTCGTTGCCAATATTCCAGAGGTGCTCCGGAAACGGCTGCGGCAGCTGCTGCGCATCCGGCGCCAATGAGCGAAAGCGATCCATCTGGAAACGAGATAGAGCATCCGCAATGTTATTATCAATGCCTGGAACGAATCGAGCCGATGCGAACAGGTTCAGCCGGAGGCAAGAAAGAACAAAATACCGCAGCAGGGATGCTACTCTGGGTGAACGTGCTGATTGCTTGTTAAGGACCGACACTACAGCTTGGTTGTCTGTCCAAAAACAAATCCTATGATCTCTAAATTGATCAGCCCAAATGTGGATAGCGACCACGATGGGGAAAAATTCTAAGAATGTTAGGTCACGCAGAATGGGTTTTCCTTGCCATGATGCGGGCCAACGTTGCGCACACCACTGACCTCTGAAGTAGACGCCGAATCCCAAGGAACCTGCAGCGTCGGAATGTACCTGGAAATCCGACTGCAAGGCGATGCTGTCTTGCCAGAGTGAAATACCGTTATAGCTTTCCAAAAACTGCCGCCAAACCTGAAGATCTGATTTCACTGCCTTCGAAAGACGAACTCTATGATGAGGAGAACGCAGACCCGCTGCTAATCTCCCCAGCCGCCCGCAGAAGGGTCGACCTGGCGACACGACACGGCATGCGAAATTGAGGTGACCCAACAGAGATTGAATTTGTTTTAAGGTGACCTTCCTTAGGAGCAAAGTCTGATCAATCAGACCTTTTAGGGCAACTAACTTGTCTGCGGGTAGACGGGAAGTTTGGGCTATCGTGTCGAGTTCTATGCCCAGGTAAGTCATTACGTTGACCGGGCCCTCCGTCTTGTCGTTCGCTAAGGGAACGCCCAGCTCCCCAGCCAAGGACTCAAAGGCTTGCAGCAAAGCCCTGCAGTCATTTGCCGTGCTTGAGACCAAAATAAAGTCATCCAGATAATGCCCGACCCCTTCAGCACCGGTTTTTAATTTTAGCGCCCATTCTAAGAAAGTGCTGAATGTTTCAAACGCAGCGCAGGCAATCGAACACCCCATGGGCATCGCCTTGTCTATGAAGAATGCACCCTGAAATTTGAAACCCAACCAACGATAGTCATCTGGGTGAACCGGGAGGAGGCGAAATGCCGACTCGATGTCGCATTTTGCCATAAAGGCACCCTTCCCGAAACCCCTGACTAACTTCACTGCCTGGTCAAAAGAAGCGTACTTCACTTTGCACATTTCTTGGGGAATAGCGTCGTTAACCGAAGCTCCCTTGGGGTACGAGAGGTTGTGTATCATCCGAAATTCACCAGGGGCCTTTTTTGGGACAATGCCAAGGGGAGATATGTGTAACCCTTCAATTGGGGACTCAAGGAACGGACCAGCCACCCTGCCGGCCACAATCTCCTTTTGAATCTTCTTCAAGGCAATGTCTGGCCTCTCTAATACTGACTTTTGATTGGGGGGGGAACCCGAATTGGGGGCAAAGGACACTGGAATTCTAAACCCTTGGGAAAACCCTGCGTCCAGGAGAAAGGCTGCTTGTCTATTAGGGTATTGGTATAACAAGTTTCTAAGGGGTTGGAGCTTGACCGGAGAGAAAGCTAGGTCCAGGGACAAATTAGTAGCGATTTGCTGCTGGCCCTTGGGCCACTCCTGTGGAAGCTGAGGGGGCACCTCGATTTCCTTGCTGGAGATGACCCCTGCCGCCCCGAAAGGGCTGCTGTCTACCTTTGAAGCAGTTAACGGCCGAATGGTTGCCCATACACTTGTCGCATTCATGTGCATACTTACATGAAGCGCGCTGGCAGGCCCCTCTATTGAAATCCCAGCATTGTCTACGACGCTTGGCCTCAACCTTACCGGATTTCGCTTGGTCAAGTGTTTTCTTTTCGATGTTAGGCCCCACATGCTCCATCCAGCAGTTATTGTCCTTCTGATCCCAGCGCGTTGATGACAGCATTGAGGCATTCCTACGGAACTCCTCGTCGTACGAAATGGCAGCCTCATCACCTGCTAGCTCGCGAGCCCTCCTCACATGCGCCAAGTAAGATGCAAGATGCAACCCGCGTTTTGGATAGCCCCCAAGGACTATTCCCATAAATACTTGGTAACCATTGAGCCAATTCTCAAACGTACGCTCAACCCGAGGGGACCTGTATCTTTTCTTACCGTAATACCTCCTTTTCTCTCCTTTCCCCTTTACTTGGACCGGCGGCAGCAATGTAAACATGTCTACGAAATCCCCGTTCAGTATCTTATCCCTTTTTTTCTTGGAAAGGTGGTTTCCCAAAATAAAATCAGTGGGTGAGTGAGTAGAAACTTTTACGTCCTCCACAAGTGCCCCGTCCTTCCACTCAAGAGTGCCATTAAATGTTTTACGGTGCGAGTTGGCCCGCCTCTCGTGGACCCACAAAGGGGCACCTGTCTCCTCGCCCTCCCCCCAATACGTCTCCATGGGGGCATCACTCTCGTCCTCGGAAGAAGAATTACCTGTCTCGTCCTCAGACTCCGATGTGTCCCTCCTCCTGCTCCTTTTGGATACGTGCTTCCTCTTCGCTTTCCGCTTTCCGCCTCGGTCGCTACTTTCTTGAGGTGCCGGACCGGTGGGAGTTGGTGCCGCCTGCTGAGGTGGCAACTCGTCATCCGAAGATGACGCCTCTGAAGGGCACTGTTGGGCTGCAGAATCCTGAAAAACACTGGGGACACCAATAGCCTCCTGGCTAGCGTTAGAGTGAGCGACCCGCGAAGATCTGGCCCTCTGGGTGCTTGCCCTAGACTTCCCTGCGCCGGACCCGGCCTTCCGGGCACCAGACTTAGATTTCTGAGCCCTTGCAGTTTGCAAACGTGTTTGGGGCCGATTGGTGCCCTGGTGCGATGTGCCAGCTACCGCCGACGAGGGCCCTGCCTGGCCCTGTTGGCCGGGGGGAGTGTCAGGTATGTAATCTTGAGATGGTTCCATTATCGAAGTCGTTGAGGCAACCGGGGGATTGCATTGCTCGTAAAATGATTGCAGGGCCGAGAACAGTTGCGCCAGGGCTTGAGGGTTGCAGGGCCCAGCAGGCATTAGGGCGCCGCCTGAAGCGGTTGTTGCTTGAGCTCTCGCCCTATTCGCCATGAGTGCGGCCTGCCCGGATGTGACGAAGTGTGTGTGTAACTGTGTGTTTATAACCCCCCCTTTTTTTTTTTTTTTTTTTATTTCAGTATTATTATAATTATTATTTATTTATTTATTTATTTATTTATTGCTTATTTCTTTGTAAAAGTTTATTTATTTATTTATTTATTTATTTATTTATTTATTTTATTTTGTTCTATTTTGTTTAAAAAAATTTTTTTTTTTTAAATTATTATTATTATTATTATTATTATTATTTAATATATATTTATTTATTTAACTATAATTAAATTCAGCTACATGTGCGTTGTAACTGCAAAAATGCAATGCAAAATGGTGCGGATACGCGCTAGATCCTAGCAGATAAGCTGACTCTAAATTGCAGTGCTAGGCCAAGCAGCCAGGACTAATGGGTGCCCCTTAAAGTTGCCAAATGACAATCCCACGACTAGTGGTTAGGGCGGCGTGATTGCAGCAGCAAACCTAAATTAGAGAAGCACCGAACAGCAGGCGCTCTGGCAAAACCCAAGGGACACTCCTCTCTTCCTTGAGCTACCATACAGCAAGGCAACAACGCTTCTGCAAGCAATAAATCAACTTCACTTATTTGCACCAAAACGCCCGGAAGTCAATGAACTAAGCCACCTAAACAAGCCACTGATAATCCCCTTAAGAGGCTGGGCGAAGCCTAGTTGTACAGCCGGCAGTTCGATCACAGCGAAGAAAACAAAGAAACAACTGAGTAATTTAGCAAACCATGATATATCTATATATCTATATATATATATATATATTTTCTTTTAATTTATTTATTATTATTTATTTATTATTATTTTATTTTTATTTTTATTTTTTTTTTTTATTTTTTTTTTTTTTTTTTGCGAAGCCGGCGAGCCGGCAGTGAGGACGCCTGCAGCGAGGTTATGCCTCGCCTAAAATGGCCGCCGCTGGGACCACGTGGCCAAGGCAAAATGGCTCCCGACTCCCCTTTGTTGCCCAGGCAACCGTGGACGCCCGGCAATAGCTCCGCGCACCGTTTGAGTTAGTCAAGCAGGAAGTAAGAACGCTAAATTAACTAAATTAGAGTCAAGCAGGAAGTAAGACACTACAATAGAGCTAGCAGTCAATACGGCCCACCGCCGGAGCGACCGCGGCAGCGTGTTCCCTGCCCCAAAGCGGTTGCGGCACCACCGCCAAACAGCTGATCCTCCCGCCTACCAGCTGATCCCCCCCCCGGCTCCCCGAAGGCTGCTGGCTGCTGCAGCGCTCCTAAGCTGCAAGCGGCACCCCCCGATCACCTGCTGTGAGCGCTGAGGCAGCTCACGCGAAAACGCTTCTTCCAGGCAAAAGGTACCAGGTGCGGCTGGGGAACGAAGGAGCGCGCGATCTCCAGGGGCGCCAGCGACGATCCTGCGTTGCACGTTGCAGGGGGTGTCCCAAAGGCTAGAGAGCCAGAGGAAGGGAAAGGCCGGGCTGGTTAGAGAGAGGTCCGAGAGCGCTAAGGCTGAACGCTGAAGCTGAAGCTAATATCGCTGAAGCTGCCGAGGAGGAAAAGGGGCGAGCCTAGGCTGCCCCGACCTTAAGTGCCCTCCCGCTAGTCCCGCCCACGGCGCTCGCGATTGGCTGGTGCTGCCAGCAATGAATATGCATGAGGCCATTAAATCCCGCGGGGCTGGTAAAGCCCCGCGATAATGCGGGTGGGGGCGTGCGCCCGCAACCCCCCCCCCTCCGTAGATCGGGAGGGGCTTTATAATAATGTCAACAAAATGTTGGATAAGTTATTGCTGAGGCTGCAGGCAGGGCTGGCCCAGGATGTTTCACCAGTTGAGGGAAAACAGAGAATGCCACCCTCACCTTCATCTCTACAGCTCTGCCTCCTCCTCCTCCTCTGCAGCTGCTGCCACCTGAGGTGACTGGACGTTGCCTGGGGAAGCCCCAGCGCATTGAAGGTCGCTGGGGAATAAATGAAGACCAGACAGGAACAGGCAGTGGCAGGTGGCACTGGTGGCCAACAAGCACAGAAGATGGTGAGCAGGATGCTTCTCGGATTCTGTATCGGCCATCTGAGGCAAGGGCCTCATCATGCCTCTTGGCTAGCCTGGCCCTGGCTGCAGGCAGTTGTATACACAATATCAGGGTGTTTCCTGCTTGGCAGGGGGTTGGACTCGATGGCCCTTGTGGTCTCTTCCAGCTCTATGATTCTATGATTCTAAGGGGGGAAAAGTTTTGGAGTAGAACGGAGGCCAGCTTGGCCCTGTGGCTGTGGGTGCCCGGGGCTGTGGGCGCCATGCAGAATGCATGGCACTGGCACCAAAATTTGTGGATGCCCAGCCCCTTCATGGGGAATTTAGTGGGTGCTCAGGCACCCAGGGCTCCAGAGAATTGGCACCTATGCAGCCTTCAGAGAACACCATAAGCTGTTTTTAAATGTATTTTTGCAATGTGTGTTCCTGGGTGGATTTGTACACCTATCTCCTTAAAAATCTGTCTGGAAATGGGATGGGGTGGACTTAGTCCCATCCCCTCTGAACATTTCAATGGGTTTATCCATCCCTACCTGGGACATCCCCTTCATGGATCACTGCCTTGCCGTGGCGAAGGGGCTTGAAGAACTCAGAGAAGCTATGAACTATGCCGAGCAGGGCACCCAAGATGAACAGGTCATAGTGGAGAGTTTTGACCAAACGTGATCCACCTGGAGGAGGAACCGGCAAGCCACTCCAGTATCCCTGCCAAGAAAACTCCATGGACAAAGACAACAGGCATATAAAAGTTATGACGCTGGAAGATGAGCCCCTCAGGTCGGAAGGCGTCCAACATGCTACTGGGGAAGAGCGGAGGGCAAGTACAAGTAGATCCAGAGCTGATGAAGCGGCTGGGCCAAAGCCGAAAGGACGCTCAGTTGCGGATATGCCTGGAAGCGAAAGGAAAGTCCAATGCTGTAAAGAAAAATATTGCATAGGAACCTGGAATGTAAGAACCATGAACATGGGTAAGTTGGAGGTGGTCAAAAATGAGATGGCAAGAATAAATATTGACATCCTGGGCATCAGTGAACTAAAATGGACGGGAATGGGTGAATTCAGTTCGGATGACCATCATATCTACTACTGTGGGCAAGAAACCCGTAAAAGAAATGGAGTGGCCCTCATAGTCAACAAAAGAGTGGCAAAAGCTGTACTGGGATGCAATCTCAAAAATGATAGAATGATCTCGATACGAATCCAAGGCAGACCTTTTAACATCACAGTAATCCAAGTTTATGCACCAACTACTGGTGCTGAAGAAACTGAAAATGACCAATTCTATGAAGACTTACAACACCTTATAGAAGTGACACCAAAGAAGGATGTTCTTCTCATTATAGGGGATTGGAATGCTAAAGTAGGGAGTCAAGAGATAAAAGGAACAACTGGCAAGTTTGGCCTTGGAGATCAAAACGAAGCAGGGCAAAGGCTAATAGAGTTCTGTCAAGAGAACAAGCTGGTCATCACAAACACGCTTTTCCAACAACACAAGAGACGACTCTACACATGGACATCACCAGATGGGCAGCATCGAAATCAGATTGATTATATTCTCTGCAGCCAAAGATGGAGAAGCTCTATACAGTCAGCAAAAACAAGACCTGGAGCTGACTGTGGCTCAGATCATCAGCTTCTTATAGCAAAATTCAAGCTTAAACTGAAGAAAGTAGGAAAAACCACTGGGCCGGTAAGATACAATCTAAGTCAAATCCCTTATGAATACACAGTGGAAGTGAGGAACAGGTTTAAGGATTTAGATTTGGTGGACAGAGTGCCTGAAGAACTATGGATGGAGGCTCGTAACATTATACAGGAGGCAGCAACGAAAACCATCCCAATGAAAAGGAAATGCAAGAAAGCAAAGTGGCTGTCCAATGAGGCCTTACAAATAGCGGGGGAGAGAAGGCAAGCAAAATGCAAGGGAGATTGTGAAACATACAGGAAATTGAATGCAGATTTCCAAAGAATAGCAAGGAGAGACAAGAAGACCTTCTTAAACAAGCAATGCAAAGAAATAGAGGAAAGCAATAGAATGGGAAGAACCAGAGATCTGTTCAAGAAAATTGGAGATATGAAAGGAACATTTTGTACAAAGATTTCCATAATAAAGGACAAAAGTGGAAAGGACCTAACAGAAGCAGAAGACATCAAGAAGAGGTGGCAAGAATACACAGAGGAATTATACCAGAAAGAAACGGATGTCTCATATACCCCAGGTAGTGTGGTTGCTGACCTTGAGCCAGACATCCTGGAGAGTGAAGTCAAATGGGCCTTAGAAAGCACTGCAAATAACAAGGCCAGTGGAAGTGATGGTATTCCAGCTGAACTATTTAAAATTTTAAAAGATGATGCTGTTAAGGTGCTACACTCAATATGCCAGCAAGTTTGGAAAACTCAGCAGTGGCCAGAAGATTGGAGAAGATCAGTCTACATCCCAATCCCAAAGAAGGGCAGTGCCAAAGAATGCTCCAACTATCGCACAATTGCACTAATTTCTCGCGCTAGCAAGGTTATGCTTAAAATTCTACAAGGAAGGCTCAAGCAGTATGTGGACCGAGAACTCCCAGAAGTGCAAGCTGGATTTAGAAGAGGCAGAGGAACCAGAGACCAAATTGCAAACATGCGCTGGATTATGGAGAAAGCTAGAGAGTTCCAGAAAGACATTTACTTCTGCTTCATTGACTATGCAAAAGCCTTTGACTGTGTCGACCATGGCAAACTATGGCAAGTTCTTAAAGAAATGGGAGTGCCTGATCACCTCATCTGTCTCCTGAGAAATCTCTATGTGGGACAAGAAGCTACAGTTAGAACTGGATATGGAACAACTGACTGGTTCAAAATTGGGAAAGGAGTACGACAAGGCTGCATTTTGTCTCCCTGCTTATTTAACTTATATGCAGAATTCATCATGCGAAAGGCTGGGCTGGATGAATCCCTAGCCGGAATTAAGATTGCCGGAAGAAATATCAACAACCTCAGATATGCAGATGACACAACCTTGATGGCAGAAAGTGAGGAGGAATTAAAGAACCTTTTATTGAGGGTGAAAGAGGAGAGTGCAAAATATGGTCTGAAGCTCAACATCAAAAAAACGAAGATCATGGCTACTGGTCCCATCACCTCCTGGCAAATAGAAGGGGAAGAAATGGAGGCAGTGAGAGATTTTACTTTCTTGGGCTCCATGATCACTGCAGATGGTGACAGCAGCCACGAAATTAAAAGACGCCTGCTTCTTGGGAGAAGGGCAATGACAGGCCTAGACAGCATCTTGAGAAGTAGAGACATCACCTTGCCAACAAAGGTCCGTATAGTTAAAGCTATGGTTTTCCCAGTAGTGATGTATGGAAGTGAGAGCTGGACCATAAAGAAGGCTGATCGCCGAAGAATTGATGCTTTTGAATTATGGTGCTGGAGGAGACTCTTGAGAGTCCCATGGACTGCAAGAAGATCAAACCTCTCCATTCTGAAGGAAATCAGCCCTGAGTGCTCACTGGAAGGACAGATTGTGAAGCTGAGGCTCCAGTACTTTGGCCACCTCATGAGAAGAGAAGACTCCCTGGAGAAGACCCTGATGTTGGGAAAGATGGAGGGCACAAGGAGAAGGGGGCGACAGAGGACGAGATGGTTGGATAGTGTTTGCGAGGTTACCAGCATGAGTCTGACCAAGCTGCGGGGGGCAGTGGAGGACAGGAGTGCCTGGCGTTCTCTGGTCCATGGGGTCACGAAGAGTCGGGCACGACTAAACGACTAAACAACAACAACACCTGGGACATGGGCTGACACCCTTAAGGCTCTTCCATAGAGCTGAACAGAGGGTACCTATCTCCACTACCTAGGACCCATTTAAAAAGACTTTGAGCGGTGCAGAAGAGTGAAACAAACATCAGAGTATATATTACACAGGAGAGATTATACAGCAGAAATGAGATTAGTCTCTTCTTATGTTTTCGGCAGCTAAGTGCTGACCTATATGTGGTCCCTTGTGATGCTTGTGGAGATGCTTGTTTCTGTCTCTTTGTGTTTAATTCTCCTGCATTATGAAGCTTTCCACTCTTTTTGTGGTCATTAGTATATTTTGCGCGTCTTGGAGGTGACCTGAAGCATGTCCTTCGAATGTCTTACAGCACTGTTTGTTCTTGCTGATGTGAGATGAAAGCCACTCTGGAATTTCTAATTTCTGCTTTTGGGATTAAAATGCATCGTGACAAGGCACTACAATGGTGTTAGACATTGTAGTAATGGCTGAATAGAATTCACTTCAACACTCTTATTCTTCCCACTTCATTTAGAATCACAGAATTGACTGCTATAGAGCATGGGTGCTTTTCAGTGGGGGTTTCCTCAGAGCAGACCCACTGCAATTAGTGAACATGACTAAGTTAGGTACATTAATTTCAACAGGTTTTCTCTGAGTAAAACTTAGTTGAATACCACTGCATGCCAGCATCAAGTTAGTACTATATTAGCTTAACTCTTAGTATGGCGGTTAATATTCCATGAATTTTTCTAGTCCTAATTCTGAATTGATTTCTGTATTTCTTTAGTTGTCATTTATTTGATAGTCAGTATTGGTATTGGGACGCAGGTGGCGCTGTGGGTTAAAGCCTCAGCGCCTAGGGCTTGCCGATCGAAAGGTCGGCGGTTCGAATCCCTGCGGCGGGGTGCGCTCCCGTTGCTCGGTCCCAGCGCCTGCCAACCTAGCAGTGCAAGTAGATAAATAGGGACCGCTTACTGGCGGGAAGGTAAACGGCGTTTCCGTGTGCGGCTCTGGCTCGCCAGAGCAGCGATGTCACGCTGGCCACATGACCCGGAAGTGTCTCCGGACAGCGCTGGCCCCCGGCCTCTTGAGTGAGATGGGCGCACAACCCCAGAGTCTGTCAAGACTGGCCCGTATGGGCAGGGGTACCTTTACCTTTACCTTTATTGGTACATATAGTTAGTTAACCAAGCCAAATTTAAAAAATCACCCTATTATGGATACCATGAGCTAAAAAGTAGCTGGCACATGGATTTAATAGAGCAGATAGCATTTCACCAATGAGAAGCAAGGGTGCTTCTGCTAGGTGTCTATTTTTAGGTGGGATTCAAGCACAAACTGGAAAATTCAGATTGCACGGTTATAGTCAAATGGAAGTTCTTGCACATCAAATCCACTTCCTTTCTTGGTTTATTTCTTGCATGTAGTTTTATGGAAATTGTTGCTTTTTGTTGTTAATTGTTGGTGCCTTAGAGATTTGGTGCATCAAAAAGCCAGGTGCAAATATTTCAACAAATAATTAATGTATAACTGTTACAATTCAGCTGCAAACATCTCCCTTCTTGTTCCATCTGAAATTTGCTCCATGGCTGTCCCCCCACTCCCCCCAAACAAGGACCAAAGCTAAAACTATGCTCAAAGTGGCTTACAACATATACAAAATGGCATAACTACAAACATAAAAAGTAGGCATAAACAATAAACAAAACAACAAAAAGTACACAACCTAGATGAAAAAATTCCACATAAATTATAAGATCCGAAATAAAGATGTAAAAAATTAGCAGCAGCAATAGCAGCAACACCCTGCCAACAAACACCCCCAAACAATACCCTCGCTTAATTTTCTTTTCACAGCCTCATCTTTTGCAGCTGGAGTCAGTCAGGGACCTGCTTTCCCAGGCCAGGTAGAGAAAGGTTTCCAAGGCTGGGAGGAGGTCTTCCAGGACTCACAGCCAAGATGCCCTACCATAGGAGGAAAAGGCAGAAACCGATATATGGACTCTGCTTGTAGCTTCTAAGAGAGAGAATAACAGGGCCTTGGTGCAAACTTTCATGTGGACCTGGGAAGAAGATGTTTATAGCTGTCTGCTGAGAGGAAGTTCATTCCTGTGAAGTGGAGATTAAAAACTGAAGCTTTCTACTGAACGCCATGTTTGTTTCAACTATGGTAAATCCCAGATTACAAGAGAAATGGCAATAAGGCAGAGATTTCGCAGAGAACAGATCCAGTAACCTTGCAGCCCATCAAGGAAAGGGGAGGATATAAAAGGATATAATTAATCATTTTAGTTGGCAGCATCTAGACAGACTGCTAAGATTAGACATGAAGCTTCTGTGGGGGCTGGAACACCCTGAGTGGCCTCATCTGCCAAGCAGTTTGCTTTTACTAAATAATCAGAGATGTTAGATCAGTCGATCTTGGACTCTTTGATGCCTTGGGTGGGAGAGCCATCCAAGGACATGACGCCTTCAGGAAACTCTTCAGAGGAACTGGGATGTGTGCATCAGCCACCTCAGCTGGTGAAAGCCCAAGAGGCAGCACCCATGTGGGTGCCCAGCCCACCCTGGCACTTCTGCTGCCGGCAGAGAAGTGGCAGTGGCGCTGGCTTCCTGAGATCTCATGAAAACTTGTCAAAATCCCACCAGAACCTGTTGTTGTCGTTGTTGCTTTGCAGGTGCCACTGCACAACCCAGGTAAGAGAAGTCTCAGCGGGGGGCAGCGGGGCGAGGGGGGGAAGGGCAAGGTGGCACCTTCCCATTTTGTTTCAGGCAACAAACAGGACACACTGCCTCCAGATGCATGACCATCCCCTGGGACGTACCTGTTATTCAGGGGTTGGCAAACTATGGCCCCTGGGCCAGATTAGGCCCACCTGGGTCCTAAATCTGGCCCGCGCCGCGAAGATGGAACCTGCCACGAAGCCAAGACTCCCAGCGATGGCGACGGAAGAGGCTGAGCAGTGGTGGTGGCTCTGCCAATCAAATGCCGCACCTGATTTACCTCAGCGTGGTGCGGGGACATCTCTGCCAATCAAATGCTGTGCCTGGTTTACCTCAGTGGTGTTTGATTGGCAGAGATGTCATCGCGCCACTCTGAGGAAAACCAGGCATGGCGTTTGATTGGCAGAGATGCCGCCACCATTTGGCCTCGGCCTCCTGCCACTGCCACTGCCCTGGTGTTCCTGTGGGCCAGAGAGCAGAGTGGATGAGCTCGCTCTGCCTACCCGCTTCACGAGAAGCAGCGGCAGCGGAGGTGGTGGTGGCAGCCCCTGGGAAGGTAAGCACAGTGCCTTCTTTCTCTAGGCGGAGAGGAAGTCTGTTTCACACCACCACTGCCAGCTCTTTGGTGAATGAGGCAGGCGACAAACCGAGAGGTGGCTAGGGCTGGGTGGGGTGGGGTGGGGGGGAGGACTACTCACCCCCCTTGGTGTGTGCATAGGAATTCATTTTTTAAAAAATAAGAATAAAAAATAGTTTGGTCCTCCACAAGGCCTGAGGGACTGTGGACTGGCCCCCTGCGGAAAAAATTTGCTGACTGCTGCTGTTTTTCATGGCCCAGCAAAATTCAGTGTTTGTATCTTCACTGCAGACATACTAGCAAATCACAGGCTCCCACATGGATGACAAAAACTTTTACTATTAATTCCACCATGCCCTGTGGCAAGATCCATCTGCTCTACTGTCCTGGAACCAGAGAATCCAGTTCTTTGAGGTGTCACCTGCATTGATCTCAAACAGACCTTTAGCAAGGGAAACTTTCCCCACCAATTTATCGCCATTCCAGGAGATGCCACCCTTCCTAAATTAATCGATTGATAAATTAACCACCTCCCACATATGTCCCAAGGTGATGCACAAAATATAATAAAAGCAACTAAAAACCAGTTACAAAACAGCACAAAAATAACAAAGGATAAGTTTTGAAAGAGTACAAAATGGAGACCTATGGAAGAAACCTATCGTTCCAGCTGAGATAGGTATATATATGCAATTGTTTATGAAAAGCACAGGTAGTGGGCACCTGTTGTACCTCAACAGGCATGCTGTTCTACAGAACAGGCACAGCCACAATGAAAGCCCTGTTCTGAGTTACTGTGGAGCATAAATTTATGCATTTCATACAGCTTTAAAAGGCATAGGAGCTCTGATCTGTTAGAAAATACGGATGTGTAGGATGAAGGAACCGTTGAAAGCAATACCTCAAATTTCCCCTTGTAGAGCTCCTGGTTGGTATTTATGTTTTCCTAAAATCTACACCAGGCATAGGCAAACTCGGCCCTCCAAATTTTTGGGACTACAACTCCCATCATCCCTAGCTAACAGTACCAGAGGTCAGGGATGATGAGAGTTGAAGTCCCAAAACATTTGGAGGGCCGAGTTTGCCTATGCCTGATCTGCACTCAAGTAGGATTGAATTGAAATGCCAAGATCATTCATTACACAAATGATAAGCCCTTTCAGGCATTTCTCTGCTGACTGTATTTTGTACATTGTATATCCTTTTAATGTAGTCTTATTGTATTGTTCATATATTAATATTAGAAACCTCAGTGGACTTTTGTTTTGAATGAAGGGAGGTATTTAAATATTTTTTAATTAAAAATAAAAATGGAGTTGGGAAGTAGTTCAGAAATGCTTTTGAGACACTTCTTAAAAAACAGTGGTGTTTCCTTTTCTCTTCGTGACAGTCCAGACCGCTACAGAGGAGCAACACCATTATACATAGCACACATGGTGCAATCTCAACTGTAGCTTTCATCTTGCTTTCAGCCTGGCCTTTATTCAGTGGGCATAATGCTTCCTTTAGCAACAGATGGCTATATCACTGATTCTATAAAAAATATACACAACTGCTGAAGACAAGCGATTCAAAAAAGTCATTTTATTAGATTGATGCTCCTGTTGCATGTGGCACATACAGAGAAAATTAAGACACAAGGTGTGGTGAGGAGCAAGAACAAATTAGTCTATCACTGAACAAAATTTCCCTGCAAAGTTATATACACGCTTGGAAAGTTTAGATCAGTGAATCAGAACATTAAGGTTGAAGTAAAGGGCGTTATTGTTGTTCAGTTGCTGAGCTTTGTTCTCAGTCTAGCTGAACAAAAATGTACAATGGCAATTTATGGACACTTCGGCCACTCGAGGCAATATTGTTTCAAGTCAAAAAGCAAAATGAATCCAAATTATTACTTGAAAGAAACAGTATTGTTTGAGGTGCTAAATGTGAGGTGAAAAGCATTAAAAAATCCTTTAAGAAAGAAGCTAGGCTGCAATCTATGTAATAGTTAGGTCCCATTGAAATCAATAAGCACAAACATGGATGACAATGTGGTTGATTTTGTTGATCAACTGATGGCAACTGAATTTGGCCAGTAACCACTAGACAAGTAATCAGTGTTTTCAAGTCTGGTCACATTGATCATCTACTCGTGCATGAGCAACTGAGTGCTGGATACCAAACACACACACACACCACCACCCCGGAAGCACAAGGGCTGGCCCAAGACATTTTGCTGCCTGGTGGAACAGCAAATGTTGCCTCCATTATACCTCAGTCAAGGTACACAGTACCCAAGGCTAGCCAGCTCAATCTGCTACCTGAGGCAGAAAATCCCACAAAGTAAAATTACAATAACCATACATTAAATAACAAAGAATTTGCTGCCCTTCTGTGACACCTAATGCCAGCTGCCTGAGGCAACTAAAACCTAATGTGAGGGACAGTACCTTTCTTGTCTTTGACGGATCAGATCCAAAATGGTGATTCTTGCATAGAACTTTGCTTCCAAGCATGGATCACCTTTGCTGGATTATATCAGTGTGTGGAAATTCAGAGAAAGCACGCACACCTTAGTTCCTGTTGAAATCAGTGGGATAGTAAATTTTACCAGGGCCACTCAGTTCCACTGATTGCAATTAATGCTAAGTGCACCCAACTTTCTCTAGCTAGTGCTCCTGTCTTTAAAAATTGCTATTGACCTGGATATTTATTATGTGCAATGAAAAACTGATGAGAAATTGTAAACCTTTTATTTGGAATCAGCTGTATTGGAATATTTTAAAAAATTAGGGTAGGATTCACCTAACCAGCCCTGTCAGCAGAAGCCCTGCGTAAGGACTTCTGTTTGCTCTTTGGGGATTTCCCCCATCTCCCCATACACACACAGAATTGGCTTGGGGGGGGTTAGGAGAACCCCCACTACAGCACATAGGAGCCATTCCACCTGGCAAGCTGAAATGCTTGTGCAGATTGAATAACTGGAAGAGTGCAAAGTTGAATTTCACCCTTAGTTGTTATTTCCCCCACCAACAGAACAAAAAGGCTACATCTAAGCCAGATCCTCTCATGCTCTTTCAACCCTGTTGTTGTCCACATTGACTGTTTGTCATTGGCCAGTGCTGCAGAATATGTTACCTGCAGACTGATAATGCTAGGTTTGGGAATATTGTCACCACTACCCTGCCTATTTGATTATTAATGCTTTTCTGATGTTACAAGCAATGGCTGTTACCAGAAGCTATGCCGCAGAGGTTCTCATGTTGTTGAAGGTAACGAATGTGCCAGTCTTTTGCTGAAGTAAATTGAATAGCATCTGACTTTCAGTATTTGCGCTGAAAAAAGCACTTGCTAACACTTCTTGCAATCATGCTGTTTGAGTATGGGAAGGACTATGCAGGTCTGCAGGTCTCCTGAGAAATGGAAACATGGGAAGCTGACGTATACTGAGTCAGACCAATAGTTCTTCTAGTTCAGAACTGGCAGCTGACTGGCATTGGCTCTCCAGGGACATTCCCCGCCTTATCTGGAGATGCCTGCGATTGAGTCTGGGACCTTCTGCATGCAAGAGAGATGCTCTACCTCTGAGCTATGGCCCCAGTATATAAAAAGGCATTTGAGGAGGAGGACAAGGAAGTTCCCAGAGATGCCCATGTTAGTCTTGAATAATCCATATGGATACTGCATGTGGACAATAAGAAATAAGAACACAAGAACTAGAGGAAGTAGCAGAAGAGGAGAAAACTGTCAAAGGCAAACACTTTATAAGCTATGCAGGTCAAAATGGCACTGGACTGAGATTGCCTGCAATGTAGACATGCCATTATTAGCACCCTCCACATCAGCCCAAGATTAGTGCCACATGACACAATCTTGTGATTTTACAAATAAAGGAATTAGCATTGGAAGGAACTATTTATTTTTGAAACATTATCAGAAAATAAGTAACAACTTTCAACATTTCCCCCCAACAGGGGACCCCCCCATTCCCCAAATTCAAGCAATAAGTTAATTTTAAAAATACTCAAAATGTTGCAGCTTTCAGTAATTTTGGCAAATGATTCATCTTTTTTAAGTACTGTATATGACAGACAAAATCAAAATGCTTCTAGAAAAACCTGCTAGACAAAATAGTTTTGCAAATCACAGACTCTCAACAAATATAGCTGTTTTCACTACTCTCACGAAGAAGAAATATGGGTGTGAAATAGATCTAAATAGATCTTTAAAAAAAAAAGAGAGAGAGGAGATAGAGATTTTGTTAAAAATTGCAAAGCTGGGACCAGCTCTAAACTGCAGCAAGAATGAGCTGCACCTTAAGCAACTGCGCTCATGCAAAAGGTTCTCCAGAGAACATAAATACAGAAAAAGTGTTATTTTTTTCCCTGAGGAATTCGTAACTCTGTAAAACACATCAAAGGGCAGGCTGGGTTACACACAGCACAGACTCCATGAACATCACAGTATGAGTAAGAATTTTTTTGTAATGTATCGCTGATCACAATAACAAGGGTTGTTCACATGTCACGAGGAGTCTAATCAAGGCCTTTTCACTTGTCAGTCTCATCCCCTCCAATTTCTTTTCTTAAATCTGCATGGCTATCTGCAGAATGTCAGTGCACCTCCAGACACGCACAAATATCTATTTTACAGGTTATTTTACAGGCCAGTGTTCTGGCCTATGTCACACTCCTCCAACTTTTCCCCCATCCCAGGCAGCCATGTCCAAAAAGTGAAAACCACACAGAACATCACCTTGAGAGACATAAATAACTAAGACAAATATGACCACAGAACAGTTTTGCTGCCTTTGTCATTGTGGGAACAAGTGCCCTCACTGTCTAACGTCCACTTCTCCTTCCATTCAGCCATAGAATCGCTGTGGAATTCCAGACAAGTGGCAAAGAATCAAACGGAAATGAATCGAAAAAGAACTTGGTTGAGTCCCGCTGAATTCACCACTCGATGCATCATGGTGTTGGAGGCGGTTTGGGAGAGGGACAGGAGCCCTGGCTGTCAAAGCTGGCTGCTCGGCCATGCCACTGAGGAAAAGAAAAAGGCAGCAAGTTAGTGAACAAAGTCATAAACAAGCAGGGCATAAAAATGTACTAGCACCACTAATCCAGAGGTGTATGTCAGCTCAGGCAGAGATGGAACTCCAGCACTAGTGGGATGTCCCATTCATTTAAATGGAGGGATGCACAGTTGTACTCTCCATTTAGATGAATGAATATGTCCTTCACGTGCACACATGAGCTTTCACAAAAGAGTCTTAGAGCTGGGCCAACTGTGCATGCGAGCAAATTTCTTCATCACCATCAGCTTTGTCCTCAGCACCATGAGATATAAATCAGTGTCCTTTGAAAAACTCAAGCATTGATTACAAAATGGAAGGGGAAGACTTCCAAGGCACTCAGATGGGGTAACAAAATGGGATAGATAACAAACTGAGCTTGAGCAATCAAAGAGCAATTTTGGATTTTAGTACTACTCTATGTGATACCACGTTCATTGTGGTTGTTCATCATGTTTACAATGATTACGCACATCTAGAAGTATTCCTGCCATCTGCTTGAAATCTAGTGAGATGGATGAAGACAAAAGGAACAGCAAGAGGCAAGAGGAATCGGGGGGGGGGGTCTATGTTAATGGAAAGAAGAAGACAAACAGAAAGAAACAGAAGCTGAAATGCACAAAACTATCAGAACAGGTAGGTAGCCGTGTTGGTCTGCCATAGTCAAAACAAAATAAAAGAAAAGAATTCCTTCCAGTAGCACCTTAAAGACCAACTAAGTTAGTTCTAGGTATGAGCTTTCGTGTGCATGCACTCTTCTTCAGATACATCTGCATGCACACATTTCGTGCATGCACACGAAAGCTCATACCTAGAACTAACTTAGTTGGTCTTTAAGGTGCTACTGGAAGGAATTTTTTTTCTTTTATTTTGTTAAAACTATCAGAAATCAATCATACTGCAAAAAGAGAGAAAATATCCAAAAGAAGAAAACTGACCAACCAAATATCTAAGGGAAAAGAGTCCCATAATTATGATGCAGCAATCGAGAAAGGACATTAGCCGTTGAGAGGATGAGCACATGAATTAGGAGGTTAAACATGTCTAGTCAGAAGTAAATGCCATTGAGTTCAATGTGGCAAACTCCTCCTAGAGATGAAAGGACCTTTCAATTTTGGTTCTCTCAGTTTCTCATTTTTCCAATCTTAAATTTGATTCTCAACATTTCTACAGCGATTTGCAGAAAATTCTTTTCAAAAACCCTCCTGAAAATTATTCAACCCTTTAATGCAAATTTCTCCTAATAAACATATTTTTGTATGCAGCTTTGGCTAACGTATCCTTTTTTTCCAAGCAATTTGTCCTAATATAATGCAGCTTTGTATGTTATTTTCACTAATATATTCATCATTAGGCTCACTGTGACCTAATATAATGCATATTTGTAAACACTGTAAGCACTGCAAAATTCAGATAAGTGTAAATTTCAAAGGATGTCTATGTTTTGGTTCTTACATTGTTTCAGAAAGTGCAGATTTGATCAATTCAGCTTTCAATTTGATTCAATTCAGCAAACTGAATTGAATTCTTCCCTAATTCCTATTTCTACCATCTAGGTAAGTGGGTCTCAGATTCCAGTTTAAGTTAGTATTAGAAGAACAAAGGACAAAAGGAGGCCAATAGAAAGAAATCAAGAATAATAACATAACCTATTCATTTTTTGAACACTGCAATTCAAAGGGGGGTTGGTGCATTGGGAAGGATTCAAGTCAAAGGCAGAAATGGATAAAAAGTAATTGTAAACAGTTTCAAAATATGCCAAAATGAATTTTTTACTCTGGATGTTCACCTCATAAGTGGAAAAGTAACGTAAATTGAGCCTAGAAGAAGAAAGTCTGTCAGATGTTAAATGCCAAATACCAATCTCAAATATTGACAGAGTTCCAACAAATGTTTTAAATTCATTATGTTACCATTTTCTTCCACTATTCATTGTCAAACATGAAAAGCCATTAACATTGCATATCACATACCAAATGCTAAATACAATTGCATACCTGCCAGTTATCAATCAGTAATATGAAATACTGACATTAAATAAATAGCTCTGGGTGTCAGAAACTGAGGATGAATAGCAATAGAAGATGGTTTTGTGAAGAATTTGAAGGGGCATGATTTAAGGCAGGGTAGGATACCTCAGGCCAGGGGGCCAAAAGTAGCCCTCCAGGTCTCTCTCTTCAGCTCTTGAGGCTCTCCCTGGGCAGTGCCCCTACCAGGGAAAGGCTGGGTTAGATAATCCCACAGGTCCAGACATCTTTCTAACATTCCCAAAGCCAGCATATGGGTTAATTGTAGTGTGGCAGTTAAAACCATAAACTACGTGCTGTGGTCTTTTTGGTTCAAATCTCAGCAGAGCCATGAACTCGCTGGATGACCATAGGCAAGTCACCATCTCTGAGCCTCAGTAATCATCTCTTCTGACCTATGATATGGGGATAATAAATAATGCTGGCCTACCACAAAGGGTTATCGTAGGAACTACTGAGATAGTGTTTGTAGAACACTTACAGTATTGGCCTGTTTTTTTTTTTTTAAGTTTGTGTTTATAAGCTGCTTTAGGAGGCCTTTGCCTTGAAATGTGGTATAGTGGCAGAGTGCTGGACTGTGGCCTAGAAGACCAGGATTCGAATCCCTACTCAGTCAGGAAGTGTACTGGGTGACTTTGGGCCAGTCACTGTAACTTAACCTAACCTACCTCACAGGGTTTTAGTGAGGGTCAAATGGGGACAGGGAGACCCGTGTTCACCTTGCTAAGCTCCTTCAAGGGAATGCTGGATGTAACAATAGTAATAATGATAAGGACATTCACTACGCAGGTGCTAGTTTTTAAAATAGTTTTAATTGCATTTAATTTTTAAAAGTACAATGCGCTTTCAGGTGTAGATTAGAAGGATTGCCCTCATCATGTCATTTATTTAAATAATATGAGAAAAAAATATAAAATAACAGCCCTGACATCAGTGAAGGCTGGCCTATGAGGGTGAATGGGGAAATGCCCCACCAACCTCAATTTGCCCTCAGCCAGACCCCACCTGCCTGCCTTCTTTCTTACAAAGAGTAAAACTCTGCCTGTGATTGACTCTGGCTCCACCTACTGTTGACCTCCCCGTGTTCCACCCTACCACTTCCAATGGCCACAAGTCACCGCACCCTGCCATAGCATAGATTGCTTAGATACTATTATGTCTTCCTCATATTAATCATGATTGCTAATGCAATTTTTGTTTGTTTTGTAAACCAGCACTCTGCTGTCAAGCCTTTGATCACCAAACGCATCATGAAAAGTAAGTACAGCCAGCCACAGTCAAGCGTGCAGGATAAGCACATTTTTAGGCACTTTAGATTATAAATTATTGGCAACGTGTCTTCAGGCTATGAAGTGCAATTTTAAGCATGCTACTCTCAGTTCTAAATTCTTGCCTTCTGACCTCTGGTGTTGTGTTAGCATTCAGGCAAGTGTCAAGCTTGTTCTATGAACACACGGCTTGTTCTTGATGTAGAACTAGGTACTTCAAAGATGTATTTGGTATACTATCCGAAGCCCTGTGTTTGAATGCATTAACAGCACTGTTCTCCCACATTTCATGCAAACCCATGAAAGAATTCTAGAACTGTAGAGTTAGAAGGGAGTCCAGGGGTCATCTAGTTTAATCCCCGCAATGCAGGAATGACAGCTAAAGAATCCCTGACAGATGGCCATCAAACCTCTGCTTAACAACCTCCAATGAAGGAGAGTCCATCACCTTCTGATGGAGTCTGTTCCACTGTTGAACAACTCTTACCACCAGAAGGTTCTTCCTAATGTTGAGTCAGAATCTCCTTTGTGTTTTGAGACCCCCAATGCCCCCCTCCCAAAATGAAGACACAGTGACATGGGATTTTAGTTTAAGTTACTGGGCAAAATTTAGGCCACAACTTTATTGAATACAGAATGCGAGTGGTATTGGCTTAGGCATTGGAATCATCCAAACTGTATCAGACTCCCACCCGCATTGTGAGGAATCTGATAAAAAGGGTGAAACACCGCTAGAGGGAGCCCTGCTGATGTGAACCAACTCGAGCTCACCCCCGGTGCCCCTGTGGGGTCCTGGTATGGCCCTAGCCCATACTGCGGGGTTTTAGACAAGACCCAAGCCAACCTCTGATTCCTTTAACGGAATACCCTTGAGCTTGGAGGGGCAGGTGATGGCCGTACCTCCCCGCCTGACACATTGCTGATCCAATGCCTAACCGCCAAACCTTACAAAGTTGTGATGATTGCTACATGGTAGGCGAAAACCAAATGGCTCCGCCAGTCTGCCAGATGGAAAAAATTCCTACCAGGCAAAACAACGTCCATAGCAAGGCCAACACACCAGATAAAGGGGGGTGGGGGTGGGCGGGTGATCCGCTGTGTGAAGGCAAAAAGGTCCAGCAAACATCATGCAGGGGTTAAATAATGTTTCGCAGTCACCCCCCCAAGCCAAGCCATTGGCTTTTGGGACCAAGTGATTGCCAAACAACCAACTGGAGTGGAGCAGGGCGTAGCTCTGCCCACACCCAGGAGGTGGGAGATGCCTGGGGGCCCAAGCGCAACGCGTACCCGCCTTGAAGAGGATCCGATTTCTTCTAACTTGAATCCATTGGTTTGGGTCCTACACTCTGGACTAGGAGAAAACAAGCTTGCTCTGTCATCCATGTGACAACCCTTCAGATATTTGAATATGATGATATATCACCTCTCAGTCTTCTCTTCTCCAGGCTAAACATATATAACTCTTTCAATCTTTCCCCCTAAGGCTTGGTTTCCAGACCTTTGATCATCTTGGTCACTCTCCGGTGCACACGTTTCAGCTTGTCAATATCCTTCTTAAACTGTAGTGCCCAGAACTGGATACAGTACTCCTTGCCTTTCTGGGGCTTAAAGTTTGCTTCATACATTATGTGGCAGCAAAACCAGGTTCTTGCACCCACACTATATTTCCTAAAGCATACGTTCCCCTACAAGCACAATATGTAAAATAGACTGTAAAGAAAGGCACTTGCATCACAGCCCTCTGTTCTGTATCTCTGTCTCTATTAATGGCAGACTTCTACATAAAGGAACATGAATTTCCAAAGGACATTTCTAAACTCCCCCCCCAACCCCCCCCCTCCAGTAACAAAATCAACCTCTCTATCTATTATTCATCACTGATATAGGATGTTTGAATTGTGGTCTGTTTTTAAACAGCGATTCAATTTTTCTCACCAAGTTGCAAGACTAAAGAGAAACATTGGTCTCTTATGATCTTCCTTAGACCTGGCTTTAAAGAAGGCCCAAATAACTCTAGGCCTGCACAAATGAATCCAGAGTGCATTCTGATAACTTCATAGATCCATGTGGTTAGGTTCCAAACCATAGATAAAGGGTGGGCAACTTCAGGCCCTAGGGACCAAATATGGACCTCTGGGCCTCTCTATGTCACCCCTGGGACTCTTCCTAAACCATGACCATTCCTAGGGCAATCATGTTCCACGCTCTTCTCGGGGTCTTTTGCCTGGCTGGAATGTGTCCTTGAATTCTGATGATGCCTCTTCCTTGCCTGGATGGAGAGAGATGCGTGTATAAATGTCTAAGTTACAGCCATTTGCTTTTGTCTCTGGCCCCACCGGCAGCTGGCAGCTGGCCCCTGGAAAGTCTCCTTGGGCTGACAAAGTTCCCCAACTCTTGCCATGCAGAATCAATTTTCCAAGACAGGGGAAAACTGCAAATATGGAACCTGAACATCTGATACCTCGATGCTGGCAGATTATAGAACAAATAAAGCCCTTTAAAAACATCTAAAAACCAATTTTAAGCTCTTTGTGTTTAAAGGGAGCTTGAGACGCTGACAAAATATTGATTCCAACTGTGACAGATTCTCCAGAGAAGTTTCATTGCTCTAAATACACAGATGGAATTGCTTTTGAACAAGCCCTCTAGGGTGTCACCTACACTCATTAAGTACCTGATGTATTATTTTAAACAAATAAATGTCACGGTCCCCAAAGACTGAAATGGCCTTATTAAATTTTAGATCTATTTTATTGTAACGAGCTGATGATAATATGAGTTTGCAATACCAGATACAACCAAATTCATCCTCCGGAAATCTCTGCTAAGCCCTTTCCCCATCAGTGTCTGCAAAAACAAAACAAAAAAAACAAAAACAAAAAACAGGCTGCTGTTGTTGTTGTTTTTATCTCTTTGTTTAATATTTTTGTGTAAAATGATCCTTGTCTGATGGATACCTTGGAATATTTGGAGTGAGACAGCATCACAGGAGAAAAGGAGTGGGATGACTCTGCTACAGGGATCACTGCCTTGGGAGCGCTCAATCCAGGTGCTGGATTTTGCTGTTGGCAGAAATAGATAAAGGGTCATTGGCGGATGAATTATAGGGTACGTTTGTGCTAAAACAAATTAGCACTAAGGGGCTGTTTCAGTTTGTGTATTTAAAGGGCATACCTAAATAGCAGTCTTGAAGAGTGTCAGACACGAAGTCATTGTACATCCAGCCCACATAAACCAGCAGTAGCACTCTCACCAGCTCTACACTGGGGAAACCCAGCCAGATGGGTGGGATACAAATAATAAATTATTATTATTATTACTCTGCAAAATGATGGTGAGACCAGTGCAGGATCATGTAGCCTGCCACCCAAGTTACTGATGCATGCATATTTTCTGCGCTTAACACCACATGCACGACAAATAGAAAGTACAAGCAGTTGCAACCCGAATATCGCTTGAGGAATTATATTTTGGTTTCTCTCCTGGGTAAGGAGTGCAATTTGGCAAAGGTTGTGGCTCAGTGTTACATGCATGCAAAAGGTCCCAGGTTCAGTCCCCAGCAACTCTAGGTAGGGCTGAAAGAGATTGTTCTTTGAAAACCCGGAAAGCTGCTGCCACTCAACATGGAGACCACCATCATGTTTGGCAGGTGTGTGGGGCCATCTAGCTTTCAGTCGCCTGATGTCACAATGATGTCAGGTGATGATTGTTGGGGCTTCAAAGCACCATTCACTGCCCTCTGCAAGCATGGGGAACAGCCATAGCTCAGCAGAAGAGCATCTGGTTGGCATGCAAAAGGTCCCAGGTTCAGTCCCCAGTATCTCCAGGTAAGGTTGGGAATGGCGCCTGCCTGAAACCTTGGAGAACTGCTGCCAGTATTGAGCTAGATGGACCAAAGGTGCAACACAACTTCCTTTGTTCCTGTGATGATCAACTGATATCAGGTGTAGGGCAGGTAAGTTGTGGATTGTACAAATAGCCTGGCAGGTCAGATGGGGAGGCCCGAGGAGGCTAATTGGGATTATGGGCTGGAGATTTCCCATCACTGGTGTACGCAACAGATAGACCAGGGGTCTGACGTGGTATAAAGTAGCTTCTGCAGATAAAGGGCAGGTGAAAGACCACAGAAGGAAGACACTCAGGGCTTTCCCTGCCAATCATAAGAACATAAGAAAATCCCTGCTGGATCAGACTAACAAGCCCATCTAGTCCAGCATCCTGCTCTCAGGTGTCTATAGGAGCATATAAGGAGGACCTGAATGCAACAGCACTTTCCCCAAATGTACTTGCAAGCAACTGGTATTCAATAGCATGCTGCCTCTGAGAGAGGAAGAAAAACATAGTTATAATGGCTAGTAACCCCTGCTAGCTTTATTCTCCATGAATTTGTCTAATCTTCTTGATTAGGCAAGGATTGAACCACCTCCAATGAGTAAAAGAAACTAGGCTTTCAAAAATCCAGAATTCTCTTTCTGCGCCAGTTACTGAAAATAATGGTGAGATTTAGCAACAGCTGCCTCGTACATGCTCATATAAGTGGCCAGATGTTTAGCAATGCCGCACGTGTCAGATGCATGTATAGTTTTATTTTCGGCAAAATTGGAGCTTGCCGTTTTCTGAACAAAATAATGACATATGCTGAACTCAAGGGAACGCTGTTTTCTAGAGATTCATAATTGGTGCCCATCAGTGCTGTAACTGAGCAACCACCAATTGTGCATGAGGGTGTAATGGCCAACGTCTGTAACATCTGGTTCGTATTCTTCTTCATATTCTCAAAGGATCTGTAAGCTCTGCAGTGTTTGGTTTAGTGGTTCGAGGCTTTCACTTATTCATTTATTCACGAATGCTTCCTCACCCAGCATGACGCCCAGAGTTTGCCTTAGCAAAAGCAGATCAAAGAAGTACATTTTGTACTTGAACCTAAAGGTGGAGGCTTGTGATGGTTATTAACACCTGCGAAAGCTCACATTCCCCCCCCCCCCCGAAAGCTCACATTTAAATGAAGTCAAATCCTGCTTTGAGCCTGACTAGGCTCTATGATGCTTCTTGCTCCTCTCCAGGTGGTCTCGCTGCATCATGGGCAGCCTGGTTCTGGTTCCCAAACTACACTTTAAAAAACATGGTTTAGATTCTGGGATATCCTTCCCTCTCCTATATGTGAAGCAGCAGCCATGAGCTGCTTCAGACATATTCTAAAAACTGATCACTTTGACTTGGCCCTCCCTGACCATAAGACTGGACCCAGTTTTATGTACTTGAATCACCTGAATTCCTGTTTTTATAGGCTTTTATGGGCTTGTCTTTTTCTTTGCTTTTGCCTATAATTTTGTTTTAATGATATTGTTTGTTTTTATATTTCACACTGCTTAGAGATTTTGAGAACATTAACTGGTTTATGTATATGCTTTGTAATAACTAAATCCAGCCATACTACATGGAACCTTAATGTGCTGAGATTGAAAACTGGGGAAGCATATTGGAGCTGGAAATGTGTTGAGTGGGGGTAGGGGGGAAACCTGCCTACCTCTTTCCCTTGGAGTCTTGCTAATAGCAGTACAATACACAGATCCAGACAGCCATAGATTATATTTACAGAAGATGCCAGAGCAGGGTGCCATGAAAGGGTGTGTGTGTAATATTCTAGAGCTGTTTTTGGTTGTACTGAATAATCCTATCAGCGTTGCAGAACCTACTGATTTAATGCATCCTTACAAAAGTGGATTAGAGATCACATAAAAATTATTTAGTAGCATCAGAGGCTATCGGATGACATGAATTATCCACCTCTCTTATCGAACAACGTCCCCTGATCTTCACTGTAACAAATTATCAGTTCCAGAGCATACTCTCTACCTTTGCCTGGCCATGTCTATACTTGCTTTTCATGGGCTCAGTCTTCCAGTTAACAAACTTTTCCTGAGCAAACATTAGAAATTTCTGTAATTCATACATTCTGTCTATTTTTAGCCTCTGAATGGAATCCAAGGCTATGGCTTTGGGGACCCCACTAGACCCCTAATGGGGAAGCAAGATTTGTTGGGAGCGCTAATGGCATGAGTCTTTCTATCTGGTGCACAGGTTGCATATATGTGTAAATAAAACCATACATCTTAAAGAAAAGTCTCCATTAACCTTCATGCGTTGGGACCTGCTGGGAGACTGGCTGCACACAACAATACCATGGACTGTGACACTGCCTAAGCTTGCAGCAAGATGCGCTGTGGCTATTGAAATAAGTACCTGCTGGTGACCACATGCTCCTATCCAAAAGAACCCACAGGACACCTGGGTGGCATGTGTTGCACTAGAGAACCATGGTTGAAGCTTTGGAAATGTTGCTTACAGTCTACTGAGAAGCTCAAAGAGATCTGAGCTTAAAAGCAAAAAACAATCTGTGGAAACAGATCCAAAATACTCTCTCTCTCTCTCTCTCTCTCTCTCTCTGTGTGTGTGTGTTTGTCTCCCCACCCCCACACACTCACTCTCATCTGGAGAAAATATTTGGTTCTCTGGGACAACAAGGTAACTTGGTATCTGTGTATCTTGTTTAATGGGAGTTTTTGCTCTTGTTCTTGTTCTTGTTCTGCTTCAGTTAAGGGTTTCCTTTCCCCTTTAGAATATGTTCCAAGCAGTTTCTTGTTTGCTTTGTTTACTTTCCTACCAAAACAAAACAAAACAAAACAAAACAACAGGGAACAAAACTTATTGGTGGATGCATAGCATACATGTACTTGGAAGTACTTGTTCTAGGATCACAGCAGCTTCTTGTCCCTGATGGAATTGCTCAGCTTCAGAACAACAAACAACAAGGGGAGAGAGAGAGCATGGGAGGGAGATGAGGAGGAACATTGGTGTGTTCTCTGCTGAATCTTTTTTTTTTTTAAAGAGTTAACATTAAATTGATAGTGGCAGAGCTAGTGTATCAACCAAATAGACATCTAGACACTGGCATCCTTCTTTGCATCTGTATCTGGCTGTACTTTACGACTACCAAACACAATGACCCCATATCGTAGTAGTCTAGCTGATTACAGGTGAAGTTAGCCAAGCGCCGTGAATTTTCCTGTGTTTTGTCTCAAGGAGACAGTTTATAGGGGGTTCAGTGTCAATCTGTGGTTTCATTGGGTCCTAGATGGATGGTAACCCAGGCTTCATTGCTCTTCCTGTATTCCCTTGCATTGCAGCTAGGAACGTTACTGAGTCATAATTGTGGATTTTTTTGTGCATGGATCCTGCAACTGACTGAGCAACCCCAGATGTCCTGTCTATTGAACATTCACCCTAGTTTGCTGACACAAAACTTACATGGAGGTTAGATTATATCCAGTCTTTACTTTAATATATTTAATATATGCATATAGTTTTACTTCTAACAATTTCTGCTTGCTTTTTATGATTGTTTTAAAAACGTTTTAGCAGTCCTCATTTTTATATGTAAACCACCTTGAGTCCTGTCAGGAAAAAAATTGGGGTATAAATAAACATTATAATAAACATAATAATTCATTCTGATTTGCTCGCTTGGTGGTTATATGACTTTCTATTAACCAATTCTTTATGTTACACTTTTCAGTGCATTTCCTCATCACTTTTCAAACCACAAAATGCCAGGGTGGGCTTTTTGTGGGGTTTTTTTAAAAAGCAGATTTGTTGCACTGGTGCTTTAATTTTGCAAAGCTACATTTCCTGGTATGCACCTGAATCCCTCCCACAAAATACTGTCAGTTGAAGGTGTACCTCCTGCTTCCTTTGCTTCTTTCTCCATTTGGGGCAGCACAATTATTGGTTTGCTTTGTTGCTTAATCTGTTGATGGAAGCCTTTGAAGATGGTATGGAAACGGCAGCTGGTGCAGAATTCAGGGGCCAGGTTGCTGACTGGGTCAAGAGATGGTCTGAACACACAACACCACTCCCGGCACAACTGCATTGGGTACTAATCAATTAGGATAGGAGGGTGGTGCCATAAGAAAGGGCCTGCTCAGTGGAATGCTCTCCCCAGAGAGGCATGCCTGGTGCCATCTCTATCTGTTTGTAGGCACCAAGCAAAACTGTTCTCATTCATCCTGCCTTTGGATCTTAATTTCTATTTATCTTTTAGAAGGTGAGGTTGAATCGGCTCTGCTTTATACACAGTATAGGTGCGTTTTAGGTTCCTTTACACTTGCTTTTAATGTTCATTTTGTAAGCGGCTTTGAGTTCACCTTTCTGAAAAAAGTGATTAAGTAATAATAGTAGGGTATTTCTCCTAGAAGCTGGCCACTAGAGCATCGTGTTCTGCAGATGTTACTGTAGATATCATATTAGATTTTGAACAGTTCTGGAGGCTGCAGATGACTTATGTACTTCTGTTTCAGCAAAGATCAGCTCCATTAACTCCTTCCATTTTACTCAGTTCTCTGCTTTATTCCCAGCTTCAAAGTCTATGGAAGAAGGCACGTTTTGTGCATTGCTCTGAAATTAAAAAGGATTAAAGCTGCACATTTGAGCTGGTTAAAATAAATTGGTCTATTAACAAGGTTCTGTGCAAGTTGAAGCCGGGCCAAAATGCTTAAGGACTGCTGCAGGTTTCTGGAGCCAAAACATGGGTAGGGAAGTGTGCACGAATACAACACAACCACACCAACAGTATCTGTAAACTTAACTCTTACTTTGATAGTATAGCTACAAAGCCTATCATTGGGTAAGGTGTTCTTCAAAATTCACAAGGTACAAGTGCAAGCTTCTCCAAAAATAATCTTGGCCTACAAAACATACATTCAAGTTATTAAATACTTTACATACCTCCTTGAAGGATTTCTTCACCTCTACTAGTGGGTGCCAGTGTGCAATTGGTTTCCGTGGGTAAGCCAGCATTTCGTTCCAGTGGTCTCGGCCTAGTCCCTCAGCATTGTTTGCTACACGGCAAACCCCAATAATCTCATTATGGCCGACTCTGAAACACACATGGAACATGTTTTAGACATGCTTTCTTTTGCCATAGTGACACATTTAAACCCGTCCCTTCTGCTTCTTCCACCCTTCTTGCTGAAGCTACAAATGAGAACAGAATTTTAATACAGCATGCCTCATAGGCAAATCAGACACATGTCTGCAAATGGGATAAGGACTGTCCCTGGTAAATAGGGAGTGTATGCTGTCATTATCAAGACTTATCTCCATGTGAATCTTCAAGCATGAACATGATTTATGCTCCTGTCCCCATCACCAATGGACTTCACAACTTCAGAGGAAGCCAGAGTCATGCTCTTTCCAGAGCCAATTAAATCCTAGGAACATGCCCTGCTGACCCAAAGGGGAAATACTTGAGAAGCAAGAAGTGCAGCTTGATATTTCTAATAACATGACTTGTCTCTTGCACAACCCAGTCACGTAATCAAGTGAGTCACACCATGGAAACTCAAGAACGAGGAAATGGCTCGAATGGGATTTAAGCATTACAGAGATTCCCTCCTACCGGTCGTAATCCATAACAGAGATAAGCAGGCTGACTTGGTCCATGTTCTCTGGAGGGATATCAAAGATTATTGCCTCATTGTAGTTAGGATTAAGTGTGTTTCTTTTAATGGTAGTTTTCTTCTTCTTTAGCCTCCTTCCATCACAGAGCAAGGACACCTTGACGTAAGGATCTGGAGAGCAGGAGAAAGGGAAAATGACAGCATTGATGAAAGGCCTTTTCTCTTCCTCCCAGTATCCATGGGATCCCTGCTGCTCACATGACCAAATGGAATATGGAACATGTGGAAGCAGGAGTTTGTCTGGGTTTGCATGCACCTAGCCTCTGGGCAAAAAGAGCACATGGGATCATGGATTGCCATCACAATCTCACTCCTTCTTCCACATCTTCAGTAGTATCATGTTTGATCATTCAAACACAACTATGGTTAGTTAACAATGAAAACTGTGTGCAAAAAAGGGGATTCAGAACATAACATTACCTTTATGTCATATTATAAACTAATATCCTATAAACTAACAGCAAGCTCATTTTCTGAGTGTGGACCCACATCAAGACAAAGCAGCACTATCCATGCACAGTAACAGAAGAAGAAGAGTTTGGATTTGATATCCCGCTTTATCACTACCCAAAGGAGTCTCAAAGCGGCTAACATTCTCCTTTCCCTTCCTCCTCCACAACAAACACTCTGTGAGGTGAGTGGGGCTGAGAGACTTCAGAGAAGTGTGACTAGCCCAAGGTCACCCAGCAGCTGCATGTGGAGGAGCGGAGACGCGAACCCAGTTCGCCAGATTACGAGTCCAACGCTCTTAACCACTACACCACATTGACTTGGGGAAATGTACAGATATTTTGCAGGGGAGAAGAGGGGCTCACCAAAATAGCCCAATGAGGGGCTGAGCATGCTCAGTGGCCACAGAATGCTGAGTGGCCATTGGAGGGGATGTGAGGGGAAAGGCATAGAATATTTGTGGAAAGGACGCAGCTGGTTGGATGGCTGGAACCTGGAAGCTGAGGACTCCAAACCGCAGCACTTTGCTACAGGTCCAACATGTAACAGTCTAGTGATGAACACTTCCTCAGGTGTGCCAGATTTCTTAATCTGTCAGTTTTAGGGATGTCATAACTATTGCTCCCATGCTTTGCAGCAGGGAAATGTTTACGGGGTGGGGTTGTTGTTTTTTTGTCAACAAAATTTTTGTCTACAAAATTCAATGGAGCACATTGAATTACATGGAAGACTAGAAAAGTATGGGTTAGAACAAACATTTTTTTTTTTGAACTTTTTTGAACTCTCCTGCTGCTGCTTGCGTGAGTGTTGGGAGGACCGCTCCCTCTCCTGCCAACTCCATCCGGCCTAGAGGGCGGGGCCTGCACTCGCACCCACAGCATAAGAGGCCTGAGAGAGGCCTCCGGGACACGGCTGCTGCTGCTGCTGCTTGCGTGAGTGTTGGGAGGACCGCTCCCTCTCCTGCCAACTCCATCCGGCCTAGAGGGCGGGGCCTGCACTCGCACCCACAGCATAAGAGGCCTGAGAGAGGCCTCCGGGACACGGCTGCTGCTGCTGCTGCTTGCGTGAGTGTTGGGAGGACCGCTCCCTCTCCTGCCAACTCCATCCGGCCTAGGGGGCGGGGCCTGCACCCACTGCCACAGCATAAGAGGCCTGAGCAGCTACCGGCAGCAATGGACAAAATGGTTTTAAATGTTTTAATCGCTTTTAATTTGCAGCACTTTAAATGGTGGTTGTTGTTTTTTATAATATTATATTATTTCATTATTTTATTTTTGCTTGGGGTGGGATAAGCACTGAGTCAGCACTATTGTTCCTTGTTTTGTTTTGTTTTGTTTTGTTCTGTTTTGTTTTATTATTATTATTATTCTGTTAAATTATTATATAGTTTGTATTTTGCCTTTTAAGGGGGAGGGTCATGGCTGCCTGGGAGTGGGCCTCAGCCAATAGATTGGGTGGGGCAGGTTCCACAGGGGGAGATGTATTGGGACACCCGATCTCAGTGATCACGGGCAGCAGGAGGAGTTATGCTAAGACCAGACCATGTCATTACCGAGGAGGCAGGTTTAGTCGTTGTTTGAGGACTATCCCTGCCTCCAGGTCTGGTCCTGACCGGAAGGATACAGTAATCAGCAAGGGAAACCCACATGACCTGAAAGTGTTGCTGTGCAATGCCAGGTCAATGATGAATAAAACCACTGCCATCCACGACCTGATTGTGGATGGAGGATTTGACCTGGCATGTGTGACAGAGACCTGGTTGGATGAGGCAGATGGGCCTGTCCTTGCCGCTGCCTGCCCACCAGGTTTCTCTTACGCACAGCAACCCAGGTCATGTGGGCGGGGAGGGGGGGTTGCAGTGATTTTTAGGAAGTCATTAGTCTGCACCAGGCGTCCTATTGGGAAGACCCAGTTTTCTGAGTGCATGTTCTGGAAGTTGGGCAATAGGGGCAGTACAGGATTCCTACTGGTGTACCGACCTCCCCGCTGCACCAAGGATTCCCTGCCCGAGCTGCTTCAGGTCGTGGCGGATATGCTCCTGGAGACACCTAGCTTGGTTGTCCTGGGGGATTTTAACATCCATGCCGACACGACCTTACAAGGGGCAGCTCGGGACTTCGTGGAAAGCATGGCCTCCATGGGGCTGTCCCTGAATAAGTCTGGCCCAACTCATAGCCACGGACATGCCTTAGACTTGGTGTTTACCTCTACGGATGTTGGTGATCTGACATTAACTAAAAGCGAAACAAAAGAAGTGCCATGGTCAGATCACTTCCTGGTGCAACTGGACTTCTCCGCAACCCTTCCCCTCCGCAGGGAGGTGGGACCGATTCGGATGGTCCGCCCCCACCACTTAATGGATCCAATTGGCTTCCAGAGAGTGGTAGGGGATGCTTTATCCCAAGTTGATGGCCTTTCAGCTGATTCCCTGGTGGCACGCTGGAATGCGGAGTTAACCAGGGCTATTGACTGTCTGGCTCCGAAGCGCCCTCTCCGATTGCATGGAGCCCGGACAGCCCCGTGGTTCTCCCCGGAGCTGAGGGTGATGAAACAATCGTTGAGACGGCTAGAGCGCCGGTGGCGGAAAACTCATTCTGAATCAGACCGGACACGGGTTAGAGCTCAACGTCGAGCCTACCAAGTGGCAATGGCGACGGCGAAGAGGGCCTTCTTCGCCGCCTCCATTGCATCTGCAGAAAACAGCAGCAGGAGACTTTTTCAGGTGGTTCGCAGTTTATCGGAACCACCTGTACCACCGGGGCCTGGTAGGGACCCCAAGATCTCCTGCAATGCTTTTGCAAAGTTTTTTTGCAGATAAAATCGCTCAGATTCAGAAGGAAGTAGACTCCACAGTGGGAGCAGGGCCAGGGCGGGAGAGTGCTAGAGTTCTGTCTGGTCCTGTTATATGGGATCAATTCCAATCTGTTACCTCCGAGGATGTGGACAGGCTGCTTGGACGAGTGAAACCGACCACCTGTCTTCTTGATCCTTGCCCATCCTGGCTGATAAAAGCGAGCCGGGAAGGGCTGGGCGATGGGCTTTGCGGGGTGGTGAATGCTTCCCTCTGTGAGGGAGCCTTCCCAGACCCGCTGAAAGAGGCGGTCATTAAACCGCTTCTTAAAAAAACATCTTTAGACCCGGCCAATTTGGCCAACTATCGCCCAGTCTCAAATCTTCCATTCTTGGGCAAGGTGATTGAGCGGGTGGTTGCTGAACAACTCCAAGCACGCCTGGAGGAAACGGACCATTTGGATCCCTTCCAATCGGGATTCAGGCCTCACCATGGGACTGAAACTGCCTTGGTCGCGCTGGTTGATGATCTCCGGCGGGCTAGGGACAAAGGTGAGAACTGTTTCCTAGTTCTGCTGGATCTCTCAGCGGCCTTTGACACCATCGACCATAACATCCTTCTGGACCGTCTAGAGGGGCTGGGAGCTGGGGGCACTGTTATACAGTGGTTCCGCTCCTTCCTCCTGGGTCGTGTTCAGAAAGTGGTGGTGGGGGATGAGTGTTCAGACCCCTGGGCCCTCACTTGTGGGGTACCTCAGGGTTCCGTCCTCTCCCCCATGCTTTTTAACATCTATATGAAGCCGCTGGGAGAGATCATCAGGGGGTTTGGACTGGGTGTTCATCAGTATGCAGATGACACCCAGCTCTACCTCTCCTTTAAATCAGAACCAGTGAAGGCGGTGAAGGTCCTGTGTGAGTGCCTGGAGGCTGTTGGAGGTTGGATGGCGGCTAACAGATTGAGGTTGAATCCTGACAAGACAGAAGTACTGTTTTTGGGGGACAGGAGGCGGGCAGGTGTGGAGGATTCCCTGGTCCTGAATGGGGTAACTGTGCCCCTGAAGGACCAGGTGCGCAGCCTGGGAGTCATTTTGGACTCACAGCTGTCCATGGAGGCGCAGGTTAACTCTGTGTCCAGGGCAGCTGTCTACCAGCTCCACCTGGTACGCAGGCTAAGACCCTACCTCCCCGCGGACTGTCTCGCCAGAGTGGTGCATGCTCTGGTTATCTCACGCTTGGGCTACTGCAACGCGCTCTACGTGGGGCTACCTTTGAAGGTGACCCGGAAACTGCTATTAATCCAGAATGCGGCAGCTAGACTGGTGACTGGGAGTGGCCGCCGGGACCACATAACACCGGTTCTGAGAGATCTGCACTGGCTCCCAGTACGTTTCCGAGCACGATTCAAAGTGTTGGTGCTGACCTTTAAAGCCCTAAACGGCCTCGGTCCTGTATACCTGAAGGAGCATCTCCACCCCCATCGTTCAGCCCGGACACTGAGATCCAGCGCCGAGGGCCTTCTGGCGGTTCCCTCATTGCGAGAAGTGAGGCTACAGGGAACCAGGCAGAGGGCCTTCTCGGTAGTGGCGCCCGACCTGTGGAACGCCCTCCCATCAGATGTCAAAGAGATAAAGAATTACCTGACATTCAGAAGACATCTTAAGGCAGCCCTGTTCAGGGAAGTTTTTAATATGTAATGCTGTATTGTTTTTAACACTGATTGGGAGCCGCCCAGAGTGGCTGGGGAAACTCAGCCAGATGGGCGGGGTATAAATAATAAATTATTATTATTATTATTATTATTATTAAATCACCTGTCAATCCAGAGACCATTAGTGGTATTCAAGTAAGTTGTACTCAGAGTAGACCTATTGGAACTGATGGATCTAACAGTGGTGTCCATTAACTTCAGTGGGTCTGCTCTTGAGTAAAACTTACCGTAATTGAATACCATGCCATGTATGTATATGTGGGTCTGCTTTTCTGTAGGGAGGTAGTGATTTTGTAATTATGCAGCTCTTCCACAGATCACTCCTTTTCCAACAGAGTCTTCTGGACCTGTTTCCTGTGCTCATTGCTAAATTTGTCCACCAGTCCATTTACTATTCTTTAATATGAGACAGATGTTCTTCATGCATGAGCATCCCTCCAGTTCTTTCCTTGTGCACCGTTTCTGGTAAGCTATATGTCTGTGAACTATTTTCAAGAAATGAATTCATGTAAGAAGAAGAAGAAGAGTTTGGATTTGATATCCCGCCTTTCACTCCCTTTAAGGAGTCTCAGAGCGGCTAACATTCTCCTTTCCCTCCCTCCCTCACAACAAACACTCTGTGAGGTGAGTGTGGCTGAGAGACTTCAAAGAAGTGTGACTAGCCCAAGGTCACCCAGCAGCTGCATGTGGAGGAGGGGAGACGCGAACCCGGTTCCCCAGATTACGAGACTACCACTCTTAACCACTACACCACACTGGGGTTTTAGCAGCTTTTTGTCAATGGAAACAGGGGAAAGAGAAGGGAAAATAAGGCAGCAATACCTCCCTAGCTGCCCCAGAGATTGACTTCGGCAAATTGCTTCTGAGTTTCCAACATAGTTCGAATTCTATGTAGGCTGCTGGAGAAAATCGCTGCGTATTTAGAAGTTCCAGTAACTATATAGGGCATCACTGCTGAGCTACTGAGCTGTTTTCCCTCTGAACCATGGATTTGCAGTGATTCAACCTGCATCAAATGCCATCTGAGCAGAAATGTTTGTCTGCCCCAACAGTCTCTGCCGTTGCTGCTGTAGATTAAAATGTTTGCCAGCAATACACAAGACACTGATATGTGGAAATCTGGGCCATTAAAAATAGTTGTTATGGCAGAAACTCAACTATCTGCACAATGAAAGTTCTCAAAAAGAATTATATATGTGTGTGTGTTTATATCAGCTCTATCATTTCCCAAATAATCCATGTGGCAAATCTACAGGGAACAGAATTTGTGGAGAAGTTGCAGTGTTAATCCAAAACAGCAAAAAACAAAACAGAACAAAAGAGTCTTGTAGCACCTGAAAGATTAAGCCCATGAAATCTTATGAATTAGAAGATGTGATTAGTAAACCCAACTGATGCAATCTCAGTTTGGGGTTAGCTGAGCTTCAATCAGTTCTGCAATCAGATCAATTGGATTGACCATTGGCTCACTTCTCCTATTGGTTTGCTCCACAGCTGACTGGGAAAGTAGTGGAGGGCAGTGGCGTAGCGTGGGTTGTCAGCACCCGGGGCAAGGCAAGTAATTTGCGCCCCCTAACCCTGGATTTGCACCCCCTAACCCTATCCCTAACCCTAACCCCCAGATGTTGCGCCCGGTGCGGCCGGCCCCCCCTGCACCCCCCACGCTACGCCACTGGTGGAGGGTATAGGAATACATGGTGCGATCCTGCAAAAATTAGCCACACCTTAATTCTATGGAAATCAGTGTGAAATTATTGTTTTATCCTTTTTGTTGTAATTGTTGTTATGCTACCAATGTACATAAGGCAGGGCTCTGCCCTGAGGGCTTTCTGGCTAAAATCTGACACTGTGAAAACAACAAGAAATAGGGAGGGAGGTGGAGTAAAGGGGAAGAATAAGATATTTCAGTTACACATCATTAGGTCTGGTTACAGTAGAGCAGCCCTGCCAACCTGGTGCTTTCCCCATGTTTTGGACTCCCATCAGCCCCATCTTTAAAGCCTGCCTAATGCTCCCTCTTTCTCTACTTAGTTCTTGGATTCTGACCTAGCTCTAGTGATGCAGTCTCAGGCTTGCCAGAGCAACAATGCTTTCAAGAACTTCCTCTGACCTGCTCCAGCCAAAATCTTCAATGCATCATACTATTGTTTGTGTATGGATGGGAAGGAAATACTTCTGTTTTGTTGATGGCTAGTTTGCAAATGAATGGTATCCATATAACAAAGAAACTCATTGTCTGATTATTAAAGCAAGACAGTGGCACCATTCATACCTTGGAACTCCCTGCCTATTGACTGTACTCTTTTCTGTGCCTGCTAAAAGCATTTTTGTTTCAGCAGAACGTTGACCTATGTTTGAATTTGGTTTTCAGCTTACTGATGATTTTATGGTTTTATGCTTTTTGTAAACTGGGGTGTATGGGGTGTTAGATGGGGGACACGTCATGCTCCTTCTAGGGCAGTTTGCCCACCTTTGGTCCCCACCCTGTGCTCAGCTCCACCTGTGGCTCCTAGAGGCTGTGAGCATACAACAGCAGCCACAGCCTGGGAAAGGGCTTCGACTGGCAGGTTGAACCAGGTGTGGTAGCCAGTAGGTCTCAAATCCTTGGTGAGTTAGGGACTTTCCCTGCATGTGAAGACAGGCTCTGGCAGATTGAACAGACAGGACCGATAATGCACCCAACAGTCACCTAGGTGGTTATTGCACATACTGTAGAGGGAAATGAGGGGTAGATGGAGCTTGTCAACCTGGGAAAGTAGCCCATCTAGGAGAGGGAAAACTCTGATCCCAAACCTCTGCTGCCTTGCAGGATATCTTCAGGAGAAGAAAAAACCAAGAAGTGAATCCTAAACAAATCCAGAGAAGAGTCCCTAAGACAGTTGGATGGTGCCTTGTATGCCTCCTTCTGGCCACTCCTGCAGCTAAGCTGGTGCCTAATGTATTGCTCTGCTTTCCTTTGAACCACATCAGGGTGGCTGAGGGGGGGGTCTTGTCATCTGGGCAGTGCAGGACCTCCATACACACTGCCCAGGCTGCACCCTAGGGAGGTCACTTCAGTGCTGCTAATTCAGCAAAAACAGTGTGGGAGGCAGCAGTTATGAGTTACTGGTCTCTGCAGCCACTGTGATTCTACAGCAGTTTCACTTCATCCCAAAAGGTGCACTCCATTGTCTCTTGAGACAGATGGAGGCAAACAACAACAACTTTTTGTTACACACTTTGAGGTTTTGTTACACTCTTGTGAAATAAATAAATGAAATAAATATATCACCACAGGAGCAAGATCACATATAGAAATTCCTTGCTCTGAGCAAGGGAACACTCACCTGAGTAACCAGTTATGTCCATCGCTTTGAGATTCCTGCATTTAATGACTGTTAAAGTGAGGCGACCTGCAGTTGGCAGATAACAAAGGGAAAACATGATCTCCCCCAGGTCCACACTTTCCTTTAATGAAAGAGAAAACACAGAGCATTAGAAATGGGTAAGAAGCAAACGTAGCCAGGGCCGGCCCATCCATGAGGCAAGCTGAAGTAACCACCTCAGGCTGCAGGATCCACAGCAGCAGCTGATCCTGATGTAGGTCTTTATTTTCCCCTCCCCTTGTTCTGGATATAGATCCTCACTCACCCCTTATTCCCTAGTGGGGAGGGGAGTGCCATTTTGTGGTTTGCCTCAGGTGCCAAAATGTTGGGCCGGCCCTGAACACAATAATAATAATAATAATAATAATAATAATAATAATAATAATTTATTATTTCTACCCCGCCCATCTGGCTAGGTTTCCCCAGCCACTCTGGGCGGCTTCCAACAAAATATTAAAATACAATAGTCTGTTAAACATTTAAAGCTTCCCTAAACAGGGCTGCCTTCAGATGTCTTCTAAAAGTCTGGTAGACCAATATTTTTCTCCTTTGCATTTTCTCTCTATCTTTTCCAGATCCTTTTAACTCCCACCTCCCCCAAGGCAAGGCAAGGCAAGGCAAGAGGAAGCAAAGTAATACCACTAATACCACTCTGAAAATGGTGACAGGTTGAGAAACTCTGCATTAGGCTTCTGTAACTGCGGAAAAAAATGTGGTGTGAATGGAGTGGATGCCAAGTCACTGTTGGCAGACATGTAGCCATAATTTTGACTATATTTAAATAATCTTCTGGAAGTAAGTTCTGATATCTGCAGTGTTTGCTGGATGGCCATCTGTCAGGAATTCTTTAGCTCTGATTCCCGAATTGCAGAGGGTTTGACTAGATGACCACTGGGCAGATCTGTAGCTAGGTGATCTTGCACCCCTGGCAGAACCGTCCAGATTGCGCCCCTTAGCTCTTCTTTCCACCTCTCCTCCAACCCCCCCTCCACCCATTCAATTCCTCACACACTAATCACTATTTTTATTTATAGACATATATGTCCATAAATATGTCTATTTTGCGCACCCCCTTGCCTGCACCCCTGGCGGGGGCCTTCCTCGCCACCCCCTAGCTACGAGCCCTACAATTCTATGAATCTTCTCATTAACTTAGAACAACTAACTTAGGTGTTCATCTTAAGCTATTCTGAAACAGGAGGAGGAAGAGAAGGGAAGTAGGACCATGCTCTAGGCCAGGCATGTTGAAAGTCCATTTCGGGGGCTTTATCTGGCCCACTGGTCGATTTAATCCGGTCCCCAAGACAGTATATGTCCTGGGGTAAAATTGTAAAAAGAGCTCAACAACTTTGGTTGGCCCTTACGCTTGTTCACTTCATCAAATCTGGCCCTCTTTGAAAAAAGTTTGGGCACCCCTGCTATAGGCCCTGCTGAAAGACCAGCAACTTTTGTCTCCTCTTCTCCTGGAATGACCGCTCCCCGCCTAAAACGGGGGGCGCCCTTTGCATGGACGCGTGCAGCCCCTAGATCTGGAGCAGCTCCAACAGCATAGGCTTGGCTTTGCCTTCCCTCAGGTGGGATACCTGGAGGTCTCCGCCTACCTCAGTCAGTTGTCCAATCCCACCTGGGGGAAGCGTTGCCAAGGAGACCAGGCCAGGTAGGGGAGGGATTACCTGCCCACACAATAGAGGGAGGATCTTACCTGGGAATCCTCACTTGGCTCCAGAGCTTCTCCCACCCTACCCACCCTCAGTTAATGTCTTATTTTGCAGGTTAACTTTTCTTCACAGGTTTTGCAGGTTAACTTTTCTTCACAGGTATGCAGGCGCTGCTACATTAAGGTCGCTGTTTAAGGGCCGGAAAGGAATTTCCCTGCATTGGCAGGTTTCGCCTTTCCCGTAGCAAAACGTCACAACTTTGGTGGTATCAGGCCTTGGGCGGAATCCTTTAGTCCATCTTCCTCTTTGCGGCGGCAATACCAGGGTTCCCCGTTAAAGGGGTTTCTGAAGGGAGGCTTTGACCATACGCCGAAAGGTCATCATTGCTCTCCCCTGTGGCGGCGGCGTAACGGGGGCGGATATCTCTGCTTGAACATATGCTCTCCAGAGCCGGCCCATCCCCCCCCCACATACTGGATAACCCTGATGCTCCCTAGGTCCCCGGCTGGGGACTGGGGAGGGAGAACGCCCAATGCCTGAGCCAAGGTCTACCCACATTTGAAATTTAATAAAGTTGTGGCCAATTTAATCCCATAGCACGTTGTCTTGAGTCATTATTCCACATGACGGGGGGGACCGCGCGGGATCTGGGGACTCCGCCTGTCCACGCAATGGTCTTTCCATTTCAACTGGCTGGTATAAAAACTTCGTAACTAGTGCCTGATCATTCTCCCCATCACCCCTTCCCATCCCCTTATCTTTTGTGTGATGTCTTTTAAGCCTGAAGGCAGGCTTATCACTAAACTTGGTAAGCCACCTTTTTTAAGGGGGGGGGGAGGTTCTTTACTGGGGTAAAAATCCTCCAGATAAATAATTACAGGAGAAAAATAATTGTTCTAAAAAGCAAACAATACTTTATTCATTTTCACGAGATGCACATGTGTTGTAACCGGCATCATCTGATGTGGGGCTTTCAGAGCAGGGGCTGGTCTGTACTGGTGTTGGTAGGGCAGAAAGCAGGAAGGCGAACAGTATGTGGAGCCATAGCAAATGGCGTGTGGAGCCCCTTTCCCTTCTACAGTTCTACAAAAGCAATGCTGAGTCTAAGGGGGAGGAAGCTGACAGGCAGTGCCACCCGCTGCCCTGGTTTTAAAAAGTTGGGTAGGTGGGCACTTGATGGAGGTACATTCGCCCTAATGGACTGGCCTCCAGGGTGCTTTTAGCTCTCCTCCCAACACGCAACAAGGAATGTTTCTTTTAAAATGGGACTAGTCACCTGCAGCTTTTACAAACATTTATAAATGATTAATTTTTTTAAAAAAAACACATTTAAACTTCTGCTGCCCAATTAACTGGAGGAGAAACATTTTTGGTCTGTCAAAAAGTTTTAAGAGTGATTAATCTATTCAATTAAAACACTAAATGATGTAGCCCTTTTAAGAAACACTACACAAATAATCTGTTTATAAAAAGGACAGCTCCCAGGGTTCCATCACCGGCTAGGGCAAGGGTGGAAGATATTTTTGGCCCAGCAAGCCAGATCCCAGTGCTATCATCAGCACTGATTTTGGGCAACATCGTGCTGATTTTGGGTGAGATCTTGCCTCAAATAAATTTGAGATCTTGTACCCAATTTCAGGTGAGCTCTCACCCAAAATGGACACAGTCCATTTTGGTGCTTCTCCACCACTGGTGGAGGCAGCAGGGCATCTGTAAGTGTGCTGCCTGCAGGGCTTCTGCCGCCTGAAGCAGTGGCCTCACCCTGCCTAATGGCTGGGCCGATTCTGGCTCATGTCCTCTTTGCGGGCTTCATTGACATCTGATTGGCCACTATGAGAACAGGATGCTAGACTGGATCCAGAAGGCCTCTTCTTCTATGTTCTTATCTCAAACAAACTGAACTATCATAGAAAATGCAAACTTAAGCCAACAAACCACCCCACCTTGCCGTATCATTGTTGCTCCTTCTACAAGGTGGCACCATGAAATATATGATTAGAGGTATATTTTCCAACCCACAATGGGCAATTTCAGTTCTAAAATAATCTCCTTTGTCCTCTCCTTGCTCACCTATCTATTTACTTGTCACACCTCTACCAAGTAGGAATGTGCTGTAAAAATGACCTTTGCAGGTGTTCTGGCACCCTCAACCCATCATTGTACCTCTGCTAAACACCAGAGAATGCCTGATGCATGTCAAATGTGGCTTAAAATAACTAGGATTAATTAGGGGGTTTCATCATATCTGCATGTGTGCCCTCATGGAAGCAGGTCAATATTTAGCCTTTGCTTCCCAAGGAAACGTTTTGCAGATTACTGACAAGGTCAGAATTGCTAAGTGATGAGTGACCTACGTTCACAAACTCTCCCTGAGATGACAGAAACTGGGTTTTGCTGCAACTTCCTGCAAAAGCTACCTGTGTTATACCTTTAAAGAGTACAGTGGTGCCCCGCAAGACGAACGCCTCGCAAGACGGAAAACCCACTAGACGAAAGGGTTTTCCGTTTTGGAGGCGCTTCGCAAAACAATTTTCCCTATGGGCTTGCTTCGCAAGATGAAAATGTCTTGCAAGTTCCTGCGGGGTTTTTTTCCCCTTTCCCCCCCTTTTCCTAAGCCCTAAGCCGCTTATCAGCTGATCCGCTAAAAGCCGCTAAACCACTAATAGCGCTAATCCGCTAAGCTGTCAATGGGCTTGCTTCGCAAGACGAAAAAAACGCTATACGAAGAGCCTCACGGAACGGATTAATTTCGTCTTGCGAGGCACCACTGTACTTTGAAAATGGAACTTTATTCGATGTTTCCACAAAAGATGTTATGCCTCCTCCTTGAGAGGTGCAGAGGGTGGCAACACGAGAACGGGCCTTCTCTGCAGTGGCTCCCCGTCTGTGGAATGCTCTCCCCAGGGAAGTTTGCCTGGCGTCTTCATTACTCACACTTAGGCACCAGGCAAAAATGTTCCTTTTTAACCAGGCCTTTGGTCAATCTGTTTGATATCCTATACCCTTTTAAAATATGGCTCTTTTCTGGGTGGGTGTGGGTGTTATTGGGTTGTTTTTATTTTGATCACATATGTTGCGATCTTTTCTGTAAACCGCCCTGAGACCTCCAGGTATAGGTTGGTATATAAACTCAATAAATGATGATGAAGATGGATTTCAGGAACAAGAAAAGGCATGGGGCATCTCTTTGGAATGCTGAGGAAGAGATCTGGACAAGATTGTGTTCTTCTAAGCTTCCTCTATCTCTAAAAGCTTTTCCGTTTTTGTTTTCTTCACAATTGGAATGGGATGGTTCATTGTGGCCTTGCAATAGTATGATAGGTTATGCTATGACTGCTGTGGAGAACCATTTAAGTGAGGTCTTCTCTATACCTCTAGGTGGCACCATAGAACTTTTCTCATATGCGCTGTCTCTTTCTCCGGCAAACTCAAGAGTGAGGCTGGGACCTCCTGGATGGCTATCTCATGAGATATTAAAGCATCATCTTTGCCACCACTATTCCTCATAAAGATTGCTTCACAAACAAGATTTCTCATAAGTCATCGATTCAGAAATTTCAACCAGATGCTACTATCACACCAGCGTGATAAACACACCTTGAAGATGACCAATCAAGAATAAAATAGCAGCCATCCCATAGACATTTTCCCTTCTCCACTTGGGGGTGAATATTAGGCACAAGTGTCTAGTAAAAGGAACATGGAAACGGATACAGCAGCTTTATTGTCCAGACTCTTCACACTCATCTCATTAACTTCACAACTCCTTAAATGTTTCTGCATGTGTGACTCAAAATTGCCTTTGGCCTAAATGGGTTTTGTAATGCAAATGGACAACCTATGCTGAGGCTAATGTACATTTTATTTCTCTTCTGTGTGCTATACCATATTAACCAGATGCACATGTAACACACAAAATGCAAGAGAGACTCAAAGGCACATCTAACTTCCATGTGTGATAACTTATTGAGAAGAGTGCTGTTTACTGTGCTTGGCTGCCAGAATGAGACGTACTAGATCTCAGATCTTTCCCACCCCTTGTCTCTAACCTTGGAACTTGGTTTATGGAGGCAAGTTTTGAAAATTCAGGGATAAAGAAAATGGGGCTTCGGACACATTCAGTTGCAGTGCCATTATTTTCAGTCTTCCAAGCATGGTGTTGAAACCAAGTTAGAGTTCCGAAAACACACACTCTATAATGGCAGACCTGAAGCATTTTGATCATAAAAATTATCCCAAGCAGTAGCCATTGGACTGCATCTACTCTGGGGCTTTGGTTATCCAACTTTTCTAGGATGCGACAGTGGGTGTGTGAATGTGCAGACAAACAACAACAACATTATTTACTTGCATTATATATGATCATGTTCAGACTGCAATCTGACTGTACTATGCGAATAAGGTAAGAGGCAAAGTTTTCCACAAGCAGCTTAGAATTTCATGAAATACACATAGAAAGAGAAGAGAAAACAGATTGGGGTGATGCAACACACATCAGTGGCAGGGAACCCCTGACCTGAACCCTGATTTCTCAGTATTCAGTATTTGCAAAACATTGTGACTGAATTGCAATGACCCTTGTGGTCCCTTCCAATTCTACAATTCTATGAAATCATTCTCTTTGATAGGAAGTTAAACCTGTCAGTCACAAGAGAGCTCTCCCTCCCCCCCTCTTCCCACCCTTGTGTTTCAATTTTTGCAGACACACTGCACAACTTTTTTTTAAAAAAAACCCTGCATCGCTCCAAATCATTTCAGGGCACTTTGGAGAGGCCCCCCTGTGGCTTGGACAAGCCCCCAAATCTGTGCAAAGTGGTCCAGCTTTGTTCTTGATTTGGGAGACATCGAAATCTGATGCACACCCCTCAGACTGGAGGCTGAAAATTCTAATTTCTTTACAGGATAACTGGATTGCTCTGGTATACAGTATTTGTTAGCGCATACCCACGTGGTTCAAATTTAGGGGACAGAATGTAATAGCTAGGCTTCTCGGTGTGTGCTGCTGGGCAGAGCCATCCACTACGGAATTCCATCAAATCCTGATGAGAAATACTTGAGCTTAATTGGGACGAGCATGTTAAAGGTTCTGTCTAAGAGATAGCATTCCTGAAACACATCTCATAGCCCAGTGGTGATAGCTGCCAGAGCAGTTCATACCTAATCACTGCTGCAATCAGGCTCTATTATTAATGCCTGGTTATTTCCAGATAACCCTTTGGAAGTGCTGCCAACATGGCATAAGCATAATTTGAGCAACGTTCACCCCTGCCTTCTCCTTCATTTATTGTATGCTACATTTCCTCCCAGAACTAAGGCCAGGAGGGTCTCGACTAATTTAACCAGAGACCTGGGAAAGCATATACCAAGTAGAGAATTGCAAAAGGAGCACACGGTTAGCACCCACTTTAGTTTGATGCCTAGGACCTAGTCATTTCTATATAGTCTTTTCAAACACTCAGCCAATTAGGAGGTGGTGTTATTTTACCAGCTTTCACATAAATTGTAGTTGCTTTGCCACTCAACTGTGTGACAAACATCTAGCCACTTTAATCCAAACCACTTGCTTGGTATAGGTCATGTGAACATAAAACAGAAGAAGACTGGATTTGGAAGTGGGAGACCAAGATTCATATCTTTGCCCAACCACAAAATTGCATTGGTCTGGTTTGGACATAATGCTGAATGATGGTTTAGTGTTATGTGCATGGATTCATGTGCCTGCACTCCCCTGGTGTGGCTGTTAAGATGAAGATTGGAAGCTTTTTGCTTCTGTGTTCAGTTAACCACAGTTTATCAATACATGGGAGCCCTAATCATAACAATGGTTTCGGGAAACGAGCCAACTTCACAAACCACCATCTGAAGTTGGATTGTTTCCCTAAGCCATAATTAAGAGTAAGCAAAGTTTTTCCAGGTTTTGACAGAATGATAAACTGTCATTATGTCAAAAATAGAAGTGAAATCTTCCAATTTTCTCCTTGCAGCTGTACCTGATGACAGAGCAGAGCAGATTAACCCAAGGCTTGTTTACATACTGCTAAACCATAGCAGGGGACATGGGTGGCACTGTGGTCTAAACCACTAAGCTTCTCGGGCTTGCTGATCAGGAGGTCGGCAGTTCAAATCCCCGCAACAGGATGAGCTCTCGTTGCTCAGTCCCAGCTCCTGCCAACCTAGCAGTTCGAAATCACCCCAAAAGTGCAAGTAGATAAATAGGTACCACTCCATTGGGAAAGTAAATGGTGATTCCGTGCGCTGCTCTGGTTTCAGTGTTCTGTTGTGCCAGAAGCAGCTTAGTCATGCAGGCCACATGACCCAGAAAAACTGTCTGCGGAGCGGACAAACACTGGCTCCCTTGGCCTGTAAAGTGAGATGAGTGCCGCAACCCAAGAGTCGTTTGCGACTGGACTTAACTGTCAGGGGTCCTTTACCTTTACCTTTAAACCATAGTTTAGCATTACACCCAAATGCAGTTTCATTTATGCTGCCCTGGGAGTTACATATATAGAGGATAATAAGTTTGAGAAGGGGGAGGGGAGAAATATTTAATTTTTCAGTTATAGTAGCATATACAGTACATGCAGGGATTCAAGTAGCAAAAATTCAAAAACAGAGTTTTCTGTTGAGTTTCTGAGTTATAATCTATTCAGACGTATTTGTACTATGGGGGCGGGAATCATTCCCCCGATGTTTCCAAATATAGGGAAGCTGAGGTTTAGCTCACAAAGGATGAAATATTGCAAAAATCCATATACAGCAGGAGTACACAGTTCCCATTCATACAAGCATAAGCTGGATGCTGGTTCATTGAAAACAAATTTTGAAAGGGCTGCCTGGGTTTTCAGATCAGTGTATGGAAGTGATGAAACGGCAACATTCAACAATAATTGAGATTTAGTGATAAGCATAGATGGAATTATCACCACATTCCAGAGTTATGTGAGCTGGAACCATGCTGCATGAACAGCATATTTCAGATAGCTCACACTTTTCAACACTTGTTATCAATCCACACCTGCACAACACACCTTGCATCAATAGCTTCTGTTTGTCGTTTAAGCCATTGGCTTCCTGTACTATAGAAATTCCAGAATGGCAATCCCGGCCATCACTTGTTAGTATAATTACCTTGGTTTCTTGCTGCTTCTGAAGCCCACAAACCATAATTTATTATTTTCAATGGGATTGGGGGGGGGGAGGAGTAAACCCTGCCCAACATAATTCATCGTAAGACGTAGTACATGCATATCATTTGGATGGCAACATCTATTAACTTGGGGGGGGGCTGGCCCCCTCAAATATTTAATGGGGTGCATGTTAATGGACCTTGGCCCCTAGGAGTTGGCTTTTATGAATGGGATGGAAGCATCCACTTAGAGAGTTTGCATAGTGGCAATAAAGCAATATCCACAGGACTTTATTTATCTGCACTGATAGCCAATAAACTGGGGTACGTGACACAGAGGGAGGTTCATATGATAACAAAGAGAAACACATGCTCCATCAGCAGTTCAACGTTTTTGACAAGACTTCTGAAGAACTGCCTGTTTGGAGCTTCCAGAAGATAATTCCCTTTTAAAAGACTGTTGCTCCTTTCTAATGATGAGAAGAAAAACCGGTTCCAGGACAGTGTTGGAAAGCAGTTTGCTTATTTGGCACCAGCATTTAATTTCTAAGATGAGAAGATCCAGGAATTAGAAGTCTGCTTGGCAGCCACGTCATCTGCCTCTTGAAGACCTTTACTGTAATCCTGAGTCTAGAGGGTCGGGCAGCGGCCATCTCGTGATGCGGGAAGCGAGTTCCACACATGCTCAAGAAACACTTTTTGTTATGATTTCTTCACGTAGCCTGGGATACAGACCCTGGATAGAGACCCTGGTGCTGAGTCCTGGTACCAAGTTCCTTTGGTCATCATTTAGCTGTTTTTACTTGGCATTGGAGGGTAAAAAGAATAACCCTGCAAAAACATGCAGCCATAGTTTTGCCGGTACAATGTCTTACTGGGGATACCATATAGGAAAGAAACATGGCTGACCACAAGGGTCCATGGAGGCAGCCATGTTTCCCACCCCTGCTATATAGGCCAACTGTGGCATGTGAGATGAGCTGCCACCTCTGCACCACCCTCCTGACTGCAGTGGCACTGCAGCTTGCCAGGACTGGGATAGGGTGGGGCAGTGGCAAGGGCAGGGGAAATGCCAGGTTGCCAGCAGTGGAGGGTGGGGGGAAGAAAAGAAAGTCAGACCTTGGAAGTCCAGAACTGGCAGGAATTCCAAAGCAAGCCCACATCTGACCCACACATTAATCCATCAGGTGGCCACTTAGCTGAGCCTGCTTTGTGATTCAGATTCTTCAGAGTCCTCCCCTATCCAAAAGGGCTTTCCTTCATAAGTCTCTCTCCCTTCCAATCTCCCCCTTACCATTTGACCTTCGCTTATTGCATCTCCTGCAAATAAGTTTGATGTTTGCTTGTTTACAATCAAGTGGTGTATAAATTTTATGAAAAAATAAATGAACATGATTCCCCCCAAGTAATTAAGCCAGCAAATGGGACTACTGAGGTCATTTAACAAGCCAGTCCAACTTTTTGGGTGTCTGGCCAATTAGGTCACTCTCTCTACCCCCCACCCCATCAACAGATTGGTAGGGTGGGGGATCAAAGCAAAATAAAGCTGCCAGCACAATAATTGGGGGGGGGGTGTAATCTCATTCAGGCATCTCCCCATTTACACAGAGGTTGTGTTCCAAGGCACTGCACAAGTCAGTAGGACCTGTGCAAGCCTGCCCTCATGTGCACATCAGCAGATGTATACATGCTAGTCACATGTAAATGGGGAGTTGCCGTTGCCTGTGCTTCTCTCCTGTCTCTTTCACTTTCAATAGCCCCTGTAACAGGGAAGATAAAAACTGGGGGAGGGGGAATGTGATGGAGTGGTTGAAACCCTGAATGGAAGCACCACACACTGCAACATTTTGATGCAGGGTCTCACTTGTTTATGGCAGTATTTTTACTTCTAGGGTGAAGAGCGCATGAAATGTCTGCTGGAGTGCAAGAATAATGTGAGCAGCCTTGGGGCACCATGGAGCTTGACTTGGCTGTGGAAGGAGTACAATTTGCTGTTCCACAACAGGCATCAGAATGTCTTGCTCTGGTGAATGTGTCTCTACAGCCAGGGCACTGCTGAAGAAGATATGTTCATCTGTATGCAGCCTCAGCTACTGGTTAACAGAGCTGCCTCTACTCAGGAGAAGTGTGCTGAAGAATGAAGACCCTTTTTTGCTCTCGAGACACAGTTACAGCATATAAGGAACAGAGCATTACCAGAGGAAAAGCTGAACTAGAATATGAATTGTAGCAGATATGGGTATGACCTAGCCAAGGTTAATTGCTTTGAAGTCACCCTGATACAAACGGGAAAGAGAGCTAAGCATGTGCTTAACTCTCCCAGCAAAATTTTATAACCTGATCATGAACAATCAGAAGTCTAGCGAAGCCCAGTTGGAATTCCTTTCTACTTGAAGATGGCAGCCTTAGACATTATTAACTCAGGTTAGATCCTGCCCCTTATTACCCTTATCATGAAAAAGAATAGGAAACACTGCTGACCTAAGTTCAGTGTGGTTCATTTCAGAACAATTCCCAAAGTCATCATGCATCAAAAATATATAGTTAAATCTCTCCTGTATGGATTTCTCTGTATGTGGGTTGCCACTTGGAGTCCTTCTATTATTTAGACCAATTATTTTCAATCTTCCTACCGTCAAGGAACCATTTCCACATTGTTTATTCTTATAGTAGCTATGCCTCTGGAACCATGTTGTGGCAGGGAAGCAGTTTTTGGTGGTTGCAGTTGAACAGCAGCACGTTGGGAAGGGCAAGTACTGTATTCTGTCATTGCATCGGCTCTGAAAATCTGGTTCTGCTTTTCACTGAAAGAATAGGCCAACAGGATTCTTGATGGGCTGAGGTTTTTTAATACACACACACATACACAATTCCATACACTGTGTCATTTGGCCTTGAAGAACTCTTGTATTACAGCAAATTGGATGTGCACGTGCATTCTAGGGTGCATAATGCAGTGGTCCCATATGATATAAGGACACACTCTAGAGTACATCCAGCACTGTCCTACAGCTGCAGATTGAAGGAGAACCTCAGTAATGATGAGCATTGATCAAGAGTACAGTGGTACCTCTAGATGCGAACGGGATCCGTTCCAGAGCCCCGTTTGCATCTAGAAGCAAACGTAACTAGCGATGGCACGTCTGCAGGACGCGCACGCCGCTTTTCACTGCTTCTGCGCATGCGTGTGATGTCATTTTGAGCATCTGTGCATGTGCAAGCAGCGAAACCTGGAAGTAACGCTCTCCGTTACTTCTGGGTTGCCGCGGAGCGCAACTCGAACACGCTCATCCCGAAGCACATTCAACCCGAGGTATGACTGTACATTATTGATCCTGTCCTTGAGGAACCCCTGAAAAGCTTCCAAGGAACATAAGAACATAGGAAGAGCCTGCTGGATTAGGCCAATGGCCCATCTAGTCCAGCATCCTGTTCTCACAGTGGCCAACCAGATTCCTGTGGGAAACCGACAAAAGCAGGATTCGAGAACGAGAGGACTTTCCTCTCCTTTGGTTTCTATCAATTGGTATTTGCAGCCCCAGATGTCCCAGGGATATAGTTTGAAAGTTACTGATTTAAACAGTTGCCTCTGAGTGGTTTTTGTATGTTTGTTAGGAACATAAGAAGAATCCTGCTGGATCAGAGGAAAGGTGTATCTATTCCAGCAGTCTCCTCTCAGAGTGGCCATCCAGGTGCCTATTGGAAGTCCACAAACAGGAAATGAGTGAAATAACACTCTTTGTGAGGAAAAAAAATGGTGGCTATTTTAAATGTGTCCGTGTTTAAATGAACGAATGTACAGAAATGGAACATCCAGGATTCTGCATGTGGAGAGAGAAAGGGGAAATCACATAACTCTAACTCTTGACAATGTCAAGACTGCATCCCAGCCAAGGAATGCACACAGCAGGGAGTCAACTCTTTATTGTCAAAGAGAACACAGCTCTGGAGAACTACGCAAACCAATCTAGTGTCTAGGCAGCTGTTCCCAGGTCTCTGTTCTATGGAGCAGCTGCAGCAACTGGGAGACAACCCTCCCTCCACCAGTTTATGTACCTTCCCTCAATGAGCTGCGCATGTAGCCAGAGCCTAGGCTTGCATGGAAGCTGCTTCTGCTCTTCCTGCTTCAATTCTATGTTCTGGGAAACAGTGGTGCAGGGGACGATGGGGAAGCAATTGAACTTTCATTTGGCTCCAAAATTGGGACAAAGGCAGCACTGAAGCCCTTGGACCAACTCTCTCTCTCTCTCTCTCTCTCTCTCTCTCTCTCTCTCTGTCTCCACATACACATTTCCCTTTGAAATCTGCCTGTAAACATGATATGACAGCCTTAACTTCATACCCCACATGTAGACCAGATTTTAATGGCTCCATCCATTCCTTTCTGCAAGTACAGTCGTGCCTCGCAAGATGAAATTAATTCGTTCCGTGAGTTTTTTCGACTTGCGATTTTTTCGTCTTGCGAAGCATGGATTTTGGAAAAGCTTCAAAAATCACCAAAGTCTTCAAAAACCTCAAAAAAGGCTACCACACCGCGTGCTATAAGTTGCTCCTTGAAGTGAATTCACGGTTTTAAGAAAAAGGAAACAAACTTGCAAGACAAAGGAAACAAACTTGCAAGATGTTTTCATCTTGCGAAGCAAGCCCATAAGGAAATCCGTCTTGCGAAGCAACTCAAAAAACGAAAAACCCTTTCGTTTTGCGAGTTTTTCGTCTTCCGAGGCATTCGTCTTGCGAGGTACCACTGTAGACATTTATAGGCCTGAGGGCACAATGGCTGCATAGTTTAAACCAGAGTAGTACAATATATGCTGCAAATGCAATCATAGCCTAAGTAGGCAGGATTAATACATGCAGCAAATTGTTGAATGGTTTCTTTAAATGTAAAGGTTCATCATTGTTCCACCTAATGTGTATGTCTTTAAGGGGCCAGAGCAAGGGCCAGAGCAAGATAACGAGACCCAGCTTTACAGCTGTGAAACATAGCAGGTGCTGCCGAGTTGCATTGATTAAGGTGTGTCAGCATTTGCATGTAGTATATAAGGAGCAGCACCTAGCTCTCCCATTACCCTGGGGGTTGGGTTGGTGGTTGGGTCTGGTTTGTTGTTAATGTATTTAGTGTATAAGGAGTTTTTGTTTTTTGTAATTAAAACCTTGCTTAAGTTATTTTTGAGTCCCTTTCTTTTTAATGCATGGTCTCCCCAGCAAGCTCTCTGCAGCGCTACCATACTGCAAATAGCCAACATCTTTGGTTATGGGCCCAGCTGCTGAGTGGATGACTGCATATTTTTGGACTCTGAGAAAGGTTTGAAAACTCCTTCTCCTGTTAGTGTTGTTTTTGTGGGTCTGGAAGATTTCCAGAATGGTTGACCGGGTTCCTGAAGCTGAGAAGGCTCTGGTCTTCCCACAGCTAACAGATGAGAACTATAGTTTATGGTCTTTTCGGGTAGAGGCGCTTTTGACCTCTAGGGAATTATGGACCTATGTAACTGAAGACCCTCCTGACCCTGTAACTAATGCTTGGTCGAAAGGAGATGCTAAAGCCAGGGCGATAATTAATTTGGCAGTCAGCGACCAGCAAGTAGTTTATATAAGAAATAAGAAAACTGCCAAAGAAATGTGGGACAGTCTTGCAGCAGTGCATGTTAGAAAAGAGTCAGCGTCTGCATTGACGTTTTTCAAGCAGTTGTACCAGACTAAGTTGCAGCCTGGTGGTGATTTGGCAGCACACTTGAGACGTCTGGAGGCAATACGCAGCGAATTAATTCGAAGGGACATGGACATACCTGATATTCAGTATGTTTTTATCATTCTTTGTTCCCTTAACGAGGACTTTGATGGTATAGCTAGCCAGATATCTGCCGTTCCACCAGCACAATTAACTGTGGAAGGGGTGATGGCAAGATTAATGGGCGAGTTGGATAGAAGGGAGGCTTGTGCCATAAGCACTCCTATTTCCAGAAGTAATGAGGAACGCCATATGCAAACTTGTGGTGATGCGACTGCATTTAAAGCTGCAAAGCGTTGTTGGTTCTGCAATAAGCAAGGACATTTTGCAAAGGACTGCAGATCCAAAAGAAAGCAAAGTACTCCTAAGCCTGTTTCTGTTCGTCAGTCACGGTTGTCAGCCCAGCAGTCGACATCGTACCGTAAAGACAGAAACGAGCCGCGAGCTTTTCACGCTCGGACTGCAGATCATAAAAGAATTAAAGGTGCCAAGTGGAAGTCTTTTATTGTGGACTCAGGAGCCTCTCACCACGTTTGCAACGATCGAAGTTTCTTTATTTCTTTCGAAGAGGAAATTGGTAATGTACATTTAGCTAATTCACAAGTCTTGCAGTCGCTTGGCAGGGGTACTGTTAAACTTGACTCTTTAAACATTACAATAGCAAACTGCATATACTGCCCATCAGTGGACAATTTATTATCAGTAAGGTGTTTTGCTCATCAAGGCATAAGTGTGCGTTTCTTAAATTCAATGTGTGAGTTTTTTGAGGGGAACAAACGTCTATTGTATGCCCGGGACTCTGATGGTTTATATAGACTGTATTTTCGCACCTACTCCCAATCGCCTATAAATTGCAGAGCAGCACAGTCAAGCCAGGGGTTGAGGAATGTAAGGCCTCATTCCGGGTGTGTCCATGAGGCGCACAGAATTCTGGGACACTTGAATTTTGCTGATGTAATTAAGACAAAGAATATTGTTAATGGCCTCAACTTAAAACCATGTAAATTCTTTATGCAATGTTTATCTTGTTGCAAGAATAAGATTAAGGTTGCACGCAAGGGTAGGTGCTCAGATAGGAAAGTAACTGAGCCATTTGAACGTGTACATTGTGACTTAGTTGGGCCACTCCCACCATCATTAGGAGGTTCTAAGTACTGGCTTACCCTGATAGACCAGTATAGTAGATACTGTTGGACTTATGAAATAGCCGAAAAGTCACAAGCATTTGAGAAGTACAAAGTTTTTTGCAACTGGGTAAAAACGCACTTTAACAAACCAATTAAGAACCTGTTTTCTGACCGGGGCGGGGAATTTGTTTCTGAGGATTTTGAGAAATTCCTGGAAGCGCAGGGGACTACTCATGAGTTATCTTGCCCCCGAAGTCCCTGGCAAAATGGGCTTGTTGAAGTTGTGCAGCGTGACTTGCAGGCAGGGGTTAAAACTTATCTGCACGATGCTAGTCTGCCCAAAGACTTTTGGGCTGAAGCGCTTAATGCATTTTGTTATGTTAGAAATCGCAGTTATCATTCTGATTTAGATGTCACCCCCTATGAGAAGCTGTTTAAAAAACGCCCTAATCTGAAATACCTACGCATTTGGGGTTCAGATGTAATTATGCATTACCCTGCTAAGCAGAAACTGGGTGAGCGTAGTGTTCAGGGAAAATTAATGGGCTACCAGCAGGGGGCGTACAGAATTTACATACCAGCAACTGGCAAATTTCATATTACCAGAAGCATGATACAAACTATAAATTGGAATGGAGTTGCTGTTTTCCAAGATACTGACGGTATAGATAGTACTGAGGAAGAAGAGGAAGAAGCAGCAGCAGCAGGAAATGGTGATTCTGAATTAATGGAAAAAGACAAAAAGCCTGTTGAATCTGATAATTTGTTTGATTTAAAGTCACAGGCACCTGAGGGGAGGTTAGATTCTCTTGATTTTTCTGACCGTGAGCTTAGCCTACAGGCACCTCTTCAGTCTGACAATGATGATTTACAACCTGAAACTAGTGGTTCCCTTAGTCCTATTAAGTCTGAGGAGTCTGACTCTCCTTCCGGACTGAGACGTTCAGATAGAAAGAGGCAGAAGCCACAACGATTTGCAGATGAACATTTTAATACTGTGTATGCCAATAAGGCGGTTTTTGAGCCAAAAAGCTACAATGATGTTCAGAATTTACCTAAGCACCAAGCTGCAAATTGGTATAAAGCTATGAACTCTGAGATAGCTTCTTTAAAAGAGCATAACACTTGGTCTCTTGTACCACAAACCCCAGATATGAGACTTATTGATTCAAAATGGGTTTATAGAGTTAAAATGAACGACAAAAATGAAGTTGTAAGGTACAAAACAAGATTAGTTGCTAGGGGTTTTCAACAAATTCCAGGCGAAGATTATGATTTGTGTTATTCACCAAGTGTAAAATATGAAACAGTTAAGCTTTTGTTAAAAGATGCATCACAACGTGGACATTCTGTTTATCACCTAGATATAAAAACTGCATATTTGTTTGCAGATTTAAAAGAACAAATTTTTATGCGTGTCCCTGAAGGCATAGAAGGTTTGGTATGCTGAAGGTTTGGTATGCAAATTAAATAAATCCCTTTATGGTTTGCACCAAAGTGGAAGGAATTGGCACCAAACTTTAGCAAAAGAATTGCTGGATATTGGTTTTTCACAAGGAAAGGCAGACAATTGTGTGTTTATAAAGGAAAGGGCAAACTCTGTAACAAAAATATGTGTGTATGTAGATGACGTGTTAATTTCTACAAAAACTAAACAGGAATATGAAGAGGTAGTTTCACAGTTACAGAAGAAATTTGATGTGGTGGAATTAGGCATAGCTAAAAATTACTTATCCATGCAAATTGAGAAAGGCAAAAATGGATCTTTTCTGGTTCATCAAACTGCAAAAATTGATGATCTTGTTGAAATGCTACGTTTAGAAAATGCAAATGGGAAGGAAACGCCTATGGTGTGTGGTTTCACCTTTACAGGTGAAGATAAGCCATTCCCTAACAAAACTTTGTATCGTTCTGCTATAGGCAAGCTAAATTTCATTCAAAGAATCTCAAGACCAGATATAACTTATGCTTTTCACTTTCTGGCAAAATTTGTGGAAAAGCCCACTACACAATGTTTCTCTGCTCTTAAGAGAGTGGTAATGTACCTTAAACATACCAAACATTATAGGTTGCAGTTTACATCAAGTATTGACAAAGGTTTTGAAATTTTCTGCGATGCATCTCATGCAGTGGAACAAAATAATTGCAGGGGGGGTGTCTGGTATGGTGTTTTGTTATAACAGTTGTCCATTTGAATGGAAGTCCCAGACACAAACCATTATTTGTCTCTCCACAACAGAGAGTGAATTATGTGCATGCGTTCAGGCCACTCGTGATATAGAATGGTATCTGCAAGTATTTGCAGACCTACAGATGCAAGTAACACTACCAGTAAAAGTTTACCTTGATTCCCAGAGCGGCCTTGCTATCCTGTGCTCAGAGACCAATACGCAGCGCACTAGAGTCTTAAGGTTACGTTTGCAGTTTGTAAAGAAACTAATTGCTGACGAAATGATTGTATTTGAATATGTCCCAGGTGATAATCAAATTGCGGACATTTTTACAAAAGCACTTCCAAAGGTTACACATGAAAAACATGTACAAAGTATGCTTTATGTTTTTGTTACACAATGATGAACCGCAGGGGAAATGTTGAATGGTTTCTTTAAATGTAAAGGTTCATCATTGTTCCACCTAATGTGTATGTCTTTAAGGGGCCAGAGCAAGATAACGAGACCCAGCTTTACAGCTGTGAAACATAGCAGGTGCTGCCGAGTTGCATTGATTAAGGTGTGTCAGCATTTGCATGTAGTATATAAGGAGCAGCACCTAGCTCTCCCATTACCCTGGGGGTTGGGTTGGTGGTTGGGTCTGGTTTGTTGTTAATGTATTTAGTGTATAAGGAGTTTTTGTTTTTTGTAATTAAAACCTTGCTTAAGTTATTTTTGAGTCCCTTTCTTTTTAATGCATGGTCTCCCCAGCAAGCTCTCTGCAGCGCTACCATACTGCAAATAGCCAACACAAATATCCTTGTTTTGCTTCTAATAAACCTGCTCAGTGTAGAAAAAGGAGCTGTGTTTATAAGGCAGCTGGCTGCAAATCGAGCTGTTGAGAGCTGTTGCCAAACCTGTGTTATTTGCAGCTCCACCAGATAAATCTCTTTGCCGTTTCCCTAAGAATAATAATTGAGCCAACAGGCTAAGAAGAGGACTGCTGTGAGTAATATTCCTTCTCAGTGACCATCTGGCTCCCAGGGGCTTTCAAATTGGTATTAAGAAGAATTGCAGAAACCTGGGCAAGATTTATACATGAACTTTTAAAGAAACGTGGTCAGTAAATCACAGAATTATCAGAATGCCCTTTAAAGGCCTGTAGGGGCAAATCCCACACTCACCCACTCCCATTCCCAAATGGGCAAGTGTCATCCATTTTCTCCCTCACAAGACTAGTCAGCACAGGAAGTTACTCCTTACTCTTTCACCATTTGTCTCGTCAGGCCTCTTGTTTGTCTCCAGTTTTTAGAAGCACATAATACTGCTCACCCCAAAAGATTGTGGAGAGTGATTGGCTACTCTTTGCAGAATGCTTTGAAACACTATAAAATATGTGTGAAATGGTGAGGCATTTGGGAATCTCTAACAGAAAGTTATGATTAAATGTTTTGCAGGGTTGGATTCTATTCAGTTTTCCTGAAATGGGCCTGCATCATTTGTTGCAGTTTCTTCAAGCAGAGGTGGGGGATATTTTTCAGCCCAAGGACTGCATTCTGTTCTGGGTAACCTTCGGGGGGGAGGTCACATGTCAGTGGTAGCAGGGCCAAGGGCTAAGCAATGAATATCAATTCTCCATTTACACAGAAGGCTAGTTTCTGCACATATTTGCAGGCAAGTAAGAAGCGGATGGCGCTGTGGGTTAAACCACAGAGCCTAAGGCTTGCCAATCAGAAGGTTGGCAGTTCGTATCCCTGCGGCGGGGTGAGCTCCCGTTGCTTGGTCCCTGCTCCTGCCAACCTAGGAGTAGGTACCACTATGGTGGGAAGGTAAACAGCATTTCCGTGCGCTGCTCTGGTTCTCCAGAAAGCAGCTTAGTCATGCTGCCCACATGACCCAGAAGTTGTACGCCAGTTCCCCAGCCAGTAAAGCGAGATGAGCACCGCAACCCCAGAGTCGTCCGCGACTGGACCTAACGGTCAGGGGTCCCTTTAAGAAGCAAGTAAGAAGAATCCCCGCGACAGGGTGAGCTCCCATTGCTCAGTCCCAGCTCCTGCCAACCTTGCAGTTCAAAAGCATGCCAAAAAGTGCAAGTAGATAAACAGGTACCGCTCCGGCAGGAAGGTAAACGGCGTTTCTGTGCGTTGCTCTGGTTTGCCAGAAGTGGTTTAGTCATGCTGGCCATATGACCCAGAAGCTGTCTGTGGACAAACGCTGGCTCCCTCAGCCTATAGAGCGAGATAAGCGCGCAACCCCAGAGTTGTCCGCGACTGGACCTAACTGTCAGGGGTACCTTTACCTTTACGTTTTAGAAGATTTTTCAGCCAGGCCAAAACACTTGAGGTGTCGGTGTGTGCAAAGTAGAGCTGGTGAAGGATGCAATTACGAGAGAAGGTGTATGGCCTTGAGAAAATCCTGAGGACCAGACAGAGATGCCTAGAGGGTCACATTTGGTCCACTGACTTGATGTTTACCTTGACAGCCAGGTCCTTTAGACTGCCTGGCATGAGATGTCTCTAGGGAGGGAATACCTGGGGCACTTAGAGAGCTGGAGTAGTCTAATAGGTAGAGAATTGAACTTAGTTCTGTGTTATGGCCACGAATCAGATCTCCATGGAGGCAAAGTGCTCTGGCAACTGCAGCTCTACAGAAGAGATGGATACATACCGTGGTCCATCCCATGTGGACCCCCTTCCTAGAGCCTAAGGCAGAGCTTTCCAAACTGTGTGTAGTGACATGTTAGTGTGTCAGCTGCAGTGCGTAGGTGTGTCACATGAACACTCCCTAAGCTCTTCCTGGGGCTGGAAAGGAGCTAGCTTAAACTCCAGTTTGCTAGTAAAACTGAATTACTGTATCACGAAATGATGCATGTCTAAAAATTGTGCCGCCAACATGAAAAGTTTGAAAAGCTTTGGCCCAAGGAGATACCTCTGTTGCCAGAATCTGATGATCTTGAGAACCCTGAGGAGAGATCCTCACAGTTGAAACCCATTACTTTGAAGGAGTCAACAGCTGCAGAAGGAGGCATTGGCCTTCTGGAGGTGGGGATTCTAGTCAATAGCTACATAGCCCTGCTATAAAATTCAGTCATTGCTTCTTGCTGAGACAACTTGGATGTTTAGCTCATAGTTGGAGCACTATCCATGGTGCTGAACATGCACCTTGATCTCCAGGGTGCCAACTTTTGGATTGCCCTGCCTTACAACCTTGCTGTACTGTCTGTTTGTGGAACCAGGAACTATTGACCACCCATTGCTTCGACTATCGCCCCATGGATCTCCATGGATCCTGATATTCTGGAAGACCTTGTTCCAAGCCCCACCCATGCAATTAATTCATTCTGCAGCGTTGGGGAAATCATTAGGATTGTGCAGATGTTACTTCTGAAGAGACTGAATGTGCAGACATAGGAACTAAGAGGTTGCCTTATACAGAGTCAGACCATCAGTTCATCTAGCTCAGTACAATTCTACACTGACTTGGGAAGGGCTGTTGCATGCAGAAGGTCCTGGTTTCAGTACCTAACAAGCTAGAAGTAGTTTATGAAATGAACATATAACACCACTCTTTTTGAACCTTTTGGCAACCGTGACCTGCTATATCTAGCAAATACCTAAACACTCCAAAATCAATGTTAAGTTGCACTCTATTATATATTTTTTCCATGCTGCTAAGCAATTAAGAAAACATCCTTCTATAATAGTTGATGATCTCTGATTTTACATTTTAATGTGGTTTTTAATGTACTGTATATATGTATGGATGTTGTAAACTTCTTTAACCTTTTTATGAAATAGTGATATGCAAATATTTTACATACATACATGTTTGTTCATATAACTGGAGAAACTCAGGACTAAACTAGATGTTATATGCTGCTTCCCTAAGCCCAATCATTACAAGCATGCATGAAAGGACTAAGATATTACATGCATCTTTGTATACTGCGTAAACTTGCCCACAGCCGTGTCATTTTCAGCCTGGCTGAGGAGTGCCTTTCTTGCTCCAGAAAGCAAAACTGTCTCCATAGGCAGAATGTGCACTGGCAATGCTCATGTCCATTTATTTGGAAATTGCAATACTTTTCAAAGATACAGATTGGCTTTATTTATTCTGAAAGTGCATCCCAGCAACATGAATTAGAAAGGAAAAAGAGAACCATGCTGTCACCAGAAAAGGGGATAAAAAGATGAATTGAATCAAATGCATTCTGAAAAGTGTAATCTAATAATACCTAGATAGAATTCGGTGATCTGGGCTATAAGAGGAAGAACAGAATGCATTATTTCATATTTCACTTTTTGACCTTCTGATTTGTGAATATATGAATCTTCAAGAAGCTCAATCTAATGGGCACAGCCAAAAGTCTTTGGATGGGGAGATGAGCAATGCTTTCTAGACACCACACACTTGAAAGTGTCAATCACTTCTCCTACCTGGGTAGTTATCTTTCCACACGGGCCGACATTGGTGCCAAAATCCAGCACTGCCTGAGCTCTGAGAGTGCAGCTTTCTCCTGATTGAAGTGCAGAGTGTTTGAGGATCAGGACATTTGCAGGGAAACCAAAATGCTTGTTTACAAAGCTATTGTACTACCAACCTTACTATATGCTTGTGAAACATGGACCACTTATAAACAGCATATACAACTCCTCGAAAGAATCCATTAACGGTGTCTCCAAAAAATTTTACATATCACTTGGGTAGACAGGTGAACTAATTCCAGTCTACTGGAATAAGCAAAGATCGCCAGTGTCGAAGCAATGATTCTTCAACATCAACTTTGTTGGACTGGTCATGTTGTGTGGATGCATGATTATTGTCTTCAAAAGCAACTACGCTACTCCGAACTTTAAAATGGTAAGCATAATGCTGGCGGTCAACAAAAAAGGTTTAAAGACTCTCTCTTTCTAACAAAATGTAGTAGAAACACTGGCAATTGGGAAACACTGGTCTGCGAGTGCACCAATTGGAGAACAGCCTTTACCAAAGGTGTCATGGACTTTGAAGACACTCAAACTCAGGATGAAAGGGAGAAACGTGCTAAGTGGAAGGCACATTTCACAAACTCTCATCATGATCAACTCCTGCCCAGAAACCTTTGTCCCCAGCATGGAAGGACATGTGGATCCAGAATTGGCCTCCACAGTCATTTATGGACTCACTGTTAAGATTGTGTTCTACTATGTGTGATTGAAGAAGAAGAAGAAGAAGAAGAAGAAGAAGAAGAAGAATTTCAATCACATAGTTCTTCTAATGAGGTGTGCCCTCCTCTCCTTTAGGTGGCAGATACAAACTGCTGGTTTTTTCCATTATACACGAATTGCTGGTGCATAAGGAGAATCTTATCACTATGGAATAAGGTAAAAATCTGAATTCAGTTATACTACTGAAGTGGAAAGAAAATCTGGCCACAGCCCCTCTTCAACTATGTTAGGGTTGGCAGCAAGATGTGCCCTGACCTTACCAGTGTCACCAAGTCTGCCACTCAAATCTCTCCTGCAAAAGCTAGTGTTGGCCATTCTCAGTACAACAGTTTTGCAATACCTGAAAGCTTGAATATTCACTATCCAAAGCAGGTTAATGACAGGCTACTGTGTAAATAAATAAATAAATAAAACGCTCAACCTTTACAATATATGTAGTAACTCCTTTTGTCTGACCTAACACACATACACTGTAGGCAATCTCACATACACTGTGAGATTGATTACCTATCACAAATGAGTACCAGCATCAGGTCATGTTATCATACTGCCTCATTTGTTCCCTTTAAATGTTTGCACAGAAGTAGGAAGGTGAGGTGCGATTTCCATAGAAAGCATATTTTGAAATATGTTTTCTGCTTGATGAGGTTTCAGGCCTCCTAAATATCTGTTCTTTCACGATTCTCAAAGCAGTGATTGCACATGAAATTGAGTCTTTATAGACTGGAGGGGAAAATATATATTTGTGTTTTTTGAACAGAGCATACAATGGGAAGAGTATTGATATGCAAGGCAGCTGGCAACAGAATTTTCTGTAAGCAGCCATCAGAGATTCAATCTTCCCAGTCTCATTCAGGCTAGCACAGCAAAGAGCATATGTTTCATTGTAGTTTTCAGGCAACCTTCTTTCCCTGCTGCACATCCATATTTATGGCCCCCCAAATTCACTTAATTTAATTTAATTTAATGAGAATTTATCACCTCAGTTAAGGCATATGTTTTCAGTACAGCTGGATATGCTTTAAGCAAATCTGATATTTTATGAAAGAGATGAAGAAAACAGAAAGACTGGCAGCGAATTATACACTGATATGCATGTATTTCCATTACTGCAGTGCTGGGGAGCCTCTGGCCCACCTCAGATATTGTTGGACTGTAACTCCCATCAGTCCCAGTCATTGTGTCAGGCATAATAGGAGTTGAAATCTAACAAACATCTAGAATGGGGTAGACAATGTGGTGCCCTCCAGATGTTGCTGGACTACAAGACACATCATCCCTAATCACTCGGCAAACTGGCTGGGACGGATAGGAGTTGAAGGCCAACAAGATCTGGAAGCCCACCAGTTCCTTAGCCTAGGATTCCTGAATTGTTTATGATAATACAAGCTCACGTCAAAGTGCTTGGTAGCTGCCCCTCAAGTTACCACTAATATATTGACTGCAAAGAGATGACTGATTGTGATCACAAAATGGCACCTCTCTGCAGATCATCTCCCCTCTCATTCTTTACCTAATACAACTTTTTCTGCTTGGATATCAGGTCATTATCGAAACTCAACATGTCGCCGGCAGACAGAATTTGCTGTATGTCTTCCATTACCTTTGCCTTCTTTTCCTTTCTCAACATCAGTCCCCAGTCTTAGCAAGTGGGCATTATCTCTGATCGCTTTTTGTGAGTTCTCTCTTTAATATTTTTAAACTTACAGTGCAATCCTATGCCTGCCTCCTCAGAAATAAGTCCCCTTAAAGTTCAGTGGGGTTTACAGTGCAATTCCAACCATTCCTCATTTGGATGGTTGAGGGGTTAGGATACTGCATAGGATACTGCGTAGTCCCCTCTCTGCTGGCCTCTCTTGGTAGAGAGGCATGCCACCTACTGGGTGGGGAGGCATTGCAGTAGAGGCACCACCTTTGCTTATTGTTTTACCACTACACCACCTGGAGCTGGAGAAGCAAAACATCAGAAAAAGGACACCCACACCCTGCATCTTCCTGCATCCTGGCCAGAGGGAGTTGACAGGGTTTAGGGATCCAGCACTCTACTCTGCCAGGGTTAGGATTGTTCTGCTTGTCCCAGGGAAATGTGTACAAAATTGCAATCTGAGTTCTGTCTTGTCTACTGATCGCACTAAAACCCTTATTCAGACCCTCATGCTATATTTTTTACATCACATTATTAAAATGTATTTCACCTTAAACCTATTATCTCTGCTCTCAACTCTCCTCCTTGCTTAATTTTTTTCTTCCCACTTTAATTATCTTACAATTCTTCACTGTTATGTTATCTGATATCTTCCTCTTCACTGCTTTCCTCTAGTATTTCATATTATATAGCAGTTTCTTCTAACCTTTATGTCTCGTCTTCATCATACTTTCTGTTCTTATCTGTCTTCATAGCTTCTCTCTGTTCCCTTTGGTCCTGCTGTTAATTGCCTTTTAGTAAGGCACACCCTTGTGCTTGTTTCTCATCGATGTGCTTTTGCTCTCGCAACTCATCATGCATGGAATGCTTGTCCTTCAGATATTTGTCCACAACAGCAGTGATGTGCTGGGGTAGAGACACAGGGTTATCCTCCCAACACAACTTACCAGGACAGGGCTGGGGTAGGGTAACGGTAAACTGAGAGCTGCACAGATGCACTAGCAGAGTCAATCTGATGCTCCCACTGGTGCATCTTTGCAGGCCAAAATTACCACCACCATGCCTCACCCCAGCCCCACCCAGGGAATGAACAGGTACAGCTGAAGGGATGCATACAGTGTTCTCTGTTTGCTAGCACAAGGGCTCTTGTGCTAGCAGACAGCTGAGTTTTAAGGCTGGACAACAAGTTGTGCTAATGGCAACTTGTTGGGCCACAGATTGCGCAATCTACTGTGCAGCAAAGTTAGCAGCAACTTGCTACTGCATTCTTTTGCACAAGTATGTTCCACTGGTGCAAAACATTCTGCCAGAGGAACAAGTATACCACTAACTATGTTAATTTTGTCAGTTTGCATTTCTTAGTGCAGAAAGTATTGATCTGATGTGTAGAGATCGTTCCTATCCTGATTAATACATGAGGATTTTGGAAGCTATTGGAAGCTTCTCTGTATGAAAGAAGCTTCATGATTGTTTGGGTTATACCTTCTGGGAAGCTGGTTGGAACTGGTTCTCTTATCTCAGGATGGTTCAGATTTTACTTTCTTTTTCTATCTCTTTTCCTTTTGGTGTGGTGTTCTGTACATAGTATGCTTAGTGTTAAGGTGTAGTCTTGTTATAAGTTTTTAAGTTTTGTAAGTGCTGCAACAGGATTTTTTATGGACTGTGCCAATCCTGAATGTACTAGATTTGTGACCATTATGTTTTTTTTGCCTTCAGTAGCATGTAAAGCTCTGCTGGATGAAGTTCAAATGCCTCTGGCCTATTTATTTTTCTTTGAATCTCTGCTACATGTTTAAGTTTTTTCCTCCACATGCACGATAAATTTATCACTATATTGGACACAATCTGAATGAAGAAAATTGCTAAAAAACAAACTGTTTTTAAGAGTCTAACGCCATAGGTTGCAACCCTATGAACACTTATATGGGCATGAGCCCCATTGAATGCAATGAGATATACATGCATCAGACCACACTATTCATTAGCTAATTCACATTAACCTGAGCAGTTGTCTTCTATTCAATTCAACATAGTAAACGTGAATTGCCATTAAGGCTACCTTTATGCCTGAGAATATAAGACACTTCAGCATGGGATTTCATATTAAGGCCTTTCATATCACTGAAGGAGAAAACCTTGTTCAGCGAAGAAACTTGAAATGAGACACCAGAATGCTGCCCCCAATGTGCCATTCTTTGCAAAGCTCAGAGAGCATTGCCATGCGCTAAATTGTTCAATAAAACCCGGCACCCCTGCAGGATCTTTGGAAGGAATGGCGGCAGAATACAATTTTGCTTTCTCATGCCCAGTATTCCTTAAAATACTGGAAATGTAAAGCCCTGCATTGACTGTAGGAAATACCATCTAGTCTTCAGTTTCTCTTGTAGGGACAGAAATAAGATTATTATTTTTTTGTAATCAGCGTGTCCAATTCATTACTTAGGTGGAGAGGGCAGTGAGAATTGTCACTTGCCATCAAGGCGAGCCTACTAATCAGGCAAGGTGAGCATTGTGCCTCAGGCAGCCAACTGAGACAGGTGGCAGATCAGTGCCGGTCCCCCAGCCCACCCACCACACTTTCGAGCCTATAGCCCTCATGCACCGCAGCATTGCCTCCCACCCACTGCCATTTTTCTGCTGCTGTGGTGGTTGCCACCAGCCCCTTCCAAGCCCAGCAGCCACTCCTATAGGACTATAGGAGCACTGCTGCCACTGCATAGCACACAGCAGAGGGAGAGGAGCAGCAGTTCAGTGGTAGAAGCAAATGCTTTGCATGCAAGACAAGAGTCCTAAGTTCAGTCCCTTGTTTCTCCAGTAAAAAGAACCAGCAGGTGATGGGGAAAGGCCTCTGTGAGCTGCTACCAGTCAGAGGAAACAGTGCCTGAAAAGTAATTGCAGGGAATTGCAGTGCTATTGCAGTTACTTCTCAGGTGAACCACCTGAACTATGTGATTTTTTCGATTAATATTGCAAAAACCACATTACTCCCGTGGTGCATGAGTCTGGGCAGTGATGCCTCTGAAAGACAAAGACCAAAAGGAAAAGGAAAACAACAACAAAGGTATAGAGCTAAGGAATAAATCATCCTGAGACTCCAACTGAATGAGAATCCCTTGTGGGCAAAACACTCACTTATTATGGTTACATTAAAGATATAAGAAGACCCTTACTGGATCAGGCCAAAGGCCCAGCTAGACTAGTATTCTGTTCTCACAGCAGCCAAGCAATGCAAGTACCAGTAGCTTCCCTTTTCAATTTTCTCCCCCCACCCCATGTATTCTTTTCAACTCATGCACTTGTCTTTTTTCCACTCTGCTGCTTTCTCAGGAATGAATGAAAGTAACAGCAAATGCTAAATGAAAGTGATTATGGAAATTATACACTGCCCGCCTATGCAGGGGGCAGTTAGCTTCCTTTGCTAAGCACATGCCAAAATGCATTATCCACTTTACGCCAAGAATGGAGCACAGGGAGAAATGCAATATACCACAAGGAACAGGATGTTATGAAGTTCATGTGGGAATTGTGTCCCATAAATCATATAACTTCTGGGCAATTTGCAGATTTTCTTAATTAAAAAACCTCTTTGAATCGTGGAAAGTAAACAAGCTTCGGACAGGTGCAAAAGTTGTTCACTTATTTTGTTAAGACGATTAATGTGTTTTCAAATTCCTTTAGCGATATAAATGACCCTAGGGACAAGCTTAAATTTGTGTACTGTTTTCAATACTGGGATTGAGTTATGGTATACGTGAAGTAATAAGGAAAAGTGCCTCTGAACATGTGCAATGTGCTTTCCTCCATACACCGAGCCACTCCAGCCTCTCTCCAAATGCTTAGGATTAAGGAACAGGACTCACAAAGTATTCAGCCCTTGTTGGCAGTTAATACTGTAAGGGATGAAGCTGCTGCAGGCAGCTGGAGCTGTGCATCAGGCTTCACAAAAATATGCTGCACAAAGCATCAGCAGCAGGGGAGATCTCTCTAGCATTGAGCTACACAGACTCCTTGTTAAGACAGAGCAAAAAAACTGCAGTGGCAAAGCAAAGGCGAGAGATAAACTTTAGAAAGAAAACCAAAAAGAAAGACAGTAGATGGTAAACATCAATAAGTCCTAATAATGAAAAATACCTTATGATTTTTTTAAAAAAAACAACCCTCATGGGAATAGGTTAGAACTTGCATAGTTTGAAAACATTGTGCATTGGCTGCTTAAATTTGCAGATCTGAACTGTTGATCGCACACTAGTTGAGAAAAGAGAAAGATTCACCTGTTCAGATTCCACGGCGATAGGCTCAAGGGACATGAGCCATCGGCATCCAATATGGCAGGTCTGATCTGACCTCTTGGGCAACTGACATCTGCTCCAAACAGGAGCAACACTTTCATCCACTCTAGTCTCATGTGGCTTTACCTGAATGTTTTTGCAAAGCTCAAAAGCGAGAGAGAAATGGTGGCTTTTTTTAAATGACTTTCCCAACTGGAAAAGAAAATCAAAATGCATGGCTCTTTGTGCAAAATACTAATTTAACAAATTCACTGCAGTGAATGAATTAGTCACAAAGGGTCTCTAATATGTGGCTATGGCTTTTTTGGAGAGCTGGACCTCACCTGGTCCCTGCTGGCACACCTCTCTTTGTGCATTCTGGAGGCCAAGCAGTGAAGCCAGCCGGCGTGACAGCAGGCAGCTGCCTTTGTAAGCAGGCAACAGAAAGTCAATAGACAAAGCCCTTAATAGAAATGAAACTGCCTGTTTACCTAGGAATAGTAAACATCCAGATTTCCCCTCTGGTTACAGCATTGAATTCAATCAACTTTTTAGTTCTTAATACAGTTCAGCAGGGGAATAGAGAAGAGGGTGGGAGCCTAGGAATACTCGTGGCAATCTAAATAAGGAATGGCTCTCAAAATGACAGCCGAACATAGATTAAAGTGGCAGAAAGCATGCTCTGCCCGGCTGGAGGCTTGAGGGCCTTGCGCCTTGCTTCTGTCCATGCTGTAACGGCAGTCTCTGATGCCTGGAAGAAAGCTGCCTACATCTTACGAAATGGGAAAGGAACCTAAGGGAACCCGCCTTCAAGAAAGAGTTTGCCTGAAGGGTTGCTATGAAAAACTGCAATGAGGCTCTCTCTCTTTCTTGCTCTCTCTCTCAGGATTTATCTCAGGGAGACAGTTACATTCAAGAGCACCATGACTAGCAGAATTTACTATAGCAAACAAAGCATCAGTTTCAGATCCTGCAGTACAATTCACATAACTGAGTTCAAACACCCAGGATGCCACATACGGTATCTGAATAAAACAACTGACCTATGCACACATTTTAAGAACAATAAATCCTAAACCTGCAATCTTTATTTTTAAAAATGGAACAGCCAGTCACAAAGCACTTCAGTTCAGATAGTCACAGCCTCTCCAACACGATCTATTATTGCAATAGGGATGCCATCTGATTGAAGAACTTTGGAAACGCAAGAAAAGTTCTGGATACCATAACACCAAATAGCCTCAGTCTGGAAAATAATATCTGATATCACTCAACATCAGCAAATGCAACACTTCTGAATATTCCATCCTCAGCGCTATAGAAATGCCACCTGGGTTACAGAATCATTTTATCAACATTAGAGCAGCTGAAGAAGGAGGAAACTCAAACTTTAATCTCTGTGTTTTGTTAATCACTGTATATGTATATATATAACTGTATCTTGATATATAGGGGTTCATCCAGATGACCTGTTGAGTATTCATCACAATTTGCATTCACAGAGCTTAAACATATTTATTGAGCATTCATCCTGATTTTTTTGCATAGTGTTTATACAACATTTGTGCACCCTTCACACTTCAGTGTTTCCCCCCATCACTTTCCTAACTGCAAAAAAGTAATTTGTGTGTGTGTTTTAAAGCACATTTGTTGTGCTAGGGTGACAGAGCACTTTAATCCACTTTAATTGCACAAACCTAACGTATGTTTCAACCACTCCTTTAAAATAGCAGAAAGGATAATGAACAATTCAGCTTAGTGCTCTGTGATGAAGGGAAGGAATTAAAGAGAGAGTGTGTGTGTGTGTGGAAGAAACAGTATCACAAAGCATAACAAAGTAGGTCTTAAAATGCTAGAGAGCTGGCAGTCTAAGTTGAACATTGATGGTGCACCCCATTTTAGAATACAATTTTCAGTTCTTATCATCATCAGTGCACAAAGCCAAGTATGGCCACAGGTTTCTTCAGCGAACCTTGATGATACATGTGAACGATGTTTGCGCTCCTTTTCTAATAGGGAATGTCTTCCTTGCAATTCAGGTGAACCCCCTCCAGTCATTTTAATCTTCTGAAAACAGCTCGCAGTGCTACTTCCCTCACATTGTTTTCCCCTAGTTACAAATGAAATCAAGCAATTTCATTTGTCACAACAGAAGGTAGAAGTACAGAGATCAGCCACCCAGCTGATAGCTCCTTCTCTGCAACACTAGTAATTACACAGTTCAGAAATAGCAGCTATCTGTTCCACAAGGTACTTCATAAAGGTGCTGAGAAAATGCTAGCAAGGATCCACAAGACAGGGAAGTTAATCAGCTGCTAATGAAATGTGTGCACTTCTAGAGCATAACACAGCACCAGTACAACAGTGACAAGAATAGGAATGAAATCACACGTGCATTTTAAAGTGCTTGAATGAACTTCCTCCACTTCAGTTAATGTGTATTATTATTACTATTCAAAAGTTTCCAGCTTTAAATGTCAACACATCCTCTACACTGCAGGTAGGGCTTCTAGATGCGTACCCTACAACATTTCTCTGATGAAAATAGGGATGTCCTATATAATAATAATAATAATAATAATAATAATAATAATAATAAATACCCCCCTCATCTGACTGGGTTGTCCTAGCCACTCTGGATGGCTTCCAACATAATAAAACATTAAACAATAAAAATCTTCCCTCTACAGGACTGCCTTCAAATGTCTTCTAAAGGTTATATAGTTACTTTTCTCCTTGGTCGCATAACTCCATACCCTCCAACATCTCTCTGATGAAAATAGGGACGTCCTTAGGAAAAGAGGGACGTTCCAGGATCAGATCAGAAACCAGGATGGCTTCTGTAAATCTGGGGCTGTCATTGGAAAATAGGGACACTTGGAAGGTCTGATCCTGTTGGACCAGTCCCAGATAGGTCAATGATTGGGGATGATGGAAGCTGGAATCCAACAACATCTGAAAGCCCACAGATGCCCCACCTAAGGAATGGGTGAATCTGTCAAATTTGGTTTCTCTTCTCAAATTTAAGTTCAGCTCTTTTCAGTTCTACACCAGTTTACAATTTGAAAAAAAAGAATAAGTCTTCATGAACACCCACCAGCTTTTTAGTGTGAATTGCTCCTAATATTGTACAAATTTGTGTGCGTGCATTTCCCCCTAATATAATGCATTCTGTATCTTATTGTCACTAATATATGCATTCTTAGACACACATTAGTATATGCATTTTTGTACACATTATGTCGTTGGAGAACTGTAAAATCTAGACAAATGCAAATTTCTAAGGATGGCTGTGTTTTGGTTTGAATATTGATTCAGTTGCATATTGCTTTGGAAAATACAGATTAGGTAGGTTCACCTTCAAACTGAATATAATTCCTTCCCCAGGCCCGCTCTGTAGGAAAACACACACCCCTTTTTTGCTTCGCTTGGACTTCCCTATAACAAGCTTTCGTTGGGGGGGCCCACACCTCTACTATCCAGTGAAACCAGTAGCTTAAAACCTTGACAGTTTCACAAAGGCCCATTCCAGTTCTTTTTAATTAAAGTTAATTCTGTTCATACCAATACTGGCTGACATACATTTCATCTTGTGTTTTTAAACTGAAAACCCCTTTTAAGCAGAACACATTTTTAAATTATAATCAACAATAATAAAACACATCAAACAGCACATTTAAATCCAATGAATCTTAATTAATGACCAAAACATCAGTACATCGCCATGTCTATCCAAGCATAGTCTGCTTCTATTTTTACTCCTATCTATATATACATGCACTTGTAAATTCTAAATGTCCCTTATTAGTCCTACTCTAAATTAAACTAGCTTTGTTCATCCCAGAAAAACCTTTGCTTTTGAAATAACCCATCAAGCTCCCCCATCCCTTCTTCAAAGCAGCAGCAGGAGCATTTGGGAAAATATGTAGATAGTTGAAACTGACAAGGCTTTCTCCCCTGACCAGAAGCAAAGTACAGTGTTGAGGGAAATCTGTATTGGTGAAGACAACAAGGCTCTCCCCGCCCCTGTTTCCTTCCAGGTATGAAAGGTTGAAATATGATGGAAAGCTATTCTCACATATGTGCAGCTCTCTCTCTCACTCTAGATATAAAACAGTGCCACTGGAGGACTAGAAAATAGCCTTCAAGCAGGAAACATCTATCTGTTCATAGTTGTGGCAGGAAAAAACCCAACCAGAAAGTATGAAATGATATTGTAAATTCCTTGGTGGCTAACAATTGATTAAAAAACCCCATCTGAAATGCATTTAAAGCTATATTTCCATCTTCCACACATTCAGATCAACAGTGGGAGAGAAGCTTAAAATCACTTTAAATGGCATGTGTGAAATCTTGCTAATGTTCCTATAAGAAGCACATTCTGTCATTTTTATTTTCCAGCACATCCCAGCCCAGGATGGGTTAGCTAGGAAGCTGAGTGTCCTCAGGATTGTTTTAGATTAAAATAAAAGATGCACTGCTAACCATATATATCAGACTTTATCTACCCTACACTGGGGGAATGAGGAAATTGTTCACAGTCACATTCCTCTCTCCTCTCACTCTACACATTGTTATATCATCAGCACAGACTTACTGGTAGCATCCTCAATTTTTCTTTTTGAATTAGGAGTTCAATGCATTCACAAAGTGATTATGTACCATTCTGGCATTTGCAAAAGCCTCAAGCAAAGGAACTTTCCCTCCTCACTCTATTTCTCTGGGCCTTAATATTGTGAATCACATATTTCCTGGGCCCCACCTTTGTGCACATCAAATATCTACTTAAAATTCAGGGCTTTTCTTCTTCTTGCACCCACTTTTTATTCCATTTGCTGTGAAAGTACAGACACTGCCAATGGCAGCAACACAATTCCATAGAGAGAAAGCCCAAGAAACTGAACATGTGTGAGTCAACACCAATGAATGCAAAAATCAAAGCCACTCACATTTTAAATTTTCAGCTGCAGCAAACATTTATTAAGACCAGGAAATTGGGCAGCAACACCTGCCCACCTCCCAGCTCCAAAGTGTGAATGAAGCCTGGACGCTGAGGTCCAGCGCCGAGGGCCTTCTGGCGGTTCCCTCATTGAGAGAAGCAAAGCTACAGGGAACCAGGCAGAGGGCCTTCTCGGTAGTGGTGCCTGCCCTGTGGAACGCCCTCCCATCAGATGTCAAAGCGATAAATAACTACCAGACATTCAGAAGACATCTTAAGGCAGCCCTGTTCAGGGAAGTTTTTAATCTGTGATATTTTAGTGTATTTTTGGTTTTTATGGAAGCCGCCCAGAGTGGCTGGGGAAACCCAGCCAGATGGGCGGGGTACAAATAATAAATTATTATTATTATTATTATTATTATTATTATTATTATTATTATGAAGGCTGGGGTTCAGGTTTCCTGGAGAGTCTTGGACTATCTCACCAGCCTATCCTGCTTTGGATCAGGAATGAAGAGCAGGCTAAGGAAGGTTGGAAGCTGCTGCCTGAAGTAACTCCAAGCATCTTCAGGCAGCAGCATCCAACCAATCACTCTGTTGCCTCCCATTGTTGGAAGGTTGTTGGGTTCCTCCAAGCAGTGGTACCCAACTGACCATTCTTCTTGAGGTAAGGGGAAAGGTTGTGTGTGTCATTGCCTGAAGGCACAGTGGTACCCAGCTAGCTGCTGTCAGCACCAGTCTTTTCTGTGGTTGTGGAGGCTTGTATTCTAGGAATGTGATATTGAGGGCCAGTTTCCCACAGTTCCTCCCCACATGTTATCACCACCCACCCACACTTTCCCTTTCATTCCAAGCTAGTCATCTTGTATTATTATTGTAATCATCATAAACTTAATCCTATCTTTCTCTATATATACATTGACACACACACACACACACACACACACACACACACACACACATCTCCCCCAATTGCAGCTTACAAGAACAACATGCAATTGTAAAGCAAATAAAACAAAACTGTACTTTTAAAACAGAAGGAAAATACTACAATATAAAAAATATACAGTATAAGCAGCAGGAACCATTTGACAACCCACTCAACCCACTAAAAATATCCTTAAAAATAAAATGAAGCAGCTTCAAAGTTAAAGAATAACTAGAAATATTTTAAACCATTAAAAACATGGCAGGACAGAAATGTCTTGATGTCATTCCCTCAACCATGGATGGCAACTTGGTGACAGAGCAAGAGGAGCAAGCCAGGTGAAAGGGGTCCAGTGGTGGACTGCACAGGACCTGGGCCCCTACTGCTCATTCCACCACAGGAGGAAAGTGCCAGTCTTCAGGTTAGATACCCCGGGAGGACAAGCATCCTTGCACCAAGGGTCTCACATTCCCAAGCAATACTGGCAAGAAGTGCATATGGTGGAGATAGAGTGCTGGGCCCTAAGGTATTTACAGAGGATTTATATACAGTGGTACCTCTGGTTAAGTACTTAATTCGTTCTGGAGGTCCGTACTTAACCTGAAACTGTTCTTAACCCGAAGCACCACTTTAGCTAATGGGGCCTCCTGCTGTCACCATGCCGCCGGAGCACGATTTCTGTTCTCATCCTGAAGCAAAGTTCTTAACCTGAAGCACTATTTCTGGGTTAGCGGAGTCTGTAACCTGAAGCGTATGTAACCTGAAACGTATGTAACCCGAGGTACCACTGTATTCTGTGCGCACACACACACATATACCCCACACAGGTATGCATTCTGGAATGCAAGTAAAAGTGTGACATATCAGAAACCCCTCAGTTTGTCCTTAGACAGTCATCAACACAACCAGGAATTTAAAAACAACAGTCCAACCTTATCAGTTTATATTTTTTCAACAAGGTACAGTCTTTTCCAGTTTTTCTGAAACTACACAGAAAGAGAAACTTATAAAAACTCCCATACCTTAAACTCTCATGCCTCAAACACAGTCAAACATTAAAAAAACACCATGCTTCTCAGTGACACATTTGGCACCATACCTAGTTTGGCCCTTCATGTGAGAAAAGAAGAAGAAGATGGTCACTGCCAGCCCTACAGTTGGGGAGAGTGGGACAGTTAAATCATGACACCAATGCTGGGAAGTGGCAGGGAGCTGTAGGAGAACAAAGGTGTGTGGGTCATGTGGCCTGCCTTGCATTGACCAAGCTAGCGTGTTGCCCCTCGGGAGAACATTATCCCATTGCCAGTGCTGATTGTCAGTCCAATCGGTTTCTATATGTGGAAATGGGTAGCAAAATGACCTGGGCAGGCCCTGCAGATGGTGTTGATTTGAGATTAATTAACTCTAAATGGTATGAATGTGTGATCACAATCCAGAATGAAGAGAAACATAAATTGAAGTTTGCTTATTTAATGTCAGAGACTCATTTCCACAGCTTAGCAATCCATATGGAGAAAGGCTCTTTGATTCCTTCAAGTGAGATGAAACACTTCCTTGAAGAGTAAATGTAGCTGTTAGTAATCAAGCAGTGGAGCCAGCAAGACACGTAGAGACATTAAGGGAGTTTAAAGCATCACTGGCATAGATCTTGTTGATGCATGAGAATTTTGCCCAATGATCTCCTATTCAGCCCTCAGTAAAACAAAGCATTACACATTTATACCACAGAGTTGTCCAGAATACTAATGCGCAAGGTATTAAAGGTGTGCTTCCACACAGAAACTTCACTTGCTGGCAAATAAATTCACAAGGCTTTCCAAAGAGACAGGGAATGAAGCAGTGGATGACATAGCATGAATCAATCAGTCCTGAGCCAAAACTCATAAGTGTGTGTGTGTGTGTGTGTGTGTGTGTGTAAGTAACTTACTTGCTCTCATGAAAATTGCCCCGTTTTCAGCAACTTTCTGAACAGGGATGAAAATCTACCCCCTCTGAACTGCAGTACTTTCACCTGCACATGTATTCGGATGTGCATCTTGATGCAACATCAGAATATAGGAAGCTGCCTTATACAGAGTCCGACCACTGGCCTATCTAGTTTGTCTACACATACCAGCAGCGGTGCTGTCTTTCAGACAGGGGTCTTTTCCAGCCCTATCTGGAGTTCCTGGGGGGTTGAACCTGAGACCTTCTGTATGCTAAACAGTTGCTCTACTACTGAGCTACAGCACTGATAAGGTGTGCCAAGGAATGTAACTTCCCTTCCTCAGGCAGCAGACCACAATGGTGGTGACCAGGATGCCTCCCTTGCAGTATGTCTGGCTGGGGGAGACAAGGATGAGGTTTTTGAAGGGCAACCCCATGATACTGCTTTGTGGAAGCAGATGTCCTGCTGTCAGACAGCTTCCCATTTAGTGTGATGGCACCCAGGCTAGCAGCAACAGCAGGGTGGTGTGAGGAGCCCATGTCTGCCACTCATGTTGCCGCTCCTTCTACAGTCTGGCCCGTGAAGGGCTCAGGCCACACCTGTAGCTGCAGCTCCTGATGCCATGTTGCTGCCATACCTCCTTGTCCAACAGGCATGGCACAGGTCACACCATGTTGCCACTTGTCATCCTACCTCTGAGAGCTCACCCCAAACAACCCCATGCTCCAGAAGGTGCTCCTGGGGTTGCATCACTTGGCCATGGGCACTTCCAGCAGGACGTGGACTGGGGGGGGGGGGCTTGCCCCATCTCCCAGTCCTCCACCAGCAGGAGCCTGCCAGCCTTCCTGGGTGACATTGGGGACCCAACGAAAAGAGTTCAACCAATTCCCACAGCAGGCTTCAATGTCATTCTGGGGGCCCTGAGTAGCACATTTGTCCTAGTCTTTGCACCTTCAAAACAGCCTCATGTGCATCCCACAAAAGCCTGCCTTTTGTCTTGAAACTCGGGCATTGTGAAAATTCGTAGTAGCACCACCCTAAGTCTAAAGAGACATATTTACAGAAATCACTGTAAAAGAGTTCACCAGACAACTCTAAATTCCCTGTCCTCATGAATTACATTCCAGATCATAACAAACTCCCCCCACCCCACGTGGATTTAGGACACCTTGGCCTAGCAGCCGCAATCTCCCTGCCAATGTTTTGTGATGAGATAAGTGAAAACAGCAGTTGTTACCGTTACTCAGTATTTTTCAGTGCCCCATCCCAAGTACACACTGATGAGTCTCTGAGGAACTATGCTGCCTAGCTCCAATGAATATTAATGAGAGACCACATTAAAGTATCTGAAAAACTCTGTGCGTACCATACAGAGCCTTTGCCGTTTCTGAGTCCTGGGTGAATTCCAGCTAATCCTATTTGGTGAGATGAAGCCGTCAGATAGCTTAGAAATAATAGTTGCTTTTGAGTCGGGCTGCTGGTCCCAGAGATCAAATTTGAATGAACAATATTGCAGCATAAGCGCTTAGGAACGCAAAGGCATGTCGATCATTCCCATCCCAGATACTTTGTGCAATAGAATCATCTGCATTCAAGCAGCTGGGGCATTTGACTTACGCTCTCCTCTTCCTTCCATTCAGTCAGTGTTTATATCATTACCATATAATGGCCCTGGGCTGCATTCTACTAGCTAGGCTGATCTGTGGTTACACTTGTGCATTAGTCATACTTTGGAAGAATCACTCATTACTGTAACATCCCCAGATTCACAAGGAGATAAAAATCTGATGATTGCTCCACAATTTATTTTGTTGTTCCTTTTTCATTATTAACTAGATGCAGAAACTTTGGAAGCAAATCAGAATACTGATGCTGGCTTTCCTCGAGGCCCTTTGCCCAGAGTCTCGGAGCAAAAAATGTAGAAAGAGGGGAGGTGCATTCTTAACCCTTTGTGCAGATGACACACTGCTGCAGTTTATTTGCAAGTAAACTGATGCATAACGGAACTACAGGGTACTGTGTGGTCTCTGACCAGATGGGGCAATGGGAAGTCAGTGCCAGTCTCATCCTTTACTTAACAGGCATAAAGTAGAGTCACGGGGAAGATCTGGACACTACAACAAATATGAAACTGATGTTGTCCTGTGACTGCTTCTTTGCTCTTCCTGTTAACATCTACAGATGCAGCATTCCAGTTGGGCCCAGTGTTTCTCTGCCCTTGTTAGGCTAGGAAAGAAAAACACATGGCGCAATGATGCCACAGTAGTGGCTGTGTTGTGCAACACATTATCGGAAAGAGGGTAAGAAAAAAGCCATGGAGCTGCAGCAGCTCCAACATTGCCCCAATACATTTTTCTTCCAAGAAGCTGATAGCGAGCCAGTGTGGTGCTGTGGATAGGCTGTTGGAATGAGACTTGGGAGACCAGGGTTCAAATTTCTACTCAGTCATGAAGCTCACTGGGTGACCTGGGGCCAATCACTGTCTCTCAGCCTTCCTACCATGCCTACCACGCCTTGAGCTCCTTGGAGGATTGGTAGGAGAGAAATTTAATATTAAATAAACATAAGCCTTCATCTGCAAGACTTCTTCTCTATTCAGCAAGCATATTTGTGCTTGCGTGATGAATATCCTACATTAACTTCCACACCAGAGAAATTTTTCTTGAATTCTTTAAACAAGGCCTGCTGAGGTTTACACTTTCAGAGCAACAATTTTGAAGTCAGTGTGATGTTCTGAAAAGAATGGTTATGGTTTTAAATTTCAGCCAAGTCCAAAACTTACTCGGTTGCGATTAGTAATTGATTTCCTAGTTTGAACTCATTTTTACTCTTATTGTACCCTGTCTCCCAGACACCACTTAGAGATGACTGTGATTAAGCAGTATACAAATCACTGAAACAACCAGTGCTTTTTTTTCTGAGGGTACACAGGGGTATGCACACCCCTAAACATTTTGTGAATCTTTGTACTTTTGTCCATTTCGTGTATTTATTTTCCCCAATTTGAACTATAAAATGGTATTTTCTTGAGTCAAAATGAGAGCACCCCTAAACATTGTTTTTAGAAAAAAAGCACTGGAAATAACTAACTAACTAACTAACTAACTAACTAACTATTATTTCCTCATGTTAAATGTTGAGGAGAAGTGAGTGAAACACTGCAAAACACTTAGAACTATTTAAAACATAAAGCCTGCTCCTGAGGTTTTCTACATGTAATGGGTCACCAAGAAATGAGAGGCAAGCAGTGGCGTGAGGTGAAAATTTTCATAGGGGAACAGTTAGGGCCTGCGGTGCTAGCTTGTGAAGGTGATTGGGGGAGGGGGTGACGCCATGCGCATGACATATTGATGTCATCACTCCTCCCTCTCCCCAAGCTGGGCAGAAGCTTCCCAGTTTGAGAAGGAGGTGCCAGGGGATCCGGCGTACAGCTTCCGGGTCATGTGGCCAGCATGACTAAGCCGCTTCTGGCGAACCAGAGCAGTGCACGGAAACACCATTTACCTTCCCGCCAGAGTGGTACCTATTTCTCTACTTGCACTTTGATGTGCTTTCAAACTGCTAGGTTGGCAGGAGCAGGGACCGAGCAATGGGAGCTCACGCCGTCGCGGGGATTTGAACCGCCGACCTTCTGATCGGCAAGTCCTAGGCTCTGTGGTTTAACGGACAGCGCCACCCGCATCCCAGAGGTAACATTTGGGAGAGGGCAAAACTTGTTTTCTACCTCCCATGACTGGATGGATGGGCTTGGTTCACACGGACAGAGCTCATGCAGGAGAATACAGTGTATATTTGCATGCAGAGATTATTTCACTTCTTTGTGGGTCCCATCAGTACACCTGTTCTCTCTTCACCTACCAACACTCATCAGGATGATAAATTCTTTTGCGAGTGATAAACGATAATAGGAACCCACAGAAGAGGAAACCTATGGCACTGATGCTTTAAAGTTCTGTAGAGAGCTGCAATGACAGGATGATTTAAGCAAGATGGATATGGTGTTCCATCTCTTTGACTAATAATGCCCAACTTTCATTTTTGCTCTGGTAGATAAAAAATAAAATAAAAATATGAGTGGCTCTGTTTGCCTGGCATTGCCTGGCACTGCAGAAATCTTATTCCCCATTTAAATATTTCCTTCTATGAAGGCAGCTGCTCCCTAGAAAAGTCAAGATCGTAATAAACACACCACTGAACAACAGAAAGTGATGCTACTTTGTAAAGAAACAAGTCATTAACACACTAAAGAGAGACCGTAAAGATGCCTGGATGTTCACTTGCTACTAGTAAGATTAACTAAAGCTAGATACCAGAATCTTTTGGAAAACATAAAAGTTGGCATTAGAATAGTACCCTGACTATGAGCTGCCAGGGTAAGAGTTGTCAGAGTAATCCTCTTAGTTTTTACAGCCCCCAATAACTCTTCCTTGGGTGTATGGTCCACAAACCACATTCCTCTTTTTACTAGGCTTGTCAAAAATGCAGAGATAAAATTCTGTTTTCCCAGCCTCAAGCTGTGGATTTCTGTAGAACATTCATCTGCATCTCTGAATCCCAGCCAATTCCATTTGTGTTGCCATTCCTTCAGATGTGATCAATTTCTCATTTCCATGCAAGGCCCGAAATGAACATGTGTGATTTGCTTCATGCTTGCACTGCTCCTTACGTTGTGAGACTAAAAATGCTTTGATTTCTGCCAGCTTCAATATGATATTAGAATGTTCAATACTGAATGTTTTACAGAAAAGTTAAAATGGAAAGTATGCAGAGATTACATAAATGAGCATCACATATTCTCACAAGCATGACTCATAAGCACATTAAACAAAAGCAATGACAAGTTTAGGAATGTCTGCCAGAATTTGCAGATCAGAAGTAACTGCTGAATATCCAAACTGAATTCTGCTTTCAGTACTGGTAGTGCCTTAACAATTCACTTTATTACTTTATTACTTTGGAGGGGAGGCACAATCAGATACGTGCCTCTGAGCATATAGAAAGTGATGCTGTCTCATCCCTGAGCAATTTCATCCTCCACACAGGTAACACAAAAATGTGTTCCCCTCCATAAGTGTCTCCTCATTTTTCATCCATCTTCATTTAAAGAACAAAACTAATTATTGTTTGTTTCTTATAATTCACCCTTGCAGCCTTATTGTGGGCATGAAGGTCTCTTTGTCTCTTCATCCCCATTATATAATTAATGCAAGGTTTCTGCTGAAAAGTCTGTTTTCAATACTAAGTCCTATAATATGGAGAAAGTACCTCTGAGCATGAACAGAGTGTCTTTCCCTCACCATTGAATAGCTGCAGTCTCCATACGTACCAGTGGAATGTTTTTAAACACGTTCTTTTTCTCCCACAAAAAAATCCCACTCCTGCTTTTTCAACATCTCCTTCCCTAATCAGCCCAAAATATGCCTGTTTAAATTACCAGCCAAGTAGCAATTTTCATTTATTAACATATGTATCCTGGTGTTCACAGATGGTTACAAAAAGCTGAAACAATTCTCTTTACTCTGAAGCTCTTCCTGTTTGTGGGTTTCTCACACACATCTGGTTGGTCAATGTGAGAACAGGATGCTGGATTTAGAAGGGCCAAAGGTCAGATCCAGCAGACTCTTATTCAGTTCTTATAGGATTCAATCACATACTGGCAAGGTTACATTGATTCATGTTCTTGGGTAATGAATCCTCTTCCCTCCAGAACTGAACTTCTTGCAATAAGGAAAGTGACAGGGAAATGCAGGGTATTCCTATTAAATTTATTTATATCCCAGACACAATGTCACAGAACTTCTCCGTAAGCCAATCATAATAAATGTCCACTAAAAGTCAATGTTGTCTAAACTCCCTGCAAACTTTCTGCAAACAAATCAGGATGAATGCTCAAAAACATTCAGAAGGCTGGTGGCTTGAGCCCACCCAGGGATGTCTCTTGGGGTCCCCTTCCAACTCTACAGTTCTATGATTCTATATAACAGATCACATGGACGTGACCTGTTTTGGCTATTTTGGATTCTGTTCACATACAATCCCTTCTGGAAATATGGACAACAAATCAATGAAAATCTAGATGGACAAAATTTTTGTTGCCATGTCTAGCAGAGCCACAGCCCTTTTTTGCCTTTGCCTTTGAGATTGGAGATGAAGTGAACCATTTGGTGCCTCACTAAAAAAAAGGGGGGTAGATGACCCCACGATATCTAGAACTGAAGATGATCATAAATACATGCGGCTAAAACTCTCTTGCCTGCAGAAATAGGAAACATATTGGCAGTCTTGCAACTAAAGGGCAGCTGTCCGTTCTCAAAATTTAAGCCCAACGTGTGGGAGAAAAAACTGCTGGGAATCAAAACCCACCAGAATCTGATTGGCAATTGAATTAGTTCTTAAGCAAGTTGTGTAATATATTCTGTGCAGCTTCCCATGCTGAGGGCAGTGAAGAGGCCCTCTGCTGCAATTTACTCTTTTTTACACAGTATTCATACCACCATCAATTAATCCCAAGTTATCTAAGTGACTCACCATGTCACAGCGCGGTTGACTATGAAGAAACATGAAAATGTGTCTTATTAAATTGGCCACCATGCTGGGCAGGCTTCAGGGAAGGCCCTGTTTGACAAAATCTGTGAGAACTTATTAGGGATGGGGAAGAAATTCAGTTCAGCCTGCATTTAAAAGTGAACCTACCTAATTCACACTCCCCCAAACAATGTGCAAATCAAACAGAACCATTATGCTAATTCACAGTTCTCCAAATTTTGCAGTGCAGCTCTCCAAGCAAGTAATGTGTACTAAAATGCATATGCTAGGGCAGAGGTGGGGAACTTCAGGCACAGAGACCAAATTCAGCCTCTCTACCTGACCCTCAGAACTCTTTCCAAGACACCCCCTCACTGTTCCCGCTTCTCCCACCAAGTGCTTTTGCTGAATATCCCTATTTTCTGAGGAAAGTTGGAGGGTATGTGTGGCTGGAATGGGTCTTTGAACTCTGATAATGCCTCTTGCTTGTCTGGATGAAGGATAGCGAGGAGTGTTTATAAGAAACAAGCCTACTATACAGAGGTAAAATTTACACTTTGTTGCTCCATCCTCTTTTGCCTCAGGTCGTGCCAACCACTGGATTATGGCCATTGGGAGGTTGCCCAAATGGGAACACGACCCTCAGTCTAAAAAGGGTTCTTCACCCCGGCACTGCGTAAATTCTGCACATGTCAATATAAAATAATATACCAAAAATGCAGTATATTAGTGGAAACTGCCTGCAGAACCATATATGCTGGGCAAATATGTAAACAAAAATGTGCATATTAGAAGAAAGTTACCTTAAAATGCTAATGAATTTTTCACAAGGACTTTAAAAAAAAATCATAACCTGATGTGGATCACTGGAGACTGGAAAAATGAGAACCCCAAACTGGAAAATTTGCCTATCCCTATGGACTTATGATAGTATGTCAAGGCGTAAATACTTATTTCAAAATAGAAAGCTTGAGCACAGCAGCTGGTTATCCAATAGCAGCAGTATTATACTGTGACAGAGAAAACAGCCTAAAATGTAAATGTTCATCACCAGCCAGATAGAGGACAAACAATAAAAAAGGTTTATTTATACTTCTTTGTTCTGCTTCATTAGGTGCTAAATTAATAACAGGCATTCATTCTTTTTTCTCATTTATTTTATCTTTTCTTTTCTTGTCCTGGACAAGACATCACTAACAATACGAGTGGAAGGTTTTGCTTCTGAAAAAAAAATGTTCAGGTGTGAAATCTGGCAGTCTTTCAGGTTGTTTCTTTGCTATGGAACAAAGACTAAGGATGCTCAGGGATTTTGTCCAGTCTGCCTCTGCAGGTAAACCGACCATGTTTGCATTTCCCAGACTAAGATGTGGATCAGGATGCAGTAACCCTTCAGTTTTCATATTTCTGCAGATTTTATGATGCACTTCTGAGAGTAAAACATGCACAATGTGTAAAATGTGCAAAAAATGTATACCTTAGCATAAACATTTAGAAAGAACTGCAGTTCAGTGGTGGAGTATTTGGAAGAGTGTGATGCTAATGTCCAATGCCAAGATGAAGGTCTACCAGGCTTGTGTGTTGAGCATGCTGCTTTATGGAAGTGAGTTGTGGGCAACTTCACAACCATCAGGAGTGACGCCTCAATGCCTTCCACATGATGAGGATTCTGGGTATCAAATGGTAGGACAGAATTCCAAACAAAGATGTGTTCTCCCTTGCCAAAAGTTCCAGCATGTTTGCTCTCCTGTCTCAGTGACGTCTACACTGGCTTGGCCATGTCCACAGAATGGAAGATGGCAGGATTCCCAAAGACGTGCTCTATGGGGAGCTGTCTTCCAGCACCAGGCCAGTTGGCAGACCAACTCTGTGTTACAAAGATGTCTGCAAATGCAACATCAAGGCTGCCAACATCAATCCTGCCAGTGCCTGGGGACAGTCAGGTCATGCATCCATAGCAGTGACCAGAGAAGGAATGACCGCTGGGAGGAGCACAGAGAGAAGAAACACAATGGTGCATCTGCAGCAGAACAACTGCATGCCGTCGTCTGCCCCAGCTGCAACGAAACATATCTCTCCTACATCAGTTTCCACAGCAGGCTCTGCAACCTTCCAACAGTTTGACTTCACCCACAAAGGTGCACTCCTCCATTGTTTCCCAAGACAGATGGATGCTGGCAGCTTTTGTGCAACATAACTCCATGCAGCCAATTGAGAGGTGAGGTTTTGTGCAGTGTAAAAGCACCAGTCGCTTCACTGTACATATCTGAAGCAGATAAAACTATGTGGAATACTTAAAAAAAAAATCTCTAAAATTTCCAGAGCATGACAGAGATTCCTTTTGTTGTGTTGTGCTATGGTTTCACTTGGAGGATCCTTATTCAAGGCCACAAGTACCATGAGCGGCTAGTTCTTTCTTTTTACAGAAGCGTTTCAGTTTTCCTGTTTTTTCAATTAACCCAGCAGCCCATGTCATTACGTAATCCATATACATAAAGATGATGTGAGCACACTTTAATCTGCATACACACTACAGTAATCAAGGAGTTGAAACAGCCTATGGGGAGCCCCATGCCAAGTATGAAGAAACTGCCTAATAGTCAATAGCTTCTAAGAGAACTGAAAGCTGCTTGAGAGACATTTGATTTCCCATGGTGTATATACGTAATTATTTTGTTCCTCTGTCACCTTAGCTCAAACAGGTTTTGAAGACTTTTGAAACAATGCAACCCCCCCAAAAAAAACCTGTTTCTCAGCGGAGGAGAGAGGTTGAGCAGACACATCACAATTGGTGGTCCCTCTTGGAAATTGACCCCAACTCTCTCTTTTGTGTGTGAGAGTTTTGGTTTATGCTGGAAGCTGGTGACACAGAGGCATGTCTTGCTCTGTGCTGGTCCCAAGAGCTGTGGTTTGGGGGCTTCCTTGAAAGCCTCATGAGGAAGCAAGACCTGTGGAGTGTTAATGCTGTGAACCCCTCCATCTTTTGCTCAGGTTGTGTATATGTGTAAATAAAACCTTATATGTTAAAGACCCCCACAGTCTCCGTTGACTTTCATTTCAAGGAAACCAAACCCTAAGAAAAGCATTTGGAACCACTGTAGTCTCTCACCACTTTGAGACTGTGTTACATGTGACAGTACCTTCCCTGCCATACCAAATGCCACCCGAAACCTAACAGACCCATATTTCAGTGCCTGCTAATTCTTCCCACATTCCTTCTCCTGAGTATGAGCAGACTCCATGGCTCCAACTCCCCCCCCCCCAGCCCGATTTTGTTTACCACCTCAGCTAATCCAATGAAAAGTCCTGGAGGACTCAAATGTTCACACCCTATTTGGGGACATTTTGGCTGGTCTAATCAAGGCATTGCCCTAATGTAGATTTTGGAAGAAAAACTAGGTTTGACTTTCTTGTCTGCAGCATTCCGAGGAGGCGTGATTAAGAACTTCATTAGGGCCAAGCATTAGCATCCTTGGGTGAGGTCTGGCTAAGCCTTAATGCATATTTATGACGCCGATTAGGAGGGCTACTGCTTGAAACAAATTAGCAGCATCTGCTAAGGATCTTACTGTTTTCCTGGGCTGTTGGCAATCACAACAACATTGCAGAAGTGTTTGCAAACCTGTGAGACAGTTACACTATTAGAATGATAAATGGGGAGCTTTGCATGGGAATAATGAGACTGCGCTCCTGAAGCATAGCAACAACAGTGCTGCTTCTGGGGTAAGTACAGCACCGAGGGCTTAGAGGGCAAGGATGCAAGAAAGGCCTTCAGGCAATGGCACTTCTGGGACTAATTACATGCTCAGTACCAGGCCATATACCCCACTGCACCATCATCATTTCCTCCTGCCCAAAATATTAAAACTTTCCCCAGGCAGCTAGCAGCCTTAAAGCTCCAGTCCCATGTTCAATTCCCCAGGTTCGGCACTTCCGAGAGGAAAAATCAATTTGTCGGATTCTGTAACTTCTCATTTAAAGCAAATTTGTTCAAACTCTTCTGAAGAAGATTTGATTGGAAAGATCTATTAAAAAGGAAAAAAAGGAAAATCTATAGAGATGATTCTCAAAGTTGGGCTATATAAAGCAAGCTGATCAACTTCCTTCTAGGGCAGTATCTTGGACAGATTAGATAGAAAAATCTAGGTGAGGGCATGGGGAAATCAAACAGCTGTATTAAGGTCTGGAAAGCAATCTATTTCACAGTAAGAACATAATTTTGGAGCACAGAGTAATTCCTTGGAGTAATAGAAAGGTAGGAAACATGAAAGGGACAGGAGAACATTTGATTGTCCCAAGACCAGAGCACAGTAGCCATGCTAGTCTGAGCCAATGCACTAGAGTTCCTCAAACAAGCCTTTCAACTCAACCAGTCCATAAAAAGGTAAAGGTAAAGGTACCCCTGCCCGTAACGGGCCAGTCTTGACAGACTCTGGGGTTGTGCGCCCATCTCACTTAAGAGGCCAGGGGCCAGCGCTGTCCGGAGACACTTCCGGGTCACGTGGCCAGCGTGACATCGCTGCTCTGGCGAGCCAGAGCCGCACACGGAAACGCCGTTTACCTTCCCGCTGGTAAGCGGTCCCTATTTATCTACTTGCACCCGGAGGTGCTTTCGAACTGCTAGGTTGGCAGGCGCTGGGACCGAGCAGCGGGAGCGCACCCCGCCGCAGGGATTCGAACCGCCGACCTTTCAATCGGCAAGTCCTAGGCGCTGAGGCTTTAACCCACAGCGCCACCTGCGTCAGCTACCTTCTATCGATGCAAAGCTATTGCTGGCCAATACGAGAGCTAAACTAGAGATGACCCTGGACACATCCTTTGATTTGACATTAATTTTAACTGACAGTAGCTGCTCCTTCAAAATAAGTGCAATAAGACCTGCACCAGCAGCTGGAAGTGCCAGGGGGCAGGGACTTGCCATCATTGCTGTCCTCAGTATTTTCCTTTTGCTGTTGTTGGCCTCCCCTGGCCTCCCCTGTTCCTCCAACTTGGGACACCATTTTGGGAGGTTCCTGAAACCTGCACAGAACTACAAGACCTTTTTTGTTCATGCTTCTGGTTTTCAAAACAAGTTGCCAGGAGGAAAAGCTTTGCCAAGTCCCTCTTGGTAATCGGCAGGAGCTCTTGGCTTGCCAAAGGTATTTCCATGCAGAAGAAGTCCCCAAAAGCTCTATCCTATGACCTTTGTCTGGGTGTTCAAGACTAAGTCACCTTATCTAAATATTAAATCTGCAAGAGTTGGAACAATGAAAGGACAATGTTTTGGCACCACCTTCAACTTGCTGGCTTCAGCAAGCTGGCTGTACCCAAGTACTTGTCATAATTTTTCATCCCATTTTACAAGGACACAGACTTTCACCCTCCCTGTTGAGGTGTTGAATGACCTACCTCTATAACAGTGGTAGGGGGATCAAAGTCTCTCCTTAGCAACTTCCCAGGGCAATCATTCCAGTGGTGGGTGGGACCAGAGGCAAAAGTAGGCAGAGGAACATATGTGCCTCTTACCTTTTGTACAGTAGGCTGAATTTCAGTCACACAAATGCCAGGAGTTTCTATTCCCACCTGTGCTCCTCTGCCTGTGCTGTATCCAGGCAAACAAGAGGAATTATCATAGTTCAGGGACACATTCCAGCCAGGAAAAAAGCACTCAAGGAAAACATGAAGCAGAGCCTTAGGAAATGGGATGTGGTATTGGGAGAGTCCTTCGGACCAAACAGAGAGGTCTGGGTGCCACATTTGCCCCCCCGGCAAAATCAGTCCTCAGGCTTTAATCATGGATATGCTTAGTACTGTCCTCAAATACCTAGAAACTACCATCTGTTCTGGTTATCTTTTCTTCCATCTTATTCAACTGGCAGAGACACATGGGAGCATATGGGTATAGACTCCTTCTCAACAAGGAGCTCTGACCTGGTATGGTGTTAAAATGGGAATGATGCATCCATGGTCTGATGGAGATCATTAATTTTGGACCCTATCTGATCTCAGTGCAGAATGTGGATATAGAGTAATGCACTGTTATGGGGGGGGGGGAGATGCTTATAAGGAGAGACAAAGAAACTTGAATAACTGATTCAGCAAATCAGACTTAAAATGTATGGGAGGAACATTCTCTGTTAAGATTTGTCTGCTTCAATTGCCACTCACTAACCCTTATTAACAACTGAGAATTCAAATAGTAATGAAAAGCTCAAAGTATGGCATGTAATAATATAGTTTGGCAGCTTCAGCATTTTTTAAAATAAAGCAAATGTCTAGATTTCACGGGTTGTAATACTGAATATGAGTTGGCAGTTTTGCTTAAAATGCAAGTCAGTGAAACCCTGAGGGTGGACCCCAGTCCTTGCGGCAATATTCTCTTCCACGTACAACTTTCCCTGTATTTCCAGCCCCTCCCGTATAATTAAAGTGCAATATCCCAAGGACAAAGAAAGACACTTAAAAACAATTTATAGACTATGCAAATTGCAATGGTGATGTATTGTGAGCAGTCCCCCACCTTTTACCGCCAAAGCTGTCAGAATTTAAAGCACAGAACAGATCCTACAACCAGGAACCAGTGCACTACTGTGGCTCATGGAGAGGCCTGCCCTTGACCTTGCCTATTTTTTCAACAACAAGGAAGTTCTCATGTTTTGATTCCCTGAAACAGACATAAATCTACCCTGATATCTACCATTAGATTGCATGAGATGGAGCTATCTCCAGCTACACAACCTGCCCCACACACTCTAACACAGCCTATTGCCCTCAGGTGTGGTGGAGAAAGCTGTGCCATCGCCGGTGTGAAAGTAATCTACCAGCATCTGTATGTGGCATTGTGGGGGGAGGGGGGCACCATATTTTCCTTTGCCTTGAGTAGCAAAATGTCTTGGCCCAGCCCTATGCCATCATCTTCATTCCTTGCCACAATTTGACAAAACCTGGGTGTAAGTACATCTCACCCAGGATTATCAACATTGGCCTAGAAAGACCTATAAAGGAAGTGGGAGTATTGTCATGTAAATCAGACCAAGATTTTGCAAAATGAATCTCTGTTGGTGTGAACTGTGGTACCTTCACAATATTACTATTTTTAATGTAATCACCCATAACCTAGATGAATGACTGGATGTTTGAATGGATGTTAGTTCTGCTTAAACTGTGCACAGCTATTGATGGCTATCTCAAGTAACCAGGACTTTGCTGCATGAAACCCATTGTCCACTTCTAGGTCCTCCTGGCTCTTCTGCTCCTTCCCTTCCTGCTTGACTTCTTCTCTGTGAATGCATGCACAATGAACACAGCGAGGAGCAGCATTCCAAAGAACAGGGTAAGTGAGGGGGCAGAAGGAAGGAGAAGCCAGGAGAAGAAGGGACCCATGAGGGCCCAAGGAACATTTAACACCCGAAACTGACACTGTATCATCCACACCTTCAAAAGAAGAACACTTGATGGTCCTTCTGTGCCAAAGCTCTTATTTTAAAGTGCAGCTTGGCCTACGGAGCTACGGCAAACTCATCCAAGCATTGGTGTGCTATTGTCTCTCCACACTAATGGCAAAAGCCGCCTACTCACCGTTGTGGCATACTGAATATCCTTCCAGATGGAGGTCTCCCGAGAAAGATCCGAAGCCTCAAAGAGGTTCTCCAAGATCACCTCACCAATCATGTCATGCCGAGAAAACCTGTCAAAGTCAAAGACGCTAAGATGAAGCTTCCTATTGGTCAGCTCCTCATAGGGCACAGGAAACTGAAAGCTCTCGTCAAAGGTGGGGTTGAGTGTTTTCCTGTGCACACGGGTTTGGAACTTGCACTTCCTGTCAGGCAAGAGGTAGATCTTGACGTAGGGGTCGGAACTGCCACAGAGGTCCTTGGCAGGCAAGTCAAAGGCCTTGAGAATCCGCACAATCAGGGTCTCGTTCTCATAGTCATATTTCAAAGCGAAATTTATTTTCCCACAGTTTTTTTCTGCCTCTTTTTTAGGGTCCTCAGAGTCCACGGATTTCTGCTTGTACAGCTCTGGCTTGATCCGGCCGATGCAAGTTGGCTGCTCCGCCGCAAGTGGTAGTTCTGTACCATAGTCCACACTGGAAACATGCATCTGCCTGGGCAGGTGCCTCTTGAAGGAAATGTGCCTGCAAGAGATAAGAAAAGGCTAGTGTGTTGTATGTTGGGAGAAGATTGTCCTGGGTATCTGGCTCCACTTAAGAGATAGGATGCAAAATGGGGAAGGGCAGGGAGAACGTAGGAAATATGGTACTCTCCTGGGCCCAACTACACTATAAAGTTCCATCATACCACTTTAAACAGTCATGGCCATGATTTCATGCAAAGAATCCTGGGAACTGTAGTTTGTTAAGGGTGCCAGGAGTTATTAGGAGACCCCCATTCCCCTTGTAAAGGTATAATTCCCAGAGTTCCCTGGGATGAGGGTGTGATTGGGAATTGTAGCTTTCTGAGGGGGAAAAGGGTCTCACAACTTTCACACAGTATTTTTTAAAGCAGCCAGTTGAGAGGGAGTAGGAAGTTTTCACAACAGTGATGTTACAGGCAGTAGGCACCCCTGACTAAGCGGGTGAAACACGAGACTCCTAACTTCAGAGTCCCCACATTGCAGGGGGTTGGAGTAAATAACCCTTGTGGTCTCATCCAACTCAACAATTATATAATTACTCTACGACTATAGTGCTGACCCTTGTAGAGCTTCTGAAGGCTTTGTCATAAATGAACTGTGTAAGCGCAAGGGAAACTGGTTTCTCGATAGCTATCATGCAATGGAAGATAAAGAAGTGCATCTCATGCTGATCTGTGAAAAACTTTGAAAAGAACAATGTTATGGTCTTCCAGTTCTAGGAATTAAGATCCATACCAAACAGAACGCAAGGAGCCATTCAGAAGCAAAATATTTGGAACAAGTGGTATCTTTGGCCTTGGAGACAACATAAAAGAATGTAATTATAGTTTGTGGGAATAGGAAACACAGCTACAAGGGGCTGGTTTTACTAGCCAGAAAGGAATAGCAGCACCCCTGAGAGTTCTGAGGTCTGTTTAATAAGCCCCACGGCTTGCTGTTTATGACTTACAGGAGAGGAGAAAGGAACTGCTGACCAGTGATCCAGAGTTATATGCTGCCAGCTGGGATTGCCACATATTCCAAAACCATAAAGCATTACTGCCTTGGGGAAATACTGTGTTTAAGGACTATGGGTCAATAGGAGTTTGGGTAAGCTACATTTTTTGTGCTATGAGCCCTTAGAAACAGTTACCAAAGAATCCCTGCTATTGCTGAAAGCTTCCTGTCTACTGGATTGCTTTTTCCTGTTGCTGATATGTTTACATTGAAATAAGTAGAAAAGGGAAAGGAAAGGATAATAGAAAGACAAGAAGAGAGAGAGAGGGGCACACAAGGTTTGCACACACTGTCTAAGACTCAATTCAATTTCAGTTTCCCTCATTTTTCCAATTTCAAATTCAGTTCTTCACATTTCCACTTCAATTTTCAACAACAACTGAACACATTTTTGCAAAGCAATTCCCCTAAATATCATGCAGTTTTGTATGTTGCTTCCACTAATATATGCATTTTTATGCACAGTTTACCACGACACATCCATTTTTTTTGGTACACATTTCTTGGCCGGAGAACTGCATTGCAAAATTTAGAGAAGTGCCAATTTTGAAGGATGGCTGTGCTTTTAGTTCACATGTTGTTTTGAAAAGTCCAAATTAGATAGGTATGCCTTTATATGTGAATGGAGCAAAAATTCTCTCCCATCCCTAGACCAAGAACCCTTCTCAGCTGCGGGAAGGGGAGTGCTTTTATATCCCCCATATCAGAGAAGAAAGAAAAGAAAAGGCAATGACACAAAGCCAACCACATACTTATTTTGCTGGTGCACCATCTTTCCCAAGATATAGCTACCTGATTGAGGGAGGATGTATTTTGATCTCACCTCTGCATAGTTCTCGTAACAGCAGGACTTCTTTTCTATAATTCATATGTTCCAGCTGAACTTTTCTAATTGAGTTTGCCCAAATTACACTTATCTTCTTTCCCTCCTTCATAATGCCTTCTGTGAGTGAGCTTAATGGATATGAATGACTAAGGAGGTTTGAAACAAAGAGTGGCAGGCATACATCTGCCAATGGCACAAAACATCAGTCTCTCTCACAACTTTTATGACAGGACAGTTTTAGACATGATTTGCAGCCTTCATGGCTATGCATGAGCAGAAACTGAGAACAGGGCATGGGCCAGCCTGAGCTCAGTGACATCCTTATACTTCTCATAAAGGTATTTTGGGGTCTTTGTATGACCACCGGACCATATCTTTCTCATTGCTACTTGGGTTGGGAGTAATGCCCATCTTCATTAAAGCCACCCTGCTTTCTTTGGCAAGTTTTACCAGATACTTTTGTAGCAGGTTGCAATTCGTTTGTTGTTGCATTTATCTCTCTCTTGGCCCAAGGAGATCAGAGCATCATCATGATCATTGCCGTCCTACCGCTATCTCACCATCAGTGCAAGAGGAAAGCTCCCTGCCTCAAGGAGCTTACGATCTAACACTCAACACAGAAGGAAGAAGAGAAGAAGCAGATGGTTGTAGAGTCCAGGGGTAAAACAGCCTTCTCATGACTCAGCTAAGAGGCAGCAGCTTGACCAAGGACATCTGGTGAGCTTTAAAGCTGAGCAAGGATTTGAGCTGGAGTTCCCCAAAAGTCAGTCCTCACACACTCTAGCCACTATAATACCACTGTACTCAGTAGGCTGGAGGATATGCAAGGTACTCAATTTACATTGCATATATTCTTACTATCAGAACTCCATTGCAGTGAGTGAAAATGGCTACCCATTTGTCATTGTGTAGTTAATGGCTCATATTCAGTGGGAAAACACTTCATTAAAACACTCATTAACACAGCTAAGGCGCACAATTAGTTTAAGTGCAATGAGCACCCAGGAAGCAAACGTGTTCTCTTGAGACTAAGATGGTTGACCTGGAGAGACTGAGAAAAGCAGAAGACACTGTAGAGATCTCCAGTTCTTATGACAGCAAGGAAAGGTCTTCTGGCAGGAGGGCATCATACCAAGGCAATTAGAACACAATTACTTGGAAAGACCCATCTCCTGAGAGATGCATCTATATCCTCTGGGGCCTTGCTGTAGTGATTCAAGTATTTGTAACATTTTAGTTGGACTAATATTAATATTGCCTAATGTGGATTTTGGATTTGGCAGAAGTGTTTGTGGCTTTCTTCTTCAGAATAAATATTTCTAAGGGGAGGGGAACAAGAGAGACATTTAAAAATTACAAATGGTCAGGAAAGAGTAAATGGACCGATTTTTCTCTTTATCTCATAATGTTCTAAACTGGGCATTATCCAGTAACATCAGTTGGCTATAGTTTCAGAACAGACAAATGAAACGTTTGTTTCATACAATACATAATTAACTATGCCATTTACAACCATGGGATCAGGTAGTTCTATCATGATGGCAAAATAGAACTTTCGTATTCAGAGGCAATGTATCTCCAAAGCCCATTTGTTAGAAGACTGGCAGAAGAAAAGGACTGTTGCCTTCACACTTCTATATAGGCTTCCCAGAAGCTAAATGCTGGACTAGCAGTGGTCTTGTGGAAGGAGAAGGCAGGGGATCACAGTTCTGGGACCTTTTATAGAGCAGGAGGAATGGGATCAACTGAGATAGTATGATCAGGAGAAACTAAATTTGTTTGTGACACATTAGAAACAGACTCATAGAACTGTAGAGTTGGAAGGGACCACGAGGGTCATCTAGTCCAACCCCTGCAATGCAAGGATCTTTTGCTCAACATGGGTCTCGAACTCATGATCCTGAGATTGTGTCTCATGCTGAGCTTTCCCAGTCAAAGAATGAGAAAAATAAGCAGAGGATGGGTACTTCTTTCCCTTTTTTTGGAAGGCATTCCTACTTCACGCCAGCAGTTTAATGGTAACATTTCTTCGCAAGATTGCTTGAACTAATTAAAAGCTTAAATGTTGCATTTCAGCTGACTGAAAATCTTGTGAAAGCTCAGTGTGTTTAAAAATCTATACAGTCATAAGCACCACTAAGTTCAATGGAGCTTACTCCCAGATACGTATATCCATATCCTATTATGCCAAAGATATACCTTTGGGACGGTGCATTTTGGGATGGTGGGTAGCAGGGTCCCCACAGTGAGATATTCAGGCATTTGGAACATATGTTAAGTATTTGTAACATGCTGGTCCTAATAAATCAGACAATATGCTATGTGCTGCTGCTGCTGCTCCGTGTGGGTGTGGGTGTTTCAGGGGATCAAAAGAGCTACTTGCATTTTTTACTCCTTTAGCAATGGGGCCTGTCACAATGAGTTCCTGCACTTTCGCATAGTTATGAATTTTCTTGATTTTACTCCTTTATCTTTTGTAACCCACCTTGAAGGTTTTTGCAATCCAGCGGTGTATAAATGTTATAAATAAGTAAATAAAATGTGCCATCTCGCTACTATAGGACTAGACAGACTCTTGCTCTGAATCTAGAAGGCTCTTATGTTCCTGTGCCTGAAAGCAAAGGAAATGAGCAAAATTGAGCAACTCCTGACCTCTACAGCATGGTAGACCTTGTTCTGATCAACCATGATGCATGGTAAAACATGGATAAAGTCACCCACATCTTAGCTGAAAAGACTGCCTGTATTAGAAGACATTCAGGTCAGTGGCCCATGGGTTACCAGGCTGTCTTCCACCTCCAGATCCTTGCAGACCCTGCCTTCCTTTGTCATGGATCCTCATGCACGGTCAGCCTTCCATCTGAGGCTACAGTGGCCCTGAGGCAGTGGCTGATCTTGAACACTGAGATGCAGCTCCCTCGAAGCCAGTGCAGTGAGTGATATGTCAATTCCGTTTATCTAATTATTCCTGCTTTGAGCCACATAAGCAAGAAAGAGAGGAAAAGGCTGTAATTCTATCTGACAGTTCGCCATGTCACTGATATGTCTCCCTGCCTCCCTGAGTCCTAACAAAATTAAAGTGGCCACAAGCATATTGACAGCTTGACACAATGAGGTCAAGTCACCGTAACAGGGTTTGAATCTTTTGGCTAAGATCAAGGGCCCACGGGGAGACTGGGGAAATATGTCAGCTGGTTCACTTTCAACTCAACCTTCGGCAGAGACCAGCATGTAGTCGGGAGAGTATCCTGCAGCTCCAGGAGGTGTATGCCAGCCAAAGGTTTAGCGTAATATCCCTTTAGTGCAATTGCTGAATGATGTACAAGTGTCAAGAACATATTTAGAAAGAAGAGAATTGCTGCTGACGTCTTGATGAGTGGTGGCCCATCGCATCAAACATAAACGAGAGCCATCTTCAGATGTGGGTGGGCTTAAAGAGAGGAGGGGTCAGGGTGCACATGCAAGCCATGCCCCACAAATCTTCATGTAATCAAGTTTAACCCCATGTAATAGGGTTCCTGAGGGATGCGGGTGGCGCTGTGGGTAAAACCTCAGCGTCTAGGACTTGCCGATCGTCAGGTCAGCGGTTCGAATCCCCGCGGCGGGGTGCGCTCCCGTTGCTCGGTCCCAGCGCCTGCCAACCTAGCAGTTCGAAAGCACCCCCGGGTGCAAGTAGATAAATAGGGACCGCTTACTAGCGGGAAGGTAAACGGCGTTTCCGTGTGCTGCGCTGGCTCGCCAGATGCAGCTTGTCACGCTGGCCACGTGACCCGGAAGTGTCTGCAGACAGCGCTGGCCCCCGGCCTCTTAAGCGAGATGGGCGCGCAACCCCAGAGTCGGACACGACTGGCCCGTACGGGCAGGGGTACCTTTACCTTTACTAATAGGGTTCCTGGTCATGAGGAGGATTCTGACTGCATTTCAAATCCATCTTCAAATCTTCCTACTCACTAGTCCCCAGTCCAAGGGCCTGAAGGAATGTTGTCCTACCTCCCAAAATATTTCTGCTTCTCCTCAAGTGCACCAATTTTGCAAATGGCAACAAAAGGGAAGAAATTCAGGGATGGGCAGAGATGTTACTTATGGGAAGAAAGATATGAGTGCAATAGCACCCTATCGTTCATAACTCTCTGCAAGTGGTATTCAGAGGTATTCTGCCTCTGGGTTGTATCTGATTGGTGTCCCAGATTTCTGTTGCTCTTCTGTTCTTGTTTAACAGAGACAATAAAGTTTGTCTCCAGTCTGCACACCATTGTGTCCTCTAAGCCATGACATGACAATTACTCAAACAAATCTAATTACTCTAGAACACCTTGATCAATATACACTCCTTGATGAAAACAAAAAAGGATGGGGGGGGGGAGAGAACTTAACAAACAAACCAAAAACATAAACTTTATTTTGAGCATATACAGTGAGCAATGAGGAAGCTCTTCACTTCATTGCAGGGGATACGCCTGTGGTTTGAGGCTGTGGGAACTTATTTGAATGGACAAGTAATAGCAAGAGAAAACTGGGCGTGGCATGCGATGACCTTCATCAGCGCTCCCTTCTCCTCATGGAGAGTTTTCCCATCTTCAGCACCTCTGTAAAATGACCCATATTGTCTGATCCAACAGATGGCAATTCAAGGGATGCTCTGTACTCACCTGGTGGACGATGCAGGCTCTGTTGTCTGCCTCTGCATCCGTGTGCGTCTCATAAGGTGATCCTTCATGGACATCTGGACTTCTGCGGGAATATCCGGTGACGTGTGACTGATTTTCACAGCTGCCTCCAAGAAGCCCAGAGTCCCTGTGTCCTTTAGCTTGTCAGCCATGTTCTCTTTGTCGTGTTCCGCTGAGTTCTGGGAGGCGGGGGTGTTAGTCGAAATGGCCTTGTTCCTCCAGGGCACCCAGCACAGCTTCCAAAAGAGAAAGAGAAAAACTGCCACCAGGGCCAGTCCACATACAATAACTATCACGGCAAGGAGGCTGATGGAGAGCTCTAGAGGTTGGGAAAAGGCAACAGTGACAAACAGGGGCAGGAAGGATCAGAGAAGAGATGTGGAAGAATGGGTGGGAAAGCAGGAAAGGAGGGAGGTAAGGGAGAAAAGAAAAGAAAAGCCTGTGAGAAACCTGAAAGAACAAGGACAGGTACATTCTGAAATAGCGTCTGTTCCCTTTCATATGCTCTGCTCATGAAAAGAAAGTGTAACAAGATTCCTCATTGAAACATTTATCCAGAGTAGACATTCTTAACTATCCACACACCCCAAACCCTTCTGTTTCTGTTGGAATGTTGTGATTTCCTAAAACTATTTCATTACAGTTCTTGTGATGGTCTTGTTTGATATAAGCATTATAATTTTGGGAAGCTCAACTGAAATGGCCACCCAAATCACACACCAACATCGTTTCTCCTCTGATCAACAACTTCTGGCAATTCTTAAAATGTTAAGAGATCTGACTACAGGACAGACAGCACTAATGATTAGGTTTTCAAAATGTCTGGTGCCAGTGGGGCACCCTATTGGGAATGGATGCTTCCTCACAGACCTATTGACTATTCATTCCCAGTCAGGGTCTGATAATGTGAGCTGGTGCCCTGGAAAGGATTCATGTCCGCTGCTGACTGCATTGGGAGTTTGTTGGCAGAAGTAGTTGGCTAGTTGTTTGGTTGGGTGGCTGGGAAAGGAACAGATCCCAGCTCTACTTATTGTGGTCCCAGTCCCAGTGCTGCCCTCCCCCAGGCCATGGTTAAATAAGGGGTGGTAAGATGGATTCTGGCAAACAACCATCTGGATTAAAAATGGCCATAGCTTTATTGATTACAGATACAGGTGGAACTTCAGCTCAGGCATTGGGTGTAAATTCATTCCACGCTTCTTCCAGACGGCTGGAACAATTTCAGGGTCATGTCAAGGATTATGCCCCCCCCCCCCTCACTGAGTTGGGTCCATATCAGGGGAAGGAAACATCTGACACATGAGGCAAGTTAGACCAGACCAATTACATCAGTGCAGTCATTTTTATCTGGCCACGCCCACCTGCCTGCCACTTGACATCAGAAAAAAAATACCAAGATTCCTAGAAAGCTGATTTCAGTAGCCACCACTACACTCTTCAGCTTCTGAGGCATCATAGCATTCACTTGGCCATAGCTGATTAAAAATAGCACCTGAAACTTCTTAATCCTAGAAAACATGTCACTTGACACAGCCCGTAAGCAGATGCCTTTGTACTGCTCTGAAACAGGGAAGGCTTGTAATATTACAAAAGCAAATATTAATACAGTTCTGTACAGATCTGTCAGGTACAAAGAGTATAACACTGTTAGGCAATCTTTGGAAAACACACAGCCATTGTGCTTACGCTAAGATAACTGAAACAGAGGGGGTAAGTAGAGTTTAGGTCTCTGTTTCTTAGCTGTCTCTTGTAATCCACCTTGATCCTATAAGAAAGGGCAGGATAAAAATTTTAGTCATAGAATTCTGAAGTGGGAAAAAACAAAGTCAACATGTCAAATAGATCCTGGAAACAAGATGCCTCCATATGGAATTTTTAATTATTATTTTTTTAAATTGCTGAAGTACCTCTTGGAAAAGAAGTAATGAGGGGAAGGTTGTCATTGAAAGATTAGCACTTTGACATCAAATAGTGTTTTCTATCTTCTAAAAAGTAGTGATGATGATGATAAAACTGAAGTAAAGTGGATTTTTCTGTGTTAGAAAATGTTGGTGCAATTGGGGGAAAAACCAGTCCTCTATGCAAAAAAGCAAATATACTGTTGGAAGTGGCTGGCTTCCTCCCAGGAGAGCACATGATTTGCAGGTCCCAAGTCCCAGGTCCAATCCCTGGCGTCTCTAGGTAGGGATGAAAAAGCTCCGGTCTGAAGCCCCATTGCACAGCTTTCAAGACAGTGTAAACGATTCTAAGTTAGATCCAAAGTGTAGGTCAGGTTCCTCTGTGCACATGCTTCCTAAATTCCTATGCAATCTGAAGTTACCTGGCATGCAGCAACATCAAGGAAATGGATTGGGGCAATAATACAGAGAAATACAGCCATATTAGCTGGCAAAAGCCAGTTCTCCGGGCCAATCCCACTACTGGACAATGCAAAGCAGTTATTTCAAACGGAAATTGTTTGGTATCATTAAGGGTAGGCAAATGTCAGTTATTTAAGTTATGATACTTTCCCTCTCAGGAGACACCATTTTGCATTTCCACTGGATGAGCCAAAATATCTTGGGCCAGTTCTGAGGTCTGGGCCACACAAGCCACAGAATGAAGCACAAATGGAATTGTTGATGGAATTGAATTCCCGCTCCATCCATGAGTAAATTCAGACGGCAGGTGGGGAACACCACTTCTTTAAAACAAGACATGGAGGAATATTCCCCCATGGAGTTTTCTTTTTTAAACAAAAGCTCTCTGCAAATAGATAACACTACCACACCAGGGGGAAAGGTCCTGAGCCATTTGCTCAGAATTTTCCATCTTCTTTCTTTATTTCAGAAGGTATTCTAACCATAACTGTCGAAAAATCACAACCTTTTCTTGTCAGCTGAGTGCAATACCACAGCTATTTTCTGACTTACTCCTGATGCTTGGTTCCTGGTAAATGTGGCTTTTAATTAATTACCAACCTTCCTTCTGCAGGAGACTCAGTCAACCAGCATGAATCTTACCACACCTATGTTTTATTTGTTGTGGGATATTTATAAACCACACTGGGGAGGCTGATTACCCAATGAACGGTAAGATACCCATTTTACAAATTGATTCATTAACTAGAAGCCAATGCACAGAGTGACCCTTACAAACCCTCTACACCCAGGGTTAATCAATTTATGACTCTAGGCAGATTCTCCCGAAGGACTCTGAGCTATCTGTTCACACATAGCCATATGGTAATGGTAGTAAAGAAGCACTTTTAGGACTATAATGATCTGCTGTATGAGGAAGATATTTTTCCTTAATTTACTTATGTCTCGAACTATAAATATGGATGATCTTACATCTGTTTGCAAGGTGCCTGGGTCTTATTCTTTTAAACAGCTTCCTTGTGCACTGAAAAGTGCTCCATCCTCCTCAGAACAGCAATTTAAAAAGGAACCACTCCAAATCTATCCTTATTAGATAGCTGAGCCTGTATCAGACTCTCTAGGCAGCTCACATCTGTTCTTCATTAGAGCTGTTATGAAAATAACCTTTGAAATATGCTTTTCTTTTCAATGCAAGTATTCCCTACCAGGACTGCTCCATTTGATCACAGGTTTCATTTAGGAACTAGCTATAATTAAAATATTAGCACTGAGTATTGAAGAAAGCGATAGAAGACATAACATGAACTTTAATTGTCATCTTAATGAACATAAAAGCCAAATTTCTTCATTACCGTAAAGAAGTGACAATAGATCTGGTTGGATTGCTTGGTTTTGATCTGAGATCTGGCAGGATCAGTAACACAATCCATGTGTTACAAGCCAGCTTGGAGAGGGCTTGTTTTTCACTTCTGGCTCAGAGCACAGTCTTGGCATAATCCAGTCTTATGAACAATTTACCATTAGCAGAAGCTAGACAGAGAAATGTCAGATTACGCTTTGCACCAGTCCTTTGAGTTCATCCACTGGAGAAGAACATGTATCCCCATTGTTCAGTTAAACACCCAGGGTGCCAGCTGTTTTCTAAGTATTTTCATGACTAGCTAGAAATCAGAAGATGGAAGTTGATGGGTACTTTTGTGGCTGAAGACTTGCACCAGCTGTTGCTTTCTTCCGTTAGACCCATATAAATGCCCCTATTTGAATACAAGCCCCTTCATCTGCACCACAGCCTGGGGCCACCTCAATGAGAGGATGTCTTTTTGTTGCCTCATTTAATAATGAATAAGACTGCATAAGATAAACAGTGGAGGTTCCCCAAGAGACTTGGCTAATTGCATTCTCAGCATAGCACAGGCACCACTTTCTGCTGCATGGAGAGCTAAGCCCTGGAAGGGTTCCCAATGTTCTCAGTTATCAAATACAGCTTCAGTAGAACTTGGATGACTTGAAAGAGCAGCCTGATCCTCCCTGTATTTTTCTCTGCAAAAAAGTTACTGGGAAGGGGGAAATGTTTTCCTCTGCCAGAAGTCTATGGCTCTGAGATCTAATGCCAGAGGAAAAAATTATACATATGCACATTAATATTAGTGTCAACCAAGGAGTTTTCCCTCTCCCCATCCCCTCAATGTGTGTCCCCAGAAAGCATCTATATTCTTATTACAATTAGTCATGTAAATAGTGACACAAAAAAACAACCCCAGAAGTCTGAAGGGGTAAACAATGCTAGACATTTGCTGCTGATGCAGACATCAGCACCTGGGGCTGAGCAACTATTCCAGCCTATAAGGGAACATGTAGGGTTTACTGACTGTGTCTTCCCAAGGCTCATCCCTATGGGCTGGATTCCTGACAGGAGTTCTCTTTTCATCATTTACACAAAACTCAATAGGCCAGGAGCAAGCCAGACAGCACTGCATCAAATTGGCAAGTTAACTGAAAGCGAAAAATGGCCATCTTAATGGCATTTGTTGTGCAAGAGATGATTACTAACACAGGTCAGTGTTGGTTAGCACTCCCTTATGTGCAATCTAATGTGGAACAGATTATCTGCCTTGCAACATATGGGAATCTGCCGCGATACTGTAGAAGTGTGTCTGCAGAGGGGGCGCTCATGTTACAGATCAGCTCTCAGATTAGGAACTAGGGCAACAGCAGGTAAGTCTATGAGCCCTCTTCCACATGAACACCGATGGTAGCCCCTGGACTCATATGCTGGTGCACCTTCCACAATTGTCCCCATCCACCATGTAGTAAGGGAGCACTTGCACAGATGGACACTTTCATAGCTGCCAAACCCCCAAACAAACCATGTGCTGGTGTGCCCAGAGGACCCCATCATGAAAACTGCACCACTCTTTCTGCGCCTCTCAAGCATGTTACTTTCTCAGCAACCAATCAATGCTTCACCCCATCCAAGTGCCCCTGCTTTAAAGCTAGATGGTGCTGACTTTATTACAGAGCTGGACCATCCATGGAGGGGTAACATCAGCCTCTGAGTGTGCAAAATCCTCACAACCCCTGTTCTAGATGTTTCTTTGCCTTTTCCTGCAGCATGTGGAACAGCCCCCTTTCCTGAATCCTGAGTCACCTTGATGCATCTCACCAGACACCCTTCTTGTCCCCTAGATGTACTGATGTTCATGGCCCCCATTCTCTCCTGGCAGCACACTATAATTTTAGATGACTGCAGGCTGCAATTCTGTGAGTTTTAAATTTGTACACACAGTAATTGCACTGGATCACATTCATGCTCTCTCCTTACTACCAGTCCCTTTCATTTGTTTAGCTTTTGTGCTGCACCACATGTTTTCAGCAGGGATCTTCTGTTTTAATGCAATCTCATAAAATGACATAGACACTGATGATGCTATTTGAATAATTAATAGCAATTTGATCACATTACCCATTCTAGCTGCAATCATTCTATCTAGCTATACATTCTTGATCTTGCTGAATTCATGGTCTTGGCCAATGTTCTATAGCATCAAACTACAAGCAATTCATAACAAATGATTTAATGTGCCTCTTGTCTCTTTGGTCAATTAAACCTGAACTGCAACTGATCTGAGGGCCCCTACAAAATATGTGAGATAGGGATTCTCTAGGTCTATGAGGATTTGACACAAAGAGATACTGTACCCACTTGTGCTTATAAAGGTAAAGGTAAAGGTACCTCTGCCCGTACGGGCCAGTCGTGTCCGACTCTGGGGTTGCGCGCCCATCTCGCTTAAGAGGCCGGGGGCCAGCACTGTCCGGGGACACTTCCGGGTCACGTGGCCAGCGTGACAAAGCTGCTCTGGCGAGCCTGCACCAGTGCAGCACACGGAAACGCCGTTTACCTTCCCGCTATAAAGTGGTACCTATTTATCTACTTGCACTTAAGGGTGCTTTTGAACTGCTAGGTGGGCAGGAGCTGGGACCGAACGATGGGAGCTCACCCTGCCGCTGGGATCTGAACCGCTGACCATATGATCGGCAAGTCCTAGGCACTGAGGTTTTACCCACAGTGCCACCCGCGTCCCACTTGAGCTTATATTAACATGCTAATTTGCTTGCAGACATTATGTAACATTTCCTTAAATGCCTCTTCCTTTCCTTGTTTCTACTTCTTTTTCTCCTATATCAGTCACCCCATTTTGGAATGCAGATTACTCTAGTTGTCCATTGGATCTCCAGCCTTTTTAAAGTTTGGTAGATAGAGCTTGCCGGGAGAAGGTCTGGATCAGAACCATGGTGTTGGGAGTTGGGTAACAGTTTTCCCCTGCTGTTTTCTCAGTGAAGATCACCTCTCCTCTACAAGTTGCTATTTGTTCCTTGATAGGAAATATATGTGTAATGTACATAGTTGTGCATGTAAGTTTTCTTTAATGGAACACATAGCAAATGGGAGGGCATTTACTATACTAAGAAACCGGGGGGGGGGGGGCATTAAAGGATTAATCTCCCACCCCAGCACTGCAGTCCTAGTCCACATCAAGCTCTAAAATTGCTGTTTGTCAAAAGACAAGAAACTGGTTATTTGCTCACAGATGTTCATTGTATCATTTAGTTTGTTCCTGGCATGTAATAGGCATTTTGGCCCTAACTAGTGTGGTGAGGGGGGGAGTCATAGATAAGTGAGTATCCAAATAATCCAAATAATCCAAATAATCTGCAGTTTCAGAATGAGGAACAAGGTACAGATTGTTTCTATTGCAGAAAATGGAAAGTAGACATTCTGAGCACTCGCTGAGAATACATCACTCCAAAAGAAGTTGCTGCGTTGCATGAAACATTTTGCTAAGCCTTTTCTATTTATGCCATAGAATTACGTAGCATGTCGAAAGGTGCTAGCTTGCACATTATACCTTTAATGAAAAACCTTCAGAAATGATCAATTGAGGCCTCAGTGAACCGCGGTGCTGATAAGAGATGGGTCTCAGCCTCTGCTGCCCATTTATGTACCAGCATTGGCAGCAGTCTGGACAGGATTTAGGGGCCTCCTTATGCATGAACTCCTGATTTCCATCTGGCACTCCTCATAAAACATGAGAAGATCAGGAGCTAACAGAAAAAGTGCCTGTCTCAGAAGAACGCTCATTTATAACAAGATGATATTAAATTATCTGGCACTTAACTTGTCTTTTCAAACTTATGGCTGCTTTCAAATGTCCTCATAAAGAAGGAGGCAACCCGATGTAGAAGACCTAGCATCCTGCCCAATACTCTACATGTTGAAGAAAGCTATCTCTTTCACTTTCTCCAAGTAGGAGTCCTTATAGCAGACAGAGCAAACAAATTATCTAAGGTTTCCATATTGAAATGGAAGTATTATCATTATTATTAAGAAATCCTCCTCCCCCATCCATTTTAGCTTGATAGAATAGAATAGAATAGACTTTATTTGAGTAGCCGACAGGCCATAGCATCAAAGGACAAACACCGACAAAAATACATTACGAATATAGTTACCATAAAATCTTATGACCTATTAAAACCCTAGGTAGAACCCTCTGTCCCATGGGTGGCGGCCTTTTCTCTGATAGATTGTTCCAGGTCGGTTAAGATTGAAAGATTATAAATATAAATATAACCTCGGAGGGATGGTCAGGACAGGGAGAAAGATAATAATAACCAGATGGAGATGGAGATAAATTAATAATCTCAGTACTTAAAACTTGGCAGAGGTAATAAAATAATAATAATAAAACGTAATTATAATAATAATAAGATCCTAGGCGAGGAATCCGGGTGACGACCCTGATGTCATTCAGATAGCAGCTCTCAGTCTCATTGCTTTCTCGATAAATTTGGCAACCTCGAGCTGTTCTGGTTGGCTAGGAGTGAGAACAATTTGGCTTCACAAGAGCGGCCCGGGATGGCAGATAGGAGCAGCGTGATGGTCTCGTCCCTGAGATCTTTATATAGGGAGCAAGACAAGAGAACGTGTGACACAGTCTCTACGTAGCCAGCTCCACAGGGGCAGAGCCGGTTCTCGAATGAAATGTTTTGATATCTACCTTCAAGAATAGCTGAGGGTAACATATTTAGTCTGGCCAGTGTAAAGGCCCATCTGAGTTTTGGAATGGTTAAGGTAGACAAATAAGGTGCCCGAAAATCAAAGTGGGAGGGGGGCAGATAAGCGTACCAAGCACTAAATTTCTTAATATAGGCCAGATTATTCTGCTGCTCAATATCCTTCATGCGCTGGTCAATAATGGTTTTTGCCTTGGGGAGACCCATTTTCAGGAGATGCTGTGCTTGGAGGCCACATGTAAGTAGTTTTTGATGCACTACTTTGGACCACCGACTTCTATGAGCATCTTGTGCTACTAGAGGTAGTAGCCCGGATGGGTTTAAATTTAAGCGAAGCCAATAGTTGAATGTTCTTAACCAGGTCCGGGTTTTGACGGAGAGGAGGCCAGTCTCCAGCCGTAGGGCCACATTTGGTGCTGTCAGAGCTGCCTCCAGGTCCCAGCTCACTGAGGACCAACGCTAGGCTGTAGTTATGTACAAAAGTCTTTATTGAGGTTCAGTTTCCATTTTAAAGCCGCAGCGTGCAGCTCTACGTCTCGACCTTAGACCGGCGAAGTCCCGTCTGAGTCTCCTCCCCTTCCACACCAGTTTAAGACTCTCGCCTTGCTCCACCTCTTCCTAAATTCCTTTCTCCTCTGGGCCCTCCTGCCCGCTAGGGTTTCATCCTTCCTGGACTCCTCTGACGCTGACCCTGATGATTCTTGCCCCTCCTTCCGGCGGGCTTTAGGACCTGGTTCCCTATCCGGGCTACCTTCTGTGCCGCTCGCCTGTACATTTGAACTTGGCGCGCCCAGCCTGCAACTTTCCTCTTGACCGTTAACTCGCTCTCCGATGGAGGCGTGGTCAACCCTGACTCATCTTCTCTCGCTGGTGGTGCATATGTGGGCTCTGACACCTGGGACTCCTCCCCCCCACTACGCTCTGGTGGGGAAGCTGGTCCTGATTTCCAACTGCTGCTCTGGGAGTCCCCGCTGGCCCCTTGCTTCTGGGGTGTCCCCCTTGGGTCGCCCCTTGCCCTGCCCATCGGCGCCCCCTTCTGTGAATCTTCCGATTCGCTGGAGAGGCTCGTGGAATCTATCGGGCTGCTGTCATCTTCTCCTACGCTGCCCTCGGATTGCTCCCCCTCGCTCTCCATCTCCTCTCCTCCCTGCGCTCCCGCTGAGTCCCTGACAGGTGCGCATGGTGGAACGGCTAGAATCTGTATTAAAAATTTAGACTGGACTGTTTCAAGTGTGCGGCAATGATTTCCCGTCCAGATTTGGGCCCCGTAGAGTAATTGCGCCAAGGGTTTTGCTTGAAAGACCTCCAGAGCTGCTGGGATATGTCTGCCCCCCTTCGTAAAGCAAAAGCGAAACAGTATTTTGGCGCTTTGAGATGCTTTTTCCCTAGCATATTTATGATGGGCCTCCCAGGCCCCTGTTGACGGGAAAACTACTCCGAGGTATTTAAAAATTTTGACCTGTTCTATTGGCTGATTGTCCATCTCCCATCTGTGATGTCTGTGTCTCCTAGCGAAGACCATGACTTTGGTTTTTTGGTGATTAACCACCAGTTGATCTCTCCTGCAGTAGGCTGAGAATTCTCTTAGTAGCCTTTTGAAGCCTACGTTAGTTCGTGATAAGAGAACCACGTTGTCCACATAGAGGAGCGCTGAAATTGATTTTTCGGCCAATTTGGGGGCATGAAACTCTGGGAATGTTAGGTATTTGACCATGTCATTTATATATAAGTTGAATAAGGCCGGGGCTAAAATACAGCCCTGCTTGACTCCTTTGGTGACTGGTGTGCTAATACAAAGTAATGGTCTATTGTTGTTCTGCCCTGTCTGAAGCCGGCTTGCTCCTCTGCCAAAACTGCCTCAGTTTCCATCCAGTCAATTAGTTTGATGTGGAGGTGTTTGGCATACAGTTTGCTGGGGATAGTAAGGAGGCTAATGGGTCTATAGCTTGCTGGATCTGCCATAGGACCCTTTTTATAGATTGGAATAATTACTGCCTCTGTCCAGCAACCAGGTATTATGCCTGTTGAATCGATGTATGTAAATATTGACGCCATTATAGGAGCCCAACAACTGATATTGTTCTTCATGAGCTCTGCTGGAATGTGGTCTATGCCCGGGGCTTTGTTGTTTTTCAGTTGGGCAATTAGTTTCCCCACCTCCTCTATGGAGACAGGAGGCCAATATGGTAAATTCTCGGAGTAGGCACTTGGATCATTGTGCTGAGCTTTGTCATCATAGAAGAGGGTTTGAAAATATTTCATCCACTCCTGGGGTTCTACAGCACATGTGGGACCAATCCGCTCCTGGCCCAGGAGGCCCATAATGGTACGCCAGAAGGAGGCTGAGTCTTTCTCATTCGAGGCCTTCACTAAATTACACCAGGCCAATCTCTCAGCTTTTTGTTTTTTTACCTTTAATAGCTGTTTGTAGTTTCGTCTTAAATAGATGTAAGCCATAAATAGCGAGGGTGCTCCGGTGTTTGTGTAATTCCGATAGGTTGATCTCAGACGTTTCCTTGCTTGTCTACACTCCAAATCAAACCATCTCTCTTGATCCTTTGCCCGCTTTGTAACAGAATTAAGTATCTCAGTTGTTAAGAAGGTCTTTAGTCTTGCTAATAACTCATTGAACGAGTCCATGGCCTTTTCCCCGGTATTAGCTGATACAATGGCTGAGTAGATGGTCTTCACGTCTTCCGAATGGAGGAGATAAGTTAGCTCTGTATTGAGCATGGGGGTCCATTTAATTCTTCTGGGGCCAGTGATCCCAGATTAACGATGGGGGTGTAGTAAAGGTTAGCCGTGGGTTTGTTAAACGATGGGCCATTGAGCGCTAAAATTAGTGGGTGGTCGCTTTCGGTGTTATGTCCCACTTGAAACTTTGACACAGAGTTATAGGCGAATCTTGATATCAGAATATAGTCTATCACACTTCCTCCCATCTTCGCCTCCCCTGGGCGATCCTCTTCCTTACTACCGTTTAATATCATCAGTTCCCTTCTTTTTGCGACCTGGGCTAGACATAGCCCCGAGAAGTTGCATTTATTATCTTTAGAAAGTCGTGAAACGCCTGCTTCGGTTGGACTTTCAGGGTCCTGAATCTGATTATATTGGCTGTAAAGACTGTTATCATCAATTCCAATACGGGCGTTGAAATCCCCCCCCCCCCGATTATAATTGGTGTAGAAGGGTGGGAAGATTCTATGGAGTCTAGGAATGCCTCTAACTCTGCCCAGTTAGCTTTCACTATAGATTTTTTTTGGCAGGGGGGCAGATAGACATTGACCACTACCAGTGCATCTCTCTTCAATTTGAGTAGGACTGTCGTGGCTAGTGAATTGCAGTTTGGGAGGGCTTTTAAGGAATGTTCAAGCTCTGTGGAGATAAGGCTAGCTAAACCTCCGCTAGGCCTACCTGCCCTCACAGATGGAGTAGCAAGTAGGGAGTGACAAGAATACCCATTGAACAGAATGGGGTCGCTGTGCCAGGTCTCCTGCAGGAGGATGATATTGAATCGCTTAAGAAACATTGCAAGTTGTTGGTTGTTTTTCTTAGCGTGCCATCCTGCAATGTTCCAGGACAGCAGCTTTAATTCTTTGTCCCTCCATGGTGTAGATTTGTTGGGTCCACGGTGTCCAGTGACCCCTTTACGTCTAAAAAAACACTCCCATTAAGTTTGTCAATAGGCATCTGCTGCATAAGGGAATGATTATCCATAACTCTTGGGGACTTAAGGGGGTGATTTGGACTTGGGGGAGTAGCTATTTCATTTGGGGAGAGTTTTAGATAGTTGAACCAAGTACTCGGAGATGTGACAGTCTGTTTTAGTTTTGCCTTACCATACACCAGCGGGGGCTGCGATTGGTCTTCCGAATCTACACATTTAAAGGCACCTCCCACCGTCCTCTTGTCCACTAGGCACTTGGGGGATATAGGCCGTGTGTGAGAGCCTTCCGTAGTCTCAACATGGGCCTCCTTTTTGGTCAGTCTGCTTCTCAGGGTGTCCAGTCTAACCAAGATTTCCTTTTGGGCTGGCATCTGCAGTGACCAGAACCAATTTATTAGGGCATGTTCTTCTATGGAGAAAAAGTCCTCTCTGTCGTTCAAATGAAGTTGAGTCTCAATAGGGGCTATGTTTTCCTGCTGGTGTACTAGGCTCTGGTTTTGCTGGTTTTGTTGCATATGCACTCTATCGTTTTGTTCCTCTGTTCCTGGTCTCCCTTCCCCCTTGGCCGCCAGTAGGGAGGTTAGCGGAGCTCTGTTTTCAAAGATTCTTAATAAATCTATTCCTTTCTTTAAAAATAGATTTCTTGTTATTATTTATTATTATTATTATTATTATTATTATTATTATTATTAAAGATGAAGTTGACCAGATTATGATCTGTGAAAGTGATCAGGGCACGGACTGAATGTCCATCTTGATATAGGTAGTCTATACTGTCTATGTCGGTTGCTTTAACTGCCCCAGGTAGAATGTTGTATAATAGTCAGCAGGTGCCTCACGCGGTCTGTCCCTGTGTGAGGACCCAGTGGTTTTGGATAGTTCATGAATACCATCTTTTCTGGGCTTAGGACCAGGATCCATTCTTTCTTTCTACTGGGGGCTTGGAGTTCCCGCGGGTTCCCGTCTATATTGGAGATCCCCGACTTACTTCTGTTTGCAGTTGCTACAGGGGTCCTAGGTGGGTTCAAGACAGGAGCATCCAGCTGTAATTTGGTTGCTTTTGTCAGGCTGGGCAAACATAGGGGGAGAACGGCCGTGGGGGGGCTTATTTCTTTAAATGTACTTGGGGAATTATTTTCACATATGGGGAGGGGTTTGGTCTTTGGCGAGTCTCCCTTGTCGATCTCTTTGGTGCCTTGAGCTTTGATTTTTTTTGTAGATATAGGAGGTGATGATAATAAGTTGAAGAGTTTCTGCCACTGTTTTTTGCTGATGTGTTGGATTTTTCTAGACGGCTTAAATTTTTTGATGTTTTTAGTTTTCTTCGTCTTGGGTTCCGGTTTTCTTTTGCGTGAGTTTTAGCTGATTGTAAGCCTGAGATCAGAAAGTGACTTACTAGTGATCCTATAAGGCACTCTGGGAGCCTTTTTGACAAATGAGAGGGGTAAAAATAAAAAATAAAAAATTCAATACATACATGCATAATCATTAAACACCTAAATAAAAACTAGAAGCCGTTCAATACATACATTTTAATATTAAGCTTGTAGAGTTATTACTCATCTGTATGTGAGTAGGCACATGGTAGGGGGACAGTGAAGGCAAGCATGCTGAACTTTATACCCTGTTCTGTTCTGATTACCCTCCAAAAGCTGGAAGGAGATCTTCTGCAGCAGGATTATTTCTGCAATCATAGAGACTCCCTGCACATATTAGAATCCTGAAAAAAATCATAGGTGTGCAGGAGTTTCCCTGCTTCACAAGTTTCCCCTTGTCCCACTTTGGGAGTTCAGAGTTCTCGTCCCTGCCCGGCCACTGAGACCTGTTTATTCACAAACCGCATGCCTGAAAGTGGCTAAAATGCATCTGAGTAAACACATATAGGATCATACTTTAAGAATAGTTCTAAGTGAGTTAAAAATCACATGGAGCAGTAGAGCAGGGCTATTCCCACTGCCCCCACAGTTGGACATGAGCTGTGATTCCTGCATTGCAGAGGGTTGGATCCATAGCTGTCAATTTTCCCTTTTCTTGTGAGGAATCCTATTTGGAATGAGGGAATTTCCCTTAAAAAAATGGAAATGTTGACAGCTATGGTTGGATCAGACGACCCTTTAGGTCCCTTCCAATTCTATAATTCTCTATTATTCACTCCTGTCCCTACATTCAGGGTGAATGTCTGTAGAGGGGAGCTTGCTGTGCATACATAGGTTCCTCCGCCCCCTTACTGCGGAACTCCCAATAGCAAGTCTTAATTGTGTGAAGACACAAATCAGGCTAAAACTAAATTTCAGATGTCCCCTTCCCCACATTTATTGCAGCCAAATTAGTGAAACACGGGACTCTTGTCTTATACATACTCATATGGTCCATCTAGGTCAGTATTCCTTACACTGACTGGCAGCGGCAGTCCAAGATTTCAGGCAGGGTTCTGTTCAGGGAAGTTTTTAATATGTAACGCTGTATTGTTTTTAACACTTGATTGGGAGCCGCCCAGAGTGACTGGGGAAACTCAGCCAGATGCATCTGAGTATAAATAAATTATTATTATTATTATTATTATTATTATTATTATTATTGACTAGTCCTACCTGGAAGATGCAGGGAACCTTTGACATGCACAGGAAATGCTCTAGCACTGAGCTATGGTCCCTCCCTAAGCGAAAAACTATTTTTTTTTTTTTTAAAAAAAACATTTCTAAAACAATATAAACCATGAGCAGTAGCAGACAAAATGCTAACTGTTAGGGTTACGGTTCATTTTCACTGGTTTGAGTATTGCACCATTCCTGTGCAAGCCATGGCAAAGAAGACCTCTGCTCTACAGCAAGGTTGTTCACTGCCTGCTTTGGATCACACTCACAAACGTCTCTCCCTATTATTAAACTAGCTGGTTCTACATTTTTGTCCCTCAAAGAGCACAGAGAGATGTGCCAATCGTTTCATTTTTAAAATCCAGAAAACACAATGATATTGAATGAATGGCTGAATACACAGTGAAGCAATCACCATGCACCAAAATATCTTGCTCCATCCAGTTTGTCACATTACCAGACTACTGCAAAAGTTTCCGAGAGTTGAACATGGTAAAATATCAGCCTACTAATTATACACACACACATACATGTTAGAATTCCTGCTCCATAATTGCAGTCATGGGATTGTCGTCTTTCACATGACGGTATATGTTTTGACTCCACAGCGTGGGAAATGACAGAGACAGGATGTTTGTGTTACTGTGTTCCGTGAAGTAGGAATATTGTCCTTTGTTCTTTCTTTCTTTGATGTCTGATGCTAGAGATGCAGTGCTCCGTGTGTGTTTATATGTAAATAAAGTAGATTAGCCAAAATGCTGAGTTGCTGAGGTCTGTCATGCGAACTGCACAGACTCTGCGGATCCCTAAATGTGCCAGTGTCTGTTGGCATCCGTCGCGGTGATGTTCGGGCAGAAGAAAGCTTTTGAAGCTCCTGAATGATCGACCAGGAGGGAGAGAACATGCCAATCAGGCATGTGTCTCTGTCAGGGTCCTACATGAGTGTAGGACGAGCTCCTAACAATACAGAGTTCCCATTTTTCTTTTCCAGCTGCCCCGCTTCAGTCCTCATTCAGTCCTCATTGGGCTGGGGTGGGGGGTGGATTTTCATACATCTGCAAACCCTGGGGTTCTCCCAACCTTCCAGATACGCCCCTCTTCTTCCTCCGTGGCGTTGTTCTGACTCTAATCCCTGTCAGCACTTGCCACCTGAGCTGGCTATTCAGCACGATTGATACAACTGGATCATTGCTTTGAAGCTCAGCCCACATTTGTTCAAGTCACATGCTGTTTCAGGGCTGTGTGCTCAGCGCACAAGAAGGACATGACCAGGATCATGACAGTGCATTGATGTTACAGAACTTCCATTAAGTGGGACCTGCGCATGGCTAGGAAGCAGTGCCTGGTAGATCAGCTTACAGAGTGGCAATTTGCAAACACCCCATGCTAAGCTGGTTTCATTGACCTTGCTGGGAGTGTAGAATTGCAGTCTAATACAACTCACAAGCTCTTTCAGAAACTGAACTGCAGGATAATGCAATTAAAAATTGGCACTAATGAGGCAAGACTCCTCCTGGCAGAGCATATGCTAATTATGGAGATGCAGAAACCATTCAAGCAATGTGATCTGAATCTATCACTTCCTGATTCTCAGCAAGCTCCCTTATGTCATCACTTCCTGGGGAGGAAACAGGTGGGAGTATTTCTACATGAAAATTCACAGCTTCCTTCATATCCCCCCCCCCTTTGCAATGACAGTAAATTATTAATTAAAAGCAAATGTCTTATCTGCCTCATTGGCATTTAATAACCAAGGAAGCAGGAATGTGCAAACTCCAGGGTTGTCTCAGCAATTCATCATCAGAAGCTTATCTCATTTGGTTAGCACTATGTCTTTTTTCAGGCAGCTGGGAGGAGGGAAAACAATGCACCTATTTTATAAATAGAGAAAATTATTTTACCAACTCTCAATTAAAAAAAAGATAAACAGTGAAAAGATAGAAGCTGTAAATGCAAATGTAAAGTTACAGCATTCTAATCTTCCTGTGTAGGCAAAACACAACACAATACACCAGGAACCCAAGGATACTCAAGAAATCCTGTATGTATATATATACACAAACACAAATACATATGTACACAAACACAACAAACACAATTTTCTGTCCCTTACAGCTGAATTGTTAAGAAAAGGCTTGGGGGGACACACACAAATAAGTTACACAATCCTGATATCTGGAACATTCCCCATTCCTTACCTGCTCCCAGGACTCCACGTTTGCGTTTATTTTGCTTCTCCACTATATACAACAGATTTGTTTTAGGTTTCCCTTCCGTGGAAAGTATCTTCTGACAGTGTGGTTATTCCTTCTTGACTAAGCATACTGAAAGTACCTTACAGTTTGTCCACCCCCACCCCCCTGCTTCATGCAATTATCCTAAAATGGACACAGAACGAACTAGACTCTGATTTAGAGCCATCTGCACGACTATGCAAGTGTGGGAGAAAACTGAGGAGATATTAATTAATTAGTGTTTTATTTAGAATGACTGTCGCATGCATTTAGAATACGACACATGTAAACTCTCCGGGACTATGAGGACTTCCTGGCCCCATCTGTACAATATATTTAAAGCAGTATAAAACACTTTAAAGGCTTCCCCAGAAAATCCAGGGAACTGTAGTTTGTGAAAGGTGCTGAGAGTTGTTGGTATACCCCGTTTCCCTCATAGAGCTGCAATTTCCAGAGTTTCCTGGGAAGAAGGTTTGATTGTCACACACTTTCCCCACCCAAAACAGACCCAACAATGATAGAAAGCTTTAGCTCTAGATGGGGAACAGCAGCCACATAATGGGGTTTGCAAATAACTTAATGTCAAATGATGCTTGTCTTGTAACGCAAGTGTTAAGAGCATTTGCAGATGACACCAAGCTGGGAGGGGTAACTAATGCTGCAGCAGATAGAATCAGAATTCAATATGACCTTAACAGAGTGGAGAGGTTGGATGGCTAAAAAACCTCCAAATGTTGCAACCCCTTGATCATTTCAGTGATGCATTTCATAACCTGTTTCAACTCTACAATATCCTTTTGGAGGTGAGTTAACTTGAGCTGTTCTTCACCTCAGGTAGTAAAATGTCTTGGGCCACCCCCAGCACAGTTGGTTTGGTCTTCACCAAATACCTTTGAGCAAGTAGGCAACCTAGCATCCCTCACAGGACATGGTAAGGAGAATAATGAGATGAACTCAGGTATGCTGTCCTGAGCTCTGGGGAGGGTAGGAGGATGCAAACCTCATTATAAATATTATGCCAACAACAACAGTGCACAGTCAGTTCATGTGAAGCAACTCCCTAGATGACTGGCAGCCCCTGTTCAGAATTAGATTTATTCCCCTGCTTTAGAGATGGGCCATTTAGCTTATGCAGCAGAAGTTCGCTGTGCGGTAATTAAAGTGTGAAAGCTTCAAGTTTTAATCCTCTCCTGTCGATTGTGCAACCAGAGTTTATAAAAGTTACATGAGAACCACAGAAACCCAGAAACCGGCAAGAAATAACAACAGCATACAAAATGAGAGGGGGGGGGTTTCTGTTACTTCTCTGCACTGCCACCCCCCATGCCTTTATGCAGACAGAAAGGAGGAGAGAGAATCCAAGCCCTTGGCAGAGTCAGGTAACATCCTGAGGCTTCTGCTAAATGAGTGTTCTGTCCTCTCATGCAGCAGGAAGTTGAGTTATATTGTTATCAAAACAATGAGGAGGAAGCTGACAGGCAGTGCCATCCTCTGGACCACTTGTATGAATGAAGTCAGGCAGGTGGAGGCTCTCTAAGGCCAGACTGAGGTTGTTGGGGCAGAGCCTCATTTGCACAAATAGAACAGCCTCAAACTGGTTCTAAAGCAGTTCATAAGTTTTCAGTGTGGTTCAGTTCAGTTCTAAGCAGGGAAAACCTGGCAATTGAAGGAACCTTGAAGGACCCTCTTGACATTACTAGTGTGTTTTCACATTTTTAACAGGTCTGAGAAGCTGGGATCATGTTACAAGTGAAGAATCCATTGCGGCCATTTAAAATTGTTAAGGTGGTATCTAGTGTTCCTGTCCCTCTAACGTAGCTTTTATCAGTCTTGGATCCTGAGATATTGTTGGACCCAGTGCAATTTTTCTAGGAAAAGAGGTGCCGGAACTCACCATGAAGGCCTCCCTTGTTCTCATAATGGCAATGGTGCCCACCTGAGAGGTCACCTGAGTTCCAGTAAGTTCTGGCAGAAAAAAGCCCTGGTTGGACCACAACTCCTGTCATCCTTGACCACTGATCCTGCTAGCTAGTAATGATGGGAGTTATAGTCTAACAACATTTGAGGACTCAAGGTTGAGAAAGGCTGTTCTAGCAAAAGAGACTTCTGCTTACAGAAAAAAAACTTCCTTTTCTCTCCTGCAGCCCTCTGCACACCCTCCAAATCAGCTGGGTGGGGTGGGGTGGAGTACCCTCTAGAGCAGATTGGGGTGGTGGTGGAGGAGGAAAAGTCCTGTTGGGCAAGTGATGTTCTTCTTGTGGAACATTGGGTACAACCCTATGTATGGTTTTGCCCTGAAAGACAGTCTACAAAATGAAGCTCCTAAGACGGTGTTTGGGTCTAATAGTTACTACAAAAGTCTGTTCCCTTCACATTTAAATTGCAAGGGATTTTTCTCTGAAAGCTCTGCAGTGAAACTACTGAAGCAAAAGACACACACACACAAAGCAAAAGGAGGGGGACAAAGAACAGTTTGGAGGCGTCGTGCTCTAAAACAAGAAGCAATTTGATACTGTGCTCAGGGAAAAGAACCGCCTTTGTTCGGTCTGTCAAGATGTCCTCTCTTATCGTGGAGTGTTCCAAGGTTTGTGAGAGCAGCTCATTAATGAAAGGCTCCATTTTGTTTCATCTTGGATGGAAATGCATGAGGAGAATATGGTGTAATTAAAATTCAGTTTCTCCCTCCCTTGGTGATTTGAGGCAGCTACCCGAATCTGAGTTACCAATAGAGATAATTAGCAGAACCCAAACACAGAACGAATAAATGCCATGGACAAAGCTGTATTTTTGATGGGCTATTTGCCACTAGACAATACCATGCTAATTATGGCAACATTGACTTTTATTACTCAGTAGCAGTGTTCTCAGCCATTAAGAAGATTCATGGATAACTCTGACCCCACTGTGGACAGTTCTGTTTTAATATATCAAAAGGTTCTTTCCCTCCAGAGATAAATTGGGCAGTTCTTACAATATTGTAGTAACTGGAGGTCACTCCAGTCATATATTGGATTTAAAGCAAGGACACAGTGAGCCCTTCAAGGAAATAGGCAGAAAGCAGAAGTCTACACCCTGTTCTTCTGACTTGTTCTGCAGAAAGGAGAGAGAGAGAGAATGGAAGGGGGGGATCTTTTAGATCAAGGAAATCATTACTTGTCTTGTTGTTGTTGTTTAGTCGTTTAGTCATGTCCGACTCTTCGTGACCCCATGGACCAGAGCACACCAGGCACTCCTGTCTTCCACTGCCTCCCACAGTTTGGTCAAACTCATGCTGGTAGCTTCGCGAACACTATCCAACCATCTCGTCCTCTGTCGTCCCCTTCTCCTTGTGCCCTTCATCTTTCCCAACATCAGGGTCTTTTCCAGGGAGTCTTCTCTTCTCATGAGGTGGCCAAAGTATTGGAGCCTCAGCTTCACGATCTGTCCTTTCAGTGAGCACTCAGGGCTGATTTCCTTCAGAATGGATAGGTTTGATCTTCTTGCAGTCCATGGGACTCTCAAGAGTCTCCTCCAGCACCATAATTCAAAAGCATCAATTCTTCGGCTATCAGCCTTCTTTATGGTCCAGCTCTCACTTCCATACATCACTACTGGGAAAACCATAGCTTTAACTATATGGACCTTTGTTGGCAAGGTGATGTCTCTACTTTTTAAGATGCTTACTTGTCTTGCAAGTGGCCTAATGAACAACTGAAACAACAACAAGGCAATACCTGGGGAAGGGCCATAGCCCAGTGTTTTTGCCTACAGAAGGTCCTTGGTTTAATCCCCAGCATCTCCAGGAAGGGTTGGGAATGATCTCAGTCTGAAAGCCCAGAGTCGCTGTTAAGTCGGTGTAGACAATATTGAGTTGGATGAACCAATGTTCTGACCCATAAGGCAGCTTCCTTCATTCCTACCATTAGGGTGGCCATGGAGCCTACTTTGCAGAGGAAAGTCCTCTGTATGAAATACTGTCCAGGACAAGTCCATATTAAAGATAAAGAACCATAAGAAGTGAGACCAGGGTCGTTGATGTTGCACACGGATGGTTAGCATTTGGGAGCTGATTGAGGCACTCCTCGCCACTGCAGACACCCGAGTTTCCAGTGTCAGCTTTAAATGGAGTGCTACCCCCCAAGCTATATGCCTGTTCCTTCAGAGAGAGAGCCATTCTTTCCAGAACAGGCTGTCTCCCTAATTACTGGACCAAAGAACCACAGCTCAATGGTACTTCCACCTTATTGGAATTTATTTTCCCTTCATTTTCTCTCATGCAGCCCATCATTGGATCCAGGCACCAGTCCAGCACCAATGCAGCCTCTTCAGATTCAGATAGACTGGTACAACTGAATGTACCAGCATATTGATGACACCATGCTCCAAATCTCTGCATGGCACCTCCCAACGTTTTAATATAGATGTCATAGGAACAAGATGGAACCCAGCAGGACCACACAGCAGAAGTGTCATGGGGCCAAGCAGAAGACCCCAATGATATTTCCTGGCAGTCAGTCTGCAGACAGATGATATGTATTGTATTTCAGTCTTAAGTAATTATTTCTAAATTTGTGTCTATACATATGTATTAGCATATGCATATTTTTTGCAAATTGGTGCCTGCTTTGGGAGGGGTGTGTGTGCATAAGCGGCCACACCAGATGTACTTGGCAACTTCATTTAACATCCACATTCATGTGGAGAACTAGATCAAAACCACTTTAGACCAAGGGGGAGACCAATAGATTTTGCCCTTTTTATTGCAAAAAAAAAAAAAAAGCCAAAGGAACATGACAGACATTTGCTTTGAAAAACCCTGCATCTGTTAGCAAATCTGAAACATCCCAAAACTTGCTGATCAACTGCAAACTTGACAGGTTGATTTTAGCACTGGGCCAAAGTATTTGATCCAGCAATTTGTGTTAAAAAAACCAAAACAGTTGGGGAATGGCCCCTAATGATTAGATTCTTCTTCAAGGAGGTGGTAAATTACAAGATCTTTTATATTACCTTTAACGGGAGGTGGCCGACATTCTTTTCTTCTTGTTGTCTCCCTCTTTTATATAGACAAAAAGCCTTCCTGCTGCTCATTTCAGTGATGTCTAAAACTTCAATGTTGCCTCCGATTCTAATAACATTGTCTAGTTTTTTTCAGTGGCTTTCTCAGACAAGCCTAAAATATAAAAGTTGCTTCTTGGAAGAGATCACAGCTCAGAGGTGCAGTAAATGTGTATGCTTCCTGTCCTGGCCATAGGAGACAATACTGGGCTAGACTTGATAAAATGCAGTTTCATATATGCTAGGATTGCCATATTTCAAAAAGTGACATTCCAGACAAAACAATTTGTTGAGGTGGTGTTTTTTTGTGAAATCCTATTTTTAAAAAATATATATATTAGTATATATTAATTTAAAATGAAATTCACCAAAATCTACATTTCCAACATGGGCTGTCATGTATCTGGATTTTCCCGGACATTTCAGCAATATTTGCCCAGACACTGTTTCAAATCCTGGGTATGTCCAGGAAATTCTGGACGTATGGCAAACCTAATGTTGATGCTTCAATGTGGCCATTTTGCATGGTATACCAAACTCCAGAGTTCTTTGTTTCATTTAGCAAAGAGCCTGAACCACTTTAGAAAAATAATAATGTCAGATGTGGGCAGAGGTTGCAGACAGCGAAAAGGCATATATATTTCACTGATAGTTCCTGGCAATTTTTTAAAAGGAAATAGGTCAGGAAGCAAATTGGGAAAGGGCTGTCGCTTCCTCAGTGAGACATTATGTCATTTTGTGTGCACTAATGGAGGAATACAGAATAGCAGCTCAGCTTTTTGTAGCTACTGTGCAGCATAAATTTGCCCAACATGCATATATTTCATTCTTACGGGTCAAACTAGATATGACATAAATTCCATGCATGCAGTAAACATGCACATTTTTAAAAATTATGCAAATAGCAGCCTAGTAATAGTGGGTGGTAGGGAGTTTTACTCTTTCTCCCCTACCATAGTAAACACCTCCCTGAAGCTGCTATTTGCATTTCATGGGAAACTCCCATTGATACCAATAGAAACTTTGAGATGCAACTGCAGAGAGTCCAATTTTCCCTTCTCTTCAGCCCTATGGTTCAGAGACTTCTGAGGTTTCCCATGATAGCTGTTTACAAAATAACGTGCCCTAAAATGCAAATTGATACATGGCTTTCATTCTTCTCCTCTTCCACGTCAAGGAAGAAAAGTGGAAGTGTATCGTAGAATCATAGACTCATAGAATTGTAGGGTCATCTAGTCCAAGCCCCTGCAATGCAGGAATCTCAGCCAAAGCATCCATGACAGATGACCATCCAACCTCTGCTTAAAAACCTCCAAGAAAGGAGACTCCACCGCTTTCAAGGGGAATCCATTCTACTGTCAAACAGCTCTTACCAGCAGAAAGGTCTTCCTCATGTTTAGTAGGAATCTCCTGTCTTGTAACTTGAAGCCATTGGTTCAGGTCCTACCCTCTGGAGCAGGGGAAAACAAGCTTGCTCTATCTTCCATGTGACAGCCCTTGAGATATTTGAAGATGGCTATAATATCTCCTCTCATTTTCCTCTTTTCCAGACTAAACAAGCCCAGTTCCCTCAATCATTCCTCATAAGGCATGGTTTCCAGACCCTTGGTCATCTTGGTTGCCCTCCTTTGCACACATTCCAGCATGTCAATAAATTGTGTTACCCAGAACTGAACACATTACTCCAGATGGGGTCTGACCAAGGCAGAAAGAGAGTGGTACTATTACTTCCTGAGACACTATACTTCTGATGATGAAGGCTAGAATAGCATTAGGGTTTCTTTCTTTCTTTCTTTCTTTCTTTCTTTCTTTCTTTCTTTGCTTTAGCATCATACTATTAACTCATGTTAAGCTAGATCCTTTTTACAAGTGCTACTGGTAAGCCAGTATTTATGCAGCTGGTTATTCCTGCCTAAGTGTAGAAGCTTACATGCTGTGATCCAGTCACAATACAGTGGTACCTTGGTTTTCGAATGCCTCCGTAGTTGAATGTTTCAGAACTCAAATGCCAAAAACCTGGAAGTAAATGCCTCAGTTTTCAAACACACCTCGAAAGTCAGACAGGAAACACGGCTTCCATTTTGAGGCTTGTGTTTTGAGGCTTCTGCTTTCGGTTTTTGGTTTTCAAATGTTTTGGAACTCGAATGGACTTCCGGAATAGATTATGTTCGAAAACCGAGGTACCACTGTAATCTATACTATGGGTTAGTACCGATTGTACTGAACCTGGCCACAGTGACTAATAGAAAATAACTTCAAGAACTGCTTGTATTGCTACTCAGCTCTTAGTAGACAAATTGTAGATAACAACAACAAAATTTTCAGTTGTAGAATAGGTAAGGAAAGATACGTAGTGCTTATTTGAACATCACTCTTTCTACTTCTGGATACATTTATGACAGGGTTCTATGAGACCTGGTATTAGTACATAGAAGCAGCAGCTGCAACATCGTTTTACTGCATGGTTGGTTACTCAAGATACACAGCACAAAATCAGAATGCAACATATCAGTTCCATTCCAGACGTTTTTTGCTGTATGTGGATGTGCCATTTATGATGTCTTGATGTAGTTAGGGAAAGATTTCCCCTATTTCCAAAGGCATTACTATCAGCCTCACTGGGTGCAGTAATGAACCCGAAATTGACAGGCCAAGGGCTTAATTAAAAAGCCACCTCTTAAAAGTTTAATTTGCCGGTAAAGCAGGAATCCATCGATGGCAGTGTTTCCCAGAATACAAAGCTTCTACTTCAAAGGCAGGGATGAATTGGAGGATATTTTTGAGAGTAATTATATAAGATTAGGGAATCAAAAACAGCTCATTATTGCAGTCTGAGCAGGGAAGGCTGGCTGCTTGCTACAAAGAACTCCATGGGAGTCAGCAGCAGGCTCTCCCCAGCCTTGTCCCACTGCCCAGAAGCATGGGAAAGTTCACCCATAAATGCAAATTAGCCCCCAGCTCTGTCATTACAAGGGATGCTTTCATATGATGCATGATTCATGGAATCTCTCTTGAAGTCCTCCACATATGGCAGCGCTGAAATAAACTTCACGAGAAGTTTCAGAACTTTCCTTTGGTGTACAAAAGGGTATCCATTATTCATTGCTCCCAGCTAAGGCTGAATGTGAATTGATTCATTCTACTGGCTATTTGTCCAGGTGCACAATTTATTATTTGCAATTATTCTACTTAATTAACTCCATTCTTCCAATCTCCAGGCATACATCTTGTAACCCAATTGAACTGGCACCCCACAAAAAAGCAAATAGTGAAAGTAAACACTCCTCATTAAAAACAGAACAGGAAAAAGACCCGTGATCAAAAGCTTTAGTGCGAGCACCACATCATTGCACCAGCAATAGGGTACGCGTGTGTATATACATGGTACACACTCCATAAAAGTGAACAATCCCTTGTACCAGGGGCAGGGACTTTCTCAGCCTGAGGTCTGCATCGCTTCATGTACAACCTTCCAAGGACCTCCTGCCGGCAGCAGGTGCAATTTGTGTCAAAATTAGGCAGAGGTATGGATACAACTCTTCCTTTTGCCCAGCAGATTGTGTTCCACCCATGCAAAACTGAGTGGTTTCTACACCCCACCCGTCTCTCTTTCCTCCATCCAAGCAAGAAAGAGGCATGACCACATAGTTGAAAGACACATTCTAGACAGGCAAAAGCACTTGAGGAGTATGCAGAGGGGGGTGGGTGGGTGAAGGGGGTGGTCTGAGGAGATGGCGTCGTCTGGTGAGGGACAGAATCTAAAGCGAATCCTGAAGGCTGGATAGAGACACCTGAAGAGCTTCATGTGCAGGCCTGTGGTTTCTCTCTACTGCCTTACAACAGGCACTGACGCAAGGGAGCTGAGGCTATTTGGGCCCCCTCAATCGTTTATTTTTTTTTAGGAGGCCATTCCCCCAGTTGTTGAGGCCAAACATGGAGCCAGGTGTGGAACATAGCTAGGACATTATGCAACATTGTGTGCACAATGTCATAACGTTGTGTTGGGCCTCTTCAATGTTCTTCAGAAGGTGGCATCTCTGTGGCTTAAATAGATTGGGGAAGAAGGGGAGACTCCTCTCTCCATATATCACACCATATATCCCTTTGCCTTTCTGTGTTGGGACAGTCCTAAAATGATAAGCATTATTTATTAGCTACTCCCCTATGTCACTGGGTGATTTTCAACAAAAGCAAATAGATTAAAAAATACATAAAATCAGTAAAAAAACAAAAACACAACGCTTTAAAGCAGCACAACAATTATGAGCAAGAAATACCAGTGGTCCACCTTTTCTTTGCTGACGGCATCAGAGAGGCAGGGAAGGCCAATGTCTCAGTGACAATTCTGTGTTTATTAAGAAGGCTCCATGTTCTGTTCCTTTCATCTCTGACCACTGGCCATGCTGGCTGGGCTTGATGGGAGTTGGAGAGCAACAGCAACTGAAGTGTCACAGGTTCCCTATTCCAAAGGATTGTCTCAAATAACAGGGCTGGGGAAGATCTTTGCCATTGCCTAACAGAATTACAGGATATACATTGTCTCCATTCCTGTTCTGGCAGTGAACTGGCCAACGCTGGCCCTTTGTAGGAAATTAAGCTGAACATTGTAACTTAGCTTTGCCATATGGCACTTGTCCCCAGTCACTTGCAAGCAGTACAGCAATTCATTACTTTATACTAAATACAAGCCAAGAAGCAAAACTGGCATATTTGTACAGTTAAGGATGTAAACACAGAATGAATGGAGACTCCCACTTGTTTACATTGAGGAATAAACTGTGGCAATAAAAGCACCTTGTCAGTCCTGGTAAAACCCAGAGTTTGAAGACAAGGATAGTTAACATAAGCTCTCTGTGTCTTCCCAGGAAAGTTGGGCACACCACAAAGTTGAGAAGCTGCAACCTCTCAGACGGCAGAGCATGAGGAGCTTGTGTAAGCAGCTTCAAGCTTTCTCAAGGAAGAGTGGGAGAGAAATGTTGCTGTCATCTATGCACAATCTTAAGGTATATCAAGGGCAGCCTTCGCCATCCTGGTGGCCTCCTGATGTTGTTGGACTACAACTCCTATAATCCAAGGCCAGCTGGCTGGGGCTGATGGGAGTTGTAGTCCAACAACATCTGGATGGCATGGTCTAGTGACGGCAGATTTAGGGAATATGCCAGAAAACCATCACATGCAAAACATCACATGGTAGTCAAAGATGGAGAATGTACCCAGCTTACAGGGAAATCCTGCTGCGTTTTATGCAACTTCCATTTGCAAAGAACCAGCAGTAAAACAACTGCCACACCTAAACATACTGATTACCACATTCCCAAAATATAGAGAGCCCTGCCAGGAGAGATTTAGCAGAGAATCTGAGGGCTAGATTCCACTGTTCTACCTCCAGTGTCGGTGATAGTATGATTCTAATACAGTTGTACCTTGGTTTTCGAACAGCTTAATTCTTGTACGTTTTGGCTCCCAAATGCCACAAACCCGGAAGTGACTGTTCCGGTTTGCAAACTAATTTTGGAAGCCAAACATCTGATGGGGCTTCTGCAGCTTCTGATTGGCTGCAAGAGCTTCCTGCAGCCAATCGGAAGCCATGCTTTGGTTTCTGAACGTTTTGGAAGTTGAACAGACTTCCAGAACGGATTCCATTTGACTTCCAAAGTACAACTGTACCCATTTCTGGAAACTGCAGGAGGGAAGAGTGCTGTTGCCCTCAGGTTCTGCTTGCTGGCTTCCCATTGACATATTGTTGACCATTCTGAGAATAGGATGCTGGACCAGATGAGTCACTGGCCTGATCCAGCAGATCCTTCTTATGTTCTTAAAATAGGCATTACATTATATCCATCATTTCATTGAATGTGCATGGTTTTGTTTTGTTTTTTGCTTTTTAAAAATCCAAATAGCATCAGCAGGGGAGGCTGACAATAATTATTAGGATCATAGCAGGTGTGGAAGGGGGAATTTAACCTCAGATCTGAAAAGAATCCCTCCTCTGAAGGTGCTCCGTGTCCTGGGGGTGAAATTCCAGTTGGCAGAAATGCAGGATTCCTCGCCCCAAAAGAAATACCAGTATTTTCCCTGAGGACCGCAGTAGAGGAGGAAAGAGTTACATCTCCATTCCATATCTTCTGAGATTCCAGTAATTATTACTCCCCACCCCCACAACACACACATACCAACTATAGTGTTTACATTTAAAACAACAACACTACACTGTAAATGCAAAGATGCATTTATAATGTCGATTCTAGTTTGGCCCTCTAAAGTACTCAAAAAGTCCCTCATAATAGGAAAGAGAGTGCAGATTCTCAGCAATGTGTTAGTCACTAAAGCGTAGCTTTAAGGAGCTTTTGAAATTGTCTCCTGTCACCCAACCAACCCTCGCTATTGTGCTGTGTTGTTTCCAAAAATGGCTGTACTCGGAAAGGTTAATGCAGCTTTCCTAATAGTGCATTACTAATAGAGTGAATTAAAAAGCAATAAACAGTGCTGTTCTTAGGAAAATCCTTAGAGCCTGGATAAATTCATATATGTATATGGATGGATGGGTTTATATAACCGCGTTCCCACAGAAAAGGAAATGCAGTAACGGAGAAAGCAAACATTCGTCATGCCTTTAACAGTGACCAAGCCTAAGGAAATGGCTTGCATCGGGTAACAATTCATCAGTTTCATCAGGTGGAGAGAGGAATGATGGACCCACAACAAGAGCCTTCCCCCCAGCCTGGGTGCCCTCCAGTTGTTCCAGAATACAGCTCCCATCAGCGTGGTCTGAAATATCTCAAGGGCACCATGTTGGGGAAAGCGATACCATGGATTCAAAGGGCTGGAAATCAGAGAGGAATCTGGTAGGCATGAGGCCAAATGTGACCACTAGAATGAGGAACCAGTCAGAATTTGGGGACCTGGCCACTGGTGGATTGGAAGGGGAAGGGCAGCCAGCTGATGCAGAGGGCAATGGCCAAACTGAGTGAGACAAGCTGTGGTACATGATGGGCTGTCAGGTTCAGGAGGATTTTAAAGTGCCCAAATGCCTAACAGCAGCTCTGTTTGTAAAGCCGCTTCTGAAAGCTCAGGTTTTTATCATAGCTGCTGCTTCATCCCAACACATGCTGATGTCATCCTTGAAGACACACAATTAAAGGCACACCCTGTACTCTTTAATGCAGCAAGCAAGACAAAAAGGACAATGCAAGGAGATGGATGAGGCACTTTTATTTTATTTTTCTGCAGCACTGCTTTTGTCTGGCCCATCCATGGGGCACAATTTGTCCAAGCTAGGACCTTCTCATAAAGCCCCTCATGTCATTAAGACACGGCGCACGATGGATTTACGAGTCTGTGTGTCTGCCTCTAAATTACAGAAGCAAAGTATGTGTGTATCTTTGTGATGCCCTTAAGGAAGACACTGTTCTTGAATCAGTATCATCTGCACTACAAGACTGTATCTGCAAAGGGCTTTTTCTTCTTCTTTGTTATCTGCTTAAACATAGAACAAAGGCAGTTTTGAGACCAGCAGTCTCACTCTTTTGAAACATAGTCTGGCTAATTAACATTCTATGGCTTTTTTTAATGTGTTGGCAGGAGGGGGCATTATTGGTTTGCTTTTGCTTTATGATGTATCTTGTATTCTCATTTTGTATTTTCTGTTGTGAACCATCCTGGGATCTTCAGATTAAGGGCAGTATACAAATTAATAATAAAAAGGGACGCAGGTGGCGCTGTGGGTTAAACCACAGAGCCTAGGGCTTGCCGATCAGAAGGTCAGTGGTTTGAATCCCCGCAACAGGGTGAGCTCCCATTGCTTAGTCCCTGCTCCTGCCAACCTAGCAGTTTGAAAGCACATCAAAGTGCAAGTAGATAAATAGGTACCGTTCCAGCAGGAAGGTAAACGGCATTTCCGTGCACTGCTCTGGTTCACCAGAAGCAGCTGAGTCATGCTGGCCACATGACCTGGAAGCTGTGCGCCGGCTCCCTCGGCCAATAAAGCAAGATGAGCACTGCAACCCCAGAGTCGTCTGCTACTGGACCTAACAGTCAGGGGTCCCTTTACCTTTTAAAAATAATAATAATAATAGTTTTCAAATGAGAGGAGGCAGGAACACAGACTCCTTATATGGAGTCAGACATTGGCACCTCTGGCTCAGTTTTGCATACCCTGATTTTGCATACCCTTTCCAGAGTTTCAGTCAGGGCAACAGCCCTACATGCAGATCCTGGGGGTTGAACTTGGGACCATCTGCATGCAAAGCTGATGAGCTGTGGCCCTGTCCTAAACAAGTCAAGTGCTTTTTGGCTTGCTTGAGTCCCCTACAATCTCTATTTCCTGCCATGTACCTGCTTATTGCTGGTGTGACAATTGGGGCTATATGGTAGGATCTGTGTGGGGATGGGACAGATTCACAGCAAGGGGCTGGAGAGGGTTAGAGGCCTTCTCATTCCCTTCAATGACTGTGATTCTATGCCCTCCTCTGGCAACTAGATTTACTAGGAGGACAAATTCACCTGCCTCATATAGTGTTAGGCCTTTGGCCCAGCACCTTGCAGAAGTGTCACATTGATCACATCCATGATCACAGATGCTGCTGCCTTCACACATCTCTGGTTTCTGAGCTGATAACTATGGGACCAAATTGTTCTCTGAGTTGGGGAGGGGAAAGATTTGGCCCATGGGCAAACAGTTATTGAAATCCTGCTCTGTGTCTCTAAAAAGGATGGGACTATTGCTTGCCTATACATGAAATTAAGAGTTGTACATTCAAGGAGGAGTCAAAAGGAGGCAACATGTGTGGAACATGAAGATGCATACAGAGACTTAGCAGCTGGAGGAGATGCGGTGAAGCATCTGTCTTCTCTTCACTGAAGTAACTCTTGGCAAGAGAGATTTGGAGGAACAGATGGAAATTCTGGATTGTTGGAGAAAAGATGTGCACTGGGGAAATTAGCAAACAGGTGGCATTTGGAGGACTCTTCTAGTCCAACATATGGAGACTATCACAGTCTATTAGCATCCTAGCCAACATCATCCATAGATCAGCAAAGATCCAAGAGACATCTCCTGGCACATCCTAGGCAGCACTGTGATGGACACGCCTTGGGTCATACCCCTAGAGATCCTGCAGCCAATCAGGACTGGGCAGAATGTCAAGCAACCCAGAGGGAATGGAGAGTTAAATAAGGAACCTGACAGTTTGGGCTTGGAAAGGGCTTGGAAAGGGCATTAGCTGTATGGTTAGGGAGTTGCTAGAAAGGGCAAACCAGATTATTTCCTTCAGGGGAAGGAAAAGATCCTGGAAATAGGGTGGAAGTCTTCTGTTGGCTTATTAGCACAAATAGCTGTTCTTGGAGGAAACAGTTTACAGTATTTAGAAACAGGTTTAAAGCGAAAGTGATAAATAAAGTTCTTAATTACTTTTGTAGAAGCTATTTTGATTGCAACAAAGTGTTGTGACTTATCAGAGTAACCAGTAAGCTTTAACCCTCTTTGAGTGTGTATTACTAAAACTTTGTTTTTGTTTCCAATCCAATGTGCCTTATTTTTACTTTGTTTTTAAAGGGATAAGCAGTCACAGTTAACATGAGCAAACAATACCACAAACAGAGAACTTGGATCTCTCAAGTCAGGTTGGGTGTTAAGCAGCCAAAATCTGGTCACATTACTACCACAGTCACCTTTATTGAGGGCATTTGCCACAAGCACAAGCCATGCATGCAAAGGGAACTTCAAGGAAATGGAGCACAGATTTTTCTTCCTAACGAACTTTGCAAAAAAGAAAGACTCAAACAAACAAAGCATAAAGCTTAAAGTAATAACAAAAGTAGTCATAAAAGCAGGGAGAATAAAATGACAATATAATAAAAAGCTTTCAAAATACAGTGGTACCTCTAGTTACAAACTTAATTTGTCCGGAGGTCCGTTCTTAACCTGAAACTGTTATTAACTAGAAGCGCACTTTCGCTAATGGGGCCTCTTGCTGCCGCTGCACCGCCGGCACACGATTTCCGTTCTCATCATGGGGCAAAGTTCTCAACTCGAGGTAACTCTTCCAGGTTAGCAGAGTTTGTAACCTGAAGTGTTTGTAACCTGAGGCGTTTATAACTCGATGTACCACTGTATAGCTTTCAAAAGAAAGAGTGAGGTTCCAACTCACAAAGCAATTCCCCAGCCCAGCCCTGCTTGCTGCCCTTTTCGTTCTTTCTCACCTAGATGCAGCTATTGCAACCAGCTCATCCCTGTGAAGTGCTCAGCAGAGCACTAAAGTGGCCATCTGGTTTTCATCTTCAAAGGAACTTACCTGACCAGTTCCCCAACCTCCCCCAAACTTATATCAACACAAAATGCTTATATTGGGAGTACTGTGCACTAAAATGTGGGCCAATTTTAATGATTACTTGAATAAAAAAGATTCAAACCAATGCAGAAATGAGGTAAACTGAACATAAGATCAGAAAAATGAGAAGCCTGAATTGAAAGATCCATACATCTCTAACCTGCCTTTGCACAAGTACAGAGGTTGTTATGAACTTGCTTTTCTCCTCTCCTGATAGCTCCTCCCCAAAATTATTATAGGAAGCATGTCAGTTCTGTTCACAAGGCCATCCAGGCTACTAATGTTTCAACTTTAAACTTTATGTAAGTCCAGCAGAAGGCAAGCCGCTCCAGTATCCCTGTCAAGAAAACTCCATGGACAAAGGCTACAGGGATCAATATATTCTTACTTAACTTTCATGGTGGGCTATCAAGTATGTGATTAAACATTATCTAAGAACTGAGCCAAAAATACTAAGTTTTTCATTGCTCTTTTCAGTGGTGCTGAAAAAGACCTCCCCTTTACAGCACTCATTTTAAATTTTTTTCCTTATTTACATTTCTCTCACTATCTATGCCTCTGGGACTGGAATACATTTTATGAAAGACTGAATATGGCTTTACTCCTGAAGTCTGTAGGTGGAGAATCTTGAATTTAGCATGTGAGTCACATGCCTAAAGCACTGAGGAGAAAGTGTGTGAACCACTGGAAAAGCCACAGTTTGCAAATTCATAGCTTAATGAGTATTAAGGTCAGGGCATTTAGAAAATTTCATTAGTCTAGCTTTCTGCCTAGCAAAGGCTGGCAGAATCCCCCCAGAAAGCCCTGCACCAGGTTCCAACATATTCTTAAGAAGTCCTGGGTGGCTTTTAAATAGGAGACTTAAAATGTACTTTTAATTCCCTTTTTGGAATTCACAGCATTATACAGAGTATCATTACCATCATCATTATTACTAAGAATTTATGTAGCATCTACAACTAGCACAAAAAAGAGCAAAAGGAACAGGACACTCTTAACTGTTCAGCCTTGAAAGAATAAAGAAAGGAATTGCTAGGGAGTTGGAACTGGGAAGGCGGCACCCAGAACAACTCATCCAGTATGGCAGGTGAGGCAGAACCAGACCAACCAATGGTCTCCCAGCAGGAGCATCACTGCCAGTGACTTGGACAAGGAGGGATGGGAGGGCAGCAAGGTCAGAGTTGCACAGGTGCAGCAGCGGAACCAATCTAGTTTCTAATAGCGCTTCTTTTATTTGGTATCATTCTAATACAAGAATTAGGTCACTGAAGAAATGTAATAAACTCAGGGAGCAAAGCAAACAAAAGGGATTATAATGCAGCACATCCATGAAACTCAATGTCACAAGATGGTGGCATTTAATGTATTCTACTGCTGTGCCAAACATTTCTCCTATCATCATCATCATCATCATCATCATCATCATTTTTATTTTACCATTCTCCATCAATTAATAAGTAAGAAATTGCATTTGAAATTATCAAAAAAGAAGGATTTTGGGGGTGAAATTCTTATGGATGAAATGAAGAGGTGTGTGTGTGTGTGTGTGTGTGTGTGTGTGTGTCCACCTTACTTTCAAGGTGGCTGAGGGGTTTTCGTCATTGTTCTTTCATTCTAGACACATTGTCTCTCTGCTGATCTGTGCTCCACAGCTTTTGTGGGTATCCACACTTCAGTTAAAGCCCAGGGGAAGACATCATGAGATAAGTCTTCTCATGGGCTCTTTTTCAGATCAGGAGGTGCAGACATCCAGGGAGGCTACAGAGTGCAGGGAAAATGTTTAATGGAAAGGAAAACATGCAGGCTACCTTCAGCCATCTCACAGCTACTGTAAGGCAAGCTCAAAACTCCGCACACACTGAAACAATAAAGAAATCCTGAAGCACCTTGATAATGAAGTAGAAAAATGGAGGCCATTTTTACCAGGGATGGAAACATTCAAGAAACTGAAGGCTGGATCTATGCAGCATTAATATATTTTGGTTCAAAATTCATGGAGAATGGGAACAACGGTGACTTTTGACCAAACAAGCAGGAAAGCATATGCATTATCATGATTATGACACAGCCAGCATTTTTTTAAAAAATGCATACTCTATCATTGTGACATTCTCTTATAGATTTTCCTCTTGCATCATCCATAACTGGATGCACTCCCCCCCCCAAAAAAAGGCAAAGAGCACAGCTTGGGGGGTGCTTCTGGCTTTAAGAAGGTGCCTTTTATCAGCTTCATTGCCAGGACTGCCTTTTATTGGCTTCTGCTAATTCATTAGGTGCTTCCCTAAGTAGCGGGGGAAAGACCCTGCTACAGGTATTCATCCCCTGGGCACATCCAGACTGGACTACCATAATATGTTATACGCAAGGCTGCCTTCCAAGATGGTTTGAACCTCTGGTTGGTGCAAACTGCAGCTGCTTCATTGCTTGTGGAGTCTAAGTGACCAGAGTACATAACGACAATTCTGCGTGGTTGGTGATTACCTTTTGAAGCCCTAAACAGGATATTTCAAAGACTACCTGCAACTACCTCCTTGGGCCCTAAGAGATGATAGATAGATAGATAGATAGATAGATAGATAGATAGATAGACAGACAGACAGACAGATAGATGATAAAGGTAAAGGTAAAGGTGCCCCTGCCCGTACGGGCCAGTCTTGACAGACTCTGGGGTTGTGCGCCCATCTCACTTAAGAGGCCAGGGGCCAGCGCTGTCCGGAGACACTTCCGGGTCACGTGGCCAGCGTGACATCGCTGCTCTGGCGAGCCAGAGCCGCACACGGAAACGCCGTTTACCTTCCCGCTGGTAAGCGGTCCCTATTTATCTACTTGCACCCGGAGGTGCTTTCGAACTGCTAGGTTGGCAGGCGCTGGGACCGAGCAGCGGGAGTGCACCCCGCCGCAGGGATTCGAACCGCCGACCTTTCGATCGGCAAGCCCTAGGCGCTGAGGCTTTAACCCACAGCGCCACCTGCGTCCCAATAGATAGATGATAGATGATAGATAGATAGATAGATAGATGATAGATAGATAGATGATAGATAGATAGATAGATAGATAGATAGATAGATAGATAGATATCTTACTATATAATATTGTTATAAGGAAACAAGTTTGCATGACCTTTGCTACAAAGCCACAGGAACTGCAGTGTGACACAGCAGGTGGAGCTACTAAGCAGGCAGACTAGCAGTGCCAATGAGCAAGCCTTACCCTTTTCCCCATGTCACCCCCCCCACACACACACCTGCATGCAGACACAAAAGGGCAAGGGAAGCCCAGAGTCCAAATGGGCAGGTGTCCTAGCGGTTCAGTGGCCTGCAGGCTTTCATTTATTCCCCGTGACTATCATTGTCACTGCTGCCCACCGTGTGCCATGAACTCCCCCCCCCACTCCCAATTCACCACAATATCCCATTCATGGAAGAGAGGGGACTGATGAGGCACAAGTGTTTTTCCTTTGCCCCATGCCACTACCCATTTCTTTCTGTTAGCAGCATGGAGAGGAGAGAAAATGAGTGGCAGTGGCTGTGCAAACTTAGGACTGATCTGTGAGGGTTGTGGGTGAGGGAGTTTGGAGCAAACTGTGGGGGATGAAGGTTGGCAATGGGGTGGGGGTAGCAGGGGTTGAAGGAGCTGGGAAGGGATGTGGAGGTTTAGATGAGATATAAAGGGTTTGCAAGTGGTTTAGGGGTTGGCAATAATGTGGGAGGTTTGGCAGGCTTGTTGAGCAACATGAGCAGGGATGGCAGCCGTGTGTGTACTTGCATGTGTGTAGATATATGCAGATAGATATAAGTATATAGCTACAGATGAAAAATGTGGATTGAAGGGGTTGTTTGTCTTGCAAGGTGGCACAAAAGCATTTTAAATAAATAATGGAAAGAAATAAAATAAGAACAGTCTTAGTCAGAGGCAGGAGCCCCTGTTAATTGCATCTGTCTGAAAAGTGCACTAGATGTGCTTATTGATCTAACCCAGTAAAGCTGTTCTTATGTGTCATATGACCTTATGCAACTGTTATGCAACAGAAGATGAGTATGCGTGTGAGTAAGTTAGGGACAGCATCCAAAAGAATATCTCTGTGTGTATGTGAAAATCTCTGCATGATTCTCTTGGTAAGAAGAGGGGTAAGAGTTTCACAGCCTATTGGAAGGAACACACTCTCAAATGTTTTAGTTATACAGCTTCGAATTAAGCAAGTAATTTGCCCTGGGAAATAAAAAACTGCAGCTCAGTTATATGCCAAACACCAATAAATGTGAAGTGGGAAGAGGGGAATTATGGAAGGCAACAAAGCAATTTGCAAAAAGGGGCAATTAGATTATTTCTTCAATAGATTCAGTGTGCTACCGCTACAGCCTTTCACACAAACTTTCCTGCTCAATAATATTCCCCTCTAGTCCTTGCATTATTCTAGCTAAAGACCTGAACCACAACACCTTTCCAATCATCACACTGGGCCAATGCCTCCTTCCAGTGTTCTTCCCATCTCATTCCTGCCTTATGAATGTCCCTGCTTTGTTGCTCCCTCCCCACCTCCAGAGCAAAAGAAAAAAGGGTCTCCCCCCCCCCCCCTGTGTAGCACACACCTGCTTTCTTTTCAGTCTGGATTTCTACTATTGTAAGGAGAAGAATAGAGCAGCAAGCCCACTAAACTGTCTGCCTGCTCCTATTTAGACACCATAAACACACCAGCACCTGAGGGGGCTTCTTGCCAACCAGCCTTTTGTATTGAAGCTTTTTTTAAAAGAAGCAGCAGCAGTAGCAAATAACAAATTTCAGGACAGCTGAAAAGGAAACACCTCAAGAAAGCTTGAAGATACTGTAGGGACAGTGGTTGACTAACTCATTATGATTAATAAAGAACTGAACCAAGGGACAGGATAGTCAAGAAGAAGAATCCACTCTGCAGGCGAGCTGTTTACTGAGCATTCATCCTGATTTGCGTGCACAAAACTTAGACAAAGGCTAGTCCACATCAACCATTTGTTCTGATTTGTTTGAGGCAAAGACCATTCATCCTGATTGCTTATATGTCTTCCCATTAATCATTTTTCATCCCATACTTTTCAGTGCCTTTCCCATCATTCCCCCAACTGCAAAAAGTCATTTTTAAAAGGATTTGTTGCCCTTTAATCCTTTTTAATTGCAAAAACCTAAATTTCTGATTTGTGCTTGAATTCCTCCTGGAGGCAACCTGGAGTCTGGCCCTAGCAGAAAGGATTTTACTGCAAGGTGGCCTCTTTCAAGGCACCTGTAACATGTTTGGAACCCAACTCCTGCTCGGACATTCTGCTTGCGTGCAAAAACAGCAGGCTGAGTTCTGCTCCCATTGTTGTCCCTGTCACCCTCCATGAGTTGGATGGTGAACTTCTGAAGTGGGGACCCTCTTGTATTTGTGCAGAGGCCCCCATCTGATTTACAACTAGGATGGGAGATAAATTCAAATCAGTTCACATCTACAGGCAAACCTACCTAATTCATACTTTCCAAAACTATATGTGAGTTGAAACACTGCCATCCTTTGAAATTCACAGTTCTCCAAACTTTACAGTGTAGTTCTCCAGTCAAGCAATGTGTACAAAAATGTACATGCTGGGATGAAGTGTGCAGATAAATGCACGTATTAGTGAAAATGGCATACAAAAAAATGCATTATGTTAGGGGAAATGGCTTGCAAAAAAAAAGCATGCATTAGTAAAAACTGCATACTAGAATGTGTATATTGGGGGGAAGCACATATGAGGACTTTTTTTAAAAAAAGTTGCACACTTATCTGGAAATATGGAGAACTGAACTTAAGTAGAGTTCAGGTCCATGGAGAACTGAACTCAAGATTGGGCAAATGATAAACTGGGAGAAACAGAAATCGACAGATTTGCCCATCACAATTTAGAACCCTCATCTTAACTGCAAAGGAGCTTCCATGAGTCCAGGAGGTTCCCTGCTCCAGAAATTCACTCTGCAACTCATGGAAGGCTTAAAGTTGCTCTTGCATGCAACTGGAATGCCTGAAGAGAACTGCCGTTTCCTTAAAGGGTTCCCCACAGGCAAACCACAGCTGAAGAATCCTGAATGCCTAATCAGGGATCCAGCAAAGCAATATTAGCTCAGAGTTGCCACTGTAATTATGCAGCAGAGTTAAGATGCATGAGGTAATGGATTATTCTGTACAGTATTGTATTTTTGTGCTCCTAGCCTCTCACAGAACCTTCAGACTGGATGTGGCTGACAGCTGAGAAAAACGGCATTAGAAAGTTAGGCTTTTCCTCCCCAGGAGGGCTCATCCAATTTGGCTTTTAACAGCCACCATGAGAGACAATCTGCACTCTTCCCTTCCAAGGCAAATCATTAATGTCGTTACACATTTCATCCCTGAAGTGGGAAGCAAGAAGACCCTTGATAAATTCCTTATTCTCTCCACTTTCACTTAGGAATCTCCTACAGACAGGGGGTAACATTGATTGTCCTCTATCTTCCCAGTGATAAGTGTGATGTACTTAATCATATGCCTACAATACTCCCAGGGGGAGACAACTCTGACTGTCTATGACTAACTCTTTAATTGAACCCCTGCATCTGTAAGAAAAAATATTGAGATTGGTTTTATGACATCTGTTGTTCCTGATGTAGATAGCCCTGTAGATGTGGGTGTTTCCTTCAATCACAGGGCCTCTTCCTTTGTCCTGGCTTTGGGATCAGCACTGACCATGGACTGACTGAATGTATTTTAACTAAAGATGATATCTTACAGGGGACTTTCTACATGGGAGGTGGCTGCAAAAAAGTCATTTATTCCCCTCCCACATACACCTTACCTGTAACTTCCTCCATCAGCAGCCTCTGGAGGATCTCAGTCCCTTCCATGAATGGAATGGGCACTCTAATTAACCTTAGATTGTAAGCATACTGTATTCATTTCCTCCCAATCATGTTCAGCAACATTGTTTCTCTTGGCTGCTGCTTCAGATCCCTAAATTAGTCATAAGGGTGACTCAGTCCAGTCGTGTGAGTTAAGGGGACCATATCATGTGCCTGATGTAATGCTGCTGCTAAATAAAAGGGGGCCCAGACATTCAAAACAGGCCACGTGTTCAAGTCATTAGCCACTGCCCAGTCCACCCCAACCCCTGTTGCAGCAGCGGTGGGCAGGGATAGCTCACATTGCCCCCAAACTCCCCTACCTATTCTTGGAACATGTGATGAACTCCCCCTGAGATCACAGCAAATCAGATTTTGCATGTCAGTGAGGTCAAATGAGGGCAGGTAAAAGCAAGGGCAAGTGTCAGTGATTGTACTGAAAAAGGCTTATTCAGTTAAATTACCATCAGTTGCCCTTGATCTTATTCAACAAGCAACCAGTTTCATAAGGCATGGCCAATATTGCTTTCATGTTTACAAAAAAATAGTGTGGGACTCCTGTTTTAAACATAATGTAGAGTAAACAGTTACCTTTTTTTTAAAAAAAAAGATAAAATAACTCTGCCTTTATTCTCAAGGATCTTCATTAACCAATTTGAAACTCTTTTAATATATACTGTATGTGTATGGTAGGAAGGGTGTTTAGGAATGCAATCCATTCCTAAAGGATGTTTTGCCTTATATTGTCCATATGGCACAGTTGTTGAATTGCTCTCTGTCACACAGAAGTTCCCATCATAGGGATTTTTGTCAGGAAAGAGCTCAAGTGTGCTCAGGTTCCAGAGATAATCATCCCAATAGATCTAGTTGACTGATAGTCTCACTCATTGTTGTGCCTAGTAAAAGGCAGTATTGTGCTTTGGTCTCTTTCTATAGATCACTACACTACGACCGGTAGGCAGCACATCTTAATGTGTTCATATAAACTCTATATCACATCATGGGTGAGGTGGAAAGAAAAAGAAAGAAGAAAATACTCTCAGATTTACTGGAGAAAGAAACCCCAGGCTAAAAAATTTAAAATCCTCCTATCCAAATACAAAGTGCAAAAACAGGCAGCAGGATGCAAAATAAACCATTTATCAACTCAGCAGAATATACATTTGTAGGGGGGTGGGGGTTAGAAATGGGATTCATAAACCTATTATTGTACTTTGCATCCAATTAAATCCCAATGAGATCTAACGTTGTTCTTGGTATGAGGGATAGGAAATATGATGGTTCTCAGCTTTTTCCTTAGCCTTTTGGCTCTGTTCATATGCCTATAGCTTCTGTAAGGACTGGAAAGCAATTACTTTCCACATGCAGATATGGATATTGAGCTAGAAATTTAAATTTAAGCAAGTCAACAGCCATGCTATAACACAGTGAATAGCACCACGAACACCTGGCGCTTCTCTGAGCATTGTTCAAAATGTGGTGGAGACCTTCCTTCTTAGAGAATGGAAGCATCATGCTCTATAGAAGAACAGTATCTATCTATCTATCTATCTATCTATCTATCTATCTATCTATCTATCTATGAAAGCCAGCTGTCAACGTTCCATCCCATTCATCTAACATTTTGTCTGACTTTACAGAACCCAGGATGGGACTGTGCAGACGGAAGGAGGTAGAAGCTGAAGTCACCTGGGTAGAAAAGAGCTTCATTCCCTCTCCCCAGTGTTGTCCCAATGGTATCCCTTTATTTTATTCTACAAACGTGAACATTTGCCATTCACACTTACAAGAAAAGTAAAGTTTAGCACTTGGGGACCATGTGACGGTGAAGGCAAAGCCTACCTTTCATTCCTGATCCTGCAAGGCCTGACTCTCCCTCACAGAGATCCCTCCACAGGGTGCAATGTGTCTCTGTGCACCTAGAGGCTGGTAGACTGAAGCCCACAAGTCTTCCTTTCATGCACACTTATATGCTCCCATTCCACCCATCGTAATGAAGGGCATTTTGCTACTAATAAATAATATATAGTGTAGCTAAAAAAATCAATCTCATTATGGCAAGGCTGAAGGCCAATTTTCGCTTGATTTTTTGATGAGGCAAAGATCTGATCCAGTGCCTTGGCTATGTCACATTGTGTTTGTGAACGATTGTTTTCGTTGGTATGCTACTATTTTGAGTCTCTCTCTCTCTCTCTCTCTCTCTCTCTCTCACACACACACACACACACACACACAGAGAGAGAGAGAGAGAGAGAGAGAGAGAGAGAGATATGATCAGTGCTAGGGTGCAATGAACTTGGATCAAAGACATTTGCTTCCCATCCTTGAGCCAGGCCTCTATAGCCTCTGACCATTCCCTGCCCTGGGCAAAAGGGTATTTGCCTTTTGCCGCACACCAAACAACAAGCTCTCTATAAAAAGCAAGATGGCAGAAATCAGTTTCCCCCATGAGAACCCAAATTCCCTTCATGATAATCAGGATGCTTTGTGCCTTAATCAGTAGCTCTCTGGGGCATTATAAATGTGGTAGTAACAGTTGTCAATGCTTTACGCTTAACAGATGACAATCTAATAAGCTATTATAAGCCATGCTGAGCATAATTATAGTTTGTGGCTGTGTGCTAACCTCCCGACATTTTGCCATAATGCATTGTAGCAACATCTGTAAATGACTCAATAATGATGAATACACATGGCTCAATCCCTGCCGGAGTTAGACAGCTGCTTCCAAATTGTCCACAGATTGCCAGCACCTAGCCAGCTTAGTCTGGTAAACTTCTAAGAGGCTGACTAACTTTGAATGCGGATGTTTAACTCCGACTGCCCCTCCCACCTGCCTCTTCATGGCAAACAGGCCTGCATGTAGCTGCGTCCTCTGGGACCAGGCTGACATCAAGAGCATTCAAAAGAAAGCAACCCAGGCTGATGGAAGCAAAGAGAGATTTCCCATTTCTTGTGCTGATCTGTCTAAGGTTTCATTTCAGGAAAGGACTCAAAAAAGCTGTGTGCAAATTGGAGAACAGCAGTGTCGCCCGCATGTCCCCCCATTGGGGGATTCCCATTGTCATCTGGCTGGTGGTAGTGAGTAACAGGATGCTGGATTAGAAAAACTTTTGGTCTGATCCAGAATGGCTGTTCTTATGGCATTGAATGAGGACAATTGCAGTGGCTCCCAACTGGTGCAGCACCAGTGGAGGTTTTCATCTCCCTGCCTTGTGCTGTAACAAAGAGGTGCAGCTAGTTGTGTAGTCAGCCCTGAATCTGGGCACTCAAGCGCCATGCATCAGGCAGGATGCCAGGATCCCTGCAAACCTGCACAGTACAGCTATGCGGGGTGGCCACCTCCTTCCAGTGCTATTGGGTAGAGTTCTTATTTTCCCCTCCACTTGCTGTAATTTATTTATTGTTACATTTCTATCCCACCTTTCCTTTCCGAAGGAGCCTGAGGTGGTCTACATGGTTCTCCTCCTGCCCATTTCATCCTCCCAACCTGTGAGGTATGTTAGGCTGAGAGAAGCTGACTGACCCAAGAGCTTCATGGCTGAGTGAAGATTTGAACTCATGTTTTCCAGACCCTAATCCAGCACTGTACCCACTGCGTTGACACCATTTCTCTCTTTTGTCACTGATTCTAACCAGTTCTGCTCCAACAGGTGGACTTCATACATGCACTAGTCTTGTTGGGGGAGGTTTTAGGCTCTTAAAGAAGCCATCTATACAGACACCCTTATCTTGTCGATGAGTGGCTTTGTTTCAGTGCCCTAAACCTTGTGGGGGCTGCCTGTTTCTCCTTCTCCTTCCTGACCCCTGCAGCTGCCTGACTGCCCCACCTCCTGACAGCTCCACATCACTTTGGATGAGCTGAGCTGAGCTGAGCTGAGATGACCTGGGTTGATCCGGGGCAGTCAACTCAATCCAGCCTGAGCCTGAAGCGGCCTATTTCAGTCTGGTTTGGGCCAAAGCTAGGATACAGCCCTATTGCTGGTCTGTACAGATTTACTGTCTTTGCAATTAGAGGGAATTATTACTATGAATTCATTAATGCCTCAGTACTATACAATTTGTGACTCAGGATCAATGATTTCAGTTCTTTCCAGTACTGTACCTCAATACAAGATCTAATGGGGTTTAGCCACCAAAGCTCACTCTTTCTTTCTTTCTTTCTTTCTTTCTTTCTTTCTTCTTTCTTTCTTTCTTTCTTACATTCCCAGCACCAAGCCTGGGAACCTAACCCCAATCCTACACCCCAGAGTTATATGAAAGCTGGAAAGAACTTTTGGTTGTCCAGAGTTATTTGTCCTTGAAGGGCTTTTTTGTGCCTTTAACAGGTGTGTGGCAAGTTGAAATCCCGAGTAAAGCTTTTCCTGGCCTGGCAAGGAGGTGAATTATGTGGAAAGCTGTCACGTTGCTATGAAAGGCACCAAACCATTGCTAAGAAAGAAGAGACAGGAAAGATGATGAGCCTCAAAGGTGTAATTTAGGAAAGACAGGGGGCAGCCCTCACACCACCTGTGATTACTCCTCCAGAGCACTTGTCTTTCTGGTTCAAAACTCTGACTATTATAATAAATGCCTTAGGGGTGTATGCCAAAGGCATAAGTTTCTGTTGTTTCTAAACAGAGAGTACCCATTTATCCTGCATTGCTAACATTGCTATAGCTCTTACACTGATTTTTCTTTTGATACTGTATTGAAGAAATCTTTAAAACACACTGGGGTTTTTTTTTAATAGCCTAACTGAAGACCTATCAGTATAACTGCAGTCTGGGAGAAAAGGTCAACCAACCAGGCAATGTTGAGCAGCCAAGTACAATGCCCATAGTGATAAGGCATCCTAGGGGTAAGGCATTCACGGTATGTCTTCATCAGATTTAACTGATCCTTCATCCTGTCTGTCAAATTCAAGAATCTCCAAGGTCCTAAGAAGTCAGGGTTGGCCCAAGACATTTTGGTGTTTGAGGTGGAGCAGCAAATGGTTCCTGCCTCTCCAAAGTAAGGTGTAACATCAGCTAAATTGTTTCGTCACCTGAGACAGAAAATTCTACAAGTGTTTTGTAATAATACTACTGACAACTTGTCCATTTGCTGCCTTTTCATGTCTCCCATAATCAGCTATCTGAGGTGACTTCGTCCCTTTGCCTAACTGTAGGGCCGGCACCGTGAAAAGTACTCACTGGGTCAGTAGAGTGATCAGGTGTCTAGAGAAAAACAGCACATCAGTTCCTTTAGAAAGAGTGCAGAAGAAGATGTGTCAGCAAGTGAAGTTTTTCTTACCACTGACTGCTAAAATCCCATCTTCTGCACAGCTAATAAAAGGTGCAGGAGCCCTGCCCTCCTCTGCTACTGTTCTCTCTAGGGAACAGCATCATCATTATTTAAACTGGCTTTTTGCCATCCATTGATGGGGGAAAGGCTCCACCCTCCATGGGAACTGGGGGTGGCACTTTCCTTAATCCCTTGTTGCATCTCAAGCCCTTAAGTGAAGAATCATCATTGCGTGCCCTGGTAATGCTCTTTGTCTGTGAAGCAGAGCTGGAGCTGTCACTTGAGCTCAGCTGGATGAGCGAGGAGGAGGCTCTGTTCCTGTGTTGTTTGGTATGCCTTTTGTCTCCATTAGCTTGCAAAAAAAGGAGAGGTCTCACCCTTAGAATGTAATGCACAGCAACCATTTTCACAGGCATGCATAAGTCTCTGATCCCAGAGATTTTGCAGGCAAATGGCAAGCACCTTCTCCCCCACCCCACACCCCCGCCGCCTCTCCACCAATGACCCAAGTCACAGAATGCCATGCACCATAAAATCCCATTAAACCAAACAGCTACAGTGATCAGGTTCAACGCTCGGGTCAGGTAATTCTGGGTCATGCATCTGACAGAAGGGCTGCACCACTTGATGGGGGAGGAGGAGGAGGGGGGAAGGAAATTTAAGAAAGCAATTGATGGACTGGTCTATTGATTCAGTTTAAAGTGCAGATCTGCATCTCCTTCCAAGTTTACGAAGAATAGGCGGGGGGATTTTATATGGTCAGATTCCTAAGCACTTAGAACAGTGTAGAATTTTTGCACTTCACCTGGGGAACAAACACCCTGGATTCCGTCCAGAGCAATATCCTGAAGACCGCTTGTGCTAAGAGCTGGGCTCCTGGCACCCAGCCTGCCGTGCTGGCTGCTCAGTTTTCTACAATGTTGTCAAACACTAACATGCTGTAGCATAACAAATGGAACTCAATTTCAAGGTAGCACCAATTAGCATCCGCTGGCTTCCATGCGCTTACCACTCCCGAGAGAGTTATCTCCAGCCCATGTGAAATCTCTTCCACAATAGCTCCCCCCTTCCTCCCCGCTTCTCAGTCCCAACAGGATATGATTTTGCAGTGTTTAAGTATAATTAAGCAGAGAGCGTGCAACAGACAAAGCCCTATCTTTCCCCAACCCAGATTATGATTATTATTGTTGGCGATTATATCCATGAGTTCAACAAAGCAAAAGGATTAGATCTCTTAAATAAGCAAGTTGGGGGCTTCCACAATTCCCAGATAGAAATTACACTGATCTCAGGGTCTGATATGGAATTGCGGCGGGGGTGGGAGGTGGGGTGGGGAGAGTAGAAACATCAGAGCTTGGCAGTGCGAGAAGGCACACAAAGAAGGCAAAAAGAGAAGTAGTACAAGATAACACCCAGAAATGTAAACAGTGAAAACATTAAAGCGGAGGGGAGTATATGAAAGGAAGCATGGACTCAAACAGAAAGTTAAATGAGCAATCATATGGGGAAATGAGATTAACAGGCTCACATGTGCACATCAATCTATCTGTGACGAGAATTACACACACGCTGCTCCAGCAGTAGTTTTGCGAAGCAAAAAAAGATGCTAAAGAGCAAACATCTGCAAAGAGGGGAAATCAGCAGCTTGTCAGTTGCATTCTGCAAAACAATGGAGAAAGCCTTTGCTCTGGTTCGAAGAAGTAGGCATAAGCACATGCTGGGTGTCTCTGCCTCGGTGAAAAATATCTGAAAGCAAAAATCCACGTCTCAGCCCCAAAGCTGCACCAGCTTCTGAGGCACAGTCAGCAAAGGGAAGGAGAGGATTCTTATCAGCATGAAAGGGAAACAGAAATAAAGAAAGCAACTTTGTGAGCTTTCACTTACCAGGCAGGCTTCTGTTCCCGAGCCCAGCTCTCTGGCACCTTCCTCAGTCTGCTCCACATATGCAATTAGCAGCAGAGATAGGGACTGTGTGTTTCTATGGAGTTTGAGATTCTGTTCCTCGACTAGGCATGAGGTGACTGCAGCTACACTGGAGTCGGCTCAGAGGTCCACATGCACAAAAAGTCTACAAATCTGATCAGCCTCTCTGTACACTGCAGCCAGCCAGCTTTCAGCTCACATCTGGGCATAAACGCGCATGCACACACATTTCTGTGTGTGCAAATGATTTACACAAGCTCACTACCTGTTTTCAGCACAGTACTTCTATTTTGTCTTGATACTCGCACAGATATTTCTGTAAGTTAGGCAATAAAAGAACTGCTGCATTTAGAAGCATAATGTTGGGTACTGGAATTGTGCATTTATACCATTTTTTGAGAGGACTTGATTGATAGCTTTTACACACAGCCAGTTTCCAAAGACACCTTCAGACATGTGCTGATTATATCAGAAGCCACATTATTGGCTCTAAATACTGTTTAACACTTTTAACATGTTTATACTGCATACCTCTCCTGGTTACTCACTTGTCATAAGTCATCATTTTATACACTTATTTCTAAAAATATAATTCCCTACAACTAACCCTACAGGTCCCATTAGTGGCTTCATTCTACTAATGTATTACAGTGGTACCTCAGTTTATGAACTTAATCTGTTCCCGAAGTCCATTCTTAAACCGAAACTGTTCTTAAACTGAGGCGCACTTTCCCTAATGAGGCCTCCCGCCACCGGTGCCCTTCCACCATTCGGATTCCGTTCTTAGACTGAGGTAAAGTTCTCAAACTGGGACACTATTTTGGGTTTTGCGGAGTTCGTAAACCGAATTGTTCTTAAACAGGACAGTTCTTAAACCTAGGTACCACAGTATGCCTTTTGTGGTCTTACAAATAAGTTCTTTTAATGGTATGACTTGCAAGTATGTAACTAATTTCCATCCAAGACAGTCCACAAAACTTGAACCTGAACAGCAAAAAGGAAAGTCATGTATATTAGCCAAATCATTTTTTGGCTCTATTGCATCCCCTGACCTCAATTTTATGCAACTCATGAGGGCTGCCAAAGCTCCCTCATTTTCCTATCCCATCCATTTCCTCCTTATTTCTCCTGGCTTTTAAAAGTGTGCTTTCCTTCTATGTAGTATCAGAAATTGAAGGGTTCCCCGCCCCATTGTATGATTTCTAGAAAATAAGCTATCTGAGAGCAAATTGTTGGCCTTGGCGGAGGTGTGAGTGTGTGTAAACTCAGAAAGGAATTCTTTTCACATGTTTGCCTCAGCAGTAGCTGTATTGGTCTTTTGTACTAAAATGAACCTCCATACATTTACTTGACAGAAACCCCAACAAACCTAGTGAGGCTGACTTCTGAGTAGCTGTTCATAGCTGCTGTTCCATTACAGGTGTATGTAGCAACATGTTGTTGACTCATTAATAGTGAATCTCTATTTATATTTGTATTTATATTGGACTTTATCAGTAGTTCTGTGGTGTTGCCCCCAAGGCTCCCACATTATTGCATCCAACTGCCCATTCCATTGGCCATGTTCCAGCCATCTCCAATTCCCCTCCCTTGCCCCAACTCCCAGTGTAAGTTAGTTGTGCTAAAATTCACTATTTTAGCTTTTATATTCAGACTGTGGTTACTGTGCTATCCCAATGAACCCTAGAATCATAGAATCATAGAGTTGGAAGAGACCACAAGGGCCATCGAGTCCAACCCCCTGCCAAGCAGGAAACACCCTGGCTTCTCAAATCCTAATCCAACCACTGTAGAGTGTGTTCAACTGATGAAACCACAGCATTGGCTCCTATATATGATTGCAGACCAATAATCATGGGTGTCAATTTAAACCTCAAGTGGGAAAGTGCAATGTTCAGAAAAAAGACTTTTGGGAGCCTTTATGAACCCTGCAGCTGCAATGCCACAGGGCATAAGGAATGTGCTTGCAGAGGATATTAACAGAAAGTCATTAACTCAGCTCAGTCCACCCAGAAATGACTGTCTTGTTCTGCAAACAAGCTGATTCACTTTTAATACTGCAAAAAAAAACTTCCCTCCACTGGTCAGAACAAAGCTTAATATAGCTCTTGAAAATAGTGCCTAGCTGGCATTTCAGGGTGATCCCTAAAAGGAAATTCCAGCATTCGGTCCTGGAAGAGTGAAACGGAAACATGCCATAAACAGAGTGAATGGTAATGAGGCAACATCTTTGGGCATTCCAGTGCTTGGGGGAGCAACTCACAAGACCAAACTAGCACATTGAGATTATGGGACAATCCATGCAGCATTTGGTGTGTGTAAACTTAAGCATGTTTGTTACATGTGGCTGGTTACCCCACAAAAATTAAGCAGGTTCACATTAAAATGCAAGCCAAAGCAAATTTCTCCCCTTTCTCTTGCAGGAACACAGCCACAAATCCCTGGGAAAGGGCTTACCAAAAAAAAAAGCACTGCTTTTTACACATTGAAGACCTATGGAGGGGGTGAAGAGCTTTTTGTAGCTTCAGTAATCATGCAAGCCAATTTCACCTGAGGACATTTTTGGCTGGGCACTGGGCACCTTTTAGAGCATAGTTGGGAATCCTTCATCCCTTTGTCTAATTTTATGCAGCTTTTGGCTTGAGGTGGGCAACTCTGTCAATTTCACTTTCTCTCAGTTTCTCACTTTTCCAGTCTTAAATTTGGTCCATATGTTCACATCACTTTGCAAACTTCTTTTTTTTTAAGTCCCCGTGAAAATTCAGCATTTTAGTGCAAATTTCTCCAAATATACGTTTGTTTGTAATGCGTCTAAGTATACATATATTTGCAAAGCAATGTTTCCTAAATACATTATTTTCACTAGTATATACACACTTTACCTGAGTATATGCATTTTGTACTTATTACCTGGTGGGAGATCTGCATTGCAAAATTCAGAAAAGTCTGAATTTCAGAAAATGGCTGTTTCAGTTTGTGTACTGTTTCAGAAAGTGTGAATTGGGTAGTTTCACTTTTGAATACAAACTGAATTAGCCTACTTTGGCCCTCTGCAAGTGAGCAGTCTGGACCTTTGGCAATACTGTTCTGTCCCTTTCCCAGCAGCCCACGGGTGGTCAGGAAAAGAGAGACAGAAGAGATTTTCCCACTGTTTGCTCTAAGCCCTCCTACTCCTGGCTGGAGCTCTGTTCACAGCCGAAATGCAGCCCCTGACAGATCTCCCCCCCCCCACTCTCACACACACACCAGGGAATGCAGTCCTTGACAGAACAAAATGTTGCCAGCCCCTGTTGTAGAGCCTTTCTTGTAAGGTAAAGCTCTGAGTCTAGCAGTGTGCCTAGCATTGCACGAGGCATCCAAACTGCAACAGGAGATGCAGCAATAAAGTGTGAAATCAATAGACAATTATTGTCGGTACAGAAGCCGCCTATCAATCCAGAGCATCACTTTGGCCACTGAAGAGAGCAATAGGAGTGTAAAAGAAACTTAAATGACCACAGAACAGCTCCATTCTGGGTAGTTTTATAGAAGGACCACGTCTGCACATATCAGACCCCCAGAGAGTAGCTCATTATCTGGAATGGAAGCAGGTACCTAATCAGAATGTAAAAGCTGGTGCTCAGATCAATCAGCATTTCCCATCAGTGCTCTTGGCAATGCCTCAGGAAATGGGCCTCACACACCGTGGCAGCTACATACCAAATGCTACATGTGTGACTGATGACAAAGGAAACAGGCTGGCTTTTTGAACCATCCTTCAGAGACATCGTGGAATGGAGACAGGGCAAGGAACAAGCATCCCCGAGGTCTCCTTTACATACCAAGTACATTTCCATGTTTGAAATATCAGAATGAATTTCCCTTTACATTTTTCTGGAGGTAATTTGTAAGTATACTCTGCAGCCACGATTATCCATTCATGTTACCTGCTATGTTTTGGATGCTTCTGATATTAGATTTAAGGACACACACATCACATCCAGAGTATGCCTACAGTGGAGGTTTATAAAATTATGAATGCAGTGAAGAAAAAGAATAAAGAGAAGTTCTCTCTCTCACACACACCCCTCAAATAATACTAGAACTCAGGGTCACCCAGTGAAACTGAATGGCAGAAGATTCAGGAGTGACAAAAGGGTGTACTTTTTTGCACGAAACGTAAGTAATTTATGGAACTCGCCAGTGCAAGATGTGCTAAGGGCATGGTAATTTAGATGCTTGTGAAAGGGGGTTCATGGAGGGTAATTCTAGCAAGATATGCAACCTCAATGTTCAAAAGCAGCATGCTGCTGAATATATCAGTTGCTAGCTAGCAACAAAGGAGAGCATTATTGCCTTCGTGCCCTGCTTGTGGGTTCCCTGGCGGCATGTGATGGCCACTCTGGGAAGCAGCATCCCCACCTAATCATCTGATTGGCCACCATGGGAACAGAAGGGCTCTTCTTAGGGAAGCCTCATTTCTACAGCTTTGTCCCATGCAAACCGTAGTGTTTAGAAGTGGGACCCATAAGCGCAGGACCAATGGCATGGGTCCCACCCACCAGTGCTTGAATTAGAGAGTGGGAGGTCCAGCCACCTATACTTTGTGATGCCCCAGCTACTGTTTTAGAAGGCTCTGGGGACATAATTTGTCACTACACACTGTTGGAATAAGTAACAACACCGACTGTGCAGAGAGAAAAACTGCCACTAAATAATCCCCCCCCCCACACACTTTCTGTATAACAATCCTGAGTTGTTTATCGTAGTTTCTCTTTCATTTTCCTCACTGGTTTGAGTTGTATTCAGAAACGCCTGGTGCTATTAAGTAGAAGATTCAGTTTAACATTTACAGCCTTGTCTCTCTTCAGCGTGGTCAGCCAAAATGTACTCTGAAACGCACACAGTATGGCTACGCTATAGTCAAGGAATGATATCCAAATTACTATACAGAAGACGCAAAGTGGACTATAGTCCATGTCAAGAGCTTCTGCTGTAATAAACTTGCCAGTCTTTAGGGTGCCACAAGATCCTTTGGCTTGGACCCAGAGCTGCACTCAGTGTTCTTTCACTGGTGCTGGGTGAAGAAGGCAGGGAAGCAATCCTTTCCCTCACGTCTCCTGAAGGTCTGCTCTAGATAGTTGAGGGACCTTCCAGAGCAGCATGAAGTGATACAGTGTGGGAAGCGGGAATCTGAGACGTTCACCCCCACCACCTTATCTCCAACAGAAAGGTCCACTGGATCTCAGTGAAGGGAAGAAGCTTTTCCATTTGTGGAACAGGCAGTCTGGATTCCATCACACAATATAGCTCCATCGCAGTTTTTTGCCTGGGGAACATCATCTCCTCCTGAAATGCTGAGCCTAAGGCTAAAATGAATCAGAATGATTCACTTTGATGGTCTAATGCCATTCATCCCAGGCCTGCTGCTTCGCTTGTCAAAACAAAATCCCCAAAGATAGGGCATATCATGTGCTGTGCCAGTACATCTGGCCCTACAGGATATGGTGAAATCTGGCTAGACATAAGACTGTAATACTACAGAGAAAGAAGTATATGGGGCTATGAGGAGGGGGTTGAGGGTTCAGATTGTTGCTTGACATGCTATTTTACATCACAGTTTCGGAAGGTTTGCAATTGTATGCCTGTAACGGGAAATTATGGATGGATCCTTGCCACCAGCAGTCTGCAATCTAGGCTGAGAAAAGGATGCTCACTGGGCCTTTGCTGATCATTATGTTATAGTGGCCTTTCGTCAACCTTGATCACCTGGACTCTTCAGAAAAGAAATTTAATCTACTTGTGCTTTTTATTTTAAAAAACAGCAACCAGCTTTACCCCCTGAAGATGGATGGAAGAAAGCTGCATGAAAGTGAAATTAATTTCTGCCTCTGGCATAAATTACACCATCTAGACATTTGGAAGAGCCAGTCTTCTGAGCTACCCTCTGGCATTATGTCTTTAGGTCCACATGGCATGACTCAACTAGACAGATCACTACTAGGCTACTTGTATTCAAGGTTCATGCAAGTTAGAGAAGACAGCACTAGAGGAGGCACAACTTTAACCAGGAAGCATTGCATGATCAAGATGGTAGAGAGCAGCTATTCCTGTTTTGCAGTGTGCTGTAAATGTTGATGTTCTGCAGGCATTGTGTGTTGACAATAGAATAATACATTGTGCTATAAAGCGGGTGGGGCACCATTCCTGGTTTAAGCAGAGCCACCATTGTCATAGATGAAATAGTGACATTATAAGAAGTGATATGGGACATAAAAGAGGATATGAAGGTCAAATTGGGGGTGATTTTCCTGTAAGCAATCTAGAGGCTTTCTATCCAGACATCACATAGCAGATGTCCATACAAAACAAAAACTAAGCATTTGAAAAAGAAAAGGTGGTCAGCAAGGGGAATGACAGAGGCCCTAAGGAAGAGGGAGGAGGTAACGCAAGGCATCAGGGCAGGCACCAGAAAAGTAGCAGAAACAACATTCTTTGCCCGATTGTATAACTCTAATTCTGGCATGACTGCACTAGCTACCAATTAGTTTCAGGACTCAATTCAGGTTTTGACCTCCAAAGCTTTCTGAGGTTCCGAAGCTCAATACTTCAAGGATCACCTCTTTCAATATGAACCAACCCAGACCCTGATATTTGTGGCCTCTTTTGTAGGACAAGATCTGAAAGTCTTTTATTTTGTAAAGATGTGGGGTTTCTAAGGTTTTTATTGACTATATTTGTTTTTAATATTTTTATGGTGTCTGTAATTTGATTCAAGTCATTTTCATGATTCAAGCAACTTAATAATAGTAGGTAAAGGACCCCTGGATGGTTAAATCCAGTCAAAGGTGACTATGGGGTTGGGGTGCTCATCTCGCTTTCAGGTTGAGGGAGCCAGCGTTTGTCCACAGACAGCTTTCTGGGTCATGTGGCCAGCATGACTAAACTGCTTCTGGCTCAATGGGACACCGTGACGCAAACCAGAGTGCACGGAAATGCCGTTTATCTTACCACCGCAGCAGTACCTATTTATCTACTTGCACTGGCATGTTTTCAAACTGCTAGGTTGGCAGGAGCTGGGGACAGATCAACGGGAGCTCACCCCATCGTGGGGATTTAAACTGCCAACCTTCTGATCAGCAAGCCCAAGAGGCTCAGTGGTTTAGACCTCAGCGCCACCTGTGTCCCATTTATAATAGTAACAACAACAACATTAGCTAACAGAAGAGTAGTTTAAAAAGAATGACAATTAAAAGTCTCTGTCTCTCTTTCAGAAATGAATCCTAATCGACAGAAACAAGAAACACAAGTTTGTGCTAGTGATGAAAATAATTTTTGGGGCTGAGTGCCCTTTTCTTTAATTCTAAGTGTAGGTTTTCTCCACTAGGCCATCATGCCAAACACTTGGCTGTACTTGGTGGATCTTGGGAATCTAGTCAAAATACACACACAGTAGCCCCCATAAGGCTATAAAAATGGTGTCTGTAGAGTCATGTCAGGAATTTACAAGCTCTCACAGCTGTAACTGAAACAGATACATTTTTTACTAGTGCAAAGAACATTATTCCATGACTCTGATCCATTGATTTGTGTATGATACTACAACACAAGGAATCGCTGAATCAGCATGCAAGCCTACAATTTTAACACAGGAATAATTGACCCTAGTTCCAAGCTAGTAATTGGGGCCACATTATATTAAGTGGTTCGTGAAATACAGCTTTAGCATTAGTTAATTCCCTCTGCAACATGCTTGCCGAAATGTTTATATCAATAACTTTCTCCCATTAAGTGCCTTATTTTGCTAATTGACTTAATTATCTGTTTAGAGTAACTAGCAACAGCTTGACACTTACCTAATCTAAACATTGCTGCTGTAAAATCCACTAGAAAAATACCGCAGCAAAATTAAGGTGTCATAGGCAACAAATCTGGAATCTGCAGTAGCGCGTTCCATAATATTGTAAATTCCTTTTGGCCTTTTTTCTTCTAGTAGTTGTTGTTCTATGCTAAGAAGGCTCATGATGAAGTGTGAGCCTTACAAAGAAGTAAGGTTCTTATAACTGAATTTTTGCCCCATAGTCCACACAGTGATTTTTCAAATTAGTTTCACACCCCGAATTTCACATGTAGGCAGAAGTAACGTCATAAGATCAGGACTGCTGGACCACTGTCTGCTTAATTTTCTTCTCTAAATATTTTTATTGGTTGTCATAGATGCAATAACAACTATGTTTAGTAGTCAACTAAACATAATCGTAACACCCCTCCCCCCCAATCTTGCCAGTTACCAGATAAGTATTTGTGTCTTTGTAATATTCATTCCTGTTTTAGTTTTTCTACAGGATTCCTCAATCTTTTCCTTTCAGGGTTGTTTGGAAGTATCCATCCACAGCTAAGTCCTCTCCTCCAATTGCAGTATCAAGAAGTATACATGGTCACAACATCCAGATTTGTAGCGATGCCGCTGGTAACATATTCTGCTTTATTTTGATAATTTGCACAACCCAGTCCTAAACGTATGACATGGAACTGAGTCCTGTTGCACAATATCAGTGGGACTGATGCCCAAGTAATTTATTTAGACTGGGCATGAACCCATACCACTGCCTCAGGGCAATCCAAAGGTATTAGCAAATGCTGCATCCAAGCTACCCTAATTTTGGTACCTTATGCTCAATTTAGTCTTCATACAGGACTGCCAGTTCAGCACTTAAAATTGCAGTGATGAGTCTGGTGAGGCTTGTAAGCTTCTAAAACAGATCAATAAATTCAGAAACTGAAAACACCTTTTGATTTATTCCTTGGTTAATAGATTTGCCCCAAATATATCAAACTCCACTGAGTGAAATGGCTCAATACCTATTGTTATTAGAGACACAGTCAATCTTATCTCCACAACAACAGGTAGCCCATTAGACATAGACCTGCCAGCTGCTGTTGCTCCATTATGGCACCAACCATTTTTTTAATTACAGTCTGGAGTTTATCATCTTTGCTGTGTGTGCTGCAACCTTTCATGCAGCAGTGAGGTCTGACTCACTTTACACACAGAGTTGCCTCTCGCTCGGTTGCCTGCTTCAGAGAATCAGTGACAAATTGCTATGCATGGGCTTAAGTAAGCAGCAGGGGCTACTATTTCCATAGCAAATGGTAAGCTGCACAGCCATTCAATAAGGCAACAACCTATATAACAAGCTGATGCAAAATGCTGCAAGCAAGAGAGGTTAGTCTGAAATCCTGGCCAGTGCCACAGGTTTCCACTGAAGGTGTAAATAAGAGAGCCCTTTTTAATAGAATAGGTGGCTTATAAAGAGAAAGGCACACTCCCACATACACCCAAGGCTCCCGGAATTTCTAGCTATGGGCTTAATGATTAACCTTTGGTAAGCCACTTGCCCATCTGTAAAATGGGAATGATGTCAGCTACTTTACATGAAGTCTGGGAGGATAAGGGTACTTAAGCTTTTGATGCCAGTTCTGTTCTCCAAAGTTCTTTAAATGCTGATGTTTTTTGTCTTCAGGGCTTATGCACAATTACGTTTCCTCTGCATTTTCCAGGCAGAGGTCTGCACTTTAACACTATTGTGTCTTTTTTGTGTTTTTTGCTCTGAGCTTTCTCTGTGAAAACCCACTCTTTAAAGCTGAACCGGAGCCAACGTCAATTTGGGCTTTATGCGGATTGATGTTTGCTCTAAGCAAAAAGACAAATAAAAATCACAGATTGTGCCTGGGAAGAGTGGAGGAAAGGTAAGTGTGTATATTTAATTTTATTGTGTACTATCATATTTGAATGGATTATTGAATATTACTTTATTTGATATAAGCTGTTTATGTTTTTATTATGACATTTTTGTATTGGACCAGATTGTTATAAGGTTGTGATCTTTGTTGTTTCTTCAGTTTGTAAGCTGCCTTGTGTATAGTAATATAGAAAGGTGGTGTACAAATTGAAAGTATAATGATGATGATGATGATGATCCCTCAGTTGTGCTTTTCTGGTTTGGTGCTGTATATTTCAGACCATTTTGTGCTTTCTTTTTAATGGAAAGATACTAACACATTTAACATATAAAAATAACAGCAGCAACAACATTTCACATTAATATGAGAAGAATATGCCCACTGATCAGCCAGTGCTTATACTGAAAAGGACAGCTTTCACATTGCTGCTGCTTCTGTTTTAAAAAGCATCCTGTGTTATACATCATATTGTATTTCAAAAATCTGCTACAGGTGAATTGAAACTTGCACTGATGACCAAGCTGTGTTTTCTTTCCCTTTTGTTCCACAATATGCATTAGAAAGCGCCTTCCAGCCCAAAGTGCATTGATGTGCACATCCAGTTGCATCACTGATAGCACACATCTGATAACAGACCACTGATGTAAACCTCCCCCCCTCCCCCCGATTGTCTTTCTTGCAGCCTGTTATCAGAGGCATCTTATTCTTGCTGCAATAAGCAGCTTGGATGTGACAAGTCCATATTCAATCCCACCCAACATTCTTGGCCTCCCTGATGTTCTGGCAGTGAGTGTCACAAGCAAACAGCATGTATTTTGCTCAAAACCTGTTACCTCGCCATTTCACCGGGTGTCGTTTGCTTTTGTGTTTTGACAAAGAGCAGACTGAGTGTTCACTTTGCCTGCATTGCACCAACTGCTATTTTAACATACCTCGGTTTTCCTTTCATCTTTTCCCTGGAAAGTGGCTCAAGCTCTCAGAATTTCCTTCTGCTCAACTCCACCCCAGTCTGCAATGCATGATCACTTGTTCTTTCCTGATTTCATTGACTTCCACCTCCCAGAAGTCCCAGGAGAAGGAAACACCAAAGGGCTGTTAAGGCTGTTCAAAAGCTTGTGTTTGGACATTCTTGGTTCTGCCGCTTCCTGTCCATGCACCCTATAATTAGCCTGTCTCTCCCACCACTCCCCCACCTCCTCCTTCCCTTTGCCTTGGGCAAGTTCAGCTTCCAGTGAACTCCTTTCCCAAGCCTCTTTTTTCCCTTGAAGGCTATTCAGTCTTTCTTCCTATTCCCTGCCTATGTTTGCATGATCACAGATCTTCCCAGACATAACGCCACCTATGCCAGTTATATCCAGTGGCACTCCCTGATAGCAGCATTTTAAAGGGGTGCCTATGGTGTAGTTCATCAAAGCTTAAACTTGCCTAGAGTTGGTTTTCTAGGCTAGCACCAACTTTGTATTTGATGATCTAGTTCTTCACGTTTGTATCAAAAACAAACCCTTAATTAGGAATATCAGTGGGTTATCAAGTGCCAAATAGTCTGTCTCAGTGGTGTTCTCTTCTTGCAATTGCTATGTGTTTTTAAATGCACTTCATTATGCAGAGAGATGTAGATCAGTGTGCAAAACCCATGCTACCAGATACCCCAAATTAATGACAGAAAGTGAACAGCTAAGAAAACAGGCACAACTGAATAGGCTGTTACTTTAAAAAGAAACCCTCACAACTAATGGATAAAGGCAGATGTGGGAAAGGCAATGTGACAGCAGCTGCCAACAGCTGAATATGGAGTAGGGATGTTTGAGGAATTTAATCTTTTCAAATTCCTGTATGAAATTACCTGATCCACACACCTCAGACTAATTTACAAATTGGAACTTTGCTACCTCCCAATTTTGCACTTCTCTGGATATTGTGACCCAGTTCTAGGCAGTATGAACGCATCAAATACACTTTTTATTTTAAAATTTGTGGATTAAATACAGAATTGTGGGTAAAGACAAGTGAAAGTGGCATGGACCAGAAACTAACAGATGCATGGAGTTCACTCAGAAGTTGTCCTCAGTGTATTGTATTGTTTTGTGCTGCACTGAATTGATTTCATGAGGTTATCTGCGGATGTACCACATTGTTATGTTATTGGTGGGTAGGTGTTTAAAATCAGTGTAGGCCAAAATAGCAAACCAGTAAACGTGCAGGAATCATGAGATTATACAATCGAATATCATGTGTTTTCACTACCAAGCCACATCAAACGTGTTTAATTGAAGTCAGTGAAAATGAGTAAATAGTTTGCCTCTCCTCTAACCATGTTGTATTATAGTGGGGAACACTCGCTCCCTTAAAAAAAAAAAAGAAGATATGACTACTCCATGTCAAGCACAGGTTTGGATCCAGAGCTATGTGAGGGAAAGTCCAGTTGGACAATCTGACATTTTTTCTGCCTCTTCCTTCCTGACTCCCCCCTCAATTTTCCTACTGACATGGTGGCCTATTTCTGCTGAAATTCACCCCCTTCCAGTACAGTCCTGGTGCCACAATCTGAAGTATTCCAGAGCATCCCTTGACTCTTCAGAGCAGCTTCTCAGTGTTTGCAGGAGGCTGCAGTGGGGAGGACAGGGTGGGAACGCCACACTATGAGTGCACTTCCATGGCTCCAACCCCCAGTTTAAGAACACAGGAACCTGTATTATACCCGGTCAGACTGTTGATCTATCTAGTGCAGTGCAGATCCTTACACTGTTTGGCAGTAGCATCCCAAGGTTTCAGACAAGGTACTGCCATACAAGGAGATTTTAGAAAGTGAACCTGGGATCTTCTGCATGCAAAGCAGATGCTTCATCATTGAGTTATGGCCCTTTCCAATCGTCCTAAGCCAACTCTGAGATTCCAGTCCAATTGCTATTGGCCATTGATGGGATGACCAACTTCTGCTTGGCAACCACTGAAACTTTGAGCGTAGACTAACTTTTGGTTCTTGCTTGAGTTGTACAGAATATTTTTCCAGACCTCAGAATTCCTTGGTTTCCTCTGCTGTGGTCCACTAAACCTTCTGCTCTGTCTGATTGGCAAAAAATACAAATTTACAAGTGTTACAAGGTTGTAACACATGGGAAATTACCAGTGCAGAAATATGCTGCATGCAGGCTCAGATAACACAGAGAGACATTAAGGCATCCCGGAAGGAAACCTCTTGTTATCATAGCAAAAGTGCCAGGCATATGTTGGCTGGTTGCACTCAGCCCATTATACAAATGTTCTCATTCTGCTCTCCTGCCTCAGTTGTGCAGTCAGGCATTCTGGAGTCATCAATATTGCCTATGGGAGTCTTACCTGTGAGCATTGCCTCAGGACTGATTATCGGGGACCACAGAGAAGAAAGTAGGCTAGCATGGCATGGAGCTCTCCAATAGTTCCAAGAGAATTTCACTGCTGTTCAAAGCGGCAGGAGGGTTTTATAACTCTGTGTACTAGTAAGCCATATTTTCCTCTTTCATCCTCTCAATTTGTCCTATCATCAGCTTGTGTTTTATACAATATATGGGCATAAAAATTATGTGTAAAGTATAAAAACTTGACTTTTCAAGTCATCACAAGCCTAGATTGTTTGACAACATACAAATTCATGTATGTGCTCATATAGAACATGTATGAATGGCCTATTCTCAATGCATACTGCGGAGTGGGGGGCAGTATTGGGTGGCGAAACAAAGAATGGTCATCTAAAGTCATTCATAAGTCATGGAGTCATCTAAACTCATTCATAAGTCATGGAGTTTGAAGCTACTAGCCCAGCCTTCTCTAACCTGATGTCTTCCAATCATATCTGACTGTTGACCATGCTGGCTGGAGTTAACTTTGGATTTGCTTCTTTTTATGATTTTCTAGATCCATTTCAATCAGTGTTTAGGCCTGGTTTTGGCACCGAAGCTGCCTTTTCATTAAAAAAAAAATTATACACCACTTCATTGTAAAAAAGAAACACACCTTAAGGCAGTTTACAAAAAAACAAACCAGATTAAAATTACCTCAACTATCTAAGCATCTTTCTTTCAACTGTGCTGTTTTGAATCATCTAACAGAGGGCCTTCTCGGTAGTGGCACCTGCCCCGTGGAATGCCCTCCCATCAGATGTCAAGGAAATAAGCAACTGTCTGACTTTTAAAAGACATCTGAAGGCAGTCCTGTTTAGGGAAGTTTTTAATGTTTGATGTTCTATTGTGCTTTTAATTCTGTTGGGAGCAGCCCAGAGTGGCTGGGGAAACCCAGCCAGATGGGTAGATTGTAAATAATAAATAATGATGATGATGATGATGATTTCAGCTTCCTAGGATGTCCCTGAGTTCTGATAATATGAGGGAGGGGGAAATTATTTGTCCATTTCCTCCTCACTATGCACAATATTATACTCTTCTTACTTACAAGAGAAAAACACACCAATATTCAGAGGATAGGTTGGATTATTCACTGCTAAAATAGGAGCAATGATGTTATCAAAGTACAAATTTCACTGTTTCAGTATATGAATATTTCCAGATTGTAATGCTCAATTGCATTATACATTAAGCACTATTCCCCTAAGAAGGACTTATCTAGCTCACATTGTAAACTAAGCTTCTGGACACATGCATATACTGGGCACCAGGGGGAAATGGAGTTCTTTCAGAGTGTCCTCCTGGTAACAGCTACTGCCACTGACCTCCTGAGAAGTGTGATGGGAAGAGAAGAGGGCATAACTCATGAGGGTGAGGTCTTCAGGTTTGTGAGGGTGGGGGAGGCATTTGGGCCATATCATACTGCCAATAATCTCCTTGGATGTGCAGTAGGATTTCTGAATTGGACTCAGAGTCATTTGCTGAGCCAAATTCCAGACACCCTTACCTTTTGCCCTGTGCTTTCTAGACAGAGGTCTGTGCTTTCCCAGTCTGTGTCTGAGTGCCTTCTCTTTTTGTGCCTTGCCACTTTCCAAGGAAAACCCACTTAATGCTGAACTGGAACAAATAGCAATTTGTTTTTTTCCACAGACTTGTTGTCAGTATTAAAGAGCGGGTTTTTGCAGGGAAGGCTCTGAGGCAAGCAAAACAAAAAACACCACTCAGACACAGAGCTTTAAAGTACAGACTTGTGCTACAAACACAGCGCAAAAGGAAGTCTGGATGAGCCCTGAGCCAAAGGGAGCCCATCCATTACTACCAAGAAGAGCTCAGCGCAAATCTCTACATCAGTCATCCTCCACAAGTTCCATGTTTCCCATTCCTTGCTCTGATTGTGCTGTGACATCTACAGATCTTTTTTCTTTTCTTTTTAATTGATTTATTTGGTTTTTCAAGTTAAAATTTTACAGAGATATATCAAACATAAATAATAAAAACAAGATTCCAGGTAATCTCCTGGACTTCCATCCTTCCCTTTGTTGGTCCTATTATTAAACATTTCCTCCTGCATCTTTTATGATGGTCCAAATCTTTTACATCTCCATTGTGTACAGAATTTACCCTTAAACTACAAGTGATATTCCAATCCTACTCAAGATTTTAACTGTTTACCATTGTCTTTAAGACGTTATAAATTTTCCCCATGCCTTATTAAAATTTTGGTCTTCCTGATTTCTGATTCTTCCAGTCATTTTAGCCATTTCAGCATAGTCCATCAACTTCACCAGACATTCTTCTATAAGGTTCTTTAACACAAAGACTCAATCTTATGTCTACTGGGATCTAGGATCAATCCATGGGAGCATAGAAAGATGCCTTACAGTGAGTCAGGTCATTGGTGCATCTAACTCATCATTGCCTACACTGAACTGGAAGTGGGTCTCCAGGGTTTCAGACACGGAACGTTTCCAGTCCCATCTGGAAATACAGGGAGTTGAACCTGGGGTGTTCTGCATGCAAAGCAGATCATTTCTTGCAATACACTGTAAGTCTTGAGAGATCATCTGAATTCTAGCAAGCAGCAAATACTTCTGATTTATCAGGGAAACACAGTATGGACTCAGGCACCCTGAATATTTGCACTTCCCTGGCTCCCTGGTTCCTGGGAAACTGTTATAGCAGCATTCAAAGCATCAGGGCTGGATGGAGATGTGCCAACTTGGATTAAGACCCAAGCCAGAGAAGAACTTTTAAAGAAAACGGCACTTGCTTCATAATGCCAACAAATCTTCTAAGCGAGATATTCCAAGATAGGCAGTTATGAATTTCAGCACCATCTCTAGTAAACGGCACGAGGTTGCTTGTCAAAATCAGGGCATTGTTTGCGCTCTGCTGCGAACAGCAGGTCGATGGGCTGCTTTAAAGCAATAGTGAAGCTACCTCAGCAATCAGGTAATCCCCGCTGAAATCACAGCATCCATCCCGATAGTCAGCCGTTTGCAGGGATATAGAGCAATCAACCAGAGATGGGTTCAGGTGAGCAACTCTGAAATGTAAAGTTTTTGTGAACTGCTTCAGAGAAGCAGTTTATTATTTCAGAAATGTTGCTTGCCAGGACCCCTCTTGGTGCCTTGTGAACAGGGTTTATTTTGTACCAGGGTTCAGCTCTGGGTCCTGATTTGAATGCCAAATGTCTGTTCAGTTATCCTTCCACATTCCAAAGAAAAGAATGCTAGGCAAGTAAAGTGCAAATCCCATAGCAAGGAGAAACAGTCAGAAGAAAACACAAACACACACACACACACACACCTGGGACCAGGGACAGGGCTACCAGTCTGTGGCAGATGTGAGTCCAGCTATCTCTCTCTTGCTTTAGAAACTCATCTGCACTCATGAAATTGCAAAGACTCAACTTTCCACTTGGAGCTTATTTGTTGTCACACCAGGAAAGCTGCAGCAAATATCCAACCTGCTGCCCTCCAGATGTTTTGCCAACCAGGTGCCCTCCAGCACGCTGGCTGAGGCTGATGGGAGTTGTCATCCAAAACATCTGGAGGGCACCAGGTTGGCAAAGGATTCCATCAAGCAACAAGCAAAGACTTCCTGTTCATGAAGGCGTCCTGTTGGCTTTCCACAGTCAGGAAAGTCTGGCCTAGGATAGTTGATTTTAAAGCAAACCTTCCCTAAGGGCATGTCAAAGACAATTCCAGGAAGCAGCTATGATTTAGACCAGTGTTCAAGCCCTGTGGTGATGAATGTTTCAACAGGCATAGATTGGCTCTACTTGTGGCTGGAGATGGCACAGAACTCTCCCTGGTCCTGTGGGGCACATGGGTGTTGCTGTGCATCTTAATATAAAAATGGCAAGGCAATATAAGGAAGTCTGTGTTAAGAACACAAAAGCAGACCTATTGCACGAGACCTGCTGGATCAGACTGATCAGATTCCTCTGAGAAACTCACAGACAGGCCATAGAAGTAATTGTTGTTTGGCCACAGCATTCAATAAAGGGCAATATTCAGGGCTGTCTTAAGGATATGCGGCGCCGGGGTGCAAAGATCTGCCCAGCACCCCCCCCCCCCCGTTGCCCAATCCTAGGCATGCAGGAGGGCAAAGCTGGCCGGCCACCTCAGCATTTTGCTGGCTCAGTCACTCCCAAACTCCAACCGATGGGTGGGCTCTTCCCCGGATTCAACTCTCGGGCCCCAGACTCTCATCCTGGTGCCCCTGAGAGCCTGGCACCCAGGTGCCCCGCATCCCTAGCGCCTATGAGTAAGACAGCCCTGGCAATATTGCTTCTAGTCTGAATGTCCATTTAGGTATCACAGCTAATAGCTGTTAAGAGACTCATCCTCCTATGTCTACTACTGCAGGATTTAAAGCACTATTTTAAACAGGTTTTGACCCCGGGTGTGGGGGGGAGCATAATATCAACCCTAAGAATACTCCTACTATCTAGCATGGAGTTAAAATGAGATTCCTTGATGGCTTTTACTGCCACTGGAAAGTCAAGTTTAACTCAAGTGTCTGAGCTTTTCAATGCAGCACTGCACCCAATTTACTTCTTTGATAGAAGCTGCACTCAGTTAATGAGTAAAATGTACTTTTTTCTCTCTTTTACTGCTAACCACAGAGCTGTCAAAATGCAAGGGTATCCACCACCTTGTGCTAACTAACAGGTGAAACTCTGAGATCTCAAAGTACACAGACTGAGCTTGATTTCGCTAAAAGACTTCCTAAAAATGGATGCACCCCGCCCTTACACTCTTTGAACAGGGAGGAGGTGTTTCTACACATTTTCCCCTGCTTCCTTCCAGTTATTTTGAATATTCTTTCACTTTGAGTATTCTTTCACTTAGCAAACATTACAAGAACTTGCAGTTTCAACAGGTTTCTTCGGACTCCCCCAACAACACACATCTGCAGAGGATTTAAAACGAGATAGAGGGAAATGCCTGGCATAAAGGGGGCATTTGTACAAGCTTCACCTCCATGGTGACCTTCTTCTCCCATAGCATCATGTGAATAGGAGTCAAGGAGCAGTTAACAGGGGAACAGAGGTCACTGTACCTGGCTCAGGGCTGCTCAGGTCTTGAAAGAGGAGGAACTCCTTGCAGGTATCCAAGTCCAACTGGGGCAGGCTCTTCTTACGGCAAAGGTCGGTGACAATCCGAGCTGCCGTCTGACACTGGCTTTCCTCCTTAGCGACGCTCATTTCCCAAGCTGCATCTCCCTTTGCCTCCTACCTGGCTGATTTGGAAAGATCAAAGTAGGAGGGCAGAGTCCCAGTCCCAGTGCCACACACCCCGGGACTCAGGACTCCACTAGCGCCTGCATGCCATCGCAGTTCAGAGACAAACCGTGTGGCACAGGCTGAGGTCAAGGCTGAGGCTTGACCACTTGAGGTCACTTTTGGCACACCACGGCTCGCTGCAAACCAGCCCGTGCCTTCTGATGCTCTTGTTGCGTTCGATAACACAGAGCTGCATTTACTGCCAAGGCGTGTTCTGCACAGGGATCCTCCTTCTCCTCCTCCTCCCCAGTTCAGTTTGATTCCCTCCTTGCACACTTTCAAAGCCTCCTTCCAGAGAAGCTATTTAACCCCTCGGTGGGTGTACCTTCTGTATCAGGTGGTGGAGGAGACATTGCAGCTACACGTACAAAGGAGAGAACAGGAATGCTGAGATCTTACAGCACGGAACAGCTTGTCACAACACAGAGCTGAAGCTGAGCAGCACCATTGGTTGCTACACATGCAGCTTCCAGCACAAGGGAGGGAACAGGTTTTATTTATTGGCTTAGCCCAGCCCTAAGATGCTAAGCTGCAAATTGCTAATAGGGGGCCAGCCCTGTTTTGTGTACGGTAATTAGATCACTGTTTTAATTTACAGTATCACTTCTGGGTTCCCACTGTCAGACCAGGCTGTGCAACCAATCCGCACATAGAGAAAGCGCCAATTGTCAGGCATGAGCAACGATCGCATAATGGGCAATTAATACAATACCCTGTAGAAACGAACTCAGGAGTGGAAGAGGAGGAGGAAGAGAATCTAACAAAAGAAAAGAAAAAAACCACGCACAAAAGATATGCCAAGGAGTTTGCAACCCCAGTCTCGTGGATCATAAGAAAGTGGGTGTCTGGAACAATTCCACTGCACTTACAGTGTCAGATAATTACCTGTTAACACAACTTTGTATAGCTGCGAGACAAATCTCTACAAATGATTATGGAGATTCGGCGTGCTATGCCCTCAAAACATAGTCCTCTCTAATTCCAGGTAGGTGGGAATCAAGTCTCCACGATGCCAAAGAAGAGTCGTGTATAAAGGAAGAGAGTTCAGTTGGGGGTTTCAATTGCATGTTGGTGTGCTGTTTTCTACTCCTGGCATTAATATTACAATTCTACAGCCATTGTAAAATCATTGTTAGGATATGTTGTTTATATAGAATTCCACTATGATTTAACTCCTCCTGCTTTCACCTCTCGCCTCATTTGCCTGCTTCTGATGAGAATGCCTTGGTAAGGAGAAATATGGCAGCTGTCCCATACAGGTGGCAACCATTTCGTACGGGGCTTCCGGTCCCCATGCACATCAGCAGAGCATGTATATATGTGTTATGCCCCGCCCCCATTCTACCCTCTTCCAGTTCCAAAAGGACCTGAATGATGGTGATTGATGAGCCTAAAATGGTTGTCGCCTGTATTAAAGACATGGGGAACCTGTGGAAAGATCAAAGCAGGAGGACAGAGTCCCAGTCCCAGTGCCACACACCCTGGAACTCAGGACTCCACTAGTGCCTGCATGCCATCACAGTTCCTCTCTGCCTATAGACAACCGTGCACCACAGGCTGAGGTCAAGGCCACTTGGCCACCTGAGGTCACTTTTGGCACACTATGGCTCACTGCAAGTAAATCCCATTGAACTGAAAAGGACTTACTTCTGATAAGGTATGTACACAATTGCATCATAAAATGATGGTCCAAAATTTTGTGTTGTTCCTAGATTAATTTATTCATACTGTTCTGGTTGCCTCGTCAGGTTGCCTCATAAAGCTGGAGAAGGTGCAGAAAATTGGAACCAGAATGGCCGAGGAGAAAGCATATTTTCCCTGTGAGGAAATGGAGCAGCATTTCTGCTTTTTCAGTTCAGAATAAAGATGACTGTAAGGCAGGACTTGCTAGAGGCATATAAACTTATGCATGGAGGAAGGGTTTTTTTCTGCCTCTATTATATTAGAACTCAGGGCCACCCAATTAAATTGATTGGCTGAAGATTTCTCACACTGTTCAGAACATAGGAAGTTGACTTATGCAGTCAACCCATTTGTTTCATCTAGTTCAGTATTGTCTACATTGACTGGTGGCAGCTCTCCTAGGATTAAGAAGGAGTCTTTCCCCAGCCCTACCTGATGATGGTAGGACTTCGAAGGAGTAAAAGCCCATGGAAAAGCCTACATGTGCTTTTTCTGATATGCAATGCCAAACACAGGTTGCTCCTTAATTTCAGTGGGCAGTGCTATGGTTTCAGCCTCAAATATGCTGGACACAATAAGAAAATATTAAAAGAAAACAAAGATGTGAGCTGGGGATTGGCTCAAGTTATTTGGTTTTGAGGGGGAAGGCAATATTGGCAAATATTCAGTGTTCCTATCCTGCCTTACTAAACCATATATCCACGGAAAAGAGGAGTTTCAAGTCAGTCCTGGCACAAATTAAGCCTCCATTCACACACCAGAAGCAATCCCCTTGTACAAATCTTCCACCCATTACACACTAAGCCCAAATATGTTTTGTTTTTTCCTCCCATTGCTTGTTTGGTTTTCTCCAAGTGTCTCTGATTTCTGAATACTGTACAGCTGCTCTGGGATTTACAGGAAAAATTAATGATGGGTAGCTTTTTAATGACAATATATATGGTATCTGATTACTTAGTGGGTGACTAAATGCTGTGTGGTTAGGAGCTTACAGTGTTTATAGCTGCAGAAACTAAGTGGAGGAAGATAGTTTGGAGACAAATCATTGAACACTTAAAGCATCCTCTTCACACTGAGAACAGCTCACACTTCCCAGAATAAAGGAAGACTCACACCACAGCATATACCCCGTCACAGGTTAGGAAGTAAAGCGACAACTTTTTCCATTCCACCCTGTGTCCCTTGCATGCAGTACTGTTTCTCTTCTGCTGCAATTCTTCTTCCCTCTACATTATTTGACTCACTGTTTGCTGTGGTGAAATTGTGTAATTTACATAATTTATGTAATTAAGTATGGAATTACGTAAATTACCTTGCTATTATGTTGCTGCTTTTTATTTATTTAAACCAAGTTCAAAGAGAGATAAATGCAACCACACCATCACCAACCACCACAAAATGGTATTATTTATTTTATTATATTGAAAACTTTTATACTTTTATACACATGTGTCTCAAAGCCATTGCAGAATATGGAGGTGGAAGGACTAAAAGTCATTCATCTGCCCATCAGCTTTAAGCAATAAGATTGCAGAGTTGCAACTGACAAGCAATGTAATAAATCAATTAACACTACTTTCTGAATGTTAGGTGCCACTATAGCTATATTGATGCAAACCACTCTATGCATTCATCAGAGTGTGAGACAGGAATGGCAAGATGCGATACGCCAGTATTGCACCTACCTTAAGAAATCAGTCTAGGGCTTCAGTCCTAAACACATTTGTGAAGGAGTAAGCCCTATTGAACACAATGAGCCTTCCTTCTGAGAAATCATGCATAAGGGTGTGCTATAATTGCCTATCACAGATGTGACTATTGACAATGACTGCACTATAACAACACGGTTTCCTTGTTACCCTGAAAAAAGAACAGCATCCAAAGCCATCAACTTGAGGCCATCACCTTGTTGAAGCCAAGCAGTTCTGGGTGTAGTCAGTGCCTGAATGGGAACCCCATGTACAGCTAGGTTTCATGATGGTAGGAAAGGTGGGCTATAAAAGTAAGAAAATATTTCTTAAAAATTTGTTTCAGTTGCAGGGTCTGCAAGCCTATGCGATGCCCATTGCTTCTCACCATTTCTCTTGGTCTGAAGATCAGTTTAGAAAGCGGGGTACAGGGAAAAAATAATTCATCTGGATTGAACATCAGAAATGACACCGAGGAATCAACTTGTCATTCTGAGTGAAAGGTTATAAAGGAAGAAAAAAATTCAATCAGCCACAAAACATAACCAAGACTAGAATAAAATGCACAATAATATCCCAGAATGTCAACTTAATGAATCGCTTCAGAGCACAGGGAGAAAGTTCTGCCTAGTGGAAGAGGCAGCCACACCAGGCAAAATGTGCCTTTGTCATTCAGCTGCATTCAGTGGCCCTGGTGAAGGTCCCTCCATGTTACTTTACACATAGCCTCCAAAAACTAGAAAAATAAGACATGGTCACATATGCATTGCATATGTTTAGTACACTATATGTAGTTACCTATACGTTTTGTATTGTATATTGTTTTATTATATTTGAAGGTATTATTGTTTTTATATGTGTATGGGTCTTATGTTTCTGGTGTTTCTCCTGTAGGAGAAGACCTCTAATGCAGGCATAGGCAAACTCAGCCCTCCAGATTTTTTTGGGACTACAATTCCCATCATCCCTGACCACTGGTCCCGTTAGCTAGGGGTCATGGGAGTTGTAGTCCCAAAACATCTGGAGGGCCAAGTTTGCCTATGCCTGCTCTAATGTGTATATATTTACACATGACCAAAACAAAACTCATTTTATATCTTGTATTAGAGCCAACAATTCTAGCGAATGAGAGATTTCTCTAGTTCAATTCTCTGAGGATGCATACATTTAAAGCATACAACTTCCCCCAAAGAATCTTGGGAACTGTAGTTTCTTATGGTGGTTTGCTGGGAATGAGTCATGTGCACCTGTTTCTGATGTAAAAGAAATAAAACCCCACCAAGTGGCATATCATTTTTCTGATTTCTCTCTTCAGTTTATTCATTCAGAATAAATTTATTCAGAAATGGACAGAGTCTACAGATCTTTTCTCAGAAGGGTGTCTGGAGATTGTAATATTTTCAACTTTCAAGGCACAGAGATCCTGGCTGCTGCCAACACCCAAGTCAAAAGCCCCTTGGAATGAAAAATAATTCCTTTGATCATCCCATAAATTAAAATGTGGAGAAGGCTGCACAATACACTTAAATATATTATATATGTCTTGATACACTTCATTCCATATTTTATTCTTATACACCTTCATTGGTTTAACAAGGTATTTTACTAGAATCTCTCACTAAAAATTTCCCCATGTGCCAGAATTCACAGTCAGTAAGCTACTTCTTAGTTTTAAGGATAGTTTCACAAGGTTCTGTTTTGCACCCTCTGGGATTTGGGTATTTAGATCTAAAGCTCCTTTTTTTTCTCTCTTACAGGTTTTCTATACAGATTTTCTATCAGTTAATTCCCATATTGAGTTTTGATGCAAAAGGTGCATCAGTGTACTTCAAAATAAGCAAGAAGAATTACCTTTTGATAACACTCACCACTCTGCACTATAAATCAAAATCACCACCCCATTTCTTCCAAAATTAAAGTCCATGCACAATGTCCTCTGGGCAGCATAGAACTTATGGTGCACTGCTATGTTGAGATGTTGCCTTTCTGATAGGCTACAAATTGAAACCAGAGGCAGCAGAACTATTTCCTCAAATTCTTCTCTTCATGCATGCCACCATAATAGGTTGTAAAAGAGCTACCCAGCAAATTTGCCGTAGTATGGCGCAAATGCCTTACTAAGCATTTCACTTTCCAAAATTTCAGTTGTCATGACAACATGATTGAATTCTTTTTTAAAGAAGGAAATGCTCTGGGATTAGGTCCCAGCAACTCTACTTTTTAATTAGCTGTAGACCCCATTGCCCATGCAATATAAGCCGCCGTTGCAAATGCTTAAGGATAAGTTTGGGATCAGAGCAGTAATAGTTCGCCAGGCACAAAAGTAATATTATTGGCCTTGACAACCTGCTAGGGTACAGCCCAAAAGGCTTTGCAGCTACAGCAAGTGAAAAAGTCAAATTTCACAACGTGAGAGGCCACAACAATTTATGCACATTCAACACATTACTAAATACTAGTAATAAGACCCTGTCCATGTAATAGATTTAGCTGTCTCTGTCGCACATCCCCTAAATCAAGGATGGCCAGTGGTCAGGGGTGCCACTGACCTGGTGTCATTTTGATACTGTTAGACTACAACTCCCATCATCCCTGACCATTGGCTATTCTGGCTGGGACTGATGGGTGTTGTACTAGAAGCATCTGGAGGGAACCAGGATGTGGAAGGCTGTCCTATTGAATCTCCCAATGCCAGAGACTACACTTCATCTTTTACCACAGTTTAAATCCGCTCAAAGGGATGCTGTGCCGCTCTTCAGCAAAGTGCTTCTCCTCTCCTATTTAAGTGAAATGCATTCCAGGAGGTCTTCTACCAACTGTTCCATCTTTGGGGATTGTTTGGCCTTCTAGTGCTGCAGCACCAGCTGTTTCATCAAGAAAACTGCAAGCAAATAATTTATGATCAAGTTTGCAAAAATACAAATTAATAATGTGGCCAGATTCAGATTTAGGCTGCTGTTCTAGCTCCTTTTAGGCATTCAAGACCATTGGACAGGTAAAAAATATATTAAGTGACCCATGTTTTATTTGGCTGCCTATGTCTCCAACTCCATTGTCCTCCTGTATTAGACTCAGTTTATAGCAATGCTGGGCATGATAAAAGGCTTGCAGTAGAATGAATCAGATTTAATCTGAAATTCAGCACAGAAATCTTAATTGCCTACAGAACTCCTTTCTGTCCATTCACCAGTATCTCTCTGCTTTTCAACATCATTAAACTTTTTCTTTGCTGAGTTTACAAGTCTTTTAAGAACTGATTATGCATTACTATCAGGCAGTGCTTTTTTCCCTAAAAAAATGTTTAGGGGTACTCTCATTTTCCTACTCATATTGAAATACTGCTCCTCAGTGAGGCCAAACTTAGATTCACAAAATGTTTAGGGGTATGCGTACACCTGTGTCCCCCCAGGGGAAAAAAAGCACTGGTATCAGGTAAAAGATGCTTGTTCTCCAATCCCAATCTTTGGGAAGTGGCAGTATTGAAACAAAAAGAAGAGGAACAGGATTCACTGAACAAGATCTGCCAGTGGAAGCCATGTACAATGACTTCTGCTGGCACAACAAGGCTTTCCACCCCCTCTACTCCCCCTCCCCCCACATGCCCCCTGAGACTGACTCTGGGGGCCAGGAGAAACTCCAGAACAGCACATAAGGGGGATCATTCCACCTGGCAAGCTGGAATGGGATGTTGGGACAGTATATTAAATCTGATGTGGTGAAGCCAACATAAACTGACATGGATGAGCTACTATAACAGAGAAATAAATGTTCACCCAACTTCTCATAACAAGTGCTGGGCAATTTGTTGGTATGGCAGCTGTAGCTATATGTATGTACCTTCTTGTCAACTCGTCATATAATTATACAATAATTTCCTGTGCTCTTTGTCTTGCTCATGTATATTCTAGGACCCAGAAAGTCTCCAAAGTCAGCTCAGATAATGACAGCATGCAAGGAAGAATATATCAATCAAGCATTGTTGTTTCAACATCCATTATGACAGGTTTACACATCAATGAAAATCAGACATTTCCATCCCAAGGTTAATTTAAACAAAAGCAATTTGTGTCTCATATATGATGCTACCAGAATGGTAGGGCTTAAGCTACAAATGGTTCTGTGTACGCCACAGGGAGGCCTTATAAAACTACAACCAGCATTTTATTCACACAAACAGTTAAATGCCATCTTATAAACTCATAAAAGGCCATATATCAATGGTAGAACAATACTTTGTATACACAGGGTCCCTGGATTAATCCACAACATCTCCAGATAAAAATAATGGACCATCACTGGAAATGACCACTACTTAAGACACTAGAGAGCTGCTGTTAGTTAGAGTGGGCAGTGCTGGGCTAGGAGGAAGAATGGTCTTGTGCTATATAGCACAGCCTCTTATATTTATATGCATTTTTAAAATCCAATAGTAATTAGGTTGCTTGTGAAAGGTAATCATATTTTCAATCCTTCTATTGTTTTAAGACACCAGTTTAGGAACTGGAAAAGATAAGCTCAGTGGTTTCCAATTGCCTCTCCTTTCCCTAGAAAGCACAGAAGGAACAGAAATGTAAACCATTTGGGATAACAACACATTTTAGTTGTTTTAATGGTTTACTGTACACTTCCAGGACCTGAACAGGACATCTCCACATCCAAAGGCACTCACAACTCATACACATGTTGTTTGCATCTTGCAGTCTCTCAGTGGAGCCATGTGGGATATTGCTGGGAGCTGCCAAACAGGTGGTGGTGGCCACATGCCGTTCGACAGGATGAGACAAAATGTACAGTCTAGATGAGGGATGGGGAATCTGTGGCCCTTCAGATGCTGTAGGACAACTCTTGTCTTCTCTGACCATTGGCCATGCTGGCTAGGACTCATGGAAGTTTGAGACCAGCAACATCTGGAAGTTTACAGTTCTCCCATTCCTGGTCTAAACAATATTTTACTTGATGGCAAGGGACTTACTCCATAGTAAGTGTGTTTAGGGTTGCAGGACCATGAAAGCCCTAACAAGAAGCTGCAATAAGGTATCTGAGTTTGTCTAAGTAAATGTCTCACATACATCAGCTCAACTGCTTCTGTCCTAAGAACCAGGAAGAACCAATGTATCTTCAAAGCGAGTCCAATGAAAAGCCTTGCAAAAAGCTGGACTAGCCTGTAACTGAAGAAAGATCAACAGCCAAGTTTGTTCTTTGGGAAATTTGAGAAGGTAATTTGACTTCATCAAGGGTGATATCAAGAATTCAAAAAGTCACCTTGGGTTAATTAGTCCCCTTCATTTCCATATCACAGAAGCTTCAGAGCTTTTCAGGTCACAAGAAGAAGGAGATAGTAGCATAAGAATTATTAGGCACCAGGATTTATTTCTTTGGCTACAAAGAGAAAAAGAGGGTGGGGGAAGAGATAGGGAAGTTACTCTTCTCTTGACTTAGTACTTGTGCTATGTCCTGATATAAAAAAAGAACTTAAAACACAGATCAACATTTCTATAATGCAGCTAAACCATCTGCCTTTCTCAGTGCCAAAGATATGTATACAGTACTTTGTTTTGACTTAAAATTCAAGGCGGGGAGGGGGACTGATCAGGATTAAGACTGCAGTGCTTGGGGAGTGGGTTAACCCTGCTCTCTCTGCAGTACAGTCCCAGAGAAAATGACTCCCTTGGAGTTGCTGTTTCTCAGGAGGGAAGTTCCATTGTATTGGAACAAATTGCAGCCTCCCTCTCAGGGCAAATATTTTGTGTGTGTGTGTGTTGGAGGAGAAAAAAGATTTTTATCAAGACCACTGTACAAGGAGGGGGGAAGGTATTTTTAAAAAGCACCTTCCCACACAGTGCTGTTTCAGCCCTGATTTTGAAAGGAAAGACAAGACCCATTAAACACACACTGACATTCAGCCATACTGAATATAGAAAACATCAGTACAACAGGTGATGGTGGTGTTTTGCAAAGACTGCATATGCCTGTGTGCTTATGGGAATCACATAGTTCTCACAATGGCTATGAGAAGCCAGTAAGCAGAAACTGGAGCTACAGCACTCTCTCAATTTGTGATTCCCAGCCTTACTGCTTCCAACAGTGGGTGTAGAGTATAGCTATTGTGGCTGGTGGCCACTGATAGACTTTATCCTCCACTAATCTAATTCTCATTTAAAGTAATCTAGGGTGGCTTTTAAAGCTTTTTAAGCCATCCAAGTCAGGACAGGCACCCAGCCCCACTCCGCTTTGATTGCATTGACCCCATCTTGGAAGTAATGTGTGAAGAGGTAAAAGGTAAAAGGTAAAGGTAAAGGTACCCCTGCCCGTACGGGCCAGTCTTGACAGACTCTAGGGTTGTGCGCTCATCTCACTCTAGAGGCCGGGAGCCAGCGCTGTCCGGAGACACTTCCGGGTCACGTGGCCAGCGTGACGAAGCTGCTCCGGTGAACCGGCACCAGAGCAGCACACGGAAACGCCGTTTACCTTCCCGCTATACAGCGGTCCCTATTTATCTACTTGCGCTTAAGGGTGCTTTCGAACTGCTAGGTGGGCAGGAGCTGGGACCAAACGACGGGAGCTCACCCCGCCGCAGGGATTCGAACCGCCGATCATGCGATCGGCAAGTCCTAGGCACTGAGGTTTTACCCACAGCGCCACCCGCGTGAAGAGGAGCCGCTCCCAATTCTGAATCATCTCCATTGTAACCCTTATTATTATTATCACAGGACACTTTTAGCCAGTCTGTTTTGGCGGCTGTCACTCTTAATTGGCAGATATGTATGTCTGGTGTTTATCCAGAACATTGTATAATGAATTATTGTCTAACCCTGGAAATTTGTGTCCTTGAAGAATTATCTTTGGCAAACAATATATATTTTTCTCCCCTCAGGCTTCAAATAGGCATTTGGCAGTGGATCTTAAAAGTGAAAGTCAAAGGTGCAAGTCAAAGTACCGGTAATGGGCAAATGACTCATGATGACACCACACTGGGCAAAGGACAAACCAAAGAGTCAAAAATTGCTTCTTAGCAATGCTGCTTTTACTTGGGTCAATGTGTAAATATTAAGAGGCCATCTACCAAGCAAATGTCTGAAGAACGGGGCACATGTCCATGTGATGCAATCCACACCCACCCATATATGCTCATATATGCCTGAGGGAGTTCATCTGAAGGTCCCTACTGTCATTTCAGATCAGACACATTTTACAGGTTCTTGAACCCTACTGTCATACATGGGAGAAGAACTACAGAGTGTTGTGTGTGCAACCATAATGGCCAGCTCCTGGCAGGGTGGGGGTCCCTGTCGCTTGACTCACACTTGTGTGGAAAAACTCTCTGTTCTCTGTCTTGCCACCGGAGCATGGGGCATGCATGTGAAATCTTTTGCAAATGTTGTCTACATTGATGCCTATTTGGTCTTTCATACATTCCCCTTGCTCTGCCTCGGAACACGACTCCTGCCTAACCCACACACTAATGTCCTGATTTACGAGGCATTCAAACTTTTGACAGTGCTGAGACAAACTAGTCATCCCTAGGATCTTGTCAGACTGACACATTTTCATTAATTCCTAAGCAGTACAACATACATATAATGCCTCATCTCCACTGCACCTGTCCATGCTTGCACTGAGCTCAGAATATTTACCTGCGCTGAGAAGCATCTCTTTTCAAAAGACATATCTGAAACTAGAATTCAGTTCTCCCGCACAGAAGATGCATATTAATGTCTGCATCACAAAAATCAGTGAAATGGCAACAGCATATGTATAAAATCATGCTGGGTAGATTTTTCGACATTGCTCGAATTAAAATGCAGTACAGTTGATTTATTTTTATTTTTACTGAATGTATATCCCAACTTTCTGTACCGTCCAGCATGCTAATGCAATGACAATAAATAAAAGGCATAGGCGCATTGACAGCAAAACATTAAAAAGAAACCTATAAAATAAATAGCAACAATTAAATATGAAATAAGCAGAAAAGAAAAGAAAAAGCATTTGAGCAAGGATGCAACCCAGATGTTTTATTTTTTTTATAGAATATTTATTAAAGTTTTCAAAAAATAATACAATGTAAAATAAAAAGAAAAAATAACAAAAATACAAAAATAAAAACAATTAAAAACACATAGAATTTCCATTACTTATTTTCTTTCAACTTATTTTCCAGACCTCCTCATACCTCCCTTTCTTGTATTCCAATTCAAATTGTTAGTTCAGCAAATCCTCACCATTAGTTTTTACTTATTTCTAGACCTTTTTTTTTCATATCTCTTAAGCACTACAGCTGGAAACCACTTAATTTCTGTCCAACATCATTCTAACATTCATTAATTTTACAGTATTTCTGTAAGTAGTCTTTAAATTTCTTCCAGTCTTCTTCCGCCGACTCTTTTTCCTGGTCTCAGATTCTGCCAGTCATTTCTGCCAGTCCCATATAGTCCATCACCTTCATCTGCCATTCTTCCAGAGTGGGTAGATCTTGTGTCTTCCAGTATTTTTCAATAAGTATTCTTGCTGCTGTTGTGGCATACATAAAAAAAATTCTGTCCTTCTTTGGCACCAATTGGCCGACCATGCCCAGGAGAAAGGCCTCTGGTTTCTTCAGGAAGGTATATTTAAATACCTTTTTCATTTCATTATAGATCATTTCCCAGAAAGCCTTGATCCTTGGGCACGTCCACCAAAGGTGAAAGAATGTTCCTTCAGTCTCTTTACATTTCCAACATCTGTTATCGGGCAAATGATAATTTTTTGCAAGCTTGACTGGGGTCATGTACCACCTGTATATCATTTTCATAATATTCTCTCTTAGGGCATTACATGCCATAAATTTCATACCTGTGGTCCACAACTGTTCCCAGTCAGTAAACATAATATTATGTCCAACATCCAGATGTTTTAGACCCAGATGTTTTAGATTAGAACTTCCATCATCCCTGACCTTGGTTATGCTTCCCAGGGCTGATGGGAATTAGATTCCAAACATCGCGAGTGCACTGCGTTGCTAGCCTTGCATAATAGTAACTTTGACTGGATGAGCGAACAAACCAACCAAATTCCAGCTTAACTCATTGCTTTCTCATCCTCCAACATGCCCCCAACACCAGGAGAAATTTGCACCAAGTCAAGGGATGGCATAAATCAACCCCTGCTTGAAAAGGATGACTGGCTACAAGAGCATTCCTCCACTCTCGCATCCACCCTGCAGGCAACAGGCTGCATAACCACCTTGAGATTTGCCCCCACTCCATTCTGGCCATAGGATTGCACAGCTAAATGACAACTGATGCTGTGTGGCATATTTTTTACACATTCACATTTGCTGCTGAGCTGCTTATGAATGCATAACCAGGTATGTTTTCGCTGTAACATTTTTGGTCACGTATAATTGTATTACCCATCTGGTGAAAGCCTAACGTTTTAAGAAAAACACTCTATTTTGTATGGTTCTGAGAGGAGGTCTCTTTGATACTCCATACTTAATGTCTGAAGAGGGGCTGGCAGAATTTGTTTATGCCTATTTGAAAAAGAAGTATCACATTGTTTATTCCCTCAATTAATATGGTAATTGGAAATGGCTCAAATTATTCATAGCTTCTTGTGGAGGAAAAATCACTATGATCTGGGGTTTTTGGCAACATCAATGTGGCAGCTGTGTATATATTTAATATGAAATTTTGTGCACCTGCAGATACTACTTTGATGTGCAAATGTCCTTTGATGGACACTGACCATGCAGAAAGACAGCAGAAAAGTATCTTCATTCCTAGGTTTGTATTATCTATTAGATCCTCATTATAACCATACCATCCTGGATATCTCTGCAAAAACTATGCCCCATTTGTGATGCAAAACTAGATTTGCATTGTAAATCTACCTATATTTTATTACAGTGGCTCTGAATAGCTTCCATTTCTGATTTTCAAGCCAAATGTAGTGGTGAGGTACAAATATGTCCCCAAAAAACAATTTAGTTTGTGAATATCTACCCTTTTTCTGTCTTCTTTGGTGGGATTTAGATTAAATTATTTTACATTATACTTTAATTTATATGCTGCCTTTCCACAAAGGAAATTGTGTTCCAAGTAGCTAAAATATACAAAGAAATTAATCTGTGGGTGAGATCCATTGTTAGTCCTACTCAGAGTAGGCCTGTGATACCAATGGGCCTATCTGAGAATGTCTTGGCTGGATATCATGCAATAATGGTAGTACATAAAAATAATAAATAAGCATTTAAATAACACTGCCTGCAAGAAAACCTTTAATATTAAGTATCAGCATTTCAGTAATGTCTTAATAGTAATTCATTAAGTATCCCTCCGTAGGCAAAGACTTTCAGAAAGAAAACTTCCTTTACCTGTTTTCTAACACCAGATAGAGCAGATAGTAAACACCTCTTTCATCAGAGACTTCCAAAACTTGGCAACGTGGACTCTGACATCTAAGTGACTTACAGTTCTATGAGTCTATATGCTTCCTTGAATGCAAGGGATCCAGGTCTATGAAGTTCAGGTCTATGAGGTCCTCACTATATCTCCTGCACAATGTGGAAGAAATAGTTAGATCTCCTGGATCCTTTGTGCCAATGGATTTATACTTCTTTGGTTAGCACCTCCTACACTGTTTAGGGTGAGGAAAATGATCAACAATCTATTATGTGGGCGTATTCCTCTCATTTACCTGTTTGATAGTCACTACAGTTGCCTTTCTGCACAGACCATAGGCTGGGCCAGGAATTCAGGCAAGGAAAATACCATGGACAGCTCTGCCGTGAACAGGTTTCAGCCTGGATGCAGGCATTGAAGGGCAGCAGACCAGTTTGTGGCTCCAGTGAAGATTTGGAACCAAGTAATGTTTTCAACATGGGACGTAGGTGGCGCTGTGGGTTAAAGCCTCAGCACCTAGGGCTTGCCGATCGAAAGGTCGGCGGTTCGAATCCCTGCGGCGGGGTGCGCTCCCGCTGCTCGGTCCCAGCGCCTGCCAACCTAGCAGTTCGAAAGCACCTCCGGGTGCAAGTAGATAAATAGGGACCGCTTACCAGCGGGAAGGTAAACGGCGTTTCCGTGTGCGGCTCTGGCTCGCCAGAGCAGCGATGTCACGCTGGCCACGTGACCCGGAAGTGTCTCCGGACAGCGCTGGCTCCTGGCCTCTTAAGTGAGATGGGCGCACAACCCCAGAGTCTGTCAAGACTGGCCCGTATGGGCAGGGGTACCTTTACCTTTACCTTTAATGTTTTCAACAGTACAGAGACAAGTCAGAGTTCCCAAGCCCACACCCACTTAGGGTGCCCACCATGTCTTAAAGGGTCCATGTTTGATCCTTCAGGTGGTGCTTTGGGGAAAATCTGTTGAGGCTTTGGGGAGTCTAAGGGCTGTATAGATGGTAGCAGCACTGGTTCCTTTTGTTCTTCCTGTACTGAGGATTCTGGGAGAGTGGCATCTTTTGCAGAAAATTCCTGTGTGCAAGCTTTCTCCTATTTCTAGCCTTCCCCAATCCAACCTGAGGGTCTAGCCCCCAGGTCATCACAAATGGCCTGATTTGCACAATTGCCACCAAGATTCCAAATTTTCTGGGAAACCACTTATGTGACTCAGCTCCACTAGTGCCATTGGGTTTCTTGACCTGTACTGATTTGGAAGGATAGGCTAGGGAAAGTTGGAAGTAATACAGGCTATATAGAAGAAGTGCCAAATTTCCTTACTCTCTGAATTAGATCCTATGAGTTTTGGTTATAAATAAATCTGTTGGTGTTGGCATCCCTTGACATAGGGCTCCCTCACTCATTTGTGGTCAGATCTACACACATCAGGGAGATGTACATTCACACCCCCGCAAGCAGGCAGAGAAAGAGGGAGGTACTGTTATGATGAGTAGAAAGTGACATGCAACAGCTTCTCTCTTTTCCTCAACCTTCCAGTGACAGCTCAGTCCACCATGCTCCACATCCTTTGGTGGGGTGAAGGGGAAGAAATTTCCCACTTTCAGAATCCAGCCATTTTCTCTTTGGTGACTTTATTTAGAGCCTATTCCACCCTATATGCAACTGTCGAAACACAATGGCTTGGCCTGGCATTGAAATAAACAGTGACAAAAAGGGGGTTTTCATGAAAGCTGTACCCTGAAGCTACAGCATCTGGAGTATGCTGGGAGCAAACTGTTGGATGTGAAATTTATAGATAAATATATCATTCATCTCCTTGGCATAGCACAAGGGAACCCTGCTGCAGACATAAAGGCCAGGATTATGAGCTAGCAACATGGAGTCCTTACCGCAGAGATTTGCCTTTAACATCAATGGGAAAGAATTGCTACGGCTTTCATTTATGAACCATAAATAGAAACTGGGGGTGATCACAAGAAAGAACCAAGGTTTAACATGAACTAAGGTGGACCAGAATTTAGCTCCACCTGTTGTCTTAATAAAGTTTTAAATTTGGAATTCAGGATCTAGCTGCACCATTTTGATCAGCAAGAAATGAACACTGGTCTAAGGGGAGGTAATCAGGCTGAAACTTGCTCAGAGATGTTAGTGTTTAGCTGGCAACAGATCCCCCTGCCAACTAAACTCACAGCTTTCTGTCTTCCTGCCTACTCAAAGCCAAAATAGACAGGAAGGTGGAGGCAGTGCTCCTTTTTTTAAAAAAAAGGGTTCATATCCCACTTCCTGCTTTGCAGAACTGTCAAACATATCCCTTCACATCTTCCCACACTTGCCAGTGGTCATTTGCCATTGTTTTACTTAGATCACATAATCCTTATGCAGGGCTTAATCTGGACTCAACCCTCATTATACTTGCTTACCGGCTTAAGGAGACTAACAGAAGAGATCGTAAAGGAAAAAGAGAAATTATATGAACAAGATATGATGTGGAATCACCAAGATAAGACTGGATAGAATTATGAACTTTGTGGACTGATTGGAACTGATTTGGACATTAACGCAGTAATAAGAAGATGATCTGAATCTCCCTTTGGATCTTGAAGTATGGGTTCCCCCAACAAAATTTAAAAATTTGGCTTTGTAATTTGTAATTTATGTGATGTGATTTAATTTGATGTGATTGGCCAGTTAATAAAAATTATTTATAAAAAAAATAAAATTAATCTGGACTCAACCCATGAACTTGTTCCAGGTGCCAGAACTCAATGAAATAGTAAGATGAGAGTACCTCTGAGCACCTGCAGAATATGGTTTTATCACAAGAGGTATGCCCTCATGCATGCATGATCAGGAAAGAGGGATCCAAGGTAAGCTTGAGTTTCACTGCCTCTTTAAATACATCTAGCATCAAGCAAGGAAAACAAACAAATCTTTTTTGTGATTTTTCTCACCCTTCGCTACAGTACATTGCACAGACCCTGCGGTTGTGGCAGACAAGTTAGGATGTGAGCCAAGATGACTGCTTGCTGTGCCTAAAGTGCTCATTTTCCTGCGCTGTCATCCCGCCTTATCGGATTGTTCCATCCAACTGCAGTGTCTCAGGGAGATTATAAGCTTTCTGGCACGGGCAAGAGCTTTCATAGACTAAAGGGTTGGTCCTGGGTATTATAATGCTCACCCCTATCTGTAAGAGCGAAATTGGCACCCACACATCCTCAGGCAGCATGGGCAAGGTCTGCTTCTGCTGGAGCAATGCAAAATCAGGAGGCCTTGGTGCTCTTCTCCCTGCCTCCAAATAAGTGGTGGCATAGTGTGCCAGAGGTGTGTTAAGAAGATGAGAACATAAGAAGAGCCTGCTGGATGAGGCCAATGGCCCATCCAGTCCAGAAACATGTCCTCACTGAAGCCATCCAAATGCCTGGGGGAAACGCACATGCAGGACCCAAGCACAAAAGCACCCTCCCTTTCTGGTGGTTTACAGCACCTGTCATTCAGAAGCATCTTGCCTCTGATTGTGGAGGTAGGACTAGTAGCATGGATGACTAGTAGCATGGATAGCCTTATCCTCCATGAATTTATCCATTCTCTTTTAAAGCCATCCAGGTTGGTGGCCATCACTGGCTCCTGTGGAAACTACAAGATGTGACCGGAAAATTTGGTGAATGGTGATAGAAATCAGACAGCAAAAAATATTTGAACATACATACCGGTACCTTACAGGCTTTCAAAGTAGCCCCCCTCTGATACAATGAATCGTTGACAATGTTCGTAGAACTGGGTAAGTCATCTTCGATGGTTTGCCGCCCTTCACGGAAATGCTTAAACTACTCATACACTTTTGAGTTACAGCTTCATCTCTGTGCACAATTGTGATTATTTTGTGGGTTTCCGATGCCGATTGTATGTTTGAATATTTCTTGCTGTCCGATTTCTGTGACCATTCACTGAACTTTCCAGTCGCACCTTGTACATTCCGTAGTTTAACTATGCAATGTTCAACCAGGGTACTTAGTGGGAAACCTCCACCAACATCTTATCTCCTACGTCCCAAAGCACTCAGGTCCCTCCACCAGCGAGCTAGGCTATATGAATCTAGGGTTACCCACTAAGCTACAGTGCTGTGTAGAGATGGTTAGCTGACCTCAAAAGGCAATGGCGACACCAGTCCCATAGAGCCTCTTTTTCCAAGTCAATGCCTCAGGCTGAGTGATGAAGTAGAAACTCAGTTTCTCTGGTCCAGCTCTACCTAATCTTACCTGCCAATCTGGGACCTGACCTCCTGCCCATTCATGACCCACTTGACCCTTACCCATCTGTACTGGAATCAGGTGTCAGCCACAGTTTTTGCAAAACTATGTTCCAAGCCTGGCAGCTTGTGCCAGTTCAACTTCATTACAGTCTTCATCTGGAGTCAATGAACCAATAATTGTGACAAGCCTATCGTTAACAGGATTTCTAAAAGATTATCAGCCATGACCTCACAGAAGTATGATTATGACAACTGAAGATGACAACCATTAATATACGTGCAATCATATGTCCACAGAACTGTTTCTCAGCAGTGTTGATGACAGAAAATAAAATAAACAATATTATATTGCCTTTATAGACATCAATTGTGCATTCACACTTGGAAGATTGTATGCAGTCTGTGTGAGGCACCTTAAATATTTCATAGAGCTGGAAAAAGTATAGAAAAGGCAATCAAAATTTTCCAGGGCCAGGAGCATGTCCCCATTGCATAAAGGTTACCCCATTTGGTGTATAACAGAAGTCTATAAAACTATGTACAGCAGGGGCACCATCTCCTAGGAGCCGAGCCCTTTTGCCTCCCCCCCATATATTTTTGGGAGAGGGCTGTGGGGCCCCAATGTTCAAAAGCAGTGGAGGAGGCTAAGTGCAGAGCCAAGCATGGTGCAGCTTCAGTGGCTGGCTCCTTTTCCTCCTGCTGCTGCAGATGAGAAGGAGCAGGTTAAGCAGTCCCTGGCCACTGCTGCCGGCAGCAACAGCAGGAGGGGCAGCTGCGGTTATTGAAGCCAAACATGCCAACACACTGCCATGTTTGGCTCTGCCCCTGGCTTCTCCGACATCCTGACATCAAGCACACAAGATCGGGACGTTGTTTGTGCAATGTCACACACCATGCGACATCAGCCTATGTGCTTCATCTACCTGGGTGAGTGGAACCACATCCCAAACAGGGTGGGTTCCACTCACCCAGGTAGATGAACCACTTGCCAACAGGACCTCCATCTTGTCTGGATTAAGCTTGAGTTTGTTGGATCCCATCATTAGTTTGTTGGTATCTGCTTAGCCTAGGAAACAAGAATGCAGGATCCTACAGTTGAAATGGCATCATAATCCACATAGATGTGTGTACATTTTACTTACTTGTCACTAATGGAAGAACATAGTAGAAAGGAAGATGGTGAGGCAAAAGGGAGTTTGCTGGCTGTCTGCCTTGAAAACCCTGAGAAAATGTTGCTTGATTCAGGAAGCTGTTTGAGTCTCATTCTCTTTGTCATGCACACTGGCACAGATCATTTGCTACCTCCCTTTCCAAGAATTGCTCAGTGAGCTGCTTTAGCTGCCAGACTCTAATGGGACAATAAAGAATATCCTCCTACACTTCTAATGTTCACAGTATGAGATAGACCTCTGTTTAGAAGTACACACAACTGCTGAGAGCAGTATGGCTTTCCAGTAGGAACTTCTTCTAAGCTCCATTCAGTGGTTGGTTGGTTGGTTGGTTGGTTGGTTTGATTGTTTGTTTGTTTTGGTAGAAGCATCACACTATTTTGCTGCAGTGGGTCCCATCTGTTGGGGACCATAAAGCATGCTGCTGTATATTCACTGACTTTTACACCAACATACCTGCTTCTGGTACCTGGGACAGAAGTGAATGTCTGCTGGATGCCTGACTAGCTTTTGACCAGCTAAGACAAATACAGTTTTTTGGATGTCTTGGCAGCCCATACTGGTTTTCTGCAATCCCAGGAAGGTAGCAAAAGCAGGAGGTTAACTGAGATCCTGGTGGGCCACTGCACTTAGGTGGGTTGCATTCCATTTGCTTCCTGAATCACATGTTGTGCACTTGGCCCGACTGTGTGATCTTAGTTTGGTCTTTGTGTGGCTAGTTCAGGGTGGCTAGCCTTTTTGGCTCAAAGACCATATTCATCCTTGGCCAACCCTCCAGAAGCTGTATGCAGGGGGGTGGGTACACAGTGGGCACATTCTCACATACTCACACACAGCCCCCTTCCTAAGGTGATCAGAATTCGCATGGGAGATCCAGCAACCCCTGGGCTGGGGGTTGGCCACCATTGATTTGAATATAGCATCTGACACATGCAAGGCATGTAACAAAGGCAGATTATTTGGAAATAATCCTATCAAATATTATAATTTCACTAGATCTAACATATACCAGGTGATCTAACATATACTAGGGTCAGTGAATACAAGGAGGTATGAGAAAATTAAACTGTACTTCTTCCCGCTACATCGTTTATCATTGTAAAAATCATGCTGAAATTACTGTTAGCTGAGAGCTATTTTGTATCGTGAACTGAATTAATGAAATTAATTGCTGTCATTCCTTGCTTGTCAACAGCATGCTTTTTTATGACAAAATAGTTTGAAATGTGGCTGCAGGTTGATGGTTACCTTGAGCAAAGTTTAGCATACACACACACACACACACACACACACACACACACACACACACACACACCAAGATGTAAATGGATCCCTTCCTAAATAAACAAATAAACACAACTTTACAAGCTCACTCAAATTCTCCATCCTGCATACACCACACAATGTTCTAGCATTATGGCATCATTTGTTTAAACAAGGTAACATTTTCCCTAAAGCTGACAAATGCTGGTGTCAGAGCATGGAAGATGGATTGTGGGTTTTCTTACTGAGTAGAATTTTTAAACGTTTACTGGTAAAAACTGCTTTTAAGCTTTCCTTATTCAGTATTGCCCAGCAAGAAAAGAGCATAGAACATTTATAAGACCATAAGAAGAGCCTGTGGGAGAGAGATTCGTAGTTCAACTATGTGCCATGTGAAGAAGTGATTTTTTTAAAATCTGTCATGAATATTCCAACACTCGCCTTCATTGGATGGCCATAAGTTCTAGTGTTATGAGAGGGAGAGAAAAACTTTTATCTATCCACTTTCACCATGCCATTTCAAATACCAATGCAGACATCCTCCTGTACTTCCAGAAATCCATCAAAAAGCTCAGTCCTTAAGTTTCACACTATTGACTTGACTTCTTTCCTTCCTTCTTATTGGGGAACACTCATATGCATGTGCTTTGTTCAATCTTCAGAACTGTAAGCTATCTCATGCAAAGCTCTCGTCAATGAAAGCTCTGAAGTGGACAAATAAACAAGATCTCCACTGGTTATGTCATAAAAGAATAGGATAAGATAACTACATGCATATAACAGAAAGTTATTATCAACAGACCATCTAGTAATAATAATAATAATAATAATAATAATAATAATAATAATAATTTATTATTTGTACCCCGCCCATCTGGCTGGGTTTCCCCAGCCACTCTGGGCAGCTTCCAACAAAGATGAAAAATACACTAAAATGTCACATATTAAAAACTTCCCTGAACAGGGCTGCCTTCAGATGTCTTCTGGATGTCAGGTAGTTGTTTATCGCTTTGACATCTGATGGGAGGGTGTTCCACAGAGCGGGCGCCACTACCGAGAAGGCCCTCTGCCTGGTTCCCTGTAACTTGGCCTCTCGCAGTGAGGGAACCGCCAGAAGACACTCGGAGCTGGACCTCAGTGTCCGGGCAGAACGATGGGGGAGGAGACGCTCCTTCAGATATACTGGACCGAGGCTGTTTAGGGCTTTAAAGGTCAGCACCAACACTTTGAATTGTGCTCGGAAACATACTGGGAGCCAATGTAGGTCTTTCTAGACCGGTGTTATATGGTCTCGGCGGCCGCTCCCAGTCACCAGTCTAGCTGCCGCGTTCTGGATTAGTTGTAGTTTCCGGGTCACCTTCAAAGGTAGCCCTACATAGAGCGCATTGCAGTAGTCCAAGCGGGAGATAACCAGAGCATGCACCACTCTGGCGAGACAGTCTGCAGGCAGATAGAGTCTCAGCCTACGTACCAGATGGAGCTGGTAAACAGCTGCCCTGGATACAGATTTGACCTGTGCCTCCATGGACAGCTGTGAGTCCAAAATGACTCCCAGGATGCGCACCTGGTCCTTCAGGGGCACAGTTACCCCATTCAGGACCAGGGAATCCTCCTCACCTGCCCGCCTCCTGTCCCCCCAAAACAGTACTTCTGTCTTGTCAGGATTCAACCTCAATCTGTTAGCCACCATCCATCCTCCAACCGCCTCCAGACACTCACACAGGACCTTCACCACCTTCACTGGTTCTGATTTAAAAGAGAGGTAGAGCTGGGTATCATCCGCATACTGATGAACACCCAGCCCAAACCCCTGATGATCTCTCCCAGTGGCTGTATGTAAATGTTGAAAAGCATGGGGGAGAGGACACAACCCTGAGGCACCCAACAAGTGAGAGCCCAGGGGTCTGAACACTCATCCCCCACCACCACTTTCTGAACACGGCCCAGGAGGAAGGAGCGGAACCACTGTATGACAGTGCCCCCAGCTCCCAGCCCCTCAAGACGGTCCAGAAGGATGTTATGGTCGATGGTATCAAACGCTGCTGAGAGATCCAGCAGAACTAGGAAACAGCTCTCACCTTTGTCCCTAGCCCGCTGGAGATCATCAACCAGTGCGACCAAGGCAGTTTCAGTCCCATGATGAGGCCTGAATCCCGACTGGAAGGGATCCAAATGGTCCGCTTCTTCCAGGCGTGCCTGGAGTTGTTCAGCAACCACTCGCTCAATCACCTTGCCCAAGAATGGAAGATTTGGAAGATAATTGGCCATTGTGGCCGCATCTAAATATGGTTTTTTAAGAAGCGGTTTAATAACTGCCTCTTTCAGCGGGTCTAGGAAGGCTCCCTCACAGAGGGAAGCATTCACCACCCCATGAAGCCCATCACCCAGTCCTTCCCGGCTAGCTTTTATAAGCCAGGATGGGCAAGGATCCAGGAGACAGGTGGTTGGCTTCACTCGTCCAAGCAGCCTGTCCACATCCTCGGAGGTAACAGATTGCAATTGATCCCACACAACTTGACTAGACAGGACTCTAGCACTCTCCCGCCCTGGCCCAGCTCCCACGGTGGAGTCTACTTCTTCCCGAATCTGAACGATTTTATCTGCAAAAAACTTTGCGAAATCATTGCAGGAGATCATGTGGCCTGTACTGGGCTCCGATGTCGCAGGTGGTTCCGCTAAATTGTGAACCACCTGAAAAAGTCTCCTGCTGCTGTTTTCTGCAGATGCAATAGAGGCGGCGAAGAAAGTCTTCTTCGCTGTCGCTATCGCCACTTGGTAGGCTCAACGTTGAGCTCTAACCTGTGTCCGGTCAGATTCGGAATGAGTTATCCGCCACCAGCGCTCTAGCCGTCTCAACGATTGTTTCATTGCCCTCAGATCCGTGGAAAACCGCAGGGCTCTCTGGGCTCCATGCAATCGGAGAGGGCGCTTTGGAGCCAAACAGTCAATAGCCCTGGTTAACTCCACATTCCAGTGGGCCACCAGGGAATCGGCTGAAAGACCATCAACATGGGATAAAGCATCCCCTACCACTCTCTGGAAACCATTTGGATCCATTAAGTGGCGGGGGTGAACCATCCGAATCGGTCCCACCTCCCTGCAGAGGGGATGGGTCGCAGAGAAGTCCAGTTGCACCAGGAAGTGATCTGACCATGGCACTTCTTTCGTTTCACTTTTACTTAGTGTCAGATCACCAACATCCATAGAGGTAAACACCAGGTCCAAGGCATGTCCGCGGCTATGGGTTGGGCCAGACTTATTCAGGGACAGCCCCATGGAGGCCATGCTTTCCACAAAGTCCCGAGCAGCCCCTTGTAAGGTCGTGTCGGCATGGATGTTAAAATCCCCTAGGACAATTAAGCTAGGTGTCTCCAGGAGAACATCCGCCACAACCTGAAGCAGCTCGGGCAGGGAATCCTTGGTGCAGCAGGGAGGTCGGTACACCAAAAGGAATCCTGTACTGCCCCTATTACCCAACTTCCAGAACATGCACTCGGAAAACTGGGTCTTCCCAATAGGACGCCTGGTGCAAACTAATGACTTCCTAAAAATCACTGCAACCCCCCCTCCCCACCCACATGACCTGGGTTGCTGTGCGTAAGAGAAACCTGGTGGACAAGCAGCGGCAAGGACAGGCCCATCTGCTTCATCCAACCAAGTCTCTGTTACACATGCCAGGTCAAGTCCTCCATCCGTGATCAAGTCATGGATGGCAGTGGTCTTATGAATCATTGACCTGGCATTGCACAGCAGCACCTTCAGGTCATGTGGGTATCCCTTGCTGATTCTAGTATCCATCTGGTCAGGACCAGACCCGGAGGCAGGGATAGTCCTCAGACAACGACTAAACCTGCCTCCTCTGTAATGACATGGTCTGGTCTTAGCGTAACTCCTCCTCCTACCTGTGATCACTGAGATTGGTTGTCCCAGTGCATCCCCCCCTGTGGAACATGCCCCAGCCATTTTGTTGGCTGGGACCTACTCCCTGGCAGCCCTGACCTTAAGGCAGCCCTTAAGAACAAAATAACACCTTAAAAAAAAACAATAAAACAATACAAACAATACAAACAAAAAACAGTAATAATTACAAAAACATAAAATCAAACAAATTCCCAGGCCCAATAAACATCCATCCCACACCCACACCCACATACAAAAAATTCAAAAGAAAAAATTAAAAACATTTTAAAAGCACTCTGCACCCCTCCAACAGTAACAGCAACTGTCCTAGTGAGGCCCGTCAGGCCCTGCCCTGGGCCAGGTGGTGAGTGGCAGGAAGGAGCAGTGCCCCCAGACACTCACACAGGAGAGTCCTCCTGGGCAGCAGAGCACAGCAGTCCCTGTGAGGCTTCAGGCCCCGCCCTGGGCCAGGTGGTAAGTGGCTCTGTGTTCTCTGCATAGGTAAATTCAGAGAAAATGTGCCAAGAATTATGGTGTAAACCACTTTTGCCATTCCTCATCATCTTTGAAAAAAATGGGAGGTCACTAAAACAAAAATGAAGAGGGTGTTTTTCAGTCTAGGAACTCATTGCCAATTTTAAATTGAACTGCTGACCACATTCTCTCTCTTACACACTTATTAAAACATTCCAGAAGAGTATCCTAATTGATTTGTTGTACAGGAGGGGAACAAAAGATCCTGTGGCACCATAAAGGTTAACAAATGTACTGTGCCATAAGCCTTCACACATACATACAAACATACATATAGACACCACAATAGAAATCCATTCCATTGGCTCCTCTTCTCTGGTGTTTTTGAATAGCAAGAAAAAGGAATCTTTCTCAGGTTGTGACTACTAGTGCCTATTCTTCCTACCATGTGCTCTGTCCATGGTGCTGAATCATTCTTAAAAACACTTTGTCCAACCTGGGACTTGCCATGCCAGAAACCTGGCCATTTTTAAAGATGCCAGATGTCTCCTTCTACATGGGGCAGCCAGGCAAAGCTTCTCCATCTGTGCATGGCATGTTTAATACATCCTTACAGGAAACAGCACCAGGCAGAAAAGGTTAGAAGATGAAGATGCTACATCCCTGTGCGACTAGTTTGGACTTCGAATTATCATCCGTTTCAGTCAAGCAGAAGACAAATGGAATGTATTTCATCAGTGTCCTCAGCAAGGGGCAAATCATTTTCTACCACATAATACTGATGAAATTATGTGTTGCCTTTGTGCATCGTTTTCTTCCACTGTTGCTAGTAAAGGCAGAGCTTGGGTCTCTGAGAGGCAGATTGCTAATCCTTACCAAAATGGAGAATGTGTTTACCATTGCTCTGGCTTTTCATAGTAATCTTACCTAGTGAGACAATTTACATGATATTGATAATAACACGATTAGTCATCATTAATCATCTCTTTCCTTATGCAAGAGAGCTAATCCCAGATGACAGACCCTCTTAAAGGTGTCATTGTCATCAGTAGAAAAGATGTCCTCCACCTTATTCTCATTGCAAAAGAAAGAGTCAGTGCTTCAAAACAAATAATGCATCTTATAAGAAGAGTGAATCTGTGAAGATACCTGAGCAGAAGAAGAAATCAAGTTTTCCTTGTAGTGTATTATAGCGCTGGAATTATAACACAAGAAGAAGGTGGACCCACTTAGATGATATGAACACTCAACACATTTGCCCTATAGCAAATCTCTTTCCCTTGCCTCAAACTACCTGGAGGAGGAAGGGTGAGATAAAATAAAGACACCTCTGCTCTCATGTTGTCAGCTTTTTCTGTACTGCAAGCTGTACTGCAAGTCCCCTTTGTGAGGACTGGTCAAAATCATGATGCTGGTCTACTGGTGCCTGCAGGTGATGTGTTATCCATAAAAGCCTGGAACAGAAATGTTGAAACATATTAAGAGAACACTGGGATGAAACAACAAGAAGAAAGTATTTGAAAAGGATAAGCATGCCTCACTGATATGAGAAAATCAGAAGTGTTGCTTGCTTGATTCCAAGTAATCTCACAGGCAAAATTAGGGAAAGCACCAGGACCGGATGGCTTCTCAGCGATATATTATAAAAAGTTACAAGATTACCTAATTCAACCACTAAAAGATGTTATGAATAAGGTTTTAAATAGAGGGGATGCACCAGATTCATGGAAGAATGCATATATAACTTTAATACTGAAACAAGACAGTGATCCATGTTAAAAATTATAGACCAGTATCTGTTGAATAATAACTATAAGCTTTATGCTGCAATATTAGCAAATAGACTGAAAAGTGTGATAAAAGAGGTAATCCATTAAGATCAATCTGGGTTCCTACCAAGAAGGCAAATGAAAGATAATATGAGAAAAATAATTGACATAAGAGAGTATTTAGAAGTGAGAAATGACGAACAGGCAGCATTAATGTTTCTGGATGCTAAGAAAACATTTGATAATGTCTCAAAGAAAATCAATTTGTATAAAGATAATTATCTTAAAATATGGGAAGATATTAAAAGGAATTTGCAGATATGGAATAGAATGAAACTTTCATTGTTAGGCAGAGTGTCGACCATTAAAATGAATGTATTACCAAGGATGTTATTCCTCTTTCAATCAATACCTGGTAGGTGCTGAGACAGCAAGACAGACTCTTCCTTAAATGGCAAAAATATATTTCTAAATATATTTGGCAAGGGAAAAAAACCAATAATTAAATATAAAATATATAAGAGAGGGGCTGTTTTACCCTACCAGATTTGAGAATATATTTTGAGGCAACCTATCTGCGTTGGTTAAAGGATTGGTTGACATTAAGGAATTCATATATTTTGGATTCGGAAGGACATGATAACAAATTTGGTTGGCATGCACATCTGTGGTATGAAAAATCAAAAGAACATAGAGGGTTTATGAGTCATATGATTAGAAAAATATAGAGAGTGTGGGATAAATATAAGAATTCACTGGAAAAGAAGACTCCACTTTGGCTTTCACCATTGGAAAACATAGTGGTGATAAAAAAAGTTTACAGCAAGTTATGGCTTGAGGGGAAACTATATGAAAATGATGTATAGATGGTATTTGACACCCAACAGACTGGCAAAAATGCATAAATCAGAATCAAACATATGTTAGAAATGTAAAGGTAAGGAAGGTACCTTTTTCCATATGTGGTGGGCTTGTAAGAAAGTAAAAGCCTACTGGGAGATGATATATAATAAATTGGGGGGGGGGGAAATGTTTAGGATAACCTTTATTAAGAAACCAGAGGCCTTTCTTTGGGAATTATGGGATTAGAGTTACCTAGACAATTAAAAAAATTATTTATGTACACAACCACTGCTGCCCAAGTGAGTTTTGCCCAAAATTGGAAAGAAGAAAATATCCCAATGAAAGAAGGATGGCAACAGAAGTTATTAGAGTACTCAGAAATGGTGAAAAATACCGGAAGAATAAGAAAACAAGATGATAAGCTCTTTAATGCAGAATGGAAATCGCTTATTGAATATTTACAAAACTATTGAAAACAAATTAAGACATTAACAGGATTAAAGTAAAAATGTGCAGTGACAGATAACATAGATTATCTGGGATAAATAATAGTTAGGGACAATTTGTAAATGCAGGGGGGAAACCAGTATAAGTGTAAGAAACAGAAGAAAGCGGGGGCAGGCAGGAGAGTCGAAATATGATGTGGAATAATTCAAATTTATGTGTTTTGTGTTTGCTGTGAAATGAAAATTATTAAAAAAAATATCAAAAAATCAGAAGTGCTGGTTGTCTCAGCACCTACCAATTTTATTCTGGTTCTTGAGAATGTAAAATATGTCTTGCAGTCCACTTGCTTTTCAATCCGTTTTTCAGTAAGTTATCAGTGTTGGTATTCCAGTAAAGAGCATCCGTCATAAAGGCACTCACCAAAAGCTCTTAGCTGTCCTTTGGGACTTCAGCTCAGAACCAACAGCAGCATAGCAGCAGCGTAGTGAGTAGTATTGCACTAACTGATCAGACTCCTGTTTTGATGATGCTAGGAATTTCTCCTGACTAAAAGGTTTAATGGATCTATTTAAATTCTGTCTATGACCAGTTTATTATTTATTTCAGTTATAAATTACTTTGCATCCATGTTTAAAGCATGGAAAAGTAGGCAAACTGTCCGCAGCCACAGCCACAGCCCCACTAATCCCCCTGGCTCACCACCCACTATTCCATGACGCAGCACAAAACCTCCAGATACAAACCTGCCAGGCCAAAGGCCTACACCACCTCTACAAAAATATCAAAGCCATATTGACACAAGACAAACTAGAGGACACCCAAATACCCTGAATAGCACCACCAACTACACACCTTCTTAAACAATCCAGCAGTAACATCAGCAGCCACTAGGCCCTTGACCACCTTCGAAAACCTTCTCCTAACAGCAGCGGGACACAGCAAAGGGATGGTATCCGCAATACACAAAATGCTGCTCCAAAATCCCACAAACCCCTTTGATAGAATCAAAGAACAATGGGAGCATGACATAACCTATGAAATTAACCCCACCCAATGGACTAGAATGTGGTCTAAACCTCCCTTTAAATCCATCTCAGGCAAAAGAAGGGAACTCATTCTAAAACTCACCTACAGGTGTTACCTGACACCATGGAAACTGGTGCTGATATGCACAGGAACCTCACGCAAATGCTGGAAAATTTGCACCTCCACAGGCACATACCTCCACATATGGTGGGAATGCCCCACCCCCTAATTCAACCCTTCTGGACAACAGTCCTACAAGAGACATGCAAAATAACTAAGCAGGTATTAGAACTCACCCCAGAACTGGCCCTACTGAACATTTTCCAAAATCATAATGACTACTCACATTATAAAGAGTTTATAACCCACCTGCTCTCAGCAGCCAGAAGCCTCATAGCCAGACATGGGAGAGACCTGTCAGGAGTAAACATGGACCGATGGCATCAAATTGTATGGGAAACGGCCTTACTAGAAATAGTAACCAATAAACTGAAACTGACACGAGGACAAAAAGAAGATGACGCCTTCACCCTCGTATGGCTCCCCTTTATCACATATACAGGCCAACAAGTCAACAAAAAGAATCCACTGCAGCATATGAATCAATATGGCTAACTTGACTCAACAACAACACCCCTCACAAACAAATCTCACTGCAGGCAACCAAGGATGACGAACCATGCAGTAGGCCACCCTCAACCTCTTGCGCTACCAAGGAAATATAACAAGTGATTGGAAAGATAACCTACACAAAACCTACACAAAACCCCACATATACACTAAGTGGAAGATTATAAGTTTTACTACGCTACCCACCACCTCTCCCAGCTCTTTTCTTCCCAACTTTATACTGCATACAACACTAATGTCTCACAACAAATGTAACTGATCTGTAGAAAACACAACCTGAAAAGAGAGACAATGCACATACTTTTATAAACCAAGAAAATCTGGAATAAATAAAAAATTCTTCACATGAAATTTCCAGAAGCATTTTCACAATTACACACACACACACACACACACACACACACACAGACACACACACTGCCTTATATAAAAACTATTTCAAATCCAAAACCCAAACCAATGTGCTGGAATTTTATATTTTAAAAAATGATACTCTGAACCTGGGCAGCAGATAACCATACACAAGACAGAAATGAAAGGGATTGACTGCCAACCCAGTTTAACCTAAACAAAAAAAATTCCTTCCAGTAGCACCTTAAAGACCAACTAAGTTAGTTCTTTAAGGTGCTACTGGAAGGAATTTTTTTTGTTTTGACTATGGCAGACCAACACGGCTACCTATCTGTAACCAGTTTAACCTAGACTGACTTCTTGGGGGAAGAGAGCCCTCAAGTAATAGGCAGCTGGGCCTACTCATATAACCAGGTAGGCTAGGCCCACCCAAGCTTCCTCTAAATTCCCAGGCACAGCACTTTTCCCATGAGCATGTTCACCTTCTTTCTTGTCACACCTCAAATTCTACATTTCAGCACTTGCTCCTATGTTGTAAGGCTAGGCAGCTCTTCTTTTCAGATTAATTGCAAGATAGAACATTCTTAAAATAAGAACATTTATGCCTACCAGAAGTAGCAGAATAAAAGGCTTTCAGTAGCAGAGGTGGTAGTAATAGTAATAATAGTTGGACCAGGGCCAGGATGGTGCACAGCCAAAGCCTCCCAGTGTCTCTGTAGGTCTGCTCTCAAGGGGAGAAAGGGACTGTTGTTATATTAAAGCAGGCCCTGGACCAGACCACACCCTAGCTGTATTCACTCAGCCAGCAATCAAGCAATATTCCACACCACAATTAGATTATTTCCGCTTTGCTGGTAAAGAGAAGACTATGGGGACCAGCACATAGCTTATTGAATGGGAGCAGGGCAGGAAGAGAAAAAGAAAGCTGTCTTGTCTTCTGAGCATTTATATACAAGGGAAAAAAGGTTCTTTCCTCAAAACGGAGGGTCCAAAACAATCAAAACATAGGTGAAAAGAATGGTAAGCAGCACATCTTTTGAAGGTAATCGGCTGTCATGCACCACCAACAGAGTCCCAAAGGAGACAGACAGAAACTTTTTTTGGATTACAAATCCCATCATCCTTGACCATTGGCTATGATGGCTGGGGCTGCTGAAAATCAGAGTCCAGGAACATCTGGAAGGACACATGTTATCCATCACTGGGCTACACTCACTGAAGTGGCTCTCCAGTGTTTCAGGACAAATACTGCTTTTTGCTAGTGTGGATGGAGGATGCAATGTGTGTATGTATAAAGGTAATATTAATATTTTTTTCACTGGCATGTGGTCCTGGAAGGTTGCCTAGAAAGGAATGTTGACCTTAGGCTATACAAGGCTCCCCCACACTGGAATAAAACCTTTCCCTATTGAGTAAAAATAGAGCCCCTTGAGCAAATACATAAAGTTCAGAATTCAGGGGGTTATGCTGGTTCAGTGCTAGTTCCAAGTCTGAAGTGGGGACTTTAGGTCAAATGCTTTCTGTGTGGGCCTCCCTCCCTGAATGGACCAGCCCTTTGTTGCCACTGCTGCCAGTGTAACTGATGCCCATTTGTTTGCCTTACCCTCTGGGCCCAATTTGTGTATAATGATAAAGCCATTGATACACCTTTATTCTATATATTGGCCGAACTGCCATTCCAAGCCATCATAAAGTTCAGAACTTTGTATGCAAGCCACTAGGAGAAAACACACATACACACCATAGTTAAGCTGTGCATGTCACCCACATCCCAGACCGAAATCCTGTAGCTTGCAAGAAATATTACACTAGCGTCTTGGCCCAAGTATTGCCTACAACATGAGCTCGATGTGCTTTTTGCTGGCTTCAGATTCCAGTTTCCATAGAAATGGATGTAGCATAGGATTGATTACAACTTGAAAGGGTGCCTGTTTATCATCTATCTATCTATCTATCTATCTATCTATCTATCTATCTATCATTAATGGACTTCAATGTCTGTACACTAATGCGCAAAGCATGGGAAATAAACAAGATGAGCTTGAGCTCTTGGTACAGCAAACTAAATGTGACATAATAGGCATCACTGAAACCTGGTGTGATAAGTCCCACGACTGGAATGTAATAATGGAGGGATACAATCTATTTCAGAGAAACAGACCAGACAAGAAAGGAGGAGGAGTGGCGTTATATGTCAGGGATGTGTATACCTGTGAAGAGATCCAAGATTTAGAACCTCAAAGCCAAAGTGAGAGCATTTGGGTCAAAATTAAGGGAGAGAAGAATAACAGTGACCTCATTGTGGGAGTTTACTATAGATCCCCAAGCCAAACGGAAGACATAGATGATGCCTTCCTGGAACAGATGGCCAAGCATGCAAAAGGAAGGGGGATAGTAGTAATGGGGGACTTCAATTACCCGGATATTTGCTGGATGTCAAACTCGGCCAAGAGCATAAGGTCAAACAGATTCCTCACTGGCCTTGCAGACAACTTTGTTGTGCAGAAAGTGGGAGAAGCAACAAGAGGAACAGCCATTTTAGATCTGGTCCTAACCAATGTTGATGACCTGGTTAGTGGGGTAGAAGTGGAAGGATCATTAGGCGCGAGTGATCATGCTCTTCTGAAGTTTACTATACAGCGGAAAGGAGCAGCCAAGCATACTAGGACTCAATTTCTTGACTTTAAGAAAGCCGACTTCATAAAACTTAGGGAAGTGCTGGGTGAGATCCCATGGACAGTAATACTAAAAGGAAAGGGAGTTCATGATGGCTGGGAGTTTGTTAAGAGGGAGATAGTGAGAGCACAACATGGAAGGTGCCTAAAGAAGCCAGGGTGGCTATCTAAAGAACTTTTAACTGAGTTAAGATTAAAAAAGGATGTGTACAAAAAATGGAAAAGGGGGGAAACCACCAAAGAGGAATTCAAACAAATAGCCAGCACGTGTAGACACAAAGTCACAAAAGCTAAAGCACAGAATGAACTCAGGCTTGCTAGAGAGGTTAAAAGCAACAAAAAAGGCTTTTATGGGTATGTTCGTAGCAAAAGGAAGAACAAAGAAACAGTGGGGTCACTCAGAGGAGAAGATGGTGAAATGCAAACAGGGGACACAGAAAAGGCTGAACTCCTCAATGCCTTCTTTGCCTCAGTCTTCTCCGATAAAGAAAACAATGCCCGACCTGAAGAATTTGGAGCAAATAATTCAACAGAGGAAACACAGCCCAGAATAACTAAGGAGATAGTACAAGAATACTTGGCTAGTTTAGATGTATTCAAGTCTCCAGGGCCAGATGAACTGCATCCAAGAGTATTAAAAGAACTGGCAGATGTGATCTCAGAACCACTGGCAGTCATCTTTGAGAATTCCTGGAAAACAGGTGAAGTCCCGGCAGACTGGAGGAGGGCAAATGTTGTCCCTATTTTCAAAAAGGGGAAAAGAGAGGACCCAAATAATTACCGCCCAGTCAGTCTGACATCAATACCAGGGAAGATTCTGGAGCAGATCATTAAGCAAACAGTCTGTGAGCACCTAGAAAGGAATGGTGTGATCACCAATAGTCAGCATGGATTTCTGAAAAATAAGTCATGTCAGACTAACCTGATCTCGTTTTTTGACAGAATTACAAGCCTGGTAGATGAAGGGAACGCAGTGGATGTAGCCTACCTTGATTTCAGCAAGGCATTTGACAAGGTGCCCCATGATATTCTTGTAAAGAAGCTGGTAAAATGCGGACTTGACTATGCTACCACTCAGTGGATTTGTAACTGGTTGACTGACCGAACCCAAAGGGTGCTCATCAATGGTTCCTCTTCATCCTGGAGAAGAGTGACTAGTGGGGTGCCACAGGGTTCTGTCTTGGGCCCGGTCTTATTCAACATCTTTATCAACGACTTGGATGATGGACTCAAGGGCATCCTGATCAAATCTGCAGATGACACCAAACTGGGAGGGGTGGCTAACACCCCAGAGGACAGGATCACACTTCAAAACGACCTTGACAGATTAGAGAACTGGGCCAAAACAAACAAGATGAATTTTAACAGGGAGAAATGTAAAGTATTGCACTTGGGCAAAAAAAATGAGAGACACAAATACAAGACGGGTGACACCTGGCTTGAGAGCAGTACATGTGAAAAGGATCTAGGAGTCTTGGTTGACCACAAACTTGACATGAGCCAACAGTGTGACGCGGCAGCTAAAAAAGCCAATGCAATTCTGGGCTGCATCAATAGGAGTATAGCATCTAGATCAAGGGAAGTAATAGTGCCACTGTATTCTGCTCTGGTCAGACCTCACCTGGAGTACTGTGTCCAGTTCTGGGCACCACAGTTCAAGAAGGACACTGACAAACTGGAACGTGTTCAGAGGAGGGCAACCAAAATGGTCAAAAGCCTGGAAACGATGCCTTATGAGGAACGGCTAAGGGAGCTGGGCATGTTTAGCCTGGAGAAGAGGAGGTTAAGGGGTGATATGATAGCCATGTTCAAATATATAAAAGGATGTCACATAGAGGAGGGAGAAAGGTTGTTTTCTGCTGCTCCAGAGAAGCGGACACGGAGCAATGGTTCCAAACTACAAGAAAGAAGATTCCACCTAAACATTAGGAAGAACTTCCTGACAGTAAGAGCTGTTCGACAGTGGAATTTGCTGCCAAGGAGTGTGGTGGAGTCTCCTTCTTTGGAGGTCTTTGGTGCTCTGATGGTGTTTCCTGCTTGGCAGGGGGTTGGTCTCGATGGCCCTTGTGGTCTCTTCCAACTCTATGATTCTATGATTCTATGATCTATAGTGCTCCCCAATAGACCATCACTGTGTTGCCTGGCAAGAAGCCAGCTAAAATGCTTGCTGCTAAATTTCAGCTGCAAGCTCAGCCGTTAAAGGTCTGATGCCTTGAATGCAGTCTATAGCATTCAATGATTCTGTACAATGATGGATTAATTTAATCAGACCTGGGCAATTGGCATGTTTGCTTTCTCAGGGCTTTCAGTGACCTGGCTGCAGCCCAGCAGGGCCATGTGAGGCTAGCAGGTTGGGGGGAAAGATCTCGCCCAGCTCAGAGTTCTCATTCCATTATAATTGTAAATCAGAAACTGAGCAATAGAAACGCTTAACAGCACGACTGCATTTTCTAAAAACTCATGATTTAAATATTTATTTTTATATCAGTACTAACATGAGGCAGACTTAAATGAAATCATCAATAAAAAAGTAATAGCGCAGCTCTCTGTGTATGAAGCTATTTATTGTGAAATGTTCGTTTTTTAACATTCTGAACCTCACCTGTCTTCTGTGCACAAAAGGAAGAGGCAGAGGCTACGAATAGAAAGGAGATTGCTCTCAGGGCTTATGTGATCATTCAAAATATAATTTACTGGAGCCATATATATGCCAGAGCCGGAAACGGAGGCTGCAATTCTATATTGCCCCATTGAGTGTGTGTGCATGTAGGCTTTTACTGCAAGTTTCAATTTCTTTATTTCATTCAAAATTCCTTATGCAATAGAAGTGACACCCTGTCAGCATATAACTCCTCCTCGGAGGCCTGCACTAGTAGCAAATTTACTACAGGGCCAATTTTAAGGTGTTACTATTTGTATATAAAGCCCTTAACAGTTTTGGAACCACATCAGTGACAGGATAGCTCAGTTGGTTTGAGTATGGTGCTGATAACATCAAGGTTGCAGACTTGATCCGCATATGGGCTGCATATTCCTGCATTGCAGGGGTTGGACTAGATGACCCTCAGGGTCCCTTCCAACTCTACACTTCTAAGATTCTAAGTTGTGAGATCGCCTAGTCCCATATCCGCCCACTCGACTGCTTCAGTCTGCAGAACTGGCACTGTTGCAGTGCCATATAACACACAATCCATACTTGTAAGACATCAGTCTGTCTCACCCAAACTTTGGAACTCCCTACCTATTGACAGGCGTGTAGAATTTTGACATGTATTTCGGGGGGGGGGGGTTGCGATTACTGATTTTCATTATTTCTGAATGTTTTAAATAGTTGTTTTTAACAGGTTTCCCCTGATACTTTTCTTTTCTTTATTCTTTTTTTTTTTGCAAACCCACTTTGAGCTTTTATTACAATCAAGGGACATATAAATCTTGTGAAATAAACAAACACGTGTCCAGTTCTTTGGAGCAACATTTACATTTCTTTTAAAAAGTAACCATTAGCTCTCAGAGCACAGAATGTCGCTTGGAAGCCACTGTCCCCTTGGATTAGAGTCCCGGGAACAGCTCTGTGACAGCCAGCTACTGTGGAATTGAGTTGTCATATCTGTAGACTTCATCTTCCCACCCCTCCCTGACTGACCATGAAAAAGCTGATGCTATTACACATTCACCGCACTGGCTGGGCCTGAAAGGATGCCAACTCGGTGGGTATCCAGAGGAGAGTTAGATTGATTATAATTGGGCCGGAGAAGATTAAGTTGATTTGACAGGAACATGATCAGGAGGCAGCATGATGAAGAGAGTCTGATTTGATGCAGAAAGGGGGTGGCAGTAGGTCCTAGGGCCCAGTAGGAAAGTATCTCTGCTGCCTAGGGCACGAGATGAGGCAAGAAAAACGAAATCCAGGTAAAAAGGATTCTAAGGCTCTCCGTAGAAAATACTGTTGGAATATACTGACTCAAACTCCATGTTCCTTCCTAAATATTTATCAGTTCTTTGATGCCTCAAACCAATTTACATACATTATTTCAGTAATCCCGCAAGGCAGACCAGTATTATCATTTCAATATTGCATATGGAGGACCTGAAGGATTGTCTAAGCCCACCTTGCAAGATCGGGACTGAAGTAAGATTCTTATTGCCTCACATCTCACTCTCTTAGGAAATTCCATCCTATTCCTCCCCACAAATTAAGAAGCAGTAAATGACCATTTTCTTTCTTGTTTAATGGGTCTGTTTGTCTGTCCTTTGTTAGACTTCTTCCATTCAGGAATAATTGCAAATTTCACTGAATTCTGTCAAAAGGGGAGAGGCAAAGAGTAGTAGCTTTTTATTTTATTTTATTATTTTAAATCAATGGTTATTGTGTAAACTACTTTTTGAGGTCTGGCTGAAAAGAGGTATATAAATACTCTAAATAAATAAATAACATTGAATGAAGTAAGCATGAAGCTTTGCTTTCTGAAACAGATTTTGGACCTGAAGTAAGTCAAACAACCTTCAAAGCACTTCAAAGTCCAGGACCAAACTGGACTGTTTTCCAAGCCATAGTCTGAACTGAATTGGCACAGTCCAAACTCTCAATACCAGTTGCTAGGGAACAAAAACAGGAGAGAGCTATTGCCCTCCTGTCCTGCTTGTGGCTTCCAGTGTGGGAAACGAGATGCTGTGCTAGACAAAGCTTTTGGTCTAATCCAGCACAGCTCTTCTAATGTTCTTGTGTAAAACTCTTTTGAAGGATGCCCATCCACTGCCTTGCCTGAAGAGTTCTAGGCATCAGGCCCAGACCTCCCTTCCACTGCCAGCTTTTAATGATGTGTGTGCGCACACGCGCTGAGGTTTTATGTATTCGTTTTACCATTTAACCTCAGTGCTTCTTCTTTTTTTTATATTTTTTTAAATATTTTTTTATTAACCGGCCAATCAAATCAAATTAAATCACATCACATAAATTCCGAATTACAAAGCTGAATTTTAAATTTTTGTTGGGGGGACCCATATTTCAAGATCCGAAGGGGGATTCTGATCATCTTCTTGCTACTGCGTTAATGTCCAAATCAATCCAAATCAGTCCAAACAGGGTTCATAATTCTATCCAGTCTTATCTTGCTGTTTCCACATCACATCTTGTTCATATATTTTCTCTTTTTTCTTTATGATCTCTTCTGATAGTCTCCTTAAGCTGATAAACACCAATAATAATCCTGTGTGAATTTTTCCGTTCTTCCAATCCTCAAATCGAGATGGTTTCCATATATCCTCGCCTTCATAGATAACAGCGCTCTTTCCATCATTAATTACAGAACTGTCATTCTTAAGTTCCACTGAGGAGTTTCACCCACAATATAAAAACAGCTCTATTTCTCTATTTCTCCTCTTAGACTTAAGTCCTCCGACAGAACTTCCCAATATGGCAACGGCATTTTTAACTGCGTCATTCCAAAGCTCTTATACATTCCACGCTCTTCTTAAAACATGCTTTGGTTCGAAAGTTTATCTCCACACAGCCTTAAATCCACAGCTTAAGTCCTTAAAATGACATTTCTGACTCGTGAGGGGAGGGGATTCTTGTTTAATCACATAAGGAAAGAAATGAAAGTTTTTTCCCCTCCCCCATCAGTCATTTGCCATACCGTGTCTTGGCGTATCTTCTCATGATTTAACCTTGTCTTGTTTTATCAGAGATCTCTTCTGTTAGCAGTCTTTTACTCCCCCTCCTTCCTTGAAATATGTGCATTCCTTCATCCAAATTGTTTCTTTTGAAGTTCTTGCAGCTAGTGGCGTGGATCAGGGACGGCGTCCAGGAGCACCGGAATCCCACAGGAGGGCTTTGTGCCTAGTGCCCCCATCCCCACAAATTCGGGGGTGGTATAGGGCACAGAAGGCAAGGCAGTCCCCCCCACCACCATCCTGGGGGGGGGTAGGGAGGCTAATTACTCCCATCATAGCCTCTAAATTACCTCGTGTGGGTCGGAGAGATGTTATTGTCAGCCATCTTCTGATGCGCCCCCTAGTGGCCCCCCAGTGCTTCTTCTTTTGCAGTTTTGTTTTTTATATAATGTACTTTAATATGGTTGCGATGCCGTTATGATTTGTGTTCTAACCTATCTGTGCAGCCTGTCTGGAAATAGTGGGTCATAAGGGAAAGCAATAAGCACCCCCAATGTACTTCTTTCACTCTGGGTTGACATAACTAAAGCATGGAGCAAGGATAACTAGCCTGTAGCCCTCCCAACTTCCATGGCCAACAGTCAAGGAGAATGGAAGATGTCGTCCAGTAACATCTAGAGGGCCACAAGTCAGCCATCCTTGACATAGAGACTGATACCGTCGTGAAATGTGTTATTGCAGCATATTATAAATGTGGATCATTTCTCTATAAAATTATTATCCCTTATATGTGATTCCTGGACTTGGATGCAACAGGTTAACTTACCATCTATATTTGGCCTTTGTTCTCACTAAGAGCCACGGGGAACGTGGATGTTGAAGGCACTGTTGCAACCCAAAGGGTTCCTGACACCTAGGTTTATCATCATCGCATATTGCCTTTGTCTACAGCCCAGGCGATGGCTCTTATTTTTGAGGACGCTCAAAGAGTTTTGGCTGCCTGGCTGCTGAGGCTTTTTGCCGTTTCCCCGATGAAGAGGTAAGTGGCTAAAGTGCCAACATTAATTACAATGGCGAAGCTGGAAAGGCCCCATCTGGGCTCTGAAGTCTTAATTGCTGATTTCAGTGGAACTGCAAAACACTCGAAGGCAAAGCAGCTGCCCAGCGCGGCAGGAAGGATGCCCGATTAATGTAGAAGGCTACCTCCAGCGGCCTGTGTGTCAGAGTGATAGAAGGCCACACATTGCAACAGCAGCTCACTCAGCAACTGGGGGGCACTGCAAAGTGTGAACGTCAGGCATAGAAATCCCAACGCATCTATGCATATACAACAGTTATGTCCGGAAGTGCAGCAATAGCACGTTGTATGAGCAGCTTAAAGAAAGACAGAGAAATCTCGTAAGGAAGCACAGGAATATTTCAGGCTTGCACAAGCTTGGCAAGTTTTAAACCCATCACTTTTGAGGGTAAACCAAACATAATGTAGGGAGAGCCACAATTAGGACCTCTGGCAGTTTTGGTTTTGTTATTTGGCATGAAGGGAAAGACAAATCGGTTTGTTTTCAGTCGCTTTGGCATAGGATCACTCATCAGCCTGTTTGTATCATTTTACTTTAATTGGCAAATACAAATAAAAATCACAAATATCAGCATGTAAATACATTTAAATGTCTGTATACCCATTTTACTTAAAATGTCCATATACTTTCCTTCATTAGAATTGATATTTCAGGGTGATTTCAGAGAACTGGGATTTCAGAATTTATTTTTAAAAAAATAGTTTCTCTGCATAAAACATATGCTAAGCATACAAACTTGTACTGTAATCGTAAAACAATATTAGAAAGTAATGGCTTCAGTTGGTAAGATATTTAAACAACAAGTTCCATCAAATCTTGCTTTGACATCAGCTGCCAGCTTGCTTCTTGGCCTCTTATGTAGCTGTTTCTCATGTGAATTTCTTTACTTCTGCTGTAGTAAGTATGTAATAATAAGCCTCAAAGGAGGCTTATACACCCCATCAGATCAGTCTAGTAGCTCCAACAGGGACAAAGCACTGCGGCTGGTGGGAGGTGTCTTCCTTGGACATATAGAAAGATATCCCAGTGTGCCATAATCTCCACCCCTCAAGTCATTGGTCTTTTGGACACCAGCTCTCTCCTCCTCACCGTCATCTGAGCACAAGAGTGTCTGAGTTATCATTTTGCTGAATGTTTACTATGCTGATTTGGTAAAACAGCATCCACTGCAGCCTTCTTTTACAGCCTAACTCACTGCAGCGGGAACAAGATGTGGCATGGGCCTTCCACCCAAAAGTGTTTTACAGTGGTTCCTCAGGTTACAAACGCTTCAGGTTACAGACTCCGCTAATCTGGAAGTAGTACTTCAGGTTAAGAACTTTACTTCAGGATGAGAACAGAAATCATGTGGTGGCGGCCCGGCAGCCCCATTAGCTAAAGTGGTACCTCAGGTTAAGAATAGTTTCAGGTTAAGAACGGACCTCCAGAATGAATTAAGTTCTTAACCAGAGGTACCACTGTACTTTGATGTTGAACCAGCAGGAGTAGTATAATAATAATAATAATAATAATAATAATAATAATAATAATAATTTATTTATACCCCACCCATCTGGCTGTGTTTCCCCAGCCACTCTGGGCAGCTCACAACAGAATATTAAAAACACAATAAAACATCAGACATTAAAAACTTCCCTAAACAGGGCTGCCTTCAGATGCCTTCTAAAAGTCAGATAGTTGTTTATTTCCTTGACATCTGATGGGAAGGTGTTCCACAGGGTGGGTGCCCCTACCAAGAAGGCCTTCTGCCTGGTTCCCTGTAACCTCACTTCTCGCAGCGAGGGAACCTCCAGAAGGCCCTCGGAGCTGGACCTCAGTGTCCAGGCTGAATGATGGAGGTAGAGATGCTCCTTCAGGTATAGTACACACAAAAATGTATTCCACTATCAGCCTTAAGATGCTGAGGGATTTAAATTTAAGGTCATGTTTTGAAACCCATATGTGACAAGACCTGCTTGCTGTTGTTCACCACCTTGAATGGCTCACTGGACCAATTTCATGAAGGGCCAGAAGTGTGGGGAGTTTTCCTGACCTTGTGGCCTGTGTGATCTGATACCAATAAGCTTGATCATAATAATGCTGTTCTGTGATGATGCTGGGGAACTGCTGATTCGAATTGTCTGCTTTCAGCATAGCTTTAGTTGTATCTTCATGGCCGTCAAAGAAGATGCAGTCAATCTGACCCTTCTGACAAAGATAATCGAATTCCTGATCCAGGGATTTCATAACTTTCTTGGGCCATCTTGACTTTATTATGATCAACTACAAGTCTCTTGTGTTCTTCAGTGATCCAGCCACCATCCATAAAGGCAGCAGTGGTTATGGCAGTGATGGCATGCAGGCCAACCACTATGTATTTCTAATGTGTTGTACTCTGTCTTTTTATTAGAAGTGGAAAGAGTGTTTGGTTTTCCTAATGTCAATTCATAACTTCCATCGTTTCCATCTTGGGCACCAGCTATTGGTTCTTCATTTTCATCAGCAGAGAAAATTATTTCGTTTGATGGCGTTGAAGCATCCTGCTTACTTCTCTGCTTATATTCAGAAAGTCTTCTCTCGTCTTCTTGCCACTTTGGCTTTTTGACTTGTCTGTTATGCTCAGACACATCTGGCAAGCCAGTCTGATGTGGTCCTTCTCTCTCTGACCTTTAATGAAAGCAAGTTCCTTCACAGGGATCTTCACCTCCTTTGGATATGTACAGTTAACATGAGCTTCCTTTTTGCAGCAATCAGTACGTATAATAAAAAATAAAAAATAATATCAATATGCTATCTAACTGCAAAAACTTGAAAATCATTTATTTTTATTACACTAACAAAAACGTCACCAACATAGTGAGCAAGCTTTTGAGTTTTGCAGAGCTCTTCATCAGGCGGGATGTTAAATGAAGAAAAGTAAATTGGCTTGGTGTATTAAGATAGTAAGACTGCATTGGTCTCAATCCTAAAATGGAGTGCAGGAAGAGGACATAGATTCATCCATGAGTTAGACTCTTCTTGGTTCTATGCAGATTTCAGACTGCATCTAAGGATGCTGAGACGAAGAAAAACACTATGCCAGTTCCCCATTTTTGAAAAAATAAAATCCAGCATTTCTCTAGATTTGTCTTTAGCCTTAAGGTTTTTTGTGGTGGACAGATGCAAGTAAAGATCACAATGGCAATTTTTATTTTAACAAAGCCAGATATTGAATTGTAGGCAGTGCGTACTAGGTAACAAAAAAAAAAAAAGGCAATAGATTGCAAGGAGAACACAAGCAGCATCTAGTGGTCAGACAGGCTTGGCTCAAATGACTATTTCACAGGCACACACAGAATTTCCATTAAGTGAGCACCATAAGGATCTAACCTTGTGAAGCTATCAGAGGGTTTACCAGCTCTGTAGGGGGAAGGGGTGATTGTATTGATGGGTTTGTTTTAAAAGTCTGAATGGTTTTGTAAGGCCTTATCTAGTATAGAAACCCAACAAATGATTGATTATAACAACTACTCCCATTTATTTGTTTAAAATTATATAACTTTGTTGTTATTTTTATTTATAACTGACTTTTTGGTCTAGAGCAGGCATCCCCAAACTCAGCCCTCCAGATGTTTTGGGACTACAACTCCCATCATCCCTAGCTAACAGGACCAGTGGTCAGGGATGATGGGAATTGTAGTCCCAGAACATCTGGAGGGCCGAGTTTGGGGGTGCCTGGTCTAGAGGATTCCTTGTCCAGTGGCTTACAGTAATTTTATTTGATTTTTTAATATTTATTACCTTTATATCTTTATATCTTTATTACCTTTATATCTTTATATCTTTATCTTTATATCTTTATACCTTTATGGGGACGCAGGTGGCGCTGTGGGTTAAAGCCTCAGCGCCTAGGACTTGCTGATTGAAAGGTCGGCGGTTCGAATCCCTGCGGCGGGGTGCGCTCCCGCTGCTCGGTCCCAGCGCCTGCCAACCTAGCAGTTCGAAAGCACCTCCGGGTGCAAGTAGATAAATAGGGACCGCTTACCAGCGGGAAGGTAAACGGCGTTTCCATGTGCGGCTCTGGCTCTGGCCAGAGCAGCGATGTCACGCTGGCCACGTGACCCGGAAGTGTCTCCGGACAGCGCTGGCCCCTGGCCTCTTAAGTGAGATGGGCGCACAACCCCAGAGTCTGTCAAGACTGGCCCGTACGGGCAGGGGTACCTTTACCTTTACCTTACCTTTATATCCCATCTTTCCTTCAAGGAGCTCAAGGTGGCATACATAGTTCTCCTCCCCCTTCCCCATTTTATCCTCACAACAACCCTGTGAGGTTGGTTAGGCCAAGATTGAGTGACTGGCCCAGTGTCACCCAGTTAGTTTCATGGTGGAGTGGGGATTTGAAGTCGCAGGTCCTCATCCAACACTCTAACCACTACACAACACTAGTTTAATATAAAACCTTCGTGGTGGAACAGCTAAGAGAAATAAGGGAGACAAGGGGAAGAATTGCATTAGGCTGGAAATTGCATAACCCGGTGCACTAGCAGAAGACAGCACAAGGAATCCCTCTGGCACAATAGAGATTCTTCCTCTCTTCACCCCCATGCCTTCCCCCAGATCCACTCTGGAGGGTCAGGAGAAACCCCAGAACAGCTCAGGGGGAAGACAAAGGAGATGGTTCCATCCAGCAAGCAGAAATGCTTATGATAATGGAATAATTGTATTAGGATTTCATTGTGGGTCCACTCACGATGTCAAAACCTCTTCTTGTCTGTCTGGTGTTCATTCCTCAGCCACTGCTCTCCTCCTGGGACCCAGGTAAAATTCAGTATAAGAACAATTCCACAATAGGAAAGGAATAAGAAGGGGAAATGAAATGACACACAGACACACATCTACTTAGTTATTTGTTTTGTGGGATTTTAGCATTAGGGGGCTTTCAGTTTAGAAAAAAGGCAACGGGGGAACCATCAATGAATGGACAATTCCACACAGACAAAAGAAAAAGCTTCCTCACACAGTGCATCATTAAACTACGGCATTCACTTCCTCAGGATGTAATGATGGCCACTACCTTGGCTTTCAGTTTTAAAAGAGCATTAGACAAATTCATGGAGGCTACTAATAAAAACTAGCCATGACGGCTAAATTCTGTCGGAAATCAAGCCTTTATCAGGAGAAACTGGCAACTCTCCCAGGCACCCGGCATGATTCCCTGTTGACCTCCCTGGCTGCATTCCCCAGCAAGATCCAGGCTAGGTCGCAATAGGCGATCCTTCTCAGCATGAGAAAAACACACCCCTCTTTCCTGCCCCCCCTGGCAGGGGAAAGAGATAGACAGAAACGTATTTACATGCCTTTATTTCTGTCTTTGCAGCATTACAAAAAACATGACTGCTCTCTTCAAACTCCAGCAGTCTAGTGACAAACACTTCCTGGACAGGAACAAACGGAAGAGCTCATATTACACTCTGAGCTAATTCCGGTGCTTCGCAGTGTGAAAAGACTGTCCCTCTGTTTCCCACGGACAGTCCCAACATTCCCATCATGTTTACTTTTCAAGCTATCACTTTGCAGCTGCATTGCATCCATATCGTAACAAATTCTACCTCTGTTATTGCTGGAAATCACAAGTGGGGAGAGTCCTGTTGTGCTCATGTCCTCCTTGCAGGCTTCCCATAGACATCTGTTTGGCCACTGTAAGGAAAGGATTCTGGACTAGATGGGCCACTGGCTTGACACAGCAGTGCTCTTCGTATGTCCTTACTCACTTGCTAAGTGAAAACACAAGGCTGTGTAGAAAAATTGTAGCATAATATATTATAAGAAGTTTTTAACATCAATGTATTGAAGCCAAGTTATATGCAAGATATTACTTATTGGAGATTACTAATGAAGGGATTACTAAAGGAAGAGATTACTAATAACAGTTAAAAAAAACTTTTGAAACCATGATCCAGAAAGTGTTTGATATTTCTCATGAAATTTGGGAGGAAAAATATCAATGTTCAAAACAAGAATCCACTTTCTAGCTAAGGTTGTCTTGGCTCCAGGTGGACCTCAGACCCTGAGGGACCAGGCATTGGCTTTATGATGGACTTATCAGCTGACTCTACCATTTATGATGGAATCAGGTTTTCCCAAGGAGTGCTATTATGTGCTTTGGCATTCCTGCGCTGGTAACCTGTGTAAACAGTGGCAAGGTTGCTTCCCAAAATAAGTCCAAGTACTTGGACTCCTACAGTGGGTTATTAAGGGCAATGTGGCCCAAGGAGAGGATTCTGCAAGAACCAGATGACAGATGCTGTAGCTTACTAAATTATACACACTCTTCCTGTTCCAGTGAACTAATTAGATCTTCAATTGGGAGACAGTTTGTCTTCATTTAAGAGGCTCTTATTCCTTCATTTAGAGGCAGATATCAAAGACACGGAGGGGGCCCCATTCAGCGTTTGGAGGATATGTGAGCTGCCAACTTTTCTTAGATTACTGCCTGGATGAGTTTTCAGGGCCACGGTGTTCTCATCCTGACACTTGTGTGCCACATGCTAGCAACAAGATGGCAGAAGTCTAAATTAGGACTCAATGAAGCAGCATTAGAAAGGATTGATTAAGAGTCATCATTAGTTGGAGAGCACTAATCTGAGATGTACATGTGGCAGTCCTGGCTGAAAATGGGGTACCTGGAGGACAGGGCGACATCATTAGCCCAGAGCTGCTCAGAACCTAACTAGGTAAGATGAATTTGGGACAGCTCTGTGACATGTTAAAGTGGCCTTTCATTAGGCATTATAATTTACAATGCCCTTCTGGGTCACTTTGGCTTAATTTCTTACTTACATAGTTCCCATAAGGGATCATAGCCAAGCACTTTGATTTAAGAGACTGGGCAATAAAACTGTCCGGAGAGGCTTATACATTTTATACAGCCTCATAAAAATGATACATAATTATGCCAAAGTATAAGAGGAAAAAGCAAATGAAAATTAAAGCCAACCATAAATAACAAAGGTGTTTGCTGCTCCTTGATATATGTGGCATCGCAACATGCTTGAGTAGCACAAGTGAAGAGAAAGCTGCATTGACATGGGGGAAATATATTCCAAAGTAAAGAGCTATGACTTTTAATGAGTGCTGGAAAGTTAAAAGAAATCAGGGGGTGGAGGGCGGGGAGAAGAAATGACAAGGCAATACAAAGCTGGGAATGTTTACCCCGATTTACCCATATGAATTGTAAGGACCTCCGGCAGGGTCTTGGCCCCTTGCACTAACGCTACATTGCTAGCACTAGAAAATCAATAAATGATCATATAATACAAAGCTGGCAATATTTCCCCACAAAGTTAGCTTGGATCATTAAATATTCATCTTCAAATTATTTCCAGCTTCTTTTGAAGCAAGAGATCATTACACAAAGCAAGGAGAATAAAAACAGGATAGGACAAAGTGATAGCAAAAATTATCCAGTTCTGTCAGCAGCAGCAGCTCCCTTCAAGCAAAGCGCAAATCAGATTTAACTTCTCCTTGCTTCTTCTTGCAGTCCACCAAACCACAGTTTCTGTTCTCTAGCCCAAACAAAAATTCTAAGCACAACTCTGTAGCCTTGTTCAGACAGTACAATAAGCAATAGTTTAGCTTTCTAGGAACAAGTTTCCTTGGCTCTTGGGTTCATCTCTCCTTTTCCTCAAGTGTGGTCAAACGGAAAGAGGTGGAAAACATCCACTTCCTGGTTTAAGCTAACTACAGTTCTATAGCCAAACCAAGAACTGTGGTTAGTTGCAACACTGTGATTTCTTGAAACAAGGATTGGATTGGAAACCACAGGATGATAATGGCTTGTTTAAACCATGGTCACCAACTTGATAATGGCAGGTATAAGTGCCTGCAGGGTTCCTTCCATCTACAGAAGATAGCTTTGAAGAGCCTTTTGTTGACTAAACTAGAAGGTTAATTCTTGCCTCCACACTCTCCAGGAAGATCACCCTCCCCCCACAATATCAAGTTTGAAAAAAAGTTAAAGCACTTCTTTCAAGCCTAGTTTCTAGCAAGGGAGAGTGTGTGTGGCCATCCAAGTGTGTTGTTGCTGCCTATGCATGGTGCTCTTTATAGTTTCTCTTGTTTGAAAATGCAGTCAGAGGTCCAAAATATTTGATGATTCCTGGTTTAAACTAACCAGTGTGGCCTGGCTCAGAAATAACAGCAAACTGTGGCTTGCTTGAACTAGGAAGCAGATGGTTCCAATCTCCTCCTTCTAGCTATATCAGAAGAGGGTAGGGGGAAAACTGATTAGTTGACAACTCAAGAGAGTTGCTATGATTAAATTGGCACAGGATGTTGGACATAATATTATGTTTGCTGACTGGGAACAGTTATGGACCACCGGTATGAAATTTACGGCATGTAATGCCTTAAGAGAGAATATTATGAAAATGATTTATAGGTGGTACATGACCCCAGTCAAGCTCGCAAAAATTTATCACTTGCCCGATAATAAATGTTGGAAGTGTAAAGAGACTGAAGGTACATTCTTTCACCTTTGGTGGACGTGCCCAAAGATTAAGGCTTTCTGGAAAATGATCTATAATGAACTGAAAAAGGCATTTAAATATACCAGAGGCCCTTCTTTTGGGCATGGTCGGCCAATTGGTGTCAAAGAAAGATAGAACTTTTTTTATGTATGCAACAACAGCAGCAAGAATACTCATCGCTAAGTATTGGAAGACACAAGATTTACCCACTCTGGAGGAATGGCAGATGAAGGTGATAGACTATATGGGACTAGCAGAAATGACCGGCAGAATCCGAGACCAGGGAAAAGAATTGGCGGAAGAAGACTGGAAGAAATTTAAAGACTATCTACAGCAGCATTGTAAAATCAATGGACATTAGAGGGATGTTGGATAGAAATTAAGTGGTTACCAGCTGTAATATAAAGGTTGAGTAATAAGTTATAATAAGTTATAATAAGTTACAATAAGGATTTGCTGAGTTAAGAATTTGAACTGGAATACAAAAGGGGAAGGTGAGAGGAGGTCTGGGAAACAAGTTGATGGAAATAAGAAATGGAAATTATATTTGTTTTAATTGTTTTTTAATTTTGTATTTTTGTATTTTTGTCATTTTTTGTGTAATTTTGTTTTTTGTTTGTTTTTTGTATTAATTTGGAAACTTTAATAAATATTTATTAAAAAAAAGAAAACTCAAGAGAGCTTATTCCATTAGAGCAAGTGGCCCATATCGCTGCCTTAAATACAGATCTTCCTTCTCCAGGCCCACCTTTGCAGTCCAGAGTTAAAGTAATACACAATCTTTACTATGCAAAAATTACACAATTACCTCTTTCTCTCCCACTCTTCAAACATTCTTTGCAAACTAATCCTAAGGCTCAAGTAGTAAAAAGAAGCAATATATTTTTATCAGGAGTGCTGGGATAGTGCTAAAAAGAACTGTGGCATTATAAAAGCTCCCTCCCACCAGTATTGAGGATTCATTAAACTAGGAAGAAATAAGGACTTCACACATTTCTTTGAGTATTGATACTGGGAGGGCAAGCTCAGCAGATACTTTTAAGTACATTTGAAAGTCAATAGGGATACAAAATATCTCTCTGTGTGTGCGTGTATGTGTGTGTGCGTGCGCGAGCGCACGCGCGCATTTGGTTCTTTCTTCCTGTTATCCCGAGAGAGCAGATTGTCCAAGTTTATTTCTAGTGGAGTCCATTTTGGATATGGTATTGATGACTTTGAATGAATACTCTAGATCTGCTGCAATGTTGTGAAAGTGTGGGTAGCTGCAGACCTCACAGGTGGAGAAATGTGTGACTTAGAGGGAAATGGTGTAAAGAAAAACCAGGCTAACAACATTACATAAATTATAACAGCCAACCAACCACCTAGTTGAGGCTCTTTCAAACCCAAAGAGTGCTCACTAATGGTTCCTTCTCATCTTGGGGGGAAATGACAAGTGGGGTGCTGTCATGGGTTCTGTCCTGGGCCCGTTGTACAACATCTTTATAAATGACTTGAATGAAGGGGGTGCTCATCCAATTTGCCAGTGACACCAAACTGGGAGGGGTAGCCAATGCTGCAGAAGACAGAATCAGGATTCAAGGTGACCTTAAAAGAATGGAGGACTGGGCCAAAACTAAAAGAAGAAGAAGAATTTTAATAGGGCCAAATGACATGAACAGCCTAATCAGGGGCTGGACTTTCAAACGTGTATCAGCAAACCACATCTACCCTTCTGATGGCAGGAGCTAGAATTAATCTAGATTAAAAGTAGCATGTTGAGGCTGAACATGAACAAATCTGGATTGAGGAAAAACTACATTTTTGTGCTATAAACTGGTTAATGTGTACACAGCCAGTGCTCCTTTGTATTTACAAGTCCTGGATGGGAGTTCTTCTTCAGACAATTTTCAACCCTCAGACTTATATTGCAAAAACACATTCTGTCTTCATGTCCTCCCTAGCATACAATCAAACCTTTACAGCCAAGAGGAAAATTTATACCTCCCAGAGAGGTATGCTGTGCAACCAATTTGTTAATCAAGGCTTTTTCTCATAAGCATTTGTCTTTGATATTTTGCATCCGCTCATTCAGTTATTCTGTTTTCAGCATTCTCATTTTTATTCAGTGTTCTCAGAAGGCTATCTTCTTAGGAGAACATAGTAATAAAATATTATTTAATGGCTATAAAATCCTCCATGTTCCTACTCCTTTTGATTGCCGTCACCTCTCATTTATCTAATTCTACCACCTCCGCATTTATAATGGAACTAGAGACAAGACAACACTCAAGGGTGGGTTGGGAAGGTTACATAATGGGCCTAAAACAAAAGTTGTGTGCGAAATTTCAAATATGTAACTCGGTGCAACTAGTTGCAAATGGTGCTGGCCCTAATGATCTAGATATATTGCAGCATTTGTTAGCTGACAAGCAATAGTGTTTAGTACTTGACAGAAGGGATTGCTGATATACTATTGCCTATAAACAGGGCCTTTCAAACTCTCTACCTTCAAGGAACACTTTCCACACCAATGGCTGACAAATAACTTGTATGTCTGCCACACAGACCCCCCTGCAGATAGGAAGCTGCTCTAGACCAAATCTAAGCATTGGTCCATCTAGCTCAGTACTACTCACACTGATCTTTCTCTGATCTACCTGGGAAAGGTAGTATGACAAGGCTGTATATTGTCTCCCTGTTTATTTAACTTATATACAGAATTCATCATGTGAAAGGTTGGGCTGGATGAATCCCAAGCCAGGAATTAAGATTGCTGGAAGAAATATCAATAACCTCAGATATGCAGATGACACAACCTTGATGGCAGAAAGTGAGGAGGAATTAAAGACCTCTTCATAAGGGTGAAAGAGAAGAGCACAAAATATGGTCTGAAGCTCAACATAAAAAAACCACGAAGATCATGGCCACTGGGGCCAGCACCTCCTGGCAAATAGAAGGGGAAGAAATGGAGGCAGTGAGAGATTTTACTTTCTTGGGCTCCATGATCACTGCAGATGGTAACAGCAGTCACGAAATTAAAAGACGCCTGCTTCTTGGGAGAAAAGCAATGACAAACCTAGACAGCCTCTTAAAAAGCAGAGTCATCACCTTGCCAACAAAGGTCCGTATAGTAAAAGCTATGGTTTTCCCAGTAGTGATGTATGGAAGTGAGAGCTGGACCATAAAGAAGGCTGATCGCCAAAGAATTGATGCTTTTGAATTATGGTGCTGGAGGAGACTCTTGAGAGTCCCATGGACTGCAAGAAGATCAAACGTATCCATTCTGAAGGAAATCAGCCCTGAGTGCTCACTAGAAGGACAGATCGTGAAGCTGAGGCTCCAATACTTTGGCCACCTCATGAGAAGAGAAGACTCCCTGGAAAAGACCCTGATGGGAAAGATTGAGAGCACAAGGAGAATGGGATGACAGAGGGTGAGATGGTTGGACAGTGTTTTCGAAGCTACCAGCATGAGTTTGTCCAAACTGCGGGAGGCAGTGGAAGACAGGAGTGCTTGGCGTGCTCTGGTCCATGAGGTCATAAAGAGTCGGACAGGACTAAACGACTAAACAACAACAAAACCAAGGATTGAACATGGGAAATTTTGTATGCAAAGCATGCGCTCTACCGCTGAGCTGCTGCCACTTGCCCTCTGCACATTGCAGAGGATTCCGGGGCAGGTTCCAGAATGCACATCACTCCCTGTTAGGTAATATTAAACCTCACCACTGCAACTTGAGGTTGGCTGTGCGTTGCAGAGAAAAACCAATGGCAATCGGCAAATGGTATCTTAGTTATTGTTTTTGCTGAAGAACGATAAGCTTCAAAAGAACAAAGGACTACCAGAAGAATCATTTTGAAACCACTTTGTATATTGCATTTGATAAGAACTTTAGTTAACATAAGATAGTATTTGATAGCTGAAATGTAGAGATATTTTATCCAATTGCATTTGATTGATAATATGCAATGTATTTCATTTCTGGCTGCATTTGAAAGAAAATGTGCGATGCAACATATAAAGTTGCCTTACAGCAGATAAGACTATTCCTCCACCCAGTCTGGTATTGTCTCTTTTTGCTGTCTGAGGCAGACCTGCAAATGCTGCATTGATGCCAGTAAAAGTGCATAGAACCGACCTGATGCCAGTCATGTTTTTAGCACCTGGAGAATCCAAGCATGTAGTTTTATCGTCATGGCACTAGTTCTCTGGAATTCCTTCCCCTAGAAGTGAAGCAAGTCCCAATATTATTACGTCTTTGGCCTTCGTTGGAAACTTCTGTTTTTCCCAAAGCCTTGCCAAATTAGTCCATTTTATTTCCGCAGCTTTTAGAGTAATTCTTGTTGACACATGTTCTTAGCATTTTTGTGATTATGTTTTATATCCTGTTTTTGTACACCACACTCACATAATTCTTTGAATGTAGACCCATTTATAAAAACTGAAATGAAAAGAAATAATATAAAATCCCACAAGCACTTCTCCCACACCCGGCACCAAAAATACAACAACAATAAATAAAAGAACAGTTTGCTGCCTGTTCATGACCCTCCCAACCAGCTGTCTGAGGCAGACACCTCACTTTGCCTAATAATAGGGTCGGTCCTACCAGGCTTCTCGATCAGAGGTTTGTCACATCATCTGCCATCTCATTTTCAACTGGAGATGTCGGGAGTTGAACCAGGGAAGTTAGACCTGCCACCAAGCAACCAAAGCAGACACTCTGTCTCTGAGCTACAGCTCCTCCCCTGGTCAACCTGTCAAGGACACATTACCATTCTTATGAGATTAATGAGATGCACAGTTGAGACCTTCTCAGATCAGAATAACTAAAAGTCACGAATAATTCTAAAGCACTTGAATTTTGAGAATAAAATCTTCCCATTCAAAATGCAAGTTCAAATTTTGCCTGGAACATTTTCATTAAAACAACAACAACAACTGAATTGTGACACTTGAATATTCACCAAATTTCCAAATATTTGTAAATATCTATTGCTAACTATCTGAATGGAGCATACAAGGGTCTCACTGTGATCCAGCCTTCCAAACTGGGCAAGACTTCCCTAGTTACAACCCAGAGCAACACATTATTTAAATTCTTCAGTGTGGCAGAAGATGAGACATTCGTGGCTTCTCCCACCTCCCCAGGTACTTGTCACCTGCCCTCTCCTGTCTACTGTAATGAGCAGAACTCTAGATGTGCTGGACATCAGGTGGGAGATGGCAGACAGCAGACAGATGTGGGGAATGAAGGGTGGGAGCAGCTATAGATGCCTTGACTTTTGCCTCATCGGGGAATTTTACAGTGCAGTTCTCTGGGTTGCAACCTGGCAACCATAATCCCACCACAACAACAGGAGAGGAGTAGACTCCCTTTCCTGAGTTCTCTCAGTTACTTTTAATAAACACTTCAAAAAGAACACATCTAGCAAACGTTGCTTCCCGCTCATAGTATCTGTGAGTCAGGGTTTTGCTTTAGTCATGACATTTAAATCACAAGCAGCCCTCTAGCAAAGTTGCTTGAGTTGTGTACTATGAGTAAATAACCTTTTAGCATAAACTGAAGCACTATTTCATGAACACGAGTCCTTCTGCAGCAAAATTTTATCCATTGTTTCCTGAAACAAGAGAGAGTTGGCTGCTGTAGGAAAAACACTTTTCGGAGCAGCTAGATTTCAAGCAAAGAAGCAAATGGTTTAGCCGGAGTGAAAGAGTTGCCCCAGCAGTTATCATAATATGAATCCCAAACCATATCCCACAATTCCCATGGTTTATTCTGGAAGTTGAACCCATCTATTAACTATAGCTGTTTCTCACAATATGTGGCAATAATTTGAGCTTTTTGAGCCATGATATTCAAGGTTCAGTAAAGACTTACGGCGTTACTCTTTAGCAAGGCTAGAGAAATAGATGATGATGTTGGATTCCAACTCCCATTGATGGCAAATAAACTGTGATGCTATGAATTATAGCCCAAGAACTTCTGGAGGGCCATAGGTTCTCCACCTGTGGATTGCCAAGACAGAACTACCTATGCCTCCCTGAGGTAAGCTGTCTCAACCTGCCTAATGGTAGGACTGGGATTGAGTTGCTATTATGGCAGGTCACTTGGAGACCTGCCCACCACAGCAAGTGAGAGAGCTTTGTGTCCTCCTTAGATGAAACCATTAAAAGTTATAGCTAGAAATATGGAAATTATAGAAATGTGTCTTGTTCCATGAAGCCACTTAGATGTTAATCCATCCTGATCACGGGGCCCCCATGTGGAACAGCCATTTGACTTGCTTCCCTCCCATGCTGCTTAACTGAAGTGTGTACAGGGCCTTGAGTGACATTTAGTGTTAGTCTAGTAAAAAACACAAAGGCGCTCTGGAGAAGAAATCTCCTGCACACCACAGGTATATGCAATCTGCTTCCTCTAAGCATCAAGTCCTCGGCAGTCCTGGAATTATCTGGAGGGATATCTCATGAATGATAGATGCTCAACCTTTCTGATTTCAATTAGTGCTCCAGGGCTCACCGGGCCTTCAGAAGAGGTACAGTTTGTAGCCTGACAGTTCTATTTTCCTCATGGAATGAAGCATGGATTTCTCTTTGGGGATGTGGGAGGAACTGACCAGGCAACTGGACCTGGCAACCTAGTTGTGACAAACTAGGTCTAAGAAATGAACACTTTGCTTCACAAGTGTTTTCTTTAAAGAGAGAGAGAGAGAGAAATATGATGCTGATTTGCATAAGAATTGCATATGCTAATTTGAATTGATGCAAATTTAGACATGATTGCTATAATTTAAGTAGAACAACAATACATCTTACTATAGTGGATTTGTTAGCAAATTCAAACCATACAAATATACTAGGAGTTGTTAGGAGATCCCTCACAGAGCTAGTTCCCAGCACCCTTAAAATACTGTGGTTCCCAGGATTCTTGGGGGGGAAGCCATGACTGTTAACATGGTACAGTCATACCTTGGTTGTTGAACTTAATCCACTCCAGGAGTCCGTTTGTCTCCCGGAACCATTCGCCGTTTGAAAATCAGGGTGCGGCTTCTGGTTGGCTGCAGGAGCTTCCTGCACTCAATCAGAAGCCACGTCAGATGTTCGGCTTCCAAAAAACATTTGAAAACTGGAACACTGACCTCCGGGTTTTTGGCCTTCAGTCGCCAAAACATACGAGTATTCTCGAGAACCAAGATACGACTGTATTGTGAATAGGGCCTCTAACCAGATGCTAACCCAACTTCAAGCCCTCTCCTGCTTGAAGTAATAGTAGTATTAATACTGCTCCATCCCAGCCTTCACATCCAGTTGCCTGCATAATGCACAATTCATTCAACACATAAGATTTACCTGGTTTTTCACACCCACATAAAAGAGTTGACCTTTGCCTGACTGAGCAACTACACTGCTTCACAAAATAGAAAACCTTGGGAGCAGGAGGGCTACAATTAAACACTGAAACCCATAACTAAGGGGATGTCAGAGATATTGGACCAAGAGGGGCCATGTGGCAGGTTCTTTTGCATTCAAGCCCTCCATGAATATCCCACATGTATGGTGTTTAGGCTGTTTAGCAAAGATATCCGAAAATTGCTTTCCATTAATCAAAGTTCCAGCAGCTCAAAGAGCTCAATTTCCAGGAGCTGCTGCCTCGGCTGTTCAAACAAAGCGGAAGAGATTAGAAAAAAACAATTCTCACTCATAGCCACTGTTTCATATTTTAGGAGAATGAATTTCACCACATTAGCCAGCCAGCCTTTAAATACACCTCTCAAAGACTAATGGACATGGGCTGCTTGCTAACTGGGATTATTTGAAGTGTTTGGTTTGAACCAAAGGACAAAATTTAAGCAAAGAAAGGAGTGTGTACCTTTTTTGATACTGAATTTCACCAAGTGCAACCCCAAGAGTGTGATAAAAGAAGTCAAGACCTGCCAAGAGTGGTGGGGCTCAGAGGCAAGGAAGGCAATCTGGGAGCAAAGCTTTTTCTGCCACTGCATATTGTAGAGGATTCTGGGGCACATGTTGCGCTCAAGGAGAGTCTTGGCCAGGGCCTGTTGGACATCGCTGGTGTGAAGAGAGAGCATGCTTGCAGCACTTCAGTAGCAATGGGCAAGCTGTGTGCCAGGAAAGTTGGTTCCCCTTTACTGATCTTCTCAGTAAGAAAACTGCAAGTCTTCCGATGAACCGTATGGTTTCCAGAAACCACTGCCATTGTGGCTTTTTCTGCAGCAAATGCAAAATGGTGGCACTTCCCTCGAAGAAATGCTTTTGCTGCAGTGATGCTGTACAGACATTATTTTCCAGTGCAGGATAAAAATGTGTCTATTTTTCCACGAGGATGCCTTTTGTTATAGCAAGCGCTGAATGAAATAGGGTGGTGCAAGTGTCATTGGATGGTGTCTGTGACGTTAATGGGATCCTCATAACAGAGGGTCCTGGTTGCGCGCGGGAACCAAGAGCTCACCTGATAGGGTTAAAATGGGGGGAAAGGAGCAATAAGTCCTGGCCATTCCCCTGGGATCACACCAGGCGATTTTAGCCAATAGCCAGTGGGTGGCGTGATCCCAGGGGCTTTAAAAACAGCGGTGTGGTCAAGGAGAGGCACTTGCTTCACACTGTTGAACACCTGTCCACCCTCCCTAGTTTAGTTAGAGTCTCCTGGCCTTGCTTTGGTTTGGGTCGCCTGTTTTGGAACAGGGGCTGGGTAGGAATTTTTCCATTTGGGAGATTGGCTTTAGGCATTTGGTTTTCACCTACCCCTTAGCAAATCGTCACAACTTGTAAGGTGGCGGTTAGGCATTGGCTCAGTTGGATTGTGGGGAGGGGAGGTGCGGCCATCACCTGCCCCTCGAGGAACTGGGTATTCCGTTAAAGGAATCTGGGGGTCCTGGATCTCGTCCGAAGTCCGCTTGAGGGCCATGCCAGGACCACAGGATTTTTATTTGAAGCCATGCGCTGCCCCTTCCAATATACCCCTCTCTATTTCACATCAACCTTGATTTCTTCTTAGAACAAGCAGAAGAAGAAAAATGTCCTGTAGCAAGATGCCTTTAATCCACTACATTCGATGCGGCACCAGGCTGCCATACTACAAGTACTACTGTGAATGTAGCACAAAGAATGAAACCTATAATTTTTATATTTTGAAAAGTGTCCTAAAATTCTTAAGTATAAATGTTAGAGGAGGAAAGATGAGGTCTTAAAAAATGAAGCCACTATGCACTCACCAGGCTCTGCAAGGTCATCCATCACAGCCTGGTCCCACTTAAAAGCAGATGCCTGCAGTTCTGGTGCTGCCCTTTTGGCTTGAAGTCCACAAGGCTGCCTCGCTTACTGATAATTCTTGACAAGGGCCTGGTCCTGCTGTTCTCGTAGGTTCAGCCTGTCACGGCTAAAATGGCCGCTGTTTCTTTAATGCAAATAAAGCTGGGTCAGCATGACTCAGCGGCCTGCACCAAGTTGTATATATAGAGTGAGAAATGTTAGTTTGCTGAGGCTGGTGTTTGGGTTGGTTGGTTGGTTGGTTGGTTGGTGGGTGGGTGGGTGGGTGGGTGGGTGCTGGTGTGTATAGTTGTTCAGTCATGTTTTGCACAAAGACTTTTAAGAATAAAACTCTGCAAGGATATTCTCGTGGACTCTTTTTGTGTCGACAAGGAGACTGAGGAGACAAAGGGAGGTCAGAACCCTTTCCTTCTTTTTTTGCTTTTTACAAACACTGCCAGGTTATGGGCCCAGTGTTTCTGAGCATGTGCAGAGTGCAAAACGACTGACAGTATCTCAGCAGGGAGCTGGTGAGTCCTGGTGGTGTATGGAGCCAGTGGCTGTGCGTTGGAGCACTTGGTGGCAAGCTGTAACTGTCTGCAGTGACGCTGGAGCAGCTAGGATCTGAGGATCAGGAAAGCACTCAGCGTCGGCTACTGGAACAGTTTGAACTGCTAGAGGACCACAGTAGGCGACTCACAGAGCGGCTACACCAGTTGCAGAGCCGGGTGGGACCTGAGGGTCAACAGAGGCAGCAGCTAGAAGCCGGTGAGTGCCAGCCAGGACTGTCCAGTCGGACTCTAAAGAGAGAGTCAGGAGAGATTTCTGGAGGCCCCACAGAAGGGGCTCAGCAAGCACCAGCAGAGATGGCAGATTTCCAGTCTTCCCAAGTTGTAAATATTGGGGGAGGCATCCCTTTTTAACTTCTCTCAGAAAGAAACTGGCTGAGTTGGTCAATTAAAATGCAGCAGTTGTTAAGGAGAGATGGACTATGGGACTGTGTTGAAACTGAGGTTTTGAAACGGGACTCTGCTGAGAAAAAACGGCTGGATGAAAGGGCTCGTGCCCAAATTATGCTGTATTTGAGCAACTCTCAGTTATTGCATGTAGCAAATGCCAGCACAGCGTTTGAGTGCTGGAATTTATTAAGGGCAATGCATGTCAGAGAAACTGCTGGAACTATAATTTCTCTGACCAGAAGGCTGTTCAGGACTGTTATGAAAGAAGGTGAGAGTTTGGCAACTCATCTTCAAACGCTGAAATCTCTGTTTCTTCAACTACAGCAGAGAGGTAAGCGTTATGATGACACTGACCAAACCTACATTATCCTTTCAAGTTTGCCTGAAAGCTGGTTGCCTGTGGTTAACAGCATGGAGAGTATGCGCCCCCGAGATCTGACCCTTGAGTATGTGGTTGGAAGATTGACCGAAGAAGCAGAAAGAAGGTCAGATAGACAGGCTGAACTCCAAGAGCGGAGGAGTTACAGCCGAGGGGGCCAGCAGCAGAATCTGCCAATGGAGCAACGTCAAGGTTTGGACTTGGCCATGGCGGTGAGGAGGTGCTATAGATGCAACCAACCCGGGCATCTCCAACTTCAATGCAGGGTGAGACTTCCACAAGACGACGTGGAGCAGAGACAGCAATCGACGCAGAAACATAAGCAGAAGGGGTTCTCTTCAGGGAAGAAGAACACGCGTTCTGCTCAGTTTGTTTCTGCATTTTCTCGAGAGGAAAGGAAGATACCTCGAGGAACATGGTTGCTGGACTCTGGGAGCAGCAGGATTATCTGCAACAGTCGGGAGGACTTTAAGACCCTGGGGAAGCCAGCCAATGGAAAAGACTCACTCTATCTTGCTGATGGTCGTAGAAGCAAGATTGACGGCCAGGGAACATGTTTCCTACAGTGCTTGAACACTACTCTACCAGACACTCTGTTTGTCAGCAGTTTGGACTATTGTTTACTGTCTGTAAGCTGTTTGATTAATGCAGGGTATAGTGTTAAGTTCACACAGGATGGCTGTCTGATAAAGAATGGAACTCAGGTATGTGGCCATGCAAAGTTGGAAAATGGGTTATATGTAATGCAGGACAAGCCTGTTAAAGCAGCCCAGGTGGTTCAGGATAATTTGCCAGTTCATAAGGGGTGTGTACATGAACTGCACAGAAAACTGGGTCACGCCAATTTCCGTGTGCTTTCAGAGATGCAAAAGGTGTGCAAGAACCTAAAAGTAAATAGCTGTAACTGTTTCCTAGATTGCAATGTATGTAAAATGGCCAAATCTAAGAGGAAGCCTGTGGCTTCTAAAAGTGACAGAGTATCTAAAGAGGTTTTAGAACTTGTCCATTGTGGCGTGATAGGCCCTTTTCCGCAGAAGACTGAAGCCAGATATGCTTTTCTGGTAATTGATGATAAATCACATTTCAGTTGCTTGTTTTTGTTAAAGCAGAAATCTAAGTGTTTCCCCACATTCAGAGAATGGGTTGCCCAAGCTGAAAAGCTATTCGCTCGGCCTGTTGTGCAGCTGCAAACAGATAGGGGCGGAGAATTTCTGAACAAACAATTTGGGGCATGGTTGCGACCTAAGGGGATCACTCACCGTTTGACTAACCCTTATAGCCCTGCTGAAAATGGTCTGTGTGAAAGACGTGGGGCTGTAATACAGTCAGTAAAGGACTGCCTGCTAGTGGATGCAGGATTGGGTCACAACCATAGGCTGTGGGGCGAGGCTTTTCTGACAGCGAACTTTTTGATTAACAGAACCTGGTCTAGCTCTATAAAAGATATTCCATATTGTGTGTTGTTTGGGAAAGAACCAGAGTGGAAAATGCTCCATAACTGGGGTTCTTGGGCACATGTAAATATCCCCAAAGCTCAGTGCCAGAAAGGGGGCGCTAGAGCGCAGAAACTGTGGTTTGTGGGATATCAGTCCTATGGCAAAGGGTGGCATATCAATTTACGCCCAGGACGAGTGGTTCTGTCACGAAGTGCAGACTTCGCTGACCAGGACAGATGGACTGCGATCCATGCCAACCCAGATTGCCTACTGCCCCTGCAAGTAAGAGAAGAGGCTTCTTCTCAGCCATTGGCAACACAGGAGCAGGATGAGGAGGAGGCACAGATTTCCCCAAAAGATGTGGCAATAGATAATACTTCTCTAGAGGAAGAGGAAGAAGAGCCAGAGATAAGGGGGGAAGAAGTAGTAGTTGTGCCTAGGCGCTCCCAGCGTTCAAACAAGGGTGTACCTCAACGTTTGACCCTAGGAGGAGTGAGAGTATGCAATATGAGTTGTGTGGAACCACAAAGTTATAATGAAGTCTTAGACTTACTCCATGGGGAACGTGCTTTGTGGGAACAAGCCATGAAAGAAGAAATGGACTCTTTTAAACGTAACAAAGTGTTTGAGGTCATAATGCCGCCACCTGGTGGCAGAGTGGTGTCATGCAAGTGGGTTTACAAAAGGAAAACCCTTGCATCTGGGGAACCACGTTTTCGAGCCAGATTAGTAGCCAGAGGGTTCACTCAGATTAAAGGGGAGAGTTATGATGAAGTGTTTTCTCCCACTGTAAAGAGTGAAACTTTTCGTTTAATGCTTTCCATTGCTGCTGTAAGACAACTAGAAGTGCACCATTTTGATGTTGATGCTGCATATCTGCATGCAAATTTAGATCATGAAGTGTTAATGAGACAACCCCCTGGGTTTGAAGAAGGGAATGGTGCAGTCTGGCATTTGAAAAAAGCTGTTTACGGTCTCAAACAAAGTGGCAGGGAGTTCCACAGATGAGATCCAGAAGCTCACAAGTCACCTGGAAAAGAGGTTTAAGCTTAAAGTCTTAGGGCCTGTAAGCAATTATTTGGGAGTAGAAGTAAGGCAGGAAGCAGATGGAAGCTTCCTATTGAGTCAGAAAGAGAAAATTCTTCATTTGATAGAGCAGTTTGGCATGGAAAACTGCAAGCCAGTTCAGACTCCCATGACACCAGATTTCCCAAAGACAGTGTGTGATGATGAATTTGATCAGCCTGAGTTGTATCACTCAAAAATAGGATCACTGTTGTATTTAAGCCAGTGGTCAAGGCCAGACATTGCATGTGCTACAAATGTTCTGAGCCAACGTGTATCTAAACCCAGTACTGCTGATTGGTGTGCTTTGAAAAGGCTTATCAGATATCTAAAGGGGACATTAAATGTATGTTTAAAGATATCTAGTACACAAGATGAAAAACTAGAAGTATTTGTTGATGCGGACTGGGGAAGCTGTGTAGCTACTAGAAAATCTACAGGTGGAATGGTTATGACGTTTGCCAATTCCATAATTGGATGGAGGTCAAAGAAACAAGGATTTGTTGCCACCTCATCCTGTGAGGCAGAATATGGGAGCCTATCGCTAGCATGCAACGAAATCATGTGGTTTATACAGATACTAAAAGATCTAGATTGTAAAGTTGATTTGCCTATCCAAGTGTATGAAGATAGCCAATCATGCATTGCATTAGCGAGCTCGGAAATAATGAAATCCGCATCAAAACATATTGCTATCCGTCATGCGAATGTGAGAGATTGTGTACAGAATGGGGTAATCAAACTGGAGTATTGTCAATCACAAGATAATATTGCTGATTTGTTTACCAAGCATTTGCCAGCAACATGCCATAATGAATTGATGACAAAACTGGGTTTATGTATATAGTGTATGTATGTATTGTATGTATGTATCATTTCTGTTGGGGTTTTTCGCATTTAAGAAACAGAAGGGGTGTCACGGCTAAAATGGCCGCTGTTTCTTTAATGCGAATAAAGCTGGGTCAGCATGACTCAGCGGCCTGCACCAAGTTGTATATATATATGGATATTCTCGTGGACTCTTTTTGTGCCGACAAGAAGACTGAGGAGACAAAGGGAGGTCAGAACCCTTTCCTTCTTTTTTTTTGCTTTTTACAAACACTGACACAGCCCAGTCCTCCTCAAACACTTCCCCTCTTGCCTTGTTGTTGATACATGCTTCAATTTAGCTAGAATATGGGCCCATGATTCAGGAAAAGGGTAAGATCTGCTTCAGCAACAACGGAAACCTTTATTAAACTCATAACTAAAGGAGAAGATAAAATAATAAACACACATAATTTGATCACTTCCGTACTGCTCAGTGGTAACACTGCATCAAAATGATGAGCAGGAATATTATTCACCATTTAAATGAGCTGAGACACAAACAATCACAAGCATTCCTAGCACTATTGTTAAATATTTGGGGTACCAGAGTTTGGGGGTGCAAAAGCATACATAATTCTAAGAAGTTAGTGAATGTTAGAAATTACTGAATGCTAAATGTTACTAAATGCTTGGAGTATTCCCCTGGGTGAGAAACAGCTTACTGGTGTAAAAATGCAGACAAAGCTTGCATTTCAGGATATCATAGGGATGGAACTTGCTAAGCATGACAAAGGTGTTGATGGGATACATCAACCAGAAATGATCATTGATTGTAGTGCTTAAAGGTACAGACCCCTTTTCTGTTGTTGTTGTTGTTGTTGTTGTTGTTGTTGTTGTTGTTGTTAATTTGTATCCCACTCATCTGACTGTCTTGCCCCAGCCACTTTGGGCAGCTTTCAACATATATAAAAACATAACGTTAAACATTGAAAAGCTTCCCTATACAGGGCTGCCTTCAGATGTCCTATAAAAGTCAGATAGTTGTTTATTTCCTTGGCATCTGATGGGAGGGCGTTCCACAGGGTGGGTGCCACTACTGAGAAGGCGCTCAGCCTGGTTTCCTGTAACTTTAGTTCTCACAGTGAGGGAACTGCCAGAAGGCCCTCAGCGCTGGACCTCAGTGTCTGGGCTGAACGATGGGGGTGGAGACGCTCCTTCAGGTATACTGGGCCAAGGCTGTTTAGGGCTTTAAAGGTCAGCACCAACACTTTGAATTGTGCTTGGAAACGTACTGGGAAACATGCTCAGAAACTTTTCTAGCTTGCCACTTGGCAGCCGCTTTGTCACAACTGCTTATGCCAACTTCCAACATGAAGTTTGCTTTAAAACATGAGTTGTTTTATTCATGGCTGTATTTTTGTGCAGTTTCCTTAGTTTTGTTTTTTTAAAAAAAAAAAAATATTTATTAACATTTTAAAGACTACAAAAGAAAGAAAAAAAAGAGTTAAACAAAACAAAACAATACAATACAAAAATAAAAACACCACACAACGCCAACCCCAAAACATTAAATTAACAAAACCAAACAAACACAATTTAAAACACATCTAATAAGTTCAATATTTTAACTTTCATTTACTTGTTTCAACGACCTCCTCACACCTCCCTTTTTGTATTCCACTTTAATTAACTGTTTCAGCAATTCCTTTCCATCTTCCTCTGTTTTCTGTCCTGTAATTTATCTTAACATATTCTAACCTTATTTTTTCCTTTAATATATAATTGTCTTAACATATTTTAACCTTATTTTCCCTTTAATACTCTAATAATCTATTTGTACTTAATTCCTTGTAACATTTCTACTAAAGCCATATAGCTCCTTTCCAACATTTTTATAACACTCATTAATTTTACAATATTTTTATAAATAGTCTTTAAACTTTTTCCAATCTTCTTCCACTGACTCTTCTCCCTGGTCCCGGATTCTGCCAGTCATATCCGCCAATTCCCTATAGTCCATCAACCCGGTGATCTTCTGTCCGATGCTCTTAACTCTTTTCCAAGTCCCTTCTGTGAGTCTTCTTCATATTTATACATGAACTTTACTTTGTCTTCCACTGATCTTATTTTCTTTTTCCTTCCTTTGAGGCTAAAGAGTAGATCTCGGGAAAACTCCCACCTAAAAATGATTTTATTCCTTCTCGACAGGGTGACCAAATCTCCGTAGTTAAATTTAAGATCCAAAAGGTATTTCAGGACGTCTTTCAAAATTTCCACTCTTGACTGTTGTTCTTCTAAGTTCCTCTGGTAGTTCCAACAGTCTCTTATTTTGTTCTTCTCTTTTTTCCCTCCTCTTCCAAGTCTGAAAGCCCTCACAGTTTTAATCTCTTCTTGACCCAAGTCCTGGTCCCAAAAGTCATCAAATTCCTGTGTGAGGAAATCTATCAAACTTTCCTTCTCCAGTTCAGGTAGGGCTCTGATCCTCAAAATCTGATTTTCTTTAAATTCAATCATAGCAGGCATCAACTTATGGTCATCAAATTGCATCTGTAAGGCTGGGACTCTCTCTCTCTCTCTCCAATTGTGTTACTTTAGGTTCAACGGCAATAACTTTCTCCCTAGCCTTCTCCGCAGTTTGCCATGTCAAAGTAGATTCCTGTGTCAGTTTCTGAATAGTTTCTATATTGGTGTTCACTTTTTGTCCCAAATTGTCAATTTTGGTAGTTACCACATCCACCTTTTTATGAAGTTGTTCCAATGAGTCACTTATCTTACATAATACAACCACTAAGGCCTCTTCTGTCAACATTCTTAACCGATTCAAGGTCCCAAGAATCTCACAGGTTTTTATCTTGCAGCTGGAAATTCCCCCAGCTCAACTCTTGTGACAGTTTCAAAGGCTTCCTCTAGAGGGAAACAGTTCCTCTTGAGGGAAACAGTTTCTATTTGTATTAGTCCTTTTAAACTCAATTCAAACAGTAAAGTTAGTTTCAATTTTCTGTTACTTTTACTCCTTTTTAAACGCAGATGGAGACAATGGAAACAATGTATTCCTCTTATTTAACTAACTGTCAGTGAAGGTTCTAATCATGGTCAATCCTGTTGGCAGCCCGTTTCCAGGATCGGAGCGATGGTATATTAACTCTGTTCACTCTCTCCTGCAGATATACTCAGTCCAAAACTTTCTTCTTTTTTTTTTGCCTCTTTTATTTTTTTTATATATAATATTTATTAATAGTTTTTTTTAAAAAAATTATAACATAATAAACAAAACATACAAAAAACATCACATTTCATAACATATTTTCTTATCCTTTTTGGACTTCCTCACATCTCCCTCTCCTACATTCCAAAATATAAAAATTAATTCAGCAATTTATCACCTTGTCCCCACCTTATCTAATTTTCCAATGTTATATCTTAAATTTTAGATATATTCATTTAACTTTTTAAAACTTTTTAATTTAGCCTAATCATTATCTAAAAGTTGATTTTTTCCTAAATTTAGCTTATCTTCATAGTTCAGTTTATCTAATTCAATGGTGCCAAGTTGTTTGTGATCAAGCATCCTCCTTAACATTCATACAGTTTACAATATTTTTGCAAATAGTCCTTAAATTTCTTCCAATCTTCTTCCACCGTCTCCTCTCCCAGGTCTCGAATTCTGCCAGTCATCTCAGCCAGTTCCATATAGTCTATCAGTTGCATCTGCCATTCTTCCAGTGTGGGTAGATCTTGGGTTTTCCAATGCTTCGCAACGAGTATCCTTGCTGCTATTGTTGCATCTCAGTCCAAAACTTTCCCCCCTCTTCTCCTGCCACCAAGGGGGATTTAGTATTTTTTACTGATGAAAATTTAGTCCTTTACAATAGGCTTTCCAAGACTTCAGCTTGCATCCTCATTGCTTCAATCTATTTACAAAAGGGGAAGGTGGACTTCCTGTTTTAGACCTCCCCGTTTCGGCACCAAATTAAGACGTTTAAAAATCCAATTCTCCGCTCTACTCACGGGTAGTTGCTTTAAGATCAAATTGTCCACAGGAAAAAGTCAGCGCTCTCCGGCAACAGCTATGCGTCTTCGCTCCGTGGAAGAAGCAGTCAATTTGAAGCACCGCGCCGCTCACCCCACGTGGCTCCGGATCCCCGAAACCGGGTTTCCCCACGAGTAGGGGAGGCGCAAAAGGTGCCAGCCAAATCCCACGTTCACAGGCTTCACCAGCCTGTGATTTCTAGTGGGTCTCCGCCTTCGCCGTGGCGGCCAGACCAGATTTCCACGAGGCAAATTCCTCCCGATCAGAGGAATTCAGCCATTACCGGAGGCGCTAACCCGGAAGTCCCCCAGTTTCCTTAGTCTTGCTTTGTGTGCAGTTTCTCAAATTAAGCCCTAGCTACCCTCATGATAAAAAATAACACAGAAAATTCAGGGGGGGGTGGACATAGCCACCAATTCTAATTACTCCCTTGTAAGGTTTGCCAGCAGTGATTTTTTTTTAGAGAGAGGTGGGGGAGATAGGAAGTAAAAGTAGCAGGTGTGCCCTGCCTTTAACACTTGTACAGAAGGCAGAAAATCAATCTCTCTAGCAGGAAAAACCACACCTATTGAGTTTCTGCCGTTCGTGTACCTGTTAAATGCAAAGCACCTCTGTTAGGAAAACGCTGACAATTCTACCTGCAAAATCCCCATGCAGTCATGTCCACTGTCATTCCTGGAACAAGTGACCAATCATACTTTGTATACAAGGCCAGTGCATTTACTGAAAGGTGGCTGAGCAGGGCAGAAGAGATGGCGACCTGTAGCTGGCTATTAGGTTAGAACAGCCAAGGAATAAATCAGGTTCTCCCACTGGAATCCAGCTAGAAATCTGTATAAGCAAAGCTGCAAACAGCACGTTTAACAAATGATCAAAAGTTTTTGTAAAATATTCATTTCAGAAGGGGTGAGCGAAGCAATACACAAGTAAATGCCAAGCATCTGCTAATGTGCTAGCAATAAGCAGGCACACATATCATCCAAATCCATTATTCATGTACTATCCTTAATCCAGGATTTCAGCAATGCCCAAGAAACACTTTGCAAGAGTTCTTTCCTGCTACTATACAGAGAGTGTTTAATGAGACTGACAGGATTAAATGGAAAAGGCAATTGCACTCACACCTAGCCATATGCCCTAAATCATTGCATCTGTTTATTGTGGATATCATTCTTAAATCCTCAATAGCAGATGCAGTGAGTTAGGATCCACCAACCCCCTCAAAATACCTCAATAAGAAGCCTAGTTGCTGTGCAGGAGTGGGAAGAGGTAGGAAGCCACAAACCAGATGGGCAGGCCACCTCCATGATCCAATAGTTCAACAGTAAGAAGTCATGAATGAGGTATATAACAGGGTGGATTGGGAATGAAGCGCAGAGACAATGTTATCTCTAAGAATATTGCGTTCCGAGGCTTAGAACCAGAGGACTAGGGATGTTGCCTTCAGACATTGGTTTTCTGAAGTGTTTTTGTGGGTGACTAGCATGCTGACACGTCAGACACTTATAATCTTGATTTCAGCTTTTCTTATTCCCAGATATACCAGCAGATGTGTATAGGGGATGAAGAGGGAACAGCAACCATTGTATGAAACCTGCAAAGGCAATCCCAAATAGCTAGAGCTATTTCCTGTTTCGCTTTGCAGAAATAATCACTGGAAAAATCATCATTCCACGATCCTAGAATTGTAGAGTTGGGTCATCTAGTCAGAATGCTTAGAATCTGCCTCAGTTTCTACCTCTTCTGGGAAGAAATTTCCCAGAGTACCCGGTTTGGGCCACCCTTGTGGCAGAACTCTGTAGCTCTGTGACTTGCTGTTTCATTCTTAATACACTCAGTTTGAAGAAGGAAATTGACGCAGGAAGATAGACGCTTAACCCTTCCCCCTGGCACCATTTCCCTGCTGAAGATTACACCCCTTCAGCTGCTTTTATCTCTCCTCAGTGCTTTGCCCTCAGTTCCTCTAGAAACACTGCTCTTTCTAAATGCTTGGAACAATGTTGGACTAAAACTCCTTTCGTTCTTTAGCTGGTGGCTGATGGGAGTTGTTGTCCAACAATGTCTGAAGGGCATCACAATGGCTTACATCAGAATTAGGCAATTTCCTTTGTCCCTGGAAAGTACGGTATGTATCAATTAAAGACAACGCAATGAGAAAAGTGAGTTATGCACTTTTAGTTCTTGCTTTGTGTTTGTGACATACTGGTGTGGATTGTGTATTACAACAGTGAGCAACCTGTGTGGCCCTCCAGTTCCCATCAGTGCCCGTCAGCATGGCCAATAGTCAGGGATGGTGAGAGCTGTTCTATTCCAATGACACCCACATGGCCACTGGTTCCCCATCCTTGGTGTGTGAGGTTGATCTGTACTGGCTTGAAATCACTTATAGCCTATGTATGTTGTTGGTTTCAGAGGTGGGAGGTGACTTGTAAGCAACAGCTGTACTCAGCTTCAATGAACAGAGCGTTTTCTTTGGGCTCTGCCTCCTGAACTTGCTGGCTGTATGGGCTCTTGATCGTCCTGGTCTCAGTCAAGGTATTTTACAAGGCCAAGCAGCACAGAGGGGTTTCATGCTGTCCATGGTGATTCCAGGGACTAAATGGCTTAGACCAAATCAGTCTGAAATTCTAGTAATTGTCACCACATTAAATATGTATATATTATATATACATACCCACACAAATTGCAAACTGAAGCAAATAGCACCATCTGGTGTGTGTTGTCACCAATACAGTCTGTATTCTATTCCATCAACCAGATAGTCACTCCAGAGCCCCCAAGTCTCAAAGAATTAACAACTCAAAAGCCGGCTCCATGCAATTTTTAGATTATTGTTACTTTTGTATCTCAGCTTATCCATACCATGCTCATGTATGGATATGCATCTTCAGTATCTTTCTAATTCAGTAGCCAAACAGGGCACATCCATACAAAATCATATCATTAAATAACTATCTTCTCTTTTCAGGGTATTCAGGGTATCGTAGTTTTGCACAGGAAGCTTGATAATTGCTAACAAATAGACATAAAATGACCATTAACTTGTTTAAGGGCTTGTCCACACTTACTCCCCCGCCCCACCCCCTGGAGCTTTCCCTGTAAAATCCCACTCTTTAAAACAAAATAAAAGAAAAAAAAATTCCTTCCAGTAGCACCTTAAAGACCAACTAAGTTAGTTCTAGGTATGAGCTTTCGTGTGCATGCACCCATTCCCACCACCCTTCTGAGTAATACCCCTCCCCACCTTCTCACTATATAGAAGGGTCTGGTGACTTCTGTTTCAGTGTATCTGAAGAAGTGTGCATGCACACGAAAGCTCATACCTAGAACTAATTTAGTTGGTCTTTAAGGTGCTACTGGAAGGAATTTTTTTTCTTTTATTTTGTTTTGACTATGGCAGACCAACACGGCTACCTATCTGTAACCACTCTTTAAAGCTGAAGTACAACAAATGGCAATTCGGGTTTTCCACGAATTGCCATTTGCTTGAAAGTATGGATCATGCCTGGAAAGCTTGGGGGGAAAGGAAACTGTGGATAACGCCTAAATGTGTGATATGTGGCTTTAGAGGAAACCTGGGGCTGCAATCTCAAGAATACTTGCTGAAATAAGGATGCAATATGTAGTTACTTAGAGGTAAGGCGTTCAGACTTACTACTAAGTCCATATGCATTGCATATGATTGGACTATACGCTGTACTGAAACACTACTGCATGAAAACAGGGACATTCTATATGTTTTAGAATGGAATGTCCCTATTTTTCATGAGGAATGTTGGAGGGTGTGAAGAAGAAGGCGCTTTCTTCCAAGTAAACAAGCTTCAGTCATAGCTTTACTCACAGTGGTTTGTCTTAAGACAGGGTGGAGAACCTCAGGCCCAGAGGCCAGTTGTGACCCTCTAGCCCTCTCTGTCAGGGCCTTGGGAATCTCCCTAGGCAATACCCCCTCCCAGTCACACCTTCTTTCCCCAGACCACACACCTCACTGGCCTTTGCACCCTCCATGAGTGTTTTTGCAAGGCTGGAATGTGTCCGATAACGATTATTCCATGTCTGGATGGTGAATAGAGTGTGGGTGTATGGAAAGTAGCCGAATGTACATAGGTAAAAATTATATTTCTTGCTTCATCCACTTTTGCCTCTGCCCCTGCCCACCACTGTCATGTGGCCCTGAAAGATCGCCCAGAAGGGAATGTGGCTTTGGGGCCCCTTCTGTAGGAGGACACCACTTCCTGAACTAAATGAAGAGGGGTCTGGCAGTATCTGGAGCCAATTGTTGGCTGAAATGCTTCTCTTTTAAATAAAACCAGTGGAAGTTCCCTTAATCAGATCATTTGTCAGGACCAAGTGATGTACCATCTAGCCAAAGTTTCATAAAGGGCTGAATGGAACAGAAGCTAGCAAGAGTCACATTAATATCTGTGATCCCCGTGTGACATCCCCCAAACACGAACTCTCCTGGAGTCAATTGCTTTGCAAGGCATAGATACTGTTAAGGAAAAGAGAGTTGCAGTGCCATCCATCAAACGGTGACGGGCAGAGGGAAAATAATATCAGACCAAGGCAATTTGGTCTCATCCATCACTAACCTACATAGGAACAGAGATTTATCTGGGGACATAATTCACCCTACAGCAGCAGCCATTTGCCAAAAGATGTACTTGGCTCTCTGAACAAGGAGGAAGGACCACACTATCTTCCCAAAGCTACAGCAACAGTTGTGGCCAGAAAGCTCTTGAAACATGTTTACCCAGTCAAGTTCCTTGGGTTCTTTATCTCACAGGTCTTATCAGATGCTTCAGTAGTTCTTTTGGGAGTAGAAATGCAAAATGGGCACAAAATGTCGCAGGGCTGTTATCTCAGTATAATGAATCGTGACTACATTAACAAGAGCTTCCAGATTTTACACACACACACACACACACACACACACACACAGAGAGAGAGAGAGAGAGAGAGAGAGAGAGAGAGAGAGAGAGGTCTGACCACAACAGCATGCACCCTCTCTTGTTCCTTCCCTTCCCCCATTTGAGGTACTCACAGTCACTAAGTAAGAAACCTGTTTACCAGGTTTCCACTTACCTGCCTGGGGTCTCCCAAGGTAGCATAGGCTTCCAGGCTTCCACATGCCAAGTTTTTTGGGGGAAAAACTAAAGTTTATTAAAAACCGGGGGGAAATGGAGTTTTGCACCACACTTAGGCTTCCCCAAATTTCTGACCAGGTGCGGAGGAGTGAAGTTGTCCAGACCACCTGCCATGATAATGCTGTTGACTGCCTTACCCAGCAATTATAAGCAGCCTTTATCAAGATGGACCACTTGGTAAATGGTCATCCACATCCACCATCTGTCTGAACAAAGCAAAACCCATTTGCCACTTTTCTTGCCAGCGTTTAATTCAGTTATTCTGAAATACTCGCCACAATTATTCAGCCTGTTCAAATTGAAATCGCATCCTGCTGCTGAGAGGCCTCCGGGTGTCTAACTCTTGCAAAGAATTGCTGAGACACAGGAAATGATGGCTGTGCAATTAATATTTGCAACAAGCAAATGCTTCAATGATCAGCAAAAACCAAACTGCCGGATATTATTTCCAACACTAATCAGTGCTCAGCTCCTCGGGACATCAAGCAACTGCAGGTAAGCATTTGGCTCTGTTGCAGCCTTGTGTGGCACAAATTAGAGTGATCACAATAAAAAGTAGAAGGGGACTTGTAGAAGTTTCTCTGCATTCCCCACCACATTGCGGAGAGTACGGAAACAAGCAGGCAGAAAGAAAGAAAGAAAGAAAGAAAGAAAGAAAGAAAGAAAGAAAGAAAGAAAGAAAGAAAGAAAGAAAGAAAGAAAGAAACTTTCATTCCTAGAGGATGGAAATGACCTTCCAAATTGGCCATGAACATTGTTCTCAGCCCCACCTACTCCACCTAATGAGCAGTTCAGCCAACTCCTGCACCAGCTTCACTGATCTGCACCTTCAGAACATACCTGGCAGCTCAAGAAAACCTTCATCCTAAATCTCAGTGAGTCTAATCCCCTAGTCACTGTTAAACCAGTTTCCCTATTGCAGTTAACATTTTGTTGGTATGGTTTGTCATTCTTCAGGGTTTAAGACCTCTTCTGCTGATGCTGTGTTGTCTATCAGTCATTGCAGGAAATTAGCATCAATAGGTCTTGAAGGAAATGGCTCTTACTAAGAAGGAATAATCAAAGGTGTTCCGGATCTGACTTTCTCTAACCTAAAAAGTAAGTGCTCCAAACACAGGTATGGAATCTCTGCCCCCTGCTTCCCCAGCCACAACTGCACACAAAACATGTGTTTATTAGGAAGAATGCTGGAGAATTTTCATACGATTTTGTAAAAAAAATCAAATTGCTGCAGAATGGGGAGAATTGAGTTTAAGACTGGAAAAATGACAGATCCTTCCATTCCAACTTGCAACAATATGAACTCTCTTGCATAGATCTACATACATTGGTACACTGCATGCAATGCAATCAATTTTTCTTCTTTCAGAATCTACATGGCTGCTATAAAATGAAAAATGTCATTATCCAGCAAGTTGGATGAGTTGTCATATATAATACAATGGAGCCCTGGCCTACTTCTCTCCCTGACCCGGGATAGCTCAGTCAGTAGAGCATGAGACTCTTAACCTCAGGGTTATGGGTTCAAGCCCCACATTGGGCAAAAGATTCCTGCATTGCAGGGGGTTGAAGTAGATGACGCTTGTGGTACCTTCCAATTGTATAATTCTATTATTCCCCATGGAGTGCATGCAGACACAACACAAAAGCCTAAATGGGCAATGGGAGGCATGTATTGGAACTACTGTTGCATTTATTAGTTGCTTTTTCACATAAAGTGACCCAAAACAACTGCCTAGGCCAGTACAGACACTACCCTCCTCTCTCAAGCCATGTTTTTTGTGTGTGTCACTTTCACTAAAGGAAAAGATGAGATTTCCCCCCTTTACTTTGTGTACATATTTATCAGGAGAAAATCCCTGGTGGTGGAAACTCATTACTGTGCTCTGCTTGGGCTTTACATTCCATAACTTTCATTAGTGTGTGTGTGTGTGTGTGTGTGTGTGTATTCTGTATTGCTTCTCTAAATCCCAGCAGCTTCCTGTACAGTTGCTGAGCTAATTTCATCAGGCAGATCCTATGGACACTGGAAAGCAAAGTTTCCAAAACTGTACAGATTCAATAAGTTGCAAAAAGCTGCTTCTTCCGCCAGTTTAAAGACAATCAGGTGCAGAAAAGGGAGCAAATAAGGACAAAGAAACCTAAGGGATGGCAAGAACAAATCCATCTAATTGACCATTTAGCCCAGTACTATTAATAGATGTGACAGTGAGGCAGAATGGGAAAGCTGGTGGTTTTTTCAATGCACATCAGCCCTTTATAGCTCCACTTGCTAAAGAGTAGGCAGCAATATAATATCTGGACTACTGTCCATGTGGACATAAGTTTTGTTTTAATGTAGTCTTACAGCATGAGCGACGCATATAAAAACTCGCCCCAAATTTCAATAGATTCAGAATTCTGTTTTTTTATGCAGACGGGTCTGGAGAAGTTTCAAATGAATGAAAAGGACGATTGATCCTTCCCATAAAAGAAAGCAGAGAATAGAGGTTTATTGATGCCTGGACTTCTCTAGCATGTCAATAAACACCCAAGGTTACAAGGGACAGAACATAAGTAGGGCACTTCTGCTCAGTCTGAGGATTGGGATTCTGCCTGCCTGCCTCGCAGAGGCTGCTACGAATAGACCAGAACACTGTTATTAACATAGTCATTTCATTGCCACCCAATTGGAATAAAGCATGATTTTGTGTAAATATAGCATTTATGTGGTACATTTTGTTGCATTCTGATTCTAATAAATAGTATTAGGACTGAAGACTCTTTGGATTCATCAATGACCACTCCCATCCTGAGCAAGATCATTGAGATCACTGTGTTTTTCCTTTTCAGTCTGTGGCTTCAACAAGTAAGACAAACCTTGTCAAAAACATGGGGACATTTGAGCCCATCATCTCACTGGTAGGCTATTTACACACACACACACACACACACTATATATAGACCTATATATCTATATCTATAGATATATAGATATATAGATATATTCTAGTCAGCCCTGTGTGCTCAGACCAGGTTACAACACAGTTTCCCCGCAAATGAAAACACTTCTCTTCAAAAGAAAATAACAGACAGACTTTTAAAAAGCCAAACGATATCAATAAATATGTGAAGTTTGCCCTGGAAAGAAGGGAAGATTGTGCGTTTGTTTGCTATTATGCTAAAGTAAGTGACTCTTAATCTTCTTCATAACTGCAAAAATCACTGGACTTGGGGATGCACTGCAAACTGCTCAGGATAGGAAGGCAATGAGCAGATGCCGAAGAAAAAGCAGCCCAGCAACGCTGTTTTTAACCTGCCTTTCCCCCTTTTCTCATCAGGAAACTGGTTGCTTCCGGACAACCTCTTTGTCTGTGGGGAGATCAGACAACATCAGCTATTTATCAAGTATTCATTCTGATTTGTTGGTGAGGATGTTAGGTGATACACTTTCCAAAGCATTTTCCCGTCTCTTTTCTGTTTATGGGGGGGGGGGGGGTGGACAGGTTTGTACAAAAGCTGCAAATCGACTTTAACTGTGCAAACCTAAATTTCCTGGTATGTGAATGAATCCCACCCCGAAATAGCGACTGCTTGAAAAAGCACCCATTATGGCTTGCTGCACATTTCCTCACCCATTGCCTGTTCTTTTCTTCACATTGCCTCCTGCGCATGCCTCCCCTTCGAATTACCTCCAGAGCATTGTGCAGGAGAGTGGAGATCAGTCATCTTGAAGCAATGTCTTCATTCCTCCCAACTCATAAACACTTTGGTTGGTTTTCCAATAAATAAAATATAGCTGCAGGGGGGAAGAAATCTTTGAAGAAGAAACATAACTCAGCAGCTGTTATCAGCGTACCATAGACCAAAGTATCACAGGACAAGCCATCTGTTTCACTGAAGAACAAAAAGGTAAGACTCAAAAAGACCCCAAGACGGAAACTGATTCTTCTGGTACAGTTCAGTATTTCTCTTTTTGCCTTGATGTCTGTAAAAAGGTCATCATTCAGCTTCAGGCTTAACAGCTTCCCAAAATTACTTTTAAGACATACTGCGCCAGTGTTTTGAGGTAAAATATTTAGGACCATAGCTTAAGTTATGAATCAGGCAATGCATTAGCTTTCCACTGGAAATGCCTTTGTGATTCCTATGCATTTGCAGATCATCAAAACAGTACAGCAAAAGCCGATGACATGATCTCCCTGGCCTAGGCTTACTTACCTCTTCCTTCCTTCAGATGCTCAGCTGGCTATGACAAGGCCTTTTTAGCAGTGGCACCAAGAATTCTGTATCATCTTTTTAAAATTGTTGCAAGTTGCCTTGGAGGGATTGAACAGCAGGGAACATTTTTTCAGCACATAAACCAAGGAGTTCTTCCTCATGCACCAACTGGGCTACATTTGCTTTTTATCAGCTTTCCCTTTATTTTCCTCTTCTCCCCCTACTCCCTTTTGTTTTTCTCTTATTTGCTCCACATCTGGCATGATAGATCCTCCATGAGTCCCTATTTTCCAGGGACATCCCTGATTTAGAAAAGCCGTCCTGGTTTCTGATTTGATCGTGGAATGTCCCACTTTTCCTTAGGATGTCCCTATTTTCACTAGAGAAATGTTGGAGGGTATGGAGTTTTCCGAGCCCCAAGCCATCTGAAGGCAATCCTATATTGGGAAGGTTTTATTATGTTTAATGTTTAATAATATTTATTGTTTAATAATAATAATAATAATAATAATAATAATAATAATAATAATTTATTTGTACCCCGCCCATCTGGCTGGGTTTCCCCAGCCACTCTGGGCGGCTTCCATAGAAACAAAAAATACACTAAAATCACACATTAAAAACTTCCCTGAACAGGGCTGCCTTAAGATGTCTTCTAAATGTCAGGTAATTGTTGATCTGAAGGGAGGGCGTTCCACAGGGCGGGTGCCACTACGGAGAAGGCCCTCTGCCTGGTTCCCTGTAGCTTTGCTTCTCGCAATGAGGGAACCGCCAGAAGGCCCTCAGTGCTGGACCTCAGCGTCTGGGCAGAACGATGGGGGTGGAGACGCTCCTTCAGGTATACTGGGCCGAGGCTATTTAGGGCTTTAAAGGTCAGCACCAACACTTTGAATTGTGCTCGGAAACATACTGGGAGCCAATGTAGGTCTTTTAAGACCAGTGTTATGTAGTCTCGGCGGCCGCTCCCAGTCACCAGTCTAGCTGCCGCGTTCTGGATTAGTTGTAGTTTCCGGGTCACCTTCAAAGGTAGCCCAACATAGAGCACATTGCAGTAGTCCAAGCGGGAGATAACCAGAGCATGCACCACTCTGGCGAGGCAGTCTGCAAGCAGATAGGGTCTCAGCCTACGTACCAGATGGAGCTGGTAAACAGCTGCCCTGGACACAGATTTGACCTGTGCCTCCATGGACAGCTGCGAGTCCAAAATGACTCCCAGGCTGCGCACCTGGTACTTCAGGGGCACAGTTACCCCATTCAGGACCAGGGAATCCTCCACACCTGCCCGCCTCCTGTCCTCCAAGAACAGTACTTCTGTCTTGTCAGGATTCAACTTCAATCTGTTAGCCGCCATCCAACCTCCAACCGCCTCCAGGCACTCACATAGGACCTTCACCGCCTTCACTGGTTCTGATTTAAAAGAGAGGTAGAGCTGGGTATCATCCGCATACTGATGAACACCCAGCCCAAACCCCCTGATGATCTCTCCCAGCGGCTGCATGTAGATGTTGAAAAGCATGGACAGAACCCTGAGGAACCCCACAAGTGAGAGACAGGGGTCTGAACACTCATCCCCCACCACCACTTTCTGAACACGGCCCAGGAGGAAGGAGCGGAACCACTGTATAACAGTGCCCCCAGCTCCCAGCCCCTCAAGACAGTCCAGAAGGATGTTATGGTCGATGGTATCAAACTCCGCTGAGAGATCCAGCAGAACTAGGAAACAGCTCTCACCTTTGTCCCTAGCCTGCCGGAGATCATCAACCAGTGCGACCAAGGCAGTTTCATTCCCATGATGAGGCCTCAATCCCGACTGGAAAGGATCCAAATGGTCCGCTTCTTCCAGGCGTGCCTGGAGTTGTTCAGCAACCACTCGCTCAATTACCTTGCCCAAGAATGGAAGATTTGAGACTGGGCAATAGTTGGCCATCGTGGCCGCATCTAAAGATGGTTTTTTAAGAAGCGGTTTAATAACCGCCTCTTTCAGTGGGTCTGGGAAGGCTCCCTCACAGAGGGAAGCATTCACCACCCCACGAAGCCCATCTCCCAGTCCTTCTCGGCTAGCTTTTATAAGCCAGGATGGGCAACGATCAAGGAGACAAGTGGTTGATTTCACTCGTCCAAGCAGCCTGTCCACATCCTCGGGGGTAACAGATTGGAATTGATCCCATACAACTTGACTAGACAGGACTCTAGCACTCTCCCGCCCCGGCCCTGCTCCCACAGTGGAGTCTACCTCTTCTCAAATCTGAGCGACTTTATCTGCAAAAAAACTTTGCAAAATCATTGCAGGAGATCATGTGGCCTGTACTGGGCCCTGATGGGGCAGGTGGTTCCGCTAAATTGCGAACCACCTGAAAGAGTCTCCTGCTGCTGTTTTCCGCAGATGCAATAGAAGCAGTGAAGAAAGTCTTCTTCGCCGTCGCTATCGCCACTTGGTAGGATCGACATTGAGCTCTAACCCGTGTCTGGTCAGCTTCAGAATGAGTTATCCGCCACCGGCGCTCTAGCCGTCTCAATGATTGTTTCATCGCCCTCAGCTCTGGGGAAAACCATGCAATCAGAGAGGGCGCTTCGGAGCCAAACAATCAATAGCCCTGGTTAACTCCACATTCCAGCGGGCCACCAGGGAATGAACTGAAAGGCCATCAACATGGGATAAAACATCCCCTACCACTCTTTGGAAACCATTTGGATTCATTAAGTAGCGGAGGCGGACCATCTGAATTGGTCCCACCTCCCTGCAGAGGGGAAGGGTCACGGAGAAGTCCAGTTGCACCAGGAAGTGATCTGACCATGGCACTTCTTTCGTTTCGCTTTTACTTAGTGTCAGATCACCAACATCCATACAGGTAAACACCAGGTCCAAGGCATGTCCGTGGCTATGGGTTGGGCCAGACTTATTCAGGGACAGCCCCATGGAGGCCATGCTTTCCACGAAGTCCCGAGCAGCCCCTTGTAAGGTCGTGTTGGCATGGATGTTAAAATCCCCTAGGACAACTGTTATGTACTGGGTTGAATAGGATCCAAACTGCAGCAGTCTGATTGGCCCTAGAACAATAGGATCCAAAAGGCAGCAGCCTGATTGGTCCTAGAACAATAGGATTCAGAATGCAGCAGTCTGATTGGTCCTAGAACAATGCAGCAGTATGATTGGTTGGCAGGAACTACCCAATCATGCTCCAGATAGAAGTGAATCCACAACCTGATTGGCTTACAGTAGAATTCCGGAATTAGCCAATCATGTGCAGCCCATTGTGTAAATAATGTATATAAAGCAGATACCTTGAGGGGACTTTCATTCATTCCTCCCCACCACTATGAGCTGAATAAAGAGCATGAAATCACTTTGCGACTCTGAGTATATTTCAACAACCAAACTAGGTGTCTCCAGGAGAACATCCGACACGACCTGAAGCAGCTCGGGCAGGGAATCCTTGGTGCAGCGGGGAGGTCGGAAGCCAAAAAGAATCCTGTACTGCCCCTATTGCCCGACTTCCAGAACATGCACTCAGAAAACTGGGTTTTCCCAGTAGGACGCCTGGTGCAGATTAATGACTTCCTAAAAATCACTGCAACCCCCCCTCCCCGCCCACAAGGCCTGGGTTGCTGTACATAAGAGAAACCTGGTGGACAAGCAGCGGCAAGGACAGCCCCATCTGCTTCATCCAACCAAGTCTCTGTCACACATGCCAGGTCAAATCCTCCATCCATGATCAAGTCATGGATCACAGTGGTTTTATGGATCATTGACCTGGCATTGCACAGCAGCACCTTCAAGTCATGTGGGTATCCCTTGCTGATTCCAGTATCCATCCGGTCAGGACCAGACCTGGAGACAGGGATAGTCCTCAAGCAATGACTAAACCTGCCTCCTTGGTAATGACATGGTCTGGTCTTAGCGTAACTCCTCCTCCTACCCATGATCACTGAGATCGGTTGTCCCAGTGCATCCCCCCCCCCCCCCCCCCCCGTGGAAACTGCCCCAGCCATTTTGTTTGCTGGGACCCACTCCCAGGCAGCCCTGACCCCACTGCTTAAAAGCAAAATAAAACCTATAAAAACAAACAAACCAACAGAACAATAAAACAATAAAAACAAAAAACAGAAAGTTACAAGCACAACATAATTAAATTAAATTAATCAAATTCCCACACCCAAATAAACACCCACCCCACCCCACACACCTGAGGCCTCCTTGAAGCTTTATAAGCTGCGCTTGTGAGTATGGGGCCCGTCCCCAGGCCCAAGATGGAAAATGGGCTTCAAGGGGGAGCGGTCCTCACCAAGACTCAGCGGCACAGCAGCAGCAGCAATGTCCCAGGCCTCCTTGGAGCCTTAGATGCTGTGGTGGAGTATGGGGCCCGTCCCCAGGCCCAAGGTGGAAAATGGGCTTCAAGGGGGAGCGGTCCTCTCCACAAACTCATAGCAAAGCGCCAGCAGCAATGTCCCGAGGCCTCCTTGGAGCCTTATATGCTGTGGTGGAGTATGGGGCCCGCCCCCAGGCCCAAGGTGGAAAATGGGCTTCAAGGGGGAGCGGTCCTCTCCACAAACTCACGGCAAAGCGCCAGCAGCAATGTCCCGAGGCCTCCTTGGAGCCTTATATGCTGTGGTGGAGTATGGGGCCCGCCCCCAGGCCTAAGGTGGAAAATGGGCTTCCAGGGGGAGTGGTCCTCTCCACAAACTCACGGCAAAGTGGCAGCAATGTTTATTGTTTATTGTTTATTGTTTATTATCATTTATCGTTTGTCATTTGTTATTTATTATTTGTTATTTATTATTTATACCCTGCCCATCTGGCTGGGTCTCCCCAGCCACTCTGGGCGGCTTCCAACAAAGTGTTAAAATACAGTAGTCTGTTAAACATTAAAAGCTTCCCTAAACAGGGCTGCCTTCAGATGTCTTCTAAAAGTCTGGTAGTTGTTCTTCTCTTTGACATCTGGTGGGAGGGCGTTCCACAGGGCGGGCACCACTACCGAGAAGGCCCTCTGCCTGGTTCCCTGTAACTTGGCTTCTTGCATTGAGGGAAGCCCCAGAAGGCCCTCAGCACTGGACCTCAGTGTTTGGGCAGAACGATGGGGGTGGAGATGCTCCTTCAGGTATACTGGACCGAGGCCGTTTGTTTTCATATATGTTGGAAGCTGTCCAGAGCGGCTGGGGCAACCCAGTAAGATGTGTGGGATATAAATAGTAAAATTATCCTTATGGAATGGGATGTCCCTTTTTTCACTGGGGAAATGCTGGCGGTTATGGAATGAGTATGCAATGCTATGAAATTCCAGCATTTAATACATTTCTTGAGACATTAAAACAGATTCTCTCTCCCCCCCCCCCCGCTAAATCTGGAAGGGCTGTCTTGAAGAAAGTGTGAGGACTGCTGTTTCTTTCTAGCCAAATTTTCTTGAGTTTTGATTTCTATGTCAAAACATGCATGTTTGATAAGGGAGAGAACCATTTTTTTGAACAACATATCCCACAAAGGTAAAAGAAGTCTTTCTCTACTAAGTCTATTCCTAGAGCCTTAAAAACCATCCATGGGGGCAGGGGATCTTTGGCACAGGTTGGACAAACACTAAGACAAAGCAAACAGACAAAATGTTGAGCAGGGGGAGTTGAAAGATTACTGGGAAGTTGAGCGGGGAAATCAGTGAGCTTTCAACTAAAAACAAAGCAGTGAAACAACAACAAAAAGTTGCTGTTTTGTCTCAGCTCTGTGTATTTCATTTGGTACCACCTTTCTTTATATATCCACCATCTGTCTCTTGTCTCTTGCATTCCCCTTCTCTCTGGGGAGGAGATAATCAGGCTTGAGGATACTGGGATGGTGGTCATGGCAGAAAATATGGATAGGGTGGAATGCACGCCCAGGGCTGCTGGCTGTGTAGGTGCCAGAAGAGCCACAGGGTGACTGATTTAATTACTGAATGTTTGGAAACAATGCAGAATGTGACAGAAGGAGTGCATCTGCCAAACCGAGCAGAGTATTGATCTCTCAAACTGCATTTCATTTGGGTTGAAAAACAATATGTCTCGCATTGGCTTTGAAACCGGAATGAGCAACCATGAGCCATAGCAACCCACAGCTTCTGAAATCTCAAAGCAACTAACTTGCACTCAGCAGGGAACGGTGTAACAACCAAAGGAAAAAAAGTGCAAGGATGTGGGGTGATGTAAAGAAGTAGCACCTGTCAGAGCTGCCTCTAGGTCCCAGCTCACAGAGGACCAACACTAGGCTGTAGTATTGTACAAAAGTCTTTATTGAAGTTCAGTTTCCATTTCAAAGCCACAGCGTGCAGCCCTACGTCTTAAACCCTAGATCGGCGAAGTCCCGTCTGAGTCTCCTCCCCTATGACACCAGTTTAAGATCCTAGCCCTGCTCCACCTTTTACGCTGCTCTCTCCTCCTCTGGGTCCTCCTGCCCGCTGGGGCATTGCCCTTTCTGGACTCTTCCGACGCTGAGTCGCTTAGCTCCTCCCCCTCCCTCCGGCGGGCTTTAGGACCCGGTTCCCAATCCTCATTCTCTGTTGTCCCACGCTCCTGTACATTTGAACTTGCCTCTCGCGCCAGCCCAGTGACCTTTCTCCTAACCGTTACACTACTTCGGTCACTGCTTCCCTCTTCCGGGACACTGGCCGGATCTGACCTCTCCTCCGTTGTCCGACTTTCTGATGGAGGCGTGGTCAGCCCTGCCTTATCTTCTCTCCCTGGTGGGGAATGCACTGGCCCCGATCCTTGGGACTCTTCCCCCCCCCACTCTGCTCTGGTGGGGAAGCTGGTCCTGATTTCCAGCTACTGCTCTGGGAGTCCCTGCTGCCCCCTTGCTCCTGGGGCGTTCCCCTTGGGAACCCCCTACCCCTGGCCACTGGCGCCCCCTTCTGTGAATCTTCCGATTCGCTGGAGAGGCTCATGGAATCCCTCGGTCCACTGTCCTCTTCTCCTACGCTCCCCTCGGATTCTTCCCCTTCGCTCTCCATCTCCTCTCTTCCCTGTGCCTCTGCTCCTGAGCCCCTGACAGCACCGATAAGCTGATTGTAGCAGAAGTTGCTCAGCATCACAAACTCCCTGCTTTGGGCAAAATGGGCTTGTCCTACCTGGCCAGAGCAGCAGGCACAGTGCTCCCAGCACAAACCATAGTATTTGGCACCTACACTAGCTGGTCAGAAACATGGTACGAATGCAATCGATCACATGGACAAATGGTAATGAGGTGTAGACCTAAAAATACGCCGTAACTGACAATAGGCTCATCCACACTTTCCCTTGTCCTATGTCTTCTTCCGTTTGTCCTTTGCTTTCTAGGCATGACGTAACACAAAATGAGAGAAACAACCATCCTTTACAACCTTAAATTTATCATGAGAAGTCAGCTATGTCCTGTATGTCATGGTTATGGAGAACACACAACACTGACATGGTTGCTGCTGCTGTCTAATAACAGGGAATATTCCTCAGAACCAGGAAAATATACAAGATAGACACACCGCTCTCATTTCACAGAAACTGCTTAGAAGGTACCTGCACATTTTGTGTCATCGCTTCCTTTCTAGGAGGACTGGAGACTTACTTGATAATAAGATCAGTGTCTGGAGAAGGTGCCCAGGGGCACCACTAGAAGCCTTCATGGGTGCTGGGTTGAAGGCCCCTGGCTAAGCATTATGTGCAAAGTCAGCCAATAATAATAATAATAATAATAATAATAATAATAATTTATTATTTATACCCCGCCCATCTGGCTGGGCCTCCCCAGCCACTCTGGGCGGCTTCCATAAAAACCAAAAATACAGTAAAATATCACACGTTAAAAACTTCCCTAAACAGGGCTGCCTTCAGATGTCTTCTGAATGTCAGGTAGTTGTTTATCGCTTTGACATCTGCTGGAAGGGCGTTCCACAGGGCGGGCGCCACTACCGAGAAGGCCCTCTGCCTGGTTCCCTGTAGCTTTGCTTCTCGCAATGAGGGAACCGCCAGAAGGCCCTCGGCGCTGGACCTCAGTGTCTGGGCAGAATGATGGGGGTGGAGACGCTCCTTCAGGTATACTGGACCAAGGCCATTTAGGGCTTTAAAGGTCAGCACCAACACTTTGAATTGTGCTCGGAAACGTACTGGGAGCCAATGTAGGTTTTTCAAGACCGGTGTTATGTGGTCTCGGGAGCCAATGAGTTCTGTGTGTATGAACAGTTCATCACCTATGAGGAAACCTCCTCAGAAGACTTTAAAATCCTGCCTTCAAACCCAAACTCCTAAGTATGTTAAACTAAAACCAATTTAATAGAAGCGTTTGCTTGTTGAGCCATTATCAAAGTGTGGTTATTCCTGACTGAAGCCTTATTCAAATGTATCGGATATGTTCCGGACATGTCAGGACTATTGAAATATTTACATTGGTAATGAACCTGATTGGTATGCAAACTCAGATTTAATATAGTTTAATATCGTACCTTCTCTCTGCTGCTTTTCATCATTTTCTTGCAGCTCTTCTCTAGACGAGTCAAGACCACGAGAGAATAGGGGCTGAAACCCCAAACCCTGACCTTGTGAGCAAAGCAACAAAGGTTTATAGTATGCCACTTTTGGGGGGCAATGAAGTCAACTTGTCTAACTGCACTACAACTGACTCTAATATTGAAATCATACTAGCCCAGAGAGATAAAGTTTTTGCTATGGTGCACCACAGCTGTTGGGTTTAACAGTCCTAACACAGTCTGCTGGGCATATGTGGAAGCATATGCCTGTGTAGGTGAGGCAGCTTTTGAAGCAGATGTTCTCTTAAGATGAGGCTTATCACATGGGAAGCATTTTGTGCCATCACAGAAGTGATCCTCCAAAATAGGGTATTTTCATAGTGTAGATAGCTGTATATGTCAGACCTCATTCACAAACATCCTTAAGTAGCAAGCACAAAGCAATGTTAGATTCAGGCATTTTTCAAAAGAGAGTGCTGAAAAGTCTGGTTTCTCTAACGCTCAAAAAAGAGTGCATATTCCTGTAATAGAGGGATTACCAACACTTATCTTTCCTCCGTACTTTCCAGGTGCAGTCCGCACTTTAAAACTCTGTGTTTGAGCACCCCCCACTTCAGAGCTTTCCTTGTGAAAACCTGCTCCTTAAAACTGAATTGGAGAAAACAGCAATCTGCAGAAAACCTGAATTGCCATTTGCTCCAATTCAGCTTTAAAAAGCAGGTTTTCACAGGGAAAGCTCCAGAGCCAGGAGGATGATGCTTGGACACAGAGCTTTAGAGCATGGACCTCTGCCTCGAAAGAGTGGGGCAAAATGTAAGTGTGGATAAGCCCTTGCTGGAATCTGGCTTCTTCGTACCACATTTAAACCCAGAGCCTATTTAAAACCATATAAATATGCAAACTGGTCTGCAGTTCATGTCGGTGCTTTCTGGACATTGCTTACTGTCCCGTTGCTACTTTGAGTTTGGACAGTTCAAGGAATGTTCCTGCTGAATCCATTCAAACTCACTTTTTAGGAAAGCGCGCCGACTTCTGGCTTAAGGCCCCTTTTGTCTTTTTCCAACAAGCATTTGAAAGCCCCTCAATGCAGCAGTGGGATAATAAACAGTTGTTCAAGAGAGAATATTGGAAGAAACTACAGCTCAGTCAACATATTAAAATGGATTTTTAATGGCCGCCGGGTTTAAATTTGGCACAAAGAAGACAATAAAACACAAATACAGGGATGGGTGCTCCTTGTCAAATGTTACAGACTCTAGACATTAAGCCCTCCATCAGGGAAAATCACCAGATTCTAGCATCCATTAGTATCAGCTACCCTTGAATTATTATGTTTCTTTTGAATAAGGCAATAAAGCTGAGAAATTAGGTCCTTTTTTTTTTGTGAAGTGGAAAGCACTCTTTTAAAATAATGTTGGCACTCTGTGTATGTCAAGCTGCTAATTACCGACATGGCCACAAGTGAAAATCCTGTGTTTATGGGAGTGATGCCTCCAGCAGTTTATTTTGCAAAGAAGCATCTTTAATTAGGCCTGAGTACCACTTGATTCATTTTATTTGTCTAGCCTGCTGAAGCGAAATGGATGCTAGGACTGGATGAACCCAGGTGCTCCAGCAAAATAAAACACTGGCAAAATGATATTAACTGAGATTGGCTTCACAAACCACTTTTATGCCTCCCCTCTCCACACTGCTCACCAAGAATGGGAAACCAGTGGCCCTCCAAGCCTCTCTGTCTGGCCCTAGGATTCATACTGTGCTTTTGCCTGGCTAGTATGTCCTTTTGAACTGTGTTAAGGATTCTTGCATCCTTGCTCTACCCTTAGGATAACACATGAATAGGGCTAGTGGTGGCAGCCAATTTCCAGAATTAAAGACCGACTGATAACACATGTGTCTGTCTGCTCAGAACTAGGTCCTATTTTCAGTAAGTCTACTAACTTCGAAAGCACGTCAAAGTGCAAGTAGATAAATAGGTACCGCTCCGGCGGGAAGGTAAACGGCGTTTCCGTGTGCTGCTCTGGTTTGCCAGAAGCGGCTTAGTCATGCTGGCCACATGACCCGGAAGCTGTATGCCGGCTCCCTCGGCCACTAAAGCGAGATGAGCGCCGCAACCCCAGAGTCGGTCACAACTGGACCTAATGGTCAGGGGTCCCTTTACCTACTAACTACTGCGTGAATGGATATAGGATTGCAGTCTCAGTTTTTCCTTCACTCTTCCCCCTGGTGTATGTTAACTCATCTGTTCAGGGCTTGTAATCTTTCTGCTTGGGATAACCAAACTATCCCAAGCTCACCGTACACCAATGTGGTCATTTCTGTATGTTGCAGAATACCAAGGTCTAACTAAGACTGGTCTTCTAGTTTCTGAGAATTTTGGCTGATACATGTGAAACACTTGCAGTTCAAGTGTTCTTAAAATCAGGGGCAAATTAGCTTGAATGGCTTTTTATCCCACTTGATTCTACGGAAACACATCCAATCACATTCTTTCCAACAAGCACCAGGCACTCCAATGTTAGTAAATGCAAGGACTCCCTAACTGCTTTCCTTGTATTGTGGAGTTATTCAGCTGCAAATTGACATTCCATAGCAGTCATTCAATTGCCTTCCTATAGCTGTAATTATCTCATAGGTTGTCACTGGTTGCTTATTTGCCGTCTGCTGTAATTACCTAATAGACACTCGTGAAAGTGGAGTTATTACAGATGGGGAAAGAGGGCTGCCAGCTGCTGCCCCAGAGAGGGGGTCTGTTGCTTTTAACAAATCTGGAACCGACACAATGTGCAGCAGCTGCTTCTAGAATTCACCAAGAGCTCAGTTGCTCCAGTTGCTGGTCTCCCATTTAACCCTAGCTACAGCCATTGTCTTTCCCTTTGAAGCAGGATGCTCAAAGTGAGTGAGGCTGGTTTAAGAAGCCAAGTCAAATGCCACTGAGGTCTCCCAGTCACCAGTGTTTCCATCCATATAATAGCAGATACCTGGAGAGCCGTTCACTTGGTCCCTTCATATGGGTGGGTTCTTCTGCTTCAGAAACTTCTAGTTTTCCTGATGCATCTTCCTTTTCCTTGGGCAATCCCACTTTCAGCGAGCTTTTCTTCCACATTGTCTACAAATGGCATTTGGTCCCAGATTCCCTTGGGGGAGTTTCTCCTCCTCCTCCTCCTCCTCCTCCTCCTCCAAGACTTGATTGCTTGTATCCAAGCCTTTGCCAGTTGCTGAGCCAACCCTGTGGAAAGTTGTACCTGGAAGACTACTGCTGTCATAAAATAGCCCTTCTAGAGCTGGGAATTTTAGGGAGACACCCATTTCTGCTTCAACATTCTGTACTCTAAATATAACATTGCTTTATGTAAAATGGCAACCAGGAGAACATTTTCTGTTGTGGCATTCTTATTATGGAATCACCTCACCACTGAGCTTTGGCAGGCATCAACCCTGATGACATTTTCATGCTTATTAAAAGGGAACTTATGCGCCGAGGCTTGTATTGGTGCTTAATTCCAGTAAATTATGTTAATTTTGAACCCTACTTGGTTTATCAGCTACATTTTATTTTTTATTCTGATTTTTAAGTTTTAACATGGTTTCACGAATTTCTTGAGACTCACCATCTTGAGACTTAAGGCCTGTGGGGGAGGAGGGCAAGTGGTTCTCCAGATGTTGTTAGACTCCTCCTTCCATCAGTCCCAGGCAGCATGGCCAATGATCAGTGATGATAGGCACAGTGTCCCCATCCATGATGTAAGTCAAGTTCTCCTCATTTCTGTACTGGTACTTACATAGGTAAACATGGAAGCCTGCTGTCCCTAGTAGGTAGTATAGACATTAGTTGCTAGAGATTTCCCTTACAGCAGACACTTTGCCCTTCTTCACCTTTTGCATGCTCTCTTGCTCTTTCTGATGGCAAAGCTTTTCTCTGATGAGTGACAATGGTGCACTCAACATACAGGGACAAGCAGGACAGGGAAATACAACCATCACTATCTTTAGTGGCTGAATAAGGAGGAAGCCACTACAGGCAGAGGGAGGCTTAATCATACGCACTCCATTTAAAAGAGGGTAACGTGGATCGTTTTAAGAATTTAAAGTGATTAAATCATTTAGATTTGTAACTTTTCCTGATGTTTTTATTTACAAGGACTAGGGTGGCAGATGGTATGGTAGAAACTGAATTGAGAAAAGGGAAGGTAGAATGACTGGGAATCAGAAAATAGTATCCAAAAGTTACAGCAGAAGACAGAAAAATTATAGTGAAGTTCCTCCATCTCCTAAACACGTTTTGTGATTTTAGCAGCTATGAACAGTGACCAAATGGTTTTTTATTGAATTTCCATTCTATATTTAACTTTAGTGAGCTTCCCTGATATGTGCATATTGAAGGGCAGGGGGGAAATCTAGTAAAATAAAACAAATAAATGAATGGCAATCAATTTTCAGAGAATGCACATAATTTTCTTCAGTGCTTCATTGAACCAGAGTGAAATACTTTGATCACCCGAACTGTTAAACCGCCTGTTTCCCAAGAGTCAGCCATTCCAACTCAGTTAAAGGAGATCATCCTTCTCTGAGTGTATCAAAAACAGGCAAACACACACATTTCTGATCCTTTAAAACCCAGTGCTTTGTTATACTGAAACTTTTCAATAATGTATGAAAAGAAAACCATTTCGTGGATAATAAAGCAGGACTGGCAAGGAAAAAAACCTCCACAAAAAAACCTTTGAGCTGAGCAACTCACTGTGAAAGGAGAATCAATGTAGCGTTGACAAACCTCTCAGGCCTGCATTGATCCAGGCCCAAATCTCTCTCTAGCGCTTAGAGGAAATAACACTCCAGATTAAGAAAGGGTTTTTTCCCTTTTGTTGTAGATTTTAGGAAGTTGCCTTCCTCTCCCAGAGGAAGACTCTAGGGAGGACTCAGACTGTGTTGCAGGGCAAAAACTGGGTTACTAGATGTTCTGATTTAGAGAGGCTAATTTGCAGGCCGGGTTTTTGTGTGTGTGCACTTTAGGGGCTTTGTTGTATATGCTCCAATTACCCTGCAAATGCCGGGATCGTCATGAAAACCCTTAAGCCATCACAGCTTCTCACTTTTTCAAACAGTGTCCTGAATTCCCAAGGGGCCTTCTCTTCCTGTTTGTTGCTATTATTGGTTTCTACTGATTTATTGGTTTGCTTGTATGGGATATTTTGTTTTTTTAATGTTTGTTGTGTTTTTATATATGCTGTAAGTCACCCAGAGTGGCTGGGGAAACCAAGCCAGATCGGTGGGATATAAATTGTTGTTGTTGTTGTTCAGTACAGCGTTTCAACATGTTTCTGGAAATTCAGTATGTGTCCCTTTAACACATTTCTTAGATCTATGCCCCTCGCTCCCTTCCCCCACTCAATATGGCGTCACTTCCTGTTTTACATATACAAGCTCCAGGTCACTTGAATGCCCCTAAAAAAAAGTTTTCCACTGTTTCCCCACTCCTTGGTCAGTCTGTCTCCCAAAAAGAAAGTGGAGAGTGGGAGAGCGAAGGGGGAGTGGCCTTTCTACCCATGGCTTCAAAGAGCGCTGAGGGGTCATGGGCGCTGAAGAGAGGCCTCATTTGGCTCCAGCTTGCTTTGTTGGGCCACTGCTTTTGGTCCCTGGGTCCCAGCCTCTGAGGTGGTGGCACAGCAGTGGCAGCAGGGGTGGAAGGAGACTGATATAGAATATGTCCCTATTTTCATCTGAGGAATGTGTGTGACCGAGGTGACCATGAGAGACTCTACTTCAGTGCTGGGGGCCAACTCTGCAGTCCTTCAGTCTTCTTTATCTGGCCCTCAGGACTTTCCCCCTCAAGTCTCATCCCTCCCTGGACCTGCTCTGCCCCCTCAGGTGTTTTTTGCTTGGCTGAAAGCCTTGACCTGTGATAATGCCTCTTGCTTGCCCAAATGAAGAAGTGGAAGTGGAGGCGAAGGAGCCCCTGGCTTTTGTGTGCCTGGAATGTAGCGTACTGTACCAAAACCACCTCTATTGCCTCCTGCACTTTTGTCTCTGGTCCCTCAGAAGGATATCCATGACGGAACGCACCCTGAGGCCGAAAAGAAACCAAGCTATGTTGCTTGCCCTGCCACACAAGCAGCTTGTCAAATTAGAAGCAGAGAGCTGCTAAAGAGAGATCATTAAGTGAAGATATTAGTATGCAGCGTGTCTTCAGTATACTACAAACTCTCACAGTTGAAGTCTTGCAGTTTAACAGTTTGGAGTTAATTATGCATTGCATGCGAACTTGTGAAATGAAATCTCAGCTGCCTGCTTCCTCACTGCAAAGCAGTAGGGGGGCAATTGCAAGGGAGTAGTCATGGGAACCAGAACAGTGGGAACTTCCAACCAAGTCCAGGTTGTCCTGCAGGACTCCTTTGTAGGGATATACTTGACCCCATGGCCATGGACAAAGCCCACATTTAAACAGGGCTGCCATACATTCCCGGGATTTCAAAGGTGGAATTGATGTCCAGGAGGAATTTGTCCTGGATCTTAGACAAGTCAAAATTGTGGGGTGGGGTTGGGTTGTTGTTGGTTTTTTGTTTGTTTTTTTGCGTTTTTGAAATATGGCAACCCTAATTTAAAGCATGCATCCCACCCCCAACCCAAGAATCATATAGTTTACCCTTCACATAACTACAATTCCCAGCACCCTTAACAAACTACAGCTCCTATGATCAGGGGTGGGGAGTGCGCTTCAAATGTATTGTGTGTACCCAGCCCCAACAGTTTAAATACATGTTGCCTGCAAAGGTATGTAGTGCAGGGGCAGCCAATGTCATTGGCCCTGCTTCCATCATCCCCAGCTAGCTGCAGGCCAGCAATATCTAGAGGACCACAGGTTCCCCACCCCTGTCATAGTATGTCTGTTTTAGTTCCACACAGCACTCACAAACTACCACAGGCACAGTCTAGGGATGGGGATTTACACGTCACTGAAAAAGACGACAGGAGTGGATACTAATTTGGATAAGCTGGTTGATAACTGTAGATGCAATTTTCTAAATTATTACAATTTAAATAAAAATGCATCTTGCAACTATTACTATATACCCCACCATTTCCCCTAATGGGACCCTGTCCTTGTGAGGAAGACCTTGGCCAGGTGCCTGGGTGCCTGCTCATCCTGTTGTCCAGGTGCTAACTTCAAAAATCCTGCTCTTCCTACTTCTACCTTTAAACCAGACTTGGATCTGGAAGGCCTTCAAAAACAACTCTGTCCTCTGTAATGTAGGACACATGGTCACCTTGCCTATCAAGTAAAAAAGAACTGGGCACCCCCAATCAGTGTCACCCAACTGGAACAATACTGGGGAGGGGGAAAACTCAAGCTGGCTACCAGAAAACGCAATGCATTGAGGTTTTGTAGCCATTGCTTATTATTTCAGGTTCACTTCTTTGCAGGTCTCTCGTTCTTTTCAGTATCTACACTCTTAAGAAACAAGTGACAGCTCAGTCAGTAGAGCATGAGATTCTTAATCTCAGGGTTATGAGTTTGAGCCCCATGTTGAGTTAAAGATTCTTGCATTGCAGAGGGGTGGACTAGATGACCCTTGTGGCCCCTTGCAACTCTACAAGTCTGTGATTCTGTGAAAGCCACAGCCCATATGCAAGCCTGTTCCTCTCTCCCCTTCTTTCCAATTCCATAGAGACAAGATTTAGCACTGTTGTATCTTTTAAAGAGACTTGCAGTGTATTGCACTCAAGTTAAAATGAGAGTAGTGACTCAAATTTCCCTGATGGTACATAAAAGCCCCTAGAGAAGCCAGAAATCACGAGACTTGTCATTAAAATGTCAAGGACCCAACATTCACTTTTCTCAAAGGGTATAAAGCTTTGGAATGTTGCTGGGGAAAGTGCTGGGTCAATAGCAATATTCAGCTTTAAGCATCTCTCTCATCATGTCAGGAGGGATCATCAATATGGAATTTTTAGGAACATCCAAATGAGCAAGGTATTTGATTCCCAGTGGCTTCTTTTCGCAGATCTTTCACAGACCTGCTTTGATAGTTTGCCAGCATGCTCAGCAGGAATTACTTCCAAAAGCAGTCCACCTATGTTACAAACATCTTCCCATACCACCATATTTATAATCTTGACAGTAGATTGAAGACACATTGCAATAATTACGTGTGTCATTTATATTTTTGGAAGGGGGGGATTTTGTTCCGCTTTTTCGGTTACTGCCGAGAAGCTCAGCAGTTCGAATCCCCACAATGGGGTGAGGTCCCATTGCTCCTTCCCAGCTCCTGCCAACCTAGCAGTTCAAAAGCACGCCAGTGCAAGTAGATAAATAGGTACTGCTGCAGCGGGAAGATAAACAGTGTTTCCGTGCGCTCTGGTTTCCATCGCGGTGTCCCGTTGCACCAGGAGTGGTTCAGTCATGCTGGCCACATGACCCGGAAAGCTGTCTGCGGACAAATGCCAGCTCCCTTGGTCTGAAAGTGAGATGAGAGCCTCAACCCCATAGTCGCCTTTGGCTGGACTTAACTGTCCAGGGGTCATTTACCTTTACCTTTACACATGGGTGTATAGACATTTGTGCAACGCCATAACCTTCCACTGCAAAGAGGTTCTAGCATTTTGCTTTTTTATAGGTTTGAAGAGAAGGGAGAAATAAGCAGTGAGCCACACAACTAAGGCCCAGTAGAGATGAAGGCAACAATTAATATGTCTCTTCTCAGAGGGCTCTTTCCGAGGACTGAAGAAGCAGTTAAGTGCTGTAGTGTGTTCAGGCAAGTGGTTCTCACAAGCATGGAGTGGGCCTGTAGGGGGTTGAGGTGGATAAGAGGTTCACAATCCTCTGGCAGGCAGAGTCATTATTATCACATCTCTTCCTGCACATGAATTTATTGTTGTAATCCCCAAAAGAGTTACGATTGTTTGTTAAGTAGCAATTCAAAGGGGTAGGAGCATCTCCTCTATGAGGAAATATTATAACATTTGGGCCTTTTTGGCTTACGAAAAAAGGCAGCTAAGGGGATACATGGTAGAGATTTATATGATTAGGCATGGTTGTGAGCTCTTTTAGTTCATGCTATTTGCTTCTTTTGTCTGCCTGCCACTTTTATTAATATATTTTTATTGCTTTATTTGTGAGCTTGTTTTTAAAACAAAACAGGAGTTTCAAAACTGACAGGTGGGCTATCAAATATTTTATTTAAAAACCAGCAAACCCTGTATAAAAATTCATGCTCCAGTAAAAACAAGTGATCCAGGAATAATGAGTCTATGCTTTCAGAGAGGAAGTTCTGGATTTAACAAAGTCCAGAATGCCTGGAGTGCTCTCTGCTGGCACCATGAAGAAAATGCATCTCTGTATGATGTTTCATCCTAAAGGGTATCTCCATGAAAACTTATGCCATAATAAACATAGTAAATTTAAAGGTGCCACAAGGCTTCATTGGTTTTGCTCAAAAACAGTTAATCTTAGCTGTCTACATATGCTGTACTTCAACCATCACACAAACATCCATGTGCACACAAATACACACACCTCCCAGTCTTAATCTGAGAACTTAATCTGAGAATTTAGTTCCCAGATTCTACTGGAAATAGTTTTTTAATATTATGAGCCAAGCTTACTTCAGAGTTGAAAAACTAATTAACAAAGTGCACCCAATAAAAATGAGAATGAAAAAAACTATACAAAATTCTCAAGGCTGCCAAGAAGCAGTTGTTTCAGGAGAGCCACATTCCTGCAAAACAAACAGTATCTTTTAAACTACAAGTCCACAAAAATAGATGCTACCACTCTGGTGCAACCCAAATATACTAATCTTTTACCTCAAGCATCTGATGAAACTGACTCTAGTCCATGACTCTAGTTCATGCCACATTAAACTGGTTTTTAAGGTGTCACAAGACTTCATTTTTGCCAAATCTAAAGAAAGATTACTTTAAAAACAAAAATCCAGCAAGAAGCAATACAAGATTTCAAAACTTCCCTTCTATGTTCTAGTGGTGCTTCTTCCAGAAATCCTCCACTATGTAGCTGAAAGTTTGAGAAGACAGCTCTCAAACTCTCAGGGTTGGTACCTCAATGATGAATGCGCTTGGAAGTCAACTGATATTTCAATGCCAGGTTTAAACCCTCCTGTTTAGTCAGGTATTCATGGAATGGCTATTCCATTCTATTGCTGCAACCAGTGTGCCATAATATAAACACAGAACATTAATTATGCGCTCTCTCTCTCTCTCTCTCTCTCTCTCTCTCTGTGTGTGTGTGTGTGTGTGTGCATTGTCTGAGTGACAGCCCTGTTGGATCATAACCAAGGCTCTATCTAGCCTAGCACTTGGCTTTCCAGAGTGGGCAACCAGACCTCTTTGGGTAGCCTAATAGGACATAATAGGACCAGCTCATTCCCAATCAACTGGCATTATTAGGAGGCATTACAGCCTCCTACAGCCTCTCTACATATCATCCATCGTATCTACACCTGGATGGGAATGGGTAAAGGTGAAAAAGAGTCAGAAAAGTTCATCTAGGCCCTCTTCCCGCCATGGCAAGAGGCAGAGAATATACACAGCCCTGATAAAGCTAGCACCTGCCTGGAAAAGTCTCATGCATATTGGTGTGTCCAGTTCTGTCATTGCCTGTAATATTTTACACTACACTAGCAGCCAAAAGGAAAGGAGAGATCTGTACATGTATGTGTAATAAAAGGAGGGAAAAGATCTGTACATGTAAACTCAAAAGCTGAAAATTCAAAATTTTCCCTACCAAAATTACCTAGTAAAGCAGCAAGACCATAGGTGCCTGGCCTTTCCCAGGGGACCAAACTGAGACAACACAACAGAATGGTGAAAGCTCACAAGCCTGGCCACAAAGGTAGCCAGGCTGAACATGGCATTATGTGATGGAGCAGATGGGCTGGAAGCAGCAGGAGCAGATGGACTGGCAAGACTAAGCCTTGCCCTTCAATTGCAAAGAGAAGAATGCCTTGTGCTTGCTGCTTGAGCAACTCACGGCACTGCCCAGCTGGCCCAGAGCCACCTTCAGCAGCAAGCAGTTCAGCATGGCGGTCAGCTGCAAGAGGCGAGTTTGTATAACTCTGTATGGGTAACAGGCAACCGCAAACTGTATTCAATGGCCAATGTTGTGTTGCTTTTACAGCAGATAAAATGTGCATCCATTTATTTTGAATAAACTAGCTTAATAGTCAAAGCACGCACACACAAAGTGAATGCTTGACTTACCACAGGAAGTCATTTTCTGCAAGGGATGAAGCCTTGGATGGGTTGTCTCTGCCACTCACTCTCCACTAGGGAAGATTATGCAAAGGGAAGGCACCCTGAGTTAAGACAGTAGCCAACACTCAGTTCACAAGTGCCATAGCTAACAGAACACTACTCAAGAACAGCAAGGCACCCATCAAAATAAACTTGAGTAGAAATAAGAACAAAAGTATAGTGGGGGGAGTAAAAACAGTCCCATGGTCCCTGTTGTTCCTGGCAGGTGTTTGTCTCAATGGAGTGTGCCTCTGGAGGTGAAGTCAAACCACTCCCTTAGCTGCACATGATGCTCGCCTGGGCAGTGTATATGGAGGTCCTGGGCTGCCCAGATGACAACACCTCTTCTTCGCCTCACTGATGTGGTTCAAAAGAAAGCAGAGTAATATGTTTGGCACCAACTTGACTGCCAGAAGGTGTACAAGCCGCCATCCGACCAGGAACAACAGGGACCATGGGACTGTGCAACAGGTCCCCTGATCATAAATAGGGATGCAAGTGCATCCTCTCTACTGGAATCTGGGGGGGGGGGCAGGACTGCTACCTGATTCACCTGCTAGTTGGTTAAAGACCAGCTAAAGGTTGAAGATCGGGACGCAGGTGGCGCTGTGGGTTAAAGCCTCAGCGCCTAGGACTTGCCGATCGAAAGGTCGGCGGTTCGAATCCCTGCGGCGGGGTGCGCTCCCGCTGCTCGGTCCCAGCGCCTGCCAACCTAGCAGTTCGAAAGCACCTCCGGGTGCAAGTAGATAAATAGGGACCGCTTACCAGCGGGAAGGTAAACGGCGTTTCCGTGTGCGGCTCTGGCTCTGGCTCTGGCCAGAGCAGCGATGTCACGCTGGCCACGTGACCCAGAAGTGTCTCCGGACAGCGCTGGCCCCTGGCCTCTTAAGTGAGATGGGCGCACAACCCCAGAGTCTGTCAAGACTGGCCCGTACGGGCAGGGGTACCTTTACCTTTACCTTAAAGGTTGAAGATGCCTTACTATCTGCCCACCATCTCTGTCTAAAATGACCTCTAGTGAATTTCACAACCAATGTGCACTAAAACTTGCCCAGAAGACAATGGTTAGATTAGCTCCTTGGGAGCTTGTGATTGTACCAACTGTACAAGATCTACTCTCCCACAATCAACGTGAACCTGACAATTATTTTACTACTTAAAAACCCACAGACACTACATTACAGGGACCCCTGGATACTTTTGAGCCAGTGTTGAAAGCAAAACTGTTGCAATGGTGATTGCAAATCACCCGCAAATGCAGGTGAATCAACAAGATAAGCAACCCACTTTGGCAGAAACTCTCAGGACAAATGAACACTAGAACTGAAAAGCTTGTGTTAATGGTGATTGCCTTTAGAAGCCCATCTGAGTTCTCTGTGAAGCTCCTGGAGTCAGGAAACAATGACCATACGCTTCCATGAAATCCAAAGCATCTAGGAATTTGTCGTGCAGGAGTGTCTTCACTATTGTCTTGAGGTTTTTCATGTGTTTGCTTACTTTAAGGCAAAGAAAATGAAGTCAATACCCAATAATGTTTTCCGGATAAGTTTCAGATCCACAACCTGCTCAGTATCCCGAGATCCAAGGATAAAGCATGTACCTAATGGTAATCAGTGGGGTTAGACAACTTTCCTGAAAGCTTTGAAATCAGCCAGTTAACTGTAGCAGAAGCTTCTACTGCTAGCTGAAACTTCCATGCCACAGCAAGATATCGCGGTCTCAACAGAATTTGTGCAGTAACCCCCACATTTAAGCTTCTTTCTTTTTCTTTTTCAGGGTCAGGAGGGGACTAATAGAAGGCATGGAGGGAACAGAGTAAGGAATAAAGCAGCATCTTCTTGTCCTTGATTCTATTAAATACATATTCCAAGGCTTCCCAAAGGATTTCCTGTCAAAGAAAGAAGCAAATTTACCTTTTATTTTAACTACAATGGAACCTTGGTTCTCGAACTTAATCCGTTCCAGAAGTCCGTTCAACTCCCAAAACCATTCGAAAACCAAGGCACGGCTTCCAATTGGCTGCAGGAGCTTCCTGCGCTCAAGCAGAAGCCACGTCAGATGTTCAGCTTCCGAAAAACGTTCAAAAACCCAAACACTTACTTCCAGGTTTTCAGCATTCGGGAGCCAATTTGTTCGTCAACTAAGCCGTTTGAGAACCAAGGTACAACTGTATACCCTTTCCTTATTATTGAACTAAAGATTCATGCAGGAAAAAGAAAACAGCATTGAAGTTTTTATCTACCGTCATGGAAAAGCCTTAGCTAACATAGAAATTACAGAGAACTGGAATGCACGTTCCAGGTGTTTATTCAATGAACTGAATGAAACCTTGATTTAAAAAACAGAGGCAATCATAATGTTTTGATGGTTATGGCTAAGGCTCATGAGACTTGAGAAAGGACAAGCTCATATGGCTATATGGCTACCATCTAGAAACCGTTCTAACTCCTCATGGATTCATCAGATAATTCTAATTCCAATTAGTTCCAAAGAGCTAAAGTTTAAACAAATTTAGTTTTAAAACTCATTTGTCTCTACCCTAAGAGCTCACTGCCCTTATCAGTTGCTGAAGAGGGCATGTAACTTCTCCTCAGTAGTAGCCCTCGGACTCTTTTAGTTCCTCACATCTCATCTGTTTCGGGGTGTAGGGAGGATGATCTGACAGAGTTAACTTCCAAGGACTTCTCTTGCTAGATCAATCCAGGGAGCTAAGCCCCTCTTAGCAACCAGACAGAGCTGAGTTTCTCAACCATGTTGAAGTACTGGCCTTGCAGAAAGGTGGCTCATATCAGGGATGAGAGGACCCTTCATATTTACTAAGCTCTGGGAAGGAAGTCATACTGCTGTGGGTGCACTTTACTTCCCGCATCCTGGATTCCCGGCAGATCCCTCTGGGTGGTCTGGAACCTGATGGGCCTTACTGACCCTCGGCAGCTCATCCACCACTTTCAACAGGTCTGTCTGCACCAGGCAGAAACCCAGAACCCTGAGGCAGCCTGGGCTCCCCTTGCCTCCATGGAAGACTCAATTGGCAGAATGGGACTGCTCACTCTTTCACAAGTGGCAAAAATAGAGCGCTGACTTCAATTCCTGTAAATCGGGTATTGCTAAGGTGGTAGCTGACTGCTCATTCTACCTTCACAACAGAAGCAAAAGCAACAGTGATATTCATCTCTCCCCACATTGCCCCAGAGGGTAGAGGAAGGGGGCCAAGGCCCAAGGTGGCTCTGAATGAGAGAAGGACACCCAAGATCTGCTCTGGGAACTAGGCAGGAAGAAATTAAGGGTGAACTTCAATTTAGGATGTCACCAAATTGCATGACTGTGCCTTCTGGAGCGAGAGAGACAAGCCATCTGAAGATCCCCTCCTCCACAGGAGGAAATAGAACTATTGATGCCGTGAGGCATTATGGGAAGAAACCAGACTACCTTTCATATCAAGTTCTTGGCATTTCATTATGAGACAACATTGATTAGTTTCTCTAACTGCTTTCCATTCTTATACTCTCAAGACTTTGCCAATGACTGTACATAATCTGAACTGTGCGTGACACGCTTTTAGTCTGTGTTGTAACACAAGGCCCACATATTTATACTCAGTTGCAAAACAGTGAGTGAAGTGTAGGCGGAGGGCACTTGTGCAGTGGAACACAACATGTGTTCATAATAGAAGAGCTCTCTTCAGTCCCATTTGCAATCAAAGCACAAAGGGGAATTGTCTACTTTAAAGATTTTACTCTTATACAGCACTTTCAAGATACTTCATTTTACATCCATCGATACTGAGATACTGAAAAGGCTCAGATGTCTTCTGAATATAGTTTAACTGGAAACATTATTTCTGAAGGAATGTTGCAGATACTCCCATTTTTGTTTACCGTTCCATACCAATAATTGCAACTGACCCTCTAAAACAATAGTCCATATTTTCAGGAAGGCTTTTCAGTTTACAAAAGAGTACTCCATTTGAAAGATTCTTCCTTTTCTAATTTAATAGAAATAACCAAAACAAAGTGGTTTTCAAAACAATTCTTTTTAAAACTGTTCTAAGTACAACTGCTACACCACATTCCAGAGCATTTAACAAGAAATATTTACAGGCTGCTAAATGTATTAAATAATCATGTAAAGGGGGAAAATGCCTTTATTACACACCAGCCAAAAAACACAGGAACTGAACAATTAGAAACGTTAACTTGTTTTTAAAAAATTAAATATTATTCAGAGAATACATTACCACAGAAACAGCACTTTTTTTGAAGAATCAGTAAAGTTAACTATGTGCAAAAAGTACCAGTTTTAATTACCAGAAATAATATTGGGAATGGAACCCTTTGATTTGTAGGTTTACATATAAAATTAAAACAGGCTTTCAATTGCACAAATCTTTATAGACCTGTTATATACATCTTTAATGGTATTTTGAACTGAAGAAATGCCCACATCTGCAGGCCTTTTACAAACATGCATCACCTTCCATTTTGAAATTTATGTTCACACTAAGGGGAATGAGAAGTCTATGTTTGCATTTCTTTGTACAAAGTCACAAATCAAGTCAAAAGAAAGCAGCAGCTCCTCAGCTTTAAAGGTACTCAAATAGAAAGGGGCAAACTGCATTTTTAAATTGTAAATCAGTTACTAAGTTAAGAACCAAAACAGTGATTTATCAAAGCTATTTTGATTCAGACACGTTTTAAAAGAAGAGAGAGGGACAAATAGGCAAAAACCACAAAAGCTACAATGGATGGAGTTACTGCACGTGCAACTTTGGAAAGGAAAAGTGATGACCATATCTGACATCACAAGTCTTAAGCATTAGTCTGAAATATGTCTATTTAAATTGTGGCATATAAAGTTTTTAAAAAAGTACCTCCGTTATTTACTCAAACACCTACTTTTTAAAAAAATATGTTAACTTTTCCCCAATTTTTAAAATAAAATGCCACACTATTAACTGCACACTTTATTATTTTTTAAAAAGCTAGACTTGGGTGATACACATACAAATTCTCCTATAAAACCACTACCCAAAGGAAAAGGATTCCTGCCATGCTAAAGAGGCAACAGACAAAGCAGTCTTATTGCTTTTTCCTAGGAAAAGGAGGAAAAAACGGAAAAAAGAAGAAGCCTACAACCAGTACATTACATACTCAACTTCAACATACTGTTGCCATTACCTACACTTCAATAGGACTGGCGAAGGAAACTAAGTTATACAACAGAACGGCAAATTGGGGTGATTTGTTAAAAAATATTGGTTGGTTGCAGTGGCTTGCAGAAATGTTTATAAAACATTCCACTTATCTATCCAGTGCTCAGTATGCCGACAGTCAATGCCACATCAAGTAGTATTAATGGGAATCTTTTCACATGAAAAAAAAAGGCTATCTACATTTAACAGCATTTCTACTTTTAAAAGCTAGCGCGGGGAAACACCCTTTTTTGGATAGTAATTCAGCCTTAATAGTATATGGTAGGACACTTAATTCCAGGGCACAGTTAAGTAAGACCTGAACATACTTAGCTGGTTAAACTAACACTAATTACTAGTAATTACATGGCAGGGGACCTGCTGAGGTAATTGAGAAGTCCACAGTCAGCACGCTGCATACTTGTCGTCCTTCCTGTTTCAAAGCAAACTGCCTTTTTTCTTCTTTGGATTAACTTAAACTTTCAGAACATATACAACCAACAGGAGAGATTTGAAATATTATTATTATTTTACAGGAACATTAAAAATCAGAGCGCAAGAGTCAAATTAAGTGACAAGAGTATCTTGGGACCATGTGGAACCATAACACAGTTAAGTTATATTGTAATTATGCAGCACAGGTAAATCCATATCGCATGCAAGGGAAGCTCAACTATTCATTTCAAACCAGATACAAAAGTGTGCTCTCAATCCCAGTATAGCTCAGTTATTGCACAAACATCCATGGACTGCCAAATGCAGGTTGATCTTGAATGCACATTAAACATACAAGGTGGCAGGAAATTTACTCTGGCTGAACAAATCTTGCGAACACTAAGAAAAGTACACAATCTAAAAATGGAGCACGAAACGTATTTGTCTACTTCCTACATCCTTCAGGAATACATCCTGGTGATTTGTAAAATTTGTGTAGAACTTTCTGATCTACTACATTCCAAGCAGATAATCAAAGGGAAAGAGCAACCCAAAAACCAACGTGTATGAAAAAAGCTATTTATTCATTCTTTTGTATATAATAAATCCTTACAACTGCAGAACACTACCATTCTCTATCTGCACTGAACTTTGCAAAGTTGCAAGACTGCAAAAAAGTCAAACGATTACCAAATGCCACCAGCACCAGCAAAGCAGGTTCCTGTATATAGTTTAGTTACATTCCTCAAAAGAACGGGTCTTCTACTTTTACACGTAGCATGGAAATATGGGTGATTAGCCTAAGAGATCTGAAAAGAAAGTATGCTGACAAAATTGCAGCTTTCAGGTAATATGGAAAGCCAGGTTGTCAAAATGTTCTTCAAAGTACAGGAAAAATATAGATGCCATGGAAACTACAAAATACATAAATTTTAAGATTCATGGTGCATATTCCATTGCAAATTGTGGCGCTAGAAAATACAGTGTATGTTATTAAGCACTTTGCTCTATACTGCCTTACTGACATGCAGCGGTTTTACCAAAATGTCAGTTAAAAGCACATCTACTAAACTTGTGGGAGCTTGTGAGAAAGTCAACACATTAACAGATGGAACAAGCTCTCACTTTTTACATATTATCACTTCAACTGAGCATAGATGGTAACATTCAAGCCCATCTGTGCCGGTTTTTTCCACATAAGAACTTCCTTGCTCCGTGATACTGTTCCCAGATTTTCTTTTAATTTTTTGTGCTGTGTGTGTCTGTGGTAGGTGACCCAATGTACTGAAAAACATGACAGCCCAGTTTCAATGTTACTCTCGATGCATGGAAAAGACATCATCCTAGGACTTGCTTGTACTGTTACAGCTGACCTTCCAACAGGAAAAGGAATGTTTGACCAAGTTATTACAGAGGGCAATGATAATTATATTCAGATACAGACAATTTAGAATTAGTTAGGCAAAAACCTTTGGAAAACACCTTGTGAATCCAAAAATTCTGTTGGATGCTCCTACTTTAAATGCAATGTTAATGATGATCCAAAAAAGTGAATCAAAGCCATAAAGTATCTTTTAACTACTTTCCCCAGTTACAGATCCAGTTACATCCTGTCTGCACACAGAAAATGAAAACACACATTTTTATTAAAATTCTCTGCATCAATGAGACAACACATTGTGCAATAGAATCTATTCATCAATTCCTTTATATGCTATGAACCATTTCCCATGATGAATTTACTCAGTGTTACAGCAATTTGCATTTTGGTCACCATTGTATGGTCTGCATTTTTGAAACTGTCGTAAAAATATGCTGTACAGGGGCAGGGCCGTAGCTAGGGGATGGTGAGGTGGGCCCCCGCCAGGGGCACAAGCGACGGGGGGTGTAAAATTGGCTGCTGAGACCCTCTGCCAGGCACCCTGTCCAGCCAGCGCTCCCTGCCCGAAACCCAGGCGGCCCTAGCAGCTGGGCAGTCTGGCGGGGGAGCCTGCACATGCCCCAAGCGCCCCATTCCATTTGGCCATGAGGCGCTGGCTCTGCCTCTCCCGGACCTCACTCAGGGTCATGGCTGGGAAGGTCCACCAGCCTCAGCCTCTGACACTGCCTGGCCCACCTCACTGCCTATGCCCCTGCCTCTCTGGGCGCGGGGGAGAGCCGCCAACCTCAAAGCCTGTCTACTCCAGAGTCACTTCTCTCTCTCTCTCTCCTTTCGCACACCCTCCCTCAAGGGTGCCAACTTGAATAAAATATATGGGGGGGGGCAGGTAAGCATTGCCCTGTAAAATCGACAAGACGGAGCACACGCACACTAACTTAATGACAATGCTCATTAACTGGGGGGGGGGGGGCTCCTCAAATATTTTAGGGGGGAGTCAAGTAACCTTGGCCCCAAGGAGTTGGCTCCCATGCCCTTCTCCCTATTAAAGTGGGGTGCTCCCCACTTTATGTGATTTCACTTATGCAGGCAGGGACCCGGAACATAACCTGTGTGTAAGTAGGGAGATGGCTATATACCGTCATCTAGGTCGGCCTTCCCCATCTTGGTGTCCTCCTTCAATAAGAATTCATTACCAAAAAAAGAATGGGTGCAGGGTTGGGGTTGGAGGAGAGGCAGAAAGAAGAGCTAATTAGTTCGTGGCTAGGGAGCGCAATCTGGACGGCAAGGTCACCTAAGTACGGCTCTGTACAAGGGCTTGAAATTGTATCCTCTGGTGCTGTTCAATACAGACCAGATAGGGAATTTTACCTGTTCGATATCAGATTACAATAACACAGCAGTATTTCTGCTCTCGGTGTTTCCACTGAGGCAGAACTGAAGAGCTTGCTTACATGCAGATTACCACAATTGGGGCTGGCCCATTTTCATCACCTACCCAGAAATCACTTCTCTGATACACTGGTCCATGCAAATTTTCTGTTTTAAGGGTGAACAACTAACTCTGTCTCAATAGACTCTTTTCTTCCACATGTCATTTAAGCTGCTTCTGAAGAAAACTCTGAGTAGCTCTAACGGAATAATAAAAGAACGTCAAACTATGAACTCAGTTTTAGAAATAAACAACATATTACAAATCTGTTCTTGATTAGGAACATTAGTAAGAATACATATTAGCTTAAAAACAGACTAGCAAATGTTGCTGTCTGAAAGGATTTACAATACCACTATTTACAAATAAGACAGAGTGAATACAGAAAATTTTACACATTTGGTAGTTGACAAAGTTACTGTTTGCTGATAGTGGTCTATCAGAAACTGATATTAGGGAAGACTGGACAATCACCAACTATTAACTTCATGGTCTAATTCTGATATTATTAGGATCTATATAACCAGTATTGCAGCCAACGTCCTGCCTTTCAAGGGAAGAAAAATAGGATTAATAAACTCCAAGAGGATACTCACTTAAGTATTCTGTGCATAGGACTTCCACTCAAGACCACGAAAAGCATTAACTGCAACCATACTTAATGAAGCACATATGAAGAACTTGCGCTCCTGCATTCTCCAATTCAAAATGTTTTAATGATCAAGTCACGATACTTCTATACACAGTCAGTAAAAGAAAGCAGAACCCAGCTATTTGACCCAACGCAGAATATGATACTCGCAATACCACTTAGATGAGACGATGAATAAAAACAATCCAATTCACACCTAGGGTTGCATGAAGAGGATCTTGAGGAAGTTTTCTTGCAGTTTATACTGCTGCCTAGCATGGAAGCAAACATGACTGCCTTGGTCCAGTCTTTCAAAAATGGTTACTAAGTAGTGACAAGAGTTCACTGTTCATACAAATGTTGTGATATAAAACTCATTTCTTTATCAACATTCATCCCACACACATATCTGAGAAATGAGGGAGTATTCTCAAGTGAAAAATGAAAATTCAAACACTAAAAACAAAAAAACCAGAACAGAAGTTGAAAGCTTCCCCCCCCCTTTTTTGACAAGTATGTTTCTGTACAAATGCTTTTTGTATTCTAATACTGTCTGAACACTATCAGCTTCAATAAGATGGCCACTGAAGGCAAGATAATATTCCAGGAACACTTAAATATGTTTCTCTTTTTACAATAGTTTAGGTCCGTTTTAATCAGGTTACTTTATATGCACCGGTCTCTCATCCGATTTTAGACGTTTTCTACGTGGCTGTATAAAATCTTCATCGGAGTCATCTGTTATTTCAGCATCGTCCTCTTCTTGCTCAAATTCAGGTAAAGGCTGGAAGGTCCTGTCTGGGTAGATCTCTGTAAGTTTATCTTCAAAGTATAACGCAACTGCCTTCCCTGCCTGTGCTACTTCTGAATCACCCTGAAAAGTAAAAAGATAGTAACACATCACCCATTGGTAATGCACATCCCTTCAGCAAGTGAGCATGGTCTGAAACGCTTACCTTAAAATTAATTTCTTGTGTTTCTGCATAAACTTGAACAACTTTCATCATCTAAAAAGGATACCAGAGTCAAAAAAAAGGAAATTATAATCCCTTCTAAAGTCATGAGACCGCACAGGATTGGATGACTAAAGTCAACCATACCAATTTATTTTTAAAATTCAGAGATGTGGAGGTGGCTCTCTTCATGAGGTGTTACTGCATTTGCAGCACACGAATCCTAAGTAAGTTATGTTACTGCAGAAACTGATACCAAGCACAGAAGACCAGTATTGTTTGACTCACAGAAAATTTATTCAGCAAACTGATGTGAGAGCTGTGAAGTGGAAGTTTGGCAGTCATCTCTTTCATCCAAGTGCCTGATAATTTCTCCTAAAGAATGGCCTAAGTGATGTAATATTTTTCTGTTGGGTCTTTGTCCACTTTGATAAACAAAATGTAACCGCACATAGAAAGTAGTCCTGAACATTTGAGATCATACTGCCGCAATAAAAGAGGCAGACATCCTTCATTGCTGTAGTTTCCTACTGTAGCTGTAACTATTCACCCTTAAGAGCTGAAGCATTTTCCTTCCATAGCAAATGATTCAACTATTCCTTAACATCCGTATGCTCTGAGACACACAGCTCTTCCACCTCACTTGTTTAGCTCAGTTAAAAAGGTCAAATCCCAACTGGTTTCAAGAAGTCTACCATGTGTAGTGACTCATACCCTTTTTGGCTTTACACTTTTATTGTTCTTATGTCTTGAAATAGAAAGCACAGGCTACTTGAATGCACCATGAAACAAGTGAAATTATAAACTGTAGAACACCATCAAGATCTGTCTCATTCCCTGCATGTCCACAAACAGTGTATGGTCACACATCGCAGAAGTTTCTAAATTTAGTTTTTTAAGGATTAAAGTGTGGAAACTATGGGTGACATCCAACTTAGCATGAGTAGAGATATCTCCTCACACAACTGGGCTTCTCCTTCCTTTCCTCCCGTTTACAGCCTCTGCTTTCCTGCTCTGGAAGGTTGGGCGTAGGAGAAAACAGAAGTCTTCTTGCACAAGTGAATTTCTATTGCACAAGCAGGTAGGCATCTTTAAATGTATTCCTATGCCAAAATGACCTCCCATGTCCATATTAAGTATTTCCCTATCCATTGTTTTATTATATTATTTTATGAATTACCCCATTATGTAGTTTTTAAGTCACATTTTTGTAGGATGCGTGTATAACAACTTTATGCTTCAGTCTGAGAGTACTTTAGAAAGTACCATCTATGAAATGCCACATTCCAGACAAGCACAATCATAGACGTTTTGTATTATTATATTAATGGATTTTTTGAACTGACATGCAACAGTAAAATGGGCACTCAAGTCATGTTATTAGCTGGAAGCTCAACAAATAATGAAGCCCAGCAGATTACCTTGTAAGATGAAGGGTCTTCCCAAGCTAATTTGGTTTTGTGTGTAAAAATATCTGAGAGAGGTTTAGACTAGCACTGCAGGATCAGACAAATGATCCATCTAGTCCGTATCTGGTCCTAAGAATAGCTAGTCAGATGTTTCAAGGTGCAAGTAAATAAGGCATGGAGGCAACAGCACTCCTCGGCTGCATATCCTCAGACTTTAGTATTCAAAAATATACTGTTCCTAAACATGGAAGCTCCATCCAGCTATGTTGGCTGATCAATGGCTAACCATGAATGTCTAAACCTTTCACACTTTTACTTAAGGTTTATTTACTCTGTACCACCACTTCCCCAAACTGTTTACAGTTCACTTACAAGAGTTTATGTTTTAATGAAACAAATAATTTATGTGGATATAATATAGAAGTGGATATAATTGATTTAATTTATAAGTAAGATTACTTCTAGTTGTAATGGCTTGTTTTGTTTTCCACTGCTTTTAAAGCTTTGCAGTTATCCCGTTAAGTGATTCCCACAAGGAACTTGTCTGGGATAGTTTTATCATTTGGGTCTGCTCAGTTCAGGCAATAATGTGCCAGCATAGGAAGGTTTGCTCTACAGAAAACACAAGCAATCTTCAATCAAAACTTGCAATATATTTAGACAATACACAGATATTAGTCTCTTCCAGACATGATTTGAGCCATCCAAATACCAAGTTCACTAACATGAAATCTGAAAATATGAGAAGCCAAGGAATTGTCTACAGATCACAGAGTAGACTGTACGTGAGTGGGCTATCCAAAACTTAAAACTGTGAAAAAAAGCCTTTGTGCATACATTAATATGCAAGTAAGCACCACTCTGTAATCTGTCTACTATAAGGTAGGTTGACAGATCACATGAATAGGCATTTATATGCTTTGAACCCATTCACAGTAAATGTTCTATGCACAATTGGGGAAGAGCTCAAGACTCAGTTCTGTGTCCAACCATGTAAACATACAACCTATAGAGTGGGAGCCCTACATAAATGAACCACAAGTCTAGAACTCCTACAGCAGTTGTAACTAAAGTCTACGTGGAATGAGCTTCACATATTAACCAGAATGATTCTGCAGGTTGGAAGTTAACATACTTCATTAAACCTTTCACAGTTCTTGAAGATCAGCCGAACATCTGCCACAAAATCTTCAGGTGTCTGGTAGTGCTGGGAATGTTTCTTCTGCAGTTTCTTCTTCACTGTAGATAAATCCATTGGTTTCTTTATTATTTTATAGTAATTTGGTATCTGTTGAGAAAAGATGGAGGGAGTCACAAAAGTCAAAGTAAAGTGTATATCCAATGTGGTGGTATTTCATTTATGCAACAGTGAAATATTCCCAGAGAGAGAGAGAGAGAGAGAGAGAGAGAGAGAGAGAGAGATTCATTCTCTCTTTCTTCTGAGAAAACTTGTGATAAAAAAAAAATTAGTGGTCATCATGAGCTCTCTGGTTCAGTCAACTATCTTCATCCAAACGACTTTGTGAACAGATAAAACTACTCAAAAGACTGGCCAACAAAATAATAATCACACTGATTTTAGTCCAAGTTTCATTACGACAATTTTGTCTGTCAATTGCTGGTTATTTCACATTCTATCATTTCCATGGTAAAATGCATTAAGTCACTCACCGAGGCTGGGACTGGCTCTTGGAATTCAATGCTCAGCTCATGGCAATACAAGTAAAGCAGGAGGCGCTCACATTTCTTGCAGAGAGAAAAAAACAGTAAATATTCATTTATTCATTCATTTGCTTATGTAACAAAATTTATATATTACTTGATTGCAATAAAACCTATTGAACTGTTTACAAGAGATCTTCCAAAAGAAGTAATTCCAAAAGGCAGCATTTCAGTTAATGTATAAGTTACAGGGGAATAGTCTATATAAAGGATTCTCTAAGCCCAGCAACTGAAACAAATAAACCTCCTACTCTGCAGTAGCCTCACTAACTTCAACAAGACTACCTGGAAAAAGTGTAGCCTGTGGTTAAGATTCAAAGAACCAGGCTACTAATTCCATGTGCCAAAGGGGTTTTTGGATTTATTTCCCGAACCAGCAGTACTACATGCCAAAACCTTTGGAGCTGCAGGAAGTTTTGACAGCAGTTTGATACAGGATGAAGAATACCGTATTTTTCGCCCTATAGGACGCACCGGCCCATAGGATGCACCTAGTTCTTGGGGGGGGGATAAAGAACCCCCCCCCCAGCTGCGGCTTCAGCGCGACCCGCGCTCCGGGCAGCAGGCTGCTATCCGCAGCCTAGGGAGCCCTGCGGGAACTCCTGCGGGCTCCCCAGGCTTGCTGATAGCTTCCTGAAGCCAGGAGAGCGAGAGGGGTCGGTGCACACCGACCCCTCTCGCTCTTCAAGCTTCAACGAAAGCCTGCATTCGCCCCATAGGACGCACACAGATTTCCCCTTCATTTTTGGAGTGGGAAAAGTGAGTCCTGTAGGGCGAAAAATACGGTATATTCTAAGCAACAAAAAGAGCTCACTACATTAGAACAAGCTCTTGAGCTCCTGACTAGCCTGATACTTCAGGGAAGCACACAATCCAAGTACCATGTAGACAACCCACCCTTTTCGCCTCCACAAAGCTAGTGCTCAGGTTATTTACTGCCTCTGAACGTAGAAGCATCCTTCCTAGCTAAGAGCCACTGACAGATCTATCATCCAAAAAATGTAATTCTTTCTTAAACTTGTGTATGCTATTCACAACACTCAGTGCAACATAAGGCACTGTCTGAAGTATTCTGCCCATCCTGAACCTACCACACATTGTTTTATGTTATTAAATGCATTAAATTTATCAATGACATTCAATGACATCAAGTTCTGAGTTTGAGTGAATCATTTCTCTATTTTTTCCTCTCCCTCTAGTCATAATTTTAGAAACCTTCATCATGCATCCAACCAACTTTAAGTTTAAAAAAAATCAACTATTTAAGCCTTTCTTAAGAGAAAGTCCCCTTGATAGTTTTGCCTCTGGGTTTTTGTTTTTTTTATGGGAAACTGGTTCATAGACTGCACCTTCACTTGTGAGAAGGTGTCACAACCTTCTGTTGCATCCTCTTCTCAGAATGTACTTTGCTAATCCCATTTCAGTTAATTCTATGGAGAAAACTAAACCAGTTGTTCAAGACCATTGATGTCAAAAACCTTTAGAAAAAAAGCCATTGTCACAGGTGGCAAGACTATTTACCGTTTATAGAGTGATTATTTTACTTACTTTACCATTTCTATATCTGCTTTCTACACCTCCCCAAAAGGTACAAAAAGCTTCAAAACAGCTATCAATGAAATATAGCATCAATGAAAATCAAACCATAAGCATTCTAGCTGCTACAAATTGTCAAAGCCAGAGGATACAGCACTAGCTGTGAGCATCTCTCTCTGCAGCCACCAACTGCCATTACTGAAACCTACAGAGAGAGACAGAAGCAACAGCTTCATTGTGCTTCTAGCTCCATTGGGGTCCCTTCCAACTCTACAATTCTATGGTTCCATTACATGCTGAATTATTGCCTATCATAGAGATGTGAACAGCTTTGGAAAACAGAAAGTAAAGACAGTCTAATCATACCTAAAAGGAAGTGTTCAAAATTCCCAAATCTTTTCATCATTAGAGCACATGTTTCACAGACTGAGACAAGGGGGCCATCTAAGGAGGGAGCTGAAGCCAAGGTGGGAACTATACTGGTCGAAAAGGACAGCTCTTTGGATCACAGGTGAAAGGGTAAAAAAGGAAGATCATGAAGGGCAGAGACTAGCAGCATTGCAAGAGGATTGTACTACAAATCATTTGGAAGAGCACAGAAGCTAAATTATCCTATGCACATGAAAGTAATGATCTTTTGTAAGCCATCATAGGAAAGCTTTGCCCCGAAGGAAGCCAGTATGTTCAATCAATCAATCAATCAATCAGCATGGAAACAAAAGTCAATTCTAGGAAAAACCCTTTTCTCCCAGTGAGAATGTCACATTTTCAATCCATTCTAGTCATCTGGATTATTTGGAGTCTAGTAGTCTAGATTATTTCTGATCTCTTGTTTATGATGCGAAAGCTCAAACAATTAGAGTAAGGTACCCCTGCCCGTACGGGCCAGTCTTGACAGACTCTGGGGTTGTGCGCCCATCTCACTTAAGAGGCCAGGGGCCAGCGCTGTCCGGAGACACTTCCGGGTCACGTGGCCAGCGTGACATCGCTGCTCTGGCCAGAGCCAGAGCCAGAGCCAGAGCCGCACACGGAAACGCCGTTTACCTTCCCGCTGGTAAGCGGTCCCTATTTATCTACTTTAACAATTAGAGTAGACCCCCCATTATAGCCATAAATATTAAAACCAACTGCCACTTAAAAACTGGACTATCTCCAATAATAATTTCATTTCTAGCCCTGCTATAGCAACATGCACCCACTTACTAATTAAAATATAGATATATAGTAAAGTTACCCATGTAAATGAAAGTTTAAACTAAGTCAAGAGACCACAGCAAAAGAAAAGCCAAGAGCATTTAGTTAAGAACAGTTCCAAAACAAGATAAATGTATTATCCGTAACCTACCCTTTGGTCCACAGGACTCAAACCTTGTGCAGTTTTCCCCTTCTTACTATGTTGCAAGTTGTCACAGTCATATTCCACTTCGGGTTTGCTAAGATCACGGCAAAATGTACATATCCAGTCTCCACTAAAATAGGGAAAATACAGTTCAGAAATTCAGGCATTTTTTTGTACTAGTGTGCTGAAAAATCTACAGGTAGAAAATCAATTTTTTGTAACTAGAATAAATTATATTATGCACAGGTCCTATATGGTTGTCCTGTTTGCACGTTTTCCAGGCAGGAATTACATTCTTCCACCACCAATAAATCTTCAAGAAATAGGAAAGGGGCACTGGAAAGACCTGGCATGTTCAGGGATTGAAGCCAATGGGAAAGTTTCATGGAGCACAAAGGCTCTAGAGTGAACAGGTTCCTATTCTTGTCTAACACTGACATTTAACCTCGCCTTGATCCATGTGCAGAGGACAAAAGCGCTGCCAATCCTTCCTCTATGCCCAGAAATTACACAGCCCATCAGTTGCCCTACAAAGAGCCTGCAACTGGTAGGAGCTGATAGGTAGGGAAAGGCAGTGACTTGCTCTTTTACTGGCAGGTTCCAAGCCCAATCCAGGTGGATCCCACCACTGCCTCCTGTTGAAACCTAGAAACAGATCTCTTCATACTTGTCCTCCTTACTAGACCCAGAATCATGCCTGCTTGGCCCAGCCCAGATGCCACAAACATGTGGTGCATAGCAAACATGGCTGCTAGTGAGGCAAATGCAGCCTCCTCAAATTTGCCATCCCGATAGGCAGTTACTGGATGGTTGTCCATGAAGGAATACAGCCCTAGGGCTGAAAAAGGCTTCCCATCCCTGCTGTTGGCTGACAGAAGATAGCTGATGCTGCTATCTCATTGTGACTAACTCAATGTTCCTGTATGTTTTCATACCTTGGGAAGCTAAGGAGAGTGGGTACATGACATGTGAGGTGGAAAACCTTTGGGCACTTTTCGCAACATAACAGGTCTCCTCCATTTTGGCACACAGCACACCAGTCTTCATTGGGATCTTCATCTTTGTTGTTGCCTTCTCCTCCAGATCTAGCTGATCGATGCATGAGGCTACGCACTGGGGACTTGCCATTTACAAGACTGTGTCCGGACTGTTTGCAGCTTTCACTCAAGTCCGCTGGTTCAGTTTTAACATGGTTTTCAATACTTCCCAGTGCTTCCAATTCACTCTCCAAATGCAAGTTTGTAGAAAGTGGTGGAGTCAAGCTGCTCTCAGGACTGCTAAGCTGAAATAAAGGCAAAAGATTAAAATCTATGAGAAATTGCCTTGGGTAGGAGACTGCTGCCTTTTCCACCTTCCTTTTTCTGCTCCTCCCTCCCCCCCCCCCCCTTTTCATCCCCTGCCTACCTTCTTTATTATAACGTAGGCAATCTAATCTGTCCTCCATGTCTCTCTAACCTGTACTTCCATGTCTCCACAGCTCTTTCCCCCATTCAGCTCAGCTTTATAAAAAATGATATGGGCTGACCCTCCCATCGCTCCCTATTTACTTCTTAATGTTGAAGATGAAAAACATGATATAAACATCCTATGTACTTTACTAAGTCACAGTTACGTTTTTTTACAGTTGTATTCTCAAAACTTGATAAAACTGTTTTTTTTAAAAAAAGATTAAATTGGGGTAGACTATAAACAAAGAATTTCAACAAAAGGGAAATGTCAACATGCACATGCATGTGCAGACAATTCTCAGACAGTTTTCAGTGCACTATATTTGGTAAATATTTTAACAAGCTTAAAATATTTTGAAATAGGAGGCCTATTGTGCAAGGGGATGGGAACCCAGCAATACTGGCTCTACACAATTCCTACGCAAACTAGGTACTGTACTGCTTGCTTCCTCTGTGCCAGAAATTACTAATTTTGAAGGGTCATCTCTGACGTGGCAAAACTGTTTCAAACTAGTCCCATGTGAAACTCTCCAAATAACTCCTGAGTTGGAAAATGAGATTGGAATGACTACATGCCTACTTTTTCTATAACGTATTATAAAAAATCTAATAGTAACCTACTGCACAGTAACAGCTGAGGAGGAGGAGGGAAGCAGTTACCCTCATGGTGTTGAAAGCCAGGAGAGCAACTGAGCCCCACCTGTATCACCTCACTGGCCACTACTGCAATGTAGGGAGAGAGAAAATTGGGCAAGCCCTAAGGGGGAGGGTTTGGGAAGTAACACAACTTTCCTAAAGCAATAAAATATAAATGCCCTCAGTTCTCTTTGCTGATAGTTTGTATGATAAATTGTACAACATACAAATAGATTTTTACCATGCAAGCGCTCCTCCTGCCATCCTCTGTTTTTTCTTGCTTCACTGGTCCCGAGTAACTGCATACCTCTTCTTCTGTGCCTGGCTCCTGTTTAACTTTCACATGTTCAGTCTTGAAACTAATATTGTTCTTTTCCACAGTTCGGCCTGATGAACCACAACTGGAAAGCAAAGAGATTAAGCACACGTTTTAAATTGCACTTCAAAATGCTAGAATTAAAATAATTAAAAATTCCATATAATTAGTGAAAGCAATTGTGCCCGTAAGTGGATAAAGCACTTGGTTAGGAGGCATCATAACCAAGTTGGTTTTTACAGCTGTAGAAGTGGTTCCAAATTAGAGAGGGAATGGATTTTTAGCACTTTACCAAACATAAAATAAGTATGTCCTAAATATCAAATCTGCCTCTGTTATTAGAGTCTGGTATGGAGAATCTTTTGAGAGAGATATACAAGCTGTTCAAATTTCTCACTGAAATTTAAACATTCTAGCTAGAGGAGTTAGGGTCTTGTTTCCTGATCTTTTTTGCTGATAAAAAGCATACCTTTCAAAAATCCAAGTATACCACTGTAGAGTCCCTTTCACTGACTTCATGCACTGTTTTTAAAGTGAGAAATTCAAGACTTCTGTAAGTTTGGTAAGGTGGAAATTCCCTTTCAAGAATGCAGAGCTGATTTTTCCTCATCAACGCTTGCTTTTTTAGATGTTCAATAACCACAGCTCTTACAAGAACCCCAACGCAGGGGCTTCAGTTTACACAATAAGGCAGGCTTCCTCAACCTTGACCCTCCAGATGTTTTTGGCCTACAACTCCCATGATCCCTAGCTAGCAGGACCAGTGGTCAGGGATGATGGGAATTGTAGTCTCGAAACATCTGGAGGGCTGAGGTTGAGGAAGCCTGCAATAAGGCATCTTCCCTCTCCCTCCCCAGCACCCTTCCCTCTGCCTGGTGGGTGGTGATGGTCAGCAGAACCCCCAGAACAGCAGGAGGAGAAGGGAGGATAATGCCATCTGGCAAGCTGAAACGCTTTCACTGATGGAACTATCAGAAGGGCGCAATACTGCATTCCTCTTATTGTACTTTCACATATTGTGCTAATTTTCAGCTAACGTTTCATGCATTTCCCCTTCATGTTTCAACCCTCTAGATTAGGAGCAATGATGAAGTTAAGAATCACCACAGTGGCAGTGGCCCCCTTGCTGCACATTGGCCCCCTACATTCCATATATGAACAGACTAGTCCACATTCAGGAACAACAGGCTATATAAGGCATAAATAATAACTTTGGTGGTCTCACTTTTGCTTCAACATACGCAGACAGGGCTCTGCAGCATGAGGTTCATTATCAACCTTTTTATATATAATTTACAAGCATATATATTATTAAACATTGATTTAGAACTTACCCCAAGTGGCTGTTCTCCTAACGTGTACAGCAATGATTGGAAACCTCGAATCTACCAGTCTCTCCACAGGTTTTACCTCCTCCTAGGCCACTGTTTCCCCATAGTTGACCTACTACCTTCTGATCAGCTAAGCAGCATTGGTGGGAGTGAAAACTGTGAAGTGGGGAGATTTAAACCTTCCCTTCCTGAGATCCCCCCATTTATTAGGTAAAAACAGAGGAGCAACAGGGGAGAAGGGACATGGCTGAGTCCCCCTGACCAGCTGCCCAGGGAAGAAAAGAGCAATCTTCCTCCATGAACAGCTTGCTCGGTTTCCATGCTGAGAAAGGAACAGTCTCAGTGAACAGCTCAGAAAGCAAAGCAAGGTATGTGTTTGTGTATGTTGAGATATAGACACATACACACAAAACACACACATAATGTGATTCCTTTGGCCCTATTTAATTTGTGCTTTGGCTCCCTGCCACCTGTGTTCTGTCATCAACTACTATGTTCCCCTGTGGTAGAGGATAGAAGTGGGGGCTGAAAGACCAAAAGAAAGTGTGTGTGCATAGAACCTAAATGCAAGTGATCAAAGCAGTGGTCAAAATGGGAGCTTTACAATTTCCATATTTTTTGGCAGATGATTTTTAAAAGCCTCAATGTGTCTCTTAAACGGGAATTTTAAAAATCCTGTAATATGCATTTCGTTCTCTATACACTTCAATAACTTAGTAGCTGGTTTTGAAGCCATTCAACTCACCTGCCTCTACTGCCCGTGCTGGAGGTACTAGGTGGCCTCACAGGGGTGTGTGAATTGGATAAACCTAAGAAGGATGAATCATTGTTTACACCAGCAGCATGAGCTGTATAACTGCACATCTAAAGTTATGCAAGCAATACCCTGTGTATCAGCACAGACAGTACCACTGGTAATAAAATAATTCAAAACTTCTACATTCAGTGTCATTTCATGTTAATTAATCTCACAATTTCCCCCCTTAAATGAAATAGTTGCTCTGATTCCTTACGTCTTAAGTCAAGCCCTAAATTATTTCTAATCCCAATTACTTTATTCTGATGCAACTATCATAAAAGACTATTAATGACTGCATATTAACCACAAACATATGATACATTTAAAGAGAACCTACTCTAATATAGGCTGACAACCCTGGGAATAATCAGAGACAACTGAAAAGGTTGGAGTGCAGAGTAAAATGGGACTGAATGCTGATTTACTAGCAATACATTTTTAAAGAGACCTTACACACTGTGAAGTATGAAGTATAATTCAGAGCAATTTTAGTGCTGCCATTTGTCCAGGTGTGTAGAGAAAGGTCTATAAACCTAATTTCTCCTCCTCTCTGTATTTTGCACTTACTTCCAACATTCCACAGCAGTGGCACAAACAGGCAAGTTATGCTAGACTGAATTTTCACAGTGGCAGATGAATTTCAAGAACAGGACTTCAATTGCACTCTGGCACAGAATATTACACAGCTGTAAGACTATATAAATAGTACAGAAGCACCAGAGCATGGAACAGATATGAAAAGAGATTGCTGCTCAGCTCCATACTAGCCATGACAATTGCACTCATTTTATGAACTATTGTTGTATATTATGATATTGTGATTTTATTGCTTTGGTTTTCTGGAACCTGCCTTGGAAACAATGACAATGGGTGGTACAGAAAACTTAATTTTACCACTCACAGGATTAAAGCCTGTAGTCACAATGCAACAGTTGCTGGTATGTACTTTAAAACTATTGGGCTCATGACCCACAATAATACTGTTTTAAATTTATTTCTACTTGCGACTTGTTGAGCAGGAATCTTTTTGCTGCACAGACTGGGTTACACTTTCTAGTGAGCTGGTGGCTACAATGCTATACTCCTTTTTATAGCCCTCTCATTTACAGGCTATTTCATGAAGTGGAAATTATTTAATGCATAAAAAATGGGCAAAATCACAGCTACATAAAAGGTACAGACACCGGAAGAGAGAAAGAAGTGCTCATCAGCATTACTGCAGAAGTTACTAGAAATAACTGGATGAAATTAAAAATAGGGATGTTAAGACCTGAGAAAATGTACTGGAAACATCAAATTTCTTTAAAGTATTTGGAGCAGTCATTATTAAAATTGCTGGTTGCTTTAAGCAGGTCTCAATTTAAGCAGAAATGTACAGATGCCCACTGCCTCTTCCCAGCTTACCTGATGAGCCTGGAGACAGGGCTGAGGGCCCAGGGGAAGGATTCATAGTGCTTATAGGCTGAGGGGGTAGATGGCTGCCTGCGATATACCTACTTAGTAAATTATCTAAGTTACTGGAACCAGCATCTTCCAGCTGAAATAAAGGAGGACAGCCACACAGTGATTCTGCCAAGTCTAAATGCAACATGCTAGAAATGACAGCTTGAGGATCATCTGTATTTTCACTGAAGGAGTTTAAAGCACTAGCACTTACTCACATAATAAGGGGAAACAAACAGATGAATACTCAGTTTTGCCATATTTGTATTTGCTATATTCCTGCATGTATAATCAAGGAGTCTAGGAAATGACATGGCTACAAATTATTAATAAACTTTAGCATAGAATATTGTAGCAAAATCTTAGAATTCAATGAGTTTTAAGAAGCAAGCTTATTTCAAACTTAGTTGTCAATACTGATGCATAGGTTTGTGTCAGAGAGAGGTCTACATTCAGAACAACTTCCACTCTCTGCTTATGGAACTCATTCATTGCACCTTATATTTTACTCACGAAGTTGCCCTGATTTCTATGTTTTAACTATCTTATTCAAATATAGGACAATAAACATAGACAGGGAGAAACCATATGCTTTCAATATTACTAAGAGGGTTGCCACTAGAAGAATGGAAAATATATCATATTTTTTTAAAGCTGATCAGGGTGGATGGCAAAAATAGTTTAGGATATCTGATCTAGTTTTAAACAAGAATACATTTATTTTATAGTAGGGCTTTTCCTTCAAGCAAGGTCCAAGGGTAGCACTGACCCATCAATAATCAACACTACGAGAACTTCGTGTAAAAGAGGGCAGGGCCCAAATGAAAAAGATTGTGTGGCCTTTTTTTTAAGGACACAGTTTTTTTTAAGGACACAGGGAGGTTGTGAGGGAGTTACAAAAGCAATTAAGTGAAACCCCAAATAAAACACACATTTTGGCATGATAGTAGAAGTGTTTTAGAAGTTAAAAACACACTTTTAATGGACACATTTGGAAAGCCTTGTGTATGTGCTTGTGGTCTGGGAACAAAAAACCTTGTGGCATCACTGCAGAGGACCCACAGAAGCATATGGGGGGTGTTAATTCATTAAATGACAAACCGGGAGGACACAAAAACATCTTGAGGGAGCCATGTGGCCCATGAGTTAGCAATCCCTACCTTAGTAGACACATAGCTGAACTGAAAACTTTTCCTGCATTTTAGTTTCAGTGCAGAATAAATTCAGACACAGGTTCCAAAAATCATAAATGCCGCCCCCCAGCAAAAAAAGATTCTAAATAAGAATACTGATACTAAAAGGTGTAAAATGCAATGAAAGAGTGAAGCAGATTAGGAGGAGACACAGTGATTTGTCCAGTGAGTTTCATAGCTGATTAGGAAAACAAGACGATTCTAGTCAGTTTATGAGAAGATGACCCAAGTCAAATGTACCTTTACAATACAGTTTTTTAAGTGTTGACACGAAACACACAACTGATATCTAGAAATTCTGATGTCGTATTATTAGCTTTCATCTGATTTCATATAGCATACTAACCTGTATAGGAGGAATATCTGGCAAGGAAGGCAAATTTTCTGGGTTGGTTACTGATGGAATAAGCTCTATTGCTGCTACAGATGGGCTTGTTGGACCACGGTTCGCATTGGCCATGGTGGCTGTTGTAGGGCTTGTTGGGTTGATAGTATTATTGTGCACTGAAACAACTGGGAAGGGACCTGCATGTCCTGGGTTTGAATGCTGCCAAGACAAAGGAGAGGGGGAAGCAAAAGAGAGAAAATATTCTTATGATAAGGAGCAAACTCTTTCCTATGCAAAACTGAAAATTTTCAAAGCTTGTTGCTTTCCTGCAATTCTCTCCATGAGTTTCTCATTGCTGATAATTGTTTTAAACCTTCTAAAACATTTTGCATTTTATTCACTTTTTTACAGGTCAGAAGGTTCCATAAAAATTATAAGCATCAACTTTTTTCTCCTCTTTTTTAAACCTTATTGCAAGCTTTCTACTCCCCCTCAATCGGAGAACATAACAAATTATTCCCACATTAACATGCTGATCATCCAGCCAAAAGGCAATAAAGTTGTGAAAGGTAAAATGTGACTGCAAGTGCATTTCATTATATGCTCCATTAGCTTAAAAACTCTGCATGTGGCTAGTAATATCCAAAATTTTACAAGATTCCTATTATGCGGCTCTTTAAACAGCCAGCAACATGGAAGGAGATGTCCCTTTAAAAGAGGTTTCACAGCTGATATATATACATAGAAGCTGAGCTGAATCAAAAGTCCAGAATCAAAGATGGGAAACAAAATGTGCACACAGCATATACTTGTCTTTGTAACTGTGGCTGCATCATGTACTGGGGCCCGTTGTGGCGCGGTATCCCTGGGAGACGAGCAGTGTTCTGAGCCATTCTCATCTGGTGGGCTTGGAAAGCACCGCAATTCATTCCCCTCTGCATGGTCTGCATACTTATCAACCTCGGAGGCTACAAAACATTATGTATTTTAAAAGATGAGATAAAAGCAGTCCTCTTTGCCAAATGAAGTAAATGAAGATGCATCTTTGTGCTTTACAAGACAGCGCTGTAAACCCTACCTTAAACTTTGTGGAATAAGGTAGAACTCAAAGTGCCAAAGGTGCACTTTAGTGTCTACAATGAGTGTCTTAATTTAGATCATCTGAAACTTGCCTGTTGCTGCAGCATCTGTGGGCCTGCCTGGCGAGGAATCTGCCCTGCAGGCTGCCCCATCCTCATCTGTTGTAACTGCTGGTGTTTTTGTTGTGCGTACACCTGCTGTTGCATATGCTGGAGCCGAAGCTGTGCAAGATTAATTTGCGGTGGAGGTTTGCTGATGTGGTTTGTTCCCGGAGGAACTTGTCCCACTACTACGTTAGGAGTATAACCTTGGGTTGGCTTGTTTTCAATAACAAGATTACCTAAAGAACAGGAGAGAGAATTGGTCAATCACAAAGTTATTTATTTTAAGCTAAATGTTAACAGTCTAGAAGTTTTACACTATGTACACCCTAGCTTCACAGCAGCTAAAAAGTTAAAAATAAATGTACTTTTAATCAATATATTCAGAGACTGGTAATTATTTGCACTTCCTTATTGGCTTTAAATAAGATATTTGTTCTGATTTACCCATATCTTACCTTAGTTTTATGCATAAAGATACATCACAATCAATGTCATGCAACACATTTTTGCAACAAAGTAATTTTGTGTCATCAATAAGCATTCAATATTTTATGAACTCATTTCCATAGCATTAGAAGAAAAAAGACTTAAATACAGAGTAATTATTGCTTGTGCATAATATGCAAATTATATATTGTAACTTTAAGCATTCTAGAGATTTTTAAAGGAAACACATTTAATACTTAAGAGACTAAAAGATGAAGATAGAAAATCATACAAATATAGCTCTGTAATTTTTACACCAGAGGCCTTCTGCAAGTGGTGTCCGGGTTATGGAATATCCTCCCCAGAGACAGCTGTCTGGCTCCCAAGCTGTAGTTTTTTTGATGCCAGGTAAAAACCCTTCCCCCAGTCTTTTCATTTTTAGAAACATGTTTGGGTGCCTTGGGACCATTAGAACATTGTTCTGGTTTTTGCTGGCTTTATTCGGATCATTTAAACTTATTTTTTTATTTTATAGCCTTGCTGTATTTTATGTGGGGTTGTTTTTGGTTTTTTTAAAAAAAAGTAAGATAATTTACTGTTTTCTGTTAATGCTGTAAGTATAAAACAAAACCTCAGAACATTTATAACCATTTTATGATAATAGGGGCCTTGTGTTTCTTTACATGTAAGAGTCTTTCAATTATAATCACATTAAACAAATTATCTTTCTGATTCAACTAAGCCGGCAGCTAGCAGAAGTCAGCACAAGGGCTCTCAGTAGTGCAACAGGGTTTTCCCCTCACCTCCCTGCCACCTCCTCCAGTTCCACTCTAAAGAACTGGGAGAACCCCCAGAACATTGTGCGGAGGGGAAGGAGGAGATTGCTGAAATACTTCAGAAGACGGAACAATCAGAAGAGTGCAAGGTTTAATTCCAACCACCCCTTATCTTGTGCAGTGATACTGAGCTGAAATACTGCAGTGTCCCTCAATTCAGAACTACACAACAGCTTGCTTTCAAAGATTAAGTTGAGCAGTGAGAGATGCTTGCAAAGATGCTTGCAAGTTATTTGTAAATAAGACCACGCTGTTTAGCAATATGATTTTTCTGTTTCATCTTTCAAACAGGAATTTGAATGATTCACAACTTTAACACAAGTATGGGGAGACTGTGACCCTCCATATGTTGTTGGACTCCCTCTCACCAGCCTCAGCCAGCATGGCCAAGTTCAGGAATGATAGGAGTTGTAGAACACCTAGAAGGCTATAGGTCCCCCATCCCCAATTTTACATTTTAAGGACCGTGCCCCAGATTCAAGACTATATGGGAAGCTTCTGAGCACATACTAATGCCTTTGCAGTACAATTTTTCAAACCACAGACCTCTGACACAGCTGAAGCAGCAAGAGTTATAGGAAGTCCTAGTGTGCATATAGAGTCGCTTGCACATGCCCAACAGACATTTGTCTCTTGCACAGTCTCTAAGCTGGTTTTACAGAAATACAGATTAATGCATCTTAAAATACTTATAATGAACTGAATTTGTGTCACCAAAACAGAAGACAAGCATCTCAATTCTCCATTTTAGCTAAAAGTTTTGCATTTGTTAGTTGCTCAAGAAACTTTCTGCAAATTAATGTGAATTGTCTGATAAATGTGTAACTACCCCTCTGCATTTTTAAACAAGCAAGATCTGTTTTCTTTTGCCCAGTTTTTGGACAGTCCTTTTCTTGATCATCTGAATTATAAAACTCGTAACTTCCTTGAAGCTATTCTACTGTAAGTTGCAATGATTTGTGTACCTGGTTATTTCTTACATGAACCATAATTCTTAATCAAAATATTTTTAGATTTTCTTGCATCACAACTTCGACTCAACATTAGTAATTCTAAAACAAATACAACTTCCTGGAAGGGTGACAATCTGTTTTATGCAAGACCACACACCCACTATTTATTGAATGGAAGTCTAAAATTAATTATAACTTAGAAATCTTTTCTTCAGTGTTACTGGAGCCAAATCAGTGCTTGCACTCCAGTACCATTAACCACAATGGGAGACCCCTCTCTTAACAGTCTATTTAGGAACCTGACAATGACACCCATGGTTTTCCCCGGTTTCAGAATTATCCTTGCATTGATTCTAGAGATTTTTTCTAGTCATATGCATTTGTCAAAGGCCATCCTCATACCTGTTCATTCTTCAGTAAATTAAAGACAAGATTTATTGATTTATTTTTACTTTCTGCTCCCTCTAGGATTTCTCTGAATTTTTTTTTTTTAATGTAGTTTCCAAGACTTCATTTCCAATACCTTTTTCAGTTCCCAATGTATAGCCCCAATCCAAAGGGCCGCATGATGAGCTCTGCACATGTAGTGGGGGGTTCCGATACCTCCCCCTTTCCAGAAGCATCCCCTCACAGTGCCCAACAAGCTGCCCTGAAGCTTGAGGAACCTCGAAAGTGTCCTCCAACAGAGTAAGAGGAGTTGCTGCTGGAGAAGAACACGGGAAAAACCTGGTATGGACATGTAAGCCTTTGTACACACCTAAGAGGCTCTAATCTATTTTGCTCAGTATCCTATACTGGCTCTTAATTATCCAATCAACAAATTCTCTCATCAACGTTCTCTGTTCTTTTATATTACTTGTAGTTACTATGGGGAGGTATATAAGTCTAACACATAAGGAAGGGATTTTAATACACAAACATGGATCTAAATGGGATTTTGCCTGCTATTGCCCTTTTTCCTTCTATATATGCCAAAAGCTGGAGAGCCATGCGTGAAGGTATAGATTTCCCTCCTGTGAAGCTGTCTCTCACTTGATACTAGAGCTTTGCCATGCCAAAGAACGCATGCACCTTGCTCAGTCATTGCGTCACTGAAGGAATCTTGTTTTTACTCATTCTAATCTGTCGCTATAAGGAAGGTTATTAAGTCTTTAAAGCCAAAATGTCCTGCCGATACCATGCAAAAGTATTTTGGGACCAGTTGGAATCTGGTGCCCAATTTTCTCTTAGAATATCTAAAATGTGCTGCTAAAAGTTCTGGAAAGTTTTCAGCCCTGTTTAGCTGGTATAAATTATTACTCATATTACTAAGTCTACAGGACAAATACAAGACTGAGTTTTCTATGTCTTCCTACTGTTTTCTACTTCTTTGTTTACAGAAATACGGCAACTAAGCTGCAGCCTAACATACTAAGACGTTTGGAACAAACAAGTCTTCTTTCAACACCGGAATGTGGGCTACCAGACTTGACCCTCAATTGCTTTCCCTTCAAGGAAGCACACTGATTGTAGACTGACACTTTCCAGTGTCCCTTATTACCAGAGAGGGATAGAAGGGAATGACCAACAGAGTACATGAAATCACTACTGATCTATATGGAGTAATCTTGAATGTAGTTCAGGAGACACTCGCCACTCCTCCTTCATCACCACTGTCATTACCCTCCCCTCCCCTCTGTGGTGCCTGCTCATCACTCCACCTCTCTTGCCACAGTGCTTTCTTAGAAGACTATTAAAGCTAAAATCTGGAGAAGCATCTGAAGTAGCCTAACACCACCGTATTTGATGATTAACAGCAGTGCAGCACTACCTATTAAGGCATATCGATTTCCAAGTGAATAAAGATGCATCCAGACTGTAGAGAGAACTATTCTAGTGACAGGGAGTTGCATGCAAAGCAGAAGCATAGTTTGAGAGAAGCATCTGGGTAATGGCTGCATATGTTATAAAAGCTTTGGCTCGGATCCAACCCCATACAAGCAAACAGATGACAGTTCATCATGTGCACAGGAGAGGAGAGGACTTGCCAAACAAGGGGAGTTTGGCTTAATGTCTGCTTAAAGTCAGATAATTTTATACAATTATACAGTGAAAAAAAGCTTCCTGGTATGAATGGATCCAAGACACTACCACCAATTTTAGTGGTAGTCTACAGAAAATTCTATCTAGTTCATGCTACTCATCATATTAAGAATTTTTGCACATTGAATTCAGCTTTTAGAAAAATGGAACACCCTCTCACCTAAGTTGACTACATTCTTTGCCCAGAATGTGGGATCACAATGGAAGCGTATTGCTCCATTAGCAGCTGGGACAGGATCACATCGTGCTTTTAAAATATGTCGCAGCTGGAACGTGATCTGTGAGAAGACAAACACTCTCAGATTAGTGATGACATTGTGAGGAGAGTTAACAAAAAGAAGTCGACAAAACAAAATGCAAATTGTCAACAACTGTGTGTGGCTTTGAGCAAGCTGCCATCTCTTATCCTAACCTATCTCATAGAAATAAGCTAAACCTTATTTTCAGTCGCTTAGAAGAATTGCAGGATACAAACATGAGGTCGCAAGAGAATTACTACTGGAGTGCATTACTTCTAAAATACAAGAAGGTAGATTTTAAGCAAATAGATGGTGGCACAGCACTAAGCCACATTCAGAGTATACCCAGTGGAATGAAAATACTTACTCACTGAAACCCATTGATTTCAATGGATCTACTTTAGGAATAGCTTAGTCTGATACCACCCAGAGTTTGTAAGTGGTAACTTGTATTTTTATACATGCCTGACTTTAGTTGTACCAATGTTCAAATGATAACACAGAAAACATACACAAAATATAGAACAAGACTTTAATTTTCCATGTGAGTAGAAAGCAAACGATGAATATTTGACATGGGAAAAGTTCTATTCTAAGTCAAAACCCCGGAAGTGGTTTTAAATTCTAATTTGCTTCAATGATTAAGGTGCCACCCAAAGCTCAAGTCATTCAATGTGAAAGACACACACGCTGAGCAAGGTGCTAGACTTTTATCACTTTGGAATTACAAACTGAGAGAGCCATACCAACACTCAAAAATGATAGTAAATTCCCACTAATTTGTTCCCCTTATCTTCCAGCAGCACTTCCAGCAAGCTAAATGCCAAATTCCAGTATCAAAATTCTAATGGAAAAATGTGCTTCCTGCCTTTCACTGAAACAGGCACAGGAATTACTGAGAATTGAGCAGGATCAGTTCACAGCAACTGCTGATATTGATCCAAGGTGGTAAGCAGTGATGCAAGTAAAATTTTGATGGCCCACTTCAACTGGCATCTGAATTATCATGTAAACACAACTTTTATAAATACTGTATTAATTTTCCATGCTATGTAAATGTGCTAAACATTTAAGCCAGCTGCCAAATGGAGTCCAATATGGAAGGTAAAACACATTCAGATATGGTTTTATGCAATCAGGGTTTTAGCTCTGATTTGCAGTCCATCATTAAAACAACTGGTTTTGACTTGAAGCAAATCAAGTGACAACTTCATCAACTGAAATTTCTGTTTTTTTGGTTTTACTTTATCCTGGTGTTTTGTTTTGTTTTTACAAGTAACTAGAACTAGAGAGGGGAAATGGAAAAGTTTCCTTGGGAAAAGTTTTACTCTTTAGAATTCTTGGTGATTGCTGTTATGGTTTTTAACTTAACTACCCAGATGAAGTTGTTCATTGGATGGTATATAACTGTTAAAACTGCTGGCATTTGTCTGTCTGAAGAGACAATGGAAGAGTGAGCCATCGGGTGGGTAAAGTCAAACCATTGGAGAGTTAAAGTGCCTCTTGTGGCTGTAGAGACTAATATGGGAGAAACATGTTTTACTGCAAATAAAGGTGTCTGGTTTCACTGTTACAGAAGCACCATGGCATTTCTTCTCTCTGTGCTTCTCCCAGCAGTCATTTCTCCTCTGGTCACTACTATGGATACCTGACCTGACTGTCTTCAGGAAATGCAGTCTGCAAGGGATTCCCACATGGCATGGTTAATGTTGCCAGCCTTCATGCCACATCTTTGTAACACAGAGTTGGTCTTCCAACAGGCCTGGTGCCTAAAAACAGCTCCCCATAAAGCACATCTTTGGGGATCTGGCCATCTTCCATTGTGTGGACATGACCAAGCCGCAGTAGACATCGCTGAGACAGAAGTGTGGACATGGTGGGAATGTGGGCTTGGAAGAGCACATATTTGTTTGAGACTCTGTCCTACAATGTGATGTCCAAAATCTTCCTGAAATAGCGCTTACAAAAGGCATTGAGGTGTCGCTCCTGGCGGGTGTGAGTTGCTTACGACTCACTTCCATAATGCAGTGTGCTCAACACACAAGCCCGGTAGACCTTCCTCTTGGTATTGGTTGTTAGCATCGTATTCTCCCATAGGCTTTTGGGGAGGCAAGTTGTTGCTATAGCTGCCTTACCAACACACCATCAATGGTTATGGTGGAGTCCTTTTCAGACTCACTTCACTGGTACTGAGGAAATTACATATAGCTACAAGGCACTAAAGGTTCACTGACTGTCTATACAAGTGAAACTGTTTGTTTCAAACAACATCTAACTCCATGAACTTTGCAAAGAAGCCAACAAATTGCCCCTCAGCTGACCATCATGAAGCCTAGGTAACCACCAGAAACAATCTGGCCTGACATCAACTCCTATATAGATTCAGGAACAGGTAAAAAACCATTGAGCACCTGCTAGAAAGACCTACATAATTGTCAACGCCATGTATTGCAGTGTTACATTTACCTAATCAAAATGCAGCATGTGTCAGGGCTAGCTGGCTGGCCAAACAAACTTCCAAATTTTACAGTACTTTAAATATCAAGTTTGGAATAAAGTGTGGACTGGAAACACTTGTACAAATATTAGCAAAGTGGCATTAGCTGTACTTACCTGAAAGCCCTGAGAGTAAGAAAAACATGGGTCCCCGTGATGCAATATTCTTTGTTTCAATGCAAGAATAAGAGTATAATCTATGCTATACTGGAATTCAAAGCTTTCCTTACCAGTCGCTTGCTATAGAGTAATGCAGTGCTGCTGCCACTTGCAATGGCCCAATTAGTAAAGTTCATCACATGTTTCACCTGCCGTGACAGACCACTGATATCGTTCTGCTGCTGTATTAGCTTCATCTGTCTCTCCTTTGTTACAGTCTGAATAGAAACAGTGCACACATATCCGTTTTTTTAAAATAATACCAAGTGCAATAATTAAAACATCTATCTATGCAACGTGTAGATACTTAGTAGAGACGTAAATCAGAAGTGTGGCTATAACAAATAGTGGGTAAAATTCAACATTTTGAGAGTGGACTGAGTGCTGACAGGTCACGGGGCAGAACAAAAACAATTCATTGGATTCTGTTAATTGTTTTTTAAAATTACAATTATCATGTTGGCATGGACATGATCTGAAAATGTACACTGCTGAAAACTTGTTGAAGCTAAGTAAGTGGTTGGGTGGCAGACTTTGTCAGAACTCAAAAAGTTCAAACAATAATGGAAGAAAATTGGATTTAATTGTAATAAATAATATTTATAGTCATTGGCAATACCATCAATTTTTATTCAGTTTAATTGTGGTTGCACACTTCAGTCTCACAGATGGATTTATTTTAGACATGACTTCCTCATTCCTCATACAGTTTCCCAGTAACCATAATTGTAATCATTAGTGTTAGTTAAACTGCATGCAACTATTTCAGATGTATTTCCTTCCTATAATGCTGAAAAGCGTAGTTTATTTTAGATTATTTTAAAATATAGATGCTGGGTTGTATCCAATGACATTTGTGCATGAGCAGATTAAGATTCCAGTCGCACTAATAAATTAATAATAATAATAATAATAATAATAATAGATTTATACCTCACCCTTTCCCTTTATCTCTGCTCCCCATGGCCCTTTGCATGCTCCCAAAATCTGTCCCAGAGGTTGGGGGACCCTTTAGTTTGGGGGATTGATGGGGCCTCAGAGGAGAAAAAGGGAAAATCTTGTTCTGCCCAATTATGGGCAATTCTTCCTACCACTGTAGCACTGGACAACAGAGCCCTGTGATGTTTGGTAGTGATCCCCAGCCCCCTAGAGCAGTTGTTTGTTTTGGGGTGGTGGTGGGATGATACAGATGGGATGATACAGACGGCAGAAAGAAAAGATCCACTATGTGAGCCTGCCTTCTACTCACACAATGTTGGCTACATTCCATATATACAATTTTATTATTTTATACATTATCCACCTAAAAGATGCTCAAGGCAGTTCACAAAAAAGGGAAAAACATACAATAGGATTGTAACTGCTCCATAATTTTGCATTATGATTTATTTCTTCAAAAAGTGCTAATCTGACGCAAGTAGTTAAAGCTAGCTTTATATCTACATTTTGACAGAGTTTGGTTCAAGCAGTCATCACCTACTTAACCTATCAAATAAATATAGCACCAGCAATAAACATCCCCCATCCCATCCCATTTGGTGCTTGTTACCGCAGAGTTTAGGGATTTAATAGCCTTGCTTTCAGGCATCTCAGTAATTTTATCAAAATTAAAGCAAAAAGTGGGGCAATCTATACCTCTGGGCATCACAAAGGAAGACAACATGGAATGTGAATATGATTTATCATAATTTTGAAACACGGAAGGTACTGTAAAGTTTCAAAGAACTCTACAAAAGCAACATCACTGTTATAGGTCACATTTTTACAAAAAAATTTACTATTTTTCTTTTTCTGTAAAGAATCATCTATTTCTAAAATTTCATTTGTTCATAAGAATTAATTAGTAGCATAATGAATGGATTGAATACCATTCAAATTGTGCCTTTCTAAATTGCAATTAACTTTTTTTTAGGAGCACAGTACACGCACAGTATCTTTGGGTGTACTAAAATTAGACTGCAATCCTATGCCCACTTACCTGGGAGTAAGCCCCACTGAACTCAATGGAAGCTACTTCTGAAAAGACACGTATAGCATTGCACTGTTAATAGTGCCTTTCAGTGTCTTAGTCTTTCTCCTTAAAATTTAACAAGGGGAAGGGTATTCTTTTAGGCTATTGCATTTTTAAAAAATTACAAGTATTCCCATAACAATAATTTGACCATAAAAATTATACCACATTGTGCATTTTGTGAACTATTTTCCTATTCAATATTTCCACTGAACTACATCTGGCTATGGAAACCATTTTGAGATATTGGTACCACATATAAGATTAGCATTTTAAAAACATTTTCTTTATGAAATATAAAAGCCAAACATGTAAAATCTCATCCCAACTGATTAAAGTCATCATAAAATTGTCCGATTCAAAATGTTCTGAGCAACCCACATCACCAACACCCTTTCATCTTATGACAGGGGACTTGGCAATGAACAGCCCAATATTGTAATGAGACACAAAGCTGCAATGTAGATGACCACTAATTTGTCATCCATTGAAAAAATAATAATCTGCATCCAAGACCGAAGAATTTTAACTGTTAACTACAGATTCAATTAGTGCCACTAAAAGAATCCTTTAAACTGTACTTTCCCAAGGATGCTGTGAGCCATTAGGAGACCCCTCACAGAGCTACAAGCACTCTTAACTAAAGTTCCAAGAATTCTTTGAAGTAAGCTATGATTGTTTAAGTGGCATAAGAGTGCTTTAAATGTATGGTATGGATGCGATCACACAAATCTGAAGGGTAGGACAAGTATCAATGAGAGATTTCAAATTTTAAAATGATGCATTCAACAAAGGGTAAGATTTTTATGACATCACACAGAAAGCAGCACACTTAAAAGTCATGTTACCGAGTGGCTCTGTAATTTGTGCCTTACTGAACTGTCATGAATATTTACAATCCATGTCGGTTTTAGGCAGGCATATTGAGCAAGGAACACAATGGCCCTTTCTGCACTTAGCTAAGGTGTAGTTTAGGACTATATGAACAAGCACCAGCAAGCCTCAGGCACACATGCTCCCCACTTTCCTCCAGCATAGCCATGAACGCAATTAACTAGATTTCCGCATTGTGTGCAAATCTGGTTAGGTTAAACTACAGTCTGTTAACAAGCCAGGATCATAAGCCACAGTTTGACTCTTGGCTTGCTTGACTAAACTGAGTAATTTAAACTAACCAAAGATATACAAAGTTTGAATGTAATCATGCTTGCTAGCACTGTGTGTGAAATGCGCCAAGAATTTCATAATGGACAAAACCAACCACAGGGTTATTCAAGATAGAGGAAGCCATATACGTGCAAAGATCACAGCAGGATTCATGCCAAATATTTTTACTTATTTATTTTGCATTTAGTTGTACCTCAAGCTGTTGTAGGAGAGCTTTTCCTTTTTTATTGATTTCATTAATAAGGGTAAAAATAGCCACTTTGATTTCCTGTTCTACTCGTTTGTTAGTTTCATTTACATCTTTTATCCTGAAAGAGAGAAATGTGCTGTCAGGCAGTAGCATTGCAACATCTTTAACCTTTTTCCCCCTCAAGCAAAAATTCAACGTATTATGTAAATAGATACAGATTTATATGAAGTATGTTCAACCTCAATACAACATAACATCCAACCATATTTTCCATTCATTCTTAAGAGGAAAATCTTAAAAGTAATTTCGTTTTACAATATGGGACAACAACTTCCATCAACATTAAAATATCCTTCTACGTTTGTTAGATATTTATGTTTCATGTGTTATGAAATGTTTATTCTACTGCTTTCTTTGCTTTTGGGGGGCCTAACTTAGCACAGAGAAATTTAGTTGTTGTTTTTTTTAAAAAAACTAATTAATATAAGGGGCAACCTGTTATTTCAAATTAATGTTCACCTCTCTGCCTAAAGCAGGTAGTAATTTGTCCTCCTATAAGCACCGGCCTATTGTGCCACTGGTGTCATATTGATGTGTTGTGCTCCCTGGGGCATTATTAACTCCTATTGCTAACCTACCCTTCATCAATTAAGATTCCAGAGTAATGAAACACACTGTAGTGCTGCAGTAACTGCACAGCTGGTATGCACATACTCTCCATCTTTAGCCGCAAAAAGCCAGGGAGGTTGCCTGGACGTTCTAACTCATTAGTGAGGAAGGCTCTCCCTGCCAAAGCTGCAAAGTGCATGGGCACACTGCTCTTCATTGAACAGGCACTTGTGAATTTGGTACAACAGATAAAATTTGCAGAAATCTATTTGTACGTGTGGATTCTGTTTGCTGGATCAGGCTGAATAGCTGCTCTACTTCCATCTTCAGAGGCTAGAATTTTAGTAATCCTATAAACTAGCCCACCTGAAGAAAAGAATAATACAGTATAAGCATTATTATAGAAATAATAATAATCACCTACCTATTTTGCACCTGAGTAGCTGCAAAGTTAACATAATTCTTCTTTTCAAGGAGTTTGGCTAATAGATTCTCAATAGCACCCTTTTGATTCTGAAACGCTTCTTCCAAAAACTGGTACCTTTCCGAAGCAAAAAACAACATGCAATTATCAAGCAGGAGCACCATGCAATAAGAGGAAACACTGGATTGAAACATAAGCTTGCTAACGTGAAAAGTGGCAGCTGCATAAATACCATTGGTAAGGAATGCTTAAAAGACAGGTTTGCAAATGGGGATTTCTGTTGTACAAAGAATCATAGAACTGTAGAGTTGGAAGGGTCATATAGTACAACCCCCTGCAAACAGAATGATCTCAAGGCCATTAGCAACACCTCTTAGTCTGTTTCAATTCTCAAAACAAAATCCAGTCTTTCTAGAAATCTAAGAATATATGTGGTGATTTTGTGAAAAATCATTTGAATTCTGCACAAATATTCTATCAGGAAGGTTGAATTATGTGTTCATGCTGAATTGTCCATTCATTGAATGGTCTGCTTTTGCTTCACTGATATTTTACTGTTTTTTTAAATATTATGAACCACTTATGTATAGGTTATTCCAATACTTTATTAGAATAAAAAGCTCTGAGCTCAACCCTGGAAAAGCAGCATAAGAATATTAAATAATAATCAAATATATGGAATCACAATGAAATGGTCAAACTTTTGCAGAATCCCTTGCACGTCAAATTTTGCTATCCTTCTCTGCTGCAGATGCCAGAAAATATTATTCATGAACATAAGTCTGTGAATGGGGGGTAATAACTTCACACTGTATTATATCTGTTGTCTCATTTTATTACCAGGGTTCATGTCTCAGAAATTTGTACTGTACTTGTCCAGATTGCAATCTGCATTACATATGAATCTAAGCAATTGTAGTGGTCCATCTACAAGGCAAGAAGAATACTGTGAGCTTGCCATCTTTATTTTAGTAAACCAGAGCCAGCCAACTGGTTAGCAAAAAAAGCTCAATCAACTATCCATATACTGCTAATAATTAATGTCAAATTAATATTGTCAAAGTTTCTGAAATAGCATGTTATTCTAAAAATCTGTGACCAATCTTAACCTCAAGAATTTCATGCTCCAGAAACAACATAATGAGAATTTCCCTGAAGAACTAAAATATTTAAATAAAGAAATTACCTTAGAAGTATGCCCTAGAAGGTGCAAAGATAACAGACTGAACACAAATATCCTAGCATACAGAGGCAGGCACTACTACACTGATTTTTTCTTCCTTTATGCACAGCTTCCTATACCTCTAAGAAGTCACCAGTTTAAAGTTCAGCAGGGCAATCTTACAAACCAAATCAATGTATTCAGCTGGAAAACGATAAGTGTTTTCATTAAGCTGCATTAATGCTATAGAAGCAGAAATGTTACAGATGAATTCTTCAAAGTACTAATCATGGAAGCTAAGACAAGTATTTCTGCTTAAATGACACCTACATGTATATTTGACCAGAGGTAGCCATTTGCTGCATCATATTTCTTTCATAAGCTCAGTGATTTTGAAACAATTAACATTCAGTGTTGCATCAATCTACGGAATGAACTCATGCAATAATAGCCTAATCCTTGTTAAAGTGTCAGCATCATCAGTGCCAATTCTATTAAAACATTAGCATCTAATTGCATACATCAGTTCATGAATCGTTAATTTTTTGTTCCTTTTCATACTCCGGCCTTGTTTACACATCACATTAAATCACAGTTAAATGAACTATGGTTTAAGTGAAGGAGCAGCATAGTTTAATGTGGTCCACGCTACTCAAAAAATTCCAGTTCCCTATTCACTCCTCCCCACTGTGATGCTGCCACACCATAGTGGAAACAAGCCATATTCTGGCTTTTCATTGTTCCTCTCCAAACCAAATATGAGAAGTAAGCCAAAAACAAACCTTTGCTCATAGTTTGTTTGGAGAGAAACAAAGCTTGAGCTACAACAAGAAACTTGTTTTGTCCCCAGCAAGGCAGCAGCACAAGTGGGGACCTTGGACCACATGCACCAGCACACTACTTATTCAGACTAAACTATCATTTTGTTTAACTATGATTTAATATGACATGTGAATCAGGCTTTCGTCAGTCGCTCTGAGCATTTCCTTTTATAAGGAAAAAGTGGGAGAAATTTTTTTGTATAAAATAATCTATTTCTAAAACTGATCAATTAAAAAGCAGTTCCTGATTAACTGGGCAATACATTGAAAATGTCAATTATTTTTAACAGATGTACTTACAAAAATGGCAGGTGCCTTTTGAACAAACACACTTTCCCTTCTCTACCCCACACTGGAGGAAATGCCTCTTCTAAGATGATACTTGCTGCACACATTATGTAAAATCAAGATATGTTTCCCCACAAAAATATTGCTTTATTCATGTACAAATGTGTAACTTAAATTTTCAACTAAAATTCATGTGATTAAGATTTCTTTAATCTGACGACTGCTCTATTGCCACTTAGAACCAGTACTGGAATTAAGAGCCCAAAGCACCACCAGGCCAAATCTATCTGCTACAGACACAAAGTTCACACATTTTATAGCAGAAATACTTGAGGACTGTACACTACTTTAAATGCATCTGCTGTGTGAAAAAACAGCATAGGAACAGAAGAAGAGCCATACCTATGTTCTTTGTGTTCCAGTAACTGGCAGTCTCTGCATGTCAGTCTGTCACAAGTTTCACAGAAAAGTTTTAGCTGTTCTTGTTTGTGCACAGGACAGAAAACAGGACGCTGACCAGATGCTCCAACAGCCTCTGTGTTTAAAAAGAGAGAGACTTTTTGTATTTTAATGTAAAGATTAAGTCAGTCTACAGACTGAAACTGGCAGAAGTGCGTCCAGAGCTCAAGGAGAGTCAATGCCATGGAAGAGTTCCCCATGCAGAGGCACAGACTGCTGACTAGGAACAGTATCAGGGCCCACCATTTCTGTCTTTCAGTTTCTTTGGAATGGGAAAGTGCTTTGTTCCACTTCTCATCTATTTTGGCTATTCACTTCTTTCTCAGCAAATACCCCTCCCCTCCAAAAAAGAACCAAACACTGTGTTACTTTTGCTGAACTTCTGCCTTCAGAACAAAATCCCTTCCCAGTTTCATTTAGGTCCTGCATTAAGGGAAGAATCCAGCAGCATTAACATCCACCTTTGGCAGTTGCCTTGCAAGACATTAAAGGGGGTGTTGCTTTTGGTGAATGTTTCTGGCCTAGATCTCAACCAGAGGAAGGTATTAAGATGGTGGAACCACATCCCCATTATCCCACTAATTAAAACTATCCTGCCTCACTAACTACTGTCCTATTTTCCTACAATTATTTATCTCTAACCTCTGAGAGAATCTCACTTGCTCCAACTACCTTATGTCTCCAGCTACTCCAACCAACTCTTTTCTCAGCCTTCAACAAACTGCCTTCCACTTCCTACAGTTCATTGAAACTGCCTTAGTCAAAACCACCCATTTCTAGATCCAAATAAACATAATAATGTTACTTTTCTTACTTTCATCTTAAAACACTCTTATATTTATTAATTTATATGCCACTATAAAGCGGCATCAAAAAGTAGGCCTCTGCCCTGTGGAACATGTAATCAAGTATTTGACACACTGTCTCTGCTGGAGGAAATGTTAGAAGAGGGAGAAGAGAGGAGAAGGAGGCAAGTGTAAATTGGAAGAGTATGGATTCCGTTCAGTTACATATACTTCAGCTTAGCTTCAGTAATGGAAAAGGAATAAGATGTAAGCAAGCATAAACAACCTAGGTAAGTCTTCATCACTTATAAATGGTTAAACACAAGCATTGCACATAGTGAGTAGGTGTAGGATTGCAATAGCAGGGACAAAACTAATAGGGTGTATCCACTAACCCACCTACAACATCTGTCTTCTGACTAATAAACTGCCAGATATTACTCGTCTTCATATATTTTACTGATACTGCCAAATTACATTAAGAAAACAGACATGTGTGGACAGACTTTTTGTGAAAGTTTACTGCCAATGTTTAAATGTTTTTTATTAATGACTGGACCGTTATTGTACTTCAGAAATATCCAAGAATTGTTTAGTTTTCCGATGGGAAACTATGGCTCTAGCATCAGAAAAGGGACAGCAGAAGGTAGCTAGGTAATGAACTTAGCAGCAAGGGTGTCAGAATTGTACCATGGGCTACATAACAACAGCAACTGAGCTGCCCAATTGAAAAGGACTGAGCCATGTATGAAATTAAGTATTTTGTGTTATTTGCTTTCCAATGAAGTCACAAACTGAGTAGATGCAATTCAACAGCCTCTCTCTGTTCCAAAACACAAAAATGACATGGATTTTCAGTATCCTAGGCTATCTATAGAGTCAGAGCTATTCTTGACAGGCATGTATTAAGTTAGAAACGGAAATTTCACCTGAAGAGACATCTTCTTTCTTTCTAATCATATGATCCTTAGTAAATTTAACTCGTTGATGAGCTTCTATGCAGGTTTTGCACAGCCATTCTCCACATTCCACACAGAAACCAACAGCACTAGAATTATCTTCACAGCTGGTGCACACCTAAAAGCCGGGGGAGGGGAATATTTTCAAATGCTGAAGCTTTGACACGTCAATCCAAAAATTACCAAAATATTTTATCTTACACAAGACAAAACTCAAATCACATTGCAAGGAGAAAAGAGTAGAAGTGTCATACCTGTTCTGATTTCTCATCAGAGCTGCTGGGTGCTTCAGATGTGTCTTTGACAAAGTAGTTATCTACCAAATCTATTTGCCTGCATTCCTGGCGACAGACTGGACACCTGATCACACCAACTGCAACAAAAAAAGGGTACTTCTTACACTTTACTGGATTGCCATAACTTGATTTTTAAAATCATCATAATATTTGTAATTAAAATACAAATTCTTCTTCCAAACCTATTAAGGATAATATGTCCAAGGACAATGCATAAGAGCACTTTCAGCTCCAGTGGGCCAGATAACCTGGGAGCTAACACACTAACAGTGCTCCATAAAGTTTCAGAATGGTTGGTTTTTATTACGCCATACTTCATCAGTTCTCAGGGATATTGCACTTTATGAAACTAAATAAATAGCAGCACAACAAATACAGGTTGGTATTTGTTTTTGATCCTTTCCACTTAGAGGGTTGGATCCAGACCAAGTTAAATGAAATTAAAATTACGTAATAACTTTGATTTCAGTAGGCCCTAATTTAAGTTACACTTAAATCAGTGGAAGCCAAGGACAACTAACTTAATATGGATCTATCCCATTGTTTCCTCAAAACAGAACAAAACAAAACAAAACAACGAGCAGTAAGGCATGAACAAATACTGGTTGATGTTTGCAGCTTGCTTGGTGGGAAGCAAACTATGAGCCCAGGTTCAGACAACAGGATAAGCCCAAATCTGGCTTGTTTCACTCATGATGCAGCAAGGCCAACAAGGAATGGAATAAGAACTTTTCAGCACACTGAACATCATGCACATTCATGTTAAATCAAAGTGTGTGTTTAACTTTAGTTTAATATGACATGAGAACTGAGTCAGAGTCTATGGTCTCATTCACATGTACTGAGAAGTCGAACCATGGCTTGGCATGAATGTATGAACATGATAGTTCCTGAGGACAATAGCGCAGGCACTTTGCTCCTCCCTGGGCATTTTAGCTCTGCACAGCAGTGCCACATGAACCCATAATCATAGTTAAGGTATCTCCTTGCAAACTATGACCTGTAACTATAGGAAAAACCTTGGCTACTGGTCATGGATAAGCAGGAGAGATCTTAACCATAATCTCAAATTTGGATGACATGCAAAGCCAAACCTAGGCTTAGGTGCCATGCTGTGCTGAGACAAGGAGCAGCAAAGCGGCTGCAATCTCCCCAGAAGCCAGCAACTAAGCCATTAAGTGCAAAGTTCTATGTACAAGAACAGCTCATCACCTCTGAGGAAACACTTGTCTCAATATGTCCAGCACCTTTCTGGGCCTCAGAAGGCTGCCTTTGAGGAGGATCAAAATGCGTCTTTCTAGGAGCTAGCAGGTTCACATTGTCACAGTAAATCATTATCTGGCTGACCACGATACAAGAACCAGATCTATGTCACATTACTAAAATAGCAATCACAATCAAATTTATGCCTTTTGATAAAAGACAGCACTCATCAGTAGCATTTAAATATGAAAGAACAGGAGTTTGACATTTAATGAATGTTTGTACTATTACTAATATGCTATTAGTTTGAGCTTTCTTCTGCTCCATTTTCAATAACGTTTGAGAATACAAGTAAAACAGTCCCTAAGCAAGGACTCTACATTTGCAAAATGGATATGTGCCAACAGATACTGTTCTGCCTTATGCAAACACATTCTGGGCAGAGCTTAAATCTGAAGAGGTTTTCTCATCAGTGTTCAAAATTCCCCAGGCACAAATCGTGTTTTGTGACTAGTGCGGGTTCAACTGCGGCCATGTGGAAATCTCTGAATGCCAGGCTGCATTGCAGGGGGGTTAGACCAGACGACCCTCATGGGTCCTTCCATCTTGACATTCTATGATTCTATGATTTCCTGTGCTACTTTCTTGACAGCCAGAGGATCTTAGTGGCCAAAGGGAGGTAGAAGAATTGTGGTGCACTTAGCATGGAATATAGTAAGTTTTCCAACAGTCCTCTGCTAGCCAAATGTTGCTGCATTTCTTGAGGATACAGTCTTCTCCTATTTCAAAATTAGAGCTGTTAATTAGAGTATTAAAGGTCGAAGTTAGGTTGATGCATTAATTGTGCATCTGTCAGGGACTCAGCGGGAGCGCAGGGAGGAGAGGAGATGGAAAGCGAGGGGGAGCAATCCGAGGGCAGCGTAGGAGAATATGACAGCAGCCCGATAGATTCCATGAGCCTCTCCAGCGAATCGGAAGATTCACAGAAGGGGGCGCCGATGGGCAGGGCAAGGGGCGACCCAAGGGGGACACCCCAGAAGCAAGGGGCCAGCGGGGACTCCCAGAGCAGCAGTTGGAAATTAGGACCAGCTTCCCCACCAGAGCGTAGTGGGGGGGAGGAGTCCCAGGTGTCAGAGCCCACATATGCACCACCAGCGAGAGAAGATGAGTCAGGGTTGACCACGCCTCCATCGGAGAGCGAGTTAACGGTTAAGAGGAAAGTTGCAGGCTGGGCGCGCGCGCCAAGTTCAAAGGTACAGGCGAGCGGCACAGAAGGTAGCCCGGATAGGGAACCAGGTCCTAAAGCCCGCCGGAAGGAGGGGCAAGAATCGTCAGGGTCAGCGTCAGAGGAGTCCAGGAAGGATGAGACCCTAGCGGGCAGGAGGGCCCAGAGGAGAAAGGAACTTAGGAAGAGGTGGAGCAAAGCGAGAGTCTTAAACTGGTGTGGAGGGGGAGGAGACTCAGACAGGACTTCGCCGGTCTAAGGTCGGGACGTAGAGCTGCACGTTGCGGCTTTAAAATGGAGACTGAATCTTAATAAAGACTTTTGTACATAACTACAGCCTAGCGTTGGTCCTCTGTGAGCTGGGACCTGGAGGCAGCTCTGACAGCATCTAAAAAACAAAACTATTTCCATAATTAACCCCTGTGGAAGATCACAAGGAGGTCAGAGGAGCCAAGTGACAACTCAAAAACATTTTGTGTAATTAATCTTCCAATTGTTAAAAAACCTACAGCAAACTACAGCAAATTGAAGAGATATCAAGAGCATTGTTGGATAAAAGCTAAGCTATAAATGGAACAATTAAATACAAATAATTATGTGGTACCAGCCAATACTATAAAACTGGTAAAGCAACCTTTTTTTAATTGGACAAACTTTTTGCTGGCACAGAAACAGGCAAGCTTTCAAGTTACATTAAAAAAAAAAAACTCACCAGGCCAAAATAAAAATAAAAATGGAAAGCCTATTGTAAGGGTTTCTAAGGGGTTGCTCGTGCGTAAGCAGGTACCTATCTCCCTGGCTGGGTGCAAACACCTGGCTGGGCTGCCAAAGTGAACCTCATCTGTCCGGACCGCCACTCACCCGTGGCTGACTCAGTCGCTGGCAGAATCCGTGAGTGGGCGTTTCTTAAACTTCTTCCAGCAAAGAAGCTCTTTGACGCCTAGTCTCCGCCTACCCTCTCTGCGCAAAAGCCTTCTGTGCAGGGAGGGCGTGGGCAACGGAGGACCCCTACTCTTCCCGCTGGTCCCAGGCAAGGAGTCATGGGACTGCCTCGCCACTTCCCCCACCTGCCCCCCTTCTCCACTGGTGCTACGCTGATTCTCTTCCCCAGAAGATGGGCTGCTTCTCCCGATCCCTGGACGCTCTCTGGAATCCCTCTGGCTTTTGCGCTCTCCCTCCACTACTGATGGCAGTTCCCTGACACCTATGCTCCATGTATCGGTCAAATACATAGAACAGATTTAGTACCAGTCTGAATATTTGCTTATTTTTGTACAATCTTATCTGAGTGTACTTAGGTAGGGAAAACCAGGAAGTGATGAATGAAATGTGGAGCAGCCAAAGCACACTGCTAGATTTTTCCCAGCTGAAGAACATAAAAGAAGCCCTGTCTATTATACCAATATGATTCTTCCTACAGCAACCAAACTGGTAGCTTCACAAAGCTCACAAGAAGGACATAAACAAAATACACCTCCCACACCTTTGCTCCCCAGCATTTCATAATTGAACATGGAGGTTCCTTAGACCCACCAGGCCTATGCTCCATGTATCGGTCAAATCCCTTTAAAAAGTTGTCTATGAGCCATTACCACATATTATTGTAGATACAAATTCCAGAAATTATGCACTGTCAATTTTTTTGTAAAATTTATACACCGCTTGATTGTAAAAAAAAACAACAACTGAAAGTTGTCCTCTCTCATTACTGAATTGCCTGAAGCTCCAGTATTGAGAGGGAGAAACTATTGTGTCTCGCCACTTCTCTCACATGATGCATAATTTTATAAGCATCTTTCAACAAAAAAAAGTATGCTATGGTTGCACTGCTAGGAGTGAGGGACAGAAGCATAGGGGCATGTGTTTTCAAAATAAGTCATTATTTTATTTAATCTATTTATATACCACCCTTCAGTTCAAGGCTACTACAATGGAGACAAAGAGAACTGACTTGATATATCAAAAGCAAGACAAGCAACATGCCCTTCAGAGCATGGCAAAAGAAGTTAGTCTTGTTTTAGGGCTGCCATATGTCTGGAATTTCTTGAACAAAGCCGGGATCCATCTGTCAAAAATGATGTCTGACGGAATTTTCGAAAAGCAGTTAAAATGTTCAGGGAAACACAGGCATTTGGCAGTCCATATCAGAAGTTTTTATTTTTTTCGCAAGTAGCTTAAAAACTTATTTTTAAAAAAAAAAAAAAACATTTTTGCAAAGCTCAACAACTTTGCAAAAAAGAAAAAAAAAAAAAAAGCTCAATAATTTTTGTGTCCTGATATATGGCAACCCTATCTTGTTTTCTCTGATCTGCACTTCGTCCTATGATGCCTTTTAGAAATATATTGCTTGAGCTAGGAAAAGCCAGCACAAGTGAATCTTAAAGTTCTTACACACAACTTACAGCTTTGTTGGGCTTCTCGGGAACCTACCAATTCATGAGAAAATAGTTCCTAGTCTTCTTGGTTGCAAAACTGGCTGAGCTCCACAAATCCAGTTGCCAGCACCCATTCCCACTTCCCCATAAACTACCAAGGTATCTTGCAAGAGAAATCCCTCACATCATGCTGAGGTTTTGACAGAAGCAGTGACTGAGGCTTGCACTGCTTCTGTTCTACTTTCAGCAAAATTCCTGCCCAAAGTGAGATAAGATCCACCCACTTCCCCATCATCATTGGGCAGCAGACTGTTGGGGAAAATATTTTCCATCACTTTGTGCTCTGCCTTGAAGACTGAAAGAACTGACAGGAGTCCTCCTTGCTATTTCCCCAGTGCATAATGTGAAGTGGAAGTCAAGTCTCTTTGCAACCAACAGTGGGGAAAGGAAAAGCACTAAAGAGGCATAAACATCTTTCAATTTTTGTAGTGACAGATAAGATCCACCCCACCCTCAAATCCTCTTGTGTATTGCTGCTGCTGCTGCTGCTAGAAGTACTGGTGTCTATCAATGAGACTTTCTGAAACGGTTCTTTGAAGACTGGGAATAGAGAATATGCTAAGGCATGCATAACTGTGCAATCCTAGCCATGTCTACACAGAAGTCAGTCCTACTGAATGCATGGGATTTTAGGTTAAAGAATTTAGAACATATGGAAGTGGGTAAGGAATTTTTTAATGGAAGAAAGGCAATATATACAGAGCAGAAAGCAAAGTTGATAGTAAACAATATTATGACAGAAGATATAAAAATAAACAAAGGTACAAGACAGGGATGCCCGTTATCGCCACTATTATTCATCTTGGTTCTGGAAGTTTTGTTAAAGTCAATAAGGAAAAATGAAGAAATAAAAGGGGTGACTGTGGGTAAAAATGAATATAAAGTTAATGCGTTTGCAGATGATCTGGTAATAACAGTGGAGGAACCACTGGGAAGTGTTAAAAGAATACTAGAAGAATAGATCAATTCGGTCAAGTTGCAGGGTTTTATTTAAACAAAAAGAAGAGAAAAATTATTGCGAAAAATATGAAACAAGAATCAATAGAGGTAATGCAACAACAAACTGGAATAGAGGTGGTGAACAAAGTGATATATTTAGGAATTTGGTTAACCCCCAGAAATATAGATTTGTTTCAAAATAATTATATACCTGTGTGGAATGGTATAAAAAGGGATTTGGAGGTGTGGGGAAGTTTGAAGTTATCCTTTTGGGGCAGAATATCAACGATAAAGATGAGCCTGCTACCAAAGATGTTATTTTTATTTCAATCACTCCCGATAGTCAAGGGGACATTAATATTTAAAGAATGGCAAAAGATAATATCAAGGTATATCTGGCAGGGTAAGAAGCCAAGGATTCAGTTTAAGTTACTAACAGATGCGAAGGAAAGAGGTGGCTTCGCCCTGCCAGATTTGAAACTATATTATGAAGCATCTTGTTTATGCTGGTTAAAGGAGTGGATTAAATTAGAAAATGGAGAATTGTTGGATCTGGAAGGGTTTGATAATAGATTTGGTTGGCACGCCTATATATGGTATGAAAAGAAGAAAATTCATAAAGGGTTTGAAAACCACATCTTCCTAAGGTCATTAATAAATGTATGGGACAGGTATAAACATTTGTTGGAATTTAAACTCCCCCACTGGATTTCACCCTTAGAAGTGATGAGCGTAAAAAAGATCAATATGAGGGGGAGGTGGATAACATATGGAGAATTGACAGTTAAAGAACGGGGGAAATGGAAAATGAAACCCTATGAAGAAGTAAAAGAATTTGTCTATGATTGGTTGCATTACTATCAGGTCTGTGAAATGTTTAAAAAAGATTGTAAAATGTATGGATATGGAGAAAAAGAATCAAAATTTCAACTAGAGATATTGAATAATGAGTATAAAAAATTGTCTAAAATGTATAAAATGTTGCTGGAGTGGTATACAAAAGATGAAGAGGTTAAATCGGTAATGATACATTGGGCCAGAGATTTTGGTTATAATATACAATATGATGAATGGTCAAAATTATGGAATGAAAGACTAAAATTTACGGCATGTACTGCGTTAAAGGAAAATGTGATGAAAATGGTATATAGATGGTATATAACGCCAGTAAAACTAGCTAAAATGTACAAAACATGTAATAAGTGTTGGAAATGTAAAGAAAAAGAAAGGACATTCTATCATATGTGGTGGGAGTGTAAAAAGGTGAGTGGCTTCTGGGAAATGATATATAATGAATTGAAAAAGATGCTGAAATATACGTTTATTAAGAAACCGGAGGCCTTCCTATTGGGATTGGTAGGAAATGAGATAAGTAAGAAAGACTGTAAACTTTTTCAATACGCAGTTATAGCAGCGAGAATACTTCTGGCCCAAAAATGGAAACAGGAAGAGTTACCGACGGTGGAAGAATGGAGACTGAAATTGACTGATTATGCAGAATTGGACAAACTAACAGGGAAGATTCGGTATCAACGAGACCAAAAGTTCATCGAGGACTGGGGAAGATTCACAGATTATCTGAAAGGCATATGTGATGAACAGATAACGTTTGTTGGTTTTCAAGAGACTCTGTGAAAAACAGAGAAATATTGTTAAAAAGAAAATAAGAGGAAGGAAGGAGATATTTAAAGGCAATACTAAGTTAAGAAATGCGTTAATAATATCGATGCAAACGAAAGATCGGCAGAGGAGCTGAGGGAAGTAAAAAAAAAGATATGAATGTGTGATAAAATGTGAATTGATTGTATAAAAATGGGGGTTTTTTGGTTTTTTGTTTTCTTTTGTGGAAAATGAATAAAATATTATTAACGAGGAAAAGAAAAAAAAAGACAGTGCCCAAAAGGAAACACAAACCCTGGGTAAGTGTCTGGAACTCCTGGAATCTCACAACACTTGGAGATTGGGATGGCACGCAACCATATTATAGTGGGCAGAGAGTGGGCCCTTAAATAAGAAATTAATAAAAACTATTGTTAGGAGGACAAAAGCAAACGGAAGAATTCAACATCACACTATTACAAATGTTACATCTGCATAAGCCCATCTGTTTGCCAGATGGAGCAATCCCCTCTCTCCTTCCCTCCCCACCATGTGCTATTCTGTGGGTTTCCCTGACCTGCCCACAGCCGGAGGGGGTGCACAGGGGGAGCAGAGGGGAGAAATCCCCATTGTGCAGGGCTTCTGATGATAGGGATTGTTCAGTGAATCCCACCCAAAGTATTGTTGCACCTTAAATATATTGTAGCATTATCTCATGGAATAAGATATTTCCTCTACAGGAACCACATGTGCAATATTTATTGTTTACTCCAACATAAATATGGCTAAGCCTACATGGTGTTAAACACCATTTAAACAATAATTTATAAAAGATGAAAACTGTGTTTGCCTTGTATGATACAGAGGCAAAATGTGTTTCACACACCTTGAGATTCTTTTTTACAAGTTTTCATTATAAAATGACATAAGCTTTCATAGATGCCAACCCACCTCTGATGCAGTTGGAAATTGTAGAAGGCATTCTACCATTCTAAAATTCTTATGCAGAATCTTTAGAGTGTGCAATGAATTAATTGCTGTTAAGTCCTCAACTAATGCAGTCAAATTTCTGTACAATGGTACCTTGGGTTAAGTGCTTAATTCGTTCCGGAGATCCGTTCTTAACCTGAAACTGTTCTTAACCTGAAGCACCACTTTAGCTAATGGGGCCTCCCGCTGTTGCCACGCGGCCACCGCGTGATTTCTGTTCTCATCCTGAAGCAAAGTTCTTAACCCAAGGTACTATTTCTATATTAGCGGTGTCTGTAACCTGAAGCATATGTAACCTGAAGCGTATGTAACCCAAGGTACCACTGTACAAAGGAAACAACTAGCCACTCAGATTCATGTGAATGCAAGGAAGCATTAAGGAGGAAGAAGAAAGCAGAAGGAATAGCTGAACTGAAAAGGAGAAATGTCAGAGGTGTTGCTGCATATTCTGGCCCTTCCCTGTCATACACCCCAACTCTTACCATCATATCAAGTCCTCCTTCTAAGCCAGGAAGCCTTTCCTGATCAACTCCAAGGCAACAACTTGTTTTACTCTTTTAATAGTACCTCAAGCTTCATCCAGTCACTACTTTTTGGAAGACTTCCTTTAGGTTACTTCTGTAACATGTTCCTTTATAAAAGTTAGCCAACATACATCAGAAAAAAATAACATTGCATACATGGTTTTAGAAACCATCTTCCATAAGTTATTAGTTTTCTTACATGTTTACTATACAATGTATAAAATCTTATTTGACTGCATTTTGTCATTGTCACTATCATTTTGCATTCTAAAGTATTACAGATCTTATGTGGCTTTCGAGCTGCAGTGTACCACTGTGAAACTTATCTTAAAAAATATCACTATTGCATGATAATTCTCAAAACTCTGAACCCAAACAGCTTTTCCTAACTATCTTTGACAGTTCTTTTGTGGCTCTTTCTACCATCATTTCCCAGATCAGTGGTGTGTGTGCCATGTGCAGACATGATGGGCAGCAAAACTGGGGCAAGTAATCTAATAATGAAGAAGATGCCCTAGCTGTACAACAAAATTGTGCCAGCCACATGTCTATTAGTGAAGAGACAGTGTGGAGGCTTCAGAAACAAAGGAGAGACCTCATGCAGGTTCATGTGGAAGGAGGTGCCTCCTTAGGAGTTAGTCCACCTCAAAAGGTTGCTGCAATGATAAAATAGGCCAGGGGACAACCTCCCTCCCTTGAACTTGTTATACTAAAAGGATTATTTCACTACATGTAGCCTTGGGCTTAATGTTTAGCCTTAGATGTAATTGGGAGATGTCTATCTCTGAGTATGTGACCTCATTATTAAGGAACATTGTGCACAGATCTGGTATGAGTGTTTCTGCTCTGATGAACATATTCCTTGAGTCCCAAAACTTCTTTCAGAAGAAATATTGTGTTCTCATCCCCACTCCCCGTCATTTAATGACTCTTTCCCTAGTCATTTCCACTTTGGTATTTTTCACTGAGTCCAAACATTCTGGTAGATGAAAGGAATGCTCTCCTGAAGCACTTTTGAACAGAGACAATCCTGATATATCCTAAAGTGGAGGTATGCCTCCATAGATGCTATGCAGCCACTTCTTTAAAGCAGACCATTTGTGTACAGCATGTTTTTTTTAAAATAATAATAATAATAATTGACACACCTATGAAGCACTGAGTTTGTTATAGGTTTTAATGATAGCATAACAATAGCAAGAGTTCAGATTAATCCCAGGAGAAATTGTAATTATGTTTATAACATTTAGTTCTTAGCAAGGCTGCCAATTAGTTACTACTCACATTTCTTACATAACAGCAACTGTGCTATGAAGCTGCAACTATCATCTTAGTCAACTATAAAGTTCACTGAGTGATCTTGGGCAAGTCACTATTTCTCATTCAAGCATTTGTCACAAGTTGTGGTGAAGATACAATACAACAGCGCCCAACCATTGTTCGAAATTAGCCTGACTATAGACCACTTAGGACCAAATAAAGATGCCCAGGTGCCAGGATGGTGTCTGACATCTCCACATCTGGAGGTGTATGCCTGTGGATCATTGGATCTTGACTGTTTTCACACACTAATACCACATTCTGTAGAATTCTATCAGTTATATTTTATCTGCACAATCAGAATGAATTTCAGGAACCAAAATGCTTTTTCTGTGCAGCCTGAGCAGGAGCAGCGAAAAACATTATAGTCAACTGTTGTCACTTGTCTTCACTTACCCCACTGTCCTGCTTACACTGGTGAAGAATATTCTTAGGTTATGAATGGTCTGTGTCACCATTAAGAAAAAGAGCTGGAGTAGACAAATATATATGTGAACTGTCCCTGGATAAAGTGACTCAAAGTTCTTAACCTTGCTCAAGGTTGTCATACAACTAGCCAGATGTTTAACCAAGAATCAATCACAGTCAGTCTATCATTCAAAAAAATAAGACTTTATAGTCTTGCCCCCAAATGACAACTAAACATTTTGTTTTGATTGTAATCTTGGTTTAAGGAGTCATTTGGTGCCTAGCTTATAAATCTGAGTTTCTAATACTGCCCCCAGTACACCATGCCCCTCAAGCTCCTTGGAGAGCGATAAAAATTAAAATTAAAAAATAGACAAATGTTAAATAGGAAGGTAGTTGGTGGAATTTAGTATTACTGCAATATTGGACATGAGTATTAGGCATCTTTGGGAGCCAAGCATGGCTGAAAAGTCGGGTATCTACAGTAAATAAAATTATTAGAGTTTACCACTGGCCCTATCCATCTCATAAGAAATTGATTCAGTCTCTCCCATAAATTCCAGGCTCATGTCTTTGACACCACAGTTCTATTGATTGACTGATTGACTGACTGGATTTGATTTGATTTGATTTGATTTATATAATGCCCTTCATCAAAAGATATTTTGCCTATAGTTTTTGAGTGCTTCTAAAGCGTAAGGAGCAAAGGAATAGTCAACATGACTGCCAGGTTTGGACCTTTAGATCACCTATACAGTTTTACTTGGAAGTAAGCCTTACTGAGCTCAATGGGGGCAACTCCCAGGTAGAGGGGAGCAATTTTGAATTAGCTGCAATCCTATACCCACATTGAGAACATACATTTGATTGTTTGTTTGGTTTGCAAGTCAGAGCAGAAAACAAACAAAAGCTGCAGTATTGTGGGATAGGAAAGGATGGAATCTTTTTTTAAAAAAAATAAAAAAACCTAAAAACTAAACATACCTCATCCATTTAGTTCTTCCTTCTTTAACCATCTAACCACAGAAGGACTATTTTTATACTCATTACTAGTAAGGATGAGATTAACAGTACAATCTTGTACACATCTGCTCAGCAGTCAATGGAATGTATTCCCAGGTAAATTTGTACAGGACTAGATCCTAAAGAAATATAACAGGGTTGATTTAATTCATAGTATGTGTAGGAATGTGAGGTAGTATAACTTTGTGTGATCTGGCAATTTGAGGAGATTTATTTGCAAGGCAGGATTAAGCACATGAGATATTTTATCACATAATGCCATTACATTATCCTGGTAACCAGTAACTGCAAAAAGGTGGCTTAATGAAACCATAGGAAGATAATTTTTTGTATGCAATGAACAAAAGGAAGAACAATTGCATTATTCTTTGTATTAGTTTCAAAATGTGATAGCTACATGTGGGTTAGAAATCTTTTCCCGAATAGACTATATGGAGATGGCAGAAATGACTGGCAGAATCCGAGACCTGGGAGAAGAGTCGGTGGAAGAGGACTGGAAGAAGTTTAAAGATTATTTGCAGAAACACTGCAAAATTTATGAATGTTATAATGATGTTAGATTTTAAAATAATAAGGCACTAGTGACAAAGTTAAAGGAGTATGCATAGATGAATTTAAAAAAAGGGTGAAAGACTAGAGTTATATTATGTCAAACGTAAATAATATGGTATAAGTGACTAAGTTATAAGGAATAGGTAAGAATGAACTAAAAAGAGAAGAAGGATTGGAGACATAATAGGTTGAACTATATATTTGACAATGAGATTTGAAAGAGGGTAAGGATTTGCTGAATCTGATTGGGTAAATGGAAACACAAATGGGTAAATGGGAACACAAAAAAGGGAGATGTGAGGAAGTCAAGAAACAGAGTTAAATAAGTATAAAGCTAAAAGTTGGATTTTTTCTTTTTTATGTGTTTTATTATCGTTTTTTGATGATTTTTTGTTGACCTTTTTTGTTTTTTGTTTTTGTATTTTTGGCTATGTTTGTTTCTTCTTCTTTGTGGTATGTATTTATGTGTTTTTCTTGGTAAAACCATAATAAATATTTTATAAAAAAAAAGAAAAGAAATCTTTTCCCCCCAAAAAAGAAAAGAAATCTTTTCCCCAAACCTTCAATGTTAAGACTGAAAAAACCTTCACTTTATTGCATTCAGTCATTATAGGCAAAGCATGAATCAATGGATCATCTAGGTCCCTAACAGCAGTGCTATTTTTCTAGAAAAAGAGGTGCCAGAACTCTCCATGTGTGTGAAAAAGAGGTGCCGAAACTCCCTTGTTCTCTTAGAATGGAAATGGTGCTCACCTGAGAGATGGGAGTTCCCTCTGAAAAAAAGCCCTAACAGTCTGGTTTCTAGTTGTTTTGGAACTGAAACAGCCTTGGTCACCGTGATGACCTTTATCAGGAGAGAGAGAGGGAGTGAAAATCTGATGGTAGTCCTTTACTTCTCAGTGGCTTTTGACACCATTGGGCATGGTGTTCTGCTGGAGAAACTTGAGGTGGAAGTTTGAGGCACTTGAATTATGCTGGTCCCACTCTTGCCTGCAGGGTCACTACCAGAGAGTAGCATTCGGATATTGTTGCTCAGCCCCATAGCTTTTGAACTGTGAGGACTTGCAAGGATCCATTCTGCCTCCTATGCTATTTAACATCTAAATTAAACTGCTTAGAGCTGTCATCTGCAGATTCTGAGCATGGTATCTTTGGTTTGGTGATGACACCCAGCTCCATTTCTCAATTCTATTGGAATCAGGAGACACTGTGAATGTGTTATACAGGTGTCTGGAGAAAGCTGTGGACTGGATGGAGGCCAATAAACTGAGCCTGAATCTTGTTAAGACAGAAGTGTCATGAGTAGGTGATGCCTGAGTCCAGAAGTTAGGTGTAGGACCTGTTCTGGGAGAAGTTGCACTCCTGTTGAAGAAACAAGTTTGTAGTCTGGGAGTACACCTGGATTCTAACTTGTCACTAGAGTCTTGTTTGGCTTCTGTGGTTATGAATGCTCATGCCCAGCTTTGTTGTGATTTGTTAACTACAGCTGTTTCTAGACCAGGATAGCTTGGTCTCAGTTTTCCATATGCTCTGGTGACCTCCCATCTGGACTATTGTAATGGACTGTATATGGGGTTGCCCTTGAAGATTTATAAAAGGTGCAGTTAGCACAGAATGTGGCTGCTAGGTTGTTAAAAGCGGTAGTCCAATGGGACCAAGTGTCACCAGTTCTGAAAGTGTCACCAGCTGCCAGTGAGCTGCTGGGTCCAAGTAACAGAGTTAGTGCTTATGTTGTATCAAGGCCTAAGCAGGTTAGAAGCCAAGTATCTAAAAGAGCTTGTTCCCCTGTATCAGCCATGTAAGATCCTATGATTGGGAGGTGAGGCCTTCGGCTACTACTTGTTCCTGCCTGGTTGGCACTGACCTGTGATAAAGTCTTTTCTGTTCTAGCCCACCATGGCGACTGAGGTGCATTTGCCTTCATTATTACTGACTTTCAGGAGGAAGTTTAAAACATTCCTGTTTCCCCAGATATTTGGTGGCTGAAAATATCTGTTCCTGTCAACCCTGAGATCATTGTTTGAATGTTTTGATTTTCATAACTTTTTAACTGATAAAAGTTGTTTTACTGTGATTTTTGCCATCCTGGGCTCCTTTAGGAAGAGCGGGTAAATTGAATAAAGAAAATCAATCCAGAACACAAACACAGAAGGCACCAGAAGAGAACTTTAGAAAAAAAAGGAGATGTAAAAAAAGTGTGAAAGTGATTACTTCTCCAGTTCTCACTTGATTTTCATGCCCTTTGCCAAGAAGAAAAGGCACAAGACTGACCACTACTCCTGCTGCTGTTCCCTATCTACTTGTGCCACTCTCAGCAGCCTTCACAGCACTGTGCTTTCTGCAACTGAGAACACACAGCAAGTCCCTCTAACTGTTGGCTGCAATCCTGCCCCAGCAGGCAAGGGTGAGAAGAAAACACAGTGAGGAATATAACAGCCAAATCCCCCTTGCTGTATTTCCCTTTGCCAAGCAGAGACAAAGGGGCTTTTACTTTGCTGGCTTCACCCCTTTTTCTCCTGGGGAGGAGGAGAGGTGAAAAGAGACAGCATAGTAGTACTAGTAGTAGTAATTTTATTTACTGCATTTTTCCGTCTATAAGACGGCACCATGTATAAGACGCCCCCCTATTTTGGGGGACTCAGATTTTAAAAAATGGGGAGAGATGTATCCATGTATAAGACGCCCCCTAATTTTTGACATTATTTTTAGGAAAAAACTTAGTATTATACACAGAAAAATATGATATATGCCGCCCATCTGACTGGGTTACCCCAGCCACTCTGGGCAATTTCCAACAATATATTAAAACACATAGCTGAAAACATATAGTTGCAAGGGAGGGAAAGGGAGATCTGAGCCATGGTGGACAACTGTACTCAAATACTTGTTTGCAAGTGAAGTGGCAGCAGAACTTTTTAATATATGTGTAAAATACAATAAGAACATTTCTGAAAACTATGTAACATCAAAAATTATGGCAGCTAGTTTTGCTAATTTATTACTTTTGACAACACCAAAAGTAGTTACCCCATCCAAAGAGACAAACTCCAGTTGTGAAACATGTAATATGCACAATAGGGCCCATGCATAAACACTGAATGCATTTTATTATTTCTACATAACTATGCTTAGAAGGACAACATAAACATGTTGCTTTAAGTACCACAATGAAAAGCTAATTATATAGAGCAGATCATATTCTGTGCACTACTTCCAGAATATTTCATTAAATGGCCTTAACTTACCAAACACCCTTACCAAGTAATACATGCCACATTGTGAAAAGCAAAGGGCTCTACAAGAGACATTGCCATGCTATGCCTTTATGGACTAACTATTTCACCATTCACACTACAGCTTGTTGCACCTGGAAGTGAGCAGTCACAGCTACAGAACTGTCTGCTTCTGGAGAAAGTCCAATTATAAAGCAGAACATGGCATCTTGCAAGCAGCACCCCAGTCCAATTAGACACACACAAAAACACGCAAAATATTTCAATCATTTTAGCCTTATTGTTTATCACTTCTATCAAGAATTTTTAAGCCCTTTAAGCCCTTGCTTAAATCTTTAAAATTCTACAAATCTGTTGTTAAATGCTGCAAAATCAGCCTCAAATTTATCCAATGAGAGCACTGAACCACAGACAGAACCAATAATTAGATAAGCCAATTCATTTTGAAGGATTACTACAGCTTTAATGACTAGCTTATACTAAACTTCTCCTGAAAAGTCCACAGATGCATGGCTCATTTGAATACTCTTATGAACAGAAGAACACACGGTGTGTTTATGCAGCAAACTTAACCAACAGCTTTCCAAAAATAAATGTGCTCCGTACCCAACTGAATTGGACAAGACCACCTTGACAAACTATTCATAAAATTCACTACACCTTGCACCAAGCCTCCTGCTACCCTAAATCTTTAATTGTCTGGAATGGATCTATCCATGTATCAAATTACTTTCATCACAGCAGATCCTGAGTTACACCAAAATATGCATCTTAGAAACAATAACATCCAAGTGCACAGAAAAGATGGTTTTACTTACTTACAGTGCTTTGTTTTTGTTATTTCAAATCTGCAAAGAATACACAGGGAAAATCTCCTGGACCTGTGTAATGGAGAACCAGAAGCACAAACTCATTACTCCCCAGATAGACACAGCAGGATAGCTTAAATGTTACTTGCCTTCCGTCAATCCAAAACTTGTGTGCCAATTGATAGGCATTCTCCTCCTAAAGTCACAGGTTGTAGGCTAAAGGTACAAAACCTAAGCCTTTACTAAAGAGACCTGAAATCTACTAGACTGACTTTTACAAGGAAGGGAATAACTCTACCCAGTGATACTGCACACTCTTTTGCACATATAATGTTCCAAATTCAATGTATGGCATCTCCACGTAGGACTGGGAAGGACTCTTTTACTAATTTTTTTTCTTTATGTCTATTTTAGAATTTTAATATCGATAAGGTTTAATTGACTTTCATCACTTTTCATATGCTGCTTGTCTATCCCAGGACAATCTGTGATTTGTTTTAAATATGGTTTGTGCAAAAAAAGCCAACTTCAAATTGTGGCTTATGATCCTGAGATTACTCAGAGTATAGTTAAAACCAATCACTGTTAACCTTGGTTCAGACATGACAAAAAAAAAACTGGTAGCGGTTGCTTCTAATGTCCTTGTGAAAATGCCAAATGCCTTAGAGATTTTTATTTTTAGGTGACTAATTAATTAATTAATGTTATCACATAATGGTTCACACAAAACAGACATCATCATAGTTCTAGTTACAGGTGTGTTGGTCTGCCATAGTCAAAACAAAATTAAAAAATGCCTTCCAGTAGCACCTTAGAGACCAACTAAGTTTGTTATCGGTATGAGCTTTCGTGTGCATGCACACTTCTTCAGCAGCATCATAGTTGAAGAGGCAGCCTCTCTCTCTCTCCCTCTCCCTCTCCCTCTCTCTCTCTCTCTCTCTCTCTCTCACACACACACACACACACACACACACACACACTCTTTCCAAGACTTTCACTTCATGGCAGGCCAGTTGCAAGAGTTATGAACAAACAGCTACACTTGCAGGACTATGTTAGCACTACCACCTTCTTCCTGATAGAGGCTCTGTCCCATTAATAGAACAAAAACTCAAAAACTGTGGCTTTCCCCGTCTCCATGCCAGAACAAATGATGACTTGAATTTATGCCTATTATATCAGTTGACGATACAAATATTCTTGTTTGGAAAAGAAAAAAGGCAACCTTCTATAGAAGGTTCTATATTTTAGTAAACACACTACTGCTTTCACTTTAATGACTCACTAAAGGCAGCCCTCCTCTACATTTGTCTATGTCAAGCATAGGCAAACTCAGCCCTCCAGATGTTTTGGGACTACAACTCCCATCATCCCTGACCACTGGTCCTGTTAGCTAGGGATGATGGGAGTTGTAGTCCCAAAACATTTGGAGGGCTGAGTTTGCCTATGCCCTACTTATTTGCAGGGACAAATGCTCCCCCCACCCTCATATACCGGTAAACATAAACTGGAACCGTGTTGAAACACAGTGCCTGTATTCAAACATAACACTAACTCATCATATACTACTACATAAGCAAGCAGGGCTATGCCCACGTCCTTCTCCCTTCCCATCTAGGGCAGCTACTTGGAGATCAGAAGCATTTGCCTTAGTTTTCAACTAACTGTGGTTTATGTTATGTACGAACTGGAACAAACAGATTAAGCATTTTAAGCATTTTTTTTTTCCAAAAAAGCCAACTTCAAACTATGGTTTACGACCCTGGGCTGCACAGACAAAACACAGTTAAAGGTAAATTTCCATTTACTTAAAGGCATAACAGAAGACAAGGAGGGAGAGGAACAACTCATGAACATAACACTAAACTTTGGTTTAACCTTTTATCTAACCAGGTCATTGTACTGCAATCTTCTCACGATCCAAGACTAGCACATTAAAGTATGCTATTTATTCACTTAGGTTATTTGTACACTGCCCTTCATAAAAGTTAAATCCAGGCTTGATAGTCTTGTAATATACAATGAATCCTGACCACATTGATTGAGATCTGAAAACTAACCACAGAAATATCAGCTTTCATTTTTTTGAAATTTCAAGCCTATATGGTCACAGAAAATGAACGTGTTAGATTTTTAAAAAGTCAAAATACATATACTGCTGGTGCAGTATAGCAGTTGAGTCCCCAGTTTAAATGTCCTCTCTGCCATGAATTCACTAATGTCCTTCAGCAGATCCCTTCTGCAGTATGGGTATAATACTGATTAACTTACAAGGGTGTTGTTGGAAGGATATCAGAGTGTTCAAAGTGCTACAAACACATTAATAGTGCTATATAAATAGTGAGTATTAGAACAGTGTCCATATGTAATATGTGCTACATTTATTTATAAAAAATTATACCACAGTCCATTTTGGCTCATTATTCTGGATAACTACGAAAATCTTAGATCAAGTCAAGCAAGCAGATTACTGAACAAGTAGATCATTTTATAAGCTGACAATAATTATTAGTTATTTCTCTGAAATAACTAACAAAATTGAAGTTGGAAAACACAATGGGATTGTGACCAGGCCTATTTAAAGTATATGCAGTTCACAGACACTGCTGGTAAAGACAGATTTACCGTATTCACTCAAGTCTAATGCATCATTGAATCTAATGTGCACCTCAATTTTCAGAAGCTTGAAACCAAAAAAAGTATTTGCTGACAAATGTAAATGTGCCATTGAATCTAATGCGCAACTTAATTTTCGCAATGTAATTTGACAAAAAAAGGTGAGCGTTAGATTCAAGTAAATACGGTAGATATGACAACTAAACACTACTAAGCATTTTCTTGTAAAAAAAGTGCATGAAAGCTGCATGTATACCGCCATACGTGATATTCATGTGTTAGAAAGCAACAACAGTTTCTAAGCACATATAGGCTGCCAAAAAAGAAGCATACACAATTGCCACCTGTGACCTATATAATAGTTCCAAACATTTTCTTATTGAGTATGCTTCAATGTAAGAAAGGCATCAACACTTACAGACCCCCAATCAAATAGGTCCCAACGAAACAAAAGCCACAAAAGACAATAAAATATCTGCTGCTTCATACCCACCCACTTTATGGAAATATATACTGGGCAAGTCACCTTTAACATCCACTTAACTTGCGTCTCCAAAAGCTGTAAAACCAAACATAACTACTGCACCATGCCCATATATTACATATTTGTATTACATAGTTCAGAGACTCTGGATTCAGAAAGACAGTGATTCAGTCCACACACACCCCTCAATTTAAGTTTCCCCCAGACTTTTTATCTTGAGCTGATGAGCAATGGCCCTATTTTCATTCCCACAGTCCCCCGTGTGGCTTCCCCCAGTGTGTGAATATTGAAAATAATGGTGGGTGTTGTTATGAGTTTATGGGTGCCAGACTCCTATAATCCATGAATCCAGCAAGTGTTAGAATTTAATCAACTCTTGGGGTGTTAAACTGAGGGCCGGACACATCCAATCCCTAGATCCAGCAATTGTTAACAGCTAATTAAGCCAACTACCTTCCTGTGCTGAGGAGATCTCCTGGATGGGTTATTAAGAAAACAAAGGATCAAGGGGCTCCTTGGAGATGGCAAATGGGTAGGGGCACCCACCAGCAAAATATAAAGCCAGAGTTTAGAGTAGAGAGGTGAGGAAATCAGTGATATGCTGGGGGAGAGAGTCAGAGAGCAATGTTTAATGCCTGCTTGAATCCAATACTGTGGTTATAGAGAAACAAGACCCTTTTGGGGTGTTCAATACTGTGAACCTGTCCATTGCATATATGTGTAAATAAACCATGTCACAAGACACCACAGTCTCCACTGTGCCTCATTTCCAAAAGGAAACACAAACATTGGGTGAGCACCTGCAACCCCTGGAATCTTGCACTGCTCAGAGATTGGGGTGGCGGACAATGATATATTGAAAACAGGTTCAGAAAAAGGGGCACCTAGCATTACTAAAGAGAAGTGATGTGAAGCAGAAAATTCTCCAAAACAGAAAAGTTTCCAACGCTTTATTTTTCTGCAGAACATTTAGTGTTTCAAAAGTTGATTAGTAATAACAAATGGATGCCAAATACACTATTAGGCAAACTTGGCATTCAATGCTTTTAGCTTTGTTTACTAAGTAAAACAAGCATTCTACATTAGATCTCAGGCATTTTAAAGTTCTGATTTAAGTTGCCATATGCAAATTCCCTTAATTTCAATTCTTTTCCAGAAAACCTACATCACAGCTAGAGAGAGAGATTGAGAACTGCTGCAAAACCTAGAGTAACACGAGGGCTGCATTCTCGAAGGAGAATGCATTATTACAAATGATAAATCCAGCCAAGTTTGACAAACCTTTCATCACATGCCATAAACTGTATTGCATAGAGTAGCAAGAGTACTATCTCCAGTTATTAATATTCTTACTTAACTGCTTTTAAAAGATTGGCTGGAGATCCTGATTTCTTTTCTGTACAACTGATTCAACATGTGCTCTCTCTACAGCTGACTGTCTAGAATTTAAGATACTGTACACATAACATTCTTCAGTGCATGGCCCTGATGCTGCGAACCCGCCGTCTCCCTGCTGTAAACCAACAAGTGCACCACAACATCTGCACGGAAAAAGGCCGTCTAGGGTAACTCCAGCATATCGGTCCTCGCTACTCAACATCACCTGCAACACATCGCTCCCTAATCTCTATTTCCCTGGACCTTCTTCCTTTAGCTCTACCCACCTTGCCCTTGCTTGCTTTCCGCCCCCTTTCCCCGCAGCCTCTCATGAGAAGCGGGCTTCTGGTCTTCACCCTCCACACCCCACACTCGCGACTCGAGCCAGAGCTGTCGCAGCTTAGTAACGGGGCGCCTAGCAACCTGGCCCGACTCCTCCAGCCGGGTCCACCCCAGGTAGCGGGGCATCTTCCCCAGCTGGACCTCCGCCCATGCCCGGAGCCTCCCCACTCACCCTGCTGGATGTCCCCGTTGGCGCCCCCGGGGACGGGCACGTTCAGCTGGCGCTCGGGCTCCGGCAGGCAGCGCCGGCAGAAAGAGTGCAGGCAGGGCAGCAGCTTCGGCTCGGCCTCCCGGCTCTGCAGGCTCTGCGCGCACACTGCGCAGGTGTCCAGCAGCGACAGCGGGCCCGGCGCGGCGCTGGAGAGGGCGGGGGGCGCGGGGCTGGGGCCCAGCGGAGCCAGCGGCACGGGGCCCGGCGCCGGGCCTACGCTCACCAACACGGGCGCCGCGGCCTCCGCCTCCCCGGGGCCCTTGTCTGCCGCCACCGCCGCCGCCACAGCCAGGACCACCGCGCCGGGACTCTCTCTCTCCTCGGGCGCGGCGGGGGCTGGAGGGGACGGGGACTCAACGGCCGCCGCGGCTGAGGTGACCACGGCCGCCGCGGCGGAGGTGACAGACTCGGTACCACCCCCGGCCTGCCCGGCCTCCCCAGCCCCCTCCCCGCCACCGCCGCCTCCTCCTCCTTTGTTTTCCGCCATATTTCCTCCTTTGAACCCGACTCCCCGCTTTGCTCACGCACAGGACCGCGCATGCGCCCGCAAGCACGCTAGCGGCCTGCGCGCGCGCGGCCGACGCACATCTGGCGCGAGGTCCGCGGAGGGACGCCGCGTCCAGTGGGGAGGGGGCGGTGCTGGGCGTGTGCGTGCGCGCGCTTGGACGGTAGTAGCGGACGAGGAAGGCGGTGGGAGAGGCCCGAGGTTGAGAGGCCGGCGAAAGGGGGTCAGTTTTTTTCCCTCCCTCTCTGTATGGTGTTTAAAGGAAATAGCACGGACGTAAAGGAGAGCGCGAGCGCGCACGCTCAGGTCTGTAAGAGAAGCGGCGCACGCGCAGAGAGAGATTCACGTTCTAAGCGTGGGTGTCTCGAGAGCGTTTGGCGGTTGGTGTGTGGAGGGAAACGCGGCTCGTGCCGGGGGCCGAGAAACGGTGCGGCGGGAGAGGAGTCGAGGCAGGGCGAGGGCGGGGCGGAGAGCGGCCTCTCACACTTGCCGGCTTCTCATCGCTGAAAGAATTGGGGCTCCTGAGTGGGATGATAGGAAACATAACGCGGGGCGGTCTAGTCCATTATGTGCGCCTCGCAAAGAGGGGCAATATTTGAATCTCCTCAGTTTGCACTGGGTTGTTTTGATTCTGTACTTGGCTTGCCGCGTTTCGAAATGATTTACAGCGCAGTCCAAACCTTGCCTACTCAGAAGTAGGCCCAGTTGAGTTCAGTGGGGCTTACTCCTAGGTAAGTAGGGCTACCGTTACACCCATGCGTGTGTGGCTGTTTTGATTAGATGTATTTTATTGTACCATGTGAGTTGCGTTGACCTGAACATGTTTGAATGAGGTAAAGGTAAAGGGACCCCTGACTATTAGGTCCAGTTGTGGACGACTCTTGGGTTGCGGCGCTCATCTCGCTTTACTGGCCGAGGGAGCAGGCATACAGCTTCCAGGTCATGTGGCCAGCATGACTAAGCCGCTTCTGGCGAACCAGAGCAGCTCACGGAAACGCCGTTTACCTTCCCGCCGGAGCGGGACCTATTTATCTACTTGCGCTTTGACGTGCTTTTGAACTGCTAGGTTGGCAGGAGCAGGGACCGAGCAACGGGAGCTCACCCTGTCACGGGGATTCAAACCGCTGACCTTCTGATCGGCAAGTCCTAGGCTCTGTGGCTTAACCCACAGCGCCACCCGCGTCCCTCCTTTGAATGAAGTAAGGAATAAATCACAGTGCTAAGTCGGGGAACAGACAACCTTGTTGCAATGTCACCAGCAAGGCAGAACTGAGACCTCTGCCCATTTCTGGCCTCAGGATTTTATTTTATTTTTTAAGTTTCTCTCCTGCAATTGTATTCAAAGTTTGGACACAATCAAAAGCATATTTAAATTATCTCCTGGTTTGAAGGCGAGTCATGGGACTTTAAAAGCTTAGGCTCTCTTGGGTCTCTGCTGCTTTCTAGATTGTCACCTTTTGGTCCCAACCCTTGTTGGAGTTCTAATTAGTTGGATTATGGCTTCTGAGAAGGAAGCTATCCAGTATAACTTCTCAGATGCTTTCACAGGGACCATAAGGTTGCACCCTGGCTCTTTGGTCTCAGAAAGGGAAAAGTAGCCGTTTGATATCACCTAGGTGAAAATTAAGAGAAAAATAAATGAGATCCCATTATTTGGATAGCATACGGTGAGTAAAATGTTATTGGAGTATGCACCAATGGCCAGCCATTGAGTGGCATGAGAAGTGGTGGTAATGACTGCTGCATGTCAGGTCGTGAACATGGTTATAAAGAAACCATTTTCACAGTCATTTCAAATGTATTGGTTTCTGTCTTTCCTTAAAGATACAAAATAAAACCAAACACAGAGAATAGCTGTATGTGTAATGGGGTAGGGAAAGAAATTTTGCTAATGTTCGCCATTTCTTTTAAAAATTGAGTTGGGGAGTAGAAAATGGACAATCTTGAAGTAACATAATTGGAGGAGGGGGAATCATACAAGGTAATCTGCCAGTGGACTGATTTTGAGTAGGAGCTGTTAGAGTTATCTACTCTTAGTCAGAAATTACATCACAGAATGTTCCCAATAGGTATTTTGAAAGTCAGATTACAATCATATACACACTCACATGGGACTAAGTCTCATTAAGCTTCTGGTCTGAATAGATGTCTATCAGGTTGCACTATTGTGAAACCCAAGTCACACCATGTTTGTAAATACAGTTCATTGCCTTTGAAATATACCCTGCTTTTTCAGATATATTAATATCGCAGCTAACTAAAAAATGTGGTGCCCTATAACGAAAGTGTACCTTAGTCAATTTAAGCAGAAGTAAGGGAATCAAATCCATATTTTGCCTAAAATAAAATACAGAGGTCTACAGTGACCGTGATTTAAGCTCTCTCATGAAAACAATGGGACATATTTGGTTGGAGGGTTCCCCAAATTATTGCACATTGGCTTGGGTAGCTGTTACAGATATAGTTAGTTGGGCTCTAGGGCTGCTAGGAAGGATGTACAGGTTACTGTGACTGGAGGCCCAATGCAAGTCAGCAAAGTGGTGATGTAGCAAAAAAGAGGAAGGAGCAAATCCTGTTTTTAATTTATTAAGAGAAGCATGCAAGACATAAGAGGTAATGACACTTCTCGCTGTGACGCTTATTATAGGTCTCTGAAGTGCTGCATCATGTGTTCACATTTTAATTATACAAACAAACGAGAAGATTCTGAAGACAAATTCAGAGTTGAGAATAGCATTCAGAAGGCACTAGACATTTTCACTTAGAGAAAAGTGGCTTGGGGAAGAGGTTGTGGAATTAATTTTTATATATTTAATGGTTTCATTTAAGAAGGATGAAAAATGAGTTGAAGTTTTAACCAAATTTAGGTTAGATTATGTATAACTAATTGTAAACAGCTGGGCAGTGAAATGTTGCTCTAGGAAATAGAGAAGGGTGGAAAATAGCACTTCACCAATGCTATAGAAAGGTGTGAATCCAACATGAGTCCAGCCTTTGCTTCAACTTTAATTGGATTAACTGGAATTATCTCGCCAAGCTAATTTCAAGAGTTCTTTGCCTTTGAGAGTATAAGTGATGTTGTTTTGGCTACAGTTGTGAAGTACTTCTGAGACAACTAATTTTGCCTGATCTGGAACAGTTTTGCATTCTTATTTCTGAATTCACACCCATTTTCAAACGTTTTTGTGGACTACTTGAAGCTTGCTAGGGTTCTTGATGGATCATTTACATATTTTTTTGTTCTGCAATGTATAATAGATTTCACTTCTGAATTAAATATGAGTAAAAAATAACTATTTCTTCAGCACTGGTCTATTGAAATCCAGCACTGTGTTATGAAACCATATTCCTAGACCAGGCTGCTAAGAAAGGCCCCTTTAAATCATAGTAAAAAAAAGAGATAGAGATAGCTCATAATAATTATATCACAGGCCTTAGGTCAGGGGCTTGTTAATTAATCCATTCATGTTTTAAATGGTTTTGAACTGCATCGGGGTGGGGTGGGAAAGACAACTAAATTGAAATTCCCCATACATTTTTGCTACACAGTAATGCCAGTTACGGAGAATAGCAGTGCCAGTTCCAAACCCGCCCATTCAGGCTGACCTCAGCCCTATGGTGGTTTTCCCCACCAAACCCCTGGGGACCCACATTGGCCTCCTCAGGCCCCAGGCTACCGTATATTGGTTTGCCTTTCTGGACAACCTACTGATGCGATGTATCTTGACAAACATGACATAGAACAGCCTGATCCTCTCCCAAATGTTGATTCACCTGGGAGTAGGCTCAGCACTGAGGTGGGCAGAATCAGCCTATCCCCTGAACACCAGTTTTCCATGATTATTCTGGAACATGCCAAGGCTAAAATGTGACTTCTACAGCAAGCCAAGTTGTTAGGGAAAAGTATCTTCTGCCTGAAACTAGGCTATTCAGCAGGCTATTCCAGACCTTCCCCCTTGACTAGAAATACTAAGTTATAGCTAGCTTCAGCCTACTAGCTAAGGTGTCAACACTCTGTGGCATAGTGAGTGGACAGCCTGCCCTATGGGGCTGGGAAATGGGGGGCATGTGTGAGATGTGCTCCCAGGGAGTGTGATTTGAGGCATTCAAGAACATTAAAATTCAGGGCAATTAAATTGGCATTACCTCATTCTGCTCCACACCCCCAGAGAAGACCTGTCCTGATAAAGACAGAAAACGTGGTCGCAAAGGCATGCATAAACAGGCAGTGGAGCACAAGGTTCAAGTCCATGTGGTTGGAGGCAACTGAGATAGGCAGTAAATCTGTCCCATCAGGAAGACCACCTTAGAAGAGCCAAAGCCCTTTTTTCTCCAGCTTTGTGTTCTCTCAGTGCTAAGGAGGCTGATCTAGCCCTTTCTTTTAAAAAACAACAACAACACCTTTACTATCAACTGACTTTGAGCTGACATCACATCTCAGTGTTTTATTGCATTTGTTCTTTGTTTCATTGTTCTATTTTATTGTATTTTATATATTCTATCATATTTAATGAGTTTCATTTAAACTGCTTTGGAGATGTATTTTGACTAGGAAATCCATTACTTATATCCTATTAATAAACAAAACATCTAACATCTGGTCTATTTTTAGATTTCACAGAGGAATCTGCTTAATATATATAATGACTCATGAGAGGGGGAAATCCCCATAAGGGTGTTACATATGCATTCAGAAAGCTCCTGAGAATAAGGAGGATTTATTGGTTATGGGGGGCGGGGACTAATAAAACCACTATAGTCTGCAGCATCACCTGGGATCAGTAATGTGGGACAGAAAATCTTCCAGTGCTTCATTTTTTCTGTGGAAAATGTTCTGCTTCATAGATTAATTAGTAACTGTGAATGTCAATTACAAGTAAGTGTTAGACAAGCTGGCAGTTTCATTCCCCCCCCCCCTTTACAAGCTAAATTAGATCACTATAAGGCATTTCTGATTTCTCTAAGTGAGCCAGTTCAAATTTTCTGGAAAACCCACATCACTGCCTGTGATCATTCTTTAGACACTACTGTCTCCTTCAAAAGATTCAAGGTTTACAAAAGAAAAGAAACTTTATTGTGGGTTTTGTAATATAAAATTTAGACAAATGGCTGCATAGTAAGCTACCCCATTGGATTCCAGTCTGCAGCATATTGTGAAAGGATTCATATATCCTAGAAGCTCTAAGTTTTGCATCAATATGACAAAAAATTCTAATCTCATTGATAAGATGTATAATCTCTTGAACCTTTTCCAATTTTATTTGAACATATATTAAAAGGTTCCGTCACATTTTGAAAGATCCATCCCCCCCATCACTGGCATTGACTACCTCCGCCCCAGAGCGCTTCTCACACACCATTTGTTGCCCAACTGCATCACAACAGCCCTGCTGCCAATGGGTTTAACTTCCAGGAATTGCTGCCACCACCCTCCCACTTACTCCTGCAGTCCTAGGAGAGAGAGAACTTGGAATGCACTAAAGCAATTATTTTTAAAAGGGTTCTGGACTAATGCCCCAGCACTCCTCAGCCCAATCTGTACCTTTGCTTACCTGCCATGGAACAGAAGTAATGTTTGATGTTTTACTGTTAGATGTTTTGTTAGAAGCTGCCCAGAGTGGCAGATTAGTGGCATATAAATAAATTATTATTATTATTATTATTATTTTATTTATACCTGTGTAGGGAAATCATATATGGAATGGCCTTAATCATTGTAATTTCTCCTTAACATCTGAATCAGGAGAGTTCATGGACCAGTGCTTGGATGGAGTGGTGAGATGGATGAGCTAAAACAAATACTGAATCCTGGCAAAACATAGGGACTGTGGGTAGAGTGATTCTCATACCTGAGAAACTGGTCAGTTGCCTACCCTGAGTGGGGTTGCACTCTCCCTAAAGGAGCAAGTTCACATTCTAGGGGTGCTTCTGGATCAAGTTGTGTCACTGGAGGCCCAGGTAACCTCAACAACTAAAAGCACCCTTTGATGCTACAACTGGTACAATAGCTATTACCATTTCTGGACTGGGAAAGTTTGGCCAGAGTAGTTCATGAATTGGTTACTTAAGAGTACATTGCAGTAATCCAATCTTTTAAGTGGGGCTTTCCCTGGACTTGATATGGAAACAGCAGCTAGTGCAGAATGTTGTGGCACGATTGCTGACGGCAGGGTGACCTCTGCCAAGAAAACCAACAACGAGTGCTTCTGAACAACAATTAAGGACGAGTTTTTCTTTCTTGGCCAAGTCTCCAAGCTCAGTGATGCACTGTTGAAGCCAGAAAGTTGTTATGTGAGGAGGATGAATTTTCTTGCAGAACATCCACACCAGCTTCACTTACACACCCTCGAGTGGGTGCAGGTACTGTAACTGCCTGGTATGTTCTTTGATCCTGCCCAGATTTCTCCTAGAAATTTCAGTAATCGTTCATCACCAGTTCAAGTGTTACACAGGTCATTGTAAGAAACAAGCCATTTTTTCTCTAAAAGCCAGAACCATGAAAAAGAGACCAGAGATGGTTTACAAGTTGGAAGTCATGAAGAAATGTTAATTGGGTGACACTGACAGCAAAGCGCAAAAGGGTGGGTAGGAAGGTCACTAGTCGGGAAAAGAAATGAGATAAATGACTAAAAGCAACACATCAGTTGAGATCAAAGAAACATACCAAGTCCACTTGCTATAGCAACTACACAGTGGACTTGGGTGAAGGTATTGAGGGGGTGCTCATCAGATTTGCAGATGACATCAAACTGAGAGGAGTAACAGTTAAAGTAACAGTTCCAAGACTTAAGTTTTTATTAAAGACAGATTTTTTAAATTAAAAATACAGATGACTTTCTTCTGCAAAGTATTATTGGTGGAATCCAGCAATGTCTATCCACCAAGAAAACAATGTCACCTTCCTCCTACCAGTTGGTTCCCAATTATCGGGTTAGTAACATGCTTTTGGAAAGTGGACTTACTGATGAATCCTCAGGAATCCTCAGACTCCTAGGAAAAACTTCTGATTTTGCTCTTGTGGTATGTACACAGACAGTGCAACCTACTTTCCTGCTTAAAGTGTGGTTGGAGACTTGGACAGCGGAAGCATTAGCCTTAAGAGGGCTAAATCCAGATCTCCTGTTGACGCAGATGGAGAATTAAAATTCCTCAAGCCCTTAAGAAACCTCTGGATAAGGAACTGTGAAAAGATGGCTTGTAACTGATTAGGTGATAAGCTGCTAATATAGCTAAGTTGATTATAATGGATGAAATAGATAGGTCACCACCTTTTAGATCCTAGCAACAAGGACACCCAAGCCAACCCGAGTGAACATTTCAACTCATCTCCCTTTATATCCCCCACTCACTTTCCCTGTTCCTCAGAAGGAAGTCCACCTTCTCCTACTTCTTGGTGTCATATCTTCTACAATACTGTCCAGCACTTGTAATTTCCAATTATTTGGCACACTTCCTTTTTCATATTTTAGCCCCTTAATGTCTTCTTCAGTAGCATAACCTTTCCCAAAGCGGCCCAGGTAGGGACTACCATTAGAGACTACACTTATCAACTAGTTCCCTTTTTCTGTGTCTAGTACACTGCTGTTATTACAGATGACACAGATACTAACTGGACATTTGAAAAACCTATCTCAAAATGGGAAGTCTTCCAGCCACCACTCCGTTAATTCCTCCATGCAGATCAAAATCTGAATGCTTGAGTCCTGCCCCAATTTTGTCCTTTCACAAACCCCTGCCCTCAATCCATCAGTGGGGCAGAGGAGCAACAACAAACGAATGCCAGCTCCCTCGGCCTGTAAAGCGAGATGAGTGCCACAACCCCACAGTTGTCTACGACTGGAATTAACTGCCAGGGGTCCTTTACCTTTACTAGAAGAAATAGGCTTGGGGACAAGCTGACAACAAAGTTGTCCACTTTCTGTCAATGCTTCTACAGACCGGGAATCGTACTTGGAAACTTTTTTGAGGTGTAGGATTAGTGAAGTCAGTGAGACAGGGCCTAGCTTACCAAGAGATGCACTTTCTAATATTAGACATTAGTGTGATACGCAAGCATCACCCATTCATTACCTGCTGTTGAATACTTCTATTCACAGGTCCATTGATGTCCACTGGTCCTTCCTTGTCTTAATGTTAACTGAACATACTTCCCCACAGCAACATGTGCTAAGAATGCTCTTCAGTACGTCACTATGAATGCATACTATTACAGTGGCATAGTAAAGATTTTGAGACTATTACCAAACTTCACAACCAACTCTGTTCAAAATACTAGTAGCCTACCATCAAAGTGTTCAGCAGCTATGGCAGGAGGGTCATGAAACAGGCTTTCACTTTTGTAACCCATTTTTTAGAAGCAAAGATATACCTTTCACTTCTTAAGTAAGGACACATGAAGAATCCCACCAGTTATACAATTTTAACCAACTGCTTGATGTACCAACTCCTGAATGATACATATATTTGGTCTCACCTTGCATATTTCTGAAAAATATGCAAGTTACATTTTTTATTAAGTTTATTACGTTTTTATTAAGTTTGAGCTACAGTAGTGCAAATAATTGAAACGCTGAAGAAATCGGATTTGACAAAGATCCTTTAACACCCGAAAGCTTGTATTCCTTCCTAACAGCTATAGCTGGCAGCATTGGCACCTCTAATATAACTTAGAAGTAGTAACTTCTTCATTGCTATGTTTCTACTAGAACACAAATTAAGTTGAAAAATGTTTATTTTTAGTTATTTTTAAAAATTGGAAACATACACAAACAAAAAATCTGCAACATTCATGCCAGAAATTGGGAAACTCAGTAAATCCTTTTAGGAACACTTCTGTTCCTTGCAATCAGTTTTTCAGCAATCAGTTGCACAAATGACAGCTCCACCCCCCCCCCCACACACACACTAAGAAATTAGAATTTACAGCCATGCATAGACTTCAGTTTTTGTGTTTTGCAGCTAAAGGCCAACGCAAGTCTCAGAAGTCCTGTTGGATGTTTTCTTTGTTTGCCTCTCCATGTTGCTGCTTGATTTGAGAGATTTCATTTTCTAGTTGCACAATAGTTCGTTCAATCTCATAGTTTTTACTGACCAGGGACACCCACCTGAGGGGGGAAAGAGAACAAAAATTAAATTACTATAGGCTTCCTTAATGCTAGGTTACCAGTTAAGGGAACAAGTTGGAAGCGCTGTGGTTGAGGGAAGCCAATCTCAACTGAGACTTCCAACTGGTTTTGTATGAGGTCTGTTCCTCCCTGAAAGACAGAGAAGAGGCAGGGAGCAAAGTTCAAGAAACTTACATAGATTCCATCTCCCGAAGTTTAGCACCAGCTGTGAGCTGCATGTTCTTCCGCTGCCAGTTAAGGTCTTGAATGTGTTTCCTGAAGAAAAGGGTGACATACTGAATCACTTGTAGTCATTTATTCTGCTGCCCTACTAAGTCCACAGACAAGTGGAATAGACTGTACAATCACATATTCAGCCCTAAAAGCAGGAGCTTGGACAACTATTTTGGACTATCTCGGAAGCAATGTTAAGAGTTCTAAAAGACTCAGGATACAACACTTTAATGCTTTAGCCACACCTTTCGCTGACATGCAGCCTTCAGAGTTGGCTGACAAGGAATGTGATCCTTCGGCTAAAAAGACCTGTTAGCCACATCTGATCTAGATCCATTATCCAGAAGTAGCACCACTTGTGGACTCCACCACCATTCAGATCTCTAAAAAACAATGTACATATGCTTCTTGAATTAGTCCTTGTATGGCACTCCTAATTCTTTTCTTCTGAATTTCTTCTCAAAAAGCATTTTATCAGTAATTATGAATGACCTTTTAGTTTTAACAGTGGCCCTAGCTAGCCATGCAACTTAACAGACAAGGATTCAGGAGCAGGAAACATGAGCTCATCCCTGCAATTTGGATCTCTACAATATTTTATGGCACTGAAGGTTAGAAAAAAGGAAAACTACATCTTTTTCAAAGTAAATTAATCATGTGCACACTGCCTGCATTAAGAAAGATCCAGGAAAGAGTTCAATGTAGCACAAAGGAGATTGTCAGTGATCTCCCTTTCCCCTCCCCACAAACAGCTCCTCCAGAGCCAATTTTGGGGAGGTGTGGAAGCATGTAGAAGGAAGGGGGGAAGCTCCCCTGTACTAGCAGAAGTCCTTGGATGGGGTTCTGCTAGAAGCAAGGCTTTTTTTAAACAGAACTCACCAGAGCTCAGTTCCAGCACCTCTGAGGTGGGCGCCATTGCCATTTTACGAGAACAAGGGAGGTGTTCATGAGGACTTCCAGCATGTCTTTTTCTAGAAAAATAGCACTGGCTAGAGGGACCCATTAGTTGAATCTGGCCCTCTGATTCAAACTACTGACAGACCTAACTTCATGTCATTCAAAAAAATAATTACAACAAACAGCTTCACTCTCAGAAACGAGTATCATTCTTGAGCTGTTACTTGGTATGCTGCTTCTCAAGCAGTTGTCTCCAGAAAATTATCTAAGGGGAACGGAGCCATCTAACCATTTTGTATCTAATATTTGGAAATGATGGACTAGTGAGACCTTCATAATAACCAAGAGAATGTCTAAAAACAGCAGCAGTAAATTCCAACCCAAATTCCAAAATGAAAGAAAAACATATTTAAATGTTTATTTCTTGCACAATCCCATGTATACATGAAGAATTCAAAATACACACTGTACTAGAATGCATATTTTGCAATCTGCAACCAAGACTAAAGTCTTATACATTATTAGAGCCCCATAAACTATAATTCCATTTTTATTCCTAAAGGCAACTGAAAAACAGGACTCACCTCAAACTCTGCAGCTCCTTTTGTGCCTGTTCAATCATATGAACTAAATGCCTATCAGCAAAGAAAAACACTAGTTCAAAAAATGATTCCAGTAGAGAGTTCAAGTAATGCAATGTACTGATCTATATTTTATCTTAAGCATAACTTAAGCTAACTGGGGCCTTTATCTTAACTCTTGTTTGTATATCTCTTTACAGTGCTGTAACTCTATTGATCCCTGAAACATAAGAATAAAATTTGGCACACAGGACACAGTTCTATGTTTGAACTTCAGATACCAACTTAATACCCATAGTCGTTTAAAGGAAATCAATTTACCCAAACCACATTCATTGGCCCATTCCATATTCCCAGTAATGCTAATATGGCACTTGGTGTCCATTCTTGTTTAATTAATTACTAGTAAACCAAGCTGACATGAAACTTTTTTCTAGATTAGATACTTTTAAGTCATGAAAATTCAATATTTTACTGAGAGAAACAAATATGGTAGGATTCACAGTAAAGCATGCTTAATGGGGCTGGTGTGTGGCATTCCTGGTCTGCTCTATGATGTGTATGTCTTGTGTAGTTTAATGAAATTTCTTATTGCTTTCTATTGTATACCACTTTGATAGATTTTGTAAAAAGGAGCACAGAAATCCTTAAATAAACAACTTTTTTGTCCTCTCCTTTTTGCAGCAGCCCTCCAGCTCCCTGAAAATAAGGGGTGAGAGAATGGGATCCCTGAGATTGAGTGGAGGCGACTTCTACTATGCCAGCTTCTAATAATCAGTGAATTTTTTCAGGGACCAATGTGGGGGAGTCTGACATGGTAAGGAGGGGGCAGGGAACTCAGCACCCAGCAGCCCCATTACACACTCTTAATTCTCAATCCAGCAGTCATGTTCACAGTCCGTTTTGGGGGCCTAATACGGCCCACTGGTCGGTTTAATCTGGAAGCTCAATCCCAGAAAAAGCTCAACAACTTTGGGGTAAAATCCTAAAAAAGCTCAACAATTTCAAACCTAAAAAAGGTCAACAATTTTGGTTGGCCCTCATGGCCCTTCACTTCATCAAATCTGGCCCTCTTTGAAAAAAGTCTGGACACCACTGCCCCACTGCAAAGTTTACATTCTGACTTGCAGCATCTTCTCTAATCTTTTCAGCTTAAAAAATATCCATGTGGTGAATGAAGATCCACTGAAAGAAGGAATAAAACCAATTCTTGACCTTTTTCAATGAAGAAGTATCCAATAGTATATGGCTCTTAGTTTTTACTTGCAGGTGTGAAAGTGCTAAGGAAGGAGAGGTAGGTTCGGTTCTCAGTAGCAGGAAAGACAGCATTCCATTGACTTCAAGACTGATTTTTTAAAAGATTTTCCGTTACCACTTTGGAGGCATTTCACAACTAAAAAAAATTATAGAGCCTTCCAGCTAGCCCTTTGTAAGAAATGACTTGAAGGAGACACAAATATCTTACTCGTTATACACTTTCCAGGCATTGCAGCCATACTGAGACATCAACTCCAAATTTTCAATTCGGACGGCCTGGTGCTCCAGCTGAGCCATTGAGTTATTAACACACTCTTGCCATGCTGTGATGTCATTCTTCTGCCCAGAGGATGGTGCAGGCAGCTCATATCTGTGAAGAAAACAAGAGAAATTATAGTTCAGGAACAACAGTTTAGGTGGTTTGAAGTTTAAGAAAGTCATTGCGCTGATCATGTCCATGACTAATTTTTATCAGTGAAATAGATGTATATCAACAGCGTTCAATAGCTCAATAAATGCTAAAGGCTGTTTAAAATACCTGGGAAGCACAACAATTTTGGTTCATTTGACTAGTTTCAGGCACATGTAGTCCTATTTGCAGAAGTCTGACCCAATGTCTGCTTTCTCCAATGCTATCAGCATGAAAAAATTTAATCTCTTTTGCTAAAATGCTGAATTATAATTCCACAAACAGACTTACAAGTTCCTTTAAGACATAACAGACCACTAGCTATTGTTCCAACAGAGTATGCCTGCCACCCTGAGGCAAGAACTAGAACATCACATTTTAATACTTTTCAGAATCTCGCATCCAAACCTTAGTTCTTTCTAGATTATGACTTCGCATAGATGGTACACCCCACAGAAGGTCTCTGAGTTACCTTTTCATGCTCAACAGTTCTATGGGCTGTCGGGCTGCTAGGCGTTCAAATTCATTCCGCATTATTTCAGTCTATGAAACACAAGAAGAATTACTTGCAGTCCGGAAGACAATAACCTGAAAATTCTAAATATGATCACACGTAAGAAACAAAGATCTAGACTTCAACCCAACACCAAAAAAATCACTTTGTCCTAAGAGAGGTCCCCTTTGTCCCTGGAACTCCTGAACACATTCAGGGTACTTCATGTATTCTAGGGCTCAGCCCAGCCTTTGGAAACAAATAGTATTTTTCAAAGCACTGCTAGGACTTAAAAATCAGGGAGCTCTCAGTTCAAGTTTTACCTAGTCCAGAAAGTCACAATGTGACTTTAAGCAAGCCACTTTTCTCTCAGTCTCTACCATTTACAATAAAGAGATAATATACTATCCTACCTTACAGAACAGGTGAAAATATAGAGATTCCCAAGGTAATGTATCTTGAACATTGCAAAAATCTATGTAATATAAATATGAGATGTTCTCCATTCACTTCCCCCTAAACACTGAGAATCTTTTTCTATTTTTGCTCACTTGGAGACAGGCAGGAATTTTTTTTTACATTTGTTGGAAATACCGCTAACTACTTTTGAAGTTGAACACTGGCTTATTTTTATTCGTACCTTATTTTTATTCGTACCAGACTACAGTTAACTGCTTTATTAAGGTATTTTTAAATATATATATATTTACTTTCAATAAAGTAAAAAGAACTTTGCAATGTCTTGACCCTAAAAGGCAGCCTAGAAATTTCTTAAATATTTTAAATAACTTTTCTAGATTAACATCCTTAAACTGCTTTTTTATTGTGTATTTTTAATTATTGTAAACAATCTTGGATATTTTATAAACTGGCTACACATGTAAAACAAAAACAACAAGCACTTCAAACTATTGCCTACTGAGACAATTCCAAAAACCAAGAGGTGCGTCTTCAAGACTCAACCCTGACCTTAAGTTAAATTTCGGGGGGCGGGATTTCTGTATGCCAGGCGGTGGATTTCAGGGAATCTTGCTACACTGCAAATACAAGCACACACCTGCAAGATAACTTCTCATGGACTACCATATGCAGGAAGCATTGAGTCTGCTATCTTGGCCCACCAAAGCTTGTGCCACATTAAGCCCATTAGACTTTCCTTGGAGGTTGTGAAGCAGAGGTTGGATGGCCACCTATCATGGATGCTTCAGCTGAGATTCCTACATTGCAGGGGGTTGAACTAGATGACCCTTGAGGGCCACTGCCTACCCTACAGTTCGATGATTCCATCATGCCCAGCCAAAAGTCTGTTTCACTGTCTTTGCGGGCATCTGCAAATACTCGCATGGCCACTTCTCGTAGTTCCGTGGCAGGGATGGGGAAATTATCGCCCGCCAGATAGTTATGACTACCATTCCCATCAGCCCCAGCCAGCGGCCGTGGGTGCTGGGAGCTGCAGTCCAAGTACCAGCAAGCCCCAGCTCTGAACCCAAGGACCAAGGTCGGATTTAGGTTTGATGAGGCCCCAAGCTACTGAAGGTAATGGGGCCCTTTATATGTCCAGCTGTCCTTTGTCAACAACAAATTGTCACAGTTTTTTGTGTTGAACATATGCTATATGGTAATTTTTGGACCTAAAGCCATTTGCACATAATTTTTTTTTTTTTATCAAAGTAATTGTTGAACTGAAATACAATTACTTACATCATAGGAACCTACACAACACAAACCACTGTTGCTGTATGTAGGTTTTATTTTATTTGTGTGTGGGGGGGGTTACCTTATATTTTAGAAATGTACATCCAGTTGTGTTTTTCCTTTAAATTTTTGGGGGATCCCAAAGAAAGTGGGGCCCTAAGCTATAGCTTGTTAGCTTATACGTAAACCCGGCCCTGGCGAGTACGCTTGAGCCCGGCGGGCGCCTTCCTCACCTCGAAAGCGCTGTAGTCGGGCGCCGTCAGGTAGCTCAGGTAGTTCTTGGTGGGCCGGTAGCGCCGCGTCTCCTCCTCCACCAGCGCCGCGGCCTGAGGGGAGACAAACGAGCGAAGCGGGAGACACGCAGTCAGAGGGACGCGGGGAAGCCCCGGCATCCTCGCCCCCACACCCGCTGTCCCCCGCCCCACTCACCGCCTCCCGCACGCCCGGAGCCTCGTAGCCTTGGTCGAAATAGGGCAGGGCGTCCACGGCGACTTCGCCGGCCACCAAGCCCGGACCCGACATGCCGCAGCTCCCAGCGCCCGCCCGCCCGCGCGCCTCAAACTTCCGTCGCGTTAAGATTGCGCGGCCGCCGTCTCCCCGACATCCACTTGCGCCACTGCGGCTGCGCAAATGTAGCTCTCCGGCGCGAAAGGAATCCCCTCGCGGCTCCCGGCGCCTGCGCGTGTTCGGCTACACGGCCCGGCAAGTCATGCTGCTGCTGCTGCTCCCCCTGCAGGGCGGCGTAAGGAACAGCAGGAGCAGCGGCACCGAAGTAACAAATAGTTATACGAGACAGATTAATGCAAACAACAACAGTGATTCAAGCGGTGTATCTTTTTCAGTGCTGGAGAGTAACACTACATACGATACATACACACATACGATACATCCTTTCCAAGGCCTCTGGTTAATGAGTTATTTACCCTCTTACACGTTCCCACAGCATAAATGGTGTCCCCAGCCTCTGGGATTTTTATTTTTCCCTGCTTTCAGGCCCACTTCCCCAGTGCACACACCAATCCGGTTTAATCTGTTGCCACAGTGCAGTGGACTTTGCGCAAGTTCTCTATATGGTATTATTGTTTTAACAACAGACATATTTTTCACTGCACAAACCTGTAATTTTCCCAAAAATGGTGTCCCTTTTAAGGAAAATTTATTACATGTTAACGGTGTTTTTTCTACTTCTCACTGTTCAATACCAATTCTCCACTGACCAGGGTCACAGGGTCCATTTCCTTATTCCGTTACAACCCATGAGGGAAGGAGCGAAGCAGTCATAGGCTGGAGTTAAGAAATGATAGGAACAAGAAGCTGTTGGTGTGAGGAAACTAGTGGGCACCCAGCACCGCTAGAGCCATAAGCGGTTCTGAGAACTGGTCTGCAGTTCATTCACTTTCTGCAAAGGGTTCTGTGCTCCATGATCTCTGCTTACAGATGAGTATGGAAAACCGCTTATTTGTTGCTGGGCTCCATTGAAAACAGCTCCATATAAACCAGGAAGTGACCACTCTAGACAATGGAATGACTCTTTTTTCTTATCTCTATTAGGCAGTTGAATGTGCATGTGTACTCTGTGTGTTTCCCCTCCTCCCATTCTGTTGCGCGGCCCCTGGGCACTGGAAACCCATGCTATGCCACTGCCACTGACCCATCAAGCTAGTCCTAACAAAAGCTCCCCAGGATTTCGGAGAGGGTCTTTCCCAGCCCTGTCTGGAAAGGCAAATGACAGAAACTGGGATCTGCTGCTTGCAAAGCATGGTGTTTACCATCGTAGCTCAGTGATAGAGTATCTGTCTTACAGAAAGGCCCAGGTTCATCCCCAGTATCTCACAATAGAACTGGAAATGTCCACGGTCTAAAACCCTGGAGAGCCAGTGCTTCTCAGTGTAGACATCACTGAGCTAGACACAGCAGTGATCTGACTCTGTATAAGATAGCTTCTTACGTTCCACTGAGCTGCAGTCTTTCTCCACTCCTAGAATTGTTGTCTATAAAGCTATACAAGGCAGCAGGTTCAGTGATGTCATACTGGGTTGGTGCACGCCTGGTAACCAGTACTTCTTAGCAGATAAACACACAATATTCCGTACAAGCTGCACCTTTCAGACATGCATCCAGGCCCTTCCATTTACAATGTTAAAGTTCTACTTCTGGCAAGGGCACAACGCATCCCTCTGACTTTAAGAGCTCAGTCTTTCTGGAAAAACTAGACACGCGTAGAGCACAGATGGTGTCATTATTATTGACAGACAGGAAAAGGAGATGACCCGATACACAAAAACACAGCATATTTTATTTGAACCAGTTCCTTAAAGAACTTGGTTTATTACATATCTGTAACTGTACATATAGTTTTGGTTTCATCTAAACACCACAAAATATGGCTTTATCCAGAATGAGCAAACTGGCTGCAAAAACACACAAATGTGCTACACAGGAGAGAAGACAACCACTGAGAAGAAGTACGCAAGGTCTGAAGGAAAGTGGTTTTATGGAGATGAGGGAAAGATGCATGTTTCCCATCCAGGAGTATGCAACAGGAATGATTAAAGTGGGTTTCATACCATGAGGGCTCAAGTAACCCAAATGTGGATATGAATAACAGAATCACAGGTGAACTCTTCTTCCTGGTCTTCTGATCAAGTGCAATAGTCTTAAGTGCTGGAAAGCTCCCACAAAATAATGACCAGGTCTGCTTCTTCTCATCAAGAATCTAGTTCTGTAAGGGTGGAAGCATGAGAGATTCGAAATGGAATCGCAGCAATGGTTCTAAAACACGTGAGAACAGAAACTGAACAAAATCACTTCCTTTGTGTTTGGGACCCACTTGTTACAATGTGATCCTGTGCATGATTACTCAGAAGTACGCACATCCCTGAGATTTACTTGCTCCCAGATTGGTGCACATAGGATTTTAGCATTAGGCTGAAATCCCAAATGCTTTCCAAGGAGCAAATCCCACTGAATGTCGAGGGACTTACTTCTGAGTAAACATATATGGGATGGGCTGTTGGCCTTGTACAACCAACTCAGGATTAAATGTAAAAAGTTCTCTGATGTTATCCTCATATATACATTTGACGTTTTGTCTTCATGTTTTTTGGCACAGCAAAAGATATATATGTTCAGGAACTCTCCCCAGTGAAAGGAGCACCTTTCAGATACAACCAATAATATAAAAAAAACCCCACGAAGACCTGAAATTCATGTTTCTCTCAAATCCAGAGGTCAATCAGACTGTAAGGCAGAGAAAAGGCCATTTGGTACAACAGTGCTCTGTACGTCAAAGGAATTCCTCGTGTGATCATTTGTTATGATTCCAAGGCTGTACAACTGTCCCATGCATTCATCCTGAGTCTATTTCCTACATGTAAACATATGGTAAAGCGCCACTGGAGTGTAGTCTTTGGCTACATCCAATAGGTCCACAGAGGCAAGAGTAATTGGAGTAGTCTAATACTGCCTTGTAAATAAGCCCTCCAAAGTTGCCAGCCCCCTCCCAAAAAGTTAATAGTCTACTGGGGGCTGGCAAAAGGATGGGAAGCAGCATTTCTATGCTGGGCATGGAGGAAGGGACTTTCCCTCCTCTAGCAACCTGCTTGGTTTTTATGCTGGGCTCAAAAGAGGGACAGGGTGCTCAGTTCCTGCTTTGCCAGCCTGCCTGCCAAGTCCTTAAATACAAGGCTGGTCCAATAAGAAAATGACATGCTGTGCCATAGTTGATTAGGGAAGTGACACAGGTATTTGCCTTTACACTCTAAACAGCTATTGGAAATAGTGTGCAAGCTACCAGGAGGAATAAGGGTTCCCTAAAAGCAGATAACAATAGACCTTGGTGTAGATGAGGAAGAAAATGTTTTTGATTAATGTTCAGCTGTGGTAAATTAGAACAATGCTTTACAAGGAAGAACCCTTTTCTATCCCACCCATTTCACAACAAAATGCAATGGTAAGAAACTCACTTTTCTTTTACAATAGTTCTGTATCAAACCAAAACAAACTCATTTTAAATTCCACTTTTTGATTTTGTTTTTGTTTTTTTAAAAGTCTTCATATTCCCAAATTGGGTTTAAACAGCATTTTCTTGGCCAGTAAACACCAGTCTTGACTGAGGTATATCCCCTGATGTAGCAAAAGCAGGTCTGCAGAAAGGCACAGAAGTTGTATATTTGCAGCAGGTTGAAGTTTGCAGTAAAAAAAACCAACAGAACAAACAAAGAAGTGGGTGTTCTCGTCTTGCTTTCAGTATTTGAAAAACAGAAAGCTTTGAAAGACATAAGTAAAGCCAATAGTTAATAAGAGAATGTGGCTAAACCTGAGCCAGTAACAGAGGACATAACAGGAAGATGGATGAACAGGCCCTAGAGTACAGGTTTGCCTTTCCAGTTTTAGAGGAAGTTTCCAGGTGCAGAGAATCTCTGCAGTGCAGTATTGCCATAGGTCAGTTCCTGAATTTTTTATTATTATTATTTCTGGTTCATTCCTCTTATTAAAAGGTATCAGCTTAGCCCTCAGGGCTACTTTGAGCAGGAGTCATTTATAAAAACAGGAGGGCGTAGGAAGTCTCTTCAGGCCAAGCAGCATAAACAGGGATAGTTCACAAAGCTAATTGGATTCTCCTTTGTAGACCAATCCTACAAAGACACAGAAGCCTAGTTTCTCCCAGTAATAGTCCCGTTGGACTGGGCACAGCAAAGATTTGAGAATTCCACCCAGATCTGATGCCCTTTCTTCCAATTATTTGAAGGGTATCTGAGCTTGAATTTGAGTCATCCCATCTGACGCTGCAGCAACAGGCAATGTGGCGCCCCCTTCTGACAGCCAGGCGAGAACTTGAAACCACTCTTAGCAGCAATTTTGCACTCAGCTTCTTCTCACTTCTTTTGCAGAAATTTCATTTTGCTACCTAAAAGGAAAAGCATAAAATAAAGAAAAATGGTAAGGTTGAGACATGCATGGGCATGCCTATTTCACTGCGTTCATTAATCGCTTCCCATGAAACACAACGAAGCAGTCAGCCATAAAAATGTCAGCAACGAAACGTACATAGAAACAATTTAAATCCAATACATAAACAGGCTGAGATAAGAATCTTCACTTTAAAAGCTTGTTGGGAAATGAAGGCCTTCAGCTAGTGCCAAAGAGATAACATTAATTACATTTGTCTGGAGGAAGTTCCAAAGGGGAGATTCCATCACACCAAAAGCCAGATTTCTACATTGTACAGAATGAACCTCAGGATGAGATGGTATCTGCACAAACTTTAACCAGAGGGTGCTCTAAACACTTCTACGGGGCCTACATCAGCTGTGGTGTTTAAGTTTGGTGTGGATACGGGTGATTTTGACCCAAAAGTATTTTGTAAAACTCTCACAGCAAGTTTCCAAGCGATTGGTTGCATCCTGCCCAGGGCTACATCTCACCAGCCCATTCACCATTTGGAAAAGCTCCACTGCGGGTGCAATGGAGGCAGAGAAGGAGGCTTAAAAGGTTTCCTTGGTAGTTCATAGTTACACAAATTACAAGCGACCAAAGCAGCCAAGAACAAGATTGAGCATTATTTACCCAGACTACGGAGGATTTTGTTCATCCCACTTGGCTCAGACTCTGGAATGGTCTCCAAATACTCCAAGGCACGGACTTCAAACAAGCCTAGAAAAAAAAGGAAAGCATCACTTAGACATGCATTTCTCTCTCTCTTTTGGGATGAAGTTTCAAACAAGATTACACATGAGAAAGCCCACATGTGCCCCAAAGAAGGGAAATACCCCTACATTGCCTAAAAGGGATGAGTGCATGGATGCAGCCAGGCATCCTGTTTATAGCCTCTTATTCTGGGTTAGAGATGTTCTCACGTTCTCCAGCCTTTACCTCCTCCATGGCAAAGGAAAAGTTCAGCTTCTTAATTATTTCCTGGTGCACTACCCGGGCAGCTGGTACAAGAGCTGGAAGAGAGTCTGAAGGTTTTCCATCACCTCCAATTCTGGTATTAACTTAAGTGAAGGGAAGGGGCTTCCTCTCCTGTCCATCATGCTGACAGCTACCTGTCTAATTCTTTAATAAAGTAAAGCTAAGCCAGCTTTATTGTTTGAAGTCATTTGAATTTCATTACAATCTCATTTAAAAGTTAATCTACAACTCCTTGGAAGTGTGGATAAGCCTTCACCCCACTTCCCTAGAACTAAATAAAGAATGCTTTTGGGGAAGGCAGCAAAGGAGTGTCCCTGTTTCCAAGCTCAGAACCTGGAAGGGCTCACAACTGAAGGCAATCCCAGAAGAAGAGCACAGGACATTCTGCGGGCACAAAGTAGCTCTGCATTTCTACCATTTTCACTTGGTTTATTTTAATCAATTTTCATTGAAAATTCCCAAAACACAGGGTCATTTTTTTAAAAATCACCATACGCACTAGGTAGGGCCAAGAAAATAAATGGCCATCCAAAACAAACGTGTCCCTCCAAAATGAGGAGAAAGCAGGTGGTCAATGGTCCTGGTTACCTGCAGTAGCAAAACATTTTAGAAGGTTCCAGATATTGAAAAACAATCCAACTTGGATTCCCCTTTGGCTGTTTTAAATTCTTGTGCAAGTACCACAATTGTTCTACACAAAACAAGAAAAGGACTGGATTTGGCAAGCATCACCTTTAACCCCGCTCTTCCGTAGCTCTCGATCCTGTATGAAACCAGCAAACATTTGCGTCTCCATGAAGATGTCTAGGAAATGGCGCACATTGCGGGACGTGTGGGACTTCCGGAAGGGATCCCGCTGAAACACCCGCTCTCCTTTCTCAGTGACGTGCATGTGCAGGGAGTAGTGCCCCACAATCTCCACGAAGAAGCGCACAAAAGCCTCCGATACCAACAAGTCCAGAGTCACGTCACCTACCAGAAGGCACAGAAAGCAGCCACATCTCAACCTTTGGAGAGATCAACCTCAACTTCGCTCCCAAAGGCTATGAAGGGACCACGCATCCTATTGGGTGCGTCAGAGCCTAAATCTCTACCTACATATCTCTATTTAAACAGAGATAATGAAACTTGGCACATAGCTCAGGGTGTCAACAGCTTCAGTGGGTACAATAACTGCACTTTTAATGGGGAGCTAGGTAATCATCAACATGGATGTGCAGCAGTGGGTCTGGGAATCCAAACCACCACTTCTCTGTTGCCAAGCAGTAGGATGCATGTGCAGCTTGCTGGAAGTGGGAAGCACCGTGCATGTGCTTTTCCCAGTCACCATTTCCCCACTGCAACCTCCTCTCCTCCCCATCGTCCCTGGGGAGTTAAAGCCCCTTCCTGACACTTTTCCCTCTGCCAACCACTCACCCCCCCACCCCACTTTAACACTTTGCAATTGAGTTGTCTGGAGATTTCCACACCACCATATTCTCATGGATGTCTAATTTCCTGATTATTTAATTTTTTAATTTTTCCAGTTTTACAATTACACCTTTTTCCTATTCTTATACTGTACAATAACTCTGCTTGACTTCCCATCCAGCATTCCATGACAGTTCTTTTTACATCTTGCTTAGCTGCATATACTTTAATTCCTTCACCTTATTTTCCATATTCTCATATCTTTCATATTATCAACTGTTGGTCACGAAGTACCCCCTTATTTGGAATCTATATCTGAGGTCAATTTTTTTGGAAGTATCCCCCTAGATACTCCCACTCACTCCTCGTCTGTTTATCATCTTGATTTCTTATTTTAAATGCCATACTGGTAAGCTCTGCACATTCAATTAGTTTGTATAGCCATTGTTCTTTCCCTGGGGTCTCTCTTTGTTTCCAGTATCTTGCATCTACTATCCTTGCTGCTATTGTTGCATATAAAAACAGGTTGTGGGCTTTCTTTGGTAACTCATTCCCAAGTACACCTAGAAGAAATGCTTCTGGTTTATTGGGGTAAGTAAATTTGAAGATTTCCTTTAACTCATTGTACACCATCTTTCTGATCCAAGTCACCTTGTGTGTAATTCCGCTCCCGAGACAAGATTTCATTTCTCTCTTCTAAGATCTGTACGAGTGCAGCCTGGAGCTTGTGAGGTAGGATTTCATCTTCATCTGAAACCTTTAAAATAAAAGGGGAGGAAGCAGAATGGTGGTAGTTAACATGTATTCCAAAACAGGACCATGTGATATCACTAAAATGTTTCATGAAGTAATTATGTCACCTACCACATGAAATTATTTCAGCATGCAGTTTAAGAGGGCACACCTCATGGCTGTACATAATTAAAGTGTGGAACCAATTAAAATTTATGTTTAAAGCAGATGGGGTGGTTTCCAGTGTTCATCATACACAGAGCAGACCCACTGAAATCAATGGACAAGTAAGTAAAATCCATTTATTTCAGGGGGTCTACTTTGAGTATAACTTAGTTGTACACCACCCATTATCAAAAATATTTTTAAGAAGCATTGCAGATGTTGATACAACCACTACAGATTTCTAGCCCCTAGAAGCAGAATTCAAAAACTAAACAAAAATCCAATAAATTAATGTCACATCTTAAGATAGATCCTTTGAATAACCAACTCCCATGCACTGGCTCCAATGCAGAATAGACCAGTGGAGCGAAAAAAGGAGGACTGCTTGGTATGAAGAGTGTGGAGAGGGAGAAGTTATTCTTCCTCTATTGTTATATTAGAAACTGAGGTGGAAAATTCAAGAAAGGGAAAGAGGACATGCTTCTTCACACATCACATGAACTATAGCCTGCAATTTGCTACCATAAGATGTGGCAATGGTCACTACCATGAACAGAGGATCAGATAAACAGACAGACGATAAGAGAAACTGATGTACTCCTGAGGACATTTATAGCTTTCTATAATTGAAACTGAAACAAATCTTAGCAAATTGCTTCTATTTAACCCTTTGGCCTATTTAACCCTTTGGCCTGAACTCCTTAATTCTTGTCCTCAGTTGGATCAAAATCTAGATACAGCTGCCTGCTTTTGCTCTCATGCAAGCCACCCTTCCTTCCCTCTCTGCCTGCCGCCTCTCCACCCACCTTGGCAACTGCTGAAGTTTAAAACTGTAAATTCCTCTGGGCAAAGACCTGTCTTTTGCCATGGACAGAGACACCATTACACAAACAACAACGGCCTGAGATTAGCAATGCCTTTCAAACATTCTAATATACTGAAGTACTAGATATTGGGCAAATGCAATGACCCAATTAGTCCTGAGTACTCCTTAACCAGGAGTTGTGCATTAGAACTATAAAGCCCAATGACATTTCATTTTGCTTGGTGGAATGTTGCATTGAACAGTTTGTCAGTCTCCCCTGCTTTGCCTGGGGGAGCACCTTCGGGCAACAGGGGAAAAGGGAAGTCAGCAGAGAATGACAACACTAGATATTATTTTAAGAACAGCTGACTACAGGAAACTCTCGACTGTCTAGACTCTAGACAATGAGGAGAAGAACTCTTGTGGAGAGGAAACACAGAAAATAGAAGCAGCAAGATGCTAGAGAGACAATAGCTTTCTAAAGACCAAAATGCAAGTCACATTACAAGTATACAGTGGTACCTTGGTTTGCAACTGCTTTGGACTACAACCATTTTGGATTACAACCACGTCAAACCCGGAAGTGCATGTCCCTTTTTTTTGGATTACAACCCATTGGCGGGGGGTGGGAGACCCCATTGGCAAAAGCGCGCCTTGGGTTACAACCTGTTTTGGTTTACAGCCAGACCTCCAGAACGGATTATGGTTGTAAACCAAGGTACCACTGTAGTTTGTCCTTCTGCATTTTTATTTCAGAACAGCAATCATGGGGCAGGCGGCAACGATCAGGACCAGGACTGAAGAAAGTGGGGGAAGGGACTTAAACCTTTAGCACCCATCCCCTTAAAGCTATTTGTGTGAGAAGCAAAGCTGCCATTGGTCCCAGCAGAAGCTTCTCTCTGATGCAAATAGCGACTTGGGTGGGGGGTTTCAGCAGAACTATGGCATGGGAAAGGTTTAAAAAATCTCCACCCATGCAATTCCCAGCATCTCCAGATAGGGCTGGGAAAGATCCCTGCCTTAAACCTGATCTAGACAGGCAATCATCTGACGTTATAAAGCAGCTTCCTATTTTCCAAGAATAACCACAGTTTACGGATTGGACAACACAGTAAACCAAGGTTAATTTAAAGCAGAAGCTTCCAGTCTCATTGCAGCCATGCTGGGAATGGGGGAGCAATGGAGAGCACAGAAGTCCAAGGGGAGCTAGGCTCATTCCTATCATGCTAAACCACGATAACCATGGGCTCAAGCAGTAGGGAACTCCATTGAACTTAAGACCCATATGCTCATCCTCCTTCTTCCCAAGCGTGTCTAGGAAAGTGTTTAGTTTCACTTTCCACAAGACCTGGCTTGTTGTTAGGTGCAAACCTAATATTGTGGTTTAAAAACACACTCTGGTTAATTAAGCAAGCCAGCTTTGTAATCTATTGTTTGAAGTTAAGTTTGTTTAGAAACTGACTAAAGTCTGGAATTCATGGTGACTCCTTCCTGCTCATGCACATAGTTTGAAAAAATGCTATCTCATTATGTGAGAAGTGGGCCAACTGGAAATTTTGGCCACAGCCCCCTACTAAGTTTCAGCTGTCTTAGGAAATACCACTTCCCCACAGAAAACACTTGTTGATACCTAAGCCACTCAAATGCACAGACAAAAGAAAAACTCCCTTGGGCAATCTTATCTCCCCAGAAGCCCAGCGTTCTGCAATCCCTCCTCCCAGTCCTCAGAACCACAAAATGACAAGACTAATCATCCTTGATGTCCTTTTTCCTCATCAGTGTAGACAGTTTGGGGCAGAGGAAATCAGGTAAATGGCAAATGGGAACAGATTAAACCCCGACTTCCCCCCAGCTCTGCAGTCTCAATCCAATTTGTTCCCTGTTCCTTTTAAGCTTAAACAAAGAGCCAGCAGATCTGAATATGGATCTCCAATGTGCAGTTTGATCCTTAGCTTCTTTTGTGTATTTATCCCCACTCCACTGTAAGGCTCCATTCAGGATGTGTGGGGAATTTTTCTGCTTGCTTGTGAAGCAGCCAGTAGCTAAGTAATTTGACTCACCTGTTGTAAAAATGTATCTGCGCACAGATCAACAATCAGTACCTAAGGAAAGAGATAGACGGTTACTGCATATAATCCACAAACCCCTTGTGCAACCCACAGTCCTCCTATCCTGATTCACATGACACTGTGACAACAGGCTATTGTCTGGCTGCACGGAACAGATAACACAGATCAGATAACATAAGCACAACTCTTCTTATCAAGTGACTGTGGTGTCCATCAATTGTTGGCAATCTGGGATAGGACAAAGTTATCGCTTCATAGCTCTGACTTCAATTCAAGCACTTTGGTGGAAGCTATTGCGCATGGAGGGGGCCACATCTACAATGGCAGCACATTTCAACTGAGAAGAGAAGGAAGGGGAAGCAATGTCTACAAATGAATATTCAAGTCCCTGGCCCCATCAAGGTCTTTAAAAAGTTATTCTGTGTAAATGGGCCATTGAGCAAACAGTTATGTTGATACCAATGGAGAGCATTCAACTAACATGTCCCGTCAGGACAAGAATTGCTCTGGAGGGTTGGGGGAATGCCTAGATCAGATTTAGGGGGCGTGGGGTGGGAGGAGGGGGACAAAACATTCTACTGCACAAGCAGAAATCCTTGGGCTGATGAACATTCACGTAGCACTACGCTGGATACGGTGTATCACTGATGGACTCAAGGTTCGTGAAAGCGTAAAAATTAAGCATATTACAGTGGTGCCTCGCAAGACGAAATTAATCCGTTCCATGAGGCTCTTCGTATAGCGGTTTTTTTGTCTTGCGAAGCAAGCCCATTGACAGCTTAGCGGATTAGCGCTATTAGCGGTTTAGCGGCTTTTAGTGGATCAGCTGATAAGCGGCTTAGGGCTTAGGAAAAGGGGGGGAAAGGAGGAAAAACCCCGCAGGAACTCGCAAGACATTTTCGTCTTGCGAAGCAAGCCCATAGGGAAATTCATTTTGCGAAGCGCCTCCAAAACGGAAAACCCTTTCGTCTAGCGGGTTTTCCGTCTTGCGAGGCATTCGTCTTGCGGGGCACCACTGTATCTTAAATGAATACGTCATCCCAGAACACACCACTACTCCTCACTAATATGGTGTAATAACTGGGGCACCACCATCCCTTACATTTCCTCCTGAGGTTTTCTCAGATCTCACCTCTTCAATGGGCAGGTCCTGGAGCTGAGTTAAGGAGCAGGAGAGGATGCCAATAAGGAAAGGGGTAGGTGAGCAGACAATGTCTATCATAGAATCTGGCAGGACAGGGATATAAGTGTGTTGCCAGGTGAACGGGTAGAGTGCTGCAACCACAGCATGACCACATTTGGACAAGGTGCTAAGTGAGGGAAATAAAACACAAAAGCATTAGTCAGTATATGAAGTCCCTGATTGATGAAAAGCATCCCTAATTTAGAGAAATTCATTTAGTACGGGTAAAGGCTAAAATGTGATGTATGTAATGGTCCCATGCAAGAGAAAATATGTGAAACTTTTGGAACGGTACCACTGCAAAATAGAGGTAGTTAACTGCGAGAATGAATGCTGTCCCATAATAAATACTCCCTGGTTCCAGAAAGTCAGAATCTTAGCGGGAAAGAATACAGGCTTTTCCATGGTATGAAAGTCTTCTAAGTGCAATTCGTTTTTTATGGAGGAAAATTCACACATGCTATCTCTCACCACAATTATGAAGTTGTACAGTTCCAAGATGACTGTGTAATGCACTTTTCCCAAGTACGAAGAAGCATAGGAATATAGGAAGCTGCTTTATACCAAGTCAGACGATTGGTCCATCTAGCTAAGCATTGCCTGCACTGACTGGCAGTGGCTCTCCAGCATTTCAGACAAGATTGGAGATGGCAGGGATTGAACCTGGGACCTTCTGCATGCAAAGCAGGTGATCAACTGCTGATCTACAGCCCTTCCCCAGCTGGCCCTGCAATTCCAGATTTTGGTGTCAGGTTCCATGCAAGCTACACCTTATGTAAAGGTAGACCAATAGTCTTTTCCCCCAGTAATTCATGAATATCTGCTTCACGTTTCCAGATTTTGCATTTTATGGTGGCTGAATTTGGATGATGATGATGATAGTCTATATATGCATTAACAAGAAAAGTTGCAATGATTTTGTGCCATGAAAGGTTCAGAAAGGGCGGGGGGAAACACATGCACACAAAGATCTTGCCAAGCCAGGCAGGGGACTTGTCATTTCAGTCTCACCTCAAATTGTCAGCAACAAAGATCACCCTCCTTTCCAGCAGGAGAGAAGCGCAGACTTGGATCAGATGAGAGACGCTGAGGCACTTAAACAGGCATTCAAAGTCGACATGTTCCAGACGCGAGTCCAGGGGACGGCAAAGCTCAATTACCTGAGAGCAGACAATTGTAAATGAGTTATGGACAAGAACTGAGCTATTTTGTTGTTGTGTTCTCTCTTGAAACCCAAAATGTTGAGGTGGTACAGTGGTACCTTGGTTGTCGAACTTAATCCGTTCTGGGAGTCCATTCAACTCCCGGAACGGTTCGAAAACCAAGGCACAGCTTCCGATTGGCTGCAGGAGCTTCCTGCACCCAATCGGAAGCCACGGAAGGTGCACCAGACGTTCAGCTTCTCAAAAATGTTCACAAACCAGAACACTCACTCCCAGGTTTGTGGTGTTCGGGAGCCAGAACATTCGAGTACCAAGGCGTCTGACAACCAAGGTACGACTGTATTCAATTAAATAATTATAGGAGCAGAATGGCGTCCTCTTCTCCCTCCACACATGCACTATGCTATCCCCAAATCTGATACGAGGGTTGGGGGAACCCCCAGAACAGATTTAAAGGGGTGCACAAAGGGGAAGGGAAGTCCCACTGTGCAAATGGAAGTCGTTCCGCTCATGCATTTACTTAGGTGTGTGCTCCTAGACTTGGCAAGCTCTGAATTGTGTCCCAAAAGGACAGATAAAGGATGCCAGCAACTCATCAACCCTCTGGAAATTGCTTTATGACTTGCACATTCTGGGCAGTGAAACAAGCCTTCCCCCAGGTTCCTACTGCAATCATGGTGATCATTCCTCACGCCTTTGCTAGGCAACAATGCCTTTTGCCATTACCTCATTTCCTGCTCCCGGCAGGAAACTCTTCACAGTGATAGTGCGCCCAGGAGCAGGGAACGGTGCCTCCATGACACTGCGCATGAATGGGTGCACCAGGGCTGGGGACATCTCACGCCTCTTCTCCACTTCATCCAATATCTGCATGAGAAGAATTTACTGTTACAAGACTGGTTCTTCCTGGCCGCAACACAAGTGAGAAGCAGCTGGATAGCTCAGCTGGTTATAGTGTAATGCTTAGAGCACCAAGATTGCAGTTTTGATCCCCACAAGGGACAGTTCCACATTCCTGCATCACAGGGGGTTGGACTAGATTATTCTCAGGATCCCTTCCAACTCTATGATTCTATGAAAGCAGAAATGATTGACACTTCAGCTGATGTCCTCTCGTAAGATGTGCTGTGTTATTAGCACATGATATAAAGGCACATTCATTTCCCTCCCCCAGCACAGATGTGCCCTTCATTGTAATGGCACAACCATCCAGAGAAACCAGTTTTCCAAGTTAATTCACCAGAAAAGTTAGTAAGTGAGTAAGTCACCGTGTCACCAAGTGGGCGGACCCCACCCACCCAGGACACACCCCTAGATGCACACACCCCCAATTCCACCTTCCTCACATTCAATTTCTCATTCCTTCACCTCCCCTAGCTCATTGTGAGCCACTTTCAAAGTTTGTTGTCAGCATTCTTCCAGACTCCAGCCGCCTACGCTTCCTTCACAATACTTTGTTAAGTCGCGTACAGTGGTGCCCCGCAAGACGAACGCCTCGGAAGACGAAAAACCCGCTAGACAAAAGGGTTTTCCGTTTTGGAGGCGCTTCGCAAAACGAATTTCTCTATGGGCTTGCTTCGCAAGACGAAATGTCTTGCGAGTTTTTCCGACTTTTTTTTCCTTTCCCCCCCCCCTTTTTCTAAGCCGCTAAGCTGCTTATCAGCTGATCCGCTAAGCTGATAAGCCGCTAAAAGCCGCTAAGCCGCTAATAGCGCTAATCCGCTAAGCCGTCAATGGGCTTGCTTCGCAAGACGAAAAAACGGCTAGACGAAGAGAATCGCGGAATGGATTCTTTTCGTCTTGCAAGGCACCACTGTAATTGCATATTTAAATGCGCACACAACCCATTTGTTTTCCATGGCTGTCTCTTTCACTTTTCTAAGTGGCGGCTAGTGTGCGTGGAGTAATACTGATCATGTAATGAGATCTGAGATCTTACTGTATGTTACACTGGGCATCTCAAGACAAATGAGGCGGAGGCAGTTTTACCCTGGGGCCAAAGCAGATCCAGTTCAACCCCCTAATCCTACAAAAAACAATGAGTGTGCATTTCCTCCTTGCTCATGAATTCACACCTAAAATCCATCAATATGGTGCATGGAGGATGTAAATGGTTCAAAGAGAAGGCCAAAAGATGCTTCAAATTGAAATGCTATTAAATGTTAATGTTCAGTTATACATTCCTTTATATGACTGATTGCAGAGAGCAGTTAACAGTTTTTCGAAGAGAAACGGAAGAACTGCCTTGCTGGATGAGACCAATGGCCCATCTTTCTCTCACGGGGCTCAACCAGATGCCTGTGAGAAGCCCACAAACGAAACATGAGCACAACAGCACTTTCCCCACCTTTGATTCCCAGGAACCGGCATTCAGAGATATACTGCCTCTGACACTGGAGGCAGAACATAGCCATTATGGTTAGTTGCCTATGGGAAGTCCAAAAGGAGCTGCTGGCAAACAATCAGGATGCCTTGTGCAAATCTCACAGATCAGTTTGGCAATGCCACAGCAACTACGTATAATGAAGGAGGACGTGAATCAGAGTTCTGGTTTTGACCTATAAAGTCTTAAATGGCTCAGGGCTGCAGTGCCTCGAGGACCGCCTGTCCCCTTATGAACTGACCCAGACCCTGAGATCACCATCTGAGACCCTTCTTTGTGCGCTTCCTCCGCAAGAGGTCCAGAGGGTGGCAGCACAAGAACAGGCCTTTTCTGCAGTGGCTCCCCATGTGTGGAATGCTCTTTCCTGGGGGGTTCGCCTGGCGCCTTCATTATGTCTCTTTAGGCACCAGGCAAAAACGTTTCCCTATAACCAGGCCCATAACATTCTATGTCCTTTAAAACGTGTCCTTTAAAATTTGTTTTGTTTTGTTATGTATTTTGTGTTCTCATGTTGTACTTTTATGTTGTGATCTTCAGATGAAGGGCAGTATACAAATTTAATATTTGAAAATGAAATGAATGACAAGCAACAAGCATTCTAGGGAGTGGACAGCTGTTATGTGATGAAGTCTCTTCAGAATACATTACAAACCACGTTGAACGAATTATTGTCATTTTGCCAGTCTGCAGCCAGCAAGGCAGTTTTCTCTGCAGTCTTCATCAAAGCACTACCCTTCTCTTCCAGTAAGAAGGGAACTGAAAGCTTGTTTCTTAAGAGCTTCTTTAAATCAAGAGACCACAACTCTGGGGGCTGGGGAAAGCGGGGTTGGCTTTGGATTAACCTTTACTGGTGCTGATTCTGCTTCCACCCCACTAAAGGTGCATTAAGATCCAACCCTTCCCCTCATTTCCTTTACTACAGGGCTGGGGAGACTGTAGCCCTGCAGATGCTGCTGGACTACAGCTCCCATCATCCCTGGCCTGGCCCTGCTGGCTGGAGCAGATGGAGTGCAACTAACTGCTGTAGAGCCACAGGCTCCCCACCCTGGTCGGAAGTGCCGTAAAAATATGTGCCATCCCAACAACCAACAGCAACCCTAGAAAGGCATTTTACCACTTTCTCTATGAGGTCCAGGGCAACCCACTCACCTTAGAGAAAAGGTTGAAGCAGCCGAGGCGACTCACCATGCAGTATACCTCAGGCAGTCGTTTGCCTTTCCCTTCTGGCTAAAAAGGTGACAAGAGCAGACCTTTAGGTGCAAAGCAGTGGAACATGCAAGAAGGCCAGACTGCTAAAGATCTCTCACCCTACTGTCACCTGAGCACCCCTGGTTTCAGCTTCTAAATAGTGCATCTTCCCTCCACCCTCCTTTTCCTTCAATATGCCAGCCTTAAAAATTATTTGAAGCTGCTCAGGCATATAGCCTGCTAGCCACTGCAGTGGCACTCAAAGCCAATCGGTCCACAGGACTGTGGACATGCACTCATCCTTCACCTGCAGCTGCAGAGCTTTCATGCTAGCATCCAAGACAGGGAGCTACTTACCAGGAGCTTCTTGCAATATCCGAACCAGCGGCTGCCATCCTCACCAGTCAGCACAAAGGAAAACGTTTCGCTGGGAAAGAGAGAAAAAAGTAGATTGCCATGTTTACTGAGTGAGCACAGCAGAAGTTAGCCTACGCTGCAGAGGGCCCCATCTTCACAACGTGAATTTCACTGCTGGGCAAAAATGACACAGCGCTTGTCCAGTTCCTAAATCTGTTTACAGCAGATATTTCATCAGTGTGCTGCCTTCCAAGATCTCCACCCACCCAGAAATGACCAGAACTGGCTGCCAAGAGATTACCTCCTTATCCCACTCTTGTTTGCAAGGGTCCCACTGGGGTAGGTAAGCAGTTCATGGTCAGCAATATCTAGGTCACTGCGACACTGCAGTGAATTGGGGGGGAAAGTGGGCAGAAAGTAACAAGCAAATAAAAAGATTGCTAAAGATTGTAGTTTTCAAGGTAGGGTATCTTTTAAAATAAAATTAAAAATCAAATCAATTTCTTCAACTAGCCAAAAGGACACGCTTCCTAACGCATCTCAGTCTGAGAGCTGCAAAACCACGTGAAAGGGGAGACATGTTGCCCTTACCAAGGGCAACCAACCCCACCCCTCAATGCTAATCACTTCTACTCCCAGGGTCACTATTCAGCCCTCAACAAGAGATAGCCTAAGAGATGGAAAACCTCCCAAGCAGCAGCAAGGGACCTCGGGCCTGCAAGACCATTTCCCATAAGTCATGCCCAACACCTGTTGTCATCATTTGTTTCTGTACTTGAACAATTTGTATACAGTGGTGCCTCGCAAGACGAAAAGAATCCGTTCCGCGATTCTCTTCGTCTAGCGGTTTTTTCGTCTTGCGAAGCAAGCCCATTGACGGCTTAGCGGATTAGCGCTATTAGTGGCTTAGCGGCTTTTAGCGGCTTTTAGCGGCTTATCAGCTTAGCGGATCAGCTGATAAGCGGCTTAGCAGCTTAGAAAAAGGGGGGAAAGGGGGGGAAAGTCGGAAAAACTCGCAAGACATTTCGTCTTGCGAAGCAAGCCCATAGGGAAATTCGTTTTGCGAAGTGCCTTCAAAACGGAAAACCCTTTCGTCTAGCGGGTTTTCCGTCTTGCGAGGCGTTCGTCTTGCGGGGGACCACTGTACCACTTAATCAGTCATCTCCAAGTGGTCGGTGTACAGGAGACCCAATGCAATAAGACTAAGAATGTGTTAAATTTGTAATATCAGAATTCAGTTTAGAAGCCTGCTGGAAATGAAGAAAAGGGGCTTCATTAAGCACTGGAAGTTCAAGAGGAAGTGACATCGGGCATGGGGCGGTTTCCTGCCGAAAGGATGGATTGTAAGGTGCTGCTGACCTACTGATCATAGGCGCCTCTAAACCCCTGTGCCTTTGCAAACTGATTTCAAATCTCCTGGGCAAAGGAATTGGGGTGTGAAGGCATCAACAATAAGCCTGCTGTGCTTTGGCCATGCTGGCAATGAAAATGCCATGCCTGATGTCATGGTGACATTGGGTAATTGACAGTTTGGTAGCCACACCGATCTGTCAAAATGCCACACAAGGGTTAGAGGAGGTCAGACCCAGGCCCACTAGCTAGGTCCAGTTCCCCACTGCTGCTCCCAAGTAATCCAGTTCTTAGCCTAGATCCTCGCTAAATAAAAACAATCCATTTTACAGTCTCTCACCTCTTTGACTCTGATGTCGGGCACCAGTCTTTGGGGTCAGGAAAACAGAATTTGGGGATGACCTTTAGCCTCTCTTCAGTGTCCTTAGACTGCCGAAAGGGGTGGTCAGGCTGCAGAGGGAACACACGCCACGTCACTGAACACAGCCAGGCAAGCAAAGAGTTTCTCTCTGGGTGCAGACATGGGGAACTATCCTCCAAGCACACCAAACACCAGCCCTGCTCCCACATCAATTTTTCATCCTCTCCTCTCCTCCAAGAGCTGCTTTTGACCTGAATACCTTGAAAAGGGTACCCCACTCCCCCAAATAAAAATAAGTTACAATTTTTCAAAGGCAGAGGAACAGTTTCCAGGTATGATCAGATCAATTCTGCAGTAAGAGTATGCAGGTTACTGATTTCCTTCAGAATTCATTAACCAATTTGCAACAAATGTTTCCAAAACAGCGCTGAATTAAAATATCAGAAAACAGAGTGTATAATAATAATAAAAAATAGGCATATTAATATATACATGCCTTGCTATTTCCTGATTAATTTACAGCATGGCCTTCATTGGAAAAAGAACACACCCCTGCCCACTCCAGTCTAGCTTGCTTTACTGTTGAGACTAGTAAAGGCTTTCCAGGAGCTTTGCTTCGCTGCAGACTCCCATGCAAGGGAGTGACTGGCACATTGTTTGGAAACAGCACTATTTTCAGAGCTGGCGATAGCCTGTAATCACTGTGCTCATATTATAATCATTGCCTCGTAATTACTAGGGCAATGTTTCCTGCTGGATCCCAGCCTCAAAGACCCTCCCGTGCAAATCTTGTTAACATCCTACCAAATGTCTCCCAGGCAGAGGGAAGGCTAGCAGACTGGCAGGGCGCCATCCACTTTGTCAGCAGTGGCACAAAGAGAAAACACACACAGGGAGGTCATGGGAGGCGGTGGGATGTTGCTCACTGTGCCTCCTGAGCAATGTAGGCCAACACATCCCCCTCCCTGTTTTTGTTATCAACAGCAACCAGATGAAGTCAGCGCTGCTCTGGGATTACCATTAAAACTCAGTTGCACTTCCTCTCTCTGTCTGTGGGCTGCCCCCAGCAGCTCAGCACTAGAAACTGGTGCATGTTTTGCCCAAACAAAGCTGAGCTTCTTTTCTGGCTCTCTGGCAAAGAGCTGAGCAATCTTCAAGCCCAGATTTTGCACAGGAGCTTGGACACAGCCAGCCAGGTCAGCACTTGGGCATTTCCTCTAGACCACAATCCAGCAGGCAATGTTTCACCCAGAGGACAGAAATACATGTTGCTCCCCAATGCATGTAACATGTAAAGCCCAATGGTTGCTTTTCTTAGGCAGGAGTTTTGGACTGGGAGGGGGATGGAACCAGAGAGGGAGAATTTAACCCTTTCTCTGTCCCCAAGTCAATTCTCCATCCAAGCTGCTTGCATCGCAATACCTCTGTCAGATTCCAGATGTACTTTTGAGGAAGCAAGCATGCATTTTAAACCTCACAGGATATGTATTTTGGAGGTTCAATTTATTTCAGGCAATGTAGGCCATCTTTGAGTGTTTTAGAAATAAAACTGAAAGGTGGGGTTAAAACATCACTTACAGATAGACAGAGATTTATAGAGGTTTATAGGGAAATGGTGTAGTTTGCATCTCCCTCCTGAAGCTGCATTTTTTAAGGAAAAGCAGCTGTTTGACTCTTTTTGCCCATATTTTGCATATGAAAAATGCAAAATATGCTCCACTTCCTGAGGGGCGCTAGGACAAATCCCGATGACTGCCACAAAATCAATCTCAGTCACCCACTGCACTATGGGCCTTTGATAAGTCTCATTCCCTTAAGAGTCACACACAGTGGAATTATTTTAAGAGATACAAAAACGTCAACTAAGGACTCACAAGCTAGTGTATTGGTGCTTCTATTCATCTCAGTGTGTATTATACTGCTATGACAAGAGCAACGGGGCTCATAGTGCATATAATAACATTAAGCTTTGGACAATGGAGACAGATGTCCGCATTGCTATGCCACTCACCTTGCTAGGAAACTGCTGTATAATCTGTGGGGTGTATGTTGCATCTGATGGCTTCTTCTGTAGTGACACCACCACAAAGAGCTCAAAGAGCTGCTGCTCCTGGAACTCGATGAGGTCCCGCTCCAGAGTCTGGTAGTGTGGATTTCTCTTGGACTGAGCCTGTACCTGCAGCAGGCGCTTATGGCGACCTAAGATAGACAAATGAACTCTTAACTGCTAAAGCCTTTTATCCTGAGTGAAGGAAGGGGAGGCAGCAACAGAGAGGAAGAAGGTTGAAGGGTTAGGGGCAGATTAGCCAACATGGTGCCATCCAGTTCTTGCCGAACTCCATCTCCCATCAGTCCTACCCAGCATGGCCAAAGCTCAAGGATTATGGGAGCTGTAGTTGGACACACATTTGGAGGGCAATACATTGACCTGGCCTGGATTAGGGAATTTACTCAAGGTCATGCAGACGGTCAAAGATAAACTTGGGAACAAGGCAAGCTCTGTTCTCCCACATACCAGTAAAGGTTGGGAGGAGCAGTAAGCAAGAGACAGCTTAGTAGCAAATTAGCTACGCTGCCCAATCTGAGGCAAACCATACTAACATCTGAATGCTACAGGGACAGAACACCACAGTAAGCATCCCATTCTGAATGGGATTGGAGCAGTATTCAAAACTGCACCAACTGCAGTGACTTAGGCTTCATGCGGCCTGCATGTAAAAAGTCGCACTTCCTTTATTCCAAACCTTACTGTATTGTCTTCCCTTCCCAACTCTAGCACCTAAGAGAGGGTGCTGATCTGAGTGCCCGCACAAGACAGTTTGCAGGATGGATGGAGACATGACTTGACATTGGTGGGTACTACTGAAGTGTGTCCGTGCTGGGCTACAGGCAAAGCTTTGCAGGCATGGAGAGCAGGAAATGCTGGTGTGTCCAGAGCCACCGGTGCCAGCTAGAGCAGATGAGTCATGACACAGATCCAGTTTGGAGCCTGTTGCTCTAGTTGTTCTTCCTCCAGTGCTTATATGCAAGCCTGGGATAAAGGGCCAAACTCATTATGTATAATCTCACTCCTTTTTTCCCAGCAAAGGGCGTTTCACAATCTTGCAGGACCATACAGAGTACAGAAATGAATGGGCTAAAGAGGCGACACTGGAGATGCCTTTGGGAGGGGCGTGTGACCAGCCTCTTAATATTTTTTACCACAAGAAGTTCAGTGACTACTTCGTAGCACCCAGGAACTGGAGAGAAGCAGCCTCTGCAGCATCTAGATGCCCTAACTCTAACCTTTTTCTTTACGGATATCTTCTCTTCACCTTTGGAAAAGGACACAACTGCTTTGGATGGAATCTACCGTATTTTTTGCACCATAACACTCACTTTTTTCCTCCTAGAAAGTAAGGGGAAATGTCTGTGCGTGTTATGGAGCGAATGCCTATGGGTGGCGGGGAGGATCTGCTGCAGTTGTGAGCAGAGTATCCATGGTTCCCCTTCCTTCCCTCCTCCGTGGCTCGCTTTGAAACAGCAAAGCGGGAGAAGGGCCGCTGAGTGGGGAGGAGAGAGGGACAGAGAGCCTGCTTGCTTCAAAGGAGCAAAGCAGGAGAGGAGAGGAGCAAACTCGTGTAAGCGGTACCTGTCCGGTTGGCTCCTTTAAAGTAAGCAGGCTCTCTGTCCCTCTCTCCTCCTCACTCAGCTCGCTAAATAGCATTATTAGCAGCATACTTCTCCACACACCCCATGCGTGCTCCTTGTCCCTTGAGTGCTTTTCCTTCCCTCCCCACTTAAAACGTGGTTACAAAGCACGGATCCACATGGATCCTCAGGATTTTTGCCCTGGGTCACCCCAAATTCACCATCAGATCACATAGCATGTCCATGGCTACATCTTGCACCAAAAAAATCATGCACCCACTGTTGCCTGGGGTCGCAGTGGTGCAAAAACGTGGTTACAAAGCATGGATCCACATGGATCCTCAGGATTTTTACATTGGGCTACTCCAAACTCACTGTCAGATAACATGTCTGTGGCCACAGCATGAACCACAAAAATCATACATCCACTTTTTCGTTTAGAATATTTTTTTTCTTGTTTTCCTCCTCTAAAAACTACGTGCGTGTTATGGTCTGGTGCGTGTTATAGAGCGAAAAATACGGTATTCCCTAAAAGAGTTGGGTTTTTTGAGGGGAAACATCCCTCCTTTGAGTGAACTCATTCCACACTGGCTCATGTGCAGCAACACCCATTCATGCCTGCCATGGGATTACCAGGTTTCTCAGAGGATTCTGGTCCGCTTTCAAGGTTTATGCGGAGCAACAGCTAAGCTTGTTGGGCTTTGCTGTTGCCCTGTAAAAATCAAATGTGCCCTAGAACATGTCAAACAGTCACTAGGGAGAGGCTACCCTTTGCAAGAAAATAGTAATAATGACAGACAGGCTGTCTTTCAAGAAAGCCTTCCATAGTTGCTGATTTTCCCATCTAGCAACTGGAACTCCAGAGTTCATGAGGACACAGTTTGAAAGCTCTAAACATGCCCACTTCCTCCAGATATTTTTTTTCCCTGTCAGTCACCCCAATCCTTTATTCTCTTCACTGGGATCCTAGGCATGAAGTCCTCATGCCAAAGTTTTAGTAGACATAGCTCCCAAGCAAGCTATGCTCTCCCAGGTGCTGGAAGAAATATGCATTCCCTAAGCTCCACAAGCAGCCAGGAATGGGGAACGGGTGGCCCTCCAGTTGTTAATGGTCTACAGCTGCCACCATCCCTGATGGCCGACCTGGCTGGAGGTAACAACATCCAGAAGGCCACAGCTTCCCATCCCTGCTCTAAGCATTCATAGTGAGCCCATTTTGCCACAAACAAATGGTCAATATTCCAAATACTCAAATGGTTCACAGAAGCTATATGCATTCTGGCCATTTCTAGTAAATATACCAGCAGGTGATCCAGCAGCTATAATTATGCCCCATGAGCTGGCTCAGCCCTTGTGACTCACTCACTTTTTGGCAGATTCTCTGGTTCACTGTCATACCCATTGGTTTCACCTGAAACGATAGAGAATTTCCATCAGAATTTGCCAGCTGGGTGGGAATAGGAAATGCTGGAAGGCAATTGACGCGCTGATGACCCATCATGGGCCTAAGGGCACCAAAAGCTGGGCACAGGTGCAACATCTGGCAAAAGCATCTGCTGCCACACACACTCCAAGTGTTAAACAAAGCAAATAAAACTCATCATATGGTTTCGAGGAGGCATCTTCCATGTTGTGCAATGTAAGGAAGCATCACCATAAATTGTTTAGCACTGCTAGGCAACTTGACAATGCTGATTTGCAAAATGCAGGTCACACAAAGAACACATGGCTCTTTACTAGGCAGTTCAGCACATGCCAGGAAGAAAAGTCGCATAGAAAAACGTAGTAGCACAGTTTTTGAAAAACCAGGGACTACTTTATTCTTCTGCAATTTTAGTACAGAACCTTCTACATTATCCTAAAGTCATTAGAGGAAGGGCAGGATAAAAAAGGAGTAAGCACATATTAAACATAATCAATACTCAAGAGTTGGCAATTACATGCTTATCCCCACCAATGTTTGGATATCTGACTAGTAGAACTTTACATAACTCAAAATCTATACCTCTGGCTGGAGAAACTTCTTTTCCTGTCTGGGCCACCAACTTCACCCTCTTCTTCCCTCGTTTGGAGTCAAAGATTTCCTGAATCTTCAACACAAGCTGAAACCCAAAAAACAAAGTGGAAATCAAGAGGGGCCACGTGTCTCCCAAATATCCAGACATGGACTGTAAAAGCTGGCCATTCACAGAGCCATGTTGGAAAATTTTGAGGTGGGCAGCTACCAAACCCATGTCAAGGATGATCTGATCCATCTAGAAGGCAAACTGAATCATCTGGCATCCGGAAGAAACATACAAACGTGTAATTGAAAAGGATAACAAGGGATGTATATGGACACTGGCTATACATGCCATTAGGAGTCCTGACATGGGCCTGATCTTGGGACCAGGTCACAGGGAGAAGTGAAACCTGTGGACCACTAGAGAACTTCCCACAGTACTCTGTAGCATGAAGTGTTTGTTACATCTACAGTCTTGAGCAAAGGCACATTCAACTCCATGCACACAGACCCAAGATTCATAACATAGGTTGGGTTGGCTTTCCAAAGGTGTTCCTATTTCGAGGATCAGAAACATGAAAATCTATATTCATGCTCCATTACAACCATGTTCACCATTCTAGAATCTGATTGCTCATGTGCTACTGCTGAGAGGGAAGCACTGATGCTCTGGCCCCCTCATGCAATACTGCTGGCCGTGATCCAACAATGTCTGGAGGGCCACAGATTCTCAAGGAAATGGCACCAAGGGACCTCCCTTGCCAGGACTGAGGAACAGTTTGGTCCTGGAAATGAAGGGAAGGACTGACGCTTCAAATATAAGAGAGGGGAACATAGTTCCATATCTGGAGGCAGGCAGGCACTTAGCTACTGGGTGCCCCTTTTTTGAGTTACCTACTTTATGTTGTAAAAAAAAAAAAACATGCACTAAGAGATGAGTGGTGGTGGCAGCAGCAGCCAAGCCCATCCAGTTCCATGTGTAGTATCAGGTGTCTCAAGCCACAGGCAGACAGAAAGCTCTTTGGCTCAGCATGTCAAGTCATAACCTGCTGGCGCTCTCATCTCCTGCGGAACTGCTTTGCTGCCTGAAAGGCGCGGCACGCAGGCCAAGTTCCCTCTTGCCCGGCTTTAAGAATGCATTCAACATTCCAAGCACAGGCCACAGGGTGGGGACCAGTCGTTCCCATCACCACCAGCAATGCACAAGTGCAAGAGGCAAGCGCCAGGTAAATCCGCTCACAGTCCCAACCCTTTCCCTGACCTCGGCAACCCAAGCAGGGTCAGGCGGGCAGAGGAAGAAGGAACCGCAGCAGCAATCTGCTCGGCTGTTCCTGGGCCAGGGCGGTGCACAATGGCGTGCAGCACAACCCGAGGGCACGGCTGCCCTTTTGCAGGAAGCACTGCACTTCCTCCATCCATTTCCTCCTGCCTCTCTTCCGCTCCTGCAGAGTTTTCCCAGCCTTGATCTTAATCCGAGAGCTACTTCGCACTTTGAAATGGTAGCCCGGTTACACTGGTGTTTGTTGAGACAAAACATGCAAAATGCCAGAGGGGAGAAGGGGGTGGGTGTGTGCATGCCAGGTAGCTGAGACTTTCCACAGCTTTTTGCCACGGAAACACTGTGATTTGGAAATGTGTTTCCCCACCCCACACGTTCTAAGCCAGCTGCCACAAACTCTGGCAGTCACAGGGCTGTCACATTTGTCAGCAGCTTCAAGAACCCAGGAAAAGTGGTTGAGAGCTGCAGATATGGCGTCAGGATGCTGGAACGTAGCACATGCTTCTCTGGTGGGGTTGACCAAGATTCTTTGCCACAGTGTGTTTGGGCATCACTCCAGCAATCTTGTGAGTTCAGAGTGAGAGAACAACATGCATTTTCCCTGTCAGTAAATTACTCCTTTACGTTTGGAGGCTGTTTAGGGGTCTTTGTCTGACAAAGGGCACTCATGTGGGACATTTCATCATTCCTCTTGGCACAACGTTTATAATCATCTTTGCACACTCCAAGAAATGCTGATGTGTAACACTTGGAAAAGGCAACAAGTCTGGCCTGGGGAATATGCTAGCCTTGCCTCCTCCTACCCCCAATTCCCTCTGCCACAGAAGAAAGAGATTTCTACTAGGCTGCGTGGGCTGGCTCAGTCCTTTAGCCTAAAGTAGATGCCAGAATTGGGAGCTTTTATTGCTCAGGTCCCTAGCTAGACAACAATATCTGAAACACATCTTTTTTTGCAATGCTTTCTTACTGTAGGGTTATCAAGAGAACTGGTGTGTGTTGTGCACTGATTTTTTAAAAATACAGATGTATGCGAGGTGATATAAAAAGACCCCTAGCTGGACAGGAGTCCAATTTCTCCAGTGCGTAGGCAGCATCAGAAGCGAATCTTAGTTTGCCGACTACACCAGTCATGCATCTCTGTTACTCACTCACCCACGGGAGGGAGCGGCAGGAAACACATCAGGAAAATGATATTCAAGTTTTATGGAACTGTCTCATTCCTAATAAACTGCTCAGCAGCTTTAAGCCACAAAACACTTTGGAGGTTAAAATGTTAAATCCGGAGTAAGCCACTCCAGAGGAATAAGCTACACGAGTCTAGGCAGAATAAAATGAACTCAGGGTCATATATTGAGCCTTTACAAGCAGCACTGATCACTTGTTTAAAATCAGAATTAAACTTCCAAAGTGAATGGGGGTTAGCTGTGTATTAACTGCACGTTGCCACATACTGCCTGTGCCCACTTGCTAATCAGCCTGAATAGCTGTCTATGCACAGCAGGACAGCAGCATCCAAATAAACAAAGGAGTGAAATTAATTCAGGCATGGGCTTCCACAAGGAGGACTAGCTAGCTGAATCTTGCACCTAGGTTTGAACTAGGTTCAAATCACTGCTCAGCATTGCTGCAGAGGAAGGGTGAAGATCTCCTCGTGCTCAGGACCATTCCCAAAGCTGAGTGGTGTGGTGCATGAGCAGGGAAAGAAAGAAAAGACTCTAGTTCCTCTTGCTGCTTTCCCCCTGGGGGGGGAACCCCTCAAAGTTTTGAATCGTGCTTCCTCACCCGAGGTAGATTCTTCCTCTTCCTGCTTCCAGCCTCGCCTGCTTTGAAGAACTTCCACTCGGTCAGCGTAACAGGTAGAGTTGTGTCCTTTGGCAGCCTCCCACGCAGGCAGATCCTTGTGGTCTTTAGCTCCAAGGTTTTGCGGTGAAGGAAGTGTGGCTTCGGGGGTAGCTGCACAAAACCAAAAATAAAATAAAAACATGGTTGAGAGTGAAAAGGTTTCACTAGGAAAGTGATTCCCACTAAGCTGGATGTGGGCAGACACCAATAATGAACAAGAATTCTGCAAACAGGCTGCCTGCTTTTTATGGTAGTGACAATGAAGTAGAAGTGTCTAACAGGCATGGGAACAATCCCTGGTTTGGAGAAGAGCACAGGCCGAAAAGTCCCCTTAGTTGAGCAGTGGGGAAATCTAATTAGGCCTGCCTCCTCTCCCACCGCCTGCCCAATTCTCCCAATTTACACACCTGTGCATTTAGCAGTTGTTTAGCTTAGTGACTGTCCTCTTCCCCTAAAATCATTTGGGGGCAAAATAGCAGCTAACACAATCTCCCTGCTTTGTCACTGGAGAAGCAGGGGGTGGGTGTCATTTCAAGTCAGTTATAATGGGAACCAAGGACACAGGCTTTAAGTGCCTGCCAACACCTTTTCTTGGCTCCTCAAAAGTTGTTGGAACTCCAATCAGCCCCAGCCAGCAAGACCAACACCTCAGGGCTGGAGGGCCACAGGATGGGAAAGGCTAGCATTGTGAATGCGCCTCAGGCTCATTCCTTCACAAGTGGGAGGGATGAAGAGGAAGCGTCAGCTTTCAGTCTTGAACAAATGCACTTCCCTATTTTATAGGTGGTAAAAGCACAATGAGTAGGAGGTCTGAAAAGGGAAGCATGCACAGGTGCACATGTTTAGGCAACAAAGTGCCTCCCCTGCACTGCTACAGTGCTCCCTGTGGTGCTGTAGATACTGGGCATATGGCTTGATCCCCAGGCAGCACAAGCTCCCCTCCACAAAAGAGTACCCTAGTGCATGTGGTGTGGAGGTATGCTCTTAACCCACAGATCGTGAATGCGCTTCAGCATGCATGCACAAATTTTCCCCTTCCTCTTTTGTTCCCTGCATGGAGAGTGCAGAGTATTGTCTTCGGACAAGGAGAGATCAAGCTAATGCTAACACAGCATAGCGAAGCAGCATTTTACTCTCTAATGGTGAATTCACAGACGTGCAATCTTCAGTTGATAACTGCCAACAATGGTGAAAGCCACAGTGTCACAGGTTTGCCATCAGCCCAAACACACAAAACTTTTCAGTGGAAGCAGTTCAAACACTTAGCTCAATGCCACTGAGTCTGTGCATGTCTGAACTTATTCCATCTTAGTCAGCTGAATTCCTGTGGGGTGCAGGGACAAAATCCAGCCTTAGGTGGGGATGCAGAGAACAGACATTGAGAAATGAGCCTTCACCTTGGGAGGCTTGATGGTGCTCCGGGCAGGAGGCAGCTTCCAAGTAGAGGGGATCCTCCATAGAGGCTTCACTTTGATATCTTCATACAGGTTCTCCTTAGCAGGATCTAGGAAAAAGGAGTATCGTGAAGGAGAGAGGCAGAATACCAACATGCTTGCAACAACAAAAGGCACAAACCGGGACCATGTCTACAGCAGAGGAGCGGAACCTCTGGCCCAAAAGCCACTCCTGGCCCACCAGGGGTTCCAATTCAGCCCACAAGGACCATTTTCCAAAACCACAGCCACCTGTCCATCAGCTGATGGGCAGGGGGTGAATTCTACCTTGTTCTGCTACACGAGCAAGTAGCAGGGAACTCATGCACAGAGCCTGTGGCTGCAGATAGCAGGTTTCAGCTCACCACCACTGATGGGGGGGCGGGTTCAGTCCTGCTGTGGAGCTGAAGCCCAACCACACAGGCAAAACTTGGCAGGTGGGAGGGACAACCCACCTGTCATTAAGATGTCAAAGGTCATGCACAGGATTTTCTTGGTACAACAGACCAATGCAGCTACTGTTTTGAAAATGATTACTCTCTGGCTTTGGTGTGCTATACACACACACACACACACACACACACACACACAAACCACAAAATAACCACACATACACATCAGAAATCTATCAATTTGTTCTTAGAGAGCTGAGAGGAAAACATCCTTTTCCCAAAGCTTGTACAACCAGGAAAAGGCTATTTCTATTTCTATTTCTTTATTTGATAGTTATTTCTATCAAATAAAATGTGGCCCTTCAAATTGTTCTGAAACTACACAGAAATGGGGTGGGGGAGAAGAGACACTTAAAAAGAAAACAGGAAAAATAAGGAGGAAATGAACAGGACTGAAGGAACTCTGATACGATGGAAGAATGGGGCAGCTTGAGCAGGTTTGGGGGCTGCATAAAATGACATTAGGGCCCATAGGGTGCCTACTTGTGAACTAATAGAAAGGAAACGGGGAGGAAGAAAGCACAAAGCAGCAGGATGCTCTGCAAATCCCCACACCCGCTTCTCTTCAATTTGCTGTTTTGCAGAAGAAGTGGTATTTGATATCACTCCACAAACAGGCATCTATAAACATGTTCAACAGGTCAGCTCCAAACTAGTACAATTCATTTCCTCCAAGTGAACTTTGCAACATACCAATAATGTCCTCATAGAGGTTGTCCTCCGATTGCGTGCAATAGAGGCGGACATTTGTGGTGCCATTCAATTCTTCATGGAGCTTTTGGTACTCCATGGCTGCTAGCCGGTTTCGGTAACCTTGGATGTCCTCAAATTCGAAGGACTTTCTGCAAACAAAGCATAGTTGCCTTATCATCACACAAGCCTCACAAGCAATAACTTGCCCATCTCCTATGTTTTGTTAAAGGGCTGCTGCCCCTGTCTAGAGCTGACCGAAATGTTTGTTTTCCTTTTGGAGAATTTTCAGCATAAAACTGCTCTTTTAGAAAAAGTAGTATTATGCAGCTCTGTCTTCAGTTCTTCTCCATTCAGAACGTATAAAGACAACAGAAAGGGGTGAGATCATTTTTAACATAATTTCTCTCAGAAATTGTTTTTCATACCTTAAGGCAGTGATGGGGAAACCTGTTCCTGCCCCAGGAGTTGCTGGACTCCCATCAGCCCCAGCCAGCATGGCCAGTGGGCAGGCATGATGGGAGTTGTAGTCCAACATACATCTACATTTGAACATATGGGTTGTAAGAGTCAATTTCATTTAGACAACTATTTAGACTGATTATATTAATGTGGGACGCAGGTGGCGCTGTGGGTTAAAGCCTCAGCGCCTAGGGCTTGCCGATCAAAAGGTCGGCGGTTCGAATCCCTGCGGCGGGGTGCGCTCCCGCTGCTCGGTCCCAGCGCCTGCCAACCTAGCAGTTCGAAAGCACCTCCGGGTGCAAGTAGATAAATAGGGACCGCTTACCAGCGGGAAGGTAAACGGCGTTTCCGTGTGCGGCTCTGGCTCTGGCTCTGGCTCTGGCCAGAGCAGCGATGTCACGCTGGCCACGTGACCCGGAAGTGTCTCCGGACAGTGCTGGCCCCTGGCCTCTTAAGTGAGATGGGCGCACAACCCCAGAGTCTGTCAAGACTGGCCCGTACGGGTACCTTTACCTTTACCTTTATATTAATGTATACTAAAACAAGAATGATGAAATACTCTGTGATGGGATGATGAGCTGCTTGTGCGTAAAAGCTTAGTCCCTCAGAGTTTGCTCAGCTTAGCAAGACTCTGTCTTTAGCGGAGCCCTTAAGCGTGGCTCCCTCAATCGCTGGCAGAATCCGACAGTGGGCGTTTACAGAATCTACTCCAGCATAAAAGCTCCTTGACGGAAACGCGTCGTCTGGATTCTCGGCGCGACAGTTTCCGGCGAGGAGTGGGTGTATCTATGGGAGGACCTGAGACTTCTCCGCTGTTATCGCTGGAAGATTCCCTGAGCCATTCCTTCGTTTCTCTCTCTCTCTGATCTCCCACTCTCCCCCTGCTGGTGCCTTCCTCCGCTGCTGAGTCTCTCCTGACTTCTGAGAGACCCTCCACCTCCTGCCTTTCCGATGGCAGTTCCCTGACATACTCTTACGGTGAAAAGTCATCTGGAAATTTATTTTTGTTTTTTTAATCTACCCCCCCCCATTTTTTCTGTTACAATTGCAAATAGAAATATTGAAAGATGGGGAGAGAACCTTTCTGATTTCCTGATCATGGAAGAATGAATGGGGGGAACTGAGAGAAGAGTATGCTTAGCTGTTCCCTAAGATGGGGAAAACCACAATGATTAGGAACAGGACTTGCTACAATGAGCAATATCCACCACGGAGCGGGTGGTGCTGCAGTCCAAACCACTGGGCTTCATGGGCTTGCTAATTGGAAGGTTGATGGTTTGAATCCGTGTGACAGGGTGAGCGCCCGTTGCTCTGTCTCAGCTTCCGCCAACCTAGCAGTTCAAAAGCATGCCAGTGCAAGTAGATAAATAGGTACCACTCTAGCGGGAAGGTAAACGGCATTTCTGTGTGCTCTGGCCTCTATCATGGTGTTACGTTGCACCAGAAGCGGTTTAGTCATGCTGGCCACATGACCCAGAAGGCTGTCTGTGGACAAAAGCCAGCTCCCTAAGCCTGAAAGCGAGATGAGCGCTGCAACCCCATAGTCGCCTTTGACTGGACTTTAACCATCCAGGGGTCCTTTACCTTTACCTACTTGCATAAGAGGAGCCAGAGAAATCAACCTGGCACCCACCTCTTGGATCTGCTTCGGATTCCTCTGCTGACCACTCTCTGCCCAGTGTCATGGGAGGTTGAGGCAGGACAGCCACCATTAGACTGATGTTCTGGCGCCTTCCTCTCGGCATAGCCTCCATTAGGGCAATCTGTGTGGTCCTTATCAGACAGGTATCGGAAAGTCCTTCGTGGTTTGGGTACCGGATTGATGGCTGGCCGCCTCTCCTGACCTTCAACGTCACAGTAGATGTTCTCCAAGCTCTTTGTCGGAGCCAGGTTCAGCTCCTTCTCTGTTGAGCCACAGCTTTCCCGCTTTCTTTTCAGGTCCAAAGCCAGAGCGAGGACTTGGTCAGGAGGAAGGGCTTCTATCTGTTTCCACAGCTCCCGTGAGGTGTAGAAGTTCCCTGGAGGGAGCCTCTCCCCCTGCCAGTCCGCCTCATCCTCTCCTTCAGATATAGCACCATTGGGGAGCTGCTCAACCAAGGGGCTCTCTGGAGCCTCTTGGAGCCTCTCCTCTTCCTCCTCAGTCACACAGCAGAGGCGAGAGTTTTCCCGGAAATCTAAGCCAAGGCTCTGAATGTTTGCTAGTCCTTCTGAATGCCTGCTGTGCCCAAGTCCCACCGTCTGTCTCCTGCTCTCTTGACCATACTTGACCCCAAAGTCCTGGGGCTTCTGTCTTTCCTCCTGGCAACCCCCTTGAGTCCGACCCTCCCACTGAGAAATCTTTTGTTTTATGTTCCGGCAGTGGCTACGAGACAGGGTTTGCACAGCAGTGCGGGAAAAGCCAGGATCTGTGCTGCCCGTGGGGTGCATGGCAGGCAACGTAAGTTCACATCACAGCACGTTGCCTCCCAGTTGCAGTAAGTGAGATTTGTAATTCCAGAGTCAAGATGCTGAGGGTTTCCAGTCAAATCCAGTTCGGAAAGTAATCCAACAACTGTGCTAAAAGGGGAAACATATTCTGATGGCACCCTGAAGAAAAAGAGAGAAACGGGACATCCATCAGAAGGGGTGCAAAACGTATGCTTTGGACACAATCAACCATCTTTCAGGTGTCACAAGACACTCTTGGTTTGTTTAAATTACTCCGAGAATCTTTCTGTACATTGCAGGAAACCCAGATTTCCAAGTGAATGTACACCTGACCTGGAATTCCAGCTTGTCCCAGATCTCTGACAAGTGTACAATCCACATGTTTGCCTTGTTCACACATTTTATATTTTTAGGTATACCTTAAAAGCTTAAGCGTATACCTAAATAACCAAACCAAATTTGCGCCTCTGCACATAAGGTAATAACTTCCTGAGCATGAGCAATAAACGGAAGTCTAACTTTCCCAAGCTGTGTCAGGGATTGGTTTTGAATACCTCACCCATTTCAGCTTCCCTCAGATCTAGAAATTAAGCAGCCAGGTGAAACTCTGCACCCTTTTAATGAATACAGCACTTAGCATTTTGAAACGTCATTATTATTCTCATTTTACAGAACGTTTCTATGTTCCTTTTGCTGTTACAACCTATCGGGTGCTCTTACTGTGAAGGTATTTATGCAAAAGCCTTCATCTTTCAATCCAGGAAGTAAACAGAATAGAATGTGAAAAGGGAGAGAGCAAAGAAAAAAAATGAATCTTCTGGATAGTTCACTGCATATTATTGGGTGGCTGCAGAACTGAGGGCAACATAAAGAGAGCCTGCTGAAAAGACCAGTGGCCTGTCTAGTCCAGTATCCTGTTCTCACATTGGCTGAGCAGATGCCTATGGGAAGTCTGTAAGCAGCACCTGAGTGCAACATCACTTCCCCACTTGTAATTCTCTAGCATTCAAGGGCACGCTGCCTCCAACAATGGAGGCAGGCTATAGCCAAGGAATTGCATGGGGGACGGGGGACGGAACTGCAGCCCTTAGTCTAATTTGGGGGGGGATAGGGGGGAGCCCAGAGGGAGGGTAGGCAAGAAGTGGGAAATTGAAGGGAGAAGCTGAAAGGAGATGGGGGGGAATTCTCTGCAAGGGATCAATTCATACCACTGTCAAGAGTGATCTGTTTCTCTCTTGGCAGCCCGCAGGGTGGGGAAGGCAGGAGATAGAAGGAAAGAGACACACAGAGAGAAGGGGGTGTCAGAAAGAGAGAGAAGGGGTGGCCCCACTCACTCCTTTTTGGCTCTGCCCCACCCATGCTTACTCCAGCTCTGTCTACCACTGATCCTCAACAGGAAGTGGGGAGAAGCTTCCCCACCGCTGGCACAGAAGGAAAGCAGCACCTCTGCCACCACCAGATTTTGGGGATCTGAACTACCAATGGTTGAAAGGCGACCAAGTTACAACAGAACGAGCTGAAGGCCCAGAGTTTGTGCAAGTGCTTATGCTTGCTTGGACTGGACGCCAAGCGGAGACCAGGGTTTTCCTCAGTGTGAAAGCCCACCACAACCACAGTCTTCTTTTGCTCAGCAACACTCGGCACACTTACTGAAAAGATTAACAAGGCCTCCCGAGTCCCAGGGCACAGCTGGAGGCTGATGCTGTCTGTATTTCACAAACAGGAAAACAGGGCGAGACAGTGATGCAAACCACCCACCGCCACTGCAGGCGGAGGTGGCAGAGGCGAGTCTTGGACCCAACAGAGCTGGTTCACAGGCTTCTGTCTGCCCCACACCCTGCATGGTGATGACAGGGAGATTGCTGTGTTTTCCCATCATTTGCACAGGTGGGTGCAAGAATCCTCCCAGGCCCAGTATTGCTTCAGATCCCAGTAAAGATCCTCTGAAGGCTGCCCAAGATGCTCTTTTAAGCCCTTAAGGTAAAGAAACTGAAGAAAGAGCACCAGGTGTTCTGGGGTTTGCTACAGCGTACTTACCGGTACTAATATATATCTTTGTGGTTGCACTCTCCAGGGCAGTTGCACAACACTGCAAAACACCCATAATATTTTCCCATCTCCATAGGACAAGACCAGTACAAGTGTTCTCTGACACCAGCAAATAAACAACCAACAACAACTGAACCATCATCCAGAAGTGGCATAAACCAGCAGCAGAGGTCTTGAAGCCAGCAGCCCTTTCTCTGCTCACAGAGGTACCAGGTTGTTATCAACACTCAAGAGAGACCTGGCGGGAGAACTAAGCAAAGCCTCAGGTGCAGAAAGGTTCCTACTTTCAGAGACTTCAGGAGTCACAGATCACGTTTCCAAGCTTCCCTCTTTAACTGGGAGCTCTAGAAACTTGTATAGATGAGTGCTGACGATGGGGGTTCTAAAATGGCAAAGACCCTCAGCATTTTCCTTAGGATGAGCCATGGTTAATTTAGTCCTGATTAGGACAAGGGCATTAGAGACAGTGGGAGTTATCCAGTCTGTGGAGAATTCCTTGCATTGAATTTTAGCTTTACTTTTCGACAGGCATCCCACACCTACCCATATTTTTGCCCGGTGCTTTGACCCACATGGAAATGCCCACCATTTGGTAAGACCCACCCTGACAGGCAAAGAAAGCCCTTCCCCTCCTCCATCAGGCTGTGCTCTTTTGCAAAGCAGCTGGGGCTCCCTTCCTTCCAGGGTTTCAGGAGGTTCCTTTCCAGTCCTACGCAGAAAATTACTATAAATAGGCCTGCCTCAAAGCATCCTGAGCATCTGGGAGTCGGCCTCTTCCACACACCCTTGTGTGGCCTTGATTAGCAGCAGCAACAATGTGGCCACTCCCCAAAGTAACAGGCTGGCACTGAGTGATAATTCTCTCTCCCCCCTCCCCAAGGAACAGCTGCTGACATCTCTGGAGGTCATGGAGCCCAAGAGAAGCAAGGGGGTCTGGCTAGCTGGGGTGGCGGTGGGAGAGAGACTACGAATGAAGGAACCCAAATAGCGAGAACAGCCTCCAACTTCTTGCAAAATATCCCAAAATGTTCATCATGTTGCCTGTCTGCTTGAAAACATTGCCCAGCCATTTCCTTCCCCGGTAATATGGCACAAATCCTCTCCATCCTGTTCTTTCCATTCAGAGCCAGACATAGGGCTCATCCAGACTTCATTTTCTGCCACACTTTCCAAACACACATCTGCACTTTAAAGCTGTGTGTCCAAGTGGGTTTTTCTACCCGTCCTGGCACTTTCCCTGGGAAAACCCTCATTTTACTGCTGAATCATAGCAAAAGACAATCTGCAGAAAACAAGATTGCGATTTGTTCTGATTCAGCAGTAAGACATGGGTTCCCCAGGGAAAGTGCCTGCACACAAAAAACCACCACACACTCAGACACAGAGCTTAAAAAATCCCATACTTGTGCCTAGAAAAGTGGCACAAAATGAAGACTGGTTAATCTATACACTCAGCAAAACCAGGTGATCTTTCAGAGACTGTACCATTTCATACTGGGGGAAGGGGTGTCCTATCAATGTGTTATGGTTTCCTCATGTAAAAAATACTCCTACACTTTTAAAACAAGGGGTACTGCATGCAGTTTGGCATCAGGAAATGTGGTGATATATTTTTCTGTGTAGAAGAGGTTTTTGTTTTTACATGTGGGAGCATTTGGTCATGCTGCTTGAGCTTGAAGTGCTTACAGTAGAGAAATAATTTTATCATATGTTGTTGTTGTTTTGCTGAACATGTAAGTTCTGCTCTCTCACCCCATCCCATTCTGTTGCCTCCCTTTCCAACTGTCCTCCTTTGAAGGGGAGCAACCTCTAAAAGATGGAAGCAAGCATACCAATTCAGCAAAGGCATCCTACAGCAATTTCCTACTATTGCTATCATGGAGATGATTCTGCCATGCTGACATCTTCAGTAGAGTCAAAGAAGGTTCCGTAAGTATTTGAACCTGCTGTTAGTCAGGCCTCCCACTATAGATACTACCTGATAATAATTCATCAGTCCCTATTAGGCAGTTGCCCAGGGTCCAAAACCAGAAACAAGCCTGATTGAGGGGGCGGGGAATCCTGTAAGACTTAATCAGGGAAGCAGCACTCTCTCCTACCGAAACACCCCATGCAAATGCTATCTCCACCCCCACATTACCTCAGAAAACAAGACCTTGGAAATATGTATTTGTCAAGATAATATGTAGTCCAAGTCTCAGCTCCATCCACCCACATCTGCAAAATGGGAATAATTACACTGGCCTACTTTACAATGCTCTTGTAAGGAATACTAAGCTAATGTACATGAAACAGCTCAAGCACTTGAAAGCAGGGAAGGCTGGGGGGGCTGTGCTCTTCCAGGTGTTGTTGGACTACCGCTCACATCATCCTTGACCATCAGCCATGCTGGCTTAAGCAGTTGGGAGTCCAACAATATCTGGAGAGCCACACGTTCCCCACCCTTGTCCTAAAGTAAATATTAAGTATTTTTATTAGTATTATCATCAAAGGTTGAAAAGCCATGTGAAACAAAGGAAAACATATGCTACATTACAGGGACAGTGCTTTTAATATGCAATAATTAGCTGTCCCTGCGTACTACAGTGATATAAATGCAGTAGGGTGGTGGTAATTACTATGGCTTAAACACCAACGTGGATCTTTGTTAACTTATCTTCTGATTGGAGCTGAGCGTGAGAAGCTGAGTCAAGTAGTAATACCATGTAAAGCAGGTTCAGCTCCTACAGGTTGCAGCACATCACACAGGACATCAGTTTTTTAAAAAAATAATGTGATATAGCCTCATAGATCTTGTGCAAAAACAAGAGCTGCCACATCTGTGTCTCATATTAGCCTTACAGTTTCAAAGCTTAGCTTTGCATGGGCCTTGATCAAGTGCAAGTGGCCTGCACCACACCCTCAAAGAACTCGGCAAGAAAGGGGAGCCTTTCTTCTCACTGAAATATATTTAGACCTTGATCCTCTCCTACTTGCCACCAAAATATGTTACTTCAGTTTCACCGAGAAAACAGAGGGTCTTCCTTGTTCAATAATGTTGTCAAAGGCAAAGCAGCAGTAACGATTCATACACATACAGTAATTCCACTGAGAATACACACAGGCCAGCTACAATTGTTTTCCCCCATCCCAATTAATTACAGTATATCGGTTTAACGGCACTATATTTTCTTAATACATCCTGGGATCTGTTGCTTTTATGAGAGTCCCCAAAGAGTTCTCCAATATGGCAAAAACAGATGCTAATTCAAAAAGAAGATGCACAGCACAGCAAGCCCATCATCACAGCTGAACTGTCGGATGGGCACACCAGCAAATCAAATGCTAGTTCTCCATCTTGTCTCTCGCCTCCCTCTATCATTTACTCACCCAGTACTCCCTCTTCCTCCTCTTGCATAGCTGCCTGGAGAATACCAGCAAGGAATCAATTCAGTAAGGAATCAATGCAATGGGGATGGGTAACCTGTTAGCCATCATCCCTGACCACCGACCATGCTTGCTGGGGCTGCTGGGTGTTGTAATCCAATAATATCTGGAAGGTACTAGATTGTTGAAGGCTGCTCTACCAAGATGCTCATGATTTATGTTGACAGTGTGGCCAACTTCTAAAAAGAGAGCTGCCAGACTGGCTGAAGACCCGACCATCTGTGGTGGAAGCCCAGCTCCTTGGCAGCAAATGTGCAGAATGAGGGGGAGTTTAGGTTTAATAAGCAAGTTCCTCCCATTCCTCCAACTGCAGGCAGCCAGCATCTTTGAATCGTCTTTTGAAAGGAAAGATACATGAAGATTGGTGCACATGTAGGTGGGTGGAGAGTGGGGTGGATGGGCTGTGCTTACTCACTAGTGAAGGGAAACTGCTCACAGCCACTACTTAGCATTACTTCACACACTTTCCAAAACCCAGCTCTGGCACTGGGCTAAACCCTGGCACAAATGAAGCCCTAGATAGAGCGCCAGTCTCAGCTACTCAAGGCAAAAGCAAGCCACCACTGGTCCCCAACTGGTGCTCCCCTTCTCTACCCAACTCTTTCTTACACATAAGTCTTCCACACTCTTTCTCTGACAGTGGTGGGGGAGAACTTCCAGGATTGCTCCTGGCATATGCATTCCCAAAGCAGCTCACTTAAAACAGCAGGCACCAATCATTTCCAAGATGGAACTAAAGGTAAAGGTAAAGGTACCCCTGCCCGTACGGGCCAGTCTTGACAGACTCTGGGGTTGTGCGCCCATCTCACTTAAGAGGCCAGGGGCCAGCGCTGTCCGGAGACACTTCCGGGTCACGTGGCCAGCGTGACATCGCTGCTCTGGCGAGCCAGAGCCGCACACGGAAACGCCGTTTACCTTCCCGCTGGTAAGCGGTCCCTATTTATCTACTTGCACCCGGAGGTGCTTTTGAACTGCTAGGTTGGCAGGCGCTGGGACTGAGCAGCGGGAGCGCACCCCGCCGCAGGGATTCGAACCGCCGACCTTTCGATCGGCAAGCCCTAGGCGCTGAGGCTTTAACCCACAGCGCCACCTGCGTCCCGGAAAGATGGAACTAGCCTACAGTAATTCCTGTCGGAAACCTGGGCACACGATACATGTTCAACCCCATCACCCCTGACTCTAACAGCTTAAAAAAAGAAAAAAGAACAGGCTGTTTGTTGCACCCAAAATCTACAGGAGGGATGAGGAACCTCTGGCACCTCCTTGCCTCTATTCCTCAGCTGTCCTCTGTTCAAGGACATTTTCCAGACTATGACATGTCCTTGACTGCCTGGCTGTTCACAACTTTAGGAAAAACTTCTTTCTCAAAGCAGGCTTCTCAACTCGCATTTAGTGTATTACTCTTGGAAACCGATAAGGTTCCCAAATACCTCACATTCCCCTCACATTCCCATCTATCTCTGAGAATTAACTAACTAAAATAGCTGGCTATTCTTCTTGCTTGAGGCACAGCCCTGCATGGGCGTCTATTAAACCACACCCAATGCGAAGAATAGAACTCTAATGTCTGGACTTGCACAGGCTTGCAGACTAAGTAGTTGTGGTTGCCATCAAGGCAAGTGACTTTTGTCTACTTTCCTCTTCTGGTAATGTGCTTAGCAGAGAGCAGCTGACCCAGTCTTTGATTTTAAAGGAGTGTTGCTGTTATAACATGCAGTCAGACACACTGGCAGACAACCGCTCCAAAAGAATTTAATCCAGTCTCTCCCAAATGCTTTCTGAGCAATGCAGCTCACAGATATTTCCTTCAATAGGACATCCTAAGCAGCAGCAACCTTACAAATGTTTTTTGGAGCCACTCAAAACTCTGCAACCTTCTGAGTCTGAAGGCTGGACTACAGATATTGCTGGCCTACAGCTCCCCTCATTCTTGACCATTCACCATGCAGGCTAGGGCTGATAGATGTTGGAGTCCAACAACATATGGAAGGTCACAGGTTCCCCACCCCATACATTTGACCTACAACTTTCTATTCTAACAACTGGCAAGACCCTCCCAGATTGAGGTGAGGTTGAACCAGAGTTGCTAATATAACAGATACATCAGAATCCGAGAACAAGAGCTGATACAGCTATATCAGCATTCTCTCTTTACTAAATAATGCAGGGATTCCCCCCACCACGTCATATATTTCCTATGCTAGTTTCCATGTGGGAAAACCCCAGCTGTAATAATAAAGTTCCTTCTATTATAATGGTGTTGCAATTTTAAAAGGGGTGTAGCGCAGAGGTAGGGCACAATCTTAGCACGCAAAAGTTTACGGGGCCAGGTTCAATCCCAGACATATCCAGATAGGGTTGTGAAAGATTCCTTTCTGAAGCACTATTGCCAGACAGACTATATGAGCAAGAAGGACCAACTGACTGATTGGCTGCTTATGTTTCTCAACGGCTCATCCAGCTTGAAGACCAGTGTAAGTGTACCAAGGAGAGCATCAGATTCAGACCTTCTCGCTGAAGGCTGCAGATGAGAAACTTGTGGCAAGTTTTGCTGGTTCAGAACAGGTTTCTTCAGCCACTGGAGACAAAGTAATCCAGATTAATCTGATACATACCAAGAAATGCTGTAAATTCATTATTTTATAAAGGTGGGCTGTTGCCCGAGAGACAAAGAGAGAGAGAGAGAGAGAGAGAGAGAGAGAGAGACTACAATGTTCAGGTTCTATTCAAACAGACAGAACCTAGTGCTTCCTGTTCAGCTTTGATTCCACAACATTGAGCTTTTTGATTTACAATGTTTTGTGGCATAGATAGGTTTTTGTGAAGTTGTGCTCTTAAATACTTAGGCTTCCTGAAATATCATGGAGAAATTACAACAGCCAGTCATCTAGGTTATGACAGTATTCTCCCTTAATTAAGAAAATTACAGCCCTATCTGGCATGATTCTATGTCTTTTATTTCATAACGCAGCACCTGCAGAGAACATCACTGCTTTGAATATAGGTGTTCTGGTGGGGACTTTGCTTTCTGATATATATATATATATATATATATATATATATATATATATATACACACACAGTGGACGCTTGGGTTGCAAACGTGATCCATGCGGGAGGCACGTTCGAACCCAAAGCACCGTGTCTGTCCATGCACAGGTCACGATTCAGCACTTCTGCGCATGCGCAAAGCGTGATTTAGCGCTTCTGTGCATGCGCGAGCACCGAAACCCGGAAGTAACCCGTTCCGGTACTTCCAGGTTTGGCGCGATACGCAACCCGAAAATGTGCAACCTGCAGCGTCTGTAACCCGAGGTATGAGTGTGTGTGTGTGTGTGTGTGTGTTGTTTTAGCTATTTCTGTATATGCAGTTGTTCTGTTTATGTTTTTATTGTAGTATAAATTGCTTCAGAATGCCTCATTGGAAGCAATTCATAAATGAAGTAAATAGAATAATAACAAAAAATAACAAACATTTAAAATCAACATATGGGAAATTATTGACGTTGAAAAACTGGACAGCTGGTTTTGTCCCTGTCCCCCATGGCTGGCAACTGATGTTCTCCTAAAGCAGGGTGGTCCAACACATGGCCCAAGGGCCACATGCGGCCCTCGAGGCCTTTTTGGGTGGCCCTCAGCAACACTTGATGCCTCCTCCAAACCTTCACACTGACTTTGGGGGAGGAGCTGTGAGGGCTCTGACAGGGTCAGAGTCCTCCCTCCTCCTTCCCAAAGCCTAGTCAGTGCTTTCTCAGCTTTGGGAAGGAGGTGAGAGGGCTCTAGGACACTGTCAGAGCATCCTTCCCAAAGTCCAGGGCCTCACTTACCTAGCATGGCAGTGTGAGGGCAGGGGGAGGTGTGAATTTTTGGCCTCAATCCCCTGCCCCATGTGACAAGGCAGTGTGTGGCCTGTGGGTTCAACATCCAAGCACTTTTGAGGCCAACTGGGTATGAAAAGTTAGGCCTTCCTGTCCTAAAGGCAAAAAAAATAAATGATGCCAAATGAGGGCTGGTTTTGTCACCTTCCTTTGCTGCAGCAGTTGAGTGTTCCTTGCAGCAGCAGTAGAGCCAATCAGTTCATCTAATTAATCCCTTCCGAAGCATTTATTTGGCTAAAAAGGAACCCCCAGCTTAAACCATCTACAGATGTTTAAATACTAATATATCCATCACAAATGTTACATCTTAAATGAGGCACCCCCCTTGTCCCTCACATGAGAGAGAATGCCTCTCCCAAGGCACATCTATGCACTACTTTAGAAGGGGGGATATATCCAACAAAGTTATTCCATTAGCATAATGACTTCTCCTTTGTGCAGGCAAATCTCCTCTCCTCACCTCCCCGCCTCATCTGTTCTAAAGATACCCCACCCTTTGGAGCAAACTGGGGTGGGGATACAAAATACCATGGCACAGGTGGAAATTCTTAAGCTAATGGTACAACTTCATTGGATATAGCCCAAAGGAAGTTATGCTTCTAATTTCAAACATGCTATTTTTAACCATATGCAAATTTAATCTATAGCAGGGGTGGGGAACCAGTGGCCCTTCAACTCCAAGGCGCATCAGTCCCATTCAGCATGACCAATAGTGACAGATGAAAGGAGCTGTAACCCAGCACTATCTGGTTCTCCATCCCTGGTCTATAGATCAATGAATCAACTCATAGTATTAAATCAACTGAAATTTCTTTAATTGGAATGCAGTCCTGAAGAGTCTTCATGAGGAAAAGCAGCAAAGTCTCTCTCAAGTTAATGACATATCATGTGCAGGAGAGTTTAAATGTCCATAGTCTTCAATTCTGAGTTATATCATACTCAAAATGTATCAGGTTCAGCACAACAAATGCATTCTCAAATGCTTCAACAAACAAGCTTACCAACACTTTTTGAGGTTCGCCTCACATTGCTGCTTTTTGAGCAGCAGTAATGAGTAATGGGTGATGCCCTCCATCAACAATGATGACACAAATCTGGAGATGAATCAGCAATGCATTAAAACAACAACAACCAACCCACCTGCAGCTGTGCGGGGTCTCAAAAACAGAGTGCCCTTCCTGACATCTTTGCCCGAAAGAAGGCAGCTGAGAAGTGGTCTTGCCACATGACAGGCAGTTCTAATATCTTTCCAGTGCTGAAAGCCAGAACACACTTCAAATGTTTTCCATGAGAAAATTCCCAAAAGGATTCAATTTCCTGAAGCCATGAGTTCCAAAACGAGACTGCTGCCAGCATCATTGGCTATCGCTGCTTTCCTCATTGTTGAGGTCAAGCCCACCCAATGAAGGCACTTCTGCGTCTGCATGACCCTCCCTTGCAGCAATCCTGCTATCACAGCAGAATGGCAGAACAAAGCATTAACACACGTACACACCGTCTCATATTACCAGGCTGCAATTGCAAAAGCCAGCAGAACGTGCACAAATTGATTCCTTGTGACCACGTTAGCTTTCCAAGTCACTTTTTGAGATCCCCTTTTCAAATTTGGTTGTGGTGCTTAACTGTTTGAGAGAAGGAAAGTTTGCCTGCCTCCGAGAAATGTGTCTAACTGTAGAAGAACGAACAAAAGCAGCTAAATGTTCCCAAATTCCTTCACCCTATCCTGCTGTGCAGTAACTAAAGCCTATCCAACACAACCTGCTCTCATCCACTGTGCTTCCCAACATCATTAATATGGCATCCAAAGTCCCACTTTGAGGAATCCTATGCCAGGGGACTAATCATATTAATTGGAATTGGCCTCCTAGAATTATTACATAGGCTTGCAACAAAACCTTGTGTTTTTTTCCTGAGCACAGGTAGGCCATGTACTGAAAGCGAAACATTTATACATAAAACAAATCAGATTGAGTAAACATGAACCCCTTCTCAGACATGCTGCTCTCTGCCATTTTTGCCTCCAGCTGAACACATGACACTATACTATGGGTAGGGGATTTGTGCCCTGCCAGATGTTGCTGGACTCATCAGCCCAAGCCAGCATCGCCAATGCTCAGGGATGATGGGAGCTGTAATCCAGCAGCACAGGTTCCCTACCTCTGCAGTGAACTATTTCAACTTTTGAACAGGTACAGGGCAGTATACAAATGTAATTAACAACAAGAACAACAACATATTTAGCAGTCTTCTAATTCCCAACACTTGCACTAAGATGACAGAACAGAAGGGGGAAGAGAGGAAGGAGGGGAGGAATGGGGGTTAGAGGTAATAACACAGCTCAAATCAATTTTCCTTTAGTTGTGCTTAGTTATATCCACAAAGGAGCTGGATTGCCACTCCTCCAACATGGAAGTTCAGAGGCAAGGTGTGAAACACAACCAACCCATCCTTCAAAGCCAGGCCATTAGCCCCAGGGGATGCTGTCTGCAGGATCACTCAGCAAAGTGGCAGAGGAAAGAGAAGCATTAAGATCAAAGCTCAGCTTCATCTGAGACCAGTGGTCAGGAAACGCATATTCACAAGAGACTTATCCCAGCAGAGAAACAGTTGCCCTGTTACTCCCTTTATCTCCCTGCTTGCAGGATGTTGCTCCTACATGTGAACAATCTGCAGCTGTCATTAAGCAGGAATGGATAGGGACAACTGGCAATAATTTGTACAATAGTGGTAGGCCCTATTCAACCACCACAACTAAGGAAACGGCTGGAGATGCTTATTTATATACTGCTCAGTTTATGTTGAGGTTAATCTATACAACCATGCATGTAAATTGCTTAGGATTTGCACACAAAATCCTACCAAATGAGTATGATCCCAGGGACAGAAGAGTTTGCTTGTGTGCAGAAGAAAAGTATCATGTGAGTTGAACCTGTGATTCCATTTATTTGAGGGCAACCAGAGTGGAAACTGAACTTTTAATCTTCCCCTTTCATTTCTTATCACCACCAACCTCAAGCTAGTCTCTTCATGTTTCATCACTGCTCAGAGAAGACCACAGACAGGACAAAAGGGAGAAACATGCTAAGAGGTAGGCACATTTGGCAAACCCTCACCATAATCAACTCCTGCCTGGAAACCTATATTCCCACTGTGGAAGGACGTGTGGATCCAGAACTGGCCTCCACAATCACTTACAGACTCACTGTTAAAACCGTGTTTTATGGAAGACTATCTTACTCGGCTATGAGTGATTGTCAAAGAAGAAGATTTTGCTCTAGCTGAGGAAAAAGGAACATGTGATTTTCCAGACACTGCTGGACTACAATTCCCATCACTCCTGACCATTGGGCTATGTTTGCAGCAACTGATGGAAGCTGGGGTCCAGCAAAATCCAAGGGCTGTAGATTCCCCACACAGTTCTCTAGCTAACGAAGCATTTACCAGCAATTCTCACAGTGCCAGAGTACTTACCTCCATATTATGAGAGATCAACAGAGTTCCAGGAATCTTCCTGCTCTGCATGCAATGAACTATTAGAATGCAAGTTCCAGAACTCCTTCCTCCTCAGGAAGCCATTGGTTCCTTCATTGCCTGGGACACAGCCAAACTCTCGCCTTGTTTGTGTTGCTCAAGGAGTTCCTTCTTTGTTTCTCTTTTCCTGCAAGCTTATTCCACCAGCTCCTGGCTGGCACTAGTCTCTTCTTCTGTACAGGCCGGTCTAGGAATCTGCCCCAAAAATCAACTGTCTCCTATCCCACCAATCCTACCAGGGCTTGTAACTTGGGCAACCTATGTGACCGGCTGCCTACAGCAGTGTTTACACCAAGGCAAGTGTTGGTGAGTGGGCTGTGTATGAGCAGGATACAAATGTGGAATCTTTTTTGTGCAATACCAGAAGCAGGGCTGACCCTAACATTGGGAAGAGGGAAGTTGTTGCCTCAGAAAGCAGGGGCTGGGATACAAGGAATGGTGGAGATGATAGGCACCACTGGGTGTGCCATTTAGCCCGCTCTGTGCCCCCTAAGGTAGAGAGCCCTGTTCTCAGACGCAATGGATGATGCTATCCAATTTACACTGCTGAAGTAAAATTCAACAGCAAGTCCAGTTAGCTTCTATATGTATCTTGAGGTGTATACTTGAGGTGGCAAAATATCTTGGGCTGGCCCTGACCATAAATCCACATTTAGATAATTTGTATCCTGGGATACCTGCACACCAGCCCATAGCCTGATATAAGAGATTCTGTCTCAGTGAGAATAAAACAAATGAAATCAGCCTGCCAGCTGCAACGCCAATGTTCTCTGGCCAAACCACAGGCATGCTGAGCAGCCTACACAAGCCACACAGACGCAGTTGTGCAAAGTGGCCTTCTGTGAGGACACTGTCTCCCATGGGAGTAAGAGGTCAGCTAAGCTTTTATCTGACTGCACAGCACCCATCCCAAACAGCAGATTAAGATCCTGGTGCTTTCTTCCTGGCTGTAAACACTGCCCTTGCCCACTGCAAAATGCAACAGAGTATTTCATATACACAAGGATTGGTCACGTTCTTTGGCTAATCAAAGATCTCTCAACCCTGCTTGAGTGAAATACAGTGAGAAAAATTGCTGTGTCACCATTCAGAATTATAGCTCCAGGATTAGCTTTTTCATCGGAGATGGGGAACCCACAGCCTTCCAGATGTTGCTAGACTACAAGTTCCAGGATCCCTGAACATTAGCAGTGCTGGAGGGGGTAATGGGAGTTAGAGTTCAACAACAGCTGGACACCTACAGATTTTTCACCCCGCCCCTGTTCTACACAAAGCAGAATGCATTTCCTCTCTTTATTATTCTTATAACCCACTCTTCCTTTAGAAAACTCTGAGCAGTTTATACAAGGCTCTCAGTGCACTCACTGATCCATACCCACTTAACTTCAACAATGAATGGTTTATGTCAGGAGTGGCTAATTCATAATTCAGGAACCTAATCTGAACCCCTCCCCACAAGCACATTTTTCTGATCCTCTCAAGACCCCACTGAGTTTGGCAGTGGCAGCAATAAGGTGGAAAAAATAGAGGATACACAGCACTGAAGTGGGTAAAACCCAGCATCCTGACACAGATGCAAATCACTCCTCCCTGGTCATTAAGACTGATCATTTGATCATTGGAGATGGAGTAATAATATTGCCCCTGCTCATCTGCCCCAAGCTATGGGCAAGTGAAAGTGGCCCCACCCATCATTGGCATGTGGCCCCCAGAGGATTGGCCAAGGGTAAGGGCAGCCCTTGGTCCAAAAATGTTGGCTGTCCTTGCTTTACCTGAAGTTGTTAATGATCGTCCATCCAGGCACTGAAACTTGGTTCACATCTTCTTCACTTTAGCAATTGTATAGCAATGAATGTGCCCACAACATTAACTAATCAGGGCATGTAGCATGGATCTTGTAAGGCTTTACGTTGTCCTTGCATAAGTACGGCATCAGAAGAACCCTCAGCACTTTAAAAGCCAACACTGACTTCCTACCATTGCTAATATCTGAGTCATCCCAACTTGCCTTTTCAAGGAACAAAAGTCCCAGTTTCTTTTGATGATCATCAAATCCAACCAAAAAGAAAAAAGAAAAAGGCCTCGGCTAAGCTGGTATCAATCCAAGACACCCTCTCAGTGGAACATTTGTTGCCCCATGTGGCTATGGAAAGAGTGAAATCAAATGCCAAACATGACTGGTTATGGATGAATCAAGGAAGAGAAATGCCGGCTCTGAAGCACGTAATTCACCTCTGCCAGTCCAGGCAAGGACAAGAGCTGAACAGCACTTCCTGTGATGCATCTTCCAAGTTGCAAGTAGCAAGAATTGCTAAATACTGTAAACAAGAGGCTTGCATCACAGCCATAGTGAAATGACACTACCGATCACTCATGCCTGATGAAAGTGCACCAACGTGGCCAGGGATGCATTGATTACTACATGAGTGCCGACTTGAGACAGCTCTTCCATCCCATTAATCAGTGGGATGTGGGCTGAGGCAGTCACAGGAACAGAGTTATCTAGGTAAAGGCCAAGTTCTTTTGCAGCAGGTTCCTCTCAGAAATGCAAGGAGGTAATGTTATAGAACTGCATGGAACTGCCTTGGTTCATCATTTGGAAAATGCAGGGTGGTATTCAACTAAGATTTCAACTAAGATTTACTAAAATTAATGGACCTAACTTAGTCGGGTTCATTAATTTCAGTGGGTTCATGCTGAATAAAATTTAGTTGAATACCATCCCCAGACTTCAAAACCTCACAAATGTGTCAGTTCCCCACTTGAAGCTCATTAAACAGATCCATACATAAATACACACACAATGTATCTGTGTCCAAAGTGGAGAAGACCGTCCATCCAAAATAAATATTTGATAGGCTTGGGAACTAAGACCTGTGAAACAAAGACTCATATGGATTCACACTATTTATATAGGAACCTAACATTTTTTCCAGAACAAGGAATTAGGTGAATTAGCCAAGATAAGAGAGAAGAGGAAGCAGTCAAACGTATTCTGCAGCACTACATACCAAAGTCCAGCCACACTGCTATTGTCTTAAAACTTTCTCACACAGTCCTTCTTGAAAAAAGTCCAATCTTTTGGGGACGCAGGTTTATTGTGCAAGACCTCCCAATCAACTATAATTGCACGACCTAAATTTGCCAGTATGCAATTCAATCCCACCCAAAACAGTAACAGTCTGGAAGCTCCTATAGATAGGTACAATGCTTTTGGCCAAAAGAAACATACAGTAGGGTTAAACTAGATGAAATGTTGGAGATCTAATCACAAATCTCCTATGTCTTTACATATCTTTTAAAGATAGCCAGAGTGGGGGTGAGGATCTGGACCCTGCAGGAGGAGGTTAACCTTTTCACCCACATTACATTTTCTAAATGTAAACCAAGCCCCAACCAAGGCTACCATCTGTCCTGTTATGGAGAACACACTGGCATTCATTAACTGTCACTAACAGGAAAAATGACAACGGTGGGACAGGGGAAGTATAGAGTGTATAACAACTGCAGATTCTCAGTGAAAGAGTGCAACACTTTCTTTCTCCATCAACCATCTATCTCCAATTATCTGGGGTGGGATGCACTGCATGCAGTAACATATTGTCTTCCTCCCCTCCCAATTCTTTCAGGAATATTTCTCCTACTGGGCTATGTTGAGTTGTTTCCTCTTCTAAGACAACACAAAGGATGGTGGGCAATGCAAAACATCATTGTTAACTTATAAACATCTCTAGGAGCTGCCCTTCCTGAAGGACCCCCACCTGAATGCTCTGGGCAGTGGAATACAAAGACCTGGGAGTCCTAATTTTGCAAGGGCTTCCTTCCATTACTGGGGATCAGATGACCCCAGTCACCAAGACCAAAGTTAGAAGAACTTTAGAGCCAACAAAGATATTGCATGTGGATATATATTACACCCCAATATTATTTTAATTAAAAAAAACCTCTTGGTGAAGATAGATCAGGAAAGGAAAACCAGCTTGGGGGAGGAGGGGCAGCAACACAAGGATGCTTAATCCTTTCCCTGGCAGCTCATTTTTCCAGCACTAGCTCTTTTACCCACACACAGCTCTAAACACATGTTAGACCCACACCTTCTTCAAGAGACTAATAATTTTCCGGATGCAACTTGTTTAAGGGAATTCAAAACGTCACTTAGGAATAGTACCTGCTTAACATGCAGTACTCTCTCTTTTCCTCATTCACACAAAATACATAAGAGTTGAAAATATGCAAATATGCAAGAGGCGAAAAGTATCTTGACACTGTATCAGGGTAATTCACTCACAGGAGCGGGGTGGGGGTGGGGGAGAGGCATTGTACTATAAAAGGGAAGCTGTACCTAAACTTTAATTACACTTTCACCTCTTGGTGCATTGGGAACAAGCTAAGCATGTTAAGGGTTCATTAATCTATACTAACTAATAGTCTCAAAGAAAACGGGAGCCATTTCAATAGCACTCCAGGCCTTCACCATAAGCCAGACCAACAAAAGGCGTCAGGAGAGCTCAGTGACGCCTCATCCTCGTGGGTGATCCACCAGAGGGAATAAAAGTTTAACTTTTCTAAAAATATCGTTCACTGTTTGTAAATAGACAGCCCATAAGAAACACCCTGTTTCACTCATCCCCAGCAAAGGTGTGGGCACAGGAAGAGTGACTCATCTGGGGCACTAAGTAGGGATAGAACTGGTTTCGGCTCTAATCCCAATGTTCCTCCCCCAGAATTCATCACCCATCAATTCCCCCTCCTCCCCGTCCCGTCACATGCCTGACACTCTCTGCCCTTAGACCCACAGCCAGAGACCGCAGTAGATTCAACAGCCACAGAACCTCCCCCATCACATCATGACAGCAGAAAATGCCACACAACTACCCATGGAGGAAAGAGAAAGCAAATCTACAGCTTGACTTTTTCCTGCTGAACTTGTCCTGTGGAAATCAGTGAAGCGTGAGCACTTAACTGTGCTCTTCAGTTTTCACTGATTTCAAAAGGCAGATTTTAAAGTTTCTGGGCAGCATCCAACGTTTTTACCGCAAGGCCCCAGTTCTCTCCCTCTGGGCTCTTACTTCCTCCACATTGTCCATCAGCTCACTGCTCTTTGGAAAGTATTCCAAAATTCCACAATGCACTGTCTGTTGAATCCTTGTTAACTAAATGCAGGCTCCTCACAGGTGTCAGCAACTTTTAGCAGGGTTTGATGCAACTCCCTGGCAAGGCTCCTAATGCAGGCCTGCAGCAGGGTTTCTCCTAGGTCAAGGAAAAGAAGGGAGGCTGACTTGGGACCCTGGATTGTTCTTAAGGAGGCAGGGGATGGTTAAATCACTGTGCCTAGATACAGTAAATACAGGACAATATGCAGTATGTGACTGGGTTTAAGCTGTAACAGTTTGCTTTATACTTATTTACACTTACACAGAAAAATGGCAAATGGAGGAGAAAAGAGAATGACTGAAAAGCAGGATTTTTTAAAAAAATAGCGAAAAGTGGCTGGAACAAGAGAATATAGGAACCATCCTACTGTCTGGAAAGGTCACTCCCAGGTTCACAATGAAAAGCTATTTTTAAATGTTGACAGCCAACGAAGGGAGTGTTGCCCAGAGAGATCCAGTGAGAAATTTAAACTTTTCATGTAGTTGGGATTGGGTACGGGGCACCCACCCCACCCCACCCAAACCCAAATGGAGGAAAGAAAGAAAGAAAGAAAGAAAGAAAGAAAGAAAGAAAGAAAGAAAGAAAGAAGAGGGGGGAGGAGGAAAGATAGCCCAATGAGAACTGAGCATGCTCAGTGGGCATGGAGGGCTGGGCAGGGGAAGGAGAGACCACCAGGCCAAGCGGGTGGAAAGGAGTGCCTGCAACTCTCTCCATTTCCTGCAACACCCATTAAGAACTAAGACAAACCCTCCCTCCAACAGTCACTGTGGGTTTTCCTGCTTTGTGCTTCTCCCTGCCTTTGCTCCTCTACTGACACAGGTATCTGGTTATAGCTCCAGTGTGGATATTCACATCTCCCTGAAGATTTTAGTCAAACACTTATTATTATTAAAGCACCTGTATTTAAATGTTTATTTGATGCCTTAATAAAAACCTATTTTATTTTTTGATGGAAGCATGTTCTGGGTAACAGTGAGGAGTGCCCTTGTACCACAGATTACAAGTCACAGGAAGTCAGAGGTCCATTTTATTCTGCACTGGTCAGACTCCATCTGGAACACAGTGTCTAGTCTTGGGTGCTGCACTTTAACAATGGTATAAACAAATGGGAACAGGGCCAGAGGACAGCAACAAAGATGGCCAGTGGTATGGAAAAGAAATCCTATGAAGGGACTGGGTACCTTTAGCCTGGAGGAGAGAAGACATGAAGGGAGGGAGACTCATAATAGTACTCTTCAACCTCTTGAAGAACTGACACACAAAACAGGGCAAAGACTTGTACTCTGCTGCCCAGAGAACAGGATTTCTTCCAATCACCTTAAGTTACAAGCAGATTTTGGTTTGATATCAGAAGAAACTTATTGAAGGTTACAGGATCTTGACAGTTACCTGGAGGGATGGTGAACTGTTCTTTACTGGAGGTCTTCAAGCCAAAGATGAACATCTGTTAAGGATGCACCATCTCTGGATTTCCTGTGTTAAGCCTAGAGGGACTACAAGACCTCTTTCAACTCTGTGGTTCTATATGTGTTTTTGAATGACCTGTTTATTGAGTATTCACCCTGTTTACAAGGAGAATAGACAACCTTGGCTGTGTAATGAGCATTCATTCTGACTTATTTCTAGGGAGGAAAAATGACATTGTGTCAAAGGAAGAGTTATCTCACACTTTCCAGTGGACTTTACTGTTACTTTCCTTATCACAAACACTCTGATCTTTTTGGGGAAGTAGGCTTGTTGTACAAGAGTTCCAAGTCAGCTCTAATCCAAATTTACTTGTATGTGGTTGAATCCCACCTAACATAATGACAGTTTAGAAGCATCGTACAATGACCAGCTAATTAGTAAACTGCACAGCTTGATAAGGAAATGGAAGGGAAGTGATTGATTGTCACAAGAGCCACCTTATCAGTGTTCTGCCATACAGCTGGTTTCTCTAGAAATAAATAGGAAGAACTTATTGCTCCTAGGTCTAATTCAATTTGAAAGTTTGCACGTGTCCTAAAAGTGGAAAATGTGAGTCCACAACTGGATCACCTTTCAATGAAACTGCAAATAGGGTTGATGGCTCCCTCCGCTGTCACTGACAAAACATTCTGTGACTACCACCACCAAAGGGGTGGGGGCTTTTTGCTGCACATATATTTTGAGATCCAGGAAACTGACACCTGTTGAGCTCCTTCTGGAGTTGACAACCATAGATGATACAATGCTAAAAACAATTGGCCTCAATGTAACCAGAGAATAATTTTCAGTGTCCCAAAAGCAAGAGCGCTTTATTATGCAATGTTTACTGTTTCCTACTAGTAACCACTAGTCCCTGCCTCTTTGTACTGAGAAACTGCTTTCTCTTTCTCTCTGGATTTCAGCAGATGCTTCTTGCAAGGTCACAGTACTTCAAAAATGAGGAATGCTGCTTTTTTCAAAGCTCCCTCCTACACAATTATCTAAGGTTATCTGAGCCCTTTCCTCCATGGCACCTGGCTATCCTAGTCTGTGCGGAAATTTCTGTGCTTATTCGAGGACAGCTTCTGTTCCCTAGTCGAGGAAGTCTTGGTGAAGACTCTTGTAAAAGAGTTCTTAATCTTAAGCAGAAAACTGTGAGAAACCAACAGCTTGGATTGCAGATATTAATAATGAGGGGTGGGTCCTCCATGTCTGGCTTTCCTCTCACTCCGGAGGGAGCGGAACACGCAGACACACAAGCATATACAGCTCTCCCGTCTACAAAGTAGGTCACTGGCTCAGAGGCAGGAACAGCAAGCCTGACCTTTGCCTAGCTAGGCTTGGGGCTGGAGGGGCACCTGCTTGCAGAGGAAAAGAAACCGGTGCATCCTCAGCCTTGGCTAGCACATGGAATTCCAGCACTTGCTTAGCTTGAGGACAAAGCTCTAGTTCTCTTTGTCGAAAGGCCATGTGTCTCACAGGTAACCAAGGAGCCCCAACTGTGAGGCAGTTTCACAAGAGTGACAAGCGGTGAAAAGAATTGAGCCAAGACATTGGGTACTGGAGAAAGGCCAAAGCTCAATGCTAGAGTATCTGTTTTGAATGCAGAAGATCCCCTATTTGATCCCAAGCATTTCCACATAAAGCAGAGAGAGACTCAGTGCTTGAAATCCTGGAGAATTATGGCCAGACATTGTAGACTTAGATGGTCAAATGGTCTGACTAAGGTGGTTTCCTATGTTCCCATGAACCTAAGTTATTCAGGCACTACCCAAAGAAAAGAAAAAAGTGCTTAATTCCCACTTCGATCCCATAGCAGGCCGGAAGTAGCACAATAAAGACTAAACATTTATTGGGATTATTTGTATGGTTTTATATAAAATTTATATACGTATATAGTTTTACTTCTAACAATGTTTAATTGTTTTTTTTCTATGTTTTTAGCAGTTCTCATTTTTATATGTAAGCCTCCTTGAGTCCCATCAGGTAGAAAGGCGGGGTATAAATATAGCAACAACAACCAGAATAATAATAATCTAAATGATAACAACTATTATTACTACTACTTTCACCTGCCCTTCACCAAAAAGATACAGGGCAGGTCACAGTAATGCAAAATACAATTTTAAAAAAAGAACAACAGTTTTAAACAGATATGTGAGGCCAGTCAAATTATTTGCCTTTTGAATGTGTGTGTGTGGGGGGGGGTGTTTCTTGCAGAAACAGTCAGTATGCGGGACCTAATTCTGAGCAGGACTTGGGAGCGGGCTCTTCACCCTCTGCCACACCCTGGAGTCACAGATCACATCTGGAGCCCCACATGTGCAATTTGCACAGAGAAAAATATCCCATTAGAGAGAAAGCTAAAACCCTGCCCCACCCACAGCCCACTGCAGGGTCCCCATCAGAATACCACACTAGACATTTCTACAAGAAAAATCCTGCACTCAGTGTAAAACCAAGTGATTAATGCCATGTGTAGTTTGGCCCCAAGACAGAAATGTCAATTCTAGGATACAGAAAAAAGCTAAATGAGGAACCAGTTTAAAAATGTGTTCCAGAGAAGGAAAATTCTACTAAATTTCTCTTATCCTGCTCCCCAGAAGTGTAAAGTTTGACTATTTAAAATAAAATAGAAAACAAAATGCAAACAGAAAATACGTTATTTCTAACAGCAGCAAAGGATCTAACTGACAGAGGTATCATTTCCCAGTTCACTCTGCTATGAGCCTCTTGAAAGAGGGAAAACCCTACCACACAGAGAGAAAGCTGGCTCTCTGCTGCTCCAAGCTGTGATATGAACAGGAATATAAAGCAATCCAGCTAGCTAGCTAACACCCTTTCCCTCCTGTCAGTAGGCCAGGGCAGATTCAGGCTAATACTTTGGCAAAGAGCCTAGAGATTTACAGTTGACACAAAACAGCAGAAAGGAAGCACTTCACTGAGACAACACAACCTCTTGGAATCTATATCGATACAAACTTGCAGGGCTGGGCTCTCCCAGGGGAACACACAACACAATAGGGTCTTATGGTACTGTGGAAGCATGTTACACAAGTCATCCTGCATAGCTTCTTCTGAGCATCATTCTTGCCCTCATATTCTAGGGTTACTGGTTCCTCCCAAGACAAGCTGCAAGGAACTTTCCAGAAAAGATCAAACTGATTTAAATCACATTTCCTATTCTGTAATCCATGTACTCTCCCCTCCATACAAAAATGCACACTGTTTGGTTGATACTATTTCAATTAAAACATCTCAATGTGCAAATAAACACGCACTTTATACTAAGAGCAAAATCCAAAACCTTTCATTCCACAGCCATCACTACAAAACTATTCCTGCTAGGAGAGAAAGGAGCTACAGTTAGATGCGTAGATTTTTGTTTAGCTCTCTGTACATATATGCAAGGCAAGATCATGCACTTGAAGACTACCTGTCTGCAATCTTCTGCACACTTCTATGGGAGTAAGACCCGCTTATTTCTGAATCGTAGTTACAGGATCAAGAGATAAAAAGTGCACAGCACTTTCACTAGAAAGTGTTGGTAGTTAATGGGCAGAACACTGTCCATGCAACAGAACTTCATCTGGAGGGCCTCAGGTTCCCCAGCCCTGGTTTATGGAGTCTAAGGAGATCTTTCTGCTTTTCCCTCTAAGGAAATTATGCTAATGGCAAATGTGAACTCATACTGAAGTGACTGTTTCTCACATTTAAGCACAATACGACAGCTGCACTGCACCAGCAAGGAAGGTCACAGAGCAAAAGTGATTTTGTCAGACTTTGGTCATCAATCCCCCTAAACAGATGTGGTGGAGTGCTTAACTCTACAGGCAAGAAGATGTATGTCGGGCGAAAAATGGGAGAAGGAAAATAGTATCCTAAAAGTGGTACTCAAGAGGTGGGGTGAGGCGGTTGCCTGGGACAGTGGATCTGCCTGCACACCCACACAAATGCCTGCCTGTCGCACACCTCTTTTTAGTCCCTTGCTCACCGCAGACAGAGTGTCTCTGTGTGTGTGTGTGTGTGTGTGTGTGTGTGTGTGTACAGCAGTGTGCATGCATCGGCATGCAGCATTTTCGGTTTTGTCTAGGGCTGTCAAATGTCCTGGGCCAGCCCTGTGGCCAGATCCAACAACCTTATCATCCTAATCTTGCAAATGTGGTGAAGATAGAAGAATGTGTATAGAAGCCCAGGACATTTTGCTGCTGGAGGTGAACGACAAGATACGCACATACAAACCCCAGTTCCATGTACAGCAGCTACCTGGGCTGACAATTGAATCTTGCCTCCATACTGGTGATGGGACAGCATCATTCAACATACTTGAAAGCAGCAGGTTAGCTTAGGGAGGGGTGTACGACAGTTCACACACAACACGCGCAGCTCTGTCCTCCAATATTTCACTATGGCTTGCTCACTGCTCCATCTGACGCCTGATGCTTCTCACTCAAATAGATTTTGCAATGCAGCAGCAGTGCCAGAATACATAGCAGGAGCAAAGCAATGCATCTACACACAAGAAACCTTCTGGAGAGCATGGCCTGGCTTGGCCGCCTCTCTTCCTACTAGCTCGATCACAGGCCTTCCCAATGGCACTTTCTGTGATGTACTGAGAGAAGTTGATGAGGCAAGACTGAAAGAGAGCCCAAGACAGCAACCATTGCTGCTTCCAGCACCCTGAATGTGGAGGATGGCCAGGAGACTCAGCCGAGAGGATTCTGAGAAGAAATGGCCAGGGAAGGCTGCTGCCATCATGCTACCTCCAGCATCTGCAACCTGAGGCAACTGCCTCAATCTGCCCATTGTTGGGGCCAGTCCTGAAGGAATGCAAACTTCTAAAGAGGACTTCTAAAGCGGATGCGAGTGAAACCCTTATTTTGAAGGAAGGATGCAGGGTTGCCACTTCTCCCACAACAATGCTTCAGGTGTAAAAGAACAAGAGGCTTCTTCAGCTCATCTTCCAACAATCTTAACACTCAACACTTTGCAAACACAGAAATTAGAGACAGCCACTGCTTGCAGGTCTCCTTTCACAAGCACGCATAAAAAGTCACTGATTCTGAATGCTGATTTCTCATATCACACTGGAATATCAAACCTTTTTAAAAATAAGATATCAGAGTCAAATGCTATCATCACACCATCATGAGTCACTTAAAGCCATCACAGCATCTAATTCCCAGTAAAATACGTCTGTATGTCTAAGCAGGGGTTAATCTTGCCAATCCATGATGTGGCAGATCAGAGCAATCTGTCTGTGGACTGCCAAATCCTTAGGGAATTCGAAATGTAACAGTTTTGTGAGACTGATACCTCAAGCTAATGATGGAAGAAGAACCTCCACGATCCAGAGAAATGGCGTATTCTTTAAACCAGTCATCCCAGCACAGGTGCTGCAAACCTCAACTACAGCCACTCAACTGGAAAATTGCTTGTGAATGGAAGGTGAGATCAAGTGGCTGTGCATATACATTTTGCAGAATAAGTAGCCTTGCCATTTTAAGTGTTCTCCGCAGATGAACAAACCAGTTTTCCAATGAAAAAGATAAAGCAGCAGTACAGGCATCACCCACAACAGAAATACAATATTGCTAAAGCTACAAACAAATGGTGATTATGAAGGATATTTCACAGGCTATTTCAAAAGGGCACACAAAGCCAGCCAGACTTGACCCAGGAAAACTAGCTTTGAATCTTCACTGTACTATGAACTCATAGACCCTCTCTTCAGTCTCAGTTCCCAAATGCAAAAGTACCAATAATTCTGCTCTACCTCTCAGCAAGGAGATAATTGCTAAAAATGATAAACTAATTTGTCTAATTATATTTTGATCCATTGTACATTTACAGAAGTCCCAGTAATCAAATGGGACTTTATTCATTAAATTCAAATGATTCAATAACACCCATCATACCAAAATTCTAGGCAGTATTTGCAGCATAAAAAACACAATTAAACAGCAGATAAAATTTAAAAGAGACTACAACTTGCACAATTAAGTCAATAAAATCTATTAAAACATCTGAGTATTTATTTATTTTTAATTAGGGAGTGCTTTGCATTTAAATACTAGCCTGGTAGCCAGAGGTGAGGTAAGAAGGAACTGGATGCAGGAATATGCATGGAATTGCTTGCAGATGGGTGTGCAGGCTGGTGGAGGAGGCATAAAGTGCTCTGTCTCTCCCTCCTGTGTACCTAGCACAAAAGTGTAGTGGGTTACTGCAGGAGGGACAGCACTATCTCCATCCCCTTTGCCAGTCTGCAGCACGGTGGTAATGTTTTTTAAAAAAAGGTTTTACAGACTAGCAACTTTTGTGGGTTTATTTACAAGTGTGGCTGCCAAAATGATAGCAGTGCTGGTGCCAGGTGATCATCTTTGAAGAGTGCATTCCATAACTAGGTTGTCACTGCCAAGAAAGCCCTATCCTTTATACATGGTATTTGCACCTCAGGTTAAGTACTTAATTCGTTCTGGAGGTCCGTTCTTAACCTGAAACTGTTCTTAACCTGAAGCACCACTTTAGCTAATGGGGCCTCCTGCTGCTGCCGTGCTGCCGGAGCCCGATTTCTGTTCTCATCCTGTAGCAAAGTTCTTAACCTGAAGCACTATTTCTGGGTTAGCGGAGTCTGTAACCTGAAGTGTATGTAACCTCAAGCATATGTAACCTGAGGTACCACTGTAATGGGTCAAAAAGCGAAAAAATCTGACTTTCCAAGCCAATCCAGTGCCAACAAAACAGGGAGTTCCCTCCATCTCCCCAATATTTCTTTTAACTGACAAGTGTACATATGAAAAGAAAGAAAAAATATTTCTGCCTTTTTTGAAAGGACAGAAAACTTTCACATCTTTTCCTGTAAAAAGCTCCCAAAGCCAGGAAAAACTTTGGTACTTCCTCTGTTATTTGAAAGCTCCACACAGCAAAACAACATATCTTTCCTACCACCACAGTACAGTATTAATAGTTGCAGTTGCTTGCATTTGTCTGCTCTTCAAATTCATAACTGCAACCTAGTATTCAGGTTCACAGATACCCCCTCAGCAGGCTGAAGAATCTGACAACTGAATAAAAGTCCTGTCACTTTTGACCCCTCAACCAGGCTGTTGCGGCATTATTCAAAACTCCTGATCCAACATTTTCCCTTTGTTTCTCTATTAGGAAAAGAACCATTGTCATTCTCTCCTAAATATAATAAAAGGTCACAGGACACCATTACTCCATTTCCTGGTTTTGCTGTGAAACTGCTTCAAAACAGTGCGGGGGGGGGGGGGGAATCCACTGTTTAGACACTTTGACTCTCCTCCAACCCAAACCATTTGAGTTTGCACAGATGTTAGAGCAAAGAGTGTTGGCTTCACCTTCACTCAGAAAGCTGTCACCTGCCTCCATTTAATCCAGAGTGAGAAATCTTCCTCAGAGGACACCAGCATTTGTATTTCAGAAAGGATTCTGGAGAATCTGAAAATCCCCACTTTAAACATTTGTTCAGTAGACCATATGGCAATCTTGAACCACAAGAATAATAGCATATATGGCACCCTAAAATGCTATAGTACTGGGGTTCAATATCAGGGTAGACTTGGGATACATTTTCCATTTTGGTAACCCCAGTAAGAAGAATTAGCAAAATATTCCTAGATGCACAAGCAAAATTCCAAGTTCCCAACTATACTGGAAGGACAGAAGGCATTCCTGGAGAAATCAGTCAACTTTTTCCACCACCAACCTGCACTGACAGCAGAGCTCACTACTATCTTTGGGAGAGATGTGCATGGGTGTAAGACCAGCATGGTACGCATGTGAACTGTCAGGGCTCAAACACCACAAGCACATACAAATTCCCAAATTAGCAAGGCATATGTGTGCCCTGATTATTTAAGATAGTCAAAAGACTCATAGCAAAACATTTTCCTTTATAACACCCTATTTGGCTGCCTGAACTGGTAATACTTCAAAACTGAGCAATTACAATTAAGCTAATATAATAACTTATGAAGAAGGATCACAGTGTTTCTCACAGTGCCCAAAAAGAAGCCCACACAACACGACGGCAGTAGCCTTTTCTGGCCATTATTCTCCAGCAATTTATATTCAAAGTCACAGGTTTTCCAGTCCTGGAGATATTAAACAACCATAATGACAAGTGGCCATTGCTACTCTTATCTTCCATTTATTTGTCGAATCCACTCAGAAAGCATCCAGGCTGGTAACCTTCACCACATCTTGTGACAGTAAATTCCATCGTTTATGTGCTGTGCAAATTAGAACTTCCTTTCGGTACTATCATTAACAAGTACTGTTATTATGTATAAAACACCAGTTACCAGTGGCGTAGCGTGGGTTGTCAGCACCCGGGGCAAGGCAAGTAATTTGCACCCCCTAACCCGTGGATTTGCGCCCCCTAACCCGTGGGTCTGCGCCCCCTAACCCGTGGATCTGCGCCCCCTAACCCTAACCCCCAGATGTTGCGCCCGGTGCGCCCGGCCCCCCCTGCACCCCCCACGCTACGCCACTGCCAGTTACGCGCCCTATTACACAGATTATTTAAGAGCAGCAAGGCAAACCAGCTTACAAAGGCATCCCAAGTATCTGCCAAGCAGCCACCAGCATTTTATCTGGGCATGTTTACGAACCCTGAAAATCGCTATCACTCTCTTTCTCTCTCTGAAACCCCGGCTTGCAGGGAAGGCACTCTGCACACGCTCAGGCGCCCTCCATTTCTTCCTTCCCATGCCTCCTTAACACTCACGAGAGATTCCGGTTGTGAGGAAGGGTTCAGCTTAAGCCCTGCCAAACAAACCAGACCCCCACCGAGAAGAAAACGCCTCTCTGTTTCCTGAGTGTCTAGTCCTCACGGCCTCGCCCCACGGGGGGGGGGGGGGGAGATCCCTTGGGACCGGGAGGGGTGCCAGCCCCAATCTCTCCTCTCATCCTCCCGAGGCCTCGGTGTCCCAGAGGGCTGATAGGGAGGCAGGCAGCAGCGCCCAAAGCGGCTCTCCAAGGGGGCAATAACCCGGAGGGCGCCTCGCCAACCAGCTCCGAGCCAAGGCAGGCGATACCTCCAAGTGGCCCCCAGGCAGACAGCCCCCCACGTCTCTCACTCACCAGCTCCCATGGCGGCAGCGGAGGCACCCGCGCTCCCCACCGGCCAACTGCACTCCGGGCTCTTCGGCTCGCTCGCAACTTTGCAAGCAGCCACCAGACGCGCTCTCCGGAGCTGGCACATTTGGCCAAGCCTCCATTGGCTAGCGCCTGCGTCGCTCCGACCTCAAGCCCCGCCCCCGCCTCGCCTTATATGGACTCCCGCTTACTCGGCTTCTCTCTCCCCCCTCCCACCCCGCGCTACACGTGGGCGCCGCTGGCCCCGCAGCGCTGCCGAGGTGGAGGCTCGGGTCATTCTGGCGCGCTGCGCCCCTTTTTGCAACGCCGCGCCCGCCCTCGTCTCCCCCGGGGATGGTGAATAAGGATGAGTCTCAGGCAGCAGAAAGGCGAGCAGCCCCGTCGCGGGTAGGAAACGTCTGAAGCTTTACAGGCTTCTTGGCAGCGGGATGTCCGAGCCGATCGAGCTTCCTTGACAGGCTTCACACAGTCCACATTCAACACGTGCACAGCGCAGTTTCTATGCATCATGGAATGGGAGTGCTGGTGCTACAAGAGTCTTAAGAAAAACACTCGAAGGCTCAAAGTTATGATGAACCTTTTTCATCCATGAGGTGGCAGATAAAGCATTTTTTAAAACCCTCAAGCTGTATTCCAGTCTTGTTTTAAAAAACAGCTACTAGGCTTTTCAACCACTGCCATGATAACTCATGAAAAAATATATGAACCCTACAGATAATTATGATGAATGAATGAATGAATGAATCGATTCATTATACTCACAGACCAGAAATATGGACATAAAAAGCAACCGAGAACATGCAAATCTATATAGGTTAAATTTGTACTCTGTTAAGTTAAGCACAATAAATAATCTGGATATAAAACAATTAAAATATGTACATTATGATGGCTCCCTAGAACATCTTGCTCAGGATTCACTCAAGCAATGTCTGCACTTCCAGGAAGAAATTTTTTGTTTGTTGCCAAAGCTGAAATTATCTGAGCAACGCTTCCACTGACACCACCTGAAATCTTGTTCCACACACCCACGAGCAAAATGCCCTGCAGACTCACCCACTGCACACTCATCCTCAGGTGCTGTAGTGGCACTATGCCCACCGACAGGCACCAGCCAGTTAGGCTCACGTGACCCACCCTGGGATGTGTAGCTGTGAGATAGGTAGGCTCTGCTAGGCTTAGCAAATACCTTTCCATGCTCCCTCTTATTCCTATGGGAGAATCCATCAGACAGGATAGAGGGCTCAGGCAAGGCAGAGAGGCCCATTTCACCCAGTGCTCATGTCAGCAAATGGGAAAACCAATTAGAAGCAAATGGCAAATGGCAGCAAGCCGTTGTAATAAGACACAGTTATTGTTTAAAGTAGTGGCTCCCAATTAGGGGTCCAAGGAACACACCCAGGGGGTCCGTGGCACCATCCCCTAACAGGGGCTCACTTATCTTGTTAACTGCACCATGAAAGCTTTCCACAGATCATCCAGCCTCTGGTGATAACCAGTGCCTGCTTGCTGGCAGGGTGAAAACTTGGTGAAAGAGTTGCTAGATGGCAAGTGAACTGAGATTGGGCACAGTTTTTCAGCTCTTGTGACTGGAGGGGAATGGGGGGAAAGAGTGCAAACAGCTCACGTGCTTATTTTAAAAAATGTAAGGGGTTCCTTCCCCTTGCTCTCTACTTTTTAACTGAAAATAACTTCCAATTGCTTTCAACGGCTATCAAGTTTTGAGGGCCCTCCCACTGCTTGTAGGTGGGGTTTTCAGTGAATCTTGCCTTATGAATTTGGGATTCATGACTCATCTTGGAAGTCCAACACAGGAATTAGCTTAGCAAATTGCCACTATGATTAGCACAACAGCTCACCCTCTGATGATGTAGTTTAGTGCTAGGGCTGGGCGATGCAGTGGTACCTCGGGTTAAGAACTTAATTCGTTCTGGAGGTCTGTTCTTAACCTGAAACTGTTCTTAACCTGAAGCACCACTTTAGCTAATGGGACCTCCTGCTGCCGCTGCTCCGCCACCATGTAATTTCTGTTCTTATCCTGAAGCAAAGTTCTTAACCTGAGATAATATTTCTGGGTTAGCGGAGTCTGTAACCTGAAGCGTATGTAACCTAAAGCGTATGTAACCTGAGGTACCACCATACTTTCTTTTCAACACCATGATATATCAGCCGCTAAATACCAGTTTTCTTGTTTTTTGTGGGAAGCTATGTGGCTACATTTGGGGGTGGAAGGAAACAGATGTACGGCAGAATCCTAATAAATTAAAAAGTTGGTTGTTCCTATTGGGTAATCAGCAAGAATAAAAACCTCACTCCAAATATGTACGGTACCATATTAAACCAATTAATCTCTTTAAGCCAGGGATGAAACTTGGGCACAGGAGGACTAAATAAATATATTATTATTATTATTATTATTATTATTATTATTATTATTATTATTATTTCTACTATTACCAACATTACAAAATTCCAGCTGTTTTCTACTCAGTCTTCACCAATACTTTATCAAGCCCTGACCAAGCCTTCACCTATGTCTTGAAGGTGCAAGATCCCTCAGCGGAACCATATGCTACTAAGTTTTGCATCTCAGATTACAAGGAATAGCATGTTTGAATACTATTGAAATCCCCAGAGTGGCTGGGGAAACCCAGCCAAATGGGTGGGGTATGAATAATAAATTATAGTTATTATTATACTCTCATATAAAAAGCCTGCTGCATACAGAACACTTGCAAGTTAGGGGCACAATTGCTTTTCATTTATTCAGTTGTAGTGGAGCAATGGAGACAAGTTTTTCCTGCTGTCTGGGGATAGGCAATTTGTGGTAATATCACAAATTTTATGGTCTGTTTTTTAGAGTATACTAAAATCCTTTGCTTATTAGGGGCTACCTCACATTTTCTTCAAAAAATTGCTTTGCACAGGTAACTTACCATAGAGTTATCTAAATTTTCAAAAGTAGGGAGTCTGTGGCTTGCCTTTTGAAAAATAGGGTGTCCTCAGTAATTAGCTAATTGGGAACCATTGGTTTAGAGCAATGGTGTGAGGTGTCACTGTGTAATGCAAAACACATGACTAGCTAGCAGGGTTCTCTGGAGCCATGGGCTAGTCTCAAACATTGTTTTGCAAAAGCATGACTCACAAAGGCTGGCCTCTTGAGGCCACTCCAGCATCAGAAGAGGTCTATTACCCTTCCTGACCTGACTAAATTTGAGGAAGAAAAGTGGGTTACACTTTAGAAACTATTTGGGGGTGTTGCTTGTTTGTGTGGCATGAGTTTTCTTAGGCAACAGCCTATGTCGTCAGACTCCTCTTTTATCAGACAAATTAGGTTTTCACCTACGGGGGGGGGGGGACCAACCCAAAATAAACTATGATATATTCTGTGGTTTCGGACTTCTTGCTTCTACAGCCTAAGTGCAGATGTTCTGCCAGCATTGTGATTTCTACAGCAGTTTTGGTTTCTTTTCATTAAGCTGGGAGGCGGCCTGCTAATTTGTCACTATCCAAACAGTGAAGTGTGAATTGGATGTGTGACTGAGACTTGAAGTGGTTGTGGCGGTGGTGATTTGTTTGATTTCTCACCTGCCCTTCACCATAAGGACCCAGGGTGAGTCACCACCATTTCAAAATACAACACTAAAATCAATTAAAACAAATTACAGTCAACTTGACTAGTGCCAGTACTGCAACCTCCTAGTTTTGGTGCCACTCTGGGTCCCAGGGTTCCAACTCCCAATAGAACATAAAGCAGCGCTGTTTGTAAAAAAATGAAGGGGGAATCAAGTCCTTAGTACTGTATGTCATATTGCATATCTGGGGAGCTGCATATGGTGGGTCCCTAGTTGTGGATCTCTGCTGTCTTCAAGAACTTGTAGGGCCACCAGGGGACGATTTTGAAGCCTCTGCCTTTGATCTCCTTAGTAGTAGAATTGGGCTTTGGTTTGGGAGGCCCAAACAGGATTTTGTTTAATTATACAGGGCGGCTTATTATGACTATGCTTCAAAAACAAAAGCTAAATGCTGCTGGCCAGAAGGTTGGACACTTATCTTTTCAAGCTTACAAACTTCTGAGGTCTTCCTGTTTTGCCACTCATTAGCACTAATCACCCAAAAATATGTGGAATAGTCTTGAATTTTGGCCCCTCTTTTTAAAAATGTATTTTTATTAAAGATTTCCTGGTTTACAAAAGTATGTGCAATGTCTCTTTTTTCAAGTTACATTTTCTACAGATCAGTTTCATTTGTTGAGATATTGGTGTTAATTTTGGCCCCTTTTGAGCCCTCAGTACCATCCAACCTTCTGAGCAAAGAAATGAATCCAAGTCTTCTGTGTGAGTTACTGCAGCAGCAGTCAGCAGGTGGCAATGTGTAACTATGAAATATCAGCCAGTAAGGTAGAGGATAGCTGCAACAGCAACAAAATCTTTCATGGATTAGATCAGTGGCATGATGAATATATGTGTGTGCAGACACACATGTATGCACGCCCAGGTATAGAGAAAATTCGAAACTGCAAAGCAAAATAGCCATGAATTGAAAGAGGCAGAATCTGTGCTATGTGTGTACTCCAAGGATTTCACTGCCATTTGGCCTCACATCCTGTTTGTGTTTTCTGAATTTCCCCCTCCCCATTTTATCCTCACTATAACCCTGTGAGGTAGGCTAGGCTGAAAGGCAGTGACTGGCTCAAGGTCACTCAGGGAGCTTTGTAGCTGAGCAGGGATTTGAACCCTGGTCTCCCAGATTCCAGACAGACACTTGAATCATACCACCACACTGGTCCTCACCTATTTCCCATGTCAATTCAGAAACCTAAGATGACTATAAATTATATAACTGATGTTTCAAGTTTCCCTCCCATTTTCCTTCAACTTTTATATTATGAGAGCAACTTTCTATTATGAGAACTCTGAATATAGACAAAGGAATCTGGAGCAACAGGTACTTTGTGTGGTGATGACAGTTCAGAGAGACGAGAGCAGCTGTCAGAAATGATTTTACAATCTGATCACAGCTGAAACATACCATGGGCTTTTCTGCACATTCACAATTAGTTTTACCAGTTCAAAAAAGCACTTTGTTACACATTTCCACTCAAGGTTACAGACTGCTTGGTACCTGGGAAAATGTAATACAGTGGTACCTCAGGTTAAGTACTTAATTCGTTCCAGAGGTCTGTTATTAACCTGAAACTGTTCTTAACCTGAAGCACCACTTCAGCTAATGGGGCCTCCTGCTGCTGCCGTGCTGCTGGAGCACGATTTCTGTTCTCATCCCGAAGCAAAGTTCTTAACCTGAGGTACTATTTCTGGGTTAGCGGAGTCTGTAACCTGAAGCGTATGTAACCTGAGGTACCACTGTACAGTACTTTGTGTGTTCCCTAGTAATACTGAGCTCAGGTGGTTGAGTGCCAAGAGGACAGCAGCCAAAATGGAGGCCCTGTGAAACACCATGCTCAGGTGTGCAGAAGTACAAAACAGAAATATGTTATTATTATTTGCATTTATCTCTCACCTTTTCCTCTATGAAGCTCAAGGTAGCGTACATGGTTCTTCCCATCCTCATTCAAGCCTCACAACAACCCTATGAGGTAGGTTAGGCTCAGAGGCAGTGATTGGCCCAAGGTCACCCAGCAAGCTTCATGCCTGGAATCCTGCTCTCCCAGATCCTAGTCGGACACTCTAACCACTATGCCATGCTATTTTTGTACTGTTGTCATTTTCTCTTCTGTTTAGTTTCAGTTCAATGAATTTGTCCTGTTCTATGCAACGCTGCTTAGTTTAAACTGTTGAAGTACCGTAGGTTATAGATTATTTGTATTGTTTTACACAACGTTGTATGGATTGCTTTTCTGTACTTATCAATATGATGATTATAATTGTTTCTAACGTCTTGAATTGTTATACTGTACATTTGACATTGTGAGGCACTCTGAGCGCAATCTTATGGGGAAGTGGCATACAAATAAATAAACAGATGAGGATAATGAAAAGTGCAAAACATTTAAAAACAAAAAACAAAATAGCTTGGTGAGGACAGAGGCTGCTCAGAGGCTGGGGCGGCCCACCCCATTTTGGCACATGAGGTGAAACAGAAATTGTTCTTCCTCCCACTGTGTCCCCACCCTGATGTCTGCTACCACCATACCCTGGCTGCCACCAAACCTGGCGGGAGTCGGGGCACTCCTCTAGCCTTGCCACTCAGCTTCTCCCCGATGGCACACTATAATGCCCCCCTCATAGCAGTGGAAGCAGTGTGGCAGGCAGAACACCACCTCTTACATTTCCACTGCCTGAGGCAGATGCTTCACCCTGCCTTGTGGATGGGCTGCCTCTGTCCAGAAGCCACATAATATTGAGTGTCAGCTGGGAGGGGAAAGGGAAAATCTGGTGGGGTAGAGTGAAACAGAAACTGGCCTGCTTAAGCCTCTGCTACAAGAGTAGAAAAAATGCAGTGTGTCTCTCCATGGTGGAGCTGAGCTACAAATCACACACCAGATAACTAATCTGATGAGCAGGGAGGAAAATATTTGCATCCTCATCAGGGTGCTGGGCCAGGCTAAGAACTTTAAACCTCTCTTCCCAGCTCAGTAACACAACAGGGATGCAAATCTCTACTCAATCACCTATCTGCTGAGATCCACCCAGCTGATCTGCAGGGATCAGCTGATGATCCTGAAATTATTTAATAAGCATTCTGCCCCAGGAAGGAAGTCAGAGGTTGGTGGAACATGTAAGCATATCTGCTGCACTATACAAAGTACAGGGTGCTCTGTAGTCCAGTTGGAGTATGAGACACCTGTGGATTTTTACTTCATCAGAGGCATCAAAGTTAAGGCCCTTATCAAGCCTCTGGGGGTCCCTCATACAGACCAGAGTGTGCCTGTTGCACTACAAAATCCAGTCATTTTCTTTGTGGACATGGCCTCCTTTTGCCCTTTAAATGGCTTGTGACAGTGAGACAATGACTTGTTTAATGTGCCTGCAGTGTTGCCTGCCTCCGTCCTTGTCAAGGGGCTGTGTGGATCACTTTAACCCTATGTTCCTACTTTTCTTTTAAGAAAGCACTGAAATAAAAGACAACAGTTCACACCAGGAAACAGGGGCTCCTGGATTCCTTTTCACATAAATATCTTTGTGGTATTCATGGCAAGAGATACCCAGGATGCAGGGCAAACTGCACCTTGCTCGCAGAATGAAGGAGCGCAAAGAGTTTAGTAAACACACTGCACATAATTTCTTTTAGACTGTATGTAATCTGAAACAACAGTGTTGGAGCCAATAATCCCTCACTCTCCAACCTCTACAGTTGCCTGGCGTTGAATGGCACTGCTGATTTCATTACTCAAGCCTGCTATATGGTTCTATTCAGTACTTTTCAGCCCTTCGGCTATAAGATCGAGCTCATAGCACCATGTCTCATAGCGGTAGGCCATGCGGATCTGAGCCACGTTGGTCTTGTGGATGTCATTGCCCTGAGGCCCCTCTTCTTGGTAATTCTTTCCCAGAATATGGAGCTTTTCCTGTGGAAATGATACAGTAAATGAGAGCCACCCCCTCACTCAGACTCCTATTCCCATCACCTTTTCCATAAAAAGAAAGCCCTATTGCTTCCATTGCTTTCTTGTACCCTCTTTTGTTTGCTCAACCCTTGTTATATTCCCAGCCACTAAGCCCTGAGGCGGTGATCTACTTCCACACAGCCACAGGGTACATGCTGTGGAATAGCCACACTTACTTCACTCAGTTTTGACAAAGCATCTGTAAGATAAAACATCAATCTGTCATGTTCCACTGCTTCACTTTTTTCCTCTCCCCAGAGTCAGAAAATTCAGTGAAAAATCTCCACAGTCTTCCCAGGTGTAGATGGCCTAGATATTTTACAGAATTCGAACTAGCCATTTCCATCTCTAGGAGTTGGCTATATTACTTCAATGCTTCCTTTTCCAAATGGCATGGTCTTTCTTTTTTTTTCCTTTCCCCCACCCCCTAGATTGCAGTGGGGAGACCATTGCAGTGAGGAACCATAATAATAGATGCAGTGAGTAGGCAGTATTTAGCACTATTCCCACCCCACCCCCCAAAATTTCCAAATGAACCTCCCTTCCCAAAATGGCAGCTGAGGAAAGTAGTACTGATCATTTGGCTACAGATTGTTAGAAGTCTAGAACCAGAATTGTTATTCCACTTGGAGCTGAAAGCAGAACAGCAGTGATTTGGTGCTGCTAAATCACCCATATCAGGGAGCACTCTATACCCCTTTGAGATTTCCATTGAACACCATACCTCATGAGACAAACCAGATTGCAGAACACTGTAGCGTGCAATCTCACACATGTCACAAGTGCTGAGCTTGAAGACCTGGGCAGCAATGGCATATTCTTCCATGAGAGGCTCCTGGGGAATAAAAAGTGAAATACAAAGTGTAGCCATTGCAAAGGTTATCGCAGAAGCTGCAATGTATCCCCCTGGACGCTAGCAGCCCTCACACTTGTGAGAGCAAACAGCAGTCCTAGGAAAGGATCCAGCTGCCTACCTTGGTGTAGTGGAACTGCATAGGGTCATCCGTGGATAGAGACACCATTAAGCCCTTCTGGTGGAAATCAAGAAGTGGGTTCTTGGCATATTCTAGGAAGAGGCTGTTGTTGCTGAGTGGGGACATGGCAATGGGGATTTGGGCCAGATAGTACAGATACTGCAGCACAGGACTCTGCAAAGAGACATGGCAAGGATAGATCAAGTCAAAGTAGGCAGCAGGACCTCTATTCCCTCCTGACAAACATCATGAGAATGGGCTTCCAGGTTCTTTCTAAATGGGAGTCATTTTGTCTCTGTGCTCTAGATGCCGTGCAGAATTGCTCGCACTGTTCCTTAGTTACTTCTCAGCACCACGTGCCAAGTACAAAATCCTGGCTTTCCCAGTTATGGGCCCACCAAACATCCATGGCAGGATCTTAACACCTAGGAGACATCAGCAGCTCATGGAGGAGTCACAAGGCTCCCTTGAAAAAGGATGCTCTGAGAATGGGCTGGATCGAGTTCTGACAGGTCACAAGGCTCCCTTGAAATGGGATGCTCCAAGAATGAGCTGGATGGATCAGTGATAACTCTGCTGGTGTAACATGAGCATGAAAGGACACCTGGGGATCTTCACTCCACAGCCCAGCACATCTTGCAACTCACCTTCTTGAGGTTCAGACCATGGGAAATATTATCTGCAGTCATGAAGGCAGCCAGCAGGTGGGTGATAGCACCAGCTTCTCCACAGTGAGGACGAAACAGAAAAGTGTTCATTCCGCGTTCCCTGAGGGTGGCAAGACAGCCTTTATGCAAAACCCAGATCACTGGACACATCTAGCATTATTTAGGAAGCAACCATCAGATGGCCCCAGACAACTTCCTACTTGAAGGGACCAAACATGCTGGTGTAATGCTATGATTAGCAAGCAGCAGGGACTTCACTTTTGTGCTTTGCATTGGTGAATGATAAAAATCCATGTTAACATGCAGATGAGTGTACTGTAACTTCTCTGCTCCACAGCCACACAAATCCAGTTGCTTTTCTGCCCACAAAGTTAATACATATTTGAAACTCATGCAGGGTGGGGGGATAAATTGGAGGTGCAGTTTGATTGAGAGAAGCAGCAAGAACAGAAAGGATTAAGTGATCCTTCACTGCTTCTCTGTATTAAATGGATCTTTCTTAAAACATTTTGCTCTTCTTTATAAAAACACCTGTCTTGTTTCATCGCAGTTGCCTGCAGATAATATTTAGTTAGGTCCCAGAGTCTCATTAGTTCTTTTAATAGAAGGCTTAGGCAATATTATTATGGTGTATAAAACCCATTCTCAAACTAGCAAAGGAAAATATATATAAATATCTGAGAGATTATTTCAGCAGTCCTGGTCTTATTATATGAAGTCATTACTTTTGCCAACACTAGATTGGATCCTTACTTAGTCCTCAGTTCACATAAAGGAGGAGAGGCTTTCACTAACTCTCCCTTTCATCTTGAGCTCCCTACTGCACCATTCCTAAGGGCCCCCCAATCCCCAGGAGCAGATTTTGGGGGAATGCAGGAGGCTGCAGAGGGAGAGAAGAGGTGGCAAACCTCTTTTATGCAGATGGGAATTCTGTTTCATTTACAGAAGGCAGGTTAGAATCCAAGCATTTAAGTCTAGCAGAACCTGGAACTGTGCCTCTTAGGGCTTTGGATCAATGAAGGCGAAGGATTGATGCCGTCAAGCTCTTGAGATGCAATATGCTTTAGTCAGGGTTAGTGGGTGGTCTTATCAGAACCAGCAGAACTAGGAGTGTTACTCCTGCTAAAGCAGTGTTTCCTCAAACTTGTTGTTGTACTATAACACCCATCATCCCTGACTAGCAGGACCAGTAGTTAAGGATGAAGGGAGCTGTAGTCCAACAACAGCTGGGGACCCAAGTTTGAGAAACACTGTACTAAATGTTGGTGCAGGTTATTTGTAATCAAAGCCTTTCACCTGGCAATAATCCTTCTGCCCAGGCTGGGACTCACCGTCGGAGATGATTGAGGACCATGATGTTGGCATACATGTAGTACACATAGTATGTATAGGAGGGGTTCTTCTCATGGGACCACTCCTCCGGCTTGGGGCTCTTGGTGCTGAACATGTGTCCACTGTGCTTGGACTCATCATCCACACTGTCAAAACCAGTAATCTGCAAATCGTACAATTGGTTCTGAGGAAGGGACCAACTCCAAAAGCAAGTCCACCTTCACCAAATAACATGAAGCCGATAGCCTCTAATTCCCATTACCCAACAGTCACCCTCTGCTGCAGGGGGATAGAGTGGCCACCTCTGTCCAAGGTGCTACCTTGTTGAAGCTGGAAGACTGGAATCCAATAATGGTTACAGGTAGGTGTTGTCATTTCTTATGTAGTATCTACTAGGCGTCACCTTCAGTGAGGTGGACCCTTGGCCAGATCTGGTTGACAATATGCTGACTTAGATACACCCTCAGGTTTCTGGTGCTGTATTGGCCACTCTCTCTGTCACCCTACTGTCACTGCACTAGGATTAGGCCCAGGGTGCCTCTGGGCAATAGTACTCACATGGCGCAGAAACACACTCAGCTCCTTGTTGTCCTGTGGGTTGATTGTCGCCTGAAATATTGGCACAAAAATGTTCTCCAGCATCTTCCCAAAGTGTGGCAAAAAGTTCTTTGACCTGAACACATCACTGAGAGGAGACAGAAACACTTCTGCTCATTTCCATATCACTTGCATGGGATGTTTGAGAGAAAGGAAAATGTAAGCGGGCTGCAAATGGCAGAAGCAACTGAGATGAAGCAAGTGAACTCAGTCCTGAAGCACATACTTTGTCCCAGCTGTGTCCCAGCTTCCTACTCATTTTGCTTTGCCCCATAGAACCCAGAGGAAACCAAAGAAAATCCAGATAGTGTCATGGCCCTGGCCTTGAACTCAATCAGAGTCAGAGGAAGAAGAGCCAGCCAAACTCAGGGCTATGATACTACCAGGTAAGGAACTGAGCCAGGCTCCTGCTACTGAACCTGAGACTAGTGGTCATAAGTCTGCAGACTTGAACCAGAATCCTTGTAGATGGCTTCCCCTGAGTCCAGTCCCCTTGAAGGATCCCATATGCTCCCGCTCCACTGCACCTGCCCAAGACCATAGGCAACACACTAGGAAACAGGCATGGAAAGGAAGAGAAACCTTCACTTTCAAGCCAGGAGATAGGTGAGAGAGGTGAAGTACTGAGGGGGTAGGCTGCATGGAGGGGCCCATAATTAGTGAAATAGGAGGAATCTGGGTTAATCAGATCTATACATGGAATTTGGCAATTCTGACCTGATCAAACGTTGCCCCCACCAGTACTTACTAGATTCTGGGCACTTGGATCATCCACTTCATATTGGGTGAATAAACACGGTGTGCGTTGAACCAGCTGGCTAATTTTGGCCACTCTTCCGGTGAACGCCCATAGATGGAGAGCCGTGGCTCTGCGTACTGGTACTTGGCATCCTCCAGGTCAGAGCCAACCTCCTGCGAAATAAAAAGGGAAAGGGATTACCTGATCTGTTTCCAGGAACTGGCCTTATCCTCAGTCTACCAGCTGCACAGACACAAACCCTTGCATACCATAGTCTCTAACCTTGATGATGGTGGCAAAGTATTCACCATTGATGGCATTTTCAGACTTGAGGTAGAGATCACGCAGCTCACTGGCACCCACCGGGTTATACTTGGCGTTGAACTTGTCAAAGCGCTGGAAGGTCTGCCGGCCCTGTGACATGGAGGAGGAGGAGGAGGAGTCATTGGCTAGATGCACAGAGCAAAGAATACTTGTAGGAGGTAGAGATGGCGGGGCAGCAACAGCTGGGGGGGAGAGTAATTAGCCACAGCCAGTCATATGACAGAGACCATGGGGAAGGGTGGGAGATCTTCTGTACTGGAAAGGAAAAGCAGGACTCACTGCGTGGACGTCAAGGGAATCCACAGTCAGGTCATAAGGGTGAAGGTTGAGCTGCTCAAACAGCTGCTTGAGCGTCAAGGTCTTGTCCTTGGATTTGTACACAACCCTTTCAGAATTTTCCCGGTAAGACTTCTTAATGAATCGCAGCAAGTGCTTCTGGTTCATGCAAGCTGCAGCATGGATGTGCGTGTCGATCTGTTAAGAGAAGAGAAAAGTCAGCCTAGGAGGTGATGGTAACTGCAGGTGCCTCCCTTCCACAGAACCCACCACAGCAATGATATTGGAGGAGGCACTGATGAGGTACATCATTGTACCTTAAGGCCAGGGTACCTAACCCACAACTTGCAGGTCTCATTCATCCCCCACAACCCTCTCCCATTTGCCTTTAAAAAATTATAGTTAAATGCTGTATTTTGTTTTATTTTATTTACTGCCCCTATTGGCCTTCCACTGTGATACCAGACTTTTTTGTAGCTCTTAATGAACTCCCACTAGTTTTGCAGGGGAGGCCAGAATGTGATATTATGATAATATTACGGTGCCACATATGTAGGGGTTTTTTTGTGGCCATCCAAGGCCCCCCAAATCTTGTAAATTAAAATAATAATATTTAAAAATATGTTTACTGACTGCCTCTCCTCTGGCAGCACTGGGTCCAAAAGGTTTTGTTAATCCCCCAAACCCCCAAATCCATCCATTACGAATAAACATTTTTTTAAAAAAACATTTTTAAATTAAAAAAGATACTGACCATTTTTGCTTATTACTATTATTATTATTATTATTATTATTATTATTATTATTAGAATTTATATACCGCCCTATACCCAGAGGTCTCAGGGCAGTTCACATAATCAAATAAATATCCTTTGCTGTATTTTTTATGATCCCGCAAAATTTGCCCTTTAAAAAATATTGGCCACACCCACACCTACACTTTGGCCACACCCACTTTGCTCTGCAGCCCCAGAGGGTGACAAAAATCAGCCACTCCTGCTTGAGGAGGCAACACCTTGGACAGATCCCTCACCTTACGGCAATTATAGAAGTCCCGGTGGGGGTTGTTCTTCAGCTCCTTCAGCTCTTCCATCTCATTCAGCATCTCATGCACACTGAACTTGGAGGAGAGGAACCGAAGGCGTCGGTGTGTGTAGGTTTTGCTGCAACAGTCAAAGGAAAGAGCATCGTCTCAAATAAGCCACTCACAGAATAAGTGACCGAGCCCAGGTTCACCAGCTTGCCAACGCAACCAACATTTGCCAGCCAGAAGTAACCCTGCTGCTGTCACACGACAGCTTGATAAAGGTCACATTCCAGAGCAAGTGACCCGAGACAGCAGAAGTCATTGCAACAGGGATATATGTGCGCTGCCTTGGGGTGGCTCGACTTTTGCCCTTTTCCTATTCAGGGCAAACCCAGGACAGCAGCAGCCACCTTAGGCAGCAAACCCTGGGCTTCAATAAAAGGAAGCACATTGGTTGTTAGCTCACTGTTACATTTTTCATTGCAGGCTGGGCGCCCTTTGTATTTTCTGCCTGAGGCTTCAAAAATCTCTTGGGCTGGCCCTACTTATGTGCGATGGGGCCATACCTCTAAGACACTTACACAGGTCCCTGAGCTATAAGAGCCAGGAGGAAGTTCATGTCATCAATGAAGGCATCCAGGTTAGGGTAGGGCAGGTCCTTGGGCTCACCCCTGGCGGCAGCAGCTTTGTCAGCGTAGATGTATACCACACCTTCTTTCATTTCCACATGGTAGCCCAGATTCTCGGGCAAGTTGCCAGACTGGAAGGGATCTTCGTCTTTCTTCACAGGGGGAGATAACACTAAAATCAAGAGGAAAGTGCGCTAACGTTGAACAAGGGAAGGACAAAGGAAAAGGCTTGGGGGGCTTTAGCATGCTTCTCTTACAGCTATCAACCTACAAGAATTAATTTCTACACCGCTAAGGAAACCACATGACTGCCAGGACTGAGACTGACTGAAATCCCCATGAGAGAATGCCACCACTATCCATCCACTGCATGCAGATGTTTTTGCTACAATTTCTGTCTTTGTTTTAGCTAATTTTGGCTCCCGACTGCATGAGTATCCGTTAACAAGATGCCGCCTCTTGTAGCACAATCCTAAAATCCAATTTATTCTGTGTGACTAATAACTAGCTTAGGTGTGTTTTAGTAATTGCACATATCTTTTGTTTTGAGTGTGTAGTGAAAAGCATTCCCAGAAATGTGGAAGTCCTACCTCCTCCTCAAAGTTGCAGCCTACTGCTGTGGCAGTCCAGAAACGCAGAAGGAGAAGCAGCACGGTCAGGGCTCTAGCCCTAAGATAACGGGTGCCTAGGCTTTTCATACCTCACACCAGGGCTAGCCAACACAGCGCCTTTCATTTATTGCTGGACTACAGCTCCCACTACCCCTGACCACTGGCCATGCTAGCTAGGGCTGATGGAAGTTGAAGTCCAACAGCATCCCAAGGGTACCTGTCGGCTATCCCTGCTTTACATCATATCCTCGTTTGATTCACAGGCCCCTTTTCATCTTGTATGTAGATGGATCTGATATAATGGAAGTCTAGACCAGAGAATTAAAGTCTGATTCAGGTACAGACTAAAAAAATACCCCTTTGCACATGTTTTTCATGCAACAGGTTTCTTGCTCAATTCTAGCCCTCTCCAGTTAAAAAAAAGGATCAGATGGAAGATGATATGAAGGAACCCGAGCTAAGATGTCTTTTGGAAAGCCTTGGCCAGTCACAGTAGACAACAGCAGGCTAGATGATGTGGTGAAAGGGAGTTTTCTATATTCCTACCTGTTATGAGGCCTGTGTGATAGAAGCATGAGAACTCCACTTAGGCCAGGCTGTTCTTTGTAACATGGGAAAACTGGGGGCTGAGATTGAAAATGGTAGACTGGGTGAGTCACCAAAGCTAAGCCAAAATATGGCATGATATTGCACACTGGAAAGAGGTCCAGCACAAGACATACAGCCCTAAGGCCAAGGCTACATGTCATTCAGATTCTCTGACTACCTTGACAGTATTCATAGTAAATATAAAAAAAATACTTGCTCAGATAGGAATGTGAGCCAAGGTGGAGGAGGGATGCCAAACCTCTACAACTCCATCTGGGAAGCTCCTCTCCTCAAGTCTTTGCAAAGGCCTGGCTCTCAATGGCTCCGGCAGAAAGCTTCTCTCACTGTGCTCTTACTTCTAAGTAAGGAAGGCCCATAGCCCAGTGGTAGAGCATCTGAATGGAAGGCAGTGGACTCCAGGTTCAACCCCTGGCCATCTCCAGGCAGGGCTGGAGGAGACTCCTGTCTGAAACCCTGGATTGCTGCTGCCAGTCAGTGTAAACAATACTGAACCAGATGGACCAACAGTCTAAGGCAGCTCCCTATGTTCGTAAGTGTTCTGCATGCTCAGCACACCAGCTCTGCACAGACAGGAGTGTGGTGTTGTTGTTTTTTTTAAAAAAAAGATTAAAGCAGCTAATGCAATTCTCCACAGTGCCCTCCACTGATACCTGCTGTCTTGCTGTCACACCCACAAGCCCAGTCACCCAGTACAGCCTGCACAGCCTGCCTGGGTACTTACCTGGAAGCAGGTCGTCATTTGGCTTCCACACCTCACTTTCAATAGTGCGCAAGAACTGGGAGGGAGTCTTGGGGAAACGCTGAAAAGATTTGTGCATGTACTTCTCCCGGATACACAGGGCACGGTATAGGCCTCTGCAGACCACTTCAAAATCCTCCACTGTCACCTGTGGAAATATTTGTTAAAACTTCTGGCACTGATAAAAAAAGACAGAAATTACAAAACAAAAGGGGGGAAAACCCAGGTGTGCTGAAAACCACAAAAGGGCACTTTAGCCCTATTCCATACCTTCCAACATTTCTCTGATGAAAATAGAGACTTCCCCTTCAACATTTCTCCAATGAAAATGGGGGTGTCCTATTCCATACCCTCTGACATTTCTCTGAGGAAAATAGGGACATCCTACCATACCCGCCAACATTTCTCTGATGAAAATAGGGATGCCCTATTCCAAACCCTCTGACATTTCTCCAGTGAAAATAGGGACAGCCTAAGGAAAAGCGGGACATTGTGGGATCAAATCAGAAACCAGGATGGCTTCTGTAAATCTGAGACTGTCCCTGGTAAATAGAGACACTTGGAGGGTCTGTCATAAATGATACAGATAATACAGCAGGCAAGGAAAGGGGATTCTCAGAGTTCAAATCATGCAAAAACCAAAACGCTCATGGAAAGTGTGAGGCAAGACTGGCAAAGGCTGTAGCCTGAGGAGAGATAGTGTGGCTGGTAGGGGGAGGGAGTGGCCTGTGGAGTATCCCAATGACCAGATGGAGAGGCATGGGGGACACATGGGCCTAAAGTTCCCTACTCTTGCACTGTGAGATCCTTATAAAGAGTGTTCTCCCAGCATGCCTGGTTGGAGGTGGTGGTGGGGATAACAATAGCAATGAGAATGAAGCAGGCCCAGCGTCAGCACATGGCAGCTATTGCAGCTCCCATGTCCCTGGCAGGGCCTGTCCTCGTTGAGCTCTGGTGGCTGCCATTTAGCTGATGTCTGCCATTTTATTTTCCCCACAATGCTCTGGGCCATCACAACTCCTGGGCTATGGTAAGGAAAACAAAATGGCCGACATTGGGAGATTGTCACTCACAGGAACCTTTCTGCTCCCTACAATTAGACAGACAGACAGACAGACAGAAAGAAAGAAAGAAAGAAAGAAAGAAAGAACCACTTTTTTCACAATGCTGCAAAGGAAGCCCACCCAGGAGGGAGGCCACAGCAAGAACTTTGCTTAAACTTGGAGCCGTCTGTGGGATATAGCCCAGTATGGTTGCTCGAGTGAAGGAGAGAGTACAGAGTATATTCCAGCAGCAGCCATGTCTTCCAATAACCCACCAAGGCTGGCAATGAAAGGTGATCAGGGAGATGGCAAGATCCAGCTGTTGGAGCTATTTTGAGCACCAGGATGTTCCCACTTCAATTTCATCAATATCCCTTGACCCAGCAAATCCCCCCACATTTGATTTATTTCTCAACAGGTTCAAGTTAGGCCACTCAAAACACAGACACAGCTAGCCTAAGGACACAGCTAAGGTTAGTTGTAGGAGTGCCACTGAACTCTGCCTCCTCTTATTCCATTTCGGGGCTGTGTCTCTTGCAACTTGAAATGGGTGGGGGTATGGGGGATGAAGATCTGGAAAGAGCAGCAAGCCTTTTCTACGTGATCGAGGTTTGTGCCCAATAAATGCGCCTTTGTTCCCCATCTACTGCATAAAGCCAGCAGATATTCTTTCTCAAGGCAGTGCTGGAGGAGGGGAGTGGACCACATTTTCCAAGTGCGCTGTAAGCACAATGCTTGATTATATCCACTTCATGACATTTTTGTTTTGGAGGGCTATTTTTTAAATTCTCTGATCACACTTTATTTTACTTCCCTTGTCGATCCCACTTGCAGTTAGCACACACACTATACATTTAAAGCACCCCCAAAGAAACCTGGGAACTGTAGTTTACCACTGAGCTACAAAACCCAGCATCCTTAACAAACTACAGGTGAGGTCTGCTTTAAATATATGGTGTGTACCAGCCCTGAACAGACTTTTTAATATTATTATTATTCAGGGAAGCCCTGAAAAACAGGAGGGTTACCTCCCCCCCCCCAATGTTGCAACTGAAAAGTCAGTATTGGGAATACTACATCTAACAAAATGGAAGAAGAGGCAGCAGAATAGGCTCATCCATGATAGGAGATGGTTTGGCACCTCCAGCTACTGACCCCTGCAGCATAGTCGCCCGTGATCTGAACACGCTGGAATTTGGGAACGGCTTGATATGAAGCACTGCTGGAGATGACCTCATCTAAGGTGGACAGTTGGGTTGAAGACTTTCCTGCAGTAGGAACAAGCAGTGCAATGGTCTTCAGCCGCAAGAGCCTCTTCTTCCTAGGAGGGATGAAGAAAAGGAAAGCGATACAAATGGAAACTCATTTCATATAGTTTTGTCTATGCTTTGGCAGCAGTCATCTGTATTGCATGGTCAATTCACCATACACTTCCCATAGCTCTGGCTACATTGAAAGTTTTGCTGATATTTCATGATCCTGGAGGAGGGTAGCAAAGGAATATATAAATGTCTTTATATACTGTATTGTGGAAGGCCTTGTCAGTAATGGCACCCTGAAGACTGGCTGGCACCTACCATGCCTATTTTGTGGCACCAACTGAAGATCTTTCTCTTCCTCCAATTCAAAAAGCCTTTGAATTGGTTTTTGAAAAAGGAGAGAGGAAGTGTTAGTGGTATGTTTTAATTACATTTTATTGTCTTTTGTTGTTGTTGTTGTTGTTGTTGTTGTTGTTGTTGTTGTGATCTGCCCAAGGATCACTTGTGAAGAAGCTGAACTATACATTCTATAAATAGATTCAGAACTAGCGTCTTTCTGGTGTGCTTTTGAACCTTCTCTGAATTGACTAGCTTCTTCAGCAAATTTGTAATCTGTATCTAAAGACATTTCCACGAGGAAGCAGAGCGTACAAATTATGGGGTCAGAGTAAGCCACTGAGGAATAGGAGCAAAGTGCCACTGCTCAGGTAGTATTGACAATAGGCACAGTTATGGAAATCAAAAGGACAAATAAGACCATGTCTTTCACACTTGCTTGTAGTGAAAAGCTACCTATCTGCCATCTTTATTATCATATGGAAATACTCCATTCTTCCATAGGAAGGCAATGTGGTTGAGAATATATCTGCTCAAAACTGTTCAATGCCTAGAAACATAGGGCAAATGCTACTCTTCCAACAATTCCAGCTAAGTGACTTGGGGAATGTTTTATATCCACATCAGTTTTGAAAATCTACATGAGCAAATGATTTCGTTTTAAGCTAATCTTCAAAATACTTAATCACTTGGTCTGCTCTGATGATTAAGGAGTGCTAGTACAGATGGTGCACTCTGTGCTGGTGGCTGCTCCGACTGGAATTAGCCACTCTGTAGTTTCCCATAAACGCAAGTCTTCCAAGGTTCAGGAACCAGCTCTTTTCACATTCATGCCGCCTTTCCTTAGTGTTAGTGCAACAGTATCAGGCGCCTGCATTATGATGCTTCAGAGTACTGTGATCAGCACACATCTGGCACAGGATCTATCTGAGCCACACCTTACTAGGTTACCCATCCAATCTTTCATGGCTCCTCCCTCAGCCCAAATTTCCCATTATCCCACCAGCGCATGCACACATACACAGAACTCTCACTTTTTCCCAGTGTCACTTGAACTCTCCTCCTCCTTGATCATATGCTGTTGCATTTCATGATGTGATATGGGGCAGACATCCTCCACATCAAAGGGAGAGATTTCGTGTCGGCCCCCTTCATCCTTCACCTCTGAGGCAAAGACCTTCTCTGCGAAGGAGCGCATGGCATCATCCGTTTCTGTCAGGAGAAAGCAGAAGATCACTAGGCCAGCTTTTGGTCATTGCGGGAGGATGGATCAATTACGTCACTCAGCACACCAGCCCTGTGTGCACTCAGAGGCCACCTCATGCCTGCATTCTCTTTGTACGCATGACAGGGAACTGACAGGCTAAAACAATATGTCACATGTGCTCTGAAACTGAATGTTTACCTGCACCACAATTCCTGGGTGCAGCTTGATAGTTGTAGGGGAGAATGCAGCTACAGGGCTGCAGAGTATTTAAAAAGCTTACTTATCATGTGTCACACAATTGATCCATCAGCCTCAACATAGTCTACTTTGACTCAATGTCGCTGCAGGGTTTTAAGCAGATAGTATTCTTAGTACTTCTACTGATAACCTTTTGCAGCGAGATTCCAGGGCTTCAGGGAGGAAAGGTGAAACACCAGTGACGAACCATGGATGTGTTGGGGTGCATAAATGCTTCATGGAGGTGAAGACGGACAAGCTTCTCTTGGTATACACTCATGGCTCTAGATTCTGGATGGCTGGAGTCTGCGTTTCTCCATAGTCTGGAAATGTTTGTGCCTCTCTACACTGAGTATGATGTCATGGCAATGAAAATAAGAATGAAGCTGAATTAGGACTGATAGGTTTGGCTTTCTCAGCCAGTAAGTGTACATGGCATCATCATTGTGGGTGCAACCTGCTTTGGACTGTGAACTGGAACTAAACTAAATTCCAAGCTAACGTGAAACCAGGTGACTTAGAAAAGAAGTGTCTTACCTGTTTTGGACTTCCTCATTGTAGTCTTAGCCCATTTTTGTGGAAATCAGAGCCTGGATATCACCCTTCTGCCACTGAGCAATGTGTACAGGAAAGGGCAACAGTCATAGATGTTTCTGCTTAGAGATCTCAAGGTGCACAATAAGGAGTGCTCACAAATAACTGTGGGGTCAGAGCTCCAAAAGGCAGGCTCTGATCTTTCAAACAGCCTGAGACTAATGCATGATGTTTCTTGTTGTAGCCAGCAATGATGGTGTATGCAGGTACAGTCCCATGAACGGATGTGTTATACAGATCTGTACAGGTCCTTCTGAGTATGGTTGGTGTGAGACCTTTCAGGTTAAGGTGTTTCGCAGGACAGCCACTTCTGCTGAGAATCCAGCATTGGCTATGACTTACAATTTTATCGTCCAATTCTATGCATGTTTACTCACACGTAAACGTCACCATTGCCCGAGTAAGTGTGCCCAGAACTGCAGTCTTAGTACAGTCATACCTTGGTTCTCGAACGCCTTGGTACTCAGACGTTTTGGCTCCTGAATGCTGAAAACCCAAAAGTGAGTGTTCCGGTTTGTGAATGTTTTTCAGAAGCTGAACATCTGACGCGGCTTCCAATTGAGTGCAGGAAGCTCCTGCAGCCAATCAGAAGCTGTGCCTCGAACGGACTCCCAGAACAGATTAAGTTCGACAACCAAGGTACGACTGTATCATACAAAAGGCTGCAGGGGTGTGTGTGTGTGTGTTGCTCTGGATCTTGAAAGGATGCAATTAATTATTAAAAGCATATATTTATTACAGTGACTAACAAAACAGAGATATTGGGTGGTACCCAGAGAAGTGGTTCTCTTAGTGCAAGGACTTTGGACTGTGCAACAGAACCTCCCCTCTCTTGCTTTCTTTGAGCGTCCCCTAAATCTGTTCTGAAGTTTTCTCCAACTCTTTGGAGCAGATCTGGGGAAGAAATGGGGGTGGGGAGGAGGAGGAGGGAAAGTTCCATTGCCCAAATGGAAATCCGTGCACTAATGGGATTAGTTTATTGGATACATTAAATTCATATAGTAAAATGTTTTGGTGATCGGTCACTATTTTGCTGCCGAGAAAATGTTTTCCTATAAAAATTTAATATCTCAATCACTGTAATCCATCCACACACGTAGGCTATCAGAAGGGCATGTGTGTGCAAGCGCTGCTTTAATGGTGGACATTGAGGAAGCAGGGAAGTAATCTGGTTCAGCAGGAGATATGCAAGTAGAATAAGCAGGAAGGGCATAGGGTATCATGACAATGAGATGGGAATGCCAAAGGCCATGCAAATGGCAAGTTCATGCAATGCCACTTTCCAGACAGACAATGTGCATGGGGATTGAGCGGGGAATGAAGTCCACACTCACACCAGACTAGAAGGTTGGACATAAGGGGTCATCATCCTATTCCGAGCTCCTACGTCCTGCCTAGAGACCTCCTGTGTTGTCAAAGCAGCCAGTGATCCGCATCTCAATTCCACAAGAACAGGAAAGCAACATTGTTCCCAGCAAATGCCCTTGCGCACAGGGGTTGCTGGGCAATGTGGCTCATGCTCAGCTGTGCACCCAGCGGTAGCCAGGCAGCCCAGAAAGACAGCCATTTCTCAGCAGGGCAATCTGTGCCAATGCCCAGTTTTTAGGTTGAAATGCAGTCATATACCAGGAGCTTAATGAGCAGAGAACCTTAGAGTCCAACTATATAACCCAAGAGTCAAAGTGGGACCACTATCAAGTAACTTCGACCATCCACATGTTCCTCTTTTCCCAGCAAGCAGGGTGCTTTTGAGGGTCCAGCTTAGTTGTAAAGGTAAAGAAACCGCTGACCATTAGGTCTAGTCGTAGCCGACTCTGGGGTTGCGACGCTCATCTCGCTTTATTGGCTGAGGGAGCCGGCGTACAGCTTCCGGATCATGTGGCCAGCATGACTAAACCACTTCTGGCGAACCAGAGCAGTGCATGGAAATGCCGTTTACCTTCCCGCCGGAGCGGTACCTATTTATCTACTTGCACTTTGACGTGCTTTCGAAATGCTAGGTTGGCAGGAGCAGGGACCGAGCAATGGGCGCTCACCCCGTCGCGGGGATTCGAACCGCCGACCGTCTGATCGGCAAGTCCTAGGCTCTGTGGTTTTACCCACAACACCACCCAAGGTCCTGCCTTTAGTTGGTGCCCAGGTAAAAGACTTGGTGGAGAGAACTGGGCTCCAGCGTTCCTTCCTAGTATTGCAACTCAAAAGAAGGTATCCGAGCTCCTTGGAAAGGCAGGTTTGATGAAGGGCTGAATCATCCAGACTCATGAGGACAGCACACCCCATGCAGGTCCCATTATGACACCCTTCCTTCCTCCAAGCCCCATACAAGCTTTCTTCCTCACCCCAGATGCATCAATAGCTCCTGGCAATGACTGCTGAGAAACGGACAATCGCTGAGTTGCTGTGATCATTTGTCTTTTGGATATGATCAACTGCTTAACAAAGCAGCAGGCGGCACAAGGAAGGCCGAGTTATACTCACGTTTCTCCTCTGCTGTTTGAGAGTGAAATAAAATAAATGTTATCAGATCACAGGATGTAGCACCTAAAGTTTTTTTTTAACCTTGTCCACATTTATATACAGAAATGAACATTTTTAATGAGCAAATGTTTGCCGAAATATATACTCTACATACCATAGTAGTTGAACAGCTCTACAATGGGAAAGAAGAACAGTTAAGAAAGCAATTTGGGACAACTTGCCCAGACATCCTGATATGACGGATGCAGTGTTTTAAATTCTACCTCAGAACCTGGGATTGGCACCACCAATATCCCTTTCCATGCATTTATTTGGATACAAGTGAGCATATGGAAGGGGCTTGTGAGGGCCTGAACTCAATGACTCCATGTATTTAAAAAATACTGTTTTCACAGACTCTGTGCTTGTACATCTGAAGGTATATAGCTTCTTGTATGCAGGATTTGGAACATTTGCCTACAAATGCAATACTCTCTTTGCAAATGGTAACCCTGAACTGTGAACATATGGTGGTCTGGGGCATGGCTCTGATTATCACCTTCCATATATGCCAAAGTAATACGTAATATGAAAAGATAATCCTTTAGTCCAGTAGTTTCCACACACAAATATTCTAAAACCTAAAACCTAGTATGTAGTACTTCTTAGAACAGTTGTTTGGTAAGGAGAAAATCAGCCTAGACTAGATTTTGTTCCCCTGCTTTCCCCCAGGGAAAACCACTCATTAGCGCTCAATCAGAGCAAACAGCAATTCAGGTTTTCTCCAGATTGACATTTGCTCCAATTTAGCACTAGAGAGTGTGTTTTCCCTGGGGCTGGAGCGAGGCAAGAGGAAAACCACTCAGATCCATGTCTACAAATCACGGGTCAAGCAGAAGTGTGTATGAGCCCTTAGCTGGGGTGTTTCCAAGCATGGAAGATACTACTGTATCCGAAGGGGGTGCAGACTGACAGTTTTTTAAAAATGTTAGTATGATAAATCAGTTGAAAGTGCAACACAAAAATGTGGTCCAGGTCTTCTTAGTAGGCACCTATGGGCATTATTCAGCATTTCTACCATTATAAAGCACAGGTCCATCCATGCTCTTCATTCTCCCCTGACAATTTATCAGCCTGTCTACCAGTAGGATTCATCTTCTCAGCTCGCTTGCTCAAAGGAAGTAAAAGGATACAGCAGCAAAACTTCCTATACTTCACCTTTTTAAAAAACATGCAAAAGTACAAACTGGAACCAAGGTCTGTTTGTTAAATATAACTGTCATACTCAAAGGGAAACTATTGCACCATTCACGTTCTGTCAAATGAAATCAACAGACCTGAGGCTACCTGTTCATGTGGCATGGACATTGTAGGAATATTTGATTATGAGCTATGGATATTTATTACAGTATTTTTATTTAAAAGGGAAGCATCTTTGTACGCTAATATGGTGGGGGGGGGGAGAACTGAATTCTTTGATAACAACTTGAAATATTGGACAAAGAGAAAAGCGACAAAACACTTTTAAAACCCATTTTGTTTGCTGTAAGAAATGTTCCTTTAGGAGCATAACAAAATAAGAGCAAGTTGGAAGGATTATTTATGTAATTTTTAAGCTTATCAAAGGCTTAGATTTAATATGTGGATAGTTGCTGCTGCTGCTGCTTCAAAAAATGCAATGAATCTAATCAGTTTTGTTATAGTTTCCTTGGACCATGTTGCTATTCTGCTAGTAACAGCACAGAACCACAGAGTTGGAAGGCAACATGTTCTGAGGAGGGTTTATTCAGGTCTTTTACGAGCCGACAAAGAGAAGCTAAATTCAGCCCCCCCCCCCTTTGGCTACTAGCCTGGTGCATGTCTTAATTACCTTGCTGCTAATTTCTCTTTTATCTGGCAAACACCAATGTCTAGGGGTGTTCCTGTATAAGTTTATCCAACCTCTGATAAATTTTTAACACAGCAAAACTGGGTTCTGCTGAATCGACTGGTCTCATCCAATTTCACTTCTGTGGCCTAAAAGCCACTTGCCTGACTGTCTATCCAAACTACTCATATTGGGAAAGCTAATGGCTCAAGCTCTCACTCCTTCCACCTCCTGTGCCCTGCACAACTTAAATAGGCAATCAGAGCTGCTTTGTGAATCCATTCTTGAGAGTCTGGCTTTTGGCACCAGCCTAATCATAAAAGAAGGCTCCTTCCTAACTTGCCTAAGGCTATGTGGGAATTTGGACCTACCTGGAACTTTCACCTTCGGCATTTTCCCTACTACCTCAGGAGAGTCCTGAGAAACCAAGTGTGGCGTGGACGAGTGGAAGAACGAAGCTGCACAACCACCCAACACTCATTTTACTATTTATCTCTGCTCTTGTAACCCAACTCTCCTCATCTAAAAGGAGTGAAGGAATACGCAGCAGACTATTTAAAGCTGCAGCCAGGCAAAGTCTCAGTTGTTAACAGGTGAAGCTACAGGCTTGGGGGTTAACTCTGTTTGTCCCGAGATGTATGGACAGTAAATTTGGGAGCTCTGTTCCACCCACCACAAATGAGAGAATGTTGCCAGGATCATGGCCAGGACTGGGTGCTTTTGAGTTGGTCACAGGTGGCCCCTATCACTGACTCATGAATGGAGACCAGATTAGCACAACTATTTGTACTGAATAAATAAGTACTGACTTTGCACCACAATCCTTTGGGATATGTTCAACACTGGAAACTTTTCTGCAGCATCCTTTCAAGCAGTTTTTTGCCTCTTCAAAATCTGTATCCATCCAGGCTAGCAGTGGGTACTCTGCTCCCTTAGAGCAAGATTGCATGGCAAAACTAAGAAATATTGAATCCACCAATACATACCAAATATGTTTAGTGCTTTTTTGAAATGTTATTGTATGGCCTTATATGGCTCCAATCCTTCCTGAGAATGGATGCTCAGGTTTCTGTGGTGAACAGGGGTACATTTGTTTCATTTACCCCCTGCTGAACCTACCCCTGTTTTATGATGTTACATTATTCAATGTTATTGTATTTTATAACTAACTTCAATTAGTATTAGTCATCCTAAGGGCTAGAATGGTGGGATATAAAATCAAATTTTAAAGCAAGGATAGCACAAGAAATGAATGTTATGACCACCGAAACAGGGCCAAGTATTTGAGTGGCCTTCCTAAAACGCTGCTTTGCTTCTGATGTACAACCATGACAACTATTTCCAGTCACCAATGTCTTCTGACCAGGCGCTCCAAATTCCTTATCCCCCATCAATATAACCAAACCTTACAGCCAAGCCCAATGGCTCACTCTTTTGAATGCGCAAACTATCTGCCCTCTATGGCTATCTATAAAGAGTGCATTTGCTTCTAATCTTTCTGCACTGAATGTCAACGGCATTAAATTTGCATCTGAAACCAAGAATGACCTTCAGGCTCTACAGTCTTGTTAATTCTCTTTTGAGTTCTTGCGCCTTCTTTTATCCAGAATATCAAATTAACTAGCTAAGCTTCCTTGGGGTCAGAAGGAAAGGGTGAACAGAGAATGTGAGGATATGAGCAGAGCAGATAGACCCTTGTGCTCCATGATGGCTGTGTCCCATTGGCAGGCCTTTATTAAAAGTACATTTTCCTCCTTGGCTGGGAGGTTTCACTGCCTAACTTCTCCTGGCATCCATGTGTATGCAAAAATCCAATAGTTTCAAGACCAAGATTCTTAACCCAAGCAGTTTAGGCTTCTGCTCTTTTCACGTATGACACCAAGATGTGGCAGGCTTTTTGACATTAGACATTCAGGCTGAAGCTGCTGTTGATGCACAGAACTAGGGTGCTGCTGAGACCAATGTGTATATAACATTCTGAAACAAGATAAGGTAAAAGGTAAAGGACCCCTGGATGGTCAAGTGCAGTCAAAGGCGACTATGGGGTTGCGGCACTCATCTCACTTCAGGCCAACGGAGCCGGCATTTGTCTGCAGACATCTTTCTGAGTCATGTGGCCAGCATGACTAAACCACTTCTGGCGCAACGGGACACCGTGGCGGAAACCAGAGCACATGGAAACGCTGTTTACTTTCCCCGCCACAATGGTACCTATTTATCTACTTGCACTAGTGTGCTTTCAAACTGCTAGGTTGGCTGGAGCTGGGACAGAGCAATGGGAGCTCACCCCATTGTGGGGATTCAAACCGCTGACTTTCTAATCGGCAAGCCCAAGAAGCTCAGTGGTTTTAGACCACAGCGCCACCCACGTCCTGTGCTGAAACAAGGTGGCAGCTGAGGACATGTCAGCTCAGGTACATGTAGGGAAAGGCTTCATACTTTACACTAGGAAAAAGAAAGTGGGAAGCAAAGGAATGGGAGAAGTGCGCTGCACAGACATTTCCCCAGTGCAATAGTAATTCCTGCATTGCAGGGAGTGGACTAGATGATGCTCACAGTCACTTCCAACTCTACAATCAGGGTTCAAATGTAAGGTCTCACTCTTGGCGGCACAACTTCATTTTAATTTAGATATTGCCATGAGTGCTCTGCCTGTGGTTCTAATTCATAAAAACAAATTGTGACCTCTAGGAGAAGTATGGGAAATGCTGTTTCTGTTTGTACACTCGCACAAATAATCCACACATCACAGACTAGCTCTTACTACTCTTTCTTGAAGCAACAGCCCTTGTCCAAGTCACACTTGCATGTGGTCATATCAGATAACTAAGGGATTGAATTTCCTCTGCATGGCAAGCATTGAAAGCCACCAGCCAGCTCCAGTATTTAGAGAGAAGTAAACATACGTAGATTCTGCTTGCTCCTTTCTGATAATTTATACCAGAGTAACACACCTGCAGCAGCTTTAGAGGAGGAATGAGAACTGCTTTTGATAGTTACAGATAGGTAGCCGTGTTGGTCTGCCATAGTCAAAACAAAAAAAATTCCTTCCAGTAGCACCTTAAAGACCAACTAAGTTAGTTCTTGGTATGAGCTTTCGTGTGCATGCACACTTCTTCAGATACCTGAAAGCTCATACCACAAAAGCTCATACCAAGAACTAACTTAGTTGGTCTTTAAGGTGCTACTGGAAGGAATTTTTTTTGTTTTGCTTTTGATAGGTTGTGGATTTTTTTTGTTTTGCTTTTGATAGGTTTGCTTTTGATAGGTTGTTTTTGACTATGTCATCCCTGAGCATTGGCCATGCTGGCTGAGGCAAGTTCAACAACATCTGGAGTGCCACAGGTTTCCCATTCCTACTTTAGAGGAAAGGGATGGGCTGTTATAGTTACCAAAAACAACAACACAAAAAACCCTCTGCCCATTTAGTGTACCAATTCAACAGTACAGTTCTGTAATTGTCCTACCCAGCCACTATGATTCAAAGAAAGCAGATAGGACACATCCTGCATAACATTTTCCTGGTAAGTGTTTCTCCTTCAAATGAGCTTCTTCACACTGCTTCTACAGAACCAAACTTCTTCAACAGAGAGGTAAAACAACAATGTTCTCATGAAAACTGTTCTGGCTTTGTTGCTTATCATTTTGCAGTACCCACCAAAATGCATTTATGCTTTCCTCTTGAGCTCCTGTGAGAGGAGCTTGCAAATCCCAGAAAATGAGTCAACGTGGCAATCGAGTCTAGGAATTAAAGGTCTCAATGTCCTGGGCACCTAGAAAAGGGGTGGCAAACATCACTAAAATCTGAAGACTAAATACCATATATGTATTACTCACCTAGGAACAGATAATCCACATTTCTGAGCAACCGCTGGCCCATGTGCAAAAATGTGACTTCAGGGTAGAAGCAGGCTAGGGTTTGTCATCCATGACAACCAACCCTAAAGAAGTTTTGAATTCACATTGAAGATAAACTGGATCCACTACGGCCCTTTCAAAAGCAGAAAGTGCAAGTGCTTGGCAGAGGTAGGATTATAGGCTCTAAATTCCCAACAATAGAAGTCTTGTTTGCCCAGATGGGCTTATCCCACTAATCAGACTGTAGTCTGTGGACATAGGAGAAATTGTAGCTTTGTGCTCCCTAAGGAAAAGCGATGCCCCTTAAGGTAAAAGAGAAATCATTCATTTATTACATCCCAGCCTTTTCCCAAGTTGCTCTCCTCAAAGACCTCTGGCTTAGCCTCACAAACCTGTGAAGACTATGCTGAGTAATTGGGCCAAGTAAGCATAATGGCTGACTGGGGATTTGAACCCAGATCTCCTCCAGTCTGACATTCTGACCACTACACCATGCTAGCTTTCATACCGGCCTTTACTCAGGAACTTTCCACCATCACCCATGTATAACTAATGGAGAATCTCTAGTCCAGCTACAAAGTATGATTTAGGAAGGGGGAAACCCTCTAAGCTGAAGAGAGAACAGGAAACCTAGAGACTTCCCCCACGATAGACTTATCTAAAGCAAGTGGGAGGTGAAGATAAAGACAGATAAGTGTAAATCAATTTCCTTACTGTCAGACAGAGTCTATGACACAGCAGCAGGCTTGCTGTGGTTTGATTGAGTAATATAGGGTTCAGACCAGTTCAGATCACTCCGTCATTACTTATAGATTTACAGTGACTTTTAAGCAGGCTCATACTTCTTTGCCACTTAGAAGTTACTACTAGTATCCCAAGGTTGCAAACCGCTTTGAGATTTGCTTTCCTCTTAAAAATATAAAGCAGTATAGAAATGAAATGGATAATAAGAATTGCACACACACCAAGGAATAATATCGATGTATTTTAGAATTTTTTTACAAACATTATTTGATTAAAACACAAAATGAGTGAGAAATGGATTACATAGTAATAGAGTTGACTTTAGTCCTTTGGTGACATGCCATGTTTAAATGCTGGGTTCTGATACTTCATTAAAAAGAGAGCCCATCCAGTGTTGTGCAATCACAGCTGAAGCATGCCTTGCTTCCTAGCCACACAGAATCTACTGCCCCATATTAATTGTGGTATTCTGCTGTAGGAAATGAGATTGCCTGTCAGCAAGAGCAAAACAGTGGCAGAATCAGTTATGTTAGAGACCAATTAAGACAAGACACCTTTTCTACTATCCAAATGGAAGGAAATTGGCAGAGTGTCACTCCCATAACTCATGAACATACAAGGGAGCTTTTCTTCAATTAGCTGTAAAATCAGTATGGATCTTATTAATGCAAACTTTGCCATTTGCTCATGTATATTACTATTATTTCTCGTAGCTTATGACCATCCTGTATTATGGTGGAGAATCTGAAGAGGCAAGCACCATTGTGAGCATTTTAAAATTATATTTAAACACCCCAGAACTCAAATTCACCAGGCAGCAAATAGGCACTTTCTTCCCTTTTCAACTCCATATCTGTGCTTTCTCTAACCATTAATTCAGTCACATGCGGCAAAACTGGCCACTTACAAAGGCACAGAGCAGAGGCAGGCAATGCTGCTGCGTCCCAATTGTCAGCCCACTAGTCAGGGAAGATGGGAAGATGTAACATCTGCAGGGTACCACCCCTGCCCCCGAGCCAGAAGAATTCTAGTATTTTTAAAAACAATACCACAAATACTTTAAAAAATACTGACCACTAGTTTCAGTTAATCAATTACCGTAGGTGTTCATCAGGGCACATAATAATAACAACAATAATAATTATTCTGAAGGTGGAAGAATGCTTTATCTCTAGAGATTGCAAAGTTAGTCTAGTGAAGGAATATCATCTGCAGCAACTGGACTCAGATTAACAATGGGTGTAAAACTGGCCAATATCTTATTCACTGCTGCTTTTTCGCTGGCTAATATGCAGAAAGCTCAGCCAGAAATGACACTTAATCTTCAGGCTTCTGCAGACACAACCTTTACATGGTAAATGCAAGTGAAGGGAGACTTCCTAAAGTGGTACAAGGCCTGCCACTTTTATCTGGCAGTACTCCCATGTTCAACATCCTGAACAGCTACAAGATGAGCAGAAAATCAACAAATACTGCCCCCTCCATCAATGTACCTGTTACATTTATACATGCCATGCAAAAAGAAAGGGACATAGGAACTCTGGCCGTAAAAACAAAGGAAATGGACTTAAACAATGTACCACTTTATTGCTTAAGTGATACCAGCCCTTAAGAAAGGGAGTTCTGTGATGTCTTAAGGCCTAGACCTGATTAACAGTTTACCTAGATGCAAGACATATTAACACCCTCTCAGAATACTGCACATCTCTGAAACGATACATCATCATCATCATCATATTAGGCAAGAGAAAAGCTATTTTAGGAAATAGGTGTCCACCATCTCGCTATTTGTGATTGCACAGTGATTTCTCCAACTTAGAGCTTGTACAGTAAAATGGCAACGTAATAAAACCACCAATAAAGGACTTACGGTCCTGTACTCCATTTCTACTGCAGTCTGGCCCCCGCTTAGGAAGAATTTATAAATGCAATAACCACAACATCTAGCAATGACATGTATGTATCAAACAACTACCACAGACAGCACTTTTGTACAAATTTCCATCATATCAAGCAAGAACACTTCAGAATCAAGGCAGTTCACACATTCAATTGCAAAACAGGAACAAGACATGAGAACCAGGATCAAATATTATGGCTTTCAAATAAATAGTGGTTATCTAGTCAATCAGCTCTTTTCCCAGCAAATATTCATTTGAACAGAGAATTATGGGGCACATAGGCTCATGAAAAATCCAGTTCCAAAGTTCGTAAGGCTGAATACACAACAGCAATTTACTTCTTTATCCAAGCAGCATCAAACTGTGTGGCTAAATCCCTTTGTGTTCCCCTTTTGTTCCCCTAGCTCTTTACCTGTAGCTTAACTGCACAGCAGTCACCCGGAAAGAGCTTTCAAAGTATATAATCTTGATGAAGTGTGTTTCCCCCTGGTTCATTTTTCACAGATCAAAAATAAAGAGTCTGTGCCTGACAAAGGTGTTGAACGAATTAAAAAAAAGAGAGAGAAGTGCATAGAAAGCTGGGGCAGTTCAATCTTCTCTACATAGCCCTCACAGAGCCATGATTTATGACCGGCATTGGAGTAAATGTTAGTTTTAATATCCACGGCTGTTAACTGGGCCTGGTGAGAGGCACCAATGGCTTCCAGCATTGTCAAGGAGAGTTAAATGAAATGTATTTAACACTGGAGGATGGCGAATGACTGCTGGAGTTCCCCACAGGTCTTAAAGATCAATGTGTATTTCAGTCAACGGTGCAGAGACGTCCTTGTGCATTACTGGGGAGGTGATATAGCTCAATGGCAGAACACATGCTCTGCATGTAGAAGGTTCCACATTCAATCCCCTGAAAGTCCTATTAAGAAGGATCAGTGAACAGAGCAGGGAAGGAGGACACTGGAAACCCACTGCAGGTCAAGAGCAGGCAGACCAAGGGTCTGAGGCAGGTTCAAGATGGGACAGCTAGGAACTTTGCAGGGTAAGTTTAAGGCCTGTCCTGCCTTTGCAAATAGGCACTTGGTTATTCAAGATCTCTTACTAGAAAGAAAGCCAAGGGCTAGAGGTCAAAATAAGTGCAATAAGTTGGTGTGCTATAGAAATATTTTAGATATACAGTGCAGGGGCATGCTGCTAGCATTTCCGTCCAAAAATGGTGGAGAGTCAGGCTTTTCAGAACAGTATGATCACAATTTTCTCCAGCTTTCCTTCCAGAAACAGGTATATGGTCCTTTCAAAGTATTCGGTCTCTACAGTTTCACAAACCAGTTCCTCTGTTTGAACCTATCCGAGAAAGAGGGGGTGGGGTGGGGAAATCCACCACCAACAGAGGAGACTTTCTTTGCTTGCTCAGCTGAGCAAAGAGGTAGATGTTCAGAGACATTCTCTTCCGGTGCCGACAGAAAAGAATTAGAACTGGCACCAGGGTACTGGTGAAATGCAACAGTGGACTTAAGATTCACCCTCTAGCTGCACGTTGGCCAGATGTTTTTGACAGCTGAAACAAAGAGATACATCGTGTTAGTTTTGCTCCACTACATGCTCTATAACAGAAACAGGGCAAAGTTTAAGACTGCCAAAGCAGAGTCCCAGGAGAACTCCACATGCAGCATTAATTTCCAGTGAATAAAACCTACAAAAACCAAGAAAGCTGTAGAGTTTGCCCAGGATAATGACGCTAGAGCAGAGGGAACAGGCTGTAGGCATTTTATCCCTATCAGATAAGGGATTGGTAGATTTTTACGTTATTTAAACTTCTATTTTTAAAAGAGGCTATAGAGACCTGACACCTATTACATGAACTTTAGCATTAGGAAGCTACAGCCCCTATGTCAGAGGTTTCCAAAGATTTTTGCCAAGCCCTTTTTGTCTATTTGAGCTTTGTAGGAGCCTGCTTTAAAGATGCAAACTGACAAGTCCTTCTTATGAGGCATTCCTCTGCATTTTCTCCAGTTTGCCACTCAGCTTTCTGACTCTCGCTGTCTCCTACGCCTACTTTGCAAAACTTGTTTGTATCACTCTCCTTCAAAATAAGAGATTTCTTCAAAAACACTGTGCCCTCATATTTCTCAATCACTTCTTTAGCAGAAACTGCCACCCACCTGATCACATCACAAGGCACGAGAGTCCCATGCAGCCTTGATTCCCATCTTCACTGCTGTTGAGTCTTTTCATCCGATATTGGCGGATCTCCCTCACCAGTGTGTAAAAGGCATCTTCAACACCCTGAACGGGAAAGATACTCTGGTCAGAAACAAGTGCTTCTGAGCCTAGGAGATGTCTTCTTTGTTGCCCCTTCTCCACACATCCCTCTTGAAAGGTTTCATGTCAAATTTACCGAGCGAGGGACTGCATTATAGTCGTCGGCAGAATCAATGCAAGGAATAGGGGAACCTTACCCCCTCACTCTCCCTTATATACACCCACCCCCATTCACACATAAAAACATACATACACCTCAACCCCCACCATTCATTCATTCACATTCACTAATGAACAACAGCAGCCATTGGAATTGAAAATAAAATACTGAAGCTGAGGTTGAGGAGGTGATTTTTGTGGGTATTACACAGCACATGGGGGGAGGGTTAATCCTTCCCTCCCTAACTGTAATGACCATGAAGATTGCCCACCCCTACCTGTGTGGCAAATAGGCTTAAAAAGAGCTTCTTATTTTGAGCCAACATGAGGGTGCTGTTGTTATTTTTGAAACCTATTTGCCACACCCAAAAGGGGTGTGTGTGTGCCACACGTGCCAGGGAAGTCTAACCCTTTCCTCCCAAGCCACAAACGTGCCCACAAGACATCAATCAGGTAGGCTTGGAAAAAAGCCTCCTATTGACATTAATTAGAATGTTTCAGGCCTGATTGCTGCATGCATGGCATTTGGGGCAGTGGAGAGGGGAGAAAAGGGTTAACCCCAGCTGTGATTCCCCCCAGAAAGAGTCATCCCTACATGACAAGGCAAAGGTAAAGGGACCCCTGACCATTAGGTCCAGTCGTGGCCGACTCTGGGGTTGCGGCGCTCATCTCGCTCTATGGGCCAAGGGAGCCGGTGTACAGCTTCCAGGTCATGTGGCCAGCATGACTAAGCTGCTTCTGGCGAACCAAAGCAGCGCACGGAAATGCCGTTTACCTTCCCGCCGGAGCGGTACATATTTATCTACTTGCACTTTGACGTGCTTTCGAACTGCTAGGTGGGCAGGAGCAGGGACTGAGTAACGGGAGCTCACCCCGTCGCGGGGATTCAAACCGCTGACCTTCTGATCAGCAAGTCCTAGGCTCTGTGGTTTAACCCACAGCGCCACCCGCGTCCCTACATGACAAATAGGGTTTAAAAAAAGCTTCCACTTTCATCAGTGGAACCTTACTCCTCACATTCAGGAAGTGTGCTTGTTTTTTTGTGTGTTTTTTTTAAGGTTCCAAGTTTATGCAGCCTATAGAATAGTACTCCTACCAACAAGCTCCAACCCTCTGCCTGCCAAGTGCTGGCTTCTCAATCAGTGTACCAGAACAGTGCTGGCAGTTCTCAAGAGAGCAAAGCAGAAGCACAAGAATCCATTACCTGTCTCGTTTTGGCAGATGTTTCAATGAAGGGAATCCCATAGCTCTTGGCTACTTCATGAGCTTGTTTGGTATCTACTGTCCGTGTTGGCAAGTCGCATTTGTTTCCCACTAACACCATTGGTACGTCTTCAGAATCTTTCACTCTTTTAATCTGCTCTCTGGAGAAATGGGTGGGAAGAGATCACAGCCTCTACGTTTCAATTTTACATGCTGTTAAAATTGTCATTGCTCCCAAAACACGGCAGCTGCACCTGGCTGCTTCTCTTCTGACTTCAGATAATGAAAAATCCTGCAGTTCAGAGCAATGGCATAAGGTGCTCTTATGATATCACATGATTGCATAATTTCATATAAGCTGTCCTTCTGAATTAAAAGTGGGATAGAAATCAAATCAGCATACCATTAACTATATGAACCAAGTAATGAGAACAGAAAGGTGCTCCAACCATCCTTTTATTAACCTGAGTATGATCCTCTCCATCCCTTCCTATGCCAGGGCAGCTATCACAATGGTCCCCTATTTCTCCAGAACTATTTTGAATATTTGATTAGGTAATGGTATTTGATTGATTAATGAGCAAACACCTGTTGAACAGCATATTCAGCTGTACATAAACTCCTGAGCTTCGGAATGCGCAGTTTGATTTCAAACCACACAGGCAAATGAAAATGCTTTACCAGATAGCAGCTGACTGACAGGTGGGCAGCCCTCACCTAATTGTCAAAACAGTCTATGGGGGTTGGAGGAGGTCAGGATCTGACCTGCTGGCAGGACCCAGTTACCACCTCTGTTCTAGACATGACTACCAACCACTTTAGCAATACAGTCTATTCAAGGGCCACGGTGGATTTTGACCCAGCACTAGTACGCAGCTGTGCCTTTCCCACCTCCTTCCTGCAAACACAGCTTACCTGTAAAGATTGATATCTGCAAATGATTTGCTGTTGTTGATGGCGAACACACATAGAAAGCCTTCCCCTGTTCTCATGTACTGATCTCTCATGGCGCTATACTCTTCTTGCCCTGCTGTGTCCAGGATATCTAACAAACAGGTCTCTCCATCAATAACTACCTGTTTACGGTAAGAGTCCTGTGGGAAAGAAGTATAGTTTCAGGACTAAGCATGATCTGATCCACCAAATCCTGTTTGCCACACACTTCAACACACTGTGATGATCCACAGTTTCGAAATCAGCCCTTCTCCAATCTTTACTGTATTTGGTGATTTAAAGGATGACGTGCTTCCAGAAGCATGAGCTGTTGGGGGATTCCACACATGCCTGTTTACAAGCTATTTGTTCATTCAACTGAAGAACCTCACGATCTCTTTTCAAACAAGAAAATACATCAGTTGAGATTTTGAAAACATGGGAGTTTCTGGTAAAGTTCCAGAAACCAAACTTAGAACAAGGGAGGAATCTGTGTCCCAGTTCTGGGAGAGCTCTGTCCCTCATCCTTTTAATCCTACAGCAACCTCTGCCCCCAATTTCTCCCAATTATTTGCCAAATAATTCCCAAAACTCAAATATTTTAATTTGGCTACACATACTGGGTGGTGTCTGGCTAAATCATACTCAGAGTAGATCCATTGGAACCAGTGGGTTTATGTTAGCATAACTACAGTAATTTAATCTCACTGATTTCAATGATTTAAAAAGATACCACTAATTAACAGTTAAGCAGATCTGAAAAAATATCAATACTTTTGCAAAAAAGTTCTGAGCTTCCTGATATTATAAGGATAAATGAACCCATATTTTCTGTCCACTTTTCTAAAGACGGGATAAGTTTACTGAGTGTGACTCTGGGTTTCTAACACTTAGCACTGACGACAGTATGCTGCACCTCTTGTATGCTGGTAGCACAGCAAACACAAGAAACATAGGTTCATATCACACACACACAGTCAATAAGGTCCCAAGGCTGAAAATGCCTGCAGGAGCTCACCTCTATAGTGGGATCATATTCATCTACAAAGTGATTCTGGATGAGCTGGATGGTTAGGGCACTTTTCCCAACACCACCAGCTCCTACCACCACCAGCTTGTATTCAGTCATCGCCCTCCTCAGGGACCTGTTGGCAGGACAGATACATTAGCAGAGCCAAGATCTCCAAGGGAATGTCTTTCAGAAACACATAGCAAATGCAGAGACAGAATAAAAATTCTGAACACCCAACATGTTTGGTAATGTAGTAGCCAGCAAGAGGGCTTTACCACAGGCTGAAAGGCAGATGATAAATTAAACAAAACAAGGCCAAACTCAGTCTGAGAATTCATGGATGATTGATCTGGACCCAACCCCAACCCCCCAATACAGGCTCAGCAGTGTAAGATCTTAGACCTGGGCTGCAATATTGTACACATTTACCTGAGAGAAAGTTCTGTAGAGTTTACTTTTGAGTAGGCACGCACAGGATTGCATTATTAGCCTAGGTAGCCACTGGCTCAAATCCATTCTCTTCCACAGGAGTGGAGAAGCTTGGTCAGCCTCTGGCCACATTCCCTTCATGGCAACCTGTTTGGGGCCACATGCCAGTAGTGAGCATGGACAGAACATTAGTGGGGGGAGCAACTGTAGATATATGTTTGTACTGTAAGTTACACATCCCTCTCTTAACTCCAGCCAGGCAAACAAGAAATGTTATCAGAAGTCAAAGGCGCATTCCAGACAGGCAAAAATATTTAAGGAGGGGTGTGGCTCGGGAGTCTGTGTGGCCTAGGAAGAGTCTTGTGGGCCAGGTAGAGAGGCCTGGAGAGACACATATGGCCCCTGGGCCCGAGGGTCCCCTTATTATCACAACACTGTGAAGTAGTTTAGGTTGAACAGCAGCTTGCACAAGGCCATTAAGGAACTTTTACAGCAGAAAGAAAGTTACTGGGTGGTGCTGGGCAAGCTACTGCTCAACCTAAACTGATGTGAGAATAAGATGAAAAATATGTAAATGATTTCTGAATAGGAAACTGGAGACCATCTTGAGATGGATGACGATAACCCAGCTGAAACTCAATTCAGATAAGATAGAGCTGCTCTGAATGGGGAATCTGACTGATCTGGATAGAGAAGACAACTGGCCTCAGACTGTATTGCATTTCCTGAAGTGTGACATCAAAATTTGTAGTTTGAAGTGCAGCTGACATCTGTGGTTAGCAGATTTGTATGGCCTCAACATTATGTTGTCCTTAAAAACTTATCTTTTGGTCCATTTTTTCTTAAAGGTTGCTCTTTTAGAATTGGTAATTTTGGTGCAGAGAGTTCTGTCTATTAGCAATTTATACTGATGTTTTAAAACTGTTTTTAACTAGCTTAGGTTTTTAAATGACTGCAAATACTGCTGCTGTTATATTTTGTATATGTACGGTTTTATGCAATCTGCACTGGATGGCTTTGCACAGAAGGCTAGCATACAAATGATTTTATAAACAGAAATGTTGTTTCAATACAGAGCATACAGTGAATAGATTTAGGCGTGTCTCGTGTCAAAATGTAAACATTTCAGAACACAAACTTGTGGCAGAGGAAGCTATCAAGCCACAATGGCTATATTCCACCTCCACTGACAGCAATCGGTGCACCTCCAAATACAGTGGTACCTCGGGTTAAGTACTTAATTCGTTCCGGAGGTCCGTTCTTAACCTGAAACTGTTCTTAACCTGAAGCACCACTTTAGCTAATGGGGCCTCCCGCTGCTGCCGCGCCACGGGAGCACAATTTCTGTTCTCATCCTGAAGCAAAGTTCTTAACCCGAGGTAATATTTCTGGGTTAGTGGAGTCTGTAACCTGAAGCGTATGTAACCCGAGGTATCACCGTACCAGCGGCTGGGGATCACAGGTGGGCAGAGTGCTGTTGCACCCGTGTCCTGCTTTCGGGCTTCCCACAAGCACCTGTCCCGCCACTGTGGGTACAGGATGTTAAGACTACTAGATGGACCACTGGCCTGGATCCATCATCAGGGCTCTTCTTACGTTCACTCGCGTCTAGCCTGCGACTGCCAACGTCTGATGTCCAGAGGGGGGCAAAGGCGAGCCCCGCTTGGCAGCCCCAACACCCCATCTCTCTGCACGCCTTGGGACCACCAAGGGCAGCCGGGCAGCCCCCGGAGGATCCTTCCCCATACGAGAAGGGCAGCGAAAGGGGGTCGCCCACTAAGCCCTCAGGCTGCCGGCCCCCAAACAGATAGAGCCGCTGAGATAGAGCCCCCAGCAGCCCGCATGGAGGTCCAGGGGAGAAGCGGCTCCAGCGGAAGGGACGGGCACACCCAACCCGGGCAGCGAACCAAGAGCCGCCCAAGGCAGCTTCTCCCGGCACCAGGCGGAGAAAAACAGCGCCGCACCTTCCCGACCAGCCCCTCAGCCCGAAGGGGAGACGGGGCTGCCCTGCCTCCCCCTTTCCTCGTTACGACTCGCCTCTCACCTCACTTCCAGGCTCCGCAGCCGCCAGAACGCCCTTCCCAAAATCGGTCCTTCCGACCCGCCGTACAAATGACGTCATCCCCCGGCACCGGAAGTATTCGGAGACCTCGCTCGCTTGGGCGGGGCTAACCGAAAGCAAGGGCTCCGCGGGGAGCGCTGGGCGGCTGGATGTTGTTGTCCTTTTGCCGGGCGAGAGCAGGTGGGAGGAGGGCTCGCGGGACGGCGCTGCCCACCCCAGTTGCGGCAAGTAGGAAGGAAGGACGGCGCCGGATTCGTTTTTGGCAGGAGTCCGAAGCCAAACGCAATGCCCGCTGCAGCCCCCGGGAGTTGATGGAAGTCGCTTTCTTCAGGACCACAGCAGTGGCTTATGGAGCCAGGTGGCGCTGAATTGTAGCCCTCCGTCTGCTGTTGGACTACACGGATCCGGAGTGGGGTCCCTAAGATGGTTGGATGGCGCCTTGTACGCCGCCGCCCCCTGCACCAGCTTAGCTGCAGCTGCTACAGCCAAGCTGGTCCCAAGCATATTGCTTTGCTTTCCTAGGGAAACTCAGCCAGATGGGTGGGGTATCATCATCATCATCATCATCCTCCTCCTTTGGGCTGCATCAGCAAAACTGGGAGGGTGGCCTTGTCGTCTGGGCAGCCCAAGACCTCCATACACAGGGCTTGCACCCTGGGGAGGTCACTTTGCAGCGGTTGGACTTCACCCCTGGGGCACACTATTCTCGAGGCAGATGGAGGCCAACATCATCATCCCTGCCCATCAGGCACACTTGTGTGTCCATTGTAGCCGCTGCTACATATTCTCACAATGATCTCATGCTGCCTTTTTAAAGTGGTCATGGCAGGGGATTGAATGCAGGACCTTGCACATGTTATCACTTACAGAGCACGGGTCCCACTGGAGTGTGAATGAAAAGAATTGAACTTTTCAAAATTCCTTCTCACTAGAAGATAGTGTGCTTTTGTGAAAATGTGCTTTTTGCATGGTGTCCCACCCTCGCTCTTCTTCCCTTTTCTCACTATGTGAACGGACCAGTGCTACAGTTCTTTCCCCGTCACCTCTGAATCCAGCTAGACTTGGCTTCTACTCAAGCCTCTTAAGATAGGAGAGGGGGAGATAATATACTGAAAACACATGTTTTACACCCAACACCCACCCTATAATGGCCAATAGGTACTTCATGACACTTGTAAAATCACAGTGGGCACCCAGTGATACCATTATAGCAAAAATAGTATATATGTCTAACATAAGCAAGTGTTTTATGAAATCATAGAGATAGTGAATAAAGAGAACCTTTATCCACAAACACTTGAAATCAGTTGCATAATGAAGCTGAAATTCATTAGATTCAGGATAGCCAAAATAAAGTTACTTTCTTACAATATAATTAACAAGATCCTATGTAAACTACTTTGAGGGTTGTTTTTTACAATCAAACAGTGTATAAATTTTATTAAATAAATAAAACATCAATTCAAAACTGTTCAGAGAAAGTAATAGCAGCTGCATTGTGTACACACATGCACAAGAGCAGGAGTGTTATTGATTTCTTGTTCTTGTGCCTTCTGGAAACATCTAGTTGGCAACATGCTAGACATGTTGACCAACTTTAGAGTGTGATCGGTTTTTACCAAAGCACTTATACTTTGTATAAACAAATAGCTGCATATATACTACACACTGAGAATAACTACTGTCAGAATCTGTCTATGAACTCATTTATCAGTCTGATAATTTCATTGCAGAAAGGATTTATGGGTAGTAGAAAATTACCGTATTTTTCACCCCATAGGACGCACTTTTTCCCCTCCAAAAATGAAGGGGAAATGTGTGTGCATCCTATGGGGCGAATGCAGGCTTTCGCTGAAGCCTGGAGAGCGAGAGGCATCGGTGCGCACTGACCCCTCTCGCTCTCCAGCCTTCAGGAAGCTATCCACAAGCCTTGCAAGCCCGGCAGGAGTTCCCGCGGGCTCACAAGGCTTGCGGGCAGCAGCCTGCAGCCCCGGCAAGTGTCCGCAAGCCTTGCGCGCCTGGTAGGAGGTCCCGCCGAGCGCGCGAGGCTTGGGGCGGCAGCTTGTCGCCCGAAGCACGGGGAGCCCTCCGGAGGGTGGCTGTCCGCAAGCCTTGCGCGCCTGGCGGGAGGTCCCGCCGAGTGCGCGAGGCTTGGGGTGGCAGCCTGTCGCCCGAAGCACGGGGAGACCTCCGGAGGGCTCCCCGTGCTTCGGGCGAGTGTCCGCAATCCATTTGCAGGCCAGATCTAGTTGGGGCCTAGCGGCGGACCAGGAATACGCACAGCCCTAGGACACATGCAAAAGAAATGACTGCATTGAGGTGGTGTGTAAAGTTTCTATTGCAATTGCATGACAAGCTTAATAATTTGCCTGCAAATTATTGGGGTGGGGAATGCAAACACACAGTTGTGTCAAAGTTTCAGCATACCAGTGAAAAAGGTTTCCTGGCAAATTTTAATCGGAATATGTGCCCTAAATTAACGACAACAAATCTGAGGTGTTTGAATATAGTGAGTGTGTGTGTATGTATGTATGAAGAACATCTTTAATTTTACATGTTGCATAAATCTCAAGATTCTGTCTCATAGTCCAAAATGTTTGAACTGAAATCTTTGATACTAAAAAAAAAAAAGTGCAATCAGTGTGGTTTTAAGTGTTATCTTTTAAAAATCTTGAAATTATTCTAATTCTACTTAGACATGGCAATTTCAACTTCAGCTTCCCTGGTGTGACTGGTATGACATCCATTTCACTGTGGGATGTGTGGAAGAGACCCCCTGCCTGGGGAAAAAACCACTGTTCCTTGCCAACCTGTGCTCAGCATCTGACCTCATACCATCCAAGGACATGTGCTCTGTACCAGTGAAACCCTTACAACACTTCACTGAGCCAGATCATCCTTACAGGGGCTGGACAAAGTGTCTAGAATGGCCTGAGAATACAGAAGTTAGTCAACACTGATCTATACCACATGGAGTATATTTTGTGACTAGGAATAGTCTTAATGAAGGAGTTACAAGATTGAGGCAGTTTTTCAAAATCAGTAAAACTTTATTCTATTTCCATTCTTCGCCATTAACAGAAAAATTGGAGAAAGCAATGTTTGTTTTACAAAGATAATGCATCTCCCAGAGAAGAAAAACCCTAAATTGAGAATAGAGGTAACATGGGGAAAAAACACAGTACTGCCCTCTATTCAAAGAAAATAACTCCTGATCTTTTTGGTTAAAGTAATACTTAGACCAATCATTTAGTTTGCTCGCTTGATAAAGTGTGGCTGAGGAAGGGGAGGGAGGGGAGAGAAGGGGCCTGGAGGGAGGAAAAAAAAAAGCACACAGACATCAACTATTTCACCTTGATGAAAGTCTCAATACAGCTATGGAAAGCCTAAGTATTCTTTTACAGTACACTGGGTGCTGGCTGCAAAAAAAAAAAAAAAGTATTCACTTCAGGCACAACTTTTTAAATTTTTTATTCAGTAAAATAAACTGGGTTTAGAAGCTGCAGTGTTCTAAGCAGCAGCAAATTTGTGCATTGTTTTAAATATCTTTAAGTTATCACACTGATGGCACACCTTATCCTTATGAAATTCTGCACTGTGCATGCTAATTGAAGATAATTACAAAAACTATCAAGTCTACTCTGGAAGATACTTTCAATGTGATCTAGGAGATAACGTTGCTTGCTATATGGACTTTAGTTTAAATGAGACATACAAAACATTTTAACATTTGGCCATCAACTTAAGGAACTGGTTTGAGTGCTCATACAGGATTCTATATAAACAGTTGGTATATTCATCCTCATATGGTCCTCAAAACTAGAGCAGAATGAACAGGAACTTAACCTCTCCTGTCTTAAGAGAGAGTAAAGCAACTGAAAGCTAAGGCATTGTAACACCTTGGCAAGATGTGAATTAAGGAAATATATAGATAGATAGATATATGTATATCCTTTCAGTGCAGAATTTCATAAGGTCTACCAGAGTAGAACTGTCTATAATGTTTACTTAAAGAGGCAAAATAGATTTGCAGTTACCAGTTGCGTTAAATGCACCATTCAAAAAGCTTCTAACACGTGATACTATAAGGCGCCACCTTAGGTTCTCCAGGATGCAACTGTGCATATTTTAAAACTGTTTCATAAATTTATTTTTAAACATAACATGAGGAAGGTGTTAAAACTGGTGTAATAGCTCTTTAGAATTTGGAAGGGATGAATATGGGGATATTCAGTACCCTTCACCAGACCCCACCACTTGCTCCAACATAGTTATTTGCTTTGAGACCAGTTAGTCGATAACACCAGCTTGACGAATCTTTCTTTCTGCACCAAATCCCTGTAAATAGTGAAGTAACTGAATGAGTTTAAATTGGAACTTGAAATCATGAATAAGGAAAATAAAGAGAGCTGCAAGCAGTCACATATAATCAATATTGCTAGTGGGCATATTAGAAGGAAATCCTTTATTCATTTTCATAACATACTCTCCTCCACTGCCATCTGTCCACACCCAATCATGCCACATGCCCCCTTGATGCTATTCCACCTCTTGTGCTATCACTCCTTATTAACCTGTCTCTCTGTCTGTCTCTACCATGTTTAAACATCCTATTTTCTAAAAATAGAAACCTCCATTGACTCAACCTCAACTTCTAATTGCCAGCTGCTTGCTCCTTTTCCCCCTTTGCTGCAAATTCATGGGCATTGTTTATTCATGCAATTTTGCCTTCCTTCCTTCCCGTTCTATTCTTGACTCCACTGACTGCTTTTGCTAGAAATAACACATCATATTTTGCTACAAAACCTAAAGCTCTGTGAGGTGCCCTTGCGCTTTCCAACTAGATCCCTTTAGCACAGAGGAGTTTTTCCGCAATTTACACAACACTTAGTCCCCTCACCGACCTTGAAGACTACTCTACACAATATTCCCCAAATCTCTTCACTGGCATCCTTTTAAAAAAAAAAAATCAGCAGATGCTCCACATCTTTACCGTTAAAACTCTCCAGTTTTACCAAGTCTTTTTAGCCCTTGGTCTGCCAGTTACATCCCTGCTAATGACAGCAATTTCTTATAGAATCCTCTGCAATCTGACAGTCTCTCGGTCTTCTAAGATAACTTAAACATTTAGTACCTCTTCTCTCCCATCAAATCCCTCTTTTTTTAAAGGGTTTTTGGCTGACCCATTACCTTCATTCTTATATGTAAGTAAATCTTCTCACACATTCATGTATTCCTACCATTTTCTATCCTCCCTTTCGTTTATTTTGGAATTACACACACTAGAGAAGAGGCACTCTAAAATCTTGCACTGTGTTCCAGTTTATCATTTAAGTCCTTTGTACTTCCATGTTCAACTCACAGTCTCAGCAACCTAAGAAATCCAGCATTCTGTCTCAACTGCCTTTGAGTTCCTAAAGTATTTTTATGTCCTTCCATCTTTTGCTGATGATTAACATTTACTAGAATTCCTACCAATTAAAAGGAAGTTGCTTGGCTTCTTATCCAGTATGTCACAGAAGCAGAAATCCCAGTGTAATGACCACACATCAGGCAAATATCCTATAACATACCTTTGAATTATCCGGTCCCCTTGGCTGACGAAGAACAGTTAGACGAGGAGCGCTGGCATCATCCAAAGTAATGCTCTTTAAGCGATTAACAAGTCTATCAGGACGTGGAGCAGCTATGGCCTTAGCACCTTCACTGTTAATAGAAACAAACTAAATCATTAGGGGAAACATGTAGATGTGTATTTTAATGTTTTGTTATTTTTTTTTAAAAAAAGAGAGAAAAAGCCAACTTTCTACTATAACAGCATTCATGCTGGTTATTAGTATCTTTTTCCACACTGCCTGGAATAACTGTTTAATTTTGAAGGGGGATTCAGTGCAAGATATATGGACACCCTACAATGACAAATGTAGTTTTGATGTTGGATAAAATTCCATTATCAAAATGCATCCTAACAGGTAGATGCATTCCTAATCTGCAGTAATATTATGCTCATGGTAGTAATCATGGCATGCGTGAAAGTTTCACTGAGTTAAGACTGCAGCTTTAATAGATATGTGTGCTTCTGGACTGCCAGTATCTTTAGTACTCTGGCATGTAGACAATGCTCAACTATTATTCATCTGTATTTGCACATTTCCCATTAGACACCAGTACTGAACAGTCCCCTCACTAAGTAAGTTGTGGACCAATGCAGGGGGCTTCAAATTAGGTAAAGGGAATCCCTGAGAATGTTTCTCCCACCCTAAGACCCACATCTCTCCCAAATCTAGATAAAATCTCAGACTGTATGTGCAATCTGAGGATTCCAAGAGGCAAAGGAGGGGAGTGAGCATACACACAAAGTGAAAGAGAAGATAAGCTGTTTGGAATGCAAGTGAGCTTTCTACTGAGCCAACCCCCAGAAGTCATAAACCATGTGAAAACCTTTCATAAACTATGATTACAAAGTGGAAATATGTTAGAATTTGAAATGCCTATCTTGTTTCTGCACACATGCAAAGCAAAGCTAACAGTAATGGGAATGCAGGAAGCAAGAAAATATGAGAAAAACAGGATTACAAAAACATGAAGTACAACAAAAAAAGTGCAAGAAATCCACAGCATAAGTTGGAGACATGAAAGTGCCAAGAAAGGCACAATGAAAGAAATACTGCAGCTAATAAATGAAATACAATTTTGTGCTAAGAATGACAATTGGAATGGTAGAATAAGATCAAAATGTTTTGAAGTGGTTTCACTGATACTAATACTACAACCTTTAGGGTAAGTATAACTGTGCTTCAGCCTTAATGTTAAAAAAAACCCCACCAATGATAACTGAATTATAGGGTAAGAAAGAACCGAGAAGGAAAACAGTAATGAAACTATAGTGATTTTTGTGCACACAATGCAAGTACAGGGAGGGACCACTTAAGGCGTGCCCGACATATGACTGACTGTGCACGCATACATTGCGCTGAAGCCAGAAGTGACCCCAAAAGTCACAAAAAGGGGTGGAATGGGGTGTTTGAATTTTTAAAAAAGGTTTCAAATGCACATGAATTAACTTAAAACATACAGTGCCTTGGAACGTAACCCCCTTGTAAACTGGGAGTTGCCTGTAGAAGACTGTTCACAAAACCTGGCTTTCCCAAGCCTCCCCATGACTACAGCATATAGGGAGCTTTGCTGTCACAAGGCCCCACCCAATTTCTGGTTTTCCCATTGCTGCCCCAGACCTCTCCTGAGAGTCCCAATCCCCTGCACCTTTTTTGGAGGGGGGGGGGGATGAAGGAGGCTTAAATACAAAAAAAGAGGACAGGTAAGCCATGTTGCATGAGTTCACAACCCATTATGTTTCGCAGATCCAAAAAAATGGGAGAATAGGATGTTAAAGAGCTGATAGAACAAAATATATAAAGAGTAACTACTCAATGAATTAATACATTTAGGAAATGGTCCTTGCACAGTATCTGGAGTACTGATGATTTTTTTTTTTTAAGGTTTTGGAAATGAGTGGCACAGTAGTATTTCAAGCTTACAAATGTGTAAAATGAGTTCCTGAAAGGACCAGGTGAAGAAATAGAAAGTTTATTAAAGTTTATTAAACGTTTATTAACGAACAGAGGGGGAAACCCAAACAGATGTATGTTGAATGCTAAAGAAATCAGCTCATGAAAGACATCTTTGATGGGGCACTACTTAACTATCAGCTCTTGCCAACATGGCTGTGCTGGCAGAGGCTGATGACAGCTATCTAGTCCAAAACATCTGGAGTGCACAGAGTTGGGGAAGGCTGCTATAAATGAAGAGAATCAATGAATGGAGTATGTAGAACAATATGGTGCAAAGTAGGCCAATTTTCTCCTCCTCTTTCCCAATTTTTCCTTTTAAACCAACACTCTCAACATTAACTCATCCCATGTGGTACAAAGAAGGGAAAGAAGGGCCACTGAAAGGCCCCTTACACAAAGCTTAATAGATTTTCAATAATTTGTTCATCAGCAGCTACTTTCAAGATTCCAACTTGAGGCAGCTCAAGGATGTCTGCTAATTTCCTATCAAGAAATCAGATCAGGATTGCTTGGTTTCCCCCCTGCAAGAGAGTAAGGTAAATTAGTATCTTTTGCTTACCTAACACGCCACACATTACAGGCACTGCATTTCCCTGTGCGTTGATTGAGGATGACTGAAAACTCTACTTCGTCACCAGCCTGCAGTTCCACACCATCCTGAACTTCTTTCACGTGAAAAAAGAGCTTTTTGCTGTCACCCACTTCATAGTTTATGAAACCAAACTGAAAAAGGAATGGAAATTGTCTTCTCAATTGCACAACATGAGCAATCAAATTGTTTACAAGTAGGACTGAAATTTATTTAGAGACAGCACATAATTTAGACTATTTAGGGTGATACTCAAAGATAGTCATACTCAAAGTAGACCCACTGAAATAAATGGATTCTACTATCATCTTAAACGTTTCCTGACAAAAGGGGATTTTTTTGGAAAAACATTTTAGCCCCGCCCGATAAGATACTAAAAGAGAAAACGTTTGTAACAGGTCTTTCCATGGTCAATAATATTTTCATACTTCCTGGCTTCTGTCAAGATTCAAGAACTGTTATCTTGTCTTTTACACCCAAATGAAAGTTATAAATTCAGCTAATTCAACTGTTTGAAGGTAAAACTTGGGGCCTTCAAAATCTAGCTGGGTGCAAAAGAACAAGAATGCTATGTTAAATTCCAACAATTTCCTTCCAGTATTTAAACAGAGGAGGCCATAATGCAGAAAAATCACCCAAACAGCAAAGACATGGCTTGCATCTCAAGAAGTCCTCTCACCTGATCTTTCACACATTCCACGGTGGCTCTGCGGAAAGGTGTAATGTTACAAGCCATTGTTTGTCCATTTTGACCAAGGACACAAAGCTGGAACTTTACGGTTTCTCCTTTTTGCAGACAGTCCCCCTTGTTTGCCATACCAACAATTCCAAAAGGATAGACTTCACCTTTCATTTCTCCTGGAGAAGCAAGCATAACACAAAGACGTGTCATGGTTAAGAATTCTCAAGTAGCAGCTTCCATGTCATTTAGACATCACATTGTAACATGTAAGTCTCACTTCAACCAACTTTCCTAGAAAGATTTATTAGGGTACCAAACCAACTATGGAATTAGATCAGCATACTACTGGAAAGGCACACTACTCACCATCTTCCATGACTTCAATCATTCCCTGGTATTCAGTCTGGGTGGGATCTACACTCCTGAGAGGACGAATTACTTTACCCGTGTAAACAGCTGGATCAGCCTCATCTGTGATGCCATTCACTATAAAACAAGGTCATCCGCATTACAAGTGACAATCTTTCCCAAAGAACTTTATGGAGCTTAGCAGAGTCACCCTATATCAAGTAAAACCTGTCCTACCATGGCTAAAGGTATGGAAATCTAAAAGTGGCAGGTTTGCAAAATGCAGGGGGGGGGGGAATGGAATCTAGGTAGAATGTTAACCCTTAATACTTTTTTCCTAATATTTGCTATCTGGAAACACAGTAGTACATCACTAGATGTCATGGGAAAGCCTCTGAGAATACTGAAAACAGCAATTCATCCACATACTGTCAGTACTGGCTTTTCTTCATATGTTTGGGAAGGGCACAAAGTACACCTAACTATGCACTTCACGTTTTCCTTGTATATGGAACCTGATGGGATCACATTCCAATGTGCAACTCCCCACATACATTCTAAGATGTAACACTACATCTCTAGCACGGAAGTTTAAATAAGCTCACTGGGTAGCTACACTGTCAATTTTTCTACTGCAGTGTTTCCCAATATTGAGTAGTGCAATTCTTCAATTTGTGGCAATTATAGGGTAAAGTTGTTTAGTTCTATATCCTTGCTATTCAGTTTCCAATACAGAGTTCCGAAATATTTTATATCAGAATCCGCAACCCATATGAAGACAGTAAGGCTCCCACACTTCAGTCAAAATACCACATAGGAATGCAGAGCCAAACAACACTTTATAGCAAGGGTGAGGAACCCTTTTGGGTTCCACAGGCTAGATCCTGATCAGGATCAGCCTCACAGACCAAATATGACAGGTGTGTGGATCCAGCCATCTGCCAATCACACATCATCATGATATCATGATTGATTGATTGATTTGTACTCCACACTTGACAAAATCCTTTGTGGTGTTCCCAAGCAAGAAGGCTATGTTTTAAAATGCAAGTTTTTTACTGTTTTCACAGCAGCAGTGGTAGCTGCAGCAGCTGCTGTCAACTTATTTGTCCCCTTTGTCCTGCTTTTCATGTCATATATGTGTTAGTTTTATCTAATCCAAAACACTAATAGAACAGGTTTGTAATTAGCCTTGTTTTTAAGCAAGAATTGCCGTCAGGCAACCAAGACAGATCTAATTCTCACTTCTAGTTTTGGATAATAAACCATTACAGTGGAACAGTCCGAGGCTGGAATTAAGTTCCTATTTTTCAAAACTGGGATAAATGCAACAAGCAGGCACCCACAAAATTGTCAGCGCCAAGTACATACCATTTGAGGACCAATATTTGGCTTTAAAAGAAATTTAAAAACAGCTTTACCTGCATGTGTCTTGTTCACTTTCTCTGCACTGACTTTGTTTCCTTTGCCTTTTGATAAGCTGTATTCAACCATATCGCCAAGTTCCAGGCTATCGATATCACCACAGAATTCACTGCAAACAATTATAAAGAAATCTTGAGTCTGCATAAATGTAACCAAGAATGCCATCCCAACAAATTTACATTTTTAGCAAACCAATACAAATGGGATGGTATTGAGACTCTAATTTCTTTTCAAGCGTTCACAGTGCAGCAGGCTGCATATCATGTAGAAGACCTAATTTATTAACCAGAGGTCAAATGTTTACTTTATATAAGAGACCTATGCAACACCCATAGCATGCCACTATCAATAACATTACAAATGGATCTTCCATGAGTATTTTTTACATCAGCCATTATTTGTGTAAATCAGAATAAGCTTATAAAATGTGAATATGCAGCATATATAAAGTGGGGATGTTTATGTCACTAGTATAGGAGCAAAAAACCTATGCCCTCAGCATATGCTGTACAACTCACATTAGCCTAACTAAGCACAATTACTAGTCAGAGACAATGGGAGTTGTAGTCCAGTTTAGAGAGCAATATATCAAAGATACAGTGGTACCTCTAGTTACAAACTTAATTTGTTCTGGAGGTCCGTTCTTAACCTGAAACTATTCTTAACTAGAGGCGTGCTTTCACTAATGGGGCCTCTTGCAGCTGCTGCGCCGCTGGCACATGATTTCCATTCTCATCCTGGGGCAAAGTTCTCAACTCGAAGTAACTCTTCTAAGTTAGCAGAGTTTGTAACCTGAGGCGTTTGTAACTCGAGGTACCACTGTATATCTATTTTGCTATTGCCAGTGACTGAAAGGTCTTTAACTTGTTACACACATACACTGGAATAATACTTTTGATAAGCTTTGTAAAGGTAAAGGACCTCTGGACAGTTAAGTCCAGTCAAAGGTGACTATGGGGTGTGGCGCTCATCTTGCATCATGCGGCCAGCATGACTAAACCGCTTCTGGCGCAGCGGAATACCAATGGGTGTGTCTGTTGCTGTATAGCAGGGGTGTCCAACTGGTGGATCGTGATCGACAGGTCACGGTTGATCATGGTTGATCGTGGGATCCTTATCGCTCGCGTTTAGAATCATGTCTCCATCCCCCTCCCCGCTTGGTCTTTCCCTGCGCCGGGTTTACTGTGTGTTCTTCTGTTAGCGGCTGTGTTGTTGGTGAGCGATTCATTTTAATTATCCACACTAAACAACTCTGAACTCCCCGCCCAAGGGCAGATCACTGCCAGTTTATTTTTCTAGGAGTAGATCGCTGTTTCTTGGGAGTTGGATGTCCCTGCTGTACAGCATGAGCCAGACAGAAACTTGCAGGGAACCCAGGCCTGAGATTCTCCATCCCTGCTGCATAGAGCACTCATGTTCCACTTTTTTTAGGATTATAGGAAGATTTTTTCACATTAAGGTTAATATGCAGTCTGCGCGGAGCAGACAAAGCATGCTATTCGACCCTGCAAACCAACCAACTCAGTATTAACCATCTGTTCCACAGCAGGATGCACAGGGACTCTTGCTTGCTACTGTGTGCAAAGATCTGGGGATGCAGACACTAATCCAGCACTGGCATTATACAAGTAGAACAAAGCTTCTGCCACATCATCCTAAACCTGTTTGGGGAGCAGTAGTTACAGTCACAAATCCAATTATGAGTCTTCTGCTAGCAGGCATTCTACTCAACCAATTGTTATTGCTGGTGAAGGAAGACTCCACCTGTCTCAGAATTCTGTGCCCTCACTGGAAATTTTCATTCTCCTTCCAAATGTTATATGTGCACCAAAGGAGGTTCCCACTTTTCAGAACCACTGAAGCACACTTAAATGAGATGGTAATGGTTTCCATATGGGGACTGCAGCACATGACCATCATGATGCAAAAGCTGACCACATGGACCCCCTTCCAATATACAGAGCACCTCCACATTACTGTTAGTAGTCTCAAGGAACAGTCAGTGGTGATGTGGAGACTCCTGTGTGCTGCTGTATGGACCATGTAGAAGCTGCTTCATCCGGCCTGTACCATACCTGATTTAATGTGCAACAAACTCTTAGACTAATCAACTTGCCTGTAATGGAAGAAAATCTCCTTATCGTGATTGGCTGTTTCAATAAATCCAAAGTTATCCTTTAGAGTTGCCACATATCCTAAAAGCCTTTTTGAACTGTAGTTTCTACCAAGCATTCTTACAGACGTAGCTGTTTGCAACCCAGTTCTCTTCACTTCACAGACTGTAAACTCAACCTATTTGGGAAAAGATATAAAACAAAATAAAATGCCTTCTAGAAGGATTGGGAAGATCACATGCACTTCTGGAAGTAATCTAATGGGACATTTTGCTTTTTCTCAGAAGTGAAAACAACTTATGGTAGTATTAGCTCTCTTTTGAAAATCCCCTCACTGAGGCTATTCAATTCTCAAGCGCTGAAGTCAGTACTCTCTTATTATGCCATTTAAAGTTGAACATCAGCAGTCTCATTTGTAGCCAAACAAGAGAAGGAATTCACATACTAATTCACAACAGTCTTTCACAGTGACACCATTGTTTTTTGTTGAGATCTTATTTTAAAAAAAATGTATTACACAAAAGCAGCCTTAAACAAATCTTAATCCAGGGACACAAGATGTTGGTGTAAGGTTCATAGCCTGAATGGTTCTCAACTTCTGAAGAGAGGCTACAACTATGCACCAGTTCTCAGTATACTCTAATAATATTAAGGAGGTAATGAGGTAATAATTACAAATCAACACATATAGTGAAAACTGAAAAACCAAGAAGGATCTCTAAAAGTATTTTACCCAATCATGGGCATTCTTACATTTTTAAAAACAGTATGCATATTACCTTATCTCCTATCTGAGGAGAAGTAGATCCTTCCACATCCTTAGCCTGATAGGGAATGGTCAGCTTCTCCCCACAATCATCATAAGCAATTATTCCCTCTTCAGCTTCCTAAAAGTGGGGCAGGGGGAGAGGAAATAAAATATAAAAGGATCAAAACTGAAGGAATTTAACTTTTTCCAATATACCACATACAAATGTGAACTGGTAGTGTGAACATAGGTATTCAGTGACAGAAAATATACTAAGTTTTGTAATCATGAAATTCACTAGTTTTGACAGAGATGTATTTATACAGGGAAACACCTCATTTTTAAAAATGATGTATAACCAATCACTGTTGGAACTTCAAGAAAGCCTATCCTATCTTTTTCTACTTGGGATTATACAGGAAAGTAGTATCAATTAGGTAACTCATGACCAGTTTCTGAAATATATATTACCTAGTTTCCACTGAACAGAGATATTGCTAGCATTAGTGTAATCATGATTTAATTAAAAGCCCTAAACTATTTTAGCAATGAGGAAGATTAATGCAACAGGTATGTTTCAACTAGATACTTTGTATAAGAAAAAGTTCATAGCAGAGAGATGCTCCTAAGATTCAGCACCTACGTTTATTTCTACAACCAAAAAGAATCTACATTATGCTTATAGAAAACCCAAACCTTGCAACCACACTAAGTAAATCAAGTTTAGACACACTTGCAAGACCAGCTTTTGTACTTCCATTATCTTGTTAGAATATGTGTGTTTATCCATCTCAAAGGACACATGAAAAATAAAAGTATGGAAACTGTTATCTTCAGCCAGAAAATGTTTATAAATATATTCTTTGTCTAATTTTTATACAAGTTTTCAGTTATTATTTTACAGAGAAACAGAAGAAAAACCCCAGGCAGTATTACCTTCTCTTTGCCTTTATTTGGACTAGTGGATTTGGCAGAAGTGGCTTCCTTTTCTATAGTGCCCACAAAACGATTATCTGACTGGGTGTGGAATGAAACAGTGCCTTTTGGAAGTTTCTTAATCCTTATAGCATGATTTCTTTGAGCAGACAGCATATCCTGGAAGAGGAAGGTCATGAAATTGATAAATTGATAAAAAGTGACTGAATTCTGCAGCTGATACTGTATTGTTTTATTTTATTTGGCTGTTTTCATTATTAGTTTTATCTCTGCTTTAATTAGTACAGTAAGCAATCTTGAGATCTTATTAGATGAAAGATAATAATGAAGCATAGTAAGTCAGGAAATATAAATAAATGACCTGAAGCAACATGAAGTTGGTAAACTTAAATTGCACAAAATTGTACTTACAGGAACCACAGTAAATTCTACTTCATCTGAAATGTGGAGCTGGTTGCCATCTAGAATTTCACTGAAGTGAAAGAACATGCGGGCATCTCTGTCAACACATTTAATGAAACCAAAGCCATCCCTCATTGCGGCAATCACACCCTGTGGACGCAACACATAGGTCAGTAACTATAGCTGATGAAGAATTCTTAGAGCAGGGACTGCCAAACTTGGGTCTCCAGCCATTTTCAGACTACAACTCCCATCATCCCTAGCTAGCAGGACCAGTGGTCAGGGAGGATAGGAACTGTAGTCCAAACACAGCTGGAGACCCAAGTTTGGGAAGCCCTGCCTTAGAGGATATCTGTCAGGTACAACAGAATACCATCTAGTCCACAATGCTCTAGGCCAGGGGTCAGCAACCTTTTTCAGCTGTGGGCTGGTCCACTGTCCCTCAGACCATGTGGGGGGGGGGATGAATGAATTCCTATGCCCCACAAATAACCCAGAGATGCATTTTAAATAAAAGGACACATTTTACTCATGTAAAAACACGCTGATTCCTGGACCGTCTGCGGGCCGGATTGAGAAGGCAATTGAGCTGCATCTGGCCCGCGGGCCTTAGGTTGCCTACCCCCGCTCTAGGCATTCTCTCTTTGCCTTAAAAAACAGTCATCAGCCTAATAAGTCAATGAGAGAACTCAAGCCACATGTGAACCAAGCGGAAAATAAATGTTATAAAATAATGACATGTCTATGGCAATAATTTGTGCCCAGCACTCCCCCCTCCCCCGGCCAGAAAAACCCTACAATGGAAGAGCATAAAAAGCTTATTGACTCAGATAAATGGTAGTTTTTAGGAAAACTCTAAGACAAATCCAGAGCAAAGCAGACAATATCTCAGTAAACTGTTTCCTTCCCACAAAGCTTTTTCTTCCTTTTCTCACTCTAATTCCTCAGAGTGGAAAAAACTGTGAGGCATTATTCATTGAAAATAACTGTATTCTCAGATGGAGGATTCAAAACATTGTGCAACTAGCTGTACAAGTCCCAACATGACTCTGAACTTGCAAGCCTTTGAGGTAAGCTCAAATTGCTCTCTGAATTTTAACATCAATTTTTAAGATGCAAAACTCTTTCTGAAAACTGAGATAAAGTTAAGTGGAAAGAGGCAACAGAAGGATTTCAATGCAATTCCTGCTATACAGTCCTTTAAAATGGGATCTGTAAATGAGAATTTTTTTAAAAAAAATTTTTACAAATGCAAGTTTCATGTACTCCCTTCTCCATGGGAGCAATTCAGCACTGGAATGCCCTCCCATTGTCATGCTTATTATTATATTTCTTGGTCACTTATCTAAAAAATAATTTCCTCTCCACCACCAGGACCCCACCCCCCAAATGTGCTCTAGAGAGTTTCCCAACCACCCAGAGGTTGAGGGTGCGCAAAGGCTGGAGGGGACAGGAGAGGGTGAGAATGTTCTGTTGTGCGCATGGAAATGTATTTATAATATGTATATAGACATATAGAACTAAAGTTAAAATTCTGTAAAACTGCAGCTCGCCACATCTTCGATCAAAGGCTTCCTTGGAAAATAATTACTCACGTAGCAAGGAAAAATGCAACGTGCTGAAGATTCAGACAACTTCTCAGGACTATTTCAGTGTTCATTGCTACATAAATCGAGCATCGTTCTACAGTACCAGCAATGCTAAATGAGGCAACAGTAATTATATCCTATTTCTCTGTGTAGAACACTTACATCTGAGTAGATCTCTATAGAATTGTGCTGTAATTCTCACTGAGTTCAATGGAACATACTCCTATGAAAGTAGACATGGCATGCAGTTTTAATTACTTACCATTTCTCTAGCCTCATTAGTGAGTTGGAAAGTATTGGGAAGAACTTCAATATTAGTGGCTCGTTCCAATTTGTCACGCCGATCTGTTGAAATGTTGAATCTAACGTGGTCACCTTCCAACAGCGTCACCTTTGATTTTGTATCTTTGTCTCCAAATGGAAGTTCTTTAGGAATCACAAAGTCTACTTTTATACGTCCAGGTAATGGGTCATTCTGATCAGAGTACAAAAGAAAGGCCATATTAGAGCTTTCCTGGATTGTACAGTTTTAATACATCAACTGAGAGCTGAACAAGTTCCATCTTCCATTGTAGCACCCAAGGATGCCTCTTTCATTAATGATTTACCCAATTTGTTTCCCCTTACTGAATTTGCTCAGTGTCACAGACTATCAAAGTACTTTAAAATAAACATTTACAAATAAATTTCTGTACACAACAATGTAAGATATTTGCTACCTGATTTTTGTTGGGTACTTTTGGAATTACTTTGGTTACTGTTCCCTCAAAGTGTTCAATGCTGATATCTTCAAAAATAACAGTTCCTTGAGGCAAAAGTCTTACATCAGTTGCAACTTCTTTACCCTATAAGCAGAAAATTAAGCCAAATAGTCAACTGGTTAAGTAGTTACAAGGACCAACAATAGGTCACACAACATACAAATCTAATAGAGACATTTAAGGAAGTTCCTGCAATGTCATGCATTTACAATTTAAGTTGGAGTTAAGAAATTTGGTCTTACATTTCTGTCTTTGATTGTGAACTCCACATCATCACCAGGCTGTAAGGCTTCTAGGTCACCTTTGAATTCGCTATAGTGAAAGAATATCTCCTTTACAACATCACCTCTTTCAATGAATCCAAAGGCTTCCTAAGAAGAAAATAGGATCGTTAAGCAAAGTGATGCTATCTTGATCTATATCCACCTAGGTGGAATAAAACATATTTTCTTTTGGTGACTACCGTATTTTTCGCTCTATAACACGCACCTGACCATAACACGCACATCGTTTTTAGAGGAGGAAAACAAGGGAAAAAACATTCTGAATGAAACAGTGGATGTATCATTTTTGTGCTTCATGCTGTGGCCACAGACATGTGATCTGATGGTGAATTTGGGGTGACCCAATGCAAAAATCCTGAGAATCCCTGTGGATCCATGCTTTTTAACCACGTTTTTGCACCATTGCAGCCCCAGGCAACAGTGGGTGCGTGATTTTTGGGGGGCAGGCTGTAGCCATGGACATGCTATGTGCTCTGATGGTGAATTTGGGCTGACCCAATGCAAAGATCCTGAGGATCCATGTGGATCCATGTTTTGTAACCACGTTTTTGCACCATTGCAGCCCCAGGCAACAGTGGGTGCGTGATTTTGGGGGGGCAGGCTGTAGCCATGGACATGCTATGTGCTCTGATGGTGAATTTGGGCTGACCCAATGCAAAGATCCTGAGGATCCATGTGGATCCATGTTTTGTAACCACGTTTTTGCACCATTGCAGCCCCAGGCAACAGTGGGTGCGTGATTTTTGGGAGGCAGGCTGTAACCATGGACATGCTATGTGATCTGATGGTGAATTTGGGGTGACTGAATGCAAAGATCCTGAGGATCCATGTTTTGTAACCATGTTTTTGCACCATTGCAGCCCCAGGCAACAGTGGGTGTGTGGTTTTTGGGGGGCAGGCTGTAGCCATGGACATGTTATGTGATCTGATGGTGAATTTGGGCTGACCCAATGCAAAGATCCTGAGGATCCATGTAGATCCATGCTTTTTAACCACGTTTTTGCACCATTGCAGCCCCAGGCAACAGTGGGTGCGTGATTTGGGGGGGGGGGCAGGCTGTAGCCATGGACATGCTATGTGATCTGATGGTGAATTTGGGCTGACCCAATGCAAAGATCCTTAGGATCCATGTGGATCCATGCTTTTTAACCACATTTTTGCACCATTGCAGCCCCAGGCAACAGTGGGTGCGTGATTTTTGGGGGGCAGGCTGTAGCCATGGACATGCTATGTGATCTGATGGTGAATTTGGGCTGACCCAATGCAAAGATCCTGAGGATCCATGTGGATCCATGCTTTTTAACCACATTTTAAGTGGGGAGGGAAGGAAAAACACAGAAGGGACAAGGAGCAGGAGAGGGGTGTGCAGAGAAGCAGCTGGCTAAGAATGCAGGAGAGGGGTAGGGAGGAAAGGAAGGCAAAAGTTTTCCTTCACCTACCCACCCAAGCCAGCCAGCCAGCTCTCTCTCTCTCTCTCTCCTGCATGTTTTCAGCTTTCCCCTCTGCTTGCCTGGAGGGGAGGGGCTTTCTCTGCTCTTTGTTCCGTTTGAGCAAACACAGCAAGGAAACAGAGGTGGGTGGGCAGTAAGACCCTGAGGCAGAATGCCGGAAAGCAGCCGCTTCCTCTTTCAGGTTTCCCTTCTAGGAGACGCGCGATTTGAATTTTGCCTGCTTTTTTTGCCTCCCCTTGCACTATTTGGCTCCAGGGACCACACATTCGCTCAATAACACGCACAGACATTTTTCCTTCCTTTTTAGGAGAAAAAATCTGCGTGTTATAGAAGGAAAAATACAGTAATAGTCATTAGAAAGATCTACAGCTAAAAATGTGCATATATAAAAACTTTTTAAAGGAGGAATGATTGAATTATATAAAGCCCAATCTAATGCCTGCTATCTCAGATGCTCTCTCAGATGCAAGATCTAATGTTCAATGAGACTTCCTCCCAAGCAACCTTACATGGAAGTTCTGTCTCAAAAGTACTAGAATAAGTCTATACACCTTCTCCTCCACACCTACATGGTTCCATAACTGTACAAGTAAATTTCAGAAAGTAGTTAAGTGTTAATTTACCTTCATGGCACAAACTACTCCTTGACACCGAGCCTGTTTCTTTTTCAAAAGCATAATGTTACGAGCACTTACAGCACCAGTACTATGGGAAAAAGTAGATGAAGGTCACATAAGGAAAATATGATTCAATGACTTATCACAATACAGCCAACTACAGAATGATTCTTAAATTCTATGAGTGACTCCAGTTGTGTTTATCTAGGGTTGCCATATTTCAAGAAGTAAAAAGTCGGACACCAAAAATTGATGTTTTTAGGGCTATTGCCTGATAGCTCCCCTGCCGCCAAGCCCAGGTTGCCTGAGCATGCGCGCGCATGCGCGCACGCGCGCACACACACACACACAAAATTAAACCCCAAATCCAGGACATCTGCTTTAAAATGTAAATTCCCCCCCCCCCAAAAAAAGGACATGTCCAGGAATTCCCAGACATATGGAAACCCTAGTTTGTCCCACCAGAGCAGATTGGGGCAGCGGGGGGGGGGGGGGGGACTAGGAGGGATGAGTTACATGAGTTGGTGCAATACTGGGTCACCTTATATGTTTAATGAGCTAAATTCTATTCTACAAACTGGAAAGACATAAGTCTCCTTCCGCTATGACCAGGATATTTTAAGATGAAAACATCACACTGCTACAATCTCTTTACTTGAAGTACACATTCTCATTTAGGTCGAAAAAAAAGAGCAAGTTTCCTATTAGATAGCTGTACTGCAGATTATCCATTTGTCATTGAAAGAAAAAGACAAACTGACTAGCAATTTTAATAACCACTAAAAACAAAGCATCTTCAGAAACTTGATCTGAATGGCCTTTGCAAAGTTTGCTAAGTATACTTCAACTCAAGTAGTAACACTAGTTTCTGGAGTTTACTACCTTAGAGCCAACATGGATTCAGTCATTACAAGGTATCTACTTACTGTTTATTTGTATCAATAATGAAGTTAATTTTATCTCCGGTTTCCAGCTGTACATTTCCTTCAACATCTTCTGGGGTATAAGTTAAGTAGAACACTTCCTGTGAATTAAAATTTGATATCATTAATATTTTGCTATGAGTAGAGAAATTTATAAAGTCCTGGTTAGTTTAAATTTCTGAGTTTCAGAACTTGGGAAGTGTGCAGAATATTTGACATTTTATTAGCATTTTATGAAACTAAAAAATAGTCACAGTGAAGACATTAGTAAACAGCTAACTTTTCTGCTTCATTTTAACTAGCCATATAATTCTAGACTGAAGTTGTGAAAATATTTCAGAATTACAGTCAAAACATGAAGTCAGATGTTTTCTATTTCAATAAATAAGTTTTTAGCAATTTAAATTTTAACTTTTTAAAGCAAGTACAGTTTTTTCACTGTCTACTCTGGCAAGTATTTTAGTTTAAATCATATTGGAGGATCAGTCAAAAAGTTTAAGTAAATACATAAGTTTTACCCCATTACGTTCGTAGCATACACTCCCTGTTGGACTCTGACCCGGGGCAGCTGGAGACTTACTCTCTAAGTTGTGAGGAACAGCACACACAACCTACCAGTCAAAAAAAAATCCATTGCTAATTATTTCCAGAGGCAGCATTATGCATCAGACTGTTAGTTTTCTATAATACACTTGGGGATGCACTTTACAGGTAACCCACAACAGTATGCCATGCTGCAAAGCTTATATCTTACAGTACTTTTGTTAACTGTAAGAATTGTTCTTGGTTAGGTAAAACCCCAATTTTTACGCGCTTGCCAAAACAAGTGGAAAAAATTAAATTTGAGAAAAATATTTCTATGCAACCAAGGAGAGGCATGCTACACTCAACTCTGCCCTTGTTTGTCTGACCACAGCAGATGCAAATCGCATGCATGGAAAAAGCTTATTATAGCCACTAACTTGTCCATTTATTCGCTCTTCAGGTAATGTTTCTGTTTTAATCTTCACCAGTTTAATAGCAATCGGTTTTCCAGTTCGCCGGTCAGAAGATACTTCAAATTCAACATCATCTGTAAAGCAATTGAAGTTTTATCAATGAGACAGGACCGGTCTAGTAACACTTAACAGGAATAATTCGCAAGCACAGCTTTACCTTTCCTCAGGCAATCTTCCCTGTCTCCAATACTACACAGCCTCAAAAGTAGTCTTAAATTTGCATTAAGCATGCAAATTTAAGACTGCTTTTGAGGCTGTGTTGTATTGGAGACAGGGAGGATTGCCTGAGGATAGAACTCTTGAATACTACAAAAAAGCCCAATGAGTTGCTTGCATGTAAATGGTTCCCCTGGATCTCAGTCAGTGGCATTTATCTTGCACATGCATGCTAAGATCAAAATAACAATTTAAAACATGACTGCATTCTCCTCGGTCAGTGAATATGGCTCATGAACTCAAGAGTAGGCAAAATGAGAGGCTCTTTCTGTACAGCATTCAAAGCCCATTCTTCTAGTCCACTGGTTTCACAACTTTATGACACCGCAGGTATTTTCCACCACATTTCTTCATCTACCAAAACAACTCTAAGTGTTATAAAAAGCTAAAGCAAATTCTAGGGTCCAAAGGCATCTAGGTGGCCACTGTGAGAGAAGAATAATTGATTAAATATGCCTTTGGTCTGATTCAGCAGGGCTCTTGTATTTTTAGGGCCATTAATTACCTTGTGAGGGCACACAGATTGGGCCTCACTGTTGCTCTACCTTAAGGATACTGAATCTCTGTCCCTCTATATGTTGGATATCAACTCCCATCAGCCCCAGGCAGCTTGGCCAATGGTAATGGGTTATGCGAATTGTAGCTCAGTCAGACCTTGAGAGCCACAGGTGTTCCAGCTCTGCCAGAGATAAACTGAGTGCATTCTAGAACACACACAACTGCCTCCTGTAGCTGCACAGTGCAATGGAAAATTTATTTATTTTACATAATTTGTATCACCCTCTTTCTTTCTGAGATCAGAGCAGTGTGCACTAAAAAACAATAGAAAACAGTAAAACTCACAGCAGCCCAAGCAAGAGCACAAATGTCTGATAAAACTTTTCTATTTAAACTATCCTCCTAAAGACAGATAGTTAAGTGTTGCCTGAGAAACAGAATTTTAGAGGTGGTGGCCATCCCAGAAATGGCCCTCAAGGACTATCACTTTCTGAAATTGTTGAAGGGTCAGTGAGAAGGGCCTCTGTGAAAGACCTCAGTTCTTGGGCAGGATTATACAGAAGATAGTGGCCTTTATTACAGCCTGGCTCCAAATCATTTAGGGCTTTAGAAGTTAAAAACAGCACTTAACTGTACACAGGAAACCAATAGTCTGGCCATGTAGTTAGTAAATAAGGGGATTAACATGAGCCCTACATCCCACCCTGATAGCAGTCTGTGGTGGTGAGCAAACTTATCAGCCATTCTACTGAAGAACAAGGAAGAGCTTCCCAGAACACAGTATGGGAAACCAGTTTCTACGATACTCTACTCAATATATCTTCATCATAGAAGCATCCATATAGTTAAGCCTATCTATCTATCATTATTTATTTATGACATTATTCTATATTACTTATTTGCATTTCTAAGTAGTGTACATAAAAACAATCCAGAGAAAATGGGAAACTAAAACAAAAAATTATCATAAATTGAAACACAAGGCCTCACTTTGGCTCTCTCAACTAATGGTTGGTTTAACTACTATTGACTAGGCAGACACATCTCTAGTGTTAAGAGGTGCTAATCCTCATCACGCATGTAAAGAGCCTCAGTTATGAACCTAGAGAATTCCACCAGATGAATTACCTCCCACTTTAAGCTCCTGTAGGTTGCCATTATACTGTGAACAGTGGAAGAACAGTCTAGCTTGCCGTTCTGAACACTGAATGAATCCATAGGAGGTCAGCAGTTTTTCAATAACCCCAGTTTCACGCAGTCCTGCAGAAGTACCATTGGGGTACCCGTTGTGTCCATTGTTATGGAGAAGGTTTGGATCAAAGCTCATCTGAAAGCAAAAAATAACTTGTGAAATCTTCCAAAAGCAATTCCCATCACCTTTCATACTTAAGGGAACACAGAACACATATTGTGCATTAAAGAGCATCAGATAAGCAAGCAAGTTTCTGGCAGCTAAGGCACAGCTTGTGTACACTATTTGTCTAGCTGAGATCCATCAGTAACTAAACCACATTTACCTTGTAGGATTTATCTATATGCGGTTAATATAGCGCTATATTTTCCCATTATATACAGAATAAAGTTAATACTTTATTCAAAATTAGTCATTAGTATAAACTTGCCTTTGCCAAAGAAGGCTACCAAGAAAGCAAAGACAAAAGCTTGCTAATCTCAAGGCAATTTCCATTAGCACCTACTCTACCCTTGTTGAACTGGAGGCCTAATATCTTACGAACTTTCATAATTGTTTGCTGTACTCATTCAGCTTAAATGCTCCTTCTCTAGCCATAAATGCATTGGTTAATGCCAGAAAACAGAGAAAACTGCCCTACTGAATTCTCATTAATCTTCTAGAAACACATAGATATAAATACGCTTTAAAAACAATTTAGCTATCTTAAGTTAAATCAAATCCAGAGATAAGTTAGCATTAGGGTATCATTTAACTTTTGCTGTTAGAAGAATCAGTGAACATATCATGCAAGTCAAAGGGCTCAAGGCAAGAAATTGCCAAAATCATGCATTTTGAGACCATATATTTTACAGATATGTTGCAGTTTCCTGTGTATCTGTTTAAGAAAGCAAACCTAAAATTCCTGCAACTCCAAGGAGCCATTAAGTGTACAAAAGTTCCAAGTGTAAGAAGCTCTAAACACAATAGTCTAACTGCACAGTTATAACCAAACAGATCCTTACTCATTATGCTGGAAATAATGCCCTTTGCTGTCATCATTATTAATCAGTTGACCTACCCACCAAGGACAATGCCAGATTCTAAGCCCACACATAGCTTTTGGAGATGCATGTGGGCAATCCTCCTATGGACAATTACTTAGGAGCAAGGTCCACTGAACTCAGTGGGATTTCTGAGTATAGGATTGGGCTGAAAGAGGCTTTGGTTTTTGTCAACTAGTACAGGCACTAAGATAACATTATGAAATACAGAATAGTGGTCATTTCTCTTCTTGCAAAGAAACAAGAACAGAAATCCCTTGTACACATGCCAACCAAAAAACACTAAGATATACTGCAACTCATTTTCTGGCAACATAAGATGCAACAACTCCCTATTTAGAAATTAATGCATCTGGAGAAGGTGCTTGCTATAAACTGTTTCCTATTACAAATGTATCAAGTAGAATTTATATTATCTATGCCATCACATCATTCTTTCGAAGATTTAGGAAAATAAATCTAAGTGGGCAAGATACATTCAATCAACTTATCAGAATGAATAAAATGAAGTTGCAACACATAGACATACATGACCAAGCTTTCATTAAGTTTCTGAAACAGATACAGGAAAGCACCTTTTAAGAACCCAGCAAGATTTCCAGCTGGTTCAAGTGGAATTTTATCCTTTAACCTGTTGAGGAGATTTAATATCAGTGAAGTTAGAAGTGAGAACATATACAGAGATGAGTTAACTGCAAAGGATCCCCATGCTAAGATTCCATGTCTGTCAAGTTGCCCTGACTTACAGATCTCTGATAAAGAGGGGTCCTCTTCTGTTTTTTAGACCCGGATGAAGTAGAAGATGAAGAGAAAGGTAAAGGATGAGAAGGAGGGGGAGCTGCAGGAGGGGGGAGAGGATCTGATGACACAGTATAATGGTTCTCCATCTCATACAGCTGTGATAACATAGTACACAGTATAACTAGTCAATAGTTAGCACATCTTTAAACACATCCAAGTAATTATCAAATTCCATTTCTCAAGAGACCTGGAAGTCGAAAGCAATCAATCCAAATTTCTTTTTTAAAAATAGGATTACAGTATAAATAGTATTAGCAAGCACTATTTCTAGGTCAATTCCTCTCCAACAATGTTCTGATTTGCTCATACTACCAGAACTCTGACCAGCTCTTACACAAAAGTACTCACAAGGGAGAAGTGTCATTTGAAATAACTGAGTAATAGATTGAGCTAAGAGTTGGAACATGTTGCATGTTCTTGCACTGCAGCAAACAGTATGTCCAGATAGAATTATAATAGTATTTTATATTTTCCCATTTGAAAGGGATAGCAGAAGAACTGGCACTATTAATGAGACACAGAAAAACTGCTTATTACATAGGTTCTAGAGAGTACATTCACACATAAACAATTCAAAAACTGGAATTTTACACAGATAACACTACGTTATCTGTGTTCATTAACCCTAAGGGTTCAGGCGAAGTCTTTCTTTCCTTCTCATGATTTGGAGAAGAGAGACTAGTACCTGAATTTCAAGTAATGAGCACTTCAAAACTGGTCATTAACTATATTTAGGACACCAGGAACACTGGCAGCAAGATAACAGCTGGTCTCAGTTCTCCTCAACCTTTATTTAATAAATTTAAGCAAACATCAACTGTATTGCACAGAGATGAACTGAAGTGAAATTGCTCCAGCAACAATTTACGGCCTCTATTCTACAGAGCATGTTGCACCAGTATTGTATTCATGAACAGTTGCTGGTTTACTGTTTACTATGTCAAATCCATAATGCAGGAAAGAAATTCCTACACTGATGTACAGTAGCAGTCATTTTCAGGGTTTTTAGGGCAATGAACAAAAGATTTTAGAAGGATTTTTTTTTCTTATTTTAAGAATATTATTTGCCTTATAAAGTATCAGAATATTAGTCCATCTAGCTCAGTACTACTGATCAGCAGCTACTGAATGTTATTTAAAACAAAGGTCTTACTCAGCCCTGTTGAAAGGGCTTTTTAACTGAAGCTGCCAGGGATTGAGCCTGGGACCTTGTATATGGGAAAGTATGTGCTCTACCACTGTGCTATGACCCTTTTCTGGGCTGTACTTATAATTCCATTTCAGCAGCCCTCAATTATTTTGAAATACGATCTTGAGGCTTGAGAATTTTGCCTAATTATGTTTTATGGCATCACAACTACTTTTCCATTTCATTATTGAGCAATAAACAAGTATTTAGAGGATTGAAGAGAGCCCCTTCCCCAGCATTTAACTATGCTAGACATGAGAACAAACACATTGTCTCTCAAGGACATAAACTTTTAAACTTAGTAGTTCGCTGCCAATCTTACAGGCTTTTGGGGAGAACCCCGGAACAATTTCCATGCTAGTAAAGGCTAAGGATGGACATGTTTCAACTAACTAGCTATCAACCGTATTCCAGCTAGACACTGAGTTGTCACAGACAAGAAAATTTGGCAGATGTATACTCTGCTCATTTTCAAAAAGGCTCAAAATTTGAATCGGCTGCCTTTGGCCATTTGAAGGAAGCTTTGGATCTCTCTGTTTTAGGGTTTTCCAGAGAAATAACAAAAGAAACCCAAAATTATCTAAGTATTAGGGTAGTTTTGATTTTAAACAGCTGGAGAGGTAACCAATTGCCCTGAAACAGGAACTAGGCCTGGTACAATGACCAATGAAAAGAATGGTTGGGAATGAGGGGTGAGTGTGAAATGATTTTCAAACTGAAACTGTCAAATTAAGAGTGTTTTAGCCTGCTCACTGCACTTTGGCATGGTTATAGGATGCTTTGTTTAATAAGAGGTTCCAAAATGAGCAGACATTTCTGCTAGTAATCTGCAAACTGGCCACATTTTTTTTTTTTGCTCAAAGGAGGTTGTTGCATCACACCATCTGAGCTAGCTTGGCTTTACCCTTAAGAATATTGCTAGTATGGCAAAAGAACTTACTGATTGGCCATAAGGTGATAAATTCAGTCCGACTGGAGATGCATTGCCCAGGTTGGCACTAACGTATGCAGTAGGGGGAGAAGACGGCATGGAAAATTCAACAAATTCTTTCCAGGTGCTTGCCATATTTTTACGCCTGTTTCAACTTAATTTTATAATGCTGCATATAACAAAATCAAACAAGACAACCTTGTCAATGTATATCTGCCACTTATCCAGTGTCATAAAAAGCTGCCATTCTGGCAGCCTCCTAACATACTAAGACAAGAAGGGATTGATGTGCTAGTTAAGGAAGCATTTAATAGCTTTATTTTACCTCAAGAGGGGTTCTGAAATGGAGAGCAGAAGCTGGATGCTAACTGAACTCATGGTTACTATTAATTCAGCTGTCCTTATAGCAGACAATTAACATTTAAACCTATCAGCTTATGAAATGGAGACTCACTGACCGATACTAGTAATTGGGAGAAGGATATGGAGAAAGTTTGAGATCCAGACTTATAGCATTAGAGTAAACTGATTTCAAAAGGGAGAAACTGGAAAATAGTAGCAGAAAGCTTAATGAAATAGCTACAATGATAAGATTGCATTCCACAGTTAGCTCAGCAAATATAACCAAATGGCAATACTGATGAACTCAAATCATTTAAAAACATAAGCACCACAGCCAGATGTTAGCTCCGCTTTTGATATTCTGACCAAATGAAGGCAGTCAGGATTTAAATAAAAGCATTATTTAAACTCATGTCAAACAGTAGTTTTAATTCCAGTATCTATTACTGTTTTAACGAGTACATGCACCAACCTCGCAGTGATATTCTAATATTGCACTTTCAGTAGTATTCGCGAATTCTTCGTTTCAGCACACGTTTCAAAGTTTGAAGATTGCTATTGTTAAAAAAAAGAGATAGCAAGAGACAAGTGATCTATCAAGCTAATAAGGAATAACTGGTGCTGCACTGGGCAGTTTCAGCACAGCACTGAAGAAAACAAAGACTACTAGCAGCGTTGGGACGTGCTCTTTTGAAGCTGTTGAGTAGGCACAAACTTCTTGTTTCAGATCAAGTGTTGTGTCTTCAGTGTAAATTTTACTCTTCTTTGGTCTTGTTTTGTTGTTACGATGTGATGTGTTCCTTTCCTGATCTGAACTTGAAGCAGCAGTTTCAGGTGGTAAATTCTGTTCTGTTACACTTCATACTGGAGAGAAAACAAACAAATAAGAAGTCTATTATGCCACAACTTTTAGACATTTTGGACACTTAACAGATGTGATCCCATCCTTCTGCGCAGATCTTTCTCACAGCTCCAAGGTTTTACTGATGCTTGAAAAAAGCTTCTACCTTTTTACTAAGCTCAAATCCTAAATTGCACTGAACATAACATCTGGTTAGAATCTCAGAAATTACCAGTACAGTGGTGCCCCGCAAGACGAAAAACTCGCAAGACGAAAGGGTTTTCCGTTTTTCGAGGTGCTTCGCAAGACAAATTTCCCTATGGGCTTGCTGCGCAAGACGAAAACGTCTTGCGGGTTTGCTTCCTTTTTCTTAAAGCCGTTAATACCCGGGGAATCTGCGCTCCGCAAGACGAAAAAATTGCAAGATGAAGCAACTCGCGGAACAAATTAATTTCGTCTTGCGAGGCACCACTGTAAATTCTAATGCTTATATAGTAATCAGGCTTTCTTAACCAGTTTCAATACGTTTATAAGCATGTATTTGAGTCATGAACATTTTCACAACTAGAATATAAACTCCTGTTGCTTCAGGAATAGAGATTAGAGACAAACACGAATCACCACAGATATGCAAAAGCATATGTGAAATGTCTATTTCTTTTGAAAACAAACTTTTACTTGCTTTCTAGGAAAGCAGTATGGTAATCTAAAAATGTTGATATTATCATGCTCTAACGTAACAGTACAATAATTTGTAATATTTAAAGCTATTATATAATATCAACAACAAGCATAACTACGCAGGTAGCACAAAAATTAGCTGTAAGCTGCTTGTCCAAACCAATCCCTGCAGTTTATCTGGGCCAATACCAAAGAAAACTGCTAAAAGATTTAAGAGTTGAAACATGGAAGTATATTTTTGTTTTCATTTGTTTTTCATCCTGAGCCTGCCAGTTATAGAAGAAGACAAATGCAAAAGTTACATTTTAAGTTGTGTATTTGAACTTGTTTCCAAACCCAATGCACTAGGAAGAAACAGTACATTCCACACACACACTTGCCTGGGTGCTAAGAATATCAGGTGAACACCTTCTCTCGGTTCCATCAACATGGTTGGTGGAGACACAAGAGAGCCTTTTCTGAGCCTGCTCCCATATTATGGGATTCCCACCCAAAAGAAGTTAGACTGGCTTCCTCTTCCGCTGGCAGGCCAGGACCTTCCTATTTAAACAGGACTTTGAAAACTAAGGTGCAGACAATACTGACCACTGGGCCACTGCCATGGCAAACTGTATTTTACTGCTGGTTTTAATGAGTTTTTTTAAAAAACCAAACCAAACCACACAATTTTTAATTGGTTTTTAAACAAATACAATAACCATTAAACACTTATCCAGCAGTACATCTATTAGTGTTTGTTTCATTCATTGTCTTCATTGTCTCTAGACGTATGTTTTGGTGTATTTTAATTATGGTTTTTAACTAGCTTTTATTACTTTGTCTTTTATAATACACTAATAATTAATAAATAATCAACAGCATCTATGTAACGTATTTTCTCATTAATGAAGGGGCTACATATTTCTTTTCCTATATGATAGAGTCAGGATGATGCAGTAACGGATAGATAAATCTGAACCTAGTGATAATTTTTTTCAGCATCCAAACTTCACTGGACATGGAATGCAGAATGATACTGTGCAACAGCTGAGCCAGTTAACATAAAGGGAAGGAGAGTGAAAAAGTATTGTGATCTTGAGAGGGGAATGAGCAGAAAGAGCTAGATAACATGAGTAAATAGTTTTTTAAAAAAACAAAAACCCCACATCTTTGTTTTTATACTTCTGTAGTCTTTCCTAACCCACAATGTTTTGGGGAAAGACAACATATTATGGAGGAAAGACAACATCTCTTGAATAGTAAGTGTTTCCATATATTATTGCTGATGTACAGTTAGCACAGTTAAAAACAGTCCAAGAAACTTAGTAAGGCAAAAAAGGAACATCCCAAATCTCTCCTAGCCAATCAAAGTAGGAAGGTCAGCATGCAGGATAAGAAAATTGAACATTTTTGTAAGAACAGAACCAGGTTAGTTTAGCTGGTGTAATCTAGAATGCTGTTATGCTGTACTACTAAGCACATCCTTGAAATTAAATTTGACTAAAACAAAGTTGTTACTTCAACATAAGCATGCTTAAGAGTGCCTATTCCACTGAATGTAGTCTTAATTCCTATGCATATTTTACACAGAACTCCCAAGCTCAGAGGGGCTTGCTTCTAAATCAGTTTAAACCTAACTATTCCCTGTACTTGGTGGCAAAATATGTTGATTCTCCCATGTTGTGAAGCATTGGACTGTAGTTCAGTGAAATCAGTAGTGTGTATGTCTGTGCTTTAAATTCTTTACTTTTCAGCTCAGCTGCTATAAATACTCCTCCCAATGGCAAACACCCAGTGCAGCTGCCAAGCCTCCAATGCAGCAGACTCTGGGATAACACATAAATCCACAAAGGATTAGCTCAAGTTAGGCACAGTAAAAAGCAAGTTCAATTGTATTCCCCCCTTATGACTTAAGTGATCTTTGTTTGTTTTTTTGTACTTTGTTGACATGAGTCAAGTTTTCTGTACATTGTCTACACAGCTGATGTAAGCTGTGGCAGCCATATTTAGATTGCAACACTAACAAGGCATTGCTACATGTTTCCAGAGACATCTACCAGAGTTTTGTCTTTGAAAACATTGTTTGGTATCAGCTAAATAGAATATTGGTAATCAAGATCAGAAGAATCCACATGCAATTAAGAGATAGCAGTAATTAAAGGAAATTATACAAGAGGCTGAATGCAATCCTAAACATTTTTGAGTGCAAATCCTATTGAACAGACATGTATGGGTTTGAGCTGTAACCATGCATATATACTTAGGATAAAGGACCACCAAATTTAGCGGGTTTACTCCCAAGTGTGTATATATATATGAACACAGAGGAGTGCACTGCAACTCAATATCGCTTTTATGAATTCAGTATTGTTATATACCCCTTTCCCACTGAGTAAATCAGCAAATATAGTCATCGTTTGGAGACAAAGTCACCAGCAAATCAAAGGCACCAATAGAATTAAGAAGGCTTTATTCTTAAAGGGGGCTTACGGATCAGACTACACCCTTATTTAATGCTTATAACCTAAAGGTTGAATATGTTGGTTAGGCAGTATGTAATAATAATTGAAGAAAGCCTCAAAATATTGCTCTGAGATCTGAATGCGCGATTACAATGCCTTTATAGTTTTATATTGCAGCAAATGAATTGAATTGCCTAGTTGTAGGGTTAGCACTCAAAACGGATTTCTGACGACCGCAGAGCGGTGCCAGACAATCGTCTGTTTCCTCAGCTTCGTTACCGCTGCCCACATGAGCGAAAGGAGCTACGGGTGGCCATTCCACCCTGTGCCGCAGCATCACATTAAAGAAAGCCACAGCACATGGCACTGAGGCAGCAAGATGGTGGCTCCTACTACTGAGGGGCGATCTAACGCTTGCGGGGCGGGGGTCCGCATCCGAAAAAGAAAGGATGCGGAAACCCAAAGCCCCAGTCCTGCTGCGCCTGGGGGCGAGCCAAGGCCGGAATCCAGCCCTGGGCGCCCCTCCGGCCGGTTACACCGACGGGCACGTTCTTCCCCTCAGGCGCCTGGGGCGTGTCCACTATCTGCCCCTCTCTCGAGGCTGGGGCGCGGTGGGGGTAGAGCGAGGGAGAGAAGGAAAATGGCGACCGCTCCCCCTCACACAAAGGAAGATTGACCTCCTCTTCCCCTCCCCGCACCCGCACGCTGCATGCCGGGAGAGGTAGTTCCCGTCTCCCACTCCGCTCCGCCGAAGACGAGGTGCCAGGACTCCACCCCCCAGAAGGCCCAGTGGCCGCGCAGCTTACAGGAGCCGCGCCGGGAGTTGGAGTGCTTTCCATCGCCGCGACCGCCCAGAGCACCGCGCCCCTGAACTCCAAGCCCCAGCGGCCCTTGCGAGGGAAGGCCAGTCGCGCGGTACACATTGGGAGCCGTAGTGATGTCGGGCTTCGGGCCCACCAGTCCGCTCCCTTTCCCTCCCTCTCTTTAGGCCCCTGCCTGGAGACAAACGGAAGCTAGGGAGAGAAGAGAGCGAGGGAGCCCGCTCGGCGCAGCAAGGTTCCCTTTCTCTCGCTTCTCCTTCCCTTCCCGCCCCCCCCGCCTCTTTGCGCCCGTCTGTCAAACGAGCAGGGCACACGGCGGGTGGGGGAGGGGTTCCCCCCGCGCTAGACCGTTGGTCCCTGGGACAGAGTGACAGGCGACATTCCAAGCCCCCTCGGCTCTCCCTGCCCGCCACTGTCAAGGTCGCGCCGGGCGGGCAGAGGAGGCTGCCGGCCTCCCGGCAGGGACAACCCCACTTACCCCAACAGCTCAGCGCCCCCGCTCCAGCGCCGCCATGAGCAGCACGGCACAGCACGTAGGAATAAATCCCGGCTTCTCGCGAGACTCGCGGGCAGAGAGGAGGGCGGTTCCGCGCGTGCGCAGCAAGGCCGGGCGGGGGGGTGGAAGCGGGAGCTCGGGCTCTAAGGGAGGCTTCGGGATAAGTAGCCACGCAAAAGCGCATGCGCGCCTTTGCTCTCTGTTTACTTATTGGCCGCCTTTCAGGGCAGCCGCTGTTTAAAGGGACGCCGTGCAGAATTGAGATGCACGAATTGCATCTTTATTGCAAAATGTGAAAAAGATGGGTGTATGTGTAACAAAGGTCATGAGAACCATGAGCCCGGCAAAGGGAAGGCACCTAATCAAACCAGCACAATGACACAATAACATTGCAAACCCTCCGCGGAAGGATGTGAACTGTCCAGTTGTTTTGCAACAGGGACGGAAAACCTGTGACCCTCCAGATGTTGCTGGACTGGACTCCCAATTCCCATCACCCCTCACGCAAGAGCCGGTTGGATTAGGCCAGCAGCCCATCTAGCCCAGCATCCTGTTCCAATATTGTCCAATTAGATGCCTATGGCTATTAGCCCCAGTGCCAGGATGCCCAATGTCTATAGGCATATGGTTGGCTGCTAGCACCACCTACCCCACCCCACTGCATAATTTCACATGCCTACAATGCAGGCAGTTTCCAGGCCGCAGTCTAGGAATACCGCTTTTTATTTTCTTGCATGCCTCTTGCACTTCTAAGCAGCTGCACAACAGAAAGATTCAGCAGGGGAAGCTATACACATCTCCATGCAGGAATAAGCTTCACCTGTTAACCATCTTGTCCTTTCCCTCAGACAGCCCTGCGTCTACTTCCTTTCCCTCACGTAAGATGGGTAGATGTATCCAATTCAGAATGATGTGTAGGGTTTTGTAGCCTAAGGCACTGGGAATTACCTTGCATTGGCAACCATAACTATTGTCAGCTTTCCTAGTTTGGCACAGTGTGCTTTTCCACACCTCTCATCCCTCCATTACTCTTATTTTTCCTGGAAGTAAGAAGCATTGATAAGGCAGGTTGAGCAGTCTGAACTAAGCTATTTCAGCTGCAGACTAATGTGAAGAGTCAAAGCAGCTTGTGTAATAACCTATGTAAGCAGAGTCTCATTAACACAGAGGAATAGCTGCTTGGGCATGCCCTAAGGCCCCTGCAAAAATACTTGGGACTAGAAAAGGGGAATGGCAGAGGGAGAATTAACAATGCTTTATGCAGAGGAAGCAAAAGGCACATGAACAGGGTGGCTGTAAGAAAAATGAACGGAGACAAGAAGACAGGGAACAAAGGATTTATAATGTTTCACAGGGCTATCATTTCCTCCTCTAATACATTTTAAATCCCCCTTTGTTCACCACCACAAATATCTCAAGGTTCTTGCTGGAAACATCCTTGCACTTTAGGAGCTGCCTATTGGCTCCACCTTTTTAGTTCTAGCTTACTGAATGGCTGGCTCCATTTACAATAAGAGTATCTGTAGCCCTACCTGCAACATGGGAAACTGCCTTATACTGAGTCAGACCCTTGGCCCATCTAGTTCAGTGCTGTCTACCTTGACTGGCATCAGCTCTCTTGGGTTTCAGGCAGGGACCTCTCTCAGCCCCACCTGGAAATTGAACCAGGGACCTTCTGCATGCAAAACAGATGCTCTGTCTGAGCTACAGTTGATCCCCAAATTGAAATTGCAGCTTCCTACACCTTTGACCACCAAGAAGCCTCCAGTTCCCTTTTCTATAAAACACAAACAAATTGGGTCCTCTGTGCAAGGTGTCACATAGTAGTCTTAGTCTCTCTCTCTCTCTCTCTCTCTCTCACACACACACACACATCTATCATCTCCCACACAACAGCAACATTGCATGGTACACCACTTTGCTTGGAAGTAGGGTAAATAAACCAAGGCTAGTCAGACTAGTTTAGCCTGTCGCATTGGATTATAATTGCAACTCCATAATAGTAATTACTATGTATCAGCAAAATATGGTATGCAACTTCCTTAACTGGATTTAGGAGCACACATAAATTACTTCTTGTGACAGCTATGCAGGATATTGGCATGCCATATCCAGCAACAGTGGCTGTTGACATAACCCTGATTGTGTCAGTGAATTACCTTGAAGCAGGTTGGGATGCCCTGTCCTTATTGACTCAAAAGCAGTGCTTTTAGTGAACCAACCAGAGGCTTGGACTCCAGTCCCAACATGCACACACAGAAGGTATTTCTGCACACTCATGATTCCCCCCTCTGCATATTCCCCCCTCTGCAAATGTAGTCTCTCCCCACCCTCCAAAGCCACTGAATCGTTCTCCAACCTTCAGGAGATAATTTTTAAGGGTGTATGGTGTTGCTGCAATGAAGAGTGCAAACAAGGCCCCCTTCTATGAGCCAAAGCAACCTCACTCTACTTTTAGGTCCAAACCATTATGAGCATCACTATAAAATTAGGTGCAATATTGGGCTGGTAACTGAATGCCTATTTTCTAAAACAAAGGTGTTATTTTATTCTTGCAGTGTCTGTTAACTGCAAAGCAATTTTCAGCTAGAGGCCTAATAGAGTAGACATGTATAGGATTGTACTGTTGCAGTGGTAACAGCTTGAATTGTACTTTTAACTTACTGTATTTCATATTGTGTGTCCTAGACTATATTTTAGAGAAAAGCTAATTACTAATTAGGTTTGAAAACAGGCTCGCTTTTGTCATTCTCATGTATGAAGGAGAATGTGTACATTTTGTTTCTGTCAATGACTGAAATAAAACTTGGTTTTACAAAGTTAAATATAGGCATTTATGAAATTCTTAAAGGTTTAATTGGTTTGATAAACATGGTTGCACTAGACACCTATTTATAGCCAGCATATGCCAATTTCAGTTCCTTTTACTCAGCCTAATTTGCAGATAAATACAGAACGTAACTTGCAATGGTCCAAGTGGTTAATCAGCAAACAATGGTACTGGCCAATGGTAAAGTAAGTCCATAAATTATCCACGGTACAAAAAGTGCCACAACATATAATATTGCCTCAAAACATTTATTTCAGGAAAATGAACAAATATACATATTTAATACCTGAGAGGTAAAGACAAGATTGAATTCACTGATCAGAGCAGGCAGATAAGATGGCAAACAATAGCACAACAGCTCTGTAACTCACTTATGTACATTGTAACATCCCTCAAGGGTATTTACAAAATAATCCAGAATCTATGCATGGACTGAGCACATGTTGCCGCTCATAACAAGAGCCTGTTTGATTCTGAAGGTGGCACTGATGGCATATATTTAAGGCATTACACTGCAAAGTGATGATATACAGGTGAATCTGTCCCGCTGATTAGGTTATGTTTGCATAATGCACAAAAGCAGCAGCTCTTTTATCAGCTCAGTCTTCAAAGTAAAACTGACTGGTAAGGATTTAAAAACACCAAAAGATGAATTTGAAAAATAAACCCGGCTCTCATCTCCACCACACTGATGGGGAAAGACGATAAACATGGGGAAAGGACATGTGCCGCAAGCTCAAGTCAACACTGAGCAATTGATCCTACTCTGAAACTTACCTGTAGAAAGCAGAAATACTGAAATATCTTCTTTCCCATTCATTATGGTTTACAACACTTTAACAATAGGCAATATGCTGTACAAGATGGAAGCATGCTATGGGACAAATACATTTATACAGATGTGACCACACAGGCTAGACATGTCTCCAGTTCTAGCTCCACAATCACAAGCACAATGTTGAGACAGTCATAGAATCTATCAGGTATGAGGATGTGAGAGTCTGCAAGCGAGCAGCTAAGAAGAACACACAATAAACTGCAGAGCACTATAAATGAAGACAGGACTTGGCTAGGTTCCTATACAATCACTTTATAATTTATTTGTCTTCAAGTCTGTTTGGTGTATGCTTTCCTTAACTACTCAGCATGAAGACAAGATCTTCAATAAAGTACACAAACAAGATTCCATGCAGCACCCATCTGAAGTCTCAAGTAGAAGAAAAGGGGGGAAATCTAGAAACAGCAGCATCTTACTATCAATACCTCGCAAAGAGTAAATTTTGAAATACTTAGCATGAAGTTCCAAAGGATGCTGCTTTTGGAAGAGTCATCATTCTAGATCATTTCAGTACTATGTAAACATGAATAGATGGGGCATGATTTCTTCCCCATGCAAGAGCAATGCCTGCACACAGAGGAGTCTCCAAGGGATTTAACAGATATCTTGCCCCCTGACCCTCAACAAGCAATTACAAGGAATTTGAGGTCTGTACATGCCAGCTCTGTTCAGTGAAGGAACATGAGCTCAGATTCCTTGAGTTGGGGAGGGAGAGGGAAAGGAGGAATGGATGGAAATACATGAGACATTCAAGGACCTCCATAATGGTATGGCATGTTAGACAGGGTGCTAAATGCAAGATTCTGCTATACATTATGAGATCTCTCTGTGTGCAACCACTGCACTCACACATGTAGGGTTTCAGAGAATACTTTTACAGATAATTGTGCATTACTTTCTATATTGGTTGATGTATTCAAGAGAAGTAATTTTGGTACACAGTAGTTAAATGGAACAAAAATACTGCTTAGACAATTAATTAAATCAAATTAAGAACGGGAGTGCCTAAATTCTGCATGACAATTTATCTTAGGCATTATTTGCTTGAAAGTAAATAAACTTCTAAGAAAATAAGTCTGTTTGGACTATTTTGCTGCATTTCCTATAAAAGTCTGACTTTTAAAGAAATGTACTTACACTGGAAAAGCCAAAAGTGATCAAATTGTCCTATCCAACTGAGATTTCTGAAAGCAAGGATAACCCTGAGAAAGCATTTGCTTAGGACTACAGCTGCATGAGTACTCCTCTGCATGATTAAGCAGGGCAAAGCTTAGCCTGCAGAGGGAGTCATTTCAGCAGCTATGCACAAAGCACAGTCTATAATATAGCAAAAGGCTGGAATGATACCCAAACGGAGACGTGAGGGAATTAAAAGAACAGCTTGTAAAATAAGCACACTCCTTCCTGCAGTGCAGTTTACCAGCTTCAGAGATCAACTATTCAAAGGCAGTTGCTTTGTGGATTGAGAAGCACCATCAGGCATTTCTTCTTGCCTCACCTCAATAGATTCTCTGCTGATTGTTAAGAGTTTTCTCAACTCTTTATTTTCAAGCTATAAAACCAATAAAAACAGTTTCAAACCTATGAGCAAAGCAGTGACAGTTATATAAGTGCTAACATAAGATAGTACTAAATCCAGACCCTTGGCAAATGTAAATAAACAAATAAATATTGGTCTCATTTATTAGACAAAAATAGCAAGAGAAAACATTAATGATTTACAGATCCATTTCTATCAGCACTTTCACAAGTTGTGTTGTACTAAACCTGTGTTGGCCGAGTTGACTGGTAATTGCCAGCTTGGTGATCTAACATCCATTTTAAGAACTGCTCAAACTCCTATTCTGGACACAGCCTGGGGCTTATATGTATTTCTTCTCTGTTGCCATGACAACAAGAACCTAGCAAGCACACACACAGCTTCCTGGCCTAGTTATTTATTGACCACCAACCTTGAATGTCCTTTAAATGCTCTGCAAGAATTTTTCAAGAGAGTCAAGATCACCCCATTGCTGCCAAGTAGCCACCTTATTATTCCTGGTTCTGTTCAAATTGTTCAATGATTTAGTGTTTATACCAAAGCGAAACTGTCAACGTAAGACTCCCTCAGTGGCTTTTTATAAGCTTGCCACTTAAGATATTGATTGGTCCAGTTTACCAGGAGAGGGGCACACACACATTCTGTCCAATCCTGAATGTTTTCCTAAAGAGCAGGACTCTAATCCCCATCTCCTGTGGAAGCTGTTTTCCTACAGCAAAAGGACACATATGGCCAGATTATAATATCAGACTGACAGATCCTTTGTTTGGAGATTGGTTTCCTGGTTTGGTTGCCATGATTATCTCTCATTAAGAGTGACAAACAGGGACAACTGCTCACAGAGAAATCCAGGACTTAAATTGTTGTACTAATTTAGCAGCAGCATGCTTCTTCAAACCAAGGCCAACTTGTCTGGAGAATGAAGTTTTAAAAAATACACTAAAATGGTGCCAATACAAAAGCTATCCAGTGTTATTATCCTCATATTGCTGGTTTGGTGAGATAGTATTTCACAACAATGCTGTAACTTCGTATTTAAGATTCCCTTAAAGGCAGCTAGAAAAAAACATATCTAGCAACCATTTGGAGTGGCTGCAGTAATTGATCCTGGTTTGGTCTTTTTAAAAAACAGAGGCTTTGCTCAAGTTTCCTACACATAAATGCAGAGAAATCCAAATGATCTGGGGTGCTGTGGGGTGGAGGGGAGCGGTGAACCCACTATGGATCATCTGAAGCCCTGGAATGGGGCAGTTGAATTTAGACCCCTTGGGGGATTCATGGGGCTTTGGTCCAGCACATCGAAAGCCACAGATACCCCAGTGTGGTGCAGTGGTTAAGAGCGGTGGACTCGTAATCTGATGAACCGAGTTCGCTTCCCCGCTCCTCCACATGCAGCTGCTGGGTGACCTTGGGCTAGTCACACTTCTCTGAAGTCTCTCAGCCTCACTTACCTCACAGAGTGTTTGTTGTTGGGGAGGAAGGGAAAGGAGAATGTTAGCCGCTTTGAGACTCCTTCAGGTAGTGATAAAGCAGGATATCAAATCCAAACTCCTCCTCCGCCAAACAAAAACATCCTGTTTCAGAACTTTCTGTTGACTATCTAGGCAGAAGAACCACTGGTGGCAGCTCTCCACCTGACTAGGTGACCCTAGGGCCATCTGGCAACACTCCTCCTTGCCAATGGAAAAGTACCCCGCTCCTCCCACAATAAACTGTAGTGAGGTGTCATCAGTACTGTGGTGATACCAAGCTCCATTTCTCTGTAACATCTGAACTGGGAGTGGTTGTGTAGGTCCCAGACCACAGTCTGGGTGCAGTGATGGGCTGGATGAGGGTTAATAAACTAAGTTTGAATCCTGTTTTGTGGAATAACATCCCTATTGAGGTATAACAGGCACCCATTATTTGTACTTTCTAGAAACTGAGGATAGTTTTGTTTGAACAAGCTTTTCCAGCTGGATGAAAAGGTTTCTGTTTTAGAGGTTTATTTTGCATTATTTTTAAACCTATCTTTAGTTGTTTTTGTTCAGCTTTAAAAACTATTTTAGCTGTTTTTTATTGTATGTCTGTAAACTGCCTTCGGACTCATGTAAAAAGCAGTGCATAAAATAGTAATAATTTTTGGAGGTGCTGAAACATTACCACTATTGGCACTTGCCTGAGGAGCTTGGAGTCATGGCAGTTCCTTAAGGAGGGAATTGAAAGGAAAATAAAATGAACCATAAGTTTCATTTTATTTGCTTTTCGGTGTTTACAGACAGTGCCATTCTACTTTCACAGGCTCCCTCTGCAACTGACTTTCAAAGCAGAAATATATAAAAATATTAATAAAAATTGTCCAGTAGCACCTTAGAGACCAACTAAGTTTGTTCTTGGTATGAGCTTTCGTGTGCATGCACACTTCTTCAGCTTCTTCAGATATGAAAGCTCATACCAAGAAGAAACTTAGTTGGTCTCTAAGGTGCTACTGGACATACATACATACTGTGTCAGACCAACATGGCTTCCTACCTGACTTTCAAAGGGGAGGGATAAGCTAAGATTCTGATTATCCACCTCAACTGCTGTTTCTTAATCATGTGAGAAAGCTTCAGTGGTTGCATGTTGCTCCTTGCTGTACCTAGTCGTAAGGTTCTACTGAATGCTGTATCCCCCAATTAACCTGCTTAATTGCCAACTTGAAACCGTATTTTCATACTATGCAGTGTTACCCTTTTCCCTCCAGTAAATTCATGTGTCCCATATCAGAGTGAAGCAACAGAATTTTCAGTAATTCAAGCCTGACTCAAAGAGTTACGGCCTCTTAACTTGCAGTTTTAAGGGCTTTGATACGGAGCAGCATTCTGCAAGTGCCGATTCTACTTTCATGATGCTCAGCTGCCAGCTTTCCTATCTCATCAGCTGTACCAGGACTACAGCAGGAGGACTTCAAGGCAGGCATTGGCTTTTAACAAAGCAGCAATCAACTCTAGTTTAGGCTTGGAGGCTGAAAGAACCCTTTGACAAGGCACAAGCATCCCTGTTTTCTATCCCCAACTACAGCTGTTCAGCATCTTACCTCTAACTGTGCTAGCTTTTCTTGTATTTTATAATACTGGTCATTGTCCACATGAACAGCTTTTCTTATTACGTCTCCCATCTCACAGATCCTGTCGATTTGACCCTCAATTTCCTGTAAGCAGATTTGAAAGCAAAATTATAAACTATTAAAAAGAAAAACAAGTTAAATCAGATATTTCCAAAGAAAAGTCAATGAACACAGAACCAAAGAGTCATATCTTCATCCTTCCCTCACTGAACCTAGTGCTGCCATATTGTACAACTGAGCTTCTTCCTGAACTTTGCTCTACTGTGCCTTCTGTCATATTCCCATGTTAGTTCCCTTAACTGGCGGTGTGGTAAAACCAAAGTCTCATTTGCTGTCACAAATAGAGGAGAGGGATTGTTACAGAATGTGGCAGGAGGTACTGGAACTGCATGTTCTCCTGCTATCCCAGAAGGTTTAAGAGGGAAGATCAGATCTTCAGGTTGCAATCTGACAGAATTAATTACAACATACTGGCTGCTTTAAGGTAGTGGTGGTGGTGAGAATCTCTTGGATCTTATAACTGGTATGTATTTTTGCAAGCAGTACAAAAACAAATTAAAGGTATCTCATGGCATTTTACAATACTGAAGTCACAAAGAACTGCAATTATATTGTGTGTGTGTGTGTGTGTGTGTGTGTGAGTGAGAGAGAGAGAGAGAGAGAGAGAGAGATATCAGGTAATTTTCTTTATAAGAATTCTAAGGAAGATACCTTGTGGATGAGTTGCAACACTTTATTTTACAAAGGGAAGGCACTTGTGACCTGTGAGCACTAATGGAAGGAAGATGTTTCAGAGAACAAACTCTTGAGGAAAATGTAAAAAAAGGCAAGAAAAAAACATCACTGGAACAGAGCACAACAACTAAGCCACTCATCTTTATTGCTATTGAAAACTTATTCTTTTTATTCCAGAAAGAAGATAATAGAAAGGAAGGAATATAATAATTCCTTACTGCAGACTGAGCTTGATGCACTTTCAAAATTGGCTGAGCATCCACATCTTTTCTTTTCATCATCAGCTGTAACATGTGTTTCCTATATTTGCTCATAATAAGTTCCAAAGCATCCTGGTGTTCTTCCAAAGAAACCCACAGTTCTGAAAAATATAACACAAATTCCATGCAAATACAAGGAAGAAACTCCATATTGTAAGGTCACATTAAGGCTGTATAACTTCCCTGTGCATCCTACCTCTCCATCTTCTATACATACAATAATTTTCAAATCCTTACGTTTTCTTAGCCCACTGGTGCCTTATGAACATGATTTCTTACTCTTATAATAAGAATTAAATTTTCTGAAATTTCAAGAAATTCCTTATGGGTCTGGCCTTCCTTAACTGTACAGTACTTCACCTATTGATTCAAACTCTGGATATATGTGCAGCACTTATTCAGTTTTGTTTCCAGACCAATACTGTGCACATCTACTTGGATATAAGCCCCATTTTGTTCAAGATGTGTCTGTTCAGGATGGCAGTCTTGGGAAATCCTCCTGTCGCTATCATGCTCTCAAGAGCCGATCCATCTGACATACATTAATGGCCAGCACACAAAGGCTGTAAACTGCAGTCTTTGTGTACTGAACTGAATTAGGTGTTAATTCAGCCCAAACATGCACAACTTAAATTTTTAGATTAGTTACAATTGGCAGAAACCATCAATTAGAATATATTGAAACTTTTACTGGCCCCAGTACCCTGAAGTTTTCCAAAGTTTTAAAAGAAAAACTCATCAGTTCATGAAGTTTAAGGTACAGTAATAGATCATAAACATCAATACTGCCATGCTATTCAGGTTCAGACTGTATTTTGGAGGCAGTGGGGAAAGTGATCAGGTTAAAGAATGGAAATGGGTGCCAGTTTTTAAAAAAGGACTGTAGGTGAAATGTGTGCATGCCATAGAAATAGAATTTTATTATCAAGCTTTAAAGACAGCTTTCACCAAGAATGCAATTGAATAAGGAACTGGTACTGAGAAGAATATTTGGGCAGTATCCAGATATATTTTTGTGCTACAGCACAAAATGTGGCACTCATCAGGTGCCACACACCACTTAGTATGAAGGAATTACGGTAGATCAGTAGTCACACTTAGGCCTTCTGGCGGTTCCCTAATTGCGAGAAGCAAAGCTACAGGGAACCAGGCAGAGGGCCTTCTCGGTAGTGGCGCCCACCCTGTGGAACGCCCTTCCAGCAGATGTCAAAGCGATAAACAACTACCTGACATTCAGAAGATATCTTAAGGCAGCCCTGTTCAGGGAAGTTTTTAACGTGTGATTTTACTGTATTTTTGGTTTTTATGGAAGCCGCCCAGAGTGGCTGGGAAGGCCCAGCCAGATGGGCGGGATATAAATAATAAATTATTATTATTATTATTATTATTATTATTATTATAAGACATTAGACCCACAGAAATCAATAGAACTTAAAGTATGTATGCTTAGGATTAGGGTGCTTGTGAAATGAGCAACCATATCCAAGGACTAATCCTGTTTAGAGCTGTGACTAGACCACACAGGCATGGATGCTCTTTACATCCTTCAGTTCAAGACAACCATCAGTGGTGCAGGCTTGCATTATGTTCTGGTTAACCCTTGCAGCCAAACAAGTCACTTGAGGGCTCATAGTTACCTCGCTAACACAATGCTCACCTCTGTTTTCCTGCTGCAAGTCTCTGATCTGAGTGTTCTCCTGAGATAGCAGAATATGAGGTTTGTATTTAGACATGTCCTTCAGCTCAGCTCCGTCCTCTTGATACTTGTAAAGGAAAGATGGTCCATGTGAACCCAGAGCAGTCTAATAATATCCATACAACATTCCACTCACCCCGACCCATGTTTTCACGCTGACACTGCTGGGTCCGTACTCACTTTGTGCGAAAGAGGCGTGCCAGCCTCCTTCATGGACACAACCCGCTTGTGCAACATGGTAGACTGGTCAATGAGAGACTCAGCTGCATTGTCGTGGTCTTTCAGCCTTTCCAGCAGGGTCCTTGCATCCGTCAGGATCTTCTCTATAGTACAGGCCATTGTCAGAGAACTGAAAGGAGAATGGATCGGGTTAAGATTCAAGAGCTATCAAAGCCAGGCTCAGAGTATGTGAGGCTTTGAAATATGTGGTGTAACGGTTAAGAGTGTTGGACCAGGACCTGGGAGATCAGGGTTCGAATCCCCCCTCAGCCATGAAGCTCACTGGATGACCTTGGGCCAGTCCCCATCGTTTAGCCTCACAGGGTTGTGGAGAGGATGAAGCAGAGAAGAGGAGAACCAGGTACACCACATAAATGTAATAAATAAATATTACGGTGGGGTGTTTTTGGGGAGGGCGGAGGTGTCTTCGTACGAAAGCACTAGAGGAGGCTGGGCCACACGACATGGTTGCCCCCAGCTCCACTCTGTGTGTTCTAGGGAGGTCTGTGCCCTAGGAAGGGCAGCCAAGCAGGGTCCGGTTTCACTGGCCTCCCAGGGAGGCAGCACCTTCCGCGTCCGACATGGAGTGAATGGGAGAAAGGAGGCAACATAGCATTGCGGCCGTTCCCAGTCCCGGGCGACCCCGAAGCAGCCCCTCGCCCTTCCCAGAAGGCGACCCCCGGTCCGCGCCCTCCTACTTACCCCCTCCGGCCGCGCCTCCCGCTCCGGCTTCCCTCCCTCCGGCCGTCAGCGAAGAGGGTCCCGGCTCCGAGGCACACTAGGGGGCGCAGAGGTCACAGGCTCCGCGCTCCGGCCGCCGCCGCCGCCGCCGCTTCCGGTATGAAGTTTCCTTCCTCTCCGAGTCGAGGGAAATTCCTAGCTCTCCGGAGAAGCTTCCGGTTTCCGGTTGCAGGCGCCTCGCCGAGGCTCCCTTTTGGGTTGTGGAAATCCAACAGGTGGAGCCTTCCTGTTCCTTTGGCGGAGCAGCGACCGGGGAAGGCTGCGCCTGCAGCATCTCTGCGGCCTGCAGCCTCGTAAGGAGCCCGGCGGTTCCGCTAGCAGGAGCCAAAGGCTCGAGATCAGTTGTCAGGCGCAGCCTCGTAACTTGAAAGCTCCGTGTCAAGTTCTGGCGCAGGCATCGGTCGCAGTCCTGTATCTACTTGCCATGTAGGACTTGCTTATGAGTAGACATGTTCTGTATAGGGATTGCGCTGTAAGAGGTAGGGGAGACCGCATTGGAGTCAATGGATTGACTTTTGAGTAGGCACGCGTAGGCTTGTTCTGCTCTTTAAAATCAATTCAATATGCAGCGCTTTCCAATTCCATTTGTTTTAGCAAGCCATTACCCAGCCATGTGCGCATCTATCCCACCTGCCTGCCTTCCTTCTAGCTGTCCGTTTACAAATCTGCAGCGTGAAATGTTGCTTTAAATTCTGCCGGCTGGAGTCCTTCAAACTGCGGAGCAGAAGTAGAGAAAAGAAGGACCGTTCCCATCAACTCTGCTGAGAGGCTACCTTTTTTTTTTTTGGCCCTCCCTTTAACTGCCATCTAGTGACAGTCATTGCATTGACTGCCCGTTTTCATTCCAGCAAGTCCTTATAAGAATTGTAGCAAGTGCCCAAGCTTTCTGTTTTCCTCCACCCTCCTCATTTCCTTATCCTTGCGTGCCCCAATGCTGATTCCATGGTGTCCCTGTCACCCAACTCCCTCCCCCATTACTCTGTTTACCATCCAGGTCCTGCTTCAAACTCCCAAGTATTTTTTGCTTGATTGGAATTTCTCTTGCTTGTCTGGATGGACAAGAGGGAGGGTGTGTAGAAACCAGCCTATGGTACAATGGCAAAATTTACATTTGATGTTCTGCCCACTTCTGCTGCTAGGGCTGCTTACCACTGGTGCATGGCTCTCTGGAGAATGTCTGGGAGACTAGAGCTGTCTGGCTGAAAAGATTCCCCATCTTAACCTAGCCTGATAAAAGAACTTGAAAGCTTGCACATTATTTTGGTTGCCTGAAGGTGTTACCCTAATATGTTGGGGGTTTTTTTGTTGTTTTTTTTTTTTTGCATTTTGATCTTGTCTTTTAACTTGGCAAACCTGAGAGCAGTAACTATAGTACTTATTATCTGTAAGTTGTTCCAAGATCCTTTTTTAAAGTGCATTGTAAAAAAATCTTTAAATAATTATTACTTGATTTGAGGAGACAGTAGTACCGAATTTCCCAAAGTCTGATTCTAGCAAACCTGTATTTACAAAAAAAATAAAATTTTTAAAAAAATCAATTGGATTGACACATGGAATCCTTGCTTTTAACTTCTCCTGTTGGTCTATCTTCCTAGCCCTAATGTTTTCTTTAAAACAACAACCCAGAATTCAGTCCCAAAAAACAAGGACAGAGCAAATTAGCTTTTATAGGCAGTGGTCATGTTGCCAAGAGGATGTGTTATTTACATGTTTACAACTGAATTCTACTTCCACTACTTTTGTCCTGCACATGGAAGATTGTAATCAGAACAGGAAGAGAAGGCTGGGTGGAACTTTTAATTGTTATTTCTCTTTGTTATGAGTGCTTGCTCACTACAGTAATTGAAGTTGTATGCCCTCACCTTGCTGTCACTTGAAAAGAGATTTTCATTTTCTACCTAAGGTTCATAAAGGGATCTATTGTAGGGAAAGGAAATGCAGGATTGATATGGTGCAAATAGTTAAATTAAAAACTGTTTGACAATGCAATCCTAGCCATGTCTACTCAGAAATAAGTCCTATTGAATTCAGTGGCCTGACAAGTATATACAGAATTCAACTTAAGCCTCATGCTAATTTCTGTAACATCTGGAGCAGTGGTGGTGATGAGACTGCTCTAGCAAACGTTGGCAGTATTGCTTATGTTCCTTCTGTCTAACATGGATGTTTGTGTGCCCCCCCCCCCCCGTATTTATATTAGTGTGGCCTACTCATGGAAGTAGAGAGAAAAATGATATAAGGAATGTTGCGTTTAAACCACTACCATGCCAAGAAACTAGAATTTGGCAAATTAAGGATTTCTGTAAACAAAGGCTTTTATAAACAAATCCCACTGTGCAGTGTTGTCATTTGCAGTTGCATCTAAGGACTGATATGGCAAGAAGAGGACGCAGAAATCTGTCCACTGTTAAGAGACTGTGTACAAATATTTTGTGTTTTCTGAATGACTTTCCAGGGTCAAAAAATGTATTTCCTAAACAATCAGATGTTTCTCAGAAAACAATTTCAGGAGCTTCCCACCCCAGGCCCACTAAAGGAATTCACTGCAGAGTTTGTTACCTTGAAGATTAGAATAAAAACATATCTTATTGGCTGTGGGTTGTTTGCTTCTTATCCTCAAAACTTGTTTTGGAGCAGTTTTGTGTTAAGAAGGGGAGGTAAGTCAAGGAAGGTTAGTTGTGATGTGAAAATCAGGAACTGGTTGAACAGTTGTGCAACCTGGAATTGCAACTAGGAAAGAGCTTAGCTCAGTGGCAGAATGCTTGCTTTACACACAAAAAGTTCCAGGTTCAATCCCAGGTATATAGAGGGACCCCTGCATGAAACCCTGGAGAGCTGCTGCCAGTCAGTGTCAACTGTATTGAACCAGATAGATATATGGTCTGCTTTCTTTAGTCATAGTTATGTTGACCATTGCAACACACCCAAGCTTGCTGAAAGAACCCTGAGCCTATTCATTCCTGCCCTAGTTCTCAAAGGACTGTGCCTCATTTTCTTGCTATACTGTAAATAGTTGGACTCATATATTTGCATGGCACATGGATTCCTATCCTTGACCTGACAGGCCCTGGTTATCTATTTAAATACTGCCTTTAAAAGTGTTTAATGAATTCCAGGCTGAGATTTGTCAATATGTCATCTTATCTAATATTCTTGTTTGCTCCTTTTCACAGTAAACAGCCTCTATTCATGTTTTCTAAAAAAAACACACCAAAAACCAGACATTCTGTTACGGAAACTGGAATCTTTGTTACTTATTTGCTAAGAGAAGGTACTCTTAGTGATAGCTGGTGTCCTTGATTCTTCATTTAACTTTGTTCAATGGGACATTTTTGTAATGGCTCAGACCTATTGGCCTTTAAAAACAGTATTGCTGAAAAACCTTTATTCAATGCTTGCTCCAACTTTCTGCAATTAGGATCTTCAGGCTGTTTTTCCAAGAAAGTGTACAACACACCTTCATTATATTGAGTATTGTGATGTTTTTCTCTGATTTAAGGGAACTGAGTCTAAGTGCTGCCCTTGCATTCATGAAATGGCTTACGATGCAGAAAAGGCATCTGCTAACATAAGAGGAACCTGTGGCCTTCCAGGCCATGCAGATGTTCTTGGGCTCCAACTCCCATCATCCCTGACCACTTCTCATACTGGTTGGGGCTAATGGGAGTTGGGAGTCCAATGTTTCAAGGGCCATAGGTTCCCTACCCCTGCACTAACAGCCCCCTGACAATCAACTCCTGAGAGTTAAGGGGCCTTCCAGAACCAGTGGTGTCACAGAGAGTTACACATGGAAGGATAAAAAGGCAAAAATCCCCCACTCTTCCGTAAGCAGATGCCTCCACTGGATCCCTTCTGTGAGTATAAGGGTACCAGTTAAATCCCAGCTACTAAAGCTAAAAGTATGGTTTTTCACACCTTACTTTTAAAATCCATTATAGGTTATGAATTCCTGATGTGTAACACACACACACACACACAGAGAGAGAGAGAGTGCGCAATAACTCACACACAATACATACTTTCGTTTCTCCCACTGCATAACATTGCTGCTTTGGTATTTTAAAAATATTCATGATATAATAGAGCAGCAAGTCTCTGATGCTTATTGCGAAGGGTGAGTCAGCAGGCAGGGCAGTGTGGTGCAAAAGCACTGTCAGGACCACAGGGCTGACCTCACTGGGGCTTTTGCAATGCACCAATGTCACCACCATCTCACCCTGGCAAGCAGCAGGGACTCACCTACTGGGAGGTTCACCCCACCATGTTGTCTGCTGCTGGTGCCCTGCTATGAAAAGTTTAATCTTCTGGTTTCTGCAGTTTCTGCTAAAATTATATAGATATTCAGTTGCTGCACAGGCAGGTCAGGATCCAGAGAGCTAGAGGTTGATGGGCCAATGGTTAAATTCTATAGCAAAAAGACAAAGCAGATTAAGTCTTTTCAGCAGCATTTCCCAATGGCAAGGTGTTGAATGGCAGGGATTTAGGGTATGGGGTTGGGGTCCAGATGATAGTATTCAGTCCAGTACTGAAGCTTTAACTCATAATGCTATTTCTTCCTGGTTTGTCAAGGAACCTTCTGGTGACAGAAGGCAACAAAGACTAGCTGCTGAAGGCCCTGGTTCAAATCAAGACGCATCCTCGCTCTCTTCCAGTGCATTACAGACTTTCCCCTTGCATTTTTTTTACTGTGTTTCTATTACACCTTTTTGACAAGGAGCTCAAGGTGGTGTACATGGTTCTACCCCCAGAGGTAGGTTAGGCTAAGAGGTAGCGACTGGCTTGGGTTCAGTGTGTAGATTTTCTGTGCTTCTTTTGACTTTCTTGCATGATGTCTGATGGGCCCCAGACTCAGTTACATTGAAGTACATCTCCATAATTGGAACCTAATCTTTCCTTTTGTATTTTCACAAGACAGAAAGTAAGCTGGGTGTCTGCACCAAACATAGTACACATATTTGAATCTCCTTGTATAAGGCTCACCTGGGAAGACAAGAAACCTTTATCTCAAGATTTGCAAATAAATGTGTTCACTTAAGATCAGGGATGTAGGTTTTGTTGTATTCATCAAGCACAAAAGTCTTTGTTGTCTTGGCATGGTAACATCTGTAAGAAAAGCAACAAGGTGGCAAAAGTAACTTTCACACAACCCAAGCCCTCTACCTCCAGTCCTGATACAGTACTGCTAAATTAACACTTGGCAAATATGCAGTGCATGATATTCAGTCCCCACATAAAGGAGTAGCCTTTTTGACAAAGGAATTGCCGAGATGCAGAGGATTTGTTGTAGCTTAACACACACCCCATAGGGTTTTTATTTGTGGTTCCTCCAAAGTTTGCAAAGTGAGCGGGGGGGGGGGGGGGGGGGTTCAGCCTTGCCTGCTTTTCTAACAGCAGTTTGCCGCACAGAAATTGGCCTTGACATGGAAATAAACATTATCAGCTGCTAATGTCTCCATATCAAGCTACTGTTAAACACATACCTACAGTGATCAATTAAAATGTTGATACCCTAGGGCCCCAGTGCTGGAGAGGAGAAGCACATTGCCTTCAAAGCGTCAATAGAGATATTAAGAGGGTGAAAAATTATCAGTGTCAGGGAATTGCTGGGGGAAAGGAGCTTGCATTGCTTCTGTTCATCAGTTTCTTTTAAAAGGCTCACCAGCATTCCTATGCTTAAGGCCCGTCCAGACGTCCTTTTCATTGTGCATTCATGGTGATTTGTGATCATGCTGCTGTCGGGGCAGGGTGGTCACTCACAATCCCACTTTCAATACTATTTTTTGGGAAGTTTTGGGATGGTCATACTGATTAATTTCCAACCCCTGCACGTCCCAAAATGTCCTGCTGAAATTAATGCCCAATGGAAACTTGAGAAAAGACAGGTGGATCTTCTGCAAAAATGTAATATGTGCATTTATTGAATCACATCATGTTAATTTTGAAGTGTAGTTAAACATAGCAAGCAGCTATGCACTAAATTACAAGGGCAGGAGAGCTTAGTTATCATTGTGAAGGCAGCACGTGGGGGGTGGGGGTTGTTCATTCTTGTGGCTAGAAGCCAAAGGGAAAAAATGTCCCCATTTTACATCCCCATCCATTCTGATCTTGGTGGGGGAGTAAAGAGATAAGTCTTCCTTTGTTGAATAATTGGTCTCCCCCACCCCTGTAATTATTTAAGGAAAAAACAAGATATGTAATTGCATGCATAGTTTAGTGACATCTAGTTTGTCGCTTAGTATCTATTGAGAGACTCATCTTAATTCTTTCATCCAGAGCACGTTCTTTGTAAAAGCATCCACACTTTAACTGGCACCTTTGCAGGAAAAACCCCCCTGTAATCTGTTATAAAAAGCAGCATAAACCCCTAAATTTGTCCATGCAGAATTACTTTAAAATCCAAGCAGTCCTTCTAAAATTTGATCATAGCGGTAAAGGAGGCAAATGAAATGATGAGTGCTTTTCACATGGTGCTGTCTTCTTTCTAGTTCTCTTGGCTTCTTATCGTGCTGGCTTTGTATAATCTGAAGGGAATGTATAAAGTTGACTTCTCCAAGTTTTCTGTGTTTAACTCCAGTTCAATTAAACACTTATGGATGTGTACAAAGTGAAAAATGGGGTTATGAGAGGTTAATGCTTTAATGCTTTTAATAGTTCTTTTAGCCACATGGCTGCATTTTGTCAAATAAAGCACAGAGCTGTCCCAACAGGAAAAGTACAGATAGGAACAAACTAACTGATGCTTCTCCCCCAAAGGGCAACTGCTACATTTTGGGCAAAAATATGTGAGCTGGTAATGAGCTGAACATATTTAGCAAAGATTTGGTCTCCACATGATTTAAGCCAGGATGGATTACTGATGATGTTGGCCAGAGAATTTGTACCTTAGACTTCAGCAGGCAAACAGTGGTGCTTAGAAATATTCGTGGAGAAAGCGCTATCCTTGGAAACAAATCCAGTCTGGCTTGTTCACACAACAGTTAACTTCAATCAGGGGTCAGGAACCTGTGGCAATTGTTGCAGTTGGACTACAACTCCCATCATCCCTGTGTATTGCCATGCTGTTTGGGGCTTATGGGGGCTGTAGTGCAGCAACAGTCCTGAGGGCCACAGGTCCTCCATCCCTGACCCAGATACGCCATTTTGCTCCATTGTAAAACTAAAAGCATGCTTGCAAGAGATTGTTCAGTTTGATATTCAGATTTTTTTAACAAAAATGTTATCAGGTGACTATGGACAGATATGAGATCGGGTGGTATCCAGCTAAGTTTTACTCTGAGTAGACCCATTGAAATTAATGGACCTTAGCCATGTTCAGTCATTTCAATAGGTCTACTCTGCGTATAACTATGGGTGGTATGCAACTAAATTTTACTCAGAATTGCATCCCCCCAGCATCTACTTTTACTACATCTTCTCTGTGATCCTAAAGGAATTTAATAAAACCAGGAATTTTGTGTGAAAAGAAATATCCAGTGTTCAAACACAACTTTACATGCTCTCTTAAATACAATTAAAAATGGAATTTGGCTGCATGTCTCAGCACAGTAACACTCAGGAGCTGGTTAGCATCCCTCAGAAGACAGCTTTCATTCTCCTATTTTCCTGGTGTCCATTGTCTACCCTTTACAACCCTTACAGGAAATATTTTATTTCTTAATTGGGGGGTGGGGTGGGAAAGCAGCATACTTATTCTGTAATGTGAGCCCACCTCTGACCATCCAGACCTCCCACAAAGGGTACCAGAACTAGAACTCAAATATTTGTTGTTTTGAGTTTTCCCCCACAGCTTTGCCAAGAGTCAAGTGCAATGTGTGGTTTATGGCTGCAGATGATAAATGTGTAAAACAAACCACCACAGCCTAATTAAATTCTATTTGCTACAGCTTGCTCAGCTTACGTACAAACACACCAGCTAAAGTGGTTGCTGGATTAGAGCTGGAAGTCTTGGTTCTCTGCAGAAAAACAACCAAGCCAAAGCAGGCCCCTGGATACTAATGTTGACTGGTTGCTGCAAATATATAATTCCAGAGCAAACACATACTTAATAACCAGGGTTCCAGTAAGTCTTAAATAACTCTCCTTCCCAAATGGCCAGTGAGCTGTATTAATTGTAGGAAGGTAGAGGGTCAGCTGGTTGTTTTTTCAGCCTCAGGGTATTCCACCCACTTCCACATGCTGTTTCAAGGGGGTTCTTGGTTTATAATGTGAATGTAAACACTCTTCAGGCTAGAATGCTCTTTCGTGTCTCAAATACTTCTGTTCTATTACATTTTTTCATTAGCAATGATAAGATGTTCCCATAAATAGCATGGCAGAGGAGCCAATTACATGTTATGCATGTTATGGAGCACAGATGCCATTTTTAAAAATAAAAAAGAGAAAAGAAAGCAAGCGACTTTTGAGTGGAAAAGCAGCAAGGGAGAACACATACTCCTAGTCACCAAGGCAATTTGAGTCTCAATTCAGGGGCACCAACTCCTGGGGGCTGAGCCCTTTTGCCCCCCCCCAATATTTTGGGGGTAGGGAGTGGGCCCCCTCAATGTCTAAAAAGCATGGAGGCAAAGCATGGAACAGCTCCAGTGCCTGGCTCCTCCTCCTGCTGCTGCTGCAGAGGGGAAGGGGGGGTTGAAGCAGCCTCCCATTGGTGGCAGCACCAGGAGAAGGTGGAGGAGCAGCAACCTTGTGGCTGCTGCATTTAGCTCCACCCCCAGCTCCTCCTGACATCCTCCTGTTCTATATTATTATTTTCTTTAATTTTCCTCTTTTCTTTGTTAAATTTGCCAATAAAATAAGTAAATAAATAAATAAATAAATAAATAAATAAATAAATAAGTGGGCACACCACAAGCAATGAACACCATTGAATAGTGGACCAAACCAGTCAATCCACTCCTGGATTTTACTACCCAGAAAGACAGTACCTCAAAGAAATAAAGTTAAACCAAGAATTTGGGTCTGTGGTTTAATTCTGATGCCTTTGACCAGGATACTTTTAAGCTGGCAACATTTGGGCAGCTGGCTTGGGTTTCCTTTTGGATGTCCACCAGGACAAAGTCCTTTGTCTAAGCAGCTTACCGTTTAAACAGAAAAACAGGCTATCACATCTCTGGGAAATGACATTTCACAATAGCCAAATATTCCAATAGCTTCAGCCAACACTAGTGTACATATATTGCTCACCTTGTGAAAGTGCCAATTTTCTGAACAGTCAGGATTTGAGTGTTCAAGTGAAGCACAAATTTTGTGTGTAGGCAAATTAAAAGAAATTCTGCAGTTCACCGTTCAGCAAATATATCCTCAACAGCAGTAGTCACGCCTGGTAAGTCAGGAAATCCCACTGTGTGTGCAAGGTGAGGTGAAAATAAATGGAGAGTGGAGTGCTCTCTCTATATTCATTTATGCTCACCCCCACGCCCGAGCAAGGTTGTGATCGCGTAAGCAAAGCAAGCACAAGTTGCAGGATTACTGTAATAGAGAACATATTCTTTTGGTACTATGTGTGTGCTAATAAATCAAAGAGAGCAAGTAGGATGGGAGCAAGGTATCTGCAGTACAGCCACTGTTGATGATTTACAAAGCTGAGAGTTTGAGGACTCTAGAATCAGCATCACTGCAACTATTTGTGCTTCAGCACTTGTTCTTATCTGCCATGTGCTTTGAAGAAATCCAGACATCAGTCTACAAAGAGCCAGGCAAATTAACAGTGCAGGGACAAGCCTGGTTCTCTGAATTTAGCTCAAGCCACTGGATGGAAGAGAACAGTAACCAAGTGGCTCGGTATTCACTACAGAATTGCAGCAGCAGCAGTTGCAGTTCCAAAATACAAGTGTCAAGTGGTTAGGGGAGTCATCTTATTACTTGTACTGCTGCTCTGCAGCAATAATTCCATAACAGAACTGTTTAATATCAGAAGTCATACCATCTTGAAGAAATAAAATGGAACCCCGGAAGCTCATCAGATAATTGGTCCAACATCTTCACTGACGTGACAGTGGCTTTGGGTGTTTCAGAAATTAATATTTCCCAGTCCTGCCTGAAGATCCATGTGGTTTAACCTGGATGCTTTTGCAAGCAAAGAACGTGCTCTACTACAAAGAGGTACAGCTGCTTCCCTAATGTTGAGACTGACATGCTCAGGGATGCTACCTTTACATGTGTCACTGGAGAGAATGAGTAGGTTGGCTTTCTTGTGCACAAGGGTGGAATCCAAACTAGAAGTTCATCCTTCCCACTACAGAATTTAGGAATACTCTAGTAGCTCATTCAGGGAAGACTAATATGATTCATATTCACCACTGGCTTATTTCACTATTGATGTTACTAGTCAAATTTCTCTAAAATACTTGACATAAAACAGAAGTCTCTTTATGTTGTTACCTAACCAGCTCTCTGAAGAAGAATGGCCAATCCTTAATGCTAGCCAGGAACTCCTGTCTAATTGCTGTCTCCTTGTGCTATATAAACAATCAACAGTTTTTCTGAAATCTGCAAACCCTATTTGAACGCTGCTGTTGAACAACATTTTTGTGGCAGAGGCCCAGCAACAAGACTCCAGCATCCAAAGATTGTCATTCTCATTCTGATTTAAGTGGGAAGGTAAACGGCGTTTCCGTGTGCGGCTCTGGCTCGCCAGAGCAGCGATGTCACGCTGGCCACGTGACCTGGAAGTGTCTGTGGACAGCGCTGGCCCCTGGCCTCTTAAGTGAGATGGGCGCACAACCCCAGAGTCTGTCAAGACTGGCCCGTACGGGCAGGGGTACCTTTACCTTTACCTTTATCAAGAGATGACATTCAAGAACCTATTAGGCTGTACTGCCAAAGGGCCAGAAATCATGCATTGCTAAATTACCGATAAGCATTAGTTGAGGAAGCTGGAGACTAAATGTGTCCATAGCAGTTAACACTTAAGATGGAAGAGACAACCTATTCACAATGGCAACACAATCTCAGAACTTGCTACTCATTCAAGCTTTAAATTCTTAGGGTTTCATTTTCTGATACATGAATATAGCAGCCCCTTTATTTGATATGGACTACCTGGGTCAGGACAATGTCTGTCCTAATGTTAAACTGTCAAACTTAGGCCCAGCTGGATCTAGGCAATTCACTTAACTGCAGTTTCCTATCTACAATGTAGGCATAATAATGACCTACTTTTCAGGATTGTTGTAAAGAGGAGGAGGAGTGATGCAAGTGGCTATAATTAAACCCTAGTACTTACAGAAGTACTCAGTTACACAAAATAAACAAATAAATCAAAACCAAAACACAACTCAAGTGGCAAACCCACAATATAGGTATGTAGCTGCAAGAAATGAGAGGTAGATTTCAGTGAAGGAACTTCTCCAGTGAACAAGATACAGTGGTACCTCGGGTTACATACGCTTCAGGTTACAGACTCTGCTAACCCAGAAATAGTGCTTCAGGTTAAGAACTTTGCTTCAGGTTGAGAACAGAAATTGTGCTCCGGCGGCGCGGCAGCAGCGGGAGGCCCCATTAGCTAAAGTGGTGCTTCAGGTTAAGAACAGTTTCAGGTTAAGTACAGACCTCCGGAACGAATTAAGTACTTAACCCGAGGTACCACTGTACAGTGGGCCGAGTCCAATCTAATAGTGCAACCCTAGACAGGCTTACTTAAAACCAAGCCTCCTTCTGTTTAATTGGATTTATTCCTAGATAAATGTGTATAGGATTACAGTCTTAGCTGAACTTAAGTCCCCAAAGGGACTTAAATTAAATAATGAATACCCTGTCCTGTTAATTACAACAGGACCCACGTTCAATTATCTTAGTCTGGATCCAAGCCAATGTGTAATTTATATATAAAGCATTAATTGCTTTCAATAAGCAACCATTCCTCCTCAGATGCAACTTATAAACCTAGTTATACAATGGGGAAAATATATGCATGCTGTTCTGAGCGTAAAGCCAAAATCACATATAGTTAAAACATATTGGGTTCAATGGTGGGTAGGATTGCCAAAGTCATTTTCCCCAGAACCCTGACCCTCTTCTATTATTTTTTTTGCCAAGCGCATAAAGCTGAATGCACACAAGTTAAATGCACATAAATTTTGAGCACAGGAGTAGACAATGTGGTTACCTCGTGATGGCTGTTAGACTCCAGCTCCCATCATCCCAGCCAACATGGTCAATGATAAGGGATGATGGGAACTGTAGTCTAACAATGGGAGGTCACCATGTTGGTTATTCCTAATGTAGCACCTCATCATGAACTTTGTTCCCACTTCTATTATAGGAGGATGAGGAAGGGGATCTTCTAAGGAACTGTGCCTGCTTTGGGCTACATTCTTGCTTTTATAGTTAAATGATTTATAGTTAAGGAGTTAAAACATCAGTCTTCTACCCCGGGGGGGGGGGTAGTGGGAGGGAAGGGTGCAGCATAATTGCCCAATCGTTACTCTTCTAAATGTCAGATCACAGATGGATTTTTGGAGGGCTAGCCAAGACCAATAGATTACTCCATAATTTAATTTTTTAAAAAATGAAAAACAACAACAAAGTGACCACCAGTAATCAGAGTCCCAGTAGCTATGAAAGAGCTGCTGCTTTGCTCAGATTTTGCCCTTGGTTTTAAATGTTTGACAAGAGCTTTATAAATGAATTGGAGAGGTGGTTTATGTTTCATTAATGAGGCCGATAGTGGTTAATTACCAAAGTGGTGTAAACAATCCACTACCAGATCAGGCAGACAGGGTCAGTTATGCAGAGATGATCCAGCTGGACTGACTGGATGAAGCTTTTTATTTAACTATTTGAATACCAAATTGAACAGACAATTCTCATATTGTTAAAAGCCCAGTGCATTTACTGGGTTTAAGAGATATGGCCTGCTGTATGTGATACATAATATGTATATATGAGCAACTGAGAAACAGTCATCCTCTGCGCATCATATATGATGGCAGTGGCAAGGAAATAAAATTTATGAAGATAAAAAATGTTGAGTGGAAATGGTCTGGGATCTGGATGCCCCTGTGTAAGGCAGCAGTTGTTCCATTTACTTTCGAGCTAGGTCTGTGATTGCTAAAACATGATTTTGAGTTGAAAGGCAGATCTCTGCCTGCCAGTTTCCCATTCTTGACCTAGCCTCCAACAGGTGGCTTGGCCAGTATATTCTTCTCAACACCCATGACAAGTACTAAAAGTTTTAAAATAGTATTGTTGCCTAAAATGGGGTTAGCAAAAGTGCTCTGAGCCAACATGCCAAATGTTGCAGCTTATAATACTGTACAGCATCTGTATCAACATGCAGAGCTGACTGGTAATCCAGTGAAGTTGACTTTGCCATGTTCTCCCTATGCACACATCTTCATGTACCACTAAAAGCATAGTTAGTTTACCTGGCCGTTTGTATCCTGCTTTTCTAAGATACAACCAAACTAAAAGCAATTTACAAAGTAAAAATATAAATCACAAAAATTAAAAACCACTCTAAAAATAAAATTTGAAAAAGCACTAGAACAGCACCATAAGCCTTCTCCATAAAACGCACAAAAATATATCAGATGTTTATCTAAAATGCATGCTGGAATAAAATTGTATTAAGAGCTTGTTTAAAAGTAGGCAAAGCAGGTTAAGGAAACTTTCTTGGGAGGTTATTTCATAGTTTAGGGTCTAAACATTAGGCACAACTCACATGCTGCCATATTGGTGAAGGGACAAAGAGGGTCTATAACAGGCTTCCTTGATCTCAGCCCCCCAGATGTTTTTGAGACTGCAGTTCCCAGCATCCCTGACCACTGGTCCTGCTAGCTAGGGATCATGGGAGTTGTAGGCCAAAAACATCTGGAGGACCAAGGTTGAGGTAGCCTGGTCTATAGAAACCGAGTGTCCTGAACCATGGGATACCTGGTTCTAGTTATGCAAAAGGGACTTAGATTTCATCCTCTCCCTTCTACAGCCTCTTGTGTTTTGCCAACATCTGCTCTGGAAGATTGAGGCCCCCTCTGGAACAGATTAGGGGATGCAAGAAGGGGAGAAATGGGAATTCTACTCTGTTCAGAATGTAGGACCTTGCCCAGTGATCTTGGTCTTTGCCTGTATTATAAAATAAATATAATTATTGAATTTTCCCAAAAAAAATTTCTAAGATCACCAAAATAATGTTCACCCCTAGCTAGGTATCCACCTGCCTGTTACATTTGTAGACCTGAATGTCACCTTCCCATAACTCATTGAACTGAATAATATATATTAGATTCTTTTTCTTACTAAATTTATCTATGAATGCAAATGCAAATAAATAGTTAAATATTTGCTTATACAAGTGCAGTGATGAACAATTGCAGGAACATGGAGTACAGGTAAACACAATGAAGTTTGGGAGGTAGGGGGATTACCTTTATCAATGAGCTTTGAGCACCAGGTTCTTCTCTGGTTTCACTTAAGAACCTGAACTGAAATGCAGTGGTACCTCGCAAGACCAATGCCTCGTAAGACGAAAAACTCGCAAGACGAAAGAGTTTTTCGTTTTTTGAGTTGCTTCGCAAGACGAATTTCCCTATGGGCTTGCTTCGCAAGACGAAAACGTCTTGCAAGTTTGTTTCCTTTGTCATGCAAGTTTGTTTCCTTTTTCTTAAAACCGTGCATTCAGGGGGTGCAGTTGCGACTTGACTTCGAGGAGCAACTCATAGCACGCGGTGTGGTAGCCTTTTTTGAGGTTTTTGAAGACTTTGGTGATTTTTGAAGCTTTTCCAAAATCCGTGCTTTGCAAGACAAAAAACTCGCAGGACGAAAAAACTCGCAGAACGAATTAATTTTGTCTTACGAGGTACCACTGTGTATCAGATCTCTGGGTGCTGGCAATCGGATTACAGTTGTTACACTCTGTGGATCTAAGGTTGGCTTTTTGAGGCCTACAAGCACCATTCCATCACACAAGGATGTGTTTACCACACCTGTGACCCATTCAATCATCCCACTCCAGCTACCTTTAATAAGCCAGGATGGACAAGGATCTAATGAGCAGGTGGTTGGGGGTATCTCAGAAAATATTGTGTCCACTGCCTCAGGCCATATCAATTGGAAATGATTCCACAACACTGGGCTCAACATTGCATTGGACACCTTGGCTGGTACTGTGGCAACAGCAGCATCTAAATCAGGCTTCCTCAACCTTGGCCCTCCAGATGTTTTTGGCCTACAACTCCCATGATCCCTAGCTAGCAGGACCAGTGGTCAGGGATGCTGGGAATTGTAGTCTCAAAACATCTGGAGGGCCGAGGCTGAGGAAGCCTGATCTAAATCACTGAGGAGCCAAGAGATAGTGTTTAGCTATCTGGTTTCAGCTAGTTACTATGTGCTCAATAAGTCCACCTCCCTGGTCAAGAGTTCAATACACTAACCACTTCACCATGTTTCACATTGTAAAATGACTGCTGTTTTTCTTTCAATTAAGTGGTCCTTGCACTGTGAAGATTGTCAAATGTGAAGCAATCAAAATGAGGAAATGCCAGACTCTAACCGGGACAACAAAAAAAAGTTTGCTAGAGAACTGGGTAGAGAGGTTGCTGGGAAAATGTGACGTGTGGGTCCCAATGGCCTCTGTCCCTGATTATTCAGTTATTATTTGATTTATGTGGTCTTGCTGCTGCCCTTGCTTTGACCCTCAGAACGGCTGTGTGGGAAGTTTGTGTCTCTCAGATAGAGTGAAGCGCTGCTCTGCAAAGTGTTTGGAGCCAATGTGAATGCAAAGAAACTGATAAATACAGAAAAGGCTCTCTGTGCTCCAGATGCACCCCAAAGGGGAACTATAAGAAAACAGCTCCTTGGAACTAGGCACTGTAAGTATTTTAATGTCTTTTGTAAATGCCTTAGGATTGTCTGGTCTTGACATACGACTATACTTGGGAGATGTGATGATTATGTCAAGTTTGGCATTTGATTTTCTAAATGCAGCGCTAATTATAATGAAATATGCACCTGAACAGTTAATTTTACTTTCTAACGCTTTATTTTTGATATGTTCTTTCCCCCTCCCACCACCATAAAGCTTTATTTTCTTGGTCTAAAGTGCTGTGTCATTTACTGTATATATTAGTCTACAAGCAGAACGTTTAACTGTCTGTAATGAGAGCAGAGCCTATTTTGTTTTAGCATGCACAGGTTGTTGGCACATATTAGATTTATACCTACTAGAAGATATTACCTGCACACTGCATTTGAATCATTTTAATAGTTCAATAAAATTTTCATTTTACATGAGAATTGGATTTTGCAACTTAGCTAATGTGTGATGAATTTTGAAATTATGAAGTTTTAGTATTAGTATTTTTAGAATGAGATATTTGGTAGTTATATTTGTCATCTAAAATGGACAGGTGCTTATTGGGTTTTAACGAAATGAAATTACGGTAACATTCTGAAAAAAAAGTGTTTGGTCAGGCATGCAGTCTAGCCCCATTGGCAATAGCTTGGTCTTTAATAAAGAGTATAGTCAGGGACTAAATTATTACGTATGCTAAGACTTCCCCCAAGGACTCTTCCCCCAAAGATCATCCTGTCAGCAAGGAAATGTTATTACCTGCTAATTGCTGCTGATCACTAAATTTACAGCGGCAATTTGAAAAGTTGCCCCCTAGGTTCATTTGCTCTGAAATAACCTGCCATGCACTAGTTTCTGAAGAAGTGAGTTACCACACCATAATAATTTCCTTTTTATTAAATACTGTACAGTGGAAGGAAAACTAGTGCATTTTAAGGAAAATTAACATTTTTTTAAAAAAAAATTGCACCACAATAGCTCTTTCACCCTTCATGAACCTAATAGTCCATTGGCTAGGAGTAGTCAACAGAGATGTAAGTATAGTTGCCACGTGAATTGTGGGTGCCAGGCATGCTCAGTTAGCATTATTGTCACAAGTAAAAAAGAACGGCAACCTGAAAGTACAATTAGATCATATAAAATGAATATATCAATGTATTCAGGATAGAACTAGTGGAGACACTGGGAGATATTCAGCTCTCTCATTCCATCAGCACAAGGATTTATGCTTGTGCAACTGAAAATTCTGCCACCCTCTCCTTTCCCTGCACCTCCCTCAAGTCTACTCTGGAACGTTGGTGAACCCCCAGAACAGATTTAAGGGGCCCACAAAGAAAGAAGTTCCTTTGTACAAGTAGAAATCCTTGTGCTGTTGGAATGAGGGAGTTACTGTTACACTGAATTGAAAAGGTAACTGGACAAAGTTTTACAAAACCCTTCTGTTACTGTGAATGCATCTCAGAATGCATTGTGGTTGTAGATGCCAATAATATAGAGATTTGTTAAGAGTTGGATCTCTGATCACAGGCACATTTACTTGGAAGTAAGGCCCAGTTAGGATCATTTCAAACATGGCAAAATCGTACAATATTATCCATATGCTGTGTGATGATAACACACAAATGTATTTTGATGGGTCTGTATACACACTAGTAGGCCACAATTTGCATTGTTTCCCACCACTGTACACAAAAAATGTGTATGTGATTGCCATACATGATGATCAATGCACAGGATTTATTCAGTTTCCTGGAGGTATTTACTTGCATAAATTGAGTCTTGTTTGCAGTGAAAACAAAACAAAACAAAAACCCTTAACCGTTCCACTTGATATTTCTGTTGTGGTATTTTCTGTTAAGAAAGAACCAACCTTAGCTGGAAGCTTATTAAACTACAGGCACACTTCGAGTTATGGTTCCAGGCTTTTGAAAGTATGAAAGATTTCTCTGTACGATTAAATATTTGAATTATAGCATGATCTTTCTTCTGATAGCAGCAAAAGGTAACAAAAGATAATGCATGCAAAAGCATGCATTAGTTAGTTAATATTGGCCCACCCATGATTTAGAGTTTCAGTATGTGGAGTGGAGGAAAAGGTTAGGACAGGATCCAAATGAAGGTTAAAATCTACTGCCTAAATCTAGTTGCCCTGCAACCTCATATTCTTTCCCAGGATATGAGTGCACTTCAGAAATGTGAGAAGACTTTCAGCTTGAATTCCTAAAATTCTTCCTGGTGAAGAAATTTCCCTTTTGACATAACTGTCAAAATATTTACGATAAATGTTAATATACTGTCGGTTCAAACATTCTGAAGTACTCCCTGGAGGGTGTCCTGCAAGACCTATGATCTATATGCTGTAATAGAGCAAGCACTGCATATTTTTTGCCATTAATAATACGCTAGCAGCTGAGCAGTGTCTTTGTTAGAACTGGTATTTTCTCCAAAGGGATTCCACTGTGATTTTGTGGCCATATGGTTAGATTTTACCTTTGAACACATATTAATATTAACACCTGTACAGGATTTCATTTTACTTTTTTTTTTTTTTGCACTATGGCTGTGAATTTGTTCCTTTGTTATTTCCCTGGAATCAGGGATAGGTCAGGGATATGTCCTGCTGCACTCTGTAAAGTTCCTTACACATTCCTGGTGTAGTAGTAGTAGTAGTATTTTGCACTGTGACAAACCAAATCCTACTTACATTTACTCATATATAAGTTCTACTGGCCTGGGTCCAGAATAATCGTTTCAGAAACAGAAAAATCAATCAGCATTCCATGGCAGTTGAGCATACCCAGTCCTTACTGGGCTGTTTTTGGAATTCTATGACAGGGGGTGAAGGGGCCCTAAATTTTTTTTTGTACTCTTGTACCAAATCTGATTATACTTCCCTTTTGTGAATGGACAATGTCATTTTGGCAATATATGCAATGTTACACTCCCCTGAAGACGGGAAAATACAAGGAATTATATCCATTGTACATTTGCACACATTAAATATGCAACTAACCTGTGACACAGAATGCATGGGTTGACAACTGGCACTTAGCTAATGCAGAACAAACTAACTGTGCCAGTCTAGACACAGGTTTAGCTCATTTACTCACATTTTCAATCTAAATCAAAGGTGGGAAACCTATTTTAGCCCAAAGGCTGAATTTCACAGAAGGGAATTTCCAGGGGCTGCATCAAGCAGTGAGCAGGGTCCAAGCCAAAAGTATAGTACGTGAGGCCAGAGACTCACCTCACTCTAATTCTTTCTCTAATGCACTCCCTATCAACCAATTCCATTTTTGCTCTTTCCATTTTCTCCCTTTCACATCTCCAGCTGCCTCCCCTCCTACAATTAGACTTTTTTATTATTAAAAAAAGACACAGGCTAAAGTAGAGATTTTTCAGTAGATGTTTATACCTCTAAAAGTGTTCAGTGCTCACTTTATTTCTGGGTTCAGAATATACTATTGCATTTTTTTAAATTACCAATGATTTTCATGTTACATTTAATCATACAAAAATATAGTGCTATTTAGCATTCAATATAATATGTATATCATAATATATAACCACACAGCATGATTCAGTACATGCCTGTTATGAAGAATACGCACTGTGGTTTGTGTGCAGTGAAGGCAGCAGTGGAATCCTAGGCAGGAGAATGAGGAAGGATTTGTTTTTGTGACTGAATTAGTTCCTTGCTATCTCTTTTATTTTGTTCAGGAATTGGTTAAAGGAAGGGCAACATTTCCCTCAAAGCAATATTCAAAACTATGATGTAATTTAAATCACACAATGCTCCATTTAAAGTGCATATTTGCTGATTACATGCTCAACTGATCCCATTGATAATGGTTGCATGATTCATCAAGGCACTTCTATTTTGAACAAACATTTACAAACAGAGATAGCAAGTGGCAGCATTCTTGACATACTATACAATTTCACCTTTTCCTGCTCTGTGGTGGAAGGGGGGTGGGATGTCTGGATGAGGAACATGTCAGAAAAATGTCTTTTTAGAAATCTGTAAATAAAATTGAACAGGCCATGAGACATTTTTTTCTGCCCTTCCAGCAATCCTTGCTGTACAAACCACATTAAAACAAGAGGTCTGGAGACAAAGTATTGGCTGATCAGAGAAATTCAACCCCCTCCCCCCAATTTTCTTTTTGCTTCTGCCTTTTGCTACATCCTTAGAATTGCCAGAACATAATAGCAACATAATTTTGTAGCACCGTAATGGCTAGTATAAGCTTTCATGTGCCAATGGCAGAATACATTCATCAGGATCTAACCCAGAGATGGCTAAACTCCAGTTCAGGTGCCTGATCTATGCCCCAAAATGTTTTTCCTTCTCTGCTAAGACCCCATTAATTAGCACTGGCAAAACATAAAAATAAAATAAAAAGGAAAGGCGATACAGTGCTGGGTAGAGCAAAGCCCGATGCCCTCATGGGGAGGCATATTCCTGGTCATTAGACAGATCAAGTGGAGAAGGGGCAATAACGCCACTCCCCAGTGAATCGGCTGTGGAGGAGGGGCTGTGTGCCTGAGTGGTGGGGGGCATACTCACTGCATGCAGCCCCTAGAGGGCTGGCCAAGAGGGAAAGTGGCCTTTGGGTTGGAGGGAGGAAGAGAGAGAGAGAGAGAGAGAGAGAGAGAGAGAGAGAAGCTGCCTGTTTTCTTCCTTTGTCATTTGTAGCTTATTTTAGCACTGCCAAGTTTCTCTGTCACTTCTCCCTTTTCCTCCGTTCCATCTCCTCTGATATTTTTCTTTAAGAACCCTTCAGGTTCCTTCAGGTTCCTTTCTAAGTCCATTCTGAACTGCACCTTCCCTTTAGCCTCCATGCTTCTGAGCCTTCTGTCTCTAAGCTATCTCTCAGCTTCCACACACACCAGACCTCTCCCAACTCTTCAGCCTACTGTACTTTTTTGTAAGGTTTAGTAGTTCCAAACTGACAACATTGGCTTCCCTCACAGGATCTTAACTGCAAACTCTTTAGTGTCCAGAGCAACAGAACATTCTGAGCCTAAACATCAGCTCAGTCAATCAGTGTCAGAGGCTTCACTGCCAGAAGAGCAATAGACAGAGAAAATAGATGGTCTAGAAAGGGCCAATTGCAACCTAACATTTTTTTATTCATTGAAGAATATTTATGAAGAATCCAAGTGACTCCCCACACTGGAATTCAAAATCCTTATAGATACTATCAAAAAGGATTGGAAAGATAGTCTCCTGTTCACAGTTTTTCTTGCAAAAAAACATTTCCCACATGATTTCACATCAGTAGGATCAGCCTCTCACTGAGGAAAAACAAAAGTATATTATCAGCACTAGCTCTCTAGTCTAGATGGCCCTGTGTTCTTATCTGTTTCCTTGGGGTTTTATTGAACTGTTTTCATTGGCTTTTTACTTTGGAAAGTGCTTCTCCCCAGAAATATGCTTTGTGATTTTGCTTCAGGCATGCATTGTACAAATCACTGTAAGGCATAACGTTCTTCCCTGTAAATGTATGAAAATGGCATTTAACCCATTTCCAAAAATGTATTAAATATGTACAGAAGTTATCCAGTTCAGTTCTTTAACAAGCACATTAATCCATGGAAATCTTTCATTCTGCCTCCTTAGCAAATGGGAAGATCTCATCTTGTTTAATCTCAGATACTAATTTTGTTTTGCTTAAGTTTAATGTTTATTTTTTATCTTTAATAACTAATCTAATAATATATACCAAAAACTCCAAACTTTTACTTGTGATCTTTTCAGGATACAGACACTATTTTGCATCATGTGCTATTTGAACTCTCTGACAAGTCACCCAGCTCAGAAGGAGAGGTCTCTGGTAGAGATTGTTGAGAAGTAGCATGTTATATATTTTTTTATAGATCACTGTTGGAGCCAAGGGCAGTGCTGGCAGGGAGGATGATCTTCCATTGCTCATTCCCATTCTAGACAACTGATCTCTTTATCTGTCTTCTCTTAGTTTTTTACATGTACTGCATATAAATTAGCCATTCTTACTACTTCTTTCTGGGCTTGCAGTAACTGGCATGTTCTCAGGGTACATATGAAAGGATGCAAATGTTGATGCTCCTTGGGCTTTGAAGGGATGATGGTGCTAGGGTTGAGCCTTTTTCAATTTACTAGTGGAAGCCACTAGATTCATTAGGCTAGGGATAATTTTAGACAAATATTTCCGCATAGTTCTTAAGTTTTTTAAGGGGCTTCTACACAGTATTGTTGTTATATATATTTTTGGCAATTATCCCATTACTTTTCTTCATTTCACCTGTCCACCTCCCTCCTAATGCAGTAGATCCAAACAGCAATGCTAAAAGCCCCAGGTGTGGATGTTTTTGCACAAATATCATGAGATCTGAAATTTCAGGTTCTTGTGAGACTTTTCAGTGAGATTTGCAGAACCTTATCAACCTTATCCACCCACACGGTCCACCCTCAGTCAGGCCAGAGAGAGCTTAAACTATTGCACTCACAGTGTTCTCAGTAATGGCAGACAGAAACAAAATGGTTGAGGTATAATCAGCTGAAGAACAATTAGGAGAGAGAAGTAACATTGTAGAACAAACTTTCTACCTGATCTTTCAAGCAAGGTAAACAAATACTGATCATAAACCTTTCGTGGAAATTAAATAATCCAATACTAGGAAGATGTCAAAAAAGGGAATAGATTTGCATAAAACGTGCATGTGCCATTTATAAACATAGATGCAAATTTAGACAAGATTACTATAATTTATTTTTAAAATGTATATCACAGTAATGGAGAAGATTGTGCCCAGGTGATCCAAAGGTTAACTAAGATCAGTTAACTAAGTTGATGGGCAAGATGCTCTCCCACCTTATGAAACTGAATAGAAGGTATTGTCAAACACAGAGATGTCCTTAGGTTGCCCTTCATATAGGGTGCTGTCCTCTTTTAGGTAGGACACATGGCCACCCTACTTACCTGACACTAAAAATACAGGCCTTGTAGATCTTCATTGATTGCAAAGGAAATAATAAATGTAGAAAAGTAATTTCCCAGCAACTGCATTCCTACTGAGAAATAATGACATTCTGAGGCCGTCAGGATCCAGGCTAATAGCTGAAGTGAGAACTGAGAATATTTGAGGGTAAGTATTAATAGAAATGTGGATTCTCTTTAAAACAAGTAAGATTAATGGAACAGTAGATTCAACAGAATCAGATCCTTAGTAACTTTGTATTTGTACTAACACAACATAATATTTCTATTGCACTCTGTAGAGTTTTTCTAACTATTTCTCCTTTTCCTCCAATAAATTGTTTCAGGAAATAATCTTATCTTTTGACAACATCTTGACTCTTCAATTTAAAGTAACTAGAAGCTTTTTGAAAGCAGGTAACATTCCGAACTGAATGAAGCAGTGGGAGCTAGAGCAGACTATGGCAAATACCTTTGTGACCATACCCGATGGGTACTGCCTTAGTGACCCAATCCAGTATTATGGTGAGTTAAGCAAAAGGCAATTATCCACATGTCTCTCTGTGTATGAACTGAATTTCTACAGTTGTTAAATATATGTTTGATACATGAAGGACAATTCAAAGCCATCCAGTGTGCCATTTCAACATTGAGGGGATCAAATAATTCCCTCAGGTGACATAAAGATATACAGTACAAGATCCAAAAACCTACTCCAGTGTGGATGCATTGAAGTTCACTTAAGCAGTGAATTTCATTCTCAGAAGATATATTCAAACAATTTAAGACCAGTTGTGGCCTTTATATTATATATTTAATAAAGTAAGATATATACCTGTATTATATTATTTTGTTTTTAGCGTTCTGTTGGGAGCCACCCAGAGTGGCTGGGGAAACCCAGCCAGATTGGCGGGGTAGAAATAATTTAAGTATGATTATTATTATTATTATTGACATTTTAAAAAATTAACAGTAAACCCTCCAATCAAGGATAATATTGTCAGCAGAACTGTATACATAGGGTGTCCTTCTACAAACAATTCTGTTATACTATATTCTATAATTTAGAGATGTAAAATCCTACACTAATCCACTGTTTTCTATGTGATTTTTCAAAATAATCTAGATGCCTTCCCAGAACACATCAGTTATCCACTTCAAGATCTTGACTTCCAAGCTGCTCCTTATTGTCAGTATTCAACCATTCAGTTTCCTGCAGCATTACAGACTCCATCTCCCCAAACACAGTACAGCACATACAACTTGGATTCTCAATACAGTGATGGGCAATACATCATCAGCAATTGTGAACTCAGTAAGCCCACCTGCATGGGTGCCCAGAATGATGGGGGAGAATATCTTGGACAGAAAAGACCCAGGCTTAGTCACTCTGCCTTGCGAATAAAGGGACAGGAAGAGCTCTGTGTGGTTTGTGGGGACAAGGCTTCAGGATATCATTACAACGCACTCACCTGTGAAGGCTGCAAAGGTAATGGGGAAATAATTTTGTGAATCAGAGAATGTCCGCTGGTTAAAATTGGGGAGAAAAGTCTAGTGCAAAGTTAAAGTTGGGGAGAAAGGTCTAGTGCATAAGGCAGAGATAGAGAACCTATGGCCTTCCATATGTTGTTGGACTACATTTCTGGTAGTAAGATAGACACCCAACTTTGATATGGGCAGTAGCTTAGTAGCAGAGCATCTGCTTTGCATGCAGAAGGTGCCAAGTTGAATCTCCAGCATCTTGAAGTCAGCCTAGGAATATCCTGTATTAGGCTTGCCATACATCAGGAAAATTTCTTATATGTCCTGGTTATGGGGTGTAAAAATGGTGTCAGGGGGGAATTTTGCTGAATTGGCAACATGTCAGGGAAAACCTGGATGTATGACAATGCGATGGAAAAATTAGTGGAAACAGCTCCAAAAGCTGGTGTCAATATGGCAATTCTATCCTATATGAAATACTAGAGAATAGATGCCACCCAGCACAGGATCAGAGGGACTACTAATATGACTCAGTATAAGGAAACTGTCTATGTTCCAAAGGACAAACAGCATGGGTTTCCATGGGGATACCCTGGACAGTAAAGTCCCAGGCTCTGGCTTACAAATGAAGGGCTAAGAAGAAGGATGTTTTGGTGGAATCTAGATGCTAATGGACTCCAACTCCTATCAGCCTCAGCCAGCATGGCCAATGGCCAGGGATGATGAGAGTGGTAGTCCATTTAACTGGCAGTTAAATCTTACTTCAACAATGGTGACAGGACAGTATCCTCTACTGCATGCGAGGGCAACAGGCTGTCTTATCAGCTGTATCATTTCTCATTTTTATGCTCATTGTTCTAAATGTGTATGCTAGGATTTTTTCGACGTAGCATCACGAAAAACGCCATCTACAGATGCAAGAATGGTGGCCACTGTGAAATGGATATGTATATGAGGAGGAAGTGTCAGGAGTGTCGCCTAAAGAAATGTAAAGCTGTGGGAATGCTGGCTGAATGTGAGTGCCCAAATTACAACAAAAAAATTCTGGCATGCTGCTGAGTTAAGGAATTTTCCTTTCCTGCCATGTTTAAAGGCAAGGAATTTTCCTTTCCTGCCATGTTTAAAGGTATTCCTTCCGAAGTTGTGTGTGTGCATGTGGGGTGGGGGGAGTTCACTAAGAGAATAGTTTCCTAGTCTTTAGAGTACATCTGGTATTAATTCCACCTCTGCTAGGTATCAGTACTTAGAAACATGTTTCTAAACTTGATCTCATGGTATAAAGGTATTTAATAACTGCTGAAGCTAACCAGGTCTGGGTGTATGAACAGGGCTGGTTACAGTGGGACCTTCACAAAGTGTTCTCTACCTCTGATAGCCTCCCTCCTATATGGGTGAACTTGAACTCTAGAAGACTTAGTTGGTGGCAGCATTCTGTTTGATATGAGACAGCAGGCAGCTTCTATTTATTCACATAGCTCCTGAGCCATGCTACACAGAGGGCTTTATTGAAAATTAAAATGGTGGATGCCAGAACTATTATTCTAGCACTGACTAGATTAAGAAGACTAGGGCTGTCATCAGAAGTGGGGTTCTGTATAGGATCAGGCAGAAGTGGGTTGTTGGGGGTGCTATATGAGCTGTTGCTGTTGCTTACCAGGAGAGAAAGAGGGATGAGGCAGTAGGCATGGACCAAATGCACCAGTGGAGCCAATCCAGTGCTCCTGCTGGTGTGTTTGCACTTCACCAACCTCTCTGCAGCCTTACCCCTCAGAGTAGTCATGGCTAGGAATATACTGTTAAATGTTCTGCAAGGGAACATGCTTGAAATCAATGCCTTTCTGGAACTTGTTGTTTCCCCCTCTGGTTTACATTTTTTACAGGTCTACTAACAGAAGTCCAGTGTAAATCAAAACGCCTCAGAAAGAAGAGTAGCTTCCTTTGTAGCATCAAAATGGAAGTTGAGGGAGTGGACAACAAGCATGTATCCTCTACAACAAAACCTTTAAAAGTAGGGTATTTTAAAAATAATTTTGATTGTTGTATTTTAACTGTTGTATTTTGCTTTAAAGACATGCACATCTTTCTTTCTAAGGTGCAGGAGCGAATGGAACTGACTCCTGGAGAACATCAGCTCATTGACCATATTTTGGCTGCCCATCAAAAATGCACAATTCCCTTGGAGGAAGCAAAGAAGTTTGTATGTGTTCATAAACAGCAATATAGCAAATGTGAATTTTGGCCTGGGAAAGCTTGGCTGCAGTGGTTCATGCCTTGGTTACTTCCAGACAGGATTACTGCAATGTGCTCTATGTGGGGCCTCCTTTGCACTTGATCCAGAAGCTGCAGTTAGTGCAGAAGGCTGCAGCACAATTGCTGACATGAGTGGGGCCTTGTCAGCATACACTAGCAGTGCTCAAAGATCTGCACTGGTTGCCAGTTTGCTACTGGGCCAAGTTCAATGTGTTACTATTAATATATAAAGGCCGTAACAACTTGGGACCAGTTAACCTGCGAGATCACCTTATGCCATATATGCACACTTGACTGCTTCTATCTGTAGAACCAGCACTGTTACAGGTGCCACATAATACCTGTTCTGCATTTGTAAAAAAATCAATCTTTAAGTGCGGCAGCAGCTACAATTTGGAACTCCCTGCCTATTAACATTAGGCAGGAACCTTCACTGTACACTTTTTGGTGCCTGTTGGCGGTTCGAACCCCTGCGACGGGGTGAGCTCCCGTTGCTTGGTCCCTGCTCCTGCCAACCTAGCAGTTCGAAAGCATGTCAAAGTGCAAGTAGATAAATAGGTACCACTCCGGTGTGAAGGTAAACGGCGTTTCCGTGCGCTGCTCTGGTTCGCCAGAAGCGGCTTAGTCATGCTGGCCACATGACCCGGAAGCTGTACGCCAGCTCCCTTAGCCAATAAAGCAAGATGAGCGCCGCAACCCCAGAGTCAGTCATAATTGGACCTAATGGTCAATGGTCCCTTTACCTTTACCTTTACCTTTAAGGACATTTTTGTATACCTACCCAGATATGTAGTGTGTTGTGTGTTAATCTATTTTTAGTTTATTGTATTAAAAAAATGTTTTAAACATATTTAAACTGTTTTTACTGCCAATCTCATTGTTTGATCTTTTTTGTAAAGCATGTTGAAGTTTTTCCACAATCAAGCAGCGTATAAATTTTATGAATTAAAAAAAATTCTAACTTTCTGTTGGTTTATCTTGTAAATACCGGTACATGTTTTTAATTAGTTGCAGGAAACTGCCAATGCTGAAGAGAACTTCCTACATCTTTCAGAAACAGCTATGGTTCATGTCCAGGTACTAGTGGATTTTACAAAAAGACTTCCAGGTAATGCATTCCACAGGAAATTTTCTTGGGGTGCTTCCACACTATGCATTTAGCGTGGAACTGCCATGCCACTCACATTTTATTGGGCTGGGTGTGTGAGCACATATCATCATCATCCATTTGCAACCCTTCTTCTTTTCCCAGTGCTTATTCCAATTTTTTTCTTCTCAGAAAGTCCACTGCTGTTGTTGAAATAATGGAAGGGTAGTGATATCTCCACAAATGTATATACCTTAGTGCAGGAGATGCAATTAACAGAAATCAAGTGATATACAAATTTTACGAATAAATATAATGGCACAGGTGCCCCCACCAATACCTCCTATGGTGCCCACATAAGGTCTCTATATATCCCCTCAAAATCCAGACTGCAAGACTGTTTTTCCTGTTCTGCTCCTGTTTACATTGGTTCAGCCTCTCTTGCATTGAACATGCCCTTTCAGACATGCCCACATTTCACTGGCTATCAACATTAAACACCCACCCTTATTTCTGTTCTGAACAGAGGAGAGCTGCAAAGAGCTTTTATCTGTGACTGCAGAAATGGCTGATATAAGTGCCTTTTCCCCATTTATGTGGCAAGGCTGATATCTGCAACCTTTTGTGGTCCTGTCTCTTTTTGTGCTCTTTTAGACATGGCAGCCATTTTGTGTTTAGCTATGCCTTCAAGGAAGCCATTTTGTGACTGGCACCCAAGGCATTTATGAACATTCCAAATGTTTCCACTGGCCAAAATGGGTTGGTGTCTGGAGCCTTAGGGGATTTTTTTCTGACTCTTTAAAGCTACATTGTTTTGATATACCCAGTGATGTATTGAGAACGCAAACTTTATCACAGCTTGGCACACATTTACCTTTGCAGTGGACACCATTTTATAACTCCTATTATTACTTTTTTAAAAGGTATCTTTGAATTAATGCTAAAAAGCTTATAGATTACAGTACTGCTTAACTGAAAGAGTATGATAGCACTGTGACATTAAAAGTCTAAGGACTTTTTTCCACAGTGAAGAGAAAAGCAGCATAAGATAGAGGATTTTTAGTGGGAAAATGGCCAGATCCAATAGAAGTTCCTACCTCACCTTTGCTAAAACCTGAAACATTTTGAATCAATGTATCATTATTAAAAGATATAATTGGGAGTATCTGTAGCTGGACTTTTCAAACTTTAGATCTGATTCTCAAAAAAATGTATTCTTTGCAAGATTAAAAAGCTTATATAAGTAAAGATCTGTCAAATTTCAGATATATACCTACCATCAAAAATCAATGTAATTTGATTACCTATTCATTTCTCTATAGGGTTCGAAAGTTTAGCCAGTGATGATCAGATTGCATTGTTGAAAGGCTCCACAATTGAAACAATGTTTTTACGTTCTGCCCAGATATACAATGAGCAAGGGATTGAATGCCAGTCATCATTCCATGAAAGTAAGTTATGTTAGCATTAGAGGAACTTAATAAATTCATGTGTATACGTGCTTGCCATGATCACTTCACTATATGCATTTGATGAGGTGGAATATGGCTTACCCTAAGGCCTTTCCCAAACATGACTTTTCCTTGGGATAAATGGTTCTTCTTTCTCACTTTATCAAATGATACATTGTGACACAAATTTAAAAATATGATAATCATAAGGTAACTTTAAAAGGGAAAATCTGCTCTTATAGACTTTCATTTCTCTTGCTCTAGGTCAAGTAAAATTTTCTGCCAATGCTATATGTGCTCAAGATAAAAGTACTTACTTAGGACTGTCTCATACTGAAGAAAGCCCAACATCAACTACTACAACAGGTAACTGAGCTGTCCCACAAATATAATTTTAGTAAATTTTTAAATCATTCCTTACTGGATTACTTATTTTTTAATAGCAAGATACTTTTGATTTTCAGCCAGAATACCTCTTTGACTATCTATTTTGTTGAATAGACTGCTGAGTAGACTATCAATCTTGTTGATTAGTCACTTTAGACTGCATTTCTTGAATGTTCTAGATTCATCTCTCTGCACCCTGACATCTGTGACTTCTTCCACTAATATATTTAAATGCCTGATAAAACTTAATTCTGCACCCTGGTATTTTCTCGCATATTAATATTTTATCTCCACTCCCTTTCCTCTGAGTGGCTTGACCTAAAATCTTATATGTATCTTATATATGCTATCTAATCTTAAAAATAAGTCAATTATATGTTGTCTAGCTACCATCTGATATCTTCTGGTTTTTTTCCAGGTATCACTGAGGAGTTTATCACTGCACTATTTTATTTCTACAGGAGCATGGGAGAACTCAATGTGACAGAGAGAGAGTATGCATTGCTTGTTGCAACTACTGTGTTTTTTTCAGGTATATAGAGCAACTACACACAGTGTTTAAATACTAAAACTGAATAGTGTCAAAGAAAATTATATCAAAGTATTTATACTTTCAAGGTTTAATATCTTGGTTGTAAGTCCCATTGATTGCAACTGAACTTACATGTTAGTAAATCTGCACTGATCTGCTTAAGAGGATCCTCTGGGGGTGCACAGAGGGTTGCAGGGGCAGAAGAAAGCAGAATTTTCTTTCACAGGTGGTTGGACGGAGTTGGATACCACCTACTGAAATTAATGGCATTTACCCTCTGGTAAACGGGTATAGGATTGCAGCATTACCTAGAAATAAGCACTAATAAACTCCAAAGGACAATTCTGAGTAGTTAGACAGAAAATTGTGCTATCAGATCCTGATCATTTTTAGTGCTAAAAATATTTTTTTACAGAAATATTTTACATAAGTGCAAGCTCATGGGGATCGGAAATAACATAACATTCAATAATTTTATGTCATCATGACCACATTGGGAGAATATATGTTTGAGTTCTGCATAGCATCATGTAATTTTAATTTTCCTTTTTTTTCAGATCGTCCACTCCTAAAAAACAAACAACATGTGGAGAAACTCCAGGAACCCTTTTTAGGAATTCTGTACAAGTATTCAAAGATATATCACCCTGAAGAACCACAACATTTTGCCCGTCTCATAGGGCGACTCACTGAACTCAGAACCCTCAATCACAATCACTCAGAAGTCCTAATAACCTGGAGAACAAGGGATCCTAAGCGGATACCTGTACTTTGTGAAATATGGGACTTGCATTAAACAATCTGCCAATTACTTAAGTTGTCACACACTTAAGTTGTTGTTTTTTCCTCAAAATATGCTCTTTCCCAATTGTTGTGCTTGTATTAAAAAAAATCCCATTTATGTTAAATGGCTATATTCTTTTTTTTTAAAAAAAAAATTCTGTGCTGCAAAGCCTAGATAGATCAGTTGGTGAGAGGATTGAAAATACCATTTGTGTTATAAACACACACACTTTTGTTGCAGTTGAAAAGGTATCAGAGCATGTATAACCTATATAACATTATTGCCACAATTGCAAGGGTATCTGGAAGACAAACTTAAAATGGTATGGATCAAGTTCTTTACATGTGCTGTTTGACACCTCTAGAAAGTATATCTTTCTTTGCCCAGGAAGGTTTTAAATGAGTGGGAGAACAGTTGACAGCAGAAAAATCCTTTATATAGGGCAGCACACAGAAGACTATGGGAAGTTGAGCAGGGAACTGGATCCCTGGCCTCTCAAGCCTACACATATGTATGCTCTGATGGTCCATAAGAAATCTATTATGGCTTAGATGGATACTGCAACTATTATGACCACATAACTTTCTCAGTGACTTGAAGTGGATCCTGGTGCTTCTGTTGTAAACATGTACATGTCTCCAAACCACATTATTCACATCACAACACTCACCATCTTGTTTGTCAAAGTTATAAGCAATTAAACATTAAAGTTAACTAATAACCATTAGAGAACAAAATACTGAAATGATTGGTTATGTAATTAGTATATCACACAATTTTGAAAAAGAGTAGTAAATTATAATCACCCAGGATAGCTGGTAACCCACAAACTGATTATAGTTAATTGATTATAGTTTAGACCAAAATTTTAATTTGGTAGTTATATCTTTTTATTTACTTGCCAGTCTAGTTGAGGAACAGCCAGAATAACCAGTACTAAGTCCAGATGTTGGTCCTTGATTAAATTTTTCAGTAACAACAGTTACAGGATGCACAGGAAAGATAACTCACTATATCTGCTATTATTTTATGTATTTCCCCCCTTTAGATCAAGCAATGGTAATTTAGTTTGATGGATGTTCAATTAGTGAAACCCCATGCATGTTTGAATTCTTTGTTTACAATTTGCTACAATATATGGTTCAACATTATCATCTGTTTTTGTGGACATCTCTTCACAGCTTCAGTTCTTTTGCTAAATATAAACCATAATGAACCAGTTTTGCTTTAGTCTTCTTGAAACTTAAATGTTGCAGTATTTTTTTCTGAATGCTTATAAACAAACCTTTAAAACTGTGAATTTGTTGATGTACAGTGCCTTTGCTGCTATGGATCAAAATCAAAAGAACTGTGTAGCTAAACCTTTATTGTGTAAGTAGAAATTTACTTAATTTCATACTAGAAGTGAGTTAATGCTACAAGCTGAAATGGAATGTTCACTGAATTTCCAAATGTAGTGGGAAACATTTGAAACAGATTTCAGCTATCAGTTTCAAAATATAAATTCCTGATATTAGAACAATATTTTAAAAACATGGCTTAAAATCTCAGCATTTCTATATTATGTTATTTTTGCATTTTAAAATTATTTTTCATACCTAAAATATTATGTAAATAACTTATCTGAATATATAGTTAATATTTTAATACATGAAATATTTTGTATAGGTCTATATTTTTCAGATATATATTTAAGTGTAATAAATGCACTATCAATCTGGTCTTCTGCAGCAAGATAGTTGTTTTTTGTATGTATCATTAGTCATCCAACATGATGGTCCTTTGCTTTAAAGTTGTATCACGCTTTGTTAAAAATACAAAGAAAAAGATACCAAAGAGTTATAGAAATGAAACTGAAAAGAAAATTAAAACCACAACCACGACCCAATTTTATCATATGACCTTTGCCACAGACCTTTGCCATAAATAAATGACTAATTAAGCCTGGATCTTATTCCAAGTATCCCATTTTCTCATTCATCCATCCAGATTCAAAGATGTCGTTTAAGTGGGACCTATATGTTAGTCTACATGCAACAAGCTTTAGGAATGCCAGTATTTTAGTCTGAAGGCCAAATTGGCTTCAAGCCCTCTCTTTCAATTTTCTGCAAACAGTAGCCAAGTTAAGTCTGATGCAGATTCCAACTCAATAGAACAAGGACTCAGCCACATTGGCAAATAAAAAGCACTTTATATATGTTGTTTAGGCATTCTAACACTGTGACACCAGATGGCAGTGTGGAGTTCCATTTTTCCCAATCCGATTTCTCATACAAACTTTAAAAGGCGTTTAACTGAAATGCTTCTTTGATGTGTCTAGATCCAGCCCAAAAGTAATCCCCATGCCATTTTCTGCAAATATAACGCCTATGTAAGAAACACATAAATGCACAAATCTTCATCCAGTTTGGCCCTTAACACAGATGATTGTGTTGCCCAGCATGGCTTGATTAAAATATGAGACTGTGGTCCTGTTTACTCACCAGTTTTAGAATCGAATTATATGTGATATAGGAGAGCAGTAATTAGATTGCCTGGCTTTTTAAACGTTAAAACTAGTTTTCTGAATTTCATGGGTATCCCAATTTAAAATGGGGAAATGATGTGTTCCAATGAAATTAGAAGCTCTCTGTCTCTGTTTTAAATATGGGAGGGATGGGGGAATAAACAGTCCAATCATGATCTTTTGTGCCTTTGTGCAGGCTGTGAAATCTGCCCTCTTACATTCCTCCTTGCATTAAGAAGCTGATGTGGAGAAGTTTTAATAAAAGATGCAATGTGCATGTTTTTGGATGTCACAATTGGTTGATTCCTTGCCATGTCAGCCCTCCCAAATCTTGATTCCCCCGCCCCTAAATGTTTTGGATTAAAACCCCCAGCAGCCCTAGCCACTGGTTGTGGCTGAGGAGAGTTGTGGTTCCTACCATTTGGAGGACACCAGTTTAGGGAAGGCTGACTTAAGGTATCTTTGTCATTGACATATTAGTTCAGAGAAGACAAATCAGTATCCTAACAATGTGGACATTCCACCTAGCATGGTATGTAAACATATCAATAGTTACAGTTGGTTATGATGAACACTAAAAAAATGAGAACAGTAAAGGGAAATAATTAATTTTCACTTTTGTCCACTACATTCTGGATGAGATAGTGAGCTGAATCTTAAAAGTGTTTTAAAGTGACAGCGTTGCATATTAGGAACATGCCAGATGGGTGGGGTATTAAATAATAAAAACATTATTACTATTAACATAGGATGCTGCCTTTTTGTGAGTCAAGCTATTGGTCCATGTAGTTCAGCACTGCCAACAGCCAGGGATGAGGAATCTGTGGCTCTAGAGATGTTGCTGGGCTCTCCATCTCCTATTACCACTGATCACTGGCCATGCTGAGAGTCTGAGATCACTGGTGAACTTAGAGTCCAGCAAGCTTTGGAAGGCACAGGTTCCCCATTCCTGGCCTAAACTGACTGACAGCAGCTCTCTAGGGTGGTTGCATGTGCAGTAACAAGAAAGAGTGCAAAAGGTGATGCAGATGTGCATTAAAATCTGCATCTGCCTATTTATATTTTATAAAAAGTTATTAAATTTAAATAGAAATACAACACATCTCACCAAAATATGGGTGATAGTTACCAGATGAAACCACTTTGAGGTTGTTTGTTGCTTCTTCTTTTTACAATCAAGCGGTATATAAATTGTAACAAACAAACAAACAAATAAAATAACTCAGTCTGCTGTCCAGGTGCTTAACTCTTCATGGATAATTTCAAGGCCTTTGTTTTCCTTTATGGTCCTTTTACTTTAAACTTGACTTTGTGAGGACAGCCTTTCAAACAGAGGGCTGTCCAATGTAAGGCAAGACACACGGCTACTCTGGGTTGTATTCAGCGTTGGTCCTCCTACTCAGAGAATGCAGTGCAAATAATGGGTCTGCTAGTCATGCCCATTCATTTCAATGGGTCTTAATGTCAGTAGGTCTAACACTGGATGCAAGCAACCCTCCGGGCAAGCCCATGTTCTGACACTCACTTCCCCCCTGCCATTCAATTTGCCATTGGTTTCATTGTGCGAACAGGGTCTTTGGGGAAGTCCCTCTCTGACCCGGGATCCGGCCTTGTTCACTGCGCTCCACTGAAAGCTAACGCCTCCAGATGTGATGAATGCTGCAGTCCTCTACACACTAGGGTCGGAACTTACTTCTGGGCAGAGCTGTATAGGATTGCGCTGAGAGCCTATTCAAAGCAGCGCTAAACAGAAAAAAAAATAGTGCAGTCATTTGCTTCGGTGTATAAACTAAACAAGCTATAGCTTAGGGCCCCAATCTCTTGCGCCCCCCCCAAAAAAAATTAAAGGAAAAAAAACCCTGGATGTACATTTCCGGATAAAAGATAAAAAACGATAAAAGATAAAAACAAATAAAATAAAACCTACATACTGCAACAGTGTTTTGTGTTGTGTAGGCTCCTATGATGTAAGTAATGGGCCCCCAATCATTTTAAGTTAGATCTTAATAATTATTTCACTATTAATATACTTCTTAATTGTAGTTCACTATTAAAATACTTGAAGACAGGAGTGCCTGGTGTGCTCTGGTCCATGGGGTCAGGAAGAGTTGGACACGACTAAACAACAATTAATATACGTCTTCTTAATTGTATTTCAGTTCTACAATTACTTTGATAAAATACATATTTTGTTATGTGCAAATGGCTTTAGATACCTATTAGGTTCATAAATTACCATATAGCATATATTCAACTCAAAAACAGCGACAATTTGTTGTTGACAAAGGACAGCTGGACATATAAAGGGCCCCATTACCTTCAGTAGCTGAGGGCCTCATCAAACCTAAATCCGGCTCTGGATATGGTCAAATGAAAGGGGCGGCGGGCGCGCGAAGCCAGCATCCCAGGGGAGCAACGTTCCGGCCGCGCACGTGGTTCCCCTTCCTGAGGGGCCGAAATCATCGCGGAGTTTATCCCGCTCCTTCCCCCTCCCCCCCCGCCCCCTGAAGGGGGCAGCTCACGCCGTGGAATCCTGATGGAGCCCCCCTCGAGGGAGAGGAGAGGACACGTTAAAGTAAACTGCCGACCCGCCAGCTCGCGCCTTTGCACACGGCCCACTACCGGACTCTTCCCGCCTTTTCTTTTCCTTTGTACTGTATACTCCTACAGCCGTTTGAGGCGTTAAGGTATATACACACACATATACATAGAAGGTACACACACACACACACACATATACACATATATCTGTCCTTCCACTTCGTTTTCTCAGCCTATAGCACTCTCGCTCGTACAGGCTCACTTACCCCCTCAGTCTTAGCTCCCACATTCGCGTCAGTTGGTGCGTCTGAAGGGGGAGGGTAACACCTCTTAGATCTGCGCGCCTGACTCGCAGTTTCAGGCAGCAAAACGTGATGCAGTCAGCGCTGCTGTCGTTTTTACAAAATGCAAAAAAAAAAAAGGGGGGGGGAGCGCCTGCACTACTTGTGTGCAAGCGTGAATGCTGGTAATAGGGTGGTAGGAAGAATTGTCAAATGTATCTAATATTTGCCACTGTAGTTTACACATGTGAAATGCAAGAAAGTGTCTTGTGTGGGAAAGCGCTGTTTCATATGACCCTCAACTGTGTTACTGTATTTTATTTTATTTTATTTTGCATTTCTTGCAACAGTAATTGGAATATAAAACTTTAAAGTTGAGTCTGATTTCATCAGCAAGATTCACAAGTCACATATAATTGCTGTAGAAGTATCTCATGGTTTATCACTGTCCATGTACATGTTGCTTCACAAACTAGATAACGTTAGGGAGACCAAAGAAGGGAATGATGGAGACTGGTAAACTGAAAATATGGTATGGAGTTCTTTCAGAGACATTTAGGCTACAACATTATGTGGGGACCAAGAGGTTATATGCAAAAGGTTTGATGGAAAAGATGAATGGAAATTGATGGAAAAGATGGCTTTCACAGAGGTTTGAAGCACTTCCACCTTAAAGGTCCAAAAGTTTCAGACTCACTATTTTCTGGTAGGATACAATACCTACTTGCAAATTCACACCACACAATTAGCATTGATTGGGAGGTCTTGCACAGCAAACCTACTTCCCACAAATATTTGTTTTTTGTACTAAGGAAAATCATTGGAAAATGTACTGAAAAGTGTGGGATAACCCTTGATTTGACAATGTTCTAACCTGGTGGCACAAAATTAGGATGAATGCTCAACAAATAGGTTGTTTGGAAGCAGCCATATTTTTAAATTTTCAACTGTTTGGTTCAGATAGAGGTACTATGGGCAAATATTATTATGCCCAACTGTTTTCATATTTCTGTTCATCATTATCATTCACAAGGAATGCATTTTAAATTCTCATATACAGTGTAATAGTGCTGTACAGTGAATTCAATAGATCTACAATGTTCTAATAGAGAATGATGAACACTATCAATTGATACAACTTGTCACAATAAAAAGTTTATAAGTATTACAAAAGACTTGTTTTCCAAACACAAAATATATAATTTTACAAAAAGTAAATATAGCTATGTTGGCCTACAAGAAAATTTCCAAAATCCATATTAGGGAAACACTTTGATTAGCCCAATCAAAATATCACAAAATAGTGTGCATTACAAGCTTTTGAGTTCCCCAGAACTATTAATCATTTACACATTTAAACAATCTATGTCATTTTAAACTATTGGTTTTGTTTGTTATTACAGTACGCATTTTTGTGTTTTTATATTGTAAACTACGCTGTGATAGTTTTGGATCGGGGTGCCAATTTTATTGGGGAGGGAGGAGGCAAGCCCCGCGCTGCATAATCAGTCACATGATGAAGTGCAACCACACCTTTTGAATGGCAATGCCGTTCAATTGGGGGGGGGAGCTCAATTGGGGGGGCGCAAAGTTGTATTGGTCCCTAGGAGTTGGCTCCTATGCTTCAGATGGTGGTATAGAAAATTTATAAATAATTACAATTATAAATAAACCAATAATAAATAAAGCGGAGTGGGTGGGAGAAAAAAAGTTGGCTATGGAAATGATTGAGTCTGCATCTCATCAGTCTTCAGATGGAATGTGGGAGGAGTTAGGAAACATTAAAAGGAGGCTCCTTAAGCACAATGCAGCTTTCAGGTTGCACCAAGGGCTACAGGAAAGAAGGAACAAAGAATAAAGACTGCAGGAGAATTTGAAAGCTTATATACTATTTTGTGATATTTTGGTTGGTGCTGGCCTAATAATGCACAAATGACAACGTTGGAATTATTTTTCTGTTATTTTCTGTTTAACTTGGGAAATCCAATAAATCAATAATTCTCCATTTTCAATATTGCAATACTAGTCTACTTGACAGGGCTACTGTAAGGATTAATAGCATGATAAATTATATTGTTCTGCAGAACATAGAAAGGAATTGAAAATAATGCAAGATATTAAGTACATTTTATCATGAATTTAGTATTGCTAGTGTTATTTTGAGAGTTTAATTCTTGTGTCTTTTAGACAGAAAATGGAACAGGAGAAATCCTTTAAATTGTTTGTACCACCAATACTGAATAATACCCAAGTATCTGCAGTCAAACCACAGACAAGCAAACGAGATGGACGATGTTTTCAGGTAAATAAAAACTGTTACTTTAAAATATATATAGCAAGTTTACAAAAGCTGACCAGTGTTTTAAAAAATAAAGATTACATGTATTTCCATTTATCCACACTTAAACATTGATAACTCAAAATGCAACATTCCAGAGTTTTGAAATTTGAAACTAAAAACCAAAGGAAAATGCCATTCATATGAAAATTAAAAGTAGACACTCAACTCATTCTAGACAATGTTGGGCTACATGGACAAATAACCTGACACTATTATAATACGGCTTCCTGTGTTTATTCGTGTCTATGTGTTTATGATCCTATATCCTAGTATGTACCACTTGCACTTATGGTTTGCCCCAGAGTGACTGGGGCCACTCAGTCAGATGGGTGGGGTACAAATAATAAAATTATTATTATTATTTTTAATTCCTAGTTCCCCGTATGTTCTACTTCCTCATTAAAATATCTGAGTTGATCTTTGCCCACGTCTACATAACCTACTCTTAGCCTTTTGGAGTGGAGTGCTTGAAGTTATGAAATTGCCCAGTATGAATATATTTTCTAAGACCGTAATACCCCTAAATTAGAATTAGTTTTAATGACAGCTTAACCTGATTTCATAACTTGGCAGTAAGTCCTATTGATTTTAGCATATTGCATTTCCAAGTAATCTGTTTATGATTGGAGATGAGCATGTCCATTAAAAGGTATTATTATTTCTATAATGTTTTATTTTTCCAGGATTTTAGCAAGGGAACTGAAGATGATTATAACTTGCCTTTTGGGATGAAAAGTATGTCAAAACATATAGAAGTCATAGGTAAGATTAAAACATAAAAATAAATATTAAAGAAGATGGAATGGTAGACCTTGAAAAGTGAAGTAACCATTAGAACTAGAGCCAGTTTGTGCTGGAGTCATCGCTGAGAACTTCTGCAGTATTTAAAGCTGTGTTGTTTGTATTAAAATTGTACTTTGTTATATATGTCGTTCATTTGCTTTCTATTATTTTTTGGTAAGTCAGAATCCAATATATTCTGTATTCCATTTGTAGCCTATGATGTTTGTATGGACATACACTTATTAATAAGACTAACACATAGCAATTTAGGAATTAATACTGTTATTCAGTTGTATTGTTATTATAATGTTTGTAACTTATAATTAAGCATATTTATTGTTAAATAATCAGACATTAAATGTTGTATTTCCAGAACCTGTAAAACCTGTTCCTGAGCTAGAAATGGAGGTGAGTTAAATATACTGTTGCACGCCATCCATATCTCTGAGTGGTGCAAGATTCCAGGGGTTCCAGGTGCTCACCCAGGGTCAGAGTTTCCATTTTGAAATGAGACACAGCAGAGACTGTGGTGTCTTTAGGATATATGGTTTATTTACACATATATACAACCTAAGCCTATGATGGAGGGGTTCATAGCATCAACACCCTAAGAGGCTCTTGTTTCTCCCATAGCTGCAGCCTTGGATTCAAACAGAAATCAAACATTGTGTTCTGACCCTCTCTACAACTTGTTGCCTTTACCAGCCTGCAACATTATTTCCTCTAGGTTACATCATAGCCAACTCTGAACTCTGGCCTTTTGTCTTATAGCTGACTCTGATGTCTTATAGCTGACTCTGAGTTGAGGGAGGGCCCCACCCATTTGCTTTCTGGCACAGAGCCCCCCCTGCTTAGCTTTTAAAATGACCTATTACCTTTCCTTTGTTCTCTTAATGGCCCATCTCTCAGGCGATCTCCTAACCACTGGAAGCTGGGTCCAGGGATTAAAAATCTGGCATTCAGTTTAACCCCCCAAGACTTGATTAAATTCTAACACCTTCCTTTTGGGGAGCCTGGCACACTCAAACTCATAACACTGCATTTTGTGTAATGTACAATAAAAATAATCTATTATTAGCATTATCTGAATGGTTTGGATCACATTAGTTTCAGTTCTCAACTTTCCACCTATGTTCTTTCACCATGCTGACACCTAGTTTCTCAATTTAGGAATATACAGGCACTGTTGAAAGAAACTGATTTTATAGATCCATTTCAATCGGGGTTTAGGTCCAGTTCTGGCACAGAAACTGCCTTGGTTATCCTGTATGATGACTTCTGTTGGGTGAGAGAGACAGGGGAAATGTGTCCTTGTTAATTCTCATTGAACTTTCCATGGCTTTTGATACCATTGACTATGGTATCCTTCTGGAGTGGCTGTCCAGGTTAGGAGTGGGTGGTACTGCTTTGCAGTGATTCTGGTCCTACTTAGATGTACATTTCCAAAGGATGATGCTTGGGGAGTGCTTTTCAGTCCCATGGAACCTCACAGTTAAATTTTATCCTCTATGTTGTTTAACTAACTATGTTGTTTAGCATGTTATCTAAACATGCTAAAAACATTCCTGTTCACAGAGGCCTTTGCTGGTTCTTGATACCAACTAATTCTCATAACTTTTTAGTTCATTTTGTGGTAACTTGACTTATTTTTATCACTGTTGTATTTTTGTTGTTGTTTAGTCATTTAGTCGTGTCCGACTCTTCGTGACCCCATGGACCAAAGCACGCCAGGCACTCCTGTCTTCATTGTACTTTTAAGGGACTTTATTCTAAACTGACTTAAGACGTTTTCATAAAAGGCAGTATAGAAATGTTTTAAGTAAATAAAATTTCAGTCACTGTCACATTACTAAATTGTATATTTCATACTGTCCTTGGTGCACACAAGGAACAGTTTTTTTAATGGCTAATGTGGGTATGAAAATTTAAATGAAAAGGCATTTCATTAAAAACCTTTTAATTAAACATTATATAATAAATTATTAAACCTGCCTTTATAGAACATGGAGACAATGAATGAGCTTTATTCAAGGCTTTACAAAGAAGCTGAAAAGATCAAGATATGGAAAGTCACTACAGAATATGAATTAAAGGAAAAGGAAAGAAAATTGCAAGAAAACAGAAAGATTATAGAAGCACTACGTAAAGCTATTCAAGAGTTACAGGCGAGTGTTTATAACATTTTGAAATATATAATTTTAAGATAAGAATAAAATGCTTAAAAAAAATTAGGGCACAGTCCATCCCAGCACGGGTGCAATGCCTGCGCATGGAGGGATTGTCATAGCCTGCTACACTCTCCAGCCTCAAGCTGGTGCAGGTATCAGACCCTGTTGTCCTGCCCACTAGTCTGTTGTGGCTGCTGTGAGTGGCCGGGCTGTAAATGTGATTGTGGCTGCACCATTCTGCAAAGCCCTGCGGGTGGGGGTTAGGATTGTAAGTGTTTGCTGACATTGTCCAGCCCTCCTCTCTTCTTCCCCAGTCCCTGTCATGAGTTGAGGGAGAGGTGTTGTACATGATTTTGCAGGAAGAAGAAGTGGAGTCCATTTGTACAGTATCATGTTGTATATATTATTGAGGATGACCTACTTGCTTACAGATTACCGTATTTTGCGCCCCATAGGACGCACCGGCCCATAGGACGCACCTAGTTTTTTGGGGGGGAAATAAAGAAAAAAAATTATTTTCCCCCCAGGTGCGGGGCTGGAAGAACCAGGTCGGGGAACAGCGGGAAGGCGCGCTCCGCTTCCCCTGCTGTCCCCCGAGCTTGTGGGGCTGGCGATGGGGAGAAGTGCGCTGAGCCCGGGACTGGAGGCAACTCTGCGCAGCCATCGGGAGCCGGGCAGGACTTCGCGCCCCACTCCCGATGGCCGCGCAGAGCTGCGCTGAGCCCGGGACTGGAGGCAGCTCTGCGCAGCCATCGGGAGAAGGTGGGACTTCGCGCCCCGCTCCCGATGGCCGCGCAGACCTGCGCTGAGCCCAGGACTTCAGGCAGCTCTGCGCAGCCATCGGGAGCCGGGCGGGACTTCGCACTCCACTCCCGATGGCCGCGCAGAGCTGCGCTGAGCCCGGGACCGCAGGCAGCTCTGCGCAGCCATCGGGAGCCGGGCGGGACTTCGCGCCCCGCTCCCGATGGCCGCGCAGAGCTGCGCTGAGCCCGGGACTGCAGGCAGCTCTGCGCAACCCGGTCTCCCGAGGGTTGCACAGAGCTTCCTGAAGCCTGGAGAGCGAGAGGTGTTGGTGCGCACCAACCCCTCTCGCTCTCCAGGCTTCAACGAGAGCCTGCATTCGCCCCATAGGACACACACACATTTCCCCTTCATTTTTGGAGGGGAAAAAGTGTGTCCTATAGGGCGAAAAATACGGTACTTCTTGCTTGGGTATTAAATAAAGATTGGTAAAATTAAAATATGTACTGTACAGGTTACGTATGTAAATCATGGGATCTTGCCGGAATTTTGTAACTTTCAAGCTTACTTTCATTTCAAGCTTTTAAAATGCACATATAGTTTGTGATGTAATAAATGCAATAATACCCAAGTCTAATAAATATGTATTTGGGGAAACTGACATTTCCCCCCTTTGATAGTGATAATTATTAGTTCATCCAGACAAAAGCATGTTTTTTATATCTTTGTTTTATAAATTTAGTTTGAAAATGAAAAACTAAGCTTAAAACTGGAAGATGTAATACATGAAAATAAAGATCTTCTAAAAGAGTAAGTAATGTTAGGATAATAATTTTGTAGTCATTCGTTTATGCTGTAGTATGAGGCAATTACTAACCCCTTCTAATTACACTCATTGTCATGAGAGATCTGTAAGATAAACCTTTATCTTTTATAAAAGGAGAACTATTCCTATCTAGGACTCACGAGTTTTTCAGGTTGTTCTTCTGTCCTTGGTACCACACTGGCTCATAAAGTCACAAAAAGTAATCAAAACCTGTATGTTTTTGTGATACTTTGTTTGCTCTTTTTTATTTTAACTATTCTTCTGTGTCTTCTTTAGTGTGTTTTAAAAAACACCACTTTTCACAGCTGCATTTCTGTGTCTCCTCCCTTCCTTATTTCTTCCCTTCCTCGTGGTTTTCGGGTGGAGAGGGCTTTTCTCCTTGGCAATCAGTGACTTTTGGCTTGAAACCTTGGGCAAGCTCAGTGTGCTGCAGTGCTAGAGATCATTGGAGTATTACAACTCCTCTTGTACTTTGTCCATAACAGTGGTGATGGGAGAGTGGCAGGCAACATGGCTGGTGTGACTTCAGTGGTCCTGCTGAATATGACCAATAATAGTTCCACAATGGCTTCTGCAGTTCCCCCATCCAACTTGACCATGGCAGCAGCCATTTCTCAGTACAGTTGTGAGGTGGACTGTGGCAAAACCAGCTGCTGTTGATCAGTGGAAAGCCTGATATATGGTGGAGCCTGTTCAACCACATACGGGCCAGGCTCAATGGCTGTCTCCCTGCCACCTGACTGTATGTGACAGGTGTGCAGTGGAGGTGCTTCTGGAAGAAGAGGGGCCTGCTCAAATGCAAGTACAAAGAGCTTCTGTTATGGCTTTCTGTTCTTCAAGTGAAGAATTTTATGAGTTTCAATCATCTCATGTAAATTAATTGCCTTTTGCTCTGTCAGACCCATCTATTACTGTGTTTCCTTTTGATCAGTTTGTCCCTTTGCCATAAGGGCAGCCTTTGCAACTGACAGATTCCATATTGCATCAAATTAGAGATGCCTTACTAGGAGATATTTCTTAGCACTTTATAAGTCTTAATGTGGTTTCTAGGTGGGACATGGGTGGCACTATGGTGTAAACCACTGAGCCTCTTGGGCTTGCTGATCAGAAGGCCAGCAGTTTGAATCTGTGTGACAGCGTGAGCTCCTGTTGCTCTGTCCCAGCTACTGCTAACCTAGCAGTTTGAAAGCACACCAGTGCAAGTAGATACCGTAAATAGGTCCTGCTGTGGCGGAAAGTAAATGGCAATTATGTGCGCTCTGGTTTCTGTCACAGTGTTCCGTTGCACCAGATGCGGTTCAGTCATGCTGGCCACATGACCTGGAAAGCTCTCTGGACAAATGCCAGCTCCCTTGGCCTGAAGCGAGATGAATGCCACATCAAATTCTCCTTTCTATATATTATATTTTTCCTTGCCCACCTCATGAGAAGAGAAGACTCCCTGGAAAAGACCCTGATGTTGGGAAAGATGGAGGGCACAAGGAGAAGGGGACGACAGAGGCCGAGATGGTTGGATAGTGTTCTCGAAGCTACCAGCATGAGTTTGACTAAGCTGCGGGAGGCAGTGGAAGACAGAAGTGCCTGGCGTGTTCCTGTCCATGGGGTCACGAAGAGTCGGACAAGACTAAACGACTAAACAACAACAATTTTTCCTTGCCACTTTCCCTTGTTCAAGCAAAGTGCTGGCTTTATTTATAAAGACAGTGCTGCATATGCATTGGACTCAGTGTTATATAAATTACATGGAGACAGTGTTTTGTAGCACAATTTGAACCCTTGTCCTAGTTGCTAGGGCACCACTGGTTTCTCCAGGCAAGCAACCCATCTGTAGCCTCATGACACCTTGTGCATAAGGAAATGTTGTGGTTTCTTTGTAGCTGTTTGTCTGTTGGGTGTGTCTACTGGGTGACATCTTGGGTTTTTTTTACTATTTCCCCCCTCCCCTTATTTGCCTGGGTGATACAGATTTCACAGGATTTCAAATTTTAATTACTTTTTTCTGTAAAGCATAATGGACACAAATAATACTAGGGATATAATGCTGATATAACTGTTTTTCTCCCCAGAAACAGTGCTACAAGACATTTGTGCAATTTGCTCAAAGAAAAGTGCATGCAATTGATGGAGAAGTCTAACAAATGTAAATATCTCTTTAAAAGTGTTTGCATCCCCCCCCCCCAAGATTCTCATAGACTGTATATAACCTCCTTTCCCATGTTAGCCTTACACTGGGAACTGCTTTGCTAGTCAGTTCTGCAGGAAAAGCAACAGCTTATAGTCTTACAAACAGGAGTTCAAGGTGCTGATTTTTAAACTCCAGATGTTCCTTTGCATCGTTAAAAACAAGTAGGAGAGCATTATTTTGTTGGGATGAACTGAAGAGCAATTCCATATGATGGGAGTACTAGAAAGGCACTCTGAGTTGTGACTCCTTAGTTGCAAAACATATTGTCTCTAAAGACTCACCAGAGTTCAGGAATTTTAGTAGAATAATAGGTCATTGCTATTCTTATTACTTTATCTATGATTTTTTTACCATATTGAAATAAATATTTAATCTTATATATTGTTAATTTTGTTTTAGATGAACATGAACAAGAGGAAACCAGACAGATGTATGTGGATCTTAATAATAACACGGAGGTAAAAAAGACACATATTTTATAGTAGCATTATATATATACACACAGCACCCTGGTGTCCTCTGTGATGGTGCACACCTGCTTTCAGTTCCTTTTTGCTCCAAACTCTTGCCTCTCATAGTTTCATTTTCCTTTGAAAAAATGAAATATAGAAAAAAACACCTTTTAAAAAGGAGAGGTGTGAGCTGTGGTTAACCCAGGATTCAGCTGATAGCATCCTTCAAGGATTTGGTCTTCGGTTTACAGATGTTATATTGCCTGAGATCCTACAAGTATCAGCACTGTTTTTTAATATTTATGTGCAGTTGCTGAGAGCAGTTTTCCATAGGTTTGGAATTACTTATTATCAATAAGGTAATGATGTGCAACTGTTTATTTCATTAACTCAGGGATGAATTAAATATTAGATAGTAGACAGATCTGGGAATCTTGGTCTCCACTAACCATTTAAAAGGTGGTTAGAGTGCATGATCTGTTAGAGGTGGCAAGTGGTGGTGGTGGGGAGAGCACTTAGCCCTTATTCTTCCCATCACTTGTTATTCCCTTCTCCTCCCTTACATTTTCCTCCAGCTAGGGTAGATGTGTGTTTGCTGTGTTTGGCAGAAAAGCAGATGGGGAGTGGGTTATTCCCTCCTCACTCATCTGTTGCCTCTCCCCTCAAAAACCACATTATCCACCTACCTTTTTAAAGATGAGCCAGCAATGCTTTCAATTAGTAGGTACTCTTTAATGTCTTAAGAAAAAATATTTATATCAAGGGATTGTTCTAACTGTTGAGTGAATAACTATTGGTCTCAGGGGCTCCATCGGGGTGGGGGGCTTTGACCCCCCCCCGCAATTTTCAAAGAGGGAGCTGGGCCCCCTCAAAATTCTGTGGCATCTGGATGTGTAGTGGCTACCACTGCTAACACAAGGCCCACCAGGCTGCCGGTGCAAGGCCTCCCAAGCCGCTGCTAATGCCATAAGAACTGCTGGGCTACTAACAGACTAGCTAGGGCACCAAAACCAATGCGGAAGTGCAGCCGCAGAGGTTTGCGGTGGCTCCTCCTGCTGCTGCTGCAGAGGGGAAGCAGCCCCTGGGCCATGGCAGCAGCAGCAGCAGCAGGAGGAGGAGCTGCTAGTGCTGCTGGCCATGGAAAACAAGCTGCTGTGGAATGCCTGGACATGACATTATGATGTCACATGCAATGCCAACCCCCCCTCCCCCATTTCCTACCCAATTGGTGTGAATTTTAAATATTTTAAAAATAAATTCAGCATATATTCACTGGCATTATAGGAAGTTTGTTGTTACTAATTGTTTATTTACATCTGTTAGAGAATGATACATGCCTTTGAGGAACTTCGTGTACAAGCAGAAAACTCCAGATTGGAAATGGTTTTTAAATGTGAGAATCTTTTTTAAATTTATGGCATTTGTGTAATTATTTGAGAGAAGAAGTGGTTACTGGTGGGAGAAGCCTGGATAAGGGTAGAGCTTGGATGAAATCAGTAGTAGCTAGTAAGGCAGCATGGGTGGGACACAGTTGCTGTCCTGGCTTCCGAACATGGAAGGCTGCAGGTGCTTATTGAGAGAGAGAGGAGATGCAAGGTACAGGGAGCTTGGCACACAACAACACTGTCACACACTGTACCAAACTCCCTGCACCTCATCCCTCACCCTTCCCTCAGTAAACGCCAGTGATCCACTGTTTTGGGAAGTCTGGAGAGCAGTGGTGCCCTACATGCAACTCCTCACAGGCTGCTTGAAGCTCAGTGGTACAGTAACTTCTCTGCATACAGAAGATCCCAGGTTTGATCCTTGGCATTTCCTGGTAGGGCTGGGAAATACTTCTGTCTGAATCCCTGGAGAGCTGCTGCCAGGCACTGTAGAGAAAACTGAACTAGATGAACCTAAAGTGTTGAATACCAGAGCCTTTTCATAGGTCCAAAACCAGGCCATGTCACATTACATCGAGATCCATTGTTATACAGTAGAAAAAAGCTATTTAAAGATTGTGGAATTACACCAATATGTGGTGATGGCCACTGATTTAGCTTTAAAATGGAATTTGATATATTTATCATTGGTTACTAGTCATGATTACTAGTTACTAGTTAAATGCTTCCTCTAAGAGGCAGAGTGTCTCTGTATGCCAATTACTAGGGAACAATACATTTTGCTTATGGACTTCTCATAGGCACCTGGTTGTATACTGTGGGAAACAGGATGCTAGGCTAGACAGGGTTTTGATCTGGTGTTGCAGGAATCTTATGTTCAAAAGGGTTGAGAAAATGATATAAATGAAAATTTTACCTGTTTTCTTATTTGATCCTATACAACTGCCATGTTTGTAAATCACCTTAAATAATTGAATGAGAGAGTATTTTAAATAAGTTTTAAAGAATCATTTTAAGACTTCCAATTATGATTTAAGACTTCCCATTTGGCTTTGTATTTATTATAAAAACACAAGAAGCAAACTCAGTGGAAATGCCTGCGTTTCATACCTAGGTGCTGCAGATAATAGAATTTTCTGTAACATGAAATTCATAGTGGGGAGCATTATGCATGCCAAAACCATATGCTGTACCCCCATCTCCTACCCTGCATCATCTGAAACAACAAACTGTGGTTAACATTAATTATGATTTGGCATTATAAGAGAAAGTAATGCCTAAGTATTGGAAGATCTTAGTCTGTTCAATGGCGTTTCCCTTTACGCCCTTTATTTGGAATCCTCCCCCGAAATTCTACGAAAATACCTTCTGGAAGATTCCTCAAGCTCAATATCATATGAGGTGGCCAAATTTTGCACTCTAGCAATCAGGAAGCGTAAATCTCTTTTGTTGAATGGCACACTGCGAAGTTCCCTTGTGTAATTTTTTTTTTATGTTGTTGTTGATTTCCTTTTGTTTGACCTTGTGGTATTCTGTGTCGCTGGCTTTTGCCGTAATAAAACTAACTTTGATTAATTATGGTTTGTTTATGGTTTGTTTAAAACAAACCAAGCCAAGGAGAGCGCACCAGCTAGATTCATGCTGCAACTCATTCTGGGTCATGCACATGGTGCTAAACTATAATTTAGCATACGGGTGAGAAACCTCAAGCATTGTAGCCAAATGGTAGTAGTTCACATCTCTCTATCTGGCCCTTGGTTGATCTACATCCCTCCTGAATCACACCCACTCTCCCACTGATCCTGCTTTATACCCTCCTTGAGTGTTTTGAGCCTAGCTGACCTCTGATAATGCCTCTTGATTAGAAGATAGAGAGGGGTGAGTGAATCTGTGTAGAAATAGCCTACTGTACAAAACAAAAAATAAAATTCATTTGTTGATCCATCCACTTTTGCTTCTGGCCCATCAGCCACCGGTATGTGATTCCTGAAAAGTCGCCATGAGTGAATGTAGTTTTGAGGCTGAAACAGGTTCTCCATAATTGGTTTAGCAGGATGTGTGTGAACATACACATTGACATATGAATGAGTGATATATATAAATGTGTGAATCATCTTCCTCTTTTAGTATTTTTATTATCATGTAGTTACTAAAAAGATCCATGATTTTTATTTTGGAAGTAAAAGAAGAAGCAGAAAAAATAGAACAACTTGAAAAAGTCCACAAAAGAGAGATGGATGCAATGGAAAAACAGGTTTGTTTTATTGTTACTGAGATTAATAACATTATGCTAGTTATTAATAAGACCCCACATGAACCAACCAGGACTCTGCGTTCATAATCCAAGGCCCTTTTTCATGTGCCTCCTCAAAGGGAGGGTGTCAGCACAAGAAAGGGTCTTCTTAGTGGTGGCTTCCCACTTACTGAATGCTTTTGTGGGGAGGCACACCTGGTGCCATCATTATCTACCTTTAGGTGCCAGGCCAGAACATTTCTTATTTTGCTAGGCTGTTGGCTTTTAATTAGCTGTGGCCTCAGACAGTTGGTGGGATGTCTTAATTCTGCCTTTTTATAAGTATGAATGTGTTTGTTAGTCACATGAGTTACTTTTTGTAAAAAATGTAACTAATAAGTAAAAATAAAAAGTGGAACATTCAGCAAAATCTTGCAGTTTCACATCTGGTGCAGTTTTATACCTGGTTTTACATCTCTCTCCCCCCACCCCCCTGCCACAACAGTTATTCAGCATTCCTCAGTCTTCATTGAGCTACAGTGGTACCTCAGGTTAAGAACTTAATTCGTTCCGGAGGTCTGTTCTTAACCTGAAGCACCACTTTAGCTAATGGGGCCTCCTCCTGCTGCTGCTGCACCGCTGCTACACAATTTCTGTTCTCATCCTGAAGCAAAGTTCTTAACCTGAGGTAATATTTCTGGGTTAGCGGAATCTGTAACGTAAAGCATATGTAACCTGAAGTGTATGTAACCCGAGGTACCACTGTATTTGGGGGTTCTTCTACTCTAACGCTGTGACCATGCCACATTCTTGAATATGTACATACTCACTCACTCACTCACTCACTCAGAGGCATATAGCTCAACCTCCTCAGCTGATCCATGTAGATCAACTGATGGTGGGGGTTTTAATGCCCTCCTCCATCAAATGATCAATCTGAGAACCAGGAATGGCCAACTTGTATCTGCTTCAGGGTGCTGGACTTCACCCACCTCAGCACTGTCTACTTTATATTTTCCTCTTTTTGCCAGTCAGTGGGGTCTTGGGAACCAGATTAGATCTCTGAACGGGGTGTTAGCCATCACTGGTTTAAACTAACCACAGATCCCAGTTCAGATGACACAACACTGTGGTTAATTATTGATAAAGGCATGTAAAATTTTGCATGGTGGAAAAAGTGTATAGAGAGACATTTTTCTACAACTCTCATAACATTAGAATCTGGAGTCATTCAATGAATGTTAGAAGATTCAGAACAGCAAAAGGATGCACTTCTTCACATAGTACATAGTTAAACTATGGAATGCACTGGCATAAGATTTAATAATGACCAGCAGCTTGGATGACTTTATAAAAGGATTAGACCAATGCATGGAGGAAAAGGCTATCAGTGATTGTTTGTCATGGTGGCTGTGTAATGCCTTGAATCTGAACTGCAGCTAATTTTAACTATGGTTAGTTGCAACAAACTGATTTCAGACTATAATTTATGAGACTAGCTTGCTTCAAGTAATCACGATTAACATTAAACACAGCTTAAGAGTTTGAAATAAATGCTAAATTGTGATTAATCTAAAACAGAAGTGGAAGCTTCTGATCTCTTCATGGCTGCGCAGGAGGAGGAGCATGCAAGCCCAATATGAAATTCATAATTCTAAACCATGGTTTAGTCTATTGTCTGAATGCAGCAATGTAAGATTATGTTGTAGGATGATCTTTCTCATATCTCCTGTAACTGATAATGGTTTCTATATCTAAAAAGGCAAATATTAAACCATGTGCATAACACAGAAATGTGAAGCTGAAATGGCAAGCATGGCTATTTATGTGCAGAAATTATTCTTTTTATTAGGTGTCAGACTTGGCAGTGCAAAATGGTGAAAAAGATAATAAAATGAAACACATAAACCTACAGTTACAAGAATCAAGAGAATTCATTGCTGAGTTAAAAGAAATAAAAAGTAAGCATTTTTATGATTTTATTCCAAATAGAATTATTAGAAGTAGTGGTACAGCATACTGAACCAACTGGTTGCCCTCAGATTTTTTTTTAAAAAAGATTTTATTTATAAACACTATTAACAAACAAAAAATTGCAAATGTTGTAAACTGATGATTATACAAATAACTACCATCTTTGATATACCAGTGGTATTGATACGGAGATTGTTTAAGCTACCCAAATTTCTCTCATTGATGCAGACAGACAAATTTGTGCATTGGGACCTGTAGCATTTGCAAATGAAATGAAATGGCTATTGTCCACATGTTCTTACCAGAGTATGATTTGCAAGTTCTTTAAATCTTTCCATTTTTGTGTCCTTGAAATAATAGCTGCAGCTAGCATCCATGTTACTAAATCCTTCAGTTATTTATTATTTATTTAATTTCATAAAATGTATATACCACTTGATTGGAGAAAACCTCAAAGTAGTTTACAAAAAGTTATAAAGTACTCACATGTCCATCCCAAAATTCAACAAAGCAAGTTCAGGAGACATATTAGTTTTACAGATTTTAGACATTTATTTATGGATAAAACTTAGAGATCCTTGGGTTTCCCACCAGAAATGGTAGAAGGTACCTTTACCACCACCTCCATGGCAACAATTTGTTGAGATGTCATTTGGTAAAACCTCACTGGCATGCAGTGCCACCTATGGGTGACTTTTAATGTACACTCCCTTACATATGCTCACACTGACCTATACTGTACAGTCTAAATCAGAGCAGTCCAACCTCATAGACCAAGTGGGCTGCAAAAGACTTTGACACAGAACCCACAGGCCACACACTGAATTATATTTCCATATCACTAAGTAAAGTTTTTGCAATATTGTTAATACTATTTAATAAACACAATGAATATATTCAAATTAATAGCTTTATTTTTTATTAAACAAATCTAATACACAAAGTCAGGGTGAGTCCCTGACAGATAGATAGACACAAAGCATGGATATGCCGAAGGATCTGGGATTTGAGTGCGTGTGCGTGTGACCCCTGAAATCCTGCCCAGGGAAGATCCGAGCACATGGAATGCGAGTCAAAGCGATTTCAAACAGGAGCTGAGTTTGCTCTTCCTGCCAGGCAGGTTTTTTCACACAACTGAGATCTACCCACTGTGATTGCCCCAAACCTCAGAAATGTCTGAAAATGTGTTGTCTTTTACTTTTAAATTTAGAACAACATGATGAAGCGTTAAAAAAAGCACAGACTAAACAAAATGACTTATTGACTGAACTGGAAGAAACTAAAAGTTCTTTGCAAAAGGCAGAGGTATGGACTTGCAATATTTTTTGTTCAATAATACAGAACAGAAGTGAAAATTTTCTGAACTGTATCTTAATTTCAATATATTCTTTATTCTGTTTAGAATACTTGTAAGGGTTTAGAAACTGAGTTGCAAACTGCAGTAAAAACATTAATTCAAGTAACTGAACAAAAGGAAGAAACAATAGAAGAATTTAAAGAATTTAAAAGAACAAGTGCATCAGTTATTGATGATCTCCAGGCCAAAGTTTCCAGTTTGAAGGAACTGCTAGAAAAAGAAGAAATGAGGTAAAAATGACCTTACATGCATACATAAGAAAGAATAGCACTATTGGTGATAACAGGGTTTCACAGAATGACAAGAACATTAAGAATCTGTCACTTAATTACAAGCTTTGCCCAAGTCTTTACACACGAAACCCTCTTTGAAAAGGAGTATTTGTTCAGGTATATAGTCAGGACAAAATAAATACTCCCCATTCCCAAATAGCTTTCAGATATGATTATTTGTTCTCTAAGGGTTACGTAGAAACAGTATCCCCACAGTTTGTGTTTCTTCTTTAAATAGCAACCATGCATGGGAAGTGGGGATCACAGTCCGGACCATGGGACATGGGAGGGGAAACCTAGCAGTTTCCCTCATAAGGGTGAATAATAGCTTTGGTATGAATAATGAGGCGGGTTTTCCAAAAAAATTAGGGTAGTTTGCTTGGGGTAATATGCACTGGAAAATTTGCTAATGCCAGTGGGTCCCAATTGGTGGTCTGTGGACCTCAGAGGGTCCATAGCAACATTCACATAAAGCTACCATAGAAATATCAAAATTTTCAAAAGTAGGGGCTTAAGTCCACAGTACTTAGCTAATTGGGAACCACTGCCCTAGACTCATAGAGAGTGATCTAATTTAGCATATTTATTTTACTTCTGTTTAGTAAACAAAGTTAAAAAAGATTAACTGCCAAGTTGGCCTAATATATTTGCAGTTGATATCCACTCATTGTTACTCATGACTTTACAAAACTGAAAAAAATGCTGTTCTTGAATTTTTTTGCAGGGGATTGTTCTTAGGACAATTTCATGAAGCAAAAGGTTAACCCCCTCTCTCCATGCATTGTGGTACTCATCCTGATCAGTTCCCACTATATCTGTTTAAAAACAAACCCAGAATGGGATCAGGGGGAGGAAGTGTGCATGGAACATCCATTTGTATATAACTTGTATACATGTAGTATGTATTATAGTTGAGGATAAGGAAATGGAAAAATATGATATTTGACTGGATTTAACGTATTACTTTAGAACATGGTTTCCCAATCTTGTGTCTGCAGCTGTTGTTTAACTACAGCTTCCATCATCCCTAGCTAGCAGGACCAGTGATCAGGGATGATGGTTATTGAAGTCTAAAAACATCTGGACACCCAGGTTTGGGAAACTCTGCTTTATGGCCAAAGCACATTGTGCTGGGAAATCCATGACTAACTTCCAATTGTTTTTGATTTTTTTGAAACTAAATGTGGTAAGAGTGGGGGAACTGCTAATTTGATCAAGGAAGTGATAGTGACTGGAACCAGTTAACCTTTGCAACTCCATTTATCCAGTTTAATTTGCTTCAAGATGATATTTTCTCTGTGTACGAGTGTAGAAGTAAGTGCCTGTAGAATCTGACAAGGGTCTTTTAAATCAGCACACCCAGCTCTTCAAGAGGTCAAGGCCAACTGCAGAATAAGCTTTGTTTGCCTACACAAGTCTTCACAAAATCTCAGCTCTTTGTTCTAAAGCTCAGTCAGCAGAGTTACTGGGAACTGCCCAGGGTCCTCACCTTTTCTGGAGCCATTTCTTGTGTCAAGGTCCCAAGTCCCAGCAGAACATGATACCAAAAACTTCACACATAGTAATACTATTTAAGGAATGATATCTTTTGTTTTTATAAAATTATTTAAAAGTTCCCTACTTTTCTGTTTGTTTGTTGACCAAGAGAAAGGAAAGGAAAGATGGGGCAAAGTCAGCTGAGGATGGGAAAGAAAAATTAGGTCTGTTACTCAACCTGCCACTCAGGTTTAATGCATCTTTACAGCCATGTTTCTATAGACATTTCTGACAGTGTTTGAAAAAGAATATTGCAAAAACTCCTTTTTAATCCTTTGCCTAGTCCTTGGACCTTAGCTGGCACAAAAGAGTCTTTGAGCAAGAGTATTCTTGCAGAGTATTGCTGCTTTTATTCTTTAAAAGTTTTCTTCTCCAACCACGACCAACAGCTTTTACACACACCAAACACAACCAGCTTTCTACCATCCAACCAACCCACACCAAACACTAACATTGACCACTCTATATATACAGGTACAATTAGATGAAAGGTTGCATGAGTCATTGTAGGCCACTGACTCATTCTGACTTAGTTCTTTTAGCATTAAAGAAACAGTGGCCAATTTTTAGCCGTGACAATTTCTACCATTAATAGGCATTTCAATCAGTAAATATATGTCTCTTAACAGTTATACAAATATGTTTCTCTCCCAAGTTCATTGCTATATGATTTGCTGATTTAATCAATTTTTTATTTCTTATTAAATCATACGCTGAATGTTTTCAATGAATTTAATAGACAGAAGGAACTCAGGGATGATTCAGATATATTGGTTTTGGAACTCCAAAAGAAATCAGCTGAATTAGGTATGTTGAGAAAATGGAGGTACTGTGTTTTTTAAAAAACTAATTATTATTATTAGCAATGATAGTTCTATTATATGAATATTAATAAGTCCTGTGTTCAGTATGGTAATTCAGTAGTGCAGTAGTTATTGTTTCCTTTGTTAGGCAAGAAAGAAGGAGCCGGTTGTTTAGAACCAACAATGTTGGTTCTCAGATTGTTTTCTGCTAATCCTTCTCTTTCCCTTAGGTAGGAAGTTTTAATATTCTCTCTTTTCAATACACAGTGATTTCTTTCCTGCGAAACTGAATAATTCTATCTTTCATTCTTGAGTATCAGTGGCTCTGTGTTGGGGCCAAACATGATGCTAAATGTAGCATTGGTAACCACATTGGTTGGGGTCGGGGGGAGTAAATAGATGGTTCTGGGGAACTGATTTTTGTCTTGATTTAGCATGCAGGAAGGGGAAGTTTAATTCTTTCCTCCCCCAACATGCCCCATTGAAAAATCCACTCACACACTTGCTATTAGCTCTAGGAGGGAAATCTTTGTTAGAGAATTTTATCTGCTAGGACTAGAAGAAGGAGACAGTTTCATTTGGGGCATGATGGAAAAGACAGGGCACAGAATCACAGACCTGTAGAGATGGAAGGGACCACAAGTGTCTTTTAGTCCAACCCCCTGCGATGCAGGAATCTTTCACCCAGTGTGGGGCTAGAACCCATGACCCTGAGATTAAGAGTCTCATGCTGTAACAACATCTCAGCACATTGTGGTCCTGATGAAAACAGGCCCTCAGAGGGGCCTAATACAGCTGAACTTCAGGCTTGGATAGTCTGAGGCACAAACAAAATTGATGGAGTGGGGAATGATGCCCTCACATTTGGTGTCTATACCCTCTTTGTGCAGATTGATATCATCTTTATTTTGCAGGTAGATTTAGGTTCATGTTAGCAGATATGTATCAAAGTAAATATCAGGTGTTTGGTTTGTTTTTGTTTTTAAATCCAACTGTATAATGTCAGTCTGTAAACTTGATTTGGAGCCACTTTTGTCCCTGCAGATCCTGACTCATTGGTGCTTGTACTTTTATTTTTGGGTGTACATGTAAAACATTTTAAACATACAAAGGGTGCTCTTAAAGGGTCTGCTCCACCTATCATTGGATATTGCTCAATACTTACTATTTTATTTATATAATAGCATTTCTAAACTACGGTACTTAATACTTAAAATGTGTGATGCATTTACAAAAATACAACATAAAAAAATAAAACAGTATAATAAAAATAGATACAGATATGTAAACACAGTAAAACAGTATCAGGCATAGGTCAAGAAGGCACATGATCAAGAGTATAGTTGACAGTACTCTTTCCACAGCATCTGTTGTAATAACAAACTGATCCCACAACACATTTGAGATAACTTCAATAACTTGCTGAGTTGAACTTAAAAGCAAATAATATATGCTACTTCTTAACAAAGAATTCATTATTTTGTATTATTTGCATTTATATTTGTTGCAGAAGCGATGGTCAAACTGAAAAATGATAAAGAAAAACAACTTGAAGAAATGGAAATAGCCTTGGTAAGGGACCTCTTATTTACACCACTTCACCAGTTAGTTGTATTAAAAGTTCCATTTCCTTCATTATACTGTGGATTAATTCTTTAAACCTCTACCAATTTATTTTAATTACCAAAATACCCAAGAACTATTCATACACATAGTAAAGCATACTTGTCCTATGTTCAATTCTGCATTGGATTGTGATCCAAGTATATATTGCCTACAATTTTATAATCTAAGGCCATTATCCAAGTTCACAATCATCATTGTCTTCTTTGTTTTAAACATAATTGGTATTTAAAATATATTATTACTATATGGTTTTAAAATATCTGTATTATTTAGGAAAGTTCAATCAAAGTTCAAAAAGATTTGAAGAACCAGTTGGAGTATGCACAGTCAGAAAAAAATCAATTAATAAAGGAAAAGGAATCTAGAATTGCTGATGACTCTACTATTCAGGTTAGCTTGTTTAATTTTATTTGTTGTTGTTTGGTGCAGCAAACCCGCTTAACAAAAAATCAGACAAAAGGAAAGTGATGGGAAATGCATGAGAAAGTGTGGGATAATGATCAATTGATGGGGAGTCATATAACCTCAGTTATGACTGAAGTTGCTAGATCATGTGACCACTTTGAAAGGGGTTTGGAATAGGTGTTAAGTCTCTTCATGCCCTGCCATATCCTGGAATGCCCCCTTTTGTGGAATTACAGCACAACTGAGCTGTGGTGAAGAACTTATGCTGGTGTATCTCTGGCTCAGCCAGGGTAAGGGACTTATGCTGACATAACTTAGCTGAACCAAGAAAGCTCCAGACCCGCTGAATTCAAACTCTTTCATCCTGGTATGTTTGGGATTTGGATAGCACTGTTTCGCTGGATCATGCTCTGAGCATAAAACTCATACAGAGCACCATGGGGCTTGCAGAGCCCTTTTGCCTGTTCTTAGCATGTGCACACATGGTAGTGGCCAGGGCAACCCAGAGGGTGGGAGATCTGTGTGCTCAATCTAACTTGCTGTCAAGTTACTTGAGCTCCAAACTACTAGTATCTTGACCATGTATAGAGGGAGAAATGAATGGAGATGTGGGGCGCATGAACTAGTGCTACTCAAGGATTTCATTCCATCCACATTTTAAGCAGGTATCCTTCAGTTTTCACACTTTTTTAAACTGCCCTGTCTGCTGTGGGAAAACTTCAACTAATATAACACAACTTGTTTCATTGAAGTTGTTGGACACAGTAGGTGTAAAGTGCAAATTCTTTCATACTTTTTTTATCTGCAGAAAAAAATGCATGACTTGGAAATGGAGTTATCTAGAGCATTTGAAAATAAACAAAATTGTTTGGCACAGCTTACAGCAGTGACAGCAGAGCTAAAAAAAGAAAAGTATGTTCTTATTATACATAAAAACTAGCAAAATGTTGCTTATGAAAGACTATTTCATTTCATGTTTTGTTTTTAGTGAACTATGACATGTAATACCCTAACAAAAATTGTTTTATTTTTATTATTACTGTTTATTATTTCAGTTTGTCACATAATAAAAAAGTTCTCTTGGCAACTTGCACAGTTTTTAAAAAACCATCACATTTGACTATGTAAAATCAAAATAGCATCTCATGCATATGTACAGAAACTGCAATTAGCATGATAATCATATCCCCTTAGAATTTTTGAGAAGAGGTACATTTAAACATAGCTCTGAAAGGATGTTAATGTTGGTGCCAGGTGGACCTTGTTGGGTAAAGCATTCCATAGACATGGACCACATCCAAAAAGGCCCTTTCCCTTGCCACCATCCTCTGAACTTTTTTCAGAGGCGGTACATGGAGAAGGACTCAGGTGATGAACACAGGGTCCTAATATGTTCAAGTTGCAGTCAGTGAAGATGTGCCAGAGCTGGTATTATATACTTATTCTGCAATGTTCCTGTTAACTCTCTTGCTGCTGCATTCTGCATCAGCTGTGGTTTCCAAGTTGTCTTTAAATGCAGCCCCACATATAGTGCATTGCACTAATTTAATCTATAGGTCACTTGAGCCGAGATTACTGAAGCCAGGTATCCTATCCAGATAGGAACTTAGCTAGGCCACCAGGCAAAGATGGTAGAAAGTCACTGAAGTGTGCCTTCATTGACAGTAGTAGATCCAGGAGCTGTGTCCCCAAGCAGACAATATTGTAGTTGCAAAATCTACATTGACTTTACTACACATTAAATTTCTTATATACGGTACATTCCAGATCACATTAATACTATTTTTATTTATATACGAATAATGTATAAATAAAAATAAAATGCAAGCTAAAAACAGCAAGCTAATCTGATGCAAGCTAAAAACAGTGGGACACAATCCAGCCTACTGATTTCACCGAATAGTAGCATTGTATAAACCTCTCTCTATGAAACTATTTAACTGTAGGTGGTATCTGATGAAGCGCTTTTGCTAGCACAGGAGTGGGGGGGGGGAGAGGAGAGGCAGAAGTTCCATTGCACAAGTAGAAATCATTGAACTAGTAGAAGCACTTCGTTGGATACCACCCAATGTATGGATTGTGTCTATAATCACACACTTGAAAAGTACATATAAAATAATTATTTCTAATATTTCTTTATTATTCTAATAGAGTAAAGAATGAGCAACTAAGCCTGGATTTGAGTAGACTTTTATTGGACAAGGAATGCATTGCAACAGAGAAAAATAATATAGTTATTGATTTTAAAAAGCTTCAAGGAGATCTTAAGGCAGGTTTCCCTTATTTTCATTGAAATAATGAAATATGGTTATGATTTATTTTTATTTTGTTTAATGCCAAAATTGACTTATTTTTTATATTTTATAAGCTGCTTATAATTCCACAAATGTTAAAATGTAGACATCCATAATTAAAATAATTATAGTAAAACAACACCATTAAACAATATTTCAGTTAATTGAGTTCCATTTGTTGACAGTTTTTACCTGGCAATGTAGGAGACATTGATATTTCACTAATGTGATTCAGAGTTGTTTAGGACTTTATATGTAAGTATCAAGAAAAGAAAGATTTGGATGGCTAACAGCTAGCCAGAACAGAGCACATCCCTTAGGCCTGCTGTGATATGTGCCCAGCAAGGGACACAACACACCACGCTGGCCCACCCCAATGGCTTAAATAACATTAGTTGTTAAATAGCATTAGGCATACAACAGTGCCTTTTGGCACCCTGTTACTGAGTTGTCAGGGTATAGGCACATAGCCCCTGTGCTATCATCGGAGACTGGCTATGCAAGAAGGAATGGAGCTACGTGGAACAATGCTCCTAACCACCAGTTCACAAAAACTCTTCAGGAGGATCAATGATACTAAAAGTTGCTGGGAGAGCCAGCAGAAGCAATATGGTTGCACTGTGTCTGTCCCTCCTCTGGAGATTGTCATTTGTCCAGGTGACCAAGGCTAATTCTCTGCCAAACCAGGCCTAAACCCAGATTGCAATGGTCCATATAATCAATTTCTTCCTCTTGAGCACCCGCCCCCCCCCCCCCGCCCTGGGTATGAGCAACTGGGCAGTAGTTATCAAGTACCTCAGGGTCCAGGAAGGTTTTTTCCAGGATTGAACACACCATTGCCTCCTTCAAGGTGGTGAGGACTGCCCAACACAAGAATGCTTTAACCACTCACTGAATCCACCTTGTCTCACTCACCAAATTTTCACGAACAAGCCAGGATGTTCAAGGACTGAAACAGTAAGAAATGGGATGGAAGGACAAAAGTACATTGTCCACATCAAGCCTCAATAACTGGAAATGATAATATAGAATTGAATAAAATAGTATACTGGATTCCTCACCAGAGACTATATTATCACTGGCATCAAGATCAGCATGAAGATGATATATTTTGTCCTCAAAGTGCCTAGCAAAATGACCACAGCAAAGCCTTTGACTGTATCAGTGTCCTATTAACAGGGACAGGTAATACCAACTTTTTTTACCACACAAAAGAGCTCTGTTGAGTGACTACTTGAGGACATGGAGGCATCAATGGTTCTTTTTTTGCTGACAACTGCTACATGGTAGAGGCGGTTATTTGCTCTAACCAAAGTTTTATTGGCTTCACACTGAATCTTACATCACTTACTCTCTAGCCCTCATCCAACCTGTTTCATTGCTCATCACTCAGAGGAAAACCAAGGAGCACAATGAGCTACCCAGTGTTGGAGTGGGATAGTCCAGAACTATCATGCCAATGGCCCTCCTCATCTCACTGCACCAAAATGATGCAAGGATTTTCACAGGTTCATCAACTGTTTTTATTGGAATATTTATCAGATTCCACAAATCTCCAGGGATGAACCATCCAAATAAATCTCCTACCTCTACATAAAGGGCTGGTGTCCTAAGTCCAAACTTTATCAGATAGAGGTCTAGTCATAACAAATGGGTCAGCTCTATTCTTCCACTATCCAAACTATTCTTAACTTGTCCTGAAGTAAATAGTATATCAAGCATGTACTGTGTATTGGCCCAAGACAACTTGAAACAGCTCCATAGATGTCATGGAGGCCTTGAAGTATTGAGCTGGTCCAAGCTAGGCAACCTCTGTGTGAATGTTGAAGTCATCCAGAACCATTGTCTGTACCACTGTTGAGACTACTTCTGCCAGTTCAATCAGGGATAACAACACAAACAACGTAACAGGCTGTATGTAACTATATAAATTCTTTTTCATGTGTGATTCAACATATCATATCAAAATATATGGTTCTATAGACATCTCATTATGTTCGTTTATTTTTTTTTATGTAATATTTTATTAAGTTTTACAGAGAATTAACAATCAACAAAAATCACAGAAACAACAAACAACAAACATCAAAAATGCAAACAAGACAAGGAATAAAAAGAGAACATAAAAAAGATTTAACATAATAATAAAAAAGTAAAAAAACCTCTTTTTCAATTTAATAACCTTCAAAACCTTATTTTCTTTACCTCCACCCGCCTTCCCTTCTTGTATTCCACTTTAAAAATTATTTCAGCAAGCTCATTCATTATTCGTTTTCATCCTTTATCCTTCCCTTTATACTCTTATTTATCTTAATCGCTAGGACCCCTTCATTTCATTTACAATGCCCTTAGCATTCATAAATTTTACAGTGTTTTTGTAGATAGGCTTTGAACTTCTTCCATTCCTCTTCCACCTGCTCTTCTCCTTGATCTCAGATTCTGCCGGTCATTTCTGCCAGTTCCATATAGTCTATTACTTGCATCTGCCATTCTTCCAAGGTGGGTAGATCTTGTGTCTTCCAGTGTTTTGTGATGAGTATTCTTGCTGCTGCAGTAGCATACATAAAAAAAGTTCTATCCTTCTTTGACACCAATTGGCCGACCATGCCCAGGAGAAAGGCCTCTGGATTCTTTAAGAAAGTATACTTAAATACCTTTTTCACTTCATTATAGATCATTTCCCAGAAAGCCTTGATCCTTGGGCAGGCCCACCAAAGGTGAAAGAATGTTCCTTCCATTTCTTTACATTTCCAACATTTATTATCGGGCAAGTGATAGATTTTTGCTAACTTGACTGGGGTCATGTACCACCTGTAAATCATTTTCATAATATTCTCTCTTAAGGCACTACATGCCGTAAATTTCATACCGGTGGTCCATAACTGTTCCCAGTCAGTGAACATAATGTTATGACCAATATCTTGTGCCCATTTTATCATAGCAGATTTAACCGTTTCATCCTCAGTATTCCATTTCAACAGCAAATTATACATTCTCGACAATACCTTAGCACTGGGTTCTAACAATTCTGTTTCCAGCTTCGATTTTTCCACCTAGAAGCCATTTTTCCTGTCCGAGTTGTAGGCCTCTCTTATTTGAAAATAGTGTAACCAATCTCGCACCTTATCTTTAAGTTTCTCATAACTCTGCAGTTTCAATTTATCTCCCTCCTGCTCCAAAATTTCACAATATTTTGGCCAGTTAGATTCCATATTAAGTTTTTTCAAGGCCTTAGCCTCCATTGGAGAGAGCCACCTTGGGATTTTATTCTCCAAAAAATCTTTATATCTGACCCAGACATTAAACAACGCTTTCCTGACAATATGGTTTTTGAACGCCTTTTGTACTTTGTCCTTACCATACCACAAGTATGCATGCCATCCAAAAGCATTATCATATCCTTCCAAATCAAGGATGTTTGTGTTCTCAAGAAGTAGCCATTCCTTCAGCCAGCAAAAAGCTGCCGCCTCATAATATAATTTGAAGTCCGGCAGGGCAAACCCCCCTCTTTCCTTCGCATCAGTAAGAATTTTATATTTAATTCTGGGCTTTTTGCCCTGCCAGACAAATCTAGAAATTTCTTTTTGCCACTTCTTGAAACAATCCATCTTGTCAATTATCTGTAACGATTGAAACAGAAACAGTCATCTTGGCAATACATTCATTTTGATAACTGCAGTTCTACCTAGTAAGGATAACTTTAGGTTTGTCCACATTTCAAGATCTTTTTTCACTTCAGACCAACACTTTTCGTAGTTATCTTTAAATAAATTGACATTCTTTGAAGTCATGTTCACCTCTAGGTATTTTACTTTTTTCACCACTGTTAAACCTGTTTCTCCCTGAAACCTTTCCTTCTCCATTGGTGTTAAATTCTTCTCTAAAACCATAGTTTTTAATTTATTAAGTTTGAACCCTGCCACCTGACCAAACTCTTGTATTAATTCCAAAGCTCTTCTAGTACTAGGGATTGGCTCCTGTAGTGTCAAAACTAGGTCATCTGCGTAAGCTTTCAACATTATGTTCGTTTATATAATCCAGAGTATGCACAGCTGATGAAGCCCGGTTGGGCAAAACAAGGAATTATCCTGGAATCCTTGTCTTATTTTCTGTATGTGCCGTTCTTCTAAGTTCTTCGTCTGATACCTGCATACAAGGAAAGCTAGAATTCTTAAAAGCATCTTCACGTGGAACACTACAAGATTGATATAAGAATTCCACACCATGGATATTGCTAATATAAGAACTGAATAGATTGTATTTCCTGGTCAATCTGCTGGACTTTGATTTCTCACAATATGTTTAGTTTATATGATAAGTTGTTCTATAGTACCATATATTTTGATATGATATGTTGAATCACACTTGAAAAAGAATTTATATAGTTACATACAGCCTGTTATGTTGTTTGTATTGTTATCAGTTTTGCATATACGTGACAAAGGGTTGGGTAGTGTTTTGAATGAGCTCAAGCAGGGAGGCTATTGGGCAGTAGGTACACCATCTGCAACCCCAGTCCTGTTGACCTAACAACAGGTAGTATCTCTCAGGATGCACTGCAAGGCAAACAGGGTTTTCTGGTAAGCAGAAGAGATGGACCACAGAGACTCTCAACCCCTAGTCCTTCAGCCTTGGTTGGTGCTGTACTGAGTACCTAGAGGTGTGTGTGTCAGGGTGGGAATAACTTTGTCAAATCTACTCCACCCAGCTTACCAACCAGGTCTTGCTTATACAAGCAAATTCAGCTCTCTCATCCATAATTAAATCATAGATGAGGGTGGACTTATTATGTACCTGGCATTGAATAATAGTTCCACCAATCACCAAATCACCAATTACTTGGCTGCAAGGTAGAGGGAGCAGCCTGCAGCCAATCCCCCTCTCTATTTTTTATGATACCTATATTTTACCATATAATAACTTCCCCTTCCAGAAACATGCCAATACCCTCCACCTCACCATGCTTACTCCACCATATCCCACTGTGCTCATTATGTACTTCCCAACAGTCAAAATGCAATATTTGCAACCAATCTTTCAGTGGCAACTTACATCATTATCTATCCACCCAGGTTATCCAAGTGTGTAAACAGGAACAGCTCATCAAAGTTCTTACCAAAGTTGTTCCTCCCCATGGCATTCCCCTGGGCATCTAGAATCTGAATTGGAAACACATTGTGACTTCTGCCTCTCACTCAGTAGCAACCCATTCTCTTCAGAATATCAGAAGATGGCGCTCACACCCTTGTTGCTTTCTGTATTGCATATTCTATATTGCATTCACATTTTTACTATGTTTGCATATTATATTGTGAAATTTATTTGTGGCCATTTTTATATTAGTATATAAAGTTCCATGCATATCATACCTATTTTCAGTAACAGATTGCTTTTAATTTTGTTCAGGACAATAAAAAGATTGGAGAAAAGGCTGAAAAGCAAATACAAAACCTAAAAGAAACAAACATCCAGTTAAGGCAAGAAAAAATGAGAATCTTTTCACTATATTATAGAATGTTTTACTATAGAATATTTTCAGTTTATATTATAATTTCACAGTATTAGGTTCTTACTGCAATCCTAATCTTACTAACCTGGGAGTAAACTCCTTTGAATTCAGCAGGCCTTACATCTGACTAGACTCGGTTAGGATTGCTTTGTAAGATAGTTCAAGTCCTATTGAAATTGATGGATCCAGTCAGTCATGACGTAAGGCCATTGACTTTCTTAGGAACTAAGTGCAACTAAGGGCTTATCCATACATATCCTTTGCCTCATTCTTTCCAAGCACAGGTCCATGACTAAAAGCTCTGTGTCTGAATGTTGTTGTTTTTGCCCTGGAGCTTTCCCCGCAAAAATCCTCTCTTTGGCACTCAATCAGAACAAACATCGATTTGGGTTTTCCACAGATTGCCATTTGTTCCAACTGAGCTTTAAAGTGCAGGTTAAGTCTGGACTCAGCCTATTGTCTTTATTCTTATATACTAATGCCTCTTTTGTTAAACTTAACTGACATAGATCAGTTTGAAATTAGTACATTATTCAGAATCAGTTCTTAGCTGTTACTGAAAGTTTTTAAAATTTCAAATCAATTTAATTTACCCTCACATTTAAAATGTGGAAATGAAATAGGTGTAAAGATTAATGATATCTTATTAAATAATGGGCCTTGTCCAGTTGAACCCTTGTATCCATCACTGGAAACTAGATTTCATCACCAAAAATGAATCAAATTATTATCAAAACAATTGGTTCATTGCCTGAGACATTGAAAATAAGACCACCTCCCTAAAACATTGTCCTACTTTCAAAGACTGTTCCACAAAAAAACACCCTGCTGCTAGAGGGAAAAGCCTACCTCGCTGGGGGACTCCCTTGTCTCAGTTCTTCAATGCAGCATGTAGCAAAATGAAAAGAGACATTTCCGTAGGTTGACGAGGGGTTAGCTGGGTTGGGCTCTATTCTGATCACATCATTGCCTTGCTAGGTAGAAGCTTTTAATAGTTGGCTTAGGGAAAACTGAGTCTGTGTATATACCTTTAAACACATCTGAAGCACATTCTTTCCTTCAAAGAATTCTCAGCATTTGTTAAGGGTTTCTGGGTATTATAATTCTGTAAGTAGTAAACTACACTTCCTATAATTATTTGAGGGGGGAAATGTGTTTGTGGTTTAAAGGTATGTTAGGTACACAGTCTAAATTTACTGGGCAAAATTCCACCCACCGTTTCTGGAGTAAAGGGGTTCCCTGGGGACTTTTACCCCACCTCCCCATGATGTTCTCCAGGATCAGATATGCAAAGAAGGAGTCAGTCAGGAAGTCTTCTGGCTCAGATTTTGATCTGTGTCAAACAAGAATTTCAAGGTTTCACATGCTTGCTTCTCCTTTGAAAGTGAGCATTAGGGGAACCTTTGGCTCTGCAGATGTTGATGAACTACAACTTCCATCAGTCACAGCAAGCATGGGCAATGGCCAGGGATGATGGGAGTTGCAGGTCAGCAATATCTGGAGGGCCAAAATTCCCAACACCAAACATAGCCTGCAAGTTTTTTTTTTTTTGGGGGGGGGTGTCAGTTCAAAGAACCAATAGGTTGGATGGGGGCAGTGGAAAGAACTTGCCATGCAAAAGGATGTCCACATAGGAAGGAAAGTAGAATCATAGAATCATAGAATTGTATAGTTGGAAGGAACGATGAGGGTCATGTAGTCCAATCCCCTGCAATGCAGGAATCTCAATGAAAGTGTCCATGACTCTGCTTTAAAACCAACAATGAAGAATCCATCATCTTCTATTGTCTGTTCTATTGTCAAACAGCTCTTATTGCCAGAAAGTTCTTCAAACTTTCACAGCATCATACCTCAATAACATCGGACTTAGAGTAAATAAAGCCACTTTTTCTGTTCTATATATTTAGTCAGCTATTTGTTAACTGTAATAACCCTTTTTGTTAATTTGTCATGTAGCAATGAATTAAAGTGCCTAAAAGAAGAGATGAAAAAGAAAAATGAAGAGGCAAAAAGCAAACTTGATGAAAGTGAAGACAATGTATGATATTGGTCCTTCTTATGTAAATATTTTAATTGTAAACTGATGAGCTAAAAAATAATTTATTTATTATAAAGCTTACAATGTCGAAACATTAATTAATTATAACAATGTAAGAAACAAATGTTCCTTATAATCTTACTTGGCAAGAGCAGGAGGGTTAGGATAAGCCCCTTACTATCTACATCAGGGATGGTTAACCGCCAGTACATATATGTGTGTGTTACGTGTGATTGTTCTTGATCATAAATTAATGCAATTCAGGAATCTTGTTTATACCTTTTTCAATAATTGTGATTACTTTCTGTATAGATAAAGTGTTATATTGAAAGCTGGATGTGAGGTTTTTTGATACGCTTAAAGACAGTAAAAGGCAGGATTTTAAATTATTAAAATATTATCATTAAAAAAAAATTGTCAGATTTTACAATATAATTTCAGGTTCGAAACATTGAAAATGAAATTTCTAAAAAGGAAAAACAACTGAAAACATTTGAAAGCAAGGTATGAAAATATAATTTACTTCATGTTTGTTCAATGCTTTATTCTACAATGTTTCAGTTTCTCAGAAACAGTATTTACATAGAAAAAAAGCATATGCATAACTGAAATGCTTGTTGCAATCATTACTGGTTTATCGTTTCATTTTTAATGATTTCATAGTTTAATGATTATAACTTATAGATGTACATGTTTCAGAAAGTAGTTACAGGTAAGCAAATTATTTTATGCACATACTTAAATACAAATTAAAATAATCTTAGCACAACTACTCTAGGTTACAATCCTGCCTATATATGCCACGTTTACTTCAGTGGATTTATAAAGAGGTAACTATTCACAACAGCAAGCTTAGCAAGCTCATGAGTAAATTCTATGCAAAAGGATTTGTTCTAACAAAATAATTACAACTAAAATTAATATTGTAATATCTACCTGCGTTTTCTTAAAAAAATCATTTTTATTGAAGTTATCAGAACAAGGAACAAACAAACAAACAAACAGAACATCAGTAGGGTACATGTTTGTCAGATGTTTTAACAAAAGTAAAGTGATCATTAAGTACTCATTTGGTATCTTATTGTTTGAAATATATTTTTATCAATTTTTAGATTAACAGTTTAAAGAAACAAATTGAAACAAAATCCAGGAATATTGAAGAATTGCAGCAAGACGTAAGTACTGTTTTAGAATTATAAAAATATAGATATAGAATTATATCATTTATAAAATGTAATTGTATACCAGGGTACCAGGAAGGATCCTCAAGCAACTTCTGGTAGCATAGAGTAGAACTGCTGTCCTTTTACAGTCATATGTGGTTGGCCACCCACAGTCTTTATGAATTTTCTCAGAATTCAGTACCCCAATATTTTCTGTGTGTGTGTGTGCGCGCGCGAGCGAGCGCACGTGCACTCTGGCCATACTGTTGAATGCTCTACACTGTTGGGAAAAAATAAAGACAAAATAACTGAATATTTTTACTGGCCCAATTTGCTTATTATGTATCATAGCTTTAGCGGCAGAAAATCACAATATAATTTTAATTTCGTAAATATAAAACCTTACTTGTTAACAGAACAAGGCTTTGCGAAAGAAAGTTGCAACAGAGAGCAAGCAATCCAGTATTACAGAAGAAAAAGTAAGATGTTTGATTTCTGTGTCATTTGAATAATAGTTGCAGAGTAAAGAAATATAAAATTTGAGGAATTAAGACCTACAAGATGTTCACTTTTGTGAATGAAATAGTCAGTGGCTAGGGAAACCCAGCCAGATGGGTGGGGTATAAATAAATAAATTATTATTATTATTATTATCCATTTCAAGTTCTAGTTTTGTTCTTCTGGAATGTCTTCGATACTTGTTTGCATAGTCAGCAGAGCACCAAGATCATTCAATAAGTTGCCCTGATATGATCTTCCACTAGAACTGGGATATGGAGCAGTTAAATTACAAGTACATGCTTGGCTCTGAAAAGTGGAGATACAGTTTGTCATCTTTAAAAGAGCAACCAGAGACATAGGAAGCGGCCATTGGTCCATCTAGTTTTGCATTATCTATACGAACTGAAGGTGGCTCTCCAGGATTTTAGACAGGAGTATCTCCCACTCCTACCTAAAGACAGTGGCCGCTCAGGGCCCTGGGGTGGCGTGCCCAGGAGTGGGGTGAGCTGCCCATAGGGGCGGGGCACACTGTGGGGCCTCCGGAGTGTGCCTGCCTCCTCCCACTCAGCCACCATACAGCTGAGGGGGGGAGGCAGTGGGCGGACCGTTTGGGCAGTGCATGCACTCAAGCCACCGTGTCTCTCCCAGGAGAGACGCATGGCTCAGGCGTGCTGCAGGCCCTGCAGTGAGTGCCTCCCGGCATTTTGTCACCCCCCTCAGTGGTGACACACAGGGTGACCCACACCTACCACAAACCCCTTCCTCTGCCCTTGCCTAGAGATGCCTGGTACTGAACCTAGAGATGATTGGGATTGAAGCTGTACTTCATATCTTCCTTGGCACTCCACCACTTTCATCGGAAAATGGCAGCAGATCTGATTCTGCATATGGGTTCACTGCTACTAATTCTCTAAAACTCTGCTGATATATGCTTTGAGTACAGAAAAAGAGCTCTGTGAATATAACATACAGTACTTCATCTAATAACAGAATAAGAGCTACTTTCCTTTTTGAAGGCTTCACTGGTTGCTGTCTCCTTACTGCTGCTTCAATTGCAGTTACTTCAAAAGTCCATTTGGGAATACTTTTCTTCTCCTTTGGATCACTGCAAGGGAAAACCCAAAAATGACAGGGGTGTTCACAGTATGCTAAAACAGGCATCCCCAACCTTTGCTCCTCCAGATGTTTTGGACTACAATTCCCATCATCCCTGACCACTGGTCTCGTTAGCTAGGGATCATGGGAGTTGTAGGCCAAAACATCTGGAGGGCCACAGGTTGTGGATGCCTGTGCTAAAATATATCCAACAGATTAGAGATTGCATAGGCCAGTCTTTTGACTTTTGTGATTGAGTCATACATTTTTATTTACAGGTGAATAAATTACAATTAGAGTTGGAAAATATAAAAAAATTGCATAAAGAAACAACTGACAACTATAAAAATGAAATAGAGAAGGCTAGAGAAGCAGAAGAAAAACTTTTCAAAGAGGTAAGAGTTCAAGTTTTTTTACATTTTGTAAACTTGCATAATTTGCGTAAGTTAAACTCATTTTTATTTACATGATTGGGATTTATCAATCTGCTTATCAGTTCCTAGCAGTCTCTGTTTATGATACTCTGATCTGTCTTACTCATAATGTACCCCACATGTTATGGTTCGGGATGACGACAGGAAGCATCAAATGCAGGTTTTTCTTTCAGGTAGAGAGCTTAAAAACTTTCACACTGGGAAAACCTGATGGAAAAAGAGCTTTAAGCTCTGTGCCTTGGTCAGCCAAAGGAAAGGTTTATCCTACAATCTTGAGCTGTGGGTGTTTGATTTCTGAGATGAGAGAAATGAAACTTGGATTGATGAGGGATCTCTCCTGCCTCCCAAAGTACTGGGAGTTCCTTTCACAAGTATAAAAGATACTAAGGCTAAATCCATAGAATAAGTGCTACCGTCCTAGACTACTGTACCCTCCTAGACAGTAGTATTATACCATGATCAGGAACTTTGTTATGACTCAGGTATTTCACTTGCCAGTGTAGCATCACTGTTCATTCAAAGCCTGCTGTTTGATCCACTAACTAGAACTAGGGTGGTTGGATTAATTACTCTCTTAGAATCTACAACTTTTTATAATAAAAGAAACAGATTTTGTTTTTGTTTTTTGGTTAAAATTTAGTCTTTAATTGTTACTTTAAAAAATGATTTATTTTTATCCATATTGGTTCAGATGGTCTGTTCCATTTGTGCAGCCACTGAATTTAACTCATAGGTTCAACATATAATTATTGAATATCAATATTATTTCATTAAACTATTTCATTCACATATGATATTAATAGGCAGAGAGAATGAAATTCGTAGCTGATGAAGCAGTAGCAAAGCAGAAAGAAATCGACATTCAATGTCAGCACAAAATAACTGAAATGGTAGCACTTATGGAAAAGCATAAGGTAAACACAACTTATTTTTATACATACAAGCTAGAATCAAGAGAAGGGCCATGTGGGATGGAGCTGAGGATTGCTATATTTGCTGCATTGGTTCTCATTTTCCAACATACGAGCTATTATTTATATTATATATATTAAAAGGTACTTTTAAATAGTGAGATCTGCTGCAGCAAAAAAGTAAGTGTAGCTCCAGTTGTAGCAATTTAAACATTTTCATTTTCATGAGGTACCGTATTTTTCACTCTATTGGACGCAGTTTTTCCCCTCCAAAAATTGAGGGGAAATGTGTGTGCGTCCTATGTAGCGAATGCAGGCTTGTGCCATAGCCGTGCACAACACCTCCAGCAGGGAGAGGCTGAACAGGGCTATGGCTTCTTTAGCTCCACGCAGCCTCTCCTGGCAAGGAGAGGCTGCACGGGGCTAAAGGGGAAGCCAAAACAGCGAGCGGGATCCATCCTGTTCGCTGCCTTGGCTTGCTCCATAGCTGCACGCATCCCCTCCGGCAAGGAGAGGCTGCATGGGGCTATGGCTTCTTTAGCCCTGCACTGCGTCTCCCAGCAAGGAGAGGTTGCGCGGGGCTAAAGAGGAAGCCAAAACAGCGAGCGGGATCCATCCTGCTTGCTGCCTTGGCTTGTGCCATAGCCACACGCAACCCCTCCGGCAGGGAGAGGTTGTGCGCAGCCTGTACGCTGCTCTTTGGGGCTGGGGGGGGGGAAAGATTTTTTTCCTTGATTTCCCCCCCTAAAAACTGGGTGCGCCCTATGATCCGGTGCGCCCTATGGTGCAAAAAATATGGTATTTTAATTCCTGCCTATTTTGGTGTGTCAGTGATTTATTTATTTATAACAAAAAAAAACACACCCAAAAACTGGGGTGTCTGAAATCTTGGTTGTGTGTATTATCTGATGGGGGTGTAGGTGTTATATTGATTTATTTATTTCATTAAATTTGTACACTGCATGATTGTAAAATACAACCTATCAAAAGGTAACATTAAAATAAAAAAATACAACCATACTTAAAAACATATCCAAGTTAAAATACTAAAGTAGATTAAAATTACCTTGATATATGTGCCGTTAATCTTTCAACATGTATTTATTTATTTATTTCATTTCTATACCTGAAGGTCTCAGGGCAGTTCACAAAAAATATCAAATGCATAAAATAAAAATAAAAACAACAACTCAATTAAAAAACCCGCAAGCGATCACTTGCTCCAGAACCTTGCCCAAGAAAGGGAGAATAGCAACTGTCCAGTAGTTTGTTAGGTTTTCTGAATCCAGGGAAGGTTTTTTTAAGGAGTGGTTTTACCACTGCCTTCTTCAAACAGGCAGGGACCACCCCCTATCGTAAAGAGGCATTGATCACCTCCTTGGCATGGCCAGCTGTTCCCTCCCTGCTGGATTTTATCAGCCAAGAAGTACAAGGGTCTAGAGAGGAAGTGGTCACCCTGACTGATCCGAGCATCTTGTCCAACTGAAACTCATCCAACACAACAGGACTAGACTGTGCTCTGGACACTCCATGAGATTCATCTGCTATAACAGCAGAGTCAAGGTCTTGGTGGATGCAAGCAATTTTATCCTCAAAATGCTTTGCAAAACAAGTCACAGTGAGCTACCATTGGTTCTATCACCTCCTTTGAGCCAGCCTGTAAAAGGCCTCATACAACCCAGAAAAGCTCTGCTGGACTACATGATGAAGATGCAATGGAGGCAGCAAAGTATGCCTTCTTTGTTGCCTTCACTGCCACTGGGTAGGCTTGATAATGAGTCCTTACCAGTGTTTGGTTGCATTCATTCAAATATTTCCTCCACTTGCGTTCATTTGTATACTTAATATTTTGTTTTGTTTTTTTATATCTTTTTCCCATTGTGAAATTAGTGCTTATATTCATATAAATAAATATACATGTATACTAAAGTAGAAGGGAGGAATCAGACAAAATCTACACCCATCTGGAAGCACCCATTCTTTTAGGCTAGGATTATATACTCACTTACCTCAGAATAAGCCTGATTGAATTCCATTAGGATTTGTGCATAAACAGATATTATGCTGCTAATTATCAGCTGAAATGAAAACAGTTCAGGGAGAGGGAAAGCAACTGGAGCTGGTCTTTCAGCAGAGCTAATAGACTGGTGCTGCTTACCACCTTCCTCTGCTGCAAGCAGGCAGAATAAGCAGTTAAATATTATATGTGAATTAACATATGACCATCTCCTCTATGCAGCATCAATATGATAAGACAGTTGAAGAAAAAGATGCAATATTAGAATGCTATAAGACAAAAGAACAAGAGGTATCATCAACAATAGGATCTTTGGTAAGAATATCTCCTAAACTATTTCAGCCATGGTGTGGCTACAGGTTATCCATTACTGTCCCATCAGTACCTATTTCTATATTTTATTATGATTCACTGCAGTTTCTTTAATCCAATGGAGGAATTTTTGTGTGGGAACTAGAAGTCACTGTCCAATTTTGAGTCAAAATGAAACCGACAACTTTCTTAAATGTTGACAAATGTTATAACTATTTATAGTACTCCTGTACATCTATAGGAAACATGAGGGACAAACTGAAATGAAAATAAACGAGACAAGGAGTACTGATGAAGATATATATTAATGGTGAATTGAATTCAATAATGTGGCTTTTACTGTAGCTGTCAGATCACTATCTGCCATGCAGAGAGAGGCACTTTATTTTGCAATCCTTTAACAAAGAAAGGTTGAGTTAATTTTTTTTTTAAATTGTATTTAATTTAATTTAATGTATTTTTTCTGAAAAAGTTGAGCATGTGAACGAGTTTTTAAAGAGAGTCTGAGCTACTAAGTTTTTATCTAATTATCATTCTCAGAAAAGTGAACTTTCCAATAAGAAAAAGGAACTCTCCTCCCTTCAGGAGCAACTTAAAATAGAAATGGAAGAGAAGGTATATCTTCTGGTTTTTTAATTTTATGCACACAATTCTGTGAAAATAATCTGGGTTACTTTATGTCTCCCTTATGTCCAGGAGTTGTTTTTTACTTTTAAATAGCCCTAAAGAAGAGTGAATGACACCCAGTGGCAATATGCTTCTAAGGAATAATGATGATTTTGCCTTTTTAAGACAACCATTGTCTGACTTATAAAAAATGCTTTTTAAGCAAATGCTTGTTAAACACCTGAAGGAAAAGGGAGGGAAGGAAAATAGGAGTTTTTTTTTAATAAAAAAAGCACAAAAGCTTCATTAACAGTATTGTTCAGTAAATTGTTCAAACTGTTGACATAAAGCATACTGTTATGAGTTTTTTTGAGGAGTGGGGGTCTATTAGACTGCAATTCCTGGATCCAGCAAGTGTTAAAATCTAAGTAAGTTTTCAAATTTCTGGAACAGCATCGTGGCAGGGGCGTAGGAAGGGGGGTGCGGTGGGTGCAGTGCACCCTTGGTGTCATCACAGAGGGGGGGGTGACAAAATCCCCCCTGGGTGGATTGTGCTGCTGTGCTGCAATCAGCCCTCCACCGGGAGGATTGTATCACCATGCCATGATCAGCCCCCGGGAGGATTGTGCCACTGCGCCGATCACCCCGCCCCCTGGGTGGATCGCCCCGCCCCCATAGGTGGCTCACCTCACCCCCAGGTGCACAGCATGTGTGCCGCTCCCAGTACCTGAGCGGCTAGCTCTGTTGCTGCCTCATGGTGAGGTAATAGGCCATAAAGGTAATAAAGAATGTGCCTCTGTGCCAGACAGCAAATGGGTAAGTGCTACGTAGAGACCTGTTCTGTAAAAGTGGTGGTGATGCAAGCTGAGCAAATCACATTCAGATTGAAATGGAATTCAGACTTGTCAATTTGTATTAAGCACCCAAGTGATAGTCCAATCAAATAAATCACTAGAAGCAATTTTTACCAAGTTCATGAGGATGCCTGGGGGGCAGTAGAGCTGTAAGTCTTGGCTTTGGGATCACTGGTGCTTATGATGAGAAAGTAGGGGGAGGCTGAGGACATGGGGAAACTGGCATGGTTTAGGTGCACCAGTCGAGCCAATCCAGCATTCCAGCACCCTACCTGTCAAACAGTAGCAACCTGGCTGTCAAGAAGCTAGCATTGCAGCTATCCCACCAAGTAAGCCACTTCTGGCACAGTAAAGAGAATTACCCTGGAAATCCTTACATAGAAATTGCAGAAACAAAAACTAAGTACTTAGTTCATTAGTTTCCCACAGATTTGCAGTGATACTTTTGTGCTAGGTAGCATATACTCATTGAGGTCAGGGCAAGATTAAAAGAAATATATTTTTGGACCTTAAAAATTATTTGATCTAGCTTGACTATGGAGTTCTCATCTAGGTAATGCTTCACCAAAGATAAAGGATAATTTTAATTGGCCACAGGATTCCCCTATACTAGAGGTATCTAGCCCATGTCTTTAGTCATTTTTGGAGTATAATGTCCTTGAACCTTGACCATTAGCCATGCTGCCTGGGACTGGTGGGAGTTGGAGTACAACAACATTTGGAGGCTAGGATGGCCATCAGAAAGGGGCAATGGTGCAGACCTGGCCTCATGGTATTGGTAAATCACTGGGAGGGAGGGAGGAAGTGGCAAGATGGCAGGGAGTTTGGTGCTATGAAATGTACTGGTGGAGCCAGTCCACCTGTCCTGCTGGTGTGTTTGCTGAATGCCAACCTCCGCACCACCTTGCCTATTCCTCTTTCCCTCCCGATAAACTGCAACAACACTGCTGCCAGGAGGCCAGGTCATGCAGTTGCTCCCCCCCCCTCAACCTTCGCATTGGCTGCTCCTGTCAGGAGAGCAACAGGTTATTGTAGGAGCCATTAGCTTAAATCCATTTTGTCTGTCTTTTGAAGAATTGGAGTATTAGACCTCAAGAACAGTTTGAAACCACCATTCTATTTTCTGCTATTCCACATGCAGTGAATCAGATTTCTGATCTTCTAAAATCATTCCCTACTAAAAGGAAGATGACTCCCTATATTAAGATAGACAAATGTGTGAAATCTGAAATCCTACACTTTGGAACCTGTGTTTTGTTTTGTTTTTGCCTCATGGAATGTACAGCAGCTTTGGTGGTGGGGTAAGCACATTCTTTCCACAGTGCACGAACCTAATCCACTTGGGGTGTAGGGGGTCCTTCATAGCTGATTTTAACTTTTAAAAAACAACTGTGGTAGAGCTGGTAGTGGTTTTCTGAGCTTCTCACTTAACTGCTCCCTTATTGTCTTGTGCTAATAAAAAAAGTATATTTAAATAGAAAACTTCAAAAGTTTTTTTTAAGTTGCACTATTTCCCTCTGTCTAGGAAAAGCTAGCAAGAGAAGCAAATAAAGGTGACATTTCTAAAAAAGAAAAAAGGCATCAGGTGACCATTACTTCTGTTTTTCAAAATTATTATGCTTTGCTACAATATAGCATTCAACTTTTATTGCATAAGCTACCTGATACATGCATTGTGAAGTAGTAAAGTTTTCTAGTAATATTTGTTGTTATGGTAGTTGTGTTCTTCTCATACTTACTCCATATTTTTATGCTTTCTGTAATTAATTGTAGAAAACACAAACATCCTTCATGGAAACACCTAAAACCAATAGCCTAGATTCTCCATCTCTTCATTCCAAAAAGAAAATGTCCCAAAAATTTACACCTGCTAATGTGAACAAGTTGGAATACAAAGAAAAGTCTTCTTGGACACCTGCCAGGGTTTGTTTCTTAATATATTACGTTTCAGTTTTATGTACTTATTTGTTATCTACTTGTTTATCTATATTTGTTCAGGGTTTGATTTAAGATTCTCATTTCTAAATTTTGTATGAAAAAGTAGATTTTCTTTTTCTTTTTAAAAAATCACTATTTAGAAGGTAATATTTAGCTTAAAGTTTCTATTCTCCAAATTTCACTGCTGCCCTGCCCCATCTGGTAAGTGGCAACAGTGTCACTGTCAGGAGGGCAGTGGCATGGCATTGCCCCACTGCACTGGCTGCTTGTAGATCCATGTCTTTGTTGTCTTGTGTTACCTTTATTTCCAGATTTCTGATTATTTTATTTTTTGTGTTGTGTATTTACCACTTTATGTACGGTAGTTAATGAGTGATGCACTTTATTGTGATTTGATGGCTCCTCTATCCTCAGCTAACCAGTAATGTAGCTTGTCACTTTTAAATGCTGTAAGTAAGCAATATAGATCAGAAGCTCCATCCACTGACATTAACTTGTTTAGGGTGTAGGTTTAATGTGTAGGTTTGTCATCTATCAAAGCTTCACTAAGCACCCAGATGGTAGAGTACTAGTGAAAATAGCCCCCATCATTTAATACCGATAAGATAGCTGGGTTGCAGAGTTACGTACTGGGGAAGATCACTTGCCACTCTTGTTGTTGTTACTTCATAATTGCCTTCCACATATATGTCTTAAGGCAACATACACACAGAGAGAAAGAACACTCATCATTGCAACCAGCCAAGAGGTATCTGTAACCCATACACAGAAGCGGCTCACTCAGTGGTCCAGAGCTGCAATGCTACCTTGCCAGCAGCAGCACTGCCACTTACTCAGAGGGAGTACAGTGCAGGCTGGAAAGCTAGCTTTGCACTTCCATTCACTAGGCAAGTTGCTTATACTTATGCAGCGCTAGCTGAGAAAAAAGATTGGAATCCACTTCAACCACATGCATTTATTTCACAACAAATTTTCATTTTGGGAAAGCCTAAGAAAGTTTGTAGGGACCACTCCTTTACAATCTAAATATATCTTTTTGGGATTAATATTTTCCTTTCTCATTAATCTAAATGTTTTTCACCTTAACCAATCAAGACCTACAAATTTCCTTACAAATCAAGTCTTCTGTGCACAAAATTTTTTTACATATGTAGTTGAATCTCCATATTTTGGGGCTGCATTCATGGTTGCTTATATTGGGACAGGTCTCACATGCCCAGAAATTACAGAGCATAAGGAGCTGCCTGACAGTACTATCTGTACATAGCGTAATTCTAAAGAAAAGGATCTGTGAACAAGGGCTTCTAGGTTTAAAAGAGTCTTTTTTAAAAAAAGGTTAAAGTTAGCATCATGGATTTTTTAAAAATATTTCTTTTATTCCATATAGACTTACACTGTGAAAACACCTCCAAAATCTAAATTATTAAGAGAAAGCACCAGCCTACTTTCAGAAGAAGTAACAAAGAAAAAAAGAAAAGTTCTTTTAGAACTGGATACTCAGTCAGATACCTCTGAGAACGACCTCCTGGTATTAGTTTGAAAATAAGAAATATGTGTGTGTGTGTGTGTGTGTGTGTGTGTAAAGAGGCATTTGAAGTGCTTTTTGTTATCGCATGCCATTTCTTTTGCTTTACAACATAAAAATATGCCCCCCTCCTAGTCATATAAATGATTCCATGGATTATCTCCCCACCAGAAGTAACTGCTTTTCTCACCAGAACAGATGATTACTACTCCTTGATCAGATGCCCTTGGAACCTATGAAGTAACAACTAATGTAGCCAGATCATTTTCCCCTCAAGGTTCACATAGGTCTGAACAAAAAAAAACCTTAGATAGAGGCATATATTATGTTTGGTAAATTTCTTTTGATACCCCCCCCCTTGGATTGGACCCCCCCCCCCACAGATGCTGGACTCCTATCATTACTGACTGTTGGTCATGCTGACTGGGTGTTATGATAGCTGAAGTCCAACAACATCTGGAGGATTACATGTCCCTGATTTAGAGCTTTCCAAAGATCTTTCTAATTGTTATCAGAAATTCTTCCTAATTTGAAATGTCATAGAGTAATATAACTAAGCAAATTATTTCTTGGTGTGTAATGAAAGTCATGTCTATCCAGTCTTCTGTAGTTTCCATTACATACTTATATGAAACATAACACTGTTTTTAGATTGCATAATATTGTTATGTGTTCCCCAGTTCTCTGAACAGTGAGATGGTCTAGAGCTGGTCTAGAAGCAGTGCTATAGGGTTTCATTTCCTTAATGAGAGAGCTAGATAAATAGGTACCGCTTTATAGCGGGAAGGTAAACGGCGTTCCGTGTGCTGCGCTGGTGCAGGCTCACCAGAGCAGCGATGTCACAATGGCCATGTGACCCGGAAGTGTCTGCGGACGGCGCCGGCTCCCGGCCTCTAGAGTGAGATGAGCGCACAACCCTAGAGTCTGTCAAGACTGGCCTGTACGGGCAGGGGTACCTTTACCTTTACCTTTAGAGATTCTTGTAATAATTGTTTCTTTGTTTTTCTCCTATATACATACAAGAAGCAAGCAGTCTCCTAAAAGCAGACAGCGTTGCCACTCAGCCTGTTTTAGTTCCCAGAAAACAGCTTATACAGCCCCAGCCTTGTGGCTGCACTTCAGTTCTTAGCTATTCCCAGCTAAGCCCTCTCAGTGCTCTTCTCTTTGGGTGGTGTCCAGCTAAGTTTTAATCAGAGTAGACCAAATGAAATTAGTAAACATGGCTAAGTTAGGTCTACTTATTTCAATAGGTCTACTTTGACTGAAGCTCAGTTGAATACCACATTTTGTTTCCTTCTTGGTTCTGGACCAACATACATAGTGATAGCATAAAGCATAAGGGGCTGCCTTACATCAGGTTAGACCCATAATCCATCTAGCACAGTGCTATTGATATGTACCTAGCATAATGCTGCACACAAAGATCTGTGAACTAGGGCCTCTAGGTTTAAAAAGTCATAGGATGTTTTTCCTTATTCTTAAACTGGATGTGTGTAATGAAATAATTTTTCCATGTTGTATATTGAAAAAGGAAAAGAAAGACTCTGGATGTTATTATGCATTTATTTAAAAAAAACCAATTTCTTTTCAAGAGCATCGTTTCAGAGGAAGAAATGTTTAAAAAGCTGTATAAAGATTATCCACAAACTTCTTGCCTATGTGTCATGTCACCAAAAAAGGTATCTTCACAATTTTACTAAAAGCCAAAACATATATCACAATTACCGTGTTAATAAAATTAAGTGAAGTTTTCAATTTTGTGTACAGGTTCACATGCCACCAACTTTGAAAACTCCTGGATCTTCTGTTAAGGTTGCAGCTTTAAGAAAGATGCGAGATGCTGGATGGACTGCAATCTCCAAAGTGGATAGAAAGAAAAAAATGAAAGAAGCTGGAAAACTTTTTGCATAAGTGAAACTTACTGTAATGTTGAACTAATTGTTTAGTTTATCATATTTGAATACTCTGCCTTCATTACATTTTTGTTCCAGTAACTTTTTTTTTTAAAGATAGGGTGTCCTGAGTCTGTTAAAAGGGCAGGAAGTGTTGGAATAATTTAAATATTATAAGCTTCCCCAAGAACTTATGTTCTGATCTATCTCCTGTAGGTACAGGTGCATGTGTGGAAAAGAATCAATGTAGGGCTCAGTAGAGTCCTCTTTCTTTCCATCCCTCCCTTGCTGGATCTAGAGTACTTTTGCACAGGGCCATCAGGAGAAAAGGTTATCTGGATGCATACATGGTAGGCTTGATCAGGGTTGTAAGTAATGACCAATGCATAGCATTCTATGATCAGCTAAGGACCAGCAGGGGACAGAAGAAGGAAATAGTGCTCCACTAAGTCCTCTGCCAATCCTCTCCTGCATGCTCATTTGCATGTATAGGTTAACATAAACAGATTAGAAATGTAAGGTTAGTGAAAGAAAGAATGAATCAGAAAAGGCTCATGTTATTTAATTAAGCACAATATTACCAATGAAATTGAAAGTCATTCGTTGTCACTGAGTAGCAGATAACTGTATTCCACTGCTGGAAGTGTTCCTTGTTTTCAAATAAATATACTTTATTAATTTTATTTTCTTATTTTTATTGAGCTGGATAGAAGTTCAAATATTTATTGAACTCACTTTAAAAGAGTTCCTGTGCTCCAACAATTATATGCCTCCTGGTGGTATTTGAAATGTTCCCTCATAAGTTGAAGAAAAGTCCACTTCTTTTTCACCAGGCAAAAACTCCAGTCTGTATTGTCCAGGTTGAGCACTAAATGGTAACTGATCAATCTGAAGCTCATCATCGTCATACACTGTCATGTTGGAATTAGAAATTCTTGGTGCATCATATAAGCCTCCTGATATTACAAGTGTGTCATCTGGAGTAGCATATCTGTCCACTGTAAACAGTTTTTAAAAAATAAATATTACTGGGAAATGATCACTGTATTTTTGGTTTTTATGGAAGCCGCCCAGAGTGGCTGGGAAGGCCCAGCCAGATGGGCGGGATATAAATAATAAATTATTATTATTATTATCAATCCAAAAAGCTAAAGACTTAAAATCTTCCTTGTGCAATGATACAATTTAAGTAGCATTCATAGAAAATTGCCAGTATCCAGTTCAGATGTACAACATACCCAGTGATGATAGAAATATGTTGGCATGGATTCAAAGCAGCACATGTGAATGTTCTAGTTCTTCCTTTCAGAGGCAGCTGCTTACACTGGTCAAAAGGGTCATTTGCCTTTTGCAGTAGCACCTCAAGAGGCTCAGGGGGCTTTGATATGAGCACAAATAAGTTTTTTGCATCTGTGCACCCAGTACTCTGTGCCACAGGCCCTTGGTTATAAACATTATTCCTTTACATATTTCAAAAAAACAGAAATATTTTTTAAAGCTAAACATTGATACTCAAAAACTTTCTCATACATTTATGTCTCCTATACTCTCATGCATACATTTAGGCTGTATCCTTTCCCTGCAGGAAACTGTCACATTGTCTGGTAAACCCAATGTTTCCTGCTGCTGAACCTCCACTTCCATTTCAGACTCTACACTCCATACAACAAACAGCTAATTTTACCACTAGACTGAGAAACAGCAGTAGTACCTCTTGGAGCTGTTTTAAATTGTTACCATTTGCTGTGCCATTCCATTACTTAGCATGTAGTGGTTGGTAAGTGACTAAGGGAAGACAGCTACTATGAATGAATATAAAAAGCTGAGTATTGCCCCTTCCCATAATTACTCATTAGTCTTGTACATGATATTGGTACAGTATTTGATTTAAAATATACTAACCTGTTTCAAAAGAGGCATCATAAAGTGGATGATGGGAAAATTGGTCTCTTCGTTTTCGATATTTATTGAAAATATATATAATGAATCCGAGAATTGTCAGTGCGAGAACAGTGGCAAAAAATATGGTTAGGATGGTATCTGAATTGCTCAAACCAGCTCCTTCTGCTGCAATGAAATAATACAGAAAGCCTACTAATACTTAGTTTTAAAAGCTCAGTAAAACTTAGACCTACCTGCCCGCAGACTGTCTCGCCAGAGTCGTGCATGCTCTAGTTATCTCCCGCTTGGACTACTGCAATGTGCTCTTCGTGGGGCTGCCTTTGAAGAGATCTGCATTGGTTCCCAGTACATTTCTGAGCACAATTAAATGTGTTGGTTCTGACCTTTAAAGCCCTAAATGGCCTCGGTCCTGTATACCTGAAGGAGCGTCTCCACCCCCATTGTTCAGCTCGGACACTGAGATTCAGCACTGAGGGCCTTCTGGCGGTTCCCTCATTGTGAGAAGAGGTTACAGGGAACCAGACAGAGGACCTTCTAGGTAGTGGCGCCCTACCGTCAGATGTCTAGGAACGCCCTACCGTCAGATGTCTAGGAAATAAGCAACTAGAGTATCCTATTTTTAAAAGACACCTGAAGGCAGCCCTGTCTATGGAAGTTTTTAATATTTAATACTGTATTGTTTTTAATACTTGATTGGGAGCTACCCAGAGTGGCTGTGGAAACTCAGCCAGATGGGTGGGATATAAATAAATTATTATTATTATTATTATTATTATTATTATTATTATTAGTTTGAAATAGCTTAGTGTGCTGCTGACTGCAAATCAGTGTGGATGTTTATTCAGACATTTGTTCAGTCAATGATAATGGGACTTCTAGATAAGTATATTTAGGGTCTTGGGGGTCACTACTAAAATAGTCTAGTTACTGCTACAGATGCTTTCATCATGTGTCATTTTCAATATCAAACAATTTAAGAGTGACTCTTCGAATGTGCATACAAAGGAAGGTAAACATTGTTCCAATATGTCCTTGTAGTCTGATGGGATACCTTTTCCTAAGAACAAACATGCTATTTGGAAGCAATAGGGGAAAAGCTAGGTGTGAGAAGGGTGATTTGGAGCAGATAAACAGGAGGCACTCCTCCTCCTGCCACTTCTCTACTCTTAACATAGCTTTTCACTATAAAACAACATCACAGCATCAGTTCTCAGTTTACATGTGTTTGCCTGTAACTTTATATTTTGTCCATCAGACCTACCTGGAAACTGAATTGCTGAAACTGAAAGGTAGCCCTTGCTGGTGATAGGTGGTGCAGTACTAGAAGGCTGGACTGTCGGTTTTAATGTGGTAGCTGAAGTTGTGACATTGAAATCTTCAACTGTGGCTTGATGTGTAGAATTAGTAGAGAATGACTCTGTTGGAAATGTCATCACAGATTTGGCTTCAGCAGTCATAGCTGATGTTTCTGTATGAGGAGAATGGGTGCTTTGTAGAAGCGTAGGAAAGTTGGTAATATTCACTGTTGTTGCGAATGTACTCAAGCTGGCACTTCCATTCTGCAATATAGTGATGTTGTCTGCTTCTGTACTGGAAACAGTCAGCCCTTCAGTCCTAGATGTGGTATTCATTGCTGGGATGTAGTTTGTAGTCTGAAGTGAAACTGTCTTCAGTATGATGGAGACTACAAGGCAAACATATGTTCTTTTGTCCATCATAGCTTTCTGTTTTTTCCTCGTCAATTATGTTAGCTTTTTCTCCTGTGGAAACATATTTAAAACAACAATAACAGAGTTATGGGTATAAATTAAAATTGCTTCTGCTAGGTTCTCTGCAAAAGCATTTAGAGGTGTAAAAGAGCAGAAGGCATTAAACTTTATCTTCTCAATTAATAGTTCTTTCATATAAGGCATACACCTCTCTGGTCTGAGAGAGACAGTGAGAGAGACAAGTAGGGTTAGAAACACACATCCCCTGTAATTACCAATTGATTCTGCCCCTTGAGAGGTAAGAGACAAACATGGATGCTCTGAGTAGAGCCAGCAGAAGCCTTTACCGCCAAACCAAGTATTTCAATGCTTCATTGTCAATTCCATGGCTTATTGAAGGCATGTACCTCAGCAGAAATACATAAATGGAGCCTTAGCGTGTCACAACTGTGATAACATGTTTTCCTTGGACTTGGGTTAACTTTGATATATGCTAGATTTAGCCCTGAGCAATTAATTTACTGAGTCTTAGATTCCTATCAGTAACATGTGAAAGGTAGTGTCAGACCTCACAGGGCAAATAGGATGAAGATGATTGATGCAGTTTGTAATCATGAGCTGTGAATGTGGAACAATAATAATTGGCCTTTGGCATACTGAAAACTTGTAACCTTTGCCTCCGTTGGGGCTTATCAACACTGTACTCTGCTAGGGTATGAATACCCTGTGTTAATGTGAAGGGCTTAACAGTTTTCATTGCACTATCAGAACCAGATATTCAAAAGAACTACGCTGGTAAGTTATAAGATAAGATAACATTCTTTATTTTGGTCCAAAAACCCACAGAAGAATTTTCAAAAGCAAAATAAAACAGAAATACAGGGAAAGGATTCCAAGGCGGCCAATATGTTTTATCCAGAGCATGTAGGTTTCTATTTCTTATTACTTCTAAGAGGAATTTAGCCACGGTCAGGGTAGTATTGTTTGACATATCTCCAAGGAGGTACTTAAAGGTAGAAGGCTTCAGATTTTCCAGTTAAGTTTACCAATAAGGGTTTAATTAATTGATCTCTGGCTTGTTTGAACTGCTGACATTGTAGTAGGATATTCTTCATAGAGTCAAAACCCTGAGAACATAAGGAGAGCCTATTCTGATAGGGTATGCCAGACAGTCTGCCATTTAGTACTTCTGATGGAAATACATTTAGTCTGGCTTTGGTGAATAATCGACAATAGAGACAGACAGATTCATGAAATACAATGGTAACTGAAAATCATGGCCATAGTGGATTCCATATGCAAATAATATTTGGTTAACAGGTTGTTAACTTGTAGTTGACCTTTATCTTTGAATCTACTGCTGAATCAGGAGACAAGGAAACATCTTATTCTCCATCTCCTGTTTGCTGGAAAGAACAGGACTTGAATTATGAATCTAAAGATATGGATCAGGGCCAGCCCAAGACATTTCGGCACCTGAGGTGGACCCCAAAATGGCTCTCTCCTCCCCCCCCCCCAGGAAAGAAAAGGTCAGGAAAGATATACATCAGGAACGGGGGTGGGGATGGGGGGAGAGATCAACATTGGGACTCGCTGCTTCAGTGGATCCTGCTGCCTGAGGCACAGGCCAAGTCAAAGGCTGGAATAGGGAGGGACAACAGAAGGCAGTTCTGCCTACTCCTCCAGTTCATCAGCATAATTCAAGCTTAGAAGGCAATTCCAAGCTCGCAACCTGGCAAACTGACAAGAAGCTGCAGCAAGTAGATTTTTTATTTACATTATTTACGTGCTGCTCTATACTTTCTCTTGTCCCATGCCTAGAAAGCTCGGGCCCAAGGGGTTTTCCACTTCTCCTGTGCTTTCTAGGCACGGGTCTGAGTGGTTTTCTGTTTGTCCCACAGCTTTTTCTAGGAAAACCTGCTCTCTACTGCTGAATCACAAATCCATGGAAGACTCAATTGACATTTGCTCTGATTCATCAGTACGGAGTGGGTTTTCCTGGGGGAAAGTGGTGAGACAAGCAGAAGTGTAGACAAACCCATACTTATGTAACTCCTGCTTCTCAGACAGGCCCAGAATCCCCGCAAAGTACTCTTCTTCAGCTTGAGATCTGTGATTCATCCAAAGCAATACACTCCCCTAACACACACACACACACACACACACACACACACACACAATCCAAATCTCTTGAAACTCACCAAAGATGATGACGGCAGCAACGGCCCGAGTAACAGATACTTAGCCTTAGCGTGTTTCTGTTTGTTTAATTACTTGGGATACGTTCACTGCAGGGCTGGGCAAAGCCCATAGAGATCTCTATGGTAACGGAAAACTATAAAAGAATTCTAAGGTTAGTCATGCAGAACAATTATTGGCTGGGCTGGGCTGGCCTGGGCTGGTCTGGCCTGTCATTTGAATATAGCTGAGAAACTTAACAAGAAATGATATGTATGTACCATAAGATTGTGTTTCAGCACAACATGAATTGACAGGTGTATCAAGAAAACAGTTTCTACAACTATCCCCATGGAATGATCTTTCCCAATTCTTAAAATGAAGACTTTAACAATTTCCTTCTCAAGAGTAAGAAGAGTATTAAAGCCACTGTGCTTTTGATCATAGCCCTACTTATTTTTCAGAAACAAGAGAGATTGTCACATGATAGTTGCATCATAGAGACATTCCAAATCAGAACAAAGTTGGATACATGATCTGCATAGAAAGAGGGCTACAAACAAGAAGGTGAAAAGAATTCAGTGCAAATAACTAGCACATGGGTGGCTAATGGGTGACACTCCAGAGCCTGTTGAACTGCAGTTCCCCTCAGTCCCAGCCAGTAGTGAGAGATGATGTGAGTTGTACTCCAACCACATCTGGAGAGCCGCCCATTAACAGAGGCTGTTTTAGGGGACACAGACACCCTTCCGGAATTTCTCACCAGTTTGTTTTACAGAAATTAACCAACAATGTACTGTAGTCTGGTTTACCTTGGGCTGCAGAGATATGACAAGAACGTTCTAGGTGACCCTTCCCAGATTTGCCACAGCAGAAACAGAAGACTAATTAATGAGGAAACAGAAGCAAAGTCTTGAAAAATGAATCTTGTTTGACAAACCAAGCTGCTATTATGTTTGCTGGTTATTTTCCTCAGACTAGAAACTAAGCCAATCTTTCACATATGAAGAAAAGTAACAACCATACTTATAGTTCTGAAGTCACTGCCACAAGTCCAATGCCGCACCATTAATATTTTCTTGTACTCATCCTTCAGAAACCAGCCACATCTGCTCCAAGATTCTGGGAACAATACTTTACCTTACATATAAGCAGGAAGTAAATGTACTCAAATTGTTAACCAATTAGGCCTGTGAAAACAGTTTAATGATTCATACTGCAAGTGAATGATTAACCTGTGACTAGTGCAGGCAAGGATTAAATCAATCCATCTTTTTCATACAAAAGGTCACAGAAAAACAATAACTCAGTCTCAAACCCAAAAGCAAAGCACGGATAACAGCAGCCCAGTTCTAGGACACCTCACTTACCATGTGTTGATCTTCTAATCCAGTCTAAGACATGCTTGAGTTTTGGCTCTGCATTGGATGCATTCAGATGCTAATGGCAAGAGTGTACTTTTCCAGGAGTGGATACTGGTCCATGGTGATAATGGAAGTGAATGCTCCTACATCAGCATACCACATATGGAAGTGTCAATCTAGAATCAAAACCTACCAACATCTGGCAAATCCCTGTTCTAGTTCAGGAACAAATTCTCCCTAATTGGACATTCAAAATATTGTGTATAATCTGCATGCTCACTTCAGAAGCACAAATTGCTGTTGCTTCCTCGCTGCCCATTTTTCCTCCCCAACCCATGCTATGCTTATTCTGATGCATTCCTAGAATCTTAGAATTGTAGAGCTGGGAGCGACCCTGAGGATCATCTAGTTCAGGCATGTCCAACCAGTCTATTGTGGGGTGTCCCTGGTCGATCCTGGTTGATCGTGTGATCCTGGCAAAAAATAAAGAAATCACTGCCAGTTTTTTTATAGTGGGAGTAGATCACAGTCTCTTGGGAGTTGGACATGCCTGTCTAGTCCAACTCCCTGAAATGCAGGAATAGGTATTTAGATTTATTTTATTCTACTTATTTAGATTTAGTTTATAATTTTATAATAAAAAGCACAATAACCGAAGAACACAATTTGTACTTTGAAACTTTGTAAGCCATTGCAGTTTCTAGACTTTGAAAACAGGAGACGACATTTATCTGTTCCTACTTGGGCAATATAATGTGGCAGCTAATGCTGGAGATGGGGGTGATTGCAATTATTGATGAGAGCTCATTATGAATGCACAGTAAGGACACTTGAAGGGACCCTAGATTCAGTTTTTTGACAACCTAGGGACTATCCAGATGTGGGGGGTTTTAACTGTACACTCCTGATGATTTGTGCTCAAGGTGGTGTCTGGCTGCTTCTATGCAATCCCAATTTCAATAGTGTTTGTGCCTTCAAAAGTTTCAGGGCAGACATACTGTTTCATTTCCCATTGTGACTTCCTTCTGAAATCCTAACTTTTCATCCCACAAATCTTCCAGGCTTTGTTTTATTTCGTTGTTCCTCCGTTGTGTGCTGTAGCAGAATAATTAGGTCTGTATCCCTTAACAATCTTTTCAGAATACTGGCACATTTTTACAACAAATGTGACATCATCGTCTTGCCTGCTTTTAAATAGTCATCTTTTGCATTTTCTGTAGCGTTGCTTATCATTGAGGCACATCCAGTGCCCTGATATTTGGGTTCCTGGGATTACTCATCTGACGGCAACACGGCAGCGGTATCTTCTGTTTCATGAAAGTGCAACTCGTTGATGTCAGTGAGAAGGATGTTTTGCTTAGGAGAAAGGTTAGAGATGAATGATTAATACTTAAACTGGCTGTCATTGGATGGAGATCCTAGAGTTTAAGCAGCACATGGACAAGTCATGTAACCAGCTGGGAAGCAAGTGTGCCTTAGATAAATCAGAAATAGAGCTGGACTACCACAGTATAGTAGATTCTGAAGAGGTCTCTTAATGAGGGGAATTGTGGAAAGATCTGGTACATGACAGAGGAGTGTATTCAGAAAAAGGCATAACTACAACCTAGTGCAAGGGACTTGTCTCCTAGATGAATTCTCAGAATCTTCAGTTGAGGAGCTGTGAAGCTGGTCTGGTATTTAAGACACCTAAATACTTTATTTATTCTAACATAAATAATAAATAATAATATTTTTATATTAAAATATTTACATGATGGCCTGCACAAACCCTGCCAGCCGTTTCACAAATTTCATTAGACCAAATATGCATTTGCTCAAGCATAGGATAGGCACATTTCAAGCATCAACCTCACCCCATGATGATATCTGTTTTCTCTTTAGCTAAACACATCTGATAGATGCCCAAGAGGAGATTCCACACCCCAGTTCACACCCCTTCCCTACCTAGACAATGCAATAATGGCCCAAAATATCTACCTCTGAAGTGTGCCTGCTTACAAGCCCTGCCTTGTATTGTTACACATCCTCTCCCCATTGGTCAGACTCCCTCATCCACTCCCTTTCCACCAAAGATATAAACAAAGGCTCTTAAAAATAAATAAATAAATGAGATTTTGTCTTTATTGGAACAACTTAAAGAGCTATGCATATTCCTGGCATGTTAGGTGGACCCTGATCTGATGTAGGGCAAACTAGACACTGAGTATGTCTAGAGCCAATGTAGTGTAGTGGTTAGAGTGTTGGACTAGGGTCTGGCAGAGCAGGGTTCACATCCCTACCCGACCAAGAAGCTCACTGTGGGTCTATTGGGCCAGCCACTATCTCTCAGTCTAACCTGCCTCAAAGGTTGTTGTGAGAATTGAGGGGGGCAGAGAGAGAGAATCTTGGAGAAAAAGGTGATGTTGCTGTGCTACAACTCCCATCATCTTTGACTACCGGCCATGCTAACAACTTTTAGAAGGTTCATCTACTGGCTTTAAAAGTACATTTTACCTACTTCTAAGTATTGCTGCTTTTTCTGTTCCATACTAGTCACTTCTTCCTTCCTTTCTTGGAATAAATTTTGCTGAAGGGTGCAATAAAAATGTTTTAAATAAATAAAATAATGTCCCACCAGTGTTTCAAAGCTGAACAAAAGAAGAAATAGAACCCGCTCATGTAAACCCATGGTGATGATTGCTGCACTCAATCCAATGCACCATTATCTTGCTAAAATTAATAGGACCGTTGTACTGATGCTGTACTTACATCTAGATCTGGCAATGTTCCAAAGATATCATATGTGAAGACTCCCTTGGATTCTCAGACGGAGCACCTGACAGTCATTCTCTGAATGTACCCCTGCTTAGTTCCTCACTCTCGCACAATTTATTTCCTGCAGAAATCCAGGGTCCACCCATCTGCTGAGGGCCCCCATTTCTGAATTAGGGCCACCTGGGAAAGATTATATAACAATGAGATAATAACAAACTCATGTCCCTGTGGCTTTGGCCAGCAGGAAACAACGGAGCATGCCCTTCTTTATTGCCAATATTATATAGACATTTGAACTAGGTTTATCCAACCCATCTTATATAAGTTTCCTGGGCATTCAGAACAACACAACATCTCCCTATTACTACATGACGAGACCCCAGAAGTTACATATTCATTCGCCAGATTTTGCGCTGCCATGATAGATATTCAACGGAGAATGGTCTATGCTACAATTCTATCCTAAAGGCCCATATTGTTAGATCTGCACTTCTGAAGCCCACCCCATATAGCTGTGTTAACCAATCTTTTAATTTTTCTTATAAATTTTTACTCACCCATTATCTATGCCTAATTAAGTATTCTATGTATATGTTTGGTTCTTGCTCTTATTTATTTAATAATTATTTGCTTAGATTCATACTGTTATGCTATTGATTAGATGTTTTGCTTATGCTGGTCTATGACCGTAATAAAGTACTTGACTCATCATAGCATAGGTTTAAGAGATTTATTATAGAAAGTCAAATTAATTAGTGTTGCTTTTGGACACTTAAGCCCCTTTTGCCATGATGTAGATCTATTTTTAGAGACCTTGAGAAGAGAGGAGAAACAAAAATGTCCCACAGACTGAATAATGAAAATGACTTCTGGCTTTCCGGTCAAATAAACCAGTCACCAGCCCTATGCAGCCAGTCGCATGATCCACACTTACCAAGGTAAAGGATCCCTGGACGGTTGAGTCAAAGGCAACTATTGGGGTTGCGGTGCTTATCTCGCTTTCAGGCCGAGGGACCTGGTGTTTGTCCACAGACAGCTTTCCGGGTCATGTGGCCAGAATAGAACACCGTGGCGGAAACCAGAGCACATGGAAACAGTTGGCAGGAGCTGGGATAGAGCAACAGGATCTCACCGCTGACCTTCTAATTGGCAAGCCAAGAGGCTCAGTGGTTTACACCACAGCGCCACCCATGTCCTATGTCCCCACCTTTACCTATACCTTTAAGGCACATTCAAAGCACATTCTTTCTCTCAAATAATTCTGGCCTCTGTAGTTTGTTAAGGGTTGCTGAGAATTTCAAATATAGACCTCTAGGTTCTTCCATCACCATTCAAATGTATCCTAAGACCCCCTGATCTGCAAACTGGGCTTGCTTCTCTTCCATGGCAGTTCTTTCCCGGCAAATGCCAATGTCAACAAAGGCTTTCCTAAATCCATATATATGTATTTTCATGTTGTGGTAAGTGAAGAATGAATATTAAATTAATTAGCTGTGCCATCCAGCTGCTAGGCGGAGATGTTATAGTTCTCCATATCTCAATTACATTTCCTGAATGGACAAGTATGAATCTTCAGTAGATATTACAGAGATTAGAAGTAGCAATTAATGCAATTACATAAACAGGTAGATCAGCCAGGAATTAACCAGAGGAGTATAAAATGCACTCAGAGTTTGTGCTGGACTTATTGCGTCTGAAGCAGAATCAATGAAGAATCTGGTTCTTGTGTGAAGGAAAGAGCCGGCTGACGGTCTTTCCAGTTTGGCATCACTTCACGGCTGATAGGTGGGTGTCTGGCCAGTGTTCTATGTAAGTATGTGGGGAATTCAGGAATGACTGCATATTTGTAGATGTTGGCAACTTGTGCCCTACTGTCAGGGTGCCTCCAGAATCCACACTGTCACTATTTTGCAGGAGGGATTTAAGTGTATATCATAAATTTAGACGTGTGCAATTAAATTGCTTGCTCACCCTAGTACAACAAATCTACCTTTTTAAAGACAGGCTGTTTGCAGTAAGGAAAGTCACAGGAAATGTACTGAAAAGCATGGCATGAATTAATGAGTTGCAGGAAGATGTATGGACACTGCACAAGCAAATCAGGATGGATGATCATTAAAGACCAGACATGGGCTTGTATCCATTATAGCACTAAGTAAATGTCCGCACAATGCAAGGATTTCTGCTTGCACAATGGAATTCACCTTTCTCCTCCCTTGTGCCCCACTAAATCTGTTCTGATGGTTCTCCCAACTTTCCAAAGCAGATTTGCTGAGGCTGCAGAGTATGCACGCAGGGAGAAAACAGAGAAAAATCCTGTTGCACAAGCAGTTATCCTTGCACTGACAGGATGAGGAAAATTGATACTGCCCAGTGTCTAACCTCTGTGTAAGCTTTCTGCAAGCAAATTCGAATGAATGTTCAATGAATCTGGAGAAGCCCTCAGAAAAAGGACTTTTCCTAGGGAGCATTCTGTGGCATCAGCCAGAGGCTTGCCATTCTGTCATCGCTTTGTTCATTCAACCTCTCTTAGCAGAAGGAGCTCTATTTTCCCAAGCGATACTATATTACTAGCTTATGGCTTACAAATCCTGAGCATTATGTTTGACCTCTTTTTACAGTATCATTAACTTTGGTTTTACTGGAGCTGTTCTTAGTTTGCACAGAGGTTTTAGACTGAGGCAACCATGTACTGAATTGTTATGTGTTTCTCTGCTCAGCCTAGAGAAAACCTTCCATTGCTTCTTTATTCCAACATTTAAGAATGCTTGCTACTGTATGATTGGCAGAACATAATCATTATTGTCCAAGTTATATATGCAAGCACCCTGAAGCTCAAGGGTACTTTTTAAGCATTGCTGATCCTTAGATATGCAAGCGCATGGGAATGACAGGAGGAAGAGAAGGGGAAGGTAGCCTTGATGCAGAGATTCTGTGTGTCAGGACAATTGTCTTTCTTCAAGATACTCCTTGTCTTTGCAGATGTACATATTATAGTTTAACTAGGAATTTCCCACTTGGACCTGCCCTCCATCAGTCTAGCTAGGGCACAAATAGCTTACTAGTTATTCTTTATGTTTATGTACACAGAGAACCCACGTACCTGATTGCACAGAAAAAAGATCAGAGAGTTTGGCAACGGAGACTGGGAAAGTCCCTTATATTCTGTTAATAAGCTACTCCTGACTTCACAATGTCTAATGTGACTTTGCCTTGCTTTGTTTTTGCATGCAGCATGAATCCTGCCCCTTTCACCTCTCTCTTCCTAGTCTTTGCCCTGACTTTGGGGCAGAGCATGTCCCTTTGTGTCCCCGTTGAGTACATCATCCACGTGGAGAAGAGAGAATGTGCCTTCTGTCTGGCCATCAACACCACTATCTGTGAAGGATACTGCATGACACGGGTATGTTCTTACAACACACTATTGAGTCCCTTCTTGGTTGGTTAGGAAAAAAAGAGAGTTTAATAAGTAGCTTAGGACCTATGGAGTAAATAGGAAAGGATTATTAGACAACAGGGAAGACGAATGAGGTGATATAACGGTTTGAGGCATTATACTGAATGTGGAGGTGAAATGGGAGACACTGGGGTAGTCGAGGCATTGAATTAATGGACTTTTCAGAGACATGGAAGTGATCAAGGACAGTTATCTGTCGCGAACTATCATCTTGCTTCTACTATGACATTTTCTTAATTTTTGAGGAAATGATTTCCCTTGAGCACATTCAATAATTATTTTTTGCTTTTTTATTCTCATGAAATTTGGGTTAGCCATGTGGATTATAGGGCACTAAAGGAAGTGGAAAATGTGACTTCACCCCACCAGCACACAGCAGGCCCTCACCCATTACATGATGCTGGTTTAGGGTTGGTGTTGTAGTAGCTCTTCCTCATGGTCTTCAGTAATGGAGTGCCAGGAGTGTGGGTAGAGAGAGGTGGAATCAATATGACACTCATAAATATCAACCAAAACAAAAGAACAGCGATGAAGGGCTGTAGGTGAGAAGAATGTGGCCGGGAGGGGGGGAATTGCAATTATTATGATGACCATCAATAACTGATGGGTGGGAACTAAGAGCAGTATGTATTGGCAACAAATTGGATCTGAAAAATTAAAGGTCATGGTGAAAGATTGCACTCAAAAGGGTACCTGAGCAACAGGTTGAAAAGCAGGGTTAGCAAAGTTCCAGCAGTTTAATGAAGGTAAATGTTGAAAGAATGAGCAGATGTTCAGGAAGCAAATGGCCACTAGAAAAGTGGAGGGCCAATTCAGAAAGTGAAAAAACCAAAATATATAATTTCAGATTAACTATTAAAGTAATGGGACAAACCAAAAGAAGAGGGCCAAGAAGTCACAACCAATCTGTGCATATTTAGGAATTTGATCCTGCTCAGCAACCCTCCCCCAAATAATCATGCCAAGGAACCACACAAGGAACCAAGCTTGTACCACAAATTCAACATTATGGTGGGACTATGCATATGTCATAGCTTGAAAACCCCTCACAAGGATGAAATGGCCTTTCTTGCTTCAGCAGCACGGTTACAAAAATGTGACCGTTGGGGAGGGATGAGATGGAGAGATTTCTATATGAGCACAACATAAATTATGTGGGTAGGATTAAGCAAAAAGCAATAACCACTGGCATTCTCTTACAGGACAGCAATGGTAAGAAGCTGCTGCCCCAGAGCGCCCTGTCCCAGGAAGTGTGCACATACAAGGACATGGTGTACAAGACTGTGATGATCCCTGGCTGTCAACACCATGTCGTCTCCTACTATTCCTATCCTGTGGCTGTGAGCTGCAAGTGTGGAAAATGCAACACTGACTATAGCGACTGTGTGCATGAGGCAAGCAGCACTGATTATTGCACTATACCTCAGAAGCTACATAACCTATAAGGCCCCTTCTTTTTCTCTCTCTTGCGCACAAAGACACACTATCCCTCCTGTCACATGGCAAGTTTTGGGCATCCAAGAATAAATAGAATGGTTAGCATATCCAACACTCGTTATGTAAAATTATTTAGACTTTTTTTTAAAAAACAAAACAAAACCAATCAGCTGCTGTTTTCCATTTTATCTAGGACTCACAGACACAACAATAATTTTCAGCAGTGTTACAAAGGTGCCTCTGACCGTGTGGTTGTACAGACACAAGGAATCCACATTTCTTTGTTGGATTCATTCTCCTTCCTGAGGAAAAGCAAAACAAGCCAGCCCCTTCCATTCATGCTTTGATAGAGAAGGGAAGTTGTATGTTTGGCCAGAATTGCTATGCTGTTCTCAGCACTGACAGCTACACCAATATTTCATTAGCTCCTGTGATTTGCTTGTCAGTCTTTGCCATTGCTGCGTCAAGTATTAATAACCATGGAGATCAAGACCCCTGTGGCACTCCAAGACTTTATTACTGTATCACAAATAATTGTAGACAGCATCTGTCATGGATGCTTTAGCTGGGATTCCTGCATTGCAGGGGCTTGGACTAGATGACCCTTGGGTCCCTTCCAACTCTATGATTCTGAGAAATTTCATGCCATAATAAATTAGGTACCACAGGACTCTTGGTTTTCTTTGGACTAGAGTGCTAGTTGTGTTCATTACAACATTGTTAATTAGCCATATAAAATAATCATGTGTATAATGAAGGTAGACAACTGTGGGGGGGGGGGCAGGCAGGGTATAGCTAGAAACTGAACCATCACCCAGAGCGTAGCAAAAGCTACTTCTGCTGAGCAGACATAGTGACAGGTGGTTGCCTAGTGAGCTATATGGATAAAGCACGTCTTTCAGAAGACTAGGGTCATTTCAATTCATTTAGAAAATTGGCAAGGCTTACACAAATGTAATAATAATAATAATAATAATAATAATAATAATAATAATAATAATAATATTTTTTTATTTATACCCCGCCCTCCCCAGCCAAGGCCGGGCTCAGAACAGCTTACAAGCAATAATAAAAACAAGATGATGACAACTTAAAAACAAAAATAAAATACATTAAAATAATAGAACATTAAAATATTAAAATGTAGCCTCATCGCAGGAGGAGAAGGAAAAGAAAAAAGAAAGAGAGGGAGGGAGGGAATCAAATTGGCTCCAAGCCAAAGGCCAGGCGGAACAACTCTGTCTTACAGGCCCTGCGGAAAGAAATCAGATCCTGCAGGGCCCTGGTTTCATGAGGCAGAGCGTTCCACCAGGCCGGAGCCAGAGTTGAAAAGGCCCTGGCTCTGGTTGAAGCCAATCTAACTTCCTTAGGGCCTGGGACCACTAGGGTGTTGCTATTTATGGACCTTGAGGCTCTCCGTGGGGCATACCAGGAGAGGCGGTCCCGTAGGTACGAGGGTCCTAGGCCGTGAAGGGCTTTAAAGGTCAAAAGCAGCACCTTAAATCTGACCCTGTACTCCACCGGGAGCCAGTGCAGCTTGAAAAGCACTGGGTGAATATGCTCCCATGGCAGAGACCCTGTGAGGAGCCTCGCTGCAGCATTCTGTACCCGCTGGAGTTTCTGGGACAGCTTCAAGGGCAGCCCCGCGTAGAGCGAATTACAGTAGTCCAGCCTGGAGATGACCGTCGCATGGATCACTGTGGCCAGGTCGGGGTGGGAAAGGTAAGAGACCAACTGCTTGATGCGGCGAAGGTGGAAAAATGTCGCCTTGGCTGTTGCTGTAGTTTGCGCCTCCATGGAAAGGGAGGCGTCAAGGATTACACCCAAACTCTTAACGGAAGGCAATGGCACTAATTGGGCCCCCACAAGAGAAGGGAGTTGGTTCCTCATCCCCATGCCATCCTGACCTAGCCATAGGACCTTTGTCTTCGAAGGATTTAGTTTCAATCGGCTCCCACGAAACCATCCAGCCACAGCTTCCAAGCATCTGGTCAGTGTGTTCGGGGCCGAGTCGGTGTGGCCATCCATCAGCAGATAGAGCTGAGTGTCATCAGCATATTGGTGGCAGCCCAGCCCAAAGCTCCGGATAATCTGGGCAAGGGGGCGCATAAAGATGTTAAAAAGCATCGTGGAGAGAATTGCGCCCTGCGGCACTCCACACACCAAGGAGTGGCACGACATTTCCCTCCCTAGTGCCACCCTCTGTCCCCGACCAGAGATAAAAGAGCACAACCAGTTACGGGCTATGCCCTGTATCCCCACGTCTGCGAGGTGGTGGTCCAGAAGATCATGATCGACATGTCAAAGGCTGCTGACAAATCTAAAAGGATCAGCAGTCCTGACCCACCTCGATCCAGTTGTCTACGGAGATCATCTGTTAGGGCAACCAGAGCCGTCTCCGTCCCAAAACCAGGACGGAAACCGGACTGAAATGGATCTAATGCCGATGTTTCCTCCAGAAACCTACCAAGCTGTTCAGCAACAATGTGTGACGATAGAAGAATAAGTGATTTAAGAAAAATAGAGAGTTTCACCCAAGTTGTCAATAACACATGTAAATATCAAAGGGTCTGAACCATTTTATTGTGCCAGGATAAGAGCAAAGAAAAATGATCATTCTTGCGCTGCCAACACATTATTCATGGTATGTCTAGAGACCATCTTATAATTCATTAGAAAAACACACACCTTTGATAGAGAAATTTTGTAGTTAATTATGAACAGTAAAACCTACAATATAGCTTTACAAAAACATAGCTGCAACAGCCCAAGAAAAACTGCTTAGCAGTTTATCTGCACAACATGTAGCTTACAGAGATCGCTAGTCCCTATAACTAGGTTCCAGAGAGCATTTCTGAAAACCTTTAGGTTGATAGCCTACCTTGCTTCCTTCACCTGTTAACCCTTGTAGTGTATTACATTGCTCTGTATTTAGCAGTCACCACAGGAACCAAATTCTTTACTCTATGTAAAGTTATAAGTTATAAAAGACATATATAAAAAATTCACAAAATTTGTTCCCATTTTTTAAATCTTTGTAACATGCTTGGAACGATTGCAAGTGCCCTCCCCCAATAATTTTGTTTAAAGTTTCTTTTCCTGTTCCACTCATAAAAAAAGGTTTTCTGATATATCCTCCCATAGCCAGGCTTAATAAAAAGTAGCCATTGCCATTCCATTACCAGAGGCTTCAATCTTCTAACTCCCAGAATGCATCCTGCATTCTACATATTCAGATGACTGTCCTACTGTGTCACAACTCTTGGCTTTTTACTTCGTAAGAAAAAGAGACACATCACCATTAGAGAACTATGTGCCTAGTCAGTCTGGCTCCAAAACCTGATAACATTTAATGAGCTCAGGTGGACTTGGCTTTGAGTCTATGTTTTGACAGAAGAAACACTGATAATTCAATCTGAAATTTCTCTGTTTTGTTGTGTCTTGTCTGGTGATTGTTGTTGATTCATTCCAGTAAGTCCAAAGAACAAGGAGGAAGTCTAGGGAGAAAGTCTTCCATACTGGTATAGCTCAATAAGAAATTCTCCAACACCAATAAAGTAAATACCTTGAGCTATACCAAAAAGAGGTGCAATGACCAGGGCTCGGCAACCAGCCCCTTTAAGGAAGGCTAAGGGACCCTCCTTCATCCAAAGTTTCCTGAAAGAGAGAAAACAATACCAGATATATTGGCTACTAAATTCTGCATCTATCATTTCACAACTCCTGTGTCCAGATCTGAACATTCACCCAAAAATCTCTATGCATTCTCCTTCCAAAAGCTTGAAAGACCTGATTCCCTCCTGCGGCTGTAATTCATCTCTCACCCTATAAAAAGAAGTCTTAAAAGAGAAAGAAACACACCAGAAATTGGCATGATTCCTACAGGTTTATGACCAATTCAAAGGGTATAGCTTCCATATGGAAGCTACTGAAAACCATTTCTGTATGGTTATACTTCAAGCAATGGTTGTGATATTTGACAGCTGGTTCTTCAGCACATATTCCAGGATAAAGCATGTTGGAAGTAGCTTTCAAATGCTATAGCCATGTGCTTAGGGTCAATCAGTTACTCCTACTTTTATCAGATTCACAGCTGCCTTCTGACTGCAGAGGTTACAGTGGCAAATTAGGGGAAACTGCCTTCATATGTCTGAAGATCAGCTTAAAAGGCCTAGTGTGAATGCACGTAAGTACTTTTCATGTCTTCTCAAACAGGAAACCTCCTCCACATTTGACATACTGTTTAACATTATAAACATTTGCTTACACTCTGGCTGAACAGTCAGTTATTCACAGTACTTTTATTACTTACCGTGCACAATCAATAATTCCACTATAACTCTCTTCGTTTCTTCCCTTGCCCATTGACTGAAGACGAGTTTTTATTACTGCAAAATAAAAATATTGTTTGCCAGGTTAGAAGACTAATGCAGGCAAGCCTGAGAACATTATGACTACAGCATATTAAAATTCGTTCTTTTCTAAATTTATTAGAGCACTGTGTTATTCTGAAGACAAAAAGCTTCCCTATACAGAAAGCCCTAACAGATGGAAGGGTAGCTTCCAGAGATTCACAAGGAAATCCACTTTTCCCAGTATTTCCCTATAACTACTGTATGGAGAAGCATGAAATACATGAAACACAGAAACACAAAAGAGATGAGATATAAATCTTCTCTTACCATCACAGGGATTGACAGACACAGCTGCCACTGAACCAGCCATGCAACCAGCAAGAAAAGAACGAAAGAAAGGGGCTTTCTCTTCCAGGGAATTGTGTCCTGCTCTGTTCAGATGGGCAAACAGTGGGAAATAGATGACCGAGAATGGGACATCCCTAGAACACAAGAGTTATTGCATTTTTATAAAGCCACATACTGTAAAAACTGGGCTGGGAATGGGAAGGACAAGATGTTCCATCCTTACCTCAGCAAGGTGGCTCCAAGACCCTTGTAGAGTCCTTTAATGCCCTGGGTATGCAGAAGCTCGACTGCTATCTGTGTGGCAGATATCCTCCTTGGAAAGGCAATTGGTCCTACATTGTATGCTCTGGCTAGAACAGGGCTGACAGCTAGAAGCTTGCACCCAGGAGATGAACAAGGAACTCTGCTCACAAGCTGCTGAGATGCTGAAAGCACAATTAAAAATATGTCAGGCTCATTGGTCACCTGAAATTTATGATTACACCCTGAATATATACAAGCCTGAGATGCATTCTAAATCTGATCACCTGAAGGTCTGATCCCTGGAAATCCCTTCAACTCCTGTATCAGAATCTATAAGCAGCTCTGTGATAGTGAAACATAAGCACTATTTGGACATTCTAAGGGCTTATCCACCCTTACCTTTCCTCCACACTTTCCAGGTGTGGCTTGTGGTTTAAAGCTCTGTATCCAAGTACAGTCAAACCTCGGTTCTTCAACGTAATCCGTTCTGGAAGCCCGTTCGGCTTCTGAAGTGTTTGACAACCGAGGTGCGGCTTCTGATTGGTTGCAAGAGCTCCCTGCAATCAAGCGGAAGCTGTGTCGGATGTTCGGTTTCCGAAAAATGCTGGAAAACCGGAGCATTTACTTTCAGGTTTTCAGCTTTCGGGAGCCGAAACGTTCCAAAATGGAGGCATTTGGGAGCCAAGGTTTGAGTGTACTTTCTTTTCTGCTCTGGAGCCTTCACCGTGAAAACCTGCTCTTTACTGCTGAATAGGAGCTAACAACAATCTGTTGAGAACCTAAATTGCCATTCATTGTGCTTCAGCTTTAAATAGTGTGTTTTTTTGCGGAAAAGTTCAGGGGTGGGGGAAAGCACTTGGGCACAGAGCTTTAAAGTGCAGACCTGTGCCTGGAAAGCATGGGGCAAAAGATAAGTGTTGATACAACCACATGGAACAGGCCATGCCTATTGGCCTTGCCATCTATGAGCTGAGGGAAGGTCTGAAGAAGGGAGTCTGTTATATGCACATAGGTTCCCCCTGCAATCTGAAATCCTGATTGCACAGCAGGGAGCTCTAGCTTATGTGCTGACTTCTGGTGTCTTGCCTTGCTCTTTAACAGTGTTCCATATTTCTGGGTCATAAATTGCCTACGTAAGACTTTGCTCCTATACAGATAACGCAGTACAGATACTTATTTTTTCACTTATCTGGCTCAATAACTTAGAAGCATTACTGAGTTCTGGAACTGATTAAAGCACTGTTGTGCCTTAGATTACCATTTATTGTCAATTAGGCAATACATTCAAATGATCCCTTATGGTACATAACTTTCTGCAGCCACCATCCATAGCAGGATGAGATAAAATACCAGACACTTACTCATGCTACACACACACACACACTATGGGTAGGGACAATATTATTCCCAATCCCTGTTCTTGTTTTACAAGCCACCAAGTTACTACTGACCTCGCTTATGACAGCCAAAACTAATGGTAATTGAAACCTATGCCAAACTGAACATCTCTTGTTCAACAGTTCATGTTAGTTTGTACATAACACCAAGCCAAATCATGGTGTGTGCATATGTACTCAGTACTTGCAGCAAAAACTGCAGCTACTTAACTCCTCCCCTGGGTCCTGCTTAGTTTGGCTTAGTGTTATGTCTCAACATGGAGTTGCAGTTTGTCTCCTGTTACAGACTACAAGTCCAGGTTCACAAGTAATGCTAAGCCAAACCATAGCTTAGCCTCAGGTAGCCTAGCAGTAGTAGGACTTGGGGAAGAGTGAAGTGACCATGATTGTTACCATGAGTACTTGCACACTCACATGTTGATAGTTTGGCTTAGTGTTATGTGTGAACTGGACTATTGTATGAAATGGCATTTCCATGCACTCTGGCACTCGGCATGGTGTCCCGTTGTGCCAGAAGCGTTTAGTCATGCTGGCCACATGACTCAGAAAGCTGTCTGATGACAAACACCAGCTTCCTCAGCCTGAAAGTGGAGATGAGCACTGCACCCCATAGTCAAATTTGACTGGACTTAACCATCCAGGGGCCCATTACTTTAGCTTTGTGTGAACATCCAAGAACCTGTTCTCAGAGATGATAAGCAAGAACTGTTACCTAGTCGTCCTGCATCTTGAAGTTGGATCTTCAGCATCTCCATTGGAGTGGTGATAATAACTTGGCAGGTTCCAGCACCACAACCGGCCATCATCTCCTTAGATAAAGAAAGGGCTACCCTGTAATAAAAAGAGTTGTTATTATTATAGTTGTTATTATTTTAAACACTAAAGTATACAAGCATGCAATATCCAAGAAAAGGAAAAGGCTGTATAAAGGAAATACATAGTTTATGTTCAGACTAGCAAGGGGCTTTGAGAATCAAACCCATTGAAAAATGACACGATAGCTTCTTACAGTCAATATCCCATCAGGACACAGAATTATAATATTTATGTTTACAATCAAAGTCACAAGATTTTGTCAGTCCATATAGAGTTGCATATTGGGTTGTCAATGCTCTGTGTTAGATCTTCCCTCCCTTTCCCTGCCCATCCTGCAGCAAGCTATTGAAATCATGAAGTTTTTCAAAGATGTGCTTAATACATACATATTATCCTCCTTGCAATATCTGGATTTTGACAAAGTTCAGCAAAAGAACTTGGGAGGTAGCAATGATCAAGAAAATGATGGAGTGGCTTGGGATAGAAATGCACAAATAATTGTGCATTGCAGAAGTCATGAGAACGAGCTAGATTATGTGCATCACAAAGATAAACTGTTCTTCCAGCCCATTGGCCCTTCAAAGTAGTTTATCCAGCGCACAGTAAGTTTTGCTTTCTGTTTTCAATAATTACTTGTCTTCTGCTTATTCAGAAGATTCATAATATTGCATGCCTTGCTATAAACATATTATTGTTCATTCTGCTCTCAAAGGTGATCAAAAAACTATTTAATGAGCTTTGCACAATTTGTCACATTCACGTAATGGAATCCGCAGTGAACACAGACTTAACTTATGTACGGTACAAATGAGACAGCTCTAGTATCTCAAGTTAACATACCCATCCTTGGCAAGAAGGTGCCTAAAATAGTCATTAGCAGCCAGTTTGATAGCCTTCTCGGGTGTTACAAGGGTCAGATTCACTGCTGCACCTAAAAATAAACACATACTTAAGCTTAATTGAAATTAGGAGATTTTCTTTGTTTTAAAATATATTTTGATTATAGGTATCCCACATCGTTTATTGTGACAGGGGCTCAGATTCCAGTTTTCAAAGTTATTGGAAATAGCCCAGAAACTACTACTGGAGTTATACAGTCATTTACAAAACTCTAATCTTAAAAGCAATAGCAGATTGTGGCAGAAGGAGAACAAATGGAAATCCTGTTGTGTGAGCAGACTGCATCTCATTTTGCACATCTTTGTTTCAAATGTCTGAGCTTTGAACAGCCAGCTCCAAAGTAAGCTCCAGAAACAATGCAGCTAACTCACTAGTAAATACATTGAGCTCTCCAGCTCTGACCTTTCAAGATGAGTCCCTAATCATAATGGTTGAGACCCAAATGAAAAAGTCCCCAGTTATCATGAAGTAGTATAACTGTGTTAGTTACAGCCAGTTACAAAAACAAGGAAAAAACTTACCTCTGTACATTCCAAAATAGCCTTCTGAACGCAGTGTTTTCATTAGACAATCCAACCTGATCAAGACACAACACTATAGTCAGAGATTACCTGTTGCTAAGACACTCTTGTCATATTTGATATTTGAGCTTAGCAGCAGTGACCAATGTCATATATACTACAAAAAATATATCATATCAAGCCTTAATAATATGTATTTTATGAAGAAAAATAAAATAACCTCATTATAGCTATTTAAATACAACTTATAATTGCTTATTTATAAGCTTTATTGTTCCCTAGTATCCAAAATGAGGCTACCGTAATTTTTTCATTTTCTATTTACCTTATTTCATTCACCGGTACATTATTCTTTATTTTATACATGCAAATAAAGACCCATACTTGATGGAATCATTCCATTAATAACTGTGGATTTCTACTTTCCCAACACCTACATCTATCTGTAGGTACTTGCAAATGGTGAAAGAGCTGCTCAAATATTAAGTCAATCTAGATGCAATACATTTCCAGTGATCACTTACATGCTTTTGTAGACTTGCTGTCCACTTCTCTGATTCTGTAACCTGGTTTTAACCAGGTCAATTGGAAATATACAAGTAACGCCAATGATCCCTGCAGCTCCTCCATTAATAAGTTTAGCGGGCAAACTGAACAAGAGAAAACAGAATTCCATTGTATGCAATTGAATCAAGAATTTCCAGAACTAGGGGCTGGAGAAGAGTTTTGCTGTATATTTATTTCATTTATATCAAATTCAGCTCTGTGATGCACCAAATTCTGACTTCTTTGAGACTGGCCACAGACTATGTGTTGCTTTCAGCATTGCTACAATAAAGCTTTTAGAACACTTCATATGCAACAATGGTACACATCTGTGACATACATGAAAAAACACAGGATTGTAGCCAAGGCTGCTGTTCCACTCACACAATCCTTCTCTTCTCCTTTCCCCTGCAGTCCCCTCACCCTCAAAATCTATTCCAGAGTCTTGGGGACCTTTTACAATGCATTTTTTGGACTGTACAGGGAGAAGTCCAGTTGTACAAACAGAAGTCCACTCATGCAGTGTTGGATACAGTCCATAACATGCAGTGTTTCTAAGTATGTGTTTAATGTATGTACATCCCTCAAAGAGCTTCTTATGTGCTTAGTATAAGCACATCATACCGAGACTCTTGCATGTTAGGGCTGCATCATATGCACAGCCTTGCATTACATTTATGACTCTCTGCCACAACAATCTCTCTTTTCTTGTTTCCCTTACTCTATTCCATGTCAAATCTGACTGGTTCCTTTGGGTCTCTCATTCCACCTTGTCTAGAGAGACAAGAGAGACTATTTATGGAATGAAGAGAGCTGCCCTGCTACATTTCAGACCACATGAAGTTATTCTTCAGGAGTATATATACTCCTAGCTATTATGAGGTATGTAAGAATAACCATTATAACTGCTCTTAAATACATCTTTGTTGCAATTTAATCTCAAATATTTTTAAAAACAGGTCTTTGAAATTTGTTATAAAACTATTGATCAAAGAAAGAAAGAAAGAAAGAAAGAAAGAAAGAAAGAAAGTTATTTGTATCCCTCCCTCCCCTGCTGGAGCTGGGCTCAGAGCAGCTAATGTCATATAAAACACAATATACATAAACAATCGATTAAAATGCATCCCAAAATTAATTCAAATAAAATTAAAATTAGACTGGACAAATGGCCATCCTCAAGTTAAATAAAATAAAAAACCAAACATTTTACATACTTCATTTTGCAGCATTTGTTGTCATATTCATTCTGTAAATCAATTGCACTGTTTCTCCAATGCCTGCTTTGAGGCTCACTATATTTCTAAAAACTTGGGAAGGACACATACCTAATCTGTTTCTCAGCCATCTTCTTTGGGATTACAAAGGAAAAAGTGCTCCAAGATCTTTTTGGTCAGTAAGTAATACAAGCTGCCGATGGTGAGAAGTTGGTTCCTCAAGGAGACAATTCTGTCTAATATCTGCAGAGTGAATTGAAGCTTTAAAATCCATCAGTGGTCCTATAAATAATCCAAAGTTATCTCATTGGCTGTTTCACCATACAGGCATTTCAAACAGCTCACAGCATCTCAAATTCAGTATGACAAATCAGAATACCCTCTAACCACTACTGTTACACCAAGTGTCATCATCTGTTATTAATACCTAGGTGATTAATTTATACCGTAAGAGATGCAACTGAAATATATTATATTGATGTAGGAATGACTGAGGAACTGTGACATTATAGGGAAGATGGTATCTTTAGTGACATAGGGTTGAGGGTGAGAAGTCATGCACAAAACAATTTAAAATCATAATGTACTATTAGCACAAATGAAAAAATAGTAACTTAGGCTGCAATCCAAAAACACTTACTAGGGAGGAAGTGCTACTAAACTCAATGGGAGTAAAGCAAATTTTGTATAAACATACACAGAATTGCATTGCATGACTTCAAGGAATGGGCATATCTGTGAAGAGGAAGAAAATACTAATAATATTTCCTAGGGCAATTATGGAAAGTACCCCTGGAAGGCCATGCTGAAATGTGTCAGAGCAATGCCATTATCACATGGGCAGCCAGGTTAGTAGTTGGGGTTCCCCATTCCCATGATGAGACAACACACCAGTGCTTCCATGGAAGACCATGCTAAAATGTGTCAGAGCAATGCCACTATCACATGGGCAGCCAAGTTAGTAATTGGGATTCCCAGTGCCCACCAGGGGTGTCATGCAATAAAGAGCAAATGACCAAGAAGCAATGACGAGTCTGGAGGTAGATTTCCCATTACTAACATCAGAGAAGAGTATGTTGCACAAAAAGTGAGATATTATTAGCCTACAATCCGATCATCTGATACGCATAGTCTGTAAAGCCCACAGGGAAATTTCAGTTGCGGCATTAAGATGTCTCCAGTTTCAAAAAGGCTCTTTAATTTTGTACAACAGCAAAGAAATAGAGCGACAGTTTTGATTTATCCTTTCTTGTGACTGCTCAAGGTAGTTGTAATTATATAATTACTCTTGCCTAAGAAAAACAATGAAAAGTGATCTCTGCTTTGCTCATCCCATATTTCTTTTGTCAATTCTTCTTGCACCAAATTCCCACAATGGTGCAATTTAGCAAAGCAATACTAAAAACACATGCACCACAAATAATTAAATAAATAAAGCTCATAGCAAAATATTATTTAAAATGCAATTATTTGGATATGTGAGATCCTGAAACCCGCTGAATCACATTCCACTGCTCCTGAAACTCTTTCTCAACTTCCAAGGGAGGTAAGATATGAAATTCACTCTCTCTGTCTGTGCAGTGTGCTTTAGCTCAGGGGTGGGAACCTTCAGGGTTGCACAACCTTTTTAAAAATAAAAATAATAATAAAATCCTGAAGTCCACCAACTGGAGCCAGTTGCAAAATAGTACTGGTTGGAGGGTGAAAGAAGAAACAACATACCACATGAGCAGGGTGGGGAATCTTAGGCACAGGGGCTGAATGCAGCCCCCCAAGCTTCTTTACCTAGCCCCTAAAATTCTCCCTTGGCCACACCCCTCAGTGGCCCTGCATCTCCCCTGGAGCACTGTTGCCTGGCTGGAATATGTCCTTGAACTCCAATAAAGACTCTTGCTTCTCTGGATGGATGGAGGGTTTGAGACCCATTGGCTATCTTCACCTGGTTTAGCTGGCCAGTTGAAGCTGTTCCTGGGGTGTGGCCATTGTTGCATTCAGACAGCTTCTAGGAGCCACAGGTGAGAGCTGAGTGCAGGGTGGAGATCAAAGGTGGACAAACTACCCCAGAAGCAGTAGGACCTGTCCCCCACCAGAAGTACCTCCCCTAACGCATACACCCCAGAGCAGGTACAATACACAAAACTTGGAGAAGCTACTGACTGTAGAAGAAGCAGGAAAGTGATGAGATGCTGTTGTGCTCTGAAGCCACTTTTCATCAGAACAGAAGTGAATACTAATGAGAAATGGATATGGGGCTCAACTTCTAGAATGCAAGGCAAGCCCAGGGTGTTCTGAGCTGGTTCCAAGGCTCAGTTCTGGGCCATTACCAATTTGGGCGGGGAGAGACACACTAACACTTATATGCATGAAATTTCACTCCTACCATCAGCAGGAGGCAGAAGTAGGAAGTACTGTAGTTAGAACAGTAGTTGGTTCAGAATTGGTTAGCACTTTCTAGTCAAGTATTTTTTCTGAAGCATTTTGCCAGCAGACTTTCTGCCGGGAGTACAACAGAGGATGCCATGTACAGGGTTGCAAGCAATGAGCCCAGCAATGACAGCTTATTCCAACCCCGTCCATGGCGGCTTCCTTCAAATTCACCCAACGATGGTCTACATACAAGTACTGGCTCTCTCAACCTGCATCTTACAAAATGCTCCCAGTAATTCTAGTCCATATACTCTGCATACTATTCTAAGATTACAGCCTTTTTCTGGCAGGTCTCCTGGGCCTTTTAACAGCTCCATGCCCTGGCAACAGTTATACACATAAAGCATTCTCCATCACTAAACCGTCATGACAGGCTGCATTTGTCACATTTCTGTGTCCTTTTCTTTTCGGCAAAAGTTGATACTTTCTACATCCTCCAGGCTTTTCCATTCTTTTTAAAGCTGCATTTAAATTGCAGTCATATACTCACTTACTTTGGAGTAAGTCCCACAGTAGGGTCTTAATTGCGCTTAACTGTTCTGCTTTTATTGTTTTACAAATCCACCTGGTTTTATGCAAGCCATTCTGGGAACCTCAAATAACTAAGGGCTCAAATAACTAAAGGCATGCAGGGGAAAGCAATGGCAGGGGGTTTGTGTTGTCAACTTTAATACTGTTTACAAAAAAACAAACAAAAACGGTACCAGCCCCACTACCCTTTTGTGGTTGATTCCTCTTATTTTCCCAAGCAGAGAAGGTGAGGTTGGGTTGGGAGAGGTCTGCACAGAATGTACACGGGGTGGGGTGGGGCTAGTGGTTATGTTGCTTCTCCCCCTTTTCTCATCCCTTGGTGGTGGATGCCATTTCACAAACACCATGCCTCTGATGGACTATACCCCACAAAAATTTAGCCATAATAAATGAGGTGGTTTTAAGGTGCCACCCCTTCTCTTGGAAATTATGTGGGTGGCTATCATCACCCTCTCGCTGACAAACAGATAAGAGGCTTCAAAGAAAAGGCGCTATATTCCCCCCCCCCCGCCACTCTTCACAGCTGCACAGAAGACATAAAAATTGAGTTAAGTGCAGCTTTATCAATGCAGCATTAGGAACATCTGTTTTTCCGCCTGTCAGCCAGCAGTTCAGTGAGACACAGGAGCTCTAGAAAAGGGCATTTTAACACAAATACATGTACCCATATCCAGTGCATAAGCAAAACAAGCTATAGCTTAGGGCCCCACTCGTTTGGGCCCCCCCAAAAAAAATTAAAGAAAAAACAAAACCTGGATGTACATTTCCAAAATATAAGATAAAAAACAACTAAAATAGATGAGTCTTTGTAAATTGTGTTTCTAAAGGCATTTTTGTTATTTCCAAATGCCAATGTGTTTGCATTATTAAGTTTGTTATGCATAAAAATCAATTTAAGTTAGAGCTTAATAATTTCACTATTAATATACTTAACTGTATTTCACTATTAATATACTTAATTGTATTTCACTATTAATATACTTCTTAGTTGTATTTCAGTTCAACAATTACTTTGATAAAATATATATTTTGTTATGTGCAAATGGCTTTAGATACCCATTAGGTCCATAAATTACCATACCGTATAGCACATATTCAACACAAAAAACAGAGACAATTTGTTGTTGACAAAGGACAGCTGGACATATAAAGGGCCCCATTACCTTCAGTAACCTAAATCCGGCCCTGCCCATATCCCTGCCCCTCAGTACCATTTATCTCAAGGAGCCACCCTTGGCCATGAATATTATTAGCTCTTATATGCCATGCCAAGGAGGGGGTAGGTATTTGAAATCAAATGGCAACGGAGCGGTGACCAGGCAACACGAGCTGTCCCTCCCCTCGGGTCAACTGACGGCCAACGGCTCTCGGTTTCAAATTCTACGCATTTACTCACCCAGCCGCCGCTCCATTGGCAGGCAGGTAGGAAAGAACGGTCGCCGCCGCCGCCGCCGCTCAGCCGGCTGTGCGTCTCCCGCCTCTACAGAAGGCGCGCTGCGATTGGCCAGAGCTGCCGCAACCCACCCAATGGTAGGAAGAGGCCAGGCTCGCACGCTTCCCCCCGCCCCCTCAGTCGCCGGCAGTAAAGGCGCGCTGCTCAAAATACACTATGGGTCACATTGGCAGCCCGTTCACCGTTAATCTCCTTTCTTTCAGCGCCCCACTCCTTCCTAACTTCCTTCTGCACTCGCAGCTCCGCTCTTCCAGGTCCTCAGCCTGGAGCATATTTTAAAGGCGCGGCTTGTGTGTGTTTTGATTGCTGAGCAATCAATCAATCAATCAATCAATCAATGGCTTCATTCTGCAGGTGGCTGGCAACAAGGCTAGCTGCCATGATCTCAGAACCAACAGAGCCGTTTGAACGGGCTGCCATAAGTCCACATGAATTCCTGCTTTCTTGTGCACTCCTTTGTCCAGTGTTGCTGCAATGTACCTGCCAATATTTTGGGAATAGTTTCTGCTGACGGTGCATTGGCTGGGTTGAAGATGTAAGATGAGAAGGCACCCACTTGAGCCGGTGCAACGATGCAGGCAAGAATTTATATATCGGGTATAGGGTGGTATATAAATTCAATTCAATTCAATAATAAATAAATAAATGTTTCATGGATGGAGCTTATTTATGTGTGTGTCTCTTGGGGGTCGGTGGAGCCCTGCTTTTTTTTTTTTTTTACCTTGTCAGCCTACATCTAGGATAAAAGAAAAGGGCTACTTTTCAGATAAATAGTTATGTTCATAGCTGTCAACGTTTCCCTTTTTTAAAGGGAAATTCCCTTATTACTAATAGGATTCTTCACAAGAAAAGGGAAAAGTTGACAGCTATGGTTATGTTACATCTCTGTTTAGAACATGTGAGGGGAACTTTTGTTTTTGTTTTTTTTATAGATTTTTTATTAAGAGTTTTGTTAATACAATAAAGAGAAAAAAGACAGAATAAACAAAGAACAAACAAAAAATAAAACAAACATAAAATTTTACATCTCGTAATAACCATCTTTTCTTCATTTTTTCCTTTTGGACTTCCTCACGTCTCTCGCTCCTACATTCCAAGTTAATAAAACTTTAGCCAGCAACTTATTATTTTTTTTTTTAAAGAATTTTATTACATTTTCAATTACAAAATCAGAAATATAAAAAGACTTAAAAGAAAAAAACACAAACGAAAAAAGCCAAAGAAAAAGAAAAAGAAAAGAAAAGAAAAAAAGCAATCCAACTTTCAAAGACATTTTTACATTACTAACTGGACTTCCCCACATCTCCCTCACCCTGCGTTCTTTACAATAAACATATCAGCAAATTATTACCTTGTTTCGTACCTTATTTATATCTTTCAAATATTATACTTCTAGATTTAAAGTACTTTTTATCAATTATTTATACCTTAAAGTAAAACATAGATTAACCTTAAGTTTCAGCTTTCTCTTACTTATAACTTAATCTTCTATTTTCCCAGTCTAGTTGCAGGGGCTAGAGTTTCCAAATCATGCAGATTCTTAACATTCATACAACTTATAATATTTTTGTAAATAGTCCTTAAATTTTTTCCAGTCCTCTTCCATTGTTTCTTCTCCCGGGTCTCGGATTCTGTCCGTCATTTCGGCCAATTCCATATAGTCCATCAATTGCGTCTGCCACTCTTCCAGTGTGGGAAGATCTTGTATCTTCCAGTATTTTGCAATGAGTATTCTTGCTGCTGTAGTTGCATACATAAAAAAAGTTCTGTCCTTCTTTAACAACTTTTGGTCCACAATGCCCAAGAGGAAGGCCTCTGGTTTCTTAGGAAAGGTGTACCTAAACACCTTTTTTAACTCATTATAGATCATTTGTGGTTCGAGGACCCGACCCCCGCGAAGTAAAATGAAGACACAGGGACACGTGATATAAGGTTAATGGGTTAGAAAAGGCCACAACTTTATTGATTACAGCAATGAAAAGGTATTGGCTTAGGCATTGGATCGCGAAACAAGTGGGTTTATTCACCAGGGGTTCATCACCTGTTGATGCTAATCCAACTATAGGCTCACCCCTGATGTCACCGAGGGTCGTGCCATGGCCTCCCGCCAAGCAGGCTTCGGACGGAATACACGACCGCCAGATTCCATTAACGGAATACCCCTAGAAATTGAAGGCATAGGCGATGGCCACACCTAGCACTTCGACACACCACAACACATTATTCCAATGCCTAACCTACCCACCAATACCACCAAAAAGTTGTGACGATTGCTACGAGGTAGGCGAAAAAACCAAAAAGCCTAATGCCAAATGGAAAAACTCCTACCAGGCCCCCCGGGCAACCGGGGCGACCAACCTAAGGTCCATAGCAAGGCCAATGACCTAAGCCCTAACTCAAAGGGAGTGGAGGGTGGGTGACTCGCCCAGGACGACAAAGAGAAATGAGGCCAGGGGGGAGGCTGGCACTGCAGCATAAAGGCTGCTGGACACGCCCCCCCATGGCACCTGGTTGGACAGCCACCGGGGGGGGGGTGTGAGTGCCAGCCAGGTGAGCTGGAGGCAGGGGGCAACGCCCCCTGCTAGGAGCGGTGCTCGGGCTCCCGTCCACAACCACTCCCCTCTCTTTCAGGGAGGAGAGTCTTTCCCAGAAGGCCTTCACTTTTGGACAAGTCCACCAAAGGTGAAAGAATGTCCCTTCAGCCCCCTTACATTTCCAACATTTATTATCAGACTGGTGATATATTTTTGCAAGCTTGACTGGGGTCATGTACCACCTATATATCATTTTCATAATATTTTCCTTCAGGGCGTTACATGCCGTGAATTTCATTCCAGTGGTCCATAACCTTTCCCAGTCTTCAAACATAATGTTGTGCCCAATATCTTGAGCCCATTTTATCATGGCTGATTTGACTGTCTCATCCTGGGTGTTCCATTTAAGCAGCAAGTTATACATTCTCGAGAGTACCTTAGTCTTAGGTTCTAACAGTTCTGTCTCTAATTTCGATTTTTCCACCTGGAATCCTATTTTTTTGTCCAACTTAAAAACCTCTTGAATTTGAGCATAATGAAACCAGTCTTGCACCCTATTATTTAATTTTTCAAAGCTCTGCAGCCTCCAGTTGTCTCCAATTTTTTCTATTATTTCCCAGTATTTCGGCCAACTGACCTCCATATTGGGTCTTTTTCGAACCTTGGCCTCCGCTGGTGATAACCACCTCGGGGTCTTACCTTCTAGTAAGTCTTTATACTTTGTCCAGACCTTAAATATAGCTTTCCTGACAATATGGTTTTTAAACATTTTATGAACCTTTACCTTGTCGTACCACAAGTATGCATGCCATCCAAAAACGTTGTTGTACCCTTCCAGATCTAGGACATCAGTGTTCTCAAGAAGTAACCAATCTTTCATCCAGCAGAAAGCCGCAGCTTCATAATATAACCTTAAATCTGGCAGGGCAAACCCCCCTCTCTCTTTTGCGTCAGTTAGTATTTTAAATTTTATTCGGGGCTTTTTGCCCTGCCAGACAAACCTAGAAATATCCTTCTGCCACTTCCCAAAACATTCCACTCTGTCCACGATCTGTAGGGTCTGAAACAAAAATAACATCTTCGGCAATACATTCATTTTTACAGCTGCAATTCGACCCAACAAGGAAAGTTTCAATCTTGACCAAATCTCTAAATCTTTCTTAATTTCTGACCAACATTTTTCATAATTATCTTTAAATAGATTCAAGTTTTTGGCTGACAAGTTTACCCCTAGGTATTTTACCTTTTTAACAACATTTAGCTCTGTCTCTTTCTGAAACCCCTCTATTTCCAAAGGTGTCAAATTTTTCTCCAGAACCTTAGTTTTTTGCTTGTTCAGTTTGAACCCCGCCACCCGACCAAATTCATAAATTAATTCTAAAACTCTTTTCGTACTAGATTCTGGCTCCTGTAATGTTAAAACCAAGTCATCTGCAAAGGCTTTCAATTTAAATTGCTCCACTCCGACCTGTATTCCTTGTACCAACTGGTCTTCCCTAATCATGTTCAAAAGCACCTCCAGGACAGAAATAAATAGTAGAGGGGATAGGGGGCAACCTTGTCGTGTTCCTTTTTCGATTTTAAACTTTCTGTCACCACATTGTTAACTATCAGTTTAGCTTTCTGCTCTGAATAAATTGCCTCTATTCCATTTTCAAACCCCTGTCCCACTCCCATCCCTTCCAAATTTTTCTTCATAAACCTCCAAGAAATGTTATCAAAGGCCTTCTCCACATCAACAAAAATTAACACTGATTTTGTATTAATACTGGTTTGCAGAAGTTCCAAAATGTCAATAATATTCCTAGTATTATCAAACAAATGTCTTCCTGGGAGAAAGCCTGCCTGATCCTTATGGATTACTTCATTTAATACTTTTTGAAGTCTACCTGCCAAAATATCTGCAAAAATTTTATAATCCACATTAAATTTTATAATCCACATTTTATAATCCACATTAAGTTGAGTCTTTTCAGTTTCCACTTTAGGAATCAATGTGATGAAGGCTTCTTTCCACGATTCCGGTGCCTTCTTCCCCTCCAAAATCTGATTGCATACCTCCATTAATGGTTGTATCAAAAAGTCTTTCAATATCTTATAATACTTGGAGGTAAGCCCATCAGGGCCTGGAGATTTGCCTAGTTGCATGTTCTGAATGGCACCCTCTATTTCTTGTTGTGTTATTTTGTGGTTCAGGATTGTTCTCTTTTCCTCAGCAAGTTTTGGTAATCCATTTATTTTCAAAAATTGGTCTATCTCAGTCTCTTCTTGTGGCCCTTGAGTGTAAAGCTTTTTAAAATATCTCTGGAAACACTTCCTAATTTATTCGGGTTTCTGAATATCTCTCCCTTCAATCTCTAAGTTAGTAACTGTATTCTATTTTTGTCTCTTTTTCAACTGCCATGCTAGCAGTTTCCCGCACTTATTAGCTGATTCAAATGATCTTTGTTTCATTTGTTTAATTTTCCACTCAACTTCTTGATTTATCAGTTTCGCATACTGTGCTTGGTAGAATTTAATTTCTCTCAAGATCTCCTTCGATTTTGGTTTAGATCTCAGCTTTTTCTCTCCATCTCTTATCTTCTCTAAAATCTTATCTTTTTTTCCATTCCAAAATCTTTTCTTTATCGTGTTCTGTTGTATCAGAAACCCTCTCATGACTGCTTTGCTTGCATCCCAGATTATTCTCCTTTCCACCGTGGTATTCAAATTTATTTCAAAATAATCTTTCAAAGTTTTTTGGGCCTTCTTCACAATCTCCTGATCTCTTAATAGTGTGTCATTCATTTTCCATCTAAAGGAACCGATTGGAGTAAGTCTTAATTCCATTTTCATGGCGTTATGGTCGGAGCAAGTTTTTGGGCAGATTTCCACTTTTCTAGTCTTAGGTGCCAGTCCTCTAGTTATCCATATTTGGTCTATTCTTGTCCATGACAGATGGGCTTCAGAAAAAAAAGTTCCTTCTCTACCTAGGGGGTTCTTTGTCCTCCATATATCAATCAAATCCATATTGTCAGTTAGTTCAAAGAAGGTTTTAGGCAGTCTGCCATCATTTGTTAAATTTTGATTTTGTGACTTATCCATGTTTGTAGAGACCACCCCATTCATATCTCCCATCATCATGATGTTGGTATAGTCCAGATAGTCCAGAATTGTCTCATGCAGCTTCCTGTAAAATTCTGATTTCCCCTCATTCGGTGCATATATTCCTAATATTAAAAAATTTTCTCCTTGGACCTGTATTTCAATTGCCAAAATTCTTTCTTGCTCGTCTTTGAATAAGAGTTTTGGTGACAGGCTCTCCTTTGCATAAATCACCACTCCTCTTTTCTTAACTTTGTCCGATGAAATAAATTCTTGGCCTAATCTTTTATTAATTAACACTTTTCTGTGGAGCCTAGTCACATGTGTCTCCTGTAAGCAAATAATGTCCAATTGTTCTTTTTTCAATATGTGAAAGATTCTTCTTCTTTTTTCTGGGGAATTTCCGCCATTTATATTCCAACTAAGAAGCTGCAGAGACATCCTGGATCAGTCTGTTGGTCCTATGGTGGCGTCTCCTTCTTTTGGTCTTCTGGTCCCGAGGGTGTAGGTACAGGTGTAGGTATAGGTGGAGGTGGTGGCCAAGATCCTATTGTTCCTTTCCGTAGGTCCTCTTCATAGTCGTTCAAGAACTTTTGTTGATCTTCTGCTGTTTTGATTTTAACTTTCTTTCCTTTGAAGTTGAAAGATAGTCCTTGAGGGAACTCCCACCTAAAGGGAATTGAGTTGCTTCTCAGTAGTCTTGTTAATTCTATATAAGTATCTCTAAGATCCAAAAGTTGTTTCGGGATGTCCTTGTAGATTTCTGCCTTAATGCCTTGAATAACAAGTGATTTTTCCAAAATAAAGGCCTAATATTTTATCTCTCTCTTGCTTAGATCTCAAAATAATCAAACAGTCTCTGGATCTGTCCTTCCTCACCACTCTTCCCAATCTGAAAGCAGTTACAATTTTAAAATCCTTGTCCTCTTCAATACCCCAGAACTTTGAAAATTCTGATGTCAAATAACCAATCAAATCTTCCTGCTCAAGTTCTGGAATAGCTCTCAGTCTGAGATTACTTTCCCGGTTTCTCAGTTCAGTCATCGACACGTAGGCCTGCTGTTCACTAATCTGTTTATGCAACGGCTTCACCTCCACTTTTATTGCCTCAGCCTTCAAGTTGGCTTCCTCTGCTTTTTGCTTGGCTTCCTCAGCCAGTTTGTGATTCTCTACAGTTGCTTCCTGGAGATTCCCAATTGCTTGTGTATGTTGGGCCACCTGATCAGTCAATTTATTTATGGAGGATGTGGCTTGATCAATTTTAGTCGAATGTTCATCCGCCTTTTTGTTTAAAATTACCAGTTGTTCCAGAATCTGATTTAAAGCTGTTTCCGATCCTCCTGAAGCCATATCCCCTGTAGATGTCAGCTCGACTGCCCCTTTTTGTACTTCTAAGACAGCTGGGACAGATGATCTGCGTGGTTGGGAAGTCAAGGTTGTTTGTACCAGTTGTTTTGCCTTTGTTTTAGCCAGTCTTGTTCTCCCTGTGTCACTCATTCCAATCCCTTCTATGTGTCAAGGTCAAACTGTGTATATTCCCATGAGAAAGGCAGTTCCAAAGTGTAAACAATAAGGCAGCAAAAAATTAAAACAAAGTGTAGTTCCCAGACAGTTGTAAATCCAAAGTCCTCTAGGGGGAGTACAATGTAGTTCAACAGAAAGAAACAGATTTTTCCTTCATTGAAGTCCCAGCAGTCCGAAAAATCTAAAGAGCCTTTTAGTTTCCTTTTAACCTAGAACTTTTCCCAAATTAATACAAAGTCTCAAAGAAGGTGCAAGAAACCGTTTCCCTGTTTCTTCTATAATGTAGCGTTTGCATGCAACACTTTCAGAGTTAAATAGTTTCTGCAATTTGACAGTTCTTCTTTATCCTGGCAGCCCGAGGCTTTGGTTTCCTCAATTATTTGTAAATCCCAGGGGAAGAGGGAAAATCCAATCGAAAAACCAGCATAAATACTCCAAAGTTGTCTCTGTTAATTCCCGGCCAAAAGTTCAATTGTCTGCACAATAATCCAATCTTTTAAAAGTTCTTTCAAAGCGCTTCCCGCTTGTCGAAACTTTTACTTTGATCTCTTTAGCACAGTCGGGAGACGGACTTCCTGGTTGCGTTTCCTGTTTTCAGCCAAATTAGAATACTTTAGTCCCGATAATTTTTTAAGTCCCCTTACTCACGGGTTGTAGTTGCAAATCTGATGTTCCAAGAAGAAAGGTCGGCGCTCATCAGCAGCAGCCGCGCGGCTTTGCTTCCGCAGAAAGAGCGATGAACTCACAGCGCCGCTCCCCCTTTCACGTTCCGGAGCCCCTTACGGGGTTCCTTCTCCGTTTCCGGGGGGGCTCCTGGCGCCCGCCGAGTCCCACGGCCACGAGCTCACTCTGCCCGTGGTTTTTCTTAATGGGTCACCGCTGTGCCGCAGCGGACGACCCTTTCCTGCGGAGCCCCTCTTCAGAGCGCGAAGAGGACCGCCATTGCTGTTTCGCGCCGCCTCCGGAAGTCTTTCGCGCCGCCTCCGGAAGTCCTTTAGCCAGCAACTTATCACCTTATTTTCATTCTTATTGTACACAATTCCAATATTTTATCCCTAACTTTGAATATTTTTATCAAAATCCTAAATACCTAGTTTTAACATGATATTCATTCAAAATTTATCTTTCTCATGAAATACTCATTCTCATAATCTTTTCAGCTAACTTTATGGTGCCCTGTTGTTTTCAAATCTCTCATCCTTCTTAACACTCATATAATTTACAGTGTTTCTGAAGATAGTCCTTAAATTTCTTCCAATCCTCCTCCACCGCTTCTTCTCCCAGGTCTCGGATTCTGCCAGTCATTTCTGCTAACTCCATGTAGTCCATCAGTTGCATCTGCCATTCTTCCAGCGTGGGTATGTGAGGGGAACTTTTGGCCTTCCTAGAATCATAGAATCATAGAGTTGGAAGAGACCACAAGGGCCATCGAGTCCAACCCCCTGCCAAGCAGGAAACACCATCAGAGCACTCCTGACATATGGTTGTCAAGCCTCTGCTTAAAGACCTCCAAAGAAGGAGACTCCACCATACTCCTTGGCAGCAAATTCCACTGTCGAACAGCTCTTACTGTCAGGAAGTTCTTCCTAATGTTTAGGTGGAATCTTCTTTCTTGTAGTTTGGAGCCATTGCTCCGTGTCCGCTTCTCTGGAGCAGCAGAAAACAACCTTTCTCCCTCCTCTATGTGACATCCTTTTATATATTTGAACATGGCTATCATATCACCCCTTAACCTCCTCTTCTCCAGGCTAAACATGCCCAGCTCCCTTAGCCCTTAGCTCCTGATTTTGCTGAACCACACCTCCCGTCACCCTCGGCCCTTGGCCATGCTTGTTGGGACTGATGAGAGGTGGAGAGTCAAGGTTCCTCAAACCTGCTTTAGAACCACTGATGCCTTCCTGCTGTATCTTGGCAGCAGAGAAAGCTATAGGGCTCTCCAAGAGAAGTAATGTGAAACTTCTCAGGAACTTGGTTTGTGGGGCAGGCAGTTGCTCATCTCAGCACAAGCCCAGATACCTCAGTGCAAGACCAACTTCAGTTCAGCGTTATTTGATACTCTGTACTGCCTGAGGGAGAAATGAGAAAGGGATGGCTTACATATAATGTTCCATTTTTCCCTGGCTTTCTCCCCTTTCCCCAGCCCCTATTGGGGCTGCTAATGAAGCAGCAGTGCAAAAAGGCACATTGTTTTCAATTACTATGTATGCCTCTATTCCAGGAAAATTTGCAGAGGTGAGAGAGTGAAAGGTGCAAGATGGACTATGTTCAGCACGGGATAAGTTAATGCTCCACAACAACAGAAATCCTAAAACAATTTGCCTCATGCCAAAATATTTTGGTTTTTTTTATATTGTAGGTTGTACTGGACCATTTGGATCTATTTGTTTTGTCACTGTTATTAAGGAAAATGCGAGCCAATTTGAGCATAATATGTACAGAAAGATTGTCTATCAATAAAATTGTGTCAAAAGTGTTCTCCCCCCACCCCCTTGAAAACTTGCTGTGGTTGTGAGTTTATTCCTACTGCTCAATTACTCTTACTGGCTGCAGTTCGGTACACTGGTGCATAAGCCTTGAATGCCGCTGAGGTCAATGAGAGAAAAAGCATGCATAATAAAATCCATAGTTTGCACCAGATGCGGGGAAAGTTTTTCAGACCAAAGGCCACATTCCCTTTTGGGCAACCTTTCAGGGGCCACGTTCCAGTGGTGGGCAGGGCCCCAGGTAAAAGTGGGTGGCGCAACAAAGGTAAATGCTACCTTTGTACAGTAGTTCAGTTTTAAACACACATATCTGCTCCATCTTCCATCCAGGCAAGCAAGAGGCATTATCAGTGTTCAGCAATACATTCCAGCCATTCCGGGACAGGTAAGGTTAGTGAAAGGTGTGGCTGGGGGGAGAGAGGGTGCTGCTGAGAAGCAGGTTACAAAGGGGAAGAGTTCAGAGGGCCAAATGGAGATTCCTCACCCTTTGTTTATGCCTTCTTCTGCAGCTTGCTGGAGCTGATCGGAGTTGTTTAGCGAGGTTCCTCACACCTGATTTAAACACTGTATGAGCTTGGAAATACCCTGTTTCCCTGAAAATAAGACAGTGTCTTATATTAATTTTTGCTCCCAAAGATGCGTTAGGTCTTATTTTCAGGGGATGACTTATTTTTCCATGAAGAAGAATGCAGTACACATTTATTGTCTAATTGTGAGTCAGCCAGACTCTGTCAGGGCAGAGCGAGCAGCAGGTGGCAGCTTGTCCTGGCGGCGGCGTGGGCTCTCTGATTTATAGAGACCTTGCACTGCCTGAACAGTTCCGGCTGTGCTGCGGCCAATCAGTGAGCTGCGCGGCGGCGCCCGCCGCTACGGTCCAGAGGAGTCAGACGCCTTATGGTAGCTTCGGGGGCCTTATATTCTGGGGAGGCCTTATTATAGGGGAGGTCTTATTTTCGGGGGATGCCTTATATTATGGCGAGAGGCAAAACTGGAAGTAGGTCTTATTTTGGGGGGATGTCTTACTTTTGGGGAAACAGGCACCTCTTCTTGATATCTGTGCTCTTGAGGCTCATCCTAGCTGATTTGATACAGTTTTGAACTACATCTCTCACAGCCAAGCCTCTTAATTCACAGGTAAGGAACACACATACATACTTTTAATTCAGGTGGGATCCTCTACCTACCTCTTCTGTCTAGTGCTTCCAATCCAGCCCATCCTCTCCTTCTCCACCAGTGGAGGCTGGCATGGCCGTCCAACAAACATGGAGCACTTTAGGCTGCAATCCTGTACCCACTTACATGAGAGTAGGTTCCACTGCACTCAATGGGACTAACTTATGAATAAGCATATATAAGATTGCAATATTAAACAGGCAAAAAACCACCAGCAGCCATTTTGACACCTGTATAAATATGTACCACAGCTCTCTCAAACTGTTTTCCTTACATTTTCATTGCTTTGCAAGTGTCCTTTCCATGGTATATTTGTAATATCACATACCACAACATACCAGTCATCTGAAAAAGGACTTTGTAAGAAACAAGAGGCAGCTAGCTTGGCTTCCTGAAGAACTCGTTCCATGATATGTGTTTTTTGGGGGAAACCTTCCCTAATTGATACTAAGAAAATGGGTAGTCAGTGAAGCAAAACTACACAGTCATTTAAGTCTGCAGCACAAAGATAAAAGCAGTAACCCTCCACCACAGCCAATACTGCATTACAAGGAAGAGCCACAGGTTGTCTATGTATTTTGGATTTGCAGGAGAGCAACCAAATATTGAAATGGAAAAATGAGAGTAAAAGCACAATCCTATGCACGTCTACTGTACTTGGATATGCTATTAAGTTCATTGGGGCTTGTATACAGAACTACAGCTTGAATGAGGTGCAATGCACAGGATCAAAACATGCCATGCCCATCATTCATATGGCTCAACATGCTACTAGTATATATCCTAGCACCAGTGCTTTTTTCTGGGGGTATGCAGGGGTACGCATACCCCTAAACGTTTTGCGAATCTAGGTTTGGCCTCACTGAGGGGCAGTATTTCAATATGAGTAGAAAAATGAGAGTACCCTTAAACATGTTTTTAAAGGAAAAAAAGCACTGCCTAGCACACATTCATTGCATTGTTAGTGCAAATGTTCTTTGGAGCCATAGACTTTCCCCCTCCACATCCCAAACCAGTCTGTTCCACGCACAACATACCATCCGAGATGGTCAGCAAAAAGAGACAACCACTACTTTCATTTCAGATTATTATTTTTATTAGATTTCTGCATCAACTTCAGTAGAGAAAGGCTGATAAAAAATGCATTCAGAAAGCAGGCCAAACTAGAACATGTTTCATTAACAGATAAAGGGCTAATAACATTGACTGCCAGAGGGAATGGCTAGATGGTGAACATATTTGCTTTCCCATGATAGGAACTTGATGCACTGATGCTGTCAGATATCAACCACGCTGTGAAGGAGGACTATGTTTATTTATATTTCTACTAACATTTGAAGAGTTAATGAAGTCTCTTATACAAACTTTAACACATAGGCTTTAAAAGGTGGAAATAAAAACAGTTTTGCACATCCATTTCACTAGAAACTGGGCACGTGTTTCCAGTGGGGGTATCAGCACAGGAGGCACGGCTATATTGCAGCTCTGTGTCTTCAGGCCTTGCTTTGATCCCTGCAAGTTCCCAGGAGTGGCCAGGTGCTACTTTTCAATAGACACTTCGACACACCACTTACCAAAGGTCCGAACTCAGTGTAAACAGTCATTCCCATGGCTAGTGAGAATGCCCATACTTACATTAGGCAGGAGGACAGAGCATCTATTAGATGCATAATGTACCCATGACTCCACAAGGGACAAAGGTTAGAAAAGCTTCCCCTCCAAGTAAGGGCTTATTCAATGTATTTTAAAGGGCTCTCAAATTGTTCTTTCACCCTCCCTTGCTTAAAGCAGCACGGCGTCGCTTAGTGAGTCTGCAGTGTCCTAGTGCTGAGGTAGACCACATGTGCTGTGTTTGGTAGCTTGGGGAGTGTTGCTTGCTCAGCAGCAGTGATATCCTGAAGATGTTTGGGAGAATCTGACCACACTAGCTCCAAGGTGTCCTCTATCTGCTGTCTGATGTTCCTGCTGGATCTCTACATTTCTCACACTAATCCCTCTTAGGAAAGACACTGCACTCCTTATCAGAGCTTGGAAATAGAAAGGGAATATTATCATGCTTCAGGCAAAGAAGTAGCAGCACACTGAAATGGGGAAATTCCCCACAGGAACCCAAGGTGGCACCTGCCTGCCACAGCAACGACCACCAATAGGCACAGCTCTCGTTCATTGTAAACATTATTGTAGGTCTACTAAATGTGAGGGAGAAGCCGTCTCATGATTCTTTGTGCTACTCTCATCAAGGCCTGGTATGGTCATCTGAGTGTGCCAAGTTGCCAACTTGGTTGAAACAAATGTCTGCAGCCTGGGCAATCGTTTGGAACCCGTGTTTCCAAAAACAGACTGACAGCATGCTCCATGATTGCATACCATTAGTAAACACCTTAGAAAAGTACAAAGGTTAAGAAAGTGATAGAACTAAATAATAATCCACCAGTATTTGCCGATATATCCTTCAGTATGCAATTGTAAATAATTTCTGACATGGTGAGGTGGGAAGGCTACAGCTGTGAACTTTTTAAAGGCACCAATAGACTTAATATATGATGCTTTCTGGGACACAAAAAAAAAATATATCCAGAAAAATAGGCACCAGGTGCCACTACATTTCTTCTGATCTAAAATTCCAAACTAATCATTTTTTATTTTTGGAAAGCAGCTGAGGATTGGTATAACAATATCATGCATAGAAAGACATGCAGGGAAGTGAAAATTCACCAGAAAGCAGTAGAGTTCAAGTCTGACTTTGATTAAAAAGAAAGAAAAAGACAGGTCTACTTGCAGAACTGGCTCCCAGCCCTGTTTCCAAGAAGGCACTTAGAGGTAAAAAAAAGAAAAAGAAAAAAAGCAACCAAGCAACAACAGATGGTATTTGGGAAGCAAGACTGATTTCTCCAAGCTTGGCAACTCTGATGAAGTCGGTGATGAAAGAGACAAAAGCCAGAATGTCATTGTTGCTCTGAGGCTGAACAAGCAGTGCCCATTAATTCAAAATAATGGTGTGTGTGTGCATGTGTATATCCCTGCTGCTCTACTTTCACAGCGCTGCCCAATCTGTCTGTGTGGATACCACATCCCCACCCTTGGCTTGCAACCCATGGCTCAGTTATCAGCACTATTCAGCAGACAAGGGTGAGGTCTGCACAGGACAGAGCCATTCCACAGAAATGACAAAAGTGGAGAAGTTGCCAGCTTGGAGACTTTTCTGAACTGGTGCCATCCCATGACTTTGCTCTGGTATTCATAGTTTCCATTTAGCAGAGGGAGTAGGTATAGTTCTATCTGCCAATAAGGAATGCAACAGTCAGAATGAAGCAGAGTAGAACTCTTCCTTCAAGCTGCATTTAGGTTAATGGCTCACTTGTCTCATAAGTATAAGGCAGGTATGCAAATGAAAATAGGGCTCAGCTAAATGGGGCTTCCTAGGTTGATCCTGAAGTATAAAACTGGGAGGGCAAGGCATTTCCCAGAGTGGATGGTAGCTGACAAGGATCAGCACAACTGTGAAAACACTGTAGAAAGTTGTATTACAGGGTCTGGGACAACACTCCTAGTTCCTGAAATGGGATCCAAATGTATAAGTTGTCCCTGAGTTGTCAGGGACAAAAGAAAGGTCAGGATTGGAAAATGGAGGAGGCAGGGACAAAAGCAGAGCTCACAGATGGAAGGATAGGGTAGTCTATGGAAAGGCCCAGAAGTTCTTGTTCTCTAGTGACTGTTCCGCATTTGGCCTCATTTGAGAATTTGTGGGCATTTTAATGGAGAAGATGACCTGACTCCTAAGGGAAATACTAATTATTCAAATAGAAGAGCAAAGTAGAAATGCTTAGAAATAAATAAAAGGACACATATACCACTCACAGCTACAGTGGGCTTTACTCTCCCTGCCAAAATCTTATGTTTCACATGGAAAATTGGCAGAAATTTCTGAAGTCTTCATTTTAAAATATTTTCATCTAGATGACAATTTTGGAGCAACGATGCACACCCTCTCCACACACAGACTACGGTATATACAGCTATTTCTGACCCCCCCACCTGAAAATCTCAGATAAAAATGATGTGCGATGCAGACAATTCTGCTTCTCTGACAAAACAGGGACCTTGTTGAGCCTCTCAGGGTCTTGGAAGTGTCTTTCATAAGCTGGGAGCTGGGCTTGGGCGCTAGGAGCATGTGCGGCCTGCAGCAAATGACCTCTTGTGTGAGTGGGGCAAATTGTGCACATGATGCACGGATTCCTGAGACTGTGCCTAGCCCCCAACATGTGAAAGGTATTACCATGTGTCCAGATATCTGAACTGGGCCAAGCAGTAGAGACTGATAAAGTGGTTTAACTGAAATCTAGGGAAAATGGGGTGCACATGAACATATGTTTGGGGAAATGGGAAGAAAAGGTTACACACAACTTGGTGTTTCTCTCTCTCTAACACATATGCACACATACACACTTGGGTGCACACTACACTTTCCCTAAGTTCTCAAACCTTTGAAGAAATTTTGATGGAACAAAGGCTCATGAGGTACATAGCATTTTAAAAAACACGTGCTCTTTCACTAACCTGTTCTTTTTGAAAGCCTACTCTCACATGAAACAAAACAAAAGAACTGAATATTAAAAAGGACAAAATAACAGAGTTCTGACTCCTAAAATGGCAGCTTGCCAGAAATGGGCTCCATATATATAAATATTCCAAGGATGCAGCTCAAGGCCCCAGTGACTGTGATGAATCAAGACCGCACCATAAAATATTTCCCACCGCCTGGCTGGTTTAATTCCATCAGATTATTTTTCTCCATGAAACATTTTTAGTAGAAATAAATAGAAATAATGTAAAACACAGAGGCAAACAGTAAACTAACTCCTGAGGTATTTCAATCATACAGTGTTCTTTTTCACCCACAATGCATCTTGGACAATAATAGCATGACTTGGTCACACGTAGGACAAGGACCTAACTGAAATGCCCTGCTGGAAGCCAGCCTCAGATTCCCAGAAAGAATTGGTGGAAATAATGGGTGTTGTATTGCTACTTCTCTCATTCCAAAATCTTGACCCTCCTGCTCGGTTTGCAGGAACCCCAGGGACAGGATTTCCAGAAAGGTCAGTGCATGTTAGCCAGAGAAGCTAGCTTTTTCACTGGCATCACCTTTATAAAGTGGATCCTATGTACACATAGTCCCAGGAGACTGAGCAGCCTCTGTTCAAGCAATAAGTCTGAGTCAACTACCTTCATTCCTAAAACAGGGATAAGGCAAAGACAGGCCATTTGACATTTACTTTAAAAACTAATCTCTAAAGGCTAGTTTGGCAGCTACATCTTACTGTGCTACAGATGACATGGAAGGATGCTCACAGCATGCTGTGCTTTAACCACCCAGAGTTTCTCATTTTTGTCTCTAGTCCTTTCCAAACAATCAATTTTTAAGCAAAATAAATGTCCAGGCTTGGATTCACTGGAATGCTAAGTAATATTCTGTCAACACAAGGATTCTCACATGAGCAATGGGACTCACCCCCTTCCTCTTCCCTCCTACCCTTAAGGCTGTTCTGGGGGTTCCTCAACTGCCCAACTGGAGCAAATTTGGGGAGGACATGGGACACACATGGGGCGGGAAGGGGGAAGTCCCATTGTGCAAGCGAGAATCCTTTTGCCACAGTTATTATCAGTTTGTTGTACAGAGTTCAAACAACTTCCCTGTAGCTTCTCAGCATAACTGCTTCATGGAACCAACTGATTGTTGTCTGAAATCTCATTAATGCCAAGTGACCCAGTGCCCACCTGCTCCACTCCATGTCTGCAAAATATCGGGAACATTTATTTTAAATGTAATTTAAAAAACTGTTCAGTGTCCTCATCAGCTGTGCTACTACAATACTGCAGTGCTCTTTCAGTGCTTGTCTACTGCTGTTTTTTTAACTGTTTCTGTGCTAAGCCAGTGCAGAAATGCTCATGCAGCAAACGAAAAGTTGTGAACAGCAGCATGATTATACCCTGCAGCAAATCTATGATCCTTATTCATGAAGGCTGCAGTCATATTGAACAGAGAGACACATAATGTCTGAATAAATGTGTTTAGGACTGTGTGGCATGGGTGTGACAGAATATGGAAACATTAGTGCACAGTTGTGAAAGGCACAGTTTATATAGCCAAAAGTTGGAAGGTGTGATATAAACATTAAAGAAACTTGTGTGATTATGATACTAGGTACCCAATGTAGTTGGAAACACAGCTTTTCAATTGTGCAGAAAGGACCTTTCCTTTTGCAGATATTAAAAATAATTAAATCAAAAGGCACAAAGTGGTGTTTATTAGAGAAAACAGCAACAATCAGGAAGCCCAGTGTATCTAGAACACGGTTAAGCTCCTCATCAAGGACAACCTGAGTTTTGGAAAAGGAAAAAAGAGAGAGGTCCTTTTCAAAAACATTGCTGCACAGGTCTCACAAAAAGTTCCCATGTTCCCAGTTAATTCCATTTTACACTTATTAATTGATTTGACTGGATGCTGCCATCTTTTAAGAAAAGCCTCTACTTTCTTTTGTGCAGGTCACTGTGTTCCCCATGGAGCCTTCAGGGATTAAAGACAATTCTGCATGTGACAAAGAAAGCTACTGAAACTCTCCAAGGTGAGATGTCCAGGAACAGAGCCAATCGTGTATCATTTACTTCCAATCCAAATGGTTAAATGTAGTCACCTTTGGACACTGTTGGATAAAAACGAGATGGCTTATCAGCATGAGGAGGCCACTTGGAAAGGGCTTTAGCCTGGGTATGCACCCAAGTGTATATATACTGCAGGAACGTGCATGCAAAAATACAGACACCCACAAAACATACATACAATCATATGGAGTACCATATATACAGATATCTGTGCAGCTGGACCACATGCATCTGTGTGCCTACAAACAAACACACATGTACTTGAACATGGAGATATAGGCACTGATCACCTGCACACATGTGCAAAGTCATGTTTCAAATAAATTTTAGTTTCTAATGCTGTCACTGCATTGAAGAAGACATTGTTACGCCCATCCTATTTGTTTGCTTCAGATTTCCTTGTCTTAATTTAAATGCAAACAATGTAAAACTCTCACGCTCCCCAAACATCTATCTCTCATTCTCTCTCTCTCTGTCAGTTGGTTAACGCCACTAATTAAAATGGTTACAGTTGTTAAGCTGAGCGGACAAGTGCACTTGCAGATTCATCCAGAAGTCCTCCGGTCTCTGGTCCCTAGGATGAAGATAATGCTACGAAGCAAGAGTTCTAGAGCATGTCTCTTGTGTTCCGGATTGCGCAGCAGAGGACCATGCTGAAGACCATGCCAAAGATCTGGAACACAAGGAACATATTTTAAAGGATGCCCAGGAAACACGGGGAGATATTTGTCACTATGTCAGGCAGCTCAGAGAACTTTAGTGATTGCTCTCAGGCAGATGTGGAGAGTCGAGTCATCAGAGAGAAGCATAATCCTTAATGTGAAGCAGGGCATGGCTGATATCGTTTGGAGCAATCCTCACATATCCAAATTTCTGTTCATTTGATGTGTGTTTCTGTCCATTTAGAGCCAAACTAAAATACAATGCTAGTTGCATGAAAGGATTTAAGATGCACATTTAAAGAATGCAAATAGCTGCTGAGTGGTGGGGGTTAAACCATGCTAGGTAAGTGGGGTCTTAATATTGTCATTTATATCACAATCCTGATGAAACTATCCCATTCCTTGAGCTGCTATTAGTCCTGTGAGGGAAACCTCTGTTGGCTTCCCTCTGAGGCATGGCAGCAGCTTTGGGGAAGAGGACTATTCATATAAATTGTGGTGTAGGGGAAGGGGTTAAACCACACTTTTCCATCTGCCATGTCTCAGTCCTACTCAGGGTCTCCCTGCATTGCCTTTTTACATTTGAAAAAAAATCATGCACATTGCTTCCTTTTATGCAATTAAGGCCACATTTATTCTGGCCCTGAGGATCGGCTACAACTGTCAGTCTTGTGTATAATTATTATCACTTATTTCATTTATGAATTGCTTTCTATGAGGCATCCTGAAGCAATTTTCAAATATGTACACACACACAGAGAAAGAAAGAGTTCAAAACAACAGTACAGACATAAAATCCATTCAAACTGATATAATGCTGACACCTAGAGGCTACATGGTACAACTTGCTAAGTAGTCAGCATCAGAGCAGGGAAAACAATGTTCTCAGCAGAATGCATTGAGTCAGGCCCAACTAGACATGAACAGGGCATCCATTTTGTTGTTCATACGTCTGCCCCACTCATGTGCAAAAATGGGGTGTGTACAAGTGGCTTGGGGATCTAATTTTAATAGGAGTTACTTCCAATATCAGAGCTGACCTGGGGAGAAAGGTGTCTGAAGCAGAAGAGTATGTAGGCAGACATGTGAATAATCAGGGCTGCCTCTGTCATGTTTTCCGTGGATTGCCATTTGCTCTGATTTAATTCCAAAGAGCATGTTTTCTGGAAGAAAGAAGCAGTGCAAAGGCAAAAGTGCTTGGACCCATGCCAAGAAAGAGCAGGTCAAGTGGAAGACCCCTTGGACCCATACTTTCAAGGCACAGGACAAGCAGAAGTGAGGACAAGCCCTAAGTTCCACACATGGGACATCTACATTCATACTCTGAACTCCTCAGCAACCTGATTTCCACTGGCTTGGAAGGACCTGGGGGATTCGCAAACACATGGCTAGCAACAACAGAAGCAGCAGTACCAGTATTGTCATCAGATAATTACTCACTGTGATCCCAGCAATTCCAATCCCAACAATGCCAACTAAACGAAGATTTGTGTCAATGAGAGTCTCGATTTCAGTCAGACAACTCTGTTAGAGACATGAAGGTGTTGACAATGCTTTAAACATCAAAGCAGTCTTGAAGAGCCCTTCCAGTTTCTACTAAGGACCAGTTGACACATTCTTGGTGGCAACCATGGGGAAAATCTACCTTAGTAAACCCCTTTCCTCTTCACAACTTCTGCCCCTGACTGTCCTGTTTGGTGTAGGAATTGCCTTCCCATGTTTGCTTCCTCTGAGCTACCCTTGATAAGAGTGGCTTGAGGAGCTTCCTGACAGCAGCAGCAGTTCTCACCCATACCTCACCAGCTTTGTCTCTCTGCTCCATCTTGCCTCCTTGCCTTTGCTGTGCTTGGGATTCTGGTTTTTGAGGCAACGCAGCACACCACTACAGAAGCACTGACTTGAACCACCATAATCTCCTAAATGGAGACTCTTGAGAGTCCCATGGACTGCAAGAAGATCAAACCTCTCCATTCTGAAGGAAATCAGCCCTGAGTGCTCACTGGAAGGACAGATTGTGAAGCTGAGGCTCCAGTACTTTGGCCACCTCATGAGAAGAGAAGACTCCCTGGAGAAGACCCTGATGTTGGGAAAGATGGAGGGCACAAGGAGAAGGGGGCGACAGAGGATGAGATGGTTGGACAGTGTTTTCGAGGTTACCAGCATGAGTCTGACCAAGCTGCGGGGGGCAGTGGAGGACAGGAGTGCCTGGCGTTCTCTGGTCCATGGGGTCACGAAGAGTCGGACACGACTAAACGACTAAACAACAACAATCTCCTAAATGTTTGATATTTGTGTTTATTATATGCCCAATTGGACCTCACATCACCACTCTAGCATGCCCGAGCCCTGGGCCCAGATGACATTTATTAAAACTATTCATTTAAGATCATACACATATTCAATCAAGGCCTACTCAGAGTAGACCCACTGAAAGTAACGAGCCTAAGTTAGCAATGTCCATCAACTTCAATAGGTAGAAATAGCATTGAATAGCACCCATAAAGTTTCACTGTGATTTTGATGTTGCTCTTCTTATAATTTGCTTGGTGAAACCTGTAAACAAGGATCAATTTGCTGCTGCTTCCTTCTGACAGGTACAAGAAGCAATCTTGGGCATACCAGGTACATTCGTTCTCTCCTTTCCTTATTGCAGCTTCTCCTAGTTGTTTCCTGTTTGGTTTTCTCACAAAGTTGTGTGGCAGAGAGAGGAACAGTGCAGAGGAAGGGAGTCGGTGTGCCACAAATTGGATAATCTGAATCTACACCACAACGGCAAATGCTACGAATAAGGTATGCTGCTTAATTTCACCCAATACAGAATTAAGACCTCCAAGAGGATTCATGGCTTACCTAGGTGGAACCTGCTGTGAAAGTTTGAGCACCTTTATTTAATTCAGCCAGGTTCCATCAGATTCTGCTAGGCCTCTGTTTGTCAAGAGACCTTTAAGGACTGCACTGCATGGGTTTACCCTTTCCTGCAATGCCATGGTCCTAGGGAAAATCCCCTCTCCCACAAAGCTGCCATTTGCCTTGGGAAGAAGCGCAGATAAATACAGATAAATGTATTTCATGTCTTGCCTAATTTGGCCTTGTTTCTCGGTGTGACATGGAGCAGGAATACATGTGAATCAGCAAGCAAATATCAAGGATAAGGGAAGCAAGCAGGCTGCCAATGAATTTGCTCTCCCTCCATTAAGTATTGCTTGTGCTTTGCAGTGGTATTGTTCAGATCTATAAAGGTGCCCAGAGTTAGCAGGGTTGACGGCTGCTGGAAAGTCAATCCTGCTGGCATACTCCTCAGTAGCATCTCAAATGACTAATGGAAAGAAAAAAGACCAGTGCCAAATGGCCCTTGTCCAGAGCATTTCATCTGGCTTCCCACCAGCTTCGCTGACTTACATGTCTTATCACATCCCAGGGCTATTTTTTGCAACATGTCCATCAGAGCCACTTACTCTGGGCTGTTCAATGTCTTTTGGACAGGTGGGCTTCACTGCAGCATCATTTCCTCCTCTCCCACAGCACTGAAGCTGGAAAGACAGAGATAACATGTTAACAAACAACCACCAAACACCACACAGATTTTTTTAAATAAAGAAATCCCCCTCGTAAATAATAAATTTCTTTATTATATTTATGAGTCAGTCCATAACAGTGTTCTCTCATCAACTTGTAAATTCACATTAAACTCTTGTTCCAGGCTGAAGTTTCATACGCTCCAAAATATACTTGCACCAATAATATTGCCCAGAGTCTACCCTTCTACTACTGTTTTTTCTGTTCATTGTGCATCTCTTTGATGGAGTACTACCCACTGAACTCTTGGTTTAGTGCAACCAACAGTGGAGAAACCTTCATCTGAGCACAGCTGTAGGCTGGACATGATGATAGTTTAAATGTGACCATATCTCCCTGATGTGTCCATATCTCCCTGTGATGTTTCCTCACTGGCTTCTGTAGCAATGAAAATGCAGGCAATATTAGTTCCTAACAACATCCTTAGTTGGTACAGCAGTAACAGAGGTTAGGCCAAAGGCACTGACTCCAACAGGCTCCTTAACTAGGAAATTAATTGGACTTCTAAGCAGACATGTTTAGCATATTCTTGCTAAAAAATGTTTTTTAACAGTATTGCTGGGGGGGGGGGGCGGGGGGGAAAGAAGTGCTGAAAATCTGCTGAACCTGACAATTCGAATGTATTTCATTAAGCTCAATTTTCAGCAAAGTCAATTAAGTTAAGCGAATTCAAGCACAACCATGCAAACTAAAGGACTTATTGAAGTCAGGGTTCACATACTATTCCAATCTGTATGCAAATAGAAATATCTGCTTGATTAGGCCATTTTTATCTAGCTTTCAGCATTGGCTTTTGGCAGATCCTTACCTAACTCACAGGGTTATTGTGAGGATTTTTTAAAAAAGGAAATTACGCACCCCACTGCGAACAAGTTGGAAAAAAGGGCAGGATAACAGCGTAATAAATAAATGTAAATAAATAGACCGAAGGTCTTTATTGTTAAAGGTATTTAAATCAGATGCCATAGGGAATCTTGCCCACTTCCTGTGGAATGGGAAATTCAGGTACTTTAAGTAAGGAGCACCACCAGGTCAGAGCAGTGAAGACGAAGCAAGCCTTAACCTCCATTCCAGTATGCCTGACTTAAAGTCTTCTTTTGAAACTTCATAAAGGCAGCCTTGATAAGCAAAAGATCTGAATTCAGAAGTTACTCACTGCTTCATGGTACTGGATAAGGGTTTTGTTGCTTGTCCCCACGTTATTCACAAACTCTTCGTAAGCTTCCTCATAGATGTGCTGGACCTCTTCAACAGCCTGCAGTAAACCAGACAGACAACCTCAATGAGATCATGATGGTGACAATTGGAGGGACTATTCTGCAGTTTCTTGGCTTCCCTCTAGGCTCTTGGTCCTTCTACTACTTGGCAGGAAGGAGAGACGAGTGAAAAAAAGAGAAGCAGAAGGGAAGAAATCTGACTTTACTGCATAGCTTTAAAGAAATGAAAACCCAGAGGCACATCATGACCTGGGGGCTGGACTTGGCTAAGAAGGTACCAAAGGAGAAAGGCTAAGCAGGAATTTGACCACCTTTTGGGTTGGCAGATTTCCTAGAATCATAGAACTGTAAAGTTGGAAGGGACCACAAGGGTCATCTTGTCCAACCCCCTGCAATGCAGGAATCTTTTGTCCAATGTGAGGCTGAAACCCACAACTCTGAGATTAAGAGTCTCATGCTCTACCAACTGAGCTATCTCATACGGAACACCACCACATTCACAACCAAACATGTTAAGTGAAGCAAATGGGTGAAGGGCAAGAAAAATCTGCCAGGGCACTGTAGTTGTGTACTTGGGGTAATAAACTACTTAGAAAGAAATGTTTCCACCAGCAGCAAATTTGAATTTGCCACTGAGTGGCTCCCTGAAAAGTCTGCATGTGTTTGTTTAATTCACATTTTAATGTTTTTAGGTGTAAACCTTCAAATGCGCTGAAATCAATGGGACTTCTACACCCATGACAGCTCCTTATATCATAACATGTTCATCTGGTTCTAACCTCCTCTGTTTATCACCAAAGACACATTTACCTTTTGTTTGTTTTATACATTTATAAACTACTCGTTAGCATGAGACTCTGGGGGTGGGGTGGTGCACAGCAAACATTGAACTCACCGCTTTCTTGCCAAGAAAAGCAAATACTCCTGCAGTGACTTCAGCAGCAAAAATCACCAGCAAACAGGTAAAGAACTGCAAAAGGATGGAGACAGGATTACAGGCTTAGGTTGTACAACCTTCTGCTGACGAGTTGCAGTACATATATTACACAGGCCACAGGGTAAAGGGGAAGGGCTGTGACATCTGCTTTGCATGCAGAAGGCCTAAGGTTCGGTTCCCATCATCTCCAGGGAGGGCTGGGAAGGACTCCTGCTTAAGAGCCATTGTTAGTGTAGAAAATACTGTGTATTATGGAACAATGGTCTGACTCAGTATAAGATAGCATCCCATCTATGTCCAAAACAGGGAAAACCTGTTTAATGTTGGTTTATTATTGTCAGGGGACTGCCATCGGAACAGGGAAGGGAGGCAGAGGGGCAGTTGGGATACAGGGAGCCTCCGAAAATCTTGAGAAGCAGTTCTTCTTCCTGCAGTGGGGAAAGCCACACCTCCAGTGGGGAAGAGGGGAAGGGACCAGAGGATGCTGCTGGGAGCCCCAGCACCGCACCTCATCAGCCTGAGGGTGGGAAAAGCCATACCTCCTGGGTAAAGGAGGGGAAAGGGCTAGAGGATGCTGCTGGGAGCCTCAGTACCACTCCACTCCTGGCCAAGTCGGCCAGGAGGGAAGCACGTCTCTTCCATCGCCCACCTTGCGCAGAGGTGTAAAACACAGAAGGAAGGAAAAGGCTGGGGGTGACTAAGCTCTTATGTTGGGGGAGGACCCGGAAATGACCACTCCCGGATTCTGCTAACGATTGAGGCAGACATGAACTTGTGGTTCTGCACTGTAAATAGTTTTGCACCAAAATAAAACCTGTAAAAGACAGGTCGGAGTCCTGACAGGTTACTCACGAGCAACCACCACTGCCATCTGACAATTATGGAGGATCTTAAATCATAGTTTGATCTTGGTTTAAGATTCTAGCTAGCAAACTGACATTAATATTTGCTGTTGTTTAGTTGTTTAGTCATGTCCGACTCTTCGTGACCCCATGGACCAGAGCACGCCAGACACTTCTGTCTTCCATGACATTAATATAGATCCTCCCTTTTCAGATGTAACAGGGAACTTGGGTTTTAAGAAATCTAGACTGGAAGTGTCAAAGCTTGAATGTGAAGGGAAGGGGAGAAGAGAGGACCTCACGCTTACTAGGTGTTTTGGTTCTGCCACAAGGTGAAAGGGGTAACAAAATATTGTGTCTGAAAAACCCTAATTTCACACCCAAGTTGTGCATAAGTTCATTACTTACTGCTCCAAGCAGGCACTGAGATTCTCGCGCAGCTCCACAGCACCCAAAAAACCCCACGGTCATCATCAGCACACCTGCTCCTATTAGCACATAGAGTCCTAGGGGAAGACAGAATCATCAGAGAAAGAATACAAGGAACATCTCCCCCATGTCATTTCCTACCTGTGCATTAGGATGGTTCTTCTCTGCCTCCCCTCCCGCCCCAAATGGGACTGTTCCATGCAATCCATTTTTGGCACCAAGTAGGCCAAAGATGTCCTGGGTTACTAGAGCTGCATCAAGCATCTTCATTATATGGTTTCTGTTGTTTGTTTGCTGAAGACACGCTTCTTTATCCTAGCCTTTGATAATTGTAAGACCTCTATTAGTTTGATTTAAATTGTTTAATTGGATTTCAATACTGCATGATTTTATGATTATCACCTGTTCTGGGGCTCTGTGATGAAAGGCAGGTTCTCTTAAAATACTGTACAATAGATAGGCCCACTCCTTGGCCTAAGGATGAGCTCAGAAGTTTCTCTTCTGCTTTAGACTAACTGCAGTCTGAAACCTGATACATTCTGTTTAGTCTCAACTATAGTCATTGAAACAAGCTAACTCCAAACCTTAGCTTATGAAGCTGGCTTGTGTTTTTTTTTGTTGTTGTTGTTGTTTGCTGTTGTTTTTTTATTAAAAACACATAGTTAAAATTAGCCACAGTTTAGGAATTGTATGCAACATTAATCTGTGGTTAATTAAAAGTGGAACTGGAAACTTTTAATCACCTCTTTGGAGCTATGCTGGAGAAGAGAGAAGCAGCAGTTGCACAGGAGCCCAATGCTCTGACATGTGATAATAAACAATTATTTTTTGTTGTGTTTGAACTGGGTGTATAGGTCCATCCTGTCTAGCATTTTGTTCCCACAGTGGCAGCCAAATGCTTATGGGAAACATACAATCAGGACAGTTAATTATTTTATTATGAATATTTATAACTCGCCCTTTGTCAATACAGTTATCTGGGTGGGGTACAAGATAAAGGTGTTCAGAACAGAAAGACAAACAGAGCATGAAGGCAACAGCCGTTAACAATAAAGTTCTTCCTAGCATCTGCTGCGTTTTCTTCCTCTATCATTTCCTGTATCACAATCATAACATATCTGTGTGCACTTGAGCCTCATTCTATATGGTGGCTGCTTCATAACAGTAATGCAAATTAACCCACTGTATACACATTAGCTTATTTGCATTATTCTTCTTATTAAAGAATTGAGGAGCTTTGCTATGGAATTCCAGAATCTTGCCTTGAATGTGGATTCTGAAAGGGCATCTTACAGGGAAGACGGGCATCTACAGGGAAGTTTGGGTTTGCTAGCTTAAGGATTCCATACAAGGTATCAATGAAGCTTTTCCAGGTGTCACAGATAGGGAGAGCTGCTATGGTCCTTTTGCAAAGAAGGCCTTGAAACAGTCCAGTTTCCTTAAAAGTCAGCATTCTTCAACCTGGTGCTCTCGAAGCAGCCCCAGCAGTACACTTCATTGGCTAGGACTGCTAAGAGTTGCAATCTAAGTTCTGGGAAGTCTATGGAGGTTTGAGAAATACCTCTATTTAGGATAGAACTTTTCCTGTAGATGAGCAACTGGAACTCTATGCCCATAGTCAAGAGAAGCATCAGCTGTTATCTCCAACAAATGAGGTAGGACAGGGAGGAACTTGGAAGATGACAGTGTGTTCTGCCACTCACCACCATGCCGTTCAGACCGCCTAGGAACAGGTGCTATTGTTTGCCAGCATTGTTCACTTTCAATTCCAGAAGTGTAATAATGCTCTTCTCTGCCACCCTCCCTGCAAAATATGGCTCAGTATGAAGCCATTGGGTGGATTCATGCTATTTCCCTGGATCAGGTCAGGTAAAGGTTGTAGCTCCACAACTGATATTCACCCTCTGAGAAGTGTATGGCTGCACAGACAAAACCTTCCGAGTGCTGAGATGCAAAGCCAAAGATGTTCCACCAGAGGGCAGCAGGAGTATCCATTAGGCTTCATTTGATGTTGCCCATTAAGGCACTATTTTCTAGGCTTTTGATACAAAAATGTTTTATGTTTCTTTAGTTAAAAACCCAAAAAGGTTGTTTTAGAAATAAAGCACACCATGTTTTCTGTTTCTCCAGAAGCATGTACAGTATATACCTGGGACCTGATGTATACTATGTTCCCTGTTTTTTGAAATTTCAGCTGCTTTTTGAAATTTTAGACAAAAGTTTCCCCAACCAAAGAAGTTGCTTGAACCTGAACCTTCAAGATATACTCTCTAGCACCAAGAAAGATACCTTTCTGAGAACACTGCAGTTTCCAAACCGTTCCAGGAATGTGATTTCGGCAGGATCATCACATTCACATGATTTGGGCTAGTCACCTCTTTTCTCCCTCTCCACAGATATTGGATGCCTTTTCTCTCCTAATACCACTTCTATGTCAGTATTAGACGTAGTGCCACCCTGTGCAAATGTGAAACATATTTTCAGAAGTGCATCTGTGGTGGGGCAGTCATTGGCATCACTGCAGGTTGCCTGGATGGGGATGGGGCAGGGTGGCAGTGAAGTCATGATTGTGCAGACACACCAGTGGGAGCACTGGATTGCCACCACTGGTGCACCCACACAGGCCTGGCCCCCAGGCTCGTTGTCCTATTACCCTGCCCTATCCCCATCCAGGTAAATGCCAGGGAGAAGGATGTGCTCCCTTCTTCGGTAGTCTAAATGCCAGAGCGATGATTTCATAAAATAACACCCTAAAAGACACCTGCTTCTTGGGAGGAAAGCAATGACAAACCTAGACAGCATCTTAAAAAGCAGAGACACCAGCCTTGCCGACAAAGGTCCGTATAGTTAAAGCTATGGTTTTCCCAGTAGTGATATATGGAAGTGAGAGCTGGACCATAAAGAAGGCTGATCGCTGAAGAATTGATGCTTTTGAATGATGGTGCTGGAGGAGACTCTTGAGAGTCCCATGGAGTGCGAGAAGATCAAACCTATCCATTCTGAAGGAAATCAGCCCTGAGTGCTCACTGGAAGGACAGATCCTGAAGCTGGGACTCCAATACTTTGGCCACCTCGTGAGAAGAGAAGACTCCCTGGAAAAGACCCTGGTGTTGGGAAAGATGGAGGGCACAAGGAGAAGGGGACAACAGAGGACGAGATGGTTGGACAGTGTTGTCAAAGCTACTAACATGAGTTTGACCAAACTGCGGGAAGCAGTGGAAGACAGGAGTGCCTGGCATGCTCTGGTCCACGGGGTCACGAAGAGTTGGACACGACTAAACAACAACAACAAAGCCACTGTGACCACCACAAACTCAATAAACCCACTTATTACATGCATTGTACTTGTATTGGGCCCTGTTTCTGTGACTGTAAGTTTTAACTGTAATTTGTTCAATTCTAAATTGTATAACCCACCTTGGAACCTGTTGGTGAAGTGTGTGAAATAAATGAAATAATAATAATAATAATATTGAAAGAGGGAGGCTAATTCTAATGGTTGACTCATGAGTACTTCAGGCATGGGGTGCAATGTGGCCCTCCAAGCCTCTCTGTCTGGGCCTTAGGACTTTCCTCAAGTCAACCCTTTGCTCCCCAAGCTGCAAACCCCACTGCTTCACCCTCCGAATCTTTTTGTTTGATTGGAATGTATCCTTGAACTCTGATATGCTTCTTGCTTAGCTGAATGGAGAATGCAAAGAGGTTTTGAGGTTGTGCAGAAACTAGCCCTTGCTGAGGGATGCCATGCCTGAGTTACACCAACCCCTGAGTTAGCTACCTCTGGGTAGGTGAATAGTGCATGTACCCAAGAGTGCTCCTGTCCCTCCCTTCCCAAGTTTGATACTTGATTCCCAGGGTGTTTGATCATCTTGCCTGCTCTCTCTTTTGCCCACAATGTCCCTTCTTGTAGTGACCAAAACGAATCCATTGGTGGCCACCATCCCATAAGGTACCACTCTCTGCCTGCTCAGTACAGAATAGGCAGGAGGAGAAAACCATGCCAAGGTCAGTGCTGATTGTACAAAAGTAAAACTGACACTGATGCTCTGACCACTTTCACTTCTAGCCCCTGCCCAACACGAGCATGTGGCCCTCAGATGCCTGCCCAGAAGGAAACATGGCCCCCATGCTAAAAAAAATTCCCCAGTCCTGGCCTAGCCCTTGGGACGTTGTCTAGAGGGAAAATGCTGGAGTTGGCCATCCATGGCCTAATAAGCTATGAATTATAAAACCAGCCGTGAACCAAGATGACCTTATCTTGCTTGAGTAATGTTGAGTGCATACGTATGTCAATGAGGGCTTTTAAATCTCTCTCATTCATATTTTCCAGCTGGTCAGCATGGGGTGGGGATGTACCAGGCTCTGCTAGATCTTTGCAAGGCAAAGGCCAAGCCCTCTTAAAGAGAAATGTGAGAAGTTTTTTCATTTTTCACCCTTGTCCAGGAAAGCCCTTCAAAGGGCAGGCAACACATTCTCTTCCGCAAGGGAGTCTATTCAGTGAGTAAGGTTAGAGGTGCTTTCCCTTAACATGCCTTAAAAGGGAAGCTTTGCTCAAAGATGACAGTTCAGCCGAGTGAGTCACACAAAGTGAAGCACTAAAAACCACTGAAGCGAGGGCAAATTGCCCAGCAATTAGGGCGCTGTGGAGTGGCCAGGGTCTGGCATCCTGCCTCAAGGCATCATAGCTTATTGAGATAAAGAAAGCAGCCGGCTTTGTAGAAAAGCTCCAGGCTCAGACATTTGTGGGCACAGAAGTGAATGAAGAAGCAAGAGGCAACCTTTGGGAAGTAGCAAGGCCTACAACTTTATCAACTACTGAACAGGATCTGCAGGGAGCAACAACTTTGCTAGCTAATTTACAGTGTAGGGATTTCCATTAAGGGACGACCTGTTCCGACTAAGCTCTATCCTGGCTCTGAACCAGAAGCTGTCAGGGTACTGCCTCTGCATCACCAGACCTACACCATTCATAGTACATTGACGGATCCTTTGCCTGACTCATACATGCTCTTGAACTAGCCAGCTCTAGGGGGGTGAGCTAGGCACGTCCCCAAGAGAGTTCCTGCCCCCTGAAGCTTGATACCCATGGCAGAGTGCTCTGAGGGAACCTCACCCCTTCATTTTCAGGGGTGACTACTTTCTCTTGGAACCAAAGGAACCCATTTGTGGCCACCCACCATCTCATAAGGTACCACTCATTGGACAGTACAGGATAGGCAAGATAAAAAAACAAAACAAAAACACTCCAAGGTCAATGCTGATTGGAGGGTGGAATTCCTACATGGTCCTGAATGACCAGCTCATCCTGCCATGTGCCAAGGGATAGTGTGTCTGTGCATGCACCAAGCTGCTTGGTAACTTTTTGACGGCCTTCTCCAATTGGATTTGAACACCTGTAGCCATCTGGCTGACCTGAGGGCCCTACTCTGTCTCTCTCCACCTGGCCTAAGGCGCGGCCTGACAGGCTCTTAGGGATTGCTGCTGCTGCTGCTGCTGCCCAGGAGGACTGGGGTATTTGGGGGAAATTTTGTTGGGAGTTTTTGCAGCTGTTACTGATACTGATTTTTTTTGTATCTTTATTTTTATGTGGAAATTGTTCAGTTTGGTTATGTAGGTTTTTAATGCGTTTTATTACTACCTTGCTATGTTTGTTATTATGTAAATTGTTTCCTATTGTAAGCCGCCTTGAGCACTCTTTAAACTGTGGAAAGGCGCCATACAAATAAAATGATGATGATGATGGCTGGCATTGGAACTTCGTCCCACCTGCTTGTCAACATGCCCTCACCCCTTCACGATGCGATGGCTGGGGCAGGAGCATCCTTGGCAAATCCTCCAGGGTCAAAGGAAATTGCTTCAAGGGCACCAGTTTTCCACCTCTGGTTTAGACCATGCAAAAGACACTTCAAGGAGTTAGCCAGGGATCCGCCTGCTTAGTTCTGCCTCCTATGTGGCAGCTGCTCTTTCGCCTCCATTTTGCTCTGAGTAATAAGAGAGCTCTCTCTGAGCATGGCGGTGGTGGAGGTGACAGCAGCAGCCTCACAACATGGCTTAGCACCTAGTAACAAGGGGGGGTGGGGAGAGGGCTTTTTGTGTGTGCCATGACCATGAATGAACAGGGTCTTTGTCTCAAGTGGTGAATGCAGAATTCCATCTCTCTGCGTTGCTTATGGGCAGAGAGGACTTTGCAGCTGCAACTTGGGTGGGGGTGTTGTGTGCACTGAGGACACAAACTGGCTCTCTTCCAGGCAGGCAAGCTGTACATTGCTTGTTCCTTCTCCTCTTCGGGGTCCTGTCTCTAAGGTGACATGCAAACCTTCAGCCAGTGTTCTGCAACATAATTAACCTCAGAGGAAGTTTACTTGTTTATGCAGCCGGCGTGAAACGCGCTCGAAACCCCACAGCACCAATAACACCCTGCCTAATGATGTAACTCCTTTCCAGAACAGTCCGTGACTGCTACCATTGTAAAAGAGCCCAAGTTGGGAACAGACAATTCTTTGCTAGACAGGGAGCTTATGGTGGTTTATGTTCAGGCTGATTTTGAAAATATCTACTGTATCATCATTATGTAAGTTTGGAGGGAAACATCCACAGAAACTTTTAATGAAGTTTAGTTTCCATCTACACAACACAAATTAGACTTGGGAGTAAGTAAAAACAAAATACTTGTAAGTTTCATTAGTTTAAATGTGCTCGTGGTCATTTTGTTAATTGTGTGCTACTTTTGAGTTGTATCCAATGTAGCTCCAAGTACAGTGGTACCTCGGTTTACGAACTTAATCCGTTCCGGAAGTCCATTCTTAAACCGAAACCGTTCTTAAACTGAGGCGCGCTTTTCCTAATGAGGCCTCCCGCTGCCGGTGCCCTTCCACCGTTTGGATTCCGTTCTTAGACCGAGGTAAAGTTCGCAACTGGGACACTACTTCTAGTTTTGTGGAATTCGTAAACTGAATTGTTCGTAAACAGGACTGTTCTTAAACCGAGGTACCACTGTATTTCATTCTGTCGGCTCAAGGATTCCACTCATGCAACTGAGCTCTACCTCTTCCCCCTGTGCATCCCTTAAGTCTGTTCTGACTTTCCCCCCAATCCCATTAGGCACCTGGAAGCATGAGAAATATAGTTCCCACCTCCTTGCCGATGGGGCGTTGCAGAGTAATAGGGTCACAGCTACAGCCCTGACACTCATGGCGGTCCCATGTGGGATGGGGCAGTCCAGACCCAACTGCTGTATCAGCTCCTGGTTGGCACAGTGATCAGGCCCGATGCCACTGCCATAGTGAGACAAGCTTAGGATCCCAGGCTGGCTGAGCACCATGCCCCCCCCCCCCACAAAAGGTGGGCAGCTTGGACTGCACGGAGCTGGCAGGAGGTCAGATTTGTAGGGAGAGCTGGGTGGAGGGAGACCTCTGTGCAATGCAACACACACACTAGTAGAAGGAGGGTTTGGATTGCTCTACCCCAAAGAAATTTCAGTAAAACTGTCATTATATCACTCAATAAAAATGACAATACAGTACAGTGAAAATAGACATGAACAATCAAGACAGCCATAAAGATTCAGCATAATCATATTGATTGTTCTGTGCCTGTTTTAATTGTGATTTTATATATTGGTGTTTTTTTCATGGCAGTGCTATGAAGCTAAGGTTTGCAGGGAGCTGGTAATGTAGAATCGAGAACTGTGACCAGTATCTTGGAATATTTGTCTCAGCAACAAACTTCCTCTTTTTACTGAGTAATTTTTCAGGGTTAATTATCAAGAATATTGGTCATGTTCAGAGCCATAAATAAGGTTCCCAGTGACAAGTCTACTTAGCCAGATATTAAGGAGAAATTAAGTCTCCTCCCATTTGAATTACAACTCAGGAAGTAAATAGTTCAAGATAATTACAAACAGTAATTAGACAATTGTCCACCCTTCCTTTCTCTTCTCACAACTCCTCATCAGTGAAATTCAATTTTCCACTCTCTTATTTTTACTGCAATAGCATTTGGAAGCTTTTATGGAATCAGAACACAATCCACAATCGTAATAAAATATTGTGCAAATGCTTACTCTGTTACTGCTGTATATTTATCCTAAGAAATGATTTAGGATTTGGAATGCAATGCTTCCAAAAAACAGACCGCAGTATCTGTAGTAGGCACCATGCTTCACTGTATGTTAAACTAGAGAAAGCAGAGGATTAAAATGGATTTGGGGGGTTTCTTTATTGTTCTCTAAAGAACTTTTGTGCCCTTACTGAGGACTGGTTTAATTTAAATTACTCAATGTGGTGCAGAAAGACATGGTGAAAATGGCCTGATTTGCATAGCAAGACACTCAGAGCAGGTGATTTCACCCTGCCGCCACAAATCTTTTATGATGCATGAAGTAACTTAGTGGAAAAAACTGGATGATCCCTGTGGTGAGCTGCTTCACATGAAAATGTCACCAGGTGATAAACACAACATGGAATGGTCTCCACACGACAGCAGAAGGTTGAAAAGAAGCCCTTCTCTCCATTATGGGAAAGTAGAAGAACAGACACTGGCAGCTATAATGGTGCTTAATCATTGTGTGCATGAGACATAATGCACATTTCTGTGTGCATTTCAAGGAGTGCAGAGTATCCACTTTTCCAGGCTGGAACTGAATCTAGGAAGATAGAAGTTGTGTTTGTGGAGAAACCAGACTGCAAGCAAGTTTGGGGGCAGGCTTTACCTAAGTACCAGAGCATGTGCTGGGCATGCCAAGGGTCCCTGACATCTCCAGGTAGAATTGGGAAGACTCTCAACTGAACCCTGGATTTCGGTATGCAATTGGTGCAGACAGTACCATGGACAAATGGCCGGCCTCAGTATAAGCAGCTTCCTATGTACTTGCAGAGTTTATTTTGCACCATCAAATCAGAAGCGAGTTCTCTGCATGGCTTATAATCAGATGGGTTCCTGGCTCAGAATTACACAAAGTAATGACCCCGCTCAGGGGTGCTGCTAAAGTTCTGGACCAGGGAAGAGTGGTCTGATATGTTTAAAGTCCCTGCCTTGGGGCAAAACCTCAAGAAATGCAATGAAATTATATATACCAGTTAATAAACCCTCTATGTAATTTGATGAATGAATTTAGACAGTGCTATTTTTCTAGAAAAAGAAGTGTCAGAACTCACCATGAACACCTCCCTTGTTCTACTATAATGGCAATGGCGCCCACCTGAGAGGTGTTGGAACTGAGTTCCGGCTGAAAAAAAGCCCCAAATTTTGATTTTTTTAAAGCTACATGGCTGATCTGTTGTCTTTTTCCACTGTTGCTCTCTTTCACAGCTGAACCATTTAGCGACTTCTAACAGAATGAAACCAGATGGAAAGACGACTCAGGCAGAAATGCAAAAAACTTCAAGCAGGTCATGTATAAAGATTATGGCATCTGCCACTTGACACAAATCCTTTAATCTAAATAATCTTGGTGACTTTTCTCTGTAGGGACAAAAGAGGCTGTTTGCATACAAATATTTGATTGCAAGTATCTATTTCCCTCACCGTGTTGGATTTTTAAAGAAATCCTGGCTAGTCACCAGCCACTTTATCCCCAGTATTTTCAGCTGCAATCCCTTTATTTCCAAATGTGTGATTACGACCTTTGCATCCTTGTGAAAAAATGAACAGAGGTGGAAACTGGAGCCAAGGGCCGACTCATGAAAATGATGACATAATGATAAGGGCATTCATATCTATCAGATAATTAGAACCGCAGAGCATGGGAAGCCAAACAAAGATTTATAATTTGGCATAATATTTGGACTGTTTGATTATTTTATAATTTGGAATGTTTTTAATGTGGCTTTTATTGGAATGTGGCTTAAATTGGCTTAAATTGGAAAACTTAATAAATATTATTTAAAAAGAAAAGAAAAAGAAAATGGATAAAAGAACAAGACCTGGTATCCCCGAGACATAGGGACATAGTGATACAAATGAGTAGCTCAGAGTTAAGGGCTGCTTGATGGTCACTGACCGTAGCAAAACATTAGGAGCGTATACCATACTATCGTTTTTTAATATTAAACACGTCAGGATGCTGGGACTGATTTCTTTCATCCGTGATGGAACTATGGAAAACAGGGATGGCTCGCCTGTTTTGGCCAAAGGCCACATTCAACCTTGGCCAGTGTTTGATGGTGGTGGTCGCACCAGCCCATGTTGGATGTTACCAAAAATGGGTGTGCCCCCCCAATCGTACACTCTCTCTTACACACATTCACACTTAGGGCACACAGAAACAGCCAGGCCCTCGCCTCAGCTGATCCACACTGTTTAGTTGAGGAAGGAGGGTTATTAGCCCCTCTCCTTTCAGCTAATAATGAACACGATGGCTGGGGAAGGGGCCATTTGTATTCCCAGCGAAGCGTTGGACTCCACTCAATTCTGTGTCTATTCCCTCCATCCCTCTTTCTGCTATTGCTGCCAAAACTTATGGTGTCAGATTCAGAAGCATTTGCCTGCGGGCCGGTTCAGGCTCACGAGCTTGGAGTTAGCGACTGTGAGTGTAAAAGCTCAGCAATACTGAGTGTCTATCTTTTAAACGACTACTTGGTTTTTTGTTTTGTTTTTCTTTTTTTTGCCATGTAGTAAATTTGGTGCCTTGAATCCTGTTAAATGTAATGGAGAGAAAATGCTGTTAGCGGCCACAAAATTTCTCTGGACTAAATACAGGAAAATGGACTCTTGTGCATCTATTTCTGAGTCATTAAAGGGGAAAAATCATTGACAATGCTGGAATAGAAAGTAACAAAAATCATACGGGGGGAGATTTAGCACAGGCAGGCAAATGAAATGCATTTATTAATATGTATTGGAATACATATTATAAAGATCTAGCACTGAAACAACTTGGTTTTGTTATCTAACACATGTTCTCTTTTTCTTGAAAAATAAATTTATTCCATGAAACTTTTTCAGGGCACAATCCTATAGTCCCTGGGGGAGTGTACCAGGGGCCTAGGATTTTATGGATCCCCTCCCTGTGGGTGAAGAGGGAGGTCTGCTATCAGAAGCCACCTCCTAGTCACTGCAGAAAGGACTACCACCATTGCCTATCCCTAGTTAGGGCTCTGAAACAGGAAAGGGTTAAAAGAGGGTGCTGGGAGGGGCATATCAGAAGAGGTACAGACTCAAATTCCTCCTGTTCTTCTGAAAGACCCCAGGATCGGGGACAAGCATGCCAGCCCTGGAGCTAGGTAACTTACGAACTACAGTGGTACCTCTAGTTACGAACTCAATTCATTCCGGAGGTCTGTTCTTAACCTGAAACTGTCCTTAACTAGGACAGTTAATGGGGCCTCTTGCTGCTGCTGTGCCGCAGGCACACAATTTCCGTTCTTATCTTGGAGCAAAGTTCTCAACCCGAGGTAACTCTTCCAGGTTAGCGGAGTTTGTAACCTGAGGCGTTTGTAACTCGAGGTACCACTCTACTTCTTTTCCCTTCTGTTCTCCCTCCCCCAACCCTTCATGAGAATCATATCACTCCGGATTATAGTGGTTATACCCAGTGCTTTTTTCTAAAAAAAAATGTTTAGGGGTACTCTAAGTTTCCTACTCATATTGAAATACTGCCCCTCAATGAGGCCAAACTTAGATTCGCAAAATATTTAGGGGTATGCGTCCCCCTGCGTCCCCCCAGAAAAAAACACTGGTTATACCACCAAAGATTCTCCCTCTCCTACCACAGTTGTATTGTTCTTCCCAAGTCATTGCAGATGGGGCAAACCTATTTTCCACCCGGTTTATGCGTATTTATGTGTTTTACAACCACTCATTACTTTGTATCATTTTTTCATAACATGCACACATTTCTTCATGGGTTTTATGTGCCTAGGAAAGTGACAAACTCTTGCCAAAGTGTTTTTAATATCTAAAACAACAACAACTCCACAACCCAACCAGCACACAAGCACACGTGCCTTTTGGCTTTTATGTACATGTTTTTGTTCTTTAGCGGCGGTAATAATTAGTGTTCTGTTTTGCTCAAATTAAAATTAATTTCATATCGATATAAAAACTGCGGCATAATAAGAATGCCAATTACTAACCCTATAATAGAAGAAATCATCAACAAAGACACAGGGAACAGTTGGAACTGGAAACCCCTTTTTGTATGGAATAGCCATTGTACATGTAAAAACAGCATTAGCTTAGGCTTTGGTGAGTAATAATAATAATAATAATAATAATAATAATAATAATAATAATTTTATTATTTATACCCCGCCCTTCTGGTTGGGTTTCCCCAGCCACTCTGGGCGGCTCCCAACAGAACACTAAAAAGAGAATAAAACTTCAAGGACTATGGGGGACTTCATAATCACTATGAAACTGAACCCATGTCCTGACCAATGCCCCCCACTACCCATTTCAGGCTATTCCCATATTCTCAGCTGCTACTTCTGTTTATGTGAAATACTTGTCTACTGGAGCTGTGCAATTCCCTACAGAAATCTAAGGCAGCTGGCTCTTAATGGTAAAACAACAGAGTGGCTCGTCCCTTTAGTGCTGCTTGCCTGTAAATTCCACGGGGGAATTCCTGAAAGCAGGTGCAAAACAAGTAATGGAAACTGAAGCTGAGGCACAGAGGCAGATTTGAATTTAGTCCATTATCACCTCCTGCACTGCAGATCACATTACACAGGTGCAAAGTTACTGACACAGGAAACTAGGCATAAATCTCATACGTTCTGCAGCAATGAACCTTTGCTCAAAAATTCGCCTGAATATTGATTGTGGTACATTAAATGTGCTATACAGAAGCATTTTGACACTTTGTGGGGTTTTCAGTCCCCCAAACAACCTTAGAATTGAGGGTTATTCACATCTGACAGACAGGGGGGAAACTGAGGCTGAGGAGCAGCCTCACAACTCGTGATCATTAAGAATCTTAGTGTATGTGTTCATATGATAGCTTTCCAAAACAGAATGGTCTTAGAGGATAGGGACGGATTTTTCTCTCAAGCTACATGTTCCAGGATTACATTTTTCTGATCTGTCATTTTTTTAAAAGTATTTGGAACTTTTTAGCTTAGAGCAAAGACAAGTAAGAAGTGACATGATAGAAGTTTATAAAATTATGCAGGGTGCAAAGAAAGTCAATAAAGAGAAGTTTTTCCCCCTCTCTCATAACGTCAGGCATGTGGACACCCAGTGAGGCTGAATGCTGGAAGATTCAGGACAGGTAAGAGGAAATATTTCTTCACACAGTGAATAGTTAAGAGAGTGGAACTCACTGCCACAGGAAGAAGTGATGGACACCAACTTGGATGGCTTTCAAATAAGATAAGACAAATTCATGGAAGGAAGGGTTATCGATGGCTGTTAACCATGTTGGCAATGTTCTACCTTCACCAACCTCCTTTTTATTAAAACAGTATTTAGCATGGCAGTGATTTCTTAAAGGTAAAGGTAAAGATACCCCTGCCCGTACGGGCCAGTCTTGACAAACTCTGGGGTTGTGCGCCCATCTCACTCAAGAGGCCAGGGGCCAGCGCTGTCCGGAGACACTTCCGGGTCACGTGGCCAGCGTGACATCGCTGCTCTGGCAAGCCAGAGCCGCACACGGAAACGCCGTTTACCTTCCCGCTGGTAAGCGGTCCCTATTTATCTACTTGCACCCGGAGGTGCTTTCGAACTGCTAGGTTGGCAGGCGCTGGGACCGAGCAGCGGGAGCGCACCCCGCCGCAGGGATTCGAACCGCGACCTTTCGATCGGCAAGTCCTAGGCGCTGAGGCTTTAACCCACAGCGCCACCTGATTTCTTACTCCCAGCCTATTTCTATCCTAGAACTGATGTGGCGCATCATGCAGCACGTTCCCCCCTCTCCCGACCCACATTTTCTAATTGTAGTGAATTGTGCACATTATATAATAATCAGTTCTGGCTTTCTTTCTGGCTTGGGCATCAGTTTTTATTCAGCTCTTACTGTTTGCAAGGACAGGATTTGAGCAGGTGCTTTCAACAAGCAGTGCTTAAATTGACAGCGAGGCAAAGCTGCAGCAGGACTGGACACCAGGGAGCAAGATGTGACCTGCTCTTGCTGCAACTGTGCTGTGCTAACCCTATGGAGGAAACCTGCTTGTATCCTTCCAGGGCAGACATGACTTCATACCTTGAAAAGCAGAAGCTGTCTCATTAGGGCTTCTCTGAAACAAACAACAGGCTCGCCACTCACAGATGTTCTGGCCACAGCAAATTCCGCACCCACAAATGATAAGGAAAAAAGGCTCAGCAGGAGTGTTCCTGCCACATTAAATGAGTAGCCTACACCAGGTCTCCTCAACCTCGCCCCTCCAGATGTTTTGAAACTACAATTCCCATCATCCCTAACCACTGGTCCTGCTAGCTAGGGATCATGGGAATGTAGGCGTAAAACATCTGGAGGGCTGAGGTTGAGGAAGCCTGGCCTACACAAAGAGGGAAGGAAGTGAGGCTAGAAAAATTGTGAGGATGAACCACTTATGCTCCCTATATTTCAGTTATAGCCGTTATAGTATTGAATTTATTAGAGTGGGTCTCAGATTTATGTATAGTGCCTTCTCCCTCCTCCTTGACCAGAAACATTCCTTCTCTCTCCACGCCTCCAGCAATCCAGTTTTCATGAAAGTACTCTAGATGCCAGTGACACTGAATGTTTGGGTAGACTGGAAACACTAGCTCATGGGCCCAGAACATTCATTTTACTGACTCCTACCATTACCAAAATAAGGAGAACACCAAACCCATCCCTTGAACTGCCAGCCAAGGCTATTTGCCCCATCCCTCTGCTACCCTGATGGATCTCTTTGCCTCAGTTATAGCTATCACATCTTCCTTATAACAAAACACACCACTTGGGGGTATGTCTTACTAAACTCATTGGGGCTTACTTCTGAGCAGACATTTTATTATTATTATTATTAGTAGTAGTAGTAGTAGTAGTAGTAGTAGTATACCGTAGGTCTCATGTACTGAGAAAGGATGTTTATGAGAGAGAGGAGTTTGCCAGAGAGAGAGAGAGAGAGAGAGAGAAGTTAAGCGAGAAGAGGTAGAAAGAGAACCAGAGGTGGAATCTGGCATCCAATGGAAATCTGCACATTAACTAGGGTGTTAATGTGTATGCAGATCATGATTTCTATATGTGTGCCTTCCTCCAAACAGGACCTCCAAAAATCTATCTCAATGTTTCCTGGCTACATAAGTGAGCAGTGCTTGATGGGATGTATTTGCTACCCCCTCCCTTCAATTAGTGCTTTTTTGCCCACCACAAGTCCTGGAAACTTGAGTTCCATTGTAGGCACAGAAAATTCTTTTATTTTTGAAATACAAGATTTCAATCGACCAGTTTTGCACAAAAGAGCGGTCAAAAGTAATTTTTAAACATGTGTGTGTCACTCCAAGCCAGGAAACCTGAGGTAAATTTACTGTGTGTATGAACCTTTTATATTTTTTATTACAAGTTTTTCAATATTTGCACAAAAGAGTGGTCAAACATAATAATTAAAGTATGTGTGTGTTGCTCTAATCCTGGCAAGGATTTGGAGTCACTCACATGAAAGGCTGCTGCTTCCTTTCCTCCCATTTTCCTTCCCCACCTCATGTACCTGCAAGGGCAAATTTTATTTTAATTTTTAATGCAGCTGTTTTATAAAAGAGCAGTTCTGCATAAAAGAGTCTTTAAAATAAATAAATAAACAAACAAACAAATAAATAAATAAATAAATAAATAAATACCACAAACATGCAAAATGGAAGTAGAGGGCATGATGATAAATGGCACCCAGCGAAATGTTACAACATATGTGAAAAAATCTGGCCACACAAATGTGTCCAATATGCAATTTAATATTGGGTTTTCTTTCCTCTTCAGATTATTCAGAGACTGGGAAAATCCTAATTTAGCAGCGGGGGAGGTGCAGGCAGCCACTTGGATAAGGAGAATTGTTGTGTGCATGCCACAAATCACATTGAAACAAAAGCATCTTCAAATCCAGCCCTTGTTTGATTAATGCTAGGAGCTTATTTGACACTGTTTATCCCATTACCCAACTTTGTATTACCTAATGCCCCTTCTCTGCTGATTTCCTGAATATATAAGCTATTTCCTGCACAAGTTGCCCATTGCCTTTAAGCACTTTTTCATGCCCTGCTTCTTGTGTGTTAAAGGTAACCGTCAGGGTTATTCTATTTCCCGAACAGATTGGAAATCAGGTATACGCACCAATGAGGTAACCGGCAGACACCTGAACTCACATACCAGTGCTTGACCCTGAAACACATGCAACAATAATAAGACAGGAGGTGCTTCTGGGTATGCGCAGAGTATCTTCCCTTCCCTTCTTCACCACTAAATAAATCACAGCTACTTCTCTCTAACCTACAGAAAATCTACAGAAATGGGCATGACTTCCAGGCACCTCTCTCATTTCGGCAATTAAGCACACCCTACGGATGGTGACAGCAGCCACGAAATTAAAAGACACCTGCTTCTTGGGAGAAAAGCAATGACAAACCTAGACAGCATCTTAAAAAGCAGAGACATCACCTTGCCAACAAAGGTCCATATAGTTAAAGCTATGGTTTTCCCAGTAGTGATGTATGGAAGTGAGAGATGGACCATAAAGAAGGCTGATCGCTGAAGAATTGATGCTTTTGAATTATGGTGCTGGAGGAGACTCTTGAGAGTCCCGTGGACTGCAAGAAGATCAAACCTATCCATTCTGAAGGAAATCAGCCCTGAGTGCTCACTGGAAGGACAGATCCTGAAGCTGAGGCTCCAATACTTGGGCCACCTCATGAGAAGAGAACACTCCCTGGAAAAGACCCTGATGTTGGGAAAGATGGAGGCACAAGGAGAAGGGGATGACAGAGGACGAGATGGTTGGACAGTGTTCTTGAAGCTACCAGCATGAGTTTGACCAAACTGCGGGAGGTAGTAGAAGACAGGAGTGCCTGGCGTGCTCTGGTCCATGGGGTCACAAAGAGTCGGACACGACTAAACGACTAAACAACAACAACATGGCACATCTATTTATAATAGGATAAGGGACAGAGGATAATCAGGGGCATTCAGAACAGGCCCTGCTGAATGCTAGTGGGCAGAGCATTTCTAAGCATGGAGTTGCAACAAGATATCCCAGATAACATATTCAAGCACTTATATGATCAGGATAAGAACCCCCTTGTTCTTCTCAAATAGCTTCCACTGTAAACCTAGAGCTGTCACCTTTTAACCTTGCAATTTATGGACAGTCCAGCCATTCATTGTACCATAACACCAGCATAGCTATGACATCAGGTGGCATTGTTCAATTATGGGGGTTTATCAGCAGGTTTGATATTATTAAATCTGGACTTCATCAGGATTGGGAGTTTCTTTCTGAATATGTTAAACAAAGTCCCTATGGCAGTGAATGGGTAGCTATTGCTACGTTTGCACACATTTTGGCTGTGCACAGAAACATGAAAGATCTACTGCTGCTTCTTGATTTTCTGGCAGCTTGACTTTATTGCTTTACTTCTCTACACTCCCTACCAGTCTGTACCTGCATGTGTGTGTGCAGGCCTGCCAAATGATACAGCTGACCAGTGGGCCACAAAAATAAAAATAAAAAAAATCTTATACCATGATCACAGTGCAATCCTGTGCACATCCATGCAGAAGTCAATCCTATTTAGAAGAACAGAACCACAGTACTGTTCAGTTGGAAGGGACCATGAGGCTCAACTAGTTCAACCCACTGCAATGCAGGAATCTTTTTGCCCAGCGCGGGTTTTGAACCCATGACCAGGAGATTCAGAGTCTTGCGCTCTACTGACGGAGCTATCCTGCAGGTTCAATGGGACTTATTTGCAGATAAGCGTATATAGGATTGCTGCATAACTCTAAGTCTTCAAAAGTATCACGAGAGTCTCCGTTGTTACTGAAACATGCACAGCCTACAAGAATTGTGAATGGGTAGCAACTCTACGTATGCCCCTGTTTAGATCAGCTGTGAAAGTTATGAAAGATGGCAAAGGCATTGGCACTTCTGCAGACAGGCATGCAAACACTAGAGCCACGGCTATATATAACCAGTTCAGCCTTTGGCTACTTGCCCTCCTTACCGCTGGCTGTTTGTTTATATTTGCTGACATCTTGTCTCATACCCAGATGGCAGGTGGATAGATTCTGCAGGGATCAAATAGTTTGGTTTCTATGGTGCTGCTTAGATGCATTTCCTGCCAGCCTGACTCCTGCGCTGTATATTTAGCACAAAAGCAATGTGGAATTTCAGCCCACCTGGCTGGGGCCTGCACCTTGCGCCATGGCACACACTGGAGCTGTTAGCACAGCTGCCTGCCTGTTGCTGAGGGGACGGAGTCGGTAGATGGAAAAGATGAGCAGTGACCTGGCTTTGAGAGGGAGGCCAGGGGAGGGATCCTTCCAAGAGGGCAGGGGAGGCCTGCTTGTGGGTAGAGTCGGGATTCTGCATGACAGGCGCAAGCCAGCTCAGTGGAAAGTACAGGACTGTAATTACCAATGATTATAAAGTCAAAAATACTGCAGATCCAGGAAAATCCCTCCATAAACAAGCTGTAGACAGGAAGGAGAGGTATCCAGCCAGGAGTTCCAAATGGCCATGTGAATACTGGATAGGCCAATCTGAGCGGCAGCAGCAACTAACTTCACATTTTAAACCCCACGTGCCTGATTCTTGCAGCACTCCCCTTCCCTGGGATAACCCAACCTTTCAGTCTCCAGTTTACAGGGGCTGCCCAACATGCCCTTCAAGGAAAATAGCTAAACCTGCTTATATTAAACGAACGAAGGCTTTTTACTATAGTAACAGCGGGCAAGCCTTTTCCATACTGGCTGTAAAATGTCTGTTTTCCGCAAAAGTTTTGCAATGCACATTTATAGCACATCTCAATATTCAGTATTCAGCCAGCGTGTGAGAGCCAGTTTCTGAGCAAATCAGGATGTATTGTTCCTGATAAAATAGGCGCTGTTAACAAATTCAGTACACATCAATTCCTCTGTACAATGAGAAAATAGTTGTAGAGTTGAAATTAATGTTGCTCCAGACTCTGCTACAAGCCCTGGTTCTCTAGGTAAAACTGGAGGAGACTTGACTAACCACGTACTGTAATTTACAAACTTCTGCTTAGGTTTTAAGCATATTGATTCCAGGCAACGTTATGGTTCAAACACAGCACTCATTTTCTTGCTGGAGAATGTCTGCCCTTTTGGATTAAAGCAGGGGTGGAAAACTTATGGTCCCTCCAAACACTGCTGGACTGCAACTCCCATCATCCCTGTCTATTGGCCATCCTGGCTGGGGCTGATGGGAGGTGGAATCCTTGATGGCTGCAGGTTCCCCATCCCTGGATCAAAGGCAAAGAATTGAAAGTCACATTGCAGAGAGCAAAGTTGTGCAAAGGTGATTCCAACTTCAGCTCCTTTTCATCCAAAAAGATGGCCACAACCAGAATCTGCACCTCACATGAGGTTGAGTTCCAGATTAGAGCTTAGTTTCTCGGGTTTGTTTCAGTGAAGCCAGCACCACTGCAAAGAGAATCTCCCACAAAAGCATTATGCTGTATTCTTAATGGAAAGAGAAGGTACTTGCACTTTGGAAGCAAGTGTCTCTTCTGTTGCCCAGCACCCACCCACAGATGATGGATGCCCAAAGAAGGCAATGAAGCACTGCCTTTGGACTGATCTCGTTGGAGGCGCCTCGCTGTCCCAAGCCAAAGAAGATCTGTACGGCTGCCAATGTAAACAAGCGAGGAAGAGGGATATTTAATGTAACTGAACAGATTTACATCTCCTTGTCACATTGATTATCTGAATCCCTCTCTTCCGCCAGGCTCCTGAGCAGCTGCCCCGGCGAAGAGAACAAATACAAAACCACAAAACCCTCTCATGCTGGAAAACTGCAGCTGCCAGCTTTAATGGACCTGAGAACACCACACAGAGCTCTTCCAGAGGAGCATGCCTTCATGAAAGGTACTGCTGAATCCAAAACCAGGAGAATGGCTCTGAATGCCACAACGCAAAGGGTTAGAACACGAGAAGAAACTCTTACCAGGAAAGTGTGATGCCCCCATCTGATTCTTCACTCCGCTTGCACTTTTATCCAGTGAACCACTTTTATAGCCTTTGTCTTTCCTACATAATGTGCCCAAGACTACTGGAACATTTTTGACAGTACAGCATGTCAACAACAGTTCAAAGTTACAGGGGTAACACCAGTGTAGATGGCCTTCCTGTGGGTTTCATCCACCCATGGGTTACAGAGCTGTCCTTGGTGCTGTACTGTTAACATGACAACTCTAGAAACAGCGATCAGGATCAATAACCAGCACAAAAATTTTAATCTAAATTGTAAACTAATCTAATCTACTTTAAGGCCTTGTGCCAGCCACACTTATCTGGGCATCTAGGAACATCATCAACGAATGCCCTAGTTGTACTGTAGAATTGCAAGGGTAATTTTACATAATTGTTTCTGACAGAGAAAAGTTCACATGTGCAATGATGCTTTTTTGCCAAATGTCCACCAGTTGGTGTGCTATTGAACAGCATCCTATAAACCAATTTTTATTACAGTATTTTCCACAGCACAATTAAATAGGGATCTAACAACATAGGTTCATAGGAAGCTGTCTCATACTGAGTCAAAGCAATGAGTCTACACTGACTGGAAGCATCTCTCCAGCATTTCAGAGAATGTTTCCCAGTCCTCCCAATATGGGAGCCAAACCTGGAAAGTGCTGGAAATGAGACCCCTGGAAATGAGAAGGGGTCAATTTCCTCCATGAGCGTAAATCATCCCATGGATGAGTTCATTGCAGGTGCAAGTTCAGCAAACCCAGTTGCTATGGTGATGGCCTAGTGCCCTCACTATATCTGTGGTTAATGCATGTTAGCTCAGTGCTGTCAGTCTGGTTAATCTGACTGTTAGTCATTGTTACTTGTCCAGCATTACATATTGAATAGCTGAACTTACAGTGGTACCTTGGTTTACAACCATAATCCGTTCCGGAGGTCCGTTTGTAAACCAAAACAGGTTGTAACCCAAGGCGCAGTTTCGCGAATGGGGCCTCCAAAAAAAATTTGTTCGTAATCCCCCCCCCCAAAAAAAATTGGGTTGTAATCCTAAAAAAGGTTGCAAACCGGGACACACACTTCTGGGTTTGACGTGTTTGTAATCCAAAAAATATGCAAACCAAGATGTATGCAAACCAAGGTACCACTGTATTTATAGTGACGATGATACTTTGTACTTCTGTATAAATCTGTAGCTGCAAAAACCTACAAGCTGTATATATCTACTTCCAGAACTGTTTTACTGAGTCTTATCTTCTGCAACCTTTCTCTGCTTTTGCGTGGTGATTGTTACTGGGAGCAACTTCTACTGTGTGGGCATCTGACCAGGAAGCAGATACCATAAGACACACATAAGACACACTATTACTGTCTCTGTGCCTGACTAAATATATCAGACCCATTTGAAAAGTGCCATTTCCCATCTGAGAGGCATGACTGCTTGTTTACCTACTGAGTCCTTTACAAAGGCAGTTGGGCACTCTATAAATCAAAACGTCATTCTTTGTTTTTTAATATATCTTTATTTTCTTGTTGCAAAATTGCACACATATAAATAATGTAACATGACCAACAAAAAATGGGTCGAGGGGAGGGGCAGAGGAGCCAACTCGAAAGGGCGGAGGTCCCTTTTGTTCCTCCAGTACTTGAGGGGGCCATTGCCATTCAAATGGTGTGCATATCAGTGGGGGCTTACCTGCCCCCCCAATATTTTATTCAAGTTGGCCCCCCTGCTGGAGGGGAAAATGTCTTTCTTTTTTCTAACTTCTCTGACTCTTCTGTACCCTTCATGAATGGGTATTCTACCAAAAGTAACAGAAATTCTGAAAAGATTATATCTCTTTCTGTACTCTGGTTTCTCTTTAGATTGTATAATATTTTTTTCTTTCCCTCTTCCTACTGAGAAATCTTATCAAAATTGAACTGGCAACACTCCCTTGGGGAATGCCCTACCCATTTCAATTTGTCAGGCGCCCGCCCTTACTGCTTTTGGGAGACAGCTGAAAACCTCTCTAAAGTTTAATGGAATATGATTTTATTGCTGATTTTCACTGCCACTGCTGCAATAAAAATCTCTTTTATTATTTAGGGGGGCTTTTATCCGGTTTTAAATTTTTATCACTTTATTGTTTTAATATGTCCTCAGCTACCTCCAGAGTCTCTGACTGAGGGACATGAAAAAAAAGTAGTTTAATAAGGAATAGTAACTGAGAAACACGGGCATTAGACTTGATAACATTGTGATCTAAAGGCCTCCAATTGGATAAAACTTAAAATAGTAAGTTTGTTACTTCCCCAATCCTGGGTATCTTTTCCTACTTATTTTTCTTTTGATATCCATTTATTTAAGAAACAGCATATATTTCGATAACATACAACAATGAAGTATCAAAGAAAAGATACTGAATGGAAATGAAGATGAAACATACACATATACAAAATATGAATTTGTGTTGTGTTGTTCACAATCCCTGGAAATATATTAATGATATTATTGGTGTTGGGGGCTAGTAACATTAAAAAAAATGTTTTATTTATAAATATCAGGATATTGTTCTCAAGGTCTTATGTCATTGTCAGTTAAAGTTAAAAAGTTTTTAAGAATTCCAAATAGCATTTTTCACAGGAGGCATTTGAAAATTGTTATAATCATATATATATATATGGCGCTGTGGGTTAAAGCCTCAGCGCCTAGGGCTTGCCGATCGAAAGGTCGGCGGTTCAAATCCCTGCGGCGGGGTGCGCTCCCGCTGCTCGGTCCCAGCGCCTGCCAACCTAGCAGTTCGAAAGCACCTCCGGGTGCAAGTAGATAAATAGGGACCGCTTACCAGCGGGAAGGTAAACGGCGTTTCCGTGTGCGGCTCTGGCTCTGGCTCTGGCTCTGGCCAGAGCAGCGATGTCACGCTGGCCACGTGACCCGGAAGTGTCTCCGGACAGCGCTGGCCCCTGGCCTCTTAAGTGAGATGGGCGCACAACCCCAGAGTCTGTCAAGACTGGCCCGTACGGGCAGGGGTACCTTTACCTTTACATATATATATATATATATATATATATATAGACATATAATTGAAAATGAATCTTGTTTTGCTTGTCCTCTAATGCACCATAATTTTTGAGCAAAAATTTCAGCAGGAGCTGAACCAGATCTGACCATACCATAAATACTGATTCACTGTACCACACTGAATGCTACTGCCAAGCTCCTGTGAAACTGGAGGGAATTTTATTCAAACTGCAATATGCTTCTCTGTATTATCAAGCTGCAAAGCTAGGAAATGATCCACTTGTTTACATTAACAGATCCATGGGACATAGGACAAATATAAGAACCTCTAGGATTGATTATCTGAAGGTTAGTTCAAATGAACATGGTCTCCCTCAAATTCCCATAGCAAATGTTACTTGAAACACAGCTCTCTCCCCCCCCCCCCCCCGCTTACACATCCCTCAGACCTGGGGGCCGGACTATATATATATATATATATATATTGGGGGGGTGAACGTATTCCTATGCCCCACAAATAACCCAGAGATGCATTTTGAATAAAAGGACACATTCTACTCAAGTAAAAACACGCTGATTCCCGGACTGTCCGCGGGCCGGATTTAGAAGGCGATTGGGCCAGATTAGTTTGCCTACCCATGTACTAACAGACACATAAGGCTGTGGGACCAAAATAGCAACAGAAATGCAGGCTAACAGCATAACCCTAAAGATGTCTGCTCAAAAGCAAGTAACAAGGAGTTCAGTGGGGCCTACTCCTAGGTAGGTGGGTATGTGATTGAAGCCTTAAACTCGTTTTATATAGGGGGAAGTGGGGCAGATTGATACAGTACAGAAAAATTTAATCTCATATTTCATGTAACAAAAAATGAGTCAAATAATAAAATAATAAAAAATTTGGCTTGATGCATGGCATAACTAATCAATATTATAATAGCAATCAAAAGAACCAATAAAGTTAGAAGATAGTGAGAATGTAATGACTTCAGTAAAAAAAAAAAGGTGGTTTTGTATCATTCTGCCCCACCTACGGGGCACTTTGATACATTGGATGGGGCTCTTTGATACAAAGCGTAAATTGTATGAGAATGGTAATTATTTGCAAAAAATTAATGAAAAACCAATTTTTATTTTGAGATATAATAATTAGCCTTACAATTTGTTACTTAAAATCTAAATTACGTATCAAAACTAACAATGTTTCACACATATCATAGCCTTTATAGCAGGTTTTCTTTAGAAAACATCAAAACTTATATTAATCTTTCCTCAAACACCTATCCATTAAAAAAAAACTTTGCAAAAACTTAAAAAGTATAAGAACTCACATTAGTTAGTAAAAAAACAGTGATTTAAACAAAATGCTTATAAAAATAAGATAATTTCTTAACATTTAGCTTCTATTGCACATTATATCCACTTAAGTCAATAGAAAAAGTATAAAGAGATGATGTTCGAGTTGTGCCCTTTGGGAAATTTGGTTTTGGCAACGGCAAAACAACATCCTTGAAATACAACACTTGCCTTATCTTCTACAACGGGGAAGACAAACATACAAGATCCTGGTTTTTTCCTGAGATATGACACTTGATATTCAGTCATATTATATTTAGAAATGACTTTGGCCACGTAGTAAACAACAGTTTTTTTTTCTGTTTCAAATTTAATGAGTTTAGAGATTTCATGCAAACTTGTATATTGGGGCACTATTGTACACTAGTGGGGCACTTTTATATGTATCAATGTCTTAGTGTATTAAAGTGCCCCAACAGACATTTTCAAAAATACTAACAACTATTAATAAAACCACAGAACTTATTTAAAAATCACGTGTAATCCTGATTACTGAGTGGAATAACTTACCTTTAGTATTTTAAAATCTTAACTACGTAAATGACGTAAAACAGTGTTGGAACACTTTTACATTTCACGTAATTTTTTAGCTAGCCGTGCTAAAAACACACCTACCCTCGTCAAACGCCAACGGCTAACGGGTGGCACAGTCACAACTGTTGTACTCACACATGTATAGACACGTTTTAGTGATGTCACGACACAAATAACATTTCTCGATATTGAAATATTGTTGGTATATCAATGTGCCCTGTGCATCAATGTGCCCTGCCTCCCCCCTACCTGGTGAAAAGGAGCCCTACATTAATTTGTGCATTTCTCAGATTGTCATTTTTATTTCCTATACTTACTCCCAAAACAAGAGCACAGGGTGGCTAACAACATAAAACAATGCATCAAAACACCAAATAAATACTCATCAATAACAATAGCAGCAGATAATACTGTCACAACACCAGTCATTCAAGTTTTCAAATTGTGTTGTTGAACTAGATTGGGGACAACCTGATTTCACAGGTAAGGTGCCAACACCAAGAATGCCCTGTCATGTGCAACAAACCTCACCGCCACCACCAGTGGAACCACAAGCAGGGCCTCTCCTGTTGACTGCATTAACAGTCCAGCTTGGAAGGCATTTTGATTCTTGGATGAATTAACAGTTCCATGAAGAAAGATTTTCTAATGAATCCAGTTCTTATTTCCCCCTTTGACTAAAACCTTGCTGAACAATTGTATCCCCAAGGGGATACAAAATGGGTGCCAATCACTCTACATTCTGGCTTGTGTACTTCTTCAGGTCTGATGGTTCTTTGTGCTTGAAACACCGGGCTCTGGGCCAGCTCCTCACTCTGTGAGATACACTTAAAGCTCTCTGGAGAGATGTCAGCCCTCGGGAGGAATAACAGAGGCTCTGTGATACTTCAGCCTTGTCACGAGTTCAGCTTTGCCAGTATTTCTCTTGCCCTGACAGTTAACACAGCCAGCCAGGCAAGCAAGCTTGTGCTTTCCTTCCTTCCTACACATGTGGGACTGGATAAGGATGAAACAAGCGTGAACAATAAAATTTTGTCACAAGATCCACATCAAATGGAAAAAACCCTAAAATAACTGGATTCAAATGCCTTTTTGGCACAGCCCACATATTGTGACTGTGCTTTCTGGATGTTACTCATGTGGATCACTTCACATTCAAATCCACAATGTAAGACATGGGGTCTCTGCATGGATTCCCCTTGCCTTGGCAACCCATTGGATGGATATGCTAATTAGCAAACGAATGCCAGTTTACTAGCTTGTCTTTCCCCTCCTGCTCTGTTCAAAAAGCTGCCCATCTTTTATTGGCTTGAACACAGCAGGGACATTCTTTTCCTTAAAGTTATTTGTGGGGGGTTTTAATAGAAAAATTAATCAACTGTTTAAAAGTTTAAAAAACTCCAACAGGTCCTTCCAATCTCAGTCAAACAGAGCTCAACTTAGGAATCGCCCCACACTTCTGCTTATCCTAGAAAACAGAGGCCCAAGTGGTTTTCTGTTTGTCCCCCGCTTTCTAGGCATGGGTCTGAGAGGTTGTGCCTTTGTGCTGCTTCTTCCCCCTAGAAAACCAGCTCTTTGGTGCTAAACTGGAACAAACAGCAATCTGCAGAAAACCCAATTGCCCATTGTTCTGATTCAGCGCCAAAGCACGGGTTTTCCTGGGGGGAAGTGGAGGGTCGAACAGAGGTGGGGATAAGCCCATAGTCACCATCTGCTACAAATGGGGTGAGGAGAAAGATAACAGTTCCTTCCTCCCGAGTCTGACCTTTGGTTAATCCTAAAATGCAGTAAGAAACTGAGGACCTAATTTTACACAGCCTAATTTCATGTGGGGAAAATGGTTGGGGAAATCTGACAAAGTAAGGAGCAATAGAAAGTGAAGAAGTGAAAAAACCCCTGTCAGAAATGAGCCTGGATCTCTAGCAAGGGAGAGATCTCTCTCAGTTCCTCAGCAGGCTGCTAGGCAGACAGGCAGGCGGGCATGGGAGAGAAAAGGAGATGGCAGGAAGTGAGTGGCGAAGGTGGGTGGCTGCCCACTTTTAGCTTTGGCTCCTCCTACCACTGGGTTCAGGTCCACCCAGCGCTGATGTGTGGCCCCTGACAAATTGCTGAAAGGGAGTGTGGCCCTTGCAGAGAAAAGTTCTGCACCCTGTCCTAAGAGAAAGCTATAGGTATAAAAAAAAACCCACATTGAGTGCCCCTATACTTTCTGTTTTGTGGAGTAAAAGCAGCTGGGGGGGGGGGCAGGGTGGGAGGTTCGATTGAAATATTGTGTGAAGGGAAAGAGTTAAGAAGCCCTTCTCATGCACTGGTGTTCCACTTCAGGCTACAGCCTCTATTCCTCTGGTGGTGGTAGGGAGGGGGGCAGCAGCGAGAAGAGTTGAAATAAAAATAAAAATAATAAAAATACATTTAAAAAAAGAAATACCATGGGTCATGGAGCTTGGAGCAAACATTTGCAAACTGTCTAAGTTGCAGTACTTACAGTAATATAATTTGGATTTTTTATCTGCCAGCAAGGGATTGCTAGTATAGAAAACCCCTGTGATCATAAACATTGTTTCTACTATGCTGTGTGTTTGACATTGCACAGATGTGTGTTTCTTAACAGTAAAGAGCCAACACTCCCAGCCTTTCCCTCTTCTTTTCCTACTGCTGCTCAGTGAGAGCAGACTGTAAATGTGGGCACTAAGAGGAGAGAGAGAGAGAGAGAGAGAGAGAGAGAGAGAGAGAACTGTCAAAGGGTGCCACTAGTGTGTCGTGGAAGAATATGCCATTTAGGTACCCAGTTTCTTGGTCTGAAGGTTGCAGAAAACTTATCTTTACACAGTCAGTATTTATACAGAACTTACCCATGTAAATGTATTCTGGAGAGGTCTTGTCAGTCGCTAAATCTCTTAATACGTTTCCAAACCGCAGCCATAGCCCAAACGCGACGACAGCTGAGCCTGCCAACTGGGAAAGCAAAACGAAATTCAAAAGGTTAATAGCTAAAGGAAGGGTTGGTGAGCACAGAAAATCTGCAAACAACTGCTTATTTCTCCTTGGAAACTCCCAGAGCAGATGATTCCAAATTCACATGCTAGACTACAGTATAAAGATTGCTATTGGCATTTACACACATTTGTCTCTGTCCAAAACTATTAACATTCCTGTGCTAACAAGGATGAATACAGACATTTTGATGTATAACCTCATAAATGCTCTCAGGTTTGTTTGCTTTTTTTCATTTAGAATCTAAACTTTTCTCATTAACTGAACTCAGGGGAAACTAGTTGTGTGTGTGTTATGGCAGAAGCTGGCTGTGCACGATACTGATTGGTTAAAAACTGGTGACATCCCTAGCCCACTCCCTCCTTATTCCTAACGCAGCATTCAAACATGTAAAAATGATTCAATGATTTGTTTTTGTTTTTGTTAAAAAGCAACACAGGGGAAAGTACATTTAATTCAATAAATGTATCCACAGTGCTTTAAAAATAAATAAAATGAACAACCCAGCTGAAGCATGGCACAGGAAGGGCAAGGCAGAAAAATAAATCAGTGTTGTTGGCCAGTATGCCTGTTAAATTTGCCACCTTAGAAGCAGGAATCCAGACATGAGATGTCAAATAAAGAATTGTGGTAAGTTCTGATTTGCATGCATATATCTTTGTACACATCCCTAGGCTACACATAGAAAATAATCTGACAGTTCCTTTACATGCGCTCATATTTTGACATCCATTTAGTGAGGAGTTGCATTTTCTCTGGCCATGGAACATGAGATGATTGTCTCTCTGCATGATGCTTGCATACGTTGCTTTATAAATACAGTATCCCATTCATGTTGCTTTCAAGAAAAGCTCTTTTTCCTTGGGCAAGGAACCAAAAGCTAAGTCACCTCATCTTGAACTAAGTGATGTTACCAAACACTTAACTGCTCTAGTTCATCACTAGAATGGCAGACCCACAAACACATTACCTAAAAGGCAGGTACTAACCCTAGAATATAATTTATTTCAGGCCAGAATAATTCAGGATGGTTTCCCTAACTATGGAGGCGATGGCTTCCCTTCAATCCAGAGTTTTGGTGTCAGCTGGCCAGTCAGTTGTCAATCGCTCCTTTAAGAGGGAGAAAATGTCTACTGAAACATACAGTGTGGAGGGAAGGCAATCTCTTTGCTAGGGAAGTTCAAGTCCTCAAACAATCACAAAGTCGAGAGGGAGAGAGAAAGAAAGAAAGAAAGAAAGAAAGAAAGAAAGAGTATGCCTCCTCCAACGAAGCTGAAGGGATAGGAGGCCAGGGTGCAGGCTGAGGAAGCAACCCTGTTTTCCTTCATGGAAGAGAGAAAGAGACAATAGCCAGCACTTTTGCAAGGCCACACAACACAGAGCTTTGTGTTGCTGTGCGATTTGCAGCTGCAGCTGAGGGACACCCGCCTCACAACTCTGTACTCATTTGCACTGTAGTAGAGTTGAACCTCATTCGTGGTGGGTGAGGGAAGGGTGAAAATGGAACAACTGCAAGAGAGTGACATTGAATACCACCCATCTGGTTTGTTCCGAATGCCACCCAGAATATCCTGGTTGCAAACCTGAATTCTCTCAAAACACTACTATTTGTAACACTCCACTAATATTATTTCTAACAATGTGCCAGTGTTTGTCACACTGCACTAAGGTCCTTTCAAACTCTACACTGAGACACTGCTCTACTGTAGTGTAAAAGAGACAGTGACATCTCAAAGGTGCAAGTTATGCTATCTTTCAGGGAACCCTTGCCACGGAAAGCTGCAGACGAGATCTTGTCAATATGCTGCTTACAAGCTCTGCCTTTGCCAAACTGCTGAAAAGGTCCTCAGACTTCACAGGGAGAATGAGTGGCTTATTCAGAGTGTGAGCTGCCTTTCACTTAACTACTCCTCCAACAAAGGCCCGCACAGGAGCCTAGCAAGGCAAACACAAGCAGTCCCTTTAAGTGGGACTGGCTGTCAAAACCCATCACTGAGATGCAGCTCCATCAGTCACAACGGATCCCTTCTCCCGCTTTCAGCAAGGCCCTTTCCTTCCAAGAACGCTCAGGCAGAAGGGGACTCTTTGCTAAAAGATTCAGGTCAATACAATCAAACTGAGACCATCCAAAAATAGTTAGAAAGCTGAAAAGGCATCTTCATTTCCCAGGCATTCATACATTCCAATTGTCCCTAGTTACCATGGGCAGTAGGTACTACTTTCTAGGACCTGTCTGTCCTTGGTAAAAACACTATTTTCATTGTGGTACTAGTTTGTCTTTTTGTGAGATGCTGGGAACACTTTTAAACTGCTTGCCCACATGTTTGCTAAAATTCTTAAGGATGCACTGCATCCCTTCGAATCCTCTCCTTACTGAACAACCTAAACAGTTAGTAAATATTGCTGAACATGTTGCAGATATTAAACACACACATACCCCAACAGTCTGATCTGAAGTAAAGCTGAAAATTTGGTTAAACACAAGTGAAACCCGTAGCAAAATTTTATAGTGTGGAATGCTGTGGTCCAGGATTCCAGTCACTCGATTCCATTCTCCCTGCCCTCATTTTCTTCTCTGCTCCCACACACTCAGTGTGCTGCAGCCATTGAGCAGTCCACATTGGTCTGGTCCCCCTACCCTTAATCTCCCCTCTAAATATTTGTTCTACTTGGTAAACTTGGAGTTCCCCCAGGTCTGCTCCTACCTCCCTCTTGTCTGTGGGTGGTGCCATTTTGAGCAATGGAACTTCCAGACTGAAGACCAGAAATAGAGGGAATGAGTCTGAAGCTCAAAAAAGGAAAAAGAAGAAAAAAAGAAAACAGTTGTGGTCAGTTTATGAACACATCCTGTTTCAGCAGCAGCAGCAGCAATCGCAGAGTAAATGAGTCAGAAAAGAGTTTGTTTGTGTTTGTGTTTGTGTGCTCCCCTCGCCCGCCTTTTAGGCAGTGGTCCTCAGTGTAAGAATCATCCTTATATGCACAAATAAGCATCTGCTGTATCTGTGAAAAACTGGAAGGTACTGTATGTGAATGGGTGGAGCAAATTTCAGTTACAGGAAATGCAGCCACCTAGTCTGAGGAAGATGGAGAAAGCTCTTGCTCCTTCTCAGAAACCACACAGAAAGGTAAAACAGAGGACTGGAAAGGAGGTTAACCGAAGCTTATTGGTGTTTTGTAAAATTTGCATTTATTTGCAAATATACAGGCTGAGCATAAGTAGAGGCACAGCTGAAACATCAGACTATCAAAAACTATTGCTCCATGTCATATTACGAGAGACCAACAGACAGTATATCAAACTGCTATTCACTTTCAAAGCGCAAGGCCAGCTCTCCGTTGCTGGCAGATGGGCAGGTAGCTATTTATTTGCATTTATTAAAAGCATGTCTACACTAACTTTCATTTATAAGAAATACCAAGGCAGCGTACTGAACACCCGCCGCAATGAAATGAAAGTTTTTTTTTAAGGGGGGGGGGAGATGTGAGGCCACACAGTGCTGCTGACACAGCAGGTACACACTCTTGCAATACTTGCATTCAGTACAGCCCCTTCACACACCAGATAAACATGCAGAGAGTAGAGAGCTAGGCAAGGGCCATAATGGCTCCAAAAGAATTGGTCCAAAAGTATGGCAACAACAGAAGTGGCTCTGTGCCTCAACTGTCTATTAGAAAGACAAAAGGCAAGAGACAAAAAGTAAAAGACAAAAAGCAGGCTGGACAGCTGAGAGGCAGAGCCGTGTCTGATTTCTGCTAGGATCCAAAGCTGTGGCTATGGGAGAAGCAAGACCTGTTGGGGTGTTAATGCTGCGAGCCCCTACATCTTATTGTATATATGCGTAAATAAACTGTATATCATAAAGACGCCACAGTCTCCACCATCCCTCATTCCAAGGAAACCAAACCTTGGGTAAGCACCTGGAACCCCTGGAATCTCACACCGTTCAGAGATTGGGATGGTGTGCAACAGTATACACTGACTGGCTGTGGCTCCTAGGCTTTTAGAAAGGGGATTTCCCCCTGTCCTACTGGCAAATGTTGTAAACCAAACCCAGAACCTTTCACATGTAAAGCAGATGCTGCTATTATTATTATTATTATTATTATTATTATTATTATTATTATTATTTATATGCCGCCCTATACCCCGGGGTCTCAGGGTGGTTCACGGAATAAAATCAAGATGAAAAACCACAAAATACCTAATAAAAACAACAACAACTGCCCCCCCATTTTTTTAAAAGGGCATAGGATGTAAATTGGATCAACCAAAGGGCTGGTTAAAAAGGAATGTTTTTGCCTGGCACCTAAAGGTGTATAATGAAGGCACCAGGCGAACTTCCCTGGGGAGAGCATTCCACAGATGGGGAGCCACTGCAGAGAACGCCCGTTCTCATGCTGCCACCCCCTGGACCTCTCGAACCCCTCTTACCACTGACCCATGGCCCTTTGCTAAATGACCACATTGTACTGCTTCTTTCCCCACTCCATATGTATGGGATAAATATTCAGGAGAGATCTGGAACATTTACTTTTAACAGTGCAGCAGTACTTCTTTTACCTTTGCCGGTAACCTAATTTGCCACACCCACTATTGCATCTTTGCCATGGGTAGATTTCCCATTCTGAGGAGTATATACAAAACCATTAGCAGAAGTAAGGGGGTTGCCATAAAATACGATGCAGCACTCTGCATAGGATAAGCCTTAGTAGTGCCTGCCTCAATACTTCCTGGCTTTTTTTGAACAATAATCTACCCAAGCTAACAAACAATGTGGTTCCAGGAAGTGACTTGCTTAAAGCAGACAGAAATTGCCAATGGCAAAGAAATCCCTTTACATCATCACAGACCCAAATGGAAATAAACACCCCCCTTGGCAGTTTCACCTAACAGCACACTCCCAGAGAGACTGGGTTTTTGGCAGGGAGCCAGGCTGTGCTGCCAAGAGCAATTTCAAGGACCCTGCTGGGCGGTTCTGCAGCTCTGCAAAGCAGAGACCTGTGTGTGCAGCAGGCATGAGAGGGGGGCAGCTGGGAGCAGTCAAGCCCTAAAGACTAAGTTGTTAAGAAGGAAGCGGTGCCTTACGATGGTGGAAAAGAGGAGCTCTCTTTGTGCTTCCAGTAGATGATACGAGAGGGAGAAGTTGATCCCATGCCCTTCAGCTACAATGGAGGAATGCAGGGGCACTTTAGGCAGAGAAACAAACTGCCCCTCTATCCTAATAGAATCTTTCTCGGTGTAAACTCATCCTAGCCAAAACTAACAACTAGTAGTTAGGATGGATGGCGGCTAACAGATTGAGGTTGAATCCTGATAAGACAGAAGTACTGTTTTGGGGGGACAGGGCAGCTGTTTATCAGCTCCATCTGGTACGCAGGCTGAGACCCTCCCTGCCTGCAGACTGTCTCGCCAGAGTGGTGCATGCTCTGGTTATCTCCCGCTTGGACTACTGCAATGCGTTCTATGTGGGGGCTACCTTTGAAGGTGACCCGGAAACTACAACTAATCCAGAATGCGGCAGCTAAACTGGTGACTGGGAGTGGCTGCTGAGACCACATAGCACCTTGAAAGACCTACACTGACTCCCAGTACGTTTCTGAGCACAATTCAAAGTGTTGGTGCTGACCTTTAAAGCCCTAAACAGCCTCGGTCCAGTATACCTGAAGGAGCGTCTCCACCTCCATCGTTCTGCCCGGACACTGAGGTCCAGTGCCAAGGGCCTTCTAGCGGTTGCCTTACTGCGAGAAGCCAAGTTACAGGGGACCAGGCACAGGGCCTTCTCGGTAGTGGCACCCGCCCTGTGGAACGCCCTCCCACCAGATGTCAAAGAGAAAAATAACTACCAAACTTTTAGAAGACACCTGAAGGCAGCCCTGTTTAGGGAAGCTCTTAATGTTTAATAGGTTATTGTATTTTAGTGTTTTGTTGGAAGCTGCCCAGAATGGCTGGGGAAACCCAGCAAGTTGGGTGGGGTATAAATAATAAATTATTATTATTATTATTATTATTATTATTATTATTATTGAGAAAGAAAAATATGCCAGGGCATACACAGCGATAGGCATATTTACAAAATATTACTTTGTGTTTAACAGTCAGTTGATTATTTCACTTCAGGACTGTCTCAGGTGTGAGGAAAAGACACATTTGATCAATCAGTCAAATTAGGTCAATTCATAATTTAGATCAAGGTGAGTGGATACAGACCCCACAGCATTTTGTAATGATAATAACATCTAGCATTTATATAGAGCTTTAGAGCGCTTCACACGCACCAGGAATCTTTACAACAGCCCTGTAATTTGGCACAGAAATATTGCTATGCTCATAATTGCCGATGGGCAGTCGAGGCTGAGAGAGACGGCTACTGAATGAGTTCATGGCTGAACTGAACTTCAGGTGGAGAGGGCATGGCAGTTATCGCCATGGTAGGAGGAAGAAATAGCAGGTATCAGATACCCTCCACTGGTTTTTGTGGCAGGCATAGGCTAGTCACACAGCAGTTACTTCAACTGCAGACTTGTTGTACAGCCTTCACACTGGAGGTTTCTCCAGTGTCTGGTACATTTGTGTAGCCAGCAGGGAGACCAGTCTATATGGGAGGCATGCAGAACCTCCAGCTGGCAGGTGCAATTTGGCTCTGCGGGAATCCTAATTCGGCCTGCAAGGTCATTTCCCTCAAGCTGCAGCACCCGCTCGCCCAACACAAAGGATTAATTTTTTTAAAAGCAGCGTCAGTGGTGAAACCTACGGCTCTGATTTGGCCAAGCTACTGCAGTATCGTGGAAGATCAACAAACATTTCAGCTGATCAAGGTGATCATGTCAGGAAACAAACAAACAAAAAAACAAACAAAAAAACCCAGAAGCTCTCCGACAAAAACATCAACATCTTCACATGGCCAAATCACTCCTACCTCTGATAAAATACCCACAAATCCTCGGATGCAATGCGCCTCAGACACTTCATTACATGTGTTCCACTGTGCCACACAATAGGAATGAATAAATAAATAAATAAATAAAGCAACCTGCTATTGACAAAACAACCCAAAGATCTGATTCAGAATAGCTTCCCTTGAAGTTAGATGCCCACATGGCTTCCTGTTTGGCAAAAACTACTCAATTAAAGCAATACCTGAAGTAAACCAGTTTCCTTCACCATTTACTTTACTCATCTTTCTTTTTTAAAAAAGGGGAAAAGGAAAGATCAGATCTCACCAGGCTTCCAACCTGAAAGCTCACCCTTCTGCATTCTCTCTTGCTGTTTACTGTGCAGCCAGGGAGCAAAGAGCCATCAATGTAGCAAGCTGGAGCTACTTAAAACCTCCATCTCTGTGGAGTTTGACTCCTGTTGCACCTCTGCTGCTGTCTGCTGTTCAAATGAATGGCTGGGGCACACTAAGCAGGTGCAGGTGGAATAGCCAATGAAACTGGACAGGAACAGGAGGGACTAATTTTCATGCACTGACTCTGAGGGGCAGGCAGAGGGCAGGGCCACCCTGGGAGAGAAGAAAGGGGGAGCAGAGCCCCATAAGATGCACAATTCAGACCCCTCCTGTTGTTGCATAGAGGGCTTTTAAGGTTACCATGCAAAACTCCACAGAAACAACAATGTGCATGCAAGCTCTGAGACACTGCAGAAAAGGGGAGAATGCTCCAATGATGAATGTGAAAATAGTAACTTTTAAATTGTACAAATCAAAGCTGTATAGTTCTTTGATCATAATGATAAAAGAGTAAATTTAAGCCTGTAAGCATTTAAGCGTACTGTCAGGCATAAAAATGCTGCATCACGGTACTCAGGATATTGGCACCAAGAGATTCAGTGAACAGTCTGACTAACTAACTTCCTGTAACCTGCTTCAAGTAACAAGCTACTCAGAAGCAGCTGCTTTTTTCATGGTACGTTACTTAAAAGTGCTGCAGCTACTACAAAGAGTCGCTCTGCATAGATATGTGTAAAACCACCTTTGCCTGCATGTACAAGTCCAAAGCTAAAGTTGGTTTTACACAACCTTTTCAGTGATGGCAGTAACAAACCTCAGCAGTGAGGCGCATTGTAGCATTTAGGCAATCAGTTCATTTCCCCCAGGAAAAGTTATTTTGTTATCTGGTTTTCAGTTCACATATTACAAGGGATGGGAACGACAAAAGGGTTTTAGAGGCTTAGTAGCCACTTGTGGATCTTATTCTGTCATGGGCAGGAAAGGAAGCAGACCCCAGAAGGAGTGAATCCTCTGCTCACCAGCTAGTGAGTGGAGGATTCGATCCTGTGGGGTGCAGGGTGTTCCTTAGCCTGTGAAGCAGCACCTCCATAGGACTGAACACTTCGGCTTTCCGTAGGGGTGGGGGAGGAGACACACAGTCTCCTTTCCCATCCAGATGTTCAGTTAGGGTTTAGCCCTGCCTGCAAATTGATTTGAGGTTAGATCTGGAGTGGGTGATCCCCAGGTGTGTGTGTGTGTGTGTGTGAGAGAGAGAGAGAGAGAGAGGGAGAGGGAGAGAGAGAGAGAGGAGTTGTTGTAGCATTCCCCCCAAAACATCGCTTGTAGTGCTTTCTTTTTAACCTCTCTCCCCAGTGAGATTTCTAAACCCTCTTGTCTCCCAGCCTTCTCAGTAACACACACACACACACACAGCTGCAGTTGAGCAATCACTAAGAGCCCCACAGTTCCTGGTGACACAGTCTCCTCCACACAGAAGAGATGGACCGAGTCATTGTTCAAGGGATGTGATGCTCTGCTTTATTGTGATGCAACAAATGCAGCTTGCTGGCTGCAGAGTTTGTGAAGCAGGCTGAGTCCAAGGCACGGCGAGGACATCATCTCGTCTCTTTCACCACCCACTCATAATGAGCCTAAAAAGTGACCAGACCCACGGCTTCCTGCAGAGACAGGCTGCCTTTTCCAAACCCTCATGCAGGCGGGCAATGATCTTCTGGGCATGCACTCAATGCAGGAGTAAACAGTGGAAACTCAGTGCAAACAATTTACTTTACGAGACACTCGGTACATGCTGTCTAGTAGAGGAGGCTTCATTGTCCTCCCACTCACCTACATTCCATTATGCGGACACTCCCTTGCACTGAAAACTATTCTTACCCAACCCCCACTTTCCCAAGGGCAGAAGGACAAGAACACAGCAAGCTAGGAACACAGCAAGCTGCCTTATACCGAGGGCTCATCCACACTCCCACTTGTCCTGTCCCCCAGGAAAACCTACTCTTTACTGCTGAATTGGAGCAAACGTCAATCGACTTTTCTGTGGATTGATGTTTGCTCTGATTCCATGATACAGAGCGGTAGGGCAAAGAGAAAACTGCTCAGGCTCATGCCTAGAAAGCAGGGGACAAGCAGGAAAACTCTCAGACCTGTGCTCTCTAGGGGCAGGCCTAATGAAGTGTGGATGAGTCCTGAGACAAGCCAATGGTCCACTTAGCTCCGTATTGTCTCCATCGACTGGCAGTGATTTCTCCAGGGGTTTAGGTGGGGTTCTCTCCCAGTCCCACCTGGAGATGCTGGGGATTAAACCTGGGATATCTTGCATGTGTGATAGGAATTTTGAGGTCTTAGTTATATGTTAAATGTTCATAAGTGTACCAAGGCAGATGCTCTACCACTGAGCTATGGCCCTTCCCCAAAGAGGATTTCCATTTCCCCTGGATGTGTGTGTGTGTGTGTGTCCCAAGGACTTAGGGATTGTCCACACTTCCACTTCTCCTACCTGCTATCCCCTGGGGAAATTGGCTGTTCACTGCTGAATTGGAACAAATGTCAATTGTTTTCTTCTTTGTCTTTGTCTTCTTCTTCTGTGGATTCAGCAGTAAACAGTGGGTTTTCTTGGGGAAAGCAATGTGGCAAATGGAAAACCACTCAACCCCCCACTGCTTTTAGGCATGGGGTGCACAGAAGTGTGAACAAAGCCGTAAGTGTCTTTGTAATATTTTTTTCACAACACTACTTTGACCCTTAAGAGTTTGAGTGATGGTCTATTTGACCCTTGGCAGATCCCCATTACAATGGCACATCAGATTTCTATTTAATTATTGCATTTATATCCCAGCTTTTTCTCCAAGGAGCTGGTTCCCACCCCCTCCTCATTTAATCCCCACAGCAACCTTGTGAGGCAGGTTTGGCTGAGAGGCTGCTTCATGTCCAAGTGAGGATTTGTACCCTACCCTATGTTTGGGCTAAAACATATTTAAAATCTTGAACTATAATACACATCCAGTGTCCATAGTCAAAAAACATGGAGGCATCAGCGCTGAGGTCCATGCTGGTCCCCTGAAGGTTTTGCACAGATAGCTTGTTGCAGAGATGGCAATGTGTGTGTGTGGGGGGGGCATTTCCGGGGCGCTCTCTATGCTGCCAAATTTATTGCTGGAATACTGAACTGAGTCCACAGAGAAGGTGTCATGTGGGCTCTGAGAGTTCAGCATTGCAATCCCTCACATAGCAACCTTGGAACAGAAGGAAGCAAATGTGGAGCTTAAGTTAAGACAGATCTACATATTGGTTTGAGCAGCTGACCTGCACTTTAGGATTTCATAGGCCACCCATAGGTAAAGGTAAAGGTACCCCTGCCCGTACGGGCCAGTCTTGACAGACTCTGGGGTTGTGCGCCCATCTCACTTAAGAGGCCAGGGGCCAGTGCTGTCCGGAGACACTTCCGGGTCACGTGGCCAGCGTGACATTGCTGCTCTGGCGAGCCAGAGTCGCACACGGAAACGCCGTTTACCTTCCCGCTGGTAAGCGGTCCCTATTTATCTACTTGCACCCGGAGGTGCTTTCGAACTGCTAGGTTGGCAGGCGCTGGGACCGAGCAGCGGGAGCGCACCCCGCCGCAGGGATTCGAACCGCCGACCTTTCGATCGGCAAGCCCTAGGCGCTGAGGCTTTAACCCACAGTGCCACCTGCGTCCCTAGGCCACCCATAGGCTTTTGTATATTCAAATTCCAAACAGGAAAGCACATGTACTCAGAATAGGGCAGCTGCAGAGCGAGTCACTGCTTTGAATAACATCCAATGGTATTCAAAAGCAAGTTGCTTTCGTAACCAGACTCAGGGCTGCATTAAAGTTTCATTTAAGCAACAAAATAAAATGGAAAGCCATTGGGAAGAATTTGCAATGGGCTTGATGGGCCATTAGAATGGAATCTAGGCACAGCAATCTCTTGGGAGAAATTCAACTTGTCTCCTCATTCCACCATACAAATGGAAGAATCAGCTAAACTGTAGGTGCAGCTACAAAACCATTTATTTTTGTGCTGACTTCCTGACATATGTTACTTACATTTCTGACAGGGATCATCCACAGTTTTGTTTGACCCATGATTTCTAGGCATAGGTCTGAGAGGTTTTTTCTTTTGTCCCACTACTTTCCCTGGGAAAGACCACAATTTATTGCTGAATTGGAACAAACATCCATCAAATTTTCATCAATTGCTCTGCAGCTCCTTCTGGCCTCCTCTCAAAATTGCACCGGGGGCCATGGCCTCCACGCCCCCTCCCACGCTATGTCTCTGTGTTAACCTAGCTATACAAGTCACAGTCATATGCACATGTGTATTAGAAAGGCCATATCCTCTCAAAGGTCACCCCACTGCCTTAGTTTCTAGGCCCTCTGATGCAATCTATAACAGGACAGCCAATGTGTGGCCTTCCAGCAGAAGCAGATGTAAGGTAGTGTGAGTAGTGCGGACACACCGGGTATGCAGCCAAGGAAGGTGCATTTCAAAGCCTTGTGTGAGGGCTCTGACAGGGTCCTAGAATCCTTCTTCCCAAAACTAGACAAGTGGCCTTGGGAAGGAGGTAGGAGGGCTCTAGGACCCTGCCAGAGCCTCATGCCTTCTTCCCAAACCCCAGATTAAGCCGGTGCCATGAGGGCTGGGGGGAGGGTGTCAAATGGCCTCACAAAAGGGCGGCATATTACCAATGTCCGCCCCTTCCTCTAGATGTTGCTGGACTGCAGCTCCCATAATCTCTGACCACTGGCTATGCTGGCTGGGGCCGCACATTGGCTATGCTAGATCTATAATACTAGGGAGTAGATCTTTTAGTCTTTATTTAAAAACTCAAAATTATGGAACTACTGAATGAGCACACATTGCACTTTGACAGCCTTCCAAATATGAATAAAAGATTTATCGCAAGACTGCGCGTCCCACTTTCCTGAAGCCTCCAGAGAAGGAAGAAAGGGTTCATCCCATTTGCCATCTCAGAATCATTAGAACTTGGAATCAGAGAGTGCAATTAAGGAATCCTGCCATAATAATTAGTAACCTCTTCTAAGATGGCGGTTTCCCACCAGACTCTAGAAGAGCCACATTGCTCTGACCATCAAGTGCAATGCTGGTGGGAAGAGCAAGAGCAAAACAGCCTAGCTGTCTCCCACCTGGTGCCCTCCAGATCCTCTGGACTACAACAGGGTGGGGGAGGTTGCTCTACAGGACAGAAATCCAAATAGCTTTTGTGTTAGTCTATGGCACCAAAATCCTGAAGCTGAGGCTCTAGTACTTTGGCCACCTCATGAGAAGAGAAGACTCCCTGGAAAAGACCTTGATGCTGGGAAAGATTGAGGGCATAAGGAGAAGGGGACGACAGAAGACAAGATGGTTGAACAGTGTTCTCGAAGCTACTAACATGAGTTTGACCAAACTGCGGGAGGCAGTGGAAGACAGGAGTGCCTGGTGTGCTCTGGTCCATGGGGTCACGAAGAGTCGGAAACGACTAAACAACAACAACAACAACAACAACGGCACCAAAAAGCCCCCCCACCTGCTTCACCAAGGCACTTTAGATTTACTTTGGCACAGGTTATTGGCATACTTCGACAGAAGACAGGAGGCATACAGTGGTACCTCGGGTTAAGTACTTAATTCGTTCCGGAGGTCCGTTCTTAACCTGAAACTGTTCTTCACCTGAAGACCACTTTAGCTAATGGGGCCTCCTGCTGCCACCGCGCTACCTGAGCACGATTTCTGTTCTCATCCTGAAACAAAGTTCTTAACCCGAGGTACTATTTCTGGGTTAGCGGAGTCTGTAACCTGAAGCATATGTAACCTGAAGCGTATGTAACCCGAGGTACCACTGTATATGCATGGCATTTGGTATTTGACATTTGGCCTGCTCCGTGCTTTAGAAAACTTCTCCTTCTGTGATTACTTCCTATGATGCATCTGTTAAAGGCACAGAAGTTCTGCAATAAATAATCAGAGGAGGATCAACACATCTCCAAAGGCAGTAAACAGTAAAACAAAGGCAAGCCAAAGTGCTAATTAGTGGCAAAGGCTGCAGCAGGAGAAAAGGTGTAACACATCACTGGGAGCACCTGTGGCGATGATGGCGGCTGCAGCAAGTGCAAAATTTTGAGATGCAAGGCTGGAATTAGCTAGATCAATATATTTGTCAAAGCTGTGTACAAAGTCCTGCTAGCAAAAAAAGAGGGGGGAAATGAGTAGCTTGGAAAATGCCCTTTAACCTGCAACTTCTATTGATTTTTTAAGCTGCTTCCATGACGCCATTGCTGACTGCTGCATGCACCAGAAAATGTTCCTTTTATGGGATTTAGTGCCATTGTTTAAACGAGTAATGAAAGTCTCCTCGCATCACTGGAACTGCATAGCAGTGCCCGCCCTAGGTAGCAAGGAAATGGTATTAAATGCAGAGGAAACTCTTAAGAGATGAGATTTTAATCACACGAATAATAAGTTCCCAGAAGGCAAAAGCTTAGTTCGACAGCTATGGGAAATGTTTCAAACAGTGTTATTAACTGTGGTACCTCCTCCTTCTACAGCTGCACACTTGTAGAAAACATTTTCTTTAATGTTCTGGGATGAATGAATTTTAAAAATCTACACTAAGGGTGAAGACAGACATAACTTTTTTAAAATGCAATTTTCCTTTCCAGCTATTAGGGAAGAGGGAATGCTCAATGATGCTCTGCACAATGATGATTGGCTGGCAACACCAAGAAACATTCACTTAAATCTCCAGAGCAGTTTTTCACTTCAGTAATATTAAGAAAGAGAAAAAAGTAGGGGCAAGGGACTTTTCCTCATATTAGTTGACAAATGAATAAGACATCCAATCCACAGACAAGGCTGAGCCGCCATTTTGATTCCCAGGTATGCATAACTACCATTTACATTGCAAAGCCTAGAGGGCAAGGGACCCAGTGTGGGTACTTTCTATATTATTATTTATAAAATGTGTATGTTGCTCTTCATCCATAGATCTCTCAAGGTAGTTCACAGCATAAAAATACAAGATAAAAACAGAAAATACATAAAAAACAAGAACAAAACAAAATAAAACAATGCTCCCACTCACAACACATTTAACAGGATGCTAGTCAGCCCAAGGCCTGGTTGAAGAGGTGCCTAAAGGTATATAATAAATGTGCCAGGCAAACCTCCCTGGGGAGAGCATTTCACCTACGCCTTCATTCCTAAAGCTTCAGTAATATATAAAGGGATACAATACATTCTTTAGAAATTTAAGGGGCGGACCTAAGATGGTTTCTACACATAGCATATTCATTTTATTGCTTTCCTCCAACGGTCTCATAGCAGCCACAAATTCTCAGGACAGACTTCTATGTTACTTCCTCCTATATGGAAATTAATAATCATGTAAAAATGTATAAATTCTGGATGCCACTGAAGGAAAAGCAAAATTCTTCCTGAAGGAAAACCGTACTTTAATGCCCCTAGATAAATGCATATATCTATGCTAGACAGAGTTTTTTTATTTTGTAGGTAATGTTTACATGCCAATCTTCCTATTATTTCTCAATGAATAACTCTGTTAAAATGTCAAAAGCAGGTATACGGATGTCTACAAAAATGGGCGCAATGAAAGGCAACACCATGACTTCACTTGAGGAGCAGCCCTAGTCTACACATAGAGCACTACTTCAGATTGCAGGTAGGAGATCATCGCTTTGTATAGCTCTTTCATCTCAAAACCTCCCTGTTGATAGAAAATCAACAGATCAGGGAACAGAGTTCAAACCTACCCCTTGCTTTGCTTACTAGCTTTCTGCTTGCAGAGAGTGTCTTGATTTACATAGAGAAACATTCACTTGCAGGCTGAAGTGTAACTATTTTACCACCTCTTTCAGCCTCGTTCTCTGCCGCTAGTATGACAACACTAAGGCAGGGGAACATGAAAGGATGGGGGAAAGGGGCAGTTTGGCATTCATCCAAGAAATACACTTAATAAACAAAGGAACCACTGAGATAAAAGCAACCAATGATCTCTTGCTTTACACTATTGAGGAACATAGGGCAACTCACACATGCTCATCAATTGATATTTTACCCTTTGATGTGCTGATGTGGAATGTATGAATGGCTTCCATTTAAAAGTTTTGTCTTTGAGGTGGCATGGAAGCTCCGTGTGGGACAGTTGAGCTGTGACCCTGCAAGTTGTCAAGTGATTTCTGTTGAGAGTGTAAGCAAGCCTGAGGGCATGGCCCCACTATGATGTTATCTATTGAACAGTCTTTGAACTGAAAGTGATTTAGAAAAAATAAATATTACTGCACTTGTGAACAAGATCTTAGGTGAAGGCTCGTTTTGATTAAATGCAAGCTATCTGGGGATTTTCTTGCTTCTTGTCTGCTCTACCCTGTGGCAACATCTGTGGCTGTCCCAACCCCTTGCTCCACCAAGAGCCTCCTCTAGTGCTACTTGCAATTTACCTCTAGTGCTACTTGCAATTTACCTAGTCATCTTTGCTGCACTACACTTTATGGTTAAGTGTACAGTGGTATCAAATGCCTTGGTACTCAAACAACTTGGAACCCAAACACTGCAAATCCAGAAGTAAGTGTTCTGGTTTGCGAACTTTTTTCGGAAGCCGAATATGCTCCATTTTGAGTGTTACGCTTCTTATTTGAATATCACACCTCCGTTTTGGGTGTCACACTTCTGTTTTGAGTGTTACGCTGAGGTCTATCTGTTTTTGCTATTTATCTTGCGGTTTTGTTTTTGTGGCTCTTTTTTTGTTTTTGTGACTGTGTGGAACCCAGTTCAGCTGCTGATTGACTGATGGTGTGACTGCAGTACTGTACATGTACTGTACATGTTTACTGCTTTCATTTCATGGATCAATGGTCTCGTTATATAGTTAAATTCATGTTAAATTGCTCTGGAACAGATTAATGCATTTTGCATTACTTTCTATGGGAAAGTGCGCCTTGGCTTTGGAACGCTTTGGTTTTGGAACGGACTTCTGGAACCGATTATGTTTGAGAACCAAGGTACCACTGCACTGTGACTCTATTTGCCTAACTGTTGCCAAACAGTGTTAATGCTTTACTTTAGGTAAAGGTAAAGGGATCCCTGACCGTTAAGTCCAGTCTCGGACGACTCTGGGGTTGTGGCACTCATCTTGCTTTACTGGCCGAGGGCGTTTGTCCACAGACAGCTTCCGGGTCATGTGGCCAGCATGACTAAGCCACTTCTGGTGAACCAGAACTGCACACGGAAATGCTGTTTACCGTCCTGCAAGAGTGGTACCTATTTATCTACTTGCACTTTGATGTCTTTTCGAACTGCTAGGTTGGCAGGAGCAGGGACCTAGCAACAGGAGCTCACCCCATTGCGGGGATTTGAACCACCGACCTTCTGATAGGCAGTCCTAATAAGCAAGTTAATAATGCTATTTAAGCCTTGTAGGGATGCTATAGAAACACAAAGGAAGAGTGTGTAGGGGATGTTTCATCATGTTCGGTTATGAAGTGGCCAACTCTTAACTGCCATGTATCTAAAAATAAACATTTATACACTGACACCCCCCCCCCTCAAGTCATGCTGGTAAAGAGCAGGCATGTTGTGTGTGATTGAAAACAATAGCTGTTAGAGTCCCACCATTCCATGTGCATGCAGAGAGCTGTGATTTGTGTCTGAATCGTACCTACGGGACCGCCTCTCCTGGTATGCCCCACAGAGGAACTTACGATCTTCAAATAAAAACACCTTGAGGGTCCCAGGCCTCAGAGAGGTTAGGCTGGCCTCAACTAGAGCCAGGGCTTTTTCGGCTGCGGCTCCAACCTGGTGGAACGCTCTGTCACAAGAGACAAGGGCCCTGCAGGACTTGACATCTTTCCGCAGGGCCTGCAAGACAGAGCTGTTCCACCTGGCATTTGGTCAGGGCGCAGCCTGACCCCCTCCTCTGGCAATCTTTACAAAGCTTTAGTTTATGGTTGCCATCAATTTTGATTTTAATTCATTTTATAACGTTTTATAATGTCACACTGTTTTAATGTTGTTAGCCGCCCTGAGCCCGGCTTCGGCTGGGGAGGGCGGGATATAAATAAAATTTATTATTATTATTATTATTATTATTATTATTATTATTATGAATGCATAATTTAGTTTTCATAACCCCTGGCTGAGGTTGCTCTCCATCTCCACACCAGCACTGGTGTGACATTCTGTCTACAAATATCCGAGCCAATGGTTTCATCCTGCACCACTCTATCTGCACTACTATGATGTAATAAGGTCAAGGTGAGCAACTCACCTTCTGAGCGCTGGTTTGTTTCTCTCTCTCCCCCTCCTCCTGCCCATAACTAGAATTTAACTGAACCTATTAGTGCTATGGATGGCTCTGTATTTTTCTCTTTCAGTCATTTACAGTGGTACCTCGGGTTACATATGCTTCAGGTTACACACGCTTCAAGTTACAGACTCCGCTAACCCAGAAATAGTACCTCGGGTTAAGTACTTTGTTTCAGGATGAGAACAGAAATTGTGCTCCGGCGACGCGGCAGCAGCAGGAGGCCCCATTAGCTAAAGTGGTGCTTCAGGTTAAGAACAATTTCAGGTTAAGAATGGACCTCCGGAATGAATTAAGTACTTAACCTGAGGTACGACTGTATTTCCAAGCAGAGAACAGAACAGAACTCAAGAGGTTCTACATACTGAACTCAAGAGCTGTTGAGTGGGTGAGAAGCCTCCAACCACACGTTTCTTTTTTAATTTGACAGAAATGCCACTGGAAATAGTTGCATGATGGACAGGTGGGCTGAGTACTTTTAACAGAGAGTCATTTCCATTTAATATACAGTGCTCCTTAACTTCCCTAAAGAAACCTTTGGTAGACTGGAGAGACTGCAGTGGCTTGAAAGCATCTCAGGTTGAAAGTTCAGGGCCGGCCCACCCATGAGGCAAGGTGAGGTGACTACCTCAGGAAGCAGCATCCTCAGGGGCAGCAGATCTGGCCTTCAAGGAGTGTGTTGCCTGCTGTTTCTGCTATGGTGCCAGCGGCATCTGTGGCATGCTCCTTGGAGGCCAGATCTGCTTTCTCTTTGGCAGCCTCCCAAATGCCGCCTCTACAGTGGCCTCTTGGTGAATAGGAGGCACTACTGGTCTCCCCCCTCTCAGTTCCTGATGTAGATCTGTATTTGCCCCTCATTCCTGGTGTGGCTCTTCATTCCCTCCTTGCTCCTGATGTAGAGCTTCACTCACCCCATCTTCCCTGGTGAAAGGGGAGGGGTGCCATTTTGTGGTTTGCCTCAGGTGCCAAAATGTCTTGCACTGGCCCTGCAAATGCTGACTGGAAACATGAAACTGACTGATCAAACAAGGCCAGAGAAATGATAGGCCAACCACATCCTGAAACAGAAATGGCTGGATGGAGCAATTACTGACTAGGAGGCAGAAAGTGCCCCCTTTTTACCACCAGCAAGTACTGCAGGCAGGCCTCTGGAAAGTCAGATGTCAGTGCCATGTCAGTGCCATGTGTGCATGCCTTGCTGAGGGGAAGAAACAGGATGGGCCACTGAGAATTCTGCAGTTTACCACAGCATACATGCAAGCTCAAAAGCTGGAATGCTCAATCTAGAATGCTGGCAGACGCAGATTTAGGGCAACGCGACTGGTTCCACTGAAATGGGCACCAAACAGGGGGCACTGCAGGATGTCACAATTATGACTTAGTGAACTGAGCAGAACAGAAAGCAAGAGGTGAGGGGGCTGCCAAATTTTGGGCTCACACAGAGTGCTGCTGAAACACCCTAGTCTACCCCTGATGATGGCAACCTCAGCCTATCAATTTGTTTCCCAAAAATCAAGTTTCTAGGCCTGATGACTGTAAATATAATATCAAAATAATATGGACACTCCTGGTGGAACATCAGAAGCCATGAGGAGTATGCAGGACTTCCACTAACAAAGGGGCAGGGATTCAGTGCCCTTAACAGAAGCAGAATCAATTATGCAAATGCCCTTAATTTGCAGAACTAGCTGAGCAAACTGAGGACTAAAGTTGGGATTCCATTTCTCTCTAAGTTTCTTTGGAATGAGATGTCAGAATCAGCTTTGGTGACTCTTGTTCAGGATGCAATTTGCATTGCAGGCTTGAACCCCAACCACCCCATTTTCAAAGGGCAAAGAAAATATACTGGGTGAGATTCACCGGCTGAACCCCATCAGGGAAAGCCCTATGCAAGGACTTCTGCTTGTTCAATGGGATTTTCCTCCCCTTGTGTGCCCTGTGTTTCCCAAATTTAGCTGGGTCTTGGGAGAACCCCTGGAAGAACATGGGGAAGGGGGAGACGGGGGATTGTACAGTCTGGCAAACTGCAACACTTGCGCACATGGAATGTTTGTCATGGAACAACGCTGAATTCCACTTAGTGTATATATAACAGAACAGTGTATATGATATAACAGAACAGAACAGGGAAGAAAGTTTTTATAGGAGAAGAAGTTAATGTAAAAGGATCTGGGAGGGGGGAAAACTAGCAGTGTCAGAATGGGCATGGGTGAAAGTGCAAAAGGAAGTGCAAAAGGAAAAGGGAAGAAATGATAGGAGAGGCATATTTAGTTCTTCAGAAGCAACTTGTTGGGTGGAATGGACCCACAATGTTGGCTTCTCAGCAGTGGGGGCACAGATGAGTTGCTTCTGCTTTTCTTAGAACCTCTGGATAAGCAAATTCTGCCTAAAATGAGGAGGTTATGCAATGTCTAGATCCAATGGCTATACTTAGCTTGAGGAAAGCAGAATGGAGATTGCCATGGCAAAGAATTCTGCAATTCTCAAAGAAGGCTGAGATCTCAACACTAAACAATGTCACCAGCTGCTAGCTGCTTATATTAATCTCCCCCTTCATTTGTCACCATCTCCTCCCTTGGACTGTTATTTTGTGACTGGTGGGTGTCAGTCATTTTTAGCCCTCTCACATGGGCACTGGGAGTAGAATTCTTTTTTTAAAAAGATCATTTTCACTTGTCCCATGTGCTAGTCATGCTGCATTATTTGTACACCTATTTTTTCCTACCTAAATGCAGAGCACTCCATTTCCTATCCTATCAAGATTGCGCTGAATCCCACCTGACTTCTAAGGAATTGGCTAACCCACTCGGTTTGGTGTCACTAGAAAATCTGATAAGCATACCCTCCACTTGTTTGATGATTTATAATGATGCTAAACTAGGTTTGGAATGGGAAAGAGAGGATGAGAAGGGAGAAATATGCAAGATATATTGTAAGGTGACAGCCAAAGCAAGGACTTTACAGGTCATAGAACTGAGGTTTCTTTGAAGCAAATGTTTGATATGTTTGTACTATGTTGTATATGCTGCTTTGGAACTTCACATGGATGATACTTATCTCCCTACTGTGTACTGCATGGATGGGGAACCTCTGGCTTGCAGGTCTACTCAGGTCCACCACATCTCCCTATTAGCCTGCAAATTTGTTCTGGCCAAGCCATAGCCATCTGCCCAGTGGGAGGTAGATAAAATGGGCTTTGTGGTGCTTGCTATCAGCTGATTGTCACTGCTTCAATAATGATGTGCAAAGGGCTTCCCCAGTGCTGTGCAGAATTTTTTTGCCCGTGCAGTTTGGAATCAAACTGTGCAGCGAAAAGCAAGTTATATGCTGATGTTGTAACATCAGGTGATTGATAGGTGGGCAACGCTGCCCCCACCATCAAACTTCACCCATGGGTGTTTGAAATATGGATCCAAGCTACCATTCAGTTCCAGTTCCTTCCTCCTGGTGTACTGCATTGCTAGGGATGGACTGAATATCCTAATTTTTGTTTCAATGATGCACAGTCACAGGTCAATTCTACTGCATTTTATTTATTCATAAAAATATTTATATATTACTATGCAATTAAAAAATTATGGTGGTTTACAGCAATAAAACACACAAATATACAATGAAAGCCACGTGAAAAAGTTGAAAACAATATTGCGTGGGCTTTTTGGAAAGAATCCAAAAATAAAAAAGCCCACATTTAAATTGTACACATTTTGCACTTTCTCAGAAAATAGGAAAATATTTCCCAGAAAATATGAGTTTTGAACATAAAATAAGTATTTTTGTGCATACTTTTTGCACACCAAAACTGCTTCGCAAAATCCGGACAAGAGCAAAATCCAACTGGGAGTTGCATTCCAGTTCAAAAGCAAGTCTGGGAGTGTCAGTTTGGTCAGTCTGCTGTGAAAAGCAGACCTAACAAATTCCTCCTTCAAAATGAAGGAATGATGCCCTTAGAAGGACTGAACTAAACTCTGAGTCTATGTAAAGTTATAGAAGTGTATATGCACAATGGACATTCTTAAGCCATCATGGAAGTGTGCCCATAATTGAAGAGTCCCAAGCTGTTCCTTAAGAGTTATTTATTTTTTGCTTCCTTTTAGATTAGCAATCCACCTCACTGCCTGGGCACAGAGAACCACACAGCTCTGGGAAAATGTTGATAGCAAAACAATGTCAAGGATAAACAAATGTGCCCCATTGTGGCTGTTTATTTCCTTTGCTGTTTCTATGGTTTCAATGAAGAGCTATTTTCTTCTACTGGCGGGCTGATGTTGGTACTCAGATCTAAGAGATGTGTTAGATGAGATATAAACTAGAGTACCAGCAATTAAAGTGATGTTATTCTTTTGGAATTCAGGGCTAAACATCTCTGCTAATGGAAAGACTCTTGTCAGTGTGCAGCAGAGCACAAGATTCTGGTATGCTTAATACACAAATATGAGAAGCTATGGTTAACAAAATAAAGAGCAAACTTGTATTCATTACATGGCCAACAATACCCTCAGTGATAGTTTCTTTCACCATGTGACCAGAGATGCTGAAACTGAAAACTACTTCTAAGAAAGAAGATCCCAGTTCTCCAAATAATATGTTAGGCAACGGAACAAGCAAACCTTTTAAAGATTGTTGCCATCTTCAAAAGCAAATTATTGATAAATTAGCCCAGTCAGCCAAACAGCAACTTGAATGCAGATTTTAAACAAACTTCTGGCCAACCAGACATAATTAGTCCACAGGCTCTCCTTATGGTGAAAAAGACAACTCATTTCTAGCTGTATTGGTCAAAGCTAGCTGCAAGCATTGTTTGGCTTTCATCTTGCCAGGCTTCCACAACAATCCTGCCCACCAAGGGAGCATGTATGGTTGGGGTCACCAATGCAAGGGCATCTTGGGTGCAGTAGCATCTTGAAGGTATTTCCAAGTGCCCATGAAGCCTCTGAGTGTCCCCCACCCCCATTCATTGCCCCTCTTGGTGAGTGGTCACCCTTTTCTGCCTTGAAAAGAGGAGGAACTTTGTCTTTCAACTCTATGTGCTTTTCACGGCTCAGATTAAATCAACTGAATCCAAGTTTCAGCTTGGCATGGTCTTCAAGTGGTGAGAAGAGGAGCCAATCCAGGGGAAGGGAGCAAGAAGTGACAGGAGAGAGCAGTGCCCAAGGTTGGGTTGGACTACATGACCATTGGAGCCCCATCCAACTCTACAATTATATTATTCACTCGCTCAAAAATGTGTCCCTGTGCCTAAAACAGTTGGCGACCTCTCACGTATAGCCTGTCCAGTCAGTGATGGGGAAGAAGTGGGCAGGCTGCTGCTGGTGTTACACAGGGGATACATCAGAAGTATGATCGAGGAGGGCAGCAAATCTCTTAGGGTCTGCCATTTTTAATAGAGGCCTTTCCCAATGGCATGACAGATGGATGGTCATCTGTCATGGATGCGTTAGTTGAGATTCCTGTATTGCAGGGGGTTGGAGTAGATGTCCCTTGGAGCCCCTTCCAACTCTATGATTCTATGTTTTAGGGCCTTTTTAGATGACAGTCTCTGGGAATTTACCTTTCCTGCTCAGATGATGGTTCTAGCTAAAGACATTATTCAGAGGTTGAATATTCTCAGCTGGTACCACTCAAGCAAAGAATCTTTAGTAGCCATTTAAGCAAAATAGGGGCTGGAAAAGAACAAGGCTTCCCTTCCCCCATGATTGTGACCTCAATGTCAAAACCTCCCACCCCATTGCTTCTGCTTTTCTGAATTCTTCCGAAGTTGCACCCTTCCCCTCCACAGCACTGGAGTGCAGTTGCCTCACGTGATGCATCAACAATAGCAAAAGATAAGAGGGAGCAGATTCTGTACATTTGCATGAACTCTGACAGCCACCAGAAGAAAGTGCATATTGTAATATTGCTTGTCAGAATATATTAAAAATTATTGCCTTTCACTTGTGCTCTGTACACTATTCTGCACAAGAGTCGGTAAGCAGCTTGCTTGCTTATCTGGATATCCTCTGCTTTTAATATTTGCAAAAGTGATTTGCCTCAGTACATCTGGAACAAAAGGAACACGCTGCAGTGGACTGGCAAACCATTAATGCCTTTATTGTATACAGGTTCAGGAGATCAAAACCAAGAAAGGCTAGATTCCCTACTAATCAACTACAGCCACACATTGTGTCATGCTCCATAATATGATAGACATTGAAATGTATTCACAGAGTACTGCACTTGGCTTGGAAATTCCAGCTTAAAACATTCTGGGCATTCTACAGATACAAAGGGAGGTCTTCCACGCAGAGCCATAGTGGTGTCCACACTCATGCCACAAATAAGAGAGGCCTGCATTAATCATCGCTCACAGGGTGGATGCTCACAAATGCTGCGAATACATTTTTGACCAAATGTACGAAGGATCCACGACACATGCGAGGGGTAACACTTTATCTCTGGGGAAATGGTTCAACAAGCCACAAAGCTTTACACATCTCGGAGACACAAATAGAAAAGCTCACAGAATTCTAACCAATGCTCACATGTCAGCGTTATTTAAGAAACTTGTTAGTGGTTTCATGGTTGATGTCCCACAGGGGAGGGGAGCAAGACATTAAACCCCATCACAATCACATGCTTATTGGGGCAAAAAGCATTTGTGCTTTTGTAGATTCCAGCCTTTTTGACTTGCTTTTAATGTGGCACTAGGCTTCATGAACCTGTGACCATATGGCCAGCCCGTAGGTGCAGACAATTTGCAAGTTATAGGCATTTTCCCACAAGAGGGTTGCAGAGACAGACACTTCTCCTGGCCTGATGATCCCATCTGCCCCAAAGACAAAAGATGATCGTATGCAGAAAAGACACACTAACAAAGGTAACTCATTCACTCAAAAGGTTTTTTTTACTGTAACTGCGCTATCATGGGTTAGATGAGGATGACAGATGATCCATAACATGCTGCTTCCTTCAAAATACACTTAACGTCACACGGCACTTTGCACTAGAACACCTCAGCTTCATTTCCTTTGGATCAGTTTGTACCTGCCTGCTCCCCACTTTGACAGCTGCATAAATTGATTGCACAAAACAGCCATTGCAGAAAGAGAGTATCTACAAAAGAGAGGATCCGACGGAGAAAGGAAGCCTGACCTTCCCCACTGAAGTATCCCACATATGTAGCAGCTGTTAGGTTAGCCTCTCTGTGATCAGAAGCAGAGGGATGCGCAGGGCAGAGCGGTTGCACACCAGCCCATGTTATTGCAATTTCGCTTTAGCAGGATCGTGAAGGGTGGCATGTAGTAGGGGGTTGTGCAACGAAGGATGGTCAAGGGGGAGAGAGAAACCGGCTGGCTGGGATTGTGCTACAGTTTATCAGCACGTACGTAAGCGTGTCGGTTTGCAGCCTGAAGGAGCGAGATTCTTAGCTGACAGCAAAAGGCTTACTCTGTTTGCTCTTCCCGATGAAGCGGAGGCGCGGGAAAGCTCAATTAGCAGGGAATGAGACTCTTCATCTCAGGGTCGTGAGTTCGAGCCCCGCGCTGGGCAAAAGAGCCCTGCATCGCAGGGGGTTGGACTAGATGACCCCCGTGGTCCCAGCTCCACGATCTATGAAACAGCCTCTCTCTGCCCCATCACCAGACTTTACTGCTCGCCTTTCCCGGGCATCCTAAATCCCATTCAATCTCTCCCCGCTGCTTTGACCACTGCTTCCCACAGCCCCGTAGTCCCCGATCGCCTTTTGCTCCCCGGCCGCGATCGCCCCGCACTGACCCAGAAGATGAAGTTGAAGATGAAGAGCAGGAACTTGACGCAGCGCATCCCTCCTTGCACTCTCCCCATGGCCGGCGTCTCTCTCGCAGCTGCAGCAGCGGCGGCACCACACGCTCCTTCGCCCACAGCTCGCCGCTGCTAACAGACGCCTTCGCCCGCGGTGGCTGCCCGGCTGCGAGGGCGGGGCCGGGGCCTGCGAGGAGGAGGCAGGTGCCGGGCGGGGCCGAGGGAGCGCGCGCGCCGAGCGGAGCCGGAGACGCCTCGGGGTCCCTCGCCCGGGCTCAGCGGACGGGGAAAGAGGCGCCCTGAACTTCAGCTGCCCGGAGAAGAAGACCAGCCCCAGGCCCCCTGTCCCGGAAGAAGCCTCGCTCTCTTGTCCAAAATGAGCACAGGATTCACGGCAGTTTCCTGTCCTCGTCGCTCAGCCCCGCTCGTGGAAACAGATCCCCAGAGTAAGTTTGGGCACCAACCCAGGCCTTCACGCCACGCATCCCAACAGCGGCCAGATCTACAGGTGCAAGAGAGCGAGGTGGCAGAGCGGCCTCCCTTCCCCTTTAAAAACACCACCACATTTAAACCACGTGGAAACCCACAAACGCACAACTCCCTGCAAATAGAAAACTGGCACGCTGGGTTGAAAACGAGCCCAGCTCTTCTTCCGCGTTGCTTCCTTATCAGAATATGTGCGTTGGAAAAGGCAATCTGCCGTCGGAAGCGGTGCAGTCCCTGCCACCTCTTCGACTGTTTCATTCTGTTGCTTGTGTGCAGAATGACCCCGGTAGCTGTCCATCTTGACTATGTTGTAAAAAGGTGTTTAAATCACCTTTGACCTTCCAGCTGTTGTTGGACTCCAACTCCCATGGGCTGCAGCTAGTACACCAATGGAGAGGAATGATGGGAGCTATAGTTCAGCACCATGGTCGCAACATAGGGGAGGCCTTCTGGACTGCAAAACCCATCACCACTGATCATTGGTCGCTGGCTGGGGTTGGTAGGAGTTGGAGTTCAGTGACATTTGTAGGGCCTCAGGGTAGCCACATATGCTCTACGCTGCCTGGAAGCCACTCTCCAGAATTCTGAATTGCAGACTTTCCTAGCTCTTCCCTTTCCAGCTGAGCCTAAAATGACCTTCTACATGCCAAGTATGTTGTCAACCAGACAACCACTGAACTGTGCTCCTTATCATGGAGTATTTGGGAGTCAGGCGAGATGTAATGATTTGGAGGCCATTAGTCTAAATCACAGAATGAGGCCTGGCACGAAACACATTGTGTAATCTGCACTCAGCCAACAATTTATACAACAGGCATTCCTCTGCTCCAGCAGTCCTGTGTGACTTGAGGGCATATCCACAAATCTCCAATTTCTGAGGAAGGGTTGACTGGTATCCCAGATGAGAGAATGTCTCAAAATTATAAACTCACTCAGTTCAGCCCCAGATTCTGTTTGAACTGCCCAGGTGCTTCTCTTACTGCCAATAAAGTGCCCCGTGCCCTAAGCCACACCTCCTGGGAAAGCCCAGGGCATCCTCAATGACTGCTTGTGTTGTGGGTAGGGAACCTCCTGGTTGTCAGTCTGACTTGTCAGCACCCGTGAAGGCGAGATGGTTGCCGCTGGCTGTGTTAACTCTGTTGCAATTTGTTTTTCCAGTCGTCAGGGGAGCTAAGAATCTGGGACAGAAGCCCTCTTGGAAAGCTACTTTTTAGGCTCCCTGGCAGGAAAGTTAAAAGATGCAGGCAGTTTGTAGGGCACTCAGTGGACTACAGAATCCAGTTCGCACAGCAATTAAACTCTGTTGCAATTCTCCTTAGTTTGGCAAATAGCAGGGAACATGCCTTATTGGATGAAGAAGGCTGAAACAAGGCTGATTGCAGTGCTCTGGGTACAGGTGGACCTTGGTTTCAAAATGTTGAGGGTTTAGAAGGCCAGCACTTTGAATTAGACCCAGAAGCAGTAGAGGCTGGTCCATTACAGTAAATGGGGCACTGTCCTACCAACCAAAGTGTGTTCTCAGTGAGCCCCCACATTCTTTCTTACAACCAATCAGAGGGTTGCATTGCTTGTCATTAGCTCTCACTCTACCTATCATTGGCTTCCCTGCCTTCCACCATATCCAGTCGGCTACCCCAAAGCCAGCACAGCCCTGTCCATTCTGAACTCACTGTTGGTCTGAAAGAGCGTCTCTGTTCTTCTCCCTTTGCCAGTTCTCAATCAGCCTTCACAAGGAGCACACTAGAGCAGTTTTGGATGCCCTGCTAGGAAGGAAACGGAGGTGAGGCAGACACTTTGGAAGAGCATACTAGCGAAATACTGAATTTGTTTCAAATGTTTATTTTCCATTTAATGCATGAAAAATAACTTGACTCCGAGGTTCCACCAGTTCCCACCTTGTGCTGGGGCTGCCTTCAGCACTTTTGAGATGGGTCTCTATTAAGATCTGATCTCTAGAATTTTGCAGAATTTTCTTTCCCTGCTAAGGATGGGTGGATATTTGACTCACATGGCATGCAACAGCAAAGCAAGGGGACTGAGTACTGGAAGGGCAAGTATACTCTGTGCATTAAACCCAGAAAGATAAAAAAAACAAAACTGTTTTTGCTATACTTTTAAGACAGATAATACTTGAAATCAGGAGTAGGCTTACCATAAGGCAAAGTGAAGCCTGTAAATCAGTGGTGGGAAACATTTTTCAGGGCACATTCTGTTGAGGGGGGACTTCTGGGGGCCATATGTCAGTGGTGGGCAGGGCCAGATACTGGTTGGTGGGACACTTCCCTTTAGTCAGAGGTTTCTGCACACCATTTCTCCATCCTCTGCAGGCAAGCAAGAGGGATGGATGCAGAACTGTGTGTATGTGTATGTGTGTGTGTGGGGGGGGGGGAATCTGGCAGGGGGAGTGTCTAGAGGGTCGGGCAGAGAGGGCTGCACTTTTTGCTCCTGGGCCTGAGGTTCTCCACCTCTGCTGCAGAGACAGATTTTGGAGGTGATTAAAGGTGTACCAGAGTGGGAGACAAATAATTCTGAGTCACAGGGTAAAGCCCCAGCAAAATTGTTCTGGAAAGAACAGAAGCTGGCCCAAACAAGGTTGCTGACTCCCTGCCAAATAAAAGATAAGCAGGTGGGGCATGGATGAGGAAACTCCAGCAGATACATTTCTTGTGTTAAGCAGTACTTCAAAGCACCGGAGCTGGGCCAGTAAAAAAAAAATGTGATGGTTTTAGTCCAAAAACACCATTACATTTAAGATGTGTATGTACCTTGGAGTAACCCTCAGTGAACACGAGTGGGAGGTTCTCTTTGTGAAATCTTCTCAGGACAAATTGATGTGGAAACTGCACTTTCTTATTTAGTTCCAAATGGCAGCTTTACAGCACAAAGGCTTCAGCTACCATTTAATAAGATGCCGTTGCATCAGGGTAGCTGTTAGAAAGAACTTCCATTTTATCCTGGCACCACCTGCCAATGCTCTTTTACATGTTGAAACAGGAAACCCTCAATATTCACTCGTGCAGAAGATGGAGTGTATTGAACTGGGGAAGAAGCAGACGATAATGGGTTATATCCAGTGGGTGCCTTCTGAATATGACTCATGGTGTCACCCAACAATATCAATGATTTATAATGAGCATTAAGACTAAATTATAGGGCATGGTCTAAGCGAATTTGATGTAGACAGCTTGCTGAAGTTGAGCAGGTCTGGCTCTAGTCAGGGCCTGGATGGGAGACTACTCAGGAACCCCATGTATTCTGCTTTCATGGTGGAAGAAAAGTGGGATGCAAAAAATAAATAGTATAAATAATCAAATGTCATCTTACCAGATTTTTCACATGCTATTTTTGGGCAATAGAATTTCAAAAGCAAATTTTGCTGTGTAGAACTAAAAGAAAACATCTGACTGTGGATTGTAAGTCAGTGTTTTTAAGCAAAACTGCATTTTCTGACTCCCACATGTAGTAAAAATGACAATTTGCTGTTGGCTCATTTATAAATGCATTGTTTTACCCTTTGCTTGGGTCTGTGAAACACACTAACACGCCACTTATTTCTATTGATCTGAATGCATTTTGCATGAGTCTACTTGGATGCTGGAGGTAAGTAGCTGTTTGGTGGGGAAAAGCTTGTAGGGATGAGGGATGGACTTACAGTGTGCATTTTGGTATTAGGGTCCTGGTGGTGTCAAGGTACTGAGCTATCCTCCCGATGCACAGTGATTCCCATCAGTCTCAGTCAGCCAGAGCCAATGATCAGAGATGATGGCACTGGGAGTCCAACAACATCTGCAAGAACATGTGTCCCATTTCAAAGGCTTAAGTTTCCTATAAGCTGTTAAGAGGTAGGTGGGGTTGGGGGAAGGTGGGGATTAAGGGAGTTAGTATGGGACAGAATTGTAGGCTCAAATTTGAGATGAAGGGGAGTGCTGTAAGAAGCCCAAAGGCATAGTAGCAAGTGGATGATGTCCACCCTAGAAAAAAAAAACCATGGAGTTGTACTAACATCTTTAGTGCTAGGGCTTCTGTGTCTAACAGCTGCCTAAAACCCTCCACAAATTCAGCAGGTGGATCTGTATGCAGAGAAGATGGAAGGGAAAACTTCACCTGTTTGAATATTCACCTGGCATGCAATTGTAAAAGGCACACAAATTCTCTCAGAAAACAACCACAAAAATTGAAAAACCTAGTTATGCATGGGAGTCTCATCTCTATGGATGGAGTGGGACTGTTGAGCACCTCTTATTCCCACAATTAGAGCTTGGTGCGGGAAATTAATAAAATCCTAGGGACATAAGCTAAGATGACCAGAATGTTTTCTTTGTGCCTTGAAGGAAAACTGTTGAATTATTTTCCTCTTAAGATCAGCCTAGTACATTCCCTTTTAGAAGGGAGTGAAAACGTAACTGCTTCATTATGCCTGTCCTGTTTGATATTATCTGATAAACTCAGAGTGTTAATGCTGTGCCGCCATATTTGTTATTATCTGGTAACTGCTGTTTCACTTTGCTTTGGTAATAGTTGTGAATTGTTTCATTGACTTCATTGATATTATTACTGTCAGTGCTTTTCCCCCTAAAAAAATGTTTAGGGGTACTCTCACTTTCCTACTCATTTTGAAATAATACCTCTCAATGAGGCCAAACTTAGATTCACAAAATGTTTAGGTGTATGTGCCCCGCTGTGTCTCCCCAGAAAAAAAGCACTGATTACTGTGATCAATTATTGTTATGGGCAGCTTTGAAATCTGTTATCATTGAAAAGCAGTATGTAGATATTGCTTATATAACTGAAACATGCTTTCGACAACAGAGCCAGAAGTTGCCAAACTATCTGCATAAAACTAGCAAGGCAACCTTCACCAATAGCTGCTAGCATTGCAAGATTGCAAAATGAAGGAACAAATAGCCTCCTCCCTGATTTATTAGCAGGGACACAGCTGTGGCTTCTTCTGCCATATTCTTCGCCATGTCTTGTTACCCTGACTGCTTCTGCATGTGACACATTACAATATGGATGGTATGGGATGCTCTGGCTTTCAAACTCTTTTCTGAGGAATTGCCTCAAAGCTTATCAGGTGTCCCTTAGTGAGACGATATGTAGGAGCAGAAGAGTTTACAATGCACAGGTTGTAGAAGGGTTTGGGTTGAGCTCCAAGGTGTATATTCAGTTCATATGGAGCAACAATGAGATCCATGAAGTGAGCTACCTGCATAATGTATGTATGCTCTGTACCCTGCATCACTTTGGTTTCTATTTCTGGTATACGGACCTCCTGAATAGTTTTAACAAAAGTCACTTGTTGCGTAGAACCAGTGAGATGGTCAGAAATGAAGGTTCTCCTGAAACACACACACACACACACACACACACACACACACACACTATACTTATAGATTAGGTTTCAGGATGTGTTACAAGAACAAAATGTACAATTATAAAACGCATAAACAGTTACAACCATAAGAGAAGGATAAAAACAATTTAAAACAGCTCCATATATTATTATTAGTCACATTTTGCACTCAAGTGTCTCAAAGCATAAAATAAAGAAAAAACACAGAAAAAAATAAAACAACAAAGACATTGAAATCAGATAAAAATAACCATAAACCATAGCTGAAATGATCACCTGACAATATATTTTAAAGGAACAAGTCCTACCCACCCCAGTTAAAAGGATGAGTGCAACAAAGGCCACAGGAATATCTAACAACTCTCCCAGTTAAAAACATGGGTAGAAAAGTATGTTTTCAACCGGCCCCTAAAAACAGACAGAGACAGGGCCAGGTGTGCTTCCCTGAAGACAGCATTCCACAGACACGGAGCATCCACGGAAAAGGCCCATTCTATATTAAAAACAAATCCATTAATTAAGAAAGTTTAAAATAGTTCCAGGACAGATGCCAACTGAGGGCTCGTCTACACTTCTGCTTGTGCCATGCCTAGAAAGCGCGGGTCTGAGCAGTTTTCCCTTTGCCTCTCTCCTTTCCAAGGGAACCTGCTCTGATAGACCTGAACAAATGACAACCCAGGGAAAACCTGAATTGTCATTTGCTCTGAGCATGAAAGAGTGGTTTTCCCTGGGACCAGAGGAAGTGTAGATTATCCCTTACAAGAATCTGAAATCTCTGTGTGCAACAGCTACCATTGCCTTCCCTAAATGGTACCCTTGAATATAAAGTCCAGCCAATCACGTGCATAGTTTTAGGACAACTCTTTGAAGCAGGAAGGCTGGTTTCCTAACATTTCCCTCCCCCTGAAGAACTCAAGCCCCAGCCCTGCTTTTGCTCCAAATTCAGAACTAGCCATATAAGAAGAGGCTCAGTTTGAGTATACAAAGGGCTCTATGGAAGGGTAAACATGCCCAGAATTAATCCATGTGATGTGATTAACTGCCTTATGGCCTGAAGAGTTCAGTATATCTTTTAATCAAGGAACGCATGCCTTTATTTAAAGTCTTGAAATGGATGGCTATGCCTTTAATTAATTAAAAGCTCCCACATATTGCTGAAAATGGTCCTTCATCTAAATTGATACCTAAATGGAAACACACACACACTTTTAGTAATATCTAGCTCATAGGAAATGCTGATCATCTGAGTTGCCTGGAAGAATTAAATCACCACAACCTGTGCTTTGCCCAGTGGAGGGACTGAGAGTTCCTTTCCCTGACAGATTATATAGTGGAACATAGTTGCACCGAAAACTTTCCATGAACGAACACCTTTCAAGTTGACCTTTATCAGCATTGAGTCTGAAGGTCCTGGAGCAGCTGCCAGCTCATACATGGAGCCCTCAGCAGTGTGAGACTTGCAGCCTTGGAGGAACTGCAGTGCTGATGGAGCTGAGAAGCCAAATGGCTTGCCAGACTGTGTCATAGGGATGGCTGCTGGGGAATGTCTCCATCAGATATTGGGAGCTGGATTTAATGTGGGACTACAGTGATAATAATAGCTAACCATCTCTACCACCTGGAGATTTAAAAATATTGAGCTGTTTAGAAATGCTTTTAAATAAATGGGAGCAAAGGAAGCTGCCTTATTCTGAGTCACACACTATTGTTTAACCTAGCTTAGTATTGCCAACACGTGACTGGCAGTGGCTCTTCTGGGTTTAAGGCAGGGATCTCTCCCAAACCCAGCTGAAGGTTGTGGACTCTTCTTCCTTGGAGGTTTTTAAGCAGAGGTTGGATGGTTATCTGTCATGGATGTTTTAGTTGACATTCCTCCTTCTTTTTTTTAAAAAATAATATTTATTAAGAGTTTAAAGATTACAAAAAGAAAGAAAAAGAATTAAACAAATCAATATAATACAATACAAAAACAAAAACAAAAACACTACATAAAACATTGAATTAACAAAACAAAACAAGAACAATTAAAAACACTTCCTTTTTTTAAAATTCTTTTTATTAAGTTTCATTTACAACAAACAACAAACATTAAACAAATAAAGATACCAAAAACCAAACAAAGAAAAAAGAAAAAATAAAGAGAGAAAAAAAGAAACAGATACACATGACAAAAACCGTTTCAGACAAATTGACTTCCTTCCCTGCTGGATTCGGGTTTCTTAATTAAAAACTCCATTTTCTGCAGCTGGTATTATTACTGGGTTATACATCGTAAGTTTTATAACAGACCTGCTATAGTTGTTAAATTTCTATGATTTCCTTCAATATATGCCATAAATTTATTCCAATCGCCAATAAACTTTGTATTTTTTTGGTTTCTAATTTTTTGCGTCATTTTTGCCAATTCAACAAATTCAAATAATTTTGATTGCCAATCCCTCACCGTTGGTATATTTGTACTTTTCCAATTTTGTGCAATTAGTATTCTGGCCGCTGCTGTCGAATATTGAAACAAAGTTTTGTCTTCTTTTCTAATTTCATCCCCAATAATTCCTAATAAAAACACTTCCAATATTTTCAATCTTATCTTTCATTCACTTGTTTCATTGACTTCCAAGTTATATGCCTCCTTTATTTGATAATAATGGAGCCAGTCTCGCACTTTGTTTTTTAATTTTTCAAAGCTCTGCAGTTTTACTCTGTCTCCATCTTGTTCCAAAATTTCCCAATATTTCGGCCATTTGGCCTCCATATTAAGTTTTTTCTGTGCCTTCGCTTCCATTGGTGACAACCATCTTGGGGTTTTATTTTCTAACAAATCCTTATATCTTATCCAAACATTGAACAGTGCTTTTCTAACAATATGGTTTTTAAACGCTTTATGTGCTTTTACCTTATCATACCACAAATATGCATGCCAACCGAATACATTGTTGAAACCTTCTAAGTCTAGCACGTCAGTGTTTTCAAGAAGCAGCCATTCTCTAAGCCAGCAAAAAGCAGCTGATTCATAGTAAAGTTTAAGGTCTGGCAGGGCAAATCCACCTCTTTCTTTAGCATCAGTTAATATCTTAAATTTTATTCGAGGCTTCTTGCCCTGCCAGACAAATCTGGAAATATCTCTCTGCCACTTCTTGAAACAGTCCATCTTGTCTATAATTTGCAATGTTTGAAACAAAAACAACATCCTTGGCAATACATTCATTTTTATCGCAGCAATTCGACCTAGCAATGATAGCTTCAAATTTGACCATATTTCTATATCCTTTTTCACTTCATTCCAACATTTTTCATAGTTATCCTTAAACAGATTCACATTCTTGGCGGTCATGTTAACCCCTAAATATTTCACTTTCTTGACCAATGTTAATCCTGTCTCCTCCTGGAACTTCTCTCTCTCATTCACAGTTAAATTTTTCTCGAAGACCTTAGTTTTCATTTTATTCAACTTAAAACCTGCTACCTGTCCGAATTCTTGAATCAGTTCCAGTACCCTTTTGGTACTAGATTCTGGCTCCTGTAAAGTCAATACTAAGTCATCAGCGAATGCTTTCAATTTGTACTGTTTAGCTCCCACTTGTATACCTTTAACCAATTGGTCCTTTCTAATCATATTTAGCAGAACCTCCAGGACCGATATAAAAAGCAATGGAGAGATTGGGCAGCCTTGTCGTGTTCCTTTCTCAATCTTAAACTCTTCTGTAACTACATTGTTCACAATTAATTTTGCCTTTTGTTCTGAGTAAATTGCACCTATACCATTTTCAAAACCTTGACCTACCCCCATACCCTGTAAATTCTTCTTCATAAAACTCCAAGAAATATTATCGAAAGCTTTCTCCGCGTCCACAAATATCAGAACTGCCTTAGTATTAATATTCACTTGTAGTTTTTCTAAAATGTTAATAATGTTCCTCATATTGTCAGACAAATGTCTGCCCGGGAGAAAGCCAGCTTGATCTTTATGGATTTCTTCTACTAGCACCTTTTTTAATCTTTTAGCCAAAATATCTGCAAAAATTTTATAATCCACATTAAGCAGCGATATGGGGCGGTAATTCTTAAGCTGTGTCTTTTCAGTCTCTGTTTTCAGTATAAGTGTGATATAGGCTTCCTTCCACGACTCTGGTGCCCTTTTCCCTTCCAATATTTCATTACAGACTTCCTTCAATGGTTGTATTAGCCATTCGTTCAAGGATCTATAATATCTTGAAGTCAAACCATCCGGTCTTGGAGATTTACCCAATTGCATGTTCTGTATGGCCCCTTCCACTTCCTGATCCGTTATTTTATAATTCAACATTAACTTATTTTCCTGAGAGATTTTCTGTAGTCCATTTATTTTCAAAAATCGATCAATGTCCATTTCTTTCTGCTTCTCCTGTGTATAAAGTTGTTTAAAATACCTCTGGAAACACTTCCTAATCTCCACTGGATTCTGTATATTTTTTCCTTCCACTTCCAAATTCGTTATAGTGTTAAGTTTTTGTCTTTTTTTCATTTGCCAAGCCAGCAATTTCCCGCACTTATTTGCCGATTCAAATGTCTTTTGTCTCATCTGTTTGATCTTCCATTCTATTTCCTGATTCATCAATTTCATATATTGTACTTGATATAGCTTTATCTCTCTCAGGATCTCCTGTGATTTTGGTTTTGCTCTCAGTTTCTTCTCTCCTTCCTTTATTTTCTCCAGGATTTTCTCCTTTTTTTCATTTTGAGTTCTCTTCTTAATTGCATTCTGTTGTATCAGGAATCCTCTCATAACTGCTTTACTTGCGTCCCAGATTACTCTTTTTTCCACTGTAGTATTCATATTTATCTCAAAGTAGTCTCTCAAGGTTTTTTGGGCCTTCTTGGTCACTTCTTCATTCCTAAGCAAAGTAGTTGAGATTCCTTCTTTAGGTGACCCTTGGCATCCCTTCCAACTAACTCTACAGTTCTATGATTCTATGCATGTGTGTGTCACCATGAATCGAAGAAAGGCAGGAGAAACACACACACACACACACACACACACACACACACACCTACCTGTATTCAGCAATCTAGTATTTGGTTCTCCCTGATTACCAAAACGAACATTTGCTTAGCAGAAATAGAATGTTCATTTGTGCTGTACAGGAAGCAAACAGAAATGGTCCTGGCAGTATTCACCCACCTATTCACTGTTTCAGTGCTAAGTAAGAATGCTGTATTTTGTGTGAGATGGAGCATTTGGGCCATATTAAACTACTGGGCTGATGGGTATATTTCCACTGGCTTGGAGTTTAGCCTCAATCCGGCCAACTGGAGTGGCAATGAACAGTATGCATGTTCGTGGTGGGGGCTGCGTTGTTCCTTCTCCCCAGTGCAAGGAAAGACTGTCTTTCAGTGAAGGAAAGGACTCTGATGACAACCAACTCAGTGTTTGTTTTCCTTCTGCAGTTATTTGCCAAGGTTTTGCCTGGGCTGTTTTCCCATATTCCAAGGGAGAGAATGCCAGTCCAGTCCAACTCAAACACAGGACACAAGGAAGCAGAGAACCAAATCGTGCAATATTGTGGGAGGCAAAAACTAGTTGGAAAAAGATTCCCCTCTCACTAGACTATTTACAGTTAGCACGTTCCTTTGGTGAGTTCCTCTGTCTGATATTTATAGACTACATTTTACTGAAGCTTGACCTTCTGGTCTAATTTTAAACATTGCCAGCCAAGGATTCCAGGGCTATATTCTTTTTCACAGAAATCCAAATCACAGTTTTCATTCTAAGCAGTAACTCATGCTCCTCGAACCTTGGTGCCTTTGCAGGCGTGACATTCAGGTGATCAGTGATGCTTACAAAAGCATAGGGCTCACAGCAAACCTTGCTTTCAACAGGGAGCTGTGTATTTTGCTGCCCAACACCTATATGGTGTCATAGGACGCCTGACCAAACACCAGATGTCATAGGTGGGTGTGGCTTAGGTGAAATAGTCTCTTAAGCCAAATGGGGAGGCTGGAGGTTTGGCACTTCTGCTCTTAAGCATTAATAATGCACCAGAGCAGGGTGGCAAAGATGGTGAGCAGCCTGTGATCAAGCCCTGTGCTTCTGCTAACACCATTTGTCAGCCGATTGCCAGGGCTTGCGAAAGCACAACAGGGCTTTGCCGTCACCAAAGACCCGTTTTCAACTCAGGTTTTCAAAGGTCTCGCATTTCTGAGTGTGCAAAATCTGAGCTGTTCTGAGTTTCTGAATTATTTGGATCCTGTTCACATCTGAATCCAGTTCAGTCCTGTTGCAGCAGAGTGAGGACATTGGGAACTCAACTTCAAAAGCAGCTGAGGCTTTCTCAGGCCTAAAGTTGGCTCTGTTAAGGAAAGCTACCATGGAATAAACACACACACAACCAGGTTTGCAGTAAAACAAAAGCCCATAGGTTTCTTTATCCAGAGTGGTGGATTTTGGTTTATTTGTTTATACCCAGCCTTAGAAAGGCAAGGCAAGGATAATATAGGCAGAAAGAAGGGAAACAAAGAGGCAAGAGGCAGTGACAGAGAGTGAAGGTTGAGGAGAGGAGGAGAGAAAGGGGAGGCAATACCAGTGGACAGAGATAGGAGGTGACAAGATGAAGGGGTGTGGAAATTTAAAAATGACTGCATCATCCACTGCTCTCAACTATAACCTGCCCACTGTGGCTGCTTCTCTAAGCTGTGTCTGCTGAGGAAGTGTCTTATGTTAATATTCCGATCACTTCCAGAAGGGTGTGTTAACAGCCTTGGTCAAAAGCAGCGCATTATCTTTGATGTTCGGCTCTTAACACAGTATTAGTAGGGTGTATTGGAGATAATCTGATGTGGATTTATGGTAATCCGTTGACAATTATTTCTTTTCAGAAGCATTTCATGAAGAGTAGTGTTTTGGCCATTTCTGCAAAATTCTCTGTCTTAAAAGGATATTTACAGCTGTGGAGCGGGAACTCACTGAACGGCCCACAGTGACAAAGATTAACCCAGAAACTTCAACATCAAAAAGGCACTCTTGCAATCTCACATGCCTAAACCCCTTTCTAGCTCCATAGCGCAGCTTAATCAAGCCCTGGATTTCTGTGACAAATCCAGACCTCTCTGTAAATGTTGCCGTATGGTGAATCTGTAAGGTAAATTTTGAATCAGTTCACATTACCTCCAAGCATTTTTAAAATCTCTGTTCTTTACTATAATCACAGATTTTACATTTGTGAAAATTGAGGTGAGAATATTAACCCCCCCCCCGTCTGTGCTTCTTTCTGGAGCTAAATAATATACAGGAGGCTGAAAGGTGTGAGTCACTGTGCAATCCAAAAACTGTTTACTCAGAATTAAATCCTATTGAGCATAATAGAGCTGAACAGAGCTTACTCCCTAGTACATTTCCCTAAAATTGCAGCCTCAGCAATCCTATGCATGCGTTCAGTGAGGTTTACTCTCTTTAGTGAGTAATAGTCTCTTAAGCTCTTTAGTGAGTGTCCGGACAATTGTAGCCTTGTGTCACATGTGAAAACAATATACCGTAATTTACTAAGCCTAGGAATTAATTTGGCCTCTTGAGCAGGATGCTTGCTGCAAGAGAGCACAGTGAAATTGAAAATGAATATGAATGAGAGAGATGGCCCAATGACAGTCTCAGTTTCCTATTTATTCTGTTTATTTGCTGTAATTTCATAACAGCAGAATGACATGCAGAACTAATTAACTTGCGAAAAGGGAAAAGAAGCACAGAAGGAAAACCAGCAGCAACCCTGGTTTTTGTGAAAAGTGGGGTAGATGCAAGCAAGAAGGGAGAAATACCAGCTTTGGTACTTATGCTGCTTCTTGAACAATGGAATTTTAAGTCTGTGAAGTTTTGTATGTTATTTTCTTATAGATCAGCTCCGCGGAGTAGTCTGTTTCCCCTTTTAATTTGCAGAAGGGACACTAACGTGCGGAGACAATACCACACTAGTGTTGTCTTGTGAAGCTATTGTGGCTTATTTGCATTCTCACTGGGACCAAAGTCTGGTGGGGTTGGTTTTTTTGGAAATAACTCATGTGAAGCAGGAGCCCAAGCATGTCCCCACGCCCACTGAGTTCAATAAGACCTACTCCCTTGTAAAAGTATGTAGAGTTGCATCTTTCAAGGCCTGCTTTTATGATCAATTCAGCATGTGTTGGTAGCTGTAAGGAGCAGCCCAGTCTGTACTGCTCAGCCATCGCCACAACCTGAATTCAGTGTTCCCTGTGCCTCTGCAACCCACCCTAAATGCAATTGTGTGTCTGCATGCCAAGAGCTGAATCCAACACAAAGTGGCGCATGTAGATCACTGGTTTGAAACATCCGAAGAGCGGCTGGAACTCAGCAGGGACTGAGCTTTCCCTGCAGCTGCCATATGCCAAAATGATTGTAGCCACTGTAGGCCCATAATCCAATATTCCTATCCAAACTCTGTGCCAGGAGAAGCAATATTATTTGATGTAGACATCATCCCAGCATCTAAAGAAGACAGCATTTTCCAGAGGGAGTTTCAAGATGCATAGAAATGGTGATAGCCATAGCTGTGTGGTAGAGCATCTGCCCCTCCAATTTTAACTTCTGGTATTTCCAGGTAGGGCTTGGAGAGACTCCTGCCTGAAATGCCAGCTACTGCCAGTCAGTGTCTGACAATACTGAGCTAGATGGATCAAAGATAGTGATGGATGATTTGCACTATATTGTGCTATGTGGAATCTGTTTTAACCCTTTGTTGTTGTTTAGTCATTTAGTCGTGTCCGGCTCTTCGTGACCCCATGGACCAGAGCACGCCAGGCACTCCTGACTTCCACTGCCTCCCGCAGTTTGGTCAAACTCATGCTGGTAGCTTTGAGAACACTGTCCAACCATCTTGTCCTCTGTTGTCCCCTTCTCCTTGTGCCCTCAATCTTTCCCAACATCAGGGTCTTTTCCAGGGAGAGTCTTCTCTTCTCATGAGGTGGCCAAAGTATTGGAGTCTCAGCTTCAGGATCTGTCCTTCCAGTGAGCACTCAGGGCTGATTTCCTTAAGAATGGATACGTTTGATCTTCTTGCAGTCCATGGGACTTTCAAGAGTCTCCTCCAGCACCATAATTCAAAAGCATCAATTATTCGGCGATCAGCCTTCTTTATGGTCCAGCTCTCACTTCCATACTTCACTACTGGGAAAACCATAGGGAAAGCAATGCCTCCATAGTGCTAACGTGCTCTTTTGTGGGAGCAAAACAGCCATTGAGTTCCATCAAAGACAATTTGCAAGTGTGTGTGTGTGTGTGTGTGGTTCATTATTCTTTTGTCTTTGGTGAGCTGGTTTCTGGAAGTTTTCTGAAAGTATTCACTACTAATTAAATAAACTTCAGCATGGTTATCCTTAAGAGACATCTGCATGTGTTTTAATATGCCATTTTGTAAAGAGCATTGCTCTCCAGAAGAGAGGGACTTGTGCCATGTGGAAGTAGCTCTAAAGCAGGCTTAACCTCGGCCTCCAGCTGTTTTGAGACTACAATTCCCATCATCCCTGACCACTGGTCTTGCTGGCTAGGGATCATGGGAGTTGTAGGCCAAAAACATCTGGAGGGCTGAAGTTGAGGAAGCCTGCTCTAAAGCAAGAAGACTAAGGCTGTGTGCAGTGCTCTCCCACCACATTAGTCTCTATACTGATTCTGCCCTGAGACTTTTAATGAAATACTGCATTTTGATGTGTCCCCCACCCAAACCAGCTTCGATCTGAATTGAGAAAAAAATAATAATGACCTAAACAGATTTTAAACCAGTAATGTGTACATAGCCTCATTGCCTCTTCCCAGGTTCCAAGCTGTGGATCCTCCCTTGTTTGCGTGAGAGATGGGCTCAGTGTCCTTGATTTGTGCAACGAATCAACAAATTTCTGCGTACACAAATTCAGAACAGCCGGATTTCCTGGTTGCCACTTGTTTGCTGAAGGCCATTCCAGCTGGCAAAGCCTTCAAACGTTTTCTCTGCTCAGTACTAGGGAGCAATCTGTTTCTGTGCCATCGAAAAGGATGGCCTGCCCTTGGGAGAAGCTGAAAGCATTTTTCTGGCTTTTATAAATCATCTAATTCCACTGGGCTAGTGCTGCAAACCTGTATGGAAACAGGAAATGAAACAAAACCAGAGAGAGGAAATGTTCACAGTTTGGTGCATGGCTGTTCCCCGCATTCCCTGCCCGATGGGTTGGGTGGGGAGGGGATTGAGGGTTAGTGATGGAAAACAGGTTGTTTTTAAAAAAAAGCCTCTGCTACCCAACCCATCCTCTGTTCCCCATTGGCTTATATGGATGTGCTGCTCATTTGTTTGTGCAAATGTGACAATCAAACAAATGTAAAAATCTGAGCTATTCCCACAAAGCCTTTGCCTCTTGTTTCATGAGTTGGTGGTGCCCCCTGGTGTTAAAATCATCAATGCCAGGGCTGAAATAATTTTAACAGCCAGCATTTTTACTCTCTGACAGAACAGCATTCCAAAAACTTTGTGAAAGAAAAAGGGAAGAAAAAGACCAGAGGAAAGAATGAAACATTATTATACAAGCCCTTTGAGCAGAGATACATTTTGTGAGGTACATTTCCACCAGGAATTGTAGCAGGAGGAAATCTTAGTTCACCTGCAAGTTGGTAGGCTTTGGGAAAACTACAGTTCCCAAGGGCTGTACTGTGTTTTTATTATTTGGTTGGGAGCTTCTTCTTCTTCTTCTTCTTCTTCTTCTTCTTCTTCTTCTTCTTCTTCTTCTTCTCCTCAGCACAGGACTTGCAAAGGTTTTTGTGATATGCAAGGGCCGCAGGAAGAGACTGAGATAGACCATTTCCTAAAAATTTATGGACTACCAAAATTATCCCAGGAAAAGAGAACAATCCTAAATGATAAAATAACGCAACAAGAAATTGAGGGTGCCATTCAGAATATGCAACTAGGCAAATCTCCAGGACCTGATGGTCTTACCTCCAAGTATTACAAGACATTGAAAGATTTTTTGACACAACCACTAATGGAGGTCTGTAATCAGATCATGGAGGGGAAGAAGGCACCAGAATCGTGGAAAGAAGCTTTCATCACATTGATACCTAAAGTGGAATCTGAAAAGACTCAACTTAAGAACTACTGTCCCATCTCACACCTAAATGTGGATTATAAAATCTTTGCGGATATTTTGGCAAGTAGACTTAAAAAAGTGCTAAATGAAGTAATTCATAAAGATCAGGCAGGCTTTCTTCCAGGTAGACATTTGTTTGATAATACCAGGAACATTATAGACATTTTGGAACTTTTGCAAACTAATATTAACACAAAAGCAGTGTTAATTTTTATTGATGCGGAGAAGGCCTTTGATGCGGAGAAGGCCTTTGACAACATCTCTTGGAGGTTTATGAAGAAAAACTTGGAAGGGATGGGAGTGGGACGGGGGTTTGAAAATGGAATAGAGGCAATTTATTCAGAGCAAAAAGCTAAATTGATAGTTAACAATGTGGTGACAGAAGAGTTTAAAATTGAAAAAGGAACACGACAAGGTTGCCCCTTATCCCCTCTGTTATTTATTTCAGTCCTAGAGGTGCTTTTGAACATGATTAGGGAGGACCGGTTGGTGCAAGGAATACAGGTCGGAGTGAAACAGTATAAATTGAAAGCCTTTGCAGATGACTTGGTAATAACATTACAGGAGCCAGAATCTAGTACGAAAAGAGTTTTGGAACTGATATATGAGTTTGGTCGGGTGGCGGGATTCAAATTGAATAAGCAAAAAACTAAGGTTTTGGTAAAAAAATCTGACATCTTCGGAAGCAGAAAGGTTTCAGAATGAGACAGAGTTAAATGTGGTTAAAAAAGTGAAGTACCTAGGGGTTAATTTGACTGCTAAAAATTTGAATTTATTTAAAGATAATTATGAAAAATGTTGGTCAGAAATTAAAAAGGATTTAGAAATTTGGTCAAGATTGAATCTTTCCTTGCTGGGTCGAATTGCAGCTATAAAGATGAATGTATTGCCAAAGATGTTGTTTTTGTTTCAGACTCTACAGATTGTGGACAGAGTGGAATGTTTTGGAAAATGGCAGAAAGATATTTCTAAGTTTATCTGGCAGGGCAAAAAGCCCCGAATAAAATTTAAAATATTGACCAATGCAAAGGAAAGAGGGGGGTTTGCCCTGCCAGATTTAAAGTTTTTTTTATTTATTTATTAAATTTTGACATAAATATATTTCACAGACATACAAAAGACAAAATGAAAAAGAAAAAACAGAAAAAGAGAAAAAAAAACAAACAAAACATGAAATACATACAACTTTGATGACATTGATCGACTTCCCTTTATCTCGATTTCGGAAATTATTATCTTGTTTATCTATCTGCTGTGTCTATTCCTTAATAAAACTTTTTACGTAGTAAGCGTTATCTCATGCCTACTGTGATTTCTATAAGTACATATGTGTTTCTGATCAACATTTTAATTTTCCCCTTGTCTCTATTTCCATATATATCCTAAATTTATCCCATTCATTGTTAAATTTTGTATTTCTTTGATTTCTTATTTTCTGTGTCAATTTAGCCAGCTCCAAATAATCGGATAATTTAAGTTGCCACTCCTTTAGTGTTGGGATTTTTGGTGTTTTCCAGTACTGTGCTATGAGGGTTCTGGCGGCCACCATTGCATATTGAAAAAAGGTTCTATCTTCTTCTTTGATATCCTTACCAATTATCCCCAGCAGGAAGGCTTCGGGTTTTTTAACAAACGTGTATTTAAGAATTTTTTTAATTCATTATAGATGGATTCCCAAAATATTTTGAGAATCTCGCACGTCCACCACATATGAATGAATTCGCCCTCCTTGCTCTTACATTTCCAACACAGTTTATCGCCCGTTCTATACATTTTATGTAGTTTTACCGGCGTTATGTACCATCTGTACATCATCTTATACATGTTTTCCTTTAGTGTCGTGCATGCTGAAAAATTCATATCTTTACACCACAATGCCTTCCATTTATCAAACTCTATGTTGTACCCTAGGTCTACCGCCCACTTCACCATCACATCTTTTACTTCCTCGTCCTTGGTGTCCCACTCAAGTAACTGGTTGTACATTTTTGATAATAATTTTGTTTTACTTTCTATTATTTCAATCTGAAATCTAGATTTCTTGTCATTTATTCCGATCTTATTATCTTCCCTCCACATTGAATTAATTTGATGGTATTGAATCCAGCCAGTCAGCTTGCTTTTTATTTCTTCATAAGGTCTAATCCTCCACCCGGATTCTGTTTTGGTTAGTAAATCTTCATATGTCCATCTTTCCCCCTCTATATTTAATTTTTTAATTGTTAAAATGTCTATTGGTGATAACCACCAGGCCGTTTTCTGCTCCAACAGTTTTTTATTCCTTTCCCACACTTCCAGCAGTGGCCCTCTGAAAATGTGGTTAGAAAAACCTTTATGAACCCTTCCCTTGTCTCGCCATAAATAGGCATGCCAACCGAATCTTAGATTAAACCCCTCTAGATCTAACAAACTTTTGTTTTTGATGACAATCCAGTCTTTTACCCAACAAAGACATGCGGCTTCGTAATATAACCTCAAGTTTGGAACCGCAAGGCCACCCCTATCTCTTTGGTCTGTGAGCAATTTAAATCTGATTCTTGGTCTCTTTCCCTGCCAAATGAATTTAGAAAGTAATCTCTGCCATTCTTTGAATATTGAGGTTCCTCTAATTATCGGTATATTCTGAAATAGGAAGAGTAATTTAGGTAGTAGGGTCATTTTAATCGCCGCCATTCTCCCCAACCACGAGAGATGTATTCTATTCCATGTATCCAAGTCCTTCATTATTTCTTTCCATGTTTTCTTATAATTATTTTCAATCAGATTTATATTTTTCATAGTTAACCAGATTCCAAGGTATTTTACTTTTTTAGTTATTTTAATTCCGGTTTGACTTTCAAGATCGTTTTTGGTTTCTTCTTCCATATTTTTGGTCATTATTTTAGTCTTTGCTCTGTTCAATTTAAATCCGGATAATTTTCCAAATTCCTCTAGTAGCTTTAACACTTTGCCGACGCTCTCTTTTGGTTCTTCCAATGACAGCATAAGATCGTCAGCATATGTTTTCAGTTTATATTCTTTCGCTCCTATTTTTATGCCACGGATCTCTGGGGTTTTTCTTATCTTGTTTGTGATTATCTCTAAAACCATGATAAACAACAGCGGTGACAGAGGGCACCCCTGTCGAGTGCCTTTTGCTATTTCAAACTGTTCTGTCAGGGTATTGTTAATAATTAATCTAGCTCTTTGTTGTGTGTAGATTGCTCTAACTCCTTGCAGGAAGGAGATTTAAAGTTATATTATGAAGCTGCAGCTTTCTGCTGGATGAAAGATTGGTTACTTCTTGAAAACACTGATGTCCTAGATCTGGAAGGGTTTAACAATGCTTTTGGTTGGCATGCATACTTGTGGTACGACAAGGTAAAGATTCATAAAATGTTCAAAAACCATATTGTCAGAAAAGCAATATTTATTGTTTGGACAAAAGTAAGACCCCGAGATGGTTATCACCAATGGAGGCTAAGGCCCGGAAGAGACTCAATATGGAGGCCGGCTGGCCGAAATATTGGGAATTAATAGAAAAAATTGGAGACAAATGGAGGTTGCAGAGCTTGGAGAAATTAATGAATAAGGTGCAAGATTGGTTACATTACGCCCAAATTCAAGAGGTTTTTAAATTGGACAAAAAGATAGGATTCCAGGTGGAGAAGTCGAAATTAGAGACAGAACTGTTGGAACCAAAGACTAAGGTATTGTCGAGAATGTATAACTTGCTGCTTAAATGGAATACACAGGATGAGACTGTTAAATCAGCCATGATAAAATGGGCTCAGGATATAGGGTATAACATTATGTTTGAGGACTGGGAAAGGTTATGGACCACCGGAATAAAATTCACGGCATGTAATGCTTTGAAGGAGAATATTATGAAAATGATATATAGGTGGTACATGACCCCAGTCAAGCTTGCAAAAATATATCACCTGTCTGATAATAAATGTTGGAAATGTAGAGAGGCTGAGGGGACATTCTTTCACCTCTGGTGGACATGCCCTAAAGTGAAAGCCTTCTGGGAAATGATCTATAATGAACTAAAAAAGGTATTTAAATATACCTTTGTTAAGAAACCGGAGGCCTTCCTCTTGGGCATTGTCGGCCAGAAAGTGTTAAAGAAGGACAGAAGCTTCTTTATGTATGCGACAACAGCAGCAAGAATACTCATTGCAAAGTACTGGAAGACACAAGACTTGCCCACACTGGAAGAGTGGCAGACGCAATTGATAGACCATATGGAACTGACTGAAATGACTGGCAGAATCCGAGACTTGGGAGAAGAAACAATGGAAGAGGACTGGAAGAAGTTTAAGGACTATTTACAAAAATATTATAAGTTGTATGAATGTTAAGTATCTGCACGATTTAGAAAATACCAGCTCCAGCGAATAGGCTTTGTAAAATAGAAATTTAAGTTATAAGTAAGAAAAGGTCAAAATTTAAGGCAATATTTTGTTTAATTTTAAGGTATGAGCAATTGATAAAAATTATTTTAAATTTAGAAGTATAATATGTAGAAAGTACAAAATAAGGTATGAAATAAGGTAATAATTTGCTGACATTCTGATTATAAATAATGCAGGGTAAGGAGATGCGAGGAAGTCCAGTTAGTTATATAAGAAAAGTTATATTGAATGGTTGGTTATATTTTTTTCTTTTTTCTTCTTTATTTTTTCTTATTTTTTATTTCTTTCTTTCTATATGGTTTCTTGGTGTATTTGTTTTGGTTTTTTGATGTAGGGATCTTGTATTATGTATTTTGAAAATTTAATAAAATATAAATAAAAAAAACAAAACAAAGGTTTTTGTGGCAGAAAATAAATTCATACTGCTGTTTCCTATGTCTGAGCTCCTCCCACCCCCCTGTTCTGGACAACTGTTGGATCACCTGACATTTTTAATTATTTGATGTGATTAAATAATGTAACATGGTAATGATTTGTATTTTTCTTACATTTTTGATACATATATTAAATACTTAGTGCTTGGCAGTTCTCTGCCTATTGAGGTCAACTAATTTAGCATAGCTTTGTGACATTTTCTTGTGTCAAAAGAGAAATGCCAGCAGTTTGACATTTGTAGGTTACCCTATTGATCATGCCACTTACTGCAATATGAATGAGGTTTTATTACAGTTTACTTATATGGGAGTACAATGATTTCTCCTTGAGCAATGGAGCATTGTGCCCCTCTCCATCTTCTTCATGCCCCTTAAATCTGTTCTGGGGTTTCCCCTCATCCTCCAGAGCAGATCTGGGGACATTATGGGGCATGCATGAGGAGTGGAGAGGAGCAAATCCCATAGTGTCAGCACAACTATTTAGTTTCGTACTGTGCACTATATCCTCATTAAAATACGCAGAATATTGCTCAAGGAAATATCTATCTAGTGATGTGAATGGCCACAGAAGATAGGTGGTCTTAAGGATTGGCCATCTTTAAGGGTGGACTTGAAGATGATGTCTTGGTAGTGATGCTAGCGTGGATGAAGATTGTAGGAAGCAACAGCATTTCTTGAGCTCCTCTCAGCATTTCCTGCAAGAGGAGGAATCCCTTCCATACATCTGTGGGTGATAAAAAGGGAAGAAGCAACTCCATCCGTGCATCCCTTTGGTAGGAATATTTTCATTTCGTTTCTGTTAGTGAGATTTACATACTGATAAAAATCTGAGCGGTTTCCTTAAAATGATGTAAAATGTTCATTAAAAAAAATAATCAGTGATAGCAGAACCAGGATAAAAGTGGACTGGAGGCAACGTTTCCCAAGTCATTTTCACTGTTGGGTTTGGGACATCATCCTCTGAGCAGTCCCACCCACAGATAAGCAGGTTAGAGAGAGGATTTATAGTCCATTTGGTGATGGGGAAAATCATTCTAGAAGATGCTTCCCACTCATCAGCAGCTGAGAATAAGCTGTGGTCTGATGATTTGAAAGGAGGGGTCTGCTTGTGCATCTATCAGTCTGGCAAGGACCACACCTACTCAAGTAGTGGCAGCTGATGCTGATTGGAGTTGCTTTCACTTCTCCCCACTCCAGAAAATTAAGGGCTGAGATATCTTTCAGCGGTCTGCTCATGCTATAATCCATTCTTGGATAGCTCAGTTGGTTAGAGCGTAGTACTGATAATGCCAGGGTTGCAGGTTCAGTCCCCATATGGGACAGCTGCATATTCCTGCATTGCAGGGGTTGGACTAGATGATCCTCAGGGCCCCTTCCAGCTCTACATTTCTATGATTCTAATCTGGCCTCACCTCCCTGACATATGATGGTGAAAGCAAGTGTAATTACTCAGCATTGGCTCTCTCCCATTCCCAAGGATTAAGGTTGGCCAGGGGTGTGTGTGTGTGTGTGTGTGTGTGTGTGTGTGTGTGTGTGTTGCCAGATTCAGCTGTACTGTTTGCAACACCCTAAACCTAATTAAGGCTGGATCCCCATGCTAGTACGGAGTTGAGGAAAGCAGCGCTCTGGTTATTCTGCAGGACTCACATGTGCTTCAACTTCTCACCTGCAGAGGGAGCAATCAGGCAAGGGAAGAGGACTGGTGATAATGACCGTTTGCCTAGCACTAAGGATGTGAACTTGGTCCAATAGCGAGTGTGTCCAGGGAAAGAAAAGTGTTACAGGTAAGGAAATGGTCCACAGTGGAACACTGAACAAAACCCATTTCCAAGTGAAATCCAACATTGTCCATTGGGTCTCTTGTACTGCATTGCTTCAGGCCTATATGAGAACACTGTGCAGAATTGTTCACCCTGCATTCTGGTACAGGGAAACATGGACCGAGGAGAGCATCGCAGTCATTGGGAAGAGCAGCCACCATGGTATTTTTGGAAGGGGCTCTTCCTTGGCAACCACGTCTGCTAGAAGGTCAACTAAGCAGCCTCCCCAGAAAACCTCGGGGCGAATTCCCCTTTCAAAAGCAGCGAAACCCAACAGCTGCTCTGATTGTGTGTGGGGTGAGTGGTCCGGTGAAAATGGAGTGGGAGAGGAATTTGGTCCAACTACATCTGTTTCTTTTTGCTCTGCTCCTTGTGCCCTAGCTCTGATTTTATAAGGAAGAATGAGCCATGAATGTTTGACCAGAAATGGCAATGAGGAGAGTGGAGTGCACTGAACTTCTTTGCTTTCACTGGGCTTGATGGGACCTTGCCTGCACCTGGGATCTGTCACCAACAAGGCCACAACAAACACTCACTTGTGGACATTTACCTGTGTGAGTGTGGACATGGTTTCCCATAATTGCCAGGGGAGTGGCCCATCTCTTTTTTCTTGGGTGGTGGAGGAGTTGGGTGAAGGGTGAAGGAACTGCACAGATGATACAGTTGGGGGCATGGTCTTCTCTTTGATGCCTTGCAGGGCTGTAGGCTACAATGACTTTTAATGTTTTGGATCTGGAGTATCTGTAAGAAACTTTCACTTCTTCTCTGCTGTGCCCTTGACTGTGTATATACTACTGGCTTAAAAGGCAGGTATGTCATTTTTCTTGATTTGGATCAAAGCTGGGTTGTTGTTGTTTGGGGGGGGGGACACATATCAAAACATAACATTTCATAGGCAACAGGAGGAGGAGGGTGACCAAGATGATGAAAGGTCTGGAAACCAAGCCTTATGTGGAACAGTTGAAGGAGCTGGGTATGTTTAGGCTGGAAAAGAGGAGACTGAGAGGAGATATGATAGTCATCTTCAAGTATCTCAAGGGCTGTCACATGGAAGATGGAGCAAGCTTGTTTTCTCCTGCTCCGGAGGGTAGGACCCAAATCAGTGGCTTCAAGTTACAAGAAAGGAGATTCTGACCAAATATCAGGAAGAACTTTCTGACAGTAAGAGCTGTTCAACAGTGGAATGGTCTCCCTTGGGAAGTGGTGGACTCTCCTTCCTTGCAGGTTTTAAAGCAGAGGTTGGATGGCCATCTGTCATGGATCCTAGAATCTTAAAGTTGAAAGGGACCCAAGGGTCATCTAGTCCAAGCCCCTGCAATGCAGGAATCTCAGCTAAAGCATCCATGAGAGATGGCCAGCCAACCTCTGCTTCCAAGGAAGGAGAGTCCACTACCTTTCGTGGGAGTCTGTTCCACTGCCAAACAGCTCTTAGTGTCAGAAAGTTTCCTCCCGAATGTTTAATTGGAATCTCCTTTCTTATAACTTGAAGCACGCTCCCTCTTCAATGTGACAGCCCTTAAGATCTCTGAAGATGGCTATCATATCTCCTCTCAGTCTCCTCTTTTCCAGGCTCAACATACCCAGCTCCTTCAACAAACTGCTTTAGTCTTGATTCCTGCATAGCAGGGGTTTGGACTAGATGACCCTACCAACTCCACAATTCTACGATTCTTGGATTAATACTGCGTGGATATGGATTATGGCCAATGTTATGCGTGTTCCACTTTCCTAAACCAGTGGTGGGAGTGCACTGGATTCAGAGTAAGCAGAAGTGCATACACAGCCCTTAACTCAACATAGCCTTGAACTGATGGAGTCCTGCTGCTATAAGCTGGGAGGCCTTTTTCTGCCACCACACACTGTGCGTCTATGTTTGTAACTGGTTTTCATTTCTGTGGTTAGCTCTATCCATATATATATATATATATAATTCTTTATGAAGAGCACAACTTTGCACGCACCTGAATCCCACCATTTGCAGAGAATTCTCCCGGTTTCCTGTTTTGATGGTGCTGCCTTGTACGCCCTCAGCCTTTTTGCCAAGCCCAAAATTATTCCCCTCTGCAGATTGTTTCTTCTTCAGCCTTCAATCTCAAAAGTCACATTTCGCATATCAAGTGAGCAGTTTTCTGGGAACTGCAGTTTAATCTCAAATTCCAGGCAATCATGCAGAAGCCTTTGGCTCCTGCTTTGACTCTCTGCTCAAATCACCTCACTGGCCCTCACTCATCTGTTTTTGTTGGGTAATGACTCAAGCATTGGCTGGATCTGTCAGTCTGCAGACATGTCCTGATGCTGATGTCTGCACTATGTACACGTGGAAGACCTTCAGGGAACGAAATGTTGGCGAGGAATGTGTTGCTGTTGCTCTTTTCCAGCCCAACTCTCTGGCCTGTGCTCTGCCTTCACAGTGGTCCTTGGTTATCATTTCCTTTTCCTCTTAGAAATGCCCCTAGTCCAGTAGCTTTTGCAACTCCAAATTCAGGGGTTTACTCCAAGATGAGCAGAGTTGGCACAGTCCCTTACAGAAATAGGCCCAGTGCAGATTCTGACCAAAGCAGGTCTGTGATCTGTTTCTAGACTAGACTAAGTGTACAGGCAAAAGTACTGAACGCTGGAAAGTCCAGACATATGAAAATGATATAGCAGCGTGACAAGACGGTAAGCAACAAAGAATCAAGAAAGTGGTTGATGTCAGTTTGCGTGAAACCAGACGTTTATTTTTGAGGCAATAATAGGCTGGCTGGTGAACTGAGGACAGAGGGTGAGCTAAGAGTGAGAAACAAGGATAAGAGATGCTGGGGCCAGAAAGGAAGAACTGTTATCCTTTCTATTGTGCATTCATGATGATTTGTAATCATGATAGTATTGGAGCAGTTATACACAATCCCACTTTCAATATTGTTTGCCCCTGTTCTGGTAACACAAGGGTGCCCCTCCAGATGGCAATAATACTTTCCCCACCCCCCTGTCCCTCTTCACAGTTTAGTCAAAATCACATCCTGCTAATTCTCCTTTTTCACTAAAGGGGGGGGCAGGGGAAATATATTGGGGCTTTATTATGGGCATTTGCCTGTAACATGTGTAGCTAGGTCCATAGGTAGCTTTCTGAGGTAGCTTGTAGTTTCTTCTGCAGACATGGGACTCAGCTAGACTGGTGAAGAAAAAGTGATTTATATGTGTTGTATATGCGATGCAGTGGTACCTCTGGTTATGTACTTAATTTGTTCCGGAAGTCCGTTCTTTACCTGAAACTGTTCTTAACCTGAGGTACCACTTTAGCTAACGGGGCCTTCCGCTGCTGCTGTGCGGCTGGCTCGCAATTTCTGTTCTCAGCCTGAGGTAAAGTTCTTAACCTGAGGTACTACTTCCGGGTGAGCAGAGTCTGTAACCTGAAGTGTTTGTAACCTGAAGCGTTTGTAACCTGAGGTACCACTGTATAACATTGTGCCACCAGATGGCGATGTGGAGTCCTGTTTTTCTCTACCTGTTTTTCCTGTTTAAATTTACAATGCTTTAAACCAAAATGCTTATTTGATGTGTCTAGATCCGTCTTGTACACACATACCGGCGCCACCTACTGGCCTGGCCAGTAACACATACAAATTCTTGTAACTGCCACCATAGAGTAATTTTTAAAGTTGCAAGATGACAGAGACTTTGAGAAATCAGTTTAAAGACATGCCTTTCGTAGGAAAGAAAAAAACTTCAAAGCAACCACAAGAGCTCAGTTTATCATGATCTCACTATTTCAAGGTCCCCCCCCCCCCAATTTGAGGGGAGGGTGGTAAAACATGCTGGCATGCTCAATACCTTAGAGTGTTGAGGTTTGGGATCTCTGTTATGGTAACAGCAACAAAACTGTCACCCTGCAGGGCCGGAAATCCCCCAGAGGGTCCTAATTAGCACAAAGCCAGGCTTGTCCAAAGCAAATGCAACTGTAGCACCATCAAAAGCTTTGCTGTGTCGCAGTGAATCGCAGAGCGACAACTTCCCCCCTCCTTGCCCCCCTCACCTCATGTTAACAGGTGCCATAATAGGGAGAGCATCAACAATGCCCCATAGGCATGCTGCACACTGCCACAAAATTTTAAGCAGGCTGTTCCCAGGGAAATTCCTGGGAGGTTAGAAGTTCAGAAGTTGGGTTGCCCCTGCTCCCCCAAATGCATTTTTTTTAATGAAACATAAGCCGACAACTGCCTTGTAATTTCTAGTTAGAAAACCCCCAGTTTTCTCTCCCATTTTGGGTTGCTGCATCTCATGGTGGGATGTTCTGCTCCTGTACCCAGGCTGCTTCTACCTTAGCACAGGAGTAAGAAACCTGGGGCAATCCAGATGATCCTTGAGTCTAAGAAGCTCAGCCAGGATGACCGGTGGTCAGGGGATGTGGGGAAGTGCTGTGACTCATTGGGAGAGCATTTGCTTAGTGTGCAGAAGGTTCCAGGTTCAATCCAGGACATATCCAGGTAGATCTGGGAGAGATCCCTGCCTGAAACATTGGACAGCTCCTGCTAGTCGGTGTGGGCAAGACTGTCATGAACTGGCAGGGCAACAGAGAGAAGAAAGAGGATCCTGGCGAGGGGCATAGCCAGGAGTGGGACACACTGGGGCGAGCAGGGGATGGGGAAGGAAGTACTGGTGAGAGCCAGTGTGGTGTAGTTGTTAAGAGCGGTAGACTGGTAATCTGGTGAACTAGGTTCGCCTCTCCGCTCCTCCACATACAGCTGCTGGGTGACCTTGGGCTAGTCTTCTCGGGAGTCTCTCAGCCCCACTCACCTCACAGAGTGTTTTTTGTGAGGGAGGAAGGGAAAGGAGAATGTTAGCCGCTTTGAGACTCCTTCGGGTAGTGATAAAGCGGGATATCAAATCCAAACTCCTCCTCCTCTTCTTCTCACAGGGTGATGGAGGATGATAAAGGGATGGGGGGTCAGAACACAGGAACCAGAGCAGTAGGACCCAGAGCCAGAGGGGTCTCCATGAACACGATAGGATCTGAGACATAGGGAGAAGTGGGAGGGGTGCTCTAGGAGGCTGAGACAGGCAAGGCCCACAGCCCAACTCCCAGCTGACCAGGTGAGGCCTGCTAGCTCTGTGAGGAGGTGTGTGATTCCTCAGCTGGAATAGGCTTAGAACAGGTGAGGGTGACCTGCCTCATCAAGCCCAGATGCTGCAATCAGCATGCAAAGTACAAAAGGGAAGCAGAGCTGAGGTGCTGGGTCTGCTCAGCTGCCTCTCTTGATGCACCTCAGGCTGGATGCTTGCTTTGGACTTTGGACACGTGGATTGACCCTGGACTGGGGACTTGACATACTGACTTGCTGCCAGGTAGGCCATGGGTTCAGGACAAAGACTGATCTAGGTTTTTTTGGATAATAGGACAATTCCATCAAAGGTGTAACTCGGTTCCATGTTTTGCTCAGAGATTTCTTCATATCACTCAATGTGATTTGTGTGAAATGGCATCTAAAAATGATTTTCAGCATGTTTTCTCTTGTGGCTGCTGAGACCAATTTTAGAGGTTTTTGTTTCCAAGGTTTTCCCTGTTTGCCACCAACTATTTCTGTATTTAGGTCTTCTTCTGGCTTGTGTGTGTTGTGTCCATAGAGAAATGCTGAAGACCTATCCCATCGAGAAATTTATAGAAGTTATGGCCAAGGCCATGGAAGAATCCAGTTTTTGCTTAAAAAGAAGTCTGCTTTGTATTATATTTTCCCCTTATATTATGGACAGACAAGCATTAACAAAAAAAGTCTGGTTTCAGACTTTGCCAAGGCTGATGTTGCGTAAAAAAAGTGTGAAATTCAGCTTTGGGGTTTTTAATTTGGCTTAAGAGTCTGACAGTATTGTTGTTCAGTGGACAAATAAGTTGTCTGTTTTTCTAGTGCTTTACTCTGTTGCTGTTAAATGGACAAATAAAGCAATTTGTTAGAAGTTAGCTCTGAAATCTATAATCCCATGCAATACAGTAAATTGCCATAATTTCTTTTGTTTTCCCTTCAGCATCATGTAACAGTGTGTGGGGTTCAGTTGTAAGTCAAGAGCCCTTAGCTACAAGTTATAGACCTTGCCTGCCCCTAGTAGAATTATTTCTGCAAACACCCATGACTGGTGTGAAGGTGTGGTGCTATTGCTTACTAGGAGTGGAAGGGATGAGGTGATGCGGAGGTTGGTGCAGATGGGAACACCAGATTGACTCCATTGTTGCACCTCCCTCCCCAACATCTTCCCCTTCTCTTTGGTAAACAGAAGAGACTCTGCTGCCAGGAAGTTAGCATGGCAGTTTCGTTCCACTGGGTGGGCCATTTCTGGCCAAGAGAGCATTTAACAACAGGGTATCTTAGAATTCTGATACTGGCCCACAATTTTTTTTCCAGAGCTTGCCTTTCATACTTTCCGAAGGTGGTTCCAGACTATGCTGACAGCATCTGTAGATGGCAGGTATGCCACCAGAACGATGTCTTTGTGTCCATAGTCAAAACATAGATGATATAGCTCATTGTGCTTTATGTTTGTCCCTTATATAAGGTTTCCATCAAAAGATTCCATAGGCAGTAGCAGTGTTTTGCTGTGTTGCTCTGATTTGTGTTGTTGGCTGGTTTAGACAGATATGTATTTTATATGACCTTGATGTTTGTTCAGTAGCTGCTGGGGGAAAAACATCATATGGGTTATGAACTATCCTTTGCTATATCACATAGGGTGATCATCTTATATAAGAGTGTATTGCCACTGTATCCAGGGCTGTGTGGATTTCACAATGCCATGATGACATTACACAAATGCACATAGTAGTACCTCTGGTTATGAAGTTAATTCCTTCCGGAGGTGAGGTCCATTCTTAACCTGAAATCGTTCTTAACCTGAGGTACCACTTCTGCTAATGAGGCCTCCTGCCGCTGCGCCGCCGTGTGATTTCTGTTCTCATCCTGGGGCAAAGTTCTTAACCTGAGGTACTACTTCCGGGTTAGCAGAGTTTGTAAGCTGAAGTGTTTGTAACCCAAGATGTTCGTAACCCCAGGTACCACTGTATAGAACTGGGACCCAGAATCCAGGTTCCTGATCATCTTCCTTCTCTTTAAATCACCATTCCCTGTCTGGTGCTGGCCAGATGATGTTGGACCAAAGTTCTCATCCTTGACCGTTGACCATAGTGGCGGGTGCTGTAGTCTAACATCTGGAGGGCACCATGTTGGCTGCCCTTGGAAGTTGGCAAAATCTTAGTACTGTAGTCTCATTTATTTTAATCTTGTGTTTGGATTCTCTCTCTCTCTTTTAAAATAATAACAGCACCAGTAAGGGAGGTGGGAATCTGGATTGGAGGAGAGTTTACTCCATTCCCTTTTACCATTTCCCTGTTGAATATTGCACCAGTTTTGGCTTTAGATTTGGGGCCCTCTCTTTGTCACTGCCCATTTCCATGCCCTTTCCCTCTGGGCCTAATCCAAGCCACTGTCCAGGAAAAAACCTCAAGGCAAGTGGAGGCTGTTCCTTCTGCTCCTTTATTCTGTCCCTGTGCTTACACACTTGGAGGGAGCAGCTAAGCCAGGCAGCAGCAGTGGAAGAGGCGGCAGCGGCAGAGTACTTCTCAGTACTAATCTATTGCACCAGCCCTCAAATGCCCTCCAAAGATGCCCTGTAGGCTTTGGGTTGGGGAATCTCAAGCATAGGGTGCCTCTCTTACTGGTCCTTAGAACTCACCCCCGGCAACACCCCTAATGGTCCCTACTTTGTATCCCAAGTGTTTTTGCCTGGCTGGAATGTGTCTTTGAATTGCCTTGATGGAGGATAGTGTGTGTGTACTGTAGAAACTACTCTACTGTACAATGGTTTTTTGCTCCATCAACTTTTGCCTATTGCCCCAAGGGTATGTGATCCTTGGAAGGTTGACCTGAGGCTGGAATAGGTGACCCACACCTGATCTAACCCAGTACTGGCAGCAGTTCTCCTTGGTTTCCAGCAGAGGTATTTCCAAGCCCTGCTGTTTGGAAATCTGGCAAAGGACTGATACCAGCAATTGATACCAGGCATGGCCTCTCCCCCCCCCCCCGAGCTATCTATGGACCCTTCATTTGTTTAAACTGGGCTCTGCCCTAATGTATATATATAAAAGGGGAGAAGGAAAGGAATTTTTAGAGCAAAAGGGCATGTTGGTGAGAGAAGCCAAACCTACCTGTTACCTTCCCATAGTGCCTCTCCATGCGAGCAGGAGCACCAAGTTGTACAAGTGGGTAAAGTGCCTCTGGACAAATTAGGAACATAGGAAGCTGCCTTATTAGAACATTGGTTCATCTATCTCAGACACCCCCAAACTTGGCCCTCCAGCTGTTTGGGGACTACAACTCCCATCATCCCTAGCTAACAGGACCAGTGGTCAGGGATGATGGGAATTGTAGTCCCCAAACAGCTGGAGGGCCAAGTTTGGGGATGCCTGATCTATCTCCATATTCAGACTGGCAGGAGCTCTTCAGGATTTCAGTTGGCAATACACCAAGCCACCATGTTAACAAACCTTTTGAAAAGGAAGGGGCAGGAGACCTGAGGCCCCCTGAATCACCCCCTAGCAATGCCCCTGCCTGCAAGCATGCTAAGTCTTTCAGAGCCCATTTCTGGTATTAGAATTTGGCTGCGGAAATAGACTGCAGAGGAAGAACACTAAGGGCAGAAGGAAAGTTCAGCTCCCTCTTACTATTTTGGTTCAGAGCCACACCCTTCCCCAATCAATCAACGGGCCTGAGGAGGTGCCACATGCCTTGCATGCAGAAGAATAGAAAATGAATGGTGGGCTAAATGGAAAAAAATTGGTCTGACTCAGTTGGAAGCTGCTTGATTATGTTCAAATGAGTCAACCCTGAATCCCATTATCTTGACTTTTTCTGTTAACTGATGGATTTGAGAGATATGGAGCTCTGGTTGAGTTCTGAAGGGAGCCAGCAAGATGGACTATTTTCCTTCTGATATTCCACACTTCCTTGGTTTTTCTTAGGAACATGGGGAACTGTTATACTGAGTCAGACCACTGGCCCATGAAGCTCAGTCTTTCCAAGACCTTTCTGGCAATGCTGGGGGTTGAAGCTTGGATCATTTGCATGCAAAGAATGTGTTACACCACTGAGTGACATTTTCTCAACAATTGGGAAGGGTGCACTCCAAACTTCCCACTGCCATCATGGCTCTGCAGAGTGGTGGAGCCATTGCTGCATCTGCAGGCCAGCTGTTCTTTGTGATGGCATGGGATAGCAGGGAAATCAGGCTGATTGGGTCCAGATTGAGCCTAATGCTGGTCGCCAATTGCTGTGAGACTGACTGCTGCCTCTGCATCCTCAGAGTGCCCTGTTTAGAGGCTTTCTGCTGGGCTCCATTGGTAGCGTAAACATCTGCGGACCTCCTACCATTTGCAGCACCACCGCCAGCTTGTGTTACTCTGTTGGTGACTAGCAGGAGGCTGGCTCAACCAGAAGAGCCCCCCCCCCCAGGCCAACTTAAAATGATTTTGGATTGTAAAACAAGCTGGAACTGGAGCAAAGTGCTGCTGTGTAAAGTATTCTTGCTGTGGCGGGTGGTGCTGTGGTCTAAACCTCTGAGCCTCTCGGGCTTACTGATCAGAAGGTTGGCGGCTCGAATCCCTGCAACGGGGTGAGATCCCGTTGCTCTGTCCCAGCTCCTGCCAACCTAGCAGTTTGAAAGCATGCCAGTGCAAGTAGATAAATAGGTACCACTGCGGCGGGAAGGTTAATGGTGTTTCCGTGAGCTCTGGCACTTGTCACGGTCCTCTGTGCGCCAGTAGCAGTTTAGTTATGCTGGCCACATGACCTGGAAAACTGTCTGTGGACAAGCACCGGCTCCCTTGGCCTGAAGAGATGAGTGCCGCAACCCCATAGTCACCTTTTACTGGACTTAACAGTCCAGGGGTCCTTTACCTCTTGTTGAGGGTTCCAGACCCACTTGTAGGATACTCCATTCCATCTCTATCAGTCCAGCCACCCAAGAATCACTATTATGGACCCACTTGGGGATACATAGTCCTCATTTCTCCCTTAAAGTTTTGTTGCTATATCTGCAAATCTTGGTGTTTCCTTGAGCTTTCTGTCTTTCCCGTGTGGATGGTGCAGTTTTGGCTATATAAGAATCTGCACTCAGAGAGTGAGTTCACTATTGGTATACAGCAGCCTTTCTCAACCTGGTGCTCTCTGGGTGCTTTGGACTACAACTCTCATAAAGCACTGGCCAGGACTGCTGGGAGCTGCAATCCAAAACACATGAAGGACACCAGGTTGACGGAGTTTTCTATAGGATAGGAATGACAGATTTGGAATAGCCCCAGTGAAGATGCCAGGAGGGGCATTAGCCTCCTCTAGCAATGGGCACAAAGTACCTTATTGGCTAGCAAGGTAGCAGGGGCCAGACTAGTCTTGAAGATGAATCGCTTCAGGAGCCAATGTATTCTGGTTTCTCAGGCCAGCAGAACTATTTGCTATATATTTTAATAGCTTGCTTGGTTGTTATGTATTTGGATGTCTGTTAAGGTATCATGACCAAAATTTGCATGTTGGTTCCTGAGATCAAGGAGCAGGTTTCTGTCTGTTTGGATACAATTGGATGTGCTTTTGAATCAAGATGGTGGACTGAACCATTGGAAACTGCACTGATTGTAACCACTGATTTCAAAATTTTACTGATTTTTCTCTCTCTTAGCATTGTCAAGCAACACCAGGGTACAAGACTCCAAATAGGTTACAAAACAGAAGTCCTCATGGAATTGTTTAGGTTTGGCTTCATTTATTTGTATGGGATTATTTGAGCCTCAAAGATGCAGAATCTGGCAAATGCTCAAAAAAGCAGTTATCAAAGCCATTGTTTAGAAATATTTATTCCTGAGCCAATTCTCAGCAGCAAGAGGGAACAAGATAGCTTTTCTCAGTGATGTTACAACAAACTCAGCACCTTGGATAACCAAGTTCAGCTTACAGTGAAGGGCTACTCCTTTGCTAAAATTCTGAACTTAGAGCTGAAGTTTTCTGTTTCTTCACAGTAAAGTACCAGCACCAATGGGTGGGAATTGTAGAGAAGCAGCTTTTGGTGGAGAAACACTAGGAGAAGCTTCTTGATAGCAAGAGCTTTCCAGCAGTGGAACAGACTTCTGCAAGAGGCTCTCCTTCTTTGGAAGATTATTTCATCTGGCAGGCAGAAATGTTTGTACTCATGGAATGATCATGATAGTGCAACGTTGAATTCCCTCCCCCAGAAGTTCCACCTAGTTACTATAGCTAATGTACATCATGGAACCTATAACCCAAATGTTGACCTAGACCACCACCCTAGGAACCCTCGTGCCCAATTTAGCAATGATATTTCAAAAAACAAGCCGAACCTGTCAAAAAATGGGCGAAGTCATGCCAAAGTGATTTTTCAGTCCTTCATCTTGATTCAAAATGGCATCCAGCATCCAAACATCTATGAATACCACTGTCCTCACCTTGGGAACCCTTGTGCTGAGTTTGGTGATGATATCTCAAAAGGCATCTGAACACAAAGAGAACAAACACACAGAAGCACAAACAATTTCCCAAAAGATATAGTAGATGCTGCCATCAGGTCCAAATAACACATGCTGGAACATGCCCAAGAGCCTTTGCCCTTTTCTCTAATGTGTTTTCACTAGAGCAGTCTTCCCCAACTTTATGTCTCCAGATGCTTTGGATTTTAATTTCTATCAGCCCCAGCCAGCACAGCACCATATAGTCCAAAGCATCTAGAGGTCACCCGGTTGGGGAAGGCTTCTCTGGCGAAATGTATGATTGTACAGGTTTTTTACCACATATTTTATTTTCAGCCAAGAAAATTAACTCAGACTGTGATTAGTCAAAGTGTTAGCCATCAAGATCACACAGAAGCTAGAAATGGCAAGCTTTTCCCTTTGTGGGAACTCATGAATAGCCTGGACTGTCCTTAGTGGCAAGCCAACATTATATTTTAGCCATCATTAAAGGGCAATGGAACAACGAGGACAACATGTTTGTCATCTTCTCGACTGTTATGAGCTGATTCACCACTGCTGTGTCATAAGGCAAACAAGACCTCTGTAAGGAGCCTATTACATCTTGAAAGCGATGACCATATTGAAAGGATGGAATTACCTTTAGGCCAGAGGAGGGCAGACTTCAGGCTTCCAGGATCTATTTTTTCTGTTACTTGAACCATAAAATCCAGCAGCCCTGGTAGAAGAACCTGCCAATTAAAAAAGGTCATGCAAAAGTGCAGACCCAGGTCATTGAGTCTCAGCTTCCACAGCCATTGTCCACCATGAGCAGGGTTGGCAGAAGAAGCAGCAGATATTTTATTCTCCTGACAATTGTGCTGTTTGAAATGGGCATTTTATATTTGACGTCCTTTAGTAATGTTTTGTTTTGAAATGCTCAAGATAATATTTTAATTTCCTGTTAAGCCTTTCCTACTCCCAGGAGGGAAGGGATTGTGAGCGGGAGACGATTCCTGCGTCATGCAGGGGGCGCTCCGCCCCCTGCTTCAACTCCAGGGCTGGCGCCACGCCCCTCCCTGGTTGGGCACCCAATAGGGAAGCATGGCGGGGGCGTGGCTTGCTGCTCAAACGCAGCTGCACCAGCCATCTCCACCATTGCACACACTCCAGGTTTTCATCTCCAAACTTCCTTAATTAAAATTTTGAGAGGCCTCATTTAGAAAGAAAATGAGTTGTTGCGGTTTGAAGCAGTGGTTCTCAATCAGTTGTTCTCTGTGAGAATAAAAATTTGTTCGCGCAACACTGAATTTTTAATTGATAAGAAATACACTGGAAAACAAAAAGAAACAACTCCTAGCAGTGCTTGATTTATAACATAGAACACCACTACTTTATAATATAGTTATTTATGTAGCAATGCAGCTACATAAAAACATGAATAATTCCCTAAATGGAATTATATTTGAGCCTCTTACATATGTACCATAAGCGCGTATGCAAACTCAATGAGATGTGTGAGCATGCTTTTGCTGGGTAATTCATACCTATTAGGTCTAATTTGAGACAAACTCCCATCTCCTCACCAACACAAATAAGCCTTTCTCTTTTCTGATCTTACATATTTGAAAATCCCAGCTCACAACAATGTTATGGAGAGCTGTAGAAGAATAGCCAATGCTCTTGAAGAGAGGTGTGGATTCTGCTTCTGGTTCTCTCTCTCTCTCTCTCTCTCTCTCTGTGTGTGTGTATGTATGTATGTATGTATGTATGTATGTATGTATGTATATGCTACGCTACGCTACACTACACTGAAATGTCCCTCCATGCTTGCCATCCTCTCCTGCCACACTGGTGTGGCACACCACACCCTTTCAGAACCACTGGTTTAAACCATCAGGAGCCACAAACCCTTACTGCTGATTCCCCAGAAATCCACCAGTAGAGCCCAATCTATATTGTGCCCATCCTCACTCTAAGCTATAACTTGGCGTTCCCAATCCCATGTCTTCTGATGCTTTGGACTACAACTGCCATCACTCCTGAACATTGGCCATGCTGGCTGAGGCTGATGGGAGTTAAAGTCCAACAACATCTGGAGGACACCAGGTTTTGTGTGTGTACTGTGACTGCTCTTTGACTACATTATGTCTAGTCTTGTAAGAATCACTATTCAGAATCTGTTCTTCCCTTTTTGGAAGCCAGTGAACAGCTATGACTTCCTCACAGCAATTAAGAGATTTATGAGTGGAAAACCAGACACTAATGGTTACTAGCTAGTGTCATGGACACATCTGCACCTTTACTACAAATCTGTTGAGAATTATAGTCTTATTACTCAACAGCAGAACCATCTGATGCTGGATACCTCCCAAGGCATTTCCTTAAGTCCAAACAGGGTTATTCCTGTGGCCAGTTCAGGTTCGTTTCATCCTGTCAACATAGCAACCCCAGAAGACCTTGAAACACCCGTTGTCTAGGCTAGTGGTACTCTCCAGAGTAGAAATTCTTCCAAGGGGCAGTGTGAGGAGAGAAAGTGACTAAATCCAAAGTGTATGCCTCAGTGTCAAGGAAGTTTACTAGACAGGTTTTAAAGTATGCATTTCTGTGGTCCTTAAAAAATGCTCTGAGGTTGGAATGTGTAATGGGAGAACCCAGCAGGGAAAGGGATGGCATACTTTCCCTTCTTTCACTTTATTTACATAACAGACTGTGGTGACGTGTGATGTGGTGAGGAGTAATTCCACTGGAGAACTGCTCTCTTGGGCAAATACTACAGATTGTGACACCCAACCATGCCACCCCTTGTGAAAGCTTGGGCTCAAAGGTCAGTCCTCAGGTTTTATTGGGTGCACATCTTTTGCAAAACAATTGAGTAGAGAGATGGCTTGTCCTCCAACACTCTTAATTTTTTTCACCAACATTACAAAAATTGTTAAGTTGTGCCCATTCACTGGATCTTGGAGTTGGTCATTGCCAAACCACCCATCAATTCAGTGGATTCTGGGGCTGTTGCATCTCATTGCTCTTCCACCCATCCATTTCCCTGGCTGTGTTGTGGCTTGCTAAGACCTCCTTCCCAGAATCCCTTTCAATACTGCAGCCACTTAAGAGTTGGAGGGTGCCATCTAGTCCAACTCCCCTGCTTGAAACAGGAAAGAGATGACTGCCCAACTGCTGCTTGAAGCCTTCCTGTGAGGGAGAACAAAAACACTGGATTGGATTGGTCCAGTCCAATGCCCACAATATTGTAGCCCCGTTGCCTAATTGCTTGCTGTAATAGAAGTTAAAGGTGGCTCTGTTTAATCTAAGCAAACGTCTATTGTGCTCACACATACACCTATCAGATGCTTCTAGAAAAGCTACAAATGAGATGAGGATTGCCCTCTCCTGCTGTTGTCACTTCTCAGCTGGAATTCAGTGAGGCCCTGCCACTGTGCAAGGAGCACATTGCCTGCTTTGTCCTCTTGGACCAACAACCCTGAACCCTGATTGCTTGGATGAGTGGCCTTGCTGAGCAACTAGCCCTGATAAATCAGTGAAACCTCCTCGGAAACATAGAATCATAGAGTTGGAAATGACTCCTAGAGTCATCTAGTCTAGCTCCCTGCAATGCTGGAATTTCAACTAAAGCATCCATGACAGATGGCCATCCAGCCTCTGCTTAAAAACCTCCAATGAAGACCCCACCACCTCCCAAGGGGAGTCCACAACCTCCTTGGAAGAACTGACTTGGAGAATGTGTATGTGAAAAATATATTTCCTTCAATAAACCACAGAGATCCTGCAATGGGGAGACATGTGAGTGAGCTACTTGTTGGTGCTGCCTATGTGCTCAGTTAACCATGTCATAAACCCATCCCTGAATGTCCCTGGGCATCACTTTGCCACTTTCTTCTGCCACTTATCCTCCTTGCTGGTTGTTTGGCCATTCCTTGCCCTTCCAAAGCATCAAGTTGGATGTTCTTCCTCCACTGTTTCCTGCTTCTGAGGCACAAAGGGGGCCTATCAAGCCATTGTTTGGGTTAGGAGGACTTTCCTACTTGCTACATTTTGGGCTGGGCAGTGTGTTTTTGCTACAAAGTCCTACCTCAGGCTGGCCCTGGTTGAAGGAGAGCTGGGTATGCCAGGTGTACAAGGAATGTCTTTATTTTCCTGATCAAGAAGGGGGAGCATTGCTATTAGTAACCATTTCTTGTTTACTTCACCAGAAGAGTGTGTGTGTGTGTGTGTGTGTGTGGTGCTTAGTGCAGGTGTGTTTAGAAATGGTTTTTAATGTCATGGGGGTTGATTGCTTTGAGAAATGGCTTTGATTAGAGAGGTGATGTCAGTCTGTACAACTCAGCAGTGTTATTTATTTATAGGGTTCAGGACAGGGTTGAGTTTCAGGGAGTTTGTCCAAGACAGGAAGGTTTACAAATGCAGAGAGAAGTTTTAGGAGGGTTGAAAAAGAAGGCAGGAGAGAGGCTGAGAATCAGTAGGAAGGAAAGTACAGGTTAACAGAGCACATCAAAACTGAGAGGTCCAGCAGAGTCTAACTATTGGCTTGGCTACCCCTTATCAAAGAGACAGTCTTTGTACCATCCACTGCTGACTATTTTGGCCAAGTAACATGGTGCCTGGATTAGTTGCAGTAGTGTTGGTAGTATTAAACATATACACAGTCCGAGTAACCTGTGGCCCTCCAGATGTTGCTGAACTACAAATCCCATCATTCCTGACCATTTCTCATGCCACCTGGAACCAACGGGAGTTTAGATCCATCAGCATCTGAAGGGCTACAGGTTTCCCATCCTTGGTTTAGGTCCTAAGGTAACTCATGCATTCAGGCCTGTGCAGGGTGGGGGACAGCCTGGTACCCTTGCCCTGGGCCTCAGAGGGCTAAGCTGACCACCCCCCTTCAGGGACCAGCTTCTTTTTTGTTTCAGTTTATAACTAATTTTAACAAGACTCCCACCCTGGGTGTCAGACAAGCTCTGCATAGGCCTGCATGCAGGGATTTCAGTTCTTGAGGGCCCTGATTTTGGGTCTAACCTACCTTAAACCTCAGTAACAAGTAGGGCTGAAATTTGAGCTTAATTTTTATGTATTTTTCCATGTATAAGATGCCTCTATGTATAAGATGCCCCCTATTTTTGGGGACTCCAAATGAAAACACCCTTCAGCACTACCTGTGTATAAAACTAGCCCCAATTTTAAACCTATTTTTTTGGTTAAAAAACCCCCTAGTCTTATACACAGAAAAATACAGTATCTCTTTGCATCTTGTTCATGACCATCATCTTCTGTAGTTACATGTTTTTTGTATTCATCATCAGCTTCCTTTCCAACTGAGGCGGCTGCTAGTATGAACTAGCTGAAACATTCTTTTGTTTAATAGTGTCAAGGAAATGTTCCATGCTTCATGGTACCCAATGGCAAAAAAAGAAACAACAAAGAAGCCCATCAGCCATTCTCAAACTTTTCCCCCTGTAGACTTGAATATTGTGCGGGCGGGTCAACATACATAACTCAGATTTTAATAATGCAACGGGTGTGTCTGTTTTGTGTCCAATGTGTAATGTTTGTCAGCTTTAGCCTTGATCAAGTTCAATGTTCATTCTGCTTCTGTATTTAAAAGTATGGTGGAACACCTAAAGTGAGGTTGTAGCCTTGACTATTGTTTGACAACTTCAGATTTGAACTGTCTCCCTTTAGTCTATCCCTTGATCCATAGTCATTCGTCCTTCCTAGATGTCTTGTGTATTTCCTCTGTGTCCTCTCCCTGTGCTTCAGTAAGACTGGTCTCTTTAAAAGTCCTAGCAATTGATGAGCCCCTGCCAAAATGATTAAGGGTACATGGCAAGGGCATCCCAAGGACAACTGTTGCACCCTTAGAAAATAAAGACTGCATTTGTGAGAAGAAAGAGATATTTGAGCTGAAAATCCACATTCATTAATCATGATAAAACAGGCTGTTTTGGGGTTCCAGACAAAGGCAGGCCCTTGCCTCCACCATCCTGACACAATTTGATTCCATTCTAGCATCATTGTTCTCTTCATCTGTTTCCATTCTCTTATGAATCTGTGTGCTTTGGGGAAGAATGTGAGAGGGGTTTTATTTGGGAATGGTTGGTCAAGGTTCTCTTACAGGGAGTCTTGAGGCAGCTAAGAAATTTACTATGGCATAAGCTTTAGTGGACTATAATCCATTTCATCAGATACATGGCTAACCTGATTTGACAGGTAAATATACCTGCCAAATCACAAACACATGGTTTAATGAAAAAAATAGAGATTGAGCAGTGAGGTGTGTATGAGAAAGTGAAAGCCAATATTATTTTTTCAAATAGCCTAGTTTCATGAGCTTACAGTAAATTCCTCATTTTTTCCCATTTTCTGGGAAACTTCTTGTTCTGGTAAGTCAAGTGTTGTCATCCTGGATCATCACAAACTGCTCCACTGTGGAGAGTCTGATTCAGTGCCACTGAGCACTTTCATTACTAAGGCCAATCCCTAGACGAAGGCTGCAGAAGGAATTGCCTTGAAGGCTGCTTGCAGGGAGATCTGGAAACTGTATAGACAAGGCATGGGTAGACCAGAACCTAATGCTTGAATCCCTTTCCAGATTTCCTCTGTTTCAGACCAAGCTGATTCCATTTCTCTCCCCACCTCCATAAACCCCCTGCCCTACTGATGCGTTGTAACTCTGATAGTAAATAGAGAGACTCACTTGGCACCTATGCCAATGTCTCTTGCAGCTTTCCTGAACCTGATGCCCTCCAGATGTAGCTGGAGTGAAGCTGCAGCCAGTGTGACCAGTGGTCAGCTATCATGGGACCTATAGTCCAAAATATCTGGAGGACACCAAGCTGGGGAAAGCTGCCTCAGTGGGACCATTTTATTCTCCCTGGCTTTTTAACATCTGAGGAGTTTTTTATATTTTTTATGGCTACTATTTTCTCTTGCTGTTTTACTGATGGCTTTATTATATTATTTTTATTTTATGAACAGATAATCAGTTACTGGAGAGTGATATATGAATTAATAAAACACATGAAAACAAGCTTTATAGGAATTCATGACAGGAGAAGGATGCCTATGGAATCCTTCACTCTCAAAAAACCTAGGTCACCTCCTGCATTTTTGCTGATATGCATCTAGTTGACTTTGATCAAATCAAAGAGATATGTGTGAGCCAAAATAGATTCTTATACACACCCAACAATATATAGAATCATAGAGCTGGAAGGGACCATGAGGATTATCTCATCTGTCCCCTTGCAATGAAGGAATCTTTCACTCAACATGGGGCTCAAACCCATGGTTCTGAGATTAAGTATCGTGCTCTATTGACTGAGCTATTTCTCAGGTTTAAGAAGGATATTTCTTAACCTTCAGCTTGGTGTCTGAAATATACTCTGAGTTGAGAGTGGATTTCATGCTCTTTATTCAGCTCATAGTGGTGAGGAGGAATGAATGTTCCCCCAAAATATCTGCTTTATATAAATTATTTACACAATGGACTGCACGTGATTGGCTAATTCCGGGATTTTCCTGTAGGCCAATCAGGTTGTGGATTCACTTCCACCTGGAGCTGAATTGGGTGGCTCCTGCAGAACAATCATACTGCTGCATTGTTCTAGGACCAATCAGACTGGTGCATTTTGGATCCTATTCAACTCAGTACATAACAGTGTCCAAAGATCTTTGGTGATTTCTCAGTCAGAAGCCTGCTGGGATTAGGCCAATGGCCCACCTAGTCTAGCATCCTGTTCCACAGTGGCCAGCCAGATGTTGTCTGAAGGCCGCAAGCGGGACATGAGCACAACACTCGACTTGCTCTGCTTACTGTGATTCCCAGCAACTGGTATTCAGACGCATGATGTCAGTGGAGGCGGAACATTAACTGGAGGTAGAACTTTTTAAATAGCAACTATTATTTATTTAGTGGCTCTAAGCACTATACCACACTACCTCTCTCCAAAGGAATGGTGTCATCCATGGCATATGCCTTGTTAAGTAGAAACACTGGCAAGAAAGAGAAAAGTACATAAAAAACCCAGATGCACCCCAAACACTCCTCATCCCACATGCATATGGTCTCCAGCTTTTGGTGGGTTATTGTAGAAATTCAAGATGTCTGTTCTGTTTCCCCTGGAAGGACCTCACTCTACAACAAAACCAAGTATTTTTGGCAACATGTAAAGCAATTGCACTCTTAATGTGACTTCAGATGAAAGTCTAATGTCGGTGATTTAGAGACTGACTTCCTTTTGCATGGGAACTCTCTGTAATGGCATGCATTTGACTTGCTTACAGACATGTAAGTTAAATTTGGTCAGGGATATAGTGTAGCAAGTTCCTGTTTCTATAAGCTTGTTTGCTAGTCTGGACAATATATATCTATATAAATTTGGCTGGTAAAGAAGCTTCTTTCTTTAAAAAGAAGGCTGATCGCCGAAGAATTGATGCTTTTGAATTATGGTGCTGGAGGAGACTCTTGAAAGTCCCATGGACTGCAAGAGGATCAAACATATCCATTCTTAAGGAAATCAGCCCTGAGTGCTCACGGGAAGGACAGATCCTGAAGCTGAGGCTCCAATACTTGGGCCACTTCATGAGAAGAGAAGACTCCCTGGACTTCCGGGTTAGCGCCATCGGTAATGGCGGAATCCTTCTGACTAGGAGGGATTTGCCTCAAGGAAATAGGGTCTGTCCGCTATATCAAGATAAATTTTTAAGATAAAAACAAAGATGGAAAGGATTTGCTGAAATATCTAATTGAACTAGAATACAAAAAAGGGAGGTGTGAGGAGGTCAAGGAAATAAGCAAAGGAAAGAAAGTTATGTAAAGGTTGGATTTGTGTTGTTGTTTTTTTTTTGTGCTTTGTCGTTTTAACTTTTTCTACTTTTCTTTCTGTAACCTTCAAAACTTTAATAAAATCTATTATATATAAAAAAGAGAAGACTCTCTGGTAAAGACCCTGATGTTGGGAAAGATGGAGGGCACAAGGAGAAGGGGACGACAGAGGACGAGATGGTTGGACACTGTTCTCGAAGCTACAAACATGAATCTGACCAAACTGCAGGAGGCAGTGGAAGACAGGAGTGCCTGGCGTGCTCTGGTCCATGGGGTCACGAAGAGTCGGACACGACTAAACAACTAAACAACAAAAAGAAGCTTCCTCTTGGAGGATGGTAGATTAGTTTTGGAAATAAGTGTTGTGGAACTGCAGGGTTCTGGGGAGGGAAAAAAGGGGTTTTATAGAGTGATAATGTTCTGGAGATGGTGACAGCAGCCATGAGATGGTGACAGCAGCCACGAAATTAAAAGACGCCTGCTTCTTGGGAGAAGGGCAATGACAGGCTTAGACAGCATCTTGAGAAGCAGAGACATCACCTTGCCAACAAAGGTCCGTATAGTTAAAGCTATGGTTTTCCCAGTAGTGATGTATGGAAGTGAGAGCTGGACCATAAAGAAGGCTGATCGCCGAAGAATTTATGCTTTTGAATTATGGTGCTGGAGGAGACTCTTGAGAGTCCCATGGACTGCAAGAAGATCAAACCTCTCCATTCTGAAGGAAATCAGCCCTGAGTGCTCACTGGAAGGACAGATTGTGAAGCTGAGGCTCCAGTACTTTGGCCATCTCATGAGAAGAGAAGACTCCCTGGAGAAGACCCTGATGTTGGGAAAGATGGAGGGCACAAGGAGAAGGGGGCGACAGAGGACGAGATGGTTGGATAGTGTTTTCAAGGTTACCAGCATGAGTCTGACCAAGCTGCGGGGGGCAGTGGAGGACAGAAGTGCCTGGCGTGCTCTGGTCCATGGGGTCACCAAGAGTCGGACACGACTAAACGACTAAACAACAACAACAACAATGTTCTGGAAGAGGGCATGGGGTTTGAAAATAATGAAATCCTTTGCCAATCAGACCTAGTTGGCAAACTTCCTGAATACTTTGGGGCAAAGCTGTAGCTGCAATAAATACCTTTCTTGGCTGGTTTTGTTTCCTGGTCTTCACGGCCATAAGAAGGGTAGCCCATCTAGTTGAGCTTCCTGTTCTCACAGGGGCCATCAATGTTCCTAGCATGAGCCTCACTGACCCTGTAATATTGAGCATTCATTCCCATGGGAGATGCAAAATCAGTCCTGTCTTGCAACAGGGTAAAACAAACTACTTCAAGTGCCACTTCAGGGAGTGGATGGGTATTTTAATGATGCCAGAGTGGTACGTCCTCTGGTTATCGCCCACTTGGATTACAGCAATGTGCTCTATGTGAGGATACCTTTGATGGGCTGCCCCTGACTTTGGGGAAGGTTGCTGCATATCTCTGTACACTAATATGCAACTGAAGACAGACCATGTTGCACAGGCCAAACCTGCTTTGTATTTGATTATGCTGCTGGCAAAGACTTTTGTCTGCTATGTTTCAGCTGTGAACATCATTTTTATTTCTATTGCTTTCTTAATGTTCTGTATCTTATGTATTTTTATTGTATTTATTTTGTTTTGTTTTATGGGCATTTTTTGTAGCCTGCACTTTAAATTGTTGTCAGTCACCTGGAGTGGTTCATGAGCCCAAGAAAGCTGGGATGTACATTTTTCAATGCAAAGAAAGAAATTTAAATTCAGGCGCAAGAGAGTATCTAAGATAGTAAAGTTCTGGAATCTCACCCACCCCAGCCCGAACATCTTTTTGAAGTAATTCTTGAAATAGTTAAGGTACTCTTTTGCCTCACAAAAATAACTTGCACTAAAACAGTTTTCAGGAAAGCGGGTTTTTGGATGCAAATGTTTTAGAAGAGAAACACATGTGCTACACTCAGCCTGTGTTCTTTGAGATGTTTTTGAGCTCCTTCACATTGTAAGGGGAGTCCATAGGTGGCAGGGACAGCAATGTGGTTGGGGTGGGAGCAGAAGATTATTGTTGCCATTCCACAATAGTCTCATTTTTGGCAAGAGACCAAAGAGGTGAGGCACCTAAGGTATGATCTAGGACTGCATAAATGGCAAATTAAAAGACTTCTAGTGCAACTTTAGACATCCTGGGGCCCTCAAAATGTTTTGGACTACAGTTTCCATGAGCACATACAGCTGCACTGCTTGGGGCTAGGGATAGTTGCATCTGTCAGTTTTGGACTTGGCTCCTTATTTTCCCACTCTTCAGTTCTCCCTTTCACGTTGAAACGATTACTTTTTCAAAGAAAGTCCTCAAGAAAACTCACTGGCATTTTAGCGTGAATTTCTCCTAATTTTGGTCTGGGATTTTTGCTTTTTGTATGCTATTTTCACAATCCCAATATATGCATTTTTAAGCACATCATTTGGCTGGATAACTGCACTGCAGAAGTAAGAAGTGCAGATTTTTTTTTTAAATGTTATTAAAAGATTTTCTTGGGTAGCAAAAGTACATACAGCGTCTCTGTTTTCAATATATGAATCCTTTCTACAGGCCAGTTTTGACAAATGGTCGTGGGTTGTTTCACATATTGTGTTGGAAAGTTTGAATTAGGTAAGATTAAATGTGAACTAATTTAAATTTCTCCTTCATGCCTAGCTGGAGCTTATAGGAGTTTTAGCCTAAAACTTCCAGAAGGGAACGGATTGGCAAAGAGTATTCTAGTGTATCAGCCATTAAGCTGAACAATGTGGCCTTCAAAAGAAGGCATTTATAAGGCATCCCAAAGCAGACTTCAAGGCAGAAGGGTCTCTTCTTCTTCTTCTTCTTCTTCATTTGGATACTGCCCGTCATCCAAAGATCCCAGGGTGGTTCGTAACAGAAAAATACAAAATGACAGTACAAAATACGTAAGACAAAAACAAACCAATCCCTCCCTCACATTAATATTATTTATTAAATGAGAGAAACTTTAGCAACAGAAACACAAAACAAATCCTATTTGGCCCTGTATACATGAAGGAGCATCTCTGCCCCCATTATTCAGCCCGGACCCTGAGGTCTAGCTCCGAGGGCCTTCTGGCAGTTCCCTCACTGAAAGGTGTGAGGTTACAGGGAACCAGGCAGAGGGCCTTCTCAGTAGTGGCACCTACCCTGTGGAATGCTCTCCCATCAGATGTCAAGGAAATATGCAACTATCTGACTTATAGAAGACATCTAAAGGCAGCCCTGTTCAGGGAAGTTTTTTATGTTGTCATAATGTGTTTTAATTTGTTGGAAGGCACCCAGAATGGCTTGGGGAACCCAGTCAGATGGGCAGCATATAAATAATTGGTGGTGGTGATGTACAAATAGGACACATATTTTACAAGTGTGGCTCCTTAAGAAGCTAAAAGTGCCCCATCCATGCTCAAGGAGATGTCAGCAGACTTGGAGAAATGTGAAGATTTGGAAAAACTGTTGGGTGGGGGGAACCCTAAAAGCGGGTGAGGTAACAGCTTGGTGATGAGTGAGCTAACTCACTGGGCACTAAATATGGACTGACTGCCAGGGGTGGAGATCAGAAAACTGGGAGGTAGGAAAGGGATGGAGTATTTTGGAAAGGGGCATTGCTGGCTAGCATCCTGAACAGGAGCTCTCCACTCCATAACATTCTTTGCAGGTCCCAGTTGTATCACGTAACACTGTTACTAGCATAAAAATATTTTTCAGTTTAATTGATTGATTCTGGAACATTTGTAACCACAGGAAAAAACCACACTGGTGCATTTGTCTTCATAGCAGCCCAGTGCAGTGGGTCATCGCTACTTGCAGAGAAGGAAATGGGGTGAGATGGGACGATTTGATGGAAACAAATTTACTTTTCCATCAGAATTTGAACAGAGGCCTTCCAGCTCAAAATCCAAGATTTGTACTGCATGAACAATACTCAGAATGTTGGGAAAGGGAACTGCCTGTGAAAGCTCTTAGGCTGGAATTGAAGGAAGACCAGCCCCCGACACACACACCAAAAGCATAGGCAATAGAGATGCAGGAGGGCGCACTGATCTTCCCCTCTGCCATCAGTAATAGAGGGCACACCATTTGGAGTCATTGTAATATGAGGGGTTATATTCATCTAAACATGAAATATATTGATTATTTTTAAAGCCACATAGTTTTGCCTTTGTTCTTAAAGAGTCAGCAGACATGTATAGTTTTTATTCCTAGGTCAATTTCAAATTTTCCTGGCCGATTGTCTGCCGTTGAGCTCCAGGTACAAAAACTGGCTGTACAAAGCTACCAGCACGTTCTGCATGACTGTATGAGAGGTGGAGGGAGGAGAGAGAGAAATTAATTTATCACAAGGTTGAAGGAAGAAGCAAGCAGTGAGAGATTGCCATAAAAGGGGGTGAAGTGGCCAAATTTTCATTTTAAGTCTGAGATGCTTTAATCTGCATGTCAAAATGTACAGGTATCTGTCTTCCAGGGAGCGGAGAATAGGAGATGCTACTCAATAGCTAGTTAATGTATGCCAGTGTTTAGATAGACAGAAGCTTGCTATCTTTTGAGTCTTTGAATTGATTCACATGGCAGTTGGACTCTTTAACTTTATCCTGCATAGCTTGAATCTGTATGAAGCAAAGTAACTTTGTTTGTGTAGAATCATAGAATCATAGAATCATAGAGTTGGAAGAGACCACAAGGGCCATCGAGTCCAACCCCCTGCCAAGCAGGAAACACCATCAGAGCACTCCTGACATATGGTTGTCAAGCCTCTGCTTGACCTCCAAAGAAGGAGACTCCACCACACTCCTTGGCAGCAAATTCCACTGTCGAACAGCTCTTACTGTCAGGAAGTTCTTCCTAATGTTTAGGTGGAATCTTCTTTCTTGTAGTTTGGAACCATTGCTCCGTGTCCGCTTCTCTGGAGCAGCAGAAAACAACCTTTCTCCCTCCTCTATGTGACATCCTTTTATATATTTGAACATGGCTATCATATCACCCCTTAACCTCCTCTTCTCCAGGCTAAACATGCCCAGCTCCCTTAGCCGTTCCTCATAAGGCATCGTTTCCAGGCCTTTGACCATTTTGGTTGCCCTCCTCTGGACACGTTCTAGTTTTTCAGTGTCCTTCTTGAACTGTGGTGCCCAGAACTGGACACAGCATTCTTCATTTCAGCAGCTGCGTTAGATGGGGTGAGTTATTTTCTTGTTGCTGTTCTTAAATAACAGGGATACAGAAGCCCTTGCCAGTCTACTGCAGATCACCCAGCGATTCGCCAGTAGATTCCAAATTACCTTCTGCACACCCTTGTCCTAAACTATATAATATAGGTATGCTTAAGCTGTAAGGTCCTTGGGCAGAGAGTAAACAGTTGGATCGGTTTGCCAAGTGCTTTCTCTCCCTCTGAAATCCACTTGTGGAGGGTTTGGGGCACATTAATTTTATTTGCCTAGCTCGTTTTCCAGAAATGCACAAACTCGTTTCAATTGCCTCTCTAAAAAGATGAGCAAATGATGCTTAAATAAATCCCACTAGAGGGCACTTGAGCTGTATTCAGATAAGAGGCATTGGAGGCGACTATTGAAAGCTGGCTCTTTACAAACCTACCCTGTGAAACTAGATGTCAAATATTCACCAGATGTTCTGTGGACATTCATATACATGCAGAATATTCAGCATATATTTGACATTCAATCATATTTGCAACCATTTGCAAATACTTTTAGCTTTTCTCATAAGACTCCTCACTTGGTTGTGATGTTTCCCTTTAAGTGAAAATTTGCAGCAACTGTAACTAAACCCTGAGCAAGTTTAGAGGCTGTGCTACATCCCATGTCTAATAATGTGCCATAGCTGTGGATCTCTCTATTCTATCTTTTTAAAGAATAGCTATTTACATTTCGTTCAGTATCTATTGTGAGTTCAGCATCCAAATTAGGATCCTTCTCCCAGTTTGGCAAAATTCCCTCGTGGTGCAATCCTATACATGTCTACTGAGAGTAAGTGCCATTGAATCAAACTTTCTCCCTGGTAAAGTTGTATAGGATTGCAGTTTTAGAGACACCCATCAAATCAAGAAACTGGCAATTCTCTCAAATGTTCACCATCCAAATGTTGTTTGGATGCTAACCTAATGAATGGGAGGACAAACAATTCTGTCTTGACTGACTAAGCTACAGCTGGAGAGAAAGAAAGCTGAGAAACGTCCCACTTCAGTTTTCCCCCATAAAATTAAAATAAGTGGATAGTGTTGGCTTCTATGCTTTGCGGGTATTTCATTCTCACTGCTTATACATAAGGTTTCTGTTTGGGCATGGATTTGTTTGTTTAAACTTTTCTGCAAACATCCAATGACCTTTAACGATGTCATGAGTATTATCTAAAGGAACTTTTCATCTTGCTCAGAGACATGATATGTGGTATTAAGAACTCCTGAGGAACTGTTTGAGCATTTATCCTTATTTGCTTGCACAAAACTTACACGGATGCTAGGTAATATATGTTGAGTATTCATTCTTTTACTTAAAAAAATTATTATTTTTTGTAATATATAAGAAAAAATAACTTACATTAAATTGTATACAATATATAAATTTAAACGAAAAGAATGTACAAATATTAGTGATTGACTAGTAAAGTAATACAGGTATTTCCAAAAAATGCACATTGTCCTGATCAGAAAATAATGAGATTTATACATCTCTAAGTGTTGCATCACACAATTTAAAATAGTAACCAGGTTGTAAATATAGTTTGGGCTTCCAGTACAATAAAATGATTACAAATTATCACAACATATCCTTCCATAGAGAACATATATTGGGTAGGGGAGGTATTTCAATCATGATCCTTGTTAGCCACATATTTTATAAAACAAAACCACTTTTTGTAAATATTGAGCATTCATTCTGATTTGTTTGCAGGGTATTTATATATCTTCCCATTGATCATTCATTCCACACTTTTCAGTGTATTTCCCTGTCACTTTCCTAACTGCTGAAAGCTCATTTCTTTTAAAGTGTTGTATTGGGGCACAAAGTGCTTGAATCTCTCCTGCAACTGACTGGAAAGGCTGAAGGAGTTGGATCTTCAGTTTGGAGAAAAGACAATTAAGAGGAAATATGTCAGTCACCTCCAAATATCTGAAGGGCTGCCATATTGATGATGGGAAAGATTTGTTCTCAGTTGCTCCTGAGGGCAACCAATGGGTTCAAATGACAAGAAAGATTACCAAAAGTTCTCTGGTGGTACAAGCTGTGGTAGAATAAACTCTCCCTGAAAGTGGTGGGCTCTCCTTTGTTAGGTGGCCATCTGTCCTCTGCTTAAAAACATCTAACAGGGATGCTGTGTAAGCAGTAAATTTGCTGCATTGGCAGGAGGTTGGATTGGATGCACTTTGTGGTCTTGTCTAGCTCTGTGATTATATTCTTCTTGTTTAGGTTGCTGTTTTTCTTTGAAAGAGCCCATAGGCCATTATCCCCTATCTGCTGAAGGCAGGAACAGGTTTTGCAGAGCTTGAGATGCTATCTGGTAGACTGAATGGAACTTCTTGTGGCCTGGACCTCATCTTTCTGCAGTTGAAGGCTGAGCCGGGTGCACCTTTAGGGTTCAGAATAAAGTTGGCACTGGGGCCTTATCCCCAGGCACTGGAATCTTGGAGTGGACTTCAGCGGTGAAGTGTCTGTTTGGCATTCCTGCGCCCGGCTTTTCTGTTGTTGCAGAATGATGTTAAGGAGTGGCTGAAGCCAGATGGAACCATGCAGCACAATTCAAAATTCATTTCAAACAGATGATATTAATACATCACTAAAGCAAGCCTCAGAGAAGAATGGACCCATGTTACAGCCAGACAGCATCATAGGACTGGCTTCTTTTCCAATAATATGTTCCTTCCCGTGATGGCAGACATAAACCTGTATTCTGCAACTGTTTCTAATTCATTGCCCATTTTGCTTGCCAGTTGGACAATGAGACATAAGGCTTTCATGTTAGCATTTTAGGTTTCCAGGACCTGTGCTCTAGGAAAACACTCCTTGGTTCAGCCTTTCCGGCTACTGCCATAGGTGCCTCCTAGGACTCAGATATAGGAAGCTGCCTTATACTAGCTCAGAATACTTGTCCGTCTAGCTCAGCATAATCTACTCTAGCATCCCCAACTTGGTCCCTCCAGATGTTTTGAACTATAAATCCCATCAGCCCCATCCAGCACGGTCAATGGCCAGGGGTGATGGGAGTGGAAGCCCAACTTCCTGGCAGTAGCTCTCCAGGGTCCTAGACAGAGGACTTTCCCCTCTCCTGCTGTTTGATCCTATTGACTGGAGATGCCAAGGATCAAATCTGGGGGATTCTGAACACAACATTTGCTCTGCCAGTGCACTCTGGTCCATCTCTCACAGGGTGTGGGCAGGTTCTTTAGAGTATAGCTTCATGCAGGGTTGTTTTTTTTTTGTATTGGAAATGGTGTACAAACCATGTACAGCTGTCATATGTGAAGAATGTATTGGTGTCTATTTTCCTGCTTGTACACGTTTTGGGAAGTAAACTGGCCACTTCAGAACTTTGGGGCAAGGAAAGAACAGGAGACACTCATACAGATTCATGAAACACCATGCTGTTAGGAGGGGCTGGATAAACACAGGGAACTGGAAGAAGGGCTCTGCCAAGGAGCAAACTACTCTGGCCCATCTTCCTCTGATATTTCACCAGTTATGACTTGCAGTCTTGGATTCTGTTCTGCAGAAAGGCAAGAACAGCCAGCAACTTGGGCATTTCCTTCCATGATGAGTTCTAGTTTGAGGAATGCAGCAGCAGCAGGTGAACTCTCTACCCTGCTCAGGGCTTTGCCCTTAGAGATCAAACTCAGAACATGCTCATTTGAGGTCGCTTTCTTTGCGCAAGTTCCAGGAATGACTGGAGCCACTTCTGAAGCTGTCCAAAATACAGAAGTCTTTAGGCAACAAACTACCCACATTTAAGAAAAGAAAAGATACAGGCTGTACTTTGGACTCTTAAACCATTAGTCTTGTGGGCTTCAGATTCCTATCTCATCAGAAAATGGCACTCCTACAAGTGAGGATTGTGGAATTTGGTGCAGCTGCTTAAAATTTACTGCTCTAATAAAAATCTTATTAAGGTGTTGGGCCAGGGCACTGCAGAGCAGCTGTACCAACTTGAGGTCAGTGTTCCATTAATGTCAGATCAGATGCTTTTAGATTTCAAACACTTGTTAGTAAATTCCAATTCCTTGCAATGCTGAGAAATTCTGTTCATCAGACCACCAATAAAACACAGTATGTCGCTGCTTAAAACACTTAGGACATCAATAGCACATCTGATGGGGCATATAATATGATACATGAAATAAAGAAAACAGAATTGGCATGATCAGGGACAATTTATGCAGCCCATTGGAATTATTATCCGACTTAGCTAAATTCCCCTTTCATTAGGGAAAAAAAAGGTAAAGTCTGAGGAATGATAATGTTGCAATACAATAAAATAAAAATGATTCATGCTTCCAGTTGCAGGATCCTCTCCTGAGAAGGCGGCAAAGAGTATTATGTTTTCACGATGTGTAAATCTGGAAACAGCAGGGGAAAGCCCTGTAGGCCACAGAGGTTGATGAACTCATCAGGTCATGCGAGTTCTTGCAGTGAAATCCATTATTGTGCCAATGGAATGTAAAATTGAATGCTAGCAATCACCCCCAGAAGCCACAGCCAGGCTGTGCAGCAGGGAAGACTCAGGCAGAGCACTGAGCTGGCACTGACCACAGAGAGGAAATGACAAGTGGGAGCTCATTGTGGCAGACTCTCTACACCACCGAGGTGAAAGTACAAGAAGCTTCAGGGAGGCGCCTGGCAAGCTGCTGCGGCAGAAAAGTTGGCGCATATGAGCAGGTATTCCTAGCAGGACATCAAGCGATGTGTTCTTAAAACCCCACCATTCAGCTAAATCAAGACAAAAGCAACCTAGTGAGTCATAGCCATTTGTAGGATGCCACAAATAGGTAAAGGGACCCCTGACCATTAGGTCCAGTCATGGCCGACTCTGGGGTTGCGGCGCTCATCTCGCTTTATTGGCCGAGGGAGCCGGCGTACAGCTTCCGGGTCATATGGCCAGCATGACTAAGCTGCTTCTGGTGAACCAGAGCAGTGCATGGAAACGCCGTTTACCTTCCCGCCGGAGCGGTGCCTATTTATCTACTTGCACTTTGACATGCTTTTGAACTGCTAAGTTGGCAGGAGCAGGGACTGAGCAATGGGAGCTCACCCCGTTGCGGGGATTTGAACCACCGACCTTCTGATCGGCAAGTCCTAGGCTCTGTGGTTTAACCCACAGCGCCACCCACATCCACCTACTAGTGGACAAAGGCTGTGGACTCTACTTGTTTTACAATTCTTCTTCACCACTTCTTCAAAACAGTTCAAAGTAACATACATCACATGAAACCAAAAGCAGGCTTATGCTTTGTGTCCTCCTAGTTAAACACTTCTGGCAACTGCCAATGTGATGGGAATGTCAGAACCTCTGCTGGGGCTTGTAGAGAAAGCGGAAGCAATAACTGGAGCTGCTTCAGTCAGGTTGAGTCAGGCCAAAGCCCCGCTATGGAAGATGCTATCTCAGCAAAGGAGCAGAAGGCTTAAGGCTGGCAGGGCCATCCCTTCCAGTGGCAGCACCTCTCTGGTAAACTGTCTGCATTCTTTAAAGGCCCCACAAGCTTATAATGCTCACATGCTCTTCTGTGTTGTGGCGCAGGATAAGCTGCTGGAGAATCAATGCTAGAGCCTGATGATGGCAAGAGAGCCATGTCCTCAGGCTGGGATGTGGAGAAGAGGGTCTGAGGGCTCCCTCCACCCCAGTGGAGAGACCTGTGAGCTTTCTGAATCTGTCCACCTTGGGACAATGCTGGAACCCAGGTGTGGGGAAACATTCATACTTATGTGCTCTCTACAAAACAAACAAGCTCAGCTCCTAGGTTTCTGTCCCATTTATAGGAGAGTCCTGCTCACAGATAGAGTCCATTCACTATGAAGGGCGGTGCCTTTTGTTTAGAATGAGAAACCTATTGCTGAGTAGGTTCTTTGTTTCATCTCTAGGAAGACAGACACAGATGCAAAGATTGAACTGGACCTTTACTTAGGCCAGAATCTCACCATATATTTAAAGCACTATGATACAACTTAAAGCGGTCATGAATCCCCCAAAGAATTATGGGAGTTGTAGCTTTTTAAGGGTCCTGATAGTTGTTAGGAGACTCTTGTCCCCCTCTCAGAGCTACAGTTTCCAGGGTTCCCTGTGAAAAGGGATTGGTTGCTAAACCATTCAGGTATTTGTACCTTTGATAGGGGCATGGGGTCCTTCTAACAGGTCATTATACCCTTAACAGCTCTTTGGGAGAAGCAAAGACTGTTTAGAGTGGTATCATAGTGCTTTAAATATATGGTGTGGATGTGGCCCTAGAAATACCAACCATTGCTCATGACAGTTGAAGCAAGGACTCACAACTAAGGAAGACCACTTAGCTTTCTTTTCCCATATACGTTAATGCTTTAACAGCTTTGTCTTCTCTTTCAGCTCAGCAGGTCTTAATAAAAGATGGTTGCTTATTCCAACATAACCTTGGGGTGTCAAGCTGTAGCAGACTTTCCCACTGCAAGAGTCTACCACTCGCCTATCAGCCCCTTTCTATTCTAAATGTCACAGCAAACTAAGCAGAAGCACAGAGCACCTGATCTCAGCCTTTCCAATATAGTGAGATTCATTGCATTTTAAGTTAAATTACAGCTGTCATTTCTAAATTTGCCCATATATTAGCATATGCAATTTTTATAAGGAAACAGTAGACACCGAGCGGAGTGTGGTCTATGCTTCCTCAACCAGGAGCCCTGTACATGTTTTCATTCACAAGCTGAATGGGTCTGATGGGAGTTCTAGTCTAAAACATTGGTGTTGGGAAAGGTTGCTGTGGAAAGTGGGATCTTTGATGAATGAGTAGCAGCTCTGGTCTTCTGTGATCTCGCTGTTCCTTCAGCTCTTCTGCATTTCTAAGATTGCACTCTGCAGAATTTCCATTGCCTTTGACTATTTTCCAGGGGAAGTCCAAACTGCTGGACTTTCTGAGAGTAAGCCAGAAAATATCGTGCAGTTTCATAAGTGTCAGAGACCTGGGAAAAAACACAATCTGACTAATGATACACAATGCAGCAACGTGCTAAACTGAGAGCAGATGATGACCCCCTTTGGCCACGCAAAGGAAATGTGTGACCTGTTTTGAATATAACCAGGGCCAGAAGACAGGTCATGGGACAAGGGGCTAAATGAAACCATATTCCAGGGCCCCTCGCAAGTTTCTGAACCACAAAACCCACAGTTTTTGTCTTTTGACATATTCCCATACTAATGCAGCTATGCATACCCACTGCCAAATCATTTCCTGCCTTTTTAATCTTCTGGCTTGATGCATTAGGCAAGGAACCAGTGTTCAAAGTTTTGTTGTTGCGGCAGGTCCCCTGTGCTATGATGAGGTGTCCACTGTGTTCTCAGTCTTTAAAGGAGCTTTGAACAAAGAGCAAGATAGGCCCATGCTGGGAAACTGCTAGATCAAAGTGCCACTGAATGGGCCCCATTTGGCTGAAATCCTGCTCTGGAACTTAACTCACATACTTGCTAATCTAGCCCTAGGAGTAACAGAGAAGACAGAGGAGAAAGAAGAGCGTAGGAGGTTCAGTTGCTAGGCCTCTTCATGCAAATGAGAGGGAGAATCTGTCTTCTCATGACATAAAGCAGCCCATCTGAGTCAAGAGGAGCTTTGGAAAGGAACAAAATTGTCAAACTGTTCCTAGAAAAAGCAACAACTGGAAATGCTACAAGTGCACTGGGCCGATAAACAGGTGCTGTGTGTTGTAGGGACCCTTTGGTTATGTTGAAGCAGATTTGGAGGAGGCAGATCTTGCACTTGTTGTAGCAGTCATGTTGGATAAACCTGTGATTCCTGCTAATGGAAGTGGCACTTTACATTAACAGTTCCGCAGGACATTGGCTTTCCAGGCCTGTTCTGGCAGAGGGGGAGGTTAAGGGAAGCCAGAAGTACTGAGGTCACATTCTGGCCAAATGAACGATGGCTTGCACGCACCAGAGGCTTGGTTTGAGTTGCAGAGCTCTTTCATACAAATATATTTTCAGCTTCACCATCCAGCATTGCAGCAGCACATAGCTAGGCATGTGGGAAATGCCCAAGGGAAAGGCAAATCCTGTACAGCTTCTGTTCTTCTCCCTATCAGCTGTGTGGAATGGCAGGGGCGAGTGAAGTTGTCCATGCAACTGTGGTAGCTAGACTACTGGTGGCCAAAAATTGGAAGAGCAAAGAGACTCCCTCAATGTCAGAGTGGCAAATTAAATTTTGCGAATATATTGAATTAGCCAAGATGACAGCGTCAGTTAGAACACAATCAAAACAAAAATTAAGAAAGGAATGGAAGTCTGTTGAAGAATATATTGTACAAAATTACTTCAACAGAAATTTCTGGATAAGTACTGATTGAGTTCATTAAGCTAAGATGCAATGATTTTAAAACAGAGGATTGATCAATGTGATAAACAATTATGAACACAATGTTAGAGTTTTAAGGTAATGAGAAGGATATTATGCATGTGGGTGAAGGAAGTCACATGGGTATTTGGGTAAATGGTGAGTTGGGTATAGGGTTAGATGTGGGGAATGTGTATATATAATATAATATATGTTGTGTATAGTGCTGAAATTGCATGGTAACTAAGATGTAATATGTATTTAATAATAAATAAAGAAATAATGAAATTGTTCATGCATCATGGATTCAAAATGCTTAAGCAGATCCCTGGAACTGGACTGTCTAGGCAAGAACTGTGGGCTTTGAAAACATTCTCCAGCTCCCAGTTCCAGACAGAAAGTTGCAAGATGGGTAAATATCATGTGAAAAGGTCCAGAAGGGGCTGCTTTCTCAGTGAGGGGCAAAGAAAGAGAAACGATAAGATAAAGTCTGTGGATAAATGATTGTGAATATACTCTTGCTGTGCCAAGCAGGGTTGGAGGAGGAAACCGTTTTAAATGGATTTATACACAGAATTTGGCAGTTCTGACCCTACTAAGCTGTGCTCCCCATCAATCTTCTCTTGTACTGATCACCTGCTTTTGTTAACAACGCATGTGCATTATCTGTTTTTCCTTTTTAATAAAACAAACACCCAAATAATTACATGCAGGGTTCTTTGAAAAAAATATATGTATAATATGCTTAAATGATTCAAGTGCCATTCTGTGCTCTGTTCCTGAAGCATAACTATATATAAGTACATTAATACATGCATGTTTTTATACACATATCCTTTGTTGTATTTGTTGTGTGTTTATTTACTGGATACTTTCAGAAATTGGGAGTGTATGTGCATCTAATAGGCACAATAATGCATAGAATATATAAAAAAGTTTATTTTTAGTGGAACTGGTTGCGGTGGGGGCTCTCACTTACCACTGAGATGGGAATGGGGGGGGGGAATCCATGCAGATGAGCTCAACGTTGAATTTTTTCAGAGAATTCTATCCCTAGTTGCAAGTTCCCAAGTAGAGAGCCTTTGCAGGCCTCCCTTTGGCTTCTTGTCATTAGCAGTCAAAGCAATTAACTTAATCCTTAGCATTCCATTGCACAGGGTAAAAATAATTATTCTAAACTAACTGAGGATTTACTGTTTGATTTTGCTCTAACAGCTTCTTACTTTTAACCGTTGACAGAGAGCCGCAGGCTATGCTTTTCTATATGCATTTCCTCTGTCGATGTGATTAAATAATTCTGCTACATGGCTTCTCATATATTAGCAGACCCTTAGAGTAAGAAGCCTCTTGTGCTGCGTTTGAGAGGCTCTCTCTCATTTTTACGGACACATTACTGATGATTTCTTCTGGATTCTGTTGCATCCAGTTGGAAAGGCCAGAGGAACCATAAGCCTCTTTGCTTCAGGCAGAAGCAATACCATAAGAATTTGCTCCAAGAAGTGTCCCACTGAATAATATTTGTGTGTTGCAGGCTCCCTTTACAAAGATATTTGCTGTGATGCTCTGCAAACAAACCTTGGAACAACTCTCATTGATCTATGTGAAGCTTACAAGAGAGAGCTCATCCACCCTTCTCTTTGTCCTGTGCATGGAAAGCATGGATCTGACCCATTTCCCACTCGTCCTGCTATTTATAGGCACAGGTCTGAGCAGTTTTGCTCTCCATTTCCCCCAGGAAAACGTGTTCTTTAGCAATAAATGTCAATCTGGAGAAAACCCAAATAATGTTTTCTCTGATTCAGGGGTAATGATTGGGTTTCCATGGGGGGAAGTGGTGGGGCAAGGGCAAGTCTGGATGAGCACCGAGTTACCAACCAACATAGGATCAGGCCGTAAATCTGAAGCTGCATGGAAAGTCCCACTTCTTGACCAAACTCTTTTGCTCTGAAAATGAAACCTTTGAGCAATACACTCACTTACTACATTTTCTTTAAACACTCAATACTATGTCTACAGGATTGGGCACTCTCTTCTACAGGCGAAGGGTATCATGTGAAGGATTTGTTTCCAACAAGGCTTGTAAGATTAAGAAGGAGGTCCATTATAGCATGAGGTGGAGGGTCTGTTCTTGCATGTGCTCCTCCTCGCATGGAGGGGGTGGAAGGCGAAGGAGAGAAGCTGGAAGTCCCATTGCACAAGTTGGGCTGCTTACATTTCATTGATGTCTACAGAATTTAGCTGTGTGCAGCATTACAACCTTTCAAATAGAGGACAGCGCTCTGAAAATGAGGCCACATGGCCACCTTAGAACCTTCTCAAAAAAATTGTACCCGGAGAAGCTATCAATTGGGGTCAAGGGAAGGAGAGCAGGAGACATACAAAGCCGCCATGTTGGATAAGCTCTGGGAAAAGTCAGGGAAGGCCATTGCGATTACTCCCAGGAGGGCATAATGATGCTAAAGTTAGAATGGTCTGCACCATAAGCCCCATTGAAATAGTGGGCTTGACTTCTGAGTCAACATGCAAGTCTTGGGAGGAAAAAGAAACCCAGAGAAGCAGTGTTTGCAAACAAGAAAGCAGTGGAGGCCTCCTCCTGAGGCTGACCTTGGAGGGAAGCAGCTTAGTATTCGGGAGGTGAAGGGGAGAGCACGGTTGATTCCAATCAGACCATGACAAGTGCCATTTAAAGGGAGACATCTTGATGCAGGAAGGAAATGCAAGGGGGAGGGGAAACCCATGAATATGAAGAGCTAGATATCAGAACCTAGATCGAAGTTTTAGAGAAAACACTAGGGTGTCATAAGCTTTACAAATAGCAGGAGGCAGGATCCTGAAAGGCATCAGAGGAAAGACCAGACATGGGGCTAATTCATGTGCAGGACTCCACAAATTTCTATGAAGTTTATAGTAGGAACATTTGATTCCTATTCAAAGGGTACAGACTGACCCACAACCTCCCAGGACTCCTACACTGATTCCCAGATGTTTTCAATATTGATGGCACAGGTCAGCTGCTAGTTAAATCGCCTCGGCTCAGCACTGACCCATGGCAAACTCATAATGTGGGCAAGCCCAGCATTTTCTATTCATTGTCACCAGAGGCCTCCGACAAGCAGATGGTATTCAGCTGAGACAGGAAGCTGTGCATTAGTGCCAGACTTGACAAAAATGATTTTAACACCTTGAACAATTTTAACCTCTTTGAAAATCGAGTCTGAATTGGTTTAGACTGAAATTGCTGTGCACCTACACATATGCCGGTACACAGCTATTTCACACCTGCAATGCATAAGCTTCTGTGTACTATTTACTGCCAAATCAACATGACATTAGTATATTTAGGTTTATTGTGTGTGTCCCTGAACAAACAGCAGCTCCTAGGTAGTGGTGTTTTTTGGCTACCTTTAGAACAACCTTCTTGAAACTGATGCCTTCCCAGAGGTTTTGGACTACAATTCTCATCAGCCCCAGCCCACACAGCTGGTGGTCAGGGATGGTGGGCATGGTAGTCCAAAAATATCTGAAGAGCACCCCACTAGTCATGATAAGGGAACACTGAAAGACTGAATCAAGCCAAAGAAAGCAAGTGAATTAAGGTCCATGAAATAGGAGAAGGGGGTGTTTTTTGTTTGTCCTCCCTCCCCCAGCTGTTTTAAGGGGAATGTTAGGGCTCTCTTGCTTGTTACGGTATGGGAACTGCCAGCCCATAAAAAAGTTTTAAAATAGATTTTATTTTTGCAAAACTTCATGGGAAGGCAAAGGGGGACCTGTTGGTGACATTTATTATCAGAGATGTCCTGAGCATGATGCTTATGCCGTGGAACTGGGAGCTAAAAATGAAGGGTTAAAGGTGGGGAGATCAAAACTGAATGTGCTCAATGATCAAGAAAAAACTTCCTCCAGAGATGTTGCATGGATAAAAACTCTACTTTTTAAATTTATTTTACTGTAAACACACACACGATTGAGAATTTCCTGCTTTTTCTGGAAGTACCCAAACTGCCAAAGCCTTTTCCTCCTTGCCTTTAGTTTAAATGTGAGTGCAGGAAATGGATTTGGAACTGGATCAAACCAGCTTTCAGCTTTGCCATCCTTCACTCAAGATTATAAACATGAGATTATTGCCGCATACTTCCCGCATGTGTCCTACATGTGTCTCCGTTCTTTATGTTGCGAGCGCCGCAAGTAAACACAAGTTTCAAAGAGCCGTATTGAAGAAAGCGTCACTCAGCTGACCCAGACAAGAATGTATACAGAGGGGGAAAGCAAAGGGTCACTTGGACTTACGAAGGGACAAGTCCCCATGTCGCTGGAAAAAAACCAAAACAGATTCCAACAAAATCCTACAGAAATCAGTGAGACGTCCAGTTTGGTCCCATGAAAGTTCATTCAGAAGAAAATCCAACCAGATTCAGTGGGACTAAGTGTCACTACAGACTTCCTTTTAAATTGTGCGTTCATGTTTATTTGTGCTAATGGTTGTATCAGGGTGGTTCCCTCTTTCAGTACTGTACCCTACCATAATGTGGAAACCGGGTCCCTCTTCCACATAACCTGTGCATTGAGCAGTTATCCCAATTTGTTTTACAAGTTTGCAGATTATGGTTAGATGATGTTGGCTGTTTATTGAGCATCCTTTCTGATTTGTCTGCAGGGAGGTTAAATGATGGCCACATCTGCACCATACATGTAAAGCACTATTATACCACTATTACTGCCATGGCTTCTCTTGGAGAATCCTGGGAACTGTAGTTTAAGGATGTTGAGAGTTGTTAGGACACCCCTGTTCACCTCACAGGACTACAATTCCCAGAATCCTCTGGGAAGAGGGATTGATTGCTAAACTAGTTCCCATAATTATTTGGGAGAAGCCATGACAGTAAAAGTAGTATAGCAGTACTGTAGTACCTCGGTTTTTGAATGTCTCCATTAATGAACATTTTGGTTTTCAAACACCATATACCTGGAAGTAATTGCTTTGGTTTTCGAACAGACCTTGGAAGTTGAACATGCCATGTGGTTTCTGCTGAGTGCAAGATCCTGAGGCCTAGCTGTCGGCTGTTGAGTTTTTGGTTTTCGAATGTTTCAGAACTTGAACGGTCTTCCAGAATGGATAACATTGGAAAACCAAGGTACCACCAGTGCTTTTTTCTGGGGGGATGCATACCCCTAAACATTTTGTGAATCTAAGTTTAGCCTCATTGAGGGGTAGCATTTTAAAAATGTGAGTACCCCTAAACATTGTTTTTTTTTAAAAAAAAGCTCTGGGTTCCACTGTACTTTAAATGTATGGTCAGATGAGGGCATAATTACACCAAACAAGTGTTATCCCACACTTTCCAGTCAGTTTCCTTATTGAAAGAAGTCTGGCTTCAGGGAGGAAGTAGGGTAGGTTTGTTGCACAAGACCCCCAAATCTGCATAAATTATGCAACCTGAATTTGCTGGAATGTGATTTAATTTCGTCTGAAAATAGTGACAGTCCGGAAGCACCCTGGATGTCTCTTTTTGGCTTATTGTGTTTGTTTTCTTAACTAATGCTTATAGTCTTTTTCTGTTGTCAACAATCTTTCCTTCAGGGCACCTGATTATTTGAGCCATATATGGAGAGTCTCTTCCATATAAGCAGAGCTCCTGCCCCCTCACAAATCAAGCTACATCCACAAAATCTCTTCTGCATAGGGAAGCTAATTGGGCACACATTTTGTGCTGGGGCTTGCATCTGTGCACATGGAAGTATTCAAGCATACTTTTCGTTTGCTTGCAGCCTTCTGCTTGCAGCATCGGTATGCTTGATATGTTTCACCTTGGGACACCTTCTGCTGTTGGAAGGCTTGGATTTGGCCCCTGGGAAATCTGCCCACTTGATCTCAAACCTAAACAATCAATGGATTTCTGACTCCTGTAGTTTGGGAGTCATCTGGAGCAACAGTTTAGTTTCTAGAACCCCGGTTCATATTTATGTTGATTGAAAAGGCTGCCATGGGTGAGCTGTAAGCAGCTGTCAATGTTGGAGCCAGGTGCTGGGAGCCAGGAATTGCACTGGGGTCAAGCTTAGAAGTAACAACCCAAGGCTGGAGGGAGCCAGAAAGTACCAGAGCCAGGAATACAATTGTTGCCCACACGAAGTCCCAACCTGAACAGGAAACCCCGAATAGACGGAACTTCCTGCTAGATGAACTTATGACAAGCCTGGATGTGTGGTAGTGCTGTTTGCTACCCGCCAAATGCCATTTGGGCTGCTGCTCACCATATGCGGCCACTGTTAATGGTAGGGCTGAGCCAAATATGGAGAGGCATTTGGGTGGCATTTCAGATGTGAAGGGCATAAAAAGAAGCAGCCTTATGCTGAGGCGGTTGGTCCATCTAGCTCACCATTGTCTATAGGGAATGACAGTGGCTACCAGGGTTCCTAGCTGTGTTTTCCTAGCCTAGGGGTCAGCAACCCTTTTCAGCCGTGGGCTGGTCCACCGTCCCTCAGACCATGTGGTAGGCCGGACTATTTTTTTTTTTTGGGGGGGGGGGAATGAATGAATTCCTATGCCCAACAAATAACCCAGAGATGCATTTTAAATAAAAGCACACATTCTACTCTGTAAAAACACCAGGCAGGCCCCACAAATAACCCAGAGATGCATTTTAAATAAAAGGACACATTCTACTCATGTAAAAACACACTGATTTCCAGACCATCCGTGGACCGGATTGAGAAGGCGCGGGCCTTAGTTTGCCTACCCCTGTCCTAGCCCTTCCTAGGGATGATATGGGTGCTCTAACACTGAACCATGGCCTATCCCTAAGGGGAGGGTAGCTATACAGGGCATCAACATTGCCCATCCATTTTGCCACGATAGCCCCACATAGCATTATTCTTAGGGTGGTTCTGGGAAACAATGGCGGGCCTCTACAGATGGCAGTCTGGACATGTGCTACTTGCCACCACCCATTCTGTAGGTTTCATTTGAGAACTTTCCACCAGCCAGAGCACAGAGCTGTGGGCTTTCGTTTCTAGCATCCCCAACTCCTAAAATGATGATGCTGATGATAACTATAATTTATTATTTATACCCTGCCCAACTAGCTGGGTTTCCCCAGTCACTCTGGGTGACTCCCAACAGAATTAATTATAATACTAATAAAAAAAAGCAATACAACATCAAACACTGAAAAGCTCCCTAAACAGGGCTGCCTTCAGATGTCTTCTAAAAGGCAGATAGTTGTTTATTTCCTTGACATCTGATGGGAGGACGTTACACAGGGTGGGCGCCACTAGCGAGAAGGCCCTCTCTCATTGTTAAACAGCATTAATGGTACCCTGGTAATCAAATGTGACTTGTGCGCTCATATCTCTTCCCTGATCCTCTTCTATTAGAGCACATCTTGTTTCAGCATGGCATCTTGTGTGTTATGCCAGAGATGTCCGAAAGCCCATTAAGAAATTTTACTACTTGCATTGAAAATCCTTTAATTCCTATTGAAAGTTCCTTCGGGTATCCCCGAAATGTAAAATTTCATTGTAGGTGAAATTCAGCAGCAAACCCTGGATCTATGTGACCCATCTCTTCCACAATATCATTAACAGGGCCGCCCCTACTGTTAGGCAGAGTGAGGTTGGTGCCTCAAGCAGCTGATTTTGTGTGTTGTGAAAGGCAGCAAATTGCTAAACCTTTAACTGTTTTTCTAAAAATTGTACTTTTACTTGTAGGGATTTTCTGCGTCAGGTGTCAAAATAATTGGGCCAGCCTTGATCTTGGAGTGGGTGTAGGTGAGAAGCATTTAATACTCCACTTCAGGCCAGAAAACATCTTGGCCTATTCCTGACCTCTAAACTTATTCAATTCCTTTATCTTTGTTTAAAATTCTTAAGCTGTTTTGCTCATCAAGACCCTCAAACTCACCTCAAGTTACTTCCAAGATTGGCTGTGAGCATTTGTGCTGATACGCTCACAGAACATGTGCATGGAAGTTATACAATGTTGCCTGTTTACTGAGCATTCAATCTGATGTGTTTGACATTGCCAGCGAGTGATTGTTATCACATATTTTCAGGGTAATTTTCCATCGCTTTTCTTATCAGACTTCTTGCGGTTAGAAAAGTGGCAGGATAATAGCACTGGAAAGTACAGAATAACACCCACATTTTGTGCTTATAAACAGTCTATCTGGAAGTGCCCCCAAATGCCGCTTTTGTCAAAATCTGGCAGCCACACTATGCATGTCACTTGCTTGTGCCACTTTACTGTACATTCTCTCCTGGCAATGGTGTTGCACAATTATTATTGTCCAATTATTTTTGTTCCTGTCCTCAGCAATGGGGTCAATCAGTTTGCAATACCATCACCCCCCCCTTCCCTGTGTTCAATAAATTATTCTTTTCAGTTGGCTTTGCACACACATACACATGTCATGGTCACATATTCCTGTCAAATATTTTGGGAACACTGTTGAATAAACTGCTGAAGGGGTTAATTGTTTTAGGATCCCCATTTCTCTGTCTCAAAGTGCTAAAGTTGAACTTCAAGTTTCTAATCAAAAGTTGAAACCAGATGGGAGAGAAATGCCAAGATTAATATGAAAAGTATGTTGCAGAAAGATCAAATGAAAGGGAAAAAAATGAAAATGTTTTCAATTGAGCACAGCATCCTTCTAGCGGCAGATTTATGTAAAACCAAGAGCCAGTATGAGCCCCCACCTCTCTCTCTCTCTCTCTCTCTCTCTCTCTCTCTCTCTCTCTCGTGTGTGTGTGTGTGTGTGTGTGTGTGTCACACAGGTGACAATGAATTAAGCTCTGCTGGGTGGGACAGCACTATCACAGTAGTAGGGTCACAATGTTAAATCTTCCCTTTTCTCATCTTAAAGTGAGAGATTAAATTAGGCCAGGTAAAGGTAAAGGGACTCTGGGGTTGCGGCGCTCAGACAGGGGCCTAATTTGCAAATGGGTCATAGGCAACATCTTCCTTCCTTCCTTCCTTCCTTCCTTCCTTCCTTCCTTCCTTCCTTCCTTCTGGTAAATTACTTGGAACCCCCTGGGCATGGCATAGGCGTATGTCCCTGGGACATTTCCTAGTCCTATGCTGCAGAAAAGGCAATGTTTGGATGGGAAATCTATGTATCCTAGTACTTGATGTATCTTTCACGTAAGGAAGACATCACTCTCTTTCTGCCATGAGGTCCAAGTAAGGATGACATTCTGTGGTCTGATCCACGTGTTCATGAGTTTTTCATTTAGGATCTAGACATTCCCCACATCCATTTTTTAAAGGTAATTTCTGGATGTCATGAGCATCTGTGCATGTGCAGACTTTGACAAACCCTGCAACAGACTTCTGAAAGGCTCAGAATTCAAATAGCAAATATGTATGATGAATGCAAATGAGTGCATTTTGACATCTCGTCGTTGTTTTAAATAAAAGAGCTACCTGATGGTCATGCATGTATAAGGTTAACAATAGTCAATAGGCTGGTAGGGCAAGGGGGTGGAAACCAGTAGAGCAAAGGGAGGTGACCTATAAGAAAATGGGTCAGGTCCAGGGTAGGGCCCAGCAATGAAGGGCAGAGCCCACAGAACATGTTCTAGTCATCTTAAGACACACATTAACTGCATGTGTTTACAAGCTCCCAGACACTAAGCAATACCATCCAGACATGGTACCAGGCCAAAAGAATTCTATGCAACCCAGCCTGCAATCATTCTAAGCACAAAGCAAGGGGTAGGAGTATGTAAAGAGCAGATAACTCAAGCGGATTAGTCTAGGCACATTAAATCACACCCACAAATTGCACGCATTTTACTAAAAGATGAAACATTTAGAAGACATTGGCCTGTTCATCATCACTATTTATTATATGTTCACAGACCCACCAAAGCAAAGCATATGAAGAATAAAAGCACTTGCATTGAAACAAATAATAATAATAATAATTTTCTTTATACCTCACCCATCTGGCTGGGTTTTTCCAGCTACTCTGGGCGGCTCCCAACAGAGGACTAAAAACAGAATAAGACTTCAAACATTAAAAACTACCCTAAACAGGGCTGCCTTCAGACATCTTCTAAAAGTCAGATAGTTATTTATTTCCTTGTCATCTGATGTGAGGGCGTTCCACAGGGCGGGCGCCACTACTGAGAAGGCCCTCTGCCTGGTTCCCTGTAACCTCATTTATTGCAGCGAGGGAACCGCTAGAAGGCCCTCAGCGCTGGACCTCAGTGTCCAGGCTGAACGATGGGGGCGGAGACACTCCTTCAAGTATACAGGGCCGAAGCTGTTTAGGGCTTTTAATATAATACAAAGGATAAAACATACAAGGTAAAAATACCATATGCTACAAAAGATAACGAAACTTAAAATATAAATTAGCATTAAAATGGGACTGCCATTTTGCAAAACAGAGAAGAGGAATATGGCCAGTAAGCCTGTTATTAACTTGTTTGTATCAGACAAGGAATATTCTAGGTACCATTCCCATGTCCTTTTAGGGTGTTTCCTCTCAAGGGGACAAACTCATCTATTATGTTCTTCTTTATGAAGATTAAATTCAAAGAAGACATGGCCCAAAATTTTGGCTATGTTTTACAGATGGAGAAAGCTGACACTGAATCCAGTCCCAAAGGCCACTTGAAGATCATTCAAGAAAGTGAGCCAAACCAAGCCGCAGGCTTCACAGGCCAAGTTAGTGAGCATGTGCAAAATAAATATATATTTGTGGACAGGAAAACTGGGCAGAGGTCAGGGAACTAGCTTTCATTTCTCCTGTCTAGCAAGTAGTGTCCTGGACACCCCCCCCCCAAAAAAAAATCTGTAGAAGTAAATTTGTTTGTTGGTTTGATGGCAACCATGACAGTCAGCTAGCTGGATCACTTGGCCAGTAAAAAAGTACTTGACACATTTCCAAGGAATGCTGTTATTGCTTTCTGGAAATGAAGTATGACATAGGACATTGGGGTCAGGTCCATGGTATCGTTGAAATGATTTGGCACCTCTGCCACTATCCACCAGCACTCTGGCATATCCACTATCTTCTGGTATTAATCACTTCAATTAACAATAATGGCAACAATGGCTGAACCTTCTGGGTTAATTATATCCCTTCAAGATGAGTAGCTCGGCTGACGAATAGCTCGGCGGTAGGGTATCTGCTGTGCCTGCAGAAGGTCCCAAGTTCAGTTGCTGGAGGCTACAGGTAGAGCTGGCGCAGGCTCCGGCCTGAAACTCTGGAGAGCAGCTACTAGTCAGTGTAGATAATATTGAGCTAGATGAACCAGTGATTTGACTCAGTATAAGACAGACTCCTAGACAAACCTAGACAACCTCTTAAAAAGTAGACACATCACCTTGCCAATAAAGGTCAGTATAGTAAAAGCTATGGTTTTCCCAGTAGTGATGTATGGAAGTGAAAGATGGACCATAAAGAAGGCTGATCACCGAAGAATTGATGCTTTTGAATTATGGTGCTGGAGGAGACTCTTGAGAGTCCCATGGACTGCAAGAAGATCAAACCTATCCATTCTTAAGGAAATCAGCCCCGAGTGCTCACTGGAAGGACAGATCCTGAAGCTGAGGCTCCAATACTTTGGCCACCTCATGAGAAGAGAAGACTCCCTGGAAAAGACCCTGATGTTGGGAAAGATGGAGGGCACAAGGAGAAGGGGATGACAGAGGATGAGATGGTTGGACAGTGTTCTCGAAGCTACCAGCATGAGTTTGACCAAACTGCGGGAGGCAGTGGAAGACAGAAGTGCCTGGCGTGCTCTGGTCCATGGGGTCACCAAGAGTCAGACACGACTAAATGACTAAACAACAACAACCAGACTCCTATGTTCCTATGACTCTTGGAACTGACTCTTGCACACTGGAAATAACCCCCCAAAACCACACCACACACCTTGTGCACATAATCTCACTGACACTTGGGACAGAGGCCCTCCTATGTAATGCAATGTAGTCACCCAAACCAAACCAGGATCAAGGGCTAAGCAAAGGAAGATGCCGCCAGCAGCCCTTCGTTCCAGCATTTAGACAAAATGTGATTGAAGAATGACCACATGCGAGCCAACGTTACATTTCTGTTTTGTTGAACGACTGTATGTATATGGGCAGCAAAACACTGCAGAAACAGGTCCAGTCAGCTGTACCACACAGTGTGCATAGCTCAACATCCATAGAGGGGAGCAGAAAATTCATCAACGGTTAAATATTTTCCTGTCCTAATGATGCATCCTTATTCAGAGCACTGGAATCCTCCTCTCTCCTTCTTTGGGGAATATGTGAGTAGAAAAATGAAGCCATGGAAAAGCCATGGCCTGATTATTTAAGAAAAATAAGTGAGACTTGTAATGATGCCAAAGCGAATGTTGGCTGTTCTACCACTAAGAATTTTCAGGATTCTATTAATATCCCTTGCTGTTGCTGCTGCTGCTGTTGCACCACGAGTCAAGACTGCTAGCAGAAGCAGCAGAGCTAGAGGCTCACTGCGAAACCTCAGAGGCCACAAGCAAAGAGGTGTCTCCGGATACAAATGAAGAAGATATGTGGGGAATGAAATTGTCTCAGGGCTGCCTAGGAGGAGCCAAATGACAAAGCTCTGACTAATGAAATAATAATAGTGTGCTCATCTATAGCACCTTTTCCACAAGGTATTTTACAAATGTTAATTAGTTGTGCCCCACCCTGGATGAATCAGATATGAATCATCACATCCATGATGAAAGTGGTAAGGTGAGCTCTGAGCACTGTGCCAGAGAAGTCATGCCTTTGAACAGAACTTGGGCGCCTGGACCATTTCAATATGTTACTAACCTTACTCCCATGTTACTCTATCACTGCACTGTGGAAGAGGGGGAAATTATTTGTATTGGCATGGCACGTTGTGGGTGTTCAGTGCTTGCTTCACGTAGATCAGAGATAGCCAATGTAGAGCTACCAGTCCCATCTGCCTCAGCAAACACATCCAATGGTCAGGGATGAAGGGAGCTGTAGTCCAGTAACATCTGTAGGGCACCACATTGAGACAGATTGTCCCAGGAACAGTTCTTACAACAGAACAGTAGCTCAGTGGAAGAGCATCTGCTGAAGATGCAATGTTCAATCCCCAACATCTCCAAGCAGGGCTGGGGAAAATGGGTTGGTGCTTCAACCCTGCCTGAAATCCTAGAGTCTGAAACCCTGGAGAACCAGGCAGTGTAGACAAGGCTGGGAGAGCTGCTTCTCTAGATTCTGTTCAGATGTTTGACAAAATTATTTGCAGGAACTTCCAACAACCAGCTCCTGACACAGTGGTATGTCCACTGTGAACAGTTAGACCACTGGGTCACCTTTGCTTTCACCCCCATTATCATATAGAACACATCCAGTCGATCTTTCTTTCTTGTGCAAACTTTCCTTCAGGCACAATATTTAGCAACTTCTTCAGGAGACATAAAAAGATGTTTCCACTTTGGGAATCCAGACCCAGTGAAGTTTCCTGCAGCTTTACGCCCCCCCCCCACCCCCAGCCAGGTTGTTTCGTTGAGTCAGTTACTCACCATGTGTAATGCAGATGATTAATACCTGTTGGTCCAGACACTTGAGTCATAGCTTACCTTACTGCTCATGTAATAACAGGCTGATGCTCTTTGACTTGAAGTCAGTGCCAGAAATCTAACTGTCGCTCCAGCCACATAAAGGGAGACCCACGCCTTGTAATACACCCCCAGGGCCCTGTGTTTGAGAGGGCTGCAGCAGTTAACAGACCTATACTTGGCTTCAGTTTTGGGCTGTCACCAAGTTCTAACATTTGTGGTCTCCTTCCTCTGCTGTCTCCTGCTCTCGTTTGGTCCCTGAGCTGTTTTTGACACGTTATTTGTAGAACATAAAAGTTAGTGGAATGTGGCATATTTAGCTGGGAGCCCCTCGCAGACAATTTTGGCTCCCCCCCCACCGCCTTTGTGCCCAGAGGGATGAGGGCTTCTAAGAAGACTGATCGACAATTTACTCATTTTTGCCTGACACTTGGGTAATTGTTTAACTGAAAGTGCTTATATTTATCACAGAAAAAGGGGTCTATATTTATGAATCCTCTCCAAATGATTGGCATAAAGTTGTTCCGTGGCACTTCCTATTTATATAACGTGGAGGCCCTGGTCTTTGCAGCCCCCCAGCTCATATGGGAGGCTAAAACCCAAAGCCCTGTCTGGATCAACATTTCTACAGATGGGTGCAATGCAAACACTTGGTAAATTTAGATGATGAACGTATTTAATTTAAAGCACACATTATTTGGCTACAGAGATGTCTGGACTGGAGGGGTGGGGAAGTAGCCTTTGCACTGATGCCCCAGCAGCACCTTTGGGTGTAGAGCGATATATAAATTTTAATAATAATAATAATAATAATAGTAATAATCAGCTTCAATGCCAAGGAAATGCAAAACAAGAAGAGAAAGAGCTTGGTGGAGTAATGTGGTTTGCTGAAACCGATAGCCCAGCTTCCCTGCATCGTTGGCAGGATCAGATTTGGAATAGTTTAGATGACAGCACCACAACCAATAAGGGGAAGCTGCTGAGTATGTGACAACATCCTTTTAGAGGCAGGCTTCAAAAAAGCTTTTGGCCAGTCTTTTTAAAGCAGCTGTCCCCAACCTGGTGCCCTCCAGATAGATGTTGCTTGAGTCAATATCCAGTCAGAATGTACAATGGCCAGTAGTGATGGGAATTGCATTATCTGTGACTTCTCCAGTGATCTGTGGCTTGGCTCACTCTCTAGAGTTGATTGCTGTGCTTGGAGGTTATTTCCCATTCTCTGATTTCTGATTACAAACTACAGTTGTGGCTTGGATTGGATTATGATATGTGGGAGGCTGTGACAGCACATGCCATGTGCCCAGATATGACAATGCTAAGGAGGGAAGCAGATATTTTTAAATATATGTAAACTGCACCTAGGGAATCAAAATGGCATTAGATGGTCCTATCCCTGGGTCAACTAGGAAAGATTTGCATACGACTTTCCCCCTTTTTCATGGTTCAGATTCTGAATATTCAATGGCAGCCACTGTATCCTAATCCTTATAGGAAGAATATTCTCACCTTTACATGGATATTCCTTCAAAGTTCACCTCTGATAAGGTCTAAAACATTGTTTGCAAATGTGCATTAACATAATTCATCACTTTGAAATACCAGGGCATTTAGATTACTCCAATTCACTGGGAAAATAAATACAAGGAGTTTCAGATTGACCTTTGACTCAGAAATGAAGTGAATTTAAACACTGGAGAATAAACAATGAGGAGGCCACAGCCATTTAGGCAGCCATGATCCTCCCTGACACCTCTGTCTATTTATGCATTTTGCTATTGATTGGGCTCTGTAGCTTATGAGGGGCCCCTTGTTCTTTTTCATAGCAAAGATATGAATAGAAATAATTTTAGTATTAGAGCAATTATACAGGACGGCTCTGCCCAACAGAGTTTTGATCTCACCATGGCACCTCTGCAATTTCATTGCAAAAAGTATTTTTTCCTTTTAGCATAGCCCTGATCTAAAATTTGCACAAATGTGCATTTGCAAGGGAAGGGCAGTTTTTAAAAGGCAATTTTAACATGTTTTCTCTTAAGCTGTGCATTGCAAGGTTGAAGACTATCCCATGTTACAAAATTGTTACCTTAAACCATTTTGGTAAACTAACATGCAATTAAAATTCTAACTGAAGAAATATGAAATATCAAACAACTTGAAATACTTCAGCGTGGGATTTAGCTTTTAAGAATCAAATTTCTTTAAAACAAGTTTTTTTCTTGGTGCTACTGGTTCTGAAGATTTGATCACTTAAATGAATTTTTGAATTATAGCATCAGCCCAGCGGAAAATCAGGAGGAGTGCATACATATGTATGCTTGCAAGAGGAGCAAGGCAGAGAAATATTCTAAGTGCTGGCATAGAGGGAGTCACCATGTTCTAAAGGTCTAAGGAACACCAGTTTTAATTATGCCAATTGTAATCGTATGACAGAGTAGAAATACACAGCCTATTTCAGACCAAGAGGAACAAAAGTAGACATAGAGAAGAAAATGTGTTGAAGTGTGTGGCGCTATAAATGCAGTGCAGCTGTTCATCAAAACCCTATCAAATTATATTGTAGGGAATGGAGAGGTGTGAAGGGATGAATATATTACAAAGAGATAACACATTGAAAATCAGTCATTTAATGTGTGAACTACTATATGATGAAACTGTCTGGTTTGCTTTCCACTTGAATGTTTGGCCACGAAACAGTGATAAAGTAGAGGCAGTATGTTATAGTGAGGACAGTGGTACCTCGGGTTAAGTACTTAATTCGTTCCGGAGGCTGGTACTTAACCTGAAACTGTTCTTAACCTGACACACCACTTTAGCTAATGGGGCCTCCCGCTGCAGCCGTGCCGCCAGAGCACAATTTCTGTTCTCATCCTGAAGCAAAGTTCTTAACCCAAGGTACTATTTCTGGGTTAGCGGAGTCTGTAACCTGAAGCGTATGTAACCTGAGGTACCACTGTAGAGTGTTGCATGGTTACTGGGGGGAAGTCATTCTCAGCCTGACCTCACAGAGTCAGAATAAAATTGAATAACCCCTTATATGATACAGTCGTACCTTGGAAGCCAAGCGCCTTGGCACTTGTACGTTATGGCTCCTGAATTCCGCAAACTCAGAAGTGAGTGTTCTGGTTTGCAAATGTTCTTTGGAAGCTGAACGTCTGGCGCAGCTTTGGATTGGCTGCAGGAGTTTCCTACAGCCAATCAGAAGCTGCACCTTGGAAGGTACGACTGTATTTGAACTTTTAAAGGGTATGCACATGAGTGCAATAAATAACAGGCATTATGGTAACTTGAGCTTTCTGTGGACTACATACAAATTACCTTTTTACTACAGGCACCGTGAAACTGTAAGGTTGGTGTGTGGCAAAATGTACACTCATCCCTGTGTTTTCACCATCTGTGTTTCATATAGATATTCACACTTTGTAAAAATTGGCACTCAAAGCAGACTAGTGATTTACACTCGTTTGCCACGTAAATTTAGTTACAAATAAGTACATGTGTGATGACAGTCTTACAATAAAGCCAGTTCTCACTGCTGAGAAGCCGATTTTGAGGCATTGACTGGACCATGGGTAGGCAAACTAAGGCCCGGGGGCCAGATCTGGCCCAATCGCCTTCTCAATCTGGCCCATGGATGGTCTGGGAATCAGTGTGTTTTTACATGAGTAGAATGTGCCCTTTTATTTAAAATGCATCTCTGGGTTATTTGTGGGGCATAGGAATTCGTTCATTATTTTTTTCCAAAATATAGTCCGGCCCCCCACAAGGTCTGAAGGACAGTGGACCGGCCACCTGCTGAATTTTTTTGCTGACCCCTGGAATGGACACATGAGTGGTTGGCATATTAAGCAGATGAGAGAAGGCCAGTAAAAGTCTTCCACAGCTGGTTTCATGCAGGGAGAAAGCCATAATGATGATGATGATGATGATGATGATGATGATGATGATGAATATTCTTAAAGAAATGCACTTTTAAAAAAACTCCAATTGTTTGGTGAATAATATTTTAAGGGCATTTGTGCTTAATGGGTGAGGAGACAGAAATAGGATTTAAGTGTGGGTGAAAAAGAACAAACCAAAGGGACTTGTTCCAAACAGGAGAAAAGCAAATGTTGCACGAAAAGGACTCCAGTTTGGAACAAATTAGGAATTACATATTGTTTCTGTCTAAGCAGTTGATGCCAAAGGCTGTGTATACACTAACCCACTTGTATTTTCCCTTAAACTGGCATTGTTCTTGTTCATCCCCAACATGCTGCCTGAGTCTAGATCCTGTTGTCCACAGGATCCACTGTTGTTCACTTAATACACTTTTGAAAGCTATCCCCTTGATTATATTATCCATGCCTTTTCCTCCCTGTACATGCCCCAGGCGAATGAAGAAAAAAAGGGGTGATTGCAGTCTTGGTAGATGCTCACCCACAGCATTATTGGGCAAATGTATCCACACCCTCTATTGCTGAGACCGCCTTCCTCTGTTTCCAAAGGAACACACTGTGAGGCAATAGAGAATGAATCTGCAATGGTCTTTTATTTTTGGAATGAAACCAATTTCTCAATTAGCACTTTTCACGGGCAAGAAATATGCAATTGATCAAGACTGTGTGTGGAGTACACAGAAGAAACAACTACTCTATCCATTGATTATGGGATAAAATGTGTGTATACAACCTCTGTATCCCCTCCTGTACCAGGAAGGTAGATAGATAATGTTGTAGTGGATAATAGCTTATTTATTTCTGACTTTCCCTCCAATAATTCAAAACAACATAGATGGCCTCCCTCTGTGTTCTATTCCCACAACAACCCTGTGAGGTAGTTTAGCGCAAGAGAGGTTGGCTTCATGGCTGACTGACGATTCTCCCCAGTCTCTGTCTCACAACAATAACCACTGCACCAGACACAGAATACTGTATATATTGGATTATTATAAACCTCAAATTTTAACATAACAATTTCTTTGTTTATAAAATTTTCAAATTCTATTTTTTAGAAATAAAAATTATTTATGAATGTTCTAGTAATACCTTTTGTGTGTGTGCTGTGGCTGCTGTTATGTCCCCTTAAAAACTTTTCTAATAAAGCTTTCTATGTAGAAACATCTGCAAACTCATAAAAGAAAGCATGGAATGTTATAAAAGCTTGTGATGTGGCCACATAAACAGCAAAGCACATCAGCGAAGAACTGTTCAGCGTTGCTGTGCCTTTAAATAACAATACAAGGACTGGCTTCGAACATACAAACAAAGGGCAATAAATACATAATGTACAATTACACGTATCAATAGAAATGAACAGTCAATCCCTTCCATGTGTGGATTTAAACAATTTGGAGCGCTTCTACATGTTCACAACATATGTGCACTCATTCAGTGACGCCGATGTGTTGGTTTAAAAGAAAAAACAAAAATAAGCCGGCAGCTCAGAATCCTATTTATTTCATTTCCTGTGTATGGAAAGCCAATGATGGAAATGGATAGGTAATGAAAGACTTGCAAAAATGCTACAGAGGATCAAGCTGCACTTTTCCTCATTGCCCCCAGGCCTTTTCCAAATCAGCAAATGCACAGATAGAATGGGGACATAATAGCCTGAAAGGATTTCATGATCAGAAGTCAGCAAGGTATGCCTTGGCAATATCACTTCCTGTGTTCATCTATTGTCCTTGCAAAACTGAGAGTTTGGCTTGGCTTTGAGGGAAGGGCATAGGATGTAACTGGGCTTGCTATGGATCCCCAACCCACCATGGGGGTTATTTCACAAACTGTATCCTCAAACTGTTTTTACATGTGTATTATTCTGATCTATCTATCATCTATCTATCTGTTGGGATTCAGAACTTACTGGGTTAATTTGTTCTGAGTTGTGCCTCCCATTCTGACGTTAGAAAGGAGGGAGGAGCTCTACTTGTTGTTCTCTCTTGGTCTTTGAGGGAGACGGACGCCATGAATGCAAGCAGTCCAGGAGACTCTGAGAAATGCTGAGCTGTAAATATTTGCTGCAATAAAGAACTGATGAATTTGGACAAACAGGTGCTTGTGTGTTTGTCTGGATCTGAAGCAGACTGCAACAGTTTTGATCCGCTGTGTTTTTACTCTGCAAGGCGAAACCGGAGAGAAGAAGGTCTGCGCAGCTTGGCTGGGAAGCGTGCCGGACCGCATTATACTGGGGCTAATTGGGGCCATAAAGTAATTAGCCAGCCAGTGCCAATTAAGATCTTATCACAGATTTCGTCACAGGTTATGGGGGACCTAATTATCGCTAATAAAACTGTTGCTGAAAGTCTGCCGGTGCCTTTGAAGTCAGCTTTGAAGAGCTGGGAGGACGCTAAGCGGAGCAGAGGTCTGCGTTCTGTGTTTTGCCTGATGCTGAGAGGCAGAGAGCTGGGAAAGCAGCTGAGAAATCGGGTTCCGGAGAGCTGGTGATACGTGAGTACAGCTGGGGCCCCGGGAAAGAGGAGAGAATGGCAGACAGCCAGGTCCTTGAGGACGTTCCGCTTGAAAAGCTCACTTTAAGAAGTTGGGCAACCTGGTCCAGAAGAGTAAGGGGTTGGTTTCTGGTTACTGGGCTTTGGGATGTAAGCCAGAAAGAGCCACTTCCCCTGACAGACACTGCAGGCTTTGAGGCTGCGTTGCCTGAAGATGGCCAGCAGAGAATGCAAAGAGAACTTGCTATGCTAAAAGCATGTGTACACGCATCACTTTTGCCCAGTTTGGAGGGCGTAAAGTCAGCAAGGGCGGCCTGGGAGGTGCTGAGAAGTTTGTGTGAAACTTCAGCAGGAGGCCAGGGCCCTGGGCAAGTCATGGAGAGCCTGGAAATGGCTGTAGCCCCAGTCCCTGAGGTGCAAGTCGGGGGGGCTGAGAATTCCAAAGGCAAGTTTCAAAAGTTTTCCACTGTGAGTGCTGAAGTGAAACGCAGTTTCAGCGAGGGCAGGGCTGGCACAGAGTGCTCTTCCGGAAGAAGGGGGGCCAGGCCAGCTGAAAGGAGCCCTGGGCAGTATTTTTCCACTGGGGATTGTCGTCAGCCAAAGTCTGGAAGGCTGCGGAGAGCTAGACGCTTCAAGGTCGGCCACCTGGACAAAGTGAAGATAAGGCCTAAAGAGTCGCGTGGGAACGCAGAGGCCAGGCCGGTCTCCAAGGCAACGGAGGAGGCTACTTCTACGGAAGCTGCCAAGGTCCTGAGCAAGGGGGAGTTGGTTGCCGAGACAACCAGACAGAACTGCTGCAGAAGCCCAAAGAGAGGGGGCAGCGGGACGTTTGTTGCCAGTATGGCGTTGTTTGAGGACAGCTCTGAGGGACACACTGATTTTCGCTTTCTAATCGACTCAGGAGCTAACTGCAACCTGATCCCAGAGACCCCTGCAGTCGAGAAGTGGAATTGCTAGGCAATTCCGGCTGGAAAAACTGTTCAGTTTGCAAGTGGGGAAAAGAAAAATGTGACTAACATTGCAAATGTATTGTTTTCTGTTTTGCAGGAGCAGATGGAAGTTTGCATTGTGCCGGGAGTGCAACACTGTATTTTATCTGTGCCTTATTTGTTGAAAAAGGGGTTTAAGGTTTGCTTTGAACATGATTTTTGTACAATCTCCAAAGGAGGGAAGCAACTGGTCAGAGTTGCAAAGGGGCAGAATGATCTCTTCATTCTTAAAACGTCTCTGGAGGGTGAGGGGAAGGTTGAGAAAGCACAAGCCCTGCGTGCTACAGTTCCCACTCATGTTTCATGTTCTTGTGCGTGGCATAAGAAGACAGCGCATGCTTGTCTTGAAGAATTACAGGTGCTACCTGAGGTTTGCAAAGGCTGTAGAATTGAGGAATGTGCAAGAGTCCTAGATTGTCAGGCTTGCAGACAGGCAAAGGTAAGAGGGTGCAGTTACCCCAGGGTGGAGAGGGTAGCCACAAAACCTTTTGATCTTGTGCACATAGATCTGTTGGGTCCCATGAAGGAACCAAGTTTGGGAGGGGCCAGGTTTCTGCTGACGCTGCAGGATGATTTTTCGCAGAACACCTGGACACATGGTCTCAAATCCAAGGAAGATGCAGCACAGCTGATTAGTCGTTGGATTGAGGAGGTGGAACTAAGGTTCTCCACCAGAGTCAGGGAAATTGCTAGTGACAGAGGTTCACAGTTTACTGGGTCTGCTTTGCAGAAGTTCTTTCACAAGAAAGGGATAAGTCACACAGTGACTTCTCCTCAACAGAGGGGGGTGGCAGAGCTCAGAAGTGAGGCTCTGGTTAAAGCTGCACAGGTGATGCTGTCAGATTCTGGGTTATCTCCAAGGTTTTGGATGGAGGCAGTCAAATATGTGAGCTTCACCTGGAATCGGTCCTACAATTCAGTGGTAGGAGACACACCGTTTTTCATGCTTCACGGGAGGAAGCCTCAGGTTCACTTCCTCCGTGAGTTCGGATTAACGGCCTCGGTGCCAGTACCTGAAGCTTTGCGAGGGCCAGATGAACCCAAGTTCCAGAAAATGATCTTCTGTGGGTATGAGCCAACGGCTCGTGCATGGAGGTTTGCGTACCCGTCAGGTGATCAGAGTAAGCTGCTGATCAGTAAACACGCTGAGTTCTGTAAGCAGGAGGAAAGGTCAAAGACCCCTGCCAGACGCGATATTCTTTCAGAATGTCTTTCTGATTCAGAGCAGGAAGGTTCTGATGAGGAGGAAGGAGAGCCAGGGGCTGAGTCTGCTGATGACGATCAGCTCACTGACCAAAGTCAGGAGCAGGATGGGGCATCTCCGCAAGTTGTAAAAAGAGAGCCCAAGAGTGAGCCTAGTTCTCCTGTGAGGGTAATTCCAAAGGTTCGAAGACGTGTTAAGTCAGAGGGGGAATCCCGGGATGCAAGGGACACACCTGCTGACCACAGTGAGTCAGAGGAAGTGCCTGAGTTTGTGCCCAGGCGGTCCAGTCGCACAACGAAGGGTATTCCACCTGAGAGGTATCAGGCCACAGGTGCGTGGGTAAGCTTCGCACAGTGCGAATCTGAGAGTTGTGAGGATGTTCCACAGATGCCTGACAGGAACGCCAGGAGAGGGCGCAAGGCATTGGGGAAGGGATTGATCTCACAGAGGTCTGCAAAGGTACATCCACAGGTCTTGTCAGAATACTCGGCAAGAGGGGGTGTTGGGATTCAGAACTTACTGGGTTAATTTGTTCTGAGTTGTGCCTCCCATTCTGACGTTAGAAAGGAGGGAGGAGCTCTACTTGTTGTTCTCTCTTGGTCTTTGAGGGAGACGGACGCCATGAATGCAAGCAGTCCAGGAGACTCTGAGAAATGCTGAGCTGTAAATATTTGCTGCAATAAAGAACTGATGAATTTGGACAAACAGGTGCTTGTGTGTTTGTCTGGATCTGAAGCAGACTGCAACAGTTTTGATCCGCTGTGTTTTTACTCTGCAAGGCGAAACCGGAGAGAAGAAGGTCTGCGCAGCTTGGCTGGGAAGCGTGCCGGACCGCATTATACTGGGGCTAATTGGGGCCATAAAGTAATTAGCCAGCCAGTGCCAATTAAGATCTTATCACAGATTTCGTCACACTATCATCTATCTATCTATATCTATCTATCTATCTATCTATCTATCTATCTATCTATCTATCTATCTATCATCATCTATCATCTATCTATCATCTATCTATCTATCATCTATATCTATCATCTATCTATCTCTATCTATCTATCTATCTATCTATCTATCTATCTATCTATCTATCATCATCTATCTATCTATCTATCTATCTATCATCTATCTATCTATCTATCTATCTATCTATCATCTATCAATCATCTATCATCTATCTATCATCTATCTATCATCTATCTATCTATCTATCTATCTATCTATCTATCTATATCATCTATCATCTATCTATCATCTATCTATCTACCTATCTATCATCTATCTATCTATATCTATCTATCTATCTATCTATCTATCTATCTATCTATCTATCTATCATCTATCATCTATCATCTATCATCTATCATCTATCTCTATCATCTGTTTGTCTGTCTGTCTGCCTGCCTGCCTGCCTATCTAGTACTGCTTCTTCTACTCAATGCTCAGTGAAATTCATATCCTCCATTTGTCTTTTGGTCTTACATGGATCCTACATGGTGTCCCAACATCACCTGTTCGTGATGAGTGTTGGATACGTCTCTTTACTGCATTGCCTCATGTGTCTCTCCTAAATATATATGCTGTGCTTTGGCTGTATATCCTTTCATTACTCTAATAAAACTTTGTCCTGGAACCAAAAGTACTCATTTCTACAAGTCATTGTCTAAAAACTTCCCGCTATGATACTGGAGCAGATCCAATTTGTGATTGGCTCTGTCATGAGAACCAAACAGAAGACTCCAGGGAAATCTGTGTCTTCCTCTATTGGCTGGTTGCATGCAAACAAAGCTGATCTGGCAATGTTGGGTTATTGCTTCCTTTAGTCAGTTACAGGATACAAAATCAGAGTGAAAAATTCAGAGAGATTCTGTATTCCATATGCTGTTATGCAGACCACAAAACTAATATGCTTGCTGAGCAAACCCTGCTTCAAATGCCACTAGAAAGCAGCTGGAAGAATCTCTATCTAGAAACCCCCCAAACTGAGATTCTTGGTTTCTCATACAGTTTGCTAAAAGAAAATTGAGAGCAGGAATATTTGTTGCCAGATTTGCAATTACCTGATTATTTCAGGCAATGCTCAATGTGAGTTTCTAATTACTGGTGTCTATAGAAGAACACAAGACACTCTCATTTTTCACACCATAACCTTTAGTACATGGAGTAGCAAACAGAAGAACTGTGTTCTGGAATTGTTAGAACTGTGACCAATTCAGCCTTTCAGAAAAATAATGTAGGAGAAACATTGCATGTTTTTTGTTTCGGCTTAGCATTAGATGAGCTTTTTACTCGGACTAAACTCTGATGCCTGGCTGGGCAAAAAAGTCTCCCATTAAGAGATAGTTTCAAGTAGAATTGGAGTGAGAGTCAATTCAAAGTCTCTCTTACTGTGGGAGTCTTATAAAGGAAAAGAATTCCTCACAATGAGTTATGTGCAGCCACCCATAATTCATGCTCAGCACTCTTTTATTCACCATAACTCCCAAGAATTGTTGGTTTTTATTTAAATCTTCTGAGGTGTGGAAGAACCAATGAAGCTTTTCCTTCTCTGCCAAGATGATGCATTGCTTACTTTAAACGTTTCTGCTGGGGTGCTACTTTGCTTCAAGCACCCAACACCACCTTTGATCAATGGTCAGTTGTGCTGCAATGTCATTTGATAAGGTGATAGGATTCGTCTTGGGTTTGACCCAATGCAAGGCTGTCTCCTGTTGTTGTTTTTAGCAGCATATGCATTTATTCATCATGGGTCACATATGTAGCTTTAGTTGACTAAGCAGTGAATGGGACGCACCATCCACTCATTCTGTATGAAGAGTTCTACATCTCTTCCTGCCTTCCTGCTATATTAGGTTCACTAAACTTGTGGAAAGATGGAGGAAAAGGGAAATCCTGGCCTTCTACAGACCAGCTTTTGTGAAAGTTTCTTCTCTTTAATTAGGAAATCAACAAGAGAACACATTAAATCCTAGATTGCCTTTAACATGTCCAGTTATTTTCTTTTAAATATCAGCCATATGCCGGGGGGAGCACGAGGACCACTGCAAATGGAAAAGGGCTTACTCCTCTCCCTCAGTATGGACTAACAAATGGCAAAGTGATCAAAGGCAGCTGCCCTGCCCCCATGATGAACAGCTTCAAGAGAAGGGGGCAATTTCTGACAGCACCCTGGTGGAGGTGGGGGAAAGGAAATAATTAACCCCCCTCATACCCCATGTCCTGTCCTCCTCCTCCTGGTGGTTGCTATTTAGAATAAAGGAAAAAACAGACACATTAAATGCAACCACACACACATATACATTGTCTAGCTTGGCCCTGGAACTCACAGACAGAAGTGATAATAAATAAAATCAGATGGTTGCTGAGACAACATACTCTGTGACCTGGGCATGGAAGCACTTTCTTCCAGACATACAGCTTGGATGCAGGCAAGCTGAATGCCTCGGGGAAAACAAGGACAGACTAAAAGCCAGAGGCTGAGCCTCAATGAACTTTGAAGACAAAATGGGTTTTATTTTTAAAATAAAGGACATTTTGAAACAGACAACTTTGTGGTTTTTTCGGCTGGAGTGGAATCTGGAAACCTTGGGTTTTGTTCCCAGGTCTGTGACTGAACTGATGTTTGGAAACCACAAAGTGTGTGCTCTGCTTCTTATGCATTCTTCATCTGGACACTGAGGACAATAAGCACCCATACTTGCAAAATGATGACATGTGTGCTCTGTATGTACAACTGCTAAGGCGTGTGTGTGTGTGTTGAAATGACTCACAGCTCATCCGTTGCATTCATGCAGCCATCCTGGAGAATCTGAATAAGCAAAATGACTTCTTTCCCTTTCCCTTTCCCTTTCCCTTTCCCCTCCAATAAGCTGACTTCTCCATCCTCTGAATCATCTAACCTTTCGTCCAGTTATGTGCAATTGCTGCCTTCACTAAGATTGCACAGAGTAGTGTGCAATCCTACGATATAATGTTTTGCTTGGATTGCATGTCTCTGTGATTCATTAAGTTCTTCCCCAGTTTTGATTCACCGACTGATATTTAAAACATTTAGACAAACCTGCATTAAAAAAAAGCTTGATGTGATATGCAATTCTAAGCAGCCAAAAGAAAAGGAGGATCATATCAAGAAATATAGAAAATAGGTAAAAGCAGAAATGTTAATTATCCTCTCACTACAGAAACATCCAGTAACTTCTGTTTGATTACAGTTGGTTAACTAACTTTAGGTCCAGAAGCTGTTTCAGTGGACAACATGCCCCAAGACAAATAATCATGCCAGTATGATGGTTATGTGTATAGCTCTGAACACCAGTTACTGAGGAACAGATGTGGGGTTAGTAGTGTGAGAACAGGATACTGGACCATATGAGCTACTGGTCTGATCCAACAGGACTCAGTGGGGCTTTCTCTCAAATGTTAATATTTCATTTGGTAAGGTTTAGTCATTTCACCTGGATTCACGATGCTGTGATGCAAAATATAAATAGTTAATCCTGAATCAAGGTGCCACAAATGCCAAATGTCAATGTAGCCTTCAATGTATCTGGGGTGGCTTGGGCCAGTCATTTTCTCCCAGGCTAAGTTCTCCATCTGTAAAATGGAAACAAACACATGAAATCTGCTAGTTTGGTTGCAACTCAGAAGCAAACTGGAAAAGCTGTTTGTAAGCTCAAAATGGTTATGGAACTGACCTGTGATAGTAATATGCAGACATTTTGTTCAGCTCATGATAAATATACTTGCAGTGATTACAAGTTCAGACAGGACTTTGGATTTGAGCCAATTGAATTGAGCTTGGTTGTGTGTTTAGCTCATCAGTACTTCAACTGATACAAGGCTTCTTCCAAGGTTATTGGCACCTACTTATCCGTTCCTGGGCGTGTGGTGAGTTTTATTTACAAAAGTGGAAGTGAATCTGCTCTTGATTCCTTCTAGATTTCTATTTCTGTGAACTGGTGCAATCAGTTATCAAAGAACAGTTGGCTGTTTGATTGCTACCTTTAAAGAAACAGAGTAATCCCTCTGGGGTTTGTTGTATTTGGCTCCAGACTTTTTGCTTTGAGTGAACTGGGGTAAACTTCAGTCTTCATCAGCTCAAAGAATGAAAGCTTGTTGCCATAAAGTCAATAAACATCACACTCCAGAAGAAAGTTTTTCCATGGACTCTGCTGGCTTCCCCACATACTGATGGTTCAACAACACCAGTCAACAATGTTTGATTTAAAGTTGATGGTACCTTCTCTTCTTTCTGTCTGGAGAATCTTGGTTTCTTTCCTTCAATTTTCTTTCTTTGATTAGAAGCCCCAACCATCACACACACACACACCTTGCCACTTACTGAAAAAATGATTCTAATGAAGATCTACTTTGCTTAATTGATCGTTCATGTCTAATTAGTTAAAATATTTCCTGGCTAGTTGCTCCAGCTGAAAGAGTTGCAGAAACATTCTGGCAAACTGACTCTATACGGTATATTCTAGCTGGAAAGGAAACCATGGTGTTTTTAATACATTCAATGGTTGTTTGAGACAGACTGTTCAGCAATTGTGTTTTTTATTTTCAGACATAGCTGTGGATGAGGGCAAGGGGTGCCAGAGTTTTCATTAGTGTTGCCTGAGCCCTTTGCTTTGGCAGGGAAGACACTAAAGGAAGCCACTCATGAGCAATGAATTACAAGCAGGCGTTTCCTTTACATTTCCTTATAATCTCAGGTCCTCAGGAATTCTATCTAAGCTCTTACCTGAGGGGGCATGCCCAAACCTTATAGAATAGGAAATATTAAATTCACAGCATGCTACAACCTCAGGGAAAACACTATGAAGATGTTATACAGATGGCATCATACCCCTTTAAAACTTGCTGAAATGTATAAAAGCAGTTTGCCAACATGCTGGAGATGCAAAAAGGACACAGGGTCATACTTTCATATGTGGTGGAACAGTGTAGTTATCCGTGAATTTTGGAACAACATCTACAGTGAACTCCAAAAATTATTTAAATTTACATTTAAGAAAAGACCAGAGATCTTCCTATTAGGTATACTACCAATAGAATTTTAAAAAGGTATAAGGCCATTGTTTATGTATGCAATCATGGCAGCTAGAATAATAGTGGCAAGAAACTGGAAAAATGAAACACTACCAACGATAACAGAATGGCAGACCCTTATGATAGAGTACCTGCAACTAGCAAAACTGACGGGAAGAGTCAGAGGAGTTTCAAACCAGAAAGTATATGGAGAATGGAAAATATATTTTTAAAAATTATTTTTATTCAATTTTTCCAATACCAAATTTATACAAATCATACATCTTTTTTATATCCATTCTCTTTTTTACTTCCCTCAACTTGACTGATACTCCTTCCCTTCTTAATTTCTTACACATTTCTAAAACCTTACTTCCATTATTTTTTATAGATTAAGTCTTATTTTACTCACATTCTAACATTTCTTCTTACAGAGATTCATTAAAACTTACAAGCGTTATTTGATTATCACTTAATTTATGCATATACTCTGTAAACTTTTCCCAATCTTCTATAAATCTCTGGTCTCGTCGGTTTCGGATCCTTCCCGTCAGTCTATCAAGTTCTGCATAGTCCATCATCTTCATTCTCCATTCGTCTAGTGTAGGTAGCTCCTCTTGCTTCCATTTCTGAGCCATCAATATTCTTGCTGCAGTCACTGCATATAAAAATAGCTTCCTTTCTTTCTTATTTATCTCGTTCCCTGTAATACCAAGTAAGAACGCTTCTGGTTTCTTAACAAAAGTGTACTTAAACATTTTCTTCAATTTATTATATATCATTTCCCAAAAGTTTTTTACTTTCTTACACTCCCACCACATATGATAGAATGTACCCTCTTTTTCTTTACATTTCCAACATTTGTTACATCCTTTATACATCCTTGCTAACTTCACTGGTGTTACATACCATCGATACATCATTTTCATCACATTTTCTTTTATTGTTGTACATTCAGTGAATTTTAAACTTCTTTCCATAATTTCTCCCAATCCTCCATTTGTATATTATATCCAAAATCTTTGGCCCAGTCAATCATAACCGATTTTACCTCTTCATCCTTTGTATGCCATTCTAATAATACCTTATACATTTTAGCCAAAACTTTAAAATCACTATTTATTATTTCTTTCTGAAATTTCGACTCTTTATCCTCAAAGCCTCTTAATCTTAGATCTTTTTTAAACATTTCATTGATTTGAAAATAATGCAGCCAATCATTAACATATTCCTTAACTACCTCAAACGACTTCAGCCTCCATTTACCTTCTGTTTTTGTTATTAGATTCTGATATGTTGCCCATCCCCCTTTCATATTGATTTTCTTCACACTCAGCGCCTCTAGTGGTGACAACCAATACGGAGTTTTTGCTTCCAACAGATTTTTATACTTTCCCCAAACTTCTATCAAAGACCTTCTTATGATGTGGTTTTCAAAACCTTTATGTACTCGCTTTTTGTCATACCATAAATAAGCATGCCACCCAAATCTATTGTCGAAACCTTCTAAAGAGAATGGAAAATATTTAAGGAATATCTAAAATTGTATTGTACAAACAACAATATACTTGCTGAACTAGATTGATACTTGTAAGCAAAAAGTGTGTTAGATATTTTATCGGATTATATAAAAATAATATGAAATAATATAAATATGTGCGAGAAAACATAGGCAATATATGCAGTATAACGAGAATGATTGGAAGTTTTACATTCACAGTTTTTTATTTAATTGTAATATACTGTATTTTCCTTTCCTTTTTTTTCCCCTTTCTTTCTTTGTTTTTGCTTTGTATGACTTGTTATCTATGTATATATGTTTATGTGGGAAATAAAGATTATTCTTTAAAAAAAGAAAGAATAGGCAATGAGTTGAACGCACAACATAATTGCAGCTGGGCTGATTCACTGGCACTTTCACATCTTTCACATTTCTGAAAATTGAAAGTAGTAAGGTGAATACATTTATTCAGTCCCACTGCTCCTCTGACACAAGAACATTTTGCATTGTGTACCTCAATTGCCTGGTCCAGCTCAGATCTATATGAAAACCAGGAGAAGGGCCAAAGCTCCATGATTTTCTTGCAGAAGGTCCCAGGTTCAGTCCCTGAAGAGTTGCTTTATGTAAGTGAAGTCAGTACAGAACTAGATGAAACAATTGCCTGATTTGACACAAGGCAGCTTCCTTTGGGGGGCATCTCCCTTTGAAGTGAACATCACACGTAGCAGAGCATAACCACAAAGCATATCTTTGGTTCGATCGTTGCCTAGTAAGGGTAGAGAAACTTCCATGTGATATTCCTGGGGTGGTGTACTAGTCTGAATGGTTTACCACAAAAATATAATGCAGGGCTGAGGAGCCTGTAACCCTCCAGATGTTGCTGAACTATAATCTCTGGCTATTGGTCATATGAACTTGGGGGCTCCCTCAAATATTTTATGGGGCCCCCAAAAGGACCTCCACCCCTAGGAGTTGGCACCAGATGAGAAATCCAGGAAAACAAGTTGAACAATTTCCCTCACTACTTAGCAGAATATTATAGGCAACTGGTTCGCTGCATGGTTACGTGCACCCTGAGCTGGTTGTTAGTATCTGTCTGTCTCAGGAGACAATGGAGGAGTGAACCTCTGGAGGTGTTGGGGAGTTACAGTGCCTGCTGTGGCTGTAGAGACCAATGAGGGCGAGACTTGTTGGAGATGATGGTGTCTGGTTGTGCTGCTGCAGGTACACCACAGCGTTGCTGAATTAGCAAACCCTTGGCAAATGGGCATCTCAATTCACTATGTAGCTCCAGCTATGGTTGGGATGGGGGGTACCCTCTCAAGCACATGCCTGGCATTCTTGAATTGCGCTGCCCCTTTTCTGGATTCTAAATTGGGGGTTCCTTTCAAGATTGTCTGAGTTAAACGTGATTAGAATGTGGTGGTGAATAATTGCTTTCTTTTGAGGTCCTCTAAATTTGAGGTCCTCTAAATTCCTATTTAATACTTCTCCTGTCACAATCAGAGCCAATAATGAACATCCTTATATTTATTGGCTAGTGGGTCTTCCCTTACAAGGGCTTTGGGTTTGAGGGATCGGATGCATTCTTTCCTTTCTTCAGCTGTTTAAATCATCTCCATAGACTTTGAAACATTCCAGTTGTTTGTCCTGGCTATGTGAAATCTTGCGTCAACAAGGGAAGGAAAACCCTCATCTTCATGCATGTGGCCAGGAGCAAACACCAGCTATATGAAGAGTTCATAAAGTTTGTGGATTGCTGAAAACTTGCTGAACCTACCTCGGTGTCTCTAGTGCCTTATTAGTCCAGTGCTGTGGGGATGCTATATTTATTGTGTTGATGACATTGCTGCAAAGGACACTGTTGGTTGTCAAATGCTCACTTAAATAAGCAGTGATGGCAGGTAAAACTACCAGTGACACCACAAACCCCATATGATTGCATGAGGACTGAGAGGAAATTGTCTGGCAGTTTGAATGCAACCAACAGAGGCAGATGCCTGAGTTTTGCAAGCAGGTTTGGGAGTTGGGGGAATACCACTCATTTTGCGTGTCAGAAACTGGTGCTGCTTTAAAGAGCAGCACTGTATGGCTGAATAACTGATTGACCCTCTGCTCAACTTATGTAAATGTGAATTAAAAAACAACCTCAAATGCATCTATACTGCTTTCTGCTTCCAAAGGAAAGGACCCTATAATGGTTAAGTCTTGAACCTCCTGGCCTCAGTGTGTCATCTATAAATGGGACTTATGGTTGCTTATATGACAGGGTTGCTTCAAGGGCAGAGATGATAGATGGTACATCGTTTTGAGAACTAACTCATAAATATATATAGTTTTTATATATGCAATTGTTTTATCTATGTCTTTATTGTTTTGTGAAATTGCTTTGGGATGAATCATTAGGAAGATATTCATGAATGAAATATATATATTGCAAAAAGGCACTGCAGTGACTAACTTCATGTGGAGCCCCTTTGATATGTGAAATTACAAGCAAATTGTTCCCAGCTCTAGGCAGGCCTGGACAAGGCTCCAATCTATGTAGCAGGCAAGGAGACGAGAGGGAGGGAACTATTAAATGCCCAATGTGAATTTCTGCTTTATTCTTAAAACTTAACATGCTTGCAAGGGTGGAAAACAGCCAAGGTTGTCCATAGATATATTTTTCTTTTATTTGCACAGCAAAGGGAAGCTTAAGCTACTGGTAAATGAGCATGAGGATCAGTAGCTAAGAGCTTAGTGTGAGCAAGGATTCCCAGATGAGAACAAGTGGTGTTTGTGCAGAGTGAAAAGGGACTCTTGGGAGATCTGTAAAACCATTGAAGTTGCCTCCTGGGAGATCTGTAAACCTATTGAAGTCACCTCCTGGTCACCTAATTGTCTTTTATGAGCAGCATAGAACAGAGAGGCGTGTAGGACGGAGAGAGGAATTTTAACGAAGTATCAGCTTCTAGCTCTCTGCAGGGTGCCTTGATCTCTGCTTGGCCAAAGGTTCGTGTAATTAGTACAGCAGGAGATGGCTGAATGTGGCCCACAATGTAATAACCAAAGAGCTGGTATTCTCAGAGCCCAGAAGCCTGGAAAGGTTCCCCCTGCCGCACACCAAATTCGTTCTGCTCTTTTGTCACAGAAAATGCCACCAGGGTTTGCCTATGGACTTATTTTCAGAGGATTTCCCCTTGGCAGGCAAAACAGCCAGAGATTATCCTTCTCTGCGGAATGTCTTTTCCTGAAAAGGAAAAGACTTGAGGAGTCAACAGGTAGAAAAGAGAGTTTGTTGCAATGGGCTACTTGCAGTGATTCAAGATTCGAATAGGGAGTGAGTGAAAATGAGCAGTTCTTTTAACCTCTTCATGGATATATATGACTGTTACCTGTACACTGGAATTAAAGGCTAACTTGAAGATACCAGGTATATCCATCAAATCCAAGCCACACTTTCTCCATCACTTTATATTGTGGAACAAGCGGTTGTTGTTCCACTTGTGAAATTATTTATTGCCCTGTGTATTGTTGACAATTTTTTAAAAAAAGATTTCCCTGGAAGACAACACATAATTCAAGGCTTTTGACAGTCTCAGAAGTAAAACCTTTAAAATTTTTATTTCTAAGAAGCCCAGCTCCAGCCATTTTAGTATGTGGATGCTTCAGCTGCAGAATACTTCCATTTTATTTATTTTTTGACATTTTTATCATCCCTAAAACACCCGCTGTGACAAATGTGTCAGAAATCACATATTATTTACTCCTGGGTGTGTTGTTGTTTGTCCCAGGCCTCCTGCAAAGTGCAAAGTGTGGATTTGGGGGACCTGGGGTCAGAAATAGTTTAGATTATGTCAGCTTGATTTGTTCTCAGTTGCTGCCTTTTAGGTAGCAGACTCCTCAGTTGTATTTCGTGAAAGCCAGTTTATTGATGGTGAAAGGCAATGGGTGTTGGAAACTCCAGAGTATGAAGGCCTCTGGATAGCTTCACAATAAGCAACAGCTATCGGTTTGAGGGAAGCAAACATGTTGGGTTCTCACAATAGATGCATCCGAGGCACGGTAAGATGATGAGAACAACTATAACAGGATAATCAAGCTCTCAATGTGTACAATGCTGTGGAAATGGAACACTCATTACAAACATTTTTTTCCCTTTCTGTTGCTGCTGCCAGTGTTGAGCAGGCCAACAGAATTAGCCAGGATCTGGAAGGGAGTGTTTTCCAAGAGTTAACGGCACAGATGTTTTGGAAATTTAAACAGGCTGTCAAATGTAACATTTGGGAAGCAAAAAAGCTGTTTGTGTTTAAAGCAATAATAACACCACCGTTTAGTTCTGGTTTTTTTTTTTAAAAAAAATTCTTTTTAAAAGAAAGCCAGTCTTTCCAATTCACACATGAGTCTTTCATTCTGCTGCTCTTGCCATGTGGTAAATGCAGCATCTACACAACATGGATACTACTGGGTAATGAAATTGTCTTTTTTTGGGGGGGGGGGTCACAACTAATGGGAGTGTTCATGTGAACCATGTTTAAAAAGCAAAGCTAAACTTTCCCCCGCCCACAGGAGCCTAGACATGGCAAAACATGTAGGCAGCTTTGACCACCTTTTCCAATGTTCCACATCTTTGAACAGCTAGGATATCATCAGAGAGACACAACAGTGTCTGTGTGGGGAAATCATCATTTTAAAAGTAGATTTAAAGAATTTCTGAATGTTGCAGCTGAGGCAGTTGAAGGTATCCAGTTGTGCACATGCACTCTGGAATTTCTTCACTCTGTGTTCCTCCCAGTGGTCATTCCTACTCTGGTCACTGTTGTGGATGCACAACCTGACTTGTCAAGTCCCCTCTCTGAGGCTACTCTCTGAGAACAGAGAAAGGCCCTGTTGGGCCTATTCAGTTCAGTATTCTGTTCCCATAGTAGTCAACCAGATGCCTACGGGAAGCCCATAGTAATATTATGGCATAATAATATGTGGGCAGTAGCTATTGTTCCCCAGAAAATAACATTTAAAGGCATACTGTCTCTGACACTGCAGGTTATATATGTTCATCATGACTAGTAGTCCTGGGATACTAGTGATCATAGCTATTATACTGTTCCAGTGTGCAGCAAATACTATCCATCCCTTTCCCCAAAAGAAACTGGGGAATCTTCAAGTTGAGGGGAAAAGATGCACAGGGCTAGGATGGCTCTATTGTTTGTAGGAGAGGAATATGATGGAGCATGCTATAACACCAAATTGAATAGTTTTCAGGATCCTGGCCCTGCATTGCAAATAAATCAGATTTGTGGGATTTCTTTTACAGTATAATGGTCCTAGAAGTTCCCTGTAACAGAAATAATGACTGAAATAGTGCAACAACAATGACAATTATTTAATTATTTAAAAGTAACTAGACTGAAAACCTGGGACTCAGCTATACAGCTGCAAATAAAACATTTTAAATGTGTTGTAAAGTGCAATATACAAATGTGATCCTAGATGGTGAAAATGAGCTATGCCAAATTCAATGTATTTTTCAAAACTTTTTTAAAAAGCATTTTCACAGCATTTTTAAATGTGTGCACATTCCACCCTAGACATATCAACCTGAGTTCAACGGGACTTGTTTCTGACATGTATAAGGTTGCACTTTCCTTGCTGTTATTACTGTGTAGGGATAATACTCTGCCTCATTCAAACTATATCAGTATCCATCCCTTTGCTACCTCAGAAATACTTTTCTTGGCTTTTTTAATGGAAAAAAAATGAAATTAGAAAGCATTAATACAAAACTGAAAAAAGCTGCAAAACCAGAAACTTATCTTTGAAAGTTCAAGGCCCCAGTTTACTTGATTAATTTCAGTTTGCTAAACTTTGTTGATAAGAGCTCAAGCACTAGATACATAACTCTGCATCATGCAAAGTCAACACTGCTGTAAACATCTTGTGAAACACAGTCTTGCGCAGAGGTCCCGCTGGGACACATTGAGCCATTAAGACTTCAGTCAATGACATGCTGAAGCTTTCATAATATCTATCGCTGAGAAGTTGTCTGATTTTGAGCTCGTTGAGTATAGCAAGTGAACAAGACCTTTCTGTTGCTTATACAAGCCATCCCTCTTACATCTGCTGGGCGGTTTTCAGCCAAAGCCAAATAACATTTTAGCAGATCGTCACTGTTCTCTAGTCTGCAGGTGTTTGGCCTGAAGCTTGTCCAAGTAACTTGTTACAGTTCTCATGGAAGATCTCTTCCTCAAAATTCCTTAAGAGATGTTCTTACCATACCAAACGTCCACAGCCTTTGATATGCAGGGTGATGTGTGCCACAAACAGCAGTGCTCATTTGAAGTGCCCATTTCCAGTGGGGGGGGGGGGGGAAATGCTCAGTGGCCAGTATCAAGTAACCAAGGAGACTACAGTCCTCCTGCAAGGTGGAATCTCACACCTTAGAAGCTTCCATGACTTTCCTGATCCAGGTTAATTGCTGTTTTGCTCCACAAAGCACCTGGATCTGATCAGTCATTTTCATTAACAAATCCTGGCCAGCATTTCTGGAGGCTTTAAAAAAAAGCAAATCATGAGGAAAGTCCCCTGGCAGCTAAAAGATGCAAATTGAGGGAGAAGCACCAAGTGAAGTCTAATTTCAGATGTAGTTCCAGGAAGCTATTAGGCATGTTACACAATGTGTCAGGTGCAGTTGGCAAATGAGTAGACAGGGCAGGGTGTTCCCTTCCCTTTAATCTCCTGGTTAGGCAGGTAACTGCAGGGTGAAAAGGCAGCATGTTCACTGCATGGGGTTTTCACCCAGAGACGGCATTTGGCTTTCTTTAAAGGGCAATAAATTTTGAAGCACTGTCCAGGGCCTGGTAATCTGCTTCTTTACTTCAGGGCAAAGGAATACTGTCAGCTGGGTAATTACTATCCATGCATTAATTCTTTGATGTTGCAAAGGCTCCAAAAACTCATTACAAAGAGAACTGACGAGAAGGTGATTCCCCTGGTTAGAGATAGGATGCACCCCTAATCCCTACCCGCTTCTTCCTACAAAAAAGAAAATGGCCTGCTTTTATCACAGGGAGCCCCATTCTCTCTGTTCTCATGTAGGTCTTTTACTTAGACCTTCTGTGATGAATGCAAATAATTCTCTAGTAGGAAGAAGTAGGTGAGGAATTTCTCCTTTGTGCAACAGGCCTTTTAGCTAAACAGCTTGATGTTCATAGGTCTTTAAAGGGTTTGTGCTGGTTTCCTCTGACTCTTTTTTTAATTAATATAAACTCAGGGAAATTACCACAAGGGGGCATTTACAGGGGAGAATTGTCTCACACAGGACAGATTAAGCAGTGCTGGTCCCTCACAACCATTGTGAAAGTTCTTGACTTCTGAGCATCTCCTGAAGTTCTACAGCCCAGCAAAGGGCCCAGTGAAAAGAACTCTTTGGACTTGCTTCTGTTCAGCTGGCTTGCTGAACATCAGGTCAACAGCTCATCTAGTACAGTGTCCTGTTCTCACAGTGGCCAACCAGATGCCTGTGGAAAACTTGCAAGCAGGACCCTGAGCTCAAAAGCACTCTACCTTCCTGCGATTTTCAGCGAATGGTATTCAGCAGCATTCCTGCCTGCGAATGCATTGTTCACTCTCCTGTTGCACTCGTCCTGGCAATAGTGGTGTTGACAAGGAAAAGCAGTAGATGACTCTGCCTGAATGCTCTTTGGTTCTCTGCCAATCATGTACTTAGAGAGAGGGAGGCCCATGGAGAGGGTCTTGTACAATGACCCTCCAATACCTGGAGCTGGCCCTGCTAGAAATAAAAGTCCTATGAAGAATGGTCAATTCAGCGTAAGGAACAACAACAAAGCTGGCATGTCTCAGCAGACAATGGAAGAGGTGCCTTTGGGGACGAGGTCTAGCTGTTGGAAGATTGCAGTACCTGCTGTGGCTGTAGAGACTGATGTGGGAGAGACATGTTTTGTTGCATCTGGAACAGATGAATGTGTCCGGTTGTGCTACTGAACAACAGCAAGAAGAAATCATTCAAAGTCTTCGAATATTATACACATCCAAAAATAACAACTAGTGAAATATTTCTTCTAATATAAACCCAGTTACAACCAGCTAGCTTTAATCATATTGCCAACAAAGACTTCCTAACCATGAAAAAGAATGAAAATAACAATAATTTGCACAACAATCCTTTGTCTTCAGTGCCTAGGGTTGTGTGCAAGAAACATAGTACCTGCAAAATATGCCACCTTTTGTTAAGACATTGCTTACTTTTTATAGTTTTGCTCACAAATGATGCTACTAGGAAGCTGCTGCAGGGGTGATCCATGGCATTTTGCTGCCTGAGGCAAATGACATGATGCCACCCTCACATTCTACAGACTGGCATTTGGGTTTTAATTCAATGCTGGTGACAGGACCAGCATACCACGCCTGGGGGCAGCAGGCCAGCTTATGGGCTGCAGGGCAGACCAAGTTAGATGTTTCAGAAGGAACGGTGCGAGGCTGCAACATCTACCACCTGAGGTGAATGCCTCACTCTGTCCAATGGTAGGGCAGTCTTGAGCTAATGTCTGCTTCTTAAGTAGATACAATCAGTTGAGCCCTTGTGCTGTACCTTGAGGAAAGTTGTGTGTGATTAATGAAGTGCAGGCCTGTGTTCACTTGCATTTCTGCTGTTGAAAATTATCTAGCAAGAGCCCACAAGGAGGGATGATTTATATATAAACAGCATCCTGTTGATAGGTGGGAATGGCAGTGGATTTTTACAAAGAACTTGTTAAACATTATATAGCACTTTATGCCTTTGAGCTATACCAGTCAGAATGAAGTTTTTTCCCTCTTTCTTCAAAAAATGCAATGCTTAGTGGAGGAAATCAGACCACTAATTAAATTATTTTGAAATGGAAGAAAGTAAGCTGTTTCCCTTGGAAACTGTCTTTTTTCTTTGTTTCTGCCTTAATCAAAAACAAACACTTGTTGCTGCAGAGGCAGCTCACCCCAGTGATGCAAGCAAACCAAAGAGAGGGATTAAGTCTGTTTTCCTTCTTAATGTTGGTCATATAAAAGTAATCCCAAGATATTAGAATTTTAAGTGTCTCTTTTTTCAACTTTACCAGGCCATTGATGTCAGGAGCCAACAGGGCTAGAGTTCGGAGACTTCAGATCCTTGCTTTCTGCACCCCATGTGGTGAGCTGCCCAGGGCTAAACAGCTCCGAAGGTTCCATGGATTATGATGCAGTGACACAGCCTGACTCAGAAAGGCCCAGGCACTCCACTGCTTTCAGTTCTGAAGGCTTTCAGCTCAAGCCTGTACTTCGCTTGAGTGACAAGCAGCTTTTTCTTGACTATATCTGCCCGACTGCTCAAGCTCACTGTACGTGTGCACAACTCACTCTGTTGTATGTCCAGTTGCTCATCTGTGGAATTTCCCCTCAGGGACTGGTCCTTCCACTTGCCTTTTGTTTAGGATAGCCACCTATACATTGCCATCCCAAAGACAAAATACAACACACACACAGAAAGGATAAAAGAAGTCACAGATTTGCATAGCACTATGATGCTCAAGTGGTGCTCCTCACTTGCCTGACATAGTTTTGATGTTTACTTTTTAGTTAGTATACTTTTATGATGTTAGTGTACCTTTTTGTTCAGTTTTACATATATTGTATTTAAATTAAATACTGTTTAGTTGTATTTTAATGTTCCTCTCACTGGGATAGTGTAAACAACAAAGAATGGGTTACATAGGAGCCAACTCATAAAATATTGTGCACTGTATCATATGATTGATTATGTGGGGTGGCGCTTACCTAGGCCCCCCACAATATTTTATTTAAGTTGGCATCCCTGGCGGGTTAGAAATAGTGCATGTAATAAATAAGAAGTGCTTTAAATGTTTTGTGTAAATGTGGCCTCTATCTGAACACACATGTTATGAAGGGCTGGATTAAAAATTAGTTTCCCATTTTTTAGGCCTTTAAACTTCCCAGCTCAGCCACAAAGCTCTCTGAGTGACCTTGCGCCAGTCCAGCTCTCTCAGCCTTATCTTCCCCAGGAGGTTGTCGTGAGGAACTCAGAAAAAAAAAAATAGATGCTGGAGGAATGACATCATTTCTGACTTTGCTGAAGCCAGGAAAAGAAAAAAGTGGTTTGAAGAAATGCATGTAGTGAATGATATTTGAAGGTTTGGGGCATGTGGTGTTCTTTTTATAATTTGTTTGATTACTTCTATTTATTCAATTCTTTATTGTAATATGAAGTGCATGCAATTTAGACCAGGCTTCCTCAAACTTGGCCCTCCAGATGTTTTGAGACTACAATTCCTACCATCCCTGACCACTGGTCCTGCTAGCTAGGGATCATGGGAGTTGTAGGCCAAAAACATCTGGAGGGCCGAGGTTCAGGAAGCCTGATTTAGACCTTCCATCCTCTCTGCCATAATCCCCTCAGACTTCTAATCTGGTCCTGACCATACATATGTAAAACATTTTTGCCTTGTTAGCTTTACCACCAGCTATTACCCTGAGTGCTGTCAGGCATGTTGCCTCCAGGTGAGTCCTCCCCCCTCTTCTCCATAATTTGTGTTTATGGAGGGCAGCAGAGCCACCTGGTCCCAGCTGTAACATCTATTCACAGAGAACTGGGCTAGGCTAGATGGAGGAGGTACCCTTTGTTTTGACATCTGTTATCCACACAGCTATATCATGCTGCTGCAAGTGAGTCCGCCCCCCTCCCCTTATTCCTGTTCTTGAAGCTCCACTCCACTGGAGGCCAGTCTTCTGAAATGCCTCCAGGAGAGATCCCAGAGAGCCAGGATGACATAATTGCCACCCAGAACCTGGCCTCTCATGGATGAAATACTGGCAGATCCACTTATTGGGGTGGAAGGCTCAGTGCCTCTCCCTGTGCCCTAAGGGCATAGCTTTCCTGCTTTCCCCAGACTTGGAGAACAACAAGTGCTTCCAAAGAATAGAAGTCAGCACTGGCACAATTGGATAAGAGCTTAGCTCTTCAAGGAGTCTGTGCCAACAGCAGTAGAGGCCTTGCCAGCCTACGTAAAGCCTCAGCTCTCTTGGCTGAGACATCCTCTATAGCTCAGCCAGCAGGGCCCACTAGGAGCTGCCCAAGGTCCTGACCTGCTTAGAGAGACATGTTTTGACGTTGCCTAGACTTGCCTTGGCTATGCCTGACCTATTTTGAAGAGGCTTTGATTGTTACTTCCGCTTTCTCTGTTAACCCCAAGTGCTGGGAGAAAGTCATTTGCTTTGGGTCTAGGAGGAGCTACATTGAAATACTACTCTGAAACTGTCTTAAGTACACATTGTGATACTTTTTGGAATAATCTTATCATCTGGCCATTGGCCATGATTCGCACATGCCTTCTCTTCACTATCAGTGATGTAGAGTTATTCTGCTTTCCTGACCTTTCTGTAAGCTTGGAATAATGAAGGCTTTTCGTATTGTCAGGGAACCTTTTAACTTCACTTTTTTGCAGCTGATTGATAGTTTACTTGGGTTAGTTGTTGACTTTATTGGAGGGCTGGGAGACCTGTTGTTCTTTGGATGTTGTTGGACTCCAAACCTCATCATCCACAGGCAGCAGGGTCAGCAATTAAGGATGATGGGATATATAGTCCAACATCTGAAGGGCCACAGGTTCCTGAGCCCTGCTTCAGTGTTCTATCTGTTGCCTTCACAGCTTTCTTATTTTTTTCTAAATTTTGTTATTGCTTAACACATTGAAAGCCATAAAGTGATAAGGTGAAGTCAAAACATTATAAATAAGGGCCATAACAATCCAAAGGGTGGGAGATTCCATGGTGGAGAAGCTGCCACTTCCAAGCCCTGGTAGCTTGTGTTGGCCAGAGCAGAAGAACAGGAGCAGCTTCTTCTTTTTTCTTATGGTGTTGTTGCTGTTATTATTTTAAATCTTCATTTGACTGCAGTAGGAAGGAAATTAAACTTGGACAGCTCTAGGGCTAGCATAGTTTTGTAGAAACTTGTGGAACAAGGGGGCTTAGGATTCTCTGGGTCCACAGTCTCCCCTGATTCCCTTCCCCCACCGATCACCCCATTTCAACCTCTACCATGGGTGGGACAGTGATAGTGTCCCAGCCACAAGGAACCTTAGAAACATAGTTCTTCAGGATGCCTATAGACTCAGTCTCCAGACTATAGACTCAAACTATAGACTCAGTCTCCAGAAGCCATGACTGTTTAAAGTGGTATCATAGGGTACTCCTCAGCCCGGTTTCTGACATAGGGCTTTAAACATATGGTGTGACCTATAGTTGAGTGTTCTATGAACACCTATGATCTAAACACTGGGCTTGCTTTTTCCAGAAGGCCATTGCATGTAAAGATGCTTCTTTTTGCCTTTGGACTCTTGCCTCAGAAGCAAACAAGTCTCCTCCTTCAGGTATTTTCATTTCTAACAAAACTGTATTTGTCTTTGGCAGCAACGAGTCAGGGAGACGGCTTTTGAACTTTAAGCTGTTGCTGTTAAACAAAAACGAAAGGGGAAAAAGGACTGGAGATGATATTTGCCAACAGCGGCATCGCTCAGCACACAAAAATAAAATAAAGAAGTCTGTTAAAGCAAACTCAGCTTGTATTGGGAGGGGGACAAATTTAGGATGAAAAGTTTCCATTTTGGTCCGCTGGTGGGGTATTAGCATCTGGCTGTTGTATCATGAATTTTTGGTACTAGAAAAACAGTTTGATGGGAACATGGAACATGTGGCACTCTAGGGTCAATAGAAGCTCAAATCAACCAACTTGTTGCTGCTATTTATTTTAGGAGTGCTTCCAATAATATGGCTTAGTAGTACTAATACTTGTTTTGTGCATCTTAAACAGCAAGGAGAAAAAAGAAAGCTATCACTACCACATAGCTTGCTCTGTTCTGTGTACAGAGAAAAGATGGAGAGAAAAGATGGAGAAATCAGCAATATTATGTGTTTTTCAAATTTAGAAGTTTACCCCCTTGTTGAATTACAGTGTAAACTGTTGCATCTCCAGCATCACCCTCTGATATTGTGAAATAAAAATCTGGAGCAAAGTTTCCTGCCTCTGCTTTGCCAATCATCAAAATCCCAAACTGGTTCAAGAATAAGCATCACTCATAACAAAAACAGGACATATCAGCAAATCATCACCACCACAAAGGATGAGGTTGCACCCTTTGTGGCTGGAATCCAAATCGTCTGAAATTTTAAGTTCAGTTGCCTCTTCTCTGCAATTTTGACACAACCTTTGTGGGAGCCACTGAGGTATAGGCCAATGAGGAACTGAAAGATTCAACCCTCAAAAGTGTGTTGCAACATTCAGCCCTGACAGGGAGAAGTTGGGGAGTCACGAATGACAGCGATTCAGGAGTTGCAACACTCTGTACCAGAGGGCACATACATTGTTTGTGTATTCATAAGGAGGACTTTGGCATCTGGAGGTAGCAAAGCACAAGATGGGCAAATCTTCATTGGCCACAAGAATCCAGGTAGCGGTTTTGAAACCTGCTTTATTGTGAAAGCTGGATAGGTAGATGGGAGAGTAACTATCTGAATAAGAAACTAAAAATTAGTAAAAACACACTAACTAAAATGCACAAATGCCTATCATTAAAACAGCTATTGTTAGGAGCTTAAGTAAGGAGAAGCAAGTTGCGTAATAGCTATTTAAAACATGCTCAATTTTTTGGTATTTCATTTGAACTCACCTGGAGCAGCACACCTCACTCAGCGTTTCAGGAGCAAGATGTTAATCCGTGGCTGATTAAACTATTATAATTGTGCCTCCTCTCAATCCATTAATTGTTTGTTCTTGGGCCTGAAGCTCTGCCGAAAGTCTCACAAGCCTGCACAATGTTCCTGGTTTTGTATTTAGTTAAACCCACTATCCGAACTTGAGATCTGAACATTTCAAACAAACACTTCCCTAATGCAATACATGTGCCATTGGAGAAGAGCTTAGGATAGGATGTCTACTGTACTGGATTCCCCACCCACTAAATATTCATTTTCAGACTCTGCATGGGGTCCTGCATTGAACTTTGCTAACAATACCCTGATAGTGAGAACTAAATCCCACATTCTTCAGAGAACCCGCTCAGGGCAGAACTAAAATCTGTGTCCCCAAGCCTGTTTTACCTTCATAATGCTAATGCAGGGGTTGGGGTGCATTTGTAGAAAATTAGTGTGCTGGAGGTGGTGCTTAACCTCTATTCCTCAGTTCTGCCCCCCAATGTTAAATATGTTTCTTCCACAGCCAGCCTCTGAAACCAGAAGCAAGTCTGCTGGTGGGGTGGGATAGGTGGTAGAGAGAGGAAGGAAGTGCCCATGGAGAGGTAATTGCTTAGGTTAAGTGCCTCTCACCCTGTGCACAGCTAGTGCATAGATCTTTCCTTCAAAGTGCCTCCTTCGCATTCATGTTATCTTGGCAAATGTTTGTTTTGGAACACATTTGCCAAGAGAACATCTAGTTCCAACCTTAGACAGGCATTGCAGTGATTTAAATCAGAAATAATACAACAAATGCAATTGTACAAATATTACATGCAAAGGTAAACGGTGTGTAAAAATTGAAGCTACAAATATTGGGGGTATTTGTGTGTAGGAAACACTGATCACTTATGCCAAATTTTAGAAAGACATATGTCTCGACTTACCTCTACACAATTCAATTCAAGGCTTGGACTGTAGGTTTAGGTCTATTTTCTTTGCTAAGCAAAATAAACTATTTGCAGTTAGCAGACATGTGAAGAAACAAGTACACAGATAACTACTCAAATGTAGAATGATTTTGCCTATGCTTCGCTGCAATGGAGCTGATATTTGCCCCTCTCTGCATAAATGTAGCCATTTTTTATTTATTTTTTGCCTGGGGTCATTTGAGGTTTTTGTGGGACTTGCTTTAGCTCCATCCCTTTAATAACTACATTTCCTTCTCCCTTTATGATGCCTGGTTAGACTCATTTCTTTTCCTTTTACTCCTCCCAGAACCTTCTCAAAACTTTACTTGAAAGTTGGTCTTCTTTAGTAAAGATCGAAACAACTGATTCTCACAAAGGTTTGCAATAACCAGTGTGCAGATGTCATGAAAGAGAATCTTACACAACAAATTGCTCTAGATAATCACCCCTTTGGCTGCTGCTGCTTCTCTCCTCAAAACAAACACATCCTAGGAAATTCTCTTAAATGTGGCTTCAAAAAGGACTAATTATTTTATGACTGAGCCCAGAATAGGGAGGATGTGGTCTGCAATGGGGAGAAGGAAGGCTGTGGTTGAGATCTTATAAACCCAAGTGCCCTTGTTCAGTAGCAAAGTTCACTGGTGAACCAAATGTTCTGATGGAAACACTTTGTTGAGCAATCCATATCCAGATGGATCCAGTATCTCAAACCCAACAGCCAGTTAATTTATGTTGTTGTTGTTTAGTTGTTTAGTCGTGTCCGACTCTTCGTGACCCCATGGACCAGAGCATGCCAGGCACTCCTGTCTTCCACTGCCTCCCGCAGTTTGGTCAAACTCATGCTGGTAGCTTCGAAGACACTATCCAACCATCTCGTCCTCTGTCGTCCCCTTCTCCTTGTGCCCTCCATCTTTCCCAACATCAGGGTCTTTCCCAGGGAGTCTTCTCTTCTCATGAGGTGACTCCTGACACCCCTCACTCATGTGCTTACATTTCCATTTTTGTCATTTCCAAAGAACTTTAAGTTGATTTTAAAAGTCCCCCCCCCCTTATAGATAATCTTGGCATCTGCAGTGTTGTGTTAGGCTTGGGTATGGGAAGTTCAGGTTCAGACCTCCTCAGCTATGAAGCTTGCTGGGCAGCACTGAGAAAGTCATTACTTCTCAGTCCTGTCTCTCATCATTATCAGAAGAGTAAAACACACAACCACCATAAAAAAAATAACACTTTGAGTGGTTTAAAGGACACAACTAGTGTGACTTGATTTTCTTAAGCAGGTTTTGGTTAAAATTCCTGATTGCTGTTTTAGCCCTTTATAAAATAAATAGGTAACATAAAAAGGTAAAAATTAAACAAACAAACAAACACACACACACACACCATGTGAGCATTCTGAAGCAACATATGGATTTACATAAATCAAAATCAAAATAATTATTCAGGTATTCCAACTCTGGGCTATTTATGAAATTCAGTGCAAGTTTCTATAGAGAACACAAGAGCTCCTGGAACAGACTGAAAATCCATATAGTTTAGCACCCTGATTCCTACAGTGGCCAATGAGATGTGTTCTCGAAGCCCATAAGCAGGGCAAAAGACAATTGCTCACTCCTGTTGTTGCTCCCCTGCAACTTGTACTTAGAGGGTTTTTTAGCCATAGTCTCATTTTATTTATTTCACAAAATTCATATACCATGTTGTCAGGGGCTCAGGAGCAGAAGCACAGGGAAGAGGGGAGATGGAGAGCGAAGGGGAAGAATCTGAGGGCAGCGTAGGAGAAGATGACAGTGGCCCGAGAGATTCCATGAGCCTCTCCAGTGAATCGGAAGATTCGCAGAAGGGGGCGCCGGTGGCCAGGGCAAGGGGGGTCCCAAGGGGGACACCCCAGAAGCAAGGGGCCAGCGGGGAGTCCCAGAGCAGCAGTTGGAAATCAGGACCAGCTTCCCCACCAGAGCATAGTGGGGGGGAAGAGTCCCAGGTATCGGGAGTAGCGTCTCCCCCAGCAGGGAGAGAAGAGGAGTCAGGGCTGACCACGCCTCCATTGGAGAGTCAGACAACGGAGGGGAGGTCAGATCCGGCCAGTATCCCGGAAGAGGGAAGCAGTGACAGAAGTAGTGTAACGGTCAGGAGGAAGGTCACTGGGTTGGCGCGAGAGGCAAGTTCAAATGTACAGGAGCGCGGGACAGCAGAGAATGAGGATTGGGAACTGGGTCCTAAAGCCCGCCGGAGGCAGGGGGAGGAGTTAAGCGACTCAGCGTCAGAAGAGTCCAGAAAGGGGAATGCCCCAGAGGGCAGGAGGACCCAGAGGAGAAGAGAGCAGCGGAAAAGGTGGAGCAGGGCTAGGATCTTAAACTGGTGTCAGAGGGGAGGAGATTCAGACGGGACTTCGCCGGTCTAGGGTTTAAGACGTGGAGCTGCGCGCTGCGGCTTTAAAATGGAAACTGAACTCCAATAAAGACTTTTGTACATAACGACAGCCTGGCGTTGGTCCTCTGTGAGCTGGGACCTAGGGGCAGCTCTGACACATGTGTTTGTAAAAACAAAACAAAGTTAAACCTAAAAGCACGTTATGAACAGAATAAAAGAATTAAACCATCAGCAAAAACCATTATCCTCTATTAATTTATGTAACCCCCCTTCCGAAGCCATCTGAAGGAGTGGCCACTACCTCACCTGGTGGCAGTGAGTGCTATAAATTAATTGTGCCTTGTGTCACAAAGTATTTCCTTTGGGCTGTCCTGAACTTTCCTCCAATTGATTTCACTGGAGGAATCTGTAAGTAAATTTTCTCAGGCATGCTTTGGGGACCGCACAGCTCCACATTCGCTTCCTGAGGTCAGAAAATCCTTCCCCCCCTTTTTTTTTTTACTCATCTGCAGTCCTGTCTTGCATCTAGCTTTCCCCACACATACTTGCAGGGGAATCTCAGTAGTTTTTGCAACTGCTGAGTTACATAATCTCCAGTCTGGAAAACAACAACCCAGATGACATAGCATGAATCCTCCCCACACATTTCTCATTCTGAGTTTCCCCACTTTTCCTTTTGGCATGGACAGATGCTGTTCCACATGGCCAACACACCACAGGAGTCATTCACAACTTTGCTGCGCATGTGTGCTACACCCTGTCCACACACGAATGTGGCTTAAAGTGACTAAATGGCAGCTAAGAAGTGTCAGATCTGCAGCACTACTCACTTTGTATCCATTTAACTTTTGCCTTGTGGCAAATAGGCTAAAATGTGTGAGTGGAGTGATTTTATGCAAAATCTGTCCATGAGAATCATTCCAAACACAGAATATGGTCTAGCTTGTGCCAGAAGTTTGGAAATTTAGTACAAAACTGTATCACTTCTTATTCTTTCCCCTTGCTAGCTAATTCACCTGTGACCCCAGGGCTTATCTGTAAGTACTAATTCACCTGTCTGGAAATTAAAATTTATGACTTTCTTAAATGCAAAGAACATTGGGTTGAATGTAAGTCTTGACTTTCAGACTTATTATGACAAGTCTGCAACAATCTACCCATTACCTGCTACTATTGTGTGAAATTTTTGTGTTCAGGCCAAACTTTCTACCTAGTTAAGAGCACACTATTTGCAAACAACACTTGCTACCTTTTAATTCTTCTCAAAGGATAATCCTCTGCAACCCAAACATTTGTATCATCGAAAGAGGCTGGCCCAGTACAAGGTATCGCTGTACTGTTACATTTATTTATGTTGTCTTTCTCATTGGCTGAGAGCAAGATGGTGACGAGGTTCATACCAAAGAGTTAAATTTGGGATTTGGGATTCCAACAGGGAATGCGAGGATGTCTAAAAAGATGCAACTGTTTTATATTTTCAGCTTCCTCTGAAGTTCATGATTTAATGCAGATGTACCGCAGAAACAGTCTCTATCTCACTGCCATGGGTGCAGGCACAAGAGTACATCTCATTTCTTTTTAAAGTGGGATTTTATAATGTTGGAAATATTTGGTTAAGAGTTCAGCTGGGCAAGAAAGGATGGCTGGTGATTTTAACACACAACTTCTGCAGATGAACTTGATTGGCAGCTATCTTTCTCCCTGGAAAGAATATGAAGAGTAGGTGGAACTGGAAGCAGTCTGAATAGGCTGTGTGCCCTACACATGTGGGTCCTCCGCTTAGTGCAACAATCTGGAGAACAAGCCTGTGTCAGGGTTCCCAAGCTCTTTGAAGAGCTGCCAGGTCTTGCACATGTTTCCGATTAATACAATCTGAAGACAGCACTGGAGCTGTAGTTTTCTCATGTCAACCTGAGGCTTGGTAAACAAAAAATAAAATAAAAATCTCAAGCCATGCTAGGACCCCATTTCTTTCCTAACTCCAATGCATTAAAGCTTCAGACTTGGAAGCTGGTTTGCATACCTTCCATCAATTTGGAAGATCAATTTAATGCTCCTAAGTATTTTAGGGCATGTTTTCATGGTATCTGCAAGTGAAAATGCCTCTATCCTTGAATATATGAATTTCCTACATTGGTAGCATCTCTTCCTATTATGGCTGCCCTCGCCTCTCCCCCTAATGTTTCCTTTTCATATCACACTTTGTGCACAACTTCCCCTTCTGCAAAAGGCAGCCTTCATTAAGTAAGAAGCTACCAACCCTTCAACAACGTAACAAGGAGCCATGCATATATTCATTTTACTTAGCTGTAGAGACAGTGGCTGCTCCAGCCCACCCTCAGATACTCTTTCTTGGCATTCATTACCTGCCACTAGAGGGTGCAGAGAAGCAGTGATTGCTTTGTCTCAGCTCCCCAAGTCAGAAGCTGTCTCAGAGGGCCAAATTAAATGTTGTTACAACCCTAGTGTGGGAGCTCCTGAGAAGCTCTTTCACAAGACTGTGCTCCACACAGGAAGCCTAATGTTTGAAAAGCACCACCCACTACATGCACCACCCAAATTGTATGCTTAATCCTGTCGAAGGCTAAGCCTTAAAATTTCAACCATTTTACTTTTTCAGCCATGTCCAGGGTCATGTCCCAGATTCAGCTTCAGGGGTTTTGTGACAGCCAGTGAATTATTTCCTTGGGCAGGTATTTCTCTTCCTTCCAGTACCTGTTTAGACTACAGGCAGACATGCTAAGCTTACCAGTTTGCTGCTTGAAATGAACTGCCTTTGCAGTTAAGCATCCTAGCCTGTGATTTCAGTCTGGAAGCTGACAAGCAACCCATTACATGAGCAAGTAAGCATGTCAACAGATTCACTGGCAAGGGATATTGCAGTCTGCTGTACTAAATTTTCTTTATACTTTGGGAATGAGACTAACAAAGCCATAAATGGAATAAAGTGATATTGTTGCTAGGATTTGCTGGTGAGGAAGGGCGCCAACTGGAGTGCCTACCTAAGGGCAGTTACTCTTGAGTAAATGTCTAAGCATGTTGCTTATTATGGCAGGCTGAGAGATGCTTACTGACAAAATAATTCCAGTCTGCTCTTTGCATGTATAAACTACAAATACCCAAAAAGCAGCCCATGAGTACAAATGAGCTAGGAGCAATAGATTTATCCACCTTGTACTGGAAAGAAACACAAGCAGAGAGAGAGAGAGAGAGAGAGAGAGAGAGAGAGAGAGAGAGAGAGAACTCGTGCAGAGCTGGAACAGGTAGCACAGCCAAGAATGCACACAAGTGAGCAAGCAGAATGTCATATCGGGCCAGGGAGATTAAGGTTCATCACTCAGCCAAAACCCTTACTTTTACATTAGTTGTTAAATTACAGCCATTTCAGATTTCCCAAAATGCCACTAGTGGAGGCTGCCATTTTGTGACACCCCCCCACCACACCTTTGCTGTTCAGAATGGGGCAATCTGGTAAATTTAAAACCACCACAAGCCTGATGGAGCTTTCAAGCACTCCAATGAGCTGTCCCACCAGAAAGGTCTAGCCAACATGCAAAATATGAGCAGTGGTTTTACTCCACTGTCACACCCGAATCAGGGCTAAAATTACAGCCTTTTGAAACTTCAGCCTGAGTGTTTCTTTGAGAAACAAAATCATCTTGATAAAGAATAGAATAGAATAGAATAGAATAGAATAGAATAGAATAGAATAGAATAGAATAGAATAGAATAGATAGCAGCAGCAGCTGCACAAGGCACCTGCAACAGGGTTCTGATCCTGGGCCTGTTGTCGTTCAACATCTTTATAAATGACTTGGATGAAGGAATTGAGGGGATGCTCATCAAATTCGCAGATGACACCAAACTGGGAGGGGAAGCTAATGCTGCACAAGACAGAATCAGAATTCAAAATGAATTTAACAGATTTGAGAACTGGGTGTAAGCTAACAAAATGAATTTCAAAAGGGACAAATGTAAGGTTCTGCACTTAGGCAGGAAGAACCAGCTGCACAAATATAGGATGGGGGACACCTGGCTCACTAGCTGTACTTGTGAAAAGGATCTAGGGGTCTTGGTGGACCATGAGTCAACAGTGTGATGCAGCAGTAGCAAAAAAAAAAAAAAAAAAAAAAAAAAAAAAAAGTAATGCTATTCTAGGCTGGCTCAACAGAAGTCTAGTGTTCAGATCAAGGGAAGTAATAGTATCACTCTATTCTGCCTTGGTCAGACCACACCTGGAATACTGTGTCCAATTCTGGGCACCACAATTTAAGAAGGATGTTGACAAGCTGGAGCGTGTGCAGAGGAGGGTGACCAGGATGGTCAAGGGTCTGGAAACTAAGCCTTATGGGGAGCAGTTGAAGGAGCTGGGTATGTTTAGGCTGGAAAAGGGGAGACTGAGAGGAGATATAATAGCCATCTTCAAATATCTTAAGGGCTGTCACATGGAAAGAGGGAGCATGCTTGTTTTCTCCTGCTCTGGAGGGTAGGACTTGAAATTACAAGAAAGGAGATTCCAACTAAACATTAGGAAAAGCTTTCTGACAGTAAGAGCTGTTTGGCAGTGGAACAGATTCCCACGAGAGGTGGTGGACTCTCCTTCCTTGGAAGTTTTTAAGCAGAGGTTGGATGGCCATCTGCCATGGCTGCTTTAGCTGAGATTTCTGCATTGCAGGGGGTTGGACTAGATGACGCTTGGGTCCCTTCCAACTCTAAGAATCTATGATTCTATGACTTTGTGCACTGTACAGCTTAGGAATTAGTAACTAGAAGCTCCTAAGCCAAATCTGGCCCTTGGAGGCATGATGCTGGATAAAAGAGGGTCATGAATGGGAGCAGCAACTACAGTGGTGCCCCGCAAGACGAATGCCTTGCAAGACGAAAAACCCGCTAGACGAAAGGGTTTTCCGTTTTGGAGGCCTTCGCAAAACGAATTTCCCTATGGGCTTGCTTCGCAAGACGAAATGTCTTGCGAGTTTTTCCGACTTTCCCCCCCTTTCCCCCCCCTTTTTCTAAGCCGCTTGTCTGCTTATCCGCTAAGCTGATAAGCCGCTAAAAGCCGCTAAGCCGCTAATAGCGCTAATCCACAAGGCGAAAAAAACAGCTAGACAAAGAGAATCGCGGAACGGATTCTTTTCGTCTTGCGAGGCACCACTGTATATAAATGGGACATGCTGAAAGTATATTTGGAGGGGCAGGAGTTATGGACTTAATTTTCTTACAATTATTTGCCATTTTTCTTCCAGCATGGAACCCAATATAGTATATTTGTGGTTCCTAGGCGGCCACCTTTCCAGCCACTAACCAGACTGGCAGTAGCACCCAGTGTTGTGGGGCACAGCTGCAGAACCCCTCTCCCAACATAAGCATTGCTGTAGATTACTTGGATGGGACTGGCGGTCAGGATGCTCAGGTGCACTGGCACAAGCATGAGATTGGCTCCACCAGGGCGTTCAAGTAGCCTCAGCCACTGCCCTGTCCCAGCCCCAGCCCTATTCAGGTAAGCAGTAGTGGTGTCAGAAAGGCAGATCTGCTTCACCACACTGGCCACTACTATCAGAAAGGTGATGGCTTCACGTGGCTTCAGACCATACGCTGGGACTTATCCCATCTACCCTCCATTTCTCTTTTGAAACAGACTTTCAAACCAAACTAGCTACTGCCCAGGACCCATCCACCAGACTAGCAACGCAGCAAGTGGAAATATCTGGCAAAGCACATTTTTGTCTGATTTTGGACAGTTCTTGCTTACAGTACACGCATAAGAGCCAAGGATAAGATTGTGACTTGCTGAAAATACCAATGTGGTTGTAAAAGCTGGATTGCTGTTTCCTCCCCTCTAAAACACAACTATTCTTAGAACAGAAACACTGTCCTGCAGAGATCCTTTGTCTTGGCTGTGGGTGGGAACAATAAGATGGGAAATAAGTGTGCAAGTATAAAAAGGGAGCTGAACTAGTTGCTCTCCTGAGTTCTGAAAGACTTTATAACTTAAAGAGTTTGTGTGATATTTATCTTGAACTGGTTTGTTGAACAGACAGCAGTTGCTTTTTCAAAGAAAACAAGAGAACTATGAAGATTTTTATTCTTTGCAGCCCCTATGGGCTGGAACACACATTATAGGTCTAAGCCCAAAGGCTACACTGTGGAGGTCTTCAAGCTGAACAAGCTGTCTCTCCAGCGTGGGAGCAAAGGCACCAGGAAAAGAAGGGTTTCTCTTGGATTATATTACCTTAAAAATGGCCAAAATACTCTTAAAAAAACAAAAAACCTGTGTAAACATACTCATTTCCATCCCCATTATTAGCTGGCAAAAGGAAGCCATCTGCGTTTTTACAGCTATGGTAGGAAGAAAAATGCTTGAAGGCCCATCCTTTTAAATAAAAGAAGATTATCAATCATAGTAACATTTTTGTCACCCAATCCATAAATGCTCTTGTACAAACAGAATAAGGTTCTTAACTTCTCCAGACAATGTTACAGTTTTTGGCTGCTCTCGCTGAAGCACTGAAGTTCATTTAGTCTCTGAGGACCATTCAAGCAATTAGTAATTGTGTGTGTTGCTTTTAAAAAGCAAATTACAGATGCAAACTGGTGGTGGTCTAGATCAGGGTCCTGGCATAAAGATTAACCCTATACTCCCTGTTATGGTCCCAATCTGAATTTTTCCTCTTCCTCTTCCTCTCTATCCCCTACCGCACACACCAGAATGTACAAATGGGAGCTTCTCCCCTCTGATGCAAATAGTGTCTGGGTTGGGACCACAAAAGGGAGCCTTGTAACCCTGAAGGTTAGGGTCTGATCCAAATCCCTCCACCCCCGGAACCTGACGCCTGCTAATTGCAAGAATAGTGTCTCATTTAGTAAAAACTGCTGGGCAGCTTGAGTATCATTTTATTCAGAAGCACCAGGATGCTACATACATAGATGCATTCCTAAATGCCATTAAGATTGTGTGCTCTTTTTTTGCTATTGTGACTGCAGAAAAAAGTGGGTGTCTAAAGCATCCACTAGAACTTTTTATTTTTTAAAGAATTGGTCATGATCAGAGGAAGATTGTTTCAGATCTTCCCACCTTCCAGCCCTAAAAGCTTTGCATGATAAACTGTATTCAGGTTAATCCAACAGAACTGCCAATCAATTCCTATCTACATTTGTCCCAATCCAGCTAAGCCATTTTAGCTACTTATTAAGCAAAATGGATATTCCACCTTACATTATAAAGAGGATCTCAGAGCAGGTTGCAACATACAAATTTGACTTTGTCTCACTGACTTGGGACTAAGAACATAGGAAGCCACCTTACAATGAAGCAGAACATTGGTCCATCTAGCTCACTACTGTCTGCACCGACTGGCAGTGGTTCTCCAGAGTTTCAGGCAGGATTCTCTCCTAGCCCTGCCCGAAGTTGCTGTGGATTAGACCTGGGATCTTCGGCATGCAAGGCAGATAAATGTTCTACCACTGAGCTGTTGCCCTTTGCCAATGCACATCATTAGGCATGTGATGTCAGACAGTAATGCTATGTACACTTATTTGGGAGCATATCACATTAAAATGATGTTGCAGAAAATATTGTGCATATCCCATTATGCTGTGAACCGCCCCAGGATCTTTGGATAAAGGCGGTATACAAATTTATTAAAATAAATGAATAAAATCAGTAAGGCCTACTTTGGAGTAAAAATAGATTTGACTGCATGTCCCATTGAATGCAACAGACAAACAATTTATCACTCATGTTAGTTTGAATGGGACTTCATTAGAACTAAATCGAGCTTGATTAGGACCTGTCTTAATTTTAGCTGCAGTTGACCCAAATGAAATGTAGAAAAGACTGGTGGTTTCATTCCATATTGCAAACTAGATAATTTCTCCTATTACAAAATATTTGCTCAATTGTTTCCTTTAAAAGGGCACATCACCAACCAACTTAAATAAAAAGGTTTTTTACCTTCTAATACAGACATCCCCAACCTTCGGCCCTCCAGATGTTTTGGACTACAATTCCCATCATCCCTGACCACTGGTCCTGTTAGCTAGGGATCATGGGAGTTGTAGGACAAAACATCTGGAGGGCCGAAGGTTGGGGATGCCTGTTCTAATAGGTAAACAGGCACAATGAAAGATGGTGAAAACTGATGATTTTAAATAAGCTTTGTAAGATGTCAGCTGAAATCTATGAGGATGTATAAACATGAAGACCACTACGGAATGACTGAAGGTGCAGAATTATGTATCTTCTGATATGTGGCCTGAATGAATGCAAATATTAAAATATCTGGGTTAGCTTACTTGGGTTTAATTTTGGCTTGGATGAGGAGCTGAAGGATATCTGGAATTCTTCCAATGGGCTAATATGACAGCTTTTGCTTTTGTCTATTTCAAGACTATAGAATGTCACACACAAAAACTGCTGTTTCGTGGTAAATCAGGATGTGGAAGGCAAAACGGCAAAGTATTCCATTTTCAAAATCTTGCTATGGCAATCATGTTAAAAGAGAAAGTTGCGGCTAACAAAATTGTAAAAAAAGAAAGGGAAAAAAGCTCCCATTTTAAAAGGAAAGAGATGCCATTAAAATATACAACACATCAGCAGTTTCAAAAGATTTTAATAAATAATGAGGATTCATTTCTTTACTGTATAAACTATAAATATACCATAGAGTCCTCATAACTTAAAATAATTTACAGGCTGAGGTAGGGGGCTGGGAGGAGGTGGGTATAAGATGGAGGGTTGGTCTATCTCAGAGGTTCTCTGTTTTCCTACTGATTACGCATACACAGGCAGTGTCAATCCGAATGAAGCGCCAAGCTGCCTGCTTGCCATCCATTGTCAGTGCCTTGACAAAGGTGTGTGTGGTGGTGCAGTAGGAATTCCAATGCCTGGCATCAATGCCTCTGCACCCACTGGACACCGGCTTAGGGTCTCTGCACTTGGTCTCAAAAAAGTACTGTTTGTAAGGGTAGTTGTTATAGTTGACGTCCACCACCACAGTCACCTCTTTGCCTTTAATGTCTGTCGCTGTGGTTTTGTTGGCAACCCACACACTAACACTGTCACACACAGAGTACTCTCCTCGGTTGTGCACAGGGTGAGCTGCGCGCTTGGCTCGGATCGTCCTGTTCGTAGAGTCTGTGCTGTCTAGGAACTCCACACTCGGTCCATCCCTTGACAAAGGGGGAGGCTGAGTGCTGAACAAAACCCGAGGTGACTGGAACCTCCTCTTCTGAAAAAGCTTTGGATCCACTATGATGCTTGCAGCTTGCCCGGATTTCCTGTTCACTACCTTCCCAGTAACAGGCTGGCTGTGGTCTCTGTGCTGAGACGTTTTCATAATGTGGTGTGTTTTAGTCCGTCTGCTTTCAGAAATGCCAGATGTTGCAGGAGACCCCAGTGGTGCATTATCTTCAGTTTTTGGTGCTGCCCGTATGCCGATCAGAAATGCTATAATCAGAGTGTAGCACAGCATGGACATTACGCTATGCACCTAGGAGAGAACAGACCAGGAACATTACTGTGAGCAAAAAAAAAAAGGGCGACATGCAAAAGGTTCCATTTCAAGCCTAGTCAATAGATATGTGCTGATAAGGCAGTCCCAATGAAAGTGCACTGTTAAAATATTTCATCTTCTTCGCGAAGGCCTTGCATGTGGATGCCAGATGTGGCTTTCCTCCCCACCCCTTTCAGAAAGACTAACTCACATAGCAGTGATGTGCTTCATAAAGTGGGAACACTAGGAAATCATAACTGGGTTATTGTTAATTCCTGTGGTTTTTGTTATTAGGAGATGACTTACAGAGCCATTGTTTGGGGGCTTTAATGCGGAGTGCTGCTCCTGGCAAGACTCTCCACTGGTTACATGGGAACCTTTGGAGAAAGATATTTATCTATCTCACAAGAATTATTTTTTTCTCCTAGATTGGAATGAGCCACAAAGATAGCAAACATGGCTAAAGGAGGCTTGCTTGGCGCCTTTGTTATACATCTTTAGATGCCAGGTGAAAATGTTTCTCTTCAACCAGGCCTTGAAGGGCTGATTAACATTCCATGTCCTTTTAAATGTGTTTAAATTTGTGGGAGAGGGGCTTATGGTTTTGTTTTCATTTTCATTATGTATTTTGTGTTTTTATTTTGCATTTTTATGCTGTGAACTGCCCTGAGATCTTCAGATGAAGGGTGGTATACAAATTAAATTAAATTAAATTAAATATTTCCACAGGGAGGCCAGAACTGGTATATCTCCAAACAAGATACTAGACACGCAGTATGGACATAATCAGCTTCCTAAAAATATATCCAAATAACATGTAAGAAACTTGCAAAAACTGATATACTGAATTAAAAACCAATATAAAATCCCTGACCTGACCATTAACCCATCTACATTTGTCAGTTTTGTCAGTAGTGAAGCATTAATATATTATGGCGTTATTATTAATTTATTACCAACACTTTGCTTTAAATTCCCAGGGCAGGTTACAACATGAAAACACAATATTAAAAACTGTTTGGAACAACCTGCAGTCACAAAAGAATGGAGGGTCCTAAAAATATACACCTCAAATGTTGAAAGCCAGAGAAAAGAGTAATAAACAATTTAACCCACAATTTAGGCTGCTTAAGGGCATTGATTTCAGGGAGTTGAAATGCATGTAACTTGCGGTCACAAATGTAAACTGAGTAAATGTTGTCAAGATTGATTTCCCCTTTTTTTGTCGTGTTTTGGCTGAATATACTGAGTGGACAAAAGTCTCAAGCTCTCATAAGGAAATGGTTCAGACTCTGATACGAGGCATCAGTTGCAAAGCCCTCCTATACAAAGGGCACTCATTAGCCAGACCTCTCTGGCACACCTCAAATCATGTTTAGACCCAGAGTGAAGCCCTGTGCTGTGCGGAGGTTAGGGATGGCCATAAAACACTGTTTGGGGTTAAATACATGGGCAGATTTGCTGCTTTGAACTGTAGCAACATTCAAGAAAGGATTTATCTCCCTTCCTTTGGGTTTTTTTTATTGCATAGCTAAATAGTATTAGGGTATTTGCTTCCACGTCAGATTCCTAACATTAAAAAAATCAGATTGGATATTCTTGTTGATAAAATAGATTGACAAAGGAAAGAGGAAGAATTAAAAAGCAAGGACACAGGTCAGGTATGATTGTCACATGGAGTTTCAAGCTGGCACAGTTCTGTGCATCATCTGCAATGAGTACACTTCAGTATGGGGACCACATCAAAGGTCATTTCTGTTCTTCCATTCATAGGCCCTATAGCACTATTGTTTCTTGGTAAGAAATTTTATTAATATTCACAGAGCATGCTGTTCACAGATGCATCTATCTTCAAGGAGAGCAATAATGCCAACGGCAGGCATAGCTTGCAAGCATATCTCATTGTAAGTTTTATCAAGTAGGATTTCACAATGGCTTCAGCATGAAAAATTTCACAGTTTTATCAACAAGGAGAAAATATAGTCTGGCATATGGTAATGCCAACTGGATAAGCTTCCATTGCCGTAATTAACTAATTGCATGTACTGCAATGTAATCATGGCTGTCCCAAAGCATTTTGTTGTCTGAAGAACAAGCAGAAGAACAAGTTTTGTCTCTCTCCACCCATTTCCGAGGAAAACCTTGGTCCCCTCCCAGTGGTGCTTTGCCACAACTGGAATCCTGTTTTTTGCAACCTCCCCTCCCCTTTATCACTTTTCCATGGCAAAAATCAGATTAAATACCAAAAGCCTTTAAAAGATCCTTGGAAAGAATAATTAGCTTGAAATTGGTGGACTCATGTATCCTCCCTTTTATAAAATTCAAGGACACACAATTCACTGAAATGGTCTCGCTATCGTGTTTGATACTCTTTTAGTTATTTCAAAATTGATCAAATGATTAAAAATCATTTAATGACTTCTACACACCCCTGCTTCTAATTTAATGTCTCTGTTGCACTCAAAACCAGAGTGATGTTGACCCTGTATACCATTTCTATAATATATCCTTAATGGGTAAATTGGGAATTCTGTTAAGAAAAAATAATTGTGAATATGGAATAGGGGAGAGTATTTATTTGAGATGAATAAACGTAAGAGCATATTTCAATGTGCATCCCCCTCCCCATAAAAAGCCTTTAACATGTTGCTATACAGAATATTGAAGTATAAACTTACTGAACTCTCCATACTGCTAGAGCTTTTCTAGTAAAACGTGGGTCTTTCCTTTCCCAGTAGTAAAGTTTTGAATTGTTGATGAAATAGTAATCAGTTTCCTCATACCAATAGCAAAGCTCTTTCCCCCTTAGATCTTAAACACAAAATTATTGAAAGAAAGAACGTTTCATTGAGAAAGACTGAAATTGTTATAAGGTACCAGCTTGAAAGATCTCTGCAAATTGCACCCTGATCCTATTTCTGTTTACTCAGAAGCCCCACTGAATGTATCAAGACTTATTTCCACATAAACATGCATAGGATCAGTCTGTTAGTCTTTAATATTTTAATATTGCTTATCTATAAATGCACATTAAGCTTGTGTTTTATATATCTATATCTATCTATCTCTGAAAGCTCATTTAAATGTATTCAATCAGCACAACAATAATAAGATAAGTAACTGGTCTGTCCAACTCTCCACACACATTTGTTAACAAGGGACTTTAAAAACCATCAACTTAACACAATCCACACTACAATTAGGTCAGAATCAGCAACTAGTGAAATGTACACAAAGTTCAAGAGGATAAGCCAAGCTACAGCAGAAAATAATTAAAACGTACAGGAGACATTCTAGAAAACTTGTATCCAGAACAACTGATGGAGAAGACTGTGTCTGAGCAGCAAATCTGAAAGTCAGGCACTGAATCCTTGGCAAATACAAATACAATCCACTCTATTTATTAATCTCTCTTTCCTACATATGTATACAGGACACACACCGACACCCTTTCACTTTCACACATTCACAAAGAGAAGCGACCAGCTGGGAGGGAGAGGGGTGGGGCAAGGCAGTGAGGAAGCTGCTGTGGTGTAAACGCACTAGAGGAGCCAATATGGTGCTGCTGCCAGTGTGTTTGCACTGCCATTCCCTCCCCCCCCCCAACATAGGAATGTAAGACGTTGTCTTAAACCAAATCAGACCATTGGACCTAAATCAGTATTGCCCATAATGACTGGCAGCAAGCTCTCCAGCTTTCAGACATGAATATTATCCAGCCCTATTTAGAGATGCAAATTATGGAATCTGGGACCTTCTGCGTGCAAAGCAGATGTTCTACCATGGAGCAATGGCCCTTCCCCAAACAAATAAGATGGGACACAGGCATCCTCTTTCTCTCACAAAAGCACAAGAAGGAGCCCTAGGTTTGACCAGTACCATTGCAAACTACACCCAGTGTTCCCCCGATACAGAATTCCTTCCACTGCTGCTGCACTCCCACCACTACTGCCCATCAACAGCCTTTCTGGCTGGGTTCCAGCACCTCCATTAACCATAATTTCAGCTGAGCCCAAGATCAGGCCAGGCAAGCCAGCTTGGACACCAGATTTTTGAGAACTTTAAATCTTCTTTAAAGTGGCAAGCAAAGGATCTTCCAATTTCCAGTGGGGAACTTTTAACCATGAAAAGGAGCACGGCTAAGCTTTCATAAAAATACAAATTATATAATAAAGCTATACTGTACTGTGATAAATTTAGTCCTTACATACAACAATCTTCTCCATTCAGCTCTTACACCACTAGCAGTTAGAAAAGTCCTATTCTCTGAGTGCTTCCCCCCTTTCCTCTATAGTCTTGCCGCAGTTTACAAGCAACAAATACCTCCCCCCTCATTCTTTAACAGCTTCAAGTAATAATTTCAATTCTGCCAATAAACTTCACATCAGATCTTATGACTTGATAATAACCATCTCCCTTTCCACTGGTTGTCTCTTTTATGCAGCATTGTGGGCCAGTTTTTGGGTTATCTTCTCATACCCAAAGGGATTTACAGACAAAGACAGCTTTCCGGACCATGTGGCCAGCATGACTAAACCGCTTCTGGTGCAAGGGAGCACCGTGACGGAAACCAGAGTGCACGGAAACACTATTTACCTTCACGTCACAGCGGTGCCTATTTATCTACTTGCACTGGCATGCTTTCAAACTGCTAGGTTGGCAGGAGCTGGGACAGAGCAACAGGAGCTCACCCCATTGTGCGGATTTGAACCACCAACCTTCTGATCGGCAAGACCAAGAGGCTCAGTGGTTTAGACCACAGCGCCAACTGCATCCCTACAACCAAATATAGGCTTACAAACAATACCTAGGCAGAGACATTCACATCTGGAATTGTTTCCAGAAGTACAGCTAAGAAGGTAAAGGTAAAGGTACCCCTGCCCGTACGGGCCAGTCTTGACAGACTCTGGGGTTGTGCGCCCATCTCACTTAAGAGGCCAGGGGCCAGCGCTGTCCGGAGACACTTCCGGGTCACGTGGCCAGCATGACATCGCTGCTCTGGCGAGCCAGAGTCGCACACGGAAACGCCGTTTACCTTCCCGCTGGTAAGCGGTCCCTATTTATCTACTTGCACCCGGAGGTGCTTTCGAACTGCTAGGTTGGCAGGGGCTGGGACCGAGCAGCGGGAGCGCACCCCGCCGCAGGGATTCGAACCACCGACCTTTCGATCGGCAAGCCCTAGGCGCTGAGGCTTTAACCCACAGCGCCACCTGCGTCCCGAAGTACAGCTAGTGGGTGCCTAATTCCAAAATAGCTTTCTCTCAAGTTTTGGTAGAAATAGTAGCAGCTGATGAGCACTTGGCAAAAAGGCATGCCAATTTAAGACATTTTTCAGCAGCCTCTTGCACGTTTGTATGCTTCTTTTAGCATTTCTTTCAGCATTTGCCATAATACCAACAACCCATCCAAGTCTCTTATGTTGATTGACTACCAACTTAATCTCACAATGCAGGACACTTCCAGAGTGTTGCTATTTTTGGGTGGGATTCAGTCACATACTGGCAAACTCAGTTTGTGCAATAAAAATTTATTTAGAGGTCTTATGTAACAAACTTTCTTCCCCCCAAATATTGGACCACTTGCATGGGAAATGTACACGGGGAAAATGACTGGAAAGTGTAGGATAATGTCATCTAAGCACACTGCAAACAAATCAGGATGAATGCTCAGCCGGAACCCAGACCCCAGACTCCAATCTAGGCTTTACTCCAATACAGTAAGAGTGCTTAGAGGTGCTTCCTTACACTCTGATTGGCTCTTGCATTTCAGTAAAATATCTACATTGGCATTTAGGGCTGCATGTTTATTAAGGTGAGGCAAGACCAGTATGCAGCAGGTCAAAGAGTTACAAATTAAATCAAAGAATGAATGTCAAGTATGAGAATTCTCAGCATAGAGGCAAGCAAGCTCTTTTTCTCTTCCTCTTGACCCCAGCCTACTCTATTATGTATTTAGCAAAGCAGGGTTAAATTCTCTCCCTGCCATCCTCTCTAGCATCAGCAGCAATATAAAAGACTGGACATAAGGAATTTTTCCAGACTATTTTCTGTCCTCTTCCTGTTGTTAAAATAGCAAATTATTCAAGTGCACAAGCTTTCATCACATTTAATATTTAAGTTTGTATTTATTTCAACTGACATTCACAGCTGAATTATCTCCAACAAACTTTTGGGGAATGTCCCATTGTTTTCAATATGCATTTTTGCCATTTGTTTTAATACGCCCTCTGACTGTGTGGTGCTATAAACAATATTTTGGAAGGGACACTGTGAAAAAGGCACTTGAGCAGTGGTGGGTGGGTTTGAGTTTACTGAGAAGGGGCACAAGACTGGTCAGATGGGCAAAGAGGCATAGGGATCCATGTCTTTATATTGAGAAAGAAGCTGAGTGAACACAAAAGGGCACTTTATTGATGGGGAATTTTGAGTTCTGGTAGGGCATTTCCCCATCCTAAAAAATGCCCTGCAGCTTCAAGTTTGAGGGGATGCCTCAGGCTTCTCCCTGCTGTTCAGAGTCTAGCTGACTCCTCATCATGGCAAAGTGGAACTTTCCCAGGATGATTGACAATGTAAGAGCTGTCACTTCCCAAAATGTGTGACTTAAGTCGCCTGCATCACTCTTTTATAGCAAGGTTGGAACAGGCATGATATCCAGAATAAGGAGCAGCAGTGTATTAGGTGTAGTGAAAAAAGGCAAGTAATGGCAGACACATCATTCACGAGGCTTACTGAATCTGTGGAGCCAATTACACAGCAGGAAATTCTTGAAGCAAGTTGCTCAGGGTAAATGTTAACAGTAGACTGCTTAGCTTTTCCTATTGAAAACAGCCAACAGTTACACTGCAGGGGGTTGTCAGGTCTTACTTCTCTGTATGAGGTACTGAGCTCACACTAAGAAAATATAGGTACTGAACCAAAAGAGCCCAATTAACAAATGAAGACAGGAATAAGCCATGTCTTTACACCTCAGCTGGGCCTTCCTTTAAGTTCAAGAAGGCTTCCTACCATGTGCCTGACAACTGTTTACTGGTTTGGGGCTTTTTTGTTTTGTTTTGTAAGGTCATTTTATTTTTAAAGAAACTGGTGCTGAAAATTTAAGAGTAAAAGGAAGGAATCTGCTTAAAAACAAATGTGCTGAGCTTGCTGATCTCATGTGCTGAGTAGTCAACCTCCCCAGCAGAAGTGGGTTGCTTCATGGAGCTGCAGCCACTAAACTAGTTTCCTAGCAGGTGGATCATTGCTGCTTACCAGGCAGGAGAGAGATGAGAGTGAGATGGTGGGGACATTGCAGTGGTGCAAATGCACCTGTGGAGCCAACCCAGTGCTCCTGCCAGTGTGTTTGCACCATGACGACCTCTTCATAGCCTTGCCCCCCCTCCTCTCAGTAAGCAATAACCAACTTACTTCCAAGGAAGCTGGCATAGTGGTTCCGCCTCATCCAACAAGTTGCTTCTACTCCTGACCTGCTTTCAATTAACGCCCAGGGGAAGAAATTGTGAGATAACTTGTCACATGGGGCTTTTCAGATCGGATCAGGAATGGCAGGGGAGCAGAATGTTGGAGAAACCTTTAACTGGAAGAAAAACCACAAACCACCCATGGCTACCTTGCAATTAAAAAGTAGGTCCAGTTCTTTGCCCACTAAAGCTATAAAGTGCCATGTGAATGAAGCAGAAAAATGGAAGCCTCCTTCACACAGGCGAAGCAAACTTTTAAGTAGGCAAGAGGATAGGTTTCAGTACAGCACTAACCTGTACATTCTTCTGACTACTATGTTCTTCCTCCTCCTCCCTTGGGAAACTAAGCTTAGGAGGATGTGAGTAGTCCCTTATATCTAACTGGGTGTTGGCCAGAAAGTTGCTCCACCAGCAAGATCTTTACTGGAACCAGCTGGCATACTGCACCCAATCTTAGTTCTGTATCAGTCACAATTGCCTGTGCAGTAAGAAGAGACTGAGACCGACAAGACAGGGGCAATGTGGGTTGGTGGTTCTCGAGTCTCTAAAGTCTATTTCTTATTTTGGATAGGATTAGTTTGACTTCACCTCCCCCCCCCCAAAGGTGCACTCCTCCATCGTCTCCAGAGACATGCATTCACCTTGAAGGAGCAGGTGCACAGCCTTGAGGTGCTCTGTTGCTTGTGACTCAAGTGACTTCAGTGGCCCAAAGCACCTTTCACCAACTTTGGTTGTATAACCAGCTGCAGCCTTTGCTGGATAGGGAGAGCCTGGCTTCAATGATCCATGATCTAGGTTAGACTACTGTGGTGCGTTATATGTGGCACTGCCCTTGAAATTGATTTGGAAGCTTCAACTAGTACAGAATTCAGCTGCTAGCATTTACTGGTTTTCCTAGATACAGCCATGTTACATCAGTCCTGACAGAATTATATTGGCACCTTGTTTGCTAACAAGCCAAACTCAATGTACTGGCTCTTAATGTAATGTCCTAAATATCTTGCTCTCGCAAAGAATCTCCTCCTGTATCTGATAGCAGTTGCTTGGCCACAATCATCCCAGAATATGAAAAAGAAGAAGCCCCCCGCTAAAGAAGATAAAGAAGATCGGTAAAATAAATTAATGGACTATGCAGCAATGATTAATCAAATAGAAATTCAAGAAAATAAAAGGACAATAATTTGAAAAATGAAAAATATTTATTGCATATTTTCAAAGCATTGTGTATAATATTATATGTTAGCAGGATTTCGAAGAACACTTGTAATATGATAAGGTATAAAATTGGGAATTATTATGAGTTGAAGATATTATGGGAGTGCATGAACAAATGTAAAACAAAAGAACCAAGAAGGGGGAGTGGAGGGAAGTCAAGGGATTTTGGAAATCCTATGTTTGGGAGTTGTTATGTGATCTTTGTTTGTTATTGTAAAAATTAATAAAATAGTATAATAGACAGACAGACAGACATCTTGCTCTGCCATGATTTGGAAGTGGTGGTGATTACCAAAAACTTTCCCAGCCTATATCAGGTGTGGGGCTATGCAAAGCTGATCAGGGCTGTGCGCAACTCCCAGTGGGCCCTGCTACCTCAGTTATGGAAACTGGCCACCAGAGTCATCTTCAGGCTGTCATCTTAACATTTTCTTTTGAGTATTTTTATCTCCTTGGGCGTGCTGTATGCAATCTTTAAAAGACACCATAGCAAATGTTGCAGCCACATACTCCTGTGTGGCTGTGGAAGAGGAGAAGCTGTAGGGGAGTCTTCCTCAGTCTGAAGATGCTGGGAAAGCCATGCTTTTCATTTGACTAGCCATTTTATGCTATAGTATTTTCAAAATTTATTTAAATAGTTGTGTTCCTCTAAATCTTATTGTATTGTTTATGTTTCATATTATATCTATAGATCGTATACTGCCCTAAAATCCATTTTTGGATGAAGGTGCAGTTTACAAATTTCTGAAATAAAGTAGATAAATAGATAGGTTGTTGTACCCAATGTTCTGGAATTCAATTTTCATCAATGAGAATTGTTTCAGAACAAAAGCTGGCTGCTGTTCTCTTCCCACAAAACAGAAAAAGCTCATGCCACACAGAAAGTACAAAATTACATTCTTTGTAGGACTATCCTATTAAAACAATGGTTTTGCTCTAGGTCCACCACTTTAAGCAATGATAACCACAGAGCTACTATTACGGGTTTATGCCAAAAATAATTTCATTGGATTTCCAAGCACTGCCACCCTAAGAAAACAGAGCCTCTATTTCAACTGGAGGCTTGTTATAACCACAAGAAAAAAGTTCCAGTTTCAGCAGTTTTTTTCAATGTTCTTGTCGTCTATATTTTCTGGATTCACCATGAAGGCTAAATCCAGTAAATGAAGCAGTGTCAAGCAAACGATGCTAAGGATAAAATCTGTCAGTGTTTCCATTGTCAGTCCAATTCTCAGGGATTAACATCATTCGCTGAAATGAAATCTTTCTTTGCAAGTTGTCAATCAAGATATGATTTCCCCTGCTTGCTATTTGAACTAGTTGAAATCCATTTAGTTTAATAGCAAACAGCTATATGCTTCCACCTCCAAAAGGTTTGCTCTCTTTGCTCATGCAGAGAACACAACCAGAAACGGGTCACAAAAATTAGGGCAGGGAAAACCAAAACTGGAAGACCACTAAAAATAAAACCCAACTGCCTTTATGGAATACTATTCCATATTTTATGCTGCACTGTACACGTGATCACAGTATGTTTTTTCTCCAAGATGAATGCCAGTACATAACATTTATGTCAAATCCTTTGAATTCTCTATTTCTCTGAGCATTAGATGGTAGTTGTTAAGGATAATCAGCCTCAGTGGACCTCAGTGATGGTAAACTTAACTAAGAGTGGTATCTTGAGTGGTTCTGTAATTACACATTATAGTCCTATGCTGTTAAATTCTGCCAAAAAATAAAGTAAATAGAATGATAATTCTCTTATATCCATGCCAATGAAAGTAGGTTTGTCTAGTATCTCGCAGTAGTAGGCTCTTAGATTTCCCTTACTTGCTTCCCCCCTCAGACATACACACGATGCAAAATTTGTGAGTGGATTGAAATTGTTACACTGATTTTCACTTTTGAGAGAGAAGTTTTTACTATGCCAGAACACAATTTCTAGGCATGCTTGCTAAACTATGCACAGCTCAAGAAGAAAACTGAGGCCCCATATCAAGTCACTAAATTGGTAACCCACCAGTTTGTAAGCCAAGAATTTTTGGCTTTTGCCTCTACTTTAGCTACTTGCTACATTCATAATAATTCATCATTCAGTGCAGAGTTCAACATGGATTAATAGGTTGACTCTATCATAAAATGGAATGTGTTTTATTTACTATAATTACCTGTGTAGCTCATTGCAACACCTCCAACTTCCCCATAAACACTGTGCTAATTGACTATTGTATAAATTGTATTTGTCCTTGCAATGCCTGTTTACACTTTATAATATGAGTATTTCTTTACATCCAAGTGCTTCACATGTATTTGTCAGTCCCTATGCAGTGGTGATCCTTTATTATAATTCCATTATTAACCTCCCTATGTCCCCCCCCTTTTAGTTGTTCACTTTTATAGGTTGAGGCCGGAGCTTTGCTGGCATCCAGTCTACATTTTCTTTCTTCTTTTTGGTTTTCAGAATCCCAGTTTTGCTTTTAGATCATTCAATAAAATGTAAATAGCTATTGAAGGATATAACAAAATAACCTCTGTCATGGCTCTGACTGGCTGTAGTGCATGAAAAAAGAATAATTGGTGAAGAGGAGCAGGACTCTTACTGCAATTGCTCTGGCGTTATGGCACAACCTGCTGAATGAGACAGAAAATTGTACTTTTCTGGTGGCTTTTGCAAATGGACACAAAGTCTATCTCATCCAGGAGTCCTACAGCTGTGGAAAGGGTGTTTTGGTCCTATCGTACTGCTGCTAGAAAGTGCACTGTTATTTTAAATGTTCCTTTTTTATTACAGTTGATGGTTTATTTGCTAGATATTGCCTCAAGCCCTGAAGAGACAGCATACAAATGTGATATTGCCTCAAGCTGTGAAGAAACAGCATACAAATGTTTTTATTTATTTATTTATTTATTTACACACACACACACACACACACACCCCAACCCACCCTTTGGTATCTGACAAAATGTCAACAACATGGTTAGCTGTAATAAAGACTGAGCTATCAAGGGTTGTTTGAAGCTCATATTCAAAGTGGATCCATCTACCCTTTCATTAACTCAGTAGCAAAGGTCAGGGGGGAGATGAAAACCTGCTATCCTAAATTTCCTCGATACACATATAATTACATTTCAAAAACAAAAAAAGCTCACAATCTTCTAGTGTTTCGTGTTTCTGGTTCCATTTGACCATGACATCATGAACAAAGGACAGCTCTCCACCCAGGGAATTGGCTCTGGGGTTAACAAGAGCTCCATAGAACCCATCTGCCTCAAGAGACTACGTTTATTTGAGTAAGAGAATCCTTGAGATTAAGAGCAGATTTCTTTTTTTCCCACACCTATAGAATGAAGGAAACCAGGCGCTCTCTCCCTCACCACTAACCCCATGCAATTTAGATATTTAAGACTCAAAGGAACATGAATTCATACAATTCCCAGCAGAAACTGCAGACGCCCTCCCTCTCTGTACTGACTTTCTTGTTTCAATTATAGCCAATGCCCAGAGCTTAGTCACCCATTTTGGGGAAAGAAAAATCAGTGTAACTTCTTAATAAAGAGTGTGCTGGCACCCCCAAACTAGTCATATCATGCAGAATTCAAGTGCTGAAAGAACTCCAATTCAACTATGTTGAAAAATCTAGCTTTTGACTTCCATGTTATGATCTCAGGCTTAATACTGTTGAAGTGAACACAGTTCAGGTTTCTGCCTCTTCCTGGGTTAGTTATTTCTAAAGGTGAAGGAGAAGTTTGGTCTGCTTTTTGCAGTGGACCAGCCCAGTTTTTAAGCCTTCAACTTGCTTGCACATTATAAAACAACTATCAGCCAAATTACTATTTTTTTCCAGATTTTGTGATGCATTCAGTATGAAAAATGCACAAACTTGTGCATTTTTTTTTGTAAAGAGTACAAACAAGAACATGCATCTTAAGAGAAGAATGTGTATAAAATGTTTACAATTTAAATATAAATTAATGTACTCTTTCAAAATATCTGCAAAACAGCAGGCCAGAACAAACCTATGATTGAGCACCAATGAAACTGACGTAGAATTGAAATGGGTTTGTTTGTCCATCCCTAGATACTTCCCTTTGTCGATCTTCAATTTTCCAAGGTAGATATGCCTATTGATGCTGTAGAAAATATATAGTGGAAATGAAAAACTATATCTCAAATTATGTGTTTACTACTATGTAACATCTCCCACTCAGTAAAATATGTTACACAAAACATACTGTTATCATCTTTATGATCAGTTTGAATTAGATAACCTGTTTTACTTTTCTAATGTTGCTTTCAGATTGTTGGTAGGAGACTAGATTTAGGCTCCAAATGTACAGTGGTACCTTGGGTTACATACACTTCAGGTTACATATGCTTCAGGTTAGACTCCGCTAACCCAGAAGTAGTGCCTCGGGTTAAGAACTTTGCTTCAGGATGAGAACAGAAATCGTGCTCCGGCGGCGCAGCGGCAGTGGGAGGCCTCATTAGCTAAAGTGGTGCTTCAGGTTAAGAACAGTTTCCGGTTAAGAATGGACCTCCGGAACAAATTAAGTACTTAACCCGAGGAACCACTTTACTGAAGTTGTGTATAGGAGAGATGAGCTGAACAAAGGGACCAAGTCTTGTATACCCTTTCAAAAGTGTTATTATTTTCAGAGAGATACTGGGGGCATTTGAAAGGGAAACAAAATGTATTTACAGGGGCATCTCTATTGCCTCAGCAACTGCAACGATGATCTCTGTTTTGCCAAGCTTGTGGTGTGGCAATGAATCTACCAAACAGAACATTGGCTATGGAATGCAGTTGAATGAACACTGATATGTAGAGCTGAGAATAGTAAAGGTAAAGGTACCCCTGCCCGTACAGGCCAGTCTTGACAGACTCTAGGGTTGTGCGCTCATCTCACTCTAGAGGCCGGGAGCCAGCGCAGACACTTCCGGGTCATGTGGCCAGTGTGTTGAAGCTGCTCCGGCGAACCGGCACCAGAGCAGCACACAGAAACACCATTTACCTTCCCGCTATAAAGTGGTACCTATTTATCTACTTGCACTTAAGGGTGCTTTCGAACTGCTAGGTGGGCAGGAGCTGGGACCGAACGACGGGAGCTCTCCCCGCCGCGGGGATTCGAACCGCTGACCATGCGATCGGCAAGTCCTAGGCGCTGAGGTTTAATCCACAGCACCACCCGCGTCCCTAGAGCTGAGAATGGATTCTGACAATTAGTGCAATAAGTAGGATGTGTACTTGAATGTGCATTCCAATGCACATTCAATGACAATAGCTTCTCTTTTGCACTCACTAGTGTCAGCAGACGCAGGTGGCGCTGTGGGTTAAAGCCTCAGCGCCTAGGGCTTGCCGATCGAAAGGTCGGCGGTTCGAATCCCTGCGGCGGGGTGCGCTCCTGCTGCTCGGTCCCAGCGCCTGCCAACCTAGCAGTTCGAAAGCACCTCCGGGTGCAAGTAGATAAATAGGGACCGCTTACCAGCGGGAAGGTAAACGGCGTTTCCGTGTGCGGCTCTGGCTCTGGCTCTGGCTCTGGCTCTGGCCAGAGCAGCGATGTCACACTGGCCACGTGACCCGGAAGTGTCTCCGGACAGCGCTGGCCCCTGGCCTCTTAAGTGAGATGGGCGCACAACCCCAGAGTCTGTCAAGACTGGCCCGTACGGGCAGGGGTACCTTTACCTTTACCTTTAGTGTCAGCAGATACATGACTACATGATGTGATCATACTCACTATATGTAATCATATTCACCATGACCAGCTAAAATCATGCACTGGGGGAGAAAGAACCAGCACAGTTAATTTTTTTGTAAAGGTGACACCAGAACAGAAGCAGAATGAGAGCAATGGTTTTGAACAGACATGAAAAACCACATGAAAAAGTTGAAAGCAAAGCTTTGGAGAATACTTTTTTACTCCTTGTAAATGTTAAAGAATGAAAATTCAGCATTGCTCTGATGGCTGACCTTTCGAGTGAAAGAATATCTCCCACTTTCTTCCCTCTCCTTTTTGCTTCTAGCTGAAAAATCATAGATATCTGCATTTAGATTCATGCATATGCATTCAAAATGTAGCACAGTTGACTTTTTGCGGGGTTCTGATTATGTGATATGAATGCTGATAAACTGCTATTTCCTATGCAAACATGAGTTCTAAAATGTTCCCGTTAATAAGCTGAAAGAGCCAAAATGTGCTCCAACTATTAACAACTCATAATTCTCACTGTGCCTGGCTGGAATGTTTTCACACTTATCCACATTTCCCTTGTGAGCTGCATACTCTGTTTCCCTTTTGAGGTCTTACTCCTTTCATTTTGCAGCTCTGTTAAAAAGGTGATTTCATTGCTTTGTCATTGCTCATAATTTGAAACATAAAAGACTAGGAAACTATATTAAAACCTGAGTTGTATCACCAGTAATTGCAGCCACACTGTTGGGGTTGCACAGTTCTCAGCACAAAATGAAAGCTAAGGTCTTGAGTTTATATAAGGACGCTCCTGAAATCGCAAATGTAATTAATGATACAGCCCCTAGTTTGCATAAGCATCACCCATGGGAATCTGGCAAATATTTATTGGAAACAAATGAAGGGGAATCTTCCAACAGCATCTGTATCTCCTTTCTCCTACATTGTATATTATACCAGCAATTCTCCCTTGCTTCCAATTAACAGAGATAGCCACATAGCATGTGTATTTATACGGTTTCCTCTGTTGAAAGAGAGCCTTTTCATTTTTTTAAATTCAGTGATGTGCCATTTCCTCCCACCCATGCTGAATATGCTGGTTGCAGTATTTAAAATCTCCAGGAAGACACTTTTAAGAGTAGACTCAAGTATCTTAAGGTTGGAGCACTTCTGTTACTCAACTCTTCATTTTTGTATTCCCATTGAACTCAACGGGACTTACTTCTGAGGATTGCACTGTTGACTAATCATTAAGTTCCACTGAACATAATGGAAGTAACTTCAGGTTAAACATGTAGGATTGTGCTGTAAAACACATTACAAAGCACATCACTGAAGGATCAGAGTTTTTGGAACGTATGTCAGCAAACAAAATGCATGGAGCTAAATTATATGTTACTGAAGTTGCTTATTTATTTTAAAAATTCACAAAATACATTGGGCTTATGAAGTAGTAAGTGCACTTCCTTAGGTATAAATTACACAGATGGCGTTGAGTGTTTCCACAATTAATGCTCCCTCAATGAGAGTTGAGACAACAAGCCCTGCCAGAGTCTATAGACTTCAGAGATTTTATCACCAAGCACAATGAAATGGAGTCAGATTATAAACAGACCGGAGCCAACACCATAGTAACAAACTTGAGAACAATGCCTATTTAACAATGAAATGTGTGTTAAAGCATCTGCTTACAATTCTCTTGCATGGGTGTTGGAAAAAGGCTGCTTGCTTCCTCTTTAATGAACCCAAAGGACTACATTATGAACTCCCTGAGATTCTGGTGCTCAGTAAAGGTTCAGCCAAGTATATGGATCAGGGATACGGAGATAAATACACACATTTTTTTTTTAAATAAATTGAGGAACTGTGCTTGCACAGGTGTAGAAGGTCCTACATTATTTCTGCCATTGCTTATGGTGTGTGGTTAGAGTAACTGAGGGGAGGGGTGTACAGAATATTGATGAGTACTATTATGTAAGTATGTCCATGTGTATGTACAGACAAGATAGCAATTCTGGTTTAGGCAACATTATTCCACAAATGTACCCTACTTTCCCGTGTATAAGACTATGTTTGTTTCTTTTAAAATCATGCTAAAAAGTGGGGGTCGTCTTATACATGGGTAGTGCATAGGGTGGACATTTGATTGGTTACTGCCACGGCTGTCAGCAGCTATTGTGCATGTTACTGGTTGCTGCGTCAATAGGTGGTGTTGAGTGGCTGATGCTCCAGCAGTTGGGCAGGCAATTTGCAGCTCCTGGGACAGACGGGAGGTGATGGACAGACGGGAAGCAGATTGACTGACACGTGCGGGTGAGCGATTTTTGGCAATCACCCCTAAAAAAGCTCCACAACCCTGGGTAATCCTCTGCAAAAAAGCTCCACAGCTTTTAAATTTGAGTCCCCAAAATAGGGGTAGTCTTATACACTGGGGCATCTTATAGACAGAAAAGTATGGTATGTACAATTGAAAAAAGAAGAAGAAGAGTTTGGATTTGATATCCCACTTTATCACTACCCAAAGGAGTCTCAAAGCGGCTAACAATCTCCTTTTCCCTTCCTCCCCCACAACAAACACTCTGTGAGGTGAGTGAGGCTGAGAGACTTCAGAGAAGTGTGACTAGCCCAAGGTCACCCAGCAGCTGAATGTGGAGGAGTGGGGCAGCAAATCCGGTTCACCAGATTACGTGTCTACCACTGTTAACCACTACACCACACTGAACATAAGCACTCCATGAAAAACAAATCCAATGCGTTTCCCTTCCTATGTGTTAACAACAGATGGACCATTCTAACCAATGTGACCAGTACAAGAAACACTGCTGCCACCATAATGGTCTACGTTATACCCTTAGAAATAATACCAGCATACAGCTAAATATGAAGGGCTATGTGGTGGTGCGATTGCCCAGGATCACTTTAGAAGGAATGAAATACAAGAGGAAAAAGGCACTTGATGTAGCAATAAAGGTGGTGGCTGTGGCAAGAACAGACATAAGAAATGATAGGACTAAAAGAGTTTGCGGATGGATTTCAGATTCCCAGACATCACTATTTTCTTTTTTTAATCCATTTTTATTAGGACATCACTACTTTCCAGGTAAAACTTAAACCGTGAGGACACTTAGTTCAGCACTGAGCTAAGCCACTGTTTGGCTTAGAATGCTATATATCTGGATCTGGGCTTATGATTTAGCTCAGTCTGGGCAAACTGAACTGTGAGCTATAAGTTATGGTTTGTCTGGAGAGTACAAAAGCACAAGTCTGGATTTGAACATGGTAAGCCAGACCATGGCCTAACTCCAGCTCAGCCGAGCCCAGCAGCAAGCTGATCAGAGAGAAACAAAGTGGCTGTGATTTCTTTTCTGGGATCTCCCCTCACCGTTTGCTCTAGTCTAGACCACGGCTTGCCTTAGTGTAACATGCAAACTGGGCCAATAGTTTAAAGTTTAAATGTGAAAATACTGACTCTTGCAATTTTTGCTGGCTGCAATGGACTAGCAAGGTCACCTCTCCGGAAATATCTCTTCTATGCATAGTAGCTGGACTGTTGCAAATATATAGGCCAAAATCAAAGCATTTGGACAGGGTGCATAAATTATAGGGGTAAACATCAAAGGTGTGACTGAGTCACTTACAGCACAATCCTAACCATGCTTACTCAGAAGTAAGTCTTACTGATTTCAACAGGGCTTACTCCCAGGTAAGTGAGATAAGGATTGCAGCCTTAGTTGGCAGTTGTATCTCTGTTCATCTAGTAAACAGCATCACGTGACTCTGTCTTAATATCTACTTTATCTTTGCTCTGAGATGAGATAAAACCACATTCCTTCCTTCTAAGGTTTATAGGGCAACAATGAATTTAAATTTATGGGCATATATTCTGTAGTCCCTCTTGTGCTTAGCTGTACAGCTAAAGATGCACATAGCTATATATGTGCTGAGCTATGCAGCACACTGCTCTTTTACCAAGGTGGTCCCAGTGCCACTGCTGTAAAGTGTTTCTACAAGAATGTGTTATTTATTTAGAACAACAAAGCACAGCAACAAGGGCGGGTGCATTTTTCTGCTTTACAGATTGCTGGGTGTGGATAATTAAGATATTAAGCATTCCGCCTCTACATTTCCAGCACCCAGCCCAGACAGACTCTATAGCAAGAATAGCGGGTGACCTGATTGGCAGACAGTATGCTCTGTTTCTGAGAATCATATTGAAAATCAGGCTCCAAGCATTGCTGGGACTTTGGTGGCATTGGAAGCCAAGTTCATCTGGTGAGAAAATGATGGTAAAGAGAATCAGCCTTAAGGGGACTCTCATAAAAGTGAGCAGTAAAAAAGGAGAATGTTGATTCTGGAAACCCCGGCGCTGTGAAACAGTGCTGCTAAGAAACAAAGACAGGCTTCCAATACCCATTAATAATGTTTCTAAATTTTATGGTCACACAACACGCACATGCGCACACACAGCGCTAGATAGATAAAAAGAGTATACACATTTCTAATGACCAGCAACTGTATTTGGCACCCCATCACCTCTAGGGCACTACGATTCTGCTAATGGTCTGCCACAGGGCCAAGCAGTTGTCTTTGACAATCCCAAGTGCTAACAGGGTGACACAGCCACTGCTGAGCTACTCTGACAGAAGAGATAGTGCAATCCAAATTTGATACCCAAGACAAAAATGACCTCCGCAGAACAAACAGTTCTAAAATTAGCACTGTTAAGGCCCAGCATGCCAGGGGGCCTATCAAAACAGTGAAAGGGAATGAGTTAATGGCCACATTCCAGACCTGCAGAAAATGCCTCCTTACACTAAGAGCAGAGGGCTTGTGTACAATTCTTCAGGCAAGACGAGAAATGCACCTGCAGTACTGGAGGGATAGGGTACATCTAAGGAGCTGGGCATGGAGCCAGGTAGTTTTGGCAACCACATAGCAGTGAGAGAAACAATTCTTCTATTCTGGATTCCAGATAGCTATATGGTCACAAGCACATGGAGTAAGCATATGAAAGGCATGAAAACAAACACAAACAATCTGCTAGCAAAACTAGTTCGGAAGATGATTCAGTCTAGATAACTAGTATTTTGCATTGCTGGGAGCATTTAAGCTTTGGTAAAAGTTCAAAAATACCTTGATTTTTTTTAAAGCGAATTAAAAAGACATGATTCAACTATACCAATGTATCCTCAGGCCAGATTAAGTCTGTATCTCTTGTAATGAGAGTTGTTCTCTCTGTGACTGCAAGAATTGTTGCGATCTGCCCTGTGTAAGTCTCTCCTCGAATATGGAAAATAAATCACTCGGTGCCATAATATACTAGTGGAAAACGCATGGATTTTATGATCGCCTGAGCAGTAGGTTGAATTGAGAGGTTTATCAGCCATTCTGACCCCAGCACAGACAAGGCACTGCAGGACACATGGTCAAAAGTCAGCTTAGGTCAAGAACCATGTGGGCTGGCCTGAAAGTGAGGGTCATCAAAATGTGTGCGGCCTGAGCTCTGAATATAAGGAGGTCACTTAAGGTCAAACTGTGTAAGCAAAAGCTGCAGCATTATACTACAGCATCCCAAAGGAGCGATAGGTCATCTAGAGAAAACATGGGAAGAGTGATCAAATCAGATCCAGGGATGAAGGAGCTTCAGGCTGCTCTACAAGGTCTTATTCAGACAAGCATGCATGTTCTTAGACATGTTGCTGAACTCCAGCTTCCACCAGCCCCAGCTAGCATGGCCAAGAGAGAGGTATAATGGGAGTTGTAGCCACAGGTTCCCCACCTGTGCATTAAATCATTATGTTTCTGTATTCACCCATATCTGTGCAGGGCTAAAAAGAATACTTCTAACTATATCCCATTTTTAAACTGCCTGGATAACTTGCAACTGTGGTGAGGAACGTCAAATCTGATAACATGCCTTGTCCTCATTTATTTCTTAAATTTACATCCTGCCTTTGCATGAGAATGTGCCCACAATAGAATAAATACTGATGGACAACTCCAAAATTATGAAATATATCACAATATATTATGGAGCATTTTAAACAGGAGTTTGCATCCATGTGGAAACTGGCAATACTAGTTAGCAAGGACTTGAGCAGCTGGATACCCTGGAACATGTACTGAGGCCAAGGAGTCACTGAACTATTATCGCACATGGACAAAAGCCACTCAGTTCAAAAAGGTGAGGGCAAATCCCATGAATCATCAGGGTGGAGCTGAGGTTGTGGTAACATGGGTATTGTTTCTAACCAGGCTCCTTCTATGACCATATAAAAAAATAATAATTATACAATTATAAAACTTGCAGGGAATGAGTTACCCACAAGGGATACCCACATGACCTGAAGGTGCTGCTATGCAATGCCAGGTCAATGATTCATAAGACCACTGCCATCCATGACTTGATCATGGATGGAGGACTTGACCTGGCATGTGTAATAGAGACTTGGTTGGATGAAGCAGATGGGCCTGTCCTTGCTGCTGCTTGTCCCCCAGGTTTCTCTTATGCACAGCAACCCAGGTCGTGTGGGCGGGGAGGGGGGGTTGCGGTGATTTTTAGGAAGTCATTAGTTTGCACCAGGCGTCCTATTGGGAAGGCCCAGTTTTCCGAGTGCATGTTCTGGAAGTTGGGCAATAGGGGCAGTACAGGATTCCTTTTGGTGTACCGACCTCCCCGCTGCACCAAGGATTCCCTGCCCGAGCTGATTCAGGTTGTGGCGTATGTTCTCCTGGAGACACCTAGCTTGGTCGTCCTAGGGGATTTTAACATCCATGCCGACACGACCTTACAAGGGGCCGCTCGGGACTTCGTGGAAAGCATGGCCTCCATGGGGCGGTCCCTGAATAAGTCTGGCCCAACCCATAGCCGCGGACATGCCTTGGACCTGGTGTTTACCTCTATGGATGTTGGTGATCTGACACTAAGTAAAAGCGAAACGAAAGAAGCGCCATGGTCAGATCACTACCTGGTGCAACTGGACTTCTCTGCGACCCATCCCCTCTGCAGGGAGGTGGGACCAATTTGGATGGTCTGCCCCCGCCACTTAATGGATCCAAATGGTTTCCAGAGAGTGGTAGGGGATGCTTTATCCCATGTTGATGGCCTTTCAGCTGATTCCCTGGTGGCCCGCTGGAATGTGGAGTTAACCAGGGCTATTGACTGTTTGGCTCCGAAGCGCCCTCTCCAATTGCATGGAGCCCGGACAGCCCCGTGGTTTTCCACGGATCTGAGGGCAATGAAACAATTGTTGAGACGGCTAGAGCGCCGGTGGTGGATAACTCATTCCGAATCTGACCGGACACAGGTTAGAGCTCAACATCGAGCCTACCAAGTGGTGATAGCTACGGCGAAGAAGAATTTCTTCACCACCTCTTTTGCATCTGCAGAAAACAGCAGCAGGAGACTTTTTCAGGTGGTTCACAATTTAGCGGAACCACCTGCAACATCGGGGCCCAGTACGGGCCACATGTTCTCCTGCAATGATTTTGCAAAGTTTTTTGCAGATAAAATCGCTCAGATTCGGGAAGAAGTAGACTCCACCATGGGAGCAGGGCCAGGGCAGGAGAGTGCTAGAGTTTTGTCTAGTCAAGTTGAGTGGGATCAATTCCAATCTGTTACCTCCGAGGATGTGGACAGGTTGCTTGGACGAGTGAAACCAACCACCTGTCTCCTGGATCCTTGCCCATCCTGGCTTATAAAAGCTAGCCGGGAAGGACTGGGCGATGGGCTTCGTGGGGTGGTGAATGCTTCTGTGAGGGAGCCTTCCCAGACCCGCTGAAAGAGGCGGTTATTAAACCGCTTCTTAAAAAACCATCTTTAGATGCAGCCACAATGGGCAACTATCGCCCAGTCTCAAATCTTCCATTCTTGGGCAAGGTGATTGAGCGAGCGGTTGCTGAACAACTCCAGGCATGCCTGGAAGAAGCGGACCATTTGGATCCCTTCCAGTCGGGATTCAGGCCTCATCATGGGACTGAAACTGCCTTGGTCGCACTGGTTGATAATCTCCGGTGGGCTAGGGACAAAGGTGAGAGCTCTTTCCTAGTTCTGCTGGATCTCTCAGCGGCGTTTGATACCATCGACCATAACATCCTTCTGGACCGTCTTGAGGGGCTGGGAGCTGGGGGCACTGTCATACAGTGGTTCCGCTTCTTCCTCCTGGGCCGTGTTCAGAAAGTGGTGGTGGGGAATGAGTGTTTAGACCCCTGGGCTCTCACTTGTGGGGTGCCTCAGGGTTCTGTCCTCTCCCCCATGCTTTTCAACATTTACATGCAGCCGCTGGGAGAGATCATCAGGAGGTTTGGGCTGGGTGTTCATCAGTATGCGGATGATACCCAGCTCTACCTCTCTTTTAAATCAGAACCAGTGAAGGCGGTGAAGGTCCTGTGTGAGTGTCTGGAGGTGGTTGGAGGATGGATGGCGACTAACAGATTGAGGTTGAATCCTGACAAGACAGAAGTACTGTTTTGGGGGGACAGGAGGTGGGCAGGTGTGGAGGATTCCCTGGTCCTGAATGGGGTAACTGTGCCCCTGAAGGACCACAGCTGGGAGTCATTTTGGACTCACAGCTGTCCATGGAGGCACAGGTCAAATCTGTGTCCAGGGTAGCTGTTTACCAGCTCCATCTGGTACGTAGGCTGAGACCCTATCTGCCTGCGGACTGTCTCGCCAGAGTGGTGCATGCTCTGGTTATCTCCCGCTTGGACTACTGCAATGCACTCTATGTGGGGCTACCTTTGAAGGTGACTTGGAAACTACAACTAATCCAGAACCCGGCAGCTAGACTGGTGACTGGGGGCGGCCGCCGAGACCATATAACACCAGTCTTGAAAGACCTACATTGGCTCCCAGTACGTTTCCGAGCACAATTCAAAGTGTTGGTGCTGACCTTTAAAGCCCTAAACGGCCTCAGTCCAGTATACCTGAAGGAGCGTCTCCACCTCCATCATTCTGCCCGGACGCTGAGGTCCAGCGCCGAGGGCCTTCTGGCGGTTCCTTCATTGCGAGAAGCAAAGCTACAGGGAACCAGGCAGAGGGCCTTCTCGGTAGTGGCGCCCGCCCTGTGGAATGCCCTTCCAGCAGATGTCAAAGCGATAAACAACTACCTGACATTCAGAAGACATCTTAAGGCAGCCCTGTTCAGGGAAGTTTTTAACGTGTGATATTTTACTGTATTTTTGGTTTCTATGGAAGCCGCCCAGAGTGGCTGGGGAGGCCCAGCCAGATGGGCGGCGTATAAATAATAAATTTTTTATTATTATTATTATTATTATTATTATTATTATTATTATTATTAAATTAAATTAAAATATTTAATCACATGGTTATAAAAGCCTGCAGGCTACAGACAGGAACTGCCTATAATTGAAATTGTCTGAAGAGGTCTATTTTTTCCTTTTAAAGTATTCTCTTGCACACAAACCACCCCTTTCCACATAGAAGGCTTTTCCTTCCTTGTTGCCAGCTTTTTCTTACAAGAAAACTGGAGGCAATGAGTTGAGTAGCTGTAGGCTCAGGCATGGCAAGTTTTATAATGCCCACTTTCTTTCTCTTAAACAACGTGACTACTAAGCACCCTTTTTACCTTCTGGCCAAAAGTCACAACCACCTCCTATTCTGCAACCCCTTTTGCACCCCAACTTTCATCCTCAACCCCGTGTTCCTGGGGCATGCACACACACACACACACTTTGCAATATTTTTGGGGGTGGAAAGTTCATTGGAAAAATATTACTGCTTTGACACTAATTTTCATTTCAAAGACTCACATTAGTTAAGAGGTATGTACAAACTCACTCAACCCAGCATGCACCATATAGTGACAATGAATCATGGTGATCAAGAAGAAAACTCCAAAACCTAACTCCAAAACTTCATGACAAACAGTATGTCTCCTTCATGGTAGGGGCATTCCCTCTTTTGTTTGGTTACTTCAAGGAGATTCTTTCCTGTTTTTAAATGAGAGAGGTCTGTTACCCATATGAGGGGGTTGCTTTTTCTACTAAATGAATTCTTCCTTTGTTGCCTCATGTTACAACTCTGAAATACACTTGCTGTGTTGGAAAAAAGGTAACAGGGAAAATCTAATGAAAGCTTGAATTACATGTTACTTTACATTTTACTCACTGTGTACATCAAACAGATGAAGAGATCCAAATCTCTGTAGCATTTACTCTGTGCAATGAATACTTTGGGTTAGGCCTTTGTCACAAATTTTAAAATGGTGCACCAGTTTTAAGAGTGTGCAATCAAGGGTAGCTATTTTATTGTAAATTATAATTGCTGAAGGATTAATTAAGCAGGTCCTGACTTCACCCTGTTGTATAACCTGCAGCCACATATTTTAGTCAATACATTCCTCCAAATATAAGATGATAAATAATGACCTCAAACAACCCTCTTTATTTGTCTATATGTTCAACTTTTAATTGCATACGGTATTTTCTTTTAGAATACTTAATACTTAAGAATACTTAAGCCATATGCAGGTGCTAATTTACTCACAGGAAGCAAACAAAAGAGAATGCTGGAGAGAACTTGAAGTGGTGTATATCCAAAAATGGAAGTGAGATGCTGTAGTAGTAGTAGAAGAAGAAGAAGATATTCACAAGTCCAAAACATTTCATTCACTTTCTAAGCTTGGCACAGAAGTTTAGAACTAGTTGTGTTCAGTCTAGGAATCACAGAATCATATAATTGTAGAGCTGGAAGGGACCCCAAGGGTCATCTACTCCAACCCCATAAAATGCAGGAATCTCAACTAAAAGTACATGTTGTTTCTGGCATCTGTCTATCTCGAGTACACTGGAGTACACCTCCAGGGGTGAAGTCACATTGCTGCATTAGGAGCACTGAAGTGACCTCCCTGAGGTGCAAGCCTGAGCAATGTGTATGTAGACGCACCCCCTCTCAGCCACCCTGATGCAGTTCATATGAAAGCAGAGCAATACATTTGGCACCAGCTTAGCTGCAGAAACTGCCTGAAAGAGGCATACATGGCATCATCCAACTGTCTTAGGGATTCCACTCTGGATTTGTGTAGCCTTTTCTTCTCCTGAAAGAAAATGTTTAGATCCTGAGGTTTAGGATCAGAGTTTTCCTTCTCCTAGGTGGGCTACTTCCCAGGTCAATGAGTCCCATCTGCCCCTCATTTTCTTCCACAGCATGTGCAAAAACTGCCATCTTGACTGTTGGATCCACTATTGCTCTCATCTGCTCAATCTGTCACAGCCTATCTTCACATGCAGGGGGAGTCCCTAACTCAGTGAGTGTTTGAGACCCATCAGCACACAGTGCATTCATTGTGGGGCTTGGCTGGTTTCCACTTCTGAAATGTTCCACAAGACAAGGAAAAGTCAAATGCTGGATTTCTACCTATACATATACAACCCAATCTAAACCTGCAGCAATTTTAAAATGGAAAACAAAGTGAAAACAAACAAAACATGTTATGAGTGGATTACCTCCATCACCTAAGGTCCCCACTCTAGACCATTTCCTGCATCCTCCTAGTTACTTTGGAGTACCTTTATTTTACGCATACCATGCTTATTACTTTCTCTGTGAAACAGCCAAGCACAAATGTGTACCCTTCTCTGCTGCAAAAAGATGGCATTATGTAAGTGCTAACTACTCTATTGTGAGGTCATGACATAGCCCACGAGAACCTCTTTGTTTCTTCAACACAGTTAGTTCATTCACAAAGGCTTCCAGATGTGTTAGCTAAAGTCTAATCAGAAACCAAGAGGGAGCCCAATCAAGCCAGAAATACCTTTCCTTCTACACTGGATTCAGTGTGAAGGTGACAAGCCCAGAACAGGCCATCCGCTGTTGCCTGGTTCATGACTCCCAAAGAGGGGTGAAGCAAGGAAGGAAGCTAAGGAGAGAAAGGCTTGAATATAATCCAAGTTTTGACAGGACCTTCTCAGTTCCTGGGAGAGAAAATGAAGAACAGGGGAGAGTGGGTGTTCTCATTTTCTGGAGGGAAGGCAGCTGTTATAGACCTCACAACACAGTCAGTTTTCTTGCCTATGGAAATACACTAATGAAAAGGGGATGGATGGATAACAATTAAAAAGGAAGCTATGGAGTGGCTTTTTCCTAGTTTTTGGCCGACACCTTCCCTCACCATCTTGTACTAGAACAAAGGTATTCTTTTTATCTAATTATTATTACTACTATTATTTATTTATACCCCGCCCATCTGGCTGGGTTTCCCCAGCCACTCTGGGCGGCTTCCAACAAAATATTAAAATACAGTGGTCTGTTAAACATTAAAAGCTTCCCTAAACAGGGCTGCCTTCAGATGTCTTCTAAAAGGGTTTTCAGATTATTACAAAATAGTCCCTTATTCTCCTTCTCTCAGTCATATACCCCATTTTAGCTACAGTATAGTTATAGATTTATATGGTGTAAACTGCCCTGTGGTCCTTGGATGAAGGGTGGTATATTAATGATAATAATAATAATAATAATAATAATAATAATAATAATAGATTTATAGGTGCTAAAATGCATATTCTAGATTTGCATTAGTCAATGTTAATCCCATGGAAATGGCATATGTTAACCTAGAACACCTTCCTAAATGGTGTATCAGCTACCCCATTTAATCCTAGGCCATCAACACATGTAAAAACTAATTTCCTAATGATCCTTTAGGAAGCCTACCTCCTTCAACTGAGAGTTAGTTCAAAAGACAATACCAGAGTTTTAGAAAAGGTAGGTTGATGGTAATAAGCAGCATGCTGGAGAGAGAGATGTTGATATCTTATGAGAGGGACAGAAACTTCTTGGAATATTGATGCACTGACCTTCTTCCATAAGTAGGCTCAGGTTATAGAGATGTGTAAATAAACCATATAGTGTAAATAAACCACTATAGTGTCCATTGTGCCTCATTTCTGAAGGAAACACAAACCCTAGTTAAGTACCAAGACCCCTGGAATCTTGTGCACTGCTCAGCAGAGGTTTTTATCTCTGATATTCAGTTGTTTAGCATGCTGTACTAATCAGAGGGAGGGAAAGTAGCTATGGGTTGTAGTCTTAGGCCTGAGAAGGGGCAAATAAAGCCGAACACTTCCCACAAGACAGGGATCTTTTTAGTTCTGGCTTTATCTGGCCTATGTTCAGGCCTTTCAAAATGGAAAGGGATTTGACAGAATATAGTTTGCAAATGAACTTGCAAAGAATCATTTGAGAGCAGAGGTCACATTAAGGTTGCTGCTAATATGTAGTGTTATTTGTGTGTTACAAATACTAACACAGGATGTATCTACCTAAATAGTCTTTTAACACAGAACTGAAAAAGCAGTCACATTCTCCAGAACCTAAACAAATATTTTCCAGTTAGTAAGTGCTAGTCTGTCCTGAAATCAAATTGTGTAACTAGTGTTTTCCTCTCTGCCCTTCATGACCTGCAGAAACTTCCACCGATGATGGAGCTAATTTGTTTTCAGTTGCTTCAGATGGTGGGACATGAACCAATGGATTCAAATGACAAGCAAAAGTATTTAGAGTAAATATTAGGAAAAACTTCCTGGTGGCACAAGCTGATTGACAGTGGAACAGGCTGCCTCAGAAGGTGGTAGACTCTCCTTTGTTATAGTTGGTTTTTTTTAAGCAGAGCCTGGATGACCACCTACCAGCAATGCTGTAGTAGTGAGTGTCTTGCATCAGTGGGGGGATTGGATTACATGATCTTTGAGGTCTCTTCCATCTTTGATTATGGTTCTATGAAAGAGAATAGAAAAAAACAACAATCTGACTAAAGATGCATCTGCACAATAGTTCTGAAGGTTATCCAATGTGCATCAGATACCATGGTCCACAATCACAGAAGACTTCAGCTTGTTCTTGTCTGTACATATCAAAGATAGGAGATTTGGGTGGATCATAGGATAAGGTCAAGAAGTTTGCAAGGCAGCATTCATGCTTATGGAATGAGAAAGAAGCTACCTGCCTCTTCCCAGTCTCAGCTTTGTCCTCTTTCCAAATCACTTTGCGGTGAAATTACTTTGCAGACATGTCCCGAGATACTGTTATGTCACACAGCTGCACTGCAACAAGAGGCTCTGAACACAACCAAGCTCCACCTCATAGAACACACTCTTTGAATTCAGAGCGCAGGCTGGCCAGATGGTAGCTGATGTTACCATTTACTTTGTTTGGAAAGAAGGACTTGTATACTTCCAAACTGAACTAGGCTCTGGCCAGAAATCAGAGCCTGAGATATGCTCATACTAATCTACAGGGAAGCCTGGAACTCTTCCTACTGAGGGTTAAGGTCCACATGATGGGCAGGAAATACTGCAGGATTTGACATCATTAATAGCATTGCTCAAATGCAGAGCTTTAATATTACAGCGTACTACTTGTAATTCATTGTGTGCCCAGAGTTAATGATATCACATCCCTCAATGTGATATCATTAACTCTGGGGAAAACTACCTACTTACTTATATTGAAACAACAGTGTTGTCAATGGCAATAGTCCTAATATCCAGCTAGCATAAAAAAGAACTCCTATGAATAGTGGAAATTTCTAAGTAACAAAATGCAATGTTTTAAAAATTCAACAACTTTTGTTATGACATACTCTCCAAATCAGAAAAATATTAGCTGTCTCAAATGCAATCAAGGCAAATCAAAACATGACAGACTATGGTTTGTTCTCAACGTACTGCTTTCAATCTATACTGATTCTAGACCCTACCATCTATAAGGATGGGAGTGGTTATTTGATATGTGTTTGAAAACCCTCTCTTTGATTAGGTTATCCACATCTTTTCCTCCCTGCATATGCCCCAAGTGAATGAAGTAGGAAGTGGTGATTGTGATCTTGGTAAAAGGCTACCCACAACATCATTAGATATGAGTGTCTCTATCTGTTTTCAAATGGGCACACTGTAGGGTAATACAGAATGAATCTGCAATGAGCTTTTATTTTCTAAATGAAACCAGTTTCTCAATAAGCACATTTCAATGGGAACATATGCAATAGATTTAGATTGTGGACTACAAAGAAAAAAAAAAGTATTCAGTCTCCATCAATTCTGGAACAAAATGTTGTGTGTACATAGCCACCGTCTGTGCAATTATCCCTGGATCAACAGAAACTCTAAGCAACAGTTCTTCCATCTTCTCTGGATTCAGATTCAGCTAGCCCATCACTGTGTTCCAGCTCTGCTTTAGGACCTAACCTGCCCACGCCCTCTGATCAAATGGAGAAGAGAGATAGAGACATGCAGTGGCGTAGCGTGGGGGGTGCAGGGGGGGCCGGCCACACCGGGCGCAACATCTGGGGGGGGGTGCTCGCCGCCTCCGGAGTCGCCGAAGAGCCTCGGGCGCAGAGTTTAACTCTGAGCTGCCTGTGATGTGGGGGGCACGACTGTTCCGCGGGGTGTGTGGCATGGATCTGTACCGTTCGCCGCTTTGATCTGGCGCCTTTTGCGGAGAGCACAAGACGGGCACGTCGCCTTGCGGGAGCCGAGGAGAGGCACCTGGTTCAGTCCCACAGGGCGCGCTTCTCTTGCGAGCCCCCCCAGCCGCCTCCCGCTGCCCACGCCGCGCTTCTTCACCCCCGCCCCTTCTCCTCGCTGTCAGCAGCCGTCTGTGTCTGATTCAAGAGGAGAACGGGGGCGAGGCGAGGCGGCTGCAGCCAGCGACCCCCCTCCGCCGCCCGCCCCGGGGCTACCAGAAGCCCCCCTCGGCTTCAGCTGGGGACAGAGAGCTCGCCTGCTCTTCCCTGCGCGCCGCTGCCCCATTGGAAGGGCGGCGAGGAGCTGCAAGCCGGGGTGCGTGGCATGAGCCTCAGCCTTGGGGTTCAGGGGCCAGTGGTGGAAGCAGGGAGCGGCCCCCACCCCAGGGCCTGGCCAGTCGCAGGCCGGCCGGCCTGGCCACAAACCCCCTGCGGATGCGAGGCAGGAGCACTTGCCTCGCCCGGCCACTAAGGTGAGCGGATGCGAGGCGGCGGACCCACAGGTGGTGCAGCACTTTCCCCGGGTTGCTGGGCGCGGGGAGCCCTCGGGGCGCGGGAAGAGGCAGCGCTCCTGGCCACAGGTCTGAGGCCCGGATGCTGCCCGCCTCTCGTGGCGGGAGGGAGTTGCGCTGCCGCCGCCGCCGCCCGCAAGGAGCCAGCCACTCGCTGCCCGCGAGGCTCCTCTCTGGCCGGCCTGCCAGCTGGGCTCATCCTCCTTGCCAGCGCAGGCGGCGGGCTCTGCTCCCGGGGGACCTCCCGGGGAGCGCAGCAAAGGGGCGCCCTTCTCAGCCTCCCCAGCAAAGGGGCACAAGCAAAGGGCACATCCCGGCACCGTGGTCGTGCCCTTTGCTCCGCTGCGAGCCACGCTGCCGCTCGCCTTCGCCTTTCACAACAGCCCCGCAGGGTAGCCCAGGCTGCGAGATCAACCCAGCGAGAACTCTCCGAGGCTTCTCTTGGGCCCCAGACCAGCCCTCCAGCGCCGCCATGGCCGGTCTCTTGAGTCCGTTGCCAGGCCACGGAGGGCCAGCAGCCGAGCCTGACAAACGCAGAATATAGAGGCTTGGTGAGGGGGGGGGGCGCCACGGCATGGGGCGCAAATTACTTGCCTTGCCCCGGGTTAGGGGGCGCAAATTACTTGCCTTGCCCCGGGTGCTGACAACCCACGCTACGCCGCTGGAGACATGTATCATCAACCTCCCAAAGCTCTAACTTCATGCAGCAATTACATGTACATGTTGAATAGCACGGGGGAGAAGATGGATCACTGTGGGGGTCCACATGCCAATGTTTATGGGAAACAGCATCCCTTTCTGAGACCAACCAGACAAAAAGGACCAGAGCCACTGAAACACAGGACTTCACAGTCCAATGCAGACAAGATAGCTCAGAAGGATGCCATGGTGAATGGTAACAAAAGCCACCCACATATTCCAGAGAATCAAGAATAACTATATCTCCAATCCGTATCTGTCCATCATTTCCTGTGTCCATCTTATGTCCCTGAGAACATAAATAACTACAAAAGTCACAGACCGAAATTGAAATAAGCTAAGGAAAGGTTTTCAGTTCTATGTCAAGAGACCACTTAGGGTTACTGTGACAAACCTATGACCACAGGTAGAAACAATATGATATAGCTCTGCTTTCTGATTTCTCAAAACATGCTGGTATGCTTCTTGGAAACCCATAGGTGATATCCAATGTCATGTGAGCAGACTTCCCCATTCATTCCTCCATGGAATCCTCGTGCCCTCCAATCTACACCAGAGGGTCCGCCAACTTTCTGGCAAATATCTGGGAGATGCATAAATAAAAGTCCACTTTATTTGTGGATACAGTTGTGTACTATCCCTTGTTGTCTTTGATCATGGTAGCCAGGTTTACATATTACACAATTTACTTACTCTATTTTAAGGCAGATACATGCTCACATTCCTATCAATAATATCATAGCAAGGACAAGTTGCTATTTGGCGTAACCAGGAATGAAATAAATAAAAGCAATAGACTCCAAATTATATTACTCCAAAGTTTTATAGCTAACACTTTCTGCTGAGCAGAGGGAACTCCCACTTTTGCTCAATGCAAAGTGACTCTAAGATATCACATCAAATGTGCTGCCAGCAGAGCAAAAGTGATATGTATGATTCACTTACTTTGCTCCAGGCATTTAGGCTGAAGGAAGCTGATGCATAATTAAATAATCTTTTTTTTTTTTTTGCTTCCCTCTGTATAGTAACAGCTTTACTTTTACATGGTTTCGTGCTTTGATGTAAAGTATGCAGTTTATCTAGACAGACCACAATTAAACATGTAGGAAATACCTCACATGCTGATATGATGCCATATGTAATGCAAGAAAGAGTATCACAACTACACAAATAGAACCCTGTAACAAATCAATGCAGTACTGAGAACTCCTTTTCAGGATTCTAGTCAGTCACCCACTTACATATGGGCTACTCCTATCCCTGTCCTCCACTTCTGTTTCCTAACCGATAGTCAACATTCTGTGGCTACTGTTCAAGGTCAGTCCACTCTGAGTTATATTCTGATGGAATTACAAACTTGGTGGATCAGGGAAATGCTGTGGATTTCAGTAAGCCTCTTGATTTCAGTAAGCCTCTTGATTTCAGTAAGCCTCTTGACAAAGTCCCCCAGCATATTATTGTGAGGAAGTTAGTAAAATGTGGGCTGAACAAAGTAACTCTTAGGTGGCTTTGTAGCTGGTTGACTGACCAAACCCAAAAAGTACTCATTAATGGTTCCTCATCAGCCTGGGAAAAAGAACATGGTGATATATTACTGTGCCAAAATACTGGTGGAAGAGACTTGGTACAACCATTCCCTCTGATTAGAAGCTGTCAATCACAAAAGAGTTATCCAACTCCCGTCCCTCCAGCCTGGCATAAAAGTCACCCCTACTTTCACAGGATGAAAGTGTGTCTGCAAAAAGTTAAGCCTAACTTCACAGTTTTTTAAAGGTCCCTAAAGTCAAATGGTCCTGAACTACTGTGTAGAGCTCTGCTTCAGTTGGGGCACTTCAGAGAGACCCTGCTTTGGCCAAGCCTCAAATCTGCCTAAAATGTCCCACTTCAATTTGGGATTCAGGGCTTGTCTGGGTCTGATGCACACTCCTACTGGAAACTAACCTTCAGCTAGTATTGCTGGTAAGTGGCCAGGTTCATTTATTAACTTGGCGGCCACATTCTAGGAAAAGTTGCAGTTTTCAATCACTTTTCAAAGGCAGCTAAAATATAGTGTGCTGTAGTACTCATGTTTCTATAGTAGTTTTAATTTTTTTTAAAAAAGCATTTAAGTGTCATTCTGATAATCAGTGATGTCAAGCTTGTCTGCCAATGCTTGTGATGAGCAAATGTGTTTCACAACTCAACAAACTGTTTGTAGATCACTTGCTGGCAATCTGCAGACAGATGGATGGCAATATACCTGCTGATTCATCAATTAACTGGGCACAACAAAAACCTTTCTATTCACAATGATCCAGGAGGGCTCTTCTGTTCTTACTCTGTATGAGCTGAAGTATCTTATATTGTAAAGAAAACCCAAATCTATCATCAGAGATTGGTGATGGAGGAATTTAGCAAGTTCTTGCCATTTCTGAGAGGTGCTGAGTTTCATACTGGATCAGGAGCTAAATATAAATAACCGACATGGCAGAGAACAAAGGACAGGTAGGGAGAGGGTATGCACCATTTTGGGTTGCACTTGAAAGTTTTATACAAATATGAGTACGATTAACTCATATTTGATGAAACTGAGCATCGTGGGGCTTCTGAGTAAGTCTGCATGTGACTAAGACTGCAATCCTATACATACTTACCTAGGAGTAAGGCCCACTAAACACAATGGAACTTACTTCTGAGTAAACATAGGCAGGATTGTGCTGCATGTCCCATTCGAAACAATGGGAAAATTTAGTTGGGAAAAACTTAGTTTAAATGTTCTCATTGGATTTTAGAAGTGACTCGTTTTAGTTGGATCAGAACCTCAAAGGGGTTGTGGAGGGAACCATGGTGGTATTTTTCTTATTAAAGGAGCTGTGATAGTTAAACAAAACAAATTAAGTTGCTTATTTTCTGACTAAGAGCATGAGCTGGAAACCGATCCTGCTTCCTGAGCCAGGCAAATAGTAATATGCAAATATTTAATTATGATGATAATCTTATTGTCCTGGGGTAAATTGTGGGGGAGGATGGGAATAACTAGAAATTTGATGCAAGAGATATTTGAGTGGATTTGATAATGAAAACAAAGCATCTACAGGTATTCGCCTGCACAGCAAGTGAAAATCTACCTTTTCTAGAAGTATGGGCCAGATTTCAAACATTTTATTGTCAAACATAAATACAGCATTAATTTCATTCCTCTTTGAGTGGTTTTCCTCTTTAACCATTCATAATATCTATGGTCCCCTTCATGGATCACTGCCTTGCCGTGGCGAAGGGGCTTGAAGAACTCAGAGAAGCTATGAACTATGCCGAGCAGGGCACCCAAGATGAACAGGTCATAGTGGAGAGTTTTGACCAAACGTGATCCACCTGGAGGAGGAACCGGCAAGCCACTCCAGTATCCCTGCCAAGAAAACTCCATGGACAAAGACAACAGGCATATAAAAGTTATGACGCTGGAAGATGAGCCCCTCAGGTCAGAAGGCGTCCAACATGCTACTGGGGAAGAGCGGAGGGCAAGTACAAGTAGATCCAGAGCTGATGAAGCGGCTGGGCCAAAGCCGAAAGGACGCTCAGTTGCGGATATGCCTGGAAGCGAAAGGAAAGTCCAATGCTGTAAAGAAAAATATTGCATAGGAACCTGGAATGTAAGAACCATGAACATGGGTAAGTTGGAGGTGGTCAAAAATGAGATGGCAAGAATAAATATTGACATCCTGGGCATCAGTGAACTAAAATGGACGGGAATGGGTGAATTCAGTTCGGATGACCATCATATCTACTATTGTGGGCAAGAAACCCGTAAAAGAAATGGAGTGGCCCTCATAGTCAACAAAAGAGTGGCAAAAGCTGTACTGGGATGCAATCTCAAAAATGATAGAATGATCTCGATACGAATCCAAGGCAGACCTTTTAACATCACAGTAATCCAAGTTTATGCACCAACTACTGGTGCTGAAGAAACTGAAATTGACCAATTCTATGAAGACTTACAACACCTTATAGAAGTGACACCAAAGAAGGATGTTCTTCTCATTATAGGGGATTGGAATGCTAAAGTAGGGAGTCAAGAGATAAAAGGAACAACTGGCAAGTTTGGCCTTGGAGATCAAAACGAAGCAGGGCAAAGGCTAATAGAGTTCTGTCAAGAGAACAAGCTGGTCATCACAAACACGCTTTTCCAACAACACAAGAGACGACTCTACACATGGACATCACCAGATGGGCAGCATCGAAATCAGATTGATTATATTCTCTGCAGCCAAAGATGGAGAAGCTCTATACAGTCAGCAAAAACAAGACCTGGAGCTGACTGTAGCTCAGATCATCAGCTTCTTATAGCAAAATTCAAGCTTAAACTGAAGAAAGTAGGAAAAACCACTGGGCCGGTAAGATACAATCTAAGTCAAATCCCTTATGAATACACAGTGGAAGTGAGGAACAGGTTTAAGGATTTAGATTTGGTGGACAGAGTGCCTGAAGAACTATGGATGGAGGCTCGTAACATTATACAGGAGGCAGCAACGAAAACCATCCCAATGAAAAGGAAATGCAAGAAAGCAAAGTGGCTGTCCAATGAGGCCTTACAAATAGCGGGGGAGAGAAGGCAAGCAAAATGCAAGGGAGATCGTGAAACATACAGGAAATTGAATGCAGATTTCCAAAGAATAGCAAGGAGAGACAAGAAGACCTTCTTAAACAAGCAATGCAAAAAAATAGAGGAAAGCAATAGAATGGGAAGAACCAGAGATCTGTTCAAGAAAATTGGAGATATGAAAGGAACATTTCGTACAAAGATTTCCATAATAAAGGACAAAAGTGGAAAGGACCTAACAGAAGCAGAAGACATCAAGAAGAGGTGGCAAGAATACACAGAGGAATTATATCAGAAAGAAACGGATGTCTCATATACCCCAGGTAGTGTGGTTGCTGACCTTGAGCCAGACATCCTGGAGAGTGAAGTCAAATGGGCCTTAGAAAGCACTGCAAATAACAAGGCCAGTGGAAGTGATGGTATTCCAGCTGAACTATTTAAAATTTTAAAAGATGATGCTGTTAAGGTGCTACACTCAATATGCCAGCAAGTTTGGAAAACTCAGCAGTGGCCAGAAGATTGGAGAAGATCACTCTACATCCCAATCCTAAAGAAGGGCAGTGCCAAAGAATGCTCCAACTATCGCACAATTGCACTAATTTCTCACGCTAGCAAGGTTATGCTTAAAATTCTACAAGGAAGGCTCAAGCAGTATGTGGACCGAGAACTCCCAGAAGTGCAAGCTGGATTTAGAAGAGGCAGAGGAACCAGAGACCAAATTGCAAACATGCGCTGGATTATGGAGAAAGCTAGAGAGTTCCAGAAAGACATTTACTTCTGCTTCATTGACTATGCAAAAGCCTTTGACTGTGTCGACCATGGCAAACTATGGCAAGTTCTTAAAGAAATGGGAGTGCCTGATCACCTCATCTGTCTCCTGAGAAATCTCTATGTGGGACAAGAAGCTACAGTTAGAACTGGATATGGAACAACTGACTGGTTCAAAATTGGGAAAGGAGTACGACAAGGCTGCATTTTGTCTCCCTGCTTATTTAACTTATATGCAGAATTCATCATGCGAAAGGCTGGGCTGGATGAATCCCTAGCCGGAATTAAGATTGCCGGAAGAAATATCAACAACCTCAGATATGCAGATGACACAACCTTGATGGCAGAAAGTGAGGAGGAATTAAAGAACCTTTTATTGAGGGTGAAAGAGGAGAGTGCAAAATATGGTCTGAAGCTCAACATCAAAAAAACGAAGATCATGGCTACGGGTCCCATCACCTCCTGGCAAATAGAAGGGGAAGAAATGGAGGCAGTGAGAGATTTTACTTTCTTGGGCTCCATGATCACTGCAGATGGTGACAGCAGCCACGAAATTAAAAGACGCCTGCTTCTTGGGAGAAGGGCAATGACAGGCCTAGACAGCATCTTGAGAAGTAGAGACATCACCTTGCCAACAAAGGTCCGTATAGTTAAAGCTATGGTTTTCCCAGTAGTGATGTATGGAAGTGAGAGCTGGACCATAAAGAAGGCTGATCGCCGAAGAATTGATGCTTTTGAATTATGGTGCTGGAGGAGACTCTTGAGAGTCCCATGGACTGCAAGAAGATCAAACCTCTCCATTCTGAAGGAAATCAGCCCTGAGTGCTCACTGGAAGGACAGATTGTGAAGCTGAGGCTCCAGTACTTTGGCCACCTCATGAGAAGAGAAGACTCCCTGGAGAAGACCCTGATGTTGGGAAAGATGGAGGGCACAAGGAGAAGGGGGCGACAGAGGACGAGATGGTTGGATAGTGTTTTCGAGGTTACCAGCATGAGTCTGACCAAGCTGCGGGGGGCAGTGGAGGACAGGAGTGCCTGGCGTTCTCTGGTCCATGGGGTCACGAAGAGTCGGACACGACTAAACGACTAAACAACAACAACAATATCTATGGTGAAATGCCCTTTTGGGGTTCTTCACAATTGACACCCTGTTGCTGATACACCTTTTCTGGGGAAAGGTATCATAGAGGGTGGTCAGGGCATAGCTGCAGGCACTCTTGGATGAAACTGATTTTCTAGATACATTTCAATCTGAATTCAGGCCTGTACATATATACAGGGAGAGAGATGGGGTGTGTGACCCTGTTGATCTCTCAGTGACCTTTGATACCATTGACCACAGTATTCTACTGGATTGGCTCTGTGAGATGGGAGTGCAGAATACTGTGTTACACTGGCTCTGCTGCTCCTACCTACAGGACTAATTCCAGGGCATGGGCAATTGCCCTTTGGGCTGCTGGGAGTTGTTTTGTAGGGTGCCACAGGACACTACTTTGTCCCCTATGCTACATCTATAAGAGGCCACTGGGGTTGGTCATGAGGAGTTATTTGGAGCACAGTTTCATTAGTACATGGATGACACATAGATCTTTGTCTGTAGCATCTGAATCAGGAGGTGCCATGTAAATCACAAATTAATCCCTAATCTCAATAATAATTGTCTGGATGAGAGCCAATAAACTGAAATTAAATCCAAGTAAGACAAAAGGCCAAGTAGTTTCCAGGTCTGGGAAATTGGTCAGTTGCTTGCTCTGAATGGGATTGCACTCCCCCCGAAAGAATAGGTGTGTAACTTGGGGGGACTCCTAGATCCAGCATTGTCACTGAAGGCTCAAGTGTCTTTAGTCACTAGGACACTAGCTGGTATGCTAGCTACAACTGTTCCTGGACAGGGATAGCTAGGCAACAGTGATCCATGTAGTGGTGACCTCTAGACTGGATTACTTTAATGCACTTTACATCAGGCTGCCCTTAAGAAAATAAGAGCTTCTTGGGTCAGGCCAATGGCCCATCTAGTCCAGTATCTTCTTCTCACAGTGGCCAATGGGAAGCCTGCAAGCAGGACTAGAGTACAATAGCATGTTCCCCTCCTGCGGTCTCCAGCCAGTGGCATTCAGAAGCACACTACCTATGACTGTGAAGGCAGCATAGTCCTCATGGCTAGAAATCATCCAAGTTGGTGGCTCTCACTGTCTCCTGTGGGAGCTAATTCCACAGTTTAACAATGCACTGTGTGAAGAAATACCATCTTTTGTCTGCACTTGCATTCGATTGGGAAGCTGCAGATAGTACAAAATACTGCTGCATGGTTGCTCTCTGGGGCATCTTATCAGGAACATGTGACCCTTCTGTTGATAGTGATGCACTGGCTGCCAATCTGCTACTAAGCTAGGTTCAATGTTATACTACCGGTGCATAAAGCTCTATGCAATTCTGAACAACAGAATCTGAGAAACTGCCCCAGTCATTTACATTTGCGGAGGAGCATCTGTTGATGGTGACATACACCTTTGCAGTAAGGCATGATGTGACCTTAGCACTGTGGCACCTGCTCTCTGTAATTCCCTTTCTTCAAAAGTGAACCCCAATATTGGTTAGTGTTTTCAATGTCTGTTGAAAACTTTTCTTTTCTCAGAAGCCTTCTCAAATCAGATAGTTTTTAATTCTTGTTGATTTATGTGTTTTAATACTATTTTATTATCTATGTTTTATATTCAGATATTTTCTGAATTCTGATAAATTCTGAAACAAACAAAAGCCAGCACTGATCCTGCCCTGCCCTGCTGTGATACTAAAGTGTTTGGCCCTAATAGGATTAAGGAGATTTTTGCTCCACTTCAGGCAGCAAAATGTCTTCGGCCAGCACTACATGTAATCCTTGCACTGTTATAAAAAGGTAAAGGTAAAGGACCCCTGGCAGTTAAGTCCAGTCGCGAACGACTCTGGGGTTGCAGCGCTCATCTCGCTTTACAGGCCGAGGGAGCCGGCGTTTGTCCGCAGAGAGTTTTTCCGGGTCGTGTGGCCAGCATGACTTAAGCTGCTTCTGGCACAACCAGAGCAGAGCACGGAATTGTCGTTTACCTTCCTGCCGGAGCGGTACCTATTTATCTACTTGCACTTTTGGTGTTCTTTCTAACTGCTAGGTTGGCAGGAGTTGGGACCAAGCAACGGGAGCATACCCCGTTGTGGGGATTTGAACCGCTGACCTTCTGATTAGCAAGCCCAAGAGGCTCAGTGGTTTAGACCACAGCGCCACCCGCATCCCATGGGTGTACTGTTATACCTTCCACTAAATATAGGTGAATGTGTAGGGGAAAGATCAGGACTCGGAACCTGCAGGCCATGTTTACAGTGAGGATGTGCACAAACATAGAATGTCAGCACAATGCGCAGTGATGTAGCTGCAGAGCAGCAATTAGGCAAAGCCTGATGGAAAATCCATATTCCAATCTACTGCAAGTCAGTATTAATTAGACAGCAAAACAGATGGTCATGGTTACAGTCTGGTATCATTATATTGCCATGGCTATTCACTGTAAAAGCTTCATAAACATATTTCCTCTTGTCTGGTCATTTTATATGCACTTTAAGGAATATTTAATAAGGCATTAAAACAAACCTCCCTCACTAATCTGGAATAATTGGTTCAAGATATATAACTGAACAGTCATGATCTTATGCCAATTCCTCCATTATATATGGACTTGTCAGAATTAAAAAAAAACACTAAAAGTGGTTCATGCTGTGTGAATACACACACAGGCACACACACGATCCCCAAATTAATTCTGCAAAAGCACAATATTAGCATTTAAAGGTTTCAGATTACACATTATTTGTACTGTATGTAGGGCACCTTTAAGGAGCTCAGGGCAGCATGTATTCCATTTCCCCCCTCAAAGACTTCATGTGGTAAATTAGGCTGAAGGGTGTGTGAGGGAGAATGCAAAGAGAGTAAGTCAACACGGGTACAAAATGGCACTTTGATTCCCTCTTGTTAAGACTTCTGGAATGAGATAGACAGATAATATGCCATATTCAATGCCATGTGGTCAGTTTAAGGGCTGATCAGGGATTTGATTCCAGATCTTATCCGCCTGATGTCAGCACTTCGCTTTCCAACAGCTATCAAAATGGAGTTGCCCTCTGCCCCCAACCCCACCCCTATGTGACTAAGAGCTTTGATAGGGACAAGTCCCATTGGCACCAACAGGACTTTTTTCTAAGGTCCTTAGTTACACTGGGGAGGGCAATTTCCATTCCAATTATGATATGTCTTGGGTGGGGTGGGAGAGTGAAAATTGTTTCTTTTTTAGACTCCTCAGTTCCTGTAATTAGTTCAGGAAAAACAAAATATGTTCCAAGGCATTGTATTATTGACACAAGACTTGCGATAGCACAAGATAAGATGCACGTTCCAACTGAGGCAGGGAAGAAATCCTGCTCACACTATTATCAGTGTCCTAGAGCGAGTGATTAGACATTCACTGCTGAAGGGTAAAGGACAGGTTGATGATACCTGACAACTGATTTTTACTTTATTTTTTAAATTAATATTTTCCAGATTGCCTTGTTTATAATAGAAAAGCTTGGCCATTACATGTGTTTTGCCATTTAAACTTGTGTACTTTTGTAAACCAGTGAGAAATTAGGAAGCAGTTGATATGGAGGGGGCTGGAGTTTATAAACACACAGACATTATAACCAGCTTGAAATAATTTTGACAGCCCTAAAGGAAGGAGCACAATGGCATCACTTAACTCCTATCACAAGCTGACTTCTATTTTTGGAAGAAACTAAGGTCCTACTGAGATACAGCTCTGATAATACAGGCTAGATCAGCAGCTTGTAAACGGAATACTCTTTCCTTACATACTTTTGTGGCTTAAATTTTCATATGTTTTAGTAAAATCTGCCTATATTTTACAGGACTCAAAATACTAATACTAATGCCTGAGATGAAAAAGAAGGAAAGCATTGTCAAGTGCAGCCAAAGTTGGAGGGAGTTGGATTTGGGAAGCAGTAAGATACTTTTGTTGAGTATTTATAGAACATACTGTATTTTTCTGTATATAAGACAATGCTTTTTGCTAAAAAAAAATTAGGCAAAAATTGGGTGTCGTCTTACACATGGATAGTGAATGCAGAGGGGGGATGTGCAATTAATGGCAGCAGCAAGCAGGAGATTGTCAGCGGCGATTGGTGGGTGATTGGTGGCTGCAGTAAGGCCTGCTGACAATTGGCTGTGGCTGTGGCAATTGGGCAGGCAATTGGTGGCTGTGGTGAGGCAGGTAGATGATTGGCGGCTGCAGCAAGTGGGCGGGTGGGCTGTTGGTGGTGGTGAGCAAGCAGACAATTGGTGGCCACTGCAAGGTGTGCGATCAGCAGTGGCTGTGGCAAGCGATCGGCAGTGGCGGGCAGGCAGGTGGGCGATTGGAGGAAGTGACCTCCCACCCCCCCAAAGCTAAACAACTTAATTTCTTAATTTTGGGTTAAAATAAATAGGGATCGTCTTATACATGGGGGCAACTTATACAGAGAAAAATATGGTAAAATACTGGAGGTAAGTCCCACTGAACTCAATGGGGCTCCTGAGTCACAATGTATAGGATTGCACTGCACATCACTCTTATTTCAACAGAACAGTTATGAGTGTATAACCCTCCCATAAACTGACTGCACTGCAAAATTTGGAGAAGTGTAAATTTCAAAGGATAGTTATGTTTCAGTTGGCATTTTGTTTCTGAACCTGCAAATTAGGTTAATTTTCCTTTAAAATTCTTAGCAAACTGAATTTCTCCCACACCCCTAGATATACATAGGACTGTGCAGTAAGTCCTAGATCTATCCAACAGTGGCCTTTAAATATTGCTGTGAAAACCACCTTCATAAACCAATGATATCTGTCCATTCTTTTATCATGTATACCAAGAACTACAATGTTTATTCTTGTAATACTTTTGGCTATTCTCTTTGGGTCATACCTTCCTAAACCTTTTTCTGTTTGGGTTCCAATATACAGGTACAAAGGTGAGTAAGATTGTATTTGCTGCCTGCCTGAAAGATATCCTGCTTAATACCAGGTTAAGCATTGCTAAGGAGGGAGTTCCAACCTCTTGACTGGCACAGCCATGCATGGAAAGAAGTATTTGTATTGGAAGTCAAAGTGCTAAGGAGTATGTTTAGGATCACAGGTAGGCAGAACACCTCAGCAACAGCTTGGGAAGAGCTAGTCCCAATATGTATTTGTCCAGTAACTAATGCAATATACATGGACATCTTATACATTTCCGAGCACAATTCAAAGTGTTGGTGCTGACCTTTAAAGCCCTAAACGGCCTCAGTCCTGTATACCTAAAGGAGCGTCTCCACCCCCATTGTTCAGCCTGGACACTGAGGTCCAGTGCCGAGGGCCTTCTGGCACTTCCCTCACTGCAATAAATGAGGTTACAGGGAACCAGGCAGAGGGCCTTCTCGGTAGTGGCACCTGCCCTGTAGAACACCCTCCCATCAGATGTCAAGGAAATAAGCAACTATCTTACTTTTAAAAGACATCTGAAGGCAGCCTTGTATAGGGAAGTTTTTAATGTTTAATGCTGTATTGTGTTTTTAATATTTGGTTAGGAGCCGCCCAGAGTGGCTGGGGAAACCCAGCAATGGGCGGATATAAATAAATTAATAATAATAATAATAATAATAATAATAATAATAGCCCAGCACTGAAACCTAGTGCAAAACGTGGCAGCTTTCATTGTCCTCTGCAGAGTTATACATCTCTGCAGTATTGAGTAGAAAAAAGTTAAAATACTTTAGGAGTAACATAGCAACAAAAAAGCAAGTAAAATAACCTTAAGCCTCACACTTGCTTGCCACAAAGACTACTGAAAGAGTACTTTTCTCTCTTGTGACTCATGATTTATTCTCAATCGATTTCTGGAATGAGAAAACAGTAAGAGAAACAAGGGTGTATGGGCATAGGTCAAGAAGAAGATTGCCATAGAATGGAATGGAAAACTGGAAGGAAGCAGCTAATGGAGAAAGGAAAAGCAACATGGGAAGGGAGTATCTCTGTTTTGGACTAGCTTAGCGATACAAACTTGTTAGACATACACTTCTGGAAAATTTTACTGTTTCATCTTGGTAACAGTACACAGGCCCACCCCCTTCCTAAGCCAGTAACTTCAAACAATACACAGAGGGGAAATCTTAATTTTGATGGCTTTTGGATCAGGCCTCAGGAAAATGACTACATGTCTGGGCTGCTGTTTTGTGGAGGAAAATTGGAAGAGGAGATCTGAGAAGCACTTCCCCTAAAGCAAAATCACATTCATGCACTCTCTGCATGGCATGCCTTCCTTAACTGATTGATCAACAATGTACGGCTAACAGGTTAATTTTGCAATGAAGTACAGGAATGGAAGCAACACAATAAATGCACCTCACAGCCCAACCTAGGGTAGGTCTTCTGCTTACGTACTAGGTCCTCCACAGGAGAACTTTATTGTGCAATCCTCCCAGGTGATTGTGCCTTTGGGTTTCACTTGTACCACTTCTTGGGAGGGGACCATGAACTGATGCACACTTATGCAAGGGAGCTACTTCCATGCAGTTCCATGCCACTCAGATAATGTATACACAGGATGCTTCAATGGAAGGGGAATGGGGCAAGCCCGTGCACCCCCAACACATGTGCTTTGGATGGGTAAGGGTGGGGTGTGGGTTTTTTTGTTTAAATCCCCTACTGCTATTCATTGAAGTCTACTATCATAATCTGGTCTACATGCTGGCTGTGAGATATTTGTGGATTTGCCTATGCAGCTTTGCATTGTTGTCAGAAACACAGCATTAGCACACTTTATCTCAGCCCCAAGCTATATTAACTGTTGTAACTTAGGTGTGATATTGTTATGGAATACAGTTCACACCACCAGTTGCCAACTTTTTAAAAACAGGCACACTTCTGTGCCTTTAGCATGGCACATACCTGTGTGAAAGGTAACTGCAATTTATCACTCAGCTCATTCAAGAGTAATTACTTCTTATTCTTCAAGGGAAACATGTCAACAGTTCTTTATATTAGCTAAAAGTATTCTCCTGAACATTCACGTCAATAAATGTCATTCTTTATCCCAGAGTAAAATACTAAAGGCTGCAACATTGTTCAATCTGTCTGCCAAGTCATTTCTAGACTCCAGTTTGAAGTGCTGATTATTACATACAAAGTCTTTAAACCATTTGGGGGCAGATTTTTTGATGGACTGTCTTCTTCCACATTAACATGCTCACAAACTGTATATTTCACCAGAGGCCTTGTTCTGTGGCCCACTGTATTTAAGCTAATCCACAGTACCCTGTTAAGGGAACTCCCTCTCCAGGAGGCCAGATTGGTCCATTATTTAATGACTGTACCTTGCAAGCTGCAAAATCATTCTTCTGTTTTGCCAGACCTTTAGTCTGGGCTGAGTTTCTGTTCCCCTGCAAGGATGTGTTTCATTGGTTCCAATTTTAGAAGTTACTACTTTTTATTAGTTATTGTACTTTTGCATTTTATTGTTTGCTTTTAATGGATTACAAATTGCCTTAGGGGCCCATCTGAGAAAAAAGGCAGGGTGCAAATATTTAGAGAAATAAATAAAATGAAATAACATAGGAGAAGAGGCTTGGAATCACATAAGTTGCCTCTCTGTTTGCCAGAAGAGCTGACCGCTTGATTGGAAGAGGTGTGTCTCTTTGGGTAATGTTTCATTTCTTTGGATTGCTAATCAAAGCATGGCAAATATGACAAAAAAACCCACAAAAAACAAGCATCACCAGACATATTATTAATAGCAGCCCCCAGTAAAATGCAATCCAATGAGTGGGAATGGTGGCAAAAGTTGAGAGCAGAGCTGGGAAACCTCTGTCCACCCTCCACCGATACTGCAGCAATATAACTCCCATCATCCCTGACTATGCTGACTAGAGCTGATAAGAATTGAAGTCCAACAACTTCTGCAGGCTGAAAGGTTTCCCAGCCCTGGCTTATAGCATCTGATGAGAAGTGCTGTTACACAGTTATCAATAGCACTGCAGTTGAGATTAGGGCCTGAAAGTCCCAATTCCTTACTGTTTCAGGTGGAGCTAGTAAAAGCACTTGTGTTTCCCCCAACGTTAAGTGAGATGCAGTAATAGTACAAGATGTCTACACCTACAGTATGATCGAAGGAAGCAGTGTCACAGCTGCAAGAAGCCAAGTACTTAGGAATGAAGAATGTGTGTAAATATTATAAAATCAGCTTTATAATAGCCATCATGGGAATGTGACTGGTCATGGTCTATTTGTGAATTTGGCTCTTTTGGCACTATACTGGCTTACACGCAATACTACTCACATAACTTTAGCACACATCATCTCTACATCCTGCTATCAAATGTTGTAAATTAGACATGATGTCAGTAAGGACTGCATTATTTCTTTTTATTAGAGCTGCCATCATATTTTTTTTCTGGCCCCATGTCAATGCCTTTAATTTGCTAAGTGATGCTTTTCCCACCTCTTAACTCCATGCCAGCAAAAGCTTCACCAGGTACATTTCTAGGTATCATGTGGCTGCTAAAACAAAAACTACAACTGTGCCTTTAAGTGCCAGCCTTACGTGCCACTGACACTTCAGGAGAAACACGAGCAATCTATCCAGTCATATCCAAACTGAATATTTTTATCCAATGTGGCACACTCCTGGAGTTTACAGGAAGCCAGTTCCTTCTTTGAATGTGTTTTAGTGCACTGGTTTCTTTATTAACCCTGAAGAACCTCTTTCTTCTGAGTTGTTTGTATTTTTCAACTAGCTTCTCCCTGCTGGGCAATAATTTTGCATTTGTTGAAAATCCAATACAAACATACTCCGCCCCCCCCCGACCCCACAACGGAAGAGAACAGCGCCCAAAAATGTTATAAATGAGCCACTGAGTCTTAATTCAGTTTGCTTTGGAAAGTAGCTTTTGTCTGGTTGGAGCACAATAAATTTTCAGGGCTGTGCATTTCCTGACATGTTAACTTCTAACTTGTTGGAGCAATAGCTCATAAATTAAACAGCAATGATATGAGGCAAACAGGATGATTGGAGCAACATAATATTATGACCTGCCTTCCCATCAATGGAAGAATAACCTTATTGCTAAAATGGGATAAACAAGCCAAACTGATGTGAAGTTTGTAATATACTTTAGTTCTGTGCAGCTGTTTCACCACCCCCCCCTTTAACTAGTAGATGCTACATGGGACCCTCAAGACAGATCAAGATTGTGGGGTGTGTGTGTGTGTGTGTGTGTGTGTGAAGGCTTTAACCCTTTGCCTTCACCACAGTCCCCATGCAACCCCCATCCCATGCCTGCTACTCACAATGGGAATCAATTGGAACTTTTCTTCCATTACAAATAGGAGGTAAAGCAGTCAATTCCAATCAGAACTACAACAAGAGCAGAGAACCTAAGTGTACCATGCTATTTCGCAGTGCTGGCTACTAGTTGAAGAAAAAACAGCTGTGCACAACCAAACTGCATTACTATGTCTAGTTATGCCCTAAGATAACTTGCATTGATGGAATGCCATTAATTCAATGGGACTGCAACAGCATAAATAGGGGCTGAGAATCACCATCTCTGTAATTTATATCACTGTAAGAAGATCATGCTGTATGACTTTCTCTGCACAAAAGTTACTTAATTACATCGCTTAAAGAGTGTCAAGGCAAGAGGTACATTATAGGAAAGATACTGAAAGTTAGAAGATTTGCTTGGGTTAGGACTTTGGTAAACGACGAATTCCCAAATGTTAAATTAGGACTGCAAGAATGACAGGGATGAATATGGGAGGCAATATATACAAGTAGAACAAAAATCAAAGGGGAGATAAGCTTTCCAGATGGAACAGACAGCGGGGTTCCTCTCAAATAGATAACATTATCTTGATTTGTCTCCTTGCTAAAACATTTTACTGGTGTAATGTATATTCTGCCTAAATGTGAACAATTAGAGATTCAACTAGCGATATACTTTGGCAATGCTGCCAAGCAGTTATACATGTTACTTAACATTTTAATTGTCTAAAGTCACATTTTTGCCTTACGGTACTGAGACCACACATATGGAAATAATTTGGCTAGTAGTTACCAAACCCTCTGGTTCACAGGCAGTCCTGATGCAAGGCATTCTGCCCCACTGACCTGAATAGAGAGTGATCCTGACTTTTTATATTTATTAAAATGGCTTTGTCATTCACAGTATCATATTTCAAGGCAGATTTATTTTAAATGGATTCAATTACTATGGACTAGTGTACTAAAATAAACTGTCTGAGCCAACCATGACCTAATTTACACTTTTATAATTTGCTTAAAGTCTATAATCTATAAGACATGTAGCTTGAAATTTCTCGGCTTGGATTTTGCTTGTCCAATATTTACCAAATCTAGCTGAAGGAGAAGTTTCCCAAGTAACTGAAAAATATTTTCTGTCCTGTACTCATATGTGAAACTTTTTTAAATCATTTCTGACAAGTTGTAACTTTAGTTCCCAAATATGTGCTGCATTATCTCTTGTTTTGAAGTAGGAGCCTCTGACTCCTAGAAGATATTGTTCCACACATGCTGGCCAGCCTTCCTCTTCTAAAGCTACACCTTTTTATCACTATGTCCAATCTTGAAAACTTGCACATGGCATTGCGAAGCTCAAGACTTTGCAACTGGGATTACAATAGCTTTTAATAAGTTAACTGTCTATTGATATGAAAACCCTATTACAAGTAGGTTCAACCGGAAATGCAGTGATATTGAGTAGGATTGGGGAACCTACAGTGCAAATTGAATGTGAATGTTTTTTTTTTTTTAAAAAAACTTTCTATGACTGCATTCATGCACAGTGGGAATGTTTACATCATGGGTAGGCAAACTAAGGCCCAGGGTCCAGGGCTGGCCCAATCGCCTTCTAAATCCGGCCCACGGACAGTCTGGGAATCAGCGTGTTTTTACATGAGTAGAATGTGTGCTTTTATTTAAAGTGCATCTCTGGGTTATTTGTGGGGCCTGCTTGGTGTTTTTACATTAATAGAATGTGTGCTTTTATTTAAAATGCATCTCTGGGTTATTTGTGGGGCATAGGAATTTGTTCATTTTTCCCCTTCAAAATATAGTCTGGCCCCCCACAAGGTCTGACCGGCCCCCTACTGAAAAAGTTTGCTGACCCCTGGTTTACATCTTGCCTACGTCAAAGGAATCTAAGCAGCCCAATGTGCACAGAATTACAGTCTATGTTCTATTTTTTCTTCCATGGTTGAATACTATGTGTTTGTTGTCTTTGTTTTGTTTGTTTTCTGCATCAGGTAATAATGGGAAAGGACCAGTTTTCACGTTCTGCTTTCTTCTGCTTTTCTCAGCATTTGACTCCTTGAAAATTACCAGTACAGAGGTACCTTGGGTTACAAGTGCTTCGGGTTACAAACTCCGCTAACCCGGAAGTAGTACCTCGGGTTGAGAACTTTGCCCCAGGATGAGAATGGAAATTGCATGGCGGTGGTGTAGCGGCAGCGGGAGGCCCCATTAGCAAAAGCACGCCTCAGGTTAAGAACAGTTTTGGGTTAAGAATGGACCTCTAGAAAGAATTAAGTTCGTAACCCGGGGTACTACTGTAAATATTTTTTTTAGTTTTACTTTATATTTATTTGGATTTGGTCTGGGGTTTATTGAAAGTAAAATAACAGAAACTGAGTTTGGCACTTCTGGACCCAAGCAGAAAATGAATAAGGTATCAAACCAAGCTACATTAGCCTTTGTATGAAAATAAGCTTTTGATGGAAAGGAACTGGAATGGGACTCCATCCACTTTAAAGTCCTCAAATGCATATCCTTCAATGACAAATGGTAACCTTACTTTAGAGTCCAAGTATGCCATCCTGCTCTGAAGTAATAGTGCACATAAACCAGCACAGGGGACCCAGTGTTGATGCAGGAGAACAATCTGAGACCCAATGTAGATACAGCTACCCAAAGCACTCATGCAAAGCCCCATTAAATATTCAATAAAAATGGCTTTTAGAGGGTGACGCAGAATGGAGAGGACTGTGGAGAAGAAGAGCCTTGCATGACATTCAGAGTTGTCAGTGCCATTCCTAGGATGGTGGAGGCATGGGTTTACAAAACCTTTTGTAATAAAGCAGGGGTGGGGAATCTGGGGCCCTATATGTTGCTGGACTTCAACTCCCATCATCCATGACTATTGCCCAAGGTGGCTGGAGTTAATGGGAAAGAAAGTCCCAAAAACATGTGGAGAGTCACATATCCCTCACCCCTTTAAAAAAGCAGGGTTAAGAGGGAAGCCTCAAGATTCTGCTGCTCTGTTAAAAAACAGACTTGCACTTAAGTTACGGTACAGTAGTACACATGTTATAGCTCATTCCATAACAGTAGATAATTGAGAATGCCTTCATCATTGGGGGGGGGGGTGGAATTTATCCAGACGTCTCACAGGGAACATAATTGCAGATTTTCAGAACTTTATATTAACTGCAGTACCTGGAATTTTGAAAATATTTGACTTTTATTTCTACATCTCCTTCATTGGAGGTTTTTAAGCAGAGGTTGGCTGGCCATCTGTCATGGATGCTTTAGCTGGGATTCCTGTATTGCAGGGGTTGGACTAGATGACCCTTGGGGTCCCTTCCAACTCTACAATTCTATCATTATCTGTCTCTGATCACCTAAGTGATTATATGGCTGATAGAGCCTACAGTATTTTTTTTTGGGGGGGGATGATAGATGCCCCTAATTTGATGCCTAAATCTAAATGGAATTCTCTTGAATGTCTGTTTACTTGAGTGCAAATATACAAGCATATTGCCATTGTTAGTCCACTTTCCTGCTTTGAAACATGCAATTTTCTTCCAAGGCCACATTCATCTGCACACACTCTTGGGTGCAGGGGAGAAGAGAAGCAGGACTGTGCTGTATAGGAAATAAGCCACACTATAAAAATGAGTGGAGTTGACATCTATTTAAAAAATGCCCCTTGAGACCCATGATTTCACAGTCTTTAGAAAAACTGTTAAATTAATGAGAGCCATAAAAACAAAACTCTAAGCCTTAATACTGTTTAGAATACAAAACAAAAGGTCTTAGGTGGTAAGAAAAGCAGAGGTACATTTCACGTAACATGAAACTGGCAAAGCAATAATCCATCTCTCGTTGGAATACGAATTCCACTAATTTCCTCTGTGTGGTTCAAAGCTGTCAAATGGAGCCTAATCTTTTATTAGTTTCCCAAACAGTCACCACCCCACAGAGGAGCTAAATAAGCCTTAAGCATAGCAGCTTTGAAACTGGAACTTGCATAGCTATTCAAAAATAAAATAAATGACCCACTGCCAGGCTAAAAATTTTACAGTCATGTTTATTGCAGCTCAGTGTTAGAGGCAAGACCTGTGATTATATTTTTGACAACAGTTGTCACATTTAACCAAGACAGAGGAAAATCCCCCAAAGCACAGCCAAATAAATCACCATACCTGCTATTGGGTGAATTCCTGTAACTATGCCTGAACCTGCTCAGCTGAAAATCAGTGCAGTCTCTGCTGCTTAAATATGCATCTTTCAACAAAACAATATAGCAAAGGGGAATTTGCTGATAGCTTAATACTACTGGTTTCAATGTGATATACATCCACAAACTCCTACTTCTGACACAATCTGGGCATATTTATATTAAAGCAAGGAAACTACTACAAGCAAGAAGGGTTCCTTCTGATACAAATCAGAACAAAAAGAGACACAAACAGGCACGTGCGTGCACACAAACACAAAACAGAAGTGGATGAAGAGGGGTGGGAAACGAAATAAAGAATTTGAGGCTCTTGTCACTAAGAAAATTAAGAACAAGGATTTTAAAAAAATCTTTAAGTTCCCCAGAAGTAGAAAATCCAGCTGGGAGGAAGTCAGATGACAAGTGAACTAAAGATGTGCTAAATAAGTACGAAGAGATTGCAGACTAGTTGAATAAATTCTATGTGTATAACTACACTGAAGCTGTAGGACAAAAACCCAGGAAGTCTGAGAAACAGTGTGGTGTGACAGTTGGACTGGGACCTGGAAGAGGGGGAGAACCTTGTACACCACCACGAGCTCATTGGAAAAAGGGTCTGGATTTGGCAACCCCACATTTTAAGTGGTCTAAACCTATTAAGAAAACTAAAAAAAAACCAACACCCGAGATCCAACTTATGGCACCCATATGAGAAATCCAGGCATCCCACTGTGGGCTTCTTAGCTCTGCCCTGACTCCAACCAACTTGTTGCTTGCTTTTAGAGCTCCATAGCAGCAGGGCTTGTCTTCTTCTCCATCAGTGGTGAACCACAGCTACAGTACAGGCTGCTATTGTTGTGGAGGAAAATGAGAGGAAGTAGGAGAATGGATCTGTTAAAGCAACAGGCATTACATCTGAAGTAGCACCTAGTAAACCAAGCTGGTATGGATACCTACTCATCACACCTCAATAATGTGTTGCCTTGTCTGTCAAGCCAGTGTGTTTAGGTCTCTTTCATATTTACTACCCATGAGTCAGGTCTTAAGCCAAAAATAACTAAATTCAGTGAAAAAAATTTTTGGGAGGCACAATGGGTAATTTAAAGTAACTGTACACATACATTTTAGATTAAATTACATGTATGTGGTTAATCTGGGTTTCCTGAGCACATCTCTCTTCTCTGCCCCCTTCTGGTACTAAACACACATACCAAGCATGCATCATACATACCAAGCATGTTAGGTTTTCAGATACAATTCTACAATTGTAGGGGTAGCAAAGCTGTATAGCTGAACACAGGGGTAATAAAGACCCCAACAGTAGTTTCTGTTGGATGTCTGTTGCTTCATTAACATAATAACAACACTGTTTTCCATGCTGAGAAGCAATTATAACAGGAATCTTTCACATTGCCTCATAGTAGTAAAAGTGCCCTTACAATGCAGACTGTGGCATGTGTGTTAAAACATACCACCATACACGCAATGCTTTGGCCTGCTTTACACCTGCAACGTTTGTTTCAAAAGAAAAACAATAGGTGTTGAAACAGGAGGAACAGCCTCTCTTTTACCCCATTCCCTTCTCCTGAGTATAACTTGAATAGACATGGCCAATAATTTGCTGCAGTGGCCACAGTGTGATAATTTGGCTTCCAACACAGTATCCAATCGTTACCTCAAGCAAATTCCTGTGAATCTGAGCATTTTTTATAAGCAGGTTTATGCTCATAGATTTGCTTTAAATTCCCTCTTTTTAAATGAAGTGATCTTTCAATAGGGCATTGTTAATGAAAGCACGACATGTAAAAGGAGAGCTATTTTGGATCTTCATTATATATCTTTTTAAAGAGCCCATCAGGATGCTTTTGAAGGTTCATGCTCAAGAGTTTCCAGCAGTAGAAACTTCTCTAAAGCTTTATTGCAAATTACTTGGGCTTCAGGTTTGGGACCAACGTAGGTTTGCTACACAAAATGACTGTTATCATTTAGTGCTACAGAAAGTGGTTTATGATTGCCCATTTCTGCCTGTCATTAGCTAGAATACATTCTTCCCTCTGCACCCATTTAACCCAATCCCTCTCATCTTCCTCACCACTGCTCAAGGTAGATTCATCAGAGTAACTTGGAAAGTATAATCATATGTTGTTACTGTTTCCAGTAATGGAAAATTGGATTTTGATATGGCTACTTGCCAATAGACCTACTTTTCTTTAAAGCCTGTAATACCATAAACCCAAAACCCTTGGAAAGAGAAGAAAAAGATGTTTCCTGGGAAGCAAATATTTCTCTCCTCTTCAAGATTCCAAAGTGTTCCTTAGAGTGAACACTGACACACAAGCTGATAAACAACGCTGAAAAAAGGTCAGTTTGAACACAGATTCTGCCTGAATTTTAGAAACCCTGCTACTAAGACTTCTCTCAATTTATCAAAATGCCACCCACAGTATTCTGCGTGTCACACCGGAGCTGACTTGATCTAGTAGGTTTTGTTTGTTAGGTACGCTCACCATTTAACACACGAGATGAGAGGAAACACAGGTTATTTTCCCTTTGCAAGTTTTAGATCAAATGCTCCATAAAGTTAGGGGTGCCTGACTTTTAACCTGCTCCTGTGTCCTTAACAGCAAATGCAGAAGCAGTAGTTGAACTGGTAAAGCTTTTTCTCTCCTGTTTGATATCTGCATGTCAACCTGTTGTGAAAGGCACAAGAAGGAGTAAAAAGGGGACAGTTTTGCATATAGTTCTTAAGAGCCTTTCTGGCTGGACCTACTGGAAGATTTACAAGGAAAAAAATTAAGTTTTCCATTGGCTTGTTACATTTGACCATGAGGCTCCCCTGCCCCAGTATGAATTACAATTACTAGGATCCAAGAATTCGCATATGTCAGATTAATTTAAAGAGTGAAATAATCTATTGTACCTCCATTTTTGTTCTGCTGGTTTTTTATGTGCTTAAACTGTTTTCCAATAATTTGATATAAATAACAAATTACGCTATGCAGGACAGTTTAAATGTTTAAAATTCCTGGGAGCCAGCATCATTCTTTACCTAACAGGTAGAAATACCTGCCTGAAAAGGGTACAGGAACTGACTCTGCACTTCATTACCTAATCTACTGTAAATCTCATATACCATGATCAAACCAATCCAGATCTGTGGGAAAGGTTACAAACATAAAAGGTTCTCTTCTAAAACAACATTATTACTAGATCAGAACTAGAATTACAAATTGAATCCCAAGCACAAGCACTTAGATCACTGAATTAGAGCGACAGATGTATTTCATCTTCCTTAGTTATGGAGGTTCTAGGCAGTCATAATCATCTCAGTTATGGATATCTGCAGAGAAATGCATGAAGTCTTAATAATGAAATACTTATTCTCATAATAAACAAAAGCGGAGTGCTTAAAATAGGGCTGGCTCAGCCTTTTCAGCCCAAGGAACAAAGACACACAGAGGAAGAGATATACAGTGGTACCTCGGGTTACACACACTTCAAGTTACATACGCTTCAGGTTACAGACTCCACTAACCCAGAAATAGTACCTCGAGTTAAGAACTTTGCTTCAGGATGAGAACAGAAATTGTGCAGCGGTGGCACGGCGGCAGCAGGAGGCCCCATTAGCTAAAGCGGTGCTTCAGGTTAAGAACAGTTTCAGGTTAAGAACAGACCTCTGGAATGAATTAAGTACATAACCAGAGGTACCACTGTATACACAATACTCTCCCCATTCCTTTGCTGATGTGTGGAGGGAATTTTCTCCCCATCATGGTGCTGGGTTGGGCACTGGAGGGCAGAGAGAAACCTTTCCACCAAGCCCAACGCTATGATGGAAGGAAGATTGCTTTTTACAGATCCATCTCAAAAAGGGCTATTATATTACTACTGTGCTGCTGGGCTGGACAGAGATGAAACGCCCAGGGTTTCAGTGGAGAAGAAAATCCCATCTACTTAGCCCAACTCTCATTCTTCTGCTGGCCTTACGATTGGTAAAATAGGCAACAGCAATGGTGCTGAACAAGTAGTTGGTGCTCTGGTAACAGAAAGAAACCCTCTGATTTGCTCCACTCTTTTAAAAGTACATGGAATATAGCTTTGCTCCACATTTTAAGTAACTCATAGGAGCCACAAACTCTTGCATAATCCATTGAGCTTTGAGCTGTTGAATATGTACTTCAGTTCTACTCTAGCTTTAATTGCATACAAATCTTTTAAATGTCTCTGTATGAAGCATAAACCAAAGATTGTAATAACAAGAAAAAGAAGCTGTTCTATTAATATTAGCTGCCTTTAAATTAATTACATCTGTAATTTTCGGTAATGAGGATAACTGCAAAGGCAAAGAACATTTTTAGGACACTGCGGCTCAGTTGAATTGAATCCATAACGAGAAGTTAATAGAAGTTTGTTTGCATTAAGCAAAGGGATTCTGCTTAGCTGAATAAAGAACTACTGGGTCACTGCCACCAGAGCTATATGTGTTATGTTATGGATGTTTGTATGTGACACCAATAAAAGGTTTGATGATGATGAAGCAAAGGGAATATCGCAATTGTAAAAGATGCCTCTCCAATTTGGTCCAGGAGGAAATATTGCTGGTTCTTCTTGAAGTTATATTAATTCCTGCATTGCACAGGGTTGGACCAGATGGCTGTTGGGATACCTTCCAACTCTACAATTCTATTATTCTATCCCCCCACCTGAGGTGTATGAATGCACTTTAGAAGATACCACAGAAGAGTGAACAAATCTGGACTAGGGCTGTTAACTCTAGATAGAGTTGTGATGGTTCAATATTCTGGTGGCAGTGGTTGCAGGAAATACGTCCTTCCAGCTTCATCTTACATGATAACTGTCCCTTTCTCTTTCCCTTTGATAAACCAGACCTGGTCTCAGTCACTCACCTTCAGATCAGACCACTTTAATGTTCACTATGTGGGGCTGCACTTGAAGACAATCTGGAAGTTTCAGATTTCAGCAACCAGAAGCTTGGACAGGAGCCAGTCAATCAGTTCATATTACACAGATCTTGTACCAGCTTAACTGATCTTGTTTCCAGGCTTAATGCAAGGAGCTGGTTTTGACCTCTGAAACCCCAAATGGCCTGGGGCCAGTATTTCTCAAGAATCCCTACAGTCTCCCCGACATTTCTGAGACATTTAGTTCAGCAGCCAAGAACTGGCACCCTCTCTCATGAGAGGTTTGTACCACACTTTTAAATGGGGAGTGAAGAATGCATAATTTTAGCAGTCTTTTTGCAGATTATCATTCTATTCTGCTATACTGGGGCAGATGGGGCTCGTCAACCTGGGAAGGTAACTTACCTAGGAGAATGAAAACTCTGATCCTAAGCCTCCGCTGCCTTGTGGGGTATATTTAAGAGAAGGAAAGGCTTAAAAATAAACCCTACACAAACTTGGAGTGCAGTCTCTAAGATAGGGCCTCGTACACCTCCTAGCGGCAACTCCTGCAGCCAAGCCCAGGACCTCCATACACACTACTGAGGCCTGAAGAGGCTGCTAATGCCCACTCCGTTCTCTCTCAAGACGGGCAGATGCCAACAACAAACTGCTACTGCCTTTTTACTTTTTTAGGCTGCAGTCTTATTCACTCTGACCTGGAAACTCAATGGGAATTAATTTTGAACTGACTTATACAGGACAGCATGTTTTAGAGATTGCCATGGGATTTACTGACATTTGTGTTGTTATTTTGCTTTCCCCCTTTGTCTCAAAGGGGCTGCATTTTGATCTCTTTGCTGATTCCAACTGGAAGACACAATTATAGCAAATGGGAACTCACTGAATTATCATTATTGCATCTATTAGTCTACTTCAAATGTATCCAACTGACTTAACAAGATAAAGCAGATAAAATCTTTCCTTAGGTACTTTTACATTCATTTACACCTCTCTACATTTTTATCATCTACTTCTAGTTTAACACTTCAGTATTGGGGAATCTGCCATTTGAACAAACTCTCTGAGTGCTTTCAATATTTAAAACAGCACCATTTGGCTATTTTCTGTTATCCAGAAGCTGATTTTCCAAGCACAGTAGCTATTATCAAGTCCAGATCTCAAGATTCTGAGCCAACATTGAATTATTGCCTTGGTAGACAAAAACTAATTTTGATGTATAGATGTGTGTGCATATTGCAGTTGTTGTTTTATATAAAGACCTCTGAATTCTCATGTTCTTTACTACAAAGTTTTTGCTATCATTTACAGTCTTATGGGTGGTCTACTATTTCCACTAATGTTAATGCTAGAAGACCAAAGCAGGGTTAAATTAGGCAAGCACCATTAACTCCGACAGCTGCATGTGTACGCACGAGTAAGTTCTCTCTCATCTACCTGTAACTCAACTGTATATGTATCTCTTTTGTCTTCTGGTAATCATACAAAGGCCAAGAGAAAGAAAGAAAAAAACCCAAAAAGCAGAGAATCTCCCCCCTGCTTCTATAGGTGAATTAATTCCAGACCATGGATTGCTTAATGTTTAACCAATAACAAAGTAAACTATTTCCATCTGAAATGCCAGATATTCATGTGGAACAGTCTTCCCCCTGAAATTTTGTTATATTATTAAAACTACTCCTTCACCTCGAAAACAGACAGGGTTTCTGGCAAGCAACGTAAACCAACAAAATGGAATCTATATGTGTAATCTAGCTCACAAAACAGTACAAAACTGAAGAACACATGTGGAGAGGTGGTAGAATAAGGATTTTTTTTACAACTTTATCCTATGTACGCTTACTTAGAAGCAAACTCCAATAATGTCATTACAACTGTGTAAGTGAACTTCATGGTTTTATTAGCCAACCTACTTTAATGCATGTTATTAAATCAATCAGGAACAATTCATGTTTATCAGATGGCTGAATTCAGCACATATTTTTTAGATGGGAATTGCCAGCAGAGGTCACCATTGCTTTAAATGGCCATGATAAACAGTGACATTTTCAAAAACTGTAATGGATGGTCTGGGAGAGCTCCATCAGCCTGGCCTGGACTGACATTATGTGACAGAACTGAATTTTGTACTACTGTATTTCCATGCATGTTACACTTTATGGTGTTTAAGCAAAAATGAAACAGTTTCATTTTCAACAGTTGAACACAACCACAGTACAAGCAGAATTAAATTGTTTAGTGCAAATAATAAATACACCTCTTCTTTAAACTGATGCTTAGAAAACAAACTACAGCAATCTGTACATGAGTCTTGAAACAGACTCCCCCCCCCTTTGAAATACATGCAAGTGACACAGAATTTTAATGTGTACATAAGCAAAACAAATCTGCATCAACAAGTGGGATCTATCTCACCAACACAACTTCAGACTTCATAATATACCAGCTGAATTTATTTTTGTATGTTGTACTTTCCATTCAGAAACAAGTTAGTTTTCTTGAATTGAAACTTTGACACTTTGAAGCAAGTTGAACAGACACAATCTCACAACTCTTTAGCTTTCTGCCCATTTTTAAAATGAGAAAACAGAGAACAACTAAAAGAAGAAGAGCAAGGTTGCTTCTGAGCAAAGTTGTGCTTACCTAATACTAGGAGAAAGTAATGAGCAACAGAAACTTCATGACTTCCTCTCCTAGCATCTTGTGAAACAGATTTTGTCCCTTAAGGGTGAGTTCTCTGCATTTCTCAAGTTGGTGAATTATCGTTATCCCAATTCCACATACTCCTTTGAAAGTGACTGTATCACTGAACAATGTCTCCAGATGTTTCAAAGATTGTTAAGCAATGATTCAGATACTTGATGTTAAGGTCCTGATCATCTTTGGCTCAATATATGACTCATCCAACCCATTTGGCCGTTAGTCCTTATTATCTTTTTTTGTACTGTAGGCGAATGCCTGACTCCCCACCCCCACCCCCACCCCCAATAATACAATTTCATGGACCATAATGACGTTCCTCATTTTATAGCAGTACAGTGCCATGGAATTATTTAATGATTGAATGTCGATCAAACAATGAGAGCATCACTGAAACCAGGTAAGATAAAGTAAAGCTAACATGAGGTGTTTTAGACAGAATCTCTTCCTACAACTTAACAACAAAGTTCTGATGCATATTTTCAGTTAAGCTAAGGTACAAGGCTACATTATGCTGTACAAGAGAAAACCCACACCTAGCTTATACAAAGGATTTACAGTAATACACTTTGATGCTCACAAATTTGCAAGCTTGTGACAATTTGGAAAAAACAGCCGGACAAGCACACTATTCATATATCCATTTTTTTCCTGCAGGTTTCCCACCGGACAAGGCTATGCTCAAAAGTTAAGGGGTGGAAGAAACAGATCCACAAACTGTCCCAAGGAGCTACAAAAACAAAACAACCCCCTCCCGCTCATCTGCTCGCCTCTTCCCCTTCTGCCTGGCATTCGCTTTCAGGGGTAGGGGAAAAAGCTTAATCACAAACCATAAATCAATGAGCACCGTCAGTTTCCATCCTGTCCCAGCAGGGAGTTTGTAGCTGGAGGGGAACTCAACCCTAGACGTGTCTGGGGGCTTTAAAAAGTGTAAAAACACCGCGAGAGAACCACAGCCTTGGCCCTGATTTACAGCAGAATGCCATAGGCATTTTTTCCCCCTGTGCGACCATACGCGGAACTAGGCGAAAACGGGCTATTCCCGCCGTTTATGGATTTATTTATTTGCTGAGGGACCACTGCGCCCTCTAAGCCACGACTTTCGGACGGGGCTGCTGCTCCCCAGAGAAAGACGCGCCACTAATCTTCGCTCATCCCAGAGGCTGCTGGGCTTGCTTGGTCCAACCCCACGAGGGGACCTTCCTCCCAAGGTGCCATTTCCAGTGACAGCCCCGGGAACGCAGCTTGCGGGCTTGGGAGTTGGCTGGCGTCCCCTGCGGCCGGCGGCTCCACGCCAGGGCAGCCCAGCAGCAACTTCTCCTCACGCGCCTGCTGCGTCCATTGGCCCAAGGCGGGCTGGCGACTCACCTCAGCGCTGCGACCGCGGGCAGGTGGAGAGAGGCCCCCCTAGGAGCTGCTGCTGCTGCCGCTGCTGCTGCTGCTGCCGCCGCTATAGGCGCCGTCGCGCAGGCTCACGCACGGGATCCTCGAGCGCCTCGCTCCCTGGCCACTTTCCCAACGCACGCGAGCCATTCACTTCGCGCGCGCGCCGCAGCCTCATCCACGGCGCTCTCGCTCAACTCCGACCGAGCCGCCGCTGCTGTTGCGGCAACTGACTCACGAGAGGCAGACTCGCCTGGGTCCTAGCGCCATAAATAAAAAAAAAAAAGGCGCGGGAGCTGCACAGACGCGCCGCGCTTAGCCCAGAGACGCCGGGCGGGAAAGTCCCCTGAGGGGGCGCGGAGCGACTCCCGGGAAAGACGTCGCTCGCCCAGGCCGCCCGCGAGCTTTTTCCCGCCCTCGCGCTCGTCCGCCTTTGCTGGGCTCTCGAGAGGGACTCGCCGGCACGTGCGCGGCTCCTGTCTCCTGCGGGAGATGAATGGAAATGCAGGCGAGCGCCTCGGGAGGGCGGGCGGAGCGCCCCGCGAGGAACCTCCCACAGCTGCGCCGGGCCACTCCGCGCCAAGGAAGGCGAACGTTCCAAGCCCCCTTGAGTCATCTGTTTGGGGGCGATTATCCAGTTTCGCGCCGGAATTATCTGGAATAATTAAATTTGGCAGCTTTTTTTTTTTTTAAGCTCTTCCTGGAGGTCCACTATAAAATACCTGCTCCGTAAACAAGAAATCATCCCAGTTCCTGTCGAATTGAGCTTTGAAAGAGCAGTAAAGTAGATTCATAAAAAGCAAGGTTTGCAGAGTCAACCCGATTCACAGGTAGATGAAAAGAAAACAAACCCCGCTGCAGATTAACTGAGTGAAAACTCCGCATTCTTGGTTCAAGAATGATGAATCCTCTCCCAATCAAAGAAGACCACCAAACTGCAAACAGAAAGGTGTCAACTTTTGGAATGAAGGAATTCCATTTTCAGCCACCAACATCAGCCAATAGCCCATAAGAATATAAGAACAGGATCAGCCCAGTGGCCCATCTAATCGGGCATCCTGTCCTCACAGTGGCCAACCAAATCCCAAGAGGGAGCCTGCAAGCCGGAGCAGACTCTCTCCCGTTGTGATTTCCAGCAACTGGTGTTCTGAAGCAGGCTGCCCCCAACAGTGGAGACAGAGCATAGCCATCAAGGCAAATAGCCTTCTCCTCCAAGAACTTGCCTGTTCTTCTCTTAAAGCCATCCAAGTTGCTGGCTATCCCTGCCTCCTGGGTGGGTGAGATCCATAGTCTGGCAACACACTGTGTGAAGAATTGCTTTCTTTTGTGTGCCCCGAATCTTCCAACATTCAGCTTCTACAAGTTCTAGTGTTAGGAGAGAGCGAGAGAAAAACTTGCCTCTATCTGCTTTCTCCTACCATACATCATTTTCTACATCCCTTTCATGTCACCGCTCCCATTTTCTCTGTATTAAAAGGCCAACCAAGGTTTTAACCTCTCCTCACAGGGGAGCTCCTCAATCCCCTGGATCATTTTGGTTGCCTTTTTTCTCTCTGAATGTACAACATCCTTTTTTAAGGTGAAGCAACCATAACTGAACAGAATAATAAGTTTGCTAAAATAAAATTGGGAATCTTATATTAAAAAGTTACAGATAGGTAGCCGTGTTGGTCTGCCATAGTCAAAACAAAATAAAAAATTCCTTCCAGTAGCACCTTAAAGACCAACTAAGTTAGTTCTTGGTATGAGCTTTCGTGTGCATGCACACTTCTTCAGATACACTGAAACAGAAGTCACCAGACCCTTCTATATAGTGAGAAGGTGGGGAGGGGTATTACTCAGAAGGGTGGTGGGATTGGGTGATTGGCAGATAGCTGTGATGAGCCTGTTGACGACTCTTAACGACTGCAATAGGTCTTACAGGAAAAAGCAAGGGGTGAGAAGGTGAAAAATGGTTTTGTCATGTATAATGAGATAAGAATCCAATGTCTTTGTTCAGACCAGGTCTCTCCATGGTTTTAAGTTTAAAAAGTGAATACATAGCCAATTAACTGTTCACAAATTGCTAATTGCACTTTAATTTGCCATATGCAAACTGCAAATTCTGAACAGGATGCTGGGCTAAATGGACCTTTGATTTGATCTGGCAAGGTTCTTCTTCTGTATATGTACAACTTTCAAAATGTTGAGTAAGAAATTCAATCCACTGCTTTTGCACCAGAATAAGCAGAGCTCATGCCACAATAAACTAATTAGTTCCCAAGGTGTCGCCTCATACTTGGTGCTCCCAAATAACACACATGTTTGCGTAATAGCAACTTGCATAATTTATCAATAACAAAGCAATAAATCATTCCTTCAGACTCTGAATACAAATACGCAGTTTAGCCACATTATACAACTCATATTTGTTTCATCTCTTTGCTGGCAACAAAGATGGATAAGGTCTCTAAAAGCTTATAGCTGTCAAATTTTCCCTTTTCTTGTGAGGAATCCTATTTGGAATAAGGGAATTTCTCTTTAAAAAAGGGAAACGTTGACAGCTATGGATGTAAGCCTGAAACTAACAACATACCTTGTGCAGAGATGGCTGTCTGCTTCACACTTCCATAGAACACAATGGCTATTCCAGCATAGCTGCAGTATTTGCCACTTCCATATGGCCAGGGATGCATGTGGCTGTGGTGATGTCTTCATTTGGCTTCTCGAATGATTTCATTGTAAGCACCATTCCAGCGCATTTGGCTCCCAGTATGACAAAACACTGCTGCTAGTCTGAAACACATGGGAAGTCAAATTCAGGTGGTATGAGAGTTGCATGGAACCTGAAATGCATGGCTGTACCAATCGTGCTGCAGACTGTGTAATAGAAACATTGAACTGGCTCTTCTTTCTCAAGACACAGCTCCAAAATACTCAATTTTACAATATCCTTCAATGGCAACCTTACTGAAAATAAAAGAATAATTCCAAAGTGCTGTGGGAATTGTCTATAATTTTAAAAAATAAGAAAGATAAATGATAACAGGCAACACTTAAACTAACCATGAGAAAGTCCTGTTCAGAAACACAACATACTTGGGCCCTCTTACTTCAGAATAGACTGGCCTCAGCTTCTGATGCCAAGTTCAAATGTGTAAAATGATGCAACATACATTCCATCCAGCAGAGGGAAGTGTGGTGAGATGAGTACCATATCTTTTAACTCTAGGAAGACTGAAGATTGATGGGGGGAAAGTTTGGTGTGCTGAAAATGTATCAGAATCCTTGGAAATTAGGGGTGTAGTATCCAAAATCTAGCAATCCTCTACAGTTATGATTTGGGTAAGCAGGTAGGCAGCATTTGTGGGGCAGTGAGTTTTATTTTAAACTCCTGCACCTGGAATGCTTGTGTACTATATATGTCATGACTAGAAAGCGCCACCCAGTTCTGCTTTTTATATTCTAATTTTAAACACACATGTAAACCGATTAAATGGTCAACATTCCAGACTTGGCTTACATTTTGACTGTATTTTTTCTTTTTCTTTTTACTGTCTATTCACTGGTACGGTGCAAATTTCAGCACATGCACTTCAGTTTCTTTGGAAAAGAGCAAAGCACCTGCCTAACTGCAGTGCTGAAATCAATGGGACTCAAATGTTATATAGAAAGAAATTATTTTGGAAATATGCTTTATGACACACTGGGATCCATTCTAGACCATGTTATGCTGAACACTCTGTGAAGCAGTAATTCTGATCGCTTTGTGCTCCTGATTATTGTGGTTTATGTTTTAATTGCCTTATTGTTCTTACTGTGAGACAAACAGTGCACGCAATCCACCTGCCTTTTCAAATAATAATAATAATAATAATAATAATAATAATAATAATAATAATATATTTATACCCCGCCCATCTGGCTGGGTTTCCCCAGCCACTCTGGGTGGCTTCCAACAAAACACTAAAATACAATAACCTATTAAACATTAAAAGCTTCCCTAAACAGGGCTGCCTTTAGATGTCTTCTAAAAGTTTGGTAGTTATTTTTCTCTTTGACATCTGGTGGGAGGGCATCCCACAGGGCGAAGAACCACTTGGGAGATGTTTTATATCTTTCACCTCCCATTTCTCCTTCTTGCTCCCAGACCAGGAGGTGCCTGGAGTTGTGGAGGGGGGAGTAGTACTCTTAGCCCCAACAGAGCAAGACAGGGACCCAATCTGCACTTTCCTTTCATCTTTTCTTAGTGTGGACTTAGTGCAGTTGAATTGGGTAGGCAATGTGAATAGGCCAGGTCCTGTGGCTAGGCAAAAAACTTAACCAACTCAACAGAGTTCAAATTAAAACAACAAATCAATTATCCAGCATTCATAACTACATCTTGACATTTATTACCATTCACTAGAGTTAATAGGAACTCCACCATGCAGGACCGCTAAGGGGACTTGCAGAGAAATGTAAGAAGGAAGTTTGTTCTAAAAGCCTGATCACTGATTCTTCAAGCACACCCAGCAAGTTCTTCACTTTACATTGATTTCCTCTAATATTATGTTGATTTCCTCTTTGCCTAATTTTGATTTAAGATGGTCTAAAATTCTGATTGGGAAAGTAATTATTTGATGCTTGTGTTTGCTCTTGTTAACTTGACAAATCATCCAAGCCTATATTATGCTCATTCCGAGATGCTTTTTATTCAGCTGCATAAATAGAACTGAATATTAAATGTAAATAACTACATTTTTATTTATTTTATGTGTTGTAGCCCCCCTGTTTTTACTATTTTTGATTACTACTGTTACAGTGCCCAACTACTGTTGCCATTCTGCTGTGAGTTCACACAATATATCCAATGTTCAACCTACAAGCATGCCTTTTATACTGGGCACTAACTTCTGAGAAGTCTTTACCTCAGGGTCTCTCTGGGGACTGAAAGGAGGGATATAAATATTTCAATATGTCGGTATGCCACTCTTTACTATATCAGCACTTGTCTGCCATTACACTGAAAACCAAGTTTACATTCACAAGCAAAGCCAGGCCTTCCCACACTTCTCCTGTTGTTGTTGCTGCTGCTGTGGCTGGAGGGGGGGAGGATGACTTTCTTCCCTTTGTGTCCCCCCCCCCCCACTGCTTTGACTGAGAGAAGGAAGCCCGGGGGATGAGTGAGCTGTGAGGGGAAGGGGTTGGGGGGGGATCAGTAAAGGGAGGGGGAGGGAGTTTGGCCAGTTGCAAAGGGAGGGCAGTTGGCAACAGAGTTGGGAGTTTGGCAGGGGTTGATTAGCCCTATGTTTAGTAACATTCAGCGCCCCATCATTTCCTATTTTAGTAGATACCAAATTCAAACATTCATCACATTTAAGAAAAACAAAAACAAAACTTGCAACAGTGATTTATTTCGTTATTAAATTTATATCCCACTTGAATGGGATGGCAGAAAATACACATTGATCACAGGATTGTTAAGGCTGTTGCACACATTGCAAAGCAGAAAACCCAAGTTTGCCACCGTGAGTATACTTGAGACAGAGCTCAAGTCAAAGCTGGCTCTCCAATGTCAGAGTCTGCAGATAATGAGTGTTTCCTTTCCAAACATGTGTTTGCCTCTTCTGCATTCTACATTTTAAGATGGACACTTCCCAAATGTAACAAATTAAATGACCCTACGATAGCGTACCTCAGTGATCTTCTAAGCAATTCAGCTTTAGGTATCTACTAGCTTGTAAATTAATGAGAGGAATGGAGTACTGGTATTTGCCTGTTTTGCCAGCTTTGTGCAGCTGAGCAAGGCTGTACTCAATACTGCTGCTAAGTAGAAAAATGCTAATATAATCTTCTGATTAACATCTTGTATCAATTTGTTCATGGCTGCAATGTACATAACATACTCCCCAATACTGAAATACTACTGAGACTTAACTTTAATCGACCCTGATAATTTACAGCATTGCATCTGCTCGAATAAAAGGGCTGTGTTACATTGACAGTGCAAACCTGTGCACATCTACTTAGGAGTAAGCAATGCTTTTTCTCTGACATTTGTCACTAGTACAAAGTACTGTCACATATTTTTTGTTGCCCATTGCAGCCATTCTGTGCTGGTACACACACACAAAAAAAACCAAACAAACATGGGAGTAAATACTGGGAGTTCAATGAGAGGTTTTCCAAGGTAAGTGTATATAGAATTGCAGCCTTAATTTGTTTATTATGCATTGAATTTGTTTCCATTTGTTCTGTTCCATGGTTAAGACAGATAACTGAACAGCTGAGTGAAAAACAGGCTCTAAAATAGTCTATATAAATTTGCTCCAGTGAGCATGCGTTTGGTGAAACACACCAAGAGGAATGTAAATTTAAAATGTACTTAAAAGAAGTGACAAATGGTGAAAAGTTGCAAACATTCATTTTTTTAAAATTAATCAGTATGTGATATAGAAGTGATAAAACAGTAAATTATATTTAAAATATTGCATTGATAAATGAAACAATTGCAACCAGACTACTATAGGAAAATGTATTATTTGTTGTTGTTTAGTCGTTTAGTCGTGTCCGACTCTTCGTGACCCCATGGACCAGAGAACGCCAGGCACTCCTGTCCTCCACTGCCTCCCGCAGCTTGGTCAGACTCATGCTGGTAACCTCGAAAACACTATCCAACCATCTCGTCCTCTGTCGCCCCCTTCTCCTTGTGCCCTATAAGAAAAGTCACTTCACATTTTAAAAGAAGAGGTAGACAGGGGCTTTCTGGAATGACGAGTCAAAGGCTCATATGTACCAGACTTGCTATGGTGAGGTTTCCAGTGGAAGACTCCTGAGTGAAAATAATTCATGAAGATTGGGACAAAAAGAATAGAATGGAAAAGGAAAAGCTCTCCTCCACAAAAACAAAACAAAACAAAACAGTTTTAGTTCCTTGTGTTTCCCTAATATAAAACCATTTCATTTATTATCTTTCCCCACACTATGATTGATTCTTTTTGGTAACACCTCTGAATAAATTTAAAAAGGTAAAGGTAAAGGTACCCCTGCCCGTACGGGCCAGTCTTGACAGACTCTAGGGTTGTGCGCCCATCTCACTTAAGAGGCCGGGGGCCAGCGCTGTCCAGAGACACTTCCGGGTCACATGGCCAGCGTGACGAAGCTGCTCTGGTGAACCGGCACCAGCGCAGCACACGGAAACGCCGTTTACCTTCCCGCTATTAAGCGGTCCCTGCTAGGTGGGCAAGAGCTGGGACCGAAAGACGGTAGCTCACCCCGCCAAGGGGATTCGAACCGCCAACCTTTCGATCAGCAAGTCCTAGGCACTGAGGTTTTACCCACAGCGCCACCCATGTTACTCCCTATTAAAATTAAGCTTTCTTTAATTTATGGCTTGCACCAAGATTCTGTGCCTTCGTTGTTCTCCTTTTCATTGCAACTCAGTTTTCCTTATCAAATGTAAGCCATAAATTCCTAAACCTGGAAGAACTTTGAAATCACCTGGTTTCTAGCTGAGATCATACATCACTTTCGCAAATAATTATCTCATCCACGAATCCCTTTGGTGAACTGTCAACCATCCAAGCACTCATCTTCAAAGGACTCATCACTGTGTTTATCTCAAAATTTGTATGGTGGGGAAAAATGATCTGTGTATTCAGGGATGATTAGCTGCTATCTTTTCTGCTCCTCCAGCCTTGGCGTATAATCATCATGACTTCCAAAAGCAAACTATGGTTCATACAATCTGTGGATCTGCTCCTTCTGTGCAACCCTCCACACCAAGAACCCAGAAAATAAGTCCAAAGAGGACCTAGTTAACAGTGAGTATTAACTTTCACATTGCAGATAAATGGGTCATAGAGTCCACCTAATTAGATTGCTATATAATGCAGTCTCCTGTTTCTGCCATATGAATCTACACTGTAATCAGTATGTGCATGTTGATCTGGGGCACAATCAGAAAATCGATTCCCCACTTGATTTCCTCTATAATAGATTGTAATCCAGACATAGCCATGGTGGGAATACCCAAAGGTCATTGTAGGAATACCCAGTATGGATGAACCAGACACCTCGATTTGGACTGTAATGAAGTGTAGAGTACAGATGTACCAGTTGTTACTGCCCATAGGATAATATATCTCCCATAAAGGACTTCAATTGAATCAATGTTATAACGGGTGTCATTTGTATTTATGGGGATCATAAAGAAAAGCGACAGATATTAATAGTATTCAAGATGAATTGTGTCAGGGGTGGGCTTGGCTGCTCTTAATTGGAATGTCTCGAAATAATTAGCAGGCAAAGTATCCACTGACCCGGAGGTAAGGTAATTGTACTTCCGAAACATACAAAAGGCCTGGAGCCCTATAGGTCCTTGTCAGCAACAATAGTTTATCACTCAGCTGCTGGCTATTAGCAAGTTGTTGCCAGCTCAGAGTAGAGTACATAATCTATTTAAAACATGAGCCCTGCTGTGAAACTGGAAACAAAGCAGCGTGATGCTGGCAAGGAGAGACAGATGACCCCGTGATTTCACTGTTTGATTATATTTCAAAGTGGCTGTTACATCCCAGGGGCAGTCAAGGTGTTTAAATACAGGGCATGTAACCATATGAAGATAGGATCATCTGAGCTAAAAATTGAGCATTTTAAAACTTCCTGTCCATGATTTAGACCACTATTCATCACCTATCCCATAACCTATTTTCTCACTTCAGGCATTGGTGTAGGTTGTAGGGGTCCCGGGCCCTGAATGATGATTATTTGAAAGCAAAATAGCTACAGTGACCAATTTAACAAGGCAGAATTGGTGATAAGACATTGGCCAGCTAATTAACACAAATACTTTTTTGAAATGTTAATAATGTTCCTTATTTTGAGGCTGGCCACCTTAAGGACAGTTCTCTACCTGATTTTAAGGTGGCCATACCTGATCAAAGGGATATCAAAGGGCAACTCCAGCAGAAAACCTCTGAATTACAGTTTATCAGGCAACTCCATTCTGTTACCTGTGCCTTGAATAGAGATTACAGCTTAAAAAAACATACTTTACCAATATGAGGATGTTTGTGCAATCACCAATGTTGCCTTGTTGATTGGTCACTGTAGTTATTTTACTTTCAGGTAATAATCATTATCCTTTCTGCATTTTGTTTCCCTCTGAACTCACTTCTCTGCAGTGCTCTGTCCATTTTCCAGTTCAGGAATATACTTCATGCATCTGATGAAATGGACTATGGTTCATGAAAGCTTATATGCTATAATAAATTTGCTAGTCACAAGACTTTGTTGTTTTTGCTACAACAGACTAACACAGCTACCCTTCTGGAAATTGAACCAAGAGTTTAGTTCATCTGATTAGCATTCCATTATGCAAGCCTCTGGCAGGCTAATCATGACAGCTGTTGTTCGGCTGTTTATTCTCAGTGCACAGCAATTTCATTATCAACTTGTTATTTTAATTAAAGTAGGAAATCCACAAGAAGGAGGAGTGAGGACTATTCTTCCAAGCCAGGGAGGTGGGCTCAGCTCAGAGATTAAATTCATAGGAAAGTAGGTTCACCGTTCCTACTACAGTACATTAAAGATGCTAAATAATTTTCTTTATGACAACTCTTAGTGAGTTTGTTATCACAATGTTACAAGTGGGACCTGCAACAAAATGTTGCAACATATCATACCCCTAACAGGAAGTTCAAGGTTCAGGATTCCAGACAGCCAGTCAGCCTTGTCTTCTTCCAGATATCCCCTATCATTGGCCATGCTAGGTTGATGAGACCTGGAATTCAACAAACCTATGGAAGGCAATGGGATTACCCTCCCTGCTAGAATGATACAGGAACACGGCATTACATTTCCACTCCCTCCATCTTCTGTTTTTCTTTTCCTACTACACTCAACATGCAGTATCTAGTGAGTTTGTTCAGTCTCACTTTGGCTGCCTCTGGCATGTTCCCTCCCACAAAAAACCCCTCTAGCTTTCTTTCTAAATGTGTTTTTCGTACTTTTGCTAACACTGAGGTTTGCTCAGTCATGCTGATGCCATCCTCAGATTGCTCTGTGGCCACACTTTGGCTTCAACCCTGTCAGCCCTCATCAGTTGAGCTTGGTACAAGAGGGAGCGACTGAATGTGCCTGATTCCCACAGGTCAACAATAGGTGTGTGGATGTATGAAAAGCAACCATGGGGAGGCTGCCCCCAATATCAAACTGTTCATCTAAAGCAGTTCCAACACATTTGGGCAATTATGTGATTTCAGAGAACCTCTGTGTAAGCTTTGTGCAGGCAAATCAGAATGAAAGTTCAATAGGTCACCTGAAGGAGTTTTTGTATTATTAGTTCAAAGATGCTCTATTGGTTAACATATTGTCATTACTGTATGTTCAGTAACTTGTTCCACACTTTCATTATTATGTTACTATCTACGTCCAAAAGAGTATTGTTGAAGTCTGATATCTAGAACACTACCCATATCCCATCATTAATAATTTATAATTCCCGGCTGATTTTGCAGCTGGATTCTGGCATAGTGAGCCTAATGATTTAACACCATCAGGAAACAACAACTTAAGGAACCCAGTGCCAAACATAAATTGACTTTTATATTTAATCCAAGATCTCAAACAGTTTCTGATTACTGTATTTATAGGAATAGGTAGATATATGTTTGGCGTAAGCAACACATATTTATTTAAAACTTAGAAGTTCAGGTGAGAGGAATAGTTGTGGCCAATGAAATCGAGGATTTTCTTTAATATGACAGTGGAAGAATATGTTTCAGCTCAGACTTAATGCTGGCCAGCAGGGATTTGGAGGTTGTGAAAATTTAAGGCAATTCAACTCTAGCTTCCAATCCAATCCAACCCAATCTCATGCAACACTCTCCAATCACAGTACTTAGTAAATGGGGTGGTGGGTGGTAAAAAACCAAAACTAGCTCCTCACCTCCATTGCCTTTTACTCTTTTGTAAGTTCTCTGAACATTAGAAAGCATTTCATGAGTTGCGTGACATTTTTTCCAGCTTGTCGTTTGTTTAACCTTCAGTTTTGTTTAACCTAACCATTCTTCTCTCTCTCTCTCTCTCTCTCTCTCTCTCTCTCTCACACACACACACACACACACACACACCATCATTTCACAACCACTTCCAGTCCAAACCTCATTCTCAGTCCCATCTTCATTCCCAGTCCCATCCTAATTCATTTGTTCAGCTTGTATTTTGGAATAAGCTTTCATGGAGAGTCCATGAAAGCTTATGTCATAAAAAAAATGGGACTCTAAGTCACCACAGCATAGGACTTGTGTGTTGTTGTTTTCACTTCAGTTTTTGTAACAGACTAAGATGGCTACTCTTCTAGAAGTTGTCAGTTGTAGTGTACTCATATGAACACAGTAAGCTGCCTTACACTGAGTCAAACCATTGGTCCATCTTGTGCAGTATTGTCTGCCCTGCCTTTCCATTACTATGCATAATACTGGAGGCATCAAGAGGAGCAAATTGGCAGAAACAGGCTGTGGTAAACATTCCATGTACACTGTGCCATACCTACTAGGTGGTCGTAAGGCAGACATTTAAAGAACAATACAAATAAAAGCCTAGGTTAACTGCACGTAGCTGTAGTAATCTTTCCAAAATGTTCTCTGCATGCTCTGGACAAATACAAACCAATTTGGTTTAGTGGGGAGCAGGGTTTACTCCAGGACATGTTTTGCAGGGCTTGCAAATCATTGGGCACTGCTGCGTAATACAGATCATGCCTTTTTATGGGGACATTCATATTCCAAAGAAAACAAATTCCTTTGAAACACATTGTCTTAGTTAAAGGTTTTAACGTGCTTTGAGATTTCTAGAAGGCACAACTTTACATAATACAGCCATGTCATAGGAAGCCAGCAGTAATGAATTCTCTATGCATCTGTGCTCTGTATGGATAACTAGGCATGGCACTATATTTCTAAGGTTAATCAAGGTAGATTGAATTAAAAGATTATTTGATTCATAAAAGATGGAGCTATACATGTCTGCTGCTGCTGTGGTTTGCTTACTAGAACATACTGTGAGTTCTTTCAAGCACGGCTGCCTTGGCTGGTTTATGAAAGCACTGAGTGGACACAATTTTATAAATAATGTTCATAACCAGGGAAATAAATTCAAACGTCTGAATAATGCCTTTTCAGTGTATATCTCATTGTGTCTTCTTACAAAAATCTGGGGCTGTCTGAGACTTCCTTTGTACACTTAGTTAAGGAGAAATCACTTTGTTGTGGTATTATCCATTTATTTATTTATTTATCTATTTCAAAGCATTTTCTAAACTGCTTGATAGTGTAGAAATCTCTATGTGGTGTACGCTATGTACAGTATAAAAACAATATTCAGTAAAACAAAATTATAGCCTAAATAAAAGAAACCATATAGATGTATCTAGAAGCAAATAGAACAAATTCAGGGAGTTCATTCTAATAAATCAGAGTCTAATCTTATGGGTCAAGGAAAGCCTCAGGAAAAAGACACAAAGAGCACTACAGTAGTCCAGTTGTGAGGCTTTGCGGCTGTGTTGTGCAAAATTCAATGGGCTGAATCCAGGCTTAGATGTTTTTAGTGCAGACACACTGAAATCTATTGAACTTTAATGAGTCATGACTAACTCAGTCAAGGGGACTAACAAGTCCCATTGATTTCAATAGGATCTACTCTAAGCATGATGAGTTCTGGATTCAACCCAAGCACAATTTCATGTCAATCTGCCCTCTCCTGGATAGCTGAATACTTATATAGCTAGGGTGTTCAAAGCTCTTTGCTCTTATTTAGGCTCAGAACAGGTTCATATAGTACAAACATGTACTCTATTATGTGGGGGGGCATGAAAGAAATGAGATATATAAACATGGCACACACATAGCTGAAATCAAATGGGCCTGATGTTCTGAGGAGAGCTGCATCATGGAGCCCTTTCCACAGAGTCTTGTGTGGTATCACAATCCTAGTAAGCTTGGCCCAGCTTGTGACTGGACCATGGAAACTCCCTCAATATTTTAAGTATGGCTTGCTAATGTAAACAGCAAAACCACTGCAAACCAATAAAAAAAATTAATATTAACACCAAGGAACATTGATTTGGGTTCTCCATTAGGTTCATTCTGCTAACCTCTCATTCATTTAAATCCTTTGTTCATTTAGACCCTTTGGTTTGTTTTCTGCCTTACCAGGCTTGGTGACAAACTTGAAGCCCCCCCCCCCCCGACTAGAACTGCAAAGTTCATTTCACTACCTAGAGGTGGACAGGGAAAACTTCCTCACATTCCTCTCCTCCATGTGTGTGGCTGGCTTTGGCTAAACTCCATTGAAAATAGAGGAGTGGTTCAGAAGGTGAAGAAAAGATGGCTGTTCCAGTCAGGTTGCTATTGAATTTAGGAGCAGTGGGAAAGAAAAGGTCATGGAACATAAGCATGACCTTAGAAGGAGCAGTACCATAATTAATATTATTATTATTGCTTTATTACTCTGGGGCAGCTTAAGGAATGCGCTGTCAAGTCCACAGCAAGGATGGAGGTAGAAGCAAACACAGATCAGGATGCTGAACTTAAAAAGAATCTTGCAAGTGATTACCTGCTCTTATTGCTAAAGGAGCTTACTTGCCTTTCGGACTTTTTCTATGTTGTTCTTTCAGGCTGCAGAAATTAAGTAGCAGAGAAAAGTATCCACTGAGAACAACATTACTTCCTCTAGAGGAGAGTGAAGACTGTCAAAGGGATAGTCCATTGTTGGGAAGGCTGTCCCATCCAAGTTCTGAATGAAGATAAATAAGTCTATGAAGGGGAAGCAGGAAGCTTGAAGTTGCCCAACAACAACTAGCACCTGAACAGCAGACTGATGAGGCATAGAGGTTACCTGGCCATGCTATTCCCCACTATGGTGAGATGTATTGTATTTCTATTTAAATTGTTGCAATTATTTTTAAATGTGCATCTATAGATAAATGATCGTGTGCAAATTTTATGCAACTTCCCCCCTTTTTGATGATGCATAAGTGACCACCGTCAATCATCAGAAGGCATAGAATAGGTGGTATGCAACTAAGATTTACTCAAGAGTAGACACATTGCAATGAATAGACTTTACTTAGTCATGAAGTCATAGTTGGAAGTGACTCAAAGGGCCATCTACAACCCCCTGCAATGCAGGAATCATCCCTGACAGAATGGTCATCCAACCTCTGCTTAATAACCTCCAATTAATGACAGCCCACCAACTTCTGCAGTAGTCCATTACACTGTGGAACTGCTCTTACCACCAGAAAGTTCTTCCTACTGTTTTGTCGGAATCTCTTTTCTTATAATTTGAATCCATTGGTTCAGGTCCTACCCTTTGGAGCAGCAGAAAACAAGCTTGCTCCATCTTCCATTTTTATTCATTTTAATCAGTCTACTCTGAGTAACTGTCGCTGCAGGCAAATGAATTCTGAGACACCATCTTTTTTTACCACAAATCCAGATACAGTTTTGTTTTTTAAATGCTTTTCAATGTTTTCAGTTCTTCTTTGTTATGAGTAAGATAATTCAGTTATATGAATATTTCAACAGACTATTTTTGCAAGTACATTTGTACTTTTCTTTCTAGAATATGTGAATGGGATCTCTGGGCAATAGGGTTCAATTTCTGCTCTTTTTTCCATAGACAAACAACTCAAGAGCTACAACTGCGTCATAACATTGCAACTCCAACTTGAGGTTAGACCCTCCGCAGTGAAATGTCCTTTCTTAATTTATTTACAGCTTTTGCCAAAAGCCAGCTGGAAGTGGAAGCCCTGCAAATTCACACTAAATGGTGGCAAACTGAGGTTTAAGAGTATGAAGCGGTCAATCAGATATCTTTGGATGAAATTTCTGCTGCTGAAAATTGAGAGGAGAATGCTAGAGACAACTTAGAAACAACTTGCTGATGGCCATGCAATTCCACCTTTCAACAAGAGCATCAATGGGACAAGCTGTCAGTCCCATCTCCAAGGAAATCTGTAATCCAACTGGGTTTGTGAATGAGTAACATATGATATTTAATGTGTGGCTTGCAGCCTATCAGGCCAGTTATTTTCTGGGATAAGTCCTTTCTTGTCATAAGAGATGGTCTATCAAGCTAGTCCTGACAAACTGACTTCATCATGTATATTGAAGCTACAGTAAATTTGGGAGGCATCAGAATCAACAGAATCTTCAAGATTAACTTAAGCTATTTCTTAAGTGGTTTTCAGACACAAACAGGAACTCCAGCATGCCCCCAGTGTTTTAGTGTTAGGAAGGTATATTCCATGAAAGATAAACAGGGACCCTACAATAGGCTCATGCTTCATTACAAGTTGTTTAAGAACTGTGCAAACCAAATTTTATTAAATATATGTATCTTGTAATTTCCCAGCCCAACTGGCAGATGCTGGGAATTGAACCTGTGTCTCATCACATCTCAGGTGCTCCCCGCTGCATTTTATTGCATCTGCCAATGCCTACTTCTTGCAAACTTCATGCCAATTATGCTGATCTCCATGCTCATTGTTGCTAACCTGCAGAGTATGCCTGGGCAATTTGGGGTTCACTAAGGTACCACTGTTCTCATGGAAGTATATTGTACAAACAGTCTAGTATCTCCTATTTATGGTACTGTTTCCCAAAATTAGAGTTTAGCAAAGAATTGCCTGCTCAGTAAGCTCCCAAGTGGGCAGAGCCCTAGATGGAGCTAGCTTAGATCAGAAACTGTACTAGACAGTTTGTTTAAATTGGCAAGGAGATATCTGGGAAATTAATCCAAGCAGAGTACTTGTTTTATACTGTGACCTCGTTTATGGCATTTGCTGTCAGGAGAGCAAAGGAAGCTGGGCAGAGGGAATAAGAAATAGACATAAATGTGTGAACATCTGTGTCCTTCATTGATAAGCTAGAATCAGAGCAACAGGGGCACATAATATTCTGCACAGGTCAGCCACAGAACACAGGATGCACTTAGTGTGGTGACAATAAGTCAAGCATTGGGCTTAATGAAATCTGATACTGCACATATTCCAGCCAAATGGAGTCGCTTGCAGATTGGAAGTCTGGACCTTGTGTAGTGCCCTTTTGAATTGACCCAAAATGTGTTGTGCTTGGACAGAATGACTGAAAATATCTTTTCCAACTCTCTGATCTATTATTGAGACATCACTTTGGCTTGTGAAGTGAAATAACTTTGTTACCAAAGAATCAGTTCATAATTGTTTCTGTCTTAGTAAATTGAATATCAGCCTGATCCACTATTCCATGGTGTTTGTGGGAAAAAATGACCCATCCATGGTGCTTCTACATCAGCATTGCCTCCAAAGAGCTATGTGGCTAAAGTCTGATTTGCACATGGGGCAAACTTGGTGACCACTTGCAGTGTGGTCATGTGGTTCAATGGGTACCTGTGGGCATTGGTGGAGGGAGGGGTATGTGGTGGGTACAGCCCGCCCCGGGTGTCATCTGGGGGGGGGGGGTTGACATCATCGCCCTACCCCCGGGACACTTGCCTGAGCTGCATGCATGTGCACCGCTCCAGGTGCCAGAGCAGCTAGCTCCACCTAGAATCATAGAATCATAGAGTTTGAAGAGACCACAAGGGCCATCGAGTCCAACCCCCTGCCAAGCAGGAAACACCATCAGAGCATTCCTGACATATGGTTGTCAAGGCTCTGCTTAAAGACCTCCAAAGAAGGAGACGCCACCACACTCCTTGGCAGCAAATTCCACTGTCGAACAGCTCTTACTGTCAGGAAGTTCTTCCTAATGTTTAGGTGGAATCTTCTTTCTTGTAGTTTGGAACCATTGCTCCGTGTCCGCTTCTCTAGAGCAGCAGAAAACAACCTTTCTCCCTCCTCTATGTGACATCCTTTTATATATTTGAACATGGCTATCATATCACCCCTTAACCTCCTCTTCTCCAGGCTAAACATGCCCAGCTCCCTTAGCCGTTCCTCATAAGGCATCGTTTCCAGGCCTTTGACCATTTTGGTTGCCCTCCTCTGGACACGTTCCAGTTTGTCAGTGTCCTTCTTGAACTGTGGTGCCCAGAACTGGACACAGTACTCCAGGTGAGGTCTGACCAGAGCAGAATACAGTGGCACTATTACTTCCCTTGATCTAGATGCTATACTCCTATTGATGCAGCCCAGAATTGCATTGGCTTTTTTAGCTGCCGCGTCACACTGTTGGCTCATGTCAAGTTTGTGGTCAACCAAGACTCCTAGATCCTTTTCACATGTACTGCTCTCAAGCCAGGTGTCACCCATCTTGTATTTGTGCCTCTCATTTTTTTTGCCCAAGTGCAATACTTTACATTTCTCCCTCTTAAAATTCATCTTGTTTCTTTTGGCCCAGTTCTCTAATCTGTCAAGGTCGTTTTGAAGTGTGATCCTGTCCTCTGGGGTGTTAGTCACCCCTCCCAGTTTGGTGTCATCTGCAAATTTGATCAGGATGCCCTTGAGTCCATCATCCAAGTCATTGATAAAGATGTTGAATAAGACCGGGCCCAAGACAGAACCCTGTGGCACCCCACTAGTCACTCTTCTCCAGGATGAAGAGGAACCATTGATGAGCACCCTTTGGGTTCGGTCAGTCAGCCAGTTACAAATCCACTGAGTGGTAGCATAGTCAAGACCGCATTTTACCAGCTTCTTTACAAGAATATCATGGGGCACCTTGTCAAATGCCTTGCTGAAATCAAGGTAGGCTACATCCACTGCGTTCCCTTCATCTACCAGGCTTGTAATTAGGTCAAAAAACGAGATCAGGTTAGTCTGGCATGACTTATTTTTCAGAAATCCATGCTGACTATTGGTGATCACAGCATTCCTTTCTAGGTGCTCACAGACTGTTTGCTTAATGATCTGCTCCAGAATCTTCCCTGGTATTGATGTCAGACTGACTGGGTGGTAATTATTTGGGTCCTCTCTTTCCCCCTTTTTGAAAATAGGGACAACATTTGCCCTCCTCCAGTCTGCCGGGACTTTGCCTGTTCTCCAGGAATTCTCAAAGATGACTGCCAGTGGTTCTGAGATCACATCTGCCAGTTCTTTTAATACTCTTGGATGCAGTTCATCTGGCCGTGGAGACTTGAATACATCTAAACTAGCCAAGTATTCTTGTACTATCTCCTTAGTTATTCTGGGCTGTGTTTCCTCTGCTGAATCATTTGCTCCAAATTCTTCAGGTCGGGCATTGTTTTCTTTATCGGAGAAGACTGAGGCAAAGAAGGCATTGAGGAGTTCAGCCCTTTCTGTGCCCCCTGTTTGCATTTCACCATCTTGTCTTCTGAGTGACCCCACTGTTTCTTTGTTCTTCCTTTTGCTACGAACATACCCATAAAAGCCTTTTTTGTTGCTTTTAACCTCTCTAGCAAGCCTGAGTTCATTCTGTGCACACCTCTGCCGGTGTGGTTCAAATAATTGCAACAGGCCATGGGATGGGGAGAAATTCTCCAGAAAAACAAGGTCTGGAATGTCTGTATTGAAATGCCTACTTCTGCACAGACATGAATGCTCCATACACTATTCACATAGCTGTTTTGCTAGCAAGCAGTAAAACAATTTGGGTAGTCATCAGAACCCTTTGAGCTTCTCTTGAGATTCCTTCGCATTTCACTTTAGATGAAGTTTCAGCTGCAACCTTGGAAGGGATAAATTATTTAATTTATTATTGTTGTATTTTTACTGCCAAGGAGGGAGAGAGGAAGAGGTCCTTGTGAGATCTCCTGCCTTGGGACTACATAAAATTAAACTCCAATCCAATCCCCTGGCTAACAGCAGCAAGGTTCCATGGAGTGGCTTAGCCACTACAGCATCTACAACCCTGATGCTCACAGCAACCAGCTGGAGGGTATGGGGTACATTTCAGCTATGTTGCCTCCCAGGGTGCAGTAGTGAAGATGCCTGGATTGGGGGCTGTCATGTGACAGTAGCAGGACTGTCTCAGTATCCAGCTAATCCTTTGCTCATGTACCTCTAACCCACTCCATCCCTTGACCACCCCATATTGGGGGTTCATACGGTTTACTGCCAGTATGGATACCATTGGCTTGCAGCCTGCACCTGACCACAGTCTAGGCAAGGACACCAAATCACTCCTTGGTGGTCTCCACTATCAGCAGAGGCTGGCAAAGACAAACAGTGCTGGCAGAGAAACCCTCTCCAGCACAGAATTTGGAAGTTTGGATTGCTCCAGCCAAGGCCCTAAGATCACAAAAGCAACACAAAAATCAGCAAGTTTAACACTGTGGACTCAGCTACTTTGGTAAAGAAAAACCACTTTATATGTGTTATAAAACCAGATGGTGTTGTGCAGTCCCATCTTTCGCCAAGTTGATTTCCCTTGATGAAGTTTTCCTGAAACACTTTTTTTAAAAAATATGTCTAGATCCAGCCTGCATCTAAAAATCAAGGGGTGAGGGTAACATTAAGGCCACTGGTTCCCAGAAGACAAAGATGCCTGGTGAATCTTTTTGGGGAGGTCATTCCCCAATTGTGGGACCACTCTTGACACACCCGTCTCTGGTAACAACCCACCTCACCTCTGGTGGTAGCTGCAGCGACTGGGTGCATGGGAAAATACACATGGAACAAGAGATCCTTCATGTACTCCAAAACTAAACCATGAAGGGCTGTAAAAGCCATGTCTCAGTTAACAGTCTTATTCTGCAGTTTCACATCAGTCTTCAGGGCAGCGCCTTGTGTCACACCTTACAGTATTCTACGCTGGAGGTACCCAGAGCATGGGCAGTGCATGCTTCTCTGCACTGTCCAGCTCCCCTACTGGGTGTCCTCAAGCATGCAGTAAGGATATGTGACTACTCTGTGCTCAGTTAGTACATCAGGCCTCTCCAAGTAGTGATATCTCCTTCATGTACTTCTTTTTCTTTTCATACACACAGAATTTTATGAGGATATTTTCATTGCATTTTTGGTGTTATAATTTAGTCTGGACTTCGCATTCAAGCTGTCAGATGGGTAGCCATCCAGCATGGCACTTAACCTGAGAGTTACGATAGTGGCTATATTAAGAGAAGAGTTCAGGCTTATAAATCGCACATCCTGTAAACAGGCTTCAGTTTTCCCTATAAAGGGCACACACAAGACTTTCGGTTCTGCTATAAATGTGGCAACAGTTGTCTACTTTTTAAAAAAAAACACAATTAAATCAGCTATAGTTTGTTTCACCAAACAGAGTTATGAAGTTTTAGTGTGCTTAGATTTCTGAGAAATGTACTATTATCTCTTTTAATAGGAAAAGGGAAAGTCCCCCCCCCATAGTCTGTGACTTTGAAGTAAACCAGGAATGGATAGCATACTGAGACTCCCACTCTACATAGCACAGGGTGACGTTGCCATATTACTAGTTTGGGGTGGGGTGGAAATGCCTTACTAGAATGCCGCCTCTACACACATAAAACATTAGGCTCTTGTTCTGATCTATGGGACACGTTGTTGTGATGTGACAGCCACACATGTAGCTTTGATAATTTGTACAGTGCGAATGGTTTATAGGAGGACGGAGGATGCCGCCAGAAGCAAGACTTTTACAGGGTGCAATAAAGTGTGGAAGGAAGGCCAGGCTTGCCTGCCTGCTGGACAGAATCATCCTTCTGAAAGTCTTCTTTAAAAGAAAAGAGCCATGGATGTGCAACCACTCCAGCCAAATTGGGCTGATCTGGGCCAATCTGAGATTTGGCTGGAGCAGGTTGATGCAGCCCCAAATTGCCCAAATTCAGGTCCACCCGGAGATATCTGGGGCTGTCAAAAGGGGGGCTTTCAGGCAATAAACCTAACTGGGAGCCTTGAACGGTGTTTTAAACCATGGGTAGACAAACTAAGGCCCAGGGGCTGGATCCGGCCCAACTGCCTTCTAAATGTGGCCCGTGGATGGTCCAAGAATCAGCGTGTTTTTACATGAGTAGAATGTATCCTTTTATTTAAAATGCATCTCTGGGTTATTTGTGGGGCATAGGAATTTGTTCATCCCCCCCAAAAAAAAATATAGTCCAGTCCCCCACAAGGTCTGAGGGACAGTGGACCACCCCCCACTGAAAAAGTTTGCTGTCCCCTGTTTTAAACCCTAACTGAACATGCAGCCTGCAGCTCCTCACCTCCCAGGACATGCTCAGTTATGTTTTAAAATCATGGGACCTTGCAGTGTTTAACTAATATTTTAGTTTAATGAGTAATTTAATTAAATTAAACATTGCAGGGTCCCATGATTGGGTTCAGGGCCCAGATCCAGGTCAAATCGGGACCATTCCAGATTCCCAGATTAATGAGTAATTTAATTTAATTAAACACTGCAAGTCCCATGATTGGGTTCAAGGCCCAGATCCAGGTCAAATCGGGACCATTCCAGATTCCCAGATTAGGCCCCCACCCCAAGAAAAATATATCAGGGCATGCGTGCAGAGCCCCAGTGTATACTATTTAAATGGGCCCTGGGATTCCACAAGCCAACATGTTCTGTTGAAGTGAATGTTGAAAATATGGTTAGTGTCAGCACTCACGCTTTGAAAATCCCAAGCAGCTTTTTGTGAGTGTCAATCATGCCATACCTTGCTGTAAAGACACTTTTCTCACTGTGGTACTTTGCATTTTTGATTGTCAGAATTATCTTATGCATGAATAGATATAGATATAAACCTAGGGAATGGCATTCAGAAAATTCATCTTGGATTGTTAACATTTGTGCATGAATGTTGACATTCAAACGCATTTCAGACACCACCAAAATCATTATCCATGTTGTGTATACATGGTATCCATGTTGTGTATACACACATCCATTACAGCTATTGATCAGGAGTATGTTCTGGGTCTTATGCTTTCCAGAAGTGAGAAAAGTCTACTTTTGACCTATATGCTAATTTTCATCTCACCAACCATCCATGATTGTTCTGTCTGTGAACTAGTATGTGCGTTTCACTGTAATATGCATATATGCTTCCAAAGCACCCACAGCTAAAAGTGTGTACCTACAACATGTGCCCCATGTATACACATGCTTCTAGCCTCTAGGCAGCTGTTCCCAGGTCTGTGCCATATGGAGAAGTTGTAGCAACACTGGCATCATGCCCCTCCAGTTTATGCACTTTCATTTGACAAGGTGCACACACACTACCTGACCACAAATGGATCTTATACATTCAAGTAATGAAAGAAGGTTGGAAGATGTTACATGACATTTAGATAATTGCCCTTATCCTTAAAAGACAGAAGCATAGAATAAAGTTATGTGTTGATTTTATCATATCCCAAAGATTTGTTAGCAAGATTATATATATATAATGTGTATACAGACACACACACACACACACACACACACACACATGTATATTTGATTCAGTGGTGGAAATACCATCTTAATTATGTCTTGAGTTTGCCCTTATGTTAGGAATTTTTGAAGAAATTTCATAGCAGGGGCTGTTGAACTGGAACCCTCTTACAACATTGCTCCAGTGATTTAAGTGTATAATCAAAAACAAATTGGCTGCATATCTATTAGTTGTGGTTAAGATTATAATTGTACTAATCAGGAAATCTAGAGATCCTTTGTGTACTCTGGATTATTTGTCACTGAAACAGATAACAACAGAACTGATATATTTATATAATGGAATTGGCAATGGGAAGAACTTACTGAGATGAGTATCTCTTGTGGTATACTGGATGTTTTGTAATAAGTGCTTTTGTAGTACTGAATAATGTTGTTTTTTAAATTGCATGGGAATATCTTCTGGGAATCATACATATACATTAAGTGATGAAAATCAATTCCAGGTGGAGAGTCAAAGACTAAGGTGTATGATTGCTTAATGGGTTGGTTTTTTTTAAATCTTATCACCAGTTCTGGATGAAGTCCAACAATGCTGAGGACTGGATTATGAAAAATGGCTAGCATCAGTATAGAGACGAGCACAAGACGACAAGCTGCACCACACCTTGTTCTTTGATCCTTATCTTGGTGTCACAGTTTCACTACATTCATGGGTCCTGGTTGCTCTCATTTTCAGGTGCTTGGCTTTCAAAGTGAAAGCAGGTTTTGTCACCTTGTAAAATACATTTGTGGTGGTCTGTTCTTGGGGTTGAGGATGATTCCCACAGGCATTTGGGGAAATTTTTTGTCTTCAAGAAATAACAAAAGCAAAGTTATCATATAAATTAGGGCTGAGCTAAAATGGACTTCCAAAATTCTCCATTCTATTTGTGGGCAACAAAATTGGTGGCGTGTGTGTGTGTGTGTGAGGGGGATTTGTTTGAAGTCAGAAAATTTTAATCAGCCCTAATTTAAATATTACACCACAAGGTCTGTTATTGATTAGGAACAACACAGCAACCTATGGATTTGTGGCATTTATAGGAGTTAGTAAAGTAGGAGCTAATTCTCTAGAGAACTTTCAGATTTTACCACCTTAGTTTTCAATCGGGGTGATAAAAAGATCTCCCCTTACATTTTCTCAGCCCCTGAGCTACAGTAAACAAAGGATCCTCAAGGTAAAATAAAAATGATATAGAAGATTCCCAAAGAAGCTGAACACATCCACACAGAGGTTAAAGACTAATGTTAATTGCTGATTATTTGGAGTGAACAATATTGGTGCCTTTCTATATATTTGAACTGTGATGTCCTGGCTGTTCTCAGAGACTGGATACTGGGAGTTACCATTATCAGAAGCTGGATACCAGTAATATACTGAGATCCGGTAACAAGTCCTTGATTGACAGGAAGTTATTGGTTTTTTGACTGATAGCTTGATGGATATTGTTGATGGCAATTTGACCCATCCTGCCAAGTTATTATGGGGTTCTGTAAAGAGTCAACTGCTGTGTGTTGTTCTATACCAACCACTCACTTTTAGGCCCTAACCTCATGGCTGGGAACAAGAAAATCTCTCTTTCCCAGTAGTTACTCTTCCACATCCCCCTTTCTACCGAGAGGACTTTAGTGAAGACATGAAAAAACAAGTCCTTCATTCCAGTGGCAAATTTGCAGTGAGAATCTTTCTGTCTATTTTTGTCCAATTCCAGCTGGACACTACTCAAGAATCTGATATTTCCCACTACTTTAACTTTTTTTTTTGTTCTTCGTACTTTAGCTGACTCTGTGAGAGCAAAGATTCTAAAAGGTAGAGCCACAAATTCAATTAAAGCAGGAGGAATAGAGGATATAGTTTTGCCTAGGGGTTATATTCTATCAATGCCCTGTTCTCCACAAGTTCCCACCCCCACCCCCTCATAAGCCATATTTGGTAGCATCAGGCAGATACAAATGACAAAGGCATGGATGCTTTAAACCAGGAACAGGGCAAATGCAGTTTCATTCATCTTGTCATCTTCCCCCGCCATCTCAAAAAATGGTCCTACTGTAGCTACTTTTCATTTATTGGTAATTGTGGAACTAGCCATATCTTGCTGTAAATACACCTTTCTCACTAGAATCTGTATAATTGTGGTACTTTGCATTTTTGCCTCTGAATGCCTGTTGCTGGGAATCGCAGGAGGGTAAAGTGCTGTTAAACTCATGTATAGCTTGCAGGCTTTTCCCACAGGTATTTGATCAGCAATGGTCAGAACAGGATGCTGGACAAGATGGGTCATGGGCCTGATAAAGCAGGGTCGTCTTAAGTTCTTAATTTTAATATTATTGTTTGTTTATTGGTTGCCTATTACCACAAAGGTCTCAGGGCAACATACAACAAATACAAAGAAGATAGAAAAATTACATAAATAAATGTAATTGTCAGAGCTGCCCAAGGTCCCAGCTCACAGAGGACCAACGCCAGGTCGTGGTTATATACAAAAGTCTTTATTGAAGTTTAGTTTCCATTCCAAAGCCGTAGCGCGCAGCTCTACGTCTTAAACCCTAGACCGCCGAAGTTCCGTCTGAGTCTCCTCCCCCTAGACACCAGTTTAAGACTCTAGCCTTACTCCACCTCTTCCGTTGTTCTTTCCTCCTCTGGGTCCGTCTGCCCGCCGGGGTGTTGCCCTTTCTGGACTCTTCTGATGCTGAAGAGTCCCCGGATTCTTCCCTCTGCCTCCGGCGTGCTTTAGGACCTGGCTCCCAATCCGAGCTCCCTGCTGTCCCGCGCGCCTGTACATTTGAACTTGGCGCGCGCGCCCACCCGGCCACCTTCCTCCTGACCGTTACACTGCTCCTGTCACTGCTTCCCCCTTCGGGGGGGGGGGCTAGCTGGATCTGACTTCCCCTCCGTTCCCTCACTCAGCGATAGGGGCATGGTCAGCCCTGACTCATGGGACTCTTCCCCCCCCCGCTACGCTCTGGTGGGGAAACTGGTCCCGATCTCCAGCTGCTGCTTTGGGAGTCGCTGCTGGCCCCTAGCTTCTGGTGCGTCCCTCCCGGGACCCCCCTTGCCCTGGCCATCGGAGCCCCCTTCTGTGAATCTTCCGATTCGCTGGAGAGGCTCATGGAATCTCTCGGGCCACTGTCATCTTCCCCTACGCTGCCCTCAGATTCTTCCCCTTCGCTCTCCATCTCCCCTCTTCCCTGTGCTTCTGCTCCTGAGCCCCTGACAATAATAAAAAGTGATCATGTGCTAATTTCCAATGATTAACTCCTGCTTCCCTAACTACATCTGTATAACAATTAAAACAGCAAACCAACAATACAATGGTGGTTTGTTGTTTAGTCGTTTAGTCGTCTCAGACTCTTTGTGACCCCATGGACCAGAGCACGCCAGGCACTGCTGTCTTCCACTGCCTCCCGCAGCTTGGTCAAACTCATGTTCGTAGCTTCGAGAACACTGTCCAACCATCTTGTCGTCTGTCATCCCCTTCTCCTTTTGCCCTCAATCTTTCCCAGCATCAGGGTCTTTTCCAGGGAGTCTTCTCTTCTCATGAGGTGGCCAAAGTATTGGAGCCTCAGCTTCACAATCTGTCCTTCTAGTGAGCACTCAGGGCTGATTTCCTTCAAAATGGATAGGTTTGATCTTCTTGTGATCCATGGGACTCTCAAGAGTCTCCTCCAGCACCATAATTCAAAAGCATCAATTCTTCGGCAATCAGCCTTTATGGTTCATCTCTCACTTCCATACATTACTACTGGGAAAACCATAGCTTTAACTATACGTACCTTTGTCGGCAAGTTCACATCTCTGCTTTTTAAGTGGTATTAAGTTAACATTATATGTGTAACCTCCTTTCTACAAGGAAAGTGTCTTTGAATTTGTCTTTAAATTTGGGGTGCACATGTGTGTGTATGTGTTTGACACAATTAATTGCATGTATTTCTAATGCTCTTGCATGACCTTTCATATGTCTGAGCACACAACACAGATCCTGGCAACTGTGGGCTCAGAGCAGGTGCCAGTGCCCAGGGAGGAATGTGTTGGGTGGTGGGGAGCAAGTTCCCATCTGTACGCATGCCCTGTAAGACTCCTGAAATGGGGAGTAACCCATGCAGCATTGCAAAGGAGCGCCTCATTCATTTTTGTGAAGCATTCGCCTCAAATTAGTGCCATGCCAATTCTGCCCTCAACATTTCTAGATAATTTTCTTCCCATGCAAAAGAGGCTGTCCCCACCCACCTACTCTACCTCTTTTGCGTGTAGGAATATAGCTAGATATAGAGTATTATAATGTTGTTTTATCAGAGCTTGCACCATGAGCAGCCAGCAAAGGGGGGGGGGGAGTGCACCTCTGGCAGTTGCATAACTACAGCTTGCTGAGGAGGGCAAGGTGGCAGGAAGATCAGTGCTATGGAGATGCACCAATGGAGCCAATCTAGCACTCTGGTGTCAACCTCCCTGCTGCCTGACCCCTCTTCCTCTTGGTCAGCAGTGGTGACACTGTTGCCTGGAAGGCAGGTGCATACCACCACCTCCCACCAGCCATTCCTGGTCTGCACTTACCTTACTTACAAAGTGGCTGAGGGGTATGTGCGAGTGAGTACAACAATCTGTTGTCAGCCTGCAGCCTTCCCATCCTGCATGTTCTCACAAACTCATGACATCCATGGTTGGGCTTCCCTCTAAGCATGGGCACCCAGGAAGGCTGCAGAGCACAGACCTTCAGAGAGATGATTTGTAGAATGAAAGAAAGGACACACACACAAACACCTCTCAGTCCCCTCAAAATGAAGGGAAGCACAAGAAAAAGCTCCACAAATTACTGATGAGCAATGCCTTTCCCCATGTTAATTTTCAAATGCATTTTTCCCTCATTGATTGAAGGACAGTGGTTGGGAAAATGCAGGAGAACATTTTAGCATCATGCAAAATTTCAAAGCAGGTAGAGAGAAGTTAATCCAGTGGTTCATCTGCCCATCCTTAGACCTATCTTTTGGTCCAAACACTGGGGACTCACTACTTCTTTCTTTCTTTCTTTTTACTATATATTTACCGGTACATGGAGGTTGCTGTTGTGATCCACCTTAAGTCATGTCCCAACCCACCAGCTGAAGACCAATGCCACAGAGGACCAGCACATGCGATAGGCATAATAAAAAAGGCAGCAAGCCTTCTAGAACCTTGCTCTGAACATGCCACATTTACTTCTTCCTCACTCATTATGGCAGAACAAATGACAAGTATAGGAATGCCTGGACAGGGAGGCATCAAGTAAATTCGACACATCAAGTAATCTTTCTTTTCCCCCTGAGATTTCTGAGAATAAATCTTGCCTGTGGCTGTCATCCAGAATTGCTCATAAACACATCGCCCTCTCTTTACGTCTTGGGGTAAGTTTGTTTTTGTACAAGAGGAAGGGAATGCAGAAAATCTTCCGAGCTGTCACCACAGAAGCTGATCCACCACCGAGCAGGCAGAAGTCCAAGAAAGCACATGGGCACAAGTGCAGGCAGCCAAGAGGACAGATGTATCAAGTCAGGTTTATGAGGGCAGCTTTCCCAGCCAATGAAATCCAGATTGCTGTCTGTGCTGTCACAACCCCAGTATGGTAAATGGATGTGAAAACAGATAATCCACACTTTGGCAGGAGCGACACAGATAAAACCCCAAAACATAACTTCTAGGCCACATCAGATGAATTTTCCAATTCAGCAAAAAGTTTTGGCTTATGGAGAGCTACAGAGGTCACATTATTCATAAATTGATCGTACGTGAATAAATGATTATCCAGTCCCAGAACAGGGAGGAACATTTTTGAGGATGGCAGACTGCAAATCTATAGTTTGATTTCAAGTGATAGAATTTCAGTTACATTGCTTGTGAGTAAATGCTGTAACAAGTGTCTTTTACTCCACTGTTCCAGTTTAATTGCAGGTTGACATATTTATAATTCTTCACAGTGATTCCTCTAAAGAAGCAATGATGTAGTGTACTTTAAAGTAAATCGGGCACTGAGGTCCAGTGCTGAGGGCCTTCTGGCGGTTCTCTCACTGCGAGAAGCAAAGTTGCAAAGGGCCTTCTCGGTAGTGGCACCCGCCCTGTGGAACGCCCTCAGAAGTCAAAGGAAAAAACAACTACCAAACTTTTAGAAGACATCTGAAGGCAGTCCTGTTTAGGGAAGCTTTTAATATCTGAAGGACTAGTATTTTAATATTTTGTTGGAAGCTGCCCAGAGTGGCTGGGGAAACCCAGCCATATGGGCGGGGTATAAATAATAAATTATTATTATAGTGGACTGTACAATTTGTGTTTATCTTTACTGCTGTAGCTATTGTGTATATGTTTATTTCTTAATGGTTGTTTTTGTGAGTGGCTGAGCAATAGTTATAAAGATCCCATAGTTGAGGAACCACCACTTTATAAAGGGAGAAAGCTGAGTCAGCATGGAGATTGGTTCTGTGTTGCTGTATGCCGCTAAATACTAGTCGTTGTAAAATCATAGCTGGGGAGAGTGCTGTTGCACTCTGGTGCTGCTTGTGGGCTCCTCACGAGCATCTGGCTGGCTCTTGTGAGAACAGCATGCAGGACTAGATGGGCCTTTGGTCTGATCCAGCATGGCTCTTGTGTTCTTGGCCTCTACTGCCAGTGATACACTGCCGGTGGTACCAATAACTTGTCTGGGGGAGTAAGTGCTGATCTACCAGAACAGTGTTGGGATGCTTCCAAGGGAACAGGAGCAATTGGAAGGCCCCCAGGTGGCTCCAGCCCACCAGCCGGCAGCCAGGCGAACTCCGGTCCTTGGATCAGCATGTAACTGCAACTCAAGCTTTAGAAGCTGTCATAAGTTGGGCAAGCAAGCCAGCAGAGATAAGAACTCTTTGTAACAGAAGGTCAGAGAGAGGCTGTGTAAAGCGTATTTACAAGTATTTTATTCAGCATCAGGACAAAGGAAAAACATGTCTGCTCCTCTTCGTGTCCAAGCAAAAGCTATACACAATGGAAGTTCCCAGCTGGCTGTGCTGGAAGTAAACAGACATGCGACATACAACAATCCACGTGTCTGTTCCTCTTAAGGTGGAACGGAACATCAATATCCTAACAAACAGCTCCTCCCTGTCATTGAAGTGGCACTGATGCCACATCAAGCTCCCATCAGTCAGCCTTCAGGTGGCTTTAGAATGACAGCATTCTTCATCGTGTTGGCCATTTTGCATGTCTTTGAATAGAAAAGTGGGAATGGAAAGAGAAATGTGATCCACACTATGAAAAAACCAAAACCCATCTGATCTTCAGGTAGGAACTTTTTGGGTCTTTAACAAAGCCGCATATGCTGGGAGTATTTTGCAATAACTTGGTTAGTGTTATATAATATAAGAGGAGTGCAAAAAGGATGTAGCAGCTGGGAAGATATGGAAATGGACGGGTAGTTAATGCAGGAGATGCAAATCTTCTGCCTTTTGAGCACCTGATGCCATACTCAGCCCCTTCACCGGCTTTATTTCTAACCTTTCATATTGTCCAGAAAGTCAGATTTCTTCCTAGGATTGGATCCTTTGCTGTGGCAGCCCCTATTATCTGGATCTTCGTGTTTATTAAGTTTAGGCAGGTACCTTGGTTGTACAGTTACTGATGAATGCTAAAAATGTAGGAGGTTGTAGAAGGTGGGGATATAGAGCGGGGAAACTGCAGATTGTGGAAGGTTGAAGCACTCTCACTTTTCATGACATCTCTGCCCTCAAAGTCTGCTGAGTGTTGCATTTCTCTGTTAGAGTGTTATCCCCCTAAATCAGTTGTAATGAAGTTGGCAGGAGGCTGTTGGATGAATCCGAGACTCAGCAGCAACAAAGTACATATTTCTGCTAGCTTTCAAATCTATAGGGCTAGTTCAGTAAATAAAAGTGCTCTAAGAAATTCTGAGCTTTCTTGGTGTGCTCTCCTTTTATCCGAGGAACCTGTGCTCCAGGATGATTTGTCATGCCACAATGTCCAGGCTTCCTTATGCCATCCTGAGGATACATCAAAGAAATGACATAGAGAGAGGATAATGAGGCACAAGCGTTTCATTTCCTGCCTTTTGTTTCTTTGTTTAACATGAAAGTTTCCCATGTGACACTTCATCCTTCACTCAACACACCCTTTCAGTTTGCCACAACACCATTCTTAAGAGGCAGGAGATGGTGCGCTACAGGGCTAAGGTGGATATTGATGAATAGCATGCTTATTTGATTGCATTAGGAACATGGGAAGATGTCTTATACTGGGTGAGATCACTGGTTCATCTAGTCCAGATTGTCAACATTGATTGGTAGCAGCTCTCCAGGGTTTGGGGCAGGTGTCTCTCTCAGCCCTACGTGGAAATGCTGGGGATTGAACCTGGGTCCTTCTGCATTCAAAGCAGATGATCTGCCCCTGAGCTATGGCCCTCCCCCAAACATCTCCTGCCCCAGGACATCTCCTGCTTTCTATTAACAGGATTTCCTACCTTACATCCTGGACACTGGAAAGAGCCCTTTAAGTATCCTGGCATGTAGAAGAGAAGGCAGCCAAGGTTCCTTCTGCTCATTTTGTCTATAGTCCTGTCATGATTTTAAATGAGGTTCCCAAACCCGCACACAAACCCATCATCATGTTAAAGCCTACACTGATAGACTACACAGTGGAAATCACAGATCCGGTGCTTGTCAGTGCCACAGAAAGAATTAATTCAAGGCAGAGTTCCTCATGGAACTTCATGGTTTTTAGACAGGATGAGAAAACAACAACCAACAAATCACAGAACATGTCAGTGGATACAGAGGTAAATGGTGGTTTTGAAGGGATCGCTTATAAAATCTCAGATCCATGGTTTGCATCATGGTAGCACTGGAAAGCACTGACTTTTTTATTTTTTGTTTTACTCAGGCAATGGAGGCAGATGTGATCAGAGATTTGATGCTAGCTATAAGCTTGGGGGGGAGGGAGTGGTTTCGGCTCTATGATTTACCAATAGGCCTCAGCTTCTTTGTTTAATTGTTATACAAATATCTGTCAAAGAGAATTAAAGGTGAAAGCTTCCTGGTCTCAAGGAAATGTTTATGCCACGAAAATATATTGTCATTTTTTTTTTGGGGGGGGTGTCAAAAACTCTTCCCTAACCCCCAAATAGTAGGCTTGCTTATAGGATTTATTTAGTTCATTTAAAAAAATCTAAGGAATACACAATGCTAGGGTGCAGGTGTTCTGACATTTCTGAACAACAATTTTATCACAAGGATTTTAAAATACTTCATTAAGTCTTGTGGTAACAAGCTAAACTATGTGAAGCTTGCTCAGAGCTGTTGATGCCGTCACTAAGACAAGAGGCTCGTCTTCACAACCTACCCCCCCCCTCAAACCTGAAATTGTCATGCTTCCCAGAGTCTCACAGTGACCCTTTATGTAACGCAGAGTCCACAGCCTGTGAAATTCCTTCTGGTTTGCAAATAAGAAATCCTATTCAGACCCTTTATTTTAGGACTGATGACATACGTCAATTTATTAATGGAATTTTCTGATGCGTTCATTACTTGTACAGGTGAAATGTAATTTTAAAAGTTATCTTCAAACCTGCAGTACCTCCTGTGATAGAGTGTTAGTGGTAATGGGACTCACATTGAATAAGTTGGTGTTTGTGTGTGTGTGTGTCTTGGCCACACAATACATTCATGATGATATTATATGCGTTGCTTGTGTTATTTAATAAGGCAGATGATTGTCTTCATAAAATGGTGTCAAAACATCACCTGCGGTGAGATACTCTATTATTTATTTTAATTAGTTAATTATACACTTGGTTAAAGTAAGACAGGGTGTATCTGTGCTACAATTTCACCACTGTATGTATAATATAATTATCAGTATTATGTCCTCATTTCCCCACAGTAATTACTTATCAGTTTATGTTTAGTCACTGTCAGATTACCCATCACTGTTGTTTAATTTATATCCCCCAGTATGAGCACAGAGTAGCACTTGAAGGTCCTTAACTTTTCCTTCCATTTTTATCCATCTGTCACTCAAGCAAAGGATTGTGGGATAATCATTAGACTACTGACTTGAGATGATGAATATGGACTATGTATGTAGCAGTTGCTATAGCACAGCTAGGCGAAAAAGCGAACATGGCTTGTGCACCTTTGAAAGTTGTGTAAAAGAGGGGATTTCAGCAGGTGACATACAAACCTCTCCCACAAACAACTTGGGTCAGTCAGAGACTGACTAATAAGTCCACAGACACAAAGCAAAATCACAATGTTTTGCTGCAGACCTTACAGATGTATCAATGTGGCATTACAGGCCCCTTGATGCAGAGAATCTGAATTCCTTTACCCACCAGTTCCTTATTTTTACAGCGCTCCTTATGGAGAAATGCAAATCACTATGTGAATTCTGTATGCAAGAAGAAACAGAAAGGAACAATAAAAATAGTATGCTGATGGGAATGCACTACCCATAAAGGTTGGCAGGTAATGTCAGTTGCTGCCAGCTGCAAAAACATGTGGAACTGGGATGGGAAACATTCATAGACAAGGCACTTGGGAGAACAGATTAGCAAGGCGTCACCATTTTGTTTTGAAAGGTTAGCCAATGAAAAGTGTTCGAGGAGAAGCAAAGCTCATCATTGGAGAGCCTACCTTCTGTGATGAAGGTCCCAGGTTCTTAAGCACAGCTGTGAAAGGCTTCTGCTTGGCACAGAGAGAGCTGCTGTCAGTCACAGTAGAGTCTGCTTTTCTTGGCCATGTCCACCACTGACATGTGGCCCTCCCAGAGGGTCAGCCAAGAGGGAATGTGGCCGCAGGCCTAAAAAGATTCCTTACCCCTGCAACAGACAGTACTGGGCTAGACAGACCAATGATCTTATACTTATCTGAAGTATGAATGTCACAGTAATGAGAGCTACATTCAATAAGTGGCTCTAGGGCCCAACTAGAAGATTGAACGGGCAGGAGGCTGGGTTACGGGGTCGGAGAGGACTCTGCAGTGGCTTCTGGACTTCATTCCAATTGGATGTAAAAGGAAGTTGGGGAAATTTTAATGCTTTTTTAAAAAAGAAGTTTGTTTTTCGTTAATATGACAATTGGTAAATACTGATTTTAACAACAACAAAAAGGAGGACCAACGATTTGTCTGAAGTATGGAGGAAAGAGCTTGAATTCAGTTCACTGATGTGCAGTTGGCACTGGTAGGGTTGGGTTACAAAACAAAAAAACTTGTTATGATGAATTGGAAGAGCTGCAAAAAGATTCCATTGAGCACATGGATTGATCATATGGACAGATTAGCTACATATGAACGAATTGCATGTCGACGCAAATTAAGAATGGATAAATATGAAGAAATCTGGAATGAATATTTAAGCTTCCTACCATTTTTATTTAAACATTTTTGATCCCAGGGCAAGAATAGCAATGAGCTTAGCCAATGTGCCCCCCCCCCCTTGAGGTAAGAGAGCCATTGAGAGCAGTGAGGGAATGGCCGAGGTCCAACCTTCACAGCCGTGGCATTATTGATGTCCCCATAAACCCACACGTGGTATCCGATTGGCGGCCTTCACTGACACACTCAGCTTGGGGCCAGAAGATTCAGGTCAGACAAAAAGAAGGGCTTCTTCACACAGCACATAGTTCAAACTATGGAATCCACTCCTACAAGGAACAGTGATGGCTTTCAAAGAGGTTTAGACAAATTCATGGGGGATAAAGCTATCCTGGATGCCTTTGGATATCAGTTGCTGGGAATCACAAGGGGACAGAGTTCAGTTGCCCTCAGGTCCTGCCTGCATGCTTCCCAGCAGCATCTGGTTGCACATCGTGAGAACAGGATGCTGGACTAGATAGGCCATTGGCCTGATCCAGCAGACTGCTTTTTTGTTTTACCCTATACATCAGTGCAAGATAATCAGAAGCACTTAAACACTTCAGTATAAGCATCACCTCTCAGCAGCAGCTTAGCAAAATCAGCATTAAAAAGCCATGCCTTGACCTGGTGTTTAAATGTCAAAAGCATATGCACTATTAATAAAATAATAATAATAATAATAATAACAACAACAACAACAACAGCAACAACAATAATAATAATAATAATGCTGCTGCGAGTGTTAACGCTGTGGTAGCAGTGCAGAGAAGACTTTTCTATTCATTTATGGGTTTTTGTTTTTTACTTTTTTTAGAAGCTAGCTTTCTAATTGCTTCTAATGCCATGTAAACATTCTCCTCACATGCTCATTTTGTTTTTAATCTGAGCTGGTTCTGCAGGCAGGATTAACTGTTTACCCCCCCCCCCCTTTTAAGCCAGAGGTAGGAGTTTCTGTCTAATGATTCTAAAACAATTACTGCATCTTTCTGAGCTGGGTGTGTATGTGTGGAAATCAGGAGAAGTTATGGTAATCCAACCCTTGCATAATCTACCAAGAATTAGATGCACATATGAAAATCTCTGTTAAAAATCTGGTAGGAATTAGCCTACTCACCAATAAGGAACCAGTCTGCATAGCCCTGGCTAGATGATAGAGTATTTTGCCCTATGTGAATGAAGACATAAGTAGCCCCAGCAATTGCTGTGCCCCATTAAGACAGGGAAGAGTCCAAGATCATCAATTTAGGAGTAAGGTAGGGAAAAATAACAGGTGAACTATGACAAATTCATGAAGGTTAAAGCTCTCCAAGACTGCTAGCCATGATGGTTATGTTCTACATCCACTGTCCGAGGCTCTGGATCTCTAAAACCAGTGATGGAAACCTCAGGATGAGAGAGTGCTGTTGCCTGCATGTCCTGTTACCCTCGGGCATCTGGCTGGCCACTGCAAGTACAGGACGCTGGACCAGATGGGGCACTGGCTTGATGCAGCAGGATTGTCTTATGTTGTTCTAAAATGTTTTAAATTAAAATAGGGGGCGGCTGGAGCCCCAGAGAAATTGGCCCGTGCATCGCTTCATTTTGCCGTGGAAGTTGGCTAGCAGTCTTGCCTTTGCCACCTAGCTAGAAAGGAAAAGATCGCTGTCACCCATGAGACTACAAAAGGTAAGAGAAGAAAGGAAGAAGCAGGCAGTGGCGGCAGAGAGGGCGAAGGGTGGCGGTCTCAAAGCCAGCAGCAGATCTGCTGATTTGATTAATTTGTAATCCGAGTTTCCAAGACATGAAGAAACTCTGGGGTTGATCGATCCACTGTGCATGTTCTGTTAATATGACTGTTATCAACCCCCCAACTTTGTTCTTTTCAAAATGGAACCCATAATCAAACTTAAAACACCCTGAAAGAGATAGCTCATGTGGAATGGTATGTTCAAATGATAAGAAATACATTCTGCCTGTGTCATCTTCATTGTGTAAGTATGTGACAGATCCAGAAAGTATTTAGAAGGATGCAGTTATTTTAAAATCTCAGTACTGAGCCCTTAAAAACCAGGAAATTGGAGGCAAGAGTCCAGTCTTGCCCTTACATGTGCATGATGCATTGCACAAGATTTCTTCATCGCATAATTCTAGACTATATATTGCAGTTCTAGACATGAACTTCTGAATAAAAGATTGTGCCGATACCTAACATGTATAGTAAGGTGGAGTTAAGCTTGTTGTGGGATTCATAAAGTTCTCTGGCTTTGGTGCAATTAGCTATCAGTTTTGCTTTTTACTAGTGTTCCTAGATTAATACAAAACAAAACACAACTCACAATTCACAGCTTCTATCTCCTCTGCCCAGCAGCTGCAGAATGATATTCCCCTGGAGGACAGTGTATTTTATTGTAAATACTGTCCTATTGAAATACTCAGTTTTACAGCAAGCTTTAAGCATGCACAGTTGCCCTGAAACTTCACAGGAAGACTGAATAACAGTGTTGAACTTCTCCACATTCTCTAAGCAACAATCTCTGTGCCTCAAGGTCTCTTTGTCTGCTCTTCAGCTTGACATTACTTTTTAATTCAGCTTGGACGTATGGTGTAGTTTTCCTGAACTGTTGTGAGATGTTTATGTTGGACTCCATAAATCCACTGGCTCTTACATCTTGTTGATAGAAATGTTAACTCTGACAGAGAAAAGGCTGTGTCCAATAAAAGCATCCCCCCATGGAACCCCTGCATTTAGCAGTTCCTCTGGATAGCTTTTCATGTTACAGTGCTGTAAAACAACAATGCTAACGGTCCCAAAATGGCAATGATGCCACTATGCGCCAAGGGGCACTCACAATTTGGGGGAGAATGCACTAGTTGAATTCAGGCTCAAAGAGTTTGAGCTTCAGCTTTTTCACATGGCTCCATCAAACAAACAAAGACCAGTATTTTTTTTTAATAAAAAAACAGCAAATAAATGCATTCAATGGCTAAATAAATGCAACCACAAACAGTCCACTTCTTCCACAAAAATGTCTGCCTTACTATTTTCAAAGCCTTGTTACCCTACAGAGCTAATTTAGCAGCAATGTATGTTACAAATTATAACAGAGGAGACATTAAACACTATGCCTCCTTAGCCACTGAAACTCCAGGTGGAAATAGCCCTTCCTCTTGTTGCCCACCATCCAGAAGAAGGTCCCAAATTCATCGCCTCCAAGTTCACCCATGCTGGTTGTTTGCAGAGAAAAAAAGCACATGCAGCACACTCACATACAAGATATGCTGGCACATAGCACTCTCTCCCTCACACACACACACACCCATACATACACTTCCACACACAATCAATGGCCAGCATTTCTGGCCCTCCCCACCCCAGTGTCTGGAAATGCTATCTTTTCCTTCTCAGAGCAAGCAGAGGGCTTTATTTCCCATCTTACCACTGTGGCGCTTAGAATTAAGATGGGAGATAGAAGATCCCTCTGCCGAATCTACCAGTGGTAGCCAATCAAGAAGTCGGCAAACAATGAAGTCAGGATATGGGGTAATTTGAAGGAGATATTGCAGAGTAGATGGACTGTCAACTAAACATACAGCTTCTTTAAGAGTAACAGCTGGGACCCAGGAAACCAGTTCCTAGGGGGCTTACTCAGAGGTGGTTGGGAGAGTATAGTCTGTGCAGGCTCCCAGGCCTCATTCAGAATAAAGTTTGATTTGTCATTAACTCAGTTTGTAGTGAGTTTGTAAGGTAAAAGTAAAGTAAACAGCAGAAGACAATACATCGGGGAGGAAGAAACACAGGACTCTTGCCTCTAATTTCCTGATTCTTCCTCAGCATTTCTAATGGAACAGGATTCAGTATTGAATTAAACGTATTTACAGGCACTGTTGAGAATTTAGATACAAATTAGACCCTTCATAAAATAGAAATCATGGTGGATTGGTGTGGGCTGCTGTCATTGCCATTTTATTTTTATGGCACTTCAGTATATATATTGGCATAAGCCAGTTTTGCAGCAACAGCTACTATGGAAATGACTTTGCTCAATGGCAGATGTGGATTATATGGTCCCCTCACACACAGATGTCAGAAAGGGCACAGCTTTAGCAAGAGTTTGTTGGAATTCCCGCTATGTTCATCTGTTGCATGTTAAGATTAGTAGTCAATCAGCTAGTGGTTTCATACGGCAAAGAGATTATATAAATAGCAATGATTTTGCAAGAGGGTGGCCAGATGAAAAGGAGGGTAGCAGGACTCCTGCATCTGTAAAATTTGAGCAGAAGGAATTTCAGCAGGTGTAGCTGGCACAACCAACAAAACAGAAGCCCTCTTTTGCATCTGGCTACTCTGTTTTACAGAAGTGCCAGGAACTTGTGTGCTACCTAGATCTTACAAGCTGGGAGGTACAAAATGTGGTCTGTAAGTGTAGGATGCTGCAACAGTTTAGAATGCTGCAATGTCAGGCCCTAAGGGGCTATTTGTACTCTTAGCTGTGCCGACCGTTTCTTATCCATTGACTTCACAACCATTAGTATCTATCAAGAAGACAAGCTAACTGTGCAGTTATAAGATGTGAAGTGCAATCCTATACATGTCTATTCAAAAGCAAGCCCTATTTGGTTCTGTTGGACTTGCCCCCAGGTAAATGAATATTAAATTGAAGCCTTAATAATGTGTGAAGTGGTACCTGATGGTGCATTTCCCTTGATGTGCCAAAGAAGTGTCGCAAATGCTTCTACTTCAGAGGTGCAGAGCTTGTGGCCCTCCAAACGCTGTTGTACTCCAAATTCCATCAGCCTCAGCCAGCATAGCCAATGGTCAGGAATGATGGGAGTTGTAGTCCAGCAACATCTGGATGGCCACAGATCCCCAAGTTTTGTTCTACTTTCTACAGTGCAGGGCCAGCCCACTCATGAGACAAGGTGAAGAAACTGCCTCAGGTGGCAAGATCTACACAGGCAGCAATGTAGTTCTTTATCCTACAGGGATCCACAGGGATCTCAATGTAGATCTTTATCCCACCCCCACTCCCGTTCCCGTTCCTGATTTAGATAGTTACTCATCCACTTTTCCCCAGTGGGAAGGGGTTGCCATTTTGTGGTTTGCCTCAGGTGACAAAATGTCTTGGGCTGGCCCTGCTACAGGGGCTGTGAACTCCACCTGGAGATGGGTCACTTGCTCTTGTTAACGATTCTGTTAAAATTATAGTGCAAGCTATAGCCTGGAAGAGTAAGAATGATAGCATAATATGGATGCTTCTACTGAGTCTCTGACTCAGGCAGCAGAGGTTGCACATGTAAACCATCTGGGCATTGCCAGTGTGCCAAATCCACTTGAGCTTTTTGCTTTTTTGCTGCCACAGCTATTTTGGCTGGTGTGAGTAGCATGAGGATCACTGCAACACAACTGCGTAAAAGAAAAAAATAAAATATGTGAGGTGATGCTGAGAAGCACAGATCCTGGACTTTAAATTGGAGAAGCATGAGATTAGTAGGGTCTACCTGACCAAAGGTGTTTGCAAAACACCCTAAGAGTTTTTCCTCCAGTGTGTTTTGCTACAGAGCTAATCCGCTCACATCCTAACCTAAATGTTAAGCACATGCTGAGGATTGTTTCAAAGATCTGACCTTTTAGCAGAGTGGGGATGGCCATTAATGAAAGTGCCAAAAATAATAATCCCCTGAACTAAAAGATAACATAATGAGGTGATAACATAGAGATGTGGGCTTTCAACAAATTCATGCTGGAACAATCACCCAAATGTGTTTATACCAAATAAATCTAAACACCAAAATAACATTTTAATCTGCATAATAGTGCATGAGTAACAGATGCCAGATACTTGACCCCTCTTTCCCTAGAGTTTTAAAGTCGCAGAATCAGCCTTTATTGAAAACTGAACAATAATAGAAAACATACACCATGAAAGACTTAGCTATTTCTATCAGTGCACTGTGGTCAGTCCAGAGAGAGAGAGAAGGAGAGAACACAATAAGCTTTAAAATTTGGCATGTGAAATACAATAGTGGGAGAGAGTGGTGGTGTGTTCTGAACCCCCAGGCTACCTGGCAGCATGTCAGTATGTCAAGTCCCCAGTCTGGAGTCAATCCAAGTGTCCAAAGTCGAAACCAAAGCACAGTTGCATAGAGATCCTGGCACATCCAAGCCGAGGTCCATCAACATGGGCAGTTGAGTAGACACAGCACCTTGGCTCTGCTGCCCTTTTATACTTTGCATGCTGATTGCAGCATCTGGGCTTGATGAGGCAGGTGACCTTCACCTGTTCCAAGCCTACTCCAGCTGAGGAATCACACACCTCTTCCTAAAGCTAGTGAACCTCACTTGCCAACTACTGAGCTGGGCTGTGGGCCCTTGCCTGCCTCAGCCTCCTAGAGTGTACCTCCTGCTGTTCCCTATACCTCAGAGCCTACCATGATTGTGGATACAGAGGCCCTCTGGCTCTGGTGATGGGTCCTGCTGCCCTGGTTCCTGTGCATTGACCCCCTATCCCCTTGCCACCCTCCATCATCCTGTGAGTACTTCCTACAACAACCTCTTCTTCCCCATTCCCCGCTTGCCCTGATGTGTCCCATTCCCAACTGCATCCCTTGCCAGGATCCTCTTCCTTCTCTCCATTGTCCTGTCAGTTCATGGCAGTATCTGACTTTTAATCCTAAAATCAGGAACGAATAAGAGCAGAACAGTTTGCACTCACTCTTTTAATCACTATTGGTTGTGTTCCCAGCAAAGTAATGAATTACAATAGGCATAAACGTAGCTGATTTATGTTATGGACATGCATGCTACATTGCTCCTAAATTTTTTTCTGTGACATAAATGTAAACAGTACATAGAGTCAAAAGGTAAGTGTTTCCTACCATAAGCAAAATATAGAATATATTGGAGAATACAGTTTGATCCTCAGTTGAGTTAAAATATTTTTCTCCACCAATGGAATTGTATCTATTTCCCTTTCAGTTTGATGTGTTCAGCAGTGGGACTGTGAAAATGTGGGGAAGAGTCAATTACCATAGAATACTCTATTTATTGCCTGTTTATAGAAAATGATTGAATCGCTACTCTTTCCTCATCTAAACAAGCCAGTCTTTTTGAAACCATACTGATAATAGCAAGGTTACTTTTCACAATGTAGTGGTCCATGTGGTAGAGGACAGCAGCCAAGCTGCCCTGAAACCGACTCCACCACAACTTACTTGGACAGAGCAGGAGCAGATCTACTATGAAACTGATGAAGCTCAAGCTTTTTGGCCCCTAATCCTGGAGGGGCCCCAGAAGTAAATTTAGTCCACATTACTTTAAATTTTGGGGTCTAGTAGACCCAATTTGAGTTACACCACTCAAATTGATTAATTTTTTGTTGTGTATATTTCAACAGTCCTATAGTTTGAGAGTCACAGAACAGATCTTGTAAAGGTGTGGCAATTTGCCATGGAAGAATGCCATTGAAGAAGGTAACAGTGGTTGCCCAGACCTCATTGCTGGTTGCGAGGGGACCCCCATGACAGTTCAAGCTTCAGGGCCCCTAAAATGGAGGTCCACCACTGGTACAGGGCTAGGGCAGGCAGAGGAGTGATGAGGTCAGGGCTGCATGGATGTACCAATGGCAGTGGCAGATTGGCTCCGCCAGCCCTGACCTTGATGATGCCCTGCCTCATTCCATGGCTATCCAGTTCAGCTGCATTGATGCCAGTGTCAGGAGGTCAGCTCTGCCCCACCACAAACACCAATAGGAATGTAAGAGGGAAGTGATATCCATTTCATGATCAGCACTGTTTCCTTTCTGCTGCAGTTCCGTTTCTACCAAAAACTACTTCACTGTCCTCACTGTCTGCTGTTTGACATAAATTATATAACTTATGCAACCATTTATGTAACTTACATTCATTTAACAGCAAAGAAAGCATCAAAACACTGTAAAACAAGCCATTAATTACATATCATTTTTAGACTTTGAAAGCAACAACAAGGATGTGAACAAATACCAGTTTTATTTGCTTGAATAATTTCTGTTACCAGCCACAGAGGAACATGCAGACAGCAGCAATTTCCATTGTAGAAAAGGAAAAGAGGAGTGTTTCTTGACATTGTTTCAAATCTACTTCATGTATGTGTGCTATCCTTACTAGAGATAAGTAAAACTGGCCTTAGGGATGCTGAGCTGGAAAACACACCTTCTGGGGGTAGAGTCAGGTATGCTTTACAGCAGCCCTGGTTTGGCTGTTTTGGCATTCAGCTCATCACAGACTTCTCTCTATCCCCTTTAGACTATGGCAACTCCCTGTTCACAACAAACAGATCATAAGACTTGTTTGCCTGAGTTAAATTTCCCAGTTGTGGGTACCCATGCAATGCAAGTCTGGTGAACTACTTGTCATGAGCATCCCAGAAGCTAAATACACACACACAAATTGGCATCCACCATCCCAGGATTTCTCCCTTGAGAAAACCCTCTGGTGAATGTATTGTTTGAATGAAGCTCCAGTTATCATAACCATTCTCCCCTTGCTTTTCATTACTCCCTGAGCAGGCATTTGAAAGGAGAATGTTGTGAATGAACCAGCATCTCTACAGATACATCTCTCACAACTCAGGTGCAATCTCTGTGACTTCATTGGCTGAAAAATGTGCTGCTCTATTTCATGGGAATCAACTCTGTGAAGTGTTGGCTGTGTCCATGGAGACCCTGGCTCATTCCTGACGTTCAGAGACACTTAAGGAATATCATGTTGGGATTAAATTGAGCATATGATCTGGCACTAAGTTGTACTTTGAGTGAATGGACAGTGAATTCGATTAGCAGGCAATTGGCTTGCTAGTTCTTTGAAGTTACGCCAAACTTATTTGTAATGCCATTCTGCCATGTTTGTCTTTCTGTTAAGTCAAGCCAGGTTCTCTCTACATAGACATGTGATTTAACAGCTTCTGTAGTTTTGTTTTTTTTACATGAAAACAAGTTGCCATGGAAAAATTAAATCTTCTAATTAAAATACAATGAGGTCGCAAGTTTCCCAGAACCACTCATGCACAGATCCTTAAGAGGGAAGAATCACAAACAGAAACAGCTCCCCTACGTCATATTGTAGTTTTCCAGGTCTAAATGAAGCATTTTAGGGAAAATTATCAACCAAAAGCTTTGATCTAGAGTGAATCATTCTGGCATATACAAATTCTGGAAACCAAGCAGCCAAAAGCAGATGAGAGACCATTCATTGATGATTACAGAAATTCACTATGGAAAATGCTGATTAGATTAAACTATTTTCCATTCAAAAAGGCAGTTGCTATATCTGGAAAATTCTTTATCACCAATACTTTGCCTAGAAGGTTCGCCACTTCCATTTGTTCGAGAATTATTGTAAAACCAGGCAGACCGTACTTATAAATTGACTTAGCTGAAGCTGTCTCCTAACCCCAGCATCTTTTCCTCTCATGAAACAGTACTTTCCCCTGTGCCCCCTCTCCTCTTAGAGAAATCCCAGTGGTGGATCTTCATAGTATTGGGTCACCAGGTTTGCCTTTCAACAGTATCATTGCTTAGCTATCAAGGCCAATATACTCTATAAGCCTAATTAGCACTTTTGACTGCATCCCTTTCCAAAACCCGCACATGAAAATGAGAGCAAGCTTTTTCTCACAAAAAGAAACAAAGTACTGGTTGCAATCAACAATAATCTTATGTCGTCTCAACCCACCACTAGTTGCCTGCACCTAGTAGCCTCAGAGAATGATCCAAAGCCCCATCTACATCAAAGTATGATCCAAAGCCCCATCTACATCAAAGGACCACCTGGGCTTGGATGACCACTGATGTGGATGGAGATGGACCTCAAGAGCAACATCTAAATCAGCATTGACCATGAATGTGGAAAGCTGCCTCCACTACTGCTGGACTGGGGAAATTGACCAGAACATATATATCCTTTAAAAAAATGCTAGTTTCACATTTGCTGACTTACAAGTATTCTAACAGGTTTGTGACAGTGTGTTTCCTCCCAGATTACAACCAGATGTCTGTTTGCCATACCATCCTTCTCTCCAAGTGGGGAGGGGGATATTGTGCACTGGATATCGCTGGATACGAAGAAAAATGAAGTGACGTTTTGTTAGCAAGCTCTTCAGCCAACAAGTACATATACATAAGAATATGAAGCCAACAGCCAAAACTCAAAGTAGATGATGATTTATTTCATTTATGAATCACTTCCCCTAAGGCATCCTGCTGTGATTTACAATATAATAAAAACATATCTAAAATAGTTACATAAATATAAACTATTGGCAAAAAATGGTCATAAAAACAGCTTCAAGTAACAGCAACATAGACATGAAACCAATTCAAATCCAATATGCATTCCAACTGGGATAAAGATATCCATTTAGAGGGCTTTTTGAATGAGGAACATGGGGCAGAACTAATCTCCTGCAGCATACCCTCTCATGCAGAATGCAGGGGGTGAGGCAGTGAGATGAGATTTTTATACAGCAGTAGCTATACCTTGAGCAGAGCCTGGTAGGTAATTGGCAGCCAGTGCAATTCTTTCAGCAGTAGCTTGATGTGATGGTGGTATTCCATCCCAGTGAGCAGTGGGGTAGGGTTGTCAGGTTGCCATACATCAAGTATTCCCGGATATACCTGGAATACTGCAGTCGGAAGCAGTGTCAGGGCAGAAAAAGTCTGGGAAAATCTGGCCATATGGCAACCTGTGTCGGCAGTGTCAATTTTGCCATTTTTCCTGAAAAATAGCTCAAAACATCTGATTTTGCAAAAAAAAAGAAAAGAAAGAAAAGAAAGAAAAGAAAAAAGAAAAGCTCCAGAACTTTGCAAAAAGCTCTACAAGCACATTTGCAACCCGCAGCAGCCGCAACCTGCAGCGCTGCATCTGTGCATGCGCAGGTTGCGTTTTGGCGCATGCGCAAGCGCCAAAACCTGGAAGTAACCCATTCCAGTACTTCCGGGTTTGGCGCGGTGCGCGACCCGAAATCGTGCAGCCCAAAGCGTCTGTAACCCGAGGAATGACTGTATGGCAACCCTAGCAGTTGCAATAGCTGCTTTTCCAGGACAGTCTCAAGGGCAGCCCCACACAGAATGCATTGCACTAACCTGCCTGGAGGTTACTAGTGCAGAGACATCAGTGGTCATCATATGTCTCCAAGATGTTGGCTGTACTAAATGTGCCATTATGTACGTCTCATGCACTATTCTGAATAAGGCAATTGCAAAACTCCCAGCTACTCAAAGAGAGTTTGTTAACACTCCAGATCTTAACATTTGGAAGAGGATCTATAGAAAGCTTCAGGCAGCAAGTGTTCTAAGTGAATCAAACAGAATGAATTGAACTGGTATAAATATTGTTTTTCTATATGCAATTGTTTCAGTTTTCTTACACGTGCAATTATTTTACATATGTTTTTCTTATATTGTGGAATTGCTGAGAGTTGCTTCATAGAAAATGATTCATACATGAATCAACAACAAAAAAAATATAGTAAGGGGCAATTAAGGAGAAAACCAATGAGCAAATCTAGAAGATTTGCTCCATATTTTCAAAAAAATATTTATACCCAATTTATCAAAATGATGGTCAATTGTAATAAGATGCTAGTTAAGATGTCAGTCTTGATTATGTCATTACCAGCCCAGCATTTTATAAGGCTTATGCTCAAAACGATGAATTTGCCAGTGATTTCAGTGACAAGTTATTTCCAGTTACAGGTAGGTAGCCGTGTTGGTCTGCCATAGTCGAAACAAAATAAAAAAAATCCTTCCAGTAGCACCTTAGAGACCAACTAAGTTTGTTATTGGAAAGAATTTTTTTAAAGTTATTTCCACACTCCCTCTCCCCACCCCCAAACCATGGAGTTATGGAGAAATCTAATAGGAAGAACAAAGAAATAAATTAATCAAATTACATCTGGAATGGTTTATATTTAACTTCAGATGCACTTACTAGTTTCAAAGTTGTAATAAATGTCCACAGAATATTAACAAGTGGGGCCTGCAACAAAATGTTGCAGTGTGGAATACAGTGAATTCCAGTACGCCATCTCATTATATTCCTTTCCATCTCCCATCTTCCTCTTGTTTTCCAGCCCCCCCCCACACCAGTCAGCATTCCATGAGCACACTCAGTCCTCATTGCACTGTATTTGAGGTCCCTGTTGCTCCCTTACAGATTTTCCTAAAGAGGGAGGGTGGAAAAAATAGAGAGAGATGCAACCTGAATTAGCTGTGTGTAGCTGATTTTGGCTTCATAAGCAATGACACTTATACCTGAACATCAGAAGTGGCATGTGCAACACAATATGCTCCTTTTCAGGATTCCAGCCAACCAGCTGTGCCCTTTTTCAGAACACTCCATTACATTGCACCTTTCTCCCCACCAACTGGTGCCTTGATTCCCCTCCTCCATTCAACAGTCAGTCAGCACTCTGTGCCCACTGAGATGCTTTGGAGGGAGGTTACCTCATGAGGGTCCCCACTCCAAATTAGTTTTTGTACTTCTGCAAAGCTCGAGGGTCTCCTAAGCCTGCTCATACTCCCCTGTTGTGAATGGATGATGCCATTTTGACTACATAAAGATCCACATGGAGAATGAGTTCACTATTAGTATATAGGATGATAGCATAAAAGTCCACAATGGATTCTTGTTTGTTATACTTGTTTGAAAGTACCGTGGCTAATTAGCTGTGTCTGACTGAAATCTCTCAGAATGCTGACCTGTGTTAAATATGAATGTAGAAAATCCCATTCATCCTTGGTTAATAAATGTCCTCTTTTTTATGTCTAAGTACGGCATGCTGTCATAAAGAAAAATCTAGCCTTCAAACATCAACCCTGATTACTTTCTTACATCACTTTCCTTTTTGAGAAGTCAAAAGATGTCTCAAGAGTAATTAGAAATTGTCCCGGAATTAAGCTTCAGGGCTCTGAAGATGTTATATTCTTTTGTGGAGTGAAAAAATCTCAGTTTGAAATTTCATCCAGTTGTGGGTTCAAACATTATTCCCTTCCGTCAGGTATTTGATGCTGGAGTGCTCATCACGGTTCAAATTAATTAGGTTAGGTCAAGCTTGAGCCATCATTAATTGGATTTGGTTCTATCTTCAATAAATTATTTTATACAATTGTAATACTTGTGGTTTCAAAAACAGTAATTTAGAAGTATGTTTTCTTCATATGGGAATCTCAGTGGATTTATAAAGGTGGATGTGTTAGGAGAATCAGCTAGATGTTTAGTGTTTCCCCAGGATCTTACTAATAGTCTCCAGGGAACAGACAGGGAAAGAGACAGGGTGCCTATGGTGGACAGTCAACAAGGCTAATGGTCTCTCTTCAGCAAGAAATCAGATTTTGGCTAAACACTAGGAGACACCTAATGGTCAGAGCTTTTTGACAGCGGCCCCGGGAAGTAGTGGGCTCCTCTACTGGGCTCCTCTACTCGGGAAGTAGTGGGCTTCACTGGAGGTATTTAAGCAGAGGGACAGTGAAGTTGCATTCTGAATGGCAGGTACTGCATTGAACAGGGGGCTTGAAGATCCCTTTCAGCTCTAAAATTCTGATATTCTACCTCTTCATGATCACCTTGCCTGTGTCCATGTTATCCCCTAATACTCTTTCAGGCATGCCAAGGTCACCACTGCCATGGTGGCAACTCAGGAGGTCAGTGTGACAGACCCTTTGGCTAGCTTTCCCTGCAGACAGTGCCTCAAACTGCATTGCAATTCACCATGCTATTACCATCTCTGGAGCAGGTGCAGATTGTTGTGCTTTTACATGCGTTTTCCACCTGATCCATCCCCCGCCCCCACCCCTCGCATCATTAAGTGTGAATAATATTCACTTGTATTGTACTTCACAGCCAGCCGTTCGTTGTGTAATAAATCGTCTGGGATGAATGCCTTCCTTGTCATAGTAAATGGAGTGAAAAGGAACACAATAGTTTCTCTCTCAACAGTCATTTCTTTTTGATTGCTCAGCTTAGGTCATCTCTGTAAAGATTTCCTGATGACAAAACATTCTTTCCTTCCAACATTAGCCAAATAGATGAATGAACCTCTACTGTTTTCTCTTGTGAATCTGAAGGTGTCTCTTCCATGTCTGCAACAGTCACAGTTCTTTCTAAGCATGTGAGGAGACAATTTCCATCCCCAACTACACAAGAAGTGTATGCCTGATTGTATAACACACCAGCAGTAACAAAGCAGTGGGAAGGACCTTTTCAGTGGTGTGCGATCACTAATGTGTTACACAATCAAACATTCCTGCCATTGCTGGGGCAATAGGCAAAGGACAGGGTTGGGGGTCCTGCTGGTTTGCTTGAGGGTTTCCCATAGGCATTAGGTTGGCCACTGTGAGAAGAGGATGCTGGACTAGATGACCAGGCCTGATCCAGCTGGCGCTTCCTAAGTTCTTACATTGGACCACAACTCCCACTATTCCTGAACATTGGCCAAGCTGCCTGAGGCTGATGTATGACTTCCTAAAAGAAGAGCCCTGTTGGATCAGAAGGCCACAAGCAGGACAAAAACAACTGGAGGGCCTCAGGTTCCCCATCCCTGGCAGAGAGCAAAATGTCAGTATTGTAATGCATCTGTGTCAATGGTCTCAATGGTTTCAAGCAAAAATGAGTCAGACCAGAAGAGAGTGCTTCAGATAGGGTTACCATATGTCCTCTTTTTCAGGCATAAAGTTGTCATAGTGATCCATAGTTAAAAGTAGAAGTGAACTAATGTGTCCTCATTTTTTGTTCTTTATAATATGGCAACCCTATCTTCACATGCTGTTGAGGTCCCAAAGCAAAGCAGAGGTCCTAATCTGCGCTTTGAAGTGGTGTAGCCAGTGGTAATAACCTGCTCCAATTTCCCAGCAGAGTGTCATCTCTGATGTTTTACTGATAAGGGAGGAGGATGAGAATAGTAAGGCCCAAGGAAAACTGTCCTGTAGGAGGGAAATCAAAAAAAGGAAACACTCTGACTGCCCAGTTCTTTCAGTGACTATCTTATCTTTTGGCTTTGTTTGAGGCTTGTTCCCCTCATGGAGAACTTCTCTGGTCTGAAGATGTCCCATAGCCTCCTGCCTGGGGCATTCCCTGCACCACTGAACTACTGAGGCATTATGGGAGGCATTTGGTTCCTCAGGCTCAGGGGAAAACCCTTGGCAAGGTCCTGGCTCTACAGACCTGGAAGGTTGTTCTTTGAACTCCTCTGTCAGCTCAGTGGTCTCCTACTCTCCAGCAACAGTCTAAGGAGCCAGACCCGGGTTTGGCTCCTGAGTTGGTGACTCTGTAGCTGCCAGCTGTGTGTCTTGATCACTGCAGGGCTCTGCTGTCGTGGCATAAAGGCATTTCCAAAGCCATTATTGAAAGGGAGAAATGGAAATCAACATGTTTCAAGGCCTGGCTCTCCAGGCCATGTACTGTAGCATAATCATTGATGGATTAATATAGTCCACTTCATTCAAGGCAGCCAGTGTGGGGGATGAAATCAGAGTAACAATCAATAGCCTTTTAATGAATCATAGCTAAAGAGAGGTAGACTCTCAGGCTTGGATCCCATCTTGAAAGTTGTATAATTTCAGAGAATATCCATGTGAACAGCATACCTGCAATATTCCGCCAGTACAGCTAAACTCAGTCAATTAAGGAGATTACATGAAATACAATGACAAGTTATGTCAGTGAAGAATACAAGAAACCTACAAGACCAGTTATAATGGACATCCCAGTTTAGAACTGCTGAGCAAGTTGTGTGTGGTGTGTAGAGAAATGCAGTCTGCAAGGCCTTTTTATTAAGACAACTACATGTTCAATAGCCAAGTTTGACTAGAAAATCTTTTTGGGGACTGTTAGATCTTAATTTGTGAGACTTCATATTTTAAGTATGCAATTATTTATAAATATTATCTGCCTTGGACCCTCAGCAAGAGAGGATTTTTTTAAAAAAACCACACACAAAAAAAACCATAAAGATAAGTCAATTGCCAAATATGCACATGCTTTGCAATTTCGAAACCTGAGAAGACCTCTCTCATCCTGTCAGTGCAAGGATTTTTGCTTGCACAACAGTAGTCCCCACCTCTAATGATAGACATGGAAGTCAATCTTCAATGGGACTGCAGTGCTCATAGATAGGATTTTATCAGTGTTCTATCAGAAGTAATCCTGATGAGAATCCCTACACACCTGCTGCAAGCTTTGGTGCCAAAGGGATCCCCCACCCACCCCACCCTAAGGCTAATAGAAGTGTGGGAAGAGGAATCCTGTTTTATCACATTTGTTTCCCTTGTCTGCTGGCTTGATGCCATTTTATTCCAGCTTCTTTCTCCAATCAGGGTTTATGAAATGAACCCAACAACATTGGACAGCCAAATGTCACTGATGGCAAACAATGCCCATTCCGCATGAAGGCAATGGTTCTTGGATTAAATTGGTCAATACCAGCCAATTAAAAAACAATTAGACGGTGTGATGACACTGCAGCATAAGCCAGCCAATCAAATTACTTACATCACTGAGGGCAAACAAAGTCTATTCAGAGGGATAATGAGACTTTATTTACTAGATTTCTAAAGGGATCCGCCCATGTCTTCTTGGATTCAATTCCTAGGAAGGGAGGAACTGTTTAAACATGCTTTAGAGGACATTATAAGTACTTCATAAGTACTTGTAGCTCCCAAAGCTATAAGTGCTTCTCAAATGAAGGGTATGGACACACCTTTATTACCATATGGTTTCCATATGAAAAAAGCAACAACATACTGGTGAGAATAAAGCTCATTTTAAGTGATGGGCTGGAAGGAACAACCTGAAGACATACATTACAGAGAGAGTGGGAAGGGGAAAATAGGATGGTTAACTAAGAACAAGCACAACAGTTTAATAGTGGCATCAGCAAGCTGGTGCTTGTTCAAGAGGCTGCATCCTATGGGAAAGGGCCGTGGCAAAGAATCTGCTTTGCAAGCAAAAAGTACCAGGTTCAATACCCAGCATCTCCAGGTGGAGCCAGGAAACATTCCATCTCTGAAACCCTGGAGAACCACGGCTGGTCATTGTTAGTAATAGTGCTAAACTAGAAGGTCCAGCTTAGTATAAGGCAGCTTTCTGAGTTCCTATGAAAATAGGATGAAGGTGCTGGATATTAGGGCTGTACAACCAATCCAACAAAATCCTAACTCTCTAACTGAACTGGGGCTCTTCTGGATTGGGTCAAGGCAGCCTTGAACTGGGTCATGTCCACCCAGGGTGATCTGGAGCTATTAAAATGAGGAACAGGGCATACCATGCCATCAAGGAGAGAGAGAGAGAGAGAGTTGCCTGCATCATCTCTTTCTCCCCACTGCCCTTGCCCCCTTATGTCATACTTTAAAAGATGCTGATTTTAATTTATCACCTCCTCCTTCACCCTAAGGCCCCTAGTAGATCACATCATATAAGAACAGAACACTAAAAGCTGTTGAAAAGAAATTATAATCAGAGGAATAGGGTGGATCCTGAAAACGTATAAGAAGTTCTCTGTTCTGGGATGTAGGATCTGAACTAACAGGTTCAAATTACAAGAAAGTGGATTTCAACTCAACAATAGTAAGCGCTTTGGAAGGAGGCAAGTTCTCTTTCATTAAAGCTTTGCAAGCAAAGGCTGGAGAGCCACTTATCAAGGATGCTGTAGCAGTGGGTTTTATGCATCAGCAGCGGATTGGGCTAGATGCCCTTTAAAATCACTTACAGCCCTAAGATTCTATGAATAAAGCATTTGTTAATATCATACAACAGTGTCCAGTAAGGCTTCATTATTTTTATGTAAAAGCAATTCGTAATAATTTATAAATCTCTAAGTGGCATACAATAAAAAAAAAAAACAAAAAACATACATACATAGAACAACACTGTTGTTGATGATGACTAACTTGTACAGTGGTACCTTGGTTCCCAAACGGTTTAGTTGTCGAACAAATTGGCTCCTAAACGCTTCAAACCCGGAAGTAAGTGTTCTGCTTTGAGAATGTTTTTCGGAAGCCAAATGTCCGACATGGCTTCTGCTTCAGTGCAGGAAGCTCCTGCAGCCAATTGGAAGCCGCACCTTGGTTTTTGAACAGTTTCGGGAGTGGAACGGACTCCCGGAATGGATTAAGTTTGAGAACCAAGATACCACTGTACTTCAAGTAGACCCACTGAAATTAATGGCCACTTATTTCAACAGTCTCCTCTGAGTAAAAATTGGTTGAATGGAACCCAATATATGCTGAATAACTATATTTCATTATGGTAAAGGTAAAGGGACCCCTGACCATTAGGTCCAGTTGTGACCAACTCTGGGGTTGCGGCGCTCATCTTGCTTTATTGGCCGAGGGAGCCAGCGTACAGCTTCTGGGTCATGTGGCCAGCATGACTAAGCCGCTTCTGGCGAACCAGAGCAGCGCACGGAAACGCCGTTTACCTTCCCGCCGGAGCGGTACTTATTTATCTACTTGCACTTTGACATGCTTTTGAACTGCTAGGTGGGCATGAGCAGGGACTGAGCAACGGGAGCTCACCCTGTCGTGGGGATTCGAACAGCCAACCTTCTGATCGGCAAGTCCTAGGCTCTGTGGTTTAGACCACAGCGCCACCCGGTAGTGATTCATTAATCCATTTCTTGACACATTTGTGAAAAAAATGAGTATGCACCCCTCACCCCTTGGAAACTACCCAGTCAAATGTAGCTTGTAATCTGTAAGGAGTTTGACCTGTGCAAAGAAATAGAGCAGAATGGTTTGGCTCACCCTGTGCCCCACACGCTGCTACTACCTGTCAGTTTGCCCCATAGACTTTGGTCAAGAAATATATCTGTTTGCATACTTTATTGCAAGGCAATAAATCACATATAAAATAGCAAAACATCACATCACATAAAACATAGCATCACATAACATTTGGAACAATATAAATAGCAAAAATACAGAAGCGTATAAGACTGAATAATCAGCCTGAGAAAACAAATCAGCACGAATGTCCGCTGTGCTTGTCTTCTGACAGTTCTCTTTCTGATGCATCTGAATCTTGCCACAACAAACACAGAACTCTGTGGGTGACATACTTACTTGAGTCTCTCACTAGATAACAAATTTTGTTCAGGTCATTCCCAAGGCCAGTGGAATCTGAAAAGTGAGCCAATTTGTTATTTACTTCCTTTTTGTTGAATGCCTAAATATCCCACTGCTACAGATAACTGAGGCTGTTACATTTTAGAAGGGGGGAAAGAGGCATTTATCCTATAACATGCAGTGCTGCTAAAGGACAAAAATCACTTCCTTTGTCTTCACTTCCTTTGTTCAAAGTAGATGAGATCTTTGGATTGGATGCTGCAATGCATCTGCCTCGAGCAACTGGGGGACTATACTCTTCTCCTGCACAAAGTGGCCATTTGTCCTTGTTTTATTTCCTAAGCTAAGTGGCAAGAATGACACCTACCCTCTGATGGTACCATACAATGAAGCTCAAATGGCTGAGGGGCAAATTCAGAAGAGGCAAAATTAGAGCTGTATTGGGGACAGGAATATGCTTTCTATAAATAAAGGGTGCGGGATGCACATTCCTCTGAAAAGATCCTCACTATGCTGTGTTTCGAAAACGAGAGGTGACAGGGTGTTAGCCTGTTGAAATGCCATTGCCTTTGCCCCAGAAACCCTCGCTCCTAATATTTGTGTGGGCTGGTTTTGGTTAGTCAATGAGGAAGGTAAACAATAATACGCATGTGCTGGGAACACTATTTTTCAGCCATACATTCCAGGCTTCAGGCCTGTGACTGATGATTGGTTTCAAGAATCCGCCCTGGTGAATGCCGATTCAAATTCAGTCCTGGTTCATTGCCAGGGCTAAATGGCCGAGCCCCAGGATGACTTAGGGTAGGGACAGACAAATCTGTCACTTCTCATTTGTTTTCAGTCGTAAGTTCAGTTTCCCCCTTTCACATCCATTTTTAAAATATTCGTTGCATTTCACCTCATATACACATTTCGTACACAATTTTGCTGAAAATAAAAATTTGTGAGCAATTTCCCTCAAAAAATACAATGCAATGTAATGCATTTTTGTTCTTATTCTTTTCACCAAAATATAATTTTTGATGCATAATTTGATGCATGGAATTTGAAAAAGCACAAATTTTGAAGGATCTCTCTGCGTTGGGGTTGGCAATGGTTTAGGAAGTGCAGATTTGGTAAGTTCAGGGCCAATGCTACCATTAGCTCAATTAGTCAGCAGAGGGGTGCAGAACTGATTTTTGAGGGGCACGGTTTTATACAGATTAGTTTTTTATCTATTTTATAATTTTCTGGTAATATTTTACTATTATTTTCTATTTTGATAGTGTTGCCATTATTTCACAAAGTGAAAATCCGGTCACAAAAGTTGCTGAGCTTTTTTTTTTTTTTAGTTTTGCCCACTTCCGACATGGGTTACTATATATATTTATAAATGAAATAAAAAGAACATAGAATTTGTTTCGGGTTAGGTAATACTCACACAAACAAACATAAAAAGTGAAAATGACATTAATTTTAAAAGCGGGGGGGGGGGGAGTCCTGGATGTAAACCCACACGCCCTTTTTGTGCCCTGCAATGCACACTCTTTAAACTTGGTAGTTAATGATGCCACCAAGTGTTGTCTGGAAGCAACAATTCCTCCCCCGTTTGGTTCAACAGATCTATAATTCCCTGCATAGACTCAACATTGGCAAATTTTAACTAGCCATGTATCATAACTTAGGCATAACTGTTAAGTCACTGAGCAAAACAAGATGGGATAGTCGGATTGATGCTTTGAAACCACTGAGATATCACCTTGGTAGTATATACTATACCTTAATAGAGATATTTGATGACACAAGCCTAAAAGGTTTATCTGGAAACAATTCTTGAATTGAAGCTAAGACCCTTGCTGGTACAATTTGTAAGTTCAGGTTTGCAGCATCCCTTGTTACAGCATCCTTTTTTGAAGTCAATCTTACAAGCAAGCTACTACAAAATAAGGAAGCTAATCTAAATTCAGCCACCAGCCAATTGCAAGTGACCAAGAATTACCTTGCGGACTGCAGGCGTGATGAGGATTTGCAACACCTTTTGATAGATGCTACTGAGATTGCAAAGGACATAGAAATATTACCGAACTTTGACACAGAACAAGTTCGAAAAAGGAGAAAGAACAGCAGTTTGAAGTATGAAGACCAAGAAGAGGCACCCCAGGATCCAAAGGAGAAATTCAAAGTTGGTTTCTTCTATGCTCTCCTGTTGAAGAGAGATCCCAACAGCTGCAACAATATAATTCCCTATTTGGCTTCCTGTATATCATACAGGTCTTCCAGAATTCATCCTTAGTTAGGAAGCCCCTTCATCCAAATAGCTCCCTACATAGAACTCCTACATGGTTGCATTTCAACTGCGACAACCAAACATCTATGTGTATGCATGAACTGGGCAGAGATATCCCATATACCACTGTATTCACACCACAAGTTAAGCTGACCTTGGAATCTAATCCTAAAACAGTTTTCTGGTGCAGCAGCTCATGCTGCTAGATTGTAAACTGATTTGCAAAAACATTAAAAGTATTGGAAAGTACGAGGTTAGTGAAAAGCTAGGGGCTCCTAACTGAAACAAGTCACTAGATAGAACAAGTTTGGGCATTTCTCAATTTATTAGCACTGATAAAATGAAACCTAGCAATTACAAAGCCTATTGCTAAGGAAGGATTCTTTGATGAGTTTTCTTTAAACCTGGCCGAAGCATTTACTACAACTTCAAGTTAGAGGGGGAAATGGAAGATTGGCATCTATAAACAGCTGAAACGTTCAGGGACACAGTGAATCCTTCCAAAATGGGAGCTGCTGTTTAATGTCTTGTGTGTTTCTTTATAACTGAAGCCCTGCCAATAATTCCTCACCATATCTCAGTATTTTAAAAACATTTTAAAAGAGGCACTGGTCTTTCACTTATGAAAAATGTCCCATGCATTATCAGAGTCTTAATATAAAATCAACTGAAAAATAATGTCTAAAGCCATAAATCAACCATAGTTCTAGGACTTGTGGCTGGTTCTTTTATTTAAGGAACTCTTAAGACAGAAGCCATCTGCCTGGTGCTTAAACTCCCTCCACATTCACATATGTAACCAGGCAAAGTTTTCTCCTCACTTTCAACCATTCAGTGAAGATCTATGGGATCTTATTCTGCAAAACTTTAAAAAAGATTTTTGTTATTCTTATGTTTATTGTGTTTATATCCTACCCTTCCTCCAAGACAGATTCAGGAGCACATAGAGCTTTCAGTCGTGGACTTGAGGGACCAAGTGAGGCAGAACAGTATCTACAATTGTTGTTTCTATTCTTCCCCTTCCTGTCACCCAGCAGCCATTGTTGTCTCAACTTTGCCTGGAATGGGTTCAGCTCCAGTTGGCTCACCATCTCCAGTCATGGTGAGAAACTGGACGGGTTCGTACAACATGGTGAGACAAACGATACCTTACTGGAACCACAAGAACATGCAGATTCCCAAAGAGGAATCCACAGCTGCTGTGCTCCTCTCCAGTCCTTTTTTGTATTGAGCTAAGCCAAGGTTTAGCTTAGCATGTCATCTGAACCTGGACTCTCTCCTCACTAACCAGCTGCAGCCAAAGTTTGCCTGATCCTAATAAGCCATTGTTTGGCTTAGTGTGCTGTGTGAACTAGTGAGTAAGCATCAATACCTCAGGGTCTGAGGTAAATGAGAGGTACAGGGAGATACGGTTTTTTTCTTCCTATTTTTTCTTCTGCTTAGCATGGTAACTGATGGAGCAGGACATATTTTTGCTTTGTCTTATATAGACTGGTATTAATCTATTATGTTTTGTTCATTATGCTATGTTATGGGACTCTCACAGTGTCAACTAATCTACCATTACTGGGGAGTAGGCCCCACTGAATCCTGTCAGATTCACTTGCATGAGTAAACATGCATAGATTTGCACTACCGGACACTTTCTAGGCTCCTGCGTTATAGGGGATCGTAGTGAAACTTCCCCTTTGTGCTTCATTCTCTAAGTATTTATGTGCATGCTGTTTTCCCTTTTCACAAAACCAAAACAAAATCCCAACCCTGGGAGAATTCAAGAGTTCATTTGGACTCGGCCAACGGCCGTTTGGAAGGGAGCCATGGAACCCACTTGACAGTGCGCAGCGAAGCATTTCCCGTGTTCCTTCCCTTGAGAATTTCTGTGCTGATATTTATCAAAATACAGTTTTTTGACCATTTCTTTTTTAGAAATAACTGACACTTTTAAACGTTTTGCATAGTATATCATCAACAATCTCTACCATTTTGTTGTTAGAAAGCAAGACCGTGGCTGGGAGTGGACCTCTGCCCATCCCAAGGGGCTTTCTCAACAAATTCTCATAGCATGTTGGAAATAACTTCTTGATAGTAAAATTCCCTTCTTTCATAAACATCATGAAAAATGAAAGGATCAAGCATGATTTTTTCTTTCTTTGTGAAACAGTGTATAATTTGAGAATCTAAGCCTCCTCTTAACCCATTCATCTCCTCACTCCAGCCAGTCGTTGGGATTCTGGCTTCCCAGGAAATAAGGTTTCAGTGATGATCTCAACCTGTAAAACATAGTTTGGGGAAAATGTTTTACTGGCACACATCAAAACAATATTAGATCATTATAGAATGGTTAAAAGGTGCAGGCTGTTCCACTTCAGAAGCATTTTCATTACAAGGATAGGGGAGGAATTATGTTTGTGTTTTAATGTGAACCTACCTAATCAACACTTCTCAGTGAACTGCCCTGTATATATATAGGGCAGTATATAAATTCAACAAATATTATTATTATTATTATTATTATTATTATTATTAATAAAATAGCACAAGAGACAAAACACAGCTATCCTTTGAAATTCATACGTCTGGATTTTGTGATGTAGTTCTCCCTTTAAAAATGCATGCAACCATGCATATATTAAGGGAAAGTGTGCATAAAATGCATACATATTAGTGAAAATAACATACAAAAATATGTTAGGCAAAATTGCATACAAAAAGGTGTACATTAGGAGAAATGCGTAGTAGAATGCTGATGAATTTTCATGAAGGTTCTCTAAAAAGAAAATTCACAAACTGATACAAAAAAGTGGTGAATTGAAATTAATGCTGGGGAAAAAGAAACTGAGATAAGCTGAAATCTACAGAACTGTCCTTTCAGTAATCCCTGCACATAGAAAACAAGCATGTCATGGAGAAAGCTGGGCAAAAACTCACCTTCCAAGATTTAGTTTCCATGTGGAAGGGATTTTGGGGCACGGACGTGGGTATGGATTATGTTCTCAGACAGAAGTTTTTCTCAGCTTTATTCCAAGAGGTCATTAAACTGGTGATAAGAAGGGTCGGGCCTCAGACCTCATACATATAAAACAAAACAGTAAGTGCTTCCTGGTTAGTGCAGAGCAAATGTCATGGTATTAGGCCACTGTTGTCTTTAACCAGTACTAGGATAAAGCAGTTTACATCCCATCAGTGGGGTTATAGTTCTGTCTGAAGCCATGATCAGCAGCCCATGTTATGAAGCTCTTTGTAGGTCTGTTCCATTTCAGAGGAGAGAATCAAGAAACCAATAGTCTTGCTATTTCTAAAAGTCTTGCAACAACTGTTTTCATAGCACCCTTATAAGAACTGACATCCTGGATTAGACCAGCATGGACCTTGTAGTCTTGTTAATAACACTCCTTTAAAATGGTGATTTATATAATCTTGCTGTTTAAAATGGCAGGTGTTTGGGATTATATGTGGTATCAAAATGCAGTCTTTACCCTATTTGCAAAGAGGTGGCCAGGGAATAGCGGAAAGCACAGAAGTCAGTTGAAATAAATCTTATCCACTTTACAGTAATATCGCTGGCATATTAACTACTATTACTACTCTTCCCTGTGGGCTCTTTTCCTGTTGGAAAATTTATTGCAAAAAACCAAAACAAAAACCTTTTCCTGTTCAGAGTCTGACATCTAATTGCAAGGTGTCGACAGATAATGTGACTTAATCCGCTATTGGTCTGGCACATACTGTAAGTGGTCATGTTCCTCTATATCTACTGAGCTTAGTTTGAGCATAGGTTTGACTCTGTCTCACTAAAAGATCACACCTCTACAATAACTGCTTTGATTTTATTCAGCTCAGTTAAAATGCATAATATTGAAAAATCTCCAAGCAGTGTACAAAAACACCACACAAAGCAACACAATAAAATCAGAGGTACAAACATAAATAAATCTAAAACAGAAGCTCTGCATTAACAGGGTCCAATCTGTGGGTCAGAGAAAGCCTACACAAAAATATGTCTTTACAAGATGCTTGAAGCACGTATGGCTGAGAGAAGGTCATTTCTAGAGTGCATGGGCAATGGCAGAAAATGCCTGTTATTGGGTCACCATTGGGTGCAATTCCAGAAACTGTATTTTATATGCCAATTTAATGGTTTTGTTTTCTATGTTTTAATTGTCATCTTTTGTTATAATTGTTCTCTCTGTTTTATATGCATTATAAAACAAAATCAAAAAAATCTCAACAACAAAATAAAACAAAACATAGCAAGAAAAATGCATAAAATTTCATTCCAAACAAAATATCAGAAGGTTGTTAAGAAATATTCTTACAAGCCACATTCTTCTTTCTAAAGAAAGGTCTTATGATAAGGGACACTGGAGAGGGAGTGAGGCACACACCCTTAGGCAAGGAGCTGCAGAGCTGCAATGAAAGCTGTCTCCCTGGTCTCCAACAAATGTGCCTATTTTATGGTTTTGTTTTCTATGTTTTAATTGTCACCTTTTGTTATAATGCACTGCAGACATTGCTGAGACACATAAGAGAGCCTCCACTGAGCATCTTAATAAATGGGCAGATTCAAATGGGAGAAGCTGGCCCATCAGGTGTCCCGGGTCCCAAATTGGCCCAGGACTTTGAATTGGGCCTGGAAGCAAACTGAAGTTTTTTTTCTGATTAACATGTTTCCACTGTCCAGCTCTCATTGATAACCTGGACCTGACAAAGGGTCCATATTGCCCATCTGCTTAGTTCATAGAGCAGCAGCAACAATAAATAAATAAATAAATAAATAAAATAAAGGTGTGTATTCATTTTGTGGTAAATTAAAAATTTAATGAATGTGGCCCGTTATTATTTAAGAAACAAATGCTAGAATTCTGAAATGACTCCAAATGCCACATATTAATTCACTGCTCATTCAGAACAGCATTCGAAAACGTTTTAGCTTTCATTTCTCCCTTGTAGCCAAAAGGGGTCAAATGGAGGTTATGGGAGGTGGGGAGAAAGGGGAAAAAGAAATTGGCACAGTAAACTGTCTGATCTATTTTACTGAAAGGACCTAACATTATACTAGGTCCCATTTTCACACAAAACTGGCCACAGTGGCAAGGGAAATGTCTTGCAGAAGTCTATAGAAGAAGGAGACAAAGACTTGGATTTTGCCTCTGAGAGTTCTTTCTCCTAAGAAACTATTTTCAACTTCTTCAGCTGATCTGTCCTCACCATTTAAGCCTTTTGAAGACATTTCACACTGCTTTTCCCACCTGCCTTTCCTTATTATCTAATGCTTCCTTACTTGTGGGGCCTGTGGGGTAACAGTAGCAATAATAGCAATAGTGACATCCTTTTTGAAACCATCTCATTGCGGTCCCAGTCTCAGTGTCACACTCCCAGTGGCTATAGCTAAGGTGTAATAAACAAACTCAAGCAGACAACGTTTGGGGTTAGAAATGGCCACAACTTTATTGTTTCCAGATGTACTGTAGGTGGATTTTGGCTCAGGCATTGAGTGTGTATCTGTTTTAGCCTCCTGCTGGAGGGCTGAAACTTTTTACAGAGGGCCCATCTGCCCCATGCTTGGCTTCTGGACAGTGGCTTCCACCTAGACCCCTCTAACTGGGTACCCTGCTTATGCTGCTGGTCCAGGTCCTGGTGATGCACCAATTAACCCAAAATCTTGATGGCCAATCTGTCTGCAGGCAAATTCCTTTCAGGCTCCGAATGCAGCAACCACTGGCAACCATAGCAAGGTCAGATCATATAAGGAAGCAAAACATGGTTAAACAAGGAACCTAGGAAGCAAACATGGTTAAACAAGCAACCTAAGGAAGAAAATGGTTAAAACTCATGATGAAACAAGTAACCTAGAATGCACACACAAGGTTAAACAAAACAAATTACAAGAGCATGAAATGGAAGTAGGGAGGGTCTGCTCTTTGGCTGACTGCACTGAAGGTGCACCAGGCAGTAGGCTTTGAAGCATCGTTGTTGGACGGAGTGGAAGTATTCAATCCACAATCTGCAATCCACAATTCAATCCACAATCCACAATGAGGCTCTGCCCCCTAGTTCAAATCAGTGTTTATGGCAGGGAATTCAACCCTGCAATGTGGCCGGCCAGATAGAGTCTCAATGGCTGGCTGTGCCTGTTGTGACGTGGGGTTTGTGATTTCAGCTCTCTTGACATAATATGCTGGAGACAGTTCTCTAGTAACACTTCTTTATTAAAGCAACAAGACTGAGACTTGAGGAGGGGAGAGCTACATTTATAGGGACAGGGAACTAGCTAGAAAGGATACATTTTGGAGGGAACAATATCAGGCAATCACAGTCCTGCCTTTTGGAGGAAACCAATAAGACAGAGGATCCAAATACAGCAGCTTAAATGAACCAATAGTAGCTGTACCCTCTGGAACCAAAAGGCAGTTACTTTACCCTAATGCAAATACAGACAATAATAATACAGATATAAAATCCTTTGACTCAATACACAACAGTGCCCATGTATCTTGGCTGCTGGGAATTGTGGCCATTCTGTGAGGGGCTGTAACTGCTACTCACCTGGAATAAAGCAGCCATTTTGCTTCACTTGCTTCATGGGCATTTGCTTGCTTGCTTGTTTGCTTGCTTGCTTGGAGCATTTGTACCCTGCTCTTCAGCCAAAAGGGTTCTCAGAATGGCTTACATATATGAACAAAACAAGACAATCCCTACCTGCAGGCTTACAATCTAAAACAACAAAACAAAACACACAAGAGAGAAAGAGAGAAAAGAGGATTGCCTTCTTTGATAAGCAAATCTTTGCTTGCATTTCCTTGAGTTCACAGTGAATGTTGAACTTTGACATTTTTTTTAAAGAGGAATTGGATGAAATTTGCAGGGATGCCAAATTATAGACAAGTAGATGCAAGTGTTATCAGGGATGCTAAATTTCAGGCAAACGTGCCTGGGGAATACGGGGAATACATGTTAGGACATATAAGTATCTCAGACATTATTCCGCCTATGAGTTACAGCACTGACTCCCCCTTCATTTTATCCCTTCATCAGCTCACCCCCCTCCATTCATTTTCCAGTTCTGCTGCCAGCCACTTTAGTTCCCTCTTGCTTTGTTTTAAACTGAACATGAAGCACTCCTTCTGAGTTTCAGATCCAAACAGGACCTGAAATTATTGCACAACCTTCATTTGTATTGTATGCTTAGTCTGATATCTCTGGGACTGTGTGCCATTTAAGATTTCCCCATATCCTATCTGCCTAACATTTGGCAAGTGCTTCCTTCAAGAGAGAGGTAGAATGCCTGGAAAAATCATGCCAGTTGCTCAGAAGACAAAAATTAAAGGCAGCAGAATGGCTGGGTATCCTAATGAAAACATTGGGAAACAAAAATGAAACGGGATAACAAAAACAAATGAAATAATAATTGACAGAGGTTTTAATGAATGAATAAATAATTTTTTAACAACAAAAATAATGTGTGTTTTTCTTGAACACTTTAGACATCAAACTATCAGAAGAAGTGTGCATGCACACAAAAGCTCATACCAATAACAAACTTAGTTGGTCTCTAAGGTGCTACTGGAAGTTCGATCAAACTATCAGTCACTACTAGTCATGATCACCTTTAGCATTAGAAGCAATATGACTCACAATACCAGTTGTTGAGAATCGCAAATGGGGAGAGTGATGTTGCACTCCTTCCGCTCCTGCATGTGGGCTTCCATAGGTATCTGGTTGGCCACTGTGGAAAAAGTATGCTGGACTAGATAGTATTTGGAATGATCCAGCATAGCTCTTAGGTTTTCAAGAAAGACAGAAAACTCTCCAGAAGAAGAAGAAGAAGAAGAAGAAGAAGAAGAAGAAGAAGAAGAAGAAATAATCAGCTTCAGTGGAGTTGATTCACATGAGCGTTCTGTACGCTACCATCAGTCTTTTTGTAAGTACTGTCTCTTCTGAGAACAGTAAAGTGTGTCTTAAAGATCAGGATGTTTTGACCAACTGTTCTGAAATCTGTGCTCGTAGCCAAAAATGAATTCAAGCCTGACAAGACTGTTGGCCTTTCTAACCTGTGCAATGATAAATCTCATTCTCTATCATTAATTATCACTAGGGAAGATATAGTAAAGGAACACTAAATTTCACAATTAGAGCATTTGGAGTATTCAAATGGGGAGAGTTTCCATGTTGCGTTTCCATGACTAAGGTTCTTTGTTTCCAAGTCGACTATGTCACATGTTGTCCCGCTACCAGTATTTATACTGGCCATTTTCAGAGATTTTAGATAATTCCACGTCCCATGAATCAAAATGTTATCCAACTCCCTTTTAATGATTACTCACAGTATTGGACAGTAAAGACGACCTAGCTCATGTGGAGCTGGTTAGATCATCTCTGCTAATGATTTGCATGTAAATGGTTCTAGGGTCCATCTCTGGTATTGACTGTTTGCTGGATCTTATGGAGTAAAGATGGGATGGTTTAATGTCTCTGCTGGTTGAAAGAATGGATAAAGTTAAAAAATACTGAGTTATTGGACTTAGAAGGTTTTGATAACAGATTTGGCTGGCACGCATATCTATGGTGTGAGAAAGGAAAGATTCATAAAGGTTTCGAAAACCACATCTTTAGAAGATCTCTCATAGAAATATGGGAGAGATATAGAAGTTTATTAGAATCAAGAACTTCCCACTGGCTATCTCCGTTAGAAGTTATGAGTCTTAAGAAAGTCAATATGAGGGGAAACTGGATTACATATAAAGAATTGATTATAAAGGAAGGAGGAAAATGGAAAATGAAATCCTATGAAGAAGTGAAAGAGTATGTGTATGATTGGTTGCATTATTATCAGATTAACGAAATGTTTAAAAAGGACTTAAAAGAAAGAGGTTATGAGGAAAAAGAATTGAAATTTCAAATAGAAATAATAAACAATGAAAATAAAATTTTGTCCAAGATGTATAAAATCTTGCTAGAATGGTATACAAAAGATGAGGAAGTTAAATCGGTTATGATACACTGGGCCAGAGATTTGGGTTATAACATACAGTTTAATGATTGGATAAAACTGTGGAATGAAAGTATAAAATTTACGGCATGTACTGTGTTAAAGGAAAATGTTATGAAAATGATTTATAGATGGTACATCACACCTGTGAAACTGGCAAAAATGTATAAAACATGTAATAAGTGTTGGAAATGTAAAGAAAAAGAAGGAACATTTTATCATATGTGGTGGGATTGTAAGAAGGTGAAGGGCTTCTGGGAAATGATATATAATGAGATGAAAAAGATGTTGAAATATACATTTGTTAAGAAACCAGAGGCTTTTCTTTTAGGAATAGTAGGAAATGAAATAAATAGAATGGACTGTAAACTTTTCCAATATGCAGTAACAGCAGCGAGAACATTATTGGCCCAAAGATGGAAACAGGAACAACTGTCGATGCTCGAAGAATGGAGAATGAAACTGATGGAGTATGCTGAACTGCACAAACTAACAGGAAAGATCAGATATATACGAGATCAAAAGTTCATTGAAGACTGGGGAAAATTTTCAGACTATCTGAAATGTGTATGTGATGAGCAAATAACGCTAGTGGGATTTCAAGAAGTTCTGTAAATGATAGAGGACTATTGTATTGATGAAAACTAAGTGTGTGAAGATTTATAAAATGCAATATAAAATTAGGAAATGCGTATTTAAAAATTTGAATAATGGATGATTGTCAGAGAGGTTGAAGGAAGTCTAAAAGAGAAAATATGTGATAAATTTAGATTGGATACTATAAATGTATGTTGGAAAATTTAATTAAAAAATTAAAAAAAAAAGATGGGATGGTTTTCTTAGAGTCAATAACTCTTGCTTCAAGTTCAGAGACAGAAGAGAATGAGACAGCTGAATTTGAGGCTAATGTACCATTGGGCTGGTCAGCTAGACTGAGCTCCTCATACCAAGCCTGTGGCTAGTGATCAGGAGCTTGCAGAGCCCAAATCAAAACCTTAGTAGATGCCTTCTCCCAAGGTCCATTGGCCTGAGAAGTCACTCCATTACATTTGCCCAGCAGGGCAGAGAATATGTCAGGTGGGAGACCACAGGAAAGACTAACCTTCAGGCCATGCGGTGGCTTTTTAAAGATTCACACTCTTCAGGGTTGAAGATGAAGCTTGGGGGGGGGGGGGTAGAATGGATGAAGGGCACTCACAATACCTCAGTTCGCCTCAAGCCTTCACTTGGAGCTTTCCATGGTGCTGCCCTATCTTGCGGGTTCCAGCTATAGATGGATCATAACACTCCTGAGACCTTGAAGAGCTATTGCCATTCAGAGTAGACTGTATTGGGCAAGATGGACTCCATATGAGGAATGGTCAGGTGAATGTCTCAAATTTACCATGCTTCTATTTCTAGAACATAGAGGTCATACTGCGGATACAGTGGTGAACCTTGACTCCCAGTTTTAGCTTTATGTGGATATTTAGTCCTAGCTTTTGGAAGACAATAAGGAATGCTAGCTTTCGATTTGTCAGATTCCAGCCATTATGGGTCACAGAGTGCCATAAATCCAGGCATGACAACTCTGAAAGGCAAGTGGTGGGGATGTCGCTGTTGGGAGTGGGTGGCCCATCACTGCGTACAGCAGCAGATACTGACATTGGAACTATCTCTTGTTTACAGGGCAGGAGTCATGCTTTCAGCCACATAGAGCAGAGATGCTACAGATAGTTGCGCCTGCCACCTTCAATTCCAAGAGTGTCTCTCAGGGTTGAAACGCCCCCTAGAGGCAGAGCACTTTGAGAAATGAAGGTAGTAGGTGTGGCTGTTTGGAATCCCATCGCTCCCCAACAGCATCCATTGTGTAAAAGTAAAGAAAAGGTCACATGTCCTTCTTTAATCATCTTTGTCATATCCAGTGGCACCAACCTTCCCTAATACATCTGCTGAACATTTCCTCGGTGTTGTAGCTTTTCTGTGAATTTTTTCATGATTGTAGATTAGATCTACAGCAGTTTCAAAATGTTGTTCCAATAAGAATAAGAAGAAGAGTTTGTATTTGATATCCCACTTTATCACTACCCGAAGGAGTCTCAAAGCGGCTAACATTCTCCTTTCCCTTCCTCCCCCACAACAAACACTCTGTGAGGTGAGTGGGGCTGAGAGAGTTCGAAGAAGTGTGACTGGCCCAAGGTCACCCAGCAGCTGCAAGTGGAGGAGCGGAGACGCGAACCCGGTTCCCCAGATTACGAATCTACCGCTCTTAACCACTACACCACAATAAGACATAGAAAGCTGCCTTACCCTAGTCCAGATTATACTCTGCCCCTCTAGTTCAGTGTTCTTCCATTGTGCACTACCCATCTATCCACCTCCCCACAAACACATACACATTCAGGGTAAAGGGAATAAAAATCATACTTGCCGTTAAGTATTACTGAAGCAAATGGCAATAATAATGTCACAAGCTTACTACAGTTTATAGTAGAGCTATTTTTGCAAAGTGGTTTTAGGGCAGCTATATAACACACTTTGAACTGTAGACAAATCAAAGGGCCTAAAGAACATTTCTACATGAACTTAGAAACTTTTTATTATTATAGCGTCTCATACATTATTTTATTGCATTTATTCCTTTAGTTGTTTCTTTTTGCATGGAGCACAGCCTAATTTGAACACAGAGATGCAAGCTGCAATGGAATAAGACTCCATTAGAAATGGGCTTTTGAATTCAATATCTGTACATTACCTTAAATGCTCCCAGGGGACTTGGGCACACTTTGGCAAGACATCAAAGAAATGTTGCTCTGACTTCCACAAATGCAAGTAGCATTTCCCCTGTATTTATATGACTGGAGTTCCAAATTTATGGGGTCTGACTTGTGGTCGATTCCCTGAACAACACAATCCTTTATTTACCATTTCAACTGTAATCATTTAATAAACTTAATGGCTTCCTGTTCCAATAAATATTAGAATAACTGTTTTCTCTCATCCGTACCTGCATGCTAAAGGAGAATGCTAGAAAAAAAATGTCCATTTTATAAAATAAGCCAAACACAATAAGCTTGAATTTCAGAGATTAGATCTGCCTCGAATGGTCCAAAGGACATTATCAATAGAACTAAGATTATCTGGAAATTAATAATAATAATAATAATAATAATAATAATAATAATAATAATTTATTATTTGTACCCCACCCATCTGGCTGGGTTTCCCCAGCCACTCTGGGCGGCTTCCAACAAAGATGAAAAGTACACTAAAATATCACACGTTAAAAACTTCCCTGAACAGGGCTGCCTTCAGATGTCTTCTGAATGTCAGGTAGTTGTTTATCACTTTGACATCTGATGGGAGGGCCTTCCACAGGGCGGGCGCCACTACCGAGAAGGCCCTCTGCCTGGTTCCCTGTAACTTGGCCTCTCGCAGTGAGGGAACCGCCAGAAGGCCCTCGGAGCTGGACCTCAGTGTCCGGGCAGAATGATGGGGGAGGAGATGCTCCTTCAGATATACTGGACCGAGGCCGTTTAGGGCTTTAAAGGTCAGCACCAACACTTTGAATTGTGCTCGGAAATGCACTGGGAGCCAATGTAGGTCTTTCAAGACTGGTGTTATATGGTCTCGGCGGCCGCTCCCAGTCACCAGTCTAGCTGCCGCGTTCTGGATTAGTTGTAGTTTCCGGGTCACCTTCAAAGGTAGCCCCACGTAGAGCGCATTGCAGTAGTCCAAGCGGGAGATAACCAGAGCATGCACCACTCTGGCGAGACAGTCTGCAGGCAGATAGGGTCTCAGCCTACGTACCAGATGGAGCTGGTAAACAGCTGCCCTGGATACAGATTTGACCTGTGCCTCCATGGACAGCTGTGTGTCCAAAATGACTCCCAGGCTGCGCACCTGGTCCTTCAGGGCCACAGTTACCCCATTCAGGACCAGGGAATCCTCCACACCTGCCCACCTCCTGTCCCCCAAAAACAGTATTTCTGTCTTGTCAGGATTCAACCTCAATCTGTTAGCCACCATCCATCCTCCAACCGCCTCCAGACACTCACACAGGACCTTCACCGCCTTCACTGGTTCTGATTTAAAAGAGAGGTAGAGCTGGGTATCATCCACATACCGATGAACACCCAGCCCAAACCTCCTGATGATCTCTCCCAGTGGCTGCATGTAAATGTTGAAAAGCATGGGGGAGAGGACAGAACCCTGAGGCACCCCACAAGTGAGAGCCCAGGGGTCTGAACACTCATCCCCCACCACCACTTTCTGAACACAGCCCAGGAGGAAGGAGCGGAACCACTGTATGACAGTGCCCCCAACTCCCAGCCCCTCAAGACAGTCTAGAAGGATGTTATGGTCGATGGTATCAAACGCTGCTGAGAGATCCAGCAGAACTAGGAAACAGCTCTCACCTCTGTCCCTAGCCCGCCGGAGATCATCAACCAGTGCGACCAAGGCAGTTTCAGTCCCATGATGAGGCCTGAATCCCGACTGGAAGGGATCCAAATGGTCCGCTTCTTCCAGGCGTGCCCTGAGTTGTTCAGCAACCAAACGCTCAATCACCTTGCCCAAGAATGGAAGATTTGAGACTGGGCGATAATTGGCCATCGTGGCCGCATCTAAAGATGGTTTTTTAAGAAGCGGTTTAATAATCGCCTCTTTCAGCGGGTCTAGGAAGTCTCCCTCACGGAGGGAAGCATTCACCACCCCACGAAGCCCATCGCCCAGTCCTTCCCGGCTAGCTTTTATAAGCCAGGATGGGCAAGGATCCAGCAGACAGGTGGTTGGCTTCACTCGTCCAAGCAGCCTGTCCACATCCTCGGAGGTAACAGATTGGAATTGATCCCACACAACTTGACTAGACAAGACTCTAGCACTCTCCTGCCCCGGCCCTGCTCCCACGGTGGAGTCTACCTCTTCCCGAATCTGAGCGATTTTATATGCAAAAAACTTTGCGAAATCATTGCAGGAGATCATGTGGCCCGTACTGGGCCCTGATGTCGCAGGTGGTTCTGTTAAATTGTGAACCACCTGAAAAAGTCTCCAGCTGCTGTTTTCTGCAGATGCAATAGAGGCGGCGAAGAAAGTCTTCTTCGCTGTCGCTATCGCCACTTGGTAGGCTCGATGTTGAGCTCTAACCTGTGTCTGGTCAGATTCAGAATGAGTTATCTGCCACCGGTGCTCTAGCCGTCTCAACGATTGTTTCATTGCCCTCAGTTCCATGGAAAACCACGGGGCTGGTTCTTAAATTATATGTAAGAAACATTGACAGATAACTGAGAATGTAATCTAATTAATCTTCTGAACAAATAATAATTGAAGGCTCACAAACTATAACCAAGGACATATTTGCACATTCATCCTGATCCATATGGTGTTATAAGCTTGCCAAATCATCATACAGAATCAAATGATAGAACTATGCTTACTGGTGCTATTACATTATTGTGTCATTTTCTTTATTTTGTCATTTATTTAAATATGGCTTAAATATGGTCTGCCCAGGCTCAAATCCTGGGTGTCGATGAAGATAACCAGGTGGTCTTGGACAAATTGCCGGCTCTCGGTGTGTAGTCTCATTGAATGGAGGGAAGGAGAAGAATATATAGTCGAATCCTTGGGGTAGGGTAGTATAGAAAGGCACCCAAAGAAAGGGAAGGTGGTTATAGCTTGTTGGTGGTGTAGCACACAGTACTTCCCATTTAGAAGTTCCATTGCCAATATTTGCTTAACAGATCTCTGGTATCTGGAATAGGGAAGGCATCTACAGAGACATTGAAGAGTTGCTGTCAATCAAAACATTTGGCTGAAGTATGTTGATGAAGGAATACATATACATATAAACACACCCACACCCACACACACAGCAAGGGGATGAATAGATGGGAAGAAACTGGCTAATCCACAAATGAACTGTAGGTTGACAGTATAATCCACTTTATGAAATGGTATGCCAACAGAAAGCAAACTTTGACAATTCTTAAAGCAACAAGCTGCACGCTACATTTAGGGAATCAACCCATCTCATCTTCTTTAGCAACAGCAGCAATGGCGTGACTCTGTGAAAGTTTCATACAGGAACTAGCATCATCTTTGGTGTTGAACAATGTAGCAGAAACAAATATTCCTCAGACAATCTATTGAGAATAAGACATTACACGTTAAGGCCAAAGAAAACTTTTCCACTTGCCATCTTATATTCAAGTTTGTTGTTGAAGACATTATAGTGCAAAATTCTTGGTTAAGCATAAAATGATTATATTTGGAATACATGTGCAAGTAATGTCTCTGCTGTACCAAATGATCATTTGTGCTTAGTAACTGAATGGAGGATGATTCCTTAATGGCAGCTACATTTTCAATGCATAAACTGTCATACTAGCCTAGCTGGTTTAAACGCATAGAAAAAGGATTTTGCTTTTTCTTATTAGATAAAGAAGCAAAACATTTGCACCTTGAACAGTCCCTTAAAGTTGGACTGCTGGATTGTCCTTGTTGCCCCACATATATGTACAAATTCTAAGCCAGTATCTTATTTCTCTAGGTTGCTGCGGATGAGGAATTAGATTTCATTTTCCTTGGAGGGGATAATGAATGATTCCCTATACAACTATTTCCCATGTGGTTTAACATTACAAGCAAACATAGACATTGTGGTGATTAGATTTCCGGAGCTTTGATATCATTTAGTTTTCTGCATTTACCTATTTTGCAAATGTTAGGGTTATTCAGTCATCAAAATATTTCCTCAGTTATTCATGCTTTGTATCTTGAACATAATCCCTTCCCTGCCAAATATGTTCATGTCATAAAATCTTCCTAAGAAATGGCCTGACCACACAGCTACTAGGGCTTATTTTTGTGATATGTAAAAGCTGTGAGGATTGAAGGCAGAGAAAGAAGATGATCAGTTTGTAGAGAGATGAGGAATGCAGTCAATTGCTTTTGCAGAAAAGTAGCCGTATTAAAACTTCACATGCAAAATGTTATAGGATCCTGATTATGGCCAGTTGTTTTTAATTATACAGCAGCAACTCAGGTATATAATGTAGCTTGGTGCACATCAACTTCCTGTCTGTGACATACTGACACTGTCACATACAGTGACATACAGGCACTGTCACACATTAGGAAGCGTGAGGTTTTCCATACTTGATTTAGAAATTTGTGAGCAGCTGACTACAGGTAAGAAGCAGGAGTGTGACATAGGAAATGTGTCCTTTAAGGAAAATGCAGGTACAAAACACTGTAGTCTTCTAATACTCTTACTCAGCACACTCAATGGTGTAACAGCTATTGTGATATTGTACCTTTGGTATACTTGGGAATTTATTTTGAACAGGGGTGTCATGTAATTAAAGAACCACATGGGCAGGGTGCAGATCCCATGGGCCTTTGGCACAGAATCAGAATTCCACTGCTCATTTGGTTGGATGATTTGACTATTACCCCAGCCATGCAGGAGCTACTTATGGAACAGTGGCTCTCTCATAGCTCAGGTATCTTGCCCCTGAAGACAATCTGATGGAATGAATTGAATAGCTCTATTCATGTGTTTCATACATGTAGGTCACAGGTGGGGAACAGGATCAATGGTGTCTCTATGAATCTCAACATAAAAAGGACATCTAAAAAATATATGTTCGGGGCTTCCTATTTCCCCTAATGGGCAGGCGCAAAGTCTCTGTGCGTATGGGACTCTTCTAAAGGAACCTTCCAGAACCTGTGAGGGCAAGGCCAAGCTTCCAGCAAGAGTGAAAGCCCTTCTTGCTTTTCTGGATGTGAGGAAATAGAGATATGTTGGTGGAGCGGCTACATATCTCCTGTTTTCTATGGTCTTATAATCGGGGACCCTTGTACAGTCCTGTTGTCTCTCTATGTCCATGATTCTTTGCCTAACCATGGATCTAGCTTGGCCCAGACCCATAGTTATGAGGGTTTGGGGAGCAGGGAACAGTTTCTGAAGAGCGTTTAAGACTGCTGTCTGCCAGCCAGACTGAAACTGGTCGCCCAGAATCAATGGGGCTATTCCTCGGGGGAGCAGTTTCAGAGTCAGCCACTTATATATTGATGTTAGACTAATATGAGCTTCGACTTTCATCTTCCCTGTTTCTAGTCTGACCCATGCATTTGAAACACATCTAGGAACTTGTAGAAGGGCTCTGAGGAGTTTAGATTGCACTCTTTCAAGGGGAATGAACGAGGAGAGAAGAGGGCCCAGAAAGGAACCGTAAGGGAGCTGTGGCAACGTTTTGGCTTTATATAATTTTAGTGCCATGGGGACATAAAAACCCCCTTGAGTTCTAAAAAATGTAAGGGTAGCATTTGCATATCTTTCTCCGGCACACCCATTTGAGTTAATATGAATTTTGTTGGATCCTGATGCCTGGACTGCCATTCCTAAGTATTTGTAGTTCGAGACTTGTTCTAAATTTTGGCCTTGAAGTTTCCAGTTTCTGAGCTTTGGTTTTTCCCCAAAAGCAAGAATTTGGGTCTTCTGATAGAAAGAAAAAGGTAGGCTAAGCAGCTTCTGTTTTAACTGTGAAGATGCTGCTAGAGATGTTGCTAAAGGCTCAGATGATGTTGTTGTTGTTGTTGTTGATGGTGATGATGATGATTACCTTAAATTATCCTGTCGTTCCACCCAAAGGAGCCCAGGGTGGCAAAAACAAAACTGCAAAAACAATACCATTTTTTTTTTAAAAGGGGACTTTTAAAAAAGAAATGTAAACACTGGTTCCTTGTGTAGCCATTCATTGTAGGAAACTGGCATCTTCAGTTGTCAGAAACATTTTTTAAAAAATTCTATTGGGTTAAACCGTTCATTGACTTTTGCAGGATTGCACAGCAAATTGAGAGACGCAATGTTTGTTCAAATTCTTTGAATTGAGGATTATTATGTAGCAACAGAGCATGGGAGTCAGTCCCAGATGTGTCAAAGGTTCAAACTTTACTTAATTAAGCATGAGTGGAATGTGTTGGGGAGAAAAATTGCTGTGGGTTGATCCTTAGTGTTGTAACAAGCGCCAGTTCTTTGTATTCACATTTTGCCTTTCTTTCATGTCAAATTGAATCACCAAATTGGTTGTTGATGCTGTCTTATGTACAGGGAAAGCCTGGTGCATATAAAAGCTAAAATGTCTGTAGCAGAGCAATAGTAAAATATATGAATCCTTTGGACTTTTATGCTCTTACATTTGTGTTTTTGGTTCAACAGCAAATTAACTGCTCCAATTTCTCATTCCATTCTCACCTCTCATTCCATTCTCACCTCCCAATGTTGCTTATGCTGCATTGGGAAATCAAATATAGATGCATGCATTTCTGTTCTGGCAAAATAAACTTCTTTTTATACTACCATTGTTGCTTAATTCTTCTGAACAACTATGAATGCATTCATGTCACACAAAGAAAAGAGCGTAATGCATTCATGTCTATTCAAAAGTACAGTAAGTCCCATTGAATTCAATGGAGCTCACACCCAAGTAGGTGAATATAGGGTTGCCATCTCAATTTTTAAAAAATAATTTATTAAATTTTACAATTTTATATTCATCACAATATTATTTCAAAAAGAAAAAAATATACAATTCCCCCAATCCCCCCAACTTCCCTCAATTTCCCCTTCTGGTTCTTTATATATTTACTTTTCCTGCTTATTTAGTTATACCTTAATATTGCATTCTTTAAATATTGTTATATTTTTATACCATATTTTTTTTTCAAATTACCTCTTACACTTTGTTATTTTTCCATTCTTACATCTTAATTTCTATGTTTATTTTGTTGGTTGTAAGTGTTTACTCAAACCCAGCTAGTGAGTCCTTTTCTTTATTTTTGTAAATACAACATGAATGGTTCCCAGTCTTTTGTAAAGTCTCTATTGTCCTTGTCTTTATGTTTTCCAGTTAGCTTTGCCATTTTAGCATATTCCACCGGTTTTTCTTGCCATCCTTCTTTAGTTGGTATCCGGCTGTCTTTCCATTTTGAGGCTAGTAATATCCTAGCCGCTGTTGTAGCATACATAAATAGTTTCTTCTGCTCTTTTGGCAAGTCTTGACCTGTAATGCCTAGCAAAAAGGCTTCTGGTCTTTTAACAAAGGCTATCTTAAACATTCTTTTCATTTCACTGTAAATCATTTCCCCAAAACTTTTGATTATTTTACAATCCCACCACATATGAAAAAATGTGACTTCGCCATTTCAGTTCTTAAAACAGTTATCACATACAAAACTTTCTGATCCACAAGTATGCTGCAGGAGTGGGTGGGGAAAGTACGGTAACTGGAAGGCCTTAACAAAACTGGTTTGCATCAGTTTGCTAGTATGGGATGGTAAATGTTGGCTCTGCAAATAAGAAAAGTGTCTAATGCTCGTGAGATGTACAATGCCTGGATCTTTTGGTGTGTTTATTCATTTCAATTTTTGCCTACAAAATATTCTGATGGAACCAGCCCCTTCCATTTTGATGGCTCCTTTTCTAGCAGAACTCTTTGAGCATATTTCCAAGCTATCACCACTAGTTTAATAGGCATTCTCTTTTTCCAGAGAAAGATGGGGAGGTTGCTGTTCTCTGGTGGGGATCTCTAAGCCTCCATTTTCACATTGCACTCGCATTGATGGGGAGACTCGCCTGGCAGCTTCATTACATTTATTTAGAGGCCAGGCAAAGACACTCCTCTTCTCCCAGACCTTTAGCTAATTAAACAATCTATGGCCTTTTATGCAGAATTCATCATGCGAAAGGCTGGGCTGGATGAATCCCTAGCCGGAATTAAGATTGCCGGAAGAAATATCAACAACCTCAGATATGCAGATGACACAACATTGATGGCAGAAAGTGAGGAGGAATTAAAGAACCTTTTAATGAGGGTGAAAGAGGAGAGCGCAAAATATGGTTTGAAGCTCAACATCAAAAAAACGAATATCATGGCCACTGGTCCCATCACCTCCTGGCAAATAGAAGGGGAAGAAATGGAGGCAGTGAGAGATTTTACTTTCTTGGGCTCCATGATCACTGCAGATGGTGACAGCAGCCACGAAATTAAAAGACGCCTGCTTCTTGGGAGAAGGGCAATGACAGGCCTAGACAGCATCTTAAAAAGCAGAGACATCACCTTGCCAACAAAGGTCCGTATAGTCAAAGCTATGGTTTTCCCAGTAGTAGTGTATGGAAGTGAGAGCTGGACCATAAAGAAGGCTGATCGCTGAAGAATTGATGCTTTTGAATTATGGTGCTGGAGGAGACTCTTGAAAGTCCCATGGACTGCAAGAAGATCAAACGTATCCATTCTGAAGGAAATCAGCCCTGAGTGCTCACTGGAAGGACAGATTGTGAAGCTGAGGCTCCAATACTTTGGCCACCTCATGAGAACAGAAGACTCCCTGGAAAAGACCCTGGTGTTGGGAAAGATGGAGGGCACAAGGAGAAGGGGACGACAGAGGACAAGATGGTTGGACACTGTTCTCGAAGCTACAAACATGAGTCTGACCAAACTGCGGGAGGCAGTGGAAGACAGGAGTGCCTGGCGTGCTCTGGTCCATGGGGTCACGAAGAGTCGGGCACGACTAAACGACTAAACAACAACAAAAGCAATTGTACTAGTAATTCAGTACCTGTTGAAATACAGTTCCTTTTCCTGCTGCAGAGGTGAGAAGCAAAGGTGGGGTGATCAGAAGCAAAAAAATAATAACCCAGCAACAACGAATAAAGAAAATAAAGGCAAATTCAAATAGCATTAACCATAAAAATCTGGGAAAAACCTAAAATAAACAAAAAGTCTTCACTAAGCATCTTGCTCCCTACCAGAGTCATTCTATGAGGTTTTCCCTCCCATTCCCAGACCTTCATTACCAGTAGCACTATATGAAAGACATGAGTTCTCACCACCTCACCCTACTAAAATTCCCAAGGTTTTCTTGGGAGAAGAAACAACAGCAAATGTTATAAGAAACTGACACAAGTTTGTGGTCTAGCCTTGACCTTTAAGGATCAGGCTAGGCAGCCCATTCCATAGTGAACCACTAATGTGATCCAAGCTGCGGTTCATATACCAGTGACATTTGACAGGAGGATAATCATTTGCGGAGGGAAAACACCCACCCACCATGATTTCTTCATTAGAAAGTTGGAACCGGTAATCTCATCTGAAGAATTTATTTGTGGGCTGCATTAAAAGAACTGTTAATTTTTTTAAAAAGCATTTTCTGTGTTTTTACCCTTTAGCTAGGTTTCCCTACTGCCAGATTAAACTCTTCCTTGCTCCAAGTTCTTAATTATAGAGTAAACACATTTCGTTTTATTACTTGACATAATTGAAAAAAGGAAAGGAAAGAAGTCTAGTGAAGAAATACTTTGGAAAGGATACAGCAGACAGTTAGGAACATATCGAGCTAAGAGAGAGCACATGTAGGAAATAAAAAGGCAAGTACAATGTGTTGCCAACTAACCCAAAATTAAAAGGCCAGGCCTGCTCTTATGCTCTTAACAGTAGCTTGATCCGCAGAATCTGTAGGCGAAGCTTTTCACAGCATGCGATAAACATTATTTTTTTAATGCCTGCACTTTTAACCAAGCTTCTGCTAAATACGCAGCTACAATTGCAGTCAAAAATGCTGGTAATGCTATTTCAAATAATTTGGGAGAAAAAACACACTTTTATTTGCAAGTTGGTAAACCTATTTTGCTTCCTTCCCCATTAAATATCTTTCTAAATGTAAAATTTGCAAGAAAAAGAACAAAAGAAGAAGAGAAGAGAAGAGAAGAGAAGAGAAGAGAAGAGAAGAGAAGAGAAGAGAAGAGAAGAGAGACAAGCCTAAATTAGTCCTCAATGCTTGGGTCACATCTACATGTCTTCTTCTAGGTGATTTTGTTTCTATAGGTATACTTATTGCTTTCATTCTTATTTATTTATTAAATATTTATCTACTGCTGTATCGTAGAACTATATCACAGTGCTTTACCTCAATATGCATAAACACAGTGCTTTACCACAATATGCATAAACATAAAGTCATACAAAAAAGCATAAGAAAGTAAAACAAGTTAAAAGCAAAAGAATTAAAAACAAACAACAGTAGACCATTGTGAGTAATGTATTCTTAATTTTCTGCATAGGCCTGGCATAATAAAAAAGTTTTCAGAAGTTGGCACAGAAGGTTAAACTTGGATCTGACCCAGGATACAGATATGAGAAAATGGGTGTGAGATTTGAATTCAAAGAATAACTAGGAAACAATGGAACTGGATTTGGGACAACTTCTATTCTAATATAATTTCTGCAGACCTAAAAAAAAAACTATTTTAAATGGTATTTAACACCTTATAAATTGAATTTCATGAATAAGTTAGGATTGGCTAAATGTTGGAGATGTGGATTAAATAAAACAGATTGCATACATATCTTCTGGCATTGTCCCCAAATAGACATATTCTGGATATCCATTCATGATAATATCTCTGCTATGTTAGGATATCAAATACCCTTGGAACCTAAAATATTTCTGCTTGGTTATCTAGAGGATGTTATTTTGGAAAACGATCAAGTGTTATAGCTGCTGCTAAGATTATAATAGTTAAAAACTGGGACAAAAGCATACCTCCTACTATATCTAAATGGACTGAGAAATTTATTCCATAGTAATTATGATTAAACAAATGTATTATAAAATAATACATATAACCCAGCACAACAGGTTTATGGGGGAAATGGGTGGAGTTTTTTTGTAATGTTTTGGAACAGATTCAGTGATAATGTCCACTGAATGCTTTCAACCTGTATTTTTATGCTCTTTATCTTTGGTTTATTTTGCTTATTAATATATATATTTTTTTAAAATTAAGTTGGCACAGAAGGCGTCTGCTGAATCTCAGTTGACAGGGTGTTCCACAGGATTGGGCCAATGGCACTAAAGAGTTACTCACTTATAAACACACAAATAATTTTGTGTTAAAGCCATCTCTTTATTTGTGGACAGATAGCCTTTAAGTTTAATTTGTTAGATGGATCAAATCCAGCGCAGTCTGTAAACAATTTCTCCATTTTTGTGGTAGACCACAATGATGGCTTGCTGTGACAATGTAACCACATAAGAAAGTAACTCATTTTGACTTTTTCTTTTTTGGGGGTGTGAAGTGTTAGATCAGTGTGTACTGTACTGTACATGTGTATCTGAAACTTGGAAATATGTAATTTGGCAATTGATAATTTGGCACCTTTTCATTGGCTTCTTTCCACCAAGATCTGTAGATGAAGAAAATAATAAGAAACGAAGATTAAGAGAAACTGAGGAACTCAATGAGTAGCAAATTGCCACAATCCCTTGAATTGCCTACATATCTTGAAACATATATAGAAACACACACACAGTTTGACAAACTCCCAATTGGATTGTGTCACAAAGTTTGGTTTTTTTGCGTCTCTTTTCGAGCGGAAAGCATTGAGGTTCTCTTCAAAGGTTTTGCACAAAACATTCTAATCAGAGACAGACTATGTACTCATGTTTTTATATATAAAATACACTCATTTAGTTGCTAATGGAGGTGGGAGACCATCTTATGGCAAAGTCTGCAGAAGGGGAAACGAAAGCAGCGCCATAAAATGCAAATGCCTTAATTTAAAAGAGTAACCAACTGGGTTGCATTCAATTGATTGCAAACATGACTGAAGACTGCACAAGTTTCCAAACCCAAATGCTTTTTTAAAAAAATGTAACCTCACTTAAATGGAAAGCCTCATCAGCCTGTTTTGGAATATTTGCCTGCACTCAACATTAATTTAAAAAGCTTCCAGAGGTCCCAAAGGTTATTCCCTCTAATTATTTTTATCCTGTCTGTGAGAAAGATGGTGAGCACTCTCTGTTGTGATATTTATTTACTACACTCGAAAAACTTTGTTTGCTGTGCAGGATTGCTAAAGTTTGAAGTCACAGAAAATACATTTTTTTTGGGGGGGGGGGTGATGGGGATTTACCCCATTCTGCCCACAGGGATTATAGTCCACATAGGGTTTGGCTATCCTTTCCTGGCATTTTCTATTCCCAGGCTTCCATAAGAGCAGGCACTTTGCTTGATTTCAACTTTAAAATGATTGTAGTTAAGCTATGGAACTTGTTCCCACAGGAGGCAGCGATGGCCACCAACTTGGATGGGTTTAAAAGAGGATTGTCTAAATTGGACAAATTCCTGGAGCATAAGGGCTACTAGCCACGACGGCTATGCTCTTTCCTCACAGTTGGAGGCTGTAGGTCAGGCATAGGCAAACTTGGCCCTCCAGATGTTTTGGGACTACAACTCCCATCACCCCTAGCTAACAGGACCAGTGGTCAGGGATGATGGGAATTGTAGTCTCAAAACATCTGGAGGGCCAAGTTTGCCAATGCCTGCTGTAGGTTTCTGAATACCAGTTGCTGGAAAACACAGGAGAGCAGATTCTTGTGCTTGGGTCTTGCTTGCAGATTTCCCACAGGCACCTGACTGACCACTGTGAAAACAAGATGGTGGACTAAATGGGCCCTTGGCCTGATCCAGCAAGCTCTTCTTAGGTTCTTGTTGTGAGTAATAATAATATATTATTTATACCCCACCCATCTGTTTGGGTTTCCCCAGCCACTCTAGGCAGCTCCCAATGGAACATTAGAAACACGATAAAACATCAATTAAAAACTTCCCTAAACAGGGTTGCCTTCAGATGTCTTCTAAATGTCAGATAGTTGTTTATTTCTTTGACATCTGATGGGAGGGCGTTCCACAGGGCGGGCGCCACTACCAAGAAGGCCCTCTGCCTGGTTCCCTGTAACCTCACTTCTCACAGGGAGGGAAGGCCCTCGGAGCTGGACCTCAGTGTCTGGGCTGAATGATGGGGGTGGAGACACTCCTGCAGGTATACATGACCAAGGTAGTTTAGGGCTTTAAACCAACAATTTGAATTGTGCTCGGAAATGTTCTGGGAGCCAATGTAGGTCTTTCGGGACTGGTGCTATATGGTCTCAGCAGCCACTCCTAGTCACCAGTCTCGCCGCCACATTCTGGATTAGTTGTAGTTTCTGGGTCACCTTCAAAGGTAACCCCACATAGAGCAGATTGCAGTAGTCCAAGTGAGAGATAACTAGAGCACGCACCACTCTGGCAAGACAGTCTGTAGGACTGTAGGAGCCAGAGAGAGGTTAGTGACAGGAGCCCTTTCCAGAAGTCACCCTGGTGGGAGCTTCTTGGTCACATCACCCCTCATTGCATATTATAGAAGGAAGTTTCTCATATTACCAACAGGCTCAAAGAATATACGAACAACTTGGAGACAATTCAGTTTAAACATGATGCTTGAGAACAGCCTCAGATACAACAATGCTTATATTTATGTATGTTTATGTACACTGGCAAAGAAATCTTTATGTCCTTTGCACAGTTCATAGGAAGCATATACGCCACAGACTAAGCAGATAACGGTGAGAAACAACGTGGGTTAAATATACTGCCTGAAACAGGATGCTGAAATCACAGACCCATGTAAACTTTTGAAAAAGATGTCAGGAACTATTTGCAATTTTTCCCCTCTAAATTTCTGGCTGCATAGCACCATCTAGAGGCAAGGGAGGATTTAGCAATTTTATAACATCTGCAGATACTCAATTTATGGGGAGGGAGGAGAGAGAGAGAGGGAAGGAGAGAGCTCGTTCCCACTTTGCTTGTCCCGTGGCTAGAAAGCATGGGTCTGAGTGGTTTTTCATTCATCCCACTGCTTTTCCCACTTTTTTCACCACTGAATCTGAGCAAACTACAATCTGTTTGTTTCAATGCAGCGCTAAACCTCAGGTTTTCCCAGGGGTGCGTGGGGAGACAAGCAGAAGTGTGGATAAGCCGCCCCCCCCCCCACACGTTAATATTATTTATGTTATTATCCTATTTATGGGCTCTGGAAATGCATGTTACTGAAATAATAGAACTGAAATAATAGCAAACAGACAGAAGACTCCCATGCAAGTCCATTTTTATTCAGGCTGTTTGCTTTAGTCCCTTAGCCCTTCTGGTTCATATCTATTCATCTATTGATATCCATTCTTATTGTATAAACAAAAGCCTCACTACAAAAGAGGTGTATCAACAACTTCCTTTCACCTGCACTCTCAGTGTACACCTGTAGTTTGCTTAGCAATAGAAGGGGGCTGAAGTGTAGGAGATGCTCTCAGAATTGTACAAAACATATTTGCCCTTGACAAGTTTGAATATGTCTTTGACAGGCAGCTCCGGTCCTATTTTCCTGTGAAGATGGATTTATCATGCCTGCATGATAAATCGATAGGCAGAGTGAGGCAGCTGCCCAGTGTTAAGTGGCAAATAATAAAAGTGAAGTGTTGGAAAACAGAGCTATGTGCTTATTGCGTGGCCTGCACTATGCCTCCAAAGCAAGCTTCCACTGCATGGTGCTATCCCGCTGCCAGTTTTGAATCACAGAATTGTGGAGTTGGAAAAGACCCCAAAGGCCGTCTAGTCTAATGCAGCTAAATCTCAGCTAAATCTCAGCTAAAGCATCCATGACAGATAGCCATCCAACCTCTGCTTAAAAACTTCCAAAGAAGGAGAGTCCACAAGCTCCTGAGGGAGCCCACTCCAATGTCGAACAGCTCCTACCATCAGAAAGTTCTTCCTGATGTTTAGTTGGAATCTCCTTTCTTGTAACTTGATTGGTTCAGGTCCTACCCTCTGGAGAAAGAAAAAAACAAATTTGCTCCATCTTCCATGTGACAGCTCTTGAGATACTTGAACATGGCTATCAAATCTCCTTCCAATCTCCTCTTTTCCAGGCTAAACATACTCAATTCCCTCCACTGTTCCTCCTTAGGCTTGGTTTCCAGACCCTTGTTTGTCTTGGTTGCCTTCCTCTGCACATGTTCCAGCTTGTCAACATCTTTCTTAAATTGTGGTGCCCAGAACTTGACACTACTCCTGGTGTGGTCTGACCAAGGCAGAATAGAGTGGCACTATTACTTTCCTTGATTGGGACACTATACTTCTTTTGATGCAGCCTAGAATAGCATTAGCTTTTTTGGTGCTACATCACACTGTTGATTCATGTTAAGCTTTTGGTCCATCAAGAGCCCTAGATTCTTTTCCCATGTACTGCTGGCAATACAGATGTCTCATCTTATATATGTGCAGCTGGTTCTTCTTGCCTAAGTGTAAAACCTTACATTTGTCCCTATTCAAATTCATTTTGTTTAGTTCTGGCCCAGTTCTCCAGTCTGTTAAAATTATCTTGAATACTGTTTCTGTCTTCTGTGGCATTGGTTTGGTGTCATTTGCTGCAGTTTGGTGTCATTTGCTGCAAACTTGATGAGCATTCCTTCATCCAAATTGTTTATAAAAACATTGAACAACAACGCACCCAGGATGGAACCCTGCAGCACCTCACTTGTCACCCCCCCCCCCCCAGATGATGAGGATCCATTACCCATTATTTGGGTTCAGTCAGCCAACCAGCTACAAATCCACCTAACAGATACCTCTTCCAGCCTAGATTTTACCAGTGTCTTGGGCCTACATGCACTGAGAAAGCCAGATTGTGAAGCATGATTTAAATATGATTATGTTAGCTATGATCAAAATGTGAGACACATATTTTAAATAAATAATATTTGGCTGGTATCCATGGAGACCAAAAGCGGCTTCAGGGAGACAATTTTTGGGACTGTGGCTGAGACAGTTTTAATTGTCTTCTCACCCACCTCACCAATCTCCCCTGAGATTGCTGAGGTATCCCCTTGGCTGTTATATATACACACAAACACTTAACATCATGTCTAGTTTAGCTCTTATCTTCTGTCCACAGCAAGTTTCTTGACGTACCATCCATTCCTGTGCACAATTTCTTAGAAGTAAGTTCCACTGAGTTCAATGGTATATTTTGCAATTACGCCCAGGATTTCAACCCTAGAAACTTGACACAAATGTTCCAACCTGTGCTGTCAGTTACAAGACAGAAGCAGTTGCTTGAGGGGGGCAATATTACCTGTCATATAGGAATTTTTGGAATGTAATGTCTAAATATAGTTTGGGGCTTGTTATTTCAATGGCTGTGTGTTAAACTTCATGGATTTCAAAGAAAGCTTGATTGTGCAAGGAATGTCAGAGTTGTACATTTTCTGCCCAGATATCAGTTTACCCTGACTATTGTTAAAAAGTTAACACATCTGCATGGCAATGTGATACTCTTTTTTATGAGGTTGCATTGAAGCCAACTCCAAACCTGAAGCACACAAATACCAAGGTCTTTTTACTGCACTAGACCAATCCTTTTTTCTAAAAAGAAGAAGAAGCAAAAAGCATCAAACTCAAGGAATTGGTTTCTTGCATCTGTGTTTTTCACTTGACAATGGAAGTCCATTTAATTAGGCCCTTCCCCTCCCCACCCAAAGTTATACTTGCTTCCTGATCAGTATCACAGGAGTTGTAAATGCTGCAGGGTATTATAATCTATGCAGAAATGCTTAATACATTGGCAGGCTCCAATTTGGGGGATCAGGCCCACTGATGTCTGAAGTCCAGAGCCCAGACCTGGCTACCCATTGGTCAAGCAGGGCCAGCTGGAACACCTGACATGCCTAGGCAGTTGTGGATTACAAAATTTTTGCAGACATTTTGGCAAAAAGATTGAAAAGAGTGTTGATAGAGGAGATTCATAAGGACCAAACAGGCTTTCTCCCAGGGAGACATATGTCAGACAATGTGAGGAACATTATAGACATTTTGGAGTTGTTAGATGTTGACATTAACAGGAAGGCAGTTTTGATTTTTGTGGACGCGGAGAAAGCCTTTGACAATATCTGTTGGACTTTTATGAAAAAGAATCTCCAAGGGATGGGGGTAGGCCAAGGTTTTGAAAACGGTATAGGTGCAATATATTCCAAACAAAAAGCTAAGTTAATTGTAAACAATGTGGTAACAGAAGAAATATCCATAGAAAAAGGTACACGGCAGGGATGCCCAATATCCCCTTTGCTTTTTATATCAGTCCTGGAGGTTTTGTTAAATATGATTAGAAAGGACCAGTTGGTTAAAGGAGTTCAGGTCGGAGTTAGACATTACAAACTAAGAGCATTTGCAGATGACCTAGTATTGACCTTGCAACAGCCAGACACTAGCACTAAAAGAGTATTAGAATTAATTGAAATATTTGGTCGAGTAGCAGGTTTTAAATTGAACAAACAAAAAACGAAAGTATTGGAGAAAAATTTAACAATGGAAGAAAGAGAGAGTTTTCAGAATGAAACAGGCTTGGAAATAACAAAAAGGGTAAAATACCTGGGGATAAATTTAACGTCCAAGAATGTGAACTTATTTAAGGATAATTATGAAAAAAGTTGGTTAGAAGTAAAGAAGGATCTGGAAATATGGTCAAGGTTGAAACTTTCCTTGTTAGGCCGAATTGCTACTATTAAGATGAATGTATTGCCTAGAATGCTGTTTTTATTTCAGACGTTGCAGATTTTGGACAAGATGGACTGTTTCAAGAAGTGGCAGAAAGGCATATCAAAATTTGTCTGGCAGGGCAAAAAGCCCAGAATTAAATTTAAGATTTTAACTGATGCAAAGGACAGAGGGGGGTTTGCCCTGCCGGACTTAAGACTTTATTATGAATCGGCAGCCTTTTGCTGGTTGAAACACTGGCTACTTCTTGAGAACACAGACATTTTGGATCTGGAAGGGTATGACAATAGCTTTGGTTGGCATGCATATTTATGGTACGACAAGGCAAAGGTGTATAAAGGCTTTAAAAACCATATTGTAAGGAAAGCATTGTATAATGTCTGGATTAGATACAAAGATTTGTTGGAAAGTAAAACCCCTAGGTGGGTGTCACCAATGGAAGCTAGAGAAGTAAAAAAGCTTAATATGGACTCTAAATGGCCAAAATATTATGAAATTTTAGAATATGATGGTGAAAGGGTGAAACTTCAGAGTTATGAGAAACTAAAGCCCAAGGTTCGAGATTGGTTGCACTATCATCAGATAAATGAGACATTTAAACAGGACAGGAAAATAGGATTTCAGAAAGAGAGGTCAAAACTAGAAACAGAATTGTTGGAACCCAATACTAAGAACTTATCAAAAATGTATAACTTGCTGTTGAAATGGAATACACAGGATGAAACGGTGAAATCAGCAATGATTAAATGGGCACAAGATATTGGTCATGATATTATGTTTGCTGACTGGGAACAGTTATGGACCACCGGTATCAAATTTACTGCATGTAATGCTTTAAAAGAAAATATTATGAAAATGATCTATCGGTGGTACATGACCCCAGTCAAGCTTGCAAAAATTTACCACTTGCCTAATAATAAGTGTTGGAAATGTAATGAGATTGAAGGCACCTTCTACCACCTTTGGTGGACCTGCCCAAAGGTTAAAGCTTTCTGGGAAATGATCTATAATGAAATTAAGAAGGTCCTTAGGTGGACTTTTCCTAAGAAACCAGAGGCTTTTCTCTTGGGCATGGTTGGCCAATTGGTGTTAAAGAAGGATAGGATTTTCTTTATGTATGCCACTACAGCAGCAAGAATTCTACTGGCAAAGTATTGGAAGATGCAAGAACTACCTACTCTGGAAGAATGGCAAACAAAGGTGATGGACTTTATGGGACTGGCCGAGATGACGGGCAGAATCCGTGACCAGGGGAAAGAGACAGTGGAAGAGGACTGGAAGAAATTTAAAATATATCTTAAAAACAATTGTAAAATTGAGGAATGTTAAGATGTCAGGGGGTAAGAGGTAAAGAATTGCAGCAGTAACTAAAAAACTAAAGGAAACTTTATGAAAGGGAATTAAGACAATGGACTTAAGGGTTGCTAAAGAATCTTTAAACAAGGATGCAGGGATGGGGAGGTATGGGGAAGTCAAAAGAAAGAAGAGTATGAAATGATGAATTTGAAGTTACATGGGTTTAATTGTTTTGTGTGCCTTGTTTGTTTTTTGTTTTTCTTTTGTTTGTTCTGTTGTGTTTTTACTATCTGTCTGAAAAATGAATAAAAATTAATTTTAAAAAAAAGACATGCCTAGGCAGTTGCCAAAGACCCACCAGGGAGACCTTGCAGCTTGGGTGAATTAGTTTGGAATAATCACTTATAGCTACTGAAGTTTAAAGGCTTTATTCATTCAGGAACTATTTACAGTGTGTGTGGAGATGAGAGAGAGAGAGAATAACAGACACACTGCCTGGAGAGAACAACAAACAAAATGGCTCATGTTTTAGTGGTGAAGTTAACTTGGACAAAGCAAAGACTACAAGCAAGGGCTGGCTAGATTGCTAGACAAACAGTGTCCTTGTGTCATTTAACTAGAAGTTCGAGTGAAGGACATGTATTTGCTTTTCTCCAACATTCCTTGGTTCAGATTATAAAGCAGCAGCAGTGGGAGAGCAGGAGGCCACCATTTTGATTATCCCACAGTGCCCCTGAATGTCACTGTCAATAAATTGTGGGGACATAAAAATGGCAGGTGGCTCGCAGATGCCCACCTAAGATGGCAACACAATGGTAATTCCACTAGAGGAGGGCCCAAGGCTGGAAGGGGGTTTGTCAGGGAGGTAGAGCTAATCAATAACACTTTGCCAGGGCTCCCTTAACAAATAGCACCAGCCTTGGCATCAAAGAAGGGGAGGACTCATGTGGAGTGGGCGGTGTGAATGGCAGACTTCCTGCTATGTCTGCCTGGAGGCTTGGGTGGAAAATATAATTTCCCTTTTCTCTTTTCACAGGCACTACTGATCTCTTGCCTAAGGTATGAGGAGCCAATGATGACTTGAGTGCTAAACTTGGATGTGAAAGCCAGCTTCAAATCCTGTGACACCTCCTGCTGGCCTTTGGTACCCGCCCCCTTTTCCTGCAACGTCAGGAAGAGAAGGACCTTGTTATATATTATCACTGTGAAATGTACACTTTGAGATGTCTCTGCTAAAGCCCTGGTTGTTGTCTCCCATCAACAGCTATCCTGCCTGATCATGACATACTGCAATAGTAACACCCTGCCATCTGGCAGCAATAGGAACCATCTATTAATAGATTTACAAAGTGCAAAAATGCATTTTAAAAGCTCTTTGTTTTAATTTAAAATGGCCTGAGAGAATCCTGTGAAATCATTGCCACAGAGAAAGTTCTGGTTTGCATTCAGCATTTTTGATGACATGGTTCTTATGGTTCTATCTAGACATAAAAAAAATTGTTAGTCTACATCACTAGCATTCTTCTGAAATACAAATGTATGGAGTGAGTGGAAGCTGGAGCTATTCAAAGCTGCTCTTTGATTAAAAGGTTCCTGAGAACAGGAAATGGAGGCTCTTTTAAAAAAATGTGATTTAATTGATACATGTTATATGAGTTTGTGTTTTTCTATTATAAACCACCCTGTGATCCTTGGTTGAAGGGTGGCATAGAAATTTAGTAAACAATAACAATAAATGATTTAAATAAATACTTTTTTTGCATAGGATAAGTTAGAGCTGGAAATTCCAATGACAACATTTTACTGTAACCATCATCGTATTAGGTTAGGTTAAGCAAACCACTATTATTTTTTCTACAGAGGTGATTTCATTGACCTAAGTGCCTTACAGGCCAATTGTAAGACTTACTAAGATAATGTACATGATGCACTTTGAACTCTCAAAATGTGCTATTTAGGTGCTAAGAGTAATTTATTACTACTTTTTCTATTACACTTTGGTAGCTTCATCAACGTGCATGTTTTGCATATTGCTAATTTTATTATTTTTAATATTAGACTCCAAGTTGGAACCCACTCGTTATTTTTTATCTATTTCTTTTAAAACCAACGTCAAAACAAAATAAAAAAATTCCTTCCAGTAGCACCTTAAAGACCAACTAAGTTAGTTCTTGGTATGAGCTTTCGTGTGCATGCACACTTCTTCAGATACACCTATCTGTAACTTTTAAAACCAACATTATTAAATAAAATTAGAAACTGAATTTTCAATGTTTTCATGATGTTTTGACTTAATTGTTGAATCTTCAGAGATATATAGGTTATGTGCATATGTGTTTGTCTGTATGTGCCCCATTGCCTAAATGATATTTTCTTTTAGAGGCATGAGCCCCAATAAATTACCTTTCTACAACTTGGCCAAAGGTATGCTGTTGTTTTGGCATTGTATCAGCAAAGCAAGCAGCTCTAGGTCCAAGGTGTTCACATAACACTGGGTCAAGGATTTTGAAGCGTAAGGTCCTGAAAAGAATATCTTGAGGGACATCCATCTTACAGCCCATTTCAAGTTGTTCCTGAAAGAAAGAAAAAAGACCTGAGCAGTGTGGATGTAGAACAGAAGATATATTCCTAAGAACAAGTTAGCACCATAGCAGTTACCTAGCTGGTTGCCTGTTGATATATAGATACATAACACTAAGTCATAGTTTAGCACTGCAGGGACTTGAATGAGTCTGAGTGAAGCAGTGAGGAGTTCAGAACTATTTAATTTCACTCATATTAAACACTGGCCTAGCAGTTATGTTTGAACCCCAGATCAAACTCTGGTTAGTTTAACAAGCTACCTTTATAGCCAGGGCCGTCTTAAGCATATCCGACACTATGGTGCAAAGATCCCTCCAGCGCCACCGCCCCAGCAACTCCAAAACAAGGGAGGGGGCGGTGGAAAATGTCCTCTGCCTCCCTCCCTCCCCAGCCCGATCCCTGACGTGGTGGCAGCGATCAAGCAGGAAAACATGCTGGTGGACATGCTCTCTGGAGTCGGGGCACCTGGGAAGGCTGTGTGCCGGTTTTTCGCTAGGAAGCAGGAGGAAAACAACGACTGGGAGCAGGGCCATCTTTAGCAGATGAAAATCTCTGGGGATCACTCTCCTCCTGCAGAGACTTGGGAAGGAAGCTGCATGCCCGCCAGCCATATAGTTGGCAGGGTGCAGCTGGCGGGCATGCAGGGAAAGGGGAGGCTGCTGACAAAACCGTGCAGCTTCCCCACTCGCTAGAGTGCCCGAGAGGCTGGCACCCTGGCGCAACGAACCACTAAGACCAATGGGAAAGATGGCTCTGTTTATAGCCATAGTTTAAAGCTGGCTTGATATGAAACTTACCAGAATGTTTTTTTAAACCAAGATCCCTTGTTCAAATGTAACACTAAACTGGGCTGCAGTAAAACTCTCCTGAAGTCCTGCTCCTGGGTGGATGGGAGGAGGAGAACAAACCTAGCAGGAAAGAAGTAGGGGGCCACAGAAGCCCAACATTTTGCGCAGTTTCATTCAAGGTTACTCGAATAGTTCTAAGACATGGTTTTAGGGTCACGTGTGAATGTGGCCAATGCAGCATATTACAGTGGTACCTTGGGTTAAGAACTTAATTCGTTCCAGAGGTCTGTTCGTAACCTGAAACTGTTCTTAACCTGAAGCACCACTTTAGTTAATGGGGCCTCCCGCTGCCGGAGCACGATCTCTGTTCTCATCCTGAAGCAAAGTTCTTAACCAGAGGTACTATTTCTGGGTTAGCGGAGTCTGTAACCTGAAGTGTCTGTAACTTGAAGCGTATGTAACCCGAGAAACCACTGTACTGGGAAAAGAACCCAAAGAGTTTTGTTGCAACTTAATGGCTAACATTTAGGATGCCATCAGCTTTTTTGGATTAGAGTCCATTGCAGAGCAACAATACCAAGTTACTGTTCCCTATTACAGTTTCTATCGAAGGATCTGTCCCCTATCAAAACTCAAAAGAGTCAAATTTCAGTGGTAAAATGTTTTTTGGTGATGTTTAGACTGCTTTAGGTTACATAGTGCTTTAAAATTAGTTTTCAGTTGCAGGGCACGGTAACTAATTTTGGTTTTTATAGGGAGTGAGTCTTGAATCACCCTTGGCTCTGCGATCAGGAACCAAATGAAAACTGTATGCTTTATTACGTAGATAGGAGAAGGAAATGCTTTCTATTATTTATATCATATTACATTATTGTGGAGTGACCTATTAAATGGTAAGTCCATTTGTTTAAACTAAGAACAATGCATGCTGTGCTTATTTCTGACCTTTTCTGGACATGTTGCACTAACACAGAGGTTTTATACATTTAATGTTATTATGTTACAGGTCACTGTGGCTGTGTTGTTTTTGTCTACAGAAACAGTATTTAAATCCCAAAAGTAAAATAAACCTGACTATCCCAAAGGTAATAATGGCACTTTTGTTCATAATTGTCATTTATCAAGCTAAGCTGTGTTGCTGATGTCTGGTAATAACTACTAAAAGCAAAAGCAAAACAGTATCAAACTCTTTCAAAGAAACCCAAAACATCCCCAAACAAATATATAAAGAGTTCATTAAAATAAGAAAAGAAAGTGGGTTCCCCCCCAATCACTTTCTACTAATTTCCAGGGAGCTAACAATAAACACGGCATTGTGCCTAAACATGAAATTCTCACCTCATAAATTTCCTATGGCAGCTATTGGGAAATAGCACCAAAAATTTTTATTTCTTTGACTTTCACAGTATTTAATTGCCTTGGGGGCACACAAAATGCCTTTATAAGAGCATTAACCTTCACATAAATTACATCGGCTTTGCTCAAGCATGTTTGGGCCTAACTCTTCAGTGCAGCAAGAGGCATTTCAATGGAGAAAATAAGTGGTTAGTGCAAAGGTATACCAATTACTCAGAAGTAATCCTACTGAGACACGATGGGACTTACTTCTGAGTAGGCATGTATTGTGCTGTTAATTGACTGTGGCTGCTGCCTGATGGATTAGTCAGTTTGTTAACTTGAAATACATTCACGTTATCAGAATCGCTGGAGAAGATTCTACTAGCAGACTCCACTAGTGGAAGCCCACATGATGGCTTCTGTTAGTGCAGTGGGGTGGGGTGGGTTCCCCTCTCCTCCCCCATGCCCCCTCACTCCCACCCCAATTGGCCCTGGGAGTGGTTAGGATAACTCTCAGAGAATTATATAGGGGGAAGAGAGGGAAGATTGTTCTCCCAGGCAAGCAAAATTGTTTGCTCAGATGGAGCAATATCCTCATTGCTACACTGAATTCCTTCCACAGTGTTTCCTCATTGTCAACCTATTAATCAGGAGCCAAATTTTAATCTACAAACTATTACTCAAAATTATTATAATTATTAATTGCTTTCCCCCAAAAAAGGTGAACTCAAAGGTGAACCTTTTTGAGTCCCCTGGGGTCTCATCTAACAACCACTTCATTGGCTACTGAATCAGGTCTGTTGATTACCACCCCACCCCCCAGATTTGAAAGAATTTCAGGGAAGCTGCTATAAAGTTTAGCATTTTTTGAGGGAGAGGAGGGATAGAGGGAGAGGGGGTAGGGAGAATCTGCTTATTTGCAAATTGGATAGGAGAGTCTATTGGAAGCAAGCAGACTCCTCAAAACAGGCTTCAAAAGTACTGATCCTGAATAAGTTGCCCAAAGCAACTACTCCTGTAGTTCTACAAGCTGCTTCCTGTTAGCTAGATTCACAGTACTGTCCGTTTCCAAATTCAGAAACTGCCAACTCTTTTATTTTCCAGTGCCCTGAAGATCTCTGGTATCAGATCCCACTGTTACAGATGCTGCTGCTTCTCATTTGGAAGAAAATATCCAACTTGACTATTGGCAAGCAACCAGCTAGACAAAAAGTAGTTTCACCTGGCCTATCTGAAACAATTTGCTCTGAACAGCAAGCCGGCTTAATCTAAATAGCTGAACAAGTACCGAATATGCAAATTTAATAACTAATAAATAAAAATACCTATACCACACAATATAGTTGCCATTAATTAAATATGATCCTCATTAAGAGTAAGTCTCTGAAAGTTAGAACATTCCGTTTCATAGCAACAATGAGCCTTGTCTAATATTCAAACTCAGAATGCATGCATCTATGGGACATTATCTCAGTCTTATAAAAATCTGCTGATTGCTAAAATTTTGAATGAAGTGATTTACTAAAATCTAAAATGTCAGATTAACCTTGGAGTCAGCCAGGTTTTCCCCACCCTGAAATTAACAAGGCCAAATATTTTGGACATAAGTTTCATGCATACTCCCAAAGTCTATCCAAGCCAAGATATGAGTGTCTGTTTTTGCAATATTTTAAGTATGCCTTATTATAAATATGTTCTTCGTTGGACTGAATCCATCATGCCTCAAATTAGTTGTACACACAGAACTTTTTGAGAATTTCCATGGTGCCAAAGGACAATGGGTCACATTAAATGAAACTTGCTCCTTCAGTATCTCTTAAATATATCCACCCTTTTTCCAAACTTGGCAGGTGTCAAGAATTTGGGATTTGAAATAACCACATTTGTAATTGTTCAGAAGGCAGATTATTTTTTTTTAAGGTCCATAATGTTCAGCTACATTATGAGTCAAGCTGTATCTCCTCTCCAAAGTTCTCCTCTAGCTTGAAATGTAAAACAGGATATTGGGGGAAGGAGTTGAGGGGGGGGGGAGCAACCACAGCTGAATTATAGAGCATAAGCAAAAGGTTCCAAGTTCAACCCCCAGGATCTCCAGGTAAGGCTGGGAAAGAGGCCATCCTGAAACCTTGAAGAGTCACTGCCAGTCAGTGTAAACAACACTGAAGCAGATGGACTATTAGTCTGACCCAGTATATAGCAGCCTTCCGAGTTTCATGACATTCTGCCCATATTGTGCATTTGCCAGAAGTGTTTCAACACTGATAGATTGCCTCCTCTTGCAGCAAAACTCTCAACAGTCTCTGTGTGACAGACCACCTTAACCAAGCATTTTTATTCGGTAAATATCTTCTGTTTGGGTCAATGATTTAAATTTAATTTTGTTTCTTGCAAACTTTCTGTGTGGCTGTTGTCTCTCATCCTTCTTTTGTTTCCAGGTGTCTTTGTTTTTTGGGGGGTGTGGGGTTGATATTCCCATCACAATTTGAATCCTTTTCTCTTCTGTGTCTATTTTTATATTGCCTAGCCTGCTCTGTTTATTGGACACCAAATAAAATCACTTGTCTTAATTTCTTTTATACCTACCCTGATAATCCAATAAGAAGTCATTGCAAATTAAACTCTTTTTATGATATACAGGACCGCTATGCATAGCTTTTCAATTACTTTTCACTGAATTTCTACATACTGGCTCATGACTATGTCCCCCCCCCCAAAAAAAAAAAAATATATTCAATAGTGTGGCACTTTCCACCTCAGTATACAGCCTCTTATAAACATACACAGTCACACTCAGTTCACCCATTTATTCTTTTCACTCATTCTCTGACCATTTTCATGCCACAGGCACTTTGTCCTAGAACTTTTTAGAAAAAGAGAAAATCAAAGGTGGTATATAAAAATAGCAGAACTATATTGGAGTAAAGACCTTCTCTCTCCTTTTTCAAGGTCTCTCTGAGTAAGAAGTGTAGTTTGGCAGGCAAATTGTTGATTCTGTATTGTAGCCTTTTTCCATTGTACGGAGCAGGTGTTTTTCTTGCTCTAATCAAGCCTCTTTTCTTTCTCCATTAGAGCAATTTCCTGTTTTGTTTTCTGCAACTCAGCCATCAAAGCTTGTGGTACTTGATGTAACCCTCACAATGCAAAAAAAAATAAAATAAAAACCCATTTTATTGCCATTTGTTTAAGATTTGCCTTTCCTAAGCTTCTCAAAATGTTCCTGAAACATCAGGAATGTATCTTCCTACTAAAAAAATCCCTGGTTCTCATGTGTCTCCTCCTTTTGATTTAAAATATGCCATTGATGGTGGATCTAAACCTTCTGACAAAACATTTAATTCCAATTCCTTCATCGTAATATGGCTAATTCTGTGTAGTTTAGCACTATTTGCAGCAAAATAGATCTACAAAAACAGCAACATTTTAACACAAGGCTAGGAATCAAGTGTATGATGATGACCACTAGTTTAGCTTGAATCATAATGATAGATTGGTCTAGGCATTGCTGCATCCAACACCCTGTTGCTTACACCATCTGAGGTGAAGACATGGTGGAGGCCAAACCCTTCTTTGTGTTGCACTAGTCTGGATGACAGCCAATGTCATCAAGTGATCCAGTGGGTCCCGAGCTAGCTCATACCCTCTCCATCCCTGGAATGCCCCATTTTGCAGCTTTTTTGCGGGCTACTGCTGCCAAGAATCCAGCTGTGGTTCCATGCCAAACGAGAGATGCTGATATTGCTCAACAGGCAGCCTCCAGCTGATCTATTTTGGGATGGTTGGAGGGGAGACCCTAGTAAGGTGAAACAGAGGTTTGGATTGTAGTGACAGACAAATAATGAAGGATTGAGCTAACATTCTCTATTAGCCATGATTGCATCTACTGGAATCCCATGCTCAGAGGCAGACACCATACACCTAAATTGTTTTTTAACACAAAATTCATGTAAATAACCAATTGGTTTCTTTTGATTCTGGCCCTCTGTTGATCACAGACTTTAGGCATATTGCCCATCACCAATCCATCTGAGGCAGCAAAGTGCTTAGAACATTCTTGGGGATTTAAAGCCAGTTAAATCCCTGTACTCAGGACTAAGCTTAAAACATACAGTTGACCTCAGATCAGCTTAACTATCTTAAATCCAATTGTTTCACGCTGAAGTTGCAAGGCGTGTCACTGTTCAATCCTAAAGTGAGAATCAAGACATATTTGTAGATGAAAGTTCGAATCTGAACTCATTTCTAAATCAAACTGATTCCGACCTTGAGTTTGAAAAATCCAGAGTAAACTACTCCTCAACTATTTAAATTAAAAGTGAAATATTTTTCATCTTGAAACTTAAGTTGCTGCCTGGATCTGAAGCAATACCTCTACAAATGGGGACCAGATGCTCTCCAGTGGTGGGTCAGTTTCTATGAGAGGGATCCAGGAGCTTAACTGGTACATGGCTTGGGACAATTTGGCACAAGGAGCAGATGGGGAATGATATGGCCGTTTCCCGCAAGAGATGCCCACTAAATGAGGCTTTGGTAGAAAAATAATTCCTTTCAAGCCCAAAGGTTTACAGTTTACACCAACATTCCATTCTGTAGCCGTTTCCCAGAAATGGGTTTAAATGCTCTTTTTCATTTGAGCTCTTATTCCCCTGTTTGGAATTCCATTTGGAAAGTACACACATGCCGCTGGTAGTAGCTCTCATGACAACATTCTTATCAATTCATCTTATGTAGCTCATCATTCTTCAAATACTTTGTCTCTTAACTTAATAAAGACAGGAAGCAAATCGTTCCAACTCTCTACTTGGAGTCACGCATTTTGGTATTTGTTTATGCACCCACGGAGATAAAAAATATAGCATGGTTTTGTTTTTTTAAAATAAAAATGAAGAATATGTCCTTAAACTTCCCAAGTATCCTGATTGTCCCTTGTCAGTGTCTTTTAGAAAAAACTATGATCCAGAGCAGACACCAGGCATCAACATTGGGGGGCATTTGCTGTGACACATAGCCCAGTAGGGAGCAGCAGTACTTAGGACAGAGGTAGTCAACACTGGGCCTTCCATATTTTTTGAACTACAGATCTCATCATCCTTGACCATTGGCCATCCTGATGGGAGTCAGTGGTGCCCAACAACATCCAGAGAGCATTCAAATCTGCTGGCCTTGAACTTTCTCCTTCCTGCTGTTGCTGCCTGCTTTTCACCTGCTTCTGTGAGTGAGTGAGCAGTGAAAAGAATGAAGATGTGCAGTTGTCTCCACACACCTTGTCCAATCCTTCTGGGAAGTGGTGTGGAGCTGGCTTAGAAAGAGAAAGAATCAAATGGGCACTGATAACACAAGCAAGGAGGATAAGATAGACACACTCAGGAAAGGGGGCGGACACATTGAGAGCATCTTGTCTGAGCATCTCCCATGGAACTGGCAGTACTGTAGCTATTGTTGTTGTTCATGACCCCATGGACCAGAGCACACCAAGCACTCCTGTCTTCCACTGCCTCCTGCAGTTTGGTCAAACTCATGTTAGTAGCTTCGAGAACACTGTCTAATCACCTCACCCTCTGTTGTCCCCTTCCCCTTGTACTGTAGCTATTTTGTACCATTCTTTTTTTTAAAGTGTATTGTCCCAGCTCTAAGCTGCCACAGCTAAATAGAACTGAATTCTGTCTTGTGTGCCTTCTCTTGCCAATGATTCCCCCCCCCCCCGCTACTCTTGAATGGTCCAAATTTTTTCTGTTCACCTTGCTTGTGGAAAATTTTTTATTTACATTGAAATAGTATTATTGTTCAGTTGCAGTGAAATTTCCTGACCAGGTTACCAGCCGTGAAGATGTTCAAGATTATCTAGATCAATGTACAGCTGTTTACCAGTGCTCCTGTGCATTTAATTATGATCTTTGTTTATGTTAAAAGTCTATGGCATGGAGATTTCTGATCCCAGCCCCCTTATCCCAACTCTACAGTCTCTAATTATTCACAGCCAAGTTTAATGTGAAAAACAAATGTGCAATTCTAACTAGAATTTGTACTTCATGTTACCTAGCATTCTTATGGCTGTTTTTTTTAAAAAAATATAAATAGCAAGCTACTGTATATTGTATTCTGAATTTGGGGTGTATCAGAAATATCCTCTAACAGAAGTTGGTTTTGTCATCTTTTGGTGGTGGAATATCCCTGGAAATCTGGAGAACAGGATGAATTTATGCAATGCTGAATATTTTGATGTACGTGTTAACAATTAATAACTCCTAAATGGATGTTATCTGAAGCATCTTGGTCTGATTATCAGTGATGAGTGGCTGTTTGTTTCAAAACAAGTCTCAGAGAGTTGTGGACTCCAGCAGGACTGACACCTATAGCTGTGCAAAGAGAACCAGCTGATTTGTGGGGTAACGCTGTGAAGGCATTTCTGTTTGGGGGCTGATCTCAAACAAATTCTTCCACCAGCTATTAAATGGGAGCTGCATGCTTGTTAAAGGTCATGAAAGCTTCCTGCCTCCTTCCTTCATGAATGGAAACCTCTCTCTCACTTTCACTTCAATGTACGCATTGTTTGGACTGTGATAGCTCAGCCCAAACAACTCTTTAGTGGAAGTGGGATATTGTTTGCCCAAGACATTTGTCTTGAATACGTCTATCTGCCTGGTATAATCCTAGAATTTTCAAACAGTTCCTTTTTGCTCTTTTCCAGATGTAAAGTGGCATGCAACCCGGATCTCCTGAAGCTTGAAATTTAAACCCAAAGTCTTTCCTGCTATTTCGTCTTATCTACTGAGAAAGCAACTGTAACCTGTGACTGAATGTGCTTGTATTTGCCATTTTTGTATAGAGGAGCATCTAAATTCTTACACTTAACCTTTAAAAAGTCTTGTTTTCAAACTTTTCTAGAAATTGACAAATTAAAAAGAGACAAATTGCACATCTAGATGGCATCGACAACATTAAGAGTTATCAAAGAAGGCAAATGTGAAACTGTTGATCTAAGAAAAATGTGTAATTTGTCTCCAAGATCAGCCCTTCTACCTTACTTTCTATCTTTTTATCTTACTTATCCACCCTATTTCCACACCTCCCCTCCACTTCCTTAATCCTTCCCTCCTTTGCCCCAGTACCCGTTGATGAGATGCTATCCTTATCTAATGCCTCCACATGTCCCCCTTTAATCTAATCTCACATATTTTCCAGTCTTAAATTTTAGATGTTCTCGCAACTTTGAAGTGAGGTCACCGTGGCATTCGCATTCGCCACATCCAATCTGCTAGAATTATAGGCAGAGTAATGGGATGGACAAACAGTAATTCTCCTACTGCTGACAGGATTGCAGAGTCAATGATTCAGAAAGAAGGGACCCAATAGGATGATAAATAGGTGATGAAAGCTTCTACCATCTGGGATTCATTTATGCACCATATCCTCATACAAAGTGCAGAACCGCATAATAGCGGCTATGTTAGACCGTGGTTTTTAAGAGGACCAACTAAACAAGAGTTTTGCAAACACCCAGTTATTCTATCTTTTAAAACAAAACCAGAGCAACAATCCCATTTCATTCAGTGATCTCTCTTATGAAAGGCATAAATGTTCACATCAAAGTTACTTGTGATTGTCATCTCTAGTGTGTGAAAGTAGTTGTATAGAAGACACTTTGGACATAATAAACAGGGGACATCTCCTGTTCTTACCCAACAATTTCAGTGTGATGAGTTGAGTGGCCAAACATCAGTTAGTAGCACATCGGTCTTTGCATCCAGAAGATCTCTGGCATCTGGGAAGATGGATTGACTATTAAACCACTCTGAGAATTGTAACTCTGAGGAAAAAGAAGGACTCCTAACCCTTAACATCATCATCATCATCATCATCATATTATTTATGCCCCACACATCTAGCTGGGTTTCCCCAGCCACTCAGGGCAGCTTCCAACGAACATCAGATATTAAAAACTTCCCTAAACAGGGCTGCCTTCAGATGCCTTCTAAAAGTCAGTTGTTTATTTCCTTGACATCTGATGGGAGGGTGTTCCACAGGGCTGGCACCACTACGGAGAAGGCCCTCTGCCTGGTTCCCTGTAACTTCACTTCTCGCAGTGAGGGAACCGCCAGAAGGCCCTCAGAGCTGGATCTCAGTGTCCAGGCTGAACGATGGGGGTGGAGATGCTCCTTCAGGTATACTGGGTTTAGGGCTTTAAAGGTCAGCACCAATACTTTGAATTGTGCTTGGAAACGTACTGGGAGCCAATGCAGGTCTTTCAGGACTGGTGTTATGTGGTCTCGGCGGCCACTCCCAAACTGCACACTTAACAAACTACAGCTCCCAGAATTTTTTGAGGAAACCATGACTGTTAAAAGTAGTATCATAATGCTTAAAATGTAAGGTGTGATTATGGCCAGTGATTGTGTGGAGGAGTCTCCCCCATTTTGATATACCCACAATGCTGCCCCTAGAACACTCTTCCCTATGTCCTTCCTACAGAGGTTTCTGTCATATTTTCACATTTAAAATCAAGCACTCTAGCTCTCCCATCTCAGCTCAGTGGCTTCAAGCATTGGCACATAAATATATCTGGCATATGTGTTTTCCCATATACCCACTACAACCCTTTAGTAAAACTTCTAGTGCTATGGGGATCTAGAAATATATAACATATTGCCATATTGACAGCTATGGGCGCACATATACCATCTGTGTCTGCCCTTTTGGCAGGGAGATGTGAGCGGCGATGAGTTTTGGATACACATTTGCACTGTGTCCTCTCACTGGCTAACCACATTTGAGGTATAAAATGTGCTTTGCTTGGCCTGTGTAACTGAGAAGTATCTTCTCCAAAAATGGGAGTTAGTCTGATTGTACATGCCTGCTATCTGTTACAAATGTAACCGTTTCCTGCTCTTTGTGCTGAAAGACGACAGCTAAGAGGCCTGAAATTAACAATAAAAGGCTTTTTGGACTGGCTGCATATTGAGATTTTTTCGCAATCTCCTTTGTTGTTAACCAGTTGAGTGTTTAATCAATTCTGCAAGGCTCAGCCTTTTTGCTTTCTTTTTCATTTCAGAAAGGATTTACAGTGTTTAGTGTCTTAGCTATAGATATGTTAATATGATTGCCAAGTATTCCCTTTAATTCTTACTTATTCTATGCCTCTTATATGAAACTTTGCGGACTAACCAACTGTTAATAGTATGTTGCTTCCAATAAAATCTGAAGAAATTTGGCTGCAACGCTTTGCCAAGCTGGTACATATACAGCTCCATTTTACCATATTAGGTCACAGATAAAAGAATGATAACTACAGAACTGCATGGCCTAGTTTTTTTCTACTCGTAGGTCATGCATCGTGTAGAATATTCCCTGTGGGGATAAATGTTCTTACTTCAATTTATGGGATTTTGATCATGCTTTTCAAAGTATATTTTCATTCAGCTCAGCCTTGTTCACTGAACAACCTTAGTGGCTCACTAAGAGACCACAGAACAGGATGGTGGACATAAGCTTTCACTTCCTATTTGGGGCATGCGTACGATGCAGAGAAATATATTTGATACATGCTATTCTAAACATCCATTTTAAAAGTTACCAGAAATGCTCTGACAGTGCATTTTCAGACTTTTATTCACCGATGGAGAAAATAGAAGAAAAAAAAATACAAGTTTTTAGAGTGAACCATATTTTTAAGATGATGGTGTGCATAGTCTTGACAGCTTCTGAGAGACAAAACAGAACTGATATATCTGCTTACTATAACAGATGGGGACATTTTCCTATGTTGCTGATGTCATATTAAACCGGAGGGGGAGTAAAGGCAAGGACGGAATTATTTCACTGCCTTTGTAGATTTGGCCCCTTTGACAGACACAGATAAAACAAATAATCCCCATTTTTTAATTTCACATTTTATTTCCTTAGCACTTAGATAATGTCTCATTTACTTTGAGCCAGAAGTGCATTAGCATCCTTGTTCGTGGATCTGCTAAGGCAGGGCTAGACTTGAAGTCACCCATGCCTTGATAAAAGAAGCAACACACCAACACCTTGCATCTGGGGAAAAGAAGGGAGGCGCTGCAAGGCTGAAAGGAAAACCCCTTTGGAAAAATTAGCACTAAATTGAAATGGAGGACACTGCTTAATGAATGCTTTCATCTCCTGCTTAATTAGCTCCCTCTTTTTCATTCCTGGCTGCACTACTTTGAAAAAGGTATAAATCTGCTCACGGTGGGGCAGGTGTTGGGAGGATGTGGCAATGTAAGTAAATTTTTATTTATACCCACCCAAGACCGGGCTCAGGGCAGCTAACATCAAATATCAAATACATTAAAACACAATGAAACAATTAAAATACAGCTTTAAAATTAGAATCAGGATAAAATTAAATGACTGACCACGAATTACAACCATACGGGTCGGGAACCTCAAGTATTCATCAGGGCCAGCTATCCATGTTGGTCCCACATGAGCTGAGAAAAAGGCCAAAGAGGTAACTTACAGGGTCCCATAGAGGGGGGTCAAACTGGGCCTGGACTGAAGGCCAGGCGGAACAGCTCCGTCTTGCAGGCCCTGAGGAAGGATGTCAGGTCCCGCAGGGCCCTGGTCTCCTGTGATAGAGCGTTCCACCAGGCTGGGGCCAAAGCCAAAAAGGCCAAGGCAACTAGGCCATTACACTTTCATGTTGGAATGTGCATACAGAAATGCATCTCCTGAAATTCATGCAGTTCAGAGAATGATTGTTCACCTATACCCAGAGAATCTACAACAGCAGAACCACTGCAAACCATGCCCCCAACTTCCATTCTGCAGAGCTGGTCCAGTAAACTACCATGGTCAATGGTATTTTTTAAAAAAAACACCCACTGAGAGATCCAGCGGAACTAGCAGGTTCACACATTTTCACTACCATCCTAATCTGTGTCCTGGAACAGGTCAACCAACCATTAAGGTACCCAAAACTGCTTCAGTCCCAAATCCTGGCCTAAACCCAGAGTTCAGAATCACTCTAGATAATCTGTTTCCTCTAAGAATGCACAAAGCTTGCCCAAGAAGATATTAGTAACTGTGTGGTGGCTCTAATATTCTTCCAGATCTGGGAAGGTTCTCTTCCAACAAAACAGGGTATTCAGCACCCCCTGGATAGGCCTAATCAAGAGTAAAGGCTACATGTGGTTAGATAGATTGATTCAAGCATCTTCTTGTCCACTTCCTTAGACAGTGACAGCTGAAAATAATCCCAGAAAATCTAACTAGGTGGTGCTCTAGGTGCCTCAATTGTGGCATCAGGCTCAGAGCCGATACCTGCAAATTCCCCTTCAAAATGCTTTGTGAATTCACCATAGCAGGTGGCCAAGGGTTCCATTCCACTTCTCCCCAAGCCAGACCCCACAACAAGCTCTTCATCACTCAGGCCGGCCTGTTTCAGTGACTACAAATCTTCTGGAAACAATTCTATGGCTTTCATGGCAGCCATGAGGTCCAAGAAGGTCCACTTAAGGTGGTCCGCACATGGATATTGAAATCCTCCAGCAAGTGACATGCAGATTCCATTGATCACCACAATTGGACTCAGTTTGTGTGGGATGGTTTTGAACTGTTTGACTTATTTATTTACACTATTTCTATACATATTAGGGGACGTGGGTGGTGCTGTGGGTTAAACCACAGAGCCTAGGATTTGCCGATCAGAAGTTCAGCGGTTTGAATCCCTGCAACGGGGTGAGCTCCCATTGCTTGGTCCCTGCTCCTGCCAACCTAGCAGTTCGAAAGCACATCAAAGTGCAAGTAGATAAGTAGGTACTGCTCCGGTGGGAAGGTAAACGGCATTTCCGTGCACTGCTCTGCTTCACCAGAAGCGGCTTAGTCATGCTGGCCACATGACCCGGAAGCTGTACGCCGGCTCCCTTGGCCAATAAAGCGAGATGAGTGCCACAACCCCAGAGTCAGACATGACTGGACCTAATGGTCAGGGATCACCTTTACTATACATATTGTGTGTGTGTGTGTGTGTGTGTGTACACATCTACAGAAAACTAAAGCAACAACAGACAACTTAAACAACAAATTTAAAAATATGCAGTTAACATATGAAAATAGTACATTAACACAAAATTACTAATGAATGTGAACCAGCCTAAATGATCTCAACTTTGGACACACCCTCCCTCTCAGCCTCCTGGCTCTCACCGAGGGTTGAAACAAACTCCCAGCACACCTGCAAAAGCCTCACAAAGAGAAGGGTTGATGCTGACATCATTCTGGTCTCCCACTTTAGGCTTACTTTTTATGGGCAGGCACTAAGGTGGATGGAGCTTCCTCGGGCTGCCTCCAGCTGTGTCCCATTAAGCAGTCAGCTGCATTCTCTGCATGCACTTCCAGGTACAGCAGGTTTGGTGAGTTTCCCAGGGAGTCCCAAGGGAAAGGCATCCCTCCATTCTCAGTTCTTTCTCCACCCTCTTCCCCTTTCTTCTCCAGCTGCTTTAATTTATTTAATTTCTCTTTTTATAGAATTGTGGGGGGTTTTAGTTTTGTTTTTTACTATTACAGATAAATATGCCATGGCCAAGTTTTAAATCCTAATTTTACTCTTTCAGGGGTTCCTGTATTCCTCCCATCTCTTAATGCAAAACAAACGCCAAGAAAGAATGTGAGTGTATGTGTGTGGCTATTTTGAATAGTTCATGTCTTGACACATCTTCCAATTGTGTCATTTGGCAGAAACCTGGACTGGTTTAAAAAAGAATTTTTATTAAAGGAAGGGACGGAAGGAATAGACTGAACATCTTTCAAGGTGTTCTTTTTCAAAGTTGTTGAAAAACTCTATAAAAGGCTGTTGAATGAGAAGTGCATCTGTTTCTATAGCACCTAAGAGTTACAGAGGGTTGTACTCAACAATGTATTTGTGCAAGCAGAACAACTTCTGCTCTTTCCTGCCATCTCTTTCCCTCTCCAGAAAAAACCCGCTGTCCAAAGTAGTATATAATCTAAGCAAGAAATATGAACCAAAACTGCAGGGCAGGGGGACACACAAGAATATTCAGTTAAATGGTAGACTCCAAGTTAGTATAGCGAAATTAATACTAACGGTTGATTGCATGTACTATACTGCATATATTTTACAATCATGGTTAATCTGCAGGTAGTTATGCTTTATGGGGTTAAGAGACTGGGCCAGGTCGTTATCTCCCCCCGTTTCCATGGGGTCACATTTAACCTGATATCACCTGATGTCATCATTATGTCAGGTGACCTGATTTTGTCTGCATTGTTTGAAATCAAACCTTGTATAGCACTCTGCAAGCACTTTGGATCTTCTGGAATGCTATGCATAGGGCTTCTCAAAACCCAGCCAGATCAGCTGATTTCTGGAGCTTGTGCAGCCAGGTACACTGGGCTTTGCAGATGCTGATTGATGGTTCCTGCACACCTCCTTTGGACTCAGCTGTGTCCTTATCTGCTCAGCACATGACATCAGGTGGTCGTGGCTTGGCCGAAATGGTAAGGCCTGCTTAGGCTGAAAGACCTGCTTAGGCTCGCAGCCTGGAGGTTCCTCACCTCTGCCACGGTAGTGTTGCTGTGTCTCTGAAAGCACTGCTGAATATTTTGGTAGTGGGAGCAAAAGGGTGGTGTGGTGTGTGGGTGGGGGAAGCACTTTCAGACCCTAATGAAATACTTGCCTATGTAGCACATTCCTCCCTCAGATTACAACACATTGAATAGATTCTGCATTGTTAGTTATAAACCAGCAGGTGGCATTAAAAATTGGTCCTGAATCCAGTTCTGCAACTTCTCTGTGCTGGACAGTGGACATTTTGTGTTGCAGCTGCTATCCTATGAATTTGAGGATGGCAGTGCATGGAATATGAAAAGGATGCCTTTTTAAGCACATGAATCTCATAGCTAGAGTGGAATCGGTATTAAACTATAGATGCTGTTTTCATTATTCTGGCAGCTTCATAAAGGCAGAGGTGATCCTTAAGATAACTTGGCCCTGGTTTTTTTCCTTCTCATTTTAGCCCTATTCAGAAATTATTTTCTCTATGGAATTCAGTTCGCAATCAGAAAGAAGCCCTGGACTTCTTGATTTTGGGAAATCCAGATGCCAGCCTGCACTCCTAGGGACCTGAAACCTTCTGACTGGCCCTTCTGGGCCATGACAATTCTTGACGGAATCTTCATACATTACATTGCTTAGGTGATTGCATTAAGTTTTTAAGCATTCCTTAACTATGTTACAAACAGGTGTTTGAAAATATGTACAGTGGTACCTCGGGTTAAGGGACGCAGGTGGCGCTGTGGGTTAAAGCCTCAGCGCCTAGGACTTGCCGATCGAAAGGTCGGCGGTTCGAATCCCTGCGGCGGGGTGCGCTCCCGCTGCTCGGTCCCAGCGCCTGCCAACCTAGCAGTTCAAAAGCACCTCCGGGTGCAAGTAGATAAATAGGGACCGCTTACCAGCGGGAAGGTAAACGGCGTTTCCGTGTGCGGCTCTGGCTCGCCAGAGCAGTGATGTCACGCTGGCCACGTGACCCGGAAGTGTCTCCGGACAGCGCTGGCCCCTGGCCTCTTGAGTGAGATGGGCGCACAACCCCAGAGTCTGTCAAGACTGGCCCGTATGGGCAGGGGTACCTTTACCTTTACCTTACCTCGGGTTAAGTACTTAATTTGTTCCGGATGTCTGTTCTTAACCTGAAACTGTTCTTAACCTGAGCTACCACTTTAGCTAATGGGGCCTCCTGCTGCTGCCACGCTGCCGGAGCACGATTTCTGTTCTCATCCTGAAGCAAAGTTCTTAACCTGAAGTACTATTTCTGGGTTAGCGGAGTCTGTAAACTGAAGCGTATGTAACCTGAAGCGTATGTAACCCGAGGTACCACTGTACATCATATACAGATACTAATTAGAGAAGCCAAGATTGGCCACACTTCTTTTTTGAGGGTACAGTTGGTGGCAAGCTTAGCTTTCTTACTGGGCAATGTATGAAACTGTCCGTGCTTTGCAACAAACAGCTATCATCAAGGCCGCAACAGGAGCCTTTCCAGACTGATTTTATTCTGCTCTGGCTTGCCATCCAGATAGCAACCACTGAATGATATCATTCTACTCATTGTCTTCTAATTGTTGGAACTAATTTCTTCAAATTAAATTGCAGTGCACGGATCGAACAGTGAGCATTAATCTCCTAACACTGCGAGCTTTATCAACATCCATGAAATAGCCCCCTAAAAGCCCTAACAGGCAAAAAAAGAAAAATATTTCAAAAAAATACTTGTCAAGTCTTGCTATTAGGGATTGATGTCAGGGCTTGATAAAAATGAAGTAATTGTATTTGCGGTGAGGGGAGGGGGTCCTTTAGAAAATTACTGGTTCTGTCTTTATTCTTTGTCTTTCATTAGACACATTAGCCAGTCATAATTTGGCTTTTACTTTCACGTCTATCACAATGTCCTTTTTGTGTTGTTAGCAAAGTGGAAGATAAGAAAATAGAGAGCAGAAATTTCCCTATATTTTTGTTGTTGTTCAAGTTACTTTAGCAAGCCAGGGCTTTGCTGGGGTTCATGTACAGTTTTAATCACCAGTGCATAAATTTGTGTGTTATGACTTGTAGAAGTAGATCTTCCCATGCACATTCTTAGCACACACCCCAATGTTTCAAATTAATAACAAATTAAGCATGTTGTAAGTGGATTAATCGTATGATATGCATTCCAATGCCCTCTTTAATTTTTTCAGGAATCATCATGTCCCTTAGTGCTTTTGCATTCCATCTCTTCAGATGTAAGGCCACTGAAGGATACCCACATTTATGGAGCACTGTTAGTGGGACGTGGGTGGCACTGTAGTCTAAACCACTGAGCCTCTGGGGCTTGCTGATCTGAAGGTCGGCGGTTTGAATCCCTGCGACAGGGTGGGCTCCCGTTGCTCTGTCCCAGCTCCTGCCAACCTAGCAGTTGGAAAGCATGCCAGTGCAAGTAGATAAATAGGTACCGCTCCGGCGGGAAGGTAAACAGTGTTTCAGTGCACTCTGGTTTCCATCACGGTGATCCGTTGTGCCAGAAGCGGTTTAGTCATGCTGGCCACATGACCTGGAAAGCTGTCAATGGACAAACATTAGCTCCCTCAGCCTGAAAGTGAGATGAACGCCACAACCCCATAGTCAGCTTTGACTGGACTTAACTGTCAAGGGGTCATTTACCTCTACCTTGACCTTTGCATGCGCTCCATGTGGAGAGAATGAGGAACTTAGAATTCCTCAATTGTAGACTTGGAAGGGATCCCAAGGGAACTAGTTTATTTTATTTTAGCATTTTTTTAGTTGAAAGTTTTCCTCATACGAGATAATAAAAAAACAAACTTATCTAAGTAAAAGGGGGGAAAAGGAAAAGGAAAAGAGGAGAGGAGAGGAGAGGAGAAAAATACAAAGCCCTCTCTCAAAGGTAAATCTTAACCCTTGTCTGACACAAAAGGGGGTGGACGTTCCCAGCTCTCACCTGGGAGCTTCCCATTCTTTCCCTAGCCTTCCACCCTAGGAGATCTTCCTTTCCCTGGGAGGATGAGGAGCATGTTCACATGGCCAGTTACATTGATCAAGGATAATAATTCTGTGGCTGACCTTAGCCTCTGGGTGGTTGTTGCTCTTGTTTTGCTTGTTCAAAGTGAGCTTGACAGAAGCTGACAAAGAGCCATGTAACACCTGCCAGTAAAAAGCCAGGGTTCTTGACTCATATTTGACTTTTTGGTCCTAGAATAAGGGTGCATCAGGCCATCACTCAATCAGTCATCATGTGGAGATCGACATGTCTGTAAGACCTGGATGTGAGGAAAGGAAAGCATTGCCAGGCATGGAAGGATCCTTTTAAGATCTGGAGATGAAGTTGCAGAAATGCAGTAATGTCAGGTTCATGCCAAGCCCACAGATGGGGGCTTTTCCATGCTTTGAGATCAACCAGACACAAACATTTTAAGCACAACTGTGCTGGATATTGATATACTTCAAAAGAAGCGTATTCAATGCAGCTAAACAAATTGCCACTGGAAGGCAGAGGGAACCATTTAGCAGTCATTTGTATTCTTTGTGGTGCAGCCCGTGGAGTAGGATAGAGATGCAGAGTTGCTGGAGCTCACTTCAGTGGGGCTGGGGTAGTAAGGGTGGGGCTGCAAAATCCAGTGCTCTTGCCAATGCACTCATGAAACCCCATCTCGCTCCCACCTACCCCTGCCCCCTCCCCATCCAGGTAAGCTGCATTTACCCTGACATCAGGACAAAGGCTCTGCTCAGCACACAGTGAGTATTCTTCTGCTAGTTACACTACAACATACTTACAGGTGCACATGGATGTCGGGAGATGGCACATAGATGCTGTGAGTCAAGAACATGCTGAGAGCATTCTGGAGCTGGTGGGTGGCTTTGGGGTACCTTTGGAGTCATTACTTTTGCTTGGTACACAAATTGCCTTGGTGACATGGAGATTCGCCTCTGCATGGAAAGGAGTAGCTTGACTCCTATAGCCTAAGCTCTGGCTATATCTAGGTTAGAGCACTGCCCTTGAAGAAGCTTTGGAAACTGCATAGAGAAATTGGAAGAACTGTGTAAATGGGAAGGAAACTGGCAGAAGCAGTAAATCGGGGATGGGGAAGGCTTTTCCGTTCCACCAGTCAGATCCTTATCAGGACTGGCCTTGGAGGCCAAATTTGGCAGGGGGACGAGGCTGTGCAGCTGTCAATCACAGGAAATCACAATGACATCATGAGCAGGTGACGATTTTTTTTTACAGATGGAATACAAGCAAAGCAAGTTATTTAATCTGAGTTTTAGTTTTAAGCAGCCATGTTGCAATAAATTGCCATCTGATTCCACCCTAATGATCATATTGGCAATAGCTAAGTTCGCCAAGGAGGATGAAATTCAAAATTCCACTGAGATGCACAGTGATCTGGGAGTAACAGTGACCCAAGATCGTCAGCAAGATGATGCAGCCAAATAAACATCTCCAGCATTTCTTGATGTATAGAAAGAGTTGTCTCCAGATAATACTTATCTGCAAAGTTTTTTCTCCTGAACATGTTCTCTCTGAGATGGCTTGTTGTATACATCATCATCATTTACAAATGACATTTCTTCACATTTCCAGACCTGCTTATTGACTTGCAGAAATATGCATTTGCCTTTAATTTTTTAGGTGAAATGTGACCTTTTTGTTTTTGGAGGAAGCTGGCACTTTTTAGGACCTTCCACAAAGAAACTCAAAGCAATAATGAACAGTAGCTGTAAAGTAAGTATTTCCATTTAGGAGAGCAAATTTAATAATGTGCTGGCAATTTGCTCTTGCCCTATAGAGACCTGATTATGGACCTCCTCTATGTTCTTTGGACTGCATTATCCTGGATATGCCAAATAAATTTACTTGACCTACATGGAATCTAAGGCATTTGAGGATGTGATTGAATGCATTCAGTGAGAGCCTGTGGGAAGTGGGTGGATTACTACATATTTAATTGAATGTAAAGTCTTGCCAGCTTCCTCACTGGGGTGAACAATGGCCAAAAGTTGTTATATATTAGCTGAATCCATTAATGAAATTTTAGGTCAAAATCGACTATATATTTTGAAAAGCTGTTTGTCCGTTCACTATGTTTACATTATGCCTGTGTTTACTATTTGAAGAGCAATTGCATTTCCATGTGTCTTAATCACACTGGCTAGTGGAAAATAAGAGGAGTACAAAGATAATAGAATTGTAGAATTGGAAGGGACCACATGGGTAATCTAGCCCAACCCTCTGCAATGCAGGAATTGTTGGCCCAAGGTGGGGCTCAAACCCACAACCCTTAGATTAAGAGTCTCATGCTCTACTATCTGAGCTATTGCATATGAGATAGTCTGATCAAGATCTACTAGTCTGATGAATAGACTAGTCTGTACTAGATCTACTAGTCTAATCAATGCCAATCTACTGAGTTACTGATGTTCTCATCTTGACAATGACATGGGGTTTTTTTTGACAATCACTTGTAGCTGAGTAAGATTGTCTTCCATGAGTCCATAAGTGACTGGAGGCCAATTCTGAATCCACACGTCCTTCCACAGTGGGGATATGGTTTCTGGGCAGGAGCTGATCAAGGTGAGGGTTTGCCAAGCGTGCCATCCTCATAGCACAATTTCTCCCTTTCATCCTGAGTTCGAGCGTCTTCAAAGTTCATGACACCTTTGGTAAAGGCTGTTCTCCAATTGGAGCGCTTGCAGGCCTCTGTTTCCCAATTGTTGGTGTTTATACTACATTTTTAAAGATTTGCCCTGAGAGGGTCTTTAAACCTCTTTTGTTGACCACCAGCATTATGCTTTACATTTTTAAGTTCAGAATAGAATATTTGCTTAGGAAGGTGATAATCAGGCATCCAAGCAACATGACCAGTCCAACGAAGTCGATGTTGAAGAATCATTGCTTCGACACTGGTGATCTTTGCTTCTTCCAGTACACTGGCATTAGTTCACCTGTCTTCCCAAGTGATGTGTAAAATTTTATGGAGACACGGTTGATGGAATCTTTTGAGGAGTTGAAGATGGCATTTATAAGTGGCTCATGTTTCACAAGCATACAGAAAGGTTGGTAGTACAATAGCTTTGTAAACAGGCATTTTGGTTTCCCTGAGAATGTCCCGGTCCTCAAACACTCTGCACTTCAAATGGGAGAAAGCTGCACTCGCAGAGCTCAGGCAATGCTGGATTTTGGCATCAATGTCAGCCTGATTGCCATGTTATATACAATTAGTGGTACCTAAATCAAAGCAAAGGGCACTGCATCTGTTGCAACTTTTTTAGTGGCAAATGACATGAGAATTAAGCTTGACAGGACAGCGATGAAAAGCAGGTTTCGAGGCAGAGATGGGGAACTAGTTGTTGTTAAGCTACGGCTCTCATCATCCCTGACCATAGACCATGAAGGCTAGGGCTAATGAGAGTCGGAGCCCAACAATACCCTGGGAATTGTAGTTTCCCCACCAGAGCTACATTTCCCAGCACTTGTAACAAATTATAGTTCCCATTATTCTTTCTTATTATTAGGATGGGTAAAGTCTTTGGGGGAATAAAAGATGAGCTTTCCATGCAAAATTTTGCAGATTGCTTTGTGAATGGCTTGTTGGGATTTTGTTATTATTGATATTGTTGTTTTAAGGAGTATTTTCCCTCCAGAATTCCAGTTGCCTAATAAGAGGACCCCCAAGAAGAAACTTGCTTCTTTTGTAAAGCTCAAAGCTACAGGTGTCATAATTGTGTGCTGGTCTTCTTTAAATAGTAACACACCCATGCTGTTTCGTAAGACAGAAAACCAGCCTTAACATATAAGTAATCAATAAAGTTATACAACATAGGGCCAGTGCTATTTTTCTAGAAAAAGAGGTGCAGGAACTCATCACGAATGCCTCCCTTGTTCTCTTATAACAGGCTTCCTCAACCTCGGCCCTCCAGATGTTTTGAGACTACAATTCCCATCATCCCTGACCACTGGTCCTGCTAGCTAGGGATCATGGGAGTTGTAGGCCAAAAACACCTGGAGGGTTGAGGTTGAGGAAGCCTCTCTTATAATTACAATGGCTCCCACCTATGAGGTGTCAGAACTGAGTTCCAGTGAGTTCCAGCTGGGAAAAAAGACCTAAATAGATCTAATGCTTTAAATGTAAAGGTCAGTGCCTGTAGTCCATCCCATAATTGCACCACCTTGGATTCACACGGATTTCATTTGGGCCTCATGCATAACTGTGGTCTGGACTTCAGCCACTGACTTCCACTTTGTGCACATAAACATGTTTACTTGTAAGGGACAACATCTCTATTGTTCCTATTTAATTGCTACTGGCTTATATGAAATTTTCCATTTTTGAAAGATTCAGGAACATGCTACTCTAGGGCATTCTTGAGCCAGTATTTTTAGAAAATATATTCTGGCTACCATAGAACTTTTAAAATATAATGGTGGTCATAATATATTTTCTTGAGCGGTTGGGATCGGAACCAACTGCAGAAACAATATTTTTCAAGAAGCTACCCTTAAAAAAGCATCTGGCCTATGTATCTTATGGGAATCTGCTAATATGCATTAATAATAATAATGACGACGTTGATGATGTTTGAAAGCTTTTAGGAGAAAGATGGGAACCAAATGATACCACCTCTAGGAGAAATCTCTTTCCTGATGGAAGAACCTTGTCCCCCCAGCAGATCCCGATGGTAATCTTGTCTTGTAATTTATAATGTGCATCCTGGTATGGAGTTGATCCCAAGGGGACAAAACAGCACAATGAGCAAACCAATAGTTAAAACAGTAGATGGATGCTTACAGACCTCTTAACATTGTCTTTCTGTGCAATAAGACTATGCCCTTGCTGAGGCCCTGAGATTGACTTCCCAAGTTGGATATCTTGACATTTAACAGAGGGGAAATATACAAGAGAAAGCAGAACTCGCAGTGCAGTACCATGCACGTCTGTTCAGAAGTCCCACTGTGTTTGGCTGCGCTTACCCTCAGACAGAGTCTGTGTATGATTGTAACCTAGATGATTTCTTCCCCTCATCTATATATATCACCGTTTCAACACTGAACTCTGTTCCCAGTTTATCACTTAAAATTTATTTTCGTTTATGTGCATTGAAGTATTTAATGGGTTTATTTTAGATGTAGAGAGAAAAAACATAATAAATCATAAGCAACATTGTAGGAAATAATCTTGAACTCTGAGACACCGCCCCCCCCCCCGCCTCCACTGGATCTTGGCAGGATCCTTTGACAGCTGCAATAATAAATGCATGGTTTCCTTTGCATAAAACGAAATTGGATGGATTCAAAATATCTTGTGCCCTGAAGCAGTTTTGGACAGTTAGCATCTGCCCACACCTTTCAATAGTTGCTAGCAAAATGTGAAGGTGTCAAACTGGGCATTCTTTCTCTTTCCTCCCTGGCGAATACTAGAAAGTTTCCCCAAACACTAGGAAATGAGCCAGAAACATCAGGAAGTGAGAGAAATGTGGGAAGTAGGATCCTAGATGGTGGCCTTTCCAAACCTCCTACATATTTAGTTATATGCTTCCTGTTCGGCCAAGGAATAAGCGATGGAGGCTGGTCCATATGGGCAAATGGGGCACTGCCCAACCATCCTTAGTCTGCCCTCAGTGTGCTACCACAAGCCTGTCTTCTTACAACCAGTTCAGAGAGTGGCATTGCCTGTCAGCTTCCTTCTCTTAGTCTGTGTGTTGTGCCTTGTAGGACTCAGCAGGGAGGAGGAGGTTGGAAACAAAACTAGAATTAGTTGACTCTGCCAGCCATTGACTCTGGCTCCACCTTCTGTTGAGCTTCTTGTCTCCTTCCCCATCAGCTGTTGTTGTTTAGTCGTTTAGTCGTGTCTGACTCTTTGTGACCCCATGGACCAGAGCACGCCAGGCCCTCCTGTCTTCCACTGCCTCCTGCAGTTTGGTCAAACTCATGCTGGTAGCTTCGAGGACACTGTCCAACCATCTCGTCCTCTGTCGTCCCCTTCTCCTTGTGCCCTCCATCTTTCCCAACATCTGGGTTTTTTCCAGGGAGTCTTCTCTTCTCGTGAGGTGGCCAAAGCATTGGAGCCTCAGCTTCAGGATCCCATCAGTAGCAATGACCATAAGACAGGATGCATGCATGACACAAACTCACACAAATCAAGCCACATGGGAAGGGACAGCTCCAGTAGCTACCAGTCTGTTTCTAGGCACAATTCAAAGGGATGGCTATGACCTATAAAGCCCTTCTGTCATGGAATGGTGGGACGCAGAGGAACGGTGGGAAGAACCAGCTGGGGAACTCCCAGAGGAAGACGCCTCAGAGCCAGGGGACTGGTGGTAGGATTACAATAAGCAGTCAGAGGGAGAAGACTGGGGGGAGGAGGAGGTATCAGAGGTTGAAGAGGTAACAGACTTATTCTGACAGGTTTCTGTTATATGTGGCGGATAAACGCTTTCATGCTTGGAATTAACTGCTATTCCCATCTCCATGGTTGGTTGTTGTATATATTACTGGTGTGTTTGTTTTTTATTCAATTTTTGAATGTAGTAAGCTGCCCTGAGTGGTGCTTTTACCCCTGAAGGTTGGAATATGAAAGTATTATTAAGATAAAACAAAACAATGCCAAATATAGACCAAACAAATTAAAAATGTTTTCAAAAACGGCTACCCCCCTCCATTTCCCCAACCATAGGAAGCTGCCTTATATCAATTCAGGCCATTGGTCCATGCAGCTCAGGGCCGCCAACGAAGACTGGCAGTGGCTGTCCAGGGTTTCAGGCAGGAGTCTCTCTCAGTCCTGCCTGGAGATGCTGGGGATCAAAGCGGGGATCTTCTGCTGGCAAAATCTCTCCCCACTTCTTGAAGAATGATAAGAATTTCAGCATGGCCTCTCTCTCCAGAGGGAGCCTCAGGACACCTTTGTTCACAGTTACACACAGGTGCCTGGAAGATGCTCCCCTATAGTCAATAGCAGATAGTGCGGTGGGGCAGCAGTGCTCACCTGACCTCCTGAAAGCTGAGTCACTGCTGCTTACTGGGAAGGAGAGGGGCAAGGTGGTGGGGAGGCCAGCACAGTGCAAACACAGTGAGCCAATATGGTATTCCTGGTGGTGTGTTTGCACCACGCTAAGCTCCCTGCCGCTTTGGCCCTCTCCATCCTTGGAAAGCCGCGGTGACTCAGCTGTCGGGAGACCAAGTAAGTGCCACCATGACATTCACTACTGCCTGTTGCCCTATAACATTTAGTTACAGTATATGCGTCCTTCTCACAAGATGGTCACTCTCCCAGTGTGGTGGCAGATGGTTGAAGTTTACCACTGCAGAGAACCATTCCATCTCTGTGTGTTTATGTGTGTGCCTAGGACCTCACAATGAAAGCATCTTAAAATTGATTATCTGGCCATTATCTAATCGAAATGCAATAGATATCTGGCATCCACATGGGAATTTTATTTCTCAAGCTTTTAAAAAATCATTTTAAACAAAACAATGCCAAGCTTGTCTTATAAACATCTGTGGTAATTTTCGGGTGTGTGCAAAAAGGTCTTTCTACATAACTTTTTTTAGGAGCTTAAGGACTGAATTACTAGGGTTGTGTGAAACATTAGGACAGAATCCAGCTATGCCTCAAAGAGAAACTTTAGGAGCACATGCCAAGACACGCTTGAAGAGCAACATCTGGAAACTTTTCCGAAGGAGAGGTGATCCTGTTAGGATCTCCCTACTCTCTTGCAATTTCCATTCCCCTTTATCCCTTCTGCATCTCAAGATGTCTGATTAACATCTTTACCACCCATTAGGACAATAAAGGCTTATTGTGAAACAGAGGGAGGAGGTTTAGTTATCTGGGTATTTACAAACCACCAACTCACAAGAAAAACATTGTGGCAGTGCACAGCAAAAAGGCAATAGAAACCTAAAACGCAAGCCCAAATTCACAGCAATGAATGCTATAAAAAGGCTTGACAAAACAAAAATGTTTTCAGCAGATGAAACATCAGAATTGAAGGTACCTGTCTGGTTTCAATAGGAACAGCATTCCAAAATACTGGTGCCGCTATGCTGAAAGCCATGGTTCTAATAGAAGCTAAATGAATCTGATGAATGAAACTAGGTGTGTGATTTTGCTTTGGATGAAGTCCAGATCCAGAACTGAAGTGATTTGGGCTATGTCCAAGGTGAAGCAAGGTGTCTCAGGAGTGGCTCAAAATGAATTGGCCCCTTCTTGAAGCCTTGCGTACGTACACCTTGGAGGCTTGGAGAGTACAGTCTTAGAATGTCTGTTAAAATGGGTCAGATTTGGCAGCCACAATGCTCTGAAATCTTATGTGACAGTAAGTGCAATGGAAGTCTGAGGGATCTTCTTTGATGTAGCCATGCGTAGGATCAAAGCTCATATATTCTTTGAATGCATTGTTTCTCAGTTTAATTACTCAGAGGACTCATAGAATCAGCAGCTAAAATAACTTTGCCTTGCACTGCCACATTTTCTATTGGGAAAGTGTTGCATTTTCAGGGACAAAAAAATAAAGGGGTGCTCTCTAAATATCACTTTGATTTGTTACATATTTGTCTGAGAAAATGGGCTGGCTTAAAATGACAAAAGGCCTTCAAGATTTCAAGAGATCTGAACAGAATCCACACGAGGGAGCACTTGAGTCAGATCAGTGCAGTATAGTTGCAGAAAGGTACTATACAGAGGCCATCACTGAGAAAATACAAGAGGATAGACTATAGGCAGATCCTATTGCTTAGCAGAAGTGCAATGGGTACATGGATCACAAAAGACACGGGTTACACACCAGTTTCTTTGTTTAATGAAAAGATGCTGCATAGTAACAAGGATTTCCCAATCTGCCAGAGATTCCTTAAGGGGAATGAACAGAACAGGTCACTTAATACATAAACATCTCTTTCATGCAGCAGGAAAAAAGTTATCCTTAAACACCTTTTGCTATTGACTTTTTCATTGGAGAAACCATTATTACTACATGACATTACAGGAATGCACTAGGTTTAAACTACGCCCCCTTCACCAGTGGTACCATGCTGACAGGACAACCTGCTGTGGGTACCATGACAACAGAAGCGTATCTCAATCTCCTCCAGCCTCCAGACACTTGCACTATCAGCTCATGTGAACTGAAGTCCAAAACAATGGGAGACCACCAATTTGGGGAAGGCTGGTATATGTGATATTACATATGCAGCAGCCATATTGCACATAGCTAGGCTGTCAACTGTGGACCAAGTAAAACAAAACTGATTACTGAGGACTGGAACGTCACTATGAACAACTGCCCATATTTGAATTGGCACCTTGTAAAGCCAAATGGAAATCCAAAGGGTAGTATTCAACTAAATCTTACTTAGAGTAGACCCAATGAAATTAATGGACATGACTAAGGCAGGCCTATTAGTTTCAGTGGGTGTACTCAGAGTAAAACTTGACTGACTACACCCAATATTTTTATAAGCAACATTTCGCACTGGGATCGAGAGTCCGGTTTCTACGTACTGAAACAGACTCCCACAAGCCGAATGACAATTTTCCTTGCACAAGACACACATGAAAGCAAATGCAAAGGTATTGTTTTATTGTGAAGATTTTAATATTTTTGAACTACCTCAAGGGGTCTTTTTCATCACAGTATAAAATAAATAAACAGATAAATAAAAGCTGGGTCCATTTTGTATGCAGATGCACAATTCTTGGAGGGTATACATCAAATCAAGCTCGTTAACGTGTGGAAAACTCTGTGCTTGCAACTAGAAATGTGTGAGCAAGTATTTATTCTCCCCACTCATGCTTCCATGGAACCCAGTTTAAAATCTTAGACCTACTCCAACAAGCAATACAGACAACTCTCAACTTACGCAGGAGTTTTGGGAATAGCACATAAATTGTGTACAGTCAAAACACATTGGCTGCAATGGCAGGTGGCATTGCCAAAGTCTCCCCGCCCCCCCTGCCCCCCAAATGTGTGCCCCCTTTTCATTTTTTTAAATTCAAAATTTGCCAAGCGCATAAAGCTGAATGTGCACAAGTTAAATGCACGTAAGTTGCAAGTTACCTGCATCTTGTACCTCTGGATCAAATGAAGAGATTGCAAGCATCTCCTTCCTGGCTTAGATTAACCACAGTTTCTTTTGACTTCCAGACCAGGAACTTGGGTTATCTTTAACAATGGTTTATTGTAACAAACCCTACTTTAAACAAAGTTTGTTACTGTTGACATAACAAAACTTTTATTACTTGCTTGGTGCAAAGTTAAGCAGTCTTAAAGTCTCCAAAGGAAGTGCTTCTGAGAGTTCATGATGTAATAGCTAAATGCATTTCATTTATGGTATCTTTTAATGATCAGAGCCAGAGCCTTCTCTTTGAAAGATTAGAATACTTCTCTGTCAGCTGCTTCTTCCTCTTTTGCAATAGTGAAAGTTCAACAACAAAATAATGCCCCGTTCTTCACAGTTAAGCTAGACGTTTGCCTGGCAGATTACAAGACACAGCACAATTTGCTGCTATTTTTATCTTCTGGAAAGATACAAAGAAGCTAAAGGTTGTTGTTTTCTGGACTTCCCACAGCTCACATTTAAATTAAGGGGCAACGCTCACTGCTTGGTGAGTGAAATATAGTTTGAGACTGAGGGTGGAGAACCTGTCTGTGGCTGTCCAGGTATCACTGGACTCCAACTCCCATCAGCACCAACCAACATGGCCAATGCCCAAGGATGATGGGAGACATAGCCAAGCAGCATCTTGGGGGTCACAAGTTCACACCTGTTTCAGATGATGGGGAAGACAAAGGGCTTCCACCTTATGGGCTAGAATAAGATTGGGATGCACAGCCAGTGGCTTCTTTCAACTGAGCTTGCTTTCTAAGGGGGGGAAACAAGCAAAACAAACTAGAAAGGGCAAGTGCAACAAGTTTTAAGCTACAGGTCTCGGGGTTTGCACTGGCTAACAGAAATTACCTGCCCAGCTAACCAGCAGCTGCTGCTCTCTCCCAGACTGCAAACCTTCCATGAGATCTAGCTGAGCATCTTGTGTCGATCAAACACCGTCTTCCGCTGCTCCTGCACCTGACGCTTCCACCGTTGCTGGGCTCCCTCCACTCTCTCCAACACTGTGTTTGCCCGGGTGGCGGCCGAAGGGCGTATTGCTGCCAGTGAATGGGCATCCTGCAACACCGAAAGAATAAACGCCTCAAGGATCTCCAAAGGGGCAATGCATTTCAGAAGCACAGCAACAATGCTCAACAGTGACACATCAAAGGAAACCTGAAACAGGCTCCCCCAACTTCCAGTCTCCAGATGTTGTTGGACTACAGCTCCCATCATCCCTGACTGTGCTAGCTGGGGCCAATACGGCTTGTAGTCCACTAACATCTGGAAGCCCAAAATTGGAGAAGTCTGATTGGATTCCTTTTAAGTGTTGACACCTTTTGGCAAGCCTTCATGGAGAAAAACCACCTGGAGGATCCCTGCGGCCAGAAAGATAAAATTTCAATGAAACTTTTCCAGTTTTGCACAGTTGGGATTGTACGGACCGTGTGCCTGCAGTTTCAGCATTCATCATGCGAAGCAGTTATCTGGCACATCATGGAAGTTAAAAAGGTCTGGCCAATGTCTGGGAAAGGATTGCAAGCCACAGTAAGGTGGAGAAGGCATCTGAGTGTCAGGGAGCAAAGCACTTTTATCTTTGGGGTTTTCAAAGGACTGGATAGAATATTGTCTGTCCTTTGGCGGATGAGTCATAAATGTGATGGAATATTCCCCTCTATTCTGTTGCCCCTTTAGAATGCTGATTAAGTTAGCAGATGCTGAGGTTAGGACTCACGCCTCATGCAGTCTACTTTTGCCCCAGTCTGCTCATTATCAAGAGGAAGGCATCATGCTCACCTCACTTTCCTCTTCATTGTGCAGGGGCTGGGTGTAGGCATCAGGCTTGCGGATGAGGGGGTCGACCACCATCAGAAAGACCATGTAGAGCAGAAGGGCTCCAATCACTGAGAGGTAAATGATGATGATGACCTGCCAAAGGTCAGCAAGGAAATGGGATGAAGCAATTCTTAAGCCATCAGGTTCTGCAAGTCACACAGCCTATATTGCAACATACGTCTCTTCAGAATGATTTAGGAAGCATGATGTGACAGTTCCAAGTTAACCTTCAAGTTAGCAGGAATTAAACAATCCAGAAGCCAACTCCCAACTAGTGGAAAAACCCCCAGCTCATTTTGCCGCCACCCCCTTAATGTCAACAGGGGTCATCTAAGCTACAATTTCCAGAGTACCAGGGACTTTTGATGTGGCCACTGAGGCACAAGCTTGCTCCATGGACTTGTGCAGGACACACTACTCCTGCTATAAACCCATGCATGTACCTCCAGCTATAAATTATTTGAGTTGTGGAGAAAGTGGATAGAGGTTTTTTTTCCTCTCTCTCTCTCATAATACAAGAACTCACGGACACCCAGTGATGCTGGAAGATTTGGGGCAAAGTATTGATTCACACGTGGGACACAGGTGGCGCTGTGGGTTAAAGCCTCAGCACCTAGGACTTGCCGATCGAAAGGTCGGCGGTTCGAATCCCTGCGGCGGGGTGCGCTCCCGCTGCTCGGTCCCAGCGCCTGCCAACCTAGCAGTTCGAAAGCACCTCCGGGTGAAAGTAGATAAATAGGGACCGCTTACCAGCGGGAAGGTAAACGGCGTTTCCGTGTGCGGCTCTGGCTCGCCAGAGCAGCGATGTCACGCTGGCCACGTGACCCGGAAGTGTCTCCGGACAGCGCTGGCTCCTGGCCTCTTAAGTGAGATGGGCACACAACCCCAGAGTCTGTCAAGACTAGCCCGTACGGGCAGTCTTTACCTTTATTGATTCACACCTTGCAGTTAAACTATGGAATTTGCTGCCACCAGAGCCAGTGATGGCCACCAACTTGGATGGCTTCAAAAGAGGATAAGATATATTTGTGGAGGATAAGGCTAGCAATGCAGCCATGATGGTTATGTTCTGCTTCCACTGTCAGAGGCTGTGTAACTCGAAATACCAATTGCTGGGAATCACAGGCGGGGATTTGCACTCAGGTCCTGCTTACAGGCTTCCCATGGGCATCTGGTGGGCTGCTGCCTGATCCAAGTGCTGGAGAAAAAGGGGCCCTTCGCCTCATCCAGCCGGGCTCCTCTTATGTTTGGAAAAGCCACATGAGAACCAGTGGACTAGACCTTCAGAAATGGTTGAGACACCCATTAGCGCTATGTCCTTCATGGGTAGACCCTCAGCCCTACTCATCCCTGCCTCCAAAGTTGCCAATGACCACAATTCTGTTCTATACAATGAGAAGGAGAGGCAGTGCAAAGGCTCGTCTTGTCTTGTACCTTGATGGTGGTGGTGCTTCGCTCTTCATACTTGCACTCACACAGCAGGCAATATGCCTCGACATCGTTCCCCGGCACAGGCATTGGCTCCACCACATGCAGGCAGTTGCTGCAATGATGGCAAGAGATGAGCATCAACAGTGGGAATCGAAGCTCTCCTCTGTCACAGAACGCAGCAGGAATGGCTGTCACCTGTGACTCTTCTGTTCCCATCAGCCCCAGCCGATTATCAGGGTTAGTTTATTATTTATTTTATTTAGCAAGTGTTATATATGTCGCCGAATGAATGGCCAACCAGCTCTAAAGCATAAAGTAACATAACATATTCCTTAGAAAATACTGATAAAATCGACAGACTTTAAAAGGAAGTAAACATTAATGAGTGCTAGTCATGCACAAAACAGATCCACTGAAATGGATGGACCGGAGTAATTTAGGTAATTCCAGTGGATCCACTCATAATACAACTTGGTTGTATGCAACCTAATACAATGAGCAAAATGTCGTAAAATGATCAGTTTTAAAAACAAATATACATAATAAAATTGCATGTCTGTAGGTTTGCCAAAACAACAACAACGAAAGTTTTTGCAGGCGTTGGGGGGGGGGGGGGATACTATGAAGGCACTGTCCTAGAATGAATAGGCAGGGAGTTCCAGAGCATAGACTGATTGCCACAGTAAAAGACTGATTTCTCACAAATGCACAGCAAACGTCATGTGAAACTAGTGCTGCAGTTCAAAGTGGGTGCCTATGGGGTAAGGCGATGGGAGTTCAGCTGGAGTTGGTCAGTGCTGCAGGTGGCCATTGGGGATCCCTGTTCACGGCAGTGGGGAACCAAGGTAGTGTTTTCTGAGGTGGCACAGGACAGTCTGAACTTGAGCTCACTGCTTCCAACAAACCTTCCTATCAACATCAGGAAGGGATTGGAAAATGGTTGCAGATGTAAGATAACAGCCATTTCTTCATTGTTTCCCTACCTTATGACTTCAAAATATGAACGGGGAATTGTAGCACTTTGGGAGGCCCTAATTCTCAGTAAGAAGCAGCTATTTACAAATCCTGACTATTTGAAGTAGCTGGTTTTGAGCCAGAGAGTCTTCTGGAACGGTCTCCTGAGGAACTATGTTGTACAGTTTTTGCAAAGCTCATTTGCTATGCCGTTAGAGGATGTAAAACTTCAGCTGAAGATTGACTCACCAGTCCTTCTGCGACACATTCTTCTTGTAAATCTGTCCACTGATGTTCCTATATGGGGGGCAGACACACTTGCAGCGGATGTCCTCAAAGCTCTAAAGGAGCAAAGTAAGATAGGAATGGAATAAAGAGTTTTTGGTAAAACATCCCACCACACCAGAGAATGAGATTTTCAGCAGGGTCAACACTTGATTTCACTAGTTAGCTTTCTCTCCTATCTAGTAACTGCAATATCCATTCGCATTGATATCCCGCCGGATCATGAATACATGCCTGTTTCATTCCCCTGAATTTGAACTTCTTAATCCAATTGTTTTAACTGTTTTTTATAGTTCAGTGTTTAACACTCATACTATTTAATGGGCTAGTTTTAGTGTATATTTTTAATATGAGTGTTTTTAATATTTTGATGGAATAGTTTTATTGTGCATTTTAATTATGTATGAATTTTATAATTGATTTTATGCTTATAAACCACTTAGAAGCCATTATGGAATATAAGCAGTATTCAAATCCAACAATAATCATAATTAATGCAAATTATCTTTTTGTAAAAAAATCCTAATAGCCGGATGGAAGTGGTTTGCTATCCATGTGTCAAAAATTCTGATAGAAAGCGGTTCTTAGTTAACTTAGTTAACCAAAATACAACTAGACAGTAGCCAACAAAAATCCAAGTATTACTGCATGGTTATATGGATGTTTGTTCAAAAGTACTGTTGAGCTCAATGTTGAGCTCAAAAGTACTGTTGAGCTTTATTTAAAAATGTCCTGAACCTCAGCCTCACATATAATATTATCAGCAATCAAGTTAACCTAACCTTGAAAATACAAAATGGGTAAGACAACATTTTTGGGAGGATGAACTCAGTGTAAGAGATGCACATGCAAAATCTCTACTCCCAAAGCCAACGGGACACTCAACTTGGCCTGGAATGCTGTGCAATTACTTCCCTATGCAATGTCTCTTTGATTTCTCACTTGCATTGAGTGCTTTCACCACCGCCACCCCCTTCACCTTGCTGGTTTCTGATGGTGGTATTACAATACACCAAACCACAGCTGCAAGTAATACGAATTTCATGATTTCCTCAGAAATGCCACACAAGCATTGCAGGAACCTGAAACAAAAAAGAAGAAGTTAAGTCAGCAAACTCTTTCTGAAGTTCCACATATAACTCCTAGATGAGGCTGTGTCTCACTGACACAGAGTGCCAGAAGGTAGAATGTCAGAGATGGGAGAGTCCTCTTCCTCGAACCCTAGAGAGACACTGCCTGTCAGTGTAGACAGTACTGGGCAAGATGGACGAGTGGCTTGATTCAGTACAAGGCCTCTTCCTTTGTCCCTGCTTTTCTGCTTAATTGTCAGTGTACCATGGACCATAGAGATGCCTCCTCCTTATATTTTGGCTCCAACCTCAGACTAGGTGCAGATGTGGGGACCAGGCCTATAAACACAAAGTAGCATAAAACGCAGCAATAGGAAAGTCAACTTGGGTTTGCTCCCAGGTGAGAGACTGGGGCAGCTACAGGCAGGGGAGGGAAATGTCAGTTAACTTGACATCAAAATAACTGTTGGACAGCCTGGGAGCATCTCCAGTGAAATCACGAATGCAATTCACAAACACACATCCATTTTGTGACTTTGCTCATTCATATTGTTTTGCTGATTTATATTGTTTTCCTTTTATTTATTCTACATTGGGAGTCGTAGTTCAAAACATTTGGAGGTCACAAGGTTGGTAAAGCGTGGATTAAAGTATACGGAGCACAATTGTTTAGCAAAAAACAATCTTAAGTAATTTTTTTGAAGTACAGCAAGCCCACAACTTATGTGGGGGTTATGTTCTGGAGATCAGGCCTAAAACCAAAATCGCATATAGTCAAAACATATTGTATTCAATGGCGGGTGGGATTGCCAAAGCCTTTTTTCCAGAACCTTTGCACCCCTTTTAAATTATGTTTTGGTTTGGTTTTGCCATGCATGTAAAGCTGAATGTGCATGATTTTGTAAAAAAAACAACACTGCATAACCTGCAGGCTTATTGGATATGAAACTATGAAAGTAGAAAGTGAGGAATTCTTATGCCACTCATAGGTAAAGGTAGAGGTACCCCTGCCCGTTCGGGCCAGTCTTGCCAGACTCTAGGGTTGTGCGCTCATCTCACTCTATAGGCCGGGAGCCAGCGCTGTCCGCAGACACTTCCGGGTCACGTGGCCAGTGTGACAAGCTGCATCTGGCGAGCCAGCGCAGCACACGGAACGCCGTTTACCTTCCCGCTGGTAAGCGGTCCCTATTTATCTACTTGCACCCGGAGGTGCTTTCGAACTGCTAGGTTGGCAGGCGCTGGGACCAAACGACGGGAGAGCACCCCGCCGCGGGGATTCGAACCGCCGACCATGCGATCGGCAAGTCCTAGGCGCTGAGGTTTTACCCACAGCACCACCCGCGTCCCTATGCCACTCATAATAGTATACAAATGAGTCATCTGGGGCAGTTCTTTACCTGTAATGCCAAACCATGGTTGAGATGAGTCCTGGGCTTCTAGGAACCCAATTTGCAGGGCAAATGTAAATGACAGGTTGCTGGTTTAGTATATTCCATGGCAAATGGGTTTGTTACAAACCAGATTTCCCACTATTTAAACTGGTTTAGGGAAAGGTCTGTGTAAGGCCAAGGTTCACTCATATCACACTGAAACACAGAATCACAGAATTGTAGCGTCGGAAGGGACCATGAGGATAATTTAGTCCAACCTCTGCAATGCAGGGAATCTTTTGCCAAATGGGGTTCGAACCCATGACCCTCAGATTGAGAGTCTCATGCTCCTGAATTGGACCCTGCTTATAATTCCCATGGAAAATTCATCAGTACAGTATGTGATGATTGCTACCACTGACTCAGGTGGCTTAAAAAAAGAGAGAGAAGCTTCACAGAGGATTGTGCCGTCAAGGGCTATTGCAGATGACAGCTGAATAGAACTTGCACCTTCAGACATCGTATACCTCTGGTGCGGAGGTCAAACAAAAGGAAACGTATGACTAAGCAGGGATACGTTTCCATATGCCCTTCCGAAGAAATGCAATGAAAAGTGATCAATCGGCAGCATCCTGCGTGCAGATAATATTCTCTCCGGCAATTAAAACCCCTTTCATTGAGCATGTCCGCACATTCACTCTCAGCATAGAGAAAACCGACCAGTTTGCAGAAATTTGGCGGCCCCCAAATTTAGCGACTGGAGGATGCAAACGAAGCCACGAAGCTCTCCCCCCATCCCGCTTGCCGCCCATAACTGGGGCGAGGAATTATTCGCTATGCAATATAATACCCACCGAAGCTGCAGCAGCTCTAGAAGCAGAAGAATCCACGCTAATCTCCACTGGTATTTTTTTTCCCCTGCTGACATCATCAAAACAGACACTGCTCGCAACCAACCAAAAGCCTTGTCCCAGAGGACGGGTTGAGGGATCGTTCATAATTTCCTACCCTTGGATTCACAAGAAAAATAAAATAAAAAAAGAGGCGCTCTTGTGGATTAAAACATTCGACAGCTAACATACACGCAAGGCGACTGCACGTTTGTACGCATTTGCCTACGAATTCGAAAGGCAGGAACAGGCTGGCTCCTGCTTCAAATTTGCAGATTGCAGATTGACCCTGCAGTTTTGGAAAACCATGTCAGTCTACTCCGCCTCAGTTGCTGTTAACAACAACGACACAGCATCAATATGCATGGCAATTGACAGAGTAGTTTTAGCACCCACCCCCTAAAAGCCCCAGGTCCTGGCAATTTATAGTCTAGGACCAGGTTTCGACTGAAGGGGAAAACAGCAAGGCAGAAGAAGGAAAGAGTCACAGCACAAAGAGATTAAGTAGCCTACACAAACACAGTTCCATAATTTCCCGCAGCCTAAGGAAACAGTGCCTTTGAACATGTACAGAGCTCACTGCACTTGTGTAACGGGAATCACCACCCCCCCCGTCTGCTTTTAACGATATGAAGGAATCGCCGTCTAGCCGAGGATATATGGAGAGTAGAAAAACGGGCTATTTACAACCCACGGCAGAAAAGTCTAACGCGATGGTAATTTTTAAAAGTGCTGAGTTCCTTTCGCCCCACGGGAATCGAAACTTTGCTCTTCTTTTATCAAGCCCTGTTCCTCCTCCTTTTGAAGCAGCCTCTTAGATCTGTGGTTAGCCCAGTTTGGTAAGAGCGCACGAGACTCTTTCATTTCAGCGTTGTAGGTTCGAGCCTCACGCTGGGCAAAAGATTTCTGCATTACATGGAGATCGACTAGATTATGGTTCTAGTCTAGTCGAACGCGATAGGAAACCTGTGGTCCTCCAGATGTTGTTGGATACCAACGCTCCCATCAGCACCGGCCAGCATAGCCAGTGGTCCGGGATGATGGGAGCGGCACATGTCAAAGTGCCGCATTGAAGGCAACGCAACGCACCACACCAGGGGGCGCAAACTTACGCACCCTTCCGTGGACTGGTAGGTCTTCCTCCTGAGTAAGCAGCTGCACTTGGCTCCGCGAGTTCTGCAGCTGGCCAGGGAGCTCAGCTTGCTCGAGGAGCAAAGTGTTAATGAAATACAGTAGATAGGAAGTGGCGTAGCCGAGGAAGGCGGGCTCCAGGGGTGGGAAGTGTGCCCTGCTGGTGGGCATGTGGTTGTGCCGGCGCAATGGCTGCGGTGGACTGTGTCCTGAAGCTAGGAGGCAGCGCACTGACGCACAAAAGCCAGCTGGAGACCCTGAGAGCGGAGTCCTTGCGCGGGGCGGCTGCTCTTGTGCACAAGCTCCGCGAGGCGGGACAGAGGCGGTGCATAATCGTGCACGGCGCAGGGTAGGAACATAGCAGCGCAGATGTGGCGGGGGGGGGGGGAGAGAGAGACTGGGCAGGGCTTCTCCCACGGTTGCGTGGCGAGGAGACCCTCCCTTCCAAAGGCGCGCGCCGCCACCAGGGAAGCGCACCGCTGCAGTGCCCCCACGTGCTGACCCGAAAGCAAGCGCCGCCTAAACGGGCAATCTGTGGACGATTATCAATGGGATTTCCTAGGAAGCTTCACATCTAATACGGTCTTCATTCCTAGAGACGACGAAACCGATCACAAACTGCAAAGGAACTTGATTTCAATAAGATAAATAACTATTTCCGCTGTCAACAATTGCCCCGCCTCTCTCTCCATTGCCCACTGTTTTATTTACAGTTGATGAATGACAGATTTTCAAGCAGTGGAAACAGGAGAGAACACCCGTCATCTCACTTTGCCTACTGACAAGACCAGTCCTGCTTGCTATTGTATTTATTGATGCTAGGATTAAACCATGGGTTGCCCATGGGTGCTCCAGTCATTTCGAGTTACATTGAAGCATGTCATATGTTGGTTGCTTCTTGTGTTTCATACCATTGGAAATTTCTTCTAGTGTGTATTGCATAATGTAGGGTGAAGTTCGGAGAACCTGACAGATCTGGTATGCTGTACATTGCTGTATAGAATAGATGACCCTAGAGATCCTACAATGAAAGAAAAACAGTTCTATGAGATTTTTAAAATATAAACAGTCACTTACTGCACTCTGTCTTGCATGGAACATGAAAATAATAACTCTGGTGGCAGCAGCACAACCCGTAATTTCTAGGCTTTGAGCCCACTGGGATTATCACAATGGTATTCTTATAGGGCTAAAGAATTCTCTAAATCTGTGGCCCTATAAGTGTGAACAGCGAGTTCTGAGCAGGAGCCCATGGAACAAGTCCTGGACATTCTCCATTCCTCTCTTAGAAATGTTTTGCTCCTTGGAGTTGTCAACTCATCAGTTGCATGGGGGGTGCAGGGGGGGCCGGCCGCACCGGGCGCAACCTCGGGGGGGGGGGCGTGCTCGCCGCCTCCGGAGTCGCCGAAGAGCGTCGGGCGCAGGCTGTAGCAGAGCCCATGTCTCGCGGAACCGACGAGCTGTGCGCACGTCTGGGCTGAAGGCATCCGGCAGGCAGCGGCTCTCAGCGCTCGCCGCGGTCCCCGCACGTCAGGGCCGCGGAGGGCGCGCCAGGCAGCCCCTCCTCACAGCTCCGCCGCCGCCGCTGCTGCTGCAGCTGCTGGGCCATGTTGCATTTTCCTCACCTCTCTGCCCTCCTCCTCCTCTGGGCAGGCGGTGTCGTTTGGGCGCCAGCGCCAGCGGCAACTCGCCTCAGATCACCTGACACGGACCCGCCGCCGCCGCCGTGGCTACCTTACCGTAAATACCCCAGCCCAGGCAGCACCAAGAAGAAGCTGGCAGCGGCGGCAGGTTAGGGGTTAGGGGCGCAAATTACTTGCCTTGCCCTGGGTTAGGGGGCGCAAATTACTTGCCTTGCCCCGGGTGCTGACAACCCACGCTACGCCGCTGCAACTCATGGAACTGAAAACATAAATGCTCCTGACTTGCTCCATCTCTTTTTCTTTTAATCTGCCTGTTATGTCTAGCCAGGGATGCAGGAAAGATTTGCCAGCTGACTCAGCCTTTGTATTTTGTCTTGTGTTCAGGGGATCTGTAGCCTTTTCTTGACTAGAGGAAGATTATGAAGTCTGTGTGTGGAAATTTCTGTTTTAAAGCGTTCTCTGTGGTGATCTTGCTCTCTACCTACTCAGCTTTACTTGAAAAAAGTATCTATAAGTGTGCATTTTAAATTTCCAGCAGGTGGCAGTAGTTCTCATTTGAAAAATATATTGATCTTATTTGTTCAGTTCATTCCATTGATTCCAAACAAGAGAGAAAGAGATCTGAATATTACAATTTCAGTTGCGGGGTAAGAATCTGTGGCATATACATGAAATGTTGAAAGGTCAAGACCAAGGTGGATCTGTTAAGTTGGAATGGCAGTATCTGAGCTCAGGGAGGGAAATTAAACTTGATGAAAGTGTTGTTGTGTAGGATAGGCTTCAATAGGCTGAGTTTGCTCTCTTTCTGGATATTAATGCAGTAGCATTAATACAATTTTCATTCAAAATCCTAATATATCAGGTATTTTCTGCAGACAGCCAAGATCCAAGGGCAGTGTTTCCATATCACAGTAAACCATGGTTAATGGTCTACTGTGAATGTGCAGTAGGGTCCCACTTCGCTCCTTCCCTAAAATTAAGCAGTTTGCACATTGCAGTAAACTAAGTGGGAGTGGGAGCAACAAGCCATCAATGTGCTTTTCATAATTAATGGTTGCTGTAACAGAAGAGATATATATAAATGTGCAAAATAAATAATGTTTTGTAATTGCGTGTACAATATTGGACCTAGTTTTATCTTTAAAATGTTGCATTAGATGATAGGTGTGATTGGGGACGGAGAATCACCCAAGCCATATGCAGTGTCCACACTCCCCACCTGCCTGCGACTCTATCGCTGTGCTTATATCAATTCATAGTGTCCGCAGCGTCAGGAGCAGGTAGACAGCAATGGTGGATGAGCTCAGAATTGCCTGCTTTATTCACCTCACGTGATTCTCATTTAGTAAACATGCACACAGATTGCTAGTAGGATTGGCACTAATACTATAAAGCAGGAGTGGCTGATCTGTGGCTCCCCAGGTGCTGTTTGACTGACCCAGGATGACTGTGGATGATGGGAGTTGGAGTCCAATAACATCTAGAGGGCCATAGCTTAGCCACCTTAGTTTTACAGGTTGGGGTAGCAGCTGAGGCTGCGTGTGATAACATTAAAGCAGGAACTTGTAGCTCTCTGGATTTTGTTGGTCTCCTCCTCCCATCAGTCCCAGCCAGAATGGTCAGTGATCAGAGATGATGGAAAGCCATAGATGCCTTGTCCCAGCATTAAAGGGCATCAAGTTGTCAATTAGCTGATTTTCATGTTTACATCCCAGAACAGTGGCATTTGGCTTTTCTTTCCTTGGCGCCGTCTCAAATGTTTGGTAACACAGGACGTGCTGAAGCTGACTAAACTCTCTTTCCCAGCGAGTCTCCCATGCCAATCTTATTTTTACACCCTCTCTCCAGCTTTTCGTCCTCAGCTTGCCATTTCTCATTTGCTGCTGATAAGTGTGGATTAGCTCTGGACAGAGCCTAGCCAGACTCCAAGGCCTGCAATGACTGGCATGCTGTTGGTATGGGGACCAGCGGGGCATTGTCTGGTGCGATTGGATTACTCTGAGGGTTAGTATGCAGAGGGTGGATCTGCATAGGAATAGAAACATCTGTGGCATTATTGGAGCCAGCTAGAGGATCTGTAACATGCAGTGCTTGAGAGAAATGTGCTTTGATGCTCAAGGGCTTAGCCCAAATCTTTGAACATGTCTCATGAACAGGTGTGAAGATCTTTCAATTACCACCCGCCCTGTAAAACCTTTCAAAGGTTTTGAGAGCCAAAGAGGGCTCTCTAACTGCGACTCAAGCGGGCACAGTGTGCATCTGCCACAAGTGAGGCTTTGCCTATTTTGACTATCCAGCGTATCTCTGCCAGCGGTATGGTGTGATCTGTTGGCAAGAAACCACTCAGGCTAGATCAGCATTCACCAACCTGGTAGAGACGTTTTTGACTCCAGACACCTTGGACTCCAACTCCCATCAGCCCCAAACAGCACAGCATCTACGATGACAGGAGCTTTAGTACAAAATATTTTGGGGGCACCAGGTTGTTGAAGGCTGGGATAGACAGCAAGCTTACCTTATTCATTGCAGCACTAGGAAGGATGCTCTCTTCTTCCTGCCATCTTCCAGTAATAGGCTTACACCAAGGTAACGGCTGGATTTAAGTGGAGTTACTGGCAATGCTCAGTAAGGCTAGTGAAGGACAACAATGGCTGACTGGTCTTATTTCAAGGATACAGCCTGCTGTCAGTGACTGGCTTTGCATTGGTATGCAATGTTAAAATGCCTTTGAAAACATGATGATTGTGGGACTGGAAATATCGGATCTAGCAATTGCCAGGAATAGCCCCCTCCCCAATTTTTGTGAAGAAGGGGGGATTGTGCCGTACTCCAACAGTTGGGATTCTGCTCTAGGTTATTTCCTCCACTTACTGCTAGGGAAGCACTGTGCCTTGATTTTAACATTTCCCTTCAATGTCGTCTTCAGGATTGAACAGAGATTATGTGTAGGAGCAGCTGAATTCATTTTTTCGCATCACGCAAGTTACTGAAGGATCTTTCCCCTCTCTCGCTTAGTCATTAAAAGAATACAGTACTTTTCAAGTAGTGTGCCAGGGCCCATCAGTGGTCCATAGGTAATCTTGTTGGGTGCATCACCAGCCCAACTCTGGGTGCTAAAAACAACACAGGACCAATATACCTTCTGGAATGGGTGTATCAGATCAACATGTAAGTCAGGTGTGGGAAGGAGTTACTGAACTACAACTCCCATCTTGCCTGGCCTTTGGCCATGCTTGCTGGGACTGATGGGAGCTATAGTTCAGCAACATCTAGAGGGCCAAAGGTTCCCCACTCCTGAGCAAAGTCCTGAGCAAAGATGAAAGTCTGTTTGCTCTAAAGTTTGAGACCAACCATCTTTACAGCTAAGTGAAACTCTGGGGTTGCGGCGCTCATCTCGCTTTACTGGCCGAGGGAGCTGACGTTTGTCCACAGACAGTTTTTCCAGGTCATGTGGCCAACATGACTAAGCCTCTTCTGGCGAAGCCAGAGCAGCACACAGAAACGCTGTTTACCTTCCCGCCAGAGCGGTACCTATTTATCTACTTGCACTTTGACGTGCTTTCAAACTGCTAGGTTGGCAGGAGCTGGGACTGAACAACGGGAGCTGCGGGGATTCGAACCGCCGAGCTTCTGACCGGAAGCCCAAGGCTCAGTGGTTTACAAAAAAATCTCACACCCATTGTAGAGCCGTGGTCAACTCACTGGAATTTTTCCATAGAATTGCCTCCAGCTGAACATTGTTTTTAAGGCTACCAAGAGACTTACTTACTTAATAGCTGCTTGTTAAGGCATTTTGTATTCCAGTGGCACAAGGCCCTGGAGATACTCAAAGCCCATTATTCCGTCAGAGGCTGCCTGGAAACTCTTAGCGCTTAATTGCCATTAATCAAGGTCAGGAGCAGGTGGTTTGCTCATGAAGTGGGAGGGGGAAAGTGGCTTTCCCAGTATGCAGCATAGAGGGCAGCTATGGTATCCGTGACTGGCCTTTAGTTACATGCAGACAGACAGGCGATGGGAAGGGCCCTGTGTCGGGAGACAGCTCCCACAGGAGCAGCACTAGGCTGCGAACAGCCATTAACTTAATTGCCATGACCAAATAAATCTTAAGCACTGGAACTCAGCATTGACTCTCAAGAATTGCAGCTGCAGCGCTTGCCAGTTCTTTAAAGCCTTTTGGAGCAGAGGGGCGGTGCAAAGATGGCACAGATGAGTAATGTTCTCAGGGCTGGGGAGAAAGATCAGAGGCAAAGTGAAGACCTTCTTGTCCGCCTGCGACTCCTTCTAGGGATTGATTCTTCTCTCGCGTCCACTTCACCACCTCTGGGCCTAACCAGCCGTTACAGGGACACGTGACTACTGCCAACCCACACCTCCCTGGTTCCATCCAATAAGAGCAATCCAGTTAATGGCTGCCACTTGTAGGGGGAAAGGAAAAGCTGAGTAGGATGTCATGTCGCTGGAGAATAGAGAGCAGTGTGAAAGTTTGCCTAGAAAGTAAGTTGGTGGGAGACTGAAAGCCAAGATGGTGATGTGAGCAACAGCCTCTATTTTTTCACTTTCCTGGATTTGATTTTTTTAAAAAACTTGGGCTGCTGGCCCATATTACTCGCAGACGTGGGGATACAGGGCATAGCCCGTAACTGGTTGTGCTCTTTTATCTCTGGTTGTGGACAGAGGGTGGCACTAGGGAGGGAAATGTCATCGCGCCACTCCTTGGTGTGTGGAGTGCCGCAGGGCGCAATTCTCTCCACGATGCTTTTTAACATCTTTATGCGCCCCCTTGCCCAGATTATCCGGAGCTTTGGGCTGGGCTGTCACCAATATGCTGATGACACTCAGCTCTATCTGCTGATGGATGGCCACACTGACTCGACCCCGAACACACTGACCAGATGCTTGGAAGCTGTGGCTGGATGGTTTCGTGGGAGCCGATTGAAACTAAATCCTTCGAAGACAGAGGTCCTATGGCTAGGTCGGGATGGCATGGGGATGAGGGACCAACTCCCGTCTCTTGCGGGGGCCCAATTAGTGCCATTGCCTTCCGTTAAGAGTTTGGGTGTAATCCTTGACGCCTCTCTTTCCATGGAGGCGCAGGTTACAGCAACAGCCAAGGCGACATTTTTCCACCTTCGCCGCATCAAGCAGTTGCTCCCTTACCTTTCCCGCCCCGACTTGGCCACAGTGATCCATGCGACGGTCATCTCCAGGCTTGACTACTGTAATTCGCTCTATGCGGGGCTGCCCTTGAAGCTGTCCCAGAAACTCCAGCGGGTACAGAATGCTGCAGCGAGGCTCCTCACGGGGTCTCTGCCATGGGAGCATATTCACCCAGTGCTTTTCAAGCTGCACTGGCTCCCAGTGGAGTACAGGGTCAGATTTAAGGTGCTGCTTTTGACCTTTAAAGCCCTTCACGGCCTAGGACCCTCATACCTACGGGACCGCCTCTCCCGGTATGCCCCACGGAGAGCCTCAAGGTCCATAAATAGCAACACCTTAGTGGTCCCGGGCCCTAAGGAAGTTAGATTGGCTTCAACCAGAGCCAGGGCCTTTTCAACTCTGGCTCCAGCCTGGTGGAACGCTCTGCCTCATGAGACCAGGGCCCTGCAGGATCTGATTTCTTTCCGCAGGGCCTGTAAGACAGAGTTGTTCCGCCTGGCCTTTGGCTTGGAGCCAATTTGATTCCCTCTCTCTCTCTCTCTCTCTCTCTTTTTCTTTCTTTTCCTTCTCCTCCTGCGATGACGCTACATTTTAATATTTTAATGTTCCATTATTTTAATGTTGTATTTTATTTTTAAGTTGTAATCATTCTTCTTGTTTTTATTATTGTTTGTAAGCCGCTCTGAGCCTGGCCTTGGCTGGGGAGGGCGGGGTATAAATAAAAAATATTATTATTATTATTATTATTATTATTATTATTTTGGTGTAGAAACTAGCCTATTGCACAAAGCTAAAATTGCATTAATTACTCTATCCATTTTTGCTTCTGCTCTGCGCAGCAGAATGTGACCTTCTGGCTGAAAGAAAGTTCTCCACTCTCTTTGTCTCTGTTTCTCTCCCCCCCACACACCCTCTTTCTGGCTGACAGTGTTGTATAAAAAGGGATTGGACAGGAGTTCCATTACCTCTGACCAAGCTAAAGCTTATGAAGAAGAAATTGAGCTGTGAGCAAAATGTGGTTGTTTCATGCGTTGATTGTCTCGAGTGGCCCTTAGGCATGGTATTCCTGGAACACTTCTTTGCTGTCAGCACCGCCTTCTAGACATGCTCCCCATCTTCGAGTTCTTGTGGTTATCAGAAGGCATTTTGCAGGAGAAGGGGGAATTAGCTAGCTCATGTGATCTGGCTGAATTCCAACTCGGCCAGTTGCATTTGGCACCTCTGAAATCCCCACTTGTTCTTCGGTGGGTTATGGGACCCATTTAGAGCAGAGCTGTCGTACACTGCAAAACAGCTGTCTCTTTTCAGTTGAGAAGGGAAGCAAATTATGCAAGCTCCCGCCATGCATTATGGGAAGTAAATATTGGCAGCATTTTAACAGGAGGCTTCAGCAGTTTTTGTAAAAAAATAAATAAATAAAAATCCCTTGAGCCGCTGTAAACTCCCAAGATTAGAGATGGTGTGAGAATGTGAATAATTTCATTTATTTTCCTACTTAAGCAGACAGTTTCTCAAGGGAGAGGCTGCCAGTTGCCAAATTGTTTGGAATAAGTTACTCCTGTGGAGAGAAAAAAAGAACGCTAGAATGCTCGCGTTTCACCTTAGTCCTAAAAACACCCGTCCCATTATGTTGCTCATAGTCGCTCTCCTGCAGCTGTGGGGGCAGCTGGAAACACCCTTCCCATCATAAGACACATTGTGCAAACCTGTGATAGGGAGCCTGTGGCCACTGTCAGATGTTGCTGGACTACAACCCCATCATCCCTGGCCATTGGTTGTAATAGCTGGGGCTGATGGGACTTGCAATCCAAAAAAAACATCTGGAAGGCCACAGGTTCTATTATTATAAAGGTAAAGGGACCCCTGACCATTAGGTCCAGTCGTGACCGACTCTGGGGTTGCGGCGCTTATCTTGCTTTATTGGCCGAAGGAGCTGGCGTACAGCTTCTGGGTCATGTGGCCAGCATGACTAAGCCACTTCTGGCGAACCAGAGCAGCACACGGAAATGCCGTTTACCTTCCCGCTGGAGCAGTACCTATTTATCTACTTGCACTTTGGTGTGCTTTTGAACTCCTAGGTTGGCAGGAGCAGGGACTGAGCAACGGGAGCTCACCTCGTTGTGGGGATTCGAACCGCTGACCTTCTGATTGGCAAGCCCAAGGCTCTGTGGTTTAACCCACAGCGCCACCTGCATCCCAGTCTATTATTATATTTATGGCTTTTTTCCAGAAAGGCGAACTGAAAGCGACTTACAAACATTTAAAAAATAGATGTATGTGTTATGTTTCGTGTTAGTTTTGGGGGTGTGGGGACTGTCAGCAATGGAAAACTGTCTTAAGGTTGCTTTCCTGAATCATATTATGAATCAGATAGGCAAGGATGCTTCCTGTTGCAAAGTACAAACAGGTCCCCCCCCCCCCCCTGATTTACGGTCTCAACTAGTTAGAATGTTTCTGACTTTATGGCAAAACGAGAAGGTCATACTGAACATTAGGAGTTGCCAGCGTGAAACTCACTCTCTGGAAAAGCAAGAGAACCAAATGCAGATCATAATGTGCAATTAATGTGTGGGGAAGATGCCACCAATGGCTCTCCTGCGCATGTGCACAGAGGGAAATAGACACCTGTGCATTGGCCGCTCATGTTCTACACTCAACGCATGTTCATGCGCACAAGGAAAAGTCATGACATCTGAAGCTGTCCTTTGTGCACCAATTCTTAACCAATTTGTAGATTAGGTTGATGGCTAAACTTGCAAAACATGGATATGATGTTTCATGTATACTATATATGCTATAAACTGACACGCATTCAGGTTCTTGTCAAGTGTTTCTACATTTGTCAAAATTATGTGACCAGAAATGTGGGAGGAGAGCATAGCAGCTTCTAGAGACGAGTGAAAATTTTAAAGTGATAATTCCAAGGTTGTAATCCTACATGGGTTTACCTGAGAGAAAGCACCACTTAACGCAGTAGATCTTCTTTCTGAGTAAACACATATTACATACGCTTCAGGTTACATACGCTTCAGGTTACATACACTTCAGGTTACAGACTCTGCTAACCCAGAAATAGTACCTTGGGTTAAGAACCTTGCTTCAGGATAAGAACAGAAATTGGGCTCCAGCAGCGCGAAGGCAGCAGGAGGCCCCATTAGCTAAAGTGGTGCTTCAGGTTAAGAACAGTTTCAGGTTAAGAACGGACCTCCGGAACAAATTAAGTACTTAACCCAAGGTACCACTGTACAGTCTTTTATTTGTGCAGCTCAAAGAGGCCAGTGTACCTCGTGCTTCTGATTCCTTGTAATTAACGTAACATTTGAAGTAGGACTCATAAATCTCACGCATACTAAGACCTGTGACCTTGCTGCCAGTGAGATACATATGTTCCACTTCAAATGATAACTTATTTCAGGAAATCAGAGGCATGATTTGCACTTAACAAATGTGTAAACTGACGCTCTTACTTTTTTGCTAGGTTGAGGGGGAGGAATGGAATTTTATTATGTGACCATAGGCCATAACAACATAAAAAAGCAAAATAGTTGTATTAAAAAAATCACAGATATCTGGTAAAATAGATCAAATTTCAAATTGGATCAAATTGTTAAAACTCGCCATTCAAATAATATCAACTAAGAAATTTTATTTAAAGACCATTTTAAGGTAAAAATTAAAGGTTAAAATTGATGAGTATTAGTAAAGGTTAACATTAATCTGCATTAATATAAACTACCATGGCAAATTTGCATTGACTTGGCAATCCAAAATCCATGATCCTTTAAAATATTTTTTGTACAAAGTGCATCTATAAAAGCTGCCACGTTGTGAATTTTCTTTTTTTCTTTTCTTTTTTTTTAATACATGTTTATTAGCATTTCAATAATACACATAGACACACACAAAAAAGAAGAAAAAATAACAGAAAATACAAAAATTTAGAAAAAGAAAACAATTACAAACAAATGAGAAATTTCAATTGCTTATTTTCATATAACTTCTTTCTTAGACCTCCTCTCCCCTCCCCTTCTTGTATTCCAATTCAAGTTATTAGTCCTGCAAATCCTTATTACTCAATTCTCAACCTTAAACTTAATAATTTTGACATGCTGTAATTTTACCTTTCCTCATTCTTCCATAAAATTATTATTACATTCCTCATTTTCATTTCCTTTTAACAATTTTAGACACCAATTTTAGCTTATCTAGTCTTAAACATCTTATACATCATTTCTTATTCTTTAACATATTTCTTAAAGTCAATATTTCCCTTCCATAGCTTTCCCAACTTCCATACAAATATCAAAACAAATTAAAAGTAAGTAATTAAGAATTCTGTACCCTTTGGATTACCAAACTCCAACCCCCCTTTCCCGGTTTAGTCCCCAATAGATGTTCATCAATCAATACTGTTTAACCTGGAGATCTCACGTCCGAGGCTCTCAAGTCACCCTCAGTTCCTCTCTGCCGGCCTCTTGGATAGTCCTTTAGGTTAAGCCCCAAGGCTCGAAGGGGCTCTGACCCAACAAGATCCATGATTTTTCCAGTTGGCCCTCCATATTTAAGATTAATACTAATGAGGTGTTCCACTCTCAAATTTGCAATTTCCAACTCAGTCCAAACTTTCCACCTCAAGTTTTTATTCTCCTTTGTTGTCTGCATGCCAGGCCCCAAGCTGTAATTCTCCCTTGACATCTGCAAAATTACTAGTCCACCTTCCTTTTCCTCACAATCCACAGTCTCGTGACTCTCAAATTCCTCTTGTTGTTGATGTATATAAACTTCCTGCCTCCACTCCCTGTCAGCTTCAGCAATGTTGTTTACTGCCAGGGCCAGGGTGTTCGCATTTGTAGTCAAAACATCTGTCTGATCTTGTAACTTTCCCAGGAGAGCCAGTATTTTGTTGAGTTTAGTCTGATTATTGCTTCTTTCAGCCATTTTTACAGTGTCTCTCAGTTTAAAAACCAGTCAGTAAGTTAATTTGTAACTGCTCTCCCTTATTTTCTAGAAGTTGCAACAAATATAGCCAGCAGATGTAACAAAGACAAAGTTCCCTTTATCCTTTCCTTTTGACAGCTATTTTGACAGCTGTCAAAATCTTCAATAGTTCCTCAACAGGTTCTCTCACGGGGCGTCCCCGGGTTCTGGGGGGGTGAAACTTTAACTCCAAACGTCAAGTTTATCCTCCGGTAAAGTTTATAGTGTCAAGCCATGAAGTTGTTGTTTTTTTAAAAAAAAGTTCTCTCGACCTTAAGTTGCAAGCTCTTTGCGTTAGAATGTCTACTCAAAGGGGGGGGCGACTTCCTTTTTGACCCTTCCCCGCTCGTTCCCAATTCAGAAAAATTTGTTTAAGATCCAAATTCCATGTTTACTCACGGGTTCTTGTTTTTAAGTCCGAATGTTTCAAGGAAAAAGTCAGCGCTTCTCCGGCAATGGCATGCGGCTTCGCTCCGCAGAAGGAGCAATCGACTCACAGCACCGCGCCGTCCCCCGTCCCCGTTCCTGAGCCTTTAAAAAGGCTCCTTCGCGGTTTGGGGGGGCGCAAATGGTGCCCGCCGAGTCACCACGTTCACAGGCATCCGCGCCTGTGATTTTTAAGGGTCCCCGCGTCGCCGGCGCGGACAAGACCCGATCCTGCGGAGCCGATTCCCTCCGGAGCTCGGAGGGAATCCGCCATTAATCGGCAGCGCTAACCCGGAAGTCCTGTGAATTTTCAAGCTTCAGTCAGAACTTAATAACAAAAAAAAATGAGCTTCTGAGAACCTGATGGTTGAGGTTTTTTTCATCTTAGACAGGGAGTCAAGTAACTGTCAGAAATTTCTTTAGTTGATTGTTGCTTTACCCAGACAACCAGGCAGTGCCCAGAGAGGGCTTTATCCATGATGAAAGGTTAAAAGAGCTAAATATTTGTAGCTTGCTTAAGTGATGAGACAGGGAGATATGAGAGCAGTCTAGGAATACTTGGAGGGTGCTAATTCTTTTTCCTTCCTGATAGTTATTTAGCAAGGTTCACAGCGTTGGCGTATGTGAGATAAAATTAAGAGGTAATATATTAAGATGTAATATCAAGGTGCTACCATCTTTGCAGTATCCATGGGATATAGTATTCAGAATGAAAGCAAGAGTTTTCCAGTGTGAGTCATCTAACCCCAAACAGTTTGGAAAGTCAAGTAAAGGCTGCTGGCCCAGAGGATTGGAGGAACCACAGCTCTCAGGCTTTCCTATAGCACCATATAATGCACCTTGCTTAGGAAGATGAGTGGCTCTACCAGTTGCAGCATTCAGGAGATACATCAGGTGCATATTCTTCCGAAGACAGATTTTCAGCACAGTCTCATCATAGCAAACTGGTTTGAGGTATTGCAAAGCTAGATTTATTCCTAGAGATATGGTTTCGGTTTCTTTCCTGTATCAACAAAAGCACCTTCGGGCTCCCACCATCCTCATTTTGGAAAGGGGAGAGCCCTCTTCATGTGTGCGGCATAATCATGTAGATCAGGAGCAGCAACCGCAAGCCTGGGGACCAAATGCATCCCTCTGAGCCTTACCGTCTTGCCTTTGAGACCCTTCCCAGGCTGCTCCATACCCTCCTTGAGTGCATTAGCCGGGCTGAAATCCTTGGATTCTGATTTGCTTGCCTGGGTGGAGGATAGAGAAGATTGTGTGTGGACTTACTGTACAAAGGTAACATTTACATCCGTTCTGTCCACCTCTGGCATGGAACCTTCAGAAGGTGGCCACTCTATGTGAGCAGGCTGAAGCCCATGGATTGTTTCTGAGGCTCCAAACCATGGTCATGATTTCAGCAATGAAAGACTTTATCTACAAATGTGAGGCAAACAACATTTGTACACTAGCTGAGACAGTATTTTAAATAAGCAATGAGTTGTCAGAAATTGAAGCCACTGGCACAATCTCATTGTGTGCCATAACCTTTCCTCGGCCAGTTGGAACATCTGGGGTGCCATGTTTTCGTTTGGGAATAACAGCTTTGGAGGCCCTATTCACACTGAGGCAGATACCGATTGCCATTCATTTTCCTGCTCCATAAGAAATATGAGCCTGTTATTTAGTAAATCTTTCAGAGTCTCTCCACTGGGTTCCACTCTAATAGAGTCGCCTTTCTGAAAAGCTTCTCAGTATGGTGCCCCAGCTGAGAAGCATCTTTCTGTGGCAAGTGTCTTCACTTACATGCCAGCGGGCAATGCCAGAGAGGGTTTGCGAGTCTGGAAACACTTTGGTCTCTGTCCTTGTCTCACGTGTGTCCTCTCTGCTCTGGTTGCTAATGTATCTTGTTGCTGGTGGGGATGCCATCTGGATTATGCCCTGTGCTTTGATTCTCCCTACCCTGCCAAAGTGTTTTGCCACCCGGTGATGTTAGTAGTAAATAGTGATATGGAGAAGCTTGAGGAGAGAGACTGGTGTTTGCAAGAAAACAATAAGAGAGAGAGAGAGAAATCCCAGTTGGGAGCCACCCCTAAACCAAACATAATGTTGGCTTGATCCTCTGATCAGAAGAAGAAGAAGAGTTTGGATTTGATATCCCACCTTTCACTCCCCTTCAGGAGTCTCAAAGCGGCTAACATTCTCCTTTCCCTTCCTCCCCCACAACAAACACTCTGTGAGGTGAGTGGGGCTGAGGGACTTCAAAGAAGTGTGACTGGCCCAAGGTCACCCAGCAGCTGCATGTGGAGGAGCGGAGACATGAACCCGGTTCCCCAGATTACAAGACTACCGCTCTTAACCACTACACCACACTGGCTCTCCAGTGTGGTGTAGCATCTCCAGAAGGAGATGCTAGGGCATGTGACTTGATGACGACAGATGCTCCCTGGAGAGCATTATGGGGCTCCTAAACTAGTATGATATATGAAGTTCTCACTCCTGCAGGGCTCAGGAGCAAGGGACCCTCAGCCCTGTCATTGATAGCCATTGTGCAGTCACTGACTCCACGGCGCAATAAAAATAGATTAACCACTTGACTAAGGTTGCTGACTTCATGGAATAGTTGACAATAGCAAATAACACTTGTTCAATTGATCTACCAGTTAGACTAGTCAGTTGACCCAAACCTGGCTCCTGGATATGAACTTAATCCCAAATAAATTCTGGTGCTGATCTGCTGAGTAGCATCATGGAAGTCAGCCTTCCTGCCTCCCCACCCCCCTATACTGCAAACTGGACAGAATGACCTAGTAGTGGAATGTTGTGCTTAGGAATAGCTAGACGGAATGCACTCCGAGAGATGATATATAGGATGCTGCTTATTGCCGACTTGGTGTCAGGGTCGCAATGTTGTCACTGGACATGCCTGTATATGGTTGCACAAGCCTATGGAGCCGGCTACAAATATCCCCCCCCTCTTGGTTTCAGCTCTTTGTGCCTTTCCTATGCTAACCTTTCAGAACGCAACAGCCGCCCTGCCAGTCTTTTGGGGGATTGTGGCGATCTCATCCCATCTCTATGCTATATTAAAAATAGTTTTCAAACAAACATCTCCACCCTTTTCAAAATGATCCCCAAGCCATGGATGTGAAATCGCTGCTTCATCTCCCTTGCCGCCACCCAGACTTTTCCACCGTTGCTTATACATTCCTCTCTCTCTCCCTTTTTGGCATCTACCTTGCGTTCGGCCTCATTTTCTACAGGCCTCTGCTGGTCATTTTTGTCCCACTTTGAAAATGTTTAATTACCTGTCCTGCTTTATGTTAAATGCCAACTTTTCCTGGCTGGGAATGTGCCTTGGACACACACTTGTTCCTTCATTCACCAAACAACTTTCAGACCAGTTGTCAACCTGGTCTCTCCCATGAAAAAGCTAGGCTCTTATAAGTTGCTCATTACAATCTTCCTTCATTAGGATCATCGGAGGGCTGTGTGTGTCTTTAAAACAAATCTCTAACAGTGAGACTTTGTACCTTGGGAAAATGTCTTTCACCCTGAAGATTATCCCTTGCTTTTGTGATTGTGATGGAGTTCCATAAGAGTTATAGGCATCTGTTTGGGATTGCAAGCTCACAACCCAGGCATGTTGCAAGTCTCCTGATGAAGATGGAGGGCTCTTGGAGGAGGGTCTTGGATAACTGATGCTGATGTGGAGGCAGGTGTGTGATGTGGAGGCGGCTGCCGCTTTGCCGTGCGTTTGTGGGGAGGGCTCCTTCCCCTGCTAGCCCATTCTCCATCTTGGGCTTGGGGACGGGCCCCAGACTCCACCTCAGCATAAAAGACTCCAAGGAGGCCCGGGACACTGCTGCTGCCGCTTTGCCGGTGAGTCTTGGGGAGGACCGCTCCCCCTGGAAGCCCATTTTCCACCTTGGGCCTGGGGGCGGGCCCCAGACTCCACCTCAGCATATAAGGCTCCAAGGAGGCCTCGGAACATCGCTGCTGCCGCTTTGCCGTGCGTTTGTGGGGAGGGCTCTTCCCCCTGCTAGCCCATTCTCCATCTTGGGCTTGGGGACGGGCCCCAGACTCCACCTCAGCATAAAAGACTCCAAGGAGGCCCGGGACACTGCTGCTGCCGCTTTGCCGGTGAGTCTTGGGGAGGACCGCTCCCCCTGCAAGCCCATTCTCCACCTTGGGCCTGGGGGCGGGCCCCAGACTCCACCTCAGCATATAAGGCTCCAAGGAGGCCTCGGAACATTGCTGCTGCCGCTTTGCCGTGCGTTTGTGGGGAGGGCTCTTCCCCCTGCAGGCCCACTCTCCACCAGGCCAGGGGGCGGGGCCCACGCTCACCACCGCCGCAGCCTCGGGGACATTGGTGCTGCTGCAGCGGTTGTTGGAAGTGTTTTTATATGTTTTAAACTGTTTTTATTTTTTTGCTTTGTTGTACCACCATAAGCGGTGGTTTTTATCCATGTACTTTTATTTTGTTTTGATTTATTTTGGGTTGGGGTGGGGTGGTTGGGGAGTGGGGTGGGGATTGGTTTTGTTTTCATGTAATTGTTTTTGTTTGTTTGCTTTTATATTCTGTAAATGGAGGCAAGTATGAGGCTTGGGATTCCTACTGTGGAGGGGCGAGGGAGGTATGGCGGTGGGGGCAGATGTTATAGGCGAAGGGGATCGAGATACGGATATGCTCGTACCCCTTCCAATCTGCGCCCCATCCCGAGAGACGAGGGTAGGGTGAGCAAGGATTACTCACCTCCGTCACTGGTGTTGTGCAATGCCAGGTCTATAGGCAACAAAACCGCCACCCTGCGAGATTTCTTCACCTCGCAGGGGGTTGACCTGGCATGTGTGACTGAGACCTGGGTGCGCGAAGGGGATACTGTTACCTTACGAGAGATGGCGCCCCCGGGTTTCTCCATCCTTCACCAGTCGCGGACTGTGGGCCGGGGGGGAGGGGTGGCGTTATTAATCCGGGAAGATTGTTCTTTCAGGGCTCTACCATCGCCATCGATCCCCGGCATTGAATGTGTTGGCCTAGTGTGGGGCTCCGAGGAGAGCTTGGCTGTCTGGCTGGTGTACCGGCCACCTAGCGCACCAGCAGCCACCCTGTCAGGCCTGCTGGAGGCGGTGGCCGGCTGGGCCTTGGAGTTCCCTAACCTATTGGTATTGGGGGACTTCAACATCCATGCTGATGCCACTCCCTCCTCACAGGCTCTGGACCTGGTGTCTTCCATGGCGACACTAGGGCTCTCCCAGTTTGTTTCGGGCCCCACACATCAAGCAGGCCACACGCTGGATTTGATCTTTGGCGTCGGTATAGATGTGATCATGTTTCCTTCGATGAAGGTGCCATGGTCTGATCACTATGCTCTGAAAGCCAGGATTGACGTTCCACCCCCACCCTGCTTGGGTGGCGAGCCAATTTGGGCTCGCCCGCAGAGGCTGATGGACCCTGATAGATTCCGTCAAGCCTTGCGGGACCTTTCTCCCCCTGGCGACTCATTGACTGAGCTTGTTGAGGCCTGGAATACCCAGCTCCTGGCAGCCATCAATGAGATCGCACCTAAGCGCCCTCTGCGACCTCGCAGAAACCGGGCTCCCTGGTTTACCGAGGAGCTCCGGAAAATGAAGCGGGACCTCAGACGGCTAGAGCGAGTATGGCGGGGTGCCCGTGACGGAGCCTCAAGAACATCTTATAGGGTTTTTATGAAAACCTACGAGATGGCAGTGAAGGCCGCTAAAAAGTCCTACTTCTCGGCCTCCATTGCATCCGCTAGCTCTCGCCCGGCGCAATTATTTAGTATAATTCGGTCTTTAACGTCCCTCGAAGGACAGCCAAATTTAAATAACAATTTGACACACAGCTGTGAGGCATTTGCGAGCTTTTTTGCGGAGAAGGTCTTGTTGCTCCGCCATGACCTCCCTGCCAATTTGGATACAATAAAGGAACTGGAGGCCCCTCGACTGTCCTCGGGTTCAGTATTGGACCACTTTGACTGGATATCCCCAGCTGATGTAGACAGACTCCTCCGAGCTGGAAAGCCCACCACCTGTCCTCTCGACCCGTGCCCGTCCTGGCTGATTAGAGCGTGTCCAGAAGAGGTGCGGGCCCCCCTGGGGGATATCATCAATCTGTCCCCTGGCACCGGGACATTCCCAGGGGAACTGAAGGAGGCAGTGGTGCGCCCGCTCTTAAAGAAAACATCATTAGATCCCTTAGATCTATCCAATTACCGCCCGGTCTCGAATCTTCCATTCCTGGGTAAGGTGATTGAGAGAGCGGTTGCTGAACAGCTTGGTAGGTTTCTGGATGAAACATCAGCTCTGGATCCATTCCAGTCCGGCTTCCGCGCTGGTCATGGGACCAAGACGGCTCTGGTCGCCCTAACAGATGATCTCCGCAGGCAGCTGGATCGAGGCGGGTCGGGGCTGCTGATTCTTCTAGACCTGTCAGCAGCCTTCAACATGGTCGATCACGAACTCCTGGACCACCCCCTTGCCGACGTGGGGATCCAGGGCGCAGTCCTTCAATGGCTGCGCTCGTTTCTCTCTGGTCGGGGACAGAGGGTGGCGCTTGGGGGGGAATTGTCATCCCGCCACTCCTTGGTGTGTGGTGTGCCTCAGGGTGCAATACTCTCCCCGATGCTTTTTAACATCTTTATGCGCCCCCTCGCCCAGCTTGTCCGGAGTTTTGGGCTGGGCTGCCATCAGTATGCTGATGACACCCAACTCTATTTGTTGATGGACGGCCACCCGGACTCGGCCCCAGACACACTGATCAGATGCTTGGAGGCTGTGGCTGGATGGTTACGTGGGAGCCGGCTGAAGTTAAATCCTTCGAAGACAGAGGTCCTCTGGCTGGGACGGGACGACATGGGACTGAGGGGGCAACTCCCATCTCTTGCGGGGGTGCAATTAGTGCCAGCACCGTCCGTTAAGAGTTTGGGTGTAATCTTCGATACCTCCCTCTCCATGGAGGCGCAGATTGCAGCTATAACAAAGGCGGCATTTTTTCATCTCCGCCAAGCTAAGCAGTTGGCTCCTTACCTCTCTCGCCCTGACCTAGCCACTGTGATCCACGCGACGGTCACCTCCAGACTGGATTATTGTAACTCGCTCTACGTGGGGCTGCCCTTGAGACTGACCCAGAAACTCCAGCGGGTGCAGAATGCCGCAGCGAGACTCCTTACGGGGTCTTCGCTTAGAGATCACATTCATCCGGTGCTATACCAGCTGCACTGGCTCCCGGTGGAGTACAGGATCAGGTTTAAGGTGCTGGTTTTAACCTTCAAAGCCCTATACGGCCTAGGGCCCTCGTACCTACGGGACCGCCTCTCCTGGTATGCCCCACAGAGGAACTTACGATCTTCAAATAAAAACACCTTGAGGGTCCCAGGCCTCAGAGAGGTTAGGCTGGCCTCAACTAGAGCCAGGGCTTTTTCGGCTGCGGCTCCAACCTGGTGGAACGCTCTGTCACAAGAGACAAGGGCCCTGCAGGACTTGACATCTTTCCGCAGGGCCTGCAAGACAGAGCTGTTCCACCTGGCATTTGGTCAGGGCGCAGCCTGACCCCCTCCTCTGGCAATCTTTACAAAGCTTTAGTTTATGGTTGCCATCAATTTTGATTTTAATTCATTTTCATAATGTTTTATAATGTTATACTGTTTTAATGTTGTTAGCCGCCCTGAGCCCGGCTTCGGCTGGGGAGGGCGGGATATAAATAAAAAATTATTATTATTATTTTAAGTATCCTGACCTTGTTGGCAGTTCTGGAATGGGAAATATTGAATCCCCATACCCATACAGTATTCATTTTAACTAACTAACAGAACAATCTTGTACAGTGGTACCTCAGGTTACATACGCTTCAGGTTACAGACTCCGTTAACCCAGAAATAGTGCTTCAGGTTAAGAACTGTGCTTCAGGATGAGAACAGAAATCGTGCTCCGGCGGCACGGTAGCAGCAGGAGGCCCCATTAGCCAAAGTGGTGCTTCAGGTTAAGAACAGTTTCAGGTTAAGTACGGACCTCCGGAACGAATTAAGTACTTAACCCGAGGTACCACTGTATTCAAGTTATACTGGCTGAGCAGCTGTAGAGTTTGGCAGAAGCCTTACTATGTTGACAGAACTCAAAAAACATATTAGGCTGGAACAGGATTGAACCAGGAATGAGGAGGGGACAGAGCACACTCCACTGCAGATATGAAGCAGGGGTGGACTTTGGTAATCTTTCATAATATGGTGCCCTGCATGAGGACAAAATCTGACGTCCCCAAATAGATCTTCATAATTATCGATCTTCTCAATATTGTGCCCCCTTGGCTCAGCACCCTGTGATGGGGAACCACCCACAATGCCCTATATCCAGTGCTGTATCCATGGGTGAAATGGAAAAACGGAGCTGCTGTGTTGTTTTTCCCAATTTTCCCAGCTTTAAAAAAATTGTTTCTGGAAAATAGGGCAAAAAGAGAAAAAACGGGTGAAATTTTCCTAGGTTTCCCCTCCACCCCTGGCCTTCATGTCTTTACTCAAGACCATGCTCCTGTTGAGGGGTCAACTTTCCACCAGCCCTGGACCTTGGTGCAAAGAGTTCCTATCCTAGGGGATGGGGATTTTAAATAGCACCTTAATACTGATGAGCAATCTGCTGACGTCGCCACAACAAAGCATAGAATGTGGTGTAACCCAGCAGCCAATCACAGCACACCACAACTAGTCTATATAATCCCACAGAGGAAGGCCACAACCCAGATTATATTGTACATGGAATAGGAATATATTTCTCTGGCCTGATGTTGAGGCTCACAGGGGGAACTTTGGTGACGTGAATGATGAAGAAAGACAGCCTGCAAAAAAGGAAGCACTTAGCACAAACAGCCTGTCTCCAACACACTCCTAGCAACTTCAGCATATTCTCTTCCTAGAACTGTAATAGGTCCCTCACCCTGGGACTCTGCCATCGCCATTCACCCCACTCCAACAGCTGGGTATGTCAGAACAGAGCAGCCCACCGCAACTCAGCAAGGGAAGAGGATTACCATGCTGCAAAGTATTCACCACCATCACTACTTTTTCTATACAGTGGTACCTCAGGTTATAGACGCTTCAGGTTACAGACGCTTCAGGTTACAGACTCCACTAACCCAGAAATAGTGCTTCAGGTTAAAAACTTTGCTTCAGGATGAGAACAGAAATCGTGCTCCAGCGGCGTGGCGGCAGCGGGAGGCCCCATTAGCTAAAGTGGTGCTTCAGGTTAAGAACAGTTTCAGGTTAAGAACGGACCTCCGGAACGAATTAAGTTCTTAACCCGAGATACCACTGTATGTGAATGCCGTGTCTTCCCAGAACTGTATTGCTGGAACACTCTTCCCCCTCAATAGTGGGAAGAAATGTTCCCTACACAGGCAAGACCCTCATCCCCACATGCAGGTAAGTTTGCAGCAGTTTCTGTTCTGACCAGTCTTCCTCACAATCAGCACTGATTCTGTTCCTCTGCAGTTCAGTTTCCTCTAAATGATACCGTATTCCTCTTTTCTTCTGTTTAATGCAAATTACCAAATTATTTATGTAATTTACGGATTTAACATAATTAATGACATAATTTCCACACTATTCATTTCAACGTCAAGGAAACGGCAAAACAGGTCATAATCACGTATCAGTTGTTTAAATCAGAAAGTTGGGACCAAATACCAGTCATATTCACTGGATGGATACTTTTCATATTGACTAGATTGGTTTCCATTCCAAACCATTCCAAACACAAACACTGGCAATTACACAACAACACACGTTGTTTCCACACACATAGGGTTATACAGTAACCCTCCCTGGGGAAATGTTAGGTATAACTATAGTCACAGTCACTTCAGTCATTCCCTTCCCTGCCCCCAGGGGTGGGGAGGCTGAGGCACAAGCACTAGCTGTCACTCAAGTGGCACCACCCACCCTTCTTTCTTGCTCTCTACCATGCATTCAGGCTGCTTTGCTCTCCACAGGCTGCTGTTCCACAGACTAGGGGCCCCCACCCTCATACATTCTGTGTAGACCAAGTGGGAAACCTCCCCCATGACCAGGATGCTCTCAGTTATTCCTCCAGGCTGTTGACAACCTACTTGTTCCAGGCAAGCTTCTACATGACAAACAGTTATGCAGCAGGTGAAAGTGCTCCTACAATGGTGCTGGACCCATAAAGGACTCCACTAACTTCACTGCTGTCTGACAAGGCCCTGCCCGACATGCGTCTTTCCCTTTCAGGATGGCCTTCATCCCAGATGCTATTCAGTATGGAATGATGAGTTTGCTACATGCATTGTTTCTTTGTCACTAAAGAGTGGTAGATCAGGACCACGTTCTCATCAACCTGGTATGATCTGGTTTGAGCTGGCCTCAGGATGAGGTTCTGAGGAGGGCAGGCAAAGTGTTGGGCTCAAAGGCTAGTGGCTCCTCCACTCTGCTCTCTCAGATCCCCTGGATCTTACAGGGTTGTTGGAAGGATTGCAAGATAATTCTGTGAAGTCCTTTGAACATTCCAAAGCACTCCATATAGAACTGAAGAACTGTAGAGATGGAAGAAACCCTCAGGATCATCTAGCCCAACCCCCTGCAATGCAGGAATATGCAGCTGTCCCTTACAGGAATCGAACCTGCAACCTTGGCATTATCAGCACCCCATTCTAACCAACTGAACTATGTGCTAGGTATTACTACTGCTGCAAGTAATAATTATCAGTGCTCCCAAATCATCAAGACAGTCTCCTGCTCTCAATTACTGCTCAGTCATCCTAAGAACTTTAAATTGAATTTTTACTTACTTGATTTTTTTTACTGTAAGGAACATTTACTTGATGGGGTGGAAATCCTTAGGAGAAAAAAGAAGTTGGAAATAACAGTATGGCTGTCCTTGCCCCCTGCACCCCCACCAAGGGGGGTGTGTGGAATGAGGAATCCCACTTCTGGCACAGGGTCATTGTGGCTAGTGCTACGGTTAAAATTCAGATTGTCTGATTGTGTGGAAGACCAATCAGGGCAGGGGTGTGGTTGGGGAGAATGGGGAACGTGCACCTTTTCGTCAACCTCCTCCCCTAGCAAAGGTGTTTATCCCATTGACAAGCACTCAAGCAAGCCCCTATGGTCCTTTTGTAATTGCTGCATTAGCAGAGGATCAAGTAGCACTTAATGGTTGCACGCTGTCATAAAACATGCTTGAAAAGGTCAGGCCCCTCGTGAAGGGAGAATATTTGTGGCACTCTGACATAAGCCTTGGCCGCTCACTCGCAACAGGTGCATGCTTGTAGCCCCTCCTCCAAGAACCAACGTCTGCCGTGAACAACCTCTCCTTACCACATGCCAGGCTGGTTTGCATGACTCCTGCTTGCTGAAGCTCTCACAAATCATTGCTGAGATTAGCAGGGAAGAATGTGGAAAAGGCATTCAAACGCAGAATTGGTGGGCAAAGGCAGAAGGCAAACAGGAGCATCCATTCCATCCAGCATAGGCTTTATAGCATAGAATCTTAGAATTGTAGAGTGGGGAGGGACCCCAAGAGTCATCTATTCCTACCCCCTGCAATGCAGAAATCCCAGCTAAAGCATCCATCACAGATGACCAGCCAACCTCTGCTTAAAAAGCTCCAATGAATGAGAGTCCACAGCCACCCAAGGGAGTTTGTTCCACTGTCAAACAGCTCCTACTGTCATTTTTTTAAAAAAAGTTATATCCTTCCTTCTCCCCCCCAAGAAACTCAACATTGCTTGCAGCAATAAAACAGGCATTGTCAAAGACCGAAACAACCAAAGTTCAAATCCACAAAAAACAATAACCATTGAAAAAGCCCACTCATTAAAACACACACAACACACATACACCTCAGAATCAACAGAAACAGCAGTTCATAAAACCAAAGTAGAGAAACAGAAATGAAAACAGCATTGACAGTGAGAAGGCAAAAGGGTCTTGGCTGAAGGCCTTTCTAAACAACAACACCTAAAACCATAACATATTGTGGCTTGGTGAATCTCAGTCAGGAGGACATTCCACAGGATGGGCATCTCTATTGGAAATGTCCTTCACAATGATGCCTCAGATAGCCAAGGAATCTGAAGCAAGGTCTCAGATGATTAGTGGAGCATGTGGGGAGGAATATATGGAAGAAAGAGGAGAATTACAGCTTCCCAATGCTGAGTGGCCCACAGGAAAAGCCTCTTGGTCACTTTGAGTGGTTCTAGTAGCTACTCAAGCTGTTATGGCTTTCCTTGTATTTCTATGAAATGAAAATACAGAAAGGACAAAGGCTCCCTAAAGGCCTATGCACCAGAGTATACTGCAAAGAAGGTTTCTGAATTGGGACTTTCAGAACTTCATGGGATTGCACACAAGAAACTAAAAAGCGAATAGCTTGGGATTGGTTCACAGATAATTGTGTTGCTGATGTGAGGAAATCAGGAAAGCTAAAGGTGAATATGTACAGTAATGCTAATGTGTGTACTAAGCGCAATATTATGTACAACCACCATTAGTAGCACAGGACTCTGTCTTATACCTGGTCAGATTATTTCTCCATCTAGCCCAGTACTGACTCTGTTCTGGTTCTCATAAGCTCTCTGGGGTCTTGGGAACAGATGGTTCCCATTACCTGCTACCTGAGATCCTTTTAAATGTAGATGCCAGGGGTGGAACCAGCCTGGGACTTCCTGAAGCATGAGCTCAGCCACTGAGATGTGATCTCTCCCCATAACTTCATAATGATGCGGCATCAGTATTGCCAGACATAATGAAAATTAACCACCTGAAGGCTCATCATCTCTGGTTTTTGCCATCTGTTTTTCTCTCTCCTTCCCTTCCTGTGATTTGGGAAAACTTTAAGGCCGCAGTGGAAATGGAATCCTCCCTTAATGACCGAGGCTGAAAAGAGTGGTCAGTGCAGGAACACTTGAAGTTTCCCCCGACACTGTCAGTGTGGGACTTTTTTATGGGGGACATTCACTGTCCTGCAGCATAAATTACTGCCACAGCTGAACCTTGAGATGGCACAGTCTGTGTGGTCCCAGGAAGGGAAAAGATTATCTGCATTTGAATAGCTACGTTGTCTTAGTAATTGATTGCATTGCTGTTTTTCAATCCTGAAAAGAAAATCCCTGGCAACGTGAGAATCAGTTGTCTGGAGCTATCTGAAGGCCTCTTTGTGGAAGCCTTCTCAAGGGAGAGAGTTGGCACAGATGTACTCTTGGATTGGCTGCAGTTGGTTGGATAGAGGGGTCTGGAGATTAGCAGCTGAATTGGAGATGTCCTTGCAGGATGAAGCAATCAGCTCTTCTGTGACTGTTTATTTGGAAAGAAACTATTAAGCTGAATGTTGGTTTGTTACAGTCAATAGAATCTGCACAGGGTCCCGTCCCCCCAGTCAAGTAAACAAAAACAGTAGGACATCAGCCACAAGAGTTGAGACTCTCTAGTCCAGGGGTAGGCAACCTAACACCCATGGGCCAGATGCGGCCCAATCGCCTTCTCAATCTGGCCCGCAGACAGTCCAGGAATCAGCATGTTTTTACATGAGTAGAATGTGTCCTTTTATTTAAAATGCATCTCTGGGTTATTTGTGGGGGCTGCCTGGTATTTTTACATGAGTAGAATGTATGCTTTTATTTAAAATGCATCTTTGGGTTACTTGTGGGGCATAGGAATTTGTTCATCATCATCATCATCATCATCATCATCATCATTATTTTCAAAATATAGTCCAGTCCACCACATGGTCTGAGGGATGGTGGACCAGCCCACAGCTGAAAAAGGTTGTTGACCCCTGCTCTAGTCCTTATCTTAGATTGGTCAAAAATTTACTTACCAGCAATCCAGTGAAATTGCAGGCATTCCAGATATAACTTCCCTACTTGCATAGAACTCTATGTTTTCTGTGGAATGGGAGTCTTGCGTTCATAACTGAATAAACTCTATGTGTAGGGCAGTGTGCACATGAATTTTTGCATGCGGTGAAGGGGATGTGGAGCTCTGGAGTGGTGGCACTATTTTTCTCCTTGCTGAAGCCACCAAATTCTGGATCTTTTCCAACTTCAGGTGAATTCAAGTATTTGGTTCAACACATGAACTCTGTATCCAGAGCTCCCCTCCGTGTCTCGGTGCAGATTACACACTCACCCACAGTACCTTCCCTTCCCCACACTGTACAGGGAAGATTTGCAAGGGGGCTTCTACTCACGTGGCTTGAGCTTATCCGGATCCCTCATCATGCAGTAGGTTCTACTTGTGTTCACGCAAACATGAGTAGAAATCCCCTATAGACCTTTCCAACTCAATGTTGAGAAGATTGGGGACTAAGCGCACAGGGTGATGTGCATAGGCATGGTGGGGGTGGAATTTGTGTGCACACTCCTGCTCCCAACCACAAGTACTGCATTTGCATGTTCAGGCAAACATAGGAACGCAACTTCAATATTAGTGCTTAAGGATCAATGATCCTGTGCAGCAGGGAGCAGATGTGTTGTCTCTGTTGTCTTTACGGTGGCTACTGAAGTCCTTCCTGTTTCAATAAGCCTTTTAAGATGAGATCTTTCTCAGTCTGTATCTGCACTGGAATGGTTTTTAATACACTTTTATCATTTTATCACTTGTTATTTTATATCCTGGGCTTCTTTGAGAAGAAGGGAGGGGATGTACATTTAATTAATAAATGCAATAAACTTGAGGCCCTCCAGATGTTGCCAACATGGCCAATGGTTAGAGATTATGTAAATTGTGTTTTACATAAGTGGTTTGACTCCAGATATGGTTCATCTAGATATTTATCTATGTTATAATATTTTCAGTATATGCACTCACATCACCTGAGCACCAGAATTCAGACCTTTTATGCTGTTCTGATGCATGATTGTAAAACAGAGGACTGTGGGGACAAGCATGCTACTAGCTCCATGCCTTGTCACTATTCTGGTTGCCCTACACAAGCTGGAGTCTGGCAGATTGCAATGAGGGGAGTCCTGTACCTGTGGAGGCTCCTTGTACGTTTTGAACTCTGGAAAATCAGGGCTCTGAGACGTGCTTCAGATAGTTGCTTTCACACTCATGGAAAGTAACTGGAATGGCAGTGGGGGTGGAGATAGCATGTGCTTCATGTATTTACTCAACCCAGATAGTGAATGCCTGAAGAGGACTAGTGTACCCAATAATGATGCTATTGCATCGGTTCAACTGCCTGGGGGAAAAATACGCTGTCTCTAATCACTCATGTAATTTAGGTTGCAGATTTCCATGGTAATACTGTGAAGGGGAGAGGAAAATACAAAGGGTGCTGGTAAAATTCTTCATTTTTATCCCATATATCAGACAACAAGACATTTTGAGAAATAGCTCAGTGATGCTTAACAATGTACTGCTATAGAAATAATAGAAGCAGGAGTTCAGTTTGGAGATGTACCCTTATCATTTTTCCTCAGTGTTGTTTGGAGGTCTGTCAGTGACATCCTGTAACCCATTTTGTTACCTTCTCTCTGAAGAATGAGAGAACATGTCTGAGTCTGAATGACAAATTCCAGATATATTATTATTCCTGACGTTTCCTTTCTAGGAAAGGAAGCCTCCCAAGACTATGTACCAAGCAGTTATTAACCAGAAGCTACAGGGCCTGAAGACTCTTTTATAAATAACTATGTAAAGAGGTGAGAAACATTCATTGGGGTAATTTACACTGTTCACCCAATTCACCCTTCAAAAGTGCCACTGCACAGAAACTAGCACCTCCGATGTTGGCAATGTCAAACACACGCACCCTTGGCTTCTCCACTTCTGTTTATGTACAGTGGGTCATGGGCCTGATCTCACAGGTCACGATATGTTTCCCAATAAAAATTGTTCATATACCCAAAGCCTGAAGTGAAAGAATTTTTACTAGAGCTGGCACCATGGAAAGGGTATGGATGTTGACGGTAAACAAATACTACTGCTGGCAGTGTGAAAGGGCAGCTTCTGTGGGATTGCTCCCTCAGGAATGCCAAGTGCTGTGTGGATTATCTATACCAGCAGGGGTTAGGAATTGAGCATTCTGCTGACGAATTGCTTCAGCGCCTCCCCTATTCTGAGCTCACTTTCCCCTTTGCAGCCTTTACACTATGGGACTTCTGTCTCTTAAGTTGATGTGGCTCCATGTTATCATCAAGTCTAAACCAAATTTGAAAATCTGTTTTACAGAGGGTTTTTTTTAAAAAAAAACCACACACACACAAAGCAAAAACAGGCAGGACCTTATTTTGTCCCCTTTCTGCCATAGTGTGGTTTGGAATCTACAATTGTCTAATCTTGCATTAAAAAACTATGGCCTTGATGGCAGCTCTGCAGAGCTGGAGTCTGCCTCACTAGCTGTATGTAGAAGTTGTGTGACAGAAGAGAAAGGGCTAGGACAGCCTACTTACTATTATTATCATTATTTATTAAATTTGTATACCGCCCTATACCCTCAGTGACCTGAAAGCTGTGTAGGAAAGCCTGATCTATTACAATTGCAGTCTCTTCTTGCTATGTTCTACCTTAAGAACATCTTATGGTTTTAAAAGAAAACCATAAACAGCTGAGGAAAAAAAGCCCTGGGGATCCTATGGCTATTTTAGGTATGCCCAAGATTTAGGCTTCCCTAGGACGCGGGTGGTGCTGTGGAGGGATGCGGGTGAAGCTGTAGGTTAAACCACAGAGCCTAGGGCTTGCTGGTTAGAAGGTCGGCGGTTCGAATCCCTGTGAGGGGGTAAGCTCCCGTTGCTCGGTCCCTGCTCCTGCCAACCTAGCAGTTTGAAAGCACGGCAAAAGTGCAAGTAGATAAATAGGTACTGCTCTGGCAGAAAGGTAAATGGCAATTCTGTGCACTGCTCTGGTTCCCCAGAAGCAGCTTAGTCATGCTGGCCACATGACCCAGAAGCTGTACGCCGGCTCCCTTGGCCAATAAAGCGACATGAGCGCCGCAACCCCAGAGTTGGCCACGACTGGACCTAATGGTCAGGGGTCCCTTTACCTTTACCTAGTGTTACCTCAGTTTCAAAACCATGAAGCATAAGCACAAAATCCTGTTGAGGGTGAGGAGCTAAGTAGGGATGGAGACAAAATTTGATTGCACTTAAAGGTGAACTTATCTAATTCCCACTTTCTGAAACAATGTGCTAATTGAAATACACCCATGTTTTTGAAATTTGAACTTCTCCGAATTTTGCAATGCAGTTCTCTAGCCAAGTGAAGTGTACAAAAATGCACCAAACTGTGCATATAAGTGCATATATTAATGAGAGCAACATACAAAATGCTTTATATTTAGGAAAACTGCTTTGCAAAATTGTGTGCATTAAGCGAAACTACATACCAAAATGTGTCTGTTAGAAGAAATTCACACTAAAATGCTGCTGAGTTCTCATGAGCACTTTTTTTTTTACACACTGATATGGAAATGTGGAGGACTGAGTTTAAAATTGGGAGTGGGGGAATGAGAATTGCTGCCTCTTTTATCTCTTCCTGTGGCTAATGACATCATCCAAATGAAGCACCTTTTTAATGTGGCAGGGGATTCATTTCATGAAGAGTGAGCTGAACCTTTTTTTGAGACCCCTCAGGGACTGAAGGGCGATGTCCAAGATTTTCATGGACTCTCTGGATACAGGATAGGCCTCGCTTGAACATAAATGTGTCATCAGCAGTGCCTCCTTCTGCAATTCTTGCACCTTTTCCTTTCCTGGTCCCATCAGGAATAGGTGACTGGGCTGCAAATTGGATATGTTCCCCTCAAAGTAGAAAACAGTTGCTAGATGGAAAGATGGAAGTTCATGGATGCAGAGTGTAAAATGAGATATGCCTGGGAAAAACTATGCTGAATGAATCTAAAAAGCACATGACTTGGCCTAAGGAATGGGAGATTATCCATTCACTGTCATGAAGATAAACATGTCACAGACGGTCCTTTGGACCATCTGGGGACACCTGATCTGCCAATAAAAGAGATTGACAGGAGCCTGCTGGGCTTCATTAATGCCCAAGGCGGAAAACTGTTTGCTGCCCATTATCTTCGCTTCAAAGGCATGGATTTGCACCAGTCAAAAATGGACAACAAAAAAGAGACCAACATTATTCTCCTCTTTTGTCTTTCTCATGGGTTGATTTATACCTCCTGGCCTATTAATCAACTTCAACATCTTAAGCATCCACCACAGCCTCCACACATTTACTGAAGCCACCTGTACTTTGTAGCCTGCTAAACAAATAATTACTTTTCTAGTACCTGTTCCGTCCTAATTTCTACTCTGCTTCATATCTATATTGCTGTCAGATCCCTGCACACTACTTAATTTTCTGTCTTTTTCTGTGTCCCTAGGGATTAATCTTGCGGTCAGGATGTTGTTCAGACCAACAGAGTACGTTGCCAGTTAGTTCATCCAGGTTGTGTTTAAGATTGGTTTTCTTTATTTTATTATTATTAAATTGGACGGGCCTGAGTCAACTGCTTCCACTGGCAAAAGGCCAAGCTACATGTACATACCAGATAGCCTTTCCTCTTAATCGCTGTCTCCTGGCAAGCTCCAAAAGGTGAAGCAGCTTCTCTTCCTATCAGTCTAAGATTTCTTAGACCACAGTAGTAGGGAAAGTGTTTCTTTACATTCACACATGGGAGCGGATTCTGCAGTCAGGTTTGGGCTAGATTAGAATAAAATACTTCCTGGAAGAATCCCAGTAGACAATCATTTCCTGTTACGTTGTATTCTTTCTTTCTCCCTCCCAGCTATAAAAAGCCATACAGAACATGTTGTGTAAGGAATACTGCATTTTTATTTTTGACAACCGGAGCAGTTAAGAAATCATTTGTTTATTTATTACTTGGGGGGGGGGAGCAGAGAATAAATATGAAATAAAATGTAATACTGTGTTGCCTAAACGTGGTTTTCTAAGTACTTCAGCTCATACCTGATCTACATATGGAGAAGAATGAAAGTGGTCCAGTAATTAAAAGGTGGCAGACTGGACTGAACTATTCTAGGTTGCAAGAGGAGTCGCAATTTTTATAATGTTTTCCCATGTTGCTGTTGTTTTAAAATCCTTACAAATAAAATACTAGCACAACAGGGAGATGCTAGCCCATTTTACTTCTTGCTCTGCTAGTTTATTTGTTGTGGGGAGGCTTTTATATTTAAAAGGTTGAATTCACCAGCAGTCTGAAATGATATGTCAGCTCAGGATTCTTAGACCACTGGTTGTCTTCCAGTGGTAAGTTCAGAGTACCTGTTTAGCTATTCAGGGGACTCCCCACTTGTGTTCCAGGCCCCCACGCACATAAGTAAAACATGTGTAAGTGGGGAGCCCGCTGCAGTACATTCAGCTTCCTGCCCAATAGCTGTTGAGCAGGGTAGCATTGCAGCAGCAAGAGCTCCTGTGCCCTTTAAATGTGAACTACCGTAAATCGTATTTCTATTCCATCCCTAGTCATGGCCACCTTTCTCTCTCTCTGGAATTTGTAATGTGCTGTGATGACTGCTTACATAGTTATGACAATGCCTGTTGGGACAAATAATAGTAAACTATGCCAAGTGCAAAAGATTAAGAGCCAATTCATACAGCCATTAGACATGAGATTACAAAATATTGGTTTTGCCTGTGACTCAAATGCTGCCTGGTATACATGATTAAGCTTTCATATCACCATTTTAGATATCTTTTGAGGGTTTGCTGTGGTGTTCAATACATTTAAGTGGGATGCGGGTGGCACTGTGGTCTAAACCAATGAGCCCCTTGGGCTTGCTGATCATAAGGTTGGCGGTTCGAATCCCCGTCACAGGGTGAGCTCCCGTTGCTCTGTCCCAGCTTCTGCCAACCTAGCAGTTTGAAAGCATGCCAGTGCAAGTAGATAAATAGGTACCGCTTCGACTGGAAGGTAAACGGTGTTTCCGTGTGCTCTGGTTTCCATCCCTGTGTTCCATTGAGCCAGAAGCAGTTTAGTCATGCTGGCCACATGACTCAGAAAGCTGTCTGCAGACAAACACCGGCTCCCTCAGCCTGAAAGCAAGATGAGCGCCACAACCCCATAGTCACATTTGACTGGAATTAACTATCCAGGGGTCCTTTACCTTTACCTACCTTTCAAGAAATTTAATCCTACACATAGATGAGTCACACACTTCAGCTACATTTCATAGTTTCTGACAAAAGCGGATGAGAAAGGGATTGCAGTTGCCTCAGATCAGCAGAGACTTGTCATAAACAACGAGTGTGAGCATGCCTTTCATTAATTCAGTTTCTTCCCTCATGGGCCTCATAGATGAAAAGAGACATCGTTCTCCAACTTTTCCTTTTTCATTCCAGCTCCTTTGGCCATTTCCAAGCAAAGGAACACGGCATTGCCTCGGGGACATCAGCAAGATCAGCTGATGATGACAATTTGAGATGTGGGCTGTGTCTGACCAGGCTTTCTGTCACCAAGGTAATCTGCAACCGGTATCCAACAGCTTCATTCAGCAGCCTTGTAAATGTTCTCAGATCGCCTGTCCACCCCTGTGCTATGCTGCAGCTCCTGCTGGGGCCCTGAGGCAAATGGACGAGACGAGAGATCGTGTGGTAGTCAAGTTGTAAAACGAGATAAGATTTCACAAAGCAAATGAAATCAGTTACTGTCAAATGTGCTGCTAGGAGTATGTTTCAACATTCGGTGCACATAGCTGAGTGCGATCTGAAGAGAAACCAGAGTATCGTGCACACGGCTGATAGCTAGCTTCTTTAACGCAGAACAGATCTTCTCATTCATGGTGGTTTATAGAGATAAACAGCTCTTGCTCTCTTCTCCCAAACTTTTCTGCTAATCTCTTACAAGCAACAACAGAGGGTGAAATCTACCTGTTCTCCCACTGTTCCGTTAATAGCCCAGTGCTCTCTGGATCAAAGTGTACTTAAACTAAGAGAGAGAAATCAGAATCTGAAGCTCTGTGCTAATGGGGAGTCTATGACTTTACTGCAAAGTTGATCTGTTGTTCCCTTCTTGGGCTAATTTGAGCTCGGCTCTATGACCTGTGGATTGCAAATTCAAGCCAGCCTCTTATTCAGAAGTAATTCCTACCCTATTACACCTTTCTGGTGCAAGTCCATCCTTTCCAGTATGTTTCTGCCTTTCAAATGCATGGAGAGTAATAGCGATACCAAGCCACTTCTCTGAGGGTGCCTCCTTTATTTTGCAGGTGGGATTCACGCACATCTTGGCACTTTAGGTTTGTGCAGTTAAAGGAGATTAGCGTTCAATAAACAAATAGTAGTGTTGTACAACTCACTGTCCAGGACTAACAAAGATCACTTTAATAATACATAAAAATGATGATGGGGTTTCAGTTTACATTTCACGGTGAACCTAACCAATTCACACTTTCCAAATCAATATGCAAATAAAAACACAGCCATCCTTCAAAATTTGCACTTCTCCAGATTTTGCAGTATGATTCTGCAGTGAAAAAATGCTTACAAAATTGCATCTGTTAGGGTAAAATGTGCATTAAAATGCATGCATTAGTGAAAATGGCATACAAAAATGCATTATATTAGCGGAAACTGCTCTGCAAAAATATGTGTTTGGGGCAAAACTGCATACAAAAATGTGTATATTGTGAGAATTTTTTTTAAAAAAATAATATTTATTACTTTTTCCAACAATTTAAACACTACAAAAAAGAAAAACAATACAATACAACACCAACACACTAAACCAACAAAACAAAACAAACACAACTTCATGAAAATTCATTAGCATTGTGGTATAAATTTCTTCTATTGTGAGAAATTTATACCACAATGCTAGTGAATTTTCATGAAGACTTAAAAAAATAATAATCACAAATTGAAGTGAAAATGTGCGGAACTGAACTTAAGACCGGAAAACTGAGAAATGGAAAGAAACTAAAATGGACAGAATTCCCCTTCCCTGCTTGCAAAGTACTTTGTCCCTTACCCTTAAATAATAGAGAAGGAACACTGAAATTTATCAGATTCCAGAAATCCTGGTTCTGTGCAGAGTTTCAGCATTGTGCTTTTATGGACTGCAAAAACAAACACATTTCCAGCTCCAACAAGCAGGAAAAGATGTCAAGGGTGGTGCTGAATGATAACTCCATTCGGAACCATTGCATCATATCATAGCAGTGATGCTACTTTGACTGGAGTCCAAGGTGTCTGCAGCCTGGAGCAATTGCTCACTGTCCAGCCTCAGACAAACATTCCAGGGGAATCTAATGCCTGTACCTGGCATGGCTCCTCCCGTGCCATAAATGGTTACATTACATTCAAGCTGGCATTAAAGAGCAGGGCTGAAACCTCATCCATCCAAGCCCCAAATTGGCTTAGCATGTGTGCAGGATATCAGAGATCGCTAAGCCATCTTGAAGTCTATTTACTTTCAGACAAAAGCTAGAGAACAAGCTCTCTGCTTCCTTGAAACTTGCCGGTAGGCATTCTGTGGTTTCTTTGATATGTAATGTAACAAAAGGCAATTCTAATTGTGTTGGAAATGAGAGTGTGGGTTCTTCTGGCACTAACTGTGGTTGTTGGTGCCACCTCTGGACAGGGGCAGGGGGTCCCATAGACCTGGCACAGAATCAGAGCAATGCTGTGGTGTGCCCCTCTAGCTCAGATATCTAGAGGCAACCCCCTCTCCCCAATGCATTGTGAATGTGTGCCTAATTACTGTAGTGTTTTTGCCTTTTGACACACTTAGAAAAAGTATGTGATGTCATTGGTGCAAAAAAAAAAAAGAGTCCTTTGTGCTCAAAGAAAATGCTAAATTAAAACCAGGATATCCGCAGTTATTGGATATCCCTGCTATTGGCTATTAGAACAATCTCCTGCATGTCCAGGTGTGAGAACAGTTTAAGAACAGCAATGCATACCAGGTAAGATGATATGGTGTTCTGTGTGAAGGATCTGAAGCAAGACCTAAGAAACATACTTTTTGCTTTCCTGCTTCCCACCGCTGCCACCACCTCCTTAGCCGGCCCAGCCTTTGTTATCCAAGAATACTGTTACAGAACTCATTTTGTAAACTGAGTACAGGAAACTGAGATACGAAAGCTTTTGGGGTTTCAAAGTCACTCTTTTGCTTCTCACAGTTAAACCATCTGGTGACGGAAGAACTGGTAAGCCATGGAATTCCAGCTGTGGGCATTTCGGTAAGGGCACCTGTTGTTTCTCCTTTTTTAGGTTATTCTGTTTTTCTAGGGCAAGAGTGGGCAAAAAATAATAATAAAATGGTCCAGAGATGAATTCTCTCAGTCTAACCTGTTGAGAGGTGCATCCCCTTTTGGAGACAGAGATAAAAGGGTTTGAAATTAATTAATTAATCTGGAATAAATACTGCCCTGCTTCAGTTTTAACGATAGCTACCTCCTATTAGAATTCCCAATCCTGTGCATGCCTACACTTCTGGGTTTGGTGAGGTTTCTCTTGAGTAAGTATGCAGATATATTTAGTACAATAGACAAATACAGCTACTATTCTGAAAAACAAGCGGAAGCGATTCCTTTCTGACTTTCATGTGCCACACGCGCACACACACAACAGAAGTCTACCAATTTGTTCTTGAACAACAGGGCGAAGAACATATTGGGTGCTATCCAACTAACTCGTTCTGTCAGTGTAAGTATTTCCACTTGTGCAATGGAACTTCCTGCCTCACCCCCTTCCCTGGTACTCCCTAACTCTCTTCTAGAGGGTTCCCCAAACCTCTGGAGCAGATTTGGTGGGGGTGCACAAGGGGAGAGGAGAGAGAGGAAAGTTGTGTTGTGCAAGTGGAAACCCTTGTGCTGACAGAACAAGTTCATTGGCTATAGCCCAGCTTCCCCAAGCCATACAGTCAAGAAAAAAGTAACAAAAATCAAAACATATATTTGTATCTTACTGATATCTCTATATACTTGTCTTTTAAGATATCCATGTGTTAAGACAATTTACAATTTAATAATTAAGTGCTACCAGTCAGGAACATGGCCCTCCAGAGCACAGTTCTGGTCAGCCTCAGAAATTGAGCTAAGCGAGCAAGGGGCCCCCGACTCTGCAGAGGAGAGCTGTTTGTCAAAGTTTAGAGAGGACAGCCCATCTCCCGAAGCTGTTAGCTCCCAAGGAGAGGAAGAGTTGGAAGTTGGCCCGAGCATTGCCAGGCAACTAGCAGATAAGCCAGAGTCTGAGGCTGTGTCTTCTGGGAGTGGGGAGGAGGCGGGCCAGTCCCCGTACTAGGAGGCTGGAGAAGCTCAGAGAACAAAGTAAGGAAAGGAGAGGAAAGGCAGGATTTTGGCATTCTTCCTGTTGTGGGAGGGACAATGAGTCAGACTGAGCAACTACTGTTAATGAGAGCACACGGGAGGCTGTGCTCTGGATGTGTTTTTTCTTGTAAATAAACTTGCATAAAACGGACAGAGTTGTTACTGCTTATCAGACTGCTTGCCTGCCAGAGATCATTACAGCACCATTCAGTGTTAGAAAGTAAGGGAATTTATTTAAAAAATCCCTTTTCATGCCCTGTTATGGAAACACACAGGAATCAAAGCAGCCCCAAAAGCAAAGGGTAAGATATAACGTACCATAAGCTGTTGTCAGTTAATTCCTGCAGCCAGCTGCCCCCCTACCCTCCTTTCCAAATTCTCTGGAAAGTTGAAGAACCTATGGACTTGGGTGCAGGGGGAGAAAAGAGAAACCAGAATTTCTGTGGCATAAGCCAATGTCTGTTACACAAGTCATTGTGTACCACCCCAAAGTGCATTAACATGTAGCCTTAATTAGCAAGTTTTCATATTCCTTGATTCATAAGTAGTCAGCAGTATTGGCATTGCAAGATGACTTTCCCATTACATTTGTAACAGTTTGATGAAAGTCTTATTGTTAGATGCAGTTAATTTAATCATTGTATTATATATTGATTGGCACCTGAAGTGCTGGATCATAGGAAACAGCTTTTGGGGAAATGACTGTCTTGAATGACAGAGACAAGCAGCATTGTTTGCCTTTGTTGTCTTTCTCCCACAGCCTTTTGGAACCTGGAAAACATCGTGCAAGAATGTCATCCAGGCTGGTTTCGATATAGTGAAGGATGTTTTAGACTCAGGCTATGTCCCAGTTTTACATGGTGATTGTGCTCTGGACTCGGAGCAGCACTGCTGCATCTTATCTGGAGATAAAATCATTGAGGTGAGAGATGAGTTCAATTTCATGCATACCAATATGTAAATAGCACTGTGTTTATCCTTAGTAGGTCATTCCCATCTTTGTCAGGTAGTTCAGCTGGCAGCTAGCTATGGGGAAGACATTTGTTTTTGTTTTTTCCCCCAATGCGTTTTTATTCAAATTATACAAATAAATATATCAATGTAGGTATTGAATACATAAATAAACATATCCATAAATATATCAGTGTACATAAATATATACACATAGAGTTCATTTACATAGGTTCTTATATCCCCTCCCCAAATTATATATAAAAAAAAGAATCAAAATATCACAATATTTTAGGCTCTACCTAGCCTTGGACTCCCCTCCACCCTTTTGGTAACTGTCAAATAAATTCTACCGTCACGTAATTTATTTTTAATCTTAAATATTAGCCGCTCACTGTTAGAGTTGTTCCAGCCCCGCTAGTGCCCTCTACAAATTATTTCCAATATACTTCCAATATTTATTCCAATTTCCATGAAATTTCTGTTCATCTTGGTCTCTTATTAGCTAGACCTGTTAGTCTAGCAAGTTCGGCATAATTTATCATTTTAACCTGCCATTCATTTATACTGGGTATAATTTCCGTTTTCCAGTTTTGTGCCAACATAGTTCTTGCGGCTGTAGTGGCATAAAGGAAAAGTATCTTATCTTCTTTTTGGATTTCTTTATCCAACATTCCTAGCAGAAAGGCTTCAGTTTTTTTGTGAAAAGTATATTTAAAGATTTTTTTGAGCTTGTTATAAATTGCTTCCCAAAAGCTTTTCACTTTATTACATGACTACCACATATGGTAGAAATCGCCTTCTGCTTCACCGCATTTCCAACATCTTTTATTCTTTAACCTGTACATCTTGGCCAGTTTAACTGGCATATGGTACCACCTATATATCATTTTCCATATGTTTTCCCTCAATGCCATACACGCAGTAAACTTTATGCTATTATTCCATAATTCTAACCACCTTTCAAAATTAATGTTATAGCCAATGTCTATCGCCCACTTAGTCATTACCTCCTTTACCTCCTCGTCTTTTGTGTACCATTCCAGTAACATATCATATATCCTAGACAGTACTTTATTCTTACCTTCAACAACCTCCACATTAAACTTAGATTTTTTATCTTCAAATCCTAGTTTCTTTTTATCTTCTTTTAGCAGATCGTTCACCTGGTGATATTGCAACCAACCAGTGAATAGATTTTTTATCTCTTCATATGGTCTAAGTTTAATACCTTGTTCTGTTTTAGTTATAAGTTCTTCATACGTGGCATTCTTCTCTTCCATATTAGTTTTCTTAATAGTTAACACCTCTATCGGTGAGATCCACCAGGGGGTCTTCCTTTCCAAAAGATTTTTATTTCTCTCCCATACCTGAAATATTGGTCCCCTAAAAATATGGTTCAGGAAGCCCCTGTGTGCCTTTACCTTTTCGTGCCACAGGTACGAGTGCCACCCGAACCTATTATCGAAGCCCTCCAGATCCAATATGTCTTTATTTTCCAATCTTATCCAGTCTTTTAACCACAATAAACATGCCGCTTCATAGTATAAACTCAGATCCGGTAGGGAGAAGCCCCCTCTTTCCTTCCTATCTACCAATATTTTCATTTTTATTCGTGGTCTTTTTCCCTGCCAGATGTATCTCGCCAGGTCTCTCTGCCATTCTTTACATTGCCTTAGACCTTTGATTACAGGAATAGTTTGAAATAAAAACAGCATCCTGGGCAGGACATTCATTTTAACTACCGCTATCCTCCCCAAAAAGGATAGTTTCATTCTCCCCCAGATTTCCAAGTCTTTCTTGATATTCCTCCAGGTGGCCTCATAATTATCCTTATATAAATTAATGTTCTTTACCGTAATCCACTCTGAGGTATTTCACCTTCTTAGCTGTCATAATTCCAGCCCTTTGTTCTAGGTCTATCGTTTCTTCCTTAGTTAGGTTTTTGACCAGCATTTTAGTTTTGTTCTTATTAACCTTGAGTCCTGACACAGCTCCAAACTCTTCAAATTTTTGTAAAGCTTCTTTTACACTGTGATTTGGGTCTTCTAATGTTAACACAATATCATCCGCAAAAGCTTTGATTTTGTGTTCCTTTAATCCTACCTTAATTCCTTTGACCTCTGTTGCTTCCCTCAATCTCTTATTAAGTATTTCCAGTACTATTATAAATAATAAAGGAGACAAGGGGCAGCCTTGTCTAGTTCCTTTAAATATATTAAAGGATTCTGATGTAGTATTATTTATTACAAGTTTTGCCTTTTGTTCATTATAGATAGCTTCTATACCTTTTCTAAATTTTTCTCCGGGATGGGGAAGACATTTGATTCAATGTGCTTCTAATGGTGAACCTATCACTTTCCAATACCATATGCAAACCGAAACACAGCCATCCTCTGAAATTTGTACTTCTCTGAATTTTGCAATGCAGTTCTCCAGCCAAGGAATGTGTACAAAAATGCATTGCTAAGATAACATATGCCAAAAAGCCCATATTTGTGAAAATAACATACAAATGCATTGCCTTGGGGGAATAAAAATGTGCATAGTATGCAAATTACATATAAATTTATTATGGCATAAGCATCTGTGGACTATGGTCCACTGCACTAAATGCAGCAAACTTTCTGTCCTCCAAAACCTATGCCACAATACATTGGTTAGTCTTTAATGTGCTATATGTCTCTTTCTTGTTTTCTGATCATTTATATTCTACAAGTTGTGTATAATCTTCCATGTCACTTTTGTAACTGTGCATAAATATTTTGTATGAACATCAGCAAATAGTTTTAAAAAAATTATTGCCTAAGCTGCAGGGAGGTTTTGATGTTATTATTCTCTCTCTTCCTCTTAAGTAAACAAATTCTCATAATACATTTTCTGCATTTTCAGATACAAGGTTAATATAAGAGGTGGCCCTCAGATTTTAAGTTGCACAATTAGAACAGAACCATAGTTCCATGGTAGATCACATGCTTTGAATACAGAAGGTCCCTGGATTCCTCTCTGTCATCTGAGGACTGAGAAAGGCCACTTTTTGAGTTACAGAGAGATTCTGCCAGTGAGAGCAGGATCCAGCTGAGCTAGATAGACCTGACTCAACATAAAGCAGATTTACATGGTTCTGTTCAATTTTTCCTCTTGCAGGTTCTCGCTAAGAAATTCTCTCCTAGGCGAGTTGTGTTTCTCACAGATGTCAGTGGAATTTACAGCTGTCCACCTGATACCCCAGGTACAGAATACACATGTACAAAATAGGACAATTTATTTTGCACAGGTGTGAAGTATTGGCATGAAGTATTGGCAAATCTAGCCAGTATCCAGACCAGCATGAGGAACTAGTGATTGAACTATGCAATTTGTAATAAGCATAACCATAATTATTCATGCAGTCTTGTCTTGACGTATTTATGTTCTACATATATCTTTCAGCAGATTTGACATGCTCTTTCCGAGCATAGGCATATAGAAGGGTTGTGAGAACGAGGGTATTTTCTGTGGTGTTTTGAAAGGGCAGTGGGAATATTGAAACAGAATCCAGGAAACATATATAATAGGCACCATATCTACACATGTCTTTAGACAGATGTGTGACTTGTATGGTACCTTAAGTGATGTGCAGAGTCATTAAAGAAAGCTGGGGAAATTTGGACCTCCAGATTTCTGTGTAATCTTCCTAACCATTATGTCATTATGCCATTATGTCATCCAGGCTTCCTCCTTTGGCACAGGGAAATGACACATGGATTAAACTAACTGTTTCCATGTTGCAGTGTCTTTATGCTTTGGGGTTGACTTTTTCATGTTGTGTTTTGAGACATATATCCTTCTGGTAGCAATTCTGAACCATGTGTTTATTTTGGAACAGGCGCTAGGCTTTTGGATTCCATTGTCGTCAGCCCTGATGGAAATATGGAGCCACCTGTGCTCAGTTCTGTGCTGCCACATGATACTACTGGAGGTGTGTCCTTGAAGCTGCAAACTGCTGTAAACATCGTTTCCCAGAGTCACGGAACCATTCCAGTTCTGATCTGCAAACTGGACAGCGAAGCAGCTGAAAGGGCTTGTTTGACTGGGGAGCTGAAGGAAGGCGAAGGCACAACATTTTCCTTCGCAGAATCATGAAAACGTCTCTGCATGAGCCTTAAATGAGGTGGAAGAAGAATTTAACTGAGGTGCTACCATTGGACTTCAGGATCTATTTGTTGTACTTGTCATCGTCAATGCCAGATACCTTAAATTAAATCTGTGGTCCACTGATAATGTATTAGCATTGAATGATGGCACCATCTTCTACTATGGTGAAATATTGTTTTTCGCCTCAGTGACCTCAGTGTTCAAAATAGTTTACAACTATGTGACTGCACAAGCCTCGGTGGACTTAGGTTACACTCAGAAATTGTATTCACTGTGTTAGTTTTAGCCATTTCTGACATTCCTTTCACACTTCAGTACCTATATACTGCCGGGTTGCACTCACTCTTATTCACAGCAGACGGTACTACAGTGTGAAAGGGATGTTAGAAATTGGGGTTGCTGCCTCCCCTCAACAGCTGTTGAGGGGAGGGGCAATCCTGGGGGGTGTGATGCTCCACAAGCGACTTTCCGAAAGGATCCAATGCACAGCCCTACACAAAACTCCCACGATTTTCTGGATTTCCAGGACAGCAAGTGAATTTTTTAAAATAGCAAATATCACAGAAACAAGTGCTGAACTTGCTCTAGATTTTCCTGGTTTTCTGGAAGTGGCTTTTACATCATGTGAAAGCTCAGGTATAATGTGGAAAGTAACAGGGGAACGTCAGGAAAACAGAATGAACTGGCCTGTGAATGCAGCCTTAGAGATGGAGATCCCTTGTTGATTTGTTATCCCATATCCAAATAAACTCTCCTTTCTACTCTCGATTCCAGATTGATGCCCCGGAGTTCATCAAAATAATAAGCCAATTTATATATATAATGTACTATAATAAAGATAAAAATTGGCAGCATAATAACAGTTCCAGATAGCCAAAATAGGAATAAAAAGCATATTAACATTGAAATCAGATTAAGATAATGATGGTGTTTAGCCACAACAATAATAATTAGTAGTCACATTTATATTCCACCCTTCCTTCAAGGATGCAAGATAGCATTCACGGCAATTATCCTGTTTTCACCTCATGAGAATCGTGTGAAGTAGTTTAGGCTGAGAAGGAAAGGAAGAATGTATTTGTCTTGGCCAGGATTACCCAGTGAGGTTCCTGGCCATGCAAGGATTCAAGCACAGGTTTCTCTGGTCCGTGTCCAACACTATTGTTTCCACTACACCATACTGCCTCTCCATTTAGTACTGGAAGGACCTTAGCTCAGTTGTTGCCCTGTTTTACACTGCGTGAAGAGCCTGAACTCAGATTACGGTTTCTACCAAAAACATTAATGCTCTAATCAGCACAGTACATAAGCAAAGCAAGAGTCAAAGGCACAACAGGGGCAAGGCATCGCTACACAAGCTGAGACATTGATCTAACAGTTGATACGCCCCTGGAACCCTGTTATATAAATTATTATTATTAGGGAAGTTTTTAATGTCTGATGCTGTATTGTTTTTAATATTTGGTTTGAAGCCGCCCAGAGTGGTTGGGGAAACTCAGCCAGATGGGCGGGGTATAAACAATAAATTATTATTATAAATTATTATTATTATAATGGAATGGAGCAGGTATAGCTTTAGCGCAGCCAGCAGGGTGCATATTTGGTCTGAGGAAGCAAACAGGAACTCCTTCTTGTGTGTCTGTGTTGTCTGTTCATGCCAGCAGTGGTGGCTCCCATGTCCTAGATGGCAGAGGAGGAGAGAGGACCAGCTTGGAATTGGCCTTGGTAGCTGATGTTTCCTTTAGAGGAGGAGGCTTACCTGTGGGAGCTGAATGGAACAAGATTCCGGGTACACAGGAGGCAGTGTTGCGACTAGGGGTTGGACTGGTATGGGTTGATGAAATAACAGCCCACTAGGTTCCACCCTGGGCTCAGAGTCCTCACCTGCCTCATTCTCCCCAGTTCCTGAGATCAAGAAGCAGTTTTTCATCTATGTTTGAATAAAAATGATTCAAGACAGCAGACTGCATCAAAATTATACTGATTTTTAACCCCCCCCAATTTACAATGGTGCCTGAGATCAAGCAGCAGATTTTCATGTACGTTTGGATAAACCTGGACAGTCTTTTGAATCAAGATGGGGGATTGTAACTTTCAGGACTGCATTGATTAACCACTGGTTTCAAAATTGCACTGATCCATTTGTTTCTTAGAATTCCTGAGCAATGTGGTCAAGGCTGCTAATACAGTATATGCATATAGGGTTCTGCTTTAAAAATAAAATAAAAAATACTGCAAACCTTTTGGTTCAAAAATGTGGGACATCAATATTTTAACAGACAAATAGAATAATAAGTTGGAAGTGAAATTAGGCATATTTTCAGTCTGAAGGGACGCAGGTGGCACTGTGGGTTAAAGCCTCAGCGCCTAGGGCTTGCCGATCGAAAGGTGGGCGGTTCGAATCCCTGCGGCGGGGTGCGCTCCTGTTGCTCGGTCCCAGCGCCTGCCAACCTAGCAGTTCGAAAGCACCTCCGGGTGCAAGTAGATAAATAGGGACCACTTACCAGCGGGAAGGTAAACGGCGTTTCCGTGTGCGGCTCTGGCTCTGGCTCTGGCCAGAGCAGCGATGTCACGCTGGCCACGTGACCCGGAAGTGTCTCCGGACAGCGCTGGCCCCTGGCCTCTTAAAGTGAGATGGGCGCACAACCCCAGAGTCTGTCAAGACTGGCCCGTACGGGCAGGGGTACCTTTAGCTTTACCTTTACCTTTCAGTCTGAAAGGTGGGACTTGGTTTGCAACCAGAAAGTGTGGGCTTTTGAACAGCCCTGAGATATTTAATGAAGGGCAGTATGTAAATCATTTATATCTATATCTGTATCTGTATCTGTATCTGTATCTGTATCTGTATCTATATCCACACACACACACACACACACACACACACACACACACACACTTTGAGGAAGTGCTACAGTTTAGCAGGGATTTATACTGCTCTGTACCTCAGGCAAAATGCCATTTCTACATAGTGCTGCTTCTGCCACAGTCCCACTGGCAGTAGAATGCAGAGAAGCTGAGACAGTCAGGGCAGATCAGCTGAAGGAACTACAGGCCTCAGAACAGAATCTCTGAAAAGTGGATGAGGAAGGAGGGATTGAGTGACTGACCTGCCAAGTCGCTTTTCCGTGTACTCTTATTGCAGCACCCTGTTGACATTTCATTTCAGTGTTGACCCACCCTAACCCAGAATCAAATCTCTGTGTGGTTCCTTTTCCTAGATATTGCAGGCTAGCACATAATTTCCCCCATGCCTGAATAAATACTGAATTCACTTTTGAAATATAAACATAGAAAAAGATTCTAAGAAAGAAAGAAGAACAAGGCAAGGCTAAGGGGAGGGACAGTAGAAAACAACTCTATAGAATAGGTTTGTATCTCTAAATGGGGGGTGCTAAATGAAGGCAGACCTGACCATGTGGTGAGACCTGCATTGCCCCCGTCATACAATTTCACACACCAGATTGTGTGAAATGCTGTTGGCCTAGACACACCCAAAGAGAGCTTGCACAAGATCTGGATTTGGTTGTGTGAGAATTGCGAGTGTCTTGGCCGGGTCAGCAGCCAAGAGGATGCTGGTGCAAGCAAGAGTTATCTCAGACAGCTCTGGCTCTACTATTTATAGCTGATCACAGAAGGTGACAAAATTAAACTTAAGTGCTAGCAGGTTTTGCATTTAAAGATCACACAAGTTCTTTCTTGTAGGAAATGGTATTCGATGGTGAAATCCTACTTTCCGGTCAATAACATTCTCTTTGGATACATTTCTGGCAAAATTAATTTCTGTGCAAAGAAATGCTCTGTTGCCATTCTGAGAGATGCCAGCTCTGGATTGAGACAAATTTGCTTTTTACCATACCAATAAGGCAAAACGGTACAGGAAAAGTAAAGGATATGGTTTCAAATTGCTTTTATGAAGCATGTTACTACTTCCAGATGTTGTCATGTTTCCTTTTGGAACCGGTAGTGCCACTGTTTCCCCAAATCCAGAACAAACAGAAACAGCCGTGTACAATTAGTTCTTCAAAACACGTGTGATGTCAAGCACCACGTGCACTATAGGACAGTTACTGTGGAGTCATCAGCCCATTAAGATGCACAACCCAGAGAGGGGCAATTTCAAGTTAGTTGGGCAATAAGGCTTGTATTGGTTAGATTGAAGATGTGGTGTTAAACTGCTGTGCAGAAGCAGTATAGAAGAAGAAGAAGAGTTTGGATTTGATATCCCGCTTTATCACTACCTAAAGGAGTCTCAAAGCGGCTAACAATCTCCTTTCCCTTCCTCCCCCACAACAAACACTCTGTGAGGTGAGTGAGGCTGAGAGACTTCAGAGAAGTGTGACTGGCCCAAGGTCACCCAGCAGCTGCATGTGGAGGAGCGGGGAAGCAAACCCGGTTCACCAGATTATGAGTCTACTGCTCTTAACCACTACACCACACTGGTGTAGCCCCTCCAATGGAGCCCAAAATTAACCACTGTACCATTTTTAGTCAATAGTTAGATCATTCACACTTGTGTGCTTTGAACATTCTGATTTTTGGAGAGGTTTGTAGATTTATGAAATAGAAACATGATAAGATGCCATCAGTTTCCAGTTGCTTGGTATGCTTCTAACATGGTAGAGGCTATGGGCACACTGATGTCAATTGTGCCACATGGAGAAATTTGGTGTTCTAAGCCAAAGGACCAAATTACCCATCTAAATAGCAGACTTTCAACTTCACACAATTAAGGGTTTTGGTGTCCTCTTCAACCATTACTGCTAGTGACGCACTTCAAAGAGAAGAAAGACAGGATCCAAACCAAGGATGAGTGGGTCTTCCCCACTCCTTGCCCAGTGGTGAGAGCCAAGCAGCAGATACACTGCGTAATTTGTGGCATTGCTATTTGGGAAACAGCCAAGTGCAGCTCAGGGGGTGTTTTAGTCTCACAGGAAACCCACCACTAGGTAAGCGCCTAGAGGAGAGGGGGGAGATTGGTGAAGTTTTGTTTGGCAGTGCTAATGTGGGAGTAGTGGGCAGAGTATGCCTCAGCATTGATGGCTCCTGCCAAGGCACTTGGGCCCCAGCTGCTGTCGGGTTGCCAGGTGCTGATTGTGGCCCCGAAGAAAGGCTATGGAACTAGCCAAGGGCTGCCAACGTCTGGGATTCCCTGGACATATCTGGGATTTGTCCATCAGAAATGGCATCTGAGTGGAATTTCCAAATATCAATAAAAAATATCTGGGAAAACCCAAGTTGGAAGTGTTGCTTTTTTGGTGAATTTACTTAAAAAGAGCTCAACAACTTTTGTGTCCAGATTTTCACTTTTTGAAATATGGCAACCCTAAAATAGCCTGGAGTTGGGGTAGTGGAGTAGGCAATTTGATTTGCCTTCATTTACACCGTTGCTAATGCTTAAAGAAAGAAAAGCAATAAGTAGTGTTTATATGGGGTAATGGGAGTAATTGCTATACCTTTGAGGCAGATGTTTTGATAACAGAAATTCTAAGCTAGTTAGCTAAATGTTCATAAAAGTTGTATGTGTATTCTATAACAACCTGGCTGTTATGTTTTTTTTTTTTTAATAAAGATTTTTATTAATTTCCAAATTTTTAACAAACACAAAAACAACATAAAAACAAACACAAAAAATCATATTTTCTTTACCTTATTTCCATAAACCTCTTTTCCCGGACTTCCCCATACCTTCCCCTTTTTGCATCCTTTATTTTAAACAATTATTCAGCAACCCTTCTTAGCCAATTAAATATAAATTCATTCTCCTTTTCAATTTCACCCTAAATTAAACACAATTTACCGCTGCAATTCTACGTCTTCCTCTCCCTCAGCATTTTAGCACTCCTCAATTTTATAGTAACTCTTAAGATATATCTTAAACTTCTTCCAATCTTCTTCCACAGTCTCTTTCTCTTGGTCGCGTATTCTGCCGGTCATTTCTGCCAGTCCCATAAAGTCGATCACTTTCGCCTGCCATTCCTCCAGCGTGGGTAGCTCTTGTGTCTTCCAGTACTTTGCTAAGAGAATCCTTGCTGCCGTAGTAGCGTACAAAAAGAAATTCTTATCCTTCTTCGGCACCAGCTGGCCGACCATACCCAAGAGAAATGCCTCTGGTTTCTTGTGAAATGTGCACTTAAGCACTTTCTTAATCTCATTATAAATCATTTCCCAGAAGGCCTTAATCTTCGGGCAGGTCCACCAAAGGTGGAAGAAGGTACCTTCAGTCTCTTTACATTTCCAACATTTGTTATTGGGCAAATGATAAATCTTCGCAAGCTTGACTGGGGTCATGTACCACCTGTAAATCATTTTCATAATGTTTTCTCGTAGGGCATTACATGCCGTGAATTTAATACCTGTGGTCCATAACTGCTCCCAGTCAGCAAACATAATGTCATGACCTATGTCCTGTGCCCATTTAACCATAGCTGGCTTCACTGTCTCATCTATTGTATTCCACTTCAACAGCAAGTTATACATTCTTGATAAATTCTTAGTATTGGGTTCTAACAATTCTGTTTCTAATTTCGATTTCTCCACCTGGAAACCAATTTTCCTGTCTTGTTTGTAGGCCTCCATTATTTGAAAATAATGGAGCCACCCCACTTTGCAACACATCTGACAGTTCCCTGTCAAAGTGCTTCACCCAGACAGTCCGTTCCCAGAGTCAGAGGCTGCAGTAAATTGTCCCTTTAAAACTTTTCCCGCAGGTTTCCTTTCTTCTTCTCCCCCCCCCCCTGTTCCTGCTTACTAGGGGGGGGGGGAATTAAGCTCAATGCTAGGGTTGGTCCTTTCAAAAATTGTCCTTAAATTTATCAATTACAGCTTGCTGGATCTGTTGCTTTAGCAATCATGCAATCCGGGGGAGGCAGACTTCCTTTCTTTACCGTCCCCACTTTCGGCCGAATTTTTAAGGATTTAATTTAAAGTCCCGATAAAGTTGCCAATCCTACTCACGGGAATCTCTTTTCAGTCCAAATTTCAGGAAGGAATCGGCGCTCTCCGTCAATGGCGATGCGGCTTCTCTCCACGGGCTGGGTAGCGACTCTCAGCTCTGCGCACCCCCGATGCTCCTCCGGAGCCTTTAAAAAGGCTCTTTTGCAGTAAAGGGGGGCGCAAACGATGCCCAACGAGTCTCCTTGTTCACAGGCTTCCGCGCCTGTGATTTTAGGGGTCCCCGCTTCGCTGTAGCGGTCAGACCCGAACTCGTGGAGCAGCTCCTTCTCCGGAGATCGGAGAACGAGCCGCCATTAGCGCTGGCGCCAACCGGAAGTCCCACAACCTGGCTGTTATGAACCAGTAAGGAGTACATGTATGCCTGCTTCACTGTGTATTGTCCTTTCCCTAGTGATTTGTTACAAGGGATGTTTGAAATTTTGTAACAGCGTTTCACATATAACAATCTCAGCAAAGTTTTATGAACGTCTGAAAACTCAGAGATGTGGTGAATAATGCCAACAGTCACCTGCATGTGATTACCTGCATTTACTTGTTTATGTTTTGGAAAGCAGGGAGACAGATAATCTGTTTTAAGGTGTTCACAAAACTTTTTTGGGATTGTCAACATTCGTGTGTTAATGTTGGCAATCAGCAGGGGGTTTTTTGTTGTTGTTTTGTGTACACTCACTATAACATTTATAGAGATGTTGGAGCAAACACATTTTATTTTCAGTTTATATCACATCCTTATCCTAAAGATCCAGGGCAGATGATATCTGAAAGACTAAAAATAAACTTTGGCACTTCAGTGTTGAAATACACATACAGAGAGATCTACTGCAAATACAGGCTGCTCCATTCATTTCAGTGGAGGGACAAGTGTTGCGTTTTGCATATGCAAATCCAGTCGCTTTATTCAAGTGACCAGGAAAGCCATAAGAGAGTTCTATGTTATTGTTTTTTGTATTTATATTCCACCTTATCCTTCCAGGAACTTAAGATGGCAAGTATGGCTCTCCCCATCCTCATTCAACCCTCACAACAACCCTGTGAGGTGGGTTAGGCTGAGAGGCAGTGACTGGCCCAAGGTCACCCAGTGAACGTCATGTCTCAATGGGGATATGAACCCTGGTCTCCCAGGTCCTCTTCTGACATTCTAACCACTATACCACCCTGGCATAGAAGGATCGAGGCAAAGCATAGAATTATACAAATCACAAGAAGCTGCTTTTCTCTTGATTTCAGTGGGTCTACTCTAAGAATGACTAACACTGGATTTCAACCATAGGCTTTTAAAAGTGCCCCCTCTAATGTATGTAATAAGAACATTAATTGTTCTAACTAATCTTCTAAGATATAAGATATAATAACCACAATTAAGGTTTTAAAAAAGAAAAAAAAATCAGAAAGTGCTTAGCTATTGGTTCAGATAAAATTGTGAGTGCTCACCACTTCTGAAAATGTAGAAGTTTCGCCGCTGTATACAAACATTGTTGTGCCCCTCATGGAAATATTTAAAGGTTTTACCAGAAGGGGGGAGCTTTGAAGGTTTCAGTTTGAAGAGGAAATCAGATCCGCAGAAAATTAACACTTCAGAATTGATTTATGAAATGCCAAAGAATTAGAGTTAATCTCAAATTTGTGCAGCGCCGTCTCTGGCATGTACTGGAATAGTATAGTGGCTACAAGGCAGATGCCATAAGTTTCCAATAAAAAAAATCATTTGGATTTATTACAGGCTAACAGCTCTCTGACAAGCTTTCACCTTATGAAAGGGAGAGGGCAAGAGAGAGATTAAGAGAGCGAGAGGGGGAAAGCGAGACGGACTGAGGGAGAGGAGCAGAGGGCTCTCGATGACCTAATTCTAAGTTAGCTGTTCAGTTGCAGGAGTATTGACTACAACGTAGACCCTTGTGGGAAGCAGCAAAGAGGAAGCCGTGACAAGGGCAGAGAAGACAGGGAGTATCCTCACGGACAGGTGAGTCACAAATTCCTGAAGCTCAGGAGCATCTCGTGTTAGATTGTACTTGCATGACAGAGGCATCCTTTAGCCGATACTCTTCATTTGACAGCTGGGTAAGCAGCCAGTGTGATACTTCTCGAAGGACTAGAAAGGGGAAATGCATGAGTTCCAAAATAGTCTCTTTAAAGCTACCGAAACCACCACATGGTTATGAAGTGTTATGGGGTAACAGAGGTGTGCAGGGAGGGATGAAGGAGCTCCCTTCTGGCTGGTTTCTTGGTATAATTTTTAATGTATTAGAAGCATTTAGGGAAGCTCTATGGGTTCACCTAGGGTTCCCTCCTTCCCCCCTCAGGACTGCTGATTAAAGAGGGGTTTCTCTGAGAAAGTACAAACCAAGACGTGGATTCTAATCGGCTGTATTCTTCTAATATGCAATTGTCCTTATCAAATATTGGCTCTTCATGGCTAAGGCTATAAAACTGGTTGATGCAGCTACTTGAATTAAATTGAAAATAACATTTGGTCAGACATCGTAGCATACCCAACACTGACCCAAAATGCAAGATAAATTATAGGAGCTATTCTCTATTTATATGGAATTCTAGAATATGGGAGGAATTCAACACTCGGCCTACTCAGAGTAGACCCATTGAAATTAATGAACATGAGTAACTTAGGTCTATTAATTCCAATGGGCATACTCTGAGTAACGTTTAGTTGACTTCTACCCATTATTTCAAGTGTAGAAGGCTAACAAGTTAAGGACAAGAAGCTGTAAATTGGAGATTTCTCTCCTCCAAAAAAATAAAATAAATGAACCATACTGCGAACATGGCAATAATCTTGCATGCAATTATGTGCCTTTAAATTCCACTGAACTGAAGCACATAAAAACGGAGTACGCTTACAACTTTCTCAATAGTATTGATAAGACCACCACTATCCTCAGATTCCAGGGAATATGAAAAATATTAATCTTCAAACCTGAACATTTTCTGCTATATTTACCTTTTTTAAAACAATGTGATTATTTGATTAACCCCTTATGTGCCAGACGGCACCACACACGAAACTTTTGGAACACCCACTGTTAATTTTAGCCGGAGCGAGAAACCATCTGATGAGACGCGCCAGCCATATAAGGCTATATGGAGCGGTAGCGCAGAGCATAGTTTCTGCGCCTGTTAATATTCAGGCACAGAAAAGCATTTTGACACATTCTAGCAAAGGAAGATAGGATGATGCGTCTAGCAGGCCTTCTGACTTCCTGCCTAGGTAGCAGGGCCAAACAGCACTTCTACCTCTGTTGTTTTCTCCGGAACAGGAGTGCCGGGAGACTGGAAGCTGTAAGAGCAGGACGGTCAGGGAAGAAGTGTGAGTGTCAGATTTAAAAGCAAGCAATGCCTCATCTAAATCAGACGTCAAGTTGACAAACAGCACTGGACAGTCATTTAAATCAGTTTTAAGTGAGGGAATAGCAAAGATTCTGTACGTCAGGGGGAAGGAAGGGTCTAATTTATAGCTTGGAGGCTGCATGTTGACGCATTCTACATTTGTGAGGTTAGATTTTAATCCTTACCTCCCACTGACCGGCACACAGGCACACTCATATACCACTTAAGTGTGCAAAGACATCAGAATGACAGCCATTGCTTGCTGGAGGAAAGGTCTCGCCGTGCAAGAGGCATGCTACAGTTTGAGAACTCTTCAGATATGCAGCCCATGTCTGACATAGAAGCTGCAAGTTGGCCACCTGTTTTTTTAGAAGCGCTTCTGAAAGCCTGCAAACAGTCAGTGTCAAATGCTTTCAAACTGTTATTTAGAAGACCCAACGTGGACCCTCTAAATATGAAGGCCTAATTTAAAGCTATTACATTTGACAGACGTCCACCTGTGAACTTGTTCTCTTTGTGCAAACAATGTACAGTATGAATGCCAGTTTGTTATTCACAGCTCATTTTGGTCAATGGGTTTGGGGTCAGACCTATGGGGACATTTCATCTCAAAAGCTTATGTTTTAGAGAGTTATACGTTAATTGGTAGCTTCCTTTACCACCAAACTGGAAGTGGTTGGGGTGGGGAAGCCTACCAAGTATTCTCACTTCAGTCAAAATGTGGCCACAAATTAGGTCAGGGCTTTCTGTTGCTGCCAGGAGTCGATTAACATGTACATTTCGGCAGTGGTAAAACCTGTGCAACAGGGCCGCACCATACAGAATGATTCCCATAAGAAAACTGAACACATGCCATGTCAGAAGAAAAGCTAGCTGTCCTCATATAAACAGCTCCCCGTATAAAAATTAAAGGGAGCATGGGAACATAGGAAGCTGCCTAACACTGAGTCAGACCATTGGTCTATTTGGCTCAGTGCTGTTTACACTGAGTGGGACCTTCTTCATGAAAAGCAGAAGCTCTATCACTGAGCTATGGTCCTTCTCACTGACTCCAGAACTAAATGTATGAACAAGTGCTGTAGCATTGTGTTAATTCATTGCTTATATTAATAAACTAAAAACTTTTGATCCGTTATATGTATTCCTATGTAGGTGTAAGGAATCAGATGTAATCGCTTAATTAAAAACTAGTATAATTAATTGACCATGGCTATAGCCCTATGCTATAAAGCACGTCAAAGTGCAAGTAGATAAATAGGTACTGTTCCGGCGGGAAGGTAAGCGGCATTTCCGTGCGCTGCTCTGGTTCGCCAGAAGTGGCTTAGTCATGCTGGCCACATGACCCGGAAGCTGTACGCCGGATCCCTCGGTCAATAAAGCGAGATGAGCACCGCAACCCCAGAGTCGGCCATGACTGGACCTAATGGTCAGGGGTCCCTTTACCTTTATAGCCCTATGCATGCATGCTTGGGAATAGGGCATGCTGAAGAAAATGGGGCTCACTTTCAAGTAAGTGTGCATCAGAATGTGTTACAGGATGTCTGTAATCATACGATGGCCATAGTGTGACTCAAAGGGCAGGATGTAACAATCCTTCTTGGATAATCACTACTCATGCTACTTGTAAAAGACAAATGTGCATTTTTCAGTGACATCTCTTAAAGTACATGAACTGGTATGATGCTGGTAGGCTATCATATAAATCTGTTTCATAGGAAGATATGCAACCTACAGATCTATTTTAGGTGTTTTCTGTCTCAGAGGTGGGGAATAATGATTAATCTATAGGCCTTCAGTTATTGTTTTGTTGCAACTCTGACCACTGATCATCCTCACAGGAATTGATAGGAGCTGGAATCCAGCAACTTTTGGAGGTCCACAAGTTCTGCACCCTTGGTCTATCTGAAATCCACACAGTGCCATGCACAGTAAACCATGAATCTTAAGGAACAATGCATGAGGCAACACTTCTGTGTTTTAAAAGTAACTTGAGTAATAGTCATCAAACCATACAGCCAAAGACCTTCACTAAAATTGAAGCATTTCTATTTCTCGATCCCTTAGGGTTGATTCTCAGAAAAACTCACAGTGCAGAAACTGTTGCAACAAAGATAATTACATCCAAGCCAATGGCACATACATGCAGAATTTTGAGTTCATCCACCAAGTCAATATATATAGAACTCTGAGGGTCTTGCTGGCCCCCAGACATAACTGCATCTGTTCACAGCACTAATGATTGCAAGTCATAGTGAGCTGCCACTCCCCCCCCCCAAAGAAGGTAGTCTTTGGGAATCAATTTTAAGTGGCAATATACTCTCAGGAAAATGCCCATCTGCCCCTAAAAATGTCTAATATAAATCCTGTGCTCATTCAAATGATGTGTGTATTGCTGCAGTAAAAATGTAATGTATAGAATTCGCCGGAAGACTTTGTAAAGCTGGTTATGGTTTCAAAACCCTTTTAAGTCCCATTGATGGCCTCGTGAATGTTTTTAACAATCCTTTTCCCATTCTGAATAGTTTATGCTAAAATGTTCCAAGCTGTCATTTCCCACTAGAGCTCTATTGGGCATGGAGTTTGGTCATATCTGACACTTTTGCCAAAGCACATGCCTATCAGTCAGTTGACTGAAAAAAGTTTAGACTTTGACCCCTGAATATTCTTCAGACTAAGAGGGGACAAAGGCCCTTTGAGACGCATCATTAATATAATATAATATAATATAATATAATATAATATAATATAATATAATATAAATCAGTTTCTAAACAACCATCTCAAGACAATTTACATGTAAGATAATTAAAAAAAACATTAAAAATACAAAAACAGCAAGTACCTTTTTTAAAAAAGACTAAAACCCTAATGCAGTAGACACTTTAATGTAAATACATATTTATCCAGCTAGGAAAGCCTATTGGAACAAAAATTACTCCAGATGTTTCCATAAGTTGCAGATAGTTGTTGCCTGTTGCATCTTGGCAGGAATGCTATTCCACAGAACAGGGGAAGCCACACTAAAAGCTCTGCTCTGTGTTACAGTGGAGAGGGCTTCTGAGGCCTTTGGAACATGTAGGAGAAACTCTTCTACAAACCGCAGCAATTTAGTAGGTGTATAAGAAATAACAGTAGCCTGAGTGAAGGTGTTGCTTCAGGCCAGCGGTACTTGAACAACCTGGGAAGATTCCTACCCATTTCTTGCCACAGATGTTTTGAGCACACAATGAAGGCCTGTGTTTATTACTCTCAAAGTCTGTCAGAGAAAATGGAGGATACGGAGAAGCTTACCTCCTCACCAAGAGCGGAGTTAAATTTAATCCTGAGATGATGGAGGACGATAGGACCGCTCTTTGCGGCAGTTGTTTCCCCCGATCCTTTTACACTGACTCTGGCAGAGTACGTTTGGTCACATGAAAGAAACGCGCTGAAATCCATGACCGCTGCTAAATGTGTACAACACCATCCAGATATTCCATTGCTTTTCGGGTTTCAGTGGTGCACGAGTTAATGGCACTTGGTTGGGAGGAGCAAGACAGACAAGCAGTGAAATGGAAGAAGGTCAGTCTCTCAGAGAGTTTGGCTTCCTCACAGATGGTTTTAATTTATCAGACCATTTGGAGGAGATGCTGGTTCCATTTTGTGTCTCAGGGCTGAAATGGGATGGACCTGTTTTCTGGTGCCTAATGTGAATCACTGTAAAAAGAAAAGAAAAATTTAAGCGTTCCCGACTGGTTGCAACTTTCATGACAGTGATGCTACCAATGCCATGGGCAACAATATCCCCCTCCCAACTTCGTGAAAATGGGAAGGGCTAAGCCTTGCTGCCCAATGATAATATTGTTAGAGTGGGAAGGGCTTTGTTTTGTTTTTTTTGAAAAATTGGTTTTATTGCAACTTTTTATTATTGTATTTTCTGTATGGCTCAATTTTACGTACACCACTCAGAAACGCTAAGGATCAAATGGCACATAAATGCCTTTTTTAAAAAAACAACAATCGGATAATTATAGGAGTGATGTACCCCATCGTTGTCAGTTGTTGAGTCTGTGTGGCTTCTGCAGATGCAAAAATACAGGAAAAGTAAGCAAGAATAATAATAAAAAACCCTGCAGTGACACTATGAGAATGGGAAATTCAAAAAGACATGATAAGGGACTTGTCACATCATGTGTGACATGTTATGGCATCATGAACTAAGTGCAGCAATGCTGCTTGCTGGGGATAATAATAATTGTTTTCCAGGAACTTCTGTCAAGGGTTTCACGACTGTTTAACAGTGTTTAGTGTCACATGTGTGACTTAAATCAGGGAAACCGTGACAGAATTAACCCATCCTCCTCTAGCACCACTACTGTGATAAAAATCGGAGCCCTCTGCCCTCTCCTCCATAGCTGCTTAAAGTAAAAATGAAATCACTGGGAGAAGTGTGGTCAGATTTCCTGCATCAGACATAACTTGGCTCTTGCTTAGGAGTACACAAGTTCTGCTGCTTGTGTAAACCAGTCATGGCTTCAATGGGATATTTGTATGTCACTGAGAGGCAGTATAATATTCTGAAAGATCCAAACAACATTGGCATTAGGCTGCTTATGTTCCTGCGGCCAAGGAAATTGCCAGAAGAGTATATTTCATTGTTGCCCCCCCCCAAAAGGGTTATCTGATTTATTCAATTTATATGTATTTGTTGAATACAGTATATACATAATGGCCATAGGATTAGCATCTGGAACACAATACTCAAGAATTTATGATAGAGCATTAGTAAGGATGTCTAGTCTAGCTTTTCACATGGACCAGCTGAGCTCCATTAATTCAGGTGGACTGACTTTTAAACAGTCTGGTCCTGAAAGATCAGAAAACTGAGAGATTTCCCCTTTGACAACTATTCCAATAGGCTTCTTGTTAATTCCTGTTCTCCGTACCCCCTACCTCTTTTTATAAACAAGGGGATGTAACCGGACTCTGGTCTTCTACAAATGTTTATGCCATAATAAATTTGTTAGTATTTAAGGCACCATAAGAATCCTCATTGTTTTTGGACATAGAGGAAGGCTGACTGGCTGATGCATAGAAAAAGAACATTATATCTGGATTTTATCACCACGCATGCACACCCCAAACACATATTTTGTTGTTTAACATATTAAAGCTATTTGGTAGTGGAAATTGGAAGGTATGGTGAGCTAATAGTCCCAGACAATTATTCCATCTCTGCATTCTCAAATATGTATACAAATCAAGCAAATGTAAGAATGAAAAGTATGAGGCTGAGATGCTATGATGTGATGATAGACAGTAATTAGCTTTCCTGATATCAGGTCTTGTGTCTATTAGGCTTTTCCTTGAGTCAGGAACCAAAGATTACCTATTTTGATTACCCTGCTCTCTTTGTTTTTATGTGATTTTAGACCGAGTCTTGCTGCTGCACATTTCTCCTAATATACCTATTTTTGCATACAATTTTGCCTGATACTGTACAGCATTTTTGCAAAGCAAATTCCCATAATAGAAAGCATTTTTGCATGCTATTTAAAAACTGATTTCTACTATTTTTATTCACACTTTCCCCTAATATACACCCCCCCCCCATTATTTGGCTGAAGAACTGTATCACAAAATTTGGAGAAGTGCAAATTTCAAAGGATAGCCTCATTTTGGTTTGCATATTTGGTCTGCATATTTGGGAAGTGCGAGTTAGGTCGGCTCACACTTAAGACAAAAGCAAACCGAACCGAATGTAGTTATTTGGTCCTTCACTAGACCATTCAGCATCGATTTGTGGATTCAGGTCACCACAGATAATCATTAAACCAAAGGAAGCAGAAAAGCTAGACCCAGGATTCTTCTGATAACAATGAAAACTCAGATCTGTGTTGCATGTGAGCCTGGGTTACTAATGCTCATCACTTCATAGTTCTTAGTGACAGTTGTGAGGCACAATATTTTCTAATACTATTATGGCTATGAATCTGCGTGAGGATCAGCTCAAATCTGCATGCAGAGCTCACATTCATGCAAGCAGATCATGGAAATGACAAGTTTTAAGGCATGGGTAGACAAACTAAGGCCCAGGGGCCAGATGCGGCCCAATCGCCTTCTAAATCTGGCTCGTGGACAGACCGGGAGTCAGCATGTTTTTACATGAGTAGAATGTGTCCTTTTATTTAAAATGCATCTCTGGGTTATCTGTGGGGCCTGCCTGGTGTTTTTACATTCATAAAATGCGTGCTTTTATTTAAAATGCATCTCTGGGTTATTTGTGGGGCATTTGTGGCCCCCCCACAAGGTCTGAAGGACAGTGGACTGGCCCCCTGCTGAAAAAGTTTGCAGACCCCTGTTTTAAGGGTTGCTGAATAGTAAATCCTCTCTGGGCGAAGGATAAAGAACAAGTCTAGAGTGAGAGACTAGGGTGATGACTGCTGTTTCTCTTCTCGTTGTGAGACTTTTGTGGATGAGAGTTAGAACCCAGAGGCTGAGAGGGAGGGTTTGTCAGAAGGAAAATGAATTGATATTGATTTATATATTAGTAACTTTGCATTAATGCAACATTTTGTATGTGACTATTTTATAACACATGTTATAAAATACAAAGTATCCAAACACTGTTATTAAGAACAAATAATACATGAGCTAGTTATAGTCAGCTTTTACTATAGTAATAAAGATTTGCTCTTTCAAACCACGCCTCATATTTGGCCAAGCTATCCAGGCTGTGAGAAAGCTGTAGATATTCGTCTTCACATGGTGACAGCAAAATATCAGTGTTTAGGAGGTATTGGAATCCCAGAGCTGTATTTCCTATATGGCAAATGGGAACTGGGTGTGAGAGAAAAAGAGAACCTTTAACAAGCAAAAGGGGATTTGTGATTTGAATTAAAGTATCTTCTTGCTCCTAAGTGGTGGGCTTGGGCAGGTGAGGGTACAACAAAGTCTTCTTGTGAGCCAGGATTTGTTTGAGTAGCAGGAAACAAAGAATAGGAAGAAATTGACGGTTCTCCAAATGGAGGGATGTAGAAAGCAGAACACCCCAAAGATTGGTACTGGGAACTGTGCTTTTTTAACTTGAAAAGTTAAACTTGAAAAGTAATGCTCTAGCGTTAAGAGTGAGCAGTGAGGTGACCAATTTTGCTGATTATACTAACGAAAAGAGATTGCGAAGAGCTCTAAAAGGACCTATCCAAACTGAGTGAATGGGTGGTAAAATGCCAAATGCAATTTAGTGTAAACAAGTGTAAACAAGTGCAAAGTGATGCATATTGGGGAGGGGGGTGGAATCTTAATTTCACCTATACAAAAATAATCTCTGCTCCTCATCCATTAGCAGAGGTGTCCACTGTATGAAAAGTCCTTCCACAAATAGAATTTAACCCAAATGGCTCACTTAAAAGCAGTAGATTCTAGATAAAATTTAATAATAATAATAATAATAATAATAATAATAATAATAATAATAAACAACTATTCACAACTACAGACACCCCTGAAAAGCAAAATGATGGTGAGTTTCATAATGCAGGGGGTAGTAGTAGTTTTTACCTACTATTTGTTACTACAGTAATTCACAAATTATTTCCACTCTCTAATGAGTAATTCCCATTTCCTTAAAAAATTACTGGTTGTTATTTCCTGTTGGCACACACACACCAAATGATTTAGCTTTGTAATTTTATTCACTTTTTTTTTTTTTGCAACAACCTTGAGCGTTTATGTATTTGGTGAATTTTCCATGTTGTTACCAAGACCATGAAGGTTGTGAAAGGCACCCCACTCCTCTACTGTTAGCTCCTACAACCTCTGAGATTGGAGGGTCCATTTAACTCTCTGGACAATACCTTGTGACAAGTCCAGGATTCTATCTTTCAGTAAGTCATTCTACCAGCTAATAGAGAGATAAGGACAGATAAGGACAGATAAGGACAAGGAATAGGACATAGCAGCAATATCATCTGCTCTGTTTGGCCAATTGGTTCGTGTTATCTTGGCAGGTGTTGGCACTGACCAGTTTAGATGGGACTATAGAAGTATACAGGCAGCTATCTTTGTTTATCATATTATTCAATAGGCATAGTCATATGGGTCTAAAATGCATGTGTAACCCTGTGAACATATTCCTGGGTGTTAGACAAAATGGAAATCATAGAAAGTACTTCAGGAATGGGGAGATAGTGGCACTCCAGTGTGGTGTAGTGGTTAAGAGCGGTACTCTCGTAATCTGGGGATCCGGGTTCGCATTTCTGCTCCTCCACATGCAGCTGCTGGGTGACCTTGGGCCAGTCACACTTCTTTGAAGTCTCTCAGCCCCACTCACCTCACAGAGTGTTTGTTGTCGGGAAGGAAGGGAAAGGAGAATGTTAGCCGCTTTGAGACTCCTTAAAGGGTGTGAAAGGCGGGATATCAAATCCAAACTCTTCTTCTTCTTCTTCTTCTTCATTGGGCTCCTATGGTCAGGGATGTTGGGCGTTGCAGATCAGCACGTCTGCAGGAGACATAGGTTCCCCATCCCTGACTTAGGGCCCATTCACACCATACATTTAAAGCAGTATCATAGCTTCCCCAAAGAATCCTGGGAACTCTAATTTGTTAAGCATCCTCAGAGTTGTTAGGAGAGCTCTATTCCCCTTACAGAGCAATAATTTCCAGAGTGGTTTCGCAGTCAATCCCTCTTCCCAGTGAACTCGGGGAACCCTAGCTCTGCAGGGGGAATGTGGTCTCCTAACAACTCTCAAAATACCCTTATAATAAGCTTTACTTTCCAAGATTATTTGGGGAAGCCATGAGTGTTTGTAGCACAAATGGGGCATTGGTTCTTCTGACTAAAAACAAAACTGGGCTTCATTTCAAGTTGCTGATTATTATTATTTTTAAAAAATCATTTTTTTTATTTATTTGTTACAAAGAAATAAGAAAATAAAATAAAAGAATACATAACACTGCAGACAAACTTATATACCTATTTTCCACAATAAAAGCCAGAAAAGAAAGAAAAAAAGAAGAAAGAATAAAGATAAGAGAGAAAAAGGGAAGAGAGAGGAATATAAAAGGGGGAAAGAAGAAGAAGAAGAAGAAGAAGAAGAAGAAGAAGGAGAAGAAGAAGAAGAAGAAGAAGAAGAAGAAGAAGAAGAAGAATGTCCCAGAATTTTTAAATCTCTGGGCATGTCTACCACATATGATATAGGGTACCAATCATTCTATTACATCTCCAGCACTTATTGCTACTTGATTTATTCATTTTTGCCAATCCGTCTGGTGCCCAGTACCACCTGTGATGCATCTTCATATAGGTCTCTCTTAATGAGTAGCAGGCCATGAAATTTATATTTTTTGTCCAATCCCCCCCCATCTTTATATTCAATTGTATAGCCTAAATCTCGTTCCCACTTTTGCATATTCTTTCCTTTGTTTTCTTGATCTAGATGAATGTTGTCTAATAATCTATATATTTTGGCGAGTATTTTTTGGTTATTCTGTAAAACCTGTTTTTCTAATTTTGATATTTTATTCCCAAATCCTCTGGTCTTTATATCTTTCTCATATGTAGCATTAAATTGAAAATATTCCAGCCAATTTATTCCTTTTTTAAGTTCTTCATATTCTTTTAATTTGGTATTTTCATTCATTCCTTCTACCAGATCTTTATAAGTTGCCTCTATTGGAGAGATCCACCATGGGGTTCTTTCTATAATTCTCTCTTTCATTCTCTCCCATACCTCAAACAGGGCCTTTCTCACTAAATGTTTTGTGAATCCTTTATGCATTTGTGCTTTCCCATAGATTAAATAGCCATGCCAACCATAAATTTTATCCCTTTAGTTCCAAGATTTCGGTATTTTTTAATAGCATCCACTCTTTCAACCAGCTCCAGCATGCAGCTTCAAAGTATCTTCTTAAATCTGGAACTGCAAATCCCCCAAATTCTTTTGGTCCCGTCATTATTGCTGATTTTATTCTGGCTTTTCCCCGTTGCCACAAATTGCTGATTTTATGTTGCCGGTCAGTTGGGGTACATAAAGCATTTCCAGCAATGTGTCTTTCTAACAAGTTACTTGCATTTGATTTCTTCCCCCTTAACTCCATTATCATTGAATTCAGTGGGAATTAAATCTGGGCTCGATCTAGACATATCAAAGAAACATTTCAGTTAAATGTGTTGTAAACTTTGTATGAGAAATCTGGTTGGCAAAAAACGGAACTCCACAGTGCCATCTGGTATCACAGTGTTATAATGCATAAACAATGCATAGAAACAGCTTTTTTTTTTGACAATGTAGCTGAGTCCCACATTTACAATTGAAATGACATTAGAGAGTCAAGGTTGTTGTTGTTTTTTGCAAAATCTGTTCTCTGAAACCCATTCACAGAGAGGTATATGGTGTGACCAAAGCAGTTATTTCAAACTAGCAAGATGCCCATCCAATGTAAAGAACCCTGTGGAGGTATAGTGGATTTTGGCTTAGAGAGTCTGAGTGTACACCCTATGGCTTCAATGTCCAATAAGGGCTGGGCCACCTGGGATGAAGAGGAATTCAGTCAGATACACTGTTAAGATAGAGGCTATACTTGCTGCTTGCTGCTAGTGATTTTAGCAATTAAGAAGCAGTCCTACTGGTGACTGAATGGGGTAACTGTGCCCCTGAAGGACCAGGTGCGCAGCTTAGGAGTCATTTTGGACTCACAGCTGTCCATGGAGGTGCAGGTCAATTCTGTGTCTAGGGCTCCATCTGGTACGCAGGCTGAGACTCTATCTGCCCACGGACTGTCTCGCCAGAGTGGGGCATGCTCTAGTTATCTCTTGCTTGGACTACTGCAATGCGCTCTTTGAAGGTGACCCAGAAACTACAACTAATCCAGAATGTGGCAGCTAGACTGGTGACTGGGAGCAGCCGCCAAAACCACATAACACCAGTCTCGAAAAACCTACATTGGCTCCCAGTATGTTTCTGGGCACAATTCAAAGTGTTGGTGCTGACCTTTAAAGCCCTAAATGGCTTCAGCCCAGTATACCTGAAGGAGCGTCTCCACCCCCATTGTTTCACCCAGACACTGAGGTCCAGTGCCAAGGGCCTTCTGGTGGTTCCCTCGCTGCGAGAAGCCAAGTTACAGGGAACCAGGCAGAGGGCCTTCTCAGTAGTGGCACCCACCCTGTAGAATGCCCTCCCACCAGATGTCAAAGAGAAAAACAATTACCAGACTTTTAGAAGGCATCTGAAGGCAGCCCTGTTTAGGGAAACTTTTAATGTTTTACGGACTATTGTATTTTAATATTTTCTTGGAAGCCGCCCAGAGTGGCTGGGGAGACCCAGCCAGATGGGAGGGGTATAAATAATAAATTACTACTACTACTACTACTACTACCTGAATGGTCCCACCATAAGTGGCATTTGGGGTACACTTTTCCATAGAAAGTCAGCAAGATGCTCTCTTTCATGGGGTATGCAAGTTATTGCTTAGAAGTCCCTCGATTTCTGATTGAGCACATTACTTTCTAAAAACTTTTTGAAAAAGTGGCATGATGACTTTGGAATGTCAGCAGATTGGTGAAATATAAATATTTTTATGGTTTCCTCTGAAATGTCAGCATCTGCCTCTCTTTTTTCTCAGCTAGAAATTTGTAAATCTATTTCTGTAATCCTTAATTTGTAAGGCAGACTATGTGAACATCATCGGAAGGGTACGCAAACATCTGCCATGCACCCTCATTTTGAGATGGTGTTGGCACAACAAACAACTTTCCGTCATTTTCTGATTCTGAACGATCTCTCTAGCACCACCTAGTGCTTTTATTTCCAAGCAGCGATAGGCATTTATTCAGTTATAATTCTGCCTGGAACAGCAGGCAGCCAACAGCAGGCAGGCCAAGACAGCCAAAGCCAAACATTCAAAGAGCCTATTTCTTTGTTCCTGGTTTATTTTATTGTACTTCATCCAAAGGAGTAAAATGATCCTCATTTGTCCATTTGGGAGCTATATGAGTTTCTCTGAGACCAGCCTTCTAGTCTCAAATAGCACAGTACTGATTTCTCCTGTGGCTCCTATAGCCCCAGCAATCATTCTCCATCTAAGGAGAAACAAAATTGGATCTAAAAACTAACACAGAGGAGAATTTGTGTACGTGTGAAATTCTCATGCGTGGGGTGCAGAGGTTTTGAGGCCCTAGACCCATGTTATCACAAGTACCCTTTTATTATACAAATGGTCTGCATTCTGCAGCCTTCCTGGGTGCACACACTTCAAGAACAACATCATATAAATAATAAAATTATTGCTGTTATTGTTATTGCTATTGTGTCCCCCAGCCATGTATACTAACAGGTGATTGCCATTTATCTGCAGGAGGAATTCATCAGGTTTTCCTGCTGAGCTCCAGTTGCTGCCAGAAGAGGAATGGCAGGCCGGAGGGGAGGTGAGAGAGACAAGCAACATGGCAGACCAGAGCCTCAACTACACAGACATTCTAGAACATAGCTGTCAACGTTTCCCTTTTTTAAAGGGAAATTCCCTTATTCCGAATAGGATTCCTCACAAGAAAAGGGAGAAGTTGACAGCTATGTCCTAGAATGGGAGTAATGTTTGTAATTTACGATACCCAAAATTACTTCCAAAGGATCTCTTTTTGGCCTTGGAATGGAAGATACAAAGTGTGTTTCCAGAATGGGACTTAATTTGCAAATGGGTCACAGGCAGCATTTTTTTTCTTTTCTTAATGGATTTCTCCTCAAAAGAATAAATCTGGATTAAAGGGTGAGGGGAGGATGGGTTGGCATGTTGAAGCCAACAATATTGTGCAAACAGTGCAACAACAATCAACAGCAACATCTTGCATGGAAGAGGAGCAGCAGTCTCATAATAAACAGGCATCTGGAAAGACCTAAAGTTGGCTAGATTTATTTCTCTCAGGTGCTCAGTAAATGTTTTCTCAAAAAGAAGTCAGAACAAAACACCGCATTTTTTGGTGGGGGGACATTTACAGTCTAATTATCTTTTGAGCTTGCTGCCTTGTGGTAATTAGCATAATGGGATATGAGCTATTAGAGAAGTTTCAGTTAATAAATGTCCTCTTGCTCCACCTCCGGTCAATATTTATTACTTTGCAGTTAAAACTCTGAAGAGATCGGCCGTCCCTGGAGTGACTATCACACAGTTTGTGGAGGACATTCCGAAAGGGTGCAGCACACCTGACTTTGAGCGGAAGCCAATTACCTTAACATTACAGGAAGGTGAGGTATCGCCTAAGAACTGATGATTACAAATCTTGAATAGCTGAGCAAATTCCTCCTCTTTCGGAGGAAGAGAGAAGAACTAGCTCTGTTGTATATCGGGGGGGGGGGCTGTGTGGAGAGAGTCTCTTCCTTTAAATTCCTGGGATTTTTATGTGAACAAATGCAAATGAAAGTACAATGCAAGCAAACTAAACATTTGTTGTTTAGTCATTTAGTTGTGTCCGACTCTTTGTGACCCCATGGACCAGAGCACGCCAGGCACTCCTGTCCTCCACTGCCTCCCAGAGTTTGGTCAAACTCATGCTGGTAGCTTTGAGAACACTATCCAACCATCTCGTCCTCTGTCGTCCCCTTCTCCTTGTGCCCTCAATCTTTCCCAACATCAGGGTCTTTCCCAGGGAGTCTTCTCTTCTCATGAGGTGGCCAAAGTATTGGAGCCTCAGCTTAATAACCAACTATTTTTGGTGTTTCTAAGGCATCTGCTGGAACACTTTATTTCTTATTAGGAGGGAACTAGAAAACACATGGCAAATATTTCAAAGGGGAATTCCTTTACACCATCTGTTTTTATTGTGGATTTCTGCTTCCTACTGAAACATTTCCCTTCTGTTTTCCTCCAAGGTAAAAATGCCATTTTCAGAGCTGTGGTCAAGGGTGAACCAAAACCAGAAGTGTTCTGGAAACGCAATAATGAGGCAGTGGATGATCCTCAGAAATACCAGATATCATTCAGTCCAGCCACAAATGAGTTTATCCTGCAGGTGAGGATTAACTGCTATCTATGTATACACACTATACATTTAGACTGCATCAATAGAAGTATAGTGTCCAGGTCAAGGGAAGTAATAGTCCCACTCTATTCTGCCTTGGTGAGACCACACCTGGAATACTGTGTCCAATTCTGGGCACCACAATTTAAGAAGGATGTTGACAAGCTGGAACGTGTGCAGAGAAGGGCGACCAAGAACCACAAGAGTCTGGAAACCAAGTCTTATGAGGAACAGCTGAGGAAGTTGGGTATGTTTAGGCTGGATAAGAGGAGACTGAGAGGAGATATGAAAGCCATCTTCAAATAACTCAAGGGCTGTCACATGAAAGAGGGAGCAAGCTTGTTTTTTCCTGTTCTGGAGGGTAGGACTCAAACCAATGGCTTTGAGTTGCAAGAAACATCAGGAAGAACTTTCTGACAGTAAGAGCTTTTTGACAGTGGAATGGACTCCCATGAGAGGTGGTGGGATCTCCTTCTTTGGAGGTTTCTAAGCAGAGGTTGGATGGCCATCTCTCATGGATGCTTTAGTTGAGATTCCTGCGTTGCAGGGGCTTGGACTAGATGACCCTTTGGCCCCATTCCAACTCTATGATTCTATGATTTAAATGTGCTTCCCTCAAAGAATTCTGGGAACTGCAGTTTGTTAAGCATGCTGGGAATTTTAGCTCTGCGATGGGTAAACTGAAGTTCCCAGGATGCTTTGGGGGGGGGAGTTGTGTGCTTTAATGTATGGTATATACACAGCTTCCTGTGAATGTACTGTTTAATCTTTAACGCAGTAAAATGTCAAGGACTGGTGAATCTTCTCCCTAAAAAATGGAGCATCTTAGAAGATCAGACCAAGAGCCCACCTTATCCAGCATCCTGTTCTCACAGTGGCCAACCAGACACCTGTGGGAAACTGGCAAGCGGGACCTGAGCGAATACAACAATAATCAATTTTCTGCACTGATTTCCATTTCTCTTTTCTCTTTAAAGGTAAACAAAATCACTGCGGATGATGCTGACTTGTACCGTTGCACCGCTGTGAATGAGTATGGGGAAGCCACCTGCACTGCTGGTCTCAAGATCATACAGGGTAGGTTAGTCAAGGTAGCATGTTGCTGTCAGCCTAAACAATAATGCTTTGGCACTGAGGACCAACTATTACTTAAGTTGCAATCCTAAACATGCTTACCAGGGGTGAAAGCACCGCTGAGTACAATGAGACTTACTTCTGAGTATGTATGCATAAAAAGGTAAAGGGACCCCTAACCATTAGGTCCAGTCGCAGACGACTCTGGGGTTGCGGCACTCATCTCACTTTACTGGCCGAGGGAGCTGGCATACAGCTTCTGGGTCATGTGGCCAGCATGACTAAGCCGCTTCTGGCAAACCAGAGCAGCACACGGAAACACCATTTACCTTCCCACCGGAGAGGTACCTACTTATCTACTTGCACTTGACATACTTTCAGACTGCTAGGATGAAGGAGCAGGGACCAAGCAACAGGAGCTCACCCGTCACAGGGATTCGAACTGCCGACCTTCTGATCGGCAAGCCCTAGGCTCAGTGGTATGCATAGGATGGCGTTATTAATGCAAATAATAAGTATGGGAGGGACAATAACTTAGTGGTAGAGCACTTAACTTTGCATGGAGAAGTTTCCCAGTTCAGCCTCTGGCATCTCTAGTTTAAAGGATCAGGAAGCAAATGATGTGAGTGACCTGAGACCCTGGAGAACTGCTGCCATTCAGAAAGAAGAAAAATATCCAGTATGATATGTATAATGCAACTATAGGTATTCTTATTCATAAAAGATACCCATTAAAATCTACAGGCCAACAAAGGGCTTTCTCTATTACTGTAATTGCCATTAGGCATTTGAATGTCATGTTTTAATAGAATGTTTAAATGAGAAACATAGATGATGCATTTCCCAGTTCGACAAATACAAAGAGAACCATGCTTGTGTCACTGAAGTCGGTATAAGTATGAACTGTACACTTAAGCCCTAAGAATTCTGTGAGGCTTGAGTGTGCTTAACATCTAAATTGTAACAACTGTCAATGCTTAGAGGAGGCATTCCTGCAACTACATGGCTAATTAAGGAATTCTCCTTCCCTCTTGATTTCTCTCCCTCCTCACCTTTCTTCTCTTGCCGTAACTGATCAGTCGGCTTCAAGAAGAAAGTGAAGCAGACTTCTTCTGCACCACAGACAGGTAAGCTGCATCGGTCTGGAGGCTCCCAAGCCAAGACTTTGCCACTTGATAATACATCGACCACATCAACGCTCTTATTAAGCTCTGGGTTAAGGAAGCCCCATTTTCATTGCATGCCAATTCTTTTAAAAAAAATCTTACAGACCTGAAGAAGGAGCTGCAGGACTTCAGAAAAACTTTAAAGAAACGGTGAGTGTTTCCAAGAACAGGTTGTTTTATAAAGTAGGGGGAAGGGGATCCCTCTCTTCCAAAAAATATGATATGGCTGACAAAGTCCCAAGTTCCACTTGCAGAGGGCAGTATATAAACAGATATTCTCCAGAAAATGTTCATGAACATCAGTATATAATAAGCAGATATCTTGCTTCTGACAGTAATAGGGATCAGTCCCCAATAGATGTCAGTTGTTTATGATTCCTTATACAATTGGGTCTTGCTTTGCAGTTTTTTTGTATCTCTTTCTCCTGAAGTTATAACCTTTTTGCTTAAGTAAATTTGGGGGTGGGAGGGTGGGACATCAATGTGGTATTCTGGTTTTACCATTTGTTTAAGATTGTAAATATTAGGAGGAGACCCAGTGCGGAGCATTGGTTAGTGTGCTGGACTAGGACCTAGGAGACCAGAGTTTGAATCTCCACTCAGCCATGGAGTTCATGGGGTGACCTTGGGCCAGTGGCAGTCTCTCATCTTAACCTACCTCACAGGGTTGTGTGAGGATAAAAGGGGTAAACTGTGTATACCATGGTGAGCTCCATGGAAGAAAAGGGAACTATAAACGTAATAAGTGAATAATAAATACTGTGTGTACAGATAGGCTTAAAACATCTTCTTGATAAATTACTGTTTCATGATTCCAAATGGTGGGAGACCCAACATCTCCCCAGGTAATATGTTCCAAAGAAAACAAATGGAGTCCTACTAGTATGTTCCTAGTTGATTTGCCTCAGATTCTGAAGAGGGTTTGGAATAAAAAGCAACCCCCCACCCCCAAAAACACCCCACCACATATACATATTGAGAAAATGTCTCCTGCTATTCACATATAATCAGGGTTTCTCTTCCTGGTACTTAACTCTCTCAGAACACCTTCAAGTGCTCCAAAGAAGGAAATTGATATGGAACAGATCTGGCAGTTATTGCTGAATGCAGATAAGAAAGATTATGAAAGGATCTGCCTGAAGTATGGCATTGTTGACTTCCGTGGGATGCTGAGGAAGCTTCAGGAGATGAAGAAGGAGAGAGAGGACAAGCAGGCACAGGTAAGGCTATCTCTTTAACACCAGAATCTAGGGAGGCAAATCCTCATCTTGTTGCATTTCATAGAAAGAAGAAGAAACTGTCTTATACTGAGTCAGGCCATTGGTTCACCAGGCTCAGTATTTTCTACATTGGCTGCCAGCAGATTGAGGGCAGGGATCTCTCACAGTCCTATCTAGAAATGCCTGAGGACTGTTGTTGGGAAATTCTGCCTGCAAAGTAGATGCTTTACCGCTGAATTATGATGTTATCTGTGTCACAAATTCAGAATTGAGTAAGTTTTTCTGAAGGTCCCATATGGATTAAATAACCCAGTCACAGATGAAATATAAAACTTTATTCCCAAGGCTCTGAATATTATAGTGAACTTGCCACAAGACTTGGGCTTGTTTTCCATAGCACATTCTCCTTAGAAAGGAGAGCACTCAGATTTATCTAAAAAGCATCGAAACGGTAATCTTGCTTGCTGCTGTTGAAATAATTGATTTGGTTGTCCTCAGAACAGGCGGTACCCCATTTAAGCAGTGTTAATAGTCCTTGAAACCCCCTATTATATCCCTGTGCTTTCATCTCCCCTTTGCTCTTTACAGTATCTACTCAACCTCAGAAACCTGAGGCATGTCAGAGTCAATGAGGTGCAAGGAAATGCTTCATTTGACCTAGAGATGGAACTGAAAAATCCGGAAAGTAGAATTTACCTATACAAGGTAAGGAAGGTTAAGTCAAGTCACAGAGTTGTACCATATCAGACATCTGGGCTGAACTGGAGCTAAGTAGTTCGGAGAGAAACTGAGAAATGTATAGCAGCACTGCTTGACTCCATGGTATACTATACAGTATATATATAGTCCTACAGTATAAACAAATTTCAGAAGGGAATGTGTTAAAGTGAAAGCATGGCATCTACATCTTCCTCTTTAGGAGGAGTAACAATGACACAATAATCTTCCAAAAGGATACTGTAGAGTCGGAAAAGGTTCAGAAAGGGGCAGTCAAAAGGAACAGCAGATGGAACAACTCTCCCATGGTGAGAGGTAGAGTTTGGGCCTTTTAGTTTAGAGCAAAGGTATGTTGAAACTGGATAACGAAAAGTCCTCATTGGACATCCAGTGAACTTGAATGTTGGAAGATTTAGGACAGATAAAAGAGAGTACTTTTTCATGTAGCACATAGCCACCCAGAGTGGCTGGGGCAACCCAGTTAGAAGGATGGGGTACAAATAGTTAAACAATGAGACTCTCACCCACAGGAGGTGGTGGCGGCCCCCAACTAGGGTGGTTTTAAAAGAGGATTAGATAAATTGATGGAGGATCTATCAATGCGTTTGCTCTACCTCCATGGTCAGAGGCAATAATAGCAGTTGCTGGAAACAGCAGAAGAAAGTGCTGTTGTGCTTGGGTGGGTCCTGCTTATTAAAAAGGTAAAGGTACCCCTGCCCGTACGGGCCAGTCTTGACAGACTCTGGGGTTGTGTGCCCATCTCACTTAAGAGGCCAGGGGCCAGCGCTGTCCGGAGACACTTCCGGGTCACATGGCCAGCGTGACATCGCTGCTCTGGCGAGCCAGAGCCGCACACGGAAACGCCGTTTACCTTCCCGCTGGTAAGCGGTCCCTATTTATCTACTTGCACCCGGAGGTGCTTTCGAACTGCTAGGTTGGCAGGCGCTGGGACCGAACGACGGGAGCGCACCCCGCCGCAGGGATTCGAACCGCCGACCTTTCGATCAGCAAGCCCTAGGTGCTGAGGCTTTAACCCACAGCGCCACTTGCGTCCCACAAGGGTCCTGCTTATTATAGCATTAAAATTGAGATGTGGAAAATATGGAAACAACGAGGAGAGGCAGGATTGAGAATTGGAGATACGCTTCAAGGTCCAGACTATGGGAAGCCCTGAAAAAGTAATAATTATAATTTGGATGATAATTTGGTCTTTTTTATTTTAGTTTTTATTTTTTTATTTACTTGATATGTTAACTGGATGTTTTTTATTGGAAAATTAATAAAAACGATTTAACAAAAAAAGAGAAGAGGATTAGATAAATTTATGGAGGATCTATCAATGGGTTTGCTCTGCCTCCATGGTCAGAGGCAATAATAGCAGTTGCTGGAAACAGCAGAAGAAAGTGCTGTTGTGCTTGTTGGAATCTCCACTCAGCAAAGCTGATAAAGCTCATTTTCTTCCCCCGAGTCTTCGGCATCACCTCCCGACGTGTTTAATGACCTGAGCCTTTGATGAGGCTCCAAGGCACATTCTTCAGCAGAGTTTCCAGCACAGGAAAGAGACGAGAGGTTTGGGCCACATTATAAAGTGTTTATTTCTAAGCTATGCAGACAGAAAAGACATCCTCTCTCTATGGAAGCAGAGAGCAACTGGACAAAGGAACAAGGGAACAAAGGAACAAAGGAAACAGGAAACCACTAACGTCACATCCCGTCTCGTTTCCCGTGAGACTGGAAGGTCTCTGGAATGTAAACAGAGTCCTGTGACTCCAAGCAGCTGCTCAGTGGCAAAACAGAAACTAACAGTGCTTGGGTGGGTCCTGCTTGCTGCTTTCATACAGGCAACTGGTTGGCCACTTTGAGGACAAGATGCTGCACTAGATGGGCCATGGGCCTGATCCAACAGGCTCTTCTTATGTTCTTATGAATACCTATTCCTGATGCTGACAGCCCAAATTCTCAAAACTCAATATTTACGAATATTTACATATCCGTGTTCATTTTAAATCCCTGGTTAGCTTGTTTTTTTGCCACCAATGATTCCCAATTATAGTGGCTTCAAATCTTTGTCACCTGTCAATTTGTTGCAAATGGAAATTTACAAGGATCATTTTGCTTGGACTTTGGTTTATATTGTTTGCAAGATGATTCCGACCTTCCTGTGAATTTATTCTCTTTCCTTCCTCCCTTCAGGATGGCCAGATGATCAATTTTGGATTTGACAGTGAAAACACAAAGCACTGCCTGCGACAGGTTGGCAAAAAGTACAATTTTATCATCAACGATCTGCAGCCAGAAGATGCTGGCGTGTACCAGATCAAAGTAGAAGATGTAGATGTTTTCTCAACTGAGCTGGAAGCAGAATGTAAGGCTTCGTGACCATGGGGTTGTGCAGAGAACCTAGAGGGGGTGTGCATTTGTTTCATAACCTATGGGAAAAAATGAAATGAATGGGGGCCACTCATTTCATTTGATATTACTAGTGAAGAAACAAATGCCAGAGTTCTAGATGAATTCCAAATGTCATATATTCGTTCATTGCTCATTTATGACTTGTTTGGAACCATTCATCTCCTACTAACAGCAGGTATAGCTCAGATGAAGATTATTGGTTGACCTGCGGTAGTTTTCCTAACTTCCACATTTCCAAAGGGCTCATCCAGACTTGCTTTCCCCTGGAAAAACACAGTGTCTTTACTGCTAAATTGGAGCAAATGCCAATCATGGTTTCTCCAATTTATCGCTAAAGAATGGACAAGGGCAAAACCGCTCAGACCCATGCTTAGAAAGTGCAGGAGAAGCAGAAAACCACCCAGACCCATGCTTTCCGGGCATGGGAGAAGCAAGAGTGTGGATGAGTTAATGATTTGTACAGTGGTACCTTGGTTCCTGAATGGCTTAGTTGTCGAACCAATCAGCTCCCAAACACCGCAAACCCAGAAGTAAGTGTTCTGGTTTGCAAATGTTTTTCAGAAGCTGAATGTCTGATGTGGCTTCTGATTAAGTGCAAGAAGCTCCTGCAGGCAATTGGAAGCCGCGCCTTAGTTTTCAACCAGTTTTGTGAGTTGAACGGACTCCCAGAATGGATTAAGTTCAAGAACCAAGGTACCATTGTAGTTTGACAGAGAGAGATTAGTTGATACATAGTCTGAGCATGAAACAGGGGCCCTTTTTCCTATCTGTCTGAAATTTAGCAGGTCTGATTCTAAGGTCTGATTCCTTAGAAAGGGAATGAAATGCTTGATATTTTCATACCAACTGGAAAACACAGAGTAACAAGGAGAAGAAGTGCCACTGGATGTCCCATAGAAGGCAGGGGGAAGCCAAGAACAAATGAGAATAATGACAATGAATTAAATAATAATGAAAATGAATGTGATTATCAATTAATGAATCACTAAATGAGTGAGGGTTTAATAACAAAAGCGAAATAACTACCGGGGGGATTCTTGCACACCCCTAGTCTCAGCTGTAATTAAATCTCAAAGTTACAGCTCAACCCTATGCATGGTCTCTCAGAAGCAAGTCCTGTGTTCACCCTCAGGGTTGCAGGATGCATAGGATTGCCACCTGACTAGTGTCAAAAATTAACAACGAAAATTAACAATGAAAACAAATGTTCAAACTAAGGCCTCAGGGCTTCTTCACGTGTTATTCTTTTTAAGGCTATAACTGTAACCTCATGTATCAGTTGTGTCTTTTTGATGCACATTGTACATAAACACACATGCCAGGGATTTATACCCATGTTGGATCAAATGTCTCATAAGATGTGAAGCAGCTCTCACTTTTGTGACTGAGCTCAGCATTAAATAGAAAGATGCTGTGTCGGCTGAGAACTTTATTAGAAGGCAGAAGGGGCTGGTTTCTAATTGCATAATTGTGCATATTTTATCAAGCATGAGGTTTTAAGACCTCATTTTACCAAAAAACAAAAACATGATAGCACCTAGCTACAGTCTAGATATGGAGCCCCAGCTGACATTAGAGCATCTCACAAGCTTTAATGTATACTCTGAGGGTTAAAAATTGCTGCATAAATAAGGGCAGATAAATTTCTCGGAGGTTTTCACATGCAGTCCTTATCAGGCTATCAGGGTGCTTTGTTGCCAAATCAGGGCTGGAAGTTCTGTTCAGGTTTTAGCATTTGTTTGGGTAATTTTGGAAGGCAGATACTAAGCCCTCACTCGCTGATGAATGGAACTGGGTTCCCCCACGTTCCATCCATCTCACTGCTCTTCCAAAGCTGCCCTGCGGTCAGAATCTGTTGCATGTCTGTTTAACATCAATTTGGTATTGCAGCCATCCCAGTAAGTTTTCGCTATCCTCTTGGTGAGGTGAGATGCCACGAGCAAGGAAATGCTGTCTTTCAGTGCACTCTCTACGAACCCTGCTCCAACGCTACGTGGCTGCACAGAGACCGTATTCTAGAGTCCAATGACAAGTATGAAATTTCGGTCTCAGAAGATGGCCTCACTCATCGCCTAATCATCAAAAACACCCAGGCCTCTGACAAGGGGACTTACACCATTGATATTGGAGACCGCTCTTCAAGTGCCTGGCTTGAGGTTGAATGTGAGTGGTGATCTAATCTTGATTTCTCACACTATAATCTATTGTGAAGTGGGGTGCCCCATTCCCTCATAGCAGCACTTCAGGGTTCTACATCCAAGGACTGATTGTTAAGCACCCAACTATGGAGTGCAGGCTGATTTAAATGGGATAGATATTGGAAGAAACCTTAGGGCCTATTGTCATTATTTCTTATACCAGTAACTTTAAATAGCAATCCTTTAACTGTGCTTGTGCTTTCCTGTCTAGCATGTTTAACATGTATTAGAAATGTCATTGTTTTAAAGGAGTTCTATAGAAAACTTTGTTAAATTGTAAAAACGCCAACAGTTCATCTATACCAGCGCACTGTCTCCAACACTAGCAGAAAGGACCCATTTTAGTTGCCGTAGCCAATATTCATTGATAGTCCCTAACCTTTATTCACCTGTCCATACCATTGTTAAAGATATGAGTCAATCTAGTGGGCATTACTTTGATTTGTGGCCTATAATGCCATTTTGGTTGTGGGTGGCATTACATCTATTTCCTTAATATGGTTCTGATTAAAACAGAATTATTTTGTACTACATTAGTTTCCTCCTTGTTTTCCCATTTATTTCTTGTACATGGCTATGAACTAGTTTAAGCTGACTAGCAATATGTTTACAATGCAGCTAAAGGAAAGAGAAAGCAGACTGAAGGAGATAGTGATGATATAACTGGATGGCGGAAGAAACAGCTAGATGAAGACCGTGCAAAGAAACTTCGTCAAGGACAAGGCTGTGATGAGCAGGATGGCCAGTATAAGAATGGCCAAGCTGGCGAAGGAGAATCTTATGGTTCCTTAGGAAAAGATGGGTTTTTGGGAAGAGGAGGAGCCAACAGAGATGGGAAGATGGGACAGTTTTCTGGGGTGGGGACAGACATGGGAGAAGGGCATGAGTTCTCCGGATTTCCTGGTGGTAGTAGTGAACATATGGGACATACTGGAAATGGTGTTAGTGGAGGAATGGGTGGTTTGGGTGGCATGGGTTCACTGCATGGTAAAGATGCTATGCTAGGTGGTACAGGAACTGGATCTGGAGGTGCAGGTGGTTCCACACTTAATGGAGCAGGTGGGCCAGGAGGTGGGTTTGGTGGTGCTGGTGGAGTAGGTGGACTCTACGGCAAGGATGGGATGCTAGGTGGAGCTGGTGCTGGTGGACTGGGCAGTGCTGGCAGGGAAGGTGGACTTTATGGGAAGGATAGCATGCTTGGTGGAGCTGGTGGTGCTGGTGGAGTAGGGGGACTTTATGGCAAGGATGGGATGCTAGGGGGAGCTGGTGCTGGTGGAGTAGGTGGACTGTACGGCAAGGATGGGATTCTAGGTGGAGCAGGTGGTGCTGGTGGAGTAGGTGGACTCTATGGCAAGGATGGGATTCTAGGTGGAGCTGTAGATGGGGGAGCTGGTGGTGCTGGTGGAGTAGGTGGATTTTATGGGAAGGATGGTATGTTAGGTGGAGCTGGTGGTGCTGGTGGAGCAGGTGGACTCTACGGCAAGGATGGGATGCTAGGTGGAGCAGGTGGTGCTGGTGGAGTAGGTGGACTCCATGGCAAGGATGGGATGCTAGGTGGAGCTGTAGATGGGGGAGCTGGTGGTGCTGGTGTAGGTGGACTTTATGGTAAGGATGGTATGTTAGGAGGTGCTGGTGCTGGTGGAGCTGGTGGTGCTGGTGGAGTAGGTGGTACTGGTGGAGTAGGGGGACTTTATGGCAAGGATGGGATGCTAGGTGGAGCTGGTATTGGCGGACCTGGTGGTACTGGTGGACTTCATGGCAAGGATGGGATGCTAGGTGGAGCTGGGGCTGGTGGAGCTGGTGGTCCTGGTGGATTTGGGGGACTTTATGGCCAGGATGGTATGTTAGGTGGTGCTGGTGGACCTGGCAGTGCTGGTGGAGTAGGTGGACTTTATGGTAAGGATGGTATGTTAGGTGGAGCTGGTGCTGGTGGTGCTGGTGGAGCTGGTGGTGCTGGTGGATTTGGGGGACTTTATGGCAAGGATGGAATGCTAGGTGGAGCTGGTGCTGGTGGACCTGGTGGTGCTGGTGGAGTAGGGGGAATTTATGGTAAGGATGGTATGTTAGGTGGAGCTGGCATTGAGGGTGCTGGTGGATTAGGTGGACTTTACGGCAAAGATGGTTTTCTAGGTGGAGCTGGTAGACTTGATGGTGCTGGTGGAATAGGTGGACTTTGTGGCAAAGACGGTCTGCCAATTGGAGCTAGTCAACTTGGTGGTGCTGGTGGATTAGGTGGACTCTACGGCAAGGATGGGATGCTAGGTGGAGCTGGAGCTGGCGGACCTGGTGGTGTTGGTGGAGTAGGTGGACCTGATGGTGCTGGTGGAGTAGGTGGACTTTATGGCAAGGATGGTATGTTAGCTGGAGCTGGTGCTGGTGCTGGTGGACCTGGTGGTGCTGGTGGAGTAGGTGGACTTTATGGGAAGGATGGAATGCTAGGTGGAGCTGGTGCTGGCAGACCTGGTGGTGCTGGTGGAGTAGGTGGACTTTATGGGAAGGATGGAATGCTAGGTGGAGCTGGTGCTGGTGGACCTGGTAGTGCTGGTGGAGTAGGTGGACTTTATGGTCAGGATGGTGTGTTAGGTGGAGCTGGTGCTGGTGGAGTAGGGGGACTTTATGGTCAGGATGGTGTGTTAGGTGGAGCTGGTGCTGGTGCTGGCAGACCTGGTGGTACTGGTGGAGTAGGTGGACTTTATGGTAAGGATGGTGTTTTAGATGGAGCTGGTGCTGGTGGAGTAGGTGGTGCTGGTGGAGTAGGTGGAGTTTATGGCAAGGATGGCATGTTAGCTGGAACTGGTGCTGGCGGACCTGGCGGTGCTGATGGAGCTGGCGGTGCTGGTGGAGCAGGTGGACTCTATGGGAAGGATGGGATGCTAGGTGGAGCTGGTGCTGGGGGAACTGGCAGTGCTGGGGGAGTAGGGGGACTTTATGGTCAGGATGGTGTGTTAGGTGGAGCTGGTGCTGGTACTGGTGCTGGCGGACCTGTTGGTACTGGTGGAGTAGGTGGACTTTATGGTAACAATGGTGTTTTAGGTGGAGCTGGTGCTGGTGGACCTGGTGGTGCTGGTGGAGTAGGTGGACTTTATGGTAAGGATGGTGTTTTAGGTGGAGCTGGTGCTGGCGGACCTGGTGGTGCTGGTGGAGCTGGCGGTGCTGGTGGAGCAGGTGGACTCTATGGCAAGGATGGGATGCTAGGTGGAGCAGGTGCTGGGGGAACTGGCAGTGCTGGAGGAGTAGGGGGACTTTATGGTCAGGATGGTGTGTTAGGTGGAGCTGGTGCTGGTGGACCTGGTGGTGGTGGTGGAGCTGGCGGTGCTGGTGGAGCAGGTGGACTCTATGGCAAGGATGGGATGCTAGGTGGAGCTGGAGCTGGCGGACCTGGTGGTTTTGGTGGAGTAGGTGGACCTGGCGGTGCTGGGGGAGTAGGTGGACTTTATGGTCAGGATGGTATGTTAGGTGGAGCAGGTGGTGCTGGTGGAGTAGGTGGACTCTACGGCAAGGATGGGATGCTAGGTGGAGCAGGTGCTGGGGGAACTGGCAGTGCTGGAGGAGTAGGGGGACTTTATGGTCAGGATGGTGTGTTAGGTGGAGCTGGTGCTGGTGGAGCTGGCAGTGCTGGGGGAGTAGGTGGACTTTATGGTAAGGATGGTGTTTTAGGTGGAGCTGGTGCTGGTGGACCTGGTGGTGCTGGCGGAGCTGGCGGTGCTGGTGGAGCAGGTGGACTCTATGGCAAGGATGGGATGCTAGGTGGAGCTGGTGCTGGTGGAGCTGGCAGTGCTGGGGGAGTAGGTGGACTTTATGGTAAGGATGGTGTTTTAGGTGGAGCTGGTGCTGGTGGACCTGGTGGTGCTGGTGGAGCTGGCGGTGCTGGTGGAGCAGGTGGACTCTATGGCAAGGATGGGATGCTAGGTGGAGCTGGAGCTGGCGGACCTGGTGGTGTTGGTGGAGTAGGTGGACCTGGTGGTGCTGGGGGAGTAGGTGGACTTTATGGTCAGGATGGTATGTTAGGTGGAGCTGGCGGTGCTGGTGGAGTAGGTGGACTCTGCGGCAAGGATGGGATGCTAGGTGGAGCTGGTGCTGGTGGAGCTGGCAGTGCTGGGGGAGTAGGTGGACTTTATGGTAAGGATGGTATGTTAGCTGGAGCTGGTGCTGGCGGACCTGGCGGTGCTGGTGGAGTAGGTGGTGCTGGTGGAGTAGGGGGACTTTATGGAAAGGATGGTATGTTAGGTGGAGCTGGTGCTGGAGGACCTGGTGTTGCTGGTGGCATTGGTGGGCTCTATGGTAAGGATGGAATGCCAAGTAGACCAGGCATTGGTGGACTTGGTGGTGCTGGTGGCACAGACAGTCTGCTTGACAGTACTGGTGTTTCTGGTGCAGAAGGTATGAGAGGTCATCATGGTAAGGATGGTGTGCTTCCTGGGGTTGGTGGTGTTGGGTTAAGAGGTGTAGGGAGCACCGGTGACCTTTATGGTCAGGCAGGTACTTTACATGGAACTAAGGCTGGTGGTGCTGGCACTGGATTAGGAGGCATGGGTAGCATGATGGATCGAACTGGAGGAGCTGGCACCAAGTATGGTGTATCAGGTGAGGGTTATGGTGAAGGAGGGATAGGTAAGGATGGCAGGGTTAGTGGAACTGGTGCTGGTGTTCTTAGTGGTGAAGGATGGTTGGATGGTAGGGATGGTAGGCTAGGTGGATTTGGTGTTGGTCCCGGAGTTAGAGGTGTTGATGGATCACTGTATGAGAACATGTCAGGCATTCCTGGTGAAGAGTTCCTAGGCTATGGACAGTCTTCTGGCCTTTATGACACTGGAACCCATGCTGGTGACAGAAGAAGACAGCTGTCTGACTTAGATGCCAGTCAACTTACTTCATCTGATATTTCAAGAACCAGGGACAGGAAAGGGAGAGGAGGAAGTCTTCTTGAAGAGGATGTGAGAGGTATTTATATATTTATGCACACAGTAAGCCCACAACTTATGCTCACTTCTTTTTTTATGTGACCACAACCTTATGCAGGTGATCAAAAATATATATGTAAATTGGGAAAATGTGGGGATAATTCAAATACGCTTTTAAAAATATGTCAGAAAAAAGCAGGAGAGCAGGAAACAACAGTTGGCAATCCCATCAGCCTTTGTACTCACCCTGGGAGAGTGTTCGAGTGTCTTTAGAGAGTTGGAGTCAGAGAACCAGATAATGAGATAGGGCACAGAGAGCAAGCAAAGGTGGTCTGAGAGTGAGTGGAGGGTCATCTGAGAATTCCTGGTTTTACATGTTTTTTCCGAACCTTCATGTAAGTTGTGGGCTTACTGTAATTTATTGTTTCCCTGTTTCATTTATTTGTGTTTATAACATCTCTCATGTTTTTAAAGATGTTTTCTAAAAATAGTCCCTTCTATCTCTTTTGTTTGCACAGAATCACATCCCCGTTTCAACCAAGGTTTATTTGACCTCCATGCACCAAAAGGAAAACCAGCTGTGTTAACTTGCAGCCTCAACAATGACCAGCTTGAGGGAACTTGGTTTAAAGATGGGTTCAAGGTAACTTGAAAGCAGTAAACTTCTCAAGAATGTCTTTTTAGTCTTATACTCATCTTTTTCACTTTAATTTTTTATCTTGAAATAAAGCTTCCATAATGTAGACAACAAGCAGGAGGAACACAATGCCTAACTTTGTCTCTTGTTGTTATCTACCAAAGATGGGACATGTCTAAAACCAGTTTAGAGAAAATAGCTGACTTTATGACTCTCTCTATCTATTTGCTGTAATGTTCCATGTAATTTCTGAGAGAGAATATTTCTTTACCTTCTGTCTACCTCCCCGCAAGATAACAGGCCAGGATGGAGTCTCCATTGAGAAGGAGGGCCCAGTCCACAAACTATTAATAAATGAAGTACAAGATAGCCATGCTGGAAAATACAAATTCGAAGCTGGAGGAGTCCGAACAGAGGCATCTATTTTTGTTGAAGGCAAGTCTAGTCCAGCCTAGTAGAGAAAATGGTGCTAAAATTGCTACTGGTTGAATTATGCTCTTAGTATTATATGATTTTGTGGGACACATAGTGCTGGAAAGCATGATGAAGTCACTGAATTAACAATACGCATAAACCAGATCTCATTGTCTCAAAAGCAGAGAGAGAGAACCTTGGTCATTTCAGAATGGCTCTGCTAATCTAATCCTCCCCAGTTGCTTTGATTGCGAATTACCCTTCCTCCTTACTTCCCTACAGTGGCTCTCTATCACTTCTAGTTCTTGCCCTTTTTCTCCCATGACTTTTCCATCATTTCTATGCCACCTCTTCCCATGCCACCTGCTGTCCAAATGTTTACTTTCCCTTCCTTTTTTATTTCTCTTTCCCTCTTTGACCTCTGTACCTTCTTCCACATTGTTGTACAGCGCTTGCAGCAGCTCTGTAATCTTGACTCACTTAGATACCTTCTGAGATTTCACATTTTTAACACTTAAAAAAAATAATCAGACTAGGCTCGTTGCTTGCTATTCCTCTGTTTCTTTACTCCCTACATTACAGTTGCAGTGCTTCCTGCTACCTGTCACTTAGCTTCTGACCCTGTTCCCCATCCCTGGGATCTATTACAGTTTGTTTGTATGTCCTCTGTGTGAAGACGGCATCACTTGTACTAAGCACACTATCAGCAGTAAAACAACATCAAATACTTGGATTTGTGACAAATGACTTTCGTTGTCAGTAAGTTTTCAGTGAGGTGCACTTTGAAAGAGTAAGAATTCTGTGAATTCTGAGGTAGTGGTTAAGAGTGGTAGACTTGTAATCTGGCGAACCAGGTTCACGTACCCGCTCCTCCACATGCAGCTGCTGGGTGACCTTGGGCTAGTCACACTTCTCTGAAGTCTCTCAGCCCCACTCACCTCACAGAGTGTTTGTTGTGGGGGAGGAAGGGAAAGGAGAATGTTAACCACTTTGAGACTCCTTCGGGTAGTGATAAAGTGGGATATCAAATCCAAACTCTTCTTCTTCTTCATTGGCAAAATATTAGGCATCACTATTTCCTGTGGGCTCGTGGGTTATTTAAAAGAATAATAAGCGCAGAGCATCCATATATTGGGGCTAATTCATATACCTCTTATTTCTATGTGCAGACCCTCCAAATGTTGACTCTGCTCTTCTGGAAAAACTGAAGAAGGAACCTATAGTAGTAAAGGCAGGAAAGAATGCCATAGTGAAGATCCCATTTGAAGGCCGGAAGCCAGTCAGATCAACTTGGCTAAAGGATGAAGGGGAACTTCTGGATGATGCCAGGATCAGCACTGACTATTCAGACAACTTCACCCGGCTCTCCATATCCAGTGCTAATCGGAAGGACTGTGGTGATTATAAAGTGAAACTGAAGAATGAGAGTGGAAGCACTGAAGCTACTCTCAAGCTGGTAGTTCTAGGTGAGAGACCCCAAGTATTTTAGCGATAAGGCATAAGACAACTTTATGGGGGCCTTTAAGGCCTGCATGTGGTGTCACACATTTGGAAGCTGAAGCATAGAGAGCATATTTTTTGGTAAAGGTAAAGGGCCCCCTGACCATTAGGTCCAGTCGCAGACGACTCTGGGGTTGTGGCACACATCTTGCTTTACTGGCCAAGGGAGCTGGCATACAGTTTCCGGGTCATGTGGCCACTTCTGGCGAACCAGAGCAGTGCACGGAAACACCATTTACCTTCCCGCCAGAACGGTACCTATTTATCTACTTGCACTTTGATGTGCTTTCGAACTGCTAAGTTGTCAGGAGCTGGGACCGAGCAATGGGAGCTCACCCCGTCATGGGGATTTGAACCGCTGACCTTCTGATCGGCAAGCCCTAGGCTCTGTAGTTTAGACCACAGCACCACCCGCATCCCTATTTATTGGTACATTGTGTCTATAAGCAGGTAGTTGCAGCGCAGGGCATGCACCAATTTTGATTAAGGTTGAAGACAGACACACACACACACACACACAGAGAGAGAGAGAGAGAGAGAGAGAGAGGTTGCTCATAGCACAGAAAGTGCCTTTTGATAATAAAGCTTGTCTCTAGCATATCAGAAAATAAAACATTTTTGCCCCTCCCTGCTTGCTCTCTTGCTTGATTATTACTGCTGCCTCCTCCTGTTGGAAATCACAGTGCCTACTGCAGGTTCGTTGAGATGGAAGCAGCCCAGCATCCTCCCGTTCAAGCACCTTGGCTGCAGAGCACTCCATTTCCCGTGTGAAACCAGAAGCAGTAGCAGCAGTAATGTGTGGACAGGGACAAGAACGATATATTAACATTAGTATGCTACTGATAAATAGTATTTAAAAAAGTGCTGACAGATCATTTTTCTAGCACTGCATAAGAAGAGCCTTGCTGGATCAGATTTGTTATCCCACTTCCCACAGTGGCCAGCTAGCGTCAGGTACCTCTGGGAAGCTCAGAAGCAGGACATGAGGGCAATAACCCTCTCCTAGTTTTGTTTCCCAGGAACTGGTATTCAGAGGCATGCTACCTATCATCCCGGAAGTAAGATATAGCCATCACGCAAACTAGAAGTCATTGTGAGCTCTCTTTTGATATTGCATCTGTCTCAACCTAAAACTTCTATCCACAAAACGTGAATCCTTGCATTGATCTTGTCCACTTAACTCAAAAGATATGGCAACCATGCCAATACCAAGCACACACAAAAGACCTTTTTCCATAAGCTCTGTTTTGCTCCTCCATGCAGATAAGCCTCAACCACCAATGGGACCCATCGAAGTTGTGGACTGCTCCACAAATAGTATAACTATCCAGTGGAAGCCCCCCAAAGACGATGGTGGCAAACCAATCCAGAATTATATTATCGAGAGGCAGCAGGTTGGCAGAAAGACCTGGGTGACCTTGGGGAAGACCGATGGAAGCAGCACTGTCTTCACCACCAACAAAGTGGAACATGACAAAAGTTATTACTTCAAAGTGAGAGCAGTGAATGCCGAAGGTACCAGTGAGGCACTGGAATCTGATGAAGTGATGGCTGCTACCAAAGGTAACAGGGACCCTTCTGCATGTTTGTTTGTCAGCTTGCCATGCCAACATTCAACATCCCATCAGATCCCCAATGATGTGTAACTAAATTGCATGGACATCTGCTAGTGGTACTTGTTAGCTGAATTAGAAATTATGGTTAGAAATTATTCTTGTCTTAACAGGCAGTATAAATGTTTAAATAATGAGCAACTGCATGTCCCCCCAGCATTTCCTGGTCCTCCTGCTCCTCCCAAAATTGTCAGTACCAGCAAGGGTGCTGTCACACTCTCATGGGCCGCACCACATAAGACCGGCAACTCCCGCATCTTGGGCTACAGTGTTGAGAAGTGCAAGAAGGGCAGCAACAGCTGGACACCTGTCACTGATGTGCCAATTACAGGTAAGCAGTCATAGAGCAAAGTCGCTAAAGGGCATTACAATAGGAACTGGAACACTGAGATGTATTCTTAGGTTGCCAATTTAGGTCTGGTAAAGCATAATGGTGACTTATGAAAGCGATGAATAAGTAAAAATGAGTATATGTGTTATGGAAAATAAGGCACTGGTCTTCATGCTTTTAGGATGATGCTGTAGAAACTATTTTAAAATATATTTGCAGGGTTATAATAAGCCCTTTTCTGCTGACAATTTATGGTGTCTCAAATAGCTGCTTGATTTTATTCTAATTTTATGAACTGTTTTGCATTTTAAATGTTTTGTTCATTGCCTTGTGAAGGCTTTTAACCTCCTGCCTAAAATACGTTACTAAATTAAGTAACCTTGCTCACCGGATAGTTTTGTTGATTAGAATTCCCTTCTGAACTTAACCACAAATGTTCTCATCAATCTCTGTACCTATTTCCTTTTTCTATAGTAGGGGAAATAATTAGGTAAATTAGTTAGAAGAATGTACTGTAGGTTAAGGTCTCTTTATTATCCTTGCTCTCAGTAATGCAAACACAAAGCCAAGGTTGACTGACTCCATATTGTGGCGTCACCATGCTCACTATATGATTTCCTGAATGGATTTGGGATCGTTATTATTATTTTTAATTTCTATGTCTCCATCCAAGGATCATAGGGCCGTTTGCAATATAAAAACACAAGAATGCATACCATAGTAACAAATAAAAACAATCCCACCCTCTCAACACACAGTTAAAAAAAAACCCATAGATGACTGTTGTTGGCAGCTTCATTGTCTCCTAAGTGCAGGACAGCTCAGTCAGTACATAATGCGACTTTATTTCAGGATTGTGGGTTCGAGCCCCACATAGGGGAAAAGATCCCTGCATCCTAGGCGGTTGGACTAGATGACCCTCATAGTTCCCTCCAATTCTATGACCTCTCTTCTTTATCTTAAGTGGGACTTAGAGCAGACAGCCCTTTAAACAGAAGTCTCTTTCTAAGCAGGATAATTATTTCTCATTATGTTATTAAATTCCGCAGATAGGAAGTACACAGTGACTGACCTGAAGGAGGGTCTGCTGTATGAATTCCGTGTGGCTGCCATTAATGCTGCAGGGGCGGGTGACGTTAGTGCGCCGTCGGAAGCTGCTTTTGCTCGGGATCCCATGAGTAAGTGATTCAGTCTATCCTACTGGGCATGGCACAGGAAAACCAGAGGTGGGGAAGGTGGGGAGAGAGAGAGAGGAGTTGTACAAAATGCTTCAATGTGTTCATCCACTCAACAAATTGTTTGCCGAGTGCCATCATTCACATTTAAATTGGGATATGGGTTTCAGGCAGTGGTACTCAATTACCCCTCTCGGTAATGGAAAATGTGCCCCTTTGCTTGAGAAAAGCCCAAATGACAGCAGTAATCACTAGCTCCACAATTGCTAGGAAATGGCCATGAGTAAATGCATGGAGAGTGGACACAGCAGGCCAAATAATGACATTTCTAATTGTTATAAAAACTGTATGGGTTCCAATCAGACATGGCCAGCAGGGTGAGGTAGTTGCCTGGCAGTGATGTCACTGTAGCTCCCTATGATGGGGCCAGGACAGCAACAATGCAGCCAAGACCTAGCATTTCTGCTGGTGCCCCTGCCCCAATTTTGCCACCACCCTGCCCATTCTCTGTACTCTCAAGATAAGCAGCAGTACCGCTGCAGGGAGAACAAGCCACTCTTGATGCCGGTATATAAATATATATTTGATACACAAATTCTACTGTCTGTTACAGAATGCATGGTATAGAATTTCCAGTGAACTGGGTACAGGGTAGGGAATGATTGCCAGAGTTACCAGAAAGAGGGCTGGGGTTTGTCATGACATTATGCTTCTGCACTAACATGTTACAAAAAGTAAGGGAGCAAAGATAAACCAAGGGAGGCAGAATTGAACAACAAGGACAAAATAAACTGATTGGAATTTTGAAATGCCAGTCTATCCTCCCCTTTCCAGAACCACCAGGTGCAGTGAGAGATCTTAAAGTGATCAGTACTGACTACTGCAGCATCTCTTTGTCATGGACGAAGCCAGAAGCAGAGGAAGAAAGTCATGCCAAAGGCTACATTATAGAGATGCGGCACACTGACACTCTGAAGTGGACCCAGTGTAATTCCATCCCAATCCCAATGACTACATACACAGTTAGAGGGCTAAAAGCCAGGGAGATGTACTTCCTACGAGTGAGAGCAGTCAATGATGGTGGTTTTGGCGAGCCCGTCGAACTGGACACTTGTGTCCAAGCTGTACCTCCCACAGGTGAGTCATAATGTCCAGCTTTCGCTTTGGTAATTGATGGTAAACAGAGACTAAAATCTGTAGGACTTCCCCATGGAGTAGAAGACTAGGAACAGGGAAAAGCAGTGGAGAATGAACCATAGGGAATAGATGGCAGATTGAGGAAGAGCTGCATGGTGAAATGCTAGAGGGATGGCCAGGGAAACAGGGGGTGTGAATTTGAGGAAATGACCCTAGCAGCAACTTGAGAGGGTATACAGTGGTACCTCGGTTTTCGAATGTCTCAGAAGTCGAACATTTCGGTTTTTGAATGCCAAAAACCCAGAAGTAACTGCTTTGGTTTTTGAACCATCATCGGAAGCCAAACGTGCCACACGGCTTCCGTATTGAGTTTTCCAGACGGAAATGCTTCCAGAAATGCATGCTTCAGTTTTCAAACGTTTTGGAAGTCGAATGGTCTTCCGGAATGGATTATGTTCGAAAACCGAGGTACCACTGTACTATAAACAGAAACCAAAAGCTGTAATAGGGGTGGAGACATGCTGAGGAACTGCTGAGATTATCAGAATGAACATGAAGCCCAAAGAAAAAAAGAAAGCTGAGCACCAAAAGATGTTATTGCATCCAACCTGGTGTGGTGAGGACTGGGGAGTGACGGTTCATAGGGACATAGGAAGCTACTTTATACTGTCTCAGACCATGGATCTATCTAGCTCAGTATTGTCTCCACTGATTGGCAGTCTTGGATGGGTTTCTCTCCCATCGCTATCTGGAGGTGCTGGGGACTGAACCTGGGACCTTCTGTATGCAAAGCAGAAGCTCTGCTCCTGAACTGCAGCTCTTCCTGCATTTCATGAAAAGAGAAACTGAAGGAGACTACCTGAGAAAGCTTGGATCGAGCTTCATGCCTAAGGAGTCCATTGCTGGTGGCTGAATCAAATTGTGGCGAAAAGACACAACCCTCCAATATTTGGCAGGTGCAAATAAATCATACCTTTAAAGTAACTCAAGAATCAGTTGTTAAATCACTTGTAGAAGCTGATCCTGCTGTCATAGAAACAAAATTCTCAGGTCGAGTAGGGCTTCTCAAAAGTACTTGCAGTGGATGGTGTTACTAGGCATTCAATATTTTTGCAAAGTGCCAAACATATTGCATAATCCAAGGTGAAGTCTTTAACTTACGTATTTTTTCCCCATTTTAGTTCCTCCCAAACTCTTGGTAAAGGACACCACCAAAAGCTTCATGATTGTAAAAGCAGGGGATGCCATTCGTGTACGCATTCCCTTTGAAGTAAGTATAGCCTTTCTGAGAAGTGCAGCATTCACAAAATCCATTCCCATGACTTTTTTTTTTGTCAAAAACCTAAGAGCACGATGCATTCTAGATTTTGCTAAACAAACATGGACCATTGTGTGTGTGTGTGTGTGTGTGTGTGTGTGTGTGTGACTTTACAGTCATCTTTTCATAAATATATAGCTTACACATTCATTCAAGGGGGGTAGTATTCAAGTTGTAAGAAACAAGAGATACAGTTTATTGCATCTTTCTTTTTTATTTTGTGTGCCAGAAATATGTAATATAACACTGTATAATATATTCTATGTCTATGTGTTGTCCACTGCTTTGAGATTCTTACTACTAGATGGACAGTAGCTTCATTATGAAATGATGAGTTTGTGCAGCCCTTGGTATGGCAGATAAAGTAGTCTCTGAAAATACAGAAGTTGTCCATCGCTGTCCCATGTATACAGTATTTTGTTACTCAGTGCTTTTACTTTTTTCAGCTGGAGCGCAGTTCCGGCACCTTTCATCCCCCCCCCCCAGCGCTTCTTCCCTTTACGTACTTCTGAGAAGCCCAAAATGAACATTTCAAGTCAAAACAGAAGCTGAAAAATAGGGATAATGGCTCAGGCTGTTTCTCATCTATGTCATGTTTGCATGTGTTTGTTCATAAATCTGTTTCCTCCCATTCTCCCATTGATTTGTTTTTTTTTAATCGACATGAAAATTCACATCTTAAATACATATTTAAATTTGTATATTTGAATGCATTTTCTCACACAATGCATGTTTCTAGATGTATTTTATCTCAAAATATCCATTTCAAATGGATTTTGATACATTTCTGAGCCAAAAAGTGCATTGCAAAATTCAGTTTAGCACAAAATCTGAAAAATAACTATGTTCTGACCTGCACATTAGTCCAGGAGGTTTGTGTCTGGATAGTTTATACCAGAATTTGCAAAAACTGAATTCTTCCACAGCCCAGTTACAAAAGTTTTACTATCTCTTTTCTGTTCACCAGGCTTCCCCACCTCTTGAAGTGGTTTGGCTAAAGGATGGTCTTACTCTGCCCGCAAAAGCCACAATAGCTACTAGAGAAGGCCTGAGCCAACTCATCATCCCAGGAGCTGACTTTTCTGACAGTGGCCATTATAGCATCACCCTCCAAACTGAGCGTGGAAATAAAGAGACTTTCAGCTTCCTAGTTCAAGTTCTAGGTAAAGGCCATGCAAGGCATTTCCAACTGCGCAATCTGCATTCGAATTCCCCTTTTTGGAAAATTTTATCAATACCATACTCTCTATAATCCTTCAGCTAGACAGGTGTCTATTGTCCATGAGGGGAGGTACAGCCCATGGGGGCATTGAAAGGTCACAAGTCAGCATATTTAGCAATGCCAAAAAAGGACCATGGATCACATGTCATAGGAGTCCTTTACGGGCAACTGTCAGCAATGGAATAAGACACCAGCTGCAAGCATCACAGTCTGTCAGCCCCTCCATTTACAGTTTACAAAAATGGCTGTACCAACTGTCAACGGGCATTTCTGTCTTGGAGACAAAGAGGGTGAAAGCTGGCTTCCTTCCACAAGCAAGCTCCAAGCTAGTGTTGCCTGGCTTTTATTCCTTTTAAATGAAATGCTGAGCCCTCCTTACCTCTGCAGCTCAGGGTGGGCAGCATATTAAGACTAACAATAGTATTGTGAAAACCTTGAGGTAATTATATGCCTCACTTTTAACGAAGCTGACCATTAACTATCAACAACAACAGCAGCAGCAAAAAGATGGCAGTAGCTGGCTGTAGCCAATAGTTTAGGTCATCTGAAGGTACCGTAGTTTGTCAGCAGGACTACATAGGCAAACTGGCCTGGAAAAAACTAGGATAGATTTGGACAGATTTCAGGCTTGCGGAATCTCCTTTAGTTTTTTGGGTTTTTTTACTAGAATCCAAACTAGAGCCTGGTGTAAAAGACATGCAATACTTCAAGGAAAGAACTTTAAGCTCAGGAATTTATTTTGAGCACCAGAACTGAATGGACTTTACAGTCCATCAATACAAAAACGAGTTCTTGGTTACCCACGTCAGTCCACTTTATCCATTTCAGCAGTATAATTGCAGAGGATATCAAATGAGGTTCACAATACACATTTTTCTTCACTTAACTGTATCAGGGATGGCCATCAGCATGAGTGACTAAATTCTATGGGCATGATTTCCTCTTTTCAATACTATTGTACCTTATTATACCACACCATCTTAAAATTCTGGCTCTGCCTTCTGATTTTATTTATTTTCACTTTGCAGATGTCCCAGAATCTCCTGGTCCTATACAGCTAATTGAGAAGGTCCCTGACACGGTGACTCTGATTTGGGAGCCCTCACCAACAGAGAAGAGAGAAGGCACCCTGAATTATATGGTCATGAGACGTGACTCCTACAAAGGATCTTGGCAACTGGTGTCTGACCTGATTTACACCAACAAGTGCACTGTCTCAAATTTTGTCCCAGGCCGGGAATACTACTTCAGAGTTCAGGCAAAGAATTGCATGGGAATCAGTGAGCCCTCTGAAACAGTGCAACCCTGGATCATCCACAGGGAAAAGGGTAAACAGGCTTTGAAAGTAAACCACTACTTGTTGGTTCACTCTCTGTGTATTCACTGTATCATATAAATAAATAAAATGATGCTTTGAAGCATTTGAAGCTTTTTCTAGACAAAGAGGTGCCAGAACTCACCTTGTTCTCGTATAATGGCAATGGCACTCACCTGAGAAGTGCCAGAAATTGTTTCCAGTGAGTTCCCAATGAAAAAAATAAGCCCTGCTTTGAAGGCAGAAACTCTCAGTTTCAATCTCTGACATATTAGGGCTGGCAATGACTCTTGTCTGAAACTCCAGAACCAGCATTTTTCACTCCAGATGTTTCAGACTCTCAGTCCCATCAGCCCCATCCAGCATGTCCACTGGCCAGGAATAATGGCAGTTGTAGACCACAATATCTGGAGGGCACCAAGTTGGCTATTCCTGCTCTAGAGAGCTACTGCAAGGCAATGGAGACAATATGGAACTAGATGGAACAATGACCTGTCCCAGTATTAGGCAGCTTTCTAAGTTGCTATACACTAAAGCCAAATGGAAAGGTTCAGACGTAAACTGTAGGCATGGTCAAATAATGGCATCTCCATATGTCTGAGGTCATTTGGGAGAGTTTCTGGTCATGGTGTTCTGCGTACCATGCAGAAAGTGTCAACAAACTTGTTGAATTTTTATTGGTAGAACCTCAGAACTTTGCCAAAGAAACTACTGCATCCTCACTGTTTTTAGCCAATATTGCCAGTTGCATATGAGACATGAATGTTAAGTATACTGTGTGATGGTCATTCCCTTAACTCAACATTTTGTGCATCTTACAGGTAAATTTGCAGTCAGAAGCCCAAAATACAAGGGGATCAACCAAAGTCAGCCTCCAAGATTCCTTGTCCCATTGAAACCTCATGTGGTAACTCTAGGATTTGACTGTCACATGAGTTGTGCTGTGACTGGATATCCAGTCCCTCAAGTAATGTGGTATAAAGATGGCAAGAATATCTCTCAGGATCCTACCTTCTTCAGCAAAAATGACTTTGGGGTCTGCTCTCTTGTGATCCTAGGAGTCACAGCATCAGATGGAGGCCAGTACAAGGTGGTGGCCATCAATGAACTAGGCCAAGCAGTCAGCAAAGCTGAAGTCACCATAAAAGGTAAAGACTAAAGAGTGGGTGGGGTGTGGCATGCTTAGCCCATATCCCAGTCACTCGGTATACCTCCATGAAGCAAATAAGCATTTAATGTCTGGCCTTAGGGCATTTTGCCACCCTATATATTGGTACTGTATATTATTGGTCCAAACTAGAGCCCTTCCCTGATTTCAGCTATTAATTCTATGGTGGCAATACTTTTTAAGGTGTGGACAGGGTGTTTAAAAGCACCCTGGCAAATCCTGACCCAACAACAGGAAACTATCCAGCTTCAGCAATTAGTTTTGTTCAATTGCTGTTCTGTCTCTGCTTGGTTGATTGCCTCACAGTGAAACTTCCCATGAGACAAAAGGTCCTTTGATGAGAGCCTGTGACCTTCTCTCATCATGAGTCTTTCTGAGAATTGTGCCACAGTCCTGCAGAAATTAGATTTCACCCAATAATAGCAGAAGATGGGGAGTGGATGACAGCTGAGACTAGAACATAAGTAGGAAATTGGAAGATTTTTCAAACCAAGACATGAAGGTCACAATGGGCACCATTCCAATGAAGCCATTGTGTGAGCAGAACAACCTCCACCTAGGCAACAGCACTTCCCCTCCCTCTCCTCCCCCATATGCCCCCATTACCTCCTAAATCTGCTCAGGGGCTACTCCAACTCTCCAAAGCATTTAAGGTGAGGTTGCATTCAGGAAAGGGAAGTGACTTCATTGGATTCAATGCAGTGTTTTCTTTCTTCATTCTGTGCCTTCATGGTTCCTTTTGACTTCCCCCAATAATCAGACTGTTCTTTTGGTTGCTTACAGCTACAAAATACAAGATAAAGTTCCTGCACCTGCAAGTCAATAATGCATGGAATAGTCTTCATATACTTGTGCCCCTCCCCAACCCCATACATACCAAACGTATTTGCTTGTGTATGTGTCCTAATTCCTAGGATGATCAGGGTACATGTCTTATGTTAAGGCAATTTATAGGCTACATCCTATTTTTTAAAGAACAAATCAGTGGACTTTAACTAATCTATGCAATTCCTTTCTGTGCACTTTCCACTTTTAATCATATAAAATCTAGAAATGTCAAGTGATATGTCTCTTTCTCTCTCCTCTTTTTTCCTGTGGAAGAACCTGCTTTTTAGAATGGCCTGCATGGAACCAGCTTTGCACCGTCTGTGGCGTGACAACGTTTTCCTGTAAGACAGACACCATTACTGAAAAATACATATTTACTGTTCTGTTAAGCAGCCTGAAGATTCTATCTGGTGAGGCAAGTGAGGTCAAATCAGCAACTGTTCTTTTCCTTACAGTTTTCCATAACAGGAAAGCCCTTTGAAAACATGTATGCAATTCTGTCCAATGGTCCTTCAAAGAGCAGAATCCCAGTATACTTATCTGAGACTTTAATGGAAGTAAATGGAAATATGATAACTTTAATGGAAGTAAAGTTGTTGTGAGCCACCACAGTCATCATCTTCACAATGAATTTATTGGTCTTTAAGGTACCACAGGACTTTCTGTTTTGTTTCTGCTGCATCTGGCTAACATGGCTACCCCTCTGAAAGTCATGACAAGGAAAGATAGTCCTGAAATAATAATAGATTTTATATTCATATCCATTGGGCTGTAGCTGAGATGGTTTATTTGTAGGATAAAGATATTGTGAGAGAAAATACTTGGAACCAGCTCCATGGCAAATGAATTTCAAATAGCTTGGCTATGCCCACAGTGGCTGTATTAGAACATGAGCTTTATGAATGTATTGGGAGTAGAAGAGTTTATAACTAGTTGGGATCCTTCTGTCAAGAACACCAAATTTTATGTATGAGATGTCTTACTAATTTCAAACATCATTTGGGTTTTAACCAACTCCAATTTTAGAAAACTTAACAAAGAATTGAAGTGGGACAATGCCACCTATTCAGTATTCAAAGGATTGAAGATGGATGCTTGAACAAGATTAGTTTAACCTTGAAACAGAAAAGTTTGTTTTAAGATAAGTTTTTTTCCTGGGCCTACAGCAATTGCCTCATCAACAAGAATCAAAGCAAGACTATACTTTTGTGTTTGCTCAACCCTGAGTTTCAGCCTCATACTTTTCAAAATGTCTCAATGAAATGAGGCCCTCTGCCAAAGATATCTGCCCTCTGTGTTTTTCACTTACGCTATGAAAAATAGCTTGCTATTATTTATTTTTTTAAAGTATTCAGTTAACAGTTTCCTAATCAAGAACAGCAAAAGATGTTTAGTAAGGCAATATAAGGAAAGTCCAGAAAATGTCAAATGCAAATATAAATATAAGTCAAATGCAAGTTCAGCAGCAGATGGACTCTTTAGCAAAAATATTGTAGTGAGAGATTTAACTGACATGTCACAAGACATCTCTAGGGAATAATATCCAAATCTTTGTCTGCACTCAGAATTAACCAAGGACATATCTGTTGCTGAATTTCTACCAGTCTCCAAGACAGAATTTCCATTGTTTTAGTGGATTTTCTATGAGATGTCAGAATCCATCAAAGTCTAGTGAAAGCACACTGAATGATTGATGTTCGAAAAGCAGATATGAGGTGATGAATATACACAGGTATCACACTGGATCCTTAATGCTAATTGTATTGCTAATATTGGATCGCCTGGGTGGGGCAGGGAGAAGGCAGGGGGGCTATTGTGGCCTTAGACCATTGCCGTCTTGTGTGCAAGAGTCTGTGTGCAAGGTTTTCATTTGTTTCAGCATTTTCCCTACCAAGGAACTGCACTTTATGGGCCAAAGGCAAGTGAAAACTTAATACTGAACCTGAATAAACATGACCTAAATAAACGACCAGCATCATCAGAAACCTTTGAAGCTGAATCAAACTGCTGTATCATCTTTTCTAGCCCTGTACTGAGTACTTGGACTGTCAGCAGTCCTCATGGAGGGAGGGATCTTTCCCAACACAACTACCTAAACCCCTTTAACTGGAGATCTCAAGGAGTGAACTTGGGACCCTATAAACCACTAAGCTATGGTCCTTCTTGATAATAGTTACCACATTGACGCAAATATAGGCTGCACACATATTTCATACAAGCCAGGGGTTTTTTTTGGGGGGGAGCAGTGTGGACCATAGGTGGGTCAATATGGTATTGCACCAAAGCCTGAGTGTCTCAGTGCTGCTTCTCTGCCCATTATGCCCATTCAGGGTATTAGTACATTAGTTTATCAGCTCATCGTTGTTGTATCTGAGCACTTCAGTTTCACTAACAGAACTAAAACATGCAGACTTCCAAGTGTTTTTAGAAAAGGTAGGACTGATTATAAATATTCCTGCTTCAAAACGTAACCCAGGCTGTGTTATTATTTTGATTCCAAGGGTCTCAAGGTGTCACATCAGTACAACAAAAGTATGCAAAATACATGCAGTAAATTCAAACTGACCAAAAGGCAGTCATGTATCTGAAAAGTTAAAACATCCAACCTTCGGCATCCCTAGCAGAGCTGTAACCAGGAAGGAAAAGAATCCAAATTTCCCCACTAGGGGGACTCATTCAGTGCAGTAATACTGGCTACATGCAGCAGCCAGAAACTGGCGTTTCTGATGTTAGTTGTTTTCTCTCACTGAAAAAATGAGTAAGGCATGACAGTGGTTTGCTTCTCCTGTTCAGTTTTTTTTTTTTTAAGTGGGAGGGGAAAGCCTGTTCCTGGATGCATAAACAGATGAAAAACTTCAGCTAAGGCACCAATTATTATTTTTTAAAAAAATCAGATGTACACTGTAACCAACATTAGATGGTCATAATAAAGTTTTTGTAAGACTGGAATCAACATGAAATGTCAAAACTGACTTCAATAAACTTGGTGTGAAACTGACTTCAATAAACTTGGTATGGGGAAGAAAAAGTATATGGTTCAGATCATAAGCAAATGTCTTTTCTCGTGGAGACTTTCTTGTCTTTAAATTATTAACCAGTGGATGTGAATGACAAAAATGCAAGGACGCTGGTGCGGGTGTTAGCAAAAACAGGAAGGGATGAACTCAGGCTACATCTGCACATCTACTACATTACAGCCTGTGGTTTTCAATGTTTAGTGTTTCTGCAACATAACACAGGCACACACGTGTAGAAGTCATTTCCACCCATTTTGTTTAATAAAAATACCACAATTACGCTTCTGGAGCAGCTGCAGGTGTTCTTTTTGTTGTGATAGTATTGATGAGCATGCTATCAGAAATTAATACCCCTTAACAAGCAAATTTGCATTATATCATGTCTGTCTCTGTGGGTTTGGTGTAGCAGAAGTATGTGCAAATTGGTCACATTGCTGGCAGCAGTATCCACACAGTTCCACAGGGAGCAGTCATTTTTTTGCTAAAAGTGTGAAGGCTATGTACTAGGACTACTGTCTTTCTCAGAGATGAAAAATTTAAATGCCTTAGCCATTGATTATACACTGGCTAACTTGTTGCCTGTTGTTTGCATGTCAATTCATTTAATTAAATGACAATTTACCCATTTTAACTTGACCAGCAATGAGCCACAGCAATAAAAATCAACCAAATGTGTTTGTGCTTATTACTTACCCTGCTCTGACAGAATGTGGTCCTTCTCATCTTTCAAAGAGGAATGGAAAAGCTCCCTTTTTATCACTCACCCAAACTGGCCAGTGCAGTAGTGGTAAATTCTAAAGTGCAGGAGCTGCTCCCATAGCCAAAAAAGGAGTCCAAAATGCAGACACCTTTGTGGATTCCACACAGAGAGTGGAGGGGGAGTATATAGTATAATACCCAATTTAAAAGGGTCAGTAAAACTATAACCCTGTGCAAAATTTCCCGAGAGAGTAAGCTCCGTTAAACTCAGTGGTGCTTACTTCTGACTGCATAGGCTCAATTTGCAAAATACACTGAAAATATCCAGCCAATTAAACTGCAACTTTTAACATTTAGTTAGAAAGGCAAATAGTCTTGCAAAAATAGCCTTGCTGGAGTGAAGTCAGAACTCTGACTAAGAAATGCATGTATTTTATGCATTCCCCCTTATGCATGCAGTTGGGTTTCACCACAGATTCCCAATAACTGAGCCTTTAGGAGGCAAAGACAGGTTTGCCACCATGGAATATGCAAAATGGTCCTTTACACCAGCTTCAGTCTATATAAGCGGGATCAAATGTAACATTTGCTATGTTGTACAAAATTTTCAGTAAATGATCTTAATATTCCCATTTGCAAATCTGTAAAGTTATGGTTTTTGTGGGACGCAGGTGGCGCTGTGGGTAAAAGCCTCAGCGCCTAGGGCTTGCCGATCGAAAGGTCGGCGGTTCGAATCCCTGCGGCGGGGTGCGCTCCCGCTGCTCGGTCCCAGCGCCTGCCAACCTAGCAGTTCGAAAGCACCTCCGGGTGCAAGTAGATAAATAGGGACCGCTTACCAGCGGGAAGGTAAATGGCGTTTCCGTGTGCGGCTCTGGCTCTGGCTCTGGCTCTGGCCAGAGCAGCGATGTCATGCTGGCCACGTGACCCGGAAGTGTCTCCGGACAGCGCTGGCCCCTGGCCTCTTAAGTGAGATGGGCGCACAACCCCAGAGTCTGTCAAGACTGGCCCGTACGGGCAGGGGTACCTTTACCTTTACCTTTAAAGTTATGGTTTAAAGAGAGAACATACCTGCTCCAGATCTATGTCAGGTCATTTCCCTTTATACTGGAGAGCCTCCACACAACCATATGACCATTTCAGCTTCTTAAAAGCCATGAAAGGTAGCAGCTGCTCTGGTCTGGGGTTGCCTGCATATTCAAGTTAATATTTCCAAAAGTCTTAATTCAGGATATACTACTAGATCTCCCGCAAGCGAGTCATGCAGTCAGCTTGCTTTCTGTTCTATTTTTACTCTCTCGTTTGTATAACATGAAACCAGTGCACTAATTTCTCATCTCTGTGATGTTGATGGGCAAGTGAGGACCATGAGGAAAAGATGTGCTAAACCCAGTGTTTGGACTACAGCAGTTATCCCCAACCTGGTGCCCTCCAGATGGCGTGGACTACTACAACACCCATCACCCTTGATCATAAGCCATGCTGCCCCATGTGGGTGGGAACCATAGTACAAAACACCTAAAAGGCACCAGGTTGTGAAAGGCTGGACTTGGGGTTAGTGCTTTTATTTGAGAAAAGAGAGGATTTTCAAGAAATCTAGAGATAGAACTAGGCAGTTGCTAGCTGGTTATCCAGCACAGCCACCTTGGACTGCTTAATTTCCTCATTCTTCCTAATTAATTCTCCACCCAAGATGCATCTATGAGTCCTCTAGTTTCTTCCATCCATGCAACACTGCAAGACAAAAGCCTGCTTCAGGAGCAACTCCCTTCTGACACCACTTTCCTTCCCATCTTTGATCCCATCAGCCAAAACGCTCTGCTTGATGGATACAGAACACTGCCTTTTCATCTGGCCATTCCCAAGCACTTTGCAAACAGCTAATTAAAGTTCTAATGCCAATCCTATAAAATCGGCAAGAGGTTGTGTCACAAGGCAGCCACGTGAGTTCTGTTTCACCCTGAATCAGGACATGCTCAGCCAGGCAAGAGGAAGCCAGCAGAGGAGAGAAGCAAGGAGAGAAGCAGCAGAACTCTTCCCTACAAACACTTTGGTTTGGGTGGAGAGGAAAACAATCGTTGCAGCAGTTCTCGGAACAATTCTCGCGCTCAGCTTCCACCCTAAACGGTTGGGTCTCTGAAGCTAGTTACAGAAAGCAGAGGAACACATTCTGGGAATTTCCCCAGTTCCTTTTGAAAAGGAGCACATCCTGAAAGCGAGACCAATATGTTATTCCTATGGGAGAGGGGAAAATATTGCTCTTGGCATTCATGCCAACATTCCAGCTCAGAAGCTGGGCGTTGGCTCTCATTATTGCAAACCCAGCCTTGTTTCTCTGCCCCTCCCCACACCTTTCAGCCTGTCACTACCTTGACTTGGGAGACTAGTGTGGAGGAAAGCCTGGGAATAAGGCACCTTCTTCTTCATAATCTTCAAAAAATAAAATAAAATAAATACTATGTAACTTCTCCATTTCCTACCTGCCACATTCAAATATTCTTCATGCTCCCAGACAGAACACTCTCCCTTCTATCTCCCTTCTATCTATCAAGCAGCATCTTGAGTCTCACATTGGTGGAAACCTCTCCCAGTTCTGACCTTTTGCTTACAACATCTTGGATTGTTGAAAGGAGCCGGTAGCCTTCTGCTCACGTACTGACCTGCCATGGGGCTGGGGTCAAAACTCTTCCTCTAGAAGTGTGCCCAGCCCCAGGTGGCCATGCCTGATTGGAGGATCCAGCTCCCCTGTTTCCACCAATGTGAGACTCAAGATGCTGCTTTAGAATACTAAGGACCAAAGCTATACATGAAGAGTCCACCCTGCCTGCTTGTTTATCGTTCAAATATTTTCAACACTCAGTGATATTATATGCCATAACAATATATGGTGTGATATATTATCAAGTTAGCATAATGTTAAAGTCTGATAGTCTTCCTGCAAGATACGAGTGGTGATTATATAAAAGCATGGGGTGGGGCATCTCATGCATTCCTTGCTGCAATGGGAGTTGCCTCGTTTTGTTGCTTCCTACTGGGAACATCTGCAGATGCCGCTCTAAACCAAGGAGCCTAGGCTGGTAAAATGTCTTCCTGGCATCTGCTTAAAATATTTGCTGACATCAGAAAACACTCTTCCAAACCTCTGGCTTTGACTTAGGCCTTGTTATAGAGAAATGTGTGCCGTGCTTAATCGCAGGTTGTCTCAAAGCTCCCCCAAAGTCATTCTTCTCTTGGTGCTCTTGGTCATTAGTTCCCGAGGAAGGGTTCTGAATTGCAAATAAGGTGATACATTCCAGACATGGTGTAATATCTTGCAGCACCAGCTTAAAAAGAAACATCACTGCCAGTAACAGTAACTGTCAGTACAAGGATTGCTACCTAAATAAAGAGCAAAAGCCAGTCCAGCTCCTAGTCCTTTCTTTAGCCCCATATGTGTGGCTCTTGGTTTCCTACTTTAAAGTGACACATTTTTGGGGGGGAAGCCTAACTTGCCCAACTGCAAGTCATTTCACAGTTCCAGTTTGGAATAAGCATTGCGTATGCAATTTAGGCAAAATGATTGTGCTGTCCCCTACTTGGGTAGGTCATGTAAACAACCATCACAACCACCAGAACACTGATATTGCTCTGCGTAATAATTAATATTGGTTTGTTGTCTTCCACAAGCTAGGAGAAAGGGGTATACATTTTTGAATTTACAGATTTTTTAGGAATTAAATACATCCTACAACTGAGTCCTCAAAGTTGTGCATGTTTTGGACAATAAAGATAGGGCCCAAATGTTGTCAGCTCCAAGGTATCATCTGTCTTGCACAGTGGTATGAAGTCAGCGTGCCACAAAAGTGTGAGCTGGTGTGGAACCAACTTGAACCAAAGCAGCATGGCCTCATCCGGACTGTGCATTTAAAGCAGTATCATACCACTTTAAATAGCCATGATTTTCACCAAACAAATCCTGGAAACCATAGTTTACTAATGGGGTTGAGAGTTGTTAGGAAGCCTCCTATTCCCCTTACAGAGCCACAATTCTCAGAGTTCCCTGGGAAGAGGGATTGGTTGTTAACCACTCTGACAACTGAAGCTCTGTGAGGGGGATAGGGGTCTCCTAACAACTCTTAGTACCCTTCACAAACTATAGACTGTTAAAAGTGGTGTGATACTGCTTTAAATGTATGGTTGCAGATGGGGCCCATATTGGCCTTCTACCAAAATCCTATTTCCTTGCTCTCTCTGCTCCTACCAAGCTCATGACAAATTGGGTGGATGTCACAGCCACTCCTAAGTCTGACGAAAGTTTTCCTCTCGTGTTGCTTAGTGTGGCATTGAGTGGCTTTCGCTGTCATTGACTGCCTGCACGGCAAAGAGAACAAAGCCATTAGCAAAGCCTAATTTACAGGCAGCTGAGCTCAGAACATGGACGGGGCAGAATATAACATGCCAGCGCAGATGTGGCAATTCCCGAGGAGCTGCTTTCACATGACTTGTCTAATAATACCTGAAAGCCACAGAGATTTCCCAGGAGGACTGTATTGCTCAATTGCAGCGAGCAGAGGACAAGCTGCCTTTAATTTGAGAACAGAATGCTGTGGGCAAGGAAGTGAGGAGATTCCCCATAAATGTAACATAAAACAATCAAATAACAGACCTGAACGCCTTGGTTCCAGTGGAATAAAGGAAGTGACTGAGCAAGTCCTTAGATTCCCTGGGGAATGTATCAAGTAGTCTCACTGCAAGAATTCCAGCGGAGGGTATCTTTCATGGCAAGGACTGCCTCTCACATTGTTGCAAGATTATGCAAGGCACAAGCAGACATGCAGGTACTTGCTTCGCAGCAAGCAGAGAAACTGGGTTATAACCAAACGAGAAAACAATAACATAGGGTTGTAGTCTACTAACTTTTACTTAGAGTAGACACATTGATATGATTAACTTAGGTCCATTCATTTCAATGGGTCTCCTCTGAATAAAGCTTAGCTCAATACAATTCATAATATTGCAGTTCATAGCTATTATCAAAGGGGAAATGTGGCTTTAGAATGTCAATACCATAACTTTCAGACACCCCTAGATGTGGATCAAACACTTCCAGAGTCAATGACAAGAGATTATTATGAATGTCATTAGTTAAATAAGCCTCTCAGCTAGAATATTTTTTTATAAGCATTTAAGAGGAGGGTTTTGAGTTCCCAAACATCACCTGGTATTATCATGTACTAGTGAAATTGGCTTTTCTTTATGATTAGCATAAAGCTGACCAAACACTAGAAGAAGAACAAGAATGTATTGGTAAGGTATTGTTTGGCCTGCTACAGAGTGAGATTTAAACATTTGTTTGTCAAATAAATATCTATTATATCACTGGAAAAATTCACAAATCACTCAGATTTCTAATTACTTTAAAAATAAGGGTGATAGCTTACTGACAATATTATACAAGGAGTTATTGAAAGTGTCAGGTAAGTTTACAGGGAAATGTTTTTTGTTGATCAACTTTTGGAATAATATCCTGATACTATGAACCATGTTGTTTTCTGTGTTGCTGTTGTTGTGTTGTTATTGTTGTTGTTGTGCCTTTACTCATTTATATTTTAAGTATTAATTGTATTAAGTGAATATAGATTATTGTTATTTCTTTTCTGTTCATGTTACATTACCTTTATTCTGTATAGCAGATCTATCGGTCTGTTCATCTATTCATCCATTTCCCCCCAGATTATTCCCAGATTCAGCATATCTGGGTAGCTGAAGAAGTAATTCTGTGTAGTTCCCTCTGTTCCTCAGAAAGAATCTGATGGATCATCCACAGGATAAATTCTCCAGAGAATTCAAAATTTCATCAAAATGAACTGAAACTCGTGCAAAATCCCATTAACTGCAAAAGGGGGCATGCATAGGAGATATTTCCTGTAAATTGGTCCTTTAGGTCAAAATTATTGTCTTCTAATGTGCCTTCCTTAAATGGACATTCTCTCCCTACATAACACTTGTTTCATGGCACAGTACCATATGCCCACCATCTCTTGCTTAGGGACATTGGGCTACCCCATTCACCAAACTGGCAACCACATTCTGCCCTAGCTGCAGTTTCTGGACCATTTTCAAGAGAAGCCTCACACAGAGCACACTGCAGCCGTCCATATGGGAGGTCACTAGACTACTGAAGCCAGGCAATTCTGACCCAGAAATGGTAGTAGCTGGTGAAGCAGTCTAAGCTGAACATAAGCCACAGAGGCCATTTCTGACTGCAATTTCTGATTCGAATCTAGGAATACTCCCAGATGCCAACCTTTTCATTCAGGGATAGTGGAACCCCTCCCAGAGAAGGTTGTCTGAGAACTGGCCACCCATAGCACCTTCTTTTTATGAGGATTCAGTTTAAATTTATTGGCCACCATCACTGCTTCCAGGCACTGGTCCAACACGTTCATAGCATTCCCTCATTCAGATGCAATGGAGAGATAGAGCTGTTTGTCATCAGCATAGTAATGACATGCTCCATGTCCTCAAATTACAGCCCCCAACAGTTTCATATAGATGTTGGATAGCATGGGCAAAATAGACTCCTAAGGGAACTCATCCCCTTCATGGATCACTGCCTTGCCGTGGCGAAGGGGCTTGAAGAACTCAGAAAAGCTATGAACTATGCCGAGCAGGGCACCCAAGATGAACAGGTCATAGTGGAGAGTTTTGACCAAACGTGATCCACCTGGAGGAGGAACCGGCAAGCCCCTCCAGTATCCCTGCCAAGAAAACTCCATGGACAAAGGCAACAGGCATATAAAAGTTATGACGCTGGAAGATGAGCCCCTCAGGTTGGAAGGCGTCCAACATGCTACTGGGGAAGAGCGGAGGGCAAGTACAAGTAGATCCAGAGCTGATGAAGCGGCTGGGCCAAAGCCGAAAGGACGCTCAGTTGCGGATATGCCTGGAAGCGAAAGGAAAGTCCAATGCTGTAAAGAAAAATATTGCATAGGAACCTGGAATGTAAGAACCATGAACATGGGTAAGTTGGAGGTGGTCAAAAATGAGATGGCAAGAATAAATATTGACATCCTGGGCATCAGTGAACTAAAATGGACGGGAATGGGTGAATTCAGTTCGGATGACCATCATATCTACTACTGTGGGCAAGAAACCCGTAAAAGAAATGGAGTGGCCCTCATAGTCAACAAAAGAGTGGCAAAAGCTGTACTGGGATGCAATCTCAAAAATGATAGAATGATCTCGATACGAATCCAAGGCAGACCTTTTAACATCACAGTAATCCAAGTTTATGCACCAACTACTGGTGCTGAAGAAACTGAAATTGACCAATTCTATGAAGACTTACAACACCTTATAGAAGTGACACCAAAGAAGGATGTTCTTCTCATTATAGGGGATTGGAATGCTAAAGTAGGGAGTCAAGAGATAAAAGGAACAACTGGCAAGTTTGGCCTTGGAGATCAAAACAAAGCAGGGCAAAGGCTAATAGAGTTCTGTCAAGAGAACAAGCTGGTCATCACAAACACGCTTTTCCAACAACACAAGAGACGACTCTACACATGGACATCACCAGATGGGCAGCATCGAAATCAGATTGATTATATTCTCTGCAGCCAAAGATGGAGAAGCTCTATACAGTCAGCAAAAACAAGACCTGGAGCTGACTGTGGCTCAGATCATCAGCTTCTTATAGCAAAATTCCAGCTTAAACTGAAGAAAGTAGGAAAAACCACTGGGCCGGTAAGATACAATCTAAGTCAAATCCCTTATGAATACACAGTGGAAGTGAGGAACAGGTTTAAGGATTTAGATTTGGTGGACAGAGTGCCTGAAGAACTATGGATGGAGGCTTGTAACATTATACAGGAGGCAGCAACGAAAACCATCCCAATGAAAAGGAAATGCAAGAAAGCAAAGTGGCTGTCCAATGAGGCCTTACAAATAGCGGGGGAGAGAAGGCAAGCAAAATGCAAGGGAGATCAGGAAACATACAGGAAATTGAATGCAGATTTCCAAAGAATAGCAAGAAGAGACAAGAAGACCTTCTTAAACAAGCAATGCAAAGAAATAGAGGAAAGCAATAGAATGGGAAGAACCAGAGATCTGTTCAAGAAAATTGGAGATATGAAAGGAACATTTCGTACAAAGATTTCCATAATAAAGGACAAAAGTGGAAAGGACCTAACAGAAGCAGAAGACATCAAGAAGAGGTGGCAAGAATACACAGAGGAATTATACCAGAAAGAAACGGATGTCTCATATACCCCAGGTAGTGTGGTTGCTGACCTTGAGCCAGACATCCTGGAGAGTGAAGTCAAATGGGCCTTAGAAAGCACTGCAAATAACAAGGCCAGTGGAAGTGATGGTATTCCAGCTGAACTATTTAAAATTTTAAAAGATGATGCTGTTAAGGTGCTACACTCAATATGCCAGCAAGTTTGGAAAACTCAGCAGTGGCCAGAAGATTGGAGAAGATCAGTCTACATCCCAATCCCAAAGAAGGGCAGTGCCAAAGAATGCTCCAACTATCGCACAATTGCACTAATTTCTCACGCTAGCAAGGTTATGCTTAAAATTCTATAAGGAAGGCTCAAGCAGTATGTGGACCGAGAACTCCCAGAAGTGCAAGCTGGATTTAGAAGAGGCAGAGGAACCAGAGACCAAATTGCAAACATGCGCTGGATTATGGAGAAAGCTAGAGAGTTCCAGAAAGACATTTACTTCTGCTTCATTGACTATGCAAAAGCCTTTGACTGTGTCGACCATGGCAAACTATGGCAAGTTCTTAAAGAAATGGGAGTGCCTGATCACCTCATCTGTCTCCTGAGAAATCTCTATGTGGGACAAGAAGCTACAGTTAGAACTGGATATGGAACAACTGACTGGTTCAAAATTGGGAAAGGAGTACGACAAGGCTGCAATTTGTCTCCCTGCTTATTTAACTTATATGCAGAATTCATCATGCGAAAGGCTGGGCTGGATGAATCCCTAGCCGGAATTAAGATTGCCGGAAGAAATATCAACAACCTCAGATATGCAGATGACACAACCTTGATGGCAGAAAGTGAGGAGGAATTAAAGAACCTTTTATTGAGGGTGAAAGAGGAGAGTGCAAAATATGGTCTGAAGCTCAACATCAAAAAAATGAAGATCATGGCTACTGGTCCCATCACCTCCTGGCAAATAGAAGGGGAAGAAATGGAGGCAGTGAGAGATTTTACTTTCTTGAGCTCCATGATCACTGCAGATGGTGACAGCAGCCACGAAATTAAGAGACGCCTGCTTCTTGGGAGAAGGGCAATGACAGGCCTAGACAGCATCTTGAGAAGTAGAGACATCACCTTGCCAACAAAGGTCCGTATAGTTAAAGCTATGGTTTTCCCAGTAGTGATGTATGGAAGTGAGAGCTGGACCATAAAGAAGGCTGATCACCGAAGAATTGATGCTTTTGAATTATGGTGCTGGAGGAGACTCTTGAGAGTCCCATGGACTGCAAGAAGATCAAACCTCTCCATTCTGAAGGAAATCAGCCCTGAGTGCTCACTGGAAGGACAGATTGTGAAGCTGAGGCTCCAGTACTTTGGCCACCTCATGAGAAGAGAAGACTCCCTGGAGAAGACCCTGATGTTGGGAAAGATGGAGGGCACAAGGAGAAGGGGGCGACAGAGGACGAGATGGTTGGATAGTGTTTTTGAGGTTACCAGCATGAGTCTGACCAAGCTGCGGGGGGCAGTGGAGGACAGGAGTGCCTGGCGTTCTCTGGTCCATGGGGTCACGAAGAGTCGGACACGACTAAACGACTAAACAACAACAACAACAAGGGAACTCATAGCTCAAAAAGTCATCGGACTGAAGAGCAGTTTGCAAATGCTACCCTGCAATAAGGTGCCTCCAGCTCATAACCCCAGGATTCTGTGGCCAATTGTGAAAGCCACTAAGAGATTAAGAAGAACCAGTTGAGCTGCATTACCCCTGTCTCCCTCCTGATAAAGGTTATTGGTCAGGGTAACCAAAGCTGTTTCAGTGCCCAAAACTAGCCAGAAACCAAACTGGAATGGGGCTGGATGCATCTGCAGCAGCATGGCCACCACCCTCTCAATCACATTATGCATGATGAGATTTATAAAAATTGGATGATAGTTTTCTAAAACCTTTGAGTCCAGGGAGAGCTGCCTCAGGAGGGCTTGTACCACTGCCTATTTCAAGGTGATGGGCATAACTCACTCATTTAGTGAGGTGTTAACCACTCCTTGGACTTGTGATGCTTAGAATATCTAAGCCAGGTTTCCTCAACCTCGGCCCTCCAGATGTTTTGAGACTACAATTCCCATCATCCCCGACCACTGGTCCTGCTAGTTGGGATCATGGGAGTTGTAGGCCAAAAACATCTGGAGGGCCGAGGTTGAGGAAGCCTGATCTAAGCCTTAGACACTTGCTGAAGCTGCTAGTGCCATGGAAACTCAGTTCTTGCGCATTCTATCCCTTACTGATCCATAATTAGAAAGGAAGTTACAATTTCCATCATGTGCTAAATGTTTGTGCTGAATGGACACCTTGAGGGCAAAACGTGCTGTGACAGATGTGGAGCAAAAACAAAGAGCTTTACAAATACTTCTTTATCTTTCAAGACACTTTAAATGCTGACTGACAATGAGAAGAATGAAGATGATTAAGGATTGGGGCTATATAATTTGGGGCATGTTTTATGCAAGGGGCTATATAATTTGGGGCATGTTTTATCCTGGTGAAGCACTCTGAGGTGCATGAAAGCTGCCCAGCGTAGCTGGGGCAACCCAGCCAGATGGGAGGCATATAAACAATATATTATTATTATTATTATTAGTAGTAGTAGTAGTAGTAGTATATAAAGTATACATAAGCATATACAAGTGCATGACTACATAAACTGAACAGTGAATGACACTGTGGTGTGGTTTATAATCTTTTCAAGGAGGGGCTTGAATGACAAAGGGATGCATGTTCTTAGCATGGAAAGAAGTGAGCCGGTTTTTTCTCAGAGAGGCAGGGCACACTAGCAATAAAAACAGTGGACTTTTTTTTTTGTTCTTATGTACTTTGCAATGTTGTTTTGATTGGCAGAAAGCAAGTCCTAGTTGAAATGGCTTTTAAAGTTTCTGTTAATGGTCTAAGAAAAACAAAAACAAAGGCAGATCAGTGATGTGCTCCACAGGCTGCAGCAGGCGGACCACACACAAGACTTGGAGTGAGAATATACTAAGATTGCTGGAGCTGAAGAACATAAGAACATAAGAAGAGTTTTGCTGGGTCAGACCAGTGGCTCATCTAGTCCAGCATCTTGTTCTCACCATGGTCAACCAGAGGCCTATGGGAAGCCCCAAGCAGGATAGGAACACAGGAGCACCCTCCTGCCTTGTGTCTCCAGCAACTTGTATTCAGAGGAATACTACTTCTGATGATAATTGGAGAACACAGCCCTAATGGTTAGTGGTTAGTTGTTATTGTCACCTTATTCTCCAGGAATGGATCAAATCCACTTTTAAAGCAGTCCAAGTTGGTGGCCATCACTACATCTTGCAGAAGAAAATTCAATGGTTCAACTACATACTATGTAAAGAAGTACCCTTTTTTGTCCCTGATTGTCCAACATTCAGCATCACTGGCTGGCTCCTAATATTATGTAAGGTGGGGGGCGGGAGAGAGAAATGTCTCTCTATCCACTTTCTCAATACTGTGAATAATCTTAATCACCTCTTCTATGTCCTGCTCCCTTAATCACCTTTTTAGAAACCCCAAATAAACCTTTTCTCATAGGGGAGTTGCTCCAGCCCCTATGATCATTTTTGTTTCCCTATTCTGAACCTTTTCCATCTCTACAAAGTTGTTTTTGAAGTGTAGAAACCGGAAATTCACACAATATTCCAACTGTAGCCACACCATAGATTTGTATAACACCACTACGATGGTGGCAATTTTGTTTTCAATCCCTGTCCTAATGATCCCTTAATATGGAAGCTGGTTTTTTATTTTTTTTATTTTTGCTGCACACTTGAACTAACCAACATGGCTCATAAGATCCCTTTCCTTGTATATACACTATACTGTGGTACCTCAGGTTACTCCACTAACCCGGAAGTAGTACCTCAGGTGTCAGGGAACTGCCATCGGAAGGACAGGTGGTGAGAAGGCTTCGGGAGAATAGGAGAGCCTCTTCTTCAGCAGAAGAGGGAACCAGTAGGGGGAGTGCGGGAGCTCCAAAGGAAAGGGAGTCGGAGGGGAGGCTCTGGGATACTTCCAGTGGGAACAGCGAGGAGGTATCAGAACAGCCCTTAAGGACTCCCACCCCCCGCCGGAAACTGTCACGCAGGGAATCCAGGAGGCGCATGTCTGTGAAACAGCTTTTATGTTGGAAACGCTTCCGCAAACGCCCACTGTCAGATTCTACCAGCGACTGAGGGAGCCATGCTCAAGGGCTCCTCTCAAGGCAGGGTTTCACTACACTGAGTGAGCTCTGAGGGATCGAGTTTCAACGCACAAGCAGCTCATTATCCCACCACAGCAATCTGACAGTCCCTGAAAGCAGCTTGTGCAAAGAGAGGCATCATGAGCAACCCAGCCGGAGCCGGAGATGGGGGAGCAGCTGCAGCCGGTCCTAGCCTGGAAGAAAGGTACAGGATGTTGGAGGTACAGTTAGCTCTGCAAACGGCGAGGTTGGAGGAGAGGAGGGCTCATGATGCAGAAAAGGGGAAAGCCGCCCAGCTCTCGAGGAAAGTGCCAGGACTGGTGCAGAAGTTTGGGGGTGATCCCAGGAATTATCAAGCCTTCAGGACTGAGATGCAATATGCCCTCAATCTGCAGTTTGATGATTTTCCTGATGAGGATTCGAGGGTTGCTTTTGTGATTGGGCATCTCGAAGGCCCGGCCAGAGATTGGGTGAGACCACTAATGGCAGCCAATAATGAAGCCCTAAGGGACACAAGGAAGTTTTTTCGCGCCATGGATCTGATGTTTTCCAGCGAGATTGAGCAGGGAGTGGCGCGCAGGCAGTTAATGGCGTGTAAACAAGGGAACCGATCTGTCCGTGAGTACTGGACTGAGTTCACCATGTTGATCCATAAATTAGGATGGGATTTGTCAGCGGAACCGATACAAATGCTGTTCGAAGAAGGACTATCTTCGGCAGTGAAAGACGAACTTTCCCGGGGGCCCAGGGCGGAGTCTATGGACCTTCTGACTAAATCAGCGCTGGCCATAGGCTCACGCCAGGAGGCCAGAGCCTTGGAGAAGCGGGAAGGGAAAGGGGAGCGTTGGAGGGATTTCCGCATTCCAGAGATGCCAGAGCAGCCTTCTCTGCCAGCAGAGCCGATGGAGATCGGAACAGCGCGCGCGCGCGCAATTTCAAACCCCAGTGAAGGGCGGAAGAAGGAGGGAAAAGGCGCCAAGAAATGTTTTCTCTGCCAACAGCCAGGTCATTTTGCCAGGGTTTGTCCGTAAAGAAAGGAATGGCAAGGAATGGCGGGAGCTGTTGGGGAGGAGGGAGAAACAGCTAAGGAGCAAGTAAAAGCCAACGCCTGGCTGCCAGCGACGGGGCACAGCAGCCAGGCCAAGGAACAGTAAATGTGCCCACGCCAGAACCCCCAAGACCAGCTCTTGTAATAGAGGTATTGCTGGAGCTGGCAAACGGACACCCACTAAAAGTGAAGGCGTTACTAGACTCAGGCAGCTCCTGCAACTTTATGAGTAAGGAGTTTGCAGCCGCCCATCAGATACAAACCATTCCTTTAAAAAATCCCCTGCAGGTGACCACGATTGATGGGAGGGCGCTGTTGGGGGGAGAAGTAGACCAGCAGACTGTCCCCATGACAATGAGGGTGGCAAGACACACAGAACGGATAGCGTTTAATATAGCCACGTTGGGAGGAGCGCCCATCATTTTGGGGATGAGCTGGCTAGCGCTGCATGATCCGCTTGTGGGATGGCATCAGAGAGTGGTTTCCTTTGGGTCAGCGCATTGTATGGGACACTGCACAGAAAAAGGGGGCCAAGTAGGCACTCAGGCCACGTTAGCAAAGATAGAAGCAATGGAACAAGGTAGGGTACCACGACAATATGCAGATTTTGCCGACGTCTTCAGCGAAAGGGAAGCAGATAAACTACCCCCGCACAGACCCTTTGACTGCCAAATCAACTTACTTCCAGGAGCGCAATTGCCAGTGGGCAAGGTGTATGCAATGTCTGACAGAGAGATGCAGGAGCTAAGGGAGTTTATTGACAAAAACCTCAAGCGTGGGTTCATCAGGGAGTCACGAGCGGTGGGGGGTAGTCCAGTGTTCTTTGTAGACAAAAAAAACTCGGACAAACCGAGATTAATTGTGGATTTCAGGGCCCTAAACGCAGTGTCCGAACCCGTGAGCTTCCCTATGCCCAGAATCGATGACATTCTGACCCGGGTGAGAAAAGGGAAGATTTTTACCAAGCTGGACCTGAGGGGGGCGTATAACCTGATACGTATGAGAAAGGGAGATGAGTGGAAAACCACTATGTTCACCCCCTTGGGGGCATTTGAGTACTGCGTTATGCCTTTCGGCCTCCAGGCGGGTTCAGCAGTATTTCAATCATTCATGAATCACGTACTAGGACCATTGCTGTACAAGAACTGCGCTGCGTTCTTGGACGATGTACTGGTGTACTCGGAGGATGAAGAGCAGCATGTGCGAGATGTGCGAGAAGTACTGAGCAAACTGCAAGAAAACCAGCTGTGGGTGAAACTGGAGAAGTGTCAGTTTCACACCAGGGAGGTGGAATTCCTTGGGTACCGGTTGTCGGACAAGGGGCTGGCCATGGATCCTAGCAAGGTGCAAGCGGTGCTGGAATGGAGGCCACCGAAAACTAAGAAAGATGTGCAGAGGTTTTTGGGGTTCGGAAACTTCTATCGGAAGTTCATCAAGAACTTCGCCCATTTAACAGCCCCCATCACGGATTGTCTCAGCAGTAAGAAGAAATTTGTCTGGACGGAAGAAGCGCAGCGAGCTTTCGAAAGTTTAAAGAGGGCGTTTGCTTCGGAAGAACAACTCTTACACGTGGATCTGCAGCAGCCGATGAGGGTGGAAACCGACGCGTCTGACAGAGCGGTGGGGGCCGTGCTTCTGCAGCCAGGAGCGAATACGTCGGAATGGAGGCCGTGTGCCTTCTTCTCGAGGAAATTGAACAAGTCTGAGAGGAATTATACAGTGTACGACAGAGAATTACTCGCTGTCCACGAAGCGTTCAAGAGATGGAGACACCTGTTGATTGGAGCGCAACACAAGGTTCAAGTGCGGACAGACCACAAAAATCTAGAATACTGGAGAACAGCCCGAGTGTTGAACCAGAGACAAGTAAGATGGGCGCAAGAGTTCTCCAAGTTCAATTTTGAGATTCGCTACGTGCCAGGGGCTGAGAATGTCAGGGCGGACGCTCTCTCCAGAAAACCTGAGTACTTGGAGGGGGAAGGAGGGGCGGAAGAAAGACATATCATCTCAGAGGACCACTGGGTTTGTGGGGCGGCATTGGTGGGGCAAAGAGAACTGGTAGAGGGTATTGAAAACGATGAATATGCCCAAGAGAAACTTAGGGAACTCAGGGAGACAGGTGAGAACGCAGGGGGGTTTGAGGAAAAGAACGGAAAACTATATTACAAAGGGGCGCTCTACATACCAGGTGGGGAACTAAGAGGGCGGGTGCTTAAGCAGTTGCATGACAGCCCCACGGCGGGGCACTTCGGGCAGCACAAAACCATGTGGTTGGTTACCAGGGAGTTTTGGTGGCCCAAGGTGCGGGAGGACGTGCGGGAGTATGTCAGGGGATGCGACAGGTGCCAAAGAGCAAAGGGAGAGAGGTTGGCGCCAGCGGGGTTATTAGAACCCTTACCCACCCCAGAAAGGCCATGGGAGATGGTATCCATAGACTTCATGACCGATCTACCGAGATCCAAAGGGAAAACCGCGGTCATGGTGGTGGTAGATCTACTAACTAAGATGTGCCACTTTATAGCTTGTTCACATGCAGTGACAGCGGAAGAAACCGCAAGGTTGTTTGTGGAGCACATTTTTAGGTTGCATGGCGCCCCCTTGAGGGTTTTGAGCGACAGAGGAAAACAATTTACTTCTAGGTTCTGGAGGAAACTAATGAGCATGTTGCATGTGGAGGTAAGTTTTTCCACCGCCAGGCACCCAGAAACAAATGGGCAAGCAGAAAGGGCAAACGGGGTTTTGCAACAATATCTGAGGTGTTATGTAAAGGACAGAGAAACGGATTGGGTGGACTGGTTACCTCTGGCAGAATTTGCCTACAACAACGCGGAGAACGTGTCCACAGGGATGAGTCCCTTTCTAGCCAATTATGGGTGTCATCCTCGGGCGTTTCCAGGAGAGGGCGGGGGAAGGTGGAGTGTACCTGCAGCGGAAAATTTTGTTGAAGAGATGGAAGCGATCCACCGTCAGCTCCAACTCAACTTAGAGAAAGCCAAAGAAGAATATAAGAAGCAAGCTGACAGAAATAGGAGGGAAGGCGAAACCATAAGGGTGGGTAACCGGGTGTGGCTATCCACCCAAGGACTGCCGTTCAAGGGAGGGTGTAAGAAATTGAGACCCAAACGGTTGGGACCCTTTGAGGTCATACAGCAGGTCAACCCAGTAGCATTCAAACTCCGATTGCCCAGTCACATGAAATTGCACCCAGTATTTCACAGGTCATTACTGTCGCCCTACAGAGAGGGGTGTGAGTGGGGGGAACATGAGAGGGAGGTCACCCGGACACCCGTCATAGAAGAGAGAGAACGAAACATGGATGTGGCAGGGATCATTGATTCCAGGTGGAAGGGGAATCAGGTGGAATACTTGGTAGAATGGGAGGGGGAGGAAGAGTCAGAAAACGCATGGGTACCGGCAGAGGAAGTTAAAGACGAGATTTTAATAGAAACGTTTCATCGGCGTTTCCCAAGTAAACCGCAACCAGTGGCAAGGTTTAGGAGGGAACACTTCGGGACTACAGATGAGGAAGGGGAATTTGAAGGGTTCCCAGAGTCGGAAGTGGAGGTGGAAACAGATTCCGACGAAGAAGAGGAAGAGGGGGAAAGAGGCGGTAGGCCGTGGTTAGAAGTGTTTGAATCCTCAGAGGATGAGGGGAGTTCCTTCCAGGGATTTCCGTCCTCGCCGCCAGTAAGAGAAGAGGCGGGAGGGGGTGAAGGGGGCCCTGGGGGGGAGGTGGATGTCAGGGAACTGCCATCGGAAGGACAGGTGGTGAGAAGGCTTCGGGAGAATAGGAGAGCCTCTTCTTCAGCAGAAGAGGGAACCAGTAGGGGGAGTGCGGGAGCTCCAAAGGAAAGGGAGTCGGAGGGGAGGCTCTGGGATACTTCCAGTGGGAACAGCGAGGAGGTATCAGAACAGCCCTTAAGGACTCCCACCCCCCGCCGGAAACTGTCACGCAGGGAATCCAGGAGGCGCATGTCTGTGAAACAGCTTTTATGTTGGAAACGCTTCCGCAAACGCCCACTGTCAGATTCTACCAGCGACTGAGGGAGCCATGCTCAAGGGCTCCTCTCAAGGCAGGGTTTCACTACACTGAGTGAGCTCTGAGGGATCGAGTTTCAACGCACAAGCAGCTCATTATCCCACCACATCAGGTTACAAACTTTGCCCCAGGATGAGAATGGAAATTTGAAACTGTTACAAGAGTGGAGCTGGGTTTTTTCCAGCTGCAAGATAAGAGCTGTGAGAATCAGAGATTGACCTTGGACTTTAAGAATGTTGACAGAAAGAGCTTTAGTGACTGTTTTATGTAAGATAAGCTATTCGCTGGAACAGCTTCACAAAAAGACGGATGTTATGAATTCCAAACTTGAGAACTTGGAACAAAAAGTGATAAATTTGGGACAAAAAGTGACCATCAATACAGAAATTGTTCAGGATCTGATACAGGAAACTACTTTGACAGGACAAACTGGGGAGAAGAAGGAGAAAGTTGTGGTTGTTGAACCTAAAGTAATACAAGCGGAAGCCCCAGCCTTTCAGAGGCAAATCAAGGACTATAAGTGGAGGCCTCTTATGAATGAATATAGAAAAAGTCAGAATTCGAAGATTGGAGCCCTGCCTGGACTGGAGAAGGAAGGTTGGATAGACTCTTTCATGCAGGGATTTATTGACCTTTGGGTTCTGAACATGGATCAGGAGGTGATTGGAGTTGTGGGGGTCTTTGGATCTGGAGTTGTCTTGAAACATGATTTGAGATATTGTATGGACCTTGGTTCTAGCTGTGGAGAGTTGGCTGGCCTGTCGAGAGGGAATGGGGGCATGGCTGGGTTGGGGCCTCCCCGAGACTTGCTCTTCAGCATTTTCAGCATCAAAGAATATGAAGAAGAATTGCAGAAGGGACTTGGAAAAGATTTAAGAGCCTCGGACAGAAGATCTCCAGGTTGATGAACTATATGGAATGGACGGAAATGATTGGCAGAATCCGAGACCAGGGAGAAGAGATGGTGGTAGAAGATTGGGAAAGTTTAAAGTTTGTACATAGAAATATTGTAAAATTAATGAGTGTTTGAAAATTGTTTTTTTTTTTATTAATTTTTTGAAAAGATTTTTCTGTTACAAATTTATATAAACACATTCATATTCAATATAATACGAAATTCTTTTAGACTTCCCCCCGCTCCCTCCGCAATCCTCATAATTTTAAATTTAGTTCGCATTTCCTTTATAGTTGTATTGCCAGTTTATAAATCTTTACAGCTCTTTTCCCTCTTACAATACCCTTTCTCTTCACAAAGCCTCTTTAAATCCAACTAGCGTTGTCTGTTCATCACAAATGTTTTCCAGATAAATCGTAAACTTTCTCCAGTCCTGAGTGAACTTGTGATCTTTTTGATATCTAATTTTTCCTGTCAGTTTATCTAATTCAGCAAAGTCTATCAATTTCCGTCTCCATTCTTCCAATGTTGGTAATTCTTCTTGTTTCCATTTTTGAGCCATTAAAATTCTTGCCGCAGTCACTGCATATTGAAAAAGTTTATAATCACTTCTGTGAATTTCTCTTCCTATAATTCCTAACAAAAAGGCTTCTGGTTTCTTCACAAACGTGTATTTAAACATCTTTTTCAGCTCATTATATATCATTTCCCAGAAGCCTTTTACTTTCTTACACTCCCACCACATATGGTAAAACGACCCTTCCCTTTCCTTACATTTCCAACATTTGTTACATGTCTTATACATTTTTGCTAGTTTAACGGGAGTGATATACCATCTATATACCATTTTCATAATGTTTTCCTTTATCGTCATACATGCAGTGAATTTCATATTTTCCTTCCATACCTTCTCCCAATCTGCTAGCTGTATATTATAACCAAAGTCCCTGGCCCAATGTATCATAACCGATTTGACTTCTTCGTCTTTTGTTTGCCATTCCAATAACATTTTATACATTTTTGACAATACCTTGTAGTCATTGTTTATTATCTCTTTCTGAAATCTAGACTCTCCTTCAATATATCTCCTCTCTTTACAATCCTTTTTAAACATTTCATTTGTTTGGAAGTAGTGCAACCAATCATATACATATTTTTTAACTTGTTCATATGGCTTCAATTTCCATTTCCCCCCTTCTTTAATTACAATATCTCCATAAGTCATCCAGTCCTCTCTCATGTTTATCTTTTTGACACTCATGACCTCCAGTGGGGATAACCAATGAGGTACATTTGGTTCCAAAATATTTTGGTACCTATCCCATGTTTCTATTAGGGCACCTCTGAAAATATGATTGGCGAAACTTTTATGAGCTTTCTTCTTCCCCAGCCATAAATAGGCGTGCCAACCAAACCTGTTGTCAAACCCTTCCAGGTCCAGTAACTTATTATTTTTTAGTGTTATCCAGTCCTTTATCCAACAGAGACAAGATGCTTCATAATAAAGTTTCTGGCAGGGCGAAGCCACCTCTTTCTTTCGCATCAGTTAGTAACTTAAATTGTATTCGTGGCTTTTTGCCCTGCCAGATATATTTTGAAATCATTCTTTGCCACTCTCTGAAGATCTTTGTCCCCTTAATTATTGGAATCATTTGAAATAAAAACAACATCTTTGGAAGCACGCTCATCTTAATTGAAGAAATTCTGCCCCAAAAAGATAGTTTCATCCTACTCCACACTTCGAGGTCTCTCTTAATAGTGTTCCAAGTTATCACATAATTGTTTTGAAATAAATCAATGTTTCTTTGGGTTAACCATATTCCTAAATATTTTACCTTCTTCGCCACTTCCATCTCTGTTTCTCTTTGCACTTCTTCTATCAAACTTTGGTCCAAATTCTTCACCATAAGTTTAGTTTTCCTCTTATTTAATACAAATCCGGCCACACTTCCAAATCGGTCAATTTCTTTTATAACTTCTTTTAGACTACTTGTCGGATCTTCCACCGTAATTACCAGATCATCGGCAAAGGCTTTAACTTTGTATTGGTTTTGACCTACTGTTACCCCCTTTATTAGTTCATTTTGCCTAATTGAACTAAGCAAGACCTCCAGAACCATAATGAATAACAGTGGTGAAAGAGGGCGTCCCTGTCTTGTACCTTTCTTTATATTCACCTCCTCTGTAATTACATTATTTACGATCAGTTTTGCTCTCTGTTCTGAATATATTGCCTTTATGCCATTGTAAAAATCTTCTCCCACTTCCATCATTTCCAAATTTTTCAACATAAATTCCCATGAAACATTATCAAACGCTTTCTCTGCATCCACAAACATTAAAACGGCTTGTCTCTCATTACTGGCAGTCAAATATTCCAAAATATTTATTATGTTTCTTACATTGTCCTTCATATGTCTGCCAGGAAGGAAACCTGCCTGATCTTTATGGATATGTTCTTGCAATATCTTCTTGAATCTTGTTGCCAAAATACCCGAAAAAATCTTATAATCTGTGTTTAGCAGAGATATCGGTCTGTAATTCTTAACTTGTGTGAGATCGGAGTCTTGTTTTGGTATGAGTGTAATAAAGGCTTCTTTCCATGTTTCTGGTATATCCTGTTGTTTCAAAATATTATTCATAACTTCTTTAAGTGGTACCGTCAGGGAGTCCCTCATTTCTTTGTAATAAGTTGCTGTGAATCCATCTGGTCCTGGTGCCTTCCCTTTTTTCATCTGTTTTATAATTTCTACTATCTCCTCATTCTCTATTGGGGCATTCAGTCTGTCTTTCTTTTCTGTCGGGATCTTTTGCACCTTTTTTTCTTTCAAAAATTTCTCTATCTTCTTTATATTGTTTTTCTCTCGTTTTGCATACAGATGCTTGTAGAAATCCAAAAATCCTTTCCTGATACCTTTTGGGTTTTCTATTTCTTCGCCCTCCACAATAATTTTATTAATTGTGCTTTGCTCTTTCCTTTTCTTAATTTGCCATGCAAGCCATTTTCCTGGTTTATTTGCGAATTCGAAATTCCTTTGTCTTAGTCTTTTGATGTTCCATTCAACTTCTTTGTTTATAATCATAGCAAACTGTGTCTGCAGAACTTTAATATTTTGTTTTATTTTGATATTATTTGGCTTTTTAATTAACTTTTGTTCATTGTCCATTATTTGTTTTAGGATTTCCTTCTTCCCTTTCTCTCTGTTCTTATTTTTAATCGCATTCTGTTGGATGAAAAATCCCCTCATTACCGCCTTGCTTGCATCCCACACTGTGCTAATCTTTGTACCTTTATTCATATTCTCTACAAAGTATTCCGTCAGTTTTTTACGGGCTTCTTGAATGATTCTTTCATCTTCCAAAAGGTAATCTTTCAGTCTCCATCTGAATGTTCTTTCTTCATACACTTTTATCTCCATTTTTCTCGGATTGTGATCCGAGATTACTCTGGGTTGGATTTCTATTTGTTGGATTCTGGTAGTTAGTTCATTCGAGATCCAAATTTGATCTATTCTTGACATGGACTGATTTGGTTCCGAATAGAATGTGAACTCTTTTTCTAATGGGTGTCTGAGTCTCCAAATGTCAATTAAATTGAGATTTTGCACCAATGCGAAAAAGGTCTTCGGTAGTTTTCCTTCTTTACTATCACTTTTTTCTCTTAATCTGTCCATTTCCGTTGATACAACTCCGTTCATATCTCCCATTATTATAATTTTTTGATCCATGTATTCAAACAGCCTTTCTTCCAATTTCTTGTAAAAATCAGTCTTGTTTCCATTAGGTGCGTAGATCCCGACAATTATTAATTTTTCGCCCTGCCAATTGATCTGTATTGCGATTATTCTTCCTTCTTCATCTTTGAAAATCTGTTGAGCTTCTATGTTTTTCCTTACGTAAAGGACTATGCCTCTCTTCTTTTCTTTATCTGAAGATATAAATTCATTTCCCAATCTATTATTAATCAGAATTTTTTTATGTTTCCTTGCCACATGTGTTTCTTGTAGACAGTTGATGTCCAAATTTTTCCTTTTTAAATATTGTACAATACTGTTTCTTTTCTTCTTATCATTCATTCCATTAATGTTCCAGTTCCATAATTTCAATGCCATATTTTCTGGTGGTTAATTAAAAAATATAAAATTTTATTCTGAATTATCTCTTTATAATTCCTCCTCTTTTTCTTCTTCCTCCTCCTTCTCTTCTTCTTCCTCTTCTTTCTCCTCCTCCTCTTCATCCGTCTCTTTATTTTTTTGGTACTTTTAAAAGTTTTCCTCCCATCGGGTCAATTCCTCCTACCGCGCCTTCTTCCTCTTCCTCTTCTACCGTCAATTCTTTGTAACGTCTCTGGAACTTACTTGTTTCTTCGGGACTTGTAAGTCTGTGTCTCTTGGCTTTGTATACAAAAGAAATCCCCTGAGGGAATTCCCATTTGAATTCAATCTTGTTTTTCTTCAGAATTTGGACCAATGGTTTATATGGGTCTCTCCGTTTCAACAATCTGACCGGTATGTCTTTAAAAATAATTATGTAGCTCCCATCAATATTCAGTCGCTTCTCTCTGTTTTTTTGGAGTATTAAATTCCTCATGTCTTTGTCTTTAAAGGTGATCAAGCAATCTCCTGTAACCTTCCTTGTCTTAGTTGTCCTTACTCTCATCCTAAATGCGTTTTGAACCCTCTTCTCTACATCTTCTTTTTGTAATTCCAACCATTGGGCAATTTCCGTTATTATCTTTGATGTCTTCTCCTTGAACCTCTGGAACTGCTCTCAGCCTTAGGTTCACCTCCCATTGCCTCAATTCGTTCATGGAGATTGCATCCCATAACTCCTCCTGTGTCTTACTCATTTCTGAGATTCCTGCTTTCATCTTCTCCTCTTCTTTTTTGACTTCTTTTATCTCCACTTTTGTCCTTTTTAGTCCTTCCTCAACAGATTGTGTTCTCTTGGTAACTTCTTTTATTTGGCCTTTCAATTCTTTTACTGTATCGTCAATTTTTTGGTCCATTTTGCCTATTTTGTTATCCACCTGCTCAATTCTAGTATCTACATGTTCTAATTTATCCTCCAAATTCTTTTCACTTTGTCTAATTTCTGCGAACATTTTTAAAATTTCAGCTTTGAGATCTCTTCTTTCAAATTTCAGCTTTGAACCTCTTCTTTCTCCCGGTGTTCCTCCCTCCCCAGCTTTCTTATGTAAGTGAGACATTTTCTCCTTCTCCTTCTTTCCTAGCCCGTTCCCTTTTCTGGTAAATCAATCCCACTACTTCCCTAATTCAGTTGGATCCAAACCCCAATATATACTGTGTCCCTCCTCAAAACAATTCTCATATCAAACATATAAATGACACTTTTATCAAAAGACAAATAACACTTTCATCCATTCATAGTCTATCAAATCCAGTCTGAGTCTCAATATAATCAAATATAGTCAGATTAGATCCCAACAATTAGAATTATCTGTAAACGTCTTCTTGCCACCAATTAGGCTAATCCATAGATACAGGTATTTCTTGCCACCAATTGGGCTAATCCATAGGTACAGGTATTTGTTTTAGATGTGACCCAACTCTTAGAAATTGCTGAAGCCAGAGGGAACCCAAGGAAAAATTCTTCAAATATTAATATCCAAACCAATCTTCTGCCACCAATTAGGCTAATCCTTAAATCAATATAAATAAATATTTCTTCTGCCACCAATTAGGCTAATCCAAATTTGTGTGGATAAGTGTTCTTTTAATCCAAAGCCAAGAGTTGCTTATTAAAGAAAAAACAAGGGCCCGAAAAAAACAAGTTGTTATGTGTCTTCTGACCACTAGAGGCAAAGTCCCCAAACCGTTTTAAATTGCTCAAGTATTTAAATATTTCAATAAAAAGAAACTGCCACAAAAAAGAAATGAGCCATCAAGGGGTGTGCCGAATTATGTTTAATCCTAAAACGATAGTCCAGATCAATTTGAAAACCTTCTTTCCTCGGCAAACATCAGACAGTCTCGTAGAACTTTAACAATGGAGTCTGGAAATCCCCCTTTATTATGCAGTTTTTTATTTCAGCACAACACCAAAGTCTAGTTACACCAAATCAAATTCACAAGCCCCAAAAAGGATTTAAATAGCTCCGTCTTGTTCCTCTGTCCCCCCTTTTCCTTTAAATCTTCCTTGATAAATTGTATCTTCCCCAAAAAGGATTATTCTTATTCAGTTAAAGGGGAGAAGAAACAGCAGCCGCGAGCGGTAACTTACTTTCACTTTTAATCGCTATGTTGTTTCCATGCGTCTAAGCTGGTCTCGTAACTTCCAATTTTTTTCATCCGGTTTCTTTTCTTAATTTAAAATTCTTCTTTATATCCAATTGAGTCCGAATTTCTTCCAAATTGAGAATTGAGAGCTCTCCTTGCAAGCCCGGGGCTTCGTTTCTCGGAGGTAGCTATGGCCTCCCTGCAACCCGTTCTCCCCCCCGCCGTTCTCTTCACTCCTTTTGAGAGCTACCTGACGGCCGGGAGGTTCGCGTTTCGGCTGCCAGCAGGAACCTGAGTGTCAGAACACCCTCCTGACACTACTTCGAGTGGTCACTGCGCCCTGTGACACCCCCAATCCTCCGAAAAACCCGGGATTCCCCAAGAGGGAAAATCCCCGCTTGCGCTCGGATCGCTGTCAACCGGAAGTCCGAGTGTTTGAAAATTGTTGGAATGAAACTTTATGGCTTTAGCAGAAATGCTATAAGGAATTAAGTATAAATAAGTACTTTAGTATTAATGGAAAATAAGGTTAAAAATATGTTAAGACATTCATAATGATAAAAATAGAGAAAGATGGAAAGGATTTGCTGAAACAAGTAACAGAAGTGGAATACAAAAAGGGAGGTGAGAGGAAGTCGATGAAATAAGGGAATGAAAGATAGACTAATGAAATGGTATGCTATATGTTTTTAAATTGTTGTTGTTTTGTTTTGTTTAATTTAAAGTTAAGGTTGTTTTTTGTATTGTTTTTTGTATTGTTTTTTTCTTTTTTCTTGTCTGCCGTAAGTTTGAAAAGTAATAAAGATTATTTTTAAAAAAGAGAGAGAATGGAAATTGTGCGCTGGCAGCGCAGCGGCAGTGTGAGGCCCCATTAGCGAAAGCGTGCCTCGGGTTAAGAATGGTTTCAGGTTAAAAACGGACCTCCAGAATGAATTAAGTTCTTAACCCGAGGTACCACTGTATTAGCCATGCACAGAAGGCATAGTTAATACATGGTGATAGTTGATGAAGGAAGCTAACGAAATCCACCCTGACTACACACTGAGATATGCCTTAGATCATGGTGCCTCCCATTTCACCAGATCCCAGGCACAAGGTAGAAGAGGGCAGCAATAAATACCTGCAGCCACAAGGTCCAGCCCTCCCTAGACAGAAATTTGATATGCCAGGCAGCCCAGCCCAGGGACTAGCAGCCTTTTGCTAGACAAACAGGCAGAGCTAGGCAGTGTTCCTGGAAAAACTGATGTTTCCAAAAGGCAGTTCTGACTGCGCTTTGTTTGAACAGTTGATCCCTGGAAAATTGTTCAGATTGCTCCTTTGGGGTGTCAAAGTGCCCTTTGCATTACTGTAGTTCCCACCTAAGGTTTTTATTTTATATATCACATTTATATCCCTCCTTTTCTCCAAGGAGCTCAAGGTGGGGTACATGACCCCTTTCCATTTTATCACCACATCAACTGTGTGATCAAGGTAAAGCTGAGATACAGTGACTTGCCCAAAGTGACCTTAATGGACTGAGCAGGGATTCAAACTCCGGTCTCCCAGGTTCTAATCCAACAGTCCAACCATGGTGTGTTTGCTAGCTGGAACTTTTATACTTCTAGGGATAGCATCATGGTCAGTTCGGCCACAAAGTTAATTGGACTCTCCTTTGTTGCTGCTCTAGGGGGCAGGATGGGAAAGGATGAGGAGAGGAGGGGTTGTATGGAGCTCTCCCTTTATTTCATTGAGAGTTGAAGTTACACCACCCCTTTTGCAAACCTTCCTTGCATCTTAACTAGACAATAGCAGTGCATAATAATAATTAACTTTGGTGTTTTGCCTTCTTATAGGGTACAATTTCAGTATTCTGGCCACAATCTCCAATTTATTATTTGGTTGGTAGGAATAATGTGTGTTTATTTCATGTTTTGTGGGTGCATCTGAATAGCCACTTGGTTTCCTGGGTTTCTAAAGTTTATTTATTTTCTTCATTTGTATGCCACCCTTTTACATAAAGTTCCCTTTTACATAAAGTTCTCCGGGCAGCTTACAATAAATAATAATAATAGATTTTTTTAAAAAAAACACTATTGAGAGGCCCAAATAACGAGATAACCCGGATAAGCACAAAAGTAAATCTGGGTAGATCTGGCACTCACAAAGATTATGTTTGCATTTAGAAAAGAAGGTAACAGGAATGATATTAGGGGGGGAAGATACATGCTCATTTTACAACCAGGGCTGAGTTTAGATCCAGAACAGACCCATAGAATGTAAAATAGTAAGGCTAGATTGACTAATGAAAGATTGCTTATTTATTGAACACCTACACCATAGTTTGTTGTTAAAGTCACAATAGGCAAACACTTCTCTAAATTTTGTACTGCAGTTCTCCAAAGTTGCCTAATTCACGGATTAAGGAACATAGCATAAACATCTGCACTGGTTGCCAACTTGTTACTAAGACAAGTTCAATGTTTTCCTTTTGGTATATAAGATCGTAAATGGTTTACTTGCAGGTTTGCTTGACCCATATGTGCCCATTCAACCACTGTGGAACACTCATTTATGCAGTTGTAAGAAAACAGGTCTTTTAGCACCTAAACTTTGGAACTCCCTGCCAATGGACATCAGGAAGGCCACTTCACTGTATTTTTTTTTTTGTGCCTGCTAAAAACATGTAAGCATGTACAGTAGATGCTGATGTGTTTTAATCTTTTTTTCTTTAATTTTAATTATCTTCAAATAATTCTAATAGTTTTTAACTGGTTTATTGACAATTTAAATATTCTTTTGTATACTGCTAAGAGGTTTGCTGACAATCATGTAGTATATAAATTATGTTGAATAGAATAAATAAATAAATTTGGCCTTCATAAGCACAATAGCTGGCTGATTATATGTCTTGGATGACTAACAGTGCAATCCTAAACATCTTTACTTGGAAGTAAGTCTCATTGCGATTTACACCCATGTAAGTGTGTTTAAGATTGCAGTGTAAACAGGGTATGGACTCAGAAAAGGGGAAGTGGTTAAGAGCGGTGGACTCATAATCTGGTGAACCGGGTTCGCCTCTCGGCTCCTCCACCTGCAGCTGCTGGGTGACCTTGGGCCAGTCACACTTCTTTGAAGTCTCTCAGCCCCACTCACCTCACAGAGTGTTTGTTGTTGGGGAGGAAGGGAAAAGAGAATGTTAGCCGCTTTGAGACTCCTTCGGGTAGTGATAAAGCAGGATATCAAATCCAAACTTCTTCTTCTTCTTCTTCTTCTTCTTCTTCTTCTTCTTCTTCTTCTTCTTCTTCTTCTTCTTCTTCTTCCAGTATATCTGAAGGAGCGTCTCCTCCCCCATCGTTCTGCCCGGACACTGAGGTCCAGCTCCGAGGGCCTTCTGGCGGTTCCCTCACTGCGAGAAGTGAGGTTACAGGGAACCAGGCAGAGGGCCTTCTCGGTAGTGGCGCCCGCCCTGTGGAACGCCCTCCCATCAGATGTCAAAGCAATAAACAACTACCTGACATTCAGAAGACATCTGAAGGCAGCCCTGTTCAGGGAAGTTTTTAATATGTGACATTTTAGTGTATTTTTCATCTTTGTTGGAAGCCGCCCAGAGTGGCTGGGGAAACCCAGCCAGATGGGCGGGGTACAAATAAATTATTATTATTATTATTATTATTATTATTATTATTATTATTCACAAATCTCCATATATGAAGTAGCCTCCTCCTCTCCTTTGCCAGATCTGCTTGTCCAAATTAACTCACAATAACACATCCCACAATAACACAATAACACAGGGATGCGGGTGGCGCTGTGGGTAAAACCTCAGTGCCTAGGACTTGGTGATCGCATGGTCGGCGGTTCGAATCCCCGCGGCGGGGTGAGCTCCCGTTGTTCGGTCCCAGCTCCTGCCCACCTAGCAGTTCGAAAGCACTCCTAAGTGCAAGTAGATAAATAGGTACCGCTTTATAGCGGGAAGGTAAACGGCATTTCCATGTGCTGCACTGGTGCTGGCTCGCCAGCTGCAGCTTCGTCATGCTGGCCACGTGACCTGGAAGTGTCTTCGGACGGCGCTGGCTCACGGCCTCTTGAGCGAGATGAGCACGCAACCCTAGAGTCGGACACAACTGGCCTGTACGGGCAGGGGTACCTTTACTTTTACTTTAACACATCCCATAATAACACAGGGAAAAATCAAGGCTCTCCTGAGATCTCACTAGATCCTGAACCAATTTATGGCAGCATAACCTTCTGTAGGCCAGAACTGATTTGCATAAAGTGTTGTTGTCAGTTGTCAGTAGCACACACGCAAACACTGATACCGATAATTAGCGAAGGGAGAGGGATGTTATTACAAAATGAGGCTAGAAGGCCTAACATTGCAAGAGATAGGAGTGTCACATTACTATGCAGAGCACATAGGAGTACATTGCTCTGCATAGTAATGTGACACACCTGCCTCTTGCATTCCTAGGCCTCTGGCCTCACTTTGTAACAACATTCTCCCTTCTCTCTGTATGTGGTGTGATCTGCCAAAGGATGAGACGCTTTGTGCATGTGACAAAGGGAGCTCTGGTCCATGAAAAGGTTCTGCCACACACACAAGAGTCACTGTGTGGAGTGTTCCCATTGAGGGTTCCAGTTAGCCAGTCATGCCCACTTCCATGAGATTCCACTCCATTTCATTCCATTCCTCTCTCCTGTTTTTAGCTCCCTCTTCTCTCCAACAGCCTGGCTCAGCTGTCCATGGCTCCCTCTTCTCTCCAACAGCCTGGCTCAGCATAATCATTCCTCATTGGATAGTTTTGGGGATCCTTTAGACATACCCTTCAACGCAACATGGGAGAAAACCAGGAGACCATCTTCTGGGGCTGCACTCCCACATGGGTCACGTGACCCATACAAGATCCTAGCCCTGAAAAAAACACTCTTGGGGGCAAGATTGCGAGAGCAAGACGTCCCATGCTTTCATGGGGGAAAAGCAGGATGCCCCAGTTTTTCCAAGACAGTTGCAGGGTATGCTTTAGAGTATTTCTTCTTCTTCTTCTTCTTCTTCTTCTTCTTCTTCTTCTTCTTCTTCTTCTTCTTCGGAGCTGGGTCCCCCATGAAGCAGCAACCCACTTTCCTTCCACCTACCCACAATCCTCCATGTCCCCCCTCACCCATGTATGTGGTGGCTGCTCCCACCACTTAGATGGCAGCATGCATGGAAGAGGAAACAAAACCTTGCTCCTTCTGGTGTCTACCATAGCAGGGTACTAGGGACAGGTAGACCTGTCCAAAGGTGGGGAGAGGGGAGTAATGAGGTGGCAGAGAGAGGGAGAAGAGGACAGAAAGAGAGTGAGGGAGAGATAGCCATAAAGGAAAGAAGATGGCAGAAACATAAAAATGGTGTCCCACCTACTTTTGGCTACAGCCCCACCCACCACTGGCATGCAGTCCCTGAAAGATTACTCCTGAGGGAATATGGCCTTCAGCAGAAAAAGAAAAAAAGAGTCCCTGCCCTTGGCTTCCTTAATCATCCTGCCTACCAAGGCATATAACTAGCCAGCTATCCCTGTTATCTATATGATCAAATTTGTATTCAGACTTAATTTTTCTATTATTACATTATATTTTTCCTTTAATCAGGCGACAATTGTGCCTTGTGTGGGTGTGCTTGCATCAGGCACAAGTCCCTCTGGGGAAAATGGAGTACTTGCTTGCTCATCGTTAACCACATTGCCATTCCAGGAGCCTATATCTGTTAAAATTCTTGCTTGATGTGCCCTCACCATTTATGCAAAAGCAGTTGACTCATTCGTGTAAGGCCACTATTTACCAAACTATAGTGCATTCCTAAGCATATTGCTCTCTTTCTTTGAGGAGAACATCCATTAACTTCTTTCTCTAACCCATCTCTTCTCCATTTTCCTCCTCCTATTTCCCTTTGTAAAAGAACTGAGATGGTATTCAGTTACCCTGCCTTGGATCTTTTTCAAAGGAGAAAAAGAGGATTTGGAGACTGGCTGGCTTCCTACTTGCTTGCTACTTTAGAGACCCATTTGATTTAAACTCCCATTTTGTAATTCTCTGATTTATTACATTTAACTTCTTAATTAGCAATATATGGTACCTGTGTTTATTTTGAGATGTATCTCCACCTAGTGGAACACACCTTTGCCCAACATGTCTCCCACTGAATAGCCAATCCATTTCCCTCAATTAGGTAAGATTGTGGTAGATTAGGATGTGACTGCAGTACAGCAGCCTTCCTTAAAATGTTGCCCTAACATAAACGATGGTTTTCCCGGAAGACAAAGGTTTATAGTTTCCACCACTCTGAGAGGTTTTGACAAGTTCCAGCTTAAGATCTCAAGCATTTTGGCAGGAAAATAGGACCAGTAAGACCTTTGATTGCAATCAATGGCTTGGCAGAGCCCCAGAAACGCAGAACAAAAATGCTTTGAACAAGCCTGGTGCTCAGGGTGTGTCCCTAGTTTTCAGGGCGTGCAGGATGACTCACAGCATTATCCTGTTGTACCGAGTGCACAACATGCTGCATGTGCGAGACTGAGCACCTGAGCTGTGGCTTCAAATTCCTCCTGGTGTTGACTTCCACCATCCAAGTTTCCTTTGAAAAGCTGCAGCAACTCTCCTTTTAAAGCTCCATCTAGTCTCTTAATTAACACCTTTTTAGACTCAGGCAACCAACCCACCTCCACAAACTCCTGCTGCCTGAGGGACGGATTCACTGTGAAGCATTTGACACCAATCATGATCAGAGGCTTACCGTAGATCTTGAGAATGAACAAGTCTAACAGTTGCCAAGAGAAATTGATTATGTGCAATTTTATTGCCAGGCGACATGAAGAGGTCCATCACCGGAAGTCCCCTGAACAGAAAAAGTTGCATCTGCTGAGGCTGTCCCTGCCATGCAGCTGGTGAAGTTTGAAAACACATACATAAAACCATCTTGAATTAAAAATTGGCAACCCTCCTCTTGAGGTGGTTCTTGACCTTAGTTTTATTTGCTGTTTTGCTCTTGCAGGTTTTTCTTATCTTCTGAAGGTGGGAACTTTTGCCCATATCTACATTAGTCACTATCTTGAGGGTCTTTTCCCCAAATTGTAACCTCTTCATGGATGCAAATGAAACAAAATAATTTCATCTGTGATCTGTCTGCTCATCTTCTGAAACCTTTCCTCATTACTTGTTTGCAATAGTTTTATTGTGGTCATTAAATAAAAGAAAGCTTCCTATATCTCATGTTTTGTTACACTTCAGCAAATAACTGGTTGAAATGAGTCGTTCTGCTTTTCTGTTCCAGGTTCAGGGTGTTCTGTGCTGAAGGGGAGTTGATATGTGTGTAAGGATAACATGCATGGGTTATAAAAAGAAGGTGACACATACTTGTCATTATAATAGCTACTTAATTGTTTGGCACTGACTATTACTGTTGACATGAGAAAACAAGCAAAGCATAACCACCAACCATCATCATTGCCTAGTTCTCCAAGATCAAAGCAAGGAGATATGTTGGCTGTATTATAATAGGTCCAGATGACTGGAGCAGGTATTCTAAGGCATGTGTTCAACAGTCAGGTCATGTATCCATAGCAGTGACCAGGGGAGGAATGACCTCTGGGAGAAGGAATGCCATGGTGCATCTGCAGCAACACAACTGGACACCTTCACCTGCGGCAGCTGCCACAAAATATGTCTTTCCTGTATCAGTCTCTACAGCCACAGCAGGTGCTGCAACTTCCAACAGTTTCGCTTCACCTCCAAAGGGTGCCAACAACAAATGCTACAATGGAAAGCAAGAAAGCCCAAGTTTGATTTGCATAATAAGGGTTGCTATATTTTGAAGAGCAAAAAGGAGGACACTATGATGACTCTCATTTTAAATACCCCTACTATATGTAGGCTATAGAAGCTGTGATATATTGCTGAGGGGAACAGGAACGGAGAAGAGGAAAGCAAGTCTTCAACCACCAGTTATGTCTAAGTCTCATCCAGAAAGTATAACCAAAGACATTCTGGCAGATTTAAAAAATCCACACGGACAGACATTTTATCCGTGAAAAAGAGGTCGTGTCCTGGAAAAAGAGGACACATGGCAGCCCTAGAATAGTGTTGCCAGATCAAGAGCAAATTTCCACAGTAAATTAAGATGAACAAGGTAAACTTGGCAGGAACTTAGGTTCTAGCTCAACATAGTAGTTAATGGAAGAACATTTCTCTTTCAGTGTGAATTTATTGGCTCAGTTCACATGTCACCAGAAACTGTAGTTAATGGATTACCATGAAAATGTTGGGTGTTTTGTTCCTTCCTGCTCATGCTGTGGAGAAACAAGCCATGATTTTTTGTCTGAACATTATGCCTGAAAGAAGGATCGTGACTATGGTGTCTGACCACAATCTGACCTGGTTTGGACATAATGCTTCGACAGGGATCATGACTTGTATTTTCCAAATGCGACTTGGGAGACGTGGGGCAGAGTGAAGTAGAAGTCATTTGCTTGAGCTCAGCATGCTATGATTTATGGCTTACCATGACATGCAAACAAGGTCACTGAAATATACCAGTCCTCATCACTTACCTTCAGCAAAAGTATTTTATTGTATTCACTTACTTGCAGGCAACTCTGAGAGCAATTTGGGCAGGTATAGAGATCAAAAACAAGCAAAGGTGAGGAACTGAGCCTTCAAATCCACCTTTTTTGCTTTCTAAAAGATTATTTATAGATTTAATACAATGTATATTAAAAACATAATACATATAATGATATACTACATTTTCATGCTAACATATTAATGCCTAATTCATGGTTTGTTGGTTTGTTGGTTTGTTTGTTTCATAGAATTGATACATCACTTGAGAAAACCCTCAAACCTATTTACAAAAAACAAGGAAATCAAGGAAAAGTTCTAATAATTTTAAAAAACAATATGCACATAATCCTTCGTCTGAGTTTGTTTTATGACCCTTTTCTCTAGATACACAAGCATATTTTTGCTGAATCTATTCAGTGAACAAACAATGTTTATTCCTAAGCAGTAGGGAGCTTATTTTTATTCATAGATGGAATGGAATGAAAAAACAGAAACAAAATTAGCTTTGCCACTAGAGACAAAGTGTTTTGTGTTTTTGGAAAGAGATTACAGAGCATTGTTGGAGCCAAGGTATACATAGCTGAGTTTTTCAACCCATAGTTTTATCAACATTGGGGTGCTGGAATCTGTATAAAAATTATGGAAACGGAGCACTCTGACACTAGGCGCATCCATTGTGTTCCACAGAGCAGTCTGAATTAAAAGAGGGACCAGACTGTAATTAATAAGATGCATTGATGGATAACTGCCTGGTCATTCCAGCCCTTATCCTCTAACTTCCATGACCAGAGCCTTGTATGCCCTACCAATGCTGGGCATTGCAGATTTATAGTTCCCAGCCACCCTTAGCTCAGAAAACCTCAGAATTCTTGGGGGGGGGGGATACACTTTTGATGTACTCTTAAATGTGCAGTGTGTATGCAACATGACTTTCAGTTCATACAATGTGGTTCCACACCCCTCACTGGCATATCACCTAAAAAGCTACCTCATCACTTTTCTTACTCTAATGCTACTGGACATGTTCTGTAGAAGCAAATGAAGCCCCACTTTGGCCCCACAGTGAGAATAAGATATCTGCTGTTGCCGCCACATCCTGCTCCTTCTGCTGGGAGTCTGGTGGAGGGTTGAGGCCTCCTGCTCACTCAGTGCACATCCCAGCAGGACACAGCATAATTTTTCCTTACTATACCAGACCTCTTAGTGATCTTTTGAACCCCAAATCCACAGGAGTGGCAAAAGCCTAAGCAGGTGAAAGCATAGTGTGTGTGTGGGGGGGAGAGATTCAGTGACACCCACAGAAACCTTAAAGTAGGCTGATAACTCTTTTTCAACACCATTTTGCAGCAGCTGTTTTAGAGCATTTATGGCACAGTCCATGTGGAATTCAGGCACGGTTCCTCTTTACTGCCACCATTTCTCTCTGCAATCAATATGTCTGGAATTGTTTTGTGGATTAGCAAGAAACACCTGATTGCTAATTAGTGACCTAATTTGCAGCATGGGAAAGAAAATAAAGATTCATTCAAAGATAGGGACGGGGTGAAATTCAATTCAGTTTGCATTGATTAATGAAGCAATACGCAGAACAATACACAAACTAAAATGCAACCATTATTCAAAATGTACGCTTCTCCAAATTTTGCAGCAGTTTTTCAGCCAATCAATGGATGTATACACAAAATGCATAAAAATGCATATATTCTTGAAAACAGCACACAAAAATACATTATATTAAGGGAAATGGCTTTGCAGAAATATATGTATTAGGCAGAATTTCATGCAAAGACGTGCATTTTAGGATAAACTTGCTGTAAAATGCTGCTGAATGTTCACAAGGAATGAAATATTCACTAACTGATATGGAAATGTGAAGAACAAGAGTGGTAAAAGGAAAAAACTGCAATTGACAACTTTGCCCATCCCTATTCAATGTAGGAGGTATTAACCAGGTGCAATGAGGGAAACATGCCAAAATTAAAATTATTCAGAGCAATCATTTTTGTCAGCGATAGAAAGGAGAAGATAAAATTATGTAAGATGCAACCTCGATGTTACGTTTTACCCCACACTGCCCACCTGCCATGGTTGCTAATCCTCTGCTACATTTATGTTAACTTTTCAAAGCACAGTCACTTAAATAGCAGCAACAACGCGATCACCAGCTCTCTTGCACCTGGATGAGTGTCTTGTGTTGCCTTAGATCTGCAAGCAGAGTACAGAAGTGGGTGTGTGCAGACATAGTCTTCAGGCTGTATATCCAGTCTAGCAGAGGGCGTGCCTGCTCACTCACACACAGGAGAGCAAAGTGTGGGGAAAGAGCAGCTGTCAGCAGACGGACGTATGGCAAGGAGGGCTCCCTGACATTCTACACCCGAACAAGACCTTTTTTTGGTACTGCTGTTTCTGTTTTGTTTTTTAAGTCGCAAAAGAGAGACAGGTGACATCCCACCCACTGCCACCCCATCTGCAACCATGCTTCACTCTCCTTCTCCACTGAAAACAGCACTGGCTTATGAGTGCTTCCAGGACCAGGCCAATTCTACTCTAGCGTTGCCCTCGGATCACAAGCTGAAAACTAGGGGGACAGGAAAACAAAGGGTCCAGGAGCAGGTGATGATGACGGTGAAACGGCAAAAGCAAAAGACCTCCCTTTCATCAGCATCCAATGCAGCAGGACACTCCAACCGAGGTAAATACCTATCACTGCTTGATTAACAAGGGATGACCGCTGAGTGTGAGAAATTTGGCTGTACAGCACTTGCCCCATCTGATGGTTCTTTGAGCTTAAGAATGTGTGGTATTGGGCATTGTCCATTGGAGTCAATACAGCTGGTGTCATTTGGTTCTCTTGGCAGGTTTGTGTTGTGGTGATACCAAGGAAGTTTTGCAAAATCTTGAGGGATAACTAGGGATTTGGGGATCCCGGTCTCAGTAGTTTTGCAGCTTAGTTCCGAAATGGTTTCAAGATAGGCCATGGGAATCTAGTTAAGCTGAAGGACTTTGATTTGGATTGTGCAGGTTGATTTGGAATTGCAAGGTGGTGCTAAGAGCAAATGCTTCTGCTTTGAGATGAAATAGGTTAGAGCTGAACATCTTCTAGCCAGTTTCATCCTCAAGATTCCCGTAATTCTATCGTGAATGGCTGGTACAATTTTGCGAAAGTTAACCACAGATAAATTCCATGGACTTCAGCAGGAGAGGAAACCATTCCAATTTAGAGTCATGGAATCATAGAAGTCAAGCAATTCCCACTAAAACCAATGAGATTTGTAATGCACAATTTAACTTAGATCCAAGGGTTTGATATTATCTGGAGTCTTGACAGCATTTCAAGTCTATTTATCTACAAATTGGAAATGGTATGCACCCCAGCAGGAAAGTTGTCTGGTTGAAATTAAGGCATGTCCATAGATCTGCTGTGACTGTCAAACAGAGAATGTTGTTACTACTTATTTGCACCACTGATCTAAGTACTCTGTAACTTTCCAGACAGTGAAAGAATATTCAACATTAGTCATTCACAGAGCAGACGCGCTGAAACCAATAGATTTACATAACCCAAGTCTATTGATTTCAATGGTACCTCCAGAAGTATAACTTAGTTGGATTTAACCACCCCCTGGTTTTTATTTTACAGCTCGTGTGTCAACTTCTGCACACCTTAAACTGCAAATGATCTTGAAAAACACACATACACACATATATCAATTAAGCAAAGTGTGTGGCTTTGTGCTTTTTACATCACTGCTCTTAATTAGTGCTCTAAGATTATTGAGCAAACCCCAAAGCCTTGCCTTCTGTCTCCCCAGTTCATGACATTGTTATTCAAAGAATGAGGTTTTTAAAAATCTAATTTGGGAGCACTTTAACACACACCTTCTTTTTGTATGAGACAGTGAAGTTTCATGATTTCAAGCTGCTGCTGCTGCTGCTTCTTTTGAAAATCTTTGGGAGTGAATCATTCGGGCTAAAACCACATTTATAGATGTACTTTGTATTTTCATGACTCACGTCTTGAGGAATTTATACTTAAAACTACTCCAGCAGATTGTATGCATTGTAGGGAGATTGTGAGAAGCAACTAACTATGTGAATTAAGAATCCTAAAATGAAGCAGAATGCCAGGTAGTTGTGCATTATGTCCCTGGTGGTCCTTGGGGATAGCCAACAAGACATGCCACTCTTGTCTGCATGGCAGGACACTTGGCTGAAAAACACTGTGGAGCTGTGTCTTAACATCTTATCCATGTGTGAGATAATTTGTCCTTCATATCTCAGACTTGAGAGCCAGACCCATGGCCCTGTAAAGTTCAGCTCATTTTGGAAAGGATAAGACTCCATTAAAAGCAAAGAGTGAAGTAATGTGTGACAAGAAGCAATTGTCTTTGGCATTTCTTTCATTGATATCCATATATTCCATGATCAAAATAGCAAGGGATTCTATCAGGAAAGGCTATCCTCTGTGTATCCTCTATGCATAGCAAGGCAAAAGGATTTGCCTATGGTCACTCAGCAAAGCTATGCACAACTGAGTGTGGATATAAACCCCTTGATGTTCTGTTACATGAAAGATTTCAGGTTACGTGAAGGATTGCCTGTTGCTGCATAGACCAGTAAGATCACTTGGATCATCTGAGGAAAGTTTACTTGGGGCTCTGACCCTATCAAATATCACAGGGTGGTGACCCCAAAACAGGCTTTTTCTGTCATTGGCCTTGCACTGCAGAATGCCCTTCTGTCCGTCATACACAAAGCATCATCTGTTAGCAGCTTCAGACTTCCTGTGATGATATACCTTTTTATCCAAACGTTCACTGACCCACAAGATTTGGACTGTCATTTCTGAATTCCTGTTTTCATCTGTTTTTTATTTAATAGGGTTTTATGGGTTTTTAATGTTTTGTCTCTGTTTTTATTGTACTGTTTTCTTGGTTTAATGCTATTTTGTATAACACTTAGAGGGTTTTTCCGGTTAATATTAGGCAGTTTAAAGACGCTTATAAACAAATAAGTGTACCCCAAACAATCCTCCTGGGATTAAATAGGTCACCTGTTTATTCACAATTGGGTTTGATAAAACAGTGTGCTCCTTGTAACTCATATCTTTTGCACCAAGGCTATCCTTTGTAAGCAGCTTCTGTTATAATTAAGACTTCAGTTGGTTGGTTAAGTGTTATGGGAAAGTGGCTTAGCTAGTTTTTAGAAATGTGACAATTTTTATTCAAGAGATAAATAACAGTTACATAGATCAAGGCCCCTTGGACGTTCTGGGCTACTATTGCTGTCATCCTTGTTGCGCTGGCTTGGACTGATCGGTGTTGAAGTTCAACAGCGAACTTCTGGAAAGACACTTTGCGTATGACTTTTTCACGTTTGAGAGACTGGGTGAAAAAATTATTTGCTCTTGATGTACGTGCTGAGGAGAAGATATTCACCATGACCCAGCACATTTGTCGGGTGTTAAAATCCCATGCTAGCTACACAATTTTTCCAGCGAATAGATTGATTTCCAAGTTGGAAAATAATAATATATGAATTGCCTTTCATAAACTTGGGATACTTGGTTTGCTCTGAAAAGCTTGTACCAGCAACCTTAGTCTATGAGAACAGTAGTGGTTAGTTGCAGCACAGATTGAATCAAACATCAGATGTTCTCAGCTTTGGTTTTGGGTATCAAGGAGAACTCTGAGAAACATGGCTCACACTTTCTTTCTTTTTGATCACATATGCATCTGAGGCCGAATTTTGTCTTTTTAAAATAAAAAGCAGTCTAATGTGGCTTTATTTGAGAGCTGCAGAGTGTGAAAGTGAAGTATTCATTTCCCCATTCCACTCCTTTAGTTTGTCTACCAAAAATTGCCCCCTCCCGACAAGCTGTTTTCTGATCTTATGGGATATGCTAAGGATCATTCCTTTGAGTTGCTCATCTCCTTGTGACTGACTCCTTATTTCTTTTCCAATATGAGTGGGAAAGGAACTTGGGGTTGAAGGACAAATGGCAGGGAGGGAAGGGTTAAAGCAGTCCCACCCTCATTATTCATCAGCTTTCAACCACAGCTTTCCAAGGCTGCTTTTCAGTTTTAAGAAAAGCACTGGGAAAAGAGACACAGAACTCTGTGTTGGGGAGAAGAAGGGTGTCAGTGCTTCCAGATGAGAGCTTAATATTTTAAACAGCCATTGATATATAATTGAAACTCCTGTCACAAAGAAAAAAAAACTCCACAATTTTTTTGTTTTTAAAAGAATTTATTGGATTGTCCACTGGGAAGAGTAAATCTGGATTAAACGAGGAAAAGTCCTTGCTGACATTTTGATGTCAACAATGTTGCATGGATGCCGCAAAAAATAAAATGAAATAAAATAATTGCACACATGAAGAGCATGCCATCCCACAATAAATACCCACCTGGAAGCACCCTGCATGTTTAAAAAGGCATTTCAGGATACCAATACAGCAACAATTGGAATTTGTGTTTATTATGTTAGGTCTACTTTTTATGTAAGAATGACGGCTTAGTGGGATCAGCCAGGCGGATGTTATCTAGTAAAAACAGAAAACACAGTATCTTAAATCCATCAACTGTGTTATTTACACATTTGTTTTGAGCAGTAACCCAAAGTATTTATTTCTATAATTTACATTAAATTCAATAAAATTATTGCATGTTTTCTAAAAGAATCAATATTTCAATTTTGACACAATGCTATTCCTATGCAGCGTAGACTTGTTGAAATTAATGAACACAGCTAATTTGGGTCCATTAATTTCAGTAGATCTACTCTGAGTAAACCTTTATTGAAAATATGTCATCTGCTTTCTAACATAATCTCCTTTAGGAGTTGTAGATGAATCCCACAGACCTTCTGTTCCTGAGAAACAAAATGGTTTCATGCATTGGTCTTAGATGTTGTCCAGAAAATACCAATACCCCAAAAGAATTCTTTTTTAGGCTGGATAAGGGATACACACCCTTTTCAAATTAATTGTACATTGCAAACTTATTATTTATGGCAGGATAGTATTTGATGGATGTGAAGTTCATAAAGTGGTTGTGTAACTAACATCTGAGCAACAGTAAGTTGCTAAAATTGGATGGCAATCTCTCTAGAGTGCTGATGGAACACAGATAAGAAATTGCAGAGAAATAGCTGTTGCTGGCAGCCTGCCTGCCTGAAGGGTTGCTAACATAAAGTGCAAAAGAAGTGGAATCCAAAATTAGGCCTAAATTGAGCATCTATCATAGAAGTAAAAATAATAACTAGGAACAGAATTACTGTATTACATTGGAGTAGACATAGGTGACTGACGTCATTGTAGAAAAGGAAATAACACAGTTTTTCTCAATGGATAGATTTGTAAGGGTAATAAAGTCCATTAATTTTCAGAAAGCTGTCACAAACTCAGTTTTTATAGACATTTTAACAGTCCCTGGATAATAGGAAACATTTGTGTGTGTCATGATGTCATGATGATTGGTTTTAGATTAACTGTTATCATTGTAGATAGCTTGTTGAACAATGTAGATAATGTTAAACAAGACAGATAAATGGAAATTCTGCAAATGGAAAGCATGGTAGCAAGATAGCATCTTTGGTGAGCAATGGCAGTTTGCATCAATGTACAAGGAGAGAGGGAAGGAGGATTTTGCCTTGGTCAATCAATAAATGTGAGCTTCCGGTGATGTAAATGGCTATTAAACACAATAAAATCAAGATTTGTGAATTTAAGGAAGACGTATTTTGGGTTTTTTCTTAGCCTTTCTTTTAAGGAGTTGCTTGTCACTGATCAGTGGCATCTTAGGTTCATTTTACATATTAAAGGTAAAAAGGTATTATACTTTGTATATGTATAATATTATATATATTATACTCTGGTAAAATGAGTATTTGGCCAATAGTCAATCTTGTCTTACTGAAGTGTGAATCTGTATGCTACCTGTTTTAAGCATATATATTATACTTTATATTTTTACATCTATCAGGCCAAATGTAAGCACTTGCAATGCTTCTTTAGCTACCATGGGAAAATTTCAACCACGGAATTTGAACCATTGAAATAAATGGAAATTAAGTGCATATGTCTTGCTGAATCTTACCCATAATGCAACAAGAATGGTAGTGGCTCTGTAGTGCTAACCTGGCCCCACCCATCTCCACCTCCCCTTTGTGCAATTGATGTTCCACATTAATATAATGTATTTGCGTTCATTGCAACACACACTAGGCTTTGTAGGTTTACTCAGTTGTCAATTGGTTGTATATACATATGAAGCGCAACATTTTTAAAGCAGGTGTCCCACCCCCCCATTGTGCAGATTAGTATAATTTTTAGATGCTGAACAATAATAATATTGGTGATACTTGCAACTCCTCACATTAATGAAAGGAATCCATAAAGTATTTGTTTATTTTTCTGGAAAGTGTTACTAATGACAAAGGCAAAAAGAAAAGAAGTATGTGAACTAAGTACAGTGCTACCTCTGGTTACGAACTTAATTTGTTCCAGAGGTCCGTACTTAACCTGAAACTGTTCTTAAGCTGAGGTACCACTTTAGCTAATGGGGCCTCCCACTGCTGCTGCGCCACCAGTGCGCGATTTCTGTTCTCATTCTGGGGCAAAGTTCTTAACCTGAGGTACTGCTTCTGGGTTATCAGAGTCTGTAACCCGAAGTGTTTGTAACCTGAGGTGTTTCTAACCTGAGGTACCACTGTAGACCGAAAGTATCATCGTGCTTCTTTGATTGGTATCTTCCAGATTTACAGCTAGAGAGGAGTAGAAGAGGTCAGATCTTTACTAATGCTTGGGAATGTAGATGTACTGCCTATCATGGCTGCAAGGGATGAAACTGCAGCACATGAACTCAGACTCTCTGCACATTTGGAGACAATATGGCACACCTTGGTCAATGCTATATGGTTCATGTGCAGATTAGGAACGTATGAAGCTGTCTTATATTAAGTCATGCCATCAGTCTGCCTAGTTCAGTAATGGCTACACTAACTGGAAGCGACTCTCCAGGATTTTAGACAGGGTTCTCTCCCAGCCCTACCTGGAGATGCTGGGGATTGAGCCCTTCCCCAAATTGTGAGGGGGATCCTTAGATAGTAATGCCATTTCATGACTCCTCAACAACAACAACAACACAGGCAAGTAGCATGAGGTGAAAATTGTGTAGAACATCCACAACACCATATAATTTAAGCTGAAAATCCATATAGAAGGACTGAAACTACAGTGGTACCTCAGGTTACATACGCTTCAGGTTACATACGCTTCAGGTTACAGACTCCGCTAACCCAGAAATAGTGTTTCAGGTTAAGAACTTTGCTTCAGGATGAGAACAGAAATCGTGCTCCGGCGGTGCGGCAGCAGCAGGAGGCCCCATTAGCTAAAGTGGTGCTTCAGGTTAAGAACAGTTTCAGGCTAAGTACGGACCTCCGGAATGAATTAAGTACTTAACCCGAGGTACCACTGTAGATATTTTTTGATATGTTAAGAATTTAAATAGTGTCAAAGTCTCTTAGGGTGTGTCACATGCTTCAAAGATCAACATCTTTTGAGTGCTCATTGCCTCAGAACATTTGTGCATAGTTTAGGACTTTTAAAGAGAAATAACATTTGTTTCCCCAAATGCTGGCCATTTACATATTTTACAACCCTGTTTTGCTTTCACATTGCATTTTAGTTATTGCAATCTTTCTTTTACTCAGAAATGCATTGGGATAATGAATCACTCACTGTGCACCTCTCTTCATTTTTCATGTTAAATGCACTAATAACACACTATAGCACTGTGTTGCTACTATTAAATGTTTGATTTTTTAAACCAGGTTTTTAAAAATGCAGGGCCACTGGGGGTTTCATGAGAGCCTTGCAGTGCAATATTATACATGTCTACTCAGAAGTAAGCCCAATTGGCTTCAGTGGGACCCATGTAAATGAGTAGAGGATTGCACAATACAAAATACTTGGTCTCACAACACCAATTACTGTCAGCTGATAACAAAATTGAATTCTAGTAATGTGCAGAAAGATGTGGAGAATGCCCACATGTGAGATTCCAGATGTGTGTCCTTTCCTTCAGTACCATCAGGATTCCTGGACAGCTGATATCTTTCTAAACATGAACTGTGGCTGAACCTTTGTCTATCACTTTCCATTTCAAAGATAAGGTTAACCAGCTGGATAGACACACGTCTTTATAAAACACACACACAGCAATCCAGAGCTATAGGTATGCTGCAAAGTACAAACACAAGTCAGCATGCCAATATTTGTTTTCAGAAATTCTGGCAATTCAGGCTAATCGCCTCTTTCTTCAACAAGTAGCAATGTTTTTGAAAAAGGGATCAAGTTGTTTGTCTGCTTTAGTTTCTGGTTTTGTTGTTACGCTTTGTGGTTGCTCATTTCTGATGATGAATGCCATCTTAGTTCACAGATAAAGCAGAAAGCAATAATAATAGTAATGAGAATAGTAATCATCATCATCATCATCTATCCAGATTGCGCATGCCAGTGTGCAAAAGATTTGTCTAGATTTTAACATCTTATTCTCGGTCCACCCCTCCAATGGGATGCCACACTGAGAGGTTAAGTGGGAGAAAAGATAAGACTCAACTTAATGGAAGGGGGTTGGGTTCTCCTCTGGACTGGCTTTCTCAGCTGAATGGTGACGGCGGGGAACAGTGCACATATGTGCAGGCCTAACACATGCAACTTTGCAAAATGGCACCAGCCACCTCCATGCACTTCTTATTAAGGGGCAGATCCCTACACAGTGCTGCAAACTTGACATATATTTACATTCACAGCACATTGCTTTATTACACTGTTTTACGAAACTGAACAGCAGAAATTACTCTGCTGAAGTTTTCTTTTTTAGGTTTCTCTGGCATCCTTCAGTTCTGGCAGGGCCTGTAAAATCTGACTGATCAGCAACCCTCGTCTCCCGCACTCCAGAACCTTGTAAGCATCTGTCTGTATATCAAAGACCTTGCTTCTACAAGGGATTACGCATTACAGTAACTAAGTGAGTGGGCTGAGTTGTGCCATATATTTTTCTCCCTATTGGCATTATGGTGCACACAGGAAAGATGATTATGAATGAACCAGTATAGTTCTCACTGACAATGTCTGGGTGGGAAATGGGACCCACTTTGTTGCATGTTGGGACCATACATGGTTCACTAGGTGTCTATTAGGATAAAATGATAACATCGTTTCTCCCATGAGAACCCAAATGCTTTCATGTATGTGTGACACCTGGTGGATTACTTGTGGGGACCTGATGAAATGAACACAAAGTCCTGTATGTGATTATAGCACCACATACATATCAGAAGAGTTTTGCCTTATAAAATTATTCCCAGAGGACAAGGGCAAAGAAATGTGTGAGTGTGATTTATAAGGCCAATTTATTTCTATAAATTCATCATCCATTATCATCATCATCATCATCATCATCATTTTGGGCGGCTAAAACACTAAAAACAGAATAACACTTCAAACATTAAAAACTTCCCTAAACAGGACTGCTTTCAGATGTCTTTTAGAAGTCAGATAGTTGTCTCTTTCCTTGACATCTGATGGGAGGGTGTTTCACAGGGCGGGCGCCACTACCGAGAAGGCCCTCTGCCTGGTTGCCTGTAACCTCACTTCTTGCAGTGAGGGAACCGCCAGAAGGCACTCGGCGCTGGACCTTAGTGTCCAGGCTGAATGATGGGGGTGGAGACACTCCTTTAGGTATACTACCTAAGAGAGCAAGAGAAGGAGAAAATGCTGTTTCATATACTGGTCCTGTGACGCTATTCCCATCCCACAGAGGCAATGTGCTTTAGCATTGAATTTATATCGGGTTTAAGATATTTGTGAATGGGGATCATGTTCAGAAAATATACAGCACTACAAATTAAACTGCAATATCAGTAACCCACCAGAGTTCCATGTGCAGGAAAAATGCAGAGTGGGTTCTGTGCCCATTAGAATAACTGCAGACTAGAAAATGGATACCGAAACAGCATTTTTGCCTTACAGCAGCAACCAGTGAAGGAAATTAGGGCAAGAGACACTGATTTGCTCAAAGACAACTAGCTAGTTTCCTGGTTTACAGCATAATCCTAAGGACGACTGTGCAGAAGTAAGATCTGTTGAATCCAGTGTGGCTTACTCCCATGTAAGTGGGGCTGGGATTGCAGCCTTATAGTTATTGTATTGTTTCTGTAGTAATAGTGTTTCCTATAGTTATACTAGGGCTTGCTCTGTGGGTATGTGAAATGTGAGAGTCAGATGCATTCCTTGAAGCGCTTGAAGACTTCTGCCAGGCAAATGCAATGAGTCAGGAATCCCTGGATGTGTCCATTTTGTATTTGTAGGAAATGGAGACATCTGTCAATTTCAGTTTCTCTTGGTTTCTTGTTTTTCTTACATTAAGTTTGATTTCAACACATCTGCATGCTTTTTTTTTTAAGGCCTCAACAAAATTCATCATCATTTAAGTGCACATTTCTGTGTGCAATTTTGCTGAATATGCACATATTTCCATGCAGTTTTCCCTGTAATAAAGCATTTTTGTGTGTAGTTTTCACTAATAGGTGCATTTTTGTGCACCTTTCCCCACTGTACACACTTGTGTACCCATTTCTAGATTGAAGAACTACATCACAAAATCTTGAGAATGAATTTCGAAGAATAGCTGTGTTTCAGTTTGCATATAGTTTTCAGAAGTGTGAATTTCTCCCTTCCCTAATTTGGAGGCCCAATTCCTCCTTTATATATTTTCTGTAGCAAAAGCATCAAGCTGTTTCCCCAACAAACATTAATGCCACAGAAAACTGTGAAGCTACTCCATTATTTTATTTTACTACATTCCATCCATTTCTATTCCACTTTTCTTCCATCCTTTCAAGGCAGCTTACACAGAATGGCCAGGTAGTCTCCCTTGCAGGCAGTGACCCAACCCAAACCTGCTTAGTATTAGCAGTTAGTATCACTAGCCCATACTTAGCCCTTGCCCTGGGAGCATTATACTACATGTATTCAACGTTCCACACAGGCTTTCTCAGCATAGTACATCCAGGCACTTTGAGAATGGAATTAACCCAGCCTCCTTCCTCCTTCTAGCATGTCTAATTTCAAATGGGTTTCCCTGTTCTCATAGAGCTAAATAATACACTTGCAAAAAGCTGGTGCAAAAGTGCTCTGGGCTGAAGAAACTTGCTAAGCCTGTAATGAAGCTCCAGCTTCTCTCATATATATATATATAGAACAACAAAGCAGTAAACATTATATTGCTTTACTAAGCTCTTGATGGATGTCCCATTAACTTCTTACATACTGGCATTATAAGACATGTTTCCGCCCCCCTCAATGGACATTTGAATAACTGTTCAACATTTATTTGTGTTTCCACTCACAACTGACATAATTGTGCATCATGTTGTGTTCTTGTTCAAAAACCCAGACTTGTATGAGAAGTATAATGCAGGTCTAAATAATTGCTGTGTGTCGTATGCACAATTAGCTTAATTGCAGAAAGGCTTGGACATCCAATGATTATTCCCCCCCCCCATTGATCCAATGATATTTGTTCCAGTTCAGGAACAATTATCTGCAACAGCAAATACACAATTTCTGCATCAGGAGTGTTAAATTATAGGACAAGGTCCAATTAAGTCATACTCAGGGTAGAGCCATTGAAATCAATGGATGTAAATTACTTTAATTATTTCAGTGGGTCTATTTTGAGCATGACTAATGCTGGACATCACCCACAGTTATTTGAAGCATCATTGGGGCTCTTTCATATGTATGCACCAGGAAGACTTCATTCCTTTGCTCATGGTTTGACCTTAGAGGCCACAAATAGAACATGTTTCTCTTTTAGAATTTTATGTTTAGTTTGGCCACATATGAAGTGGTCATTAGTGGTGCCCCAACCCTATGTGGAGCATGGGTTGTATCCAATTCTCATCCTACTCAGAGGAGAGTCATTGAAATGAATGAGTATTACTTAGTTCTATTAATTTTAATTGGTCTATTCTGAGTTGGACTTTGTTGCTAATTTGTTGTTGATTACTAATAACTGAAACTCGGTGGATAGTAGTCAACGACATTTTACTCAGAGTAGACTCATTGAAATTAATGGACCTAACTTAACATTTCATTGGAGTAAAATGCCATTGCATACAATGGACTTTGATTAACTGTTGACTTCATGTGCACCTCCTCTGAAGCAGTTGTTGCATGCCCCATTTCTCATAATTTTGGACATTAGTTTACATTATGCTGCCTTAACAGTTAAATATTACCATTTTGACAGCTTCCCATTTTTGTGGATGAAGAAGGTAAAGAAGGCATTGGTCAGTAATTGTACACTGTGCAAAAAAATCAAACAGAAGCAAAGTGAAAGTTGTGTAAATGAGCACAGTTGGTAAGGATTCATTGGCAGGCATTTCTCCACTCCAGACTTCTGTGAGAGAACAATATGTGCTAGCAAGCAGATCTATTTTTACAAACTAAGGAATAAATCCTATCAGCCTTACTCGTATTCTTTTAGGTCTCTAGGGGCTGTTTGATAACTGGGGCACTGATTCGAGGGGCTACAATTTAAACTGTTGGGGGGGCGGGGGAGCAGAGGGGCTGTCATATCATCAGGAATCACATTTCCTAGCCTAAATACAGTGTTCTGGGCCAGAATATCATGTCAATAACCTAGTTTGTAAGTGGGGTTTTTATATGATAGAAGTGACATGAGAAATCTCACTTGGAAATATACTATGGCATTTAACAGTCACCATTTACTATGCGATACATCATTTGGGAGGAATCTTATCATGTACTTAACACCAAGTTTGATGAGTTGTCTAATATCTCATCTGACCGACTCAAAATTCCGTACAAATTCAAAACATGGAAAAATTCAGCTTTTTTTAAAAAAAAATTCTTCATGAGGTAGGAGTCATGTGAACTGGCTCTTATTGTGGATGGAGGATAATTTCATTCATTTTTAAGTGAACCAGCCAAATTCATATCTCCAAGAAAAACACAGAGATTGGAACATAATTATTCCTCAGATTTTGCACTTATTTGAATTTTATGACATAATTTTTGGCTCAATAAATGTACCAGATGTGTAAAGAAAAGATATATTTTAGGACAACATGCATTTGGCTGGCCTCAACCAGAGCCAGGGCTTTTTCGGCTGTGGCTCTGATCTGGTGGAACGCTCTGCCACAAGAGACTAGGGCCCTGCAGGACTTGACATCTTTCCGCAGGGCCTGCAAGACAGAGCTGTTCCATCAAGCCTTTGGCCAGGGCACAGCCTGACTCCCTCCTTTGGCAATCTTCACAGAACTCTCGTCCAATGGTTGCCATCAATTTGATTTGAATTAATTTTATATTGAAATGATTTTAGAATGTTGTATTATTTTATTGTTTTTAGCCGCCCTGAGCCCGGCTTCGGCTGGGGATGGTGGGATATAAACAAAATATTATTATTATTATTATTATTATTATTATTACTATTTAGAAATGTGCACATTGAGATAAAATATGTGCATTTTGTAATAAAATATAGCACACATTTAAATACATGTTTAAACACAATTTAAATATGAAATTTGCAAATGTATTATTTTAAAAACTGGAAGATTAATGTGTGATGGAACAGATGTGTGAACAAACACCTGCAAAACTGGCATGGACTGATCCATCACTAGTTCTCACTTGATGTAGGTTAATGGGCAGACATTGTGCCTAGTACAGCCATATCCATATCTTCTTGATTACTGTTGAGTCCATTGTGCTTTACCTACTGGGTGGAGGGGGGGGGGAAGATTTATTTTCCTGAGAGACTAAACTTCAGTCACTGAAATATTCAATCAAATCAGGATTCAGAGTGCCTCCTTTTCACACCTAATTCTTTTGCTCTGCTTCCAGGTTCCATGTACGATGGTCTGGCTGATGGTCACAGCTATGGAACAGCCCGTGGTTCCTACTATGCCAAAGCTCACACAGGGAGCAACAACTGGGGACATGGGGTAAGGTTTTCTCTAAGAACTATGGGATGCTGATGGTGGGCAAGGGGAGAAACAGTGGTGGGGCTCTTCTGTCACAAAGCAAAAATAGCTTTCTTCCTTGGAAAGGCAATAACTCATTTGAAACAAGAATGATATGTCACTGTTATGCTATATGATGTGTTGTTGAATATATTGACTCAGAACCCAATCATCTGCTTAGATTTGGGGTGGGGGCCTTTATCATTTTTTCCCCATTTCCCATTAATTCTTCCATGATCTCCTTTTCCCCCCTTTTCTTTTTTCTTCTCTTATTTTTTTCCTGTAAGCACTCTGCTGTATGAAGAAGCCCCTCATCACAGCTTTGCTAGTGTCCCAAGTCACATTTATATCTGTATCTTGATTTAAATTTATTTCAAAATAGTCCTTCAAAAGATTTTCTGCCTTTTCCAGGGTCAATTGGCTGTCCAATAAGCTTTCATATAGTCTCCATCTGAATGTTGAGTTCTGCTGTCCTTTTAATTCCAGATATACTGGATTATGGTCCGAGAGAGTCCTAGGTTGTATTTCTGCCCTTCTTGTTCTTATCAATATTTCTTCTGAGATCCATATTGAGTGAGTTCTTCCAGCAGACTGATTAGGCTCTGAGAAATGTGTAAATTGTCTTTCAAACAAGTGTTTATATCTCTGTACATCATTCAATTTAAAATTCTCAACCAGATTGAAAAGATTTATAGGTAGTCTCCCTTCTTTAGAATCTGATTTTCTTATTGTTCTGTCCATATCTAGGGAGAGAACACCATTCAAGTCACCTATTAATATTATTTTCTGGTCCATAAATTCAAACATTTCCCCCTCTAATTCTTTGTAAAATTCTGATTTTTAAATTTGGTGCATAAATCCCCACAATTACTATTTTTTCCCCTTGTGACGATACCTGTACCACTATCACTCGTCTCTTTTTGTCCTTATATATTTTTCCGTTTCAAGTTTTTCTTTTATATACATTATCATGCCTCTTTCTTTGCTTTCATCTGAAGAAACAAAGTCCAAACCCGATCTTTTATTTATTAACACTCTTTTATGTCTTCTAGCAGCATGTGTTTTCTGAAAACAAATTATATCCAGATTTTGTTTTTGTAAAATATATTCTATTTTGTTTTGCTTCTTTTTATTATTCAGTCTATTAATGTTCCAAGTCAAATCCATTTCTCTGCTTTATTTAGAGTCCTTAAGATTATCTTTATCCTGTTCTCTTCGTCCTCCCACTGCTCCTTTTTCTTCCTCATCTGGTTCAGGTCTCTTTGCTTTCAGCTTTTTCTTATTTCTTTCCCAGAATGTTTCTGCCTCATTTGGGTCTCTACATCTTTGTTTCTTTCCATTAAATGTAAATGAGATGCCTTCCGGGTATTCCCATCTATAACAGATCTCGTGTGTTTTTAGTGCTTCCGTCAAAAATTTATAATTATTTTTTTCTCTCAAAATTCGAGCTGGAATTTCTTTAAGTATGATTATTCTTTGGTTGCCTATGTGCAGCTTCTGCTCAAAATTGGTCTGTAGGATTCTGTCTTTAATTATCCGTGAATTTAATGTCACCAGACAGTCACCTGGTAGTTTTTGAGCTTTAGCATAACTCAATTTTACTCTAAAAACTACATATTGACTCAGATCCCAATCATCTGCTTAGATTTGGGGTGGGGGCAGTCATGTAAAGCAGGGACTTGGCCTAGGCTACAAGTCCATTACCATGGGGGGCGAATTGAGGCTCAGTTGCTGGTTATGCTTGAAGACGTTTATGGAACTATATTTTTGCTGTATTTGTGCATTTATATTACATAGTATGTCAAGATCTCATGAATTTTGCCAGAGCCAAGCAGAAGCAATGTTTCAACAGAGCAAGCAGCATTGTGGAGTAATAAAGGAGGGGCACCAGAACTTGACTAGAAACAAACCACAACTTTATTTTTATCTCTGTCTAAGATTACAACGGCAATGAAACTAGTGTGGAGGCAAGTGTGCTTAACTTCTAATCAGGCACCCAAGGAAACTGTACTGAGATGGCTGTCCTGCCACTCAAAATCAATCCCTGCCTTTCTGGCTCAATCCTGAACCAGTCCCTATTTGCAATCCTACATGTGCAAGCATTCTCCGCCCAGCAGCTTCCCAGTACAGTATTGCTGTGTGCAGTCCACCTCGTGCCTCCCGCTGAGAGATTGTTGCAGAACTCCTGCTCTCTTCTTCCTTGTGTAAGTCACATTTAAGGATGGTTTTCACTGCCTTTACAAGCTGCTTCTCATACACTCCTCCTCCTGTCACAGGAAATAGCCAGCTCAGCTTGGTTTCCTTGGCACTCTCACTAACCTCAAAACAAAAACAGTAGCCTTCGTAAACAAACAAGGAAGATGGAGAGCACACACCCCTCCTAAGATGAATCTCATTGCCCTAATGGAGAAGAACCACATCCTTCACTAACCTGGGTTGCCTAAATAATCACCAGCTGTGGGGGAACTTCCTATCCTGGAGAGCATGATGATGGGACAATAGGACATCCCACTGCATACCATGTTTCTCCCTTAGGCTGCCTTCTCTTCTGAGCAATTCTTTGATCATTCTCATTAATGAAACTTTTTATGTTGGTTTTGTCTCTTTGGGATATTGAAGTCTACAACATAACATAAGATCTCTCCTTCCCAGCAACAACAGCATGTGCTCAGCAATAAGTCTCAGGACAGAGTGCATATCATGTCTTATTTCCCTGGTCTCTTCTACAAAATGAAACACACATAACTGACATTTTCTTCACACACAGCCACAAAGTGTATGAAGAGCGTAGTGTAAGCATGCACACTCTCTTGTCTCCCAGATTCAATGTGAAAACTGGCTTCAAGTTGTTTCTCTGCCTCCTATAAAGCTAACTGAATGGGCATCATTGCTTTCTGAAACTCTGCTGCGTACAGTGGTGCCCCGCAAGATGAATGCCTCGCAAGACGGAAAACTCACTAGACGAAAGAGTTTTCCGTTTTGGAGGCACTTCGCAAAACGAATTTCCTATGGGCTTGCTTCGCAAGACGAAAATGTCTTGCGAGTTCCTGCGGGGGGTTTTTCCTTTCCCCCCTTTTTCTAAGCCGCTAAGCTGCTTATCTGCTTATCTGCTTATCCGATAAGCCGCTAAAAGCCGCTAAAAGCCGCTAAAAGCCGCTAATAGCGCTAATCCTCTAAGCCGTCAATGGGCTTGCTTCGCAAGACGAAAAAACCGCTAGACGAAGAGACTCGCGGAACGGATTAATTTCGTCTTGCAAGGCACCACTGTAGTAAACATTCCGTAACCTAGGGAGAGATTCTCAGGAGAACATCTTCTCTCATTGCACACACGTGTCACTCGGCTTCTGTATTTCTTAGTTTCATTAGAAATATTTCTTTAATTAGTCATGGAAATGACTACTGCCGAAGCATGTTAAATCTTTTGTAAACGAGGGAATTTACAGGCTGGGGAGAACGAAAGCTACTCATTGCAGAGGGCACGCCTAACAATGTACTGTATAAACTCAAAGTCGGTGATGCTGCAGTCAGACAGATTCAGGCAAACATGAGAGAAGAATCATGCTGTGCAAGTAATAAAGGAGGTGGGAGAGAGAAAGAATAATGGGAGATGTTGGGTGTTGGTTAAATCCACGGCTGTCTGAGTTTCCCATGACCGGGCCAGGTTACAAAGCTGCTGTTTTTCATGGCTATGCAAATTGGATCCTGTTAAAACATTCAAATAGCCATCATCTAAATGTATTGTACTGTGATAATGCTGTCCCTGGTAATCCTGTTTCACCAGTATTATAAGTCTGAGAGATGGAAAGGGAAATCTTTGTAATCTTCTGCCCATACTGCTTGCATCGGGGAATCCTCTGAAACCGGTTGGCTGAGCTGCAATAGTGATGTGGGACGCCACTGAGAGCTAAACTCTTTGCAGCCCAGCTGAGAAGGAAGGAGAACCGTCTGTTTATCTGGGGATTAAAGCATCATACCACCCAGACAGATAAATGAGGATCTGTACTGAGCATGAAACATTTCCCCCCAGTCACCTTGCAGTGAGATTTATGCAGAACTGGATAATTTCAGAGTCAAATGCATTCTTATAACACCAGCCAGTTGAACAAAAATTTGTTTTTTTAAAACTTGCCTGTGATTGAGGCTAGTGTCAGACAATATGTCAGACATAGGGGTGTTTATTTATTTGTTTGTTTTTGTATATTAAACAATTCTGCCATGTGGATACCAGGGCAGTATGCAATAGATTGCACTATAAGATGACCAAAAAAAAATTATGTGTGAGTGTGAGAAGAAACGTTATCTGAATTCATTTTTACATTCTGATCAAATTATGCCAAAGCTGTCTTTGAATCAACTGATTAAAGAGAGCATACAAAATAACAAATTTTATTTATTTATAAATAAATAAATAAATAAATAAATAGACACTTGGACATCTGTGCTTTCTGAAATAAATGGGAAAGTGTCAAAGAAAAATATGAAAGTGAAGGGAAGAAATATTTCAAATCCAGACGAAATTTTATTTTATTTTATTTTTACTGGTTATCCAAGTTTTTCTCTTCCAGTTGTGTGTAACAGACTGGAATGAGTGCATTTCGCAAGCAGGATCTAGGGTGTGCACAATACATCATTCAGGGTGGCACTCCATCATATTTCATTGCTTTGGCTTTCCCCTCTGGCCTGAGAGACACCTCCTCCCAACGTGTTTGTGCAATTTTATTTTTTTACCTCCACACCATCTGCTGCTCTAGAAGTAACTAAACCACCTGTAGTTTTTTTGTTCAATTCCTATCTTTCTACTAATCGCTTTGCTAGCTATAGAAATTGGAACCACCTAATAAGTAGGCTCATGAGTGGGTTCAATTCCTGTCTCTCCCACTGACCTATTCAGTTTCCAATTGTCTCTGTGTGTCTGTGTCTATGTGTGCAGGTTGTGGTTCACTTTCTCCAGTTAGACAGGGTGGAGAATGATAGGGATCCACTTCTGAAAAGTTCTTGGTGATCACAACCTCGCACAATAAAAATTATAAATGTATTATCATGTCACTTAAGTGCTTTGTGAATCATTTTGGTGATATGAACATTTACAATAATTGCTACTTACTTAACTTATGGGGTTGTTAATATATTTAATTAACCATGTTTTAAAAGGAAGATAGACTACATTTGACTTGGCGACTGGCAAGTTGTGCAGGCCTGGATTACTGAGATAATCCAACACTAAAGTACTGTACAAATTATTATTACTAAGCGGATGATGATTAATAAGGCATTAATATATTTTCCATCTACGTCACCTAGATTGCTATGGGATCCTAAGATACACTGATGTTATGCTGACATTAAGAAGCTGCTGATATACATTAGCAGAAATTGGATTGCTTGGCCTCAGTCATAAAAAGGTAAAGGTAAAGGTACCCCTGCCCATACGGGCCAGTCTTGACAGACTCTGGGGTTGTGCGCCCATCTCACTCAAGAGGCCAGGGGCCAGCGCTGTCCGGAGACACTTCCGGGTCACGTGGCCAGCGTGACATCGCTGCTCTGGCCAGAGCCAGAGCCGCACACGGAAACGCCGTTTACCTTCCCGCTGGTAAGCGGTCCCTATTTATCTACTTGCACCCGGAGGTGCTTTCGAACTGCTAGGTTGGCAGGCGCTGGGACCGAGCAGCGGGAGCGCACCCCGCCGCAGGGATTCGAACCGCCGACCTTTCGATCGGCAAGTCCTAGGCGCTGAGGCTTTAACCCACAGCGCCACCTGCGTCCCACCGGCCTCAGTCATAGTTTAGAGCAAAATTTTAAAATCCCCATAAACTTCTGCCATCAGAGAGGAGTGCCATTGGTGGGCAGAAGCTACTATCAGTGGTAGCCAGTAAAAGGTAAAGGTAAAGAACCCCTGACAGTTAAGTCCAGTCACAGACGACTCTGGGGTTGCGGCGCTCATCTTGCTTTATTGGCCGAGGAAGCCGGCATACAGCTTCCGGGTCATGTGGCCAGCATGACTAAGCCACTTCTGGCGAAACCAGAGCAGCGCACAGAAACACCATTTACCTTCCCACCAGAGTGGTACCTATTTATCTACTTGCACTTTGACAGACTTTCAAACTGCTAGGTTGGCAGGAGCTGGGACCAAGCAATGGGAGCTCACCCCATCACGGGGATTCAAACCACTGACCTTCTGATCGGCAAGCCCAAGAGGCTCAGTGGTTTAGACCACAGCACCACCCACGCTAAAACTGAATCTATGGATCTACTGGGTCCAAAGCATGATGGATCCCCCAAGGAACCTGATTCTAATGCTTTTCAGCTGCTCTAGCCTGAAACAAAACAAATGTGAAAAACTTGCCCCTGCCAACTGCCCTTGTTAGCCACATGTTAGTGGATCTGACATTGACTGCTTCCATAGCGGTACTCAATAATTCAAGCGGTGAGAAATATTTGCTTAAAGCAGCCACCTTCTGTTGAAAATGGACAGTGGTGCTGGGGTCCATTGGGACTGGTAGGGCAGGCAGGTCAACAGTGGGTGTAGCCAGAGTCATTGACAGGCAGAGCCAACTAATTCTGTCTTTGTCTGCAACCTCATCCCTGCTAAGTTCTGCAAGGGACAACACTGGGACTCAGGAGAAAGAAGGTTATAGCCATTGTCATTACCTAGAGTTGTTGTAGTAGAAACAGGCAGCTGGAGGGCTGGCTGAAGGCAAGCTTAGGTTAGTGAGGCAGTGCCCCTTCACCTAACAGGCCAGCCTCAATTGCAAATGGAATTGGCAGAAGAATGCAGAGAGTCTCTTCACCAAATCAGTAGTTCCTTGTTTTTGGAACTACACACAAAGTTGGCAGCCAGAACCTGAGCCTATTCAAAAGGTTTGTTGAAAAGAGTGGATTGGCATTTAAACAGTCTGTAAGGTATACAGGGACGCAGGTGGCGCTGTGGGTTAAAGCCTCAGCGCCTAGGGCTTGCCGATCGAAAGGTCGGTGGTTCGAATCCCTGCGGCGGGGTGCGCTCCCGCTGCTCGGTCCCAGCGCCTGCCAACCTAGCAGTTCGAAAGCACCTCCGGGTGCAAGTAGATAAATAGGGACCGCTTACCAGCGGGAAGGTAAACGGCGTTTCCGTGTGCGGCTCTGGCTCGCCAGAGCAGCGATGTCACGCTGGCCACGTGACCTGGAAGTGTCTCCGGACAGCGCTGGCCCCTGGCCTCTTAAGTGAGATGGGCGCACAACCCCAGAGTCTGTCAAGACTGGCCCGTACGGGCAGGGGTACCTTTACCTTTACCTTTTAAGGTATACAGAATATGCCCAAACATATTTGTTTCATGTCAAGCTGCAAGGGTTCAACATGTTCAGGCTGCCTTTGCATAAAGGGCTTTGTTTTGTGTGGAGGTGGGTTGGGATCGTGTCAGTTGTGTTGATTTAGTGCTTTTGATACCCCACCATTTATTTATAGGATCAAATACGATTTATGACCCACTTTTCAAGGAAATTCCATCACCAGGTGCTTTACAATATGGACATAAAATAAAATAAAATTTGTACCATTTGAAATTATCTATTTCATAACACCTGTAAGAGCCATCACAAAAGCAACAAATAACCCAACAAATACCTAGACAAACAGGAACCATTTCCTTTTTTTTTCATAATAATTTTTATTAATTTTCCAACACAAATAAACAATCATATCAGAATTTCCACAAATTTAACTCTATTTGGACTTCCTTCAGCTTCTCTGACAATCATCCATATTTGCCTCCTAGTTACACATTTCTTCTGTTTATATTGCCATTAACCTTCCCTCCCACTTCTATTTCTGTTCAAACAATATATCTCAACTTTCACAGTGCTTCTTGGAACCCCACTAGCGTTGTTTGCACATCACACGTTCTTTTCAGATATTCAACAAATTTCCCCCAGTCCTCGATGAACTTTTGGTCTCGAAGATATCTGATTTTCCCAGTTAGTCTGTCCAGTTCTGCATAGTCTGTCAGCTTCAGTCTCCATTCTTCTACTGTCGGTATTTCCTCTTGTTTCCAATTCTGGGCCAATAGGATTCTTGCTGCTGTAACTGCATATTGGAAAAGTTTAAAGTCCTTTCTTCTTATTACCTTTCCTGTAATCCCTAAAAGAAATATCTCTGGTTTCTTTGCAAATGTACATTTTAACATCTTTTTCATTTCATTGTATATCATCTCCCAAAATCCCTTCACTTTCATAAAACGTTCCTTCTGTTTCCTTACATTTCCAACATTTATTACACGTCTTATACATTTTTGCTAATTTTACCGGTGTGATATAACATCTGTAAAACATTTTCATAACATTTTCTTTTAGTGTCATACAAGCAGTGAATCTTAAGTTCTCCTTCCACAGTTTTTCCCAATCCTCAAACTGTATATTATAACCAAAATCTTTGGCCCATTGTACCATTACCGATTTAACTTCCTCATTGTTCATATTCCATTCCAACAATATTTTGTACATTTTTGACAGAATTTTAGAATCATTATTTATCACTTCCGTCTGGAACTTTGAATCTTTTTCTACATAACCCTTTTCTTTAATATCTTTTTTTAAACATTTCATTGACCTGAAAGTAATGCAACCAGTCATAAACATGTTCTCTAACTTGTTTGTATGGCTTTAGTTTCCATTTTCCTCCTTCTTTGATTATCAATTGACCATATGTGGAAACAGGAACCATTTCCACAGCTTGATGTGCAGTAGCCAGTAAAGGCTATGGAAAAAAGATGGCTCTTCAATACTGGTTTAAGAAAATCAAATGATGGTAGGGCTACTATGCTGATCCTCAGAGCCAGCCCACCCAGGAGGAAAGGTGAGGTGACTGCCTCAGGTGGCAAGATCTATAGAGGCAGCAGATCCCACTATCAACCTTACTCTTTGTTCCTGCTGTAGATCTCCTCTCACACTTTCTTCCCTGGCAGGATAAGGAACACCATTTTGGGGTCCACCTTGGATGCCAAAATGTCTTGGTTCAGCTGTGCTCATCCTACTGCTGATTCCTCATCCCAGAACCAAACACAGACTGGGAAACTACCAGGACCAGTCTTGGTGGTATGGGCTAAATGAGAGATACCCAAAGGCTGTTATACTAAATTCCACATGGCATTGTAGTCCCCTTCTCCATCATTCTACTTCTTGCACTTCAAGTTGAGTGCTAGCTTGATCAGCTATTTGCTGCTCCAGTGTTGACATTTGCTGCATTCAAACTATGTGGGCTATGTTCAAGGCTGTCTGATCTAGCTTGAATGGCTGGAGACTTACCTTGGCTACACTCTTTTTTTTTTTTTTTTTTTTTTTTTTTTTTTTTAGTAAGCAATACACCTTTATAGCAGCAAAAGAGAGAATAATAGAGAGATAGCAGCTTGGCACAGATGTTGAGTCCCTGGGGCATTTGCAGCTAACAAAAGCTAGCTATTATGTGTCCATTAAAGACTTAACATATTATTTATGTAAGGCTTCTGTTTTCTTTTGCATTTATTCACATCAAGTGTCTGGAAGGAGAACAAACGAAAAAGACGTTTGTGCACAAGTGTGTTTGTACACTGTTCATTTCGATGCGTTTATGAGAAGGAATTATCAAGGGGGGTATCCTGAATTTTGGAATTGCAGGCTCCTTTTCTGTGCTATTGAGCTGTTAACATGTTCTTCTTCCCAGTGAAGCTTGGGAGCTGTGGATGCCAAGTTATTAGCTCTGGGAAGACACCTTTCTGCTAAACAAGTTCTTAGAAACAAGTCAATGCAAGCACAGCTTGGGTGGAGTGAGATGCACAAGATTTATCCTGCAGAGATGTGGAAAAACAGCTTCTATGGTGTTAAAAGAAGCTCATTATCAAAACCAATGTTTGAATTTTGCTATAAGCTGAACCCTGATATCACAGGCTCCAAGGTTCTGCATCTCGTTCTTTCCCAAGATTCTAGCTGATGGTTTGTTTTTTAATAGACAGCATTGCAGTTTGCTATTTTATACTGAAAGCATATATCTACTTTTGCTCTTCAGCTTTCTTTTCTTTTTTTCCTGCCATGTCAGATAGCAGATGGTCTCTCAGTAAGATGGACAAGAGAGGGCCATCACTTCTCATGTTTATCAGGAAAGGAAAATGTTCTGTCTCCAACAAGGACACATTCTTGTCAGGGCAAGCTTTGTGTCAGCGAAACTCTTCCCTGAGTTTGGAAGACTTAGGCATAAATTTGGGTGCATTTTAACTGGAATAGTACTCTACACAAGGGAGAAGGTCTCAGAGAACCCACTGAATCCTAGTGATCCAGTAGAGCAGGCTTCCTCAACCTCGGCCCTCCAGATGTTTTTGAGACTACAATTCCCAGCATCCCTGACCACTGGTCCTGCTAGCTGGGGATCATGGGAGTTGTAGGCCAAAAACATCTGGAGGGCCGAGGTTGAGGAAGCCTGCAGTAGAGCAAAACTGGTGTGCATGCTTAAAAAACAAACTCAGAAGTTATGACATTAACACTTTGGTTGAATGCATCATGTTAGGGATATAATTAGCAGCTGTCTCACAGACACTTAGGACTCAGCTAGATTGGTAAAGAAAATGCGTTGTATATGCGATATAAAACTGTGACAACAGATGGCACTGTGGGGTCCTGTCTTTCACTACTGGATTTCTCTGTATGAGTTTACAGTGCATTTAACTGAAACGCTTCTTTGATGTGTCTAGATCTAGCCTTAATATGTGTGCTAACTGAAAGCAAAAATCCTAGTGAATACAGTGGGATTTACTTATCCTGAGTAAACACCATGGGATGCTGCTGCACATTCTGGTTTGGCTATTTATTTATTGCATTTCTAAAACCCACCCTTTAGGCAGAATGCCTCGTGGAGCAGCTTACAAATATCTGTAGTAGGTCCCTGCCCTCAGGCTCACCATCTAAAAGGACATGGTACATGAAGAAAAGGGGGGTGGGAGAATGGAGGGAAAAGCAAGCTCAAGCACAAATTACTGAAGTTGTTATTGTTACATGGATACATGGATGTATATTCTGCTTGAAATGTGTTGTAAAAGAGTAACCTTCAAATGAGCACACAAAAAGCCTTGGACTGAATGAATCCATATTAAGGTGTTTCACAGTCTCTCTCCTTCTCTTAAGAGAGTTACTTTGCCAGACAGGGTTAGAGATACTCCAGGCTTGGAGATGGTTCAACATGTTTACACTGTAGGCCAGGACATACTTGAAATTGTTCACAAATCCAAATTCCTGAACATATGTTCATTAAGTAGATGCAAAAAGCCTCAGTGAGGTGGGGGGGAAATGGGGGGGTAATTAGGAAGTTCTTAAATTGCTGCACTGAACTTCAGTGAATTGCTCAGGCAGCTCTGACCTGTGGTTGCAATTCTCTATTTTATTTGCACTTTTTGTCCTTTCCCCTCTACTTTGTGGTTGAGAGCGGAGGGGTAAAAATACACTTGGTTCATATTAATGTGTAACGCTGTGATGAGAAAAATCCCGAGGGGTGCTGAGTAGAGTGAAATTCACCAGCAATGTGAAATGACTTGCTTTAGGCAGAACCATTATGAGACTAGATGAAGGCAGGAATTGGTTTCGTCCAGAGCAACCTAAACTGTCCTTCTACCAGATGTGTGTTTGTGTGTTGGATTAGGAGGGGCTCCATCCAGTTCTGGCAGCCTCCCACTGGCCACCAGTCTCATGGAAGGCTTTGCAGTATCCTTAAAGGGGTGTTTCACATGTGGGTATGAGCCAGGCCAGGATCTGTGGCACAGCTGTATGGGGATCCAGGCCCCATTGCTGCACCAGCCTGATTCAGGCCTGATTATCCTACTCCCTGCCCCTTTCGCTATAGCTTTCATGAGTAGGAGGACTGTAGATCTGGCTATGGCTCCATAAAGCAGCACTGGTGAGGTGTGGCAGAAAAAGAGTGCCTCCTATATGGTGCAGAAAGCCTTTTAAAAAAAAAAATTGGCCCAAATATTGGTGATGGGTATGCCATGTGGACTTTGCTTCAGGTAGCAAAATGTCTTGGGCTGTCACATGGCTCATTCATTCTTCCTATCAAAGGTAATGAGTGGAATGCTACTTTTGATTAGAGTGGTTACTTATGCATCCCCCAGATAGAAGAAATACATAAAATTTGCATAGGGTATTTTTTGTATAGATGCATTTTAGTAACTGTTGATGGGCAATGTCAAGGCCCCTGCTTTGCCTTCTTGGGGTACTTCATCTTTAAGCTGGGCTTGGACTGGACAGCCCTTCGAATGGAAGGTTGTCCAGTATAAGAGCACATGGCCACTCTACTTTCATCGGACATGGTGCTCAGTACCTCTCAGGGATCTAAGTGGTCTTTGTAAAGCAAGTGAAATTCTAACTTTGATCCTTGTATTTCCTCTTCTTCCCCTTCTCCCTCTCCCCAATCTCCCCCAGCTGTACAATGGAACCCTCAAAAGAGAAGCCGAGAACAAACGCTACAGCTCCTACAGCCAAATGGATGGCTGGGGCAGCCGGAACTACAACAAGGTCTGTAGCCCAACTGTTCCTGGCAGTGATTACTGCCTTGTGCAGACTATGAAGAGTAGCCGGAGTGAGCCAGACCTCTACTATGACCCTCCAAGAGGCACGCTGAGGAGAAACCAGAGTGGAAGCCGTGTGAGTCACAAGGCCAGTATGCATCGCCATAGCCTCTACAACAGCACAAGCAACAACCAGCATGGAATTACAACTGCAACAAGGCCAAACAAAGTAGTTCCAGTCCGCAGCCCCTCTTGCACCTCTGCCAGCATGGTCTATGTACAGCCTGTTGCTAGCAGCAAGCAGGATGCAGTCTATGGACAGGTTAACTCAAAGTAAGTTCTCATGTGTGTCCTTTCTGCTTGTGATTTCTTCTTCATGGTCTGCAGGGCAATTTACTTGGTTTTCATCACCATGCAGAAAGAAAAGGTTTGCCAATTCTGAATCCCATCAGAACCTTATTCTGGTGTTTTGCCTCCTGATTTTCTGATGTGGCTTGTATGAATCAAGACTTGAGCCATTTAGTTTGCAATCCTAAGCAAGTTGGACTAGACACAATAGAGCTTCTAAGTAACCATTCATAGGATTGCACTGTTTGGATCTCAGCTGGAAAGGGAAAATTCCATGTTAAAGAATATAACTTGAAACCACATTTAACAGATCATTTGTCTGTGACACTAATAATGGCAGTCAGATATTCAGCACCAATAACATATGCCTCTACTCTATCTGTTCTTCCCAAGTAAAGAGTTATGAACTAAAGTTTTAAGTGAGGTTCAAGTAATTAGTTTAGCCTACTAGTGGTAACTTTAAAATGTCTTAAGCTTTGGAGTAAAGAAAATTCCAGTAAAAACTGATGTATAGATTTATTCTGTGAACCGCCCTGAGACTTGCGGGTATAGGGCAGTATATTATTATTATTATTATTATTATTATTATTATTATTATTTTGAGGCATGTGACATGGAATACAGAAAAATGTTTTGGAACTCTATGGAACTTTAGCTTAAAATTACAAAAAGCCTTGTTGCACCTTTAAAGAACAGAAAATGGCACAAGCTTTTATGAACTAGAGTCTACTTCTTTAGAGGCCTGAAGTGTTATCCTAAGCAGACAAGTATGGGCTGCTGCATACCTGCTAACTTAGGATAGCACTTCAGACTTATGGCAAAGTGGATATTAGTCCACCAAAGTCTATGTCATAATAAATGTGTTAGTCTCTATAGCACCACTCATGACTCTTTTGGGTGTGTGAGGAGGAGATTCTGCCACTCTGGAGTGTCAAATTAGTTGCCCTGCCCAAACTTCTCCCTAAGAAAAGGCTAGTTACCATTGAAAATATTATTACAGATCTGGTTTATTATAGAGCTTTTAAAAAATGAGAGAGCCATTTCAGCTCACGAAGATTCATCAGCAGCATAACTGTTGAGTGAGAAACACTGTCCTCTGCCAAATGTCTCTCAGGAGTGGTCTCTTTGTAGCACCTTTCCTGATAGGGTGTGGTTCACCTTGTAGAACTGGTTCAGATTTGGGAGTTGTCTGTCTTGAAGCACTGGGCCTGGTTGCTGAATCTTCTTGCCAGTTGAACTTGTTCTTGTTGGGGAGTTGTCTCCTTTCTAGAATTGAGACTATCTGCATGGTTCTGAAGCACTGTAGAACTTGAAAATTCAGTCCAATATCTAATTTGGAGAGGATTTGATGCCACTGGTAATGCCAATTCTTTCTCCAAGGGAAACAGCTTCTATAACCTATAGGCCTCTGAAAACAGAATCTTCAAATTGAAAACTGTTTTTAAATAATCTGGCAGGTAGGAAAAGTGGGGGAGATGGGCCAGCTGCTCTTGGTTCTGCAGAGACCTCTCTCATTCCATTCTAAATAATAGTTGTGATGTCTTTGGTGACATCCCCAAAGCTCCATGCCCATTGCAACTGAGCTGGTCAAACTCCCCTAAATCTGCTTCTAATTTCAGGGTGGGTAATTCGCAGATCAAAATGGCCTTGAAAAACCTCTGACCCCATCCTTCTCTCTTGAGATCCCTCCTATAAGATTGTGCAAGAGCCCTGATGTGAGGGTGAAATTCCACCTATTTCACTGCTCTCTAGGCCATGCACTGCTGGGCAAAGTCACTTCACATGGAGTGTGTCCGGAACAAAGCTTGTCAGTCCCTGGTCATCCTGCAACCACATCCCCCACCCCCATTTATGACCACAGAAGGAGGAGAGGTGCAGAGATGGATAACTATGAAAGAACATGTCTAAACTGAGAGGCTGCCCTATTTGTATATTTACAAAACATTTTTGTAATTGCTATATTCACAATAGAGGAAGCAAAGTGGTTCTAGGATATGAATGTGTAGTGGCTTGTAGAAGAAAATTCTTTCGGAAAGTAACTTTCTTACTTGGTAGAAAAGCCCTTAGCTTTTGCTTTCAAATAAAATATGTTAATTTGCCTAAACTGCAGAAATGGGAAGGGATTGTGCTTTTTTATGAAACAATGAGACTTAAACCAGAAACAGGGGCTTGGTGCAATGATCACTAGGTAAATTTTCTAGGGTTTTTGGTTTTGTTTTGTTTTTGCAAAATGTTCTGATGCATGTTCATAGTTATTCCTGGTGTCCTGAAAACCTACTAAGTGGCACATTGCATAATAGAGCACCGTGTACCTACAAATATGGCACAGGCTGAGGACTGAGAATGGTTATCAGTTGAGACTTGAGAACTGATTTATCTCTGGGTGTAAAACATTCCAGGATGGATTGCTACACCTAAGTATGCCAAACATTTGCTCTGATATTCCAGCTCCATCAGTTAATCAACATGCTTATAGAATTATTTCTACTTCGGATATTTTATCAGGATCGAGCAGAAAAACACTTTGTTTTTTTCTCATTACCTATTTTAAGACTTGCCTAAGACTGAATAGATGGTTGTGGGCCCCAGGCACAGTGAAGCTGTGGGTGGTCAGCCCCAAGCCTTGTAGAATTGCAATAAACGCAGGAAAACCACTTGAGATTTATACAGGTCACAACTTTATTGATTACAGATGTCAACAGGTTTTGGGTGCAGGCACTGGGTGTGTAACCTGGATCAACCAGCCCAGTTGCTGGTTGATTATTTTGGCAGGGTTAACCAAGGTTATGAACCACCCTATGACACACACCAAATCAGGGTGACCCCACCTGTGATCACCTGACCTGTCACCACCCATCTGGGTGCCTGGACAGAAGCACCTCCACCCTGAATCCCTTTGATGGGATACCAATGCTTCTAGTCCAAAAAAAGAGAGAAAAGATGATTAAAAAGGAAATCACAACTGGTAATTTGAGATTCACCTGAAGAAAAAAGATTCACCCGTGATCTTCCATATGCACTTGTAGTGCAGAACTTGGCAGCTGCTTTTGGATGTGGCAGATGTAAATAAGTTTTTTATGAGTACACCGTGCTATCTACGGTGCCATGCTGCAGCTCCTAGTCAAAACTCCAAGACAAAATAACTTAAGCATGTAGCTATGTACATTCACATTTCCAAGGTCTACAGGTATACAACCATGGTTTTTTTTCTTGGGGTCCTCAAGGGTATGCAGTACTGGCATATTCTCCCCCCCCCCCAACAAATGTTAAAAGTGTGGCACTTATTGTAACAACTTCGTGGTGAGTACCAGCACCTTTTTTCTTATAAGCACTGCTTATAATGATTGTGTTGGTACAGAATTATCCTATGCTACCCAACTCTTGGGTGGTAGCAAGTACTTTGGGACCATAACACTTGATTGGAAGCCGCCCAGAGTGGCTGGGGAAACTCAGCCAGATGGGTGGGGTATAAATAAATTATTATTATTATTATTATTATTATTATTATTATTATTTAGAATGAGGTAAAATTGCATTGCTGCCGTGCAAGCCAGATGTCTTAGAAGATTGTTCACTTGGTCCTTTCCCTTAGTTTGCTATCCAGTTGGATAACTTCTATACTGGGGTCTAGTTAGGTGGGTGAGTAGAAGAGAATGACAGGACAATTTTATGCTAAAATAGGAACTGAAGAGGAAATGAGGCTGGATTATGGCTAAAAGGGATGAGGATGGGATAAAGGTTTTGACCCTTTAATTTAGGTGAATCATTTACATCAGGCATAGGCAAACTCCGGCCCTCCAGATGTTTGGGACTACGATTCCCATCATCCCTAGCTAACAGGACCGGTGGTCAGGGATGATGGGAATTGTAGTCCCAAACATCTGGAGGGCCGGAGTTTGCCTATGCCTGATTTTACATTATGGGAAGTGGTGTCCATTCAATATGGTACAGAAGAGATGGTGGGATGGTTTTATTGAGCAAGGAGGTAGCTAGAATCTTAACTTTAGTGTAATCTTGTTATTTTAATCTTATTGTTGTATATTTACAACTTTTGGGTTGATAGATAGTGTTTACATAGTTTACAGGGTGGGATTTATGCACTGTTCAGAGTTCCTGTACTTCCCTGTTAATACTTGTCACCTAGATAAGAAGAGGATGTAACTCATTTTTAGCTCTTCCACTATTTTGCTATTAAACGGCTAGGAATCTGTGAATGACATTTCCTTCCCCTTTTAATGTTTAGAATAGTCAATGATGAGATGGATTATGGAGCAATGACTATTCAGAAAGCCATCCAGTTCCTGTGTTCTTCAGATGAGAAGTACCATGCCATGGGGGCTTACTACCTGCAGCACACCTGTTTTCAAGATGAATCTGCCAAGCAAGAGGTAAAGTTATCCCTGACTACTTCAGCTGTGTGTGGCTTTGTAGGAGATGCTTTAATGTGTGGAATTATGTCAGGACTCGTGTTTCCTGTAGCTCCACCAGAAAGAAGAGGAAGTCAGATTGGGAAGAGGTATCTTGTCCATTCAACACTAAGAGGTAATACTAGGGGTATAAAGGGGGCTTCACCATTAGTGCATTGGGTGCGCTTTTTGGGTAGGGATTAGGCACACACAAAGCTCTACTTCTCTGCAAATAACTTACGTTTAAACTTCCAGACATACAACTGTTCAGAGCATCAGCATCTGACTTCAAAATTCTTGGCATAGGTTCAGATGTGGTTATTTGAATTGATGCAGATGCATATGAGTGATTATGTTTTTGGGGTTATTTCCAGGTAATGATAATTGAAATATAGTTGTTTTAAATTTATGTTTTCAAGAACTGTGTCAGAAATGCAAATACAACTGAGAAAACTTTCATTTTGAGTATTTGACTTCTAAAACAGCACCAACGTTAGCATGCATCAGTCAGATCCCATAAATGTATCAAAATTCAGCTTCAAAACAGTTAGGATATCCACTTTTGTTCCTTCAGAACAAATTGGTTATCTAATTCTGAAATTCTCACTGACCACACTTGGAATACTGTGTCCAATTCTGGGCATCACAATTTAAGAAGGATGTTGACAAGCTGGAACGTGTGCAGAGGAGGGTGACCAAGATAATCAAGGGTCTGGAAACTAAGCCTTATGAAGAGCGTTTGAAGGAGCTGGGTATGTTTAGCCTGGAAAAGAGGAGGCTGAGAGGAGATATGCTAGCTACCTTCAAATATCTTAAGGGTTGTCACGTGGAGGAAGGAGTATGCATGTTTTCCCCTGCTCTGGAGTGTAGGACCTGAACCAATGGCTTCATGTTTCAAGAAAGGAGATTCTGGCTAGACATTTGGAAAAACTTTCTGAAAGTAAGAGCTGTTCCACAGTGGAACAGACTCTCACAAGAGGTGGTGGACTCTCCTTCCTTGGAGGTTTTTAAACAGAGGTTGGCTGGCCATCTGTCATGGATGCTTTAGTTGAGATTCCTGCATTGCAGGGGCTTGGACTAGATGACCCTTGGGGTCCCTTCCAACTCTAAGGTTCTATGATTCTATGAAAGTAAGCTGTCAGACAAATACCCTCCCCCTACCCATGCAAATAAGAGACCAATGAGGCTGGTTTGGGGGTCAAAACACTCCATAACTTTATTGAATACAGATGAAAGAGGTTTGGCTTGTGCATGAGGCAATCAAAATACTTCCGGCCCAACTACTGGAAGTGACGAGTGGCCAATCCAGATGGGGGTTTCTAAGATTTACATCAAATAGGGTGGCCCCTGCAGGGATCGCTGTCTGGGAGAGTGCCTTCGGCCCTGGAACCCACCTGGGCATGCAGACATGGCCACTCCCCCTGGATCCCTTTAACGGGATACCCCAGCTTTTGGAGGGGCTGATGGAGACTACAACCTCCCCTCCATCCAAAACAAAGGATTGGCCCAATGCCCAACCAGTTATGATGATTGCTATGAGGTAGGCAAAACCACTAGGTCAGTGCCAGTTAGCCCGGTGGGCAAATTCCAACCCGGCCCCCTTAAAGAACAGCAACCACCATAGCCACAACAAAGTCATTGACTATAAGCTTAAACCGAGGGTGGGTGTGCAGGGGGGGAAAGCTGCTGAAGGAACAAATAGGTAGTGCCCCAGGTGTGAGTTGTTTAAATGGGCAAGGGGTGGATGCAAGGGAAGTCTACCTGCTCCATTGGCTCTGCCCCCTAGCACGGCCCAAGTCCCGAGCCTGCATCCCCATTAGCCAAAGCTGGGTGCAGGCCAGGATCCAGTTAATATTATTATTCATATTATCATGCCATTAACAAAAATGATACTTTACTGAATAACATAACCATGCTGTCTTCATGGGTATATCCTTTTCCAAAATTTACTCAGAACAAACTTGCAATGAGGGCAAATAAATCTTGCACACTTTTGGAAAAAGTACCTGTTTGGGACATATAATTTGTTCTAATATCAAACAATAATGCCTATCCACTAGGCAATGGAAGGAGCGAGATAAAAAGTATTTGAGGAATAAATATGACCAGTAGGAAAGCACTTATTCTGAATTATTTTTTATTTATAAAAAGTATTTCTATAGTGCCATGTCATAAAATATCAGTGCAGTGATCCTGATTAATTGCCTGTCCAACAACTTAAACAATTTGCAATAAACAGTTGTTTATATTTACTTTCTACATCATGACTAGTCTGGCTTTCCTAGAGCAGCACCCATTTCCTCTTTAACACATAAGCTTTCCAGTCTCACTTCCACCTTTTCAAATAATATTGTACAAGGGTCATTGAACCAAGTGAGGTCTAGACCAGAGCTTTCAGCAGTCAACGAACAAGAGCACACCCTTTCCCTTACGGTACATGGCATGTTGGAACTTAGACTGCTATCACCTGAACTGATGAATTGCAGAAACTGCCCTGACTCATCAGCAAAGCGTTCCTTCCTTCACGTATAGTGAGTGACCTCTGCACCAAGGTGGCTTTTGAACCAATCAAAAGCATTGGTTCATTATTTTAAAGGAAGAAGACATTTTGGGCCCCAAGGAACACTCTATAAACTCTTAATGCTATCATGTGCAATAGGAAGCAGCAGTTTATGCATGCAATAAAACCTACTATATGGGGCACATATACATATATAGGGGGAGGGCGTTATTGTTTTGTTTTTGTTTTTATTATGTACTTTGTCATGTGTTTATTATGTTTATATTATGTATTATGTATTTTTATTTTGTATTTTTATGCTGTGAACTTCCCTGAGCTCTACAGATGAAGGGAAGTATACAGATTTAATAAATAAATTAAATGAATGAATATTCACAGTAAAGCCAGTAGTAGTTCAACACTGGTCACTGCAATGAGTATATGTTAACCTTCAACACGAATGCTTCCTATCTGCAGAAAAAACAAGAGAGGTTTCTAAACAGTTTTGATCAACAAACATTTAAATCCCTTCTTTGTTAGGTCTATCGGCTTGGTGGCATTTCCAAGCTTATTGAGCTTCTGCGCAGCCCAGATGAGAACGTGCAACAGGCTGCAGCTGGGGCCCTCCGAAACTTAGTTTTCAGAAATCCAACCAACAAGCTAGAAACCCGCCGTCAGAATGGAATTCGAGAATGTGTGAGCCTCCTGAGAAGGACTGGGAGCACAGAGATACAGAAGCAGCTGACAGGTACCCCCACCCTTTTATACCAATGTTGGAGCAACTGGAACAGTAAATCACTAATACAAATTAGTACATAAATATTGGGTTGTGTCCAACAAAGGTTTCCCATTAGTGCAAGGATTTATACCTTCACAATGCAACTTCTTCCATCTCTTCACTGTGCTCCCTGTGCTACCCACCAAAACCTGAACAGATTGGGGAGAGAAGAGGAAGTCTTGTTGTGCAGGTGGAAGCCCTCAATATAGGTAACCTAAAATTGACTAAACTTCAATATATTTGTATACAGTGGTACCTTGGTTTACGAACTTAATCCATTCCAGAAGTACGTTCTTAAACCAAATCCGTTCCCTAATGAGGCCTCCCTCCGCCGGTGCCCTTCCACCATTCGGATTCCGTTTGTAGACCGAGGTAAAGTTCACAAGCCAGAACACTACTTCCGGTTTTGCGGAGTTCGTAGACCGAATAATTCATAAACAGGACAGTTTGTAACCTGAGGTACCACTGTATTGGAAAACCTCAGTATTGGTGCTTTTTCATTTAATGCAGCAAGTGGAAGAGAAGTTGGAATTTAATAAAGAAACACTATCAGTTTGTTAAAAGGAAAGACAATCTTCTAGACTGATATTTTGGTTCCCTGGTTTTTTTCTTCCCTATCCCAGTAACACACCAGAACAGAAATAATGCTATGTGGGATCAGAGATTTCAGGCCCAGTAGACGTAGATTCCCAGTATCATTCATAAGCAGGCAGTGAGGCAGGTAGAATTTATTTTAACATGACTGTAGCTTGAATGCCTTCCATGAACATTTGGAGACTCACTTTCAGAATACCTATTAGTTTTACAGTTTCCTCTTGAATCCCTATTTAGGGAAGTTTTTAATGTCTGAAATTGTATTCTGTTTTTAATGTTCTGCTGGGAGCTGCCCAGAGTGGGTGGGTATAAATAATAAAATTATTATTATTATGAATCCAAATGAGAATGACAGGAAGCTATAGCAATGTGTCTCATGTATTTGCTTTCCAGGATTGCTCTGGAACTTATCGTCCACAGATGAACTGAAAGAAGATTTAATACATGAAGCTCTTCCTGTTCTGACTGATCGTGTTATTATTCCTTTTTCTGGCTGGTCTGATGGTGTTAGTACTAGATCAAGAGAAATTATTGACCCAGAGGTATTCTTCAATGCCACTGGCTGTCTGAGGTAGGTCAACAGACATATTAGTATTTTGATCATACTGAAAAAACTGAGGTGCATTTATGTTATGTATGTAATTTAGAATGTTGATATACTGTCTTTTATCAATGATTTCAAGTCAGTATACAAAAATTAAAGCAACAAAACAAATAATGCAGGAAAGTGCAATTAAGAGTCCAAGAGTTTAAAAATTTTAAGAAACAAAGAATAGCCATATTGGTCAACAATAAACTCTCAGAAATTGTCTACAATTGGGACAACCCCAAAAGTCGCTAGAATGTTGCAAGCATTTCACATTCCAGCAGTGGGATTTGAAGTTTAAAAATTTAAGATAAAAGAAATTTTTAAAAGCTTGGGTGAATTGAAAGGTTTTTGCTTGTCACTTAAAATTCAATATATACCAGGCATACCATTGCTGGGTAGAGCAATCCATTGTAGAGCTCCATGTCTGAAAAAGACTTGGAACTGTAAGCCAAAATTCCAATGAAAGTGGTATTTCGAGAAGGTCATTGATTCGCTGCTTTTGGTTCCCTATTCTAGTAACAAACCAGAATGAAAATAGGGACTGGACTCAGAGATTTCAGGCCCAGTAGATGCAAATTCCCAGTATCATTGATAAGCATGTGAAGTGTGGTAGTTTGAGCACAAAGCTATTTACGGTTGTAAAGGTTAAAAGGTTAAGTGCCAGCCTTTAAATTGACAGACAGTGAAGTTCCTTTAAGTTTGCATCAAGCACTGTCCGATTCTGCCCAAAATGAAGCTTCTCAACCATTCTCATTGCAGTCATCTAGATGTATTTGTGTTGTATGCATAAAGACTGGAGGCGCAGGTACCAGGTGTGTGCTGGTACTCTGACCAAAAGTTCTTCACCTGCATGTTAAAAAACACATAAACCTTCTGCTTGCTCCTCATTGAATTTTAATGACTGCCTCTGGCAATGACTTTCCTTTGAATTGCCCTCCATATTGGTTTTCTTCAGTAGATTCCCTAGTCCTCTACAACCACCCACTTTTAAACTGTAGGAAGCCTCTTAGTTAGCATGCAATAGTTTTATTCATGTTTAGGAAAAGCTAACAAACTCCTTGGCATGAACGTATTAGTCCTGACTTGCAGTTTCTCTTACTGATCTCCAGCAATGCTCGGCTGCCAGCATCTGAGAATCACTGAATGAGCCAATGGAAGAGCTACACAATTAGAAGTTCACCCTTAGGGGATTGAGCAGCAGCCTCAAACACACACATGAACTAAAAGTACCATTGTTTGCTGAAATGAAAAAGATGAACTGCATCAGCGACTGCAGCTTTCTTGGTCCAAGGGTCTAACAAGCTGATATAAGCAGCTTGTAAACGCACAGTACAATAGTAAATTATTTCCATTCTTGCTTAGGTAGATAATGGAGAGAGAGCTCCCTTATAAAATGACTCAGTGCAAAATGGAAGCATTCCAAGCTCCATATCTTCAAACCTTTGGGAGTCTGAAGGGAAAACAGTAAAAATAGCTCCATAGTGATCTTAAAACTAGTTAGGGCTTGTTTGTGTATCAGAAATGGTCTCTGTTAAAAAATAATAATCTCAGCATCTTGACACAGTATTGTGAAGTAAGCCTCTTGTGAGAAAAAACAGTGTCTTGAAGACGTTAGCTATAACCATCCAAACAGCACTATTTCCTTTGATCAAACAAAATATTTGCATTTGCCCTCAAACATTTTGAAAGATTGTTTCGTCTTAATGGTTGTGTTATGAAACTTGGCAGGCATCAGACTTAATGGTAATTTAGCTGAGCAAAAGGTGATGAGTTTGAGCTATTGAAAGGAGAAAGTTCTCAGACTCCCTTGCAACCCCTGGAAAACCAACCAGAATTGTTAAATTAAATACAGTGGTACCCTGGTTCTCAAACTTAATCCGTTCCAGAAGTCCGTTCCAAAACCAAAGCATTCCCAAACCAAGGCGCACTTTCCCATAGAAAGTAATGCAAAATGGATTAATCTGTTCCAGCCTTTTAAAAACGACCCCTAAAACAGCTATTATAACATGGATTTTACTATATAATGAGACCATTGATCAATAAAATGAAAGCAATAATCAATGTACTGTACTATAAAATAAATAAGACAGTATTGTAGATTAAAAATTTTTTTAAAAAATTCTTACCTGCACTGATGATAGTCATTGTTTGGATGGAGGGCTTTTATCTATTTCCTTAGTCACACAATCAATCAATCAAACAGTAGCTGAACTGGGTTCCACACAATTAACTGGAAAAGCCTCAAAAACAAAAACACAAAATAAATAACAAAAACAAAAGCACCAAACTTAATCCATTCCAGAAATCTGTTTGACTTTCAAAATGTTTGAAAACCAAGGTGCAGGTGCCCCAGAAACAATAGCCAACAGCCGCATTGGATGTTGGCTTCCAAAAAATGTTTGAAAACCGGAACACTTACTTCTGGGTTTTTGGCGTTTGAGAACCAAGGTGTCTGAGTACCAAGGGGTTTGAGAACCAAGGTACCACTGTACTTGGATTAATGAACTTTCAGATATTATATTCACCCCCTTAAAAACATTATTTTTGAATAGTTATTTAAATGATTAGAATCAGCTAATATTAAAGCACCCTGTTTCTCTCAGCATATGCAGCTTTTGGGACCAAGCTAGACCCAATGCTAAAGGCATTATTAGAAGACCTGGCTGTGTACACACTCCCTTTTACTTTGCACCCAGTGTGCTCCCACCGCTGGTTTTGAAAGCAGTGTACATTCCACATTAGCCACAATCCATACCTATCCTGTATCTGTCCTGCCATTCTTTATGAAATACACCATTTTGATGTGTCATCTCGCCCCCCCCCCCCAAATCATCTTTAATCCAAATTGAGCAAAAGAAAGACTGAGATGTGTTTGAAGCCAGTAATATGTACACAGCCGATATTGGGCTTAAAAAGAAAAAGGAAAGTTAATAGTAGATATTGCAGATGATTTTCATTGAGGACGACAGCATGTGGGGAGGGGAGGTTTAACCATTTATTCCCCAGCTGTGATCCCAGCTATTAGCTTTAGAAAGAAAGCTGCCATGAAGCTAACAGTTGTGCTTAGGAGCACATCTATTTTGTGGAATAGGTCTGCGATATATTCCACATGCTCCCTGTATAGGAGAATTTCACCCTCATTGAATCAAAGAGAACAAGAGAGAGATTGGTGAGTGCAGGACAAGAGTAACTGAGGTGCCTGACTGATCTGATTACTTCTCCCTTTGATTTATAAAATGTGTCTTCCCTCTAGGAACCTGAGTTCTGCAGATGTTGGACGTCAGACCATGAGAAACCACCCTGGACTGATTGACTCTGTAATGGCTTATTCTCAGAACTGTGTGGCTGCCAACCGGCCAGATGACAAGGTACAAGTCAGACGTTCATCAGCTGATATAACTCTTGTTAACATTGCCAGAATTGTAAACCCAGAATTATTTTTACAGCAATGTCTTTTTTTAAAGAATCCTGCCCCCTGTAAAGTATTTATGCACTGACAACTGAGAGAAGTGACTGGTTATCTCGTTTTCTTTGTTTTAGTCTGTGGAGAACTGCATCTGTATCCTTCACAATCTGTCCTACCGCCTTGACGCTGAGGTGCCTAATAAATACACGCAGCTCAACCACATGGCCAGGAACAGTTACACAGACAAAACCCTGACTGGCTGCTTCAACAACAGAGGTGGAAAACTGGAGGTGAGATTTGGTGCATAGAGCTACATCATTGCCTTGTGTTAAAGGCAACATTGGATGACGATTATTTCAATTTCTTGCCCGCCTTTCACCATAAAGTCCCAGGGTGGATTTCAGAATTCAAAAATGCAATATTCAAAAACCGTTTAATATTAGTTTTGTGTAATAAATAGGTAAAATGGGGTTCTTTTGCAAAACATGGGTTAAAAAAGGGGGTTCTTTTGTAAAACTTCAACTTCTTAGATATTTTAATTATTCTTATTTACCCTTAGTATGATGACTATGACCTACCTCTTCCTGAAGAGGACTATAAACCCAGAGGGTCCAGCTGGTTGTACCATTCAGATGCCATCCGCACATATCTGTCTCTAATGGACCAGAGCAAGAAAGATGCCACCCTGGAGGCCTGTGCTGGAGCCCTGCAAAATCTGACTGCAAGCAGAGGACTGGTAAATGCATTATTTTGCCCTCCACATCTGGTTAGACATCTGGAAAAGCACTTTGTTAACTGATGATAGTAGACACTCTGTGTATGATGTATGCTGGCTGTCAGAAGCTTAAAGCTGTCTAGCTGGCAGAGATAAGACTCCAAGCTCCCAGCCAGTTCCAAACCATTTGATTTATTTGACAAAGTTCAAACGTACATCTCCAGCGTTTCAATTAGCGTCCTTCCCCTTGTGCACAGTTGCTGCCTCTAATCTTTCTTCTTCCTTTTCCGCACCCAGCATGCAAGTCTGCGAAAACTCCTCCCCTTACTTCCTCTGTGTACAGAATGACTTGTTCCCAGCTCATCCTCCTCCCCCTCTACGTCAGACCCACTGTCAGACGAGAAGCTGCTGATAATCTCTTTAGGCTCTCTATAACTGCTGGTTTCTGTCCTTTCATCTTTTCCCGTTTGCCTCTCCCTGACACTGGCTATCACCCCAAAACTCTAGAAATAAGAAATGCCTAATTATTTATTTTTTCTAGATGTCAAATGCAATGAGCCAGTTGATTGGTCTAAAGGAGAAAGGTTTGCCCCGTATAGCACGCCTTCTGCAGTCCAATAATGCTGAAGTAGTTCGCTCTGGAACATCCTTGCTGAGCAATATGTCTCGACACCCTATTCTACACAAAACAATGGGTAGGCACCATTTTGTATTCTACCTATTTTCCTTTCTTTACATTCACACACTTTTCTTCATAGATGTCATTTCTTTTCAAAAGCCCCACTCTGCTAAATGATCAGAGTGTTTAAATCTCTTCTATCACAATACAGTGGTACCTCGGGTTAAGTACTTAATTCGTTCCAGAGGTCCGTTCTTAACCTGAAACTGTTCTTAACCTGAAGCACCACTTTAGTTAATGGGGCCTCCTGCTGCTGCCGCGCCCCCGGAGCACAATTTCTGTTCTCATCTTGAAGGAAAGTTCTTAACCTGAGGTACTATTTCTGGGTCTGTAACCTGAAGCGGACATAACCTGAAGCATATGTAGCCAGAGGTACCACTGTAAAGTGTTCATTGGTGAGAAGCTGGTTCAATATTTTTCTGTTCTCATCCAGTTTTGTGCTTTCATGTTTGTTCAAGAGCAGCAGGTCTATCTAATGATCTAAAAAGCAACTGAGAATAAGCAATGAATTATTTACCCTCTGGATGATGCTATCTCTCTCATGTAAAATGCTGTTGGTTGGGGTTGAGGGGGCAGGTGTGTTAGGTTAGGCTTGGTGCCCACAGTCACAGCTACATGAACTTCATCACTACCTGAAGCTGATCTGCTGTGGCTCTTCCCACCTGATAATTTTGCTTTTTAGCAAAACTGGGATCTGTTTCTACAACTCCCAAGGGTGACTAATATTCCCCTTATGCCCGATTGTAGACCTTATTGAGTAATGCTTATTTAGTTTCAGTAACCCTTTTGAGTTTTAGACAACTCAATAGCTTTTTTTAGTTGTATTTAATGGTAAACTGTTTCTGCTCTTCAGCTAATCAGGTGCTCCCAGATGTGACTCGTCTCCTGGCCCTCCAGGCTCCAGGTTCCAGCAACTATGGGGACATTATGACATCTGCTTGCTACACACTGAGGAACCTAATCATGTCCAATCCACAAATGGCCAAGCCCTACCTGACAGGCAGCTTGATAAATAATGTTGTAGGCCTATGCCGTAATGGGTGAGTAATGATGATGAAAAGTGGGCAAATGAGAGATTTGAACCATGCTTTGAGTATATCCCTTTCTTTGCATATCATATATATGTGCAGCTTAGAACTTTTCCATTTCTAATTTATTTATTGCAGAACACTGACACCTCACCATAAGCATGTTTAAAAGCTGTGGTTAGTGTGAGTCTCAGATACTGAGTTTGTTTTCCTAAACCACTGATGGGAAACCTGTGGTCCTCTTGTCGTTATTTGATTCCAGTTTCCATCAGGCCCAGCCAGCATGGCCAATAGTCAGAGATGATGGGCTTTATAAAGCTCCTCAGCGCTGCCCTTAACTTTGAACCTAGACACTCATTAATACCATGGAATGGGGTTGGTGGTGGCTGCTGTCTACTGAATGGCATTTTAAACTTTGGCTATTGTAGCTTATTTTGTAAACTACATTCTGAAGATTTGCATGTAACACTAAACCAAGATTTAGCACTTCAATGCTGAGCCAGGGGGAGGAGTACAGAAAGAAGAAATGCCATAGTAGACCTGCAACAGCACATCAAACATGTCTTTCCCATATTGGTCTCTACAACCTCAGCAGATGCTATAACTCTCCAGTGGTTTGAATTCATCCCCAAAGGCCTACTAAATCAAATTATTATTATTATTATTATTATTATTATTATTATTATTATTATTTATTATTTATATCCCGCCTATCTGGGCGGCTTCCAACAAAATATTAAAATACAATAGTCTGTCAAATATTAAAAGCTTCCCTAAACAGGGCTGCCTTCAGATGTCTTCTAAAAGTCTGGTACTTGTTTTTCTCTTTGACATCTGATGGAAGGGCGTTCCACAGGGCAGGTGCCACTACCAAGAAGGTTCCCTGTAACTTGACTTCTTGCAGTGAGGGAACTACCAGAAGGCCCTTGGTGCTGGACCTCAGTGTCTGGGTGGAACAATGGGGGTGGAGACACTCCTTCAGGTATACTGGATCGAGGCCATTTTATATATATATATATATATATATATATATATATATATATATATATATAATATACCTATATATAATATACCTATATAAAATCTGTTTAAAACACAACAATAATTACAATAAAAACTAGTCAATTTCCAAAGGCCTGTTGGAACAAGAAAGTCTTTACCTGCCAGCAGAAGAACAGCAAGAAAGTTGTTGTCATCCATCTTTTTCTGGAAAGCTCATTTGCCTTCTTTCTTTTCTGTAGATCTTATCCAAAAGCAGCTGAAGCTGCTCGGATGCTGTTGTCTGACCTATGGTCAAACAGGGAGCTCCAAACTATACTAAAACAGGTAAGAGAATATTGTGGCCTTTTTCACTGTTTCTCATAAAACAGCATGGCACTTGGACAGCCCCACTCACATAATAAAAGATGTAGCTAGCCCTGTGGTGAATGTCTCCTAAGATCATAGAAACAGTGTTTTTTTAACAAAAAGTTGTGATGGTAAACTGTCTTGGAAAGCAGAGCTGTCATTTTGTTTCATTTCATACAGAATTGTTTTAGAGGCATCTCTTCTGGATGAAAAGGAATTACCTTTTCAGATCTTCAATATAAATAATATATGCTGTGACATATCTTCTTTTTTTTTAAAAAAAATGCAATGCATTTTCTAGTGCTTTGCTAGTTTTGCTCCTCTGGTCTGCTGATGGATGACAATTAAAAAGAAAGGAACAGAAAGATATACGTCGACTAATTGTGGACACAGAAGCAAAAAAATTCAGAAGCTTTGCAAAATGTTTTTGCATTTATATATGAGTTATTAAGTGAGGCTGCTAGAAGTCTTCAGTTGAAACCACTCTTGTTGTGCCTTAGAGAGTTTTACACGTGCAACATATATAGTTTGTGAGTGCATCCAGACATTTGCCTGAATTTGACTTCTCTCATGCTTATGTCATAACACTTGACTCCTCATAACATAATGGTTCTTCATCTGATTTATCCTTATGTGATCTACAACCTTCCATTCTGCAGCAAGGATATGATAGAAATATGATGGGATCCTTAACAGGAAGCACTCTCAGGACCCTTTCTTCAAGGTTCTAAGAAGATACCTTTCCTGCATGTTTGGCTTACAGGTAAACAACTGAATCAGACTTTCAAAGCTGGGGGGCGGGGACCTTAATCACTTCTAGATTAGCATCAATATGTGGGGCTGGTCAGTCATATCACTGCTGGGAGGTAGAGGGAGAGATGTGAGTTGATGGCCAGGTCAGCATGGTGCAAATAAACTGGTAGAAGCACTGGATTGGCTCTGCTGGTTTGTTTGCACCATGCCAACTTCTCCATTGCCTTCCCCCACAGCAGGTTGTTGTTGTTTAGTCGTGTTAGACTCTTCGTGACCCCATGAACCAGAGCACGCCAGGCACTCCTGTCTTCCACTGCCTCCCACAGTTTGGTCAAACTCATGCTGGTAGCTTCAAGAACACTGTCCAACCATCTCGTCCTCTGTCGTCCCCTTCTCCTTGTGCCCTCCATCTTTCCCAACATCAGGGTCTTTTCCAGGGAGTCTTCTCTTCTCATGAGGTGGCCAAAGTACTGGAGCCTCAGCTTCACAATCTGTCCTTCCAGTGAGCACTCAGGGCTAATTTCCTTAAGAATGAAGAGGTTTGATCTTCTTGCAGTCCATGGGACTCTCAAGAGTCTCCTCCAGCACCATAATTCAAAAGCATCAATTCTTCGGCAATCAGCCTTCTTTATGGTCCAGCTCTCACTTCCATACATCACTACTGGGAAAACCATGACTTTAAATAAGCAGCAGCAATACAACCAACTGGATGGCAGGGGAACACTCGCAGGCCACCAGATCATCCACTGCTGGGTACAGGACTCAAGGGAAACCTCTTATCTCCCCACCCCCCAAAAAAAGGTTGTACTTCAACAGGGTTATTAGTGGGTTAAGTTGCTGCCTTAAGAACTGGGACAAAGAGGGAGAAGTGAAGGATTATTTAGGGAGCATATAGCACCCTCCCATTCTGAGCGCACTGTGATCTGTGTGCAGCTATGAACTCATAGCTCAACAGAGAAGCAACAGGAAGAAGACTCAGTTGAGTTGTGTCCTATCAGGGGTGCCAACTTGAATAAATTGATCACATGATACAGTGTACACACACCATTTGAATGAGAATGCTCATCAACTTTGTGCGGGCACGGCCCCCTCAAATACTTTATGGTGGGGCTGAAGCCCCTAGGATTTGACTCCTATGTGTGTTATGTATCTCCTTCCACAGGTACAACTGCGCATTAAAGGCGCACAGGGGCATTTCTCAATATGTACATGAGGGACACTTGGAAATGACTAATTCTTCAGCCTTTTTCTTTTTCTTTCAGAGTTTGTGACTCTTTTCTGCCTAGAGGCCTCTGCCGTCAAGAAATTGTTTGGACATTAACATACACAGAGAGAGAATGTTGCCAGATTTCAAGACACTTGTAAAACTAGGTACAAAAGCTGTATTGTCTGGCATATCTTAAAATGTTCTAATGGCTGTTTTAAATATTTCTTTCTTTTTTTCTGGGGATAGGCTGGGAGGCTGGAGGTTAATGGTACTTGATGTCAATTGTTAGTATTTTTAAAAACAAACAAACGGGGGCTTACAATTTTGAGAGGTACGATGAATAAGTTAGACACCTACCTCTTAAAAGTTAAGAAACTTTTAAGGAGGTAGCACCTATGTATGTATATATTTAGTGGGTATACGTATATAGAGCAGGAGAAGTGGAATTCCAGTGTCACCAAAGGCATTTGGGTACCATTCAGTTGTCTAACAGGGCAATTCAATGTTTGTTTATTTGGAAAACTGAGTTCACTGGGGATTACTCCCATGAAAATGTGCACAGGATTGCACAACCTAAAGGGTTGGGAGTTAGCCCCATTGAACATAGCGTGGCTTCCTTCTTAATAACCATGCACAGGATAGTGCTTTAAGTCCTTTTTATTCCTCATTTCCAACAAATTGTGTAAAATTACTAATACCTTATGTGTTTATTTCTTTGTCAGTGGTCATTCTACATAGATAATTAGTATAGAGCTCCTGTTTTAGATTGCTGAAATTATTTCTCCCTAAACTTTACTGACATCACAGAGTTTCTTCTGCATTCATCTTTTTTGGGGGGGGGGGTGAGGGTGTGGGCGCCAGTTCTGCTTTCGTATTCCATTTTATGGCTAAGCATTTTTCTCCCTATAGGTCACTTAGTTTCCAAATCCCAAGAAGCAAATTCATGTCAGATAAATTTCTCCTGAATTGATTCTTGATAGTTTTTGAAAACTTTATTTTTTTACTATATATAAGTAATGGATTGTGTGGAAAACCCCCAAGGTCTTACTAAGGATATAATCTACCACAAGCTTCTATGTGGCTTTTCAAAAAAATTTGCTTCACCAAAGTCGGATTCTTGCTATTTCATAAATCCGTCAGCTGAACAGGTCTGCCGATATATACTCAGAAAAAAGAAAAATAGACGTGATCTACTCTTTGAGAATTCCTGTCATGTTCACTCAGTTGCACAAACAATTTCCTCTCACCCAATGGAACTTTCCTCTCCTCTCCTCTGCCCTCTGGGCCCCCAAGCCCCCTTCACAGGATCTTCCAAGCCTCTGAAGTAGATTTTGAAGATGTAGGGGGAGGTCATAGAACTGGATTGGGGGTGAAGAGAAAAGGAAAGAGAAACGCTCCATTGTGAGAACAGAAGTCTTCTGACTTCACTTTGAATGTACCCAGAGCCTTCTCCCAAGGCTCATGAGTAGGAACCAAAATGAAATTACAGTGTTTAACAAGTAGCTATGAAATCGAACTGTTTCTTGTCAGACCATTTTAGAAGCATGGGAGGAAAGGGATGGTGGTTTTCATTATTTTTTTAAAAAAGAAATATGTTCAAGCAGTTTCTGCTGGATCTAAAATGGATTTGCCCTATGCTTTTCGACTACCATTTCAGTCTTCACACCTCAGAGGCATCCTGTCATAGGTTTTTGTACGTTTTTCAGTGGTGTGTTGTAATACTCCTGGGGTGGTTATGGCATTTTGTAGAGGAGCTTTAGCTTGGGCAAATGGTGCGTCGTTATTCAGTGATAAAAGTACATTTATGAAAGCAAGTTGCTGTGTCATTCCAAATAAATGACAAAGGTAAGTTAATTCAAAGAAGTTGAGGGCGGGAAAGTTTCCTGCCCCCTCCTTCTCCCTGCAGATATTTGCAGTCTCCAGGTGGGGAACTCTCCAGAGGATGGGGGACTCTACTGCACCATGTAGAATGGCATGCAGGGGAAAAGGAGCCATCAGGCAGCTGAGAGAGCAGAGACCTAGGGAAGAAGTGAAGTCTTGGAAAGGAATACTGGGACAAGGAGTGGTACAGTATAATGGAGAGGAGTGGAGAGGAGTGGAGCTGAGAGGAGAGGGAGGTTTCCAAGAGAGAAAGAAACTAGGAAAGAGAATGGGCAGACAGGAAGGCTGCACATGGCCAGGAACTGTAGAAATTAACAGTGTTGCAATTTACCTTTGAATGAACCAATCAAATGTATCGGCAGTAGGTTTCTGGATTACATGTGCATCATCTCATCTTCATCAGTTGGATTGGTTCCAAGTTTTCAGAGGACCCTCAGCAAAATCAACTCCTGCCTAACTTACAGGGACATTATGCTGATGTTTAATTTCCCACAATGCCTATGTTGCATCAGTCCATGGTATTGTGGGAAATGTAAAAGTGGTGCCCAGTGTTGATTTAGAGTCCTGGCTGCTGGGGGGGGGGGTAGATGAGGGGGCAGGCACAGGTCACATGCCATTAGGAGGCCCTACCAGAGTCAGGTCCCAAGAGTTGCTGTGTGGTGATGCCAGACCTGGTCATGAACTACATTTTTAACATTTGATATTTTATAACGAAAAGCTACTAATAGTCTTAATAGTGTTCATATATGTAAGCATAAAGTGTGTGTCTACACATACACCAGATTTGTTAACAGAATGATTAGCAGAATGATTATCATTGAGTTAATAGAAGGCTTTGGCACAACTAGTCAGTTGTCAGATAATCAAGAACTACCTGTCATCTGCACTTGCCCTCCATAACCCAGTTTTGTCAATGTTTGGCATGTAGTAAGAGAATCCTTACCACTGGTATTGTTATGGTGTTTGGCAAGGCAAATTGATCTTGAAGAGATCTACATGAGCAGTAAAATCAAATGCTCTACAATGGCTCATGATCCCTGATCAGCCCTCTTCTCCTAAATTATTATCCAGAGAGAAATGGCTCCAGTGTATATATCATTTGCTAGCATGGAATGGATGGACAGAATATTATTTGCGAGGATGGGCTGAACATTTCTTTTGGCCCTGCCACATGAGAAGCAAGATGCAACAGGCTGATGTTTGCATAGGACATGAGTCATGTAAATAAATGCTAGAGCCTGTTATGACCTCAAGATAGCAAAAAGTGCTTACCTTATTAGGGCTTGCTTTGTTTTATGCATTCTAAAATGCTAGTCAAAGGATGTCTTGGATGTCCAATGCATCATTTCAGAAGGCTCATGGGCACAACTAGAAGAAATGAACTTTTGCAAGCTTACTCCTCTGTTGTATTAATTTACTACCTTTTATTACCACCCATATCACTAACCCAGCTATACAAAGTATTCTGTAATATATATGTACAAGAATTTCATGTCAACTTTGTTTTTTCCTGTACTGTATGTGTATTTGCTTCATTGGAACATCTGAAATCAATAAAGAGTTGGGAGATCTTTTAACTTTTCACCTTGGCTATTGTGCTTACTTTGCTTCTGTCTGCCACCAAATATATTGATAAATAAAGCAACTTACTTAAATAATTCAGTTTTCTTCATTCTGCAGTTAGTGGAACACTGTCCTTTCTTCTAAAGATCTCAAAACATATTTCCTATTATGCGCCATCAGCTTTGTGTAGCTTTAATGAAAGACAGAAGCAGGAGGACTATGGTAGTAGGTGAGGACATGCCTCAGTCTCACTATAGATCATAGCACTGTGTTTCTAGGAGCTGCTATCTATACTGCTTCTCCCTCAGCACATAAATACATTCTCACAAGCCAGTGGTGTATTTCAGCAACATGAACTCCTTAAGGAGGAGGAAGGTTATTCTTGGACTCCCAGCCTTGTGGAGCAGCTCAAAAAAAAGACTGTTTTCTTAAGGACAGTGGATATTCTTAGAGTTGGACTAATTCAAAAACATGGAAGAACATGGTCATGTAAAAAGGTAAAAGAGTATTAGGAAATGATTTATAATGAACTGGGGAAAATGTTTAAAATTACTTTTCCCCTGCCCAAACCAGAGTCCTTTCTCCTGAAAGGAGAAATCCCCAAATGTCAGAAAAGGTTTTTATGTATGCAGCAAGTGCAGCCCATGTTTTGTTTGAGCGAGGTCTCAACTAAAGAAGATTGGCAACTTAAGTTGACAGAATATGCACAACTTGCACATTTAACGTATAGAATAAGAGAGCAAGAAAATACTTTTAAAGAAGATTGGAAAAAGTTTATTGAGTATATGGAAAATAACTGTGTACAGCTGAAAACGCAGGCGGCATTAAGATACTCAACAGAGTAAATAATTTTTGAAGGATGTAATAGTGGCGAACCCATTGAAATAGTTATTGTAAAATATGCAGGGAGGTAAGATATGCAAAATGAACCATGGAAAGAGAAGAAGGGAAGTCATTGGATATTTTAAAGTATGTAAACTGTTTATTTGAAATTATATAACAGAAAATTTAATAAAAAGTACATATAAAAACTAAAACTAAAACACGGAGGAATAGTTCTACACTCTCTTGGAGCAGCGAAGAGAAATCTAAATGATGAGCTGGAGGAGGGAGTCTGGAAGTAGCTGGCACCTCACCTAGCAATTTATTTTTGTCTGGTCAAGATGCTTGTCTTAGGGTTGCCCAGTTGCTATCTAGAGAATGAGGATTTGCCATTTCAATGCACCAGTTAAGTGAGAAAGGAGATAGCTCCTGCCCATCCCTCTGTTTGTCATGGTCTCCACCCTCCTCCTCTGCCTGCAGTAAAGCAAACCCTCACTGCAGGCAGAAGGGTGGTCAGACAAATGGGCGAGAGCAGCCACAGTGATCTCATCTCACTCTGGATTGTGCACGTTTAAAGCAAAACACTTGCTCTTCAAGTTGCAATGTTGCGCTTTGGGCCTGACTTACATTTGGAGAACCCAAGGCTTGTGATATGGTATATCTGGTGATGACGGGAGGCTGTTGGTTTTTTCTCAGGGCTGCCATTTAAATACAGCTTTACCAACATTGACTGGTGCTACCAGTAGCATCAGTTGGCAATCTGCAGTAGCTGTTCAGAGAAAAAGGCTCCATATAGACACTTGCAGATGTTAACCACACTCCTTCATCTGAGTAGGGAGTGGTGGAAGGAATTAGATACACCATGATAAGAAACTGTAGCATTGGCATCTTTTGAGAAGGTGGTTTTATTTTTCCCTTACCAAACTGGCTTGCAGACAGTAGCAGCTTGTGGAGACATGACCAGATGAAACAACTGCATATGAAAACATAAATTAATTTAAGAAATGAATAGTCCTCTGCTCCTATTGGCTGCCCTGCTTTCCCGATTGCATCTGGTTTCACTCCAAGGATAGGAGGGGATAATAGGCCTGACGCTACACCAAAGCTTGGAACCTGCAGCTGCATGCCTGTTGCGGTGAAGCAGATGCCATGAGGATCTCACAGTTTCAAAGGGAGATGCAAGTGTGTTGACACAGCAGAGTGTTAGAAATCCCACCTCCCTTAAAAAAGAAACAATGTAGTTGCCACAGAAGCACTAGAGCCCAAGAGAAATTAGCTGGAATTTCAGACCAACCATAGGTCCCATACCTATGTAATGAAAAATTAAGTAATACAAAATGACCAGGTACGCTTGCATCATTTTCTAAGTTAGGGCCTTCTTGTGTCTTCTCTGTAAATTATACATCATCCCCAGGCTAAAACCATCTAATTGTCTTTCTTTCTTTCTTTCTTTCTTTCTTTCTTTCTTTCTTTCTTTCTTCGCAAAGGCATATGTTAGGTATTTTGTTTCATTTCTAAGTTGTTTCATTTTATACTTATATGCTGTTACAGAATTCCTTTGAACACCACCAAATTGCACCGGTTAATCCTTTGCCATATGATACAAAACGAAGCTTTGTGATTAAAAGTTTAGATCTAGAGTTTTTGAAGCATGCAGGTGCCTGGATTATATCGTTGGAGGTTATTTTGCTTAATATCTAGTTCACAGTCATATCAGATCTTCTCTTCCATGACAGCTTGAGTCTGACGCTTAATAATCAGATATCATTGCTTTGTTGGTGAGCTTTAGCACTGAAGCATGAAACTTTTAAATCCTTTCTAAGTGTCTGTATACAGCAAGTGTGCTAGCCCTGACTGATATGGAGAAACATAGTTCATATTCACTTCTTGAACTAAATATTCAACATAGGTCTCACTTTGTGTCAATGAATGTATCCATTTCATATTTTAAAAATGTGGCTTGTATTATTGTGAATGTATTAGGAATTTGCAGAACAGATACCCTATAAAGATTTAGGCTACATTCCCATTACAGCTTTCTCTACATCCACTGCACTCCCACTGCTGGTTTCTGAAGCTGCATTCACATAGCATTACCCAGAATGATCCTAGTAGCTCATTGACAAAGACTTCAGTTTGATGTGTTTTCCCCCTCAAACTCGCTTCAGTCCAACTACAAATCTGGATATAGAGAAAGTGATAACACAAATATACCCCAACAGCCGTCACACACCCACAGGTGAATTTACGTGGACAGATGATAGCTTAATGAATAAGAGTTTGGTGGGGGGAATTACAGCAGGGACCGAAAACATCATGCCCAATGGGTGACATCATCATCACTCTCTCTCAGATGTGGGCAATGCTGCAAATACATCTTGAAATGCAATTGGGGGGTGGGGGTGGGGAATGGCCTTGCTGTGTTCCAAGCTGTTAATAAGTACATACCCCTAGTGGCGTTTTTGCAAGTCACAACATGAATGGAGATTTCTCGACACTAGATCACTGCTCAAAGGTGATATGGCAGGATCTGTCATGTGGCATTTCAAAAAAAGCTGGCACATCACATCAGTTGGCTGAGGGGAGTGGTTAAACAAGATTCCTTAATTGAAATCTGCTATCTGGGACAGAGAAAGCCATGCAGGTCTACCAGATGAACACGAGATATGACAGAAGAACATGTGTGAGGGACACCATCTGGTACTTTACAGGAAGTCATGGAGTGTGGAGATGTGCACAGAAAGGTATTGATAATAAAAGAAAATGGAAGTTTCGATGTACAGTACATATGTGATATTTCAGTCTGCTGTACTGTTCTTTTGTTGTAATATGAACAGTTTAATAAAGATCATGTATTTTTTTTTAAAAAAAAGAATAAATTACTGTAATAGACCCTCTGAACCTTGAAGTCCATTTATTCTAGTCTCTCTCCCAAAGATATTCAACATGGGGGCTAAATACTAAATCTGCAATTTCCCATAGAAATAAATACTGGCTGCTCTTCTGTGTGCTGTGTTGATGTTATCCAGCATATCTATTAGACTAGGGCTGTCAAAAACAGCAATAAAGATGCCTAATCTTTTAATGTTTGCTTATGCCATTGGCTGCAGCAGAATGCACGTCACTCTGTCTCATTTTCCCTTTGTAAGCACAGGCAGGTACAAAGCTCTGCTGTTGTATGAAATTAAGTCACTTCATCATTTGAAATAAAGTCAAGATAGCCAAAGGCAAACCTTTTATAGCCCCCAGCAGATTCTCAGGAAAGTTTAAGCAGAGTGACATTTTCATACTTTGGAATGAAGTAATTGCCCACATAAATCATGGTCACAAAACTTCAAAAAGCTACTGTAAAACTGGAATAGTAGTACCCAAGTAGAAAAGAATATGCCAACCAGATAGAAATCAGCACAGTTGTGCCTAGCAGTTTCCTAAGAGGAGCTATCTATGGAGAATTCCATCTAATTCCATGTCGTTCTTAGGCCACATTCACACCATATATTTAAAGCACCATGATACCACTTTAAATGGTCATGGCTCCTCCCAAAGAATTCTGGGAGCTGTAGTTTGTTATGTGGCTTAACAGTCAATCTCTCGTCACAGGGAGCTCTGAGATTGTAGTTCTGTTTGGGCAATAGGGGTCTCCTAACAACTCTCAGCACCCTTAACAATCCACAGCTCCCAGAATGCTTTGGGGGAAGCCATAACTGTTTCAAGTTGTATCACAGTGCTTTAAATGTATGATGCGAATATAGCCTCAATCCTGTTGATGTTTTTATCCAGAAATAATGAAGAGCTGGAAGATGACCCCTTGAGCTTTGTCTCACACCATAGTTGCAGCTGAGGCCCTTTTATGGAGTACAGACTTGCAGCCAGGTTGAAGCATTACACAACATCAAAGAGGCCAGAGATATGGAACATTTTACCATATTAAAAGTAAAGCCTAGAGGGCAGTGATGCAAATAAGGCTACCCTGGGATTTTGGTAAGATGCTGACATCTAGATTACGACTGCCAATCATCAACTACAAAACTTACCAGCAGATATTGCTGACATTGTTGGAAGATACTAAATGCTGCAAGGTGTATCATTATATTTAGTGAATTAAGTCAGTAGGGTGGTCTTCTCAACCTTCAAGCACACCTGGCAAAGCAATTCCCTGCTAATATTTACGGTTTACTCTGAATCGAGGGCAGATCAAAGTGAGATGGTATGTGAGGTTGGATGTGTTCCCTTCCCTGGTCAGCTGCAATGGCCCACACAAACTTTACCTGCAGCCAGTAGCAGGGGCGGGGGGGACCTCCTGGTTACACACATGAGATCACAGGGGATTTAACCTGAATGAAGGTTCAGCAATATAAACAATAAACAGAAATGTGTTGTGCATTTTCCTTGGAAGCACATAGCAGTTAATACTGATGCACACATGTAGACAGGGCCATAAAGCATAAGTAAGCACACACAAAAGTATTGAACTCATGTTTATAGTTACACTCACCTTAATACAAAGCTTCAGGCTTTCAGAACTAGGAAACTGTTAAAAAGTTATAATTATGATTTTTGACCACAACCCACTGGGGCATTTAATCAATACATATGCTGACATAGTCTACTGGGGCACTTAGAGACTATTCCTTTAGACCAGCCTTCCCCAACCTGGTGATCTCCAGATATTTTGGACTGCAACTTTCATCAACCCCAGCCAAGTTGGGGAAGGCTGCTTTAGACTGCATCAAAACTGGCTACTTACAGCAGAGCTCGCTCCACCTTCTCCCTCCTTCTCTTTTGAAGTTCACTTGGACTAATGTTCACTCCCATCCTGAGACAATGGGTTCTAGTATCAGCTTCAGACTTTGGAGGACCATTCGGCAAGACCTTCTCATGGACCCCCACTCCCTGCATCTACCAGCTCACTGCATCTACCAACTGCTGCTGCTCCTCTTCTTCATTGCTATCACTCACTTCCTTACCAGGCAGAGAGCCAAATAGCAAGCATCTACTGTATCTCCTTTACCACCAGAGTTGACTGAGCTGAAGTGAGAAGCAGGTGAACAATCAAGCTGATTACAATGGTGAAGAGGACCCAGGTAGTAGTGGACAACAGGGTGGAGGGTGTTGCTTACCTGACCTCCTGACAGAAGAGTCACCGTTGCTTACCATGAGGGAGAGCAAGAAGGGTAAGGCAGTGGGGAGGTTGCCCCCACTGTCCATTATTGGGTCCAGGGGTCTTTTGTCAGATGGTCCCTAGCTGAGTCCTCAACATATATCTATCTACAGCAGTGGCGTAGCGTGGGTTGTCAGCACCCGGGGCAAGGCAAGTAATTTGCGCCCCCTAACCCTGAGTGAGCCAGGTAGGGGCAGAGAGCTGTGAGTGCGAGCGCCCCCCCCCAGATGTTGCGCCTGGTTCGGCCGGCCCCCCCGGCACCTCCACGCTATGCCACTGATCTACAGAGACCCCATTTACCTTTAATTTCTAAACTGGTTGAACTGAGTGTTTTCAAGGTTTGATATACACAATAGGCAGTATTCAGCCAGCCAATCCCATCAGCACAAATATGTCCACTTGCACAAGAACAGGACTTCCCCCTCTCCTGCCCCCTTCCCTGTGCCCTGTACCCTACCCAGATCTGCTTTAGGGAACTGGGGAAACCTCTAGAACAGATTTAGGGGTGCAAGGAGAAGAAGGGTGAATTCTCCATGGTGCAAGCAAATCCTTGCACTGATGTGATGCTTGTTCCATCATCCCTGACCACTGGTCCTGTTAGTTAGGGATGATGGGAGTTGTAGTCCCAAAACATCTGGAGCCCCAAGTTTGCCTATGCCTGTCTTAGTGCTAGTCACTTCTCACTTACATCAAGATTCTCCTTCACAAAAGCAGGGTGTGTGCTCTAGAATTGATAACATTGTTGAATGGTTTCTACCATTCTTGCCAAAGCACTAGAAGAGCAAATGTGCATGGCTGATTTTACCAGCATGGCTTCTTACAGCAAAACTGCCGGCATGATTGACAGCGGGTACCACTTCTCCAGTAAATACTGTAGTCTCAGGGACAGCAATTTCTAATCATGCTCTAGGGTAGAAACCCCTCTTCTCTTGCAATAGGAAATTATATTGTAACATTGCAGCTACTACTAGTTACTGTTTTGGTGCTGGTAGTCATCTAATTGTGTCTGATATTTTTTTAAGGGAGTTAATAGCACTTAAGTCTGTGTGATTGGAGAATGACTCAATATTATCAGAAAGAAGGAGGAACCAGCAGTTACAAGGGTTAAAGGACTGTCCTGGGTGGAGCAGATGATTGTTATTACACTCCCTAAAGCCATGACATCATGGGGCGGGGTGATGCAGAACAAAAGACACACCCATGTGGGTTTTATGTCCCTGAAACCTGTCCTGTAGGAGCTCTGCGGAGGCACTTTAATATTCTGGCTGTGGTTAACTGGCATGGGAACAGGAGGGAGAAAGAGGACTCGGCTCAGCTCAACTCTTGGCACAGAGGGAACTCCGAGGTGAATCACAGCTCCACTTCAATCAAAGAGAATGTGGGAAAGGAAGGCTCAGAGATAGAGTGATGGCTTCAGCATTTGCAAAGTCAGCACTTGTTCATTTCACTGGGACTGGGCTTGTTCACACAGAATTAGCCAAAAGAGGCAGACTGGCAGTGTAAGGATCTCTTTTTTGTGATGATGGATAGCACAATCAGGGTCACTCCTCCAGTATCCAAGCTGCAATTGGGGTGCCCAACCACGTTTTATGTTTAAACTGCCCTGACATCTTTAGATGAAGGGTGGGATATAAATTTAATAAATAATATAATATAAAAATCATGTCCAGATGTCAAAAGGACCCGAGGTGAAAGCACAAAGAGTTCACCATCACTGCCTCTCCCCCCTCCCCACAAACACAGATACATACGCATATTTTTTTTATCAGTACTGAAAAATGCCAGGAGGGTTCTGAAACCACTTTCCTTTGTCCTCTGCATATTCTAAACTGTCAAGCAGGTGGTGTAGCATGGGTTGCCAGTGCCCGGAGCGGCAAGGGCGGGGGGAGTGGAAGGGAGAGAAACAGAGTACACATGCACATTCAACTGCATAATGGTGTCTATGTCACCCAGGAGATCACAGCTGCAGTGATTTTTTAAAAAAAGAGTCATTCCAGTGTCTGGAGAGGTCACTTCCTGGTTTGCCATTTTTCAACAGAACCCAGCAATGGAAGTACACCACTGTATTGAGGCAGCACCTGATGTTGAAATTTTGCACGCCTACCTAACAATTTTGCACATGGGGCAACCGCCCATATGTCCCCCTCCCCCACGCTATGCCACCCATCACTCTACAAAGCCCTGCCAGGCTGTGGAGATTGTAAAGAATGGATCTAAAAGAACAAGGGCATACAATTTAGTTTAAACCACACTGAAACAGCAGAGGCCTACCATTGGTTTCAAAAACCCAAGTTTAAAAGACCTGGACAAATACAAATGACTGCATCTGGCACTGAAACTGCTGTCAGATTAGCCTCTCTTGGGAGGTTATTTGATAACAGGGGTGCCACTACTGAGAAGACACTCTCCTATGTAGTTACCTGCCTGGATTTACTTGGCACAGGTACACAGAGCAGAGCTTCTGAAGAAGATCCTAAGATAACCTTGACTGGGAGCAACAAAAATACTATAAAACAGTAAAAGTTTTAGAGTGCAGGAAGGTGATGATGTATGCAAATAAGCTTTGGAAAAAAGACATATGAGTGTCTGGGACACAGTTCTCAGAATTGCTTGAGTAACAAACTTTACAAGGCAATTCTATGCAACTGTACTCAGAAGTCCCACCTTAGGTGATTCATTCATGTGTAGTCAATTCTAATAAGGGGAAAATTTATTGGAGAGATTGGCATTTGTGTTTGAGGCTGTTGAGTCTAGTGTATTGCTGTAATAGGGACTGGAAAATAAAATCTAAAAAGAAAAAGAAAAAAGATTGCTCCTTCTACCAATATGTTGTGGGTTGTATTATTAATTGTAAATTATTTTGCACTTCCTTTAGCACCAGCAGACCAATTACCAATCATCGAAGTTCCCATGAAATAGCCATTAAAATGTCACTGTTTAGCCAATTATTCATTTCAAATGCTGGTAATCACTCAGGTAAAAAGTTCTGAGTTTGCTGATGACCTTATTTGAAACCGCATTTTTATTTGATGATTGGTGAACCTCAAAAGAAAAGCACCCATTTTCTGAATGCTTTATGGGATTGTCCATAACATGCCTTACCATAATAGGTGCCAAAGCTATAAACAGCAGGCTTAAAAATACAAGAGGTTTTGAATTGCTGCAGTATCAGTCTGCAGCAATCTTTGGGATGGGCACTTTAGTGCCTTGCATTGCATGGGCTACAGACGTCTCACTGTCTCCAGCAAGAGCCCTTTGGCAAAGGAAAGCTTTAACATCATCTCATTTCATCAGGCCTGGAAGAAAATGTTACTTTCTCATGATAAGCGGAACTGGCTTTGCAATGGAGCTGGCTTTCTCCAGGGCCATGTGTTCACTGCCTGAGCACTGGTTCCCCCCAGCTGCGACACTAATAAGGGATGCCAGCTAAGTGGTTATGGCCCTGTAGCAGCTTTGAAGCTGAGAAAAGTCTTCAGTTTGTTACATACCTTTCCAAGCAGTGACCATGCCTTCAATACACCATCTAGTTTATATATCTATTTTTATTAGACTCTTCAAAGGGCTGTTGCAGGCAGTTTGAATTGTGTGCCACTTTGTTCAGCGCTTAGTCATCCGCTTCTGCTGTGCCTCCTTTAATAGCTTTGGTTTTCCAAAGTGCTTTGAAGATGAAAAGTGCTAGGTGAGTGAGAAGGGATGATTGCCTCATAAGCATATCTATAATCTCTGGCAGAAATGCATTTAAACAGAGCAAAATTAAATCCAACCATCTTGATGTATTGTGCAGTTTTCCCTTGCCACGGACACCAGATTTTTTTTTTATTTTTTGCTCTGCTCTACTTAGCATCAATTACACTCACAGCCAGGATGTGGGGCTAAACAGATCATTAGCAACTCTTATAGGGCAATCTTACATCAATGAATACGTAAGTAGAGCCCGCTGGATCAGGCCAATGACCCATCTAGTCCAGCATCCTGTTCTCACTATGGACAGCCAGATGCCTGTGGGATCAAAGCAGAAGAGCATTCTCCTTGTGGTTTCCAGCAACTTGTATTCAGAAACATTGCTGCATGCAGACTGATTCACAAATTTGTCATAGGCTGAGAAGCAGGTCTAATTTGTGGCTGCGTGAATCAGCCCAAATGAGGCCACTGAATGCGCTGCACTTACAAAAGAGAAGAGGTTAATAATTAGAAATAAACAACTTTTAAAAAGATCTTGATGCATTAGACGATAATCCAGTTTATATTATATGTTGCTCGATGTGCCTGCTATGATGAAATGCATTATAAAAGAATAAAGAATAAGTGTACAGTCTTTGATTTTTATCTTTCCTCCTGTTGTACAATGCCAGTCCTGCTGCAAGGTGCTGAGCCTTGGTTTAAGCACACAGAAAGGATTGCAGTTGTAACCAAACACATGAAATTTCATGTTAGGGCAGCTTTATACAGACAATTAGAAGTTGCTGTGAAATGCAGATTCCCCACCCTCCCATACACCACTAGTACCATCCTGGCCTTCATGTGTATCAGGATTGTGTACCTGCCATTAGCATATATTTTATAGTGCCAATGATACAACTGATGAAATGAGACATAGTCATCAGCTGCATGTCTGCTCTGAGTGCTATACCTTTGATGTATTGTATTGTCAAGTCATATCATTTTCTTCAAAAAGTACATGTGCTTTTGCTGTGGGTCAAAGTAGATGCTGCCCATGCCTCTGCCTCTGTGTGCATGCAGCTGTATGTTTGCATCTGGATCTGGGCAAGTGTGCCTGTGTTTGACTTGCTAGGAGTGCATTGTGTGCCCATATTCATGCGCAAAGGAAGTTCCCCTCAAAATCTGAACAAGGGGCAAAAAGATAACGACATGTGACGTTGCAGGGCCTTAAAGGGTTACTATAATTTCAAAGAACAAGGGTAGCAAAGTCAGAAGACTTAGGAGGAGTTTGCAGTGGGCTGGCCCTGCTGTCTATTCCCAGGCGTCTCCTCAAATCTGTGCCTGGAGTTCGCACCACACCTTTTACTGAAACAAAAGATCAGTGCAGACCAATCTCTTGGTATCTCTGTCATCAGCCAACAAGCCTTATGGGAAGGCAGACATGACTCAGATGCAGCCTAGAAAAACAAGTTGCACTCTCAGAGCTTCTCTTGAGAGGGAGAAGTTTTATTTGCTTTGTGAAGCTCAGAAGCAGACAAAACTTGCCTCCCATCCAGTCTAAAGAAACCACCAGACTTGATGGCTTCATATTGTTCCTTCTCTTCTGCTTGTGGCATTTCTTTGACTGAACCTGGGCACACCTTGCCAGCCAACCATTTAGCTTCTGTAGTAAACTATTAGAGCATATAGTCCCATTCCTTTAGCAGATGTAGGAAGTGGCATTGAATGAGGCAGTAATGACCAGTAGGGCAGGCGGCTACATTGCTCTCGTGGCTTTCAATCATTGGGTGTTGCGGCCACATACCAGGAGGGGGAGGGGCAAAAAGAGCAGGGAGCTTGGCACAGTACAGGTGCATCGGCATGAGGTCAGACTGGCTCAAAACCGTAGAATCATAGAATTGTAGAGTTGGAAGGGTCCGTGAGGGTCATAAAGTCCAACCCCCTGAGAAGCATCCACCCAACCTCTGCTTAAAATACTCTCAAGGGAGTCCATTTCACTGTTGAACAGCTCTTCCTGTCAGAAGGATTTCCTAATGTTTAGTTATGCTCTCCTTTCCTGTAACTTGAAGCCATTGGTCCAGATGCTACCCTTTGAAGCTGGAGAAAACAAACTTGCTCCATTTTCCATGCAACAGCCCTTGAGATATTTGAAGAAAGCTATCATATCTCCTCTCAGTCTCCCCTTATCCAGGCTAAACATACCCAACTCCCTCAACCATTCCTCATATGGATTGATTTCCAGACCCTTGACAATCATGGCTGCCTGCCTCTGCACACATTCCAGCTTGTTAAGCACCTTTCTTAAATAATGGTACCCAGAACTGGACACAGTACTCCAGGTGTGGTCTGACCAAGATAGAATAGAGCAATACTATGACTACCCTTCATCGGGACACTATACTTCTGTTGGTGCAGCCTAAAATAGTATTAGCTGCTGTATCACACTCTTGACTCATGTTAAGCTTGTGGTCTACTAAGACCCCAAGATCCTTTTCACATGTATTACTGGCAAGCCAGGTGTCCTCCACCTTATATTTGTGCAGCTGGTTCTTCCTGCCAAAGTGTAGAAACTTACATTTGTCCCTATCAAAATTAATTTTGTTAATCTTGGCCCAGTTCTCCAAACTGTTAAGCTGCTCTGGAATCCTGATTCTGTCTTCTGCAGCATCTGCAAATCTGATGAGCATCCCCTCAATTCCTTCTTCCAAGTCGTTTATAAAGATATTGAACAACAAGAAGCCCAGGACAGAACACTGTGGCACCCCACTTATTACTTTTTCCCAGGATGATGAGGAACTATTACTAAGTCTGAACCATTGTTTGCAGGGACCTCACCTGGTCTCCAAGAATTCACTCAGATAGTAGACAGAGGCTCCAAGATTACATCTGCAATCTCTTTTAGTACCCTTGGGTGCAGCTGATCAAGCTCTGGAGCTTTGAACAGCTAGGTGTTCCCCTACTACCTCTTTTCCTATCTTGGGCTGCAGCTCCCTCCTTGCATAATTTTTATGTACACTTTTACTCAATGCTTTTTTTTTCCCCTAGAAAAATAAGTAACAGTAATCACCATGAAGTCACACTGCTTTTACTTAATATATGCATTTTTGTAAGCATTGGTTAGCTGGAGAACTACAAAATACAGCTAAGTGCAAATTTCAAAGGATGACTAGATTTCAATTATTATATTGTTTTGGAAAATGCATATGTGATAAATTTGGCTTTAAATGCAAACTGAATCTGACTTCTTCCCTACCTATACTGAAAACTAAATCTTTTTTTTTTTCAGCATGGAGATAAAGTGACCAGTATAGTTTCACTTGCTGTTTTTCTTGTCTATTGTGGAAATATTAAAGGAACAAAGATCCTAACTGTGGCAAATGGGAGAATGTTTTCATGACCAAAAGTGTGCATATAACACTTGACACAAGAAGAATGAAATTTGCATTGAATATGCCAGCAGTTACCACTGCCGTTGTATTAGCTGGCATTATATTATCTGTGATATTAGTTGAAAAGAATGCATTCCTCAGCCAATGTCTCTGTAACCAGGTGTGGTTATACTGCTGCACTTCCTATAGACTTGCAGTTCCCTGGATCTACTCAACTGAAAACATATACAATGCTAAAACTATAACCAGCATTATTCCCTACCATCAAGAGTATTGGGGTATCTATACTTGCTTATCTCCCCAAGGTACCTGGGAAATCGTATGCTTTGCTTTTCTAGCTGATAAGGAGGAAGACCTCAGTATAGGAAATCTTCTCATTACTTTTGTATATATTTCTCACTGCTTGTTGAGTTGGAGCTACCACTTGGTTGATGTGTAAAAGTGGAGCCAGGTACCATCTCTTCTCTGTAGGTATCGCCTCCTGAATTTTCAGTTCAGCCATTCGTGGGATTTGTGCCAATCAAAACTCACACGCCCAGGCTTTTCAAGTTCAGGCCTGATCCTAAGAGAGTGCAAAGATCCAGCAATTCTCATGGCTTCTAGGAGAAGCTATGCGGCTTGACACTTAGCAAGAGACACCAGGGTTCTGTTTGTGCCACTAATTAAGCTATTGTTTTTTAAAAGACCTGATAAGACATTTGTGAAATTGACAAGACTTTTTAATCTCAAGGCGATTTGGGTCAACATTTGGGATAGGCAAGTGGGGAAGTGGCTTCTTGTGTGCAGGTTGGAGGGACTGTGGCAATATTCTAAGCAGAAAAGGGTAAATTTTAACAGTGATGAATTGCACTGACTGAAATAGCAGAAGATTCCCAAATACTTGGAAATATATGTGTGATTTTGACCATGAGCACAGACTACATCTAAGGCCAGAAAGGATGGTGGTGTCATGGACCCGATCTGAGATAGTGATTGTTTCTGGTTTAGTCCATTTGGGGTATGTGAATGTGGGTGTGCATTTGTGCAGATACAGACTGATGCACTGTTGCTGCTCCAGATGAAACCTTCCAGACTGACAGTAAATCCTGGCACCTCTTTGAGTGACTCCTGAGCTAGGCACAAAAAGTGCACTTCTTGCATTTAATACATTTACACAAAACAGTGGCAAGAGACAACATGCAAAGCACATGACTCAGGAGCTGTGCTCTTCTGAGAAACTAATAGCTCTCCCCCCACACACACACACCTTTAGAATGGGTTCCAGTGGAGCTGTTTCCTTTACATGCCAATTGGCATCAGTTAAGCAAAGTTAAACACTATATTTGCATCGTTGTGCTGTAGGTCACAGTGACTAATGCCTGATTTCTGCTAAAATGTGCCTCCTTACATTGTATATTACTTATGTTTACGATTGGCTTTGAGATGACTGCCTAATTAATAAAACACATTGATATTACTATTGTTTGCTTTCTAGAATGGCTACTGTCTTGCACAGCCCACAAACTCTGCAAATGATTCTGTACCTTGAGGACCAACAGGGAGCTCAGAAAGCAAAAACGCGTTCTACACACATATACACATGCAGCTGAACACTTTCCAGACATTGGGCCAAGACATTTTGCTGCCTGAGGTCAGCCTTCCCCTGCTCCATGTGCAGATGCCAACTGGATTTGCAGTTACTTGAGAAGATAAAAGACCCTGCTAGAGCAGCTCAATGGCTCATCTAGTCCAGCATCCTATGGGAAGACTGCAAGAAGAATCTGAGTACAACAGTACACTCCCCATCTGTGATTCCCAGTAACTGACATTCAGAGACATACCAGCCTCCAGGCTCCAAGAGTTGAAGTAGAACACAGCTAGTAGTCAATGATAGCCTTATCCTCAATGAATTAACAGTGGCGATGGAAGAGCAGCCTCCACCACATCTGAGGGCAGCAGGCTCACTTAGAGGGTGCCAGACAGGCCATGTGACACCCACAGCTTTGCCTTTCGACACTTTGTCACCTCCCTCATCACCTGCCACCTGGGGCAACAACTTTGCCTCACAGTAGGGCTGACCCTATTTCTATGCGATGCAATAGGCTCCTGGTGTGTGACACCAGCACCTCTCTTTCGTGATCCCCAGCTCCTAGCAGCTGAGATGAAGAAAGATGGGTGGCAAACGGCACCCATTCACATTTGTGGGATAGCTGCCAGATGTGATTTGTAGGTTCTCTACCAGGATGTATTTTGTTAGATTCAGGAAGGTGCCATGTGAGTTATATTTATATTTTTGTACTCCTTCTCCCTAGATGCCAGAAATGGCTACATATTTTGGCATATCTACCCAATTTGCCAGGAAACCACGGGGTGCATTTTTGAAAAATATAATTAAGGAACATATTCAGATGTTCACACCACTGATGTTTATAGCAGGACACAGAAATGATGGGAGATACTTTCTTTAGATCTCAAAACATTATTCTAGGTCAGTAGTTCCCAAACCGCACCACTCCGGACCACTTGAAAATTGCTGGGGTTCTTCACAAACCACTTATTTACTTCTTTCTGCCTGTCATAGCAATTGTAATGAGCTGTATATGGTGTATCGTTAACTATCTTTTGAGTGCGCCTTATATTTCTTATACAGTATTGTATTTTACTGTATTACATTTGAATTCCATAGAATCCCATAGAATTCAAACTGTAAATGTTTTCACAGATGCCCTTTAGATTATCCAAATGAAGCTCATGGACCATGTACTACAACTTGGGGAATCCTATGGTATCTCAAGATCCTCCCCTGTTTTTCCTTTTTATGTTTTCTCATGCTCTCCATCTATTTAGCTTCTGCAAGCAAACTGCCTACATATGGCCAAAATCAACCATGGACGGGCCTCCAGTTTGGCTAAATAATCCACCCCTTTCTTCCCTGCAAGTGGTTCTACCGTTAATCTAGCTAGTTTAGTCAGGAAGGTAGAATAGAAGCCTTTGGGGGTGATGGGTGTTGAACAAGCTCTTGAGGCTTGTGCTCTCCGCTTCACCACTCGCTGACTCAGGTGCCTGATTCAGCTACGCCAGTGGTGGACAGAGTGAGGAAACGAAAACTGGCAGGTGTGTCTCTGGCTTGAACAATACCATGAGTTTGGTGTGGCTGTTAAAAAGCAGGGTGTGATCACTGGCAAGGTGAAGTCAGAGACAGAGGCCAGGGTGCCACCTTGTGTCAATCAAAGGGAAATGTACTGCAGTGGACTTTTCAAGAGTTTTGGTTTGGCTAGGGAGGCAATAGTGGGAGAACAGCTGTTGGTATCTGTGCTGATCTTTGCCTGCTTCATTCAGAATGATTAGTGCCTGACAGCAGAGCTTCTGCCTGACAAATCCGCTTCCTGCAAATTCCCTTGGTGTTTCACTCACAAATCTTCAGTAATTCTTCTCTGCATTAGAACCACATGCTTCTTTGAAAGCAAGGGGGTGCCTTCTAGATGTTGTCGGACTGCATCTCCGCTACAAGCATGGGCAATGGTTAGGGAAGATGGCAGCTGAACTCCAAGAGCAGCTGGAAGACACCATGTTGACTAGGCCTGCTTCAGAGTATGTTTCGGCAGAGATAAATCTCTCTCTATCACCCCACCCCTCAAAACCTCTCACACTAAACTGTCTATAGGGTTGCAAAACAAGGGCATTTGCATAGAGTATTGCAGGACTTGTGCTGGCTTGCCAGCAATACATGTGAAAGTGTCACGAGCCTGTCCCAGATAACTAAGGCACACGTCTGATAGTTAACTCTTTACTGGCAAGAGAAACACTCACAACAGCTTCCATGGTGCTCCTGATACACAAATGCTTCCAGCCTCTAGGCAGTGGTTCACTGGTCTATGAAAACAGCAGTGACAATAGGAGACCCCACCCTCCTGCTGGTTTATATACCTTCCCCTGATGGGTTGTAAGCAATCCAGCAAATAAAGTGGCCATTGCTGCATGGTTTGCTTTATTTACAGACACAGTATGCTTAACTTTGGTGACACAGTCATTTTTTCTACACAGCAGCGTGTTTGCTCCGTGCCGTGACAGTGCTGCACACACACCTACAGTCATTCTACAGAGTGAAGCCATTGGAAGGTGGCTTGGTCTGAATAATCTGGAAGAGTTGGTGCTTTCCTTTGGGCCACATGGGTTGGGATGCTGGATCAAAGGCTGGCCCACACAGAAGTATTCTGCTGTGCTGTCTCCGCAGGCTAGGCATAAACCATCTCTCACTTCCACCGGCCACCAACCACAGGCTTCCCACGGGCGGCCTTTGAGCTGTTGGGGAAGCAGAGAAGCAAATGAGGTATTTCAGGCATCAGTGAGGTCAAAGCAAAAGGCAGAGTGTCCACTTTTACAGTCAAACAGCACTGTGGGGGGTACTTATTGCACAGGGACATTTGTGGGTCACTCATTCAGTGGCATCCACACAGATCCCAACTTGGTTCCTTGGCGAGTGTATCCACATGGCATGTGCAGTCCACATGAAGGAAACACAATGTGAGCATAACTCATGCAAAGTTGCTGTGTTTATACACACTAAGCAGTGAGCTGGGAGCCCAAGTTGTGGAATCCTGAACAAACTTCATCTTGTGCCTTTACAGGTCTGTTTCTCAGACTTAAAGCTCGGGTAGAACTGGTTCTTTCTCTCCAAGGAACCCTGAGAATTGTATTCTGGGAGCAGGTAAGGGCTTGAGAATTCTTCTACAGTAAGGATGGGGAACCTGTGGCCAGCACAAGACTACATCCTACAGGCCACAGAATGTTTTGGATCTTCCTCCCTCTGGGTGGAAAGAGTGGCCTTGGAGAGGAAGTTCTGGCCTCATAAGTCCCCTACTTCTGTTGTGGAAGCCTCTGTGCCATTTGCCTTACTGACATCAGAACCCCAACATGAGTAGAGGTATTCACCTTAAGATATAAGCTTGGCATGTGCCTTAAGAGATAAGGTCCAGAGGGCTGTTTCTCACTATATAGAAGGGATAGCCAGTGTGATGCTCTTCAGATGTGATTGGCCTATACACCTCCCATCTTCCCTGTTGGCCCTGCTGGTCTATAAATTGGACACTTAATCTTATGTGCACACTGAAAAGGGCAAGGTGTAAAAATAATCCGAGACCTGGATTTCAAAAATATTGAGGGGTATACATACAGACACTCTCTCTCTCTCTCTCTCTCTCTCTCTCTATATATATATATATATGCATACAGTGGTACCTCGGGTTACAGATGCTTCAGGTTACAGACTCTGCTAACCCAGAAATAGTACCTCGGGTTAAGAACTTTGCTTCAGGTTGAGAACAGAAATCGCACGGCCACGTGGTGGCAGAAGGAGGCCCCATTAGCTAAAGTGGTACCTCAGGTTAAGAACAGTTTCAGGTTAAGAACAGGCCTCCAGAATGCATTAAGTTCTTAACCCAAGGTACCACTGTAATTGCTAACATTTAGCATGACTGCACTTTGATATATCTCACTCCCAAGTATTAAAGCAAGTGTCCCTATCTAGCGTCTTAAAGTACAGTAACACATATCCAACTAAACTATCCCTGATACAGAAATCCAGGGCCTAATTTGGAACATAAAGTCATTTGCCTTAATTACATGCACTGCAAGCCACCACAGCACACCATAAAGGACGCAACATGCTACTCACCCTTTCCTGAAGCAGGTTAGGAGGGAATAAAAGAAGAAATATGGTGTGAGAAGCATGTAACATTCTTGACTAACCAGTTGGGTGCACCTAAAAGGTCGCTAGAGAAGGAGGCATTCCTAATGCAGACTGCCATTTGTTTCTGGACAAGTGGATTAAAAAGATGAATCTTCTGACAATTTTGCCTGCACAGCCACTCTGAAAGATGGCTACACTGCTTGTAAAGTGGAAGAAGAATGTTCCATGTTGATCAGCATTGCTGTCAAGAATGCAGGTGATGATTCATTTCCTACTCTGCCATCAGCTACACACAGGACACCAAGCAAGTTCTTTAGCATCTCCTGGCCTCTGCTCTCCATCTGTGAACCATGGAGTCATGGAGACATGAGGCATGGAGGGAAATGGGTGACTGCACCGAACAATCCAACAGAGGTCCCCAATAATTTCTACAGACAGAGAAGTCAGATTCATACATGCTGAAAGGAGATGAGCTGATGTAAGGAAAGAGGATGAATGCCCCAGATCTCAATAAGTGGATGATGGTAAACAGACAGCTCAGCTACCGCACTATGCCAAACTATTTCCTAAACGGTGTTCATGGACATATCCTTAGAAGGGGAAATGCTGTGAAGGAGTGAAAAAAATGATGACCCAAAGTGGTGAGGAAGTGATGGAGTTCAGAGATCAGAACAAAATAACGAAGCAGGTGTGCAAAAGGCATGCAAGTGAAGAAATAAATTGGAGGCGCCTGGTGAGAAATGTGGCTGAAACAGAAAACCAGGAAAGAACTTTAGGTGAAAGAAGCAAATGGAGAAAAGCACATCCACAACACAACACACATCTAAGGCACAGCTACAATTCCCAGCACCCTTAAGCAACTACAGGTCCCAGGATCCTTTGGGAGAAGTCATGTGCTTTGAATATGTGCTGGATGTGATTTAAATCTATGGTGTGAATCTCCCCTGACAAAGTATGGCACAGTTAGCAAAGCGCGCTAAGCTCCCTGAACACCAATGAGGGTCTCTTTCTATAGACATCCAAGTGTCTGGTGGCCAATGAAGACCCTGTGCATGTTGGTTCCAAGCCTGAAGTGAGCCTGACATGGTCTAGATCAGCCTCACCCAACCTGGTGCCCTCTTGATATTTTGGTCTTTTGCTTTAAATGTATGATGTGGCTGTGACTCTGGTCTGAAAGGTGGATTGGAAGGGAAAGGGGTAAAAAGTGGTGAGAATGAAATGACAGAATAAAGCAACAAGGAGGGGTGAAATAAAGGGTGTGAAAAGGTAGGCAGGAGGCAGTAAAAGCAGCAACTAGCTGAAATGAGGACTAAAGAAAGAAAATAAGAAAAGGTGGTGATAAAGCAAGGTTGTTGCTGTTTCTTAAATGGAATCTAACTGTAACAATCCTATGAATAGCCAGAAGTGCTCAATCCAAGATTCTTGGACACGGAGGCATAGCCTGTTATTACAGCAGCAGGCTTTCTAGAGCAAAAAGAAGCCAAGAACTGAAATGAGAAGGGCTGACAAATACTAATGACAATGAAAGTGAAAGGAGGAACAGCAAGAAGTTAAGAACGGAAGCAAAACACAAACAAAATCCTGAAAGCTCCAAACAAGTATTTTACAGAAGGGAAGGGTGAAAGTGGTGCACCTGTAAAAAAAAGAGTAAAAGTGGGGGGTTGTGAAAGATCTAATGGGAATGCTGGATACTATGAAACTGGATGGCCTGAGTACTTACACCTTTTGATGATCACTAATGCGGTTCCGTAGAACATTAATCTGTAAGAGAAATAGACAGGAGATGAAGCTACATGGCAATACTTCACCATGCGGGGATCGGGAGGGCCATTTTGTGAAGACAGCAAGAAAAGAAGTCTAAGCATGAGCTGGTTTTATCACACACAGTAGTCAGCAGGGCTGTGTGGTGGGTAAAGAATCCCTCTAATTGTTGGAATTTCCATAGGTAAAGACTGGGAGTCAGAAAGGACAGTGGATCTGTTTGTCCATACTATCCAATGTGATACTTAGAAGTTTTTCTCTGCCGTGAAATATTATTTCCACACTAAATGGAAGTGTTACAAATCCAGGCAGCTGAGATAAAAATTGGCATGGTTGGTGGAAGGAACAGGGCTTTTTTCAGTTGAAACTCACTGGAACCCAGTTCCAGCACCTCTCAGATGGGTGCAATTGCCATTACAAGAGACGGGAGGTGTTCGTGGTGAGTTCTGGCACCTCTTTTTCTAGAAAAATAGGCTTGGGAGAGACTGAGAACAAAGGCTGCTCTCCAGCATCCTTGAAGGCTTCAGGTGAGCTTTTCAGGGTGCTTCTTCAAAGTTTTCCCATCATGATCTTGACCAGTTACAGAATCTTCTAGAAATATCCACTTTTCTACAGTTAGTAGGTGCTTGGGAGCAATGCTGTGCCATATGTAGCGATTCCTGGACTCGGTGCTTCTTTCAAAGCATCTCTAAAGTTTGCTATAACGTTGAGCATTATGTGTTGTTCTCTGCACAAATGCGCTCTGCTTATGAAGTTCACAAAGCAGGATAAATGCAATAAAGATAATGCCAGAGGGATACCATGTCAAAGAGCAAATCCATGTGGATAACTAGTAATGGAGTTTTTGTTCAGTTAAGGTGCCAAGAAGCTCCAGCTTCTGGTGTAAGGATCCAAAGCAGAGGAGAAAGGTTCCTGAGGTGCCTTCAAGTACTTACCCCTTTCAGAGGATCTGGCTGAAAAGACAAATGGCTGATCCCAAAAATCTTTGCAAGCTAAGCAGGGCAAACATGCAAGACAATGAAATACCATCTTGAGAAGATGTTGACATGGACTGAACTTCACTGGGCCACACTTAGCTCCACACGTTTTATCATTCATCACAGCACTGCCATTAGCAAAGTGGGGTGGGGACAGGCCATACTTACTACTTGCTTAACTCATCGCAGCGTGCAGTGAGTATGGAAATCTAGTTAGGGTTAGAGAAAGGAGATTATTATAGATGTGAAAGCCCCTGCAAAGGGAAAATTAACAAAAAGAAGGCAGTGATCCTGAGAAAGCAGCACTCAGCACGAGAAGCCAAACTATAGATGAGATCGAGAGCATCGTATACTAATAGCAAACTTGTCCTTTGGTTGCCAAAATGACACCATCCATGCACAAAATGGAGATATCAGCAGGCCTGAGGAAATGCCAAGGCTTGCAGAAATCCACACAACCCCATCACTGAAGCCCTGAAATGAGAATGCCCTAGATGAAGCATTCTTCTGGCCCCCCCGCAAAGAAATGGCAGCTGCTGGAGGGGAAGTAGTAAAAACAGGGGAAAATCAGAAATACTCCAGAACTAAGTCTGGGGCATTTTGGTAAAAGAAAGCAGCCAAATGGCAATTGCCAGAAAAAGCATCACTGCCACTAATGAGACACCCACTCCCCAAAAGAAAAATATTGTCATTGCTGCCACCTCTGCCACCTCCCCCTGCCATTCAGAAAGCCCCCACCACTGGTGAATGTTTCAGACAATTTCCCTTTCCAATATGTCCCCCGATTTCATTCCCCTATCTTACCCTCAGAATTTCAAGTCAAAAGTTTGGAAATTTGCATTTTAGGCTTGAATGTGATGTTAGTGAAAGAGACAGGTAGTGTGAGCTGTGGTGTATTTGAGCCAGTTCTAGTGCAGATTAATTAAGCGGCTGCAACACTATTTATCTAGACTCAATAAGCTATTAAGCAGGTGAGTGATCACAAGGCACTTACAAATGTGGTCTTCAGGGTAGAAATATTTGGTGGTCAAATTGAAATGGGCCAGGCTGGCTTTGACACAGTCTATTGCAGCTTATGGTGTGGTTTGGGGTGTCATTCAATGTCTGGCAAGACTATGCAGGACCTTCATAGACCTAGACTGATGCTACTTCATCCATAAAGCTACATCCATTTGAAGCAGAAAAGTGCCAGACTCCACTCATTTAATGAGCCATTTGGCTCTGATTTCTGAAGTAGGTTCCAAAGGGAGATGAAGTTCAGTGAGACAAGTATGATCAAATGACATACCTGTGGTTTTTCTAAGCAAGAAGGAAAAGAGGAGGCAAAGCATGACAAGTATCAACTAAAACTGCATTGAATGTTTGCCCATTTCAATTTTCAAGGTGCAAGTAACACTTTCAAAGAAGGGAAAACATTTCCTGAAAAGCTCCCATGATGAAAATGTTTATATTCCCCTTCCACTTCAATCTGCTGCTGCTTCAGTGCCATTTTCTCCTTTATAATCACTGAGACATCTTGCTGATTACAGAAATGTGGGAAATCCCAGCCAGACAGGAATTGTGTGCTGAATGGGGTGGTATCGTGATGGAATGTCAACATGACGTCCCACAGAGCAAATGAAGATAACTGACCATGAGGACAATACTTGTTGCATCAGTGGCAGGGGTGATGCTAGCTAATTGGGATTGAATAGTGAAAAGGATGATAATGTGACAATATGTAGCCAATCAAATTTAGCCACAAAGTGAGGACAAATGAAGCAGCTGTCAGAAAGCATTGCTCTCCCTCTCAATGAATGGGTATTTTTTGTCCTCTTTTGATACAATGTCTCAAAAATTACTCGGAGAGCAATCGTTTTTTGGATGCTGCTGAAATTTCTTGCAAAAAGCACCCTTCCTTTCAGAAAGCAGAGATATTTCAACAGATGTGCAGACTCACCTCATATTTCTGCCTCTTGAACTTTTCCTGCAAGTCAAATTTCTCAGCTTCCAGGTCATGGATATTCTGCCACAGTTCCTTTGCCTTTTCCCTGTTGTAAGAACATGCAGCATCAATCAATGTGGTTGCCAATGCTTATATATGCACATAGGAACATGCAATGTGAGCGTGTTCTTCCAGAGTAGGAAAGTGAGCTGAACGTAAGAATGAGAATCTTAGCTATACAACATTGTGCATGTGAATATGCGCATAAAAATTGTGTGCATATTCTTTATTATAAGGGAGTTGTATGTGGTCCATGAGTGTGAACATATGGTATATGATGTATGTGTGCATGTGAGAGAGACATAATATGAATATAAATGTCTGTGTGTTTTAGCCTGTGAATATGAGTATACATAACATTTATAGCTTCAGCCAGAATGTTTCCTAAATTATTGAAAGTCCCAGTTGTGCTTAAATTTAAATCACACATTTTAGTATATTCCTACTTTACAGGTACCTATGCTGATGCTTTTGCCACAACTGGGTCTTCTGCCAAGTGTGGAACAACCTGGGCACAAGTGAAGCAGCGGCCCTCTTCAGACATTACCACATCGAGGGAGCACATGAGTAGAGAGAGATTGCAAGAATACACCTTTAGCCCCACTCCCCACACAACTCCTCTGCCTCTTCATGTGCTTACAATGGACATCTGCTGTGAGTAATCTTATGTACCAGTGAAGGCTCTCTCTGCCTATGTTCCCTCTTTAGGTGGTAATGCCTGAATAGGACTAATGTGCATCACCAAACCACATAAGCAGATTTTTTTTTCTATTGATTATTTCAGCATGAGGATTAGGGCATTTTTGACTGGGGATGCACATACTGTGGTTCTGATTGAAACCATGCTCAACCTGTAGGGTTTTTTTAATCCCTGGATATGGCTGCAAGTCACACAGCTGATGTAATATGTAGTTAAGCCCTTGATCTACCTGAGGTTTCATACTGCATCACCTCCAATCTGCTTCTATGTGCTTATTGCACCCTCTAGTGTTCTGGATCCCTCCTTTTCATTTGACTCTGTCTGCTTAAACTCAAATGCAAGTAGCATTTGGAAACAGTGCATGATAATTGGATGAGCAAGCATTAGTACGATTTAACAGCCTCTTATGGCTTCCTGACTTGTAACCATGTGGGATATAATACCTTCTGCTACCATTTAATGCATGTTGTGGGCAGTTAACATTTCCAAGGAGTGATGGGCTAAGAAGCAAGGGGAACATTGCCGCATGCATCCTAACTGTACCCTATAGTACCATAGTAATAGCCAAGCCAGCATTGCATTGTGTTCACATAACCCCAAATATGGAGAACAGCATAGCACACAATGCATGCTGTAACTGTAGGATTGTGGCAATCTTACAACGCTTTAGGAGCTGTCTTATGTTAAGGTCACTGTGCCTCCAGTGTACTTTAGCCTGGAAAAGCTTGTTCTGATCCCAATAATTATCAGTCGCCTCAGTGGATGTTATTTTCATTTAAAAACAAAAAGTCTGTATGTTAAATGCAAAGAACGCATTTAAAGTCATGTCTAGTTTGGCACTCTGAGAGACCACAAATCACAACTATGGGGAAAGTGGCAGGTAGAAGACTGTTTTCATCTAATTTCTTCATCATGAAGAAAATAGGTCCCTACTGGTCCCTGAGCCTCTGGCTGCTGCCCCAGAACTAGCTTCCCTTCTTACTTCAATTTGTCTTCATTCAAGTGATCGATGGTTAAAGGTTTTCGACGCTCGCTGAGGATCTTTTTCTTCTTCTCCCGCTCTGTCTGTTTTTTTCCACTTTTCTTCTCTGTCTAAAAAAACAGTTCTTGAGTTCATCAGAGTTCTTGAGAACATCAGAGTTCATCAGCCCAGTTCATCAGACAGGGACATGGACTGTGAATTCAGAGTATATAAGTACACATAGATTAAAACTAAGACTAAAAAGCTCCTGATACACTCTCATTGAACCTTTACCAGTCTCTATTTGAGCTATTTGGGCATACAACATGTAGGTGAGTAGACACCAAGACAGGAAATTCTGTCCCCAGATGTGAGTTTCAGTTTCTGGAAGAACACTCAGGCTAGATAAGTACCTTCTGTAGGTAGCCTCCAAAATGGAGCATGTTCGAGAAAGCCTTCTTCTTCCTGGCATCCTCTTCAGCCCTCTTCCTATTTTCTTCTTCCTCTTTCCGGGCTCTCTCTTCCTGCCACAGGCAGAATGACAGACAGGTTTCAGAACGGCAGATAGTTAAAGAGAATCTGTCTACAGCAGGAGCGACTAACCAGTAGGCCTCCAAATGCCACCATCATCCCACCCAGGGATGATAGGAGTTTGAGTCAAATGACGGCATCTGGAGGTCCACAGGCTCCGCATGCCTGATCTACAGGGACATCAAATAGAAACTTGTTTAGGAGACTGAATGGACACAAATCAGACAGAACGAGTTCTGTTCTCCAATCCCAGTTAGTAAGCAAGCTCATTAGCCGATTCCAGATCAGTTCCTCCTTGTTTTTCTGCACTTGGGGAAAGGGAACACTTAGAAAAATAAGTAACAGTGGTGCTTTCATTATAAACTGAGCAATTCTAGTCTGGTTTTGGTCTGTTATACATAAGGCCTATGTCACTGATTCCCTGCATTTCCAAGGCTTTGGGTTCCCTGGTTGACCATATTACTGCTTGAGTATGATGGGCTCATATTACTGCTTGAGTATAACTCTTACATGAGCAGCTAAGTGGAAAATTTGCCCCATGCATAAATGGGGGTTTGTCAGAACAACAAAAACAAAAAAACTCATAAAGGCATTGAAGTGACTTTTTGCTGTGGACTTCATGTCTTGGGTATACTCACAGCGAAGCGAGCCTGACGTTCCTTCTCTCGCTCACTGCGGATCCGTTGCTGTTCAGCTCGTTCTGCTCGCCGCTGCTCCTACAGGAGAAAATCAGCCCAGTACCTGTTCAGGGAGGGGGCCTGGTATACTCTGATGAATGTCCCCCTCCTTAACTCAGCATGGCCTGAGCCAGTCACAGTTGAGGCTGAAACTATAACACTATTGAAAATGCTGGACACTTGACATGTTGCCACCTGAGCATCCAAATGATACCTCCCATGGTAAAAAATATAATATTATAGCTACCTATTGCACCCATGTAAGCTCATACTTCTAGATCAGCCTCTAAAACTGGGGCTTTAAAATAGTCCAGAATATAGTTTTGGGGTCTAGACAATAAATATCCTGCCATTTCATTAATTATATTGTGAATGTGCATTTTTAAGCATTCCCAGAATATGTGTGGGGCTCTGCATCACTGACAAGTGGCTTTAGGATCTGAATGAAACACTCTTAAGTCCTCTCTTCTTTTTGGAAGAGACATACTATTCTGTCCTTGAGGAATATCAGCTCTTCCTCCTCTTTCTTCCGGTTCTCAAAATGGGCCTCAATCAGAGTTTGCAGCTCATTCAGATCCTTCTCCATTCTCTTGCGGTGAATGTCCTGCAAAGCAGAAAAGACAATATGAGGGTTTGGTATGTTACACACACACACACACACACACACACACACACACACAGAGAGAGAGAGAGAGAGAGAGAGAGAGAGAGAGAGAGAGAGAGAGAAGGAAACAGATTTATGAGATGATGATGGCTAATACTCACATCAAAGTCCACTCTCTCCCCATCAGGGATCTTTGGAGGCACCAAATTTGGCATAAAGAGCCTGAAATTGGAGGACGGGGGGGGGGGGAGAGGTAAGCCACTAGTATAGCAACACCTGACATCTCATCTCTCTATCAGGGTTGGCTGACATTATTGATCTCCTACATGAATCCATGCTTAATCCCATTGATTTCAAAGAGGTCTGTCTCTGTGTTCCAAGTACTGTAAATCTGGCCAAGACAATATAGACAAACATAGAATCATATAATTGTAGCAATGGAAGGGACCACAGGGATCATCTAGTCCAACCTTCTGCAATGCAGGAATCTTCTGCCCAATGTGGGGCTCAAACCACGGCCCTGAGATTAAGAATCTCATGCTCTATCAACTGAACTATTGTAGTACCCTGCTAGCACCTATGCCTTACAAACCATAGATATATGCCTAGAAACCAGTGACAAATGGAAGTGGATGAGTCCATAGATAGCATAAATGGAAGATATAATCATTTTAAAAACAACAACAACCTGACACTAAATGCAAGGTAAAGGGGGGGGGACCCTAAGCATTTTATATCCATATGTGTCCAGTAGTCTAATAACTAGATAGCCCCATCAAATCAGAAAAGACCCTCTACTATGGTGAAACTTCCATTCCTAACAATGAAAATCTGGGAGGGAGCAGCTAACTTTACATTAACCTGTCTTAGAACTCACTCTGCACATTTTATTTAAACTGGATGTCAAACTGAACGTAGTTCCAAGCTGAGTCAACAATTTATAGCTTCTTGGAGGGCGCCGTATGGAATGCCATACCAGTTGCTGAGCTTTTTACAATGGCCGCAGCTGTCACAGTAGTCTTAAGTTTCCTTGACTTGACTTATACAAGCCACTGAACAGCTGTAATAACTTCATCACTGGGCAAGCTGGGGTGGGAATGTTGTTCTTGAGATAGTGTCTCATCACTTTGCCTGATGCATTTAGTAGTGTCTCTGCATTTGTGGGCAACATTTTTTTAAAAAAAAAAATCTAGATAATTTTGTACCACCCAAAGAGACCATGCATTTGCTTTTTTGAAATTTCAGTGTTGCTGTTGTTTAAAAAGATTTTGTTAACAGTGCAATCCTGTGCATGTTTATTTGGAAGTACAGTTTACCATGCTCAGCAGGACTCACTTCCAGGTAAATGTGCACCATGTTACAAAGCTGCCATTAATTGAATTTTTAGGAAGCCAATAATATTTTTCTTCAGTTGTGCTTGTACTCACCATCTCCTTTCCCCCTTCCACACAACTGCCCCTGCCTCAACAACTGCCTGCTAACCATAACATCAAAATCCACTTTACTTATACTTACTTGGGCCTAGGCTTTGATTCTCCTGCAAGAAACCAAATGAACATTTAAAGAGTTGCCAAACAGAAATATTTACCTGCTCCCTTTGTAGATAAATTGAAAAGACAGGCCTACTGACTCCCTTAAGGCTTATATGGGTTGTTTCTGCTCCCATCGCTCATCTCTCATCTCCCCCTGTACTTTTTCATGTGAATAAAGGCTTGGGCAGATTTTTTTTTTAATATGTCTGTGTGTGTTTCAGAGTTAAGGGCACATTCTTAACTCTTGAACTGCAGGGGAATGCGTATCTCTCCTTTCTAGTTCCTGCCTCGGTTTCTCAGGCTGATTGACATGGATTTTGTACACTTGTCCAACAAACCTGCTTCCCAAAAAAATTAAAAATGAACTTATTTAAGTAAAGAAAATGACGGGGAAATGCTGTAAAAATTGTAACAGGTGCGTGATGGGACATTGTATGACTTCAGTCCCATTTTAACATACACTTGTGAATTGGTTTTTTTTATATATCAGCATTAAGATCTGTATATTTACGTTTTATCACAATATATGCATTTCCTTCTGGTAATTTCTTTGAGCTGAGAGCACTACTGCAAATTTGGGAGAGATGCAAAATCCAAAGGATAACTGCTTCCCCATCTGCACGCTCATCCAGGAAATGCAGACCAGATCAGCTTACGTTGAATTTTATAGACACTAAACTCCTCAAGCATCCCTAGCACATATACTGGTCCACGGTGCGCACTTTTCATTTACCTTCTGGTTCTTTAGCTTGCTCTTCTTGTTCTATTTTAAAAGGAGAGCAAAGAATTTTGATTAGAGATGTACCACGCCAGCGCAGTTATGTCTAGAATCCCCACACTCCCTGATACATTTATTTCCTCTAAGCTGTGATTACGGCATTCCCAGCATGCTTCATAGTTCATTCACCCATTGCTGGGAGAGTTTACATTGCTGGCATTCTGGTATTTGGTGATCAGAGACAGGGGCGTCCCCTCTTTTGCATTTTTCACAACACCAGAAGCTCCAGGACAGATGGTGATGTGATGTCAGTGTTATGAACACCAGAACAGTTGGACTCACCAAAGAAGGTGGCTTCAATCAGTAAAATTCTGGGAATAGGTTGGGGGGGGGTACCAATTTTGGAAAACTTTTCCCAATACATTATTTCCCCTGAAAATATTACAGGTTTCCCTCCCTTTATAGTCAGAGGGGAAAAGCAGAACTACTATCAGTAAAGAGTGCCAGATGCTTTCCACAGTGGGGGAAAAATATTTGTTTATAGGATGTAATGATTGCTGATGTCACCAAAGCATGGGGGGCATTCCCTAAAGCCATGATGTTCCTCCACACAGTTTTTGTTTTTTTAAGGGGAGCGTGTCTTGGGGGGGGGCAGTCTCTGCAAGTGCAAGGCTGCCCATTTGCCAAACACAGATTATCTTCCTGTGCCATCAGCTTTCCTTTACTGCCCATGCTGGTAAAGTATTAAGGAGAATGCAGCGAAACAGCCAGACTCATAGAGGGATGGAACATTGTTATAGAAGATTTATTACTCAAGAAACATACACCACGTACAAGGGACCAACCACTAGGCATGCAGCAGATTTGTCCATTTGCATTCTCTCAATTTTTCATTTTCCCATTCAGTTCTCCACAGTTCTGCAGCAATTTGCAGATTTCTTTTAAAATTGCCAGCACATTTTTCCTAATAAGCACACGTTTGTACATTTTTGCAAGCAATTTCCCCCAATGTAATGAAGCAAATTCAACTAGTGCCAAGAGGCTTTCACCCCACTCTTCCAAAACTGCTCTGGGGAGTCAGAACTCCCCAAACAGTGTACAGCTTGTGCTGACAGAAAGATCTCCTTAGTGCTATGTTGAGTACATTTTTTTTGTATGTTAATTTCATGACTATATTCATTTTTATGCACACTTTCTTCTAATATATGCATTTCTGTAAGCACTGTTTGGTTGGAGAAACACAGTGAAAAATTTGGTTGTGTGAATTTTGAAGGCTTGTGGTGTTTTGGTTCTCATTTCAAACAGTGGGGATTGTTTAAGTTCACCTTTACTTGCAAACTGAATTAATTTTATCCCCCATTCTTACTATAATTTTTCTATTTTTACACACTCCCCCCCCCCATGACAATTGTGCTCTGAGATCACAGCTTAACCAAAACAATGCTGCTGAATTTTTATTCATTAAAAAGACCCTCCATCACAATGCTTGTATTGGCCAGAGATGTTTCACCAGAACATCATACCTTCTGCCCTAGGTTCATCTTCATCTTCCTTGACTTCTTCAGCTTGTTCTTGTTCTTGTTCTTCTTGTTCTTGTTCTAAAGAAGAAAACAGCAGGATGACATCAACAGATCTGAGAATTTTCATTGCTGGCCTACACAAAATTCTGCTTGAGGTAATGAATCCCAGCCATTGGGACGTTGGTCAGAGAAGAGGGGTTGGGAAAGAAAGATAGCATATTTCTAGAACATGGCTAAATGACAAGTGATAACTTGGGACTGCCATCTTAAACTGAACACACTGAGGTTCAATTTAATGATGTTCAATGATGTTTCTGTTGTGGGAGGTAGGGTTTGAGATGAGCTTCATCAGTCCTCAACATGATACACACCTCAAATGTAGAGGCAGGTTATTAGTCAAGGTCCACACTCCTGGTCCATCGCAATATTATTAAATGCAGAGCAACAAAGAAGAAAGGGCAACCAAAACAGTCAGAGGTTTACAGCACATTCACCTACAGATAAAAGCTGAGCATCTTGGGATTTTTAGTTTATAAAACAGATAACTAAAGAGGTGATATGTGATAGAAGCTTATGAGGTGATGTCTGGTGTGAAGAAAGTGGATCGATGGAAGGGTTCTTCCATCATACCAGAACTCAGGGTCACCTTGTAAAATTGGAGAAATGAAACATGTCTTCACACACACCACACAATTTACTTAGGGATTTTGATGCCACAGAATATGATGGAATCTCATTTAGATTTTTTGTGACCAGGGTTAGAAGACAGTGGTTCTCAAAAACGTCTCACTTCAAATATCAGATATGGAAATAAATGGTGCAAAAGGAGTCAATCATAAATTGTACTGCCACCCACAGAGGCTACCTTCTGGTACCCAAATCTGAATGACGCTATTATATAAGCACTAGGCATTTGTTTTTTGTATTAAACCAACACATTGAGGAGAGGAGTAGGAATGAGCCCACTTCCCACATGTGATTTTAAACATAAGCCATAAACCTGCATAGGCTACATAATATCAATACTACAAACATATATAGATTTTAAACTGCTTTATAATCCTGGCTTCTCCCAAAGAATCCTGGAAACTGTATTTTGGGGAGATGCTGAGAATTCTGTGGGAGAGATCTCTAGCTCCTCCTTCCAAAACTACAATTTCCAGGGCTCTTTCGTAGCTCTCCAAACAGGTATGGCCTTTGACTGATGCACACAGTACATAAATGCTTATGATTTCCATGCACGATAGGTCAGTAAGTATTCTGTCTGTGTGTCATTGGCAAGCAGCAGCAAAGTGAAATGTAAAGAAATGTTCTACTACCGTCTTCCACCTCTATCCATTCTTCCTCTTCTTAACCAGGGCAAGCAGGGGTGGTGAAAGGGAATAAGTAGAAAAGGTTAGCGAGGGATCACAGAAAGCTGTGGCTTCAAGCTGGAGCATCTATAGACAAAACAGCTGTCTCTTGATCTGATCTTTGCTTTGCATTTGTGTGCACGCCTAGTTTTCAGATGCCAAGCACTTGTGAAGTCAAACATTTGCCAAGTTCAATAGGATATTAAGGCCTGGAACATTCAGAACACCCACATATCCATGCACACACAGAGGCAGTAATTATGACCTCATACAAAAGCATAGAAGAGGAGGTGTGCTTGTAAAAAATAAACGCAAAGACACATTGATCAGCTTCTAGTGATACTATGCAAGCAGCAGAAAGCTCATTCCAGACTGAGTTTATCAGTGTCAGTCCCGTTGGCAATGAAATACTCTACCCAGGTTCCTAAAATAGTAGATTAAGTTAGCCTGCCCCAAATTGGTGCCCTCCTGATCTGTTGGACTAAAATTCCCATCAGCCACAGCCAATGGGTGAAAGTTGTAGTTCAAAATACCAAGTGAGCACCAAGTTGATGAAGGCTGGATTAAATGTTCATAACACACAATATTAGGCAAATACTCAGCCGTATTCAACCTACACTTTTCTGCGCTTTCTAAATAAAATAAAAAAGGAAGGAAGAAAATAAAATAATATAAAATAAAAGGGATTTTTTGTCTGTCAGCTATAAATAGAAAATTGTTCAAAACATCCTCTCCAAGAAAACACCCAACAATTCCGCTTTCTATGCATCAATATTTTCTTCAATCCTCAAACCCAGATATCATACGTTCATTTTCTTCTTCACACAAAAATTCTATAAGGAGTTTCCAGTTGAAACAGAACAGTTTTATGATAGAACACTACCAAAGAAACAGAACCTTGTGTGACCAGGAGGTCCCCATAGTGGGAGCCACTTCTAAGCCACTACAGAAAACAAGCTCTCCCCCATATCACCATTTCAGCTGATGGTGACATGAGCAAAAGTGCCTTTTCAGACGATGTAGCTACACATCAGTAGCTACACTCGCTACACTGAGACACCTAATAGTTGTTCACATACAGTATATGTATATAACAAATTTATGATACATATTAAGGTCTCCAATCCCATAATAGTTTTTTTTTTTTAATGGCATGGTGTTATGACCCAATAGAACACATCACCTCATCTAACCCTGACTCTTATAGTAACAATGGAAGCCTACCTTCTTCGACGCATTCTTCTGCATCAAGTCGGAAGAGAGGAAAAGAGAGAGCATTATTAGAGCAGCAATGGTGGATTTGGAAAACATGCTTAATCTGACAGTTTTCATTCCCTTACCTTCCTGTTCCCTGTAAAGCAGAAGGGAAAACAGCTAGATTAGAATAATGGCTGGTTTGCAATAATAATACTACTACTACTACTACTAATAATAATAATAATAATAATAATAAATAGTAAGTGATTTTAGAACAACATGATCCATGGTCTCTGACACATATTCTTTTTGGAAGAATGCACTACAACCAACTTTCAATTTATGCCAACCTGTTACAGCAGAAACAACAGAGAAGAGTCATGTCGCACAAAATTTCATGCCGGAATAAATCTGCTAGCTTTAAGATGCCGCAACAAGACACTTCTCTTTGTTTCACAATCAGGGTTTTTGTTTTTTGTTTGCTGAGTGGATTCTGCCCATATGGTGGCAGGAGTTCACATGTATTTCCAAACCCCTGGAATAGATAAGCAGATACCTGGGGCCATCTCACACCCCACCTCATGCAATTAAAAGCTTGCTGTATTAAGGGACAGTTGGTTACATTTAAGTGAAGTGGCATGCAGATCTAGGGCCAGCTTATTTTTCGGGGAGAGGACTGGAAGGAGCAGGTTGCCTATACGACATGCTTAGGCATGACTTCATGTTGTGCATCAGCTGGAGATGCAGCTCAAGTAACTGGAACAGGTGTTGATAAAAATGCCAGAGCAGGAATGTGGCAGGCTATGAAATAGCATTTTTCAGTGCTCTCTCCTTGCAGTTGGAAAACAAGAAGCTGATGAGTGAGCTATGGGAGCGTAGAAAACTGAGAAAGTCTGTGTGAGTGGGAGTAATGGGATCAAAAAAGGTAGGAAGAATTTCCAAAATTACAGACATAACCAAGTCACAAGCCATCTATACCTCCCAGGAATTTATAGCTGTATGGCTCTTACTGGTTGCTAATTAAGTACTGTATCTACATTTCTTCCAGTATCCAAAATCTTTAAATCCCAATAGTCTGTCATTCTATGCTTGGGACAGGTTTCCTACGTGAAGGTCCCAAGAATCCTCAGAGACCCAGATTCTCTTTTAATTTCAGAAGAAGCCTAGTGAGACCCTCACCTCTGGGGTTTGGAATCCCTTCTCAACACTTCATTTTCTGATAAAATTTATATACCACTTGCTTGTAACAAACCCTCTAAGTGCTTTATGAGAAATACTAGAATTATCAAGAGGGCTGGCCCTAGACATTTGTGGTGCTTGAAGTGAATTAGAAATTGGCACTTACGCTGCTCTACTTCATTAAGTGTGTGTTTTTATATCCAGTGTACCTGAAGGAGCGTCTCCACCTCCATCGTTCAGCCTAGACACTGAGGTCCAGCTCCAAAGCCTTCTGGCGGTTCCCTCACTGCAATAAATGAGGTTACAGAGCAGAGGGCCTTCCTGGTGGTGGTGCCTGCCCTGTGGAATGCAATGCCCTCCCATCAGATGTCAAGGAAATAAACAACTATCTCACTTTTAGAAGACATCTGAAGGCAGCCCTGTTTAGGGAAGTTTTTAATGTTTGATGTGTTTGTCGTGTTTTTAACATTCTATTGGGAGCCGCCCAGAGTGGCTGGGGAAACCCAGCCAGATGGGCAGGATATAAATAATAATAATAATAATAATAATAATAATCTTTATTATTATTATTATTATTATTCCCATGCTGATATTCACTCCCCCCCAAAAAAAAATTCTGATGCTGATCTTCACTCCCTCCTCCTCATTATTATTATTATTATTATTATTATTATTATTATATCTATTGAATTTCTATACCACCCTTCATCCAAAGATCACAGGCTAAAAGGGAGGGGGGCTCGTTCACTAGCACTTAAAAAAAAAAGTGTTACACAAATGCATAAATGTTAGGTTTATCAATTGCTATTATCTAATGACCTGGAACAAAATATTGCAGTATGCAGTCCTGGTGTTCCACATTCCAGCCGCTCCATTCCATTCTCCAGCCCCATTTTAAAGTTCTCCTCCCAAGAGTCAGTCAGCATTCCGAAAACACTGAGCATGCTCAGTTCTTATTGGCCTCTTTCAGGGGTTTCCCCCTTCAGAGCTTTTTCCTAAAGAATGGTTTCCCCAAGTGCAACCTCCTTGTATGTAGATAGTAGCATTTTAGCTCTTTACACAGCAGCACTCACTACCTAAACATCAGAGGGGAAGATAAATAAAATATTTGCTATGGATCAGCACCCTAATCATTCAGAATGATTTCATGTTGTGATTTCTCTCCCCTCTGGACCAGATTGTAGAAATATAGGAATGGCATATCTGAATGACCACACAGCCACATAAAACAATGTGAGTGACAGAAAAGCAAGACACATTTCTGCATATAGATGGGAAAGGAAAACATTGAAGAACCTAGTACTTACTCTTCATATTCCTCAATGATCTCTTCAGTGTCTGACATTTTCAGTTACCTGTAATTTAATAAAGAAAAAGAAGCAGTGATACTTAAATAGGAATCACAGGCAGCTATTTTAAATAGCTATGATGCTCTTGGAGAACTAGCTGAAGGTGTGTCTTTTTACAATACTGATACTATCCAAGTAAGTTCCATTGCAACTTGCGCCAGGATTGCTGTCTAGGGTCGCCATATTTTTTTTAAAAAACTAACAACTAGGACACCCTCAGCCTTGGAAATCCCATGGAAAATCCAGACATTACGTATGGTATTTCACCCACATTCCCATGGCACACATGCACACACACACACACACACACACATATATATATTGCAGTGTTTGCTGAAATTAACAGCACAGATTTAGTACAGATCTAGAGGTCTGAGGAACGCAGGAAACTCTGTTCTGCATTGGTCCATCTAGCTCATCAAACTCAGCATTACCTACACAGACTGGCAGTGGCTCACCAGGGTTTTGGGCAGGAATCTTTCCCAGCTGTATCTGAAGATGCCAGGGCTTGTAGCTGGGGCCTTCTGCATGCAAAACATGTCACTGAGCTAAGAAGAGTTTGGATTTGAAATCCCGCTTTATCACTACCCAAAGGAGTCTCAGAGCGGCTAACATTCTCCTTTCCCTTCCTCCCCCACAACAAACACTCTGTGAGGTGAGTGGGGCTGAGAGACTTCAGAGAAGAGTGACTAGCCCAAGGTCACCCAGCAGCTGCATGTGGAGGAGCGGGGAAGCGAACCCAGTTCACCAGATTACAAGGCTTCTGCTCCTAACCACTACACCACACTGGCTCCCTATGGCCCTTCCCTTCACTGCAGTGGGTAATACATACCCTTCCACATTTGGCAGATAAAAATTGCTGCGCACGAGGCAATACCTTATTGTACCACCTTATGCTCCTACGTGGTCTATTTACATCAGGGTTTCCCAAAGAAGTCAGTACCGACCCCCTGAGGTTGAGGGGACTGTCCAGGGGATAAATAAAGATCTAAGGGTTGGAAAGAACCATTGGGTGGGAAAGAAGTTTACAAATTTAATTAGGATTTAGGGATTTGAAAAATCAAGGGGAACAGCATGGCATGGACATGGACAGTGTGCCTCCCTTGTCAATGAAGAGCCACTGTATTTATTACAGTGATTCCACAATGCAACAGTACTCTCAGACCCTGTAGTTTTATTGTTTGTCATTATTGTTTTCACTTGTTTTACCTCCTTATTTTTTACATTTCATTACTCCTTGTAATGGTCGTCGTCATCATCATCATCATCATAATTTTATTTGTATGCCACCTTTCCACAGTTAAAAACAATGATCAAGGCGGCTTACAACATGGCAAGATTTACATAATTACAGAAGTCATAAACAATGAATAAACCACATAATAAAATACACAAGCAAATGGAAAACAATTTCCACATAAATCTAAAATCTAAAACTAAGAATACAGTATTAATATCACACTTTAAAATGACATAGATAAAAAATAACAGCATTTTTTTAAAAAAAACCATCATCATGGTGATGGGTGATTAATCAATGTTTACTATACATTGATATTTCTTTACTTTATTTCACTTAATAAATAGGGTGTTGTCTTGGGGGCTTAGGGGGTTGATGCTGCTGTTGCTGTTGAATTTTTGTAACTTTATTTTAGATCTTGTGATTTATGTGGAAAATGTTCAGTTTTGGTTGTGTATTTTTTATTTTTCCTTTATTGTTTATGATTCCTTTTGATATGCTGTAGTTATGTGGTTTTTTTTAATGTTGTAAGCCATATTGAGCATTGTTTGGACTGTGGAAAGGCAGCATGCAAATCCAATTATGTATGTATGTATGTATGTATGTATGTACATTTCTCAGAATTCAGGTTGAGGGTTGATGACAGCTTTATAAGCTCATCAATGGATCAGTGAACTTAGAAGTTTGGGAAACCCTGAATCACAGACACACCTCATTAAGCATTTCTAGAAACCATCTTCATTTAAAGAGCAAGAATGAAAAGACTTAAACCTTGCAAGACAGTATTTTATTTAATTTTAGTAGGACCCCAACATCTGCCAGCTGGAGCCTGGTGCAAAAAACATGCACTTCAAATTTAAAAACTCTGAGCCCAGGAATTTGTTTTGAGTATCAGAAATGAATGGAGTACATACGGTAGCTTTTCTACACAAAATTATACTCCTGGCTACCCCAAAACTACTGCTAAACAACTGAGAGTCAGAAATCCTTGCAATTCCACTGCAGAACACATAGAGGACTGGGAGTACTTGCCAAACTACCCTCTGTCCACCCTTGTCTTGTGGGACACACTTTAATATCGAGATATCAGAAGTGTGTATATTTTCAGCATGTCCTGGGGCTGCTTCACGTGAGAAAAATTAAAATACCTTTATGTCACATGCATAGCTGACATGATGTAATAATGTGTGACCAGCCCATCCATGGATACAGCCACAGTGATTTGACGGTGATTCATGCACCCTTAAGAACTTGGAAGAGTACCACCAGGACCACATACATTGCTACCAGAACAAGGCTTGAGACTTCTGCAAATCATGTCCAAAACGTGTTTCAAGCTGAGCCATCCCAAATTACTGGGCACTTTTGATTGTAAAATATGTACAGTGATTAAAAAAACCCAAAATCTAATTACTCCACAAAATAAAGGCAAAAACAAATGACCTAGTCTTAATTATTTCCATTTTGTATGCCTTTCCTCATCATGTCCACTATCCCCAGACTCCTTGCACGCTATCTTTGTGCAGCAATGAGGACTGGGAGTCTTTCAGTTCACTGTTAGTTAGAAAGAGAAAGGCCAGAGAGGAGACAGGAGTGTTGAGTGACAAGAGCTAGAAGCAAGGAAGCAGACTGGGGGGGGGGGGAGATGCCTGATTGATTTTTGGTTGAATCCAAGGCTGTGGCTATAGGGGAAGAAACACTATGGGGTGTTCATGCTGTGAACCCCTCCATCATAGGCTCAGGTTGTATATATGTGTAAATAAACCATATATCATAAGGGCACCACAATTTCCACTGTATTTCATTTCAAAGGAAACACAAACTCTGGGTAAGCACCTGGAACCAATGGAATCTCGCATTACTCAGAGTTTGGAGTGATGTGCAGCAATATTTATCACCTTTCATTGAGTGACTGGTGCAATGCCTATATAAGGAATCCAGAAACCAGGAAAGAAGACTTAATTTTGTCTTAGGTGACCGTTTATGAAATGCTTCTGTTGATGTGAAAGGAAGGAAGGAAGGAAGGAAGGAAGGAAGGAAGGAAGGAAGGAAATTTTCAGCATTCTCACATGAGCTTGAAGGCCGTAAAAGCTTCTTGGACCTCAAGTAATATATAGTTGAACTAGAAAAGTGGTTGGTTTTTGCTCACTTCTAGTGTACTCTGTACATAGTCATTACATCATGACGTCTTTGGAGACAAAAAGTTACTGACAAAGTGTGTTCTCATTCATGGAGAGCATGTGTTGTGGTGGGGGCTGACAGGCTACCCCTCTGTTGCTGGGCAGGATTGTCTAGATGGCCATAGGCAGTGATTGGGCTGTTTGGGTTGCTGGGGTAAATTTGATGTTGCCAATTTTGTGGGTTGGACCAAAGGTATTATATTCAGGGCACGCAGCATTGAGCTTTCTTTTTCGCTGTGTCCACCGGATCACCCGCCCACCCTACCTAATTTTAGGGCTTGTGCGTTGACCTTGCTATGCCTGTCATGGGGTCGCCTGCCGTTGGGGCAGGGGCCTGGTAGGAATTTTGTCCATTTGGCTGATTGGCTGGTGCCATTTGGTTTTTGCCTACTGCGTAGCAAATCGTCACAACTTTTAAGGTTGCGGTTAGGCATTGGTTAAAAATTTGGTTGGTGGAGGGGTAAGGATTGGCTGTGCCTGCCCCTCCAATGCTGCTGCTGCAAGGGAATTCCGTTAAAGGAATCCAGGGGCTCGCCATGCTTTCGTCCAAATCCCTGGTCTGGGGCTTGGGCCTTGCAAGCCCCTGGGAGCATGCAGGGAGAGGTGAGGGCCTGGGGCTCAGCTCCATTTTCTCCCCAATATTGTTTTCCCTTACTGGCTTTCGCTGGAATCCGGAAGTCAGTTTTGTCCCTGGGCGAGGCCAGATAGTCGTAACCAATGCCTAAGCAACCACTCACATTTATGTATTTTAAACCTTAAACAAAAATTCTGTGTGAATTGTGTTTTATTTGAGGGGTGGCCTGGGGACCTCGACATGCAAGAAGTGGAATGATTAAGCTTTCAGGAAAACAGCAGCGCCATCTATGCCTAAAAGTCACAGTTTCTTGCTGGAAGCTGTTCCATCTTGGCTCAGATTTGGAAATGTTGACTTGCTGATATACCACTACAGTGGAGCCTCCATTCTCTTCCATGGCTCTGTTGCTTAGGAACAAAATTCTCCTAAAATAGGTGGCAAGAGATTAGCAACAGCATCACCCAACACTGATAACCAAGAGCAAGCCCGATGTGAGATAGAGCAGGGTACACAGTGTTGAGAATTAGGCCTGTTTCAAGGGAAGTAAGAGATATGTGGAGAGTGTCACAAAGATAAAGAAATAAAAAATATATATCTGGAGTGGAAGGTTCTGAGGTTATCCCCTTTCCTGCTGTTCCCTTTTATGAAGGGTAAATTCATTTGCTCTTTTCTTCCTTACACATCTTCAAAGGCGAAAGTGATTGGGATAATTTCATAGCTATATAGATATATATAGCTATACAGATATATATCCATTTATCTGTCTTTTTTTTTTTTTGTCTTTTTCAATTGTGTTTTTCTCTATATCAAGGAACCCAAACGAGTTACAGGTTGGTGTTTTGGTTTTTAAAAAACAAGGACCTTAAACTAAAAGTGATAACCTCAGTTCCTGACCTAACAAATATTCTTTAGGCAATCTCCAAGGATGCTATTAAGGCTTTAACCACATCTGCTATGACTCCACCTTTAGAAAATGGCAACTACAGAAAGCAGAGGGTGGGGAGAGGGTTTAAATATCTAAAAGCCAAATCTAACCCAAGTTAAGCACTTTTCAGCCCCACTGGTTTCGGAGGGAGAGATTTAAGCTTGTACTTAACTTTCAAGCCCAGAGAGCACATATCTTTGACTGGGCCATGTCCTTTGGGTTTACTTTTGATAGAGCTGAGAAGCAAGGTCATAACTGGGGTAGGGGACTTGTTCAACTTTCCATTTAATATCTGTTTTAAAATAATGTTTCTAGTCCCGTTGAATGCAGAGAAAAGGCAGTAAATAGTGTAGCCATCCCTAGTATTTTTCCCTCATATGTGCTTCATATTACCTTAGCAATCTGGAGAGCAGCAACAGCTGGGAAACAATTTTACAAGGACAGAAAGAACACCACAGACAGAATAATTGTCACACACAGGAGGAATAAGGATATACTTTGAATGGTTCACCTATAGATTTATAAATCATTTAATGTGTCAAGATGAATGGATGTTGTTAATATTGCAGTTGTTGTATAAGGGATTGTTATTTTGAATGGAATGTCATTGAGACAAATAAGGTTTTGGAAGACAGAAACAAAGTAAATCATCAAGCCATCAATTCTAGCACGTAGGAGGCCACCTAAATTATATAAATTGGCATCTGAATGATTGGGATTAGTAATTGTATTATAATTTGTCATTGTTATAATAAGGCTACCATTGGATTATTGTAACTGAAAACTAATAAAAATTATTGTCAACATATTACCTTAGCAATCATTACAATAACCTTGTAAGGTAGACAACTTTACATTGATGCTGAGGGCCACAGCAGAAAATGATGTTTATATGTAGGGCATGGGTGGGGAGTGGGACCACATCGACCTCTCCAGACCCCATTGCTGCTGCTGTGCACCCTGCTTCCTGGACAACCACATGTTCAACACAATGTTTACAAAAGAGATGTCTGTGCAAGACTGCCATGTGATCAGGAATCCTGATCACCCAGGGCTATGGAGTGTATGGAAACCTACACTTATTTCAGCTGTCTATGCATATATAGGTATCTCCTTAGCAGATATCACACCTGCACAAATGTCGAGGGGGTGGGAGTGTATGATGGGTGGGGTCTGGAAGCACAGACCTGGTCCCCATTCATGCATTTAGCCCAAGACATGAACAGCAACATCCCCAAAAGTGTGGGCTTGTTTATAAGGGCTGGGTCATACATGCAAGCTGATCAGCTGATGATCTCAACCTCAAGTAGGGACCTGAAGTTCAAACACTGCAGGTGGAACATCAGCAGTGCATTTCATTGGAGTCAGTTCAGACATACAACTTTAAGGGATAATAAATCCCGAGATGGTGCATTGCACAGACTTCTGTAAACCCAGTGCAAATGACTTCATTCAACATAAAGTTGGTTTACACCTGAGATACGAATGTGAGGACACTTATCTCCTAGCTAACCACAGACAGTACTAACATGGGGTGAGGGTGGCAAGTATCTGCCCTTGACACCAGCGGTGGAGCAAGCTGATGCCCTGTGCAGGGGCGGGGCCAGCCACCCATGGGGCGGGGCCAGCCGGGGCAAGACGCTCCACGGGGCCTCCGAGGAGTCTGCCTGCCTCCTCCCACTCAGCCACCCTACAGTTGGGGGGAGGCAGCGGGCGGACCTTTGGGCAGCGCAGAGCCTGCGGGCGCCCAAGCCACCACGTCACTCACAGGAGAGATGCGTGGCTCAGGCATGCTTCAGGACCCAAGGTGAGTGCCGTCTGGCAGTTTGTCACCCCCCTCACTGGTGACACCCGGGGTGGACCGCCCCCACTGCACCCCCTTCCTCCACTCCTGCTTGACCCACAGCTTGACCCCACCCAACCCTCTTTTCTGTACTTCAAGGAAAGGTGTTTTTCAAATAGTCAGAATGCTTTTCCTTTCTGATCTTCAATCAATTATACTGGAGTAGAAATATATAAAGATAAGGGTTTGCACTGTAAACTTTGGCCCAAAGAACATATTTGGAGATTCATGGAATTTGTGGCATAAATGTGGCTTTAAACCTGTCATGGACACTAAATTCATGCACAATGACAAGAGAGGATGAGGGATGAGTGAATCCTAATTCCATTCTGCAGTTTAGGCTTTGTGGTTTTAAGGGTGTCACCTCATCTATGCATTGTTCCACTTGCAAGACTAAAGATGGCTTGAGGATTGCCTCCCTGTAGCAATCTGATTCCCCCCTTTTGTGCCCACCATAATATTTTGTGTTCTGGTGCCATCACTGCAACCTTTGCTTGTAACCTCCTCTATAAGTGCTGTTATGTTTACAAAAGACTGAGATATCAAAGGGTGATGGGCATGGAAACTTGCCTTTAAGGAATCTCTCGGTTCCCTTCCCTTCCAAGAACAATTCATTAAGCCTGGATTCCAAGCTTTGTATCCATCACTAAAATAGAGGCCTCCATAATCCTCAGTAGATTCCCAAGCCATTTCCCCCCTGAGTTTCATGTTTAAAGCCAGGTTCTTCCTGAGCTGCATGTTTCCACCTGACACTGTACATCAGTGTGAGCCTTGTCCGGACCTTGCCCAGTAGTCTTGGCTGCTCAAAACATTCCTGAGTCTCGGCAAAAGCTCTCAGCAAATCCAGCCTGCCCATTTCAAGTTTGAAGCAAATCCCCAAACTAAGTGAAACTGGAGGGGTTTGGTAGGGAGGTTCTGCCCAGCGCTACAAATAACTCCCATGTGTCAGGCCATCTGTTCCTTGCCATACCTCCATGTTTCTCTTTTCTGCCTAGGGACAGAGCATCAAAGCATGTATTATTTGAGCCATGTACAACAGCTGTATGATAGCAGAATCAAGGATCCCACTGCCTCCATTCACAAAATGATTTTGTGAAAGATAAAGGGAGAAAAGTTGCAATAACATCTAAATCACAACTTGTCTTGGGAGTCTTGCGCATGTTTGAATCTTACATGTATATTCAAATATCCTGTATATTACATGAGAGACTACTGCAAACAGAGATCCTTATTCCTCCATAGAGTGGTGATAACATTGGCTTCACGGCAAATGCTGGCTTGTCTACAACATTATTGAGGAAAGAATACACACACACACACACACACACACACACACACACACACAGAGTTTTGCAAAATGTAGATTGATCCAGAATGTGCAAATCAGGCTAGTTTGCTTATAAATGCAGACCCAATGAAATTCTCAAGCATCCCTACTCCAAGACCAGGCTAACTTTAACAATGATGAACCAGGATCTACAGATAAAAAATTGGACACCTCACTGTCTAGATCAGGGATGGAGAACTAGCAGCACTCCAGATGTTGTTCTTGTTGGACTCCAACTCCCATCAGCCCCAGCCAGAATGGCCAATGATTAGGAATGATGGGAGTTGTAGTCTGGAAACATCTGGAGGATTGCTGGTTCCCCACTCATGCTCTAGATGGAGGGGTGAATTCAAGAGAGTCATGCAGTCAAGATTATAAAAGGAGTCTGTGACACAGGCTATTAACAAAGCTGGCTCATACTGATGGGAATTGGAATCTAATAACATCTGGAGAGAGCCACATCTTCTCCATCCCTGAATTATGGTTTTGAAGGTAAGTTATTTGTTGTTAGCTTCTATAGTCTTGGGTGGTATGACTCTATTCCCTCCTTAGTTCCCTTTGAGCTGCCACAAGCAGATGCCCCCTCATTATCTTTCTAGGCATTTCAATCTCTCAGATACCCTATCCTCTCACCAGGTGCTAAGAAATGCATCCAGCATCTATTAAGCAGTGCAATCTTATACGTGTTTACTCTGCAGTAAGTCCCTCTGTGTTCACTGAGGCTGACTCCCTTGTAAATGTGTGTAGGATTGTAGCCCTAAAGCATGTAGGAATTCTTTCCACAGGTTCAGATTCCAGACAGGAGGACCAGGTGAATCCATATTGTATAACATTTTGATAAAACTTCAGATCTCACTTTAGACCCAACTATTTTAATAAAGCAAAACTCCTAGAAGACCACATATGTTTACACTCAGCTGGCAATTTTTACCCACAAAGAATTAAACAAACAAGTTATCAGCTGTGAACCACAATGAACAAAATATGAATTTGCAAAAAATTGAAACAACAATAAGATTTAATGAAAAGAACAGTAACTTTTCTTTTATCTAATGCAGCTCCAATTATAAATGCCAAACTGTTTAGTTAAAAATGAAGCCTAATTCAGTAAGGTTACAAACTGCATTCATGACATAGTTTTGCACTATGCAAAGGACTTTAAGGAAACCTGAGGATGATTCAGAATACATATACATTTCTGCTACAACTATGAGCTCCCCCTGCTCAAACTGTGTGCTGAGTGGTCTACAAAATTCCACCAGAGGTGCTTTTTACACTCTGCTTTGCAAAACAAAACCCAAAACACAGATCTAGTCATTGTCTAGATGCTACACTGATACCCGCCATACTTTAGATTTTCTTTTTGTAAATGTGCCATTAGGCAAACCAGTTTTGCCCTGAATAACTCTATTATACTTCTAGTTCTATCTCCTGAATTCTGTCGCCTGCTCATCCCTGTGCTTTCCATATGTATTTTATGCATGAACTGATGCATTTCTTGTTTTGCATTCCATCACCTTCCAACGGCATATTTGCATGCAGGGAGGGCTCAATTCTTTCTTTCTCCATCCTGATGTAGAGCAGAGGGTAGCTTCTCTACAAGGAATTATTTGCTATGGGTGTTTGAAACCAGTATGTATGTGGGGGGCTCAGAAACTGTGCCCCCATTGAGAATGGGAGGGGGGAGGAAAGGATTTTGTCCAATATCAATTAATATCCATATTCATACAGACAATTCCCAGGTATATCCTATGCCCTGGCGAACTTCAGAATGAGGAATGCTATCTAAGCTTGAATCCCTTACCTCTTGTGCAGAGAACAGGTGAGAGTCCTTCCAGTGGAGACAAGGGCAGTGTCTGAGAAATGCAACTAAAAAGAGTGAGGCTTTAACAAGGCCAGTCCACCCCAGGCTGCCACCCCCGGGCTGGGTGCCTGATTGGAGGAATGCCAGCAGGGAACAGCTTGGAATGCTAAGCTTTGCTGCTATTTTGGCAGTGTCAGCTGAAGCCTCTTGTGCAACTCTTTTCTTCCCCTCCCCAGAGCCCATATAAGCCCTTGCTATTGTATGGCCTCAGAGAACTGCTATTTTAAACCCCAGATACCCAAGTGCCCAAGAGTCTGACACAAGCCAGCCAGCTGTCACTCTCGAGTGGCCTGGAACTCTGATATGGAATGCTTCTGCCCTGCAAGGGCTCATGGTGGAAATCTAGAAGGCTAGCAAGTGAAGCTTGGCACATGGCTTTGTTCTCCCTATCCCACCCCCCACCCCCAGGTCCCTTTAATTGGAACACCACTGACCCCCTACTGCCTGCACAGCTGCTTTGGCAAATGAGCAGAGATGGCAGGGTAGAGCTAAATGAAAAGCTACATTTAGAAAAAAAGGATGCACAGAAGCAACCATTAAACTGGAGGCTTAAATCAACTCAACTGAGCTGGTCACCAGAACTTGCTTGCTCTGCTCCCAAGAGATTTGTGGTACTTAAGAGTCTTTTAAATCTCTCTCTCTTTGACCCTACTTGTGCCAGGGACTTAACTACATATACATGGACTCATGCCTAGAATGGCCATCTAGTTAAAGTGAGATTAGGCAAATTCATGGAGATTAATAGCTATTTTTCATGACAGCTATACACCAGAATCAGAGGCAACTTGTCTCTGAATACTGATTACTGGGCAACATCTGAGTGGGTTTATCTTTAAGCCCTAAACAGAAAGTTTATATGCCTCCCACAACCCACCCAATAGGAATTCTAATACAGATTTTCCTTCTAATACCCATCTTGTCATTTGACTTTAAGTTTTCAAAACTTCTCTATTTCAATGAATGTTTTTCACAAGAAGTTGCCTGTCAGTAAACCACATAGCATTTCTAAGGTCATCTGGAGCTTGTTTTAAGGCACATAGACAGTTCAGACCAAGTGGAAGCCAGACTTGAAGGGCCTCGCTGGTGCCGCATCAAGGATGGGGAACTTGTGGTCCTCTGGATGTTGTTGGACTACAGCTCCCATAATCCATGACTTTTCACCATGCTGGCTGTGACTGCTGGCTACCAACATCTGAAGGAAACACAGGCTTCCCATCCCTGCCCTGTGTAAATGCCCCAAACATGCTCCTGCTGCTGTGCATTCATGTGGGAGATTGGTAGCAGTTAGTAAACTGTCTCTGAAGGAAGCTTATCAGCCATGCATTGATCTTCTCATTGAGGGGTTCTGGGTAAACTTTCAAGGAATCTCAGGGCTCAGACTACAGTTTGAAAGCCACTGACTTCTACAGAGGGTATTACTGACTGCTGGTCCTGTTGAATTCCTTCATGGCCATCTGTCATCTTCTCCCACTGGAGTTAGTCACAGTTATGGACTGCTACTACCTCTGAGCATGCAACGCCTCCAGGTTTAGTTATGGTGTCAAAATACTTTCATGGTTACGTTGCCCACTTACATCTATCTCTTTCTGGCCCCTTGAAGCACCTTCTCCAAATGCCTATTCTCATGATGACTCAGCATGTGGACAGATGCAGCAAGGAATATCAGTTTGTCATATAAACTTTCAGTGCATAGTGTGAGCTTCACATGATTGATTTGCCACAGACTGTATTCTGCTGAGGGTTTGGGGGGTTTTTTGTTTTTGCTGCAGCTGCTGTATACCGATCATCACCAACTGTGATGATCCTTAGGGGAGAGACCATCGCTTAGTAGTAAAGCACATGCTCATCATGCAGATGGTCCCAAGTTCAGTCCCCAACATCCACCGTAAAATAGATCCAGTAGCTCTAGCAGGGGATGCTGCAGAACAGGAAATGGTAGTAGACTAGATAGGCAAATTGTTTCACTTAGTTATGACACTTCCATTTGGTCCTTATGTCCATAGACCGTGAAACCCGTGAAATCAAGAAAATGTCATGATTGTTTGGCTTGTATAAAAGTTCTCTTTCATGTACAAGATCTCTTGGACATGAGAAATTTCTTCAAATGACAGCATGAAAAAGTATCCAGAGCAACACAGTCATTGCTTACAGTTGGAAGAACAATACCTAAGCAATCATACCAACTGTATACAAAGGTACTCAATAGCTGCACACAGAAGAAAGTATGCACATTTTCATCCCCAAACTTTGTTCTATTAGCAGTATGTGAGTTTTCCAAGATCTTGGACTGATACAACAATTTCCTCTGCACTGAGAACCACAGGATGGGATGTAGGCCCAGAGTAGGCTTAGAGTGGTTTAAAAACAGGCTTAGAAAATAGATTGACGTGGGTAGTCTGTCAAGGCTATTGGGGCTCATACACACTTCCATCTATGCCACAATTTCTAGGCACAAGTCTGGGCAGGTTTTTTTCTTTGCCCCACTGCTTTCCTCAGGAAAACATCCTGTTTGCCGCTGAATCAGAACAAGTGTCAATCGGTTTTCTGTGGGTTGATGTTTGTTCCAATTCAGTGGTCAACAGTGGGTTTTCCTGGGGAACGTGGTGAAACAGGGACCCCTCCCGAAAAAGCACAGACCTGTGCCCACAAGTCATAGATCTGTGCTTAAAAATTGTGGCAGAAACAGAAGTATGGTTTTAGCTATGGTAGCTAAATAGAAGCTTTGTTTTTAGAAACAGTATAGATCTGAATGCACTAGATTCTGGGGGTACAGAAGCGGGGAAGTGCTATTGCCTTGGGTCCAGTTTGTGGCTGTCTTAAAGACATCTGGACAGCCATTGTTGGAAACAGGCAAAATGGATCTTCAGCCCAGTGCAGTTTTTCACAGCCAAGAATCAATTTAAGAAGAGCCAAAGACAGGAAGTACTGGAACCAAAGTGAAATTTATTATGAAATATAGCAAGAGCCAAAATCACCAGTGAATCTAGAGTTAGGTGTTCATAAGTCAAATATACTAAAAATAAAAAATAAAAAACTTTCTGCTCAAACTGGTTTGATTTTTAAGTCAGTGGCATAAGCTGTTATGGGCAGGGTTCACACGAGAACCTATGGCCCCCGATCCAGCTAAAGTTTGCCATGACTTAGGCTCCAGTCCTAAGCACACCTACCTAGGAGTAAATCCCACCAAAATCAGTGGAGCTTGCTTCTAAGTAGCAATGCACAAGATTTCACCCTAAGTCCAAATGGAAACATTGAGCCTTGAGATACAACAGATTTGTTCCATCGGTTTTAAGAACATATCCATACTGCATGATAACACATACTGTACACCCTTTGATATTTTGTCAGGATGACTTCTTAGCAATTCTTTGCACAGGGTTGGCAGGGCTGCTGTAGCAAGAAGCCCCCCACACACACACACGCACACACACATTTTGAGGCATCCTGCACCCTTCTGCCACCACACACAGGTAGCCCATCACCCTATCTCAGATACCAGAAATCTCCATTGAGAACAGCCCTGACCAGTTGCAGTTTTCTCACAAATTCTCCCCCTTTGAATCAGCCTCTTTCATCCCAGTGACGTCATCACCACTGGCTACCAGTCATGATGGCTATATGTTACCTCCAGTGTCAGAAGCAGAATGTCTCTGAATGCCAGTTGCTAGGGAATACAAGTAGGAGGCAGCTATTGGGCACATTTCCTGCTCATGGGCTTCCGAGAGACTTCTGGTTGGCCAGTGTGAGAACAGAATGATGGGTCAGACAGGCTTTCAGTCTAATCCAGCAGAGCTCCTCTTATGTTCTTAAGATCCAGCCGTGTGGTGGCGTAACTGGTGGCAAGTAGATATACTAACTGTATGCAGTCACTGCAGGGTACATGAGTTACATGGTGAACCCTATTGTTATGGCAGATACAAAACTGAAGGAAAATCCAGAGAATGGGCCACATTTATTTCATATCTTCAAGGTTGCTAGTAGAACTTAAGGCTTTGCTATTTGGGAGCTAGAAGATACAGGAGTGGAAAGGAACAGAAGTGGATCGTGGGTGATATAGTTTCCATGTCATAATCGCCATCTTTCCCATCCACCAATTAGAAGCATTTTTTAAGTCACCAAGAAACCCCATCCATGAAAAGGCACCATAGGCAGCTTGACTGATAGATACTCTTTGGCAGGCAAATGGCCTTGTGGAACAGTCTGAAACCAAGGAATGCAGGGTAATTTCAAGTGGTCCAGGTCCTTGATTTAAATGGAGATAATGTTGTCCCCAGAGCAGCTTGTTCAGTGACACCTGCAAGATAAAAGGAAGCATTAGGTTAGTGCAGAGCTTGCTGCAAGGGAGAAAGAAGGGTGAACTGGACTTTGAATCCAAGCCTTGGGCACCAGTTTGCATATATCCTACAATATTAGCATGTAGACTTCTTCAATAAATATCCGGGGGGGGGGGAATACAATTTCATTAAATACACCCTCCAAATTATTATTAATTAAATGTATATCTCAGCTCCAAGGAGCTAGGTAGACCACATGGCTCCCCCAGTATTCTATCTTCACAAGAATACTGTAAGGTTGGTTAGGTTGTAAGACAGTGGTAAGTCAAAGGTCGTCCAGTGAGCTTCATGGCTGAGGTGGGATTTGAATCTGGGTTTCCCAGGTCCAAATCTGACATTCTAACCACTACATATTGTGCAAATGTTAACTCATTTGGGCCACCTATCACCAAAGAGCATGAGAACACATTTCTGGTTTCTCTCTTTGGGGTTACAAATTTGCAGTGTTATAACTCTGAGAAACCCATGCTCTGATCCATTGGCCAGATGCTATTTCAGCTCAGCCTATTCCATGCCTGTTTTGGACCTTTAACATTATGGCCCCAGTCTTAACCTTCCAAATGGGCAAAGTGGTCTTTGTAGTGGATCCATATACAAGCACTTCATAAAGCATCCAGACTAAATCTTACTCTTGCTATTTCCATTATCAGCAAGATGGCAGTAGCACATTGAAGATGGGGGGATTTTGTGCTGGTGCACCTGGAAGCAGTGGGTTGTATTCAATTAGCTTTTACTAAGAACAGACCCACTGAAGTGAATGAATCTAAGTTAGTCATGGCCATTCATTTAAATGGGTTCACTCTGAGTAAAAGTTAGTTGAATATAGGCCTAAGGGCAGCATTCCACCAAACATTCCACCAAACAGCATTCCATCTGCAAGTGCAAGGACAATTAGCTGCACATCTAGGATCTGGCATAGATGTGGAGAGGGTTCAAGGGTATGCAGGGGGAGGGAGGAAAATTCCATTGTTCAAGAGGAAATGATTGTGTTAGTGGATCTATTGAGCTTGCTACTTGCATTATCATTTGCCCACATGATGAAGTCTACCCAGTTCAACTGAATTCGCTTTGCAATCAAAGTGGTTTTGACACCCATTAGGATCAGATCAAGTCATTTTGTGTCCTCAGGACTGACCTCCGTTTGCCCTTGCACTGGTTTTCCTTCAGGAATTATTAGGCCGTTTCTCCAACTGACTCCACTCCGCACTGTTCTCAATTTTCTGAATGTCCTGCAGGAAGACAAGTCACAGGCTCTTCAAAGGACTCCCCACAGAGACATGTGTCTACCTAAGATTTGGTGGGCTAAGCTAGATACAGAGTTTGGAAAGGGAGAGTAGCTCCAAGCAGATGCACATGGTTCCAGAAAAAAATGGACCCACCACGCATGCCTTTTCCTGTTTAGATGCACTTCTAACATTATCACAAATACACCTGTTTCCAGGAGCAGATTCGTGGTCATTGTGCTGTTTCTAGAGTGATGTGATTATGGCAGCCCTTTGAACAATTTTTCATCTCCTGTAGCAGATAACAAAATGCAGACGAGAGCAGGGTTTGGACTGGAATGGCACAAGAAACTAGTGAATTGACCGATCCTAAGGAAGCAGCCCTTGACAATCCCAAAAGTGAAACTAAAGAAGGCAACTCAAGTTCCTGAACCAAATAAGCACTAAGAGGGTCCCCCTCCCTTGCTTATGGGTTATGGCTGTAGCTGAGCAGGACTGTACACAAGCAATTTGCCTCTTCTTGATTGTTAAACCCAAGTGTTTTCATGAGACAGATCATACCTTGGTTCCTTCATCCTTGCTGGGCTCCTGAGTTCGACTGATCCAGAGATTGATGCGAGATGTGACGCCTCCAGGGATCTTCAAACTCTCCTAAATAACAAAAGAATAGAGAGTGCAGAACTGCAGAGTGGGGAAAAGCAAGTCACTTATCACCGCCTTTCCTATGTTGGAGCATCCTCGCTGTGGTATGACAGGAGGAGCAGACAAGAGTTTCCAGCATGGGCAAGCAGAACAAAAAGAGCATGTGGCCCTGCTACAGAGGTGAATGGTACAGAGACTAGCATGGCATATCCCAGGGTATGGCCTGAAAGCACATGAGGCCACACCTTGCAAATGCTAAGCAGGTCTGGGTCATGTTGCACCCAGATGGGAGACTGTCTAAGAACCATGTCTATGTTGCCTTGGATTCCATGGCAGAAAAAAAGGCAGGAGAAATGTGAGAACAGGAAGGAAGGAAGGAAGGAAGGAAGGAAGGAAGGAAGGAAGGAAGGAAGGAAGGAAGATGGGGCCCTAATTAATTAGGATCATAGAGAAATAGGCAGCTGCCTTATACTTAGTCAAATCGCCGGTCCTTCTACAGGTCGGATCGCAGGATTGTCTACACTGACTGGCAACTTTCATCATGGCTACATTCACATCATGCATTTAAAAAAGTCTTAGTTGACTTTAGGAGTCATGGCATTCCCTAAAGGATCCTGGGAACTGCAGTTTTTCAAGGGTCTCCAAACAAACCTCAGCTCCCTAAACAGACTACAGTTCCCACTGGATTCTTTAGGAGAAGCCATGACTCAAAGTGATATAATAGTGCTTTGAAGGTATGGTGCAGATGTGGCTGTGGGCTTGGTGGTGCCATCTTCCTCCTGTTAAACACTCCCCACCACCTTTTTCTGGGTATCCAAATCCCTTTTAGCTTGATGATCCTGACTGCACTTAGACCTTACCTTCCGCACAGGGGTGGTCGTCTCAGCCCGGATGGGGACAGTTGCTTCAAAGATGCTGCGCTTGCTGGCCACACCCTCTGAAGGCGGATGGAAGTTTCTCCGAGTAGATGGAGGTAATTTAATTGACCCTGCTCTCTAGGGTCAAGAAGACAGACAGGCAAAATGAGAAGTTCAAATTTCAAGAAAAAACCTCTTCTTCTGCTTAATCAATGCCTAGCAGAGAAGCATCTTCCTCTCTTTCACTGGCTATTCTTTTGCTCCCCCCGCCCCCAGCCAAAAGAAGTTTGGGTTGGTTTTTATTAACTTTATTCATGATACTCTCTTGGCCTTTTGATTCAGATGTAAATCAAGCCAAAGATTCTTGAATGTCCATACCAGAATCCCTTTCACATCATTCAAGAGCTTAGTAATTACTACTCATGCCCATGGCCTATCCAGAGGATGGGCACACAGTACAAAGAAGTCATAGGCCAGGGTGCCTAAGCCACAGCCCATGGGCCATATGGATTTCTGGTGGCCTTCCAAGTCCCCCAACAACTAGGCTTTTGTACTATATTTTCCACAGCATCTGGATTCTCCGTCATTGGAGATTTTTAAACAGAGGTTGGATGGCCATCTGCCATGGATGCTTTAGCTGAGATTCCAGCATTGCAGAGGTTGGACTAGATAGTCTGCCTATCTATGCGTGAGAACTAAGGCCCGGGGGCCGGATCCGGCCCAGTCACCTTCTAAATCCAGCCCATGGACGGTCTGGGAATCAGCATGTTTTTACATGAGTAGAATGTGTCATTTTATTTAAAATGCATCTCTGGGTTATTTGTGGGGCCCGCCTAGTGTTTTTACATGAGTAGAATGTGTGCTTTTATTTAAAAGGCATCTCTGGGTTATTTGTGGGGCATAGGAATTCGGGGGTTTTTCCCCCTTCAAAATATAGTCCGGCCCCCCACAAGGTCTGAGGGACAGTGGACCGGCCCCCTGCTGAAAAAGTTTGCTGACCCCTGCTCTCAGAGTCCCTTCCAACTCTACAATTCTGTGATTCTATTATATATCTATTCCTGAGCAGCAGGTGGTGCTGTTGAGCACTCCAGAACACTCATTAGCGATGGTCAGGGCTGGCCCAAGACATTTTGTCACCTTCCTACCCGCCATGCAAGCTGACTAGGACATTTTTCATGCTTGTACCGCACGAAGCACTCACCAGCAATAATGCAAATGATTTTACACCTCTGCAGTACTGAGCATGTGGTAGAAATATTAATAAAGATGAATATTTCCACATTTGAACAGCACCAATCACTCACTAGCACGCCCCCAACCAGCATGGCAAATGGTCAGGGATGACAAGGCACTGAAGAGCCAGTGTTGTGTCGTGGTTAGAGTGTTGTACTAGGGCCTGAGAGACCAGAATCCAAACCTCTACTCAGCCATAGCGCACAATGGATGACCTTGAGCCAGTCTCTCCCCACACCCACACACACACACACCCATTTCCCATGCTGCCTCCTTCCTTTGCAGCCAAGGAGTCTCTGTCTCTCCCCCTTCACTCAACCTGTCCTTGGTCCCTTCACAGATTTTTCCTGTTTCATGGAACTTCTGTGAGTGCAGCATATTGTGCTCATCATTGAATGTACTTCCAAGATGTGCAAGCAGGGTGTATTTATTGAGGCAGATTAAATAAAGAATTTGTGAGCTGGCTAAATTGACATACAAATTGCAGGACAAGGACAACTGTGAGTTTAAGGAAGAACGGGAGCTTTTTACAAATTATCTAAAAAGACAACAAAATGAACTGGACTCCTTGGCAGGTTTCGAATAAACATACACAGATTTATTGGTTGATAACAGGGTAGATAGATAATGTAAGGATATGTATAATATAACATGCAGAGAATAATATGCGCTGAGAAATCAGAGAGAGAAGCTGAGGGAAGTCTCGGGGGGGGAGGAAGGGTTCGAAGGCGGGGAGGGGAAAAAATAATGAATATGATATGTTTTGATAATTTGTTATGTTGAAATTGTTAATAAAAATATTTTTTAAAAAAAGATTAAATAAAGAATTTGTGAATAAAGAAATCATAAGGAATAAGAAAACAGTAAGCGATGATGGTGGAAATTAATAAGGAATGTGAGAGTGAAAGCGGGGCAGGGCATATTTATTGAGTCAAATAAAATAAATCATGAATAAATTAATGGAAAATTAATAAAGAAGAGCTGGTAAGAGGCTCTTTTATAACTTTGGTCACAGCCACATTGCCATGTTGGCCTTGAGCCAATGAGGCCCATGGCCTGAAAATGTTTAGCCTCCCTTGCCATAGGTCATGATCACTGCTTGCTCCAATATTTACCTGCACAGCAGAAGTATATTTCTCCAGCTTTTCCTCCAGCTTAGCAGTGCTTGCTGGGAGCCTCATGCTGGCACTAGTGGAAAAGAGCAAATAACACAGGGTATGAACAAAAACCTTCCAAGATCCTGTAAGGAACAGTGATATTTCATTCCCTAAGTGAAAGGTCACTGGAGCCTAATAAGTTGGGGTAAATGCTCTGGAGTCCATTGTAAAGCTAAAAGTAAATTTAATGCAAATTTAAAACGTCTGAAAACTAAGTCTTGAACATTTTTTTATTTGAAATGTAAGTTGGGAAGAAAAAAATAAATTGGGTATTTAAAAAAAATATGAGGGCAATAAATTAACACTCCCTAAATTAATACCATGGCATCTCCCCCCTCCCTTCTTAAATTCCCAAACACAGCTTCCATTGCTAGCACATTACCTACTGCTCATACTAAAAACAAAATCTTTTCCAAAGCTCCCTTATTCTAGAAAGCAGAAACAACTATTTTTGCCCTTTCCAGCTCCTGTTTTTAAATATCCAGTTGGAATTAGAAATAGCAATGTACCTTAAACATTTTCATACTGTGAATTCTAACCACTGCTGATCAAACTCAAAGATTTCGTTCACATCAAGACCATGTCTGGGATGCAACTGTTTTTACAGTGAGAAATGCAGCTTTTAAAAATAGATCTTCCTGCAGTGGATTTATGCAACTGAAAGAATGTGCAGCAAATAATTCGCTTGGTAGGTCCACAAATCAAGAAGCCACAGAAGGGCGAGATATTTGTATCTCCTCCAAGATACAAAAACATGACAAGCTTTCTGCTACCAATGGAATTTGATGGCTCACTCATCTCTCTTTAAAAAAAATAAAAATGCTGCAATATTTATTTTAATTCTTTTCTTTTTGTACTTTTGTCTCTTTTTATAGCAAGAAACACTTATGGATACAGGAAGTGCAATGACTTTGTACTCAAGGATTTGAGTTGCATACACACTGTGAATGGTCTTTAACTAAGTTATATTCAGAGTAGACCTATCAAAATGAGTGAACATGATTCAGTTCATTGCTTTTAATGGGTCTACTCTGTGTATAACTTAGTTGAATACCACCTCAGATATTCAAAGCACATGACCTCCCAAAGACTCATGGGAACTGTAGCTTACCCACCACAGAGCTACAATTCCCAGCATCCTTAAACAAACTACAGCTCCCAAGATTCTTTTGAGGAAGTCATGTGCTTAAAATTTGCTCCAGGTGAATCGTGTGCATGCAGCCTTTTACAGCTAGAAAAGCATTCTACTCTCCAGCCCCCCGGTCTAATGTTTTCTATGCAGAACTCAAACAAATTCAATAAATATTTCAAAGGTCCACAAGAAAGAAATCTAACAAAAGCTCACAAGCCCTAAGTGCCCTGAGCATTTTGACAAATCTAAAGAATTAGCTGAGCCTGATACCCACTTACCTTCTGCTTAATGTATCATCTTGTTTCTCTTTCCTGGGGACAACCTAGAGACACAATAATTGGTGGTGATTAATGGTGGTCTTTGCCACAAGGGAAGAAATTGAACTGCTAGACTAAACCTGCCAAGAAGATACCCTTCCAATGTGGACGGTTAAGGCTGGGCATGATCAGCTAAGCAGGCCGACTCTGAGCAATTGAATTAGCCAAGGAACATGGGGAGTGGGCTGGCCACATATCCCCTGCTGTCCCAACTTTTTTCAAGGAGGGCCAGATTTGATGAAGTGAACATGCGTGAGGGCCGACCAAAGTTGCTGAGCTTTTTTTAGGATTTTAACCCAGGACATATACTGCCAGGGGGCCTAGGGCTTGCTGATCAGAAAGTCGGCGGTTCGAATCCCCACGACGGGGTGAGCTCCTGTTGCTCGGTCCCTGCTCCTGCCAACCTAGCAGTTCAAAAGCACGTCAAAGTGCAAGTAGATCAATAGGTACTGCTCCGGCGGGAAGGTAAACGGTGTTTTCGTGTGCTGCTCTGGTTCGCCAGAAGTGGCTTAGTCATGCTGGCCACATGACCCGGAAGCTGTACACCGGCTCCCTCAGCCAATAAAGCGAGATGAGCGCCGCAACCCCAGAGTCGGCCACGACTGGACCTAATGGTCAGGGGTCCCTTTACCTTTTTATATACTGCCGGGGGGGGCACATTAAATCTGGTGGGCCAGATTAGGCCCCTGAAATGGACTTTGGACATGCCTTGTATATAGAGTCCCAGTAATCTGAATAATGCACAAAGTGGTCTCTTGTCCTTTTCAAAGGAGGAGTATTTTCCTGCCTTGATCATGAATACCTACCCGGAATGAGATTGTCCTTGGGCTGACTCGTTTGAATGAACTACTGTAGGTAATCAGAGGTTGAGAGGTTAGTAAGGGAGCCTCAGATCCATCCTGAGCAGAGGGAGAGCTTGCAGCTTCTTCTATTTTGAGCCTAATTCTTTCTGCTGCCTGGAAAACAAATATGAGTCAAGAAACCATAGGGTGGATTGAGAGAAAAGTCTGGGCTGATACAATAATGGCAGGGACACTTCTCTGAAGTAGCCCCTCAATTATGGGATTCAGTTAGGAGTGAGATCCAGCAAATGCCATCCTTCCATTTTCATAACAAGCCTTGAAGACTTATCGGTTGACTGTGACATTTGGGAGCTGGTGAAGTAGATGTTACTGTGTTTGATGGTGTTTGCTGGGCTACTGGGAAGCAGTTTATGCTTTTAAGATAGGTTTGGGGGAAGTTGATGTTAAATTTTAAAATAGCTTTAATGTTTTATTTTATATGGATAATTAAAAGTTAATCAGTGTTTTGGGAGGCATTTTTTTGGACTGAATGTTAGTCTACACTGTCTCGCCAGAGTGGTGCATGCTCTAGTTATCACCTGCTTGGACTACTGCAATGCGCTCTACATGGGGCTACCTTTGAAGGTGACCCGGAAACTACAACTAATCCAGAATGCGGCAGCCAGACTGGTGACTGGGGGCGGCCGCTGAGACCACATAACACTGGTCTTGAAAGACCTACATTGGCTTCCAGTACGTTTCCGGGCACAATTCAAAGTGTTGGAGCCCTAAACGGCCTCGGTCCAGTATACCTGAAGGAGCGTATCCACCCCCATCATTCTGCCCGGACGCTGAGGTCCAGCGCTGAGGGCCTTCTGGCGGTTCCCTCATTGCGAGAAGCAAAGCTACAGGGAACCAGGCAGAGGGCCTTCTCGGTAGTGGTGCTTGCCCTGTCGAACACCCTCCCATCAGATGTCAAATAGATAAACAACTACCTGACATTCAGAAGACATCTGAAGGCAGCCCTGTTTAGGGACATTTTTAATGTTTGATGTCACTTTATTTATCACTTTATTATTATTATTATTATTATTATCATTATTATTATTATTATTCTGTTGGGAACCACCCACTGTGACTAGGGAAACCCAGCCAGATGGGCGAGGTACAAATAATTTTTATTATTATTATTATTATTATTATTATTATTATGTATATGTGAACAAATAAAATAATGTAAGATAGACTTTATTTATAGCACAGATGAACAACCTGAAGTCCCATCCTCAATTTACCTAGCCCACAACGGCTGATGATGTCCCATTCTTCCACTCCATCAGAGTTCCTTCCTTTCAGTTTATTTACTCCTTATTTCTCATAGATTCATAGATTTGGAAGGGACCCTGAGCATCATCTAGTCCAACCCCCTGCAATGCAGGAATATGCAGCCGTCCCATACGCTAATCGAACCTGAAGCCTGGTGTTACCAGCACTGTGCTCTCATCAACTGAGCTATCCAGGCTTCTCAATCCCAGTGCTGAATGAAGCTGACAACTGTGGAGACTCCAGTTCACTCTACCTCTGACTTGCACTGATACCCAATGAACATCTACTGCCTTTCCCTTCCAGCCCTTTGGCTTCCATTTCTTCCCTCTAAAATTCCAAGACTGAGTACCTGTGGCCCAGAGGCAGCTGGAGCCGCTTCTGTGAAGCTCCTGGCCCTGGGGTTAATCTTGACCTCAAGCCGGCTGATGCTCCTACGCTCCCAAGAAGCTCGCAGAGGCTGCTGTGTGGCCACCTCATTCTGGACTGCAGCTGGTCGCTGAGACTTGTGCTCCTTCAGTGCCTTCTGCTCCTCACTGAAGACTGAATCCTCATCCAACTTCTTGGGGTCCTGATCTAAGTTTTCCTGTTTCTCTGAGCTTCTCACCTTCTTTTCCTCACTCAGGTTTTGATGGTTTTCTTTGTCAGGCTCCTTTTGCTGAGCCAGGCTTTCACATTTTCCCACCGTGGGTTCCTTCTTCTCCTGGGGTGGTTCTGAAGAAGGCTTAGCTTTCTTTTCAGCAGCTTCCTCTTTCCATTTCCTGGCAGGCACTGTCTCCTTTTTCTCCTGTTTCACATTATTGAACATCTCCACTCTCCTCCTTACTCTGTCATCTGGCTTATTTATTACCTCTTCCAGTGTCCTCTCCTTTGCTGGCTTTGAGTTCTCCTGCCTGGAGGGCTTTACTTCCAAAGAGCCCCGGAACCTACAATGAAAAGAGAGAAAGGAAGCTCCCTTTAGAGCTCAGGAGCTGACATGAATCCCAGGTTATGGGTGCCCAATGGGGCCTGCAAGACTTCCCTGATCCAGTTTTTCCTCACCTCCCCCAAACCCAAACTAAAGTACAGTGGTACCTCAGGTTAAGTACTTAATTTGTTCCGGAGGTCCATTCTTAAGCTGAAACGGTTCTTAACCTGAGGTACCGCTTTAGCTAATGGGGCCTCCTGCTTCTGCCGCGCCGCTGCCACACAATTTCTGTTCTCATCCTGAAGTAAAGTTCTTAACCCGAGGTACTATTTCTGGGTTAGCAGAGTCTGTAACCTGAAGCGTATGTAACCTGAAGCATATGTAACCCGAGGTAAGCCAAAAGATTTCACCAGACTTGGAAATCAGTGGAATTTGGTTCAGGCCCCACAATCAGTTGTTTCAACCTCTGCATAACCGTGCAGAGTCATATACAAGGTGTGACTGGAAAGTTTGGTGAATGGTCATAGAAATCAGACAGTGAGAAATATTCGAACTTACAATCAGCATTGGAAACCCACAAAATGCTCACAGTTGTGTATGGGGATGAAGCTGTAACTCGAAAGACAGTGGTTTAAGCATTTCTGTGAAGGGCGGCAAACCATTGAAGACAACCCTCAGTCTGGCGGAGAGTTCGTGAGTTATTGATGCGGGATTGGCGTTTGTCTGTCCAAAAGATGGCGAAAGAATTGAATATTCCGCGTGAAATCGTTACTGAGGTTAGTGAGTTGTCCCACCCTCCATAGTATGCTGATCTGATCCCACTGGATTTCTTTCTTTTTCCAAAACTGAAATCTGCACTGAAAGGGCACAGATTTCCCAACATTTTATGCATCCAAGCTGCTGCAATGGGGGAACTGAGAGCAGTATGAAAAGAAGACTTCTCCAGAGGTTTCCAGCAGTTCTACAAACGCTGTCAACGGTGCATTGTATCAGAGGGGACCTACTTTGAAGGAAGGCCTGTAAGGCATGTATGTTCGAATATTTCTCACTGTCCAGTTTCTGTGACCATTCACCAAACTTTCCGTTCACACCTTGTACATTTTCCCTTGCCAAGCAACAACCTCCAGAGCCTTGAGAGCTCTGTTTTTCCCTTCCCAGCAAACATATACCTATTTGGTGTTCGGCTGGTCGCATTCTGTACTGTGTTGGGGGTCTCCTCCTTCACTTCGGTGGTGGAGCTCAGCTGCCTGTGCCTCCGCCTGCGCTCCCTCTCCTGCTCTTCCTCATCCTCAGTACTCCATTGTTGGGCCAGGCTAGAAGGGAAAGCATGGGAGAGAGAGAAGCAAGCATTATTCAGCTGCTGCTGACTCAGAAATCCTTGCACTGATGGAATGAGCTAGATGGATAATGCCCATAGTCTCCAAACACCCCAGCACTTAGATCAACATTACATTAGAGGCCCTTCTCTGTGTCCCTCACCTTCCCACCAGAGCTACTGTAGGGAAAAGCATACAGGGAAGAGCTTTCTTGGCTATGGCATCACAGTTCTGCAATGTCCTCCTTGGAGGGGACCACCTGGCTCATCCTAGGCTTTCTCTTAAGACTAAGTTTTGTAGTGCAGCATTTGACCAATGGCACTCTGACAGTCGCTTTGTTATTTCTTCTGGCTTCTGAGAGTTTTGCTTTTATTCTGCCTTTGCAGAACTGTCTTCTAGGTCTCTTTCAGACAAGCTTTTCATTGCACATTCATCCTGATCTGTTTGCACAGTGCATCTCTGGGCCCAATTTAAACTGCTGGTTGTTGCATTGGAAGCCTTAAATGGTACAGAACCAGGTTATTGGAAAAGCCACTTTACACCTCTATGGATCTGCCAAGATTGGCAATAGAGGCCTGAATTAAGGATCTGCCAAAATGTTCCATCAGTTTGTCGTGCATGAGATACAGGGCCTTTTTGGGGATGACTAGAAGTGTATTTGACTCCCTCCCTGATCAGGCCTAAATTCCTGGATTCTCCAGTCTACGTTTAGATACAAATTTAATAAATACAAATTTAATAAATAATAATAATTAAATAAATGCACCGGTTGTTGAATTTTTATTTTTATTTTCTGAACCTTTTTAATGCTGCTGTTTTAATTAGTTGTGCTCAATTTCTGAGGTGGCCTTTTACCCTGAAAGGCAGTTTTGAATATATATTAAATAAATGTAGCTGAGGACAATAATTACATATATAAACCTCTCTTTTCTTACTCAAGATTGGTTTTTAAAATTTCACATAACATACACAAACACACATGAAACATGGTTGTCTTTGCTGTACCGCATACTTTATATGTATTCTGAGATGGTGTGGTTACATGGAGACAGGACCCAGGCCTACTATGAGGCAGAATGAGGCAGCTGCCTCAGACGGCAAATTCTGAGGAGTGGTCTGCCCTGCATTCCCTAAAATAGCTTGCTGCCCTAGCAGTGAGGCAACCTGAGGCAGCATGCTCCAAGGGGCAGGAGATCCTAATCCAGCCTTGTCAACAGAATGCGCCCTTTTCACCAAGACTCTCTGCAAAAATGGGGTGTTCCTACAGAGCTGCTGCTGTGTTGCTGCTGGTCTCCTTCCATCCTGCTGGGATGTGGGCTCAGATTGGGGGACGGGAACAGGGGGGGATGCATCAGTGAACATTTCTTGCTCTCCTTCTTTGTGCCTTAGCACACAACTGGGTGGGGGTGGGAAACCAGTCCCAGGGAAACTGTGATATGATGTGGCACCAGATTTCTCATGTCTACATTATATCTCCAGAGTTCCACATCTCCTGGGCACAGCTCTGTTCTCCAGATAGATGCATTAAAATCTGTCAGATGCATCAGAGAGGCAGATGCATCAGAACAGGTTGTGTACAGGCTTTCATGAGCACAGATCTCTGTGCGAAAGCACCCAAGATTTCAACTTGTTTTGGTAGCTACGTGGGCATTGCTGAAACTCCTGCGACTGAAACGGCTCCAGCTATCGACTGTGGCACTGGCGTGCCCAGCCCCCTGGCATTCAAGAAAGCTGCCACTCCTGCTATCACAGGATGCTGGTTAATCATTATTGTGTCATGGATTCCACTGCATTTTTTTTACTTTCAATAAAAAGTTACGCTGTGTTGTTTTCCACTCTTGTGAGAGGCCCATGCAAATGGGGAAGTGGGGAATAAGCAGGGGGGGGGGGATGGGACAAAGAGGAAAGAAAAAGAAGTGTGTTTAAACCTTTGCACTGAATTTTTAAAATCCTATAGGAGCAGCAAGCTACCTGCCTGCAGCCAGTAATGAAACCAGAAATGGCAGCAATCTGCTTGGAGTACACATCAACTTCTGTTCCATTCATGACTCATAGACCCTTCCCTTCTGTTGTTCTTAGATCATAACAAGAGAGCCCCACCCTCTTCTACAATCTGAGTTTTTCTCTCTCTTTTTTTTTAGGAAGAATAAGAAGAGGAGGAGGAGGAAGAAGTGAATTAACTGTGTGCAGTCGTACCTTAGTTGTCGAACTTAATCCATTCCAGGAGTCCCTTCGATTCCCAGAACCGTTCAAAACACTCAATCGGAAGCTGTGGAAGCCGCGTCAGATGTTCGATTTCCAAAAAACGTTCAAAAACTGGAACCCTCACTTCTGGGTTTTCAACGTTCGGGAGCCGCAACGTTTAACAACTATGCCGTTCGACAACCAAGGTACGACTGTACTGTTTCTTTAAGCTAAGTGTTGCTGGACTGCTTCTCGCATCATCCCTGGTCATGCTGGGGTGGCCTTAGGGGAGTCATAGACCATACTTTCTGTGTATGCACCTGCCTTAAGCACAGTCCAGCACTCAGTCAGAAATCCTGCCATAGGCCCATGTATGAAAGCTTTGCCAGATCGCTGTATATAGTATATGTTTTATGTTACCAACACCTCCATTGATTCTGAATGAGGAATAGGTACAACATGCTAAAACAGATAGCACATTAGTACTACATCCATTCCATACACAGACAGTCCAGCAACAGATTTTGCTCACGTGGAGCAGGATCGATCATCCTGCACTGAAGCATTCCTGTTGGGACCATGTGGGAACCCAGCCAGAGGAGGGTTTTCATCTGCAGTCTGCTCTGCTGCAGTTCTGCCATCGGCAAGCCTGAAAGTTGGCTGGCAGACACATTCCACTATAACAATGCAGTTCATCAGCATCCTTCATCAAAGGCTTCTGAGCCCCATCCACAAGAATGACAACATGGGAAAACGTTGTTCTTTTGCAATGAAAATGAAGCCAACTTCAGGTGTTTAGCCCGGAGATGTGAAGGCAAAGGTGTGTAGAGAGATGGGGTGCACGCATTCGCCACACCCTCAGCTGTATTGACATGCCCCCTCCACTCTCAAACTTCATAAGGTCAGAAGGTAGTTTGCAATAAATATTATTATTTATTATTATTATTATTATTATTAGCTTTTTTCTTTTGCCATGGCATGACAGATGAGGTGTCTTCTCCCCTAGGATGAGATCCATTTCATAGTTTGTAAGTCATTGTTTCTACGTTCCTATCCACACTTGCAAATCAGCATGCATATTTTTGTGTCCTCTTCTACAAGTATGCTTTTCCGCCAGCTACTCTGTCTGGCAAGGCCACATGGCACAGCTCAGACAAGACCAGACTGGCTTGGAGGGCTGCAAACTCAGTCCAGGCAGGCTGCTTCTGGGCCACCACCAACAGTCACCTAGGGGTGCACATCACAGAGGGCAGCAGCAAACTTCTCTTCTTCACAAGGTATAATGGCTGAAATAACAAAAACTGTGCACACTATGATACCTGCACTGGCTTTCAGTCACTGTGGACTGGGCACCCACCTCTCACCCTCCCTACAACATAGCAGCCAAGGGGGGGTTGTTTTTTTGTTTTAATGAATAAATGTTTCACCTTCAAAAGAGAGAGAGAGAAGGTGGTTTGCAAGCATGTTTCCCTGAAAGAACTTGCAAGCTTCCTCGCCATCAGGAAATTTAGCTTATCTGGGCTCATTAGGAGACTTGTCAGGTTCATCAGGTAACAACAGTAAGAAAACTGTTCAGAGTTTGGTGCTAAACACACTAAGGTCAGTAATTGAGGGTGGGGAGAGAGATGCCCAGTGAGGCTGGGAGCAGAGCTGATCCTTTTGCATACTTTTGCCCTCACATTTGCATACTTTTGCATACTTTTTGCCCTCCAAACTGAACTGCCCAAGAGCAATTTTGTTTCATGTTCACCACAGGTATACTTTAGGAAAGTGAAAACGTTCCATAAAACCTCACTTTTTATCAACTCCAGCAGAGGCTTTCCTATTTCTCTTTGCACAACTGCCTGGTGATTAGGAAATCCTTGCTAATGATTTTAAAAACATTGCAAAACCACTCCACAAGTGTTTTTGCAGCATATTCACTCTCCAGAGGTTTATATCTGTATATCTGATCATGACCTCAGGAACGCACAAGTCTTTGCAGCTTCAGTCCCAATCAGCCAATAATAATTCATTTCAATGAGGTTTGTGCAGGACAGGTTCCTAGTAGATTCTGATCTTGCTGCCTTAATATTCAAGTCAATTGCTCACTAAGAGAACGATTCACAGCTCTCCCAATATTATTACAAATCGTACAGGTATTTGTTTACCAAGGAAAACAAGTACTGGAATGAAACTATGAGAATGTCTAGCCCGTATTGTTGCCAAGGCAAATTTGCCAAATTAAACTGCATATGGGGAATCTGTAATATCATAAGCAAACAGTTACATCATTATGAGTTAATATATCATAATCCTGTGTGGTCCAAAGATCAAAGACTTATTAAGCCATGGTCTCACTTGTGGCCTCAGGCAAAGATTCACCTCTCATCCTTAATTCCCAGCCTGCAGTTCTGCAGAAGTGCTGCTGTGAAGATGCAGTGGATAGTGATGGAACATTTGGTGCAGTAGTGGAGGAGAAACAGATTAAAAGCAAATGCAAGGATGGGAGTTCCACTGGGGAAGAGCTGCCACAATGATGGCATTTTGCCAATCAAACCTGTTCCAAAGTTTTTCCTAACATTTTGCCAAAATCTATATCCTTGCAATTTTCACCCATTGCTTCTAGGCTTCTCTCTAGAGCAACAGACCCAGCCAGTGGATGCGCATACCACACCAGGCACCTGAGTGGCTAGCTACGCCACTAGTCCCAACCAGCAGATTCTGGAACTCTTGAAGCAGATGGTGTGTTGAGCTTAATAATAGGAACCTCTAACAGAAGTATTGCCCAGTCCACATTTCACTATCACATCAACAAGGATACCATGGTAGTCCTTGCGAAATGCTTTGCTGAAATCAAGATATACTATATCACAGTGATTGTCTAAACTATGGTCTGGATAACCTAGATAACTAGGCCTGAATAACCTGGTTCTCTTTGCAGTGTGTATTCAGTGATAGTGCATCTAAATCTAATGGGGGGATGGGTACTCTAAGCCACAATTTCCTAGCCTTAACTACCTAAGAAAGTTATTGGTCAGATATATAAAAGGATAGTTATATCAATGAAAGCTCTTATTTAACTTCATATTTTTAAAAGTGAAGAAAAGGACTTTGTATACTGAAAAGTGATATACAATTAATATAATATTTAAAAATAAAAGATTGAAATATTGCCACTTATCAGACAACACTTCAAAATAGCAAATTCCCTTTGCTATCTTTATTGTGCTAGCTCAGGCAATAGACCAGATCTAGAATAGATCTAGAGACAATAGACCAGTTTCAGCTAAGTTGTTGAATGAGCCTTGACTCATGCAATTGAAACTTCCCACCTTGGGTCCCTCTGGGCACCCTAAATCTGCTCTGCAGGGTTAGAGGAAACCCAGAACATGTTTAGGGATGGAGAAGACATGCAGGGGGAAGTCCTGTTATATGGGTGACCTCATTCTGGTCATGCACATCCTACCTGATGCTACACTGAATTCCACCCGACAGCCATTGGAAGGAATGCAACATAGCACTAAAGGGGCATTGAATGAAATGGGAGAAAGCCCCATGGTGCTAGTACTTCCACTTGTAGGGCTCATTAGCTGAATCCTTCCTCCTAGAATTCCCATTTTTGTCCCAGGGGGAACTACAGCTTGAGACAAGTGACCTGGCCAAGGTAGAGTGACAGTCTGGCAAAAGTAGAATCTTAAATCAAAATCAGTCCCCTACTTGATGACACTAACTCTCACTCACATAGGACTTTGGGGAAGGAAAACTTGGCCCCACTCAGCAGGAATGACAGTGGCATCGGTGTGGATGGGGAAGGGAGGGGCTCACCACATTTTGAAATAGGTGAAGTAATAGACATTACCATCTAAAGGGAAGGGACCCTGTAAAACTTTCATTCCAGAACCTAGAATAGGGATAACCAATATGATGTCTTCCAGTTGCTGCTGGACTACAACTCCCGTAATTCCTGGCCATTGCTCATACTGACTTGGGTTGATAGGAATCCAACAAATTTGTGGGTAGCCAATGTGGCTCTCCAATCACCTAACCAACCACATCACTGACTTTCAGCACCAGCTCCTGCCAATATCTGAATAAAACCCACTCACATATTGAAATATACTTGGAGTCCTGCAGTGATTTCATGCTCTTTATTGCAGCTTGTAAAACAGTGATTGAATTTCCCCCCAAAGCTCAGGCCTTTATATACATTATTTGCACAATGAGTCCCATCTGATTGGCTGATTCAGCTTCCCTGCTGGAGCCTGATTGGTCTTTTCCTGCAGGCCAATGAGTTGTTGCATTCTACGATCCTACCAGCCTAATAGGCTGATTAACGTCCTCTGGGAGCCTGATTGGTCTTCTCCTGTAAACCAATCAGTTGTTGCATTATAGGATCCTACCTGCCTATTGTTCTAGGATCCAAGCTTAGTACATAACACATATAAATCATACATGTGTACAATCTCAGCTTGGTCAGATCTCTGCTATAGGCACATACACAGCTGACGCATGTACAGAGGTTCTTCTCAGACCTTCAGATGAACAGGCACATTTTGGAATGGGGCAGGCACTATACCGATTTCCTACATGCCAGAATTCAAGGAATGTCTAAAAATGTTTTACCTTTCAAAAACATAAATTAAAAATCTGCATTATATTGAGCAGCAAAAATATGTGTTACAGGACATGGGAAACCCCTAGATTTATATTAAGCATTTTGACTGGTTCACAGATGTGTTTGTTAATAAATCAGAAGATGTAACCAATGCTGGACAGGAAACTCATAATTGGCTGTGTGAGTTTGAGCAATTGGAATGCATTACCAAGAACTAAAGAGCTAAGGAAGGGCTTTCCTGTCAAAAATGTGTTTGCAACCATTGTCAAAACAAGATACCAAAAGAAAGCAAGATGCAACAGGAAATCAGGCACATATTAACCACTCCAGGAACAAGACTTAGTCTTCCAAAGTATCTTTTCCCCTTCCTGTTTTGAAGCCAGACAATGCACGGCTCTTCCTTTCCTTTATCACAAATATAAGAGGAAGGAAGCTGAGAAGACACTGCTCCCGCCTCCCCCCGCCCGGTTACATACAGACCACCTAGTGCCCAAGGTGTCCTTTATATACCACAGCAGCAGGATTTGAGATTTCTCCAGTGGTCTCCCCTCAAACTCCCTGTCTTTCAAGTTGTTCTTGTTGAGATTACCGTGCATGTCACACTGAAGCTACCTTTGCGCTCAGGTTCCATCATTGCCAATTTTGTCATTTTTCTTTTGTCGGTTCAAGTTTGAGGTCACGCAATCTTCTGGAATCCCCGGTTTTCATTTTATAGGAGTTCAGCCAGGATCATTACATAGACACTTATTTGACATCTGAACAGCACACGCCAAAAGAGTTGCATACACATGTAGCTGCCCTCCTTAAACACTCATCATCTTGACAGCACTTAAATTCCCCTTCTCCATTTTTTCTTTGTGAGCTATAACCTGTTCTCCTCGTACCTACCCCCTTTGCCCTTGTTATGTTTGCATTATTCAAAACAAAACTAACACTTAAACAGCACAAATAACTTTGATCACTCCACGGGAAAATTTATTTCTATTCCTGCACTGCCAGGAGTTGGACTAGGATGCCCCTCAGGATCCCTTACAACTCTATAATTCTATGATTTATTAATACATTTATATTCCACCTTTCCTCCAAGAATCTCAAGGGGGCATACATGGTTCTCCCCTCTCCCCCGATATCTTAACAACAACCCTGTGAGGTAGGTTAGGCTGAGAGGCAGTGACTGGCCTAAGGTCACCTGTGAGCTTCATGGCTGACTGGGGACTAGGACCCCAGCCTCCCAGGCCTTAGTCCAACACACTGCCTATCTTTCTGTGTTATTTCTATCCCATCCTCAGCTCATGTCGTTGTTAGCATCTAACTCATCCCACCCATCAGGTTGCCCTGCCCTATGTGTAGATAATACAAGCGTTGTGATTACATGTGAAACTCCCAAAAGATGGGGGTAGTCTAGGTCATTACTTAATTGAAATTCCACCAGGCTTGACATTACATCACTCCTTGGCATCTCACCAGCAACAAGGAACAAAAAGGTGTGGAACTCTGGGGAAGCTAGAATTTTGGAGCAGACAGATGAGCAGATAACATCCTTAAGGTTGTCACATGAATCCCGACTCTTAATTTAGGTTGTCCTATTGTGCCATAATCAGAGATGTGATGAATGAATAGCAAGGACATGACAAATGCTCTCACTTCCATCAGACTAGAATTAGGGAGAAATCATCACTGGACCTCCCTCCAACTCACTTCATCATGCATAGGTATGCTCAAGACCTGTGATTATCACCTGTAAACTTAGTGTGCACAAAGACTTAAAGGGGTGAATTTTGAATATATTTTAGTATCACTGGGCAGAATTCAGTCAAAATTAAACACTGCAAGTCCATCCATTTCAATGACGAAGTGCCTAAATCCTTGCCATTGAATAGAACTAGAAATTTCAGGTGTATTCTGCCAGTTCTTATTAAATTAACCCTAACCGACTACAACTCTCATCAGCCCTGATCATTAGTCATGCTGGTGAGGGCTGATGGGACTTGGAATCCAGCAACATCTCCAGGCTCCAGGCAGGACAAGACTGAACTAAACAAGAGATTTTCAAATGGTTGAATTTTGCACACATAAGAGCCACACAATTTCAATTATATAATACATACAAAACCAATCTCTCAGTTAGAGGAAATGAACTTTTGGGATGCAGCTGTATTCTTTGATGCTCATAAACCACATGCCTGTGAGAGGAAAAGTCACAAACACGGGAACAAGCATCAAAGCTTCAGATTCAGAGGAAATATCCTGTTCACAAGTTATGCATTTGCTCCAACATTTCTGTCTTAAGTGAAACATCCACCAAATGGGAATCCCACCTCCTTTGTAGTCACTGAGGAATGGCCAGCTCATTACTTTCTGGTGGGTCTGTGGCAGGCATAAGCAAACTTGGCCCTCCAGATGTTTTGGGACTACAACTCCCATCATCCCTAGTTAACAGGACCAGTAGTCGGGGATGATGGGAGTTGTAGTCCCGAAACATCTGGAGGGCCGAGATTGCCTATGCCTGGTCTATGGAGACCATGTAAATTTGGCTATTTGTGATTCTTATGTATGGTTTGTGCCAACACACATCAATTTACACTTGACCTGTTCCCACCCTTTTTATAAAAAGCCAAATGTGTGAACAACAACTGCAGGCTACCTCTTTCTCACCAAGGCTTCTGGATCCTAAAAATTTCTCCCTACCATTCAGAAGCACCCTGGCTCCATGTTAGAAACATCAGTGCCAGCCTCAGGGATCTGCTGGAGTCAAGTGATTATCAAGTAGTTGCTATAATACACACAAGACCTCCAAGATGAGGATAACTCTGTAGCAGGTACAATGTCCTCCAGGACTTCATATCTCTAGGCTTTCTTTCCACCACCAGTATATATAGACACATCTCTGTGAGGCGCAAATGCCATATTCCTAAGATATCAGAGCAAAACAGGTTCTACTGTATTCATAATCTGGAATCGTACATAAGATCCCACACCAAATATATCACGTGGTTGTTTTCACATCCTTCCTTAAGTTTCCTTCCCTACCTGTAGCACTTCTGGAATGAGGATTATAACACAGGAAGAAGGGGAAATACACCATGCAAACTGGTTGGGGAGATCCGTGATCCATGCAGCTATGACGGCATCATCCATTTTCATGACACACCAATGAATGCATTCTCAATAGGGCTGGGAAACATTAATCACTCTAATTATTGGGAGAATAACAATGACTTCCTTAACTACCAATTTTAAAACATGGATTTTTAATTAGATCTTAACCATAGGTGTTCCATTTAGACAAGGGTGTTCAGTTCCGCTGACATTGTCGTGGACAATTTGTATCTGGGATGAGCAATCGTTGCCAAGTGCCAAAAAAATATTATAGAGCAGGTGGAGGACTCTGAATTTTTCTTGTCTTGCAGTATATGTGAACCTGCAGCACCAGCCAGTTGGTAGCAACAACAGGGGAGGGCTGTTGCCTTAATGCTCAGTTTGGAGGCATCTGGCTTGCTGTTCTGGGAAAAAGGATGTTAGACCAGATCAGAGATAGCCAACATGGTGCTTTCCAGTTGTTATCATATCATGTAATTACAGAGTTGGAAGGGACCAGGAGCATCATCTAGTCCAACCCCCCTGCAATGCAGGAATCTCCTGCCTAAAGTGGGTCTCTGGTGACCATTGGACTACAGCTCCCTTCATTCCTGACCATGCTGGTTGACTGGGACTGATGGGAGTTGGAGTCCAGCAACCTTTGGATGGCACCACATTAGCTAGTCTTGGACAAGTTGGACCTTTGGTCTGATTCAGAGGGCTCTTGTAGCAGTCCCCAAAAGAAAGGCTGGAGGTTCAAAATGGGACCATGGTCTAATCATGGCCCAACTTTAGCCCATATAAGTTTGTCTGTCTATATGTATTTGTAATATTTCTGTGCCACCTTTTGGGGGGCAAAGCCCTTACAAGACTAAAAGCCAGTTGAGAGATGGAGCCAAATGTGTGCGTGTATTAAACCACAGAGCCTAGGACTTGCTGATCAGAAGGTCGGCGGTTCGAATCCCTGCGACGGGGTGAGCTCCCATTACTCGGTCCCTGCTCCTGCTAACCTAGCAGTTCAAAAGCATGTCAAAGTGCAAGTAGATAAATAGGTACTGCTCCGGCGGGAAGGTAAACGGCGTTTCCATGTGCTGCTCTGGTTTGCCAGAAGCGGCTTAGTCATGCTGGCCACATGACCCTGAAGCTGTACGCCGGCTCCCTCGGCCAATAAAGCGAGATGAGCGCCGCAACCCCAGAGTCGGCCACAAGTGGACCTAATGGTCAGGGGTCCCTTTACCTTTACCTTTATTCATTCAGATAGCAAAATGATTTTCCAAAGAGTGCAGGAAGCCTTGTAGTTGAGAATGGATGAATCTGTCAATTTCAATTTCTTTCTGTTTCTCATTTTCCCAACCTTACAGACAGTTCTCCAATTTCCACATCAGTTTGTGAAGTCCTCATGAAAACTCAACAGTATCTTAGCGTGAATTTCTCCTGATACACACATTTTTGTACACAGTTTTGCCTGATAAACTCAGTTTTGCAAAGCAACTTTACCTAAAATAAAGCATTTTTTTTTAATTTTTCAAGAATATTTGCACTTCTATACACACTTTACCCTACTAAGTTTTGTACACATTGCTTGGCCAGAAAACTACATTGCAAAATTTAGAGATGTGTGGATTTTGAAGGATCACTATGCTCAGTTCACACATTGTTTTGGAAAGTGAAAATTAGGTAAGCTCGTTTTTAATTACAAACTGAAGCAAATTTCTCCCCCTTGTAGTATTCGGTCAGGGGAAATCATTAACCTTCCCCAAATAATCTCCAGCTGCCACTGAGCTATTATGATCAATTGATCAGTTAGATCAGGTTGCCAACTGACTTAAAAACTCGCAATCAATGGGCCTGTAGCTTTCAAAAACAGCTTTGTTTGTTTGGTTTGGTTGTACTTTTCTCTGAGGGTGGTTCTTGGGAGTTCCTCTGCCCCAGTGCAAAAGCCAACGAAGCCAATTGCTGGACTTAGCCCAGGAATCAAATCTTACTTTGATTATTAGCTCACTAGGCGTGTGCTACAAGGTACTTTCCTTGGGAACTAGATCTGCTCATTTGATCATCACCACAGAGAAAAGGCAAAAGCTCAGCTCAAATGTGATGTGTTGCCTGAACGATCCACAATGTGATGTTGGCAAAGGGCTGCCCATGATGCCACGTTATATTTTATTGGAGTGGAGCAGGAGAGGGGAGGGGAGGGGAGGGTCTTCACTCAAACTTCCAGCTTGGCAGTTAAACACTGAAGACAAGAGACAGGAAGACGCTCCCTTGTGGTCCTGCCTTAAGTGGCCCTGGGCAGGTTGCTATCCCATAGTCTCAGCTGCAAAATGGGAGAAAGAGTGGAACTGGCCCATATTATTTTGCCACCCCAAAGAGCAGCATCAATAAATCTAAGAGGTTCATCCTCCGCATTGCAAGTAATGCTTGGACATACCGGTTGGGTTGCACCCTGCTTCCTTTGGCCAACTTGTGATGAAAGCTGAATTGTGACCCTGAATAATGTGTCATGGCTTGGAATGGCTGTGCAGCCCTACATAAAATCTGGTTCTGGTTCACACAACTATGATTATCACTTGACCACTGTAATATGAAGTCATAGGCTGAATGTGTGAATGAACTATCCCAGCTATTAGACAGAACCACTATAGCGAATTAAATCAAGACAATTGTGTTTTTTTAGTGGAGTCAGTTCACACATTCAAGCAACCACTGAGGACTGGGGTGACATATGCATGCTCGCTACCTGATAGCTGCAGCATCAAGTTCAGAGATATAACACCACAGATACAACTTTCGTACTCTCCTCATTTCAAACTGGGACACTCACCCAAACAATGAAACATTAGTCCATTCATTGCATGAGTTTTAGGCAATCAATCATTTAAATCTCTATACTATAGTATGTGATGGATGGGTGGTGAAAAGTTCTAAAGGGAGAAAGGCCCACTTTCATAGAATCATAGAACTGTAGAGTTGGAAGGGACCCCGATGATCATCTAGTGTCCAACCCAATATGCAGATGTCCCTTATCAGGATCGAACCTGCAACCTTGGCATTATCAGCACCATGCTCTAACCAGCTGAGCTATTCTGTCTTTCTCAGCAGGCATCAACCTAGAAAGGGTAACCCCACTTTCTCACGCACAGGAGAGAATATTTCGTTAAAATGCTACTCGCTATCTGGAGAATAATAATAATAATAGTCATCATCATCATAATCTGGCAGGGAACATCTTTTTAGTCAACCAACATGTTTAAAATCCCTTCACCTAATGGTTGGATTCTAAGCAATTAACCAACTCCGAATGTGCAGCCCCGCTTCCACCCTAACCCAACTTCGCAGTGGAGTCAGTTCTCACAATCCGCGGCCAATCCAGCAATCGCCTGTAGCGAAACCACCCAGCCCTGTGCGCTCGGGCAGAGATGCGAGTCCGCCTCAAGAAGCATAAGTTTCCACCCCACACTGGCCTCCGGCGAAGAGAAAATGTGAAGCTCCGTTTCTTACAATGGCGTAGCGTGGGTTGTCAGCACCCGGGGCAAGGCAAGTAATTTGCGCCCCCTAACCCTACCCCTACCCCTAACCCCCAGATGTTGCGCCCGGTGCGGCCGGGCCCCCCCTGCACCCCCCATGCTACGCCACTGCGTTTGTATATTAAAGGGGCTACTCATCAACTAATTCTAACCTGCGCCAAGGGACCATCCGCCTCTAAGGACATCCATGCGCAAGTTTTGCTCTTCTTCCCTCGGAATCCTTACAGCCCAGAGGATTTCCCCGCTGCCCTCTCCCTGGCAGGATCCCAAAGAAACTCTGCCTGCCCCCTGCCCCTCCTCCTCCTCCTCCTCCTCCTCCTCTCTGGCTGTCCAAGACCCCTCCTTCATTCCTTCCTTCCTTCCCAACCCGGGGGGATTCCGGCTCAAGGAGAAAGCAGCACCCACCTGGAAAGCGCAGACCAGTTCTTTCTCCCGAAAGCCATGCTGATCTCCTCCGCTGGGCTTGGCCAGTGGCGGTGGCTGCTCGCTTCTTATTCTTTCCAAGGCGCTTGCAAAACTTCCCGGGGCATCAAGGCAGGAGCAAGATCCTCCGGGAAGAAGAGCACCCAGGTTCTCACGAGGCGGAGAGTCCCGCTGCGCTCGCCCGTCCCCTTCCTGCCTCCTCCGCGCTGCGCTGCGCTGCGCACCTTTCCCCTGCGGTGCCACCCGTCGACTGCCGGGCCGCCTGCATCACATGGTGCTGTTATCTACCTTGACAGGCTGGGAGCTGTAATTTGTCTATTAGCAGCACCTTGCAAAAGGCACCCTGCGAGGGTGGGACGTGACCCAGCCTGCGCACAAAGGAAGCCATTCTTTGGTTGCCCGGGCTGGGGAAGAGTTTGAATTCAGCTCCACGCTAGGGCCAAGGCGCCCTGGGTTTTCGGGGGCAACTCCCTGCTCAGAACCAGTTTTTCCTGCCTCTCCGACTCTGCCTCCGGTTTCTCCACGGCTGTGCAGGCAGAGGAGGTGGAAAAAGGAGAGAGAGAGAGAGAGAAAGAGGGTGGAGAAAAACACTCCATCAAGTCATCCGTGTCCCACTGAATCAGAGGATCAGAGGCACCCAGATGCTTAGAGGGCTAGCTTGCAACTTGGTCACTTTCATTGGCATAGCGGGGGGGAGGGACGGGGCCAGCTCCCCCCCAAAAGAAAATCAATACAAATCTGAGGTTTTGCCCCCCTAACAAAAGCCTGCCCCCCAAAAAAATCCTGGTTACACCCATAGTCACCATGTCATATTTTTTTTTTAGAAAAAAAAGAAAGGAGAATAGGACTTTCCCAAGGGTTGTTTCCAAAGGAAGTCCCTGTCTCTGAGACCTAATGCTGGTGGCAAATGGGTGGTGATCATTTTGTTTTTGAGCCATCATCGCGATTGCCTGTGATTTGCTGGGCTGTGGCAGGTTCCCAAGGAGTGAGTCACAGGGCCCATGAAGGAGTTGGAGTTGTGCTCTATCCAGCCTTGTGAAGTTAGGAGGCTGGATGAGGCGGGTGCCTCCCTGTACAACACCCACCGACACCTGAGCCCCTTATCCAAGACAGGTGCAGCAAGGTGCGCTGATCTGAAGCTGCTTGCGGAACAAGTTCGAGAGCAAAGTAAATAGCACAGATCTGAAACTCATTTCAGTCGAAAGATGACATCGTTTGGGATTATCTTTAAAAGCACAGACTTCTAATCCTCTTTGGCCTAACCCTGATGGCGTTCGTGCATGCAGAGTCGCCATCATTTCTAAATGCATCATTAAATGAGGGCTTGCATGTGGGAAACTGTTATCCCAGGGTTTTCTGGACACACAGATCCCTCATTTCAAATGTCCTCTTACTAGAACAGTTTTGCTGTCCTAACCATTATTTATGTTTGTGTCATAATAACATGTAGCCACAGATGGGCAGGGAGAAGGGATACTTATTTTGTTTTATTATATAGTAAAGTTTTATTTATTTTAAAATGTACTGTGGCTTTACATTACATAAATGATCTCAAAGCAGTTTGCCAGATCAAAAATATTAAAATACAGTAAAGTAAACCACAGAGCCTAGGACTTGCTGATCAGAAAGTCGGCGGTTCGAATCCCCATGACAGGGTGAGCTCCCGTTGCTTGGTCCCTGCTCCTGCCCAACTAGCAGTTCAAAAGCACCTCAAAGTGCAAGTAGATAAATAGGTACCGCTCCGGCGGGAAGGTAAACAGCGTTTCCGTGTGCTGCTCTGGTTCACCAGAAGTGGCTTAGTCATGCTGGCCATATGACCCGGAAGCTGTACGTCAGCTTCCTCAGCCAATAGAGCAAGATGAGCACCGCAACCCCAGAGTCATCCGCAACTGGTCAGGGGTCCCTTTACCTTTTAAGATGGCTGCATGATGCCTCCTTCTGGCAACTCATGTAGCCAAGCTGGAGCCAAAGGTATTGCTCTGCTTTCCTTTGGACCACATCAGTGAGGCCAATAGGGAGGTCTTGTCGTCTGGGCAGCCCAGGACCTCCATACACACTGCCCAGGCTTGCACCCTGGGTGGTCACTTCAGTGCTACTAATGCAGCGATTTGATTTCGCCTCTAGAGACTCACTCCTTTGTCTCTTGAGACAGACAGATGCCAACAACTCTGATTAAAATTTAGCTGACTACCACCATATCTTTCTTTCTGTCTATCATCTATCTATCTATCTATCTATCTATCTATCTATCTATCTATCTATATCTATCTTCTATCATCTATCATCTATCATCTATCATCTATCATCTATCATCTATCATCTATCATCTATCATCTATCATCTATCATCTATCATCTATCATCTATCATCTCCAAGGGTCAGTAACAAGCAATAGATGGAAACAGCTGTATATGGTATATGGAAATGCAATGGAGTATATATTAGAGCTGGGGGGAAATAAAACTATTTCAGAGGATCAAAGACTAAGCTGAGTGGGACTTCTGAGTACAGCCGCTATAACTGAGCTGATTAAAGGAAACCCTCCTGTCTAGATTCTTGCTTAGAAAACCACTGCTTTTGAAAGCCATTATGGTACCATGGACAGTGTGCTTTTTCTCTTTTTACAACTTTGAGGCAATCCATGGTTCAGTCCCTGCTGGTGCCCCAAGCTTGTTAGTAAAAGAAGATAAATACATTCTCTCTATCCGTGTGTGTGCAGATAAATATATGGTGAATTTACATATTTGGTTCTGAAGCATTTTTTCTAAAAAAATAAATACATAAGATATTGCCAAAAACTGTCAGGCAGAGAGCAAAAACAAGGAAATCTCCCCATCTGTAAAATGCAAATAATATGAATTTGCTTCCATCATTCATTAAACAAGTAAAAATGACATTCATGAGATGTGCAGGAATTCATGCTTGTTGTCAAAGGGTGTCAAATCATGGTGATGTCAACAGAATGTTTCCTTCATGTGTGCAGAGGGGAGTGGGGGCGGGTAACTAATATTACAATTGCAACTGAAGTGTTTGGTTTTTTTAACTCCACAAAATAAAATTGTACTAATCCATGAGGGAAAATGAGCATGGTTACCTCTCCCTTATGATGATCCTTGTACAGGAGGTTTTAGACCAGGGATGGGGAACTGGGGAACCTCTGGGAATTGCTGGAATACAGTTCCCATAATCTCTGGCCATTGGCTCTCCTGGCTGGGACTGATGGGAGTCAAAGTCCAAACAACATCTGGAAGGCTATAGGTTCCCTTCTGTTTTAGATGCTAAAAACGTAGATAATGCATATCTGGGTATCATGCACATTTGCACATCCAGATAAATACTATAGTTAAACACTTAAACATTGTAGCATTTCAAGAATCCTGTTCAAAATTCAAGGTGGGGTTTTTTAAGCAGCTTTTTAGTTCATGTGATTAGCGTGAAGGAGAGAGAAACATGCTGGAAGAGAGAGAGAGAGAGAGAGAGAGAGAGAGAGAGAGAGAAAGAGAGAGAGATGATAGATGATAGATGATAGATAGATAGATAGATAGATAGATAGATAGATGATAGATAGATAGATAGATAGATAGAGATAGATAGAGATGGATAGATAGAGATAGATGATAGATAGATGATGATAGATAGATAGATAGATAGATAGATAGATAGATAGATGATAGATAGATAGATAGATAGATAGATAGATAGATAGATAGATGATAGATAGATAGATAGATAGATAGATAGATAGATGATAGATAGGTGATAGATAGGTGATAGATGATAGATAGATGATAGATATAGATAGATGATAGATGATGATAGATGATAGATAGATAGATAGATAGATAGATAGATAGATAGATAGATGATAGATGATTAGATAGATAGATAGATAGATGATAGATGATAGATGATATAGATAGATAGATAGATAGATAGATAGATAGATAGATAAATATAGATAGATATAGATAATAGATGATAGATAGATGATAGATAGATGATAGATTAGATAGATAGATAGATAGATAGATAGATAGATGATAGATGATATAGATAGATAGATATAGATAGATAGATAGATAGATAGATAGATAGATAGATAAAAGATGATAGATAGATGATAGATTAGATAGATAGATAGATAGATAGATGATAGATAGATAGATAGATAGATAGATAGATAGATGATAGATAGATATAGATAGATGATAGATAGATAGATAGATATAGATAGATAGATAGATAGATAGATAGATAGATAGATGATAGATAGAGATAGATAGATAGATAGATAGATAGATAGATAGATGATAGATAGATAGATGATAGATAGATGATAGATAGATAGATAGATAGATAGATGATAGATGATTGATAGATAGATAGATAGATAGATAGATAGATAGATGATAGATTGATAGATAGATGATAGATAGATATAGATAGATGATAGATAGATAGATAGATGATAGATAGATGATAGATAGATAGATAGATAGATAGATGATAGATAGATAGATGATAGATAGATGATAGATAGATGATAGATAGATAGATAGATAGATGATAGATAGATAGATAGATGATAGATAGATAGATAGATGATAGATTGATAGATAGATGATAGATAGATATAGATAGATGATAGATAGATAGATATAGATAGATGATAGATAGATAGATAGATGATAGATAGATAGATAGATAGATAGATAGATAGATAGATAGATAGATGATAGATAGAGATAGATAGATGATAGATAGATAGATGATAGATAGATATAGAGAGAGATGGAGATGTTAGATAGATAGATGATAGATAGATAGATAGATAGATAGATAGATAGATGATATAGACATGTAACACCACAATAGCCCATTCAATGTTGGAGGAGCATGTCTTGGAAGCAAACCAAATTAAAGGGGTGGCCTGTTGATCCAGTGCACTGACTAGTGATGTTAAATTCTTGATAATTATCTTTTGGAGAATTTTCTTGAGAACATTCTCAAGAATATTCTCAAATAATGAGGTGTGTACATTTAAAGCAGCTGTGTAGACGACACAGAATTTACAGTTTGTGGAGAATATTCTCCGGAGAATTTTCTTGCAGAGAATATTCTAAAGAATATTCTCCGGTGAATATTCTCACCTCCCATCACTAGCATTGACATTGTACTGCATTAACCAGGGGCCTCCTCTGCCCTATCTTTATAAGGCTGCTGGGAAAAGCATGATTTGACTAAAATTGGGCAGTCAGGAAACAGAGCTTGTGGATTTTGTTAAGGAATCCCTCAAATCTCCCACCCCAGTAACTGAAGCACTGAGGTAACTTTCACAGTGAATGTCCTAAGGAGGTCTGCCTTATCAGTTAAGACCCATGGCTCTCCTGGGTGCAAGACATTCCCGGGTGTTCTGCTCAGCTCTCTGCATTATCCAGTGTAAGCATTCAACAAAGTACTTAATTCAGCAAAGGCACAGCTGAAGGGGTCTGGTTCGGGTGCTTTTGTGAACCAGGCAGATTCCCCTTTCGCAATCCCTTCCTCGCTGTCCCCTCCCTTATTTTTATTCCCTACATTTAATTTTCTCATCCAATAAACCTGAGCGACTGGTTGGTTTGCCAGCAATCTCCCGTCCCGCAGGCAGAATGGGAGGGGAATTTTCTTGTTTATTTTTTTTTAACAGTTGACTACAGACGGTTAACATAGCATTATTTTAATGAAAGGTTCCTGACTGCAATTACCCTCTCAAATGATAAATCTGTCAAAAGTCTTTCTCCTCCATTTTTAGCAAACTTTCCTCTCCAATGTGCTCTTCTTAAGCAATTTTCCATGCGTGCAGAAAACTCCGTCCGTTGGAAGGAATCCTTCAGTACTGTCACCGTGCCACTAACAAAGGACATAATAATAATAATAATAATAACCTCATAACTCTCCATTAGCATTGATGAAGCAACAGACCTTTTGGTTATACACCCAATGCAAAATTAAGCTTCAGAAGTCATTGCCATGGGTTATTGTTGAGGCTAAGAGCTTAGCAGGCCTTTCAAAAGGATTAGGCTTTTATAGGGACAGAAAGGAACACCTACAGTTAGCACAGACGTTTCTAAAGGACTGAAAGCCGTAATGTTTAAGGGATTAACTGTAACAACAGTAATTCAGAATTTGAACAAATAAATAAAGAAGTCACCTCAATGAACAGCAGTGGCATAGCGTGGGGGGTGCAGGGGGGGCCGGCCGCACCGGGCGCAACATCTGGGGGTTAGGGTTAGGGGGCGCAAATCCATGGGTTAGGGGGCACAAATTACTTGCCTTGCCCCGGGTGCTGACAACCCACGCTATGCCACTGATGAACAGGCAGCTTTAATTTGGTTTGTGGTGCATTGCTGATAAAGGTATATTAAGAGCATTTTAAAGTGCTATAAAATGGGTAATAATAATAATAATAATAATAATAATAATAATAATAATATCTGCCATTATATTACACTGGACCCATCACCTTGGTTCTGTAACCAAGCTGAATTAGTGTTAAAATCAGACTGAGAAGATTCAGGTTCAAATCCTTGTTGGGCAACCAAACTCACAATGTAATCTTGGGCCAACCAACTCTTCCACTTAGGGTTACTTTGAGGGTAAAAGGATGGGGAAGGGATAAGAATATAAGCCAATGGGCCATCTAGTCTAGCTTCCTGTTCTCACTGTGGCCAACCAGATGCCTGGGAGAAACCTGAAAGCAGGACATGAGTGCAAAAGCACTTGTGCACCTGTGATTGCCAGGAACAGATATTCAGAGCCCTGCTGCTTCTGACAGTGGAGAACGAACATAGCCAATATGGCTGCTAGCCATGGGACAGCCCCATCCTCCACAAATTTGTCCAATCTTCTTTTAAAGCCATCTAGGTTTGTAGCCATCCCTGCCTCCTGTGGGAGAGCGTTCCACAGTTCAACTAGGTACAGAGTGAAGTATTACTTTCTTTCCTCTGTCCTGAATCTTCCAGTTCTCAGCTCCACTTAATATCCAGAAGTTCTAGCGTAAAGTGAGAAGGAGAAAAACTTTTCTCTTAGCCACTTTCTCCATGCCAAGGATAATTTTGCGAACTTCTACCGTGTCAGAAGTCCGACATTTCCAAATGTGTTAGATTTCCGAACACTGGAGCAGAGTGTGTGGTGAGGGTCTCTTTTATGCCTTCGATCCAGACTTTGCTCCCACTGCTCCCCACCTCCCCCATAGTGCCTTGCGCCCTTCGAAATTTTGCTCCAGAAAGTTGAGACTCTCTGGAACAGTGTAGGCGGGATATCTGAGTGCCTCAGTGGCAAGAAGAGTGTGCAGAATCATCTCATCTCCTTCCTCCAGCAGGATCCCACCAATGGATTGAAAACCTTCCTTTGACAGAAGAACCATAACACAGAGCCGCAATTCTCAGAGTTCCCAGAGAAGGGAGGTTGATTGTTAAATCACTCTGGACATTGTACCTCTTTGAGTGGAATAGGGTTCTCCTAAGAACTCTCAACACCCATAAAAACTACAATTCCCAGCATTCTTTGGGCAAAAGCATAGCTGTTTAAGTGATACAATGGTGCTTTTAGTGTATGGTGCAGATACGGCCTAAGTTAAGGTGTGTGGTGTGTTGATAGCTGCCTTCCAACAAATGCAAACCATAAAGCTTTGATGGCCTTGTACTTGTATCACAGAGAGGCAATAAAATTATTATCTTTCACCAGCAAGTGGGTTTTATTACACTGCTTTAAAAGATTTATTTCCCAGTCTAGTCTTCTGCAGACCTATCAGCACCCAATATTTCCCAACCAGCAATTATGCTAATCTCAGGTTAATCTGAGGAGGGTGAGTGGAGTGTATGGCTTGGTTTTATCATTCTTACTTTCAGCACTTTTGCTTTTCTTTTATGATCAGCAGTTGGAGCTAAGATGCTATTTGTACATCATCATAGCAATCTCTTGTGCATTCTGTGGGGAAAGCACTAAACTCACAGTTTATATAAAGACCTAACAACCATTTTCCACTATGGAGACTTTGTTGAGATACTCAGATGAAAACTTTGAATCATCCAATGTGAAGAAAAAGTCTGCTAAAATGAAATTATCACAATGATTATGAGAGATAACTAAGGTAGAACTGTGGTGTGGTTTACATCCTGTTTTGCAAAAGCGCTCTGATGCAATTGCATAAATGTCATGCTATTTTAGAGGAGAAATCTTGGTGGCACTTCCAGCAAGAAACAGAACAAATATATGGGAAAGAGATGCAACCCACTTTGTGGCATAGGACTGTGAAGCACAAAAGGGAAATTCAGTGCAATGAGAGAGCTGCTTTGGGTGCATTTTTATGGCAGATTCTCCGGCTGAATGCACAGTCCTTTTGCAGAATGAAAATATAGAATGCATCTGCATCTATAGTGTGTGCATGAGAGCAACTGAGTCCAAAATCTGTACTCAAATCTTTTTTTTCTCCTGAACTCTCCGAGAACTGCCTTGTTTGTTTGTGTGTGACAAGGTTTAATCAGCAATTCTCTTACCTGCTCCAGTGAGGGCATCCACTGGCTCCCTGGGGGGCAGGCACAAGGTAATGTTTAACTTTATCTCTTTAACTGGGCAATAAGCAATGTAAAAGAGTCTGGTGTTGTTGTTTTTAAGACAAGCTGTACTTCTGACCGAAGCAAAACTGGAGGTCATTTAACCATTACAGTGGTACCTCGGGTTACAGACGCTTCAGGTTACAGACTCCGCTAACCCGGAAGTAGTACCTCGGGTTAAGAACTTTGCTTCAGGATGAGAACAGAAATTGTGCTCCGGCAGCATGGCAGCAGTGGGAAGCCCCATTAGCTAAAGTGGTGCTTCAGGTTAAGAACAGTTTCAGGTTAAGAATGGACCTCCAGAATGAATTAAGTTCTTAACCCGAGGTACCACTGTACTCCTACCTTCATTGTGATTTGCCCATTTCCCAGAGCTGTAGAGGCTGCTACTGACCCACTTGAAAGGAATAAAAAATAAGGCATCCCCACCCAGCAGATCTCAAAACATGATTGACTGCAGGAGGAAGCATCTGAGAAGACAGACATCTAAAGATATCCCAGAAACAGTTATTGCTTCAGTTTCAACAAAGGAAAAGAGAGTCCCACCCCACCTCATTTTTAAAAGCTTAGTGGAAGGGACATGCCAACCGTCTGGACATCTTCATAGCTTCCATTCGGTTACAAACCTCTCACTTTGCTCATGTACATTGGAATCTTGATTTCTGGACCTTGTGCTTGCAGTTGAGCCAGTACTGCTATTAGCCAGGATAAAGAGCTTTAGCATACTTTCAAGTGAGATTTGCTGTCATCAAGTTTTGGAATAAGAGCCTCACGTGAACTCAGTGTAGGATCATTGAGTAGATGAACGTTTTTAACTGTAACTACTCTTAGAATGTTGGGGAGGGACGCAGGTGGCGCTGTGGGTTAAAGCCTCAGCGCCTAGGGCTTGCCGATCGAAAGGTCGGCGGTTCGAATCCCTGCGGCGGGGTGCGCTCCCGCTGCTCGGTCCCAGCGCCTGCCAACCTAGCAGTTCGAAAGCACCTCCGGGTGCAAGTAGATAAATAGGGACCGCTTACCAGCGGGAAGGTAAACGGCGTTTCCGTGTGCGACTCTGGCTCGCCAGAGCAGCGATGTCACGCTGGCCACGTGACCCGGAAGTGTCTCCGGACAGCGCTGGCCCCTGGCCTCTTAAGTGAGATGGGCGCACAACCCCAGAGTCTGTCAAGACTGGCCCGTACGGGCAGGGGTACCTCTTTACCTTTACCTTTTTTACTCTTAGAATGTTACTAATTGTTTTACAACGTTTTTGCAAATCACCCTCTGCTATTGTCCAATACAGTGGTATCTTGGTTTAAGAACAGCTTAATTTATGAACAACTTGGATTAAGAACGCTGCAAACCCAAAAGTAGGTGTTTTGGTTTGTGAACTTTGCCTTGGAAGCTGAACATGTTCCGCTTCCTGTTGAGTGTGTTCCATTTGTAAATTGAGTCCCCCGCTGCTATCGGAAAGCACGCTTTGGTTTAAGAATGCCTTGGTTTAAGAACAGACTTCCGGAACGGATTAAGTTCATAAACCAAGGTACCACACGGGCATACAAACTATTTTTGCACCATTGCACCTGTAAGCCCACTACACTTCTTTGCACAGTAACTATGCTGGAATTCTTCATGACCACATAACTGCCTTAATTCAGAATCTTGTATCGAGGTTCCTTTTCCACCTCCGTGCACAGACAGACAGACAGACACCTTCTTTTCCTTGCACACTGCCTCAAATGCAACAGAGAGCATAACTAACAGGAAATCTTGATGGTGGACCAATCCTGGTCTATAATAATGTAGGTGAAAGATCAACAACAAAAACAGCACCTGTGACACTTGAGAATTCACTGGAGTGTCATACAAAAGATGATGAAAATAAATCACCGTCATCACTTACAAGACTGCATGACTGACTAGGGAATGAGGCACTCCACACTCTGCCCTAAGTTTCCTAGGGATTTATAGCAACTTGTAAACTTTACAGCATGGGTAAGCAAACTAAGGCCCGGGGGCCGGATTAAGCCCAATTGCCTTCTAAATCCGGCCCGCGGATGGTCTGGGAATCAGCGTGTTTTTACATGAGTAGAATGTGTCCTTTTATTTAAAATGCATCTCTGGTTTATTTGTGGGGCACAGGAATTCGTTCATCCCCCCCTCCCCAAAAAATATAGTCCGGCCCCCCACAAGTTCTGAGGGACAGTGGACCGGCCCCCTGCTGAAAAAGTTTGCTGACCCCTGCTTTGCAGGGAACACTAAAATGATGGGGAAGTAACTAGGTTCTTTTATGTGCACATATGGGACAAATACATGGGGCCTGCAGGTCAAACTACAGATTTCCTTTTATTTTACTAATTACTGAATAGAGGTTCCATTGTTAGAGATACTTGCAGACCTCAAAGTGTGTAAACTAAAGGATTTGCACCTTAAATACTTTGTTTTTGCAAGTCCTTCTCAAACCCTTCTTACCAATATCTGCTGCATAACCAGTGAATCATACATAATCAGTACATAACCAGTGAATCATATTTCTCTTTTTTAAAAAAAATAATTTTTATTAACTGGCCAATCACATCAAATTAAATCACATCCATAAATTCCAAATTACAAAGCCAAATTTTTAAATTTTGTTGGGGGAACCCATACTTCAAGATCCAAAGGGGGATTCAGATCATCTTCTTATTACTGCGTTAATGTCCAAATCAGTCCCAATCAGTCCAGACAAAGTTAATAATTCTATCGAGTCTTATCTTGGTGTTTCCGCATCATATCTTGTTCATATAATTTCTCTTTTTCCTTTACGATCTCTTCTGTTAGTCTCCTTAAGCCGATAAGCAAGTATAATGATCCTGTGTGGATTTCCTGTTCCTCCAAACTAAGTCCAGATGGTTTCCATATATCTCCTTCGTAGATAACCTCGCTCTTTCCATCATAAATTAGGCATTGTCACTCTTAAGTCCCACCAAGAAGTTGATTTCTCTCTTTCTCCTCCCAGACCCAAGAGCTCCATCAATGCCTCCCAAAATGGCGACGGCATTTTTAACTGCGTCATTCCAAAACTCTTAGCTTTCCAGCTTCATCTTGAAACATTGCTTTGGTTCGAAAGTTTATCTCCACACAGTCTTAAATCCACAGCTTAAGTCCTTAATTTCTGACTCATTAGGGGAGGGGATTCTTGTTTAATCACATAAAAAAGGAAAGGCAGGTTTTTTTTCCCCTCCCCCCTCAGTCATTTGTCATACCGTATCTTGACGTATCTTCTCATATTTTATTCTTGTCTTGTTATCAGAGATCTCTTCTGTCAGCAGTCTTTACTCCCCCTTTTCCCTTGAAGTATATGCAATTTATCTCGTCCAAATTGTTTCTTTTGAAGATTGTTGCAACCAGAGGCGCGGATCAGAAACAGCATCGAGGAGTGCCGGAATCCCACAGGAGGGCTTTGTGCCTAGTGCCCCCACCCCCACAAATTCGGGGGTGGTATAGGGCACAGCAGGCAAGGGCCGTCCCCCCCACAATCCTGGGGGGGTTAAGGAGGCTAATTACCCCCATCATAGCCTCCAAATTACCTCGTGTGGGTCGGAGAGATGTTATTGTCAGCCATCTTCCGATGCGCCACCTAGTGGCCCCCCAGTGAATCATATTTCTCTTTCTCCTGAAGACTTGTGCTATAAATGTGAGAATTTCCACATTTGTTAGAAATGTAAATTTCTAGGCCTTGTGGTTGCAGAGAAATCCAGCATAATCCTGCATTATAAAAGCTCACTGATAAAAACAGACAGTTGCTTAGATAAATAATTGTCTTGTTGTTGTTGTTGTTGTTGTTGTTGTTGTGTGTATGTAATATCATTGGATGAAACCCAGAAAAAAGTAGAGCAAGCATAAAGTCACTTGAAATCAATGTACCCAGTCTAATAAATTCAATGTATAAAGTACCTCAGTTAATTTGTACAAGAGCCATGTAAAGTAGGCTAGTATTATTACCCTCACACAGCAGATGGAGACCGGAGACTGAGAGATCAGTAGGTCACTGAGAGTTGGTTATCCCTACCCACACCCCAAACACAAACACATCAATGGCTGGTGGGGATTTTGTTTTTCTTCCATGGAGAATACGCACACCCTCCTGGTTCAGTTTTAGGGTGGGCCAATAAAGCTAGTCATTCTGCCTTGCCATCAGTTTTCCTGCTTTGGGGTTTGGCCAGCAGCAGCTTGCAGACAATGTGTTCCAAGGAAAAGATTGTTCCATTCCATGGGATCCTTCCCTCTCCTGTGCTGCAGTGTGCTTGCAGTGAGGCAGTAATGCATAGTTTGTGCCTACGATGGGCCTTCCCTCAGAGTAGGTTTGCTCATATTTGATCCTCAGCACTTTGTACTATGACTGGGCACATTATTACCCAGCTGGGCACATTGCCACCGACAAACCACAGCAGATCAGCACACTGCCTGCTGGGATGCACTTTACCGGTAACTAAGTTCACAGAGTTCTTTGTGCATCGTAGAAAAATGCTTCCACCTCATGCAGCAGGAATGCGGTCCTCAGATGTGCCAGTAGTCAGTAGCCATTCCAGTCTACAGCTGGAGTAACATGTTAGCGCTCAGGCTTATCTTAAGCTGAATTCCGAACTAAACTTACAAAACAGCTGGCTTATATTTTGAGATAGCCAATGCAGTGTGCATGGATCTCCACTTATGCAGTAGAGCTTCTCCTTCCTGTCCTCCCTACACAGGTAAAAGGTAAAGGACCCCTAGACGGTTAAGTCCTGTCAAAGGCGACTATGGGGTGTGGCACTCATCTTGCTTCAGGCCAAGGGAGCCAGTGTTTGTCCACAGACAGCTTTCCGGGTCATGTGGCCAGCATGACTAAACCGCTTCTGGCCCCACAAGACACCATGACAAGCGCCAGAGCACACGGAAATGCTTTTTACCTTCCACTGCAGTGGTACCTATTTATCTACTCACACTGGTGTGCTTTTGAACTGCTAGGTTGGCAGGAGCTGGGACCGAGCAATGGGAGCTCACCCCATTGTGCAGATTTGAACCACCAACCTTCTGACCAGCAAGCCCAAGAGGCTCAGTGGTTTAGTCCACAGTGCCACCCGCTCCTTTTACCTTTCCCCACACAGCCCTACATGCCCCCACACACCCCTTACCACTGCATCATAACCCATGAAAAGCCACTCTGGAAAGGGGAAAGGCCTTAGAAAGGGGAAAGGCTCGTTTTTCAATCCCTGCATTCTTCTGTCTGAAACCCCAAAGGACTGCTGCCAGTCGGTGCAGACTCAGCAGAGTCATCTTCCTATGTTAAAGTCTGGAGAGCTTCCCGAGCAGCCTCTGGCAAAGTGCATGGCCCCAGGGTGCATCTGGGAGTGCAGGAAAATGTGATACAGAAGGCTCAAAAAGTCATGAGCCCTTCAGCAAAAAATCATTAGCAACCCTCAATGAAAGACCTGCTGTTTTTTGTCTGGGATTGTCAAGAGTTATCAAGCCATCCTCATGTCCTCTTTTTCATGAGTATGTAAAATGAGAGTCATCATAGCGATCCATAGCTAAAAGCAGAAGTCGGCAAATGTGTCCTCTTTTTTTATTCTTCAAGATATGGCAACCCTATAATCTGTGCCTATATGACATAGAGGGTGTTGCCACCTGCTGGTAAGGAGTGAACTTGCATTTCTCCTCTTTCGTCTATGGCATTGCAATTCGAAAACAACCTTTTCAGAATGGCAATTCAGGCAGATGGTTCCAAAGGCCAGAACTCTAATGTATCTGCCAGAGATGGATCAAATGATTGGGACAGGGAAAACTCTTCCCTCCCGCAAGGGAGATGGCTTGGCAGTAGGAGATGGCAAGCAACTGTGTGCACCTGGCCTCCAGTCGCTGGTGTCGGGAGGGTGAAGGAGGAGCTGATGGTGAGCTGCAGACACAGGACTGACTCCTCTAGTGTGGCACTGACCTTGCCATGGCCTCGCTCCTACCCTTCTCTGCCCCAGTATGCAGCAACAATGTGGGGGACAGCTGGCCAAGTGAGCACTGCTGCCCCACCCCTGCTGCTCTCTGCTGCAGTGACTTGTGTTGCAGTAATACTTGTTATGATTATTATTATCATCATCATCATCTATTCAACTTATACACCGCCCTATACCCAGAGGTCTCAGGGTAGTTCACAACAAAACCACAACATATAAAATCAAACCAAAAGCAGGAACCCAATAACCCCACCCCCAAAAAAGCCACATTCTAAAAGGGTGTTGGATGTCAATAAGACCAGCCAAAGGCCTGGTTAAAAAGGAACATTTTTGCCTGGTGCCTAAAAGTGTATAATGAAGGCGCCAGGCAAGCTTCCCTGGGGAGAGCATTCCACTGCAGAGAAGGCCCGTTCTCGTGTTTCCACCCTCTGGACTTCTCGAGGAGACGGCACACGAAGGAAGATGATCTCAGGGACCAGGTAGGTTCATATGGGAAGAGGCAATCCTTGAGGTATTGCGGTCCTGAGCCGTTTAAGGCTTTATAGGTCAAAACCAGCACTCTGACTTACAAAAGGTGAAGTGGTCAGAATGCTGTACCTAAACTTGTTTTCTAAAATGCATGCCTAATTCTCACCATCCTGTAGCAGCAAAGCTGTCTGGACTTTGCGTCTTCATTCATCAGATAGGAGTTCATATTCAAAGCTCCCCCACTCAAAGTAATTCTTCCACAAAGAAATGTGATGTTGGGTAATGGGGTAAAATGTGATGTTGGGTAATATGTGATCTGAGCAGCAATTAATGCAGCAATATTGGGGAAGCATCACAGTACAAACCATGAAGCAGAATAAATCCATCACTAAGACACTATTATTGTGTCTAGAACATGTTGGGGGATACACCCACAATTAAACAACCTGCCTGTAGGGCCCAGAGACAGGAGACAAAACAAAGCAAGCTGGTGCCCTATTTGTAGGGAAGCAGGAAGATGTGGAATGGGCAATATGGAAACAGTGAAATGGCTCAAGCGCTTCTCACCTCCGTTAAACCTCATGATCTCGCAAGCAACAACTCAATCCACCCACCATCATGTATGGCATTCAAGGAAACTAGAAAGAAACACATTCTGTGTATTCATTCTCAGTGCTGCTGTGTTGTTGTTTTTAATGTACAGAGAGAAACAATGTTTGCATCCCCCCAAACTGCAAGTATCAGAAGAATCAGCATGGAGAGGACAGGGGGACTTTTTGATTGAGAAAGACAGAGCACCAAAGCTTCCCTAGCAATGACATTTACAGCACTCAGTCTGTAAGTTATAGCATCAATAGAGCCCTCTGTATGGTCAAAAGATTTGTGCAGGATGGTCATCTATGATACAGGATCCTCTTTCCTTTTGCACTTTACAGATTCATAATCTTAGACCTGACATGCCTCTCCCTCTGCCCCTAATAAAATGCAAAGTGCCAATGATATGGCCTTGGAGGGAAGACTGCAGTGCAAGATCATTGCAATAGTCATCATCAGGACTCATGCTAGCAAGATGCTGGCTGCTGCCACAGGAAGCCCAATGGGCTCATGAAGGGCTGAGAGGGCATGAAGTGCAAAGTCATAGTGATCTTTTAATAATGTCTGTACATGCAGCGACTCTACAGCTAATGCAGGAAGATGAGGCAAGACGAGGAAGCACGGGGCGGGGTGGGGGAGGAAAGAAAGAGGTGCAGACACTGTGGGACAGGATCTTCATCTTTCCATGCAGGCCCTGGAAAAGAATGGAGAGCAATTGTTCAATTAAACTGGAGTTGGCCTCACTTACAGTGTTCACACAGACACTGTTGCGATCCTTGAAGCCTTTCCTTTGCACAAACAGCAGTGTTTAATAACAAACATTCCAAACAAAATAAAATACCTCAAGTAACAATAAAATAAAATGCCCATCATGGTTGGACTAAGTAGCCAACACTAGGTGACAGCTGAGCGAGGACCAAAGACTAAGGAATAACAATCATTACACCCACGCTTTCTATGGCCACTGCTTTCTGCACTGCCGTACCACCCAGGTGCAAAGTATGCTGTGTTATTGTCAACTCTGACAGCAGAATTTCTGGATCCCATCACTTGGCAGTGTATTACATGTCTGTCTGCACCAAGAGCATCATGTGATGACTCCAACTGTGAGGAACTAAAACAACAACAACAACTAGTGCCCATTCTATCAGGCTACCTTAACTGTTTCAATCCCAGCTGGTCCTAAGTGTTGCCCCTTCCTGCCCAACCTTTTTTTCCTTTTGTGCCATGTCTTTTAGCTTGTAAGCCTGTAGGAAAGGACTGTCTTGCTACTGATCTTGTAAACTCCTTTGGGATGCTTTTTGGATGAAGAGTGGGGTAAAATGCTTTAAATAAAAGGAAAGAAAAATCTGGACCAACAGGAACCTACTGGAAGGGGCAGCAGCAGGAAGCGGATAGGAGGAATGATAGTTGGGTTACACAGTCATCTCACCAGTCAGGTTTTAGCTGAATGAGAATGGAATATTTTTTCCCCTTAAGTCTGAGCTGGTTGGCTATATATCTCTTCTCACAAAAGTCAGAATTCAACATAAAGGCTTTGGAAGATGGAGGGACATGAGGAGAATGTGGTCAGATTAAGTATTCAGGCTTTTTTTGCAGTTCACACTGGTTTTCTTCATTTGCCAGCCTTAGTTCTGTTTCCTTTCCACATCTTTAGTCTAGGAAGGAGAGCTGAGCATGTGGTGCAGTGATAGCTCTCTACATTGTAAAAAGAGAAGCGACTGCTGGACTGGTGATACTGATGATTTTCAGGACTTGATCCTGAATCATACAACAACCTCCAGTACAGTCTCTAAGGCAGGGGTAGCAAACGTGGTGCCCTCCAGCTCTCATCATCCCAGACCTTTCCCCATACTAGCCAGGGATGATGGAAGTTGGAATCCAACAACATATGTAGGAAAAGAGGATGAAGCAGTGAGCACCATTCCTATTTTGTGGAACTGGTTAGGAAGCCAGCTGACTCTGACTGGTTCTAATGCAGCTCAGTGAGATTTGGATCACTGTTTCTGACACTGAATGGCATGCAGAAAATATGAAATAATTAAAAGCTTTGTGTCTGGGCAGATATATTCAGAGATTCAAAAGTTGTTTCCCGTCATTATCTCAGAGACAACGATTCAGTGCCCTGATTGGTATGTCCATAAGTCTATCAGCAAGTCAACTTTCTGAGTCCCGGTTGGCATCTTAATAGGGCACTTTCATGTTCAGGCTTGTAAACATTGTGGCAGGTATCATACCTCCTGTTTCCAAAGCTGTGAAGCTTCCACTATATTTTTTATGATTGTTGTGAGATGCAAAGCACCTTGTAGATCTGCAGTGGGGAATCTGTAATGAACACCCTCAAGAAGTTGTTGGACTCGCAACTCCCATAATCTGTAGTCAGCATGGTCAATGGTCAGAGATAGGGATGGGGAAGAAATTTGATTCAGTTCACACTGAAAGCCAAATTTATCAATTCACACTCTCTGAAACAGTTTTGAGAATGGAAACACAGCCATCCTCCAAAATCCGCACTTATTTGGCTTTTGCAGTGCAGTTCTCCAACCAAACAAAAATGTATATGTTAGGGGAAAATGTGTATGAAAATGAACAGGGAAAATAACATACAAAAATACACTATATTAGGAGAAACTGCTTGCAAAATGTGTACATTAATCAAAACTGCAAAATGTGTACATTAATCAAAACTGCATGCAAAATGTTTTTATTGGAATTTTATAGAAATTCTCACTAAAATACGGAAGCGGCTTCTGGAGGATTTTTTTTTTAATGCAGTTTTCTGTAGAAATGTGGAGGAACCCCAAAGAAACAAAATTTACAGATCCTTCCAACCCTATTCAGGGATTATGGGAGTTGTAATCGAGCCCTACCTGACAGGCTACAGGTACCCTATCCCTGACATATATTATCTAGTGTGTGCCCCCAAATAAGTTTGAACCTGTTTTATATAAACAGGCAGTAGTTATGAAAGAAAGAAAGAAAGAAAGAAAGAAAGAAAGAAAGAAAGAAAGAAAGAAAGAAAGAAAGAAGGCACAGCCTAAACTTCCACTATTGAACTGAACTCAGTGGAGCCAGGAATATGGTGCTGCTTGTATCTCTATGATACAATGGTCCAGTTGCTCAACATTGCCCATTGAGTTGCTTCTGCATTCAAGGAAGTATCAGTCAGGATTCGTGACGATGCTGAGACTAGAACCATTTACCCATGATAGCAAAATTGTTGTGGACAGGAAACTAAATATATAGGAGTAAATTAAGACTGTCATACTTCTCATTGTCCTGTTGGAGCTTTGGCAGCATCAAACATTTTCTTTCTGCCTTCCATTCCTGACATGGCCTCCACATTCTTACGCCAGTCACCCACTTCTACAGGACGCTCCTGTAAAGAAACCAGGAACCTTACCTTAGTACCATGAGAACAGAATAGTAAAGGCGAATTCATAGCACCAGAGCTGTATGTGTATTGTGTGATCCCACCTTAACCACCAGTTAAGTGCAGTATGGTGCACAGACTTTGGCATCTTGAAAACTCTACTTTCATTTCAAAGTTTCTAGTCCTCATGGCTGTGAAGGTGAAGGTGAAGGTGAAGGTGAAAGTGGGTGGGCAGTGCCCATGGCATCTCAGAATTCAGAGGGAAAAGATTAGGCAGAATTTTGAAAGGCCATGAGTTGGGACTTTGCATTCTGCATTATAACACCCTGCCTTTCTCCAACAACTGGAAGAGGAAGTTGTCCAAATTGGCTTGGGTGTGTGTACACATATCACAGAATCCAGTGCAAATGAACTTTTGAATGAATGAAATTCACACATACTCAACTCTATGAGGACTATGCCTCCTCCTTGCCCACTGGCAACCCATCATGAGCAGACATTGCCATGCCCAAGATTAAAGGTTTGCATGTTGAGTAAAATGTGTTTGTGCAGACATTCAGAAAGTCTAATCCTGAGTTTTGCCCTCTTAAGGTGGAAGCCAATAATATCAAGCTGGCCAAATATAATCACAGCTAAACATGGAGTTTTAACTTGATGCTTTAATCATTGTTTTCAGTGTTTTAAGTTGGTTGTTGTTTCATTGTGCATTATATATCTTATGGTTATCTGTAATCTGCCTTATGAGGGCTACACCCTATGAGGTAGCCTAATAATATCCACATAAAACAAAGAGGCCAGGCTCATCACAAACATGCACTGACCACCACATTTTCCCAGCATGCCCCAGTGCATGCAGAAAACATTATCTAAACCAGCTTTTCCCAGCCTGATAGCCTCCAAATGTATTGGACTACAACTCCCATCAGCCCCAGCCAGCATGGCCAATGGTCAGGAGAGATGGGAGCTATAGGCCAGAATATCTGAAGGCTACCAAGTTGGGTGAAGCTGATGTCAGGCTCCCTCCAGGCTGGGAAGCAATACACACAGGCTCCTTGTATGGCTACCACACCCTTAGTTGTTTGGAAAGAGAGACCCACACTGGTGTTCAGGGAGCTTAGCATGCTCTGTTAACCATGGGATACTTTGAGTATCAGGTTCAAGGCATCTTCTGAGCCTAAATGGCATTGTGCCAGAGTTTGGGCCAGTGTTTGGCAGGCACACCAGAGTCTGGGCCAGCTCCTTATCAGGAATTTACCCCATGCTGACATTTTTTCAGATCTGAATGACTTTATGAGTAATAAAGACAAAGAGCCAGAACATTAAAATTTGCTTCCTCCATATGCAAGCTTGCAAAACACACTGTATGTGTAGTGATCTCCTCTACTTATTATGAAATAGTTTCTGTTAACTACTGATATTGGGAAAGCTAATATTCAAAACAGATCCCCATATGCTGGCCCAAGCTGTGATTTTTCCTCCTAAGAAAAGCAAAGTGTGAAGACTTTCAGCTCACGTGAAAGCTGCTTACAAATGTTACCATTGTGCTAGGGATCACTTGGTGTGGGAAGACCTGGGTTCAGCAGCCTTTGTCCATTATTTCAGCCCTTCAATATGTGTGCAGCTGCCACAAATGAACTATTTCAAAAGTGCTTAGCACAACTCTTCAAACAGCTAAATCAATCATGAACTGTCTTGACCGTGAGTCAAAACAAGACATAGTAGAAAGGTCAGCATGAGTTGATGTACAGACCACAGATAATGAGCAGCTCAAATAAACCATCTCCCACAGAGGTGTCTGGCCATGTGTCAAGATTGAGAAAGCCTGGCCTCAGTTTTCCATGCTCTGGTGTCCTCCAATTTGGACTATTTGAATGTGCTCCATGTGGGACTTCTTTAGCAACTGCTCCCTTCAATTTAGATGGTTGGGAATATCCAAAGGATAGCATTATCATGCTATCATGCAGCCAGTTGAAAGAAGGTCAGCACACAGGTAAATCTTTCCTCCATAATCACTTTAAGAAGCAACCACTGACCTTCTCGGTGTCCTCCTTTTTGACAGACTTGAGGTTGGCTCTCAAGTCCATGGATACTTTGTGCTTAGAGCCAAGCAGAGCCCTAAGCATAGCGTCAGCAGAGACACGGACCCTCCGCAAGGGAGGACGTTTGAATTTCCCCCGAAGGTCAAGCACCTTCAGTTTCAGGTCTTTAATCTGCAGAACAGGAGATCAGAAAAGAAGCCTCACAAAGTCATCAATGGGCATGCAAGAGCTAAGGTTAAATTGGTCAAGCCTTTTTTTCTAAACAGGAAGGAGTTAGTGTGATCTGACTATCTTTCTCTGCTGCAGGTATGGATGCTCTGGGAATCCCCTAGTGCTAACAGTGAGCGCTCACACCTTCCTTTGTGGGTGCCCTTTGCTGGACTGCGCGCAGCACCCTGGGTCACATGGGACATACCAGCTGGTTGGGCTCGCCCACCTCCCACCAAACCTCAGTTAACCAATCAGCTCCGCTGGGAGGCGGGGTCAGTTGCATAAATAGGAAGTGGAGCCAGCAGCAAACATGCAGTCAGCTCCAGAGAGGCATTCCTGGGGGCAGTTTCATGCCTGAATCTTTTGCCACGCTCAAACAAAATAGAAAAAGCACACTGGGTCTCCTTTTCCCACTATCTTTGTGCACTTTATTAAGCAGCTCCTGCACCAGGAACGGCAAACCTGAGAATGTCAGGAGAGCTTCTGCATGGTGAAAAACTAGAACACATGATCAGCCTAGGGCCTTCATTAAAAAAATATATATTCCAGAATGATTATAGATGTTCCAGAAGGTTGTGAATTTTCCTATTTTCAGTTCAAACCAGAGATCTCCACCTCCATTCTCTCAGGCCTAACAGCCCCAAGAACCAGGTCCTGAGCCCAAAAATACAACAATGGACATTGACTGTTATATTGTGAAGATTGCAGCAGATGGCATTTTGTTTTCTTACCTCCCGCATGTTGTGGTTACATTTTGCTTCAATGTCATATCGCTCCTCATCCACAACATCCACCTTCTCATGTAGCTCTCTGCACAGATCCTAGAGAGAGAGGTTAAAAGGAAAAGTGGTGAGCCAGCATTTTTCTCCAGGACTACTTTTGATAGAACTAGTACACAAGAAGATATTTCCTTATCTGGAAGATATGAAGAAGATATTTCCTTATCTGGAAGATATGATGTATTTTTGTCCTGGGGGAAATCTCTCAACAGCAAATTTGACAAAGAAAGAAAAAGAAACCAGATGAAAATGAAAATAAAACATCAGCTGACATTAATAGGACAACAACCGTCAATACAAACCATCTCAGTTTAAACATATAAATTGAGACAGTTCCTTTAAGCACTTCAAAGCTCTAGTCTAAATAAGAACATCTCCAGTGTGTTGGAAGAGACGTCTTATCTACCTGTGTTTGGGGGGGTGGGGGGAGGGAGGCTCATTTAATATCATTGTACACAGGTTGTACATTGACAATAAAGTATTATTATTATTATTATTATTATTATTATTACCCATGGCTGCATTTACACAGTTATTTAAAAAAGCTCTATAAATGCTTGGGGGGGGGGGATTTCAAAATTCACGATGGAAAATTTCCTAGAGTTTCAGTTTCAGCTCTACAACACCATCTGGTGTCACAGTGGTATAATGCATTTATAATGTTTTATTTTTACTAATGTAGCTGAGTCCAAAGGCAAAAAAATACAGTACAAGCTGGAGACCTAACTCCTAGTATGGCTCATCAGAGCTCCATAATGCTCAACAACATCAGCAAGTCTTCAGAAGCCATATTTACTTCCACACAGCTCCCTCAACCAAGAGAGTACCTGGAGTTGGGCAAACGAAAGTCCGCTGGTCCGCAGAGGTGTGACCCTCTCTGCCAAATACCTCTCCTTTTCTCCTTGTTTGTCCACTTGCTCTTGTTCCCACTGTTCTTTAGCTTTAGCCAGCATCAAACTCTGAGACAGAGAAGTCAAAGCATTTGAAATTTGTAGGCTTTGAGGTTCTGTTTCTCTTTCCCCCACCAACGCCCTCCCCTCCCCTGCTCTGTTGGCTGCCTGTTTATTTTGGAAGGCATGGAGGCTGCAGTAGTTGGTGCGATGGTCGGTAGGGCATTGAATGTTTATAGCTCAGGATGAGAGCCTGTGCAGTCAGAATACTGATGAGATAAAGTTCCTCACTGCTGTTCAGAGGGAGATTCTTATTGGCATACAACTCCCCCACCCCATGTATGCAGTCCCCATGTGGGAAGTGGAGTAGGAGATTCATCTTATTAGGATTTCAGGAGGTCTGTCCAGCTGCCTTTGTCATACAAAGTGGCTGGCTGGGATTTTGTACTGAGGAATAAGGATGTGTTTGTTTACAGGGAACCAGGCAGAGGGCCTTCTTGGTAGTGGCACCCACCCTGTGGAATGCCCTCCCATCAGATGTCAAGGAAATAAACAACTATCTGACTTTTATAAGACATCTGAAGGCAACCCTGTTTAGGGAAGTTTTTAATGTTTGATGTTTTATCCCTTTATTTTTATTATTATTAATATTCTGTTGGGAGCTGCCCAGTGTGGCTGGGGAACCCCAGCCAGATGGGTGGGGCATAAATAAATTAGTAGTAGTAGTAGTAGTAGTATTTGTGAGTGTTACTAATTAATAGTATAATGTTTCTTTTAATAGGTTGTTACTTGATTATTATTGTATTGTATTTGTTTTCTGTTTTGTACATTGCTTTGAGATTATTTTGTCTTGCATTTAATTTCTAGCTTTTACATCACTTTGAGATTTTTAAAAATTAAGACAAGTTCTAAATAAAAGAAAAGGACAAGGAGAGGGATCCTTCAAAACATCATATTTTTAAAAAAATCAGTGCTACCATATTTTCTGAGATGTGAGTTCTATCATAGGTCAATGCAAACATCTCATAGGCTTCCCCTACAATGCACAAGGTGGAATTCCTACACAATCCCCAACATTTGCTTAGGCTAGCTTCTCTTGTCTGCAGCTCACTTTAACAAAAGCACTGTAGCTGGTCTGTGACCTCTGAGAGGATCTGGCATCGCATCCCGACTCACCTTCAAAAGGAGTTTGCGCGAGGCTGTGATTTTGGATTTCCTCTGAGGGAGAAAGACGAATACGTAAATAAAGGAAAACCACTTTAAAACAAATACATTATGCAATCAGTTGCAGAGTTGCACCGAAAAATAAAAAAGAATCCAGCAGCAACACTTACCTCCCTGCAGAAGTTCATTTGGTTGGAGGAATAAAGACAGGAGAAAGCAGAATGAATATGAGGAATATAAACTTTTGCTCAAGAGAAGAATTGCTACTGTACGGAAAAGTAAACCCATCACACCTCTAGTCCCCACTAATCCAGAGATTTCCAGAAGAAGTTGGGATTTTCCTACCCTCCCTATGCTGTGTTTTGGGTCAAAAATTGTTTTGGGAAGTGCAGATTTGGAAGGTTCGCCTCAAAATGTGAATCGAACTGAATTCCCACCCCCATCCCTAGTGAGAAGACCTTATCTGGGAATATGGCTGTTTTGCTTTCATTTAGACATGCGATTTAGATGTTATTCAGTATTTCTCTACAGTTCAGCTGTTCTTGGACCCAAATTAAACATTAAACATTCTCACGGGGTTTTCCATAAGAGATGTATCCTATTTTATACGTTGACATAGATGTCCACAGCTGTTCTCAAACCTAGAGATCCCCACTTTACGGTCACATCTACTAGTGGGATCATGGATTAGTTGTCAGCGGCTGAGCTGTCCCACTCTTCCAGTAGTGGACAATGACATCCCTGAAACAAAAGTGCTCAACGGACTGGCTAGCTCCAGCCTAAGGGACAGAGAAAAGGCACAGTTCCTTTGGCAAATCTCATTTTAGAACCGCGCGTCTAAATTTGGGAAGTGTAGGTTTTTCTCTGCCATCTAGTGGCTGGTTTGTAGAAGTGGTTTGTGAGTCTTACTAATGCTCTCAAAACTCAAAATTCTCTTTTATAAGTAAACTCGCTAGGCAGCCTCTGAATATTTGCTATTCAGCCAATGATCACTGAGTTCAAAATTTCATATCTTACCCTTGATATCTGATTGTATTTGACATGCAATGGCATTTTGAATTTGGCACTATTAGAAACTAATGCCTGATAGCCATTATTTCAGACTTTCTGCCTTTGGGGAATACTTTCCTCTTTATATTCTCTGTGGTTAGACTGACACCAAACCTTTAAAGCACTCTTATACCACTTCAACAATGATGGCTGCCCCCAAAGAACCTTGGGAACTGCAATTCGTCAAGGGTCCTGACGAATCCCCAGCATCCTTAACTAACTATATTTCCCATGATCCTTTGTGGCGAATATATGGCTGTTGAAGTGGTATATGTGAGCTTTAAATGTAGAGTGTGACCTACAATGGAACCTTTGAACATTGCGGAGAAATTAGAGGCATGCTCAGTTCATACTAGACAGTGTTTGAGGACACTATTGCCCACTACAACATGATAGTATGCCCTGGCTTATGTCTGAGCTGGCATGCATAGGATTGCACTAGAGCAAATCTTGATATGGCACTGGTCATAGAATTGCTATTGAAAGCAGCAGCCCTGTATCACGTTCTGTTTTCCTCCCATTGGTCAAGTCTCCTTGTTTCCCCACTATGATACAGGTGAACCTATGATACAGGTTCATGTTTCTCTTGGGTTATCAACTTTGCGGGTCCTTGGTCACATGTGCTAACTGGAGAAACTGTGATATACACACACCACACTGATGCACATCCCTCAGACATGTATGCAACCATATACCACAACTGCACACATATGCAAGCCCTCACACATATGCATGCACGCGCACACACACACCCTGCTAGCAATTAGGCTTGGGAAAATAATTTCTGCATTTTTCAAACCAAATTTGGAGTAGTGGGCATCTTCTTGGGGTGCACAACTGGGTAGCCAACAGCAAATCTTCCCTCCTTAGCTCTCCAAGAAGATCACTCCCCAACCCCACAACCAGGGGTGCCAAATTGAATAAAATATTGTGGGGGGCCCAGGTAAACCCCACCCTGCATAATCGATCACATGGCACAGTGCAGACACACCATTTGAATGGGAATGCCCATCAACTTTGTGGGGTCCCAGCCCCCTCAATTATTTTATTGTGGGGGCCGAAGCCCCCATGGCTCCTAGGAGTTGGCTCCTATGCCCACAACTATTAGGCTTGAAAAATGCCTGCTATGGAAGCCAATGGAAGATTTCATTCACTCTAACTGCAGCAGCGAAGGAGCAATTGGAGGCTGCAGTTGGGGTGGGAAGTATTAACCATTGCTTCACCAGTTTGGTTGCCCAAAACTGCCCTTCCCTTGTGGCAATTAGGCTTGAAAAAAGCCTTCTATTTAGCTAAAACAGAAGGCTTCTTTCAAGCCTACTGACATCTTTTTCAGCAGCATTCCTCAGGACAAGTCTCCCAAATCTAGTTCCGCTCTAAGTGCCAGATGTCATGCATGAGTTAATTTAGGCCAAAGTCAGAAGAGGAATCCAGGAAACAATATCCAAACTAGATGTAAATAGAGGACACCTCAAGTGGCAGCAGGCAGACGTAGCTGTTGTTTTTCTTACTTACTGTTCAGGCATCGTGCAATTGAATTGTGTGCCTATAATTTGAAAGAAAAAGAATCAGCAATAAAGAATGAAACTGAAACCTAATCTTTGAACACCAGCACAAGTTCAGGGTCAGCCCTACATTCATACAAACATATAGTAATTTTATTTGCATGTTGCCATTCTATAGTTCAAACCATGCTCAAGGTGGCTTATAACATGAAAAAATACATAGTGACTATGTAACAAAAGTAGTCATAAACAATAAATAAAACATCAAAATACCAAAAGCAAGTTGCACAATTTGCACATGTATCATAATAAGATCTACAATAAAGATACAGAAAATTAATGGCAATAACAGCAACAATCCCTGAACAAAACCCCCTAAACAATACCCCAGCCCAAGAGCCTATTCGGCAGCCTCAGCTTTTGTAGCTGGAGTCAGTCCAGGCCCCACCCTCCTAGTGCAGGTGCAAAAAGGCCTACAAGGCAGGGAGCAATTTCTCCAGGACTCACAACCAAGGTGGCCTCTGGCCTCTTCAGCAGCCTCAGCTTTTGTAGCTGGAGTCCGTCAGGGCACCACCGGCCCAGGGCCTACCCATAAGACAGAGTGTGATGACAGCTCAAGTGGTAGATGCTGGTAGGATGCATCTAGCTGTGAAGTAGACCAGAAGTGTAAGTGCCACACAGCCTCCCTGCATCCCCAAAGCTAACCCTGCCACCTTCAGATGAGGTGGTGGACCTGCATCATCTGTGTAGAAGTACGGTAATATTTATCTGTCAGTCCAGTCAGCTTCTGTATGTGGAAGAGTGTGTGTGTGTGTGTGTGTGTGTGTGTGTGTGCACGCACGCCATCTTGCAAAATGGCCTCAGGCATTTCGAAAAGGCAGCTTTTGAATAACAGCAATCTGTTGAAACAGCAATTAAGCTTTCAATGTGTTTATTTAATATTTAATCGCTTGGTAATAGATAACACTAGAATCAGAGAATTGTAAAGTTGGAGGGTCCAACCCCCCAGTCCAACCCCCTGATATACAGGAATCTCAACTAGATCTGTACCTTGTTTGTAGTGTTTCTGCAAAACTTTATGGAGCTAAGCCGATGGTCCAGACCTCATTATTCTATGTTCTAGATCAGGCATCCCCAACCTGCGGCCCTCCAGATGTTTTGGCCTACAACTCCCATGGTCCCTAGCTAACAGGACCAGTGGTCAGGGATGCTGGGAATTGTAGTCCAAAACATCTGGAGGGCCGAAGGTTGGGGGTGCCTGCCCCCCCCCCGGACCCGGGAGTGGTCCGCGAAAGCCTGGTGATGAAGTACAGAATATCTTGACAGCTGTCAAGTTAGCTGTCAAGACGTAAAAAGAGGACTTTGTTTCTGTTGCTTCTGCTGGTTACATTTGTTACAATTTGCTCTTGGGGGAAAAAAAAGAAGGGTTGCTACAATTTAAGGGTTGCTACAATTTAACTGGACTTTTGGATTGTGTTGAAAGGAATATAAAGGAACTAAAATTCCCCTAGAGGGAGTTTTGGGACATTACAAGAATGGCTGGAGGAGGAAAAATCCAGGCTGAACTGAATAGAGCATTTGTTCTCTTGGGAAAGTTGCAAGGTCAGATTGATGTTTTGGCTACAAGTGTTACAACTTTGGATACAACAGTAAACACCATCATTGAATTGGATAAGGATAAGGATCTGACACAGGAAGTCTATTTAACTGGACAAACAGAGAAACTTGAGAGCTTTGAGAATTTGGAGAAGGAGACCTATGTTGTCCCTGAAGAAAAGGAAGGGGGAGCCGCAACCCCACAGATGTTAAAGGAGAGCTGCAATTTAAGGCCTCTCATGATGGTAACAAGGGAAAAGAAAAAGTTGATGTTGAAAGTTTGGCCTGAATTGGAAAGTGAAAGATGGAGAGAGCTCTTTTTGTGGAGATCTGAAGACCTCAGGATTACAAATTTGATCCAAGTGGAAGTTGGAGCTTTGGGGTCATTTGGATTTGAAAGGAGTATGAAACAAGATTTGGAATACCCCATAGGCCTTACTTTTAAGTATGGAGGTCTGGCTGGAAGAAATGTGGATCCTGTTGGGTTGGAGCTTCCCCGAGATTTGGTTTTTAATATTAAGAACTATCAAAAAGACGGGGAACTATCAAAAAGAGAGGACGTGAGAGAGAATTAAGAGCCTCGGGTGTAAGATCTCCAGGCTGATTGCTTTTTGAGACTGATGGACATGTTGGGGACTGAAACCGGGAAGGGGGTATGGGTGGAATAGAAATTGGGAACTTAAAGGTTATATAATTATAACTTGTTTTGTTTTTGTCTTTTTTTTTTCTTTTTTTTTTTGTTTGTTTGTTTGCATGAGAGTTGGGGAATTCGTGGAAGGGAATTCTGGTTGACCTTAGGGAAATGTTTTAAGAATAAGTATTGATATTGATATATAAGTCTGGATGAGAGTTAAGATTGGATAAAGTAAGAGTGGTTTTTAAAATAAACTAAATTACCTAAATGAGAAGATTAAGCAAAAATGAACTGAGGAAATGGATGAAAGAGAGAACGTAAAATAATAACATATTAAAATAAATTATTAAGTTAAAAAAATAAGGTGAAAGGACTTGCTGAAATAAAAATTTGAACTTGAATACAGAAATGGGAGGTGTGAGGAGGTCAAGAAAATAAGTAAAGGGAAATTGATTATGTAAGGGATTCAATTTGTTTTTCTTTTTTCTTTTTTAATGATTGTATTTTTCTTTTTTCTGTATTTTTCTGTATTTTTATTTTTCTTTTCTTGCTTTTTGTGTCGTATTATGTATTTTTTCTTTTTTTTCCTGTAATTTTGAAAAGTTTGAATAAATATTATTTTTTTAAAAAAAGAAGAAGGTTGGGGGTGCCTGTTCTAGATGGCTAGAGATGATGAGGATACTTTCCCCCTACAGCTGCTGCCTGGTGCAGCTACCCTAAATCCAAAGCGTAGTCACAGACTCACATAACCTAGTTGTACCTATTTGATCCTACCTTTTAAATATCAGGTTGGGCACACAGTGTTTATTGTGTATCCATGGAACAGCATTTAGACTATATGGATGGCTTATTCCAATTAACTCCTGGTAAAATCATCCCACCAGTTCTTAGAGGCCCACTAATTGTAGATGCAAAAAAAAAAATACAATTGTCCCACACAAGGTGCTAAGAAAAATGAGGTCCTAGGCAACCCAGGTGACCTTTTTCTACCTCTGCTTACTGTAGGCATTTGCCATGCTATTCCAAGCTGAATCATCTAAATGCGTAAAAGGCAGGGAGAAGCAGTAGACGCAAGACAGCCTAGCATCTGATCAAATTAGAGACTTCTGCTCAAGATGGAGCATTACTCTCCCAGAATGTCTCTGATAGCCAGCACACCTCTATTGTTTACTTTTTTGGACCTTCTGCTGCCATGGAGAGAGATACTAGCAAAGCTGTGATGTACAGGAGGTCAGCCTCAAATTAAGGGAGCAAGAAATGCCATAGACAGGAGGGTGTGCCATGTCAAGCATATCTACAATTCAGCAACTTGGCTTCAAGGGTTTAGCTACTTCTCGAATGCTAATTACCCACAACCCCTCTCAGTCCCTCAATTTTTACAAAATTATTTCTATTGACTGATATTTTGGAGGGTAAGATAAGGAACTTCCCCGAGAGGGATCAAGTATGTGAAAATCCAAGTCTTAAAATACATGTGTCTTAGATAAATGCCCACATTCAAATTTCAAATGTCTTTTTTTAAAATAAAAATTCAATTCAAATTCATAATGCATTTTTTGGTCTCACTTTTGCATTCCCTTAAGAAGCTGGTTTACACTCAGATTATTTGAAGCTTTCCTGCATCTGAGCAACTCTATAGGTAGCATAAAAGATTTAAGAGCCTCAAAATTCCCTGCAGCGTACTAGCTTTGGGCAAAATGACTGTCTATCCAAAACCATTCTAAATAAATGTAAAGTAAATGTAAAATGGGGAATTTGATTGTAATGAAACCCATGATTCTCAGGATTCCTTTGACTATAGGGCTGAAGGTAACTTTGAATATTGTAGTATTTCTAATACTACTGCATACTTGGTAATATCACAATTTTGCATCCATAATTTGACCATAAAATTTCTTTTGTTCAGCTACAAAAGCCTCATTTTCATTCCTACTCTTTAAACAGCTTGATACCGCTTTGACGGCTCATATACATGCCTGCTTTTTGCTCAGCGGCTTCTACCTTTAAGTCATTCAGCGCATCCGTGCAGCCCATGACTTCCACAAATAAGATAGCCATTCGTAAGAACATACAAAAGGTCCTCCCGTCTCAGACCCAATGCTCATCTAGTCTAGCATCCTATTCTCACAGTGGTCAACCAGATGTCTGTAAGAAACCCACTGGCAGGAGTTGAGCACAGCAGCATATTCCCCCCTTGTGATTCGTAGCTATTGATAGCCTCATGCTCCATAAATGTCACTTGGGAAAAGGTATGGAACTTGTGGAATACACATCTGTGACTGGATCATTTTGCTCTTTCAAATGAATTGTCCCAGTGGTCTCCGTATCACTACGGATGGCATTCAGAAACAGTTCCTCCAGTTTAGTTTCTGGTAGATAAATTACCCTGGCATAAGCAAAGTTCTCTCAAAGTTCTGTTAGGTGTCAGCAAATTTGTTTGACACCACCATGGTGTTAACAAAATGTAAGTATCCGCAATAAAATAGAACAGAGAAGGCAACTTGAGCATAGACTTTTATAGATGCACTCACCACAAACGGAGACATAAAAATAATTAGCATCGTTTCTGCACCTGTCATCTACAAGAGAGCTGGAATTTGATGTGGGAGAAAGTCAATTTGTTTTTTCAGAGTTCCCATTTCCCCAAGAGCCTATTGGATCCTGTTAGACACCCAGTCCCCTCGTGCAGTGCCTTTTCCATCAGGGAATCTGATCACTGCCATCTGCTCTGGGGAATTTTCATAAGCATTTCTCTTCAGATCTAACGCTTCACCAACTGAAACCTGCCCTTAAGCTTCTGGCTAATCTATCTGCCTAGTATTTGCAAAGTGCTCCGAGATTGAAAAGGGGAGGGGGAAAAACCCATCTCCACCAGCCTGTGTCTGCATTAGTGCCTACATGCCATTGGCACTGCAAGTGTAATTGGTTTTAATGGCAGTTGCCTGGGTGCATCCCCTACAAAGCTCCTGCTCAACCAGCTGGTGTTCTCATTGCCTTGAGCAAAATAAGGTGGTGATTTCTTTCTCTCTGCTCCAACCTATAAATCAACACATGACTACCTCCCGCCCCAAGGCTACCCCTTTGATGAAAACACCTTACCTAGCGCAGTCCAGGCGGGAGGGAGGTGCTGGCTGTAGGATGGAAGATTTCAGACTGTGAGGAGATGAGGAAAGGATGGGGGTATTAAGCTGAAGCCAGACCGCAACTGGTCAGTAAAAATAGAACAGATACAGATACCCTTCTGGGACGCCTGCATTCACAGAGCAAGAGGCGATGTCTAGAGATGCAGCAGACCACACACCCACACATTGTGTATACATTACATGTGCACACTTTGCGCTGCGTACATGTTATAATGAGGGCCTCATTCTCTCATGAGCAATGTTGCAGGGGCCGCATGCCAGCAATGGATGGGTCAGGGATATGACTCTTGCCTGCATACAGTACATTGCATTCTGGCCATGCAAAAGTTAGAGCTTTCTAAACATCATCCCTTTATCTTCCAAGCAGACAAGCAGGAGGCATGATTGCTGCTCAAGGCACTGAAAGTCCAGGAAAGGTTATGGCCTGGAAAGATGTGCAGGAGCCTTCAGGAAGCCAGAGAGACTAGAGGGCTTTTGGCTCCCAGTGTTGAGGTTCCTCTCACACACACACAACATGTTATACCTTTACATTGCATCCCCTGTGTACTCTGACAAGTGTACAAGGCACACATAACTTCTGCTCACATACTAAAAACTCTGGACACACTGAGAACAGGACACTGCAAGACACAGTTGATAAGAACAGTCAGTGAGCGGAAAATGAGGAGAGTGGATTACTCAGGATTGGATTAGTCCCCCAACTTCTAGGTTGTTCTTTTTCTCAATTTGAACCAAAGCTTAAAAAAAAATGGGGGGGGGGAGGGAGTGGACACATCAAAACACAGCATTTCATGAGGAAAAATATGGATTATACAGCTAATGTCCTATGTGCACTGCCTCCCAAGCCAGCAAGGTGAATGTTCCGGATGCAGAGGGAAACAAGGTTTTGATCAACAATCAAGAGGCCATAATTGATTGCTAGAAGCAGCCTTTGTTAAGAAGAACCTCAGTCCCTTCCTGCGAGGGGGGGGGAGCTCACTCTTTTGTCTCTAAAGCAGGTAGACTAGGGGCCCCTCAGGGTGGGGAGGAGGCCCAGAGAGCTGCCTTTGCACCTGTTTCCCTGGGTATTTTTGGAGCACATATGAGGAGAACACAACTCTATAGTCCAAGGAGGACAATGCTTGGCATTTTAATCCATGTTGCTATTATGGTGCGGGCAGAGAATACAGGAAAGATATTCAAAGGCAGTGACAGAGTGGTGAGCCCAGGGCCCTGCCCTGCAACACCAACACCCCCGTTTTCTGTGGGAATGAGCAGCAATCAGAGCAGCAATGAACCATCCTCATTCGAACCCAGCCTTCCCCAATCGGGTGCCATCCAGATGCTTTGGACTACAGTTCCCATCATCCCCAGCCAGCAGAGCCATGTTGGCTGGAAGTTGTAGTCTAAAGTATCTGGACAGCACTAGGTGTAGGAACACTATTCTAATTTATTGTCTGTGTATTACATTTGTATACAATTTGTCCACATATATATATATATAGTTGCACGCCACCCCAATCTCTGTGCAATGTGAGACTCCAGGGGTTGCCAGAGCTCATCCAGGGTTTATATTTCCTTTTGGAATGAGGGACAGCAGAGACTGTGGTGTCTTTATGATATATGGTTTATTTACACATATATACAAGCTGATGGAGGGGTTCACAGCATTAACACCGCAGGAGCGTCTTCCTTCCCCCATAGCCACAGCCTTGGATTCAAACAGAAATCCAATGTTTCTCTGACTCTCTCTGCTACTTTTCTTCTGGCTCACATCATTTAACCCTCAATTCTCACCTTTGTCTTTTTCTATCTACCAGCCAGTTGATGCTCACACAGACTCAATTCCTTTATTCTCCTGAATGGCCCATCACCCAGGAGATCACCTCAACAGGGAGCTAGCCTGGCTTAGATTTTAACACTTACTGGATCCAGGGGTTGGGGAGTCTCTGTGTACAGCTTTATACCCCAAACTCATAACAATATATAAAATGGCCATTCCCTGCCCTCTTAATTCTTACAGCAGCTCTATGAAAGGGCTGTGAAAAAGTGCCTGGCCAATACCACCCCTTGAGCAACATAGCAGGGCTGTATACACTCAAGACATTTAAAGTGCATTCTCCCACCCCATAGGAATCCTGGAAGCTGTGGTTTGTTAAGGCTGCTGGGAACTGTAGCTCTGTGAGGGGTTAAACTACAGTTCCCAGGATTCTCAGCGCCAGGGGGAATGTGCTTTAAATGTATGGTGTGTACACAGCTGAAGTCTCTTTGGTCCTGACACTAGAACTAGAACTACTCACCACTAGGTGCAAATGTCTGAAGATGCAGATTGGGCTCAACCCATCACTAATTCTGAAACTTCCTGGCCAGTCCTTACTGTACTTGGCACCAAACTGTTAAGTTGTGGATGAACATATCAGACGACACAGCGATTCTTCAAACAGCTCTTGTTTATTCACAGGCCAGAACAGAACTGAACTGAACTGAAGGGTTCAGCCAGCCTGCTTATATAGAGCTCCATTAGAACGCAAGAGTAACCAATTTCTGTAACTATCCAATCACTGAACATCACTTTCAATCCCTTATTTGCATATGTGGACCTGAGTGAAAACTATCTACAGTATCCCCCTGCTGGCCCAGGGTGAGAATTTCAGTACATAACAAAAACAAAATCCTCCAATAAGATACATGCTCCTTATTAACATGCCGGGACGAATAGAACAGCTCATTTCTTCGCTGACTCCCACCCCTACCTTTGATTGCTAACCAATCACAATGCAGGCGGGACAATGGCATAGTTAGATTTTAGCATGGATCCAAGCCACCACCAGCTGTGAGTTCCTGTTTTCTGATCCTTCCCACCACTTCCCTCCAGGCTTTATATCTGATGGTAATAGGCAGCTTTTTCTAACAAGTACTGGACCTGATAATAAGGACTGAGCAACAGAAGTGCGTCCAATAGAGTTCCAGGGGGCTTACTCCAGGGAAATGGGTATAAAACTGCAATCAAATATAGCTGCCTTTTGTTCCTGTTGACATAAGGAGGACTTCCATTATAACTCAGCTGTTCCATTTATACTATAAAAATGTGACTGTTTATAGTTACCTTACGTAGATGCCCACTAGAATTGACCTTTTCTTTTAAAAAAGAAAGTGGGCCTTGCATATATCTTTTTTATTCTGGGTTTTACAGCATCCATATTTAAACACACACACACACGTTGCACCTTTTGCAACAGGTCAGGGCAAGATGAAGTCAGTGCATGCAGAGTGCATGGAAAACAGAGAAAGGATCTGCCTAGACAGATGAAAATTAGCCTGGCACCTTTGCCAAGACAGAGAATCCATTATATGAACCTCCCAGACTGTTACTCAGAACATAATACAATAAAGATCTGTTTTACAGGATAAATACAGAGCTCAGTTTGGATTATTTCATGCAGGGAGATTTGGTAGAGTTAACAAGTTTAATAGTGGAAGCCGTTTCTCTGAGAAATTTCATTAAAACGTGGGATCTGTCTGAATGTCAGTAGCTGGTGATCAAGAGTACCTTCTTCTTAAGAGCATCTTCTTGCAAATCCTCAGCACTGGGCAGGAAGGGAGATTTGGAAAGAGCATTTCCTGTGGTTTGAACAAAGTTCCAAACCATGGTTTCTCATAATGTGAACAAAGTGTGAGCTCACACACTCCCACCTCCACTCATATCCTCCTTCATTGGTTCACCAGGGGTGAGCCAGAACTTGTCATTACATCAGAACTGGCAAACCATGGGTTGTGTGTATCCTCCTTCAACGTGAGGCATCATTGGGTGAGATGCTGGAGAGCATCTTGCAAAAGAACAAGGGGTGGAGAAAAAAAGGACAAGGGGATCAGAGGAGGTCAATGTGAGGGGGTGCCTTTGGGTGCTGAATTTCCTGTGCTGGCCCTCATCACCTGCACACTTTTAGTCAGTCTATTGCAAAAGGCACAGGAGGAGAGCCAGGGAGAATGTGCCAAGACTGTGCTAAAGGAGTCAGCCAACAATCAGAAACCAAGAAAGGTTGTAATCTCAGACTCTTTTCCCTGGGCGCCAGTGTGGTGTAGTGGTTAGGATAGGGAAGACCCAGGTTCAAATTCCTCACTCCTTCGTGAACCTCACTGAGGTGACCTTGGGCCAGCCTAACCTGCTACACAGGATAAAATTGGGAGAGGGTCTACCTTAAGCTCCTTTGAGGAAAGCTGACATATAAGTGATACAAATGAAGTAATAAATAGATAAACAAGCCCCATTTTACTGAATGGGACTTACCACTGCATAGGCCTGTGTAGGATTCTGCTGTGAAATGCTGGCCCAAAGTAATAATGGTGGCTCCAATGAAAACACTTTGAAAAATCTGTGGTAAACATGTGTAGTGTGCACTTACCGTATTTTTCGCCCCATAGGACGCACTTTTTCCCCTCCAAAAATGAAGGGGAAATGTGTGTGTGTCCTATGGGGCGAATGCAGGCTTTTGCTGAAGCCTGGAGAGCGAGAGGCATCGGTGCGCACCGACCCCTCTCACTCTCCAGGCTTCAGGAAGCTATCCGCAAGCCTTGCAAGCCCAGCGGGAGTTCCCGCGGGCTCACAAGGCTTGCGGGCAGCAGCCTGCAGACCGAAGCACGGGGAGCCCTCCGGAGGGCGGGTGTCCGCAAGCCTTGCGCGCCCGGCGGGACCTCCGAAGGGTGCCCCGTGCTTCGGGCAGGTGTGCGCAAGGCTGGGGAGGGAAATAAATTTTTTTATTCATTTCCCCCCCAAAAAATGAGGTGCGTGCTATGGGCCGGTACGCCCTATAGGACAAAAAATACGGTAATTCTCCTAGAACCTGGGTTTTTTCAGCTGGAACTCAATGGAACTCAGTTCCAGCACCTCTCAGGTGGACGCCATTGCTATTCTAAGAGAATGAGGGAGGCGTTCATGGCGAGTTCCGGCACCTCTTTTTCTAGAAAAATAGTACTGCCTAGAACCAATTTGTTCAAGTACAAACAAAGCATACAGCTTTGCAGCCGCCTTCAAAATGATAATAATAATAATGTTCCTCATTAACATGCCGGGACGAGTAGAAGAACTCGTTTCTTTGCTGAATTCCACCCCAGTCTTTGCACAGGGGATATTAAGCTTTAATCGGTTCTGCTGAAACCTTTATAAGGCAAGGGCCTGAGTGACTCTCTGTGCTCAGCTTTTGGCCTGGTGTCAAGATTGTAGTGACGAAGCCTGCCGAGAGGTTGTCTTCAGTGCTTGGGGGAGCTGGCATCAGCAAAGATAAAATGGGCTGCCCTTGGCCGGTTGGACCCCTCAGTCACTGTCAAGGGGGACAGGCAGTCAAACAAAGAGGCTTTGCTCATCTCATTGACATCTCCTGTTCCAGAGCGAAGTTCACGCTTTTGTTGGGTGAGAGTGGGAAGGAGGACTGAATGACAGGAGAGTCTCGTGGAGGAAACAGAGACCAAATCAGGTAAAAGGGGGCAGAGAAATTAGAACAGTGCTTTCCCAAACTTTTGAACTCTGAAAGGGACATGGGTGGCGCTGTGGGTTAAACCACAGAGCCTAGGACTTGCCTATCAGAAGGTTGGCAGTTCGAATCCCTGTGATGGGGTGAGCTCCCGTTGTTCGGTCCCTGCTCCTGCCAACCTAGCAGTTCGAAAGCACGTCAAAGTGCAAGTAGATAAGTAGATACCACTCCAGCGGGAAGGTAAATGGTGTTTCCATGCGCTGCTCTGGTTCACCAGAAGTGGCTTAGTCATGCTGGCCACATGACCCAGAAGCTGTACGCCGGCTCCCTTGGCCAATGAAGCAAGATGAGCGCCGCAACCCCAAAGTCGGTCACGACTGGACCTAATGGCCAGCGGTCCAGCAGTTATGCCTCTGAAAACTAGTGGCTGGGAAATACAGGTGGGCAGAGTACTGCTTCACTCATGTCCTGCTTTCGGCTTTCCCACAGGCATCTGGTTGGCTGCTGTGAGAACAGGATACTGGACTAGATGGGCCATTGGCCTGATTCCTCAGACTCCTCATCCATTCTTAACTTCAAGGAGTCTTAAGAACCCCTCCTTCCCCATCTCCTAAGCCCACCAAATGCCAAACTTGCTTTTCTGCTGCATGTAAAGACCTGTGGATTAAAATTAAGTGGGGAAATAAATGAGTGGTTGATTGCAAAACTCTTACTAAAAGTGTTTTTTCTCCTGCCCTTTTATGGAAGGGATAAAAAAAATAGGCAACACTGAAACGTGCAAAGCTTGGGGTGCCATCTTGGCAGGACTCTGTGTCTTTAAAGGCTTGTCTTACAATTGTAAGACTTCAGTGAGTGTTCCCCCCCATCACTGCAGTCCTAAGCTGAAGAAAACTATTACTATCACATGTTTATGCCTGTTATGCAGTTGCTTAAAGTTACCATGCCCCTGCGGGAGGAGGGGGCAGGCAGGAGAAGAGGCTTGACTCTTCTTTGCTCTATATGGACACGTTCCAGCTTTTCTCAACTGCTTGATCCAGATCTCATAGATAAAGGTATGAGAACAGATGTTTGCTAAAAATTTCAGCCCTGTACCTCTTGGCAGGTTAGTTTCTGGGAGAGTAGCTAAGGTCACAAGTTTTTACGTCCCAAAGTTCAGGGGAGCAGATGCGTACCGAATAACGCAGTCCTCTGTATGTCTACTCAGAAGTAAGCCTTAGTGAGTACAATGGAATTTGCCCCCAGGTAAGTGTGTATGCCATTGCAGTCTAAATAAAATTGTATCCCACCCTTCTTCTATAAAGCTCCGAGTTCTTTCAGCTCTCCGATTTCATCCTCACAACAAAATTGCAAGGTAGTTTAGCCTGAGAGATGGAGACTGGCCCAGAGACTAAAATCCTCCCTCTGGGGGATCTTCCTGACTGTTGCTATTTTGTGGGGGGGACTCAATTGCAAAGGGTTGCCGTTTTTCAAAAAGTAAAAACCAGGACACCGCAAAAGTTGTTGACTTGCCTAAGATCCAGGACAAAGTGCCACCTTTCGTAAATTCCCCCCAGATGTCAATTTCACCTTTGAAATCCTGGCAATGTCCAGGAAAATCCAGACATATGGCAGTCCTACAACTGCATACCAGCACAATTAAAGTTAGATTTGCCACTGTTGCACAAGAAACCCACTTAAAAAGGGGGGGGGGGCTTTTTCCAGTAAGGAAAGAGATGGGGAAATGCAGTGGTAAAATCTTTTTATCAAAAGGGGAAACTCCTTCTCCGTGGGAATATTCATTCCTACAGCTTGTTCTAAAGGCCTGCGTGGTGTTTGAATCCTCAGTTATGGTTGAACAAACATTAATGCTAACTGAAGCATACCCACTAGGGTGATAAGAACATTATCTGATCAATGATTAATTTCTTCCCTATGTCTGCAGCCCTGACATGGGAATCATTTTTTCCCCGCAAGCATGGTGTGCCAATGCTGTGTCATGGAAACTGATTTTAATTCCTGGAAGTCGTTTACACTATCTTAATTCACATTCTCCTTCCACCTCCCAAAAAAACACACACATCAAAACACCACCTTGCCTAACAAGTTGGTTGATGAGTAGACTATAACGATGCCCTCTTTTCACAGCACAAACTGATGTATGTTTACTTAGAAGTAAATCTCATTGTTTGGAATTTCACTGATCATAACTGTTCCCTCTCCTTTTATTATCTCTGCTTTCTCCTTCTTTTCCACTTTCTCCCATCTCACAGTTTTCTCAGTTCTGATCCTGCTCCTAACCTTGTAAGTATGGGAATCATATTGTCAAAATCCTTGGTACATGCACCATTGTTTTGTGATGTCTAATGAACAGGCTTTCATAACCACCTCTGCTTGTCAGTGGGCAAAACTGAGATCCTTCAGTACTTTTTTCAGTTACAGTAATTGGTGCTGCATTATCTGATTTTAAACTGGGCCAGGTTTCCTTTGGGTCTTCCAGATTTATTTATTTGTTGCAAAAACTGCTCTTGGTCAAGCATGGAGTTGTCTCAGATTTTCCCTAGCATAATGAAATGGGTGCTAAGTATGAGGCTAAAAAACTCCAAGGAGAAATACAACACGCACAGAGAGAACAGTGTTTTATAACACTGCTAAAAACCTTGGAATGCATGGGATTTTAGGGCATTAAATACTTGTGATCCTAAACATGTTACAAAAAGATAATGCACTGGCGTGGAAAACCACCACAAATGTTATCAGAATAGTCCCATCACTGATGCCTCTGGTTTTCCAGACTACAAGAGCATGTAATGTTGTTGGCATCCATCTATCTCAGAGACAATGGAAGAATGCACCTTCGGGGGTGAAGTCAAACTGTTGGAGACTTACAGCACCTGCTGTGGCTGTGGAGACCAATACAGGAGAGACATGTTTTGTTGCAGCTGGGGCAGATGAAGGTGTCTGTTTGCGCTAATGCAGATGTACCATGGGGTTTCTTTTTTCTGCGCTCCTCTCAGCAGCCATTCATTCTCTGGTCACTGCTATGGATGCACAACCTGTCTTTCTCTAGGCACTCTAGGCTAGGCACTGTGGTCATCTGCAAGTGATACCCACATGGCAGGACTGATGTTGCCTGCCTTCCTGTCATGCTCGCAGATATCTTTGTCTGCCTGAATCCAGCTCCATGCAGAGGACATTCTTGGAGATCCTGCCTTTACGTTCTGTTTAGAGTTGATTAAGGATATTTATTACTTTTGTTTAATCAGTAATTTTGTTTTGAAAGGTTTGTGCACTTATTATGTATATTTGACAAATGTTTAAATAAATTATAAGCAGGAAGGGGGGGAGAAAAGGGGGACCAGCTTGAATTCACCGGTGAACAAAATTCAGCTATTGTATTTCTCCAGACTTGTTTAACAGAAAATAAAATCCACCGTGTAACAGGTGAAAAAAATAAGACATGTAGAAAATTCTGCCTTTGCATGCATCTTATCAAGGGTTATACCTTTTCAGGTCATCAGTTTCACACATGTTCATTCTAACTCCGTCCCATCTGGTTTCTGCATCACCTTGATTTATTTTTAAACCTCACAAATATTTGCATTATTTTTGTACACACTTATCCTAATTTTGTGTGCATCATGTCCTAAAATATTCATTCAATGTCATTTTAACTGCAGCTTTATATGGACTTTTGGTACTTTTTTTGTCTGACAACAGTATTGCAAAATACATGAAAAAATGTGGTTCTGGAATTGAAATATTAATAGAGAATGTGTAAAACATGCAGGGGTAAGCAAGAAAATAATAATTAAATTATAACAACACAACAAGATGGAAGAAGTAAATATTGAGATCACACATGGGTGAAGGGGAGTGGGGGGTATATGGGAACCTATAATATCATTTATAATATAATTTGTTAATTGCATTGTACTTACATATAGCAAAGGGAAGCCAAGAGCAATTAGATATATTTTAATTTAGGTAAGCTATGTAATAGGCTTATGTTAGAAAATGAATTTGAATTTGATGTTTGTAAAAAAATTTGGTTTTGAAATAAAAACTAAAAAAAAAGACAGTATTGCAAAATTCAGAGAAAAACTGAAAGTAGGTGCTACCTCATCCTATGCATACATTTGTCTAGGAATTGCAAATCAGGACGGTTCATTTAAGCATGTGGATTGAATGAAATCCTTGAACATCCCTAGGCTACACGGGCCAGTCTTCAGAGATATGTCTTTAAAAAGCAGTGTCCCAAACCAGTCCCATGCCCCGTCAAATGTGTGTGCCCTCTCTGTTTGCAGCTCTCTTTGAACAAAGGAATCATTCAGTCATCCCTCCCAGTTGACCTTTAAAGAGGTAATAGCTACCAAAGTGAATACTGTGTGGGACATCTTTAGAAACAACAGCTGAGCTTTTGTTGCCTTTAAAGATAGCTTTCTGGAGATAATTCTTCAAATATGTCTGTCCCCCTCAACCCTTGATTGCCCCCCACCGCTATTTTACATAGCCAGCTCCAAAATGTCAAGAGAGACTGGAATGCAGCCCAGACTACAACAGCTGCTGCCAGAAAAGTCTATTGTGTTGCAGAAGAGATATTTCCTAGGGATGCTTCTAAAACAAAATGAGGGTATTGCCAGGTTTTTGGCTGGAGCAAAAGTCTCGTTACCTGTCTACATAGAAACTGAGTTATTGGTTTATGTATTTGAACAATGCCCCATAGGGAGCTGGCTTCGGGAACCAAGCTGGTTAGCAGACCAACTCTGCTTTACAAAGATGTCTGCAAACATGGCATGAAGGTTGGCAACATCAACCCCACCCTGTGTTCCCTTGCAGATGACCGCAGTGCCTGGAGACAGACAGTCAGGGCATATATCCACAGCAGTGATCAGAGGAGGAATTACCACTGGGAGGACAACAGAGAGAATAAATGCCAGGGGGCACCTGTAGCAGCACAACCAAATACCTTCATCAGCTGCAACAAAACATACCTGTCTCATATCACAGCCATAGCAGGCACTGTAACTCTCTGATGGTTTAACTCCACCCCCAAAAGCACACTCCTTCAATTTCAAATTTCTCAAATTTCAGCCACACCCTGTGTGACGCCTTCCATTCTACATCATAGTCACATTGCCCCCTGTGGCACCCCCAGAACTGAACTGGTTGTGTTTCCCTAAATCTACCTCTGGTGCCATCTCTCAGGGAACTTAGGCATCCGTACTTTGGCACAGATCGGTGGAGGCTGGAATTCCTTGGGATTGTTAGGGCAGAAGGCAAGGAGGCTGACAGCAGTGCCCAAGTGTGCCACCTCGCCCCCGCAATTAAGGGCATGCTGAAGTCATGCGCACACATCACACAATGTGCTGACATGTTGCACAAACACCACAGGCCATGCTCGAGTGACGCAGGCATGCCATGCGAGCTGCGCAATTACGGTGAGCATGTCATGCAGTCTGCAAGCATGGCCAGTGTGGATTTTTTAGGAGGTCTGGCCCCCTCCTCGAAAATTTGGTGGGCCCTTGGCTCCCCAGACCTCCCCCCCGCCCCCGCAGATGCTGCCTATGGTAGTGCCAATAGCAGACAGATTCAGAGTCAGTAATAGACAGAGCCAACTAATTCCAGTTCTGCTCTATCCTCCTTCCTGCTGAATTCTAAAAAGGTGACCTTGAGACCTCTCACCTCAAGGTCAGGGGAATATCTGAGGAGGAGCGGGGAGGGGAAGGTATAAACAGGATGCAAGCTAAGGTTATCATTCTAAACATCAAAGAGAAGGAGAGAAGTCTTCATAAAGATAAAGGTATAGGAATAATCTGGGAAGCAGGGGGTTCATCATCTGCCTTAACCTATGCAAACCCTTCTCAGCATGCTGAGTTGCATGCAAAATCCCAGCACTGTCAACCCCCAGCAACTCCAGGTAGGAATGGGAAAGACTCACCTGTCTGCAACCCTGGAGACCTGCTGCCTGTCAGTGTGTGGTCAGTATTGAGTTCAGAAGACCTTACGAGGTATAAGTCAGATTCCTGTGTTTCTTATTCCATCCTCCTTTCCCCCTAGGTTATCCCAGATCTTGCCTTCCCAGATCTCAGCCCAGGTGTCACCCTCATAAAAATGCAGGGGGGGGGGGTGATTAGTGGAAATGTAGGAGTCAGTGTCCCAGGCATTGTGTCTACTTGGCATTCTTGAATCAATGGCCCCAGTGAGGCCACAAGCTATTTGCCAAGCTCCTAACAATATGAAAGCAGAAAAACCAAGATTCCAACACAGGACTTATGTATAACGAAGAGAAGTCATCAGGGTGCCTCTAGAGGGCAGTGCAGAGCAGCTGATGGAGCATCTGGACTGTGAGCCAATTGGGATGCTGCCCAGGGAATGTCCCTCTTTGGGGGGTGGGGGTACATAGTGTTCTGATCCAAGAGGAACAGAGACAGCTGCAGTGTTCTTGACCAGAAGCCAAGGAAAGTAAACAGGCTTTGTTTTCTTATATCGCAGTTCTAGCCAGCTTCATCCATGCCCACAAGGGATAGGTCTGGGAGCTTAATCACCTTGCAAAATCTATAGAAGACCCTCTGCCCTCTGGATTGAATCAGCATGCTGATTTCAGGATAGTTTGTTTTCCTTGCAGTTGTGTAGAATGGAGACATGGGGAATTTCGGCAGCCGTGCAGGTCAGCTTCTCAGAAAAAGTGCAATTAGCCCACGCACAATCAAGCACAGATGCCACTAAGGGAGACCACTGCTTTTCTCCATGAAAACCCACAATTTACCACTGAGTCAGGCCAAATGGCAATTGGGTTTTTCGTGGATTGCCATTTCTTCAGATTCAGGAGTGAAGAGTGTGTTATCCAGCAGAAAGATGTGGGACACACACAAAACAGCTCACACCTGTGCCCAGAAAGCATTGGGAAAGCAGAAAAACCACTTGGACCTGTCCTTTCTAGGCACAGGACAAGCAGATGTGTGCACAAAACACACACACAATCAATTGTTGCAGTTGCTGTTGTTATTTGTACCCCTCCCATCTGACTGGGTTGCCACAGACACCAGGACAGCACACATGGTTCTCCTCTTCTCTTTTGTGATCACAACATCCCTGTGAGGTAGGTTAGGCTCAGAATTTTATTTTATTTTATTTTATTCATAAGATTTATAGCCCTCCCTTCATCAGACTGCGTCTGATCCAAGCAAGCTTCATGGATGGGTGGAGATTTAAACTTGGCTGTCCCCTAGCCACTGCACCACAGGGGGTGTCATAATCAGCTGTTCAGGTAAATAATACCAATGTTCTAGTTTAGTATAACTGTGGGATTTAGCTTTATACTGTTTTACAACTGGGTAAAAAAAAATACAGAGGCATGCCTAATCATGAGGCTGAGGATCTCCATAAGGTGGCATATTTGGTCCATGATATAGGGGCAGCAACATTCTGAAAACACACACACACCAGTCCCACTCTTTCCTGGTTCAAACATTGCTTAGGAGTGGGAGAAAAGAAGACGTCTGAGAGGCTACTGGGCACACTCAGTTTGCATAGGATTTCTTAAAGAAGCTGCTCCCAGAAGGCTGAGGAGCAGAGCACTTCTTCCACTGTAATGCCAGAAATGGAGAATAATAATAATAATTTTATTCTTTATATGTTGCCCATCTGACTACGTTGCCCCAGCCACTCTGGGAGACTGATAAGGGTAACTGAGGACAGAGAAGTGATGCTGGTTTTTCACCAGTGGCATGAAAATGGCTAAAGGTAGCCATGCATATTGGCCATGCTCAGAAGATTACCTGTTTGAGGCTCTGATCCTAAACACAGTTGGAGAAGCTCAGCCCCACTGCTTTTGGTCACAGAACTTAATTTCCAGATCAGTACACTTAGGGTTGTTGCTTAGTGATATTTTTGCATGTATGTTGTCCAATGGAGGATTCATTAGTGCTGAATCTAGTCTGGTGATAACTTGTGTACAGTGGTACCTCAGGTTACATACGCTTCAGGTTACACACTCAGCTAACCCAGAAATAGTGCTTCAGGTTAAGAACTTTGCTTCAGGATGAGAACAGAAATCGTGCTCCAGCGGTACGGGGGCAGCAGGAGGCCCCATTAGCTAAAGTGGTGCTTCAGGTTAAGAACAGTTTCAGGTTAAGAATGGACCTCTGGAACGAATTAAGTACTTAACCCCAGGTACCACTGTATTAATAAGATCATGCCTATACACGAGCTGCTTCTCTACATAAGGAATGCCACCATTTTATCTACATCCAGCCTCCACCCCAATCCACACAGCCTTCTGTTCACTTCCTTTAAAGGCTATGGATAGTAGAAGCAAAAGGCAGTCTCATTGCTTGGTTTTGCCTCACCCCATCCTAGTTCACTGACCTTAGTGGCTAACTCCCGTGACTCTGGCAAATCACTGGCAGAGTCCAAGGATGCAGTCATCTTGCTGATTGTCATAGTCTGTCAGGGTCCAGACAGGATCTAGACGGGGTGACTGTCCAGAAATCACCTTAAGGAAAGTGAGGGATAAATGTAATAAGTCATAACCAGTAATTAGTAATTTCTGCAAAAGCAGCCATAACAATCACTTCTTCATGTTACTTATGAGTACTTGTGCATTTGATAAAGCACATTAGGCTCTTAACTGGGTAGGTGGGATAGACTATGCTGGCTGCTGGAATCCCTACAAGCCAGAGTTTCCATTGAAATGAGGCTGTATTTTAATATTTTAATGTTTTAATGTTGTATTTTAATCTTATTTTTAAGTTGTATTTTAATCTTATTTTTAAGTTGTATTTCAATCAATTTGTTTTTATATCGGGTGTTAGCTGCCCTGAGCCTGGTCTTGGCTGGGGAAGGCGGGGCATAAATTATTTATTTATTTATTTATTCATTCATTCATTCATTCATTCATTCATTCATTCACTCACTCATTCATTCATTCATTCCCCCATCACTTCTATTAAGGCTGCAATCCTATGCGCTCTTACCTGGGAGAAAGCCCCACTGAATACAGTGGGACTTACTTGCAGGTAAGCATGTTTCACATTGCACACTAGTAGCATGGAAAACAGCCATACCAAGTTAGAGAAGAAGAAGAAGAAGAGTTTGGATTTGATATCCCGCCTTTCACTCCCTTTAAGGAGTCTCAAAGCGGCTAACATTCTCCTTTCCCTTCCTCCCCCACAACAAACACTCTGTGAGGTGAGTGGGGCTGAGAGACTTCAAAGAAGTGTGACTGGCCCAAGGTCACCCAGCAGCTGCATGTGGAGGAGCGGAGACGCAAACCCGGTTCCCCAGATTATGAGACTACCGCTCTTAACCACTACACCACACTGGCATTGGTACATCTAGCTCAGCATTGTTTGCACTGATTGGCAGCTGCTCTCCAGGGTTTCAGGCAAGGACCTCTCCCAGCTCTCCCTGGAGATGCCGGGGGAATGAACCTGGGACCTTCTGCATGCAAAGCAGCTGCTCTCCTGCTAAACTACAGCCCTTCCCCGAATGATCAAAGGCTTCCGACCTCTCTCAGTTGCTAGAATGGAGTGGAGATGGGGAACGAAGCCATCACCTCTTCCTGGAAGAATGTTTTTAGTCATCATTTAGAATGGAACCTGTGCAAACCTGCCAAGACTAGGAGCATTTAAGCTCCAAATATAGCTGTAAAACACACAGATGTACAGCCCAGAAGCTGAGTGCAAAGCTGCGAATGCATGCCACTGAAACAGACAGGAAGCAGAAGAAAGGGCTTGCTAAAGACCAGGGATAGTGATGGCTTATAGAAGAGGGAACATAAGAGACGATGCCAAGGCCGGCCCGCTGATAAGGCAAGGTGAGGCAACTGCCTCAGGCAGCAGAATCCACAGGGACAGCAGATCCAGCTGCAAATCTTTATTCCCCTCTTGTTCCTCATGTAGATCTTCACTCAGCCCTTCTTCCCTGGCAGGGGAAGGGGACACCATTTTGTGGTTCACCTCAGGTACCAAAATGTCTTGGGCTGGCCCTGGACAGTGCTATGGAGAGGACCAGAAATGCTTTGTGGAAGACAGTGCTTAGAAGAGGGACTTAAAGGGTGTGGTCTTGATGGATAGAAAGAAGGCCAGTGCATACAAATGAACTGCCCCACAGAAATCCCTTTAGATTAGGATTGCCATATTTCGAAAGGCAAACATTTGGACACAAAAAAAGCCAGAGCCCAGGTTGCCCCATGCCAGAGCCTGAGCCTCAACCAGACCTGCCTGTGCACATTTTTTATTTTAAAACCAAAATCCAGGACATTTGCTTTGAAATGCAAAATTCCCCCAGATGGACATGTAGGATCCCCCAAAGAGGACATGTCTGGAAATTCCCCGACATATGGCAACCCTACTTTAGATGGCTCCCTGGGGCAGTTGCCTCCACGAAGCAATCTGCTCATATGCCACTGCATTCCTTGGTTGGCTTTGTGCCACTTAAAGGTTTGAAAAAGGCCGACAAAACTACCCAATCAGTGCAGCAGGCCTCTGCATTTCCTCAAAGAAAACTTGCACAGGGATGGAAATATTTAGTTCCTTGTGGCCAACTGAAGCAAAGGTCGCTTCCGATGACCTCCTAAAGGTGCAGTCATCCTGATCTGTTTGCAGGAAGGTTTAGATGACACCGGCTATTTACAGAGCACTCCTTCTTGTTGCTTTGTGGGGAAGTGAGATGATGTTGTGCCAATCAAGTGTTATCCCAGGGTGGATCTACACACAGGAGAAAAACACTATAAATAAGTCAGAAATTAAATCATTATAACAAAAGGGGGGAAACGCTATGTAAAATTGCATAGAAAAGTTTTCTGCTCTACAGCACCATCTGGTGTTACATGTTTATAACACATTCAAAATGCTGGGTTTTTTTACTAATGTAGCTGAGTCCCCACACTTTCCAATGTACTTTCCTATCACTGTCCTTATTGCAAAATAACCTGATGGGGTGGGGGAAAGCAGATTTATAGGGCAGGGCTTCTAAATTGACTTTAACTGTGCAACCTGACTTTGCTGGTATATGATTGAATCCCACACCAAAATAGTGAAAGGGTCCTTAATTATAGCAGTACTGTATATGCTATGAGGTACATGTCTTTTAAGAGGTCAAGTCAATAGTCCATCTAGCTAAGCATCACCTGTACTGACTAGCAGTGGCTCTTCAGGGTTTCAAAGGTGAGTCCTTTGCAATTCTACCTGGAGATGCTGGGACCACCTGTGTTTACCACTGAATGACTGTATCCTCCTTGCAACTGCACATGCTCACCTTCATGTTTCCCACCCTCTGTTGCAACCCAAGTTGTCCAGACATAGATTTGAGCACCTGCCCTTTTTTGCTTATGTGATTCTGTAAAGTTCCATTTACATTGATGGTGCTGTGATAGCAATACTAGTAGCAGTGGCAGCAGCATTGCAATTTATCTTTTTTCTCAAAAGCAAAAAGGTCATTGCTCTCCAGACAGGCTACCGTACTAAGCAATTTCCTGAACGCCTGTGGTTACTGAAAATAAAAAGCAGGCAAACTGACATCATTATGGCTGGAGAAATGTATTCCCACCATATCCAATCAATACAGAACTGTACATTCTGAGAAAACAGGATCTTAATCAGAATCATTAACTAATAATATCTATTGAGCAAATTGTGTAGTGTTCAAATGGACCACAAGAGGTCACCATTGGTATTCATCCCAGGCATTTGGGATTATCTTGACAAGATGAAAAAGAACATCCGGACTGTATTGCTATGGACAAACAAGATAACCTAAAAAAGGAAGTTGCCATCATTCTCTAGCAACATTATGAGGCATGCAAAACACAACACTTTCAGCTCACTGGTGATAGGAGACAACCATATTGTACACCTGTGAATGGTTAATAAATAGCTTCCCTGTGCATTTCTACTTAGAACTCCTGTTGAGTTCAATGGGACTTGCTCTTGGGTAGCTTAAACTCTTGTGCGGTTCCCAGCAGGATTTGCCCAAGAGAATTTCTCAGTAATTGCATCTTTGAACTTCAAATGCCATGTCATGTTTTGTTGTCTGTATTCACTCTATTGATATCTTGCTGTTACAGTGAGAAAGCAAAGTAAATTTCTTATGTTTGAAGCCAGAGTTGGTAATCATTTATTCATTTTAACAACAACATCAACAACAACACTTGTCTTAACTGCATTTTAGGAATTTAGAAGTGCATCAACTACTCGATAAAAAGCAGACCTCTAAAGAGTGGGTCAGAAACATAAACTGAACAGAGGATTTGTTGTTACTATTATTCAATTGTTTATTAAATTTATATCCCAACCTTCCTCTCAAGGGAAACCTGAGCAGTGCTGCTGATGGATGGGTATAGAGTGTTTTAATCAGTGGCACGGTAACACCCAAAAATAGAAAAATAAGTTTATTTAGAGAATCATTTCCTTGCAATTTGCCAAAAAAAAAAAAAATGAAAAGAAAATACCTATGTTAAAATCTAGCAATGAAGTAAACTTTCACCCTAAAAGTCCAAAAGTTCATACTTAGGTAAATATTTGGTTCTAGTTTTGAAATTTCCATTTTTCAAAGCTTTGGAGCCAGATGCACATGCTGTTCAGGACAAAAGTGCATAAGAAGGAATTTGGGCCCATGAGAGGAGAACTCCAGCGTTTCTGAAACTGATGCCATTTTCCTTGCTCCAGCAAGTTCCAAAAACCAAAAAGAAAATTGGTTTTCTAGCCAAGGGAGATTGTCTCTGATTCCTTTCCAAAATAAAACTTTTGCCAAACACCTGGACTTTTCATGACTCCTTTGCCTTTATGTCTGATCCAGAGCATGCACGGATGTTTAGGTAACCTTGTTCTCTTGCTGCCACAACTAGCTCTGTGTGCCAGCAAACAGATCTATGCACTTGTTTCATTTAAACCACTGAATACAGGAAATAAAAATTAAAGATAGGCAAAATACAATCAGAAACAAACACTTGGAATGCTTGGAAAAATCCATTCCCAGCCAGCTTGACCTCTTGACTGCTAAAAGTCATCCCAAGGGGGGAAGAAAAAGTCTCAGGAGGACTGGATTTTGGTTTACATGGTTGCATAACCTCACAGAAGCTACTTTTTGAACAGCTTGCTATGTGTATCTGAGTAGTGCATTGGCACTAATGTATACAAATGCACCATGACTGTTTACTGAAAATGAGGAATGTGAGAGAGCCTTAGCCCACGGCATGTGCTGTCAAAGTAGCGGGGGGAGGGCACGTCATATGGATTTTCCTTTGAGGATAAACAATTGTCCTGCTCACGGGTGGCGCTGTGGGTTAAACCACAGAGCCTTGGACTTGCCGATCAGAAGGTCGGCGGTTCGAATCCCCGCGGACGGGGTGAGTTCCCGTTGCTCGGTCCCTGCTCCTGCCAACCTATCAGTTCGAAAGCACATCAAAGTGCAAGTAGATAAATAGGTATCGCTCCAGCAGGAAGGTAAATGGCATTTCCATGTGCTGCTCTGGTTTGCCAGAAGCGGCTTAGTCATGCTGGCCACATGACCCGGAAGCTGTACGCCGGCTCCCTCGGCCAATAAAGCGAGATGAGTGCCACAACCCCAGAGTCGTCCACGACTGGACCTAAGGGTCAGGGGTCCCTTTACCTTTAAATGTCCTGCTAGTCTGTGGTTTGGTATATTGCCAAAAACACATGAAATGTAATAACACTGAATTTGTGATAACATACATTTTGCTAGTGTGATGGGACAGTAAACAATGATCTTCAGCATGATGGGCCCACAGCCTTCTATAGCTTTGATACATTAGGTGACACTTTAACTCTGTAGCTTTCAATCATTACAATTGCTGTTTTTGTTGGACCACATGCAAAATATGCTCCCAAATGAATCATTATGCTGGGCTGTTAAATGTTTTCATAAAGACTGTAAAATCTATAAAGGATGGTTATTGCAGTTCAGCCGTCTCCTTGATGGCGGTTGTTCCAAAGATGACAATCCAGGCATTATAAGCCCTTTCAGAAGAAAACCAAGCTTTCGTCTCATCCTCCCTTGCAGATTAGCTGCTTCCTCTGCTCTGTGTTATGATAACACAGAAAGATTTAAGGAGTGGAACACCTTGCCAATTGTCGGTGAATCCTCCTCTCCCTTTCTTTGGCATTCCCAAAATCACATTGTGTCCTTTGTTGTGGCAGTTTTTTTTATAGGTCTCAAATGTTATTAAAGAGAATGTGTCTTTGGTTAATTTATTGATGGTTTCACAACCACAGACAAGTTTTAACATTTCCCTGCTGGTTTTGTTCTTTGACATTTGCTTGCAGACATTTACAGGAGATGTTCACCTTCTGTAAGCCCCAGAGGTTGAGAGCAAGGAGGAGATTCTTGGAACTTAGGGTCATCCCTAGAAGTTGATTGGTAGTCCTTTTCCAGGCAGTACAAAAAAGAAGACGGTCTTCGCACGGTAACATTTGTGGGATGTGGTACAAAGAAATGTGGTGGTGATGATCACCAATTTAGGCTTATTCAGGCTTATGGAAAGTTGCTCTGCCATGATAGTTTTATGAGCCACACATTTGGAGAAAATAGACCCTGGAGTTCTGGATGGTAAAGACAGACAGCCTGGATATTAGCTAAATAGGAAGCTGCCTTATACTGAATCAGATCATTGGCCCACCTAACTCAGTCTTGTCTACTCTGGCTGGCAGCAGGGGTTAGACAAGGAGCATTCTCAGCTCCTTGGTTGAACATGGGACCTTCTGCATGCAATGCAATGTAGATGCCCCCCCCCAACTAAGCTACTGCCCACTTAAAGCATCAGGTTGTCCACTGTGTGAACAGTATGCTGGTCTGGATAAGCCACTGGCCTAATCCAGCAGGGCTGTTCTTCTGTTCTTCTGTTCCCACCTCAGTTCAGATCTTTGTGGGAGACCTTCCTCCATGTTCCACCACTCACTGAAGTGCTATAATGGGGGTCTCAAGAGCATGAGCTTCTCGCCATAGTGCCTAAGCTCTGAAATGCCCTGACTCAAGAGGCCCAACTGCCCGCCCTCCTTGATGCTGCTTCATTGTCTGATCAAAAAAGGCATTGCTCCCTAGGGTTCTTGGTCCACAGAGCTGGTATCATCCTTGGGGTTAGCCAGGGCACCTGTCACACCCCAGAAAGGGTCCACTGCTGACCCCTGGTCTCGCTCCTCCTCTTTGCTGTTGCTATCTGGTTCACCTGCCCTCTCTGAGACAGGAGCAAGCAGGAGGAGGAACAGCTTTCACAAGCCCTGCCTTTTTCTTCTGTGCAGTGGTGTGGATTGGGCCCAAAGGAAGAGGACATGCAAATAGGCCATGGATACAATTGCCAAGAAGTGGGTCCATTCAGGGAGGGGGAGTCCACTGAGTCCATCTTGCTCAAGGCCCGCCTCTGAAATAAATGTGGACCCAACACTGGGTCTGCAACTACGACTGAGTGCTTTCATACCTTATAATAGAAACACTGCATAGTGATTATTTTTTTCTTGTCTAATTGTTCCTTGCACTTTTTAAATGATTGTTTTGATTGGATTGTTGTTAGCTGCCTTGAATGCTTCCTCATTACCCATAATTTAAGCAAACGACAGTTCCTGATTTTCAGATGTCACAGGGAACTGTGATTGGTTTAAAACTGGCTTCTCGTCTCCTCTTCTCACTGTTGCATGAAAGAGAAAGATGGGAGTCCAAAGCTTGCCATGACTTGCTCTCATGGTGGAAAGCCTCAGTTTGAATAAGTAAAACTTTTCAGCTATGTAAGAATGAACCGTGTGTTGGATTTTAAGTGAAAGTGTGTGCCTCAGCATGGATATCCCTCCCCTCAAATGCTGCCTTAGCCAAACACTACTTTTTCCACCTGGTCAGATCGTTGCTGTGCCCCTTTGGCAGATCCAACACAAGCTCTGCCCACTCAATTTAGGTGCTTGGTGCAACAGTTTTAAAGGTCAATATGAGAAGGATTTAACCTCCACAATACAAAAGCACAATGACTCAGAGTTTGTTTGTTTTTCCCCCTGGCAAAACAGAACAGTCTTTATCTCCTGAACAATTTGCCATTCCAGCAAGTATGGCTCCTTACGGCTGCAGGAGTTTCCTGCTTTCTGGTTGCCTACAACCCAATGTTGCACAGTCCTCCTGCTGCACCATGGGTGCCCATTCCTCCTGCAGGAAGCTGACACCAGCTCAAACCTCACCCCTGGGGTGCCTCCAATGCAGAGATTCTTCTGTTCTGTGTTTCCATGTGGCCCTTGTATAGCTTGCATGCAACGAGAACACCATCTCCTTCCAAGAGAAGAGAGGGTGTGGTCAGTTTTTGCTTCTGAAAGAGTGTTTAGTACAAAACTTAGGGCCTGGCAGCAAGGGAATTGGTGCATCTGTCTGTGTGGGTGAGATTTACGGACTAACAGCTGAGTCAGGCACTGATTCCTCCAGTAAGGGGAAAGCAGAAGAGGGAGTGTGTATTTAGATGTGTGCATTTGAATGTTGTGGAGAGAGAGAGAGAAAAAATTCCTTCAGGAAGGCAAAAGTTTATCCTTGTTTTCCTTGGGAAGAATCCCAGAAGTCTTACAGCAAGCACATTAGAATGATAAATACCACTTGTATAGCTTTTATTTCTTCATAGTCAGGACAAAGGCAGTTGTTTCCATTCAACTAAGTGCATTATACACTCAAGCCCACTTCAGTACATTGCAAGGAAGCATTTCATGGTGCCTGGAAGACTTAACACATTTCAACTCTGGTGAGTTAGAACCTGCTTCTTTAAATGCATCTGATCATGCAGACTCTTCACCATAAAAGTACTGCGTATGTCACAATAAAAACCAAAAATAATTGAAGTGCATGTGATGGAAGGTGGGACAATTGAGGGACCATTGAGAGCTGGGTTTCGTAAATTGACAAACAAATAAAGGAAACAATATTATGGTAGATTGTGGGTAGAAGCTGTCTCATATGGATAGCCTTTATGCCACCAATATAGTGAAGTGCAGGAGTATGCAATCTTTAAAATTAGACAATATTCATCATCCTTGGGTGAGATTTCCTTCCCGATATTTCACATCAATGCAGCTAGTGCAAAATGTGGTGGCTAAGATGTTTGTGGGGTTACAGGCTTATTTTAACTCAACCACATTTCCCTATAAGCTACTTCTGGCTACTGGGGTCTTATCATTTTTTTGCCTTTTTTGCTGAGTTCATATCTTACTTAAGTTCCTACAAGTCACTCTGGCTACTTTATGGAAAGGTGACACCACACTAACTAGCACTATCATCCTTGAGCATCTGCACCCCTTCTTTAAGTCCTTCCATGCTCTTTAGCCTCAGTTTAGGACAGGGGTCAGCAACCTAAGGCCCATGGGCCGGATGCAGCCCACGGAGGTCGTTTGACTAGTCCACAAGCCACCCCCGAACTGAGCTGCCCTCTCACGCACTGCGTTAAACTGGCGCGGGGACTTGCTTCTGCGGCTCCGAAAATCGCATCTGCATGCGCGATCCAGCCCATAGAGGGATCTCCGCGGGACCGATCCAGCCCAGGCAAGATAAACCTTGCTGACCCCTGGTTTAGCAAATAGGGAACATATGGCTCTCCAGGCATTCAATAACTATAATTCCCATCTATATTTTCCCCATCATCCCTAAGCATTGGCCATGCTGGCTTGGAACTGGTAGGAGCTTCTCAACAGAGGAAGGCCAGTAGAACACTTGCTCTCTCTTCACACACAAATATCAGACCTGGGGAATGCTGGGGAGCTTCAGATGTTGTTGGACTACAACTCCCATTATCCCTGACCATTGTCCATGAATCCAGTAGCATCTGTAGGGTCACATGTCCCCCGTCCCTGTGAAAGTTTAGGCCAGGTTCTGTGAGCCTGGGGTAACTCAGAAACTTGTGATTCCTCAATGAGAACAACAGAAATGATTGTTAGCCATCCCAGAAAGATAGCTTCCAATCTTTCCCTGCATTGCACAGACCCAGGAAACTATTTGGTATGTTCCAGGGCACAAAGGACAACAATGAAACCTACTAGGCTTGGCCAGTGATCCATGCAGATTATGTATCCCAGAATACAACTTCCCCAAAATTATTGCCAATATATAAGAAGTTCTGAGGCAGAGGTGCAGAAATTTATTGGCAATTTGGAAAGCTTTCCCTGCAAGTGGAAATATTTAAAACTACTGCTTTAGACCATTTTCTAAAATTCAAGATTAAAGCCATGTTAGTTGTGGTTGTTTATTAAAAAGAAAACACTTACAGCACCTTGAAGATTAACTAACTGTATTTTAAGAACCTGAGCTTTCATAAGACAACTACTGTTCATTTCGTTAATGCTGAAAAATGATTTAGACAACAGTAGTTGCTCTACCCTCTCAAAAGTGTCCTTGTTATTTCAACAATCCATTGCATTTTCCACTGTAGTCCCTTCTTCAACATATTCAGTGTTACACAGTGATTGGGAAACAGAGCCCAAGTTATCTGTTGCAGCAGTCAACCTTTTCCAATTCAGCAACCCCAACATGGGGTTACCACAGGAGCAGTGTTTTTAAAAAAATGTGGTATATTCCCATCTTTCTTCTTGATTTTATGAGCCAGGATGACCAGGGAGAATGGTCAGCTTTAGCTTGTCAGGCAGGAGTTCACACCATCAAATATCAAAGGAGGCCTGTCCTCTATGCATTCAGTTTCTCTCTCTCTCAACAAAAATTAGAAAGCAGGTGGCACCACAACCTACTTTGCTTCATTCCTACTTGAGGATCTCAATGGTCCAGTTAAAGACCCATGGCAGCAGGCGGGAACTTGTAGACCTCCAGATGTTACTGAACCACAACTCCCATCATCCCTGAGCATTGCCCATACATGCATCAGACACAATCCTTTAAGCAATGGCGTGATGAGCCCAACTTTTAAAAAAGAACCATAAAGGCACACTTCTAAAGAATGACATATGTGCATTGTTGATTTTCTTGAAATTTTATTAATAAAAGGTTATACATAATGACCAGTAGTTAGGAGTAAATGAGTACCCATTGTTTGGCCCTCAGACAGCCATCGCCCTGGTAAAAATGAATAGCATCCTTTTCCCAGCTGGGGATTCTCAGACTGGCAGTTCCATTCCCAATGGATAAAGATGCTCTGCCAGGGCCCTAAGACCTTCCTGCACTTGCCTCCTTGCCATGGCCCATAGTAAGTAAATGGGCCTTGAATCAGGAGAAAGAGTAAGTGACAATGGCATTCACAGCCTCAAGGTGAGCAGGACAATCTTCCTTGTGCACGGTCAAATAGGATGCTCATTTTTGTGAGTAGTCCTCTTCAAAAGTTCATGATGTTCCTCCCTGTAATAGGCCCTGTTTAGTTGTTACCCACATGAAGGGGGAATGTGACTAAAGAGGTGGCCTTCAGCTTTATCCCACTTGTGCTGCTCCAACCAGTTTCCCACACTTTCAGGGCAACCCTCTGCAGTGGGGAGACTGCTACTCTCATGTAAACATCTCAAGCAATCTAGAACCTGGTGCCATTAGGCCTCTCAGTCACATGAGGAGCCTACATGAGTGCAACAAGCTCCCCACTGCAGACACATGCCCTGAACATATGGAAAGCTGAAAGGAGCTGCATGACGGTTTGGTTAAAGGTGGATTGCCCCTTCACACATGTAATGGTCAACAGTATGTAAGGGACCTAATGAAATGGATGTACAGTGGGACACCGGAGTGATTCACTGAGCTGGAGCTATTGGTCGTAAGGATGGGACACTGGCCCAGTCAGTGTTCTTCCTGTCCTTTAGTTCTGAGCAGAAGGCCTCAAGTGAGCAATACTACAGAGAAAACTCATTTAAGAGAGTCTCAGAAGTCCACACAGGCTCCTCCTTAAGGTGCTTCAATTTATATCCGGTCTGTCTGTTAAGTCCTGCAGGCATCTTCCTGGCAACATGTGACTTCTCAGATCAGAATAGCCGGTTCACCATTGCTCCTTCCAGGTCAGTCACTCAGTTCTCCGAGGAGGGATGCTCCCTTTCAATCATGAAGTCATCAGATGGCTCCTCGCATGCTCAGGAATTCCTTCCCAACGCTCCTCATTATCCAGTGAATTCCTGCATTGCCCATCCAGCACTAGGCTGGTGGCAGACAATGGAATGGAATGATTCTCTTTTGTCACTCTTGCTGTGTCTGTGTCTTCAACCTAACCTACAAAGTCCTATGGTGTGGACTACCATAGGTAAGAGTGTAGAGAAGCAACCTTTCAGTCCACAGCAGTTTGGAGGGGGCTTTGTCTGTGACTTAAGTATCATAGCAAAGACACAGCCAGAAAACCAATGCCCATTCTAGCCATATTTGTGACCCAGGTCTTGCTGTACGCTTTGGGCATCACTTCGTTTTTCAGTAGTAATACCATGGAAGAGAAAAAAATGGATCTAAGTTCAGTTGCAGCTGGAGATTGCCTTCTGTCCATTGGCAGGTGAATTCACAGCCATCAATTCCTCTGTATTCTCCATGTTCAGCTTAGGGTCTGGCTCCTTGGACCCATTCACCAGAATCTGGCCAGCTGGGGCTGCCTCATGTTGAAATGCTGCAACAGAAAAGGAAAGGAGGTGAATCTTTGGTTAGACTGGAGACAAGTTGGACAAAGGGCCAGACTAGTGCAGGTGCTGATGTGTGAGAATATTCAAACTTGGAAGACCTGGGAGCAGGCATTTCCTGTGGCAGCTCCTAAGCTTTGGAGTTTCCTCCCTACAAAGATGCATTTGGCACATTCACTATACAGCTCTTGTTATATGGCTTTACCCTGGCTTTTGACACCTATCCTATTCTTCTGATTGCAAATTGTTTCAACAGCTTTTGTTATTGTAGTTTTACATTGTTGTAACCTGCCCTGACACTTTAGGGTGAAATGCAGGTCAGAAATAATAATAATAATAATAATAATAATAATAATAATAAGTAGTAGTAGTAGTAGTAGTAGTAGTAGTAAAGCACCCAATTCTTACAGGGCTGTTACAATATATTGTAAAGAACTTTGTATACTAAAAGGTGTTACTGAAACAATATTAATAATATAACAATAAAGTTGATAGTATTTCCTTGGACTTTGTTATTTTAACTCATGAGCAACTACTCATGAGCCTATTTTATAGTTTTGTTTTTCATCTTTTAATTTTTGTCTGTTTTTATAATTGTTATCTCTGTTTTATATGCATTATAAAATGAAATAATAAAAAACTTTACTACTACTACTAATTATAATATAACAGTAATAAAAAATCCAAAACCCCATAATGTCAAAAACATGGCTTGCAAACTAAAAATAGTGCTCTTCATTTGAGCAATTCCTATCACTAGAGTAAGAGTGAAAGTTTAACAGGGACTGAAATAATTTTGTTACATCTGAAATTGTGGAGCACCTACTGTTATATCTGAAATTGCAAAGAGCCACTTGAGTCCTACAAACTTTCTGTCAAAAAGCCATTCTTATATGAGAGGCTAGTTGGATGGAGCAAATTATCCACAACTTGCTGGCCTGAGCAGGCACTGAACAATAGTCTCATGTTCACTTGCTGACTGATGGGGATTTGCAGTATGACAAGTTAGAGCAGGACAAGAGAAACAGAAACTGGGCAAGAATATATGCAAGGTATGGGAGAAATCACATAGCCTTGGCTGAAAAGACCAGTAACATTTTCTTCCTGCATAATACAGTCAACACTGGAGATCGGCCATACTTGCCATGTTCAGGGATAGACTAGATGCAATGGCAGCAGGTCCTGGTGCTTAAACATGGACCTGCCCCAACGTCACAGATATGGTTTCCAAAGCAGTAGGTGTGCAGGTGAGGAATCCAGACTCAAACTTTCCACCCCTCTTCATGCAACTTTCTCCCCACGATCCCTCTGTCCACGTGCTTTTCTCCTGGTCATGATAACTTCTGGTATCAGGGTTTGGTTAAAAATAGCCTGAGTCTTTGATATATCATACTATTAAAATAAGCATGATACCTCAGGAGTGAAGAAACCATGAAGAATTATACTGTTTTCCCTTCCATTGCTTAGGCTTCTCGGGCTGGGCGCAGCTCTAGTAACATGAGAAGAGGGTGTATCACATGCATGATCCAACTATCTGCTAACAGTGAAGGGCATTTGTCAGTCTACCTCTTACTAGTTAAAAGAGCAAGCAGGTGTAAAGGAAAACAAATCTGCTGATGGACAGAACACAAGAAGAGCTCTTGCTGGATCCAACCATCTGGTCCAGCATCCTGTTCTCACAGGAAGCACAAAAGCAGGACCTGAGTGCGACAGACCTCTCCCCACCGGCCATTCTGAGTATTTGGCATATGTAAGCATACTGCCTCCCAGCAATGAAGGGAGAACATAGCTGTCAGAGCTGCCTCTAGGTCCCAGCTCACAGATGACCAACGCTAGGCTGTAGTAATGTACAAAAGTCTTTATTGAAGTTCAGTTTCCATTTCAAAGCCACAGCGTGCAGCCCTACGTCTTAAACCCTAGATCGGCGAAGTCCCGACTGAGTCTCCTCCCCTATGACACCAGTTTAAGATCCTAGCCCTGCTCCACCTTTTACGCTGCTCTCTCCTCCTCTGGGTCCTCCTGCCCGCTGGGGCATTGCCCTTTCTGGACTCTTCCGACGCTGAGTCGCTTAGCTCCTCCCCCTCCCTCCGGCGGGCTTTAGGACCCGGTTCCCAATCCTCATTCTCTGCTGTCCCGCGCTCCTGTACATTTGAACTTGCCTCTCGCGCCAGCCCAGTGACCTTTCTCCTAACCGTTACACTACTTCGGTCACTGCTTCCCTCCTCCGGGACACTGGCCGGATCTGACCTCTCCTCCGTTGTCCGACTTTCTGATGGAGGCGTGGTCAGCCCTGCCTTATCTTCTCTCCCTGGTGGGGAATGCACTGGCCCCGATCCTTGGGACTCTTCCCCCCCCACTCTGCTCTGGTGGGGAAGCTGGTCCTGATTTCCAGCTACTGCTCTGAGAGTCCCTGCTGCCCCCTTGCTCCTGGGGCGTTCCCCTTGGGAACCCCCTACCCCTGGCCACTGGCGCCCCCTTCTGTGAATCTTCCGATTCGCTGGAGAGGCTCATGGAATCCCTCGGTCCACTGTCCTCTTCTCCTACGCTCCCCTCGGATTCTTCCCCTTCGCTCTCCATCTCCTCTCTTCCCTGTGCCTCTGCTCCTGAGCCCCTGACAATAGCCATCAATAGCTCTGGCCCCCATGAATTAATCAGATCTTCTTTGACTGCCATCCAAGATGGTGGCCTTCATCACATCTTCTGGGAGCAACTTCCACAGATTAAGTAAGCACTGCATGAAGAAGTGCTTTCTTTTCTCTTCATCATACCTTTAGTTTCATTGGATTCCCCACCCCCACCCCCCACAGTTCTACTATTATGAGAGAAGGCATGGAAAGCCTCTCCCTATCCACTTTCTCTACAACATGCATGTTAGGCACACAGTCTGTTCCTACATGCTTCTTCATGCTCAGGCTGAGTGGAGATCACCAGAGACAGAGGACTTCTATATATGCAATGGCTATTTGGTCAGCACCTAGCAAGTGTCAGTGAAAGGATCAGGGCATGCAAAAATTTAGCATAAATCAAGACTGCCTCGCACCTTGCCCATATTATGGCAGATTTCAGGGCACCATTAGGGGGCAACAAATATTTTTACAGTGGAACCTTGGTTTCTGAACATAATCCGTTCCAGAAGACCATTTGAGTTCTGAAACGTTTGAAAACAAAAAACTCAATATGGAAGTCACCTTGGAATTTCGACTTCTGAGGTGTGTTCGAAAACGGAAGCATTTACTTCTGGGTTTATGGCATTCGAGTTCCGAAATATTCGTCAACGGAGACATTCGAAAACTAAGGTTCCACTGTATCGCCATGCAGATACTATTTGGGAGGGTGGGGATAGAGGTTCAAAAGAAGAAGATTCACATGGATTCCTGAACTGAGACTGCTTTTCTCTCTCTCCCTCCCACCTCTCCATGTATTGTACTTAAACCTTGTGCCTGGCAAGGTTTTTTGTCCTGTGTTTCTCAGTCAGAGCATGAGATATTGCCCAACAACATGTCAATAGAGCATGAGATGGAGCAGGCCAAATCACTGATGAAAAAGCAGGGTGTAGCCACTGGCTGTGCTTTAGGGCCACCTTGATTGTGACCTTCATGCTCACGTTTGCTACCAAGCTTATTAGTTATTTTTCAGGAGCTCAGGCTGTAGAGTACAATGCATGCTTGTAAGTGAGTGGATAGAAGTAGTTTTATACAACCTGCCTCCTGGGTGAGAGGCTGCTCTGGTATAGAACTGGGCCTTCTCAGATGGGAGAGGAGTATTAGATGGTCCAGTGCATAGCCACATGATACATTTAAAGCACAATGAACACATATTTGAAGCGCATGACTTCCCCTTGCTTCAAACAATCCTGGAATCTGTAGTTTCCCTTTAACAGAGCTACAGTTACCAGCACCCATAACAAACTGCAAATCCTAAGATTGGGGGGGGGGGGGTCACATGCATTGGATATGCTTTAAATGTACGGAATGGTCATGAGCCCATTAGTGCTTCAGAACTGGGGACAGCATCCTTTGTATGTGGGCTGTAATACTGTCAGGTATGAGTGGCTGGGTGATAGAGATAATATTTAAGGTAGTGAATGATCATAGTGGTTGTGTGCAATGGTTGGTGAGTAAAATTCAGGGGATAGTTCTATAATAATGTAATGCAAATTTTCAGCCAACATAACATACATTATACTGCCTTTTGTAATGCTCTCTGACTTTACTTCTATTAATATTGTTTGTGGATATTATTATTAGTAGTAGTAGTAGTATCTGATTTTATATACCGCTCTGCACCTGGGGGTCTCAGGGCGGTTCACAAAATAAAATCAAGATATAAAGCCACAATAAGGTAAAGGTAAAGGTACCCCTGCCCATACGGGCCAGTCTTGACAGACTCTGGGGTTGTGCGCCCATCTCACTTAAGAGGCCAGGGGCCAGCGCTGTCCGGAGACACTTCCGGGTCACGTGGCCAGCGTGACATCACTGCTCTGGTGAGCCAGAGTCGCACACGGAAACGCCGTTTACCTTCCCGCTGGTAAGCGGCCCCTATTTATCTACTTGCACCCGGAGGTGCTTTCGAACTGCTAGGTTGGCAGGCGCTGGGACTGAGCAGCGGGAGCGCACCCTGCCACAGGGATTCGAACCGCCGACCTTTCGATCGGCAAGTCCTAGGCGCTGAGGCTTTAACCCACAGCGCCACCTGCGTCCCTAAAAAAGCCACAATATACCTAATAAAAATAATGGATATGGATATTGCTTGTGTACGTATCTACTGTGTATCTACTATTTTTATCTGCTATAAACCATACTGTGAGCATCAGGTAGTATACGGTCTATAAATGGAAATACTATTAATGGTGTTCTGCCTCAGGCACCAAAACATCCTGGGCCTTCCTGTATGGTCTACCATACATATGAGTAGTGGAAACCCTCTATGTGCCCACCAGTGGCAGGCGGTCAGTGGACTAGGGGGACTAGGCAAGTCCCCTAAACGCTCCCAGTAATTAGAGTATTAAAGTATTCCTGCCTGGTGCCTTCTCTCAGGAAGCTTCTGCCTGGCTTGGGGAGGTGCTCGCAACATCACAAAGTCACACACACAATGTGGGAGGGGGGATCGCTCTCATAAACTGGCACCTCTAGCCCTAACTGTTCCCCTACCAAAAAAAAAAATATCACCGCACACCACTGGTGCCCACAACTTCGTCTAAGCTCCCCCCGAATCTCCAGGGAGCACAAGTGGGGAAGAGTGCTCTCTAAGAGGCTACCTGGTCACATCCCGAGTTGTAAAATGGAAAGGAAAGGTGCCAATCTTGTGATGCAGGTTTCTGGATGAATTAAGGCATAAATGGAGCCAGCGTGATAATGACACATCTTGTATGAACGCCTGAAGCCACCTTGTGCTGAGTCAGATCACTGCTACTCTGACTGGCGGCCGAATCTCGCCACCGTCTCTGGCTGGAGCCTTCTTCCACTTCTGCCACCAGAGATATTTTAAACTGGAAGTGCCCGCGGAGCCCCGGTGCGCGCAAAGCACGTGCTCCGTCTGCCCTTCGGCTCTGGCCACCGTTTCCTGGGCAGAAGGGGCGCGATCTCCTTGCCCCATGCCGTGCACCATCCCCCGCGCGCCATCCCCGACGTGCTGGCCTTACCGGCTCTGCAGCTGTGCCTGGCGCGCACGATCTGCACCGCCTGCTGGTTCTTGAAGCGCACCAGCGCCATGGTGATGTCGGCGTTCCAGCTGGGCTCCTCCTGGGGGCAGCGGAAGTCGATCTCGGCGCCGCCGTCCGTCACCAACGTGAAGTAGATGTGCCTCTGCTTCCACTCCACGCACTCGAGGGCTTTGAGGCGCGCGAAGGGGATCTCCTTGCAGCGCGTCGAGCCCCGGCTGCTGGCCTCGAACAGCCGCAGCCCCTTCTCGCCCAGCAGGCAGCGCTTCCTCTTCCAGAGCTGCAGCAGGCCGCCGCTGCGCTTCTCCAGCACCCCTTCGCGAAGCACCTTCTCCGACGCCATGGGGCTCGGGCTGCCCAGGATGCTGGGAATCGCCGCCGCCGCCGCCGCGTGGTCTGCCAGGAGCGCTTTCCTCTTCCTCCTCCTGCTGCTGCTCCTTGCCGTCCGGCTTCCGAGGGAGAGACCGAGGGAGCCAGAGAGAGCCCGCCCTCTGCCGCGTGAGCTCCGACGGAGGTTGCCCCGGCCTCTGGGCTCCGGGATCTGCCGCTACATGCCCGCTCGCTTGTGCCTCGCTCTTCCCACTCGCATTCCTTTCCTGCTTCGCCAGGGCCTCGCCCCAGCTCTGCCTGCCGGGGAGAGGCAGCGCTCACGCCCAGGCGCGGGGCCGGCTGCGCTGAGAGAGCCCGCGGGGCTGCTGGCGTGCCCAGCTTGGGCGGCTGGCGCACGGAAAGGAAGGTGGCTGGGGCTCGCCGGCATCGTGGGCGGCAGCGATGGCTATCTATATGCTGCTGGAGGGGCGGGCATTGGCAGGTAGATGGAGAATGGGGCTGCGGCTCGGAGGAGCCACGGCGGACAAGGCATCGCAGACGCGGCCAAATTCCCACGCGGAAGTGCTTGCCATGGACAGAGGGGGTCGTGCGTAACAGTCGCGCGCGGTGGGGTTTTCTTGTGGACAGAAAGCATAGGAACCATCTCCTAGGAGCCAAGCCCCTCCAATTGATGAACATTGCCATTCAAATGGTGCGCGTGTGCCACGTCCTGTGATCCATTCTGCGCGGCAGAGTTTACCTGGTCGCACCCAATATTTTATTCAAGTTGGCACCCCTGATCAGAAGTGTAATAAAAGCCAAATGGGCATCTAGACAAATAAGTTACTTCAAGGCCAGTGGGGATTTGAACCCTAGTTTTCCAGGTCTTGACTCTAACCACTACACCACAGGGCTCTTGCATGGGGAAAGACCCATAGCCTGGTGGTAGAGCATCTGTTTTGCATGCAGAAGGTCTCAGGTTCAATCCCCAATAACATCTCCAGGTAGGGCAGGGAGTGAATCTTGTCTGAAATCCTGGAAAGCCATGGCCAGTCAGTGTAGACCAGGGGTCAGCAACCTTTTTCAGCCGTGGGCCGGTCCACCGTTGCTCAGAGCATGTGGTGGGCCAGACTATATTTTGAAAAAAAATAACGAATGAATTCCTATGCCCCACAAATAACCCAGAGATGCATTTTAAATAAGAGCACACATTCTACTCATGTAAAAACATGCTGATTCCTGGACAGCCCACGGGCCAGGTTGAGAAGGCAATTGTGCCGCCTCCGGCCCCCGGGCCTTAGGTTGCCTACCCCTGGTGTAGGCAATACTAAGCTAGATGGCGGCCTGCTCAGCCCACAAGAGGAGTAAGGACCCCTCCCTCCCCCAGTGAGAACAACTGTTAGCTGCTAGCTGGGTGACAGTGTTCCCTTCTGCAGAATAAAGGAGGGAGAAAATCTTTGAAAAAATTCTCCTGCGTCTTTTGTACCCACCTGGATATCAGCTGAAGCACAGCTCCTGAGCGAACTACAAATGGCACAGAGCCCCATGCAACTTCCCCTGTTCTATGTTTTGCTAATGACTAGCAGTAGCTGGAGGCGATTAATTGAGAGCAAAGGAAGAATTGGGGTGGTGGTGGGGTTGCATAATCCTTTTCTTCCGAGCCAATTTCTTCTCTATCAAGATCATTTGGTTGCTTTTCATCCTGCTGCCTTTCTCCTTGCGAGGGAAGCTGCACCTTTTCTTCTTGGGGATTTTCGAAAAAGAAGAAAGCTGGCAGAAAACCAATTATTCAAGCATCCATTGTGTTTGTGGTGGAAGTTTTATTTTATTATGATGATGATGGCATTTCTCTCCCACCTTTCCTCCAGGAATCTCAAGGTGTTTACACTCTTCTCGCTCTCTCCATTGTATCCTTATAACAACCTGGCAAGGTAGGTCAGGATGCAAGGCAGTGACTGGACCAAGGTCACCTAGTGGGCTCCCAGGTCCCAGTCCAGCACTACACCACACTGCTTTTTACATGGGAAAGGGCCATAGCATGCAGAAGGTCCCAGGTGCAATCCCAAGCATCTGCAGGTAAGACCAGGAGAGACTTCCTGTCTGAAACTTTGGAGAGCTACTAGTGGCAGACCTTTGGGTCTCAAATTTCAGTGGTGCCCCGTGTGACGCCAAAATTCACCCCCGCCAACTACCTTTCATGCTCCGTTCTAAATAATAGTTGTGGCGTCCCCATCACCACCATCCCTAGGTTTGGTGCCCAGTGTGAATGAACCAGTTGTGCTTCCCTAAATCTGTCTCTGGAGCTGCTGGGAGTCAGTGTAGACATTATTAAGCTAGATGAACCAATGTTCTGACCCAATAGATGGCAGCTTCTCACTACCACCCATGTGCAGCTGGGACCATGATGCAACATGGCATCATGTTGATATCAGATTGTCTTTGCAATGCACAGGTGCTTTGTAACCCAGGAGGGAAAGTGTCTCCCAAACGATGGATAGCAACCGTAGTAAACCTGTCTCCAAGTTTACAGAGACATCATGTGCAAGATATTTTACAAGCATTCCACAATATGACTGAAAAAGAAAGGCTGAAACTGGGATACAAAGTTAGGAAACATGGGCAAGGAAGGCACGTCACCCTGAAAAGCACCTTCTGAACCTTTGTGGTGTGTTAATGTTGGATAGACTGTAGAAGAGAAACATACGTTCAAGCCCTGTTGGCCTATGGCAGAGGTTTTCAACCTTTTTGAGTCCATGGCTCCCTTGACCAACTACATTCTTTCTGTGGCACTCCTGTAGGGCTCAGGAGCCCAGTTATGTCACCCCTTGCCCTTTTCCAAACACCCTCCCTTGTGGAGTGTTCCCTCAGCCTCCTCTCCTCTCTCCTCTCCTTGGGAGTCTTCTGGGCAGCTGCCGCTGCCACCGCTGGTCTCTGAGCTCCCCCCCTACCCCCCAAAGAGGTGTCTCCTCACACTGCCCCACAGGGGCCTGGGACTTGTCTGTCCATTCCCAACAGCAAGAGCTGACAGGCTGGCTGGGCTTCCTTGCCTGCTTGCTTAGTACGAGGCTGCCTCAGCTTCCTGGCAACCAGCACCCCTTGGCCAGCCCCAGAGGCACCATTCGCCTGTGGAGCTTGTAGCCAGGGCTGCTGCAACAAAGAGCTGTGCAAGCCTCTGGGAGGCAGAGATGCAAGAGGGCATCAGAGGAGGGAGGGAAGGAAGGAAAGAGGGACAGAGGGAAGTGTTGCTCACGGCACCCCTGACCACCATTCAAGGCACCCCAGGGTGCCACGGCACACTGGTTGAAAACCACTGGCCTATGGGATGCCTGGAGGAGGCTGTATGCAGCACAAGGGCTGTCCCTGGGTGGCTAATCTCCATCTAATGTAGCACCCACACATGGCCATTGGCATCAATATGCCAACCAGACTCTCCCTTCTTTTATCTGAATCTACATTTTTGGGGAAATTCAGTAAGTAAAAAACACTTCAGCCCTGATGTCAGTGACCCATGTGTGAAACATTTGCAAATTAAGCCCAGCCATGTCTGGAAGCACTCAAAGCCCTCCCATGCGCTAGAAACTTAAAGGAAAATAATTCCTACCTTCTGGTGGTACCTTGCAGAATGCCTGGATGAGCCACCCCCACCCTAAGTAATTCAGAACTGGGTTATTCCCTTTGCCCCTCATATAAAGCTGCCCAGTCTGTATCTGGCCAATGTAGTCATTCCATTTAAGTTAAATTTATTTTAAATGTAAAATCAATCAGAGTACTCTTCATGCCCTTTGGCATGGTACCAACACTTCCTGGAGCACTGAAACCTGGTCTCTGCCAGAGACAGGATACAGGACTAAACTGATCAGACGCAATAAGTTTGTTCTCACAATAAAATGGAATGTCCCATGCATTCTTTATGAAATAATCATCATGGGAGAGGTAGAGGAAACAGAAGATCTCCATACTATCTGACAAAGGCTATCGGTTTTCCCATCTGGCTTCCTCTCCACATCTTTTAAGAGCATTTTTCTTGCTCACAAAGTAATAAAGCACAAAGTAATAAAGCACAGGTTGCTGCTAAATATGCTGACACAGAGACTAGATTGAGTTGTGTGCAGTGCAAGAGTCCCTCTGTGTTAGATCCTGAGCATTGCTCTTTAGTTATTCTGCTGTTGAGCCACATCTCAATAAATATGTATTTCACATAAGCAGTATGCAGCAGCTCCTTGGGTGGCTGAGTTATTCGACTACAAAAATGGTTTGTTGTTTCAACGGTAGAGTTTTGTAGGCTCCCATCGTCTAGAATGAAAGCTGACTCACAGAAGCAGTATTCCATGCGCATACAAATGAATCCTTTTCTAGTAAATTTCCCAGTAGGAAACAGGTCCGCACAATGCTAAAAGTGTCTGGAAAGTAATTTAAACAAAGGGGAGAAGCCAGATCATTACAAGGTAGTCCTTGGAAGAGGAGAGTGATGTGGGCACCCCCACATTATGTGAATCAAATAAGAAATTACTGAGGGCATTGAAGCTATTGTGTAGCTAAGGACAAGATTGTGGCATCATATGCTCAGAAATGCAGCTTTCCTAGTCATGGTGGCACGATAGTCGTACCTCGGGTTACAGACACTTCAGGTTACAGACTCCGCTAACCCAGAAATAGTACCTCGGGTTAAGAACTTTGCTTCAGGATGAGAACAGAAATTGCGTTGCGGCGGCAGGGGGAGACCCCATTAGCTAAAGTGGTACTTCAGGTTAAGAACATTTTCAGGTTAAGAATGGACCTCCAGAATGAATTACGGTAAGTTCTTAACCCGAGGTACCACTGTATAGTGAGGGAAAACCCTTCAGATTGAATTCTCTCCTTTTATACACATTTGAGAGTTTTAGTTTTACTTAATAGAATCTGTAATGGGAAACTCTAAAGGGCAGTGATGTCCAAGATGCCGAAGGATCAGTTTGACAAACTGATTACATGCAACTGGAACTCGCCACCCTGAGACAGCCTTTTATATTTTTCTTAGCTCAAGAGGGCCTCATTGCTAAGCTGATCAGAGAAAATATTTTTGTTGCTTCGAACTCTATTTTTAACCATTCTTGAGGAACCTCTCTTTTCTCTCTGCACAGTACACTAACTTTTCTTTGCACCGTGACAGTTCTCTCTGAGCTCCTGTTAACCCTCCTTTTCTTTCTCCATTACATACAGCTTCCTTTTCTCTCAAATCACACACATCTATCTTCTGCTTCACCACAAATCTGCAAATCCCATCTATCCCCACCTTTTCCCATTTCCCCATCTCTGCTCCCCTTTTCTTCCTCTAGTCTTCATTCTCTTTTAACCCCACCTTCCCACCCCATTCTGCCGTACCCTACCACCTTATCTGAAGTCCCTACGAGTTTTCATTAAGCTTTCAGTATCCCAGCAGCTCACACTAGTGAAGACTTCATGGGCACAGGCGAGCCCAAGCAGCTTGATTTGCTGGATGAAAAAGCTGTCACTAACTCTTTCATGTGCTTTTGGAATCTGGGCGATACTGGGAGGAACAGTACAGGCACAGGCACTCTCTTCGCTCCAAATATTGCTGGGGTTGGATATTTCCACAGAAGCCCACAAATGGGGATGGAGCTGCAGTTGACCTGTGGACTTTATGTAGCACAGACCTGGCCTAGAGAAATAAACCCCGTTTTTCTAAGAAAGCTGTTATTTGTAAGTTAGTGCATTTGAAAGAAGTACATGTCACGGCTTGAAATACATGTCACATATCATTCTGAGATGGGGGTTGTTTAAATTATCTATGTAACTGCATTACAGCAGATTTTTTAAAACAAATATCCAAAATGTAAATGTTCATAGCAGACCTGATACTGTATATTTGTGAAAACTAGGAGTCCTGCATGCCATGCTGTAATATTCAGAGCACTGCCAGTAGAGGTCGCCAGGCCATTTGAGTAAGACAAGGCAGGCTCAAAGCATGATTTGTTTGCTCACAAAGAACCCTCACAGGAGGTGTCTCCTATTTCTGCTTCAACGCTTTAGTACCAAATCCAGATGTTCAAGAGAAATCTCTGGAACGCCAGGCTCCATCCACAGAAATGACAAGCCCCCAAAACGTAGATGTGGGAACTGTCCCTCCAAGTGAGAAATGAAGGTCTGTGAAGATTAAAAGGTATTAAATCACAGCCCAGTGGCAGAAGGCATTCTGGCGCGGGTGGCATTGTGGGTTAAATCACAGAGCCTAGGGCTTGCCGATCAGGTCATCGGCAGTTTGAATCCCCGCGACAGGGTGAGCTCCCATTGCTCGGTCCCTGCTCCTGCCCTAGCAGTTCGAAAGCACGTCAAAGTGTAAGTAGATAAATAGGTACCGCTCTGGCGGGAAGGTAAATGGTGTTTCTGTGCGCTGCTCTGGTTCACCAGAAGCGGCTTAGTCATGCTGGCCACATGACCTGGAAGCTGTATGCTGGCTCCCTCGGCCAATAAAGTGAGATGAGCGCCACAACTCCAGAGTCGGTCACGACTGGACCTAATGGTCAGGGGTCCCTTTACCTTTACCTTTACCTTTACCTTTACCTGGAGAAGGGGTTCCACTGGATGAGAAGCAAATATTAGTACAGTGTGGAGGAAAGAGGGAAACTCTGGAATCTCCTTAAGCATGACAAAAAAAAATAGTTATCTACCTTGAAGTGCCAGGATTGATAAAGCTGTTGATCCAAAGTAAATGAGGTTGTATGACAGTCCTGTTAAAGAATCACAGAATCAATGAATTGTAGAGTTGGAAGGGACCACGAGGATAATCTTCTAGTCCAACCCCCTGCAATGCAAGAATCTTTCACCCAGTAGAATCTCATGCTCTACTGACTTTCCTGACATCACATTTTGGGTTATGTGTATGAAACAGACAGTGGCCCCACCTGCCACACAGGTTAATGTGCTAAGCACATCTGATCCCTAATGTGTTCTTCAAATGTTGTTGCACTCCAGCTTGACCATCCATGTCCTAAAGGAAGGCTCTTTCAGGTTCACTTTCCAATTGATTTCAGCTCGAGGACTGCCACAGACCCAGAGTTCAAGCATTCAGGCTGGTCTGCTCCTCTTGTGACAAATCACCTTCGAAACCATGCCTGACATTCCTGGGTGGCCCACCCCAATTTTGCTAGAGTTGCTATCTACCTCATCAGCTCAAAGTGCAGATTCAAATGTTTTTCAACAGTGACAGGTGGCGGGGAGAGCGAGAGAATATCTCTGTGCATGTATTATTTCCCTCACCCGCATGCATTATTTCTGCCTTCATCTCTAGAAACTGCAAACATGCAGGCTTTCCCACACAGACAGATTCATGGCAGGTTTCCTCTTCCTTAAATACAGGAGAGCCAGACACACAAACTCCTTTTAACCGCTTTATTGAATACATGGAATTTTATTTGCTCTAGTATGTAACAGAACATTGTAAAAATGTTATTACTACAGGTTTTCTGGCAAGTTTGTAACAAATGTGCATGGACCCACAGAAATGTAATCTAATTTCATGCAAATTCCCTAAAGCGGAGAGATTAAAACATTATTCAGGCTGCATCCTAAAGGAAAGGATATGAACTGTGCATTTAGATCACACTGAAAACTAATATGGACCCATATTGTGCTAAATAAATTGGGGGACACGTGACCTAGATTATCTGTTAAAAAGCTCCAAACCCTTTGAAGGCTTATAACTTGAAAGCAAGACTTCCCCTGAGCTTCATAAAAGGAAGTAGTAAGACTGCAAACATTAGACCCCATATATAGATGCTTATAAGATCTACAGCTTCTGTGGTTTGGAATCTTCCTTAATCTCTTCTTAAACTCTATAAAATGATACACTACAGGTCCAGTTAATCACTGGCTTCAATCTTCTATTACATTAAGAGCTTTGCAGGAAATGAACTGAATCTGACAGCTCCTGTTTTTAGTGCTTGTTTGGACAGGATACTCAGGTGCCTGTAGTTCCATGACAATGCAATAGGCAGGTCCTCTCCTGCCCAGGGAACCTCCCTAAGCAGAGACAAGAACAAACAGGGGCTCAAGGCAAAGAAGTGAAGCTGACCCATCAAGCACTTCCTTTGTTCAAGGGGGAAGTGACACAGAAAGGACTGATGATAACCTGAAGCAGTAGCAAATTGGACTTCTAAACCTTCTACTTCTCAGTGGTCCCAGTCGCCGTAAGTAACAAATATTGAATCTTTGGTTGTACACCTTCAAACTTGTACACCTTCTAGGAGTGACAGGAATGGTGGGCAATGCCATTAGGGAAAGCACCTGTGTATCAGTCTGTGAAACCTTATTTCGATATGATCTAAATTCTCCCAAATATGAAAAAGTGCCTTAATACTATATTAGTAATTTTTCTGAAATGTTCAAGGTTACAACAGTTTAGGATTTGCCTGCATAGTTCCTCCAAACTCTAGAAAAGTGCTTTATTTACACTTTTGTGCATGTTTACACACTTTCCCTTTCCTTCTCTGTATCACTTGTACACAACTAAGTAGTTTAAGTTTTCAGCTCTTTATCCTTGTGGTCCACAATAATCTTTGATCAGCTTCATATTTTGCATTTGACTTTTCAATAAGACTTAATATCACAATATATAATATGTTCTCACAAAAATAACCTTTGCTAGGGGTGGGAGCAAGAGGTGTTTTGAAGAAGCTATCACAGTGTTTTATATACGGAAATGGCTATGCTCTCTGCTGTATATAGTTTCAGCTGTGGCTGAAAGCGTGAAACTGTATTTAAGAAGGCCACTGTATTAATGTGAGCCATGGTAGGTTAGAGCCCACTGCAGATCATTGGAAACTTTAGTGTCTTCTACGGCATATGGGTCAGGACTATATGGTTGGCTGCTGAGCTAGTAAACAGGAGGTGGGCCAGTGATACACTGGAAAGCAGCAGATTCTGTTACTGTTAATACATTTGCAAGAACTGGTGAAATTGCCTTGAGGGTCAGTCTGGATGAGTTCAGCATTGGCAAAGCATTCAGTGCTGGAGAGGAGACTTCAAAGTCTCTCATGGGCCAGCTCTTCACTGGGAGTGGACAAGTGCTCCAGCTCCCTGCCCAAAGCCAAAGCCCTTGGGTCCGAAGTTCTTGGCATAGCAGCCTGCAGGAGAAAAGGTGACGAGAGACACAGTCAGAGCGTTGGCCATGCGGCAAACCAACAGTTCATACAGCATAAATCGCTGAGCAAATTTTTTGCTTTTCAGGGGCAAACTACACACATGTAACTTCTCCCACTCCATTTCAAACACTTTCATTATTATTATTTTTTTACAAAACACAGCTGTAGAGGCTGCAATCTGCAGCCACTGCATTTAAAAGTTTTTGTGGAAAACCCACCAGAGGCATAGAGATAAGAAGTCTCTTCCCACCAACTGTGATTAATAATTTTGTAAAACAACAATGAGCATCAGCGATAAGTTACACAAGACAAGGGCATTGCAAGTTGTTTAGGCCTTAAGACACACTGTGCTGATATGAAAAACATGTTTATATATATACCTGTAGGTATCATTAGATATTATCAAAGTGGGCAAACTGATGAAGGGTAGGGGGAATTTAATGGTCTCACTATTACACTGCAAGTCAAGGAACAGTTATAAATAGTAGAGGAATCTACGTTTGCCACCTACGGTTCTATGAAAGCCCCAAATAGCAACTTTTTGCAATTTTGCATCTTGGTCCTCCAAGACCATCTGGAGGGGGACAGAACACCCTTTGCATTAGCATCACATTTGACACATTGACCCGTGACTAACCATCACATCTCACTAGAAATCTAACACAAGCAAGACATCCTGAAATATAAATTTTTACCTTTGCAGTAGATTTCACCGTCTTTATCAGCCAAAGTAGTGGACTCTAAACTTTTACCACACTTTGCACATCTGAAACATGCTTTGTGCCATGACTGAGGACAACACAGAAGGCAAGATGTTAGGGTGCAAGTAAAAGGATTCACCACGACACTTTTGGCCTCCTACATTAGGTGTTGTCAGGTTCTCATTTTTTAAAGATAGTAGTTCTCACAGGCAATGCATGAGGCCGGCAGCCCAGTCACCCATCTTCCCAGCCCAAATACTGTTTTGTACTGAAATATCCCAAATTCCTAGTGATCCCTCCTAGGTTCTAGCATTTGAAGGTTTGCATGCAACCCAAGGAAGAGAATGTATACACCCCAACTATCTTCACTGATATTCCTACGTAATCGCTTAGCCTCATTTATGCTGCTAGCCTTAATCGTAATTTGGGGCAAGGCATTCCAAAGAACAGTGTACACTGCAACAAAAAGATGCCACATTTCTGTCTTGATTCTGCAAAAATATCCATGCTAATCTGACAGAGGATAAGTTTTGAAGGCTGTTTTGAGCAACTTCACAAAAAGTTGTTGAACACTCAAGAGCCTCTTCTTATAACGTGAAGTTCTTACACAAACATAGTTTCCATGGGCAGGATTTGCGTAAGAAGCCTGTGAGTGGAAACACTGTGCAAGGATTCTGCTTGTGCGATGGGGCTTCCCCCCCCCCTTCCCCATGCCCCCTGCAATTGGCTCAGGGGGCACTGGAAGAAACCCAAGAAGAGAGGGGAGGGGAGGGGAGTTTGCTCTGTCTGGCAAGCTGAAATGCTTCTGAAAACGGGACATTCATAATACTGCAACATTAAATTCCACCCCATGCAACAAGTTTCGTGTAAATTGCAATATGGGAAAGTTCCACATGTGTGTGTTTCACTATGTATGCCCCAAATCAGGAAACCCCAACTGGAAGCGGTTTCGGTTTCCCCATTGCATCCAATGTTTTTGATTTACTCTCACACCAGTGTGTGATTTATGCTCTGAGGTTCAGCTCTTAACAGCAGGCTCTTACCTTTCCAGCTCCAACCACCTTCTCGGCAGCATACACAGCCTGTCCACAGCGGGGACAGCCGTCAGCACCACCCACCTTCTGCGCCATCTTGGATGCATTGGGATTGTTGGTAGGCTGGTGGGGCTGGGGCCTGTGGAGTCCAGACAGGGAAACAATCATTATATGTCTGCAGGTTTGTACACTGTAGAGTCTGCAGGGAAGGAGGATACTGGTGACAGCCTATTCCGTTTGTGGCTATGGAAGGAGTGGGGAACAAAAACAGTGTGCCATCAGTATTCTAGGGACTGGTAAGTTATAGGATAGTGTTGTTCCCAAACTTCCATTTTTGCTGGTGAATGTCAGGTCAGTGTGCTGCGTACCAGTGCTGCTATATACCAGTGCTGCTGCAGTACCAGTGTGCTGCGTACATTGGGGACAAGACCACATAGTTTCTTTACATCACAGAGATCTGGCAGGATGAGAATCTGGTCTGGTACTCATCCAGATAATTTCAGTCATATACTCAATACAGCAGCAGTAAAGGACTACAGCTTAGGAGAGGGTGCAGAAATTGTGTCATTCCAAAAGATAGAGTGCCCAAGTTTGCTTTTTCACTTTCTAAAATATCCATATTTGGCACAGTTTTCGGTTATTCAAGCTGGCACTTGTGATCAAGGTTAACCTGGGAAAAAGAGGATTTCGGGCTTGTTTTGTTGGCTTTTGTCTAGATTATAGATAATGCCAATATGTTAGGGTGCTTAAGAGGGGGGCAGGCCGCACATTTAAATAACCAGAGTGCTGCATTTTTTCTGCACCCAGAAGCACTTAGGAATTGATCAAGTCCCCATATTAAAATTGTTGCCAGTCATGGGGATTTTCCCCATATATGAGAGAGCATTGTGGTATTTTAATCAAAAGCAGCATTGTGTCAGAATTATCTCTGAATTATAGGGACTTCTCCAGAAGTAACTCCTCTTTCTGCACGAGCAAAAATAAAATCTTCACCTAAGACAGACAATATGATCACACTTGTTACCAAGATGCAGAAAGATTTACAACTTACTGCTCAGGTTTGATCCCAAGTCCTTCCCCCCTGTCCATGCTCAGAGTCCCTGCTCCCTGTCCAAATCCATAGCCTTTTGGTCCATACTTCTTCCCATAGCATGACTTGCAGTAGATTTCTTCTCCATGCACAGCTACTGTGGTGCTGTCCAAGTTCTTTTTGCAAACCACTGCAAGGAAGGGAGAAGGAAGAGGCAAAAGTCAGAAGGCCTTCAGAAGCTTTAAGTATCAGACCTGCTTTCTCCAAGGAGCTACCTGGGGAGATTTCTGGGTAGCCATGCAATACCTGAAGTGCCACAGAGAATTAGGGTCAAAGTACAGATGACACTGAAGAGCTACTGTCAAGATGATGATGATGATGATGATGATAATTTATTTATACCACGCCCTTCCTGGGCTCAGGGCAGCTAACAGCAAATATGAAACATTGATTAAAATGTGACTTAAGAATGGCATAAAATACAACATCAATAAAATTCAAAAATTCAGGGGTCATTTTTTTGGAGGTGGAACCCAGTCAATAGACATCAAATGATCACCAGGGCTAACTGGCCAAGTTGGTCCTACTAGGGCCAGCAAGGAGACTAGGGAAGAATTTAAATGTGGGGTCCCAGAAAGGGTTTCTTCATAGAAGAGGAAAGGGAATAGAGGATCAGGGTAATTCAAATTGAAGGCCAGGCAGAATGGCTCTGTCATACAGGCCCTGCGGAAGGAGATCAAGTCCTGTGTGTGTTCGCAGGGGGGGGGTGAAGGTGGGTGGGGTGGAAATCCTCATCTCCCAGATGAAAAGGTGAGGGTGATGGGCTCAATGGCTCCATCCAAGGACAGCCCTGATAAGTTACCGTGATGAGCTGTGGAATACCATTTAATTTGGACATAACTGATAAGCGAAGAGGCACCCCCCTGAAGAGATCCTGATTTATGCTGCAGGAGAAAACCATCTGTTTGGAAAGGTTTGGAAAGAATGAAAGATGCTTACCGTATTTTTCGCCCCATAGGACGCTCTTTCCCCCCTCCAAAATGAAGGAGAAATGTATGTGCGTCCTATGGGGCGAATGCAGGCTTTCGCTGAAGCCTGGAGAGCGAGAGGGGTTGGTGTGCACCGACCCCTCTCGCTCTCCAGGCTTCAGGAAGCTCTCCGCAAGCCTTGGGGACCCGCGGAAGTTCCCACCAGGCTCCCAAGGCTTGCGGACAGCAGCCTGCAGCCCGAAACCTGGGGAGCGCAGCTGATCGTGCCCTGGGCTTCAGGCAGCTCTCTGCAACCCTTGGGAGCCCGACGCGACATCACCAAGGGCTGTGGATAGCAACCTGTTCTCCGGGCTGGGGTCAGGGGAAGCTGGGGGGGGGGAAATAATTTTTTTTTCTTTATTTCCCCCCCCCAAAAAAAAAACTAGGTGCGCCCTATGGGCCAGTGCGCCCTATGGGGCGAAAAATATGGTATTTCTGCTTTGCTTGAGAGGTGGAAGGAGGGGAGGCAATATTTTAAGTCATTTTGGGAGGGTCTGCATTATCTACTCTCCCCTAAAGCAATGGAATGTAAAGTTTTTGGGAAGAGTGACTTTAAAAATCCCTCTTTGGGTACTTCTGTAACTAAGGACTTTGCCTGAAAGAAGATGGAGAGGAACAACCTTAAGGGACTTTGAGGGACTTTGACCACTCCTTTGACCTTCGTATTGTGAAATTAAAATAATAAAGAAGAAAAGTTTGGGAACAACTGGATTGATTGCCTGTTAAGCACTCGGAAGAGAATAAACTGTGGAATTGGATGTAATGGAACTGAGGATTGGCAGGATGGACTGCAGGAAGATTTAGGGGGGAGGATGGAGAGAAGATATGGATTTTGTTGAGATTGTATCAACCCCACCCCCTTGAAGCTGGAAATAAGAACAGTGAAAGAGACAGGGTGGACCACAGTGCATACCATCTTGACAGCCTCAGACAGAAAAGAAGAGATGTGGATTATGTTTATTTATTAATGATTTATTAATGAACTGTTTGTATGTAAAATGCAGGATTAAATTTTGGCAAAATGTGAGGGGTGGGTGATGCTGGGAAATTGGTAGTGTGAGGGGGTGATGTATATTATATGTTTATACCCCCCAAAAAAAAAATTCTAGGGGTTTCATTTTCACCCTCTGCATGCAGCACCAGTGAGACTGAGTAGGCCAGATGTCAGACAGCAATGCTCAAGGCCATGTTAGGGAAGAATGTGTGTATGTTGCCTGGGAGGAAGCAAGATCTGTCTTTCTCAGGCAAAGTGTTACTCAAGAGGTATCAGAAGGAAATGTTTCAAAATTGATGAATGACTATCACAGATAGATAACAGAGGGTTTACTCTACTCAACTATTTTGAGGACAGTTTATAACAATGTATAAAAGCCACAGCAAAAAATGGTAACTGAACAGGTGGTGTGTAGGGAGAAGGGATGACTGTATCTTGAAATGATAGTTGGAAAAGTTGTTTTATTGGGAGCAGGAAAGGAGGGAGGAAGATAGAGGGAACATCTGGGGGTGGGGTGGGGAATCAGCTTTTAAATTTGTATTGAATTTGTAGTAATTTGTATTAATTTTGTGAAAATTTTGTTAAATATTATGGAAAATCAATAAAAAATTATTGAAAAAGAAAATTGACAGAGCTTTCCAGCTGCAGACAAGGATGCTTCTGCCTGGGCTATCCAGTATCTGACAGCTTCACTGCTGCACACAAACCTATTTTCCTCTCTCAAATGCACATTCAGATCTTAGCATCACTCATTTTGGTGTCCTCTCTTAACCCTTGCCTTGATTTTAGAGTCAGAACTGCAGAGGGTGAGGAGAGGAGAAGAATGGTGGCCACAAGGATAAAGGGGGATCAGAACTGAGGCCAAGAGCTAATGTTATGTTTTCTCCCAGCTGCAAAGGAATTAGAGCCTTGAGTTCTATATTGTCCTTAAAGAGAGAGAGAAAGAGATGTTGAGACTGCCAACAGCAGTCAAGTTTTAAAACCTCAGGAGGCTGGAGTTTGCCTCTTAGCCCAAAATAAAATTGTCTTACTCTTAAAGAATGCAAAAACAAAACAGAGCACTCCCCTAGGAATGCCACAGTAGCAACAGTAGCAACAGCCTATACCTTGCAACTAAATATGGGTCTCCAAGACTGAATATCCCATCCTCATTACCAAATATGGTACTATTTTCCTCTGACTGGTCTAGCCCTCAAGCAGAGAGAATTAATAGGAGGAGGAGTGTCAAGATGTGCTGCCATCAAAGGAGGACTGCTGCAAAACTCTCTTCCATCAAAAACAGCTTACATTTCTTGGAGTGGAGTTCCAATACTTGCCTGGCCTGGATGTCTTGTACAATCACTACAAGTTAGGCTCAGCTATTTTGAACAGCGTGCCATATTGGGCTGCTGGGTCATTATAGTAATCTTAAGGAGAATCAGCTTTGATCAAAGACAACTTGGTTCTATGTTTCTGGTGAAGGGGATGGAAGTGTGTCTTCTTTCCATTCAGAGTTTTGCCCTCTCCATATCAAAGGCACCTTTTGCTCAGCCCTATATACAAATCTTTGAGAAGCCACTGCCAAATGTCTCGCTGAGATGCCATTCTCATTTATTTGAAATCAGGATGTTAGCCGTAGTTCTGAAGCAGAGATTCCATACCAATGAGCTCAGAAGAGCTAAAAAGGACTAGGTTTGGGGTTGTTTGCAGATGACAGCTATTTAGCGTATCCACACACTTCAAGAAGAATCTGGTGTTTGTTTTGATGTAACCCAAGCCCACCACTTACTTACACTTACGTGCTCTACAATGCGTCACTGATTAACTATGTTGCTCTCTGTTGTAATCAGTGGAACAGGAACTGATTCACTGCTGGTGTGTTCCCTTTACTCTCATTCAGAGCAATGAGGCCCCTTCTCAGTCACTGTCTAGGAAGCTAATATGTTTAGGAACTTCTCCTCTCACCCCCCACAAACAACAGAGCTTCGATCTTATTTGGAAATGGTAAAGGCTAATGGGGTTGAGGAGCTACATCCTTTCTTATTTTAAGGCTTTTTTTTTATCAAGTCCCCTTGACAGTTTACTGATTAAGACTCTGCTTAGTTTATATTCAAAGGAATGTCAATGCTGATTTCCTGCCATGCAATATCCTTCACTGTTTGTTCCAAACAATACACTGCTCTGTTTATTTTTAACTGAAAAGTGGTTTAAAGGTTTCATAAATAAATGACTTGGCAATTTTATTCCGTCTCATCTCTCTTCACATTTGTAACCTGGCTGGTAATGCAGTTCATTGTTTGTGGGTTGGCAACAGTGGCGTAGCGTGGGTTGTCAGCACCCGGGGTAAGGCAAGTAATTTGCGCCCCCTAACCCGTGGATTTGCGCCCCCTAACCCTACCCCTAACCCTAACCCCCAGATGTTGCGCCCGGTGCGGCCGGCCCCCCCTGCACCCCCCACGCTACGCCACTGGTTGGCAACCCTCCAATGTAGACTTTGGCTCTCTGGTGAACAAATGGTGTGATCTTTGGGTCTCCTGGTTCCCCAAGCCTGGAAGTGTTCTTATTTGAGGCCATAATATTTGCAAGTCCACAAGTGTTACTAGACCATGTTCAGTTACTTGCATAGACCATTGGTCCATCTAGTTTTGTACTGTCTGTATACTGTCTGGCATGGCGCTTCAGGGTTTCAGGCAAGGTTCTCTCCCCAGCTCTACCTAGAGATGTTGGGGAATGAACCTGACACCTTCTGCATGCAAAGCAGATGCTCTATGACTGAGCTATGCCCTTCCCCAGGAGCTGCAGCTCTTCCCCTACTTCAGACATTTCCCCCCTCTAGCTTTGCTTAAGGTTGATGTAAAAATTAGATCTCCACACCCACATTATACATGAACAGGCAAGTCACTTGAACAACAGATGAGACTGCTCCTATTAAGTCTCCTTTGTTAGGGTCAAAGTGAGTTTATGTGGTCACAGGGGCCAGAGGTTTGTACACATTGTGCACTGAGAGAGCAGGACAACTTTTGTTTTAAGATGTCCATATCTGCAGTAAAAATCACATTTTCCAGCTGCTAAACTGGAGAACAGCTGTTGCCCCAGGTCAACACAGTCCCATTACAGAGGGCATTTCCTTCAGTGCTTTGAGATTAGCAGATTAGCTGCATTTCCTTTCACTAGCTATTGTTTAGTTTATTCACAACCACAGCAAGCTGAAGCATATACAAGATTCTCAGAGGCGAAACACACAAACACAGGAGGTCATCAGACACACAGACCATAAGAAAAGACAAACACAGCATTAGTGTGAAGATAAGCCTAAATTTGGATGCAGTAGAGAGCAGAGCGCAAGAACAGAAAGCTTTTTATATTATTTAAAAAACAACAACCAAGTCAACACCAGCTGGCTAAAGAGGCTCTACATTTGACATTCAGCTTCAATAGACAGGGCCTATCAGGTTTAAAATTCTGGCTATGAATTCACTGTCAATTAGAATGGAGTTACAAAGAGAGCGAGATCCATTGCCGTTATGAAACAATTTAATATAGAACCTTTTAACATCTATGACTAGCACTACAGTGCATGGAAATTTAATGGCTGTGCTTGCAGAGTCCAGGAACTGTAGGGCAGAGTAGGACAGAAAGCTTTGGAATTACATGGAACACTTACTCCTGCCTGATTAAGAGTTCCATGCAACTTGAAAGCAGGCTCCCATATCTGTTAACACAGATGACTCAATAAAAAGGACCGTCAGAAACCTTTTTGTATGAAATAATAGAGCAGGAAAAATTTCATGACATTTCTGGCCATCAGTAGCACTTTACAAGTCTGATTTCAGGATTCAAAAAACTTTCACTATTTTAACTTGCAAAATACTGTATTTTTCGCCCCATAGGACGCACTTTTTCCCCTCCAAAAATGAAGGGGAAATGTATGTGCGTCCTATGGGGTGAATGCAGGCTTTCGCTGAAGCCTGGAGAGCAAGAGGCATCGGTGCGCACCGACCCCTCTCGCTCTCCAGGCTTCGGGAAGCTATCCACAAGCCTTGCAAGCCCGGCGGGAGTTCCTGCGGGCTCACAAGGCTTGCGGGCAGCAGCCTGCAGCCCCGGCGAGTGTCCGCAAGCCTTGCGCGCCTGGTGGGATGTCCCGCCGAGCGCGCGAGGCTTGGGGCAGCAGCCTGCCGCCCGAAGCACGCGGAGCGCTCTGGAGGGCTCCCTGTGCTTCGGGCGAGTGTCCGCAAGGCTTGGGGTGGCAGCCGCAGCTGGGGGGGGGGAAATAATTTTTTAAAATTCATTCCCCCCCAAAAAAAACCCGAGGTGCGTCCTATGGGCCGATGCGCCCTATAGGACGAAAAATACGGTAACTTGAAACATGAGCTAATAATTTGAACATTGGCATATGTAATGTACATGAAGAGATCAACAATGTTCCAGCTTTCAAACTCATCTGATAAAAGATTGGTAAATGTACAGGAAGTTTAAAAAGTGCTTTTAAGAACATTTTTTTCCTCCAATTTTTGAACAGTCATATTACATGTTCCTTTGCAATCCGGGGGGAAATGACTGGCGTGCTTTACGCAGGGTTACTAGAGAAAGCAATCCTTCATTGTTTTGGGGGACATTCTGTGCAGCAGATTTGTACTGCCAAAACGTGGTTGTGCATGCACAGTTCAAAATCTGAAGCAAGAATTCTCAGGGTACTGCAGAGATTCTGGTGGGAGCCACAGTGAAAGCTACAAGCAAGGCTTATCCCTTTAGACAAGGTAGATACTTCCTGGGTTGCTGGGACCACTGGACAGGTGTACAAAGTGGAAAGCAGTTTGGTTAGAACAGGGGTGTTGCTAACCTCTTTCTGAGCAGAGGGCCACATTGATTCTTCAGGCCCCATGTGGTAGGCATGGGCAGTTTTCAAGAATGCCTTTCAAAGAATTTTCCATCAGCTATCTACACTACTTTAAGACAATCTTTAATCATTCTTAAATTTTTTTTTATTAAATTCAGTAAACAAACAAACAGATTTGGAGGGGCTTGGGAAGAACACACAAAAACCCCTATGGCATCACAGCAAGAGAGCCAGTAGAGAAGTGGATGAATTTTTTAATGACAAATTGGGGGCACAAAAATCTTTTGGGGGCTGGATACAGCCTATGGGTTATTAGTCCCACCCCCCTCCAGTGGAATGTTGCTGCCCAGGAGCTCTTGGCCATGTACATGATTCTGTTTCATGTACATAATTTATATTCACAGCACCCCTGAGCCAGATCACGTGGCAAGATACATGACATGTGTTTAAGCAGCTCAGCAGTCAAAATACCAGGCCCTACTACCTGCCAACCTTCCGCTGTAGCTCTAGAGTGCTCCTGTCCAAAGAGGAGAGGCAGTGTTGTATAGTAGGTAGACTGCAGGACTTCCTTACAGAGAGCTAGTTTGCATTGGCAGCAAAACAGCAAAGCCAAACATACTCCCTACTAGCTGCTGAAGAAATCCCAGATTTTATTTACCATGTTGGCAAGAGTAGTGTGCATGTCTGCATGAAAAGAAAATCAGAGACATCCCTGGGGTTGCCGTACTCACTGCATAAGAAGCAGGATTTGTGGAAGCTGTTGCCTTCACATTGCACCTCCTCAGCAAAGTACACCGTTTTCTGGCACACGCCACACTTTTTTCCTCCACCCCAGTTCGGCATCCTGTAAAGGGAACAAATGAGGGGGGGGGGGATGTAATCGACTGAAGACAGGGGAACTGGGGTAGCACAATGAACTTACCACAGGACTGGCAAGGTGAGGCAACCGCCTCAGGTGGCAGGATCCACAGGGGCAGCAGATCCTGATGTGGATCTTTATCACCTCTTTGTTCCTTATATAGATCTTCACCCATCCCTTATTCCATCGCAAAGAGGGGGGCATCACTTTGTCATTTGCATCAGGTGCCCAAATGTATTGGGCTGGCCCTGACTTACCAGTTACCAAGGTTGTATTCAAATAACCCATTAAAACCCAATAATCAACCTGCATGAAGCTGTGAAGAGAATGGTTTGCAGACTTTATTGATGTGGCAGAAAGTACCTTTACTGTAGACCATAGTGTGAGATAAACAGCTCGCATATTTCTATAACATATTTCTATAACTAAGGGCTACATTATTAGCCCCATTAGCCACATCATTAGCCCCATTCCTGCCACCCTTATTTGGCTTGCTCTTTGTATTTCCTGCATGCACTGGTTTTTATGCATTCACAGCACACTTGTGTTATGATGGAGGTGGGTGGGTGTTTACGTCAGGCATAGACAAACTCGGCCCTCCATATGTTTTTGGGACTACAACTCCCATCATTCTTAGCTAACAGGACTAGTGGTCAGGGATGATGGGAGTTGTAGTTCCAAAACATCTGGAGGGCTGAGTTTGCCTATGCCTGGTTTATGTTGCTGACTTTAGTACATTGCAGACATGCACTAAAGAGATCTAGAGCTGCACTGGCCTCTGATGTCAGTAGCTTCCTTCACTTGGCTCCCTGTCTTCCACATCTATTCCAAGAATGTTGAGGGAGGAAATTAACAGTGGGATAATGAGAAATACCACATGCCTGTAATACCCCTCCCTTGCCTGCAAGAGTCACTCACTGGAATTAATGGCACAGATTCAGAAGGCTTCTGTCAGTTTGTATACTGTGAACAGTCTTGCTGCATAAGTTGCAGGAATTTCCAACTATGTTTTAAATAGTAGATACCCAAGTCTCATTGCTTTCACATTTCTGAAATAAAGAATGGGGATGAGGGAAGTTCTAGTAGGAATGCCACATTACAGTTTATGAGATTCACATTATGCCTTTAGACACCACAGTAGTGCCAGGAACAAGGCACCCAATCATTCCACCTACCCTTCTGTCTTTCACCCTAAGGCCTTTGTGTAGATTACAACATTAAAACAACTTACAATGACAGAAATAGGATGCATCCTAAAAATATACATCTCAAGTGTTAAAAGCCAGGACAAAGAGATATATCTACAACATTTGCCTAAAGCTGTATAATGAAGGTGCCAGATACACCTTGGTGGGGAGGGAGGTCCACAATTTAGGGGCTCCCACGGAAAATGCCCTCTCCTGGACCTCCACCACCCCAAGCTTATGAAGGTGGAGACCTCTGCTGATTTTAGCACCTGAGGTGAAGCAGAAGGAGAATGTACAAAAGGAATGGGAGCCTGGAAGAAGCGGAAGAAACTGCCTCAATTTCATTAGGCTTTTTAAGGGCAGACTGCTGCAACTCTGTTCTCGCTGCTTTGAAGATCTGGATAGCAAAGCTCAAGGTAAAGCATTTCCTGTGAATTAGCTTCCTGCAGAATAAAGCAGGAAGATACCTTAAGATAAAGCACCAAGTGGCTCAGAAATGAGAAGGCCATCCATGTGCCAAATCTGTCCAAGGTAGCTTTTAACCTAGAAGGAAAGAAGTCTTATGATCCAGGCACAAGGCCAATACTGCAGTGATACATTCTCTTCCAGGATGTGCATAAACCCACCAACTCCTCATAAAAGGACGGAAAAAATAAAACAGAAAGGTGTGGTTAGAAATATGGAGCCTAGGGCAGTGCGTGGCTGAAGAGCGCAGGAAGTCTCACTTCCTGATTTAGTGATATACAGTATCAATCTGATGTTAGCAATATTTCTTAAGCTTCTCTGGCTGAACTTAGAGAACTAAGAACTGAAGAGGAAGTTCATCTTGATCATGTCCACATGGTTCAAGAAGGGACACCCCCTCTCTTATCACATAACTACTGTGCCATCAAGTCTTAAGAACTGTTTGGCTGGAGCTGTCTGGTTCTCCCAGCCTTAATCTGATCTGGGAGGAATGGCAAGACATCCAGAACTGCCACTTACATTGGTGAGAGCAGAGGGCACCTCCATCAAGCAACTCCATCAAGCCCTCTCCTACAAGGATTGTGATTACTATGAAAGCAGCTTTACAAAGAAAGAACTGTGTGGTAGGATCTGCCTTGTCCTACTGACCTGGACATTGTCACCAGCTCTGCTCCTGGATCTGGCCTGAGAAGAAGACTACTTCTGGGAATAGACAGCCAGAATTGCCACTGACATCAGCTGTAACTTTAAGAACTTGTGCTTGAACTTGCCTTTTCCTTTTCCCTCCCATTCCCTTTTCTTTGTGTCCCATGTTATTTTGGATTGAAAGCCTGTGGGCAGGGACTGTCATAGAACTGGTGTTTGGAAGTCACTCTAAGAAGTTTGGAAGTCACTTTCTGACTAAAAGGTGTAGTATAAATTCTGTAAATAATTAATAAATGCCAAAAAAAAATACTCCATGCAGAGGCCCAATTGCTACAATTGGTTCCTCTGAAGAAAAGGGGAAGAGGTCCTGAACTTGATATACATCTAGAGTGCCCAGATCACACTTTTAAGTGAGACAGCTTATACTAAAAATTTAGAATCTTATTTTTTTGCAAAGCCAAGCTGAACATCTCTCTCTCTCTCTCTCTCCTCTACCATCCATTGGAATGAGAAAGCAGCTTGGTGTAAGCATCTTCTTTTTACTGACAATGCAAAATAACCCAATATATATTTCCACTTCTGCCTTTTGTGAGTTGGATAACTCCTTGTTCAACAATATAACACCTCTTCCAAAACAGAAGCATAAAAAACAGCAGTGGCAGCACTAGGCACAAACAAGGCAAATCAGGTCATGTCACATGTGGAAGCCAGGTGTTCAGGAGGACAGGGAGTCTGCAGCTTGGATAGTTGCATAAACAAGAGGAGTTCAGCAGGTGTACCTGTGTAAACAAGGGGATTTCAGCTGGTGTAGCATTTTCCATCCCAGCACAAGCCACACCTGTTGAGATTTCTGCTTTTGCACAACTGTTAAAACTACAGTAGCCCTTTCTCCATTCAACCTGTCTAATTTAATGGCTGTTTTAGGCATCTGTATCTATCTGCCTATCTGTATCTATCTGCCTATCAAACCTCTCCATTCTGAAGGAAATCAGCCCTGAGTCCTCACTAGAAGGACAGATCCTGAAGCTGAGGCTCCAGTACTTTGGCCACCTCATGAGAAGAGAGGACTCCCTGGAAAAGACCCTGATGTTGGGAAAGATTGAGGGCACAAGGAGACGGGGACGACAGAGGATGAGATGGTTGGACAGTGTTCTCGAAGCTACCAGCATGCGTTTGACCAAACTTCGGGAAGCAGCGGAAGACAGGAGTGCCTGGCATGCTCTGGTCCATGGAGTCATGAAGAGTCGGACACGACTAAACCACTAAACAACATCAACATCTATTTGCCTATCTCTCCAACTGCCCATACTCATAGTCCGTCCTCTTGAGCAAAGGGCTGCGGACCCTGGCTGATCTGCAAGTTGCTGCTGCCTGAGAAGCTCATCCAGTTTTGAAGAGTTCCTTTTCAAAACAACAACAACAACAACAACAAACACTGGACTAAGGCTGGGAGATTTTGCAGCAACTGAGTAAAAAGAATAAAAGCAGTTTTATTATCAAAGCACCTTTTTAAAATATTTCCCTCAGTTGTCTGTCTCAGCCTTCCCACCTCAATATCCTGCAAACTAGCTTTTCACGTTCTGTATCTCTCCCTCTCTGCCAAGTAATTCCAGCTAGGAGCCTTAGATTGCCTTAAAAGGAAATGTGGCTCAGTCTCTCATTTCTTTCTGCTGGGGCATAGCCCAGCAAGCTGAGCAGGAAGGAGGCCAGCCCTGGCTTTCAATAAAATGGAGTGTCCCTACAGAACAGCACCTTTCAGTGCTGCACAGTGTATGACGGGAACATAATTAGATTGTCTATACTATCTTCAGCAGCTGGGGTAAAGCATGCTCCAAATGCAGGGCTGTTCAGATGGTGCAAAGGAGGGCAAGCCCTCTCATAGCTGTTTCAAAGAAGACATTTGTCCAGCCACTGAATATTATTGACCAGATACTAAATCCAGGCTATCAATAATCTGCAGACCAACAGTATCAGTGAACAAAAATGCAAAGAGAAAGTATGTGGGATTGTGCCTTGCCAGTGAGAAGTCCTCAATTTGCAAGATTCTTCTGGAGTTATCTTTACCCTGGCCAGGATATCACACACAGTTTTATTTGGATCTGATCTATGCATTTCCAAATTGTCATCATTTTATTTGTAGTGATTTAATCAATAGCTAGATTACAGTAGCTAGGATTAGCACCAAATTACAACACTAATTTACCAGGGGGAAGGGAGAGGCTATGAAGTCAAAAACAGAAGAGGCTTAAACTTGACCTGATTAACTAGATGCAGCTAGACATATCCTGAAATAAATTGAATCCAGCAGCACATTCTAGAGGTCACAATCTTATTACTGCTATTGCTATTACTACTACTACTAATACTACTCAAGTTCCAAATTATTAACTAGAATAACTCAAAAGAGATGCATTTATACCGAGTCAGATATAGGACCATGTCTCCTGACCCAAGATCCTTTAACTCAGGAATGAGTAAGTAACCTGTGGCCCTTGCTTGACTACAGCTTCCATCATTCCTGACCATTTGCCATGCTGTCTGCAGCATGGTGTCCAGCAACATCTGAAGGCCCATAGGACGTCCTGTTCTAACTGGAATCTCCAAGTACCAAACTTGGGCCCTGCTCTATACAAGGATGTGCTCCCCGACTCAGCTGTGACTCCCAACAGCTTCAGGTTCCAGCAAGAAATATAAGGCTGTGAACAAGGATAAAGCTTAAGTGAAATAGAAGATTAATTAGTTAGATGATTCTGCATGTGAAGCATTCTCAGCAGCGCTGCTTTTAAATAGTCACAGCATATAATATTTCAAGAACCAAGGCTTTATTCTATGCTTCCCACAAATCTTAAGTATCTGTTCCATCCAAACAACACTGCCAATGCCAAAGAAGTAAAAGACTGGAAGATGTGGGAAAAAGCAACTCTTACGTTAACGTATCTTAAAATGCAATGAGAAAAGGGGTATGTATCAAGAAGCTTAGGTGTGTCAAACAACTCCACTAATAAAAGAGGATTCAATAAGGTTTGCTAAGGTAAAAAAACAAAACCCGCTCCAATCCTGAAATACATATATAGCAGTACATGGTCTATGAGCAGCTGTATGAACTTAGCTGCTCAATGGTTATCAGCTTAAAATGCACCAATTTAGGGTTGAGTTATGGCCTGAGTTTGCACTAAGTTTGCACTCTCTCCTCAAGGGGACAGCTAAATTTGCTCCCTCCACCAAGTAGAAGATTGAGGCTATCAGCTTTGAATGGCCCTAACATTTTTTTGTGCTCTCCACAGGGTTCCTATGCACATGCACACTGCTCTCACTGGATTGGGGTTGCTTGTGTTTAAAGAGTACTGGAACTAAAGACAAACTCAGATAAAGCAAAGTATTGTGATCCATCATTGTAATACTTAAAACTATTAAATAACTAACTTTAACAAATATTTCACATTGAAAACAGAATTAATGTGACATATACTGGGTGTCATAAAACTGAAGAACCAGATAGGTACCGATCTGCTACTGGACTCACTGGTTAGCTTTTTAGGCCAAGTCTGATCTGGGGATTTCGAGACAGTGACTCATATTTTAAAAACGGCATAAATGGAAGAAGATAAACCAACTTTCCGTAGATGAATAGAGTTGTGGGATATGCCTCTTTCAATTAAAACTCACAAATATGATAAGTGGTAGAAAGGGGAGGTATGACACAAGGTGACCCTACTCTATTTTGGGATGGGTCTGAGTACCACTATTCTATTAGGAAATAACTATCTTATTTGCAATAAACACCATATGGTCAGCAGTAACATACTTAAGTTCACACTGAGTAGACTATTTGTAAATTATATGTTGTCTTCTCTTACTCCACTCATTACTTATTGCTTCTTCTAACTCTTGTTTCCCTTATATTATCTTTCAAAAATAGATGATATATTAGTGTGCAAACTGCTGTTGTGTATCTTTTGTTATTTCTGAAATTTAAAAAAAAAACTGATTAAGGATTTGTCAGGATTGCTATTGCTATAGTTTACTCACAGTGGTTTGCTTACAGTGAAAACACCATACAAGGATATATATGACGGCAGGGATTCCTTTAAGTAATGATTTTTTAAATTGCTCCTTTTAAATGATAAGAAAGTTGAGATAAGAGTGATATGAAACATTTGAAAATATATTTGGCAATAATATCTGATAACCAGATTTCCTAGTTACATGGAGTGGGATGCACCTAACTAGGCTTCTGTTTGCACAATGGGGTTTACCACCCCATTTACCCTCTGAAATTGGCCCTATGGGGTTGGGAGAATCCCCAGAACAGTGCACGGGGGGGGGGGGGGATTATTCTGTCTGCCAAGTCGAAATGCTTTCAGATGTGGCATTTCTCGTGGCATTATGTTGAACTGCACACTTTTTTAATATGCATAGGGTGTAGATATATTGTATTTTGTAAACAATCTACACCGACATAGTTCCATATGGCATGAAGGCTTATATGTAGTCCTCAGCACTTTGCAAATAGAGATCAGCAGTTCAGGAACAGCCATCAAGACACCCAATATATGTAATCTAAACCTAAATACTTTCCCAGAAAGCTGGGAAGCGCCTGAATACATTGTTATGGTCCCACTGCAATAATAAAGAAGTACAAGGGTGACAACAGCAGCAGGTCAAACACAGTCAGAACTTTCCACTCATTACCGGTAATCAAAATGACACACTAAACATTTTGCGCCAGGCAGGAACCAGCTATGTTTAGGCAGAAATTGTTGGTTCATTTCTAAAAATAATGTGTCAATAAGCATACAGATATGGGTGATCCAGTATACATTCTATACAGTATACAGACTTTTTAAATTTTTTTGACAAAGTTCTTACTGGAAACTTCTGAAGAAGCTTAGCAGTCATGGACTAAGAAGGCCAGTCCTCTTATAGATAAGTAAAGAACAGGAAGCAGAGAGAAGGAATAAATGGACAGTTCTGACAATGGAAGAGTGTAAGAAGTGTGATTTCCTGAGGAACAGTATTGGAACATTATATATAAAAATATATACACACATACACGTACATACAGTTGGGGGAAGGGGCAGCTGGTCACTGAGACAGCAGGAAGTTAAGAATCATGGTTATGCCGCAGCTGCTGCTTATCTATTTAGATCAAAATCATTGTTTACAGTTTATAAAATAATCCTTTGTTCTATTCAAATGGTGGCCTTCCCTTCTTGCCTGTCAAATCCTATTGCACCCAACTACATTATGTGGTTTGACGCTGAACAGTTGATGAATTGAAACAGGAAATTTATCTTTCCACCCTCAGTAAGATTATGACTGTTTATAGTCTCCCACACTACATAAGGAAGTAGGCTTTATCTAAACTTTGCATTCGCAAGTATCAATTGGATATCAGTATTTCTATTTCCCATGGCTGTATGTCTAATCTAAGAGACAATTGCCAGAATGTATAATTTTAAAATGGATTATCCTATGCTTTCCGGATGTTTACATTATCATTTGGAAGGGATTCCTTCTGAGCTATGAGTCACCACCTGCAAAAGCACAATAGGAGTAGAACACTCGGTGGCTGAGCCCACTGGGAATATATCCAATACTAATATGGGAGAATCATCCATCTATCAAGGGACCAGAAAATATAGCTGCAGCAACTTTGGTTTAAGTTCTCCCCCCTCCCCCTGCATGCTGGGACACAACATGTCATGATACTGAAGGGAAACATGTCATGATACTGAAGGAAAGAACTGTAGAGGGGAAATTTCACAAAACAATAATGTGATTATGAGATCAGCCCTCATCCATAATGCCTAGGAAGAAGCTGCAGGAGTTGCTTGTACCACATGCTACTTGATTATAGCAGGTAATGGATAAATAAAGTTCAAGCTGAGCAAGACACAGGGCAGACTGTGACTTCCTTTGCAGCTCAACACTTTTTTTTAAAGAAGAAGAAAGTATTCTCAGGTGGGGGAAGTTTGCTTCTCTTCAGATCATGTATATTTTGCGTAAGGTAAAGGTAAAGGTACCCCTGCCCGTACGGGCCAGTCTTGCCAGACTCTAGGGTTGTGAGCTCATCTCACTCTATAGGCTGGGAGCCAGCGCTGTCCAGAGACACTTCCGGGTCACGTGGCCAGCGTGACAAGCTGCATCTGGCGAGCCAGCACAGCACATGGAACGCCATTTACCTTCCCGCTAGTAAGCAGTCCCTATTTATCTACTTGCACCCGAGGGTGCTTTCGAACTGCTAGGTTGGCAGGCACTGGGACCGAGCGACGGGAGCGCACCCCGCCGCGGGGATTCGAACCGCTGACCTTTTGATCGGCAAGTCCTAGGCACTGAGGCTTTAACCCACAGCGCCACCCGCATCCCATATTTTGCGTTATGACACCACTAAACCAGTCACAAGATTCTCATATGTTTGTTGTCGGATGCGCTACAAGGCATACACTGCAGGTCAGCTGCTGGTGAAATCAGTTTCAGAATAGCACTGATCTGTGTTAAACTGGCAGAATAAAAAAAGCATTGAAAGGAAATATTTAATGAAGCATGAGATCGCAACCACTAAGTTGAACAACAGCAGAGGGTGGCCTGATAAATGGCACTTTAGAAAAACAAAGAGATTAACTGTACATCCCTATCCATAACAAAATTAAAGTAATTGGATTTAACCCACTTTAGACCCATTAACGTTAATGGGATTCATCACAGTTTATAAGTAAGTTAAGTTAGAGCTGGTAAGTGAGAACCAAATAATCTGTACAAATGTGGGGGGGAAGCAGGAATGACATCCAGTACCTGGGGTCGGGAGCCTGTGGCTGTTTTGAAGACCACAACTCTCATCATCCCTGACCATTGGCCATGCTGTCTGGGGGTGATGGCAAAAAGGTAAAGGACCCCTGACAGTTAAGTCCAGTCGCAGACGACTCTAGGGTTGTGGCGCTCATCTTGCTTTACAGGCCGAAGGAGATGGCGTTTGTCCGTAGACAGTTTTTTCGGGTCATGTGGCCAGCATGACTAAGCCGCTTCTGGCACAACGGAACACCAAAACCAGAGCAGCTCACAGAAATGTCGTTTACCTTCCTGCTGAAGCAGTACCTATTTATCTACTTGCACTTTTTTGGCATGCTTTCAAACTGATAGGTTGGCAGGAGCAGGGACCAAGCAACGGGAGCTCACCCTGTGGCGGGGATTGAAACAGCCGACTTTCTGATTGGCAAGCCCATGAGGCTCAGTGGTTTAGACCACTAAATGCTCCTGTTCCTGTTCTAGTCTGTCAGCTGCAGCTTCTGAAGAAAATCCCCATGCTTCCTTAAATGTAAATTACAACAGCTTAGTTATAAGCCTCATTCACATTCATGACTTGGGGGCAAAGAGAAAAAAGAAAAGGCAGGAAGTAGTTGCAGGGCATACTTTTCAGGGCCCAGAATTAGAAGTTCCAATGACGAGGGGATATGGGGGGAATTGGGAGACTGCCTCGTCCTTAAGGGAGGCAATCCTCATAAGTCTGCATTATGAAAGGGGTACAGGGACATACCCATGTGTTGGCCAGGTTGGTCTCCACCTTGGGAGCAAACCCAGAGGGGAGCAAAATTGTGCCTCTCCACTCTGGCTCAGAGTGGCTAGGAGCCTGCCAGCCCTTTGGCAGGCTCTATGGTCCGCTCCTCTGCTGATTTGGGTGGCAGGCAAGTGTGCAGGCTCCTCTAGGCACCTTGGTAGAGGAATCCAGTTGTTGGTGTGGGCCATCAGAGCAGCCCTGTGGGCCCCCCCTGCCCAACTGGCCAGCGGCTGTATTTGAAATGTGAGGGGAGCACCCACTGGAGCTTGGAGGGAAGAAAGAGTGGGCAAGAGTTGCTGGAGGAGGAAAAATGAAGGAGGAGAGGAGCAGAGTAGACCCCACCCACATGGCCACAGAGGAAGTTGCTGATGGAGCATGAAAAGCAAACATTTTGAGTTTCTGGTCCATGGTGTCTCTCAACTTCAGAGCTGCTGATACAAGCCAAAGGTGCAAGGGAGCCTAGGTACACCACTGCTAGTGTACTTAGTGTCCCATTTCCCTCTACAATTTCTACAAGTAATTATCATTTAAGAAGCACTTGAATTCCCTGTGTGACAATCTTATTGTGATCATGATTCTAAAGCAAATCACTAATATTATCATGTTACAGATGAGAAACTGAGGCTGGCCAAATGGCTAAAGAACTGAATCTGAACCCAGGAGGCCTGGAGTAGCCTCACCATACAATCCAGCTAATTATTTCATGAGCAAAAAAACCTGATTTACGCAAACTCACAAAGTTTTCTGTGGTTGTTTTGCCACATTCTTGGAGCTAATAGTCACTTGTGGTCAGGAAGGTTCCAAGTCTGCTAGGGAAGGAACACAGACACTCATGCAATTATCAGATCATTGAGTAATAGCATGCTTTACCATAAATGGACATTCTTTAGTACTAAACAACAGTCAAATTCTTAAGTAAAAAGGTACTGCAACTAGACAAAGCAAGATTATAGTAATTCCATTCAGCACAACGCACTCTGCTATCTGCCCAGTACCTTTCCACAACAGGCTTCAATACTGACTTTTCAATGTTCAGGGTAGATAAGGATTCCCAACACAAACTCTGGCAATCTAAAGTACTTGCTTCAATTTTTTTAAAAAAGCCAAACATTCTTTTAGGTGCACAGAGCTAGGCCTAACAATCTCTTAACTTCATTTCCAGTCTTAAAATGTGAATATTTACAGAATGTATACTGAGAATCAGTAATACTAATGAAACCTAAACTGAAGTTCCATAAACCCTTACAATGTCTTCTAAGTCAGCCAGGCCCAGGGTGTTTAGTTTTGTTTTTTTGCAAAGAAGTCAAGTGTTCAACAGGTACTCAGCATGCTCAATACTTTTGAAATTGTGGTACCAAATAGCTCTGAAGTTTTTAGTCAACCATACAAATTCAGAATGCAACTACTGTTGAAGATAATTGCCAGTTATAATTACAACAATAGAAATAATAGCCTTGGGGTATTTATGAAGGAGTAGAACTATTCCTTCTGTTATTCAAATTAAGAATTTACCTATTACACCACCCTAAATACTAATGCCAGCAAGATTTCAACAGACTGTATTTGTACAGCAAATGTACTGTAGTTGGAAAGCGTAGTGCTGGTGATCAACAAAAGAGGTTTAAAGACTGTCTCAAGGCAAATCTTTAAAAATGTAGTATAAACACTGGCAACTGGGAAACACTGGCCTGCGAGCGCTCCAGTTGGAGAACAGCCTTTACCAAAGGTGTCATGGGCTTTGAAGACACTTGAACTCAGGATGCAAGGGAGAAACATGCTAAGAGGAAGACACGCTTGGCAAATCCACACCGTGATCAACTCCTGCCCGGAAACCAATGTCCCCACTGTGGAAGGACATGTGGATCCAGAATTGGCCTCCACATTCACTTATGGACTCATTGTTAAAACCGTGTTTATGGAAGACAATCTTACTCAGCTACGAGTGATTGCCAAAGAAGAAGGTATGTCACACAGTATGCTCCATCATGCTACTCCGGACACCACACTAAAAAGAGAATATAAATTGGGTGGGGAACCTGTGGATCTTGAGATATTGCTGGACTTCCCAGTCCCATCCAGTTAGCATCGCCCATGATCAGGATGGAGGGAGATGCAGTTCAGCAGCATCTGGACAACCACTGGTTCCATATCCCTTTACGTCAGCAGTTCTCAACCTGTGGGTCCCCAGATGTTGTTGGACTACAACTCCCATAATCCCTGACCACTTATCATGCTGGCTAGGCATGATGGGAGTTGTAGTCCAACAACATCTGGGGACCCACAGGTTGAGAAACACTGCTTTACGTTGTATGCCAGGCATGTCCAACAGGTACATCGCCATCTACTGGTAGATCCCCGGCTGATCCTGGGACCCTTATCAATCGTGGAATTAAATAAAGTTTATCAAAAGTTAACAAATAAAAGCTGAAGAACTCTGGGCAATTCTACCCAAAAAAAGCTCAACAACTCTGGGCAATCCACCCACCCCACCCATGCTTCTCCTCCCTCCAATGGCAAAGGGTAGATCACTGCCAGTTTTTTTATACTGGGAGTAGATCACAGTCTCTTGGAAGTTGGACGGCCTGTTGTAGGCAATTCAGAGGAGGTCAGTGAAGATGCACAGGGGTATAGAAAGTTGTGTTAGGAAAGGCTGAGAAAACTGGATATGATTAAGCTGGAGATGAGAAGACTGGGAGGAAATGCAAAGGCACTCTTCAAAACCCGAACAGCTGTCCCACAAATACTTGTTCTTTGCTGCTGCAAAGGGCAGGACCAGGTTTAATGGGTTGAGTTACAGGGGGTAGATTTGGGGTAGATTTTGAAGAGACTTCAAGAGGAGAGCAGTTCAACAAGAGAGAAGAGCTCTTTCTCCTGGAGTTTCTCAGGCAGGGACTGGACAGCCATCTGATAGGGATGCTCAAACTCTGGATTTCTTGCCCTGGTCTAGACAGTCTACAGGATGCCCACCATGTACTTTTTAGATTAAACACATCACTCATCAGCTAAGAATGAAATGTAGCCATACGCCTTTTGGACATCATGTCACAATGAATTTGTTGGATTATCCAGAGATATCAAGGTAGGCTCTGGGGGAGTCAGAGCAGAATTTTCTTCAGTATGCCCCCCCCCAACTCCAAAAAAGGAGGCCCCATTCAAACGTTTAAGATGCATTCACAAAGGCAAAACCAGGTTCTGAACTGAAAAACCAAGAATCAGGTAGTAAGGCTGAGTGTGTTGCAATACTTTTAAAAATTGCATATTGACCCCCAAATAATCACCATTTCCCTGCAGGGGGAGAAAAGATGCGAATCATGTCTCACAGTCGAGGAGGCAGTTTGGTTTAGGGCTCGTCAGCTCTACGGGAAGGTGAAGCGTGGCTTACTCTCGCGTAACCTTCCCCCCCCCCCCGCGCGTGCGTTTTCAGGGCGCAAACAGGGCCTGTGCGTCTCGAGGGATTTTATTAGTCCATTTTACGCACACTCCTGTCGCAGAGACGGCTGCTTCTGAGGGGAAACCAACGGGGATCAGAACCCCGAAAGTTAGCTCTGTGACATAAGGAGAAAAGGCGCGGCGAGACGTGGCGCACCCGCCAGCACAAGGGAACTTTCTTCAGGCGCGCTGCAGCCGGAACAGCAGCAGCAGCAGCAGCAGCAGCAGGGCGTTTGCCACCAACCCTTCCAAGGCAGTGCCGCGGCGGCCCAAGTGCCCCGCCCGCGGAACGGCGGGAAAAGGAGGGAAAAGGCCGGGCCTGGCGCTTGCTTACCTGGCGAATGCTGGCGCGCGTCCGGCTGCTGACTGCTGGTCCCTCTACGCTCTGGCTCTTTCTCCCTCAGGCTGGCCGGGCTCAAGCCTCCCGAGAGCGGGGCTTGTTTTGTTCTGCTGAGCGGAAGGCGTGTCCCTGAGCACCCCGCACCCCGCCCAAAGAAAGTCGCCGGGGAAGAGCGAGCGAGCGAGGCAAGGAGGGAGGGACCGAGGGCTGGCTGCTGAGGGCGCCTTTTTCGTCTGTTTTTTTGCACTCAGCACCACAAAAGGCCTGAGGTCACGTTTCCTGAAGAAACAAACAAACAAGGCAGGCAGCGAGCGGGGCAGGGTCGCCCACCTAAGTGGATGAGCGAGGCAGCTGGTGCTGAGGAGAACAGGGACAGGAAAAAAAAGCATCGGGGCAGCAAAATAATCATAACCATATCTCTTATTTTAAAAAAACCAAACACTTTTCCAAACCACTTTGAGATTTTATTAGCATCAAGCGGCATATACATCTTGTGAAATAAAACAATAAAACAGAAGATTTTGGCGTCGCACAGGGCGCTGCTGAAATTTGAAAGTCCAAAGTGGGCCACTGCATAACATTTCCAAAATGCAAACAAGAACTCAAGTGATTAAGGAGCCCCCAGTGGCACAAAGCATCAGTACCTCTGGCTGTTAACCAGAAGGTTGGTGGTTTGAGCCCACCCAGGGACAGCTTGGGGCAGGATTCCAGCAGTGCAGGGGGTTGGACTGGATGACCCTTGGGGTCCCTTCCAACTATACAATTCTATGATTATCACTTAAGCTTAAAAAAATACGTAATTCTTGGTGTGGTGCATTCAGTATCCATTCATTTTTGGTATTTCCTGCTCTATTTGGAATGAATGTTCCACAACTGACTAAGTATGAAAAGGAGGACCTTTCTTGGCAAAGGGATGCTACCTCTCCCAGAGCTTGTGGTAATGCTCAAGTAATAACAGGCCTCTGCACCCCCAGCAAAGCTCCCATGCCTTTAGCAGCTGCATGACAACCAGAAATGCAACAGGTACATAATATGTATTGTGGCTGCTTGAATGCCATGCGACTGACAAAAGGCACAGATAATTGTTCCAGATCTGTTGTCTTTCTTCTTAACACCCAGCCGGCTAGCCCACCTTTGGAACTCTCCTGATACATGTGAAAGATATGAAGGACTGTCGTACAGTGCAATCCTATGCGTATTTCCTCCAAAGTAAGACCCGTTGTGTTCAATGGAATCAGCATAGGCTTGTAGTCTTAGTGCTTTCATTTCTGATAACACATGAGAGAGAGAGAGAGAGAGAGAGAGAGAGAGAGAAATACAGTGGTACCACTGGTTACATACTTAATTCATTCCGGAGGTCCATTCTTAACCTGAAGCACCACTTTAGCTAATGGGGCCTCCTGCTGCCGCTGCGCCGCTGGTACTATTTCTGGGTTAGCAGAGTCTGTAACCTGAAGCGTATGTAACCCGAGGTACCACTCTACTTCAAACAAAATGTGGAAATCTTCGAAGGGACTATTTGGAAATACTTCCTGGTTTGGTGTTGTTACTGATGGGCGACTATTTTTATTGATTAGTTAGTGAACATATCATAACATACCAGAAAGAAGGAAGAGGTAAGTAGGGATGTGTATATATTTAAGGTTGCAATACTACAACCAGCAACCTAGAGCATGTCTAGTGCAGCATGTCAAAGATCCTCAGCAGCTTATTCCTAGCCATCTATAACCCTGGGTGAAAACTGCTTTTGAACATGGCAGTTCTATTTAACTGCCATTGATAAGCTTGTTCTTCATTAACTTGCTGGATCTTTTTAGAAAGCTACCGATCATCAGCACATCTTGCGCTAGTTAAATTTGTGTGTTAATTAAACATTGTGTTGACAATGTTCTCTATCCACATCTCTTTCCCATGCTGTTCTTATTTTATTTTGTTGCCTTTGTCTTGTGTTTTGAAAAGTATTGAGCCCTAACCTCTTTGGCTTTTCTTCATGGGAAAAGTCCTCCAACACTTTGAGCACTGGCTTGCTTTTTTCTGAACCTCTTCCACCTCTATGATCATTCCATTGAAATGTGGTTTTCTTGAGAAATGCCAGCAGGGCTAATTGCAAAAAAAAAGTGCTAATGGTTTGCCAAAGCCCTTTATGCATCTTTTATTTGAGTTTTCTTTGAAACATCCATCAAGGAACCTTGTGTACTTCTACCACAGCGAGATGCATGAGTTACGCAATGTATCTAGCCCCACCGTGAACAGTGAACATTGCCTAAGGAGTCGTTCACACATTTGCTTCTGTGGCTTATTTGCTCACTCGAGTCATTGATTATAGATGGTAATGTTAATGGCATATTAATATGAGTGAGGCTACTTAATGGTGATTTGTAATGCAAGATGGTAAATGTAATAAGTGAAAAATATTGTAGTTTTTAAAGAAATAGCAGCAACTATCATATGACTAAATGCCACCAGTTTCTTGCCACCTCTGACAAAGGCTTCCATTGAGTGCCAGTCTCAGAGGTTCTATAAGGCTGTGGAATGCTCAGAGCTTCTTTGTGTAACCATAAATAGCAACAGGAAATATATACAATAGTGGCAAAGAAAGGAAGACTAATTTCCACACTGCATTTCTGTATATATCAGCAGCTTAAGGCAAAAACATGGAATGGAACACTGATTGTGTTCCTTCTTTTTATGCAAGTTTATTATATTAACTACAGCAGCATATCCAGAAGTAATGAAATAGGAGATGATTATTCATTGAACACCCCCCCCAAAAAAAAACTAGCACTAGAAAAATCTAGATCTGATTTAGTGTGTATGTGGTACACGGGCTAAATGTTTTATCAAAATGTTGACTTCTGATGCTTCAGTCTTGTGTTGTGTATGCATTTATTTGGAAATAAGCCCCACTGAATGCAATGTGGGACTTACTTCTGAGTAAATATGCAGGTAGGTATCAAACTAAATAATAGTTTAAGTGAAACAACTTCCACTTGCACAGTGGGAGGTGTATGTTATGATATTATTGTTATATAATTTATGTTATATTGACTGTTTCTCTTTGTACTTTGTTGGAGAGAAGAAAAAGAAAGGAGGGATACAAAATAAATATATTCAACAAAGAAACAATGTGTATTTCAAATCTCAAGTGTTATTTAGTTGGAGAAGGTAAAATGTAACATTTTCCTCCTAAAGAGTCACTGAAGAAGAATGTTGCATTGTAATATAGCTGTGAGATTTCTTCTTCTCAAATTGATGAAGTCTCAAGGGTGCAGCTGCCCCCTGGTGTTTAAGTGGTACTGTTACACACAGTACTTAAACGATAATTGAGTGCCAGCAAGATATTTTTTAATTCTATCTGATAATTACCAAATAACACATCACGAAAAGAAGTTTAGAGGAGAATAGTTCATTTATTTTTCCAGCTGGATAAAGTGTATGTTTTCATTATGTTCTTTATGTTTCAATGTTTTATTGTTTTTAATCAATTAAGCTTCTTTGTGTAATCATGGACAGAAATGAGAGGTACAGATAATAAATCCAATCGTACCAAAAATCAAATCAGCCAAGACTCAGACAAAGGTCATGAAACTATTTACATGCATTGTCTGCAGTTAGCTATATGGAACAATGTTGGAAAAGAGACAAAGATGAAGCTGGTTGATCAAAGATTGAAATAACAAAATATATTTGGAGCTCTTCTGAAATAGTTGGAAAGCAATCCTGTTTTTCATATTGTGTTAGGCAGTTGACCAATATAGTGTCAGAAAAAGATTCTCAAGGACCCACTTTGAACAATGTGCAGTTGGGTGCATGTACCAAGTAGCAGGCAACAAAGAGCTGGAGTCAGGTAGCTTGACTGGAGGCTATAGCAGATGGGAAAACGGGAGTAGGATTAGCAGCACCAGGGACAGCACCAAAGTTTGCTCCAGCAATGGACAACAGGGAAGTGTTCTTATCCTGCCAGGGGCCTGATAAGTGCTTGAATTTTTACGCTTTAGCTAAGGAGTTTGCAGCCTTTCCCCATAGCAGAATTGTGTGGCCTCTAGCTATCCTTTCTGTGATCTCAGTTGGGAGCTTGCAGGTGGCTCATTGCAGTTGGGGCTTGGAATACCACACTCCAATGCTATTTTGTTCCTCTTCCATTAGAATATCACCTTCTTCCTTTAGAATATCACCTTCACAGCCTTCAGCTCAGACCTACAGTTCCTTCTGTCCTCAGGACCTGTGGGAATTCTTAATCCCAGACTGGCTACCTTCCCTTCATTCACAGAACATGTGTGTAAAAACTCCATGATATCATACTGTGATTAGTAGACAGAGCAATTGTCCTGCCCCATGCCCAGCACAAACAAATGGGGGCTCTTATGCATAACTAAGAAAATGATCTTTATGAAGGCAAGAAATGGTGCAGGTTAGACAGCAGACCAAGGCATGACATCATCAGTTACAAGACTTCCTTGCTTTATGGGAAAGTCGAGAGTGCATGTGCATGTTCCTCCATAGGGAGTGGGTCTGCTCCCATCTGCAGACGTGGAATCTCATTCTAGGTGATAATACAACACCCTGCTATTCAAGCCCCCAGTTCCACTCTGTCAGCTCCTGGCTGGTGTAGCTGAGGGCTTCAAAGACTGGGCCCCTTGGGAATATGCAGGACTTTGGATCCCTGTTCCACCCCCAAATGCCCCATTAGAGGGCTTTATGCTTGCTATCCCAGGTGATAGGGCACAGCTGGAACTTCCACCATAGTGGATCCCCCCGCCATCCATTTGAAATGTCCCTCCTTCCTGTCATCAAAATTAGAATGTGAGTGTGTGTTGGGATCACATTCCTTGTACAGTTAGTATCAGAGGCTGCTCTGCTATAAGCACATATTATCCGCCTTTTAAAATGGCTGCCATGTTGTGAATGGGCTATTTATAGTGATTCTAGGGCTCCCCCACCAAACGAATGGTGACAGGTAATTAAAATAATGCCCAATGATAGCTATAATGTGTGATACTCATTTGGCCAATTATTAAATTCTCAAACAAATGCCAGGAATGCTAAGAGCTAAACCACCCACAAGATGGAGCTAATGAGGCAAAATAAGTATCAAAGCAACACCTTAAGCTGCTTTACAAATCCCAATACCCTCCAAGACCATGTTGCAGAAACATGCATTATCTCATGGGCTTAGCCAAGGGGGGCGGGCGGGGGGCAGTTTCCCCCTCTAGAGCAAGTAAAGCAATATAAATACTTAACTAACTGACCAATTACGTCGGTTCTCCCCCCCCCCCCAAAAAAAAAAGTCCTGGCCGCCCTAACAAAAATCCTGGCTACGCCCATGCATTATGCTACACTTAACCCCACAGAAGAAAGATCTCTTTACTCCACTGAATCATTTCTATTATTCCTGTTCATGATTTATACAAGATAATCAGTTTTATCTGCTTTGCATTCTGTGTTTACAAAAGCAATTTACTCTTTCTTCGTTTTGCTGAAGCTAAGAAAAAGTGACATACTCAGCGCTATGCCAGGGAAGAAGCGAGCTTTTAACGCAAATCTTCCAGCCCCCAGTCTAATTCCATTCCTCACCTCCTTAGGTAGCCATCCCTTATCCTGGTGTATAAATGCAACGAGCAGAGGAAAATGTTGCCTAAATATGCTCATGTGGCAGCACTATTGCTGCTACAGGTAGTAAGAATAATAACAATTCAGCATTTCCCCTTTGTTCAAGGCACTCAATATCTCGGGGATAATGCCACAATAACCACCCACCCACTCACCTTTCATTCCTTCTCTCACTTTCTATCTCCCTCTTTTCCTACTCTCCCGGACAAAAAAAAAAGTTACAGATAGGTAGCCGTGTTGGTCTGCCATAGTCAAAACAAAATAAAAGAAAAAAATTCCTTCCAGTAGCACCTTAGTTGGTCTTTAAGGTGCTACTGGGGAAAAAAAGTAACCTGGCAGACCTGGCGACGCAGAGGATCCTGGGAGGTGTAGTCCCCCAAGGATCCCCACCGGGGCAGCCCCCTCTCAGAACTACCTTTCCCATGATGCTCGGAGGCTCCGTCTGCGCCCGCGCCGCACTCAACTCCGGCGCTGCGGGCGAGAGGGGAGGGGCGGGCAGGGGGAAGTTGTAAAGATGGCGGCAGAGCCCGTTCGCTCTTCCCCGGGCTGAGGCGTTCGGCGAGGGTCCCTGGTGCAGCGAGAGCGGCGAGGCGGTGTCGGCGGCCCAGCAGCAAGCGGCGCTTCCGCCATGTCTGAGCCGGGGCACTTGGGGGTGAAGCGGGCCGAGTCGGCGCGTCTGCGGCGGGCGGAGCAGCTGAAGCGCTGGAAGGGCTCCTTGACCGAGCTGGAGCCGGCGGCTCCCGTCCGGAGCCGGCGCCGCGGCGGGCCCCGCGTCCGCTTCGAGGACGGCGCCGTCTTCCTGGCTGCCTGCTCCAGCGGCGACACCGAGGAGGTGAAGCGCTTGCTGGCCCGCGGAGCCCGCCTCAACACGGCCAACGTGGACGGGCTGACGGCGCTGCACCAGGTATCCCGGGGAGGCGAACCTCGACCTGTCAGCCCCTCGGCAGGAATTGGGGGGCGGGGGGGCGAGAGGGAGGGGTGGGCGCACAGGCCGCCCCTTCCACCCACCTCCTGTCCCCCCGCACCATGACAGCATTGCCTCATTTCCCATTGCTTTTAGGGTAATGACCTATAGATAGGATGAATGGGGGAGAGAAGAAGGCTTGAAGGGCAGGTCAGCAGAGCCTGCCCGCTGCCTTCTAGAGAACTGGGATCAAAGTTTTCTCCATCATTCTTTCCCCTTTTCCCTCTTCCACCACCACCTCTCCAGTTTTTATTTTCCTGCCTTTTCACCTAGGATTGACCCTTTCACAGGTGGAGTAACGCTATTATTCCTTGTGGGAATAGTCAGCGGTGCACACAGGATCCATGGCAAATTGTGTTTTCTTTCTCCAGTTGCAGCACAAATGCAATGTTCTGCCATTTACTCTGAACACACTTACATTCTCTTACCAGAAATCCTCTGGGGGAAGATAAGACCATACAAATAAATTCAGTTAGTCTTGTCTCCTCTTTCATCCAAAAAGAGAGAGGATTGAATATATGGGCAAAACAGACTTGGCTGGAAGTCCCCCCCCCCCAAGAAAAGATCAGGGCAAGGTCAAACTAGTTTGGTAAGTGTGGACTAAAGTTTCATGTTTACAGTTTAAATTGTGAATTGCCTGAGGAATTCGTTTAATACTAAGCTACCTTTTTCGGTCTTGACCTACAGGAGAGTTCATAACTTGATAGAATATGCTTCAGTAAAACATTATCTGTCACAGCTATTTATAAGAGGGACTTCCCTTCCTTACATTCTGCCCTTTCACTTACACGACTCTCTAGAGTTCTAAACCAGGGCACTAGATTGGAAGATACCATTACAAACTAAGAAGCTCCTGGAAAAGTTATATTTGGCCTGGCCATGGTTTCAGCTTAATGTGCTTCTAAAGCATTGAAAGCTACTGAAATTATTATTGTTCTTTGTTAATTTATGAAGCATTGTCAGTAACCTCAAGACTATGATTTGGCTACTGCTTTCCATATAAGAGTTGCTGTGATACTTTTGACTTTCAAAACCTTTTCTCTTGGCAACCTTTACAGAGACCACAAGGTGCCAGGGTCTGAGATAAGCAACATAAAATTCTATTAATAGAATCCCTAATGTACTGCAAGTACCAAAAGTATCCTGGGAGGATACTCTTAAAATGACAAAAGCATCTTCATAGTGCAGTAGATAAAACATTAAAGACATTTAGAAATATCTAAATAACACATGCATGATTCACTTGTCATGCAAACTGAATTTATATGTAATCATATTTAAGTGTTTGATACTGTGAGTGACTAGAACATGTTGCCTTGATATTCTTCTGCTATTTACCCTGAAATGATAGGTAAAAGTTTCATTCAGTGCCCAAAGAAGACTGGTGTGATCTTTTTAATCCATCCTGATAAGTACAGAAGAGCATAAACAAAGTTTCAGTAATGTGAAAACGCATAAATTATGCATAATAAGCACATTTGTACTTATTTTGGCATAATTTCGGGCACGAGAATGGTCAAGGAATCATGCAGGGAATGCATCCCTGATTCTTTTTCTTCTTCTTTGGCGATCACTCGTAGCTGAGTAAGATTGTCTTCCATAAACACGGTTTTAACAATGAGTCCGTAAGTGACTGTGGAGGCCAATTCTGGATCCACAAGTCCTTCCACAGTGGGGACATTGGTTTCTGGGCAGGAGGTAATCACAGTGTGGATTTGCCAAGCATGCCTTCCTCTTAGCACGTTTCTCCCTTGTGTTCTGAGTTTGAGTACCTTCAAAGTCCATGACACCTTTGGTAAAGGCTGTTCTCCAACTGGAGCGCTTGCAGGCCAGTGTTTCCCAGTTGTCAGGGTTTCCCTGATTGGTGGAAATATGACTACTTATTCACCTTTGTTTCATTGCCCAAGAAGCATATATTTACATACTTACATAAAAGTTTTAAAAATGAAGAGTTGCTGATTTCTGGTGTGGCACTAAATGTTCTGTTTGCCAGTAACTGCAGAATTCAATGGATCCTTAATATAGGTAAGAAATCTTAATCTGAAGAGTAGTACAGCTTTTAAGGCCTTTTAAGGCCTTACATGTGATGTTCTCTTGGTATACCATATTTGGTAGCACCTTGATAATTCTTAGACTAAAAGTATTGTGATCTCCAAATGTATTTAAAACATAATTGAGAAAAATGGATCTATGCCTGCTCTTGGGGAAAAGTGGCTGATTTTGCTGCTGGTCGCATCAGGTTTGAAAGGATATGACATGTGAACAAGATCCGTGTTTTGTTGCACATAGCCAACTGTTATGTTTTGCCAAGCAAACACTTCCTTAATATTAGAAAGCTCTAGAAATGACTTTCAGCCTTGCATGTGGGCTGAAAAGAAAGTGTTGTACCCAGTTGGGGGAAGTGACTGATATAATGGTGATATCCCTCTTCTTGGCTTGGATTTTTGTGTGATCCCACAGAGGTAGGCGTAAATCCCGTGCAATCTTGAGTAAACTGGAAATCATTCCATTCTATTTCAGGGAAGCGATCCCTGGGCTATGTATTGCCTTCTGCTCAGCTATTGGCGTGGAACATACTCTGTTCTGTGGACTTAGCAGTTGTGCTGAATTGCTTTATGGTTGAGATCCCTCAGAAGGTCAGAATCATATGGGAACATCATCTGGAAAATATTCCCACCCCCAAATATTGTTCTGATCATTGTTCTCCTCACTGTGACTCTGCTAGTCTCAGCAACAGGCTGAGCACAAGGACTTCATGCCATGGGCTCTGCTGCTAGCTGCTCTCCATTACTGGCTTTAATACTTGGCAAGCCCACACCTCACATTCTGTGACATTGAAGCTGGGATTAGAGCTCACCATGTCCTCACTGTTTGGTGTGAATTCTTTGCTGCCATATCTAGTGTATTTTCTTCTGCCCCCCCCCCCCCCCGCCTCTGTCAGAAATTGTGTGTGATGAGCGTTCCAAGTGATTTCTATAGTCACATGGAAGCACTTTATAAAAACAAGCAGAGAATATCTTTTTTAAAAAGCTATCAGAATCTAATAGATTCTAGTTATTTTACAGGTGCAATTCAAAGTTCTGGTTTTGACCACTAAAGCCCTTTAGGGCTTTGTGGCTGGGATACTTGAAGGACGTTTTCTTGCCCATATACTAAGATTTTCAGCAGAGTCTGTTTTTTAGGATGTCCCCTCCATTTTATGTGTGGTAGATGGCCTCATGGAGGTTGACCTACTCAGTGGCAGTGACCTGAGTTTGGAAAGCTCTTTTCATGGAGGCTTGCTTGGAATCTGCCTTGATGCCATTTCAGTACCAGACAAGACCCTTGCCCAGGGGTAGGCAACCTAAGGCCTGTGGGCCGGATGCGGCCCAATCACCTTCTCAATCCGGCCCACGGATGGTCCAAGTATCAGCGTGTTTTCACATGAGTAGAATGTGTCCTTTTATTTAAAATGCATCTCTGGGTTATTTGTGGGGCCTGCCTGGTGTTTTTACATGAGTAGAATGTTTGCTTTTACTTAAAATGCATCTCTGGGTTATTTGTGGGGGGTAGGAATTCATTCATCCCCCCAAAAAAATATAGTCCCGCCCACCACATCGTCTGAGGGATGGTGGACTGGCCCATGGCTGAAAAAGGTTGCTGACCCCTGCCCTGGCCCCTCTCCAGCTTTTAAATCCTGTGTACCTTACTTTTATGGTGTGGATTTAAAGAGATCATTATTTTGTACTCTGTGGAATACTAGATAGGGGGTGCCCTTTTCAATTTAGTAAGAAATTCTCAGTTTTTCTTGCATCTTCATTTTCTGTTATATAACTGGAATCAGCTGCTGTTGAAGACAAGCTGTGTCTATTTCCGAATCTCAGTTATTAGATTTATCAATCTTCCATTATTATCTCCTGGTTGATTTATGTTTACTAGTTGAGTTAGGAATTTTTAAACGTTTTGAAGTTTGCCTGCATTGGATTGAATCTTGGTGTTTTAGAGGTCATTCCTTGATCTCAAATTGAGGTGTACTGCCCAGTTGTAATATTTAATTTCAAACATTCACTTTGGCTGCAATACTAGACCCAATTACTGGATAATAAATCCCATTATGACCTTAATGGGATTAACTTCTGAATCAACATGCCTAGGATTGTGTTGTTAATAGCTGTAGGGTGACAACGTCTAGATTTGTAAGATAGAAATTGGGCTCTTTTGCACCACAGTTTGCCCTATATTTTCTGCTCTTGTGAATTCTTTTACCTGCACTTAAGTCACCCTGCCTTGCCCCTATACCTTATTTGTAAGTGGCAGCTGTACCAGGGTTGGGACACTGGCTCTGTGGCACTGCCTCAATGTGCTAGCCACCCCTTCATGTTGCTGACACAAGGAAGTAGATAGGAGCTGTATTTTTGGAATTCTGAAGAAAGTAGTTCCTCAATTGCTGGGGATCCACTGCTGTAAAAAGATAGCTGCTATTGGTTGATATGAGGCAGCCATGGTACTGTCTCCTGTTATTTTCTCCCTTCAAAAGTGGTGGAAAGACACTGCATGCCAGCCAATGAAGCCTGCTTTCTGGTATGTTTACTGACAGAAAGGAACACCCTCCTTTCTTCAGAATTCCAAAAATACAGCTCCTATCTACTTCCTTGTGTCAGCAACATGAAGGGGTGGCTAGCACATTGAGGCAGTGCCACAGAGCCAGTGTCCCAACCCTGGTACAGCTGCCACTTACAAATAAGGTATAGGGGCAAGGCAGCAGTAGTTCCTCAATTGCTCTGGTACCCACTATCAAAAGATATGGGAATCTGTGGCTAGTGATTGGTGCCACACCAACTGCTGATGGAAACAATCCCCTTTTCTTCCTTAGTATTCTAAAGATATTTTTTAGAAGGTTGATATGGACTCAGCTATTGTTTAAATGAAAATGTTTGTTACTTACATGGATGTCATAGTTCTGTTTAGTGGTACAATGTGACATCTTGGGCATGGTAACTTTTTCCACTTGTAAAGGATTTAAGATTCAGAAAACTTAAATTAAAAAACAATCAACGTTTACAAATTTGCTTCCTAAGGACAGTAAATAAAAATATGCAGTGGTCCAATTACAGTTAACCTCCACGTTTTACCAGGATTTGTCATCAAAATTAGTGAAATCTTTGACTGAAGAATGATCACCTGCTGTTAATCTTCTGTGTGTCAGTGGCCTTTCAGGTCCTCACTGAACTTGGCTCTTGGATATTCTGAAGTACTGAATTGATCTGACACAGCAACTGCTCACCATCCATTTCCGGACTATATGAAAAACAGGCTTCTATTTTTAACTTGTTCACTTTAGGCTTCTAAGCTACTGTTGTTTCTTTGCAGTGTCTTGACTTTAATTTGATCTACAAAGGTCTCACGAGTATCTTACCAGCCCTGTTTGCATGCAACAGTGAGCCATGTTTAGAAACAAACCATGTCTTACCACAAACAAGTAGCATGATTAAGCACCGTGTGTTTCTACACTCACCTCACTCTTCCTTTTGCCTAGTCAAGAAACAAAACCCTGAAGCAGCTGGCTTAGCATTGTGTTACTTTATGTGTTTTGTTTAGAGAGAAACCATGAGCACTGATTTGCACAAAAAGCCAAGCCAGCCACTCCAGTGTTTGTATTACTAGCTAAGCAAAAGGAGCAGTGAAGCTGTGCAATTGAGTAGCATGTGCTGCCATATTGAATCTTCAACTTGAATGTGTTTAGGATTGGAGTACAAGTTATTTGAAGCAGCAGATGCTCTAGTTTCTTAGAAGAAAGAGTCTGCTCAGAATCTTACTTGTGCCACCGTATGCCAGGGATAGGGCATCTCTAACCCCCCAGATGTTTGGCTCCCAATTCCCATTCATTGTAGCCAGCATGGCCAGTGGGCTGGGATTATGGGAGGGGCAGTACAACAACACTTGAAGGGCACCAGATTAGAGAAGGCTACTGTAATGTCAGCATAACACTTTCTTTTTTTGTGTGATGTGGCATTGATGTGTGTCTTGGGGTTTTCCCTCCAAACCTTTTGTGCTGGGAGGAAAAAAAATCAATCTGAATGGCTGCTGTCTGCTCTTAATTGTGTTATTGAGCAGAAGACAGAAATGTGAAAGCCCTGGGGATGAGGTTTGCTCCCTCTCCCTTTTGAGGTCTGCAAAAGAAAAAAATGGAAATTAGGTGTATGAGAGAAAAATAACTGCTCTCATGAAGTATTTTCTATTTCAGAATATGAAACACTTCTCAATGTTTCACACTCCTGCAAATATTTGACACAATTTAATAACTTAACGAATGACTTCATTACTATGACATTTTACTGAATTACTAAAAAGAAAAAGAAAAAGCATACTTAGGATTGTGTGTTGGCACTGTACTTTCCAATGCTGCAGAATACAGAACACCTTCGAGTATTTGGTTCAGGAGTGCAGTCTGGGTGTCTGCCAAAGATGTTGCTGATGCTGGCAAAGCCATTATACAGCATAGTCTTTGCTTTCTACTCACTTTGGATTCCTGTTCTACATTAAGGAAAAAAGCTAAGGACACTTGTGTGAGGTCAACATGGCCTCTTGATCCCTGCCCATCATGGTCAGTGAAATCGAGTAAGAGGGGATTGATTGATTGAATGAGTGCAGGGGGTGGTTAACTACATGAGGAAGTTATGCCAACCACCTTGAAAGTAGTGGTAGTGTCACCTCTTCTGAAGGTCAGGTAGTGGTAGTGTCACCTTCCTAGACCAAGAAAAATACCACCTAGTCTTTAATATTCTCTTTCTGGGTAATGTGATTGAGAGGGTGGTGGACAGTCTTTTTGCAGGTATGCCTGGAGGAAGCAGATTGTCTAGACACATTTCAACACTTCATTCTGGCTTCAGGCCTAGAAACAGCCTTGGTCATCCTGATTAATTAATTGGGCGAGAGGGTGAATGTAGCCATGTTGGTTCTCCTTGGATCGCCTAGCAGATTTCAACACCATTGACCACAGTGTCCTTGTGGAAGAACTTTGAGGACTGGAAACACTGTACTACAGCAGTTTCTCTGCTGCCTCTAGGCACAGAAAGTAATAATAATAATAATAATAATAATAATAATGATAATTTTTTATTTATACCCCGCCCTCCCCAGCCAAGGCCGGGCTCAGAGCGGCTTACAAGCAATAATAAAAACAAGATGAATGATTACAAACTTAAAAACAAAAATAAAATACAACATTAAAATAATAGAACATTAAAATATTAAAATGTAACCTCATCGCAGGAGGAGAAGGGAAAGGAAAAAAAAAAAGAGAGAGAGAGGGAGGGAGGGAATCAAACTGGCTCCAAGCCAAAGGCCAGGCAGAACAACTCTGTCTTACAGGCCCTGCGGAAAGAAATCAGATCCTGCAGGGCCCTGGTCTCATGAGGCAGAGCGTTCCACCAGGCCGGAGCCAGAGTTGAAAAGGCCCTGGCTCTGGTTGAAGCCAATCTAACTTCCTTAGGGCCCGGGACCACTAGGGTGTTGTTATTTATGGACCTTGAGGCTCTCCGTGGGGCATACCAGGAGAGGCGGTCCCGTAGGTATGAGGGTCCTAGGCCGTGAAGGGCTTTAAAGGTCAGTGACTGTTGCTGTGTTGCTCAGGGGCTATCTACTGTGCTATTTAGCATCTATATGAAACGTGAGCCATCATCTTGGAATTTGGAGCATGGTACCATCGTTAGGTACCTGTCCATAGCTTACCCAGTTAGGTTGTCTTGTCAATCTTGTTCTGTAAATAGGGAGAGCAGGAGGGATTATACACAACGAGCTTCCTGTCATTCCTTATTTATTACATTGATTCAATTCAGATGTCATGTTCTTAGTCATATGAGCCGGGGTGGAGGACCTTCGTGGCCTGGTAGGCTGGAACTTTTTCTCCCATGCCTACGGGCCAACATTGACAAGTGGGTGGAATCGCCCGCCTACCAGTTATCTGCTATCATAATGATGTCAGGTGATGGACAGGTGGTTGGTCCTCTCCCATTTGTCACAGTGGGAGTGTTGCTGCCCATCCAGGATTGAACTTGACACACGTCAGCTTAAGTGAAACTTTGGGCTCACATGCTTTACCATTCTCTCTCCTGCAAGTGTGGAACAGTACTTTTGCAACATTTACTTCTGCTTTCTGAGAATCCTGTCTTGTTATGTATGAACCAGAGGTTGTGATTTAAAACACTGATCAGTTTCAAAACAAGCCGTGTTTAAGTTATGTGAGACAGAGCTGGCTTGTTTAGTTAGAGTTTATTTTAAACCACAATGACTGGGTTGTAATAAGTCAAGATTGTCTGAAAGCAAAGCTAAACACTGCACAGATCCTTCTCCCAGGTGCATGGGAGAGGGGAGAGGTCAAGGCTACATCCAGCCTTGCTTGGGCTCCTACCAGTTTGTGAACATAGTATGAATCATGGTTTTGTGTGAATATGAAAACCAGTTCACTGCCTTTGTGCTAACTTATATTTCTTTTGGCATTGTGCATAATTTGATTCTTGTTAAAATATAAGCATTAGCCTATTGTTGGTTGCGAAGGGTAGCTTCCACACATGAGAGGTGATAGGTGCAGTGAGTTGGAGTGAGTCAGCAGAGAGTGACAAAATAACCTATGTGGACTGCACTGTCACTCTTATTTGAATGTCAGTTCTAAAGTTCACTAATGACACAGCTTTAAAATTGTTTCATTGCTCTTTTAAGGAGATATACAAGAGTAGAAATTCAGTTTAAGAATGTTCAGGTCAAGCAGCACTTAATGTAATATGGAAGACATTAAGTAGCCCATTAGAAATTGCCCAGTGGCCCACTACTGGCCTACTGTCTACCTGCTCCTTCAAATAGAAGAAAAATAACTGCATATATTTGCTTATAGGGTTGACAAAAAATGTCTAGCTCTTAGCTGCTATCTCTGGACATATTACATATATTTTTATTTTATATGCTGTCCTGATATATGAATACTCTCAGGGCACCTTATACAATAAAGCCAATAAAAATATTAAGGCAACAATAAAAAGCTTAACAGGCAAACAGAACAATGCCTGGTATATGCTTCTGGAGTGGGTTAGGCTGCTGGAAGACTACTGGTAGTGGTATTTCCTCCGGCAGTATTCTTATTCTTATTACTGTTATCTATTTTTGCCATAGGCAACTCAAAATGACTTTTAAAAAGCACTGCTGAAATGAAATGGATGAGTGAAAGTTGGGTTGGCCAAAGATCCACTGGATCCTAAGTGACATTCCAGCAGAGAAGTCAAATAGAGGCCTTTCTTCTTCCCCCACTTTCTCCCTGGGTTGCAGGGTTGCACCCTAGTCAGAAGTTAGGATTGTTCCTAACATAGTAAATAAAGCTAGTGGCAGTAAAAATCAGTACAATTTAAATATATTTATTCATGGGCTATTCCCTCATTTTCTGTTAGCTTTACAGCTTTGCTTCCCAGCCACATGTGATCACCATGCACATGTACTCCATTCCCCAAGTTTCCCTTGCAGCTTGTTTTTGCCGCCGCCACCACCAAATCTTCAACTGAACACCTGTTGTTGAGCCTAGAAATAAAATGTTTCGGGTTCTGCAGTGTTCTTCTCATTCTATTGCAACTATCGCAGCATGCTGCTAATAACTCTAAGGCTCACTGTCAGTTGGGAAGAATGTTATGTTGTGGCATTGGCATGGCTCAGCGGCAGAGCTAGAAGATTAAAGGATACAGAAGTGGCAAATAGAAATGATTTCACAGTACACGTTTGGGAAAATATTTAATGAGGAGCTCACTGCAGAAATAAAGCAGTCATTTAAGCTGCTTATAAGATATTAGATGGTCAAGATTATATTTTTCCTTCCTCGCAATCAATATAAAATGTTCCTTGAGGGCCTTATCAAACACTGTAGCTCCACTGGTGCAAGAGACTTATTTAGAGCATGTATACCCTGCTCTTCTGCCAAAAGCCTTCCCAGAGTGGCTTACATACAGTCAGTTAAAACAAGACTTTCATGCATGCAACAGAACTTCCTCTTCCTTTATCCTTCAGCCTCCTGTGTGCTTGTAAAATTAGCTTTGGGGAGTTAGTGGACACTGTAGAGCACATTTTGGGAGCACGCGGTGGAGAGGTTTGGATACAACCCTTTGTGTTGGCATGTGGAAGTGCTGTTAAATTGGCATCTGCTAAATGGACTCTTCGAAAGCACCTCCGGGTGCAAGTAGATTAATAGGGACCGCTTACCAGCAGGAAGGTAAACGGCGTTTCCGTGTGCGGCTCTGGCTCTGGCTCTGGCTCTGGCCAGAGCAGCGATGTCACGCTGGCCACGTGACCCGGAAGTGTCTCCGGACAGCGCTGGCCCCTGGCCTCTTAAGTGTGATGGGCGCACAACCCCAGAGTCTGTCAAGACTGGCCCGTACGGGCAGGGGTACCTTTACCTTTAAATGGACTCTCTAAAATATTTCTGCCATCTCTAAGACTAATATAAGTTTTGCCTCATTTATCTTGTCAGGTACTTTGTGTTTGAAAATGATACCATTTTTCTTACTTATGGAACTGTTCACCCTCATGGGCTTCTGAATATGTTTGTTTGCTTTCAGTTATACATGAAGTTCATAGACATTTCTGTCATAGGATTTTTGAGTAAGTTACAGGAAGATGACATTCAGTTTTACATTCATCAATATATACCAGAAGCATAAAGCCAATGAATGGACTGAAAATACGTAGTCACTGAGATTAGGTGGCCTGGCTTCCAATGATAGGGCACTCTCTAGAGCACATGGAGTGCTCAGAATGCAACAGAAATGTGTTACATCATCTAAGGGCTAATGAGCACACAGCTCATCACTTGGCAAAAAAAGTTAATTTTTTTAAAATGGAGGTGGGTGTCCAGGAAAAAAGATGGTGGCAATCCTGCCCACCATTGCACCCAATGTCTTTTGACTACACAGGATTTTGTTTTCAGGTGCAATCTCTGAAACATAACTCCTGTAATTTGAGGGCTTACTGTACAGTGGTACCTTGGGTTACATATGCTTCAGGTTACATACGCTTTAGGCTACAGACTCCGCTAACCCAGAAATATTACCTTGGGTTAAGAACCTTGCTTCAGAATGAGAACAGAAATTGTGCAGTAGCGGCGCAGCGGCAGCAGGAGGCTCCATTAGCCAAAGTGGTGCTTCAGGTTAAGAACAGTTTCAGGTTAAGAACAGACCTCCAGAACGAATTAAGATCTTAACCCGAGGTATCACTGTATTGCAGTCTGGGACACAGTTTGGAGGAGGCAGCAACCTGACCACCCCCACCCCCCATCTCAGGTGCTGAGCTCATTGAGGCATGCTACACCCTATTGGTGTCTCCATTGCTTTTGCTCATAGGTTTAATGAAACAAGCTCCAAAGTAGCTGGCATTAAAATAGCTATATTTCAGAAAACAAAATTGTACCACATATTTTTATCTTACTAAAATAAGTTTGGAGAGGGTCCAAGCCTTGGACCAGATTTCAAGTTTCTGAGAAAATCCTAGGTTTCATTTTATATGTGCTGTATGATTTGGGTGAAGTTTGAACATGCAAATGCAAACATATAGAAAGAATTTCCCACAATAGTCCTCCCTGTACTCATACAGCTGAAAATAATTGTAAGCGCAAGGTAAATGTTTTGTTGGGCACAGTGCCATTAAATTCTTGACTGATTTTATTTTAACAATAGCATTTTAATCCAGTGTTACAAGGTTTGCGATATATCCATAAGCCATCTGTATGTCAATGAGGTATGTGATTACCATTTTAAGGGGAGAGTGAACTTCAATTTGAGTGGTGTAATAAATGACCTGTCATTGGCAGAGGGAGGTAATATGAAGGATGACTAGTAGGAAGCATTTTGAAAGAATGGGTGTGAGATGGCTAAGACTATTGTGTCAATAGTGATATAACCATTGACTGTGTACTGACGTTCAGCAGGGGTGCCTGGGAAATGTTTGAGGCAAGTTCTGACTGTCTCCTGAAAAAACACTGAGAGCTGCCTAGACTGAAAAAATATTTGACAACTGTATTCCTTTCTGTTGTTGTTCGGAGATTTACCTGACTACTTTCTGGCAGTGCTACTTCTGATGAATGTTCTGAGTGGTGAGCTCTGTGGGGCATGAAGGCAAGGGCATACCTTCCAATGCTGACAATTGCTAGTGGTGACAGTTGCAAGGCTATTTTGGGAGTTTTATTCCTTCGTTCTTTGAACTCATGTGTCTGCTCCCAGACACTGTTAACCCTGACACTGTTCAGCTGTCGGGAGGCTTGCTTTATGTGAAAGATGCTTGCCCATTCACCATTCAAATTAAAATAAAGATGTTGCTTCTTTGAGTGAAACAGAAATAATCACAAGCCCCATTCTATCACACTTTCAGTGGCTTTATTATGGGGTGTGTGTGTGTGTGTGTGTGTGTGAGAGAGAGAGAGAGAGAGAGAGAGAGAGAGAATTAAATCCAGATGAGTGGGTCCAGTTGTATGGATGTTCCCAACTTAAATCAGAAATTAGATTTTTGCAGATATAGACATTTAGAGAGTCAAAGCATTGCACTTGGACCATGGGGTCTGAATCTGCATCTAGGCCATGAAGTTCACGGGGTGACCCTGGGTCAGTGTCAAACTCTACCCTAATTCAAGGAATTGAGATGTATGGATAAAATGGGGTAACTCCTCCCATTTTATCCTGAGAGAGTGTGGGATATGAATGTAAAGAAGAAATAGAACCCAATGACACTGCTTCCCAAACCACCTGGATTGTATTTATTGCATAGATTAAGTTATATAGTCTTTAGGTTGGATGTCTTTAGGTTGGACACCAGGGCTGGCCCAGCCATGAGGCAAGGTGAATCGACCACCTCAGGCAGCAGGATCCACAGGGGCAGGTGGAAGTGACTTTCCTGCCCCTAAAAAACCCTCCCTGAGGTTTGGATGATTCTGCTGAATGGGGTTGTCTGTTGTGTGGGTGTGTGCTGAAGATGAAGTAGAACTCCAAAACTGGGCCAAGGAATCTTCAGTGAGCAGCTGCTTATCTGGATCCAATTCTTATAATTAAAATGTACAAGGTTTGATAATCAAATGAAACATTTATTAAACAATTTTAGTGTAGTTGTTTGTCAGCAATAGTGTGGTAGCCATTTGTGGTCGCTTTGGTCAGGATGCAAAAGGTAGAAGGAATAGAGTTGTCTCCATAATTTTGACCTGATGCTAAAGAGACAGTCCATTGTTGTTCTGTACATATTAATATTTAAACTGAAATGCCTTTTCTCTCCAACAGTGCAAGCTGATGCGTTGGAGACTTCAAATAATTGCCAACTATGTGGCCAGTTCTCTTTTTGTTCACACATCTTCACTGAAGCATGGTGATGAAAGGGCAAATGTAGCAAGTTCTAATTCAGAGGGCTTTTAAGCATCTTACCCACAGAGGTTATGAAGTGCTAATTTAGTGATCCATAAAGAATTAACCAAAGTAGTTTCCAAACATCTGTGTTGTAGCTAAGTGGTATGAGTAGTTGATTTTTCCATTTCTTCTGAATACCTTTGCATCTCACTATTTTAAATGTGGAAAAACAGTAGCCAATGTTTTCTAAAATTAATAACACTTTTATGCCCAAGATTCCAGGAAAGTTTAGTGTCCTCTCTTCATGTATAGTGTACATCAATCCCTGAAGTGCTCAAACATGACCATTAACAATAAATACCTCTAAAGCATAGGACTAGTTTTGTTTAATGTTTTGAATCTACTATATCCACAAATCAAGTTATTGTATTGTATATTCATTACAGGGACAGGTGGGGACTTAATTTTGTTTGTCTTCACTCCAGTTTCCATTCCTTAGTAATCAAGTGGGATATTGACTACTTATGACCAAGGCAGTAAGCGATCCAAAGGAATCTAGGCTTTTATTTTCTTGGATCTCATAAGCTTTCTTAGAACCCACTTAATCCAGTAATTTGTGGGGAGGGGGGACATTTGCAGTTCCTTTGGCTGATGACCAATCTGAGCGGCTATAGTTAGCCACAGATGTTTTGTAGTGTGGACGGAAGACACTGGATTGGATAAAAAGAATTGGGTAGAATTACTTCACTAATTAGCAGTGTTCTACAGACTCGTGTGTATACTAGCAACAAAATCTCTGCAGAATTGTGACATGGTGTATGATCCAGTTTGCAGCACATATGTGATGCATTGAGACATGGGAATTTGTTTATTTAATTCAAGATATTTGTTACTCACCCATCATTGTACACATATAATCCCATTGCTAGAAGCAGTTGTGGTGGGGAGATGAAGGGGGCAAAAGTTTTTAGATATGTTCCTGTTGCAAAGCAAGCCCTAGCAGCTAAAGTGAATGAAGGTATTCATTGGAAAGGTCTGCAGTGAGGGAATTCCATGTGCCCCAACCATAGTGGTTCTTTTGCAGTCTAGTAACTTATTATGCCTTGGCTGTTAGTGTTCGCTTTGTAAATGCATGATCTGGCAACCTACGGTAAATGAAAGGCTTGTAAATGCATGAGGCATTTTTGGATTACAGTTCACTTTTCTTGTGTAACAAGCTTCCACTTTCCTTTCTTGATAGGGTATGTTTGGGTCCAACCCACTGTCTTTCTTTCTTTCTTTCTTTCTTTCTTTCTTTCTTTCAATCAATCCATAATCTCATAGTGGTTTTGTAGCTAGCTAAAGGAAGTAGTGGTGGGCTGCTTGGTCCTGAATTCTTAGTCCTGCTAACTGCTGTTATCTTTATATGATATAAACTTACCTTCTCCTTTTCTTCAGAACCCAAGTGAACCTCCAGGTGCATTCTCGATTTGGATCCAAACCATTGAAAACTGCCTGTTTTCAGTATTTGATCAAGAGATACCTGAAGGAAGGAAATACACATTGCTTATTCACTGCCCTTCCCCTTGAAATGATAAATATGAAACTGTACGCATGTCTTTAAATAACTTTTTTGTGCCAAAAATTAACGTGGTATCTAATTGCTACAAATCATGCTAATTTGTGAACATGAGACTCAATAAAACTTGGAAGTATCAGGCCTTCCACAGGCCCCAAACAATTAAAGTGTATAGCACTAAAAAGCAAGTTTGAGCGGGGCGATTAAAAAATGTCACAGTAGCCAGTTAGCCAGATTGTAATGATCTTGATCCAAATTTGCAGTTATCTTTGGATTAGACAATGTAAATGTCTGTCTTAGCATTGGGCTTTTAGTAATGAACACTGACAGAGCCACGCTACCCTTCCCCATTTGAAACTTTGCTATAATGAAACTATTTTGAAATGTGTTTTAGAGAGATTTGAGAGAATATCTATGAAATGAATTAATTAAGTCTTTACTTAATGACTTGCTCAGAGTGAACAAATTTTTATTGTTGTTGAAAACATTGAAATGTGGCTGGATCAGGTGTTACATAAAGTGCTTTCACCTGAATTTGGGCAATGTCCATATCTCCACACTACAGATATTTGTACCACACCCTGCTCTCTTCAGGAGGGCTCCTGAGAGGCTGCACATCTTCCAGTGAGAAAGAGTCTGCTAGCTCACTCTCTTCCCTTTCTTCTTCTTGCTGTTCACCTCCCAGTTCTTCCCAACTATTGTCCTCCAAACTGTGCCCCTCCAGATCAACACTACTCCACTGCTCCTGTGGAGTTTCAGGATCCTGGCCATCAGCAGGGGGAGGGGTAGGCTCCCACCATTCCTCATCAGAGTTGTACTCCTCAGCCTGGTCTCTGACATTTGGGGAGAGGTTGGGATGAGAAAGGCATTTGGATCTAACGCTTACTTAATTGCTTAACGCTTACTTAAATTGCTTTTTCATGGTTAAGAAAAAGCAGTTATAGCATTTTAAAAAATTCAATGAAAGTATGTTACAGCTTACACAGATTTTCTGAATAATTACCAGATATTTGTGAATTGTTAAAGTCTGATTTTCTATGTATAAAAACACCTGGGTTTTTAGGGTGAGCATATTCACAGTGCATAGGTCCATGTATTATGTTTGTTGTTGTGGACTTTCTGCTGGAGCTAAGGATTAGTAAAATTGTCACAGGGTGCTAGGATCAAGGAAGTGGCAACTTATAACTCCCCAGGATCATTTCTGGGACCATATATGTGATCATTCATTTTTATTTTATAGTCTCTGATTATTTGAGCACAATAACTTCTGAAATAAAAAAATGTGTGACTTCACCAACCAAACAACACAAGTATTTACTTTCCGTTGACTTTTATTTTCTGATCCGCTTGGTAATGAAGCATTTCTAGCCCTGGGATGAGGAGGTAGAGTGAGGTGAAATGGTTGTAATGTGAGTCACACACACCCTTCACTTCTAATATGAAGAAACCTCATGCTGAATGCCTTGGAGCTGTAGTGCAGGTTCTGAAGGCTGAATTTCTTCTTTGGGCAACTGTGTTCTTATATTGAGTTCAGAGTAAACTTAGCTTCACCAAGTAAATTTGGCTTATTGTAAAGTACACTTTTCCCTCCAGAGTGTGCATTGTTTAATTTCCTTTACGATCTTTGCCTTTTATAATTAATGTGATACCCACTCAGATTCAAAATAATGTTGATCTGGTCACCGCAAAATATTTCTCTGTGTTCACCATGGTAGAGCAAAGACAACTGATAAAAATTAAGCGATGCTTTATTTTTAATTATGAAAGGGTTGCATGGTAAGCTATTAGTACAACATTCTTTTTCCTCTTCTGTGGCTTGATATACAAGAAGGACAAGTGTCCAGTCTGCAATTGTTCTGATTTGTTTGACTGAGAATTTATCTGAATTCGTGCTTGGGATTCACTGCCTTAATTCTTGCCACATTTCATTCCATTGAGTGTGCTGACACATTCTCTTTCATTGAAGCTTTCCTGGAACAGCATGTTCCAAACCTTTCCCTGCTCCATGGAATTTCATGCCATTCCTAAAGCAAATACCGAAAGATCACTTTACGGTGGGTTCAGCCTTCAGCTCTGTGGAGGTGGGGAAGTGACGGCAAAATCTTATGGAGATGTCAGAGGGGGGCTGAAAGATAGGCAGGCTCAGTGTGGTGGAGATGCCCCTGGTATCATTTACAGTTGTTAAAATGGTAGTAGATTTCTAATTTTAACACCTTGACCTCTCTCTTTCCTTTCCTTTCCTTTCCTTTCCTCTCCCCTTCCCTCCCCTTCCCTTCTTTCCCCTAAGGCATGTATAGATGAGAACCTGGACATGGTAAAGTTTCTGATAGAATACGGAGCCAATGTAAATCAGCAAGATAACGAGGGCTGGACCCCACTTCATGCGGTTGCATCTTGTGGCTATCTGAACATAGCAGAGTGAGTGAGTTTCAGTGTGACCTGGATACTGGAAATAATAAATGACTTATCTCCTTTTCAGAGGAGTGAGTGGGGGGGGGTGTATGAATGGTTGATGTATCCTCCTGGTTATGTATCCTTCGGGATAGGCACGTGGTAAACCCAGAAGTATTTTTCCAGGTTTTGCGCACATGCATGCGCAGATGCGCTATGCCGTGCCGCACGCATGTGCAGAACAGGCACCTCTGGTTGTGAAAACCTTGGGATCCAACCGGAGCTCCGGAACGGATCCCGTCCGCAACCGGAGGTACCACTGCACTAATTCAAAATGACAGATCCAATAATGTGACTAAGCAAACTATAACCACCGTAGCTCAAAAAGGATGCATATTTCCTTTGGATATATAAACCACATGAAATGTTAGCTAGTGCCACAAAACTAATAGTTTATTAGATAATAATCTGGCTCACACTGAAGCAAGAGGAGGAATTCTGAACAAGAATGTAGGATAATTAGCGAAACTGTAGGATTATCAGGCCAGCTCTATGGATGACGATCTGTTTCTGTACAAAACGTCCATACAGTCATACCTCGGGTTGAAGTAGCTTCGGGTTGAGCATTTTCAGGTTACGCATTACTTCTGGGTTTCACCGCTTGCCCATGCACAGACACTCAAGATGATGTCACACGCATGCGTGGAAGCGGCGAATCACAGCACGCGCAAAGGCGGGTTGTGTTTGCTTCAGGATGCGAACAGGGCTTTGGAACAGATCCCGTTCGCATCCAGAGGTACCACTGTATAAGCCAGACATGCATACTGAAGGGGGAAAGTCCTTTTAAAATAAACTTAAGCAAAAACAGATCAAGAATTTTTTTTAAAAAAATTGAATTATCTGGTTGTTTCCAAAATTTGAAAGTTTTATAAAGAATTGTATCTTAATTGGTTAAGCAAATTAATAGTAATAGCTATTTGCAGGGCTGGTCTTGTGTTAAGGGAGGTCACTATCACTAGCTGCAAAAAATCTGAATTCAGTGTTTTGCTTTTTATTGGCAAAGTATAAACACAAAGCCAGATATTGAACTCGTGCTGTGAAGTCCAGTCTCAATCTGGTTCTCATTCATGTAGGTATCTGATAAGTCATGGGGCCAACGTAGCTGCTGTGAACAGTGAAGGTGAAGTCCCATCTGACCTTGCAGAGGAAGCAGCCATGAAGGATCTGCTCTTGGAACAAGTAAAGAAACAAGGTAAGGAAATTGTATGTCTTACTAACCACTCTTCAGTCTTGTGGGGTTGTAATAAGAAAAGCATATATACTTTGGTTATAAACGGGGCCTGGAATTTCACTTTAGTAAGTAAAACATTAGGAACAGTGACACCACGCAAAAGTACATTTCTAAAGTAAAGCATTTTGTTTGTTCTCTTAAGTTAGGCTGTACACAAAGGAAAATAAATATTCTGAAAACGTGTATCATCCATCCCCTCTGTATGTTGGTGGCCAAAACCAACTGCTGTTGCTTTTGTCTTGGGTTTTTGTTTGTGCTAAATGTAAAAACCCATTTTATTGTTTCTGTTGGCAATTGCCAAAGACCTCAACATCAGAGTTGTCATTTTTGCAGAATGTGTGCATTTTCGATGTGTTGATCCTTGTTTGAAACAAGCCTAAGGTATGTTTTGTATTGAGACAATGTTGCTTTCCTTTTCTTGGAGTATTTACAAAGCTTAAAGTTGTCTTACTGTCATCACCCTCCCTCCCTTCCCACACTAGTTATTTTTGGCGCTTGCAACTATACCAGCTTAGTCATTCTATACAGCTCAGTCTTTCTGTGCAGGCATTCTAAAATGCTACCCTATGAGGAGATGTGGACTTTCCTGCTTGACATGTGTAGAAGGATTGATGTGCTGCTTCAGTTTTTCTTTGTAACAGCAAGGTTAACATGGCACAAACAGCTGGTCCACAGCACAGTACCTAGGTAATTTTATTTATTTGATTTGACAGTTTGGTGATAGCCCATTTAACATTAGAGAAATGTGGGAGATTGCCTGTAGGGTGCACAGGGTGCTGCTGTGGAAAGTGCAATCCTTTCTGAATATGTTAGCATGTTCCCTTGGAAATGAAACTGTTTCAATTCTACTTCCTTCTAGCAAAGCTTAGTAACTGTTTTTATTGTTGGAGTTCACATATTAATCAAGATTTAACTTCAAAGTACTTGTGCTGTTCACAGTGGCGTAGCGTGGGGGGTGCAGGGGGGGCCGGCCGCACCGGGCGCAACATCTGGGGGTTAGGGTTAGGGGGTGCAAATCCAGGGTTAGGGGGCGCAAATTACTTGCCTTGCCCTGGGTGCTGACAACCCACGCTACGCCACTGGCTGTTCAGCTACACTGAGTGCACTTCCAGTTATGGAAAGTTACAAAGAACTTTAATTCTATGTAACTTTTTTTTCATAATCCTAAATGACTTGAAAAAAATTTGATGATGACAGATGCAATAAGAGATAAACCTAAAAAATTGGTGAAAGAAGAATGGGAATGTTTAAATAATTATTTAGGGGACAAGGGCTCAGCAAGAAAGATCTGGCTATGTTTAGAATGATACTGCATAGAGAAATGTTCCCTGATACCAAGATGAGGGATTCCTTTGGAATGCGGATAGAGATAATTGATAAGAATAATGATCTGTTGTGAGCTTGACAGAAGTGTACAATAGATGAGCTTTCCTGCTTTGGCTCATCTTCCTTTTTCTTTTTCTTTTTCTTTTTCTTTTTTTTCTATTTTTCTTTTTTCTTTTCTTTTATCTTTCCTATATTTGCTTATGTTCTGTGTCATGTACTTCGATATTTTTTGTAGTTTTAAAAGTTTTTTTTCATTACTATTAAGGAATTTTCCTTTGTAATTTTGGTTGTCTATATTTATATGTACCTGTTTAAAGCAAAATAAAAGTTAAAAAAAATTTTGATGTGCGAAAATACATGGTTGAGATTTTATTCAACTCTATTCTCAGCAGCTTTAATGTTTTTGTGGTGTTCCTTCAAGTTTTAGATAAAATGAGCCATATTAAGTGTGCAATCTTAGCTTTAAATATACTGGCCCCTTCAACCCTTTGTGCAATTAAATTAATTGGCAGTACATTAAGGACGACAAAATTATGAACTTGTTATAAAACTTGTATCCTCTCCTTTGTATTATTTTTGTTCTACTTCAGGCTTTTTACACCTGTTGTCTGTTTCTCCAGGATTAGATCTTGATCAAGCAAGAAAAGCAGAAGAGCAACAAATGCTGCAGGATGCACGGCAATGGCTAAACAGGAGAAAAATTGAAGATAGGAAGCAGCCCCGAACTGGTGCTACAGCTCTTCATGTAGCTTCAGCTAAAGGCTACTCTGAGGTGATAAGGTACTGATCTGTTTCCATTGTTAGCTGTAATAAACCATGGCCTAATGGTACTCTTGTAAAAAATGACTCTGTGAAGAGAGATTTCTATAGGTTTCTGGTACTGGAATATGAGAGTATTGGATTGGACTGGATTATGGTACTATGGTACTATTTATTCCAATAGTACTAGATGTGTTTTAATACGCAGTTATTTAATGCATCTGCCCTTTCTTCTTCTGTTTGGGATTTTCAGGGATTAAAGTTCAGTGGAAGTGGGCTTTCAACTTTTATCTTAAACCTAAGTGTAAAATTACTGCGTATTCTCTTGCTAGCTCTTACCACCAGCAGCTAAGGATGAAGTCCCAGCTGCAACATATTAGTTGTAGAGCTAGCTGTTATTTGTGAGCCCCATAACCTGAAAGAGGCTGTTGGTACACACTAAGAATTCACTGGTTGCTATGGTTTCTCCAAAGAAAATAGGAATAATAGTACTTTTTGTATGATGGGCTTTTGATTAATCTTGAGCCCTTTCAAATACCCGATTTCTCCATCCTCTGGAGCTAGGCTTCTAAGGATGGGACATATGCTGTATTTCAGTTGTTTGTTTCTTTACTTGTTCACTTGTTTGCAAATGAAGGTCCCCAGGATTTTCTGATAGTTGGCTTCGGTGGATTTCTTTCGTTATAATTCATTGTCTGCAGCTTTTATAAGATATACACAAACTAACAGCATGGCTGGGAAAGTGTAAGGTTTTGTAGGGTTTTTTACAGCTGGCTAATGGCTAGGATAGGTTTTTCAAGGATAGCTATTGCAGGTTAGGGCTGTAATTGCAACGTAGAGGCTTAGCTGCTAGATCAGTATTGTCTTGATCTGTGTAAGTATGAAATGTATTCATATTATCAACTCGAGGAAAAAGTACCAGTTAACTTGATGTTAGTTGATTGATGGATTTAAATGGTAATATTTGCCTGCTTTATGTTACTTTTCCAGGGCATATCTTCAGTTTGCTGACCCAGAACAGCAGTGTAGAAAAGCTTTATTGAACATTACATTCCTGTGCTTGCTTAAGTGTTTAGTTTCTTGGTAAGGAGAGCATTTGCTAGCCAACACTTTTCAGTTTGTGTTGGTATGCTTGCTTTTTTTGTTGAGGTAACTTCTGGTAAACATTTTTACAAATGTTAGTTCTGTCAGTTTACTTATACAGCACCAATTTTTAGCTGCAGTGTTTGGATGGTATCATGGGCCTTTGCAGGTTTTCTGCACCTGGTTTCACCAGGTTTTTAGTGACGTTAATACTAAGAAGTATCAGAATTCTTGGAATCTTTTCTGATGTGCTCCTTATTAAGTGATTGCACTGTGCCATTTGAAGGTGTCTGTTTTAAAAGCCAATCTCTAAATATTTTGTAATTATTTTAAACAATAGTTTAGATCCAGACTCAGCTGAACTTAGATCCCATTGAAATAAATGTGACAAGTTGGTTGCGACTTGACACCAATGAGACTTAGGTTTTTGTAGCTTGCAGTGCAATCCTATACCTGTCTGCTTGGAGGTAAGTCCTATTGAGTTCAGTAAAACTTACTCCCAGGCAGGTTTGTATAGGATTACAGCCTAAATCCTGGACCTAGCCTAAAGAGGTGAAACAAAGTGGGAGCAACAAGCACATATCTGCCACATAATTTTTGACAATTCTATTGAATACTTCCTTGTTCATTGTTTTCCTGCTTTGAAATCTGTCCAACGCATCCTCTGAAAGTTCATTTATTTTCTGAGCTGTGCATTGCAGGAGTGATCAACAGTGGGATTTTTTGAAATGTAACCATAGTAACATGCAGATATAAAAGACACTGAAATGACAGCCGCCTAGTTGGATGGCAGTAGGGAAACAACCTTCACTGCCATTCACAACACAGCCTTATATTCACTTGTCTAGCCCTTCTCTCCTGCCAGGAATGTTGTGTAGGATTAACACCCCCCTCATATTCCAATATATGAAAAACATTGTGGAGTAAAATAAATGGGTGTCATTGTTTCACACTAACAGCAGTTCATCAGAGAGGAAGTGAGGAGGAATTTGGAAAAGTAAACAACATGCAGGTAATTTTCCAGTTGTTATTCTAAGAAGGAATTCATTGTTGAAGGGGTGAAACTTCAGTGGCAAAATAGATACAGAAGATCTCCTATTTAATATGGAATCTTCAGAAGAATCTCGGTTAGGAATGTTAGGAAATACTTCTGCCTGAGACACTACTGCATGGTAGTTAAGGAGTACCATAGTTTCTCAAACTCCATTCACGTAGTCTATAAAAAGGTTGCAGAACAGTTAGGAATATTGGCTTTGCACTTTATTTATTTATTGGACAACACAAAAACAGGCACATCATCAAAGCCAACACTATGGTTATTAATAAAATGAGTTATGTAAGCGGTTAGATTTATACAACAACAACAACAACAACAACAACAACAAAAGTTATGTGCCCCACCAAGGCCCCTGGGAGTTTCAAAAGCTAGATGGACCTATAGTATAAAACTATATTGTATTATATTGCAGGCATAGGCAAACTTGGCCCTCCAGGTGTTTTGGGACTACAACTCCCATCATCCCTGACCACTGGTCCTGTTAGCTAGGGATGATGGGGGTTATAGTCCCAAAACATCTGGATGGCTGAGTTTGCCTATGCCTGGTATATTGGGTAATGGCGCATTTGCCCATACTGGAGGATGCTGTTCCTGAAACTTCTTCCTTTTCTTTCCAGGTTTGCTTCCACCCATCACTGGAACACTTTGAGCTGTCTGCTTTACCACACTTGTCTTTCTCACAGAGTATAAACCTATTTCATAAAGCCCACTGCACGTTCTTAAGCTGCATGATTGAACTGCTGCCATTCTTGCTCACTTGTTTTTCTTAGGCTCTTGATCCAAGCTGGGTATGATGTGAATGTCCAGGACAATGATGGCTGGACTCCACTCCATGCTGCTGCACATTGGGGAGTAAAGGAAGCTTGCTCTATCTTGGCTGAAGCACTGTGTGACATGGACATCAGGAACAAGCTGGTTAGTGAGCTGTAGACTAGTAAATTAATGCAAGAGCCCCCCAGTAGCAAAATGTTCCTTGACAAGCCAAACATGCACTTAAATTGCACATATATAATTTTTGCCTGTTACTTGGCTTTAGTCAATTGAGTAGGTTGTATTATGCACATATTTTATTCTCCCTGTCAGCGGAAATGTATTTTAAAAGGTGTTGTTGAAAATACATTTTTGGTGTGCGTGTTCTTTAACTACTGTGTCTATTTCTATTTTCAATGTGATAGGCCATTTGAAATCTTTCGGGCCAAAAGTCCAAATGGCTACTTTCTACCTTGTGTAATGTCTATGCATATGATTGGACTCTTATCTGGTATTCTTTTTAGCTAAAACTGATGGAGAAAGGCCTTCCCACACTGCACCATATTTTGGCAGTGTGCTAATTGTAGATGTGTCAGTTGACTTCTGTGCTAGAGCAAATGGGTGCTTCCTGAAAATTTATAGACTAATACACACACACACACACACACACACACACACTCGCTCGCAAACACCCAAAAGTGTATTGCCACCCTGCAGCAACTTAGAAAATTACAATTTTAAGCAGACTTTCTCAATCTTGCTCCTCCGTCATCCCTGACGGTCCTGCTAGCTAGAGATCATGGGAGTTGTAGGCAAAAAACATCTGGAGGGCCGAGGTTGAGGAAGCCTGATTTTAAGTTTCTGTCAATATCAGAACTGTGATGTCTTGCCGCCTTGCTGTGGCTGCTGCCACCACTGCTATACTTTCCCTTGCCTATGATGTCTACATTTACAGTGTCTTCTAGGAGTTAAAAGAGGAGGTAGAGTAGGAAAAAGAACCAAGTCACTTCACAGACCCCTGGGATAGTAGACTGGGTTCTGCACTTACTCTACAGTCCTTAGAGAGGGGTAAAAAAAAGTTAGGCTTCGAGAATGAGACCAGTTACAAAGTGCTTTGGGGTATTTTGGTGGTGTTGTCAGTGCTGATAAAGATGGGAACAGTAGGAGGAAACCTTCGTTTATTTAACTGGCCTTGGTACTGATTTTTAACATGCAACAGGGGATGGGGTTACAGAGTGGGAATGATAATGTGCCCCTCCACCAAAGGAGAGAAGTATAAGTGTAAGGTTTTGGAAGGCTGAAAATATTCTTCTGCATTAGAGACCATGGCATTGTTTCCCCAGCTATATGTAAGCTGAAATTGTTTCTATGGTGAGTTAGGGTGTTTTTTTTTTTAAAAAAATTATTTTTTATTCAAATTTCCAATAACCAATCCATTTATAATTAAACATCCAATTTAACTTATACATTCTTTTTGACTTCCATCAGCCTATCTGACAATTTTCATATTTATCACCACTTCTCACATTTCATACATTTATGTTGCACTTTGACAATCCCTATTTTATCTTCTCTTTTAAGCGACATTCCAGTTTATTTTTTCACAGAGCTTCTTGAAATCCAACAAGCGTTATTTCCTGATCACACACAGTTTTCATATACTCTGTAAATTTATTCCAGTCCTCGGTGAATCTCTGATCGCGTGGGTTTCTAATTTTCCCAGTTAATTTGTCCATTTCTGCATACTCCATCAGTTTCATTCTCCATTCTTCCCTCGTTGGCATTTCTTCCTGTTTCCACCTTTGGGCCAGCAAAATTCTGGCTGCTGTTACTGCATATCTAAATAACTTCACATCTTTCTTTTCAACATCATTCCCTACTATACCAAGTAAGAATGCTTCTGGTTTCTTTACAAAAGTATATCTCAACATTTTTTTCATCTCATTGTAAATCATTTCCCAAAAGCATTTCACTTTCTTACATTCCCACCACATGTGATAAAATGTCCCTTCTTTCTCTTGACACTTCCAACATTTATTACTAACTTTAAACATCTTTCCAAGTTTCACAGGAGTTATATACCATCTGTATATCATTTTCATAACATTTTCCTTTATCGTAGTACATGCGGTGAATTTCATTCCCTCTTTCCAAAGTTTAATCCACTCCTCTAATTGTATATTGTAACCAAAATCTTTGGCCCATTGAATCATAACCGTTTTTACTTCTTCATCTTTTGTGTGCCATTCAAGTAATAATTTATACATTTTTGACAATATTTTTACATCACTATTCAAGATTTCTTGCTGAAACCTCGATTTTTTCCCTAAGAAACCTTTTTCTTGCATCTCTTTTTTAAACATTGCATTCAATTGGAAATATTGCAACCAAACAGTCACCTTTTCTTTAACCTCTTCATATGGTTTCAGATTCCACTTATCTCCTTCTTTAATTATCAAATTTTCATATGTGGCCCAATTCCCTGTCATATTGACCTTTTTCGTACTCATTATTTCCAATGGCGATAGCCACATTGGAGTTTTAGGCTCTAATAGATTTTTGTACCTATTCCACACTTCAATTAACGTTCCTCTAAAAATATGATTTCCAAAACCTTTATGCACTCTGTTCTTATCACACCATAAATACACATGCCACCCGAATCTATTGTCATATCCTTCTAGGTCCAACAATTCTGTGTTCTCTAATTTTATCCATTCTTTTAACCAGCAAAGACAAGAAGCTTCATAATATAACTTTAAATCTGGCAGGGCAAAGCCTCCTCTTTCTTTTACATCTGTCAATATCTTAAATTTAATTCTGGGCTTTTTGCCCTGCCAGATATATCTTGATACTGTTCTTTGCCATTCTTTAAATATTTTCACACCTTTGATTATTGGTATTGTTTGAAACAAAAACAACATTTTCGGTAGCACACTCATTTTTATCGTTGCAATTCTTCCCCATAACGATAGTCTCATCCTTGTCCATACATCTAAGTCACATTTAATTTTGTTCCAAGTAGGTACATAGTTGTTTTGAAATAGGTCAATATTCCTGGGAGTTAACATAATCCCTAAATATTTTACTTTTTTGACCGCTTTCATTTCTGTTTGTTGCTGTATTTCTTCTATCACTTCTTGATCTAAATTTTTAACCATTATTTTGGTTTTTTTTCTATTTAATTTAAAGCCTGACACCTGACCAAAGTGCTCAATTTCTTTTAACACCTCTTGAACACTCTGTATGGGATCTTCTATAGTTATGACTAAGTCATCAGCAAAGGCAAACCTTATATTGATTACCACCCACTGTTACACCTTTTATCTTTTCGTTGTTTCTTATTGTTCTTAGAAAAACCTCCAGAACCGATATAAATAACAGCGGTGACAACGGACATCCTTGTCTTGTACCCTTCGTGATGGCAATATTTTCTGTTATAACATTGTTTACAATTAGTTTTGCTCTCTGTTCTGAATATATCGCCTGTATACCACTCAAAAAAGATTGGCCCACATCCATATGTTCTAAATTCTTTAACATAAATTCCCAAAAGATATTATCAAAGGCCTTCTCAGCGTCCACAAAAATTAACATAGCTTGTTTTTCCTTCCCGCTAGACAAATATTCAATTATATTAATTACATTTCTTATGTTGTCTTTCATTTGTCTGCCAGGAAGGAATCCTGCTTGATCCTTATGTATCATTTCATTTAGTACCTTTTTCAACCTGTTTGCTAGAATATTTGCGAACATTTTATAATCATTATTCAATAATGAGATTGGCCTATAGTTTTTGACTTGCATTAGATCTGAATCTTGTTTGGGAATTAACGTTATGTATGCTTCTTTCCATGTTTCAGGTATTTCTCCTTTTTCCAATATCTTATTCATTACTTCTTTCAGCGGTACAAGTAGGATGTGTTTCAATTCTTTATAGTATCTTGCACTGAATCCATCCGGTCCTGGTGCCTTTCCACTTTTTAAATCCTTTATTGCCCTTAAAATCTCTTCCAATCCTATTGGTTCATTCAATTTGTTTTTGTTACTTTCTGATATTTTTTGCACCTTTTTCTTCTTCAAATATTCTTCTATTGTTTTAATGTTGAGCTTCTCTTTTCTTTTATATAGATCTCTGTAAAAGTCCACAAATCCTTTCCTTATTCCCTTCGGGTCAGGCCTGGTTAGTACTTGGATGGGAGTTAGGGTTTTTTTAAGGGCTTCCATTAAAACCTCACTCCCAGTCTTGGATGTTCCTGGGGATTTGCCAGTCTTTTGAAGAGTTTTAGTTTGCTGCCTGGAGTGAGGATAGAGACTGACAGCATGAGATGATAAACCAGTTAGTGTGTATGGGATAATGTGGTAAACAAGAAAACCCTTGGTGAAATCAGGCCATGAGCTTTGTAGAAATGTGCAGGGTTTTGTGCCAATAGTAGTTCTTGTCTTTGCTTTTAGTGAATGGTACATGAAACATCATTTATGATATCATTTGCAAAGAAGGTCCTATGCCTCACAAGTCATATATTTCCATGCCTGATGAAATAAGGCATCTGAATTAACGCTTGCCCTAATCATTCAAAGTGGATCATTTCTGGAGCAGTAAAACTGTTGGTGGAGGTGGAAAGAGGTAGAAGCAGTAGTAATATTTAGAGGCACTTTTAGCTTGTATGGCCTTGATGTTGTGCCTTAAAAATATTCAAGGGTCGTTTATTGGTTTACTACTGTCATCATCATAAGTTTCCGTTTTTGGGACTGTTTATGGAGCAAGACTCAAATTTGCTTTAACTGCTATGTTTCTTGGATCTTCATTAGTCTGCATTATGACTTGGGTGTTGCTCTAAGACTGTGATTATGATTTGCCTGACAAACTCACATAGAGTTTGGTAGAAAAGCTGCTTGAAGAAGGGTAGATGGTACCTTGTCCTCCTCTGATGAAGCATTAATAACCCACCTAGTCAGTCCCCTTCAGTGAGCTCTAAGAAGACAAGATGGGCCCAATGGTCAGTTGCACTTCTTCAAGCAGGGGACATCCTTTTGCTAGCTTCACAATCCTCAGAAGTTCAGGGTGGGAAAGGGCATTCTCTGTGGCAGCTGCTTAGCTGTGGAATTTCCTCCCCATTGAGGTGCACTTGCTTAGTCGTCCCCCCCCCCCCCAATCTTTTTTATTGAGCTTTCCATTGCAAATTTAAATTCAAACATTAAACATCAACATCATCATTTAGGATTCCTTGACTCCTTTGACTCCGCTCTGCCGTTCCATGGTTACCATTTTCAATCTTTCTCAACTGCTTCACTTATTTTCTCTATTTTTCTTAAGTCATCCATTCTTACCTTAATTTTTAGTACATTGCAAGCATTACTCGAATCCTGCCAAAGTTTTTAGTTACCTTCATTGCTTAGTTTCTGCCATAAATTGAAGGCACTTTTTTTTTACCCTAGCCTTTGACACTTAAGATATATATATTGGGCTTACCCTATTCTCTTGACTGTAATTTATTTTAGTATTGTATTTTTAAATGGTTGGGACTTCATAGTGAAAGGGGGTAAGAACTCTAATTTATTCAGTTACCACCAACAACTCTATTATTATTATGTCCCATTGATCCTGTTGCCTTTGCTATAATGTTTGATAGAGATGCTCATAAAATCCTGCCCATAACTGAAAGACTAGGAGAGAACTACAAGATCATGCATTCCCTCCCCCAGTCCCTTTACTCTCAAGGACAAGCGTTCCTCTGACTGCCCCCCGCCCCAAAAATATTACATGGTTCAGGATTCTGTATGCACCAATCCTAACCATGGTTAATACTAACCAGGGTTTTAAAATGTGTTTCCAAACCCTGGTTATGAGGGATTTTAGCTAGTGGTTGTCTGGAAGTGGTAGTATTGAAAATGTTATATATGTACTGGCTCAGCCTAACCCAACTTTTTTTTGGGTACCACTGATATCAGAAGCTACATGTGTAAGAATAGTACTCTAATTTTATTGCAAGATACTTCCTGATATTTTTGACAAATTCCATCATTTATCTCCTGTTCCATGCCTCTGGCTGGTCTATCCTACGATAATCAATTTGTATAACAAAATGCATGCTTAACTTGGGAGCTAATATATAATTAAAAGATATGGCCAGTCCTTTCCCAAGGCAAAGTAGGTAAATTCTAAAGTTGCTTTCAAAGCCTTGCCAATTACTGGAATAAGAAATGTACATTATAAACTTTGCTTAATAAACATAAAGAATCTCCTTTCCAAACTAATGAAATGCCATTCTGAAAGTGTCTTTGTTTGCTAATTGCGCATTCCATCAGGGTCAGACACCATTTGATGTTGCCGATGAAGGATTGGTTGAACATTTAGAGATGCTCCAGAAGAAACAGAACATGGTGAGTTTCTGGCTATTCCTTTTAACTAGTCCAGTATTCATGGACTTGTATGTCAGTAACCTGAGAGTTGCTTGTGAGATGTTAAATTGAAATGGGTCAGAGTTAAAAGTACCAACATGATGCAAGTACAGTGGTACCTCAGTTTACAAACTTAATCCGTTCCAGAAGTATGTTCTTAAACTGAAACCGTTCTTAAACCAAGGCACGCTTTCCCTAATGAGGCCTCCCACTGCCAGTGCCCTTCCACCGTTCGGATTCTGTTCTTAGAATGAGGTAAAGTTCACAAACCGGGACACTACTTCCGGTTTTGCAGAGTTCATATACTGAATAGTTCTTAAACAAAGTTGTTCTTAAACCAAAATACCACTGTAATGTCGAAATCCCTTAACTGTAGAAAATGTCTGGGTAGCTTAATAATAATGGAATTTGAGAAGGGAGATAGTGAAAATGATCTACCGGAGCCATTAGTAGTTCTTTAAAACAGCTTTCTTATTATGCTTTTGACAGCTGCGCAGTGAAGAGACAAGAAACAAGCTAATAGAAGCAGATATGAATGGGAAACTTCAAAGTGGGCTCTTCAAAAAGTAAGATCTCAAAGTACATGGTATGGGTGTCTTGCAGCATTTGATGTGAGCATTTCTGTGGGGATGGGGTAGGAAATGGGTTTGGAGATTGTTGCATTCGTTTTATTGTTTTTAGAGCATGTGTTTCAGTGTCTTATTCCATTTTTACTGTGTATATTGCTTCAAAGACTTTATGCTATCAAGCGGCCAATAAATTTGTGAAAGAAAGTAACCCATTTTGAGCTTCTATAAGTCAAGTCACTAGCATGATCTGTAACATGGTGAGGCACCAGTGAATTTTGCAACTGATGGGGCAGTCATGTGGAAGCTATTACGTATTTGTTTTTAAATTACCTTTTATTGAAGAATGTGTGCTCCTCCCTCAGATCAGGAGCTCATCTAGTCAGTTTCACCACTCCATTGACAAAAGAGCCACTGTGGAGTAGTGCTTAGTGACTTGCTACGACCTGGACACTAGAGGTCAAATCCTGACTCAGTCGTGAAGCTCACTGGGTGGCCTTGAGTCATCAGCCTAACCTACCTCACAGGGATGTTATGAAGGGAGAACCATGCGCAGCACCTTGAGCTCCTTGGAGGAAAGATGTCATATAATAAAACATACAATAAAAATGATTAAAAGAAGATGGCTGAAATTAAAAACTGTGGGGGAAACATGAACATATGTACAGATAGAAGCTTTGGACCTAAGCTAGTGCATTGTTATATTAAGGGTAGAAGTTGCTCACATTGCTCTTTAGAAATGATTCCTTAGAAAGCTTTTTTTTTTTTATAAATTTTTTATTAAGAGTTTTGTTAATACAATAAAGAAAAAAAGACAGAATAAACAAAGAACAAACAGAGAATAAAACAAACATAAAATTTTACATCTTGTAATAACCATCTTTTCTTCATTTTTTTTTTTTGGACTTCCTCACGTCTCTCGCTCCTACATTCCAAGTTTATAAAACTTTAGCCAGCAACTTATCACCTTATTTTCATTCTTATTGTACACAATTCCAATATTTTATCCCTAACTTTGAATATTTTTATCAAAATCTTAAATACCTAGTTTTAACATGATATTCATTCAAAATTTGTCTTTCTCATGAAATTCACTCATTCTCATAATCTTTTCAGCTAACTTTATGGTGCCCTGTTATTTTCAAATCTCTCATCCTTCTTAACACTTATATAATTTACAGTGTTTTTGAAGATAGTCCTTAAATTTCTTCCAATCCTCCTCCACTGCTTCTTCTCCCAGGTCTCGATTCCTTAGAAAGCTTTATCTGTGTTCTGATATCGTCAGCTTCTTAAAAGCACAACATTTTGTTAACTTATTCCATTGTGGTGAATACCTCTCTCAACCACTTGTACTTCAGCAAAGAGAAGATTCTTTATGAGGCAGACACTCTGAAATGTCTAGAAAGGGAAGAAGAAAACAAAGAGTCCAGTAGCTCCAGCTCTGAGGAAGAAGAAGAAGCCGAGGAAGATGAAGCTTCAGAGTCTGATACTGAAAAAGAGGCAGGTAATATATAGAACTGAGTTTTGTTTTTGTTTCTTGCCTAGTTAAGTACTGATGGGCCAGGGAATTAATGGGAACATAATTTTCTCCCAGGTATCTTTAAATACTTGATTCATTCTCTAAATATAAGAATCCATAAAGATAATGTGAGATTTAGGAATAAGGCATACATATAGAACAATAGAATTGTAGAGTGGGGAGGGACCCCAAGAGTCATCTATTCCTACCCCCTGGAATGCAGGAATCCCAGCTAAAGCATCCATGACAGATGACCAGCCAACCTCTGCTTAGAAACCTCCAAGAAAAAAGAGTCCGCCATCTCTTGTGGGAGTCTATTCCGCAGTCGGACAACTCTTAGTGTCAGAAGGTTATTCCTGATGTTTAGTCAGATTTCACCTTCCAGAGGAGATTGGGTGGCGGGGGCTTGTGAGAAGCTGTAGTGGGGATGAGAGGAAGGTCCTGTTATATGAGTAGAAGTGTACTGTAGTCAGTACTTGTTCCAGACATACAGATTCTGGAAGTCTAATGTTTATAAGCAAAAATAATGATGAATGGAAAGAAGTGCTTCTGCATAGCAATTAAAAAATGAATATCTGAAACGTGAATTATTTGCAGATTTTGGATTTTCTGACTTGATTATCCTCTTCCAAAAAGTTTTTAACCATTTGTCTTAGGGGTTTTCCAGATTTATATTGCTACAGATGTCCAGCTGTTGCTCTTTATTTAGATGGGATGAAAATAACTTAGTGCTGTTACTTTGCAATATTTATATATTGTAGCAGTATAATAGCCATTTAGGCGTGGTGTCTGGAATGGTTTTGAAAATGTTGTGTGGCTTGTCCTTTAAAGCAAAGACCATTAGCAATATATCTAAGATGAATAAAGGATCACCAAGTGGGTAGAGCTCAAGCATAGAATGTGAAGCTTTATTGCAAGATTACATGTAGCAAATACACTTAAATGTTTGTATTATGCTGATATTCTGTTGTTGCTTCTGCAGGGTAACTGCAGATGAGTGCATGAGTGGGGTTATACAGCAGAAAAGTTACTAATGGTAGAAAAGTTGAAGTTCAGCTTTTTAGCTTTGTCTGACGGTCAGCTTCTGCTTTAGCACCATAAATGAGGAGGGGAGTTAAATGAGGGGGAAAGCCATGTATACCAGCTTGATCTCCTTGAAGAAAAAGTTGTGATATAATTGCAATAAGTCAATAAAGTTAGGGTGTAGGAAACTGCTGTAGGACTAGGTAGTTACAAATGTAAAGAAATACAAAGGTTTTTTTTTAGCTCTATCTTTGCCAAAGAGCCATAGTCTAGCACATCCCTCTACATAAGTGATTGTGTGCAGTAATGTCTATATCTATCTATCTATCTATCTATCTATCTATCATCTATCTATCATCTATATCTTCTACTCCTTCAGATTCAGATACAGAAACACTGCTTTTTAAAAAAATAGAAAACTCATATATATGGATCTACCCTGCATTTTTTTAGCTGTGGTCACCAACTGGAATATATTGCTGTCTAAAAACTGAATGTGTTTCTCAGCATATATTGCTGTAGTACAGAAATAGCCAAGGACTTGCCCAGTTCTTTATGCTATTAATAGCTCTCTCAGAAGCAGAAATTACTCATCAAAGCAGATACAGTAATGTAGTCTTATCTTGCTTAAAATAATTATTGTCCACTGTCATGGACAGAAAGGAAAAAGGGAGTTCTGGGATGAAAAGTCTTTAAATGGTGGCTGGGGAGGGGCGGACGGAGAGAGACAGGCTGCTGCTAAACATGTGTTTGGCCTGTTACTACAGCTATTTGTGATTCTCCTTAGCTGCTTGAGTTTTGCTGCCACCAGTCACTTGAGGGGCTGCATAGACACCAAGTAAGGAGACACAGCTAGACAAAGTTGCCCAGGGGTAATTATTCTAGTTAGATAAATATTTGTTTCATTTGTGCCTTAAGCCTTGAAACGATCCAATTTTTCTTTCTACTCTTCAGTTAATATATTTCACACAGTAGTATATGACTAGCCAGTAAACAAATGTGTTTGATCACTATCTGGAGGCCTAATCCAGATTCATTTTGGAAGCAAGAGTCTAATCCAAAATGGATCCAAGTGTTGGGCAACCCCAGGTAAATCGCTATCAAATTATGTGCCCCTCCCCCCGATTCATCAGTAACTCTGATAAGCAATTCAAAAACATACTTTTAAAGTGAGCTCTTGATTTAAACATAAGCAGAAGTATTGTTTGCAAAATCATTTGGAGAAAGAAGAGAGTTTTGTAGGGATGTGCTTAAAACTGGATTAACATTTCTTACTAGTTCAATGAATGAATTTATTAACTGCCATGGATAAGCTTTTTCAGCCATTACTGAAAAGCTATTAAGAGAAAATATTGCTAGTCAGTAGATCTCATGCAGATTTTTGCATTTTAAGCTAAAGTGTCTTTTTTGCTCAGGTTGTGGGGAAATGGCTCTTGCTTAAACTAGTCATACAGATGAAAGGAACTGTGACTTGAGTATCAGGGCCACATCACCCTTTTAACTGTAGAATTATGGTATTCTATTTTGTCACTTGTTTTTTCTTGGTCTTTCATTATAGAGAGAAAGGAAGAGCCTATTGCTAATCATTCCAATCATGAACCCAGAACTCTAATCACAGAACAAGTGCCACCACCAGAGCATAACTCTTTCACTATGGCTCCTGCCAGAAAAGTAAGTGGAGGTTGACTTCAGTCTTAAAAGTAACAACTTGCTTTGAATCCTAGCTTACAATACTGTGCAAACTTGTTGTTGTTGTTGTTTAGTTGTTTAGTCGTGTCCGACTCTTCGTGACCCCATGGACCAGAGCACATGCAAACTTACTTACAAGTCAATTTTATTAAATTCAGCATACTTCCACATAAACATTTAGAGGATCGAGTGACATTGTACATAAATATTCAGCAGAATTTCTTAAATTTACTGCATGGCTGTGATCATACTGCCCAGTATCTATCTAGTGCATAGACATTTTCACCAGACATTTGAGAAGATCATCTTAAGTGTAGCTGGGTGTTGGGAAGAGGATTGTACTCAGTGCCACATCAGCAGCATTCTGCTTATGCAACAGGACTTCTTCCTTCACTCCTTTCCCTGTGTACTCCCAAATTCTGCTCAAAAGGGTCCCCATCTTCCCAAGACAGCCACAGAGGTGAGGAGAGGGAAGTTCTATGGTGCAAGTGAAGCATCAACATTGGTTGGAACCTACAGTGTTGGATTTGGACCAGAGAGACCTGTCTGAAATCCCCACTCAGTCAACCTTATCCACTTCACCGTGTTGTTAGGATAAAATTAAGTAACCATATTTATGTCATTCTGACAGAATGCAAATGAGGTTGATTTAATCAAGATAGATTTAGGAGGGCTGCATTAATTGTTGGTAAAACATTGAGAAGCAATAGTATTCCACCATTTTTACTTAAAAGCATATGTGCCCCAAATTGATCTGAGAACCATATTTCTCTTTTGCAGCGAACCTGCAGAATTGTACATTTTTAGGCTGAGGAAATTGGTTTTAACATACTGCAAACAAAGGCCTCTTCTTCATTGTTTATTCCTAGAAAATATGTATATCCCCCTTTCCACCACCCGGCTTGTTTTCATTCTAAAAAATGAGCTGCACACTTCAGTTAATTTTATGTTGGACATTGCAATAATATATTGTTTAATGCTTCATAAGAATCCTGGATTTCTACCTGTTTAGAAATCGAAGAGGGGTTCTTCCTCTTTTTTGTTTATTCTTGTGTTCTGTTCAACTGGAAATGCTGTCATCAAGCGTTGTGCAATAAAGTTTTTTTTACATGTAAGGGAGTTAACAATCTTCTGCATTTTCTTAAGAGCTATGTGGTTGTCATAGCAGCAGAAATCCCAGGTTATGTAATCTTTTCCAGATTTGAGAGGACCCTGTGTGCTAGGATATTATATAACTGAAATGGCACATTAAAATATTTAGTACTAGGCTTTTTTCTCCCCAAGTGAAACTCAAAATATTGCCCGGGGGGGGGGGTTAACCCCTTTCTGTCTTAAATTGCTGATTGATGATAAATAAAGCTAACATAGATATGCTCATTTAAAAAGTATGGTAATTAATTTGAATCTGTGCTGTTGAATCACTAGGATGAATGATAGAAGCAGAACTATCAGTAATTCTCATGCTTCAGCTGGGACAGCCTACTCCATCTTTGGAAAACACTAATGGTTCTGTTAGGAGAAGATTAAGATAGGCCATTTATTCACATACTGGTCATTTGGAAGGACTGCCTGCGGAGGAGCCTGGGCTTTCTTTTCTTACACTTGTATTCTGTCCTTGCTGCAAGGACTCAGAATAGCATTCATGGACTTTCTTGACTACCATGAGGCAATGTCATGCTGTTCAGCTTTACACTTCTTCTTAGCTTAGACGGGGCTGGAAATGTTTACAATAACCTTGCAGTGGTAGAGTCTAGTGGATCGAAAAGGTCCCTCTGCAGTGCAAAGCATATGTATGAACAAATGTCATTTGGCCTTTAAGCATTTGCTAATATCCAACAAGCGGCTCCTCCGAGCTATGAATCATGCAAGAGAGTCCTGTATAAGCCTCTCACATGTGAGATTCCACCAGAAAAAATAAAGAGTTATATCATTTTGAATAATAAAGACACTTGAGTAGTTCGATAATTCCCCACCACCATCGAGTGACAATGAAGATGGTTTATTCAGGGTGGTCTGAAAAACAGGCACAAAAGAGGTGTAAAAGATGCAAGCTTATGCTTCACTATAGTCTCTAAAAATGGCATCTTACCAGTTTGCTGAGCTTTAGGATTCAGAAATTAATGCTAGATTAGTTGTTTTTCACAGATGGATGATGTGTATGCCTGGCACTTCAAATACTGCACTACTGGTAAAATTGTATTAATTGGTTTAATGTGTATTTCATGTTCTGTAGCTGAAATGATTTTAAACTGCAAGTTAATTATTGGAATAGTAAACTAATCTGGAAGCTTAAAAAGGTAAAGGTAAAGGTACCCCTGACCATTAGGTCCAGTCACAAACGACTGAGGTTGCGGTGCTCATCTCGCTCTATAGGCCAAGGAAGCCTGTGTTTGTCCACAGACAGCTTCCAGGTCATGTGGCCAGCATGACTAAGCTGCTTCTGGTGAACCAGAGCAGCGCATGGAAACTCCGTTTACCTTCCCGCCGGAGTGGTACCTATTTTCTACTTGCACTTGACGTGCTTTCGAACTGCTAGGTGGGCAGGAGCTGGAACCGAGCTTAGTTTTTCCTAAATATCCTCCACTCTTCCTTATTGTCCTCTTTCTCTGTTGCAGTTTACTCCATTGCTCAACAAGTCTGAAGAACAAAAGGATGAATCTCCTTCATCATGGAGGCTAAGTCTACGGAAAACCAGCAGCCAAAACACACTTAGTGAAGGAAGCGTTCCTCGTGACATGCCAAGAGAGAAGGATGGTTCCATATATCGTTCTTCTTCAACCCCTCGGATTTCTGCATTATTAGACAACAAAGAGAAGGTGCTGAATAATCTGGCTTTCCTCACTTTGAAATGCAAGTTTTGTAATCTTATAAAGTGTTAGTTAAAGGCCTTTCCATATAACTATTTTTAAATCAAAGCTTTTTCTTAGGGATGTACACATTAGCCCCAAGGCAATGGCAGTAGTACTATATCTTTACATTAGAACAGGAACATAGCAAGAGCTGTGCTGGCTCAGACTGGTGTTTGATTTGGGTATTGGCAGTTTGGTTTCAACAGTGGCCAGCCAAATGCTTCTGGGTTACCTGCAAGCATGCCGTGAAGGAAACAGTCTTTGTTGTGGTTAGTTTCCCAGACAACTGGAATTTAGAGGTACATTACCCCTGAACCTGGGAGTTACATTTAGCTACCTTGACTTGATGGTAGCAGTGCAAGGGTGCAGGCAAAGTTGTGCCACTAATTATCAGATGTATGGGCACTATCTGGTACCTGGGACACTCATGCAATTTCCATGCTGCAGTCACAGTAGGCATACTGGAGACGAGGAAATTAGAATACAGTGGTACCTCGGTTTACAAACTTAATCCGTTCGAGAAGTTCGTTCTTAAACCAAAGCGTTCTTAAACCAAGGTGTGCTTTCCCGTAGAAAGTACAGTGGTGCCTCGCAAGACGAAATTAATCTGTTCCGTGAGGCTCTTCGTATAGCGTTTTTTTCGTCTTGCGAAGCAAGCCCATTGACAGCTTAGCGGATTAGCGCTATTAGCGGTTTAGCGGCTTTTAGCGGATCAGCTGATAAGTGGCTTATCAGCGGATCAGCTGATAAGCGGCTTAGGGCTTAGGAAAAGGGGGGGAAAAGGGAAAAAAACCCCGCAGGAACTTGCAAGACATTTTAGTCTTGCGAAGCAAGCCCATAGGGAAATTCGATCAGAAGGTGTTAAAGAAGGATAGAACCTTTTTTATGTACGCAACAACAGCAGCAAGAATACTCATCACAAAGTATTGGAAGACACAAGATTTGCCCACTCTGGAAGAATGGCAGATGCAATTGATGGACTATATGGACCTAGCAGAAATGACTGGCAGAATCCGAGATACAGGAGAAGAACAAATAGAAGAATGGAAGAAATTCAAAGATTATCTGCAAAAACATTGTAAACTATATGAATGTTAATATGATGCAGGATATTGAGACAATGTGGCATTAGTGACAAAGCTGAAGGAATGTGCAAAGATGTTTCATTAGTAACAAATAAGAGAATCACAGTTTAGTTAACCTAAGGATGGAAGATAAAAAGATGGGATAGCAGCAGGAATGGTTAACTTTAAAAGAAATTAAGACATATTAATTTGGTTAAAATAGGGGAAAAATCTGCTGAAACTAAATTGGAAACTTGAAAACAGAAAAGGGAGATGTGAGGAAGTCCGGAAAGAAAGCTACATGAAACCAAGAATTGAACCTTTTAATTTTGTTTGATTTTCGTTTTGTATTGTTTGTTTGTATTGTTGTTGTGATGTTTTGCTTTTTGTGTTACTATAAAATTTGTTGAAACTTTAATAAAAAATTATTTTTTTTTTTTAAAAAAAGGAAATTCGTTTTGCGAAGCACCTCCAAAACGGAAAACCCTTTCGTCTAGCAGGTTTTCCGTCTTGCAAGGCGTTCGTCTTGCGGGGCACCACTGTAATGGGAAATGCATTAATCCATTCCAGATGATGAAAAACAACCCCTAAAACAGCAATTTAACATGAATTTTACTATCTAATAAGACCATTGATCCATAAAATGAAGGCAATAATCAATGTACTGTACTATAAAATAAATAAGACAGTATTGTAGATGATAAAAATTAAAATTAATTTTCTTTCATAAGTGCATTGATGATAGTCATTGTTTGGATGGGGGGCTTTTATCCATTTCTGCAGTCACACAATCAACCAGTAGCTGAACTGGGTTCCCCACAAAACAAGTCATAAAAACGAAGTAACAAGCCTCAGTCACAAGTCAGTCCCATAAAATGGAGACCAAGTCACAGTCAAAAAAATGAAAAAGCCACACACAAAAACATGCAAAAAATAGCAAAAACAAAAGCTCCAAATATCACCTCTGTGTTGTGTGGGTCCTTGGGACTCAACAGCCAACAGACTCAACAGGAAGCCTCTGATTAGCAGTGGGGGACTCAATTTACAAATGGAACACACTCAACAGCAAGCAGAACATGTTCAGCTTCCAAGGCAAAGTTCACAAACCATAACACCTACTTCCGGGATTGGAGCGTTCTTATTCCAAGTTGTTCATAAACTAAGCTGTTCTTAAACCAAGGTACCACTGTATTGTAATATGTGTGGTAGGAAAGTAAGACCATTTTTGGACCACTGCTGTCACCTTCATTGATCAGGCCAATTACATTTATACTGGAGCAAGGAGAACAAAAATCCTGACAGAAGCATTGTGATGATGGTGGAATTGTATATCGGTGTCTCTTTTCTCTAGATTTGTAAACAAAATAAATGATAACCATAGTGGACTATGTTAAACTTGATTGATTGATTGCATTTGCACCCCACACTTCAGCCAGAAAGTCTCCCAGAGTGACTTCCATAAAATCACACTCCCTGCCTGCAGGCTTACAATCTAAAAACGACAACTTAGCACAGAAGTAGGGAAGAGGAAAATCTGAATCAAAACTCAAGCCCCAATTTCTCACCAGTTTTTTCTATATTGACTAGCTGGCACAGTTCAGAGGCTGGATGTGCCTTATGGAGCTGGGCCGCCAGCAAAGCTCTGCTTCCTCCCTCTCCCATTGAGGCAGTCTGATGGAATTTAGAATTAAACACTTAAACAGTGTATTTTGATTCACAAAGTGTTTGACAGCTCTATAATTTCTGACTGAAAAATTCACCATAATTATGGAATTTATTTTTATTTCAACAGGACAAGGACAACAAAATCTATTTTGCTTCAATAGCCCCTCGAAGGTTGAACAGTGCAGGTGACATAGAAGAAAAGGAAAACCGGTAAGTCTTTTTGAATTTGGGGCTCGACTCTTAAAGAGGTGAATATTTACGAGCTGAATCTCTGGAAGATTCTTTCTCTCCCTCCCTCCTTCTGCATCACATACATAAGTTTCACATCATCATTCCACTTATGTTTGAAACAAAGAAGAGCTGTGTTTTGGCTGTCTCCCAAATGAACTTCTAATATATTTAAGCTAAGTAAAAAAACAATTTAGCAATATACAGTCCTGTTACTTATAAGGCTTTCCTTTTTTCCATGTTCCTCTATTTCTCTCTCCCTTTTCAATTACCAGATAAAGTGAATGTACCTGGTATTTCCTTTGTATAACTGGGCTGAATCCAACTAAATCATTGCATGCTCAGAAATACTTCCATGAGTGCAATGGAACTGCTTCCCCCACTTCTCCCCACAGTGTCCCTCTGCAAATCTCTCTGTCCCCCCCCCCCCCCAATTCTCTGGAGTATATTTGGGGACAGTGCAAGGGGCACACGGAAGGAAGAGACGTTTCTTTGTGCTTGCAGAAATAGTTCTGCACACACAGTGATTTACTTGGATAAAACCCACTGTTCTTTCTCCTTTCATATGTTTCTTCTCTCTCAATCACTCTGATTAAATCTGGGAAAAACAAAGTCTTATAATTAGAGTTCCCCTTTTGGACTTTCTGTGTAAAAAGGAAATGAATTAATCTATTTGGGTCAGAATATTGGGAAAATACCTCTCGTTTTGAATAATTTCTTTATGTAACTGACGGATGGAAAATTGGAAGTCCCTTTTATTTTTCTTCTCTTTTTTGTTCCCCCTTTTCTGTTTTTTGTTCTTATTCAGGTTAGTTTCTTTGATCTTACTGTGTTATGAAAAAACTTTAATAAACTCTTTATTTATTTATTTATTTATTTTTTAAAAAGGGAATGACCAAGTCTTTTCTGCAGGGAAAGTTGGATAACAACTAAAAAAATTTAACATGGAGAATAAGAATTGGTTTTCAATAGCTGACATGCTTAATATCATATACTATCATGTTCTTACATCAACGGTTTTTAAATCTATTTATCCTTTGTGTATGTGATCTATTACAAATAGTCCTGTTCACATTTGGCTGTATCGCCTATTACTGTAACATTTCTTATTCATAATTAATTCTTAGATTCGGTAGGCATTTTATTATTTAGCTGGAGCACATAATTCTAGTTTGTGAGCATGATATTTGCTTTATATTTTTATAGTGATATGACAATATATTCTGCCATAGGAAAGGTATACTGATCTTTACTTTTGGCCATGCTATCTTTTAGTGGTAGTTTGTTGATAATCTCAGCATTGCATATGTACTTAGTACCCTCGAAATAGTTCAGAATGTAGAGCTATATTACAATTTGAACCATCTATTCACTATAGACTGGCATGTTTCTTAACACCCAGTTTGACTAGCAATAGGCTGTGGGATGGCTTGAGGGTTTATCAGTATAGATTTCAGTTTAAGATCCCCCCACTCCTATTGCATTTGCAGAGAATCTGCTGTAAATTTGGTACGGAGTGGTTCTTATACCCGGCAACAGTGGAGGGATGAACCAAAGGGAAATGAAGCACCTGCAACTGGTGCACCTTCCACTTATGTATCTACTTATATGAAAAGGTGAGTCATGTTAAAACCTCTGCTTTTAAGATGTTGCGTATTGCTTTTCATCTAACATTTACATCTACAAAAATCTGAGAGATATTATGATTACCATGAAAACCAGTGACGACAGAAGCCTAAATGATTTGCCAGTTGCATCCGTCTTACTTCTCTTGTATGCGTGCTGAAAGATGCAGGTTTCATATGCCTGTGTACTCTTTGCTTTTCCTATATGGAGAAATCATACCCATTAGGAAAAGTGTCTTGTGTGAAGTAGCAGAAAGTGTCACTTTATCTAGATACTTGGTAGAAGTTGGATACATTTGTGGAAACTACAATAAGGCAAGTTTTATACTTTACCTTGTAGAGAATCCTGTGTAATGTCAAAATTACTCCTTATGGGCACCTTGTGTCCATAATAATTGCTTGGATCAATTGAAACAATGCACAAACACCTTCCTTTCAAATACAAAGAAACATTTATTTATTTCAAATAATACTAATGTTCTTAAAAAATGTAAATAAATAAAAGCAAAAAGTTATTGAACACATCAATGTTGTGAGTCTGTTATGAACCAACAACCCAACTGATTTGGAGTATAGGCATAGAAAATAACAGTTCAAATCAGGAACGGAAATAAGAAATGATACCTCTATTTGCTGGACACATTTCTATCTTATGCTAGTCTTCATTTGACAGAAGGTGTGGTAGCTGCTCCTAGGGTTTGATAAGACAGTTTAGATATGTATAAGAATAGCCTTGCCAGGATCAGGGCATTCGGTCTCCCAGTTGCCAGTCAGAGAGAGGCCTGTGGGCACCCCACAAACAGGACATTAGCCCATACCATACTTGGTGCTTCTTGGCAACTAGTATTCAGAGGCATATTATTGATCCTGGAATAGTATGCACCCATCATGGCTGGTAGCCATTGGCAGCTTTATCCTCCTGTGAATTTGCCTAACCCCGCATTGAAGTTGGTGGCCATCATTGCATCCTTTGGCAGCGAATTCCACAGTCTGTTCTGGATCTTACAACGTTCAGTTTCTTTGGATGATCCTGGGTTTTTCCTCCAAACCAACCAACCACAAATGTTATGATCTTTCCTCTTAGGGACATTGTTCTAGTCCCATTATCATTTTGGTTGCACTTCTCTGCACCTTTTTCAGCTCTACAGAACCCTTTTTGAAGTCTGGTATCCAGAACTCAACACAGTATTCCAAGTGTGGTTGCACCATAGACTTGTATAGCAGCATTATAACAGCATTATGCCTGTTTTATTTTTGAAGGCCTTTCCTAGCAATCCCTAACGCAGAACATAATGTATCAATTCCTTAGCGTCTGAGCCTGAGTAGTGAATGTTTTAAACTTATCTGTGTTGGGTTCAGTGAGCTTGATTGTATGCGTTGTGTTGCACTGTGATAGACTTTAAGGCCCAAAATCATTCCGGGAATGTATTCGTGCTTAAATGACATGAGGCGTTTCAGTCTTAACTGAAGTTACTGATCCTTTTACCTGTGCCTAAACACTTTCATGTTGGCTATTTCATTCTTCCTCAAGCTGTACTTCAGCCATCTCTTTCTTTACTTGGATATTTCTGAGCTTTCCTTTCCACTCTGCTCTTTTTCATTTTGTTATTTTATCCAACAGAATAATTTGACATGTATACAGTACGTTCAACTGAATTTTTCCATTTTCCTGTTTCTTCTCTTTCCCCCCCTGTTTTCAACCTATTACTTTATCTCTCATGTTTCTTCAGTCTTGTTACAATGGCTTGCTCATTTGACTTCTACTTAGCCTAGGGAATTACGTATAATCTCCCTTGCCTTAATTTTGCTGATAGATAAACATTCCCTTGGCAATTAACCAGGGTCCTGTGCTGGTCTGCAACAATATTTTCAATCTTCTCTGAAGCAAGTGATTTTCTGCTGTCTTACAGTGCTTCATTTGGTAGAAGTAGTGACCTCAGCAGTCCCTATATTTCAGCCAATCGCAATGCATCTTCTGCTACCTCACCCACTATTATTGGTTCATCTACCTCATTGGGCACAGAGTGGCAACGTGCCTCTTGCCCTTCATCTGTCAATTCTAGCACTACAGCATCAGTACGCCAGTTTAACAGGTAAGGGCTCATAATATGTCCACTGAAGAGGGTTTATCAAAGTGCCCATAATTTTTGTGTCAAAGCAGTGATGCTTTATGGCAGACATAGGCAAACTCGGCCCTCCAGATGTTTTGGGACTACAGCTCCCATCATCACTAGCTAACAGGACCAGTGGTCAGGGATGATGGGAATTGTAGTCTCAAAACATCTGGAGGGCCAAGTTTGCCTATGCCTGCTTTATGGTGTGATATTTCAGTCTGAAAATTCTTTCCAAGAGGTTCTATCTCTAGTTAGTAAAGTATTCGGAATGAATGTTTACAAACTCCATACAAACCAGTTTCCCCCCCTAAATACAGTGTTGAACTGTGTGTATGCCTTCCCCCGCCCCTTCCCCAGACCAATCAGGTGTATAACTTGAGTCATTTTGGCATTCAGTGCTTTAAACTTTTAATAAGCAAGTTACAAAAATATTTTAACTCATATGTATTCTTTTTCAAAAGGGACGCGGGTGGCGCTGTGGGTTAAACCACAGAGCCTAGGACTTGCCGATCAGAAGGTCGGCAGTTCGAATCCCCACGACGGGGTGAGCTCCTGTTGCTTGGTCCCTGCTCCTGCCAACCTAGCAGTTCGAAAGCATGTCAAAGTGCAAGTAGATTAATAGGTATCGTTCTGGTGGGAAGGTAAACGGCGTTTCCATGCGCTGCTCTGGTTTGCCAGAAGCGGCTTAGTCATGCTGGTCACCTGACCCGGAAGCTGTATGCTGGCTCACTTGGCCAATAAAGCGAGATGAGCGCCGCAACCCCAGAGTCGGCCACGACTGGACCTAATGGTCCCTTTACCTTTTTCAAAAAATGTTGTATTTGTATTTTCCAAAGTGGCAAATAATAAAACTAAACATTACAAGACAAAATAAAACAAAGTCATCCATAACATAGACATTTTCCTTCATTATTTACATTGGGAAGTAGTAGCCTTTCTTGTAAAACTGAATAACATGGCATTGACACATTGCCATTACAGAAACGAGCATTTTATACCAAGGTGTCCTTCCAAAATGGCTCTTGTCCTGTAGGAGGCTACATTTCCTGCATACCCATGTTTACAAAAGACATAGCTAGAAACCAAATAGAGGCAAATGCATCAGGATCTACTAATCTCCTTAACATAATATTATGTGTCAATTGTTTAAGTCAGCACAGTGCACCATACATGTTTCACCATGCTTGCGCTAAGATTCTAGGCCATCTTCACCACATAAATTGTCAGTAATGCATGATGCACCAAGAGTAAATTGTTTCCCAAATCTTTAGATAATAACTGGTCTTTTAAAGGTTTAACTCACTTTGTTTCCTATACCCCCTCCTTTAGGGTGCTCTACCATTGCACATGAACCCCTGTTTCATATTTTTCAGATCCCCTTACAGACAACAAACTGACTCAACAACAGAGAAGAACACAGAGGGCATCTCTCCTAGCATTCCATTAAGTGTCATAACAAATCTTGCTGTACCCAGTAGTGCCAATGGTGTCACAACTGCCAATTTTAACTCAACGACTGGAACAGAGTCCTCTACTGGTGATGCTAGGGATCGGAGAAGGTGAGTGAGTATTTTGGTGGTATTCTTGTGAAGTGTGTTTTGCCTTCACCTGCTGTAACAATTGATTAGAAATGTTTTCCTATGTTAGTGATCAGATTGTGCTTGGGTTACACTGAACTATCTGGACTAAGCTGTGTTGCAAATATTTGCGAGGGTTTGAAATTATATTTCCTGGGTATTCACCCACTGTTGTGTGCAAGATTTCCTAATTTTTGGTATTTACAGTCAAGATGTATTTGTGGTTAAGGTGACTTGGTCACAGCCACTATTTTGAGTTTGGATAGGATTGTGTGGGTGCGCATGTATGCTTGCAAGTGCATTTTCTTATGTATATTCTATGCAAACATATTTTATGCAAACAGTTCAAAGAAGATCTAGCATTTCTTTTAAGCTTTCCACTACCCATTGTCTTCATTCAAAGCATAGTACCTCCAGATTATAGGTTTTGCATAACAAAGCCACATGATTCTGCTCATTCAGTTTCCTTTACTATGTTTTTAATCATGCTGTTGATTGCATGAATGTTTCATTGTGAGCAGTTGCTGGAATTCTCCATGGTACTATGCTGACCTGGCAGTACTGAAATGTACATTAGTTTTGCCCACATATTTTTGGAATGGCCATAGCTATCTAAAAGAACATTCTTTTATGGACATCTCATGTTATTTTGTGGGACACGGAGGGTGATGCAGTTGGTTTCAGAATTGCAAATCTATGGGCAGGATTCAACTAAGTTGCTGCATGTGCAGAATGAGATCTGCTCATGCACTGAGACTTCTCCCTGTGTGTGTTCCCTCTGTATCCCCTAAATTTGTCTTGGAGAGTTCTTAGAGGGAACAGGGGAAGGAGAGGGAGGAAAGTCCCAGTGTGTGAGTGGACTTCATTTCCCTCATACATACTCCACTTTGTACTACATTGAATTCACCCTATATTTCTTTTTTATTATTATTACCTAGCGGTTGAGCTCTGTTGAGATGACCTTGGTTTCAGATGAGATTAAAGCAGATAATATTAAATGGTGACCAATTGTGGGGTTTCAACCATATTCTTAGTAATGTAAATCTGTCAGACATTTTGAGAGGAAGCCTGGTAGGTAGCTTAAAATGAAAAATAACAGGCATTTGCTAGATACCACAATATGGGTTTTCAGCACTTAATGGCAGCTGTCACAATAGCACATTCATCTAATTCAGTGTTCTCAAAGCTCCATGTTTCTCTTAGCAACAACAACATAAACTCCCAGACTAATATTAGATCATTAAGATGCCTCCATAACAGGCAGCTCTTACTTGCCTATTTGAAGCCACCGGATTAAAACTGAAATGCATTGCTAGGTTTAGGAGGAGAGAATAAGTCATCTGGAATGTCCTTCCTTTCAGAAGGGTGCTGCTACACTGACTGAAAAGCTGACTGGAGATATGACTTTTGAACAAATTCCCTACATACATTTTGTTCTAAGTGCATGTCCAAATTGTTTCTATTCAGGTTTCATTCATTATTTTCCCACAATGGTGTGATAACTTCCATCTGATCTAATCCTACGTTGGTCGAGTAACGTCTGGATGGAAGAACCGCATGGAAGCCCTGCGCTTGTGAATTGTGTTCACTTAGCCATTGTGGTTTCCTCATACAAACATTAGCGAAGCAATTTGAACTGTACTAGGTTGAAGTGACTATTGGGTTGCTGTGGGAAATGAAACCAAGACTACAGTTGACCTATGATTAATAGCAGGTAGATTTGCGGTGTCTAACTGCAGAGTGATAATCCATCATAGAAATTAGATATTGAAATGGAGCCTGCTTTTGTACTCTGCTCTTGTTTCAGCATTAACTGGGGAAGCCTGGAAATTTGACTGTAGTTTGCTGATGCATGTTTCTTTACACTGAATTATTCTGCTATATTATATCAATGTTGTGCTGAGTTTGCTGTCTTAAAACCTTGTCTATGCTGCCTTAGCAGTTTGGACTTGGGTGGTGAAACAAGTTCATTTATACGCATAAGCGCTCTATTTTGATCTTGCTATTATTGTTTGCTCATCATTTATATTAAAAGCAGCGATTAAGACACATGAATGATGGGACTTGCAGTCATATGATTGAAAATATCTCACATCTAGCAAATTTTTAGATTAACCAGGGGAGATCAAGTAAATCATCTACTGCCAGAACAAATATGTGACTGATGTCCATTTCTTTTTTATAATGTAACTATAATTTTGTAATACTTATGGAAAAATCAAACTAAACTGTTTACCTTCTGAAAACGAGACCTTTACCTAGCCAGTTTCTGAACAGATAGTGATTGCATGGACTTCATTGATGTCAGTGCTGTGCTATGAACAACTGTCAGTAAGAGAGAACCATGCTGCTGATTTGTGCTATGTTGACTTTCAAAGTCCTTGAAATTATTAATAATAATTCTGCTTTTGCTGTTGTCATGATTTTCTCTCAGCTGTTTACATAAGGCTCCCATTTTTCCTAGGAGGAGTTTCCCCCTTTTCTTGCAATCTTGAGCTTTGAGTTAAGCTTCTATGGCTTGTTGGGAAGGAGGGGTATAGACATGATTTAATTTTGCAAATAAGATTAATTAATTTAAAAATTATATATTATTGTATGAAGGCCAAGAACTGCAAAACAAGTGGTTGGTCATTATATTTGTTTTTGTATTCCCTCCCCCTCATATATTTTGTGTTTCTTTTTTGTTTTTGTTGAGAATATTCACATTTTTAAAAGAAAATGGCTTGGTAGGTTAAGCGTATCCTCTTAAATAGTGAGTACTACTTTTCAAAGAAGTGTGTATGTAATGGGAATTGGGGTTGCTTGTGCGTAAGCCGCAACTGCTCCAGACTGGGTTGTTCGGCTAAAACCTTTCCCTGGCTGGACAGCCCTTACTCCGTGGCTGTCCTAGTCACTGGCAGAATCCATCAGTGGGCATTTCCTGAACTTCTTCCAACATAAAAGTTCTTTGACACCAAGTCTCCGCCTAGCCTCCCTGCACGGAAGCTTTCTGCGCAGAGTGGGCGTGCCTAGCGGAGGTCCTGTGCTCTCCCCGCTGGTCTCGGTGGAAGAGTCTCGGAGCCCTCTCTCCGAAGCCCTCTCAGGCTCCTCTTTCTTCCTGGCGTCACGCTGATTTCCTTCCCCAGAGGAAGCTCTCTCTCTCCCCCCTGCTGGTCCCCTCTCCGGCATCATTGGGGAGCCTTAACTCCACTCTTGGCTCCGATGGCAGTTCCCTGACAGTGTACATTAGAGGAATTGACCACAGCCTTGCTAGTGGCGGTAGAGTAGCTGCTATACTAGGTGCCTGCAGAAGTTGATGTACATGGGCTCCAGAAAACATAGGTTATTGTACCATTTGGTGTCACTGTTTGAATAGTTTCAATTGTTCTGCTAAATTCCACCATTGACTATGTGCAGAATTGCTGCCCGTTTCTAGTGTTTGCACTGATTAGCTATGATTTACTAAGTTATGAATGAAGGGAAAGTGTTTATTTCTAAGGAAGTGCTTGATAACAGCAATCACTTCCTATTTCAAATGCTCCATAGATGGGTATTGTACTAATTGTCAAAGAGCTGTTTCTGAAATCTCAGCCTAGTTGCTTTCTGTGTTTTGGGGCACCACCTACTGTTTAGAGATTGTGCCTGCACTTGGGCCTACTCTGGCAAACATTTATAATATAGCACATGAACCTCCAGGAGAGAGAAGCCTTAGTTCTGAAGGTCAGACATACATACAGTGGTACCTCGGGTTACATACGCTTCAGGTTACAGACTCCACTAACCCAGAAATAGTACCTTGGGTTAAGAACATTTCTTCAGGATGAGAACAGAAATTGTGCTCCGGCAGCATGGCAGCAGCAGGAGGCCCCATTAGCTAAAGTGGTGCTTCAGGTTAAGAACAGTTTCAGGTTAAGTACGGACCTCCAGAACGAATTAAGTACTTAACCCGAGGTACCACTGTATTTTGTAGATGTTCTTCTGTCTGCCTTTGGCCATTTATTTTTTGATTTGTAAAAAGAAATTGCATATTCTCTGTCTATATAACAAAGTAGCACAATAATAAGATTATGATATCTCCCCAAGAGATATGTTAGCCGTCAAGGAAGAAAGATGGAGATGGGAAATATGAGAGAGAACAGGGAATCACGTAGGCAGTGTGCATGGAAAAGTGGTGGGACTGACACAAGAAGAAATAAAAATAAAAATTGCATGACTCTATGGGTGTGGATGGGGAAGAGAGGTAAGGGAAGATTTCCACCAGGCCTGTAGATCCCAATAAGTGACCAAACAGTATAATCTAAACAATGACCCATGAATGAAGCCAAGGAATCTTCATGAAATTCTTACTGACTGCCCAAATTACTGTATCTGGATTTTAGAAGGAGGTATTTGACTAGTAACTGTTTCCTGGAATCTAGATTTCTCTGAATCATTCCCATAAGCAGGCTACCTGATAGAGTGAATCTCACTAGAAAAGAATGGAAATTACTATGAAATCAGATTCATATTGGATGGGAAAAACACACACATGAGATGCAGATTGATATTGGTTGAAGACACTCCATGTACAGGATACAAGTTTCATGTATTTATTTGTTTGTCGGTTTGTATCCCACCCTTCCTCTGACATAAACATTTATAAAAAATATAACATAAACATTTATAAAAAATAATAATATAAAAGCCAGAATCACAAGCAAGCTTAACAGAGATAATCAATGACAAGCAATACCACCCCACTAAAATCACTACGATATCAATGTTTAACAAATAAAAATAAATTTGCAGTGTTGCTTCATCTTTTTATTTGACAAAGGTAGCTTGCCTTGGTAGAACTTGGTTGTTTGAAATCATTTTTCTTGTGTAACTATGAATCTGTCATTAGCTCTCCCATACTTCAGAATCATGCATGAACATATTTCAAACTATTCTTGCTTTATCTTACCTTTCATTGCTTATTTCTTGATACCAATATGGCACAGTCTGCTTTATCCTCGTGCAATGAAAATATTTGGGACAATAATCAATATTCGATTATTCTAAGCGTGTTCTGCACAATTTATGCAGTTGTTGGTATTCAATTGTTGTAGAAAATCAGGACAGAGGAAGATAACCTTCTGAAAGTGTTAGGAAAACCTCATCTCAGATACTTACATAACTCCAAAGGGTTTTCAGGGGGCTACTCTATCTGTAAGTCAAAAGGTTGTTCAGAGCCCTTGTTTAAAATAGCATGCAGGCTGTAACATGTATCTCAAGGCTGCTGAGTTCAGTTATCATTGCTGTCAGAACTGTATGCATTGTGTGGTGACTCTTGGTCTTATATGAAATGGTGATTATGCGGCAGGTTAATCTGTTTGGTACAGTTGTAAGTTCATGCCACGGCACCCTTCATATCTCTCTCGCACAAGTGTGCACGCATAAACACACACATCACAAGTCTTAAACAGTTGCTGATTCTGTTTTTCGTCAAAATGAGGAATTATTTCATATTGAAGCACTTCATTTACCAGAACAGTCTTGTAATTTTGCAAGGCTCTGACAGATTCCTACATGAATAAAGTACTTAAGATACTATTTCCCCTTCCATGCCACATACTTGGCACTGTGTTAGGAAAGGAGGGCAAAGGCTCTCTTAAAGAAGGAACCAGTCAGCCAACACCTGCTACTAAAAGTGCTTATCAGCCATGCTTTTATAGTTTGCGATAAAGTCGTTCTTTTATAAAAAGAGCTACCAGTGCTGGTGTGATGATGTAGGAGGGGCAGGAATTCTGCCTGCTGTTTGATTTTCCTTGTTGGGAAGAGGAAAGGTTGTTGTTGCTTTATCAGGCATCAGACCACATTTTTATGTGCAAGAGGTCAGGGTGAGGGCTTGCGTCTTACCGGAGAAAGCCTGGCGACCTGTGGAGTAACTGAGCAGGTATACATGAAAGGGTTTCAGCTTCTGGAGGGACTTCCTGACATAGTTCAAGGTGGGAGTTCTTATTGGCTCAGATTGTTGCATATTTGTGCTTAGTGCAAAAACAAAAAGCTGTGCAGATTAAAGTAGACCAACATCTAACTTTACTTACTAAACACTTATAGGCTTAGCTTGTGCTGGACTTTTAAGAGAAGTGCCCAAAATAAGGAGTTTATGTGCTAGGAATGACTTACAGTTTGTACCCAGAAAAATGGCTTTAAAATCAGGTAAAGCTGCCTTTCCATTCTTGCCTCAGATACTAACTGAATGTATTTCTGTGTTTGCTAATGTTCATTTAGGATGGGTGTACTTGAAGAATTCTGCTCTTAACAGAGAGCATTTATGTATATTTTCACTGAAGACTAATAGAGAATTTGGTTAAAACTGTTGTATATTCCTTGCCTGCTGTTGGACTCTGAGATGTACATACATGCCCCCTCTAAGAATCCTGGGATCTGTAGTTTAAGGGTGCTGGAATTTGTAACTTGTGAGGGGTAAGCCACAGTTCCCAGGATGGCGGTGGTGGTAAAGGTGCTTAAAATTTATATTGTTTGTGCAGCTTGAGTCATGAAGGGGAGTAGTCAGGGTGGAGTTTTGTCACTTTCGCTTTGTTATATTCTTCCACAAAATCAGTTTAGCCATACAGTGTAGATTTACAGTTTAAATAATTTTATGCACAGTGCATGTAAGTAAAGTGTGCTAAAATTCAAGGTACAAATCTTGAAGCCAGTGTCAGCTCCAGGTTTTGGAGGGCCTTTGGGCAAGGCAACCTCCATGGACCACGCTCCCTCGCTGAATCTATTTTTTCATTGTAGCAGGTCCAGTGGCTTCCCATTGAGGTGTGACCCTTGATTCATGTTGATCCTTGACACCAGCCCTCATCAAATCATATGCCTTGCAAATATTAGTTTTCCCCATATTTTTTTGACCCATGAGGTGGTTACTTTCTAGTTTTTCTTTTCTTTTTTAAAGTTGTTTTTAAAGTCAGTTCTTTGTAAAAGGTTGGCATCTCTCTGGTGAATCAGGAAATCTTTTTCAGATGGCAATGAATTTGCCATGATACCAGCTGTCTTTTGTGAACAAGAATATGGAAGAGTGTTGCTTTGTGGCTATTACTGCTTCTTGTTCAGCACATTTCAGTCTCCTCTTATTAAATGTACCTTGGCTAATTAGACCTGGACTGTCTGTACTCTTTGGAAGAGCTAAACCAGAATTGAGTAAAAGCACCACCATAGTATCTGGGTTTTGCTTTCTGGACTAGGTCAGCTGGGCTGCTCCTGCTAGTCTCTGTTGTGTGGAAACTGGCACATCCTCTCTGTGGCTTATACCTTTCTAGTCTACACATTTCCTTTAAAGGATGCAAACTTGTGCACACTTACCTGTGCATAAATCCCAATTAACTTGATAGGGATTACTTCAGAGTTAGACACTTATTTATAGTAAATTATTATTATTAAAAATATATACATATACAATATATACATATAAAATATCACATACAGATGGTTACAGTAAAAACACCACAGCCCCAGTCCTTTCCTTTAAAGTAAGTGGTCCTAATAGAGAAGAAAGTTCCAAAGGGGTATGTGACTATTTATAGTATTTTTACTCTATTCTTCAGCTGGAAAAACAGTTTTCAGAATGACTTGCAAATATGAATATTAATATAGTAAATAAATAATAACAGCTTTCAGGCTTACACACTAAAAGATAACACAAAATGAAAAGAGATGGTGAGGGAGGAGGAAGAAAGCAAACCTGTTCACTCATTTTTAGTTCGAGGGGTTTTTTTGTGATGACCACCTGGAATGGTTGCAGGTATAGCAGCCTTTGCCAAATCCTGGTGTCTTCCAGATGTTTTGGACTACAGCTCCAATACTCCCTGGCCATCGTCCATGCTAGCTGAGACTGATGAGTCTTGTAGTGCTAAACATCTCATGGGCACCAGGTTGGCAAAGACTTGCATGTATAGTGCCTTTAGTCAGCATTAACAACTGTCTTCATGCCTAAAATTCTGCACCCTACGCTGTTACACAGACCTGGTTTGCACATTACGCTAAACCATATTAAAAACAAACAAATCATGTTTAAATGTGGAAGGGTAGATCACTTGTGCATTCCGCTGAAAGGTTTTCACTCCATTCATCTCCCATTTCTACAGCTGCCACACCTCAGAGAAAGAAGCTACAGTCTCATTTATTGTGATATCTGAACTTGAGGTTGTGGTTTATTTCTCTCCAAGCAGTAAGTTGAGAGTAAACCATGGTTACTGCTTCTGGTTTGTAGAGAAACAAGCCATAGCCCCTGGTTCAGATGTCATAACCAGACGGACTCTGGTGACTTTCCCATCATAGTACTTCAGTACCGCTTGTTTTTGATGTGTAAAGAGGAGCTATTCTTAGGGATAGAAAGAAGGCACACTTTGCTTTTTTCAGACTTATTTTTGGAGGGGGGAGAGAACCCCATGCAAGCAGGGTGCAGATGTAGAGAATCAAGCACTTCTTCATTACTTTTTTATGTCTCTGCTATCCGAGTTACACAAGAGTATGACCAAAATATCATGGAGGTGCTAATTTTGAAAACAATGGCTTTGGCTTGATTTCCACAGCATACTTAATGGTTTATTGATGAGACCCTTCTGTGCATTTCTAATTCAAATAAATTTTCAATCCAAATGCACATTTGATCTAGTTCTCTTGTACAACTCAATTATAAACTAAAATACTTGATTATGTGCCATATAAGAGCTTACGTGGAGTCCGGTCAGTACTGGGACCCATGCTTTTGAACTTGTTCAAAAGTGTTCTGTGCCACTGCTTGTAGCATTAGACTCCCACAGGGATTATTTCTTTTTGAAATTTTAGAACACAGCAGGATCCCTTCTAACCCTAGATATGAATTCTAAATTTTAATTCCATTTTGGTTATCTCAGTGTAAGACAGAGTTGCATACTTGTGGGCGGCTATGCCCAAATAAAACAGCTGATATAAATCAGTCATCTTGAAATAACTTAGTTATAAGGTGGTATTGTTACTAGGTTTCTTCTATCCATGTGAGGAACTTGGATAAATGTTGGTAATCAAATATTTTTATTACGTGAACAGAACAAAATGACTTACAAGAAAAGGCATAAAACCTTAATTTGCCTATATATATATCTATATATATCTTTATGTATATATCTCCATTCTGTCCATTTCTTTTAGGTCATATCTGACTCCTGTCCGGGATGAAGAAGCAGAATCTCTAAGAAAGGCACGGTCCAGGCAAGCTCGGCAGACTCGTAGATCTACACAGGTGCAGAACAATAACTTTTTATGGCCTGTTTGATGTCGGGCTATTTAAAAAATAATTATATAAGTAGAATTATTTAATGCATCCTGTGAAGATGCCTAACACTTCCCCACTCACACTTCATTGCTGAGTTCTCCTTTTGAATGAAGTTGCATTATTTCTGGAAGACATCCAAGATCACACACTTGTGAATCTCCAAAGAAGGGAATTACTTCCATATTATACATTTGAGAGATAAAAAAATTGGTCTGTAAAAGCTCCTGTAAAAGGAGATTATGATTTTTTTTTCTTAATGGAAGAATGTTCAAGGAAAGTGTTGTCCATGGGTAGCAATGTTGCATTGTAATGTTCTCTCTTAAAAACATCTCTGTACCTGCTATGCAGTGACATTATGAACCACTGATGTTTGTGATTCTGTATTTAGCATTTCTTCCTTCTTTTAGGGACGCGGGTAGCACTGTGGGTTAAACCACAGAGCCTAGGACTTGCCGATCAGAAAGTCGGTGGTTCGAATCCCCGTGATGGGGTGAGCTCCTGTTGCTCGGTCCCTGCTCCTGCCAACCTAGCAGTTCGAAAGCACATCAAAGTGCAAGTAGATAAATAGGTACTGCTCCGGCGGGAAGGTAAACGGTGTTTCCGTGCGCTGCTCTGGTTTGCCAGAAGCAGCTTAGTCATGCTGGCCACATGATCTGGAAGCTGTACGCCGGCTCCCTCGGCCAATAAAGAGAGATTAGCGCAGCAACCCCAGAGTTGGTCACGACTGGACCTAATGGTCAGGGGTCCCTTTACCTTTACCTTTACCTTCTTTTAAGCTGATTGATATATTAAAGTGGTGATTGCTAACTTTCATGCCACTGGGTCTGACCTATAATTAGAAATTGGCTGAGCTTGGGCTTTGTGGAAAACGTAATGTAATTTGTGTTGAGGTGTGGATTCAGTGTAAGAGGTGTAATGTTAACAAATACAGTCATACCTCGTAATGTGTCCGCTTCAGGTTACTTTTCAAGTTGTGACCTGCAGCAACCCGGAACGGTTACTTCCAGGTTTCACCGCTTGCGCATGCGCAGAAGCGCTAAATCGCGCTGTGTGTGTGAGCAGATGTGGCACTTCTAGATGCGAATGCTTTGAGTTGTGGATATGCCTCTGGGATGGATTACGTCTGCAACTCGAGGTTCCACTGGATAGGTATAATAGACTTGACTTTCTCCCATTTCCCAGGGTGTAACACTTACAGATCTTCAGGAGGCAGAGAAAACCTTTAGCCGATCTCGGACAGAACGGCACGAACAGCCAAGTGAAAAATTGGAAAGAACTGAAGCAACTGAGGAAGACCGTGAGAGGCAGGCACAGACTGCAGCAAGGGAACCTGGGGAGACCCGCTCACGATGGAACAGAAACTTGGATGAAGAGGTCAGTAAAACTATTGTTTTGCCAAAGTTTTGCCAAAGTTAATGCCAAAGTTACAGGTTTGAACCCCCATGAGTCCCTTCCAACTCTATGATTCGGTGTCCAGCTACCTTTTTTCAAAATGTTTTTATGGCTTGAGATGAGCATCAGGTTTTTAATTATTCTGCTTTAAAGGTTTTAGGAGAGTTTGGATCCACTTTTTGAACGTAAGCACTGTAGCTGTCAGATGTTGCTTTCCACTTCACCATTCATTTATTATGCCCAACAGTAAGGAAAACCTATAAGTGTAAAGGAATACAAAGTGTGATGAGAAAATCATGCTGAGTGTTCAAAATGAATATTTGTTCTTTCCAAATACTTGAACTGTAACTAATCAGAAAGCTGTATTAGCAGTGTTGTTGTTTTATTAACACTTGGAGGGCATGTCTAGATGTCAGAACTTAATAAATGGCATTTTAAATAGTTTCCATACAGACTTTCAAGGGTTGTAATATTATTAACTGACAAATGATTTTCATCTTTGTCTACAGCTGTGAGATGATACTACCTAATGCAGGTTCTCTGACCATACAGTCATTTTTTTCTTTTTCCCTTAAACCACAAGGCAATTTTTATGATAGCTTTGGAGATGTGCTCATATCTGTAGGCTTTTAAATGGTTTCTCTTGCATTTAGATTGTAGGTATGGTTCTTGTTGGGCATGACTCAAACTAGGTTTGCTGAATTTGCTAATCCACATGTAAACACACATGGAATCATTCGCAAGATTGGGATACATACAGATTTTGACCACAAGGTGACAGGGTGACTATACAAAGTTGTGTTGCAGTGGGGGGAGTGTCTTCACCCCTAGACACTAGATTATCTACATTTTTCCTTCTCTGAAATGATTATGAACAAAGATAGATTTAAAATCCTCTTTTTCACACTATCATTATTATAAGTAAAATAAGCTTTGTCTCCTAACTCAAATGATTATTCTTGTTCTTTATAGCCACCCTAAATCAGAATGGAATGAACCTTTCTATAGGTAGTCTAACTCCATTAATAGAGTATGATTAAAGATTGAGGAGAAAACTTGTACTTTGCTAGCTGTTAATTATCTTCTTATTAAGTCATTAATTCTGCTCATTTGTCTTTCAGTCTGTTGGTCAACGATTGAGGGGCTCGGCGCAGCAAGAGAAACCCACAAGCCCCATCTCTCCTTCATTAGCTCCTTATCTTTATTCAAGTTCTCACCTTCCCAAGACAAGTAGATCTGTATCTTCTGATACTGTGAACCCATCAGACTTCCAAAGCACATCTGCTGCTGACATGGAGAAAAATGGTATTTACTATTGTAATTACAATATTGTACAAATCTTTTGAGTTTGTTTTTGTACCAGATAGTGACTGTGTAATACTGTGTCATACTTGACCAAGAAAATCCAAGAATATCCAAGAAAAGCTTCTCCACCCTTAATATATAGTACAATATATTACAATATATACTATTTGGACTGCTGAATCTTCTTTGTCTGGGTTAACAAAGCCAGTATCAACTGCAACCAACCATGCCCTGGGCCCTCCAATCTCTCACTCCACCAGCAAAAATAAGACGCCTATCCACATGATGCTGACAAAAAAAGCATCACTCATAAACTCTGAGAAGAAGAAAAGTTTACAGTCTCTCTCACCCCCCTTCTTTTTTTTTCTTCCCTCTCCCTCCCCCACTTCTCTTACCCCTCATTGCCTACAACATAAATGTCTCAAATTGACTGTAATTGATGGGTATGAAAATATGATTTGAAAATAGAGACACTGAATGTACTCTTGTTACTTATGGAAAATCATTTAATAAAAACGTTATTTCATTGTTGTTTTTTAAAAAAATATCTCTAGGAATTTGAGCCCCTCCTGAAGAATCACATTAATCTCAGTTGAATGTTTCTTTGAGCTAATGGCTTCGCATCATATTAAAGTACATCTGCTTTAGGGAGGATCCACTGCTTGGTCTTTGAAATTAAAAAAAGAAATATAAATTGTTAGGTGTTTAGAATGGAAATCTTTATGTTGGGATTAATTTGCCTTAATTTGATAATGTTTCCATGGTATTGGTAAATCAATTTACCTGGCTATTTATAGCTAAAACTATATTTCTTTGGACAGAATACGAAGATCAGGATTTGGATGACAGAACTTCAAACAAGCAGTCGGTTAGAGAGAGGAGGCGGCCGAAAGAGAGACGAAGAGGCACAGGGATCTCTTTCTTTACAAAGGATGTAAGTAATGACATTCCTGGTGGAATTGAAGGAGGATGAAAAATTAACCAAGTTGCACATACCAATTGCTAGGGAGGCAAAATCTAAACTGGAAGTGCAAGATCCAGCTGTGAAAATGAGAATACTGTTTCAATGCTATTTAATATGTAAATGAGTCAGCAATCACTGTCCTGGCCCTCAAACTCCCAGCTCTTGTTCTGCTAAATATTTTAATGCTCAGATCAGTTCAGTACATAAGGCACACAAAATGGCATACATTCTTTAAAAATGAAAGTGACCTTCAACAAATGCCCTCCAGTTGCATGAGGCTGCTCATGAACCTGAAGTTTTGCTGTAACTCATGCCCTAACCATAGTTTACTGTGGTGTGAAGGCACTGTCAATATCTGAATTGACCCTGCTTGTAATATTTTTCAAATACTTTATTTCTTTCTTTTCTAAAAAGCAAGTTACTTTTAGGGAACATGATTGCATCCCATGATGATGAAACTCACTGTTTTTCTGTTCTGTTTGACTGAAGCAGTAATTTATCTGGTGGTGCATGGTTTCAAGGATTAATTATTAGAAGCTTCCAAACTGTATAGTCTTCTACTTTCTGTTAAGATATTTTGTATAGATAGATATCTTAAAATACCGTGTCTTGCTACCTAAACCTTTCTTACTACAAATATATAGAAAACCAGTGCTCCATTTGAAATGTTCATGGTATGATTTCTTTCCCCCTTTTTGATTTCCTAGGATGATGAGATGGATGGTACTGAAGAAGTGAAAGAGGACAGGGTAAGTGAACAATCTAAAGCATATATGTGTATTTGTTTGTTCTTGTGAATCTTTGGCCACAGGATAGTTCTCAGTTCATTTGCATTTTGAGAATATGTACGTGAAAGTGCGCTTTGAAATGTTTTTCTGGAGTTTGTACCTGAATCTAGCAATAGGCCTGGTATTCTCTTCTGGTTGCATTATCATTACTTTAAAGTAATAAAATTCTGTAGCTCTTTTCCTTGTTCATTGGACTGTAGGATATTTTTCAGTGTGTTCAGTATGTCAAAAGCAAGAGAAAACGTACTTAGGTTTGTGCTAAAATTTGAGGTGCACATTGACCACCAAGTTAGGTTTGAACCACAATTCAGTGCTTCAGAAATATGCAAGACTTGATCTGAAATGCTTTGGAGACAGACTGGTTGTGTCATAATCCAAATTCCAGTTTGGAAAAAGTGAAGCTTTGTGCCTCCCCTAGTTACTAATAAGGGGAAATCACAAGATGGCTGTAACTTTTCCCCCTTTGATAGAATTGAGGAGTCCACAAATTATTGTACAAATTCTGCCTGCCTCTTTTATAGTCTGTCAGTCTCTTTATACTTTCTTTCAGCAGCATTATAGGCAAGCATGTTCTTTTCTACAAAATCACTGGCAGAGGGCCATTCTCCACTTAAGCCAGGCCCATTCACATCAGTAGTGGAGATAACATTCCCTGAGCAACATGTGAGAAAGAAATGCAAACTTTCCCTAGGCAAAAGAACAGATGACCTCATTCTTGATCCTACAGCATTATTTAATGTTATGGTAGATGAAACAATTGCTCACCTAGGTAACAGGTTTAAGCAAATGTTGCAGTTGAAGGAAAAGTATGAATTGATAGTTGATGTTAAATATTTGGCTAAAATGGAAGATGATAACATTGGAAAGGACTGCAAAGATGTATTTTTGCTCCTTGAGAGAGAATGATTCAGCAGAGTTGCTGAAAATTTTTTTTTTTTTGTTATATAATCAATCTCCAGAAAAATGCACAGGGACGCAGGTCCTAGGGCTTGCTGATCAGAAGGTCAGTGGTTCGAATCCCTGCAATGGGGTGAGCTCCCATTGCTCGGTCCCTGGTCCTGCCAACCTAGCAGTTCGAAAGCATGTCAAAGTGCAAGTAGATAAATAGTTACTGCTCTGGCAGGAAGGTAAACGGCATTTTCATGCACTGCTCTGGTTCGCCAGAAGCAGCTTAGTCATGATGGCCACATGACCCAGAAACTGTCTGCGGAAGAGACAAACGCAGGCTCCCTCGGCCAGTAAAGCGAGATGAGTGCCATAACCCCAGAGTCGTCCATGACTGGACCTAACGGTCAGGGGTACCTTTACCGTTTTAGAAAAATGCACAGCTTCATAAGTGTAATAGTCAAGGTATTTATATCAATTTATGTGTAGTACTTCACATTACTCTCACTTTACTTGTACTTGTTGTGTTTAGTGAGAGGACAGTTTCAAAGTTGCAATTGATAAAAATTATCTGTGCTCTTTTGTGTCGCAAGATCACTTAGTCATGCTTATGGTTCTTGGCTTCATCTGCCCAGACTGCCATTAATCCATTTGGCTATAGTCACACATGGTTTTGTTCATGAACATCCATGATGGTGTTTCATCAGACCATCATGACATCATTGACAAAAATCTCATAGGCTGCTGCAGCCAACCACATTAAATGGAAGGATGGGCACAATGAGGCTGTCAGGGCAAAGGACATGGAAGATGCTGCAGGGAATAGTATCAAAGCAGTGCAAATGTATTAAGAAGAAATGCAGGGGCACTTTTGGAAAGTTATCTGATGTCATGTTTTCATAAATACTGCTGGCTCTGCCAAAAATGATTTTGATAAGATTTAATGATTTAGGACATCACTGAATGACCACATCACTTAGCAGAATTGCCACTAGAGGGAGCATGTTCTGCAGCTTTCAAAGTATGAAGTGAGAAACTAATAACTTTATGTAAGAACTTCCAGTAAGAGGAATTGGGATTCTTAATAAATTTGGACTGAAAATTGCTTCTCTTAAAACAAATAATAGTGCAGCATCTCTTCCTTCAAATAAGCTTGTCAAATATATTTGATGTTAGAAGTGAGATAAATAAACAACAGTTGGGTAGTCTTGCTGAAATCATTTTTATTTTTTTGGTTGGGACTCATTTTGAATTTTTTCCTCGAACTGTAATAATTTGGCCAGATGTTGATCTTGTGTTATATGTTATATGGAATTATATGTACTGTTAGAAGCCTGCCAGATGGACAGAAAGCTAAGTACTAGCACATGCTCAGAAGCTGGCTTGATTTGAGGGTGGTTTGTCTGTGTGTAAAAAATGCTACGTTGAGGCTGTTATGAAAAGTAAATCTAACTTAATCTATTAAAGGTAAACACACTAAAAATGTAAATCTGTAATGGCTCATTTCAAAAATGTGGAAAAGTTGCACATGTGACCTTCTGCTTGTGCAATGCTCGATCCAATACAGTTTATAATTCTGTGGTTGCAACAGGTGACATAAAATTTGTAGAGCATCCATCTGCTAAAGCAGGGATGGGGAACCGTTCATCCTCAAAATGTTGTTGGACTCCATCTCCCAGCATTCCTGACCATTAGCCATGCTAACATGGACTGATGGGAGTTGGAGGCAAGAAGTGTGGAGGGTTACATGTTTCCTGTACTTGCAGTAAAGAGCATGCTAGGAATACAAACCGAAACTGGATGTGTTTGGAAATTATGTAGTTGGAATTCACCTGTCCCGTGGCGTGAGTTGCTGATCACCTGATTGGTTCAAATTCATGATCTTAAACTTGTTGGTGTTTTTCTACTTCTTTTTGAGAATTCAGTGAATTATCTATGCTAATATTTCAGCTTTAAAGGTGAGTTGCAGGCTTGTGCTGATCTCTTGTATATTTAACACTTGCTTTGTTACAAAAGTGCTACGCCTTCTGTTCTCATCATACACCTAACAGTTCAGCGGAAAGTTTCCCCACCAAATCACACTGCTACTCCTACAGACCTTCTATAAAATCTTCCATTCATTTCTCTGCTTTACTGTCATGATGTTCTCCAAGAGCAAAGTCTTTTATGTCTGCCCGCAATAGCTTTTTGTGTTCTGGGATTGAACTACCTAATATGGTGAGGTATGCCCCAGTCAGACACTCCTACAAGTTCCTTTGAAGCAATGGAGTTTGCTTGGTAGTAATGTTAGGTGAGCCTCTAGCAGACTAATATGGAAGAGCAACAAACAGTGAACAGTAACATGTTGTGCTTTTAACTATTTTTGTAAATAGAACAGTTGTGATGCACAATTCCTTTTTTGGGAATCCAAAGAGCATTGCCTAGAAGGGCATTTTTCGTGTTATTTTATTTCCTAGCAGAGAGGCTGTATAGCACTTGGAAAGCTTTCATCCTGGCTTATGTGCAGTGTGGGAGAAAAGGCAATTTTTAGATTATGATAAGATAAAACATTTAATTATGAAAAATGGTGGGGACATACCTTTGATTTACTAGCTTTCTAATAAAGAACCCTGTGCACAGAAGTGGTTTGTAGACCTGCTTCCCCCATAGTAAACACAGTTGGCAGGATATCAGACTAGTAAGAAGTGAGGACAAAATGACAAAAAATTCATTGAAGTTGCTGATCTATAGCAGTCCAAAACTGAAAGCCATTTATGTATTTAAGTGTAATTTAGGACACGTGATCAACCAGGATATGAGGAGCACAGTAAATTAGAATTCTGATATACGGGACCTTTTTTTTTTACACTATTATTTCATATGTTTGTACCTGAGTACGTTCCCATATTTTGTTCAAGCTTATGCTCACTCATAGGTGTAGGAAGTAAGTCTTCCATGCTATTTTGCAATCATCCTGATGCTGAACTTAAAATTGCTGAACTTTAAAGCCAAAAATAAAGCTAAGTGGTACCTGGCTAGTTCTGTTTAAAGGCACCTATCATTTCGGGGCAGAATGTTATTGTAAAAATTGCACACAAGTCTAAAAGTATGTCATATAAAGTAAGGTTGTGTTGGTCTTCATTGCTGCCTGTGAATAAATTATAACTTAAACTTAGAATTGCTATTGCTGAACCCTTTCCTATCCGGCTCATTACAGTTGGATGGGAATTGAAGTCCAAATGATGGATGGGAAACAGAAAAAAGATGGTCCAGTTAATGTTTCCAAACATAAGTTGGGCGAGCCTTCTCTACCTCAGACATTTAACCTGATGTACTGTGTCAGACTAATAGCCTCTGTAGCCCAGTCTATGTTCTTAGATGATGGCCAGTACTGAGCAAAGCATTTCAAAGTGTTCAGTAGCTGCAAGTCTATGGTGGAGTGGTTTGTCTCCTATAAACAAGGCTACTTAAGTCTGTCCCAAGTAGCTTTGTATGTCTTGGGGAAAATTAACTGCAAATGAGAGGGAAATCATTTATCCATTTATTTTAATTTTAAGGGGAATAATGAAATTAGGCTAAGCCTACTGATGAAATGTTTCTTTTCATTTTTTTTTTTTTGAAAAGTAGAAATCATGAGACCAGAATATCTTTAGAAACTTCCTGTGAATGAAACCTATGCTTTCTAAATTACTGTATTTCAGAGTTGAATGTTGCCTTGCTTTGAATATAGTCATTCCTCTCTTTTGTGTGGACCAGGCATCCCCATCCTTTGGCCCTCCAGATGTTTTGGACTACAATAACCATCATCCCTGACCATTGGTCCTGTTAGCTAGGGATCATGGGAGTTGTAGGCCAAAACATCTGGAGGGCCACAGGTTGGGGATGCCTGGTGTAGACTACTGGGCAGCAGGGTAGGGGTAGGCCACACCTCAACAACAGTCCCACTTTCTCCCTAGTGTCCAACACCAGGCATAAACCCTTAAAAGTGGTATCCAACCTGATGGGAAGCCTGGAAAGGGAATGCTTCTAGACCATTGTGATATTTCCCCTGAGCTCAAATGTACGGTATATTGATGTTGTACTAGTTAACCTGGAGGTCAAAGGTGGAAGATACCAACTCCATCTTATTTATCCTCCAAAGGCTCAGTGACACAGACCAGGTATATGCCATATGTTGAGCATATACTCGTAAAATAAAGTATGCAATGAAACAAGTCTATCAATTGAATGGTATGAAAGTTCACTCCTTTTCATTAGCACTGCAGTGAAGTGGAAGTGTGTGAAGTTTTATAGAATAGCACAGCTCTTCTTGAAAGACACCCCCCCCAAAGTACAATTGTAAAAGAGAAAATGCAGGTGTGGTATGAGCTGCCCTATTGAGAATGGAAATAACTATCAACAGCAGCTGTCTCTCTATTAAGTATGAATCAGTTAATCATTAGGAAGTTGATGGGAGTTTGGCTGCTTTTCAGGATTTTAATACAATAGACATTAATTAGTATTAGGCACATTTCATTCCTAACTCATGAGAGTCAAATAATTTACATACATACCTGCCCACACATCCAGCCTGCTGTTCCAGAACTAATGTGTAGGAATTGCAGCCTGTACCAGAGGAAGTTGCAGTACCTTCTCAGTAGTCATGCCCACCCTGTGGAATGCTCAAAGATGTTAAAGAGATAAAAAATTATATGACCTTCCATAGACATCTGAAGGAAGCCCTGTATCAGGACGCTTTTAATGTGTGATGTTCTGTTGTGTTGTTGCTGTTGTTTCTTTATATCATTTTGAAAGCCACCCAGAGTTGCTGGGGCAACCTAGTCAGATGGGCTAGGTACAAAAAAATAAATTATTACCATATTATTATTATATACCAGTCCACGTATATGGTTTAGAATAGCTACAAAGTGCCATCATGAATCCGACAATCTTGTACTGATTACTGAATTCAGACTGCCATGTGGACATTCTACCAAGACGCCTCTCATTGTCTTTCAGGCCCCAAGAATACAGTGTGGTGATGCAACTACTTTTAGTAAAGACTACAGCATCACGAATGGATTGGCAGGGATTTCAGACCACTTGGCTTGCAGAGCACCAAATTCATAACATAATCCAATGACTAACCTGTAAAAAAAAGGTTAGTCCACATTGCTGGGTGTCACATCTGGTTTCCTTGCTGCCACACACTTCACACACTGTGCAGAAATGTGTTTAGCTTGAAGTTGTTTGCAGTAGTGATGTTCGGATTTGATGGTGACTCCTATTTATCTGGTCTACTGTAAATTACACCCAATTCTGTGCATGCTTTTTGGTCCGCAAAGTTCCACTGTATTCACTGTGACATTCTTCCTCATAAGACTGCATAGGATGGCATTCTTAGTTACTTCAGTAGTTTACATGGTTATAAATTAGAACCTTATATTCTGCCTGTGTTTAAGTGATGGCTATTTTTCAGAAAGCAATTCTGGAACTAGAGGAAAGCATATCCCTCTTACTAAAACAACATGGTGTGTTCTGGTATTTGACTTATAGGAAGCACCTGCTTTGTATTCTCATTATTTCTGAAGTAATACTGTAAAATTTACTCCTTTTTAATAGATTTGTTTTGTTTTAATAGATTTGTTTTTAGATGAATCTCCTCACAGTATACCAATGCTCTATAATCATGGTCTTTAGTCCCTGTCCCCCCATAAAGTGGTCAATTTTTACTATAATTTGCTATATATGTGTATAACTTGGGGTGGGGGTGCAGTAATGTGCTGGCCCTCTGTAGAATCTATTTTTTTACCTCAAGCCCAGGAAATTGCTAGTCCTTTCTATAAACAGATTACTGTTTTTAGTACATGCACATTCTGTTCCTCTTTAGCCACTCACATTTAAAAGAAACTGGCTGTTTCTAAAAGTTGCCGTCTTTAAGTATGATCAAACTTGCGCATGTGCCCAAGTAGGGGGTTTTATTGGAGATGAATGAGAATATGTTCTCTGGGTTACCATCTTTTGCTTCTTCTTTCTTACCAGCTTTATAGATGAACTGAGCAAGAACTATGGTCTGAGGCTATCTTTTAGATATGGAAGATTAGCTGGCTTTGTAGCAGGCCATATGAACTTTTGGACCCAGTACTTTATTCAACAACGATGAAGGAGATTACCTTTAATGATTTATTGTATAGTAGCTGATCAAGAAAGATCTCTGAATTACAGCTGGATTCTTCTGCATTTAATTGCTATGTGGGATCTTCTACTCTAATCCCTTTATTTCCAGGACTTGAGAACCTACTACATGGCAATAAATCAGCACTCAGTACATTGCAGGCAAAGGGCTTTGCTTGTCTTCCTTTTATGGGAAATCACTGCAGTGTTTTTCATCATGTTTATATCTCAGCCTAGTGCCAATTCCCCCCTCCAAAAAATGTTTTACAGTCTCTCTTACAGGACATGAGCTTGCCGTCATACATTAGAATCAAAGACATTATCCCTGTCATAATCAGGCTTGTGCTTATAACAGTAAAGCAGAATGATAGATTACATGTGTGACCTTCCACATAGTACTGCACTGTGGAGTGATCCTGTTGAGGGTTCCAATCAGCCACGACCTCTTTCAGAATGCAGTACTCCATTCCATTCTCCTGCTTCCTTTATTTCCTGTTTTTTCTTCCCTCCATCAGCCGGCCATCATTTTGTGGCCACTGAGCATGCTCAGCCCTCTTTGGAATTCCCCCACAAGCCTGCTGAAAGCCTCCTTTTTTGAATGAATGGTGCCGTCTGAGCTGCCTAAACATCCACATTCATCCCTGAACTTCTGCCACAAAATGTTTTTAAAATAAGTAGTTGCTTTTTGTGGAAACTACCAAATATTTTGACAGTGTTGTTTGCATTTGTAATCAAAATGCATGTAGCTGACCTTTGTTCTAGCTGAGGCCAAGTATAGGAACAAGTCAGTCAGATCATGCAATGTTTCTTGTCATAAGGGTTTTCCTATGATTGAGACAGTCTGAGATTTGATGAAATATTTGCATAGGGCTATCTAGCACTTTAGGGACGCAGGTGGCGCTGTGGGTTAAAGCCTCAGCGCCTAGGACTTGCCGATCGAAAGGTCGGCGGTTCGAATCCCTGCGGCGGGGTGCGCTCCCGCTGCTCGGTCCCAGCGCCTGCCAACCTAGCAGTTCGAAAGCACCTCCGGGTGCAAGTAGATAAATAGGGACCGCTTACCAGCGGGAAGGTAAACGGCGTTTCCGTGTGCCAGATGCAGCTTTGTCACGCTGGCCACGTGACCCGGAAGTGTCTCCGGACAGCGCTGGCCCCTGGCCTCTTGAGTGAGATGGGCGCACAACCCCAGAGTCTGTCAAGACTGGCCCGTACGGGCAGGGGTACCTTTACCTTTACCTTTATCTAGCACTTTACTATCATTTTATTTAAAAGTAAGAAGCAATGCTAAAAGTACTTTTTCTGTATTGACTTGAAATGTTTCCTGAGACCTTTTGTGAGTACCATAGGAGGTGTTGGCTGGTACACTGGTGCCTGTAAGTGATGTGTTGGTGACCCCTGTACATAAGCTATTTTAACTTCAATTATCCTGCTTGGATCCCAGAGAAGAACCAGTGTTTCATTTGGGGAATATAAGTAACAGCACTCTCTAAATTTAAGCTATAGCTCTGAACTGAAAGTTCAGATTCAGGGAAAGAGAGTACAAAGAGATGAAAACAACCCCATAGAATTAGAGGGGAAGGGTTATATATTCACAACCCAGAGGCTATAAGGATCTAGCACATAATTAATCTCGACACAGTATGCAAGCATGTAGATTGTTTAGGTAGTGCGGAGAAAAAACAGAATAGAAAGACTTTGTTACTAAATCTACCTCCTTCCATGTTAAATTTTAGTAGAGATGCTAATAATAATAATAATAATAATAATAATAATAATAATTTATTACTTGCACTCTGCCCTTCCAACTGGATAGATGGGGACTAGAATGAAGGGAATCAGCTAGAGAGTTAGAGAGTTATTGCATTGGAAACAGACAATGGGGAAAAGGTGGGAGTCCATGGTTTTTTAGGATGATATATTTTAAAGCTGTGGGACGCGGGTGGCGCTGTGGGTTAAACCACAGAGCCTTGGACTTGCCGATCAGAAGGTCGGCGGTTCGAATCCCTGCGGTGGGGTGAACTCCCATTGCTTGGTCCCTGCTCCTGCCAACCTAGCAGTTCGAAAGCACATCAAAGTGCAAGTAGATAAATAGGTACCGCTCTGGCGGGAAGGTAAACAGCGTTTCTGTGCGCTGCTCTGGTTCACCAGAAGTGGCTTAGTCATGCTGGCCACATGACCTGGAAGCTGTACGCCAGCTCCCTCAGCCAATAAAGCGAGATGAGTGCTGCAACCCTAGAGTCGGTCACGACTGGACCTAATGGTCAGGGGTCCCTTTACCTTTACCTATTTTAAAGCTATAGGAAAGGAAGTTGTGAATGTGAGGTAGCTCATATCCCATAGTTAGTTTAGCTGACGCTTTGGACATCAAGAAGAAAATGATTAAGATTGTCAGGTGGAATAACCAGCATTAACACATCTTATACACATGGTTTAGGTTTCTTGGGACAATATAAGACACAACTATTCTGGGGGAGAAAATCATTAGAGGAAGGAGGGGCGGCAAAAATGCTATCACATGCCTGCTCCTGTTATAGTTCATAAATGTTGTGAGCAGGGATGCTGGTGAAGTTTCTGAGTGCAGCTGTGGGAACTCCTAAAAGCCCACCATAGGTACTTTAATATGACCTTGTCATGATAGAAGAGCCCTGATGAAATTTTTCACTGGCTCGGATTAAAATTCCTAGCTCTACATGCCTATCTGTTCTACCCTCCCCACCATTCTGTGATTCCCAGCACACACCCCTCTCGTCTTTTTAAGCAGCGACAGAGGTGAGTAACAAGTTATAGAAAAGGAAAGGGATTTTGTTTCCCTCCCTTCCCTCCAGGTTCTGATGCAATTGCAGATGGAATCTTTCTGGAAGTAATCTTTCTGAGCCTCTCAGATATTATAAAAAATAGTCGGATCTTTCCCCCCAGAAGACCTTAAATCAGCTCTAAGTTAATTCAAGGCAAGTTTCAGATAGCTTGCCGTCTTTAGTTGGGCTCTTCTTTGGGGACTCTTTTCAAAAAGTGGGTTATAATAATAATTTAGCAATGCTTCTGATGAATCCACTTTTTAAAAGCTTCATATCTTCTGTCTAACTTATGCCACCCATATTATGTTTTTACAGGACTAATGTGTGGCTATTGAAGTTTCCAGGAAGTACCGTATTTTTTGCTCTATAAGACTCACTTTTTCCCTCCTAAAAAGTAAGGGGAAATGCGTGTGCATCTTATGGAGCTAATGCAGGCTGCGCAGCTATCCCAGAAGCCAGAATAGCAAGAGGGATTGCTGCTTTCACTGAGTAGCGATCCCTCTTGCTGTTCTGGCTTCTGAGATTCAGAATATTTTTTCCCTTGTTTTCCTCCTCCAAAAACTAGATGCGTCTTGTGGTCTGATGCGTCTTATAGAGCAAAAAATACTACCTTCTGTAGGCTTGGGCACTGGGACTGATGAATGAGACATAACCAGTGTTTGATGCGTTATTAGTAATAAGATTATACACAGTCACAATGTTGATGTTCCTCCTAGTGATTTGGCATTCCTACTCGGATCACTGAAAGGAAGCACATGGAATTGTGAGTGTTGTTGGCTCAGTTACTTCAAGTGGTGGTAAAGCTGCTACTGTGGAAGAGTAGCAGTCAACATCACACAGTTCATAACTATGGGTCGGCTGATACATTGGGGAAAGGTTTAGGTTTGTAGTAGTTGAGTTGTAACCAGTGAAATTAGTGAGAAGGATGGTCTAGTAAGTTTTATGGGTGATACTGATTTCACAAAGTTTAAGACGCTCTAGATTGATTTCAGTTCCTTTTTGTCTACATTGTTTTCAGTTCCTTTCTGTTTAAAATATCAACTGCTCAAAAGGTTTGGACTTTAATTGACAACATGCAGTAGCCTAAACTGAACACTGGCATTAAAGGTTCAGTGTGTTCTAAATTATGCTATCTATTAGCTGTACTTTGTCTTTAAACACACAGTTCTCCTCTCCCCTACCCCGCCCCAGCTCTTTCTAGCAGAATCTAGCCACTGCTGATTATGAATCACTCCATTGTTCTTGGTATATTGACATAATGTTAGAAAAAAGAAGTAGTGTGTGGAATTTGGAGATCTTTAACTCCACTTTGATGTCAAGCTGGGCTACCTTCAAGTTCTTTTGTATTCTGATACGACCTCTCTTGTCATGAGGTAGGCTACTTGAATAATTTTGTTTGGGAACACAAGCAGTCATGGAAGAAAAAGCAGAAGTGCAAGGTATTTAAAGAAATGAATTAAGGTTGTTTTGAGATATGGGCCAATTATGCAAATAGGCATATTGGCAGCAAAGAGTTGCTTCATATGTATAAGAGACTAAAAGTAATGTGTGTGCTTATTCTTATATTCTAACTCCTTGCAAGAAGCTTTGCCTAAGAAAATAGGATTTAAAGCACCTGCTGTTCCCTTTTGTATCTTCAGCTGACTTGCTAATTCGTAGAAGTTGTACTTGAATATGATAGTTGCTCTACTAGTTTCTTAATCAGGTTTGGCAAAACTAAATCTTATCAGTTATCTGATTACTCTTTTCACACACACCTCCTGCAGCTGCAGTGTAATAAAAGGTTTTTCCTAAACATATTTATTCCTACCTTACTGTGGAACTTGAACTTGAACCTAAATTTCAGTCCCTTAACTAATCACATAAATTAGATTTTACATAATTCTGTAATGCAGAGCCAGGCATTTATACTCGGAAGAATACACAGTAAATTATCATTGTTAGCCAACATCCCTCTTGCATATTTTCCCAGTTAAGTACCTGTATGGATATTTGTTAAGCACAGTCATTATAATGCTAAGTGATATTTTCTCATTCTCAATTGTATTTTGACTTGGAGATTATTCAAGTGTTCTGAGAACTAAATAATTATCCCTGGTATTCTTGAGTGCTAATTTGCTAAAGGCAAACTTTATTTTAGGTTTGCTTTTGAATGCTGTTGGAATCCCAAAGAATAGTGCATAGATTGTGTAGGAGATACAAAATGTATCACACCCAAACCTATTTAGCATTAGCTTTGCAGCTTGTACTAATTAGCTTTTCAGTGTACTTGTTATACTTTCAGCACAAGTGAACCCAATGTATGATAGAGTTAAAAGGAAATTAGAGTTTGCTTAGGCACACCTATCTAGCAACATGTTCATTTTTACTTAGAATTCAAACTTTTAAGAGATTTTTAACTTTCTTCTCCACAAATTTTGACTGCCTGGCAGTGGCCTGAAAATGTGGGGGGAAAAACCTTGTTAAAGAAGAAGCCCTAAATCACACAAACATGCTAGAAAAACTAGTGGCTGGAACTTAGACCTTGCAAGCAAGCTGAGTTGTGCTCTGACCTCATACTTCGAAGCCATCTGGGCTTTAGGAACTTTCAGCTTTCTTTCTCCTACAAGTAGCAGCCCAAATCCCAAGTTGAAAGTGAATCTATGCCTTTGGCCTCCCTCCAGCATTCCTCACTGAGCAAGTAAGGATTTGGAATGTCAGAAAATAGCAAGAGGGGAGGGTAGATAGAAGTGTGTGAAGGCGTTCCTAACTTGGAGCATGGAACAAAACACAGTTTCATCTGGACTGCCCCTTTCTGTAGCAGCATTTGTTCCTTATTTGTACTTTCTCCCTAATGATGCAGCCCTGCTCCAGCAACAGAGATCTGCCTCGACAAGGCTGTGGATTTAAAAACTTTACTGCTAAGGCGTCTTCCTAGCTGGATAAACTAGTAATCTTTAGGCTTTTGCCAATTTTGTTACCGGATTTCGTGCCATCATCGGTTGTTTGGAAATAGTCTGGCTTTGCTGTGTGAAAGCTCTGAATAGCAGAAAATCTTTTGGAAGAACTGAAGGCAGGTTTCAGACCTGGCAGTGACATGCTCTAGCACTGTCCTCTGCCAGCAGAAGCTCCTGGGGGTCTCTCTTGTCATGTTTGTGGAGAACAGCCCACTGTGACATTTGTTTCTGCAGTCAACAGCCTGGTGCCTAGAAACTTGTAACTTTGAACACTGGCTAAAATACTATAATTGTCAAACTAGTTTCTTCTTGCTTTAGAAGGCACCACCCAGCTGCACATAGTGAGACAGAGGTGAAGAGTTGGATCTTGTTGCTACTGAGAGGTGACCTGTTGCCTTGCCACCACCCTGAATGGACCATGTCGTCCTTGTATACCAGGAGTAAGGAGTTTACTCGAAACAGAAAGTCTCAGTCTGATTCTCCCCCATCGTCTCCTTCCCCGATTGCAAAGACACTCAGAGTAAGCAAAGAGCTTTTCATTTCTGTGTTATATTGTAACTTGCTAAGGGCTGATTATGTTCACAGTGCCTTTCCCCACTTGAGTCGTTCTCTGTGATTCATTTTTCTTCTGAAGGTGTCCGTGTGAAATAAAGCCTTGGCAAAGCTTTTCTGTAGAAGGAGACTTCAACAGTATAGTTTTGCAGGGTCTTCTCATCTTGCTATAGTTACTGATTCAGGGATGATAAGCAAATCACTTGAATTTGCTTCCTATCTCTTCACAGTCAACAGGAACTGCATTTGCTGAATATTTTTACTAGGAGGGCATAGGCTTTGAAATGAAAATGAGGCAAAACCTGAACAGCTTGTTAAACTGCTGTGTGCTTCTTATATTTCACAATATTGCTAGCATTTTGAAGTTTGGACATCTGTCTTATCTGTAAAGGGCTGATGGAATATTATGACATGTAGTACTTTAAAGGTCCAGAAAATAGCCTTTTTGTGAGAGATACTGATGAAGTTGAGATATCCATAGTTCTAGGTGGCATTATTTTTCAAAGTGTCAAGAGTTCCTGTTTGTAAGAAAGTATTAAAACCTTCTGAACACAAATTCTTTGTGAGTTTTCCTGAATCACTCTTATTTCTTTTCTTTTTTTAATAAAAATGTAGCATGAGTCAATTTGAACATTCTTGCCATTTCTGATTACTTAATGGCACATAGAAACATTTCATACTTGTGTTGCCATGACCAGCAGAGACTTCATACAAATGCAAGTCTGATATTAACACTACTGTATCGTATTGTAGGTGAGAAATAGTAGGAAGATGATATAATAATCTAAAGCAGCTGCAATGAATATGTGCTATCAAAAAATCCAGATGTTTCTTTACATATCAGCAGTCAGCAAAGTGTAGGGAACTGGGTTAGCATTTATGGGAATTCATTTGCTACCTGAATAATGAGCCAGAGAAACTGGTGAATTTCCCCTTGTCTCTATTCCTTGTTTAGATTTCACTTTGATTTTAAAGCAAGCTGACTTTAGTGAGTCTGCATTATTAGTGGCAGACAATTAATTGTGATCTGGTACACTGAAAATTATCTTAGTATTTACCACGACATAAAAGCCTGTTAGATGCTCTTACGATTGTAACTTACTGTGCTTCCAAAGAAGAAAACTGGGAAGTAGCTATATATTTAAATTTAGTAACAGCTCTGCAGTACATCTTAGCTGTAACTAAACATAATGCTGACTACCTATTTTATGATGCATGTCTTAAAACTTGATGTGTAAGTGGGTCATTTTGAGAAAAAATTATAAGTAATTGCATAGCATTTTCATGCATTTGGAGCCACAAAGAACAAGATTAACTTCCTGAGAAACTATGGGATCAATGGCAACTTTAAAGATTTTGTTTAAAGTTGTAATGCACCTTTCTTAGTGCCATTCCTTATGTCAGGGGCTCATGTATTAATGGCTAAGCAAAGATCTTCTATTTTATTTATCATCCATGGCGATACCTGCTTAGCTTTCTCATCTCTTGCACTACTTCTTCACTTGAACCCACTTTTGCTGTGCTTCACATCTCTCATCCAGCTTCCCCACTCTCACTTTTGTTCTCCTTTGTGGCTCTTTAGGTGTCAGGAAGGGATTTGTGACCTCACTCATCCCTTTTCTGCAATTCCAGTTTGAGAAACACTGGGCGACAGGCATGTAAAGGCGCCATATAGAGAGAGAGCCTCCTTTCTGTACACTTGATTGCTTAATTGGGCAATTTTCCTCATCTGTCAATTAAACTGCTTATTAGGATCTATTGTTAAGCAATTAAATCACTCCTTCATACTCTGGAGAGCTCTTGTTGTACTGAAACAGTAAACAAGTTAATCAAGCTTCCATCACCTACACACCTTTCACTAGTTTTGTCTTATACAAGCACTAGTTCATTTCAAAAAAGTATGCCTCAAAATCCATGAAAGGCTTTTTTTTTTTGTATGTGGGACCGAAGCTTGTTCACTTAGGTAATTAGTATGCCCGTTGAGATAACTTTACATCTTCACAAAATAAACCTGTAATAGAAATCAATTGCATGCATATTCTGAACTGATTCAGTTTTCTTACAACTTCCAGCATTCTTCTTAGCTCTCTGCATGTGAGTCAGTCTCTCAGACAGTTGGCGTTTGCATGAAGTTATTGCTGTTCATGCAGCAGGGTAAAGTATACAGAAAGGGAAAAACAGGTTTTCCTCATGCTCTGACTGCCGTATTAGGAGATGTGTAGGAAGGTTCTTCTAGAGCTAATTGAGCCATCACGCTGATTTTCCTTTTGCTGGTCTTTCCCCGTGGTTTGACTTGTTTGCTTCAAATGAATCTTGACACTTTGCTCTGCTAGTGTTTCTTTGCAGTGCACCTGCTTTCTCTGACTATGTAGAGCTGGTGTATGTATAGTATTTTCTTTCAGCAGCATAATGGACTGCAGGGCATTTAGTTCCATTTTCCACTCCGTGATTGAAAGACTAGATATTAAATCATGAGCCTTGAAGATCTGAATTGTAGGGAGGTGACAGTTGGCTGGGAAGAGAAGCTAGCAAAAAGGATAGTTTGACCATACAAAGTGGGCATGAATGCTTGAATTAATTATCTCATATGTGTACTCCTATAATACATTATTAGGAAGAGAATAAAACTCTTATTGACAAATTGCGTGAACAGGATTCAAGTTGTTTTCTCACAAATGATATGCCATGGCAGTGGGAGATCAGATTGTTAACTTAGTTAAGTGTCTGTTAGTAGCTACTACCAAGGTGCCAAATTTGTTCTTAGTTGCCTCCCTGCAAAAGTAAAAGTAAAATCTTACTGTACTTTTTAAACCCTGAAACACTATTGTAAGGATGCAGGGGGGTGAACAACGACATCCTCTTTTAAGTTTCCCTTGCAGAAGGTTGCCCCACTGCAAAAGCAGAAGTGTGTCTCTAAATATTCCACAATCCAAAAATGCTTCTAAAGGAAAATATTTTAGAGAGGAAATGATACCAATGCATATGCATGTTTTTGCCCCCTCTTTATGTCTACTCTGTTTGCGTCTACTGATTCCCATGCCTCCTATTTGAACTTTAAAATTTAAAAAACAGTTTGAGGGATTGGTTAGAAGGCAGAAATTTGGTGCATGTATAGAGCGCTGAAAATGGCTTATTTGAGCAGCTTATCTTTGTACTAAATAGGTTAATAATTCTAAAATACAACTAATATTAATAATAACAGTAAACCACTAACAGTTCACGTTTCAGATACAGTGACTATTGGTAGATGAATCTTACACTGAATTTAAGTTGATATGAGCCTTTCAGATGGTATCCATGTGAGGTTTACATCTATATTAAATATGTTCAGGTGTAGCCATAGGAATCCTGTGGCCCTTGGATGTTGTTGGACTTCATCTCCTGTCATCCCTGATCATTGACTGTGCTGTCTGGGTCTGATAGGAACTGGAGTCATCCTGCCTGCCTGAATAGCTCAGTTAGTTAGAACGTGGTACTGATAATGCTGAGGTTGCAGGTTCAATCGCTGTATAGGACAGCTGCATATTCCTGCCTTGCAGGGGGTTGGACTAGATGATCCACAGGATCCCTTTCAACTCTATGGTTCTATGATTCTGTGATTCTATGAACATTATGAGGGCAACAAGTTTACTCCATCTGGATTATAGGGTTCTAGCTGTTCAAAATATTTGGACAGGACTTTGGTACTAGAATACCCAGATTCAAATCTTAGATGTAGATCTACATGTAGATGTAGAGATAACTCTCTACTGGGATGAAATACTCATGTTTTAATACTTATAATGGGAACAACAAGGTATTTTGAAAATCTGACTGTCAAGCTTTTGTAAAAGGACAGCATATTGCACATCTGTATATATTATTCATGACAATATATTAATCTTAAGCATATTAACCTTACCCCATTTTGATGCCCATTGTTTCAAATCACTGAAAACCTCCTTCATGAACCTATTCAGATTCAATATAATCATTTGAGAAATATCCAAAATACCTAAATAAGTTAAAACCCTGTTCACCAACAAAATGGCCAGTTAGCAAATAAGGTATTTCAGATTTTGATTAATTAATTGTATACCCTGACATTCTACCAAAACTATTTTTATTAAATAACGTTGCATTGAAGACTTTGTTTCCTTTGTTGCTCTCTGCCCTGTGCATCATGGCTCCAAGACAATTCCTTTTCTACTAGTATGGCCCATCCATAGAGTTCTTACTAATAGATAATGCAGAACTCATTTTTACTTATGGGTTTCCCCCCTCTTTAAGTCATTTTAAGGGAACAATTCTACAACTATAATTGACTTGACATAAGCCAGACCTAGACCTTCAGAGACTTAACATCAAAGTTCTGCACTGAGTTACAGAACAACTGTTAACATTCAAGACAGCCACTAAATAAATCTGGCACACATTTCCAGTATCCTACACTGCTGGAGGCCTGAAGCTCAGTAAGAAGCGTTAATGAATAGCCAACTTTTAGGACTGCCAGTTGTAAAGCTGAGTTTTGTTTGAAGTGCTTTTACACATCAGTTATCCCTTTTTTGTTTTTCATTTTTGTGTGTCATAAAGAAGTAATAAAGACTAACCAAATAGGTGCTGAGTGCATAGGGAAACTAGGCTCCATTGACTGACACTTCCTTTTGCTGTGCATCTCATGGCAAATTGAACCAGACTTGAAGGAATGCTTCTCTAGTGTCAATAGCAATCTGCCTTTAGTTCAGGAGGCAATTTCCAGCTGCTAGCACTGTATAGCAGAGGGCCTGGTTCTCATGATGTACATGGCTCTACCTCGGCTCTGAGCTGTGGGCACTTACTTAAAATGTGGTATACTCACAGTAGACTTATTGAAATCAATGAACCTAGACTCCCAGCCTGGCAGAGAATGGCCTTTGAACTTGTGTCCCCAAAGAACCAATCTGAGAGAGCATACAATGACTAAAATGTTGCACTCCAACAGTATAGTGGCCATCCTCATTAGATTTGAACAACCTTCCAGGAAATGTAAGTGTTTTTCTTTCTTCTGTAATAAAAAGATATATTCCAGTGGGTGGGATAAAAGAAGGTACATCCTTATAACTCTGAAGAGAGGCCCTGCATCTTCTGTGAATGCCTGCATTTTATTTCCTCTTGATACTGTTCTTCTGGAGAGCTTTAGATTTTATTGTCGGGTGGAATGTTTGCTCAACAGCATTTTTCTTTAAAGTGGTCAAGTAGGTAGGTTTCTGAATTCTGACCTTTTCTGAAGTTAAATAAAGTTCATCTTGATATTGTGTGTAGCGTTGTCTATCTTTAGGTTTGATGCTAATGAAGTGCAGCTGCACAGACCTTGAAGAGGCAGCTGGGGAAACTGAGGCAAAAGACAGAAATAATAAAACCTTTTAATACTCCAGTGTTTCGGTCCTACTTGAGTGCTGTATTGGAACCATGTGCTAGTCAGATGTAGATGCCAGTTAGAATTACAGAACTTACTTCAAATTAAACAAGTTCTGTTTCTGTTGTGAATACCATAAGCTCTTCAACTAGATGGTGAAACTGCCATTCATAACAACTAATCCTTTATGTTCTAGCAAAACCAAACCAAAACAACCATGGATTTTTCTGTTAAATCCATTGATTTATAGCTCCTGAAAAATCATGCTTTGTGTTAGACATATTGGGGTTATTCAAAGGTTGCTCAGTTACCCTGGGTTATTAATCACATGGATAGGATTGGAGATCCTTGTGCTAAGAGCTGAGAACACTGACTGGGTTTGAGAAATACATTGGGTGACCTTGGCTGTCCAGTACCTTGGCTTCTAAGTCCTCTGTCAAATCTCCAGTTTTTCACAGCATAGCTAACATAAAATGACTGCTTGTCATGCCCAGTAATCTTTGTCAGAATGGGCATCATTGTGCTCAGACTAGTAAATAGTAGTTAAGTTTTTACCCTTCAAAGATGGAGTTTAAAAGAGAACAGGGAGTGCAGTAATTGTTCATGGAACAAGGTATGCAGTCCTTATTGTACTAATAGTAGAGTGCAGTTGCATCCTATAACCCTTTCCTGTGCAGAGAGACAGAAAAGTTCCATGAAGATTTAATGCTAAGTTATGCCATCTGTTTTTTAACATTGGCACTGAATAAAAATCTTGTCCATTCATGCATATTTAAACTCTTCTTTTCAGCTTTTGTGAATAAAATTCATGGCCTATAAATCAGTCTTAAGTAAAATAGCATTCTTCTTGCCTAAAACAAGACAATTCATGGTCTGGGAGATTACTATAATGACATGGCTTCTGTGGACAAAGACCATCCTTCCCTGAAGTTTCCACCTCATCTTAGCTGCAGTTGGTTAAGCTTTGAGCTGGGATGAAAGTCTATTGTAGAAAAATTGCTCTATGTTTCAGCCAGTTTTGAACATGATAATTTTATAAGAGGAGGTTCAGCTACTTGGTCAAGAACAAGCTTGTTGGGTTATAGGCACGTGGCACTTCAGTGGATGTTACATACATAAGCAGGAGGGGAGAACAGGCCTGAAAATACATTTGCTTTTGTTTTGGAGCTTCGGGAACTTATCTGAAAATAGTCGCTTGAAGTGAATCATTAAGTTACTTTTCAACATGACTTAAAACTTTTCTGTGAGAAATAGAAGAAGACAGCTCGGTTGAAACTGTGAACCAAGTGGGCAAGTATTTTTGCACCTTCCAAAAGACCACCTTTGGTAACTTTTCAGTGAGTCAAAAGGGTGTAAAATTGTTCTGAGGGCAGAGAAGAGGGATCATCCTAAGGACCTAAGCCATCAATGAAGCAACAGAGCCAGTGTTCTCTGGGTTGCCAAAGTTCATGTGTAAGCAGTGAAATCTCAGTGCATCAAAATAGATTTTCTGGTCCAGGAGCAGAGAAGCAGGCTTAGTGTTCACCTATTGCTTACTGAATAAAGAGCGGCAGCTTAAATAAGATACTTGTCCGGTTCACCTATTGCTTACTGAATAAAGAGCGGCAGCTTAAATAAGATACTTGTCCAGATGACAGGCTATCAATCCTCACTGGATCGCTTCCAATATAATGTGTATCCCCATCCTCATTCTGTGGCTGTTAACTGGGTGAACAGACTCAGAATATAACAGTGGTTCCTTATTGACCTAAAAATGCATGTATAATGTAAACTACATCAGTTATGATACTATTCACCAGAAAAGCTCAAGAAAGTACAAGAAGCACTAGAATATCTCCTCAGATGCAGAATGTTATCATTCTTCCCAAAGCAGTTGAGAAAATAGTTTAGGTTTTTTTCTGTCCTGTCCATCGGTATGTATTTTTCAACCAGTGTTCCATCTTCTCATTAGTGTTACCTGGGTTTGTTTCACTGGTTATTTTGCTACTGGACATTTTTAAAGTTATGTATATGTACATTTTGAGTACAGTATAGTACCACTTATATATGCTGAACTCCCATCATCCCAGACCACTGACCATACTAGCTGGGACTGATAGAAACTGTGGTTCAGCAACTGTGGTTCAGCAACATCTGGAGGGCCAGAATTTAGCTACCTGGGCAGTAAGTGATTGGTGCATAGGTGTAGGCTCCAGATCACCTGTCTCCTTAGTCCAATGGGATCGCTTGGTTTACTGCAGTCCACCAATAGTTTCTTTGCTTGCCACCATAGTGGGGCACACAAGAAGCATAATTTCACTTGTTCAGAAGTGTGCCATTGTGTTTTCTCTTGCCCTTTCCATTCAGAGCTAAAACAATGTTGCTTTCCCCAGTGACATTGCTACACAGCTTAACCTTGCTGTGTGACACCATGGTGCTGTCGTGTTAGCTACATGATCCCTGATATGCTGGAAATATGTAGTTTGCAGGAAATAAACTTTAATGAATGGTGCTGAAGCAGTTTCCAGAAAGGACTGTGAACAGGACAAGATAAGCATGAAAACCTTGGAGGGGAAAAACATTTTTGGCGGGGGCGGGGAGTTCAGTCAACCATCAATCCATTGTTTGATTTTTTTTTAAAAAAACTTCATTTACTCATATAAGGGCAGTAATTAATACACAAAAATGCAAAATAGATTCTGCTATGCAGTCTAAGTAAGTCTTGTTTTCTGTTAGATCAGCCAGTTGGAGAGGAGCATAAATGTTGGAAACATTTTTGTTTGCAAAACATGTAAATATCATACTTTCCCTCCCCTTTCCTTCCTTTTGGGGTCAGATGTTGGCCACAGAAGAAAGCATTTGCAGCCAATTAAGCCAGTTTCTCTTTTGGCAGGAGACTTCAGCTGTTCATGCCTCAGTCTTTTAAAATTGCATTGCTGCAAAAGGAGCATGGTTTTAATTACATTTACGCCATCTGTAGAACCTTTTGAGTTTAAAAATAGGACTCTAATGTTCCATAATCCTGCATATATCTACAATCAAAATTCTATGCTTTTCCTGGCTCTTTACAATCCTTTTGTTGTCCAAATGCACAGAATAATTGCCAATACCTAACCCTGTTCTTCTACATTAAAAACAGAAATGAAGTATGTATGGTAAAAGAAAAAGCTATGCAGCAACTTATTTGCCCCTTTCTGTTTATTTTACTATCTGCTGCTACAGGTTCACAGTTAGGTCAGCTAAGCCCAATTTTATGAAGTTTTCTCTCAGGGTATTTCCACATGAGAATTAATTCTGGAAACGCATGCACATTGGGGTTTTTTGTTTCTTTGCACCATTCATATGACATCGGTGTCATCAAAATTCCATCTCTTCATCTTTAGTCATTTAATCCAAATTTATCCATTCTGTAAGAAATCTGGCAAGTATCATTGCTGGTGTGGAATCCTGTCAGCAGATTCGTTAATGGGTGATTTATCATGTGCGTGGTGGGTGGCTTCTACTGTCACAGGGCTGTGTGCATTTGCTCCTCACCTGAGCACAATCCTTTTCATTTACAGCAACACCTATAACTACTGATTGCTGCCTGTTTTGAATTACAACACCCCAGCTAGGAGGAGCTCATGTCTCCATTTTGTCCATTGTGAAACATGATAACCCAAGGCTTTGCTTTTTTTTACTCTTGCATGCTTCTTGGGATTCTTTGGGCTTTTTGTTAAAGGTGTGCATGCACAAGTGAAGAAAGACTTATGTATGTGCCCAGAATAGGGAAAGGGGGAGGAGTGATTGAGGTGAAGGACAAGAAACAGAAAGTGGATGCCCATATTCAAGGTATTTCATGGGCATACATGGATTGGGGGGCAGGGATGGAGGCCATCAATAACCTGTCTTGCAGGGCAGAAAGAACAGTGAAAGTGTCCCTGCCTCCACTTAAAAAACAAACCCAAGCATATGAGATTATTGTCTTTATCAGGGGTCAGCAAGGCTTACTGGCCATGGGCCGGGTCACTCCAGTGGAGATCATCCGTGGGCTGGACCGGCACAGCGTGACACTGCAAATCGCATCTGCACATGTCTGCGGTGCCCCGGAAATCACTTCTGTGCATGCCCAGACACTGGAAATGATTTCCAGTATCTACGGGTGTGCAAATTCGATTTCCGGCACCACTCGGTGTGTCCCTGCGCCCCTCTACGCCAGTTTAGCGCAGTACATGGGGGACTCACTCAGCGGGTGGCTCGGTTTGGAGGCGGTTCATGGGTCAGTAAAATGGTCTTCGTGGGCTGCATGTTGCCGACCCCTGGTCTTTATGATGTAATTCTAATTTCTAAAATTCACATAAAGTGTAGTTTGCACATATGTCTATTTATGTAGTACATTTTACCTAAGTTTATTCAAGAGAGAGAGAGAAATTGAGCTCCATACATGTTGTTTATATAGGGTGGTATTCATATCAGTTGCTCTTGCTGGGATTTGTTAAATGTGAGTTTCTTCAAGAAGTAGGAAATGAGTTTCTTTTCTCATCTCAAGAGGGGAAAAAAACATTTGCCAATCATTTTTTCCTCTCTTCCAAGAAAGCTTGTAGCCAGTTGTGCTGGCCTCATGATGTGAACTGCTTAGGAACCTTGAATAAAATGTAGCCATTACCAACAGCTGCAGTAATGTCAAGAGTTGGCTTTGCTTTCTAAATAAATTCGTAACACAGCTGCTCAGAGAAAGTTCGCTTTTGTCCCAACCTTAGTTTTCATGCAATCTTGGTTTATGTGGGATACAAATAGGCCAAGCGTGTCCAAGGATTCCAAGTACTGGAAAAGGTCTAAGCTTTCCAAGGAGCAACATCTGAAATGTCAGATCACTTCCTGTAACTTGTTAAGTTTTTATTCACTTGGGTAACTCGACAATGCATCAGTTACAAGTCCCACTGCTTCAGTGGAACTTGCTTCCAAGAAAGTGTGGTTAGAATTACATCCTTTAGCTTAAATTTTTTTTATTATTATTATTATTATTACATTCTGTTTCCTGGGTTCTGCCTGGTCTTATTTTACCTTTTACATACACCATGTCTGAACTGGTAGAATGTCATTTTATGACATAAAATTGTCATTTTATCCCCACAGTGCTTTCACTTAGAATGCTCAGAAATTGGACAAAGGTCCGGTGCGATTCTGTTGGGATAAAGATTCCATATATTGTCTCAGTTAGACATCATTGAAATTGCAGGTTATGGTTTTCATTTTGCTGGAAGCGATTCATACATGACACACTTTTATTTGAATACATGGTGTACTTCACTAAAATTTGTACGAAACAGTCCTCCCCTCGCCCACAAATCGGCAATGTAACACGCATGTATGTATTTCTATCATATACATCCCTGTTTCTCCTCTCTCGCCTGTTTGAAGAGTTTCTTCATGTTCTAAAACATAAATATTTAGGTTGTAGTACTTGCTAATCTTAAAATATAGTGGATTAGGTCTACAAATTTGACTTAGTATGAAAAGCTGTCATTAAAAGAGATTAGCAGATGAATATGCAATGTGCTAAATGAATTTTGACATGAGTGACTTTTTTGCAGTCTTCAGACCGGGAAAGTGGTGATAAATGAATACTTCGGACCAATAAGTAGACAATAGGAAGCAGGCTTCTGTACTACAGTGTGAATTTCTAGGAAGCAAATTACTTCCTAGAATTTGGGGTCTTTCAGAACTAATTGCTAGTTAAAATAAATACAATCTTTAGAAGTGCCTGTAAAACTAGATTTAACTTCTAAATTAGGAGTATTTTATGATGGTCCTGAGAGTTACTATGGCCCAGTATGGACGAATGGTGATACTGAACTTAGGATATCTGGTTCAAACAGCTTTTTCGGTCAGACTCGTGAGGAAACCATGAGCAAGTTGTGCCTCGGCTTCAAATTTCCCAGTATGCAAAATAGAAAAAATAATGACCCGCCTCAGAGAAGAGTACAGTATTTATTATTTTATTGTTTAAATTTGTCTTTTGCTTTTCCCTATGAATGTGCTCAAAGCTGCTCACAACAGAACAGCAAAAATGTTATTTAATGTGTCATTATAGCAATCAAATACTAAATTATTTCAAAATGTAACAACACTCTAACAAATAAGTCAAGTGAATGCATCAGGCTGTGTTCACAAATCTCAGCATTGTGGTTGTGGGAATGTAAACCAAGAAGACGAAACCAAGGTTCACCCCTTCCCTTCCCGAGTTCTAATGGAATTATTCAATTAAGATTTGGATCATGCTCTCACATGGAACCTAATCAATCACAAACCTCTATTAACATTAGACTAATAAATATGTAAACTCACAGACCTAAGTAACAAGGGAAACAAGCTATTTATAGGCATTGCTAAGTATTCTGAGTATAGTGCTTCCAGAGTATAATCAATGGGACACTAAAGATGCTAGTTTGACAACTCTAACCTTTTGATCAGATGCAAGTCTGATAGCCGTGATGGATGCTTCTGCACTCACAACAACTCATTTCCGAACAGTATAAATATATTTCCCCATCTGTCAAGTCACAAAACTGCTATTACACAAACATTTCAAACCCTTTCACCAAATCCTTTGGAACCCTGGATGCCATGTGTAGAAGTTGCTGCTTCTGACACAGTTTTGTTTTTCTCATCTTTGGACAGGTTCTGAGGCACACACTTCTTCTGTAAGCTTTGATATTGTAGCCCTGTTTATGGAAGATTGTCAGGATTTATGTTTTTATTCTGTTTTTAGATATGTTGCAAGCCAGCCAGATGGGTGGGGTATTATTATTATTATTATTATTATTATTATTATTATTATTATTATTATTATTAAAAATAGTGTGTATGTCTAGTTATGAATGTTCCACTCACCCTTATTGTGTGGATTACTTGGATGAATATGAATCCACTTATTGCATTTATCCATGTAAGGATGATGAGAGCTCATCTTCATGAAATGGCTTTAATTCACAATACATGCAATTCTTCAGAACAGAACTTCACATATATCAGTTTTTATATATCACATATATTAACACACACACACACACACACACACACACACTCACACACACTCACACACTTTAGTGTAGGACAGTAATAAAGGTCCCCTTCATGTAAACTGTGTGTAAAAAAATTATGGAGATTGTATGTATATTTACAACAGGATTTTCCCTTAGCCTTGAATGTTTTTCAATTTATTTAAGTTGGTTCAAATGAACCTATAGACAAGGTGCAGCAATTTCACACCATTGGATTTATGGTGCAGTCACTTGTCAATCGCGTTCACCCAATTGTCAGGCTTCAGTAGCTGTTAACACTGGTATCTTTGTTTTGTTGCTAATTGTGTTTTCTTTTTTCTCCCTCTTATAGCATGAGAGGCTTTCCAGGTAAGCTATTCAGAATGTCTGCTTTTCTTAAAGCATACATTTCTATATGTTTCTTCCCAGCATTTTTCTCTAAACTGCTTATGAAGTTAGAATCAGGAATCCTGATAACCTGTCAGTGACTTAGTAGGCACCCCTTACATAATATGAACTCGCTTTCCTTTCCCCAAACCAAGTTTGTTGTAACAGTGATCAGCAAAAGAATATAAATGTTTTTCTATTTACTTGAAGATTCCGCCCCCTTTATCTTTCCCACACATTTGAGTTAGAGGAAAGTATTTATTGGGGAACACTTTTTTGTCACATATAATAGGGTATCTCTCTGCAACTCTCCTTTGAAAAATAGTGATTGAGAATGATACAGGTCTGTAAGTGGTCTTAAAGTGAGTGAAGCTGTTTTTATATCATGTTTGATGCCAGGTTGGACGCAGCAAGTTCAAGTACTGGCACCAGCGATGCCTACGGGGACCGTCCCTCTGGTCGCAGTGCCTACACCAGAAGAGAGAATCGCATGGCTGCCCTCAGCAGCAGGACAGAGGATGACAGTAGCAAGGATTATAAAAGAGTGAGTAATTGAAATGGACAGGCCTTCAGGCCTTCTTTCTTCCCCACCTCCACCCCTCATTAATCAAATAAGCAGCAATTTCACGTAAAGCTAGACTCTGTTGGAAAAGAAGAGAAAAACAATAAAAATATATATGCAGAAATGACAATACAGCATAGTCCCAACAAAGAGCCTGCTAAAGACAAATAAGCATCCACTGAGAGAGCAAGTTGAATGAGGAGAATTAAGAGCATTCAACAGGACTTGGCACTGGTGCATTTGTGTTTCTACCCACTGCCTCTTCCATAGGTGTGCTGAGCAGCCTTGGGCAGGTCACCAATATTTCGCGTCTGTAAAATGTGGATTTGTTGCACTGTAAAACTTGAGATGTCATACAGATCTCTGGAAAGACATCCAACTTTCTGAATAGTTCACTTGGAAGATCACCATTATTTCAGCTGCTAAAATATGTTCTGCCGTTTTGCATGTTACAGAGCAGAAAGTGCACAGTGCCACCTGGTGCAATTGCTTGTTGAGTTGGTGCTGGGGCAGGAACGGATTTGCTTCTATTTGTAGCAGTTTCCACACAAGATCTGCTTTAATGTTAGTAGTAATAGTTGAAAGGCAGTAGGAGTGACCTGAACGGAGTGCTGTGCATCACTTCAGATTAGGATTCATTGAGTTAACGGAGTAGTGGCATTCACACGTTTTGGGGACCCTTTCCTTGGTGGATTTGCCTACATGGAATCCTTGTGCGTGGCATATTTTCAGATTCTTCTATGGAGCGCTATTGGAGCTTGCTTTCATTTCACATGAACGGAAAGGATGTACTCTGGAATAATGATTAGATCTCTCTTGAGGCCAGGCAGGATCAGTTGTTCAGCTTCTTTTAGGGAAACCTGTTTGCCATTACCAGTCTTCTAATTCAGAAATACCTGATAAGTTTCCAAGGAGCACTAGGGTTCCCCTGGAAGAGAGTTGATGTTTTTAAAGTAAATATATGCAGGAGTTTGCATGAGATTTTTTCTGCATTGTTTGTTTAACTTCCTATTCTACAATAAATAGGAGAAGATACCTGATGATAATGAGTTACAGTTAATACGGCTGCGGTAAAATCTGGTCTCCAGGGTCTGAAAGCAGCAGGACGGGCATCTATTTAATTGCATTATATGACTGTTGATGTTTCAGTAGATGATACTGTGAGTTAACTCCACTTCTCTTTTTTTCTATCCAGCTCTATGAAAGTGCCCTGTCTGAAAATCAAAAGCTGAAATCAAAACTGCAAGATGCTCAGTTGGAGCTCGTTGATATCAAGACAAAAATTGACAAAATAGCCCAGGTGAAGAGACCTAGGAAACAAGGGATGTACTGGGATTGCAGCCAGATGGAAACAAATGTTTGGCCCTGGTGATAAGGAGTTAATAGCATTTGAGGAGGGCTATCACTGCTTCTCAGACAAATGATAAAATAGAAGCAGTTGTGCTGTAATGTTATATCACTTGGTTTCTTAAGAATTCTGATTTTATTTGGAAAGGATTTCTTTGTAATACTTTCTACTTTTGTGATAACTTTGGTTTTTCATTTCAATAGCAGAAGCAAGAAAAAACCTCTGACCGTTCGAGTATGCTTGAGATGGAAAAGAGGGTATGTGTTTCTGCTTTTTGGTGTCCACTTACTTAAAACTTAGCATGGTTTTAGAATGCATACTCATTTTAAAAGAGAAATATCACTACAGGAAGCTGATTCTGTTCCTCCTTCAAGAATCCTTGGGTAATCCTGATCTCCTTGGCTTCTCATACTTGTTTACAGCATTTTTGTTAACTATAAAACTGTTCATTTCGGCATCCTGGCATAATAAAATACACGGTTTGATAAATCACCACTAATGAAGCCCAGAACTTACTGTTCTAGCATGGCTGTTGATGTCATATAGTTGATTAGAGACGTTCCATTGATTGTGGTTATATTTTGAAAACATGAGATCAAATAGAGTCAAATTTTATCATAAGTTATCAAAATACGCTAACTCATTGTGTTACAATTATTTAAAATGTGCAAGTTTCTTACAAAGATGAGTACCAAAAATACTTAAATTCCAGCAAAGTTTAAATCTAAAGATGAACACATAACAAGCTTAGTATGTAAGCATATTATGTTTGTGCTACTGAATTCCCTTTATCCAATACAAAGCTCTGTTTCTTCTTGGGCTTATTGGCATGTAAGTTCTTAAAATACCTTCCAAATACTTTCCTTGGAAAACAGTAAATCGTTTGTGGTTTCAGGGCCCCGTTTTGATTTTGTTTATTATTTGCTTGTTTTTCCCCTGAAAATATTGCATTTGGGTTTTGCTTTTTTTAACGGAGACCCTAAAACAGAGCTTTGTAAGATGTAGGATGAAAGGTACAATTGAAGTTGGAGTTCTTGGTGGCCCATAGTGAAAGCAGCACTCACCTGGCTTCTGGTTGCATGCATTGCTGCTGCAAACTGAGAGGGAGGTGGCAACAAAGCCAACAGGAGCATTGGGTTGGCTTCGTTGGTGTGTTTGCACTGGACCAACCTTACAATCACCTCCCCACTCTCGGTACTTAGCAGCAAAGTGGATCAGGTGTGCTACTGCCTTGAAAGCAATTGCCCCTTGTTATTATCCACCAACAACTGGTATTCAGTGCCTCTTGCCTTGGAACATAGAGGTTTCCTGTAGCCATCTTGGCTCAATGCCATTGATTCTCGGCTTCTTGTCTAACGCTTTCCAGTATGGTGTGTGTGTTCTTTTTAAAGAGGTTTTTTCTTTGCACATCTGTTCCCCTATCCCTGGTGCAGAGGTTGGAGATGAGCTGTGGGAACACACCAAGAAGAGGTTTTTTGACATTGTTTGTTCTTAGTGTAGGTCTTGAGATGTTTGACAACCTTATTAATGCTATTAATGATACATTTTTCTTCACTGAAGGAAATACAGCCATAGCGTACATTTTCATGTAGAAAAATTACACAAAAAATGGTAATTGTGAAAATATTTTTTAAACAGGAGAAACGAGCTCTGGAGCGGAAGCTCTCAGAAATGGAAGAGGAGATGAAGGTATGAACAATTCTTCATTTATTTTCTGCCTTCTGTACATAGTAGCATAATTTTGGATTGTCACGTGACTCTGCTGGGGTTTTTTGCTGCAACAGATTAACAGGTGCCCCTCAGAAAATATTAGAATAGTGTAAGTCATTGTTAAAATGTTGGTCTTAGATTAACCATTCATGCATGCACACCACTACTAGCTATTGGGAATTTATTTATTCATAAAAATATTTATAAGCCGCCTTTCATCCCTACAGGGCTCTCATGATGGTATTCAAAAACAAAAACAGATTTAGGCTATAAACCAGATTAAGAACAGATAAGAAAACACATTAAAACCTCTGCATACTAAAAATTCAGAGCCATGCAGAATGGAAACCGTTTTACTGCCCCCCTGAAAATAAGTAGAGAGAAGCCATTTTTACCTCCCTTGGGTGAGAGGACCACCATTTCGTTACTGCCACAAAAAAGGCCCTGTCTCCTATAGCCACCTCTTTAGGCAGTGGAACCATGCTGCAGGGCATTAGAAGATGACTGTACACTCCTATGGGAAGAGATGGCTTTTCAGATATCCTGGCCTCAAGTCATCTAAGGATTTAGAGGTTAGCACCTTGATTTGTGTCCAGAAGCATATCAGAAGCCAATGCAGTTGGTATAAAACAGAGTGAATGTGGTCTGTGCCGTGCACATCAGAAAGCAATTTGGCTGCAGTATTTTGCACCAGCTACAGTTTCCAAACTGGGACGCGGGTGGCGCTGTGGGTAAAACCTCAGTGCCTAGGACTTGCCGATTGCATGGTCGGCGGTTCGAATCCCCGCAGCTGGGTGAGCTCCCGTCGTTCGGTCCCAGCTCCTGCCCACCTAGCAGTTCAAATGCACCCTTAAGTGCAAGTAGATAAATAGGTACCGCTGTATAGCGGGAAGGTAAACGGCGTTTCCGTGTGCTGCTCTGGTGCCGGTTTGCTGGAGCAGCTTCGTCACGCTAGCCACGTGACCCGGAAGTGTCTGCGGACAGCGCTGGCTCCCGGCCTCTAGAGTGAGATGAGCGCACAACCCTAGAGTCTGTCAAGACTGGCCCATACGGGCAGGGGTACCTTTACCTTTACCTTTTACAGTTTCCAAACCCGGCAGCCCCACACAGTTCATGCTGCAGTAACTAAATGGCAACTGGTTGAAGCATGCATCACTATAGCTAGATCCATCTTCTGCAGGAAGGGACACAGCTAGTGCACCAGTCAAAGGCATTCCTAGCCATAGCAGCAACCGGATAATCGAGGACCAATGCCAAATCCATTAAAGCACACAAGTTGTGGGAGAGAGTACATCCCCATCCAAAGCAGACTGTAGTCCAGATAAGATTGCTGACTACAAGAACCATTGGTCTTGCTTGGATCGAGCCTGTTTGTTGCCCACATCAATCCATCTCTGCATCCAGGCAATGGTTCAGGACTTTCACAGCCTTCTTGGGGATTAGTTGATCAGGTAGAGCTGGGTGACAGGGAGTTGGTGGATATACCAAAATTTAAAGTGTGCTAAAAAGTCTGCCCAAAACTTCACCTGCACAGAAAATAGAAATGTTTCCCAGCTTGCAAGATAAACATTCCGGTTTCATGTTGCATTTTCTCTTGAATTTTGTATGCAGTGCCTTGCAAATGCCTCCTGGGTTTGTATGCTTCATAACTCTGAGGCTCTTACTCCTTTAGGGTGATACCATTTTATTATGAAGCAGGGTGAGGGTATCAGTTTATGTAGCAACGTGTGCTCTCAGTCCCCAGCCAACTGTTAGAAATACAGTGGCCACCAAGTATACAGAAGTTCACCCCTGCTTTAGTGACATCACTTCAGACACAATTTGGAGAGTGGCTTTTCCTGATGAAAGAAGGGATTTTTTTCTTGGTGCTCTTGCCATAGGGGTAAGAGGCAAAAGTGGACACAAGCCCTGGCCACGCAGTACTGTGCATGTCTACTCAGAAGTTGGTCCCACTGAGCTCAGCTGGGATTAATTGTGTGTAATATATGATTGCTGCCTAAGAGAAGCACCCACTGCTGCTGCAACATGCCAAAAACCATGTCTTTGCCAAACTAGTTCTTACTGTATAAATGCATCCAATGCTTTAGGTTTCTAAATGGAAAAGCTATTAGTAAATGTTATGAATGGTAAAAGAAAACAGATACAACAGATTCCGTTATTGCACAGCACCTGCATGTAAAATTGCAATATGGACATAGAGAAGCCACTGCCTGTACATTGTCTGGGAAAATGCAGTCAGTTATAGTTTTTCCATGTCTCCAAACAAACCACAAGCTGTTGCCAAGGTTCCTCTTGGCTTACCGTGCATGGTTTGTTTGCAGAAAACAACCTGTGAGCCTGCGTTCAGACATAACACTAAGCCAAACAACAGCTTAGTTCCAGGTAGTGTGGCACCAACAGAAGCAGGAGTGGAAAGAAGTGGTGGTGATTTTTGCTCTGTGTCCCTGCACACTTGCTTATCCACATTTAGCTATGGTTTGGCTTACTGTTACAAGCAGACTGTTCACTCTGTGTGTCTGTACACAGTTTGATTGTAACTAAGGCTTGTATGCTTTGTTTCTGCCAGTAATACATTAAGGTCTCTGGCCTTGAAATATAAAATGCCTAGTGGGTCAGACTTACTTTTGCCTTCCACTGGTTATAGTATCTCGCAGAATCATTCCTGCTAAAGTTAAATAAAATTCGCTTTGGTATACAGATTCTCTTTTACTTTGAAACACTGTGCAGGTCAAAATGTGCAGCTGACACTTGTATAAAAAAGTCATAAGTGGAGATGTGCATTCACCTCAGACTTGTGCCTCATCTATGCTGAGGATCCCCACCTCTGGGACCCCCTTGGGATCTGAGGTGGGCACCCAAGTCATTGGAATCACCTCAGAGGGCTTCAAATGCGTTTGATATAATTTTGTAACCTTCCTCAATCTCTTTATCAATAGAAGATGACAGGCAAGTGAGGAGGCAGGCAAGCAGGCAGAAGAGGAGTTTTACAACTGAGCACTCTAGCTTCCAGTTAGGAAATTTTACCAGGCTCCTCCTTTTACTTCCAATCACAGTACTTTTGGGAGGGATATAGGAAGAATTCCCCACCTGAGCATCCCAGCAAAGGAAATGTTGCTTCATTTCTCTAGTGCACTTGGTAAAGGCATTTCAGCTTGCTGATTCTTTCTCTGACAGACTCCACTCTAGATTTGGGGTGGAGAATACCCTTTTTGCATCTTTCCCCCTCATGTTCACAAGTCAGGATGTATGTGCAGCAACAGCAGCAGCCACAATGTAATGGGCTACTATTCTCCCACCGCAATTCACTTGCTGGCTTATCCAGTGACAACAGCACTGTAGCATGTTGGGAGCCAAACAGCTGCTCTGCTCTGCTCCTTTCCCGTTACAGTGTCATTGCTGGATAGGCCTGTAAGTGAAAACGTTGTGGGGAGGCTGGTGACTTCAGCAGCATCACTGCCAGGAAACCCAAGCAGTGTTAGGTGCTTGGGGCAGGGAGGTAAGTGTTAACTCCAGCACAGTCTGCACTGGTGCAGGTCCCAGCATATATGCTCTAGTTGTTGGAATATTTTCTACCTCATGCAATAATTGTTTTGTGGGGCTTGGCGATTGGCACACTGAACATGCCAGGTCTTACAGACATCAATATTTAAACTCAGTGTTCCCTTTGTCTTCTGCTGCCTCTGCCTGCCATTCTTTCAGTCACTATGTCAGCTCCGAACTCGAAGCAGTCACTCTGCTCCAGCATGGTGTCTCCATATTGATTCGAGGAATGTGCCTTGTGAAGTATGCACCTTGCTCCTTCCTCTGTCTCTTTCTCACTGTCTCCAGTGTCTGCTAGCCCCCTTGCCTGCCTTCCTCTTATCAGGCTTGCTGGTAAAGGTGCATGCATTGCTGTTTCTCTTCCTGCCTTCCTCTTATGCCAGGACTGGGGGTGTTGTGGGCCTTGCTGCTCACTTGGAATGCTACACATACAAGTTTTGCCTCATGCTCACATCAGCCCTTTCTTCTTCAGCTTTCCACTTCCTGTGACTTTGGTGCAAGGGCACCTCTACACCCACAAAACCACAGAGACAGGCATGACACCTCTTTTTTTAAAAAAAAAAAAAAAAAGAACCACCACCCTCGGTTTGGTAGGCTTCATCCCCTCAGAATAGACTACAATGGAAATGTCATCCAATTCTGCCAAAATATAGGTCTTCTTGATTTTCCCCTTGTAGTCAATGGGGAAGACATCGGGTGCTTCGGAAAATGAGGCGAGGCGACCCTCTGCCTTGGATCCGAGGCGAACTGCGATGTTAAGCCAAGCCACCAAGCTGAGGCAACCCCCAGTCCGAGCCAATGAGAGGTGGGTTCCAAGGCCATTTTTTTTTCCTGTGCACAGCCCTAGTCATGAGGTATGCATTTTAAATCTCATGGCAGTTTTGGGCAAAACTTTTATAACTGCATTTCTTCCCACTCATTCATACTTCATGGCTCCAGAATATTGCTTGAAGGATGATTGATAGCACAAGTAAGTACATGAGAGGAGTTGTCAAGCTTCTGGTTTCCTTGCGCCACCATTTGAGCTTTCTGTCTAAAGACATACAGACTGGTGCTGGACTGGGCAGGAATTTGCCTTTGACATGCCACCCCTTTTTTGGACATCTGCTATAAAGAAGTGCTGTTTTCTGACGATCATGTTTTTCTGGTTAAGGCAGAGGCAACGTCTTGTGCTTCCCTGGTGACCTGAAAATACTAAGCTGGCTTCACTGTACTATATAGTTTTACACAATATGCAAATACTTCTGCTCCCAAAATGTGTCTGTTCTTTTTTCTGCCCCCTGGTGCTTATTTTCCTAGAACCTAACTTCATTTCTTGGTGGTAGTGGTGGTGGGGAGAAATGTTTCTGCTTCAAGAACAGGAGCTGCTGCACCCCTGAAACCATAGTAGTGATGAAAGCCATTTCCTGCCTTGCTGGAGATGGTTCCAATTTATGTCCTTTATGTTTTTACTGAGTGTGATAATCCTTTGAAGTCAAGATCTGTTTCGACTTGGGGGGGGGGTTCAAAAGTGGAAATTGCACTCCATCTTACAGCATGATCCTCAGTTGCGGGGGATGAGTTGCACCATTGGCCTCTCTAGAGGTCTTATTAAAATGTAATTATTTGAAAGCTCTTAAAGAATTAAAATGAGAATGCAGAGGGGCAAACGCAACACCACCCCTAGTAAGAAGAACAATACTGTTGTGATACATGTAACCAATATGCAGTAGTTACCAGGATTTTATCCTTCAGGTGTGATTGCTGAAGTGTTCGGCTCTGGAAACCCTAAAGCAGCAGTACTGATTTGTGTGAGGTGGTGAAACTATGAAAATCCTCAATAATCTTATTTACTATTTTTCTTCTGAACTACCTTTTCTAAATAAATGTAGTGCCCTTGAGTGGTCCGTCAACTTTGGGTGTTCTGCCATAATATTACAGGCCATTTTCAGCATGTCTGCTTCTCTCAAATGACATCCATTTCATGCATTACATGCCTTATCTGTCCACAACTTCTTTTTATAGCCAAAGTCACCTTGAGTTGACAAAGCAAATATGCACGCATCCTGCCTCAATCCCTCTTGTGCTGTGGTTGCATTTTGGCTTACCCCTTGTCCAGGAACTGCTTTTTCAATTTACATTCTTTCCCTGCTGTACATTCACCTCTTTTCTTGCTGTCAGCAACTCACTTGGAGGAAGGAAGGTAAAAACCTGAGTTGGACACTGAAGCAGTGTCAGTAGGCTCTCTGGGCTGCTTGATCGCTTTGCGACTTGGCAGAACAGGGACACAGCTCAGCTATATCAGCTTAATCAGCTGGAATGTTCAGCAATTAAGCCTTTTAAATTATTGACAGGTTGGACTTTATCATTTTTAGTAGTGAAACCTTTGATGCAGTATTCAGTTTCTTTTCTGGCCCTGCTGCCCCATTTATGATCTGTCCTCCTATGCAATATAATTATTGTGAGCTTCTGAAGAACTAAATTAATGAAGCATAAACCAGGCACACCAGCATTAGGATTTCCTAATAGTCACAGCATAGATGGGGGGGGGGATAAGGATACTGTGTTGTGTGTCCCTCACAAAAATGTTTGCAGAGTTTGCTAACCTTTTAGTGTTTTTGTCTTATGGGCTTAGTGCCCTGTGCTTTAAAAAAAATAAAATAAAATGACTCTCACAGTTGAAAATTACCGTATTTTTCGCTCTATAACACGCACCAGACCATAACACGCACGTAGTTTTTAGAGGAGGAAAACAAGAAAAAAAATATTCTAAACGAAATAGTGGATATATGATTTTTGTGGTTCATGCTGTGGCCACAGACATGTGATCTGACAGTGAATTTGGAGTAGCCCAATGCAAAAATCCTGTGGATCCATGTGAATCCATGCTTTGTAACCATGGAGGAGGGAAGGAAGGGGAACCATGGATCCTCTGCTCACGACTGCAGCAGATCCCCCCCGCCACCCACAGGCATTCGCTCCATAACACGCACAGACATTTCCTCTTAGTTTCTAGGAGGAAAAAAGTGAGTGTTATGGTGCAAAAAATACGGTAAGTTAATTATATCCAGAGATCTGTTTAGCCAAATGGTTATGGAGAGCTTTTGGTTGGTGCCTGGATTTAGTCAATAAATCTCTATGCTTCAGTCAATGAAGAAGAGAAGAGTAGAATGGAATGCAAGCTAATGGAAGATATTTGCTTCTGCAGAAAATTCTAGGTTGCTGTACCACAATCATCCCGGAAGTAACAAAAAGGATGCTGTTCCATTGGATTTGTGTTGCCTTTTCTGCAAATTGTTGTCACATGGATGTTGTACCTCATATTTTGAGATTCTGTCAAGATTATTCCCCATCCTACTGGCCCAGTAAAACTTTCTGTAAGGGTGTTTATATCCTCAGTTATATTTTCATCATTGTGTTTTCTTCACTGTCTTACAAAGGCATTTACTTCATGTCTCAAGTAGACAGATTCAACGGCTCAGTTATACCTTTGAATGAACACAACAAAATAATATTCCAACAGAATCCCTACAGCTTTCACAATCTGCCCATGTTGTTTTATTATTACACCATATTGAAAGTGAAATGCATTAGACATTTCCTTCTTTAGAAAATTGGGTCCTTTTAGTGTCTGCATTGGAAACCCTTCTGAAGCAATTGCCTTTGATGCTATAAAAGCAATTTCAAAGCACTTAATTGTCTGTATACTTGGCCTTTAGTGTTCATACAAGATTTTAGTCCTATTTATACTAGAGAAAATTGCCGTGAACACATAAATTAACACTTGTGTTTCATGCCAGTAAGGAATGCTGACCATTTTTTCCATACACAAATATGAAAAAGTGTGTGCTTGTATTTAGAGGGGTGTTTTTGAAGATTCTGCATCAATGGTGTTTAGTGTAAAGCTACTATTTGGCTAAATTGTGGGGCAAAAATTCAGCACGGGGACACTTACAGACTGCACAGGCTATAAGAGTTGTGTATTGTGACAGTATTCAGCATTGTACAAACCAGTTTCCCTTTCCACTGCAAATACTACCACATGTTGTAAAGCGAAGGATAGCATTAGACTCATTTTAAAGCAATTTACTTCAGCTGCTACAACTATCCCCTTTTGCTATGCAAAGCCACTTTGGCTGGGATGTGGGTCATATAAAGCTTTTATAAAGATACTTAACTGCCCTATTGGTTCTCTTCCAACCAGCATTAGTCATCTGTCAGTACCTTGCAAAAGGACTTTAAAAGTGCTGTGCGCAAGGTTTTCCTGATGTGGTTTTCAGCCATGGTGAAGTTTCTCACTCCATTTAAGAGCTATAATTTGTCACCTTTATGGTGTTTCATTAAATTTGAAACTTGGTTAGGTTCAAGCCTTAAGAGAATGAACAGCATTCTTTGTGGTTTCTTTTTTGGTTGGTCTAGTGCTTTAGTATGTTGTCCAGCTTCTTCTGTGCTTTCACTGCTCTCCACCTCTCGTCGCTGCTCTTCTTTTTTTCTTGCTTGCCAATTGAATTCATGTTTCTGTGCTGTTTTATATTCTCTGTTTTGTCTTTGTCTATCTCCTCCATGTCTCACTTTGCAGAACCTTCACCAGCTCAAACAGATTCACACTTTGAGGCAGATGAATGAGCAGCTGCTGGCCGAAAACAGGGCTTTAACCCGGGTTGTAGCCAGGCTCTCGCAATCCGCTGAGACCCCAGAGTCAGAAGAGCTATAGCATCTCCCCCTCCAGTTGATCTCTCCTCTCCTTCCAATCTTCCAGGCAGGTCTTTGCTCTTATTGTCTGACTGAGCTATTCCCTACCCTTTCTACATTCTTCCTAAATGTGGCAGATAAGGAGCGTGACACTCAAATAGCAGTATGGAAGTCACTGCCTGTTCATAGACTAAACTTTGCATTTCTAATGCGTACAAGGTACTTCAGTCACTTCTTTTCAGGTATACATTTCCCCCATATGGGTTCTGCATCTCAGGATGATCACCAGCCTAATAATAGTTTCGTTCAGGCTTTATTTTGCCTTTTTAAAGCGTTGTTGGGTAAGCACTGGATGAATGAAAAAGGCAGAACAAACACACAAAAATCCAGCCACCTGGTTTCCATGACTGTGAAAAAGAATAATGCAGTTCTGAAGGTAAATGTAGGATATCATTAATACTAACAAAATATATGTAAGTGATCAGAACTGGGACATACGGCTCAGTGTTAAAGATGGGTTTGTATTGAATATTTTTATGAAATGGTGTAGTATCTGGTGTGAGCTAACACCGATGTAATCCAGCAATGTTAAAAAAACACAGTTTTGTCATTGGGGAGGTAGGTTGTATTCTAGCTGTGGTTTTGTAAGGATCTAAAGCTTTTCTGCTAATTGTGCATGTAAGTTGTGAGAGAGTAAGTACCGGAAACTGCAAAACAAAGATCCAAGTCCTCATGTTTGTTTATTTATTTCAAAATTTTCATACCACACGGATAACTACCCCCCCCAAAAAAAACTAAATATGGGGGGGGCAACAAATTAAAGAACATGCAGCATTTTTATTTAATGAAAGCCATTTTTGAATAGTAAAGCTTATAAATGATATGTGTTCATCAGAAAAAGTAGGTATTATTTTTTTTAAGGACTAGATAGCTTCATGGAAGATATGAGTATCAAGACCTGAGGATACCTTTGTCAGAGGTCAGGCCTGTGTGGGTGGGGAAAAAATTGAGTGGCTCCCAGTAAAGCAAGAGTTCCTCAGGTTTTCCCAACACTATAAAGATTCTACCCAGTTAGGATGGCTTTTTGCAAAGCACACATGAACAAAATAAAACAGGTTGTTTTGTTATAATGTTCTTTACAGATGCTTTGAGCTCTCCTGAAGATTTTAAGTTGCACAAGGTGTTTATTTTATGTGCTCTGTGTCTTATAGGTTGGCATATTATGCTTGCTACATATAGCAGCTTTAATGCAAAAGTGTAAGTCTTTTTCTCTTGAGAACTTGCTTCAGTGAAGCAACAAAGCAAAGATCTAGGTCCTTTGATACTTTCTCCCTGTATGTTGCAATTCATCTGACTGAAATGTCACTAAGCTACCATGTTTCTTTGCAGATGCTAAACAAATGACTTTAATAGCATTACAGGGACATACCATTCAGGCACATTTTCTTCTATTTCACAGTTGTATTACTAAATATACCTGGGGTCTACATTTGTACTGTACATGCAGAAAAGTGCTTTTCTGGGTATTCATGGAAACACCACTAAAACTAGTTGATTCCCCCCCCCCCACACACATATATTTTCAAAGCTTGTGTTTAGTGTGAATGTTTTTAATGGATATCATGTAGTGAATCCTGCATAATAGTTTTGGGGAACACCAGATGTGTTGTGTAGTAAATTGCACATTAATCATTTTGTCCTCCTTGCCCTAATTAGACCAGTCATCTCTCATGTTTGGGCTAATTTGCTTTGAAGGAACTACTGAAGGATGCCATTGGTTTGATGGTAGAACTTGTTCTGACACCCCATGTTTTGTTAATAATCTCACTTGGGCCTTGCTTTCCTATTATAAAATGAAAATAATGGCTGTACTTGTCAAAGTTGCTTGAGACATTCTAGGAAGTGTATGTCTGACTGTTGTTTGCAGGCTCATCTTATAACATTAACTATTCACACCATTGTGTGAAGCTCAGGATGAAACTACGAAGTTCAGCTATCATTTTTATACCGGAAACCTATTTGCATATTCAGGCCCCACAAAGAGAAAAGTTGAATGCTGATTTTATAAATCCAATACCATTCCAATCTCTGCTTGCAATTTTTGGCAATTTTCAAGCAAATATTAAAGAACTCTGCTAACCTGGGATGAAATACCTCACCATTAAGGTTTGGTTGCTACTGAATGGTCAAATAAATGTGACTACATCTGTTGCAAAATGTCCTAAATTTGCAGCATCTCAGTTACCTGTAGCAAATCATAAAGTTTGTCCCTCCAGTATTGACAGTAAATCTGTGGTGGTTGCCTTTCTATTTTTTTTTTCCTTTTTTTTTTAATTATTATTTTTATTAAGTTTTGCATAACTATATTTCACAGACATACAACAGACAAAAGTAAATGAAATAAACATAAAAAGAAAAGAAAAGAAAGAAAAAAGAACATAAAATACGTACAACATAAACAGCACAACTTTAACAACACAACATTAATTTTACAACTTAAACAACACAACATTAATTTTACAACAACATTGATCGACTTCCCTTTATCTTGATTTCGGATAATGTTATCTTAATTATCTTTCTGCTGTATCTATTCCAAAATAAAATTTATAACGTAGTAAGCGTTATCTCATGCCTACTGTGATTTTTTTTTTTAAATACATCTATATTTCTGATTAACATTTTGATTTTCCCCTTGTCTCTATTTCCATATATATTCTAAATTTATCCCATTCATTACTAAATTTTGTACTTTTTTGATTTCTTATTTTCTGAGTCAATTTTGCCAATTCTAAGTAATCCATTAATTTAAATTGCCACTCCTTTAATGTTGGGGTTTTTGCTGTTTTCCAGTACTGTGCTATGAGGGTTCTAGCGGCCGCTGTTGCGTATTGAAGAAGGGTTCTATCTTCTTCTTTAATATCTTTGCCAATTATCCCCAGCAGGAAGGTTTCAGGTTTTTTAACAAACTTATATTTGAGAATTTTTTTTAATTCATTACAGATAGATTCCCAGAATTTTTTGAGAATCTCGCACGTCCACCACATGCGAATAAATTTGCCCTCTTTACTCTTACATTTCCAACACAGTTTGTCGCCTGTTCTATAAATTTTATGCAATTTTATCGGCCTTATGTACCATCTGTACATCATCTTGTACATATTTTCCTTAAGTGTCGTGCCTTTCTAAATATCTTGTACATATTTTCCTTAAGTGGTTGCCTTTCTAAATATTCAGAATGCCAAGTACTGTATAAAAATTGAAACACTGAACAGGATTTGGGATTGTACCTCTTTACCCTTCTCATTGCTAGGCTAGGTCAAAGGGTCACCACGTTGGCATGGATGGAGGAGAGTGTGTGTACTTCTTATCCTATCCTGTGTCAAAATAGCAAGGTCAGCAAGCTGTCAGTCATGTATTCCCATTAGCAACAGGCTCCCAATAAGTCTGTGTGCAGAAAGGTGCACATAAGATAGCCCACCTCCCCCTTCTGCCATGGTTGGAGTGTCCTTTGTGGCTTTATCTTGACCTAGTCTCTTCTCCCTGGGCTAGAGGTTGTGCATCATTTCAATATCCCTGATCAGGCCAGGCACCTGGCCATTTATTTCAACAGAGGCCAACCTCTAGGAATTCCTGGGAGCTTGAGGGGCTGGCAAAATGTTCAGGAGTCTGGAAAGCAAGCTGTCATAATTAACCATGTGCTGCATACCTCAATTAGTAAAGGCATAAGAATTCCAGACTTAAGCCATGGCCCAAAATAGATCACTCTTGGTTGTCCTTGCCCCAAATCACTTAGCGTTTCTAGGCACCCAGTACTAACCCTTACTTTTAATGCAATATATAAATATATTGCATTAAAACAAAACTTTTATCTCGTAAATTAGTTGTTAATCAAAGAGATATTTTATTTTATTTTAAGAGCCCAGTTTTGGTCTATGATCTACTGTATATTTTGATTAGTTGTTCCTGAGATCAAGAAGTAGGCTTTTATCTGCGTTGAGATGCAGCTGGATGCCATTTTGAATCAAGATGCAGACGGAACCTTTCAAAACTGCTCTGGTTTTTTGTTTTGTTTTGTTTTGTTTCCTGAGCAATGCCGGGTATGAAGCTGCTAGTATTTCATAACTTGCCCGAAACATAATTGGGTGCCTACTGTCCATGGAAAAACTACTGGCTGGATGTTACCAACACTTTCCAAAAGTGAATCCACCTGCATAAATTGCTGCTTCCTAAGTCACTGGTGTGGGTGGGGTGCAAGGATAGATTTGAATCATAAATGTGCATGGTAATACCGAGACTTTTTGAGCAAAGTATCCCTTCTTGACTATTGCTTGCATATGTTGAAAAAGACATTAATAGAGGCACACAGCATGTAACAGAAATCCCACCCAACCCCACTGTTGGGCTGTAATTGTGACTCTGCACATGGAAGTATAATGTGTGAACCAACCCTAGGTTTTCTGAAAGTATGCGACTTTCCCTTCTGAGTTTAAAAGTGAGAGATTTCTTTTGCATGGGATTTATCCAGGTGTGAAGGAACAATGCTACAAGGCAAGTGCATTTCCCAAAGTGAAGTAAAGCGAAAGAGTGCAAGTAGCATTGTCCAGGATGAAATGCCTTTCAAGTTGTGCTAGATTGCAATTGTTCTCCAAAATGTACTTCTTTCTCATAATATTTCTGGGTATAATTTCCTGGGCTTACAAATGTCCACGAGTGTGACGTCTAACCTAGCATACTCACTCAAGTAGATGCTGTTCTGTATATGTGAGAATGGAAGAGTCAAATCCATGTTTAATCTTAGAGATATGAATATGAAAAGGATACACTTTGTTGGTGTCGCTTAGTTGCTTTTGGGATCAAATCCATTTTCGATTAACACTAGAAATGCTTTCGTTTGAGTTTCGTTTGTGTTTCTCCCCCACCAGAGCTGCATATGAATTTCAGGACAACCAATACTGAATTGTTTGGATCTTGTCTTTGAACAGGTTTTGACAGAACTGAAGTCCGACAATCAGCGACTGAAAGATGAAAATGGAGCCCTCATCCGTGTCATCAGTAAACTCTCGAAGTAGTATATTGAACATAGGATGGGCAGAAAGAGGAGATATTTGTGCACATGCTGCCAACCCTGCCACCTGCTTCTGATCTTCCAGTTGAAAGAGCAGCTGGCATTTCAGACACAGATCAGCTAGCCCCACCCTTCACTGCTCTTTGCACCTTGCTAGGCATTCCCATATTGCACAGTGCTTATCCTTCCCCCCAACACAGCATGCCCCGCCATGTTTTAATATTTTTGGAATGTTGAAGTAACTCATTTGAAGGGACAAAGACTGGGTTGGCACCGTCTGAGCTGCCCAAACGATCTGCTGTAAGCTCCATATCCGTCCACCATAATCTGATGTAAAGAAGAATCTACTGTAATAAGTGATATAGAAGTGACTCCATAGCGTTGACCCAACATGTCTTAAGATACTGTCTTGGAGTAGGAATAATGAGTGAAACTAGGAATTGCCACTGAGGATTTATCAATCTCCATTCTGGAATTTGGAAGTCTGTGGTGCTGGTGAAAGCCATGATGACTTATTTCTCTGGGAGTCTGACAACAGTCACTTGGCTTGGAGATTCGTGTTTTCCATGTGTCTCAGTAGCTAACTGATTTATTTAATGTAAGATTTTTGATAATTTAATTTGGGGATCCAATCACTGGTTCTCCTTTCTGTTTTGCTTCACTTTTGCCTGCTACCCTTTGATGGTTCTTGCTGTTTTTTCCATGGGTGCCTTCTTTGGTACTGTTTAATAATAATGTGATCTTACAGCCTCTGCATTCTTCGCTAACAGTTTGCCCCTTGATTTTTCAAGACTTCTGGTGGAAAGAGAGCTAACCAGCAAAAAGTGCTTATTGAATGAAATTCCTTAGACACAATGCCAAAATACTTCTTTATTAGCAAGATGTTTGGTTTTTCTACATGAAAAACCTCACAAAAGACCTGGGCAAACAAATCACATTTATGTTAACTTGCCAATAGATACGCATTCCGTTGAATAGGTGAGTGTTCTCAGTTTTAACAACAGCAAGGTTTGAGGGATGATGGATAGATGTGCATATCCTTGTGGAAAATGATGAGCCTCAATCTTGGTGGAAAGTCTTTGCAGTAGCATTCTATGATGTCTGGGAATTTTGATACTGTGATCATTTGCGCAGTTGTAAGACATGAATTTGCATTTAATGAGGGCATCAACAGCAGGGCCTAGATTTCTCAAAAAGCCATTTCTCTGCATGCTGGAAATGAACGAATTCATGTTTATAGGTTATCATGATGTAACTAATTTGCACGCTCTGTTCTTCTGGATACTACAGAGAACCGGATTTCATCTGCAGAACCTGTTAAGGAGTTTCCTGTCAATATGGCAACTTGCCAGTGGACTTGCTCTGTTCTTTCCCTGCATTCTTTTAATTCTCACAATTATTTAAAATAAGGAACTTTGGGATCTGAGAATAACTACTCTTGAAAGCATACAAGTGAGCAGTAGAAATTCAGACATTTCATCCAGCATTTATCAGAGGGGAAGGTGTTTTTTTGATCAGTTATGGAATCAGCTCTGAGATGAAGACAGAATTGTGCAAAGAGACTCAGCAAGACTTCATCTTCCTTTCTTACCCCCATGCACTCTCAGAATCTCCAGAGGCCCCCCCCCCAACCCTTGAGCAAGTTTGAGGGCATACCAGGGACTTCAGAAGGAAGGAGAGGACGTTGAAGTCCCATTGCACGATTAGAAATCTGTTTCTCTCAGATATGGAGACTCCATATGTTTGCACTCCGTTTCTGAGTAGAACTGTATGAATTCAGTTAATAACCAGTGGATATCATCTTTGCATAGAAGCATCTCAAAAGACTAATTCAGGCTTCTACTATGGTGAACATAGCTTGTCCCTTTGAACAGAAACAAGGTAAACTCTTGAGTTCCTAGCAAACTATTGCTTAAAAAAAGAAAGAAGCACCAGAAATATTTTCTGACATTATGTTTCATTTTAAGAACAGCAGATAGTCAGGATTCTGGATGGGTCAGATAAATTATCTGGTACAACCTCTTATACTCTACTAATTTTATGTGTTGCTTTTCTTACATCCAGTGCTTTCCTTCAACAGTTACCTTCCTACCAACCTTGTTTCAGAGCTAGAAAGGCTTGTGGGGGTTGTTTTATACTGGCCACAACATGCACTGATCTCTGTGAGTGGTATCTTCCAGCTCAAGCATTCTAGCTTACCAGTCTATCTGATTTTACACCGGTGAGAGTATTTGGCTGAACTTTTTCAGACTCTGCCATGAATAATCATTTAACAGCACAGAAGGAGCAAGCGTCTGGTGCTTATGGTCCATTCTGTAATGATCCCTACATTCTCCTGTTGCCAGTTCTCACTTAGCATACAGTAGGTTAATTATATCTCACAGTTTCATTGTGTGGACCTTAAAAGACACAGACTATGGTGGCTAATGCAGCAAGGATGGCTTGCCTGTGGCCCTGCAGAAGTTGGAGGGCTCCAGTTCCCCCCAGCCCCACACAACATGGCCAGGGATGGTGGGAGTTGGACTCCAGCAGCATCTGAAGGACCACAGATGGCCACATTGATACAGCATGAAGGATGGTGACCTATGAAGTTGAGCCTTTTTAACGTTGGGATTTGATATTTAAACTTGAATTCTGTCCAGCTTGAAATTACGTGAGCTAATTAATCCTGTTGACAAGCCAAAACACTATGATAGCTAGTGCTACTGAAAGTTACTTAAGCAGATTATTTTGGGGGGTCACCGATATCAGTGTTGTCCTCCAAGTATCCTGTGTCTTGACATTCTGGGCTTCGTGTCATGTAAAAGATAATCAATTTTTTATTTATTTTAATACATAGCTTTGTCTTCCTTAGTAAGACTTCCCTAAACCAATCACCTGAGAACCCATTTTTATTCCAGTATTAAAGTTAACACTGGCCTGGATTGGACAACCATCTCACCTTAAAAAACTGAGGTATGAATGAGAGTTCTGCCCCCCCCCCCCATCATGCTGTTATTTTGTCCAAGCTGTGACTAAACCAGGAATAACATGGGGGGAAGCCTGGATCTTAAATCTTAGTTTGAATTTGGTTTGACCATCCTGTCTTGTTCCAAAGCTGGTAGGAAAACACTGGTAAATAGAGGCTCTTGTTGAAACACAACTCACTCAAAAGGGAGCAGCCAAGGGGCTGTGTACAGGAGCAAAATCATATCTTGATTAAGCCGATATATGATTGTTCAAATGCAGGCTATTATTTTAATATAATGTTTTAACCAAGGGAGTAGACAATTCAGGACAGTCCACTCATAAGCAAATTCATGCCTGTTTTTAAGAAAACCCAGAGAGAAAATATTACTGCTACTGAATTATGATTGCTTTGTACTGGTGCGTTTTAGTGTTCCAATGGATTTTATATAATGTTAGTTATAATTGTGAAGTCTGCTAGAATATCCTCTACATAAAGTACAAATTATGCGGAGAAACCACTGCAAGTTTATTCTGTGAGCTGTGAGAGCTTTTAACTGGAAGGCACTGGGTGGTTTTTCTTTAAACTCTTCTGCCTTACTGCTTTCTTACTCCCAGAAGCTTCTACAGCTCAGTGTACATCCTAAGACGTACTTGCATGTCAAAGGTCTTAGAAACCTCTTCCGCATCTGTATTGAAGTTCCAGTGCAACTTTTTTGATATAAGCAGCAGAGCTTGGAGTAAGGAAGGAGCGGGTTTCATTGCTTGCAAATTGTGAACGCGAGGTTTATGTGCGGTGGCTTGTTGGTCTGAAGCAAAGTTTCAGAAGAAACTAGAGGCATGCAAAAAGGGGCAAGTTGAAGGAAACAAATGCAGATACAGAAGTAGTATTGAGAGCTGACATACTGTGGTTGAATGCCTTGCATTAAAGGAGGTTGTGTTGTACTGCTAAAATACAACATGAATAATATGGATGAACAGCTGTCATATGCAGAGAACTCTTAACCAGTGGAATGGAAATGGAATTTTAAGTGGGGGGTAGATTTAGAGCTGCAAGAGCATGTGTACTTGATTTCATCTGTATTTTGTGACAGCTGATGATGCAGCATCTGTGCACTGTCCATATTGATTTACTGTTAATGGAAGGAATTAAAGAATGACTCTAGAGATCTGACCAGATATAATTCAGTCAGTCATCTTCAGTAAGTCAGGGTTTAAGAGTGCACTGTGTTTTATCAAATCAGCTAATTTCAGATTTATTGGTGGTTTCTAGTCCACATAGGAATAATTATTATCAGAAGCCAGTCTATAGAAATCTGATAGCAAAGTATTTGATGCCATAGGACTGACTTCTTTTAAGGGCTGTGGATACAATCCAGTCGGTGGTTGTTCATTAGCATTTAAAAGTCTTATTCTCCTGGGATAACCAGGAATGAAAAGACTCGCCATGATGATATTTGCCAATAGGTCAAATCGTATGCAACTCCCTGACTGTGCTTGGGAGACTTAACAGTTGTTTTTCATTAGGGAATAGCTAGTCTGTTCCCAAGGCTGGTGAGCTTAATGTATGCCTGTAGATGGTGCAGAATGTAGTCCTTTCCCCCACAAAGGATATTGACTGAATATCTCTCCCCTGCCCTGCCAATTCTGCCATTACCAGGTGATGGTAGGTCGCCAAGGCCTGGGATTTACTGACAGTGAATAGAAATCATGATTGAAATCAAAATATACTTGAGAGATGATTTCTACTGTACCATGTTTGCTTTCCCCCATAACCACTATAATTCTTTCTGAATTAGAGAGCTGTTTGTGAGCAGGGTCTTAGCACGTTTCCGGACGACTTCCAAATTCCCACTTTGATTCAAATGCAGATTCTCCTTAACAAACATGTCTCCAATTTTTTTGAATGGGTGTTCATCTGTATCTGAGAGTAATCATGTTTTGCTTGGACTCCTTGCAAGCGAGTCAGAAGGCAGAAATCTCTCCCCCCGCCCACCCTGAGATAGAAATTTGTCCTTTGCACTCACACTAATGCCCCCTACTTTCGTCTTTGTTTTCCTTTATTCTACTTCACTCCCGCCATATAAGCCCATCTGTTGCACAAGGCAGCTTCTCAACTCAAAGTCCAGCATTTTTGGATGTACTCCTTCCTTCAGCGATGTTAAGGGGCCTGTTTCAAAAGGCAATTTTAAGTTTATTTCAAGCTAGCAGACTCCCCAAGGCCTTTTCCCTGAGTGACTTAGAGATCACCTTCATGTTTGGAAATCCTTTTGCATGATTCTCCTAGAAGCAGCATGTTCCATGAAGGGCTTTTTACAAAGATTAACTCCACAAGCAGCTCACAGGTGAAATTTAACCCAATTCCTAGGGGCAATTCTTTTCTTCCTCTGTTCCTTTCCCCTGACAACTGTTCTCTCTTTTCCTGGGGCAAATCGGACCCTTGGCGTATATGACTTTCAGAGTGTTCTCAGTAAATACTCTCGAAAAACAGCACAGCCCGAGCTGTTGCCACAGGGCCTCTTGTGTTGTCCTCTCCCCTTGCTTCCCTCATGTTGTTGAGGAATCTAGTAACAAGTCCCCTCTGCAAATGCTAACTCGTGGAAAAGAGTGGTGTTATGCACTTGGCTCGCTAACTTCCCAAGCTGCAAGTATTCTGTACTTACCTGTTTTAAGGAGAGTTTTACAGATTGTTGTAAATACACTACTTGGAGAAAAGACTAGCCTGTGAGTGATGAGAAAGAATGTATTTTTATGCAATTTTTTGAGTGGCCTTTCAAACTCTTGAGATGAATGGTTTTTGTTTTCTTGATTGTTATATAGTATTCTAAGTATATGTTTGAAAGTTTGGGGATAATATTCACATCTATGATGCTTGTAAACACAACAGTATTTATAAATGAATAAAGTGCTTTAACACAGCCTGAGTCTATCTTAATAGTGAGAGCATGGTCTCAGGATGCTTTGGTGAGTCACTGGGAGAAGTAGAAGTTTCCCCATCTCCTCATGAATGTTTGCTCTACTTTGAACTAAGGTTACATTTGTCTTAGTCAGATGGGAAACTTGATGCAGTGGCCGAAAATAATAGCAACACGTGAAAGTCTCAATGAAACTGCATGAGGATCCAAGTGATGTAGATCCTATCATCCCTCTTAACTTAGCATTTGCTACATTTCCTTGCCATTGGAAATATGGACCAGGACAATATGAAGGGGCTGTTGAACTGTGATAAAGAGACATGTCACTGAAACAATGGCAGTATGCCATGTTTTTATATCTAATGGCTAACGTCACAAGCCCAGAGTGGGCCATGACTGGACCTAATGGTCAGGGGTCCCTTTACCTTTACCTATGCCTTCCATACATGGGAGTTGAAATTGACTAAAAAGTGGAAAGCCTTTGCTTGAGTTGAATGTTTGCCAACACATACTTTTTAGAAATGAATAGAACAGAAGCTACATTTTATGCCCTGTTGTGAGGATTTTCAATTATTTTGAAACTATTTTGTCATTAGATTAATGAAGTCTTCAGTGCCCCCCCACCAGCCCCCCTCCCCATAACAATTAAAAGCTGCCTGCATATAGCAAATTAGCCACTGGGCAAAGGTCAGTGCTTCATGGCCTTTTCAAAAATTGCTAATATGGGAAGAGCATTAATAGGATCTCCCCTGCAGTCTGCATTGGTACAGTGCAGAATTCTATAACAGTGGATGTAATAGATGGAATGACTCCCTACGAGCGCTGCAGTTGGAGAGCAGCCTTGACCAAAGGCATCAAGGATTTTGAAGCACGAACTTGGGATGAAAGGGAGAAACGAGCTAAGAGGAAGGCACGTTTGGCAAATCCTCACCGCTATCAACTCCTACCTGGAAACCCATGTCCCCACTGTGGAAAGATGTGCAGATCCAAAATTGGCCTCCACAGTCGTCTTGTGGACACACTGTTAAGACCATATTCTTGGAAGACAATCTTCTTCAGCTACAAGTGATTGCCAAAGAAGAAGACGACAACACTGGATGTAATATATGAGATGACTCCATGAGAAAGGTATGACGCCTGACACTTAAATCACTGATTTGCCTGTTGGATGTTTCTACTGTGTAAGTTGTTTTGAAAATGCAAACAGGGACGGTTCTCCCCTCACTATCCACTGATTTCTTTTGAACATGAGATCTCTGCCAAAATTCCCTCTTCTATAAAGGGACTTTGTCCTCCAGCTGAGTCTCTCTTAATTCTGAGATCCAATAAGTATTCCTATTAAGAAAAATGCACTTATGTAAATAACAGGAAAACAGAGAACGGCTGGGTCTTTCAGCTAGTTTCTTTAATAAGGAGACGCATATCATTACAAAATAACAATTTAACAATAGAGACAGAAACGGTCCACATGAGGACAGGAAAGGGAGCATTAAAAGCAGCTTCCTGCAGAGAGGGTTGGGGGTGGAGGTTGGAGGTCAGTGCTGCAGAGCTCAGGCTGCACCAGAAATGGTGGGAATGAAGTGGGGCCAAGAAATGAGTTGGTTCAGGATGTTTGTATGTGACAGAGGGCCTGGCTGGAAGAGGAGGCAAAGGAAGCAAAAGCCTTGCCTCAGAATATCAAAGGTCTGAAGCCTTTCTCTAGCCTTTTTTGGATGTGTGGGTGTGTATCACCTAGGCCACCTCTTGAGTTTATGGTCTGTATATCTGCCACCCCACAAATGGACTTGCCAACTTTTCATACTGTTCCTTGAAGTGCTGCCTTTAACAATCCCACTTTGCCACATTGCGCTATACACCTGCATGAAGGATAGGAGCAGATTTTAGCAGCCTGCTGTGACCTGGGTCATCATGTCCAAATCTGTACTCCATCAATTCATAATGTTCCTGCTACCTGCTGCTTTTTTGATGTCATCCTGCAGTTTTATAGTGCTGGTGATAAGCTGAGATAAAGCCCAGTTCGCACTATGTTGTTTTTTTGCCAAGCTCATTGACAACACACGCCTCATGGAGTGGTGCTATGGCCAGAAAACTTGGATCAACAATCGCTTGGAACAGAGGCTTTTTCAAAAAATAGTCCTATAATTCCTTTCAGAACTGGGTGTTACAGAAGTAGCCTAAAGGGCCCCAGCAATCTCATCGCTTGAGGATGCCACCATTTTCCTTTTTTTCCACAGACAGCCCCTTGTTCAGACAAAACCTCACTGGCAGTGAACGCACAATGGGAAATGCTTGACCAGATAAGATTCCTGTGAAGCCCTGCCATGTATCGATGGGCCATGTTCAGACTTTTAACTGCATGTTGGGGGTTCACAGCCAATGCAGGTGTGCCCCTTCCTGTTCTGCTAAACATGCATTCAAAGAAGATGTGAGAGTTTTGCCTAAACAGGGTCGCTGTCTGGCCTAGCTTGAAATAAACTATCCCACTTCCTATTCTCCTCCCCAAGGTGAGCACTACTCCCTTTGAATCCTTCCCATCCACTACCCAAAACTTCCTCTGGGCATGGTGTCATCCAGCCATTACTGGACTACAGCTCAAGGTGGCTGAGACTGATGGAGTTGGGAGTCTGAAAACACCCAGAGGGTGCTCCTGCTCTAGATGAACACATCATGCTGATACAGGAACTATAGACCTTCCCCATGCCTGCCCACTGTTCCAATTGTGGTTTTAAAAACTCCAATTGTGGTTTTTAAGAAAAATTATTGGCTTATCTGGTAGCAGTTGAGGTGGCTAAGAACCATTGAAATTTCCCATAATGCTATGTTGGGTGTTCCAGGGCATCATGGGAAAGTATTAACAGTGGTCTTCCCAGATCCATCCACTGCCACCGGATAAGCCTTCAACTGGGGAAGATGGGTGGACAAGAGGGTTAATAGAGACACCAGCACTGATGTGATCTGCCAGGGTGTTTCGATCCCTGAATGGCTGCCTCAAATGCTGAAGCTAATCCTGACTGTTGAGCAAGAAAGAACGTCAGAACGATGTTATTCGCAGCCAGTGTCGAAAGGCCTATACTTGACGGCTTTCCTTCAGAGCTCCAACCCAAAGTGAAGCCACAGCCTCCAAGTTGGGTCTCTGTCATGCACAAACGTCCCCAGGAATAACGTAAGACATGGACAGCACGATAGACAAAGACAGAGGCAGGGAAACATTAGCGAGGGAGAGGAGAGACTGGGGATCACCTGTCAGCCAATCCCAGTTTTAGGATCCTGGCAGCCTGTGATCTAATATGGCTTCTAAATTTGCTTCAACAGTGAAATGCTTCAGCACGACACAGAACATTGAAGCGGCAATGTTGCTGCTACTAGGACATGGTAAAAATGCAACAAGTTACAGTTTTGTAAATATAGATTACAACACACTGATGAAATCCACTGCCATATTGTTGGTGTTGTATCCCCCACCCCACCCCATACAACGCTTCTATGAATATATTTTTTAATGGATCAGGCATGCTTTGTTGCTTTTTTATTAAAAAAATTATTACTTTTTATTGAAAATAAACTTACATTGTTACAACCACTCTCTCTTATTTATTTTTTTTACAGTCCCCTCCCCCCATCCTATTAGGTAAAATAAATTCATTCACACCACATTTTAAAAATAACTCTGTAGCCTGACTGTATTCTAGAAAATGGGCAATGACACACATGGTCTATGGGTTCTGCTCGTTGCATGCTGCTGCTACTTACATACTGGCTAGGCATCATGCATTGCTTACAAGAGGGTTTCGTTTATGTTAATAGATCTCTATATCATTTTATATATAAGTACACACAAATGATGGGATTAGGATGAGGCTCAGATGGCTTGAGTTGGTTCACTTTTTCTCCCCCTTTATAGAAAAAGAAATTAAAACCAAAATACATTTATATTGTGTATTAAAGTTACAGCTCCCCCATTTTAAACTGTAGAAGTTGGAGACACCATTCATTAATGGCTGTGTGTTCTGACCTGGTTCTTAGTGCTAATATTTCCACATCATTGGTTTCAAAGAGGACACCCTGGATCGTTTATCAGCAGGAGAAAATTAACAGAACTGGGTTTGTGTGGCGATGTTGCCATTTTGCAGTGCAGTCTGATCCTTTTTGCTTGCAAAAATTCAAATTCTTCAAACATATTTGTTCTAATTCAGTAAGATTAATCTATGCCCATAACCACTATTGATATGGAGGCATCTTCAATGCAATGCTCACCTGAGCCCTCACAAACTGTCTACATGCCTCTTGAAATATCAATAGATATATGCATCCACATGCACAGTATCTTATTATGAGGCTATAGATTACTTTGTATCTTACTGCCATCTGTTTACGTAGACATCACCTTTATAGCCACATGTGAATTGGCAATATAAATGCTAACTCAAGGTAAATTTAAGCTATGAGCTGGATCCAGACTTCCCACAAGCAGAATTCCAGGAGGCCAGGATGACTTCATCCTGAAAAGCTCTTCCAGAGAACATGGAAGATGGGGAATGGTGAAAGTTGCCCCAATTCCTTTCAGCAAGAGCCTCTGCTGGATTCCAGTCCTTTCCATTCACAAAAAGGCAGCTCTCTATCCAACCTTATGAATTTTGCAGCCATTGCATGATTGTCAATGAGGCAATTTGGAGTGCCACATAGATTCTGCTACCCACACCCACACACACACCTTTCTTTAGTGTGAATTAAGAACCGGTAAGCCTCAAGTGACACTGCTTAGAAGCATGAATTGCCAATCCAGGGAAGGAAGTGACGTTTGTAAGCTTTACATAATACATCACACATTTGCAAATCAACAAAATTTATATTATGGTATATATTTGTTTGCACCATAATAAATGTATTGGGCTTTAAAGGTGAAACAAGACTCTTTGCTGCTCTCCTTGCAACAGACTTAACAGGGCTTCTGCACTAGAAACAGTTATAAATGTTAGTATTTTGCAGATCAAAGCAAAGTAATCCAACCAAACAATGGTGGATCTGGGAGAGAACTGGCGTCAGGTTCTACAGCTGTAGGTAAGAGGAGGCAAAAGAAGCATAACCTGGGAAGATAATCAGCACTGTAATTCACTGTAACAAAATAATACAAATTGGTTTGCTAGCCTTTATCCAAATGTATAGATGCCTGCAGTGACTAGGAACTGTACACAAAGACTGGCACACTGGCACAAATGCGCGCGCACCCATAGATTCCAGTGCTCACCCACTATTTAAGAAAGCAGGACATTGCAGAACCTCATGGGAATCTCTGCGGGATGAAGAGCTCATTATTCCATCATGCTTACAACCTGCAAAGGCACCTTTTGATCTTTGTGGACAGAAACATGTGATCCTTCCCTCTGCTATTGGGACTTCCTGGCACTACAGTGGTGCTGTTGTGATGGCATCTGATTAGGGATGGTGCCATGTCTAGGTTAAGAAGAAGAATCATGGACAGATTCAGAACTCCACAAGGACATCCTTCTGCAAGGATGCCTTAAAACCCTATCTTTGCCAGTGGCAGCATTAAAAGCTAAGAGAGGCACAAATTTTATCTACCCTTAATCGGGAACAAATTTAATGTACCCTTTAGTGGGGATGGACATATTTGTTTTTGTTTTTTTAAAAAAGAACAAACCAGTACCAAAGCTATCTTTTCAGAGATGCTGCAGTGATTTTTTCTTTCTGATTAAGCATAGGCACTATTGCATATGGTCCTGCAGGTCTGATTAATAAATAAACCCAGGTCTCACTTCATGGGGCTTAGGAGCACAACCCACAGGTGGTGATACCATGGTAGCAATGTGCAGAGTGGACAGGGCTGCAATTGTAGCTTTTTAGGTTTGATTAATCCAACTTGCAGGGAAGCATGCTGAAGTCCCTCCCATTTCTTTTCTTCATATTTCTAGAGCATTTTTAAGCAGCTGGTGATGGCTCTCCCTTTCCATCTCTGTAGTAAAGTTGGTGAGGAAGGAAAAAGAAGCAGAGCCAAGGCCCAAAGTGCATTAACATCAAGGTATTTACTCACCCCTACAACCAAAGTGGTTTAATTCTGTCTGAATGATCCTGGGATTGCCCATTTGGGCAAGAACAACCTATTTCTAACGGCTAGTTTCTGGGCTGTACCATTTGAGATTGAAAGGGGAAGATCACACAATGGAATGGTCCTCCGTACAAACAAACCAACAAAGGAGATGCCTTCTGTCATGCTAGTTTTCTACACGGCAGGATTCTTGTTTCGTTTTTGTATATGGAGGAACATTCAGTTCTCATCTGTGGGCTGGAATGGCACAAAACAGAGAGACGGCTATTGCCGCTCAGCTAGACCTGAGGCCTAATCCTAGCTAGCTGAGAAACAAAGAATTCAAAGAACCCTACAACCCATGGGAGATCAGCATACAACACCCAAGAACCCTATGCTTTGTCTGCATTAGCCAAGCTGTTCTTTCAAGCTCAGAATTCCTTATAGGTGGCTGACAGGCAGCTGAGAACCTTAAAGCCAATATTGGTACTTAAGTCTTGCCTTGGTGGCCAGAATAGGAAGGGAGACATTATTGCCACAGAGGCTGCTGAAGCACAAGGACTGCCTTATTCTGCATGCTCAGAACTCCACCAGTGCTCTCTCTCTCTGTGTCTATTCCTACAAACACAAAAGTATAAGTCGCTATTTGGCTGTGCAGCCAAAATATTAAAATGATCATGGTAAGCAGGACTGATTCGGTCCAAGCTAAGCCAATGAAGAAGCTTGCACAAGAGATCTTCCTTGGCTAAATATTTTGCCCTCACAGGACAGTTTTTTGAGGCCTTTTGCTCCCTGAATCTGCAACTTGTATAAAGCCTGAGCCTTGCTCAACCATCTTCGTGGCTAGAATCTGTTTTCCCCCTATCAGCACCAAAAGGTCCAAGGACCACCATGGTGACTAAATGGAACACAACCAAGGCAAACATAAAAGCATCAGGCCCACATTCACTGCTGGGAGTGGTGCCAGTGTCTACATCCTTCCTGCTCCAACAACCTGAACAGCGAGTCAATACATCCAAGACATTGGTATCTGGTGCAACAAATGAAACAGGCAGGCCCTTCAGGGATCAGTGCAAACACTAGGTAGCAAAGATAATATGGCTTATCCCTCTGGGATCAGCAAAGAAACCATAAATGTTTTTGGCAGCCGGACAATATTATATAGAACAGGAGATGCTGCTGCCTTTGGTGCATCTTTGGTCCTTAGGTTGGAATGGATTCGCTTTCCCTCTAAACTCGAACATGCACAATGCTCCCTCTACTAGCCAAGAGCGACGATGCAGGGGTGGGGGGTGGGGGAGAAGGCTCCCAGCCGAAAGCTGCTTCAACTCTCCTAATTGAGAAATTAGATAAATTAATCTAAGATCAATACAGCATTCTGTAGGCCTTTGGGCAAATCTGCTTGTCCTACCTGCTCTTCCCATCTATCAGATCATCAGAGCATTAGAAAAAACACAGGTACTTCCCATACGCCTTTGGCTGAAAAAAATCCTTAAGATGTTAGGAATGTAGGAAACTGTCTTATACTGAGTCAGGCCACCTATCCCAGTGCTGTCTACTCGGATGGGCAGCGGCTCTCCAGACAGAGGACATTCCCAGTGATACTTGAGGGCACAATGGGTGGAACCTGGGATCTTTTTGCATACAATGCACGTGCCTTACCACTGACATATGGACGCAAATTAACCTTCCAGCTAAATATCTCTACATCTCTTCAGATTTAGGTTGCTGTGTCCACAAAAGAGAGATGGCAGTGCAAGGCAGGATGAGAACTGTATGCAAACCAACCCAGGGCTGCCGTTTTCTTCAGGTCTCAAAGCTGCATTGAAGTTATTGCTACCGTTTTCCACTATGCACCCAGTTTAACACCGCTATCTAGAAGTTGACTTACCTGCAGGGCTGGGCCTTCTAATTTCCACATGGTAAGGCTACTAGCATAAATATCCCGTGGTGCTGTCCTTCAAAAACAAAGTGTGTTTTATGCTCTGCCCTGCACTTAAGACAGAAGAGTGGCAACTCGCAAGTGTAGTTATTGCACTCCAATAGCCTCCTAGTACCACTCCACTGTTCTACTCAAGAACTGAAAACTATAAGGGAGCAGAAGACCGACTGCATTACCTAGATAATACAGGGCAATTAGTATTAGGTAATTTGTATGCTCAAAACCACACTCCCCTCACCAAAGAGACTTAAGCCACCAGCTATCCACATAATCAGGGATGTCCCAGTGCCAGAGTTGCTCCTTGTCCTCTCTGCTAGGTGGCCAGTGGCTGAAGGCCACCAATCTCGAAGTGTGAAGATGCTTGTATGGTTCCCAAGAGCACCACTTCGTGCACCTTGCTGTCTTCCAAAGCAAGCACAGTGTATCTGGTCAACTCACATTGTCAGGCTCTGGTATCATCCAAGCACGGTTTTCAAAGGTCCAATTTAAGGAAGAAGATCCCAAAGCGAGTAAAAGCAAAGCTTGCTTTGTGCTGCTATTCATGGTGGTCTTGGGGAGAAACCCAAGAACGAAGCTTGCTTTGCGCTCGAAGAGAACGACACAGAGAGACGATGGAACATGCAGCAGACAAAACTACTTTGAAGAATGCGAAAGGAACAGCTGTGTCTTTAAACCTTCCCCCCTCTGGATGCTCTCGAGTTCATCCAGAATCCCTCTACAGCCATCAAAGAAAGGGTATTGCAGCTTAGAAAACAGAACGGAACAGAAACCAAACGTTGCCTAACTGAGGTATTGATCACTTTGAATGTTCAGAAGGTGATGCTGGGGTATGGAGCTGCCTATTTGTTTTTCCCAAGAGCTGCATCCACCTCCTCTTCAGGCTTCAGGGAATGCCACTGGGCAATGGGACGGCGTGGGTTGGCCAGCATGTCAGACCAGTGCCTTAGCTCCGTGCCAGTGGATTTGTTGCCGACAAATACTTTGCCAATGGCTTCGTTCTTCCCCAGCTTGTCATAATCCAGCACAGTAATCACAACTTGCACTTTCTGGATGGGAGGCAAAAAAGAGAAATTAGTATTATGGTATACTACTTCCGTTTGAAGTTCAGTAGGTGCTCAGTTGATCTTATTTTTTTAAAGGCTGGAAATGATAGTTGCTGGTTTGTTCCCACATGTCAGGCTTTAGGAGCAGTGGGATTGTTCTGGGATTAATGGGCAAGGAGCAGAGGATCACAACAGGGTGACAATCTAATTGGGGGGAAAATCCTGATCAGAAATAGCATGTATTTTTGGTTGAACAAGAGCTTGCTGCAAAGATGAGATGATGCACGCAAAATTTGATGCATGTGATTTGTATGTGACTAGGGCTGCAATGTTTAAATCACTGGATTGCTCAGATTGAATTTTTACAGTGCAATCTTAAGCTTGCCTTCTCAGAAAGAAGCCCCATTGAGTTCAATGAAACTTGTTCCCAGGCAAGTGCTTATAGGACCGAAGCTTTAATCCACTCAAAAGAATTGTTTGTAACTGGAAATATTGATTTAAAAAACTCTCTTATATGAGGAAAAACCTCTAAAAAAGTATCTGCTACGCCTGCATTATGTAAAAACAAAACAAGAAAGTACACTTATTCTGTCAAATTTTAACTGATAAATTTGATGGAAGCATGTACAATGCATCAGCTGAGGCTGCAATCCTATATACACTCATGTGGGACCAACTCCATGAGGGTTACATCCAAGTAGGCATACATAGCATTGCTTTGTGAGCTACACCTGCAGCTTGAAGTGACCTAGACCAGGTTAAAAGCTTTAACAATGGATTCTGCAGAACGCTCCCTGCATGCAGCTACAGCGAGCTAGTTACTATGCATCATTTACACAAGTGATTATATGTTAGTAGGACTCTACATCATTTTATGGATAAGTACACAGAAATTATGGGATTTGGACAAGGCTCGGATGGCTTGAGATGGTTCATTCCCCCCCCCCTTTGTAAAATCCCTAAACTCATTACTAGGCATTAACATCAAAGCATGCTATTTTAAACAGTTCACGTGGGCAATGCTATCATAGAATGGCTATGTAATCAATTCTGCTGTGTGTCTTAATGCTTTACTATCATTAGATCTGAAAGGGGGCCCTATGGATCTGCAATGGCTGACTTCTGTATTCACAAGAGCTATCCTATTCCCCTATCACTGGTTCAGCCACTGCAGAGTCCCGCCCCCCCAACACACACTACAATCCCTTCACAGATGGTTGGGCACCACAAAGCCACAAGAAATCCACCAAAGCAGTGGTGTACGGGCAACACAGCAAAAGATATTAAATCCAAAATCTCTCAGTGTCAAAACACCTTTAAAATCAAATCTTGACTGAAATGTGGCTTGCAGGAAGACACATAAACAGCTTGTGGGTTCAGTATGTTTCAGATGGCACCAGCTAAACAATCATCACCTAAACTGATGATAGAAGAAACAGAATCAGAATCAGGTAGGGATGTGGCGCAGGACTACAAGGACTGCCTGTCTCCATATAAACCCACTCAGACCCTGCAATCACCACCTGAGGCCCTTCTTCGTGTGCCTCCTCCACGAGAGGTCCAGAGGGTGGCAACACAAGAGCAGGCCTTTTCTGCAGTGGCTCCCCATCTGTGGAATGCTCTTCTCAGAGAGATTCGCCTGGTGCCTTCATTACACACCTTCAGACACCAGGCAAAAATGTTCCTTTTTAAACCAGGCCTTGGGCTAACTGACATCCAATACCCTTTTGAATATGTTGTGGGATTATTGGTTTGCTTTTGTTCTTTTTATTATATGTTTTGTTCTTTTTTATGTTGTTAACCACCCTGAGGTCTATGGAGGACTTAATTTTGACACAACCAAGAGGGCAGCTGTAGCTCATGCTTCCTTCTCCTTTATTCCATATAGTGTTTGGACCGAATGAGCAAAATGTGCACAACCGAGCTCTGGTTGGAGACACTGAAACTGCACTCTGGCAGGCTTCAGGTTGCTCTTTACAACATTGGTGTCTATGATGGGAAACAATGAACTGAGTGCTGGTGCAGCAATTACGAGGGTTGGATGAGGATGAGGGAGACTTGGGTTCAAATCCTCATTCATCCATGAAGCTCACACTGTGTCCTTGGGTGGGTTGCTATATCTCAGCCTCACTTATCACAAAGTGTTGCTGTGGGGATAAAAGGGGAAGGGTGAGGGGGAATCATCTATGATGCCTTTATCTCCTCAGAGGAAAAGGGGAGATATAAATGTAGTAAAGAAATAAAATAAGTGCAGTACAAAACGTGTCTGTCAGGGGTTCAGGAGCAGAGGCACAGGGAGGAGAGGAGATGGAGAGCGAGGGGGAGGAATCCGAGGGGAGCATAGGAGAAGAGGACAGTGAACCGAGGGATTCCATGAGCCTCTCCAGCGAATCGGAAGATTCTCAGAAGGGGGCGCCAGAGGCCAGGGGTAGGGGGTTCCCAAGGGGAACGTCCCAGGAGCAAGGGGGCAGCAGGGACTCCCAGAGCAGTAGTTGGAAATCAGGACCAGCTTCCCCATCAGAGCAGAGTGGGGGGGAAGAGTCCCAAGGATCAGGGCCAGTGCATTCCCCACCAGGGAGAGAAGATGAGGCAGGGCTGACCACACCTCCATCGGAGAGTCAGACAACGGAGGGGAGGTCAGATCCGAAGAGGGAAGCAGTGACAGAAGTAGTGTAACGGTCAGGAGGAAGGTCACTGGGTTGGCGCGAGAGGCAAGTTCAAATGTACAGGAGCGCGGGACAGCAGAGAATGAGGATTGGGAACCGGGTCCTAAAGCCCGCCGGAGGGAGGGGGAGGAGCTAAGCAACTCAGCGTCGGAAGAGTCCAGAAAGGGCAATGCCCCAGCGGGCAGGAGGACCCAGAGGAGGAGAGAGCAGCGTAAAAGGTGGAGCAGGGCTAGGATCTTAAACTGGTGTCATAGGGGAGGAGACTCAGACGGTACTTCGCCGGTCTAGGCTTTAAGACGTAGAGCTGCGCGCTACGGCTTTGAAATGGAAACTGAACCTCAATAAAGACTTTTGTACATAACTACAGCCTAGCGTTGGTCCTCTGTGAGCTGGGACCTAGAGGCAGCTCTGACAGTGTCCCTCATCAGAGAATGGTTGGACCAATCAGGCCTGGACTTGTTAAAAAAATGCCTAACTTAAATCAAATCTTTTACAGGATTCACCCTGTACAAAACTCACCAAGCTTTTTAAAGCTTATCCCTTGAGAACATTCCCCTTCCATTGCCAACAGGGAGGAAATGAGGCTAGACTATTCAGAGATTTGGCCCATGCACTTTGAGAGGCCAACATAAGATCCCATGATACAGGTAAGATGGCAGAGAACTTTATCAGCCCACGGATGAGCTCAGTGACCTTGGAGCCCTTTGCATGGCCCTCCCCCAAACTCCCTCAAGTGAGAAGCAGATGAACCTGTATCTGCTCAAAGGGGATTTCAAAGCTGAACGACTCGTTGAAATAGGGGTTCAGAGTCTTCTTCTTGACGGTGGTCTTCTTCTTCTTGAGCCTCTTGCCATTCTGCAGCAGGTGGATCTTCACATAGGGATCTGAAAAGCAAGGCTAAGCAGTTCAGACTTTGCAGGCAGCTAACACACACTGAAAGGAAACCTCAAGGGGAAACAGCTAGGAATTAGCCATGGTGCACAGAGGAACAGGACAGACAGAAATGCCATTAACTTTTTGCTCCATAATCTGGAATCGTTGGTCGTTTTGAGCCACTTATGTAGGATGCATTTCCTGTGGATCCTCCTCCTCTTCCCAGAGAGTTCTTATCTCTTTTGTAAAAGCTCAAGATACCCACCAACTTGGGATAAGAGGCTTAGACAAATGCATGGAGCACAAGGCTACTAGCAATGATGGCTGTGCTCTACTTCCACCGTGTGGAATTGCAAGTGGGGAAAGTGCTTTCCTCAGCTCAGGGGATGCTTGTGGGCTTCTCACAGGCATCTGGTTTGCCACTGGGAGAACAGGATGCTGGACTAGAGGAGCCTTTGGCCTGACCCAGCAGGTTTTCCTCACGTCCTGGGGCAGCATAAGGCTGGTTCACGCTTCTCTAGTGGAATGGCTGACATCTCAAGATTGAAACGGCCACAGTCCTATGCAGGAAGCTGAAGAAAGCAACTTTCCATACAGTTGCAGGTATTTCAACCACACCAGTACAACTCTCCCTTTTGGGGTGGGTGGGTCAAAAAGCCATAGATATAAATGGTCACAGCCATATGGGAAGCTGGTGTCACTCAGACTTAAGCAATGTGAGGCCAAGGGACGCCCCCCCCCCCAAAAGGAACTCTGAGACCTTAGGGTGAAGGGCAGGTTAAAAAAAACCCAAATCAAAATAAAGTAATTAAGAGGAATAATATAGAGAAAGAGGAAGAAGCAGCATTTTGGCAGGTGTGGGTTATACATTCATATTACAAAGCAATGAAAGTAAGAACTACTTTATGCCTCATTGTGCAAAAATGCCCAGAAAATCCTTTGGTCCTGGCTCTGAGGTGCCATCTGGTGGGCATGAAGTTGTTCTGCACTCACCTGAAAGTCCTCCGACATCCATCTTTTTCAAGTTCTTGGCCTCCAGGATGCAAACAGTGAGTTTCCCGGCAGTGGGAACATACCGTAATGAGATACAGATGTCTCCCAGTTTCTCTGGCTGTCAAGGGAAACAGGGAGAGCAATGAAATCTGAAGTTCTACTCAGCGCCAATAAAAGTTCAGAGTCCTAAGTCATGGCATAACACAACTGCCCTGTTCACACTGCCCCTTCTCACCGTCTAGCAGACAAATAATTTGAATGTTGCCCTGTCATTACAACTATGGCCACCATCACCTCCTCCAGCCAGGAAAGCAAAGGACCTGGTGTCAGGAGCAGGAGAAGCATCAGACACCTTCCTTATGTTGTCTGTCACATGCTGAAGATGCACCTCTTTATCTTGGCCTTTGACATTTGAGATATATACTTTAAGGACCATCCTATTCGCTTGACCGTAATTTGTTTCTAACTTATTTTAATATTGCATTTATAAATTGCTGTAACCCACACTGGGACTTTATGGTGAAGGGTGGGTGAGAAATTGAATAAATAACAGCGAGATTATTCCACATTTTGGTACGCTTATACACAGGCATTAATACTAAAACCAGAGGAACAGCAGATAATGCATTCAAAGTACAATGAGCTGTCTTTATGCATTTTTAGTTATTATTACATTTAGATCTCCCCGTTCCTTCAAGGGGTCAAGGTGACGTATAAATTTATTACCTTCTCTATGTTATCTTCACAGCAACCCTGTGAGGTAGGTTAGGCTGAGAGATAGTGACTGGCTCAAAATCACCCAGAGGGTTCCTGACTGAGTGAGCCTCCCCTGGTCTTACAGGTCCTAGTCCAACGCACTAACCTCTATACCACACGGGCTGGATGCACAGCTCCAGTCTAAGGCAGGAGGAATAACAAGTTCCTCCACCCCTCAGAAATCATTGAGGTGAGAAACCCCATAATGATGTTAAGATTTATTTCCTGAAAAGCAATAAACAGCCAATTTTGGACTCAACATTGTTTATATGTAGGGTTTAGGGATTCCCCACCACCACACACCAATATGCATCACTTTTGACTTATCAATGTTACATTTTTTAATCCAAGACCTTATTCTTCCAACTAGGCAGTAGAAAATTTGGTTTTTAGACTTGACCAATCAGTTTCCATTCCTTTGGTACTGACAAGAGGCAAATGATCTTCCACAAAGACCACTTAGTAGCAGAAGGCTGAGGTGCAGAGATGCTCTGCTGAGAGACTGAGGGTTTCCTTAAAGAAGGCAGCTCAGCCCAGCAAGAACCTAAGCCTTCTAAATCTGCATTTCTCCAATGCCAACCTCCTACCGAAGACTTCAGGAAACTTAGCAAAATTCACCTTCTGTGTGGGGCTCCTTCATACAGTGTTAAGTATCAGTACCCACATTTGCACAGCTGAGGTAAAAAAAAGCAGTAAGGTGATTGAAAAAAAACAGCAGCAAAAGGCAATGAAAGAAAACAAGATGCTTCCAGTTCCATCAGCTCCTTACCTCCTCTTTTTCTGCACTTTCCAGATCCCTCCATTCTTCAATGGGCTGCCCCAGGTCCACCGTGTTCATGGGCACCTTGACTTCTCCAATGATGTCATGTTTGGAGAAACGGTCAAAGTCATAAATAGCCATCACCAACGTCTTGCCTCCCAGCTCCTGATATGGAATCTGTTACACAGAACAGAGGACTGTGGTTCAATAACTGCTTTGGCACCCGGAACAAACTCTCTTAAGAGGCTGTTGGAATAATCTTGCCCAATAATACATTTTGTTTCGATTGCCAGGAATTTCCCCCCATTTTTCTCCGAGCAACACTGGGTATTGCTCCCTGCAGTACTTCTTTCTTTCTCTCTGTGGGCTACCACAAATATGTCGATGTGCGGTATATCCTCTGTAGAGGATGCCTAGGCCAACAGAAGTCTCACCTTGAAGACAAAGGTCTCATTGTAGGTTGGGTTAAGGGTCTTCTTTTGCACTTTGGTCTCAAACTTCTTTTTCTTGTCAGGAAGCAGGAAGACTTTGACGTAAGGGTCAGATGTGCCCCCCATGTCCAGTGCTGGGAGCTCAGCTGCTTGGAGGATCCCTACTGTGAGCTGTCAGGGAAAAATAGGTCTTAGGAAATGAAATGGCTTTGCAAGGCCACATGCCAAACAGCACAATGCATAGAGAAGGAAATTGGCCTCAGAACTAATATGAACTGTCACCTTCCTTCTGCTCTTACTAGATGCCCTACGTTGTCCTTCTCTTTTGTGTTACACTCACAGGTGTTATTCTTCAATTCGCCTAGCAATACCATCTTATTTAGTTTAGTTTATTGCTATGATATATAAAATACATAACTGTACAGTGTAAACTGCCCTAGGAAGAAGGGCAGTATAGTAATTTAATAAGTGAAATAATGACGAAGAATGAAAAGCAGCAACTAACAATGTGTTCCTTTTTCATTATGCTTGCAATAAATACGGACACTACCCTTCTGTAACATTGAAACAAACCATGATTCAGCCCAAACAAGCAGTCTCTGGGAGAGATTTCAGCCAGTCCTTCTGGTTGCTTAGATGCTGTACCAAACTGAGCCAAGCCATGATTTCACTTAACATATCACCCAAACTTGCGTTTGTAGTTCAGCCTTCCCAGATAAACCATGAGCTGTAAACCACAGGGCAAACTTTGGCTAAAGCTCATTATTTGTTGAGAAACCAAAACTGCAAGCCAGGCTTGGATAAAATGCTAAGCCGAACCACGGCTTTGACTAGTGCAGCAGCAAAACAACCAGAGGAGCCAAGCAACTTCAAACATTTTTCTGGAGCTTACACATTTTGTCATGCTAAGCCAGTATGTTTGGCTTAGCACCATGCACAAACTGGGCCTATAAATCCATTGGCCACTATGTCATGTTCATGAAGTTGATTATCCCATTAACCATCAAGAGATAGCCATTCTCGTTACTTCTTACAAATAAAAGTATACTGGGAAAGCACCATTATTCCATCACCTGGTCTGTAAAAGAAAAAGAGCATAAAATTGCATGCCACTGATTTTAAAGGAAAAGCAGTGTGTGAGAATTTGGAATGGGAGAAGGGGATGTTTAATCTTTTCCTAACCTCAACTTCTCTGCTCCAAATAACTCTTCCTTCACACACACAAGCTCCTCCACCTGGTACATTTGTAAGGGTAAAAATCAGCTTTAGGGGGGTCTGTAGTGGAAAAGCTGTGGGCAGGGAAAGAGCAAAGCTTCTCTTTCACATATACTGCTTCTCAACAATACTGCCATCTCGCTGAAGCTGCTTTCCCTCAAAATCAAAATGGCACTGAGGCTCTCTGACATGTGTGGCTAAATAACACATAGCTACCAACTGTGTTAACTGCTTCTGCTATCACTGTTCTCCCATTGGGTGACATCTCTCCAACAGCTTTGGGTGCATAGCCTTTCCCCTTCTCTCTCGCCCCATTTGGGTGCCTTACCTGGTTAGCCTGGAAGTCATAGTCTAGGGAGAACTGCAGCTTGCCCAGGTTCTCTGGTTCCTTCTCCTCTTCCTGTTCCCCCTCCCCTTCCCCTTCTTCTTCATCATCATCGTCATCATCCTGTTTGTCCTGGAAGAGAAGCAATACCATAATGTTTTGCACAGGAACACCATGCACTGAGAACCTAGTTCCCCTTCACACATGCGTATCCTTTCTCCCATACCTTGCCTAAGCACTGAAAGGCATGTACATAATCTATAAAGCGTTACTTCAGGAGTAGGAAAAGGAGAGTTGGCGAAAGGGGAGCCTAAGGTTCCTTATCAGTATTTTGCTCATAATTTGGGGTCTCTCTGACTTCAGTCATCACCACACAGACTGGGCGTATTCTAGTCACGATAAAGAGTTAAAAATTTCTAGATACCCTAAATGACGGCATCATTGAAAAGTTGGGTAGAGGGGTGGTTGTCCTGGACTTAATCTTAAGTGGTGCCCAGAACCTGGTACAAGATATAAGGGTTGTTGGACCAGATTGTAACAGTAACCCTAGTGGTGAAAAAGTTAACATATATGTCAGTGGGCAAAGCCCAACTTTGAAGGAGGAAATTCCCCCAAAATGAGGGGATTGGTAAAAAGGGAAGTTGAAAGGGAAAGACAAGAGGCGTCAAAACTATCTAAAATTATTGGGGGTAGGGGTTGTTCAAAACTAGAAGCTCGGCTAGACTGCATACAGATCAGGAAAGATGTCCCCGGAGCGAAGAGGAGGCCAGCAGAGTCAAGGAAGCTATCCAAAAGGCTTCCTTCAGAAAATGGAAGCCTTCGCCAAAGGAAGAGAATAAAAAGGAACATGAATTTTGGCAAAAGAAATGAAGGCAGATGGTGGCCTGGTTCGCATATCACAATAAGGCAAACCATGGCTTGATGTGAAAGGTGTGAACATGTCAAACTCAAAACCACTTTCCTCCTCCCTGGTCCTTCTTGCTCCCTGCTGAGGTTTGGCATTATGTGGCACCTACAGTAGTGCCAATCCAGTAGCACCTGGATTTGATGCATTTAAAATTCCACTTTGTTAGTAATGGTTTTGTTCTGTTTTATGTGGTGTTTTTATTGCATATTTTTATTTAACTGTATTTTGCCTTGGAGGGAGTAATGAATTAATCATCATAATCTACTACAGAGATTATAGGCCTGAGGCCATCCAAATGTTGATGAACTCACATCAATCCCAGACAATGGTCAGGGATGAGAGATGAGAGTCCTGTTTTATCTGGAGAGCCACAGGTCTCCTATCCCTGGTCTATCTATTGGATAGCAGATTTAGTGAAAGGAAGAGGCAGAACCCACGGCTCAGTTAAGACTATTGTTAATTGCACTTTAAACTAACCTTGGGCTATTGTGGCCAGTGAAGTTTACTCTGGTTTGTAAATGGTTGCTGTTGTCTCTGTTGCAAATAAAAGTCTATTTTTTGGATGCCTGAAATTTCTTAGTGTTGATTTTTATTATTACATGCTGTATTTAATATTGATTTGCTTGTAAGCTGCCCAGTGTATATATTGATAAGCCGCTACATAAATTTAACACCTCAGTAATTTTCTGCATAACTGCTGAATGCTCTGACTTTCAGAATATAAAGATTAGATTTATGGCAACTGTGAACTCTGAGAGATTTCAAGGAGAACAGTGTAAGCAATGGAACTGTTGTTATCTGGTTTGTGTACAAAGGGGACCAATCTATGGCAAGAGGATTATGGGAAGTGGGGTTGCCATGATGCAGCAGGGGGAGGAGCCTGGCTGTTCGGTAGCTTTAATGAGAGAGTGGCTGGTGCTCACTATGGGGTTGGTGCCTAGGAAATGAAACAGGGGCTTCACCTAAATCCAATGTTCTCTTTTTGTACCTTGCATAAAACAAATGGGACTGGAACACTCGCACATTTGTATGCATGCATACATACCCTCAATGTACATGTTATTCGTTCAAGCAATTCACGTATTTAAAATGAAATACATTGATCTAACTTGGTCAAATGTACTGCATATTTTCAAACTAGTTCCTTCCCCACAAAATTCTTGCAAACACAATCAGGTCACCGATACATGCAAATTCATTCAGAGTTTCATTTCACCTTGTGGAGTTTATCCACACACTTTCTTGTCCCACTGCTTCCCCCCCCCCCCGACCTTTACTGCTTAATCAGAGCACACTGCAATCAGGTTTTCCACATATTGCTGTTTGCTCCGATTTAAAGCTAAAGAGCAGTATTTCCCTGGGAAAGGAGCAAGTGGAAAACCGCTCAGCTCAGGCACAGGACAAGCGGAAGTATGGACAAGTCTGTTGTCTTGACAGAGAAATTGATCTGCTAAGAAACTCATTTGATAATGCACATTATCCAACAATTAACACAAAACAGACTTTGCACTCAACCTCATTTACAACTGGGTAGATTTGCAGGAATTTAATGTCCCCTTAACCAAAATTTGTAAGAAAAAATTGTTTACCTTCCCCAGTATAAGTCCCATATCACAATTAACTCCACCATCTTAACAAAGCCTGCGTAGAACTTTGAATTGTGTGTTAGTTAAACCCTCTTCCCTTGTCCCTTTAAGCCTAAAAGGGAAGCGACGTTTGCATCAGGACCTACCGTGAGTTGACATCCAGGTTAGTCAGGTAAGATGGAGACAGAACAACACAGAAGGAGAGCAACGAGAGCACAGAGAAGGAAGAGAAGGGCATTATAGAGACAAAAACTGCACACATCATCAACAACACCTAGTGCTCCTGAGAAACCACAGACTCCACACCTTCAAAATGTATTTGGGGGACTGGGTAATTACAATTTCAAGAAACCATTTTGGGGGTGGGGTGAAGGACTAACTACACATTACATTAAGCTAGTTGCTTCAGTTTGAAAGAAAAGCATCTGTGTGGGAAGCTGACTCAGATCATGTTCCTGATCCAAATTGGGACCATGCACCAATTTTCCACTGGAAGTCACACCCCTGGTTGTAATTTCCCACTGCAGGTCTTGTTTGCTGAAAATTGCATGGGCCCTCAAACTGGACTGGGAGCTTTTCCTTCAAAACAGAAGTTGCCATTCTGGGGTTGCTTCTTTTTTTAAAAAAAAGGTGGTGTGCATTTTGTCCCTTGTGACAACGCTGTATCCGCACTCATGTTCATTTTGCTTAGAAGGGTGCAAACAAGGTAATTTGCCACTGTGTGTTTTGAACCAGCCAATTTCTTCTCCCCGCTTTATTGTAAATTGTCTCACAAAACTGAATGAAGGTAACTACTGGACCTGGATTTCTCTGGAACCTGAAAAGCACAGAAGTACATAGGGGGAAAGAGAAAGACACAGAGAAAGAGAAAACATGACTTTCTATGCACATTAGTAACTTAGGGACTGCATATTTGTCTCTGCTTCTAGACAACAAAGAACAAAAAATAAAGTGCAAAGAAAAGACACATAGCTGTTGTAATGATCCTGCTAAGAGGGTGCAGTCGAGTGCTTCCAGAGGTTTATAGACAGAAAAAGCTCCAATTCTGTCTGTTGCTATTGGCATTCATCCTCTGTTTGAAGCAGAAGATATACAGTCACTGGCCTGGTTTGCATCAACTATGGCTTAGCCCAAATGTGGGAACTATTGTAGAGATCATTGACACTTTGCTCTTCCCCAGGCATTTTGCTGGTGCACCAGAACTCATGGTTTAACTATCTCCAGACTAATCATGAGTGGTAACCAAGGCTTGTCCTATGGCTTATGGCTCATGGTTCATTTGGGGAGCAGCAAAAAATCCCAGGGAGGAGTGAAGCACTTGCACTCTCCTCTCCAGAAGACCATGCAATCACACTAACCTATGATTTGCCTTAGTGTGATGTGCAAACTAGGCCACTGAGTTCTGCACAACAGAGTTCAGTTCCCCCAGCACAATGACAGCTATACATTTGTGACTGGTGTAGCTCAGCTAGAAGATATGTAGGAAAATCTTATGTTGTACCCATTTAGTGAATGGCTCTTCGGGGCAGATTTCTGCATCAAACAACTTCCACAGAACTGTGCCTTTTTACGTTATCCTTACACAAGTTATCCTACTTGCTAGGGAAGCATTTTTTCAGAGGTTTTTATGTCTCAATTAACTGATGCATCTAGGCATTCCACATTAACATCTAATCTAGCCTTCCTGTCTGAAAATCCTGAATACTGCAATTAATATTTGCTCAAACATTTGCTCAAGTTAATCAGCAATGGGAAACCCCAATTTAATAAAATCAGAGGATTACAGAATAGTTGAATTCCAGTGGTGGTGGTTGTGCTCAGGTGCTGCTTGTGGGTCTCCCACAGGCATCTGGTTGGCCAATGTAAGAACACGATGCTGGACGAGATGGGCCACTGGCGTGATTCAGCAGGCTCTGTTGCAATAGTTTCCCTAACTACCAAGTACAATCCTAGGATGCAGCATGCATGTATTAATAAGGTGGAAAGAACCATGCAAGTCCATCGCCCCACCCCACCCTGGAATACACTTGGCTTTGCATAGGGCAATGTGGTTACACTAATGGCACACCCATTAGTGGTTACACTGGAAAGTTACGCAATAATGAAGCTAGCAGGGAAGGCATAGTTGCCTTGCCATGAGTAAGGAGCCTTAGAGCTGAGACTGCTTGCTAGCCTTCCACGGTCAGAGGCAGTAATGCTCAGGAATACCAGTTGCTAGAAACCTCAGAAGAGACCATGCTCTTGCCTCTGGGTGGCCACTGTGAGAACAGGCTGTTGGATCTGATGGACTCTTGGCTTAGATCCAATAGGCTCTTCTGGTGTTCTTAACCTAGAAAACATGTCCAGGTCGTGTGGGGAAGTGAGAGGGAGGGAGGTGACTGCTTTGTCCCATGTTCAGGATGCATATCCTCCTTCTGTGTATGATGTCCAAAAACAAGAGGAGTCGTTCAGCTTCCCATCATTCCTTTCAAATATCTGAAGTGGCCAAGGTACCAGGCTAAAATGATGAATGTCAACCTTTCACTTGGGACTCTAAATGATGCACAAAACCACCAGATCACTTCTATTAGGAAGGCAATTTATACCTGGTCAGATTATTTCCTTATCTATCCTAGTCCCCTGCCTGACAGCAGCTCTCCAGTGTCTCAGACAGATATCTTTCTCATTGTCTGCTATCCAATCCTTTTTTTTAAGTGAACATGCTGGGGATCAAACCTGGGATGTTCTACATGCAAAGCATGCACACTCTTTTACTGAGCTATGTCCTTTCCATTATTCCAGACTGCCTAGTTGCAAGGAAGTGGGTGTTGTCTTAGTAATTTGTTATCTTGGTTTTGCATACATTTTCTGGGTCCTGCTACCAACAATGCTGAAATGCCTCAAGGAATTTAACTGTTTAGCCTTGGCCCAGCTTTCCTCATTTTCCAGTGTCTATGGAAACACAAGCAGTTAATGACATCCAAATCTTCCACTGTTGGATTTGGCAAGAGAAGTGACTCAAGGCAGAGAATCATGAGGAAAGCTTTGTGACATCTCTTCTCCACCCTCCCTTCATTACATGCAGAATCTCAGCACACAGCAGAGGGATCTGGATGACTAGGCACCTCTGGGCTGTGCTTCATTAAAGCACCTCATGCAAATAGCCTCATTAACAGAGAGAGAAAGAGTTCCAGCAATATGGGCTATAAAAGTCCCATTTCTGAGCCTGCTACCCAAGTTACCAAATCAAAAGTCTCCAATATGGGAGAAGAATTTAGTGCCCATAAAACCTTCCAAAGTTTCACAGGTTTGTCTATCTTTAACTGCTAATGGGATTTGCTGCTGAGTTAGTTTGATTGCTGCCAGCAAAGGAAACATTATAACCCTGAGCAGTAAGAAGGGGGTGGGGGATTGGTGTGATGGTGGCATCAGGTGGGACACTGCACCAGACACTTTTATGAGCTGGGATTTATTGACTGTTTTGTACACATTACTTCCCGGGAGCAACACCCTTTCAGATCCTCTAGTGCATTTGTGGCCTTTAATATTTTTCATCTGCAGATACTAGGCAAGAGAAGTCGCCATTGCTGGTGGGAGAAAAGGTATGTATTCCTACCTTCCATTGACTTCTAGTGCATTGCAGGTTGTAGATAAGGCTCACAGGAAAATCTACTACAAAATACTATAATGCTGATAGAACCATAATCTACTTAACTTCCCCCTTTTAAACAGAATATTATCCACCACTCTAAGTCTTGCGTAGCTTCCATTCATGTCCAGTAGGGTTTGCCCAATGGAACTTCCTATAAAAGCTGGAATATACATTATAACTAAGGATCTGCCCATCAAAAATATACTCACATGAGAAGCATAATGCTTTTTTTTTTTTTTTTACCATCCAGCATATGTATATTTTTTATGCACCAGAAAGGCTGGATATCTTGATCCTGAGAGCTACTGGTCTTCTGTTTGATGCAGGTAAGTCCTCATAGCATTTACTTACCAAAGAGGAACTCTGTGAGCTTTACTTCTACACAGACAGGTTTTAGGGATGGACTGCAAACTACCCTGACTAATATCAAGGCTTGCATTTTGATGGTCAATCTTTTATCTTAAGGCTGCTGCTGCTACAAGCAATGAAGGGCCAGTTTCAAATCTCACTGCTGGCCCTACCTGGTTGGGGCTCTCATGCACTCCCTGCATAAAAAAGAACTGAACTCTTTGCTTGTACATCTGATTTTCATCCCGCCAAAAGCACAAGCAAGTCTTCACCGCATCATGCTAACTGCAGCATCATAACCGATCCTCTCCCAGGAGGGGTCATTTTACCTGGCCTTTCATGTCTTTCATGTTCATTGCGTTTTTCATCCCCTTTTTGTCCTTCTTGTTCTTCTTCTTCTTGCAGCAGCATTTCTTGCAGATGCAAAAGCAACAGGTGAGGATCAGCAGCCCAGCAACTACAGCAATGGCAATCAGGGCCCAAGGCGGCACTGAAAATACAAAACACTCTCATTGCACAGTTATAGCGGAATTTACTGGGATGGCCGAGTGCCTGAAATGCAAGTATAGGTCACACTACTCACAACCCAGGAAATGTATTTAGTTATTCCAAGGGTAATTAACTTGTACCCTGATTGTTGGGTGCAGGATTCCCACCAGCACCACTTCTAAAGTCGCCTCCATTTTTTTATTTTTTTAAAAAAGCATAAAACTAAAAGTAATAATTTGCAATGCTTGCTAAAATGCACGACCTTTTGCTGCATGCTGACAGGCATTCCATTATTTAGATGCCATGACTTAAAAGACACCATCCCCACCTGCTGCACTTTTGACCATGCATTTTCAGATGTTGACCTGAATACAGGGGCAGCCCTATGCAGCAATGACCATTCCTATCCTATGAAAATGCTATGTATGAACATTTCCTGTCAACAGTTCTGTCATGTGTCTCATCCTTCCAGGTGGCTTCTTAAAGGCTAGAAATCAATATGCTTTCCTTTAAATATAGAGTGTATTTTCTCTCTCTTTTTCTTTTTTAAAAACACAATTATTTTCTTAGTTTCTTTCCTTCCGCAAACCACACATATTTTTCAAAAAAGCTCTTTTTTTAAAGCAGAAAACCATTCAGTAATGTTCCTGTATAAGGTTGACTAAGTCAGGGATGAGGAACTTGTGGTTCTCCAGATGCTGTTAAGACTCCAGTTCCCGTCATCCGCAGCCAACACGGTCAATGGTCATGAATGATAGGAATTGCAGTCCAACAATACCTAGAGCAAGGGTGGGGAACTGGATCTGGTCTGAGGGCCAGAACATCATCTCCTCAACCCCCAGTGGGCCAAACTTGACCTCTCCAACACCTGATGTTGCAATGACATCAGGTGCCCATTTTAACCCTTGTGTTCAGCCCACAAAGCACCTACAACGTTGCAAAGCCTTAAACACTTTGGCCTGTACCACAATGATGTCCTGAGTATACATCATGATGTCCTGAGTATACATCATTGTCATTTATCCCACAAGTAGTCTTCTGCCAAGAGGGAATTCAGGCTTGGTGCCTTTGAATTCTACAAACAGGTTTAGAAACTGCAGTGATGGAGCAAACAGAACATTTCTGTAAAGTCTCCAAAAAAGGGGCAGCACATGCAAGCTACTTACAGGGAATCTTGTTTATCTCGTTCATGAACTTTTCTTTAATCTTGGCAAAGACATCCTCCTGGCTCTCTACTGGGCCTGAAGGCTGTGTTGTGTTGTCCATTGACACTGCTGGTGCCACTGTTGTGGTAGGGATATGGGGTGCCGCAGTGCCCGGGGTAACAGCTATGATGGGCTCCGGCTGGGGCTTCTTCTTGAAGAGGTTCCAAGTCATCTTGGCTACTCTTGAGGGTCACTGAAAAAATATAGGCACAATGATAATTGCTCTACACTATTTGACAGAGTACTAAGAACGACACTGAGAAATAGCTTCTTACATATGATGAAGTAGGCATGGAAGCATTTGTTTATTTCAGCTCATTTTTTTCTCAAAAAAATAGATTATTAAAACTGCACTCTTATAACCTTATGAAGGCCCAATGCCCAATGAAGCATGTCACAACAAGTGCTCCTTAATAATGAAGCAGCCAAACATGTTCCAACTCTGAATCTTCTTCACTAGCCACATATTTATAATTAGATAAAATGAACACAATTAGTTGTGGTTAGTACCTCAGAGGAACATGCATCTAGTGGCATAGTCCTAATTCTACCACTTGCACTTAGGTTTTGAAGTCAAAAAGTATCATTAATAGACTGAGAACAAGTCTCATCCAAGTGCTTTAAATCCTGCATGAACATGACTACAAATGTAAACCTTAAGGAATGCATGCAAAGATTGGTACACGATCAGCAGGGCTTTCGCAGAGTCAAAATAGTACACACATCTCAATTTCTTATTCTAGTTTTGTCATCAGAAAGCATCATAATAATTCCAAAGAGCATGCAAAACCCAAGAACACACTTTTTTCCTGTCATGAGATCAGGTCCATCTATCCTTCCCCAAGGGTCTGGGACAAATGCCAAGAAAAAACAAAAAGCAGATCACAGAAAATACCCCAGTTAATGTTTCTGATCTGAAGAGTTAGCAGTCCATTTGCACATGCAAATCAGGCCACTCCAGATTCTGGGCAGGACAGCAAGGAGAGGGAGAAAAATTGGAATACAACAATCCTATACTGGACTCATGTGTGCTTGCCTAAGGTGTCCCCAAAGGATGCTCTAAAGATTCAAAGAATCCACTGCACTGCAGTAGGAGGAACATATTTTCTCTCACCCCACCTCAATCTCGCAGAGGGAATTTATATCCATTTATTGCTCCACTACAAACCTGAAAGAAGCACGGCAGGCTCTGCTACAGTAGCTGAAGGACTGGAGATCTCATGTGAGGAATTCCTGACTATTAGAACTCAGGTAACACAAAACCCTAGCAATGGCATTGCAGAAATGTTGTGTACCCTCAATGAACAGAAATGCAAGATGTATTTTTCATCCTGGACCATGTTCTTCTGTTCTAATTTATCTTCTCGCCTTCTCTGCTTTCATGTGCCATTCTCTTTCATGGAAATGTTGGCACTGCATCAAAACTGATCGCTTGACCACCAGAGTTTCAGCGCTTGATTCTGGCTGGCTCACCTCTAAGTCTGCTGCCAAAGTAGTATTTAAACAGTGCAACTGTAGGCATGTTTACTCAGAAGAAAGTCCCATTAAGTTCAATGGGGCCTGCTATCCAGAATACACTTGCAACCTAAAAAAGTGGCCATTTCCCAACTGTATGTATTCATTTTAAATTTAAAGGTGAATGTATCTACACACAGCAAGAACTAGGGTGACTACCTGGGCAACGCCCAAAAAGAGGTCAAAGATTTGCATGGAATTTGTACATGCAAATTGATAGTCATAGATGCAAATTTAGAAATAATTAACACAATACACCTCACAATTGTGGGGAAGAGTGATCAGGCACCTTTTCAGTCTGCTGTCTAGATGCTAACTGCCGGTGGGCAACTTGAAGGATACTGCAGAGATCATTCTGTCAGGGGAAGCATTTCAGCCTGCCAGAAGGAATGACCCCCTTTCCTCTCCTTGCATGCCATTCTGGGGATTCGCCTGATCTCTCTGCAGAGCCAATTTCAGGAGGTGTATGGGCTTCGGGGACAACCTTTGAAGCTTCCACAGAGCAGTGGGGTGAAGGCACCCCGCTGCCCTGCGGAGGCTTCGCGCAGCCATCCCCAAGCTAGAACGTCTCGCTGTTCTGGCTTTGGGCTTAGCCGCGCAGCCTGCATTCGCTCTATAGGATGCACACACATTTCCCCTTAATTTTTGGAGGGGGGAAGTGCGTCCTATAGAGCGAAAAATACAGTAAATGTTGTTAGATAAATAATGTGACATGCTTATTCACCTCACAAGACCTGAGTTTTTCTTTTTACATTATTATTATTTTGTTTTAATGTAAATTGTTTGGGGTCACTTTTGTAAGGAAAATGACATTATATTATTATTATTATTATTATTATTATTATTATTATTCTACCCTTCCTTCCAAAGGAGCCCAGGGCTATGTGGTCATCTTGCCAGTTTCTCAAAGAGTCTCAACAGTCTTTAAAACAAAGTGGATACATTCTGAAGGGCATTCCATGGTGAATGTTAATATAACGCATATTAGAGGTCAAAGCAGATTCTTCCTCCTGATAATCTGAGTTCTCTTTCCCCTGTTCCACTGAAGCATCAGAGAAGGCCACAGTTATATACAAGATGCTAGAAGGGGTAGGCTATTGCTGAGAAACAAAGAACAAACTGATAATGCAGGGTGCACACTGCTAAATAACAGGTAGGTAGCCGTGTTGGTCTGCCATAGTCGAAACAAAATAAGAAAATTCCTTCCAGTAGCACCTTAGAGACCAATTAAGTTTCTTATTGGTATGAACTATTGTGTGCATGCACACTTCTTCACCTCACACCAATAACAAACTTAGTTGGCCTCTAAGGTGCTACTGGAAGGAATTTTTTTATTTTGTTTCGACTGCTAAATAAGTTTCTTTAAAACCCACTGCAAATTGTTTTTTGCTCTCATGTTTGGAGCATAACCGACCACCATGTTTGGCATTGGAAAGGTTTAAAAAAGATATAAAGGAAAGTGGTTATGCAGATAAAGATTCTAAGTTCCAAACAGATATAATAAATAATTCATAATAAATAATGAATATAAAATTTTGTTAAAAACGTATAAGATATTGTTGGAATGGTGTACGAAAGATGAAGAGGTTAAATCGGTAATGATACAATGGGCTAAAGATTTTGGTTACAATATTCAATTTGAAGATTGGGAAAAATTGTGGAAAGAAAATTTAAAATTTACTGCATGCATGGCATTGAAGGATAATGTTATGAAAATGTTTTATAGATGGTACATTACACTGGTAAAACTTGCAAAAATGTACAAAACATGTAATAAGTGTTGGAAATGTAAAGAAAAAGAGGGAACATTTTATCATATGTGGTGGGAATGTAAGAAAGTGAAGAGTTTCTGGGAAGCGATATATAATGAAAAAGATGTTAAAATATACCTTTGTTAAGAAACCAGGAGTTTTTCTGTTAGGGATTACAGGAAAAGAAATAAGAAGAAAAGACTGTAAACTTTTCCAGTATGCAGTTACAGCAGCAAGAATTTTATTGGCCTAGAAATGGAAACAAGAGGAAATACCGACGATACAAGAATGGAGAATGAAATTGACGGACTATGCGGAACTGGATAAACTGACTGGGAAAATAAGATATAGTCGAAACCAAAAGTTCATCGAAGATTGGGGAAAGTTTGTAGGTTATCTGAAAAATGTATGTGATGTGCAAACAACGCTAGTGGGGTTTCAAGAAGCACTGTAAAAGTTTAAGATGTATTGTTAAAAAGAAATAGAAAGGGGAGGGAAGACAAATGGCACTACAATGAAGGGAATGCGTATTGAAGAGTAATTACGGACGATTACCAGAGAAGCTGAAGGAAGTTCAAAAGGAATAATTTGTTAAAATTTGGATAAAATTGTACAATTGTGTTGGAAAATTAATAAAAAATTATATGTAAAAAAAGGAAAGGTGTCCTCCCAACTAAAACCAGATTTTCCGGTCATTTTTCTTTTTGTTAAAGAAAAGAGGAGAAAGAAGAAAGAAGCTTCCATGCAATTCATTCCTTGCACAGGATGAAGTGGCAATTTAATATGTAATATGAGTCAGAGGGAAGAAGACGCTATACCCTCCCTTTGCCCAGGCTTCCCTGCATCCCTGATACTATTTTTAATTTCTTGCACAGTGGGGAGAGGGATGTCAGCTTCCTTCCCCTGCCTGCCCATAATTAACTTCAAATCACATCCTTCCACCCTCACATCTAGTTGGTGCCTAAAAGGCTGCACAATCTCGACTCTGTCCCGCTCGCAAATCCCCTCGTCTCCTGAACCTGTCATTTCACTTTTTCACTTAAGAGGAGGCCTGCATATTTATGAGTCAATATTTATGGCTGACTGGTAAACAATGAGAGCGCCTGTGGGCAAGCATCTCATTTTTGCTCTTTGGCGTCTCTTAACTGATTAATGCCAGTACGATAGCCAGCCACTGGTACGTGAGAGCCTCTGTAGACCAAGTGTAATAGATTATTTCCCCCTGTGTAATAATTTAACATTTGAGAGCAGAGGGAGTTGGGGAGACAGAAGACGAAGAATGAGGAGATGGAGGGGGGTGGGGTGGAGGCAAAGTTAGAGAGTCATCTCTGAAAAAGCCAATCTGCCACTTTTCATGGCAATGAGTGAGTCAATCTCTCCTTTTTCTGCTTCTCCTCCATTGTTAACATGGTATATTTCAAGCCTCCATCAATCAGGAATGGGGTGGGGGCTATTTAACAATCGTGCTTCAACGTAAATGACAGCTTCTTAGGGCTATAAAAGAAATGGAAGGGGAGGAGGGAAAGGAGGGTGGTGAGCACCTATCCATCAGGCCCAATCTGTTGATGGAGAAAAACAACAACACAAGCTAACAGATGCTCAGATGCTCTTCAGCAGCTATTGGACACAATTCGGGAAAGCAATGCCAGGAGGAAAGCTGCCCTTTTAAATTTCTTAAATTACACAAATGTCAACAGTAAAGTACAGATTGTGGAGGTGGCTGAGAGTAGCAAAGGCCTTGATCAGTGAAGCCAAACAGGAAAATGCAAAGCAAAACTCATATAATGCCTGCGCAACTGATTTAAATTGTGCAAACAGCCTTTATATATATATATATATATATATATATATATATATACACACACACACACACACATACACACACACACACACACACACACACACACACATGAAGATGTGTTATTAAAATAAAAGTCATCTAATGTCCTTCTTTGGACATGGTTGGGGCAGGGAAGGATCAGACCCATACATCTTTCTTACCTTTGCTACTGAAGTGGCTAATGAATTGGAGGCAATTGACCCAAACTAGCCCCACCCACCTCAGTTCTACTTTATACGCTGAAACATGCAAACCCCAGTCCAGAGTAAATTGCTAATTCACAGAATAGGTTGATATTCTCTTTAGGAGATAGGACTGTAGTGGCGATTCCCTTCCATGAGTGCTCCAACTCCACTTCCTGTGCTTGCTGTTGCATAATTAGTCCCCTGTTCTTTTTAATGTCCAGGAAAAAAAACCCATACAGTTGCCATCTTGGAATCAAATTATACAAGACAATGGAAGACCTGTGGTCAGACTGCCCCCCCGCCCATCATGGTTTTCTTCAGTGCTGGACAGCAGGTCAAAGTCGGCTGTAGACACAAGGCTGGGATTGGAGAGGGTTTAACCTTCCCACATGGCCCCCACTCTTAATCCTGTCTAACCCCTAAAGCTGCTACAGGGTGGAGCTATTAGCCCTTCACTGCTCTGTCCCTTAACAGAGCTCCTTTTTTTTTTTTTTTAGTGATCATAAAACTCCCCTGTCTCATCTAGTTCAGCATTTATTTTCAGATCCACAAAACTGGATCTAAGGTCTCCCATCTTGGTTCAGAATCAGAGCTGATTTAGCAACTTATTGTTAAAAGAGCAGAAAGAGGCCATTTTAAAAGAACTGGCCAACAAAAAAATAACATGTCCTGCTTTTCAAAGCCTTTAGAATCACTACTCCTGTTGCAAATTTTAAAAGGTTACCTATAAATTCCTGACAAGAGCTTAAGTTCTTCACCTTTGTCCTACACAGTGCTTTGGAGTGTTTCAAATGCTCAGAGCCCTTCTTCCCACATTCAGGCTTGTTGAACCACTATGCCAGGGCTGAGGAAAGGTTTAGGAAAAGGTAAAGGATCCCTGGATGGTTAAGTCCAATCAAATTTGACTATGGGGTGCAGCGCTCATCACTTTCAAGCCTAGGGTGCCGGCTTTTTCCGCAGACAGCTTTTCCGGGTCATCTGGCCAGCATGACTAAACTGCTTCTGGCTCACGGAGCACTGTGAAGAATGCCAGAGCACATGGAAACGCAGATTACCTTCCCGCCACAATGGTACCTATTTATCTACTTGTGCTGGTATGCTTTCGAACTGCTAGGTTGACAGGAGCTGGGACAGAGCAATGGGAGCTCACTCCTTTGCACAGATTCTAATCGTTGACCTTTTGATCAGCAAACCCAAGAAGCTCGGTGGTTTAGACCACAGCACCATCCGCATTCCCTGTAGCCTTAACAGCATGCCAGTTTGCATTATAATAAGTGTGTGAGAGTCATTCATTTCCAGAAACTGAGAGAAGATTCTTGAAGATTCTCGAAGCATCATAGTGCAAGATTATAGGCTGCTGTAGACTAAACAAAGCCACTTCAAAATAATATATATCATATACCACATCTCACAAAATATACAAGTAACTGCAACTTGTTATATGTATCAGAGTCAAGCAAAGATTCAAACAACCAATGAATAGCGAGGAACGCTGAAGTGACTTATTAGTATATTTTGAATGACATCATACCAATTATATATTTACTAACAGTTATTAGCCAGAATGTTGCGTTTGCATTTTTGTAGATTGTCACATTTTGCAACACAGGGGTTTGTGGTTGTAGACTAAACAAATAGCTGTGGAGCTCTTAACTATGGACATGGGAAGAGACTGCAAGCTCTGTCTCTGCAGTCAGGCCTGAGCTTTATACAGGCAACATGTAGGGGTGAAGTGTGCCTTGCTATCTGATGGTAGTAAAGTTGTAAACAGTCTTCTACCAACATGATTGTTTATTGCCTTTCAAGTAAACAATGCTTGACTGAGTTTCATTGCTTCCATGAGTGATTTATTGCCATCGTCTATGCACAACTTGATCCTTAGACATGATGCTGTGCAATTGCTACTCTGCTAACTAGCACACACGTAAGGAAACGTGCTGGAACACCCTCATGATTTACGACTGGAGATCGTAAAATCTTCTACGGTTTGTTCCCTACTCCATGGTTTGCTTAACATCCACCCTGATGGAGAATTTGCTCTTTTGTCACTTTTTGGTTGGTTCTAATCAAGGTATTGCTGTGCTTCAGATTCTGGATCCTTTCTCCACCTCCCCAAGGATCACCACAGATGTCTGACCTTTTTCAACCATTAAAAAATAGAAATGGTTGCATTAGCTGCATGTGGCTTTCTACATACCTCTGCAGCCACTGAACTCTGCCTAGAAACAGCAGCAAGTCCAAATTCCTGCAAGTGTTCTCCAAATAGCTAAATTCAAAATTGCAAAAAAATGTAGGGCCTTCAGGAGGAAAGTTCAGTGTCAGAGGGTTGTAAGGAATAGATAAGTGCAGCAAGCATGGTGAATGAATTAACAGTGCCTGTCGTTGCAGTTAAAGAGAAATGAGAAGGGCTTTTATGTATTTGCCTCAGAAGAAAAGGACAGCAAAACCATTAATAACTTGGGGGAGAAATAAAATGGGCCATTTAAAAATTTCCAAGATACTGAACTTTCCCAAATCTCCCTCAATGAAGAAATAAGTAAGTTTGGAAGATGGGATCAGTGGCACCACAGTCTAGGATGTTTATATCCTTAGTTTGTGTCAGGGGGAAGCTTTGGAGAAAAATTAACCTTATTGGGACTGCTGTTGGTTTCATTTAAAAAGCAAATGTCAAGTTCTTCTCCACATCCCACAGAATTAAACACAGGTCTGAAACAGAAGATTAAAAATGCTAAACAAACAAATAGAACAAACAATCCTTCACAAGTATTATAGCTTTGGGATGATCCAATCTATGGATTTCTGCAGTGTGCAGGCTTCCCACTTCTTGAGCAGTGAGAATTCCAAGGGCAGCATTCATTAGGGTCTGACTTCCTTTGGAGAAGAGAGATCTATGGTGTTTTTGTATGATTTGGTTCATTTGCAGACATACAAGTAGAGCACAGGTGGAGGAAAACAGCACGAGCGTTCTTAGCATGCAACAGTTCTGCTACCCTACATGTAAAAGGTAAAGGTACCCCTGACCATTAGGTCCAGTTGTGGACGACTCTGGGGTTGCGGCGCTCATCTTGCTCTAGAGGCCGAGGGAGCCGGCGTTTGTCTGCAGACAGCTTCCGGGTCATATGGCCAGCATGACTAAGCTGCTTCTGGAGAACCAGAACAGCGCACGGAAACGCCGTTTACCTTCCCACCGGAGTGGTACCTATTTATCTACTTGCACTTGATATGCTTTTGAACTGCTAGGTGGGCAGGATCTGTGACTGCTAGCTCACACTGTCACAGGGATTTGAACCGCCGATCTTCTGATCGGCAAGCCCTAGGCTCTGTGGTTTAGACCACGGCACCACCCACATCCCCTACATGAGACCACCCCAATATCCTTTCAGTCTTCTACTCAAACTTCTCTGGCTGTCACTCTCTGTCTCTCTTTCAGAACCACAGCCTCCCATTAATTTGGGCTCCCATTAAGAATACAGTAACCATTCTGAGCTAGTAATAACTAGTACTCTGCTTAAGAAAAAGAGATGGCCAGCAAGACTTCCTAACAAGATGACTACTGGACCAGACAAGCCTTGATGAACTCCCTACCTTAGCTACGCTTCAAGCAGTGTGTCACAGTGCCTAATGGAGAGACCTCCTAAATCCTTCTGAACCCTAGTGAAGGCATTTACAACCTCACTGGTGCTGCTAATGAGCCGTGACTCTGCAGATCCTAAAAGGCCTAAGTCTTCATCCACACCAGGGCCTTATAAACAGCAAGGTGTGTCCCCCCTTTCCCCTCTATCTTAGAAGAGGAATTCCTTCCACTCTTGGCAGCAGATTTAAAAGCAGCAGATCTAAAAACAATTCGGGGGGGGGGGACCCACGGACATGCTGCAGCCCTTGGTGGTTCAAATAAGCTCTTTGAAAGATGTTGAAATATGGCTGGCACAGAAGGAAGGAAGAAGTGATTCCCACGCCAATGTTATAAATAAGCAGTGATGGGCTGGGTGTGGGCCAATAAACTGAAGCTGAATCCTGAAAAGACAGAGGTGTCATACATCCCAAACTCTCAAGTCTGGGAGGTGGGGAGATGGCCTGTCCTGAAGAGAATAGCACTCCCCTGGAAGGAGCTGGTCCACAGCCTGGGGGTGCTACTGGATTTGACACTGTCAGTTGGAGGCTCAGGTGACTTGGAATGGCTTAAAGTGCCTTTTTCCAGCTCCAACTGGTTTGCGACTTGTCTTGATGCTTCATAAAGCTGTGAAGGATCCACTGTCATGTGTTAATTATTAGCTTACTTCTTTGACAAATGAAGATTGACAGCAGTCCTAGCCAAATGCCTACAACTGGTTATACCCCATCCCATCCCGTGCACTCTGCACAAGCACCAAGGTTCAGACAACATAAGACTCCTTTTTAAACCTGGTTGCCCCTTTATCAAGAAAATTAAGAACTGGCATGAAATTTGTCACCAGGGTAAGCAACAGAATTGGAAATTTATGCAAGCCACCCCTTCAAGCCTTGGTTTCCTCCATAATCCACATGACTGTTTCCATGTATAATAAATGGCATGTGCTCATAACACTTGCTACTAGCGGGTAATTGACAGTGAGGCCCACTCTCCCTCCTCCTTTTTGATTTATCAGACTGACCTGTGGAATCAGAAATACAGACGTGAGTATGGATTTATGTTTTGGTGGGGCACAGCACAAACTGGTTTGAAGAGCAGATCATGCATATTAAAATGTTGGGGTTCCTCGCAAAGATCTTTTAAAAAAATGTGGTGTCTTGTATATGTCGGTTGGGGTTCTGTAGTGAATAATACTGAAAGACAATTTGACTTCAAGAGATTTGGCTTCATGTTTCTGTGAGAATGTCTTAAGATATAAGGATGTCATAAGATATAAAGATGATTAAACTGTAAGTGTCTAAATTGAAGCAGGGTATGAATAAAAGCAATACATTTATTAAATATATATTATGTATTTGAGTGATAATTTATTTCTTGAAATGCAAAATTTTTAACTTTCCTTTTTCAATTATCTATCTATCATCTATATCTATCTATCTATCTATCTATCTATCTATCTATCTATCATCTATCTATCTATCTATAGAATACATGCTGCATGTGTTTGAATGAGTGGGGCAGAACAGTCATCTCAGTTACCAACCGGAGTCGACTCCAGTAACTTCAGTGCCAGACTGCATATCAGAGAGTGAGTGGAAACAAATTGCTAGGTAAAAATCCAAGACGCACATGCAAGGAGTGCACAGCCCTTGGCAAGCAAACAAGCAAATTATGTTTGACATACCCCTTCCCTTTGTTACCAAATTGCAGAATGAGCGTCAGGGAAGATATTCTTTTGTGGACTTCCTGCAGAGTATCTGTTTACGGTGTCTCATGAGATCACATTTGGAAATACAATTCATGTTGATATAGAAATCTGTAAAGCTGGACGAAGCTAGAAACTTAATTGGCAGGCACACTACAAACACTGTCAATTGGGCATAGTGCTAATTCAGTTTATGAAAATAAAATTAGAAGACAACTCTCTTTTTCGATTATGAAAGCTCAACTGTCTCTCATTTTTATGAATAGCATTGTCTTCAAACAAGAATTAGTTCAGTCTCATTCTCCATGCACGGCTCTCCTTTTCCCTTCTTCTTTTAAGTTGTTTTTATCAAGGCACTCTTTATAAGCCCCGATAAGGTTGAAGGAAAGTGATCATGTCATACGCAGCACAGGGTTCCATTCACTATAAATGAATTCTGAGAGAGCCCCAAAGAAGGAGAGAGGACCCATGAAAAATGCAAATACATTAATTTTAATGGGGCTTGCATAGGAAACCTTCCAAGTATAAATTTATACCCATTCTGAGTGTTCCAAAATGGCCTTACAGACAAGTAAGATGCAGTGTTCTTACCAGGAACTTCTGTTCCATGAAGCATGTTTGTAATGGCACTCCTGGCCCACAATCTTACAAACTGGTAAGAAATGACAGCAATATAGGGAAATAACTAGGGCAATCACCAACACTTATATATTATTTGGTTGGTCTCCTTTACCAAGAGATAACTTACAATCTGATCTTGTTAACAAATTCATTGCAGGATAAGGTTTCATGACCTAGGGCTGATTTTGTCAAATGCATAAACACACGTCCATGCAGACAACACTTCATGTATCTAAATCAAGCATGCGCTGGTCCATGAAGGCTTATGCCAAAATAAGTCTGTTCGTTTTTAAGGTATCTCGGATTATTTGGTTTGCTTTATGTTCTTGGTGCAACAAACTATGGATTGTTAGAGAAGGAACAAGCAACAAGCGCAAGCAAGTTTCTGTAGTGTGTGTGGCCTGTCTCTTTAAGAAACACCGCGCTCTGGCTTCCTCCACAGCTCAGTGGGAACCATAAGCTTTCCTGTGTAGCAAGTCCCAGCTGCCATACTGAGTTGTTGATCTGTTGTTCACAAATAAATAGTCCCTGAAGTTTTCCTGATTCTTGCTGCTTCATGGTATTAGGGCAGACCCCATTAAAAGATTTCCTCACACTCTCCCTGAACCCCATGGGATTGTACAGTTTCAGATTGTGGTTTACAAATGTGGTTTGTAAAGTGCACTTAAGTCAGCTGGTGCTGGTTTGTGAAGTGCACTTAAGGAAACTGGTACAGATGTCAAGGGGAAAACTCTGATTTAACAAATGAGGAAGTATTTTCTGAAGATGTGTGTGTGAGAGGAGCAGAGACAAAGGAGGGAAATGGGGAACCCTGAAATTTGGTGCTCATTCATGCACCAAAAGACCACAGTTTGTTGGACCAGTAATATTATGGCCAAACAAGGCCAAATAAGTGTGTGTGTGTGTGTGTGTGTGTGTGTGTGTGTCTCATTGTTGAATCCCCCCCCCCATAGGTTTATCTGGTGCCTTCTAAATCTGTTGACCCTGGTCTTTGACACTGGAGATTAGATAGATAGATAGATAGATAGATAGATGATAGATAGATAGATGATAGATAGATAGATACAGATAGATAGATAGAGGATAGATAGATGATAGATAGATAGATAGATAGATAGATAGATATAAATAGATGATAGATAGATAGATAGATGATAGATAGATAGATGATAGATGATAGATAGATAGATAGAGATAGATAGATAGATAGATAGATAGATAGATAGATAGATAGATGACCCACCCTTTACTTGTGACTAATTCATTTTAAATTGTTTTTAATATTGTATTTTAAATTGTTGTGTTCCACCCTGGACTTATGGCGAAGGGTGGGTAATTAATAATAATATTAATAGTAAGCATGTTAAGTCAAACCACTGGGTCATTCATATCCTACTCCAACTGCAAATCGTATCTCCCCACATCTCTCCTCCACCAAAAAGGCACACTGACTACTGCTTGCCCTTGAACTAAGAATTACTCCCTCCCACTTTCTTGATACTACCTTCAGAAGATGTAATAATCTACACCAAGATACCGTCTACAGATGCTGTGGAGCCACATGGTAGCCACCACTTCTGCAGTAGTTCCTACATCACTCCTAGGAAACTATTTTTAAATGGCACCCGTGTAATTTTGATCCATCACTTCTGTGTTATGTAAACAAACAAAGAAAAGGAAACCCAAAAGGTCCATTTGTATCAACTGCTTTTAATGTTTTCCTAATTTATTCCTAATTTATTACACCACCCTGATATAAATATCTAAATAAGTGAATAAATAGATTAGGGCCCAGTGTGCATGCAAAGGTAGCACGATCTCTACAGACCACTGTGCCTAGTAAACTCTAATACAGGGAATGCAAATCAACAGCGCTCCTAAGCAAGCCAAGAATGCCCCAGGTCTTGGCACCTACAAGTTCAGTTTCCCTTATGGGAAAGGAAAAAAGAACCATCATAGCACACACTTAATGTTGGAATATACACAGTCTAAGGCATGTGCAGGTTCTGGGACCATAAAACAGAATCATGGTGGCATAGCCATTTGTTTAATGGAGAGCCTGGGGGGGGGGAATGGGGACCAAATTCAGAATAAAGGCCCATGGAGCATCACAATAAGGTAAACTGGGGTTCTTTGTAAGCAAAGTCACCTCTGTCTAGATTGTGAAGTTCAAAGGGGGGGGGTGATTTTTGAGGCACGTAGCATGTTTGTTTGGAAAGGAAGTAAAGGTGCATCTACTGCAAATCCAACACACAATCTTCATGTTCATGTTCGCAGAGTTGCTGTCTCAAAACACACCCATAAGATGTCTCCCTACTAAAGCAGCAGCGTTGTCTACTTCTCCCAACTCGGTTCCTGCATGCACATATCAAACTTGTACGGTCTTTCAGCCCTGCCCCACCTCTCTATCTCCCCCGGCCCTGAGACAGACCACAGATGTTCTCACCGGAGATCTAAACTGATCACTTGCAGAGTCCAAGGGCTGCCTGCAGGCCTCCATCCAGCCATAAAATGACCACCAGAAAGGCAAGACTGCCCACCTTTAATCCACCAGGCCACTGAAGCACAGCCCTGTGGCTTTACTGCATGCCTGGTGCTTGCAGCCCACAAAACATGACTGGTGGATTGCATTTGGCTTGGTAAGCTCTAAAGGTCTCTTAGCCAAATGATAGGAGGTTTTAAATGCCCTTTGCAATAAATGTTTGAATGCTTGGCTGTTGTTCCTGCTCAGTTCTGTTTTTCAATACACATACTTGCTACAGAAATGGGGAATAGTGTTCACTTATTTATGATATTTTTTAGGCTGCCTTTAAGGCCAAATCCTCACAAAGAGCCTTCCAACATTGTATGTTTGTTTGAATCTAATCCTAACACACCATAAGGGGCACTAAGAATACTAATGAAAACAGCAGCATTGGTGCAAGTACCATAGAGTCCAGAGATCAACTTTCAAATAAATAAAAATAGCTAAGAACTATTTCAGCACCAAAGCAAACAAGCAACATGATAATCTCCTAAGAAGAGTTGCTTCTAAACGAATGGGTCTTTAAGGACCACTTTAAGCCCTAACCTGCAGTCCTAACCTTAAAAACAAGACACTTTTGCACCTGAACCAATATCCCATCTGTATGCTGGTCTCTTTATCCACACAAACTCCACTGGCTTTGCATACATTTACCCTGCCTGGAATGGTTGCATATTTATATTCCCAAGTAATGGAATCACCCGCATCTAAATTAGTAGCCGTGTTCCACGGATATCAAGTCAACCAGGGAATTCAGATACATTTAGAAGAGAGTTATGGTTGAGAATGTGCAATGTTGTAATGAAATGTTTCAGACATGTTCCTAGAATTATAACATTGGGCAGTAGGCGGCATCTTGCTGGTAGCCTCAGTTGAAAAGCTAAAGAATTACGCTTCTCTGGTAACTAGATCACCCTCTTCCAACAGAATCTGCAGCACAAGTTGGAACACAAGCAGCAGGGCTGTTGGGGATCCTATAAAAGTGAAGCTACACTGAACTTTCCAAAGCAGATAGATCAGGGTTGGGAACTGGATCCAGTCAGGCCAGATCCTTATGTCTCCTGCCACCTGCAGGACAAGTTTGGCAGATCAGGTGATCTGTTTTCACTCAGCCATGCAGTTTGAAATTAAAACACGTAGGCACCAGTATGATATGTTTGATGCTTTGAAGTCTTGGCAATCAGCTGATCATCAAGACTTGTATAGAGTTGTTCAGGGTGCTTTGAAACTTCAATGATTGTGAGGTTTGCCAAGAGCAGTGCATGAAATTTTGCAGGTACAACACCCTATTAGGCCCAACCGCATCTTTACCTGCTCCCCGCTCACAGGCCAAACAGGGAGGTCTGGTTGGCCTTAATAAGACCCATGTAGAGGAGGTTCCCCACCACTGAGATAAGAAAGTTAAGACACTCAGAGATAGAAAAATCTGTTAAAATTTTCAGTTGGCCTTAAAATGCTCTCAAGCAAAAAGTGCTAGACAAGAACAGAAGCTGTAAGTTGCACTTGCCAGAACATAAACTTAGAATTTCACCAAACGAAAACTTCAGTGAAGCATAGCACATTCCACCTTGTTTAGCTTTTGACCTGCTATGATCCCTGTAGCAGAACAAGCTTTTAGCTCTTAGTTGCCTCACACTTTATGCTTTGGGTTTCTGACTCAAGCAAGTGTTTCTCCCAGGTCATTCTGGTAATTAAAATTGTAGCACAAAAAAAGGATTTTTATGTAAAGAAAGGCAGGAGTGGTTCACCTTCCCGTATTCTCAACACACCTTTCTTGAGACCAGATACACTTATGTCCCAGTTTCAGTCATGGGACTGATATTCTATTGACTCATACCTCTCTTCAGCTTTCTTGAAAATACCAGAGATCCTACTTCAAAATGCAACAGTGCAATATTCTGCCTACATGCATAAAAAATGCCTTGCACCTACTTGGATCACTCAACCACCTATTCCTGTTCCATCATAAGAACATGAGAAGTGCCTGTTGGATCAGGCCAATGGCCTAAGTCCAGTCCTGTTCTCATAGCGGCAAACCAGGTGCCTGTGGCAAACCCAAAGCAGAACACAGTACAAGATCACTCTGCCCTCCAGCAGCTCCCACCAACTGGTATTCAGAAGCATTACTGCCTCCAGCCACTGATTGCCATATCCTCCATGAATTTCTCCAACCCCCTTTTTAAAGCCATTCAATTTGGTGGCCATCTCTGCTTCCTGTGGCAGTGAGTTCCATAGTTTAACTATGCGCTGCATGAACGAGTACTTTCTTTTAGCATTCATCTTTCAACAGTCAGCTTCACTGGATGCCCACAAGTTCTAGTTTTAAGAGAGAGGGAGGAAAAAAACTTTTTTATAAACTTGTCTCATATCATCTCTTAATCACCTTTCCCCTAAACTAAAAAAAACACACCCCAAAATGCAATCCTGCTTTTCCCTTGTCCTTATGAGCTTCCAGAACAACCACCTCATAAAATCAATGTGCTTCTTTACTACAAGTTGTAATAATTTGGCCCACTGTTTGCCTTCCTTCCCCACCCCACCCTCCTCCATGCTACTTCCAGAACCCTTTCCACACCTCCAGCCTGAGCACAACAACCACAACTACATTCCTCCTTTCCCCTCCCAATCCTAGTCTTACTTATCTTTTTTTTCCCTTTAATGTCACAAATGTTTACTTGTGGCATGGGGGCATTCAGCAATAATGTTGCATACTTGATGAATGGTAGATTAACAGTTAAGGGCAACTCGTCCAAAAGCAATGGGTGCAAGCATCTCTCCTGCTGCAAAAACAACAAAAACAAAACAAGATTCTGGACATTTTGCTTGCAGTGCAGTTCCCCTGGAAGAAAGGTGTTTGGGCACCCTTTGCATGACGACTTAAGAGGTGCCTGGCTATTCTCTGTGCCACTGTGCCCTGTGAAAGGCAACAGAGACCCACGAGTGCAAAGTAAGGATGTCCCGATTGCCTCTAGTTCAATGCAACATGATCTTCCAACACTATGCAGTCCTGTCCTCTTAAGACTTCATGCCAGTCCACCAGCTGTCATCGGAGAAATGAGCAGGCAGGTATCCCGCCCCGTGCAAAGAGAGAGTTAATACTGCAGCAGAGAGAAAACAGAGAGAGCGCAAGAGAGAGAGAGAAAAGTGCTGAGTCACTAAGCCACCTTCCACTGCAGCACTTTCATCCTGCCAGATGCCAGAGCAGGAGCAGCTGAGCCAATCCTCTTTGACTTAGGTCATTGGAGCTGCTGTGACTCTCCCAGGACACCACCACTACTCAGAGCAGGGCAGGGAGGGAGACGTAGCTGTACATTTATCTCCTCCCTGCAGTTATTGCAGCCACCTGACTGCAGAGGCTGTGGTGCAGCAACTCCCACTTCATGCTTTCCCCATGCTTGCAGACCAGCTGCAGCCTCAGACAGACCGAGGCTGCCTCGCTCGCTTCAGAGCCCTCGTATTCTGCAGCCCATGGAGAGTTCTACAGCAGTCTCTCTGACCAGTCTCCCACTCCATTAAAACTGTTGTTTTAAGCACACGTTTTTGTGAATAACACCTCCAAAATAACTCCTTGCACCACCCATGTGCAAGGGCGGAAGGACACTTTCTGTGCACTTTCATAGATCAGCAAACCATGTTTCCACATGTGAGAGTTTGTAAACATTCCCTGCAATGTGTATTTGGCACCTTTGCATTATATTAATAATACAACAGCAGCAGCAGCAGCAGCAACAAGCATCTATATAGGAATTTTGAATGTCCGGGTGTGCTGCACAGCCATTATCTTATTTGAAAATATGGTCTTATAGTCTCCAATATATAACAGTTACAAAAAAGTGGGGGGCAAATGCAAACACAAAATCCCAACTCCCCCCCCCCCACCCACCCCGGATGGATAAATTTATTTAAGTTTGCCAACGTTGAATCTGTGATTTTGGTAGTTGCCATTCTTCAGGGTTATCAATAAAACATTTTATAAAAGGATGCCATATTTCAACAAAACCATCTACATCACATCTATTATCGTGTTGCAATCTGTACAACTTTTAAAGGTAGGTCAGTCTTATCCTCTCCATATTGCAAATGGAGGCTGAAACAGAAGAGAGTGACTTGTGGATAGCCAACTAGTGAGATCATGCCAGGGGTGAGGTTTGGTTTTGTCTCCTTACACTTCAGCAGTGGTGGCCAAACTTGGCCCTCCAGCTGTTTTTGGACTACAATTCCCATCATCCCTAGCTAACAGATCCAGTGGCCAGGGATGATGGGAATTGTAGTCCCAAAACAGCTGGAGGGCCAAGTTTGGCTACCACTGCACTTCAGTCTCTTTGGCAGCAAACTCCACTGAACTCCGCTGAACTTACTTCTGGATAAGTATTGCAGTGCACACCTCTAAGTTTCCCAAGCTCTCTAGCCTACATTAGCAGCATTCACAGATGACACAAATAATACAACAGAGGATTTAAAGCCATGCGGCTCTTCTCTGCTGCCTAAATTTGACCACGTCCATCACAACATCTTGATTATTTTCTGTTACGTCTTGTAATAAGCTGCCTTTGGCTATATTTTTAGAGAGCCTGACCAGGAACTTTAAATCTGTTTAAATTCTTAGATTGCCACACAATAGACAATTACATCAGTAACAATACCCACGCCAATGTGATTAAAAAGAGCAAAAGGAACTTGCCACACAGGGAATTTTCCCCTTTCCTAATACGTGTACACACACACACACACACACACACACACACACTGCTACAAAGGAGGACAAAGCTATTTTTATCCCCACTTGTTAGTCAGGAAACTGATACCCAGATAGGACAGAAAATGAAAGGAATTTAGCAGGGGAAGGGGGGGGCGCTTTGTACACATACACACTTCTTTTAAGTAAGAAGACTGTTTTACTGGATCAACCTTGGCTAAATGGTCTCGCAAGGGGTCAACTCAAGGCTGGCATGCTTTGTGCTGCCCAGCGCATGAAAGTAATCAGCAGAGGGGTAGGGGCTGAGCATGAACAGAAGCATACCTTTGAAATTACCTTTATTGGTTGGCAAGGAAGGGAAAATAGAGAACAGCCTTCTCATTTTCACAGACAGATAGTAGTTAAAGAGAAAATTCAGCACCAGCTGCTGTCCAGTCCTACCCACTCCCTAATGTATCTCTCCCTTCTTTGGTCCATGGCCTGGTTGTTCTGGGGTTGTTGTTGTTTTTTTAAAAAAATAATAATTACCTGCACTTTGTACAGCTACCCCATAATAAGAATTCTCTTCGTGGCTCACAAAGCCAAACATTAAAATGCAGTGTGAAATAAAAACCGTAACAAAAGAATAAAAAAACTGAAACACAATTTAAAACTTAGTTTACGACAGTCTGGAGGGTACCAGACTACTCTACACTGACTACTCTACATGTTTGGTCAGGCTTCCGCAACCAGGTGCCCCCCAAGGAGTTGTTGGGCTACAACTCCTACCAGCCTCGGTCAGAAATGCTGGGGACTGAAGCACCTGGAGGGCACCAAGTTGGGGAAGGTTATGCTATGTTACTTGTTGGCTTTGCGGGGGGAGTCAATTTCTTTCCACCAGGACTGCAGCATGTGGAGAGGGGAGGTTGGAACCCCTCTCGATAATGGAGGTTCTTTCCTTTCTTCTGTTTTTAGGTGCAGTGCAGAGTGGGAGAGTCCTACCATAACTTAAATATATGAACTCATGTGCTGGTAAGTATTCCTGTGGAGGACCTGAAGACAAGGATCTGGCCCATTTGCTAATCATCTCTTAATTCATATCCAGCTTTAAAAGACTGGGCCCACTGTGCTTCCTAGTCAAAGGCAAACGTGAGGTATAATGTGCTAAAGTCAGCTCCTGTTCTGAAAAAAATGGCAATTAAGTCAGTGAAAGGAGAGTTATCCATGCCATGCCACCCCTGACTGATAGGCAGCGAGCTAAACTAAGGCACATGAGTCTAAATCACTTGATCAAAGTCATAAGTGGGAATCAATCAGTCGCTGTAAGGTGATTCCTGAAAGTTTACCCCACCCGGTAAACACAGGTTCATCCTTCTTTCTTTTGTAGGATTCACAAATCCTCATTCCTGTGAACACACAACAATTATCTCCACTCCTAACCATTACCCTAGCATGACCCAAGTACAATTTATTAGTGCCAAGGAAGTTGGATCTCTTGTACTCTTTGTTTGCACTGTGACAAATGGAATTCTGTTTGCTTGATGGAGATTTTAATGACGCCAAAGGGATCTAACTTGCTTGCCATCCATACAAAGGATGATTCATTGTGCTGGGTTGGCCCACTGGAATTTGCAGCAATGGGAGGAATTAAAATGCAGCAATGTGCATTCATAATACTTTTGGTCCCACAGTAAGCATGCCATTGCACTGGAATGCGGCAGGCTGTGTAAGGCTCAATCCAGCTGTTAGGAAACAGGAAGACAAATGAGTCCCTTTTCTTGGCACTTATCCGCAGGACAATGTAGGAGAAAGCAGAATTGAAGGGGAAGAGCCAGCAGGGTTCCCATCTATCTCCAGCAGCTACACCATCCACTTCAAACTATTTGTGTTCCTGGTGCACCTCATATGCAACTCACATGCCCCTAACAAAGGAAATCCAAGGTCACCTGACATATTGTCTAGTGATTTTTCATCCTACAAGCAACTCACCTATCCTTCCTCACACTCAAATTATTGAAGTATCTGTTCTCTTCCTGTATCTTTAATAAGCAAGTGCTCATTATTATATGCAAGCCTTGTAATGTCCTGAGGCTCAGCAAGTCCTAAGGCTCAGTACATATCATGTAGCAGGCTGTTAAAAAGAAGACAACGATGACATTAGTTTCACATTATGGGATCCAGGCAAGATTTTGGTCCTTTTAGGAAGCTGCAAGCAGATTTGAGTAACTAATTCTGCATTACATTATTTCCTATCTGATTGCTACTGCATCCTGGGAGACCCTGATAACCTACACCAGGGAAAGAAATATTGAGCTGAGGTATCAACAAAGCGGGATCTGGTGGTGTGTGTGAGAGAAGCCCTTTTCAGGCATTCTCAGGGCAGATCACAGATCCTCTGAGCTGCTTCATGGTGGCAAGACTTCCCAGACCCTACCAATGTACAGTGCTCTGAAACATCCCCTGTGTTTTGAGCTTCACTCAGGAGACAGAGAAGCTGCTTACCAACAAATTGAACGAAGTCCATTCTGCAGCCCTTGGAGAAAGGAACAACCATTCTCCCTAATCACAAGAGCCAGCATATAAGGGACTCACTCTACTACACTACTTTCTCATGCAGAAAACAGGAAGGGTATTCCTTCCTTGCCGGCATTAATAGGAGGATAAAAAGGATAGAACTGAATGGCATGTGCACTAAATGAATGATTGATGGGAGAATCAGTCAATATATTCACCCACATATAAAAGTTTGAGGGTGTAAAGAAAAAGTGTTTCTAAAAAAACAACTACACATAGCTCTGATCTGATTTGCCCACTATTTGCCCTCTGTTCCAGGAGCTGCATTTAATGTTTTTTTTTTAAGTAACAGGTGCTCTGATTGTGGTTCCCTTGACATCTGATCAAGTTTGGGACATGGGCAGCCTTTCCCAAAGGTCTTCAGGATCAGACTCCATATGTCGAAGCACAAAACGCTTGAAAAATGGCGTATGTGCATGGATGGGATAAGAAGCGTAAAAAAATTAGGCTTGGCCAATTCACCCGAAGAGATACTGTGAGGTCAAGAAAAGTAGTTACGCTCACCAGATAACATATCTATCATGCAAATTGCTGCCCTCAGATGCAGGCTTCATAGATCTTTTCTGCCTCTTTATTTGCAAGATGAAATACATTGTTATTCTGTGTATTCCTCAAAGGCGACAAGGAAGCTTGCTTGGGTAGGTATAAATCAAGACATTCTGGCTAAAAGATTGTCACAGCACCCAAAGAAGCAACTGACCTCCATATAAATCAATGTGTTTCTTTACTACAAGTTGTAATAATTTGGCTCACTGCTGGCCTCGAGGTATGATTTAGCTAACAAATTTCAGTGTTATAACCCAGGTGTCTTTTAAGTGACCATAATGCATGGGCACCTTGCACTTCTCAGCGATTTCACGTTTTATTTTATTATCCATCAGCTTTATGCTGAGACACTGGAAGCCTTCAGTTGGATCTTTCTGTATTAATTATTTGAATGGGCATGTAATGCCTGGTGCATATGAAAGAGATTGTGGAGATAACATGCCTCTTTGAGCCGTTTTTCAGTCTTTTAACTTCTTACCTCAAGACCAGGATCCAAGATAGTGGAGTTATACAAGGAAGGGGGATTTTCAGTATCAAAAGAACAGAACACCATTGTGCAGGACTCACCACAATCACTTGTACTGGCTAGCTGCTAGGCACCTTGGAAATCTTGTGACGGTTAAGAAAGATGAGTGACCTGCATAGAATGAAACATCAACAGTCAATATTACTTATCATTTCTCTTTGCAACCTCCTAGAATTCACATCCAGCTGGGTCATTTAAATCTGCATTCCACAACCCGTATCACTGAGTAAGAAAATGTATATAAATATAACAGGGTATAGCCAATGTGCTATAGAAGTGTTTCTGCAAGAGCAAAGCAAAGGAACCCTATGTTTATCAATCTCTACTATGCCACATCCCAAACCATTCCAAAGGGTCCCCTAAACCTCAGTAGAGGTTTTGGAGGGCACTGGGCTGCACTGCATAGGAGAGTTTGGCAAAAATCAAGTGATCTATCTTCCCCAAGTAGAAGTGCTTTCAATGGTGCAAAGCCACTGTGGGGTGCAACACATCTTTATCCTACAACAGAGCTCAAGTTGGTGTACACAGTGGCGTAGCGTGGGTTGTCAGCACCCGGGGCAAGGCAAGTAATTTGCGCCCCCTAACCCTAACCCCCAGATGTTGCGCCCAGTGCGGCCGGCCCCCCTGCACCCCCCACGCTATGCCACTGGGTGTACATGAGGTTGCCAAGTGAACTTGCAACTAGCCCCAGAGCTGCTTAGCTTCAGCAAGGTGGAGGCATCAGTTTCCTTCAAAATGTAGCCCTGGTTTCATAGAAATGTTCAGTTTTACTCAGATGAGTTGTTTGTAGAAGCACTACTGTAAAATAGGCAGCAACCCTTTGGAGGAGCCATGAATAAACTGGATTTCTTACTGAATCAGTAGGTGGACAAATTAAATACAGGGCAAGGAAATTTAGTTAAGGTCTAAAACAATGCAAAAGTAATTTTAAACACAGGCTGGAAGCAATTCTGGCATGCAAAGGTAATTCAGCAGCAACATATTTTCACTTATTTGTAGACTTTTAATCCAGATTGTATTCATGTATTTATCCACCCCACAGTGACACACTTCCATTCCAGGAAGGATGTGGCATTTGTGGGAGGGAAAATGGCATCATGAAACAGAGAGAGATTATTTTTAAATTTTCAATTGCATGCAACTTGATCCTACATAAATTGCTCAGGTGTGGCAAAACAGGTGTGGCAAAAATGTCGGTTTCAGTTTCTCATTTTTCTGGTCCTAAGTTCAGTTGACATTTCCACATCAACTTGCATTTAAAAAACAAAACAAAAAACAACATTCCTCATGAAAATTCATTTAGAGAGCACTTTTCCTGATATCAACCTTGTTGCATGTAATTTCCCCTAACACATTTTTGTGTGTTATTTTCACTAACATATATACTTGCCCATAACATATATCCATCACTGTGCCCATTTTTTGGTTGGAGAACTGCACTGCAACATTCAGGAAAGTGTGAATGCCAAAGGACAGCTGTGTTTCTGTTTGCATATTGTTTCAGGGAGTGCAAATTAGGCAGGTTTATTTGCAAGCGTGAGCTGAATTTCTCTCCCATCCACACTCAAAAGTAAACCCTACTGAGTTCTGTGTATCTTCCTTTCAAATAAGTGTGCAGAGAGTTTCAACCTTACAATGCAATGCTATACATGTAAATCTTCTCTGGTGTGACTGCAGTTTGACTGAACCATGGTGTAATATCCTGTTTCTGAACAAACTGTGCTTTGAACAAACTAGTTTACTATACTCAGATGCCAGAATAAGCTGTAGTTTGTTCCAAACCACAAAATTTAAACTTTCTCCCTTCATACGTGGAGGAAAGAGGAAGGTAGAGAACACAAGCCTAAGGCTCACACCAGCCACCAGTCCTCATAATGCTAAAACATGGTTTAGTGTTACATATGAACAAGGTCTAACAATACAAGCCTGTGTCTGTTTGGACACCAAATAATTACAGGGTAGTTCTGCAGAGGTTTGATCCAGGTTCAGTTGGTGTATACAGCCAAGGAAATCAAGGATCCAGTTCTAAAGACTGAGCTACTATTTGTGAGGCAGCTAACAATTTTAAACATGGACTGCTACGTGCAGACTCATTAATACTTCACCTGCTCAGGGACCCAATTTCAATGCCCTTCACTAATCATCATTCAGGAGAGACTATCCACTAACTCAGAGAAGGCAACAAAACACTCCACCTCAGCACACTGAAAAACCTAATTCTGGAAGAAAATATAATCCACTCAAAAATATCATTGCTACTTGGCTTGGTTCAATAGCTTTGGCCTCCTCTGGACAGTAGAACATTCAGCAGCAAAAGATAAAAGTAGCAATAAAAGTAGCTCGCTTCAGAGACCTGCACAAAATTATTAGTGTACCAAGTCATGCTGTATTGAAGTGTGCAAAAAGAAGCATGTTTACAGTTGTCTTTTGCAGAGATGAAAAGTAATACAATGGAATGGGACAACTGGTCATTAAAGATACTTCCACTGCATGTAAATTGCTACACAATATTCAAGGCCAGAGAGAGGAAATAGAATGTAATGTAAAATATACATTAGCCTGGTCCTCACAAAACGCTAAACCATGATCAATAAAACTGTGGCTTATTAAATTATGGTTTAGTGTTATGTGTGAATCCTGCCAACAACCCACAATGTGAACCCATGTTTTGTTGTTGGCTTGCGAACTTTGATTTGTTTTAACTATAGCTTTGCATTACATGGGAATCTAGATCCCTTTCTTAACTATGTTGTTTTTTTACCACTGCATGCCAAGTGGTCACCAAACCACAAAAGACACAAGGCAAGAATACCTGGGGAAAAACACAACAAAGTTTGAGAAACAAGGCATGGTTTGTTTGATCATCTGTGGGAAAACTAATGGTTAACTCATGGCTTGTTAAGCAAACGATAGTTTAGCATTAGGTGCAAACCAGGCCAATGTCACCCATACAGTACATACTCTTTTTGTGCTATCTTCTGCAGTACAAACAAGTTTTTGAAGCAACACCTACAAATACTACATGCCAAAGGCATATATAATTAAATAAGCCAATGATATTTTCTAGAATATGTTCTGGTTTTTTAAAAAATAAAGCTTTATTTAAAACATGTATAGGCAACCTTTCTAGGTCAAACCTCTGGGGGTAGCTTCCAATATGCAAACTGCCATAAAAATTACCCACAAACCAGCACTAACAAGAAAACATTAAAACCAGCATAACAGCACAAAGACAGATGACTAACAGCTAAAACACAACTCAACCAAGCAGCAAAGGTAATTTTAAACAAGTGGGTCCTTGATGCCCTCTTAAAATTCTGCAACAAGTGGCAATAATTCAGTGAAATCTTTAGGTTGTCATCATCGCAAGACTGCATTCTACCTTCTGCCCAACAGGTGACCACCAATTAGGAGCTTTAGGATTGAATGCCTTGACATACTGCATACTGCTCTTGGGTTCATGTTCTGCTTGTTGGTTTCCCACGGGTCACTGTGACAACAGGATGCTGGACTAGATGAACCATGGCTAGATGGTTTGTTTCAGCAGGCTCTTCTTACCTGATCATGAAACTGAATGCAGTGCATCTGATTATCACCTACACAGTTCATCCCCACTGTTTGATGGGGGGGGGGGACACTTGTAGGATCAGCGTAAGTTATTCAGTGTGCACCACTGCCTTCTCACTTTTCCTGTGGAGGTGGTCCAGGAATGAGAACATGCTTTCCAATGAATGTCCCCTACAGGTACAGCCCAAACCCAGAAATGCCCAATTGTGTGGCCAGTTTGACGAAGGAAAAGCAGCAGCAGAGAAATGATTTTCTGCATAGGAAGAATACGAAGGCAATATTTTCCTCAGATATTTGCAAGCAAGTAGTGGAAGCACTGCCTCACCCTGTAACCTAATGGAAGCCGTCACTGTGTCACAAATGGAAGTGGATGACAGAAAGTCAGAAAGAGGTCACCAGTGGACACAAAGGTCCTTTCATTCAAAGCTTCTCTGCTTTATAAACAGAAGCTTCTTCGGTGTTTTTCTTTTTCACTGCACATGATTCTAATTCTTAACAGCCTTGTCTGTGTCTTCATTTCTTAGAGGAGAGAAGTGCTGAGCCCAAGGGCTGAGCTAAACTTTTAGAAAGAAAGGCCCTATCTGCACTATACGTATAAAGCAGTATCATGCCATTTTAAACAGCCATGACTTCCCCCAAAGAATCCTGAGAGCAGTAATTTGCTAAGGGTGTAGAGACTTGTTAAGAGACCCCATTCCCCTCACAGAGTTACCATTCCTGGGAATTGTTGGGGGGAACCCAAAAACTGGCTTAGGGGCCACATGGGAGCAGGAGATGGAAAAGGGGGAAGTCCCATTGTGTGAACGGACCTCGTTCTCCTCTCGCATGCCCCATTCAGCACTACATTGAGTTCCACACACAGGAACACAAGGGCTTTTTCTTTTGGATTCACATTACAAACTCGTTTAAGCAAAACCCTGCTCTGTGCTGCAGTGCAGAAAAACAGAAACCAGTATTAGAACCGAGGCCAGTGGTCATGTTAAACCAGCACTTAGCACATGGCTGGCACTGCATAAATGTTAACAGTTTTGCCAGTACAGCAAGCAGGCTTCCAGGTAGGTGACCTATCAGACTTTTGGGAGGGCATTAATCCTTAAACTGAAACATTTTGTGTTCTGGCATTTGCAGCTGGGATTGAAGCTCATTAGGCTTGTTTTGCATGCCTATAAATAGTCCAGGTTGTCAGTTTTCTAAAGTTTAAAGAGCTATTTTAAGTCCAATAGGTTCAAGGTTACTGGTTTCTGAACCTTAGTTCCTATGATTGACTGTGGAAATGTTTTTTTCCTTATCTGCTTTTCATTAAGCAGCTCCAAACAGCACGCTAGCTATTGAGCAGGCCTGTCTGCTTCTGCTTTTACCCTGCGACTTCTACACAGATCTTCTGGTCCCACCTTAGATGCACAGTGTGGAGACAAAGTGTTCACTGAGAGAGTGAACTGGTTTGCACATAACAAATGCTAAGTCAAACTATGGCTTAGTGCATATGTGCAAACATGAGGGTTCTAGAGAAATTCACATTGCTGTGCTCCTCTGCCAGTCCTTTTTCTGCTGCACTGCAGCTGAGCATAGCAATGGTTTGATGTCGTATGTTGTCTGAAATCAGATTCATAGTTTGTCTCCTCCAGACAAACCATAAACTGTAAACCCAACACAAACCACGAGCCCAGGGGGGGCCACTAGGTGGCGCATCGGAAGATGGCTGACAATAACATCTCTCCGACCCACACGAGGTAATTTGGAGGCTATGATGGGGGTAATTAGCCTCCTTAACCCCCCCAGGATTATGGGGGGGGACGGCCCTTGCCTGCTGTGCCCTATACCACCCCCGAATTTGTGGGGGTGGGGGCACTAGGCACAAAGCCCTCCTGTGGGATTTTCGGCACTCCTCGACGCCGTCCCCGATTCACGCCGCTGGTTGCAATGATCTTTAAAAGAAACAATTTGGACGTGATTAATTGCACATACATCAAGGAAAAAGGGGAGTAAATACTGCTGACAGAAGAGATCTCTGATAACAAGACAATAAAATACGAGAAGAACGTGAAGATACGGTATGATAAATGACTGAGGGGGGAGGGGGGAAAAACCTGCCTCTACCTTTATATGTGATTTAACAAGAATCCCCTCCCCTAATGAGTCAGAAATTAAGGACTTAAGCTGTGGATTTAAGGCTGTGTGGAGATAAACTTTCGATCCAAAGCAATGTTTCAAGATGAAGCTGGAAAGCTAAGAGTTTTGGAGTGTCGCACTTAGAAAAAAATGCCGTCACCATTTTGTGAGGCATTGTGGGAGCTCTTGGGTCTGGGAGGAGAAAGAGAGAAATAGAGTTGTTTTCATATCGTGAATCAACTCCTCGGTGGGACTTAAGAGCGACAAATGCCAAAATTTACGATGGAAAAAGTGATGTTATCTACAAAGGAGATATATGGAAACCATCTGGACTAGTGGAGGAACGGGAAATCCACACAGGATTATTATACTTGCTATCGGCTTAAGGAGACTAACAGAAGAGATCGTAAAGGAAAAAGAGAAATTATACGAATAAGATATGATGTGGCAACACCAAGATAAGACTGGATAGAATTATGAACTTTGTTTGGACTGATTGGGACTGATTTGGACATTAACGCAGTAATAAGAAGATGATCTGAATTCCCCTTTGGATCTTGAAGTATGGGTTCCCCCAACAAAATTTAAAAATTTGGCTTTGTAATTTCGGAATTTATATGATGTGATTTAATTTGATGTGATTGGCCAGTTAATAAAAATTATTAAAACAAAAAAACAAAAAAAAAACCACGAGCCCAAGTTGCAACCACACACTAAACCAAACCAAAGTCCCAACTTTATAAAGAAAAATACTTTACGAAGTCCAAACTTCTAAGCATTCCTAAACAAACATTTAAAAAACATTTGTATGTCTTAACAAGAAACAAAAGCTGTTTTCTAAAACAAATCAACAAATAATTCTAGCTTTTAATTTATTATTACTGCCTATAGACCAAGACTAAGAACATTACAAACGCAAATACAATTGCTCTATGCAGAAGCAGAATATAAATACAGCGCTCAGTAGTAGGCAGTATGGTGTAGTGGTCAGAGGACTTAGGTTCAAAACCTCACTTAGTCATGAAGCTCACCGTGTGACCTTGGGCCAGTCAGTGTCTCTTAGCCTAACCTACCTTGCAAGAGGAATTAATGAGCCCAAGCTTCATCCCAAATTCATTCCCTTAGCCCCAGCTTGGTGTTGCATCTCAACCAAGTTACCATACAGCTGTACCTTTCATACTGCAATGGTTTGTTATCCCTGCCTTCCCTCTGCAATGGTTCAACCCCCAGTAAATAAAAGGAAGAAATGAAGTATGCCTGCAGAGGACAACCAAGCTCTGATAATCCTAGGCACTCTCCTGCACAAGGGCAATCTGTTAGAAGAGCTCCCTTGCAGTGCAATTTGCTGCAACAGCTCTCCAGGCCTAGGCATCTGTGCACCTGTTAAGGTATTTTCCTCTTCCAAACAGCTTTCAGTTGCCAAAGGGGCAGCTTTCCAAATCACATCCATGTTCATCTCTAATGCAGAGTTAACTTCATTAAGCTAGAGGAGAACTATCCTGTACCGCTTACAAGGACAATTACTATGACAGCCTCTAGGGGGCTCCATTTGATAGAAAAAGGAAACTAGAAAATGCTGCATAAAATATTTTTTTTGCAATGGTCTGAAACAGACCTAGTTGCCACTAAATTTCAAACAAGAGTTGGCACAGAACTTCTTGGATGTCTCCCTTTGCCCTTCCTTCCCCCAAAATGACAGCCTGGAGGAGCAAAAGAATCTCCCATTATTGTAACTGATTATTAAGTACAACATCAATTTACGTTGGGGTAAGAGTCAGGAGCCCAAATCTTGAACAGGAGACCTATTGGGCTCAGCAGCATGTAAACACAGAAGCCAGCAATGATCTTTTTGCCATTAAGAAGAGCTCAGTCACCAAAGCCTAACAGAAAGAGAGCATCTGTTGAGTTTTCCAATGGGTTCTTACACTTCAGCTTGTGTAAATTGAAGGGAAAGAAATCCTTTGTAAACTATTACAGTGACTAGACAAACTGTGCTTGAACCTGTGAAATGGATAGAATTGGATAGTAATGTAAGCCTTACAGAAATGCTCCATGTGAATGTTCAATCTCTCAGAAATCCTTAAAACAAGCCTCTACGGTAGGTTTAGCATCATTATCCCAATTTGGAGAGGGAGATAGTGTCTGCTTCTGCCTATCCTCTGTAATCCTGAGCAAATTTATGGTGGAAATGAATCTTACATATAGAAAATCTTTTACCCTTAATATGGGGGGTATCCACAGTATGGGGGTAATAAAATTGAACGAACCTATAAAGATGTTGTGAAGATAGCCAAAGTAATATAAGTGAAAAACTTTTATTATTCATAAGCAGTATCTAAACATGAAGCAATTATCAGCCTGCACAGTATGACAACTTCACAGTGATTCCATACAAGATGAAAACAAAAATAATCTATTACAACAAAATACTATCACAATGGAGCAAAAAAAGGGGGGAACCCATGCACAACTCTAAAAGTAAAAGCAAACCATTTGAAAACACAGGGTAGAAGAAGACACCACCATACAAAGCAGATAAAATGGAGAGCAGAGGATTAAACCTATTACAGGACAAAATTAATGGGATACCACAGCACCACAAAGGTTTCAGCAGCCCATGAAAATAACAAAAAAAATTGCCCAGTGCCCAAAAGACGTCAAAGCAGGTGTAAGACTGACCTCTCTTGGATAACATGCTGCAACCAAGGGGCCACTGTGGAAAAGGCCCTGTTGCTTGTAATTCTTCCACAATACATTAGTTTTGGAGTACTCAAAAGAAGGGCCTCATCCAATGATTTCAAGGCATGGGGAGGTTTATGTGAAAAGAGGTATCCTTCAGACATCAAAGTCTCAAGCTTGTGCTTTAAAGGTTAAATCCTGTACTTTGAATTGGGCCTGGAAAAGAGACGGTATCCTGTGACGATAATGAAGTACTAGCATAACATGCTCATAAAACCTGGTCCTGTTTATACTCTCCCAGCCTTATTCTGCACCAACTGGACTGTTTTCAAAGGCAGCTCCATATACAACACATTACAGTAATCCAATACAGTGCATGGCTCACTGAAGCGAAGTTCTCGCTTTTCAGGTAGAATCCTAGCTAAACAGGTAAAAGGTGCTGTGGGCCCCTGATGCTATGGGTTTCTAATGACGAAGATGGATCAACAAGCACCCCCAGACCATGATCCTTATGATCCTGAATGATCCTTAAGAGGGAATGTGATCTCCTCCAGAACAGGTTCAACACCACATACCTGATTAAAGGAACCACCCACCAACAGTACTTCCATCTTCTCTGGATTAAACCTCAGTTTATGTAGCCAGCCTCTGCTCTAGCACCTTCACTTGTGTTCAGTGAAAAAGAGAAACAGAGCTTGGTGTCATTCACATGTTGTTGTTTAGTTGTTTAGTCGTGTCCAACTCTTCGTGACCCCATGGACCAGAGCACGCCAGGCACTCCTGTCTTCCACTGCCTCTCACAGCTTGGTCAAACTCATGTTGGTAGCTTCGAGAATACTGTACAACCATCTTGTTCTCTGTCGTCCCCTTCTCTTTGTGCCCTCAATCTTTCCCAACATCAGGGTCTTTTCCAGAGTCTTCTCTTCTCATGAGGTGGCCAAAGTATTGGGGCCTCAGCTTCATGACATGTCCTTCCAGAGAACACTCAGGATTCTCACACACAGAGACACAAACTGAGCAATGACCTTGAGAGTCCTCAACACCAAATCAAAAACCACCTATACCAGCTTAGGCAGGAATTCTGATGTACAATAAAAGGTACAAATACTCCAAACTAGCACTCAAAAATTGGACAGAAGTCTGGGGAAATAGAATTCCTGTAGATTGGAAACTGCCCCCCTCAACCCTCAACTCTATGCTGCTGCTGAACAGAGTACCCAGAGAGGGACCAACTCCCCAATCCTAACCTAACCCATCTCAGTTATGCAAGCAAGTCCTAATTCACATCCAAATCAAAGATGAGAGCAATTTTGATATGAACCAACAGATTGGATGGCATACTTTCTTGTGCCTATGTCTAATCAAACTTCTCATTACACAGCATGTGAAACCCATAGCACCAGAGTTAAAATTACTCTAAGATCTCATTATTAGTAAAGTATTACACCCATATATAATGCTGTGCTGTGACAACTCTTTATCCTATGATACATATTTGAATAAAATAATTTTTAATCAGATTGAGCAACTGAAACAATTCATGAAGCCAGAATACAGATGTCAGCTGCCAACAATACCAAAACACATTTGGGAATAGGCAATATATTGTCTAGAGCATAAATCATACTAGATGCCTCTTCTGAGTCATTTGGGCCATTAAATTCAAAGGGTTACAAATCTTTTATAGAAAGGCTCATTCTTCCAAGAGTGGGGTTTTACATCTAATTTTTATGTGTTTGTTTATTTTTAGTCATCACTGCGGGCAGTGCCACTGGTAAATGGATCGAAAAGTCCTTATGCCAAAGGGACATGTGGCCTGATAGAAAACTGCAGGATGGAATGTTCCATTTTGGTGCCAAATGAACTGAATGACAGGACTGTAGCTCCACATTAAAGCAAACACCCGTTTCATTCTTAGAAATGGTAAACAGACATCCAGTGAAATTGATGAGCACTTTGCATAATTAGGCAACCAACCCTTTGAAGTGTGACCAGCACATGTTCAATTTTTAGTTACATTATTTGATGTGAAAACCTGGAATATTCTCAAAGATCAGACTCATCTTTCCTTTCTTGTCTGAGATGTTCTGATGGTACCATATGAATCTTTGCATATGGTAGATGTGGGGCATTGTGGCTATGTATCCGACACAATGGAAGGAGTGATAAAAACACATAAATCCCCAACTCCACAATTCATATTTTTGTCAGTACTTTTATTTCCTACTTCTCATGTGCTAAGGCACTGGACTGGCAACACAGGAAACTCCTGGAAAGAACATGCTTATGTGTCTAGGACTGATCTAGGGCAAAATTCTTCTCCCCAGGCTGAGACCCTTATTAGAAGACAACAGAAATAAATGAACTGCATATCAATCAATGAGAATTTATCCATCACAACCCCCCTGTTTTTCAGTAGGTACAACCTTGCTACACACAGAGATACATTAGAACAGGAATAAATGCATGCTAGTTTAAAAACTAACAAGCACAGCAGATGCCAAGGCCATATTAAGACATGCTGTTTGAAAAGAGCTACAGCTCCATAGTTAAGTAAGGTTCTGTGCTTCCAGCGTTCAAAATTCACCAGGCGCATTTTGCACCTGGCTATCGACTACTTGAGACCAAGTGAAGATGTCCAGGTGCCAGGATGGCATCTGAAGTCTCCACCATCTGGAGGTGCATGCCTAGGGATCCTTGGATCTTGACTGTTTTCACATTCTATCTGTTATATTTTATCTGAACAATTAGAGTGAATTTCAGGAACCAAAAAGTCGTATTGAAAAATATTATTCTCAAGCCATCCGGCCCCAAAATGGCAACAAGGCATTCCATTTTGGTGAGTGTAACCCTGGTTTAAGGAGCCATTTGGTGTCTAGCTTATATATCTGAGTTTCTAACACTGATTCTAACTCCAAGCACCCAGCATGCACAGTCAGTGAGTGACCTTCTAGTTCAAAGATAAGCCAAAGACAAATTTCTTACAAATGAAAAATATTGGTTTTGGTCCATATGAAACAGAAGCTTAAAAGAAGGATAGGTGACATAATTTCTTACCAATCCCCAATTCTCTTTCTCAAGGTCCCTGGAGTGAATTAAGATTTTCAGTTTCAAAGCCATTAAGGCAGAAAACTAATTTCCCACAGACATTCCCCCAAGTTAGGAAAAATTAACCGAGGAGCAGACAGGAATTTACACTGTGCTGTGTCAAGGGCTGTGAACTTGACTGGCTGTTTATTTGGGCAGACTGAGCAATCCTAGCCAGGAAGAACCATTTCCACTGGGTAAACACTTTCTCTTGATCAAAGGAGGAAGATTTCGTGACCTGCCTTCATGCTTCCCACAGCAAACTGCTGTCTGAATTGAGAAGAACAACACATAGCTGTTAGCTAACACTACAGCATACCTGACAAATCAGGTTTGTACCTTTCTATACAGACATGAAACTAGGCTTCCTTCATGTCATTTCTGGGCAGTGTCAGAATTCACCCTTCAGCAGTGGCATAGCGTATGCTGCTGCTGCCTGGGGCCAGGGTGTGTGCATGTGCCAGGGGGGCAGGGCGCAGTACAGAGGGAGCCCATTTCAGCAGCCTAGCACTCCCCACTAACACCGCTAACTTCAAGACCACACTCGCAGTGGTATTGGTGGTGACAGTGGTGTGAGTGCTCCCAACAAGCTTCTGTTTTTGGTTCAAAACTTTATTTTCTTGACTTGTCCTGACAAACTTTCTGCCTGGACCCACAGCCCAGCTCAAATCAGATCCTGATCAGCCTCCCATCCCAGAGAAAAATCCTGCAGAGGCTCCCATACATTTGCCCTCAACTTGGACTTGCTGTTATTCATGGATGTGGATAATTTACACTTTTGCTCTGTAACAGTAATAAGTGACAATTAAACCATTTTAATTTAGATAGCAAGGAACTCTTGGGGAGGACCAACAACCACAGCTGCTTATAGACTCCAGCCTGTTCTCTGCAGTGCAGTATTCCAGGTGGGACAATGACCTTTCAGTCTCTCCAGCAAGTCAATCTCTTCAGCTTACTTGCAAAAAACAGAAGCAGTTGCTTCACGCAGGCTCTAACTCCCCAGCCAATACATGCTAGGGATACAGCCTGGTGCTATGTACTTTCTAAGCACCTGATTGGGTGATTTTTGTTTGCTATTATAAGCTACACAGAACCACAAAGAGTCTTGAGGCACTTTGAAGACTAGGTACAGTGGTGCCTCGCAAGACAATATTAATTTGTTCTGAGAGTTTTTCGTCTTGCGATTTTTTCGTCTTGCGAAACATGGACTTTGGAAAAGCTTCAAAAATCACCAAAGTCTTCAAAAACCTCAAAAAAGGCTACCACACTGCGTGCTATGAGTTGCTCCTTGAAGTGAATGCACGGTTTCAAGACAAAGGAAACAAACTTGCAAGACATTTCCGTCTTGCAAAGCAAGCCCATAGGGAAATCTGTCTTGCGAAGCAACTCAAAAAACGAAAAACTCTTTCATTTTGCGAGTTTTTCTTCTTTCGAGGCATTCGTCTTGCAAGGTACCACTGTATATTTCATATGGCATAAGCTTTTGTGGACTGCCACTAATGCCATAATAAATATATTTATAGTTGAGAGCAATCCTATGGAAATATCTGCAGCTTAGGATACAGCAGTTCCCCATCTGATTCCCAGCTCAGCCTGTGTTAAGTACCCAACCGCAGCTCAGCCTAAGATACACCAATACACCGTGCGTAACTTGCTCATCCTGGCTCAGCTGGCTGGGCCAAAGCTGCCTGAACTGAGGCTGGCATAAGCCCCAAAAGATGGCATTCCAGGGGCAGGACCAGAAAAGGAGGACTTAGGCTGGATTCTAATCCCATTCAGCCTGGTCACATGATCTGGCAACACAGTGCAGAACTCTATTTTAAAGGCTTGTTTTCCCCTCTGCCAGGCTTAGGCAGAGCAGCAGCAGTAGCCTTGTTGCTGAAAGGGGTTTAGATCTGGTGTAACTTTATGCCAGCATAATTTATACCTGCTTGCCTTAGATCATCTTATTGTGCGTATGACAATATTCTGTAGTTCTTGATGCAACAAACTAACATGGCTACCACTTTGGGGGGGGGGGATGCAGAGACTTAGCATTCTCAAATAAAAAAAATCAATCAATTAATGGATCATCTTGAAAAGCATGGCATTAAGAACACAACTGAATGGTGTATCTTTAGATTTTAAGATGTGTTTTTGGTTTCTATGGGCATTTGCAGTACGTTTTTTCCTGAGACAAAGAAGCTACTCCCACAATATGCATCATCCAGTGCTATGGTCTACACAAGTATGCTGGTTGCACCCTTACAAGAAAGGATGAAAGAATGGTGGTGACTCCACTATGCTTTCATATTAAAAACACTTATTCATACTGGGTTGTTAGAAATTTGCCTAGTAATTTGCACTGAAATAGCAGAAGAGCTGCCCCTTATCCACAGTTTATTCATCCTAGCTATTTTCACATTTATCTGAATGTTAGCCTCATCACCTGTCCAAAATGTCTAAGATAAGCCACAATGTTTGAAAGTGCCAAAAGAATAAAATCAATTGCATGTAGTATAAACAGGAATATAAAGCCTCGCCAAATCCCCTCAAATTAATAGTCCAGCTATGTGTACCCTCCTGACTCAGCTTCTCCTAACTCACACAAGAGTCTACAGGACTACAGGAATATGCTTAGACTTGGACCATTTCCAGGGAGAAATATGTTCTAAAAGAATCGACAGCACTCACACACCACACTTCTCCCACCCCAAATGCATTGAGGGTAGCAGAGCCAAGTGGGGGAGAGGCAAAGCAGTGGGATCAATGGGGACACCCCCTCTCTCTCCTCACCTCAGCCTAATTAAGTGAGACTTTAGACATCTGCACAGAGGTACAGCCATCTACTGTTGAAGAAGAAGAAGAAGAGGAGTTTGGATTTGATATCCCGCCTTTCACTCCCCTTCAGGAGTCTCAAAACGGCTAACAATCTCCTTTCCCTTCCTCCCCCACAACAAACACTCTGTGAGGTGAGTGGGTCTGAGAGACTTCAGAGAAGTGTGACTGGCCCAAGGTCACCCAGCAGCTGCATGTGGAGGAGCGGAGACGCGAACCCGGTTCCCCAGATTACGAGTCTACCGCTCTTAACCACTACACCACACTGGCTCTCATGTTGTCTTGCTATCATGGTAGAACTGGATTTCATAGAAGACTAGCAGAAAGTAATGCTTGGCTATCAAGCCCAGCCTTAATTTGCCAACCCCTGCTCAATAACTACCCACAACATAAACAATATTCAACATTGTGAGCTCCACTATATAGTATTGTGGTGGGGTTTAAAGGGCACACTTCATTTCTAACTGGCATAAGAAAGTACACTATATTCTTCCTTACCTGTCATGCTGGATCCATCAACAGCAGTAGCATCCCCAGGTACATGTACTTAGAAGCAAGCTGCACAGACTTCAATGGTACTTACCTTGAGAAAAATACAGTCAGCTTTCCATTCTAATTCAGCTTAAATCCTTTATCAGAGCAGGAGTAGCCAATGCATTAACCTCTAGATGTTGTTGGACTACAACTCCCATCAGTCCTGATCATTGACCACGCTTGCTGGGGTTGGTGGCAGTTGTATTACCCTGCCCATGCGGGAGGGAAATTAAATTTGTCCTTGAATTTTCAAAAGGAATGATCTGATTTTATACTGAAATAATTGTAAACAAAGCAAGCATTGACTCTGCCATATTGATAGCATTACTGTACATCTACGATAGAGTTCCCAAATCATAAATCTATGGTTAGTCCTTGAAGCTCTCCAGACAAGGTCCTTTCCTCCCAAGTCAGCAAATCATTTATCTGGGGGAAAGTCATTCAGTTTAGATTACTTTAAAGAAGTGATCTAGTCTGAAAGGAGACACAAACAAAGACAAAATATGGTGGCTAGCAATCATCTTTGTCATGCCCTGTGTAAGAACCGCAAAACCTGTCTTCCATGTTCAAAAAAACATGGGAGCAAAAAGCAGGTGCACAAATGACTCCTGCTTGTTGCACTGGAAGTGGCAAATGCGTGCACACCTTTCCTTACAATGCAGCGATTCACAGAGCAAGTGTATACATGCTGACTCTGAAGTAAGTCCCATTTAATTCAATGGGGCCAACTCCCAAAGGACATTCAGTTTTAATCCAATCTTCTGTAACATCTGCAGTTCTTCCTAATTTTTAATCATCAGATAACTGGACTAGTCAGACCACAGGCACATTTTGCCCGATGCTGTTAACCAGCTGTCGTCGTCAGCAGCAGTTGGGATTATTGGCGCTTGGAGCAGCAGCTCTCCAGGGAATAAGGTAAAGGTCAGCTTTTCATCATAAGATCCTTCAATTAGAGATAAGCACGTACAGTTGCCTTAAGCCAGCCTCCTGCAACTTGGTGCCCTCTAGATGTTTTAGACTAGAGCTTCCTCCATTTGCTCCAGCTACCACAGCTGCTGGTGGCCAAAACATCTGGAGGGCACCAGGTTAGAGAAGGCTGCCTCAGACCAAGTCATACCATTTGGTCCTGTGCTGTCCATTTCAACTGGCAGCTGCTTTCCAGTGGTCCTGTGCCACCCGAAACTCTTTTATGCAGATGTGCCAGGGGTTGAACATGAATTCTTTTGGATGTGCTCTACCACAGAGCTACGCTGGGAATGGATCCATTTGGAATGCTTTTACTCATTTTAGAATTGCAATGGTTTTAGCTGTCCTTATAATTGCATATTATGTGGTTGTAATGCAACCTGGGACCTTGCGGTAAAGGGCAGATAGGAAATCTGGAAAACAAACAAGGGATTTGAAGTTGATGATTTAGATTCCACAAAGCAGGCATTCATCAAGTGAGCTATGCTCCATGCACACAAGGGAAAGTCTCTGTTGGTTGGTTGTTTGTTTGTTATTGTATTTATATCCCACCTTTCCTCCAAGGAGTGCAAGGTGACATACATAGTTCTCCTCCTCCTTGTCCTATCCTCACAACCTTAAAGGTCAGGCCTCTGCTACAGTGAGCTCATCCCATCAGTGGTGCTCCTCTCTGCCAGTGGAGACTGGTGGAATGAGGCCCACACTTCCTCCTAGCCAGTCATCAGCACAGGGGAGATTAGGATTGCATCCCTAGTACATAAATGGCTTTAATGCATTCACTACTGTAGTTTCTCATTATAATACGTATGCCAAGGCCATACAAGGGATGAGGTTTTAGTAGCTAGCACTCTGTTTAAAAATGAGCACCTGGTTTTAAAACTGTAATGCGTATCTGAATATAAATTTTATAAGCCTTGCTTTAAATCTGATTCCATAATAGTGTTGATGTTACTTAATAAGATTTAGCCTCACACCATGCTTTTCTCATGTCTCAACTATTTCGAAAACTCAAACCTTGATGCATTTTGTATGCTAGGATGATAATGATGAGTTTTACACTGTTTTAGAATGTTGAATACAAGCGCCCTTAGAACTGTTTTTATACAGCTACCAAATCATTTCTGTGCTAATAGCTGCCCTTGAAGTGGAGGCTTCTGACCTGAAGCACTTTGATGTCCACTGTCTTTCAAGTGCACTTCCAAGGTCCCTTTGTGCAGTATCTGTATACAGAGGAGCTGTCCATTCAGCTGGTGCTACTGAAGCCCCTAGTGTCTGATGCTAGCAAATGCATCCTAGCACAATACTGGTAGACCTTACACTGATTTCAGGCGTTTGCAGCTTTACATGGACTGCCAATCAATCAATCAATCAATCAATCAATCAATCAATGCATGCAGGGGGGAAGAGAATGGGAAAGCTGAAAAACTGCTGGCATTCGCATCAGCCATTGGGAGAGCATTTGGGTGTGGCTTGAGTCTCAGTGGAATGTGGAGGGTGAAGGAGGTTGCAAAGAGATTAGAGGCTACTGGAGAGATTTGAAGAAGGCCTTGAAGAGCTATAGAGAAGGCTGGAGGGATTTGCTAAGGGATTTTAAATGGTTTTCTGGGTGGTGTTCTGGCTTTATGCGCTTTTGCTTATACACGCAATAGCCAGGGATGTAACTTCCACATAAGATGCGATCTGCTTGCAATAACATTTCCACTTAAGTTTACTCACACCCTCTCATGCACTGAAATAACATATGAGAGTCCAAGGGAGTGTACTGCAAAGCCCCTCCTCCCTCCTGCTAGGTGCACATTCAGAGGTTGTGCAGATGTCCATGCATTAATTTCCTTCACAATAAGGCATTTCCGGAATGGTTCAGGGTCTTGCTTGCATTTATTAGCGCTACCAATAAAAATCTATGTGGAGGGCCCCTCCACACAGCCACCAAACACACAGGTGATGTTGCCCATGTGCACATCGGTAGCAGTGGGTGAGGCTTTACAGCACAACTCCTCATGCATTTTTTCAATGCATGAGGAAGTTTGAAGCCTGTCCCCCAGCATGAGTAGGAAATGCTGATTTTCTAGTAGCTTCAGAGTCTCATATGCTCCTTGTCTTCCTAAGGAAACTGAAAGTTTTCCCAGATGGACAACTTTACTCTTCTGGTTTCGAAAAGGCTGAAGAGTAGACTAGACAGAACCCTGAACAAACAAGGGTTCTGAGATCCTAGGAACATAGGAAGCTGCCTTATACTTATTCAGGCAGTTGCTCCATCAAGTTCAGTACTGTCTACACTGACTGGCAGCAGTTCTCCAGGGTTTCATTCCCATCTTTTAACGGGAGATGGTGGGGATTGAACTTGGAAGCTTTTGCTTGCAAAAAATAATAATGCTCTACCACTGAGCTATGGCCCTCCTCCTGTTCCTGTTACAGAATAAAACTTAGTTCAGATTTATCTCACCTTCATGAATGAGTGCACAGGCCAAGGATGCTTTGGCTAGCTGCACAGCTGGCACTGACACAGGTTTCCTGAGACCCTACACAGCATTTACATATTTAATATAAAGGGAAGCTGTGTCCAGTTTTCCTGACCTTCAGCAAGGTTTAATTGCTAGTGATTGCTAACCCCAGAATATCAGAGCATCTCCCAATGAAGGCAGCTCTCAGCCTCCTGGAACTAAAATATCATATTCATTTTGCATGTGACTTGCATAATGCCACTGAGAAAATAATATTCAAAGCCAAGGAATTTTTTTATTTTAATTTAGCAAATTTACACCATGCCTTTTGGGGCAAGGAACTCTCCAAAGCTGTTGGGGTTCACAGTGCCTTAATTCTACACGTTAGGTAAGGAATTGCACTAGGATGAACCTGCAGAGACCCAGAGAAATCAGAGGAGGGTTACAAATGGGTACATGAATCAAGAGAATGGACTAGAACATAGATGGCTTTAAAACCCTGATGGTTTTTTAAAAGGAACCAGAAAAATTCATGGAAGGTTAAGGCTATCAGAAGCTACTAGCCATGATGGCTGTGCGCTACCTACACTGTTGAAGTATGCCTCTGAACACCAGTTCATATGTTCTTATGAACTTTAGAGGCTCCAAAAACAAGCATGCGATTTTGCAGCAAATCTCAGCCATAGGTCTCCAGCCCCACTTGCTAAGACTTCTAATCTGAAAAGGCATTCCAGGTTTTTCTGCTGTTAGATGGTAAATGGCACTTTAGGAAGTCAGAAAGACATTTGTGAAGTTAGCCAAACCAGGCAACAAGAGTACTGAAATATATTTATTTCCTGCAACACCATCTTATGCATGTTTACCCAAACATAAGTACCACTGATATTCAATGAGGTTTATGCCCAAGGTACTGTTCATAGGATTGTAGCCTCTCTATCCATATGAGCCCACGCTCTGCATGCAGTGGTGGTTCTGCTGGTCCACAAAGCCCTGCCTGGAGAGAGGGGTGTTAACCTAATCCTAAATATTATTACTATTGTTATTAAGAATTTATATGCCACATGGATTGGATTACTTTTCTTTTTATTTGCAGAGTAAATCTATCAGGCAATATGTAATCTTCACACCAGTCACTTAGCAAAGCTTAGCAAAAGCTTGCAGACTAACATTTGCAGACTTCATTTCAAACACATTCATTTCAACAAGATTTAAACCAGAAATGATTGCTACATCCAATGCAAAATTGCAGGTGTGCTATAAAACCCATAGATTCCAAAACGCCACTGAACTTTGTACTATTTATCAGTATTTTCTCTTGACCATGGGGAATTAATTGCTTGCAAGGCTCAACTGGTTAACATTTACACAGCATCTTGAGACCCTTGGAGCGAAGAAGCTATTGGCAGAGATTCTAGCGATGCAGAGCACAATGGTGGAATATATTGTATTTCTAAGCAAGGTATGCTCACCAGGGAGGCATAAACTAATTCTAACTTGGGGCATGTTCTCACTAGCACATATTCCTTTAGGGCACTTTATCCCCAAGGGCTTTTTAGTAACAGAAGAGAACACTTTGAGAGTTAGCAGTTTCAGTTCTAACTCACCATTGTCCCAGATGGAGCAGGGGAGAATATATATCCCTTTGGTAATCACCATATGCAATAAAGGATGCTTGAACAGAATGTAAATTAGAGATAATAAATGTGATACCCTCCAGATATTGTGAACTACAGTTCCCATCAGCCCCAGCAAGCATGATCAACACTCAGGATTTATGAGAGCTGGCATTACCCAGCTTTTAAAATACTGCAACCCAGTTGTGAGTTAGGGTCCACCGGCTGAGGACCAGTGATCTAGAAGTAAAAAGGATGGTGTAGATTCAGCTAGTTGGGACCCTGCTGTCACAGTGACCTCTGCTGTGAAATATTCAGGTCAGTGTAGGTGTAGAACAAACCATCACCCTGTGCAAAGAGTGTCTGGTAAGGAAGGGCAGCAGGAGAAAGCCTATGGTCCCACAGAGAAGCATCTTTGGACAGCTGTCTTCATGGACCTGAATCCATCTTCTCACCATGCATACAAATACATATGTTATCCAAATGTTATCTTTCCCAGCTACTTTACCTGTTTTGAGGAAATTTCATCCTCCCAGCACTCAAGAGTTATTTTATAGGTCTGACAATGAAATCCCCACCTAACACCACACATCTATTGTTGCATGGAGCATGCTCACATAACTATTTATGAGCACTTATTGGCTATTACCTGTGACATCCCTGGTGGCATGTAATGCCTTCCCTACCTGATGCAAATGATGTTTTGTGAACTTTTTCCAAAAAATGGTTACTTTTTAAACAACCTTTTGGTCCTCACCAGACTGAATACTTCTTCTTCGTGTGCCATTCCTTAAACACTGTTTGTGGAGCCTTTTAAAAGGGAGACGATAAAATCAACCAAGATAACATAGAATCATAGAGTTGGAAGGGACTGAGGATCATCTAGTCCAGCCCCCTGCAAGGCAGGAATATGCAGCTGTCACTTACAGGGATCAAACCTGCAACCTTGGCATTATCAGCACCATGCTCTAACCAACTGATTTGCATACTGTATATCTTCTTCTTCTTCTTCTTCTTCTTCTTCTTCTTCTTTGCATGCTTTCTCCCCACTCCCATCATTTGAAATTAGTTCCAGGTTGTACAGTCTCCCTCCCCAATACTGGAGTGCACAATTGTGTGTAAACACACACACACACACACACACACACACACAGTTGATCTGTTTCAGCATAGCTACTACCACCTCCCCTTTGCAGCAAGGCCATTTCCCCAACCCCTACTGTGCTACTCTTACTTAATGAAGGCTAAGACTAAAACAGCAATTAAAAATGTGAGGGGTTTTCCTCTTGCTATCTGTTCCCCACAAGATAAACATAACTCCATATGGTCCAATACAACAAAAGTCTCCTTATTGAAAGGAAGTTCAAGATCATGAGATTCCGTTTTTTCCCTTTCTTTTTTTTTTTTTTTTTTTGAAAAATGGGTATCCCATCACACAAATTCTCTAACCAGACACACCCTTACCTGAGAGCAAGTTCTATTGAACTGAATGGAATTTGCTTCTAAGTAGGCATACATAGGATTGTACTGCGAATCTGAAGGGCACCATTCAGCTTTAGTTTAGCACTTCACGAGCAGCGAAGCTTCCTCTTACGCACACACACACACCCCCGGTTTATAAATCCGCAGCGGGCTAGTCAGGCTTTGCAGCTTCAGGAGTCTGAGCCAGGACTACATCGGGCAACCTGAGAAATGCATCTGAGCCTGTGCAGAGTGCCAACTCCCCCCCCCCATCCCCAGTGTCAATGGCTTCTGACGGACCGCTCGAGACGAGGCACACCTGTCTTCTTTTGCAAATGACCCACTGAAGACCGCCCCACATTGATTTTTTTTCTGCTGCAGGGTTTACAGCCTCGGCTTCGTTTCTAAAATAGGAGGGCTGAGGCGCGGGTATGTGGGGCGGGGGCCGGAAAACACTCTGCATATACTCAGCGGCACTATTCGGGGCTGAGCCCCAAACCCTCTCCGGCAGGAGCCCCTGTCTGAAGCCTTCTCAGGCTCGGGGTCCTGGCAGGGAGGCGCCAAAAGGCGAGCGAAGGCGCCGCCGCCGCCGCCTTCTGCAGCGCGGGCCGCCCGCCCTCTGCCGCCTCCTGCAAACTTTCGCCGCAGAGCCTGCCGCACTCCCGGGGACGCCACGCCAAGGCCGGCCCCCTCCTTCCCGCTCGCCGCCTTCCCGCCGGATTCCCCGGCCACGCCGCCTAGTCCACCGCCTCGCCTCCGAGTTTTCCAAGGCACTTAGCAGAAGGCGGACGGAGTGTGTGTGTGTGTGTGTGTGTGTGTGGCGCGCTCGAGGTCTGCTGCACTTTGGCTGGCGAGGAGGAGCCGCACTGCTGGGGGATTCCCTCCTTCCTTCCTTCCCTCCCTCCCTCGCGCGGGGTCTCCACAAGCCACGAGGAGCCGCAGCCTTACCGGGTGGGTCGGTGGGCGGGCGGGCGAGCGAGCGAGCGGGCGGGCGGGAGTCCTCTCAGCGCCAGGCTGGACGCCGCAGAACTTGGGCTCCTCGCGAAGCTCCCATCCAGGCGGCGGATGCGGCGGCGGCGGGGCCTCCCTCGCTCCCTCCCTCCTTCGCTCTGCAGTAGTACAAACACACACCGCGCGCCCCGCTCCCTCCGCCTCAATTGTCATGCTTCTCACATCCGGCTGCATACAGCGCGGATGGGCCCGGCCCTCCCTCCCTCCCTCCCTCCTCGCTGGGTGATCCCGGAGGGAAATCCGGAAGGCGAACTCCTGGCCCGGGCGAGGGGGTCGGGGGGGGGCCAAGTCGGGCCAAGTCGGGGCAGGCAGAGCAGGCGCCTCGAGCCTCCCTGAGGGCCACTGAAGACTACTGAGGGCCACATGCCTTTCCCTGCGGTGGGTGAAGCTCGAGGCAGCAGGGGGCACAGCAGTGAATATGACCGTGACTTTGGTACTGTAGGGCTAGTTTACACTCCTCCCTGTCCTCTATCCACCGGACAGAGTTCAAGGACGCTATTGTTTTGTTTATTTATTGGAATTAAGGTAAAGGTAAAGGGACCCCTGACCATTAGGTCCAGTCGTGGCCGACTCTGGGGTTGCGGCACTCATCTCGCTTTACTGGCCGAGGGAGCCGGCGTACAGCTGTGGCCAGCATGACTAAGCTGCTTCTGGCGAACCAGGGCAGCGCACGGAAACACCGTTTACCTTCCCGCCGGAGTGGTACCTATTTATCTACTTGCACTTTGACGTGCTTTTGAACTGCTAGGTTGCCAGGAGCAGGGACCGAGCAACGGGAGCTATCCCCATTGCGGGGATTCGAACCACTGACCTTCTGATCAGCAAGTCCTAGGCTCTGTGATTTAACCCACAGCGCCACCTGCATCCTAATTTATTGCATTTATATCCCTCCTTTTCCCTCCAAGGAGTTCAAGGTCGTGGACATTGTTCTCCCCCACCTCATTTATTGCCCACACTAACCCTGTGAGGTAGGTCAGGCTGGGAGGCTGTGATTGGCCCAAGGTCACTCACGGAGCTTAGTGGCCAAGTGGGGATTCGAACCCTGCTCTCCCAGGTCCTAGTCCAACACTGTAACCACTACGCCAGCTAATAAAAGCACTCAGAGGGGGCTGGCGGCCCACAGACAGTATTGAGGGCTGCATTTTACCCCCTAGACCTGAGGTTCCATACCCGCAGGGTTAGACAAGGGCGCGACAGCAGTCATTTCCCCTTTCCTCCCTCTAGCTTGACAAAGGTTATGGTCCAGAGAATTCAATTTCTTTTATTGTGAGATATAAAATATTGATGCAATCACAGTTCTGCTCCAGTGCAATGTGTGATCTGCTATAAGGAACTGGTTTATATTCTGGTGCATATTTCACCAACAGCGTTATGAGCATGTGCAAAATGCAATTCTATATAGTTAACTTAAATTAGGGCTATCCCTACACATTTGGGACTAGGAGCACAGCTGAGAGATCGGACAATGAGATTTACAGGACAATGTGCACTCAGAAGTAACCTTACTTATAGCTGGCATACTTCCAGGTAAGTGTGCATAGGATTTGAGCCATAAACACTATTTTATTCAATAATTTATAAACTGCACTTTAAACAGTTTATAACTTTGTTTCAAAAGTTTAAACAAATAAAAATGTCAAATGCTTCAGTATAAACTGGTTTGCAAAATCACGCTGCTATATGTTGTCAAGCACTGATTTAATTTAGCATAGAGGGGAGTGATGAAATGTTTGTGTGTCAACTTCCTTCTTAGCACATTATCCACATGTTACAGCACAAGAACTGGGTCCATGGCACATGCCTCATATAATTTCAGTTTCTTGCTTTAAAAACTGCCAACAGATTTTTTTAAAAAACAAAACAATGTTTTTACATTCCACTTTTCTGTATAAAGTACACCATACAGGCTATGTAAGTAGAGTAATAATACCATAGGTTGGGGTACTAGTGTGACATGATGTGTGTATAAAACCAACAGCATGCACATCTATGTTGTGGTAGTTGACTATCAGGAAGAAAAAGATATCCTAAAATAGAAACAATTTTACTTGCCTGGAAATAACAGCCTTTCTTTAGCAGTGGGTTCGCCTGTTACTGACAATTTTTTAGCGACTTTACTATTTTACAATTTATTAAAATATTTACAGTCTGCCCAATACCAAATGGTAGCAGAGTGAGATTCACAAATAATGAAAATTCCAGATCCTCTTAGGTCAGTTGTCTGAGCTTTAATTTGAACCTTTCTCTTCTGTCTGAACCTAAGCTTCCTCATTACTATAACTTGGGTAGCCAATGTGGTGGCTTTCAGGTGTCATAAATTACAACTCCCACCATCCCTGACCATTAGCCATTAGCTGGGGTTGATGGAAGTTGGAGGCCAAGAAATCTGGAGGGCAGCAAGTGGACTACACAACCACATCCACATTATCACCCCTGCTGGAGGTTGTATGTTGCTGAGTGAATGCAGGAAAGGAGCTTGGGTCTGATTTCCAACACTGGTTTCAACTGGATGGCTGCTGTGCCCTCCCACCGCCCAAGGTGGTGAAACATGCTGTGAAGCAAGAGACATACCTTCCATCCTTTTTCCAAGCACTGTGGATACATTAGGGGTGCAGTCCTGTTCACATTTGAGAGTAGGTCCTATTGAATTCAGGTGTCCATGTTTCCATAAAAACTTTCCTAGGCTTGGTCTACATGGCTGTGATCGTATGCCCCATCAAACATAACAAAGACTTCCGAGAACATGCAAAGGACTAGGTTCTCTTGTTCACTGCAGTTAGAACATTGGAAAGTGATTTATACTGAGTCAGACCACTGCTCTGTCTAGTTTAATATAGTCTGGCAGCGGTTCTTCAGGATTTCAGGTGGACATTCACAGCCCTACCTGGAGATGTAGAGGATTGGACCTGGGCCATTCTGCATGCAAAGCAAGTACTCTGCCACTGAACCGAGAAGGTCAGCATTTCTGCTCTGAACAATAATTCCCATTTAGGATAAGGTGCTTGAAATTGCAAGCAATTAGGCAGGAACATTTAGAGGTCCTATGTCTGGGTGTCACACAAGTGCCTTCTGAAAATGGGACCGTCTGTTCCAATCCTCCTCCACATCCAGAAAAATTGATTTCAATTGATTTCTGAAAATAATTGATAATGCAATAAGGGGAAGAAATGTAGTTAATGCTATAAGGAAGTTGGTCAGGCTATAAAGCTGCCTGGCTCGAGATGTACAGCAGCAGCAGGAGAAGCCATTCCAAACTGCCATTGATTTGATCATAACCAGCTAATTGATTCTAGCCAAGGTCTTTCTCATCTCAGAGACACAAGATTCCCTTATTAAGCCTGGCATTAGTTTTTGCCTCAGCCTACACCACAAATTTAACAAGAAACAAATTACAGGAGTGGAGTCCTGTAGTTCATAAGTCTTCTGAGGTTAATTTCTTTGTACTTCTTGCAAAATGGGGGAAAGTTCTCACTTGCCTTAGTGCACAGCCAAAAACACCAAAGAAAAGAATGGTATTTCAGTTGCAAAGCATGAAAACCAAATATATAAGATTACATGTGCAGTTGTGCGCGGGGAAGGCAAATATATGAATCCCAGTGGCCTGTGTGTATGGGATGGATAACAAAGAATCAGTTGGCTGTCTGGATTCAAAACATGAACAGACTTTCCAACAGGAGAGAGCTCCAGTAGCAGAGTTTAAACTCACAAAAGTTAAGCAGCAGCATAGTGTTAGGAATATATGTTACTAGACTTATCCCATTTACAAGGCTCCCCTCTTTCTACTCCTTTTGCAAGGAACAGACCACACACTTCTAAGTTTAAAATGCTTTACTTACAGATTCAAAAGTCTGATACATGTGTTGTTCTATGCATCTGCAAGGAGAACACAGGCAAACTCTTATTGGGAAGAAAATACAGAATATAGTTCCAAACATGTGTTCTAAGTTTGAGAGCAAACTTAACCAGAGAGAAAGTGGTGCAGAGAGAATGGAAAAGAAAGACGCTCATGGAGGAAAGGGAGTGTGACCTAGTTAAGTCTAGGAACAGAACTCTGTGGTCCCAACCCCTTCATACACTAACTAGCTCTCAGGCATAGTTATGTTTGACTGCAATTTCCCACAGTGTGTATAACTTTAATTCTACACCTACCTTTAGTAACCCTGTGCACTAAAAGAGACATAGAAAAATAACTCATAGACCTCCAATACCACATCATAATGTACATACAAAAGGAATTTTCAGATCTGTATTTTTCCACATACTACATCAAGTTGATTGAGTTATACACATGGATGGCAATGTGCAAATCCATCATTTTTTTAAAAAAAAATTAATCTCCATTATTTCTAGAATAAATAACCATTTTTGCATGCAGAAATGTGCAAAGATTTGTACTAGGGTGGAGTGTTGGCAAAGATAAAAACTGATAACAACATGGTCTAAAGACAAGTGAAGGGTTTTCCATACAGAAGCATACTGGATTGTTAGCAGACACCAATGCAAATATAATTTGCTTCAGCTGTTTCACTGCAATTGCAGAGATCTGGGTTAATGTGGGAGATTTTCAGTGCCTAGAATTCTTAGCTGCAGTCTTTCTGGAACTTCCAAACATGGTGTATTTTGCTCAGCCTGTGCCATTGTGCAGATGTAGGACCTATAGGCTAAGCAAGATTAATGTCTTCCTGGGGAGGGGCGATAGATTGCTCAGGAAAATATGGTTTGCATATAGAAGATCATAAATGCAGTTTCAGGCATCTCCAGATCTGAGAAAGACCTCTGCCTAAGGTCCTGGAGAGCAAATGCATTTTGAGTAAACAACACTTTCCTAGATGGGCCAATGCCCTGACTCAGACAGCTTCATATGTTCATTGAGTCTGATAGAGGTCTATACTGATCACAAGTAAGAAGCCCATGCGCTGCCAAAAAGGAGGATATGCATCATCAGAAAAAGAGGACAAAAGAGAGCATGCAATTTGCATGTGCTGATTTATATGTATATATGCAGATATATACATAATTACTAGAATTTAAATAGAAATTAAATACAACTCACCATATTTGCTTTCCCAGCACACTAGGAATAACTGCTACGAAGTTTTAAATTAGGCAGTACAGTATTGCAGGTACAAACACAGCAGCAACTTTGTGTCCCATTCTTTGAGCACTTACAATTGGCTCTGTCCTTTGGGATTGTCTGTCTAAGATGCACCCCACTGTATTGAACATTGACGGGGGGTGGTCTACATCTGGACTGCACCGAGAGTGGCTAAGACATAAAACAAAGGTATCCCATGGCACCTTTAAAAACATACAGATTTATTGCACACATGGCATGACATTTCTCCTTTCCTTTTTATATTCCCATACTTTCTTGGTGCTGTGGGACACATAAACTCTCACTGATTCAAACATGGGGGCTTACCTGTAGAATAAGAGAATAGGAAGGGACCCTGGAGATCAGTAAGTCCAAACGCCTGCACTGTGCAGAATCTACAGTGCAGGGTGCAATTACAGGATCCCTGATAAGTGATGGTGGTTTAGCATCCTTGACACTACAGTATTTCAATATCCCTTACAACAGTCCTATAGGGTAGGCTAACATTATCCCCATATCTCATGAGCAAGTTGCTGAAAATGGGTTGAATGGCCAAGATGCAATTTGGACCAAGGTCTTCCTGGAGTACAGATCACACCCTCAGCCACAACAGCACACTAACTCCCAACTCCTAACCCCATCTGAGCTCTGCTATGTGATACACATCACAGCATACATTGGCAGCCACCTGCTCCTGCATGGTAATTGATTTTTCCAAGGAAGGCGAATGGTGAATGTCAACACAGTACAAAGAGGAAGGGTAGCGAAACATCAAGGGGAGTGCAAGGCATCCAGCAAGCTATGTGACAGGATTTTCCAGACTCATCACACAGCTGATTGCTTGCAGGATGAGGACCTGCAGGGTAGCGCCAGCCTGGGCCTATTCAGCTGTGGAGGTGGTTAACTTCTTAATTAGAAAACACTGGAACCGCCTTTTATTTCCCCCACTGAGCAGATGAATTAAATTGCTTGTGAAGACACTTCATTTCTTGCTCTGATTATGGAGGGGCTGCACTGATGCCCTAACAGCCTCTCAGGGACAGCACTTGAGAAGCAGCAGTTAGGGGTGGTACTTTTCCCCATTTTTAAGTCTCTTTCTGCTAAAGCAAAACAATTCCCATCCATTTCCCCCCAGCACTGATTGCTAAATGACTTTTGGGCTTTCTTTTAAAGCTTGTCTACAAGGCAATGTTGTGTCGTGTTAACCAGAAGGATGAATTTAAAGTGTTTTTATTAAACCAATGTCAACTCCTGTTTGAGCAGTCTGCAGGGTGCTTTGAGGGCCTCTGGTGGGCTCACTTACTACCAGAGGCAGGGATTTAGTAGGAAATTAAAATGGTGGCTAGCGCTGGCCTAGAGATATATTGGACAGACTTCATTGGTGGGGCCTGCTGGGGTGCTGGAACATCTGCAGGTGCCCAAGGATGCTATGTTCTGATGCTGGCCCTGGCATTCTAGAACAGACTCCCACGAGAGGTGTAGGACTAAGCAGAGGTTGGATGGCCATCTGTCATGGATGCTTTGGCTGAGATTCCCGCATTGCAGAGGATTGGACTAGGTCCCTTCCAGCTCTAAGATTCTATGATTCTGCTCTAAGAATAAACTCATTGGGCGATACCCAGCTAAGTAATATTCAAAGCAGATCCATTGAAATACATTTGTTACTGAAGCCTGTTGATTTCAATGGGTCTCCTCTGAGCATGACTGACATTGGCTTCAATTGTAAATGCATACTTTTCCAGTTCCTGTTTCAATTCATTTTCTTCCAGTGTAAAAGGACTTTGATTTTGCAGTAAAATAAAGAGAGGAATGTTCATTAATTTAGCAGAGGCCTGCTGTATTATTAGCACAAGGGGACATCAGCCCCGTGCATTAAGATCAGCAGAGGAGGCCCTACTTGTGGTCCCTTCGCCAAATGGGATCCACGATCCACAGGACACGAGTGTGTTGCAGGGCCTTCTCTGTGGTGGCTCCTTGTTTATGGCATTAGTCATATTCCCAGGCTTCCAGGAGGGGTGAAGTTTAATGCTGATTGACAGAATTTGCTTTATTCATTCCCTGCTGCCGTGTAGTTTTAAAAAACTGATGTTTTATGTATGACACGATGTTCTATGTAGTTTAGCCTTCAAAATATTATTAAGTATGCTTTTCATGTTATATGCATTTGTGCCCTGGGACCATTTGCTGCTAAGCATGCTAAATAAATACTGTAAATGTGGCCCAATATCCTGTTGTCAACCAAGAATCTCCACAAGAAGAAGAAGAAGAAGAGTTTGGATTTGATATCCCGCTTTATCACTACCCGAAGGAGTCTCAAAGCGGCTAACATTCTCCTTTCCCTTCCTCCCCCACAACAAAGACTCTATGAGGTGAGTGGGGCTGAGAGACTTCAGAGAAGTGTAACTAGCCCAAGGTCACCCAGCAGCTGCATGTGGAGGAGCAGGGAATCAAACCCACTTCACCAGATTACGAGTCTACCGCTCTTAACCACTACACCACACAAGGCAATGACATTCCTTATACGGAATTCCTGAGCATGGTGAGCTACGGTGGCTGGGTGGAGAAGAGGGCTTCTGCACTTTTAAAAGCTGTGTAGAAGAGGGAATTTTGTAAGGTGTAGCTTAGGGATGAGGAGCCTCAGGTCCCGGAGGGAGGTCACATCCATCACCAAGCATGCTTTGCGCCCTCCTTGAGTTCTTTTTGCGTACCCTCCAATATATCTCCGATGAAAATAGGGATGTCCCGTTCCACAATAATTATACTACTTATACCCCACACATCTTACTGGGTTGCCCCATCCACTCTGGGCAGCTTCCAACATATATAAAAACATTAAACATTTAAAAAAAACCACCTTCCCTATACAGGATTGCCTTAAGACAGCTCAGGAGTTGAATAACTCCATACCCGCCATATTTTTTCCAGTGAAAATAGGGATGTCCTAAGGAAAAGCGGGACATCAGGAAGAGGTGGCAAGAATACACAGAGGAATTATACCAGAAAGATATGGATGGCTCGTACACCCTAGGTAGTGTGGTTGCTGACCTTGAGCCAGACATCCTGGAGAGTGAAGTTAAATGGGCCTTAGAAAGCACTGCAAATAACAAGGCCAGTGGAAGTGATGGTATTCCAACTGAACTACTTAAAATTTTAAAAGATGATGCTGTTAAGGTGCTACACTCAATATGCCAGCAAGTTTGGAAAACTCAGCAGTGGCCAGAGGATTGGAGAAGATCAGTCTACATCCCAATCCCAAAGAAGGGAAGTGCCAAAGAATGCTCCAACTACCGCACAGTTGCACTCATTTCACACGCTAACAAGGTTATGCTTAAAATTCTACAAGGAAGGCTCAAGCAGTATATGGACCGAGAACTCCCAGAAGTGCAAGCTGGATTTAGAAGAGGCAGAGGAACCAGAGACCAAATTGCAAACATGCGCTGGATTATGGAGAAAGCTAGAGAGTTCCAGAAAGACATCTACTTTTGCTTCATTGACTATGCAAAAGCCTTTGACTGTGTCGACCACAGCAAACTATGGCAAGTTCTTAAAGAAATGGGAGTGCCTGATCACCTCATCTGTCTCCTAAGAAATCTCTATGTGGGACAAGAAGCTACAGTTAGAACTGGATATGGAACAACTGATTGGTTCAAAATTGGGAAAGGAGTACGGCAAGGCTGTATATTGTCTCCCTGCTTATTTAACTTATATGCAGAATTCATCATGCGAAAGGCTGGGCTGGATGAATCCCAAGATGGAATTAAGATTGCCGGAAGAAATATCAACAACCTCAGATATGCAGATGACACAACCTTGATGGCAGAAAGTGAGGAGGAATTAAAGAACCTTTTAATGAGGGTGAAAGAGGAGAGCACAAAATATGGTCTGAAGCTCAACATCAAAAAAATGAAGATCATGGCCACTGGGCCTGTTAAGTTGTGGGCGAACATGTCAGATGACACAGCGATTCTTTAAACAGCTCTTCTTTATTCAGATGCCAGAACAGAACTAGCCTGAGGAGCTCAGTCAGCCTGCTTATATAGAGCTCCAGAACAATGCAACTGTTGCCATTTTCTAAAACTATCCAATCACTGAACGTCACTTTTTGATCCTTCATTTGCATACAAAACTATCCAATCACTGAACGTCACTTTTCGATCCTTCATTTGCATAACTATCTACAGTATCCCCCTGCTGGCCCAGGGTGAGAACTTCAGTACATAACAGGGCCCATCACCTCCCGGCAACTAGAAGGGGAAGAAATGGAGGCAGTGAGAGATTTTACTTTCTTGGGCTCCATGATCACTGCAGATGGTGACAGCAGTCACGAAATTAAAAGACGCCTGCTCCTTGGGAGAAAGGCGATGGCAAACCTAGACAGCATCTTAAAAAGCAGAGACATCACATTGCCAACAAAGGTCCATATAGTTAAAGCCATGGTTTTCCCAGTAGTGATGTATGGAAGTGAGAGCTGGACCATAAAGAAGGCTGATCGCCGAAGAATTGATGCTTTTGAATTATGGTGCTGGAGGAGACTCTTGAGAGTCTCATGGACTGCAAGAAGATCAAACGCATCCATTCTTAAGGAAATCAGCCCTGAGTGCTCACTGGAAGGACAGATCATGAAGCTGAGGCTCCAATACTTTGGCCACCTCATGAGAAGAGAGGACTCCCTGGAAAAGACCCTGATGTTGGGAAAGATGGAGGGCACAAGGAGAAGGGGACGACAGAGGACGAGATGGTTGGAAAGTGTTCTCGAAGCTACAAACATGAATCTGACCAAACTGCAGGAGGCAGTGGAAGACAGAAATGCCTGGCGTGCTCTGGTCCATGGGGTCACGAAGAGTTGGACACGACTAAACAACTAAACAACAACAACAACAAAGGAAAAGCGGGACATTCGAGGACGTCCCTGGAAAATAGGGACACTTGGAGGGTCTGAGAGTGGATGATAAAAGGGAGGGGTGTGTGAGTGTGTAGAAATCAGCCTACAGGTAAAATTCACATTTGTTGCTTTGCCCCTGGCCCCATCCACCAGTGGCAGGTGGCCCCCAGAATGTTATCCAAAGGGGAATGTGGCCCTCTGGCTGAAAACAAGCACACAACCATGATTTAAAGGTACAGAAGCCCTCTTCTTCTTTTCACTTGGCCACGCTAGGGTGAGCCCTGAGACAAACTAAGCTGAGGCTAAGAAAGCCAAGATGATTCAAGGCTGCTCAGTGGTTGAAGGGGAACCTAAGTGGGAGGAAGATGGGTTGCATTATAAAGTGTATTCTGTTTTACTGTACTTTAGGTAGTCCTGAGATTGCATGTGGAAATACAAACCTTATAAATAAGTAACTTTAGGGCTTTGGGGTTTGGTACAATCCACTGGAATGTAATGTAAAAGATAGTTTGTTGGTACTGCTTCAGGGCCAGCCATTTGAGATGAATTTATGACAAGATTTGCACCAGCATGAATAAGCATGTGCCCTTCCTGACATACTTTGTCCTCAAAGGTCATATTGCTTTGCAGACATTTGTGGGGAATGCTTTGCTGCCCCCCCCCCCGAGATAGAGCAGTATTAATAGCCCTAATTATCGCCATTTATGAATCCTCGGAATTGCTGCCATCTGTCACAGGCACTGGGGTTTTCCGAGCTATGCTGCTCGTCGACTCAATTTTCATACAAGCCACGTTCATGGAAATCACAAGGCTACCCTGGGACGGTCCGCTGCTGCCTGGTTTTGTGTGATAAAAACCATGCTCACCCCCAAAGTTATCCGGGATTTATTTAAGATATTTTATCTTGTGCAAAGAAAAGCTTCCCCGGAATGTTTCCCCTCCTCCAATCCAAACACACACCCAACTAAGCACACATTATCTGAGTTGTACATGATGGGAAATGAGATCAAATGCCACGAGGCTCCTCATTCTTTCCCCAGGCCACTGATTCTCAAGCGGGGACCACACAGTGTGCCCGATGGCCACAGATGCCTTTCACCCACCTAACAGGTGCCTCTAGCCTGCCTTTCGTATACCAGAAATCTAGGCTGGTGCATTTAAAGCTGATTAAAGGTCTCTGTTGCTCTAGCACAACAAATCCACTTTAAAAATCACACAGAGAGACTTTTTGTGGTTTGAAAAGTGATGGGGAAATGAATGGAAAAGAACGACTAGCTGGAATACATGCAAAGGACGGGTGCAGGATGAATGCTCCTGCAACTGCCTCATAAACAGATCAGAAGGAATGCTGAATGAAGACTGGAGACAGTCGGACCACCACGTAAGCTTTGGACAAGCAAATCAGGAAGAATGCTAAATAAACAGGTGATCCATCTGCAGGGGCACAATGCCTCTCCTGAGTGATTGTAGTCTGTTCCTCTTCATCCATAATAAGTCCACGAATGAAGCAAGGCAATGTCTCTGCAATCGGATCAATGAAGGCAAAGAATCATTAAAGCCTTATCCCTGGTGGTGTTTAGGCAGGCAGTGCAAACATTCCTCCTCTGCGTGGCTTTAAAGGTTTTGACTGCTCCTTTTGTGTTCATGTTCACAGTTTCCGTATCTGTTATTTGGTGGCATTTTCTTCCGTTTGTGCAATCCGTTTTCGGTTATTTATATAAAGTGGTATATAAATATACTTTTATATAAATATAGTAGGAAAGAGACCATGCTTGCACCACCTAAACCCAGACTCTGTTGTACCCAGGATGCAAGAAGAGGTTGAGAGTAGCTTTCCCATCAATGGTGTTACTGCAGCCCTGGTGATTGGCTCCTTTTCACGTCTTTTCTCTGATTCTTTTCTCCCCTTTGTCCCTATTTCTACCTTTACATCTTAGGAACTACGTCCCCAGTACTAGGCCCTCAGAGACAGCTATCTAGAGAAAGCCAATATCCCAGGAGCCTTGCCACATGGTCCCCATAGGTAGCTCATGCCGTCTGGCTGCAACAATGAATGTTATACACAAAGCATGGGAATCAAAGGTGAAAAGGGAAGACTCAGTCCTTTGTGTTGCATTCCGCATAACAAATCCTGTTAGTCCTTATGTATAATGCTGGAGGCATGAATCCATTTAAAAATCTATTTCATACTTTCCTTTATATGATCAAAAGAGCCAAAGGATAGACTTGATCCTATTTTTCAAGCAGCTTTCCCCAACAGCCCACAGGGGTCTCAGTATTTTAGTTGAGGAATTACAAATATACAGAGGAACCATGCTCATCCCGTGCTGAAATGCAATGGGTCCTAGATGGGGACAGCACTCAGGAGCAGGTACACAGTCTGGGAGTGCTTCTAGATCCAGCTTTGGTACTAGAAGACCAGGTAGCTTCAGTGGCTAGAAGCTGAGCCTGGTACAGCAGCTTTGAATGTTCCTGGAATAAGGGAGCTTGGTAGTTCAGGCATTGCTGACTTCAAAACTAGATTACTGCAACATACCTTACGTGGGGCTTCCCTTGCACTTGACCTGGAAACTGCAGTTAGTACAAAATTTTAATTTTATTAAAGAAATAGCAAATGATCTCTGCCTCAGCTCAGGATACAGGTTACAAGGTTCATTGGACACATCAATGGGATCTAGAATACCGGTCTTGAAAGACCTACATTGGCTCCCAGTATGTTTCCGGGCACAATTCAAAGTGTTAGTGCTGACCTTTGAAGCCCTAAATGGCCTTGGTCCAGTATACCTGAAGGAGCGTCTCCACCCCCATTGTTCTGCCCGGACACTGAGGTCCAGCGCCGAGGGACCTCTGGCGGTTCCCTTGATGTGAGAAGCCAAGTTACAGGGAACCAGGCAGAGGGCCTTCTCGGTAGTGGCACCCACCCTGTGGAACACCCTCCCACCAGATGTCAAAGAGAAAAACAACTACCAGACTTTTAGAAGACATCTGAAGGCAGCTCTGTTCAGGGAAGCTTTTAATGTTTGACGGACTATTGTATTTTAATATTTTCTTGGAAGCCGCCCAGAGTGGCTGGGGAAACCCAGCCAAATGAGTGGGGTATAAAATTATTATTATTATTATTATTATTATTATTATTATTAAGGTAAAAATGTCCTAACACTACACACACACACACACACACACACACACACACACACACTGCACTACTTTTAAAGAAGCAAGGTGGGGCCCATCATTTACAAGCAAGTAAGACTGAACTTACAATCATGCGCTCTTAGGGGGGGAGGGGTGCTGAGCCTGCTCACACCTGCACTGATAGTGATGCATCCTTAGGGCATCCAACTCTCCCTCTGACCTGTTTGGCTCCTCCTATTGAGTAACCAGTTCCTTGGCTACCATGGGAGGCGAGGTGGGGACTGACTCAATTACCTCCCCCTCCATTTCTGAGACATCTGATATCCATGGGTGGGGTCCTCATGCACATCCCTGACTGAGCTAACTCCACCCCTTACCTCGGGCTCCTCCTCTGACAGATCCTGTCATTCCTGCTTGGCACCATGGATCCCATGCCAGGATCAAGTTCGAGGTGTTACTATTAGTGTATAAAGCCCTTAACGGTTTGGGACCAGTTTATTGGCCCACCTGACCACTTCAACCAGCAGAACTAGCACCGTTACAGCTGCCACACAATACTCATCCCACACTTATGAATATTCTCTTTGGTAAGAGAGCTGCATTGCAAAATTTGGAGTAGCATGAATTCTGATTGATGGCTGCATTTCATTTTGCGAAAATTCTCAGTAGTGTGACTTTTGATTGATGGCTGCATTTCATTTTGTTTTGGGAAGTGCAAAATGATTGGTTTTGCCCACATGCAAACTGAAGCAATAGTTGAATTGTATGATCACCAGCTCCCAGTGGCAGCACCTCCTTCCCCTGACCGCCACCCAAGGGGCTTCTGAGGAACCATCTTGCCCTGAGGGAAGTGAAAAGAATCTTGCCCTGAGGGAAGTGAAAAGAATCAGATTAAACTTGAACTCGTGAAAACAAAGCAACAGGAGGAGAGGCACAGCAAAATGGAAGAAAGAAAAGAAGAGCAAGCAAGCAAATAAGGAGAACGGTGCAGTACATAGTATGTATAATTCTAGCCATCTGGGTAACAAAGCCAACCATTATAATACTGTTAGGGGTCACCCCAATCTCCAGGACTGGTACGAGATTCCCCTTGATGGCATATTTCCTGGTGATACCCTGATGCAGAAAAAGTTTGGCAGGCATTTTTACACTATTGAATCAAACAGCTGTCAGCTCATCTACATTCTCAAAGCACTGATCAAACGCTAGCACCCAGGAATCTAGAGGGGGTCAGGGCACCCACAACATGGGGGAGTCAGGGTACCCACAAAATCCATAGCAATATTTTTCCTCCTCTCTCCCAATTCCCTTTCCTTGAGTGTTGTGTTTCTTTAGATTAGATTTTTGTTAGCTGCTCCAATAGCCTTTTTTACATGAAGAGCAGGGTAAAAAAAATTGCTTTAAATAAATAATAATATTTATGAATAAAATGTCTTTTATGGGGGTTTTCAATCTTGGTGTTTGGGAGCCTGTTAATATGGAAGACCTTAATTCAGAGCTTTGTTTTCTCATGTTCAGTATTGCCTTGACTCTTCAAGCAAGAGAGTTTCTGAAATTAATGATGCCTTGCCCTGCTCCGTGTGCTACTGTGATGGCATTTACATGGGAAATTAGAGTAAGACTGTTGCAGATGACTGAGTGCCTTTTTCTGAGACAGAATTCAAGCCTCCCTGCTTTTGCTTGGCCTTAAATGGATGAGCCAATAAATATAACTAAATGCTCACTCTGGGAATGTGTTCTGTCTTCTTTGTCATCATTTATGGTTCGTCTCTGTAGGAAAAGATCATCTGCCTACCATATTTTATCACACCACTGCCTACCCAAAAGCTGGGATTTTCAGGAAGCCAAATGGCACACCAGACTGTGTGATGGTAAGATGCAAATGAAAACAAAGAGAAAACAAACAAAGCTGCTTATTGGCCAGGTGGGTGGGGAGGTTAATGGTGGTGATTGTTTTAGTATGGCAAGATCTAGCACCAACTGGTATAGTCAGCTCTACAAACCCTAGAGGCTGCTTTGCATGTCTGACAGAGTATGCTGCTATTAGCATATGGGAGTTAGATCCTGAGATGCTGGTGATGTGGAAGTCTTTGGAGCTAAAAGCAGAGAGTTTGCTAACTCTAGGTCGAATCATATTCCACTCCGTCAACCTGCATAGTGGCGCCAGATTCCAGGCTTCCCACAGTCATCTGGTTAGTCACTGTGAGAACAGGATTCTGGACCAGATACACCACTGGTCTGATCCGGCAGGATCATCTTATATTCCTATGTAATTCTTAGTACTTCCATCAGTTGTCTTGCCTGTGGCTCTGCCGGATGGTGTATGATAAGCGCATCCCCTCCCCCACTTTACTCTTAGTGCTCTGTCTCCTTGGGGTAATCATGGCCTCTAGCCCAAACCTAGCTCCTGGATCCCAATCTGGTGATTTGAAGTTATATGGGTTGTTGCAGAAAGAGTTTCTGTTGTACATAGACGGCCTCAAGATCAAAGGAAAGAGGACAGGCATTCAGGAAATGGAGGGACTCAGCTTCCCCTTCTGTGACTGAGCAGCTGTGTCAATGGCAAATATAATGCACTGCATCCCTAACCCTATCACATCCCTAACCATATGTGTACCTTTTGATTCCAACCACAGCTTCAACTTCTAAATCACATGCTACCCTGATTCAGATATTCCCAGTGACACGTAACTTTAATCTGACATTTGAAATAGTTTATGTACCCCCGAGGACAATCTTGGAAGCTACAGCTGATGCATAGGATCTCCCCAGACCACCAAACAGAATACTTGGGAATACTGCCTTGGCTTCTTATTTGTCTCTGAACCTTGTTCAAGGAAGTACTTGGGATCACCTCTAAAGCCTAAACAAAACTGGCTAAAGCCTAAACAAAACAAGCCCTGTTTAGGGGAGTTTTTAATGACTGATGTTTTAATGTGTTTTTGATCTTCTGTTGGAAGCCGCCCAGAGTGGCTGGGAAAACCCAGCCAGATGGGCGGGGTAGAAATAAATTATTATTGTTGTTATTGTTATTGTTATTATTAGTCCCCCATCTGCAGCCACGTATGGCATAAAAATATTTTCCAACCCCACTCTCAGAAAGGGTTTGCTTTCCTTTCTTCTTCATGTCTATAAATCAGTAGGTTTCACAGCTATTGCCTCTTTTATAGAATCCAGCAGCTGCTCCTCCCAGCAAAAAAAAGCTTTCATGTGCTGTTGGAGCCTATAAATCATTACACAGAAGCAAACCCCAGTGCATTCAAATGGGCTTGCTCCCATATAAGTGTGATTGGAGCTTGAACCTCCCTCATTTCTCCAAAAGCATTGGCCAAGGCTGCTCTTCCTGCTCCAACAATGATAGGCAGCCTGGCTTCATATCCCAGTTTTGCAACATTACCATAACAAAGCAAGAGTTAAAGAGCTGAGCTGAGCTGTTGTCTAGGATGAAGGAAACGCTTCAGAGAGGAGTTTTGGGGTCTAGATCTACCTTTGCTTCAGATAATTAAGTTACAAGGAAAGCCATGATATGTTATCTGGTACAATGTTAGTAAATGGTACCTGTTTATCTACTTGCACTTGACATGCTTTCGAACTGTCAGGTTTGCAGGAGCAGGGACCGAGCAATGGGAGCTCACCCCATCACGGGGATTCGAATTGCCGACCTTCCGATCAGCAAGCCCTATGCTCTGTGGTTTAGACCACAGCGCCACCCACGTCCCTTGAATAACAAACAGCTGTCTGCAAATATTCAACAGGATAACAATACAAATGAAGAGGAAAGGCAGATGACTAGATGTGTGTGTGTGCAGTAAAAAAAAGCATTGTTTAGGGCAGAAATGGTAAACTTGTGGCCCTCCAGATGTGGTTGGGCAATGGACAGGGTGTTGCGATTTGCAGCTCAAAAACATCTGGAGGGTCACAGTTTCCCTATTCTTGATCCAGTGTAATTGCTTGCATAGGGAAATGGTGGAAGCTAAATCACATATTATACCAGTCTACGTAACAACCTGGCAAAGAAATATATTAGTATATTAATATAATCTGTTCATGCCTGGGCATTTGTAAGCTACAGTGTTGGTGGTCTCTCAGAACAAGCTAGTGGGGTTTGTAGCTCTGTGATCATGAATTACAATTCCCATGATTCTTTGGGGGAAGTCGAGTGCACTGAATTGTGTGTTAAATGTGCTTTAACCACCCTTGCCTCCTTTTAGGAGTCTTCTGAAAACTGCATTGTTTAAATAGGCCTTCAAAATACAAACATCACTTTTTCACCAAGTGGGATATACTGATGTTCTTCTACAGTTTCCCTCATTCTTCCCCACTCCTAGTCCTGAGGTCCACTCATTTCCTGCTGCTCTCCAACGAACTCTCCTGAAGAGCCAGCCTGATAAAACTTCTATGTATGGTACCTAAAAACTCCATGAGAAACTGATGAGATGAGAAACTGATCTCAACATAACCTAGCTCAAACAAGTTTTAAAGGAGGTAAGATTTCTTTTTAATTAAATCCAAGAAGTTTGGGAATATGGTAAGGATGCTGCCTGGAGGTTTAAGGAAAAATATGCTTTCAATTATGGATGATATTTTAATGAGTATGCACTTTCATAATGAGATACTTATGCTGGGGGCAGAGGAAAATGCCTCTTTCATATGGTTCCTCCACAGGTTCAATAAAACAGCACAGACGTGTCAGTGTGCCTTCCTCACAGACACATCCTCCTATTTATTGTGATAGTGCAGCCATGGATTCACAAACACTTAGAATGAGATTCTAGAGTAAGAAGAGTGGGTACTCACCAGCAGGTTGGTCTCAGTGCCTGGAGCACAATTTGAATGGCCTGTAAGTAAGCATAATATATAAATAAAAATAAAGTCAGCTTCAGCTCCCAAGCAAGCAGACAAAAGCAGATATGTGCAATGACAAAAAAAGTTATTTGTGGAAACAAAACAAAACTAATCACTCATTTGAAGGCATACTTTCCATAGAAGTAATAACCTTGGTTTTACAGTGTCATGTATGTTCTAAAATGGTGTCGCTGTTGCATTCAGAAAAGGTCTTAGTTGGAAGGTGTGTGGGGAATGCCTATTTCTGTGATTCTGGTTAGGTGAAGGAATGCAAGAGAGGCGTAAGCCAGATGTGGGGGACTCTACTGTGCACTGTATTGGCCCTTCCCCGAAACAAGGAAGTTCCCCTCCCTGCCAGCCCTCAGCTGCTGCATGGCAGGTCAGTTTCTTAGTGTTTGGTTGGATGAGGAGGCTGACCTGGCTTGCCTAATTAATATGTGGGTCAGAGAGCAGGATGTTGTTGGCCTCTTCCAGTTATGCCCACTGCAGCAGAAAAACTTGCAGTTTGAGGAAGCTGAGTTGCTATAATCTACAGAAATGCTTTTGAATTATGGTGCTGGAGGAGACTCTTGAGAATCCCATGGACTGCAAGAAGATCAAACCTCTCCATTCTTAAGAAAATCAGCCCTGAGTGCCCATATTTTAAATACCATCTAGATGACAAACCCTCTGGTAACTAGAAAATACTAAGATGCCAATATACAATAAGGCAATTAATTTAGAGTGAAACTAGTTCTCTGATGAATCTGCTTATATGTGTCAAACCTTATCTAAATAATAAAATTATTAATTATCCCACTCATCTGGCTGAGTTTTCCCAGCCACTCTGGATGGCTTACAGCACATATACAAATCTTAACATTTGGACTTTTAAATAAGCCCCACATATATTGATGCCATCAAGTATGTGTGTTTAGAACACTGCTTTGGCGTGGAGACTCTAACAGACCCGCTGCAAAGCTTCAGTAATTGGACTCCACTAGTTTGATGTCCAGCTAGATATCTGTGACAGCTACACAAAATAACTACACCTGCTGCACACTCCATCAATATAAGTCCCAATGGGCTCTGCCTTGGCTGGAAAGTATGAGGTCAAATCTCCAGGGTGTGCAAATTGGCACACTGAATTTAGCAGAACTGCGCAGAGCTATTGTAGTGTGTGTGAAAGAAAGGCTGAAAAGATTTGGATGAAAATGCACAACAGATTAAGATTCAGGGTGTTTTTAGGGGGGCTGAAGGAAGAAGCAAAGCTGCTAACTCATGATTGTTTCCAGGTCAATCAAAGGCAACCTGATTCTTCAGCTGCAGGAAGCAATCTGGGTCAGATATAGAAAGAAATGAGGTAATGCAGTGAGGAAGGAGGGGGGGGAGAGATGTGCTGCTCAGGAGCTTTTGAATAGCTGGACCCAAGTTAATACAGGAACCCTGGAAGCATCCAGAGAATATCTTTGTTAATGAGCTAACTGAATTGGAAGTGACACAAAAATTGAGTAATGTGGAGACCATTTTTCTACATATTTGTTCCCTGACTTTTCTCCAAGGAGCTTGTGGTGGCTTATACACAGTTCTCTTATTGTATCCTCACTAGTTTAGTCTGAAAAATACTGCCTTTCCCATGGTCACCCAGTAAGCTTAGTTCCTTAGCAGGAATTCAAACCTGGGTGCCCTAGAGCTTTAAAATGGAGCTTAAAAAATGGCTGCAATCTTAAGCACATTGCCTTGAATGAAAGTCAGCTAAATCTAAATCAATGGGAATGTTCAGGTGGGACAAAGCTGATTTCCCCATCCCCTCAAAATGTGCTTGTCTTGTCAATGCCCACCCATGCCCCAGTTTTTGTGTCCAGTGCTGCCAGCACTTCCCACCATGAGCTGCAATGTGACCTAGGGCTGGTCAACAGCTGCCTTGGTTTCAGAAATATGCTTGATCAGCATGGCAGCCTCCAATGTACCCAGTCCACCAAAGAACAGCACGCTCAGCATATCCGTGGTGTGTGCGCGCGCTCTGACAATTTCCTTGGTCTGCTAGTCAGTGTGCTACATTATTTATTATTAATTTCAATGCATAAACCCCCCATCCACCTCAGTTCCTTCCAATCCATCACCTGAATATCTTAAGAAGTAGCACAAACATGACTGCAGCTGCTCAGGCAGTCCTCTGGAGATATAAAAAAGCATTGCTAAAACACAGAAACTGCCCCAGCCTATCCTCCGTCCGGCGGGAACAAACATGCTATACATTGCTGAGCCTTTACTAAACGGGGCAGCAAACTTTTAACTGCTTAATGAGCGCAATTAAATTAAATGCTATGCACATTTATGTGGTGATAGACCAGACTGAAGTCAGTGGAACTTATCTATTTCTTTATTGCATTTCTATTCTATCCTTTTCAACAAGCATCTCAAGGTGACATACATGATTCCACCCCTCCTTGCTGAATCCCCACAAGAACCCTGTGCGGTAGGTTAGGCTGAGACTCAAGTGAGCTTCATGACTGAGCAGGGATTTGAATCCTGGTCTTGTCTCCCATAACCATTGCACCACACTGGTTCTTTTGAGAAAATGTGTGGAGAGCCAGGCTGCAAAGCAGGGGGAGATAACCAGTGACCGCCCATCTGTTGTTAGGATGCAACTACCATCAAACCCAGCCAGGATGGCCAATGGTCAGGGGTGATGGAAGTTGTTGTCCAACAACATCTGGAGTGGTGCACACCATAATTTGTCCCATGATTCTTTAGATTGACAGGACTTTTGCTCTTGAGGACTATTGAAGGAGGTGTAGCTTCCCAGAAGGTTGTGCCTAGTTACCTCAGGGCTCCAACCTTCAACTTCTTTGCAAGACTGAGCAAAGACTTCTTCGTTATCTCTCTTTCACATTCATGTGCTGCTCTGTGCACACCAGTAGTCCCCATATGCAAGGAAGAACACAGGAACTGCTTACCAGGAAGTGGCAGAATTATGATGTGGCGTGGGCTTTCTCACACGTACAATGTTCCTGCAGCCATGTACCTTGGGCAAACCAACATGAGATTCTCCTTGTTTGTCAGGTTTGGGAATCTTGCAGATTGTGTGCATACCTGCAGCACAACTTGCCACAAATGGTGCACAGGGAAGGTGCATGTCTGAGATCCAGACAATTCCCTATGCAGAAATCACCTCAGAGGACAAATTCAAAGAGGGCTCAGCATGAGAAGAATCAGAAGCTGTGCAGCCCGAGAGGTCATCACGTCCTTTGATAAGTGGGTTCCCTCCTGGGTTCTCTTGGTCTTTTTGACTTGCCTCTCTTTATTCCTTCTTCGCCCACTCTTTACAGAGGATGCTAAAACTACTCTGAATAATTGAAGTGTTTCAGACCACTGGAGGTAATTTATGTGCTAATCACAGGGAGAAGATGGATCACCACGGCGGCTGCTGGAGGTTTAGGGAAGCAATTGAGGTAAGGAGTTTGTGCCTCTGCCTCTTCATCTTCATTGAATGGCCTCCCAGTTCCACCATAAGCCCAGATCGGTGGCAGCAGCAGGCCACACCTTGCCGTTAGGCTGATGGTTAATGGGCTTGGCAGAATCAGAACTAAAGCTCCTTGGGATCCAGGGATGAAAATGCAATTGAGGTATCATTAAGTCACATCCGGCTATGGAACCTCTTGCTGGCAAGGGTTTTATTTGAGCTGAAGTTACCTCCAGCTCAGAAATAAGAACTCTCAGCTTCTCTGCCTTTTTGTCTGTCGAGTGGAGTCGCATGGCTTTTGTCAGAATCTTATTTTTATTTGTATAAACCAGTCATTCAGCACTTTTGGATATCAAGCAAAGGAAGGGAGAAGTGAAGCCAACTAAAATAACTATCTCAGATGGCAATTGGAGAAATAGCAAGTGTAGTTACTGCCAGGGCCCATGAGGAAGGGCCAATGAGAGGGAGATTGGAGATGCACTAGTTAGCCCCGCCTTCTCAAGTGGATCCCAGTTGCTTACTATACCGTTTCCCACATGTTGGAGAAAAAAAGTCTCCAGCAGGTAACCTGCTGCAATGCACCATCAGGGTCCAAAATCATGCTGGGGAACCTACATTGATGTTATGTTTTTATTGGAAAAAAATGTATGCTCTTCTTTTTGAGGATCTTCCTCCACAAAGCAGCTTGCAATCCCTAATTTAAAAAAACAACAACTCCATCTGGCAATAAGATATAAAAGCATGGAATGCGGTCCAGCTAAAGAATAAACCAGCATAAAAGTGAAGAACAGATGCAGGATGTAATACAGAATACAGATCACAAAACAGCTTTTTAAAAAATAAAAACCAACAATAATTAAAAACTGTGGAAATAAAATAGGGTATTTCCATAAGAAAAAGGTTTTTCAAATGTACATCACAAACCCTACAGTGTTTGGGCTTGCTTCAGCTTTAAAGGGAGAGAATTCTAGAGAACTGGTCCCACAATGCAAAAAGTCACACATATATGACTACAGCACGCTATGTTTTGCAAACATTTGCTCTCCAGTGCATGCATGCTTCCATCTACCACAATTCACTGCATAATCGTCGCCATTGCTTAATAGTTGCATTCTCTTTTGTCACTCAAAAAATTGGATGATTAGCTTCCATTGCATAATAGTCGTGTGGCAACTTTTGAGACTCTGCCAGGCCTTGGGCCCCTTCCTTTCCTCCCCCAGCCACCTTTTTAAAAAGATAAACATCCAAGACTCCTTGCACCTCTCTGTCTCAGCCATGAGCTCCCAGGCTGCCTTGGGTGCTTCCTGGTGCTGCATGGGGGTCCAGGGCAGCTGCCTCTCTTAGAGTCAGGTGAGCTGGGAGTTGGCATGGTGGGGGGGGGGGGGCTCCTGGTGGCTCCTGAAGCAGTGAGAGCTCGAGTCTGGGCCTTCATTGGCTTGCCAGCCCTGAGCGGAGGTATCGTAGCTGGAGGAGGCAAGGTGGCTGCTGTTGCTGCTGCCGTCGCCTTGGACTTGTGCCCCAGGACATCCCAGCCAAGAAGGGGAAGCAGTGGGCAAGCGACCACCTCTGCTGCTGGTCCAAGACCCTTTCCTCTGCCTCCACCCCTGTAATTCACTGCATAATGCACACACCCTCCTTTTGTGAAAATGGCATAAAATCTGCAACCATTATGTGGCGAATTATGGTCTCTATCTATAATCTATCATCTATCTATCTATCTATCTATCTATCTATCTATCTATCTATCTAATCTATCTATCTATCTATCATCTATCTATCTATCTATCATCTATCTATCATCTATCTATCTATCTATCTATCTATCTATCTATCTATCTATCATCTATCTATATCTATCTATCTATATCTATCTATCTATCTATCTATCTATCATCTATCTATCTATCATCTATCTATCTATCATCTATCTATCTATCATCTATCTATCTATCATCTATCTATCTATCTCTATCATCATCTATCTATCTATTATATTTATGTCCCACCTTTTTCCAAGAAGCTCAGTGCTGTGTACATGGTTCCCACCCTCCTAATTTAAACCCCACAACAACCCTGTGAGGTAGATTAGGCTGAGAAGAAGTAACTGGTCCAACATCACCCACTAAGCTTCATGGCTGAGTGGGGATTTGAAACCTGGTCTCCCACATCCACGTATAATACTCTAACTACTGCACCACGGTGGACCAGCAGTGCCTCCTATTGGCTATGGTCCGCACTGTGTTGCTGTATGCCCTCTCCAGCCTGCCTGACACACAGATGCACAGTACATCTGTTTTATTGACAAACGTATTCTGGTATCTCCCATAAAAGCATGGATGTGGAACCTATGGCCCTCCAGACATTGTCTGACTCTGACTGCCATCAGCCCCAGACAGCATGGCTAATAATCAGTGATAATGGGAGTTTTACTTCAGCAATATTTGAATTGGGGAGCCACGGGTTCCTTATCTCTGAGTTAAAGGACAGCAGCCAGGTTGGAAAAGGCTTCCACCCAAGACCGGGGAGAACAACTGATCAGTCACAGTAAGACAGCAGTGGGCTAGAATCATACACCTCACTTAGTATACAGCAGCTTCAAAAGTCAGCCAAAAATACCGAGACAGGTAAACAGAAAGCGTACAGACTTTGAAAAGTCTTTTGACAATGGTAACAAAAGGTTTTTTCTCACACACATAATAAACGCACTGCCAGCACAGTCAGACCCATAGCTGCCTTTCTCTGGTGCAAAAAGGATGTCCTGAAATAATGGCAAAATGATTTTTTTACTGGGTTTTTTTTTTGGGGGGGGGGGCACATCAATAAAAGAGAATGACTTGAAAGTGATGTACAGACTTGGAAGCCATTCAAGTGACCATTTTCATCTCACCATTTATTTACTTACACATGTGGATACCCCAGCACCCCACTTGGGGGCAGCAGGCTAGGTTTAAGGATACAGAGCAGGCCATGTTGCAGTCACAGCCCTGCCCTCCAACAGAGAATAATGCCTGGGGGTTCAGAAGGAACACCTGGGGGGACTTCTGGGTTAGCACCATCGGCGAATGGTGGAGTTCCTCCGATCGGAGGAACGGGCTCCGTGGAAACTGGGTCTTCCCACCGCAGCGAAGGTGGGGACCCGCTAGAAATCCCAAGCGGAGAAGCTTGGGAACGTGGGGTTCGGCAGAGCACCAAGAGCGCCTCCCCCACTCACGGGGAAACCCCTTTTGGGGGGCTCCGGAGCGGAGTGGGGTGAGCAGCGCGGTGCTGCGAACTGACTACTACTTTCACGGAGGGAAGCCGCACAGCCATCGCTGGAGAGCGCTGACTTTTTCCTGATGACAATTGGACTCTAAAACAAGTAAAGGTAAAGGTAAAGGTACCCCTGCCCGTACGGGCCAGTCTTGACAGACTCTGGGGTTGTGCGCCCATCTCACTTAAGAGGCCAGGGGCCAGCGCTGTCCGGAGACACTTCCGGGTCACGTGGCCAGCGTGACATCGCTGCTCTGGCAAGCCAGAGCCGCACACGGAAACACCGTTTACCTTCCCGCTGGTAAGCGGTCCCTATTTATCTACTTGCACCCGGAGGTGCTTTCGAACTGCTAGGTTGGCAGGCGCTGGGACTGAGCAGCGGGAGCGCACCCCGCCGCAGGGATTCGAACCGCCGACCTTTCGATCGGCAAGCCCTAGGCGCTGAGGCTTTAACCCACAGCGCCACCTGCGTCCCGCCTAAAACAAGTACCCGTGAGTAAAAACGGAAGATTTGATTAAGAAACTTATGAAATTTATGAATTAGGCAACGAAGCGGGAAGGTCTAAACAGGAAGTCCGCCTTCCGCTTTTTGTAAACAGACTGAAGTAAAGATTTTGCAAGCTAAATAGCCTGGAAAATTGATCCAAAGATTGAAATTTCCTGCATTTATAACCAACAAAACCCCCTTGACAGCAGGAGAAAAGGGGGGGGGGGACTTTGACCGTTTAATCCTGCAGAGAAAGAGTAAAGGAATATAAGTTTCTACCGTCCCAAACCTGGGGGCAGGGTGTCAGGACAGAAATGGTTGGAGATTTCCATTGATTGAGAATGGAACACTTTTGACAGATAGTTAAAAAAGAGAAACAAATGAACTTCAATGCTGCTTTCTGCATTTTTGTATTTTAAGGAAACAAAGTATTTGAAAATCGAAAGTAAATTTCCCTTTGTTGGATACTTTTTAAAGATGGACGTTAGAAACTGTGTCCCCTAGAGGGAGCTTGTCAGTTTGTTGCTGCAGTTCACAGGGAAATGTTATAGCTGTGAGAATTAGACCGTGGGACCAGCTATTTGACCTTGAACAGAAATGTGCAGGGAGGAAGTTCTAACGTCTGCCCTTGGCAAAACAATGGCTATGCTGCAGCAGTTGCATGAGAAAATGAACTTGATGAATGAAAAGTTGGACTTTATGACTGCTGTAGCCAGTAAATATGAACCAACAGGAAACAAAGACAAAGAAATTTTACAACAACTAACGCAGGAAACTGGCATAAGGCAAGTCCAAGGGCAGATGAAGATGGAAGAGGCTGCGATTGCACCTCAAAAGATACAAAGGGAAAGATCCAAAGTCCTGCATGATCAAAAGCCGCAACATTGGAAGATTGAATTTGGAGTGTGTCTGGAAGTGCCTGGAGTCAAGGAAGCTCTTAGCTCTGGTGGGACTGTGAAACAAGTTGACAGCTACTTTTGGAATAACTACATTTTGGATTACAAAATTAAAATAGGGGAGGGGGATTCTGGGGAATGGGCTAACTTGATGAAAGAAAATAAAGATTATTACCGTTTGGAATTCCCCGGAGACCCTCTCCTCAAGGAGAGAGGGAAGAAACTATGAAAGAAACCAACAAGGGACAAGGAAGGGTGCAAGTATAAACAGGAACAAGAAAATCTGCAGAGGGGGCGTAGAAGAGACCTGAGAGCCTCGGACATTAGAACACCAGATTGATGGACAGGATGTAATGGTTAGAATGGACTGACATAACCCGAAACCAGGAAGAAGGGATGTTGGATTTAATTAGAAGAGAATTGTTGTTGTTTAGTTGTTTAGTCGTGTCCGACTCTTCGTGACCCCATGGACCAGAGAAGACCAGGCACTCCTGTCCTCCACTGCCCCCCGCAGCTTGGTCAGACTCATGCTGGTAACCTCGAAAACATTATCCAACCATCTCGTCCTCTGTCGCCCCCTTCTCCTTGTGCCCTCCATCTTTCCCAACATCAGGGTCTTCTCCAGGGAGTCTTCTCTTCTCATGAGGTGGCCAAAGTACTGGAGCCTCAGCTTCACAATCTGTCCTTCCAGTGAGCACTCAGGGCTGATTTCCTTCAGAATGGAGAGGTTTGATCTTCTTGCAGTCCATGGGACTCTCAAGAGTCTCCTCCAGCACCATAATTCAAAAGCATCAATTCTTCGGCGATCAGCCTTCTTTATGGTCCAGCTCTCACTTCCATACATCACTACTGGGAAAACCATAGCTTTAACTATAAGGACCTTTGTTGGCAAGGTGATGTCTCTACTTCTCAAGATGCTGTCTAGGCCTGTCATTGCCCTTCTCCCAAGAAGCAGGCGTCTTTTAATTTCGTGGCTGCTGTCACCATCTGCAGTGATCATGGAGCCCAAGAAAGTAAAATCTCTCACTGCCTCCATTTCTTCCCCTTCTATTTGCCAGGAGGTGATGGGACCAGTAGCCATGATCTTCGTTTTTTTGATGTTGAGCTTCAGACCATATTTTGCACTCTCCTCTTTCACCCTCAATAAAAGGTTCTTTAATTCCTCCTCACTTTCTGCCATCAAGGTTGTGTCATCTGCATATCTGAGGTTGTTGATATTTCTTCCGGCAATCTTAATTCCGGCTAGGGATTCATCCAGCCCAGCCTTTTGCATGATGAATTCTGCATATAAGTTAAATAAGCAGGGAGACAAATTGCAGCCTTGTCGTACTCCTTTCCCAATTTTGAACCAATCAGTTGTTCCATATCCAGTTCTAACTGTAGCTTCTTGTCCCACATAGAGATTTCTTAGGAGACAGATGAGGTGATCAGGCACTCCCATTTCTTTAAGAACTTGCCATAGTTTGCCATGGTCGACACAGTCAAAGGCTTTTGCATAGTCAATGAAGCAGAAGTAAATGTCTTTCTGGAACTCTCTAGCTTTCTCCATAATCCAGCGCATGTTTGCAGTTTGGTCTCTGGTTCCTCTGCCTCTTCTAAATCCAGCTTGCACTTCTGGGAGTTCTCGGTCCACATACTGCTTGAGCCTTCCTTGTAGAATTTTAAGCATAACCTTGCTAGCGTGAGAAATTAGTGCAATTGTGCGATAGTTGGAGCATTCTTTGGCACTGCCCTTCTTTGGGATTGGGATGTAGACTGATCTTCTCCAATCTTCTGGCCACTGCTGAGTTTTCCAAACTTGCTGGCATATTGAGTGTAGCACCTTAACAGCATCATCTTTTAAAATTTTAAATAGTTCAGCTGGAATACCATCACTTCCACTGGCCTTGTTATTTGCAGTGCTTTCTAAGGCCCATTTGACTTCACTCTCCAGGATGTCTGGCTCAAGGTCAGCAACCACACTACCTGGGGTATATGAGACATCCATTTCTTTCTGGTATAATTCCTCTGTGTATTCTTGCCACCTCTTCTTGATGTCTTCTGCTTCTGCTGGGTCCTTTCCACTTTTGTCCTTTATTATGGAAATCTTTGTACAAAATGTTCCTTTCATATCTCCAATTTTCTTGAACAGATCTCTGGTTCTTCCCATTCTATTGCTTTCCTCTATTTCTTTGCATTGCTTGTTTAAGAAGGTCTTCTTGTCTCTCCTTGCTATTCTTTGGAAATCTGCATTCAATTTCCTGTATGTTTCACGATCTCCCTTGCATTTTGCTTGCCTTCTCTCCCCCACTATTTGTAAGGCCTCATTGGACAGCCACTTTGCTTTCTTGCATTTCCTTTTCATTGGGATGGTTTTCGTTGCTGCCTCCTGTATAATGTTACGAGCCTCCACCCATAGTTCTTCAGGCACTCTGTCCACCAAATCTAAATCCTTAAACCTGTTCCTCACTTCCACTGTGTATTCATAAGGGATTTGACTTAGATTGTATCTTACCGGCCCAGTGGTTTTTCCTACTTTCTTCAGTTTAAGCTTGAATTTTGCTATAAGAAGCTGATGATCTGAGCCACAGTCAGCTCCAGGTCCTGTTTTTGCTGACTGTATAGAGCTTCTCCATCTTTGGCTGCAGAGAATATAATCAATCTGATTTCGATGCTGCCCATCTGGTGATGTCCATGTGTAGAGTCGTCTCTTGTGTTGTTGGAAAAGCGTGTTTGTGATGACCAGCTTGTTCTCTTGACAGAACTCTATTAGCCTTTGCCCTGCTTTGTTTTGATCTCCAAGGCCAAACTTGCCAGTTGTTCCTTTTATCTCTTGACTCCCTACTTTAGCATTCCAATCCCCTATAATGAGAAGAACATCCTTCTTTGGTGTCACTTCTATAAGGTGTTGTAAGTCTTCATAGAATTGGTCAATTTCAGTTTCTTCAGCACCAGTAGTTGGTGCATAAACTTGGATTACTGTGATGTTAAAAGGTCTGCCTTGGATTCGTATCGAGATCATTCTATCATTTTTGAGATTGCATCCCAGTACAGCTTTTGCCACTCTTTTGTTGACTATGAGGGCCACTCCATTTCTTTTACGGGTTTCTTGCCCACAGTAGTAGATGTGATGGTCATCCGAACTGAATTCACCCATTCCCGTCCATTTTAGTTCACTGATGCCCAGGATGTCAATATTTATTCTTGCCATCTCATTTTTGACCACCTCCAACTTACCCATGTTCATGGTTCTTACATTCCAGGTTCCTATGCAATATTTTTCTTTACAGCATTGGACTTTCCTTTCGCTTCCAGGCATATCCGCAACTGAGCGTCCTTTCGGCTTTGGCCCAGCCGCTTCATCAGGTCTGGATCTACTTGTACTTGCCCTCCGCTCTTCCCCAGTAGCATGTTGGACGCCTTCCGACCTGAGGGGCTCATCTTCCAGCGTCATAACTTTTATATGCCTGTTGTCTTTGTCCATGGAGTTTTCTTGGCAGGGATACTGGAGTGGCTTGCCGGTTCCTCCTCCAGGTGGATCACGTTTGGTCAAAACTCTCCACTATGACCTGTTCATCTTGGGTGCCCTGCTCGGCATAGTTCATAGCTTCTCTGAGTTCTTCAAGCCCCTTCGCCACGGCAAGGCAGTGATCCATGAAGTGGTAGAAGAGAATATATATATATATATATATATGAATTAGTGTGATACTAATGAAATATCAGAATATGTTGGAAAGGAATTAATTGGCTTTAGTAGAAAGGTTTGAAGGAGGTATGCATAAATATGGTTTAAATTTTGAAATTTTATGGCTCTTAAGGTAAGGCAAGGTAAAGAAATCAACGGTAAATTGATAACAGAATAAAATAAAAGTTGGAAAGGATATGTTGAGTTAACGGGGGGGGGGGAAACAAGAGAGACAGATTGTTGAGACAAATCATTTAAATAAAAATTGTAAAGTATGGGAAGAATTTGCTGAAATAATGAATTAAGATAGAATACAAAAAGGGAGGTGTGAGGAGGTCCAAGAAATAAGTAAATGAAAGGATGTAATTTGGATTTGGATTTTTTTTCTTGTTATTCTTTTTTCTGTTCTTTGCTGTTTTGTTGTTGTATTTTTGTTTTTCTTTTGTATTTTTTTTCCTTTTTGAAACTTTGAATAAATATCATTTTAAAAAGAAAAAGAAGAAGGAACACCTGGGGGTTACCATCACTTCCCCACCCAAGCCTTCCTCCTGAGGTGGTTGCCTCACTCTGCCTAATAACAGAGCGGGTCTTATCACTTGTGTCCCACTAAGCATCCTCCAAAGATGGTGGAATGAAGAGATGTTGCGTGTGGTTGGGTAGCCAAATTCATGCAGGAGGAGGGAGTCCATGTTGCCAGACTGAAAACTGGCAGCCAGTGGGATTTGAAAGCAGAATTGCATACCTTCTTCAGGTATCCAGGACCCAAGCCATGTATGGTAAAGATCATCACCAGCATTTTGAATGGGACTCTGAATGGTCTGGTGAAACATGTCCCTCCAAAGCATCTCCAGTTATTACCCTAGCAGCTGTGTTAGTATACTCACTGCAGCCTTCAAAGGCTGCCTCTCATACAACCACACAGTATTCTCATACAGCGCATTGCAGTATTTGAGGTTTCCAGTGCATGGATAACTATTGACCAACTTATCTCCTGGACAGGTGCACCAGCCTCAGTCCATTAGGATCCCTTAGGGTGAGTGCAATGCTGTTAGGGGAGTGTTATGTACTGAAGTTCTCACCCTGGGCCAGCAGGGGGATACTGTAGATAGTTCAGGTCCACATATGCAAATAAGGGATCAAAAGTGACATTCAGTGATTGGATAGTTATAGAAAATGGTTACTGTTGCTTTCTAGTGGACCTCTATATAAGCAGGCTGGCTGAACCCTTCAGTTCAGTTCTGTTCTGGCCTGTGAATAAACAAAAGCTGTTTGAAGAATCGCTGTGTTGTCTGATATGTTCACCCACAACTTAACCGAGAGACTGAACACAAATCACCCACCAATAGTACTTCCATCTTGTCAGGACCAAGCCTCAGTTTATTGGCCCTTTATCCAGTCCATTTTTTATCCCAAGCACTGATCTAGCACTTCCACCATCTCCCTGAAACAGATGTAAAAGAGAGCTAGGACTGTGTGTCGTCCGCATGTCGATGACACCCTTTCCCCAAAATCCTAGATGACTTCAGCTATTTAATGTAGATGTTTAAAAGCATGACAGACAACATGGATAAGGGATTTGTTATTTGGTACAGTGGTACCTCGGGTTACATATGCTTCTGGTTACAGACTAACCCAGAAATAGTGCTTCAGGTTAAGAACTTTGCTTCAGGATGAGAACAGAAATTGTGCTCCGGCAGTGCAGCAGCAGCAGGAGGCCCCATTAGCTAAAGTGGTGCTTCAGGTTAAGAACAGTTTCAGGTTAAGAACGGACCTCCAGAACGAATTAAGTACTTAATCTGAGGTACCACTGTATTTGGATTTGGTATTCTAGGCAGGGGGGACGCAGGTGGCGCTGTGGGTTAAAGCCTCAGTGCCTAGGACTTGCCGATCGAAAGGTCAGCGGTTCGAATCCCTGCGGCGGGGTGCGCTCCCGCTGCTCGGTCCCAGCGCCTGCCAACCTAGCAGTTCGAAAGCACCTCCGGGTGCAAGTAGATAAATAGGGACCGCTTACCAGCGGGAAGGTAAACGGCGTTTCCGTGTGCGACTCTGGCTCTGGCCAGAGCAGCGATGTCACGCTGGCCACGTGACCCGGAAGTGTCTCCGGACAGCGCTGGCCCCTGGCCTCTTAAGTGAGATGGGCGCACAACCCCAGAGTCTGTCAAGACTGGCCTGTATGGGCAGGGGTACCTTTACCTTTTACCTTTATTCTAGGCAGGAACAGAGGCACAGAAACACTGTAATGCATTATGTTTCATTGCTCAAACCTTTAAAATGTAGACAGATTGACTTTTAGGACCTGAAACCAAGGTGAAATCCACACCATACATTTAAACACATGGCTTCCCCTAAAAAATCCTGGGAACTGTCGTTTTTAAGGATGCTGGGATTTATAGCTCTGTGAGGGGTAAACCATGCTTGCCAAGAAGCTTAATGCCAAAGCATCCAATGCTGAGCTAAGTTGGGGCCAAAGAGGAATGGGGCTATTTGCTCAAGTGTAAATGAAATGCTGTGGTTTAAGATGCAACGCAGGCTGCTTGAAGCATCCAGTGCCCCTGATGCTTGCATAGCTGCTGTGTGTTTGTTTGATGATACAGTCAGTCATTAATGACTTACTCTGTGTGTCCAAATTGTGAGCTTGTAACTTGTCTTTGGATGTTTACCCATCCGCTGAGAATTTTCATGTCCTGTCAGAAAAAGTATTTATTTTGTTACATTAGCCACTCAAGATTTGTCGCTCTTGACCATTCTCCTTAAACTGGAATTATCAGGAGCAAATGTTGGAATGAAAAGAGCAAACTGTGAAAATAAAAAGAGAAGAGAAGAATCCCATCATTCTTCTTCCACTCTGTTTTTTCCCCTCTTTCTTTCCCTTGTTCTCTGCCACTTATTCTTCGCCATCTCTCTCCCTGGGTGCTGGTCACTGAAGGCAGATAATCCTGACACTAAGTGAACAAACTGGTCCACTGGGATTGCTGCTATTACTGAACTGGCACATTTTCTTCCTACTTCTGTTGGCTACTTAAAGACTTTTCTGGGAATGTTCCCACAGAAGGTGGCTGTGAAGCATTACAGTGGTAAACGAGGAGCCACAGATGTCTTTCCCAGTGACAAGGTCTGATTCAGCTTCAGGGCATTAGCACTCCTCATTCTGCTTATTGTGCAACCTATTATTTATTTTTAAAGTGCTTAAAATATTCTAGATGCTGCACCAAAAAACCCCAAACCAACACGTTCAGGTCCAAAATCTCTAGTAGACAGGATATGTAAGAAGATTGGACCAAGCAAGAAAAAGAGTAGTTGCCAACATGGTGCCCACTGGTCCCCTGGCACCTTCTGCTTGCCAAAATAATACTTCAAAGGAGCGTCTTAGTGTAGCTGATGGAATCAGTGGCAGTGTATGCTTGGTTGTGTTGTGTGTGTGGTACCCCTGTTCGATTTCTCCAGTTTGTCAATGTGTCCCGAGGCCCAGAAAGGGTAGTGCTAGCTGGATGAGAAACTAAAAGAAGCAAAGACAGAACTGAAATCAAGAGTGTTGAATGATTAACCTCTGAATATTAAAGGAATCTAATAAGTCAAATAGAGCAGAGCAAGTGTAGTGTAGTGGCTTGAGTGTAGGACTAGGATGAAGCCAACTGGGCGACCTTGGGCCAATCACTGCCTCTTAGCCTAACCTGCTTCACAGAATTGTGATGGGGATTCAGTTAGGAAAGGGAGCAATGCACACCACCTTGTGATCCTCGTTGAAAAAAATGGGATGTGAATGCAATAAATAATTAATATAATATAATATAGAAGGAAATACACGGGGAACAAAACTCCACAAAGGGTGGCAGTCAAGTGTGTTTTACTCAGAGCAAACCCACTGAAATTAATGACTAAGTGAGGCTAACATCAATAGAGTAAATCTTAGCTGAATACCACCCCTTGTGCCAGAGAATTTCAGTGCAAGCCATTCTTCTTGAATTAGAGCACCTATCTGAGAAAGCAATCTTAACTGCAGTTAAGCAAACAAGCTCCAGTGAAAGGACATCCACCCTTGTTCTTGGTCAGTTGCTTTGACCCCAGGGATAGGGACCTCACCCCATCACTTCACTAACCTGATAGCTTCCAGATGTTTAAGAGTCTACCTCCCAACCTGAAGTTGCCCTGCACCACACACCACCAACTTTCAGTGGTCAGTAAGAGAAAGACAGGTATCGTATTTTTCGCCCTATAGGACGCACCAGACCACAAGATGCACCTAGTTTTTAGAGGGGGAAATCAAGGGGGGGGGATTCAGCCTGTCCGCTTCTCCCAGAGCTTCTCGGGGCTGCGGGGGAAGCCCGGGTTCTCCCCCCCCCAGCCCCAAAGAGCAAAGAAGCCAAGACAGTGAGCGGGATCCATCCCACTGGCTGTCTTGGCTTCTGCCATAGCTGCGCAACCTCTCCAGTCGGGAGCTAAACCTCTCCAGCCTGGCTAAAGAAGCGTGGCTAAAGAAGCCAAGGCAGTGAGCGCGATCCATCTCACTCGCTGCCTTGGCTTCCTCTTTAGCCGTGCGCAGCCTCTCCCGGTTGGAGGGTATGGCAATTCCTCCACCTCCCGCAAAAGCCCATAGGAGCCGCGCACCCTTTAAGGAGCGTGCGGCTCCTGTGGGCTTTTCTATGAGGAGGGAGAAGGGACTGACTGGCCGTGTCAGTCCCTTCTCCCTCCTGGGGAAAAGCCCGTAAGAGCCGCGCGAAGCTTGTGTGCGGCTCATGGGGGCTTTTCCTGCCTGCCTCCCCCCTGCATTCGCTCCATAGAGGGGAAAAGTGCGTCCTATGGAGCGAAAAATACGGTATGTGCTTTCCGCTTTGCAGTTGCAACATACTGTTTCAGCTGCCAGGAAACCATCCTTCGTTAAGCTGATTGCTTTCTAATAGTCAGGTATAAAAGTTGATATTTCCTTGGTGGGCAGTAAGTGACTTGACAAAAGACTGTTAATTGTTCTTGATGACTGGAGATATTTTCCCCAACAGCCTTGAAATTCTAGCTTCAGGATTTGAAAGTTGCATGGAGAAATAGCTGCAAGTTTTGAACAGGCCGAGAGAAAAAGCCCTTTCAGGTGGTCTAATGAGCACCTATGTAGGGATAGATTTCTCTCTCTCTCTCTCTCTCTCTCTCTCTCTCTCTCTCTCTCTCACACACACACACACACACACACACGTTCATTAGTGTCCATAGGGTGCCCTGGTATATTGTGAAGTAGATATGATGTGGGATTAGTTCACATCTATTGGCCCTTTGACTTGTTTACCTTGGGATATATATCCTTTTTGACCTGATGTCGATTTGAATCCAAGATGGATGCCTTAGATTCAAAATGGCTTCACCATTGCTATGCATTGCAGTTGCATTTCTATATCTCCATTAGTCAAAAGTACCTACCGCTCAGTAGTCCTGGTTTAAAGTCCTCCTAAAATCATTTTGTGTTTGTGTGTGTGTGCGCGCGCATGTGTGCGTGCATATGTTACACATTTGATATAATGTTCCCCTCACTTCCTTTGTCAGTAACATAACTTCTTAAACAAATATATAGATCAGACTATACTATGGATAACTTCTAACATTCTATAATTGCAACACTAAATCAAAGAGAATATGTTTCGGCACTTTAATTTTAAGCCATATGCATTATTAAGATCCTTCATAGGGCTATCTGGAATACAGGACTGGGCATTAATCACTAGCCACATTATTAATGTGACTGCTGTTATAGTACGAGAAAGGCTCGTTCTCCCTGATGGGTACATTTTCCACATACAGAGAAATTTTGACACAGGAGGGGATTTTCAAACAAGCAATTCCTCACATGCAGTCCGAGATCACACAGCTGAGCGGAGGAGTGTGCTGTAGCAACAGCTGAAAAACGGAATTCAGTGGTGCCTACAAAATGAGTAATAATATTAGCCGTAGTAGTAGTACTACTACTAGTAGTAGTAATAGCCTGCCCTTCACTCAATGATCGTAGAATGGATTACAAGAATTTCACAATTAAAACAAAACACAACCATTAAAATAGTAAAATCACAACCACAAAAACATGCAATAAAATTTTTAATAGAACGTAAGTTTTAGAAGATGGTTTTTCTTGAGTTCCAATTCATTATGGGGCAGCTGTTGAGATCAGATCCGCTCGTGGCACTGTTGCCAATTTTAAAAGAGTTTATTGGTTTCTTCCCCCCCCCTTTTGTTGCAGCCTGAAACTGGTGGTGGTAGACTGAAACTGGAAATGAGTAACAGATAGTTTGATGGGAGAGCGGTACTCTGAGATTTGGTTGCCAGGAGCCTGAGACCGGTGCAAAGTTGCCCTGTCAATGGGGTTGTGGCTGTGGATTGAAGGGGTATAGGACACGGCATACGTGTGCTTTCCCGCGTGTCACCCATGTCCTGCCTGTTACTCTGCTCCCATTTCAGCTGTTCTGCCCATGCATCATTGTCAGCAGAATAGCTCTGCTAGCGGAGTGTTCAGCTGCTGTAAAAGGGCCGTGTTTCTTGTGTGCTTTCCCCCAGCAGTAGTGCATTTTGCATTCTGTTGGCATAGTGGGCCTTCTGTCACATCCAGTATAACCCCTCAGCTGACATAGCTTCAGTATAGAATGGCATCTTAAAATACTCTACTGCACTCCTTGGAGGACAATGTAACATAGAAAGAGGGGGACTATTACAAAGAGAGATGAAGATCTATGGCCCAGAGGTATATGACTGGGGATGTTTGAACTTCTTTCCTTGCTCCTGATCTATGAGGTTGGTATGCCCTCAGTCCGCTTGTATGGCTTGGAGATGTGGCCGGTCTACAAATACTCCATCTGGATATGGGAGGCACAGCATAGTCTTCATCAGAAACAATGGTTGTCTGTTAAAATGATTCCATGCCACAGAGATGGCAGCAAGAACAAAAACTAGAATATGAATATTTTCATACTCATTATGCACTCCCTTTCAGAAACAAGCTTAGAGAGATCATTTCAGTATTTATAGCTTGCAAAATCAAATTCAACCTGCAAAATAGTGTCCGGTCCATAATGATACACGCACACACCCCAGTTCACAGATCCGTCTTGTTTAGATAGGATGCAGCTAACAATCTAAGGGCAGCTACTGTCCCTGAATATCTGAAAACATCTACGCCAAAGCCCATGTACTTTTGTTAAACTTATCTGTGGCTTTCCAGCTGCCACTGAGAAAATAAATGATTCCCAGAGCAGCTATGAATTAGCTGTGCTCTTCACCTCCATGTGCTTTATGAAGCTCACAGAGGCTGCTTGAATTACCACCACACTTAGAGCCTTTATTGTCCTGAATCTAATATAAAGACATGGCAACATAACAAGAGGTAAATGAAATAAATCTGAGGGGAAAGTCAGAAATCTGTGGTGTTATAATGGCAGCTCTGCTACTGGGGGCTGTTACAAATAAATGACCTGTTGTTCATGTAATCTTATAGCATGCTCTGCTTTCACCCCAGAGAACTGGAAATTCCCAACCTCTCATTCTCTGTCACAGGGATGGGGAACGTACAGCCACTCCAGAGATTGCTGGACTGCAGTCCCCATAACCCTTACCAGTGGCCATGCTGGCTGGAACTGGAGGGAGTTGGGATTCAGCAGAGTGGCAGCTTTGTAGCATGTTACAGCATTGCACAAGTGCTGCCAGCCAATATAAACAAATTCAGGTGCGTTTCTCCTTTCCTTTTTTGGCAGGTTAGCTGGGCTGATGCAGAAATTGGCACTAGGCTAGGCTAGGAAGAGCATTACCCTGGGTACTAGGATTATAGGGGCTGCCACATCAGTGTCACAAGTCACTAACTGGGAAAGCTGCTGATGCTGTAAAGTAAGGCAGACTGTACTATCTTCAGTGTATGAGCCAGTGGTTCTGGAGCTGGTGCAGCCTTCCTAGGACCATACAACTTCATGCTGCAGGAGGGAGAATAGCATTTTATACTTCACCCTCAAAAAGCCTGTTTGCAAGCAGAAATGTAGCATGTCAGGGAGAAGGCCAAGCTAGAACCTTTGATGCTACTGTTTCATTTTTCTGCTTACAGGTGTTTTGTTTTTGTTTTTATATAAAAAAAATCTAATCTAATCCATCTACCTAGGAGCATTCAATAAAATGAAAATGTTCCTTTTGAGGCTTATATTTGCACTATTCTCTTAAAAAAATATGCTGTGCTATATTTCAACCCAGTGGGGTTCTGTGCTTCTCAGTAGAACAATAGCGGGCTTCTTATGATAAAACTATGTTTAGGGTAAAATTACATTTAAAATAATAGCTTTCATTAATATCCAAATGCCTTGGGAGAGATTGATAGACTAGGCACTGGCATTTCCCCCTTCTTCTTTGTTGCCCTTCTTCCAGTCAAGAGCACCCCCCACCCCCAGACAAGACTGTTACCTCCAGTTAATGATCAGTTTATAAGTGTTGTTGTTGTTGTTGTTGTTGTTGTTGTTGTTGTTGAGAGCATTTGGTTTCTCATCAACTCTACTTTGAGACTGTGCTAGAATTCCAAGCTGGGCCCAATTAGAAATAAAACCTCAAAGAAGGCAGGTGGTAGAGGAAGCCAGAATGGGATTATACTTGCTCAATTTATTATGCTGTCACAGAGCCCAAAGCTTCAACTTTCCTAATTTCTTCCACCTCCTATAGGAAGCTCTACTCACATGACCCTCCCTCCCCCTTGAATCAACGCATGCAGTCTTAGACAGGCAGGCATAACCTCTTTTGCACGCATCCACATCGATTGAAGCCCCACATCTGAAGATATCTATCTGAATGTGCAAACTGAATAGATATTTCCGGATGAGAATGAATGGCTCAAAAATAAACCAAGCTGCTTCCCAAAAAGACTTATTTCCAAGCCAAGCCAATTTCATCCCCTGAGACCCCCACCAGTTCCAACTCCCACCTACCTGAAAGACCTACATTGGCTCCCGGTTTGTATCCAAGCACCATTCAAAGTGTTGGTGCTGACCTTTAAAGCCCTAAACGGCTTCGGCCCAGTATACCTGAAGGAGCATCTCCACGCCCATCGTTCTGCCCAGACACTGAGGTTCAGCACTGAGGGCCTTCTGGTGGTTCCCTCACTGCAAGAAGTGAGGTTACAGGGAACCAGGCAGAGGGCCTTCTCGGTGGTGGCGCTCACCCTCCCATCAAATGTCAAGGAAATAAACAACTACCAGACTTTTAGAAGATATCTGAAGGCAGCTCTGTTTAGGGAAGTTTTTAATGTTTGATGTTTTATCGTGTTTTTAATGTTCTGTTGGGAGCTGCCCAGAGTGGTTCAGGAAAACCAGGCATGTGGGCGGGGTATAAAAATATTTTTTTATTATTTTATTATACCTACCTCAACGCCTTCTTTCTTCCCTTTAAACAATTAACTTTTTAGGACAGCAGCACCCAGGCATGGGGAAAGGAGGGAGCTCTTCCTCTCCTATCTGACACACTAGAAGCATACAGGGATGGATCCAGCCTTTAGGAAATATTTTCCCAAGAGCTATTGCTACATTGTATTATAATTACATTGCATTAATATGATTTGGAGAAGAATGTTTAGCCTCCTAATATTTTTCAATTCTTTGATGCAAGTATTTCAAACACCCCCCCCCCCTCCGAAGCTCATATCTTGGCCCAGATATAGTGACTTTTTTCTAGAACCTATAGAATGAACTGTGGGGGGAGGGAATAGATTACCCCAAGTGAGGTAATTAATAAAAGACTTGGCTGGATTCCTAGATCCAAAACACAGGGCTAAACACACTCTCCAGCAAGAGAGAGCCCCTAGCAAGCAGCTGTACAGCATAGGAATATAGGCTGTTAGGCAGTTTAACTATTCTGTTCTGAGTTGCTTACTGTGTTCCACCCCTTTCTGCCTCTCTTACAATGAACAGACCACACCATTAGTAAGTTTAAATGCTTTACTTACAAAACTCCAAAGGTCAGGTTCATGTGTTATTCCATGCAGCAGCAAGTAAACGCAGGCAGAAATGTAACTTTATGTCTCCATCTCCCAATAGTGACCAGCATACTGTTTTACAAAAAATAGTCACCTATTCTCTGATCCAAGTCCAGTTTCAAAATAAAGGGAGAAGATGGTTTTCAAAGGTGCCCACCAACCATTAGCAGCTGAATAGCAAACTGAGCAGAAACACAAGTCAGCTAGTTACCATCTTCTGCATTACGGTGAGATGTGTTGCTTTTCTGTTTAAATGATAGTTATTGCATTTACATTTGCATCTTATACATATAAATCAGCCTATGCTAACTTTTTGCAGAATTGTGTCATCTCCTTTATGTGAGTCTTTCTAGTGGATTCACATTACAAGAAAGGAGACTCTGACTAAACATCGAGAAGAACTTTCTGACAGTAAGAGCTATTTGACAGTGGAACGGACTCCCATTAGAAGTGGTGGACTCTTCTTCCTTGGGTGTGTGTTTTTTTAGCAGAAGTTGGATGGCTAGCTGTCATGGATGATCTAACTGAGATTCCTGCATTGCAGGGGTTGGACTAGATGACCCTCAGGGTCCCTTCCAACTCTGCAATTCTATGATTCTTTTTTGGTGATGTAGTCTTTTTTAGTGACCAGCCTTAATATTAGTTTGCTGTAGATGGGAATCATCTACAGCACACTAATATTTTTGCATCAATTTGCTGAGGATGACCTGCATGCCTATATATTATGCAGTTTTAACTACTGACCATGCCCACTAAAAGCAATGCTTTTTCCCTACAAAAATAGGTGCCAGTAGTCACCACGCAGTTAAAGTAAACAGCATACTTTTTAAAGGTAAAGGTAAAGGTACCCCTGCCCGTACGGGCCAGTCTTGACAGACTCTGGGGTTGTGCGCCCATCTCACTTAAGAGGCCAGGGGCCAGCGCTGTCCGGAGACACTTCCGGGTCACGTGGCCAGCGTGACATCGCTGCTCTGGCGAGCCAGAGCCGCACACGGAAACGCCGTTTACCTTCCCGCTGGTAAGCGGTCCCTATTTATCTACTTGCACCCGGAGGTGCTTTCGAACTGCCAGGTTGGCAGGCGCTGGGACCGAGCAGCGGGAGCGCACCCCGCCGCAGGGATTCGAACCGCCGACCTTTCGATCGGCAAGTCCTAGGCGCTGAGGCTTTAACCCACAGTGCCACCTGCGTCCCCTTAGCATACTTTTTAACAACAGCCAAAAAGAGGTGCAGGTACTGCATACCCTTCAGCACCCCATGAAAAAAAGCACTGACTAAGAGTGTAACCTAAAGATAAAACAGTTTGGTGTGTGTGTGTGTGTGGGGGGGGTTTCGGTCAAGTTATCTTCAGGCCAAAGCTTCCCCACACCCCTGCCCTACAGAAACCCGTGTGTTCCTAGGAGCACAGCTTGAAAACTATTGTTTTTTTTTTTGCAGGTAAGATACGGTGTCATCAAACACATTCTTTAGGTAATATTAAACTAACCATTCCTACAGAGCTACTCATAGGTAAGAAAAATGCCTCTGTAATTTCTAGTGAAATACAGTGAAGGTCTGCCCCAAGATTTTCTCATTAGCATAGTTCCAATTCCTCCCAGTCCCATAAATCAGTGCACTTGATATCAAAGTAGCTATTTGGACTGGCAGGAGCCAAAGGGTCTGGTCCTCTGTGTTTAATTTGATTACTACATTCCAAATTGATAAGTATTATCCTCTTTACATTGCTTGGAATTGATTCTGCTCTAGTTCCTGCAGTTTGGATAATTAAAAGACCAAGCCAATGGTTCCCCAACAGGCTGTGATGTGTTTAGTTTGCTCTATTCACCTGAGAATCTGATAGATGCCTGCTGTGGTTAGGAGATAGAAATTTTGCTTTTAAGAAAATAATTTAATTTATAAAAACATGCCACTCACTCAGGGAAGCACCTACTTGGAGATGCAAAGGATCCAAATTAACTACGCCAAGGGTGAGTGGCAGGTGAGATCTGGCTCCTGAATGGCCTGTTTAGTCAAAGTCAAGCTTCCCTTCTGTGAGCAAGGCTTTTTTGTGGCAATAGTTTCACAGGGACAGAATAGAATCTCTACCCAGAGTGTCATGCAGTGGCAATGTTCAGAAATAAATTGTATTATCAAACTGGTCTGTACATTACCATCCATGTGCCCAGCATAATTCACTTCTCTAAGAACTAGGACCACCTTCAGCAAGGGACATCCCAGGTATAGCTACTAGGGTCATTGCTGCATCCTGACCCTATCTAGCAAGACAGCTGGGTCTGAGAGCCACCTCCCATATCTCACAATATTTCCAGCATAGCATTGCTCTGGGGCATTGTGGGAAAACTACAATGGTACCTCTAAATGGAATAGCTCATTCATGGAAGCTGCCTGGTGTGAACCACAACACTGCAGGTAGGTAAGGAAGGGGACCCTGCCTAGGCTAGAGGCCCTGTCTTAATCTGATATGCCAGTCTTTTGGACTACAGCTCCCATAATCCCCAGCCAACATTGTCTTAATCTGATATGCCAGTCTTTTGGACTACAGCTCCCATAATCCCCAGCCAACATTGGTTGATGAAGGCTGTGATACTCTAAACCAGTTCTAGCTACATCAGAGCTGGCTCAGCCATTAGGCAGGGTAAGACTGCTGCCTCAGGGGGCAGAAGCCCCCAAGGCAGCACTCCTGTGGGCACTCTGCCTGCCCTGCTGCCTTCATATCCCTGCTGTGGATGTGACAGGGCATGCAGCAGTGGCAGAGTGGGTGGTGCAGGAGGCAGCAGCAGGTGTTGTGGTGGCAGTGGCGGGGCAGTGCGGCACTTCAAGCCGTTAAATGGGACACACCACCCTTGAACTATATCAACACAAGGCCCTTGGCATCCATATCTACAAGACATAGATGGGTGCACATCTAAAAGTTTCTGTGCTGTGGTCCTTTCTACTGAGCTGATGGAAGATATGTAATTCCTTTGGTAAATGAAACTCCGCAGGAGGTTACAGGGCTTATCCTCAAGTGCAATGAACTTGATTGCCTCCTGCCTTCCCTACAGTTGTTGAATAAGAAAGAGTAGGAAACAGACTGTCTGCATTAGATCAAGATTAATGAAGTTCCAACAGCAATTAATTACAACACTCTTTGATAAGCAGTTACAGTAGTCTGCACATGGTCATTAATAATTTTCACATACACCATGTTTGGACAGTTTGTGAAATCGGGTTACACTGCCCTTTTCCTAAAGTCATTTGGAAGGATACGAAGATGGCAATCTACTGGTAACCAAACAGCTGGTGCAGATGGAAAGAGATCCATTATATTTAGTGGAACCATTTGTGAGGGTTTGACTGATACCTGGTGAGATGTCCAAGGGCTGTTGCTCCATCTCCGTTTTGCTTTTGACCTGCCATGTGACTTTAATTGAGCAATCTTGTGTTTTGAGCACTTTCCATCTCTAAATACACCCCAGTGTGGTGAGATGTGAAATGTACTACATATGCCTTGATCTAACAAAGATGTGTGATGTTGTTGTTGGAAAGAAACAACTCAGTCACCAGAGTCACATGGTTCCTGCTTTGTAGATGTTACTGTTGTGGCATGTCAATAGACCACATGAAAGGCCTTAATTACCGGGCCTATTGGATGGACTTTGCTTTAAGTTACTAAGGGAGTGCCTAAACTTGTCAGGCTGGAGCATCTCTTCATTTTTACTCACCTATCCAGATCCTTTAAACCAGGGGTTCCTCAACTGTGGTCAGTGACTGGTCCAAGGTCACCCACTAAACTTCATGGCCGAGTGGAAATTTGAACCCTAGTCTCCAAGATCCTCATTAGACACTCTAACTGCTGCATGACACTGGCCCCTCACATGAATGCTGAAGTGTTACAGCCGTATGACAGGACTATACAGTGGTACCTCAGGTTAAGAACTTAATTAGTTCCGGAGGTTCGTTCTTAACCTGAAACTGTTCTTAACCTGAAGCACCACTTTAGCTAATGGGGCCTCCTGCTGCCGCTGCGCGATTTCTGTTCTCGTCCTGAAGCAAAGTTCTTAACCCTAAGTAATATTAGCTGAGTCTGTAAACTGAAGCGTCTGTAATCTGAAGCGTATGTAACCGGAGGTACCACTGTACAACCTCAGACTGTGAACATTTGAGCTGATTCTTTCTGAAATCTTACCAAGTGATGGGCATTGTTTGTGGGGTGGGGAGCAATTTGAAAATTCGATCCAAGGAAAAAGATTCACAATATTATGAACACTTCTTTATTGGTACTGTTCTTGCCTACTGCTGGGGGTGTGAAAGGTTGGGCTGGAAAGAGGCTATATTACAGTAAAGGCTTCTTGGCAAATTGTGATTAAGATGCTGCAGTTTCAATGCCTTTGCTAGTGGAATGAGACTTAAGTGCAAATTGGTCTCTAAAGCAAATTCACTGCCATTGCCTTTTATCTACTCTGCTAGCAGGCATTATCACTGTCCAGCAAAGCAGCATTGTTGACCTGAGCACCACACTCATTATTCAGCAGTATTTTACAGCTGCTCATTCATCTTTTTGCGTAACTCCCTTGCACTTCCAGGCGCCAGCTGAAAATTTATGACAAATCCAGTCAAGTTTGCCTGGCAGTTCTCTTATTGATGTTGGAACGTCCCTTGGTGGTGATGCAGCTCAACATCCTGCACAGTGCAGGATCTGAAATGCAGGACTACACCACCCCTGACAGATGACTCTCTACTCTCAAGTGAGGTATACCTCAACAGCACTTACTATAAGGAAGTTCCTTCCATTCTTTAGCCAAAAGCTAGTTCCCTGCAATTCCTTCCCGAGGTCTCAGCTGATGAACGGGTTAAAATCTCAACCAGTCTCAGGATCTTCTCCCTGTCTGTAGCATTGGGGGCCCCCAACCCAGGACCCCCAAATGTCTTAAGGAAGACTCTCCCCACAGTTGGAGCCCTACTGTTCAGAATCATTTCCCCCCCGCTCTTCCCAAGCTGCTTTCAAAAACTGATCAGAAAGTTCAGCTGGCCCAAAGGGCAGCAGTGAGCAGCTCAGGAAATCCTGCGATTCAGCCTTGCTCATTAGCTGTGGGGTGATGCACAAGGTGCACTCTCAGGCCACTGTTTCAAAGCTTATTAGAGGCAGCATTCCCTGTTGAGAAAGACAGCCCTTTGATTGCCAGGGCAAAAATAAATTAACAAATCCCTGCAAAAAAATAAATAAAATAAAATCACTTTAGTGTACCAGAAAAGCAAATGACTATGTTGGATCCACTACAGAGAACACATTCATCTTCAACAGATAAGTCCTGCATCACTTGAGCATTATACCAGCAGAATCAGATGGGAATACTAATACGTAAGATATAATTCGGGTGATCACTAAACAAGAGATAATGATTTCAATAATATTATGAAATGCTGAAAGCCTGCATGTCATGGGGTTGGGCAGACTTTCTCAGTTTGTAGCATATACAGTACTTTGCTTTGTCTGTAAAACCCTGAGGAGCACCATCTTGAACCACGCGCAAAGGTGGGGCTCAGGAAGGGGAGACACAGAATTGTAGAATGAGCTCTGACTACATGCTCAGTCTGAGAATTACAGTATTTTTCCATGTATAAGACGGTGCTTTTTGCTTTAAAAAAAAGGCAAAAATTGGGTGTCGTCTTATACACGGATAGTGAATGCAAAGGGGGGACATGTGATTAATGGCAGCAACAAGCAGGTGATTGGCAGCGGTGATTGGGCAGGCGATTGGTGGCTGCGGCAAGGCCTGCTGGTGATTGGCTGTGGCTGCAGCAATTGGGCAGGCAATTGGTGGCTGTGGCAAGTGGATGGATGGGCTGTTGGTGGCAGCAAGCAGGCAGAGAATTGGCAGCTGCGGCGAGGTGTGCAATTGGCAGTGGCTATGGCAAGCGACGCAGGTGGCGCTGTGGGTTAAAGCCTCAGCGCCTAGGGCTTGCCGCTCGAAAGGTCGGTGGTTCTAATCCCTGCGGCGGGGTGCGCTCCCGCTGCTCGGTCCCAGCGCCTGCCAACCTAGCAGTTCGAAAGCACCTCCGGGTGCAAGTAGATAAATAAGGACCGCTTACCAGCGGGAAGGTAAACGGCGTTTCCGTGTGCGGCTCTGGCTCTGGCTCGGGCTCTGGCCAGAGCAGCGATGTCACGCTGGCCACGTGACCCGGAAGTGTCTCCGGACAGCGCTGGCCCCTGGCCTCTTAAGTGAGATGGGCGCACAACCCCAGAGTCTGTCAAGACTGGCCCGTACGGGCAGGGGTACCTTTACCTTTACCTTTATGGCAAGCGATCAGCAGTGGCAGACAGGCGGGTGAGCAATTGGCAGAAGTGACCTCCCCACCCCCACCCCCCAAAGCTAAACAACTGAATTTATTAATTTGGGGTTAAAAAAAATAGGGGTTGTCTTATACATGGGGGCGTCTTATACACAAAAAATACAGTTGCTTTCAGGCCCCAAACTGGAACTTGCACACAGACACTTTCATATAGGAATCTAGTTGTGTTTTCCCCAAGTTTCTTATTTTAGCAGACTAATTTAGTTAGTCCCCACTCTGCACGCAGCTCTCACCTGTGGCTTCTAGAAGCTGTCACCATGCAACAGCAACCACACCCCAAGAACAGCTTCGACTGGCTGGCTAAGCCAGGTGAGGGCAGCTGATGAGTCTCAATCCCTTGGTGAGTCAGGGACTTCCCCTGCATGCAAATACAGGGTCTGGCAGATGGAGTGGACAAAACCAATAGTGGGTCCAACGATGTCTGCATGTGCTGTGGAGGGGACAGATGGGGGTTGTCCACCTGGGAAGGTAGCCCATCTAGGAGAAGGAAAACTCAAATCCTAAACCTCTGCTGCCTTTTCCCTTTACTTTGGGAAAAGGAAAGGCTAAGAGGTAAACCCTACACAAATCCAGAGTGGAGTCCTTAAGATGGTGGGACGGTGTCTTGTATGCCTCCTTCCTTTGGACCACATCAGTGAGGCCAAGAGCAGGGTATTGTCATCTGGGCAACCCAGGACCTCCATACACACTGACCAAGCTTGTGTCCCAGGGAGACAGACAGATGCCAATAACAACAACAATTTAAGAAAGAGAAAGGGCTTTTTGTTGTCACGGAAGGCCAGTAGGGTGATCTACTGCAAATGACCCAGATCCTGACCTATCCTGACCCTTACTGAATAATGCCCCCTGCACAAGAGAGGAAAAGGTTATGCCTGAGTATTAACCACCATTTGCCCTCCCCTGAGTGACTGCTACCAGTGGATCCCCAAACACAATCATTTGGCTATCATTTGATTTTATTCACTGGTGCCACAGCATTTAAAGGCTACTCCAATTGCTAGCAAGTAAAGTAGATGGACTCTGAGAAAGACCCTGTTGGGATAGAAGGCACCTTATGCCACCAAAAGGGGTCAGCTGCAATTGTGTCCCTTCCCCCTAGAGTCATGTCACCACCATGCTGTGATGAGGGCAGGATAGGAAAGGAACTTTAGCACAGGGGAACCAACACTTCTTCTCTACTGGCAGAGGCAGTGGGGGCAAGGCATGAGCAGGCCCTTCTGCGCATCACCCTGTGACCTCTCTCTAGCCACGTGAAAGTTGGTAGCCACATACAAAATTGCAGCAGCCACTGTCCCCCTTTCATTCACAGCTACATTCAACGCAATTTCTTTACCTCAGGATGGATTCCATTAGCCATATCCAAGATCAATTAAATTAAATTATTCAGCTCTTGGCATTTTCCAGGTCTCTGCACTAATACGCTGTGTACTTCCAAGACATGTGCGTACGTAGCTTTGCTACTGATCAAGAAGCAAATCTAATTAAGTAGCAGCCTAATTAGTGCAGGTGCTTCGGCCTCCATCAATGTTTCAGCTTCTACTGTCCTGCAATGCTGGCAACGGAATTGGGCCCCTATTTTGCTCAGACTCACATAACATATAAACCCAGTTCTTTCTATGGCTCTCGTCCATACCCTTGCTGCTGCTGGTGGCAGTCATTATAATGGCATGGTCTGTTTCAGATTGACAATAGCCGAGTGGGAAAACATGGGCAGGAGGTCTAAGCATCAACCCCCAGGAATCTCTGCTTAAAGAGTCTCAAGCAATAGGGATGAGAAAAAAATCTGCTGAAGGACATGGACAGCAGCTGCCAGTTGGAATAGACCATAATGCAGGAGGGCAGAACCTCAGATTTGTAGACCAAATGTAGCCCTCTGTATCTGGCCCTCAGGACTCCCTAGGCCACATTTCCTCCCAAGCCACACTCCCTCTTCCCAGGCGACACCCCCTCATTGACTGGTTTGCATCCTTCCGGATGGTTTTTGCCTGGCTGGAATGTGTCCTTGAACTCTGATACTGCCTCTTGCTTGCCCAAATGGAGAATGAAGAGGTGTGCATAAGTACATGCAGAAACCAGCCCACTGTACAGAGGTTAACCATTTACATTTTACCTTCATTGCCAATTGGATACCATTCCATCCAGTTTTGCCTCCAGCCCTGCTGGCATGTGGTCTCCAGAATGTTGCCCAGAAGGAACCTCAGCTGAAAAGGGCTTCCTACCCCTGCACAGTACAGATGGCCCAATGGTCTGATTCAGTATACAGTCTTCTAGTCCAACCACCTGCAATGCAAGAATCTTTTGCCCAGCGTGGGGCTCGAACCCACGACCCTGAAATAAAGAGTCTCTCGCTCTCCAGACTGAGCTATCCCAGCAGAATTGTAAATCGTGACATGTCCAAAACGGCAGGACTCATTATAAAGCAGCTTAGGCTTTCAATGCTATAGCAGAAATCCTTCTAATCCCGGAGAGTTTGCATACGCTCATTTCTTAATGACTGATGAAAGATCTATCAGTAATGAATAGCCCATAAAGTGCTTCCATGTAAAGAAACCATTGCGGCTAATCACACAGGGATGCCAATTCGTTTTTTCATAGATGAGGGGAAAGATTTTGGTGGAGGTCAAGATGCAAGATGGCGTTGCAGCAAGCGGCAGATCTTAAGAGCATTTTATTTATTTATACCCCATCTTTCTTCTAGGATGGAATTGAAGGTGGCATGCATGGAAGATTGTGTGTCCCACTCTTGCACTAACCAGACACAGACCAGCTTAGCTTCAGCACATGGGATGCAAGTGGAGTGTAGGGAACTGAACTGGGCGCTGCAGATGTTCAGAACTACAGCACTAAAAAGATACGCAAAAACTCACCCTGATCAAATGGCTAGATTAGAGACCCTGTGTGGTGGAGTTTTAGAATGTCAGATTAGGACCTGGGAGACCAGAGTTCAAATCCACACTCAGTCATAAAGCTCAGTAGGTGACCTTGGGGGCCAGTCACTGCCTCAAACCCTAGCCTGCCTCACAGGATTGTTGTGGGGATTAAATGAGGAGGGGGAGAACCATGGAGGTCACCTTGAGCTCCTTAGAGAAAAGGTATATTATAAATCCAATAATCAGTAAGAATAAGAGCAGCCTGTCACCAAGTCCCTTCCACAGCCCTGTCTTGGTCACTGGGACTTTCCTTAGAGCTGTTGACTGGCAGACACCAGCCCTATTTGTCTCTGAGTAGAGCTGAATCTAAATAACATGAAAGTTGAACTGAAGAAACTGAATTCAAATTCAAAGTTCGTTCTCCTCAATCTTGAGTTCCACAGGATATGTACAAAAAAATGAAAAGTCTGGTGGTCTTGAGATATTTGCAGATTCAAGTTTTGGAAGTGACACTGCAGACAGGAAAAGTACGTCTGGAGTTTGCTACATGTACAATCAGGGTCTTTTTGACTGGTCATGCAAGAAGCAAACAACAGTTAGCTTAAGTACTTGTGAAGCTGAACTGAATGCACTGTCTTATTCACTTAAAGATTGTGAATGGTTGTTACAATTGTGCAAAGACATGAAAATTCCTTTCAAATGTCCAATCCAGGTAAGCAAATCACGAAGCATTTGCAATTGAAACTGCAACATGCTAGGGAATGTGTTCAGAAGGGACTCGTAACGGTGTCCTATATGCCAGGTAATGAAATTCCTGCTGATGTATTGTCTAAGATTGTATCAAGGGATCAACACTGTACCTATGTGCAGAAGTTGGGTTTGTACTGATATTGTACGAACACGATGCCCAGTAATGTTCACAGAAAAGGGGGAGGATGTTGGTTTCTGCTTCCTCACTGAGCAGCGAATGCATGTCACAAGACATTGTTTTGCATTCCACAGTCCAAGCTACTGTTGGATTCCCATGGGAATGGGAGACTGGATGTGACGTACACTGGTTTCCTGTTTTTCAGTGTTCTCTCGAGCCTTTTGTTAGAGAGACGGTTGCTTCTCTGCTCTCACAGAGGCAAGATGCATGTTTGTATTCTCTCAGCATAGAGTGTAAATAAAGTTAAAGAATGTAGCACATAGTGCTTATCCTTCTGCTGTGTGGACTACTCTGCTTGGGCTCAAGATGAGACGAGCCTGTATCAGCTTCAGATGGGCCAAAGCTGGTCAAAATCTCACAGCCGATACTTAAAAATCAACCGACCCACCAGGGCAAATAAAAAGTTGCTTGTGCAGATGCATTTGCCTGGAGACATCGTTAAAGAGGATCTACAGGTGCACATAAAATGCTGTATGCCTCAGCAGTGCTCCACAATAATTTTGCCTTTGGCCAACCAAAGTTATTCTCTCTCTGCTGCTTCCTTGCGACATTCTCAAGGTGAAGGTGTCTTTGGCTCCTGAGGTTTTTTTTTGGTTTCCCCCCTCTCCTTCCTTGAAATGCTGCTGCTTTCCTGACAGCTCCTTGATCCAGAATGGTATGCAAAACACCTTGAGCTCCAGCCCAGAATATTGGGGGGGGGGGGAGGGCTGGAGGGAGAGAATCTGTGTTCTATGTACCCACAATTGTGGGTGGAGGACAGGAGCCAGCAATTCCCCCCCCAAAAAAAGCAGCAGCTGTGTGTGGAGACTAACTCCCATAGGTGTGTAAGTCTGCAAGGTTTCAAGAATCCTCCTTAATTGCAGCAGGTTGACTCCTAAAACATACATGCAAGATTGAATCCAACTACAGTGACACTTGCCTAATAAACAACAAAATGTTGCGACCTCTAATTATCCATTTGCACTTTACAGGCTTCCGATACAGTATTTCATTTTATATTTTACCATTAATCTCCACCGTGCCTAAACTGAATATTTAATAATGACTAATGGACGAGTTTTCATTTGCTATTAAAAATTTAGTGCAGATATATAAATAACATGAACACCCATAAATTTGAAGGTAGACTTTTGGGGGAAGCAAAGTACAAGCGCCGAAAGCATCACTGAGGAGACATTCAGATTCTGACCCGGATATCAGATTGAATCTGATGAATTCTGCACACATATATCTGAGTGGCAGCCAGAGCTAGCACAGTAATATGTCCCTGAGGAGATGCTGCGTATGTGTGGTGATGGGAGAAACAGACAGATCCATGGCTCTTGTTCAAAAGACGTGGATTCTTACTGCATTAATAATCATTTATATTTATTACATTAGTTTCCCACTCAAAGGCAGCATACATGGACAGTAAGAGCTGTTCCAACAGTGGATGGGTCTCCCTTGGGAGGTAGGAGATGCTCCTTCCTTGGAGGTTTTAAGCAGAGGTTGGATGGAGATTTCTGCATTGCAGGGGGTTGGACTAAATGACCATAGGGCTCCCTTCCAACTCTACAATTCTATGACGTTATTCCATTTTGTAATCACAACAGCCCTCTGAGGCAGAGAGATAAACTGGACCAAGGTTAATGTCATGACTGGGCCATGGGCAGGTCTGGAGGGAGCCAAGTGACAGGAAACAGAAGCCATGGTTCCAGTGTGTAATCAGGGTTAACTAATAAGTCAGAACTACTTGGGAGCCAGGGGCCAGCAACCAGGTCCTAAGAACCAGAAATAGCCAGGAGACAAACCAGAATACAAGGTCAAGCAACAACCCAGAACCTAGGATCAAATAATTACTAGGAATACACCAGAACTCAGGAAGACCCATGTAGTTAAACTGGAGCAGGGAGCCATTTTTACTCCTTCATGTCCCCCAAAAGAGATCCAAGGTCCAGCCTGGGCAGTTGAAGTTAATCAAGGGACTTTGTTGAGAAGCTGATACCTTAAGTTCAATAGTTCACTGCTTGGGTGAGCTGCATACAGATCCTGAAGCTGATGACAGTTAATCTGAGTATCATGGCTCCACTCATAGAATCATAGCTTCATAGAATTGTAGACCCAACGGTCATCTAGTCCAACCCCCTTCCAAGAGTAATGTATGATGGCATGCCTCCAAGCAGTGCCATCCCTAGGGAATGGTGAATCAGGACGATTGCCCTGGACTCCAGAGTTTGGGAGTCCCTGCATGGGGCTGGTTCACGGCCCTGTGTCACTCAAGATGGGCTCTCACCCCCCCCCCACAGAGATAGTTTTAAAATTGTGTTGTTGCTGCAAATATGGTGGCAGCACCAACACTTCATCTCCCTCTAATTTTGAAGAAGGGATCCTTCTGTTTTACCCTTCCTCCAAAAGCTGCCCAAAGTGACAAGCAACAAAGTAGCAAAACAAAACCAATTAAAAACAAATGCATATTCAAAATACATAAGAACATCTAAAAGTCATCACCTCACAGTTAATAAATGAAATTCTGTCTTTGTGCAATGCTGCAGAGGAGTAAGTGGGTTTCTCCCAACCCACCCCTTACTGGCACGATGTTAGTATCAAATCTAAGGCAAGGAAGAGGTGCTCAGCTCTAAGCCATGACAATGGTTCTGTTCTGTGTGGTTCAGTGAGTGGGATGTTTGCCTTAGACGTGGGTCATTCAGGTTCCATCCGTCCTCAGTTGTGAAGCTCTGTGAATGACCTTGGGGAAGTGACCGTCTCTTTCCAGGGTCGTCTATTTCAGAGAAAAGATGGAATATAAATGTAGTGTTCAGGGCAGTTCTTCTGCTAATGCTATTTTTAAAATTTTGTTTTATGGAAGCTTCTCTCTTACAGAACATAGTTGAAAAGGCATGGGTCCGTTCTTTTCTATGGAATGTGCTTTGCCTCCTCTGGAAGTGATGCAGGTTTGGAAAAGAAGAGACACCGTTTTGATATGCCATGGCCAGTGGCTCGTGTTCTTGGTCGCTGATGGTTCCTCTCTGCTAATTCAGGGCCTTTTCTAGACCTCCCAGGCTAAACGGCATCTGCAGCAACAGATGGGCTGCAATAGGTTTACAAGGAAATAATTGCATCAAGGCATCCAGCTGGTGGTTTATAATGGTGGGAACTCAAAAAGGACATTTGTTATCCCCCTAATCTTCAAACAGGGCACCGCCACGAGCATTAACATATAAGTCAACAATGGTATGAAAAATCTAGAGGCACTGCACCGATTGCACCCAGGGGGGCAGTTAGGTGGGCATTTCCCAAATAACTGGCAGTTTTTATTATTTGTGTCCACTTATTAATTGCTTCCCATAAAACATCTCAAAGCAACTTCACAGTAAAAAAAACACCAACAATTAAAATGATTTAAAATAATTCTACATATAAAAAAATGTCAAATCTAATACAGATACAAACTGGGAAAAATATATTCACTTAAAAGACTTGTTATGTAAAACAACCCTTGATTTGACGGTGGCATTTTTTGGGGAGCTGTCATCCAGATGACTGGAAGGACACTAAGGCATTGCTTCTTCCCATATGTTCCTGCCTGGACCTTAAGATCATAAACAGAACCCTTCTCCCAGTATCCCCTCATTCTGAAGTTTACAGGTTTACTAAAAGAGAGAGGGCTTTCTCTGTTGTGATGCCTCAGTTATGGAGAACTCTCGTGGTGCATCTGCAGCAGCAAAAGTGGATACCTTCATCTGCCCCACCTACAATAAAACATGTCTTCCCCCATGCTGGTTTCCACATCCACAGCAGGCGTTGTAACTCTACAATGGTTACCCCATTTCGGTTCAACTAATGTTGGCCCGCCTGCATTGGCATCATCAGGGCATCATCAGGGCGGTGGGAGATCCAGTGTTGCATCTCCCTTACCTATGGTGAAGAGGGAGCTCTGATGCATTCAGTGACCTCTAAGGCTCTCCCAAGGCCCATGACATTGCATCTCAAGATATTGTATAATAATGACCCAAACATCATATTCATCAAGTGCTTTCTTTTCTCATCTGCAAAATATTTAGCCCACATTGATTGCTATGCATAGTGTGAAGCATGTAATTCAGCCTCGACTAAACCTTAACAAACGAAACAAAAATCCATACAATTCAAGATTAACGCAAGATAACGTGGCCTAGATGCCTGAAGCAGTGTGTGGAAAGAGCTTTACAGCAATTCTGACATTGCTCATATCTCTGGAATAGGTACTCTGTCAGGTACTCTGTGAAAATTAGAATATTAAATGTATGGACAAGGAGAAATATTACATTTGTCTTCTTGTATAATAGATCTAATAGCAATGACAGCTCATGAACGGAAGGCCTTAATATTGCCAGAATTGATGGCAATCCTAATGGCCATGGAAGCCCTGATGGGGTATCACACAGCAAAGGACATTAGGAAAAGATTTCTTGCTGCGCTTGGAAGGCATATGGCGTCTAGTGGGACGCTGCAAAATTATTAAGCAATTTCCAAACACAGTATGCGGAGTTGCCCATTCGATGAGATGACTGCTATTAACAACAAGGCACAAAGCAGAGGCGGAATTCCAATAGGTTGTCTGAAGGTTTTCCCCAAAGAAGTCAGAGCAAATTCATAGGCACACATCTGTGCTGATAATAAAGAACCACAGTATAGCAGGGGTAGGCAACTGAGGGCCTGAGGGCCAAATACAACCCCCAGGCTTCATTATTTGACCCTCAGAATTCCCCCCAGGCTATACCCCAAATATTTTTGCCTGTCCTGAATGTGCCCTTGAACTCTTGCTTGAACGCCCTGGAGAACAGAGAGGGATGTGTGTGCTTAAAGTCCATATTGTGATATCGGTTACATAACTTTTGACCTAGCAATATATTGCAAATCATAATGTGTGTTTTTGCTGTGTTGTGCAGAAGTCACAATGTGGGGAAAACCGTGAAGTCAGCCAATGCTGCTCTCAATTCCTGCAGGCTGTTAACTCTGCTGGCTCAGCTTTCCCCTGCCTCCTGCAAAAATCACAATGCGGGAAAAACAGTGAAGCCAGCTTCTACATAGCTCCATCCTTATTTCAGACATTATGGTATATTGGTATATCACGATGTTTAGCCGGTGATATATCACAATGTTGAAAACCAGATATTGTCCAGCCCTAGTGTACAGAAACTATTCTACAGTGGTACCTCGGGTTAAGAATTTAATTCGTTCTGGAGGTCCATTCTTAACCTGAAACTGTTCTTAACCTGAGACACCACTTTAGCTAATGGGGCCTCCCTCTGCTCCTGTGCCGCTGCGCGATTGCTGTTCTTATCCTGAAGCAAAGTTCTTAACCCAAGGTATTATTTCTGGGTTAGCGGAGTCTGTAACCTGAAGTGTCTGTAACCCAAGGTACCACTGTACTGTACAAAGGCAAGATTTACATTGGTAAATTTTACTTTTGTCTTTGGCCCTACCCACCAATGGCCTTCAGAAGGTGGCTCAGGAGGCAATGTGGCCCTCAGGCTGAAAAAAGTTTTGCACTACAGCAACACTTACATTGGTCAACATTGCTTAACTTAGGCTCTGTCTGCAGCTAGTGTGCTGAATTCTTGTAGAACAAAATGATCATAAAGAGTAGCAAGCTGAAACAACTTCAGTGCTGTGTTTGAAAGATGGCATATCAAGAGCTTGTACTTTATTGTGTTATCTGCTCTAGGTATTGCCGGGGGGGGGGGAGGGGACCTACATGAGCTTCAAGCATTGACAAGACCTGCACCTGGCAATCATTAATATCACTCAAAGCTGCAAACTGTGACAACTTCCTTAAAACATACAGGGATTTCAACATCAAACTGAATCAAAACACAAGGCAATATGGGACTGAGAAATCAAGCCAGACTGTTAGTTCTGGGATTTTCAAATAAAAGGCTTTATACCTTTTCCAAAGAAAGAGAGAAAATAAAAACATCAGCATAATTTTATCAACCAGTCAGAATCGGAAAGCCAACTACCCAAAACTGTTTCTACTCACACGCCCCTTTCTGACCTTCATCCCCGAAAGCTAGAGGAACCATCACAGCTCATGGACCCATTTCAGCTCAGCAAAAGCAAGGAGGGTGCAGCAGAGGGTGGACCCCCTGGCCTGGAGCTTCTACATCCCAATGTACAATGTATATGAATGGCAGGAGGTTTTCTGGGGAGAAGGGAAGCCAGATTTCACTTCTGTAGCCAGCTTGTATTGACATGTACCATTCTGGGGGACTAATGTGGCTAGAAACACATTGCTGTGAACAGCTAAACCTACTCTGCTGTATGCACATTGCTTCCATCTGGTGGTTGGAATTCCATGTGCAACCTAAAAGCATTGACATCTTAATGCTATGTCGCCCAAGCACATTGCACTATGCTCATTTTAAAGGTACAGTATCTCTTTCCTTGCTGTCTGTACGAACTGCTCAGTTCACAATGCGTTTCTGTGAAATACTGGAATGTTAGCAACTACCTCTTTTTTGCCTCTCCACACTGAAAGAGTATTACTTGACTGTGGGACCTTCTAATTTTTCTAGTGCATGCTGGAGTCTGAAAACCATGAATATGTAGGAAATAAGATGTTGCACAGCCATAAACGAAGTACTCTCCTGCCAACTCCATCCGGCCTAGGGGGCGGGGCCTGCACTACCACTACAGTTTAGAGGCCTGAGCAGCTACCAGCAGCAATGGACAAAATGGTTTTAAATGTTTTAATCGCTTTTAATTTGCAGCACTTTAAATGGTGGTTGTTGGTTTTTATAATATTATATTATTTCATTATTTTATTTTTGCTTGGGGTGGGATAAGCACTGAGTCAGCACTACTGTTCCTTGCTTTGTTTTGTTTTGTTTTGTTTTGTTTTGTTTTGTTTTGTTTTGTTTTGTTTTGTTTTGTTTTGTTTTATTATTATTATTATTCTGTTAAATTATTATATAGTTTGTATTTTGCCTTTTAAGGGGAAGGGTCATGGCTGCCTGGGAGTGGGCCTCAGCCAATAGATTGGGTGGGGCAGGTTCCACAGGGGGAGATGTATTGGGACACCCGATCTCAGTGATCACGGGCAGGAGGAGGAGTTATGCTAAGACCAGACCATGTCATTACCGAGGAGGCAGGTTTAGTCGTTGTTTGAGGACTATCCCTGCCTCCAGGTCTGGTCCTGACCGGAAGGATACAGTAATCAGCAAGGGAAACCCACATGACCTGAAAGTGTTGCTGTGCAATGCCAGGTCAATGATGAATAAAACCACTGCCATCCACGACCTGATTGTGGATGGAGGATTTGACCTGGCATGTGTGACAGAGACCTGGTTGGATGAAGCAGATGGGCCTGTCCTTGCCACTGCTTGCCCACCAGGTTTCTCTTACGCACAGCAACCCAGGTCATGTGGGCTGGGAGGGGGGGTTGCAGTGATTTTTAGGAAGTCATTAGTCTGCACCAGGCGTCCTATTGGGAAGACCCAGTTTTCCGAGCGCATGTTCTGGAAGTTGGGCAATAGGGGCAGTACAGGATTCCTACTGGTGTACCGACCTCCCCGCTGCACCAAGGATTCCCTGCCCGAGCTGCTTCAGGTCGTGGCGGACATGCTCCTGGAGACACCTAGCTTGGTTGTCCTGGGGGATTTTAACATCCATGCCGACACGACCTTACAAGGGGCCGCTCGGGACTTCGTGGAAAGCATGGCCTCCATGGGGCTGTCCCTGAATAAGTCTGGCCCAACTCATAGCCATGGGCATGCCTTAGACTTGGTGTTCACCTCTACGGATGTTGGTGATCTGACATTAACTAAAAGCGAAACAAAAGAAGTGCCATGGTCAGATCACTTCCTGGTGCAACTGGACTTCTCCGCAACCCTTCCCCTCCGCAGGGAGGTGGGACCGATTTGGATGGTCCGCCCCCGCCACTTAATGGATCCAATTGGCTTCCAGAGAGTGGTAGGGGATGTTTTATCCCAAGTTGATGGCCTTTCAGCTGATTCCCTGGTGGCCTGCTGGAATGTGGAGTTAACCAGGACTATTGACTGTTTGGCTCCGAAGCGCCCTCTCCGATTGCATGGAGCCCGGAGAGCCCCATAGATGTTAGTGGCATCTATATATGGAAATGTGGTTCTTGAGAAATGCAAATTCTGAAAACATTCTTTTAAAACCTTTTCAGTAGACGATGCTATGAGGCTGACTACCATGCCACCTATATTACTACATTTGTATACCTCCTTTCCTCTGAGGAGCTCAAGGCAGCATATATGAGCCCTCCCCTGTCACCTGAGTCTTACAAGAACCCTGTTAGGTAGCTTAGGCTCAGAAAAAGAGAAACTGACGGCCCCAAAGTCATCCACTGAGCTTCTTGGCTTCATGGAAGATTTGAAGCCAAGTCAGTCAACACTCTGACACAGGGTTGGGGGTGTTGGAATGTGTCCAAGGAAACGGGGACAATTGGCAGGCCCCCCAGCTGCCAAAAACATGTCTTCTCCCCTTCGTGTCCAAGCAAGCAGCATAAGCAAAAGCTATACACATAACGGAAGTTCCCAGCAAGCTGTGCTGGAATGTAAACAGACATGTGACATACAACAATTCCACACATCTGTTAAGGTGGAATGGAATATTGTAACAGGGGGACCTCAGGCCCGGGCACCCAGTGCAGCCCTCTGAGCCTCTCTACCTGGTCCTTCCTGGGCCACATCCCCTACTCATCCACAACTCCTACTGGTCCTGCTTTGCAGGCTCCTTCAGACCTTTTTGGCCTGCATCCTTGAATTTGGATAATGTTATCTTGCTTCCCTGGATGGAGGCGTGCACATGTGTGTAGCCGGTGTCGTACAAAGGTAAAATTTACATTCATTACTCCACACACTTTTGCATATGCCCTGCCCACCACTGGCATGTGACACCCCCCCCCCCAAGATTGCCCTGGCAATGAGGACCTCAGATGAAGAAGGCTCCCCACCTTCTCCAATCATCACACCACACCAGCTCTCTTTTGGTTTCCCTAACGTGAAAGAAGAATACTCTTTCCCATCTAGCCAAAGCTACACCTTACATCCCCCACCCCATCCTGCCACCAATTTTCATTCCATTGGTGCTTTTAAACTGGGGTCTCTATAAATTGGAGAAAAACCAATGCATTGTAACTAACTTTAAAAAAAACACACACACCAAAACCATCTACCCCCTGCTTGACTAGGCACAATGAGAGGGGACTTGAGAGGGGAAGCAATACTCCTAGAGCTATTAATGTTTCTGTGGCAGTTGCTCAGTGAAGCAGATGTCTGCAAATCTGCAATCAGGCACAGTCTTTGCAAAGAGCGGAGAGCGACAGCAGCACTACAGATGCACCACCCACCCCACATTTTATGACGGGTAATAGAATACAGGCAATTTGCAGAGTAAACATTAACAAACAGAATCCAATGGGTTTGTACGTGCATGTGAGATCATCTGCTGAAAGCGGAGCAGGACTGAACTGTAGCAGCATCATAAGCTTCTGTTGTTTCTTTTGGATACAGCTATAGGTGCTGTCCCATTCAAAAGCTTATTCCTTTGGGGTACGTATTGACATGCAAGCTTAAAAGCAGGCGTTTCTGAATGGGCAAGGGGAACAGCTTGGCCTGGGCTGTGGCACAATCACATTGCCTGCATCTGTTCTGACAGTTCCACCCACATTGCCAGGCCCCAGTATCCAGACCCAGCAAAGCAGGCTTATTAGAATCGAATTATGCAAAAGTGGGGCCTTTGAGACAAGCAGATGGTTACTTTGGGACACACAAAAACAGGAGCAAGGGCTACGACCATAGGCAGATCCAAGCCCCTGCAACTCAGAAGCTTTTCAAAACACCAGGGAGAAATCTGGTCAATATACCTTCCCAGTACTGTAATAAGAGAAGCTGCTTTTGTATACATTTGCCCTTTTATGATAAAGTTTGGCGGAACTCGTCTTCTGTTGAATCTGGCTCCAACACTGACTCCAACTTTCAGGCCGATTGGGATAAGGTTAATTTCTTCTGACCGTTACAGATTTCCAGATCTGAAGGCCAAATAACAACAGTTGCTACAACCAAGCGTAAACAGAGAAGTGAGGAACAGAAGAGCCCGCTGGAACATATCAATGGCTCATCTAGTCCAGCATCGTATTCTCACAGTGGCTAGCCAGATGCCCGTGGGAAACCCACAAACAGGATCTGAGCACAGGAGCACTCTCCCTGCCTGTGGTGTCCAGCAACTGGAATTCAGAAGCTTTATTACCTCCAATTGTGGAGTCAGAGCATAGCCATCATGGACAGTTAGCCACCGATGGTCTTCTGTTCCATGAATTTGTCTATACAGTGGTACCTCGGGTTAAGAACTTAATTCGTTCTGGAGGTCCGTTCTTAACCTGAAACTGTTCTTAACCTGAAGCACCACTTTAGCTAATGGGGCCTCCCACTGCTGCGTGCGATTTCTGTTCTCCTCCTGAAGCAAAGTTCTTAACCCAAGGTACTATTTCTGGATTAGCGGAGTCTGTAACCTGAAGCGTCTGTAACCCAAGGTACCACTGTAATCTTTTTTAAAAGCCATCTAAAATCGTGCACCTAAAAATGGTAACCTGTGAAGAATGCTGTAGTGTCAATGTTTTGATTGCTCAGGTGGCTCAAATAATCTCTGAGCAAGTGCTCAAGTGATTGCTGAAAACAATTTGTAGGAAGAAGTAAGATGATAACCATAATAAGAGCTTGTATCCAAAGCATCACTAAGTAACCATCCCACCAGAGCAAGGATTTCCACTTGTGCAATGGAGTGCTCTGCACCCCCTAAATCATTTCTGAGGGTTCCCCAATCTTCCAGAGTAGATTTGGGGAGTGTGTGGGACAATTACTTAGCACTACAATGTCATAACATGGTAATAATAATAATCAGTGCTTTTTTCTAAAAAAAATGTTTAGGGGTACTCTCATTTTGGCACAAGAAAATCAGCATTTTATAGTTCAAATCGGGGGAAATAAATACAGTAAATGGACAAAAGTACAAAGAGTCACAAAATGTTTAGGGGTATGCGTACCCTTGCATCCCCCCAGGAAAAAGCACTGGTAATAATAGCAGCAGCAGCAATAAATAATAATAATAATAATAATAATTCATTATTCAATTTTGTTTGAGATACAAGATCTCAAAGTCAGTTTGGGATTTTTGTCATTGTACATCAGACAGCATCCATCCAATGTTCTACAGTAATATAGCGAAGTCAGGAGGAAAGCTTAACATGAATGGTTAGATAGTGAGGAATGCTGAAGCACATTGAAGAGAAGCACCATTTATTTCCTGGCAGACCACTGAGACCAGAGGCCAAGCTCAGCTAATAATTCCTTTGCAATGGATGGATTAACTTCATGTAAGCATCACATGAGGGACACTGGGAGACATTAGCGGGCTGAGATGCGACCATGTTTCTCAGTCAAAAAAGTCCCCAGGATGTGGAGGCCAGAAGGCTGTTTAAAATAATGACTATGGTATACTTGATTATCTGCATGCAACATTTCATTAGCTCACACAAGGTTGAAGGAGATGGGACTTGTCAATGGATGCAAGAGATATTCCACATATAAATGCAATAAATAAATAAGTGCATGTTACAAGCTATAGATTCCAGAGCAGGAGCATTTTCATATTCCAAGTTGCTTAGTGCTGAGAACCAGAGAGTGCAATGTCATTTTGTACTGGAAACTGTCTGTGTTCCATGCTCTAAAAGATAGGTGTCTGATTGGTTGAGTTCACTGCCATTGTCACTTTGATACTCAATCAAGGCATTCTGGGGAAATGTAGGGGTCGGGCAGCTGTAACTTCACCAACTGCAGCAGTTAGTCTTGCAGCAGAACACCACACTTGCTAAGCCTATCATTTGCTGCTTGCTCACTGGCATTCATTGGGAACCAACCCAAGAAGACATTGCTGCTTGCTGACCTGTTGGAAATAGGATGTCCAGCAAGATGGACCTTTGGTCTGATTCAGCAAGGCTCTGCTTGACTGCTTTTGCTAAGCAACGTTCATTTTCAGTTGTTCCCAGTAATGCCACAGAAAACTAGCAAAGGCGATACAAATTAGGCCCCAAACCAGATCATAGCTGTCAACTTACAGATTTGAAAATAAGGGACCAGCAGCCAAAATAAGGGATTTTCCGAACACAGGTATGTTCGGCATCTGAGCCCCTCCGAGCCAAAGGCAGAAAGCCCAGCCAACAGCCAAACGAAGCCTCAAGCGGTGGTTCCCACAGCGCAGCAACCCGGCAAAGGGGATGCAGCAAGGAAAACCACCATCACCTCTCCGCTGGGAAGCGCTGAGCAAAGGCGAGTCCCCAGGCAACACAGCCGATTTGATTGACACATGTTATGCAAGCTCCACCCCCCAGTTGTTCTTAGATTCCTTACTGGGTGAGCAACACAGCCAAGCAACACAGTTGGAGCCTCCCTCCTCCCTGGCCAGCAGGGAGGGAGGGAGAGGAGCTGCTTCCTTTGAAACCCGGGAAATTTAAGGGACATCATCAATAAGGGACAGCAGCGGGGCACAGCGCTGGGATAAGGGACTTTCCCGCCAAATAAGGGGCGGTTGGCAGCTATGAACCAGACCCTGTCTTGGAGCTAGGCCAAGGAGCTAGTTTCCACAGGACTTTTTCCCTTTGGAGATGTTGAGGCCTCTAAACATGTGAGCCCTGAGCCACATGTCTTTATTGGTGCTGTTGTTGTTAAATTTGTATACCACCGTTCATCCAAAGATCTCAGGGTGGTTCACAATATAAAAATACAATATAAAAGCACAAATAAATAAAACAAAACAATAAAAAAACCTTCCCAAAGGCCTGATTGAAGAGGAACGTTTTTGCCTGACACCTAAAGATGTATAATGAAGGTGCCAGATGAACCTCCCTGGTTCTAGACTGCCCCTTGGTAATTCCAGGCTTGCTGATGACTAAATAGTTCCTTTCTTAAAGTGGTGGAAAGCATGATGTGGTGGTAGCCTCACCTAATCTCCCAGCAGCTGTGTTGCTGCTGCTTAATAGAAAGGAAACAGGGAGGGGCAATATGTCAGTGAGGCAAGTGCAGTGCAAACACACATAAAGTAGTACAGGATTGGTTCTGCCAGTGCATGTCCACTGCACTGACCTCCACACTGCCTCGCCCCCTCCCTCTGCATCCGATAAGCAGCAGTGACTCAGCTGTCAGGACATCAGGTGAGCATCACTGCCGCACCATGCCACCTGCTGTTGCTTTCTTCAGTGGATCCAAACAATCTGGAAGGAATCCCAGAAACAGCGTGGCATGGGGAGCATCTTGGACTTCAGTGGCACTGAGAAGGTATCACCATCATCTTAATTGTACCCAACAACAGGCTCTGATTGATAGAGCACAAAAGCACTGAACATTGGCTGAATGGCTATCCATCACCTTAACTACTGCCAGCTGCTCACTCTTCCCCCAGGAACTTTTCCAGCTTCCTGTATGCTTCAGAGACGCAGGGGCTCCCCACAGTTACAGGGAGGCATTTCGTTCAAGGACACCTCAGCACACAAGCAAATAAATTTACATTTCTTCGTGGCCCTGACTGAAAGGGCAATTACAATTACAGGCTATAATCTTTCAGCCAGCTCAGACATTATGAGAGGGAAAAATTTTTTTTTTGTTTTGACTATGGCAGACCAACACGGCTACCTATCTGTAACTGGAATTATGAGAGGAGTGTCACTTCAATAATAAGCCGGTTGTCCTTGCAGTAGAATTGGTCTCCTGCAGTAGTTATAATAAAAACAACTTGCATTTTTTAAAAAATCATGTTGCACGGTTTAATAACAACAAAATAACACTCAATTACAATTCCACAAAATGGGAAAAGACAAGAGATTCTTCCTCCTAACTGATTTTTTTTAAAAAAAATTATAGCATTTGTAAAGTGTTTGTTTTCTACCTTATCTTTGTTTAATAAAATCAGTGAATTTCAACATGCTCCAGTAAATATAATTTTAATAAAACCTTGTGATATCCCTGGTGTCCTGTCCTGACCCCTAGAGGTCACTGGGTAAGCCAAAGAAAGCAGGTGTTTAGATGCCCAGCCTGTTCATTGGGTCCAGATTCTTCATAAACTTATCCAAAGGCCATAGCCACCAAACTAGAGAGCAGCAAGACTCTTATTTCTCTAACCCTTGGTATGTCTTTTGTGATTCCTGGGCAGCTTCTGATAATTGTGGACAGTTCATCCTGTGTTAACCAACCTTGAATTCAGTCACAATATAATTAAACTCAGGCTTTTAAAACAATTGCAATGTTCTCTTTAAAGTAGAAATCCACCACTCTTGTACATACAGTGACCACAAGCAACATATGATTCATGTGTGGTTGGCAGGGGAGGGGCTTATTGTGTGGCCTGTTGTGTCTTGGAAAGGGGTAGGGCCTTCTCTGTGGTGGCATCCTGACCAGGGAAGATCCTACCACTGCAATGTGGATAGCCACAACTAACAGGATTCTTGATTTAAACATACTTGGTCTCTCTGGCTTTTAGATAAATTTAATTGGTTGGCTAACATTCTAGTGTTTGTTTGTGATAGTTTTATAATCGATTCTGCATTTTATTGTCTTGCTTTATCTGGTATAATACATCGTTTTATACTTTGCTGAAAACTGCTTTGTGATTACTATGTAATGAAAAGCAGTCTAAATGTTTGATTGATAAATTAATATACAAGGCAACCACACAAACCACAGGGGCAAATACAGATGAATCCTCTGTACAAAAATTGTCACCACCAATGTGTTCTGGACCCTAAAAGCAAAGCTTAACCAGTTCAGGACTTGTATGGCTGGATATTATGGCTTTTGCACAGTTACCTTCATTGATTCTAGACAACAGGATGATGCTCAGTTGTCACAGAACTTAATTAGATTTTCAGCTTCTGCAAATAGCTGCTTCTCTGGGTAAAATTGAATGCAAAGATTTATACTATTCAAAAGCATTGTTCAGCTCACTGCAATGACTTTTTACAGGGAGCAACAAAACTACCAACAAGCTTGAAAGATACCCTAAACACCTATGCTTACGCTGGTGAAATTATTCTCACTGGCAGCTGAAACATACTGTCATGCAGAGAGTTCTATTCCATTGTAATGAAAACAGCATTTTAAGGCATTTTCAAAGCAATCAGCAAATGGATGTTCCACCAATCTCTCTTCTTCCCCTTTTTCTAAATCTCTTTGCTTTAAATTTTTTATTAAGCCTTATTGCAATGTTCCAAAAAATTTCATAGACCCTTCAAGGAGAGTCATTTCTAATTTAACAATAAAGCAAGAAAAGATTGTTTCTTGTTATCAGTTCATCTGGTTACAGAACACTAGGTTCCCACGTGGCAAGTGTCTTCCCCCCTCTTCGCTCATCATTTTGTCCTCTAATGAGCTCTAAGAGCACTTGAAAAGAGATGAGAAAGACAGTAAGAGCACAGGGTCTGGGCCTTGATACTTGCTACCTGTGTTCAGAGTTGAAGGACAGAAAACAACATTCCCGAGATCCTTCTCTGTCACTTTGGCAATGACTAGCTAAAGGTAAAGGTAAAAGTACCCCTGACCATTAGGTCCAGTCGTGACCAACTCTGGGGTTGCGGCGCTCATCTCGCTTTATTGGCCGGCGTACAGCTTCTGGGTCATGTGGCCAGAATGACTAAGCCACTTCTGGTGAACCAGAGCAGCGCACGGAAATGCCGTTTACCTTCCAACCGGAGTGGTACCTATTTATCTACTTGCACTTTGACGTGCTTTCGAACTGCTAGGTTGGCAGGAGCTGGGACCGAGCAACAGGAGCTCACCCTGTCGCAGGGATTCGAACCACCAACCTTCTGATCGGCAAGTCCTAGGCTCTGTGGTTTATCCCACAGCGCCACCCGCGTCCTTTAATGACTAGCTCCATGCCTCTAAAAAGATATTCAATCCTGACTTAATACTTTCATGATTAGACCCTCCAGCTTCCAACTAGATGTTTGAAACCTTCCTCTGACCCCTGATCCCAAGAGTGTTGTTCTTCCATCTGCATTAGAGACGAACCATGTGTGAGCTTTCACCTTCGCATGGGCCAGCTGCCAGTCCCTCTGCTGCATCCCCATCACCCAGCCCTGCTGCCTTCCAGGTGCTGGAGTAGGTAGATCTCAACCTGCTCTATGTATAAAGACTCTCTGCATTATTAGGTTTCCAAACACCCACAGCTGGCAGGACAGTGTTCAGTTGGCTTCTCAACACCCAAATGGCATTGGTTACCAGGAGGGGGAAAGAAGAGGTGCTGGGAGTTTGGTGGGGTGCTGGCATGGGGGTGCAGCCAACAGACATGCTTGTTGCCAGGTCTGCACCAAGCCAAGCTTACTGCCGCTTCTCCCTTCCCCACCTATATCTTGGCAACCGACAGCAGTCCTCAGTATTTGGAAGCCAGGTAAGCAATTTCATCTTGCCCACCTTGCTGACCACATGTTGTTTAGTCGTGTAGTCGTGTCCGACTCTTCATGACCCCATGGACCAGAGCACGCCAGAAACTTCTGTCTTCCACTGCCTCCCGCAGTTTGATCAAACTCATGCTGGTAGCTTCAAGAACACCATCCAACCATCTCATCCTCTGTCGTCCCCTTCTCCTTGTGCCCTCAATCTTTCCCAACATCAGGGTCTTTTCCAGGGAGTCTTCTCTTCTCATGAGGTGGCCAAAGTATTGGGGCCTCAGCTTCACGATCTGTCCTTACAGTGAGCACTCAGGGCTAATTTCCTTAAGAATGGATGCGTTTGATCTTCTTGCAGTCCATGGGACTCTCAAGAGTCTCCTCCAGCACCATAATTCAAAAGCATCAATTCTTCGGCGATCCGCCTTTTTTATGGTCCAGCTCTCACTTCCATACATCACTACTGGGAAAACCATAGCTTTTACTATACGGACCTTTGTTGGCAAGGTGATGTCTCTACTTTTTAAGATGTGCTGACCACTACTGCTTCTAAATTTGAGCAAGAGTTTTCACAGAAAAGAGCAGGTTCCCTGCTTCACACAAGCTACCATGTTGGCCCAGACAATGAGATCACAATCATCTCAAGTTCAAGACACCTAATAACTCACAGAAAGATGAAAGAAATGGGAGGTTCTCTCAAGGCATGGTAGCCACATGGAAGGTGATTCCATGGACTGGCTTCTCTCCATGCAGTCATGGGTGTTTGTAGGGATGGTGCAAGCAGGGGGAATCCCACCCCAAACTTCACAGATGAGTCATGTAGCCCAGATTTCATTGTTACCATTTAAAAAGCAAGCCTTAAGCCCTTGTAGAACCTTGCAAAAAGTTCAGGTACAACATTGAGAAACTGGACTGGCCTGCTCCCACCTTCCTATGTTTTAGGCAATGAATTAGTAACAGAATTATGGGATTGTTGAGTTGGGCTCTTCTTGCAGAGTTAGTGGGCACAAGGGAAAGAGTAGCTCCATGATGTTGCATTTCGTTAGCAGCAACTAAGCTCCTAAAAATGACAACAGTTCATGAATTTCAGTAAAACCTTGAAAACTCACCTATTCCTGGTGGCTCGATCCATCAGATGTACTACTTAATGCCACTCTGCCAACTTTTGGGTTGATGGACTGCACTGTGCGTGGTTTATGTATTATATTGCTGATTCTATTAATGGAGTACTATACTGCTTGTTTTTATTATATTTATGGTATTTTATGGTTTTATTGTTTTATGTTGCACTTACGTTTTATTTTGACTCATAAAGGCTGCTTATAAATGTATTTGAATAAATGAATATCCTTCACCTTGCAATGGTATGATTAAGAAACAGCCCTGTCTTCAACATTGCAGCAGTCATAAAAACATGGAACGGTGCCCCAGATTTAACTAGTCCATCCCCCTGCAATGCGGGAATCTCCTCTAAGGCATCTATGGAAAATGGCCATCCAACCTCTCCTTAAAAACCTCCAAGGAAGTAAAATCCACCACCTTCGAAGGGAGTCAGTTCCAGTGTTTAACATCTCTTACTGTCAAAAAATTATTCCTGATGTTTAGTTGGAATCTCCTTTCTTGTAACTTGAATCCATCGGTTTGGGTCCTACCCTCTGGAGCAGGAAAAAAACAAGCTTGCTAGCATTTCCGTATTTTGAAGAGCAAAAAGGAGGACACAATTTCTACTTTTAACTATGGATCGCCATGATGACTCTACCCATGAAAAAGAGGGCATGTCCTGGAAAAAGAGGACATATGGCAACCCTGTTTATGTTCCATCTTCCATGCAACAGCCCTTTAGATATTAGAAAAAGGCTATCATATCTCCTCTAAGCCTCCTCCTATCCAGGCTACACATACCCAACTATCACAGCTAAGTTTCGATGCACACTTGGGGAGCCCAAATCAAAACTACATGGGAAGAGGGAGGGAGAGAGAAAATGTGCTTGGTTGCCGTGTGAATGACTTTCTTAAAATTCATTACACTTATACTGTAACCAGCTAACGCCCACATTAGCCAACCTATGTGGGCTTAAGGTTTGGACCAAATGTTATCCGAGCCAGGCTAATGAAAGAAGTCTTTCATCAGTCCCCCACTTGCCATTCCACCAAGCGCAATTCCTGAACGATGTGTGTAATGTGCACATTACCCAAGCAACGGGTTTTCCTATTAACATTTATGTGGCATTGTGTATGAGGCATTCCTCAGCACTTTTATTTTCAGAGCGAGGGAAGACATAGAGCAGCATGTCTGATCCAGTCCAGTGAATTTACCGGGCACAGTTTTAATTAGAGGCAGTTCAGTTGCTAATTTCCCTGGGACTACGCATCGCTGAGTCATAGCTCCCTGCTCCCTCACATGCGCGCGTGCACACACACACACACACACACACACACACACCTTCCTTTCCCTCTCTCCACCAATGCAAAGGGGAGCTTTCCGCTGACTGAATGACAAACTGCACCGCAGAAGGGAGTGAAGAAAGTGAGGAGCTGCAGAGTTGGCAGCTGCAGCCACTGGCCTCTGCTCCATCCTCCCAGCCCTGTGGGGAGCCGGCTGCTGTGAAAGGTCATCGCTCTGACTTGGCAATCAGTTTGGTTCCAGCAACAGGGGCTGAACACAGCTGGACATCGCTTCTTGCTGTCTGAGAACCAGAAAGCTCAGATCCAAAACTAGACCACCATCTAGCTGAGGTCTATTTTTATTTTGCTACCAGTCTAGTAATAATAGTGACTGTGGTACCCTCAGGGCAAGACTTTGGGGCAAAAGTCCAGGGACCTGCTCTACAGAAGGTATAGAAGGAGCCCCCCCCAAAAAATGCATTATGGCTGGCTTACCACACTGTGAAGTAAGCTGCACCCCCATCTAAAGAAGAGATGGGCTGCAGGTGGATTATGCTACCTGGCTAGGAGGGATCCTTTTAGATATGTCTAAACAGGGGTTGCTTTAGACCAGGCATATCCAACCAGAAGATTGTGATCTACCGGATGATCGCCAGCTGATCCTGGTAGATCCTTGGATCCTTATCTATCGCGGGCTTAAATAAAGTGCACAAAAAGTTAACTTTAAGAAAAGCTCAAAAACTCTGTGGAATCCTCCCCCAAAAAAGCTCAACAACTCTGGGCAACCCACCCACCCCACACCCACGCTCCTCCTCCCTCCAATGACAATGGGTAGATCACTGCCAGTTTTTTTATACTGGGAGTAGATCACAGTCTCTTGGGAGTTGGACGTGCCTGCTTTAGACATCTTTGAGTTTCTCACCCACTTGCTAGCTTTCTCCTGGTGATTTGCCCATGTGTAAGCTGGAGATGTATGGAAGTGAGAACTGGACCATAAAAAAGGCAGATCGCCGAAGAATTGAAGCTTTTGAATTATGGTGCTGGAGGAGACTCTTGAGAGTCCCATGGGCTGCAAGAAGATCAAACGCATCCATTCTTAAGGAAATCAGCCCTGAGTGCTCACTGGAAGGACAGATCCTGAAGCTGGGACTCCAATACTTTGGCCACCCCGTGAGAAGAGAAGACTCCCTGGAAAAGAGCCTGATGTTGGGAAAGATTGAGGGCACAAGGAGAAGGGGACGACAGAGGACGAGATGGTTGGATAGTGTTCTCAAAGCTACCAACATGAGTCTGACCAAACTGCAGGAGGCAGTGGAAAACAGAAGTGCTTTGCGTGCTCTGGTTCATGGGGTCACAAAGAGTCGGACACGACTAAACAACTGAATAACAATAACAAAGCTGGAGATGCCCATAAATGCTTGCTCAACTTCCACACAGGCTCATTCATATCGTATAGAAGGCATCAACACTAAGAACAAACATATATTTTTAGGTTTGAATCCAGAGGCAACCTCCACCCACACCAAAGATCCTTCGCTTGCAAGCTGTGGCAGACAGCACTTCCTAAGCACACAAGGTGCTTCCCAATACCTTTGCCAGCAATGGAAGGTTGCTGACTGCACACCTAAGAAATGTCGCCGCTCCTATCACATAGGAACAGCCACATGCGCCATCTAACTCAGCAGCCTGTCTCCATTGTATGCTGTGTAATAAATCTATAATAGCACAAAATGCTAGTAGAATACACTAGCCAGGTTACCTGCAGCATTTACACTGGAAATACTTGTTAATTTATTATATCTATATTATGACCTTGATCCAAGGAGCTTAGGGTGGCAAGTGTAGTTCTCTCCCTCCAACATACAGAGAGACACACACTTTTATCTGGAAGTAGCTTCAGCCTCCCCCAAGATTCCTTTAGGATTTCCCTGGGGCAAGATGGATCTGGACTTGGAGAAAGTAGCTTCCACACTTGCACCAATTACAGTATGAATTGAACCTAAGTTCACCTTTTTGTCTTATCCTTCAAAAAAACACAACCACATAGCTAATGTAGAAGGTAATTCAATCATTTTTAGTTCAGATGACACTACCTAGAAATGTGGGGCTGTTTAATGTCAATTATCTGATGGATGCACATTGATTTGATTCTACAAACAGATGCTGGTCTTAAAGATGGGCAATATTGGTAGCCAATTGGCATCTGTCCCAAAAAGAAACAAGTCTTCCAGCTCTACTGCTTTTTTCAACTTAAAAATATATTTCCTATGCTAGGTGAAGACTTTCCTCTTCTTCTAGAGATTTGCCTGTTATCCTCTTGGCTGTTCTGGGGACATCACAGTTGGTTGGTTTTTTGATGATCGTGATCATATATATACTGTTGGGGGTAATTGGGAGTTTGCCGTTTTTAGACTGAGTTTATGATCATCTTCAATGAATGCTGCTGTTTCAATCTTTTGCATGCCTTGTATTGAATGGATTTTTGTGCTGTGGTTTTTTAGCATCAGGCATCAAACAAACTGAAATCATGCTAATGATTTTGTATTTGTAAAAACACTAAAGCATTAATATATACAAACAGTCTTAACCCAGACTTTCAGAATATATGCGACAGGAGTATCCACCACAGTACTCTATGTTTTGGGCTGCAATTCCCGACATCCTAGGCCATGATGACTAGGACTGATCGGAGCTGTAATCCACAAAACCTGTTGCCTACTCCTGATATAGGGCAGTGGCTAACATTAGCCGTACCCAGAGCACACCCACAGAAATATCGAAAGATATCACCCACAACAACAATGAAGGGGGTCTCCAACACCACATCCTGTCATGGTCCCATCCCACTGCCGAGCAAGCAGGGGCTATGAGTCTCTGAGGAACACTTGCCTGAGAGTAGAATCCACATACGGCATGAGACAGTCCAGAGGTCAGGGAATTCAGATAATCGCAGAGCCCAGGAGCCAGATAGAAAGAAGGAAGCAGCAAAGTAGGGCCAAGCATTGTTTCCAGTATCTATCTGAGAGCTCAGTTTAAGAAGGGGAGCCACTAGGGGGAGCATTGGAAGATGGCCGACAATACCATCTCTCCGACCCACACGGGGTAATTAAGAGGCTGATATGGGAGTAGGCAGCCTCCCTTGTTGCCCCAAGGAAATGGGGAACACTGCCCTTGCCTGCTGTGCCCATAAATCACCCCCTAATTCGAAAGAAGGGGGTGAGGGCCCTAGGCAGAATGCCCCCGTGTGGACCTCGGCTCTCCTGGACGCTGTCTCTGATCACACACTAGCTGCAGCAATTCGGAATAATTAATTACAAAAGAAGCAAATGCACATATTTCAAGTGAAGAAGGGGAGTGAAGTCTGCTAATTTAAGTGACCTCTGCGAAAGAAGACGACGGGTTGGAGAAACAGGAATATTTTACGATGAAGATACACCAAAGGCTGGGTATGTTGACAACGGGACTGAATGGGGGGGGACCTTTTTTACTTTCCTTCTATGTGATTTACAAGAACCCCTCCTCATTAGAATCGTCAGTTGAACTGACCCAAGCAGGATGATTAAGGTCTGTGTGGAGATAAACTTTAACCAAAAGTATGCTTTATGGAGATCGAGAAGCAATAAGAGCTTTTGGGAATGGTGCAGCAATTAATTCGGAGTCGCCATCTTGCCAAAGGATTTATAGCCGGGAGGAAAAACGGACTTGTTTTTAGACTGCATTCTTAGTGAATCTCCTCAGAGGTTTTGAGAAAGGAGGCAGATTGGTGAAGATTAAAGACGCTAAGACTGTTTTGATGTATGGAAGTGATGTTATATGGAAAAGGTCTGGATATGGCTACTGGATAAAAAAATTAATATCCACGCAGGATTACAAGCTGTTCTAACCAGCTTGCGGAAACTATCAGAGGTCACAAAGAGAAAGGAAAAATATATGAAAATAACAACAAGAGATGTGGAAAAACAATAAGAAAGGACTGGATAGTACTGTGAACATCATAAGGTTAGATTTGTGGACATTAAAACAACAGTAAGAAGCAAGAAGTTGATTGGATCCCCTTCGGAATTTGAAATATGGGTACCCCCAACAAATATTTAAAATTCGGCTGTGTAATTTGGAATTTATGTAATTTGGTTTGATTTGATGTGATTGGTCAGTTAATAAAAAATTATTCTTAAAAAAAAGAGAGAGAGCTCATTTTAAGAAGGCTGAAGCCAGCTGATTCTCATCAGTGCCTTCTCCTCCTTACCTTGAAGGCTGATCAGCTGCAGGTGGAATTATTCTGCCTTCTCCCCCTTCAGGCTGCTGTTCAGCAGGTGAAGCTGACTCCTGGCCCATGACATGTCCAAGTTACCTTCACCAGCTCAGCTGGATAGGTTGTAGTGAAGCAGGATGAAAGATATGCTAACAATATCTCCATTCTCTCTCTGTAGCCCAACATGACAAGCATTCCCTTGAACCCATACAGTATGGGTCATTCTATTGGCAAGGGAGATGGAATTTTTGTGGATGATAGCGATACAATGCCCTGTCCCTCTGACTTGCAGCGGCACTGCATCAAGTACCTGGACGGGCACAGCTGGGTTAGCATATCGCCACCCAGGCCATGCACCCTGTTTTGGTTATATATGCCAGGTTAGTCCCTTCATCCATGATCAAATCATGGATGACTGATGTTTTATTCCATACTGAACATGAGCTTCTTCTGCTTCTTTTCAAAGGTTCCTGGACAATGGGAAACTCTCATTTCAGAACAGATGCAATCTTGGAACTTAGAAAAGCATTTATTTGCTTTTCTATGATTATCCACTGTATGCACTACACCAGGTGACATTCAGGGAAAGTTTTCAGTGCTATCTCAGTGCCTCTGAAATGCTTTTATTCCTGCCTTCTGCACAACCCAAGATTTTGCTCTTGCAATCAATTTGTGGTAGAAACACATTCCGTAAAATGGGACTCAGAAATGGCAGTTGTTTTTTCCTCTCTTTTACATCGCTTTTTAAACTGTTCTGTGTCTTTGCTATCTTGTCTTCAAATTAAGACGTTTGAAGATCAATTCACTGATGCCTGTGAGACCCTTAGATGTTGTGGCACTGAGAAGTACACCATGAATCAAGTCCTATTCTCCCCCTCCCTGCTCCAGCATCATGGTGCTATCACAAAACTGCATCTCAGACAAACAAAAAAAGGCAAAACTGCAAGAAAATGCTTGTTTAAACACTTACGTGTTTTTGCTCGCCATCACACTTGCATTGTTGGTTTTAGAACCCAGCAGAAGAGCACCCTCAGAGCCACATACATTTATAATCCACTTTCCCTGAAAAGAAGGTAATATACATGGTTCCCCCCCCCTCATTTTATCCCTGCAACAACCCTGAGAAATGGGTTAGGCTGAGAGATAATGATTAGTCCAAATTACCAAATGAGCTTCATATCTTAAAAGGAATTTGGAACTCAAGTTCAAATACTCTAGCCTAGGGGTAGGGAACCTGAGATCCAAGGGCTGGGTGTGGCCCTTCATGCTCTCGATCAGGTCCTTGTGGTTCTCTCTATTCCTCACCTCCTTCCTAGCCACCCCCACTCTCCCCAGGATGAGGGATAGAGTGGTACATGTGCAGAAACTAGCCTACTGTACAAAAGTTGACAGTCCACCCATTGCTCCATTCACTTTTCCCTCTGACAAACTTCTGGCATTTGGAAAGCTGTCCAGAAGGGAATTTGGACCTCAGGCTGAAAAAGCTTTCCCACCCTGCACTAACTGCTACACTGCACCAGAACTGGCCACAAGCCAACACAGATCCAGTGGCCTCAGGTGTGTTTAATTCTGCACTGGATTTTGGCCAGTAATTTGGATAGGTTCACTCTTGTAGCTTCATGAATATAGAGGACTGAATGTTTTAACTGAATATCGGGCTGCCATCTCTTAGTGGGTAGTTAAAAATCAAGCAGATCTTTTGCCAATTTTGTATTTATTTTGATGGCTAAATTTACCCCAACAAAGCATGCTAGTAATACAACCAGTTTCAAAATAGAATATGGAGGGGAGAGGGGGAGAAACCTTCTCTATCTGCTGGGGAGCTTCATACTGAACATTTCTTCCATAGAGACATACGACTTGAGCTCCCTCTAATCCTTGTAGCTTAGCTCACCGCTCTGTCAATTCCACAGGGTCTCATTCCTTGACTGCATCGTCCTGTCACTTTCTAAACATCCCCAAACTATTGTTGCAAGGAGTCGTCATCTTTGAACTGCTCCCCTGTACCTCCCAACTAAGACAATGGGAGCAGGCAGATTCAAATTTGTGCCAGCGTATCACTAAACAGCACAAACGAACAGGGAGGATTCAGTCTGGCATGGCGTGTACTGCAGCATCCATTGCAGCAAAAGGCTTATTATGGCTGAGTAATGTCAGGCAGTACGTTCCAAGAGTGATTTAAATACAAAGAACATGTCGTTTACTCCAGGCCACCACTCATAGATCCTTCTTTGATTTGCTCATGCAGGTGGATTTTCAACGATTCACATAAAAAAGAAGGGCAGGATCGAACCCTAAATTTTTTGGTGTAGGCAGGGCCAGGCTGCAGGGCTGGATCAGAGAGGGGAAAGATAATTAGGCCACACAAGAGCAGATGAGGAACTGTAGGGAGGAGAGCAGAGAACTGCAAGTGTAAAATTGCAAGTGTAAAATTGTCGGTGGCTCTTGACACATTCCCTTCATTTGATCTTCCTTTCGGCTCTTAGTTTGAAAGTTGTTCACATAAGCATTGCAGTAAGCTGACTGAAGCACATCATGGTACATTTCCCTCTTGGAGTGGGGAGAATTAAGGGCAAGTCTTCAAGCCACTCAGGCAAGACCAGGGAAATTGCTTTGGGAACAAGCCCGGACCAAGTCTTTTGCACACTGCAGCCTTAACATGTTGTGGTGAAAATTGGCTTAGAACATAAGAGAATCCTGCTGAATCAGGCCAGCAGCAAATCTAGTCCAGCATCCTGTTCTCACAGGGGCTGATTGGATGCCTATGGGAAGCCCACAAGCCAAACCAGAGCTCAGCAGCACTCTCCCTACTTGTGGCTTCCAGCAACTGGTATTCCGAAGCATCAGGTGATGTTGGAGGTGGGACTCTTCTTTATTCCCCACCATGCAAGCAGGAGTTGATCAGCCTGGAATCGTCCGGAGGTTGTTAGGACTACAACTCCCATAGTAAGATGTCTGAGAGATGGTCAACCTAAACAGTGACCTGTATCTTTGGCTCCACCCACCCAGGCAATGGGTGGTAGTCAGCTAAGTTTCACTCTCCTATTGAGTGTTTAGGCTCCATCTATACTAGACATTTAAAGCACTGTTATAACCACTTTAAATTGCTTCCCCTCAAATAAGTCTGGGAGCTGTCATTTGTTAAGAGTGCTGAGAATTGTTAGGTGACTCCTATTGCCCTTGCAGAGCAATGGTTACCAGAGTGGCTGAACAATTAAAAACAGCAGCAACAGCAATAGTAATAATAACAAGGATTAATTTTTGTACCTTGCCCATCTCACTGGGTTGCCCCAGCCACTCTGGGCAGCTTCCAACAGGGTATACAAAAACACAACAACAACAACATAACATCACATATCCCTCTTCCCAGGGAACTCTGGGAATTATAGCTCTGAGAGGGGAATAGGGGTATCATAACAACTCTCAGCACCCTTAGCAAACTACAGTTCCCAGAATTATTTGGGGGAAGTTATGACTGTTTAAATGTATGGTGTAGACAGGGTCTTAGTCATGGTCATTAATTTCAGTAGGTCTACTCTGTGTAAGACTTTGTTGATTACTGTTACCGTTTCAGTATGCGGTAACGGCAGCCAGAATCCTGTTGGCCCAGAAGTGGAAACAAGAGGAAATACCGACGGTAGAAGAATGGAGACTAAAAATGACAGACTATGCAGAACTGGATAAATTAACTGGGAAAATCAGATATACTAAAGATCAAAAGTTCATCGAAGACTGGGGGAAATTTGTGGATTATCTGAAAAATATATGTGGTGTGAATACAACGCTAGTGGGATTTAAAGAGGCACTGTAAAAAAAGAAAATAAGTATTGTTTATTAGAAATAATGGGTGTAAGGAGGAAAAATGGCAATACGAAAGAAGGGAATGTGTATTAAAGGTATAACTACGGATGATTGTCAGAGATGCTGAAGGAAGTCAAAAAATAACTATGATTTGTTGTATGCGGGATTGAACGAAGAATTGGACGGAAATTTATAAAATGTATAACAATAAAAATTATATAAAAAAAAGACTTTGTTGATTACTACTCAACCTGTTCCTTCTTGATTTGTTTGGGGAAGGTTATCCAACATCAGTTGCTAACTGAGAACTCATCCTGATTTATTTGCACGGAGGTTGTGTTATGTTCTATCATGCACACTTCCCCATGCATTTTGCCATGATCTTCCTTAAGTCTAATTTTTTTTTGGGGGGGGGGGAGCATATTTGTTGTCCAAATCCACTTTAATTTGGCAACCTGAACTTGCTGTATGCAATGAAATCCTGCTGCAAAAAAGCAACAGTCTGGAAGAGACCTCAGGTTTGAGTATCCTGTTAGCACTTTACATGAATTTTGCAATTTCCATCCGACTGCCCTGTGGTTTCTGTGGTGCTGTATCTTTCCTGTCTAATTAATTGCTCAACACATACCTCAGCATTTCCATCCTTTGAAAGAATGGATGAGCTCTCAGAGTGAAATCTGTTTCTCTGTTACGCTAGCAGTATCCAATGAAGTTTGGGCCATTCTAAACCAAGACTGGGTTTGGGCATCTATTCTCTCTCTCAGCCTGCTCCTATCTACCAAGGGCAGGAGCTGGGAAATTTAAAAAACCATGGAAAAACCTTCCTGGATCATTGCTTTGTGACTAACATGTACCTGAGTGCAATGGTGGTCAATCATCTACCTACCAACACAAACTCTAGAACTCTTTGCAATCACTTGAAAACAAAAATTATTGGAAACATGGAGGTTTTGGAGAGCCTGCTGAGAATAACACTGGATATTTTTTGGGTGAAACTGTCCTGTTAGCACAAGGACTTTCACCTATAGAACGGAATTTACTCTCTCCCTCCTCTCTCCTGTGCTCCCATACACCACCTATCTGTTCTGGAGGTTTGGGGAAACCCTCAGAAGAGATTGGGGGAGGGGGAGAGGAAGACCTGCTGCGAAAACAGAAATCCTTGTACTAATCATAGAACCATAGAGTTGGAAGGGACCGTGTAGATCATCTAGTCCAGCCCCCTGCAATGAAGGAATATGCTAGGATGACTTTGTTGGATACAACCCTATTGGAGGAGACTATGCTGGAAGGGATCTTTAAAATGTCTATATGCCATGCTATTTCTTATTTCCTTCACAGGAAATGGAGTTTACTTTAAAGCTGCTATACTGTGCCTTGATTCTCCCCTCCATCTACACACATTAACTGCTCACGCTAACTGCTATGGGTTGCAAATTCAGAAGGGATTCACAGGAATCATGCAGGGACTGACCCCCATATCTAGTCCAATATAATAAAGGGAACCTTTTTGTAAGCTCGGGAATGAAAATGTCTCCATTAGCTAGAGAGGGTTCCCGCAGCTAATCCTAAGTCTTTTATGTTCTTGGCCTGGGTAAGGCGGAAAACACTGTTTTCTCCCATTTCTGAGACAATAGTTCCTCTCTAATCAAGTGTCCCCCCCCCATTTCTAAAAATGAGCTGAGTTCATTTCTTGTGAACCCTAGAGCTCCAAGGCATTATGGGAATAGAAGCTATGGACAAGAAACTTATAAAAAGGCACTCTTATAACAATCATATGCAATCATGTATATAGTACATGGAAAATAAAGCTATACCTGTCTATTTTTTTGCTCTCTGGAAGATGGGGAATCTTTACTGGCTGCGTTGGGTTTGCAATGCTGAGTCATGATAGAATGAATAGAGGATTTGCCAAGTTGTCTGGCAGTTCAAAAACATTGGATTTAGGCCAGCTGGCCCTTAATATGCAAAGTCACTTGTTGGTAGGCTGAAGGGAAGGCTACTTCAGCTCCCATCCCAGAAGTTGCAGGAAACAAAGTCTTATAAAGTGGATGCTGAAATACAGGTATGTACATTGGTGATCCTTGCTATGGGCAGTCTAGATTATCTGCTGAGATTGAATTAATGAATTGGTAATTGTGCCAGCTTTAGTTTATCCGATAGTTGAGGACGTTTGATGTTATCAAAATCCCATTATAAATGAAAGAAGCCATGAAGAGAAATTAGCCACTGCAACTCAGACATGGCCCTTAGTCACAGTGATAACTCAGTGATGAGGACTAATAAGCAAATGGCATTTGGAGAGCAAGTCTCATGCAAGGGCTGAGAGTGTGAGCTGTCTGAGCTGCAAGTTCCTGGTTTCAAGCTCACCTCAGCTAGGAATTCACTAAAGGATCTTTGCCAAAGCACAGTCAAGGAGGATGTTTCCAAAACAGGCGTATGGCATAAACTATCCATAAGAGAATGAGTAGAAAGGTTTATTAGTGATCATAAAGCAAGTGTTATTCTGACCCTCCACCCCACCATTGACAATGAGTGCATTCTCATACTGGCCTGTCTGAAAACGCTGCTGTTAGAATTGCTGAGGTAATATATGCCACACACTTTAAGCACTCAGAATGTATTTATTTATATTGGGTTGTTTCCAATGCACTGCTAAGTAACATGTTCCTTCAGTGTTTCTGTTTGCAATGGAATTCCCCCTCTCTTTTCCCTCCACAAGTCTCCTAAACCTGTTATAGGCATTTCCCCCAACACTCTGGAAGCAGATTGAGGGAGGGCACACAGGTACACACAGGAAAAGGAAAGGAAATAATTTCTGTTGCACAAGTGGAAAACCTTGCACTGGCAGAATGTACCGTTTGGATATTGCTCATGACCATTTTACCCTACTGTTTAGGGGGAGAGAAAAACGTTTTCCAGAATGGTTTAACAAAACCCAATAGTAAGGCAGTCCCTGACTTTAGGCTTACCATCAGATAAAATAAGAATAATTTAAAACTGCACCAAGTAAATGTTAAGCAATACGATTACTTTGAGAAGCACAGTATGTAGAATAGCTTTCAGCAACCTGGCGCCCTCCAGATATTTTGCACTACAGGCAGCTCCCATCAGCCCAAGCCAATGAAACATTACTATGTGAGCAAACCATCCATTCAAGTTCTTTCTCTGTTTAGGTAAATTCCTTTTGTTTATTTTGTACTGACATTTGGCTACTTTTCTCCATCTGTCTGTTGTTTCTAAAACTATCACTTGTTTCCAGCACTGATTGTTTGGGAAGGGAAAGTGCTTGAATTTCCAGTTTCCTCTTCCATGGCTAGTACTGGGAACTACAGTTACAAGGTAATTTTACAATGAGGTGCATCCAGCACACATGAACCAACATTATGAGCCACAAGACAAAGAACTCACAGGAAAAGTATTTTTTCCCCTTTCTCCCAAGAGTTCTCAAGAGAAAGCTTGTAATTTCTGAGCCAGTTCTGAATCAAACTGATGGGAGTTCATCCATCACTAGTACTAGTAATTATGTTCATGATATATTGTGGTAACCTTGTAATGAGAGGATGCAAAGCAAGAGGATGAACGTGCTCTGCTTGGCTGACATAGGAGGATTCTGGTGAAGCTCCTTTGGAGCATGATGCTCTTCCATCACAGCCACAACACACAATTGTGAGACTGCTAAACACCTCCAGATTCTCCACTTTAGCTTCACCCTACTTAAATGTTGATACAGGCAACCTGGAAGCTTTGTTCCTGGACGACACCACAGGTGCTTAGAGCACTGTTCAAGATGGAAGGAAGATAAAATACCTACAAGAGAAGAATGGCTGATAAAGATGATGGACTATGCCAAAATGGCAAAAAATGACCAGGAAGAGCAGAGATCAAGAGGACATTAAATTTAATAAAGAATGGGGGGGATTTATAAGTTACTTCAAAGAACACTGTAAACAATTAAAAACATTAGCAGGATTTAAAAAAAAAAACACTTGCAATGTAACGAGAACTATGGTGAGAACTGAGTTTTAAGAAAACATGGAGAACATTATATGATGCAGTAGGAAAAGAATAACTATGGAAACTGTGGAGGGATGGAGGGAAGCCCAGGGATTCAGAGAATCTTATATGTATAGGAATATGACTTGTTTGTGATGTTCATTGTTAAACTTAAAAATGAATAAAAATATTTTTAAATAGTTCAAGATGATCCGTCCATGAGTGAGTATTAGACAAAAGGATTTCGAGGAAGACCATTTGCATTCACTATCGGTTAGAAGATGAAGGCAACAGGAGCTTCCCTTTCTAGCTGTCCCATGTTTGTTTGTTTTTCTTTTTTACTGTGTGACCTTGGGAAAGTGACACTCTATACCTTAGTCATTTCCAACTGTAAAAACAAGTGCTTGAGAATGTGGAGATAAAATGCATGACATTCAGTCATTGAAAAACGCTACTAGTTCTTATTGCAGTACGAAGACTGCAGAGATCTCAGCAAATGATGTAAACTGGTGAGACATGATGCAGCAGATGGCAGCTGACCCCCTGCCATACACACCGTTTCTAGTGCGGCAGGGAGAGGGGAATCTGCAGCAAGAAAGGAAGAAACAACATCCTGTCTATCCACCCAAAGAGATCATTTGCTTTGGGAACAAAATAGGTACATATGTCTAATAAAACACTGTTTAACAGGCTCCAGGAGACCCACACATATTGTTGCTGTTGGCATCCATCTGTCTCTAACCTTTGGAATATACTCAGACCACCATGGGGAAATAGTGTGGCTCTTAGGAAGTTTTTGCAAGCAGGCACAGCTATGTAGCCATGAGTGATGCTGTTAGGAAGTGTTGGGCAGTGGTGGCAGGATTTGTGGAATGTAGGAGGAAAGATATATGTCTCCAGAATTCTAGGTCTCGCAAGATGAATGCAGGTACCTGGATCATACAGGTACCAACTGTGCAAAAGCAGGAGGCACTCAGTCATCATACAAAGCTATGTGCTGAACCTTACTATTAGGACAAAATGCCCTTGCATCAAAACACCAAGCAGAAGAAAGCCATCAGCTACATACAGGCTAAGGTTTGTAGCAGCAAGTATATCAGAACATAAGAATCACAATCAATGGTTCAGCCAGGATTTATTATTCAATCAACATACAGAGCAAAAGGCAGGTTAAAGGAAACTATATAATACACAAAATCAAAAACCATTCTAATTATTAAGTATTAAAAGTCTAGTATTGATAAGAGTAAGGAGTGCTCTGCTGGTTCAGACAAAGGCATCGATTTGTGAAGCATCCTTCACATCAAAAGGGGCCAGCTAAATATCTCCAGGAAATTCACAAGGATAGTGCAAAGGCAACAGCCCTCCATGGTTGTGTAACCACAGCTTCTGGTATTGGGAGATACACTGCCCAGATCATTATTAGAAGTTTATAATGAGCTGCTAAACTGTAGTTCAGATTCTTCCACTACCATGAATGGTTGTTGTTGTTGAATACTTGAAAGCTCATCTCCATATTGTTCACTACATGACCTTAAATAGTTGGGTCTTGCTGCTTGGTAAAAGCCATTGAGTCCCATTCACACTTCAGCAACATGCCAGAATGTTGTCACATGTGTCAAAGTCCTTCTTCCCATTTTCTCTGAAAGGGATGAGTGAGTTAATGACTTTGAGTTGACAGATGCCTGATAGTGAGCCAAAGAAAAGAAACTGTGCTTCTCCTGCAGCACTAAGACCTGACCTTTTGGTATAAAACTCTGTGTGTTTTAATTTGTTGGAAGCCACCCGGAGTAGCTGGGGTAACCCAGCATATAAGTAAATCATCATCATCATCATCATCATCATCATGGCCACAATCAAAAAGTTCACTCCATTCAGTTATGGCCAAGGTACATGGTATTACAAAGAGAGGCCTCCAACAGAACCATCTCTTCCTCCCCAGTCTACTTATTCCAGTTCTTGCCTGGGGCCTGCTCAATGAATAGAAGTTGCTCAGTGTCGTCTGCCTTAGCCTGGAGTATTAGCATATGCTGATCCTTTTCTCCTGCTGCTAATTGCCTGGCCACACAGACATATTTCAAGAACGTGCAGTTGTGGTCTGCAGAGAATGAATGCTTTTCCTCATTCCATGCAGACATTCATCACCCCCCCCCTACCCTGTGGCATGACACTATCATGTATGCCAAGCAGCCAGGTTTCCCCATACTCCCTTCTCTTGACCATTGGAGTCAGCTTGCTGAAGCCTGAGCAAGTTGGGAGAAGGGGTCAGCAGATATCAAAAGGAAATGCCTTTTTAGACAGCTTTGGGGAAATGACCATTGACTCCCACGCTTCATTTCCCCCATTTGCTCTTGCAGTATAGCAGTAGCTGTATTTCAAAAGGCTCTGGGATTCTAAAGTGAGTCACTCACACTGCCAGGTGATCTATGTCTGCTACCAACAGGATGGTGATAAAGACATTGTAAACGCTGATTTACTCAGCCAGCTGAACACTGATGGGGAATAGATCCAGACTGCAGAGGAAGCTTGGAGCACCTTCTGGCCTCCATGCTTGATACACTGCTGTGGAAGAAATACCAGGGTGGAAACGACTAACACAAAACACTGGAAGAAAGTAGTTCAGAATAGTCACAGAGACAGGTCTCATTGGATTTCATTTTTAGAGTTAATTTCTTTGCCCTGTTCAAAAATGAATAGTTTCCAGAATGCCACAGTGCAGGCAACCACTTACAACAGCACAGCATCCTCAAGAACCACATTGGACGGAATGGCTTTTATGCATAGGGAACATATAACATGAATGTACTTTCAACCTGGATGTTTACCAGGATCCCCAGCATTACAAGCAAGTTATAACTGAACGAGGGTACCTGCAGTAGAAAGGGATGGTGTATAAATCAGGATGACTCAGTCTTCTTGATGTCTATGCTGCCTCTGCCATGCCAGCTAGCTTCAGAGAACATTGTGGCTTGAAAGGACTTTCACACAACAGTTGTTCATTTTAGTGATTTTTCATCTGAACTTTATGCCATAGGATCTTTTATAGGGGCAGTTAAACTACAACATTCATTGATGCTCCCCTGACAGTTACATTCTCATTAAATGCTTTTGCATTCAGTGATCTCCAACAGCGGGATCCTCCAATGACTTCCATTCTCAAATCTACACCAAATATCACATAACACACCCATAAACACATACCCCTTAGCATCCGGCCTTTCCATGTCCATTAAAAACCTATAATCACAACAGGACATGGAAAATCCTGGATATCCTGGCACACACTAGCTTGCATTCAAAGCTTCATTTTTACAGCCACCCATGTACATTTACTGAAATCAACAAAAATATAGAAAAGCACACAAAAAGATCCCTAACGCAAGGAAAGACATACTCCTCATCCTGTGTCTGAACTACATACAGCGTACACATTCATGCCTCTAGGTCAGCATTGAATATTAGGGCATTCACATTCCTATGTCACCACCCCACCCATGCAATATCAATAGCTGCAGAGCTTATACTCTAAAAAAGTGCTTCACACATGACAGTTTGTTGATCCGTGTTCTCACGGCAAAATCAAAGCACACTTCAGTTGTGATAGATTTATTCCATCACCACCCACACAGAGAGATGCTCTCTATCTAGGGGGAAATCTCATGTATGATGAAGCAGTCCAGAGGGAGCAATCTACAGAGGCAATGGATGGATGCAGCAGCTGCACCAAAGCCTTTTGGGTACCTCTCCACAAAGTCTTTTCTTTCCTGCTTTATGTAAAATTGCTGTGGGATTATCTGGTGCTAGAAAAACCCGATCATTTTACAAGGAGCCCCCCAGCATTATAGCATCCAAGAAGGGCACACAGAACTATTGCCGACCCATTATAGCTAGCAGTATGATGTATAGCAGTGGAAGAAGACTCATACTGACCCAATGGCAGCATCAGAAAAGTTAACCCAGGAGCACTGCAAGAATCTAATGCTGCTCAGACCTGCACTCTTAAGAGTGCAAAGTAGCCTTGACACCCATATAACGAGGCCATCTAGGTCTGGAGTAAATGACAGCCAACTGGTTCAGGCTGTGCGTGTGTTCCAAAAGGAGACTGCAGCAAGAAGGGTGAGCAAGGCCTTATCAGGAACAGACGGAGCTAATGACTCAGGAGCTGGAAAATCGTTATCTTCCATCTCATCTTGTAAGCACTCCAGAGCTATAATAGACTGGGAGCTTGGAAAGTGACTTGCCCTGTGCCAGCCAGCCAAGAATCAGCAGACTCATCCCCAGAGCTCTCATCCTGCAGTACCCCTCAGAGAGTCAGCCAACGGTTACATTTCCTTCCCCCCCCAACCCCCCCAGAATATATAAACTGTCTGAAATCCCCAAGCTCCCCCTATCCCTTATTCACAGAGCTCATTGCACTAAAATATAGAGGCAATTCACACTTACTGAGTTTCTCTGGACAATCATATGCACAGGTAAATGGCTGGGTGGAGAAAGGTTTGTGTAAACTGGGCAGTGCATGCAGTCAGCTGGCAGCTCTCTCCATGATTGCTCATGACCTCTCCTCAGCGATTGCACTCATGGAGTTAGGTGTGGGCTCACCATAGATACCACCCACTTCATGCTAACCTCTCTGTACATGGCTGTGTACCTGTGCACACAATCACATATTACTAACAGCAAGTTCCACCCATGTAGAAAGGCTACTTTAATTTGCATGCCCCGGAATGCCACACACAGTGGTTCCTTCTTTCCCTCTCAATTCCTCTTTCTCACACCTGACCCTATTGGTCAGTGTTTAGACATTGATGCATCTGCCTTTTGGTGCAGTGGATTGTTCTGTTCCCAGTTTGTTTTTCGCTTTTGGGAACCATCTTACCCTGCTGAGCAGGAGCAGAGAGAGCTGAGTCAGCACCTCTTCTAAGCAATGTCAGGGAGAGTGATTCCCTGCCTCAACCATTGCGGACAGGCTAAGATTTGAAATACAAAGGCTCCATATCCCAATAGACTGACTTCTTGCAATGAATCACAATGCAATGAATCTAACCCACTCCAAAGGTGAGTTCTTGTTATGCTTTAAACCTCGTATTCATTAGATCTGACATCTGGTTTTTGAATTCTGAAACCCTTCCGTTCCTGCATCAGGAAAGTTAGCGATGCACTCTCTCCAGGGAACCCAGCTCTGTATTCAGCACATTGCACCAGTATCTGAGTGCACTAGTGGGATCTACATATGACGTGCTGCAGATCAGGTGCATATAAACCTATTGTGCACATACCATCCAATCGGCAGCATTTTTTAGATTGCAGCATGTCCTGAAACAGAACGTGTTGTACAGTATATCTGTACATGTGTGTGCATGTGCTAATTGCTCCACTTTGGTGTCTCTGCTTGCGTGACCCTCTTCCTCTGCATCTGTCTGGACTATAACCTTGAAGGCGAGGTGGGGGCATGAACACCAGGTAATGGTATCTTGAGACTCTTCCCTGGGATCATTAGGAACAAACACGGATGGGGTCTTTTTTGTTGTTGCTGTTTGCTTAGATGCTTATATTCTAAGGCACAGCCCGCTTTCTTTCTTTCCTTCTTTTTTGCTCCAATCAGAAGTAAACCACCGGCCACTTTTATCATGGATCTCCATAGTACTGTACCCTGAAAGGGAAGATGCCTTGCGCTAAACCGCCGCCAAACCACGGGGAGCTGTCCGTTCAGCACTCCTGGCCAAATAAGATCTGGTTGACCGTCCGGTCAGCACCACGGCCAGCGAATTCTTTGCCCAACTGCAGAAAGCTGACGAGATCCCCACTAGCTTCTCTAAATAACTCCACTTGCTGCAGTAAACTTAAAAGCGAGGGGAGGCGTTCTGTTGCCTTAATCTTGTTTCTCTCCCCACCCCTTGCGCTCGCCAAACCTTTTTGTCCCAGAACCCCGCTACTACTTAGGGAACGATCAATCACCAGATGAGGCGGGAGGAAAGGGGAAGGTCTGGTTTCTGAGGCACCCCGAAGCGCATCTTCGGACACAGATGCAAGCAAAGAACAAGAAGGAAAGTGAAACTTACTCGCTCGCCGGTGCGGAGACACACAGATACACACCAGCGTCCGCACACGCACACACAGAGTCCAAGGCGGGCAGAAGACTTCGAGCAGGCAGGTCAGTCCCTCAAAATGCTGCAGTTGCTTTTCCCACCCGCCCCTCCAGGGCTCCCGTACGTCGCCGTGTTCTGCGGAGCTCCAACCTCATTGGCGGAGAGGCGGCTCAATAGAATAAAGATCCTGCATTAATTGAGAAGGGGCTCTCTCTCTCCTCCGCCTCCGCCTCTGTGGTGCAGTTCATTATCCAACCCCGGAGGGTGGTTTTAGCCCCTCCCCTCTATCCCAACTCCTTTCCAAGCGCCCGCAGTGAGACTTGCTGAGCTTTGCAGTCTGAAGCAGGCGAGGAGGAGACCGGTACGCCTGCTTGATCAATGGGGGCGGCGCAGGGGGAGCCTGCTAAGTCAGCTGCGGTGGCAGCGAGTTGGGGGGCATGGGTGGAGGGGAAAGGATGTGTGTGTGAGAGAGAGGGGGGGTGTGCTTCATAGCAGGAAGCCGTTACATCAATACCCCAAAGAGGGCAAATAGGATTTCAGTGATCATGCATTGATATGCTACGGGTCTTCATACTACACAGGCAACAGCACGAAACGAATTGTTCTGTGCACTCCCAGCTGTAAATAAAGGGGAAGGAAACTTAACAAGGATTTCACCGGAGCTCCATTCAAGGTCAGACTAGGAGACAGCAATTATTAATAGGCCCATCACATTTCACTGTGAAATAGTCCATCATATTGCACCTAAGCAGAACACGCAGCACTTCTTTCGGCACAAGCGCCCAGAGTACAACCATCGGTAAATCTTCAGCTGAGAGCAGACCGTGAGAATCCGTAGCTTTCCTCTCCCCAGCATCTGTAAATGCCTCACTGCATTGTGCGGAGAAGGAGGAGGGACAACAGTTCCAAACTTTTTTCCTTCCAAAGATTAGACATCCACCTAGGTCGATGCAAGGGACTGGGGGAAAGAGAGAGAGAGAGAGAATGTGCCATCCTACTGGCAGCCAGGAATCAACGCTGCCCACCCTTATACCATAACAGCCATGAACCAACCCTTTCCCCACTTACCTAAGTGCAGTGACTGAAACCTCAGCCACTTTGTACAAGACACTTGTTCCTTTGAGCTACTACTCGCTGCTAGGGATGGAAACTTCAGTTTCTCATTTTGCTGTGTTTCAATGAAGCTTTCCCATTCCATCCCTCATACTGACATGCCAAAACAAGGGGATCAAGGAACACAAAGGAAAAGAAGGGCAGTCTACCCTACGTCTGCCATGAGAAACCATTATGGTCACCAGAGGAATTTACCTGAACATGTTTCTCTTGTTTCATATTACTGTTCTCAGTAATATGGACCTGTTCAAGGACCTGCTCTGCTCAGCCTGAAAAGCACTCCTCCTAAAGGAAAACCACACAGATTGAGATTCCAGCTTACTGGGTTAGGGCCTAACCCAACAACCTTGATTCATAGTTGTTGTTTTTCTGCAGTGACACATTTACTACGTGGTCTGCTGCTGTTCTGGTTTCCATCACTCTCTATTTAATTGTCCTTGATTACCTGTAACTGTAGCCTCTAGCCTTTCCCTTGTTCTTCAGCATGTGGCTGAATTGTCTCATCAGAAGCCACCTATTCCTCCTCTGCATCTCACTGGAATGTCCTTCGTGCTTTTATTTTTAACTGCCTGGATCTTCAAACAAAGCACCAGACACCAGAATGGATGGAACGGGGGCAGCAAAAGCCCTAGTGGGTTTTGAGGAGATGGATTTCTGGTTTCTAAGTGTTCAAAAACTGGCCTTTGTTTCCTGGGAATTTTCTGCCTTCTGGGAATTATCTCATCCTCTGTAGAATTCTAGTAGTTAAATAGTGGCAGAGCTATGGTACTAGAGCAAATTGTTTTCTAAACAACAGGAGTAGGACATGAGTATGTCACCTGTTGTTTTTTGTCCCCTTTCCACTTCCCCTGCCCCCTTTCTCTCTTCATCTTTCCTCTTTCCTCTTTTCTTCCTTTTTCTCTTTTTTAAAAATATTTTCCTTAGGCTTTTCATAATACATTACAATAAAAGAACGAACTAATCTAAGAACGAAGAGCCAAGAGAGAAAGAGAAGGGGGGAGAATATAAGTCCTCCTTCACAGGTAAACTTTAGCTTGGCCCACACAGAGAAAGGTAAGCCCTCCCAGCTCTCATCTAGGAGCTTTCCTTTCTTCTCCCAGCCTCCCATCCTGGGAGATCTTCACTTCACTTCCTTTCACACAGAGCCTTCATCAACTAACCATCACCTTTGTATGCATGTCAACTACTCCTTAACCCTGAGTCGGGGACCACACACACAATACAAAGAACTGAGAAAATGAAGCAAAAGACAAATTGCCTTGATAAAAGTTTGCTTCGAGTTTGGGGACACATTCTAGGGAATAGAACAGGGACACTCAAGATTTGAATAGGTGTGAAGTTGGGGGGTATAAATTCATCTCAGGCGGCTTGCCAAACACTTAAATAGATCTCATGGGGACTAACAATAATAGTAGGAAGAGAAAATACAGCTGAAGCTTGAAATTCTAATTAATATCCCTTAATAACGCACACAGATCTTTTAAATAATTCCCAAAAAAATCCATTCCACAAAGATAGGTTTCTCATTTCTACATTTCCAAGGGCTTATTAGAAATAAGAATAAGGGGGGGGGGGAATGCCTTCATGTATGCTACTGTGAAAATCTGTACAGCAATTTGTGTTGAATATCAGATGTGAGACCTCACTGATATTACATTTTCCAGCAAGTATATGCAGTGCAATTGACTGTCAGAATGAGTGTAACAGTGCTTGTCACTGATTAGCTGAGTAAGAATAATGATCTGTTAGTATTCCCAATACAGAAACTGCACTTTTGGCTTAAGTCACTGGAACCTTTGCCAAGATAACAAAGAGTGCACTTCAGATCTTGTTGTTAACTCACCACTAAGAAAACAAAAACTCAGTCATCAAAGTTTGAAGGATTCCACCAAATATTGCCTGTTTGTATTTAGTGGATAACAACATAGGAAGAGCCAACTGGATCAGGCCAATGGCCCATCTAGCATCCTGTTCTCACAGTGCTACCCAGATGCCTGTGGGAAACCTGCAAGCAGGATGCATCCACAAGAGCATTCTTCCCTCCTGTGGCTTCCAGAAGCATACTGCTTCTGATGATGGAGGAAGACCATAGCCACCAGGGCTACTAGCATCCACTGATGTAGCTTGGATAATCCTATCTGATAAAGTAGCAAAGTATCACTCCCCACAAATGCTGGCCTTCAAAAAGCAGGAGGTGGAACAGTTGTGGGAAAAACATGTGGCTCTCCAGATGTGGTTGGGTTCCAACTCCAATGAGCTCAAGTCAACATGGTGAGTAGTCAAGAATGAAGGCAACTGTAGTCCCGAAACATTTGGAAAGACACTCATTCTCCATCCCTTTGTTGGACAAATGTCTGCCTTGGCTGGCTTTTCCCTGTTATCACCACCATGCCTTTCTGCTAGGATGCTTCCAATGTTTCCTCAATCTTCACCCCTCCTCCACCAACCCAACTTCCAGCTCCTACAGTGTTGCACTGGAAAGAAGATTCCACAGCAGCCTTTTGGTGGCAAGAGAGAAAATCTACAATTGAAGACGGACTCTTTCCTCCCATGATGATGAATTCAAGGCAATATACAGAGTAGCATCTACTCAAGGAGGCTTGCAGAGCAATCCTATTCAGAGTCAGAGGCAATAAGCCATACTGAATTCAAACAGGATTATTTCAGCTAAATGGTTATAGGACTGGAGCCTCGAATTTTAATTGCGATGACAAGAGAGGTGAAGAATGGGAGAAGCAAGGCTAACAAGGGCAAAATGTGAGCCAAGGAAGTAAAACGAACAATAATTACCCTTTGGTTTGAAATTAGGGCCATAGCGGTCAACTTTTCCCTTTTCTTGTGAGGAATCCTATTCGGAATAAGGGAATTTCCAAGTTGACAGCTATGATTAGGGCTAAGGGCTTAGGGCAAGAGCATCATGGTAAGAACAGGTTCTGCAGAATCTGCTGAGGCTAAAAGCAATACCCCTCATCCTCTCTGCTGCTGCCCCAATGTGGGGGGTGTGTGGGGGGGAATGAAGCTGTAGGATAGAGTAGGCAGTATAAGGTTCCTTGACTCCATAATACATACACACACCCCTTTTGGATCTGCCTGGCCTGGAAAGACTATAATCACCGCTGAGTCAGGTTGGAACTTTTGCCTGGATTAACAGCAGTATTCCCTGCATCTAATGCCCTGGAGCCAAACTAGATGTGCACTTAAAAACATAGCAAGCAGCTACATATCTTGCTTTTCCTTGGTGAATTAAAGGGATGGGCAGGGGGGGGGGGCTGATTCACACTCCAAAGGCAGCAGCAGGGAAAAGGAAGGCTTATCTCTTCACTCCTCCACTGAGATGAGAGCCAGGAGCCTTAAAGGAAGGTCCTCACTGGTAATAGTGCCAGCCTTATGAAGGGGACTTTTGGTACTTGAAAGTGGTATAGTGAAAAAGGAAATAATTTAGGCTAGCATTTCCCGTGTATTTCATCAAGGGGAGAGAGAGCTACAAATGATTTTTTGTCCTAGTTTGGGACCCACCAATCAGCTCTCAGAACGGGAGTTGCTGTCATCAATCACTTGTGTCAGACTGCCAGAACAGCCGCTGCCAATCACCTGACAACAAAAGACTCTCATCACTTATGAGCATACCTTAATCTAGCACATGGGAATTGCTTGACTTAGGTGACCACAGGCAATTCACAAAACACAAAGCGAACCCACTCTGCAGACTTCTTATAGCTCCTTCCCAGTCAGTTGCCAAAAATGATTGAGCCAAATTATAATGGAGTAGATTCATATAAATAATGGTTTCATTTGCAGGAATTGAAATTTTATAGCTGGCAGTTCTCAGAGAGGTGAGGGGGCCAAGTGGTCAGTCATGGTTGCTATTGAGCCATTTTAGCAATGTTGGCATAATACCTAATAAAAATGAACCCCCTAAGAACTGGGAAGCTTCTCCTTTAAGCCTCCCAGATAAAACTGCTTTCACCTACCCTGAGGCCTTGGTGCAAGTTGAGTTATAAAGCAAAAGGTATACTGTTTCCTGGGGTGAACCTCCTTCAGGAAAAGGAAGCTGGAGTTGTGCTGCTTGGGAACAGATAAAAATATTTTAAACTCACTTGTCTGTAAATAATTGCACCAGTCAGTTACAGTCACAGAAGCTCAAGCTCAAGTTTAGGTTTTCAGTGGATCAGGACCTTACTGATTTCAGACAGTGGGTCATTTCCTCTGCAGAGACTCTTGATTAATTGATTGATTGATTGATTGCTTGATTGATTGATTGATTGATTGATTGAAAATCCTTGTGCTGTGCATAATTAATTCCAGTTGAAGAGGACAGTGACCAAAACTGAAAATACAATTTTAAAAACATTTCTAGGCCACCTTTCCAAGCAAAGCTCCCTCAAGGCAGTTTACATGATAAAAATTTCCAAAACACAACAGAAATAGAAAATATAAATACAAGAGACAAGGTTACTTCTAGCAGCGCTGCAAGCTAAATGAGCCTGCAGTAATGATACACCTACCCACCCCAGAATATAAAATCTCCAGTTCATCCATTTATGAGAGCAATAAAGCTTTGCACACATACACACCATGCATAGCTCTGCCTGAAACAAACAAGTCTTCAGAGCCTTTCTAAAGTGTGGTGGTCTTCTAGAGGTTGACAGGCAACAAATTATGGAGCTGATTACCATTCTGCCTGACCGTTGTCCAGACTGGGAAGAAGTAAACCTTTCCAGAGGCCCAAATAGATTCTACAATATATAACTTCATTGGTTTTTCACTGGAGAGCTATCCCAAGTCTAGAGACTTATGTAAGGCTGTGCACCATTCACACAAAGACTTCCCTGCTTGCCTTGATGTGCATTGCTGCAGGCATCAGGCAGAATCTGTGCCTGCAAAGTATTCCACTTCAGAGGAGAGGACAGGAAGCCTTGCCATGCACAGAGGGGGCTCTGAATCACCTGGCATTGTACTAGGGCTGCAACCCCAATAAAGATGTTTGTATCCATTAATCATATACAAGTTTCAGTAAACATATGCTTTGTAAAACAGTCTTTCTGGAGTATGAACAGTGGCGTAGCATGGGGGGTGCAGGGGGGCCGGCTGCACCGGGCGCAACATCTGGGGGTTAGGGGTAGGGGTAGGGGTAGGGTTAGGGGGCGCAAATCCACGGGTTAGGGGGCGCAAATTACTTGCCTTGCCCCGGGTGCTGACAACCCACGCTACGCCACTGAGTATGAAGTATACTTCCTTTGGTTTTAAGTGACACACACACTTGTCAGAGCAGGCAGGATCTTAGATGAGAAAACCTTCCTGTGAGTGAGAGAAGGGAGATGGCTTCTCTTAAATTGTGCTTGCCATCTATGGCTCATATCTATCAGCAAACACACACACACACACACACACACACACACACACACACACTGCCTGATGAACTGGGGGTACTATTTTACAGTACAATACATGTGTACTCTCAGCTCAATGGGACTTACTCCCTGGAAAGTGTATATAAGAATGTCCTGCTAGTATTTTTTTTAACTGATCAGCTAACCAACTTACTGATTAAACACTGAACTCCTAATTTGCTTGAATCTCTCATACTGTATTAGTGAAGGAGTTGCTGCAATACTCGGAGCTGTGTGATGTGTTTTTTAAAAAATCATTTTGCACCAGCCAGCACAAAGTCAATACCAAGTTTTGTAATCTGTATAAATTATGCACATTAAACACAATTTTCTCAACTCCTGTTATTTATGTGGTGGGGCAAAGGCATTTGCAGGGCACTTCCTAGCCTTGGAAAATTTTGCTTATCCTCCCACCAGTTTCTTAACATCTGCTCAAAACTGAGAGCTATACACAACACCACTTAAATGAAACCAAATCAATGGTCCATCTAGGCTAGGGGCTTGCGGCAGTTTTCCAATGTCACATGCAAACAACTTTCCCAGCTCTGCCGCCAAAGACGTTTCAATTGGAGACAGGAGGCATTGAATCTGGGACATGTGCTTCACTCTGAGATAGAGCTTCTGCCTCCAAATAGATATGCAAAGAGTAGTTTTTAACATAGCTGTCAACTTTTCCCTTTCCTTGTGAGGAATCCTATTTGGAATAAGGGAATTTCCCTTTAAAAAAGGGAAACGTTGACAGCTATGGTTTTTAACCCCTTTGTTATTCCTGTAGGTAAGATAGTTAACTATATGGGTGGGAAGACTGGTTATAGCAAGCACGGGGTCTCTGCCATGGGAGCATATTCACCCAGTGCTTTTCAAGCTGCACTGGCTCCCAGTGGAATACAGGGTCAGATTTAAGGTGCTGCTTTTGACCTTTAAAGCCCTTCATGGCCTAGGACCCTCGTACCTACGGGACCGCCTCTCCCGGTATGCCCCACGGAGAACCTCAAGGTCCATAAATAGCAACACCTTAGTGGTCCCGGGCCCTAAGGAAGTTAGATTGGCTTCAACCAGAGCCAGGGCCTTTTCAACTCTGGCTCCGGCCTGGTGGAACGCTCTGCCTCATGAGACCAGGGCCCTGCAGGATCTGATTTCTTTCCGCAGGGCCTGTAAGACAGAGTTGTTCCGCCTGGCCTTTGGCTTGGAGCCAATTTGATTCCCTCCCTCCCTCTCTCTCTCTCTCTCTCTCTCTCTCTCTCTCTCTCTCTTTTTCTTTCTTTTCCTTCTCCTCCTGCGATGAGGCTACATTTTAATATTTTAATGTTCCATTATTTTAATGTTGTATTTTATTTTTGTTTTAAGTTGTAATCATTCTTCTTGTTTTTATTATTGTTTGTAAGCCGCTCTGAGCCCGGCCTTGGCTGGGGAGGGCGGGGTATAAATAAAAATTATTATTATTATTATTATTATTATTATTATTATTATTATTATTAGAATTTGATAGAATATTTATACGTCTTTTTAAAAATGGCCTAGTGAGTTGGATGCAATTTACTTTGTTTGATTTCTGTAGTGGACTGCTGCAAGCTTCTTAGCTTTCCTCCCAACCCCACCCAGACAGCGAAAGGAGCAGCCAACCCAAGATTTGCAATAACCTATTTCTTATTTTTATAAGCTAATGGGAAAGATCAGTCCAACAGGGTTTAACAAACAGAGTCAGCACTGCTAATATTAATGCGTCTGAGACTTCACTGTTGATTTCAATTAACTCAAGCGCACAGCCACCCTCCCTGAAGCCCTTTGTAACCCTGTTCCCTCTAGTGGATACAAGGGAGCCTGGGTCAACTGAAACTGTCATAATTCATAAGATGAACTCAGACAAAAGTTAATCCATTGTAAGATTTTGAAGTGCCTTTGAATTTCTGTGCAAACGCACTATCTGCCTCCCTCTCGAGAATGTGGTGCGCATGACATCATGTGGGTTTTGCACCCCATGCGTCACAAAGTCATGCATCAGAACTGGACTACCTTTTCTGGCTGACTGTTATCACATGTGCTTTGCTTCCAGCAGAAGACCAACATGAAACAGAAGCCAAGGCTGGAGGCAATAGCTGAGGAAGCAACAACAAAAATGCCTATGATTAAAAAGCTAAAGTTTTCCAAAACCAAAACACCTACCTTAAGCTGCCTCTGTGTGGTGCCTGGAATTGGGAGCAACTTCTGCTAAATGGGTATCTCACCTCAGATACCCAACAGGATGCAGTGAGAGCATTTATTTATTCTGGATCTGGTAAACTACTTGGTCTCACCTGCCATATAAGAGATCTGTCCCATAAGCCTATCTGGTGGAAGAGGGTGGTAGGAGGACTGATTCTGAGACAGAATCAGTTTGTATTGGATCAGATTGTTATTATTAATGTTTGACATTTTATTATGTTTTTATATGTGTTGGAAGCTGCCCAGAGTGGCTGGGACAACCCAGCCATATGGGTGGGGAATTAATAATAATAATAATAATAATAATAATAATAATGCTTGCTGAAATCCTGCACCACCCCCTTCTATTACAACTGTTAAAGGTGCTGCAGTCTCCTTTTGCATCTGACCACCCTGCTTTCCATAGTTAACCGTCCAGTAGCTCAAAGCATCTGCCTCTCCATTGCTCAGTGCGCCATATTGGTTTCCACCCCCTGGGAGATGCAGCCATCAGCCTCAGCCTTCATTTCACAGTGATTGTCATGGATAATGTAGGCAAAGGGAGGGACCAGCCTGCTGCTCAATCTCATGGTGTCAGTCCTGAGGCCAGAAGAAGAAATGTGGAAAGAGAAGGCCATCCATCACCCAGCCTCCAGGGCTTCAATTAAGGGAAGGTGCAGAGGCAGCACTCGACTCTGTCACGGGGGCAGCAAAAACACTGACAGATGGGGCAGGCCACTGAGGAAGGTCACCTGGAACTGTCACAACTTCTAATCACAATCAAATGCACCACCCCCACCCCCAAGCCACAGAGAAAAAGGCTGCATGGTAATCTAACAACCAATGAAAACAGCAAAGAGGCTTGTGGCACCTAACAAATCTATTGTGGAATGTATGCTTTCATGAAGTGTTATCCTGAGTTGTGTACTTTGCCCAGACCCCACTGAATGGGCTGCAGAGATGGATGGATAAGTATTCCTTATCAGGGCCATGGTCACTAATTATAGCATGTAACTAGAGTAGAGGTCCGCAACCCTTTTGGTTGCAGAGGCCACATTTGGAGATCTAAGAAACTTTAGGAGGCACTAGAGACTACCCATTTCACAGAAGAAAAACTGATGATGCTCTGAACCCTTCCCGAGGAGGCAAAAAGCCTATCCTCTCCAACAAATAAAACACGGATAAAAAAGCAACCATTACAATAGTCCCCTACCATACAGAAGAAAAGCTCTCAATTAAAATAAAAATATAAAAATGCAGAGGGGCGAAGGCACTTGGTGGGTGCTAAAGAGGATGCCAGAGTGCACCCTGGTGCCCAAATATGCCACATTGGAGACCCTAGAAATAGACTTGGATTGGTGCCATATGCCCTTGTCATCTTGGTTTATTTTTATAAAACTATGGAAGAAAATATAACCTAGCTACTACAGTCATAGAAGAGTGTTGTCACAGTTTGCCTGTGTTTGATAGCTTTGCAGGGATCACCTTTGATATAAGAACATCAAAACCACCTGCAACAGTAGGGGCATTTGTTTCAGCATGGTCAAAACCTTTTGACTTTCTTTAGCCAAGGCAGCTATTTTGCCGTCATTTGTTTTGATCAGCTTGGAGCACACACTGGGTTCCTTTGTAGGACGTTGTACGATCTAGCTAACAAGACTTAAAAAATAAAAGGAGCAGCCGCTAACAAGGAACTGTTGCACACAGCTTAGCTGTGATACAGATGTCTCCAAAGACTCCATGGTATGGCAAGACCTATCAAAGTGCGGAACAGGTTTTGATACACTGGGACATTTATATTGTACCCCTTGCTGCTAACTGAGACAAGGCACAATGCTGGGTCTCTGATGGCTTTCCTTAGGCCATTTAGACCCTAACTCACTGCTGTTAGAGACTGGAGCATATTAATTCAGATCCTCTAGTTCATAGCAGTGATTGCTTCTTTCCTGCAGGCAGTAGGGATCCAGGAACAATTCTAAAGCTTATAAGAAGGGAGGGCAGTCTGCTGTGAGAGAAGGACAATCCAGAACTTAGCAGGGTTAGGTCATGTAATTTGAACACTGCTCTGTCTCTCTTCCAGATAGATTTATTATTAGAGGTTTTTGCAGTACCGAGTTTATCCAAGCAAGGTGCAAGAAGCTGGGTCAGTTCCAAATAGCTATGGTGCCATCTGCTGGCTGTAAGGTGTAAATTCCTAATTCACTTGTATGCAGCCCGCTATTTCAGCTTACACGCCATTCATTGGGAAATACAACTGGACTTTAAATTATTGAATACATATGCTCACAGCAATGCAACAGCCAACAGCCATGAAATCTGTTAGTAGCACCACCAAGAGCCATGGCTAGGCACGTTAGAGGGGTGGATTCAAACTTCATAAAGCACATGCGTTAACACCTATGCTTGCTGCCCTGAACCCCCTAGAATGTGAGTTTACATGCCAAAGTGTCTAGGTGCCAGGAATACACCACCGGGAGTGTAGCTGACTGTAGCTCATTGGCACATATTTATGGGTTAGGTGAGTCCGCCGCATAAAGTGTGAATTGGTGTGTTGTGAGCAGTTCTGTCAGTGGAAGCCCAGCACAAATAATTCTGCTTGTGCAATGAGAAATTCTCCACATGCCCTGCAGCCTCAAAAATTGGCTCGGGGTGTTGGTGTCAGAAGAAAACCCCAGAACAGTGTTTGGAGGAGGGGGTATTGCTCCATCTGGGAAGCTGGGATGCTTCCACCGATACATTGGTTGGAAGAGCACAAAGTTGAATTCCACCCAATGTCAACAAACCCAGATTCTGCATTAATAAAACCACGAACAGGCTAAATCATATTTTGTGTGTGTGTGTGTGTGTGTGTGTGTGTGTGTTGCAATTTCTATTTATTTATTTGCAGAAATGAAAATGCTCTGGCATGAAATGCAGGTGAGTAAGAAGAAAGGAGAGTCAGTTCTAAGGTGCTTAGAACTCCTGAGCCTCAGGATCTGCAAAACAGTCCATTTCAGTTTCTCATTACTCCAGCCTCCACATGGCCATATAAGTTTGCAATTCTTTTTGAAAGAAAAGGTCCTCATGAAAAGTTAGCAGTATTTCAGTATTGTTAGCATTTCTCCCAATAAGTCTTACTTTTATGCAACTTCTTCTAATGCATATACTTTTGCAAAGCAGTTTCCCCTAATATAAGGCATTTAAAATATTAGTTTCACTAATATTTCAATTTTATGCACACAACCTTAAGATATTTTTGTACAGGTTATTCGCCTAGAGAACTGCATTCTGAGGTTGGGGAAGGTTTCAAAAATGCATCCAATAGGCTTCAGAATGTACATACCTTTTCAGTGCTTCAAAGCAGTTCTTTGGCATCTTCCCCACTTTGGTTGAGATGGTTTGGGGCCTCAGTTGCTACACATTCCAAAGTGGCCCAAACATCTCTGAAATGAGCCTCTTTGGTTTGGATTCATGCTTTGCCCAAGGTGAACAAAGAGCCCTAATTATTTTTGCCCTATTGTCAATGTGCTTAGAATGCCAACATGTATTTTCAGTTAATGGGGCCAGAAGAGAAAAGAAAAGTCCCAAAGGGCCCTGATACTCCTCACTAGTTCTTAAAATACTCCCAAGTAGCTTATCTGGAATTCAGAATGTGGAAAGACTTGTAGCAGTACCATTCCTTTGGAGAACTCTAATAAGCCTAAGATGGCTATGGCTCTCTTCAAACATCACCTGAGATAGCTCAGTTGGTAGAGAAGGTATTGGGTTCGAGACCCAGGTTGGGTGAAAGATTCCTGCATTTTCAGGGGGTTAGACTAGATGACCCTGGTGGTCCCTTTCAGCTCTTTGATTCTATGATTTTATCACATATATCTTGCTGGAATAAAATCAGAATGGCTGTATTCTGCTGTGTCTGAGGCTGCAATCCTTAACACAGCTCATGGGAGCAAGGTGATTTCACACAATGAAACTACCTTCCAAACAAACATGTGTTTGTTTATGATAGAGATGTTGATCTTTCCCCACTTTCAGTTCCCTCTTGCTCTTGTTAATCATCTCATTACTTTAGTTATTCATTTCTTACAGGCATTGTGTCTTTTTTTTTGTTTCTTTTACATTTTGTTGTCATTGGTGCAGCTGCCTGAAGGAGGTGCTGGAAGCGGCTTCACTAGCCCTAAACAAAAGAAGCAGCCCCGACTCCCCACCATTGAAAGGATGATGAACAGGTACCAGTGGAGTAACAAGAACCCTATTCATACCCACTGATTATTCCCGCCGCTCCTTCTGTAATTAATGAAATTGCACTAAATGGTTCCATCTGGTTTGGTGTCTCATTTGTTGTGAAATGAATGCATAGCCCTAAATTGCAACTGACCCAGTTTCATAGGAGTTATGACAATTATATTCGTGTGGTGGGTGAGACATAGCAGGTGTACATAGCAGAAGAAGAACCACAAAACTTTCCCTAGGTTGTCCAATATGTATATATACCACATTTAACTTTTCTCTGGTGATTATCAAAGCGGCTGGCATATAAAACCTAATGCCACATAATAATAATAATAATAATAATAATAATAATAATAATAAATCCAATTTTCAAAACTGATTCAGCTGGGGAATATGAAGGCAATACTGGGGGAGATCAGGAAAATAACTGGGTAAACCAGTGTATTTTTAACTTCCAGTGGAAGCCATCCAACATTGTTACTTCTGTGGGGAAATCATTCCACAAGGTTGATGCCATCACCCTCAGAGATGTCCACCTGTGTAGTGCATTGTATTCAGCAGAGCTTCCCAATAAGATTGCAGTGGTCTCATCAAAACGGGCCCCACCCCAAGATAATGGTGACAATGCATTTCAACTTTTGTCTGTGGTACCTTAAAATCAGCTCAGTCATCAATGATGTCAACAATTGGTGGAACTGCAATCTTGTTCTACCTCTGCATCTGTACCGACATCCGTTTAAGTGTAGTGACCTTGAGAATCCCAGACTCCCCACTGGTTTTTTTGGGAGCCAGCAAGCAATTGTTTGATAAAATATTCCTCTAGCAACCATCACATCCTGAGCTCCAGCCAAATTCTGCTATTGGGTTAGACTCTCCCCATTGGCAAAAGGCTTCCCTTGGAATCAATGCTGTCACTGATGAGTCCTGTCAGATGTCATGAGGTTGTGCTAACAAGCAAAGTGACCAATGAGCAGGAAATAAAGAGCTGGTGCAGAGCTGACACACTTTTTTCAGTGAATAGACCCAATCACTCAGAACAATACACACCAAAATGCACTAAATGGTCTGATAATGGAGACTAATCAATCACCCACTTCCTAGTCAATGTGAAGAGGCAGGTTACAGTGATGAGTCTTTTAACCAACATTCATCTGATAGTCTGGTGCTGGTCTGGGCAGTGGTTGGTTTCACAGGAAACAGGGTAAGCTTAGAAATGGTCCACCACCTTCCAAGTGAGTCCATTCCACTTTTGTCAAACGGCTCTTACTATCAGAAAGTCAGTCAGTATCTTTTTTGTGTGGAACTTGAATCCATTGGTTTGAGTCCTAACCTCTGGAGCAAGAGAAAACAAGTTTGCTCCATCTTCCATGTAATAGCCCTTTAGATTTTTGAAGATGGCTGTCATATCTCCTCTAAGCCTTCTCTTATTCAGGTTTAACATACCCAATTCCCTCAAACATTCTTCATATGGCTCGGTTTCCAGACTCTTGCTCATCTTGGTCACTCTCCTCTGCACATGTTCCAGCTTGTCAATATCCTTCTTAAACTGTGGTGCCCAGAATTGGGTGTAGTCTGACCAAGGCAGAATAGAGTGGAATTATGACGTCCCTTGATCAGGACACTATACTTCTGTTGATGCAGCCAGGAAGATCATTGACCTTTTTTGCTGCTGCATCACACTGTTGACTCATGTTAAGCTTGTGGTCCACTAAGACCCCTAGATCCTTTTCCCATGTACTACTGGCAAGCCAAGTGTCCCCCATTGGTGCAAGTGGTTCTTCCTGCCTCTAAGTGTAGAACCTTACATTCACTCTGTTAGTTTTGGCCCAGCTCTCCAACCTGTTAAGGCCATATTGATTACCAGTTCTGTGGCCTTATCTACCCCTCCATGTTTGGTGTCATCTGCAGATATGTTGAGCATCCCTTCATTCCATCATCCAAGTCATTTATAAATATGTTGAACAACGGGTCCAAGACATAACCCTGTTGCACCCCACTTGCCACTTTATATTATATATAATAAAAATGTGTGGTGTAGTGGTTAGCATGTTTGAGTATGATTGGGAAGACCTGTTTTTGTTAGTCATGTTGCGTGATTACAATCATAGTTACCTGGGAGTAAGCTCCACTGAACTCAGAAGGTGCTTGCTTCTGAGAGCACAGATTCAGTTTGTAAGCCAACCTATTGAGCTTTAACAAAACAACAACAAAACCTCCAGCCAGCTGAAACGAAAGCTTTAGGTTTAATTTGAAATGCAAATTTGCAAAAGAAGTGTTGGTGTGAAGTAGGAACTACATCAAACAAAAGACGAAGATGTATCCAGCCTCCTCAAATTTGTCTAATTCTTTCCCTATGCTATGGGTGGAGGAACCCACCCCTGAATCCAACTGCTGTTGGATTCTACCTCTCATCAGCCCCAACTAGCATGGTCAATGGTCACAGATAAGGGGAACTGCACTCCAGCAACATCTGAAGGGCTAGTGATTCTGCACCCCAGCTCCATGCTAATCTGGGGTGCAGAAAAAATTGACAGCCTCATTATCACTCAATTCACTTGCCTGAGGCAATGAGGGCCTGCCAATTATGCTGGTCCTCCAGCAGAAGATGTCGCCATGGCTGTTCTGAAACAAGTCTGAGAACTGCATTTTCCCCTAGTGCCATTTTTGCTTCGCTAAAGCACTGATTACAGGACAGCATTTGGATTACAGGACAGAAGAAGGTAATGGGATGAAGACAGACACATAGGCACACACAATCAGCCCCTAGGCAACCGCAACTAACAAGGGAACCAGAAATTAGCTGCAGGTTAAAAAGAACCAGGTTGTCCTTGAATTGTACCACTTCCAAACACAAGGTGGGAAACTATGGTGCTGGATGCTCTCCATAAATCTCCATGGAAAGCTTGTGTCTCAGTTTCTAGTCTTATCTTCTCCTGGCTCTGCTACTTACCTAAGTGCATGTAGCTTCTGATGGTAGGGAGCCATTATGCATATACCGCCCCCCGCCCCCCATTTTGAAATGGTACAAGCCCAGGTGGGCAGCACCCCGAGATCCCTTGTGCTACATGATTCCATCGTGCTGATCAAAGGGAGAGGACTCTGGTTCTTGTCAGCATTCTTCCAAACAGAGAGGATCAACATTCAGGCAACACAGGAGATCACTTTATTTAAACTTCAAATGGTGTTATGACAGACTGACAGACCCAGAAGGAACATGCTGCATGGAATGAGCAGCTTAGTAGAGACAGATGAGTTGGTGAAGAGGGCTGTTACTTTACTTTGTTGATGATTTTTAATTTATTTATTTTTAATTTTTATTTTGCTTTTAAAGCCTTTTCCTGGCTTCTTTTCTTTTTTTAAAACCACAAGTACAAATGGTCTATGTTGGAAACAGTCCAGATGGCAGTTGTTCCCTGTGATTGTTTCCGCAGCTATGTACAACATCTGGAATTTCTGATTTCAGTTTTGTCTACATCAGGTATAAAACAGATTGCAGGTTTACAAAGAACTGTTTCCGCAAAAGAAAGAGACCAAAACAAAAGGCGAGAGAAAGAGAAAGAGAAAGAAGGTAGCATAGAAACTGGGACCAAAAAATCTTCCGAGAAATTTAAAAAGTGCTATAAAACCCCCTGGAAGGAACACCATGCATTTAAGAAACACAGAATCCGTCAAGTACACAGCTCTTCTAAAACAGGAATTCTTTCACTTTTTAATTTTTTTAAAAAATGCATTTTTAATTAGAAAAAAGCTAAAATTGTAAGGTTTGGGCCACCAGTCAGCAGTAGCTTATGAGCCAAGGAGACCCTAGACTTTGGTGCTATCCCAGCTTCACCCCGAGCCAAGACCTTCAAGACTTGGCAAAAGCAGAAGGGTGACACGTCTTTGGCAGGGACGACGGGGAAGGGATGCTACGTTTGCCGATGGATTGATGAATTAGTGCAATTATCAGTGTTCCAGCAACCTCCTTCTAGCTTTCCATGGGACTGAAACCCCCAGCTACTTAGCACCAACGCCCCTGGGAAGGAGCCACTAGGGACCACCCAGCTTTGCCCTTTGGAGTTTCATGATCAGATGGATGAAATTCCCAATTTCCCCATTTTTATTTCGTTTTTTGCAATATGAGGTTGAAGCTGGAATAGCATTAAAGTCTGGCCTCTTCCCTCTCCCTCTTCATTTGCTGCTGAGCAGCATGCAGGACATCCACTCCAACCCTTGGTTTTTGGTATCCATCCCATTGTTCTTTGTGCAATTTACTCTCAGCGCTGCTGAGTCTTTTGCCCAGTAAAAAACTTGCTTCTATCTGGATGCTAGACTGCAATGGGGAGTGGGGGTGGAATGAGGGAAGCTGGGTTTCTCTGCATTTGAAACCACAAGGTCCTGTAGCTGAGAACAAGTGCCACAGCTCAGGTAGCAAGACGTCAGCTTCCATTCTAGGCTCAGAGAAAGATCTCCATGCAAAACCTGGAAATCTGCTGACAGTCAGAGTAAACTGCACTAGAGCAGATGGACCAAGGCAACTTCGTATGTTTATGACCAGCTGAAATCCATTAGAGACAACCCCTGGTTTTTGGCAACAGCCACGGGCTCCAGCTCCTACACGCTTCCTTTTAATCTTTTCAGGTTTACCAAGGAATTGTTCTTGCCTTCAGTCATTTACAGCGCTAGCTTCAGGGTTCTTCCAGATGGGTGATTATTGTGGGATGGGTGCTCCTCATGCATGGGTATTTTCTGCAGCATCCATGACTCACTAGCCTCTATATTTCTGTCCTTATTTCACACACACCCTTTAATCCAGATTTACCCTTCCCAGTGGAAATCTAGTAAGTTATAATAACCTGTTGTGAGCAACCCATTTGGAATGTATGTATGACTTGGTCACAATGCCAAATCCCCAGCTGGAAGCACTCTCAGTTATAATTTCTAATCAGAATAAAATCATTCCTCAGCTTGTTTTCATTTTGTGGGGCAAGTAGTGTTTAGAGGGCACATGTTTTTTTGTATGTTGGTTGGCCAGCTCACTCAACTAAGGAACGAATCTAAGGCCTATGCCACCATGTTAATACACTTACCAGAGATAAGTTGATAGGCTGATGCTGACTCTTTCTCCCTATAACCACCACCACTACCTCCTCCCTGGTTCCATTCTCCTCTCCATTTTGGATATCCACTTAAATGTTTGAGTTCTGTTTGTGCCATTTTCTGTTTTCTACTACAAACATACTTGCACTGCAATGACATTTACTCAGAAGTAAATTCCACTAACTGAAAGTGATGTATGTGCACCAGTTGCAGCCTTAGCCATAAGCCAATGATCACAAAGATCACATAATAAACTTGCAGAGAGGAGTCTTATAAGGCCCCCTCCTTTATGGGCTTGTTGTTGCTCAAACACTTTTGAGTTTGGAAGGTGCAGTAAAGGGAATAGTGGATAACAGGTTACAATTGACAAGCCAGAGGCAAGGTGGACAGGGAAGGGAAAATGGCTGTAGGATCTCTATAACCCTATCTGAGCAGGTAAAAGCCTGGAAGGTACTCCTGAAGCCAGAACTGCTTCTTGAGAAGCAGATCAGAGTTATCCCCCCCCCCCGCCATCTTTGGCTCAGAAGAAACATTTTCATTTTCTGGACATGTCACACCTTGCCGCGCTGATCCATGCTTCTGCAACTTGGTTTATTACAGCAATGCCGCTCTACGTTGGGTTGCCCTTGAAGATGACACAGAAGCTTCAATTGGTGCGGATTCCTGCGGCAGATCTCCTAATGGGTGTTGGGAGGCTGCACTGCTTGCCAATTTGCTTCCAGACCCAATTCAAGGTGCTGGTTTTAAAAGTTAAATGTGAATGCAGTCTCTCGCTCTGTTTAAGCCGGGCGGGTGCTGATTTCTATGCAGCAGACATTACTGTCTGTGCTACCTCTGCATGAGATTTGGACGATGAGTCACAAGCCAGGCCTTCACAGCAGTTTCCCCTGCTCTTATTCTTTGAATTTCATTCCTGAAAGAAAAGGTTTCTGACAGAGTGTAAGACACACCTTTTCTGGCAGGATTTTGGTTGACAATATTGTTTACAATGCTTTTGTAACTATTTCCAGAAGGGTAGCCTTGTTTGTCTGTTTTTTGGGGGGGCGGGGGAGAGAAGCTTGTGGCACCTTAAAGATGAACAATATTTTTGGGGCAGCCTGTTAATATTCTAAAACTGCATCTTTTCAAAAAAAGCAGGCACTTTAATAAATTTTTTAAATCTGCTCTCCGGGACTTGCAACCAATGGGCCTGTCTGCATTTGTAATAGCAATGATGGAAATAAGGTCCATTTACTCCAGTGAAAGCCCACTCTTCTGCCTTCCACATTACAGAGCAGCGTTCCTCATGGTGGAAGTCATGAGATGCTCAAAGCTTGGAGATACTTTGTGAGCTGTGTGAATGGAATATGTGTTGCAGAGTCATGTGCATTTTGCCTAGAACCATCAAAAAGACATTTCAGCATGAAGAGAAACAAAAATTTCTGGCTACAAAAATGCTCCCAACACAACTGGCTTAAAACCTCTTTTTGGATAGAAATGATCTGGTTCAAAAAAATTATGTTTTTGACTTCATTTTGGAATGACAAACTGGTCTTAGGAATCGTGATCAGGTCACAATTTGCCTAATTTGGAAGATTTGTCCAGGATACAGCCTCATGGTGGAAGTGCTCATAAGATTAGCCTGAATCCTAAACATACTTTCTGGGAATCAAGCTCTCCTCCCATGCCCAAATGCAGCAGCAGTTACTTCTGAGCAAATGTGCATCAAGTTGCACTGTAATACATCTGAGACCTCTGGGAAGAAAAAATATAATAATGGGTTGAACTCAATACATAAAAGTGTAGGTTTAATTAATGATGTGGCTCATAGGTAGGGTAGGAGACAGATAAGATGTGAATTTAAGATGGCTGTCTTGCCCTACTAGGAGCAATGACTGGTCATGTTTTAGCCATCTGAAGCATGTACAAAGTTATTTTTTTTCATATTAAACAAAAGTTCAAACTCAACAGGATTATTTCAAATCGTCATATACTTAAAATGTGCAAAGTTGTGGGGTTCCTATCCTCTACCTAACAACATCCTGCAATGTACTTAGTGTTATTAAGAATTCAATGTGATAAACTAAACCACCCAGTCTCTGAAGGTTTCACAGAGCATAAGCCAAAACATACAAAAGCAGAAAGCAAGAACTAAATGGGGATGGGATAATTATTTAGTGTCCATCCCCAATTCATTGTGAATTAACCTGATTCCAGCAGGACCTCCCACTCAATATCCTAGCCTGCTTATAGGGATCAAGACCTGCCACTTCACCCTGCTCAACTATAACCGATTGGCAGTGCTCTTCTGCTCTGCAAACACTGTTACGATAGCACCAGTACAAAGAGAGAGAGTGGCTAAGAAGAAAACACTGAGCTGTCTAATCTTATTGTGACAGCCTTACTAGATTGGACTCTACAACTTTGTGAAAAGTATTGAGCAAATGCAGAGCGAGCAGCGAGAGATGAGGGAGGCCAACTCCATTTTGTTCCCACCCTGTCCCACTGGCCCATAGCAACTGCTGGGAGGTGTACATCATACAATCAGAAATGAGTCAGCACAGCACAATTACTCACACGTAGTACAAAAAAGAAAAAAGAAAAAACCTCCAGCATGACGCTTCACAGACACAGGGCCCAGCCCCCATGGCTGGTCCCCCAGATTCATTCAGGCCATTCAGTTACAGGTTATTTACAGTATATTCTTATCCTACAAGAGCAAAACAACCAAAGAAAAAAGGCAAATGAGGAACTTTTGTGCCAAAGCCGACAAGAGGCCTGGCATTTTGTACATCACTGTGCAAAATAGCCCCAATACAACAGGGTGTTTGAGGGGTTGGGTGCTCAGCGAGAAAATTGCAGTTTCAAGAAAACCCAGCAAGGAGGAAGAGGAACAGCGTGGGAAGGGAGGAGGGAGGGAGAGAGCACCAAAACATGAAGACAAGGCTGATCCTGACTGGACAGAGGGCAGAGAAACCGACCAGGCTGTGCACGTCATCCTACCTCTGGCTGGCTTAATGCAAATTCTGTTAGCTCTTTATGGCACACTTACTTCAGCGTAAGCCACATTTAACTCAGTGGGACTTGCATCTGAGTAAGCATGCACAAGATCAGGCAGCAAAGGTACCTCTGAATTGCTGAGATTTGGGGGCCAGATTGCTAGTGGCTCGGTCTTAAATGATTTATGAATTTACATTGGCAAGTCTCTTTGTAACTTTGGTTAGACCAGAGTGATGTGTAAACTCAATGAGGGCAGGAGTATAAAAGATGGGACATGAAGGAATAGACACTTCAGTGCATGGAAGAATTGGAAACCACTCTTTGCTAGTTACTGTGGTCCTTGACAAGTGCAGCTGGGTTCTGCTTGGAAACTCTTGTTAACAGCTACAATTGCAATGCATGCCAGGTTATGATGGTCCCTCATGTTTTCTAGAGAAAGTGGCAGCATCTAGGCAGACACCCACAGGCCAAGGTCCTGATCCTTACCACAACTGATAAGCAATAAATTACCACTATTTAGGGGGAAAGGTAAACTCTGCAATTAAGTACTAAAATGAAAGAGGTTCATGAATTGAGAATTATTTCAGCTGTAGCTCTTACAGAATTTCTGTGAATTTAGTATTGCATATGAATAGTACTGCAATACAAGAAATCCCCCATTTATCCTTCTGGGGGCTCCTTTCCCTGCTCCCCTTTTCTGTTCATTAGGTGAACGTCTTTCAAGTTAAGTTTTCTAGTATGACTATAGACATTAATAATGCAAAGGAAATAGCTCCGACTAAAGTGCCTGGAAAAAACTGGGATTATACATAATGCAGAGTTCAGTATTAGCAACTTGCTAAAGGGACTCCAGAGAGAGATTGAGATCAAGTCTCCTCTGTCATTGTTGGCAGAACACAAGTCCTAGGCAAGAAGGACATTTGTAATGGGAACTTCAGCAAGGAGAGGTTTGCAAAGACCTGGTATGGATGAGTCAAATAAAGGCGGCTTGGAAAGTGACACACCAAGGACTTTTTAAACACTGAAAAGAAGTTTGAGAAAGAGGCTAAAGAATGTTGCATTGTCTGCTATATGGCTAAACTAATCAAGCTGAGGCTATTGTTCTTTCTCTGGGCTGTTCTGTGCCTTTTCTACATAAAATTTAAACCTGAATTAAAACTAATTTATATAATCTGAGGACATACATAGCACCTATGCAATTGACGGTGACAGCTTGTTTATACAGGACTATTCCCATGCAATTGAAATTTTCAGTAGAATTGCTTGCCTTAAACCAGCCAGCATTCACCTTCTCCCATCGTCCAAGCCCATCACACCACCTGCTGGGTTCCAGAGCAAACGGACAGCTCCAAGGTTTCAATTACATTAAACAGAATATGTATGTACATATGTATATAGTTATACAAAGAGAAACAAGCACCTTAGATCTGCACAGGCCAATTGGCTGGAATCTCTTGCAGTACGGTTAACATGGATCTATCCTTGAGAAAATTCATACATACATATTTGAATGGTCGAGTTGCCCTGCAAGCTGGCCATTAAAAGGAAGGTGGGGGCAAAGGTGGGAGTTGTACCAAGCCATGATCCCTGGATACAATTCCCATAACTTACAGCTGCCATGCGGATGACAATGGTATCTTTCTCAAGCTTTACATAATGTGATAGCACACTCCTGATATTGATAAAGGCTGAATGGCTGGGTTGTGCTTGGTGCCATCTGCAAAAAGGTTGGGTAGGAAGGTTCTTTTGGAATGCCTGCTAGGGATCACAATGGGACCCAGAGCCTTGTGCACATGGTAATTTTTTTTCAGCTGAATGCCCAGAGCAAATGTGGTGAGGACCCAAACCTGGATGCATCTGAAATCCTTGAGTTTCCTGGATTGGGAATTTCCAATGTCTTTTTGCCAAGTGCTGAAGATGGCCAGGTAGATTTAAATCCATGACCTCTGTTGTAGTGGAATGTCTATTTATAACCCTGTGCAATAGGATGGGAGAATGTCCAAACCACATCAAGAGAGAAATGGGAGGTGTGAAACAGGGAGCCTGTAAGGAAGGGACCTACAAGATGCTAAAGGTAGGGATGAACATCCAAGTGTCAGGTGGAGCCTTTCCATACCCACTTCCCAACTGCAGAGAGGAAATGAAGTGGGGCTCCTTCAATACTTAGGCTGCAGCTCTGCAGATGCAGTAAACTGGGTGCTCACCACTGTGAGGTGTGAGCAAGGGGGAGATGCTATTCCCTTTAAGATGAGCTGGGGTGGGCAAATCCCTTGCCAGAGGGTGGAGGAGGGTCTTGCCCCAGCAAAGGCAATGGGAGCAGGAAGCTGGGATTGAATGCCACTTACTGCTCAGCTACCACCTCATGTTAGGCAGAAGCTGTTGGATTGAGAGTAGCCAAGCTATCACTCTTACTGCTTCTCTCCCATTGCCTCTCATTCCTCATGTGAGGGAGGGAGGGAGAGGAAAAGAAGCAATTTTCTTCCAAATCGGTTTTGGGGGTTAGAAGAGAATTCTGGTCTAAAACCCAAGATCCTGGAGACTCCTCCTTTGATGGCAAAGCCAGTAAGCTTTCTGTTTGGTAATGTAAATTTGGTCGGTTCTGGCCTGATTTGGAAATGAAATAGTCCTTTTCCTGGCTTCTTTCCTATCTCACAAAGAGAAATTTAGATTCTAACAGAGGTGACTGCCTTGGCCCTGGACCCTGTAATACGTAAACATAGCTGTGATCTTCTGAAGTCATTTGGCTAGCTAGACCCATTTGACTCTGAAGTGAGTGGAACACTTAGCCCAGTCTTATACCCAACAAACAAAAGTCTCCCTTGGTTGAGGACTAACCATCTGTAGTGGTATGTAAGTAGGCAGGGACAGAAGGGTGATTTTCTTCATGTCATCTACGTGTCTTGGGATGAAAGACGCCTGCCATACTATTTACCAAGCTGATCACCTAAAGGCATTCCAAACAGCAAGCACTGTGACTGATGGGACCAGAAACAAGCTCAGCAAAGAAGTGGTTAAGTGTGACCTCCACCTTCTCTCCCTGGGCTTCTTGTGCTGAAAGCAGGAGATATTAAATGTGGTCTGGGTTTAAAAGGCCACAACAGGCTTGGTCTGTGGCAAGATCCGCCAGTTCATGGCTAGGGGCTCCCCTTCCTTGAAACTGTGACTATTAAGGCAGTTTCAGCACCATGGGCAACTCCAGTCTCATCATTCAAGCTGCATTTTTGCTCAGATCAGCACAGTGTGACAGCAGCACAACTTCAGTTCAAAAGCACAAGAGCCTTTTCCCAACAGAGCACCCTGTTGCCTTGGATGAAAACCCACCCATCTTTGTGATAAGATCATACAGTGCTCTGTACTGCTCATAAGGCTCCCCCACCTTCCCCTGCTTGTGCATAAGGTCACTGAGGAAGATACAACTGGAGAATAAATGCTTGTCTATACTGAACCACTTCTCCTTGCTACTTTTTCCATCCCCTATTGAGATTGGGGAGGGGAGAGATTTTAGCAGCAAATGGGCAAGCTCCTAGAAGACTCCCTTGGCCACACCAGTAAAATACATTCTGCTTGAAAGAAAAGACAGAGAGACCTCAAAAAGGTCAGGAGACTAGATCAAAGTCTGTTTGCAATAATGGCAGAGACAATTAACACTAACCCCAGAAAAACCCCTGTTAAATTTGTTGTGCAGTCATACAACATTTGAGAACACCACCACTTACTCCCTGTTGTTTTGTTCGCCATGAAAACCCAGCTGAAACAACACAATATGAGGCAGCTGCTAGAAGAAGGTGTGTGTGTGTGTACGCGTGTGTGTAAACTTGGGTTGGATGAGAAGAACAGTGTCTGCAATGAAGAAACAGAAAGCCAGGAATGTCGCTTTTGTATATTACACAGTCCTACCTTATGCCAAGCAATTTGTCATTTAGTTCTTTTGGCTCAAAGAAAAGTGCTGCAAAATCTTCCATTGAATTCTGCACTTAATTTCTTCACTACTTGTAATTAATTACTACGGTGCTGGCCAATCTTTTTGGCAATTGTGCAACAAACTCAAATGCAAAGTTTGAGAGAGGAAGCACCATTCTAGTCCATTCTCTGTCTCTGTCTGTCTCTCTCCAGTCTTCCTGCAGTCACAAGTTCCTTATGTTTGCTTTTGGCTCTCGGCTGCTGAACCAAGGAGCAGGCAGTACTGGTGAGGGAGGACAACCTGCAAGCCTGATTCAGCCACAGCTAGGCCCAAAGGCATTTTGTCTTGTTTGCCAAGCATGTCAGAGCATACCTGCTGCTTGTGCCACTTGTACCTTCACTGCAGGCCGACTATACATTAATGACATCCTAGATGCAGATGCATCCTAGTGTGGATTCTTATGTAGCCAAAAGGGCACCATTCAAGCAAGAGATGGAGGGATCCACCCATACGATGGAGGGAACCCCAATGTTTGAAGTACAAAAAATATTTTAAGAGAGGAAAAATGTCCACTGAGGAATGAGGATGCTCAGTGGGCACCAAATGCTGACTGTAGTGGGAGAGAAGAATTGAAAACTGAGGGAGAGGGAATGAGCACTCCACACTGCAACATTTTGTTGCAGGATTCCATAACTGTTACACAAATAAGCTTTGACTTCAGGAGGCTCATTCTGGCAAAAATTGGGCAAGGGGACTAAAATTATATACATTCTGTACAATGACTCAGCAAGTGCAGGACGTGGCACATAGAGTCCTAAGAATCTTCATTCTCACTTTTAGAAAGCACAATTTCTAGACCTCAAGATTGCAGTGGAAATACTGAAAATATGGTAAGTCTCACTCAAACGTCTCCAAGTGACAGCAGCTCCATTAGGCTGCAGAGCAGAGGGTGAGAAGCAAAACAAGACTATCCCATCACCTCTCCTGGGAGACCAGCTGCCTCCAGCCATCCTTTAGCCATCACTCAGTCAGGCTGCTGGAACTCTTTCCCATCCTAGCTGGTAGCTATAAAAGAACTGTAACTTTAAGAACTGGTGCTTGAGTTTGCCTACTTTCCTCTTCTACCCCACCCCCTGTTCCTTGTGTGTTACATCTCTTCCAGTTGCAAGCCTGGGGGCAGGGACTGTCTAAGTACTGATTTTTGTAAGTTGCCCTGGAAGCCCCCTTTAAGCTAAGGAGCAGGATAAAAATGCTATTAAATAAATGCTAAGAATCACATGGGACTAAGTAGGACCTTGAGTGATTTCAGATGTGATCCTTGAGGTATTTGGCACAGTGTATCTATCCATGAATCCTGTTATTAATCATTTAGCATAAAATAAACCCTAGTGGCTTTTGCATCGTAACAAGAGTGAGGAGCTGATGGTTAGCTCAGCATTATTAGTAAAACTAAACACTAGATAGGAAGTGAATACTGCATAGAGTAAAGCCTATTAGTTTATATCAGGAGAGCTGAAATCCTGCTCCCTGCATTGTGCTGTATATATTCTGCTGCTATGAAATGAACTCCTACAATACTTGAGTTGAAAAAGCCAGGACCTGTGTTATGGAGAAACAATTATTTGGCTTCTGGCTAAGTGATGTAATATAAACCTTCTCTAAAAAAATGCCATGGAAACTAGATTCAGACTTTCCCCCTTATTTTATCCAGGCCACAGGCTTCTAAGATTGGTGTCTGAATTGGTAACATGGTAACTGCTGCTTATGTTGGCTTTGCACTGCTAACTTTGCTTTTAAACTGGCCCTTCAGGAAAACTAGTTGTTGATCAGGGCCAAGGAGGTTGAGGAGCTCATGAAACATGTCGTGAACTTTGCTCTCAGAGACGGCTTGGTGACTCCCCTCCACCAATAGAAAATGCACGTAAACTCACCTAAGGGAAGTCACATTCTAGAACCAAAAGGCAAAAGGGCGTGGCAGTTGTATACGTCTAATCCAACTATCTCCACCTGTATAGGAAAGTAGATCTAACCTAAATCAGAGCACTACTTTGTACCGGTTAAGGCAGCTGACAGCACCAGGGTGGAAGTAGATCTTTGCTTGATTTGGGTCACTTCGTGGATGGCTCCTTGTTTGGAAATCAAGCAAGTGACACCCCAAGACTGAACATTTAACAGTGCTACAATTTCACTCTGTTGAAGGTTATCTACCCCCCCCCCCCCTTTCTCTCTGCAAGGTGAGCAGAGGAAAGGGGAGTCGCAAGCAGGTCAGTATTTGGGCAAAGTTGGGAGACATCTTTATCTCTGGAGGCATTTGATGGTTTTGCTGCGCAAGTGAGGACCACAGCAGAGCATCCTCTGCCCCACTGCTCTTTCTTTGGTCCCAGTCTGGTAGGCCTCTTGTGCTTTCAGGAATGGAATGATAAAAGAAGGGGACAGGAAGGGAAGCCACCCAGCAGGTTGTGCATCTTTGAGAAGGTTGTGCTGCTGATTCAACCCTGTGTGCATCTGACGCAAGCTGCAAGGACCCACAAGGCGAGTTTGGTTACTGGAGGTCATCCAGTCAGCACCAATTTCAGTTTGGAGGGACCACCGTGATGGAATTTACAGAGTGGTAGAACAGAGAAAAGGTGAAATGAACAAAAACAACAACAACAACAAAAAACCCTCTAAGAAACCAAATGGCTCCTCCCTGTGAAACTAGTACCAGGTGATTAAAAACCGAAACAGAATTCCTAGAACCAAAAAAACCAAACGGAATGGCCCAGCTTAACCAAAATAAAATAAAAGGGGGGAAAACAATGCAGAGTTTATTGGAAGTCTGAATGTAAAAGGACGATCATGCAGATTAAATAAGGAGGGTACAAAGACAGAGTTAACAGTCCTAGGCCTTTGCCTATGTTTGTTGTGGTAGGGAAGCATCCGGAGGGGAAACAGTTACGGCAACAGCTGGATTGCTGCAGCGGCGACTCTTCTACTCAGATACTTCCAGGTTCCTTTCTGGGTTTTTGCTTTTCTTTACTTTTTTTATATAAAAAGATCCTCATGTTAGGGAACCACAAACTTGTCTGTTGCCCTGCCTGCTGGCATTGCCCTGCAAACAATGCAGTGGCCAGTTCCACAAGGTCTCGAGTCTTTACCCTATACAGGAACTCCGATGCTGGGAACCCTGGATCCGAGGGATTTAGTAATGTCCCACCACCGCCACCTACCCAGCCATACTGCAAAGCCCAGGAGTTTATGATAGAGGCAAAAAGCCTAAGAATAAAAATCATCATTCTCCTACCACCAAACTCATTGGGGGGTGGAGGAGCAGTATCTTGCAGCAGAGGGTCAAGCGGCCTCCTCCATCGTCCATCTGTGGTGTTCTGTTCCAAACCACAGGTTCCAGATACAAAAGAAAACAAAGAAGAACGAGGAGCGAAGGCAGCCGAGACCAGCTCACTCCAGTCTCCGTCCCATCCTGATCCAGTCACCTTTAGAGTGTCGACTGCACATTGGGGTCCAGGGTTTCTCGGTCGGGAGACTCAATATAGTTGGCTGCTTCCTGGAGCTTCAGCAACATCGCCATCTGCATGGGAGAAAAAAGCAAGAAGCTAAAGTATCCCCAAGGCTTTTTAAAAGGAACATAGAAAGCTGTTGTGTATATTTTTAGGTCCCACTGTATTTTTATGATTGCCCGTTGTTTTAAACTGTTTTTAATATTGTGCTTTAATGTTGTAATTTTCCCTGGGACCTTAGGGTGAATGGCAGGTAATGGCACCATAATAAAATATGGTGGTGGTAATAATGATGATGATGATGATGAATTCAGATCCATTTAGCTCAGTACTATCTACAGAGAGGGGTCCTTCCCAGCCCTACCTGAAGACACCAGGGATTGAGCTTGGGACCTTCTGCTCTACTGCTGAGTAATGACCTTTCCCCCTTTTATAAACATAGCTCTGCAAAAGCAGTGCAGTCTGCAATGCCTGAGAACAAGCTACCCCATACCCTGGTTGAGCACTCCAGAGGAATATGGAAAGGATAATTGGGGATCAGGATTCCAAGGTAGTAAACCCAGATAAAGCCTTATCATCTGTGTTCCAGTTAAGATGAGATGTTCTGCCCAAGGCAGAAGACAATGGTTCAGATGTCCTGCTATATACAGGAGGTCAGACACAACTTGCTATGGTTATTTAAAGCTGCACTGCTTACAAAGAAAAAAGTGTTGTTTACAGTTTCACGCTGTTGCCCTATACTCACTCAACCTAGGAGTCAGTCTGATGGGCCAGTATCCAACTGATGAGTTCCATCATTTCAAATGGAACCCACCCATAGGTGCCTGGCAAGCTTCCCTGGAGAAAGAAGCCCATAAAACTGCATATGCCTTCCAAGACAGAACTTGGCCTTCAGAAGGCAGACCAGCCTGAGACGAGAGCACACACTAGCTAACACAGTCCAAACCCAAACTAAGCCTCTCCCCTATTATCAGTCTGTTGGAGTAACTAGGCATGGGAAGGGGGTAGTTTTCTTCATGGGTGTAAGTCAACCCATCGAGTAACTAAACGCAAGTATAAGGTCAGCCAAGCCAGTTGCTATGTTAACAGCCCAATGACCCAACTATATCTGTGATTAATGCATGTCAACTTAGTAGTGTTTGTTAGTCTGCTGTTAAGACTGTCTTTGAATCATCAGTCTGTTGGAGTCACTTGTCCTGTTCTGAACTGCTGAAGTTTATTTGGAGCAATGGAGACACTTTAAACATGTATGAATCTGTATATATCTGTATCTGCAAAAGCCTACAACCTGTATATATCTATGTCCAGAACCGTTTTACTGAGCCTTATCTTCTGCAACAGTAAATTATTTGTATCTTAAGCTGCTTCTGTGTGCAGCAACTTTCACTGCATGGGTATCTCACCTTAGATTCCCAACATAGCCCATCCTACATTTCCTACACATAACTGCACCAATATCCCTCAGTACAAATCTGCTAGGAATGTGGTTCCCAAGTGGTAGATTTCAAGACTACTCATATACTACACAGCAGTTTTCCTCATGGCTTACAATATAGGCTGTCATTGCTGCATTGTGTACGTGCACCAGCAAAGCTAAAAACTATCCCATGTAGCTATTTCATTCAGTATGTAGAGACAGCTTCTTTCTCTGGTTTACACTTATCATGCCATCCTGTGTCCGCTTCCTTGCAGTGTTGCCCAGCACAGTCATTTTAAGGCTCTTCTATCTTGTGGAGGGTGTTTATGCTTGCTAAAGAGGTCACTGATGCTGCATTGGTAACCTACAGAGGTCGCCAATGCACTGCAGAGAAGAGTTTTTATTCCGTTACAATACAATTGTCCCAGTGGATTTTGCTGGACACACAGTGAGACACACTGGACATGCTGGATGCGCAGTAAGATGGGAAGACTTGCAGCTGACGAAACCTAGAATGGGCTCTGGTGTTCCCTGTACGTTTGAAGCTTCCAATACACCCACCCCTCTGTGTATATGAGAAATGATATAAGCCAGTGGAGGGGTTAACTCAACACTGCTCAGCCAGACTTCTGAGATTTGAGAAAGAACACCAAGGACTAGTTTCAATGTATGCAACTCATACATATGATAAATCTATCCTGGCTCCCGATGGATCTTATCAAGGGAAGGCCTAGAGATTGCTATGCTTGGTTGAGGGAGGGCAGGGAGAATGTATATTCCTTAGCTGGGCAGAAAACCTGGCTTCTTTATGCCTCAAAAACTGTACTACAAAAAACACAATGCACTGAATTATTTGAGAGGGTCCTACAAACATGAAAAGCAGGGGAAATCCTTTTGCAAGGCGGGGCAAGGTCCTGATTAGTAGGAACATCCAGTTCTACAGAACAGTGTTCAAAAGCTAAGAAGGGGAGATTTCCAAGTGAGAAGGGGAGATTCACTGCTTTTCTACTTCCCCCTAAAGGCAAACTGGCACAGGAGTGTTGTTTTATAGTCATTGGAAAGCTGTCATATGGTACTTGTTTGGCTAAGCCCCTAATCCTCAGGAAACGCAGCTTACTGTAGGATCCAGCAACCTCTGGTGTCAAGGAACTGTGCTCCAGTAACCAAGGTGCCTGCTACAACTGTTGTGACAAAGTAATGGTTGGCAAGGTATGCCATGTCACAGAAAGAGTTTGGCCACTCATCCAACAGATGGATTGTGGTCCCAACTTAATTCCCTCGTGCCAAAGAGATTCAGCCTTCAAAAGCCTCTTGTTTGGCAGCAGTTCCCCTTTGCAGCCTGAAGACATACCAAGGGGTCTGATTCCAGAGAGTTGGGTGTAGTATCCTTGCCACTCCGTTCCTCTGGGGGTGAGACAGTGCTGTGGGGCCCCACACTGGGTGGGGGAAGGTGATAGAGCTTTGACTGGTCTTGTTGGGCCGATGGCCATGGCAACGTGTCTCGCACCCATTCCACAGGATCTTCCCAGGCAGCTTTCTGCCCATGCACCTGCGGTGGGGATAGGCACAAAAGAATACTGAGAAACAAGTCACATATACATGCACTCCCCCCCCCATCTTTTGGGTGGGTGGAAGCTCAGAGTACATTCAAGCAGGAGCTGGATGACATTTGAAGAAACAGCTTTGCTGCAAGATACTTGATGATGGACAATTTCAAGCAGTGCAGCTTCTAACTAAGTAATCCACCCATGCAAATGGGTGCAGCGCACAGTCACCATTACTAGTGAGGATGTGGATGTGGGTAAATGTACCTTGATCCCATCCTTTGCTCCCTCCTGAAGGTAGGGGATGATGGAATTGTTCCACAGATCAATGAACCAGGTCCGGAAATCCTCAATACCAATGGGGCATGACAGGAAGAAACAGGGACCTGGTAAGGAAAAGGAAAATGGGGAGCGTTAGCTAGTAGCCCACAAAAGAACACCAACCCCATGCAATGTTCTTTGCCTCAGAGGATTACTGTTATGCCAGATACAATAAGTCAGTGAAGTGTATTGGATAGATTGCTAGACTTGCACCAATAGGTTTACTGGTCCAGTTCAAGTCACTATATCTTAGTCTAGCAAACTTAATCAGATGTTTGTGAAGACAACCTCATCTCTGCAACACTGAACTGCTTGTAGGGAAAGAAGGATACCAATTCAATACATCAGTACATTCCCTAATTGCTGTCACTTTCCAGGGGTTAATCAAACAAGGCTCTGAAGCAGACAGAGGAACCAACAACCCAAAAGGAATGACTAAATTATTGACCAATCCGTAACTTGGATCTGATCTGCATCTGAAATACTGAAGAGAACTTCTGGTATTTGGCTGTTAAACATGTAGCAGAAAGCAGGGCTTAATTGGCGCCAGAAAATTAAAACCATTAAACTGAAGAGGAAGCTGCCTACTTCCTAAATTTTGACTCCTACCTTTATCAAACGGGTGGAACCACAGTCCAGCCAGTGGTCCTATGCTGACATAAGGAAATCAAGCAATTATTCTGCAATGGCAAACTTGGACTAACAATTGAGGGTGCCTCTGAGTATATGCAGACTGGTTACTCAATGGTGGGAGAAAAGCAAACACCTAATTTACGAGGAATAAATGGCAAGCATGCCAAAAGACAGGTTGTAGCTTTTATGCAGCCTTGAGCTCTGGAATCCCCCCATTAGTTAACCACTGGAAACAACAACAACATTCAACACCCCTCCCCTGTTTCCTGAATGGCAATCCTTGTTCCTGACAGTATCTCCAGCCAGCATAGCTCAATCCACCACTTACCAATGAGGAAGTCAGAGGTGCTGTGCTTTTCCAGGAAGGTGTGCAAATGGTACCAGAGCTTGGGCACCCAGTCCAGCACACGCAGCAACTCCTCCCGGTTGGCATTGACATCGCTGTCGGACTCAAGCAGCTTCCGGCGTAGATAGCGCACCAGGAAGCCATTGGCTGGCTCCACGTTATTAGAGAATGTCAGCATCCTGTAGCATTAAGATGACAGGTTAGTAATGATAGGGATTATATATAGTCCTTCCCATAGCAGAACAACAGCTTCTGGAACTGTCAGGTGGGAACAGAGGAGGTGCTATTTCAAAGCCCAACACAATCCTGCCTCCTCCATTGGGATCATCATTTCTGCCCTTACCTGAAGCTGAGATGAAGGCCATGATTTGGAGTCATCTTCACAGGCTGGTTGGTTGTCCCGATGATATAGGGGCTGGTGGGAGAGAGAACAGCAGCTCTATCAGAGATGATGTATCCTAACAGGGGGAATGTCTGGAAGCTGTTTACTCTGTCACTCCCCAGCTCTCAACACAGTGCCTGCCTCACATCTAGAAGTGGTTTTGACTATGACTAATGCAATGTCTCTTGCTCATATCAATTCCCTCCTCCACTCTGTAAGAGACAGTGGAACAGAGCTATGGAGAGGAAAAAAGTTAAATGGAGGGAAGTTTTGCTAATAAGAACAAGGGCTGTGCTGAGATTCAGGCATGTGCCAAAAGCTGATATGACAACAGTCCTATATTTAGGATATTAAGAACATAAGAAGAGCTCTGCTGAATCAGCTCATCCAACCTAGAATTCTGCAAGCTTCCTACAGTATGCACTTTTCCTACAAAGGTGGAATTTAAAAATCTGAATGTGTAATAAAACTTGGCTGTGTCCTTAATATCATCTGAAGCTTTTTCCCTGGCCCAGAAATTCTTGGTAATGGGGTACACACCTCTCTCTGGCCAAAGAAAAGATGGGCTCATAGCAGAGTACTGCTCAACCTTTTCTGGCAAGGCCACTTTCCACCCATGTACAGTACAATGTGGACATGGCCACCTTGGTCTTGGAATGGTTTTGCTCCTAGCTGAGATGGAGAGCAGGCAACACAAGAATGCTGGAAAGGCAGGCTCAGTAACCTGCAGGGATGCTGCGGCTAAAATCCGTATCACTCAAATGAATTTTGTCTTATTCACTGTGAATTCGCTGCCTTCCAAGACCAAATCAAGAGCTTGAAGGCATGTAATATTTGAAAGCTAAACAAATAAAATCTAAATGACTCAACTACATGTGGGTAGGTCCAATCCCATGGAGATCCAAACAATTTGTTTAAGCGATGTTGTTGCATCATTCATGCACAACCTGCTGTCATGTGCTGGTGTGGTTTAATTATTAATATCGATGCTGCTGACATTTCTACATGTTATCTGAATTGTGTCCTGTGACTTGACTTATGATATGACCTATTTTTTAATGTAAATTGCTTTGAGATCACTTGTGACAAAAAGTGGTATGTAAGCCCATTAAATAACAGTAATATTAATTGTGCCATGGTTTGGCCACTCCATGACATAGAACAAGGGGCGGAGAAGTTCTCTTCCTTGGTAGGGAAATCAAGAGACAGTTATGATGCAGGCCTGAGACATTAGTAAAGCCATAACATCATCAACAATTGCCCCACTGAGAGCGGCAGGATAGGCAGAGTAATATACACTGCAGGGTACCACAGCACCACACCATCTGCCAGACCTTGTGAGCTGTAGAGCATAAATGCCTTTGACCTGATTCAGCAGTGCTCTTATGTTAGAACACAATATCCGAGACTCCCAAGAAGGATGTTAGTGGCCTCCCCACACTTGCCACTCTTTAACAAAAATGTTTTATATTTCTTTTTTTAAAAATAAAAAATGGCTGCTCCCATAGTTCCTCCAATGCAAATAAGGTTTGTCCCTCTCCTTCCAATTCTGTTTTCATTTTCAACATTCACCTCCCCCCCTCCAAAATGTAAACAAAATTTTAACTGATTGCTCCCATAGACCCACCACCGTGATGCCAAAGAGTTTTTGGGGCCATCCCACGACCCCCCACCCTCCAAACTATCATTTTAAAAAAACACACGCCAAAAATAAAAAATAAAAATAATTTTCTTCTGAATTTTATAATAAACTATTGAAAATTGTGTATTAAAAGTTAACGGGATTGTCCTTTGGAAAGCAACTTCACCTACTTTTGCTATACCCACTTCAACATGCAGCCCCTGGGTGGCTGACCATGAGATAAAGCAGCCCTTGACCCAGAAAAGGTTAGTCACCCAGTTTCAGAATAATCCTCGAGTGTAAGATTGCTATTAAGAGGTAGGAGTCAAATGCGACAGTACTGTAAATCAGTCTCTCACCATTTGTGGTACTTGCAGGTGAGTGCTCCATTGACGAGCTCGCTGATAGAGCCAGGCTCACTGAGGTCATCAAGAAGGATGACCAATGGCACATCTATCCCTGTTTCCCGATCAATCTGATTGGCCAGATTGGAGAGGTAAAGCTGTAGGTCCTTGTAAAGAAAGATGCAAAATGGAAGTCACTGTATCAGCATGTGAAATACACACACACACACACACACACACACACACACACACACACTACATATTAGTATAAGAAGAAATGCAAGGATATAAGGAATAGTGATTTCCCCAGGCTGAGAACTGGGCTTAGAATTGAGGAGGGCTAGTTTGGATTGGAGGGCCACATTGGCAAAAGGCCAGTGATGAAGAATATGGGAGGGATAAGCCTTGTCCGTGGAAGACCATGCAAGGACTTCTGCTAGCACAAAGGGGCTTCCCCCCACCCCAAAAAAAGGCTTTGGGGAGGGGGATTGTGAGAACCCACGGAACAGTGTGTGGGTGGAGAAGAGGGTAGATAATTCCATCAGGCAAGCAGAAATGCTCATGCTGACAAAGTGCTTAGCACGATGTTTAATTCCTCTTATACCTGCTATCATAATACCTACTTACTAGGGAGTAAGTTCTACTGAACTCACAGGGTTCTGGGTAGATATGTACAGAGTTGTGTTGGGGGATCAAGGATTGCAACTAGTATGCCTAAGGTTTTTCCACCTAAAATTACAAGGAGTCTGTGACTTAAGAATGAAGGTAATCAAGCAGGGCTGTGCTAGGCATCAGAGAGCGCGGAAGTGCAGAAATTCCCAAGTAGACAGTCCCAGGCAAGGAGTTTCACACCTTGCATGACTGCTGGTGCATATTGAAAGTGTTGACAATGCCATCAGTGACTTCACGGCCTGAGCGCTCCACCAAATACTCAGCCAGACGATTCGTTAGGTAGGTTTTGCCAGTTCCACTTGGCCCAGAAAGGATAAGGCGGCGGTGCTTGAGCAGAAGGCTTATGTAGTGCTGCATCATGGGCTTGGGGATAAGGGTCTCAAACACCAAGCTGTCCACACACTTCTCTTTCAAACCTGTGTAGAAGAATGCAGCTGTTGAAAGGCCTCCCCTCTCACACTCAGGACTTTAATAACATTTGTGGTTCCCTTTTCTGCCATGGTAGGCTCTTTCCTCCAAAAGCATCCTCCCCAACCATTTCATGATCATAGAATCATAGAATCATAGAGTTGGAAGAGACCACAAGGGCCATCGAGTCCAACCCCCTGCCAAGCAGGAAACACCATCTGACCACTCCTGACATATGGTTGTCAAGCCTCTGCTTAAAGACCTCCAAAGAAGGAGACTCCACCACACTCCTTGGCAGCAAATTCCACTGTCAAACAGCTCTTACTGTCAGGAAGTTCTTCCTAATGTTTAGGTGGAATCTTCTTTCTTGTAGTTTGGAACCATTGCTCCGTGTCCGCTTCTCTGGAGCAGCAGAAAACAACCTTTCTCCCTCCCTCCCATCCTTTTATATATTTGAACATGGCTATCATATCACCCCTTAACCTCCTCTTCTCCAGGCTAAACATGCCCAGCTCCCTTAGCCGTTCCTCATAAGGCATCGTTTCCAGGCCTTTGACCATTTTGGTTGCCCTCCTCTGGACACGTTCCAGTTTGTCAGTGTCCTTCTTGAACTGTGGTGCCCAGAACTGGACACAATACTCCAGGTGAGGTCTGACCAGAGCAGAATACAGTGGCACTATTACTTCCCTTGATCTAGATGCTATACTCCTATTGATGCAGCCCAGAATTGCATTGGCTTTTTTAGCTGCCGCGTCACACTGTTGGCTCATGTCAAGTTTGTGGTCAACCAAGACTCCTAGATCTTTTTCACATGTACTGCTCTCAAGCCAGGTGTCACCCATCTTGTATTTATGCCTCTCATTTTTTTTGCCCAAGTGCAATACTTTACATTTCTCCCTGTTAAAATGATGTGAGGACACTGTTTCCTCTTGAGTAAATATATCACTACTTCATGTATAGCAGTCTGATATCTATCTCTCTGGTCTGGGAGATTTGTTCCGACCAAAGTTTGAAAGCCAGGAGGTTTGTTTTAACTAAGTTTTGTTAGAACAAACCACAGTTGGAAGCAGAACGGAACTGGGGTGTGTTTTAAGGAGAAAATTATATCTCCTCCTCCTTTTCGATACAGAGATGTAAAGATGGAGAACGTGCAAAGTTCACTGCTGTTTGAGCCTAATAATATAAATTATGGTTTAGATAAAGAGTCTGAAATGGGATAAAGGTAAAGGTAAAGGGACCCCTGACCACTAGGTCCAGTCATGACCGACTCTGGGGTTGCGACGCTCATCTCGCTTTATTGGCCGAGGGAGCCGGCGTACAGCTTCCGTTTCATGTGGCCAGCATGACTAAGCCGCTTCTGGTGAACCAGAGCAGCACACGGAAATGCCGTTTACCTTCCCGCTGGAGTGGTACCTATTTATCTACTTGCACTTTGACGTGCTTTTGAACTGCTAGGTTGGCAGGAGCAGGGACAGAGCAATGGGAGCTCACCCTGTCTCGGGGATTTGAACCGCCGACATTCTGATCGGCAAGACCTAGGCTCTGTGGTTTAACCCAGAGCGCCACCCGCGTCCCCTGAAATGGGATACGGCACTCCTATTTCAACTCTGTATCAGAACTACAGGAATAATATTTATAACCATCCCAGTTAAAAGGGACCTAGGAGGTGATGCGGTTCAACCCCTTGCTGTATGCAGGATACAACTACAGCAGACCTGACAGCATCCCAGCTTCAGCTTAAAAGCCTCCAGTAAAGGGAGAGCCCACCTATCTCCCAAGACAGTCTGTTCAGAGTGTGTGTGTAGAGGGGGAATTACCATTAGGAAGTTTCTCCTCATGTTTAGCTGAAATCTGCTGCCTGCTCTATGGAGCAAGGGAGAAAAAGAATTGCTGCATCTCCTCCTTTACTTCACCTCAGATACTTGAAAACCGCAATCATGTATCCCCTTAATATCTTTTCATGTACATACCCTACATATACCTAGCCCTTTCAACAATTCCTCAAAAGACTGAAGTTTCCAGATCCCTCACCATGCTGTCTGCTCTCTTCCAGAAATGCTCCCCTATTTGTCAGTGTGGTGCCCAGAACTGGACAGTATGTATTTAAGATGCAGAACTATTACGTCTTGTGATCTGGATACTATTAATGCAGCCTAAGATCACATTCAATATTTTTAGCAGCCACATTGCAGTATACAGTGGTACCTTGGGTTACATACGCTTCAGCTTACATACGCTTCAGGTTACAGACTCCGCTAACCCAGAAATAGTACCTCGGGTTAAGAACTTTGCTTCAGGATGAGAATAGAAATCGTGCTCCAGCGGCACGGCAGCAGCAGGAGGCCCCATTAGCTATAGTGATGCTTCAGGTTAAGAACAGTTTCAGGTTAAGAACGGACCTCCAGAACAAATTAAGTACTTAACCCAAGGTACCACTGTATATTCCTTTCAGTAAAGCCAAACATAGGTTTTCACCTACAGCAGATGTGGGGAACCTTTGGCCCGCTGGATGTTTTGCTGAACTACAACTCCCATCAGCCCCAGCAAACATGGCCAGTGGCCAGGGATGATGGGAGCTGTAGTTCAGTAACTTATAGAAGACCAGGGTTCCAGTGCTGCATTTAGCAGCTCGCCACTGCCTCTTCTGACTTCAGTAGTGCTTTCCAGAGGCTCTCTAATTTAGAGGTCCGTGTTGCTTTCTACCCCACCCTTTGACCCTGCTTGGAACTGAACCAGATAGAAGCAAAGGATCAAGCAGAGGTGGCCTGGCATATCACTGGTAATAAATGCGTGTCAAGATAGCTGTGGGGGTACCTTTCAATGTCACAGCGATGCTGGTCACACCCCGTCGGCAAGCCGGCATTTCTGGTGGCTCTGTGTCCAAGACTCGCTTGATGTGGCTGATGCTATAACCATAGACAGACTCAATGCTGAGCCCCAGTGTGAGAGCAGGGTCCATCTTGGTGACGTAGTCCTGAGTGAAGACAAAGAGTAGCTTGGTTCAAGTCAGGAGTAAGCCTGATGCTAGACTGGTTAGAACCTTTTATTTTGAAGTATCCACAGTTCTTGGGGTAGCTTACAATGTGTTGTTTTTTTTAACCAAATAAAATAGCAATCAGTGCAAAAATAAAAAATAAAAGAAGAACCACAACCACTAGTAGTAAATTAAAACAGAAACAGGCACTTGCTCACTCAGAAACCTCCAGATGTCTGGGCAAACCAAAGATTTTTTATCGGGTTGCTGTAAGTCATTAGAAGAGGCTGTGAGAAGGGAGTTGCTCCTGGATGACTTTGGGCCAGCTATATAACCTTACCCTTAGCTACCTTGCAGAGTTGCTGCAAGCATAAAATGAGGGGAAAGAGAACCATGTATGCTATGCAGGACAGGGTGAGAGGTGTAGAAGTTGGTTCAGCATCCCAGAAATGTGGAATGAAGTTTCTGAAGATGTTATCACAACTACAAAGTTGCTGTTAGCATCTCACCTTGAAGACCTGACAGACGGCTTCATCCAGCATTTTCCAATCCAGTTTCCCACTCACTTTGCTACTGCCCAGATAGAATTCCTGCTGCTTCAGGTCCTGGAAGCCAAAAGCAAGATATAAAAGCGGCTGAGATTTGGAATCTGCCGCTACCAGTTTACAATGGCAACCGGATCAACTCAGCATTGTCCTCACACCATACATTGCAGCTGGATAATGCCTCTCCCCACTTTTCCATTGATGCTTACCCCTTTGATGATGTGCTGAGGTGGCATGCGCACTACAATTCGTAGTGTCACCTCATCCCTCTGGGTGCCAGCACTGATGCCATCCATTGGCGAAAGCTCTAGAGAAGGGGAAAATAAGTATATACACTGTGCAGAAGTAGAAACCATTGATGGTATTGCCAGGTATCCCCATGTGTCAAAGTGAAATATTTCCTTCCTCTATAATCCTACAGTTTAGTGTCTTTTGGACTCTGCCATAATGGTTCCCCTATACAGTCCAGGACACCCCCCCCCAAGTTTGGTTGATACAACTTTTCTCTCTCTCCAGCACAAGAACTACCTCCTGTTAGTCTTCAGTGCAGCACCTCTTCTCTTGCCCTGGACCTAGTCTCAACCCCAGGTAGGTTCTCCCACTAAGATACAATCAGTAAGCAATAAAGCAATGGCATCAACATAGTGTTTGTAGTATGTGACCAAATGTCACTGTAACCAAATTCCTTTTTTGTGTGTGGGTGCCATTATTGTTTGTTTTTTTAAAAAAAAAAATTTAATTGATTTTCTTTTCTCATAACAATTATTCAATGTCTCATTTAGCATCCATTTTCTACTTTCCCCCTTCCCTGTTGACTTCCCCCAACTTCCATTTCTGGTTGTTACATCAAATGTTACATTCTGCTGCATTCTGATACATAATGTTCTGTTATCGCTAAATATATGTCTTGTTCTCTGTAAATAAAGTTGTAAATGTTTATTTAAATCCTGCCAACGAGTCCATGTTTTTTGTTGTTTCTGCAAGTATGTTGTAAAGGGACCTCATTCTCCAAGTTCCTGATGCAAGCAAGGCACAACTAGGCCACTGCCCCCACAACCCATCCAAATCTTCCTTCTCACCTCTCTTTCCCATCCCTGTTCCACAAAGAAAATATCTTGAAAAAACAGAAGCAGAGATTTTGCAACAGCAAATGAACTAGTATCAAAAGCTCTTCGGCCTTTCTCTATGTGACTCTGTCTCTGTTTCATACCTGTATCAGTCAAACTGGGACTGAAAGGGTGAGTGAGCTGGAGCCCTAGAGAGCGCCTTGGGGAAGAGGCGGCAGATGAGCTCAAGACATGACTTGGGATGGAGCTTGGCACAGACGAGGGCCCAGGGACCACCTTCAGCCGGTCGTTCTCAGCTTTCAATAGATCCACTTCCAGCTACAGGGAATGAAAAGACAGCAGTGGCAGGAATGAGAGTGCTGATAACATTAAGGCTTCCTACAGCCTAAAAAGGAGACTACAGCGGAAAATCCTAACAGACGGAGCATTCCCCAAGGGTTGTACATTGGAAAAAGAGATTTTCACAGCCAAATTCCATCCAAGGGTCCCTTTCCTACCAGGAGAGCAGGTGCCCGATTTAAAAGGCTCGTGGCCTGTCTCTCAAAATGCTGCCCAAACAAAGCAGCTGTTTCAGCTTCAGAAACTGTTGCTGCCATCTCTCTCAACTCTGCTCCAGATAATGTACTTCTGTGGAGTTTCTTTGCAACAATGAATTTGCTTAAAACACTGCTACTGGACCAATGTCAGGAAATAAGGACACTCCAATGGATAAGGCAAATGAATGCAACCCAGTGATGGGAAACCTGTGGCCCTCCATATGCTGCTGGTCTGTAACTTCCATCATCCCCTGACCATCAACCATCAACCACACTGGCAGGAGTTAATGGGAGTGGAGAGTCCAACATCTGGAACTTCACAGGCTCCCCATCTTTTCTGTAACCTGTCTCATGATGGTGTCTTGCCAGCAGGCACTGGGCCAATTGAAGGGCATTCATTCAGCCTGCTTTGTCTGTTTGCGAAAGAAACAAATTGACCAACAGAAAATGCTTAGAAAATTGCTGTCAAGAGCATGGAGACCCAGCAATAGCCAAAGATCTGCAGCCTTATAGAGGTGCTAGCTTTTCAGGGCACATCATGCCCACCTGCATGTTGTGCATAGTTTCGCGCAGTTGGTCCAGCTGATGGGCAGAGTTTAGGGCCTCCAAACGTATGTCGGTCAGTTTCATTTCCTTCTCCCACAGCTCTGAGCGCAGCTCTGAGACCTCCTTTTTCTCAGGCTCCTCTTCTTCATTGGCCTGGAACAACCTGTGCAAAGGATGAGCAGAAATTTAGACATGGTGCAAGGAAAAGTCTGCAAGCACCAGCAAGGACTATGGTAGCAACTGGATGGGCCAGCCTGGGCTAGCTGAGGAGTGCTGCTTCTGAATCTTTGCTCACTGCTGTCCTCTCCTGCCAGAGCGCAATATCTTTCCAGTGCATACATATTACTGGAAAAGGTGCTCTGCAAATGGTCACCCAGCCACCTGATTAGTGCCCTCCCCACAAGGTTCTTATTGTTCATTTCACAGTTTCAGGAACCTGAGGCCACCTGCAGCATACTGTACAATATGATCAGATACAAGGCACAGCAGACTTAAGTTTTTTCCAGGTGCAACTTGTCCTTGCAGCCACCCCTAACTTCGTTCCCTGGAGAGTGGACTTACTCAGTGTTATCAATGCCCACAGAAGAGGAGTTGGAAGATTTGATGGAGGGTGAGGCTGTCTCCGTGGATCCATGTTGTAGTTTGGGGGACGATGGCGCGGAAGAATCTGGGGTGGCGATCTCCTCTATGTCAGAATAAGAGGAGGCAGATTTTGGGCCCTTCTTGATGCTGAAAGCCTTGTTGAAAGAGCTCCTCAACTGAAGGGGGAAATGGAGAAGCAAGAAAAGCTTGAAAAAGCCCTCTGAGGCTGACTGCTGGAAAACAGAGGATGCTGCACCATGGGGCAAGGAGGTGGCAGAGGCAGCCTGTGCCATCTAACCTCTGTTATACTGCACGCTGTGAACAGTTCGTAGTTTTCAGGACACTCAGAAACTTGGCTTCCCCTTTGGTCTGCTTCTTACCCAAGCTCTAATACTACCCCATCACCCCAGAGGACACTATTTTTTTACAGTAATACTCTCCAAGCACAAAACCTATTTAAAGAAAGTATATACACAGAGCCATCCCCCTGGTTTTAATTAATTATTGATCCATACCCACAACTTTTTAAGAATTCCCACTCCCTCTATAATCATGCACTGTCAGAATAGAAGATATTTTAAAAATCTACCTTTATTGAGCAGGCTTTCAAGAACTTGAATGCAAGCATATAAAGGTAGCTGAAGTGACACAAGGTATCAAATTTGCGTTAAGTGCATCTTAATTATGCTCCCCAAGAAATCAAGTAGTAGATTCCAGAGTGCTCAGAACAAGGAATCGGCAGCAATTCTTGCTGTTTCCAAGCATGCCAGTTCCATAGCTTGGGCTCTGAGACTCTAGGGAGCAAAATCACTTATGTCACTTATGAAAGACTGCTGGCAAGGAAGCCAAAAGGATTCTGTATTATTATTCCTATCACAAAAAAAAAACCCAGCAGCTCTCGTGGTTGGTAACCAAAAATCTGAGCCCTTGGGGAAGCTGAACTTTTAAATCACACATATAAGGAGGAACCAAGGAACATACAAAACACAGGCATGGCCTGTGGTTCCTAAAGGATAAGTGATCTGTCAAAGATTGTGAAGGAAGACACAGGCCAGATTCTCTTTCCATATCTTGAGTGGGAATGTAAAATACAATATCCTACGCTATCTAATATGGAAGGAAACAAGGGCAGTTTAGCAGCCTAAGACATGGACTTGTCCAAACATGCAGAACAATTAATAGCCAGCGCAACATGCCACCGACCAGCTGAGTCCATGCACTGAAGTGCTGTCATTGTCATGCAAAAGGACATATCCTTTCATTCAGAGTGTTCCAGGCTTCTTGCATCTTTCTAAATAGGCAGGAGTGGTGGTGGCCTAATATAGTTGGCAGCTTGATCCATGCACACAAATAGTGGTACTGCATGCCACTATGTAGAGAAGGTTTTGGATTGGGGAGGGGGCAGCACACCTACTTACAAACTATCACTACTACCTCTCGAAGCAAATCTGCATTTTTAGGGGAGGGTGAGGACTAAGTTAAGACAGCCTAAAGTTAGCTGCTGTTCTCCTCACACCAATAACTGCAGCCCTACCTGGAAAGAGCAAAAGCCCACTTATACTTCCCAAACATCCATCCTAGCTTACTCAATTCTTTTTCAGAGCACTATAGCTTAACCTATGGGCAGGGGTAGATAGTGAGAGAAGGTGGACCACCCCAAACCCTTTCATCATCAGCAACTTTGCTGAAGCTATGGAGGTCTGGCCACTGCCTGGATGGAAGCCCTAGAAGAAAAGTGGGGTATAATTCAATAAATAAATAAATAAATTGCTACCCAGGGAATGTGACATTCTTAAAAGAATGTCACATTCCTTTTGTCCCACATTCCAAGTATCAGCTGCTGTAACTAATAGAGGCATCTGACTTACCACTGGGGTGAGTGGAATAACTTCATATCTCACAAAGGATTGTACCCACTACCATGGTAGGGCTTTTCCTCCAACTTCTAGATGTTTTGGTATCTAACTCCCTGTGCTCAGATGACCCTTCGGGTCCCTTCCAACTCTACAGTTCAATGATTCTAAGAACTCATAGCAGCAGGGAAGACAGCAAGCAATATTGCCTCTGGTCATTGGTGCTGTAACTAGGAGCTCTTCTGACTTGGTGGCATTTGTGCACTTGGAACCTGTATGTGCCCAACCGGACTTGCTTACAGCAGATTCATACAATGAGAGAGCATCACCTCTCCTTTGGCACTCCAATCCTCAGGGCCTGCCAAACCTACAAGTAAGAATGGCAGGCTGCTCTCCTTCTCCACAAAATATGCAACTCTTTCCCAATTATTAATGGAATGGAATTAGGCTGGGATGCTAAGATCTGTGTCGTTTATCTTGCATCTCAAGATCCAGCTGAAGAGAGATTACAGAGAAGCAGCCCTCCTTCTTCTAACATGTAATGGTTCAATCAATATTACAAAAAAGGAAGAAGCCAGAGAAACAAGTCAAGACCAACACAGCCATGTGCTTTTCTCTTGAGGGGAATAGTCAACTTGTGATCCCAACAATGCTCAGGCGGAGCATGCAACATGCACACAAAACAGGCATCAATCCACACATGTATTGAGACAGTAGCAGGGAGAATAGCCACTGTAATGGGTGGAGGCACTATTGGAACTGGGTTTTTCTATCTCCCTCCCACCCACCCACCCACCCACCCACCTCACAAGCCAATCTGAGGGCACACAAGAGGCCAGGGGACTGGAGCTGTCTCAGAGCTTGAACCTCTGCTACCCTTTCAGGAGGCTTCAAAGAGCACTTGTCATGTCGTACATGTGAGAAATCACTTTCTATCTTCCAGCTCTCTGACTTGCTCTGACCTGCGGCAGCTATGAGATGGTGTGGCAGAAATTGGTGGGTGGGTGGGCGCCATGCTCTATTGAACCTCATCATCTGGCCACTTAGGCTGCAGTCCTGTACACACTTACCTGGGAGTAAGACCCACTGAGTTCAGTGAGGCTTATTTTTGAACAGATGTGCATGCAAAGGAGTGTGCTGTTAAGGAGTGCAATTCTAGAACATGGATGGGGAACCTGTATCCCCGACCCCAGAAGTTGCTGGGACTCTCAGTATGCAGAGCCAGTGATCAGGGATGCTGGGAATTTATGGCCCAACGAAACCTTGTCTGCTCTAGACAGACAAAGAAATGCAAACAAAGTTTAGACTGGATTTGGAAGCCACAGCCAAACTGCTGAGAGTGGATTCAATAATCCATTAATTTATTTAATTGTAAGGGATTTATACCTCACTCTTCAACAAGTTTTCAGGGTGGAATGGATTACATTATGGCACAAACAATGTCTGCAAACAGTTCCTGAATTTGGAGGGTTCTCTTGACAGAAGAGAAACTGTTCAATTTGCAAAGGAAAAAAATTGACAATTTCCCAGCATGGGAAATGACTATATTAAACACATTCATCAATATTCTTACGATATATTTCCTCCTCTTGCAACAACTGAGTGTGGAGGATGATGGTACATACAGCCTGCAGTAACCAAATATATATTTGAGGGGCAAGAGTTTAAAAAAACCCTTAAGTGTTGAGGGACAGGACAGAACCAAACTGCTGCAGTGGTAGGATACTATCACTGGGCTACAATTTTTTACTTTTTGAATGTTGTCTAGATTTCTACAACTGATTTAGGGTATTTTTGCACTGCTGAATCAGGAAATGGCATCCGTTTCTCTCCATCAGGTCAGGTTTACTGTAAACTGAATGGTGGGTAATAAAGGTAAGTACACGTAAATTGCATGTTGCTTCACCATTTTTCAAACTTCAGGGCTTGAACTTCCGTTTCTTGGAACTCCTGGAATGCTCAGCGGCAGGGAGGTCTCTCTTCAGAGTCCAACAGTGGTCAGCCATCATGACTGCGTCCCAGTGACCCTGATACCTGGTCTCCATCTCTTTCATGTCCTGATGGAATCTCTCCCCTTGTTCGTCACTCATTGAACCCAGCTTCTCAGGAAACCGGTCCATATGTGAAAATAGGTAGTGCATCTTGACGCTCATGTTGCAGCCCAGGTTTCTGAAAGCAGTCAGCATGTTGTTGACAAGTTCTGCGTAGTTTCTGGCCTTATTGTTGCCAAGAAAGTTCTTCACTACCAGAACAAATGCCTTCCACGCTTCCAGTTCCACTTCGTTCATTGAGTTTCCGAACTCTGGATCTCTGATGAGCTGATGGATCTGAGGACCGTCAAAGATGCCAGCTTTCAACTTCTCCATGGTCAATCCTGGAAAAGCCTGGCACAAGTAAGTGAAGCAGTCACCATCCTTGTCCAGAGCCTTGCTGAACTGCTTGATTAAGCCAAGCTTGATGTGCAGCGGTGGGAAGAGTATTCTGTCTCTGTCCACCAGAGGGTCGTTGATGACGTTCCTTTCTTTGCAAGGCACCAATTCCTTCCGCACAGGCCAGTCCTTCTTCGTGTAATGCTGAGCACGGTCCCTACTATCCCACATGCACAGAAAACATGGGTACTTGGTGAAGCCAGACTGTTGTCCCAACAGAAAGTTCACCATCTTCAGGTCAACACAAATAAACCACTTATGCTGATCCTAACCAATTTTCTCCAGCACATACTTCACCGCTTCATAGTTCTCCTTCAGTGTACTCAAGTGAGCCAGGGGTATAGAGGCAAACTGGCTGCTGTTGTGTAGCAGAACACATTTCAGTGATCGCTTGCTGCTGTCAATGAACAGTCTCCAATCTTTGGGTTCATACTGTGGCACTCCAAGCTTGAGCAGAAGCTGCACAATATCTGCACAGTACACCAAGTCCTTCTCTTCCGAGAAAAAACGGAGGTACTCTTGATGCCTGTTGTGGAAGAAGCTGATGTGAGCACTGTCAGAGAGGAGGTTTTTTTCCTTCAATCTGGATGCCAACAGTTCGGCAGAGTCCTTTGACAAGCTGAGGTCACGAACTAGATCATTCAACTCCTTTTGGGAAAATGGATGTGGAGCATCATCTTCAAGAACCACTTCTTCTTTACGTCCTTCAACACTGGAGGCATCTTCGTCACTAATGTCAGGAAGTTCTCCGAAGATAGGCACTGGAATTTCATCACCATGAGCTACAGGTTGACGTGCTGATTGAAGATCAGGATACTTGAGGCTGCTCCGGTTCTTTCTGTTGATCCCAGCCGCACCAATTTATGGAAGATTTCGAGGTTTTATGACTTCAAACTGATCCCTTTTCGACATAATCACCCAGAACTATCGGACCTGAATACTTCTTGTCATTAAAATAATCATTTCCAATCAAAACAATTATTCGACATGGCATTTTACCCCCACCAACTTCTTCTAAAATGCTCCACACAAGCGTACATGTGAACAAAAACGTAAAAAAATGACATGTGGCCATAGCTCAAAAACTTGACCTGATTGAGCAAAACCAATGTGATTTTTGGATTCAGCGCATCAGATTCGTCCTAAGTCAACTGAAAAAACGCAGACAACAAATTTGTTGTTGACCAGTGATTATTATTAAACTGTTCCACTTGAGTACTTCAAAAATCCACTCTTGAAACCTCTTTTCCTGGTGACTTTCTAGACCTTTAGGAGAGCTGTTAAGACTGGGTAGCATTAGGGATAGATTCAGAGCCATGTCAAAAAGGGGCGTGAAACTCCCCACCCCACCAGCACCAGTGCAGTGGCCCCTCCTGTGTGGCTTGGCAGCGCAAGTGCAAGAGCAAATGGGATGGTTAGTTCCACGAGTGCTGTGCTGTCCCCAACACAATGGAGTGACCAGTCAGGAGTAAGACACAGGGAAAGGACTGGTGAAAGGGAGGGGTGGGGGTGGGGGTGGGGAAGGGAGTTCCAAGCTTACCTCATACACCTGGAAAAAAAGGGGTTGGGGGTCAGCATTGAAGGAAGAAAGGGGGGGAGAAAGAACACAGCAAGACTTAATCATGCGTTCAGCTCAGGTTCCCTGCCTGTAACAAGCTGCGGGGATGGGGTGGGGGCTCAAGGCAGTACAGAGAAACCGGGACAATCTTCTACACCAGCCTTCCTAAGAGGACGGCACACCTACTGAGCTGAGAGTTGGGTGCGAGTGGCCTCTCTCCGCTTTAGGGAGCAGTGGGGAAAGGCAGGGCAGCAAGGTTAGTGTAAATGGAAAGGAAGAGTAACATCAGCTGCACAAGTCATAAACTTGCCATGCAAAACCAGCTGTGAGACAATATTAATTTTAAAAGTCAAAACCTTTATTTAATATGCACCTTAAAATGTTCCTAAAAAGGTTCAGGTCAAATTACTCCCCATCCCACTGCCCAATATTTTTAAGCGGAGCCTTAAAAACTTGGAAGCTTCCTTTGGTCTCATTCCTGACTCAAAATAGGCAGCTGGAATGAGAGCACAAAAACACCCAATGCTTTAAGGCTATTCAGACTGGAGGGGTGTTTGCATGTCTGGGAAAGAGGACATTTAACTTGAAGCATGCTAGAAACATTTTAAGTCCATATGGTGTTGTAATAATAATAATAATAATAATAATAAATAAAAATAAAAAATAAACAAAAAACAATTCAGCTTTCTTTCTTTTTAGTGATCCCATCACTGCTGGGTTAGCATCCCTGCCTCCATTTTAGGCTACCACATTCATACTATGATTAAGTCTAATGGACCTCATGAGTGACGCCTATCACTTACCAGTGGATCTAGCTTGGGAGCTAAAGGATATTCCCACTGGGCCTCAAGAGCAATAAAGATGCAAACTAGTTTCTTTCGCAGAGAAATCTGCTGTAAGTAGTCAATAGTACTTCCATGAGCCAAGTAGCTCTGAAACCCCAGTTGCCATTATACTAGCTACTGTGACAAGACACACAACAGGGTTTCACCCCCACGTAGATCCCACCGTTACTTCCCCTCCTCCTTGACCTACCCAGCTCTTCTTTTTCTTCTTCTTGGCATCTGCATCCTTGCCACTGCCAATGCTAGAATGGCTGGTGATGCTGTTCAGGCTGGATATACTGTCGGACGAGTTCTGCCTCTTGATACGCAGCTCTGGAGAGTCACAGGGAAGGGAAGGAGGGAGAGATGCATTCAAAACCTGTGGACAGACTGGAAGCTCTTATAGGCACCCGGGTAATCAGCTACCACCTCTCTGTTTTTAGCATCAGTTCCAAACACAGCTAGCAAAAAAAGAGTCTTCTCTGTACTTTGTTCCCAGGCTAGACCTCAAATCTAGCATTTTTATCTAAGGTCAGGCAGGGCCTGTAGGGAATAGTAGGGAAAGGAGCACATAGGGGCAGCATCTGGGGACAGGCAAGATCTGGGGACCATAAGGAAAGATGAGGAGCTGCATGTATTCAGATTCGATGATAGCTTGGTCTCTTGTCTTGCGCATGCTCATCCAGTCTTGTCAATAAACACCCAGGAGTGTCTAGTGTTCAGGACCATCATGACTCCATTCCCCCATCCTTCCACTCCTCTGGAATTTCATCCCATCAGTGCAATGCCAGAAGGCAGTGAGAGAAGTGTAACTCTTAGCTGCCTTTACCACTGAACTGTTTTTCCCATTAGCACAATGGTAACGATGGCTGCTCCCATCTATAGAACCAGGAACTCCAATTTCAGAACAAAGGAGGAGGAAGCCACACACATTGTGACATTATGGAGACTGAAAGCATGAGGCTTCCCCATCTCTCTCCCACTCTCATTACCAAGGGCTCCATGTCTGGGAAGGAGAAAGAGGAAGTTGGGCATAGAACCTACACAGTACAGCCCTACGTCTGCCTGCTGCTTGCTTTACCTCCCTTCAAATATTAAAAGACCAGTAAGTGTGTGTTCCAACTGGCTCCAGTCAAAGTGCATTTTATCCAAGCACCACACCACAATGTCTAACCACTCCCTCCCTTGCTCCTAGCAGGAAAAGGAATCAATCCTGTCCACCATGTCTCTAATCTACCATTCGGCAGCTGCACAGCCAAAGATCCACCAGGAGAGTGTGTGTTGGAAGGCTGTGCTCACCTTTGGGTGTAATGTCTGTTCCATTCAGGGCCCCTTGGATAACAGCCTGGGCTTCCGAGTTCTTTTTCTTCAAGAAATCAATTGTCTCCCTCAAGTCCACCAGCTCAGTGTCCTAGAAGGTGAAGCATAACTGATGAATGCCTTGCATTTTAGTATTTTACTAACTGCTCTGCTGCAAACCTATGCTAGGGGGAGGTGGGAGAAAGGAAACAACAGCAAGCCATTTCGTAGGGCAGGCCTCAACACCTTGGTCAGCCATGGACCCTGCCAACTGCCTCAAACTCACCTTCTCTTCCGCAGTCTCTGCAAGATGTCGGAGACGGGAAGTCATGTTCACGAGGCTCTGCTCAAAGGCTGCTACTAAGTTTGCCTGGAAAGGAAATTGAAAAGGGGTGATAGGCCCACATGCCAGCACAAGGAACAGAGTCATATGAAGAAAACAGGAATCAGAGGGACCCACAGGTCAGTGGCAGAGCAAATGATCTGCATGAAGCGGGTCATTTGCACGGATTCAGTTGCATTTACAAAAAGACCACACAGCGCATGACGGGAATGATATTTCACTACCTGGAGAGCAACTGCCGGTCAGAACAGACACATAATCTGGCCTCGTATTAATGCAGCTCTGTAGATTCTTAATTGCTTATCAGGCAGCACAAGATACTGGGAGCTCCTAGTTAAACCCATTATTCCCATCAGGGATTGCGGTTCTACAGCAGAAGTATATGGCAGAAGGCTGATGTCTCGAAAACTACAACTCTGTACACAGTTGTTCTCAACAAGGTGGAGTGGGTTCCCGTCAGGGAAGTGTGTAAAACTTGAAGTGAAGGGGGCAAAGTTTCAGGTGAGGACAGTGTCTTGAGGCTGGTGGATCCTATAGCCACACACCAACCAAAACACATGAGTAGTTGGATGTTCCTTAGCAAGAGGATCCTCAATGATTCAGGTTGGGTTTGTTAAGTCGTACTGGTCTGCCCCATTCTGATCTGGGGAAAGCTGTAATTTTGTTCTAATGGTGTTTTCTAATGGTGTTTCTAATTCTCTTCCCCTTTCTAATGGCAGCTTTTTAATTAGTCCCCTGGGCTCTGATCCTGTGACTTCTGGTACACAGGAAGGGGCTGCACTCACACGACTGCATGAAATAATATTTACTCATTATGCAGTGGAATAGGCAGTTGCCGCTGTGATAGATTAAATATACAATCTATCGTTCTCCTTTATTCTAAGACCCAAGCTCAAGACGTTTTAGAGACACTGAGCTAGCAAAACACTGAATATCCACTAGAGGGTGCTCCTATTCCATGTTGAATACAGAAAGCTGGGTTTAAGTTCCCTGCCTTGCTTGGGTAGAGGGGTTCAGCACTTTGTCTCTGGAAGGCTGGGAATTCTCATGCAGGGCTAGTTCCAAGGGTTTGAGTATACATGTTTCCGTGTATATAGAATCCTAGAATTGCATAGTTGGAAGGGACCCTGAGGATCATCTAGTCCAACCCCCTGCAATGCTAGAATACGCAGCGGGGCTCGAACTTGGAACCTTGGCATTATCAGCACCATGCTCCAACCCACTGAGCTAGATCATCATCTTATCTGTATGCTCGAGGTGGCTTACAACTTGACAAGGTTTACATAATTACAAATGTAACAAAAGCCACAAACAATAAATAAAACACATCAGAAAGCACACAACCAAACTGAAACCATTTCCACATAAATCATAATAAGACCTAAAAATAAATATACAAAAAATAATATAAATAACAAACAAAAACCCCCCAAACAAAACACCCTATATGCAGAACCCCTGTGTAAAATGTGATCACATATTTGTATTCATTGTTTATTTGGTCGAAACACCTTGACCCACAGCCCCCTTCCCTATTTTAGCCTTCCATGTTCCTTTGGTATTTTTGAATGCTACTTTAATTGCATCGTTCAAAATTTTGTTTATGAGAGAGGAGCATTTGCGGCAGATTAACAACACAGGGCAACTCACGTTGGCTGAAAGCTGGGATGTCAACGTGGCCACTTTCTCCTGGGATGACTCCAACTCACGGCGCAGTTTGCGGATTTGCTATAAACAGGGAGAAAGAGGAAGATAGGGAGGAGTCAGGGAGCAAGATAGACCCTTTTGCTCTCCACCAATGGGTCAAGAGCAAAGCAGCCGTAGGGAGGACAGAGAGAGAGAGAGAGAGAATCTTACTGTACCTCAGACTGCATCCTCTCCTCAGCCTGGCAGCACATGGTGGGGCAGAGGAGAGACAGAGAGAGGCAGGCGGTTAGGGCATAAGTAGCAGAGGCGCACTCACAGGCAAAGGCGAGGAGCCATGCAGAGAAGCCAGCACCTCCGCTGCAATCTTTCCACATGCACCACACTCCTTGTGGCAACACAACAACAGCTTATTTGTGCCACACCTCCCCCCCCTCCCCACATGGTTACACGCAAAGCCCTGAAAGAGCGGCACAGCACCCCATCACTCGAAAAGACTGCAGCAGGGGAACATCCAGGGTTGGGGGAAGAGAGGGAAGGATGGCCTGCCGGAATTGCAGCACAGAGAAAGCAAAGGGCAGGCCAGGCCCGCTGATGAAGGGAGCACAGCTTACTGAGGAGTAAGTGGAGGAAGCACTTGACGCCAGGGACAGCACAGATCCATGAACTGCAATAGACAAGAGAGAAGACACGTGTCATGGGGTCGTCTCCTGACTGTGGGGCATCAGTGTACATGGGGCAGGGGGAGAACCTAGAGGTCAGGTGTGCACAAAGAAGCGGGACCACAACACCAAGAATCAACGTGAGGCCCTCTTAACAGTTAACACGAGAAATCTGAGGGATCGGGAGAGTGTTCGGTCCTGGAAGAAACAGGCAAGATTCCTTGCCTGCGTGGGTGGATCATCCATCCCAGCCATGGCTCAACATGCCTAGAGAAATGTGAAAACCTTTTGCTAGCACAGGCGTTCAATGTTTGTTTTTAGCACGAAGACCTACGTTTTAATGCAGCACATCAGGAACAATAAAAACCCTTAACTTGAAGTAATACCATGCACACAATCAGCAAGGTGGAGACCCTGGCTGGGGGAGCTCCCTGCAGCAACCCGACAGAAATCAGTTCTACCACTACCTGAACTAGCCCTTCTATATCGCCATCTTTCCGCAGGGCCTGCAAGACAGAGCTGTTCCACCAGGCCTTTGGTAATCCTCACAGAACTTTGGTAATCCTCACAGAACTCTAGCCCAATGGTTGCCATTAATTTGATTTTAAATTGATTTTAGAATGATTTGATTTTAGAATGCATTTCAATTAATTGATTGTGATTTTATGTAAACTGTGTTACTTTTATTGTTGTTAGCTGCTCTGAGCCCGGCTTTGGCTGGGGAGGGCGGGATATAAATAATAATAATGATGATGATGATGATGATGATGATAATTATTATTATTATTATTTAGCATAGTGCTTCATCGGCTTTGAGTAATTTTAAAGTCTTATACAGATGCAATGTGGACACACATCCTAAAAAGGGGTGTGGCTGTCTCTGCCCCATGGCAAGCTAGCACTGGGTAATGGGCAGAGTACCTGCCTCCCACATCCTGTTTATGGTGGTGCTGGAAGCGCAGGAGGGAGAAAGCAATGCTTGAAAGGTACCAGTCTCACCCACTCACACCTCCCGTCCCCAGGTCTGCCATGTCATCTTGCTCCCCTGCAAGCAAGAAGCAGATCCCACAGCTGCGCCAGCCCACCTGCCAAGTACACCTGTGCGCACTTGAGAAGACCTGACGGACAGAATTAGTCGCGACCGTATCCCTCTCACCATTATTACTGTGGAGGAGACTCTTGTCCTCCTGGCTGGGTGCAGGACTCTCACCATCATCCACAGGGTCGCGAAAGGAGCCCGAACGGATCATGCCCTTGGGCCGGTCTGCCAGGGAGAGGGTGCTGCCCATGGGGGACGCATTGTACAGCTCGAAGGTGGAGTCGTGGGTGGGGATGCTGTTGGAGCGGGTGATCCTCGGGGTGTTGGCTGCCGTGGGGGTCACTGCAGGAGAAGGAGGGAGGGAAGGACAAGCTAGTCAGATGGAGCTGCTTGAAGCAGGGGTGGGAGGTGTAGGAACAGAGGGCTCACTAGACTCAGGGGTGGCAGCCAGGGGAGGGAGGGAGAGAGGGAGAGGGAGAGGGAGGGAGGGAGACAGACAGACAAGGGTAGGATCACTGAATGTACACCATTCCTTGCACAAGCCAATCTGCACCTGTGTAAAATGTAAACACTTGCACCAGGCCACCCCTTAACATCCTCTGATGACATGACCCTGACCTTGGAGTCAGTTTTAGGTGAGCTGGCAGTGCCATCTCAGAAGAAAGAAAATTAAGGGAAAGGATCTCAGAAAGTATAGATCAGCATCAGCTTCAACTGGTTTAGAACACCTGTCTCCAAAAGTTCCCCTGCAGGAAAACAGAAGGCAAGAGAAACTAACCAATATTAGTGAGTGGTGCCTTTCCAACCAATGGCATGGAGAGAGCAGGAGGGGAAGGCAGCTCAGACTGATCATCTGATTCCTGCAATCCTCCAATCGTGTGGGAGTGCCGCCTCTCCTTGGCCTCTTCCTGGGACTGGATTTGATATCTGCCAAAATTAAGGGAGAGAGAAGTGGAACAAGGAAGACTGGAGGAATTTTGTAGCCATAAAACAACTATGGTGGCTTAGTTACAGATAGGTAGCCGTGTTGGTCTGCCATAGTCAAAACAAAAAAAAATTCCTTCCAGTAGCACCTTAAAGACCAACTAAGTTAGTTCTTGGTATGAGCTTTCGTGTGCATGCACACTTCTTCAGATACCTGAAGAAGTGACCCATCTGAAGAAGTGTGCATGCACACGAAAGCTCATACCAAGAACTAACTTAGTTGGTCTTTAAGGTGCTACTGGAAGGAATTTTTTTTGTTTTGACTATGGTGGCTTAGGCTTAACATCACTCATGAAGCCAGTTCCTGAAGTCATAGTAAGATAAATTCTAAATTTCGCTTGGGAGCACCTAATTGTATAGCAATGGTGATGCTAAGAAAGTGTGGATTACTCAGTGCTAACAAGGTAATCAGATCTTTCAAAAGCAGATTGCCATCCAAGGTACTCTTTCCAAAGGACATGAGAGAAAATAGATAAACCAAGGCCACAGCTTTTTGAACATTTAATTTAGGATTAAGTCTCATTAAATCTTGGGCCTTACTTCAGAGTAAACCTGTTCAGGCTTGGACTTCAGTGCATGCATTCACCCTGTAACTATCTGAACACAGCTACAAAAAGTCAATGGAAGCCATTTATATACTGTCCAATTTATTATGCCCTCTAGAACATGGCCAGTTAACAGCAAATGCTACCATACTATACAGTTCTGCAGAGTATTTCATTCTGGTGAACATCATTTGTTAACTGAGGACTTTAAACAGGATTCACCCAATGAGCCCTGCCAGAAGAAGCCCTGTGCAAGGACTTCTGCTTGTTCAACAAGGCTTCCTCTACACTTCTGAAATCGTTTCATTTTCGGGGGGGTGGGGGGGCAAGAAAAGTGCACAGGGGAAGGAGAGAGGGGATCATTCCATCTGGCAAGTTGAAATGCTTGCGCATACAGAACATTCATCATACCGCAATACCAAAGTGCTTAAAAAAAACCAAAACACCACAATGGCCATTATAAACAAAAATAAATAATAACTTCAATATTGTTCACAGCAAACGGCTCCCAGGATAGTTTGTGCTCCACATACAGTAGTTGGGAAAGCTGTGCCAACCTTCCTATATACAGTCTTGCAACAGGACCAAGAAGTGAGAGATGTAACCAGATCCCCAGACTGGTTTGCTTTGAACAGAAACAGGGTGGGCTGCTTTTATGAACCACCATGGTTAATTGATTTTCTTTGGGATCTTACTCTGCAGCATGTAGAATATTAAGTACCCTGTTTAAGAGGATGATAAACAGCATGCTCAAAATAACATATAGTGTTGGTTTGCGAGGAACACCGAGATTTCTTCAACTGGTCATCTTGTGTTAGCATGACCACAGTGAAAAGCAGGTTTCGCCTACTGCAACATCATACTGTATGCCATGCCCACTAATTTATTTGACCATCAGTTGATAGCAACAGGAAAGTGAGGGGTGGGGTAGAAGGACGATTACCTTAGTCCCTTCTTGGGCAATGTATTCCGATCACGGTTAGAGCTGCAGGAAGGGAAGCAAGCACAACAGTATTTGTTAATCATTTGCTGGAGTCCAGCTGTAGCATCTGATGGGCGATAAACTGGTTTATGAAGTTTTGGGAATGCAGAGCATTATCTGGCTTAGTTTAGAAGCATGGAGTTAGAACTCCATGAACATGAAGCTAGAACTCCACCATGGGCAAGAACAGCGAACTGCAACATTATTCTGGAGTTTGAATAAAGCTTTTCAACTGCACTGCAATTCCACCACTCTACTTCCACTTCCCCAACTGCCTTCCTTGTTGCTCTGCAATACTTTAACTGCAGGGAACAGGAATTGCTCCACAGAGAACCAAGTTTCCAAAAAAGCCCCGTCCCCTTTTGCCTGGGGATCATGCCATCAAACAAAAGCTACTTTCTTCTACCTGTCCAGGTGTGTGATCCTGGGGCTCCCCGTCCAGGACATCTCAGTGGTTTCCTCCTCAGCAGCCACAACGGGAGGGGTGGGAGCAGTGGTGGGAGCAGTTGTATTGCCTGCAGAGAAGGGGCTGTGCAGGCTCATAGGCATCTGCAAGGACTCCATGCTCCTGTGCAACCCTGAGAGCTTGGGGTACATGCGGGATTCCTTGGGGATGCTGAAGCCTCCCATGAGCTCCAGGCCCTGGGAGAAGCTAGCAGAGTTTATGTTAAGGACTGGAGCAGGGCTTGGCGTGAAGCACGATGTGAGGTGGGGGACCACATTTGCTGCAGCTGGATGGGGCTCGTTCAGTTTGCCACCGTGCATCTGGTGTTCGCTGGAGGGAGGGAGGTCCAGACTGTTGGAGTTCACCTTGTCCAGGTTGGCCAGAGAAGGAGCTTTCACATAGCTTTTGGCAGCTGACCTGAAGGAAAGCAACATGGTGTTAGAAGATGACTGGAGCTTTGCACAGCTCTTATCGTACCATTTATTTATTTGCTTAACATATTTCTCAACCCAGCTATAGGCCTGCTGGGAAACACCCACAATTCGTCATCTCCCTCCAAATTATATTTTATTAAGTTTCAACATTTTCAACATATGTTGTTGTTTCTCCCCCTCTGCTGCACCCTATCTTCTATCTGTTAAATCATAATCACGATATTATAATCAAAACAAAATAAAACAAAAAATTCCTTCCAGTAGCACCTTAAAGACCAACTAAGTTAGTTCTTGGTATGAGCTTTCGTGTGCATGCACACTTCTTCAGATACACTGAAACAAAAGTCACCAGACCCTTCTATATAGTGAGAAGGTGGGGAGGGGTATTACTCAGAAGGGTGGTGGGATTGGGTGATTGGCAGATAGCTGTGATGAGCCTGTTGACGACTGCAATAGGTCTTACAGGAAAAAGCAAGGGGTGAGAAGGTGAAAAATGGCTTTGTCATGTATAATGAGATAAGAATCCAATGTCTTTGTTCAGACCAGGTCTCTCCATGGTTTTAAGTTTGGTAATAAGTTGCAATTCAGCAGCTTCTCTTTCCAGTCTATTTCTGAAATTCCTTTGTAATAGAACAGCTAAAAGTAGCTGTTCTATTACAAAGTAATAGAACTATTCTCAAAGTAGCTGTCTGGTCTGGTGACTTCTGTTTCAGTGTATCTGAAGAAGTGTGCATGCACACGAAAGCTCATACCAAGAACTAACTTAGTTGGTCTTTAAGGTGCTACTGGAAGGAATTTTTTGTTTTATTTTGTTTTGACTATGGCAGACCAACACGGCTACCTATCTGTAACTGATATTATAATCAACACCCACAACTCTTCTTACCTGAGTGGAGTTGGTGGCAACTCAGCCACTTTAGCAGAAGTCTGGTGCCCACCTTGAGCCTTCGGGGTGCTTTCAGGGGAGCCGATACTCTTGAGTGAGACGCAGTCAGAGTCCAGCGCCACAGCTTTGGCTTTGGCTTTCTCCTTCTCCCTGTCCGTCTGATTCACTGGCACTGGCGTGCTCCGGCCTGTGCCGATCTTAGAGGGCTCTTTCAGCCGCGAGACGCTGATGCTCCCTTTTGTGCTGAGCAGGCTGGGGTCAATGCTGCTGCTCACTGGCCGTGGCCCACTGCGCCCACCAGTCACGCTCATGGAACTAGATTTGGCTGGGCGTGGCAGGCTCCGGTACTGGATGTTGGTGCGGGCCCCTGGGGCCATGAAGCCAGGCTCCCCAGCATTAGAGACATCCAAGCTCGTTTTCCTTCCATTGACCGGCTTGACTGGGATGCTAGAGGTCTTCTGGATCTTACCAAGGGTGGCCGAGCCACCAGCTTGCATCACCGTGGCAGTGCCAGTTGCAGGAGGTGGCTTCTTGTAGCCAAAAGAGCCAGAAGTCGTGGTCCGGGTCAGCCCAGAAGGGGGCTTCTTGGCATCTGAAATCCGATCTCGGCCAGCGTCAGACGATGAGCGCTGCAGGCTGGCGTTCTTCACAGAAAGCTTGTTCTTGTCTGTTGCTTTTGCTTCAGGTTTACCTGCAGGAGAAATAACTCAGTTTGAAGAAAAGGCATTTGTGCACGCAGCTTCTTAGGTGACCAAAAGAAAGTTATCAAAAAGCTACTTAGTCAGGACAGCCAGTCCCTGCACCAAAATGAGCACAATGTCAGGGCACGTGTCAGTACAACCATCTCCCTAGCTAAATTGTACTGATTTTGTTTCAGGGAACATGATCAAAGACTTTACTGAGATGAGATGCAGCCCTAGGATGTAATGAGCACATTCCAGGCTCCCTTCTTTCTCTGTGGCCTACATTTAGTCATGCACCTTTGACTGGACTCTCAAGAAGAATGGGAAGCAAACAGGCAGGGAAGTGGAGGTGGCAGCCACAAACCTGCCTAGCTAACACTAGGGCTCCACTTCCTGTTCCAACCTCACCTGCCACTTTGAGGGTCTGGGCTGTGTGGGTGATGGGAGAGGTCACTGCCACAGGGGGAGTCTTGCCCTTCTTCAAGGAGCCTGGTGGGCCCAAACTGACGGGCTTTTTCAGATCTCCGCCTTTGGCAGGAGCCTCGTCACAGCTTTCTGAGCGCTCCCGTCGCCACTTGGAAGAGCTGTGCTCCATTTTCAGACTCCCGCTGTCATAGTCCATCTTCTTCTGAGCCTTCTCTTCTGGCTCTCCGTACCAGTTCAGCCCACTCTCTGCCAGTGAGCGCTTCTCAGAGTCCGTGCGCAGCTGTAAGGCAAGCAGCAGAAAGGATTCTGTTAGCTGGTACCTTAACCTTGCCACCCAAAATACTCCCCTAACCTCCTGTGTGCACATAGGAAGCTGCCTCAAACCAGGCCTGGCTATTTCTCCATTTGGCCCGGAACGGTCTGTTCTGTTTGGTGGAAGTTCTACAGGGTCTCAGGGGAAAGTCCTTTGCATCTTCTACTACCTGGGTATTTTCTTTTTTAGTGGAGTTGCCAGGAACTGAACCAGGGACCTTCTGCATGCATAGAATATGCTCTATCATAGAGTTATAGACCTCCCCTCATCATAGCCCCCCAACTACACCAGCTTAACAAATGGGAGAGAAAAAACAGTCCTTCAGTTCCAAAGGCACTGGTCGCTCCTGCATCTGCAGGCAAAAAAGGGGATAGGCATTCAGTGCTTTGGGGGCTGTGGCTCCCCCCCACACACACACACAATATAAGGAGAAATTCAATGGCAGAAGTATTCATCTTTCCCCTGAGAACACTTTTAAGGAGAAAGACAGCACAGGGCTTCATGCAATTTCTTTCTCCGGTACCAAAACTGCAGCAGCAACAGCAGCATGAAAACATGGCGGATTTTCTGGGTGCCTGTCCTACCTACCGCTATGGCGGAGTTCCTGCGAGAAGCCGTGGGGGTGGAAGGCAGGGAATTGAGCGAGGAGCTGGCATTGAACTCTTCTGAGCTGAGATTGTCAGAGGCATCGCTGAGGCCGCTGCTGATGGAGCTACTCTCATCCCAGCTGAAACACACAGGAGGCAACAATGGTTAATAATAATCCATAAAAAGTTTAAAATCCAAGTAAATATCCACACAGTAGCAGTCAAATCTTAGGCAATACTGCCAGCTCAAAGAAGGTGCTTTGTTTGTTTATTTAAATATTTATCTACTACACTTTAATAAAAAATACAGCAAGACAGTATTGATGACTACCCGAGAGTGCACACTTTGATACACAATTTGTCACAGATTTATTGCTCCCTAGCAGCCTAATAATCCTTTCTTACAATCAAGTTGGTCAAAGTGTGGTTAAAGGATGGGTTTTTGCCATATTTTCAGTGCATACTTATAAGTGAAGCAAGGATCTTTTAATTTCCACATCCCTCCCGCCCCCCCGCCCCCAGCTACTGTGTGTGTGTGTGTGTGTGTGTGAGAGAGAGAGAGAGAGAGAGAGAGAGAGAGAGCGCGCGCGCTCACACGCGTGTGTAGTACAAACTCATTCTTAGCTGCTAGGACTAGGCTTGCTTGTAAACAAAAGCTCAGGCTAGTTTACTCTTGTCATAAGTGGATTGCCACTTCAAAATACTATATTCATATGCATTAACATACATTGGAAAAACCAATCCAAAAATCAGTGTGTATTTTGCAAAGTGCTCAGATGCAGAAACTGAGGTTTTCAGCTCAGCTGCATCTTGGAACAAGATAGAGCTGGAAAAGAGTGTTGGTCATAAACAGTCAGACCTCGGGGCATCCCAGAAGGAGACTCGGGGTCAAAGTAAGAATGAGGAATGGTTGCCAACCCTCTCACATGGGACAGGGGTCCAGGAACACCATGAACAGGAAGAAGCTTCTTTCCTATGTGGAGGGTCTGTGAGGAGCAGGTGCATGGGGGAAGGAGGAAGAACACTGTATTTTTTTTATTTAAAAAAAGTAAAATAAAATACTTCTTTCATGTCATCTGGCACTTTGCACTCAAGAATAAATAGTGTAGACCATTTCAAATAATGGTAGAACCATGTCTGATAGGCAGTTCCAGTGTTTAAGAATTTTCTTAGGGGGATCCTTTGTACAAAGGTACCATAAGCAACAATGGTTGCCAAGCAAGGGACCTTATTTAGCATGGCAATTTGGAAGAAATCAAATCATCTGATCACTACAGAAGACTTTTGCAGCCCTACTAATCAGTTCTACATGAACAATTGTCACTTTGCGCAAATTTCATAAAATAATCCAGTTGTCCTGCTTTATTCCAGCCTTGCTGCTAGTACGTAGTTGGATGAGTAGCTTGCCAGACAAACCGTATAAACCACCCAGTATATATAAGTGAGTGGGACTTGTACAAATTCGTTGCAGGCTACTAAATGTTTTGCACATATAGTTGCTTCACTTTGAACCCAGTAGCTGAAGCTTTCTAGAAGATGGACTTTATTTTTATTTTTAGCAAAGAGTAATCTGGTAGAAATTGAAAGGTGGGGTTAAGTGACAGACAGTAACAGAACCAGAATGTGCTATAACTGGAACCTTTGGCAGAGAGAAGCAGCCATATAGGGCACAAAACCTCAGTGCCTTCATCAACATGGAACATTTTTGTAGATCTTGCTTGGATGCATTCTAACACATGACAATCATGAGGACTAGAACACTGTTTATAATGAAATTTTTGAGAATACTTGCCACATATGAGATTTTGCATCAGATGCAGAAACCCCAAAATGTGAATAGTCCAGGTTATCTACTAAGTGACCCCTAGGCTGTTGTCAGTCCTCTTATAAATGCCCAAATGAGCTCTCATTAACACAGGATCTGTGTTAGCTGCAGCTAATTCAGCAGCCAGCGGAAAAGGGTCTAGTTAAAAATGTCCAAAATGCCTTCCTTTGTACTGCAGAGGGTGCTATTGAGAGCAGAACAACATCTCAGAGCAAGTTAGCAGCCCTGTGTATATTGCACCTGATTACTTTACACGTCTAGCACCAGCCAAGGAAATAGGAAAAAGAGAGAGCAAAGTCTTTCCCCAAGATTGGTGTTGAAGCAGGAGACTGGCAGATGCTAATCCAGGCATTACCGAATGTCTACACTGTGACATTTATTGTGAGCTGCTGCCAATGTCAGCCAACAGCCAGGCTGTAAAGTGTACCACAGGGAGATCATTTAAGAAAGCAGAAGAGATTGGCTTGGTTTTGAATGGCACACTTACTATCAGTCCTTAGCACCTGCTGGTATGGAGAACTTCTAGAGAGAAGGTGGACTTGTTGTTCTGTTTGTTACTGGCTCTGAGATGGTTCAGTTGGTAGAGCATGAGACTCTTAATCTCAGGGTCATAGGTTTGAGCTCCACGTTGGGCAAAATATTCCTGCATTGCTGGAGGTTGGACTAGATGATCCTCATGGTCCATTCTATGTTATGTATTTTTCTGTTTTTATTTTGTAACCCACCCTGTGATCGTTGGATGAAGGATGGCAGAGAAAAGCAAAAAAGTAAGATCTGAGAACCCAAGAGTGTTTGTGGAATGTCTGGATGTTAAGGCAAGAGAGTGTGAGCCAGAACCGAGGGAGCACTGTTATCTCCTCACCTTTGCCCCTCCATCTTAGCTCTGCTGAGCTTGCCCAAATAGAGCAACCTTCATTCTCCAGGCAAGAGGGCAGGATTTCCACCCTTCATGTAATGGCACCAGTCGCAGCCTGCATCATTCCCTTGCTCGCTTCAGCTTCATACATCAAGCCCCCGACATGGGCTGCTCACATTCACCTATTTCATGACTCGATTTACTCAGAACAATCAAACAATAGTCATTCATTGGAAGAGGCCAAGGGACATAAGGCAGATTCCAAGGACCGGAACTGGACAGGGGCACTGAACTCTTTTATGAAATCCAGCGCTGGGCAAGAAAGCAGCTCCAAGGACAAGAGAAGAAGGGTGCAAAGAAGGAGCTTGGGAGGCCACTCATCCAAAAAGCATCTCTCATATGCTTAACGCCATCCACAGATCCTTGGTAGCAGCTGCAGGTTGTACTCACCCAGCGACATACCATCTTTAAGTACTCAACCATTAAACAGATGGTTTGTGCTGGGCCGGGGTTGGGGGAGAGGAGAGTATTTATAGAACTGTGGGGAAGGGGGAGAGTTTAAAATGTTTGAGAAACACCTGGTCTGGAACAGACAGAAGGAAAGGAGCAGCAGCCAAAATAGCCAAACCTCAAGCTGATGCTCAGAAAGTGAGGGGCTGGATAAGTTGGTTGGTTGTAGTCTTGTGTTGTACATTTTAAAACTATCTATCCATCTATTCAGCAGTTATTTCTATTCAGTTATTTCTATTCAGCAGTTATTTCTTATTACTGAATCTAAATAAATGGGAAAGGCATGCCTGCTACCTGTAACAAGCCTTTGTTGCTGCTGTGAAGATTTGCTGCTGTGCTTCAAAGCTTAAAATCATGAACATAGCCTGTCAGAAAGTGGGTGGCAACAAAAACTACGTGGATGATGTAGCTAAGTGAGCCACGTTTCCTTGGTCTCCCTTCGCCAACATTTGCCACCTAAGGTTTCCATGAAGAGTCCCAGGCAAGTTCAGTCTGAACGAGAGCAAACCCTCCTTCGTCGGCAACAGCTGCCCGCTCTTGCGGATCCCAGTCCCTCTCACGTTTGTTTCCAAGAATGAAAGCAGAATGAACACAGGAGCAACTGGGGAGCTGTTTGCAGAGATTTTGCAACAGCACCATGGCGCCTTCCAGAAACGTGGGTGGGCAAAGGGGCAAGCTAAGAGAAAGCCATCTGCCTCCCACCCAGCTCCTTAACGTGACACTTCCAGCCTGCACAGAAACAGAGGGTGGAATTTTCTAACAGACCAAGCATTTCAACTTGTCAGATGAAATGTTCCTTCCGCTTCTTACCCCATGCAATGTTCTGGGGTTCTCCTGACTCTCTCAGAGCCAATTTCCAGAGGAGGGAGGGAACCCCACTGAGCAGGGCTTTCATTGACAGAGCTCCTTAGGTGAAGCCCACCCAGTGTCTTAATAAAAAAGGTTTTGTTTCTCTCCAAAACTTCCTGTTGTTCTGCTATGTCTCTCCCCGGCCCCCCTCTGCCTGTTGCTCTCCAGCTGTTTTTTTCTTGTTCCACTACTCTTTTCGACTCCTATTCTCTTAACTAACACCCATTCCTCCCCACCCCCCTGCTCACTAGGAAATCACAATGGTGTGTAGAAGATGCGAAACAACACCCCCCCCCAAGTTATTATTCACAGCCCATGACCAGGGTGGAGAACCTCAGGCCCCTCCAGATGTTGACTGTCTCCCGAGACAGACAGATGCTAACAACTCCTGTCAGCCCCAGTCAGCAGAGCCAGTGGTCAGTGATGATGGGAGTTGTAAGAAAAAATTGGAGGGCTAAAAGTTCCCCACCCTGCCTGAGGAGGAGGAGGTAGGATCACTATCTCTAAAGAGAGAGGAGACTCGGCTCTTCATCTTTGCCTGTAGGAAATAAAACATCCATGCTGATCAACAATTACTTCACCCCTCTGCAAATGCTAGGTTGCCCACCCCCTATGGAACAAAATGAGTCTTGTTGGCACACATACTGCAGCTTTGGGTTGTGGAGCAGGACTGAAGAGGGTGGATACAGCAGCGGATCACATTTTACTTGCTCTCCAGGGCTCTTTAACACTCTGCAGCCAAACAAAGTCAGTATGTTAACAAAGACTCAGTACTCAAGTCAAGGCCAAATTGTGAGCAACTAAACAAGAACATGGAGACATCTTGACTCTCTGAAACGCTACCAAAGTTCTGCCGTCACTGGATGCAAACTCCTGAGGCAAAATCCTCTCCAAAACAAAACAAAAAAAAACATAACTCCCTCTGCTCCCCCACCCCATTGATCAGCATAATGACACAGTTTGACAGTTGTAAGACTCCTATGGGCTATTCTGCTTCCCAAGTTTCAGTTTGGCTCCATGAAAAGTCCTAATAGGCCCTAGCAAAGGCAAGGCTTAACTCTGTCTCTCACACACACCTCTTAAAAAATTCCAGATTTGTAGGTCATAGCATGAGATTGTTAAATTAAGCTGTATATAGAGGGAGGATTAATAGAGGATGGTAAGTATTTATTGCTTTTGCAGCCTCCCCATCCACCAACTACCATAACCCTTATAGCTTGCAAGGCCGTACTCTCGCAGCCAGATACATTTATATTTACTTTACAAAAAATGCAGCTTGGGTATCTACAAAAACAAATACAAATACTTTCTGTTAGCAAGTTTAAATCTGAGCAAGAGCTCCTCAGGCTACTTTCTTCTTTATCATTAGTTCACACTTATGTGGGTTAAGCCCCACCACTGAAACAATAAGGAAAGGAGCTTCCAGAGAAGGGTGCTGCTGCGTAAATACATGTGTGTTTACGCTTGTGGTTTTCTTTGGGATAACCAGGAAGGGAGACCAGAGACAGCTAATGGCATCCTCCAGTCTCAGCAATGGAAGCAAATCTTGCTAGCAATGTCCCAGCAGGCCATGTGGAAAAGCTCATCTTTTCAGCTGTCAATCAAGCCATCTCAAGTGAAGAATGCTACTGGGTCACTGCATTACTCTGGTGCTTTAGGCTGGAGTGGCATCTGCCATTTTCCCCTAAGGTCCATCTTCCCAGCAATTGAGGGACCCAGAGGGCTTCCCAGAACAAACTGGAATGTAGCTCCTTCCATCAGGATAAGCAAAGGCCCCTTTCAGGTCATTGCTTGAGTGGGTCAGTAGTAGCCCCTTAGGCCAATTTAACAAGTCTAGACAAGGTCTGGGGTGGAGGAACAACAAAGGGGACAAATGTCCGCTTTGTGAATGAAAAAGGGAAGACCAGGAGAGGGGAAGAAATATACCCCCCCTCCACCAGTGTCAATTCCAGCTGTCACAGGCCACAATGTATGCACTCCTCTGTGATGCTTTAGTCAACAAACAACTCATCAGTTGCTTGTTTCCAGAGATATCTGAGTGATGCAATGGGATGAAGGAATTCATACGCTATCATTCATATTGTTAGGTTTTCTGGGGGTGGGGGGTGGGGTGGGGTGGGGGTAGGCTGTATTCCTGAGTCCCTTCCAATTCCTGGATTCAGTAGGGATTTAATTGCTGAATAAGCCAGGCAAGGGCCATAGGTAAAGGTAAAGGTACCCCTGCCCATACGGGCCAGTCTTGACAGACTCTAGGGTTGTGCGCCCATCTCACTTAAGAGGCCGGGGGCCAGCGCTGTCCGCAGACACTTCCGGGTCACGTGGCCAGCGTGACAAAGCTGCATCTGGCGAGCCAGCGCAGCACACGGAAACGCCGTTTACCTTCCCGCTGGTAAGCGGTCCCTATTTATCTACTTGCACCCGGGGGTGCTTTCGAACTGCTAGGTTGGCAGGCGCTGGGACCGAGCGCACCCCGCCGTGGGGATTCGAACCGCCAACCTTTCGATCGGCAAGCCCTAGGCGCTGAGGCTTTTACCCACAGCGCCACCCGCGTCCCTAGGCAAGGGCCATAATGGCCCCCAAAGTATGGATCGTTAAGGTAGCAAAGGAAGTGGCACTGTGCCAGAGAGCAATTGGGTGGGGCTCCCTCCTTCACTCATCAGTTAGAAATACAAGGCCAGAGTTGAGGTGTGTGATCTAGAAGCTAGAGACAGAGACATGCTTGATTTCTGCATGAGTCCAAGGCTGTGGCTATGGGAGAAGAAAGACCCTCTTAGGGTGTTAATGCTGTGAGCCCCTTAATTGTAGGCTTAAGTTGTATATTTGTGTAAATAAACCGTATATCATAATGACACCCCAGTCTCCACTGTCCCTCACTCCAAGGAAACCAAACCCTGGGTAAAATGCCTGGAATCCGTTGTGTCTTGCACCGGTTTCAGAGATTAGGGCTGTGTGCAACAATATCTAATCTAATCACATCTCACAAGCAGAAGAGTGAAGGTGTGGAATGTGTGACATGCTTTAAACTGAGCGAATACACACAAGTGAGGAAAATATAAATGATCAAGAGCTGCTGATGGCTTGGAGATAACAGTCAAGGAAACATCAGTGGGTGGCAGCCCTGTTGCGATAATGGTTTTTACACTTCAGTAACGTCTGCACGAACACGGGTGGCACTGTGGTCTAAACCACTGAGCCTTGGGCTTGCCGATCAAAAGGTCAGCGGTTCGAAACCCCGGGATGGGGTGAGCTCCAGTTGTTCGGTCCCAGCTCCTGCCAACCTAGCAGTTTGAAAGTGCAAGTAGATAAATAGGTACCGCTCCGGCGGGAAGGTAAACGGCGTTTCCATGCGCTGCTCTGGTTCTCCAGAAGCAGCTTAGTCATGCTGGCCACATGACCTGGAAGTTGTCTGCGGGCAAACGCCAGCTCCCTCGGCCAGTAAAGCGAGATGAATGCCGCAACCCCAGAGTTGTTTGCGACTGGACTTAACTGTCAGGGGCCCTTTACCTTTTTAATGTCTGCACAGAGTTACAATGCACAGAGGAGCCAGTGAATGGCATGCAGAGGAGCCAATGGCTGCTCACCGAAGTTCCATAAAGCAAATGGAAAGTCTACAGAAAGCTGATAGGGTGGCACACAAGAATTATGAATTTGGTGTCCAGATGTTAAAACAGAGATGGAAATGATGTGTAAGGAAGAAGGAACAGAGATTCCATAGGATATGTTCTCTGTTAGTTAGACAGATATCAGATTTTGTTCACCCCCACTGAGAGTTCATGGTCAGGAAAATTCAAAAATTCCCTTTTTATATCTATGGTGCATCTGTTTTTAGAATATTGTGTGCAGTTCTGGCCACCCTATCTCAAAAAATTATCAAACAGAAAAGGCTATCAGGGTAATGGAAAATCTTGCTTATGAAGAAATGCTTTTTATTTGGGAGGTGGAAGAAGACTATGCGACATGATACAGGTTTATGAAATATAACTAGTAAGTTCACATCTGCAACAAATGACAGAAAGGAGCTTTGCTGGCTGAAATATCATGTCTTCCATTTGCTGTTGACTTAGTTGTCCTGCTGTCACAAAGTGGTGAGGTAGACTTGGGGCTAGGCAGGTTTATCTATTATTTATTATTATGTACTGGTTAAATTTAATATATCATGCCCTTCCTGGTGGAGAGCCAGTGTGGTATAGTGGTTAAGAGCGGTAGACTCGTAATCTGGGGAACCGGGTTCGCGTCTCCGCTCCTCCACATGCAGCTGCTGGGTGACCTTGGGCTAGTCACACTTCTCTGAAGTCTCTCAGCCCCACTCACCTCACAGAGTGTTTGTTGTGGGGGAGGAAGGGAAAGGAGAATGTTAGCTGCTTTGAGACTCCTTCGGGTAGTGATAAAGCGGGATATCAAATTCAAACTCTTCTTCTTCCTCCCAAAGGAGCCCAGAGTGGCAAATCCAGGATGCAGGGTAGCATCAGTGTTAGACAAATTCATGGTAATTAGTGTACTTGGCTATTAGTCATAGTTACTCATGTTCAATGGCAGCATACCTTTTGGCCACCAGATATTGTGTTCGAACAACAGTGGACAGGTATCACGTCCTGTTTGGAAGCTTCCCAGTGGCACTGGTTAGAGGCATCATTATGGGAAGACATGCTAAACTAGATGTGCTTTCAGCTAATTATAGGCGCTAGTTTTCTATATCTCCATGGCATGTGTAGCTTTTCTCTGCATGGCACTGTAAAAGGAGCAGCAACTCTACCGGGGAAGAGGGGAAACAGTAAAGTAATATTTCTTTTAATACAGAATGTGAACAGTAAAGGCTCATCCAGGCTTCATTTTACACTGCATTTTCCAGGCACAGGTCTGTGCCGAAGAGTGGGTTATATTTTTCTTCCTTTCCGAATTATTTTTATTAATTTTCCAAATTATTACAAATCAAAACAAATTAAATTAATTCCATACAATTTCTTAAAATCAGGTTTCCTGCTCCTGTTCCAAACATATCATCACCATCATTTCCTCACATTGCTGCATCATTTCTTAGAGTCCAGCTGACATCCTTCACTTGCTGTTAAACCATTCTTCCAGCTAGCCGCTTTTTTTCACCTTACAAACAGCACCTCCATTACATCTTATAAATAAGTAATCCATTTCACGTGTGAAGTCCTTCATATCCATTCTCAGCTGAATCAGAGCAAACATCAATCTGCGGAATATCTGGTTTTTGTTTGCTCCAATTCAGCCATAAGATGTGAGCTTTCCTGGAGAAAGCATTAGGACAAAAAAAGAAAGCTGCTTGGACATGGAGCTTTAAAGCCCAATCCCGTGCTTAGAAAAGTGGCGCAAACAAAAACTTGGATAAACCCTTAGGCTAGACAGAGTGCAACTATGGGCATACCTGAAACAATAGAGAGAGAAAATAGATAGACATTGTGCCATAACTAGAAGTGATAGACCAGAATTCTGTAGAGATCAATACAAAAAAATGTGAAGCAGTACCATAGGATCCACATTTAGTATGTGAAATGGAAGCCTCAGTTCCATGTTAACACTGAAGCAGACCTGACAGCACCATGGAAACAGCATCTAGGAGCCAACCTGGTCTGGCCAAAGGGGCGGATTAAATGTAGTCAAATCCCGCCTCCCCCCCCCCCATCTGTGACCCCCACAGGAAGAAATTATGCAAGAAAACAGTGGATGCTAGAGCTTCTCTTTCCCATTGCATCTCTCTGCCTAGGACATGCTCTTTAATTGAGTGAAGATTATTACAATGATAATAGTAATTATTCAGTGGCCTTGGATCTCCTCCAATGAAATGTCTTTACCCTCCTGCTTGCAGTGACACACATCACTGCTGAAGGCTTTCATGTTTAGTGGTGACTAATCTTGTCTTAAAGATCCATTCCATTACTAGTAGCTAGAGCAGTGATTGCCAAACTTGGCCCTCCAGCTGTATTGGGACTACAGCTCCCATCATCCCTAGCTAACAGGACTAGTGGTGAGCTATGATGGGAATTGTAGTCTCAAACCAGCTGGAGGGCCAAGTGTGGCAATCACTGAGCTAAAGCTTCCTCACTCACAATATTTCCACGGCTGCATGGGCACTACCTGGCACTTGCTTAAGATTATTATATAAAATAGGCAGCTTTGCTCTGAGGTCAGTTTCTTAATGACACATGTTTGTCCAAGCAAAGGGACAGCCCAGCTAGATTACAGGGCTTGCAAGGAGGAAAACCAGACATACAGATGGCAAACTGAGTCTCAGATGTACTTACATGTAGTATGAATGCACAGTGGCAGGGAGAAAATTGCTAGCCTAAGCTGTTCATCCAGAACAGAGCAGTAGCAAAAGCATCTGCTAGCCATAAAGTCTAAATTTCAACTTAGCCTTGGAATGGGAAAGTATTGATGCTCTATTAGCATGAATGCTAGGGGTGTGTAACTGAAAAATTACACTTTTGGTGCATCAGAAACCCAAGTTAGTTCTAACTTAGATCAAGCTGAACAATAATTTGTCCCTTTAAAATAACAATAATAACAAGTGTCCAATAATACATTAAGGTCATACTGCCTTCACTTTGGCTGCAATGCAGCATGTCCTGCTTCCTAGAGGGAGAGAAGTCTTCTTCTTTGATGATCTGTCTTCTAATGCATCTCCCTCCCCCCCCCCTCGCCCTGGGCAAATGAAAAGCGGGACTGTCAGGCAGCCAGCTTGGACAGTCCGTTGAACACTGCACTGTTTGTATCTGCACCAACAACTGCAAGAACATATGGAGGGGGCGGCCCTCTTCCCACTGGGAAAAACACCAAGACTAACAAGTCTTCCGGCTTCTGAGGGTCCTTGTTTGCAAACTCAGCTTGTTTGGAGCAAAGAAAGACAGGATGAGGGATGAGGGATGAGGGTGGGGGAAGCAAAAGATGAAGAAGTGAGGAAAAGGGATAGAACAAGGAGTGCAGTGTCCTCTTGTTCAAAAGCCCAGCTAGCCACCACTTAAAACAGGAAGAGACTTCACAAACCCTGGGCCCAAACCTGCCAGGTGTTGCATTCCCAGTGAACTGTATAGAGGTGGGGATTAGTCAGGTCTCTGGAATATCACAACTCACTTTTATAAGCCACACTTGCACTAGTGGAACTCATTAGTACACTAGCATGTAAGTCAATATCCTGCACTTTTAAGCTCCTACTGCAAACGATTTTAACATGGTGTCCATACCTATTAAGGCCAGTAAGGTTCTCCTGTGCCCTTTGCAAGTCTCTAGGGGTACTTTTTATGACATGCCATGTTCTCAACCACCATTCATTCTACTACTTGTCTCTGCTCTGCAAGACACCCTCAAGCTGAAAACCTTAAAACTGAGAAGCAGGTAAGAAGGAAGCAACAGGACTTCAGCACTCTCTTTGTGGTGCAACTCCCATCCTTCCTTCCATCCATCCATTCATTTGTTTGTTTGATGTAATTAATTAATTAATTAATTATTAATTAATTATTAATTAATTAATTAATTAATTATTAATTAATTATTAATTAATTAATTATACTGTCTTTCATCCAAAGAACACAGGGCTTTTCACAACACAAAAATACAAAAAGAAAACACAAAATACATCATAAAACAAAACAGTATGAATAAAGTAGTTTGAATTGGGCATTCGAGCACCATTGCACTTTCTGGTGGTTTAGAATGCTATTTACAGCCACCAGACTGGTTCTTGATGTAAGGGTATGGGGTGGAGGGCACCATAAAAGCACTTAAAGCACAAACACTGCTTTAATACAAACATGTTACAGGCTAGTTGATTGCTTTGACACAGAGTATCACTAAGACAGCATGCTAAGTGAAAGTTCTGTTGCCCCTCATTATGTCTCTGATTCTAAGTTCAGGTTCTGATTCAATAGGAAGCGGCATCAATTTCCAGGTCTAGGAACTGAGAAGTATGATGGTTTGTTTTCTATTTACAAAGAGGTCAAAGGTTAACAGGCCATCTCAACAGTGCAAAGTGAACCTTCTGTCATCATTTTCTCACACTGATAAGCCCACACAATATAAACACTGAGAAAAGAATAGACATGAGCAAACAAAGGTGGACAAGCGTCTCTAGGAAACTCTTTTTGTGCCAGGATGCAGTACTCCCTATTGGATTCAACAGCCATGCCACCCCTGACTTAAATGGAACAAGATTGCAGCCCTTACCAGCTTTTCCAAAAGGCTAGAATTTCCAACAGCTCATCTGGTCTTTTACTTTCATAACAAGAATACTTTTTGCTGTCCAATTTGGCATTTCACTATAATTATTATACTTGCCTTGCGAGGAGCATTTGTGGTCAGCTGGCTTTCGATACAAGCCAGAGAGTTACCATATTTCCTCCTGAGGGAGAAAGGGTTGAACTGAGCAAGGTCGTTGTTTCGAATAGCAAAGCGAAGCCACTAATTTCTAGGTGTAAAGATCATTTTCTCTATGACACCTGGATGACCACATTGGAACATTATTCACTCTGCTGCTGACTACCTCAGTAGCAAGCAGATGGTAGTAACTGGCTAGAGAATGTCTGAGAGAAGAAAAATGATGATCAGAAAGGATGATTTAGCCAGCATCCAAGAGCAAAGAAGGAAAGCATGCCAGAGCACACTGCAGACAATTATAGGTTGTTGATGACACGAAAATAAAGGACTGTTCATGATGGGGGAAAGGATGTTGTATTTATTATTGGATGCAAAAGAACACCACTAGCAGTCTTTGGGCATTCAGCCTAAGCTAGATCAAAAACTCATGCACAACTGAAAGAAACAATTGTGATTGCAGGAACAGTTCTATTCAGAAATGCTTTTCTTTTTAATGTTAGGATGGGTTCCAATCTTCAACCAGCTCCTGCTACAGAGGATACATATAAACTTCTGAGTCTTATAATTGCTCTAAGGAGCCATGTGCATAACCATATGCACCATATTGGAAGCGTTTTCCTGCTGGGTTCCTCTTACAGAATGAGGTAATTTTGCTACGATGTAAATCAGGGGTGGGGAACCTGTTTACTCCACAGGCCAGGCCCTTATCAGGATCTGCCTCACAGGCCAAACTGGGCAGAACTGTCCACCTGTCAAAATCTCGTCCACTCTTATCTGATCAGGCAAGTGGGAGGAGGCGGCTCACAAAACCCTTTAAAAGTGTCCCCCTTTGCATGTCTCCTTCCTCTTCCCTTTTAAGCCCCCAATCTCCCTTCAATCTTGAATCTCCTCTCATCAGCTGATGAATGGAGATTATATCCTGCTGCCTAGACTTCGAGATCCTGTTCTCTACCGGGAACAGGATGGCGCGGCCAATACAGGATTAAACCTAGTCCTCCCACCACTCAGCTGATGTTACTGTAGCATCAGCTGTTAGGTGTGGCTTGGGGGGGGGAAGCAACCTGGTGGACCAAACCAGACCCCCTGTCAACATGCAGGGCCAGTGGTACCCCCACCCCTAATAGAAACTTTCAGCTCAGCTTCAATGCTTCCACTGGCCACTTGCTAAAGGAAAGGAAAGCCATACATCATCCACAGCAGCTGAAAGCATTCAGAGTGGGGTGACATCTCATCTCTTTAAGGGGCTGAAATTCATTAGGGCTTGCAGTAGTTACGTCTGGCCCTAGGCCACGAATAGCTGTGGTTTGCGCTTAAAACTCCATCTAAACCATCTCTTTGATGCTCCTGAACACTGCAACATTGAGGGAATTTTGTTTTAGGCACCACATCAAATTCGGGAGGGCTGCTTATGAGACACTGAAACAAGGAGCAACAAGAGGTTTGGCAGAGCGCAAGAGAGAAGTCCTCCCAAAAAAAGATCCCGAAGACAGAGGGGCCACGAGCACAAAATTATTTTGGCAGCTCAGGGTAGAGCATAAACTCCTCCCCCTCTTTCCCTCCCTCCCACCCACTCTCTCCATTTCCCTGCTTGCATCCTTCCCTTGACCTCACAATCACTCGAGTGAGGGGGAGTCAGCCGTCTGCCTCATTACATGTCTGTGGTTTGAAGCCATTCTGAGTAAGCCAAGCTAATCTAGCCAGCAAATCCCATGGCGGCAAGGGGAAGGGGAACCCTATGGAAAGAAGCGTTTGTGGGTGAGAGCAAGAAAGGGGAGGCTGCAGTTCTCAGGGGAAAAAAGAGAATTAATTTGGCAGGAGCCCAGAGAGATCAGGCTCCTTACAGCAGAAAGAGGTTGGTGCAGACAGAGCAAACTGTTAGGGTCCTTCACCAAGCTTTCCCAACTGCTGGAATGTTTTATCAATGTTCGGCATAAACATATTGGATTAGATACGATAGCTTTCGCTTTAAAAATCAAAAAAAAGTTTAGACTTTGATTTAATTAACAGAAAAGGACAAAATGGACATTACTAAATAGAAAACTGCTGGGGTTGGGAAGAGGCACATGCACACAAACTCGCAAGGCATTGATTTCTGGGTGGTTGGATACATTTTATCAATATGACCATCTATTGGACCTTTGCATAATTCCCATGTTCTTAGCCATCAGGCCAAGTGGGTGGGAAAAGGATAGTCAGAGGCATCACATTTTATTTAATATGACCAGAAGGATAATTTTTTTCTTGCTTTGAGTGAATCCAGATGGCTCAAGAATTAGAAAAGGCAAGACCTTATATGCGGCCCTGAATCTCTCCCTATGCTGATTCTGTTATGCTATTCTCATGGTGGGACACATTATCATACAAACTTATCTGTTTAAAACAGATCAAATCTGGTTTTGATTTAATTTGCAAAAGCAAAAACCCTATAGATTACCGTTCAGCATTTCTAGTAATCCAAGGCCAGCTAACAATTAATAACAACTAGTTAAAAGCAATAAACAAAACTTACCAAAACAAATGAAATGTATCAGACAAGCAGAGTCAATAAAAGCAAGGCAACAACAATCTAAATCTACTCAAATTATATATATATATTTAATGCCTGGAGAAATTAAAATTCAGCACGAGGTGAAGGGCAATACAAGTATGCATCAGGCAAGTCTTCCTGGGGAAAGAAGCCCCAAAGTTGGGGTGCCACAACATAGAAGGCCCCTTCTGCAGATGAAATGCACATCACTTCATAAGTCAGTGCCACCCAAACACCTATTCAAAGGTGATGTCAGTGTTAGAAATGGAGGTATGAAAGCCAGGAGCTAAACGGCACCTTAAACCCTAGGTTATGGGAGCACCTTCCCCTGCCCACCTTCTTAATATTCTTTAGAGGGTCTCTTCTCCAGTCTTCAAACAGTAGCTGGAAGTGGGGAGGCAGAAAAAGGTCCTTTCCTTCCACTCTGCAGTTTTAATCTGAAATCTTAGGTGCAGTACTGCACCTAGAGCTCAGAAATTGCTTGCGCTGATGAAATGCGCCTAGAACAATGGGAGTTTCGAACACTGATGTCAGTATATTGGTCTGTAGTACTTCAGGTATCTGGGCACCAAGCCATATAAACTCTGAATTGTGTTCAGGAAGAAGCCACCAACCCATGCAGATGTTTCATAAATGTCTTGCCTTTTGCTGGTCCCCAATCTTTCCATAATCCTGGAATGCTTTCCCTGTCCACCTACCCAAGTCCCACCCACCCCACAAATGCAACCTAGTTTTTCCTCAGCTTGTTCCAAGCAAAAGCATTTTGGTGGGGCAGAATCCAGCAGCACCCTTCCCTTCTTGAGCCTCGTGGAGTAATGGCAGCAACCATAAATCTCAGAAACTGAAATCCTCTATTTGGTGAGGTGGGGTATTATGATCAATGCTATAAAGGTAGATGTCAAGGGTTCAAAAAACATTCCTTACATTAACTCAGTAAAAGTACAGCAGCCACATAAAGTGGGCCAGTATTAGCCTTGTATGGCAGCCGTTGTGAATGGGTATGCCAAGACTGAATAGTGAGCTTGCCTAAGGCTACCAGATGAGCTTGTGGCTTAGGGGAGATAAAAAAAAAGGGGGCTTCCTGGGCTGACAGCTCAACCCCTTAGCCACTAGACTTACAGCAGCAGGTTAGCATGGGAAGGTAGCTCTGCAACAGAGATAAAGGGGCCATCTGTTGCTTCTGCAGACTGGAGGGAGTAGGGAGGTCTCATGAACTCAGGGGAATTCCCCCCAACAGTGAACCGGCTCCCTCACACTATTGCATGCAGCCACCAGCGCACTCTCTTATGGTGAATATGACCCTGAGCAACGGGAAGGCAGCATTCCCAGCTGCGACCCCTTTGCTGTCTGGCACAAACTGAAGCCAAAACCACATGGGCAGCCTGTATATGAAGAAAGGGATAAGACTAACGTTTCCTTAAAGAGCATAAATTATCAAGGGGTGGGTGGGCATATAGGAAGAACGGGGACAAAAAGCTCATTTACAAGCTCTTGTTTCTAGGCTCCAGATTATTTCCCTTCAGTGTATTTGCCTTTTTCATTTCAAAACAAAAGGGCTGAACCCACAGCGCTGCCTGGCTTAACAGGCAGCTCCTTAATGAGGACCAACTGTGGGGGAAGTGTTGACTCAGCCTTTTGTCGCCCAGCCACGTTTTGCTAAACGTTACAGCCACCCACTCACTGCCCCCACCCAGGTAGACTGTGGAAGCACAACCAAAGTTGGGGACAAATCCAGCTACATGCACAGCAGAGAGGAGGTGATTCTGAGAGCTGCAAATGGACTCCCCAAGCATCTCCCCCAGCTCCTTGCTCAGAATAAACAGGGCCTTTTAAAGTCACAAACCTTTTACCCCTTTATCCTTTTACTCAAGAGGAGTTCTAGTCTCCATTCATTGAAAAGAAAATGACAACATATTCCTTTCCAGGTTTTCTCATGTCCTCACTACAGGAAGAGATGTAAAATTCTGTGTCGGAGAGTCCCTGTCTTAAGAAAATGCTGCTTATTAAGTTTCTTTCTAGGAATGTCTGCCTCAGCATTAGCAACCAGCTTACTCAGCCTCTATTCTAGCAGTTAACCAGAGTAGTCTGTCATTACGGTAACCAAATGTAATAGAGGACAGGGTTCCCACACCTTTAGTAATTGTCAGCTGAAGAGGAGAATTCTTCTACCATTACATAGTTACATTATCACACAGAAAGGAACATAGGAAACTGCCTTGCAACATCACAGTATTTCCATCTAGACTAATACTGTCTAGTCTCCAGGATCATGACAGAGGTCTTTTCCATCACCTGCTACCTGATCCTTTTAAATGGAGGTGGCAGGGACTGAACCCAGAACCCTTTGCATTCAAAGGATGTGATCTCTTCCACTGAGTTGTGGTTCCTCCCAACTTCTACCCATTGGACATTAGCAAAGGCAAGCAAAAGTTTGAGAGAGAAAGCCACCAATAACACTGAGCACTCCGGAAAACAAAACCAGGGTAGCTCAGTTGGTTAGAGCATGGTGCTGAAAATGCCAAGGTTGCAAGTTCGATCCCCATATTGGGACAGCTGCATATTTCTGCATTGCAGGGGGTTGGACTAGATCAGTGTTTCCCAACCTTGTGCCTCCAGCTGTTTTTGAACTATAACTCCCATCATCCCTGACTAGCAAGACCAGTGGCAAGGGATGATGGGAATTGTAGTCCAAAAACAGCTGGAGGCACAAGGTTGGGAAACACTGGACTAGATGATCCTCAGGGTCCCTTCCAACTCTACAATTCTATAATTCTACGATATAAAAGACAAAAGATTGCACTACCAGAAAGGGATGTTACTGCAGGCCCTTTTAGAGATAATTTTATTGATTAACACATTACCCTTTAGTTCCCTTGCTTATAGACTTCATTAAACGAAAGTGTCTGTCTGGTTCTTGGGCCTTGTCTATTTATGCAGCACAGAGCAGTAGATGAGTCCTGTATGTCAGTGCAATTCTATGCATGACTGTTCAGAAGCAAGCCCTACTGAGTTCAGTGTGACTTACCCCCTGATAAGTGTGTACATGATTGCGGTGTAAGTTTGCTGTCTCTTCCAACACTCCCATTTTAAGACTGTGTCCAAATGCAGACTTTGTGGCTTTAACATCAAACTAGATGATTTTTCCCCTCCTTCCACCCTCTTTTTGCTTAGTATCCTGTCTGATTAAGAGTTCTGGAGAACTCAAAAGCTTGTTAACTATTTTGTGGCATTTTATTGGTTCCAATAAAGGTATTGGCCAGCTGTGGATTTTGGAACACAGATTTCTTTACATTTTTTTATACATTTGCTTTTGTGAAAGTAGATGTACACACAGAGAACAAATAAATTATATATGCCTTCTTTGGAGAAGCTAACTGGTCAATACTGAATCAGCAATGTAGTCCCAATACTAAATTGTAGTCCAACTGTAGATGTCCCACAGATACATTTCATTTAGCACTTTGGCCCTTTACTGACTGATAACCAGGCCTAACTAAATATTGCATTAACAGTTGTGTTCAAATGCAGAGCTGCTTCAATTATGGGGGGAGGTGCAAGTTGTCTGATTTTAACAGCAAAGGCAGGTGTGCAGGTGAAGGTGTAACTTTACCCTCATTAACACCTTGAGTTGCCTGCAGTAAGAGAAGGCATCTAATAAATTTAATAAAAACCAATAAAAACAATTCATTCCTTCTTTTTCTCTGCAAGCTACAACAAAGGAAGTGAACCTGACTGAGTGAAAAATATTTGGGGCTGTGGGGAATAAATTGCAGGTGTAGGGTAAAGTTCAGTGCCCCTCACCCGCATGCTCCATTTGCTGTTAAAATCAGACCAGCACCCCGATTTCTATGCAGCTGAAGCAGTTTTATGTTATCAAACACATGGAACTGACATCATCATGTTTGATTTGGTCCTCAGATACCAATGTGTGCACTCCTTTGAGCTCATACATGTATGGAAGAGGATGCATCAAGAAAGCAGCAGCCAGGAGCTCAGCCATATCTAAGGACTTAGGGTGCTGGACACACAAGGTCTCCAAAGACAGGGTGGAAATGTGTTAAGGGCAACATAAGGATACTCAGCGGCAGACCTACATTTTTGGGCCCCTGATATAGCAGCCTCTTTGCAACCAGTAACAAGGTCTGGGTAACCACTGTTATCTTCTTCAGTGGGGTTGTTCCACAACAGATCATCACAGTTTTGTTTTGTTTTTAATACCACTACATCTTATATTTTGATTAAACTTGTTGTACTAAATTATCTCCTACAGTGGATGTTCGGGTTGCAAACATGATCCATGCGGGATGCACATTCGCAACCCGCAGCGGATTGTCTGTGCACATGCGGGTTGTGATTCGGCGCTTGTGCAACTGCCGAAACTTGGAAGTAACTCATTCTGGTACTTCCGGGTTTCAGCGGGTCCGTAACCCGGAAAAAGGCAACCTGAAGCATCTGTAACCCGAGGTATGATTGTATTTCAAAGTCACTGGTGTGAATAAAAAATCCCTATGCCTTATAGTTTTCGAGTTATTGGGGGGAGGCGTGAAAATCAGGGAAATGTTATACAGTGGTGCCTCGCAAGACGAAAATAATCCGTTCCGCGAGTCTTTTCGTCTAGCAGTTTTTTTGTCTTGCGAAGCATCCCTATTAGCGGCTTAGCAGCTTAGCGCTATTAGCGGTTTAGCAGCTTAGCGGCTATTAGCGGCTTAGAAAAAGGGGGGGAAAGGGGGAAAACTCACAAGACGTTTTCGTCTTGCGAAGCAAGCCCATAGGGAAATTCATCTTGCGAAGCGCCTCAAAAAACGGAAAACCCTTTCGTCTAGCGGGTTTTTCGTCTTGTGAGGCATTCGTCTTGCGGGGCACCACTGTATACAGGAACAATGAACTTTTTAAAGCAAAATTCATTAGTTTCATAGTAGATCCACCCCTGGGGACTGAACGGGGAACGGTCATGCTCGTCGTCTCTGCCACCCTTAATGTTTACTCCATATCATGAAGCTATCAGTGTTATGAATTTCCCTCTTTCCCACCAGCGACAGCCAACGATGTAAAGCAGGGTCAGGGAAACGAATAATACAATGGTGTCACACCAGGGGCATGGGTTCCATCGTAGTGTTGGGAAAATAAGAGGACCTGGCACAGTAACCCGGTCTCCATCATGATGTGCATTCCTGCCCAAAGCATGTTAGAAACTATGGTAACTTAGTGCAAGCTGCAGCACCATACAGACTAGCATAATTTCATGGACTAGAGGAGGGGTCCCCAAACTAAGGCTCGCGGGCCAGGTAAGGCCCGAGGGACTCGTTTATCCGGCCCGCAGCGACCCCCACTGCCCACTGCTGCCGCCTGCTCTTACCGGCGCTGCACTGCGTGGCTGCCCACTTCCAGGTCGGAGGAGCACCAGAAATAGCTTGTGCGCATGCGCAAGCATTATTTCCGGTGCACATCCGGGTCGGAGGAGGCCCGTGCACATGAGCACAAGCTATTTCCAGTGCTCCTCTGACCCGGAAGTGAACTGGAAATAGTGTGTGCGCATGCGTATGGGCACACGCTCCCCCGCCCTCCGCGCTATCGGCACTGGAGACACTGGCCCGAGGCGTGGTAAGTTTGCTGGCCCCTGGACTAGAGTCCATTTAATCAGATTCGAGTTAACCTCAGTTAGCAATTGTTTTAGCTAGACAGACAGACAGACATCTCACACAGGTAAAGGGAGGAATACAGAATTGTCACAGGCTGAGAGAATCAATGTGTTTATATGGCTGCTTTTTTAGAGACTGAACACAATATAAACATGGCTGCCTAAATTCAGTCAAACCACCAAGAAAAATACTACACTGCTTGTTTTGACCTCATGTGACAATAATTAGTTGAACAGAAGCTTTCAGTAAATACCACAACATATGCACAATCCCACATTCTAATGGTAGCAAAAATGAGAGTCACAAGCATAATCTAAAATGCTCAGTGTCCTTCTGGCACACAAACAGAAGTGTATCTGACTTCCTAACAAAAGGGATGCGGGGTAAATTTAAATCACTGATTTAAAAAGTGGTGACTACAGTAAATTACTTAAATGATTTTTCCAGCTTTCTAATTCCTATGTGTCCTAAACAAGCATGCATGTTAGTTAGTTACTATAATAAATACAGCTTACTTGTTTTCAACTAAATAGTGCCTTTATACTATCCAGGAGTGTGACACAAAACCTCTAACCATGCAGCTCACATGCATTTGTACATTACCGAATTTATACTGTATCTTTTTAAGCAAGCAATTATGAATTAGAGATTTGTTTGATTTTTTTCTACATAAGGCCACTAAGCAAGATTACTTATGTGAAGTCTAAGTGCCCAGAACATTCCAGAAGCAAGTGTCACTAACAACATTGATTCTCCATGGCATGCAAAATAAATATTTGAGAACGTCTAAATAGTCATATGTTGAATAAGCATAGTGCATGGCCTGTTATGTCATATTTATAATACTTAACCTCAAGCCACTTTTCTTTCTTTCTTTTTTGTCGCTTGCCGGCTTGTTCTTTTACAAAGAAAACAAGCTTTGAAACTCAATAGTTACCGGTATGTTTGCCAAGGTTTTTTTTCTTGGTTTATCAAACACAGCTTCATATCTGAAGCCTGCAAAACAACCCTAATTCCTGGTTTGGACTTGTTGCTCCTACTCAGATTTGCTGTTCCTACTCAGGGGACAGCAATGCAGGAACTATCTCTATGGTTTACCGTTACATGTGAATTAGACCAAGATGTTTTCATAGGGTGTCATTTTATCTGATTTAACAAATCAGGAGTGCAGGTTTTAATGTTTTATCAACTTTAAACCAGGTTATTTTAGAGAGATACTTAATATAATCACTTTTTAAAAAAGATGTAAATAAACAAAGCTTGGTCTAAATTTTAAAAATCTGGTTTTAAATTTTTTTAATGGTTTTTCCTTTTTTAAGATTGTTCTGGAGAAAAGGACAAATTCATGTCTACTCTCCTAAAATGCAAGACTGTGGTGCCTCGCTTGCGGCTACCCTACCATGTTGCCATTTGAATAGGACAGAATAACAGCACTGGAGAATTGGGTGGCTCTAGACCTGTTATTAATATGGCAAGAACTGGTTGAAATTAGTGATGGGGGTGGGGAGTTCGCTTTGCCTTGGTATTTCAACACTTATCAGAGAAATCTAGAAGCTTCCTCAAGTATCATCTTCCAGTTTGTTAACTGTGCATACTGTATTGAGCCAGGAAGGGCCACCTTACTGGCCATACTCACTTGTCCTTTCCCTTTCCCAAAACTTTTGTTTGTGAAGGAGGAGGTCTCACTGATTGGGAGGGTTGGGAGCAATGGCCTCATCACGCTCACAGTGCGAATAGGGAGCATGGGAAATTTCACTCCTAGCTCACCCACCTCTGCTAGAAATTAGTTGCAACTACTTTTTGCAGTTCCATGTGAGCATCCAGACTTTACAGACAAAGCCTCTTGTTTACAAGAATAAGTATGGGGAAAGGGGAGCAGCCGTGGGGAGAGCTGACAAAGGGCAAGTTAATTTTGAACCAAGACTGGACTTTAGAGAGGGTTTAGGTTCAAAGGTTTTTAAACCTATGGTATCATGGCTCGATTTAATCCCTGGCATCTGGTCTCCATAGACATTGATACTTCTGCCTAGGGATTTTTTAAAAATATTTTAACCGCATGCACATTTTACAATCGTATATTGACTCCCAAAAGTTTAAGGCTCTTGAAATAAGTTTGTGGATGGACCGATTAAGCATTAATTATGCTCCAAACACATATTTTGCAAATTTATCTTGGCTCTGTAAAACACTTCTAATCCTTATTAAAATGTCTGCATGGGGGATTAAAATTTAAATACAGGCTAATTAATCCCGAGGAAAAACATCCTATCGTATTCAGTCCTGTGAATGAACATTTCTTAAAACCAAATCCTTCAAATGGCTGTGCATTAGAAGAGCAACATTCAGATTTGCCTAGTGTTGCCAAGAACAAGCCTTAGCCTCTGATCCTCCATTGTTTGCCTTCTTGCATGTGGGGCTCAAGGAAGAAGATGGTACAAAATTTTTGAGATGCTAGTCTGGTATTCTCTTTATGGAGCAACAAAAAGACCGCAATCTGGAGAAGACACCACTAATATCTCCTTCTCTTAAAAGGTGGACCACCTGAGTGTTGTGAAAGCTCTTTCTAGGGCAAAGACAGAACAAGTAATAATCTTGACACAAAGCTGGCAAAAAATTCTCTCTGATGAGGTCCTCTTGCTCGATATCAAATTACAGTGGTACCTCGGTTTAAGAACAGCCCTGTTTACGAACTATTTGGTTTACAAACTCTGCAAAACTGGAAGTAGTGTCCTGGTTTGCAAACTTTACCTTGATCTAAGAACGGAATCTGAACAGTGGAAGGGCACCGGCGGTGGGAGACCTCATTGGGGAAAGCGCACCTTGGTTTAAGAACGGTTTCGGTTTAAGAACGGACTTCTGGAACGGATTAAGTTCACAAACCGAGGTACCACTGTACTTGTTGGTAAATTACTTGGGATATACAGTAAGTACCTCCATGGTCTCTGTCAGTTCTTTCCTTCCGTTTCTTCCTCTGCATCCAGCTTGCTCTTCCCCATACTTGGGGAAGCCAGTGAATTAAAAGGGGTTGCCTATCTCAGGAAACTAGTGTTTTCCCCATGAGTAGATAGGGGGACTCCAGGCGGCTTGTGTCTAGAAGAGCTTTTAACTGAAGTGGCTGGAATAGGCCTATTGAGGGCTTTTGTAGAGAACAAGAGGCCCTTGACAGTACAATGGACATTCCTACTAATCAGTGGGCACGCCAAGCTTAGAAGGATCTAGCCAATGAAGCCTGAAGTGAACTTGAGTGTAAAAAAAACAACAAATGGTTCAAGAAGGGAAGGAATGATTCGGGCTAAAGGGCAAGTATATATTCCTGGGCAATACCCACAGCATAGGGATTGCCCCTGCATAGCACTTCTGATGCCCATCGGCCATTACTTGCAGTCTTCCAGTTTTCTCTGCTCTGCCTGATCCTCTTACCTCCCAACTCCTTTGATGCCCCAGAAATAATGTGAGCCATGTGCTCCTGCTGTCTTATCCTCCCCACTGTGATCCTTCATCATCACATTTCAGTGCCATTTCTGATTTCAGTGCCAATTCACATTGATTATGCTTAGCACCACAGACTCTTTCCCAAGTTTGGCCAATTCTCTCAACCCGCTAATTGTTTTCTGAGTATGTATCACTGATCAGCGAATACAGGGTGGTGAGGAATCTTTAGATGTGTTGTTACAAACTGCTTCCCTTCACAACAAATCCAGTGTCAAAAAAGAGTCTGTTCAAACCAAGTCACTCCAGAGGGCAGTGGAGCACCAAGTCAACAGCATGTATTGTTGCTGCAATTCCCCACACATTGGAGAGGAAATTACTTAACATCTTTCCAACTGTGTTCCCACCCCCCTTCTCTTCAGGAGCCATGGGGGTAGGCTGAGTAATGACATTAAGGAGGAGGTCAGGCAGATATAGAATGGCCTTCGGAAACTGGGTAATGTGGGGGGCCCTGTTTTGGGACAGCCACAGGGAAAGGCCACAGGATTAATCCCCATATAGAAGTTTTAGTGAGCAACTTGGAACAGAAGCCTTCTAGAGAGGCTCCTCCCCCAAGATGCTTGAAAAGAGCCAGGGGTCTCAGGGTGTTTTATTATTTTTCTGGAAATGAAAGAAAGGAAGTGAGAAATTAAACCCTTGTGCTAGCAAATTAATATGTTGCATTACATTAAATGCCATGCACACACAGCATTCATAACAGCCCACTGGATTATCCAAAGAACCACAATGAGTGCAGTGGTTGCTGCCCCCCCCCCTTTGGTCCAATCAAGTATTAGGCATAAAAGACTTTTGCAGTTGCTTAGAATAGCCATACACACCCAGCTCACAGATCATGCAGCTAGGGATGCCACCATTTGCTAGGCTTGCCAACTCTTTTTCTGAAAGAACACCTGTGTTTTGTTATACAAGCAATAAAACCAATTCAGCAAATAACCATCATCCTACCCATCACTGCAGCTCCTTGTTGGATAAAAAGCACAGCTGTTGAATTTCTGGATATCATGCATCTAATAATACTTTTCAGGGAGGAGGTGGCACTGGAACTCCTATCAGCTTTTCCAGAGACAAGGTGCTTCTCTGGGCCCTATGTAGCTAAAGCACAACATGCCAATTGGAGAGCTATTGTTTATGTTTGTTATTATGGGATGTATTTTTGTGTTTTTATATTGTAAAGCACCCTATGATCTTCAGGTGAAGAGTGGTATAGAATTTTAATAAACCACAAAGAAAGACAACAGATGTTTCAGGACCCATCTAAAATTAAAACCTCCATATTCAGAAGCAGCATATCTGTGACTAACAATTACAGGGAATAAACCACAGAGCATAGCTATCTCCACTATGCTCTGGTTGTGAGCTGCTTAGTGGCATTTGGTTTACTACAGCTGATGCAATGGAGCTTAAGTTTGATCCAATAAGAAAACGTTTATGTTCTTATTAGCTCAAAATTGATGATGCTGGATAAAACTTCCTGGCAACTGTGATATTTGCTTATTACTGTGTGTGAGAGTATCTCAGCTAAGAATAGTGCTGAGCTCTGAAACTCAGCCACCCTTTCCAAGTACCAGCTGATGAATCATTCTAGGCGTCAGATTCTCATTGTTTGTTTTCAAAGCTTACTATAAGGTGGTCCACTGCTGAGCCAAGATCCTCAGACTACGTTGGATGAATGTCAGTCTCCTCTTAGCTTCCTTCTTAGTTGCCAAATGTACTTATGTGTTAACTTATACCAGGGAGAGTCTACCTTGCCCCACCCAGCCTGCTCCCAAATAGCCATACCTTTCTCTGAGAAACAAGGCAGAATGTAACACGCCCAGTAGGTTAATCCAGTGGTTTTCAACCAATGTGCCGTGGCACCCTGGGGTGCCTTGAATGATGGTTAAGGGTGCCACAGGCAACACTGGCCTCTGCCTCTCTTTCCTTCCCTCCCTCCTCTGATGCCCTCTCACATTTTTGCCTCCCAAAGGCTTGCACAGCTGTTTATTGCAGCAGCCCTGGCTATACACTCTGCAGGCAAATGGTGCCTCTGGGAGGCACCTCTCTTTTTGGGGGGGGGGGGACTTCCAAGGAGAGGGGAGAGGAGAGGAGAGGAGGCTGAAGGAACACTCCACAAGGGAGGGTGTTTGGAAAAGGGTGAGAGGCTACCAGCTCTGCAGGCAAGGGGTGAAATAACTGGGCTCCTGAGCTCCCCAGGGGTGCCGCAGAAGGGATGTAGTTGGTTAAGGGAGCTATGGGCTCAAAAAGGTTGAAAACCTCTGGGTTAATCTATTGTAATCAAAATTTTGAACTCCTGGATAAGACTGGCAAGTGTTTGGAGAAAGGCACTATATGTATAGGTTTATTATTCTTTGCTAAATTTGTATGTTGTCTTTTCACAAAATGGTGCTCAAGGTAAAAACAAGTAAGTAAGACATCAATGCAAACAATAAAAACAACCAGTTAACCAAGCTGCTAACATTTTACAGTGACAGCTTATGAAGCCAAATATTTGCATGTTTGCATCTCAGTGGATGGTTATCACAGAAGGAGCTCTTTACCCTTGGTAAAGAGTTACTGAGCTTGGATATAGCTACCAAGCAGGGCCCCTCTCAAGTTCCCACCAAACATGCTTCAGATGTTGGGGGGACAAAAAAGAGTGGCCTCTTCTGAAGATCTCAAAGCACAGTCAGGCTTGTATGGGGAAAGCACAGTCTGTCAGATAACCCGGTCCCAGGTTGTGTAAACAACTGTGCTTGGAAATAAGCCAGTAAAGCTGTTTTAACTGGCTGTAGCATTCTGAATCAGCTGGTATCTGAACACTCTTTGCATGTAATCTCACACAAAGTGTGTTTCAGTAGTCCAAACAAGATATAGCTAAGGCATGTGTCACCACAGCTAGATCTGATATCTTCAGGGAAAAGTGTCCTTTCTGCACCAGCCTCAGAAAAGGTGCCCTTTCTGCAAAAGTGCTCCTGGTCACTGCTGAAACCTGGGGATCCAGCTTCGGGTCTGGATCCAGGAGTATTCCAAAACTGCAGAGTTGAGTCTTCAAGTGGACTGCAAGCCTGTCCAAGACAGAGGTGGTTAACCTGGGGCCCTCCAGATGTTGATGGACTACAATTGCCATCCTCCCCAACTATTGGCCATGGGCTAAAGAGTAACAACCACGTAGTAGTCATTTAAGTTTTGAACTTTTATTTATTCCCCCCTTTCCTACTGTATTTGCTGTTTGGTTGTTCTAGAATGTATGAAGTTATTGGTCTAACAGGTGGGTGAGAACCTGAGCAGTCGCAATGCTGATGAAATGATCTTTTGCTTAATGGTGTCCAGAGTGAAAGTCATATTAGCACAAAACTGAGTGTGGCACAAAGACGGAGTTACTGTAGTACCCCACATGGGAGGTTGGATAGATTATTTTATTTTTATTCTGAGGCTGTATGAGTTTTAAATCTGGTCAGCTATCTTTGTTGTGCGAAGTGACCAGCTAGGATTTTGTACTGAGGGATATGAATGGGTATGTGATTGTGGGTAGTATTGGTTGAATAGTATTGAATAGATCTACAGATATCAGGGGCGGAATTAGCATTATGAATACATGAAGCTGCCATATTGGATCTGGCCATTAGACCATTCTAGCCCATTGCTGTCTACTCAGATTGACAGCAGTTTTCCAGAATCTCAGGCATAAGTCTAAGTCCCACCTATTATTTCCCTCGTGGCCTCCGCCCCTTCCTTCCAACCCTCTCCAAAAGATCGCATTTCGCAGGAGGGGATGGTGGGATTCGGTATGTGTGTGTGTAAGAGAGAGAGCAAGCGAGGGAGGTGCATTTCAAATCTAAATACAGTGCCTGGCCAGAGTGTTGGGCTGGATTGTCATAAATTCGGGTTCAAATTACTACTCAGCTAAGGACCTTGGGTGCAGAGTTGCTGTGTGGCTTTAAAAAAAAAACTGTTCCAAGATTTTTAAAAAGGCATTTTAAGAAGCAGCCCCCAAACTTCAAAAACCCAATTATGCCAGTTCTCTTCTAAACCCTTGAGGAAGTTAGACTAGCTTGCTAAAATGCACCAGGTCAAAAATGCATGAGAAGCCCCGTCTGCCTGAGAGCATGGGTTCTCTTTCTTAGAGGAAACCTGGGTCAAAGATTTCCCCTTTGTATCGAGTTTCGACTTCCTCCTGCAGACTCCCATTTCCTCATGGAAAGAACATGATTTTAGCTATTCAGCAGTTGGAGGATGGATACAATCAGAGTACAGAATATAGTTTCATTAGTTCTCAGATGGGAATGCAGCTTCACATACATTCAGCACAACTGTGGACATCTGGCTGTAAGGTTTTCACAGCTATTTCAAGGCAGAAATTCACAACCTGCACAGCCATTGTCCAAAAGGGAGACATTTTATGCTTAACATCAACATAGTTTGCGTCTTGGGTGCTTTTATCAGGAAATATAAGATGACCAGGAACTATGCTCAGTGCCCAGTCCAGCTAGACCCATCCCATGAGGACCAATCCTGCAGACTAGGTATATTTGCAAAGTTAGGGGGAGAGGGGTGTGCAAAATAAATTATAAAAAATGAAAGCAAATATAGGATGCCCCTGCCACTGTAGGTCGTTCTTCTCTAGAAACAGCGCAGTGCCCATACAATATTACAATGCACCCTTGGAGTGCCCATTGCAAACGGATGGAAATGGGACATTCAAGACTTATATGCGTGCGGGATGTGTTGTGTGTGTGTGTTTTTGATTTTCAGCTAATTCCTATTAGATTTGCAAGGTCAAAAGTGGCAAAGGATCAAAGGACGTCAGATACTCTGAGCAGTTCACTCCCCATAAAAAAAAAAAGAAGAGGAAAAAACGTTTCCAGCAAAGTCTTGCCCCGCCCCCTAAGCACAGGAGAAATTGCGGCTTGGGGGGTGGGGAGGAACACGCCCCCCCCCCCCCCCGCACCGCGAACAAACGCCTAGAAGTCGTAGCCTTCCGACCTAGCTGCAGAGCTTTCCATCTTTCCTGGGCAGCTTACTCCCCCAAATTTGAGCCCTACGGCTGCCCATCCATGCCTGCCTTTTGCAAAGCAAACAATGCTGCGTTGCGCTTGGGTCTTGGCTTTTGCTCCTTGCAAAGCCGGTCTACACGCCAGCATGTGCTTCATCGCACGCCAGAAACTGCTCCCTACAAATTCAAACCGTCTAAGTCCCACCTATTCTTTCCCTCGTGGCCTCCGCCCCTTCCTTCCAACCCTCTCGGAAAGATCGCATTTCGCAGGAGGGGTTGGTGGGATTCGGGGTGTGTGTGTGTAAGAGAGAGCGCAAGCGAGGGAGACGCTCACCGTCCCTAAAGCCGGCTGCATTTCAAACCTAAACACGCACGGAGGGGGGAGGGCGGGACGCAAGCCAGGTGCCCCACGAGGGCAGAGGGGCTACCAAACGGTTCGCTAGTAGTTCCCCGGCGAGAGGATGGAAGGCCGCAGATTACAATGGGGGGAAGAGAACTGGCCAAGGATTGCAGCTTTAACAGCACGCAAGGCATCGTTACATCGCATCGTGCCAATGAAATGCCATACAAGACGACCGCCTCTCTCTCCCTCCCCGGTCTCCCCAGAGCTTTATCGATATCCGCGCGCAGCGTGCGGTGATTAAAAACATTTTTTTTTATATATTAAAAAACCCCCACAGTCGTTCGGAACAATTCCTTTTCCTTTCCTCTGCTGCTTTGACTGCAACGTTTAGCCGACGCTAAAATGAGCGCCTTTCTCCAGCGCCAAGGAGGCTTTCCGTTAAGTAAAACCCATTCCCTTTGTAGCGCGAGAGAGGGGCGAATGGCATTTGCAGTTTAAATCCCACCACCCACGCCCCGCTTTAGCCGAGGCTTCCGAAGCAGCAGCAGGGTTTGTCTTGAGTTCGCGCGAGCCCGTGGGGGTCTCCCCACACCTGGCGCCCCACGGACATTGCCGAAGGGCTGCTCCTCCCACCTGCCCCCATTTCTGTCATTGTTTCTGCTTAGACGTGATCCCCCGGAGTCCGCATCGCTCCAGATCCCACTGACCGTGTGGAGCGCAGGGGCGGATTCCGCGGCGCAGAGAACTGTCAAGAGACCACGCGGCGGGCGCTGCCCGAGGCACTTCTGACCCTTTTGCGCCGAGCAAGCCGGTAAGCAACGAGACGGGCCAGCTCTGCCTTGCAGCCCCGGGTCGTTTCCTTGGCGAGGCACCTCTGAACCCCGAGCCCCCAATGCGCCCCTCTGCCTTACCTGCTGGGCCTGGCAAAATGTACCGTCCGGAGCGTCCTCCCCGACCTCTGCAACGGGGCATGCAGCATTTTCTCAGATCGTCCCTATAAACTCATAGCCAGCTTTCCAGCAGAAGCTCCCTGCTAGTTTCTCAGCCTCCTAGAAAGCGGCCACATGAAGCGAGGAGGGAGGAGAAGAAATTAGACCCTTCCCTCTGTCCCTCCTTCGCCCTCTCCTTGCGCTCGCTCTCCCCCTCCGACGGCTCCTGTCAAGCTAGGCTTAAAGCTGCAGCGCACTATTTCCCCTCCGCGCTGACTCTTGTCCCCTCGGCTTCTGGAAGCTGCCTCTTTAACACCCACTGCAGGTACGGCAGACAAAGGGCTGCCTGGTAGCAGATTCCTCCTTGCAGCAGAGACTGCAGCGCAAAGATGCATGCCACCCTGGGGAAAGGAAGGGGCTCCCCTTAGCCCACCAGCCCTGGGGAGTGGGCGCTGCAGAACCCGAAGTGCATCAACCTTTCCCCCCATGCCACGTACCCTTTGCCCTGCATATTCCGTGCTCCCACAACAGCCTTCATCCTGGCAACAGGCAAGCAAATTGTCTTTGTTCTTCACCAGACTCTCTGCTCCCTGGCTGCTTTAAGGTGTATCTCTGTAACTGTACAGTTATCGCAGCTATACAATCGATCATGCACCTTGCTGCGAGGGTGGGGAAGACATTGGAAAAGGATGCTAGCAAGACCAGAAACAGGTCGACGGGTCCATATGCTTTAAACTCGGCAAAAGGATCCCCTTGCTTTCAAATACAGGCAATTGTTTCACCTTGTCGCCCAACTTAAGCAGCAATTCAGCTTTGATTCCAGAGGACAGCTATTTATGACCCATTCTGAGGACTCTGATAGCAGCATGGGTCCCCCACCCCACCCCACCTTCGCCTTCGCCACAGACTGATTAAGCTTGGTGAGAAAAATTCCCAACATCCCCCAGAGGGGCTTCTTCTAGGCAACCATTTCTGATAGTGACACTGGTGGCATTTGTATATTAGTGTTAATTCCTGATAGTCAGGCACAATAGGCTGTGACTATGGCAGTAATCACAACTCGTGATTCCCATACATATCCAATGTCATACCCAAGGGTTGGTGGAGTAAGATTAAGCTGGGAAGGCTCCAGTTTAAGTCTCACCCTAGTCATGAATTTGTGATAGCCATAAGCCAGGGGTCTCCCAAGAGACTGAGATCTACTCACAGAGTTAAAAACTGGCAGTGACCCCAGGTCAAAGTTGTTGAGCTTTTTATTAGTGGGACGTTTTTATGGGTTATTGGGCTTTTTTAGAGAGGAAAACCCTGTTCAGCTTCTTTGGGGGGAGCCAGTGATATTCCAGTGGTCTACCACAGACGTCCAGTGATCTACCTGTTGCACATGCCTGCCATAAGCAATCCAGGTGCAGCCAGTGGTGGGGGAAGGGGGTGTGGGTCACCCTGGGTGTCATCACTGAGGGGGGTGTGACAAAACGACAAAATAATACTTTTAAAAATAATAAATAGAAAATGGGCTCATGAAACTTTTTTGTTTAGTTTAGTTTAGTTTAGTTTAGTTTAGTCAACAAACTTAACAAAACATGGCTGGCACTGGGTGCCACACCGCAGGGGCATGGTGGCTTAAAATGGCAGCATGGGGCTTGCGTCTGCCCTCCACCTCTCACTCAGCCTCCCTACAGCTGAGGGGGAGGTGGCGGAGAGGCTCCATGCAGCGCCCCCCGCCCCCATGGCCAGCTCACCCCGCCTCCTAGCTACACCGCTGGGTGCAGCATTTGTTTCAGGAGCACCTAAAATCTGTGAGTTGTGTGAGAAGATCAAGGGAAAGCCCACCATTTGTGGGAGTCACTACCCAGCCTTCTGACTATAGGGCCTGCTGTGACATTACAATGAAATGAAAGTCCTGAGTTAGAATTAAGATCCTATATTTGCCGCTACAATTTGTCTTTGAGTTGACATGCTATCCCCAATTACAGCTATACTAAAATCGTAGCTACCTGAATTGCGTGTGTGTTTAGGGGACAGCAAGGGTCTAATAATGGGTCTTTCACTCTAGCCTTTTATGTCTAATTGGCTAGATCTCCTCTCCCAAATAAATGTAAGTCATTGCTATGACTTCACTGATTGGCTAAGACACAGAAAGGCGGAAGTAGGCTGGTTTCTCACAAAACAAATTAGAATACTGCCTGCACATTTTGTCTCATAGCTAAGGTTCTACAAATGCTGGAAACTTCTTTAAAAAATGAAATCTAATCTAGGGGTTGTGGTTGCCCCCCCAAGCCCCTCTCTGCAGACCCCCATATTATAAGAAATACTCTTCTCCTTGACCACTTCTGCTGGAAATACATGTGATAGGGACCAGGAAAGAAGGATAACCCACCTCCCAGAAGAATCAAATTTATTTAATAATAATAATAATATTATAATAATTTTTTATTTATACCCCGCCCTCCCCAGCCAAGGCCGGGCTCAGAGCGGCTTACAAGCAATAATAAAAATAAGTTGAATGATTACAACTTAAAAACAAAATTAAAATAGAACATTAAAATATTGAAACATTAAAATATTAAAATGTAGCCTCCTCGCAGGAGGAGAAGGAAAAGAAAAAAGAAAGAGAGGGAGGTCCTAGGCCGTGAAGGGCTTTAAAGGTCAAAAGCAGCACCTTAAATCTGCCCCTGTACTCCACCGGGAGCCAGTGCAGCTTGAAAAGCACTGGGTGAATATGCTCCCATGGCAGAGACCCCGGGAGGAGCTTCGCTGCAGCATTCTGCACCCGCTGGAGTTTCTGGGCAGCCCTGCGTAGAGCGAATTACAGTAGTCAAGCCTCGAGATGACCGTCGCATGGATCACTGTGGCCAGGTTGGAGCAGTTAAGGTAAGGGACCAACTGCTTGATGCGGCGAAGGTGGAAAAATGTCACCTTGGCTGTTGCTGTAACTTGCGCCTCCATGGAAAGGGAGGGGTAAAGGATTACACCCAAACTCTTAACGGACGGCAATGGCACTAACTGGGCCCCCGCAAGAGAAGGGAGTTGGTCCCTCATCCCCATGCCATCCCGACCTAGCCATAGGTCCTCCTACTACAATAGCTGATACCCATGGCACTGAATGCCTGTCAGGCATATGTCTGCAAAACCCGATGTACAGGCATTGGTAGCACCACTTCCCAAGGTCAAGTAAAGAGTGTCTGTCAATGGCAGCCTGGCCATCTCTCCTTGATATGCCCTCAATGACTGTTAAGTGGGACGCCAAAGGTCTAAATTCAGGGCACCCTGCTGAGTCAGAAGAGCGTGGTAAAATTAAGTGCTGCCTGTATTACACCATTTGGGCTGCCTTAACCAGGTCATCCTGACTCAGGTACAAATAAGACGGCAGGGAGACAGTTTCGAGCTGAAACATGTTCAAAAGAGACCTAGAAAGGAAGATTCACACACAAAAGGCAACAGAGATATCAAAGCTGCTGTCGTCACTGGCTTTAAGGTATCTGAGGTCAGCAGACCTGATTCATGTTTTCCTCTACCCTCTACAAGACCCTCTTTCCTTTCGGCCAGTGCACTATCTGTGTAGTAAGGATATTTGTGATGGTCCTTTAAACTTCACCTTTTCTCAAGGACAGGGTGCAGACTTGAAATGAGACTGGTGGATTTTTCACTCTGGTCCAGAGATGTGCAAAATGGATGTGAGATGTAAAGAGACATCACCAGTAAGGGCAGCTCCACTGAATGAGACTGATTCCCCAATTACATCTCTTAATACTCCCTGATAGACAATGCATAATAACAACCACCGAGGTAATTGATGGACAAAGCCCACTGCATTGCAATTCAAATCACACAAATGCTTTCTATCAATGTTAACATGAGCAGAATCAGGCTTGCCTTCCGGTATGGTTTTAAAAACAAAAACACATTACAATTAAAATTCTTGTGAATAAGCTATCATGGTCGAATTCCTCATGCTATTTCATCCAGCAAAATTTATGGACTTTTCCATAGACTGCTGCTCATGGCATCAATTTAGAACAGTGATTCTTAACCTTTCTTGAATGCTGGCATCAGCACATTTAAAGCTGTACAAACCAGCCTCATTGGCATAAGCCAAACCTGACTTAGCAGGACCATGTGAATGTGCAAGCTCCCGGATGGGAGTTTGCAGCTTCTGTGGTCCTCCTGTCCTTTTGCTGCTGCGCCAAACTTAGCTTAGATCGCCATCCAATCGAGGGCTCATAGTTAAACTCTCTTCTCACTAACCACAAGCTGTTACCAAGGTTTGTTCTTTGTTATAGCTTTTGGCCAGCAAGGAAGGAGTTTAACCAGGAGGCTCACCTCAGATGACACTCCAAACCAAATCTCGGCTGAACTCAGTGCAGCATAGCAGCAAAATGGACCACGGAGGAGCAAAGAAGCTATGAGCCCATTTCTTTGTTTGTGCATGCAAACCAGGCTACTGACAGTCACCATGGTTTGATTACATTCCTTCACTCATATATACTCCAAAACAAAATGCTTTAAAACATCTTACTGTTTGTTTCCATTTTCTGTTAGAATTCATGGATTACAGTGTTAAATCTGAAATATATGTATATTTTGCATTTATTTCAAATATGCCCCTATCTTTTATTTTCATGACAGATGGGCACAGCACAGTCCAGGGCTGTAGTGCCATGGCTGATAAACAAGTGTTGCAGAGCCTCCTGTCTTCCCTCTTTCTGGTTGAGATAATGAAACTCCACACATATGCAGGAGGCTTTCACCACCATAGCTGACAACGAGCCCGCCTCACTTTCATGCAGACGGCTGCACAAGTCATAATCCATGTGCTTAACTGTGTCAGCCAGTCAAGCTAAACCGTTTATGTTACAAGATACTAACAGACACATTTAAAAACATAGCAGTTCCTCCACACTATCATATACATTAACCTCCAGCAAGTAAATAAATTACAACATTATTTCCCAGCAGAACAATCTCCGTATCTCTGCTATTTAAGGAAGGAGCAGAAAGGCTTGCAGATTCAATCTGAAAGTTGGTTTTGTTCCTTGTCTTTTACCAGTAATCTGTATTTACAGAGCTTTTTGAACTCAGGAGACAGAGGGTTAAACATGTGAGCAAGGCTGAAAGAACAGGTCCCTATGGACTCAGAAATAAGTAATTCCTTCCTCAAGCTTTCCTTTGCCTTGGCAAGGCCTTCTTCTCTACTCCCTTGTCAGTGGGCCCTCAAACTACACCTTGTTTATTCCTGTGCCCAGAGAAACTATAAAACAGCAAGCAATGGGTCTGATTCCCTAGTTTTAATTAACTCCATGTGCGATTGAGTAGATGTAGTATGAATGCAACTGTACACAGATGTGTGAGAGGAAGGATGTGCATTTTTAAATGTGCAGGCATGCATGTGTGTCTGATCTGTCTGCTGGGACTGGCTATGCAGAGGCTAATTAGATATCAGGTGATTTGGTAAATTTGGAATTCAACCAGCCTCTTTCAAAGAAATGAAAACAAAAGAAACCTCACGGCACCATAAAGACTAACAAATGTTTTTATGGCATAAGCTATCATGGACTACAGTCAACTTTATCATATGTAAGAATTGCTGCACAGAATTGCTAGGGAGCAACGAGAGTCCACGATCCTAAGCAACACAATTAGGCAGCAATGGAAGCCAGCCATATGGACCCACGGGTAAGGCATTGCAGAAAGCAGGCCACTGCTCACTCCGAAGGAATCCCCATGCATGGTGTGATTAAAAGGGCCATCCATTATTTACTCCTCCTGTGCGCTGCTCCATGCTGCTTCTCCCCTGAGCCCACTGCCTGCCTTGTAAATCAGCTAGCTTGAAGAAGCTCATCTTCCCCACCCCCTTTCTTGAGCACGAGGCTTGCCTAGTAAATCAGCTAGTTTGAGGCTCATGCTTTCTCTCCTTTCTTCAGTTCTCTGGCCAGCATTTTGGGAGAGTTATAGGAAGAGTCTCTTAAATCATATCGGACCGAGGACTGACCTCATCCAGACTTCTGAAGCTGCTACTCCCCAGCACCCCTCATTTTGCAAGGATAAAGAGGATGACTCAGTTAAACATGTCCCTCTGTTTCTCGCGTGAGAATCTCAGGCCACTGACTTGTCTCCCTGCTGACTTCAAGGTTTCAGAAGCATCACAATCCTGTGCATGTCTACTCAAGATACATATTATTTTAATCGTAAGTGATTTAGAAATAAATAATAAATAAAAGGAAGCCATCTTGATTTCCAAGGGACTTACTCCCAAAGTAAATGTGGATGAGACTGCAGCCTAAGCCTAACTGCTATATAGAACCACGTATTCCAAATTCCCTGTTAGCGTAATAGAGAATGTATATATAAAACAAATTGTACTAGGGAAAATGCAATGAGACACTCTAGCAGGTCCCCTCAAGTGTGAACTATCTATCAGTTGACAAAAGCCAGTACCAAATGCCACAGGCTCACAACCCCTTTCTGTTATTCTGTTCAAGGGGACTGGAAAAGTAAGGGGAGGGGGAAGAAATTACCATATATCCAAAAAACCCTTAAAGTTAAGTATTGAAGGCAGAACCTGTAATATTTCCTTTTAATGCAGACATGAGTCAACGTACTTCCATGCTCTTCCTTTCCTCCCATTTCAGCAACTTCCTTTCTATTGATGCCTTAAAAACTTAGCTATCCATGAAGGGTACTGTCAAGCAACAATAGATTCTCCATGAAATCTCACCTTTTGATTGCCCCATTTCACCTTTGCCTTCGAGATCCATTAATCCAGAACAAGTACCACCCCTATGTTCCAGATCCATACCCACAATCACTACAGCAGATTAAACCCCTCCCCACGTGTAAGTGTGCACTGGTGTGCACCAGTTGTATAGAAGTAGGCCAGAATAGCTTCCGTGTCAGGGCTACAGCACACCATACAAACTCCTAGATCATGCTGTAGATTCTTGCAGGGAGTTTCTGTATCCACATCACCACCAGCAGGTACCATGCATGACAACCAATGGCATGGAAATTTCTCCATGTGGCCATACCAGCATCAAAAACTTTAGAACCAAAGCCAGAATTATAGGACCAATCTAAGCGGAAGGAGAAAGGAGCCTTGGAGAGCCACTGTTCTCCCCATCATAAATTGGCATGGAAAAGTTAGCATCTGCTTTTATGGCAGAAGGAAGGCAGGGCAGATTTATACAGCTCTAATGCTGCCAGGCAAGTGGGGTGACAGCTGCTAGAAGAATGTGGCATGCTTGGAGCAAGCACCTGTTCCCTTTGGGGTTCACAACACATCACCACTATGTGGCCTCTGGAATGCAGCTCCGATGAAAAGTTATTCCTCTCCTTTCATAAATCGTATCTGAATATCCTCTCCCTTTGGCTATTTTAGAGTTCCTTAAAGTAGTGACCCGCATTAAGGAAGGGCACACAGTTTTCCAGTGACAAGTGACAGCTTGCACTACTGTCCAGGTAGGTGAAGCATAAAAGGAGTGTATGGTCGGCTTACAAGGTAATCTTGTGCTTTTCACCTGCCCTAAGAAATTGGTGAAAGGACACTTTCCTTAAACAGCCCTCCATGTCAGAAATGGAGGGACACATAAATGTACAGTTATCACTTATCCTTCTTCTCTTCTATCTCATTTCAGCTACTGTTGCATCTTTCCTTATTTTTCATTTTTATTTCCACCCTACCCCCAACCTTTCTCCCCTACCCAAATCCCAGAGCTTTTGTCCTGGTTTCCTGCTCCCTTTTGGAAATCTATGTTCTATCAATGATAGGGCAGGGGTTAGTCAAAGTCTTTCTTAGTTTTGAGGGTTGGCAAATCAGCCCCTGCTCTAGACCCACATAATGTGGTATGGAACCCCTGAGGGTCACCTAATCCAATTCCCTGCAGTGCAGGGATCTCAGCTAAAGCATCCATGACAGATGGACATCCAACCTCTGCTTAAAAACCTCAATGGAAGGAGAATACACCACCTTCTGAAAGAGTCTGTTCCACTGCCAAACAGCTCTTTCTGTCAGGAAGTTCTTCTTGATGTTTAGTCAGAATCTCCTTTTTTGTAACATGAATCCATTGGTTCAGGTCTTAACCTCCAGAACAAGAGAAAACAAGCCTGCTCCATCTTCCATGTGAAAGCTGTTTAGATATTTAGATGGCAATAAAATAAAATTATTATATTATATTATATTATATTATATTATATTATATTATATTAATAATATTATAATATAGATGGCTATAATATAATAAAATTCCAGGCTAAACACACCCAGCTAAGTCTATGCTTGGTGAGGGCACTAACAGGATTTCTTCATTCCAACAACCTCTAGAGTAAGCAACTGTATGAGAGTCTGCCCATTCATGGCTAAGAAAAACTGATCCCACCCAACAAGGTGGGTTATTTCCATGGGAAAAGATGAATGAAGACTATGAAGTCAATTAAGGGAGAGAGATCATTAGACAGGAAGAGGGGGAAAGTATTCATTTGTTGTAAGCCATGGTCCAGAAATGATGGGTACCTAAAACCACTTCCCTGTTTTACTCTCATTGGTCTTCTGTTCTCCATTTCTTTGCAAAATGTTGGAATGTGAAAGTGAAAAGCCATTATTACCATTTTCTCCAAAGGTTTTGGCTCGAATGAGCTGACAAAACCTCAACATCTGACAGATCTTGAGAGGTCCAGGCTGAAAAGCATGGTCTTTTAATGCATAGGAAACTGTGGAAAGGATGTTTTAAGTCCAGTAGAGCTGTGTGTTGCTCATAAGACCTAGGATTAACTTTTCTAATATGCAAATGAAGAGCAAGTCTGCACAGACAGATTTTGCAAGTGTTCCTTGAGTTCCAGAATCTGAAGAAAGAGGTTGCCAAGTGGCCTAAAAACACCTTTTGACCTGGTCCTGTCTTGGTGAAATGGTCTTGCAGCATAATTATATGCAGTGCTACACAGAGGTAACAGTTCAGCGGGATTTCCTTTTCGTTAAGTTTGTATATGATTGCAGCCTTGCTGTGCAGAAAAGAAGAGGTGAAGATTTTGGGGGTACTAGCATTTTTACCTGCTACAGGCTGCACATCAAGTTGATGTTAAATACAGACAGGTGTGGAGGAAATTGGCCACCTTACCTGAAGCACATCTGTTTTTAATCAGTGCATTTCCCTCATCCCAGAGGCATGTGTCCTCTAAACCTTTGATCACATATTTATAATCACGCATAGTAGCATTCTCTCCACATCATCGAAGTAAACAAACAAACAAGATGTAGAAAGCCTTTCCTTAAAACTGAAAACACTAGGAGTCAGGCAAACAAAAGGGTTAATGGCATTTTGTTTTCATTCAAAAAGCTGCAGTGGACTGGGGAGAATAGAGTTGGAAAGGGAGACAAGGGGAGGGGCAGAGTCTTCTCAGTATGCGTCTGCCTGTGGTTAGAATTAGGGGGAGGGGGGAGGAAGCATATGGGATCATGCTGCTAAAACCAATGTATTTATTTTTCTCCTGCAGTTGGCTGAGGAAATACCCAATCACATTTATAAAATTACAACAACATAGAAGTAGCTGACTCAGGCTGTTTATAGGTGTGTGCAGGTTAGAGGTGGTTGCCAGGTTTGATTTGATGCAAAGCCGGTTACAATTAACCCCACCCCCCACCCCTCCCGCAGATTCTCCTGCTTCCTCCTTCCCTCTGAGCTCTGTTGCAAATTATTTTGCATTCAGGCTGCACAATGCAAAACAAGCAAAAAACAACCTTCAGGAGCAGCCCTCCTTAGAATCACATTAGGAAAGCTGTTAAGTCTCCTAGATCTTTCTATAAGTCCACCAGAATATAACAAATTCTGAAACATACAGGTCAACAGTACAGCTGCTACAAAACATTACGAAGTAGGGCAATGAATCATGCATTTAGCACTCAAAACACTGAAACTGAATCAGAGAAGTGGGGATCAAGGTGAATCCTCTTTCCCTCTTGAAAGTGCATTGTTCATAACACACAGCTGAAGGTGTGCATCTCTCTCACGTACACACATCCTTCTCATTCATACCATGTTTGGAATTGAGCTCACTACTAAAAACACTGTGCTGTGTGCTATGGGCAAGTCATTTGTGGAGTAACTTTAGTACCAAGCCAGATTTTTTTTTATTTTTTGACACCAGCAAAGCTCCCAAATTCATGGGCAACCAACCTTTCCAAGTGTTGGGAATTGAATTTGTTCATTCCTGCCCATTTGGGGGCAAGTTATGGCACAACAAACAGGCAGGAATGAACGAACCCAGTTCCCCATACTTGTAAAAAGGTGCCTTTCCCATGTGTTTGAGGGCTCTGCTGCTATCAGGCAGGACTGGCATGAGAAGTACCCACTGTTGGATGCCTGCCAAGGCCCATACCCCAAGCAGGGAGGCCCACTTCAAATGGAGAAACCCCCCCTGCCCCACTGAGAAGCAGTATGAACTCTGACTCCTGACAAGAAGGAGTTGGCAAGATCCATCAGATGAGTGAACAAAGAAAAGCGAAAGAGGTGCTGGAAATGGACTTGGGTCCTAGCATCATAATTGAGTCCAATGGATCTGGGGCTCTTAAGCCGGGGTCCCCTAAACTGGGATCTTCCTTTGAGCCTGCACTCCCTGGAAAAACCCTGTACACACAAACAAGAAGGGCCCTACATATGCCCATCTTGGGCCATGTGTACAGGCAATGAGCCTGAAGGGAATTGTCTGAGAGGTGGAAAAGAGCTTAGCTCCCAAGAAGAGGTACCCTCTTTACTGTCTTCTAGTCCTCTAGGAGAAAGGAGTACGACAAGGCTGTACATTGTCTCCCTGCTTATTTAACTTATATGCAGAATTAATCATGCGAAAGGCTGGATGGGATGAATCCCAAGCCAGAATTAAGATTGCCGGAAGAAGTATCAACAACCTCAGATATGCAGATGACACAACCTTGGTGGCAGAAAGTGAGGAGGAATTAAAGAACCTCTTAATGAGGGTGAAAGAGGAGAGTGCAAAATAGGGTCTGAAGCTCAACATAAAAAACCCCGAAGATCATGGCCACTGGTCCCATCCCCTCCTGGCAAATAGAAGGGGAAGAAATGGAGGTAGTGAGAGATTTTACTTTCTTGGAGTCCATGATCACTGCAGATGGTGACAGCAGTCACGAAATCAAAAGACGCCTGCTTCTTGGGAGAAAAGCAATGACAAACCTAGACAGCATCTTAAAAAGCAGAGACATCACCTTGCCGACAAAGGTCCGTATAGTTAAAGCTATGGTTTTCCCAGTAGTGATGTATGGAAATGAGAGCTGGACCATAAAGAAGGCTGATCGCCGAAGAATTGATGCTTTTGAATTATGGTGCTGGAGGAGACTCTTGAGAGTCCCACGGACTGCAAGAAGATCAAACCTATCCATTCTTAAGGAAATCAGCCCTGAGTGCTCACTGGAAGGACAGATCCTGAAGCTGAGGCTCCAATACTTTGCGCCACCTCATGAGAATAGAAGACTCCCTGGAAAAGACCCTGATGTTGGGTAAGATTGAGGGCACAAGGAGAAGGGGACGACAGAGGACGAGATGGTTGGACAGTGTTCTTGAAGCTACTAACATGAGTTTGACCAAACTGCGGGAGGCAATGGAAGACAGGAGTGCCTGACGTACTCTGGTCCATGGGGTCACGAAGAGTCAGACATGACTAAACGACTAAACAACATTCCTCTAGGAAAGTGAAGATACTGGAAGAGGTGATCTGGCCCTGGAGAAAAGAAGCCTTCTGTCCACCACTTTGAGCTATCCATAGTGGTGTAACTACTGGCCTGCCTTGCTCTTTTGTGCCCCGCGGGTTTGTTGGCAAGGCCAGGATAGAAAGCCCATGGCCCTGTTGCTTAACCTCAGTGTTGTTGCTGCCCATTCTCCTGTCCCTGCTAGCAGTGAGAACCCTCACCTTTCCTTCTCCTTCTAGGCAGTTGTTTGGAACATATCCAAAGAGAGACAGCAAGGGACTGGGCAGTGGTGAAAGCAGTGAGATGAGTCCACTTGGAGAGTGTAGCCACAAAACATGTAACCAGCATTGTTGTCAGGGTGTATAATAGCTGGCATAACACTAAAGCTGTCTATCATGGCCTGCCAATAGCACAGCACAGTGATCCAAACAATGGTCTCAATTTCAATCCTGGTATGCATAAAAAGGATGAGCGTACGTGAGAGAGACAGAACGTATGCCTTCGTTTGCAAGTTATGAATCTTTGTATGCAGCAGCGCCAGCACAGAATGTTCCCACACATCCTGTGTTAGTTTCTAATATATTAAGATGTGTATATCCTTTCATATGCTGCTCAAGACCACAGCAGAATCTTGGATTCTGGAATACTGTTAGACACTGCCATGTCAGCATTTGCAAGCTTTGTGATCTAATCCAGAAATTTTGTAATAACCCGTTTCTGCTTTGAATTGATTTGTATTAAATAAATAAAATCAGAACGTAGTAAAAGCAGTATCATAAATAATAATACTAATAATGAATTATTTAAATTCCACATACAGCATCAGCAGAGAAGAAAGACCCACGTGGAAGAAAAGAGAAATGACCCTATGCTCGTAAAAGCAGCTGGACAGAGGGAAGCCACCTAGTATTTGGTTATCCTCTACTCCAGCCTTTGCCAACGAGGCACCCTCCAGATGTTTTGGACTATAACTTCCATCTTCCTCAGCCGGTGCAACTGTGCTGGCCAGGGCTGATGGCAGTTGTAGGGTGCTTCCAGGTGGGAATTAATTGTAGGATAGTGCTGTGCATACATGCAAGCTGACATCAGAATGTTGTTGCATATTTTCTCCCATTTAATTCAGTTTTGCCCTTTCTGAAAATCTGTTAAGTTTGCAATATCTCAATGACCTGTTCCTAAAAGTTGTTGAGCAACTTCTCTTCTTTGCCCCCACCGCCACTTTCATCATGCCACACAGCTCCAGGCGATGTGCTTGCCTGCCCACCTGTCAAAATGGTAGGTGATCCAGTTCTGTATGTCTGGCCCTCTCACCAGATTCTGTTGCCCAACTCTGCTTAAAGCCCAAATTTGAATGGGCTATAATGAAGGAATCACTCTCTGCATGATCAAAGGTATTATTTTACACCAGCCTGCATCCCCAAAATTACAGATAAGCAGGGGCACAAAGGATAGTCTATATAATATCCTTCCTAGTTGACAGAAACAAAGCTGGAGTGAACAGTGTTTTGTTCTCTAGCATCTGTAATTGATCTGGACTCCTTTCCTCACTTCTGTTTAATTGGATAGAAAATAATTAACTCCATAAGCCAATATTTCCATTTGCAGAGTGGGACGGTATTCCTAGCCTGTCTGCCATACAGAAGGAAAGAGATGCTGGCTCCATCTTTGCAGAACCACCATTTTATTTCTTTCAAGCTCTGAACTCCAATTAGGAGTAATTCTGAGGAACTGCTCTGCCAAAACTCTGTATTTCTTTTCCTTTTTGAGGAGATAAACCATTCTGGGATTAAAGACGCCATCTTTGCCATATAACCTCAAGCAGCTGACGCAGAACACACTGCCATATTCTTGGCCCTGAATCAGTTATTTTTGCTCTAGCCTTGGGGTGCCCAAAACACTGGGCTATAAGGGCCATAGCTCAGTAGCACAACACATGCAATGCAGGAAGAAAGGCACAGGTTCCATTCCCGGCATCTCCAGATAATAGCAATGTAGGGAAATCTTTTCCTGAGACCCTGAAGAGCTCTTGCCAGTCAGAGCAGTCAATACTGGGTAGTCTGGCACAGTATAAAACAGCTTCTTATGTTCACATATATGTTCTGGTACAGGTCTTAAGGCCTGCAATAACAACACTAATCAGAACAGGCAGATTCCCAAGCCTTTGTGGTTACTCAGCTACTCTACTCTACAGACATGTGGAGCTCCCCTCTAAAAAGTGAATGAAGTTATGTTGCTTACAGTGGGAAGTTATGTTGCTTAATAGTGGGAGAACAATGGGGTGGGCAGTGCTGAAAACCCTCAGTCTGGAAGAACTCTTGGTATCAGTGGAAAGCTCCCATTTGATTTATGGTTATTTAGTTAGTTAGTTGTTGTTTACTTCAAGGAGCTCAGGAATGTGTGCCTCCCTTTTCATTTCCACAACTACCCTGTGAAGCACATTAGGCTCAGCTACAATGATCGGCCCAAGATTTCTTGCTGGTCTCCATGACTTAGTGGGTATCTGAATCCCAGTCTAAGACCGAAACCTGATTTATTTCACCCACCTCAATCAACCCTGCACTGTAGATGTTTGGAAAATAAATTAGTTGTATGCATTTTCCATTGCAGATGAGGTTTAGCTCATCCATTCAGGGGAAAGGCTAATAGTTGCCTATAGGAAATTGCTTGGCATATAAAGTTGCTGAGATCATCAATATCTTGTGCAAACAGGGGAAACCTAGATTCATATGCCACAGGATTGGAACAGCAAGGTCATCCACTACTATGAAGGCCAGAGAAGGCGGTTCTCTGATGAGGGTGGTTTTTTGCAGGAATTATATCTGCCTCCCCTTCTCTCACAACTTGTGGCAAAAGTCTGCAACTCAGGGAGTCACAGCAGAAAGGGCTCCAAAATCCAGCTCCCAAACTGCATGTGCTGCTTTCCCATAAGCATTCCCTATTCCAGGTGGTACCATCACCCAAACTTTCCTAACTGCTGCATCTGGGGGCTAGCACTATGCATCTTTCTGTGTTGAGCAGCTGGAGCTCATCTGCGGTCAGAAACATGCAACATCCAGGACACTCAGCAAAGTTCTCTACACACACATACCATTCCATTAATTTACCAAGGAGTCTGGTAATAGTGGGGTCCAGTTTCCTGGCATGATGTTCAAGCAAGAAAGGGGAGGCGTGAACAATCCCATAATGGTTCTTTCAAACAGTTACCCAATTGTACAAATGACATCAGCATCAAATCACAACCATGTGCCCTGGCTCTGAAACCATCTGGACTGAGCCGCAGAGGTCCGCTTGCATCTGCTGTCCATAGAGTAATACTTTGCGGGGTAGGGGGTGGAACACTGCATACAAAGATGATAGATGCCATAACTGGTAACTATTCATCAACATCAGCAAGTTGCAAGTCCAGCCTTAGTTAAGAGGGGGAAACTGAGACACCAAAGAGGAAAGATTCAGGTAGGTAGCCGTGTTGGTCTGACGCAGTCGAAATAAATAAAAAATAAATAAAAAATTGTCTAGAAGCAAACAAAAGCTTATACCCAGATCAAACTTAGTTGGTCTCTAAGGTGCTACTAGACAATTTTTTATTTTTTAAATTTATTTTGACCAAAGAGGAAAGTGACTTATATAAGAAGAGAGACAGAGACAAAGAAAGAATGATCAAATGGCAATATATCCATCACAGTGATCATGCTGCAAGCCCTGCACATTGACATATAACCCTTCCAAAAAGAAACCCAGGACTCTCCTTTTCATGTTTTTACTCCTTGTCTGTTGCAGGACTTTCCAGTCCTAAAGTGTAGGCGTATGGCTGGGGCCAGTTCCTGACTCTGGACTGATCTGTGTTAGATGGATGGCTCCCAGCAGAGTCTCTAGGTTGGTATTTTCCATTTAAACTTCAAAGCCCTCTGGCTTTGGTGGAGCCTTTCCTGAACGGCTAAGGTTTGGGGTGTCAGAGCCAATGAACAGGCCCAAATCAGTCTCTCCAAATCATTTCCATCTACTGCATGGTGCTGAAACATGACACCATGCACACACATATTTGCTGTTTTCACTCAAATAAGGTTCTTTATAAAGCCAGTTTTGAGACTCACAGAATAGGGAGTCTACTTGAGCCTACGCCATTCCTGTACCTCAGCCATGTGTCCAGCCAGCAGCAGTAGTTTTAGGGTACTAGATGGAGCCGGAATCCTAGCACTACCACCACATTTGGAGTGCAGGCATATAAGAAACAGCCCATATGTCTCCAGAGAAACAGGAGGCAGGAATGCCTCAAAGACAAATGGGCAAACATCTGGGCTACCCTGTTGTATTATTGTTTTCTATTGTTACTAAGAAGCTCTACCTGGCTGTCATTTTAACTTGAAATCTTCAAGTTTCCCAGGAACATATGCAAAACAGAAATTTTATGAGTAAAGTGGTACCTCAGGTTACATGCGCTTCAGGTTACGGACGCCACTAACCCAGAAATAGTGCTTCAGGTTAAGAACTTTGCTTCAGGATGAGAACAGAAATTGTGCTCTGGCGGCACAGCAGCAGCAGGAGGCCCCATTAGCTAAAGTGGTGCTTCAGGTTAAGAACAGTTTCAGGTTAAGTACGGACCTCCAGAACGAATTAAGTACTTAACCTGAGGTACCACTGTATAAGGCAAGGGAGTCACAGTGTGTGCCTGATGACCTCTGCACATATTGATCCACAAGAATTATGCACAATAATATGTGATCTACAGAATATGCAAATGCCTTCCTCTCTGCCTAAGCTCTAACTTTAGGTCTCTCTTTATTGCTGTTTTTATATTATACATAACAAGGGTTTTAAGAGGAGCAAAAATCTGATTTACTGCAATCCACTTTTGAAGAGAGCTCTCCACTCCCCCACCTCATACCTGCCCTTCTCTCCTGCTTTTTTCAGCACCAACCAGGTATCTGTGCTGCTTTGCAGCAACCTGCATTTGCATCCCAACTTCCCTTTCTGACACTTGCCTGTCTAGAGTCTACTGCCTTTCCCTTCCCTCTTCTCTACTGCCTCTAAGCTTTAACCAAAGAGTTGCCAGTCCAATCTGAATATTGCCACTATAATCTTTTTTTCTCATTTCTGTAACAATCTGCATATTAAAACATCTGTATATTCTTTAAATCTAACCTTTGTTGTCTGATTGCTAGTTCCTCCTTTGTAAAAGTGTAATTCACCCATGCCGTACCACGACTCTGAGCTAAAGATCTGAAAAAACGAGTTCCTCCTATGCCCATGAACGCTAACACATGTAAGGCAAGGGCATGCAGTGACAGTAGAGATAACACTGCACCTTTAAATGTCCCAAGGCCCTGAAAGAGGACTGGACTGCTGGACCTTCACTGATCCTCTTGAACACTCTCTTCCCTACTATGGGGCAAAATGAAAGTCCTACAGGTCATCCAGGCAAGAAGAAGAGTGGGTGGGGAATCAGTAGAGGAACAGGAGAGAAGACACAATGTCTGTATTTTTTCTCTAAAGGGAGACACACTTTCCAGACAAAAACCCAACAACCTTAACTGTCTTCCATCTACGCTTTCATGTAAACCACTTAACATGGTTTCTGGCTGATCCAGACTTATTGAAAAAAAGTAAATGGAACACAGGAAGGTTCCCCTTCCTTTCCAAACACAATGAGCAGCAACCACAGCCAGCCTGAAACACCCAGATTGCCATTCAGTCTTGATTTCTCCCCAGCAAAGTTGGCCCGTGTGACAAGGAAGTAGGGGTTGATGCACATAGCAGACTTGGCAGCCGAATCACTTTGTTAGCGCCAGCAGCAAAACCCCAAAACCTGGATGCCCAGAAGTGAAACTGTACTGGAGTCTAACAAACAAAAGGAGAGAAATGTCTCACACAGTTCACCACAAAACTTCTGCACGAAACATCTCCATTTCAAATACATACTATCTGAGAACTGCATGCACAGTACACATTCCCCTCTCCATTACATTACACAGCCAGATTCCTGTGTGTGCACTGCACTTTCTTTTTCATACTGACACAGAGCTTTATATACAGCATACACTACATATGTAGACTGGTAACTAACACTTCTCTCACCCCGTCATGTATTTGCCTTCTAGCTGTACACATGCATTACATCTCCTAAGACACCCACATGCAAACACATATCCAACCCCAGAGCTACATACTGCTAAACAACTGCCAACAGCTGTGTATTAAATATTACACTCGTTCACAAGTGTATACACAAACACCCAGCTGCAGCTACGGAGCCTAGTTGTGGCTCCTGATGATTGCTTTCATTAAGCATGAGCTTTGCAAAGTGGAGGAACACACACTAATAAAAAGCACACATTATATCTCACTTCCTTCTGCAAAAGTGCAGCAGCCACAATTGCAGGGTAACCAGAGAGGAGCTTGTTGTCACATCACCCAATTAAGGCACCCCATTCTGGGGAAAGCAATGCCAGAAACATGACTGGGGAGTGTTGCTCCCAACATCCTACATTCCGTCTGTCTGACCTATACAGCTTTCTCCAGGTTGTGGAGGGGATGCCAGCTGGCTGAGAGCCAGTATAGTTGGCCATAGCTATTCTGCCAGGGCCAAGTTCACTGAAAGAATACTATATTTCTCTCAGGGAGAGGGAGAGTTGGTGGGTGAGTGCCTTGATCTCACTGCAGTGAATTATCAGGGAGGGAGGAGTCAGAAGTTGCTAGCAAAGACCTCAGGCCCCATGTTATACTGACTAAATACCTCTCCTCTCTCTCTCTCTCTTTATCACAAGAGAGAGAGAGAGAGAGAGAGAGAGAGAGAGAGAAATCACAGTTTTTAATTAACTGGTTGACAGTAGATTCAGGACACTACTTCTGCCAAGATAATGAATAACTGGTGTGTGGGATCCACTGCCACAACATGTGATGCCACTGAGGCTGTGTCATACATTTAAAGCACATGGCTTCCTCCAAAGTATTCTGGCAACTGTGGTTTACGTGCGCCGCCCCCCCCCCAAGAGCTACAATTCCAATTCATTAACAAACTACAGTTCCCAGGGTTCTTTGTGGGGGGAGTCATATGCTTTAAATGTATGGTACATATGCAACCTCATTTAGATGGCTTGGAAAGGGGATTTGACAAACTCATGGAGGATAGACCTAAAACTCAGGAAAATAACTATGTTCCATAGAACTAGGGAACAAACAACAAGGAAAAGCTGTTGTCCCCATGAGCTGATTCCCAAGGACATTCCAAGAGCATCTGCTTGGCCAATGTTGAAAAGTGAATGGTGGGCTACTTGCATTCCTAAGTGTTATCCATCAGGGCTGCTCTGCTCCAGCAATAGGAGTGAGCACTAGGGAAGTCTTCTTGTTTACCAGTTTTCCAGGTTATCAGGTCAATGTCCCCTACTGTGAATTCTGCAAGTTAAGGTTAGTTTTATTCAGTTTCAACTATAACTCTTCAAAATTCCAAAGGCAATTCACCATGCAACTAGTCATAAGACCCCCCACAAAACACCATATGTATTCTCATATCGAAGCTTTACAAATAAAAGTGATTAACCCCTGGGTTAAAGACCTGGGTTAAAGACATAGCCTTGGGGTTCAGGCCCCTCCACAGTAAGATCAAACATGTGATGATCAGGGAGGAGTCAATACCTCCCCTTAATCTGTACAGATCAACAATGGAATTGAATCTTCTATGTGTCTGTGTTTTTCTGCATGGAACATGTGCATAGACCAGGGGTCAGCAAACTTTTTCAGCAGGCGGCCAGTCCACTGTCCCTCAGACCTTGTGGGGGGCTGGACTATATTTTTTTTTGGGGGGGGGGGGGAATGAATGAATTCCTACAAATAACCCAGAAATGCCTTTTAAATAAAAAGACATATTCTACTCATGTAAAAACACGCTGATTCCTGGACCGTCTGCGGCGACTGGGCCAGATCCGGCCCCCCAGCCTTAGTTTGCCTACCCATGGCATAGACATACCCACTTTTTGCAGCACCCCACTGCTCTGCCACTGAGCTATGGCCTTTCACCACAGCTAGCATGCAGCGTCTGGATGGTAGCCCAAAGGTATATAAAGAAAAAGTTTGCCAGCGCCCTGCCTTGAAACTGTCAAACAGCCAGACCGTCAATGCCAGTATGAGGGTCTAGTGTTTTCGTATAGAAAGAGCTAACATCTTCCATTCTAGGCTACCTGATCTAACACAGCAGATGTTCCTTTTATTCCCACGAAGTCATTACCTGCATGTGTTGAAGCTGAGAAACCAAGATTTACTAGAGAGGGGATAATATTAACTGGCTGTTTATTAAACTTCAGCAAATGTTTAGAAAGCAGCCAAACATGCAGAAATAAGCAAGGCTCTCTAGAGCTGAGAGCAGGACTGGCCCAAGGCATACATTTGAAGTGATAATGACCTCATGGATACTTCCTACAGTATCTTATTGGTTGTTCATCAGCTCTCTTGAGCTATTCTCTGTCCTGAAATAGTTTTGGAGTCTCATGACTGATGCTGGGGAGAGAATATCCAGCCAACAAACATGGGAGAAGGTGATGCTATAGACTCCAGCAAGGTTTCTGGTTAACAATGTGTGATGCTGGGAAATGGCAGGGAAAGCCAAGCAGCTGCTTTTGCCTCCAAATGATGTGAAGGAAAACAGAAGTCCACTGGGAAAAGCAGAAAAGACTGGTGGGATATAGATGTTGTACACCTGCAAGGAGCTAAATGGAAACTGAGTGTTTTCCAGATCTGGCTCAGGCGCCTGAGGTTTGCCATCTTTGCTCCTTGCTGCTGTGATGTTCCTTGCTTAAATGGAAGTCTGTGTTTCAATGAGCCATAGTCATACATCCAGTTGAGCATAGAGATTTTCAGAGTAACCAACAAACCCCACTCTGCTGTTAAACACATGAATGCAATCTAAGGCACTACCCAGCCTTGTTTATTTCTATTACATTTAATTAGAGAATACCAGCAATTTGAATCTGGCCGAGAAACAAATTGGCAGCCAATAAGAATACATGGAGAATTGGTGTTATATGTTCTCTACAACCAACAATGACTGGTGCACTCTGTACTAGTCAAAGTTTCCTAATCATTTCCAAGGGCAGCTCCATGTAGATTACATTGCATTAATCTAAACAATATAAAACTTAGAATTTCACAATTGGGACTTCTGAGCTCTGACTTCCCCAAGCAGTAAGAACTTTCAAGGCAGGCAGAGTCAGTTTCCAGCTAAAGTGAGCACACTGGAGCATTGTGGTGCTTTTGTAATATCTATTTATTATCAAATATGTAAGTTGCGGGGGGGGGGGGAGCAGGCAGGCATGACGACCAGTGGTATAGCATCAGCACTGCTCCCCACTCCTGAAAGCAACAACATAATCTTAACTTTTAAATGTTTTAAAGTATTGTAAATTTTGATTTTACTGTTGTAAGAATCTTTAGGAAAACTGCTTTGAGGGCTCCTTTTTTAAACAACAACAATAATAATAATAATCAAGCAGTGTATAAATTTTATGAAACAAACAAATAAATAATCTTGCAGCTCCCTCAAGAACTCCTTTATCCAGCCAGTGGCAAAGTACTAGAGGCTTCTTCTTTTCTATACTGATCTGCAAAGCAGTGGTTCTGTTTCAGGCAAAAGGATTCTCTCATCAACACTGGAGGGAAACTTCTATTTCATTCTGTCAGGCCTGCATGGTAAGAATGCTCAATCATTTTCCTGGGTGGGCAAGGGCATGCATGTAAGGACGGTTCTATAGACTGGCTGTTTCATGTATAGATGAGCCCTGGAAAAGCTTTCTCCTTCCAACTAAGAATACTGGAACAGAAAGCAAAGCAACAGGGATCAAACAAAAGCAGAAATTTCTCTGCGTGTTTACAAAAAGAAAAAGAAAAAAAGAAGTAGGTTAGACAAAGTCTCCGAAACTTAAGCTGAAATCCTACAGTCCTGCCCCTTCTGCTTAGAAGGCAGAGAACTCCTAGAAATGGGAGAGAACTACTCTCTGACAGTGATCATTGAAGTTGGCTGGCCCTGCCTTCTGAGTAAGAAAAGAAACTCCTGCTGCCTCTTCTACTACTTTATGTGAAAGCTGAGTGTGGCATTGCCACTCATGGAGATCTAGGAGAAAGGCTGTGTTAAAAATGTGGCATGCCCTAGCTAAAGTTTATAAGTCCTAAGGTAACTCTTATAAAATATATGTCAATAAAAACTGGAACTGTTTATTGCTGCAGCAGTGTGTACTACTGCCTGCCACTGAGCACACTATCCCCCGTCCCCATGCTTCCATCAGGAGGGAGATTCACAGCCTTCATGGATCAGTGGTGCCCTGTCTTTGCAGGGGCAGCCTTCTCATATGGAATCACTTCATCTGTAGCAGCAAGTCCACCCCCTCCATTGATACCTTCAAAGCTGCTGGTAGTAATGATAGCAGCCCACACAGGTCTGCCCTCTTGCACTCCCCTTCTTGCAAGCTGCAGCTCTGCTGGAGACTGAACTACAGGTAGCTGATACATAGCTGTATCCATCATTGAAGAAGAAAGCAAAGGAGAAAAAGATAAAAGAAGAACACAGCTAAAGAGATGGATAATAAATCATTTGCCCTCTCCCTCCAGCAGCACCCTAAGTAAATAAAGAATTGGCTGACCCTGTCCTGTTCATCTCAGTATCAAAAGGACAAAACAAGCACATAACAGCTCTTACAAATGCAAGAGAGGAGAGAAAGGGGAGGGTGCACTACATTTCCTTTTGATAAAAACAGATCCTTATGTGCAGTCAAAACTCAGCTGCACCAGCATTAGCGCCAAGCTCTCATGGCCTTTCCAGGCACTGAAACAATGATAATATTTTGCATTCATCAGACGCACACCTCAAAGCACCATGCAGGAGGCAGAGCAGCCACACAGCTCCTTTCATCACAGGCTGAATGATTATTTGACCTAGTAATTAGATTTTTTTAAATTTGTCCATCACTTCCCACATAGAGATTTACAGCAAGTAAATATACAATAATAAAATTACAAAAAAAGTTAAATGCATATTTAACAATAAAACATGTTATCACTGGTGCTATCCAAATGTCTGGGAAAGCAAAAAACAAAACAAAACAAAAAAAAAACAATTTCCTGGTGCCAAAATGATAACAAGATTGGATCCAGGAAGGCCTCCCTTGGGAGAGCATTCCAGATTTGTTACCATCTTCCCAAAATTTAGGTTTTACACAGATACAACCTCCAGGTTACACATGGCGGGGGGCGGGACCCATCCTCCAATAAATCCGCTCTGCAGGCTTTGATCAGCAAGATATTTTTGAGAATTGCCCTTTGGTAAGAAGCCCCTATCTTGATGTGAGTTTTGGTTTTGCTTGTCTTTCTGTGGAAAGCCCAGAAGCAACAAATCGGCACTCTTGTGAGCCAATGACACAAGCAAAGAAAACATAGTGCCTCTTTCTTTTTGCAGATATTCACTGGTGGTGCATTTGAGCTGTAAACTTCAGGTCATCAATTTTCAGACATATCCAGCTAAGTCAGTGTGGTACTTCAGTTACAGCATAAAACTGAAGGAGACAGAGGGTGCTTCCAGACAGTATTGTGGGATGGGTGCTCTTTATGCAAGAAAATATTGTTTGCTGCAGTCACATAATATAGTTGGGCATCAAAATGCCAGCCCATATCCTGCCCCATTTAATCCAGATTTACCTTTCCAAAGATCATCCAGTAAATTTAAACAAAAAACAAAAAACCTGTCGCCAGCAACTCATTTGAGGTATCTGAACAACCCATTTATACTATTAAGCCCCCATCTGAAAACACCCAGAGGGTAAGATGAACCAACTGTGAGGGGGTAACCAAAAAACCAGAATGACTAGCTGCATGTCTCAAAGCTCTATACTTTCCTAACACTTGGAAATATGCCTTTCTTTTTCAGAGTTCAAATTCATTCCTAATCTTGTGCTATCCCAAGATTTTCCAAGAGAACTTTCAGCTCCCAAAGCTTTGCATCCTAACTAGAGCAGGAAATGAGGTTGTTTTTCAAACTTGCATATCAAATCAATGATTTGTTTTCATGATGACATTTACATTTGCATTCTGTGTGAATCTGCCAAACTCTATTTGCAGCAGATATTAATTCTGGCTCTGTTTCAGAACATGGTATCATACCAGACCATACATATTTATGTTCAGCTTGAAGGGAACTGCCCCACCCTGGCCTCTTCTTTTCACTGTGTATGGCTAGACCAGGATCTGGCTTACGGACATGAACCATAATCCAACCAGTGTCCTCTCTCAGTTTGCATAACTGTTTATCTGCTCACCAGACGATACAAAGGCAAGGGGGCAAACCACTTGGAGGGACAAGGCTGCAGAGTGCAGGAAAAGTCCTGACTTCTTGGCTTGACATTGCCAAAGACAAACCCAAGATGGGGAAGTCAGAGGAGTCTGTGTAAACACTGCACAGTGCAGAGACAGGGTCAAGGCATGCTGGAATGACTCACTGTTTAAGCAAACATGACCCAGGCACTGCAAGGGAGAGATCAGCGTGGGGGTGGGAGAAGCTGCTTTTCATCCAGGAGAGAAAGAGAATTCCAAATTTGGAGCAGTTCAACGAGATATTTTGGGAAGACAAACCCATCACCATAATTCACAGGACTGCTTGCACTGCATGCATTAACAGCTAGTTAATATGGATTTAATACACAACTGAGCTGTACAAAGCACTTCGGGAATGGGTGTGGTTACTTAGTTTCTGTTCAAAAAGCAGTCCAAGTCTGAGAGGAGAAGATTGAACAGCTTCAGTTTACATTGTATAATAAATTGCATGGACAAAAATATTATATCAGTGCTGGGACTTGGGTATCACTTATAAGCAGAGCTGGTTTTGCCCTTCTACCTCTGCCTGGCCATCTCTTTACTGCCTTTGTACTTTGCCTGCAACACACGGTGATGTCTTAGATGTGAGAAATTTTAATTAACTCAAAAGTGGTGTTTTTTTAATGTGGGAGGAGTCCCACACTTCTCAAAGGAACAGATTTGGGACCGTTTTGGGGGGGAGGCTTGACACATTAGAAAGCGGGGGGGGGGCATTAATGGCTTTTGCAATCTTTCCCTGGACAAGCTTCGTTTGCTGGTTTGCTTTTCTTAAAGATATCTGAGAATCTCCCCAGCAGAATAATCATAATGTCAAAAATGCATTTAATTAAAAGATCTGGTGCATGAAATTGTAAGGAACATTTAGTATGTGGAAATACAACAAGATCTGTGTTATCTACAAAGAAATTCACACAACCAAGGTGCAAACCTTAACAGTAACACTTTGCAAGCAAAAACAAACTTAAGGGAGAATGTGTAAATAAAAATAACAATTCTTTATTACAACAAATTATCCTATATGCAAACATGCCAATAATAATTCTGTATTAGGCCAAATCCCATACAGTATATTTTAACATGAGCTAAATGCAATTTGATACGAAGGTTTTCACCATTTTTTATTAAAAACCCTAACTATAAACAGCTCTGTGTTGCTTTTTTTTTTTAAAAAAAAAACATTTAAAGCTAAGAATGCCTAGAATAAATAAATGAATAAATAACCCAGCCACGCTTTACACCACTGACGTAGATATTTGTCTCAAAAGACATTTGGTTTACATACATATATGCTATATATAATTGTAATAATGAATTTTATTTTTCTTTATGCATTCCTCACCCATACCACTTAACTCTGCTTTAAGTTGCATATCTAGGAAGAACCCAGGAATAATTAAACCCTATTAGCAAACTCTCTCAACTTATCCAACCCTTTGTTACCAGGAAATGTCAGAGACTTGTGTAGTCATAAATAGCACACCTAATCATTTTACGCACGTAGAGACATGTAAGACAAGAACCTGTTAGAATTCTCATTGATGACTCTTTCAGGAAGAGAGGGCAACTCAAAAGAATAATTTAATCATAGTAGTAGTAGTAGTAGTAGTAGTAGTATTTTAACACACCCTTCACCATGAGGTCTTCAAATGCAGCTCAGTGAAAGCTTGTTGCAACAATCCAGTCTGAAAGTTAACCAGAGCGGAGTACGATAGCCAAATCATATCTGTCCAAAAAGACCCACAGGTGGCTAAGAGCTGGAAACAGACACTCATAGCAGCCAATGCCACTTGAGCCCTTCTTCTAATCACAATGTTGGATCCAGGAGTATCCTAAGTTGTGGGTCTGCTCTTTCCAGAGGGTGGATCCCACCCAGATCAGACCATCTCCCCAACTTCTGCACACAAGAAGTTGGAGACATATAACACCTCTGTCTTTTCAGAATTCAGCTCCAATGAATTGTCCCACATCCAGCCCATCACAACCTCCAAGCACCTCTCTCCCGATGTATTGCAGTCAAGATACTCACCACACCCCCTTCCAGCTGCTTTTTTTTTTAATAATAGGAAGTCCTAACCACTGACTTCCCAAAGTCAAGGATCTCTCTGCCAGTTGAGTGATTTATTTAATAAATGTATATCCCACGCTTCCTCCCGAAGGAGCCCAGGGCAGCAAACACATCAAGAATGGAACACAATTAAAATTTCTTTTTAGAAAAACAGTTAAAAAGCTTCTACTTCTTACTTGAGGCAAGGGCTCTGTGGCAATCTAGGGGTGAGGAGGATTTCATACAGGAATGCAGAAGTTTCTTTCTGCATGCATATGCCGAACCTTTTATGAGTTGGAGAGAAAGGCTGGATGCCATGACAGTTCTTTGCCATTGCCTTCCTATAGTTCTCCTGATAAGAGTGCATTACACTCTAGCGTCACGCTGCAAATTTTACTAAGATCTTGCCATGACTGGGTAATTCCGGGTCTCTGGCTCCCTTTGAAGTGCAGATTACCCTAGGCTTTGCTGAGAGAAGCCAGACTATTGATTCTCATGCCATGTGTGTGTCTGTGTGTGTGCATGTTTCCTGGTTATAAAAAGACTACAGACTTAATTGGCCCTGCATTTAATCCATCTCCTTAGGCTGCCCAGAAGATCTTGTAAATTCATCACCACGATCCCTTCGGGATTCATCTTAGGGGAAGGGATGTTCTTGAAATCCTATGACAGTGAACTTGAGAAGCCAGGGAATGGAATTCAGATGATTGATCTCCTTGGTTAAGTCCCTCAGAGCATATAACAACAACAAATACAAGTGGAATCTCATTTTCTCTCTCAAAACAATTCACAGTGCAAGCCATTACATGGACACAGTCAAAAGTAAGTCCCATTGTTGTTAATAAGGCTTACTCCCAGGTCAGTGTGTATAGGCTCACAGCCTTAATCATCCAGTATTTTAAGAGCAATAACTTCACTCCCCACCCCTTTTCCAGAAAGGACTACAGAAAAGAAAACTTAGAGCGCCAGTCACACAAGATGCTGCTTACAATAATCTATGTAGAATTGGCACAATCTCCAAAATAGTACACACACCAATAACCCTGTCATCATAGTGTCAGTGCTGAAGCATCAGAAAAAAGTGTTTTTAAATGTGTTTTTAAAGTATTCCTTCCCTCAGCCAGCGCTGCTGCTGCTGCTGCTATTACGACGGCTTTTCCCACAGCCCTTTCAGAAATTTCACTCACAACATCCACAGAGGGAGGCAGTTTGAGTAGCTGTTCATATGATCTGGAGAATGTTAATGAATAAAATGACACGGGCAGAACTGATGCTGAGTTGCCTGGAAATTACTGCTGAATTGGAGCGAGCCTATCAAAGACCACACAAATGGTTTGTTTCTTAGTTTATTCAGAAAAGAATTAAGCCCCCCCCCCCAAATATCTGGGTAGGAGTTGGCAAACATCAAACTTCTAACCGCAAGAGGAGCTATGCATCTAATGTGATTATTCTGAGTTTAAGCAGAGAAAACACACACACACACAAAATGTAGTGAGGAAAATCTGCAAGCAGAAAGAAAGAGTTTTCTGTTAATAGGATATCTCCCACATGGATGCAAAAGGAGTGCTCTGAAGGAGGCAAAAGAAACCAATACCTGCATTCAGCACCAGAATTGCTCATGTACCAGCTAATAATGTTGAACCAGATGGATGTGATGGACAAATACAGGCATTTTACAAACAGAGCAGGCCTTGGGCTTTTGCTGGACTCATGGGTCCCTGAGGCAGTTGTCTTCAGATTGCAGACTGAAGCACAAGCTGGTGGCCATTCCTTGCACTGATTTTCACATCTATAAACCACAAGGTGCATCTCAAGAAAAAATGACTTCTCCCTTCTCTCTGTTCCTCCCCGTGCCTTTTAGTGTTAAAACAGGACTCTGGACTTCACATGCACAACAAGATGCCACCAGAGATAAGATAAATAGCACTGGAGGCATTTTTTAAAAAGTTGGCTTTATATAAAACTGGAAATTACTTTGAGGCCTGCCACTCCCCTGCACAAACACTATGCCCCCTGCTGCAGATCTGGTTTTCCTGCCTCAAAGACTTGCAGAACATTTGCAGAAATGTGTGCATAGCCCCAGGTTGTCTTTACAGGCTTTGTACTTGTCATGGAACAGTGATGAAGAGCAGCACATGGTGACAATAGTAGCAAGGAGGACCTAGGCCCGATGAGGGATTGGAGCCCACAGAGAAAAAGAGAGGTGGAAAGCCCACTGAGTGTGTCTTGGTCAAGGCCTCACCCAAATTGGAGCCTGCACTGACCTGCCACAGTGGTCAGTCTGTCCTTTACAACCTTGCCCTACATCTCCTAAGCACAGCTTCTCCACTCTCAAGCATCACCCTCACTGGCACCACATATCCCATGAAGTTCCTCTCTTCCTTTCTGCAAATGGAAGCATTGAGCTGAAACCAGTGATTTGATAGCAGTGAACCAGAGGGAGACCAAGTACAGTAGTACCTTTGGTTACAGACGCTTCAGGTTACATACGCTTCAGGTTACAGACTCCGCTAACCCAGAAATAGTACCTCGGGTTTAGAACTTTGCTTCCGGATGAGAACAGAAATCGCGCAGCAGCAGTGCGGCAGCAGCAGGAGGCCCCATTAGCTAAAGTGGTGCTTCAGGTTAAGAACAGTTTCAGGTTAAGAACGGACCTCCAAAACGAATTAAGTTCTTAACCTGATGTACCACTGTATCATGCTACATCATCTGTATCTGAAAGGAGGAATTTTAGATTTTGCCCGGGGCTACTTTGCTGACCAGCAAGTTGCCAGCCAAGCTATATGGAGTAACTGCATGGACACAACATGTGCAGCATTGTTCTGATAATGCAAGGCATTTGGCGCAGATGCCCATGGCAATTTGGGCTCAGGGCGAGATGGTGGCTGAAAAGTCTGGCAGCTTGGGCGGACGATGGGGCTTATTTGTCCCTCCCTTATATTGCTCGGCTGATTCTGCTTGGCAATCAATGTTGCTGGAGTTCCTTTTCAATTTGTTTTCCATTTTTTGAGAAGAAGAAACCCACTGTGTTCAACAGGAACTCCAGCAACAACAGCTGCAGAGCAGAGCTGGATCTGTTCCCCCTAGATTCAGGGAAGAACATTCAGCATCATGAGTCACTGCAACTGAAGCAGTACGTTCCCTCTCCCCTTGAAACACATTATTAGCATTTCACATCTTAAATCTAAAGACATAATCCACCGCTGTACATCATCACCCCCCTGGATTAACATCCCCACAACCACCAGAACAACAAAAACCAGAAGGTCTTTAGTTTGTTGCTGGGTCAGCAGCTTAAAAACAGCAACATGAAAACCACCAGGAAGAACAAATGAAAAGGCAGCAGCCAGTTGAAGTCATGGGTCTGCTTAGGAAGTCATTTTTTATTGTTTTCTTCTAGCAGGGGAGACACTTTAGGAGGATCTCACCAACATGCAATCAACAGCCATAAACTGCAGATGCGGACCCCAAAGGAAGAGACCAAGGCAGCCCCAAGATTTTCCCTAGTGAGAACAAACTGAGGACATGGTGCCTGCCCCCCACATAAGGCATACATGTTAGGAGTAGATCTACGATCCTGCATTTTTGTTGTGTAACAGGCATAACAAAAATGCAATGTCATAAATCCACTCTAACATCAGTAGTGCAGCTCTACTGCCACAGTTTCTGCTTGCATATATGAGGCTGAAGAGATTTCTTTTTTGTTATTTAGCACGGCTTCATACAAAGCCATAACTTTTTGGAGATGCTTTCTCTCTGTACAGTATTTATTTCCTGCATTTTTTTCCTGACAGGACTCAAGGCGGCTTACAGATAAAAGCAGGAACTGCTAAAAACACAGAAAAACTAATCATTAAGATACAATCAAACACTGATTAGAATTAAAGCTATATACATACTGTCAGCGTATCTTGGGCTGAACTGTCATTGGGACTTACACTAGTGTAGCCCAGCTGAGCCAGAGATCCGCAACATCCCAACTCACTCATCCCGGAAGATCTTGGGTTAGGATTGTGCCCTCAAATAGCTTAATGATTACCTGGCACAAGTGGGATGCAAATGCCATGCAATTGAGAAATATGGGACAAAGTCTTTTGTGTTCTGATACAAAAACACTTGCCCTCATGTGGGTGCAGCTATTCCATCAGACTGTCTCAGTGGGAGAGATAGAAAACAGGGCTCCTTTAATCAGCTTTGCTGCAGGCCCAGCTCCACTAAGCACCCTCTTGCCCCTGAATTGTGCCAGCTGGTCAATATATGAACAGCTGTTTAGAAATTATTGCCTGGATTTTGGTTTTTATTTTCCTCTTCCCTCCTTGTCCCTTTTCCCTTGTGTGTTGTGGTTTGTTTTGTTTTTTAGATTGTAAACCTGCAGAAAGAGACTCCCACTCTTTGACTGTATATACGACACTCTGGGACTCCTCTTTGGCTGTTTCGTGCTCAAATAAAGGCTTCTTTCACAAAGATAGAATACACTGGAGCACTTGACAACTGGTTACCAGAAATAACAAACAGATAGAGAGAAGCAAGCTACTAATATACTAATGTATCAAATCTGATGAGTTCTAGAGAACCCAAAAGCTTGTTCAGTATTTTGTGCCAGGTTGCGAATGTCTGCATACTCCCACCCCGGTCCAAGACATATTTGCAATCATAACTGTGCTGTTCCTAGAAGTACATCCTATTAATTTAAATGACACTGTTTACAAGTAAGTTCATTTAAACTGGCTTAAATCAAAGTCAGGTATGGTTGTAGCTCAGTGGTACAGCACATGATTTGCATGCAGAGAGTCGCAGGTTCAATATCTCACATCTCCAGGCAGGGTGGGCATGTGCCCAGTCTGAAACCTTGGAGAGCTGCAGCCAATCAGCATCAACAATGCTGAGCTAGATGGACCAATGGTCTGACTTGGTATAAGGCAGCTTCCTATGTACCCCATGCTATATTTTCATACTGTATTTTAAATTGTTGTGAATTGTCCTTATGGTGAAGGGTTGATAATAGATTGAATAAACAATAATATTATTAATAATAAGAATTCTGTGATTTTTTTTCCCTTCTGGGCCAACATGACTTCCTTTGCTTTTTAATAATAAAACATCAACCTGCATGAACTAAGAGAGATAAAGGCTTGTGTTTTATTTTATACACAATGTTCTCAGTGCATATAAATATAGACTGCATTTAAAGCACGTGTACAGTGCGTTCTGCTACTGTGCAGCATCCTAGAATTAAACCTTAAGCAGAGTGTGACTCAGCAAGCCCACATTACTGTAGCTTTTCACAAAATAGCAGGGCAGTTGGACTCTTTTCAAGAGGGAGGGCCTTTTCCCCTGGGAAAATTCTTTGAAATCACCCTGATGCTTGACACATTTTCGGCACTCCCAGAGTAACATGTTGCAAACATGCCAGAAGAACCCGTGCAGCCACCAAAGAGGAAAAGGAATCTCTTTAGCAAAAAGTCTCTGTCTCCTGGATTACACAAAGGTAATCATTTATGTTCAAACCCTTATTATTCCCTGAAGCCATACTAATGCCATTTTAGAGCAGAGAGGAGAAAAGGAACAAAAGCAATGGAAAGGGAAGACTGTTGGAACAAATCTGAACGCATGCAAGCTGGATGTGAAATCTGACTGCATTCTCCAAAGCTCGTTTCCTATGGCAAGGCAAACTGATCACAATGAAACCAAGAGTTCTAAAAACAGAGCAAGCGCAGAGCACACGATAAACCACTCGCCACATAATGCCAACTGCAGATTCCTGGAGCATCCTTAGCATGTCTGCTGAGAAACAACTATGCTTTGCTACCATGGAAACGTGCCTTTGCTCATCCCTCCCTCTCTGAGCATCTGCAAAGCAATCACAGCTTCTTCTTCTTTTGCAACTCATGCAAATGGAGCAATCAGGCTGGGCAGTTCGCCAGTCAGCTTTCCCCAGAATAGCTGAAATGATCCTGCACAAGATTGGCACAATCTCATCCTACACTTTTAGTATCAAAAACACAAACCTAAGAGGGATGGTGTTGAAAGTATTTGTCAAGTCTCAACTGGACAAAAGACTGCCCTCCTCCAAAGATGCAGTGGTAAGAATCTTTGAGATATGGTCCCAGTTTCTAAGCTATGGGGCAGAGTGTACAGATCAAAATATATTTCAAGGGGCTTATCCCTGTAAAAAGAAACAATGGAATTTCTGCCTCTGTGTCAAGTGCCCCAAATGTCAGGACAGCACTGTGTCAGGTAACCCATGCCTGCCAGGAGCTTTTTCTACTTCAAGATCTGCAACAAGAATTGCAGTTAGCAAATAACTCACCTGCTCGCTCTACAGCAAGTGCAAATGTCTTTTAAAGTCCCCAATGGCCCTTCTGCATTGCAGCTCATTCAATTATGAACTCACAGGAAATTGCTGCCTGTAAATTGTCCTGGAAAAAAAAGTGTCAGGCTCAGCTATTAACTGCAGGGCTGACCCATTAAATCTGCCACTCACTGAATTGCCTCCTGTAGCTACCCTCTCATTCTGGCACCTGCCAAGGAATTGCAGTCTGTCCAAGCAGCTCAGTGCCTATCTCATATGAGGTTGTTCAATTAATGCTATCAGAATGAGTGTGTGTGTGTGTGTGTGTGTGTGTGCATGCGTGTGTGCACACACTGGGACCCCTAGTCCATATGGCACAGAAAATCATACAAATTAAACCAAAACCTTTCTATCAGTCCTAAAGTCTTTACCGGATTCTTCTGGACCAGCATCTACAACCACTGCAGCAATTAGGCAATGTCCACTGGTTCTCAAAATATGGTGTTGGAAATATGAAGTTGAGGCTACAGTCTCAAAGTTAGATCATACCTCCAGAATCAGGGAACAGGAGACGACAAAAACTATCATTCCCCAAAAACGAGTACAACAGTATGAAGTGTACAGTCAATATTCAACTTGGGGCATCAAAAGTACCAGGGAGAGCAAGGTTCAAATCTTGACTCAGACCTTTGGTCAGTCACCAACCCTCAGATAGGGTTGGGGTCAGGACCATGTACATGCCCTCCTTGAATTCCATGGAGAAAAGATGGGACCAAAATGGGGAACTTAAGGAACAACAGTTTGCAACTGTTGTCAGCCATCTGAATTATTTGGGGAGAAATATTAGAACTCATATTGAGCAAAATAAATAAGCCTTATTAAACAACTGTATGCTGCCAATATGCTGCCCAAATCGTTAGTTCTAACTAGGGATGCAGGAAGAATTTGGGGGGGGGGTGTATTTTGAGACAAACTCACCTGTGGTGGGTCATGGAAACATAGGAGGCTACCTTATGCCAAGTCAGACCATGGGTCCATCAAGTACTGACTACCAGTGGCTCTCCAGGGCTTCAATCACGGGTGTCCCCCAGTCATACTTAGAGGGGCTGAGGATTGAACCTGGGACCTTCTCCATACAAGGCAAAGGCTATGCCCCCTTCTTTATGGATCAGATGAGTACCTCCTTGGAATTCACTTTCCCCCATCCCAACTAAGATCTGCACGTTGGTCTAAAAGTAGGCTGCCTTTTACATTTTTCTTTTTAAAAGCTGTCATTAGCTGCTTAGTACAGATTGAAAACAGAGCATGAAAACAGCATGCCATCACTATCAGGGGCATGGTTATGGAAGGGCAGCAATTTCCTGGCAAGGCATGGAGTGGGAATTATGGTTTAATGGTGGTTGTTTTTTTTTAAAAAATGCACATTTATGTGAAAATGGGACAGAATGGGGACTGATGCAAGAAGGAAACATTATGGAGCTAGACTGGCCTATCCATTCCATTATTCAACCAGTGGCTTGTAACCCTTTGCAGGGGAGCGGGGTCAGAACAAAAGCCATTTGCACGCCAGGCCAAAGTTTATATTTACACGGAAACACATTTTAATAGCAAAGCAAAGTTCATTTTTACAGGGTTCGTTAATGAGACACTTGTGCTTGCTTGGCATCAGATCATTTCTTTATGTTGGTTTGAATTAAAGGAACACTCAGCAGCTTGTAGTTCCCTGCATTCTTTCTCCTTTCATTCTGTTTGCAATATCTGGTTTGGATCGTTCTTTCCTTTTAATCCATTACAGTTGCACAATAAATAAAAGCACCAAAAAGAGGGATGGGGTGGAGGTGAGGAGCCAATTGCCACACATAAGAAATAAGAAGGAAAAGCTTTACACAGCCCCTTCCTTTGTTTAACCACCTCCTTCCTACTATCCACAAGAGTTCTATCCAGGAAGTGGCCAAAAGTATCTTTATCTTCTTACTCAGCAGAACTTACTGGCTTCCCGGGAAAACAGTGCAACCAGCACATGGAACAGTAGTTCACTAGTATTCCCAACAGCTCCCTTTTCTGGCTTCAGTTCCAGTAGTATTGTGTTTTTTCTGCCATTAGTTGCTAAGGGCAGATAGTGAACACTGTGCTTGGTAAAGATTGCAGTTTCCTAACTGCTTGGCTCAACTGGAGGGGGGGTATGACAGGGGAGCAAGTTTGATTATTTGCTATGCGTCTTTATGAGCATCTGCAGCAGAGGCTCTGCTAAGGATTTTATTTATTTAATTATTTCATTAAATTTTTATACTGCTTGATTGTTTTAAAAAACAAAACAATACACACACCCTGAAAGGGGCTGGGAGAGATTGGGGACCTTCCCTCTGAGTGGATTATTGTCCAGGATTTGCCTGCTGTTACAGGAGTGATTGCAGTGATTAATGATGAATATGAAATCATTCTGTCAACATAAAGAATTTATGAGAATTGTCCAAAATACCTGCACAGCTTTGAAATGTTAGGCTATTAAGGTAAAGGTAAAGGTAAAGGTAAAGGTAAAGGTAAAGGTAAAGGTAAAGGTAAAGGTAAAGGTAAAGGTAAAGGTAAAGGTAAAGGTAAAGGGACCCCTGACCATTAGGTCCAGTCGTGGATGACTCTGGGGTTGTGGCACTCATCTCGCTTTACTGCCCAAGGGAGCTGGCGTTTGTCCACAGACAGTTTCCGGGTCATGTGGCCAGCATGACTAAGTTGTGTCTGGCGAACCAGAGCAGCGCACAGAAACAGCGTTTACCTTCCCACTGGAGCGGTACCTATTTGTCTTCTTGCACTTTGACATGCTTTCAAACAGCTAGGTGGGCAGGAGTTAGGACCGAGCAACAGGAGCTCACCCTGTCGCAGGGATTCGAACCGCCGATCTTCTGATCGGCAAGCCCTAGGCTCTGTGGTTTAGACAACAGTGCCACCCATGTCCCTTGGCTATTAAGGTAGATAGGTATTATTCTTAAATTGCTTGTTTATATTTTATGGTATAAAAAACACTATGTTTCCATAATCTTTTTTCCTTTCTTTAAAAAAAAATCTGAGAAATACGTCACTCCAAAAAGGAAACATTGTTTTAAAGCAATACATTTCGGTGTTGAGAGCCAGGATGGGATATTCGTATTTCCTAAAGGTTTAGCAAAAACACTATGGACTCCCACACACATTTTCCACTGTAGTTTCATATGCAAAGTCATAATGTTCAAAAATATGTAAAAAGTTGCCAATTATTATTATTATTATTATTATTATTATTATTATTAATATACCACCCTATACCTGGAGATCTCAGGGCAGTTCACAGAAAAGAAAAGTTCCTGAGAAGATACGAAAAAGATTTGGGTAGAGAGGAGGCAAGACAGCAAGGAGGTGACCTGGTTGTGGGGGGGGCAGGGGGGGACGGAGCCGGGGGTGGGGGGTCAGAGGAGGAAACGGAGGATTCAAAGTCGGAGGAAGAAGAAGAAGGAGAAGGCAGAAAATCTAAAAGAAGGAATAATACCAGATTATAAAGCAGAAATAAGGATAAAGTGAACCTAGCAATAACCCAAAATGTCTCTTAAGTTTTTTTCGTGGAATGTGAACGGCTTTAACGATAAGCCCAAGAGAAATAAATTTGAAAAGATTATAAAGAAAAAAAACATTGATGTCATTTGTTGCCAAGAAACCCATGTTGCTAAAAAACACAAGCATATTCTAATAAATAAAAGGTTGGGAATAGAATTCATTAATTCAGATTCTAAGAAAAAGAGAGGAGTAGTAATTTATGCGAAAGAGAAATTAGAACCCAAACAAATATGCAAAGATGAGGAAGGAAGAATCTTAGGAATCCAAATTAATTACCAGGGAGAGAAAATAAATGTGGTAACAGTCTATGCCCCAAACTCAAATAGAATGGAGTTTTTTAAAAAATTGGAACAACTTTTATTAGATTTAGATAACAACAAACTAGTCCTACTTGGAGATTTAAATGCGGTGCCGACACCAGAATTAGATAGAAACACAAGGAAAAAAAATTTAAACCAAGGGAAATTACCAAAATCGTTTAATGATTTGGAAGAAAATCTGGACTTAATAGATATATGGAGATATAGAAACCCCACAACGAAACAATTTACCCACTTCTCTGAACCACACCAGAGTTGGAGCAGACTGGATCAAATATGGATTTCGAGAGAATTAGTAATAAGAACGGAGAGATGTGAAATTTTACCCAGAACTTTATCGGATCACAGCCCAATAACATTACAATTAAAATGGAAGACCCAAGGTCTGTACAGATGGAGAATGAATGACTACCTATTTGAAAAAGAAGAAGTGATCGAAAAAGCAAAAACCACTATAAAAGATTATTTTGCTTTAAATATTAACAAAGAGACTGGAATAGATATAGTATGGGATGCCAGTAAGGCAGTGTTAAGGGGTCTTCTGATACAACAAAACTCCCAAAGAAAAAAGGCTAAGGAAAGAAAAAAAGAAGAATTAATCCTTCAACTGAAAGAATGTGAAAAAAATATGATAAAAAATCCAAAAGATGATTGCCATAAGCAACAATATAAAATGCTCCAAACACAATATTCAACATTAATAAGCCAAGAGGTTGAATGGGGAATAAAGTTAATGAAACAAAAGTTCTTCGAATCAGCAAATAAAATTGGAAAATTTCTGGCGTGGCAACTGAGGAAAAGAAGAAAATGTAGCATCATAAACAAAATAAAAGTAGATGACCAAGTTCTGGAAGATCCTAAAATAATAAAAAAGCACTTCCTTAAATTTTATATGAACTTATACAAAAGAGAAAAAGAAGATTTAACGAACATTATAAAATACCTAGAAGAAAATAGTCCAAAAAAAATAACAGAAGAAGAAAGAACCGCCTTAAACAGACCCATAAAAATAGAGGAAATTCGAGAAGCGATCAAGAGGATGAAATTAGGAAAAGCCCCAGGACCAGATGGTTTATCAGCTAAATATTACAAGGTCCTAGAGGAATATATAACACCAGTACTATGTGATGTTATGAATGAGATATTAAGAGGAGGAAAAATGCCAACATCCTGGAAAGAAGCCTACATTACCTTGATCCCAAAACCAGATTCAGATAAACTTAATATTAAGAATTACAGACCGATTTCACTACTGAACAATGATTATAAAATCTTTGCAGACATAATGGCACATAGACTTAAAAAATGTTTAATTAGCCTTATACACAGTGATCAGGCCGGCTTCCTTCCTAATAGACAAATAAAAGACAACATCAGACATACAATAGACATTATTGAATATCTAGAATGTCATAACGAAATCCCTGCCGCTTTAATGTTCGTTGACGCCGAGAAGGCTTTCGATAATGTCTCCTGGGGTTTTCTAATAAAATGTCTGGAAAAAACAGGGATAGAGGGCACATTCCTAGAAGGAGTTAGAGCAATATACACACAACAAAGAGCCAGATTAATTATAAATAACAACCTGACAGAACAGTTTGAAATAGCAAAAGGTACTCGACAGGGGTGCCCTCTATCACCGCTGCTGTTTATCATAGTCTTAGAGACAATTACAAATAAGATAAGGAAAACCCCAGAGATCCGTGGTATAAAAATCGGCGCGAATGAACATAAATTGAAAACATATGCAGATGACCTTATGTTGTCATTGGAAGAACCAAAGGAGAGCATCGGCAAAGTCATAAAATTACTAGAAGAATTTGGAAAACTATCGGGATTTAAATTGAACAAAGAAAAAACCAAAATAATGACTAAAAATATGAAAGAAGACATCATAAATGAGCTTGAAAGACAAACTGGAATTAAAATAACCAAAAAAGTAAAATATCTTGGAATTTGGATAACTATGAAAAATATAAATTTGATGGAAAATAATTATAAGAAAACATGGAAAGAGATAATGAAGGACTTGGATATATGGAACAGATTACACCTCTCGTGGTTGGGCAGAATGGCGGCAATTAAAATGAGTTTATTACCCAAATTACTCTTCTTATTCCAGAACATTCCAATAATTAGGGGAATTGCAATTTTTAAAGAATGGCAGAGACTACTTTCCAAATTTATTTGGCAGGGAAAAAGACCCAGAATTAAATTTAAATTGCTTACAGACCAAAGAGATAGGGGGGGTCTTGCGGTCCCAAATCTGAGGTTATATTATGAGGCCGCATGTCTTTGTTGGGTAAAAGACTGGATCGTCATAAAAAATAGAGAGATGTTAGATCTAGAGGGGTTTAACTTAAGATTCGGTTGGCACGCTTATCTATGGCGAGATAAGGGAAGGGTTCATAAAGGTTTTTCTAATCATATTTTCAGAGGGCCACTATTGGAAGTCTGGGAAAGGAATAAAAAATTGCTGGAGCAGAAGACACCCTGGTGGCTATCACCAATTGATATTTTAACAATTAAAAAATTAAACATTGAGGGGGAACGATGGACGTATGAGGACTTATTAACCAAAACAGAATCCGGGTGGAGGATTAGACCATACGAAGAAATAAAAAATAAGTTGACTGGTTGGATTCAATATCATCAAATAAATTCTATGTGGACGGAAGATAAAAAGATTGGAATAAATGAGAAAAAATCTAGATTCCAGATTGAAATAATAGAAAGTAAAACAAAATTACTATCAAAAATGTATAACCAGTTGCTTGAGTGGGACACCAAGGATGAGGAAGTAAAGGAGGTGATGGTGAGGTGGGCGGTAGATCTAGGGTATAATATTGAGTTTGATAAATGGAAGGCTTTATGGTGTAAAGATATGAACTTTTCAGCATGCACGACACTTAAGGAAAATATGTACAAGATGATGTACAGATGGTACATAACGCCGATAAAATTGCATAAAATTTATAGAACAGGCGACAAACTGTGTTGGAAATGTAAGAGTAAAGAGGGCGAATTTATTCACATGTGGTGGACGTGCGAGATTCTCAAAAAATTCTGGGAATCTATCTATAATGAATTAAAAAAAATTTTCAAATATACGTTTGTTAAAAAACCTGAAACCTTCCTGCTGGGGATAATTGGCAAAGATATTAAAGAAGAAGATAGAACCCTTCTTCAATACGCAACAGCGGCCGCTAGAACCCTCATAGCACAGTACTGGAAAACAGCAAAAACCCCAACATTAAAGGAGTGGCAATTTAAATTAATGGATTACTTAGAATTGGCAAAATTGACTCAGAAAATAAGAAATCAAAAAAGTACAAAATTTAGTAATGAATGGGATAAATTTAGAATATATATGGAAATAGAGACAAGGGGAAAATCAAAATGTTAATCAGAAATATAGATGTATTTTTTTAAAAAAAAAATCACAGTAGGCATGAGATAACGCTTACTACGTTATAAATTTTATTTTGGAATAGATACAGCAGAAAGATAATTAAGATAACATTATCCGAAATCGAGATAAAGGGAAGTCGATCAATGTTGTTGTAAAATTAATGTTGTGTTGTTTAAGTTGTAAAATTAATGTTGTGTTGTTAAAGTTGTGTTGTTTATGTTGTACGTATTTTATGTTCTTTTTCTTTTCTTTTTTTTCTTTTCTTTTTATGTTTATTTCATTTACTTTTGTCTGTTGTATGTCTGTGAAATATAGTTATGCAAAACTTAATAAAAATATTTAAAAAAAAAAAAAAAAAGAAAAGAAAAAAATCACTTGTTGATGCAAGAAACTTGCCCAGAAGAAACTGCTCTTCGCCCCATATATGGACATACAAATACCCTCCTGGTTAAGAAGGTTTTAATTAAAGAAATGTCACACAGCTATGTGGGGATGTCATCAGACTAATTCAAAACCTGATTAGCTGCTAAAGAGAGTTATCAGCTCAATAATGCTAACTTTATATCCCACAATGAGATCCCTGTGAGAAGCCATCCAACATTCACACTGTATACTTGATGGTAAACTATTCATGGGAAGAAATGGGTAAAATATTCCCAAAAGCAGTACCTGTCATGTTACACATACACAGAATCCAAAGAAGTAGCCTGTGTGTTAAGGGAAGAATTATACATGCAAGAAGGCTTGGATTCAAATCTCTGCTCAGACATGAATGAAGTTCACTTGGCAATTTGGGGCCAGTTACAATCAACCAGCTGAACTATTTAAAATTTTAAAAGATGATGCTGTTAAGGTGCTACACTCAATATGCCAGCAAGTTTGGAAAACTCAGCAGTGGCCAGAAGATTGGAGAAGATCAGTCTACATCCCAATCCCAAAGAAGGGCAGTGCCAAAGAATGCTCCAACTATCGCACAATTGCACTAATTTCTCACGCTAGCAAGGTTATGCTTAAAATTCTACAAGGAAGGCTCAAGCAGTATGTGGACCGAGAACTCCCAGAAGTGCAAGCTGGATTTAGAAGAGGCAGAGGAACCAGAGACCAAATTGCAAACATGCGCTGGATTATGGAGAAAGCTAGAGAGTTCCAGAAAGACATTTACTTCTGCTTCATTGACTATGCAAAAGCCTTTGACTGTGTCGACCATGGCAAACTATGGCAAGTTCTTAAAGAAATGGGAGTGCCTGATCACCTCATCTGTCTCCTGAGAAATCTCTATGTGGGACAAGAAGCTACAGTTAGAACTGGATATGGAACAACTGACTGGTTCAAAATTGGGAAAGGAGTACGACAAGGCTGCATTTTGTCTCCCTGCTTATTTAACTTATATGCAGAATTCATCATGCGAAAGGCTGGGCTGGATGAATCCCTAGCCGGAATTAAGATTGCCGGAAGAAATATCAACAACCTCAGATATGCAGATGACACAACCTCGATGGCAGAAACTGAGGAGGAATTAAAGAACCTTTTATTGAGGGTGAAAGAGGAGAGTGCAAAATATGGTCTGAAGCTCAACATCAAAAAAACGAAGATCATGGCTACTGGTCCCATCACCTCCTGGCAAATAGAAGGGGAAGAAATGGAGGCAGTGAGAGATTTTACTTTCTTGGGCTCCATGATCACTGCAGATGGTGACAGCAGCCATGAAATTAAAAGACGCCTGCTTCTTGGGAGAAGGGCAATGACAGGCCTAGACAGCATCTTGAGAAGTAGAGACATCACCTTGCCAGCAAAGGTCCGTATAGTTAAAGCTATGGTTTTCCCAGTAGTGATGTATGGAAGTGAGAGCTGGACCATAAAGAAGGCTGATCGCCGAAGAATTGATGCTTTTGAATTATGGTGCTGGAGGAGACTCTTGAGAGTCCCATGGACTGCAAGAAGATCAAACCTCTCCATTCTGAAGGAAATCAGCCCTGAGTGCTCACTGGAAGGACAGATTGTGAAGCTGAGGCTCCAGTACTTTGGCCACCTCATGAGAAGAGAAGACTCCCTGGAGAAGACCCTGATGTTGGGAAAGATGGAGGGCACAAGGAGAAGGGGGCGACAGAGGACGAGATGGTTGGATAGTGTTTTCGAGGTTACCAGCATGAGTCTGACCAAGCTGCGGGCAGCAGTGGAGGACAGGAGTGCCTGGCGTTCTCTGGTCCATGGGGTCACGAAGAGTCGGACACGACTAAACGACTAAACAACAACAACAATCAACCAACTCTACAGACAATGGGTGGAATTCAACATCATGCTGTTCCAATTGTTTGTCTGCACAAGACTTACAGCTTGCCAGATGGAACTATTCGCCATGCACTGTTCTGAGGGGTTCTCTTTCTCTCTCTCTCTCTCTCTCTCTCTCTCTCTCTCACTCTCTCACTCACACACCAATTTCTGGGGTAAAGGGTGCAGTGGGAGAAGAAAGCCTTGTTGCAGGGCTCCCACTGATATGGCTAGTTAGGTGAATCCCACCCAAGATTGTTGGGAAATTAAAATGGCATACAAACCACTCTTCAGTTTTAAAGTGAGTTGTTTTTATAGCAGTAGGTATAGCCAGGGTAAAAAGAACAAGCAATATTCTGACTGTGCATCCAGTTTTGTGCTGGATTCTAGCCAGTCTGCACAGCTAGCTCCTTGGTGCTGACGAAACTTGGGTGTTTAGAGGCGGAGGGGAGGAACAAGCCAGCTTTTTCAAGGATACTTCCCCACTCCACTTGTAAACCGGGAACATAAAGCCAAGAGTAGAGGAAACCGCCATTTGGATGTGGTCATCAGCACCAATGTTTTAAAAAGCAACAACAAACAATGATTTTATAGGCTTGTCTGATGCTTATGGCTGCTGAGGACAAAGAGTAAGACTCTCAAGTACAGGAACCTTCAGGTGATCAGGACCTGGAAACCTTAGAATTCATAGTCTCATAGAATTGTAGAATTAAAAGGGACCCCCAGGGCCATCTAGTCCAAACCCCTGAAATACAGAAATCTAGGTCATACATGACAAATGACAATCCAATCTCTGCTTTAAAACATCCAAGGAAGGAGAGTCCACCACCTCTCGAGGGAGTCTGTTCCACTGCCGAACAGCTCCTTCTGGGCTCTCCTGTGACTTGGAAACGGGCCTATAGGACTGCTTCCCACCCCACAATCACAACTCATGTTCATTATCAGAAAATGAGCAGGCAGGGGGCTGGCAGTGGAGAGCTTTCTCGCCTGCACTTTCCCACAGGGCAATGAGACAGCTCTCTTGCAAGCGATTAAGCAATCAGGCTGTGACAGACCCACAGGCAAGACAGCAGCAGAGCCATTATGCCAGTGCTATCCTCCAGCATCTCTCTGAGAAGGAAAGGCCCACAATTGGGGTTACCAATGTCCTTTATTTGAAGGGAGTGCCCCTTAATTCAGAACACAGCAAAGCCACAGACCATACCAGCAATGCCCTTGGTTTATAAGATCACACCCCCGTAGAAGTATTATAAAGGTAAAGGTAAAGGTACCCCTGCCCTTTCGGGCCAGTCGTTTCCGACTCTAGGGTTGTGCGCCCATCTCACTTAAGAGGCCAGCGCTGGGGGAGACACTTCCGGGTCACGTGGCCAGCGTGACGAAGCTGCTCTGGCGAGCCAGCACCAGTGCAGCACACGGAAACGCCGTTTACCTTCCCGCTATAAAGCGGTACCTATTTATCTACTTGCACTTAAGGGTGCTTTCGAACTGCTAGGTGGGCAGGAGCTCACCCCGCCGCGGGGATTCGAACCGCCGACCATGCGATCGGCAAGCCCTAGGCACTGAGATTTTACCCACAGTGCCACCCGCGTCCCATAGAAGTATTATACATGTTGATAAAGAAATACAATGATTATTTTTTTTAAGGTAGCCCTTATAGTTTTGAAGTGTTGATTTGGCAGGCTGTGTCGTATAAAACTCCCAGTGGATGCCTCCCTGCGGCACTCCCACCCACACGGAGCATGGGCTGTGCATTATAATAGCAGGGCTTCTTTATCTGGCCACTTGGGAGAGGGGAAGAGAAAAGGAGAGAGACGCCCACACACAGCAAAGACTGACACTGCCCGCTAGGCTGGCTCCCACGTCACCTGCTAAGATTTGCGGTTTTGTCACCAGAGCCCTCAAACAGCTGGGGTTTCGCTTGCTTCAAGCTGTCGTGCAACAAGCCAAACACCCTCCTTTATATTGGGACAAAATCAAACACCAGGAGTTATTTATTTTCTCTTGCACTGAAACAGGAAACCTCCAATATGCTAGGATTCTGGCACTTGGCCAAGCTTGGGAGGTGAAAGACAAGGAGGAGGAAGGAAAGAGAGAGGGGGATAGATTTTTACGGGACAGAATATAGGGAGAAGCAGAGGGAAAACATGCCAGAACAGTTTGTGTAAGGTTGATTTCGAGAGGGGGGAAACACATTCACGGAAGCCTGAAATCCAAATGCCTCCACCTGCACATAACGTAGCCTGGCAGTGGCACTGGTTCTAACATTTGCACAGCTCTAACACTGGCCCGCCCATCTATGTTTATCACTGGATCATTTCAGTGTCAAGCAGTGACTTGCATGTATCACCACAAATCTATCACACAGTATTTCCCTTGGACACAATGCTTTTTCAACACAGCCTGTTCACATAGTCATCCACCTGTCATCAAGTGCTGAGAAGTCAAATAGTATACCTGTGTGAGCAAACCACCAAGCCTAATGTCAGCTCAAATTCTTATATTATAGGGCCTGATTAATCAAGATTACTAGTGCCCTCATTTTCTATCAGGAATCCTTTGGAAAAGAAATGGGTCCAGCATTTTAACCAGCCCCGCCAATAGTACTTCACTTGAAGTCAAAATTAAATGAAACTAAGGTTTAAATGTGAGTGCAAAGAGTTCTGGTGCAGGTTGCTGAAATCTCAGGTGCCTTGCTGGAAGCTAAGCCATGGTCTGGACTCTAGAGCTTAATATTACATGAAACCCAGGCTCATGGTTCTCCCCCCCCCCCAACAAACCACAAGCAGTAAGCCATTAACAAATCTTGGTTACTTATTGTTCATGGTTTGTTTGAAGAAAAACAAATCACAAGCGGTCAAGATGCATGCTACACCAGACCATGGCTTATTTCCCAGCATGCAATAGGCAACAACAGGAGGAGAGGAGAAACTAAGCGCTCACATGCATGTGCTGCATTTAAACCAGAGTTTAACTAAGGGTTAAAGTGATGTGAGAATCAGGCCAAGGTGTAAAGGATATGTCTTCAACACCTAACATGCATGAGGCTTTTCCTAGCATGGATGGGGGAAACTTCACTTGCTTAAACTTGCATATATCTGGTTGTTGTTGGGGGACCAAAATTAGGACCAAAAAAAAAGTTAGCAATCCTAAACTGAGGCTACTTTTTACCTGATAAGAAACAGTCCTTTTATTTACTCATATGGATTCTGCTACCCCAGCCCCACAGTATTTTGCTCTGCTCAGATCCATCCTGTTAGCAGTAAGCTCCATTATTTTAATACTCCAGTAATAGCAATGTTAAGAGGCCTCACAGATGGACTTGGGGCTTGTCACGATTACACATCTGCAGACCAGAGCTGTGGAATTAACAAGGACTCTATAGCGTAGCTTTCCATGACAAGCGAGTATTTTTAGGCCCAGGTCTACACCCCTTCCCCTCAATGGAGCTCTGGGACTTTTAAAATCCTTCCAATGATAAATGGAAAACGCATGACATAATATCTCACTCTGTGAATTTCCATCTCTCTCAAGCAGCAGGGGGTGAGAAGCCAAAAGAAAACAAGGCAAAACGCTCTTCATTTCCAAACAACCTAACAATTCAGGGTATAATATTCAAACTAACAAGAATACAACAATGTGGCGACCAATGTCACATTTACAAATTCACAGAAAACAAGGGATGCAATGCCCCCTTTGTGTATTGTACACATCCAGACTTAGCATAACTTCACTTATCACTGCTCCCAAGATGCAGTCAGCATGTCAAACACCCAGGAGGTCTCTGGTGACCTTGGGCATGTTTTAGAAATAACCACGTAGGCATGTAACTATAGTCTTTCTAAAAGAAGTTAATTTTCCAGATCCATTCTGGATTGGTCAGGTAGCCATGGTATTATTATTGTTTCTGAGCTATCCAACAAGCCACTCCAGCCTGGAACCCAACTCAGTTTCTGTCATTATACTGGGTGAAAATGCACACATCCCTCCTTTGTGTTTGTTTATCTCAGACTCTAGTGTGGGCCAGTTTTACCCAGTTTAAGTTCAGTCGCAAATGACTCTGGGGTTGCGGCGCTCATCTCGCTTTACAGGCCAAGGGAGCCACCATTTGTCTGCTCCACCAACAGTTTTTCCGGGTCATGTGGCCTGCATGAATAAACCGCTTCTGGTGCAACGGAACACCGACACCAGAGCAGTGCATGGAAACACCATTTACCTTCCCACCGGGGCAGTACCTATTTATCTACTTGCACTTTTTTTGGCGTGCTTTCTTAAAAGGATATGTAAGTTAAAATGTCCTTGGTGGGATGTCAAGCCCAACTCACCAAGAAATATGAGAGATAAATAAATGACAGGGTCAGATCTTTGAGGTTCTCTCCATAAAAAAATAATGAGAGCAGCATACTGATAAGCCGCGGTGTAGAAAAACATTAAAGAGCTTAGCTTTGCATTGTTGGCAAAGGATTTCTGGTTCTGGGTTGTTGTTGCTGCTGCTTTTCAGATGTAGTTTGTGTCCTATTAACATGGGGCAAGTTGCATGGAAAAGTTACAATCGCGTGTGCATATACAGTCCATGTGGATGCAGCTGCGGATCACAACCTGGAGATCCTTCCTTCAAGAGACGGCATGAGAGGATGCAACCGCATCACCTCCCTTCTCATTCTTTCACCCTGCTCCTTTGTACATTCTCCTCCATAATACTCTTAAGAAGTGGGAATAGGTAGGTCAGCGGTGCAAGGGGTGAGAACTGATAAAACAGTGGGCTCGAGTTGCAGCGTCTGCTCTTCTTCCGTCTCAGAATTTGGAAGGTAAAGGCAAGATCACCAACTTATGATTTAGCAACCCTACATGTTCATGCTGCACAAGCCGGTTTCATGTCAGTAGAAAATACCTGACTTTCAGTTAAAAAGAAGAAGTTGCTGCTGCTTGATCAGTTCTACGCTTTAGAACAATGTGAAGAAATATTCCCAAGAAAGCCGAGCAACCCATTCGGCACTGCTTATCAAGGGCAGCTCTGTGTGCAGCAGCAGAGCTAACTAGTGGGAAATCAAGTCTTAAAACACTGTACAGAAGTCAATCTCATTTCAAATAAAGTGTTTAGGGTCAGAATAGGGTGGTGGTGACTGGAAACATTCTATCAGTTCAATGGACTCTGCGCAGCTGGATGAATTGGCACAAACACAACAAGCAAGATCATCATATTGAGCAAGACCTTTCCCATCAAGAGGTAGTTATTAGTCAAATTCTATGTTCTTTCCTTATCTGATTCCCTGTCTGGAAAATATGCTTTAAAGAGGTATATCCAGAGCTATTGTGTATACCAGACATCTGTTACTGACTTGCATGTGAAACAGCTGCGTTGAAACGAGAGGTAACAAATCCAGGACAGAAGAGATCATTTCTGTAATCTACTTTGGATGTCACTACAAACAGAACTTCCAGCTATTCATTCCTCCCCATTAACTAGCTATCTATTCATCTTGAGCACATCCTCTGCCATTAGCCCTACCAGCCAACCAACTTGCTCTCTGTCTCTGTCTTTCCCCCACTACAGAATTCCTTCACAGCAAGCAAAGATTGAAAATTCTGGCCAGAGCCTGCTTATATTAAATGTAAGTATCTACTTTAAGCCAGATACCCATCCCATTTCATCCCTCTGTAAAACAGAATTAGCTCGCCTCAAGGCAGCAACAAATATTTGTTTTGTAGAAGCAGGTTTTGCCACAAGCAAGGAGTGGGTATTTACTTTGCAGAAGCGCTGTATGTCATGCCTCCAGCCAACAAATAATACGTTGTTCTCTCCAGCGACTTAGTTGGATACACTGTCTTGTCAGTTTTTAAACTTGCTATCTGCCACAAGTGGTTTGTTAAGTTATGACTATTTATCATAATGGCAACCATTATGAATATTCAGGAAGCTGGGGGGGGGGAGAAATCACAGAAGCGGTTTTGCTAAGGCATTCTTAGCTTGATACAGATGCTTCAGTTGAGGCTAGTCATGGAACCTCCTACAGTCTACCTCTGATGTTAAGCAATCAACTCTTGAGTTGCGTGTTTAATGCACCGCAGCGGTACTCACCCTGTGGTGATATCATCATCCTCAGTCATGGTCTTGCCCATTAAGTCACTGTCACTCATGTACCCAGATTTGAGATCGACGTCATCAGCATCAAGCGACTCCACAAGCTCCAGGCGGGAAATGTGGCTGAGCTTGCTGGGGCTGCGCATGGGCATGGTATGGGAATAATGAGCTCGCTCCCCATGCATGTACCAGCTGGGAGTGCCTTCCGAGCGGCATCCCCCACCCACTGAAGGGGCATCTCCAGCCTGCAGGCGGGGGCTGGACTGACCATAGCGCCAGGAGAGGGGAGAGGAGCGGTTGGACAGGCTGGAGACGCTGCGGGGGTTGGCTTCGTCACTGTCATAACACGTCATCTCCAGTGAGCTGCAGGAATAGAGCAGAGAGAAATGTCTGAGGGCTAGAAGTGGAAGGAGGTGGGCAGATTCTGCCAGGACACTCCTGAAAATCAGAACACCTGCAACAAAGATGTACTCAAAATTTTAAGTCTTGGTTAAAACAATGCTCAAGGCGGCTCACAGCATAACAAGATTTATATAATTACCAATGTAACAAAAGTCATAAGCAATAAATAAAACACATCAAAAAGTACACAACCAAATGGAAAACAATTTCCACATAAACCATAAAATCTAAAACTAAGAATAAGTGGTACCTCTGGTTACATACTTAATTCATTCCGGAGATACTTTCTTAACCTGAAACTGTTCTTAACCTGAAGCACCACTTTAGCTAACGGGGCCTCCCGCTGCTGCTGCGCTGCGGCCACATGATTTTTGTTCTTATCCTGAAGCAAAGTTCTTAACCCGAGGTACTATTTCTGGGTTAGCAGAGTCTGTAATCTGAAGCGTATGTAACCTGAAGCGTATGTAACCCGAGGTACCACTGTACAGCATTAATATCAATTGCAATTTAAAATGGCATAGATAAAAAATAAAAGCAATTTAAAAAACAAAAACGGAGCCCTCTCTGCCCAGATGGAAGGAGGCAGGCAAGGCTCTTCAGGCCCTCAGCAGCAGGTGAGTCCCTCGCTCCGCATTAGTGGTCTTACTTGCCCTCATTCTCTAACAGGTTGCCAGTTACAGCACAGGACTGAGCTCAAGTACTTTTAGTTAGCTGCATAGGAAGGAAGAATTCCAGATAAGCATAGCTTCTCTCACCACTGTAGGATTGCAATGGAAGTGCGGTGTGAAATTTGGCCGTGTGAGTTCCTGGATAGTGCCACCTGAATGGTGCCAGTTCTCCACTCAAGTTTCCCTACTAGCCAATAACTTTTTGATTCAAATCCATTGTGTGTGAACTGAGTGTCACATTATTGTCTTTCAATGTGCACTTGTGTGACTATCAAGCAAAGGTTAAAATACAGTTGGGAGGGCACACGTTCACCTGAACCAGCTGGATAACAGCACTTCTACACTTTGCATTACAGAACTTGGAAACACCAGGTAGGTGATTTATATCAAGTCAGACATCCAGCTTGGTATTATTCTATACTATACTAACTGGCAGCTGCTCTCCAGGTTTTCACACAGGTGACATTCCCATCTGGAGATGCCAGGGATTGAACCTAGTTCCTTTTGCATGCAAAGCAGATAGTCTGCCACTGAGTTATGGTCCTTCCCCGAAAGAAGTACCCAGCAAGTTCAGAATTCAAGTTTCCCTCCCTCCCTCCCTCACCCCACCCTACCTACTATGATCTGAAAGGCAGACCTGGAAACCAGTGTGTAAGGAACGTGAAGGGTTTTTTTTCAACACAGCAGTGAAGAGTGTTGTGTTTCCATTACAAATAAAGGCAAGCATGAGAGTTAATGGCCCTTGCTGATGCCCCAGCTCCAGGCATGCCTTTCATTTAGATTCAATAAAAGCAGTTACTGGACATCAAATACAAAGCGATGATTAAAACCATCTCTGGAATGGATTCACAGCTCCAGGAGAGATGGAGCTCAGCCTACAAAGCCCTGCAGACATGGTTTCAATAATTACACTGATGCACAAACGTATTAAACTGAAATTAAATGTGGGGTGTGTGTTTTTTAAAGAAAAAAAAATTTATTGCCTTCTTAATTTGGTGGGGAAACCTGCCAATATTATGCTCAGAACACCTTCCAGGCCATCCCAAGAGGCAAACGCCCCTACACTTTGATCTGGAACATGGGGAAATGGTAGAGTGTTTTGCAGAATACCAAACATAGGTGCCCAGGAAAGAGATTCTAAAACTGGATGAAGCTGACTTTCTACCATGCAAAGGTGGGCTCCACGTTTGGAGAATACACCCCCCTCCAGCCACCAGGCAATCCAATCCAATTTGACCTCTACTGCCTCTTTATCTAGTGAATCACCTAAAATTAATCTCCAGCTTTGTTAAAATAAATTGTGCTACATTTCTTCAGACTTGTATTCTCTGTCTCCAAAGGGACACTTGTGATTTGCTTAGTCCCAGAGGCCGATCTGAGTAGCTGCTGCCTTAAAAGGGGGGGGGGGCAGCCAGCCATTGCAGTTTCTTAGCCCAAATAGTCCTTGGTGCAGCCAAAAACTTGTTTCATACCTATGATAATTTATTAATAAATATTGCACACTCCAATCTAATTAAGCCTGCAAAATGCTTTCTGCACTCATCTTGAGACTGTTGCAAACTGCAAGCCTTTTGGCTTCCTCTCTCCTCGATTCCTTTGCTTCTCTTTTGCTTAACATTCAGCCCGTAGAAGGGTTCCGGAGAATTCAAAAGCTTGCTAGCTACTTTGCCACATTTTATTTGGTCTGAATAAAAGTATTACATTACTGTGGCTGGTAGATCTGAAGAACTTCCCTCATCACCGAGTGCCTCCTGCTGGCAGAGGTGCACACAGCACACAGTATGCAACACTCCTCCCAGCCTGAAGATTTACATTAACATGAAACGTTGATTTTCAAGAACTCCAAACCTGATGATCAGGCAGCAAGCTCCAACTCTCAGTAACAGAATCCCACCACTGCAACCTGGAGTGGCTAATTTTAGCAGTGCGGCATAAAGAGGAGTGTATGGGACCCACAGCATTAATAAGAAGTGGGTTAAATTTGGCTCCTGTTGCACTGGTGCTGATTGCAGATCCTCAAATAGCAGCTGCTTTGAAGAACAAGGCTCTGAAAGAAGAAATTAATTCTAGTAACAGAGATTTGATATACAACAAGGTGCCATTGTTTAAGAAGCCTAACCAAGGCAGCTACCAGGTTCACCATCATTTGCTACTTCCAAAATAAAATTGTGTTCAACAAATGGCTAGCAGTTCTTACTATGACTTAAAATGATAATAACAAAAAAAAGCTATTAATACACTAAGAAAACAAAATATCAACCTATTTACACTATGAGTCAAAATAGGCACAAAGAAAGTTTCCTTATACTACTAGTCCATCCCAGAATTGTCTGTTTCAGGGTTAGCCAACAAGGTGCCCACCAGATGTTGTTAGACTCCAACTCCCAACAGAACCAGTCAGCAATGTGTGGAGGGTATGCGACTGGCAGAGGCTCTCTGGGTTCTCAGGTAGAAATGTTGGCAGGAAATGCCAGTTTTCAACATGTAGCTAGTTATTTACAGAAGGAAATATCTAAAACATGACCCCTGCCACAATCTGCAGTATGAACTGGTACAATCCAGGAAAAACTCTACCATCTAGTTTTGCTGAATGCATTGCTCTAACTCAGGCTTTGAGTGGACGGGATCTAGCCCTGCAAGCATGTCAATACTAGAGAGGTGGAGGACAGGTCAAGATTGAATCATCTGTGTGTTATCTTGCCAAATATAATCCTTGCTCTCTAAGTCCCTGTGATCTTTGCTCACTTTGGCACCCTATGATTTAGTTCTGATCGCAGGTTATATTCTTCTATTTTATGGTTTAATCTTTTGGTGAAAGCATGGGTGTGGCAGATCATAGCTCAATGCAACGTGCTATTTTATGCATTGTACACACACACACACACACACACACACACACACACACACTTGTCTTGTTTTGCTTTGTTTAATTTGCTTCACCAATGATTCCAATCTACAAATAATGCTATATTATATTCTTACTTTAGGACTGGCTTACACTAACAACCAGTTTTTAGGCAGAGAGCTCTGCCAAGAGAAATACCGAACAAGAAGTGATTAAACCTGGGTTTATCTGAGATTTAGCTGAAGTAGTCCTCAGTTCTTTTTAAAAAACCTACAGCTTTCTACAAGTATTCCACCTCAGTGAGAACAATGATGAAATTGTAGGGAAGGGCAGTATACAAATTTAATAAAGAAATAAATATTGTTTTCTGTAGGTACAACATTCAACATTGATTCACACCAGCGGTGTGTGTGTGTACACATTATTCTATAATCCATCAAGTTCATGTCAGCATCGCCCTTGAGCCAGTGTACCAACTGGACTCATGCACTACAACCCCGACTGGGCTAGGCGAGCTGGGTAGCACTGCCAGTGACCACCTTTCTCACAGGGACAGGTTACCGTGCTGTGGACTCACAGCTTAGAGCTGAGAGCACCGGATTCACTTGCACAATAATACAGTCGTTGCGCAGCAGAGTTTTGCAGAGTCTTGCAGAGTATAAACCACTCGGAGAGCAGCTCTGTAGAATATCTTCCTTTTATTCTATAGCTACAACTATGATACAAAACTATATACAGAGCTAAAAGATCTAAGCATAAACCAATGCTACACTGAGAGTCTGCAGCTGCTCTTAGCAGCAACCTTATCTCTAGACACGGTCTCTAACACTCTCTCTCTCCCCGATACACTGACTGACTGACTGACTGATTCACTCACTGACTAAGTAGAGAGCAGAACATTGCTCCTCCTCTCTGTAGAATCAGCAGGCTCCTCAGGAGATTCTTGGATATGGGAGGGGTGAAATCTCCTCAGTTCATTTCAAAAATGAGCAAAGAACCAAAACTAAGTAACAAAACAAACCATTCCAGCAACCAATACAATAACACTCAAGTCCTAACAGTTCATTATGCTAGAAAAAACAACATTATAGTGGCTGCATTAAACAGCAAGCCGCAAAACAGTCAAACTAAGAGAAGATGCATGGGCCCTTTTCAGTCACTATAGCAAACATAGAGGAAAAGGGGGGGGGGGAGAGAAGGTGGCATCAAACAGCAGGTTCCACCCAACCTACAGGAAACCATTAGAACTCCTGAAAAGAGACCCCATTAATAGAGCAATATGCATGGGGTTCTGTTCAGGCATCCTAATGACCACGCGTCAATGAATGGAACCTGCCTCTCCTGCATGTGTTCATTATATTCACGTAACAATGTCAAAATAGGCTAAAGTGGTATAGGACCACTCCTCCTGACAGTCTGTGCTTGCTCATGTCACAAGGTCAATGAGGTTAAGTCACCAAGTGATGGCCCACCACTTGCTCCTGATATGGTCCAAGAGAGACACAGTGGGGCTTACTTGTGGGTGCAGCATGTTGGTTTCAGGCTCGACAACATCCATTAATTAAAATGAAAAACAACAAGGCAGGACTGATTGTGATCTCACATTGACAAACTGGATGGAGAGTTAGGCGGCAAAGATTCCCCTTAAGCAGAGACAGATGGGCAGAGCCCAGGACATTATTATACCTTAAGGCTGAGATGGGGAGTCTGAGGCTTTTTTGATGTTGTTGGACTCCAGTTCCCGTAACCTATGACCATAGGCCATGCTGGCCAGGACTGGTAAGAGTTGGAGTCCAGCAACATCGGACTAGGACTGAGGGAGCCCAACAATATCTGGAGCATCAAATGTCCCTGGTCTGAGACAAGAGAGCTCAAAGTAGTGAAATCAGCTGGGGAAAGCATAAAAGGTATACACTGAACCTGGGGCAATGTGTGACCACTGGATTTTCAGAACTAGTCTTCTGGACACTGGGTATAGTGGCTAGAATTTAAGGCCACAAAACCAAGGTTCAAATCCTCCTTCAACCATAACGCTCATTGTGATCAGCCTAACCTAACTCTCAGAGTTGCTGTATGCTCTGAGCACCTTGGATAAAGTGCAGGTAAAAGATAATGAATGAAAGAGCAGGTGCCTAGTGGGCATGGGCTCAAATGCACCCCCTTAACCTTCTTTTGCAGAAACATGTGGTCATATGTACACACAGACACCTCCCATGACGTGGGTTGTGTTCCTATGTTCCCTGTGCATTCTGAGCTCCCATTCCCCCCCTCCCCCGGTTTCCCAGGGAGCTTATGCTTTTTTTACCTTGCTCTGTGTCTTGGCTAGCCCAGCTCTCCCAAGTCCAGCCTTCCTCTATGAATAACTAATGCCTTGGATTCCTTCCATGAAGAAATCTCCCCTGATCCAACATCTCCACATTTAGCAAAGCAAATCAACTGGAAGCAAACCAGCATTCCTCCCTTGCTGGATCCCCATGCTGCAGTGACTCATCTGGGTGGGGTTCATCTGGCATCTCCCAGCCTGAATTGAGTGAGGCAGGAAGGAGACTCTTGTTCTGCAGTGTGCATCATCAACCAAAATCTTTGTGGAGAGGGTGATAAAAGACGGGGGGGGGGGAGAGAGAAAGATGAGCAGCAGTGCGGGGGGGTTGTTTCAAGAACAGCAACCTTCCCTTGCATTCAGATGGTGTAGTACAATATTTATAAACAGCTGATAAGCAGCATTAATATTTGGATTTAAGCATAAAACAGCAAGTGTTTCCAAGTGGCTTTCAGTAAGTTCAAGAACAGGCTGTTGGAAACCAGGAAGTTACAGCCACGTTGTGATTCTGTAGGAAAGGAGCTGAAGTGTCATCGTCTGAAGCAGAGGTTGTACTGCCAGAAGTCTTCCCACACCTTTCTGTACTAACTATTCTTATGAGAGATCCTCTCCAGTCTCCTTGTTAGCTTCCCTAGGCAAAACTCAGGGATGTAGTTTTAGGATCCCAGCAAAAGTTAGAACCTCAGAGACCAAAAGCAGAAGGGGAGTGTCCCTGTTTCCCTTGTGCTGAGTGACAGCCTGATCACAAATTCCATGTGCTCAGCTTGAGGAATGAGCTCACCTTGCCAGCCAACTTCTCTTTCTCTCCTGCCAAATTACAATGATATAGATACACACAAAAACATTGCTGTGGTTTGCTCACTGGAGGTCTGAAAAGCTGCTGTCACTGCATTAGCTCACTTGGACAGCAAAAAGCCAAGGGAAAGTTTTATTACACAGAGGCCACTGCCAGTGCCCTGGTCTGAGGAAAGGGAAGTCCAGGACTGAGGCTTTGCTGGGAGAATTCCACCACGTGGCCTTAATGCAATTGCTGCCCTTAAAGGGACAGGCGTACTTTGTGAAATAAGATGCTACACCTCTCTCTGGATATGTGCACCACCCCATTCAAATCTCTCAGGAAGTGTAAGCAGGACTAATCTAACCAATGCTAAACAGGTGTTTAAAAGCAACCTTTAAAGCAAGGAGCACACACATGATGTTGAATCCCACAATGCAAATTCATTCTTCCCTGAATACCCACACTAAGTTCAATAAACAGATAGGGGCACAATTACCCCATTCAGGTCTAGGGAATCCCTCACACCTGCCCACCCCCATCCCCATCCCCCAGAAACAGTACTTCGGTCTTGTTGGTATTCATCCTCAATCTGTTGACCACTATCTACCCCCACTTGAGGGGAAAACACTGTAACTGGGTTGCCAAGTCTCCCATTGGAATTAGTGTGGAAGGAACCAAGCTTCAGCAAATAAATGCAGAGGCCAAATCAATAGAAACACAGCCCTTTCCCCTTCAAGATCCAAAATGAGTATCTGTATGGAAGGGGCACCCTTGGGGCGGTAAGCTTTGGCTGCTGCAGTCCTGATGCATCATAACCTCCCTCTAGGCATGATCACATCACAGCATACAACAAAGATGTCCAAGGTTAGACAGCAGAACGAAGCTATTTAAAATGACTGCGCAACAGCATCTCATTTTGGCCAAATGTCCACAAGCAATGGTAGTCTGTGGGCAAAATGTGACAGTGAACCACAGCAACCTTAAAAAAACCAAAAAACCCAAAACTACCTAGTCCAACATTATGAAACATCTCATACTTGTTATGAGATGACCAATGCTCATGCTCTATCTTCTGACTTTAAATGTAGATTTCCTAGCAGGAATTGGTTGATATGGAATGTGGCCAGATGAACTGTTGTGATGCATCCAAGTAGGAACTATCAACCTTGTGGTCAAGAGTAAAGTGAATCTAGGAGCAGAGGTCTCACCTGTGAGTTACTTGGGAGCCCCTCAAGCTGGACATGGTCTCCTCCAGGTTCTGCCGCAAGTCAAGCACATTCTGTACTGTCCTCTTTCTCTGGGATTCAGGATCTGTTGGAAGAAAAGGATGGAAATTCCATAGTGAATAACAGAAAATAAAATATGACCATCACAATGGACTTGCTGCAAGCATGGGCTCCATGCAGTCCCCACCATACCTTGTAAAGCTTTCATCCCTCAGTTTGCTTGTTACCACCTCAACCTCTACACTCCTATTAACCTTGGTATGTGTGCCCTATTTGCCCACCCTACTTGTACATTTTTCTCTTTCCCTCTGAGTTGACGGCATGTGCATATGTCTGTGCCCTGCGTAGGAAAGTAAATTTAAGGAAGGACCACAAACTTGCAGAAAATAATTGTAGTAAACCCAGCTGTGTCTAATGTTAAAGCTGTCTATAAAACACAGACTGGCAGCTGGGAACCAGCCCCCCAGTACATCAATAGCTTGTTCCAAAACTAAGCCAAGCTGCTCATCTTTTGTCCATTTCTCCATGTTTTTTATTTCCCTGCAGTTGCCTTAAATCTCCTTCTACACTATGTTTCTCTAAGGATTTTAAACTGTGAGGAACTTCTCTGGAAGGTTCCAGAGAGCAGGACTAGAACTAATGGGTGGAAATGCCAAAGAAGCATATTTCAACTAAATATTAACAGAAACTTCATAAAAGCTGTTACACAGTAGTCACAGCCTGCGGCTAGCATAATACTTATTGTATGGAACTAGCAGTCACTAATAACCTTGTCCTCAATGCATCTGTCTAATCTTCTTTTAAAGCCATCCAAGCTGGTGGCTACCACTGCCTTCTGCAGGAGCGCATTCCACACCTTGGTACTTAAACAAGCTTTGGTTTTGGAATGGATTTCCAGAACGGATTATGTTTGAGAACCAAGGTACCACTGTATTCCATTCTATGCGCTATGTGGCATATATTTGTATACTGCTTTTCCACCCAGGAGCTCAAGGCTGTGTATGTTTTCCTCCTCTTCCTTGTCTTATATCTGCAACAGCCCTGTGAGGTAGACCAGGTTAAGTTAATGTATAAGCAGCAGTTCTTGCCAACAGATTGCAGGAAGTCCAACCCACATTCAGTGTACCAGGCCCAGGAAATTCTGTTGTCCTCCCAAGTCAAACCAGCCATCTTTGCTTGCCAAGGTGCAGGCTGCAATGCTTAGTGCCACCTAATCTGTCTCTCTCACATACATAGCACCCTTCAGCAGAGCTTCTAGGGTAATATGCAAAAACAATTTTCTTGTGCCATAACACCAGTCCAGACAAAGCATTCATGAACGCTAAAGAGTACTGCATTATTGTTGTTATTATAATCATTATAATCATTTCCTCATTTATAATTGCTATTTTTAAGCACAGCCCACACAAGGTGATATACATATCACTAAACACAATACACTACAAAACCAACAGTTGAACAAATTATAAAACAACAATGCAAAAAAAAGCCCATAAAACATATGCAGGTCAATTAAATAAATAGTGCAGCAACATCACTCCTGGCAGATAAGAAAGTGATGCACTGTAAAACAACTCTCAAAATAAAAATCATATCATAAGAGCTAAATTAAGGGGGGGAAACAGCCTGATATAAATAGATTTTTAAAGCTCAAAGCTTCGTAGTGTTGAGGTTATCTACAGTTCCATGGGAAGAGAAACATCCTATTTTCTCAACAGCATAACACACCTGGGACATCTGACACATCTGCCATTAGGAGAGCCTGTCTGACAAAGAGTTCTGTTCTCAATACGTCTGTTCTGTTCATACGTCAATAATACTGGCCTCCTGCTGAGCCATCATAAGCAGACCTTATTTTGAACTTAGAATATTCTGCTTCAGAGGATAAGCAGCAAACAGTGGACCCACATTCAGCCACATTCACTGTAGCCTATTATTCTCTATAGCAGTGGTTGTCAAACTATATTATCAGGGGTCCCCTCAATCAGAAGATCATTAATAATAGACCCGAAAGGCAGTTTCCCTACCTATTTTTGCCCTGCAACATGCAGTAACACAGAAGGGTTTGAAGTTTTCCAGGGTTCACTCTCAGTCCTAGAGGATGAGGACCAAGAGGCCAGGCCAGCACCCTGGTTGCACTGACCGTGCATTACAGAATGGGGGTGGGGAAGTAGTAGCCCTCCAAATGTTCTCAAGATGCCAACGCCCAACATTCTCAGACAGCATGGCCAATAGTCAGAGATGATGAGATTTGTAATCCAACAACACTCTTAAGGACCCAGTTTCCCTACACCTGCTTTAGAACATGCCCCATGATCTTCTGTAAGGGCCAACCTAGATTCAATGGCAGCACTTTAGGGAATGCACAGTCAGATCAGCCACAATCACATAGAAAGCAGCAGGTGGGAGCCTGATGTAAGATGCAAAGAGGGCACAAGAGTGACCTGCTACTATTGCCTCTCTCCAAGGAGTTGAGTTTTCTCCCAGCTGGGCTCATTTCCAGTGTTGGAGCCCAGCTGAGGGAGAGACTGTGATGATATAAGCTACAGAGAAAAGGAGGGTTCTGCAAACCTCTTCCATGAGGGTTCTGCACACCTCATCCTTTGCACTTTCAACCAGAACCCTCACCTCCTGCTTTTGGTACTATTATGGCATACTCGAGCTTGAAACACTCAGATCCATCACTGTCATGCCTAGTTGGGTCCTAACAGACAGAGGTGCTACAGGAATTATTCAACCAATAAATCAATATGGAAAGGGCTCCCCAAAGGTAGAAAGTTTGAAAGCTACTTCTCTGTATACCAGCCTTTCTCAACCTGATGGCCTCCAGATGTTGTGGACTACAACTTCCATGATTCCAGCCCATTAGTCATGTTGGCTGGGAAGGGTGGGAGTTGTGGTCCCAAACATCTTGTAGGCACCAGAGGTTGGTAAAGACTGCTGTAGATTATCTAGCATGGTACTTACAGACTATATAACAGTTTTAGTGAGAGAGAAGGGGGAAGAACCAACAGGAAGTCATACGTCCTGGACAGCATGTTGAACCATTAAGAAAAGAGCAGGAACCACAAGTTCATAGAGTGCAAAGATAGCTGCAGAAATTCTGGAAGCAAGCAAAGGAAATATTATATGAATCCACCCTGAATTAGGTCCCATTCTGGAATACAACTGTACTGGTGTGGGATGTGCATAACTGAAGTTTCCAGTGCCATGTGAACTCAGGAAGACAGGAAGCAGGATGCAGCCCAATACTTGCCTGCTGTGGCCCTGGCAGTGCTGCTTATCCAAAGCTAATTCTCCAAAGCACTGGACTTCTGCCTAGTGCTAGGCAGTAGCTGTGGTGGGTCGTAGGGTAGCCTGAACCACAGAAAGCTGTCTGCTGAGTGGCTTTGAGTATTATTTCTGGAAAATTATAGTAGACACTTTCTTCTCATGTTTTATAAGGCCTGAGGCATGGGTGCAGCACAGCCAGACTGCTGCACTGCTGCTTCCCTAACACTTTGCTCTGTCCTATTTTCTTCTGGCACAACCCACCTGGCAATCAGGTGTGAAGCCCAAATCTCAGCTTATATCCTGCCCATACCCAAGCTGGCAGAAGTGGAATCGTATGCCGTAAGACATTTTAAAGCCGCTTTCAACCTAGCCAGGGTATCTGTGGTGGTAACTCTGGAGGAAAAGAGGTGGTGTGGATGGGTGAGAGACTTTTCTTTTCTTTTTTAATAACAAAACAGGAGCCATAACGGAAACTCTGGGAAAGCAGCCAGTTGACTGAAGCTGGAATGAATGACAGCAGCTGATACACTCAGCAGCAGGTATGCTCATTCCCTGGGATATGAGCTGCTGCTGTTGCCGTTGCTGCTCTCAGGAATTCCAGTCTAACCTCTCATGCAGGAATTTGGAGTTGGCTGCTCAGTCAGAAGGCTGCACACACTTGTCGAGGGAAGCGAAGAAGAGTAGAGCTCCCCAGCTATGGAATGTGAATGGGCCAGGATACAAGAGCAACCCTCCAGCCTATGAAGAAGGAACAGTTTCTGTTATCTTTTACTTTGTACAAGCTGGCTTTTCTCAACCTAGTTGTTGTTGGACTATAACTCCAATCATTCCTACCTAGAAGTTCCAATGATCAGGGATGGTGGGAGTTGTAGTCCAACCACATCCAGGAACCCAAGGTCAAGAAAGGCTGGTATAAGCAGTACAATCTAAATAAGCAAGTAAGAAAAGTCTGAAAAGCATGGCTCGGTAAGAGATATGAAGAAGAAGAAGAAGAAGAAGAAGAAGAAGAAGAAGAAGAAGAAGAAGAGGAGGAGGAGGAGGAGGAGGAGGAGGAGGAGGGGGTTGGACTTGATATCCCACCTTTCACTCCCCCCTTATGGAGTCTCAAAGCAGCTAACAATCTCCTTTCCCTTCCTCCCCCACAACAAACACTCTGTGAGGTGAGTGAGGCTGAGAGACTTCAAGGAAGTGTGACTAGTCCAAGGTCACCCAGCAGTTGCATGTGGAGCAGCGGGGAAGCAAACCCAGTTCACCAGATTACGAGTCCACTGCTCTTAACCACTACACTACACTGAGAGGTTCCAAATGGGATAGGAAAGGGTTAGCTAGGTGGCGGCGGCAGGCAAGGAAGGGAGTTGGTGTGCTCTATATAGCATAGCATTCCAAAGCATTCCAGCCCCTGGATTCGCAATAGGCAAATGGAGACCCTGAGCTCAAGGACCTCCCCTGTTACCCTTGTAATACAGCCTTCACCTGCTTTTGCTCACATAGGCCAAAAAAGCAGTTCCTGGGTTTGGTAATACTTTCAAAAGCTTAATTATTAGAACACATTCTCAAACACAGCTGCCGCTTCCTGATGATTTAGATAAATTTATTGTCATTGTCCGTATATACACAGTATACACAACAACGAAAATCAAACACCCAAGACCGGATTCACATACACATTTGCACGTATCTCCAACACTCTCATCCTATTCAGACATAATCTATTAAAACATACATAATCCAGAATATAACACAACCTATTAGAAGCATAGCATAACCTAAAACCTATCTCATTCCTTACTACTCACTGCTTGCTATTTCTTACAACTGGCCCTGAGACCATTGTTTAGTGCAATCAGAGCTCTTGGATAGAAACTATTCAGAAGGCGTGTAGTTCGTGTTTTCATTGTCCTATATCTTCTGCCCGAAGGCAACAGTTCAAAGAGGTTGTGAGCAGGATGGGTGGGATCTCTCAGGATATTGTGTGACTTCTTCAAGCTGCGAGACGTGAAGATCTCATCCAGGGTTGGTAGTTGGAGCCCAATAACATTCTGGGCAATTTTAATTATTCTCTGTAAGGCTTTTTTATCCATTCCAGAGCTGCTCCCATACCACGATAATATACTATAGGTTAAGACACTCTCAATGGTACTATGATAATAGGACAGAAGTAGGTGCTGGGATAGATTCAATCCTCTGAGCATTCTCAGGAAATACAACCTCCCCTGCACCTTCCTCACAACCATATTAATATTTGCAGTCCATGAGAGGTCCTCAGAGATGTAAGTGCCCAGGTATTTAATCAGTAATGACATAATCAGCTGGGCAGAAACACAGTTCTGTCTACAATACATACTTACATACATGAATGCATGCTTATATACATACACACACACACACACACACACACACACACACACTCCCTGGTGTGCACAGCTGAAGTTCAAAAGAAAATAACTCTCAAAATGGGATTACAAAGTCCTTTGCCCCATCACCACCACCATCATACTTCTCTGAGATAAATTACAACATCCAACTCTTTCAATGGAGTGACTCAAGAATGAATAGATATGGAAATCAACAGTTCCAGTCCATAAATCTAAACATACACCATGTCTGGAGAAAGAGTATGAAACTTTATTTTGTCCTGCTTCACAACTAGAAATCCCATCCCAGTCCCACCCACACAGCACATTCCCACCCACACTGTGAGATATGCTAGTTGCGTTGTGAAATGTAGGGGGCAACCTGATTAAAGGATTCTCTGGCAACAAATGCTGCTAGGAGCCTTTTCTGACCGGCTTCTTGTGCACCCGCTTCCCATCCATGCAGTCACCCCCCCCCCACCCCACAAACAAGGAAGCAATTGGATCAAACCATGCGATTCAGACCCCATTCCAGATGTTACAGCCTGAAGCAGCCAAGAGGATGGCTCAAGACAGTTATTATACATACAGTAGCAGCAGGGTAGGAACTCGAGGTGAGAGTTCAAACCACACACAGAGCTCGTAGGGTACTGTACGCCCAAAAGGACTAGAGTAGGCCCACTTCCAATCTGGATCTGCATTCTTAAAAATAATAAACCCCAGCTGCATACAGAAACATTCCACTAAGCAAACATTCTACCTCCAATAAGTTCTTACAATGAAAGCTAAAACAAAGAGGTTGCCAATGGATAGTAGACTTGATCAGTGCTTCGGTGGGATCTCCGCTCTGTGCTTTCTCAAGGAACAACAAGGTATATGGATAGGTAGATATGCATAGATATTATACTATATACAGCATACAGTATACATATACAGAGGGAGAGGAAAGGAACACATGCTCACATTACTGAGATGTGAAAACCTGAATTTTTAAAAAACTATTTTTAAATAAAAAGTAGAAGTGAAATTGTATATTGTATATTGTTGCTTTCTGATAAGCGAAGTAACATTAAGACACGGCTAATTCACACTATTGCAGATCACTTATAATCTAGCCTAAGATACACTATCCGACGTTAATAATGCCTGTGAAGATAACATTGCTAATGTATTTGAATGGTTTACTAAACAAGCAGTGCTCTCAAGATGAGACTGATGCTGGAAAAGTACTTTCAAATGTTGCAGAATTCACAATACAGATACAACACCATAGTACCTTCACATGTGAACAAACTGAGGCTGGCAGAAATTCATCTCTTCCCCCTAAGCAAATATAATTTTTGTAGTGTATGTGATCTCCATGGCCAGGGTTCACCCCAGGAGGATTTCAAAAATCTGTTTTAATTGTTAAAGCAACAAAATAGCATGCTTAATCAGGAAGTAGATTGCTCCAAATTGGAAACTTGATTTAAATCAATGCTTTAAATTGACCTTTTTTTCTTGGTAATTTAAACCACCTTTATTTAAATCAATGCATCCTGTTACGAAGCACTACCAGTAAATGCCCCTGGCCTATTTCGCTTGCCAACGCTGATTCTTCCACAGAAATTGGCCTTTTTGCAAAGCTCTGAGAATATCTGTTGGTAAGATCCATCACGTGAATAATTATGATGTTTGAACCAGGTCTGCTATTAACAATCAATACTGTGTGAAAGCAGAGGAAGCCCAAATGAAAGGTACACTGTTGAAGTAATCAAAACTGACACATTATTTCATCAGTGCCATACACAGCACAGGACTGGACATTAGTGGGTTGGTGCAATCTACATGTGGCCAAGGCAGGACACCTCAAAGACTTTCCTCACCCTTGTTCTCAACAGCTGCTCAAATGGATTCTCAAAAAGGCTACACCCCCTGCAGTGTTCCAATGCTAGCTATCGGCAGTCTGCCGGTGGGACACAATCTCTTTGTAGCAAGGTAGCTACCCATAAAGTACCAATAGCTTAGATTTTCATCCTCTCTGCCAATCCATCCTCTCCTTATTTCATTCTAAAAGGATCAGTCTCCAAGAGTATTACTGAGCCGAGCCATTCCAAATGGGCTTCTCTTTCATCTTCTGAGAAAAGTTAATGCCATCAGAGAAAGATTGAGCCAGAGTTCACTGTAATTCTGTAAAAGCATAACAGCTTCAGAGAGAGAAAAAGCCCCACTTAATACTTGCAAGTTTCAAATACTTGTCTTGCATGTCCCTTTTTTAGTAACTTAGCACTCAGCAAATCACAATCCACTCCCCCTCTTCCATTTAGAAGATGTGGCTCTTGGGAAGCATGCATATAACTTGAAAAGGGCAGCACAGGTATTCATTTCAGAAAGATCAGTACTCTGTAGACTGGTGTAACTGAATTTTGTATCCATACCATGCATTTAAAGCTCATTTAAAGCGTATTGCCTCCCCCAAATAATCCTGGGAACTGGAGTGTACCCCCCTCAGAGAGCTACAATTCCTAGCAACCTTAACGAACTACAGCTCCCAGGATTCCTCTAGGAAAGCCACATGTTTTAAATGCATGATATGGCGGTGGCCAGTCTACTCTCACGAAATACCACACTATTCTCTCACTACATTCTACTTTATTTGCATCTTCAAGAAACAAGGGAGCACATCTGCATAATTAAAAAATGGCTTGTAGCCAAAACAAGCTGAAGGCCACTTGTGAAGCCAATATGTCTCCCCCAACCCACCCCAGCTCATTTGAGTCCCTCTCTAGAGGGTCAGAGCCTCATTCCCGAACAGACTGGTATGTATTATGTTGATCTACAATGGTCAAGAATTATAGTGATCAACCAGGGAGATGCAGAACTGATGAGATGCGACTGAACAGAAGGGCACTTGTCGTGTCACCTAGAATCAGGTGCCACATTCACAGATGGGAGCAGACTCACCCAGTAGAGCGCACACTTGCAATCTCAATATTTCCACAAGGCAAGAGACTCTTGCGAGTGAGCACATCACACCTTGCATTCAAAAGCTTGGCAGGAGGGGCAGGGAAACTTGTTAGGACATCTTCCATCATTTCTGTCCAATTCTCCTTGTCCTGCTCCCAAGAACTGTGTTTGCTGCTGAGCCTGCACCATTACTTGCCTGAATAAATAATCTCTTTCTTACTTCCAAGTAAGAGTCTCCATCTGCCCGTGTTTGGCAGAAGCCAGGACAGAATCAGCACCTAAAGAGGAGATTCTCAGATTCCGGCAAGCCTCTCCAATTGAGAATAGTTTGACCTTTCATGAAGGTCATCACTGAAAAGTTGTAGTGAAATGCAGTGCAAAAAAACAATGAGTTGACCCATTCAGATATCAAAGTGGAAGCCTGGAAGAATCAAATGCCATGCTTAGCAACCTCTCTAGGAAACACTATTCCATGTTGAGGGAACTACAGCTTTAAGCAGATCTCCCTGCCTCACTCCACAATTGATCATAAGAGTCTTGGATTTTGGCTTGGATTTTGTTCTGAAGCACAAGGGATGCCATGGGCTCCCTGCAGACCCCTCTCAAGCAAGTGCCTCCTCTCCCCGTACTTCTTCTATTCAGCCTGTGTTTGCAGGTGTCAAGGGACTTTTAGTTCTCAGTGGGGAAGCACTGGATGTTCAGGATTGTAGCTGCAGTCAGCCAGAGACCAGAAGCTGTTGAGACTGCATGGTGCGGTTTGTTGTGGACAGTGCCTGTCTGTGTACGGGCCAGCAAAAAATGTACAGAGGATAAGCAGCACCCAAAACAGTGGACTCCCTGCAAAGATTCCTGTGGGTAGTTGATACAAAACAGCTCACTGTTTGAGGAAATCAGAATGAAACGGAGTCTCTGTTTGCTTGTTCTATGCTGGCTTATTAGGAGGGTGAGTGGGTGTATTATCAGTGTTTGTGTGTATCTATGTGTGTCTGTGTTTATATGACTAGTAAAATTAGTCTGGATTCAGAAAGGACCTACTTAGATGACTCAAAGGTCTGCAAAGGCTGCCTTATACAGAAAGGCTTCATGTATGCAGGCTCTTGTTATCCGTGGTGTAAGGGGGCTGCAATCACAGTTTGTAAATGCCTGTATGGGCATTTCCAAGGGCAGGCAGTTTTGTGAATGATATACGATGCTCAGGAAGATAAACCACGGAGCATTCAGTCTAGGAATAAGACCAGCATTCTAAAGGCTTAGAAGAGTTACTGGACACTGGCACAATCTGGAAAATGACAAGTTATACGGTATTACCTGAAGAAATGAAACATTTTCTAAAATGTTTTCCAGAAGCAAGCAGAGGGAAATTTGGGCGATAAAGCTGCATGCACCACTGGTCCTTCTCCCTTTATTTAAGTGCAACATAGGTAGTGTCTGGTATAACTGATGCTCGCCATTTCAGAAAGAAGACAGACAGAGATTTGTTAAGCACGCATATATGTGCCAAGCCAATTAGTTTAAGAATTTAAATTATTTTTGCAAAAAGTCCAAAGTCAAAATATTCCACATGAGAAAAAGAAGTCAAAGACAATCAGGATCATAAACAGACTCTGTGGCCCCATCCCACCGAAACCAGCCTAGAATTGACTGCTTCTTTGAGGATATGGCAGAGGGAAGTCAGGATTAAATAAAGAGGAAGACTAAGTACTTTTCTTGCAAATGGACCATACGAAAGGCACAAAGTTCAAATCCTTCCAAAGCTACTCTCAGCATCTATGTGAGGTGATGGCCTTGTGTGGTGAAATTCTGTATTTGCATTGTTTTTAATAGCTTTTCATGTTTTGTTACTTACACATTGTTGTAAATTGCCCTGATATTTTATGAGATGACCGCATGTAAGTATAAATAAACAAATACAAACTGTAATCGTGAATGTCCTCACTAAGGCAATCTTCACTAAAGCGGCCTGTGTTCAGGACTTCAGGACTGAGCGCCACCAAGTTCCAAGATTCATTTCTATTTAGCTGTATTTCCATCAGCTCAGTTTGAAGCTATTGGCCCAGTCATACAGTTTCAGTGGAACTTTCTCATAAGAGCTTTTGGGATAGCAGCCAGTGCACAACTGATGGAAAAATTCAATGCATTGCACACCACACATGTTATTAGCTCCCGTTAGTAGACAACATTCCACGTATACCAGGGGAAGAAACAGGCCATTACCATCTAGTGTGGCACATATTAACTTACTATTGAATAAGTAGCCATCAGTTAAGTTGCCGCAATATATGGCAATGATTAATAACTAAATGCAGACATACTGCCCATGCTCTGCACCTCTCAGAGAGTAGATACATTCATATTTCTGGTATAAGGACACTGCATTTGTATTACAATTCATTGCACCTCTGCTTTTCTTCTTCTTTTCTCCCTAAAACTATACACACAGTCCCATTTATAAATAGTCACATGGTTTTCAGGATAACTACATACGAAGAGCCTTGCTGGATCAGATCGAAGGTCCATCTGGTTTCATGGTGGGCAACCACCTGCCTATGAGAAGCCCACTATGGCACAAATGCAATAGTCTGAGAGAAGTAAGATATGAGTGCAATGGCCCTCTCTCTGTTGCTCCTCTTCAAAGGCAAGGGAATGGGTGGCACTGTGATCTAAGCCACTGAGCCTCTTGGGATTGCTGATCATAAGGTCAGCAGTTCAAATCCGTGCGATTGCATAAGCTCCCGCTACTCTGTCCCAGCTTCTGCCAACCTTGCAGTTCGAAAGCACACCAGTGCTAGTTGATAAATAGGTACTGCTGCAGCAGGAAAGTAAACAGCGTTTCCGTGTGCTCTGGTTTCCGTCAAGGTCCTCCATTGCGCCAGAAACAATTTAGTCACACTAGCCACGCAGCCCGGAAAACTGTCTGTGGACAAACGCCAGCTCCCTCAGCCTGAAAGCGTGATGAGCGTCACAACTCCATAGTCGCCTTTGACTGGACTTAACTGTTTAGGGTTGTTTACCTTTGTCTTCATCTACTCTGATACTGGAGGTTATACACAGCCATTATAACTAGCAGCCACAGGTGTTCATCAACAGGTCACTGGAGCTAAAGAGATTGATGCACAGATCAGGAGTGAAATGCCCTGATAAAAATGCAAGCAAGTGGAATAGTAGGTGGCTATTGGATAGAAAAGAGAGATATTTCAGAAATCACAGCTACTATTTTGAAGACGTGGGCAGCATTGTAAAGTATGCATTTACAGTGCATTTATCTGTGCTGTCCCCGACTCAAAGTAAAAGCATTTAGCGTGAAGGGGATGAAGAGGCCCCTAGAAGCAGTTTTGTAGGACTAGTTAGTAGCAGGATGGTAAAGCAATTAAGGGGAGAGGAGCTCAGAGCTGGGCTTGCACATTATACCACAAGCTGCCAAATCAAGTCTCCTTCTTCAACACTTAACATTTCTGTGTTGCCTCCCTGTAGAAGCAGCACAGCACCTGCAACATACAGCCACAAGATGGCAGCAAAAGGCCTTGGATGGTGAAGATGGGTTCAGTCAGAGTTCTCAGAACCAGTGCTTCCAATTAGTCTAGCAAAGCACAGAAAGATTGAGAAGAACATTCAGAGTTGCAATCATGTCTGTCTCCTCTGCAGCAACCCACAGCCTCGGCATAGCCTCTAAAACTCATTACAGATGGATCCCATACTATATGACTATAGGTAAAGCTGGAGGGAACTACATGACTAATTAACAAAAGATAAATACATTTTTCTTCCTATTAGTGGCGCTGTGGGTTAAAGCCTCAGCGCCTAGGACTTGCCGATCGAAAGGTCGGCGGTTCGAATCCCTGCGGCGGGGTGCGCTCCCGCTGCTCGGTCCCAGCGCCTGCCAACCTAGCAGTTCGAAAGCACCTCCGGGTGCAAGTAGATAAATAGGGACCGCTTACCAGCGGGAAGGTAAACGGCGTTTCCGTGTGCGGCTCTGGCTCGCCAGAGCAGCGATGTCACGCTGGCCACGTGACCCGGAAGTGTCTCCGGACAGCGCTGGCCCCTGGCCTCTTAAGTGAGATGGGCGCACAACCCCAGAGTCTGTCAAGACTGGCCCGTACGGGCAGGGGTACCTTTACCTTTACCTTTACTTTACACTTATCTTGCCCTGCCAAGTAGTGTTGGTGATGCTAAAGTAAGCAGTAGACAGGAGCTGATCTCCTTAGAAGACCTGAAAGGGATATTTTTTTAGCACTGTGGGTCCAAGTTTAAGCCTCAAAATACATAAATGGGTTATCACAAAGCTTTCCCCATCAAAACCTACCTATCTGTGCAGTTGAAGTGTGACATGTTAAAGAAAGGGCTCAGCTAGAAAGTCTTCCCCTAAGCAATTCTCCATATGCAGAAAGACATTGGTGAAATGGACCATTCAAGAATGCTAGGATGCCCCACCTGAATTCTGAAATGACACTAAGCTAAGAAGACTATAGTAGCCCCTGGCCTGTTCCAAGTTTTGAATCGTCTTCAAACTAAAGGAAATGTGGATACCTTACTTCCACCTTCACAGAGTTTACTATGAAGTTGCTAAACCTAACTGAACTTTGGGGGCGATATTCAGTTGGAAACAAACCAGCGGCTCTCAAAGAATCATGGTGCCATGCCCACACTGAATCAAACAACCATGCTGCCCTACGCACACCATGCAAGGAAGAAAGGCAGGTGTCAGGGGCTCAGGAGCAGAGGCACAGGGAAGAGAGGAGATGGAGAGCGAAGGGGAAGAATCCGAGGGGAGCGTAGGAGAAGAGGACAGTGGACCGAGGGATTCCATGAGCCTCTCCAGCGAATCGGAAGATTCACAGAAGGGGGCGCCAGTGGCCAGGGGTAGGGGGTTCACAAGGGGAACGCCCCAGGAGCAAGGGGGCAGCAGGGACTCCCAGAGCAGTAGTTGGAAATCAGGACCAGCTTCCCCACCAGAGCAGAGTGGGGGGGAAGAGTCCCAAGGATTGGGGCCAGTGCATTCCCCACCAGGGAGAGAAGATAAGGCAGGGCTGACCACACCTCCATCGGAGAGTCAGACAACGGAGGGGAGGTCAGATCCGGCCAGTATCCCGGAAGAGGGAAGCAGTGACAGAAGTAGTGTAACGGTCAGGAGGAAGGTCAATGTACAGGAGCGCGGGACAGCAGAGAATGAGGATTGGGAACCGGGTCCTAAAGCCCGCAGGAGGCAGGGGGAGGAGCTAAGCGACTCAACGTCGGAAGAGTCCAGAAAGGGCAATGCCCCAGCGGGCAGGAGGACCCAGAGGAGGAGAGAGCAGCGTAAAAGGTGGAGCAGGGCTAGGATCTTAAACTGGTGTCATAGGGGAGGAGACTCAGACGGTACTTCGCCGGTCTAGGGTTAAGACGTAGAGCTGCGCGCTGCGGCTTTGAAATGGAAACTGAACCTCAATAAAGACTTTTGTACATAACGACAGCCTCGCGTTGGTCCTCTGTGAGCTGGGACTAAAGGAAATGTGGATACCTTACTTCCACCTTCACAGAGTTTACTATGAAGTTGCTAAACCTAACTGAACTTTGGGGTCGATATTCAGTTGAAAACAAACCAGTGGCTCTCAAAGAATCATGGTGCCATGCCCACACTGAATCAAACAACCATGCTGCCCTACGCACACCATGCGAGGAAGAAAGGCAGGTTTGGTCCAGCTTCTTCTCTCCCCACTCCCTACCCCCAGAAGGAGCTCTTGGCAATATTAGCTGCTTTGTTCTAGCTTTCTCCCTGATCATCATGGTCTTTGTGGACCCAATGATGCTGCTGTTCCACTGCACATGTCCTCATGAGAAATACTGGACAATAAAGATGAGCACTGAATAGTAGCATGTGTCTAAGGACATGACTGGACTGCGATGTGCACTGTTGACCCCAGAATGATGTATAGCACTTAGAGCCGCCATTTCTTTAGACCGACTTCCAGCAAAAACCTGATCCACTGAAAAGGAGAGCAGTTTTGTGCAGCACTCTTGACCTGAGGACAAGCCACAAATAGCAGTATATCCTTAATGGTGTTTCACCCCTATGAGACCACGCTGCCAATATTTCACTTCCGCAGAAGGCCCCACCATTAATTTAAAGTTTCCATTAAGGACATGCTTAAGTGTTTCCTGCCAACACCTTGCTTCACTACAAAGTTCCTTTCAGCAAGATGGAAAGGGAAGGTTGTTACAGGAACACAGGGGCATCACTGGCATGAGCAGGTTTCACATCTCCCAAGATGCCCAGAGCCAAGAGCATGCAGCCAATTATCAGCGTACAGTGAGAAACTGTTTAGAAAACCCTCTATATCTTGTTGCTACACAAATAAAAAAATTGTGCTGAGATCAAATAGCATTTTAACTCTTAGAGTGAGAAGAGAGAATAGCTCTCGTAAAGTGGCAATTCTAAAAGTGAGGAACTTCAGTCCAGCACTGATTGTCTGCAGGATGTTTCAGCAAATAGTATCTTCCTCCAGCCCCATCCTTTACCATTAATTATTGAGAACTAAAAGACAAAGGATTGCAACCCCAAACACACTGAAACAATGGTAAGGGGGAAGGTAGCCCAGTCATCATACCATGTGTGACCTGACTTTGAGAAGTAATGAGTAATCCACACACATTAAAAGATAACACATATTCAATTACATAATTAAGAATACAACATTAAATATGAGTTCATAACTGGTATCCATTAGTGATCTGAAGTCAGAGCTATGGCAAGCTATATATTCCTGATGAACAAATCTGGATGAAAAAGCTAAGTGTTTACGACTATCCCTTATATCTGTGGAATGCATCTGTCCCTGCCATTAACTCCCGATTGCCAAATCAAGGGCTTTTCTCTTTAAGACACAAAGCACAAGGTCCCCAAATCAGCACTGACTTTTGCTGACACTGGGGTTAATAGGGAAGAGAGGATGTAGCACAGGAAAAGAAAGCCTGGGGATTGCACAACAAGCTGGGGTAAAAGAGCAAAAGCAACAGAGGAAGACAGCTGATGATTTGGGCAGGAAACGTTGCACCAAGCTATGAAAAGGAGCCATAGATATTTTTTAAATTTCCTTGCATCAGCAATCCCCAATCACTTATCCCCACTACCACACTTCAGCCATCAAATGTAGCAGCCCAGCAGTTTAGTACAACTGATTGCTTTTAGGCAGAGATAATGTCAGATGCGTACACAAAAATAAAGAAAGCACTGCATTCATGGCAATATTCATCTTCCAAACAGGTACAAACTAGCACAAATATGAATGTGAGATTCCTAAAGGCAACTGGTTCACTTGTGCAGTTGGCACTAGCTTAATGAACTTGGTGGCAAATGAAGGAGCACTGTACTGTGCACAGATGTGAACTAGATTTCACAGCTGCAATGAAACTGGCATACAGCAGCACACTGCCAAAATCGTGAACAACTGTGGCTGTTAGTTTTCTCCTTATGGCCTCTGCTGATCTTCTGAAAGTGAACGAGAGTACCAGCCACAGAATCTTTGCGGATCTTAGAACAGGCAGTTGTGTTGTTTCTTTCCACCACACCAATTACCCTGTCTGATACCGCTGGCACTGTCAGTGTTTGGAACTCAAATAAAATAACAAGACTCAAACCATTCCCCAAACCCATAACTGAGCGTGAATTTTGCTAACAGGCCTCAGTGTTGTAGACCATTTGCAGATCCATGTTCATTCAAGGCATGGCAGCAATCCCAACTTGATCTCTGCTTCCACAGTCTGCTTCCAGAGAGGCCCCTGCCCTTCCTATTGTAAAAGTCTGAACTCCATTTGCAACGACAGTTTGCAACAAGCTTCAGCATATTCCCTAGGATGTCCAACAAGTGTTGCTAGGTTGGCAAAAGAAACTTGGCTCCTTAATGAAGTGTATTCCAGATAGCACTGGCTGACTGGCTTTGGCATTATCCTCAGAACACAACTTTTTGACTCACCACAGCCATTGCTATCAGTCAGCCCACGCTACTTTACAGCTGTGCTGCTATGAGCCAAATTGGTTGTATGCATGTGACACCACATGCTGAAATTAATCTGAATTGATTTTTGGCATTCCAACCGGCATGAACACAAGTGACTTTCTCATGTCTGCATGAGCTGAAACCCATGGCAGTCATGGCAGAGAATCATGGGTTAAAAGAGCAGACCTAAATAACCCATATTTTGGTCATATTCCTCTGTATCCCTGAAGCACTATACCTACCTTACAGAAAGACTCATGAAGAACATATATACCAAATATGGCACATCAGTTATTTCTCAAAGACCTTGCCTTGCATAGTATACCATGTAATGAAAGACAGCTGGAGCTATCAGTTGGGGATATTACCCTTAATAGCCAAAGCTAAGGCCATCTGTAGTGCAAGCAGCAATCCCCAGCTGGCATTCAGAAATACTTAAAACACACAAGAAATGGCCAGGATCATTTTAGAATACATTTTCCCCCAAAGGCAAAAGAGCAGGGTTTGGTCATTTTAGCATCTTAAGCAAAATATCAGAATCACTATATATCCATAGCCAGTCCCTGTGCTGCTGGGTCTGATTGTCTCCCTTCAGCTGTTCCTGCCTGGACTTGTGTGTTGCTTAAATCTGAAGTCATTTTCAGATGTTATATGAGTTTTTTAAAGATTTCACAGAGAGAGGCACTGTCTAAGTGTAAGTTCAGTTTAATGTGCATACAGAGCCCCATCAGGTACACAATGCCCCTCCCCTCCCCCAGGCACCTTTAAGTCCCGATTACATTTGAGAAGGGCTTGAGCATGGAGGCACAAGCCAGCTCACTCCCACCTTCTCTCCCAAACATTTTTTACTCTCCATAAATATTTGCTGGCACTCAGGGATGGAAATAGAATTAATTAAACCCATCTCACATTAGCGTGCCACTCAGAGATTGATTCATATCTGAAACCCTTCATGTTTATAAGTAGCCAAATGTATCGAATATGGGAGTCGGGGGACAGGGAAACATTTATACTGCAGGCTTTACACAGAGAATACAGTCTTACCTTGGATTCCAAACGCCTTGCAAGTCAAACATTTTGGCTCCCGAATGTAGCAAACACGGAAGTGAGTGTTCCGGTTTGCGAACGTTCTTTGTAACTCGAAAGTCCGACACGGGTTCCACAGCTTTCGATTGGCTTCAGGAGTTTCCTGCAGCCAATTGGAAGCCGTGCCCTGGTTTCCAAACGTTTTGGAAGTTGAACAGACTTCCAGAATGGATTCCGTTTGACTTCCGAGGTACGGCTGTACTTGCATTTGTGAATGTTCTATTTACAGTGTTTTTCATTCTCTTTCCCGTAAGTTACAAATCCATCTAGGGTATGAACAGCACCCTAGTTCAGTTCTATACTTGTTCTTATTTTTGACATCTTAAATGTCCATTAGTTTGGAGACTCAGAGAGCCCATGAAACAACAATTACAACAGCTGCCTGAGGCTTTTTACTCCCCTATGTCTGCCCTCATTTAGGCAACATTCATACTCAGCAGCCCAGATTACCCCATCCACCACAGACCAGGTCTGTGTGAGTAAAACATGCACATGATCCTTGGGTTGTAAATTACTGCCCCCCAAGAAAGTGTTATTCAGAGAAGATCATCTGATAGCCCAACTCTGCCGAGCTCCCTTCCTCTGTAGCATCACATGCAAATGTATTTGTAAATATAGTCTATTCACATTTGTCTCTATGATCACCATGGAAATGGCTTACCAGAAACCAGGCCTTTTGCCGAACACTCTCTCTCTCTCTCTCCCCCCATAACTTTATTCATTATGATAACGCTATGAAATTCAAGGCCAGGTCTTCCATGAAACTGCATAAAGGAAAGCCTATGTTAGCTATGCTTCTGTCTAATTCTGGAGGTTTAAAAGAGCTCCAGACCGAGGGTCTTGTTCCCGTAGAGCAGAGATGGGGAAACAAGTTGCTCTCCACATGCTGTTTGACTCCAACACCCATCAGCCCCAACCAGCATGGTCAATAGCCTGGGATGATGCAATATCTGCAGTGCCACAAGTTCTCCATTTCTGCCTTAAAGGGAGATGCCCCAAGTATAAACCCGAGGTAAGGAGAAGCTCTTAATTCTGAAAGACATTGGCCAGTAGATCAGTATTAATATTCATGGTCCTGAATTTTGTAGCAGTATAAAAATGAAAACATGTATAAAAACATGATTCCACCCAAGGGTTTGTGAGTGAGTTCTGAACATCTTATATACTTGAAAGTGTGGGTAGTGGTTAGACTGTCAAAGTAGTACTTGGGAGATCAAGGTTCAAGACCCCACTCAAGACACAAAGCTCTCTGGGTGACCTTGGGCCAATCACCATCTCTCAGCCTAACCTATCACACAAGGTTGTGCTGTGCGGATAAAATGGGCACAGGTAGAACCAGGTACAGTATCTTGAGCTCACTGGAGGAAAGATGAGATGCAAATGTGATGATATCTTTAATTTTTCACTTTCTACAGCTATACATTCAATATGTGGGTGACCACATACAGCTCTATGGACAAGACTCCGCCATCCTTACAAAATCCAGTGGGGGTACAGTGGTACCTCAGGTTACAGATGCTTCAGGTTACAGACACCGCTAACCCAGAAATAGTACCTTGGATTAAGAACTTTACCTCAGGATGAGAACAGAAATCGCGAGGCAGTGGCACAGCGGGAGGCCCCATTAGCTAAAGTGGTACCTCAGGTTAAGAACAGTTTCAGGTTAAGAACGGACCTCCAGAACTAATTAAGTTCTTAACCTGAGGTACCACTGTATTTATGTGCAGGCTATCTGTGGTTATCGTGCCTCTCCTTTGTGAGAAGCGGCAACATCACTCAAAGCCCTACAATGGCCAGCCGATCCCCGTATCTCCTTCTGAGCACCCTGCGTTGCTATGGAGATGTTGGCGGTGCCTTTACTAAACAGAGGTCACGAAAGCACCAGAGAGGGGGAGAATTGCAGGGAAAGATGACTGATGCTTGAAAAGAGATGGAAACTATCTGACTGGAGATAGAAACAAAAGCAAGTGGATGGAGAGCAGTCTAGCTACCAGCAGAGCAGATGACCTGAGGGGTGTTATGTAGGGATTCAGCCTGTGTGTGATCACCCAGCTCCGTTCAAAGGTGGGAACTGTAGCAGAAAAGCAAGGCACTGAAGGGCCAGAGTGAGATACATGATACTCATTGAGCCCTTTTAAAAGCTTCTGCAAAGTATGTATGGAAGATAGGTAAGGGGTGAGGCAAGGAAGTGGTCAACAGCAGCACAGTCTCTCCTTTCTCCTGGTGCCCCTGCTGAGGCTCCAGCCTCTGACACACTTTTACAACAGTCTTATACCTCTATTCAGATATATTCATGCTGTTTGGGGAGCTTTTATTCATTGGCTTCATGGTCTTCTCTGTGGCTGTACCTTCCTAAGGAGGCCTGTCCAGCCCGTCCACCTGCTGGCTTTTCATCACTAGGTGAAGACCTTCCTATTTAGGAAGAACTCCTACCTGTTGAGGTGCTTTGGTTTTTCGCTGGTGTTTTTTGCTTTCAGTTTGCTGCTGTGCTTGTTTTTATGCACTTCTTGATTGATTTTGTGTTTTTTTTTAATTGTTGCTGCTTTTTGCTTTTGCCTTTTATTTGTTTGTGGCACTTGCTTTCATTTTGAACTTGTAAATTACTGTCATTGGCTACCTAAAGGTTTACCCACATATGCTTACAATCGTGTGTACATGCTGATATGAAACTGTTTCTAATGCAACTCTAATAATCTGCGAATGTTCTGTACTCGAACATTTTATATTTGTGTGCAAGTGTGACCATATTACAAAACAAGCAGGCACAAAAATAGTTTCTGTGTCGGGGTGCTTGTTTGTTCATGTGTGTGCAACTGCCTGTTGTTTCATTCAGTACAATGCATTCAAACAGGCCCCTAGTTCAGATACAAATCAAAGCTGGAAACGGCTCCCTCTGACACTATAAAGACTTTAACAGTGAACAGGAATTTGCTATAAAATGCTTTGCTATAATTCTGAGTCATTATGTTGGGGTCCCATTATATAGTAGCAGCAGCAATGAATCTTCTCAGCCAGGGAAATATTTTAAGTGACTGCAAGATTCCTCTCAAACGATAAGATAGGGGCTGAAACCCTGCAATAAAAGGCAGTATTCCACAGCAATAAAGATTCCTCTGCCTCAAAAGAATATCCCTGGATCTATAAATCCTTGCACTGATTTGTGTGTTCCCATAAACTGAACCACTGACTTACTGTGATATTGCAGCTCCACCCAAAGCTTGGCTACACATTACTCGGCTGCTCAGATGAGAAGCTGCTGGCGCTGCCTGTTTAAGGGCCCGCTACCACAAAAGTCCCCCATAGGCAGAGAAAGTGAGGAAGGAAGGAATCATGATCCTAACCCTTGCAGTCCTAGGAAGGAGAAAGCATAGCTCCTGGCAGAGGAAGTGTTAATTTTTTAGCTACCAATTAACCTAGTGATTAGAAGAGAGAAGAGCAGAGAAGCCCAAAGCCCTGCTGATACAGGTAGTTCCTATATGTCAGAAGCTGCTGCAGCAAAGATAAAAATAAAAACCTCTGAATCTCTCTTCTAATATTTTAACTGCAGTTCATTCATTTTCAGCTTTGTATTCTTGTTATAAAAAGTGCCTAGACATTCCATTGTTGCACCCATAACCTAGGTTTAAGGTGCCATTTAACTCCTAGCTTTCATATCTCAGTTTCTAGCACTGTCCACTGCCATTCACAACAGTCTAATTGTCAACCTCAGGCATTCATATATTATGACCAAAGCCCACAAAATCATGAGATGTGGTCTAAAGTAATAAATGTCAGCCTTTGTTTGCCTTTTGCAGTCACTCGCTTCATATTTCTTTGCACAATTCTCTTCTTGAACTCCAAAGGGTAAAATATTCACTTTGTTATTAACTGGAAGCTGACCAGCTCCACACAATAACATAACTCTAAGGAGCTGCTGGGCTTTCAGAGAAATACATACCATGTGATTTTTATTTATTTTTTTGCAAAAGAGAAAGTAAAAAGAGAAAGAGGAAAGGTCGAATAGACAAACAGCTCTAAAATCCATCCCCTGTACCAACATTTACTGACCGGTTGACAGTGTAAGGTGACATGTCAATAATAACCTACACTGTTTTCAGGTGATGATGATGAGACTTAATATTTATACAGTGGTGCCTCGGGTTAAGAACTTAATTCGTTCCGGAGGTCTGTACTTAACCTGAAACTGTTCTTAACCTGAAGCACCACTTTAGCTAATGGGGCCTCCCGCTGCTGCCGCGCCGCCGGAGCACAATTTCTGTTCTCAACCTGAAGCAAAGTTCTTAACCTGAAGCACTATTTCTGGGTTAGCGGAGTCTGTAACCTGAAGCGTCTGTAACCTGAAGCGTCTGTAACCCAAGGTACCACTGTATTGCAGTTTCAAATGTTCAAAGCACTTCACAATGCATTATCTAGCTGTAAATTTTACAACCCTGTTTCACAAGACAGTATCTCCTATGTTGCAGATGAGATGGAGAGGAGACTGAGTCTGAGAGAGAGTGGCTAAGGCCACCTAAAGGTATGGCAGAGACCTCTTGGAGCTGGCAGGGACATTTAAGTTGTCACAACATAACTGGGCGTGGGAACAAGTGGGCACAACTGGCATCCCAGAGAGCATTAATGAGGGCTGATAATACAGCTACCAAGTCTTTACAAATCCACTGCAAGAAGTGAAGCTCATTGCTTTGAGCTGGGGTGAGAACCATCTCTGCCCAAAAGGTGCACATTGACTAGTGAAGTACAATTTGAAGGGTTCACTGTACTTCAAATGGATTCAGGTCTTACGTTAGTTTTGAACCATCTTGTAATTCCCCTAACTCTTTTGCTGTTCCAACTGTTCTTGAAGAATGGCAGAAGAAAGATAAACCATCAGATTTGGAAAGTTTTTTGTATGGAAATCTCTCTCTATGGGATCCACCTGGTGTCTGCAGCCAAGTGTAACTCACTAGCCAACACATTATGCACTCCTGCCCCATGAGAAGGACACAAAATGCTGTAATACATAATACAAAGATTAAGACGCTTACATCAGAGACTGAGCGTCCCATTAATGTGGATCTGCATAGTAAGGTTGCTAAATTTACATCTGCCAAAGGGCATCAGGCCACTGGGCCATTTCATCTTAGCATTTCTGGTGGTTCTGCAGTGGCAACCCTAGGCAATGATGAAAGTATTAATTCCTTGTGTCCTCTACCATGCTTTCAGGGGCAGGAGGAAAAATCCCCCTGACCCCTGAGGACTACCATCTTTCACACACAGCATGATTACCATTTAGAAAGCCTTCACAAATAGAATTAGATGGTTTTGGAATCGCTAACATGGAATCTATCTCTGAGCCATTTTCATGCACAGCTGGTCCTGGAGGCATAAGCAACTTGTTAAAATCGCCTTCCCTGTTAAATTAATTCTCCTTCACTCCCAAATCTCAACAGCTATTTAAGGAACTAAATTATCAACCAAGAGCTATTTTTGTTTCCCTGACAATCACTTAGCATTAAAAAAAATATTCTGGGTCACTCATACCAAAAAAATAAAATAAATACTCATTAAAGGTTCTTTCTCAATTCTACATATTACAGCTGGTGGTAAATCTTTTGCAAATGCCAGTTCATCCCTTAATACTTTGGTAGCAGACAGGATTTTATCAGTTATGAGATGCTCATCAACATAAAAGCTGGGAGGAATGCCCATATCACCTGGTGTCTAATCCTGCATGTGTTTCCCTTCTCTAGACATTTTAACCTGGAAGCAAGTGAGGCATGCTATCAAAATGAGACATTTACACCCACTTGGTACAGTTGAAAAGGGCACCTAGACGCACTAACAAATTTGATGGAATTTTGTTGGTTGGTTAGTTTTAGCACATTGTAAATTTGGTACCGTAATCTGTTTATAAAATATAATATAGTATATAATATAGTAATCTGTTAAATTCTGTACCATCCCAAATTGTTTGGACAGTAATACACTTAACAAGAAATAATTATTTATACTTATTCTGAGTTACCCTTTGCCCTCTTCAACTTTTCACCTGGAATAACTAACGCAGGATGAGTCGCATCATGGTATAATAATAATAATAATAATAATAATAATAATAATAATAATGGCAGCAGCACAAGAGTGCAGGCTGTGGGGCATACTATAGGTACTGCATATGCCTAACATTGCCTAACCTTCCCTAATTAGAGATTTTTCTAATGAAGAGGTAGCAAATCTTTTCCAGTTGGAAGACTGCAGGCATTTAAAACAATTTAGGGAACACGTCTACAAACGTTAACTATTTTTAAAGAGCCTGTTTGCTCACATATACTATCTTGAAAGAGAGAAAACTCCCAATTTATACACACGTACACAGAGAGAGAGAGAGCGCTTCCGAGTCACCTGGAGTCAGTTCTTGCTTTTCACAGATGGCCGGTTGAGTGGCCATTTACAAGCCTGTTTTGAAGGCATCATGAATTTCATCTCAATCCCAAATCTAAACTGAGAGAGACAAAAGGTGAACTTTGTGGTCCCTTAAGTTGCATGTGTTTTGTTCATCCAAGGCTTGGCTCTGGACTGATATTGGCTGGGATGGCGGAGCCTTCAGTTGCTTAAAAAGGTCTCCTTAAGAGCCATAAAAATGGCAGCTGCAAAAATGAAATCATCACTCCCACTCTGAAAGACAAAACTCCGCTCAGCCATAGGAGCCAGCAAGGGGTTTCCCACTTCAAAAACTCTGCTCATACCTATTCAGAACATTGTGCTGACACAGATGCTTTAACTCATGATTTAGAGGGACTGGAAGGCAGAGGGCACAGAACAGTGGCTTCAGTGCCTACCGGTAGAGAAAAGAACTTTCATTTCAGCCCAATCAGCATTTTGCGGCCAGCTTCTGCTGCTAAGTCATGTGAATCTCTCTTAATAAATTGAAGGGAGCTAAGAGACCCAAAACTTGAACATAATCAGGCTTAAGGAAGCCAAGCTTTTAAAAGGGATTCAAAGTTTCTCAGGAAAGAAAGTCTATAAATCTAGTTAATTAGGCTTTCACACGCACATGCAGAATCCCAAATGGGTTCTCCATCTACCAGACAATATTGCCATTCCGTCTTCTCTGCAATGGGAAACTCTTTAGACATGTCCAGCTCCTATACAACCACCCCAACACCATTTGTTAGACAAATGGGACATTTGTCCCATTCTCCCAGAAAGCCATAGATCCAGAGATCACTCAACCATCTAAAGTGGAGGGAAGTAATACAGACTCGGTATATGATCGCTACACACACACACTCTTTGGAGACAATTGCAAAAGTAACAGATAATATCTAGGTAACATGGTAAGCTAGGCAGAACCCAAAAAAGGAATGACTCCAGGGAAGAATTGATCAGAGGGACCAATTAAAAAATAAATGATCTTCTACTATTTTCAAATATATGCATATATCAGTTAGTGCTTTGGGAACACACACTCACATATCTCTCTACCTAAATATTATTTTTAAAAACACCTACAGTTGAAAAATAAAGGTTAAAAATAGAAGGAGGGGAGCAGTGGCAGAATACTGTGTTCCATTAGCCAAATCTCTCAGAAGTTTCTAAGATGCTTTGTTCACACAGATGGGGCTGCATCCTTGAACAGCAGGCAAGTATCATTTCCTTTCCTCTCTCTTGTAAAAAAATTAGTTTGAACAGGCATATGGAAATTCAAAATTACAGATGGGTCTTTTCTTGGAGTTTTGCCTTGTTTCCAAGGTAACAAGACTCACTGTCATCTGCCAGTTGCCATAGCAATTTCACCTGATTTCTGGTTGAGCAATGTATTGGGAGATAAAGCCAGACAGCTCCCTTTGCTGTCATATAGAGTTCCTGTGAAAGTTTCTGTGGAGTGTGATAAGAAATAGGGCTCTACACAGTTATCAGGCTTATTCAACAGGACCAAAAGAAAGGACTGCAGTTATCTACAGCACGATATGTCCCTGAAGTAACTATTTCAGCACCATTCAGATGTACAACAGATGACAACAGTCATCTTACTCCCTACTCTAAAGGGCAAGCCACATTATCAACAAGTACCCTCTTTCTATGTACTTCCTTTAAATGAGCCCATATGGAGATCAAATTGTTCATGTGTTTACTCTGAATTGGCAAAATAGGGTGCAGTTGGCGACTATTTTGCATGGATGTTCCATGCTCGGCTCCTGCATGCTTTGCCACAATGTGCATAAGCATGCCCCACCCACATTCCTCCTCATTGCACCCCCAGTTCTGCTTCTGTTCCACCTTCTTCCAGGTCCAAAAGGATCTGTGCATCAGCAATCATGCATCAATAGGACAGACTTAAAATGGTTGCCGCCTATACTGAGTTTCAGGATTGCCCAAGACACTTTTTAAGACAAGAAAAGGGCATACTGCTATCCCAACATGTGCAAATGGTTTGTACACACAATGTGTATATATTTTAAAGGACTCTAAAAGACAGGCAACTAATATCAGGGGCTAGGAAATCAAACTGTTGATTCAGGGTTGGAACAGGTTCCCAAAGCTTTTTTCTTTGGCCTCTGGGAGCATCGTAAAATGTTTCTCCACAGTTTCACTTTTAAGGTAAAAGAAAAAATACATATTCAAATTGCACAAGATAAACTAATTAATGGTGGGGAACCTGCAGCCCAAGGACATAATTAGGCCCAGCACATCCCAATTGGGCCCGCAAGGTTGTTCTCCACAAACCACCCAGACATGTTCCACACCTGATATCATATGTCACATCAGAAGTGGCTACAAATGAACAATCAGGAGCTTAAAGCAAGTTCCTGATTGTCCTTTGCAAGTAGGGCTCCCTGTCAGTGAGATTTCAAATGTGGTTTATTTCCCTATGCAGAGGAAGTGGTTTGAATTCCCATCCCACATCTACAGCACTGAAAGTTAAATCAGCATTGGAATTGGAAACAAAAATATCTGTCACTTGCAGTGTGACGGCAAGGCAGGGGAAGTCTCACATTACAGGGGGGGAAACAAAACCATGAACCATGCTGACTACTGTTTTGAGATATATGCCACATATATGTACACATATATGCCATATAGTACTGTATAGTACTGTACTTACACAGGAAAGACTAGAACTTAGATCCAAAGTTCAGCTACTTAACCACTAGAAGTGGGTGAGCAAATGTATTGCTATGAGATCCGAGTACTAGATACCCCTTAAATTTCTGGGTCCAGTGGGTTATGATTTAATTATGGCTAGGAGGTTTTAAGCATCTTAAAAACCAGAGACATCACCTTGCCAACAAAGGTCCGTATAGTTAAAGCCATGTTTTCCCAGTAGTGATATATGGAAGTGAGAGCTGGACCATCAAGAAGGCTGATCGCCGAAGAATTGATGCTTTTGAATTATGGTGCTGGAGGAGACTCTTGAGAGTCCCATGGACTGCAAGAAGATCAAACGTATCCATTCTTAAGGAAATCAACCCTGAGTGCTCACTGGAAGGACAGATCATGAAGCTGAAGCTCCAATACTTTGGCTACCTCATGAAAAGAGAAGACTCTCTGGAAAAGACCCTGATGTTGGGTAAGATTGAGGGCACAAGGAGAAGGGGACGACAGAGGGCGAGATGGTTGGACAGTGTTCTCGAAGCTACAAACATGAGCCTGACCAAACTGCAGGAGGCAGTGGAAGACAGGAGTGCCTGGTGTGCTCTGGTCCATGGGGTCATGAAGAGTCGGACACGACTAAATGACTAAACAACAACAAGGAAGTTTTTAAACATAGCTAGACCCTGTGTATTAGATCATGTGCATTGGGCCAGCCCCGTGCATATTTAAGCTGTGTACCAGATGCTTCTAAATCCCGTAATCAACATATGCCAACAGCTAATTAGCCCAAGTCAGTGCTTCCCACAACATGTCAAAAGCTAATTAAGCCAGATCAAACCTCCTGCATGACATGTTAGCCTGGGTGTGATGACCCATTAGGACAACAAAGCATCAAAGGATGGCAAAGGGCTGATGCCCCTTTCACTTTGCAGATAAAGCAATGTGGGTTAGAAACTGGGAGTAGGAGTTATGTTCTGTGATAAGCAGAAAGCAGGCGGCAGAGGAATGGCTGGTGTCTGCTTGAATCCCATGCTGCATTTATGGAGGAGGCAAGACCCTATTTGAGTGTAATGCTGTGAAACCCTCCATCGTAGGCTCAGATTGTATATAAACCATATACCATAAAGACACCACAGTCTCCGCCATGCCTCATTTTTCAAAAGGAAACACGGACTCTGAGTAAGCATGCCTGGAACCCCTGGAATCTTGCACCACTCAGAGACTGGGGTGGCGTGTAGCAGTACTGACTGGTGTGAAGTGCAATATGAATACCCAACTAATTGCAAACATGCTGCAAACCCATTCACCCAGCTATCTTTCAGTGTATCAAGCCCATCAAATGGACAATACCCAATCCAAGCATATCTTAAATCAGTTTTGCCTTGTTTATCATCAAAATCAGCCTCAAGTAGAGCAATTTAAGACATTCGGCCTGATTCAAGAGTGTCTCCACAGCAGGCAACCGGGAATTAAAATCAATGCAAAACATACACAGTAGTACATTTTGAACTTGATGTCTCTAAGTTGGAATAGGAAAGATAGCTCCCCCCACCCACCCACAAAGCATACAGGGTTGAACTAGACAAGGTCTCCTGATGGCCCTGTTCTTACAAACGCTCTGTGAGCCTAAACCAAAGCACAACTGAGTAAAAAAGCATAGAAATGAAGTGTTCCCACTGAGAAAGGGGAAGTAGCCAAAGGGAACTCTCTGATTAGCATCTGCCAAGCTGTGAGTGGGTGAGTAATTCACAATGAGCCAGCAAGGCTCTCCAGGGCCTTCATTTTCATAGCTTTAGTCAAATACTTTCTATAATTTTTAAAGGAGTAGCCTCCTTATCCTGTTATAGCAAAAACAACTGCCTTGTGGCACTTTTGAATACTCCGGAGCTTAAACAAATAAGACCAACTTAGGATTAGCCCCTCTTCCGCCCAGCTTATATAATCACAGGCTCCAAAAGGCAAACATTTATTTATCCAGCTGATTTGCCCTTGCTCTTGGGTGGGTGTGGTACTACTTGCAGGCAACAGTGTCAAATGCTCTCTTAAGTTCTATATGTACAAACATAAAACTGAACCTTTAAAATAATAACTTCTTAAAGCCAAAAATTCTGAAGATGGAAGTCTGGCACAGGAGTGTAAGGATTGAGATTGTATGTGAGAGTGGGGAGGAGAGGGAGAGGGAGAGAGAAGCCCTGTGAACACTAAAAGGATACCTATATAAATGTGTAGTATTGGCAGTAGCAGCAGTAGTTGTTGTATTGGCTTTGATGGATACCGTTCAGAAGGCCTTGGTGAGTGAATTATCCAGTGCTTTTCAATAGAGTAACCATGATATACTGGGGTCTGAACCAGAGGTCCTGGGAAGATGGGAGTCTAGCACTGCACACCCTGCATTACCAAGACACCTAGAGAGCTATTAAAGGCCCTGCCAATGTAACTAGTCAGGAAGAGATATTTTAGTCATTTATTACATGTATACCCTTTCTTCCTCGGCAAGAATTGCTAACCTGGCTGTGGTCTTCCAGGTGTTAGACTCAAACTCTCATCAGCCCTAGGGAGCATGGCAAAGAGTCAGGATGACAGGAGCTGTAGTTCAGCAACACCTGTAGGATGCTTTACATGTTAGAGTACAAATTTATTCCAACGATACTGTAAAGTAGATTAAGCCAAGAGATAGTAGAGATATTTGCAAAGCCTCTTCTGTGCTGACTTCTGGGGGAAAGTCAACATATGCTGAAGATAAAATAAATATTCATTTAAGGGATTTAAACCACACCCTTGATCAGATTCCTTAGGCAATTTACTAAGTCTTCTGAGTTGGCAGGATTTATCGCCATGCTGCAGCATGGAGATAAATAAGCTGACACAAACTAGTGCAAGTGTATGCAATAATATTAATATGGAACATGGGAAGCTGGCTTATACCAACTTGGACAATTGGTCCATGTAGTTCGGTACTGTCTACATTGACTGACAGCAGCTCCGCAGGGTTTCAGACAGAAGTCTCTCCAAGCCCTCCCTAGACACACCAGCTATTGAACCTGGGACCTTCTGAATTCAATTGTCTTTGGGCTGATTTCCTCCCCTCCTTTCTCCCCTCAGTCATCTTCATTATGACTGCTGCTTTGCTTAGCTTAGCATATTCATATAACTTTGGGACAGACATCAATGGACACAGTGTTTGAGGACCATAAGATCTATACTTCCAGTAATGATGTACTTATATGACATGCACATCCCCCATATAAGCTGGTTCAGATGTTTTGCTATTAGGGTTATACCCAAATTGCGAGGTTTTAATTCAAACTGCAATTGATATCTATTAGGATTCACTGAATAGTCTGGGGACCAACCATTAGACACAGACACACCCCACAATTACTGTTCTCCAGCAGATCAAATAAATGATAAAACGAATCCAACAAGAAATACACACACGCAGCTCACTAGAAGCTTTCCAGTCTGAATTTCCCTGCAAGGAACTAATTGCTGGTGCCAGAACTTCCCGAGTTGTTGGAATCTGCAAATGTTTCCTTCAGGCAGCTGCCCAAATACACACAAGTAATAATGAATAACGTGACACAAGGAATCATTATGAACCAAAATGAATGCTTTCATTTGCACCAATCAAGGCTTGTTGGGGTTTTTTGTCTCTCTACTGAGCCAGCTCTGTTAACAATGCTGACTCTAGCTTTCTGTTGCCTTCTGCTTGGTGTACTGTACTGTACTTCAGGCTCCTTTAACTGCCTGAGGTTAATGAATTCCTTTTCACTGGCTATTTCTTGCCACACAGGCGGGGTTTATAGCTGATCTTTAGCAGAGTTTTATTCCCAGGCAGAGTGGAGTCTCTTTTTTACTGCAACCCTGATTGCATGGCATGTGGGAACGAAACATAACTGTACAGACAATGACAGCTTTGTGTCAGATTCACCAAGCCAGAGCAATGCAGGTCCAAGGGGGAATGCTACACCCAAAACAATTTTCTCTACAAATTACTCAGCGGTTGGCACGTACGTTGCCTTCTGTGTTTTGTCCCCAAGGGCAAACCCAGACACGGACAAGTGATGTGGAGAGCTAATGTTTTCAAACCAGGGGAGCAAGAACACAGGAGAGCTCTAAGAATCATATTCATGTATTAGCACCAGTATTGCCATGATGCTGGTGTGCCACACATAAGAAGGGTCTGCTGGATCAGGCCAGTGGTCCATCAAGACCAGTGTTTCTCAAACTTGGCTCTCCAGCTGGTTTTGGACTACAGTTCCCATCATCCCTGACCACTGGTCATGATAGATAGGGATGATGGGGGTTGTAGTCCAACAACAGCTGTAAACAGGGAAACATTGATCTAATTAACTTCCTGTTCTCACAGTGGACACGGGAAGCCTACATGCAGGACCGATGTAAAACAGCACTCTACCCTCCTGTGGTTTCAAGCAACAGATATTCGGTAGCATTGCTGCCTCTGACAACAGAAGCAGAACACAGCCATCACACTTTTAAATGTGAAGGCAAACCCATGTATGTTTCATGAAATAGCATCACACCAGATCTGGGGTAGGAAGAAGGGAATCAGAGTGGTCATACTAAACTGCCTGCATGTTCTCAAAGTCCAGCCCTAGATATCCCCTGACAGTTCTGTCTTAACATCCACAGCCTGTTTACTTGTAAACTGTGTTGTTTTCCTGTTGCGCCAGAGAAACCATAACCCAATGTGAAGGCTCATTCTTGATAACCTTTCTGCAAGAATTGCTACAGTGCCAGTTCTTCTTGTGCTGCTACACTCATGTAAGATCCCTGAGACTGCATGGAAGGAGCAGTATTGGCTACTTCCAATACCGCCTCAGACCCAGTCCTCTGGGGGAGTGGAGAGGCAAGGCGGTCCACCTGAGAGCTGCAAGGATCCTGTTGCCCCTCCCAGGTGAGTTCAGGGACCTTCTATTTAATGGCATGGCATGGCAAGAAAACATTTTGCCACTACTGTATTTCCACACCACTGAAGTAATGGCAAGAGTATGGCACCAAAGCAAGTACAAATCAACAATTATATAGGCTGCTATGTCACACAGCTGGGTTTCCACCGGGCATTGTTGGACACTACCAAAATATGTGGTTTCTGTTATCTGCAGCAGGGGTGATGCCCTCGAGATGCTGTTGGATTATAACTCCCATAATCCCTGACCTTTAGTAATACTAGTTGAAGTTGATGGTAGATGAGGATCCAACAAAATCTGGCCAGCACTACATTGCCTACCTTCAATGTATAGCATGTAGACTGGCTTTCTCCATAAACCCAGAGTTACAGTTTAGGTAAGGGGTGAAGAAGCAGACCAGTAGACCAGGTTTATACCTTCCCAACAGGAGATAAGTCAAACAGGGAAAGTGGGATGGGACACACAGCCAAATGATACAAGATATAGCCCCACACTCATCTGCTGATAAGCGGGGAGTTAAATCCTGCTAGTTTGTCTGCATATGCCAGTTCCAACACAGAAATGAACCCAGCCACCCAACCCATCACCTGATGTCACCTGCCCATTGGTCAGATAACTGGCAGGTGTGTGCTATTTTGGAACTATGGTGTCACAGGGTGGAGGTTTCCCATGCCTGGTTTAGAATGACCTCTGGATGGGAGAAAGGCAAGCTGCTCAACTATTGAAACCTAGGAAGCCCTTGGCCTCCCAGATATAGACCCTGAGTTAATGATGCAATCCTAATCACAATTATTTGGAAAGGAATATTTACGTTATGAGGTTTACTCCCCAATGGGAGTAAAAATCAGCTACAGCTGTCCTTAAATAAAGCGTTACCATGTGCTTGAGTTGATTCACTCTGCAACAGCATCATCACCACTATCAAGTAGTATCATAATGCCTTTCCAGTCTTGGTTCTTTCCTAGATGCTCTAATGCTTTCAATCTGCACCATATCCAATAAGCTAATCAATAGAGGAAGGGCAGTCAAGCTGCTGCAGTATTGTACGTGGGATAGTTGTGGTACCTGCCTAGGTGTTTAAACCCACCAAAGAAGGATACCAGAAAAAAATCTTTTATTTATTTAAAGCATATAGCTAACCTGCCTTTCAACACCAAGGCTCTCAAGTCAGCTTAAAACATTTTTTTAAAAAAAATGCACAATAAAGTGATGATGATGATAAAAAAAAATTCATGACAGAGAGCTAAAGGAAACAGAAGCTGCAACAAAATAAAATAAACTACAACAGAAGGAGAATAAATAAAACAAACCAAGTGCCTGGTGAAATAGGAGTGTCTCCACTGCTTGCCAAATATGGCACTTTATAAATAATACTGTTATGGCAACTCAAGTGTCAAACCCAGCAAAGTTAGTCTGTAGCCAACTGGAAGAAAGTTGCTCAGATCAGCAAGCAGGACGGACTTTGAAGTTTTTATACAAGGCACCAAAGTTTGGTAGATTCAGATCAGGAACTGTAGGACAAGATCTTGGTAATGCTTGTCTCAAAGGATACACAGGCATAACAAGCCCTGAAATTGAAACCTAAGCTGGAAAGTGTACCCATTTAAGACTAAACAGCTGGGATAGAATATCTGAGTCAATCCAAGGACAGCTTGACTATAACAAAGAGCCATTGTTTTTAATTATATTATTATTATTATTATTATTATTATTATTATTATTATTATTATACCGCCCTTCATCCAAAGATCACAAGATGGTTCACTACATAAAAATACAAAATGAAAGCACAAATGCATAATAAAGCTAAAGCAAAAACAAACCAATAGCCCCTTCCCACAAAGGCCATAGAATGTTAATCAGGCAAATGCCTGGCTGAAAAGAAGTATTTTTGCTTGGTGCCTAAAGATATGCAATGAAAGGACCTGGGGAGAGCATTCCACAAATGGGGAGCCACCACAGAAAAGGCCCGTTCCCATGTTGCCATCCTCTCAACCTCTCACGGGAGAGGCACCCAAGTAAGGGCCTGACTTGACAGTTACTCTATCTCTATACTACCTTCTTTTGGCAAGAGCTGAGTGGTGCTAACTTCCTGCCTGAGCTTCCTTTGATCTCAACAGCAAGCTGAATTCTTAACAGCCAGCTGCGTGTCAGCATGTGGCACTCTCTATGAAAACCTGCGGGAACCAAGTTACTTCACACAGGGCTAACCATTGACACCTACACACTCTAGATTCCCTTGGAAGCATAGTTTGGAATCTGCCAATTCCCTGATGTAGCATCACTCTGAAGCATTGTGGGAAATTTAAATGGTGGCTCCAATCCACTTGGCAGTGATTGCTGTTGCTACCACCCACCATTGCTAGGTAAGCTCACCAGGGATCACCTTGGGAGGGGACTGATGGTACTGGAAGTGGTTCTTCCTGAGTGCGCTCTCCCAATGGGCCCTTCAAACCTGCCTGACAGTCAGTCACATCAAACTAAATTTTGCAATAGGCCAGTAAACATCAATAAGAGGGAGATATTGATGGGAGCACAGAGGCTGTGCTAATGGTTCGAAAATCTAAGCGGTCTGGATTCAAATGTGTATAGCAGACTCATGTGCAGGGCAAGGGCAGGCCACAGACATTGAGTGATTTGTGGGACACAGAAACAAGGCAGGCTGTTTAAGTGCTCCAAAGCAGACCTGATCAGAATCGAATTCTTCAGGATCCTCCCCTCCTCTCAAGGATCTGCAGAGCACAAATAACAGGCTTAACCATCGTGCTGTTTTGGCACACATGCCTTTGATTTTACAAGAAAGGTTTCTGCAGCTCAAAGCCAGGTCTGTATCACTACCAGAGCCAAGCTCTGTACTCTGAGGCAGAATAAAGAGAAGCAGGAAAAGTTTTATTCAGAGAGAAGAGTGATTCACATTTGCTTTCTGACTGTTGGAATTATACATCCTATGGGACTAAATGAACAAGGGACCTTTTGTCCCTTGCTCCCAGAGACTAAGATCCTTGTTTAGAGAAATGCGTTGCAAATACAATTCTCCACAGCCTGAGCTGGACTCTATGGCAAAAAGAAAGAAAGAAAGGAAAAGTGAGAGAGATGCACACTATCCGCCCAGCACAATAACTAACAAGCAAGATTTTCCCATAGCCAGCAGCAATTCTATAGCCCTTCCTTTCCCAATAATACACACACACACATCATTTGTAGAAAGCCTTTCATCCCAAAGCAATTTTAAAACATGATGGGAAGGGAATCCCTGAAATGCAACCACCTCTGAGGCAGAATGCAACAGCTGTTAAATAACCAACAGCGACATCACCAAGCAATTTAGGACAGGATATTAAATTGTGGGTAAAACAGACTCAGGAAAAATTGAATTATTTAGGTTGGACTTTAGCCAGAAAAAAATAGGCTTAATAGATTCACTTTTGCTAGAAGACATGAAGCAGTTTTGGAAAGTGCAGGGAGTCCTGGGTTTTATGGGACAGTAAGAAAGACAGCAATGCAGAGAGAGACGGTTCTCACATGCACCACAGGGGGGCTAATTTGAAGGGGAGGAACAGACATTATATTCAAGTCATTACCCCATCATTAAGAAGATTTCTTGGATGTCTCTTGTTCAGCCCTGCTTAGCTTGCAAATAGAGCCAGAGGTCTCCTCTAAACCAAAGACACATCCAAAAGAAAAAGTGTTAATTATAAAAAGAGACCGCAAGATTGAAACAGGTGTTCTTTTTTAAGAATTGCAATTAGGAACTAGCCAGGGATCTCACTAGCTCATGACATTTAGCCCACCAACTGTACGCCTGCTAAGTCAAACACTCTGAGCATGTAGCCCCTTTCCTGCTACTGTTTATTCTTCAGGTTTATTAACAAAGAAATCCATACCACCCAATGTTTCTGCACCATAATGGAAAATTTGCTCTCAAAAGCTCTGATCCTGAATTTTTTTTCCTTTGATTTTTATTCAGGTAAGTCAGACAAAACAATACAACAGAAATAACAGAAGTACAAATAAAAAAGCAGCACAGTTTATCTGGGAAATGCTTAAATCGGGTAGCTAGAATACTTGAAACCATCAAGGAAGCCAAATTTCACATTCTAGCATGGAGAAGGAGCCTTTTGTATCTGTATTTGTTGTATATATGATAAAATCCCACAAAGCAGCATAGTATTTTGGGGATCCTCTGAAATGAAATGAAAACATTATTGTCTACCTCCTGTAACAGGTGCGGTGAAACTTTGGCTCCCAGATGTTGCTAAAGCACAATGCCCATCATCCTGGCCCATTGGCCATGCTGGGGCTGATGGGAGTTGTTGTTCATTCTCTCTCTCTCTTTGACAACGCTAGAATTCATGCCAGTCATATGGAATAATGGTCCTGGGTTTTTCCCTATTTTAAATGAAGAGCTGTGGATCAGGGTTTAAATGGCTTGCACAGGGCAGGAGTAAGGGTATCTATAAAGAATAGACAACTCTATGCAGATTGCCTGAGTGCTGAATTGTCACCTCAGCATAGTAATTCCCACATTGTGGACCAGGGCCCCACAGTACAGTGAGTGAACTGCAAGTGCACCATAATAAATATAACAACTAATGTTCTGATCATTCCCCCTATACCAGAGGATGCCAGAGGATGTATCTGCTCTGGTTGTCATTCTTTCTTTTCCAAGTAGCTTTGAGTGTGGATAATTCTGCCACATCTCTACCTTGAGCCGAATTACCTGCCCTCAGAGCAGCTCACTTCCTTGTGTTTCTTTCCTTCCCACTGAGGAATCACTCCTAGATTAGTGATTCACGTCGAAATATAAAGGATGGACAGGGGCCACTAGGAGCGCATCGGAAGATGGCTGACAATAACATCTCTCCGACCCACAGGGGGTAATTAGGAGGCTGTGATGGGAGTAAATAGCCTCCCTACCCCCCCAAGATTGGGGGGGGGTGCCATTGCCTGCTGTGCCCTATACCACCCCCAAATTTGTGGGGATGGGGGCACTAGGCAGAATGCCCTCCTGTGGATCTCGGTGCTCCTGGACGCTGTCTCTGATCCGCGCCGCTAGCTGCAAGAACTTCAAAAGGAACAATTAGGAAGAAGCGAATGCACATATTTCAAGGAAGGAGGGGGAGTAAAGACTGCTAACTGAAGAGTTCTCTGATAAACAAGACGAATCGGAGGAACAAGAATCAATCATGAGAAGATATGCCAAGACTCGGTATGGCAAAGGGACTGGATGGGGGAGGGGAGGAAAACTTTCCTTTCTTTCCTCTATGTGATTAAACAAGAATCCCCCCCCCACAAGTCAGAAATGCCGTTTTAATGACTTAAGATGTGGATTTACATCTGTGTGGAGATAAATTTTCTAACCAAAGCATGTTTTAAGAAGAGCGTGGAAGGTTTAAGAGCTCTGGAATGACGCAGTTAAAAATACCGTCGCCATATTGGCAAGCTCTGTCGGAGGACTTGAGTCTGGGAGGAGGAAAAGAGCTGTTTTTATATTATGGGTGAGACTCCTCAGTGGGACTTAAGAACGACAGATCCTGAGATTAATGATGGAAAGAGTGATGTTATTTATGAAAGTGATGATATATGGAAACCATCTCAATATGAGGATTGGACAAACGGAAAAATCCACACAGGATATAATTGGTGTTTTTCTGCTTAAGGAGATTATCAGAAGAGATCTTAAAGAAAAAAGAAAAAATATATGAACAAGATGAGATGTGGAAACAGCAAGATAAGATTGGATAGAATTATGAACTTTATTTGGACTGATTTGGATATGAACGCAGTAGCAAGAAGATGATTGGAATCCCCCTTCGGATCTTGAAATATGGGTCCCCTCAACAATTTAAAATTTGGCTTTGTAATTCGGAATTTATGTGATGTGGTTTGATTTGATTTGATTTGATTTGATTTGTCGGTTAATAAAAATTATTTTTTTAAAAAAAGAAATATAAAGGATGGACTTCTTTGAGGATGGGATCTTCTTATTCTTCAACACTCTAAATGCAAACCCTTCTTAGGTGAAGAAATGAAACATGCCTTGAATCTTAACAGAGATTGATCTTCCTGAGTTATGAAAAACACTGTATGAGAAATACTGTCGCAGCAAGCAAGATACCTTTAGAACCTTAAAGATAGGTCTGTGGTTGCAGATTTCATTGCAGGAAACTGTAGGGTATAATATGCCTTTACTTCTGTAGGTTATATAGCACTTATTTCCTCTGGGGACAAAGAGCAATCAAGATAGAAGATATTTCACATTTCACATCTGGGAAATTCCTTTTATTTAAGCTGTGTTAACCATGCTAATGCTTGGGCAGTGTGATTAAGCGATGACAGCCTTGTTACTGCATTGACGACTCTGCCAAATCCAGGAGTGCTAAGGACTGAGGGAATGTGTTTTGACACATGTAGTCAAATCTGCAGGCACTTGACGTTTTAAGAATGCCAGGCTAATAGGAATTATTTATGATGAAGGCTCTAGAAGCAGGTGGTGATGTTGGAAAAGTACTGACCTCTGAGAAACAATTGCACCTTATCAACCAAGCTCTTTATACATTTCATACAGCTTATTGACATAGTTACATCAAGGGTTATCCTTTTCTTTTTTATGTAGATTTAGAAAGAGAATAAATTGAGCCTTATGCTTCAGGGTGTAAGAGAAATTTCGGTTGGTGTTCTAATAGACACCCTCTGCAGCATTTGCCTTAGGAAGAATGGGAAGTTCTGTTAAAGTCAGACAGCTAATTTAATCAATTTCTCTCCAGCCAAAAGAGAATTCTGATTTCCCTAGTTTGAATCAAAATGATATATAAAATATCAGAGTTGCTTTTATTTCATTTTGACCACACTACCGTATTTTTCGCCCCATAGGACGCACCGCCCTATAGGACACACCTAGTTTTTTTTTTGGGGGGGAATAAAGAAAAAAAATTATTTCCCCCACAAGCACGGGGCTGGACCCAGCCCCCAGAACAGCCTGCTATCTGCAAGCCTAGGGAGCCGCGCAGGTCTCCCCAGGCTTGCGGAGAGCTGTGTGAAGCCGGGGCGTGCTCTTCAGCACGCCCCAGGCTTCGGAATGCAGGCAGCTCTGCGCAACCCTCCGGAGCCCGGCGCGTCTTCGCGCCCGGCTCCCAAGGGTTGCGCAGAGCTGCGGGAAGCCCGGGAGCGCAGGCAGCTCTGCGCAACCCTCCGGAGCCTGGCACGGCTTCGCGCCCGGCTCCCAAGGGTTGTGCAGAGCTTCCTGAAGCCTGAAGAGCGAGAGGGGTCGGTGGGCACCGACCCCTCTCGCTCTCCAGGCTTCAGCGAAAGCCTGTATTCGCCCCATAAGACGCACACACATTTCCCCTTCATTTTTGGAGGGGGAAAAGTGCATCCTGTAGGGCGAAAAATACAGTAAATGATAATGCCCAAAATACTACATTTGGTGTGAGGGTGTGTATATTGTGCTACAGAAACTATAGACCCCTAATGTCTCTCATTCATTCTTCTATAGAGGTTTGTCTACCTGGCAAATTGTATTTTCACATACGAGTGAGCTGTGTATTTGTGTTTGTTTGTTTGTTTGTTTGTCTGCATGCACACACACAGACACAAACTTGCACACATTCTGCATTTGTCTTTCCCCTTAGGACTGAGCTTCAATCAAGCACTGCAGTAACACAATCACTAGGAGTCAGTTGTTGCCTTCAACATTTCCTCCTCATTCCCCCCCCCCCAACAGTTTTGGTCTTCCCTTTCCCTGCAGCAAAACCAGGATCAGCTGCAGCAGAGAATGAGGGATATGGAACTAAACAAATCCAATCTGCAAATGCAAGAGGTGTAATGCAATGCCTTCATACTGGGTTTCCTCATCACACAGCCCCTTGATCCATTTGCAGTGATACATGTTAGAATGTTGATTTATTTGCAGGAAGAATGGGCCCAGTTGTAGGAATACTGCAGCACCCAATTCCAGGATTGACAAATCAATAGCTATCTCATCAATAGAATTCATATCCTGGATGAAGCCTAATGTGTACAACATCAATGCCTCTGTAGTCCCAAAACTTCAGAACCAAACTTGAAGGAAACTCTATTTTTCTGTCCCCACGTGACCCTACCTTAGTTCTTTATCATCACTATTTAGGGCTAATCCACACTTCCATTTGTCCCATGATTTGCCCCCTGAATTCTCGGGATGAGTCCTAGAGGCTTTTCTTTTATCCTGCTGCTTTTCCTAGGAAAACCCACTGCTTACTGCTGAAATGGAACGAATGTCAGTCTGCAGAAAACCCAATAGATATTTGTGCAATTATCACTCAAGAAAGTGTACATGAATATATATGAGGTATCCTACAAAGTTCTTATCCCCATGTGGAAAATGTCACATGTGAATTGGGCCTCAGTAAATAATCTGCATTTTACTCACTCCCTATTATTGCAGGATCAGACTCCAAAGGCTGGGACCTACACACCATAATCAAATAAACATTTATATTGCTTGCATAAATTGATAAAAGATTTGTTCTTTCAAGGTCTTTTACTATCAATGATGCTTTCTAGACCACACAATTATTCTCGCAATTCATTTCTGGAAATGTTTCCAAAATAGTAATAAAAAGGCATTTGATGGAGCAAACCTGCAGCGACAGTGGAGCTAATGGCTCAGTCACATTTCGGCAGGCTGATTAAAATGACAGATATAGTCACATTTCCTTTTGCACATGCAGAGATTACTTTATTACTCAGCAGAATCTGTGTTCACCTGATGAAAAGTCGTATTAAGGACTGAAAAAAACAAAAACCTAATTCATGCGACATTTTTTTAAAATTTGCTGTCAAAAGATGTGGTGGTGGTCATTAGGTTAGATTACTTTAAAAGGTAATTAGACAAATTCATATAGGATAATCAGTCTCAGGAATGCCTAACAAATGACCTTACACCTGTATACATATATACATTTCTTTTAATTTGGTAATATTGGGAAGATGGATTTATTGGGTGTCTATTATTTCAGTTTTTTGTTTTTATTTAACAAAATTTATATACCACTTGATTATAACAATACATTAATATTATCAATAAAAGAATGTTAAAAACAGCTATTAAAACATTCACAAGACAGTTTCAATCAACAATAGGCTAAAAAGACAATCTCTGAATGTCTGGATAGGCTTGCCTACACAAAACTGTTTTAAGCAGGTGCTGAACAGAGGGCACGACGGGCACCTGCCTGGTGTCAATAAATAGGATGTGTAGGCTGGCTTCTTACCAGTGCAGTATGTGGCACCTGTAAAAGAGCCAGTTCCACAGATCAAAGCAGTTAAGTGGGCACAAATGAGGAAATTTACTGAAATAAAGCAATTAAAAAGAGAAAACAGCTACTGGGCAACACTGTACAGCTAAATTAAACAGAGTCAGTGTGCTAACAAAAGGCAGTTCCTTGGGAGCAATAGTAAAGGTCTTTCCTTGCCGCCTTTTTAGGCTTCCTGGAGGGCATCAGGTTGACCACTTTGGGAAACAGGACTAGATGTTCTTGGTGTGATCCAGCTGGATTTTTACATTCTTATCATCAGACAAAGGAGGAAGAGAGGAGAACTAGCCCTGCTGTACATCAGGGAGGGCTGCATGGAGAGAGTCTCTTCCTTTAAATTCCTAGGAGTTTATCTCAGTGAAGACCTTACTTGGAAAATAAATACAACCCAGGTGGTTAAGAAAGCCCAACAGAGACTCCATCTCCTCAGAGTATTGCGGAAGAACGATGTCAACCAACATCTGATGATCTCCTTCTATCGGTCAACAATAGAAAGTGTCCTTTCATACTGCATCACGGTGTGGTATGCTGGTTTGACGTCATCTGATAGGAAGTGCCTACAAAGGGTGGTGAATACAGCACTAGATATTATGGGCTGTCCTGTGAATCCACTGGATGAAATAGCGGAAGAAAGTTGCCTCAGGAGAGTGAGGAAAATTCTCAGGGATGATTCACACCCTGGCCGGCACTTTCTTGATCTCCTGCCCTCAGGCAGAAGATATAGAAGCATGATTAGTCGCACCAACAGGGTAAAGAACAGCTTCTATCCGTGGGCTGTTAGGTTGATGAATGAAAAGATAACAACAGGGCAACTGACTTGCGGTTTTGGTGGGTGTGCATCAGTAAATGAGGGGAATTAAGACTAAGAGAGCTGAGTGGGGGGTGCTCGTGTAATCTCACTGTATACAAGTTGTACAAGTGACAATAAAGTATTTCAATATTTTCTAGACTTGATGCAGTAGACTATGAAGTGAGAATGGCTAGCTTGTATCTGTGTTATATGGGGCTGGGCAGCAATGCTCCTTATCACAGTATGCTTTCATCACAATGGAGGCATTATAAAAGACAGTGTACTGATCAATTAACCTAAGAGTGGACTTACTTTTTCCATCCCGGATTCTAAAGAGCTAAGTATATCATCTCTCGCACGTTATAGAAGAGGAGATACAGATACAAAGAAGGGAAGTGACTCAGCCTAAGGTCAAACAGGGCAGATCTGAGAACATAAACCAGCTTTTAAGACCAGTTCCTGATCATGGAGCTGAGCCAGTCAATAAATAGAAAACCCATTGTGAATATTTTGTCATTTTCAGCTGGAATTGCATCAGAAAGCCTGGTAGAAAAAATTAGAAAATTGAGCAGCAAACCACTACACCCAATGCCTTGCATAATTAGATATAGAATACTTCTTTCGGAAGAAAGAAAATTGCTTGCTTGAATCGTGCATGTACATTGGATCTCCTACTCTGGATGGACTTAATTGTTCATTTGAATTCATTTGAGACTGGCATCAAGGTTGTGAATTCTGTTCTCAGTTGTGTGCTTTGAACTGAGAGCAGCAATCCTTGCTGCCCTTCATAGCTGTAGAACTTTTCGGGAATGGAGCGCCACACAAGCATTCTTAACTGGGCCACACGAATTGTTTCAGAATCAAACTTTTCCAAGCGCACTGTCTTCATTCTGCCAAAGACTGTCAACCACATGAGCCCCTACCCCGAATGCAGGGCCCACCATACACTAGCAGCGCTTTCAATGGGCTGTTGTATTGATGCATTGTGACAGACCAGTGACTGTACAGCCCCAGGGCACTTAAGCTGCGGGTAGGGAAAGTCACAAATCCCAACGCACTCAAATGTTAAACTGTGTAATTGTGCCAAACAGTTCATAATAGAAGGCAGCACATCCCTTCACTCCTGCAGAGAAGCAATTACTCCCCATGGATAGGCCTTGCAGGCCTCAGGGAATTTCATGTGCCATGTAAGCGTGGAAACCTGGATGAGCTGCAACACCATCATTTGAGCATCTCAGGACCTCTGGGCTTGGTTGGAATCCCTGCTGCTTCACCCACTGTTTTTCATTTGCTAAGAGAATGAATCAGCGAGGGTCTTGGAGAAGGCACAGACAAGCCCTTTTGCATTCTTTCTCCTGCTGGAAGAGTACCTCACAGGCACAGCCTAAGTGAGATACCAAATAGCTCTGTGAGGAACATGTTGCCTCTCAGAAAAAAAAAAGTTTTTCCTTCAGGCTTCTTCGTAGAAGGACACAGGAGACCCTCATTTGCCTTGCAGTGGTGGGGTCAATTTGCCTGTACCCTTTGCAGGCAAATTGAGGTTGGGATTGAAACGCTTTCGTGATCTATTTAGTTTGCAGCTATATATAATCACTGATCACATACCCACAAAAGTTTATTATCCTAGGGCCATTAGTTACTATAAGCAAGCCTTTTCTGAGAGATGAAGTTAGAGCACACTCAGTTTGCCAATACTTATATGGTTAAATTCACAGGGCGTTGTCATGGGAATTGGGAGGATAATTTGCTCAAAAGCATGATGGGTGGAAAAACTCTGTTATGATGTTCCCAGCTCATGCCATGAGTTGTAACAACCAACACCATCAAGGGATGGAGAAATTCACATACATTCAGTAATCATATAGCATGTGAAGTGCCCACATTTAGGAGAAAGCACACACACATAACATTAAAAGTTAAGTTTAATGCAAGACAGAAATCACCAGTGGAGGCTCACCAGTGCCTACTCCATTCTGATCTCATGTAAATTCATTCTAAGTTCACAGCAGTCCTAATAACATCAATAGAAGTTTTGTAGATCTGCATTGGCTCTAATATGATTTGACCTGAGTTTCTAGAATGCCCTTCTCCTCATTCCCACCTATACTGTAAAGCTGACCTCCCCATCAGAGCCTTATACTGCCCAGGCGACATGTCATGAAATCAATGCACTGGGCGTTGTTACTTGGGGCTTTATGGGACAGGTCAGAAATTACTGACATTGCATATAATAAAATGGGGTTGCACCTTAATTAATTCCTTGCATTGAATAGTATAATTTATCTGAGTTCAACAATTGTGACGGGTGTTCTTTTGTGCCTCCCATGGCCATTGTTTCCTAATTATACTTTATCTACTTAGATAATAATCCCTCTCTAACAAGGGCATTCCACATGATTTTGCAAATAACCAGGAAAGTTTTTCTCACTACAGAAGAGGGAAGCTCTACCTGGAGCTTTGTACAAGATTCTCTATACCTGTTTTTCTGAAATTGTATGATAACTACTGCACCACTAGCTCTGGCTTTACTGAGATATTCTAATGTTTTGTTGTTTTAAAAGTCCCAAGTCATAAAAACCAATGGAAATTCTTGGTAGCCTTTCTCAGCTTCTATAAATTATCCAATATAGGCTCTAGAACTGGGGACAAGTGGATTAGCTCTAGAACTGGGGACAAGTGGATTAGCTCTTAAAAGATGGTACATAGGGCAAATTAAATTTTCTTATGAACCAGTGATTGTGAAACTGATCTAATCCCTTTTAAGGATATGGCTCAGATGCTAGGGCATTTAGGTTGCAATCTTAAAACACACTTAAAGCAGTGTTTCCGACCATGGCCCCCTTCAAACCTTGTTTCCTTCCTGTGCCCCCCCCATGGGTGTATCCAAGGGGGGCAGGGGGGTAGCTGCCCCCCAAATAAGTAAAATCAATAAAATAAGTAAAAAATCAATACAAATCAAAACAAATCTGAGGTTCTGCCCCCCCCAACAAAAGCCTGCCCCCTAACAAAAATCCTAGCTAGGCCCATGCCTGCCCACCCCCCATCCTACTGGTAGAAAGGTAGCTATTCAAATGTTTATATTTTTTATAATCTATACAAAATGCAATTACATAAAATGATAGGAACATAATGAAATATTGTTAAAGCAGAAAAACATAGAATCATGGAGCTGGAAGGGACCCCAAGGGTCATCTTTCTAGTGCAACTCCCTACAATGCAGAAAACTCAGCTAAAGCATCCATGACAGATGGCCATCCAACTGCTGCTTAGAAACCTCCAAGGAAGGAGAGTCCAGAACCTCCCAAGGGAGATCCATCTCCCATGTATTATAAAAAGTAAACAACACTTATTTGACCCAAGTTATTTGACACAGAGAGGGAAACCTACAGATACAGTCCAAAAGGTGCACAGGGAGTTCTGTATAAATGGGAGAACTTTAAAAAGCAAGTGGACCTCACTGACCAGGTGCAAAAAGATATTGTTATCCAGAGGAGCGCTGGCTGCCTAGATAAAATACAATAGCCCCACACACGCTTACCTGAGAGTAAGGCCCACTAAACTCAGTGAAGCTTCTGAATAGACACTTATTTACTAGATGCAAGTCAGCAGCATCAGACGACCCCGCTCAGTCAGGGTGGATTTCACCTCACGCCTTGCAGAGCCAGGACGACGCTGCCAACAGGCCCTGTGCCCCTTGGCAACATCCAAAGGCCCTGATCCACTAGGAGCTGGAGCGGATTGCACCCTGTGCCTTGCAGAGTCAGGCCCAGGCTGCCACCGGGCCCAGCACTGGCGGCAGCAACAAGCAGCTCTGGCTCACCCAGCCCTATCCATTGCCTCACAACCACTGCACTTACCTGACCAGGGGGTTCTGGAGCGCGGGCTCTACTTGTCAAAAGAGGAGCTCAGTGATCACCCTCTCCCACCGGAAAGAAACCAGGACTGCTCCAAGAAAACACTCGTGGCAAAAAGGAATGCTAGGCCCCCTTACCCACTTCTAATTAGCCAAGTGGATAGCCAGCCAATCAGGATTTTTTTTATTTAAAAAAAGATTTATTTTTTTCATTTCTCACCTCCCTCTGTGGCTCCCTAGCCTCATGCTGTGGCCCTCCATTTACACAATTTTCACCTGTGGCCCCCTTAGACTATCCTGCCCCCCCCCAGGCAGCTATATGGCCCCTGGTTGGGAAACACTGGACTAGAGAATAAGCCTCTCTGAATTCTGAGAAAACAGGCTTAGAACTGCACTGTTAAGAGCTGGCAAAATGCTGTTGGCTGTTCTTCACAAGCCCAGCTTTGGGGATGTTTCAAGATTCAGCCTCCTATGTAATTTGCAATGACAAGCCTAGAACTTGAATAGAGTCGCACTAGATATTTGCCATATTGCTGTCTGCTGTGTTGTTTCCAACACTGTCTTTCAACCACTTTCTACAGACAGACTAAGAACATGGCTGGCCAGAAGGTGTCCTATTCTCTAACCTTATACACATCGGCATCAGTCAAACTTTTCCCCAACCTGCCATCCGAGGGACTGTCAACTGTTTGATGCTCCTACTGCTTAAGCTGGCTTCCAGCATTCCAGTTCTGACTGCCACGTTTACTTAGGAAACTGGATATGTGGACATGAACACATCATCATAAAGAAACATGACAGCCAGGACTGGGTTACTGGCTGCCACAGCAACCAGGAGAGAGAAGGAAAAAGAGAAAGGAAGAATCAATGGCGTGATTATTCTTAGGTGGCCAATAGGCCATCTATGAACAAAATAGGATATCTGTAGCATTCATTATGATAATCTGCAGCTGCCAAATATGCTATACCAAGAAAGGGACATAAAAGTGCCTTTGACTGCTACATATTTGGCAATTTAAAAGCACACTATTTTTGCAAGAGGGCATGATCCCTCTGCCCCCTTTGTTATATCAGAACAATATCAGCACTAGAAAACCCCTTAGCTCCTTACATCAAATTCTGATATGTATGGTGGCTTGTTTTATAGTTTTATTTTATTTTATAATCCAACTTGTTCTAGCAGGACTGTGTAAAAGGTCTTGAGAGTGTTAGTGAAAAAGCAGATTATAAAATTTTAACAAAGCAGTTGTGAACTGCCCTCGATATAGCTGCATTACAAGTGCAGGCATATCCATGTTTATTCATACGGTAATTAATGCAACTACTTGTCTCTTTGCAAATGGCATAGGTTAGGATGAGTGACTTTGCATGGAAACTAGCCATCACTGTTTCTGAAACATCACATCAGACTGTGGTTATTTTTCTTCCTTGAAAATGTACACATTCTGGCACAAGATTCAATGCTTCTTGGCTTTTCCCAGCAGCACTGATCGAAGATGAAGGTATCTGTTTTCTAAAGCCATCATGTGGGAAGCATTACAAAGCTGCAAAACACAGATTTAGGATGCAGAACTTCCATCTCTTGAATCCCAAGATGAAGTTGGCAACTGTCCTGATTTGTCTTGGAAAAGTTTGAAAGGGTGAAAACCAAAGTATATCCCAAGATAGCCTGATCTAAAGTTAGCATACTATCCAACACTCTCTTGTGTTGTTTCATGGGAGGGCTGGATATTCTCCCCCTTTGCGAAAGTCATATCAGTTGCTAACACTTCTGCCATGTTTTACCATCACATTTTGAAACCAATTAGTACTCAGGCAATATTAAGATCTGAAATTCACTATTTTTGTCTTTCTTGATCCTCTCAAGGGCTGTTCTCACATGACTCTACTGTATTTTTGTACAAATACCAGGCAAAACATAGAATCATGGAATTGGAAGGGATCCTGAGGATAATCTAGTCTAACCCTCTGAAATGCAGGAATATGCAACTGCTCCTTTCAGGGATCGAACTTACAACCTTGGTGTTATCAACACCACACTCTATCCAATCATTCACATTCCTTTAAGTCCCTACCTCTCTGAGTGAAACACAAAGAATCAGCAGCTATAAAAGAACAGGGGTGACACTTCCACATGTTTCAGTAGGAAAAGCAACAATTTGAACATGTATGCACCATTCTCCAGTCACATAAAGTTTTCTTTACTATATATATGAAAATAAGGAGAAATGACCATAGTTTGCTAAAGTCAAGACACTGATGCTGCTACAAGACTAAAAGCTTCTCATCCCTTTAGGGAACAACAGTCTTACTGGCTTCCCCAGTGCCCAAGAAAGCCATAATGCACTTCTGTTCACTCATGACTGCCCAATGAACAACCCTTGCCTTCCTTAATTGGCCTCTGGGTAACATCAGGGACTTGGGCTTCTGAAGCAAAGAAAGAGAGGTGCTGTTGGTTCATCCACATGATCAAACACTATTCTTGCCTATGCTTGATGAAAGCTGATATTGGAATAGAAGCTAAACATAACGTGACATGAACAGAAATGCCACAATGGCTGTCACTGCTGCCAGTCTGAGGAGCTCATGTGTGCTCTTTAGTATAAATCGTGGGATCCTTCACCTTGATCCACTCAGCTAGGGACGAGGAAGAGGGGGATTGGTCTGCTGCTAATCAACTGCTTGTGAAGTGACCAAAAAAACTCTAGACCAGGTGTGGGGCACTTAATCCAAAGATGTGGCCTGACCTTTGCAGGTGAGAAGTGGAGGGCAAAGGATGTGTGCTTAATCTCCCCACTGCCAAGCATTTTGCTTCTCCTGGCCCCCTCCCTATTCCTCTTGCAAACATGTCTCCTGCCATATTGAATTTAAGCCCACTAAACTCTATTAACTAAGGCCTAGACAGTCCAGGAGCTGAATTTTGTACAGAGCCCATACATTTTAATAAGGCAAGTCCATGTGTGTGCAGGAAAAGAAAGTACCTACTGGTGAGTACTAAATTCCTTAATCCTTAGCTGCTGTGGTCTGAATCAGATGGGGGACACCAGGGGCTCCTTCAAAATTAAACCTAAGTAAAGGTAACACCTGTATCCATGCATGTCTTGCAAGTACATGACAATACTCTTTCTTTAGCTGTTTGTATAAAGGACGCACCGGAAGCCCTTAAAGTATATGGATGCTGAACGATTATGCATCTCTACTCACTCTCTGGTGGACAACACTGAACTTTTCAGAGCTCCCCTTGCTACAAGGAAAAGAGCTGTTTTATGAGCTGCACTACTCCAGCAAAAGATCCCATCTCCTGACAGTGCTAGGATCAACAGAAGAGACACTTCCTTCTAGGAACAGAAGAGTCTGAACACGGGCTGTGAGAGCCAAGCGACAGGATAAGAAGCAAAAGTTGCCATGTGAATGTCACCATGCACCACAGGGAATCTCCAAAGAGAACTCCATTAGCTATGTGGTTGGGAAGACAATGATGCTGGCAGGGCTGAAGTCAAAGAACATGAATCATGACCAATCCCATCTTCAGTTGTCTTTGTGTTGTCACAGACAACTAGTTAAATTACATCACACTTGTCTTATACCGAGCCACTTCACCACCACCCCATTTCTGCTTTTAAGTTAAAATAAAAGCATCAAGGACATGCAACTTTCCCTTAAGGAGGAAGAAGTACAATAATTTGAAGTTTTCATGTGAAAATAAAGAAGAATTAGAAGCTGGAAACAGTACAGTAGAGCTGATATCGGGGAAATGAAACTGAGCATGGGAAGATGTCACATTTCTTTAGAGACAGAATTACTCCTGTGATCAACACAAGAATGCATTGTCACAAATGGTTGCCATCATTAAAAGGGTTATGTAGCACACCTTAAAAAGAAGAGATAATCACCAGTTCTGCAGTGACCTGGAACAAATCCCTCAAGGTAATGCAGCCTCCATCTCCACCTGGGTGCTTCCATGGGTGCTTCTAATGAGTTCTGAGATGAATATTCCTCAAATCACTGAGCATGAAGCTGATTGGGAAGAAAATAATTCAAGGGAACACTTATCCAAGACATGGTGGAGTTGGAGGGAGGGTGGGGTGAGGGCCAGAGTGGTACGCTGGATAGAGTGACAGACTAAAACAGATAAGAGACTGAGATTCGTGGCCCCACCCAATCAAGAAGTTCACTGGGTGACCCTAAGCAAATCATTATCACTCACATCAGCCCACAGCCCTGTACGGATACAAATGAGTGGGAAACCATGTGTGCCATTCTGAATCCCATTTCAGTTAAGATCATTCACATTTTGCTCAAAGTGGGGGTTTTATCCCATATCAACATTTTACATGGTTTGAAGGTATTATCAAAGGTGTCCAAAATGCCTTTGACAAGAAATTAAACATGTACAAGAGATCTTGACTTTGCTCAAAGGAACATTCTTAGAAGGGGTTTCCTGCAATCTAGTGACAAAATAAGTGGTTAGCCATAGAATCATAGGTCTAAAAATGACTCAAAGAACATCTCTGTTCAAGCCACTGTGTTTTTATATAATTATAGGGCCTTTCATATCACTATACTCAACTGATTATAAAAAAGTAAAGGAGGCCAAAGCACAAACAAAACTGAACAAGGTCCCAGTGCACCAAGAACTATAAACCCCAAGCCAGGGTAAAATAAATCAGCATCTTCCTCTGATCATTGTCCATACCAGATGCTTTGCAAAACAGGAAGCAATTAACAAGTTATTTATAGCTAGCATGTCCTAGCTTTTGCTAACTTATATGCCAAAATGATGGCCCCACCTTCTTTACATGAGCGCTTATTTTATGTGGACCACGCCTGCCTTAGTTTTCTCCATATCAGGAATGACCTGATTCCCCAAAGCTTTCTGGGTTTTATTAGAAATACTCTGGTGTCAATGGTTCTGTGGAGTTAACACTATCAAGAGTAAAGCCTTCAGAGCACAGTTGAAAGCAGAGGAAATGAGGAAATCATTGACAAAGTTAAGAGGGGCAAAGGGAGTGAGATACAATAGAAGCAATACTGCTTACAAAGAAAACAAAATTCTGAAACATAAAGGGAAGCTAACATTTTATACTTCACATTCTGTGGCTGAAGACTATAGCATATCAGTATTAATAATGCCATACTTTGGATTCTAATTACATACATAGATCTCTAATCTACTGTAGAGATGCACATACACTTCTGAACCCCAAACTCAAGTACTGCCGGGGGGGGGGGTTACCACTCTAATCAATTCCTGTGATGGCGGGAGGGGGGGGAGTGCCATCTCTTAAGATTAAAAGTTTCCCAGAGTGATCATTCATTCATTCATAAATCAATTAATTAGCAATGGTCAGTCTTGCTAATGGACTCTCAGTCCCTCAACTCTCAGTTGGCTGGCTGCAATCCATATCCAATCTTGACAAAAATCTGAACAGACAGTGGTATAGGTACCCTGAATTGCTGTATATCCACAGAGGACTGGTGGAATACTCCAAGCAGAAAACACTGCCACAGTTGTACATCATCTACTGCTTGCACTCAAACTTTAGAGTCACCCTCTTCTTCACACCAAGCAGCATCAGCATGACAAACCAGAGGTCAGGAGAATAGAACCCGTGCTGCCATGTTTTCCATATAAGAACACAGTAAGAGTAATAGAATCATAGAATCAGAGAGATGGAAAGGGGCCTGAGGGTCATATAGTCCAACCTCCTACAATGCAGGAATCTATCAAGTCCTCGATTCTGTTTCCAACAGTGGCCAACCAAAGCTTCTGAGAAGCTCAGACGCAGGCCTTCAAAGCAACAGCCCTCCAATTTGTCCAAACACCTGTTGTTGGATGTATGCTACGCCTGAACAAGATGAGCAGGACTCACATGATGAGTCCCATCAATGGAAGCTAGTGCAAAGATTTCTGCTTATGCAATGGGGCTTCCCCCCCCCCTTAAAAAAGGAAAAATTGGCTGGGGGGTGAAGAGAAGCCCCAGAGCAGCATGTGAGAGAGGAGAGAGGGATCGTTCCCATCTGGCAAGCTGTAATGCTTCCACTGATGGAATGATCAGCATCGTGCAACACTGAATTCCTCCTGGAGGTTCCATTTAGTTTTCCTGGTGAATAACTGTTGATGGAATTATCTTGACAGAGGTTGTTGTGACAGGTAAAGTGCTCAACAAGATGTGCTCAAGTCCCTGAAATGCATGCGTGTGCATGCATGTGTGAGTTAAAGTAAGCCTGTTTTGCCCTTGGAACAGTCAGTTAGCTAGATTAAATATGTAAGAATACAGACTGCAATGCAATCAGTTCAGTCTGGTTTTTGTTTTGTTTTTAAAGAAATAAATAGCTAAAGAATTGTGTTTGATTTCAAAGTCTGCACAAAAAACTGAAAATTGTCTCACAACCACCCTGGGAGGTCAGTTAGCCTGAAAAAGTGTAGCATGCCAAAGGCCACTCAAGTGATATATTCATGGCTGAGGGGTGATTTGAACCCAGGACTTCCCATGCCTGGTCTGCCATGTAAACCATTAAACTACATTGGTTCTTGTACAAAAGATGCTGGATTGAAAGCATAATTGTTACCTATTTTGCATTCACATAAATATGTGTACTTGTGGCCCTACTTGAGGGTACAGGAACACAGAGGTTTTCCTTTTATGCACAGTTCCTTTACAGCTCTGACCTTCCTTCACCAATCTGTTGTCTATGTAACTACCAAACCCATATACCACAAGCTTTTACAACTCAGCCTTTAGCAGACATGCAATATATAATTTGTATGTTGAAAATAGTCACTACAAAAACAGATGTTTCTGCTGCAAGAACCTCTAGAGATCCCTACCAAAACATGAAGACAGATTCCTACAGCAAAGCTTGCACATGTACTTTACAAAGTCTTGACTACTATTGAGTGATAGCAATAATTATGCAAGCATAGATACTTGCAGTCCTTCTTCTCCTAATCTCAGGATGGTTAAAATATGTAGAGGAGGAGTGGCCAAGCCCCCTCTAACGAAACCACAGCCATGTTTATATTTACAGCTCCCTGCTCTGATAGTTTTGAACATCTGCTCCTCTTAGAATTTCTTTTCTCTTAAAGTAATTGGCACATGTTCCTCAGCATCTGAACACAACATAATACATGTTCCAGGTTTTGGTCAATCGACCTATCAATGTCTCATTTTCAGATGTTTATAACAACAAGGTGTCTTAGATTCCTGCTATGGATGTACCATCTTTTGACAGCTCCATCAGCCAACAAGGTTTACAGCCCAATCCAGAACCCATTACACTGATGCAAATTTCACTGAAATCAAAAAGCAAGAGCTTTATTTCAACTACTATCAAGATCAAGGTGCAAAATAATGAGCTCTCTGGGCACGGCATGTGCTACCTCTAATGGTCTGTAGAGTCCCAAACACAATGCAGCAGCAAAACGATGAACCCATTTAACTTCTGAGAAAGCAAGCTTAGGATCCAGTTGGGGCGGAAAATACTAATAGTTGGATCAGTCCCATGTCACAGCAAAGAATGACATAAGGAGAAACCTAATAGTTTAAAGAGAAATTAAAGACAAAGAAAAGCAAACAGACTGGGAGAAAATCTTCTGAGAGTTGGAAAGTCTGTGAGTTAAATGGTGTGGAAATCTCAGGTTACTAGAGAACGGATGAAGAACTTGCAAACAAAGCCCCAACAGGCCATATCCAACAAGGTCAATATAGAATGGAATTTGATACCAAATAGAATTGACATGAGCAATGAATGCGAGATCTTAAGGAGATGGGATGGACGTAATTTATGCACTGCTAGCCTCAGATGAACATTCTTGCCTCTGATTTCATTACAGAGGGTACAACTGTCCTAAAAGTGTGTATGTATGTATTTAATATCCTAACCTTCCTTCCAAAGTAATGGCTTTCACAGTTTTACTGTCCAAACCAAAGACAAAGCAACTCCTCTCCCTGCCAGTATCTCCATCTCCTCCATGTCTGTACACTTTCACATACAACACATACACTGAAGCAGATAGCAAAAAATACTTAGGAACACAGCATGACTGAAATTGTGGGTTCTTTATTGCCATTGACCAGTTTTTCATTTGCTTTTGACTTTTTGAATTACTGGAATCCCTGTAATTCACCAGTGGGTCTTAAATTAACAAAGAGAAAGTGCATACCCAGGATCTCTTAACAGTTAAAACATTTACTAACCATTGTTAAGTGATCCTGGGCACAAACACCTGCTTAGAAAAATAAGAAATGCCTTGCAGAATCAGACTGTAGTACACTCACTGCTGCATTCTTTGAAAGAATCCCAGCCACATGCAGACCCCTAGGTGGCTGTGAGTCCCGGAAGACCTGCTCCCTGCCTTGCAAGCCTTTTTTCACAGGGACTGGGAGGGTGAGGCCCTGACTGGCTCCAGCTGCAAAAGTCAAGACTGCTGAATAGACTCTTGGGCTGGGGTATTGTTTTGGGAGGGTTGTTGCTGTTACTTATATTATTTTTTAATCTTTATTTTAGATCTTATTATGATTTACGTGGAAATTGTTTGACTTGGTTTTGTACATTGTGGTATTTATTGTTTATGACTACATTTGGTTGTTTGTAATTTTTTAATTGTTGCAAGCCACCTTGAGCATGGTTTTAACTTTGGAAACACAGCATACATGTAAAATGATTGGTTGGTTGGTTCCCTGCTAGTTTCCAGAAACTGGTATTCAGAAGCATACATGGTGGCAGAGCATAGTGTCCATCATGACTGATAGTGTGTTAATGATTTTGCTGCAAGGTGGAAAGCATTCTTAACAGCATCCCTGGTGACCAAGCTTCTTATGAAGTATAGAGATTTCTTCAATTTCCAAACTTTATGTTGCCAACATATTCGAAAACTCACTGGGATTGCTCGAATGGCATGCGCTCTTGTGGTGCCATTAACATGCTGAAAGACTAGGGAAAGAATGAGACCCACAAGTCAAAATCCGTAGTTCTATTCATGCTGATATTTCAGCGTATAATCTCTATGATGTGCTTCTTCACTTTCAAAGGGAAATGTGGTCCATTGATAGCAACAGCTTGACCATGGTTATATACAAAATGAGTCACTGACTAATTGATGCCCAGGATACACCTGCAACAGCTATTTTTAACCCAATATGTACCCGGATATACCACAAACAGATGATGCAATCTGCACTTCATTCTGAGTTTTCTCTGATTAGAGTCCTATGTGTAGATTTCTTTGAACCGACATTAAAACCTCATTGAAGAGGCATTTAACTTCCTGGATATCTTTTGTGTTAGTCGAGGCAAACATCCCAGGGTGTCCCTCATTATGATTTCCTCCGCGCTACTATGAGGGAATTTCACTCTCTTTTTTATGCTGACATAGCACATATCATGTATGCAGTGATCTGCACCAAGAGAGATGCTATTTCTTCCTTTATTTTATGGGGAAAGGAGGGGATTGCCTAACTTTTCATGTTCCAAGCTACCAGCTATTCCCGAAGAGAAACTACCGTATGTGGTAGGACGCATACCTAGAACCCAAGTGCACAATCAGTACTGAGCACAGCTTGTGAGCTGCTCAGAGTACTAGAAGGAGGAAGTGCTAAAATGCAGGAAGAATAATACCGAAACATGGATGGGCAAAGAAATGAAGCACTGGGAAATATGAAAAGGAGTGAAGGTGCAAAATAACCTGTGAGCAATACCAATCTACATCGGAACACTGATTGTAACAGAGAAATAGAGAAAAAGCCAGGAACCTGTGGTCCTCCAGATGTTGTCTGACTCCAGTTCCCATCAGCACCAGCAAGCAAGGCCCATGGGTGTGACCAGGATTTATTTTAGGGGAGGGGGCTTTATATTGAGGGGACAGGACCGAGTTAACTGTAATGCAATTAGTCAATTAGTTAGGTATTTTTATTTATTTATGCCCATGGCAAGACTAATGGTCAGACATGATGGGAACTATAATTCCCCAATCCTGCTCTGTAATTATCTCTTATCTTCTTCCACCCCATCCATCCGTGGAAAACCAGGTTGTTATTTTTCTTACAAAGGGAATCTCTAGCTGCTGGCATGAGATGTGTTACACTGAATCAGACCTCATTAACCAAATAGAAATTGAGGCCATCTTGCAAAAAAAATGTAGATAAGGTTAACCCTTCTTTGATTTCCAAAAAAACCTTTGATGGGGTCCCCTCACAAAAGTTTCCCAAAAACCTTAACAGTCACAGGATAAAGTGGAATGTCTTTTTCTGGATCATTCAACTGGATAAATAAAGGAATGAGAATGAATTTATGGGCTGTTATCTCAGTGAAAAGAGGTGTACAATGAGGTGTTTCCAAGGATGTGCATGGGAACTTGCTCTTGCTAAGTATTCATTAACAACCTGGAAAAAGGTGTGAACAGATCTGCATATAATGACATATAATTAAAAGTAGTTTAATCATAAGCACACTGTGAAGAGTTTCAGCAGGTTCCCCTAGCACTACAGGGATACACAACAAAATGGCAAATAAATTTCAGTGATGGTAGATGCTGAGTTACACATACATTAAGGAAAAGTAACACCCAACAAGGTTGCGCACAGGATCAAATTAGCTATTGCTATTCATTTAAGCGATCCTTAAACTGCTACAGAGAGCTTTCTGAAAATGGCAGCACTGATGTGCTACAGTCACCAAAAAGACAAACAGAATGTGATGAATTATTTTTTAAAAAACTACGGTACTGCACTTTTTAAGCAGTCCTGGCTATATTACATAGAGAAAGCTAGAAAAGACAAACAGGAGCAACAAAGGTTACCAGGAATAGGACTCCTTTTATGCAAAGTAAAGCAATAAAAATATTTTAAAAAATAAAGCTTCAACCTAAAAAATGGGATCCCAAATAAGGGATAAATAATATATGCAAAATCACAAGAGGACAGACAGAGGTAAATAAGAGGTTTTCTGCTCTTTCAACAAGACACAGCAGAAACAAGAGTAAATATTTTTCTCACGGTTCACATTGGACTCTCTGCCAGCAGTATAACTTAATCCAAGAACTAGGTAATTTGATGGAAGACAGATATAGGAAGTTCAAATTCAGGGTGTCCCTAGCAGCATGCTTCCAAGATTACAAGCAAAAGGAATTCACTACTCTGATGTAACCCCATGCAATTATAAATTAACTGAAGCATTCAAATCTGGCAGGGGCAGGCATTGGGTTAAACATACATCGCATCTGATAGAGTATAGCTCTTTATATATTCTCAGGACTTTCCTGTAACCTTCCCCTCTCTTCATCCAGCTCAAAAATGGAAGGTATGCATGTGCTCAGGATGCTCCAGGTGTTGTTGCTGGTGGTGGTGGGTGGGTGGGTGTGGGGTTTTTTTTGGGAGGGGGGTAAACAGAATGAAGAATCTGGAGATCAAGATAAGCTCCAAATTCTTCATTTTACAAAATGGGAACTAAGTGCACATGCTTCTATATGATACAATGGTGAGGCAATAGAAGGAGGTGCAAGGAAGGGGCAGAAAGCAGGTTTCATTATTCAGTTGTCTTTTTTCCTAGTCCAGACTAGTTCTTACACACTGTTCAGCTTTTACAAGCTACGTCTTCCTTGGAATAGAGGGGAGAGGAATGAAGACAGCAGGTCAATTATCAGCCAAGGCTGCAGTGTGATCTCTTTTCTGGAGGGAGCTTTGGGGAAATGGAAGCCCAAGTGTTTCCACTAGAAACACAAACCAGCTGCTGAGCAACCTGCTTCTTCCATTCCCCACTGGACAAGCAAAACCAAGCCTCTAATTCCTTTATCACATTTTGTTGTGATTTTTAAAAAACATATTCATTTGCAAACCCAAAAACCTGGTCTTTGCTACAGCCAAGAGTGGGATGGGGGATACACTACACAGAAGTTTCACTCTATGGATTTACAGACTTGTAATTCCCAAATGGCAGCCCTCCCTGTCATTCCCTTCCATGAATTTGCCAATGCTACCCATTCTAATGCCCAGTTATATTTGCTACACTAGCCTTGCATGGTACTCTCCCCAGTTCTGCCAGTGCCCAGTAACTCTGATACAAATCTTTACATTCTATGCTGGCTCTGCATTCCCTTTCCACCCTCGCTCCAGCATTATCTGGTAAATCATAGTTTTCCCTGCACGAAGATAGCACACTGTCATTTTTCAAAATAGCACAAATATTATTTTGCCATGAATATTGTCACACCATCTTCAAATGTGATGGGGTACACACCAGAGCATAAACTGTTTTCCTACAGAGATATTATCTCCATTTAGGAAAAACAGGAAGCTGCCTTCTTACAGAAAGGGCAGTCATCCATCTAGCTCAGTATTGTCAATATTCAGTGGCAGCAATTCTCTGGGGCTTTCAGGTGGAGTTTTTCTCCCCAGCTCTATTTGGAGATGCAAAGGGTTGAACCCAAGACCTTTCACATACAAAGCATGTGCTCTTTCGCTAAGGTACTGCCCTTTTTTCGCTATCATGTGTAACAGTGCCCTAATTACACATATTCCATTTACCATCCTCAATCAGCAGCAGGCCCTACAATGCTGTTGGGACTCCAGTTGAGTCCTGCCCACATTCTAGACCCATGTTCTACCTGTCATAAAGTCCTTCAGCCCCAACCCCATAGCTCCTTATTCCAGCACTGAGTTCCCTATCTCCCATCTCCCATTCCACAGCATCTAATTACCAGTCTCCTCCTCCATAACCACTCCCCTGCCTGTGCTCCTGCAACCTCAAATTACAGCTCTGGTCTGCCATCCCACATAGATAGTGCTGTTGGCACCTGAATCTATGCCCTGTGCTTAGTTCAGCCAGTAGCATCAGTTGCAGTCAATGCAAAGGGTGTGGTAGTTTTGCAAGATATAGGCAGCATTTGAAGGCAATTCAAATAATCCCAAGTTTCTAAAAGCGCCAACCTAGTGCCCATCATTCCCGACTTTCTGTTCCTAAATGCAGAAGCTTCTGTTTGAATTATCTTCCTGCTGTTCAGTTACAGAAGCATTTACAAGGCAGGAGAGGAACAGGGAATTTTGTATTCCGTAGTGATTGATCATTATGAGCTGAGCCGTTGCATGGAAACCAAATTGTTGGTGCTTAGGAGGTGCTGCTATGTATTCCCTTACGCTTAAGCCTATGACATCTGCAAAGCAGCCATTCCTGGGCGGGTGTCTCGAATAGAGAGATTCCAGGTGGAGTAGAGCAAGAGCTGTACTGAAGCGCTAGCAACTGCTGCTCCTATGCAGATCTCCCTAGTAACCAAACAGGGTCTACTCCTCTCTGTCTGTTCTGGAGGCACTGACACATCCTTCCTTCCTCACTGCCATGTACCCCACTGTCATGTTGCAGGTTTTCATTTCAGCTGCAGCTGGCACCGGAGCTGTGTTAGTGACCACTCCCCTCTTTCACCAACAGCAACCAGAAGGCAATGACGGCTCATTCTGTGCCCTGTGTGCACACCCCCTTATGGGAAATGCAGACACAGCCTGCAATCCAGCTGTCTTGCAGCATCTCAGTCCTTGCTGCCTCAGCTCCATGGATGACAGCCCATGTTGCAGTCACAATTTCTGCTTCTCTCTCTCACGCACACATACCTCCTTCACAGGTTTGCCATAAGGATGCTCGCATGGCATAGCTGCATATGCAGCAATAGACCTTTTCGACTGTTCCTCCCTAATATAGTAAAGGGGGTGCCATCCATTTTAACACCAATTACGGCATCCTCATGCAATCCCCATTTCCACTCATTGCTGCTGAACCCCCAGGTCTGGGTTCGTTCTATTCTTACAGCTCTCCCTTGCTAACTAAATCTACTCTGCTTCATCAGCTAAAATGCAATAATAATAATAATAATAATAATAATAATAATAATGTTTCCCTTTCCCTTGCTTTCCCTTAACCTGGATGTCTTGAGCAAAAGAAAAAGGAAAAAAGAACCAGAATCAAATTTATCTTCCCTCCTGCCCACTTCTGCTACCTGTTTCACCTTTGCACAGAAAACTGGGGGATTTTAACTAACATTTATTAGTATGCTGGCTCAATTAGGTTTGAGATGCCTCTTTTGGAGGGTTTCTGGGTGGAGGGCAGGGATGATGTGAAAGACAGCCTATTTGCTATACTCAAGGGATAAACCAAAAATAAATGAATGAATTAAGAAGGCGATAGGAAAGCCTCCCGGAGTGCTTACAGTTATAAAATAAGCAGGCTGAAGTGGTCTACTTTGGAGCCGAACTTGCTTACTCCTCACACTTAAAAATCCCCTTGCACACTACAAGCCAAGGCAGTCAAACGGTTCACCGCATCCCTCTGCAAAGAGAGCAGGAAAGCCTGGGGAGGGTCACCCTCCAATCCATGCAGGCACCCCAAAACCAAGAGCGCCGGCTGACACCTGTCCTCTGGGGAGGGGACGCTCACTCCTCCTCCCACTCAAGTCTCCCCAATAACCTTCACGGAGCAAGGCAGCTTTCCATCCATCCATCCATGGGATGGGAGGGAGGGACGGCCGGCAGAGACGGACTCACCGAGCATCTGGCTGAAGAGCAGCTGCTCCAGATCGCCCAGCACGGTGACCACCAGCTCGGGATCCACCTTCAGGAAAGCCTTCTCCTCCGCCGGCGCCCCTTTCCCGGCCGGCTGGGTGGCCGCTTGCTGCTGCTGCTGCTGCTGCTGCTTCTGTTGCTGCGCCGCCTTGCCTTTGCTGGAGAGGATCTCGTCGTCCGACTTGAGGTCGTCGCTGCCGCTGCCGGCCTCGGGCGCCTTGCTGAGGGGCTTGACCTCGGCGTAGGGCCCTCGCGGGATGCGGCTGGGCTTGCCCAGGTTGGAGGGCAGCGGCGCCAGCGGCGGCGGAGGCTTGTTGCCGGCGGCCGGGGGCGCCAGCTTGGCCTGGAAGAGCGAGTGCTCGGAGCGCGAGAGGTTCTTGGACATGAGCGGCGGCGCCTCCTTGCCGCCTTTGAGGCTCCGGCCGCCGAAGCCCTTGGCCGCCTTGGCCATGTCGTCGCTCCACTTGGGCTCGTACAGCTGCATCTTCTTCTCGCTGTCCGTCAGGAAGGACAGGTTGGTGAGCGACTTCTGCTTGCGCAGGTTCGAGGCCAGCGGCCCTCGGCCCTCCACGCTGCCGGCCTTGAAGACCTTCAGCTCGGCCGGCGCCTTGGGCGCCGCCACGCCGCCGGGGCCCTTGGCGCTGGCGCGCTTCTGCATCATGGCCTTGCTGCTGCTGCCGTCGCCCGACGACGCCTGCTTCTTGTAGCCCCTCAGCGCCTCCTCGGGCCCTTCGTCGCCGCTCAGCTCCGCGTCGCGCTGCAGCCTCCTGACGTCGTTGCTGTTGCCGCCGCCGCCGCTGCCAAGCATCTTCTTCCCGCCCGCCGCGAGGAAACCATTTAAAAGCCCAGCCTCTGAAGCGACGGAGGGAGAAGAAAGAATGAAAGAAGGAGGAGAGGAGGAAAACGGGAAGGTCGGAGGAGGGGAGGGAGGGAGAAAGAGAGAGAGAGAGAGAGAAAAGGGGTGGGGGGAGAAGGGAGGAGGAGGAGGAGGTGGGATAAAACAGGGAAAAAAGAGAGACACACGCTATCAAAGCAGCCGGTGCCACCTTCCCCGCCCCGGCGCGCGCGCGCTCACAGAAGCGCAGAGCGCCCGGCCCCTCCTATCTCCTCCAGCGCCGCTGGGGAAACTGAGGGGGGAAGCGAAGCGAGAGGCAAGGCGAACAAAAAACGGGCCCTCCCTGCCCGCCTGCGAGATGCTGCCGGCTCGGCAGAGAAAGGGAGTGGAGTGGGGGCGCGAGACGCGCGCGAGGCTATTTCTGGCTCGGGAGGAGGCGTGTGTAATTGTGCGTGAGGGTGTGTGCGCGCGTGTGGACATCGGCGAATAAGTACGCGTGCGCGCGCACTCGCGGAGCCTTGCCTGCCTCCGCGCTCGAGAGGCGCCGAGGGAGAACAGGGCGCTTTCGACAGCGGAAGGCAGGCACAGGCGGGGAAGGGGGAGACGTCGTGGCAAGGCGCTCCAGCAGCCAGTCCCCACATCTGACAGACCCCCCGGGCACAGGGGCCAACTCCTTGGGGCTGAGATCCCTTTGCCCCGCCCCATAAAATATTGGGGGGACCGCCCCCCAAAAGTCCATAGGCATTGCCATTCAAATTGTGTGCGTGCCCTGCGTCATGTGATTATGTGGGATGGGGCTTCTCCTCTCAATATTTTATTCGAGTTGGCACCCCTGACCCTGGGGCCATTTTTGGCCCACCAGAGATCCATGCATGGAAATCTCCTGTCCTCCTCCCCGAGAGCCCCAGAAGCAGAGCTAGGGCTAGCTCTGCCATTAGGCGGAGTGAAGCAGTTGCCTCAGGCTGAGGATGCTGAGAAAGTAGAAGTTGGGCCAGCCCCCCTCCTGTTCCCCTTGAGACTCCTAATCTAGCCCACCTTAGTCCTCAGGTCCTGCGATGGAAGCTGCCTTTGTTGCCAGAATTGAAGAACAAAATTAGTTGCCAGTTCAGTTGTATGGGGAATGGGGGCAACAGCTTGTCCATCAAAACGTATTTGGCATAAAGGGGTACTTAAAAGGTTCCCATTTTCAAGACTGCAGCCCCTTCTGTTCTGGAACCCGTTCTCCCAAAAACTCGCCACCTGGGAGTGACTAGTGCTGAAGACAAGGCAATCTACACATGCTTAAGTGCACTGCTTGGTCATGCAAGAACAAACCTTGGCATTGAAAGTAGGAAAGCCCTGTTGAGCCTTGACTTAGGTTTTCTCTGGGGTGCCCATCAGGCTCTATTGCATGCAAATCAGTTCTTTCCTTCCCTTGCAATTACACAGGAATCACTTCCTATTACAAAATGCACCATATACTGGACAAGACCCAAGACATGGTGTGAATGTTTTGGATATACCACAGCCAATTAGTTTCCCAGCATGCATACACATAGCAATATACACACATATTCATCACTTGACACGATGACACCACAAAAGAGAATCTTGCCATTTCTTATTCTGAAGGAGCTTCCATGTATGAATTCAGCAGAGCATGAAACAGCCTTCCTTGTCCCATGTCACCGTGGAAAAGGTTCAACAGCTACTCAGAAAGGGTCAGTGGCAAGCCCAGAAAAAAGAATTCAGGAATCTGAGCTCCCACTGCTTAGCACTGACAGAAGAACAGCCCTTGCCTGTGCAGAAAGATTATCAGCTTTCACATATAGAACAGATAGTGGTATCAGACTGCTGTCTCTGTGCAGTGATCCAAACCAAACCCATTTCCACAAGAGGCTGATATTAAAAATAATTCCTGCTACCACATCTATGTGTGGCACTAGCCAAGGCAGCACATAATAAGCCTACCACTTTCAGTTCCATGCTCCAATATGAAACACAAACGATAACACACACAAGAAAAAAGAGGGTGCAACACTGCAAACACATGAAAACATGGAAGTGTGCTAGCTACACTGACCTTGCAGTTTGCAGGGATCTCTTGTGCTTATTTATTATACAGTTTGTATCCCGCTCTTCCACTGCCTAAGAGGGTGTGGGGAACTTGTGGTACTTCAGAGGCTGTTTAACTACAACTTCCATAATCCCTGAATGCTGGTCAGGACTTAATGAGACTGGCCTGAAGGATGCTCCAGGCACCTAACCTTAATTTTAAAACAATTCATAAAACAGGTTTGAAAAAGTGCAAACCAAGCAGCACATATTTAAAATACAATAAAGAAGAAGCAGGAACCTTCCAAAACAAAACAAAAACTTTAGCTAGCAACAAAAGGCCAACAAAACAAAAAAAGTAGGGGCTAGAATCTCTCATAGCAGAGAGTTATATGCCCTGGTGCAACAACAGAAAAGGCTCTCTCTCTCATTCTCATCAGCCATACTAGAGGCTGGGAAGAAAACATTATTTAGGCACCCTGCTCCCAAACTGTCTAGGCTGTTAAAGATAATGGACACTTTGAGCTATTCTCAGAAATGAACCTGTAGTCAGTGAACGTGCTCCAAATATCCAGCAATAATCAAGAGGGTTTTTTAGGTCTCATGGACATTCCCCAGCCTCCTCCAACTTACAGTGAGAAAGCCACTTCCGGCCTGCCCAGGAGGTGGGGTTGCGGGCTTCACACCCACCCCCACGTGAGCGAGGGCTGCTTTCAGCCCCCGCGAGAACAGGGGAATCCCGGCCGGGTCTGCCCTATTTAGGGCCGGCGCAGAGGGGGCTCGCCCTCTTTTCGCCGGCTAGCCCTCACGTTTTCCCACCCTCCCTCCCTTTAGGTATGCTTTAGGTAGGTCTTTGACTTTGCTATGGACTTCGGTCTGTCGCCGCAAGGGGCATGGTAGGAATTTTTCCCAATTGGCAATTTGTAGCCTTTTGGTTTTTCGCCTACCTCGTAGCAACTCGTCACAACTTTTCGGCATTGGCGGTAGGCATTGTAAGAAGGGGTTAAGAGGATGTGGGGGGGAGGAACGCCATCAGCTCCCCCCAGTGAGCGAAGGGTGGTCCGTTAAAGGACTCCGGGGGGCGTGGCCCTGTCCGAAGCCTATGGAGGTGTGGGCCAAAGGCATGCCCCCGAGCGGTGACCCGGGGGAGCTCCTAGTTGACGTGCCTTGGCAGGAGACCCCCGATAAAGTGTTAACCCTTCCCCGTGTCTCCAGCAAATGGGCTGGAGCCGGATAGTCGATAGGACCAGTGCCTAAGCCAATGCCTCTCATTCCTGAATTCAATAAAGTTGTGGCCTAATTCGCCCAATTAACCTTAATTATGGTGTCTCGTGTCTTTATTTATCCTGGTGGGGGGCGGGAACTCGCCACGCAACTAGCGTAACCTAGTGCCAAAGAGAATTAACCATGAGCCATGAAATCCCCAGTTCAAATATTGCCTATGTCATTGGTTCTAGGCAAGGTATTTTCTTTCCAATGGGATAATAATGCTGTTGACCTCGCTTTTGTTGTTAAGGATTACTGAGATAATGTGTGTGAAGTACTTTGACTGCTATAGCACTATTAGTAGTGCTATAGTATTACTAGCAACTGATGTTAGGTGCTTCAGCATTATTTAGTATTATGAGCCCTCAGACCACAGAGCTCTTTGCTTTCTTCACTGCTTGTACTAACATTCTGCTCCAAAGATACTTAAGACAACAAAGAACATGGTAGCACCCATAAATGTATTATGGTATAAATGCTTGTGGACTAACATCTACTTTGTCAGATTCAACTTGTCAGTTGAACCTGACGATTGCAGTGGAATGTCTCTACAAATCAAAATTCAAAGGATTTCAGCTTTATTGTAAATTATAGTACTACTGAGCTGAGAACACAAAGATCCCTGAGTAGCAGGATTAAGACCATACATTTGTGGGCCAGTCTCTAAGAATAGTTCTGTGTGTCCAACCATAACTAGCCCAGCCTGGTGGAAAAAGAAGTTCCAGTGCAGAGAGCAATCTATTCTGAGAAAATCACCAGTATGTTTTAATGAATATTTTCAATTTTTATTTTAAGCCACTTAGAGGTGTTGGGGGTTTTTTAATTAAATGATATAGAAATCTGTTAAATACTTTCAGGGATCCTAAAGTGAAGAAATAGTGTGTATCTTGTGGCTTAAAGCCAGGTAAGACTCAGCCAGTCTACTCATGGTAGGTGCCACAGACATCCATAAAGCAAACTGCTCTGAGAGGAAGTAGCCACTCAGTCCTGAGTCACTACAGCATTGCTGGTCAGCCGAAACCAGTCCTCAAATTCCCAACCAATTAAGATAAAATAGGGCAGGCCCTGTTATCTCAGCAGGGAATAGACAGTGACTTGGAGATGTTAAATGTCTCATCCATGTTATTCAGACTATGTGGGCTGGTGCTGGGGTTTGACTTGAGCTATAGCTATTCAGAAAGAGAACTTTGCCTTCAGGACATGTGCAATATGAGGAGGAGAGATGGCTTATCATAGAGTGAGCAGGAACCTAAAGAATCTGAAGATACTGTTCTGTAGAGCTGCAGCATGAAACTCCTTTCCCACACGTAAGATCAGATGACCATGTATATAACTTAGTTGTGAAGCACATGATTAACATTTCTCTTTGTTTCTCTGTCCCATGCTTTACAAGTGCTTCTACATTCCTGATATGTTAAAGCAAAAAAGAAACCCCACAAAACTCCTATTTTTTGCCAACTCTGAAGAAAATGCTCCAGCAGGTATAATTTTTCATTTTGAATCATAGTACTATAATGACGACAGGAAATAAACAACATTTTGTTGTAGGAAAAAGGTAGTGTATTCTGAAAGTAATAATAATAAAACGAGCATCTGTAACTATGTACAGGCCTGGATGGACACCCAACAAATATAAAATGTCTTAGAAATAAGGAGCTGATGCCAGCATCTGTCCTGTAGGTCTTTTTGTGCCCATCCCAACCCAGGTACTAAACCTTCCCTTCCATCTGCCATGTTCTGTGTGATCATTTGTGGCTCCCTAAACTATTGTCCTCAGCACAGTTTCCACACCACTAAATAATGGAAACATTTAATCAGCTGACATCAATGTGGTCCATGGGGGTGGAGAGGTAAAGATGTACCCCAAATTTTCCCCACGCTTGCCTTATAAACCATTGTCACAAGTTCCCACCACCCACTTATTCTACTGACTAATGCAAGATAGAAACAGAGTCCCACCCAGAAAAGTTCCAGAAGTAGTGCAGGATATCTGTGAACAGCAACTCCTGCATGTTTCCTCACCCTACACTGAAAGCAGCAATCAGGTGGGAGTGGATCAGGGCCGCGGTAATAGCAGAGGAGCTAACCTTTGTCCTCCACTCAATTTTCTTGATTTAAATTGCATCCCTCAGAAGCTTGCATAGGCGGGGGGGGGGGGGAGGAACTGGTACAGTAAGAAATAGTTAAGCACCCTGCCCATGGGGTAGCTGATATAAGCTTAAGACAACAAACAAACCAAGCAGATCTCTCAGATCACAACTAGTTGGTTTGAAAGTAGACCAATCTGTGTCCTTTTTCTGCAAAAAATACGGCTGTTTTTCTCAAATTAGTTTCTTTGTGCTTAGGACCACAGACTAATGGCCCAGTCTTATGCGCTGATACTGAGGGAGATGCGACCATGGATAAGGAAGATTCTATCCCCGCACTCTGGTACAAATCCCAGTTCCAACACTGAGGCATCCATTCCTCCCAGAAACTGGAGCAGGATTGGGAGGCCTGGCTGAATTAAAGCCAAATGCCTGTGGCTTTTGTCTAAGGGTACAGACAGAAGCTCATCTCCATAGTAATGATTCCACATCATCCCTGCAGCTCCCTTCTTAGACAGCTGGACTCAGCTGCTGCTTCTGTGTGCCTCTGTCGCCTTTGTCTACAGCTATCATGTTAAGGCTGCAAGCTGATGCCCGCTTTCCTGAAAATGAGTCCTATTGAGATTTACTTTATTCACTGAGCAATCTTTAAGGTGGTGGTGGTCGATTCTGTGGAGGAGAAACCACCACTCCCTAAGCCCTGCAGCTCAAGCCAGCCAGGACTGAAATTGGGGAAAGATTTTCCAGTGACCCCCCACAAGCTTTCAAATTTACCCCTCCAACTGCCATTAATGCCATGCTTTTTTGCCATTCCTGGGACCATGCTAGGGAAGTGAGGGGGGCCCTGGGTTCAGCACATCCAAGCTTTCCCCTGGCACATCCCTAGACTGCTTCTAGTCTTGCTGGTCTCAGAGCGCCACAACTGGTAAAGCAATGGTTGTATGAATTTTCACCACTGCACCATGACGGCCTTGACCTGCAGAACATATACAGTGTCCAACATCCCCTCACTTGTCCTCCTAAGGAAATGCTCATGCCCAGAGTGCCCCCATGAGCACCCTCTGATTAGCTGCAAACTTTGGGTGCGATTCACCTAACCAGTTTCATCACTGGAAGGACAAAAATTGCAAAATGGGGCTTTCTACCCTCTTGTCCCCCCATTGTGTTCCCCAAATTGTCCTGGTACGGTTTAGGAGAAACCTCAGAACAGGGTGCAGGGGGAAGAGAAGGGGGATTATTCCACCTGGCAAACTGAAATGCCTGTACGATTGCAAGAGTGCAACTTTGAAATCTACACATTGCACCTGTTGTCCACTGAGCAGAGGTACTGGTTTGTTGTGCTACCTTCTGCTTGCATTTGAAAAGCTGAGAAATCGTCACCTCCCTCAGATGAAATGATTGCTTGCCTGGGTGGAGAATGTGGGGTGAAACGGCTGTTTCAGCAGCTTGGCACTTCATTTTGAGAGCCCTTCAGAGGCAAGAAATGCAGAGAGCAGATCAGGTGGTTTCCCACTCAGCAAGTGAAGTGTGAAATGCCACATCTATCCTGCAGATTGGAAGTTACTCAGTTTCCTTTTGGAAACAAAACTAGCCACTCCGGTGCAGAATAAAGTCCCAAGGCCAAATACTACCTGCGTTCAGAAGATTAAAGCTTGAGATGCTAACAGGACTGTTCATTTCTAAATTCCCAAAAGCAGAGTGGCCACACTTGCACATCATCCTCAAAAGGACAATGCAGATTCGCATATAATTTGCATGTGCTAATTTATATGTGTAGGTGTAAATTTAGAAATAACTACTGTAATTTAAATAAAAATGCAGTGCAATCAAACAGTTCAACTAGCACAAAGACTGTGCAATGGAACTTCCTCACCCTCTCCCTGCACGCCCCCTGTGCACCCTGTAATTTTGCTCTGAAGGGTTGGGGAAACATCCAGAGCAGATGCAGGGGGGGGGGCAGGAAGAGGCAGGTAAAACCTCTTGCCCTAATGGAACTGTTTCATTGGATACTACTCAATACATCTCATCATGGTTGGGAAAACTGAGCAGGTAACCTGTATGCTATCCTGTCCGTGGGCAATTTCAGAGCCCTTTCTCTCCTTTCTTATGGTTAAATAGCTATTAACTGAAGATAATAACAAAGCAACCATTTCAATAGAGGAATCCTTCAAGCAGAGGACTGTCCTTTGTATAGTAGGACACATGTCCACTCTATGGAAAACTGATCTCAACCTCTTAGAGCAGCAGATTCCATAGAAGGCTCAACAACCAGTCTGTGGATCTTTTCTCTTTTCAGAAGCCCATAGCAGAGAGCTTTGGCTCCAGTTAACCCTACTCCCGAGTTCTACAATAGCATTAAATGCCAGCAAACACCAAGAGTATTAAATGCCAGCAAATCCATATTATGCACTCATATAATACATGACGCAAAGCAAACATTTCATAAATTAATTTCTATGCTTAATAATTACTGCCATATATCTCTTTTTGCAAAAGCTGCAGTTTTCTTGGCAGGCATTGAGATCTGAGAAAGCAAAGAGAGAGGAGAGCCATAATTCATCAGTTAGCAGGAAGAGAGTGATGTTCAGGGCAGAACTACACATTCGAAGAACTTCCAGAAGAGTGGCTGTGTTAGTCTGTTACAGCAGAGACTCTTGCAGAAGATAAACACATTTATAACGGCATATAAGCTTTCATTGACCCTTCTCCCCACCACACACACACAACACTACATGTTATAGAAATTCAAATGGCAGCACTGTGTTAGGTTTCTCTTGTTGCCTTCATAACATGTCATATGCCTTACATTGTTTTGGGATGTAATTACACTATTTCCTTGCCTCCACCAGCAGCATCCTGTGAAATGAATCAGGAGGCAGTGAAACACATAGCTCAATGACCCCTCAGTATGAGGAGTGTAGAGGGGAATGTGATGCTAGTTTGCTGGTTTTGATAGCAGAGCTGTGTCTGAGTCCCTTGCTTCAATGACCTTCTGAAACAAGACGTAACTTTGCCATCTCTGCATGCAGACCACATTTTACATTTGTGCCCAGGAGCAGGTAGAAGGGAGAATGCTCAGGTTAGGGAATAAAATAAAAATATGTAGCTCATTGCCATTTCTGAAAGAAGATCTACACAGGTATTCCCTGATCTGAAAGTAAAAACAAAAGATTTTGCAGTGTTCCTAGTTACGTAAGTAGCTCCTGCGATGTTCTTTCTCATAACAGGGGAAATTAAAAATATTTCAAAACATAACATCTCAGGCATCCTGGTTGATGAGAGAATGCTGCTTATGCGTAGCAGTGCCTGAGTAGTAGCGGAGGAGGAAGGGGACATGCCTTGATCAACTAGCAGACAGGTAGCAGGAGCAAAGGTAACTCAGTAACCAGAATGACCATTTCTACTTTGGGTTTAAAACAAGCCATTGGCAACTGGGCAACTGGAATTTTGCACTTCTGGTGTCTACACAATGTGAATCAATGACTCTGTCTTGGTAAAAAGCATCCGCTTTCTTAAAAACTATTGATTTATTTGGCTTAAGCTTACCATATGGTACTAGAGGAACTGGGAACTGAACTCAGAGAGTCCTACTTTACTTTCATGAAACCTTATCCAAGGTTCTTTGATCAGCAGTGATGGGCAATGTCCTAGAGCCTGCTCACTGCTGCAGTGTACCCCTCTTCAGTGTACAGGGACAGGTTGCCTTCTAGTCACCCTGAGTTCACTGAGAGTGATGAGCTCGGCCAGGACCCTGCATGAACTTCATCCTAACATAGAACATGCTGCACAACCTCCACAATGCACAGGGGTCCCTTAGCAGGCAATATTATATGGGGAAAGTTTCCTGTTCCTAGAACTTTTAAAACTTTTTTTAAAGGACCTAAGGACCTCCAGATGATGTTGGACTCCAGTTCCCACCCTGCATGGCCCATGGTCAGGGATTATTTGAGTTGTGGAACAGAGGAAGCTGCATTATACTGATCCAGCCCATTGGTCCACCTAGTTCAATGTGGACTGCATTGACTGGCAGCAGCTCTTCAGGGTTTCATGCATGGTGTCTCTCCCAACCCTCCCTGGAGATGTCATGAATTGAGCCTGAGACCTTCTGCATGCAGTGCAGATGCTCTACCACTGAGCTATGGCCCTTCCTTAAAATCCAACAAGATCTGGCTACAAGCTCCCTATCTCTGGTCTAAGTAGCAGACCTTGAAGTTTTGTCATTTTGATCCAGCAATTTCTGCTTTCAAAATAATATGCTCTTCAGTTGTAAAAATGACCACCTCCAATGAGAGGATCAAAGATAATGCATCTGATTTCTAGAAAGGGTTTTTCTTAGCCTTGGAGCCCTTTCATAGACTGTGGAGTGACTGGGTTTCAGGCACAAGAAACTCAGCTCCCTGTTTCAGGGAACACTAGGCTGCGACCCTAGCATATTTGTTGGGAGTTGTTTCAGAGTAAGATCCATTGAACACAGTGGGATGCTTCCAAGAAAACATGTTGTTCACCTGTGCAACACAATCAGAATTGAAGTCTGGCTGTAACAATGTCTGGTTTAAAGCCAAGCAGTGATAAAACAGGCACACCACCCACCCAGAAGATAATAGCCTGAACTGCCCTTCTCCACCCCATCCCCAGCCATGCCCTAGGGACTGGAGCTTGCCTGAATGCTGTTCCATCATCCACAGAATTCCAACAAAATAAAGTAAAAGGAAGTGGGCTCTGATTATAGTCTCTCTTTTTTGGCTAATTATCCTTCCTGTGGGAGGGGGCAATTAGCTCTATCTGGTGACCTCACAGGATCCCATGGCAACAGACAGGATATATCGCATTAGAGGACATTATCATGTTGGGGCAGGGTGGGAGAGAGACAAAAATTGCTTCAAGCCGAGAACAAGACTCAACTTTTCTGTGGCTTTTAGAACACTCCACTGGGGATCACGGGAACTAGGATTTGGAAAGCGGGAAGGAACTAATCAGGCCGCCTATTGCTTAAAGCTTCAGCTAGCAATTGATGAAACACCAAACACCCCAGTGACCAAAATGTAGAGATCCAAAAGGGGAAAAGTTTTAACAGTCTTGAGATTGAGTTTCCACCTCCGTGTCAGTCCAAAGAATCTCTTTAGTTATCTACCACTAGTGAAAGTAGGTATTTAATTATATTTAATTTAAAGCTAATTAAATATTTTAATATTTACTGTTGTTTTTCAGTTTTAATTAACCAGATGTTCTTACAACAAAGATCAGTAAATAGTTGTTGATCTGATTGAGCACCTCAGGTTTTGCACATGTTTGGCATGCATTTTAATTGCCAATAGCACCGGTTAAGAAATCTAAATTAAGCAATAAATACATGTGGCACTTTAAATTGACTGGAAAGAAAATCAATTTCCATTGCAAACAATCAAGATTTAAATGTAGTAAATGAAGAAGAAGAGGTCTAAAATTAATCTACAATTCTGATTCCATGATTCTATTTTCTGTTCAAGAGATAGATACCCATGTTGCACATAACACTACCATAGTTTAGCACTCTTGGGGGAAAGCCTAGGGGAACCTTGGGCTCACCTATTGCCCCCTTCCTCCTTGCTGGTGTGGCTGTGAAGCTTCCACTTTTAAACTCACTTCCCATTATGTTATAAAACCACTTCTGGCTGGTTTAAAAAAATATGTTAACAAGCAGTATTGCAGAAGCACTGCAATGTTTAACAATACTGTGATTACTTTGTGAAAGGTAATAGAAGGAGGAGGAAGCGGAGGCAAGAGCAGTGCTCACTGCAGCTTGCAGCAAAATGGCTCTCTTGCATCAGTTCCTTGGGGGAACACAATTGGTGGATTCACTTGTAAGTTTGAGAAGGCACTGGTTGATGTCAGCTTGCCCTGACCTCCTTTCCTGACCTCATGTGCCTGTCTGCATAGTTGCTGAAGAGCAAGGCTATGCCAAGTGGGGGAGGGTGCCAAGATCTTGCAAGGGGAAGGAAGATGCAGAATTACAGCCGAAAATGTTTGATGATTTAAGGTGAAATTGAGAAAGATAACAAATTTAAATTTAATTGGCTAAAATGGTTGCTGAAAAATTGTAAAATAAGGATGTAAAAAGGGTGAGGTATGGGGAAGTCCGAGAAAGGAGGCTTATGAAAATGAGGTTAAGAACTTATATTTGTGTGTTTGTTTGTATTTGTCGATGTTTTTATGTTGTTGTGGTTGTTTTGTTTTAAAATTGGAAAACTAATAAAAATTATTATAAAAAAAAAAAAAGATCTTGCAACTGAATGAGTAAGTTGTGTCTAACTTAAAGTTTCACCGTCCGGGATGCACACACAGTTCTCAACTGCAGGAATGTGACTGTGGTGTGATGAATCAGCACCTGACCAGATAAGGGTATGGGTTGCTTAATGCTGAAAAGCACTTGTATACTTGATCCTCTTTGTGCCTTAAGAAGTTTCCTCCCTTGAAGAAATCAAAGTATTGATTCAGGGTCTCAAACAAACAACCCCCCCCCACCATCATTTAGAGGGGTCCTCTTCTGATGTTTGGGTTTTAGAGAATCCCTTAAGATCACCTAAGTTTTTCTCATAATTGGTGCCATGGACAGGGAATGACCCAATTGAGCCAATATGCTTCTGATAATCAGGCATACTCATGCTGTGTTTACACTCCCATTTAGTGTGCACTCACTGCATTCCCAGTGCTGTGTTTTTAATCCATGTTCCCACGACATTATCCAAAATGCATGTGCATCCTATACTTCATTATAAAATGCTACTGTTTGAAGCGTTATTTCTCAAGCCAGCTTCACACCAGCTGAAGTCCTTAAACTGTTCCTAATTCATCTGTAGCCTAAGTGGGAACACATCCCTAGTCACTGCCCTCTTACAAACAGAAATGAATCTGACACTAACAAAGTTCTGCTGATGTGAACAGCTAGTGGGGAAAGAGCTGTGAAACACATCAGGGGGAAACAGCTTCACTGTGTACTAACACAGTAATGTGAACAGATCCAATCCAGACTTTTAATATAAAAAAACAAGTGAACCAGCCAATATTGGCAAGAGTGCCTCACTCAGCACAGATCTCACTCACCTAACTCCTAAGAAAGGATATCTGGATAATACAAATACAGGCACACTTAAAACTGGTGTAAGATTGTGTGTGTGTGTGTGTGTGTGTGTGTGTTCCTGTCTGTCTTCATAACAAATAATGTCTAAGTAATATGGTAATCAAATTAGCAGAGACTTCCTGGCCAGCCTTTAACCATATCTACTTGGGAGTTAGGTCACAGTGAGTTCAATGGGACTTGCTCCCAAATAAGCATATACAAAATTGTTGTCTTGTATGTTTTTAGGCCACTGTTTCCAAATCCTCAAAGCAAAACACACAACTTCCAGAGGGGCAGCAGTGTTAGTCTGCTGGAGCAAACTTGTTGCCATTCATTCAAACACTGAAAAAGTCTATTTAAGAACTTAAAAACTGCCCTGGGACCATTAGGGTTGAAGGGTGGCTTTAAAAATGTAATAAATATTTTTAAAAGTGGGTATATAAGAAGATACATAGTACATTACATTGTCCAATCTTAAATGTGGAATAAAGGTAAAGGTAAAAGGTAAAAGTCCAGTCGCAAATGACTCTGGGGTTGCGGCACTCATCTTGCTTTACTGGTCGAGGGAGCTGGCGCTTACCTTCCCGCTGGAGTGGTACCTATTTATCTACTTGCACTTTGATGTATGCTTTCGAACTGCCGTTGTGGGGATTCGAACTGCCGACCTTCTAATCAGCAAGCCCTAGGCTCAGTGGTTTAGACCACAGCGCCACCCTTGTCCCCAAAAAATGTGGAATAGGCCAAAACAATTACTGAAGCATTTCAAGCCAGCTTTGTTATTGAAAGCCTAGATAGCTAACCAGCTCTCCATCACAGCATAGCATAATTGGAATCCAGAAGACATGCCAGACTAAGGAAGAGGAAAAAAAGTAGCCAGGGGCACATCCTTTTTATGGATAAAGGACTCCAGGACTAAGGGGTAATGTTATGATAAACCCACATGGTTAATCAGGGTGTTCCAGTTACTATTTCACATTGTGGGGGGGGGGGATTAAGGCATCAATGCTGGTCCATTAGGGGGGAAATGCCAAAATCTGTATTAGGCCAACCAAAATGTCACAAAATATTGTGCAGGCTTTCAAGTTCTCTGAAAGTCTTCATCAGGTCAGATGGTAAATGAAGCAAGGAAACTAGGTGGGAGTTGGCAGGGGTGAAATGTAGCTAAAGCCAATGGCATGAGTCTGCATTTGGTCAGAGTCTTAGAAGGCTTGCTCATATGTGGACAAGTATCTTGCTGCTAAGGATCTGTCAGTTTTGGTTCTCTGTTTTTCATTTTTCCAAACTTTAATTCAGTTCTCCACATTTTTCAACAATTTGCCATTAAAAAAAAGCTTAATGAAAATTAATTAGCATTTTAGTGTGAATTTCTTCTTATAACCTCTTTTTTATATGCTGGTTTTTTTTACTAGTGTACACATTTTTGCAAGCCATATCCCCCAATATACTGCATACTTGTCTATTTATTTATTCTTTGAAAGTGCAATCCACCGCTTTAAATACAGACTGAATCAAATTTCTCCTCCATCCCTACTTACTACAAATACATTCCTTTTACCTTCAAATTTGATAAGAGTGGTCCACACTGTCCCAGCTATATGACTGGGCATTCCAGTATGCTGGATCCATCTTTTAAAAAGATTTGTGACACTTTAGAAGCCCTGAAGGATTTGGAATGTCCAGAGCTCCCATTTTTTATTCAGGAACAGGATATAAAAACCTACAGCTTGGCTACTTGAACCAAGGAGATCTAATCATCTTTAACGACATTATAAATTTCACTTCCTCAAGGGGGAAAAAAATCCACATCTCAAGTAGCATCCAGAATCTAGCCTTCTGCCAGATAAGGCAGGAGAAAGACAATAGTTTTTAAAAGAGAGCAAAGTGGTTTGAGAGAGGCTTCTATTGTGTGCACAGTTCTTTTGTTCCACTGTGGTCAAACATGTTTTGCAGGATTTTTTGAAAGATACCCAAACCTAGAGATGTCTAGGTTTTGCCAGGAGGTAAAAGAGAGATGATTGTGCACTCTCCAAATAGTATGCAGCCCTCTTTTCAAACTGTATTTGGGACCATTACCTATCTCTAGCTTATGAAGCCACATAGAAATCCATACAGAGAAACCATAATGCCGTTTCTCACTTTCCTTATGAGTGCTGCAAATCAATAAGGGAATCCCAGAGTTTGTACAATGCATCACTTTGTGCACGGTATGTCGGAATGACTCATAATTCACAAGTCTAAACTAGCCATTTTCTCCCTAGTTATCAGTAGGAATTTTAACAGAATGCAACACTCTAGTTTGCTTCAATAAAGGCTTCTTGTTCCACTTCTACCCCAATATACACTGTGGAGTCCATAGTATAGACGTACTCCCCAAAATCATACCAGCCTTAGGAGGTTTGGCTCTTACTTATGTTCACTTGCTTACCTGCAGAAATTCAGCAATCAGCAGTATATCTCAAATGCTAACAAGCAGGGGAACAGAAGGGAGCAATTTACAGGAAATCTTGGAAAGCTGAAAATGATCCATAAACTAACATCTCCCCTTTCTCTCCCACTGTTTTTATATTCTTTGCACATCCCTAGAGCATCCCACCATTCTCTTCTTCAGAGCCAGCTCCTTTGCTACCTTGGCAACAGCCACCCCAGTATCATTCAATTTAAAAAAAGAAGACGAACTGAGAGGTCTGATGAATTTACAAAATCAATTTGCACTGGGAAATTTATCCCCTCCCTTCACATCATTCCTATAAGGAATAATGTAACTTAATTTTCCCTCTTCCCTCCTCTCTCTGCAAACCTCCCAGTATATCAGTGGCTGCAGTAAGCTGCATACAGCCTACAAAATACAACTGATCTGCAAGAAATGTCTGTGAATGGTTTGTTGAAAAATGACTTTGTAAACCACGGATTCAACCATTGGCCTGATGGGGGCTGCGGGTAAAACACTTCTGTAGACAGCATACAACACGCAGCAGCTTCTATTAAGTGCAGAGGCTTTATTTCCTAATTATCTTTGCCAAATAACTCCCCTGTGGATATAACATTACTAGATGTCAGAGTGCATCTACCATGGAGCTCAACTGCTGCATTTTGATTTTATTTTTAATGCATCCTCCTGTCTCATTTCTAAGTGTCCTTTGGAATAGATTCTCCCTGCATGTCAGAATTAGGAAAACTAGAGTAAAAAAAAAAAAAAAAAGACTGTGGAAAGAAGGGTTGCACACAATGCACAGTCGCTGAGCAAGGATAATGGAGCAATTAAACAATTAGAGATATGGAACAATGCTGCTGTATTCCTCTTGTCATGTGTAACGGAGAGTTCATTTCAGCTCCAGCCTCCTGATGGGATGCAAACTGGGCAAAGGGCTTGGCCTTCTCTCAAGAGAGAAGCAGAATCAATTTGTCCCATATACTGTCCATTCTCTTCTCCTCGGCTTGGGCAATGATTCATGAGAAACATCCTCATAAAGGTGGGAATTATATGCCAAGAAAATTCTGTTTACAGGAATAACGGTGTTTGTTCTGGCCAAAAGGAGTTGGAAGGAAGCTGACAATCAGCTGCGGGAAAACAGTTGCCATTCCACATGGAATTACCATTCTGTATGTGCCACCACATAATGTATAACAGGGCTTTAAAACCAGAAAGGCCAATTCTACATGGATAAGTCAACTCAGATCAGCACAGAGCAGCACTAGTTTCTAGGTGTGGTTTCTTTTTATTTCTGTGCAATAGATGAATCCATCCCCATAGAGGGGAAGCACTTGCCATGCAGTATGGGAGTATACCATGACCCCTTTGCCCTGCAACATATAATTAATTATATGAGACTATTCAGATCAGTACACAGAATTACCTTGGACATGTGGGTTCTTGTTTTGTTTTCTCTCCCCACATTCTAATGTGGGTAACAGCGCCCTCATTCTGATTTTAAACAGCAAATTAGGTGGGGTGGGGTGACCTTTCCTCCCGCAGGCTGTTCTTCAAATTCCCCTCACCTGATTTCTCCTGCCATGTTTTTAACTTCCATATATTTGGACTCAGCACAGAAATGCCAGAGCTACCTCTAGCCTTGCCCACAAAAGCTTATGACATTTTAAAACTGATTGTTTTTAAGGTACCATAGAATCCTTGTGTCATTTAGACTGCCATGGAATTCTAAACATGGATACGTGAGTTATTTTATTTGGGGAAATGCGAAAAGGCTATTGTTTTGTTTTTGGCCTCGGGAGAGGTGGCAATCCTATTTATCTGGTATTTCCTTTGTTCCTCGCCATGGTGTGGTCTTGTGATGAAAGCGAAACTCTTTGGAGAAGAGCTCGCAGCATGTCTGAAAACTCGCTGCTTCAAGTGCCTTTGTTGAACACAGTTGCAATAATGTCAGTTTGGGTCACATCCCCGTCGCAAAGGCTGGGAGGGAATTTCTTGTCATATGATGCACACAGGAGAGAAAGCTCTATCCACTTGGAAACTAGACTGTATTGCTGCTTCTGGAGAGCCATAGGGCTATTTGTCCACTGGACCAGGAGGCAACTGTGACAATCCTCACCAATTCAATTCAGCCTTACCCAACCATAGATGTGCAGGGGAGCGCAGATCCTGCACCCCCTCTCTCCCACCCCCCACCATGCAGCTGCAGCTCCGATGAGTGGGAACCAGTTCCCATGCCAGATCTGCACTCACCCATCCTTCTAGCCTGGTCACGCCAGATAATGTTTCACCCACAGGGCCAAGCACACAGGCTATTTCCTAGCCAAGCACTACAGTTTCCAGCCACAGTAAATTAAGCAGCAGGAACTTGCGGAAGAGCCGCAGTAGAAATGTGGCAGTGACCCCCTGCTTTCTATTCTCCCAGGCAGGTCAGGGTCCAGGACAGCTGGTCCCGGCTGGCCCTGGACTCACAGGGATCGGATGTCTTAATGAGAGTGGGAAAGCAGAGACAAGCCCCACACAGCTCTGGTGAGCTCCTGGGTGAGATTACATTGCAGCTGGGAAGCATGTGGGTTTCTCCCTCTCCACCATGGTCTCTCGTTCCCTTAGAGTAAAGACAGTGCCTAAACCGCCCTTCAGGAGGAAACATTGCCCCCCCCCCCAAAAATGCAGAGTCCATGCCTAGCAGCATCACCTTAACATTAATGAAGCCTGTGGCTGTGTACACATTGCCGTTTACTCGGACACTGCAGCTGGTGCTCTGAAGTGGAGTATTCATGATGTCAGCCACAATCCATATGTTTTCTGTAGTTTCTTGAAAAACAATTTTGCTTCATGCACCTTCCCTCAAACCAGCTTCCATCTGATTTGAAAACATAAACCACGGTTAAGCCGAGGTGCGTGCATTTGAGACAGCCGTTGCACATGCACAGATGACACTTTCTAGGACTATGAGTTGGGGGGGGAGGTGGCAGGTACAGAGAAACAAATCCTTGACCCTCTTTGGCGTGTACAGCAATCAGTAAAAATGTGACTTGAAACACAGCAGGAGGAAATAACCTTGCTACATTTTAAGCCACCAATGTGTACATTGCCCGAATTTTACACAGAGTGGCAATTTGCAAGCTACTTCATGGAAGCTTATCAGGGCTTCAGCAAAGAGAACATCAGTACTAACTGATAAGCTTTCTGGAATTTCTTTGTATTCTAAGGTGCACTCTCAGTCTATGGGAAACAATGCCCAAGGAATGGGTAGACTATGGAAGACAAGGCAAGCAGCCCTCCAGGTCTCTCTATCAGCCCTTGGGTTTCTTCCCAGGCCACGTCCATCATTGCACGTTTTTGGAAAGCCTCTGGCTGCAATGTGTCTTCGAACTGTGATCATGCCTCTCATTTCTCTGCATGGAGAAGAAATGGGGTGGTGGTAGAGTCGAATCCTCTGGCTTGTGCATGGCTGGAATGTTGCTTACCATACAAAGGTCAGAGCCACATCCATTGCTCTGCCCACTGTTGCCTCTGGCCATCTCTACTGCTCGCATGAGGTGCCTGGGGGGTTCCCTAGGAGACCTCCCTCTGCCCCGGCCTAAGGTGGATGATGACGATTGCTTACCTTGCCCTCAGCACTGCCCATCAGTATGGACAATACTGCAGGGGCTGCCAGCCATGCACCCACAGGCACACATATATTTGCAAAGGCTCTTCTGGTGCCTGCAGGGTCTGGTTCCCCCAGTGCAATTAGGTTTGAGAGAAGCAACTCTGTTTCAGCCAGTAGAAAAGCTGACTGCCATTCCGGTGTTGGTCATGTAGACACAACGGTTTCTCACGCTTTCAGGTGTGCCCATAGATCCAGAAAGGCAGGCGCCCCCTGCAGTATGTGAGCCAGGAGGCCTAGCTTAACGTAATGCATTTTCCTGCGTTTCCACATTCAGCCAATCTGCCTCCAGATCTTACATATTTGTTATTTGTGTTATTTATTTATGTTGCCTTCAATAAAATATTCAAGGGGGCTTGAAATAAAAAAGAAAGCCCAATGCTATAATAAAAACCACGCTATCAAGATAAGACATTATTCCAGTATGCTACAGCTGCCGCTAGATTATTAATTGCCCAAAATTGGAAAAGCCAAAGTATCCCACCAATTAGTGATTGGCAAACAAAGTTATTCGAATTTGTAGAACTTGCAAAAATGACACAAAAAATTAGAAACCAAAAGAATACAAAGTTTATTAATGACTGGAATAAATTTATGATTTATATTGAAGGGAATTACAAGAACCTAAAAACTATAGCAGGACTGATATAGATCTTACGATGTGCAAATCATTATAACTATCAACTGCAGGAGAAACAAACTATTCATACTAAGAAGCCTGAAACCGGGAGGGATGGAAGTCAATAGGTGTGTAGAAGAATGATTAAAATACTTAAAGATATAAAGATATAAATGAGAAGACAAAGAAGCGTAATGGAAATCGACATTGTTTATACGTTATGTATTGATATTTATTTAGTTTTCTTTTTTGCGTGTGTTGGGGTTTTTTACAACTGTTGTAACCGTTGATTTGTTTTTCTTTTTGGTGATCTAATGTGAAAATTAATAAAAAGAATTTAAAATAAAAAATAAAAAATAAAAACCACGCTATCCATAAAAGCCAACAACAGTTTAAAACCGATTGCTTACCCAGCTCTTTCTGCCTGGAGGGCCTGTGTGGAAAAGCAGGAGAGAGAACAATAGGCGACGGATCACAAGACGCCACCCGCACTACCTACTTCTGCAATTGCTAATGGCAAATGATGAGCTGTGTGGCTGCCCCTCCGCCTCGCTCTCACACAGCCATTCCTTCCTAGCTTGTCACTCAGATCACAGGAGACCTGGAATATTGTGCAGTGTGCCTTTGAGCTGAATGCATATAAGGCATCACTTGTGGAAAGCACCATCTGCCCTCTCTTTCACCTCTAGTGCATTTCATGCCATTAGGCACATTGCGGCCCTTTCTCCCCTCCCGCCCACCCAGCCGGCTCCTCCAATAATGATTTGGCGCTCCTGCCCCTCCAGTGCATTGGTCGTGACATGACCCGCCATCTCAGGAACTGACTCCAGAGCTCCCATCTGTCAAAGCAGTCAGGTTACTAGCAGCACGGGATAAGTGCCTGGCAATCCATCTGCCTCCATCCTTGTACTGGAGAACAAGGTATCCTTATTTGCTGCGGTGCTAGACACAGGAAGAGAAAAGGCTCTGCTAGGCACTAGCAAAGCAGGTGAGCACTACACTTCTACTCTGCACCTTCAGTTTGTAGGACACCACACCCTCCAAAGGCAGCGGGTCAGATCCTGATAACCCAAGACGGGGGCAGTTTTGTGTGCTGACATCTATAGCAAGGATGGGCATCTCGTGTGGCCTTCAGCCTAATTTCGTACAGATGTGGGAGGCTGGATGGGGTAAGGGTGAGCCAAAATGGGTGAAGTGATGAAACGAGGAGAGGAGAAACGCATCTGGCAAGGACGATCTGCCTCTTTCCCAGCAGCCTGCTGAGTAAGGAGGAAGAAGGAGTAGAGGGGTCAGAAAGAGAGAGAAAGAAGAAGTGGGGGTTGCATAAAGAGAGAGAAGGAGAGGCCCCCATTCACCACCCTGCTTATTGCCAACATGCAGCCCCTGACTGATGATCTCCCAAGGGAATGGAATCCTCAACTATGACTTATAGCTAAGGATCCCTTTCTAAGTCTAAAGGTATATAATGAAGGCACCAGCCAAACCTCCCTGGGGGAGACCATTCCACAAATGGGGAACCACTGCAGAAAAAGTCTGTTCTCGTGTTGCCACTCTCCAGACCTCTTGTGGAGGAGGCGCACAAAGAAGTAAGCAGTTTTGTAACTTGGGGGCTGCTCCAGAGAATGCCCTCTCCTGGACCACCCCTGCCACCACCCTGAGCTTTTGAGGGTGACAGAGCCTCCAAAAGGGCCCCCAATTTTAGCACCCAAGAGGCTCTGTAGGGAGGGAGACAGCCTCTCTGATATTTGGAAACACGGGGAGAAATGAGAGGTTGGGGTTTTGTTACGAACCCCTCATAATTCAAGCACTGATCATATCTGGCTGAATCAACTTCTCTCTTTCCATTTCTTCCCTCCAGGGAGTCCTTTCCTGCAAAGCTCCTGAATGGACCCATAATCCTGTTAACAGCACACGTGCTACCCATTCTTTTCCTGAGAGGCCCCAAGGGGGATTTGCATCCTGCGCCCTAGTGGGACTAATTCCATTGCAGCCCAGTAACGCCACTTACTATGATGATCCCCCTCTGGAGTTGCTGAACTGGGCTCACAAGAAGTTTTCATGCAAATGTAGAGGGAGGCAGATCGCAGCAATCAGTCTCCCAAATCCTAGGAAAAGCAGTCACTCAATTTTGCCTGGCCACTGACATCCGTGCCGGTTCCCCACCACCACCACGAAAGATATCCACACCAAAGATTTAGGCAGTTGGTTAACATTTGAAAATGTGAAATGCCATGGCTCAGACCTATTCCATGAAACTCTATCCCGTTAAAAAATAAAACAAAAATTTTAAAGGATCTTGCAGTCGCTATAGAGGACAAGCACAGCATGTGCAGTGTTTGCTACTTTAAAGGGGTGGGGAGCAAGATGAGTGCTGCATCCAAGAACATGTATCATACGCTCCAACATACTGAGTCTCAAAAACCAGGACACGCAACTTCCTTTCTGTGCTTTCACACGAGTCATGTGACCCGTGTGAGATCACAGCGCACAAAATCATGCATTTGGGGCACTGTGCAAGATCACGGCTCTGTGTTTTTTCAGGGGGGAACACTTTTGGGGGCGAGATCTCAGTGCAAAATCATGCAAGATCACAGCCCTCAAAATGGCTACCATACTCTTGTGCCAGAAAGCTGTGTGTCCCTTTTTTCCGGAATACTTGCGGGGTATGGAATATGTGGAATACCAAAACAATATCCTGCAATGGTAATGTTTTTCTTGAGCAAAGGTGTCTGGGCACAGCACAACAAAATGCACATTTATTGCACAGAAGCCACCTAGAATTTCCCTTGCAGAAGGGATGTCAACCCAGTTGCCTATCAAGATCTAAAATAACTGAACAGGTAGATGGAAGAGACTGGAGTTCACTGCACACCAAAATTTTGCAAAACATTTAGGGAGTAAACTAGGAAAATGGACATTGATTATCCTGCTACACTGCAAATTCATGTTCTCTGTAACTTTGGTTCTTCATCCTCTTTTGCTCTGTATCTTGCTATCAGTCTTGAGATACAAAGCATTCTTTGTCAACATAAAAAGGAATTTTTGATGGAGCCTTCACTGTAACTGCTGTTTCATTCAGCTATAAGGATCAAAATTGATATAAATAATCCTTCATCAACCAATCTAACATGTCACTATAACTCCAGGATATTTACAGCACAATCTTATGTCTGTCTACTCAGAGTTAAGAACCACTAAGTTCAACAGACCTCACTTCTAGGTAAGGTATATAGTTGCTTTTGCCAGTACTTGGTTGGCAAAATGGTATGGGCCAGCCCTGGCTGTTGTGTGTAAAATGAAAATGAGGAGGAAGATCCAACCTTACACTGGTGTGACTGACAACAGTATGGTGTCCTGGAATATTTTATCGGCAAAAATACTGAAATGTGAGTTTGAAAGAGCCGCTTAGTAATAATTGAGCCCAATTCTAAGGAGAGAATGAATTTAGGGGAATGCTTTTCTTAAAATTAAATCCTTTCACTGATCCACATCCTCAGCTCCTTAATACATTGCTTCTCCGCTTAACAATGCAAGACTAGAACTTGAGGCTATTCCTGGAAGCACTTAATATTATTCAATCACAGGCAATGACTTTCACCAATATATTTCGCTTCTGAAATGGCAATCATGATAATGATGAACCACAAACCTTACACTAATATTTTAATGCTGCTAGAGTGGTCTTCGCTTTAACTGAGATTGATATATGTGACTTTCACCACCACTGCATCATCATCGCTGCATCTGACTTTCACAGGTGCTGCTGTTAAATATTACGCAATATTTCAGCTCCATATTAAGCTGTGTCATAACTTTGATGCTGGATATCCTATAGGCCGGGTGCTTCCTGTTCCCTCCAAATGTTATAGCAAACTTGAAAACACCTTACATTGACCCATGTAATATTATATTATATTATATTATATTATATTATATTATATTATATTATATTATATTATATTATATTATATTATTATATTATATTATATTATATTATATTATATTATATTATATTATTATATTTATTATATATGGATGTGGACAGGCTGCTTGGATGAGTGAAACCAACCACCTGTCTCCTGGATCCTTGCCCATCCTGGCTTATAAAAGCTAGCCGGGAAGGACTGGGCGATGGGCTTCGTGGGGTGGTGAATGCTTCCCTCCGGGAGGGAGCCTTCCCAGACCCGCTGAAAGAGGCGGTTATTAAACCGCCTCTTAAAAAACCATCTTTAGATGCGGCCACAATGGCCAACTATCGCCCAGTCTCAAATCTTCCATTCTTGGGCAAGGTGATTGAGCGAGCGGTTGCTGAACAACTCCAGGCACGCCTGGAAGAAGCGGACCATTTGGATCCCTTCCAGTCAGGATTCAGGCCTCATGGGACTGAAACTGCCTTGGTCGCACTGGTTGATGATCTCCGGCGGGCTAGGGACAAAGGTGAGAGCTGTTTCCTAGTTCTGCTGGATCTCTCAGCGGCGTTTGATACCATCGACCATAACATCCTTCTGGACCGTCTTGAGGGGCTGGGAGCTGGGGGCACTGTCATACAGTGGTTCCGCTCCTTCCTCCTGGGCCGTGTTCAGAAAGTGGTGGTGGGGGATGAGTGTTCAGACCCCTGGGCTCTCACTTGTGGGGTGCCTCAGGGTTCTGTCCTCTCCCCCATGCTTTTCAACATTTACATGCAGTTGCTGGGAGAGATCATCAGGAGGTTTGGGCTGGGTGTTCATCAGTATGCGGATGATACCCAACTCTACCTCTCTTTTAAATCAGAACCAGTGAAGGCGGTGAAGGTCCTGTGTGAGTGTCTGGAGGCGGTTGGAGGATGGATGGCGGCTAACAGATTGAGGTTGAATCCTGACAAGATAGAAGTACTGTTTTGGGGGGACAGGAGGTGGGCAGGTGTGGAGGATTCCCTGGTCCTGAATGGGGTAACTGTGCCCCTGAAGGACCAGGTGCGCAGCCTGGGAGTCATTTTGGACTCACAGCTGTCCATGGAGGCACAGGTCAAATCTGTGTCCAGGGCAGCTGTTTACCAGCTCCATCTGGTACGTAGGCTGAGACCCTATCTGCCTGCGGACTGTCTCGCCAGAGTGGTGCATGCTCTGGTTATCTCCCGCTTGGACTACTGCAATGCACTCTACGTGGGGCTACCTTTGAAGGTGACTCGGAAACTACAACTAATCCAGAATGCGGCAGCTAGACTGGTGACTGGGGGCGGCCGCCGAGACCATATAACACCAGTCTTGAAAAACCTACATTGGCTCCCAGTACGTTTCTGAGCACAATTCAAAGTGTTGGTGCTGACCTTTAAAGCCCTAAATGGCCTCGGTCCAGTATACCTGAAGGAGCGTCTCCACCCCAATCGGTCTGCCCGGACGCTGAGGTCTAGCGCCGAGGGCCTTCTGGCGGTTCCCTCATTGCGAGAAGCAAAGCTACAGGGAACCAGGCAGAGGGCCTTCTCGGTAGTGGCGCCTGCCCTGTGGAACGCCCTCCCATCAGATGTCAAAGAGAAAAACAACTACCTGACATTCAGAAGACATCTGAAGGCAGCCCTGTTCAGGGAAGTTTTTAACGTGTGATATTTTACTGTATTTTTGGTTTCTATGGAAGCCGCCTAGAGTGGCTGGGGGGGGGGGCAGCCAGATGGGCAGGGTATAAATAATAAATTATTATTATTATTATTATTATTATTATTATTATTATTAATATGTAAGCCTTCACTTAACAGGACAATGAAAGTACTCTCTACAGTACAAAGCTATACATGTTTATTTAGAAGTAAATCCCATTGTGTTCAGCGGAACTTGCCCACCACATCTGTTTAGGGTTGTAGTCATACTTAAACCCCACAACCTCACAGTAGTGTCCATTCATTGTCCCCGTTTGTGCTTTGAGGAAAAGGTTCTATTAATTACCAGCACAGGGTTTTTGTCGCAGCTGATTGTTACATTGCTCTCTAAATCAGGAAGTTTTATGGCTGGACCGCCATCCCTGACCATTGGCCATACTAGCTGGGACTGTTGGGAGTTGGAGTCCAGCAACATCTGGAGGGTCACAGATGCCCACCCCCTGCATTAAATGGGATGTCCCAAGATGGGACAGCAACCGATGAGAACATCTAGGAGGATGTGAGAGAAGAACCATATTGTCCATATACATAAGAACGACCTCTAACTGCCTACCAAATTAGGATAAAATTAAGCAATCCTTTCTTTAATAACATTACATAAAACAGATTGTGTATGTAAGAAACCAATAATCATCTCCATCACATTATCCTGGTCAACACATAGGAGATATGTATTTTCCATGGTTTGAAGTGAACTATAGCAGTATTATCCTCAGACAAGAATATATTCAAAGCCTGATTCAAACCATGTTGTTGTTGTTGTTTAGTCGTTTAGTCGTGTCCGACTCTTCGTGACCCCATGGACCAGAGAACGCCAGGCACTCCTGTCCTCCACTGCCCCCCGCAGCTTGGTCAGACTCATGCTGGTAACCTCGAAAACACTATCCAACCATCTCGTCCTCTGTCGCCCCCTTCTCCTTGTGCCCTCCATCTTTCCCAACATCAGGGTCTTCGATTCAAACCATATACCAGTCTGAATGCAGACATAGGGTTACCCTCATTCATACTAAGTATATGAATGAATTGGTCTACCCATTGCATTTGAGATGTTTGTGGTTTTACATTGTGATCATAGTAACTTTTCCCCACAGACATCACCATCGCAATGTTGGGTGGGGGATTCTTTAGGTTTATAGGCATCTCAAACTCACTCGATAGACATTTTAAACTGGACCGTATATTTACATAATACCAGTGCTGTGTCCTCCATAATCCTTATCATCTGCCCTGAGTCATCCATCTTAAGGTGAAACTACAGATGCCATGCAGTTGACATTCACAAGTCAAAATTTTAAAAAGCAGCTGTGGGGAGACTGCAGTCTTGTGTGGAAGCCTTGGAAGGGGGAAGAAATGCTTGTGCTGATGGAATCATCCCCTTAACACTGTGTTGAATTCTTCCCTTAAAGAAGAATGGTTTGCTCATTCAGAGGACATGATGAATACTCTTCTCAAGATAAGCAAAGAGAAAGAGACCAAAACTTTTGGTGGTTTCCCCCCCAAATCCAAAACCTTGGATTTAAGTCTAGAAAGCATGGGATTTCCATTGTGTTTATTCCCCACCCTGCAGATCAACTGATATGATATGTGGTTGTTCAACAAGGTCTGCATAGGTGGCTGCCAACACCTACAACCTGATACATAAAAGCAGACCCACCTCCCTCTGCAGCCAACTGTATGTCATGCACTCTGATCCACTGGCTGCCTTTCCTTCCTCATAAGGAAGGGATCTCTCCAGTTTTTCCGCTTACCCATGCTTCTCAATCCATGTTCAGGCCCTTCAGTAAGGTTGGGCTGCTGCTCTTCACCTGCAGACTCCTCTTTAGATGAGCTGCTCCTCTCTTTCTCACCCTGTCGCCTAGTAGGCAGAGAAAGCGCATCAAGTCAGTCACTCTCCATACTCACTTGCATGTTCGGCAGTACAGTACAGGACTGTTGAGTGGCTTCTCCAGGAGGCACCAACCTCCTTGACCTAAGGTAGCTTTCTCCAAGCTGGTGATCTCCTGACGTTATGGACCACAACTCCTATCACCTTTGACCATTGGCCATGCTATCTGAGAGTGATGGGACCTGTAGTCCAAAACATCTGGTGGATGCCAGGTGGTTCAATCCACATGATTCAACTGGCATACTTAAGATTTTAGCTGAATGAAGCTGTACTAAGCTTGGCATGTGGTGAAGCAGTCATACAACTGTTGCACTGTGTACCTTGGGCTAAAAAACTCAACAAACTTTTACTGTGCCTCATCAAAGTCAACACGAGATGGTTGAGCAGTAATAAGATAAATGTTGGGTGACTTGGGTGCACAGGGAAGCAATCATGCAAACATTTTACTACATTCAAATCTCTACATTTGGCCCTATATCTATCTACTTAGCTCTAGGCTCAAAAAGAGAGCTGGGTCTCTTTTTTTTTTTTTTTTTATTTTTTTATAATGATTTTTATTAATTTTCCACACATAAAATGAAGAACAATGTAACACAGTATTACTTCATAATCCTTGGTTCATACTTTGACTTCCCCATACCTCCCAATCCCTGCATCCTTGTTTAAAATTCTTTAGCAACCCTTAAGTCCATTATCTTAGTTCTTTTTCAAAAATATTTCTTAAGTTTTTTTGTTTACTGCTGCAATTCTTTACTTCTTACCCCCTGACATCTTAACATTCCTCAATTTTACAATTATTTTTAAGATATATCTTGAAGTTCTTCCAGTCCTCTTCCACTGTCTCTTTCCCCTGGTCCCGGATTCTGCCCGTCATCTCAGCCAGTCCCATAAAGTCAATCACCTTTGTTTGCCATTCTTCCAGAGTAGGTAGTTCTTGCGTCTTCCAATACTTTGCCAGTAGAATTCTTGCTGCTGTAGTGGCATACATAAAGAATGTCCTATCCTTCCTTAACACCATTTGGCCCACCATACCCAAGAGGAAAGCCTCTGGTTTCTTAGGAAAAGTCCACTTAAGAACCTTCTTAATTTCATTATAGATCATTTCCCAGAAAGCTTTAACCTTTGGGCAGGTCCACCAAAGGTGGTAGAAAGTGCCTTCAGTCTCATTACATTTCCAACACTTATTATTAGGCAAATGATAGATTTTTGCAAGCTTGACTGGGGTCATGTACCACCGGTAGATCATTTTCATAATATTTTCTTTTAAAGCATTACATGCAGTAAATTTAATACCGGTGGTCCATAACTGTTCCCAGTCAGCAAACATAATATCATGACCTATGTCTTGTGCCCATTTAATCATAGCTGATTTCACCGTTTCATCCTGTGTATTCCATTTTAACAGCAAGTTATACATTCTTGATAAATTCTTAGTATTGGGTTCCAACAATTCTGTTTCTAATTTTGACTTCTCTTTCTGAAATCCTATTTTCCTGTCCTGTTTAAACGTCTCATTTATCTGATAGTAATGCAACCAATCTCGAACCTTAGGTTTTAGTTTCTCATAACTCTGAAGTTTCACCCTTTCCCCATCGTATTCTATAATCTCATGATATTTTGGCCATTTAGAATCCATATTAAGCTTTTTTACTTCCCTAGCTTCCATCGGTGACACCCACCTAGGGGTTTTGCTTTCCAACAAATCTTTGTATCTAATCCAAACGTTATACAATGCTTTCCTTACAATATGGTTTTTAAAACTTTTGTACACCTTTACCTTGTCGTACCATAAATATGCATGCCGAGAGCTGGGTCTCTTGTTACTAAACTTTTTTGGTCACCTTTGGCTTGTACATCCGGCATATCTGATGAAATGCTAACCTTTATCTTAACAGTCAGGATGTGTAAGGATATTACTTTCTCCTATAACACCTTCATTAGCACTGTGGTGGAAAGGAAGCAAGCCAGGACCTCCATCATCCTTTAAGCTGGTGCTGTAGACATGCAACTCCAGGAACATTTGCCTATAATTTTACAGACTGATACTTACCGATAATGGAACGGGGCTACCGTGGCCATGATGGGATGGTTGTGTTGAGGCACAGAGGAAAAACTGATAGGCCCAGTGTGCAGCACAGGGCCCTTATTGAGGTTGCTTGTGTCCAGTGAGATCACCTGAGGTTTTTCCTCTGGCTTAGACGTTCCACTGCCTTTCCCATTGGCTTCTGAGGCCCACTGACCTTTTACAGGACAACTCTGAGGCCTCTTTGTGGTGGATCCCTCTGAAGACCTGGACAACAAAGTCTCACTATACAAGCTGAGATAGGAAGGGCTCTTTCCTGGGAGGTGAGAGGTTTTTGCAGGTTCAGGAATTGTACTGGACTTCCCAAGACCCTTCTTGGCACCGCGGCTGCTACTGTCTTCCCCATGTTTTGTGGTGTCCTTGCTCCTCTCGGTTGCTTGAACAGCAGCTTTCTTAGTTGCCCCAGTAGTTCTGGAGCTGGACCTCGGCATCCCCCGGGGACTGCTGCAGCCAGACACCATGCTCAGGCTGAGGCTGGATTCTATCCCATCCGACCCACCATGGCTCTCAGACGCCTCCGATTTCTCCTGCCCAGGGCTTGCAGCTGCTGGAGTCTTTGGGACCAGCTTTTGCTTGGATCCTTTTGGAGCTCCACTGCTCGAGCTAACCAGCCCCTTCCCTGTCCTTGGTGATGATGCCCTCTGCGAGGGAACAGCTCCCACACTGTTCTGCCTTGGGGGCAATTTGGGTGATGCTGCCAGGGTGTGTATCTTGCTGTGGGATGCAGCTCTGGGAACAGGTATAGAGGAGGCATAATGGCTTCGTCCGGCTGCATTCACATTGGCTGTTCCATTCATCATCAGCAAGGCCTGGTTGAAGGAGGATCAATCTGAGGGAGAGAAAAGCAGAGGAAGTTAAGCAGAGGCTGGAGCTTCACAGCCAAGGCTCTCTCTATCCCAGTACATCACCCTGAGTCTTGCTTTACAGGACTAAGTGTCAGATTTGCCAAGTGAAAACTTCTCCCCAGCTCCCTTTTCACTGAGCATTAATTCAACTTGAAACCATTGTTTTGATGTACTAAAATGAGCATGTTGGCACTCTTTGGTGCTTTCATTTTCTTCTTTATGCTTAAACAATGTAAGGGAAATGTGTGCTGTCGAGCTGCACCGTGCCTTAAAACATCTACACATATTTCAGTAAGGAAGATTTCCAAGTAAAGATTTGAATTTGGTTGAATTTAAACCGCATTAAAGGGGCTTTATTGATTCCCAACTCCCCTTTAGTTGGTGAGGTGTATTATTTCACTTCAAAATGTGCTAATCCGGCTTTGTTGCAATTGGGAGCCCTCCTGCTCTTTCTGTTGAATGGGGACCTTGGACATCTGCCCTAAAGTTCTCCTTTGAGAGCATCACTGCCAGAAAACCCACATTACTGGACAACATAACGTGAGTTTTTTTCAGTGCCCTCCTCTACATAGACACCCAGTGCTGTTATCTTCCATTTATTCCTCTGATGTTGTAAATAACCAGGGGAAATCAGAAGCAATTTCAAGTAACCAAGTAATGAAATGAACTATTTCTTAACCTTCCTGGTTCAGATTGCTGGTTGCAGTACTACTAGCAGATCTGGCTGAAACTCAGGACAGATGTGACGCAGAGACCCGTCCTGGCTCTAGGAACTCTTTTGCATTACAAACCTCTGGCTGAAGCCGGGAACCCTGCCAAACACAGCTGGCTCAAAATACTATTTCACTCCACTGGAAATCCTGCTGCCGGGAGCACCCGGCAGACGCTCTGATAGACACTGTAGAGCTTAGCCTGGTGTGGAGGGGTGGGGGTTGTGCAAGCAATGTGCTCTTTTATCCCAGGCCAGTGCTTTGAGCCCCTATAATACAGAGAACTCAGCCTCTGCAGCTTTAATACTGTTATGGAGACACTGCAATGCTTTTGCAGACAGGGCTGAAAACATGCATCCATTGATAAGCTTGGCTTGATAGGCACATTTTGTTTATCCTCGTTTACAGATCAAGTGACATGGTTTTGAAAAATGGCATCAATGCCCCCAAATTCAAAACTGTGAACAAGATATGCAGGGAAAGGGCCTTAAACTGAGCTGCAGCATTGGCTCATCTCGGAGTGAATCTCTGCATAACATCATCTTACTTATATGTTGTCAGACCACCAGCCTTTCTTTACCACTAGGTGACTCCTTGGTCCCAGTAAATTTGCATCAAGTGCGATACAGCTGAACCAACGGGTAACATCCTTGTCAGTCTAGCATCTTCAGAGTGATGCAGAGCATGAAGCCAAGTAATTCTAAGCTCGGGTCACACTGACTGCTCCTCAATGGTGGGATCATATGCTGTTTCTGTGAACAGGAACCATGCTGGCAGGGCCAACTGCAGAGGCCCTTTTGACTTACTAACTGCATGGCTGGGAGGGATTGCAACTCTGCATATCCTGGACCTGCATCCTCAGGCAGCTGCCAAGTGGCCACTGCTGTTGATACTTCTGCTTTGTACACTTTACCCAGTATGCCAGTGAGTACCAAGTGGCAGATTAACCATAATGTCTGGAGTGAGGCTACAGCACTCCAGGGGATGTGGGATATTACAGTGGAAAAAACCTACCACTTATCAGAGAAGCTCCACTATCACTTTTGCTACTTCCTTTCTCCTCCACCACCACCCACTTCTGCTTGTAATTCTCCCAGTCACCCCTACTCCTAACAACAATATACAGCAGAGAAAGTGCTGCATGCCTGCTATCTGCCACAACAGAGCTACCAACATGGGGGGGGGGGGGTGCTGCTGCAAAAAACAGCAACAACTTGCACATAACTTGACATGTCCTCTAGCTGGTTCTGATTTGCTGCTACTCAGAAGGAGCCTCACATCCTTATAAAGAATAACTGCAAATATCATTATGATTTATTTTGTGTCTATATTGCTCTTTATTTTAAAAATAAAATAGCCTTTTACATAACGAAAATTAAAACACAACATCTAAACAACATAAGCAATGTGGCAATATAAACATATACATTAAAACCTAAGTAAACCAATCGTGTATTCCTCCACCTCAGAGAATTTTTTTTAAGTTGCATGATCTTGATTGAATATCGATGCTGCTATCAAAACTGAGTGAGGGCTAATTCCATTAGGGAAGGATTAGAGGGGAAAGCCCCTAAAATAACTGAGTACTGGGAATGAAATATTTGACACTGAAAAAGACAGACAACCAGCCCCAGCCCTTCCCTGGATGTAAGATTCCAGTTACAGGAAGGAATCTTACAGGCTAAAGGAAGGAAATATAATGTCAATCAGAGCAGCACCAACACAATTGTTTGCAACATATTCTGGGAACAGAGATCAGGACGGGATGTGAAAGTGAAGTGTCTTTATAGGTGGCAAATGTAACAAAGAAGATTCTGGATTTTACAGGATACAAAATACACCAAACACAAACAGTTCATTGTTGGGCCGGTGAGGAACACCCCTCAAACAATGTTTTAAGGAAAGTGCTCTTTGTCCAAAATTCTAAGACAAATTGTGATACATATTTTGTGCTTTTTGTGGGTCTCTGTTTCCATTCTGTAAAATGGGAGTAACTTTACATCATTAAGTGTAAGAGGCAAATAAGGCGCACCAAGGAGCTCACAACCTAAAGTTAACCAATAACCTCTTTCACCAACACTGATAAATTCTACAGAAGATTTTGAGCTGGAGTGAGAGTCATTTAATAATCCCATTATCAAACACAAAGTGGTGGATAACACGTCATAGAAAGCCGTCACTTTCCAGAGAGATGTGCACCATCTGGTTCCAGGGGATGCTCTGTCCAAAGGTACATGGGGAGATTCCTTTGCTGAGGCTAAGCAGATCTAGGTCTGGCTAGCGCATGGACGAGTGGATGCCTGGGAACCACAAGCACACCATCTTTGTTTCCATGACAAAAGAAAAGTGGGATATAAATTTATGGATGCATGCAGGAGTGGGGATTATTTATTTCCCAGGTTATAACGCTAGCATGCTGTCTCTGTTTCTAATGTCCCTTTTACCCTGCATTATCTGTTGCAATGTGGAACTGTGCCGTTTTCCCAGAAATGCCATCATTTACACCAGTGGGCAGGGTGTGACACAACAGTGCATGACACTGGATAAGTCGCTACCCTTTATGCTCCTGCTTTCTTCCCTTCCGTCATGATTCACCCATGAAAATGGAGGGGAAGAATATGCCAGGACACAGCCCCAATTTCGTCCCATGGTGTAATCCATGAAAACCGTGGGAAAATTACAACGCAAGACTCCCACGAATTTCTAAGTCAATGGGGTTGCAACCGGATTGCCCCACCCCCCACCCGGAAGCAATTGACATGGAAATGAAAGAAATTATCAGGTAAGGAAATGTCAGAGAAAGGGATAAAGTGCTATTTGAATGCATCCTAAAAGCACAAACTGCTGCAATCTGTTGCAACAGGGCACCCACCTCTTGGCCATAATCAGTATTCTGTCATTCTCAGCTGTGCTGTTTCAGGCCCCTTTCTTCTCACAAGAGTCCCCCCCAAAAAAAGGTCCGTTTCAAAAGCCCCGCCTCTCCACCCCTTGCCTCTGGAGGGAAGCAGAGGTCTGTATGTTGCTTTGAGCCTAACCCAACTGCAGGGGGCTGCTTATGCTGCTGTCAACAGAAGGGCTCTCCATATTGCAGGACTTCCTGCATTGCAGCAGCCTGCTGCTCTTCGGCTCCTTCTCATCAAACTTCCTGCATTGCAGCCCCAGCGTGGATTACCCTGGGAAGGGAGAGCATGGAAGAAGAAGGTACAGGAGGAGGGTGGGGGAAGACAGAGACTCACCCAAAGCTGGGGCTACACACAGCCACTGCTCACATGCTGCAGCTCCTTACGTGCAGGAATGCAAAATCAAATCCCATTTCTTACCAGATGTTTGCTGACCTAAACATCTCTCTCTCTCTCTCTCTCTCTCTCTCTCTCTCTCTCTCTCACGCTCTGTATCCTGTACTGCCTGCCAAGCCGTTATTCCAGAGCGAAGGGAGGCAGCCTCTCCAATGCTAAGCTAATTTACAGCACTAAGCCTTTCTGATGCAAGCTTGGGCTGCCCTTGTCATACTTCTCAGACCATCAGTCGCTCCCTAACAACCAAGCTCTTCTGCTTTATTTAAAATTTTCAAACATAAATTTCCTTCCCTGCTTATTTCCCCTCCATCTCCAAACCCTCCCGTCAGCCTATTCTTCCAGCTGCTGACTTGGCTCCAAGCTTGCTCCATCTGGAAGGGCAGGAAAGAGGGTTAGTTCCTTAGAGGAAGTTTGCTCTTGTTCTTTTCTTTTTTTAACAAAAATAATATGACACTTCAAGGACGCCCTATTTCTCCCTGGATCATTTCCTCACGTGCTGCCACTCTGCAAGAATCATTATAGAAGAGCAATATCGTTTAGATCAGGCTTCCACAACCTGGTGCCCTCCAGGTGTTTTGGACTACAACCCAAACACAAACCAACTAGAGGGCATCAAGTTGGAGATGGCTGATACAGAGGCAGGCGGAGGATTCTGTGGAGCCACTTATCTCTGCATCAGTTTCTTCTCTGCAGATGACACATAACACATATCTATGTACTTTATGTCTAATCAATTTAGGGAAGTTTTTAATGACTGATGTTTTAATGTACTTTTAATATTTTATTGGAAGCCACCCAGAGTGGCTGGGAAAACCCAGCCAGATGGGCGAGGTATAACTTATTCCAGTTACAGATAGGTAGCCGTGTTGGTCTGCCATAGTCAAAACAAAATAAAAGAAAAAAAATTTCCTTCCAGTAGCACCTACTGGAAAGGGAAGCTGCTGAATTGCAACTTATTACCAAACTTAAAACCATGGAGAGACCTGGTCTGAACAAAGACATTGGATTCTTATCTCATTATACATGACAAGCCATTTTTCACATTCTCACCCCTTGCTTTTTCCTGTAAGACCTATTGCAGTCGTTAAGAGTCGTCAACAGGCTCATCACAGCTATCTGCCAATCATCCATTCCCACCACCCTTCTGAGTAATACCCCTCCCCACCTTCTCACTATATAGAAGGGTCTGGTGACTTCTGTTTCAGTGTATCTGAAGAAGTGTGCATGCACACGAAAGCTCATACCTAGAACTAACTTGGTTGGTCTTTAAGGTGCTACTGGAAGGAATTTTTTTCTTTTATTTTGTATAAATTATTATTATTATTATTATTATTATTATTATTATTATTATTAAGCCCAGAATTCATGCCTGGCTCAGTAATCCACAAGGGTGGGTCTGACTCCTTTTAACCACCATTGTCGAAGGAAATCCATCAGAGGTCTTGAAGCAACATGACTTATATTCTTTCTGGTTCACATTTAGATACTGACGGACAAAACCCACACTTTCCCATGCAAGTACCAGGGAAGGATTTTACATTTCAGAGCTAAACTCTGGAAGCTGCTAATCTGAGCAAAAATGGGGAGCTTTATGGCTCTACAGATGCTGCTGGACTCCGGCTCCCACTAGTCCCAGCCTGGGGGTGATGGGAGTTGTAGTCTGACAACATCAGAAGGACCACAGCTTCCTCATCCCTTCTTTAGAGGAAGACACGTGTTTCCCTGATGGATACACACAGTTTTCTCCTTTATAGACAAGAGCCTCCAATGAGATCAGAATTTTGCAGCTGCTCCTGCTGGCAAGTGCTGGGTGAGCCATGGAAACCACCACGACAGCATGCTTTGCTTTGCTTTTGTTTTGAACAATGTATTAAATTCATCCAAGCCTTTCTCTGTTTCAAAGAAAATTCATACTGGCTCTTATTGGTCTTCTAAAATGCTTTTGACAATGTTTTTGCCATGCTTCATCCACGCCATCCAGTTTTCACTTCAAAATATTCCACTACAATACCGGCAAAACTTGAATAGTCTTCTAGCCTTGCCTGGCCAACAAAGCAATTCCTTCTGTTTGCTGTATTTAAGGCTCCACCTGAAGGTAGCTCTAGCCAGATGAGATCTCTTGATCTCAGTCCCTAATAGTGACTGCTTAATTATACTGGACTTCTATCCACCAGCTCTCTCTCACCTGGGAACCAAAGCATTCCTGCCTAGGTGAGCTCGACTCCAGTCACTGTCCATGCAGTGCACAGAATTAGATCTGCAAAAAGCTGGGGGGGGGGGGACACATTCAGTGATCAATGTTGCCAATGCATTGTGTCCAGGAAGTTCAGAACTGTAGCTCCTTCCCAGGGGAGCTGTGAAGATTCTGACAGCAAAATATGAAAGGGGGAGGGCAGAGCAAGGGAGAGGAGAAAGGGATTTCTGGTGATGTAACAGAGACTCCCACACACACAGCCTGCAAGCTACAACTAAGCTGCCAACTCAGATGCCAAACACTGTTGGGTTATATGGTGCCGGGCCTAGTTTGGAATGTCTCCCGACCACGCGAGAAGGGAAATATAGGTCAGGCTTTCAGAGTGCATCAGAGGATACAGCACAATGAATGCAAAAATGCAGACAAACAAAAGACCTCCAGGTTGATAGAATCACTGTAATCTCAGAGCAGAATCAGACTGGCAGTGTATTTAATCTTTAAAAAGCACAGCAGTCTCAGAGACCCAGGCTGCATTCTCTGCAAAGGTCACGGGGTTGCAGTGCACCAGCATTCAGCTAAATTAACAGAAGCCCTCCTGCTCTCGATCATCTGACTGGTAGCCAAATGATGGAAAGAAAAGCTTTATTTGTCACACAAGATCCAAATCATTACAGATAAGAGCAGTAAGAGCACAAACTTGATTATGCTGGAAGCCAGGAGACACAGTGCTCCCTTCAAGTTATTTTAATTAGGTGAAGAGGACAAGCTGATGCCCAGAGGGAGAGAGAGGAGATATTCCGGATGCCAGGAGAGACCACAAGGAGTACCCCACAGAAGAAACAATCACCCTTTAGCCCTGAGCACTACTAATGCTGAGCCACCAAGGCAAAAGGACACATCCAGAGGATCATTTTGAAGGTCAGATGTGCATCCAGGTCACACCCACCCTTTGCAGCCCAGATCTCCTGTTAGCACTGCTATCTCCATTCTGCACTATATCCTTCCTGTCCTTCTCCATTCATCCTACAGACTTTGGTAGGCATAGGAATAGCACAGACCATGCGGGCACTATAATCAGACAAAACTGTGCCTGCATTTTTCCAATACATGACTTGCTAGTTTCTTCTACTTCTAATTTCAATGCAAAAGTGATGAACTGGGAAGCTGCTGCTCAGATGCACTCCCAATGGTTCCATGGCACAGAAGATAATCTTATATAGACTACCGTAAACTCCTGAATTAGTGGTGCCAAGTGTAATCACGATAGGGACCAGGGCCTACAATTTCCCCTTTGCTAATGAAGGAAATGAAATCTTTCTTGGGTTACGTCTTGGGATAGCAATAGAGGGCTATGATGCAATATGGCAGAGTGTGCTAAGTTTAAAGCACACCCCAGCAGCTTTTATTGACAAAAGTAAACATCTATATGTTCCTCCATTACTATAGCTGTAGAAACATCCGTTGTAGTCCCTAAGGAAAGAACACCACCAGTCTAGAAGCAACTTTCCGCTCTGACTTTTCCAAGGCTTTACCACCATGGACTATTTGTCCTTTTCTCACAATTTCTATCAACTTTCCTATAATGATTTATTATTATTATTATTATTATTATTAAGCACAATTTATAATACCTCAGTCAGTAGAGCATTAGACTTTTAATCTCAGGGTCATGGGTTCAAGTCCAACGCTGGGCAAAAGATTCCTGCAATGCATGGGGTTGGACTCGATTATCCTTGTGTTCCCATCCAACTCTACAGTTCTATGATTCTGCAATTCTGTATACTGCTTAATCATCAAACCCCTAAGATCTTATCTAGGGGTTAAGCCGTTGTTTGTAACCAGTGCTCATCAAGAAACACGGCTCTGTAGGTGTGCATGCATGTCCCAGTCCTCCTCTTCTTCCTATGGCATAGTAATTGGTGTCTGTCTCAGCCAAGTCCCTGGCCTCAGAGTCCCACCTACTTCATCCAGCCTTGATAACTTCATCCAGTGCTTTTTTCTGGGGGGACGCAATGGTATACATACCCTTAAACATTTTGTGAATCTTTGTACTTTTGCCCATTTACTGTATTTATTTCCCCTGATTTGAACTATAAAATGGTGATTTTCTTGAGTAAAAATGAGAGTACCCCTAAACATTTATTTATTTATTTATTTTAAAAAGCACTGCCTTCATCCAAAGATCTCGGGGTGTTTCACAGCATAAAAACTCAAAATACATAATTAAAACAAGAACAAGAAGAAAACAAAACAAAACAAAACAACAACTACCAGACATTTAGAAGACATCTGAAGGCAGCCCTGTTTAGCGAAGCATTTAATGTTTTGATGCATTACTGTATTTTAATATTTTGTTGGAAGCTGCCCAGAGTGGCTGGGGAAGCCCAGCCAGATGGGCGGAGTATAAATAAATAAATAAATATATTATTATTATTATTATTATTATTATTATTATTATTATTATTATTATCATCATCATCATCCCCCAAAACGCATTGAAAAGGACACAGAATGTTAATCAGTCATAGGCCTGGCCGAAGAAGAATTCCCACCTAGCTCAACCACCAGTCTTATTGGTCTTATTTCTGCTTGCCAGGAAAGCTTCTCTTCCTGAGGGTGGTGGTGATTTTGATTTATTAGCTGCCCTTCACCGTAATGTCAGGGCAGGTCTCAGAAATTTTAAAATACAATATTAAAAACAGCTTAAAAGAAATGATAGCTACAAGAATAGGGTGAGTCCTAAGAATACATATCTCTGGTGGTTTCATCTAGGTGCTGTGGGTGGGCCATCACTGACCTCTTGGTCATCCATTTTTGGCATTTCTTCCATGCAAGGAGTTACCTGGTCTCTGACATCATGGGCTGGGAACTCACCTCTTTGTAAGGAATCAAGAGCCTATACCAGGAGAATTCTACCACTGAGAAAGGGATACTAGAGCGTTCCAGGATGACTGGCCTTGGTCCAAGAGGAGGGAAACATGAGAAACTCCCAAGAGACATCCAATACGACCAGCATGAAAGTAAAATAGTGAGTGTTCCATGTATGGCAACAGACAAGGAACAGGCAACCGTTCTTGGGTAGCAGGAGCCAAATTACATTTTTATTGAAGGAAGAATGTTCCTCTGAGCCTGGTTCCCATGAAGCTCAAAGCCACCTTCAAAACATTCCTCAATGAACACCCATTCACTAACAATCCTCGTCACTGCAAAAAAGTAGAGCATACAAGCTCTTCCATCACTTTGCATCTGATCAGCAGCTGGCAGTTCTGGAGCAACCGTCTCTCTTTTCATTTAACATACGAAGGAAGAAGCCTGTTCCATCTATGTCAACATTGCCACAGAAACAGCATTAGCACAACTCCTAATTTCACCTTGAACATTAACATGAACCTTGATCATCTTGGCAGGAGTCCATGATCCTTCCTATATTTTTTTTTCATTTCAATATCATGCAAGGGTGAAGAGACCCTCATAATAACCAGCCAAGATGAAGTGATTGGAAGCAGGGGCAGCCCATCCTATTTTGTTGCCGTAGGTGAAATGTGTACATCACAAACACACCATTGCTGTTTCCGCCGAAGTCTTGTTTGCCAGGGTTGCACAGCTGTGGCTTCCAGGTTCTGGCAAGATCTCACAAAAGCAGCACAAGATTGTGCAAGGCCTTTGCACAATCTCACAAGGTTCTCGTAAGATTTTGTAGAGCTCTCATGAGCTCTTGCCAGAACCTGGAAGCCACTGCAGCCACTGCTCACACCCACAGAGGTGCCCCCTTGGATTTTGCCACCTGAGGCAGCTGCATCAGTCTGCCTCATGGATGGGCCAGCGCTGACTTGGATGGAAGGCCAGACTTTGTGCAGACAATGCATTTCCACAATGGTGTGCTGACTAACTTGCCTTTCTCAGGTGCTCACTCCTTATTAAGACAAAACTCACTGGCTGGCTCTCACTCTTGAGAGAACATGAGCAGGAGATGATTATTGCTCTTATGTCCTTCTTGTGGACATCTGGTTGGTCACTGTGAGAATAGAATGCTGGACCAGATGGGCCTCTCATATGATCCAGCGGGGCTCTTCTTAGATTAACATGGCTTTTTATTTGAAGGCACCGGCTGCCTTTCATACGTTGGAAAGCATTTTGTCTCTCTGTGTGTGACTGTCTCTAAAAGAGTGGCTAAATCTAAACAAACAGGAGTGTTCCCACACTGGCAAGCAGCAGGGACCACAGCTTCAGCCAACATTCCCAGAGTGAACCAGGGAAGATGTTGGAAGGAGGGAGAGGGCAAGTGAAGGGAAAGTGTCTTTTGCAACATTCTGCTGGCATGAGACAGGGCACGTGTATGCTAGTGTGGACCACACAATTATGGCTGTAATTTTCCCAGCAGCTACTATCTTAGAAAGGGCTAACACACCACACCAGACTATCCTTCTTCCACACATTTGTAAACTTGTGTACACAGAATTTAGAAGCTTGAATTAACCTAGATTTGCTGCTGAATCCATTTTCATTTGGTCAGTCTGACCTGTTACCCCAGGAACCTTCTGCTCCATAAATGGCAGTTTCTGCAGCTTGAGTTTCTAAGAATTGGGAATGAACCCCTTATTTAATTTTCAGCACCTTTAAAAAAATTAGCAGGACAATTCCAGGGTGTGTGATCACAGAGAGGAGCCTATAATAGGAGTTCCTCTATGAGCGTTCAGCAATAAAGATCTTATGAGTCTTTGAGAGTGGCAGGAGCACAGCCAGGATTTATGTTGGAAGGGGCAAGCCTTTTTTTTTATTTACTTGATTTTTTTGGGGGGGGGCAGCTGCCCATGGACAGTGGTGACCAACCTGTGGTTCTCCAGACATTACTGGACTTGAACCTCCATCATCCTTGACAAATGACCATGCTGGCTGATGCTGATGGGAGCCAGAGTCCAACAATGGCTGCAGGTGAGGGAGGCACAGGTTGCCTATCCCTGCATAGTGGGAGATTTATATTAAGCATAGTATGGAGCTGATATGAACACAAGAGTCAACAAGCTAATATGCATATTTACATTTCACTGTTTTCTATATCAAACAAAGTTTCTGCCACCTTACAGAGTGTGGATTCTCCAGCAAAAGGACAAAATAATAAATCATAGCAGTAGGAGAGAGATTAGGAACACAAGGGCCGGGAACGAAAACAAGAGAGAGAGATTTTAGCTGAGATTTGGGAAATGATGGAGAGTCGATGAGGCAGAAAGAAACACAGCCTAGGATGAAGGGCCTCAAAGGATCTCGTTAACAACTACATGCTTGCTGCCTCTTCGCAGGGACCACTCAAGAAACTGGTCCAATTTCATCCACAGCATTTCTGCCTCATTTCAGAACAAATCAAGAGATTTTAGAAAACTGGACCCCACCTTGCAATTCTCTTTCGCAAGGCATTGCAGAAATCGAAAATGTTCAGTGACGCAAGAGCAGGGTTTGAATTACAGACCATGTTGAATGTCCTTCCCCACAAGTAGAAATCCAGTAGGTGGATTTCCCTTTTTTGCAGCTGATAGAGGCACACAACGTTATTTCACAGGATTTTTTTTAAAGAAGCCAAGGAATCTGTTTGCTGTATATTTTGACAGCTCTTTTCAATGTTGTATGGTGGTTCCTGAGATGAAGGAGCATGTTTCGTCTATGTTTAGATGCAATTGAACAACATTTTGAATCAAAATGGCAGAAAGCCTTTCAAACTTCACTGATGTTAACCACTGATTTCACAACTACATCTTGGCTTCTTAGAATTACCAAGAAATGCCAGATAAAAGGCTGCTAGTATATCATATCCTTTTAAAACAGCAACAACAAAAACTTGATTAACAATTGGGAGGGGGCACAGTTTGGGATTTCCAGCAGCTAGCATATATTGCTATTTATCTGCCACACATATATTCCACCCTTCCCTGAGGATTTCGGGGCAGCATAGAGGGCGCCCCCAGACCCCATTTTTTCCTTACAACAATGAACCCTGGTAATCAACTTTAAAAGTGCCACAAAGTTTCAGCTACTCCTAAGTGGTTCCCAGTAAAGGCAGGTTTAAGCAAACATCTTCCAATGCAAGGCAGCTTTTAGCAGGCTTTGCTCGTGTATACTTTTGTAACCACAAGGACTGGTAACCTGTATGAAAGAAAACAGAAACAAAGAAAGCCGAGATACTCAGGAAGCTGAGTTCTATGTTCTATGCTATGTTCTTCACTTCCCTGTTTCCCCACAAAACTGTAGCACACCAGCAGCTCTTGTGTTGCTTTTTGTTTGCAAGAAGAGGCCTTGTCCTTGCCATTCCACCCTGTCCCCCAACATTTAAACAGGCAACTCTCACAACAGCAAGTGGAAAATGAATCCCCAGAGCCACCTGGATGCTAATAGCACATGACACTGGACAACATTCTCTCCAAAGAAACAGCAAGCTTAAGCTTGTTAAGCACTTTCCCCCATCGATCTACTGAAAAGGAACTGGCGTGGGGCATACTTAAGTACTTTTTATAGCACAACTATTTATATAATGCATTGTGAAAGGAGGTGATGGCTAATTTAGTTTGCTGGCTTATTTTAAATGTGTTGCCTCCAGCTTCTTGTATTGCTGAGTGTTCTGTACTGCAGTTTACAAATACTGAAAGTAATCACATATATAAAGTAGTCATTAAAAAAAAGAACACATAGCAGGGGTGATGCAGAAACAGAAGGTACATTTCCACCAATATCTTAAAGCAATTAGGTTCACACCAGCCATTTTTACATGGGAAAGCTTTTCAATAAATTGTCATATTCAGAAGCTATCCAGGCAGTACGATGTGTCTTTGTGACACAAATGGTTAAGAGCTGCTTTGTTTTGACTGCAGGAAAAAAGCATGAAATGAGGCTGAAATTGAGGAACACACAGGCCTCTAAAATGTAGGTGTTTTGAATATTTCAAAAGTGACATCCAGCTGCTAAATGATAGAAGGGAAAGGATTCTGAAAAGTGAGAGCCTGTGGATGCATGTGTTGCCTGCAATAAGTATCTCAGCATTTTCTAAGGGTTCACAAACAACAGTAACAGCAGCCCTTCTCTCTTCTTCCCAGCTGGTGAAAGAAACAGATGGATAGCATGCAAGTGCGTGCAAACATGTAATACAGGCTCTGCGATGGGGAAGCTAAACTCAAACAGTGAGCTTTTCCTTTTCAATAGCCCTGACTCCACAATCACCTTCATCTGTGGTGCTGAAAGGACAGCTCCTGTGGGGTAACTTCAAGGCTACAGCCCAACTGCGGCTGAGGTTTATCAAGCCACCTAACGGATTTGCAGGCAAAGCACCTACTAATATGAAGAGGATAGCCAGATCTTCTAAGCTCTGCAGATTTCCAGGTTTTGAATGCCTGTTTGTTCCTTGCATGATTTGCAATACTAAGTGATGAAATGCATGTCTCGGGATGGCAAACATTTCTAAGGGCGTCTCCACTCTTTACACAGCAAAAATGAGTGCTGGGTGTACACCGGTGTTAAATCAGCACTCCCTGCAGCAAACACATAAAGTGTGAACTGTCCATAACCTTGAAGAGTTATTGCCAGTCAGTAGACAATCATGCTGAGCAAGAAGGATTGTTGGCCTGACTCACTATAAGGCTACTTCCTTTGCTCCTGTATGTTTGCCAGGAAAAATGTGGTGATTCTTAAAGCTGAAAAACTGAATACTGTATAAGCATCATTGCTGCTGCTTTCCACTAACCAGTCCATCTTCCCTATCACTGCTTCTCAATCTTACCAATGCAGCTCTGTGTATTATTTGCTCCTTGGCCAATAGCACCAAATTTGTGCAAAGGGTAGTAGAAACAAAGAGGGATTGCAAAAAGTTCCACAAAGGTTTTTTGTTTTGTTTTTACTGAGTGAAAGGGAATTAAAAGGGCAGATGTGGTTCAGTGTAAGTACTGTAAGTATAGGGTGATTCATATTGGGGCAAAAAAAAATGCTAACTTTGCGTGTTCTGTTGACAGTTACTGACCAAGAAAGAGAGCTTGCTGTCATGCAGGATAACTCAATTAAAATATTTTCCCAGTGTGTGGCAGATGTGAAAAAGAAGATTCCCATATGGATTTGATAATAAAATGGTCAGTACAGTGGTACCTCGGGTTACAGACGCTTCAGTTTACAGAATCCGCTAACACAGAAATAGTACCTTGGGTTAAGAACTTTGCTTCAGCATGAGAACAGAAATTGTGTGGTGGCAGCATGGCGACAGTGGGAGGCCCCATTAGCTAAAGTGGTACCTCAGGTTAGGAACAGTTTCAGGTTAAGAACGGATCTCCAGAATGAATTAAGTTCTTAACCTGAGGTACCACTGTATCTTAATTCCTTTGTACAAATCTATGGTGCTACTGCTAGGTTGGCAGGCGCTGGGACCGAGCAGCGGGAGCGCACCCCGCCGCAGGGATTCGAACCGCCGACCTTTCGATCGGCAAGTCCTAGGCACTGAGGCTTTAACCCACAGCGCCACCTGCGTCCCATAGCAGTTCGAAAGCACCTCCGGGTGCAAGTAGATAAATAGGGACCGCTTACCAGCGGGAAGGTAAACAGCGTTTCCGTGTGCGGCTCTGGCTTGCCAGAGCAGCGATGTCACGCTGGCCACGTGACCCGGAAGTGTCTCCGGACAGCGCTGGCCCCTGGCCTCTTAAGTGAGATGGGCACACAACCCTAGAGTCTGTCAAGACTGGCCCGTACGGGCAGGGGTACCTTTACCTTTACCTTTTATGGTGCTACTGCACTTGGAAAACACCTCAAAAAGGACATTGTAGAGCTGGAAAAGGGACACAAAGGGGCAACCAAAATGATTGGGGGAGTTGAACAACTCCCCATGAAAAAAGGCTATAACATCATAAAGCAATACCTTGATGATGAACAAGTACCTTACAATAGGCTGCACAGCTAGAAGTCTAGGCATGTCAGTTCCCCAGCCCCTGTACTTGCCAAAACTAAGACGGCAATGAGCATTTCCATCTCTCTTTCTCTCCCTTCAGCTGCCCAGAAGTCATTCTTGACCAGTCCAAACATGATACATGTTTCCTACATCATCATTTGGTGGTCCAACATATGCTAATATCACTATGGGATAATTAAGTAACAAAGTGACTAACTGTCTATAAGGAAAACACAACTTACACACTATTGGCACTGCATAAATCTGAAATTTTAAACTGTCAAGTTTAAATAAATTTCAAGTGAAAATTAACCTGTGTTTTTCAAATAGCGGCAGCTATTAATCTGAATGTCTACCCAATGAAACACAATAGCCAAGGTCTGTCTGCAAATTTATAAAGAACCCGTGACTGTGAGCCAAGAAATAAATATGTGAAACTCACTGAGCAAAACTGAAACAGTATCTGTGAAAGCTTTCCCTGAGGCTCCCACATTTTGGTCCCACTAGCATGAAATCTAATAACATGAATCCAAGCAGCACAGGATAATGCATTGGATCTGGTCCATGAGCTAGTGAATCCCAATGAACTTGGAGAAACCTGGGCTCACGGTATACATGGAGCATGTCCTATTTTGCAATCTGCAGGCACCATCTGCTGTCCTTCAGGGCCACTTTCAGCACTGTTTTTCAAAGACACAGGTGCACATGCCTCTGTATTATAATGTGTGCAATTGTCCTCTGGGATAGGTAACACACTCTGTTCCTAGGGAGGAAGTGAGTTCTCTGGGCCAACTTCCAGGGTTTTGCTGACTGTTTTTTCAATAGAGAATACGCATGATGCTGCCTTTACTAAATTATGTTAAGCCCCCACCCCCTTATACATGCAGCTTCAAATAACAAGTTTGAAATAAGACTTTAGAGAATCAGAGCAGGGTGGACTTTGCAGGCTTTAACAGATACAACTGGCCAGCTTTTCTACTCAATATTATCATATGGAGGACATACTGGGCTCCATTATAAAAACTGGTCTGCTGAAATTGATACGTCAGAAAGTGATGGCATAGAATTAAATGCCATAAAGACAACCAGTGGTGAGCCTCTGGCTATTTGTTATCTATAATCAAGTGCCAACTCTCTACCTTTTGATCATTCAGCGCCCCTAGCATTTAAAGCAGGCACCCACCCAGGAATTAGGAGCCTCTTCTTCTAAGATTGGCAGGTCTTTGCTGAGAAAAGCTCCTTTGTTTTTAATAGCTGCAAAAACCAAGAATGTGGATCTTCCTGCAATAGGGCTTTAAAAGGCAAAGAAATTGCCTAAGGGAAAGATGCTGGCAACCCTAGTTTCTTAAGCATTAAATGTTCAATGGGCTGATCATCTATGTTAATAGCAAGGTTTTTTTTATAGGTTCAGTCCCATTTGCAGAAGAGGGTGCTCTGGGGTCACCTGTTCTTGGAAAGCAAGGAGAGAAAGCCCCTCTTCTTTCCAGGTTCAGTAAGTGCCATGGTGGCCTTTGGGGGCCAGAATCTTCCTACAGCAGCTCTCATGCAGAGCCGGGTTCAGACTTTAAGAGGCTCTAAGCACTGAAAAGGTTTTGCTGCCCTGCATATACAGTTCAAAACACTGTAAAAACAATATTAAACCGTAACATCATTTTAAACAACAAAAAAGCATATATGTATTACAACACATGAGTGGAATCTGATTTCCTCCCATTATTTTGATCTCTGTTAATAGAATGCCTCCTGGTTTAGGGTGGATAAGATTTTTTTTAAGAACAGAAAAAATGGGGGCAGTGTGTGTAGTGGCATGTAAGGAAGTCTAAGAAACATCTGGTTTCCCCCCATGATGCCTAATGTCAAATTCTTTCCAAACACATTTTTTCCTTTGTCTGGTGCCCCTGTTTTGCTGGTGCCCTAAGCATATGCTTAGCCTGCCTATTGGGTAATCCAGCAGGGATCCCAGCTGGCTCTAGTTACAGCTCTTTAATAGCTCAGTGGTATTGGATGGATATAGCAAGCTTCTGAGCCACACAGAACTCTTCCTCGAGCAAGAAAGATGTCCCTTGCAATATTGCTGTTTATCATTCCAAGACAGCCACTCTCTTGAAATCCTATCATTTGGGCAGTTCAGCATCCCATCTGGATCAACAGAGCCGGGCAGGGAGAAGGAACTATTTTCATCCATGCCCATTCTCTGGGGCACTGAAGCATACGCAGGAAAAGAAGCAGTTTCTGCTATCTTAGCATATTGAAACAAGCAAAATAAATGGCTATTTTTACATGATCTGATATACTATGAAGCTGGACTGTGTGCTGCATTCAACAGAGTAATAATAAGAAAGATTGCTTTCTGCAAGCTGCCTTGCTAACTTTACATTGTTCTGAGCTACGCTTTTCTATGATTCACAGCAGGCTTTAGTGTGGCCTGGCCATTGATGGGGGACAATGAGCACCGAAGGGCAGTTGGCTGCTCCAAGCACCTGGGATATGAGTCACATCGCATCCCCAAGAGGCATCTAAAAATGCTTCACCCTGGGTGACTATAGCAGAGTAGCTGCAAGGAGAGCTCTTAATGAGCTGCTTAGCATTGAAGGAAGGAGGGCAGGGAGGAATAGAACTAACTTCATGAGTTTTCCCAGGGTGCTTGCTTCTGCATCCCTTCAATATCTCTCCACCTTATACAGTGGTACCTCGGGTTACATACGCTTCAGGTTACATACGCTTCAGGTTACAGACTCTGCTAACCCAGAAATATTACCTCGGGTTAAGAACTTTGCTTCAAGATGAGAACAGAAATCGGGCTCCGGCGACGCGGCAGCAGCGGGAGGCCCCATTAGCTAAAGTGGTGCTTCAGGTTAAGAACAGTTTCAGGTTAAGAACGGACCTCCGGAACAAATTAAGTACTTAACCCGAAGTACCACTGTATATGTATCAATGCATATGTTATGAGGAAACCGCTATAAACATCTCCCCATCTAAAGGAAACTAATCCCATAAAGACGTCCCTGAATAATGGGGTTATTCAGTAGTAGGATTTTATTCAGAAGTAGGATGAAAATAGGACCAGAGGGCTCTCTCACCAGCACCTGCCACCCTCAGTCTGGTGCATATAAGTAAGAAATATTTCCCTTACTTTTATACCCTGCTGGATTCAGGACTAAAGGCAGAGTGAAATTGTGAAACCATCTCCTTGTTGCACAACCCTATTATTTCATCCCTCTTTAGCTCCCTGGCTAGGCTCAGAAGGGGAGGAAAAGAACAATCTTAATGTGCCTTATTTGAGTTTTGGAAGTCACTTCAAGTTCACTCAGATATCCAGCCAAGCTGCTTCCACCTTCACTGGTTCTCCTGGCCTCCTGTTCTTGCTCTCCAGAAAGTTAGCCAGGTAGCTCCATTCTGACCAGACTCAGCCAACGTGATAACCCTCCGACCTCAATGAAGTTTGATCATACCTTGAGAGGTCAGTTTCTCATGCCATCTCTCTTCCAGCATCCTCAGCTGGAGCTGGCATCGCCCTGTCACCCTGTCATCTCCTCCACCCTGTGGTTTGTGGGACAGCTGCGATCAATTTATTTTCATTAGCACACTGAAATCACTTCCTTTTTAAAAAGCTAATTGGAAGGGGACCGAGTGAGAGCAAAGGATGGAGCCAATTATCTAGGTCAAGCCTGCATCCTGGTAGGCTCCATGAACTAGCTTTCACTCTCTTAGAAAAGGTGTGACACAGCACTAATGGGGACTCTTGCACAGCAAGCCTGGGCTTGGCTCACCTGCTGGAAAAATGTCAATCCACTAATTGCATGGCCCACATTGTCAGAAAACAGTTCGCGATGAATGAAGTAGAGCTAGCCTATGAAGAGGCAGAGCTTGAGGGGGTTTAATAGCAAACATGCATGCCCAAATCAACCGTTTAAATTAAGTTTATTGTTTTTCTGAAACTGGAAATTTGCTAAACACCTTGGGGGCATTTTAAACTTCTGCCTAATAATAATGTAATGACGAGTCAGTCCTTAAGTGAATGATACTGGATACAAACCAGAGGGGGCATCTTTTATAATGAATCATATTAACAAAACAGAAAAAAGGAGATTTGTTTTGTAGCGGGCCTCAACAAGCAATGAGAACCTGCTGTGACAGCAGCTTATCTTAGTTAACAGTTATTTGTAATGCAGGTTAACTGTACTAACTGAAGGTTATTTATAATGAGGAGATATTCAACAGCTTCACCTCAGACTAGAAAGAAGCACTATCGTGATGTGGAAGCACTTTCCAAGAAAAGAGTTCTATTTTCAAAAGCTAACATTGCCCTAGAGATAGGATTTGTATTCCATTTGTCTAATGAATGATCTTGTGAGGGCAATGGAGGGGGGAGGCTCATGCACATGGCATCCTGACATCATGTGCTGAGCATCACACTTCCCACCCTAAGCTGGGCAGAAGCTTCCCAGGCTTTGGGAAGGAGGCACCAGACTTTAATACTTTAACTCTAATTTACTAGGAACATTTAGGGGACTAGCCTAGCCTAGTCCCCCTAGTCCACTGATAGCACACCACTGGTCCAGGGCACAGCAAGCAGTTTGGGGGGTTCAAAGTAATAGGCAGATTTTTTGTTCTATTCCTGTCCAATGCTGGATCCTGCATAAAAGGTTGGAGTACAGGACCACTGACAGTTTTGTAAGCAACTTGCTCCAACAAAGGCTGAGAGCTTTTTAAAGCTCTGGCTCTCTCCGACTCCACCCCTTTGTGACTAAGGGCTACGTCCACTTTTCCACTTGTCCTGTGCTTTTCAGGCACAGGCCCCAGTAGCTGTGCTCCCCCCCCCCTCAGTTTCCCCCTGGAAAACACAATCTTTGTCACTGAATCGGACCAAATGTCAATCCATGGAAAACCCAATTGTCATTTGGTTTGATTCAGCAGTAAACCATAGGTTTCCCTGGAGGAAAGCAGTGGGGCAGACAAAGGTGTGGACAAATCTGAACTCTAGATTCTTGAAGCACAGCCCTGCTGGCCTGAAGACAGGCACTCATCCTCCATCCACTAGCTTGCTGTCTGGTGTGTTACCTGTGTCACCAGATTGGCAAAGTGCAAAATCCAAAGAACACAGAGTCCCTGCAGACACCTTGCAACATTTGGCCAGCAGGAACAGGTGGCCTCCTAGGCCAGTGGAAAAGGTGCCTTAGACTGCAAGCACATCATACTTTTAAAGCACATTTCATCCCAAATAATCCTAGGAACTGTTGCTTGTTAAGGGTGCCAGAAACTGTAACTCTGTGAAGGGTAAGCTACAGTTCCCATGATTCAGGGTGGGGAGGGCATGCTCTAAATGTATGGTGTGTGCATAGCCTAAATATCAATGGAGGGAATGTCTGTTACCTTTACTGAGCAGTGGCTCGGTGCAGAGCAAAGGACTGAACCCATGAAATAATTTTGTGACACTGTAGAAGGAAATAAGGTGTCTTCCAAGTTCAACAGCACTATCACAAATACCCTCAGTCATCTATGCCTGCGATATTATCTACCCTGAATCCCCATAATACAGCAATTTGCCAATCTAAATACAATTAAACAAACATCAGAAGGAAGTGGTTTCTGTGCTGTCTTCTGTGGCTGTGCTCAGAGAAGGCTGCTAAGTCAGCAATAACCTTCCTCTCTTCCTCTCTCTCTCTCTCTCTCTCTCTCTCTCTCTCTCTCTTTCTCTCTGCAGCTGACAAATGTGTTGTGCTTCTCTGGCCCACTTAGCTACTCTGCCAATTATTAGGAGCTGGTCCGGCTTCAGGCCTTGCCAGATGGACAGATGCCAAGGAGCTTGTGCTGCTTCTAATCCCTTTCCCAAGGGGACTGCAAACCTTAGAATGAGATTCAGCTGCCATTACCACAGCAACCGCTAATTCTGTGAATGGAGTTCGGAGCTTTTGTATCCTGTCACAGACCAGCGAATGCAACAGAGCATCCAGGACTTAGGAGTGCAAGGAGAGAGATAAAAGTCCAAGATGGAGCATGGCAGGCCCAGAAGGAAAGTCCATGGAAGGAATGTGACAAAGCAAAAAATAAAATAAAATAATTAAAATTAAAATTTTTAAATGGCCAGTGTCTAAGGGATGGTTTCTTGAAGGCTAGGTGAAAACTCTAAAACATTCATAGAACCCAGGTCAAGGAGGGAAAAAGGGATTAAGAAGCTAATCCAGAACTGAAAGGATCTGGGGAAAGGATCAGATACTGATGGAGTGTCTAAGCAGAAGCTCAGCCATGAAATGTGCTTACAGCATTCCATATGCACTAACACAATGTGTACATCCACTACATTAAAGGCTGGCCACACAAAGGATTTGTTTCAACTGACAAAGTCAGTCAATTAAAAAAATAATAATCCTGTAACCCTCCTGATTGAAGTTGCCCATTTGTGTTGTACTTATCTTGCTATCAAAATGTTAAAGTGTTGGATGAACCTGAATTAGCTGTATGCAAACAGTGATAAGGAAACGTCTCTGTTCTAATTTTAGATCATGTTCTTCTCATTTAAGATCATGTTATCTCACGGAGAGGACGCATGAAGGCAAATCAGTGGTGACAAGATGTGTGAAAGTATAGCTCAAAAATAGGAAGGACTGGTCCCAGGATTGGAAGAACAAGCCCTTAAAAAAATAAATCTGAGTGGGGGGGGGGGTTGTAGTGCAGAGCTAGGTGGACTTGGCTTGCTGTATCTTTCCCCCCTAGAACCTCAAGATATCCATTGATTGGAAATTGTACAAAAGACATAGACTTAATGTTAAGGAATTCTGAAGCTAGTGAGTGGTTTTCATTTCCAGAACTGAATGGAGCTCACAGTCCTTTGGTGCCCAAATCCAAGCTTCCTTCATTTCTGCAATATAACTTAGGGTAGGGAGAGGGGGATCATGTAGTTGCTGCTTTGTAAAACAATTGGGAGTCAGAAGTCCTTGCTAATCTATCACAAACAACCCAGGTATTTGTCTGATCCAGCAGGGTTCTTATCATACCTGTAGATCTAGATCTACACATTGCCTCCACTTGGGTTACAGTATATTGCAGTCTTCTCCCCTGTGAGGCATGTTAGGGTGGGAGTGCTTTGGCCAAGGCCACCCAGGAAGTTTCATGACTGAGTGAGCTTTAAACTCGTTTCTCATGCCACCAAACCCAACACTCTCATAGTGCTGGCTCACAGAGACTTGCATTTAAAAATCTGTTTGGCCTACATCTTTTTGGTGCAAAAGAGTAGGAATGGCTGGCTCTCTCCTGTTAACTCCTTCCACCATCACCTTTTAAGAAGAGGGCAGAAGAAGCACTCAGGCATCGAGAAACAGTCTTCGGAGTGACCCTAATCCCAAGCAAGTCTTCAAGCTTTTCCAGGATTTCTGCCTGGCTTTTAGGGGGAAAAAAACCTTTCTGAGGTTAGGAGCAAACAAATAGCATTTATGAAAGCCACACACATGCAGAGGAGAAATGATGTGTCAAAACTCTCCTCTGCCTTTCAGCCCCCAGCACATTAATATTAGCTTCACATTCAGGCCAAGAGCCCAAACCTTGGCAGGGGATCAAGTCCCGCTCTGATCCAACTCTTGGATAAAACAACTAACAGGCTGGAGTAACGCCATGAGTACTGATGCAATTTCCCTGGTGTAACCAGATGAGGATCTGGCTTGGACTAGAGTCACTGAACGTGAGCCATGTGTGTAAAGCAGCCACCTCCCTCTCTAGCCTGCTCACACCAGGAAGAATGAATAACCAAGAGGGAGTTGCTGTTATACAACTGACATAAAACTTTTTCTACAAACCTGGGCATGATCAACAGAGAAAGGTACTTTGGGAGGAAAACAATCTTCCAATTGAACCAGAGCCTGGGCAGCAACTTTAATAGCCAAGTTAACAACCCACAGACTCATCACTCTTCAAGGCATCACCCCAGGGCCCAAACTGAGTTCAGGATTTATAAGCCTGAACTCCCCCCCCCTCAATTACTGCAGTACAATCAAGCTGCTGGTCATATGTACATTAACTCTGGCTCTGGATTTCACAAGATTCTCACAAATTCTCACAAATTCACTCTCACAAATTCCATGTTCATGAGATGCCTAAGGGAGGCAGGGAAGGAGCACAGGCAAATCCTACAAACAGAAAATGGTCTGGTCTCCTTGCTCATTTCCTCGTGCAACAATGACAATCCATGGAAAGGGATGAGCTGAAACCAATATATTTGCAAATTGGAAGTGAGAGGGAAAGGAATGTTATCCACCAGCTGGCTTCTGAGTCATGCCTCACTTACAAAAGTCGTTCTTAGACCCATCATAATTGTGCAATTTACTCCATCCATCAGCTCAAGATGACTACAAGTCAGAATGAACAGGACAGACTTCACATGGCATCTGAAAGATCACACTGAGGTCAACATGGTGTATGCGTTTAGAGAGAGAACTCCATTATTTCACCATCACTGCTGAGAAGGTCTCAGGAGGCAGAGGTACCTAGAAATGGGCCTTCAGTTAAGATTTTTGTCAGGCACATTCCTGCAGAGAAAAGCCACCCTTTAGAAAAAAAATTGATTGAAAAGACCACCCTTCAAGTATCCTAGTCCTAGTAAAGATGGATATGAGACTACTACCATCCGGCTCCTTTAGATGGAAGATGAATGACAATTTGTTTCGAGATCAGGAGATTACTAAGAAGGCCCAAAAAGCTTTGAAAGATTATTTCGAGATAAACTTGAACACTATGGTGGAAAAAAGAATTATCTGGGACGCAAGCAAGGCCGTGATGAGGGGGTTCTTGATACAACAGAATGCTGTAAAGAAAAGGATACAAAATGAGAAAAAAGACAGGATTTTGGAGAAAATTAAAGAATGTGAGAAGAAATTAAGATTAAAACCGAAGTCACAGCCGATTCTGAGAGAAATTAAACTTTATCAAGCACAATATTCTAAATTGATAAACCAGGAAATAGAGTGGAAAGTTAAATTAATGAAACAAAGAACATTTGAATCGGCGAATAAATGTGGGAAACTGCTAGCATGGCAGTTGAAGAAGAGACAAAAAATGAATACAGTTACAAATTTAGAGATTGAAGGAAGAAACATACAGAACCCTATGGAGATTAGAAAGTGTTTCCAGAGATATTTCAAACAACTGTATACGCAAGGGCCGCAAGAGGAGGCTGAGATAGAACAATTTTTGATAAAGAATGGATTACCAAAAGTGTCACAAGAAAATAGATCAATCCTGAATTGCAAAATAACACGACAGGAGATTGAACAAGCCATTCAGAATATGCAATTGGGCAAATCTCCAGGGCCGGATGGGCTTACCTCCAAGTATTATAAGACATTGAAAGACTATTTGATACAACCACTGATGGAGGTAGGCAATGAAATTCTGGAAGGGAAGAAGGCGCCGGAATCGTGGAAAGAGGCCTTTATCACATTGATACCCAAACTGGAAACGGAAAAGACACAACTTAAGAATTACCGTCCCATCTCCCTCTTAAATGTGGATTACAAAATATTTGCAGATATTTTAGCAAGTAGATTCAAAAAAGTTCTAAATGAAGTAATTCACAAGGACCAGGCAGGCTTTCTCCCAGGCAGACATTTGTTTGCTAATACAAGGAACATTATCGATATTTTGGAACTTCTGCAAACAAATATCAACACAAAAGCTGTGTTAATTTTTATAGATGCGGAGAAGGCCTTTGACAATATTTCCTGGAAATTCATGAAGAAAAACTTGGAAGGGATGGGAGTTGGACGGGGATTCGAAAATGGGATAGATGCAATCTATTCAGAACAAAAGGCCAAATTGATAGTTAATAATGTGGTTACAGAAGAGTTTAAAATTGAAAAAGGAACACGACAAGGCTGCCCTATTTCCCCATTGTTATTTATTTCGGTCCTGGAGGTGCTCTTGAATATGATTAGAGGAGACCGGTTGGTTGAAGGAATTCAGGTCGGAGCGAAACAGTACAAACTTAAAGCTTTTGCAGATGACCTAGTTTTGACTTTACAGGAGCCAGAATCTAGTACGAAAAGAGTATTACAATTGATTCAAGAGTTTGGTCGGGTGGCGGGATTTAAATTAAATAAGCAAAAAACTAAGGTGTTGGAAAAAAACTTGACAGTTACAGAGTCAGAAAGGTTTTAGAAAGAGACAGAGTTAAACGTGGTTAAAAAAGTAAAATACCTAGGGGTAAATATAACAGCCAAAAATTTGAGACTATTTAAGGACAACTATGAGAAATGTTGGTCAGAAATTAAGAGAGACTTAGAAAGTTGGACAAGATTAAAACTTTACTTGTTAGGCCGAATCGCCGCTATAAAGATGAATGTATTGCCAAAAATGCTATTTTTGTTTCAAACTTTGCAGATTGTGGATAAAACAGAGTGCTTTCAGAAGTGGCAGAGAGATATTTCCAAATTTGTCTGGCAGGGCAAAAAGCCCAGAATTAAGTTTAAGATATTAACTGATGCGAAAGAAAGAGGGGGCTTTGCCCTGCCAGACTTAAGGTTGTACTATGAATCAGCAGCCTTCTGCTGGTTAAAAGATTGGCTGCTTCTTGAAAACACTGATGTATTAGATTTGGAAGGTTTTGATAATGCTTTCGGTTGGCATGCATATTTATGGTATGACAAGGTAAAGATTAATAAGACTTTCAAGAACCATATTGTCAGAAAAGCAGTATTTAACGTCTGGACAAAATACAAAGACTTACTGGAAAATAAAACTCCAAGGTGGCTCTCACCATTGGAAGCTAAGGCCCGCAAAAGACTCAATATGGAGGCCAAATGGCCGAAGTATTGGGAAATATTAGAAAAAGATGGAGATAATTGGAAATTGCAGAGTATGGAAAAAATGAGAGACAAAGTGCGAGATTGGTTACATTACGCTCAGATTAAAGAAGTGTTTAAACTTGATAAAAAGTTAGGATTCCAGGTGGAAAAATCGAAGTTGGAAACAGAATTGTTAGAACCTAAGACTAAGGTACTTTCAAGAATGTATAACTTGCTGTTAAAATGGAACACACAAAATGAAACGGTCAAATCGGCTATGATAAAGTGGGCACAGGACATTGGGTATAATATCATGTTTGAAGACTGGGAAAGGTTGTGGACCGTTGGGCTGAATTTCACTGCATGTAATGCTTTGAAAAAAAATGTTATGAAAATGATATACAGATGGTACATGACCCCAGTCAAACTTGCAAAAATATACCACTTGTCTGATAATAAGTGTTGGAAATGTAAAGAAAATGAAGGAACTTTCTTTCACCTCTGGTGGACCTGCCCTAGAGTGAAGGCTTTCTGGGAAATGATATATAATGAGCTGAAAAAGGTATTTAAGTATACCTTTCCTAAGAAACCAGAGGCCTTCCTCCTGGGTATTGTCGGCCAGAAGGTGCTAAAGAGGGACCGAACATTTTTTATGTATGCAACAACAGCAGCAAGGATACTTGTCGCTAAGCATTGGAAAACCCAAGATTTACCCACACTGGAAGAATGGCAGATGCAACTGATAGACTATATGGAACTGGCTGAGATGACTGGCAGAATCCGAGACCTGGGAGAAGAGACGGTGGAAGAAGACTGGAAGAAATTCAAGATTTATCTACAAAAATATTGTAAATTGTATGAATGTTAAGAAGGATGCTAGAGTACAAACAACTTGGCACCATTAAGCTAGATGAAGTGAAATATGAAGATAAGCTAAATTTAAGAAAAGATAAATTTTTGGAAATTTTAGGTTATATTTAAATTTTTAAATTTGAACAAAGGATATCTAAAACCAGAGATATAACATTGGAAAATTAGATAATAAGAAATAGAAATAAGGGGATAAATTTGCTGGAAAAACCTTACAGTCAGGAACGCAGGAGCAGGAGATGTGAGGGAGTCTAAAGAAGTTAAGAAAATTATGTCAAGAGATGTGTTATATTGTATTGTTTATTGGTATTGTAACTAAAAATAAAAACTGTTAATAAATATTTATTTAAAAAAAAAAAAAAAGTATCCTAGTCCAGGAATGGGGAACATGTGACTCTTCAGATCAGGGGAGTTATAGTCCAACAGCACTTGGAGGGACACAAGGTCCCTGCCCTGGTTCCAAGTTGTTTAGGGTTTTAACAACAAAACTGAGCCCAGAAACAAACTGGTAGCCAGTGCGAACTCTTTCATTATATTGAGGGGTTCTGCTGCTTCATGCCCTCTCAACTACAAAGGAAGGTTGTAGCTCAGTGGTAGAGCATCTGCCTTGCATACAGAAGGTCATGGGCTCAATTCCTGGCATCTCCAGGTAGGGCTGGAAAAGACAACTGTCATTGTAAATGACACTGTGCTAGGTGGACCAAGGGTCTGAGTCACATTCCTATGTACTTAATTTCCAGACTACGGTACATGTTTTCTAGCGTTTTTACACCCTGCCTTGCTGTGGGGGTGTCAGGTAACAACTCCCCTCTTACTCAGCCTAACTGAAAACACTGCAGGCTGGGTCTACTGGGATCACCCTGGCAACAGCTCCCTCCCACAGCTAAGAACCCCGCCCTCTGAATTGAAGGACTAGGATGCTGGTGACAATGATCCAGTTTGTTTTTAAAGATCTTCTGCATAGGAGGGAATGGGCAATTGTGTGATCAGTGTGCAGAGAAAGACAGAGCTCAGTGGGAGTGCATACTGGCCTAAAACAAAGAAGGTGCTGTTCTCCCAGTAATGCTGACGCTTAAAATTGAAGCTAGCTTTGTCATAGTGTGTCATCAGAAGCTTTGAGAATCTTCCGCAGAGGCTGTTGAAGCAGCCAGAGCTTTATATTAAAAAGGTGAAAGACTCAGAGGTGACCTGCTAGAAAAGCACTCCTCGATTCTAAGCAAAAAATCCAGCTGCTTTATTTTTAAAGAAGCTCTGGATTCATCGCTGAAAGGACCAAATGCCTGAAAGGATCGAATGCGCGTATGATGATCTTCACACAATGGGGCAGGAAGCAAACCTGTTGCTTGGCAACGCAGCTCTGAAGGCTTCCAATGGGCCAGAAGCTGATATTAGGCAATGTTCTCTGAGCAAAAGAGAAATAACCAGATTGGAAGAGAGGGTGGCTTTAAAAGATGCTTAGATAAATCCAAGGAGGATGTGTCTATCAGTGGTCACTTGCCACAATGGTGATGCTCTGCCTCTGCTGCTGGAGGCAGAATGCCTCTGAATGCTTGCTGAGAATTGCAAGTGGGAAAGTGATGTTGCACCCAGGTCCTGCTTGCAGACTTCCATAGGCATCTTGTTGGCAATTGTGAGGAGAACACGATGCTGGACTAGAGGGGCATTGGGCCTGATCCAACAGGGCTCTTCTTACGTTTAAAGGAATCTGTCCTCAAGAATGAGGAATGGGAAAGGGACGACAACATATTCTGCATGGAGTCTAATAAGGTTTACATAGAAAAAGTAGAAAAAGCACCCCAATACCAGCCCCATCCTTGTTAACCCAGGGCAGGCAATTCCAAATTCTGGGGTAAACTAGACATAAGGAGTATTAGAAGAACGGGAGTCCCTCAAAGGCTTAGTGTTCTAGGAGAATGGTGTGGCAGCATCCCAGAGGTGCATTTTGGCATGGTGAGATCAAATATGCAGACCCTCCAATGCGCGAACACCTCTCAGCAATCATTTTGTGGAAATGGCAGACCAAGTATAGACTTCAGGGCAAATTTCCCATGTCAACACCACTTGGCAAGTGGCTATTCCTTAATTGAGAGAGATCTGCAGTTGGAAGTGTGGTTGAGAACACACTGACTTTCTTGAAGTTCCTTCAATTCAGGGGCAGGGGTCCCCTGCAGGTGGGCAGCGTGCAGTTGTGCTTATATCCAATGAACAGGCCTCCCACATGCATCTAGCCAGCCAATGTGAGAACAGGGTACAGGATAAAGTGGGTCATTGGCCTGATCCAGCTAGCTCCTCTTGCGTTTTTATGTTCTCAGGCCTGGTGGCCAAATGCCACCCTCCAGCTTCTCTGTTGCCCCTTGAACATGGCCACAGTAAAGGCAAAATGCTTGGGGACGTGAGAATGTGGTGGGTGGCAGGGGTTAAGACTGTACAGCTCATGACTCTATATATAGGAGCTTGGCTTCATCACATTTATATGGGAGCTTGGCTTGATCTCATTTGTTGCCTCCACCATCACTGCCCTTACAATAAAACACAATATAATAATTAAAAGCTAGAGGTTTGTTCAAACTAGGAATTAAACAATTATGTGAAGTAGTTAGTAAACACATGCACATTTATTTGCTTTGTATAATTTAATCAGAATACTAATTATGCTTTGCCTCGGTGATTTAAAAAAAAAATTGGGACAGGAGCACAAAGATATAATGGCACAACTAGGCAAGAGCTCAGATGGAAAAGGTGGAATCATCTTTCAGCGGGTAAGGTAAAGGTAAAGGTACCCCTGCCCATACGGGCCAGTCTTGACAGACTCTGGGGTTGTGCGCCCATCTCACTTAAGAGGCCAGGGGCCAGCGCTGTCCGGAGACACTTCCAGGTCACGTGGCCAGCGTGACATTGCTGCTCTGGCGAGCCAGAGCCGCACACGGAAACGCCGTTTACCTTCCCGCTGGTAAGCGGTCCCTATTTATCTACTTGCACCCGGAGGTGCTTTCGAACTGCTAGGTTGGCAGGCGCTGGGACCGAGCAGCGGGAGCGCACCCCACCGCGGGGATTCGAACCGCCGACCTTTCGATCGGCAAGTCCTAGGCACTGAGACTTTAACCCACAGCGCCACCTGCGTCCCCTGCGTTATACAGGGGTACAGCGGGTACCCCTGTATAAATCAAGTGAAACCCTGTTCAGCACAATGGAGTAACTGCATGCATGTCACCTGGGTGCCCAGAGGAGAGGCATTAGCCCTAGTGCCATCACCTCTCAATAGTATCAATGTAAGTACTGTTTTCATCCTTCTTAACATCAGATCCCTCCTAATCCCCACTCTGTGATTCAGCTCAACACTATCCAAATCCATCTGTACAGAAGCTACCAGAGGGTATAACCACACAAGCTCACACAGCCTTTCTCTCTTGGCTGCACTATTAAAAGGAGATAGAAGGAAGATGGGACCAGGAAAGGCCTGGCAGAGCTATTATTATCACAACTCAGCAAACAAACACGGGATCTCCCCATGACAGCTCAGCTCTCCTCTCTTTTTGGTCTTAGCTACTCATCAGTGATCCCATTACGCACTTAACCCTCTTGACTAAAGCCTGGCCTTGTATCTATTTATTGAGATTACACCTTCAGATTCTCCATCTCAGTTACCAGTGGAGGCCCTAGGTAAATCGGAGATTAAACAGAGGAAATTGATGGATGAATGGAAGGGGCAGAAGCAAGATGCCATGACTGTGAGGGGTGGATGTGGACTGAATCTAAGAAAACCAATGTTTTGCAGGAGAGAAATATGTAGGTTTCAGTTAAGGCAGGGGTGGTAAAACCTGTGATCCTCCAGATATTGTTGGGTTCCATCAGCCTCAGGCAGCCGAATCAATGCTCAGGGATGATGGGAGCAGCAACATCCAGAAGGAACACAGGTCCCTCACCTCTTAGTTATGGTGATCCAGCAGATGTGTTCAGTATAAGCTGTGCATGCCTTGGGACTACAGGGACTGGCAGAAGTGAGTGCAGAACATATTACTGAAACACCAGGTGGAGCCTCAGCTCAAGAGTTAAGAACAGAATGAGCCCATTATGTTAATAAATGGTGCTTCCTGATGGGTGTTTGTTATGGGATGAGTGCTCCTTCTGCATGGACTTATTTCACAGTTACAGATAGGTAGCCCTGTTGGTTCTTCTGAAGAAGTGTGCATGCACACGAAAGCTCATACCAAGAATTAACTTAGTTGGTCTTTAAGGTGCTACTGGAAGGAATTTTTTAATTTTGTTTTATTTCACAGTGTCCACACAACATCAGCGCTATCAATTTTTTGCCCTGTAATCCTGATTTTCCCTTTCTGGTAAAAACAACAACAACAACAAACCTTGCTGCGCCTCTTGCCACCACCGTGCAAAAAACAAAGAACACAAAACACACAAACAACACCAAGTCGTAATAGCCTCCCACCGGGAGCCGAAAAGGGGCTGCTGTAGCTGCCTGCCCAGATCAGAAGATCCGGCTTTCCAGATTCAGAAGAACAGGAAAGGACTCGCCTCCTGTCTCTCCTGACCCACCGTTCAGTTGAACTTTGAAACCCCAACGGGGGGTGGGGTGGGCGGTGAGCAACCCCCTCCCCGTTCGTCCAGCGCCACGTGGCTCTAGCGCCTAGATTCCACCCCCTGCCCCTTCTCTCCTTTCCCGATGCCGGATCCCTCCCGAAGGAAGCTGGCGGCGCTGGGAAAGGGAAGAAATTAGAAGGAAAGCAGAGGTTGCGTGGAAAACCTGGATTGAGGTTGTAGGAATGGGCGCGCCAGCCAGCCTCACCTCGGTGCGCTCGGTGCCTGCGCCGCAGCATCCCTACGTGCGTTCGGCGTCACTCCAGGCAGCCTGGCTGACTCTGTGTGTGAGGAAGGGAAGAAACCCGCGACAGCGCCCGGAGGCTGCACCTACTGAGCTGCTGCTGGTGGTTTCACAGCCGCGCTGTGGTTTCCCCCTGCGTTACGCGGAAGCAAAGCACGGTGCTTTTTATCTGGGGGATTTCTTAAGGCAAAAAAACTCCCAGATCCATTGTTAGCCAATGCCTTTATTAGGAGCTACCCAAAGGACCACAAAATGGCACAGAGTAGTGAACAAGCTTTCGACTTCTCCGGAGTGCTTCAGCTGGCAAGGTGTTCCACGAAAAGCAGAAGAGACATTAATAGATCCAACGAATTTCGGGTTCGGACCCCTACCGGTGCTTCGTAGGGAAAATTCGGAGGAACTGAGATTCAGCACTTAAATGGGCTAATGCTTCTTTTCTTATGCGTTGGGGCAATAAATATTCCATTGCTTTTTGCTTGTCCTTCCAGTTTTTGTTGCAGGTAAAAATGTTGGGCGGTGAGAGTTTGGGGAATGGCTTCTATTTTAAAATAGGCAAGTTATTAAAATGTGTATGCGTGGCCCATTCACTCTATTGTAGGACTGCCCTGGAAGACCGTCTGGAAGCTGCTACTAGTGCAAAATTATTTATTTATTATTATTATTATTATTATTATTATTATTATTATTATTATTATTTCCATTTCAATACTGCTTTATATTTTTAAGGGGGGAAATCTCAAAGCGGTTTGCAACCTACATTAAAACATCAGTCAAAACAATCCAGAATAAAACATCACAGCAGAAAGTCAAATATGAAGTATACATTCAAAGCAACATAATTAACAGGAAACTAAAATATTATCTTAGAGATTTCAAAATAAAACAATACAAATGAGGTCAAGAACACAATGCACATTTTAATGCAGAAAAGTAAACAAAAAATTATCTGGCTCTGCTTTCCTTTGAACCACATCAGTGAGGTTGAGAGGGGATCTTGTCATCTGGGCCACTCAGGACCTCCATGCACACTGCCCTAGCTTGCTAACACAGAATTTTGGCTTCATCCCTGAAGGCACACTCCATTATTTTGAGACAAACAGATGCCAACAGAACTCTGATCTCTTTACAGAGGAAGAACGGAATATAATGAAAATTTTGTTTGCCTATTTTTAAAGAAGCTCTTGAATTTTGAGCCCTGAGGAAGCCTCCAGGAAGCCAAACAAAAGGAACAAACTTGCTGAGACTGTGGGAGGCCCTTTATGGCAAATATCCCTGGTGGAAAACTTCCCCAAAATCCACTCTAGGGTTCCCATTGGCCCAAACTGTACAGAAGCAGAAGCCAATGGAGTGATTCTTGGTCGGGTTGCAAATAGTGGCAAGTTGCATTCAGATTATGCCAGCAATGCCCAGCAGGAGTAAGTAATCGCCTGTACTAATCCCCTGTATTACAGGCTCCTAGCATGATGACAGGACACCAACTACTCTCCCTCTGTGAACCCACAGTGCCTTTGGTGTGATATGCCAAAAAATGCATTTACCCACCAACTTCTATTTCTCTGGCTCTACATGTAAATCAACACAGCTTTTGCAGCGAAGTGTGTCTGTGTCACAGGAGTGGATTTCAATAGATATGCAGTATTGGGGGGGGGGATTAAATCCTCCCCTTCCCTGTGCTGCTGCATTCCTGATCCAGATTGCAGGCCCTCTGTGGCTGCTGTCAGTTTTATAAAGAGGTTGGGAATCCCAAGCATGAGATTCAAAGACATGTATAACATAGTCTAGTTTCACCTGAGTAACATATCCACTACACATGTAACCACACATGAAAGGAAGGAGGGGATTCTACCTTTCTGTAGGTTAAAGTGTGTTAGCAACAACTCTAGCAATGGCAACAGCAGCCAGTTATATCATACTTCTGGCTTTCCAACTGATTTATTTTTAAATGTCTGGCCTCTCTTACAAGGACACACATTTACAGTTCCTTGTTTGCAGCCTCTACTTCCCAATTTGCAGCAGACTTGCTGTTATAAACATGCCAGTGGATGACCAAGGTGTCATGTGCGAGGAAATTAAAGGATGAAAACAAGGCTGAAGTCACACATATTGCTATCGCTTTAAGGGAGAAATGGAGAAAGCAGTCTGTGTAGGGGTAGGGCTGAGGCCACAGAAGAAGCATGGTAGCATGTTAAAACAGAGTTTGCTAAAGACAGAAGAATAGATAGAGTGATGGAACTAAGAATGAAGAATCCTATCTGCAGCAAGCCTAAGCTGGGACACATAGACCTATCTCCATATGCCAGGAATGGCAAAGGAGGCTTTCTAAGTGCTATCAGCTGGCTGTTAAGCAGGATGTCAAGTCAAAGGAATGCAGTTGTCACCAAAGTCCATCCCTACAGTAAGAGCAGCACCTCTTTCCCTAGGGTTGTTCCCTGCCTTTCAGGAGGCTCTGGTGTTGGACAGCTCTCCAGTGCTGACGCTCACTGCCAACAAACCTTGCAGTGTATTTTTCAACCAGTTTTTATAAGCACCTCCAGTGGCATTTGGGATCACAAAAGCCACAAGAATACCCCTTGGGCTTCTAGTGCCTTAGACAACTGCATCCAGATGAGTGTGATGCAGAAGATATGCTGAATATACAGCTGTGGCAATGTAAGGGTCACATTCTCAGTACTTGAGAATACTTCCCTAAGCCCTGATCCAATGTCAGTAGAATGATGTGCTGCTATAGTAATGGCAACTGCCCACCTGCAGCCATTCCTCCAGGCTACATCAGCCAGAGAAGTGAAACAGCGACCCCCACCCACTGCCATCAGGCTGGGTAGGACCAATTGCCTTTTGACTCCTCCTCTCTCAGAATCGTCTCCCATACTGACCATGCCAATTCATCTTTAAGTGGGTTTTATGTAGCATTATGTCAGAGTTGGTGTCTTATTCTGTATATTTGCCTCTTCTCCCCTTTTTGAATTGTATCTTTTAGATTGTAAACCACTGTTTTGAGTGCACTGGATGGAAGATAACAGAGAAATACAGCTAATTAACAAACGAATGTTTTGCCCCGATATATAGCAGATGGGGTGGATTGCCTTCCTGCTGTTCACAATTTTTTATTTTGAAAGCAGGATTCGGTGAGCTGGCTTTGCACAGCAGGGACAGTGTATGGTCAGAAAAGACTTTATAATAATAAATTCTAAAGGTTCTTGGAATGACAGAGAAGTGCGGGAGGAACAGATTGCTTTGTTGATCATCAAACTAGTGCACATGTGTCTGTGTTTAAAGGTAGCATTGGCTGAGCAGAAGGAAGAATAGTATTTTGTCATGTAAAATGTGTAGCAGACGCAGTGCTAGAAAATGCCATGCTCCTTTATCAAAAACACACCCTTAAAGGACGACCTCAGAGCAGTTCATGGCAAATAGCTGAGAAGTTCCATTGTGGGGAGGGAGAGGCAAACACACTCCACAATTGTGCAGAAAAGTCTTAAGCCAGTACCTGCGACAGACTTTTCCTGTTGCCTTGCCCTTGAGGCTATGTTCTAAGGCTTGCATCAGTGGAGCTAGGATTTTCTCTCTATGGCGTTGCTGCAGGCTGCCCATGTCAAATACCTGTACTGAATGGACTCTGCACAAAAATGAGGCATTTGAGGCCTTGTTTGTGGAGCCACTGCTTTCTCTCTCTCTCTTTTTGAAACTAATTTTTATTTGTTTTTACAAGCGTAGAGTTATAACAATACCAAATGAATATCCGCATGTAGAGATTTCTCTGAATCTCTGGACTTCCCCACATCCCCTCCATGGGTCTTATTGTCAATGTTTTCTACTGCATATTATTTCATAATCAAAATTTTGTATCTGTCCATATTATCCATAGTGGTCGCTACATTACAAGTGTTATTAAAATCCTGCCAATGATTTCATCTACTTACAGTGGTCTCCTAAATAAATGATAAAACTTTCCCATTCTTTCTTACATCTTTGTCTTCTTGGTTGCAAGGAGTCAGGAGCCACTGCTTTTTAGATCCTTGGTTCTGATTCCAACTCAGCAGCCCACCTCTGGCAAGTCATACTCAGACATTATGCTGTCACAGGAAAACTGGTCCCTTTCATTGGTAAGAAGTGGAAATAGATTGAATCATCTTCTTGTTTACAATAAATAGGAACTGAAGATTCTCATTTACTAGGGCAGGTCCAGGGGCTGCTAGCTAGTTTTGTTCTCAGTTGTGCCAGCATGACACGTTCAAGAGTGCTGAGGTAGGGCTGCCATAAATCTGGGATTTTCCAGACATTATCGGGATTTCAAAGGCGCAAGTAGTGACATCTGGGGGTAATTTTCAGAAGGTGGCAGTTTGTCCTGGAGCTTTGGCAAGTAAACCTAAGAATCACATATTTTTGAGGTTAAAAAAAAGCTCAACAACTTTGGGGCGCCCTGGTTTTTACTTTTTGAAACATGGCAACCCTAGCTGAGGCCCCACAAGCAGAAGAGAAGCCAATCCAGACAAAGTAACAGGAAGGAGGACAGCAGATAACCATTTGTTAACTCTCCGGCTGAACAGCCACTGAGTCATTTGCTTATGTCTCTACAGCTGCCATAAGGCTTAACCACAGCATCCGGCCCACAAGAGTTTTCTCAAAGCCTGTAAAGGGAACATAAGCAGTGTATGTTTCCTCTGTTTGAACATATAGCAGGTGCCTTCTTAATGTGCTTGGATTAGGCTCTGTAGGCTCCACAATGAGATAATGGAAAGAGACCTCCCTGCTTCACCATTTCAGACCTTGGAAATGGGAAAGGCTCAGCAGAGTCTTTGGCAAACATGCAGCATGAAGAGATTAATATGGTTTGGAGAGCTGTTAAAGGCATTAGCTCATGGTGTCTGTTCTTGTGTGCAGGTATACATACGTGCAGTGGGAAAGCCATAAACTAGGCTACGTGGCTACATTTCATTGTATCATATATTATGCTCTTTCGATGGCCATGCACCTGCACAGGAATCTGCATCTGCCAGATTTCTCTGGTGATCAAAACGCAAAGTGCCGGCTTCAGCAAAAAATTATGAAGTGACTAAGCCGGCAATGCTGTGTGCCTTCTTCAGGAACAACAATACTGTAAGTAGTTCTGGTTAAACAAAACAAATAACTCCTCCAAAGCCCATACAGCTGGATTTGCAGTTCTCTAAAAGTCATTTTTACAGGGAGTTACATACATATTAACAGAAATATATATTAAAAGTTTTAAACCTCCCATCTGTTATTCTGAAAAATAAGCATACATAGCTGCACACCGGCTGCTGCAATGGTTTTACTGGCATATTTGGAAAGAATTGGTTGCTGTAGCTGTGGGCATTGCATCAAGATAAACAGGCAAAACCATTGGTGTAGGAGTAAGCACAATGAGCAGGAAATGCCATTCATGCATTCCCGAACACAGACCCATTGACATGCTTGCCACATGCCACAATCTACAAGGACTATCCTTGCCAAGAAGAATACAAAGTTGTAGATGAGGCCCACACCCTTTCAGAAAGCCAGCCTCCATGTATAACCAGACTAGACAAGTATATCCGTGCTTTCTGTGTGAGGCAGCCTTTAAAGACAGTTCAGAAGCTTCAACCATTACAAAATGAGACTAGTAGGATGCTAGTAGGGGCTAGATGGCTCCACACATTACACCAATCCTACATTGGTTACCAGTTCATTTTGGAGCTCATAGCTTCAGTGCTGGTCTAGATTTTAAAAACCCTAAACAGTTTTGGGACCAGGGTATTGGAAGAACTACAATGTGAATCTGCCTGGGCTTCCACATCAGCTTGAGAGACCCTGATCTCTGGTCCATGACCAAGGCAGATCAGATAGACCAGGCACCCCCAAACTCTACCTTCCAGCTGTTTTGGGACTACAATTCCCATAATCTCTGACCACTGGTCCTATTAGCTAGGGATGATGGGAGTTGTAGTCCCAAAACAGCTGGAGGGCTGAGTTTGGGGATGCATGAGATAGACTGTTAGTACAAACACAATTTTTTTGGGGTGGTGTCAATGCCTTGCGTTGTCCCTCTGTTGTTATTTTGTGCCTGCTGTTTAAATTGATTTTTTTAAAAAAGTTGCAGGTTGTCTTGTGAGGACTTTGTCCTGAAAGAACAAATGATGCTTTCAATAAATAAACAGCAGACTGCTCGTGGAGACTGAGAAATAATGAAATGACTAGCCAGTACAGTAAAGTGGATTAATTGTTAGGTTTAAATGAGTGACAGTCAGGAACAAAGCAACATGAGACTTACTAGGTGGCCTTGGGAAAGTCATTATCTCTCATCATGATCTAACCCAGAAAATGAGGTTTAATGAAATAATGCCAAAGAGTTCTAGAGACTCAAAGGCAGTATGGGAAATGTGAGCTGGAGACTAAAGATTATCTAGGCCCCAAAGTTGACAGAGGGGCAGGATGCAAGAAGAAGGAAATCATGTGTCTTCCCTGTGACCAAATGTGCATGTTGTATCTGCACCAAGAACTCTTCTCCTTTTGCTGCTGGGATGGTTTTCTTTCCTCCATGGTAATGTGTAGAGCTGTCCCCAGTCTACAATTAACCCCTTTAAAATTACATCAACGATGTTAAGAGCCATCCAGAAAACATACTTGAATGCCAAATCCATGCTGAACATGACAGTCATGCAGGGTAATTGCATGTACAAATTACCACTCTTCTCTTTGAAATATACCTAAGGACTGGGCCCCATATGCACATCTATTTTGAAGAGAAAGGCTACAATTTGCAAATGTACAACCCACCACTTATCTATATGTAGGAACCAGCCCCTCAGGAGGGGAAAGGCCATCACAGAAATATGCCCTAAAGCTGTTAACATTTTCATCCTGCACTTACATACACTGCAGTTACATCCAGTGACATGTGTGAGGTTAAATATAGGGGTGTGCATTGGATTTGGACTAATCCTGAGTCCTGAGCTAAACTGGGGTGCCTCAGAAGAATTCTGGGCTTGTCAGAGATGAAGTTGAATCTGTATGCGGTGGTCAATGGGGCTCTTTGTGGCTGCATGGCAACCCAGACCTTTTAAGAAATGCTGCAGACAAGTGTCTACTAAAGGCTCCTAATCTTGCTATAAATGGAATAATGCCAGGGTGGGGTGACGGTGTGGGGAGAGGGTGGAGGGAAAGCTCTGTTGTGACTGACAGGTCAGGCTTGTAATCAGAGTGAATTATTTTACCCAGAAAGCAAATCCATTTTAGTTCTCCCCACAATCAACTTACCATAAGGTGCTTAGCACAAAAGCTCCTGGACCTATTTGTCTGCAATTTGGCAGATTTCTTACCCAGAGGTACCTCTCTCATGTCTACAATTTGAGACCAATTGCTCACAAAATGCTTGGGGTGATTAAGTGATTCCTTTTATACACACCCCCTAACTGTAGCAGCTGCTCTTATGAGAAAATCACTTAATCTGTCCTGAAATTTGGTAGTTTGCACGCCCACAGAAGGGCTGATTTTGCCTGTAAATTTCATCCAATTCTGCATCAAAATAAAGAACGTGTAGATATTTACTTTTCTAAACAAGAATTTGAAGTTGCCTAGCACAAAGTCACCTGGGGTTATTTGTCTGTAATTTGGCACGCTTTATTCTCTCTGGAGCAGCTACTATGCCTGAAAATTGTATCCACTTCTTTCAAAGGGAGAAAAATGATAGCTGATTTTGATTTCCCAATAATGAATTGAGAACAAAGACTTGAATGGACCATAAGCTAAATTAGGCAGGCTATGGAGCACCTTGGACTGGGGCAGGCTATTTTCTGAAGCACCAAATCAGAGTCTGAACCCAATCTTGCGGTTGGTGCAAACTGGTCTAGTTGAATGATACTAGGGCAGAAGCAGCAAGAACCAAGTCTGTTTAGTTCAGGGCTTTGCAGTGCGAGATTGAAGGTCCTGATTTCAAAACTGAAGCCAGCTATAAATTCATGGGGTGGTTTTAGACAAGCTACTATCTCTCAGCTACAACAACATCTGGAAGGCTCTAGGACCCTCATCCTTGGTTTGGAACATTGCTCTGCAACTGATGGGTGGGGACCCACTCGTGAGTCATGGCCTGATCCAAGGTGGGTCATGACAGGAGCTCTACCACCATGCCTCAGTCGGTTTTATTGCACATAGCCAAAGGGTGCCGCAATGTACACAGAATTATTTGACAATTAAAAGAAAATATACTGAATTGGTAAAAAAAGACTTAAAACGTTTATATTATTAAAACATTATGTACTCTAAACAAAGCTATAAAAGTACCCCAATGTACAAATAAAAACATTAAACAATAAAATTCATAAGCTAAAATCATCACATGGTCACTAATGTTAAAAACAATATCAATTAATACAGTGTGCAATTTATACTCAGAGTTTGGTGACAAAGATAGAGCATAGCCTGAGGTAGATAGATGGGATCAAATAAATTCATCTCCTTTACAATTAATGGCTACCTTGGCTATATAATTTGCTCTAATTTTCCTAGCAGCAGTTGCGAAAAGTGCTACCCGCCAGGTCACATACTTATCTGTGTCTGCAAAGAGATATAACATCATGTCAAGGGGGTTCTGGCCAGGGGACCCTGTCATTATAGGTACCAAAAATCTTTTTCTTGCATCATTATATAATGGACAGTGCAAGATATAATGCATAAGGTCCTCTACTTCAGAACATCCCCTAATGCAAACACGTTCGTTTTTTGGTATGCCTCTATGTATCCCATCTCTATAAGCAGAGCTTATTGTATTTAGTGGTAGCTCTGTAAAAGCTTTTCGAAGCTGTGCAAAAGTCAATTCATTAAAATAAGATATGTGTTCATTGACCTCTCTAAGTATAAAATACAATGGGGCGCATGTAGATGTGCACATAGAATTTAGATCGTTTTTAGTTGCCACTGCCCTTATGGTTCGTTTAAAAATATTTTTCTGTGAATATAAGGGGAGTTCTTTAATCTCAGTCACTGAGAGGTCATATTTGTCCATCAGTTGGGCAGCATGATGTACCCAGTTTTTAAGGGGTAATCCATTTGAGAGCTCAATCAGGCATTTTTTTTGGTAGCCTAGTGTTGTCCATCTGTTGAACTCCAAACCAGTAACAGAGAATTCTTTTATCTATTTGGCTCTCTATGCTCAACATGCGAGTTTCCAACCTGACCATGGCAGATTGCACGTCTTTGGGTAAACCTAAAAGAACTCTTAAAAAATAATTCTGTGGGGGTTCCAGACCGGAGACCTTTGAGGTACCCCAAACCTCTGCACCATATAAAATATGGGCCATTGTTTTTGCTTTATACACAGATAGAGCTGGGTTGACCAGATTTCCACCTTTACAGGCAGCAAATTTCAGAATGGCTTGCAATTCTGCATGACCACCATGCAGAAATATGGTAAAGGATTAAGAAATGGGTCCCAAATGCATGTTTGGATTAAAAGTGGGTCCTGGGTCTGAAAAGGTTGAAGATTCCTGGTCTAGAGGATAGGTTTATAAGGAGTACTGTGATAAGGTATGTGAAGTATTTGGGGCTATTTGGGTAAAGCATGATAAAAATATTTTAAAAGAATTAGATGCACAATCCAATTTTTCCACTGGCCCATCTTGCATATTTATATTATGGTGCCCTCCACCCTGCTGTACAGCACCATACAGAGTGATGGTGCTACATAAACAACCACAACCACTTTCCAGTCAGTCATGAACTGCATTCATAGAACTACAAATTTGTATTTCCCCCCCCCCCGGCCCCAATTATTCTACCTGAGGCCTGATATGCACATGCAAATACTGTGTTTTAATACTTAGTTGGAAGCAGCCCAGACTGGCTAGGGCAACCCAGTCAAGTGGACAGCATATAAAGAAAATTATTATTATTATTATTATTATTATTATTATTATTATTATTATACTTCCCATGAGTGTAACTACTTAAATCTTGAATGTATGGAGGTTGTGTTGTATGGCTGGAGGTTTGTATGAGCAGCTTCCTGTGATTCCAGTGATTTATTAAAAAAACAACCTATCGTATCACGCCTTCTTTTTCTGATTTATGGTCACATTGCTGAATTTGCCACACATGACACAGTTACTCACACGAAATGGCCATCATTTGATCCTGGTTTTAAGGGGCCACCCGTGCAGCATGTCATGTGAATCAACACAGAGAGGAAAGGCTCTGAGGTTGCCGCCTTAGTTGAGATTAGAGCTGAAACAAATACTTGCGATGATTTTGCCATCTCTTGCATTTGAACCCCAGGCTCAAATCTGTGATCCACGTGCTGCCTCTGCTGAATCAGGCACTTTGGCATTTTTGCTGCTCTTCAGCCCAGCATTTGCCAGTTCAGCTAGTGATTTGTTACTCGGCATTCATCAAGGGTTACCGGCTAACCAATCAATGACTTATCTAAAATCAAAGAGAGCCACTCACAGAATGAACAAAGAAGTGAATGGATAATGAATAACAAAGGAGAAGCCTGTGCAGATGAATCAGCAACATACAACTGAATGCTCAACATCTGTTTTTGCAAAGCTGAGTGGGTATTATGAACTGGACCACAAATGCTTTTTATCTGCTTGTTCAAACTCTGAAAGTCTGATGAATGCAAAGCTTTCTCTGAATAGTCATTTCGTTCCCCCTATGCTCAAACAGAATGCAACCTCATTAACCCAGACAGCCTGTGGGGGCATCCAAAACTATTCAGGTGATCATAGCACAGATAAGCCAGTGTGCTACGTAAATTAAATTCTCATAACAAAGAGGGTGGGGAGGATTATAAGGTAGACTTCTTGAAACATAGGATGTCTAACAGTCATCAGTATTTTACCATATATGTCTGTCTCACTCTCTGTTTCCCCCTTTTCCTTCTTTCCTCCTTCTCCTTGCTCTCTCCCAGGCTGTTACCTTCACTTAAAGGAATACAAAATTATGGAAATGTCACAGGGATGACCCATTTTAAATCTCTGAATGACCCAGTTGAAGGCCAGTGCTGTGCATCTTGCAAAACTATTTCTGTATCATGCATCCAAATCTGTATGCATGGTTTGAATTTGTATTTGCAAGAGATTGAAAAATGACCTCTCTCACTTTCACAACCCAGCCAGCTCAAGAAACCTTCTCCTTTAACCTCAGGAGCTGTCTTAATAGGTAACAACGCTGTGGTTTTGTTGCAATCCCAAGGTTAAGGTTTGCACATTTCATCGCTGGCTCCTTTGCTCCAAAGTTGTCTCTAGGTAGATTTATGCTAATACTCCCCCAAATGTGCAGTATTCATTTATCACAACAAGGAAGCTTTTCCCAGTGGCTGACTTAATAAACACAGCTGCAACATTGTGTCTACAAAGCCACACATGTCTGGTTATATCCAGATGTATCTTTGGAACTGAATAAAAGCACTTGATTAGTGTTTGCCAATTGCAATACAGGTGGGTTACGACCAGCAGGATGCACAGAGTTCTCAAAACTGCCCTATTTACCATGGTCATACTTTTTATAATATTGCCTACCAGGCTGCATTCTCTACATGGTTCACAGCATGTTGAAAGCAATAGAACCATAAAACCTTTAACAATTATAGATAGATGATGATAGATAGATGATAGATCGATAGATGATAGATAGATAGATAGATGATAGATAGATAGATTAGATAGATAGATAGATAGATAGATGATAGATAGATAGATGATAGATAGAGATAGATAGATGATAGATAGATAGATAGATAGATAGATAGATGATAGATATAGATAGCCCACAGGGACAACATTCATACAAGATCCAACACAATGAAATGACACTTAAAAGGCAATTAAAAAGCCAAGGAGAACAGAAATGACTTCGCAATAGCATAGGCTCTGGGGAGAGCATTATTCCAACATAAAACATCCCCTTCTTCCTGCACTAGGTAGGACATTCTGGAGAAAAGTCTAGATGGGAATAAATGGGAGAAGGTGTTTCTTGAACTGCACTGGTTCTATGCCATTCAGGGTTCTAATGGTTAAAACCAGTGTTTTGAATAGACTCAGAACATACAGTAGAGGCAGAATATTTCAGCATTCTCGGTGCAGGAATAATAGTGGTGCACTGATAAATTTGAGACTGCAAGAGCTCATCAAACATCCCCCATAGCTGTGACCCCACTATGACTATAGAAACAAGGCTTGTTGGAGTAGCAAGGAAATACAGAATGGTGTACACAGAGAATATGGCGGCATGTACCTCTGACTTTGAATAAGCCCCAAGAAACAAGACAGAATAAAACATACACACACACATATATAAGGGTGGTAGTTGATGGGTAGCAGCCTCTGTTTTCTAGGCCTTTAATGTGTTATTCTGGCTCTTATGAGGTTATTGTATAGTAACATTTTACATAGTCCAATGGTTGTTAAACAATTAATAAAATGAGTATTTATTTAGGCTTGTAGGTCACCCCTCATTTTATCCTCCCTTCCAAAAAGACAACAACCCCTGTTCCAGGGTTTTTGAGGAGGTGTTGGAGACATCATGGGCGCTCTGCAGTCTGGATTATTGTAATGTGCTCTATGTGGCTCTGTTCTTGAAGACAGCCTGGAAATTACAGCTGGTGCAAAATTCTGCAGCTCATCTCCTACCTGGAGGAAGTCACAGAGAGCAAATTTATGCAGAAGGTGGGGTATGCACCAGTTTTGTTTGTACCCCAAATTACAAGGCAATTTTATCTGCAGATTGGCAGGCTCAATCTGCCCTGGAAGGGATCCAGTGCCCCTAAATTTCATCCACTTTGGCCACAAAGGGGGAAGCTTTTAGTCCTTTTTTAGATTTCCCATTATAATGAATGAGGAACAAAGATCTTCATTTTATACAGAGCAGCTTGAAACCGAAAGCACAGTTTGAAGCAGAAAGAGCACAGAAATATTTGAGACACTGCAGACCCCTAGACCATGGGTAGGCAAACTAAGGCCCGTGGGCCGGATCCGGCCCAATAGCCTTCTAAATCAGGCCCGCGGACGGTGCGGGAATCAGCGTGTTTTTACATGAGTAGAATGTATCCTTTTATTTAAAATGCACCTCTGGGTTATTTGTGGGGCCTGTCTGGTGTTTTTACATGAGTAGAATGTGTGCTTTTATTTAAAATGCATCTCTGGGTTATTTGTGGGGCATAGGAATTCGTTCATTCCCCCCCCCAAAAAAAAATATAGTCTGGCCCCCCACAAGATCTGAGAGACAGTGGACTGGCCCCCTGCTGAAAATGTTTGCTGACCCTTGACTAATTGCCTCTCTGGTGATAGATTTTGCAGTATTTTAATACTGATTATTATTGCTATTTTATTAGCCCTTTAAAGTCACTTGGTTGCTTTTGTTTTTACTGTGTGTTTTGTTGCGGTTACTTTGGGGCTCATTTTGGTAAGTCACCCTGGAGTGATCTGTTTTAGAAAAGCAACTAATAAGCAAGGAAGGCTGCAATCCTATGCACACTTTCCTTCAAGTAAGCTCCAGTGACCACAGTGGGACTTAGTTCTGGGTAAGCATGCATAGGACTATTTCATATGCAAGTAAATAAAGCAAGCACCCATCCCATCAGCAGTGAATGAGGAATTGGCTTTTCTTTTTGCTCAGTCTGAGTGCATCATGAAAACCCACAGAATCAGTTTTTAGAGTCTGAAGTCTTAGGGGTGAGGGCAATGTTTGTGCATTTTAAGGGCAACAAAAGGCACCATTAAATCATCTCTGCCTCTCTTAAAATCTTACATATATTGTCAACCTAGTTGCTTTCAGGTTTCTGATATATAAGGCCTTGCGTGCAAAGTCTTGCTGAAAGTCTGGTCTACTTTTAAAGTAGCATAAAATAACTGCTGTGGTCAAACTCAAACGCTGACAAACAACTGATAGGGACACAAAGTGCAGGCAACAGATCATCTCTGAAGAGGAACGGAAACAGACACCAGAAGTTGCTGAATCAGATTAGAACAGTGTGGTTAACACGTAAGTGCAGCAAACTACCATTATGTAAAAGAGAAACTAACAGGCTATTATAGGCCCTATTTGATAGATAACATGTAATGGAAATATAATGGAAGATTGCTGAAAGGATGTTTTTAAGAATCCCATATTCATAAACACAAAGCAAATATCTAGGGACCCAGAAATCTGGATCTATTGCTGTGAAACGATGGATATATACTATGCAGACACCTTTTATCTCACCACTAATGGCAAGCAGCCTACACACTATGAGGAATGGCCTCCAGGTTGAAAAAGTGGAGTTAGCTGGTGGGCAGATCTAAGTGTCCTTTTATTTTAGAAATTGAGCACTAAATACATTAAGTCCTTCGGAGCCACTTCAGGAATTATTTTTAGAAGTTAAGGGTGTGTAACAAGGCCAGCATTAAGGCATGACAAGGAAAGCATCCATCTGCAGTCTCACATTTCAAAGTTCAAATTGACCCAGATGAATCAATAATACTCCCCTCCTTTTCTTTTCTTTTGGTAGGGTATCCGACCAGATCAGCCCTTCTCCAAAGTGAAGAAAGGTTTGCAATAGAGAAGAGGGAAGGTTGGCCAATATCACAGCTCTAAGCTCTAGTGTAGGGAGAGCCAATGTGGTGAACTGGACTACAACTCCCATCATCCCTGATCATTGACCACGCCAGCTGAAGCTATGGGAGTTGTATTTCAAAATGTCTGGATAGCACCACATTGGCTACCACTGCTCTAAGAATAGCTTCTCACAACTTAGGTACATCATCTAGAGGAGTCTGCACGCATAGCCTAGCTGCCCAGAGCATTGAAGGAGCAGACCAGGAAGGCAGGCTCCTAGCCACTCCAAGCCAGAGTGGAGAGGCATGATTTTTGCACCAGCCTGCATGCTAGGATAACCAGATAAAAAAACAGGAGAGGGATTTGGCACCTGCAATAGCTGTGTCATATTAAGCTACGCTATTGAAGGTGCAAACGCCATGTCCTCTTTTTCACCTGGCAACTCTGCATCCATCATTTGAATCCATGCAAATCCTGCTCAGAGGGTTATTCCAGCTAGAGCTATTGGTATCCATGGAGGTAATGATATCAAACCACAGTTGCCAAGCAGCAAGTCCACAATGGAACCAGCAATAAAGCAGAGAAGGGACAGAGCACGGACGCAGGGCTTGCCTAAGAGCCTGCCCAGCGAAAAGCTTTGCTCAGAAGGCAGCCCTGGAAAACCTGGTGCCCTCCAGACACCGGGCACTGCCTGTCTCACCAGCCCCAGGCAACAGTATTGTTCTGGCTGAGGCTGATGGGAATTGTGATCCACAACATCTGGGATCCACCAGGCTGACGAAGATAAATGTATGTACTTTTTTGAGGCACATGCAGGAAGCCAGTCACAAGCAACTTCCAAAGGTCTATCAAGGTACTTCTAATGTCAGGCTTGTTTCCAGTCTTCTGGTAATACTTGCATCTTTCCCCTGGACAGTTTTCAATGTTTCTGTGTTCTTTTAATAATGCAGGCACTAAGAGTGGAAAGGAGGCACAACAGCAGCTGAGATTCTTAAACCACGTAAATCAGAATTCTTGGACTCGAGCCAGTTTCATCCCGTGGAATACACTTAAGACTTGTCCGTTGCTGCTGTGCAAATGGGCTCTTGCACTGTCATTGCAGGAAGAAGAAGAGCAGCAGCACCCTAAGCAAAGCCGTAAGATCTTGGCCCCACCAGCCACTGACACTTCTGCAAAGTCTTTCTATTCCTTGTTAACTGGAAACATTGTGCAATGCTGCCTGACTGGTGGGTAGGAACAGCAACTAGCAACAGTGATCCTGACTTACTGATTGATTGATTGATTTTGCATACCCTCCAATGCAACATGGGGGAAACCGGGATGCCATCTTCCAGGGAAGCACACCCACATGAATCACATGACCCACACAAGATTGCAGCCTTAAAAAAAGCACTTTTAAGGGCACTTTTTAGTTGCAAACTAAAGCAAAAGGCCTGGTTAGCCAGTGATGCTGAAGTCCCTCTGCCTAAGGCCCTGGAGATATACTGTCATCCAGAGAAGATGATCCTAGACCAGGTGGACAAATAGTCTGGCCTGGTATATTCGGCTTCCTGTGTTCCTCTCAGAAATCCCTGAGGCCCCGCAAGGTGTGGATCTGCTTTGAAGGCCCTCATTTTACTGAGGGTAGAAAGAAGAGTATATACAAATTGGTCTCTCCCACCCCTTGCTCTGCAGCATCCGTGCCAATAGAGCGCAACTCCTCCTCCTGTTTCCTCTCCCTTCCTACATTTCCAAAGTGGTGATCCATCATTTTAAAGCCATTAATGCCAGCCCCTCGTTGCTCCCTCTGGCTGAAATGCAGCGTTCCCTGCTCAAATTAACTTTGTGGCCTTCAGCTTGGGTTGGTGCTGTGCATGCATGCATGCCTGAAGGATAAAGGCTTCAATGAGCTGTGGACAGATTGTAAGGCACCGGGGGGGTGGGGCGCGTGCAGAAAGGGAGCCTTTGGACGATGAATACCAAAGCCAGAAGAAGAGCAACAGCAAATGGAAATCAGACTTTCCAGTGGGCTGCTGAATACTTTGATAAGAAAAGGTCAGAGATTCAGAGTGTCATAGGTTTTACCAAGCAAGGAATGGAGGCTTCTCAAAGTCTCTCTTGAGGAAGCCGAGACCCTGGGGACAGTGTAGGGGGAAAGGAAGAAATGTTCTAAATTATTGCTTCTTCCTGAGCACAGAGAGAGACCTCAGCCTTGCACCAGACTCCCTTTTAATCCAAGATGACACATCTTGGCAGTCTTGATAAAGGTCTCACCAAGGCCTGAAGAAGACCAATTATGGAAGAGTCAGGCACAGGGTGCCTTTGTCCTCAGCGGCTAGAGAAGGAAGTCAAAAGGAGGTCAACATGGATGCTGAAAGGGGAGTCGAAAAGCTCTGGGGTTGATAAAAAAAATTCCCCAAACCACAGTGATAGGGGTTAGAATAACGTTCTCCCATATTCTGCAGGCTCTCATCTACCTGACGTGCATGCCCTGCACTTAACACAGCCAGAGGGAGAGAGAGCCATAAGCAGAAACTGATATGCCAGGCAAATCAAATACATTTTCACAATGCTGCTTTTCATAGAGAGACATAATAATAATAAACCTTTATTGTCACTACACCACCTGTGTGCAGTGAAATTAAACGAGCCCCCCCCCCCATACACTCAGTCTCGTTTGCACTCTGTGTGCTTGTCGGAAGTCAATTACACCACTATTTTTTTTCCATTCAGCAGCCCAACAGCACACAGATTAAGACTGTTCTTTAACCTGTTGGTGCGGCTGACTATACTTCTGTATCTCCTGCCTGAAGGTAATAGATTAAAGAAGTGCTGGCCAGGATGTGAGTCATCCCTAAGAATTTTCTTTGCTCTCCCGAGGCAGCGGTCTCCTGCGATGTCATCTAGCAAACTCCGAGGACAGCCCATGATGTCATGTGCTGTACTCGCCACCCTCTGTAGGGACTTCCTGTCCGTGGCTGCAGTGATGCCCTGCCTTCACCCATATGGTAAAGTCTATATTTTGAGACTTTACCAGGCAACAGCCACACAGCTTTGATGAGCATCTTCAAACAACTGGAACTTTGCGTTGGGTTTGGTTTTTGGGTGGTTGGTGGGGGGATTGATTCTCAAGATGCTGAACTCTGCCACCAGTGTAAGTTATCTGTCATTGTGGAATGCAGCGCTGGTAATAAGAACAGACACTAAGGCAACAACCCTCCCAATGTTACCAAACTCTAACAAAACCAGTTAACATGGCCAATGATCAGTGATGATGGTGTTCAACCTTGTTCAACACTGAAATTAATCAAAGTGCCTATTTTAGGCTCATTTATTTCAATGGGTGTACTCTGAGTAGAAGTTTGCTGGATACAACCCTTAACGTTTCAAAACTGCACCGATTTTAACCAAATCCTGTACTATGATTCCTGACATCAAGGAGCAGGTTTTCATCTATGTTTGGATACAACTGGACACCATTTTGAAATAAGATGGCGGACTAAACCTTTTAAAATTGAATTGATTTTTAAACATATTTTTATTCTTAGAATTCCTGAGCAATGCCAGGTACAAGGTTGCTAGTGATTACATGATTTGCCTGGTATACAGATCCTGTTCATAGTTAGGAAGTGGGGTACATAATTTTGAACAAGATGCTGAAGAATCGTGTGGGATCAGGACTAGCTACTTCTTTCTGAACCGCCAGTAAGATCACTACTCAAATGTCATTTTTCAGTTCTGGAATCTATGCATTATAAAGCAGAGCCAGGAGAGACATTTCAGAGAAAATCCAGACAATCAATTCAGGTGCCAACCCCTCCCCCCCCCCCCCAAACCTGTTGCAAAGTGCTGAATGTGCTTAATCTGCTTTACTTTATGGAGCAGGAAATCTAAATGTGATTTAATGAGGAGCTGTACAAATTTGCTGGGTAGAGACAGTCATAGGTATCAATGCTACAATAAGGGTCACTGTGCTCCTAGGCAACCCAAGATACAGCTGATACATCAAGGTATTTTGACCTTGCAGACAGAGACTAAGCAAGAGGCAATAGGAGGGAGTCAACATCAGCAACATTCAGACAGGAAGGAAACTCTCACTTTTCGATTGATGTTGACATTTGAAAGTTGAAATGACCTACCAGATGACAGAGGAATTTGCTAGCAGCATTGAAGAAGAGGCTTACTCTAGCACTTTGATTTGGGTTTTGGTAGAATTAGTCCTGTTGAATTGAGCAGATTAATTTATAAAGGCTGCTCAAGGCATTCAAGGGCAAAGTTGATCCATGCTTTGGTATACATATGGTGAAGAGGGTTAGGGATCAGCAAGAGAAAGGAACCTCCTACTGGCTTTGCTTTAGAAGGGTTATCACAACAAGGAAGGCACACTGCCTACTATCTCCTGTCCTGCAAGTCACAGTGGCCATCTCCCTCTGAGATTAACACGTTTTCTGGGATGCCTTGGAAAAATTGCATAATGGGCAAGGGACCACAGTTCAGTGACAAGAGCAAATTATTTGCACGCTTGTATGCAGAAAGTCCTGAGCTCAGTTCCTGGCATCTCCAAGGAAAGGGGATCAGGTGCAGTGGTGCAGCCAAGGCTGGACCTGTGGGTCAAAGCCCCATAGCCCAGCCCTCAAAATGAACACCCAGATGTATAAAAATCTTCCCTACTACTTGGCAGGAGTAAGTTATAAGCTAAGCCTGAGAGAATTAATTCAGGATTGGTTTGACTGTGTTCATATATGCACAGAGCGAGACTGCAATGTAAGATGGCTCTAACTTTCTTTTCCTGAGGAAATCTGAAAGCATAGCAGGCCATGTTCTCAGAAAAACACAGTGGACGTTTTATGAGGACATGTGAATTATTAAAGGATAAGAAGTAGATCAAGCATAACTGACCTGGTGTGTGCATGCTTGGTGACATTTACAAGCCCTTCTGTCAATATTTTGTTTGCTATATTGCATGCAGTTTTATAAGCAGGGTTTGGTTGTTTGTTTAAAAAAAACAGAATAACCAAGCAGCTTAAATATATTTTTCATAAAGAAAAAAGAAATGAAACTGAAAAAGCAACCTCCAGACTGTTTCAGAACCACTCTGCCTCCAAATCAGTTGCATCCTAAGTGTCAGGAAATGCTGAGCTTCCCTGAACCTTAAATAGATATATTTGGAAATTGACATGCAACTAAGGACCCCTCCAGACTGGTGCTTTATTCGGCAATGTTTGTTTGACACAATAATAACACATTTGTAGTGTGATGCTTCCCCCAATGCTATCGAGGGGCTGTAGCAGAATAAAAGCAGGACACACACAAAAAGCCTAGAACATTTGTGGTCTGAAACATTACGGGATTTCTGCAGTCACGTGATTTTCACTGATTGGAAATAAAGCAGTATGACCATCTAAAAACTTGCAGGTGCAAAAAGCATTTAAATATAGAATCATGTGGGACCACCCAAATGGCAATGGGAGCACAAATAATCATGAGTGCACAACTGAAAGGAAGTCTGGAGAGGCCAGGAATATTATCCAATTTAATTAGTAATTTGTTTAACAAAATTATATACCACTGGATTGGAACCAAAACTCTAAGTGGTTTATAAGAAATATCCAAATCCATTCAAAAAACCATTTAAAAACAAGTAATTAGAAGTATTAAAAAATAATTAAAATGAGCAGCAAACTAAAAAGAGAGTAAAACATGTCAGTATCTACATGTTCCGATAGGCTTGCCTAAGCTAAAAAAATTTAAGCAGATGCTGAAAGAATTCAGCAAAGGCACCTGCCTTATTTCATTAGACAGGGAGTTCCAAAGTATAATTGCTGCCCCACTGAAAGAATGGTTTGTTACAAGCTTAGAGCAAGTATCGTGTTGCATGTGCCCTTCTGCAGATCAAAGTGGCTGAGTGGGCACTTTTGGGGTAAGGGGATCCCGCAAGCAAACTGGTCCCAAGATGTTAAGGGATTTATATACCAACAGCAAAACCTTGGCCTATTAAACCAATTGGCAAGCTGGGCAGTTCTCTGTTATATGCTGACAGGTCTCATTTCTGTCAGCAACCGTGCTGCAGACTAACTACAGATTCTGGATCAACCGCAAGGAAAGCCCCACAAAGAGTGCTTTGCAGGAATCCAGTCTGGAAATCACCAGTGCCTGAACTACTGTGGTCAGTCTCTCCCAGTCCAGGAACAATTGTAGCTCTCATACCAGGCATAGCTGGCAAAAGGCGCTTCCACACCAGTGACAGAGCAGAGGGTCCAGAAGTCCCCTCAGACTGTCTACCTGCCTCTTCAGGGGAGTGCAGCCCCTTTCAGGGCACACAGCTCACCTGACCAATTTCTCAGAGACAGGAACCGCTCGCTCACAGTGCCTCTGTCTCGCCCAGATTCAAGCTCAGCTAACTATGTTGGCAACACAGTTAAAGGGTGTTTGCATTCCTGACTTTTTGGAAAGCTTTTGCCGAGTGCATAAACGACCACCAGAAGAATCGAAAGCTCACAAATCCTGGCGTTTGAAAACAGAAGGCTTCTTCACACAGATGCTTGGTTACTGCAGTCAGAGAGAGATTTGTCCTGAAGGGGATTTATTCTAAAATGGTGCTGCCATCTGCTGGGAACAGCGCTGGCTTCCTTTAAAATAAAATAAAAAATATGTAAAGCCCCACATTTTGCTGGCCTGATATCTACAAACAAGTATTTTCTGTATACTTATGGGACATAGGTGAGTCCACCTGTGGCCCCCCAACCCCATTTTATGCAACCCCACTGCCCCATTCTTCCATCTCATCAGAGTTCCTTCCTTCCTGCTTGTGCCTCCGCATTTCACACGCACACTAAAGTCAGAAAGGAATTCATTTCACTTGCTTTTCAGCAGGGGTGTACGAAGGGGGGTCTCCCCAGGTATCACTTGGGGGGTAACAAGATGGCCCACTGCCTCCCCCCAACTGTAGAGCGGCCGAGGGTGCATGCACAGTCAGTATGGGCGCCACTCGCCTGCATCATCCATACAGATTGCCTCTTGCACAGCATCTGTATGGGCTGCCGCTCATGCACACTGTCCATACACGCATCTGTATGGGCTGCCACTCGCACGGCGACTGTACCGTCCCGCCCTGGGTACTGGAGAGGGTTCCTCCGCCACTGCTTTTCAGAACAGCAGCTGTTTGGGTCTGTTGTAATTTTTTTAAGTATCTATGCTTATTTGAGAGTAGCCCCATCATGCTAAAATTCTCTCTTCTGGACAACAGCAAAAGTTTGGGGGCCTTTTCCTCGATCTCATCTGATCACCCCAATTTTGGGAGATCTTCCAGTGGTTCCTAGGAGTTAGTTGATGAGCCTGTCCAACTCCTTAGTCATAGTTCCATGGCTACAGTCCCTCAGCTTACTCCGTTCTGGTGGGCATTTATTCTCCGTGTAAATTTCACTACCTCCTTGAGCAGGTATGTGCAAATATAATGCATTTGCATTATTTTCAATGCACCATCTAGTATTTATTATTTCCTTGCTGTAATTTCCTCCTGCAAATAATGCCTGCATATCAGCCCTTGACAAAACAGTTCACTGCAGGTTCCTATGACTTGAATAGGGGAAGCAAGGAGAACCATTACTTGACACATCCAGTCGCTGCCTGACATCTTCAGAAAACAACCAGCTCCCCTCTCACTCCCCAGACTTCAAACACAAATGCTGGCTTTCATTGAAAATGAGCTATAGAGCTGTCTCATCTCATGTCAAAGCACCCAGAGCTATATATTATTTACATGTTTCTGAGTTTATTGTTCATATTGATGAGATATGTTGTTTTTTTAAATTGGAATACGAAAGAAAGAAAGAAAGAAAGAAAGAAAGAAAGAGCACCCAGAGCTTTAAGAGAGCTGCAGGGTGACCAGCTGAAAAAGAGGAAATGACTTGTGCCCCTTTCAGAGTTGTGTAGAAGAGGGAAATCCAACAGGTGCTGTTTGTCTTGCAAAAATGGAAAACGCAAGATCCCCATTTCCTTTTTCATCTGGTCATGCTAGTGAACTAGCCAAGTGCTGCCTGAAAAGATGGGCGTGTTGCGTTGCTGTTGGAAGGGCACTCCTGTTCTTGTCATACCATGTTAAGGCTGCATTTCCAAATGCACTTATTAGGGAACCGGCTTCATTAAAGGCAGCAAGATTTATTTTTGAAGCAATGCACAATATCAGTCACTAATGGAGACCTGTAGTCAAAGATGCAGCCAGCTCTTTCCAACCAAATATATAGGCTCCAGCTTTCCTCACCCTTCTAGCTCTAGGAAACTGCAGCCCTCCAAATTCCCACTTGCATCATCCCTACTGGCTGGGGCTCAGAGAGGTTGGAGTCCATCCACATCTGGAGGGCCATAGGTCCCCCGTCCCTGCTTTAGGCCATGCCCAGCTCTCCTTCCTTCAGCCCTCACTCCTTCTCTCTTAGGCTCAAACCACGTGTGCAGCAGAATGAGATGGCCGAAACAGGCAGCTTCACAGCAGGTAGAAGATCGCCTTTAAAATGCTCTTCCCTATGTTAATAATTCCCTGAAAACAGAAAACTACCATGACAGGCAAAGGGGCTGGCTTACAACATGCTAGCTTTCTCTTTGCATAGAAATTCAACATTTGGAAAGGATATTCTTCCACTTCCATCTATTAGGGCAAATGCGGCACTGCCTCACCATCTTCCCTTGCCTGTTTTCTTGCTTATATCCAGCCTTGGCTGTCAGCTTCCTCCTCTTTGGTCTCTGTGTTATCCTTGTATAGCTTGGCATGGAGGAGGATGGGGGCAAAACTAGCCTGAGTTGACTCTGCCTGTCCTTGGCTCTGCCTCCACCTACTGTTGGGCTGAGGCTCCAATACTTTGGCCACCTCATGAGAAGAGAAGACTCCCTGGAAAAGACCCTGATGTTGGGAAAGATGGAGGGCACAAGGAGAAGGGGACGACAGAGGACGAGATGGTTGGACAGTGTTCTTGAAGCTACCAACATGAGTTTGACCAAACTGCGGGAGGCAGTGGAAGACAGGAGTGCCTGGCGTGCTCTGGTCCATGGGGTCATGAAGAGTCGAACACGGCTAAACAACAACAACACTGTTGGGTTTTCCACCCTGCTAGTCCCCCTGGGCACCTGCCACCAACGCTACACTTGTCGACTCAAGGAATTCCATCTATTTTGCCCCCTCATTCAGCTGCAGGCATGGTCCCCGTCTCAGATCCTTCCCTAGGGCTTTCTTCAGTTGTGGGGCAACAGTGGGCAGGGTGTAGATTGAAAGGACGGAGTCAAACGTGAAGTGGAAGCAGCAGGTGCTGACTCTCTGGTTTCACTGAGGAATGCAAAGAGCATCCATCTCTAGACTGCAGCTATCAACTCTACTTGACAGTTCATCCCATGCAATCCAGCCGGTCCAGGCAAAGCCATTTCAAACATTTCTGCACTGCAGCTGCATGCATTCCTCCAAGGAGGGAAGACATTTTCTGAAGCAACCAATCACATTGCTTAGGACAGCCTCCCTCAAATCTAATGCCTGTCAGAATTTTTTTTTTCCAGGGGACTACAACTCCCATCAGCCCCAACTAGCATGACTAATGTTCAGGGGTGATGGGAGTTGTAGTCCTGCAATATCTGGAGAACCACAGGTTCCCCATCCCTGGTTTTAGAGAAACTATGTTGTGCCTGAGCCATTTGATCTCACTGCAAGGGGGTCTAACAGGCATTCCGCAATGTCTTGTATACTGTGCTGATGGTACTACCAAGGATTAAGCACAAGTGAAGAGAGGACAGTTATTTAAACTGTTGGAAGCTGCCCAGAGTGGCTGGGGCAACCTAGTCAGATGGGTGACATATAAATAAATTTATTATTATTACCATTGTTGTTGTTGTCGTTACCCCCACCACAGTCCCTGAAGCCTGTCTCCCATTTTATGCATTGTGTTGGGGAAAAGCTCATCGTTACTTTAGGGGAATTGGCTTTTAAGCATCATCTACCTCCAGACAAGCCAGCCTGGATCATGCTCAGTATGCAACTCTCCTGCCTCTGGATGAAGAAAAGAATGTTTCAATTTCCTGGTTGCCTGCCTGTCTGCCTACCGTTCCTTTTTAAAATGCCGCTCTCAAACTACGTTTGCTTAAACACATCTTGCAAGACTGCTCCTAAGAAGGAGAGCTGACTTTACATTGTGCAGTGCCATGAAATCGTAGCCATAAAATCATCATTCATTTAACACAGATAAAACTTAGCCTATCCTATCAGTTTACACGAAAAATCCTTCTATATGAACTGAACTTGAACCCTGGACATGCACTGAACTGCAAAATCAATTGCGAGTATTTCTTACAGTTGTCCCTAGGAGGATTTGAAATATACTTCCCCAAAGAGTTACACAGGTGTTTTCTGAAAAGCTCACTGGGAACAATTCAGGGGATTTGCTTAAATCCCCTTGAAATTAGATTTACAGCCTGGCTGCGTGCAACATACATGTTTACTCAGACATATGTCCCAGTAATTGAGAATAGGGTTGTAGCCTTCTAACTACGCAGGGCTGGGGTTGGAGGTGCTCAAACCAGTTGAAATCCATGGAGATAAGTATGCCTAATTCTGCCTAGGACTTTCTTTCCATGGTTAGCAATGCAGCCCAACCATTCAATGTTAGAAACATGCAATGGGATCCTTATTTGGAAGTTCATCCCAGTGAACTTAATGGGATTCACTCACAGGAAAAAAATTACGTAGAATTGTAGGGTGAACCAGCATCTGCTTTCTTGCGGGATGAGCTATGAAAAACTAGTGTACAGTGATACCTCAGGTTAAGTACTTAATTTGTTCCAGAGGTCCGTTCTTAACCTGAAACTGTTCTTAACCTGAAGCACCACTTTAGCTAATGGGGCCTCCCGCTGCTGCCGTGCTGCCTAGAGCACGATTTCTGTTCTCATCCTGAAGCAAAGTTCTTAACCTGAAGCACAATTTCTGGGTTAGTGGAGTCTATAACCTGAAGCGTATATAATAATAATAATAATTTATTATTTATACCCCGCCCATCTGGCTGAGTTTCCCCAGCCACTCTGGGCAGCTCCCAATCAGTGTTAAAAACAGTACAGCATTACATATTAAAAACATCCCTGAACAGGGCTGCCTTAAGATGTCTTCTGAATGTCAGGTAATTCTTTATCTCTTTGACATCTGATGGGAGGGCGTTCCACAGGGCGGGCGCCACTACCGAGAAGGCCCTCTGTCTGGTTCCCTGTAGCCTCACTTCTCGCAATGAGGGAACCGCCAGAAGGCCCTCGGTGCTGGATCTCAGTGTCCAGGCTGAACGATGGGGGTGGAGACGCTCCTTCAGGTATACAGGACCGAGGCCGTTTAGGGCTTTAAAGGTCAGCACCAACACTTTGAATCGTGCTCGGAAACGTACTGGGAGCCAGTGCAGATCTCTCAGAACCGGTGTTATGTGGTCCCGGCGGCCACTCCCAGTCACCAGTCTAGCTGCCGCATTCTGGATTAATTGCAGTTTCCGGGTCACCTTCAAAGGTAGCCCCACGTAGAGCGTGTTGCAGTAGTCCAAGCGTGAGATAACCAGAGCATGCACCACTCTGGCGAGACAGTCCGCGGGGAGGTAGGGTCTTAGCCTGCGTACCAGGTGGAGCTGGTAGACAGCTGCCCTGGACACAGAGTTAACCTGCGCCTCCATGGAGAGCTGTGAGTCCAAAATGACTCCCAGGCTGCGCACCTGGTCCTTCAGGGGCACAGTTACCCCATTCAGGACCAGGGAATCCTCCACACCTGCCCGCCTCCTGTCCCCCCAAAACAGTACTTCTGTCTTGTCAGGATTCAACCTCAATCTGTTAGCCGCCATCCAACCTCCAACCGCCTCCAGGCACTCACACAGGACCTTCACCGCCTTCACTGGTTCTGATTTAAAGGAGAGGTAGAGCTGGGTGTCATCTGCATACTGATGAACACCCAGTCCAAACCCCCTGATGATCTCTCCCAGCGGCTTCATATAGATATTAAAAAGCATGGGGGAGAGGACAGAACCCTGAGGCACCCCACAAGTGAGAGCCCAGGGGTCTGAACACTCACCCCCCACACCAATTTCTGGACACGGCCCAGGAGGAAGGAGCGGAACCACTGTATGACAGTGCCCCCAGCTCCCAGCCCCTCTAGACGGTCCAGAAGGATGTTATGGTCGATGGTGTCAAAGGCCGCTGAGAGATCCAGCAGAACTAGGAAACAGCTCTCACCTTTGTCCCTAGCCCGCCGGAGATCATCAACCAGTGTGACCAAGGCAGTTTCAGTCCCATGATGAGGTCTGAATCCCAACTAGAAGCGATCCAAATTGTCTGTTTCCTCCAGGCGTGCTTGGAGTTGTTCAGCAACCACCCGCTCAATCACCTTGCCCAAGAATGGCAGATTTGAGACTGGGCGATAGTTGGCCAAATTGGCCGGGTCTAAAGATGTTTTTTTAAGAAGCGGTTTAATGACCGCCTCTTTCAGTGGGTCTGGGAAGGCTCCCTCACAGAGGGAAGCATTCACCACCCCGCAAAGCCCATCGCCCAGCCCTTCCCGGCTCGCTTTTATCAGCCAGGATGGGCAAGGATCAAGGAGACAGGTGGTCGGTTTCACTCGTCCAAGCAGCCTGTCCACATCCTCGGAGGTAACAGATTGGAATTGATCCCATATAACAGGACCAGACAGAACTCTAGCACTCTCCCGCCCTGGCCCTGCTCCCACTGTGGAGTCTACCTCCTTCTGAATCTGAGCGATTTTATCTGCAAAAAACTTTGCAAAAGCATTGCAGGAGATCTTGGGGTCCCTACCAGGCCCCGGTGGTACAGGTGGTTCCGATAAACTGCGAACCACCTGAAAAAGTCTCCTGCTGCTGTTTTCTGCAGATGCAATGGAGGCGGCGAAGAAGGCCCTCTTCGCCGTCGCCATTGCAACTTGGTAGGCTCGACGTTGAGCTCTAACCCGTGTCCGGTCTGATTCAGAATGAGTTTTCCACCACCGGTGCTCTAGCCGTCTCAACGATTGTTTCATCACCCTCAGCTCCGGGGAAAACCATGGGGCTGTCCGGGCTCCATGCAATCGGAGAGGGCGCTTCGGAGCCAGACAGTCAATAGCCCTGGTTAACTCCGCATTCCAGCGTGCCACCAGGGAATCAGCTGAAAGGCCATCAACTTGGGATAAAGCATCCCCTACCACTCTCTGGAAGCCAATTGGATCCATTAAGTGGCGGGGGCGGACCATCCGAATCGGTCCCACCTCCCTGCGGAGGGGAAGGGTTGCGGAGAAGTCCAGTTGCACCAGGAAGTGATCTGACCATGTCACTTCTTTTATTTCGCTTTTAGTTAATGTCAGATCACCAACATCCGTAGAGGTAAACACCAAGTCTAAGGCATGTCCGTGGCTATGAGTTGGGCCAGACTTATTCAGGGACAGCCGCATGGAGGCCATGCTTTCCACGAAGTCCCGAGCGGCCCCTTGTAAGGTCGTGTCGGCATGGATGTTAAAATCCCCCAGGACAACCAAGCTAGGAGCATATCCACCACGACCTGAAGCAGCTCGGGCAGGGAATCCTTGGTGCAGCGGGGAGGTCGGTACACCAGTAGGAATCCTGTACTGCCCCTGTTGCCCAACTTCCAGAACATGCACTCAGAAAACTGGGTCTTCCCAATAGGACGCCTGGTGCAGACGAATGACTTCCTAAAAATCACTGCAACCCCCCCTCCCCGCCCACATGACCTGGGTTGCTGTGCGTAAGAGAAACCTGCTGGGCAAGCAGCGGCAAGGACAGGCCCATCTGCTTCATCCAACCAGGTCTCTGTCACACATGCCAGGTCAAATCCTCCATCCACAATCAGGTCGTGGATGGCATTGGTTTTATTCATCATTGACCTGGCATTGCACAGCAACACTTTCAGGTCATGTGGGTTTCCCTTGCTGATTACTGTATCCTTCCGGTCAGGACCAGACCTGGAGGCAGGGATAGTCCTCAAACAACGACTAAACCTGCCTCCTCGGTAATGACATGGTCTGGTCTTAGCATAACTCCTCCTCCTGCCCGTGATCACTGAGATCGGGTGTCCCAATACATCTCCCCCTGTGGAACCTGCCCCACCCAATCTATTGGCTGAGGCCCACTCCCAGGCAGCCATGACCCTCCCCCTTAAAAGGCAAAATACAAACTATATAATAATTTAACAGAATAATAATAATAATAAAACAAAACAGAACAAAACAAAACAAAACAAAGCAAGGAACAATAGTGCTGACTCAGTGCTTATCCCACCCCAAGCAAAAATAAAATAATGAAATAATATAATATTATAAAAAACAACAACCACCATTTAAAATGCTGCAAATTAAAAGCGATTAAAACATTTAAAACCATTTTGTCCATTGCTGCCGGTAGCTGCTCAGGCCTCTAAACTGTAGTGGTAGTGCAGGCCCCGCCCCCTAGGCCGGATGGAGTTGGCAGGAGAGGGAGCGGTCCTCCCAACACTCACGCAAGCAGCAGCAGCAGCAGCCGTACATATAACCTGAAGTGTATGTAACCTGAGGTACCACTGTACTCTGTGAGCAATATCTATGGAGTCTATTTCTCAAAATACTCATTCGACAACCTAGCGCCAGGTATTTCCACCTGCCACTTGCTAGCTGCCAGTCAACGCTTTGGGCAAAAACACATCTGTCTGAATCCAGTCTTAGATACGTAAGAAGTTGCCTTATGCTGAGAGCAGTCAATTGGGCCATTTAGCTCAGTCCTGCCCAGCAGCAACTCAGACAGGAATATTTCCAAGCCCTATCTAGAGATGCCACCAATTGAACCAGTGTGGTGTAGTGGTTAGAGTGTCGGACTAGGACCTGGGAGAGCAGGGTTCAAATCCCTACTTGGCCATGAAGCTCACTAGGTGACCTTGGGCGCTAGTCATTGCCTCTCTGCCTAACCTACCTCACAGGGTTATTGTGGGAATTAAATGCGGAGGAAGGAAGCCATGGACACTATCTTGCGATCCCTGGAGAAAAAGGTAGGGTATCAATGCAAAAAGAATGTAAATAAAACCAGGTCGCCTGTGTGCTCAGCATGTGATGAACCAGTGAGCTACTATTCCCTCCACTGGGTTAAACTGGTGACCAGTGGGTGATCCAACTTTATGTTGATGACTGGCAGGCCCTAGAGAAAGGGCCCACATCATAGGACTTCCTCATCCTCTCCGAAATTTGGGCTCAGACAGCATACTTTGTGAAAATGGTCAGTGCAGGGTCTCTGTTGCTAAGTTACCCAGCTGCTCCCTACCTTGTCTGGCTCACCCAGAGTATTTCCATCGCTTTTCAAAGAATATTCATGATTATGCTAGCTCCAGTGTATCAGCCATTGATCCAGCTCACTTGCCGAGTCCCGGGAGATTCCGCCGATCTCGGAGCCACCTCCCAAATCTCTCAACCGGCTGCATTTAATTCACTAACTGCTGAGGGAGACGACTGGCTGGAAGAGATGCTCAGCTGAATTGTAAACTTAGGGAGGAAAGGGAAGGGCTGGGCTTGGATTTAAAGTGAGTTACTTGCTCCTCCTGCTGGCTCCTCTGAGGAATTGCAGGGAAGCTATAGACAAAGGGTTTGGGTATACAGTACTGTACAATGCTGTAGCCTACATTCTCACTTTCAAATTAGCCTGGTTTAATTGATGTAAATACATTAAAGAAGCCGCCATGTCATAGTAATCATCCTGTGAGATAATGCCCCGTCAGTGAAATGAGATAGGCTTTCTCCTGCCATTCAGCCAGCTCTTGCGACTCTCGGGCAAGAGAAGCAAAGTCAAAAGGAAATATTGCAGTGGATCTCCAAAGAGCAGGAGTTGCTTGGGTTTGAAACATGGAAATTCTGCATTTGCCTCAGCGGATGGATAGCTGATGCTTAAGGACTGTGTATGTATATATATATGTATGTGTGTGTGTGTGTGTGTGTGTGTGTGTGTACACACACACACACACACACATATACATATGGTTAATTATAGGGAATAGAATGTGAACTATAGGGAATAGAATGTTGGAAAACAATGCAGCAACAAGAGGAAATTATGGGCACATTGAGAAAAGAGTGTGAGAAGCCAATTTTTTTGGGGGGGGCGATGTATTAAATTTGTTTTAATTGTGGTTAATTAATTAAAATTTGGAAAATCAATAAAAATGATTTGGCAAAAAAAGAAGAAAAAGAAATTCTGCCTTTGGTCATCAGACGTAGCCAGGATTCCTCAGGCAGTAGCTTCAGATTCCCATCTCAACCCAACAACCAGATAATCCACAGGTGTCGCTTGCCTGAACACCCCTCATTCATGCCCACTGACCATTCTGGCTGGAGCTGATGGTAGTTGTGGACCTAGAGGGCACCAGCTTAGAGAAGGCTGATGCACATAACAATGTATGCCAAACACTGTTTTAGAATATACTGGCATTGAAATGTTTTAAATTAGCTTTATGCATTGTGTAGTGTGTCCAACAAATTAGATTCCCTTACATGGAACCATTCCTTGTAATAAGGAACAGACAGCAAGTCTGCGTAGAGTACATACTTTTCTCTACATTTAAGTAAAATCCATTTAGGAAAATGGCTGTGGGTGGCATGATGCCTTAGTTTGCATTCCTAACTCCACTTACCTGGGAGTAAGTCCCACTGAACTCAGTAGGAATTGCTTCTTTTCAAGCAGATGTTGTTGTCAGGATTGCAACCTTCGCTTCTGCACAGGACAGATTATATCAGGTGTGATCTGTAGAGCTGGAGTTGTTCGTTTTTAAGCCCAAAATTCACCACTGCCCATACACACAGCAAAGCTAAATAAGATAACAAAAACTTAAACAAAGGTGCCCTTGAATTTCCAATGCTGAAAACTTATTTGAATCCTAAATTGTGATGTTTCCTTTTTCATGACTGTTACAGGATTAGCTACTTCATTTCATTCATCACTGCTACTGGATGGGGGGGGGGCTGTTTTTGTAAAAGTAAAGTATGTTTGTGTGTGTATGGATAATAAGGTGGAGAGGTGAAGAAGAGACAGTGAGTGTGTGGGGGGGTGTGGGTGTGGGTGTGTGGGTGTGGGAGGGATTTCTCCATTTACCATATTGGCCTGAATATAAGCCTCACTTTTTTTCCAAATTCCAACCATGAAAATTTAAAGTACATCTTAAATTTGTGACCTTACAAAAATAGGCTTTTACAATATCGCTGCTGAAACAGACACACGGTAAAATGCGGAATTTTAAGGGAGCGGCTTATATACAGGTATTGTCTCTCTCTCTCCCCCCCCCCATGAATTTTAAAGGTGCAGCTTATATTCGGGCCAATATGGTATTTATTGCATCTGACAAGGTGAGGCTTGGATCCACAAAACCCCCTGCAACAACAACAACAAAAGTGCTGCCTCCTAATACCACAGGACTCTTTGACAGTAATTCCTTCAACACGTGTGCCTCTTTTAAGGCCTTGTCGTAATTAAAAGCAGACTTACCAAGCAGAGATAACCATGCAGGGGAGCCCCCAGCAACCACCCACATCCAACCCCTCCTGGTGCGCCTCTTTCCTACCTTAAGCAGTCGCTAAAATAAAGTGACAGGGCTCTCTCCCCCCCCCCCCCCCCCGCAAAGCACAACATCAACGCTTTTGGATATTCTCAGAACTCTGGCTCAGGGGTGAGTGAAGAAATACAGTGGTACCTTGGGTTAAGTACTTAATTCGTTCCGGAGGTCTTAACCCGAAACTGTTCTTAACCTGAAGCACCACTTTAGCTAATGGGGCCTCCTGCTGCCACTGTGCCGCCAGAGCACGATTTCTGTTCTCATCCTGAAGCAAAGTTCTTAACCTGAAGCCCTATTTCTGGGTTAGCGGAGTCCGTAACCTGAAGCGTCTGTAACCTGAGGTACCACTGTACATGAGACCCCCTGTTTGCCTTGCATGCAAAGGGTCCCAGTTCCAGTCTCCAGATAGGGCTGGGAACGTTCTTTTCCCTAAGAGCCACTGCTCATCCATCTCTAAACAATCCTAGATGGACCAAACCATCTTGACTCTGTATATAAGGAAGCTGCCTCCTGCCTATGAATAAAAAATGCCAGCAGCAGTTGCAAGCAGATGACAAAGCAAAGAGGAGGCAGGGCGAGCAGCTGTGTGTCTTACCAAGTTGCTTACCAGGCGTCGGCTGCAGTGCTCTTCTTCCCGGCAGCCTGTAGGCCAATAAGCAACAGCGTATGGATACAGCAGGCAGATGCTGGGGCCATCTGGGATGGGAAGTCTTGTTTGGCCCAAGGGCAGACAGGAGATATCTGGTCTCAGGCACTTGCTTCTTGGGGAAGCAGAGGCTCTGGCTGTCCCACAGGACTCGGTGACAAAGTGCTGAAGCCCAGAGCAGATGCTGGGGAGTTCGTGGTTGAAACCTCATCTCCCCACTGCTCTTATCTTGCCCCATCTGGCACCCAGAGAGAGGCCCCATCGGGTCCCACGGCAGACTTTGCCATGAGGAAACACCTTTTTCCTGCCTTGCTGACCACAGCAGGGGTGGCTGTTGTTCAACAGGAAAAATACGGGATCTCTGCAGTCTATTTATAAGCCTATCTCCTGCAGCCGGGGCCTGCTGCTCACACAAGAGGGCAAGGGCCCCGGTAGCTATTAAAGCAACACTCTGGGTCGGCTGGTGCTGTTTTTGTTACAGGCCAACCCCAGGATATCCTGAATCGGTTCCATGGCAGAGATTCCTGCCACACACCAGGCTTTGATGTCAGCTGTAAACAAAGATCCCACCCAGGCACCTGGTTTCTCCTATGGGACACCTTCCAAGAGGAACAATCTCAACTGGAGTAGGTTTGGGTTCAGTCTTTTCCCCAGCTCTTTATACAGGAATCTGCCTTATATTGAGTTAGACCAAAAGTCCATCTAGCTCATTATCTACAGCAGTGTTGCTCAACCTTTTTAAACCAACACTACCTTTTTTAGCTAACCTAATAATCCCCTTTAAAACCTGACCACCCAAAATAATTTTATTTGACTTTCCATATGGATTGAAATTTCATTACTTTATTTTTTTTTATTTATACTGTATGTGTTTTTGGAAACACTCACACACCCCTGAGATCTGTGGGGATAACCAGATTCATAGGCCCAACAGGCTTAAGTTCATTTGATGCAGGAAGGGGTTAATGCCATAAAGTCACTCTACATCACCTTGGGAGGAAGGTAATCAAGTCTACCTGAGAAACTCAGTGTGTGAAGAGGCTGGTTGATCCAAGCTCAGACCACATGGCTCTAACAAGCCTCTCTTGAGTTTCTATACTAATTTAGGAACTTTTGCCACTGTAACTAAGCCAAGTTTTACTGCCTGCATTTTCTGAATGCTGTATGAATCTGACCTTTGAAGAGTTTGTAAGTAAACTGTTTTTAATTTACCAAACATGTTGTCTTTTTCAATGCCTGGGGAAGAGGGAAACTTTGGAAGGAACTTACAAGAGCATATTTTAAAGGTCTAACAGCCTATATTTCCACACTTTACTTTGCTGCACGTTTTGTGATTTTAAATATCTGCTGGTGTTCTCTCACCAGAGAGTACTTGCCTCAAACCTGGATGTTGGCATCCAGGAGTTCTTTGTTTATACCTGTTTTATGTCTTTATGTTAGCTTCAGACAGCAGAACCAACTTCTGCCTATACTGTAGCTGCTAACATGATGACATACGACCGGACTGCCATTCCCTCCCCCTGGGTCTTGTCTTGGAAGTGGACAGTAGAAAGCAAGACAACACCAGCTTGAAGGTCTTCTAAACAGAGTGTGTGGCACTATAGCAGAGATTCTCCAACCCTACGGATTCCATAGAACAAATTTTCCATTGCTACTAAAATGTTTAGCTGTACTGAGGACTCCACCTGTTCAACATTTCCTTCTTGCCAATACATCACTTCCCTCCTCATTTAGCCTATTATCCTCCATCATTTCAGGCACTCATTGCTGACAATCTCCCATGATTGCCTGGTGGGGCCAGACTCCCCATTTGGGAATCAATGCCCCAGGCTAAAATAAGAGCTAGAAAATCTTGGCTGATGAGCTGGTCCAATATGGAACATCATTTAGCTTTCTCAGGGTCCTCTTCCAGGAATCTGCCTCTGGTTTTTGCCAACTTAAAACAGACAGCCTCTTTCTGTGTTGCTTAGGCAGGCCTAATGAGCTTGCTTACCTTCTGAGGCCTCCAGTGCAGGATAATCAATAGCGGAGAAGGCAGCTCTTGGGGCAGCAAATGCTGATCTTTCCTCTGAGCTGAATCAGCCAATTTCCCCGCTCTGGCTACATCTCCCCCACCAGAGTGGGAAAAGCTTCCTGCAACATTCTTCATTATCTATGCCTTAATCTCAGGAGAGTTGGGTGGGTTTCTACTTGCCTAATACTGAGTCTGACCATTTTTGTCATCTCAGACTGACACTGGTTTTCCAGGGACATTCCAGGGACAGGGGACATTCCTGCCCCAGCCTGAAGATGCCGGTGACTAAACCTGGGACCTTCTGCCTGAGAATTAGGCGCTCTATCACTCAGGTTCAAAACATCTAGAGATCCTTTCTCAAACATTTGTTTGCACCATTTAGACCTTTACCTCTTTACTGTTGCACAAATTCACGACCAAGCCAAAAAGCCCGGGTGTGAGTTAAATGGAAGAGCACTGTATTGCCCCCAGAGGCTCAGCTGACTCTGCCCCACCTCAAAGCTTACAGGAGAGGCATAGCAGCCCTGACCCCCATGCAGTGCAAGCGAAGCTGTGAGCTGGGGATACAGCAAAGCTGCTCTGACACAATGACCAGCTCCAACTCCAGCCTACTCACTAAACATTTCACATGCCTATTTGACCATGTGACTTAACCCCCTTGATCTCTTGATGTCTGTGAGCATCACTCCTGCAGTGCCACCAGCAGCTTGGTCTTCCTCATTCTGGTTCTAACCTGAGATGGCCGTTCTCAACGTTCCCATCAATAGAACAGGTGCACCCAAAGAGCAGCGTTGCCAAGGTTTCCTACTGGCAGCGATATGATGGAAAGGCCAGCTTCGAGAAGGCAAAGGGAGGATTCCAAGCCTCTGTTTGCCCAGCTGAGAAATGAAAACGCTGAGCCTGAATTCAGCTGAATTCAGCTTCCCGCTGCAACCAACACAGAACCAGCCTATTCTATATGCATCTGAACTTCCCAAAAATTAACCTCCCAAGATTCTCCTTTCTCCCCAAGTGAATGTTCCAAAAGAAGCCCAGGTGACCACCAGGATGAAACTGTGGCAGGCCGATCTGCTCAGAAAGAAGCTAAAAGCCAAGCACGGCAGGAGTGATATTTGCCAAAGAGCCATGGCAGCAGGAAGGGGGCACTCCCTTTAGGGATCTGTGCCAAGCTGTTGCCACCTCCAGCCTGCCACTCAACAAACAAGGGTTATTGTGTTGCATCTGCTGTGCTTTTCAAGGCTTCACCCGGCTAGGCAAATGTGAGCAAATAAACCTCGCGGCCCTTTTTTCATAAAAGGAGAGCCGTGTCATCATTTATATATTGCCAACCCTATCCCAACAGGCTCCGGACGAATTACAGCAACAATGTCACCAGCAATCCAAATAATTAATACAGCAGGCTTGGAGAAACAAGAGAGGTCATTTTAATAACAATGAATTCAAATGTCTCACTGTTAAGAATGATCAAGGTTTGGAAGATTAAGCTTCGGGTCTTCCTAGTCCAGGTGGGGTTCGTGCCAGCTTGGCTGTAAGAGGCAAAAAAAGAGCCTGGTACTCTGCTGGGTGGTCCTTGGACACACATTGCTCCCCTCCTCCCTGCTGTTTTACTTCTCTTTGTCTGTGCTTCCTAGATGCGGATCCTTGAATTTTCTGAAGACCAGACTGCCTCTTGCTTAGTGTGTCTGTACAGCAGCCTGTTATCAGAGGCATGGTGTGTATCTGTTACGTATGTAACAACAGCAACAAAACCCACATTTTTTGCTAAAACTGCTTAACCCAGCTCAGAGCAAACTAGCGGTAAAGCACGCACACACACATACCATAACAAAACCGAAACAAAACACAGGGAGCCTGATTTCCAAAGGAAGAATGAGCCCCATTCATTGTTAGCCACGCTTGTTCCTTATGATTTATCAGCTTCCTCAGGAATTGGAATACCGTTTGATGATTACACAGACTCTCCTTCCTCCCCTTTAGCGCCCACAGCCCAGCCCAATGACCATTTGGCCTATTTCCTGGTAGACTATTACCAGAAATGACTTCTCCCCTGTGTCATGCTCAGGAGCCTCTGACAATACACACACAGAGAGAGAGCATCAGCCAAGCCAGCTTTAAGCTCATATCCTCTTGGCCTGTAGAGCTGATGATGAAAAAGGGAGGCTGTAAGCTGAGCTCACTCTGTGTTTGGGACTGGGGATGCCACACTGGCACACGAGACTCATTGTCTGGAGGGGTTTGGGATGTTACAAATAAACAGCGACAGATCTTTGTTGCGCATGCATTGTGAAAAGAGCAGGGATTTCTGCACAAAGTGAGGTGGGGCGAAGTCCGAAACCTCCTTGTGGGGCAGAACTACATGATCCTGCTGTTCACATTGCAGGAGACTAAATGCCATAATAATGTGAGAGCCTGCCTCCAACAGCAGACGGAGAACATTGTGGCTAGTGGTCACATATCCTCCACGTGTTTCTCTCTAATCCCCTTTCACCAAGTTGGTGCACATCACTGCCTCTTACAAGAGCCAATAGTTTAACTATGTGCGGTGGGAAGAGGAACTTTCCACAGCTCACAATATGTGACAATCTGTACAGTCAGTCTCAGATCCCTGGCTACGAGTTCATCTTTCCGACACATGCATTCACTGCAGACATATTGGACTTTCCTGTTGTTGGATCTAAAATCTTTATGTATAGAGCTGCAGCAGAGCCAATGTGGTGCAGTGTAAAGATAGTAGTGTGGAGTGCCTAGATGCCAACTTGGACCAGGAGACTAGGGTTCAAATCCACAGCTCAGCTAGGAAGCTGATTGGGGTGACCTGTGGCCAGTCGCCATCTTCCAGCCTAACCAACCTCACAGGGGTGTTGTGAAGATAAAATTGGGAAGGGAAAAATTATGTACTCCACCTTGAGCATCTTGGTGCCACTTGCTCTGATGTGATGTCCCAAGTTACCTTTGCCAGAAAAGCAGCTATAACTGGTAAAATCCTATCCTGTCTTGATTTAGTAAATCAAGTTAGTAAATCCCAGTCCCCGCCTCGGCATGAGAGGTGGGTGGGGAATCATCAAAGACAGAAGAAGTATGTCTCCCATGCTGAACCAGGGGGCTTCTCTCTGCTCAGCCTCCCCTCCTGCACATCCACGTGCTTTTCCTGTGTGGCAGCCCAAGCCCAAAATAAAATTGTTGAGTGACACAACTGGGTAGTCAGGAGTGGGGAAAGTGTCAAATACACACAGGAGAGAAGGGGCGGAGGCAAGGAGGATTCGCAGGTGATGGAAAGCACTCAGAGTTGGGGGGGGGGCAGCCCATACAGGCAGCTTGTCTGATCATAATAAGGCGGCCAGCCTAACGAAGCCTATTCAGGAAGAAGTCCTCCTGAATTCCGTGGGGCTTGTGCCCACCTCAGCGGGGTTCGCTGTGATTCCTGCAGTGCAGGGCGTTGGGTTAAAGGACCATTGGGGTCCTTCCAGCTCTACAGTTCTATGATGCTATGACAGCAGCTGCCTATATTTTAGGATTGCATCCTCAGCAGTGGATGCCGGTTGATCTGAGCGGCTGGTGTACTGCTCCATTAGTTACCCCTCGCTTGCTCGTCTTCTAACCTGCAGGCTGTCCGGGGGTTGCCAGCCTGTCAGCTGCTTCCTCCTCCTCCTCCTCCTCGGTCTCCGTCCCCTTGTCGGACTCAGCAGGGGATAGGACAAAGCGAGGATTAGTTGGCTCGACCTGTCATTGGCTCCAGCTCTGCTGTTAGTCAGTGGCGTAGCGTGGGGGGGTGCAGGGGGGGCCGGCCGCACCGGGCGCAACATCTGGGGGTTTGGGGTAGGGTTAGGGTTAGGGGGCGCAAATCCACGGGTTAGGGGGCGCAAATTATTTGCCTTGCCCCGGGTGCTGACAACGCACGCTACGCCACTGCTGTTAGTTAGTCTCCCTCCCTCACTCCAGCCCCGACGGGCACCAGCCACCGCTCAGCCTGAGTTTGCCAGTCTCCTAATCTTCCAGAAGTTATTCGGGCTCGTCCTCGTGCTCTCAAGTTCTGCCAGCCTGGACGGGACAGAGCAGGGGGGCCGCCCTCCCAGCCCAATTCCCACCCATCGCTGACCTTAGGCTGAGTCACCGTCTCGCGGAGCAGACACGCTGCCCTCGGAGGAGCAGCTGCGACGCAGCAGCCCCGCCAAGCAGCCCGCCTGGACCTCCGTCCGCTTGGCAAGCGCCGCCGAACAGAATGTACCAGGATCCGGCACAGCCCCTCCTTGCCAGGCTCTCCGCGGAGCTGCCGTGGGCTGGGCTGGATGCCTCGGCTGGAGAGCATCCTGCTGGCCTTCGAGGGACACAGCAGCGGAGGGCTTCCCTCGCGGGGCCACCTCCAACCCGGCATGTGCCCCCTGGAGGACCACACACGCAGACACCCACCCACCCAAAACAAGCATCCACGCGGGGCTGGGCGCACGCGTCCAAGTCAGCCACTTACCCTACTAGGCGGTCTGCGCTTCGCCCATCGCCTTGGCTCCCTCCTTTGCCTCGGGGAGAAGAAGATCCGCCGCCAGTCCTCGCCCAGCACCCCCCCTCCGGCGCCTCCCCCCCCCCCGCTTCCCTGTCCCCCTTTTAGTCCAGCGAGCGCCCCGTCGGGACGGCGAAGGGTGCCCCCCCCCTCCAGCAGCCAGCCGGCCTTTCTCGCCCAGCCCCCTCCGCGTCGGCGATGCCCAAGATCTTCAGTCCACAATGGGGGCGGCGAGCGGCAGCATCCTGAACAAAGTGCCGATCCCCGGGGATGCCGACTGGGAGGGGCGGTCACGTGGGCCCTCGGTGCCCCTCCGGCACACGCCAGCCAGCTCTTTATGCGGTGTCTGAGAAAGAGGGAGGGAGGGAGAGAGGGAGGGAGGGTGCCAGGCGGCCGTGACGTGACACACCAGCGCGCACACACGCGCTGCCTTTTCTCTTTCCTTTTCCCCGTCCTCTGATGCTTTCTCCAGAAACTCAAAGGCTCTGGCGAGCTGCTTAGTCCACCGCAGGCTTCCTCATCGAGAAAATGAGCCTGAGAAAACCCTTTAGTCTTGGGGCGAAGGGGGGGTCCTTCTGATGACAGCTGCCTGCCCCTCCTAGGCCTGCGTGGGTGGGTGGGTCGGGGGATCCCCCTGCCAAGGTCTTTGGACCAGCCCCTCGCCTGCGTTTTTCTTCTTTTTCTCTCTGATACATTTGGGGGGGGGGCAGAGGGGAGGCAGGAAATCTCTCCTCCAGCTGTTGGCTTCCTTCACTAAATGACAACAATGGTTTGGAGAGGGACGGGCGTGGTGCGCCGTGGCGAGCTTAGATTCTCAGTTTATCCAGAAGATCTCGTTAAAAAAATGTGACTGACACGCGCACATACTCTCGCTCCCTTAGATCAGGAAGGAAGGAAGGAGAGCTTATCCATAGGATCTTGCGAATGGTGACACAAACACCTCCCCCCCCCCGCAAGAACCACATCATTTCCTTTGCCCGACCCTAGCCAAGTCCCTCACTAAACCTCCAGAAACGGGGGTACCTAGTTTGCTCCAAGGAAACGATCGTAAAGCTCCGTTTAATAAATAAATAAAAACAGAGCGGGGACTGGACTTAAATGCGCCCCGTTTTTCCTTTCCTGTCCTAAAAGAAGCATTGCTAAGTTTCCTTCTGTTGTCAAAAGCTAGGGCGTGAGATTGACAGGCTTTCTTCTCGGGGCTTCCGCACATCCGAAGTCTGCAGAAGCGCCTTAGCAGGAACTCGCTGCCTGAAAGTGACAAGGGGGCGGGCTCTCCACAGTGGCCTTGCCAGAGGAAGGGAAGCCGCGAAGAAGAGACGCGTCCTTCCCCATTTCCCAGCTAGGCTTACTGCACAAAAGCAGACGGAAGACCTGGTTTTGCCAAAAGGTGGGTTAGAAAATATTAATATATCAGTCAGCCAATGAATGCACCATCAAATTAGAATCATAGAATCATAGAGTTGGAAGAGACCACAAGGGCCATCGAGTCCAACCCCCTGCCAAGCAGGAAACACCATCAGAGCACTCCTGACATATGGTTGTCAAGCCTCTGCTTAAAGACCTCCAAAGAAGGAGACTCCACCACACTCCTTGGCAGCAAATTCCACTGTCAAACAGCTCTTACTGTCAGGAAGTTCTTCCTAATGTTTAGGTGGAATCTTCTTTCTTGTAGTTTGGAACCATTGCTCCATGTCCGCTTCTCTGGAGCAGCAGAAAACAACCTTCTCAAGGCAAGGTCAGGAAAAGCTCCTTGTCAGTGTCCCAGCCTTCCCAAGAGCCAGTGAGGCCAACCCTGGGTGACCTTGGGCCAGTCACTGCTCCTCTTCTTCACAGAGTCACTGCTCCTCACCTTCTTCACAGAGTTTGTTAAGTTGTGGGTGAACATATCAGATGACACAGCGATTCTTCATACAGCTCTTGTTTATTCACAGACCCAGAACAGAACTGAAGGGTTCAGCCAGTCTGCTTATATAGAGCTCCACTACAAAACACAACAGTAACAACTTTCTGTAACTATCCAATCACTGAACGTCACTTTCAATTCCTTATTTGCATATGTGGACCTGAGTGAAAACTATCTACAGTATCCCCCTGCTGGCCCAGGGTGAGAACTTCAGTACATAACAGGGTTCTTGCTGGGATTAAATGAGGAGGGGAAGAATCATGTATGCCACCTTGAGCTCCTTTGAGGAAAAAGGTGGGATATAAATGCAATAGACAACAACAACAACAACAACAACAACAACAACAACAACAACAACTTCAGCCTGGTGCCCTCTTGGGCTACAGCTCCTATCATCCCTGACCACATACCGTGCCAGTAGTCCAAGGCATCTCAGGGACACCAAGTTGGGAGAGCCTTGTGTAGGAGCCCATCATGGGCGTAGCCAGGGGGGCAGGGGGCAGCTGCCCCACCTAAATCAAGTAAATAAATAAAAGGTATAAATAATCAGAATATTTGAAATTGAACTGCTTGCTGCGATCACTTGGATGAGGTTGTGGGGCATTCTAGCAACGCAACTAGCAAACCGGCTAAGCCAGACAGAGGGTGATGACAGGTGGGTGTCCTTCATAAATCTGGCTATGCCCATGGAACCCACCACCTTTCACCGTATTCTTAAGTCACCTACAAAAATAAACAGACTTCAGCTCTAGTCAGATCATGCCTCTGTTTTTATTCAAGTAAAAGAAAGGGCCACAGTGTTTCATTTCAGGGTGGTGTTGTGTGCAATTGTGCCCTCCATAATCATTCACAGCATAGACACCCTCCCAAAGGTCCCGGGGACAGTTACACGGCCACATTGCACACAATAATTGCAATCACAATGAATGCACTATATCTGGAGAAAAAACCAGCATTTCCCCAGCAACAAAATATTGACAGTCCCGAGTGCTGGAGAAATGGGTCTATTCCATAATCTCAAGCAAAGTTGAAGAAAGGCATTTGGATACCTTACCATAAAAGAGCACAGACGATGCTCTTATTTTGCAAGCAACTGGTTGTCTGGGAAAGTCCTTAGGAAAACAGCAGAGAAGGGAGCAGTACCAGCCCAAGATGTAGAAGAAGAAAAATTCCAAGTGACACCACTCCCTTCTGCTTATCAAGGAATACAGTCTGGCAAGGATTTCTCCTGTGAAAACATCTCTCAAATGAACAGAGCCTGCACAAGACCACAATCCTGCTCTTGTGCAATGCCCACCCATTTGAATGGGCCTGGATGCTGCTCTCCAGACTTCCTACGTTCAGATAATTAGTTGCTTGCAAAACAAGGACATGGTGTTTACTCTTTAGGTGTATTCCAGATATCATCATTTGAGGTTGTGCTTCTGTTGAAGGATATATCATCCCCCCAGCCCTCACTACAAGAGTCTGTAGGACAGGCTTCCTCAACCTCAGCCCTCCAGATGTTTTGAGACTACAGTTCCCAGCATCCCTGACCACTGGTCCTGCTAGCTAGGGATCATGGGAGTTGTAGCCAAAAACAACTGGAGGGCTGAGGTTGAGGAAGCCTGCTGTAGGGGACTTTCTGCCTAAGACCCTGGAAAACAGCTGCCTAAATGGACCAATAAGCTTGATCCTGTACAACACAGCTTTGAATGTTTTGGGGGAAATGCCATTGTTCCCACCTCATTCTAGCTACCATACTCCATTGTATTCCTTGCCTCTGAATTCCTGACAACTGGGGCAACACTATATGGAACATACTCTCATCAGTATGTGTCCAAGATACAGTGTGTACCACTGTCTGTCTCTCAGGGTTAGCTCCACAGTTAAGGTCCTCCAGCCCAAATCTTTTCACCATTAATAGCCACGATCCACACTTTCCTTGATCAGGATGAAGCTACTGGCACTTTGCATGCAACAGCAAGAGTTCTGGACCAGATGATCATCCACCAGACTCCTATGCTGTCAGAATTTCAACAAGGTCACTAGCAGGGCTAGTTTTAGAGATAAGAAGAACAAAATAAAGAACCTGGCAGGTTATGTGAATATTTGGAAATTAGTTTTAAGTTTGAATCTAAGTTTGGCCTAATTGAGGGGCAGTGTTTCAATATGAGTAGGAAAACGACAGTACCCTTAAACATTTTTTTAGAAAAAAAGCACTGGGTGCTTATATAGGTGCACGTTAGGCGGCTAGTTCGTACATCCATGTACTTTTGAACGAAGAATGACCCTAATTCAATAAGCAAAGAGACAGACTGCAAGGGAGTTGGTGCCTTACCTTGCTGAGTCACAGAAGAATGAGAAGAATAGTGGAATCAAAGTGCATTGTGAGAGGAGTGCTGAAGGCAAGGTGTTTTGTGGCAGCAGTCTTTGGCATAATGAGAATTATTATTACTATGCCTATGTAGTAGAAAATGTGGAAGGAAAACCGAGGAGGTGTAGGTTTGGCATTATGCAGCCAACCCTTCCTGTGAGTCCTTGCAGGAGCACTGCTGCCTTCAAGGGTGGCCCAGCTGGGGCTTCATTGCCCTGATTAGGAGCCACAGGTGGCGGCTGTGGAGATATCCAGCCCCACCTGGTTGAGGCAGGTATAAATAGTAGAGGGCAATGTGGTTAGGGGGAAGAGGGTGATAGACCAAATTCTGTTGAAGCTTCTCAGGGTTGGAGCTTGTGTTGTATGAGGGTGAAGGTCTGGTGGGGGGAACAGTTCCTTTCGGGTTGTTTCTCATTGTAAGAAGGTTTACTGTTTGAGGGCTTTCGGTTGTTGCTGTTGGAGGTGGTTTTCCTATCCTGTTCAAATAAAAATATCTTTCCCCTCATATATTGACGAAAGATCCTTTAAAAGCCGGCAGAGTTAATTGGCAAAACAGCTTATTATTGTATTTGTTGGCCGCTTTTTCTGCAAGGTAACTTAAGGTGACTTGCACTAAAAGCACATTAAAAACAATAAAAACCTTAAAATCACAACAGTTCAAATCAAAGGCTTAAAAACATGGTTAAACAAGCAGGCAGGCCTGCAGATGATGTTTGAGAACCTCCATTCATTTCATTTTAGCCATATGATTGCTCCCTTGGTGTTGGCCATGCCTGGGATCTGATTTAGAAGCCACAGTCTGATGCCCATCTTTATACATTTCTCCTGGGAGGAAGCTAGTTCAGTAACAACTTGTCCCAAATTCCCTTTATGATTTGGGGATTTAGGGTGCAATCCTATACTGTACTAGAATTACAGTGGCTGAGAAAGTGGTCTTCTGCTGCTTCGCTGGAGGAGATGGAAGTTATACCAACAGAATGACATGCCAGCAGAACTCCCCTGGTACACTGCTGGAAAAATCTGCATGCTGCAACCTGGTATTAAAAAAGAATTTATCTATTAATTAACTGAGGGATGTATGATGCTAGCAGCTTCTCAGCTGATGGTGGCTTGTTTCCAGACGCGTATCCTCCAGATATCTAATCAGAATTAATTCCTACTGTGTACTTTACTCACAAGTAGGCACACATAGGATTCTAGATTTAGTCTCCTCAGGCACACTGCATCCTCGCTGGATTGTAGTGGACAGCTGCTAAGCCAACCGTGATCATTTCTCTGCATCTTCCCAACCCATATTCTATAATCCCCAAGTTGTCTTCACATACCAAACAATTTAGCCAATGGCATTCAAGCCCTAGCCAAGCAAACTGACAGTTCCAGAAGAGGGTCCACACACTCATACTGAAGTCTGACTTGTTTAAAAGTCGTTTAGCACAGGTACTGCCAAAACAGAGGCCAGATGAGTTCAGAAAAGAAAGCTCCATACAGTCAGTGGTATATTTCGTAGCCTGCCGCCTTTGCAGCAGTATATATACCAGAGCTTGCAAGGAGTAAATAGTAGGAGATTGGGGAGTGGGCATTTGGTCAGCAGTGCTTGGTGACCCCTTGAGTCAACTGTGCCATCTCAGTTTATTGACCAACATCACTGCTAGTCCAGCGCAAAGTTGAGAGAAAGGAACTTAAACTTATGAGAAAGGAGATTCCCACTAAACTTTCTGACAGCAAGAGCTGTTTGAGAGTGGAATGGACTCCCTTGGGAGGTGGTGAGATCTCCTTCCTTGAAGGTTTTTCAGCAGAGGTTTTGGTAGCCATTCCTCATGGATGACTTAGTTGAGATTCCTGCCTTGCTTCTCTTTAAGGAGCTCATCCCCTATTTGGTGACAAATGCAAGACTCTCACTGCTCTCAGAGAAACTCTGTTCCCATCTCTGCACCAGAATTCAGCACTGACCTTTCACCCACCACACGAGGAGCACAAGGGTCCCACTGTGTCATAGCATGCAGCCCACATGCTCCCTGATCTGCCGGACATGGAGCCCTTAGTGCTGTTCCAACGCTGAGAGTCCCATGTCTTAGCTGTGGAGCCTTCAACTGAACCAAACAGGACTGGCTACACGGGTGCTGGTGGTTAGAGCAGGGGTCGGCAACCTCAGGCCCATGGGCTGGAAGCAGCACACGGAGGCCGTTTAACCGGCCCCCAAGCCAAGCCGCCCACTTGGTGAGTCCCTAAACCGTCGCAACGCGGTGAAGGGACTCTATTCCACGGCTCCAGAAATCACTTCTGAGCATGCCCAGATGCTGGAAATCGCTTCTGCGCAGGCACAATTTTGGGTGTCTGGGCATGGGCAGAAGTGATTTCCGGCACCACAGACATGCGCAGACACGATTTCTGGCATCGCGCTGTGCCAGTCCAGAGAAGGATCTCCGCAGGTGTGATCCAGCCCATGCCCGGTAAACCTTGCCGACCCCTGGGTTAGAGAGTCAAATCTTCCATCCACTAAAGCCATAACGTCTGGCTAAAATATGTCCAGTTTATCACGCTCAGGAGGACATAATCCATGGTGAATGCTTTAGTTTAGGATGACTGGGATGCTGCCTCGCCAGTCTCAGTCTGCCTTCAGCCAGCCCCCACCTGCCTGCCTTCATACTCACAACCAGCCTATGGGGTGGCCCCAGCTGTCAGCATCCTCTTCCCTAGTCTAAGTGTTGCCCTTGTAAAACTCAGAAGGTCAGAAGATGAGGACAAAGCTAGAAATAGTTGTCTCCATCTGTCTTTATCTCTGGCTCCCCCTACTGTTGGTCTCCCTGCATTCCACCCTACCAGTCCCAAACAACACCAGCCAACACTGCCTGGTTGTGACATTTCCTGACCAGGGAAGCAGTTGCTGTGCCGCACTGCAGGCTCACCCACTTCAGGTTAAGCATTCCAGGTACCACATGACCATAGGTGATTTATTCATTAATTTTAAGGAGAGACAAATGTCTGGGGTAGCTCAGTCGGCAGAGCATTATTTATTTTATTATTTATTTATTTATTTATTCAATTTATATACTGCCCTTCCTCACAAGCTCTCAGGGCGATACATATGATAAAAATACAGGGTAAGTATGAGATTCTTAATCTCAGGGTTGTGAATTCAAGGTCCAAATTGGGCAAAAGATTTATGCATTGCAGGGGGTTCGACTAGATGACACTCAGGGTCCCTTCCCAACCCTACAATTATATGATCTATGTCTCCCTGAATACCATACCCTTTGACCCAGAAGTCCTTCCCCTGAATTTAAGATGAAGATGCACTCACTCAGTGGGAAAGGAGGTGCACTCTGCACATGCTCATGGGCACTGTGCCACATATTTAGAGCTGAGCTCTGGCTTTAAAAGTAGGCAGAGGGTCTTGGGCCAGGCTCTGATTAAACTTTGACCACAATGGCATGAGAACTGGCTAATCTCAGCCCACAGGCAAAGTTTGTTTCCTCTGCGATTGAACTATTATCAGATTGAACTATTGGTTTCCTGTTCCCTGACTGTGTGCACTCTATCAGCTTAAAGTAAGTGAGGTTGTTTTTTTATGGGCTGCATTTCAAACTACAGTTGCATGTAGCTGTGCACATCAGCGCAGTTTGATGTGTATCTAAGTTGCCCACTGTTTGGGAGAGAGAAGACACAGAAACACATCGTATTTCGTAGTAGGATAAATGTGGATTGGGGCTCATGTTGCGTGCACATGACTTCCCAAACCATCAGTGGGAGAGCACTGGACACAGAGTAAACAGGAGCTTCTGACTCCTGATGCTCAGATCTTGCCTTTCCTGACTGTTTGGGCACTTGCAGGCTGTCTCCATTTCCAAGTGGGATTCAGTCACATTCCATGCAATTTAAGGTTATTTGTCACAACTGCACAACACGCCCGCTTCCCCTCAGAAGTGAAATGGAAAGAGTTCAGGTCGTGCTTGTGAGTTTCCCGCAGGCACCTGATTGGCCACTGTGGGAACAGGATGCTCGACTAGATAGGCCCATGGCCTTGATCCCTGTTGTTACACACAGAGTGTGAATACCGTTAAATCACCTCTGTCTAGATCATGATGCCTCACTTTTGTTACACATGGTGGCTAACCTATAGCCCTCCAGATATGGTTAGATTATCACCAGCCCCACCTTGCCTCCAGGGGCGATCAGCATTGCAGCCCAGCAATATCTTCAAGGCCATACTTTTGCCATCCCTGGTTTGACCACTAGGCAATACCGCCTTTTCAAATCCAAAGGCAGGAAGCAGGAGTGTGGGCTTCCTGCTTTTTTAGACCTTCAGCTTCATATTCTTCTACCTTTGATAGAGAAAATATAAACCAACAGTTTAATAATAAAAGCAAGAGAAAGGCCACAAATGAGATGGGGGGGGGGGTGAGCCTTGATATCTAAACCAGATGCGTCTCATTCATCACCATAATATGGTCTCTGCTGACTCCAGCAAATAAGAGAGAGGCGGAATGATCCCTTCCCTAGAACAACTCAAGGTGTGGTTACAGTGACACCTGCTGGCAGCCTATGCTAAACACAGTAGTCAAAACTTGGTTGTTGGGGGAGAGGATGCAAACTGGCTGCAGAAACTTTTAAGGGTGGCACAGGCTGAAATCCTGAAGGAGTGTCTCCACCCACATCATCCAGTCCGGACACTGAGGTCCAGCACCGAGGGCGGTTCCCTCACTGCGAGAAGCCAGGTTACAGGGAACCAGGCAGAGGGCCTCCTCGGTAGTGGCGCCTGCCCTGTGGAACGCCCTCCCAGCAGATGTCAAGGCAATAAACAACTATTTTACTTTTAAAAGACAACTGAAGGCGGCCCTGTTTAGGGAAGTTTTTAAATGTCTGACGCTGTCTTGTTTTTAAGATTTGGTTGGAAGCTGCCCAGAGTGGCTGGGGAAACCCAGCCAGATGGGCGGAGAATAAATCATCATCATCATTATCCTCACTTGGCTTCCCTTTGAGTAAACCCCTTTGAATTCAGTGGGGGTTACTTGGGAGTAGAAATGGTTAGGATTTCAGCCGTATATATTTCCATCCCCTTCTTTCGAAGATTAGAACCTACTCTGTGGCAAACTAATCCTAACTTCACCTAAAGACTGATGGGATCTCAGCCGGCGGTGACTGGCTGGGAAAGAGATCTTGGGGTTTGTGGTGGAGAGGTCAGTTAAATTTAGGAAAACATCCTCTGTGTGCAGTTGCGGTGAAAAGGACCTGCTAGGGATCAAAGCAAAAAAACCTGCCAAGATCGTAATGCAAATCTATGAAGAGATCACACTGTGCATTCACGTCTGGTTGCCACACTTTAAAACAACAACAACAACAACCCATAACACCAAGATATTTCAGAGCTGGAAAAGGTGCATAAAAAGACCACCAAAATGATCAAAGGTCTGGAAGCATTATATGCTTCCACTACACAAGGAAATATTATAATGTTTGAGGCTATCTGGTTTAGAAAAAATGCAAGTAAGTGAAGGAACATAAGGGAGATGTATAAAATTATGCAGTGTGGAGAAGGTAGACAGAAAAGCATTTACCTCTCTCATACAAATAATACTGGGTATTGGGGTCATCCACCAAAGTTGAATGATGGGATATTCAGGACAGACAAAAGAAAACATTTTGTCACACAGCAGATAGTTCAGGTATGGACTTTGCTACAAAAGAGGCAATCATGTGTGCCCCCCCATCATCAGGTTGTTTTAAAAGGGGATTAGATAAATTCATGGTGGGTAAGGCTATTGCCACTATTAAAATGCATCTTTCATTGTTAAACATGGTCTTAGTAAGATGGCAACCCTGATCTAGGGCCAATTTGCATATTTGGCAACCTGGCAAGTTAATGTTTGTTAGAAACATTTGTTGTTGGCATCCATTTGTCTTCCGGAGTGAAGTTGAACCACTGGAACTTTGCAGCACCTGCTGTGGCTGTAGAGACCGATGCAGGAGAGACATGCTTTGTTGCAGCTGGGGCAGATGAAGGTGTCCAGTTGTGCTGCTGCAGATGCACCATGGCATTTATTCCCTCTGTACTCGTCCCAGCTGTCATTAATCCTCTGGTCACTGCTATGGATACATGGCCTGACTGTCTTTCTCCAGGTACAGTGGGCTTAACTTTGCCATTTATGCTTATGATATATTCATTTATGACGCTTTTTTTAAAAAAAATCAAACCTCTTTATTCTACTCTAGCCTTTTAAAAGTCAAGTAATGTAGTTGGAACATTTTAGCTTTCAATAGATATATTCAGCCTTGAAGCTGTAGTTACTTGTTGGAAACAAAAGATAATAGTTGAAGCTCTGCGAGTTGCTTGGCAACCAGAACAGAATACTTACATTTGTATGTGTGTATGTGTGTGAGAGTAACTTTCTTTACAGGAGTTCAGGGCTGAATTAGGTGAGGTATGAGATGTAAGCATTGAGCTGGAACTTGCAACCCACGATCGCCTTCAGACGAAGATTAGGCATGGACAAATTTAATGATATTTGGAATGTATTTGTCAAAACCATAGAGACACATGGATTGACATATATTTGTGGGAAACAATAAGTTTATCCATCTACATATATACCATATAGTTTTGTTTAATTTTATTTTATGGTTATTTTGTTATTGCTGCTTTCCTTTGCCTTTTAAAATGTTTTTAATGCATTTTCTCTCCCGCTTTCTATTCTTTCTTTTTTCTTTTCTTTGCTTTAATTTACGATAATAATCTCAATAAAATCATAAATATATAAAAATGAATTGAGTTTTAAAGCTTGCAGAAACTTGATTTAAACATTGCAAAAAAAAACAACACCAATACAATTTTCTCAGTTATACATTTGTCTTCTTACATATACTGATCCCAGTATAATGCTCTAGAACATATCTTTGCCCAAAACCAGCGCTTTTCACCTTAAAATCAAAATGAACTCTGTTCTCTGTTTCTGGCTTGCTTGCATGTTGGGCAATGCCCAGAGGAGATCTGTGTCTGCTTGCAAAACAACTCATGACTCGTGAGTGAAGAGGGCTACTTCATTAACCTAAGTAAACACTCTGAAATTCTATCCAAAAACCCATGACTCAGTCATGAAAACTAGCCCACCCCATCTTTGCAATGGAAAAATACAAGCCTTCATCATACATGTTTCACAGTAACTTAAAATACAACACAATTACAATTATGCACCATTTTATGTAACATTAAATAACTTCAACACCAGCTAGTGCATGGGTAGGCAAACTAAAGCCCGGGGGAAGGATTTGGCCCAATTGTCTTCTAAATGCGGCTGGCAGAAGGTCCAGGAATCAGCTTGTTTTTACATCAGTGGAATGTGTCCTTTTATTTTAAATGCATCTCTGGGTTATTTGCGGCGCCTGCCTGGTGTTTTTACATGAGTAGAATGTGTGCTTTTATTTTAAATTAATCTCTGGGTTATTTATGGGGCACAGGAATTCGTTCATTCCCCCCCAAAAAAATATAGACCGGCCCCCCACAAGGTCTGAGGGACAGTGGACGGCCCCCTGCCGAAAAAGTTTGCTGACCCCTGTGTGGCCAATGATGATAGGATCTCTAGAAGCATCTCTTAAAGGTAAAGGTAAAGGGACCCCTGACCATTAGGTCAAGTCGTGACTGACTCTGGGGTTGCGGCGCTCATCTCGCTTTATTGGCCGAGGGAGCCGGCGTACAGCTTCCAGGTCATGTGGCCAGCATGACTAAACCGCTTCTGGCGAACCAGAGCAGCACACGGAAACACCGTTTACATTCCCACCAGAGCGGTACCTATTTAGCTACTTGCATTTTGACGTGCTTTCGAACTGCTGGGTTGGCAGGAGCTGGGACCGAACAACGGGAGCTCACCCTGTCGTGGGGATTCGAACCACCAACCTTCTGTTCAGCAAGCCCTAGGCTCTGTGGTTTAACCCACAGCACCACCCACGTCCCAGAAGCTTCTCTTAGGTGCTTCTAAGTAGTTGCAATATCCCTCTTTTAGCAATGAAAGTATCTCCCAAATAAATCATTCTGAATGCTTCTGTGTACTGGAAATTGTATAAGCATGATCTCACCTGCTGCATGTTAAAGAGGAATGTGTGACGGATGAGGATTTCTTACTGTAGGTTTTGGAGAAAAAATTCCTAGCCTGCTTTGTAGGAAGTTGCTGGGCGCTGCAGGCTGCTGAACACTACTTTGCTGATGAGTCATTCTGTGCATGATATCAAGGAAAGCAGAAGTGCACCCTGCTCAGGGTGAGAGCCTCAGAGACTTACCAGGCGCTGGCTGTGGAGACATTTTCTGCCACGGCTCCACAGCTCCATGTTAATGTCCAGAACTATGTCAAGAAGGTCTTGGGGATTAAGGAAACTAAGAGGAAAATCATAATTCTAAAGCTGTCCATTGTTTATCAACTCTATTTCCAGGCTTCATGGGTTAGGGGCAAGGCCCTGCCATCTTCAGAGTCCTAAAGGTCTGTGTTCAAATGCTGGCTATCTGGGGGGCTTCCCAGAAGTGCAGCCCCCTCACAGATAGTCTGCTGGATTAAACCTTTTCAGGTTGTTATGAGTTGTAAATGAAAGAAAGAAATCTTGTCTATCTAATTTTATCTCCAGGTATCCAAAATGTGACAAATAAAAAAATAATTAAAATAAATGAGTAACATTTAATCTCCAATTACAGATAGGTAGCCGTGTTGGTCTGCCATAGTCAAAACAAAAAAATTCCTTCCAGTAGCACCTTAAAGACCAACTAAGTCAGTTCTTGGTATGAGCTTTCGTGTGCATGCACACTTCTTCAGATACACAGATGTGTGTATCTGAAGATGTGTGTATCTGAAGAAGTGTGCATGCACACGAAAGCTCATACCAAGAACTGACTTAGTTGGTTTTTAAGGTGCTACTGGAAGGATTTTTTTTATTTAATCTCCAAGGCTGGGTAAATTAATCTGAGAGACAGCAACTAGTTCAAGGTCACCCAGTGAGCTTCAAGACTAAGTGGGGATTAGAACCCTGATCTCCCAGATCCTGCTCTAACACTCTAACCAGAACACCTTCCTGGCTCTGTTGTATCTCCGTTGCTTTCCAATACTTCACATAAGTGATCCTTGGAACAGTTACCATATAGCAGATGTGGGGAACCTTAGAGCAGTCAGCTGTTACTTGACTACATCTCCCATTATCCCTGGTCATTGGCCATGCTTGCTGGGGCTGATGGGAGTTGTAGTTCAGCAATATCTGGAGGGCCAAAGGTTCCCCATGCCTGCTATGTAAGGTTAGTAATTTATGAAACGTAATTATTTTTTCATATAGGTAAAAACATGAAATCATGCATTATATTGATAAAGCACCTAGAATCACTAGGTGCTGTACACACACACACACACACACACGGTGCTTTTTTCTGGGGGGCACAGGGCTACGCATACCCCTAAACATTTTGTGAATCTTTGTACTTTTGTCCATTTACTGTATTTATTTTCCCCGATTTGAACTATAAAATGGTGGTTTCCTTGAGTCAGAATGAGAGTACCCCTAAACATATTCTTTAGGAAAAAAGCACTGTGTTTTGTGTGTGTGTGTGTGTGTGTGTGTGTGTGTGTGTTTCGCTGTCCATACGTAGGTCAGCGATAAGGAACATCAGGCCTGAACCCAAATATGTCCTTCCAGGCCCCACCTCTATCCCTGCAGGCCACACCTCCTCAGACACACCTTCTTTCACCAGGCCAAACACCTACAGTATTGGCTTGTCTGTGCGTCCTCCTGTCTGCTTCTTTTTCCACATAAGAAGATAGAAGCTTGAGCGTACATGTAATTACATCTTTGCTTTTACTACTTGGAAAGAGAGGCTACGCTTCTGCCCACTACTCTATAATTATTAGTAGTACTGCAATAGTTGGGCTTTCTTCAAAGAAGCAGCTGTCACTTTCACTACTTTTTTGAAATGTTTATTGATTTTGAATTTAGCTGCGAAGAGTCAGTAGGATATACAGATCAATGAAAAGGAAATAAAAAACCCATAATAATAATAATAATAATAATAATAATAATAATAATAATAATAATAATATATTCTTTGTATCCCGCCCATCTGACTTGGCTGCCCCAGCCATTCTAAAACACAGCAGAACATGACCCACTGAAAGCTTCCTGACCCAGGGCTGCCTGTTTTCAACAAGAGAGAAGGGCAGCGCCCCCAAAGGAGCCGAGAAATCCGCTCTGCGCGCAACAGATCCGACGCCAGCGCGGCCCGCCGGGCGCTTTGAAAGCGCTCTGCTCGCTCCGCCCCGTGGGCTGAGCCTCGTCCGCCTTTCCGCCGCTTGGGCTGGCCTCTTTCTCGGCGATGGCGGCGGCCCGGGACGCGGCGTCGGCTTGCAGCGCGGACTCCTTCCAGCTCCGGCACCTGCATCTGGCACTGAGCGCGCACTTCGGGCCGGCTGGCTCCGGGCACTTGCAAGGCTGCGTCCGCCTGGAGCTGACATGCTTGCGGGACCGCGCCAGCGAAGTGGTGCTGGACTCGCACCCCAGCGTCGAGGTGGAAGGCGCCGGGCTGGCGCCGCCGGGGAGCCGCTGCGGCGAAGGGCAGGGCCCGCAGCCAGGCGCGCTGAGGCCGCTCGCCTTCCAGAGCCGCCCGTTCGCCAGCTACGGCTCGGCGCTGCACGTCACCCTGCCGGAGCCTCTGACGTGCGGGGACACGGTGGTGCTGGAGATCGCCTATCGAGCCGGAGCGGGGCCCGGGGTGAGTCGGGGAGAGAGGCGGGCGGAGCCGGAGGGCGCGCGGATCTGCCCGGGTCCCTTCCCCCAGCCGAGGGCGGGAAGCGTGCGAGGTTCAAGTTGCGCCTTTGGACCCGAAAGCCCTTCCTCTTAATGGGGAGAGAGGTTTGCTGGCAGCAGTAGCTCAGGAGCGGGAAATATACACTCTGCACATGCTCAAGCGCGCTGCCCTCAGCATCATAAGTTTTTTCTTCCTTAGATCTTCATGGGCTGCGTTCCAAAGCTAAAGGCATGCCTAGGTGTGCCTGGGCTGCAGTGATGCCATTGCTCTGCTATTGCACCACCGATCCCGATTTTCATAATTGTCCCTTTCCCTCATTATTCAGGAGCTTTGGCAAGGGAAAGGAAGTGAACTTGCCTTTCTTGCTCTTGTCCTTCCGTGTGGGATGTTACTTACTGCCTGTGGATATCTTTCCTTATGGGACGTAGCTCAGCCTTGCAAGCAGAAGGATCTAGGTTGAATCCCAGCCATCTCCAAGCCTGCTGAATTTAGCCTGGTGTTTGGCATCCCCCAGACAGTAAAATTTAGCGGAAGTCTCCACTTGCACGGGGATATCAGCTTACATTAATGGAAGGGAGGACTCTCAGTGTAATTGTTACAGTTCCATGCAGTCCAGTACTGAACAAGAGAATTGTAGGGTGTCACACTCATGAGGAGAATGCTAAACCCTCCCCATGGTGAGTGAATTGGTAGGCCTATTCTTACATCTTAATGCATTTTAAACAGCCTTTTGTACTTGTAGTAACAGTGAAGCCCCCTCTCCCCTGGTTTCAAATGTATCTTCAGTGAAGTGAATATTCCAATCTATATTTCAAGCACAAAACCAGAAGAGGGATGTCGTTTTACTCTGGATGGATTTTGTGAACTGCAAAGCTGTCTGTGAACATGTTCTCCCAATTCACAGGGATACTGGGTTGAACTAAACGTGATGTGGAAAACCAATAATACGAATCTCGGATGTTGGAGCCATCAGGATGGTGGGGGTAGGAATCAAGCCTGAGGTTTAGTGCAGGTGAAGGGGGTTTAACCCTCTTTGCTGATCCATCTCCTCAATCTGAATCAACCTCTCTACCTCCTATTTGTTTTATACCCATTATGGTCCTTATATGCTTGCTCCACAGAGAAAAATAGGAGCCTGGGAGGCATTTAGATCAGGAAAGCTACATGAAGGAAATAGTTAGGACTTCCACCTACAGCCATGATCTGATTCCCCCCTCCCACACACCTATAATTGCACTGATACATTTCCTTGGATAATTTTTGGATTTAGCATTTCACAAACCACGTAATCGGTTTTCCTCACCGCTTTGTAAAACCTAATACCTGCATTAAGGCTGTTTGTAAGAAGAAGAAAATGCCTTTATTTCTTTGGACCTCTGCCCAGTCCTGATTACATTAATGTACACCTTGAAGAAGTCCAAGAGCTGACTGTGCACATCTTAGAAATAGTTCATAGGTGCTCTCTTGAAACCTGAAGATCTGGAACATCCCATGCTGGGAAATCCCAGGGAACTTTGTGTTAGAGTATTTGGGTCGTGTGCAGAATCTAGTGCTTGTTGGCTAATAGCAACTGAAGGCAGAACAGAAATGACAGCTTGATCCTGTACTCCTCTTATAGATCTCCTTTCTGGATTCTTATCAAACTGCCCAGAAGGAGAAGCCGTTTCTTTACACCTCTGGCTTTCCTGTGCTCAACAGGTCCCTTTTCCCTGGCTTTCACACCCCGGCTGTCAAGATCACGTACTCTGCACACATCCAGGTAAAGTATCCCACTTCTCATGGAAGAACTGTCTTTTGTCTCTTGCTAGGTGTGTTGGCTTACTCCTGAGCAGACAGCAGGGAAGCAGAAGCCCTATATGTACACGCAAGGCCAAGCTGTTCTGAATAGGAGCTTTTTCCCTTGCTTTGACACCCCTGCCGTTAAAAGTACATACTCTGCTCTTATAAAGGTAAGCCAGGGCCGGCACTATCGTTTGGCTGGGTGAGGCAGCGGCCTCAAGCAGCAGAATCCGTGCCACTGCTTCCACAGCCCAAGTCTCACAAGAGCTGTTACCCATTCCACTGCTGCCTTCTCCCCCACCCCCTGCCACTCCTAGGGAGGTAAACCCTCTTCTAGACTTGGGGCCCTAACAAAGGCCCAGTCTTGCCATCCTCTGGTCCTCTAGTCAGGCCTGTCTCCCAGCAGCTTCTTCATCTGTATTCTGTATCTCACTGGGTGAATTTGAGCCAGTTGGTTCATGGAATTGGAAGGGACCATGAGGGTCGTCTAAGTCCAGCACTCTGCAATGCAGGACTCTCTTGCCCAACGTGGAACTCGAACCCACAACCCTGAGATTGAGAGTCTCATGTTCTACCGACTGAGCTATCCCAGCTGTCTCTCAGTCTAACCTTCCTCACCAAACCTAACCCAGGACTGTTGTGAAGGTGAAACACGGAGTGGGGGAGGAGGACCATGCATGCCGCCTCAAGCACATTGGAGGAAAAGTGTGATATACTTGAAACAAGACCCATCCCCAATCAGCAAGTGCTCCTTTTCATTGCGCAACAAGCCTGCCTTTGTTTGTCTGTTAGGTCCCTGAGGGTTTCACAGCAGTGATGAGTGCAGTTACCCGGGAGAAGCAGAAGGACAACACTTTCTACTTCAAGATGCCTCTGCGCATCCCATCCTATCTGGTTGCCCTGGTTGTTGGGGACATAGTTTCTGCTGAGGTTGGACCCAGGTAAGAGCGTGGCTGGCTGCAGGGATACAGATGAGCCACCGCATTGCTTTATGTCTGCCTTACTGTTTGATCAGCCGTATTGTTAGCTTTAAAAGAAATCTTCAAAATGACTAACAGTAAGGCTACCAAAAGAATTAAGGCAGTAATTAGAAGTTAAATGACAGAACAATTAAACAAACTAATTATATTCCTCCAATGTAAGACAACAGGCTCTTGCTGCAAGCTGGAATTTCTGGAGTCCCTGCCTATCTCTGCATAGAGAGGCTGATAAGCAGCATCTAGCGAAACCCATGGCCTTCCAGGCATGCTGGACTCCAACTTCCATTATTGTAACTTTTATATTTTGATGTGGAAGAAAGCCCTTTCACTACTGGAATGGCTTCTTCATATGCAGTACAGAATGCCTTCTTATCTCCCACAAGCAACCATGGGAGTGACTCCTTAACAAATTGACGTTAATGAATGTGTTGCTGTTTATGTGACTTAGGGTGTTTTCTTCCAATTTCCAATTTCTTACATTTCCACCCATTTGTTTTCATCCCATGCTAGGAGCCATGTATGGGCTGAGCCCTGCCTGATTGAGGCTGCTAAGAAAGAGTACGATGGTGTGATTGAAGAGTTTCTTAGTACGGGAGAGAAGCTTTTTGGACCATATGTATGGGAAAGGTATGTCTTGCTGCTTCAGGGAAGGCTTCCCTTGAAGTCTTTGCAAACATGCATCCATTGATCCCAGATTGGGCATAGAGATGTCATACATTTTATCCTTTCCTTAAGTCAGCTTACCTGAACCAGGAAAAGCTATAGCTCAATGGTAAGAGCACCTGCCTTGCATACAGAAGTACAATCTCTGGCATTTCCAGGTACAGCTAGGAAGGACGCTTCATCTAAACCCTGGGAACCACTCATAAGTCACTAAAGTAGGCAGTACTGACCTGGGTGGATCAATGGTGTGACTTGGCTAAGGCAGATCATTCGTGTTCTTAAATCCCTTGAGTCACACTTCAGTCTTTGGGCTGAGACTAAATTGGTGGTGGGACACATGCATTGCATGCGGAAGGTCCCAAGTATAATCCCTGGCATCTCCAGATAAAAGGATGCAATAACAAGTGATGTGAAAGACCTCTGCCAGGGAACTCCTGCGAGTCTCAAGTAATAATGCTGGTCAGTTTCTAGAGGGGAAGTCATGTTAGTCTGCTGCAGCAGCAGACCTGTAGCACTTGAGGGACTAGCACATTATTGTTGCATAAGCTTTCATGACCCACAGTCCACTTGCACAGTGCAGTCTTGATGGATATGTGGTCTGGCCTGCTCTAAGGTGGTTTCCTATCTTCTGTGAACTTTAGCTGAAGATGAGCAAGCAGCAATTCCCCACTCTTGAGTGAATGTGAATTCTGGTTGATGGCATCCACCAGTCAAACTGCACTGTGCTTCAAGTGCACAGAACCCTGAATATTGCTGAGCCTTTTTGGCAAATTTGTATTCTGGTACCTGAAACCTGGGGGCAAACCACTGCCACACTCACACACTAAAATGGAGTAACAGCAGGATATTATTATTCCTTAAATCAGGGACCCTCTAGGTGTTGTTGGGCTACAGCTTCCAGCATCCCTTACCAATGGCTATGTTGGCCAGTGCTTTTGGGTGTTGAGAGTCCACAAACGAGGGCTACTGGATTCCCCCATCCCTTCCTTAAAGAAAAACCACTGGAATACTGTCTGGGGAGGCGCAGAGCCTCTTGACAGATGTTGTCTCCTTGATCACAAGCTTTGCTTTTGGCAGGTACGATGTTCTGTTTATGCCTCCCTCGTTCCCTTTCGGGGGGATGGAGAACCCCTGTATCACCTTTGTGACTCCATGCCTGTTGGCCGGCGATCGCTCCCTAGCAGATGTGATCATCCACGAGATCTCGCATAGCTGGTTTGGCAATCTGGTCACCAACGCCCATTGGGGGGAGTTTTGGCTGAATGAAGGCTTCACTATGTATGCACAGAGGAGGATCACTAAAGAAATTTATGGTGAGTTACCTGTTGGGCAATGTCCATGGTGCCTTGATATATTCTGCTCTTCTACAATTAGCATCCAGAGCAGTTAAATAGAAACATCAATATGTAAATTCATGAACCAGAACAAGAGCTTCTTTTTGAAAAAAACCCCAAATGTAACACAAACACATTCTCATTATAAGGATAAGGGTGATGATGATGGTAGATAGATAGATAATTTATTACAGTCAAAGACCAGCTCGCATAACACAATAAAATCAGTGTTCATAAAAATAAAATATACAATCAGAGCAGATTGCAGCAATAGCTCATGAGTTAAAATTGAGGTGATGGTGGTATACATGTGGGACATGTATCCAAAAAAAAAAAGTGTGGAATGCTCCTGTTCAGTGTGCCAGCCAAGCCCTTTTCTGAGCTACTCCATTCCAGGAGTCATTTCCTCTTGAATACTTAGTAGAGGAAGGATGAATTCAGTATGGGTGATGCTACTCAGTGTGATTTTGAATCTGGCTGTCTCCCTGGGTAGTGAGAATTCTTAGCGTGAGATTGACTGTGAGGATGAGTTGATCATCCTCATCTGTATTAAAGAAGAGTAGTTATGTTAGTTCATAATGCCAAAAAGACCAAACAGGTTTACTGTGGTCAGAATTTGCATAGGCAGCAGGCTGCTTTGTCACACTGAGAACACATATAAAGTATGCTGGTGGGATAAAACTGAAAACTGAAGTTATCTGTAGCACTAACTTCATATGAATATACTATTAAAATATTTTTAAGTTCTTTTGTCTTGGTGCCTATTGTACTATACACCCTGCAGTCTTCACAGTATTGTACAACTTCAACTAAGGCGTTGTTTTGTGTAGGCTAGGCTGAAGAAACTTTCCACCTGGCATTCACTTTCCAGGTGCAGAGAGAGCTTGATGCTAGGAATGCTGTCAGATGCTCCCATCTGCATTCCTGAGCGGTGTAGCTTCCTGACGGGAGTGTTCCATGTGTCACCCTGAATAATTTGAATTTCCTTTTCAGAATTCCATTTGGAAGAAAGACATCACACACTTGCTAATGGTTAACAGAAAAGGGTTGCTTCTGTTGTGTTTCTAGTGGGATCAGCCTGCAGGTCTCAGCTGGGTTCTTTTTTCTCCAGTAACAGTGATGTTGTGCTCCAAATAATCTTTACCACATATTAATGACTGATGCCAGACTATCAAGCAGGCAGTTTGGTTTGATGGCCAGGAGCTTAAAAGCACTAGCTCAGCTTCTTCTTTTGTTTGTCCCCTAAACTCAGGTGCTGCTTATACTTGCTTAGAAGCTGCCACAGGGAGGGCTTTGCTTCGCCAACATATGGACAACACTGGAGAAGACCATCCCCTCAACAAGCTCAGAGTGAAAATAGAGCCAGGTCTGTATTGGTCCAGTGCCTATGGATTCAAGTCACATCATTGTTTCCTTGTGTTCAAGGAAAGAAATCTGAATAATCAGTTATATACAGAAATTTGGGTTGTGGCTTAATGTGGCTCAGTCATTTCTAATAAGGCTTTTCCTTTTGTAATACTGGCAATTGGGTGTTGTAAATCTTATGCTAGTTGTTTCTTCTGCCCAGGTGTTGATCCTGAGGACACCTATAATGAAACCCCTTATGAAAAGGGCTACTGTTTTGTCTCCTACCTTGCTCACCTTGTCGGGGACCAGAATAAGTTTGATGCTTTCCTCCAGGTACTGTATGTTGGCCTGGGACTTGTCTGTGCTTCATGGGAGTCTTGGGAAATTGGCTTCCTCTAGGATAGGAATGCGCAACCTCTGGTCCACGGGCTGCATTGGGACCATGAGGATGGTTTCTCTAAATCATGCCCACCTGTCCTATATGACATCAGATATGGGGCAGTTAGAAACATGGCTGGATTGGGTGTGCAGCTACTTTCCCAATGGGCAATGGCGCCGAATTGGGCCCTACACTGTGGGTGCCCAGCATGACCCGCCCACGCCATGACATCATGATGCGCACGCCTTGATATCATGACACACACAATAGTGTCATGACATCATACCATGGGGCGGGGCCCAAGCTCCACGCTCTCTCTTCCAACACCCCCTGCCTGAACTTCGTGCTCTTTCCACTGTGTGTGATGCTTGCATGGCTGCCCCTGTATTTTGTGGGTGCCTGGCCCCTATAAGGGAAAGGAAGCAGTTTTTCCAGCCCTGTTCACTGCACAAGGGACTTTGACAGTGAGCAGAAGAACCCATCTTTCAATCATCTGACATCATGATGATGTTAGGTGGGCTGCCCCGCACACTTCTCAAAGCTGGCCAATGGGGTGGGCCCAAATAATGATCAAGTCCACTGGGCCAAAAAGGATTCCCTGTATGTTTGCAAGGGATGTTCCTGGGTAAGCACTGGTAATAACATCAGAAAGTAAGCTGTAGCATCCCACATGGCTTGGAACTGAAACATGAAGTCGTGGAAGCTGAATAACTTGTCTCAGAGAAGCTGTTTCTGAGAGATTTATCTTAAGCTGTAGCTTTCCTTAAGAGGGGAGCAAAGTCGTCAGCCATGCATGTTGCACTTAAGAAATTATCCAAAGATACCCGCAAGCAGTGTGAACAAACAGAGGGAGTATGGAGAAATGAATCAGGAATATATGATGCTGGCATAAAACCTGGGGGGGGGGGGAATCAGGTATCAAAGAGGGATATTTGTTCCTTTTTTAAGCAGACAGGTATCTCGGCCTCTAAAACCTGGGGTGCTACGACCCAGTCTAGTTGGAGCAGGTGATTGCAGGCTGAACATGAGCTGAAGTTCTTTGCTGAAAGAGTTACTCATGAGTGGTTGATTAAGTAAAGGTGAAATGTTAAAGGTGCACCATTCAGACCACAGTTTAATTTAGGGAAATCTCTCTCTCTGGCAGGCGTATGTCAACCAATTCAAGTTTCAGAGCATCACAGCAGATGAAGCACTGGAGTTCTACTTGAATTATTTCCCAGAGCTGAAGAAGAAAGGGGTAGATACCATTCCAGGTCAGCAACACTTCCTACTTTTTAGATATTTGTCCATAATTTCAGGACCAAGCACGTAACTTTTACGTAAATCTTGGAGGTGGCAAGTGTCTCTTTCCCAGTTCTCCAAAGACGCTTTTTAAGATGGCAAAAACGTCCATCCTTTGCATACTCTCCAGTTGCAAAAAACATCTCCAGAATATTAGCCAAGTATAACTGCTTAGAGAAGCATCATTCTGAATTGGCACAAAGCTTTGGGCAGCAGTTCTTCCTTACAGTCAAGGTGATTAGGAGTGAACATTCCTCCCAGTGTTCCCCATGCTTTCATGCTGCCTTTTTCTAGATTCAGCTCACCATGTTGACTCTCTCCACCCATGATTCATTGCCTTTATTCCTTAGGTTGCATTTCCAAAGTACACATCTTGCCTGTTAGTTTTGAAGGGCCAAAGTCTGGCAGAGCTCCTGCTACCTTTAAAAGATATTGCATCTGGTTACTAGCCAAATGCATTGAGGATCGTGATAAGAGAACAGCTGCAAAACATCTGAGCTGGGCTTCTAGCTGGAATTCTGCTACCTGGGGCATAGCAGTCATATGAAGCTGATTGTCAATAACTGTCTTAAGTTTTCTGGCAAAGAGCTGATGCTAAGGATCAACTTAATACATTATGCCTGTGAGGTGAGGGATCTGCAGACCTGCAGATTTTATTGGACTCCGACTCCCATCAGCCCCTGCCAGCAGGGCCAGTTGTCAGTGATGATGGGAATGAAAGTACAGCAACACCTGGAGGGCCATACATTAGCCATCACTGCTATAAACCATGCACGTTCCCACTGACCCATGGTTACTCTGGTCATCTTTCCTCTGTCCAAAAGTGAATAATGTTTTGCAATTCAGAGGGTGGTTCTGCCAGACGTTTAGTTAACTGCTGGCAGGAGCATGGAGACTCTTGATGCAGTGAAAGTAACGTGTGCCCTGGCTCAATGAAGTGAATGCTGTTGAATGCTTATAGTGGTATAACCACTCCGTAAACAAATCAGAACAAACGCTCAGTAAAGAATGGACCTAGTCTAACCACCATGTAAGCTTTGTGCAAGGATGAATAAACAGGTTGTTAGTAACTTAAGAACTTCCAGTATTGAGTCCAACAAGCTTCCCTTTTCTCATTTCCCTTGTTTCCATGGCAGGCTTTGAGTTTGATCGGTGGCTGAACACTCCTGGTTGGCCCCCATACCTTCCTGACCTTTCACCTGGGGAGGAGCTGATGAAGCCAGCTGAGAACCTGGCAGAGCTCTGGGCATCTCCTGACTGCGACATGCAGGCAATTAGAGCAATAGATATCTCGACTTGGAAAACCTTCCAGGTGGTCTATTTCCTGGATAAGATCTTGGCGAAATCCCCACTGCCAGATGGTAAGATTACTCTTTGAGCGTGGCAGAGGGAATCGTTGCACTGTGAATAAATGTTGTTGACATTGAGATGCAAGCCAGGTGACTCCCAAGAACTAGAGATTAGAGCATGGGATGGAATAACTTGGAGCATTTGGGGGTGAGGGTAGAGCGTACCGTATTTTTCCGTCTATAAGACGCCCCCATGTATAAGACGACCCCTATTTTTTGAACCCAATTAAGAAATAAATATTTTAAACATTCCATGTATAAGACGACCCCCAATTTTAAACATATGGTATTTAGGCATGGACGGACACCACAGCAATGAGATGGCTTGTCCACCCCCAAGCAAACATGCCTTTTTTAATACACAAAGCAGCATACGTCACTTTTTGCTTCCCTTGACCACATGAGGGCATAGGTGGCAAATACCCATATCTTCAGTTAGTTCCCCTTTCGGGCTCAGAGCCCAGCACCTCAGGCCCACAGATGAGGATAGCATCAAAGCAAACCAATTATATATGGACTCATGGTTACAAAACTACCTATTGTGGGGTTATCTTGACTACCAAGATGGTGCTTGCAGAACTTTCAGAAGTGTTCACCTTTGGCTCAAGACACTTTCTGTGGGCATAAAAGCATGTGATCATGCCTCCCCTCTGCCTGTGGCTAGAAAAAATACAATACAATAGCTTCCAGAGGGATACCTTAAAAAGACAGTGGAGGAAATTTCTAGTCTGAGACATTTTAATGCAGAGCTCATGTATACAATTGCCTTTGCATACTTTGTACCCTCCAGATATTGTTGTCTGAGGCAGATGGGAATTGTAGTGTGAAACAGCTGGATGGCACTGGCAAAGGCTGGTGAACAAGATGAGCACAGTGACCATTCAGAAAAAGAGTAATTGGAATATAGTGCTTTTGCCTACTTTTGCTATGCTAATTTCCCTTCTGTTCTGAGAGTGAATGACCCTGAACTCTCATTTCATGCGAAGGGAACATTGAGAAGATGAGTGCCATGTACAGCAAGATCTCCAAAGCACAGAATGCAGAGCTGCGCCTCCGTTGGTGCCAGATTCTCCTCAAGAACAACCACGAGGCGGAGTTTGGCAAAGTGAAAGACTTCCTTCACAGCCAGGTTTGTGGTTGATCTATCTGTGTGATGTTGGTTCGGAGGCATGTGGATCCTGTAGCTTTTACAAACATACATAATTGTATTTCTATGCCCCCTTTCCAAAGTTCAAACCATGCTCAAGGCAGCTTGCAACATGAAAAAATACAAAATTATAGACATAACAAAAGTAGTCATAAACAATGAATAAAACATAAAAAGTATGCAACCAAATTAAACAATTTCCGCCTAAATCATAATAAGGTCTAAAATAAAGATACAAACATTAATATTGATAACAGCAGCAAACTCTCTGCCTCCAGACTATACCACAGCCCAAGAGTCTGTTCAGCAGCTTCAGCTTTTGTAGCTGGAGTCAGTCCATGCCCTGCCCTCTCAGACCAGGTGGGAAAAGGCCTGCAAGACAGGAAGCAGGTCTTCTAGGAGTCACAGCCAAGATAGTATTTTACCCACTGAATAGTAGATTGATCCCTTGTCTTGGTTGGAAGCTGGGGGACAGGCTTGGTGTGGTGCCAGCCAGCCCTTTCCCCGCCATCTCCTTGGTCCTGCCCATCCCAGAACTAACAGTTCCTCCTCAGAAACTAGTGGTGAAAACTGCCTCTTGCCACAAAACAGGGAGTGATACTTTTAGCACAGGGGTGGAGAAACGTAGGCTGCCCACATGCTGTTGGACTCCGACTCCCATCAGCTCAACTATTGTGGCCCAGTGGTCAGGAATGACAGGATCGGTAGTCCACCAACGTTTGGAAGGCCACATATATTGTCATCATTAATATACTACTAAACTGTCAAAGCGCTTCTAAGCAGCATCAGCATCCCTGGTTTAGCCACAAAGGCCTCTCCCAAACAACAGCCATTCTGAATGCTTCTGTGTACTGGAAAGTAGATAAGCATGATCTTGCCTGTTGCATGTAAAAAAGGAACGTGTTGCTGATGAGGATTTCTTACTGCAAGTTTTGGAGAGAGAGAAAAATCCTAACCTTCATAGGAAGTTGTGGGGTGCTGCAGGCCACTGAGCAGATAGATTATATCCATTATAGACTACAAGTAACATGGGTTATCTATTTGGTAAAGGTAAAGGGACGCCTTACAGTTAGGTCCAGTCGTAGCCAACTCTGGGGTTGCGGCACTCATCTCGCTTTGTTGGCCAAGGGAGCCGGTGTACAGCTTCTGGGTCATGTGGCCAGCATGACTAAGCCGCTTCTGGTGAACTAGAGCAGCACATGGAAACGCCGTTTACCTTCCCGCCGGAGTGGTACCTATTTATCTACTTGCACTTTGACGTGCTTTCGAACTGCTAGGTTGGCAGGAGCAGGGACTGAGCAACGGGAGCTCACCCCGTCGCGGGGATTCGAACCACTAACCTCCCGATCAGCAAGCCCTAGGCTCTGTGGTTTAACCCACAGCGCCACCTGCATCCCTTATCTATTTGGAAAAGCACTCAAAATTCAGCATATATCTTTCAGCACACATGATTTGTTTCTGTTTCATCTTTGCATCAAAACCAGAAGGAACTCGGGCATTACAGAATTTTGCGGTGTGACACCTAAGTGAAACTGAATGGCTATTGAGTAAGCACTGCTTTGGTGGTGAGTCGTTCTAATGCATTGTCGTTCTGTGCTTGATTTCAGGGAAAGCAGAAGTACACCCTGCCCATCTATCGTGGCATGGTGAGCGGCTCGGAGGCTGCACAGGCGCTGGCTGTGGAGACATTTTCTGCCACGGCTCCACAGCTGCATGTTAACGTCCAGAACTACGTCAAAAAGATCTTGGGGGCGAAGAGTTAAGGAAACTGAGAAGGAAATCACAATTCCAAAGTAGTCCATTGCTCAAACTTCAGCAGATGTCTGTATGCCATGCTGGGGGGTGGGGTGGGAGTCCTCCCATCTTTGGAGTCCTAAAGGACTTTGTTCAAATGCTGGTAATTTCTGAGGCTTCCCAGAAGGCGTAGATTCCTCATGGATAGCCTGCTGATTTAAACCCCCCCCCACTTTTTTTAAAAAAAAGGTTTGTAAATGTAAACATAAAATTATATACAAAAAATTTCTATCTCAAAGTTTCCAAAATGTGATATATAAAATGTAATTAAAATACATAATTTTTTTTTGTTTCTGTAAATAATAGTTGCCAGTTTTCATTATATCAGTTATATTTTTATCTGTTATCTTTAATTCTTTAAAAATGGTATGTGTTTCTTTCTCATGTTCCTGTTTTGAGTATCTCTGTTCCCTTCCAGTACTTGGAACAAATTATCCTTGCAACCATTACTATATAGCAGGTGTAGGGGGAAATTTTGACCCTCCAGATGTTGCTGGACCACAGTTCCCATCATCCCTGTCCATTGGCCATGCCAGCTGGGGCAGATGGAAATTGTAGTTCAGCATATAGCTAGAGGGCCAAACGTTCTCTACACCAGTGTTTCCCAACCTTGTGCCTCCAGCTGTTTTTGGACTACAATTCCCATCATCCCTTGCCACTGGTCTTGCTAGTCAGGGATGATGGGAGTTGTAGTTCAAAAACAGCTGCAGGCACAAGGTTGGGAAACACTGCTCTACACCTACCATATAAGATTGGTAATTTATGAAACACAATTATTTTATCATGTAACTAAAAAGATGAAATCAACCCATTATATGCCGCCTTTTAAGAAAACAAAAACTTGGAGGGGGGGTTAGATATTTGAGAATGTAAGAGAAGAAGAAGGAAGGAATTTCAGTGTAAACATTGATTCCCTCTTTTAAAAATCCAGCCCCAATTCCCTAATTCACATCCAGCAACCTGCATAAAAATGTTTTTTTCTTAAGGTACATGAGCCCTGCAAGTTTCCAAGGAAGGCAGCAACACGAAGAGAAGGCCAGGGATGGGCAGCCACACCTTCTCTACCCTTTCCTATTCCCACAAAAGTGTGTGTGTAATTTTTAAACAGAAAAGGGCAGAGGCAAGGCATGAGCAAGTGGCCAACCACAGAGCCACCATACTCCCACCCTTGCAATCTGATGTGTGTGTTTTTTACGTCATGATGATACCTTGTCATCTGAGGCTCCGACCACAGACCACATTCTCTGTCACGCTCCCTGTTGATAATTATACTTCTCAAAAACAAGCAAGATGCAAAAGCATCCCTGCAGGCAGCTCAGGCGGCAACAGAAGTGGATTCCTGTCCTGTCCCTAGAACTTGCAGCTCAGAAAGAAGCAACACTGCACGCATGTTGTGATTGGGCTGTGGGCTGCCATAGTCCTACCCTACCTCTGTTAATGTAATGTGCTGTGCTCCTCTTCCACGTAAAATTATGTTGCCTCAGTTCAGAAAGGGGGAGGCCAGACTGTTGCTGCTGCTTCTGAGGCGCCAGGCACCACACTCGTAATCTGGTGAACCGGGTTCGCTTCCCCGCTCCTCCACATGCAGCTGCTGGGTGACCTTGGGCTAGTCACACTTCTTTGAAGTCTCTCAGCCCCACTCACCTCACAGAGTGTTTGTTGTGTGGGAGAAAGGGAAAGGAGAATGTTAGCCGCTTAGAGACTCCTTCGGGTAGTGATAAAGCGGGATATCAAATCCAAACTCCTCTTCTTCTTCAAATGAAATGCTAATACAACCGTATGTTGTGCTCGTGTGCTTACTCTGTTTCTACCCTGGTGACATCGGGTCATGGGGCCCTTACCATAGCAATGGTTTGCTGCTGGAGTTCAAAAGTGTGGTTTGGCTCTTTTGAGAAGATGGCTAGAAACCAGTTGAGGAATGAGGTTTCCGTTCTCAATTATCCATTATTCCGTTCTTCTGTTATCAGTTGATATGGGGGGGGGCACAGAATTATTATAGGGCAGCACCACAGTCAGCCTGAATGAAATCTCCACAGCAGTGGCCTAAAAGTGCCCCTCCTTCTCTTCCACAGCTCTTTATACCTCCCTCAACCATTTACCCCCTCACATATTCTCCTTCTTTCCTCTCAATGCACCCTCTTGCTCTTCTGCAGCACAGTTAATAACTCCTTTAGCTCCAGCTACTTCCACCTGCCCCTTCCCCGATTCCCCCTCCTCTCCAGCATTTCTCCTCTCCCCCTTCCCTCACTCAAGACCTAAAATTGCCTCGCATACAATCTGGCTGCCCTTCCTCCCATATGCCCTCTCATTCCTCCCTATTTCTCTCTTGCAGGAAGCAATTGTGCCTTCCCGTTATGCAGGTTATTGTTAAGCTTTGCAGCACAGCACTGTATCTCTCTCCCCTGCCGCTGCCTCCGCCCCTGTTCCTAACCATTAGCTGGTGACCACATGTTGGGTGGGCCACTTGCCTCTTGTGGTTTTCCTCTTCTGTCTGCAGCTCTCGGTTGCTATCGCAGCCAGCTAGCACCAGACAGGAAGGTTACTTCCTTGTGCAACGGAGCAAGGCTGCTTCAGCTCTTTCCCTGTGAGCGGCTTCTTGTGTCTACGCAGCTTAGTTTCTTGGGACTTCTGCTTTTGCTATGGGAGGACTGGGCTGCTAGAAGAAGCTGTCGGCAGCCAAAATGGATCCAGAGAGAGACGGCGGTAGTGAAGAAGCAGGCAAACGATTGGGTAAGGAAAGGGAAACTAAGTCTGGCCTATAACCTTTGAACGTAAATGTGAGCAACGGTTCAGCGTTTCTAAAGGGTTTCTTACACGACTGCTATGCACAGTTATGGGGAAAGGTCATAGCTCAGTGGCAGAGCCTCTGCTTTGCATGCAGAAGGTCTCCGGTTCAATCCCCGACATTTCCAGGTTCGGCTAGGAAAGACCCCTTGTTTGAAATCCTGGAGAAATGCTGATGGTCCTGTGTAGACCATGCTGAGCTAGATGGACCAAAGGTGTGATTCAGTATATGGCAGCTTCCTATGACAGGTCAATTATTACTCTGACATTAAAATGCAAGAGACCTGGAGGTTTACTTGTTGGTCGGTGCAATGTTTGACTAGACAAAGCTTGTGTTCTGTCCCTTTAAGGCAGTGGTTCTCAACCTATGGGTCCCAAGATGTTGTTGGACTACAACTCCCATCATCCCTGAGCTTTGGCCTTGCTAGCTAGGGGTGATGGGAGTTGTAGTTCAACAACATCTGGGGACCCACAGGTTGAGAAAGGCTGCTTTAAGCTGCTGTTAGATATATAGTCCGTTACTGGACTACTTCTGCCTAGACTAGCAGTGGCTAAAATGGGGACTGAGCAATAAGTGGTATGGCTCATAAGTGAGTTGGTTTAGCACAGGCATCCCCAGACTTGGCTCTCCAGATGCTTTGGGACCACAACTCCCATCATCCCTAGCTAGCAGGACCAGTGGTCAGGGATGGTGGGAATTGTACAGTAGCAGTAGTCCCAAAACATCTGGTTTAGCACATAGTGGCTAATTTCCTGGCTATTTCCATTCGGTGCAGCAGGTGGCGATACATTGCTTAAGAGAGGCAGAGACTTTTTCTCTAGCTGGGGGAGGGCAGAAGGTAGATCTGAATCTCCTGGTGCTTCTGTGGGTGATTTGTAGCAGAGAGAACTTGGGGAAAAGCCAACAGTGGCTTTCTGTGTGAAAGCTGGTATTCAAAAGACAAATTCTTAGGCCAAGAATGTGTTGAGATGTGCTCAGTCACTGAATATTGGGTTTGCCTCCCTTCCGAGTTGCTCTTTCGTAACTGCTTGTGGATCTCAGGGTTCTGTTTTTAAAACAAAGCAAAAGTTGCTGCAAACCTGAAGTCTAATGTAGCTCAAGACCATGGTTTCCTTGCTCTGTGTGTCGCTTATTCCTGATGAGCGATCAGTTGGTATATATAGAAACTGAAATAAAGGTAAAGGCCTAATACCAGTGCAGATGTTTTGGGGAAGGGGGTTTGGCACTGCTTGCTTCTCCTAGTAATCTGCAGTTCCAGAAATCACAAATGATAAACCCCACCCTCTGTCCCAGAATGCACCTTGCCCCTTCTGTGTGCAGGCCTGGCCCCCGATCCATATTTTTTTATGGTGTGTTTATTGCATTCCATTAATTGCTTTCAATATTTTACAGCCTTTTTTGGCCTGAGAAAGTGGAGATGCCAGAGATTCCCATATTATTAAAACTAGCAGTTCCATGTCATTGGCAAGTCAACATCAGAAATCAATCCAGCATAATGCAGACACCAAGACCACACAAGCATGTCCCCAGACACAGTTTATTTTATTTTATTTTATTTTTGAATATTTTTTTAATATTATAACAAATAATGGTACAAATCTCATTCATCATGTTATTTACATTTATTCTCCCTCCCCTCCTCTGGACTTCCCTCAACTTCCCCTGGCCTGAGTTATTTAGTTTTATTTATCATATCCTGCTTTTCCTACACAAAAATAAAATTCCAAAAATAAAAATGATTTCTTTGAAATACGTTACTCAAATGAAATTGTGAAAGTTTATTCAAATCCTGCCAGTGAATCCAGTCCATTCTGTTGTTTCAGCAAATAAACTGTAAATGGTTCCCAGACTCTTTTGAAGTCCTTTTTGTCCTTCTCTCATAGTTATCTGTTAGCTTAGCCAATTCTGCATAGTTCATCAGCTTTTCTTGCCGTTGTTCCTTTGATGGTATTTCTTCCGTCTTCCAGTATTGTTCAATCAAGATTCTTGCCACTGTTGTAGCATACATAAATAATGTCCATTTTTCTTTCGGTAGCTGTTGATTTGGGATACCTAACAAAAAGGCTTCAGTGTGTTTAACAAAATTCATTTTAAACATTTTTTTCAATTCATTGTATATCATTTCCCAATATTTTTTAATGCATTTGCATTCCCACCACATATGATAAAATGTTCCTTCCTTTTCCTTACATCTCCAACACCTTTTATTTTCTTTCCTAAACATTTTTGTCATTTTCACTGGTGTGATATTCTATACATCATTTTCGTGTAATTCTCTCTTAATAGTATGCAATCTGTAAATTTTATATCAATTTTCCCCAGCCACAGTTTGAGTCTAAGTCAAGGTAAAACTTCTGCAAGTTATGGCGGCTGCTCTTGGAGGGTACAGATCAGATCAGCATGAGGGCAATTCTGATTTAGAGCCATGTGTCATCTGTGGCAAATGCATGGCAAGAAAATGAGCATATGGGCCCACCAACCAATTGTTTCTTTGGCTACTAAACATATGTGGCATAGAAATGTCTCAGGGGAGGCTAATGTGGGGCTGATTTTTGGGCGTGTGGCAGCAGAACTAAGCCTGTGGAGCTCAGGGCAAATCAATGTAAGCAGTTGCAAGTCTGAAAGATTGTGTCCATTTGTTTGGATGCTTAAGTGGTTAGAAGATTATGAATATTTAGATTATGAGGTAAATGTCTATATACACAAACAGCTAAAGCTTATGAGTGACTGGGGCCAAAACCAAACTTTGCTGTACGGAATAGCTGCATATGGAAGCAATGACCAGTCTCTTGCTCTGGTTTTGCTCTGTGTACTCCCTTTTTCCTCAAATGAATATTTGCACAAATGACTCAAATCTGCACTGGCATATCAGGTGCATTCTGAGCTGAATGTTCAGGTTCTACCTGCAGAGACAGTTTGTTTTGACTGCAATCTGACTGATGTAATTGAACAAAATGCTTTGATGTAATTGAACAAAATGCTTTGGGAGTCACTGAGCCATAGGATCCGTTGGAGCCACCCTGCAGAGCAGCCTTGTTGTCAGGCTTGTCAACAATACGTTGGTGCCACAAATAAGAGCCCAAGGCCACAGTGGAGCATGAAGGGGTCTATGATGACTGCTGGATAATTTGTGCCACGAGGGTTGCTCCATAGACCCCACCATACAACAAAAAATACCAAATGACTTGGAAGCAATCATGCCCTCCAGTTATCATTGGACTACAACTCCCATCATCCCCTTACCACTGTTCATTCTGGCTGGGGCTGATGGGAGATGGGGTCCAACAACTACCAAAGGGCACCTTGTCGGCAATCCCTGCAAAAGTAGAATATGGTTGCTAGGCAACTGCAACATCCCCCCCATAGAATAGGCCACATAGCCACTGAGTGGCAATAGATGGGCCGTGAGTCTCCCGGGGTGCATAGAAGGGGCAAAGTGAATTTCAGGATGTGTTGCCAGCATTGTCCCACATGTTGGACTTCTGAAAGAGAACTAATGATTTGTTTCATTTTAACACTCCCATCTTAAAACATTTTCTCTGATTGATTTGGATGGAGTTAACCTTCAAGTAAGCATGCATAGGATTGGAACCTTATTTTAATTCCCAGATTATGACTATGTTATGATTTGCATGGGAAAAGTGCCTTCCCTTCAGGTAAGCCCAGGGGCATAAAGATGATGTGGGATAACTACTTCAGGGGGGCATGCACACACACCCTGATGCACCCCCCCCCCAGCTACAATTAGTTGCAGTGAGAGAGTAGAGGGGGAACCCTGTAGACACATGCTTTATTGGGTAAAAAATGCAAGTTACAGAGGCCCTTCCAGCTTCTGCGTGTTACAGATCTCCCCTTTTTCTACATGTTAGTGCCATCTGGTCACCCAGGTGAAAGGAGCATCCTTCGTGCCCCTGGATAGCTCGCTCAGAGGGTAACGTGTTGCTTGCTCAGAGGTTAACATGTTTCCCCGTCCCTGTTCTAACTCTTGTCTGTGTTTCTCTACATGCAGTCTGGGATGTGGGTGGCGCTGTGGGTTAAACCACAGAGCCTAGGACTTGCCAATCAGAAGGTTCGAATCCCTGCGACGGGGTGAGCTCCCATTGCTCATTCCCTGCTCCTGCCAACCTAGCAGTTCGAAAGCACGTCAAAGTGCAAGTAGATAAATAGGTACCGCTCCGGCGGGAAGGTAAACGGCGTTTCCGTGTGCTGCTCTGGTTCGCCAGAAACGGCTTAGTTATGCTGGCCACATGACCCAGAAGCTGTCTGCAGACAAACGCCAGCTCCCTCAGCCAATAAAGCGAGATGAGCACCGCAACCCCAGATTCAGCCATGACTGGACCTAATGGTCAGGGGTCCCTTTACCTTTACTTTAGAGATGCAGGAGTGGGGAACTTTTTTCTGTCTACATCCCCTCGTAGGATACCTTCTAGGGGGCCACTTGCCAGTGGTGGACCAAAGAAAGCAGAGCAGTGGATGTAATACAATAATGAAATAATTATTTACAGTGGATGTCATGCAATAAGCAATAGGCATAGCTAGAGTTTCCAGGGAATAAATTTGTGCATGCTGCTGGTATTTCTTCCCTGTTCCTCACTACTCTTATTCTCAATAAAAATATCAGTAGCTGTTACAGTGGCAATCTGATCACCATCACCAAGTACAGGACACTTGTCATTTGCAATTTATTTTCACTCACTCTCTCTCTTTTTTTTTTACAAGTTTGAGCATAAAGAGAACATGGTCTCTTGCAATCTATACTGGCCACTAGAGGACAGTCATGTCTAAGTTTGCTTTGAATGGAGCACCTGCTTCCTCAGCAAACTGGGTTCTCAAGGGCTTTTCATCTTTGGGTAAGTAATTGAGGAACCTCAGAGTCTGGTCAACCCCCTGGATGTTTATGGTTCCATTAAGTCCTTCACACCTGGAAGGAACCAGAAGTGGCTGGTGTGTTTTTCAGCAGTTCTATACTTTCTTTCAGTGTCCTTTCCAGGCAGCCTAGACTGTTCCCTGCCCATGCAAAGCTTCCTGGGTGCATCATTGTCGGGCTCTCTTTGCACTGCTGCCCAGCACATCCTCCATAGGGAGGAAGCCAGACAAACAAGGTCAAAGGCAACTTCTTTGTCTTGGGTGCCTGTCTAGAAGATGCCTCCTCCTGAGACTTGCCTGCAAGTCTGATGGTGGAGCAGTTCTACAGCTTGCTAGGGAGCTGTCAGATTCCTGTGCCTCTCTGATTTCTGAGCAGTTGCCCTAGCAGAGGCTGGTCCACTGGGGCAAAGGGGGCCCTGCCCCACCAACCTTAGTCTGCCCTCAGCCGGCCCCTGCCTGCCTGCCTGCCTGATCTAGGCATAAAGGAAGCTGCTTTAGGCTGAGTCCGACTATTGGTCCATCAAGCCCAGTAGTGTCTACACTGGCAGGCAGTGGCTCTCCAGGGTTTCAGGCAAGGTAATCTCAGCCCTGCTTAGAGATGCTGGGGAGAAAACCTGGGACCTTGTGCATGCAAAGCAAATGCCCTACCATTGAGCTGTGGCTCATCCCAGGGTCCGCTCCTGGTTACCTACTTGTAACTACATCTTGACTATACAATTGAGGGCGTACTGCTTCTTTTTCTTAACTAACGGTCCACATTAGGAATGCTTAAGTTTTATTTATTTTTTTGCCTGAGGACCACGCCCACCTTTAGCCAATCATCTGGGGGCTGCATGCCAGTGGTGGGAGGTGGCCACCTCACACCCACCTACAATTGCACATGTGCACACACCACACTTAGGATATACATGCGCAGAGGCACATGCAGCTGCTGCTCCAGCTGCCCCTTGCAGATCATCTCAGGAAGAGGGCTATTGCCTCCTCCCTGCTCATCAGATGATAGATCTGATCCATCACTGGAGAATCACTGGTTGCAGTTCTTCAGGGTTTAGATAAGACACCTTTCCCAACCCTTTCCTAGAGTTTTCCAGCTGGAATTTGTGGATGATGTGCTCAGCCACTGACGTATGGAAAGCACTGTCTTCAGGGACTGTCAAAACTATGTCGTGTAAAAAATAGTCTGTTGTACAAGTAGATACTTCATAAATAAGTTTACATTATCAATGTAATTCCTGTTGTGCAAAACTTAAAAGATTAAGTCCTTTAGAATTTATTTAAATGATTAATATTGATTATTCATTATTTTCTGTCTTATTTCAAAAATCCTGTGAATCTAAAACCAAACTAGTCCTGCCATTTGAAAATCATGGGTTAATTCTTTCAAGGAAACCTTGGTCCTGAGTGTCATAGACCCAGGCCCCATTTGCACCATACATTTAAGGTACTATGATACCACTATAAATAGTCATGGCTTCCCACAGAGAATTCTGTAAACTGTGGTGCTGAGCGTTCTTAGAACTACAAGTCCCAGAGCTCCCTGTGAAAAGGAATTGACTGTTAAACCACTTTGGGAATTGTAGCTCTGGGAGGGAAATGGGAATCTCCCAACAAGTCACAGTGTCACCCTTCACAACTGTGACCTGAACCCCTTAAAAATGAAGCTTTCCTCCTCCCTGTGAGTAGATCGCAGTGGCTTGGGAGTTGGCCACCCCTGATTTAGGGGAAGCCGTAATTGCTTAAAGTGGTGTCCCAGCACCTTAAGACGACAGCCACACACACCCTTCTTTTCTGAGCCTGCCTGATTAGCTGCAATTGTTCAGGAATAATTTCCCCATGGTAAAACCATTGGGATAAGCCTGACTAAGCCATGAGAAAACCTCTGAGATAAGCCTTAATAGGAGTATGATCCTAAGCATATTTACTTAGTGATTGGCTACAATGAAAACAAGTGGAATTTGGAAATAATAGTGCCATCCTCTAGTCAAAAGTAAGTCCCACTGACTTCAGTGGGATGGGCTCTCAGGCAGGCATTTGTGTGTAGGATTGTAGACTCAGTTGGGAGTAAGCTCTATTGAACTCCATGTATAGGGAGGCACAACAACATAAAAAAAATCCTTCCAGTAGCACCTTAAAGACCAACTAAGTTAGTTCTTGGTATGAGCTTTCGTGTGCATGCACACTTCTTCAGATACACTGAAACAGAAGTCACCAGACCCTCCTATATAGTGAGAAGGTGGGGAGGGGTATTACTCAGAAGGGTGGTGGGATTGGGTGATTGGCAGGTAGCTGTGATGAGCCTGTTGACGACTCTTAAGGACTGCAATAGGTCTTACAGGAAAAAGCAAGGGGTGAGAAGGTGAAAAATGGCTTTATCAAGTGTGCATGCACACGAAAGCTCATACCAAGAACTAACTTAGTTGGTCTTTAAGGTGCTACTGGAAGGAATTTTTTAATTTTGTTTTGACTATGGCAGACCAACACGGCTACCTATCTGTAACTGGAACTAGGAAGGCACAGTTAATGTGTTTAGGAATGGAGCCTAAGTGCCTCCTTTCAGCTTCTTTGACCTCCTTTCTCTCACCACACCAAGGTCAATGTTTGGTCTTTGGGGCATTTGCAAATTAAAGGAACAAACAAGAAATTACAGAGAAAAGATATTACAAAGACTTGAGGCTGCTGAAAGGGACCCACCCCCAATGCCTCCTGTGACATAATAGCAACCACATGATCCACAGGAAATCAGTAGGTGAAGCTTTCTCCATTCTGCCATCAGCATCCCTTGACAAGCTGGACCTGCTGAATTTCTGCCTTCCATGCAGCTGCCAAAGAGGTTCAGGAGCTCCACTAGGGGGAAATGGGTGTGTGCATGTCACTTATGTATTAATTCTTTGCCCTTGTTGTTGTCGTTTATTTACCCACCCTTCACTCTAAGGGTGTAATAATGCTGTCTTGACACTGACAGAAGAAATATTGCCAGTCTCAGAGAACTGCGTCTTAGTCATAAAAGCACAAAGCAGGTCCTGCACGAAGTGCTATTTTGTCAGGGGAAATGCTGGAGTCAGGTGGGAGAGTGAGCCATCCTGAACTGGTGCCTCCTAAGCAATGATGGCATCTGACCAGGACTTTGGGGGCAGATGTCCAGAGCCCAGCAGAATGACCTGGAGCCCCTCACAAATGCAGCAGGGCTGGCTCACCCCCTTTCGAAGTTGGTGAAGTAATACCAATTGCCATCTAAAGGGCCACTACAGGACCAGTCCAGAGTCCCAAATTGCCCAACTCCCCCACTGTCCTGAAGTGGCGCGAGAGTACTGGGGCAAACCCTGTGCCAGGCAACCTTCTCAGAAATGCCTTTGTACTAGAGGTTGACGTCAATGAGGCATGACGCGCCCGTTGCCTGTGGCTGAGCCAGCTAGGCAGGTTGGTGGCCCGCTTAAAGTTTCCACGAAGCTGTTCGCTGCTGTGAATAAGCAGCTCACCCACCTGGAAGCACCAGCAACCATCCTGCAATTAGAAAAGGGGAGAAAGAGAGATCTGCCCAGCTCATCTCTGCGCAGTAATCCCTCCTCGATACTGTGTACAGAATGGAGGAGGCCCACTGAACTCAGTGAGACAATGAATGTTTTTTTGCAAGCGATGCTGAAGTTTTTTTTGGGGGGGGGGCTGGGTGAGCAGCGTTATTGCAAAATGAAAAACCCACATTGACTAGCATGTGTGTTCCTTTGCTTTCCACACAGCTCTCTTCCACTTTCCCGCTTCTGCCAAAGACATCGGCATGTAAGGCAGTACGCCCCTACTGCAGTTTGTGTAAACTCCCTCAGGTCTTGCCTCCAGTAACAGAAGGGGGCAGTGGCAGAGCAGAGGACAGCGCAGTGCTCTCCCAACGCTGGTATTTCTGCGCTGACATCATAATAACAGCCTTGCTCAATCAGAACAAAGGTCCGTGCAAACCAGCGTCCTGTTCCCAACAGTGGGAAGCCTCTGGGAAGCCCACGAGCGCCCCGGTACCCTGTATCCAGGGGGCATCTTGGGCTCTAGATCACAAAAGCCTATGCCACAATAAATCTGCCTGTCTTTAAGGTGCCACAAGACTCTTTGGTTTTTAACTAAGCAAAAGCTTAAAACGCAGCAAAGTCACTGTTTTTCTCTGTTCAGATCAAAGCTGGTTTGGGGGAAAGTGGCATAACGGTCAGAGCATTGGACAGGGACCTGGGAGAGCAGGGTTCGAATCCCCACTCAGCCATGAAGCACGCTAGGCGACCTCGGGCCAGTCATCATCTCTTAGCCTAACCTACCTCACAGGGTTGTTGTGAGGATGAAATGAAATGGGGAGGAGGAGAGCCATGTACACCTCCTTGGAAGAAAATGGGGGTATATAAATGTAATAAAGAAATATATATTTTATAAGAAATGACAGATTGTGGCTAATGTCGTGTGCGCAGGTTCTCAAATCGGTAGGAGAGCACTGGATGCAGCCAAAGATACCTCTCTGAATTTTGCCTCTAAATCGAAGAATTTCTACGTATCTCAAAGTCTTCCTCCATGGAGCTCTACTCTTTCTTTCTTTCTTTCTTTCTTTCTTTCTTTCTTTCTTTCTTCGTTTCAGAGGATACTCTGACTATGTCTTTAGTGAGCAGCCTTAATATTGAATTCTACATATGTTTATCTCCGAGTAAGTCATTTTGACTTCAGTGGCACTTGTTTCTGCGTAAACATGGACAGGATTGGAAGTTGTGTGTCACCCAAAACAATGGAATGGGGTGAATATAAGCTAACTTCAGTTGCCTTGCAGTGCAAACCTACCCAGGTTTGCTCACAAGTAAGCTCCGCTAAGTTCAAAGGGGTCTGTCGCCAGGTAGGTGGAAATAGGATGACAGCCTTCCTAGTGACCTAACTTTGAAAGGGTTGTAGTTGGTTTCTTGTGGGCAGCCAACAAAGAAATCCCATGGCACCTTCAGGAGAGATTTGTTGTGATGGAAGCTTTCGTGGACTAAAGTCCACTAAAGCAAATGCATGGATTGTTGCTTTGATGATGTTGCATCAAAAGCCCTAGCCAAACCCTGGCCTCAGCCCTGAAGGGGGTCACAGAGAGGAGTGTGGAGTCCACCGGCCATATGAAAACGTTTTCCGTTTCTGACCGACGGATGACACTTGCTTCACCTTCACCCAATGGAACAACAGGTGGCAACTGCCCCCATCAGACTCATTTATATGGGCCTATTCTTGACCGGGGAGGGAGAAGCAGGCTGGTTTATCTGCTTTGATGAGCAAACAAACACTAGTGATATGAAAAGGGAGAAAAACAGCGTCCTGGGTGAAACTGGCACAAGCTCTGCCAGCTCTCTGGTAATAATTAAACTGTCAGCCCAGATTTCCCGTCAAGGTAGGCTGGCAGAGTCCCAGGTGGCACATATTATGCAAATTTCCTGAGGCGGGAGCTGAGTACCTGTTCTAGGAATTCCCCTAGAGGTGGAGATCAGGTTACTGAAGAACGCCCTATAAAAGGGCAGCAATGGGGAGGGGCTGAGCCATACAGGGAGTGGAGTCACAAATACCTGGGCACAGGTGAGCGGGAGCTGAAGCGTCCAGCACTCTGCCTTAGGAGCTTACTACTGTGTGGATTGATTAACTGCTGTCAGAGTTACCTGCCTGGTAGGTAAAATGGGGGGGGTGTGAAAGGGGGAGAGGATGGATGTGGAGTTGCTGCGCCTGATCTGTGTTGAGCTCAGTTCTCCTTAAAGATGCTGCTGTGGTGCACTTTCTTAGCTGATCAAGCTGCTGCCAATAAAAGAAGCAGCCCCTACCACCAAGTTACTGATGGAGACTAAAAAATAGGATGCCAGTCACCTTCACTCTCTGCTTATGAGCTTCCAAACGCACCTGACCGACCATCACTGGAAACAGAATGTGGACCAGATGGATTTCTTGGTCAGGACCAGCCAAGGAATTATTATGCTTTTTGAAGCCTTGGAAAAGAGAAAAACATTTGCCTCCAGTGCCGGTCCATTGGGCAGTTTGTAGTTCTCTGGCAAAAGAAAAGGAAAAACATTCTGAGTCTGGGCTGACTTGCTCTCACTGGTTTTCTGCTGTAATTTACTAGTTGCATACCTCCAACTTTGCTGTGCGGCTCGCAGAACTGATGGGATCCCTATCCTGCTCAGAGGACTTACAATCTATGGCCATGATGCGGAGGGGAGGGAGAGACATTAGGGATTGGCAGGGATGAGTGATAAATGGATGAGCATCCAGGGTGAGGCTCTCATGATTCAGAACAGGCTGTTTCCACAGAGCCAACAGAGCTTTCTCTCCAATAGCCTGGAGCATTGAGCGGGGGCTGGTGAAGGGCCGTCGGGGCTTCGCAGGAGCTGGGAGCTTTAGAAGTAGCCTGAGAGTCAACATTGACTTTATGGCTCCAGCTTGAGCCTGGAAAGAGAAGGCAAAAAGCAAATTTAAAAATTGGGCTTCTTGGAGGTGTTTGTGAGTCCCAGAGCTGATTAAATGTTGATGGGCAGGGGACCTTTGTGAAAGTAATAAGCATGAAAACTCTGTTTCTTGTCTCTTTGTCCTTTGCTGTATCGGCCAAGTTTGGGGGAGATGTAATTTCCCTGCCAAAGCAAAGTTGTTGGGACTGTTCCTTTTTATTTCAAGCCAAAAACTAACAGTGGGCAGTGGGAAAATGATATTTAAAAGTAAATAAATAAAATGAACTAGAAACGTACCTTGATTTGTTGTGGGAATTCTTCCGCTGCGGTCCATGGACCTACACAATAAATGCTATTCTGTTGTGGGAATTCCTTGGTTAGAAATCTGTGGCTTTGTACTTTGGGATCTTGGCTCAGATATTCATGAATCTTGGACAGATCCCAATCACAAGGGACTTGAAGGACGGTTGGGAATATGAAGGAGAACTAGGTGTACTGGAGGGGTGGGGGGAAAGGCCGTGTTTGATCAAAGCAAGCTCATGGGGGAATGGGGCTGGTGGAGCCGGCTGGATCCATTCCCAAGTCTAACAACTCCAATTTTCTGGCAGAAAATCCCATGGCAGGATCCTGTGAAATCAGCAATCTCATCTCAAACTACTTCAGCGCCATGTACCAGCCAGAAGAAGCACCACCCGACCCAGACCTACTGACCCACCTTGGAGATGATGATAACCTTTCTCTCACTTTGTCTACAACCCAGATGGCCACAGAGACAACAGGTAGGTGTCCACAGCTTATTGCTTCAAGATGCGGGTACAAAATATATATAGGGAACAATGGAGACTAAACATCAGGAATAACTTTCTGACAGTAAGAGCTTCTTTAACAGTGGAGCAATCTCCCACAAGAGGTGGTGGACTCTCCTTCCTTGGAGGTTTTTAAGCAGATGTTGGATGGCCACCTGTCATGTGTGCTGTAGTTGAGATCCCTGCATTGCAAAGGGTTGGACTAGATGACCCTTGGAGTCCATTCCAGTTCTACAGTTCTGTGATCTCTGAGGGCTCTGCTTCCCACAGCAGCAGCACAAGTATTGTCTATCAGCAAGCCTACTGGAGTAGAGGTTGGAGACTCCTTCCAGTGTGATCTCACCCCCACTTATATAGGTTGAACCCCTGATATTCTATGGGGTGATGGGGGTGCCCCCACAAGATGTCTCCAGTATTAGTTAAACTTAAAGTAGACTCGTTGAAATTAACAGGTATGACTACCCTAGGTCCATTCATTTCAGTGGGTTTACTCCCAGTAAAACATAGTTGGACAAAACCCCAACTCCCATCAACCCTGGCCATTGGCCATGCTGGCTGGGGCTGATGGGAATTGTAGTCCAACAAACACTTGGAGGGCATCATGTTATCTACCCCTGCCCTTAACCAATGCTGGGTGGATGCACATGGCGGTGGGGGCTCTGTGGCCCTCCTGCTGTTGCTGGACTCCCATAATCCCTGGCCATTGGGCATGCTGGCTGAAACTGATAAGAGCTGGAGTCCCAACAACATCTGGAGCGTATCAGGGTCCCTACCTCTGATTTACATGAGGTGCTTTGAGCAATTGAATTGTGCCATATAACACTGCCACTCGCCTTATTTAAAGATTAGACCCTGCAGAAGATGAGAGGCTAAGTTAAATCCTTGTAGAGAAGTAGAGCTGAGTAGTTTTATACAAGGTGCACTACGTGAAACTCAGGGGACTGTGAAAAGCAAGGGAATCGCCGCTGGGGCATAGAATAGCTCTGCATGCATTGCTGTTCTTGGCTCCATACAGTACGGTATTCTAATGAAGTTGTGACTGCTTGAGCTGGGAGCGGAGAACTGGTGTCCTAAATGACCTCACCCCAGTGGGGAGGGGCCTGCCCAGAGATAAGGGAACAGGTGACAGGTGTGCATGTTAACCCAACCACAGTGACTAAGCGAGATAAATGCTGTGCGTAAGTGAACTAGCCACACCCTGTGCTACTCAGCCAGCAAGAGTGTTCCAGAGGCTGACCTGGCCGAGCAGAATCCCATGTGGCGCCTGCCCCGCTGAGCCCCTTCTCTCCCTCCCTCCCCACCTCTCTGCAGGCAAGCCAACATGGTATGGCGAGATGCCACACTGCTGGAGCAGGGCTCAAGTGCTGGAGTGGATCAGCTACCACGTGGAGAAAAACAAGTACGATGCCAGTGCCATTGACTTTTCCTGCTGCAATATGGATGGCTACACGCTTTGCCAATACACGCGGGACCAGCTGGGACTCATCTTCGGGCCCCTTGGCGATGAGCTCTATGACCGCCTGCACGAAATCAGTAAGTGCAGGGTGCCCTTCCTTTGATGCAGAAGGATTCGAGGGAATTGCATTTGGTCCCCAAGGCTAGAACCGTATCAGCTCACAGTGCTTGGCTGAAGCGGAGAGGCTTTCAGAAAAACAGGCGCTGGTGCAAAGTCACGATGCACAGCAAAAGGGTTGCAATCTCGTGTTACTGGCTCCACTGTTGTGCCTTTTCACACCAGCCACACCACATTTACAAATGGCAAGCTTTTGCAATGGCTTTATCCTCACGCCAGGAAAATCTCTGCTTGCTAAGTTACTGTGTGTCCAGCTGTTTCTCAAACTAAAAGAGCAGGACCTGTGAAAAAGAGTGGCAGCTCTATCTAGGCAGCATCCCATGGCCCAATGGTCCCTCTTGACTATATTTCTGGTCCCAGTCCTCTGTAAATCAGTGCCACCGTTTTGCCCCAAATACCAAGGGCTGAGAACGTATCTTTTAGCTTGTTCCTGAATCAAGGAAGAAAGCAGGGCAGCACAGAGTAGCACTTGGTCTTGTTATTCACAAAGAATGTACTTTTCTCCCTCACTTGTAGCATCTGTCCCGGATGAACTTGGCTGGATCATGTCTGTGCTAAGGAGCGAAGACGTCTCTCAAGAGGCCCTTCTGGACTCCAGCCCATTAGGTGAGGAAAAAAATGTATTGGCTTGTTCTACTTTGTGGTTAATTGCCTATGGTCTCTCTCCTTGTGTGTGTGTACACATTCAACCCTCAACTTCTCCCTTTATTTCTTCCTAGAACTGGGAAATTCCTACAATCAGGATTACCTGGAAGAGATGAAGTTAGCAAACATCTTCTCCCAGTCCGACCTTGGCTACATCTCTGGGGCCATGTCACCAGACAGCTCAGCTTCTCTAGCAGGTATGGATCCTCCCTCCCCCAATTCTATCTTGGCACCTGTAACAAACTACAGCTCCCATAATTCTTTGTGGGAAGCCAGGGCTGCTTAAAGTGGTATTATAGTACTTTAAATGGAATGGCATGAAAGTGGCCTAATATTTTCTCAGATTCCAATGGCTGCCCATTGAGGGTACTTGCTGAATCCCACAATTACAGTTAGAACATTGGTGGCTTCAGGGCTCTTAGAAGAAGCTGACCTTCCATTCTTCTCCTTTCTCAGGGACGATGTCTCAGAGCCCTCAGTCTCAGGACTCCGGTGGAAGTGACCTAGATCTCGACCCCATAGACATGAAGCACTGCCACTTTTCAGATGGTAAGATATAGAGGGGATTATCAACGGGAGGTCTGGATTTTAGGAAAGTACAAGTTTGTGTTTGTGCACACATTTGCCTTAGCAACTTCAGCAACACAGCAGCTTGCATTGTCAAAGGCAAACTAGTTAGATGGAAGACAAAGATTACTGACTCACCATAAACAACAGTGGAGAGATGTAGGGCACAGTTCATATTGAAAGGGGAAATGAGAGTGTGTAGCATATTGGGCTTGGAAAAGACAGTATTGGGTTAAAAAAAAAAAAATCCTGACTCTGCAAAAGAAGGGACAAATTTGGAGATTAATCAGAGTAGACCTGACACAGCTTAACTGCAAAAAAAATGTATTTATCTGAAGCATTTATACATTGTCGTTCAGCCAAAAAGGCCCTCAAAGTGGCTTTTTAATGCTAAAGCCGGGTAGACTGAAATCAATCCCTACAACAGAACTGGGATATAAAGTTAAACACTTTTGTAGGCAGAAATGGTTAGAGCCCAGTTTTGAACTGCAGGTTTGTATCATCCAGAGAGAGAGTTGATTTTATCCATTGTTAGAAATTCTGGCTCTCAAGTGCTACTCCCCCTTTTAAGGTGGGTGCTGAAAGATCCCAGTTTAAGGATTATGGTCTTTCAATCTAGAAGAAGCTTAGTGGTAGAACAACTGCTTTGCAGGAAGAAGGTTCCAGGTTCTGTCCCTGGCTATCTAGATGAAGCTTGGAAAAATGTCCTGTCTGAATATCTGAAGAGCTGGTACCAGTGTAGATACGGAGCCAGATGGACCAACATACTGACTCAGTATAATGCAGTTTCCTGTGTTCTTGTTTAATCTCACTTCAGGCCCTCTGGGGGATAAGGCTAAGCATGTCCTCCTCTTCCCCTTTTCTACAGGTGACTATGCAGAATATAAGAAAGAAGATCTCAAGAAGCGGAAAAGGGGACGGCCCAGGAAGGTCAGCAAGGACAGCAGAGACTGCCTGGAGACCAAGAAAAGCAAACACTGTAAGTGAATCTCTCACACTTGGGCAGGGACTGTTCAGGGATCTTTTGCTATTGCATGCAATCCAAGTGTTTTGCTCCCAACACCTTCTGCACCACCACACAGATTAAGGGCACAAATGTATTGCTGTGCTGTGTAACCACTTGACAAGACAGCTCCATGGCAAGGATTCTCGCACCTAATCCATTAGGACAGTCCCAGAGGCACTGCAGCTCCTTGCAAACCAATGACCTTTATTCCTCCTGACTGGGGACAGGGGTCATATGGCTTATCAACTTCATGCATACTGAAATGTCCCCCTTCATAACAGTTCCTCAGATGCAGGGCTGAGCGACTCCAGCTCTGCTATTGGCCAAATATTCTACCTCCTTGGGAGGTGTGCAGCCTTCTCAAAGGGACAGCCAAGTTTCTAGTGCCATGACGTTGCCATGTAAACTGATTTATGCCCTGGTTTGGCATTCAGTCGGCCTCAAAGGCTAGGGACTGTTCTGTTCCTCCAGATAGTTTGAATAACATGATCTCCCTGCTCTCTTTTTTCATGACCAGCTCCAAGAGGGATCCACCTATGGGAATTCATCCGGGACATCCTAATTCACCCAGAGATGAATGAGGGGTTGTTGAAGTGGGAAGACCGACGAGAAGGCATCTTCAAGTTCCTGCGCTCTGAGGCGGTGGCTCAGCTCTGGGGGCAAAAGAAAAAGAACAGCAGCATGACCTATGAGAAGCTGAGCAGAGCCATGAGGTATGTACTTGTGCATTTCAGTCTGGAGTGGAGAACCTGAAGCTTTTCTGATATGGTTGCCAGCTCTCAACAGCCCCAGCCAGCACGGCCAATGGACAAGGGCTAATGGGAGATGGGCCTATCCTTGATTTGTGAATATTTTAAAACCACCTTTCAATCTTCCTCCTCATCATCATCCCAGAGCAGCTTTTCATGGAAATACAAAAACAATTAAAATCAAATTAAAACAGATAGCAGGGCTGAAACGATGTCTAAAGAGGTTTGGAGAAATACTATGATCTCTGGCTGACACTGAAAGGACAAGCAAAGAAGGTAGCACTATAGTCTCTAGAAGCAATTCTGGCATTGAGGAAAGTCAGAGATGGAGAGATCAAGGGGAGGAAATGGACACAGGGGTAGCAAGGGGTGGAAACTTGAGCAAATGCAGTTGCCGGAGGCCGGCCTTGACCAGCCTGATGACCTCCAGATGTTTTGGACTACAACTCTCATCAATCCCATCACTGGCTGCAGAAAGGTTCCTTGGTAGCAGGAAGCAAGTTTAATTCCAAAAGTGGGCTCTGAGGATGAATTTAAAGAAGAGAGAAGTCGGACCATGAAGAAGTTTTGGGAGGGAGCCCCAGGCACTATGGGGCAGGGAGCACAAGAGAGCACAAAAAGAGTCTTTTGATTTGGATGACAGAAACCTCGCGTCTAACTCCGCACTCTGCTCCAAAGCTTTGTTGGTCAGCTATGAATAAGTCACTACCTCCTATGTCACTGGGCTGTGATGGGAGTCAGCTTGGAGCTCTGTGTTCAAGGCAATCTCATATCTGATTGTATACTATGTTATTCCACCCTTATTGTAGCAACTACTGTACCATAATATGTTCCTAGTCCTCTTTGTTTCTCCTAGGACTGCTTTTTTATTTTTACTTTTTTAAAAAAATGTAGCCCTAACACTGTCCTTCCTTCCTTCCCTCAGGTATTACTACAAGCGGGAGATCCTCGAACGAGTGGATGGCCGGCGACTGGTGTACAAATTTGGGAAGAACTCCAGTGGGTGGAAGGAGGAAGAGGTTCAAGACAGGAGCTAAGAGCTGCAAGAGCCACACACGGACTTGGACATGGCCCATCCTTGCTCAGAGGAGCATCTCTGAGCACAGTATGCACTGACGTGGGCTCTGAGCCCCTTAAACTGCTATCTCCAGCAGTGTGTGTTAGACTCCAGCCCTTCTATGGGGCAAAGTGTGTGTTCTGGCTCCTAGCTGGGAGCTCAGGTAATTACAGCTGATATTTTGGCTCAAGTAGGTTATTGTGAACCATTATTACTTTGTTGCAATTGGACTCTGGCTGACATCTTGGCTCTGGATAGGATTACAATGCCTTTGGCTGCCTGCTGCACCGCACAGAGCTCATCATTGCAGAAGGAACTGGGTGTTCTCTGCAATTTGCTTTGTCCCAGGGGGCCATTCACAGGACATTCAACGGTCTGCTGATTCACAGAGAATGCCGTGGCCAACTGTGCATAGGGAAGGAGGATTTGCCACCGGTGCCTTCAGAATATGGGAATGCTGATACCCAGTTTGGAGTAGTAATTGGAAGTGAAGCTTCCCACCCAGATGCAGACTAGTTGGTGGCTAATGTTCCTGTTTAACAGGCAGAACTTAGCTGGTCAGTCTTTGAATGTAGGATTCCAATAATTGTGGATTTCACATTGCTTTGGAAGGCAGAGTTCAGGAGCCTCTTCATTGGCTCTTCCCCAGCCAAAACATTGGGGGGGGGGGGTCGGTCTTCTTCCCAGAAAGCACAGCAGTCTCCCTTATGAATTGCATCTTTTCACTCTTAATTTATGTGATATATGTAAGTGTGTTTATATAATGTACATAGATATCTATTTTTTTTCATAACTAAAGTTGTGTGATTGTATCAGGAAGCACTGGGCATTTTCAGAACCGATGATTGTTGTTGCTAATATTCAGCTGGGCTGAACAAAAAAGGAAATCTTTTATTTTGAAATCAAAGTGTTTGTAGGGTGTTGTACTCGCTCAGTGACTCCAGGAGAGCCCTGCGTGATGTACAGGCCTCCTGCTTTTTAATAATAATTAACCAATAAATCATTGTTTGTTGGTTTTTAATCTCTGTGTGCTGCATATTGACAGTGTTCTTAAGGGAAGAGAATAGATGTTCATCAGACTTGGATAGAGAGGGATATCCTTTTCTTCTATCCAGCATGTGTCTCTCATGTTCACATCATAGAAATATGTCCCTCATTGAAAGACATTCCTAGCTCTCTGATCAGGGATGGGGAAACCTGGAGCCCTTTAGATGTTTCTAAATCATTCCTGACCTTTGGCCATGCTGGCTGGGGCTAATGGAAGTTGAAGTCTCACAAAATCTGGCAGGCCACAGTTTTCCCATCCATTTTCAAGAGGTGCAAGAGAACGTTATCCTTAATTCATTCCTATCCTACTTTGTTCGGTAAGGACATGAAAAGTCCTGTTAATCAGACCGAAGGACCATAAATTCCAGTAGTAAGACATGGAAGGCAACAGATGTCCTTCCTTTGCTACCACAACCCACAGTTGCTCTCTGGTCTCTAGAAAACACAGCACAGCAGTGAGCACTCAAAGATCCTTTTATGTAAGGTAAATCACTGAATGGAGGGAGACATAGGTCAGTTATATTGCACATATATTGCACACTGAAAATCCCTGTAGCCGTTCAATCTACCATATTTTGGCTGTTGGGTACAAGAAGGTTCTGTCTGCTTTATCATCTCTTCTCTCCTTGGATGTTTGCACCATTCTCTAGGCCAGGGGTTAGCAAACTTTTTCAGCAGGGGGCCGGTCCACTGTCCCTCAGACCTTGGTGGGGGGCTGGACTATATTTGGGGGGGGGGGGAATGAAAGAATTCCTATGCCCCACACATAACCCAGAGATGCATTTTAAATAAAATCACACATTCTACTCATGTAAAAACACGCTGATTCCTGGACCATCCGCGGGCCAGATTTAAAAGGCATTTGGGCCAGATCCGGCCCCTGGGCCTTAGTTTACCTACCCATGCTCTAGGCATCCAGTCTTCCACTGCCACAAATACATCTGTACCCTTTGAACACCGAAATTCTCTGAGAGAAGTTAGAGGGACTGAGCTTCCCATGTCTAAACAAACAGCAATTTTCTATTCGCCTCATCAGTCTTAAAAGTTCTCTACACAGATGTTATTTACAAAACCACCTCAGAAACTGCACAATACCATTTCCACCCTAAGCGTTCAGAAAACATCCCTCGTGACTCAGAAACACACAACCACCCAATTTATTTTATGACTCAGGCGTACACAATTACCACTATTTGTGTTTTAGGGGCTTAAGATATGAAGAGTCATAATTCCAGTTTCATGGGTTTCTCCAGACAAACAACTGTAGGGCCCATTTTGTTCATAATCTAAAGAGTTGAATCAATGAGGCATGAATAGATACTACCCAGTTTACCCCCCCCCCCATGAGTAAGTAGCCTTGTCAATCCAGCCATTAATTCAAAACACTTAAGGCTTTCTTTGTAATGTAAAGGTTGGGGGGGAGGGAACCCTTCTCCCCCCCCCACTCCAAATAGGGACAGTGCAAAAACTCTAAAACTTCCCAAAACAGTGCTTAAACTAGAGCACGCATTTGAAGCAGGGAGAGAGGGTGTCTTGGTGTGAGAGTGTCAACATGCTAGCACCAAGCAATTTTTAAATAAAATTACATCAGCAAAACAAACATTAACACCCAATATGAACTTTTAAATCCAATGACAAATGAAACTTTCTGAGTTATTTGCCTAGTGCCAATTGAAACTTTCTGAGTTATTGCTATAGCAGCTACTTTTCATACCCTGTTTAGCTGTGGCTGAAGGAGAATTTAAGACTCTGGTCAGCGACTAGCTGTACTTACTGCACGATAGCTTTGAGAAATGGGTGGGCTGAAACCCCTGTTCTCCCTCACCAAGTGGGTGACTGGGGAATATGTGGGAATATGTGATACAACTATAAATGGTCATGGCTTCCCCCAAATAATTATGGGAGCTGTAGTGTGTTAAGGGTACAGTGAGTTGTTAGGGAGACCCCTATTCCCCTCACAAAGCTACAATTACTTGAGTTTCCTGTGAAGAGGGAATGATTGTTAAACCAGTCTGGGGACTGTACCTCTGGGATGGAAATAGGAGTCTCCTCACAACTCTCAGCATCCTTAACAAACCACATATCCCATAATTCTTCGGTGGATTGTTTAAATTGATATCATAGCACTTTAAATGTATGGTATGGATGCGGCCCTAGTTCCATCGCTTCAACTGCCTTTCCTTCTAAACTTCTCTTTCATTTCTGGATTAATCAACTGAAGGAATCAGGCATCACTCTTCAAAGGGACAGATTTGGCACAGGCGGCCTGTTGCTGACTTTAATCTGATTTCAGAGAATGGGTTTGGGAAATACCAACACAGTGCATTAAAATTCGACTGTATCATTTTGCCAGGGGATAGTTGCCAATCATCTGAAAACACATAACCAGGTTTTCCAGTCAATGATGGAGATTTTGTTTCCCATCCTTCCTCCAAGAAGCTCAAGGTGGATTACAAAGTCCACAGTCCACAGACACACCCTTTGTGATCCTTTTACGACTCCGAGAGATAGGTTGAGCCGAGAGAAAGAAAGAAAGAGAGAGAGACTGGCCCAAGTTCATCCAGAGAGCTTCAAGGCTCAGCAATGATCTTAACTGGGCTATTTCTACACTCGGACCAGTTCTCTGCCCACTGGACTAAACAGACATTTTCACCAGGTAAATCAATCCCTTATACATGTCACAGAGGTACCAACTAAGGTTTAAAAAATCGATCCTTTTATTTTCTTAGCAGAAAACTGTTTTCAGGCTTCCCAGAGGCAGGAGGCTGGGCACCATAGCTTTTGGCCTGATCCAGTTCTTGTGTACGGTACTAAATTATAATAATGTTTGATATTTCCCAACATCTACATCTTTTCACCAGAAGTAAGCATCCGCCCTCCCCCAATATTTATGTTTGAAATCACATCTTAAATGACACTCCTCGCCAGCAAAGTTCAAGGCCAAAGCTTATATGGCAAATGGGAGGTTTGGGGTTTAAGCTTGCCTGGAAATCAACTCTTTGGACCTGGAAGCTCTGTTGCTAACTCTGAACATGCTCAGAAACACTCTCCTTTAGCCAGCAGGCAAATGCAGGAAAAATAAAAGTCCTGGTTAATCTATAGTCTGTGTCGTTGTCAGTTGCCAAGGTGGGTAGGGGCAAGCCAGGGGGGAGCCTGGCATGGTTCAGGCACAGCAGTGGGAGCCGCCGATTGACTCTGCCACTGTGTCTGCTCCAGGTTGATGTCTCTGCCACCTTGTCCCTCTCCCTGTTGGTAAACAGCAGCAACACCTGCCACCGGGAAGCCAGGTGAGCAGCACCGCTTTGTCGGCACTGCCAGCCACTGCTGCTCTTGACATTTTGAACAGCAGCTTGGCTACACGTCTCGTCTTCACTATCTCGTTTACAAAAACGTAACCAGACACAGCAGTAGTGAGGTGATGCTCTGAAGGAGGGAAGCAACAAATCTACTACATGGCACAAAACTTGGAAGAACAAACGTTGATGGTATATCACACCCAGTCAAAACGCAGCCCATATTAACATCACAGTTATGTCACACACGTCATAGTTGTGACAAAGACAAATGTACTCAGAATATTTCTAGACTATTTTCATGTGAGATTCAATCCCATATAGGCAAATAGGGTTGATTCAGAAGCATTAAGCAACAAATACACTCTTTCTTTCTTTCTTTCTTTCTTTCTTTCTTTCTTTCTTTCTTTCTTTCTTGAATGCTCCCAGGCTTTGGAGTTCTCATTTTACTTCTCCCTCAGGTGCCCAGCATTGTATTATTTATTTGGTGCTCCCCATATCCCTGTCTAATATCTTCCCTAACTAGTATCTTCAGGGTTAAACAGAGAAAGGGGAGGAGTTCTGGGTAATGGAGAAGCATGTGACCTTTTATATGTTGTTGGACTACAACTCCCATCATCCCTGGCTCTGCTAGCTGGGGCTTGTGGGAGCTGGATTCGAACAACATCTGGAGGGCCACAGGTTCCCCCTCCCTGCTTAATATTGTCTGGGTTACTTATATAGGCATTACGGTCATCACAGATGAGCTGTGACTAGGGCTGCCTATGGATTTGGAGCCAACATACGTCAAAGGCTGCCTCCTCCCATATGTCTCATCTTAAATTCTATAGCTGACTGACTAGCACATCACTATCTATGGTGATCTAGTCCGGGGAACAAAGGAACAACAGGGCAGCCTAATGATGGATGTTCCACAGTTAGGGCATTCCTCCCCCTTGAAAACCTGCCAAAAGTCAAGTGTGAACATTGTTTAGCAGTGCCAGCCCTACCATTAGGCAAAATGAGGCAGCCAGGAAGCAAATGCTCATTCAAACTCCACAACAACCATTTGAGGTAGGCTAGGCTGAGAGGCAGTGACTGGCCCATAGGGACTTCATAGCTGATTGGGGATTTGAAGCCTGGTCTCCCAGGTCCTAGTCCAACCCCCTAACCACTTACACCACCCTAGCTTGAGTTCAGCCTGCCTGCAGAAAGCCAGGCACTCAGTTGCTGATTGATTATTCCTCTGCTATTAAATAGTGAAAATCTGAATCAACTGTTGTTTGAACATCTTGGTACTTGTTCCAAAGACCTCACAACAGGGTGTGCTTATACCTTTAAATAAACAGCCTAAAGCTTCAGGCACTGGTTTCTTTGGAACAGGCAGCATCCTTGCCCTCTATGCCACTTGAGCTGGGATAGGTTGGAAGCGAGGGAGAAGGAAGCATAGTTGTAGCATGAAGTAATGAAGCTCAGGCGAGAACAGGTTGAGGGGGGAGAGAAGGGCACAGTTGGGGTGGGTGAGGTATTTATTTTCAGTCAATAGGTAACGCGGTAGGATTGGCAGGCGGGCAAGAGAAGCTTGTCACGCATCCTGCACTCTGGCAAGCTCGTCATGTTTGCCGAGGCTCCGGCTTGGTGGATCTTGTTACCCAACAGGGCTGGGAGAATGTTTAACCAACTCGGGTTGCAGCAGAGCAACTCCTGCCTCTGTTCCAGCCGTGATCCACACTGCAGCAGCGGCAGCACCCTGGTCTGCAGAGCAACAAGGGAAGCAGGGGGAATGAGAGTGAGAGTGGACTCTTGTGCAATTTTGGGGTGGGGGGGATGGGATTGGAAAGGCCTGTGGAGTCAAGGCTGGGGGCAGGCGAGCAAGAGTATTCAGGGATCCTTAAAACACGTCCAAGGAAAGAGGTTGCCTTCTGCCTGATTTGCCTTATTAAGCAGGGTTGTCCCAGGGCCATCTTCTTATGAGCAAATCCTAGACAGTTCACGCTCCTAGAAGCAGCTGTTCCTGGAAAGATTTCCTCTGGGGGCTGGGAGGGGAGAGGTTGCTCAGGGAGGGTGTGTCCTTCTCTGCCACAGAGGTGCTGCTGAGGTGCAAGATCAACTGGTAATTCTAGGGCCTCATTTTCCTCCAGTTTGCATCCTGCCTCTTTCCTCTCTTTATTAGCCTGGAGCTAATAAATCCACCATTCCAGTTCTGGCTTACAGTGGCCTAGCTATAGCAATGAGTCCCCAACTATGTGTAGGGCATGTGCTACAAGCCACAATGGCTTCCCTCTGCCACCGTAATTGGAGGCAGCAATGTTTCTGAATGCCAGTTGCTGGAATCTACAGAAGGGGAGAGTGCTCTTGTGCTCAAATCCTGCTTGTGGGTTTCCCACAGGAATCTGGGTAGCCATTGTGAGAACAGGATATTGGACTTAGGTGGACCATTGGGCCTGCTCCTGCAGGCTCATATTCTGTTCTTATGAGATGCTGACAGGTGCCTTGGAGAACACCAGGCAGCATGCTGAGTGCATCTCCCATTTTTATTTACTGTAATTTATTTTGCAAAACATATATATCACTTGCTTGTTAAACGAAGCTGAATGGTGGTTTACTAAAAGAATGGTATAAAAGCAGTTTAAAATAACTATTTTAAACATTCACAAAATAAAACCAAGGACAAGCTAAAAACAGATGGAAAACACATGTCAACATTTGTGGATAGGTAAAAGGTAAAGGTACCCCTGCCCGTATGGGCCAGTCTTGACAGACTCTAGGGTTGTGCGCTCATCTCACTCTATAGGCCGGGAGCCAGCGCTGTCCGCAGACACTTCCGGGTCACGTGGCCAGCGTGACAAGCTGCATCTGGCGAGCCAGAGCAGCACACGGAACGCTGTTTACCTTCCCGCTGGTAAGCGGTCCCTATTTATCTACTTGCACCCGGGGGTGCTTTTGAACTGCTAGGTTGGCAGGCGCTGGGACCGAACGACGGGAGCGCACCCCGCCGCGGGGATTTGAACTGCCGACCATGCGATCGGCAAGTCCTAGCCGCTGAGGTTTTACCCACAGCGCCACCCGCGTCCCTAATTCCCTAATTTCCGCCCTCCCTTCCCCACAGGTGGGCGGGGTTTGCGGCACCGAGTGGGGCTCACCTGGGCAGGTGCCTACCACCTGCTTGGGCCGGCCTTTGACCCACCTTCGGCCAGGGAGGACAATGTATGGCCAGCTGGGGGTGGGCCTAAGGCCAAAGAAAAGAGGCTGACCCTGCTGTCCAAGCCTCTTTTGGTTTTCTTTCTTCCAGGAAGAATAAATAAGAATGCTTTTAGCAGGTGCTGAAAAGAGTAGAGTGAAGGGGCCTGCCTAATGTCAACAGGCAGGGGGTTCCAAAGTATGTCCACTGATCTGGGAAGGCCCCAGGCAGCATTGACCCCTCTTGTCTCTGTTGGTGCCTGGAATAGTGACATCCTATAAAAGGAGGCGGTGTGGACAAAAGGGGGGTTCCCTCTGCAGCCCACACAACAGTTGACTGGCATAAGGGAATCTCAGGGGAAGTGCCACAGTTGCCTTGAAATGCGTAGTCCTATGAGCCTGGATTAAGACAGGAGTGCCTGGCATGCTCTGGTCCATGGGGTCACGAAGAGTCGGACAGGACTAAACGTCTAAACAACAACAATGAGCCAGGATTGATGCTGGGTGTGGGAGGCAATAAGAGAGGAGCCATCCTGCAGCTGCAAGGAGAACAAAGCCCATTGTCCTGGGATCTGACCTAGAAAATGTATATGGAGCACCTGAGTGTAAGGGGAAAGTGGGCTACCAGTTTTAATGGGATGGGGCAGTGAGGAGATCATGCCCCAGGTATCCAAAGATTGGAGAATATTTATGTATACCATCACCGATTCACCCCCCCCCCCAAAAAAAATCCCTTTCAGAGAACAGTTTTTGTTTTCGCATACATTGGATCTGATTCCCATGTTTGGGATGTTCCCTGAAGGGAGATGGGGCGGTGACTCCCTGGACTCCCTGGCTGCTGAAGCAAAAGAGATTATTATTACTTGTTCAAGCCAGCTGGATTTAGTCCTAAGGTATCTTGCCTAACAGACACCTCTGGCGCTGTATCATTTGCTCTCTGCTTGTGGGACATGTTATCATTTGGAAGATGCAGTGTGTTAACATATTAGGCGTGTCTGCAGATAGTGCTAGCTGCCTTGGTGCAGGGGACAGACCAGATACTTTTAGATCATCTGTCAGGGAGCCCTGGTCTTAAAGGGCTTTGAGGCCGCCAGGAGATCCACAGGTGCAGCTATTCCTGTCACGTTCCTATACTGATGAGAAGGAAAAGCTGAAGCTGCCAGAGCTCTCCCTCTCCCAATGATTGAGAGAAAAGCAGCCCCATCCTGAAGACAATCTAAGGTTGGGCCCATTAACTACGAAACCCAAAATTTGTGGGTTTCCAAATCTGTGCCAAAGTTTTCCCACTGTGATGTTTCAATTGCTCAGTTTGTGGGGTGCTGCAAAACATGAGGGGTTTGCTGGGGGGGGGAAACCCCTGCAAAACTTTGGCACAGGTTTGGAGAGGACCCCAAATTTTGAGGTTTATCGTTAATTTTCCTTCTAAGGATGAGGACCCCTCAATCCTGCCCTATGGGAGGATCATCTCTACTTGCAGATGCAGGCAGAGCTTAGCCTAGACCTGCCAAGCTGAGTGTAATCCACCAATTGGACATTTTATTTGCTATATTTTCATCCTACCTCTCCCACCAAACACTTCACCTCAGCAGCCTATTTCAGATTACCTTCTTGAGATGACCTGTTAATTGAGCAATCATCCTGCGGGTATAGGACGGTATACAAAACTAATAATTAATAATAATTTGCTGGCACAAAACCTGTGCAGAGGTTAGATGGTACCCAGTCTTTATTAAGTATTCAATTTGATTGTGCGGAGGTTGTAATTCCTCCTGCGTTCATTCTCATTTGCTTGTGAGATGTTTATATGTCTTCCCCTTATTGGTTTGTTCCACATTATTCAATTCATTTCTCCATTGATTTCCTAACTGCAAAAGCTCTGCTTTATTCCCCAAGTAGATTTGTTGCACTAGGGAAACAAAGCACTTTAATTGTGCAGACCTGAACTTCACAGTACCTGCTTCAAAGCCCTCCTGCAAAATGCTGACTGTCTGGAGGTGCCTTTAGAAGGAAAACATCCCTTTTGTTGCTGTTGCTTGCTAATCTACTGCAAATCACTCAGAGATTTACAAGTAGATCCCAGGCTGTTTACTTCAGCTCCAGAGCACTCCCATGGCTGGCGTTCAAACCAAGTACACATGACATTAGCCACAATCCATGTGTATCCTGTCACCTCTTGAGAAATATGGTTGTTTGATGTGTTTCCCCTCAAACCAGATTCCATCTGATTTCAAAAAATCAGCCCAATTAAGCTGATGTTCAGCAGTTAAGCTGCCCATGCACAGATGACATCTTCATTGAATTGGAGGTGGGGAGTGGCAGGCACAGGGAACAAATCCGATACACTGCATTGGGTAAAGACATCTCCATTCCCTCTCAGGTATGTACAGTAACATGAAAATGCAACATGAAACAGGGGTGGGGGTGGGGAACAACCTCGCAACATTTCAAGTCACTATAATGTACATGGTCCCAATCTACCTTTCCCCCACTGCATTGTGGCTAAGAGGCTGAGATCAGGAAGGTGAAAGCAAACCACTCTCATTCAGTTCCAGTCTTCCAATTGGCGATACGATGACTTGCCTTGTGGGATTGCTGTCAAGGGTTACAATTTGATAATGAAGGTGAAGTGTTTGGAGATTTGAAAGAGCTAAGCTACTGCTAGGTATTATTATCACAGCCCTATAACTTCTAGACACTGCAGATGTGATGGTATTATGTAGTTTCTGCCTACTCCAGGAATGGTATACAGCAATAGCAGAGCAGGGGGTGGGAGGGAATATATATGATGGAAGAAAATAGGTGGGAGAATCTGAAGAGCCATCTCTTCCCAGCAAGTGAACCTTAACCATATCACCTTCCTCCTCTTGGCACCAGGCGATGCTTGAAGGTAAAGGGACCCCTGACCATTAGGTCCAGTTGGGGCCGACTCTGGGGTTGCGACGCTCATCGTGCTTTATTGGCCAAGGGAGCCGGCGTACAGCTTCCGGGTCATGTGGCCAGCATGACTAAGCCACTTCTGGCGAACCAGAGCAGCACACGGAAATGCCGTTTACCTTCCTGCCAGAGCAGTACCTACTATTTATCTACTTGCATTTTGACGTGCTTTCGAACTGCTAGAAGGCGATGCTCGGCAGAAGGCGATGCTTACAGAAATCTAAATTACTAAACAGATTTGAAGAAAGAGAAGGGGAACATGGGGCTCCTTGGTATTTGGGGTGGTCTGCAGAGATTGTGTAGCGCTCTGCCTCTTGGTCCAGTCAAAATATTGCACACTCTCCTTGGGTGTGCCTTTTCTTACACTGAAGCTCTAATTTTCTGTTTTGGGGGCTCCTTGGGTCCAATTTTGCCCTCTTTCTGTTTCACTAGCATGCCACATACAGGAGTGCCACCTTTATTTCAGTTTAATCCATGTTGCTCTTCACCCTTGCCCCCATACTTCACCCACACAGAGACATTGAAAGAAAGCAAACAATCCACCTTTTTAATGACTCCTTAACCACCCTGTGTGCCCATTAAGTGATTGCGAGTCTGTGCACTCTAAAAGCCATCGCCGAGGCCTTTTCTCTTTTTCATCACCTTGTGTTCTTGTTGACAGCCTTGTTTGTTAAGCCATGCCAGGTTCTGCCCCCACTCACTAGCAACACCCTTGCTAATTATATGGGTAACATAATCAACTAGAGCGAGTGGCAGTTGGCACGTCTCTATTCACCAGGAGCTACCACTGCTGGGAACTCCTCTAGTATAGCCACACATTGTTTGATCATTAAACAAATTCGCAGCCACAGCCTCCATGCAGGGGAGACACCATGGAGATTGTCATCTGGATCCCAGAGCAAAGGGCAAGCTGAAGGACAAAACAAGCTAGGCTAAAATATAAAGATACTGCAAATCCTGCCAGCTTGTGTCGCCCGCTGACTCCCTTATGCCTGATGCCATTGGTTGCTGTGGGGCAAGCCTGTACATGCAGCCTTCTCTGTCTCTCAACAGTCCCCCAAGTTAGGGACACTTTCCCTGACACCATCCAAAAGAAAAATCTCTCTCATTTCTACCAACTGTACCTTTAGCTCAGGGCTTGGAAAGCCCAAGAGAGAGCTCTCCGCTCTGACCTACGACAATGGAATTTCTCCAACCGATCTTTTGCTAAGGCATGTCTTTTGGGATGGCGCCAAGACCCTGTTCCAAAATCTGTAGACACATGTGCAAGATCCTACTGGATGGATGCAATGAGACTTGTTCATGAATGCATGTCTTTGGGATTGCGGCCTGTGTCTCAGTTTGAGGGAAACCACTGGCAGCTGCCCTCCCAAAGTTGGGTGATACTCTCTGGCTCAGCTCGGCTCAATCAGCAGTTAATGATACACGAGTTAGAGACGCCCTCTCATTCCACAGGAAGCCCTGGCGCCATGCTTTGGAACCCTGAGGGCCAAATGCAATGCAGCGGTGGCAGTTCAGGGTGTTTACATGGAACCTGCTTTTAATAACAAGACACACGTGCCGGTGAGGAACATAGGAAGCTTTCTCATTTCACACCAGAATGGGGTTATTTGGATACCCAAGTGTCCCAGAAAATAGCCAGGACATTCCATTTTCTACAGCGGCCATTTTGGTTGCTGTAATCTTGTGTGATTTCACAGCATGATTCCTCCCCCCCCCAAAAAAAAACACTTTTTTCAGGGCTATGATGTTGCGTGGCACCCCAAAATGTGCATTTTGGGGCACCATGCCTGAAAAAGCACTAGGGGGGAACCATGGTGCAAAATCAGGCAAGATCATGGTAACCCAAATGGCCACTATGCTCTCGCGATTAAAAACAGGAAGATGGTGTCCTGGATGTGGGCTACAAAGTGTTGGAAGGTATGTATTTGCCCACTTAGTTTAATATTGTGTGTTCTAGCAGTGGCTCTCTATGGTTTCCAGACCGAGAGATGTCTTTCCCATCACCTTATGGAATCCTTTTCACTAGAGATGCCAGAGCCAGGACTTGATGGCTTCTATATGCAAAGCAGCTGCTCTACCACTGACCTAAGGCCCCTGCCCATAGGAAGCAGAACCTTCCTTCCATCCTGCAATGGACCTCTCTCTCTCTCTCTCTCTCTCTCTCTCTCTCTCTCTCTCTCTCTGAGAAGCTTCTCTCATCGGTCAAATTCTCATACCAGAAGCACCCACATCTGGGTAAAACACACAAGGGCAGGCATCCCCATCCTGGTGCTTTCCAGATATTTTGGACTCCAACTCCCATCAGCCACACCCAATATGGTCAGTGGTGCATCTGGAGGATAACAGGTGGGGGAAGGCTTGCAATGCAAGAGAGACTGCAGGGAAGCAAATGGGGAGCCCAGAGAAGACTCAGTGCTCTGAAAGCAGAGGCCTCATTGGGAACCACACACCCTTCTTTCTACATGTTGGAGCAGTCAGGACACTTTGTCCTGAGACACCCATACAATTACCTGCATGGGCTAAGAGATGAAGAAGGATGGCTCCATTCCAGTGCATGATTGCTCAGTGTGGACTGTGTGGGGCAGCTCCTCCCTGCAGGCACCAATTAGAGTTCAGACAGTGTTTCAGCCTATAGCCTTATACCAATGCCACCTCCAGTCTTCTGCACCATGGCCACTGTCAGTTTAGTAGAGAGGTTTCCTTTACTGCTGTTGCATCCTCCTATCAAGGTACTTGTAATACTTTAAGGAAAGCTCATTGCATGTTGGATTCATAACGCCATAAAGACCTGACACCCCAACATAGGGGTTTGTCCATGCTGGGCTTTACCATGAGTTTGAGGCTGTTCAAATCCAGAATTTGGGGGCATCATTCATACAATTGAGAGCCAGTGTGGTGTAGTGGTTAAGAGCAGTGGACTCGTAATCTGGTGAAGTGGGTTTGATTCCCTGCTCCTCCACATGCAGCTGCTGGGTGACCTTGGGCTAGTCACACTTCTCTGAAGTCTCTCAGCCCCACTCACCTCACAGAGTGTTTGTTGTGGGGGAGGAAGGGAAGGAGAATGTTAGCTGCTTTGAGACTCCTTAGGGTAGTGATAAAGCAGGATATCAAATCCAAACTCTTCTTCTTCTTCTACAACATTGCCCTCAACCAGAGCCCATCCCACTTTCTTTGTAAAGAAAATTCAGATTTCCCCAATCTTGAAAAAATCCCCAAAGCAAAGCAAAACCCAACCCCAACTGCTGCTGCCTGGCTACCGGTAAGGTGCCTGATGTTTGATCTGAGGGAAAGCTGCAGGGGAGGGAGGGGTGACGGGAGGGCATGGAATCCAGAATTTGTATTTCTTTGCAGACCAGAAGGAAAAAGAGGACCTTCTTTTTGCTTCGTCACTTCCAGCCACTAACTGAAGACTGGAGAAGAGACTCACATAATATTAGGTGGAATGGCATGGCTTTTATTTTGATGGAGGATGGAGATTTGTTTGTGGAGCAATCTTAGACTCAGGGCGGCTAACCTAAAATGCACACAAATTTAAAAACAAACTCAAAGCCACAATACAAAAATAATATACAGTATGTGATGCAATCTGACAGGCAGTGATAAAACATGCAAATGGTGCAACTTGCATTATGTTGCAAAGTCCTGCCAAAACAGATAAGTCTTAAGTTGCCTCCTAAATAGAAGTAATGTGGTGAGACAGCCTGATCTCAATGGGGAGGGAATTCCACAATTGCATACAGTGGTACCTCATTTTAAGTACTTAATTCGTTCCGGAGGTTCTGCTCTCCCCCACAAAAGCCTGCTCCCCTAAAAAAATCCTGGCTACACATATGGGCAGAGGTGGGAACTGGGAGCTGTCCAGAGAAGGTTTGGCTCAGGTTTATGTTGCCACGGGAACTGCTAACTCTCCCTCCCACCCCCACCCCCCAAATCCATTTCGATTCTGCTTTGTCATCCCTGATTCCTGGGGAGCTAAATGGAATTTTACAAGACTCTCTAAAGTACAGCTCAGCCTCTTCCGAGCCCCCAGGCAGACAAGTCTGCTGCACGGTGTGCCACACCTGACCCTGGGAAGGGTGTGTTCAAGAAAGGATTTTGTATTGCTCCATCTCTCTCTTTCTGAAACAGATGAGTAAGATTTGTAAACACACAGCAGAGCAACCTCTTTGGCTGCTGAGGTTACATAATGAACAGTTCGCGTATTTCCAACTAAAACCATTTCCCCAGGGACAGCAACAGATAGTTTTAGCGGCTGCTGCTCCAGATCAGAGCTCAATTTACTTAGGTTGAAGGGTGAGCAGAGGGGTCCTGAGCCCGTATTGGTGATCACTCTCTTATAGTTTTTAGAAGGCAATGGTGGACGTGATTTGGTTAAAATGGCTGGGAGTCAAGGGTCAACCCACCTGCCAATCACCGGGTGAAATCATATATATATCTTTATTGGTTTAAAATACAAAGATACAAAGATACAAACATACAATGAAGGTAAGTATTTCAGATTTAAATACAAAAGAAAAGAAAGGGGGGGAAAGAATTTTTTTGAAACAAAGACAAAAAAAGATATAAAGCGGGGGGACTGGGGACCAAAGATTTATACGACATTATATCTATCAAATAAAAAAAATTGCAAAAAACTTCCAGTCTTTCTCATTATACTTTTTCTGTTGTCGTGGTATGATACCATCTTAGCAGAATTGGAATGATACTTGCGAATAATAGATAAATGATATAAACATTATAGTGGAATTTATGAAAAAGGATATAAAACAAAACTGTGCGATAATTCCAAGGATTCAGTAGATAGCTGACAACCATAGGGTAAGGGATGTTGCTAGTACTATGCTCAGTGAAGTTGTGAGTATAGGGCTGCCAAAGCTGCTTTCTGCAGGGATGGGCTGCATGGTGAAGCTCCATTGGAAACTGAGTTGCACAGCTGATCCAACCCCTGTGTGGGGCCAGTGAAGACAGTAAATGGCTTCATGAACCAAACTGTGACTTTTGCTAGCACAAATTTGACCCATGAGATGCAGGTTCCCTCCCGCGATCTAAAACTTGCTTATGGGGTGTGTGTCTTTTTCTTCCTACTTCTGTGATGAGAAATCCTCCCAACTGGATTTAAATTACATCTTTTGAACTGATTGTTGGAAAGGGCCCAGGTTCAAGTGCGGACTAGGGAGGGAATACAGAGTGACCTTTCCCCTCTTTTTTAAGGGTTAGTTAGCTCACGGAGAGAGAAATCCATATTTAGTACATATTTGCAGCATAAACAATAGCAGCTAGCCAAAGCTTTTATAGAAACACATAATTGTAACATAAATGCAAAGGCTTTTATGGGGCAAACTTGCAGGCTGATGGAAATAGAGTGTTGTCCCAGTGGCGATACTTGAGAAACAAAATGGCTGATTTGGGGGCATTGAGTTGGTGTCACTGCTGAGAGCTGGTGTGATCAAGTTGTGTGTGTGTGTGTGTGTGTGAGAGAGAGAGAGAGAGAGAGAGAGAGAGAGAGAGAGAGAGAGAATCACAGATGGATAGAAGTTTCAGAGTTGTTCCTGTGAGACAGTTTCATGATCTGCTCCCAAACTGTTATTCCAGTGCAGGACTCTGGATAGTTGAGTCTCCTATATGTAGGTTTTGACCGTTTGCCCAATACAGTGGTACCTCGGGTTACATACGCTTCAGGTTATAGACACTTCAGGTTACAGACTCCGCTAACCCAGAAATAGTACCTCGGGTTAAGAACTTTGCTTCAGGATGAGAACAGAAATCGTGCTCTGGCAGCGCAGTGGCAGCAGGAGGACCCATTAGCTAAAGTGGTGCTTCAGGTTAAGAACCGTTTCAGGTTAAGAACGGACCTCCAGAACAAATTAAGTACTTAACCTGAGGTATCACTGTATTTGCATTGCTAGCCATGGGCATGGCCAGGATTTATGTTGAGGGGCAGGATTTGTGTTGTGGGGGAGAACTGAGCTATCTGCATCATGACTGGTCAGTTACTTTACTTGATGGGGAGGCAGCTGCTTCGCCTGCTCCTCCTTGGCCACGCCCATGTTGCCAGTAACAGAATGCTCCCCTTCACACTGACTTTTACAGATGAGGCAGGACACCAGTCTTCTGAATTAAAATTTACTGACGTCCAGAAGGAGTAGGACACAAATTCTGGTTGCATCCTGGTTCTGGTTGCCCCCTATGAGAACAGGATGCCGGGCGAGATATCCAGCAGGATCTTCTTCTCTTCTTAAACTAGCTGAGTGTCTGTGGTTCCAAAGAACCATCATTGCTAATGAGTCCCATCCCAGCCCTACCTCCCTCCTTAATCCACTCTAAGTAAGGTCTTTCTCATTGTGAGCAACCAGGGATTGGGAGAACCTCTCAGACCAATGTGGTTTCCCCAGACCTGCCTCTGCGAGCTCCTCAACAAAGCTACTGACATCATAATGGTCAGGAGATCACCCAGGAGAGCCAAGATAGCTGCTAAGTAGGCTTTGGAGATTATAGCAATTAACATTAAAAAGAATTACTAATGGCATTAGCAATGTTTTGAATAAACCCTATGCTATCAATTGACTGTCCTTACGCTTTGTTTACATTTATTTGACAACCAGGATGCCACTATTACTTGAGGCTGAATGTGGGGGGGAATAGGTAAGAGCATTGATAAGACCCAGAGTAAGCTTTGTTCATTCTGTTAAATGAATTATATATGAAATGCAATAGCAGTGCTTGCAGTGGGCCAGAGCTATGGAGTTACCCTCCCAACACTGGTGTCACTCCTGGGCTGGAGTAAGGCCAGGCTGGGCCATGCAAATGTACTAACCGGGGCACCCGATTGGCTGGGAGCAGCCATGTGTAGACCCAGCCTCACTACTGCCCTGCCCCAGCTCTGCCCAGGTAAAAAGCAGCAACCCATCTGCTACTCAACCACAAGTACAGATCCTGTGCCATTTGACAATGACCTTTTCCTCTCTCAATTTTAGAAATATGCCTGATGTATGTAACTCAGCTGCTTGAAGTCTTCTGCATTCTTTTTGATGGAGCATAGGAAGTTTTTCCCCAACCCTTCATGCAGATGCAAACTACAGTGGTACCTCAGGTTAAGAACTTAATTTGTTCCGGAGGTCCGTTCTTAACCTGAAACTGTTCTTAACCTGAGGTATCACTTTAGCTAATGGGGCCTCCCACTGCTGCCAAGCCGCTGCCACGCAAGTTCTGTTCTCATCCTGAAGCAAAGTTCTTAACCCAAGGTACTATTTCTGGGTTAACAGAGTCTGTAACCTGAAGCATCTGCAACCTGAGGTACCACTGTAGTTGCTGAACTATGGCCATACCCTGTTAGACAAAAGCCTGGAGTGTATGCTCATTTACTTTAAAGAGTTCTATCAAACACATACCATATAGACTGACAAATCTGCAACAACAATCACAGCTGAATGAAACATCCAGAAATAACCTCGAATCAACCAACTGGTGACACCCCTCCCTTTCACCTCTCCCCCATGCCATTAATATTGGTAGCAGGACCACTATCCCCCCTACTCTGCCCCTCTATAGAGACCCACCCCAATCGCACCCCACCCCAATCTCAACCCAGATGACAACAGTTCACCCTCTCCATTCCCCAATCACCCCAACAACACTCTCTCTCAGCCCCTAGCCCCAAGGAATCTACCCACAGCGCAAAAGGATCCACCACACAAACAAAAATATAGACACTCACACATACCCCCCACTAACCTCTCAGTCTCTTCCTTCACCACACAAAGGCAACAAACAACATTAGTAGGTAAAAGAAAAGAAAATAGAAGAGGATGCCTTCACCCCGGTATGCTTCCATTTTATCACATACATAGCTCAACAAGACAACAACAAGAATCCACCAAGATCATACGAATCAATATGGCTAACCTGACCCCCAAACCCACCCTCTCACACACTCAAACACATAAACAAATCTCACTACAGCCAACCAATCACACCCTAGGCCACCCCCAACCTCTGTCAGCACCAAGGAAATACAACAAGCGAATAGTAAGAGAACAAGTGACGCTGACACAAAACCCCACTAAGTAGAAAAATAGAAGCATTCTCACTCCACCCCTCCCCTCTTTCACCCTCTTTTCTTCCCAGCCTAATACTGCATGCAACACTAACGTCTCACAACAAATGAAACTGATCTGTAGAAATCACAACTTGAAAAAGAGACAATACACGTATTTTTGTAAACTAAGAAATCTTTAATAAATTTTTTTTTTTAAAAAAGAGTTCGATTAAACAAAGTGGGACTTAAAGGTAAAGGTAAAGGTACCCCTGCCCGTACGGGCCAGTCTTGACAGACTCTGGGGTTGTGCGCCCATCTCACTTAAGAGGCCAGGGGCCAGCGCTGTCCGGAGACACTTCCAGGTCACGTGGCCAGCGTGACATCGCTGCTCTGGCCAGAGCCAGAGCCAGAGCCAGAGCCGCACACGGAAACACCGTTTACCTTCCCGCTGGTAAGCGGTCCCTATTTATCTACTTGCACCCGGAGGTGCTTTCGAACTGCTAGGTTGGCAGGCGCTGGGACCGAGCAGCAGGAGCGCACCCCGCCGCAGGGATTCGAACCGCCGACCTTTCGATCGGCAAGCCCTAGGCGCTGAGGCTTTAACCCACAGCGCCACCTGCGTCCCACCAAGTGGGACTTAATTCTCTGCAAATCTACATAGGATTGGTTTGTAACTTGAGCAGATCTGATCACTGATCTGGTCTGTGTGTTTCTTTCTGGTGTGTGTTTTTTCTAGTTGCAGGAAGAGTAGAAATTCATCAGGTGATGCTTTACTTGGCACAAAGATGCACCACTGGCTAGTGTTTCACCTGCTGAATTTCTAGCTGTACCAAAAAGCAGATAATGCATTTCCAGGAAAAGGTGGCAAAGCTGTGAACAGTTTGGTTACACACATGCATACACACACCCACACACAGACACCCAGAGAATGGCAAAGTTGTTTGGTCTTTTTAAGAACCCAACCTCACAGATACTTTTTTCATCCATTTCCTGGGCTTTTCTATGTTTGCAGAAGCTTTTGACTTTGTTTTCAGGATGGGAAAGGAGCTGGGAAAGTGAAAGCAAAGCTCTGTCCTGGGTGTTAAGTTCTCATTCAGCTCTGACCCTCCACAACAATCTTTCAGGATGAGTCACTGGGCTCCTTAAGTGTCGGAGGTGGAGTTAGGCTACTTCAGTTTATATGACCAGATTATTTGGAGGAAGGAGATTGGTGGCAGGGGAGGACTGCTGATGAGTGGGTGGTTATATATTTGCCCAAGTCTTTTCCAGCAGAAGAATAACTAAGCCTGTGGTGTCTTCCACAGCCATTGTATTGTCTTGGCTTTGTATTGTGGTTGACTCTGCATGATCTGCAAGAAAAATAACATTTGGCAGGTGCCACACACTAATCAGGTCCTCCTACCTTTCTCCACAGGTAGGCATTTAGCTTGATTGCCAGGTGCATCCCTCTTTTCCATTTATCATCACTGCAAATTTCTTAGACTGCATGTAAATAAAGGTAAAAGGACCCCTGACCGTGAGGTCCAGTCACGGACGACTCTGGGGTTGTGGCGCTCATCTCGCTTTACTGGCTGAGGGAGCTAAAGTACAGCTTCCGGGTCATGTGGCCAGCATGACTAAGCCGCTTCTGGTGAACCAGAGCAGCGCATGGAAATGCCGTTTACCTTCCTGCCAGAGGGTAACATGTTTCCCCGTCCCTGTTCTAACTCCTGTTTGTGTTTCTCTACATGCAGTCTGGGAGGCGGGTGGTGCTGTGGGTTAAACCACAGAGCCTAGGGCTTGCCGATCAGAAGGTCGGCGGTTCGAATCCCTGCGACGGGGTGAGCTTCCGTTCCTTGTTCCCTGCTCCTGCCAACCTAGCAGTTCGAAAGCACGGAGTGCAAGTAGATAAATAGGTACCGGCGGGAAGGTAAACAGCATTTCCATGCACTGCTCTGGTTTCGCCAGAAGTGACTTAGTCATGCTGGCCACATGACCCAGAAGCTGTCTGCGGACAAATGCCAGCTCCCTCAGCCAGTAAAGCGAGATGAGCGCTGCAACCCCAGAGTCGTCCATGACTGGACCTAATGGTCAGGGGTCACTTTACCTTTACCCTTTCAGATATTAGTTTCCCTAGTGATAGCAGCTGTAAACATGGAATCCAAATAAGAGAGATAGGAACACCAGAAGCAGATTTAAACTAAGTCAGACCATTGAGCCATCTATCTGACTGACAGCAGCTCTCAAATGGTTCTGGAGATGCTGGTGACTACGACCTTCTACTTGTAAATCATGTGCTCTACTGCCAAGCTATGGCCCTTCCCTGGAAATATTTTATAAGAGCACATTACTGATGCAGTTGTGCCAAGATATGTGCAATAGGGAAAGACCCACCAGAAATAATCTGAAGCCAAGCTGGTTAACTCAGCCATGTTAAATGTGCATTCTGTAGTTAACTTCTTTTGTAACGTTTTATTTTGAAATCTTTAAGATAATAATACTTTAGTTTCCTGTTAATTATGTTAAATTGAATGTATAGTTGACTTTCTTCAGTAATGTTTTATCCTGAATTGTTTTATCTGATGTTTTAATGTAGGTTGTAAACTGTTTTGGGATTTTTTTTTCTTCTTTAAAATATAAAGAGGTATAGAAATGCACTGAATAATAGTAGTAGTAACCTGATGAGAGGGAAAATCCTTGCTGATTCTAAATATAGCAGACTCTGAACATGAACAAAACCGACCCAGAAAGTCTTCTGTGAGTCATTCACCTGAAAATCCTGTTTCTAGTCCTGGATGTTCCTAATGCCTCAGAGGAATGGAAAGTCCCATTCTCTTCAACTGGAAGGGGAAACTGCTTCTGAGCAACTACTGAAATATTTTAAGAAAACATTAGAAGTAGCCATTCATAACTTGTCCATGTCACCAGGCACCTGTTGAAGGGCTTCTGCTATGCTGCAGTAAGAGCATAATCCTATGGATTTTCACTCAGGAAGAAGTCCCACTCTGCTCAGTGGTGCTTGCTCCTGAATAAATGTGCGCAGGATTGCAGCCTAAACTTTCGTTAACCTTCAAGGTGAAGAGATATGTCCTATCTACCTTGCCACAACAAAACAACAGGGCAACTCCTGCAAAGTTCACCTTTCAAAGCATTTGCGACCATAACTGTTTCAGGGAATCTGGTTTAAAATTGTACAGGTTTACTAAGCCTTCTGCTTTCATCATTTGCTTATGGTCAGCTTGTAGGCCTGGTAGTCACAGTCATCTTTAACCTCAGCAATCAAGCTATTGTATACAATAAGTGTCTTGGAAGGAACAAGAAACCAGATAGGGAGAAGTCATTGACCAGCACCTATTTCCTTTCTGTTCGATGAAGAATTAAGGTTTGGACAGTAGAGCTTCTCTTTCTCACAGGGCATGAAGACCGTAAAGCTCCGTAGCAGCTCAACCCTTTTCCACAACCCTGTTTCCTGGCACAAGGCCTGACCTTTCCTCCCCTCTGTTTACATCCTTCCTTCCTGTAAATGACTTGAAGGCGGAGCTGGCAAGTAGCCAGATACACCTGTCGGACAGGTAGAGTGGAGGCACAACCTGGGTGCTGGCAAAAAGAAAAAGTTAACCAGAGCTTCAAGGACTTGGGTCATTAATAGGTAGGGCACCTGGAAGGTGTGGGGAGAAAGACAAGGACAGTATCTGTTAATTAGGTTATATCAGGACCTCAATTTTCTTATGTCTCAATGTGAGATGAAAAGGAAAGACTAAATGCTATCAGTGGAGACTTAGGGCTTTAAAATTTCAGAGGCAACCCTACTCCTACCTCTCACCTTCTATTATTCATCATAGTTGTGGTGTCCCCTGCAGCACCCTCTCTGCTCAGAGCCCAGTACAGGTGAACTGGTTGCACTCCCCTAAACCCATCTCTGAAAACCAGCATCAGTCCAGTGCAGCATATACAGGGTAAGTCCTTTAAAAGAGGCCCCGCGGATACCGAGTACACATATTCCACGGGGCCTCTTTTAAAAGACTCACTCTGTACATTGAAGCTTGAAGTGTGTGTGTGTGTGTGTGTGTGTGTGTGTGTGTGTGTGTGTGTAGCAGATGCCTGCACTAGCCAATTTCCAAAGACAACTGATCTTTGGCCTCCAAAAAGTAATGCCACTTTGTTAAGTAAGCCACTTTCTAACAGAAAGGTGCCATATGATAAGTTAGAAGTTAATTAAGTAATACTCCTGGCGTACACAACTTCAGCTAGAAATGTTCATTTCTAAAATTAGTGAAACAACTAGAGAGGCACAAGTCTGTACCCAGTACCACATTCTGTGCATTTTCTTGAGTTCACAAGCCTGGGATTGGTCTATAAAGAAATATCGCAAGGAATATAGGAAGTTGCTTCTATTGAGCTAGACCACTGGTCCATCTCCAGTGGTCCTCCTGGGTTATAGATTGGGGACATTCCCAGATCTACCTGCAGATGCCAGAGATCGAACCTGGGATCTTCTGCATGCAAAGCAGATGCTCTACTACTGAGTTGGAGACCTTTTGCCAGTCAGATCTGGAGATGACCCCCAACATCAGACTTGTTTGTCTTTGGGTGTGGGTGTCTACTATTGATTGATTGCATTGCATTTATATCTCAGAGAGCTCATCGTTCTCCCTATTTCCCCTATGAGGTAGCTTAGACTGAGAGACTGTGAGATTTGGGGCTGAGTGAGGATTCAAACCCTGCTGTCCAAGGTTCCAGTCCAGCACTCTGACTGACCAAACCAGCTACACCAAACCAGCTACTTAGAAACTTCCCAATATATGCATTATTCCCCTAAAGTTCTCTGTCCCCTTTAACACAGGCTGTTCAGCATCTCATTTCCAACCTCAGGGTTTGTGCATCAAGTTTGCTAAAGACTTCAGCCCCCCAGAAAAGGCACCTGCTATTGCTTTTGTGTTTCTTCTTTAGTGAATCTTGCTTGTTCCCAAGGAATCAGATACTACCAAATCTGAGAAGAGCTACAGAAAACAGTAGCATGCAGGGGGGAAAGTAACCCAACTAATTTCCTTCCTGCTCTGTTTCTCTAGTTTCCAAAAGCATTTCAGGAAAAGAAAGTCACGTAGAGCCCCCATTAGATGAGTTGGGGAGAAAAAAATCTTCTTTTGGTGATAGAGCCACAATATGAAAATGGGCTCTGCCTCTCTCTGTGCCCTCCGCTCCCCAGCTTGTGCCCTCTCCTCTAGAGGACAAGTGCCAATGCCTTCTGGGCTTGATAACCAGCCAAATGGCCTGCCGCAGCCAGAAATTGCTTGATTCCCTGCTGTTTTGCTAGTGTGGTGCGTTGGGTGGGTGCTGCGAACAGGGTGAGCCTACCTGGTAATTTGGCATGAGCTCAGTTCCCGCTGGGCAATTCAATACGTAATCCCCCTTCCAGTAAAATGAGCTAGCTGAAAACCTGTCTGATTAATTTGGTTCCCATCCATCTTCCTGTAACCTCCCACAATTACATACAGTCTACAAATTCAGAAGAAGGTCCCTTTGTAATCTAGCTGACCGGTTGCACGCTGCCAACTCCTCACACAACTGAGTATGTAAACAATAAAACGCCTGGGTAGCATATTGAATAATATCTCCTTGAACCTGCTTAACAGAAACAGAAACAGGGCCATGAGGAGTTTGCAGAGCTGCCTCTCTGCCCTTACGTGAGACAGAACAATGCAGAGCTTCAAATCACAAGCCCAGCCAAAGTATTTGCATGTTTGAGGAGCAGAAGCTTGTCAGAGAAGGAACTTTAAGCAATTGCCATGACTGGCTTGTGTACAGTGGTGTTGAGACCAGCAATGAATTCTGGGGAGAGCCAGGCAACTCCTGGTTCGTAGATAATGCACACCTTTTGCACTGTAAAATTGGCAAGCTTAACCATTAAATTGGAGAGGGAAAGGGGAGGGAGAAAGTAGAACCCATGCAACCCCCTCTCTTTCTCAATGAGTTTGAAAGTATGGACAGCAGTGAGCCAAAATATGGCAACAGTGCTCCCCGATGAGTACCTGAACATGGCAGTAAGAAGGAAGAGTCTTGTAGCTTAGTGGAAGAGCATCTGCTTTGCATGCAGAAGGTCACATGTTTGACCTTCAGGTAGGGCTAAGAGAGACTCCTGTCTCAAATCCTGGAGGGCTACTGCCAGCGTCAACAATACTGAGCTATTGTCATCCAACTTGGTATAAGACAACTTTCTTTATGTCAATTAATTACCACTAGGGCATGGGTGTAAATTCGTGCCTCAAAATTGTGAGAAAGCACAGAGTCAGTCAATTGTAAATTTGCTTGTGCAGTTTTCTGTTTTTGCACAAACTTGAAAAATCAACATTTTAAACACACACCCTAAGCAGCTCCTGACATACCCTCACTTAGGAAGCTGGAAAACAAATGAAAGCAAGCACATACTTTTCAGATTGCTGCCCCAAATACCGGGTTTAGAATTTTTTATGTGCTTTGCGTGTGCCGTTTTCTGGTTTTGTGCAAATCTGAGGGATCAAAAGAAAAAAATAGTTCTCCATTCAAGAGCACACCCTAAATAGTTACCAACACAGCTAAAAAAGAAAAGAAACTTTTGAAGAAGTAGCAGGCATGAAAAAGGGAGCAACAGAAAGTGAAATACAGTAAAGTGCAACCTCCAAGTCAAGTAATGTGGAGCTTCATTTTCCCCAGTTTTTCGGATTATCTTTGTATTGGGTTAAACCTGAACATACAGGAGGAAAGCATTGAGACTGGCGTTGTTTCAGGATGATGTCATGTGAGCTGTGAAAATAAAATGGGAACACAAGTGACTGCAAACACACAGTAAACTCCAGCATGCACAAGTCCATAGTCCAGTGGTTTTCAACCAGTGTGCTGTGGCACCCTAGGGTGCCTTGATTGATAGTGAAGCGTGTTGCGGGCAATACTGGCCTCTGTCCCTTTTTCCTTCCCTCCCTCTTCTGATACTTTCTTGTGGCTCTGCCTCCCAAAGACTTGTGCAGCTGTTTGTTGCAGCAGCCCTGGCTACAAGCTCCACAGGCGAATGGTGCCTCTGGAGCTGGCCAGGGGGTGCTGGTTGCCAGGAGCTGAGGCAGCCTCGTAGTAAGCAAGCAAGCGGGCGAGGGAGCCCAGCTAGCCAGTCTGTCAGCTCTTGCTGTTGGGAATGGACAGACAAGTCCCAGGCCCCTAGGGGCAGTGTGAGGAGGCACCCCCCTCTAGGGCAGGGGAGGCGCAGTTCAGAGACCAGAGGTGGCTGCCCAGAGGACTACTCCCAAGGAGAGGGGAGAGAGGAGAGGGGGCTGAGGGAACACTCCATAAGGGAGGGTGTTTGAAAAGGGGTGAGGGGCTGCCAGCTCTGCAGGTAAGGGGTGACATAACTAGGCTCCTGAGCCCCACAGGGGTGCCGCAGAAAGAATGCAGTTGGTCAATGGAAGCCATGGACTCAAAAAGGTTGAGTCTGCCATAGTCCCAACAAATCATGTCCCCTTCTAAGGCTTAAGCTTAATGAAGCACCAATCCACCTTTGGAGTGGAGCTCAAAAGAAGTAATCGGCCTTTCGTTTCAATATTTATGTTTATATAAAATAAAGGTCCGTATAGTTAAAGCTATGGTTTTCCCAGTAGTGAAGTATGGAAGTGAGAGCTGGACCATAAAGAAGGCTGACTGCCGAAGAATTGATGCTTTTGAATTATGGTGCTGGAGGAGACTCTTGAGAGTCCCATGGACTGCAAGAAGATCAAACCTCTCCATTCTTAAGGAAATCAGCCCTGAATGCTCACTGGAAGGATAGGTTGTGAAGCTGAGGCTCCAATACTTTGGCCACCTCATAAGAAGAGAAGACTCCCTGGAAAAGACCCTGATGTTGGGAAAGATAGAGGGCACAAGGAGAAGGGGATGACAGAGGACGAGATGGTTGAACAGTGTTCTCGAAGCTACCAGCATGAGTTTGACCAAACTGCGGGAGGCCGTGGAAGACAGGAGGGCCTGGCGTGCTCTGGTCCATAGGGTCACGAAGAGTCGGACATGACTAAATGACTAAACAACAACAAATGATCTGGGGATAGCAAATCCTGCCTTATTATGCTTAGAAAGAAGTCCCCTTAATGTCCCTTCCAGGTCTATGTCAAAGGTCCATGAAGGATTGAGCAAGTGCAGAGTCCCCTGAGTTGTTGTGACAGATGCAGAATGCTCCATCTTAAGTGGCACTTGTAGGGTCTAGCGCAGGAATAAGGAACAATTTTGAGGGCCGCATTCCCTTCTAGGCCAGTGTCCGGGAAAAGAAGCTGGCCCACATTCCAGCCCTCTACCTCTCCTTCGCCTCCTCCTCCTTGTTGTTGCTGTCTGGTTCACCAGCCATCTCTGAGTGTGCAAGCAGCAGCAGAAGCAAGGAGAAGGAGCAGCAGCGGTACAGATTGTACCTGGAGGAAGAGTGCATGGAAACAGGCTGTAGTGACAGTGCCAAAGAGGTGGCTCACTTAGGGAGGGTCTCGTTCTAGGGTCTACAGAGCATCTCATCCAAGTCCCCCTCCTCAAACTCTGAAGCCAGCATCCTTAAAGATGACCCCTGTTCCCTCCTCACATCTTAACCCTCCTCCCAATGATAACTGGAGTTCAGAAGCATGAAGAGTCCATTAAACTAAAGGAACTCAGTGAACCCCAGTCTCAGAGAACTGTGAGTTCCATCTCCAGGCAGAGGCTGGGCTTAAAATGGTGGCTTGGTTGATATGGAGGCAGGCAATTGCTTTTGTGGGTGGCAGTTTTCCTTGTCTCCATCTCTGTTCCCCAGTGACTCGGTGTCCCTGTTGTTCTGCACCGCCCCATTGCACCGATGACCTCAGGTTGCCCAGGTAACCATCCCAGTCAGTTAGTCATTAGTAGAAAAGAAGGAACAGGTTGGTCCACATCTATTCAGCCTAGGGCAAAGCAGTCAAAGCATCCAGAGCTGGGGAAAACTTGCAAGGCACAGTCTAGAAGAGTATGAGGAGATGGAGTGAGGATTAACAAACAACCCCAATACTGGGGGAGAGATTAGGGTTGCCAAACTAAATAGGTGACAAGACCCCTGTGTCTTAAATAGTGGACCAGAAAGGAGAATATTGGAAGGCAGAGGTTTCCCCATAAATAATTTAAATGTGTGAGCTCAAAGGGGCAGCAGGGCAGGCTGGAATCAGCCATTAGTTAATTGCCCCACAAGTATCCTGCCCTATGTCTGGGGAGCTCAGGACAACATGTATGAGGTCCATTATATGCAAGTATTTTTGAATACTTGTGTGAATGTAGGACACCTGGACACTAAAGGCTAAGCTGATGTGGCTGAGGGAGCAACATGGCAGATGAAGGAATAGAGGAGGAGTTATGGATCTCTGGGAAGGAAAAAGGCAAAGGAGATGACATAGCCCTTCTCAGATCTTACAGTTAAGAGAAAGCAAACACATGAGGAAGGGCAGCAGGAGAAGCACAACGACTCCATCCTTTCTGTAGCTGTTTTTGGACCTTCCAACTCAATGGAAAACAAGTATCTGAAGTGAGGCGTCTTCCACATCTGTGGACACTCCATGCACATTTGAGAAAGCTGTAAAATCAGAGAGAGCTTTACAGGAGTCAGAGCACCTTCTGTAAGCCTTTTGGAACATCTTTCTCCATGCCACTGCACAAGATCCCACATAGTCTGTTGAAACACCCCGATTAAAAGTTCCATCTGCATACCAGTTGAGATTATTGAAGGCAGCCCTGTTTAGGGAAGTTTTTAATGTTTGAAGTTTTATTCTGTTTTTAATGTTCTGTTGAAAGCTGCCCAGAGTGGCAGGTTAGAAATTGGTTGTTGTTGTTGTTGTTGTTGTTGTTGTTGTTGTTGTTGTTGTTGTGTTTTCTAAAGCTAAGCAATGCAATCCTTTGACAGCATATAGATACCCAGTCAAAGCACTGCAAACCAAAGTTCAGTGACCAGCTTTGGAGCCAGTTGTTGGGAAACACAATTGGGGAGAGTGTGGGGGGGGGGGTCATGTCCTCCCCATGGACTTCTCAGGGGCATCTGGCTGGTCAGTGAGAAAAGAGGGTGCTGGCCTCGATCATGGGACTTTGACCTGACCCAGCAGACCCAGTTATTATATTATATTTGTGGATCAACAACATCTTCACATGTGCAAACACACAAAATTATATTTACACTTATTTATTAAAACCACACAGATACCACACAAAGTTATTCACGAGTTATTTTATTTATTTAACAAAATTTACATGCCGCTTGATTATAGTAAAACCTCTAAGTCAGGTGTTGGCCCTCCAGATGTTGCTGAACTACAACTCCCATCAGCCTCAGCAAGCATGGCCAATGGCCAGGGACGATGGGAGCTGTAAGTCAGGGCTAGAGTTTCCAAAGTTCTGATATTCCAAATTTGCCAGGGTTACCCACAAACATAGCTGCCCTTCATTCCACTAAGCTCCATTCATTGCAGCCATTGTGTACAAAGCATCCTGGACATTTAGCAAGACAGAACCAGACTTGGCACGAAGCAACGTGAAGTACTGGGGAAGAAGTCCCAGTTACAATTCCCAGCATAGAATTGTAGAGTTGGAAGGGACTGTGAGGGTCTTCTGGTCCAGAAGCCCCCAGCCCAAAACCCTGGAGAGCCACTTCTAGTTCATGAGGACAATACTGAGCTAAGTGGACAATGGCCTGACGCAGTAATGGGCAGCTTCCCATGTTCCCATAGTTCACTTTGAGTGGCAGATACAAAACTGGGTGCCCTTTTTCTGCTTCTGGTCTCTACAGCGGGGTGTCGTTTAAAAAACAAAGGGTGTGGGTGTATATTGCTATTGCTTTCTTCTTCAGGTGCAAAGAACGTCAAAGGCTCTTATGTTAAGGTCGTTGGTGGAACTACAAGCAGCAAGCAGCTAGCCTGCCATAACTGCAGGTATTTACATGCCTACTGCTGTCTGTGACCAGCAACCCACACCTCTTCTGTTCCCTGCCAGCTGCTGGCACTGGAATTCTCTAACAAGCATGTGGCAGGGCAAGAACTTTCGGTTTATTGACGTCAGCAGTTGTAATACCTCCCTTTCTGCAAACATTGTGGCTTCCTCAGGGAGTCGGATGGGGCATGGAGGCCAAATATAAATGGATGAATAACCAGTGCTGTTAAATGGTAGGGAAATGGCTGATTCGCTTTTTGGAGGTGAGTTAGATACAAGGATGCTAGAAGAACTACTACTATCAAAACAAGTCTGATCATTTGCCAAAACAGAAAGTAGTCACCATGTTCCTTAGATGGTCTAAAAAGCACCGTTTTTTACAGCAACCCAGAAATGCACACTGATTGTCTCAGGCTGCCTACACTATACCTTTAAAGGCAGATTCGAAGCACATTCTTCCCCTCAAATAATTCCAGTTACTATAATTTACCCCTCACAGAGTTACAGTTCCCAGCAACCCTTAACAAATTAAAGTGCCCAGGATTCTTTGAGGGAAATGATGTGCTTTGAATGTGTTTTAATGGCATAGTTTATATATAGCCTCACTCTTCTTAGGGGTTAAATCCATATTACTTGTCTGGTGAAGCTCTTCTGCATATGTGTGCAGGTAGACTAAGGCTTTGTACACATTACTGAATTAAAATACAGCTAAGTTGCTCTCCTGTGTGGGTGTCTGAGGGCCCTGCTCCTTCTTGCCACTCACCATCTGGCCTGGGGCGGGGCCTGAAGCCTCATAAGGACTGCTGGACTCTGCTGCCCAGGAGGACTCTCCTGTGTGGGTGTCTGAGGGCCCTGCTCCTTCTTGCCACTCACCATCTGGCCTGGGGTGGGGCCTGAAGCCTCATAAGGACTGCTGGACTCTGCTGCCCAGGAGGACTCTCCTGTATGTGAGTGTCTGAGGGCCCTGCTCCTTCTTGCCACTCACCATCTGGCCTGGGGCGGGGCCTGAAGCCTCATAAGGACTGCTGGACTCTGCTGCCCAGGAGGACTCAACTGTATGTGAGTGTCTGAGGGCCCTGCTCCTTCCTGCCACTCACTATCTGGCCTGGGGTGGGGCCTGAAGCCTCACAGGGACTGCTGCGCTCTGCTGCCCAGGGGGACTCTCCTGTATGTGAGTGTCTGAGGGCCCTGCTCCTTCCTGCCACTCACCATCTGGCCTGGGGCGGGGCCTGAAGCCTCATAAGGACTGCTGGACTCTGCTGCCCAGGAGGACTCAACTGTATGTGAGTGTCTGAGGGCCCTGCTCCTTCCTGCCACTCACCATCTGGCCTGGGGTGGGGCCTGAAGCCTCACAGGGACTGCTGCGCTCTGCTGCCCAGGGGGACTCTCCTGTATGTGAGTGTCTGAGGGCCCTGCTCCTTCCTGCCACTCACCATCTGGCCTGGGGCGGGGCCTGAAGCCTCATAAGGACTGCTGGACTCTGCTGCCCAGGAGGACTCAACTGTATGTGAGTGTCTGAGGGCCCTGCTCCTTCCTGCCACTCACCATCTGGCCTGGGGTGGGGCCTGAAGCCTCACAGGGACTGCTGCGCTCTGCTGCCCAGGGGGACTCTCCTGTATGTGAGTGTCTGAGGGCCCTGCTCCTTCCTGCCACTCACCATCTGGCCTGGGGTGGGGCCTGAAGCCTCACAGGGACTGCTGCGCTCTGCTGCCCAGGGGGACTCTCCTGTATGTGAGTGTCTGAGGGCCCTGCTCCTTCCTGCCACTCACCATCTGGCCTGGGGTGGGGCCTGAAGCCTCACAGGGACTGCTGCGCTCTGCTGCCCAGGGGGACTCTCCTGTATGTGAGTGTCTGAGGGCCCTGCTCCTTCCTGCCACTCACCATCTGGCCCAGGGCAGGGCCTGACGGGCCTCACTAGGACAGTTGCTGTTACTGCTGGAGGGGTGCAGAGTGCTTTTAAAATGTTTTAAAATTTTTATTTTGAATTTTTTGTATGTGGGGGGGTGGATGTTTATTGGGCCTGGGAATTTGTTTGATTTTATGTTTTTGTAATTTTTATAATTTTTATTGTTTTTTGTTTGTATTGTTTTATTTGTGTTGTTGTTGTTTTTTTGTTGTTTTTTAAAGGGGTTATTTTGTTCTTAAGGGGAGGGGTCAGGGCTGCTGGGGAATGGGCCCCATCCCACAAAATGGCTGGGATATGTTTCACGGGGGGGAATGCACTGGGACAACCGATCTCAGTGATCACGGGTAGGAGGAGGAGTTACGCTAAGACCAGACCATGTCATTACAGAGGAGGCAGGTTTAGTCGTTGTCTGAGGACTATCCCTGCCTCCGGGTCTGGCCCTGACCGGATGAATACTAGAATCAGCAAGGGATACCCACATGACCTGAAAGTGTTGCTGTGCAATGCCAGGTCAATGATTCATAAGACCACTGCCATCCATGACTTGATCATGGATGGAGGACTTGACCTGGCATGTGTAACAGAGACTTGGTTGGATGAAGCAGATGGGCCTGTCCTTGCCGCTGCTTGTCCACCAGGTTTCTCTTACGCACAGCAACCCAGGTCATGTGGGCGGGGAGGGGGGGTTGCAGTGATTTTTAGGAAGTCATTCGTTTGCACCAGGCGTCCTATTGGGAAGACCCAGTTTTCTGAGTGCATGTTCTGGAAGTTGGGCAATAGGGGCAGTACAGGATTCCTTTTGGTGTACCGACCTCCCCGCTGCACCAAGGATTCCCTGCCCGAGCTGTTTCAGGTCGTGGCGGATGTTCTCCTGGAGACACCTAGCTTGGTCGTCCTAGGGGATTTTAACATCCATGCCGACATGACCTTACAAGGGGCCGCTCGGGACTTCGTGGAAAGCATGGCCTCCATGGGGCTGTCCCTGAATAAGTCTGGCCCAACCCATAGCCGCGGACATGCCTTGGACCTGGTGTTTACCTCTACGGATGTTGGTGATCTGACACTAAGTAAAAGTGAAACGAAAGAAGTGCCATGGTCAGACCACTTCCTGGTGCAACTGGACTTCTCTGCGACCCATCCCCTCTGCAGGGAGGTGGGACCGATTCGGATGGTCCGCCCCTGCCACTTAATGGATCCAAATGGTTTCCAGAGAGTGGTAGGGGATGCTTTATCCCATGTTGATGGCCTTTCAGCCGATTCCCTGGTGGCCCGCTGGAATGTGGAGTTAACCAGGGCTATTGACTGTTTGGCTCCGAAGCGCCCTCTCCGATTGCATGGAGCCCGGAGAGCCCCGTGGTTTTCCACGGATCTGAGGGCAATGAAGCAATCGTTGAGACGGCTAGAGCGCCGGTGGCGGATAACCCATTCTGAATCTGACCGGACACAGGTTAGAGCTCAACGTTGAGCCTACCAAGTGGCGATAGCGACGGCGAAGAAGACTTTCTTCACCGCCTCTATTGCATCTGCAGAAAACAGCAGCAGGAGACTCTTCCAGGTGGTTCACAATTTAGCGGAACCACCTGCAACATCGGGGCCCAGTACGGGCCACATGTTCTCCTGCAATGATTTTGCAAATTTTTTTGCAGATAAAATCGCTCAGATTCGGGAAGAAGTAGACTCCACCGTGGGAGCAGGGCCGGGGCGGGAGAGTGCTAGAGCCCTGTCTGGTCAAGTTGTGTGGGATCAATTCCAATCTGTTACCTCCGAGGATGTGGACAGGCTGCTTGGACGAGTGAAGCCAACCACCTGTCTCCTGGATCCTTGCCCATCCTGGCTTATAAAAGCTAGCTGGGAAGGACTGGGCGATGGACTTCGTGGGGTGGTGAATGCTTCCCTCCATGAGGGAGCCTTCCCAGACCTGCTGAAAGAGGCGGTTATTAAACCGCTTCTTAAAAAACCATCTCTAGATGCGGTCACGATGGCCAATTATCGCCCAGTCTCAAACCTTCCATTCTTGGGCAAGGTGATTGAGCGAGTGGTTGCTGAACAACTCCAGGCACGCCTGGAAGAAGCGGACCATTTGGATCCCTTCCAGTCGGGATTCAGGCCTCATCATGGGACTGAAACTGCCTTAGTCGCACTGGTTGATGATCTCCGGCGGGCTAGGGACAAAGGTGAGAGCTGTTTCCTAGTTCTGCTGGATCTCTCAGCGGCGTTTGATACCATCGACCATGACATCCTTCTGGACCGTCTTGAGGGGCTGGGAGCTGGGGGCACTGTCATACAGTGGTTCCGCTCCTTCCTCCTGGGCCGTGTTCAGAAAGTGGTGGTGGGGGATGAGTGTTCAGACCCCTGGGCTCTCACTTGTGGGGTGCCTCAGGGTTCTGTCCTCTCCCCCATGCTTTTCAACATCTACATGCAGCCGCTGGGAGGGATTATCAGGAGGTTTGGGCTGGGTGTTCATCAGTATGCAGATGATACCCAGCTCTACCTCTCTTTTAAATCAGAACCAGTGAAGGCGGTAAAGGTCCTGTGTGAGTGTCTGGAAGCGGTTGGAGGATGGATGGCGGCTAACAGATTGAGGTTGAATCCTGACAAGACAGAAGTACTGTTTTTGGGGGACAGGAGGCGGGCAGGTGTGGAGGATTCCCTGGTCCTGAATGGGGTAACTATGCCCCTGAAGGACCAGGTGCGCAGCCTGGGAGTCATTTTGGACTCACAGCTGTCCATGGAGGCACAGGTCAAATCTGTATCCAGGGCAGCTGTTTACCAGCTCCATCTGGTACGTAGGCTGAGACCCTATCTGCCTGCAGACTGTCTCGCCAGAGTGGTACATGCTCTGGTTATCTCCCGCTTGGACTACTGCAATGCACTCTACGTGGGGCTACCTTTGAAGGTGACCCGGAAACTACAACATTGGCCGCCGAGACCATATAACACCGGTCTTGAAAGACCTACATTGGCTCCCAGTACGTTTCCGAGCACAATTCAAAGTGTTGGTGCTGACCTTTAAAGCCCTAAATGGCCTCGGTCCAGTATACCTGAAGGAGCGTCTCCTCCCCCATCGGTCTGCCCGGACACTGAGGTCCAGCTCCGAGGGCCTTCTGGCGGTTCCCTCACTGCGAGAGGCCAAGTTGCAGGGAACCAGGCAGAGGGCCTTCTCGGTGGTGGCGCCCGCCCTGTGGAATGCCCTCCCATCGGATGTCAAGGCGATGGACAACTACCTGACATTCAGAAAACATCTGAAGGCAGCCCTGTTCAGGGAAGTTTTTAATATGTGACATTTTAGTGTATTTTTCATCTCTGTTGGAAGCCGCCCAGAGTGGCTGGGGAAACCCAGCCAGATGGGCGGGGTACAAATAATAAATTATTATTATTATTATTATTATTATTTTTCTCAATGCAGATCAAAGCTGGCTTTGGGGAAAATACCATACTGTACATAAAAATGGAGTATTTCTTTTTTTAAAAGGTCGGGATATATATGGGTTGAGTCTAACATCATGCGTACACTGTTTCCCAAATCCACCATGGGAGTACATTGGATGCAGGGTAAAAAATGAGTGTGTACACAGTCTAAATCTGCATGAATATGCCTAGTTAACAGCTGCTGGTTGAAGCACCCATCCATATCTAAAAGTGAGCAAGAAAGGAAAACGTTCATGCCTCAAAGGAATTTTAGTTGTGTTCCGAGGTCAGATGTTAAGGTCCACGGCAAATCCATTACAAAAACAACAGAAACCTGTCAAGTGATGCCAGTATATTGAATCAACAGATTACATCATTGCACATTGCCCGTCATGGTAAAAGATTGACTACCTGACAAGGAATACCCAGAAAGGAAAAATATATCTATAAATGTAATATCACTCATGATAAGGAGTAGTCATCCCGAAGGAGAGGCAAGGCTGTGTTAATCATTATGCCAAATATGCTAAAGAGTAGATTCTCCAACCAGAGTGAAGCTCCTGTAGCAAAGATTAAGGCTGTGTACACGTCATACTTTTTAAAAACCACCCAGCCACACAAAGAAACCCGGGAACAGTAATTTACCTCCTCACAGAGCTACATCTCTGAGGATTCTAGGGGTGGAGGTGGCATGTTCAAAATCTATGGTATGGTCACAGCCTTGGGAAAGTCTGAGGTAATCTACAGTAAGAGTTACTACCCACGTTCACTGATTGAGCCTGAGCATCCACAGCCACCACGAACCACCATTGGCAGGACTGGCAGCAACAGCAGCAGATATGTTCAATATTTATGATAATATTTTGCTCTCTTTTAATTGTGATGTTGGAAACTGTTGTAAACAAAATCTGCCCTTCTTCCCTTATGGGGTATCCAAGAGCCCATATAGAGTCTTTACATGGGTTCCCTATTGGTAGGAGAAAATAACAGAGGCCAACCAGAGAATATTGAGAAGCAAAGCAGCTAATAAGCCTGATCTTTATTGATCTGTTGCAACAGGGTGCTCCCCTCACATGCAGGAAAGGAGGAGGACCTGGAACAACGGTGTGCCTGCCCTTATATAGACATTTTAAATTCCCTGCCCTGGAGCTCAAGACCACCCCTACATACATCACAGAAGGGGTGTAACCCAAGACAACACCCCACAAACATCATACCTACATCACAGAAAAGGCGGTCTACAACAGAAATTTGAGTGTTGTTTTTTCCTGTCTGGCAGGTTTTCTGATAATGCCTTATCTGATTGCCTTTCCTGGTAGTCTGCCCATTCTTTTGAAATGGTGATTACAATTACCCACTTCCTGAGACAATGGGAAAGTTCCCCCACCCCCTCCCTCCTGGCAGAGAAAACATTTGGTCAGTTTGGGAGTCAAAATGGTTTCAGGGAGTCAAAATGGTTTCCGGAAGGTCTACCTTTGCTGCTCCAGACATTGGTACATTTATGAACATATATTATATATATGTTCTTTGTACTTTGTTCTTTGTTATATGTACTTTGGCCACCTCATGAGAAGAGAAGACTCCCTGGAAAAGACCCCGATGTTGGGAAAGATGGAGGGCACAAGGAGAAGGGGACGACAGAGGACGAGATGGTTGGACAGTGTTCTCGAAACTACAAACATGAGTCTGACCAAACTGCGGGAGGCAGTGGAAGACAGGAGTGCCTGGCGTGCTCTGGTCCATGGGGTCACGAAGAGTCGGACATGACTAAACGACTAAACAACAACAACATTATATATATGTGACCTTAAAATTCTTATAACAAAACATGCATTTTATAATTCACTTTCCTTTAGTAATGGCTCCTTTTGAAACGTTTAAAGGTTGTTGTTTTTGTTAAGCCACTCCCTCTGATAATAGTAATAATAGTGCATGATTGGCTCAGAGGGAAATCAATCGTGCACAGTGGCGTAGCGTGGGTTGTCAGCACCCGGGGCAAGGCAAGTAATTTGCACCTCCTAACCCGTGGATTTGCGCCCCCTAACCCTATCCCCCAGATGTTGCACCTGGTGCGGCCGGCCCCCCTGCACCCCCCACACTACGCCACTGATCGTGCAAAAAGTTTTTTAAAAAGAAAAGGCATGGTAAAAAAAAAGGAGTCTGAACAATCCCAGAATAAAGAGGCAGAAGTAGGGCAATAATGGCGGATTGGTGAATCCATAATGTGACTCAGGAGAAAGCAAGAAGCAGCAGCTGTGTAAAATAATGCTGAAGTAGACCCCAGTAGAAAAAGCAGTTAAGAAATGCACTAGAAATAGACAGTCACATGCTGTGCATGTTCTAACACGCTCTGATGAACCTGATTCTGTAAGATTATTAACTTTCATCGCAATTCACTTTCCAAACAGTCATCTTCCATGCCTGTTTTAGATATTCAAATCCCTGAACCATTAGAATTCTCTTTGGGTTGGTTTTGTTCTTTTATCAGATCAAAGGCAGTGGTTACATTCTAATGACTACAACACCTTATTATTTATACATATGTATTTTGGCTATATTGCTGGATAACCACGGTCCATGCAGCTGTGCCATTTCAAGGCCAATCGCTTTTCCAACTTGCATAGTTATTTGCAAAGGAGCCTGCAGCTCCCTTGCCCTGGAGGGGTCCCTGAGGCCCAAGAGAAGGGAAATGATTACAGGGTGTTTTCTCTTATTAAAGGCTCCAGAAAAGCAGATTAGTAGTGTGCCTCTGAAGGGTCTTTGATCTCAGGCCTTGAAACTCTATCACTCTGGTTACTGGTCCACATCCTTTCTCTGGTCGCTGGGATGATAATTTCCTGGGCTGAACAAGGGGTCTCTTTGTGGCTAGAGTTCTCCCAGCAACATATGTATGTGAGGGAGACAGGCCCCAAGTCAATGCCCACCCAACTGTAAACAATGCCCTTCCTGTCAGGCACGAGACAGGCGCTGCCTATGCTCGGTTGGCAGGGCTGGACCATAGGAAGAAAGCCTATATGAGGCGGCCCCAGATAGTTCATGCTCCTGACACAGGATGGAGGACATGATAATGTGTTTGAATTACTTAGGACCAGCACGCAAAAATTCCAGGGCCTCAGATGACAAAAGCTTCCAGTCTTTGCTGTAGGGAGTGCCACAGCCATACATTGTAGCACCCTGCTTGTGGTTAACGCTTAGCTGGAATGAAATATTCAACGCAGCAATAGAGAAATTAAAATAATAATTTATTTGTCAGACAAATAAATATGAGGCACAGTGGTATATGGTTACCAAGCTCTGGCCTGGCCTCCTGCCATTCTGGCCAGCACTTATATTTCCTTAATCCAGCCCCCTTGCTCCTCCTGTGGCTGCCTCTGTCCAATCAGTCTGGTTGAAATTCCTATTGGCTGTTTGCTAGAACCAATCACAAAAGATACACCCATTTCCTCATGTCCTTTTATGGGAAACAAAAAGCTATATATTCTTCTATCTATAAATGACAAATAAGTAGTAATATATCTTACATGTGTCTCAACAAGGAACCTTAATTACCAGCTCACCTCGCCCTATTGCCCTCCAAAACAAATGGTTCAATCTCAAATTTTTATCTTAAACAGATGTCAAGGATCATCATTGAGTTCACATCATCATTGAAAGATCTTCTTCTCTTGAAGGTCTTTTAAACAAAGGCCTGACAACCATATGTGCTCTAATGATGTTTCCTGCTTGGCAAGGGGGGGCTGGGCTGGTGGCTGATGGCCCCTGTGATCTCTTCCAACTATATGAAATAAGAATCTAGCATAAGGATTTAACATTTCTTAGCTTCTAATTCCTTTGCATAATTACATTTAAGCCAATATATTTAATACATAACATAGATAACCTTTTAAAAGGAAAAGAAATCTTAAAAGGATCTCAGTTTAAGAAAGAAACAACTTTAGAAAAAGACTTCCCAAAATACTCTCTTCCTTTCTGCCAGCTAGATGCTTTTCCATTGCTCTTGACCTTTGAACCTTAGGAAAATATGGCTCAAGTTTAATGGGAGGCACATGGTTTTATTTTACTATTTACCCACTCTTAATTATGTTTTTCTCTGCTTTTTTATCTTCTGTAATATGTAGGGTCAGTGTAACCTTGGCTGTCAGCCTGTAATTCCCTTTTTACGACTTTGAGAATTGTTTTCTGCTATAAATCAGGGGGCCCCCTTATCCAGGAGAATAAACATCTTGCCAAGGTTCTTAGGCAGCTGGTCTTCTGCCTGGCATGAACATTTGAAAATCTTTAAGCTCATTTTAAAATACAGGCCCTGATCAAGCCTCAATAAAAATGCAGGCTTATGATTAGATGCCTCAACATGACCTCAGCATCGCCTAGAGCCTTGTCACACTCAGTCAAGGATGCCTTTGAGACAGGGTGTTTCTGGTGAGAACCTTGGTTTTGGAATTGGGGCAAAATGGCTCCTGCTAGAAGCGCCTTATCCCTAGTGTTTCAGTCAGAGAAGCTCTCTTCATACCAGCCCTGCATGATTGCTCTTAAAGAGAAGGAACGTAATGTCACAATATAGAGAAGGCACGATTTCCTTCCAGTAAATAAATAAATACAGTAGATTCCTTTTTTTAAAAAAGTTAAAAGTTAAATACTTTCTCACTGTACCACCCAAGCAAGGAAATGTTTATGCAGCCTTAACAGAAAGATCAGAACACAACTAAGGCTGAGGGCTCATTCAGACTTCTTTATGTGCCACACTTTCCAGATACAGTTCTGCACTATAAAGCTCCGTGTCTGAGTGGTCTTGGTCTGTTGGTTGGTTCCAGTGCTTCCCTGGGAAAACCTGACTGTTGTTTGTTTTGATTCAGCAGTAAAATGCATGTTTTCCTGGGGAAAACACTGGAAAAACATCAAAAGGCAATCTGGATGAGCCCGAACTCTCCTTCTGTAAAGAGAAATGACAGCCCCCATCCCATGATTCGAGAATCTTGCTCCTTCCGTAAACAAATAGATCAATATATACATTTTTATTTAGTGCATTTTATATTCTCCCTTTCCAGTGCTACGGAGTACAGATTTTTAAAACAAAATAACGCAGTAGCAAATGTATACACAGCCATTCCTTTCAGCAAGGCTACACCTTCACCCATTAGGATGTTCTGCTACAAGCGCAAGATACAGGATGCAGAGCAGCCTTCTCCAAGCTGGTGCCCTCCAGGTATTTTGGACTACAACTCCCATCAGCCCCAGTCAGTGCAAAACACCTGGAGGGCACCAGGTTGGTGGAGGGTGATGTCGAGTTAGCACAAGTATAGTGCAAAAAAGGAAGCAGGATGGTGAGTTTTGCTCTTTTTTTGCTTCCACAAAGGCCTCAAGGGATGAACAAAATGGTTACACTCCCGTGAGATGCAGGTGCTTTATTATTATTATTGCGACGCGAGTGACTTTTAACATGGGAAGCAGCCCTTTGTGCTAAGAAGATTTTGCAAACCAAATAAAATTGGGCTTGGCTGCCAGTCCAGTGAGGAGGAAGAGGAAGAGAAGCAGCAGCCTTAGGCGGTAGAGGAGTCCTTCCCTTAATTTGCCAGTGAAATTTCCCAGGAAGCCAGCTTGGCTGTAGCTGGCAGCTAGGTAATTTTAGATCCATGTCTTCAGGCTGTAGCTGGTCTGGATGAAATCCATGAACTGTACAGTGCCGGCAGTGGCTGGTGGCCATTTGGACTGGTGGGGCAGAAGTCAGGGAGGCCAAGAGTAGGTACAGCTGGAGCCAGTGATGGGTGGAGCCAGCGCCAATGGCAAATAGCGCCAACCACCTGCTGAATTCTACAACACCAATGCCAAGGAGAAGAAAAGTGACAGCCAGGGCTGCCTCCTGGGTTGCTTGGAAGTAAGAAGGCAGGCAGATGAGGTCTGGATGAGGGCAGACTGGGGTTAGTGGGGCAGTGCCCCATTTGCCCTAATGCAGGGTTCCCCAAATTTGCATCCCCAGCTGTTTTTGGACAACAACTCCCAGCATCCCTATCTAGCAGGACCACTGATCAAGGACAATGGGAATTGCAGTCCTACCCAAGTTTGGTGGACCCTACCCTAATGGATTTGAGGCAGATTTCTAAAACAGGCCTTTCGTTTCCATGTCTCTCTCTTCAGCAATTATTTCTGCTGAGAAGTAACATCTACCTGTGGTTCTTCAATTGAAGGATGGGGAGAAGGCCCTGAGAAGATGGATACTGTAAGGCATACCTTTCCTTGCAAACTCGGAGGCTTGGATTAGATGATCTCCAATTTCCCTCCCAAATCAGTGATTCTGTGGCTGTAAGTTTTGGGTCTGGGCACAAGCCTGTTAAAGTGGTCAGACTGGTTGGGCAGGAGGTTACTTGAATAGCCCTGGCAAGTATCTCTTTATTGTTAGGCAAATTAGAGGAGATGTGTTGCTCCAGGAACTAAATAGCTGGCTGATTGCTCTCAATAGTCAGCAAACAGCTGCATCACTATGCTAGTTTGCTGTGGAAGAAGCCATGTTGCACATCCATGCATCTTACTGTAAGGAAACACAGCTGCCCCTAAGGCACCATTAACCATGGAGTGCAGCAAATGCAAAAGACACCTGATAGATAGCCATCTCTTGCTGGATTTACATATTATGGCCCCAAAAAACAAACACACCACACTCTGTGAGTTTTCAGCTTGCTCAGATTACACATAGACCTCAGATATCATAGGATGCTTTCATCTATTAGGGCTGAAACACAAGCCAAATATTTGCAGTCATCTCATGTTGCACGCTGACATTTTAAGCTCTGGGGAGGTGCTTCCTTTCCTGCATAAACCACAACCCTGCTTTTAGGATAAAACCTTTGCTCAAGCCTTCCCCCACAGCAGGCAGAACGCAGCCTTTTGCCAACCAGTTGTTTTGAACTACAACTCCCATTAGCATGGCTATGCTGGCTGGGACTGATGGGAGTTGTAGTCCAAAAGATCTGGAGGGCACCAGGTTGGCAAAAGACTGCCATACAGTGACTTCAGTATGACACTGTCCCCAGTAGACGGTCATCTAGATCAAGGGAAGTAATAGTGCCACTGTATTCTGCTCTGGTCAGACCTCACCTGGAGTACTGTGTCCAGTTCTGGGCACCACAGTTCAAGAAGGACACTGACAAACTGGAACGTGTCCAGAGGAGGGCAACCAAAATGGTCAAAGGCCTGGAAACGATGCCTTATGAGGAACGGCTAAGGGAGCTGGGCATGTTTAGCCTGGAGAAGAGGAGGTTAAGGGGTGATATGATAGCCATGTTCAAATATATAAAAGGATGTCACATAGAGGAGGGAGAAAGGTTGTTTTCTGCTGCTCCAGAGAAGCGGACATGGAGCAATGGATCCAAACTACAAGAAAGAAGATTCCACCTAAACATTAGGAAGAACTTCCTGACAGTAAGCGCTGTTCGACAGTGGAATTTGCTGCCAAGGAGTGTGGTGGAGTCTCCTTCTTTGGAGGTCTTTAAGCAGAGGCTTGACAACCATATGTCAGGAGTGTTCTGATGGTGTTTCCTGCTTGGCAGGGGGTTGGACTCGATGGCCCTTGTGGTCTCTTCCAACTCTATGATTCTATGATCAGGGGAAAATTGCATACTCTGACAGCACTGCCGTGAATTAGTGGGATGCTATATATAAGCAGATCTTTGTCGGGCTGCAAGATGGGTCTGTTTCATCCACAGGGAAGCCAGAACATAGTATTTATCTATGGAGAAAGTTATAGGACTGAAAAATACCACCCAAAAGCTCTATTGCTCTTCCAAGGATGGGGTGTTGGAAGGTTATATACTTCCTTCAAAATTTGCCAGATCAATTGAAAAGCAATTGAATGCTGCAACATTCAGTTTATCTATCCAGTAAAAGGGACCCCTGACTATTAGGTCCAGTCGTGCCCGACTCTGGGGTTGCGCGCTCATCTCGTTCTATAGGCCGAGGGAGCCGGCGTTTGTCCACAGACAGCTTCTGGGTCATGTGGCCAGCATGACTAAGCCGCTTCTGGCAAAGCAGAGCAGCGCACGGAAACGCCGTTTACCTTCCCGTCGGAGCAGTACCTATTTATCTACTTGCACTTTGACGTGCTTTTGAACTGCTAGGTTGGCAGGAGCAGGGACCGAGCAACGGGAGCTCACCCCATCACGGGGATTCGAACCGCCAACCTTCTGATCGGCAAGTCCTAGGCTCTGTGGTTTAACCCACAGTGCCACCCGCGTCCCTTATCTATCCAGTAGAGTATACTTATTATGCAGCTAGTTCTCATACTCTGTTAAGACCATTTGCACAGAGCCATCATGGCTCTGTAAGTGCGCATCTCACATGCTTCTCCAGTGAGAGAGAGTGGTGCAGATTCACAGTTCTTGATATGCCAATTGTGATATGACCACCCATTGCTTAGGACTGGGGTGGGGTATCTTTTTCAGCCCATAGGCCAGATTTCCCCTTGGGCAACCTTCTCAGACCCTCCAACTGTCCATGTTTTCTAGAGACATCCCTATTTAGAGAAGCTGTCCCAGTTTCTGATTTGATCCCAGAATGTCCCGCTTTTCCTTAGGACGTCCCTCTTTTCCCTGGAGAAATGTTGGAGGGTATGGAGTTATCCAACCCCCTGAGCCATCTGAAGGCAATCCTGTATAGGGAAAGTTTTTTTTTTTAATGTATCCTGTGACTGACACACAGGCGTAGAAAACCCTTGGTTTTTCTTGCTATCAGTAGCTTCAACCTCCAGCATGCTTCCCAAGCACCTCACCGATTCCACTTTCTCTTAGCACCTGGACTTAACATGGAGGACATGCAGATACATTTTAACAGGCCAGCCCTACCATTAGACAGAGTGAAGTGGTGGATGCTAGGAGGTATAGAGAGCACTGGCAGTTGTCTTCCTGTGCCATTCCTCCTGAGCTTCCCAGGCCTTCCTCAGACAGAGCAGGGTGTTCTGTTTGGCCTGCCCTGCACACCCTAAACTAGCCGGCTGCCCTCAGGTGTGGTGGAAGATGCTGTTCCCATCACTGATGTTGAAATCAGGTCCAACTACCAGTCCAGACAGATTCAGTATGTGGAAGAGGTGGAGACACCTTTTCGCCTTCACCTCTGGCAGCAAAACGGCTTCAGTCGCCCCTAGAAATGAGACATCAAAACTTTCCATAGAAAGGGAAGTGACGGGGAATATATAACAGTGGAGAGCTTTTAAATCTTGGTGTAAGGAGAGAGCAGTGAAAGGCCCCTTCTGAAATGTGAGTGTTCAGGGAACTTTCCATTCCCAGGTGATTTGTGCAATGATGGTTGCCTCTTCTGTGGAAGAGGGAAAATGTTGAAACAAGGGGTGTTTCCTAACAACTGCACATTCGCTAGAAATGATATGCTTGAGATAAACTGAGGTATCCCGAGGGCGTTTGACTTGGTGAGCACCTCAGCTGCTGTTCTGAATAGACTTGGGGAATAGCTGTAGCGCAATCTTATTTTGCTTCTCAGTTAGTTTGATTATCATAGCCTTCCCCTCCCCCCCCCCACAAAAACCCCCCAACCATGCTGGGAATTGTAGTCGTGGGAAGAATTCTTAGTTTAAAATCCAGGGCCACATAGGCATTATATATTTAAAGCAGTATGGTGCCATTTTAAACCATAATGGCTTCCCCTCAAGAATTCTGGGAGCTATAGTTTGTTAAGTGTGCTGAGAATTGCTAAGAGACTGCTTTCCCGCTCACGGAGCTGCAAATCTCAAAGTGGTTTAACAGTCAATCTCTCTTCATGAGGAGTTTGGGAAATTGTAGCTCTGTGAAGGGAGTAGCAGTACAGTGGTACCTCGGGTTACAGCTTCAGGTTACACACTCCGCTAAACCAGAAATAGTACCTCGGGTTAAGAACTTTGCTTCAGGATGAGAACAGAAATCGCACGGCGGCAGCGGGAGGCCCCATTAGTTAAAGTGGTACCTCAGGTTAAGAACAGTTTCAGGTTAAGAATGGACCTCCAGAACAAATTAAGTTCTTAACCTGAGGTACCAGTGTAGTGTCCAGTGGGGCAGTGGATGTGGAGCACCACTGCACTCTTGGCTTCCAAACTCAGCATGTCACTGGCACTTACAAAAGGGAGGGGGAGCTCCTTGCAACTCAAACCTCCCTATCAACCTTGAGTAAGAGGCCATGAAACCTTCTTTTTGGAAGCTGGGACAGCAGCAGCAACCCACCTCTGCTGCCTCACTGGCTGCTACAGGAGAACATGGGGTCTCCTTACATCTCTCAGCACCCAAGGCATTTTGGCACCACAGCAAAGTGGTGCCATCCCTCCCTTGCCAGCAGTAAAGAAGGAGAGAGGGAAGAACTACATCTTGATCAAGAAGGGGAAATGGATCTACCATCAGAAACAGATGGGAGGAAACTAGCAGCACCTCCTTTTCACCAAAAGGCTTCTGTAGAGGCAGCATGTGGGGTGCTGTTGTTTCTGCAGCTGGGGAGATGGCAAATCCAGCCTCCAAGGAGCATGCCACACCTGTTGATGTTACCACCGCGGCAGCGGCAGCAGGCAGTGTATTCCTTGGAAGCAAAATCTGCTGCACCTGTGGATCCTGTGGAGTCCTGTGGAGCCAGTGTGGTGTAGTGTGGTTAGGAGCAGTAGCCTTGTAATCTGGTGAACCAGGTTCGCATCTCTGCTGCTCCACATGCAGCTGCTGGGTGACCTTGGGCCAGTCACACTTCTCTGAAGTCTCTCAGCCCCACTCATCTCACAGAGTGTTTGTTGTGGAGGAGGAAGGGAAAGGAGAATGTTAGCCGCTTTGAGACTCCTTAGGGTAGTGATAAAGCGGGATATCAAATCTTTCTCACTTTGCCTCATGGGTGGGCCATCCTTGCTCAGCACCCTGAAACAAACTACAGCTCCCAGAATTCTCTGGGCGCTCTCGTGGCTGTTTAAAGTGGCATTGTTGTGCTTTAAAAGCATGGTGTGGGGCTTTGTCAGCATTTCCTGGGGGAAATGAATTCTTCTTTCAAGCTAGCACAAGTGTGCAGTGCAGATATGTGCCTGGCTGTGGAGAAATGCAGCGGAAGGATCACATGCTGAAAATAACAGACATTTTGTACAGGCAACTGGGGACAGAGGAACAGGTTTGGGTTTTTGTTTTTTTTAAAAAGAAACAGGTTCAAATCAGGGACATCTCAGACAGTTACAGACACTTGAGAGGTATGTATGTGGGAGTGGAGAGGACAAGTACACCATGTATGTGGACAACAAATGAGTAGCAATCATAGGCGTAGATGCATAAACATAAGGAGAGCAATGTTTTGTGTTGAGGACAAGAAAGGAGGCAGTACAGAAGGAGTGTGTGCCCGTCTCTGCCCTGCAGGGTTTTCCAGTGCATATTTGTGCGCATGGACAAATCAAGTGCAAATATAATGGCCTGGCCAATCTGAAACCCCCTTGGCTGCGTGCTAAAACGGCTTGAGCGCAACCTGCCTTTCTGTCTTGCCGCTGTCCCATTGTCCTGAGCCTGCCTCTCTTACATAAGGCAACCTCATTGTTCCTGTTTGTAGAGCAACAATACTGGATCTGCTCCATTTCTAAGCCACCACCAGATACGCTGGGCTGGTGGTGGTGACTCAACCACTCAGGCATGCAGAGTTTCGTGAGCTGCCTGAGGTCACGTAACAGAATCGCTGGCGTGCCACTGGTTTGCCTCCTCAAACCACTAGGCACCACTCCACCTCCAGAGCTTGAGAAGGCGGGGGAGGCTTGCTTGGCAAGAGGGGAAAACCTGTGGGTCTGGCGATAACTCAGAGCTCAGGAATTCTGGCGAGCAAAGCAGACATGACACAGGAAATCCACTGCTGACTCTCCTGGTCTTGCTTTTACAATTTACCATGAAAGCAAGGGAGGCTGGTCCATTAGGGTTGAATGGGGGACTGTCTCCGCTCCCTCGGTCCCCTCCAGCAACCCCCACCTGCATGCCTCCCGGCTCACATCTGGGGGGGCAGCGCTGCCAATCAGCGCCATCCTCCTTAGTCTCAGTGCTGCCCCCCTAGAACTGAGCAGGGAGGAAGATGGGGGCGAAACTAGAATTAGTTGCCTCTGCCTGTCATTGGATTTCCCTCCACTTACCAGGGGTCAGGAAACGTTTTCAGCAGGGGGCCGGTCCACTGTCCCTCAGACCTTGTGGGGGGCCAGACTATATTTTGGAAAAAAATAATGCCCACAAATAACCCAGAGATGCATTTTAAATAAAAAGGTACATTCTACTCATGTAAAAACACGCTGATTCCCGGATCATTCGCGGGCTGGATTTAGAAGGCGATTGTGCTGAATCCAGCCCCCAGGCCTTAGTGTGCCTACCCATGACTTGGACCATTGGGTTCCCTGTCTTCTGCCCTACCAGTCCCAAGGGGCATCAGACACCACGACTTTAAAGTAGCTTCAGTTTTGATCAGAAAAGCAGTGCTAGAGGGAGGGGGAATTTAACACTCCCTCGTGGTCTTTTCCCAATCTCATCCCCTTGCCCTGGCCCTGAAGTTGCTATTTATCCAAGAAGGAAAATACACAGGAACCTGTATCATATTTGTACTCCCCATTCCTCAGCTAATTACAGTTTGAAAGGGGAGTGTTAGACAGGGAAAGCAGCAGAATGGGGAGGGGTAAAAGCCCTCTTCCCCAGGGTCATTCTCTGCTGCACTGGCCCAAGAGAATGGGAAAAGCTAGGAAAAGCTCTGGCCTCAAACCTTGAAGTGCCACCAGCAGTCAGTGCTGGCAGTCCTGAGCTAGATGGTCTGAGTTGGTACAGTGTATGGCAGCTTCCTATGTGCCTGTGCTGGTGTCCTGCCCACTTCCCGTGTTCAGAAGCTGACTCTTACTTCAATAGTTGCACTGGGATAGTGTAGTTGACTACACCTGTGGGCAACAGGCTAGCTAGCTTGGGAGATGCAAGTGGCACACTCCTATCTCTCTCTTTCACTATCCCATGGCCACTCCCTGCTCCACAGCATCTGCTGCCTGAGGCAGCCTCCTCACTCCTCCTAATAGTAGGGCCAGCTCTTTTACGCTGATAAAAATGGGAGATCCTATCTCAGATCTCCTGCATGGAATCTACTTTGGCCTTAGGTTTCTTTTTATTATTTAGTAAATTCATGTGCTACCCTTCATCCGATGATCACAGGACGGTTTACAACATAGATCCAGGTACCTCATCGGATGCTGTTAGGATTAGCAGGTGAAAATGAAATAATATGCAGTTGAAAAGGTTGACAATAGGACCCATGGAGGGGAGGTGGGAAGTCCAGAGTTTTGGAGAAATATGGATATGTATTTTGTAAAGCCCTAAATGGCCTCAGCCCAGTATACCTGATAGAGCGTCTCCATGCCCATCATTCTGCCCAGACACTGAGGTCCAGCGCCGAGGGCCTTCTGGCGGTTCCCTCACTGTGAGAAGTGAGGTTACAGGGAACCAGGCAGAGGGCCTTCTTCGTGGTGGTGCCCGCCCTGTGGAACGCCCTTCCATCAGATGTCTAGGAAATAAACAACTATCTGACTTTTAGAAGGCATCTGAAGGCAGCCCTGTTTAGGGAAGTTTTTAATGTTTGAAGTTTTATTCTGTTTAATATTCTGTTGGGAGCCTCCCAGAGTGGCTAGGGAAACCCAGCCAGATGGGCGGGGCATAAATAATAAATTGTTGTTGTTGTTGTAATTCTAGATTTGTAAAATCAAATAAAAATTATTATTATTATTATTTTAAAAAAGGATTAGCAGGTGAAAATGATCTATCCAGAGATAATGCCTGCAGCTGGGCTGGCAAGACAGTAAGAAACAGCTGCAGCTCTTGTCTCTGTACTCAAAGGCTCGGTTAACCCCACCTTTTCCCCCTACTGCTGTAAAGTGAAAGTAAAATCTTGTTTGTTATAGCAAGGAGAGTCAGAATGCGCTGTGCTGGTGAATAGCACAACTGCTGCAGACCTCTTGCCCTTATATGAGCATAATCTCTGGGTCTAGAGAGGCTGGGAACACTTAACACATATTGTTATTTGAAGTTGGCCCTATTGCTCTAATCTGGGCTTCCTGGATCTTCATTTCTCTGCAATTTCTGAACTCAAGACTGGGTGGGTGGGTGTTTCACACATCACAATCAAGACGTGTGTAGTTTGTATACCTGTGCTCACAAATAGCTGTTGAGAGGACACAGAAAGCTGCCTTATACTGAGTCAGACCCTTTGTCCATGTAGCTCAGGATTGCCCACACTGCTCTGCAGTGTCTCTCCAGGCTTTCAGACTGAGGATCTTCCCAGCCCCACCTGGAGAGGCCAGGGATTGAACCTGCGACCTTCTGCATGCAAAGCAGAATATCTACCACTGAGCCACATCCTTTCCTACATGCATCTACCTGGAACATTCAATGAGTGCACGGTCTGTGTGCACAATAGTTGAAGTGTACAAATCAACAAGCGTACACTCTTTTATACAAACAGTTAGACATGTGTAGAAACAGCTTGTACCCGTGTTCAGTGTAACATGAGAACAACCAGGCTATGAGAATGATTTGACACCTACCAATCTGCTCCAGAAAGACAGGGAGAAATGGTCTCACCACGAGACCGAGAAGGGGCTTGTTTGCCCTGCTCCCCTGAACAGAACTAAGCTTTACATGTCAACACATATATCAAAATGAGGATAGAGAGAAAAGCCACTACAGGAGAAGATTGTTTGGAGCAGAGAGACTTTAGGAGGAAGAAACTGTGCTCACTTAGTCTTTCTCCCACCAACTGCTTCTCCAATGGAACTCCTCTCCCAGGTTGCTCCCCTCCTCCCTCCTTCCCTCGTCCCGAATGCATGTGCGCAACAGCAAACATAAATCAGGAATCCCATGCACAGAGTCACAATGGAAGAGTATTGTAATCTGAGTGATATTTGCTGCTGTCTTTCTACATTTCACTGTTGATCTTTCCTACCGCAAGCATTTTTAATTTGCTCTTTATTTACCACAAGAACTTGGTTATAGGGCAGCATGTAAATACCTAAAACAAATAAAAGGAGTGGTGAGCACTGGAAAGTTTAAGGAGTTTTAAGAACCCCGACTGCATGCTGCTTCTGATCTACAAATTCCCCTCCAAGTGGGGCTTTTGCCTAACCAAAGTGGCGATTGGGTTTTGCTTTGGTTTTTTCCTGCTTGCTTCTTTATTCAGAGACAGCAGCCACCCTTTGAAAAGCCTTTTAGTTGGAGCTCTCTTCTCTCTTGGGCCAGCTCTACAGACAGCATTTATATCCCCAGTTCCCAGATTGAAAGATACCAGCGACAAGGGTGGGGCTGTGGTCTAAACCACAGAATCTAGGGCTTGCCGATCGGATGAGCGCCCATTGCTCAGTCCCTGCTCCTGCCCACCTAGCAGTTCGAAAGCACATCAAGTGCAAGTAGATAAATAGGTACCACTCCGGCAGGAAGGTAAACGGTGTTTCCGTGTGCTGCTCTGGTTCGCCAAAGGGGCTTAGTCATGCTGGCCAAATGACCCGGAAGCTGTCTGCAGACAAATGCCAGCTCCCTTGGCCTATAGAGCGAGATGAGCGCGCAACCCCAGAGTCGTAACCTAACGGTCAGGGGTACCATTACCTTTACCTTTAAGGCATTCCTAGTCATAATTTCCACCTCTCTACCAGTTCCAACTAAGGTGCTAACTCTCCCACATAGAGGATACTATGTTTTAGAATAGCAGTTAGGAATCTTCTACTGGTAGATTTCTGGATATTTTGCGATAGATCAAGCAAGGGGTTCTGGCAGTTTAAGTAAGTAGAATTAGCAAGTAGAACTGGCATTTTAAGCTCTGCTGAATTAGGTCAAAATCTCACCTAGTCTAGCACCTAGATGCCTATGGGAAGGCTGCAAGCACTCTCCCTAATTCTGCTCTCAGCGACTGGTATACAGATTCATACTGCCTCCAACAGTGGTGGAAAAACATTGTTATCAAGGCTAGGGTAACCATTGTTTAGGGAAGTTTCTAATATTTAATGCTGTATTGTTTTTAACACTTGATTGGGAGCCGCCCAGAGTGGCTGGGGAAATGCAGCCAGATGGGCGGGGTATACCGGTAAATAATAAGTTGTTGTTGTTGTTGTTGTTGTTGTTAGCATACCCACCAAGTGCCCCAGAAAAGGGACATTCCATTTTTTCAGCTGCAAACTCTCACACAAACCCTGAAAAGCACTTTTTCAGGGTGGGATTGCAGTATGGGTCACGTGATGCACGTCCTGGTTTTGGATCTGAAAAAGTGCTAGACTTATCCTTCATGAACTTCTTCAATCCTCTTTTATAGCCATCCAAGTTGTTGACCACTGCTGCATCTCATGCACTATTGCTGCATTCCGCACGATGTGAAGAAGGCCTTTCTTTTGTCCATACTGAATCTTGTTTTCGAAAAGGTTCTCTGCTGTGGCTCACTGCTCCTCACCTATAAAGTATCAGCATTGATTCGTTGCCTTTGAGTAGCTGTGCTGGCCACTTTGAGAATTGTGGTTTTGATTCCCTGATCTATAGTAACTCAGATGTAGATTTTGTATTTGTACATTCAGTCTATGCCTCATGGGGTACAATAGGTCATTGACTTCCCCCTCCCTGCATACACTGTTTTGGCACCAGCTGTGATTAGTGGACATCCGGGGTTCTTGCAAGAAACCTAAAGCAGATCTCGCAAGCCTATAGTCTGGTGCCCAGCCCCATTTTATAATTCCATTGTTGACTTTGTGGGAGAAAGCTGCTCCTGCATATGCTGAAACAGCAAGCTGCGGTGCCTGCTGTAGTCAAAAGCAGCCTTCTGTTAACACAGAAGTATGGGAAGCCCAGGCAGGGGTAGCAAGTGGGGAGATGGAAGAGGAGGAGGATGGGCTTGGTTAAGCTGTAGTGTGGAGGCAGGGTGAGGGCTTTCGGTTACTCAGCCCCATGTCACACAGCAGTTTCATCCCACACTGACCTCAGCTTGCATAATGTGTTTATTCTGTAGCCGCTTTGCATTCTGCCGGCAGCTGGCGCAATCCAAGTCACTGGATTCGGTGCGGCTGTAAAGTCCTGCCTCCCTGGCAGCCAAGCACAAGTGCAGATGACCCACTGACCTCTCTTTCCAGGTTGCTGGTCACAGAGCTCTAGACTGGAGTATTTCAGCGAGACTTGTTTTCCAGACTTGGCTCAACTGTAATTGGCAATGCTCTTTACTCCAGATTCACAAGCTGGTGGGGGAGAAAGCATTTAAGACTGAATTGCTGCTGTCTAGCAATGAGAGGCATGTTAACTCCCAAAAGAAACCACTCCATGTTTCTTCTGATTGGATTCTGATTTATTTAAATTTAACTATTTCCCTGCCCTGCTTAAAAAAACAACCCCATGATGATTAATTTGCAGAGTATTAAAAAGAGTCCTTTAGCACCCTCAAAAGTGCAATCCTATGCATGTTTACTTGGAAATAAGTCCAAGCGTGTTCAATGGCACTTAGTCCCTAAGAAGCATGCTTAGAATTGCAGCCTAAGGGGTTTATTGTGGTTTTCACTGATCATATGATAGAATAAATATATTAAATGCCAAAGGACTCATGTTTGTCTTTTCTGCAACAGATAATCACAGAAACCACTCCAGAATCTATCAGTTTGGACAAGCAGCCAATTATCCAAGTTTTAAGCATGCCACTATTTTGTTGTAATCTTAATTGAATGGACTGGAAATGCAAAGCACGTGTATAAGACATCCTTTGCCAACCTGGTGCTTTCCTGGGGCTGATGGGAGTTATAGTCTTAACCACCTGGAGAGTACCAGGTTGGCAAGGCTGACACACCACCACACTCAAGGCACAGTCCATATCCTTGGCGCTACCTGTTTCACAATCTTATGGTGTGATTGCACCACCCAGTTCCTTTCAAGGAAAAGGAGGGAGAAACTATTTTCATTGACTGTCCTTGCTATGCGAGTTGCGCCACCAAGGAGCAAAATAAGAATTGTTTCTGAGTAAACACTACTCCAAAACAGCAGGTTTTGTCTTGTTTGATACGAGAGGCTGAAGCTCTTTCCAGTCTCTGCCCTGAGAAAGAGCTATAAACTTATTCTGGGCAATGCATCTGGCGCTAATGCGCCCTAGGAACATTAGAGATGCATACACTTTTAAAATCCATTTTAATCATGCCATCTTTTCCCTCAGAAACCCAGGAATTGAGGTTTGGTGAAGATGCAGAGAACTCTATGATATTCCTAGCCTGGGCTAGTGAATCTGTGATGCTCCAAATGTTGCCTGACTACAACTCCCATGTTGGCTAGGGCAGATGGAGGTTGGAATGAACTCTGAGGCTGGATTCAACTGACCTGTACCACTAGCCAAACCCAGCACAAGGCTTTTCCCTCTCCTGCTGCACTGCAGCTCCCCCCAATCCACTCTGGCGGGTCAGTAGAACCCACAGAACAGTGGGGTGGCAGTGGCAAGAGGGAAGATTGCTCCAACCAGGCCAGCATAAATGAGGGAGAGGAAGAGAAGGATTCAATGCTTACAAATCATAGAATTGTAGAGTTGAAAGGGACCCTGAGAATACTCTAGTTCAACCCCCTGCAATGCAGGAATACGCAACTGCCCTATACGGGGATCAAACCTGCAACCTTGGCATTATCAGGACCACGCTCTAACCAACTGAGCTATCCAGGTGCTTGCACTGTTGAAACTATCTCCTTAGTGCTATGTTGTATTCCACCCCCTGGAATGCCCCTGCCCTAGCACCCATCCCAGAGCTACAGTTCCCAGGGTTCCTGGGGGGAAAGGGGATGACTGCTGAACACAGTTAATAGCCATTATGAATATGCAAGTCACCAAATAAGATCAGGATCCTTCTGAGCGATTGTACTGACCCAGATGAAACCAGTCCCTGTACCAAAAAGCTGGCAACTTCAGCACCTATTGTTGAGAGGGAAGATCAACCTTCCTTTACAACACAGAAATTGAATCCCAGGGATGTTCCAATCCAAAGGGCCATTACTGGCCAGGAGAAGAACTGGTTTCAATCTTACTCCATATGCATTGCATACCCAGCATCAAGTTACTAGGGGGCTGCTATGAGGCAAGGAATGAGTGCATCACCACACCAGTTCCATGTATTTACAGGGTCCATACGCTATCTGTTCTATTAACAGCCCATTGACCTATCACGTGTGTGTGTGTGTGTGTGTGTGTGACACCCAGTCCTGGCTCCTGAAAAGTATACAAGCTCAGTTTTATTGTCCTTCCAACTTTTATTGCTGGCTCCTTGGTTACAAAACTCAGTTTGTTTTGCAGCCTGCTAAGTAGCTGGACCGCTGACATTACAGGCGGCAGGCGGCACCTGGGACTTTTATCAGTGTGTCCCTCACATGCACACTTGAAAGGCCCAGGTCCCAGCAGTTTGCCTTGCAGCTCATCCTGCTTGATACCAGAGAGGCTCCTCAGTCCACGCTTTGGACTCTTACTTACAGGATATCTAGTTCAAAACAGAACTAGCCAAGCTATCTCTCTTGGTCACTACTAGCGGTTGTTTGGCTCTGAATTCCCATTCTCTAATGAGGAAAAGCCTGCAATCTGAAGAGTTTGTTTGTTCATGTTATTATGCACAAACCCTCCAGGTCTTGACATACTTGGCACAGGGAAACGGTATGATATGTCTTGTACATTGAGTGAACTGAGGGATTCATAGTATGGCATGGGGCAAATTAAATGGCTCAGGAAGTAACGTTCATGGGCTCACAAACTGATGACACTGAATACCTTTTTGTAATATTAATTTCAAAAGTTATGTTTCCTTACAAGACCAGAATATCCATTTTTGCATCTAGATGATAGATGAAAGAAAGAAAGAAAGAAAGAAAGAAAGAAAGAAAGAAAGAAAGAAAGAAAGAAAAATACCCCAGCCATTCTGGGTGGCTTCAAACAAAATATTTAAACTACATTAAAACGTCAGTCATTAAAAACTTCCCTAAACCGTGCTGCCTTTAGATGCCTTCTAAAAGTCAGATTGTTGTTTATTTCCTTGACATCTGATGGGAGGACGTTCCACAGGGTGGGTGCCACTACCGAGAAGGCCCTCTGCCTGGTTCCCTGTAACTTGGCTTCTCACAGTGAGGGAACCACCAGAAGGCCCTCAGTGCTGGACCTCTGTGTCTGGGCTGAATGATGGGGTGGAGACGCTCCTTCAGGTATACTGGGCCAAGGCCTTTTAGGGCTTTAAAGGTCAGCACCAACACTTTGAATTGTGCTCGGAAATGTACTTTTTGTGCACAGTACAACCCACTCCCCAAATACTAAAACATATGGAATTTTAAAGTCAAGGAGACTGGCTCTAAACATAATCATGCTTAGAGTGAACTTCCATTGATCTAAACCCTGTTGATTTCCATGGGGCTCCTCCAGGATTAGAGAAACGTTTTTAGACTGAGGACCACATTGCCTTGTGAGCAACCTTCAAGAGGCTGCAAGCCAGTGGCAGGTGGAGCAATGTGTGTGACTCTCAAATTTTTACAGTAGGCTACATTCCAGGAAGGGATGGGGGTGGCGCTGTGGGTTAAACCACAGAGCCTAGGACTTGCCGATCAGAAGGTCGGCAGTTCGAATCCCTGCCATGGGGTGAGCTTCTGTTGCTCGGTCCCTGCTCCTGCCCAACTAGCAGTTCGAAAGCCCATCAAAGTGCAAGTTGATAAATAGGTACTGCTCCGGCGGGAAGGTAAACGGCGTTTCCTTGCGCTGCTCTGGCTTAGTCATGCTGGCCACATGACCCGGAAGCTGTACGCCGGCTCCCTCGGCCAATAAAGCAAGATGAGCATGTAACCCTAGAGTCGGTCACGACTGGACCTAACGGTCAGGGGTCCCTTTACCTTTTACATTCCAGCAACACAAGTGTCTATGATTTCTACACACACACACATGCAAACAAGCTACCCATATCTCTCCTTCTTGCATCTGGGCAAGCAAAAGGCATTATTACATTCCAGTGGGGCAAAAGTACTAATGAAGATGCAGTTAATAAGGAGTGCGGCCTGTGGAGAAGAGGTGTGACTTGGGAAGAAAGAGTGTGGCTGGAGGGGACCTGCCTGGGGAGAGAGACTGCATTTGGCTCCCAGGCCTGAGATTTCCCATCCCTGGTCCACTCTAAGCCTGGCCAGGTCTGTCTGGATCCAAGTTTGTCATGAAACAGTATATTACTTACCGTATTTTTCTGCGTATAAGACAATGTTTTTTATTATAAAAAATGCAAAAAAAAAGTGGGGATCGTCTTATACACAGATAGTGCAGAGGGGGGACATGAGATTGGTGGCAGCTGCGAGCAGGAGATTGTGAGCGGCGATTGGGCGGGTGATTGGCGGCTGCTGGCGGCAAGCAGGCAGACCATTGGTTTCTTCTGCAAGGTGTGCGATTGGCAACGGTGGTCTTGCGGGTGAGCGATTCTCGGCAATCCCCCCCCCCAAAAAAAGCTCAACATCTCTGGGAAATCTTCCCCCATTTCCTTAATTTGGGGTCCCAAAAATAGGGGTCATCTTCACAGGTGTGTGTGTTATACACGGAAAAAGACAGTACTTGATTAATATACTGCTTAATGCCAAACTTCGATCCAGACTGACTTGAATCCAAGTAAGTGCCAGTCAAATTTTAAGATTCTGTTTGAAAGAAACGGTGTAGGGGGAACTAACAGGAAAACCTCAGAATTAAGGACACATTTTAGTACACAGTATCAGTTGGTATGCAATGTACCTATAACACATTTAACAAGTGCAGTTGTGGGCTAGCAATGGTGGCGATGGGCTTATGGCACACCTCAGACATACATAACCTACTGCACACTTAGCGGAAGGCAAAGAGCAAACATGCAAACCTCATAAAAAAGGCAAATAAAACCCCACCTTGCATTCCACAGGCTGCCTAACACCCAAAGTTCATGGCACACAATCCAGCCAAAGCTGAGCACTGTCAATTCTTGTGGATTTCATTGGATCAAGATTAATCACAGGTTTTGTTCTTCCATAGAAATCAATAGGGCTTCATCTATGGAAAAGTGATGGAGCCGAAGAACTACCAACAAAAGATGAATGGCAGACGAAATTAATGGACTATGCAGAATTAGATAAGATGGCAGGAAGGATTCGAAACCTGCGGGATCAGAGATTCTCAGAGGACTGGAGCAAATATGTGAATTATTTGAAAAGCAATTGTAATCAACAGATTACGCTGCATAACATGGCCTCCATGGGGCTGTCCCTGAATAAGTTTGGCCCAACTCATAGTCATGGACATGCCTTAGACCTGGTGTTCACCTCTAGTGACGTGGGTGATCTGACACTAAGTAAAAGTGATACAAAAGAAGTGCCATGGTCAGATCACTTCCTGGTGCAACTGGACTTCTCCGCGACCCTTCCCCTCTGCAGGGAGGTGGGACCAATTCGGATGGTCCGCCCCCGTCACTTAATGGATCCAAATGGTTTCCAAAGAGTGGTAGGGGATGCTTTATCCCATGTTGATGGCCTTTCAGCTGATTCCCTGGTGGCCCGTTGGAATGCGGAGTTAACCAGGGCTATCGACTGTCTGGCTCCGAAGCGCCCTCTCCGATTGCATGGAGCCCGGACAGCTTCATGGTTTTCTTCGGAGCTGAGGGTGATGAAACAATCGCTGAGACGGCTAGAGCGTCGGTGGCAAAAAACTCACTCCGAATCTGACCGGACACAGGTTAGAGCTCATCGTCGAGCCTACCCAGTGGCGATAGCGACGGCGAAGAAGACTTTCTTCACCGCCTCTATTGCATCTGCAGAAAATAGTAGCAGGAGACTCTTTCAGGTGGTTCGTAATTTAACGGAACCACCTTTACCACCGGGGCCCTGTAAAGACCCCAAGATCTCCTGCAACGATTTTGCAAAGTTTTTTGCAGATAAAATCACTCATATTCGGAAGGAGCTAGACACCACCGTGGGAGCAGGGCTGGGGCGGGAGAGTGCTAGAGCTCTGTCTGGTCAAGTTGCATGGAATCAATTTCAATCCGTTACCCCCGAGGATGTGGACAGGCTGCTTGGACGCGTGAAACCAACCACCTGTATCCTGGATCCTTGCCCATCCTGGCTAATAAAAGCAAGCCGGGAAGGGCTGGGTGATGGGCTCTGCGGGGTGGTGAATGCTTTCCTCTGTGAGGGAACATTCCCAGATCCGCTGAAAGAGGTGGTCATTAAACCGCTTCTTAAAAAACCATCTTTAGACCCGGCCAGTATGGCCAACTATCGCCCAGTCTCAAATCTTCCATTCTTGGGCAAGGTGATTGAGCGCGTGGTTGCTGAACAACTCCAGGCACGCCTGGAGGATGCGGACCATTTGGATCCCTTCCAATCGGGATTCAGGCCTCATCATGGGACTGAAACTGCCTTGGTCGCGCTGGTTGATGATCTCCGGCAAGCTAGGGACAAAGGTGAGAGTTGTTTCCTAGTTCTGCTGGATCTCTCAGCGGCCTTTGATACAATCGACCATAACATCCTTCTGGACCGTCTAGAGGGGCTGGGAACTGGGGGCACTGTTATACAGTGGTTTCGCTCCTTCCTCCTGGGCCGTGTTCAAAAAGTGGTGGTGGGGGATGAGTGTTCAGACCCCTGGGCCCTCACTTGTGGGGTGCCTCAGGGTTCCGTCCTCTCCCCCATGCTTTTTAACATCTATATGAAGCCGCTGGGAGAGATCATCAGGGGGTTTGGACTGGGTGTCCATCAATATGCAGATGATACCCAGCTCTACCTCTCTTTCAAATCAGAACCAGTGAAGGCGGTGAAGGTCCTGTGTGAGTGCCTGGAGGCGGTTGGAGGATGGATGGCGGCTAATGGATTGAGGTTGAATCCTGACAAGACAGAAGTACTGTTTTTGGGGGACAGGGGGTGGGCTGGTGTGGGGGACTCCCTGGTCCTGAATAGGGTAACTGTGCCCCTGAAGGACCAGATGCGCAGCCTGGGAGTCATTTTGGACTCACAGCTCTCCATGGAGGCGCAGGTCAATTCTGTATCCAGGGCAGCTGTCTACCAACTCCACCTGGTACGCAGGCTGAGACCCTACCTGCCCGCGGACTGTCTCGCCAGAGTGGTGCATGCTCTGGTTATCTCCCGCTTGGACTACTGCAATGCGCTCTACGTGGGGCTACCTTTGAAGGTGACTCGGAAACTACAACTAATCCAGAATGCGGCAGCTAGACTGGTGACTGGGGGTGGCCGCCGAGACCACATAACACCGGTCTTGAAAGACCTACATTGGCTCCCAGTACGTTTCTGAGCACAATTCAAAGTGCTGGTGTTGACCTTTAAAGCCCTAAACGGCCTCGGCCCAGTATACCTGAAGGAGCGTCTCCACCCCCATCGTTCTGCCCAGACGCTGAGGTCCAGCGCCGAGGGCCTTCTGGCGGTTCCCTCATTGCGAGAAGCAAAGCTACAGGGAACCAGGCAGAGGGCCTTCTCGGTAGTGGCGCCTGCCCTGTGGAATGCCCTCCCATCAGATGTCAAAGCGATAAATAACTACCTGACATTCAGAAGACATCTTAAGGCAGCCCTGTTCAGGGAAGTTTTTAATCTGTGATATTTTAGTGTATTTTTGGTTTTTATGGAAGCCGCCCAGAGTGGCTGGGGAAACCCAGCCAGATGGGCGGGGTACAAATAATAAATTATTATTATTATTATTATTATTACGCTAGTAGGATTGCAAGAAGTTTTGTAAGGAGGACTATGCGAAATATTGTGGAGAAAATTATGATGAGAATTATTAAAAGTAATAGTGAAATTAAGGAAATGCAGATTAAGTGATAAAGACTGAAAAATCTCCAGATGTAGTTGATGGAAGTCCAAAACATTATATAAGATAAGAAAATATGTTACATGATTTTTGGAAATTATATGTGTGTGTGTGTGTGTGTGAGAGAGAGAGAGAGAGAGAGAGAGAGAGAGAGAGGTGTGATGGAGCCTCTCCCCCAATGAGCAGTACTCACCCCCTCGTCACTTATACTACACCTGAAGCTTATCTGATAGAAACTAACTACGGGGCTGTCATTATTGCCTGCCCCCTCTCTACCTTTTCAAGTGGAAAATATGACAGGCGCACACACCCTTACTGTCAGCTGTGCCTCTCACTTGTCATACTGTAAATTCCCACGTACGTCATCAGCAGCCCGAATTTGTCTAAACTTGTTCTCTCCTAAGCTCCAGCATCCGGACCACTGCTGGAATGCTTTGCCTCCCCCTCCAGCAGCAAGTACGTTCCTGCAACATGTTCATAGGAAGACGCTGCATTTTATTCTATTCAAGGCCTTTTTGTACATCTTGGCAAAGGGATGCAATCATTTGCATTACAGAAGATACAGGGTACCATACTGCCCAGTGTAAACACGTGGGAGCATGTCATTGCTTACCTGGAACTTCCACCTTTAGAACTTTTACCTCTTAAGAACTTCTGTGCATGTGAGCTACTTCATTTAGTTTTGCCGCTTTCAGGGTGGCTTACAAATAATGATAAACTATACAGTCCAGTGTTTAGTGTCAAACCAAACAGCTTCAGGATAAGAGCTCAGTAAAGTTAGAACAACTCAAGCAATATTTAAAAGGCCTGGGAAAATAAAACAGAAATGTCTGTGAAAAGACATGGTCATGAACCAAACAAGTTTGCCCACAATAAGTGTTCCAAGGAAGATGGGCACCACAGTTGAGAAGACCCTCTCTCCATTCACCACCCACATATCTTCAGAGTGTGGGAGGACACTTGGAGAAGGGACTCTGAAGATATCCCCAGTATATCCTCTTAGCCCATGTGGTACCTACTGCTAGGTAGGTACCAGTTGTGTGGATGGAAAAGGCAGGCAGGCAAATGATTTCTTCATTTTCCAGGCTAAGGAATGTACAACAGGACATTCAAATCTGCCTCTTCAGAACTCTTGGGTAAGCTCATGCAGGTCAAGAGGGACATTTTCTGTTGCACAACCGTGTTGTACATTCGGATTTTCAAACATTGTGACATTTCATATCTGCAAGCATGTAGGAGAAGGCCCTGCATTCAGAGTATTTACTTTGCTACGTGCCTGTGTGTTAGGTACATCCACAGTCTCTGGACAATAGCCCATGTCCTGCTACTCCATCAAATAAATGTTTAGTATAAGTCACTATGAGTTGTGCCCTTACAGTCAAAAACTTTTGCATTTTGGAGACCTCACAGACTGTGTGGGCATGCCAGTCGCTACAATTGGGATACAGCAGCTAGGAAGACATTTGAAAAGAGGAGTCTTGCTTATCTGAGTCTCCTGGGTGTTTCTGAAAGCATCACTCCTCCTAATTAGCCTGTGAATATAGGAACAATCCTTCAAAATCAAGCAGGATTATCATTAGCCTGGGGCCATTTCAGTTTGTCATGATGATAAATGAGCAGGCCAACCGATTCATCTTTTGGACAGGACTGACAGCACCAGTTTTGTGTTGGGCTAAAGAAAAATAAAGAAGCAAGCAATGTGTGTCTAAGATCTCCTGATCTAATCTCCTACTTCTGAGCCAGCTCCAACCCTTTTGAGAACAAAGCAAAACAGGTGGAAAATTACATCTGGCTAAAAGCCTGAGATTCTTAGACAATATGTTTGATTTCCCAATAATCATATGAGAAAGGAGCAAGAGGTTTGTGCAGCAAAACGCTTGACGGTGCCAGCTCTCGGGGAGGCGTGTCCTAAGTGAAACGCTGAACAAAGAGCTTGGTAGATACAAACCAAAAAGGTTATTAGGCAAATTACACTCCCTGACACCAGGCACATTCCTGCCCTGAAACTTTATATATGCTATTGTCAGAGCTGCCTCTAGGTCCCAGCTCACAGAGGACCAACGCGAGGCTGTTGTTATGTACAAAAGTCTTTATTGAGGTTCCGTTTCCATTTCAAAGCCGCAGTGCGCAGCTCTACGTCTTAAACCCTAGACCGGCGAAGTCCCGTCTGAATCTCCTCCCCTCTGACACCAGTTTAAGATCCTAGCCCTGCTCCACCTTTTCCGCTGCTTTCTCCTCCTCTGGGTCCTCCTGCCCGCTGGGGCATCCCCCTTTCTGGACTCTTCTGACGCTGAGTCGCTTAACTCCTCCCCCTGCCTCCGGCGGGCTTTAGGACCCGGTTCCCAATCCTCATTCTCTGCTGTCCCGCGCTCCTGTACATTTGAACTTGCCTCTCGCGCCAACCCAGTGACCTTCCTCCTGACCGTTACACTACTTCTGTCACTGCTTCCCTCTTCCGGGATACTGGCCGGATCTGACCTCCCCTCCGTTGTCTGACTCTCCGATGGAGGTGTGGTCAGCCCTGCCTTATCTTCTCTCCCTGGTGGGGAATGCACTGGCCCCGATCCTTGGGACTCTTCCCCCCCACTCTGCTCTGGTGGGGAAGCTGGTCCTGATTTCCAACTACTGCTCTGGGAGTCCCTGCTGCCCCCTTGCTCCTGGAGCGTTCCCCTTGGGAACCCCCTACCCCTGGCCACTGGCGCCCCCTTCTGTGAATCTTCCGATTCGCTGGAGAGGCTCATGGAATCCCTCGGTCCACTGTCCTCTTCTCCTACGCTCCCCTCGGATTCTTCCCCTTCGCTCTCCATCTCCTCTCTTCCCTGTGCCTCTGCTCCTGAGCCCCTGACAGCTATGTTCATGTCTTGAATCTAAGAAGCTGGGAGTTACCCTTAGTGGGGATACCAGCATTTTTCTTGGTTATCTAGCCAATACGGTTGACTGAGAGGCAAGAATGGGTTGAACAAGAAAGGTCAATAGTGGCCCAGATATTCTTGAGATCCAGTAACCAAGAGCAGAGGCAGTATTGGGCAATGGATAGATTACTCCAACACACTATATGTGGGACTGCCTCTGAAAACAGAGTCCAGAAAGTTCAGCTAGTGCAGAATTCAGCAGCCAGGTTGCTCACCAGGGCAAGAAGGTTTGAGCATGTAAAGCCAGTCCTGGCCGAACTGCACTGGCTACCAGTTAGTTTCCAGGCCCAATGCAAAGTGCTGGTTTTGACCCATAAAGCCTTAAACGGCTCAGGACCACAACGCCTTAAGGACTGCCTCTCCCCATATGAGCCCCACATTGGGCAAACGATTCCTGCATTGCAGGGGGCTGGACTAGACGACCGTTGTGTTCCCTTCCAACTCTACAATTCTACAATTCTATGATTCTATGAACCAACCCAGACCCTGTGATCATCATCTGAGGCTCTTCTTCATGTGCCTCCTCCACGAGAGGTCCAGAGGGTGGCAACATGAGAACTTGTGGAATGCCAGGCAAAAACATTCCTCTTCTCTTAGCCCTTTGGCTAATTAAAGAATCTATAGCCTTTTAAGCTGTCGGGGGCAGGCGGGTATTGCTTTTGTTTGTTACTATGCTATGAATCCTTGTGATCCTCAGATTAAGGGCCGTATAGAAATTTAATAAATAATAATAATAATACGTTCCAGTTGTTATATCTCATCTAGCATATAAATACTGTGTGTTGGTGATGTTCCCCACCAAAGTTTACCACCACTTATTAAGATTGCCCTATCACTGTTGCTGCTGTTGCAACTTCCTTTAAGATCATTCATGGGCTCACAACCCCAAACCCCATTAGGTCCCATTGTCAATTACATCTTGGCTGCACCATCTTTGCACATTGGTATAACAATGCATCTGCTGAAAGTAAATGCTTTGACCATAGTGGCACCAGCCCTCTCTGAAATGGCACATTATGGTGGGAGCTTTAATGCCGCGTGTTTTGACATTATGCACCTGGCAGTAGGCACACTTCCTTCTAATGAGGCTAACCAAACTGGAGTCTCCCAACTGTGATGGCTCACATTTATTTTTCATTTCTGACAGAGTTCTCGCAACTCTCGGAAGGATCACCTACTAAAGCATTTTATTCACACACCCTGAAAGTCAAGCCAAGAAGAGAGGGAAATCTGCTGCAAGGAACACTTAGAGAGGTATGGTCACACCCTTCCTTCTCTGATGGAGTTACATGATCATGTTACATCGTGGGCTGTTTTTGATATGGCCAAATCTTCCTAAGCTGGTGCAATAACTGCCTTCCTTTCTCAACACCTCCTTGCTGATGTATTAGGTCATAGGTTCAGGCCTACTCCACTGTGCAACTGACCTCATTTTGGATGTCACCCATATCCTCTTTGACTTAGTTTCCCCACCCCCACCTCTTGCATATCATGAAATATTGCTGGTTGCAAGAGAATGATACTTGGTGATATTTCTTCTTCCTCTTGATCAGCTGAGCACTTGCAGAATAATGCTCTACATTCCAAGAGATAATAACTCCTTTGGAATTAAGGCATTAAAATCAGCCTTAAACAGCCTGATGTCCTCCAGATGTTTTGGAATTTGGATGTTTTGATTTGATGCTTCATAAGCCCCGGCCAGCTTCCAAGCCCCACAATGGTTGCTCAACAGGTAAGACCTGAATCAATGAGTTCAAATTTGGACATCCTTCTGGATCCCCTATTGTGTCTGGAGGCACAAGCGGCCTTGGTGATATAGGGTGCCTCTCATCAACGTTGGCTGGTGGACTAGCTGTAGAACAGGGTTTCCCAAACAGCTGTTTTTGGACTACAAATCCCATCATCCCTGACCACTGCTCCTGCTAGATAGGGATGATAGGAGTGGGAAACCCTGCTATAGTGGAACAGATTTTCCTTGGAAAGAGATGGAAACTCTTCATCATTTTAGGCTTTTAAGATGTTGAATGGCCATCTGTAAGGGATGCTGCAAAAGCTTGTTTCCTGTATTGGCCGGGGATTTGTCTAGAAAGCATCTGAGTTCCTTTCCAATTCTATGATCCTGTGGATAACAAAGAATCAGGGGGACCCTAAAACCATATAACCTGATTACTGTGGCTTGTGTTTTTGTGGACTGCTGGAGTCCACTTTGACAGATGTTATCCTCTGCTGGTCCATTGGTACAAAGAGGGGAAACCATTGTTCCAGAAAATACTTTAACCCCTCTCCCCCCACCACACACAAAAACTATCAGATGCATGTGTGTGTACAAATATTGTTAGTCACACCCATTGATTCCATTGGGTCACCTCTGAACGTGGCTTAGCTGGATTCAACCAGAAATCTTTTGGTCTTGTGGCCCTGAAAATTTCCCCAACAGATGTCAATAAAACTGGCTATTAAGAGATTGCATGTCAAATATGGTCTTATACAGTATAGGGAGTTTGTTGTGATGCTCTACAGCTACAAGGCTCCTAACTATTTATAAGTTTGTTTATTATATGGCAAATGAGACAAACAACACAGAATGGTGCGCTCCTGTTAAGGATTGGAGCCAGCCATTGCCATCTTTCAGAATATTCTATTCCATTCCCTCTCCCCTCCCCTTCCCAGCATCAGCCAGCATTACATGGACACTGAGCATACTCAGTACACTTTGGTTTGTTTAAGGCGAATCTCCTCCCCCATTTTATTTTATTTCAGCTGTGTAAGGATCCACACTGGGAGAATGAGTTAATTGTTAGCATATAGACTTAATAAGCAGTGATGACAAAAGCATTGCGCCACATTCACCTGTTGGGAGACCCACCTTGTATGTTATTCACTGTTTATGATGGTCTGCCTGCCATCTGTCACATGACTCACTGCAATGTAATGTTATTTAACCACGTATTTTCCGTGATTCCATTTATGACATGTATTTTACAGCAACATCACTTGTTTTGGAAGCAGTGACAAAGGCGCGTGAATCAAATGAAAAATGGGACAGGTTGTTTATGTATACCTGTGTCATTGCGCCTTACAAGTTTCAAAACTACCTTTGAAACTTGAAAGAAATGCCAGCATCATTCCTTTCAGCCTGGTAATCAGTATTACCTAATTGATTTAAAATGCAATGCTTTGACTATGGGGTCTCAATAAATATATATTTAGAGATTTTTCTTTTCCTCCTTGGTTCTTTCATTTCATTTTCATTTTGTTTATTTGCTCATGTCTCCCTTTTTCCTGCCCGAGAGAAGCCAAATGAAGCAGCTGATAGTTAAACAGAAAACAACATATTTAACACAAAACACCAGAATAAAAGCCAATGTAGCAGAAAATAGGATTTAGCTAAACATAAAACAAGTCAAAGCCAAATTTATGTCGAAAGAGTATCAACAACACAATAAATCTCTTGAATTCATCAAAGTAATTCAATAACAAAGATCTTTCCCACTCCCAAGCTTGGTTCCGTTGTTGTTGTTGTTGTTGTTGTTGTTGTTGTTGTTGTTGTTGTTGTACTACTTCTACTGCTACTACTACTACTACTACTACTGCTGCTGCTACTACCATCGGCCCTTCACCAGCAGGTCCCAGGATGGGTTATGATATTTCAAATTTTAATTTAAAAGCAACTAAAACAGGTTACAATCACAGGAAAAGGTTGGCCCTGAAAACTCACATCTCAGATGTCAAAGGCCAGGGTAAAAAGCTTGGTCACGCCATTGTGCAATGATGGGAGCAGTCTCCCCATGACGTTTTTCCCAATGCCAGTCCAGAATGCATCTGAATATTTCTCCAAACATGTGGGAGAAGCTGGTCACATGGACCTTTTGCACATATGCAACAGTCAACAAATAAGTGATTAAGAGATGCTCCTTGTCCCAGCTGCTTTTCAGACAGCAGATTGTCCATTGGTTGAAGACTTCAGCTGTAGAGTTGGAAGGGATCCTGAGGGTGATGTAGCCGAACCGCCTGCAATGCAGGAATCTGGATTAGTGTTATTGAGGATAAATGTTATTCGTGTTCCCCCCAACTGGCTGGGTTGTGGGGAAATGCTGGTTTGCTCTTATGGCTTTAATCTATTTCAGTGATCACATATTCATTTATTTACTCGATTTCGTAGCTGCCCTTTACCTTAAGGTCCCAGGGCAGGTTACAGCTACCAAAATAATAATAATGTATAAAACAAACAAAACAGTTGCAACCATGAAACAAGAAAAGTATAAAAGCCATGAAAAACAATTCCATATATAAGAATAGCTGCAATTATAGATGCAGCCTGGGATAAAGATCTCCATCTAAAAGGCTTGTTGAAAAAAGAAGGTCTTCCATTGGTCCCGAAAAAGCAACAGAGGAGGTGGATGTCAAAGGGTAGCCTGCCACCAGGCCTGGTTTTTATATTGTTTGGAATGGATCTCCTGATAAGATGGTATCTGCAGAGGGCTGTCTGTTGCAAAGCGCAGGGATAAACTGGGTATATACAGGATGAGATGGTTTTTTAGGTATACCTCCTGGAAGGAAAGCTGATGAACTATGTAACAGTGTTCATGCACACCCAGTACATATTGCACACTCTGTTTCAACATCACATCCACCATGTGCTTTGGGCTGCCTGATGGGTTTGCTCCGAGCACCGGCACCTTGCAGCACAGTAGTCATTAACGTTCCTTTGGGACCAGGCTTGACTTGGGGGCATTGGCTTGAAAGGTCTGATCATCACATCACTGTAGCCGGAGGAGCATGCTCAGAAATCAACATGGAGCTGCCCAAGTTGCCCAGATACAGCAGGCTGTCTGGCCAGCACCATCTAGCCATCTAGTTTGTCTGAGCAACGACGACCAAAAGGGAGACATGCTAATAGGAAAACAGCTGCACACAGTGTACTCCATTAAAAAAAGCCATCTGGGAAGCTGTACGCTGCCACAAGCAGCTGCAGATCTTTTGGTTCTGCCCTTTGGGAAAGAAAAAAAAGATCCCAAAAGAGTGGCAAAGCGTCTTCTTTTTTAATGGAAAAAGCAACCAACCTCCTAAGCGAGTTTAAAACCTGCCAGGCGGCCACTCTTTTATAGCTGAATGTTTTTAGAATAGATTGGCATTAACTAGCAGGGCGCGGATTATCTCCATAGAAACGGTTCTCAATAGGCTGTGGCATTTTCAGATTGTCTCCTGATCCCCTCTTCCTCCCCCTGCCTGGTATCGTGTTAACTTTCAATGGAGTTTCACATCTCTCTGCCAGGATCGCAGGTGCAGAAACCCCAGGTCCCTTCCTCAGTTGCATTTCAGCTCTCTTTCAGGTTTGCTACTGGCTTGAGTTGAAACTGGCTTGCAATTCTCCCTCCTTCTGCATGGTTAGTTGGATTTGATTTATTTGTTTGTTTAAATTTGTATACCGCCCTTCATTCGTCGATCTCAGGGCAGTTCATAGCATAAAAATACAAGATAAAAACACAAAAGCTTTTAGTTCAACCTCAGTGTGAAGCAACAATTTGCATATTTTTTATTTGCCTTATTTCACATAAAGCGACTTGTAAACATTAGAGCTAGGACACATTTTCACATAAATTTAGCATAATTTCCGGATTTTAGTTCAAAACATTTGAACTTTAAAGCCTCAGACGATGCTTTTGACATTTAATATCCCCAAAAATGTTAGTCGTCCTCACTATATAGTAAAAATGATTTTTATACGAAACCATTAAGGAAGGTTTTGTTTTGGTTTTTTTGTTCTAGCTTGCTTATTTTCTGGACAAAACAGAAACATTTGAGTTGAGATGTTTCTGAGGAGATACACAAATTGGTGGTAGAAAAGTATTCTCTGACAACACAACCCTAATCAACTATTTTGATTGGTCAACTAGTGTGGGGAGGGAGGACCACTGACCTCCCCATTCTGCCTTAGTGATTTGATTAGTAGATATCAGCATTGTAATTGTGTCAATTCATTTTTGGATGATTGCCACTGACCTTTTCTGAGTAAGCAAACTCAGCAGGCAGGCTGGGGTTCAGGGCAATGCCTTTTTCAGCACTGAGTGGCTTCTGAGCCTATGATCAAGAGCTGGGCCAGTCTCGCAGGCTGAGCAAGGTGAGCAACCCATCTTTAGAACAAGCTGGCAAATGAAATGTGAATGCTTCCTTAGGCAAAGGCATACCCTCCAACAATTCCCCAGTGAAAATAGGGACGTCCTATTCAACAATAACAATAGTGTCCTTTTTTTTATACCCCCACCCATCTGACTGGGTTGCTCCAGCCACTCTCAGTGGCTTTCTACATATATAAAAACATAATGAAATATGAACATTAAAAAAAAACTTCTCTATACAGATGTCTTCTAAATGTTGTACTTTATCTCCTTGGCTCGGGGGTTGCAAAACACGTTCTACCTTGTCAATATCCTTCTTAAAATATGTGGCCCAGAACTGGACACAGTAGTCTGATCAAGTAGAACAGAGCAGGACTATTACTCCTCTTGATCAGGGCACTATACTTCTGTTGATGCAACTTAGAAAAAGCAATAGCTTTTTTTGCTGCTGCATCACCCTGTTGACTCGTGTTAAGCTTGTGGTCTACAAAGACCCCTAGATCCTTTTCCCATGTACTACTGGCAAGCTGGGTGTCCCCCGTCTTATATTTGTGCAGTTTGTTCTTCCTGCCTAAGTGCAGAACCATACTATTGTCCCTACTAAAATTCATTTTGTTAGATTTGCCCCGATTCTCCAATCTACTGGTCACATTGAATCCTGATTCTGTTTTCAACAGCATTAGCCTGTCTGCTGGCATTGCAAATTTGATGAGCTCCCCTTCAATGCCTTCATCTAAGTTTGCGCCCTGGGGAGGTCACTGCTAATGCATTGGTTTGACTTCACCCCTGGAGGCACCCACCCACCAACAACCAGTTCTTAATCTGCCTTCCATGCTCCAAGTCATGGATCTCTTCACAAGTGTAAATGAGATTCCATTTATAAGAGAGTCATCCATTTCCCCCCCCTCTTAATTTTTGGTATTAGGAAGGTTTTGACACCTCCAAACTACCAGTGGCCCAAGTTGGTTGACCTCTCAATGACTTCCCCTGTGTTTGGGCTTCCACATAATCATCCTGGGAGATGGAGACAGTAAGTCTGGGCATCACCTGTCCTTTTGTGCTGCTCTTCTGCAATGCAAAAGGAGTTCAGCTGGCTAGGTGTTTATTTTCCTGCTGTACAAAGGCAATTGCTTTAATTTAATTCACAGTGACAATCTTTGGCAGAGCACCATATGAGCCACATCCCATTAAGGAAAGCGGAGACCCTCACCCTAGGGCTTCTTCTGACAGCACCAGATATACATACATGGGGACTCACTTAAGTGGGGGGCTATTCGAATTTTTCTTTTTCATTCCCCTTCTCATGCACTCGCTGGATCCTACCATCATTCAGTAATTCAAAATGATGGGTAGGCAGGATATGTTTTTAAACAAACAAACAAAATAAGCCAACTCTTGCTTTTAAAAAGCTGATACACCCAATAAAAAGGTAAAAAGGTAAAGCACTCCTGGACAGTTAAGTCCAGTCAAAGGCAACTATGGGGCACAGTGCTCATCTCGCTTCAGGCCGAGGGAGCCGGCATTTGTCCACAGACAACTTTCCGGGTCATGTGGCGCAATGGAACACCGTGACAGAAACCAGAGTGCATGGAAACGCTGTTTAGCTTCCCATCTCAGTGGTACCTATTTATTTACTTGCACTGGCATGCTTTCGAACTGCTAAGGTGGCAGAAGCTCAGACAGAGCAACGGGAGCACGGATTCAAACTGGCAACCTTTTTTTTTTTTTCCAGAATCCAAATATTATTTATTTATACAACAAGAAAAAAAAAACACACAAAAAACACAAATACCAAATTACACACAAATTACAAAAATAACCATAGACACATAATTTTCTTGGCAAACAATAAAACATCTATTGGTCTTAACACTAAAGACCCAACTTCCCGTCTATTCCATATTTCAAATTCATATTACTTATTGCCAATACACATTTTTTTCATAATTAAACTTATTCTCAATAAATCTAATTTCTTCTATCTACCTAGCAACTATTACTGAAGTTCCTCGAATGCTGCAACAGAATTTAAACTACTATATTTATTTTTCAGATATTCTTTGAAAACCTCCCATTTAGAAACAAATTCCTGTTTTGATTTATTCTTTATTTTTTCTGATAAACCATCTAATTCGGAATATTCTGTCAGCTTTTGGATCCAATCTTGTATAGAGGGGATTTCATTACTCTTCCATTTTGCTGCGATCAAAACTCTTGCTGCCGCCATCGCATATAAAAAGATACCCTTCCTCTTTTGTGGAATATCCAAATCTGTTATTCCCAGGAGGTAGGCCTCTGGTTTTTTATTGAAAGAGATCTTTAGCATTTTTTGCAGTTCTGCATGTATACTCTCCCAGAATACCTGTATTTTATACATTTTTGAAAGTTTCCATGGTGTTAGATACCATTGATATTGCATTTTTTGAAAGTTCTCTCTAATCGTGTAACAGTTTGTGAATTTCCAATTGATCTTCCATAAATTTTCCAAACTGGCAAGCTTCTGATCAGCAAGCCCAAGAGGCTCAGTGCTTTAGACCACAGTGCCACCCACTCCCAATAAGCCAGTTAATATCCAAGTTGCCACAGTATACTTTATTTTCCACCTGCTGTGCTATTTTGGTATTTACCATGGTGCTGACTGCCTTTTCCCCCCAGGGCCAATGAGCCAGCTCTTACTACAGATTCACCCTGCTGATTTGCCTAAACGCATAATTAGCATGTAAGTGCTGCCCATCAACTGGCAAGTTTCCTGGCTTGCTTCAGTATCCTTGGAGTTTTCAGAGGTGACTGGGTTTAGCCTGCTGAATCACAAGCACCTGCTGAATCACAAAAATGGATTTGTTGCAAGAGGGAGAACTGGCCCAGTTGGCTGTTCTGCCCGAGCAGCCTGGGGCGTTATTTTCCTAGTCAGTTGCTAATATAAGGGTTCACGCCTCAGCTTTCCCCCAGCCTTCTGAAACTGGTGTGCAGTGCAGTGGAGAGCATGATGATGATGATGGTGCCCTGAAATGATTAAACCCAAAGTTAAGTACTGTGAGTACTTAACTTTGGTGCACATAACTTAACAACAGGTGCACATAAGACTCCTCTTGAAGCTATAGCTCAGTGTGGAAATGGGAGAAATCCCCTCCAAATCTGGTGGATCTGTGCGTCCCAGACACAGACCCCACCCCAAACAAACTGGGCAATGAATACCTTTAAAAGTTGATCATTGTTAACTTATAAAACACTACAGAGTTATTTTAAATATTTCATTACATCCCCTGCAAGTAGATCAGTCCCATTTGCGCAGATGCAGAGTTAGCTTATGCTTAGCCAGACTGTCTAGTGCAGCAGCTTTCCACAGCAAAGATCTTTTGCTCTCTCTCCCCACCCCCAAATTCACCTGCTTAGGGTTCCCTTTAACATCAACAACAACTGGAGATGTCAGGTATTGTACCTGAGACCTTCTGCCTGCATCGGATATGCTCTATGGCTGAGCTGTGGTCTCCTCGCCTTGAAGAACAGGGATTGACAGCTAAGTGCTGTGCATCTGGCTTTTCAGTGAAATATGGATCCAACTGTCTGGACTTTATTGAGCTTAAAAGCTATTGGAGGGGATAAGTTAGGAGCAACACACACACACACACACTGTATAAAGGTATAGCCTCCTGTGTGTATATAAAGGCGATTCTCTTGCATCATGCCCTTTGCAGAGTAATAGCTATGTGAACCTTTTGGTTGCTGACCTTATCAGCAGCTTCCCAGGTAATTCACAAGAGCAAAACTGGCTGGCAGCGCACAAGCCGCACCCAGATTCCGCCAGCTGCATGCTCACTTCTTTCCATGCCTCCCAGTGGCGTTAAGAAGGATTGCTTCCAACTAGGAAGCGAAAGCCCACGCTGACTGCTGTAAGAGGTCTGGATGCTAAATCTGTGTATAAGTTTAGAGTTAATAATCACTGTATCAAGGCAGCCTTGCTTCTCATCCTTATTAGTGACTCTTGAGAAAGAATTTCCTCTTTCAGTATGCATCACAAAGAAAGAAGCTATCGCTCTTTAGCTGAGACACCTGGTTTTTGGTTTTTTTCTGTATTCTGCTGATGGCTTAGTAGATGGCACTGCCTGGGGTGAGGGTGGACAGAAGCAGGGATTTATCCCTCAAGTGGCCAGAAGGCAATGCAGGACACTGTTTTGGGGCCGTCATTTACATTCTGTTTAAGTTCCCATTTACAGTCTCTGAGAGCAGGGAATTTCCCCACTTCCCCCAGAGGCTTGATTCAGTGACCTTTGCTTCCTCCCTGGGAGTGTCAGTGCCAAGGTCCCGAGCGCCTGGCAGCATCGCTATGGCAATTCCGCTCACAAGCCAATGGGTGCAGATGATATCAGGGTTTCTAACTGTGCCAAGCACTCAACAAATAGTGTTTGCTGAGTGGATGTTCATGTGATACTCCCAAGGAACAGGGTTGCCTGGCTTGGAGAATCAACTGACAGGAGCAATAAGGAGCTGAGAGGGGATGGTCATTTGTCGATGGCAGTGTGCAACACACAGTGAAAATGCTCTAAGCTAAACCGTGCAAGCCATACATATCGCCCACACAAAGCAAGCACAGGTGCCCTTACCCAGCAGGCAACATAGATTCATGCACACAATTCTGTTGTGTAATTTATCACATAGTGTACCCATAGTAAACACAAAATATCTTGACACAGGGTGGAACTGTTTTCTTTTGCCCTCCCCATCCCTTTTTCCTTCTGTGCTGCCTTTCTTTTAGCTTGGAAGCCCCCTATGTAAAACTGGCAGGGTTTAAAGAAGACAAAGTAAACAGGTTGCCTTTTACGGTTTCCTGATGCTTGCTTGGTCCTGATGATTCAAAGAAGGAAACACAGGGAACATGTGTATTTGTTCACAGAGAAACAATGTTACTAATGCTCTCTCTTTTGAAAGCCCTGCGCCAGATATTGACAGTTTCTCATAACAAGATTATGGCAGTGAGGAGGAAGGAATCGCTTTTCAAAAATAACGTTCTCCACCTTCCAGGCTGAGTGTGGGCCAAAAGATTCAGTTGCCTCCAGGCCAGCCAAGTTACTCTAAACAACCATCTAGGGCAGGGGTCAGCAAACTTTTTCAGCAAGGGGCCGGTCCACTGTCCCTCAGACCTTGTGCGGGGCCGGACTATATTTTGAAAAAAAATTAATGAATTCCTATGCCCCACAAATAACCCAGAGATGCATTTTAAATAAAAGCACCCATTCTACTCATGTAAAAACACCAGGCAGCCCCCACAAATAACCCAGAGATGCATTTTAAATAAAAGGACACATTCTACTCATGTAAAAACACTCTGATTCCCGGACCGTCCATGGGCCGGATTTAGAAGGTGATTGGGCCGGATCCTGCCCCCAGGCTTTAGTTTGCCTACCCATGATCTAGGGCAGAACTCTGTGGGAGGCAATTGTTTTGCTGTGGCAACTGATGAAAGGCCTCCCTTCTCCTTCCCAGGTGCCCCCAGGGATGTACAAGGGAAAGCAAGTTTGTTACAGGAAGCACACCTGACCTATGGAACTCAGGACCACAAGGGTGAGAAAGCTTTCTTCAGCCTGAGGGTCAGATTCCCCTCTGGGCAGCCTTCAGAGGACCACATGTCAGTGGTGGAAAGGGCCAAAGACCTAAGTGAATGAGGCAATGAATGCAAATTTACATCTGTACAGTAGGCAAGATTTTACCCCTCTCTATCTTCCATCATGAGTGAGAGCTGGACCATAAAGAAGGCTGATCGCCGAAGAATTGATGCTTTTGAATTCTGGTGCTGGAGGAGACTCTTGAGAGTCCCGTAGACTGCAAGAAGATCAAACCTATCCATTCTGAAGGAAATCAGCCCTGAGTGCTCACTGGAAGGACAGATCCTGAAGCTGAGACTCCAATACTTTGGCCACCTCATGAGAAGAGAAGACTCCCTGGAAAAGACCCTGATGTTGGGAAAGATGGAGGGCACAAGGAGAAGGGGATGACAGAGGGCGAGATGGTTGGATAGTGTTCTCGAAGCTACCAACATGAGTTTGACCAAACTGCAGGAGGCAGTGGAAGACAGGAGTGCCTGACGTGCTCTGGTCCATGGGGTCACGAAGAGTCAGACACGACTAAACGACTAAACAACAACAACAACAAATCTTCCATCCAGACAAGCATTATCAGAGTTCAATGACATATTCCAGCCAGGCAAAAACAGGTGTGAACTAGAGCTAGTGAGGGTTGTGGGCTGTGGAGAGGAGGTGCGGCCCAAGGATTGTTCAAAGGACTAGAAAGAGAGAGGCTTGTTCAAAGGACTAGAAAGAGAGAGGCTTGGCATTTGCCCCCTAAGCCCCAGGTTCATCACCCTTGCATTGCTGTGAGAGGTGGTGGCAAGTCACTAGCTTAGACGGCTTTTCAAAAATATCAGTCAAATTCATAGAATTATCAGTCAATGGTTATTAACTATAATAGCTAAGCAGAACCTCCAGGTGCAGAAGCAGTATATCTTTAGATATCAACTGTTGAGGACAAACAATAGGGAATAGCCATCACTTCCATATTCATTTATTTGCCAGAAATGCTTTTTATACTTCAGGAAACCTTTGTGCAAGCCTGCAGGTAGCTCCTTGTTGTATGTGGATTGCACCACTTTGACTACATAAGGATCCACACTTTTAAAAAGAGCCTAACTTCAAGAGGCCTCTGCAAGCTTATCAGCTCAAACTTATCCCTCTCCCTACAGCCCGCCGGATGGGGAGGAAGAGAAAGAGAGGAAGGCGGGTGTCAGAAAGAGAAAAAAGCCTAAGCCACCCACTGCTGACTTAGGAATAACCCACTAACAACATGTGGCCCCCAAGAGATCTCCCCCAAAGGAATGCAGCCCTAGAACCAAGAGACAAAAGGTTGTCCAGGTCTGGTATGCTGCAGTTCTGAATACATGCATGGTCCCACCACCTTATTTGGTTATAGAAACATTACTGGCCTTAATATGGACTAGCCTGTTGGTGGTGTTGATGGGAGTTACAATCAAAAAATTTTTTGGAGGGTTCCAGTTTGGGGAAGACTAAATACACACTGCTCACTTCCGCTCTCTTCTCCAAAGCACGGGTGGCCTTGCAGAAGCCCTATGAGATGAGGGCAGAGAACAGAGACCTCAGATGACCTTTCGCAATAGCTCTAATGAGCAGTTGCTTCCAGACTCTCCAGGATCCACTGTGCTGTGTTTGTGATCCAGCCCTTGCCAAACAAAAAGGAAGGGGTAAGTGGGTTGTTGATTCTTCTCCACCCACCATGTGCTGCAAACACTGTCCTCATGCTGGGGAGGGCAGAAGGGTCATTGCCCTATCCAACCCAACTGTAGACGCACACACTTCTCCCGGAGGTCACTGAGAGGTGAGGACGAAATCTGGCATTCCCTGGAGCAACCTCTCACTCTCTAACCCCCTGCTCCAGCCCCAACCCCTTTCAGCAATGCCTGCCTGGTTGCCATTCCCAAATACAAGGTTACATGGAAGGCACAAATTGTTTGCTAAGCCCTAAACAGACAGATCTGCTGCTGGCTGCAAAGGGAAGCTGGGGTGTTATTCCATTCTGGTGTTTGCAATGGCAGGAGTTGCCAGGTGTGGGGTGGGGTGTATGGGGTTTCTTGTTTGTCAACTCTTGGGCAGAAGCAGGGGTCTTGAGCAAAAGTTTACACAACCGGGCAAGGATTCACAAACACTGCAGAAAGGAAGGGTCAACTCAAGTTAGCATGTGCTGCCCATGAGAGGAGAGGTCTTTTTGTCAACCTGGGAAGGTAGCCCATATAGAAGAAGGAAAACTCTGGTCCTAAACCTCTGCTGCCTTGTGGGATAATAAGAAAAAGCTAAGGAGGAAACCCGACACAAATCCCTCTTTGCGGTAACCTCCTTCCAGCAACTCCTGCAGCCAAGCTGGTGCCAAACGTATTGCACTGACCACATCAGTGAAGCCAAGAGCAGGGTCTTGTCGTCGGGGCAGCCCAGGTCCTTCATACACATTGCCCAGGCTTGCACCCTGAGGACGTCACTTCGGTGCTGTTAACACAGCGGTTTGACTTCACTCCTGGAGACAAACTCCATTGTCTCTCGAGGCAGAAGGATGCCACTAACTCTGAGTCGGACATAGCTGAATACAATCTTTAGTCTCACTGGGGCAGTAAACCTGAACCTATGTTGTACCACTGCAGAATGAAGGTGGTGACTGCAAAGGGGCGGGGGGGGGGGGAGAGAGAGATGATCACTCTGTGTAACATGTAAACTATATCTCAGGGAGAAAACTAGGTTAGATTCCTTTCCCCTGACATCTAGTTTTCTATGCAAAGGATGTGGGTGGGTATTAAAGCATTCAGTCTGTTGAGTTCCCACCTGCGGTCTGAAATGGTACAGGTGAGGCACAGGTTTTTCACCTCAGTGAGAACTCCACCTTGGCCTCCTCCTTCAGTAGACGTGACTAGAGTTGAGCTACAGACAGGCTGGGTTTGCTAAGCAAATGAAAGCACTTTTAGTCACTAGGTCAGTCGAGTCACTGATAAACAACTATCGATTTCTATATATATAAATCAGCAGCTGATTAAAAAAAAAAAAGCCAGTCCAAGGACATTGAAGCAGTAAGGCAACGCAGAGTGAAAGCATCCTCTGGTGTCAAGGAGAAAAAGGGAGAAGTTGTGGGGCAGGGGATTTTTCTACCGTTCTTGCAAACAGGTGTATGAAAAACAAAGACGCCTTCATGTCCTCCCTGTGGCTTGTTCTGCCTGTCCCCGATTTACCTGGAGTGACTACGTGCACCCAAAAAGTTTTTGCATTCTTGCCAGCAGAATTTGGCCCAACAGAAAGTGTCGCATTACCTACTTTGCCTCCCTCATTCCCCGAGATCAACGCAGAAACAATGGCCTACATAGCAAAAACATTGACAGTTACCGAGAGAAACAAGCCAAGTGTCAAGGGCTGTGAAACTCATAATTAGTCTGAAACAGAAGACTGTCTGTTTTCTACACCAGCCAACGAACGTATTTGTGTAAGAGCTGGTGCTGTATTGGGGAGATGATCAACTCTCGCATCAGGCATGAAAGCAAGAGCTATACAGGACTGCCTCTCCCCATGTGAACCAACCGAGACCCCAAAATCATCCTCTAAGGACCTTCTTCGTGTGCCTCCTCCCTGAGAGATCCAGAGGGTGACAACACGAGAAAGGGCCTTTTTTGCAGTGCCTCCCAGTTTGTGGAATGCTTTCCTGAGAATCAACGTTGTCTAACATCCTCACATACTTAATAAACAGGTCATCTGGAAGCAGCTACAGTGACCAATAGATGGGAGGGGGATTCTCTTGCAAGGAAACCTGTTTTCCCTGTGTGATCTTCAGGGATGTCCACACCAATAGAAATGCAAAGAAATTACATTGTATAGGGAAATTACCACCTGAATGATCCAACAGAGAAGAAACATCTAACTCCTACCCAGAAGAAGAATAACCCCGAACACAACCTGCTTTTGTTGCTAAGATAGGCAACTCAGTAAAGGCCAGAATGCTGGTTTATCTCCTGTTTTATACTGTACACTTGCAATGTTAACTGTTTAATCAATACAGTACTCTGTGACTGCACCCTAGCTGCTCCCCCCTCCCTGTCACAGCATGTTCTTAATTTGCATCTTGTCCTTTTTTGCCCTCTCAACCTTGCTAGCCAAACTCAGAGCTAAATATTGAAACCTGACCTGTAAAACATTTTTTTGTAGGTGTTTCTTTGCTATTCTCTGGCCAGAACAAGGAGGATACTCTCATTATTCACCCCTATGTCAGAAATCTTGACTGTCCCCAAAGTTGCTGGTTGATGTCTTTATGAAAACTATCCTCAAGCCAACAGTTCTATTTTAGAAGGATCTTTCTCTCTTCTGATTAGGTGTGGGTAGCCCTGCCCATCTATCAGAAATGAGCCAGAGGCTGCAACAGATTGAATTCCCAACCCTGAAAGCGCTAGTGCAGGAGGGGAGGAAAGCAAGCACCACAAAGACTCTTACAAATACATTTGGTTTTTCAATTATATCGTTTATCATATCCAAGAGTAGATCTGTGGATCTTAATCCTCCTCTCCCTTACCTGCTCCCCATCCCCAAATGCAAAATTCTATTTTTTTATTTTAATTTATTTAATAAAAAAAAACTATGCACCACTTGATTGTAAAAAAAATCTAATCCTCAAAGTGGCCTATTTAAAGAACACAACAGTAAAATTATGAGTACAAACAATTAAAAACAACTACAGTGGTACCTCTAGTTACAAACTTAATTAGTTCCGGAGGTCCGTTCTTAACCTGAAACTGTTCTTAACTAGAGGCATGCTTTCACTAATGGGGCCTCTTGCTGCTGCTGTGCCGCCAGCACACGATTTCCATTCTCATCCTGGGGCAAAGTTCTTAGCTCGAGTTAGAAAGCCAGTGTGGTGTAGTGGTTAAGAGCGGTAGTCTGGGGAACCGGGTTTGCGTCTCCGCTCCTCCACATGCAGCTGCTGGGTGACCTTGGGCCAGTCACACTTCTTTGAAGTCTCTCAGCCCCACTCACCTCACAGAGTGTTTGTTGTGGGGGAGGAAGGGAAAGGAGAATGTTAGCCGCTTTGAGACTCCTTAAAGGGAGTGAAAGGCGGGATATCAAATCCAAACGCTTCTTCTTATTCTTCTCTTAACTCTTCCATGTAAGCGGAGTTTGTGACCTGAAGCATTTGTAACCTGAGGCGTTTGTAAGTCGAGGTACCACTGTATTTAAAACATTCAAAAAATTAAAATCAGTGAGAAACTAAAAACATATTCAAGCACACTTCAACATTCTACATATGTGGGTAGGCTTGTCTAAGCAAAAATGTTTTCAGTAGGCACCAAAAAGAGTACCAGCAGCAGGTGTCAACAGGCGGGGAGTTCCACAGTGCAGCTGCTGGCATTCTAAAAAACAGTGCCTCTGGCATCCACATCAAGGGACAAACTAATATAATGTGGGAGATCTATGATCAGTTTTCTCAATGTTTCATTTAGCTAAAAGCAGCAGGCTGGGCAGACAGGTACCTAACCCACCCTAACCCTCCACAGTAAATAGTATTGGAGTGGGGTTCAGTTTGAAAAACAGCATGGAGGAAATGGTTAAAATTTACCACTTTTAATGAAAATAAATATCTCTATTCTGGCTTTAAGGTTATGCTTATCATGAGGCGATTCTGCCAGAAGATCTGCTTATTGGTTGCAGGGAGATTAGATGATGTTGGCCATTTCATTCTGCTTGGCTTGCAGGGAGGTTAGATGATATCGCATAAAAGAAAATTCTGTTCTACACTTTCTGGACATTTTACTGTCCCTTCCTTCTTGTGAAGGTAATCGACTCTAATGGTGCAACTTGAATTTGTTGGTACTTGATTGAATCTGAGGGGAATTCTATGTTCAGTTTCTCTGTTTTAACGCCTACCCTGTGTGTTCCTTAATTGGCTTGGGAAATCTCTCTCAGCTCCATCAACACCCTTAGAGGGGATCTGAGGGATGTCTTCCCCATCTCCATCCACATCCACATCCCACTGCCACCACAAATGCATCAGCAGCCATGGGAAGGTTTCTGAAAGGTCTAGGGGCCAGCCCTGGCTACATCCCTCACAATAGGAGGCACTTGAGTCTGTGTTTTTGTCTTATTGTTTGCAGGGATCAGCTGGTCCTGGGAACATGGTTGCCATGAAGTATCTGCAAAGTCATGATAAATGCCACCGGTTTCTGAGGAGCTGTTTACTGAGCACTTCTGGGAGTAGTTGGTGTTAATGAGGTACCAAAGAGGAGGCCTGCCAGGAGTTTAACAAAGTGCCAAAGAGCCTGGGTAAAGAGAGAGAGAGAGTGGAATTTCTAAATCTTTGCCTGGAAACAATGAGGCCCAATTTGCATGCTCTGCATTGAAAGAGGCCAGCAGGCAAACAGTGGGAACACCTTCCCTGCCTGGAGGGACCAGGCAACTCCTGAGAAACAGAGTTTCCCAAGGGACAGGGCTGACCCCCCCTTCCCCTCCCCTCCATCCCATCCGTGCTGCAAGGAACCAGAGTGCAATGTGCTGGAAAGCAGATACCTATCAGTTGGAATCACAGTTGCCAAAGGGTCTCTCATGGACTCTGTTGCATGCTGCCAAAAGAAAGGCTGCCTGTTTATCTAGAGCCCATGTTTGAATAACTACTTGCCTTTATACTTTCGAAGGTAGAACAGTCATTGTACACTTTGGTGCAGCTAGTGAGGCTATGAACTGGGCAGGAACCAAATCTAATGTCTGCAGTGACTCTAGAGTAACCTGAATCACCCTTCAAAGACTGTAACACTGTGTCCTCCTGCAGGAATGACGTTCACTCCCTTCGTTGTTTAATGTTGGGTTGGAAGAAGAGTTCTGTGAAACTCAGAAGCTAGCTCTCTCTTTGTGATTTTAGTTGTGCCTAATTTAAGTGTAGGGATGCGGGTGGCGCTGTGGGTTAAACCACAGAGCCTAGGACTTGCTGATCAGAAGGTCAGCGGTTCGAATCCCCGCGACGGGGTGAGCTCCTGTTGCTCGGTCCCTGCTCCTGCCAACCTAGCAGTTCAAAAGCATGTCAAAGTGCAAGTAGATAAATAGGTACCGCTCCGGCGGGAAGGTAAACGGCGTTTCCATGCACTGCTCTGGTTCGCCAGAAGCAGCTTTGTCATGCTGGCCACATGACCTGGAAGCTGTACGCCGGCTCCCTCGGCCAATAAAGCAAGATGACCGCCGCAACCCCAGAGTCGGTCACAACTGGACCTAATGGTCAGGGGTCCCTTTACCTTCAAGTGTGGTGATATTGGTTCTGTTTAGATCTTGTTGGATCTATCTATCTATCATCTATCTATCTATCTATCTATCTATCTATCTATCTATCTATCTGTATCCCTCCACAAATATTTTCAACAAACATGGAGCAGATTCAGTAAATGTACTGAACTGCATCTTCACTTGGGAGAAGCATGTAGTTTTAGCATAGGGTCAATACCACAGTATAATAGTTTTGCATGCATAAAGTCCAGACTCCATCTTAGACTTCCCCAGTTATTGTTGTTATTACTGCTGTATTTTGATCATCATCATCAGATGTATACCCATCCTTCAGCAGCAAGTCCTGGGGTGGATTACAACAATTTAAAATTAAAAGTTAAAATCAGATTACAGCCACAGAAATAGGGTGGGTCCTGAAAACCCACGTTAGGTGTCAGAGGGAAGGGGTTAAAAGGTTCATCTTCAGTAGTCACTAAAAGCTGTACAGTGGTACCTCTGGTTACGAACTTGATTCATTCCAGAGGTCCGTTCTTAACCTGAAACCTTTCTTAACCTGAGATACCACTTGTCAGGGGCTCAGGAGCAGAGGCACAGGGAAGAGAGGAGATGGAGAGCGAAGGGGAAGAATCCGAGGGGAGCGTAGGAGAAGAGGACAGTGGACCGAGGGATTCCATGAGCCTCTCCAGCGAATCGGAAGATTCACAGAAGGGGGCGCCAGTGGCCAGGGGTAGGGGGTTCCCAAGGGGAACGCCCCAGGAGCAAGGGGGCAGCAGGGACTCCCAGAGCAGTAGTTGGAAATCAGGACCAGCTTCCCCACCAGAGCAGAGTGGGGGGGAAGAGTCCCAAGGATCGGGGCCAGTGCATTCCCCACCAGGGAGAGAAGATAAGGCAGGGCTGACCACACCTCCATCGGAGAGTCAGACAACGGAGGGGAGGTCAGATCCGGCCAGTATCCCGGAAGAGGGAAGCAGTGACAGAAGTAGTGTAACGGTCAGGAGGAAGGTCACTGGGTTGGCGCGAGAGGCAAGTTCAAATGTACAGGAGCGCGGGACAGCAGAGAATGAGGATTGGGAACCGGGTCCTAAAGCCCGCCGGAGGCAGGGGGAGGAGTTAAGCGACTCAGCGTCAGAAGAGTCCAGAAAGGGGGATGCCCCAGCGGGCAGGAGGACCCAGAGGAGGAGAAAGCAGCGGAAAAGGTGGAGCAGGGCTAGGATCCTAAACTGGTGTCAGAGGGGAGGAGATTCAGACGGGACTTCGCCGGTCTAGGGTTTAAGACGTAGAGCTGCGCGCTGCGGCTTTGAAATGGAAACTGAACCTCAATAAAGACTTTTGTACATAACGACAGCCTCGCGTTGGTCCTCTGTGAGCTGGGACCTAGTGGCAGCTCTGACACCACTTTAGCTAATGGGGCCTCCTGCCGCCACCGTGCTGCTGCCGCATGATTTCTGTTCTCATCCTGGGGTAAAGTTCTGAACCCAAGGTACTACTTCCGGGTTAGCGGAGTCTGTAACCTGAAGTATTTGTAACCCAAGGTACCACTGCATAGTGAAGGTGCCAGATGTACCTCTGTGGGGAAGAAATTCCATAACTTAGGGACTGCCACAGAGAATGCCCTCTCCTGGGCCATCCCCACCCTGAACATCTGAGGGTGCAGGAACTGCCAAGAAGGGCCTCTGATGAACTTAAAACTCAGGAGAGTCTGTAGGGAAAGAGGCAGTATTTCGCATATTTGGAGCCTAAGTTTTTTCAGGTTTTAAACACTAAAATGAGCACCTTGAATTGGGCTCAGAAACAAACCATCAGCTAAAAGACGTTCATGCTTTAAGGCTTTTAAAAAAGGCATTGGAGACTTACTGCCCCCTTGTGTAAACAATTCAGAATCCGAGGTCACTATAAGACAACTTGATATGTTCAGTGTAACTATGTAACTCCCATGGATGAGAATTTTTCAAGACAATTTTGAATTGGGAAATTTTCCAGAATATTTTCCTCTGCAAATCAGGGTTATTTGCATCAGAAGGTTTTCTGACTCCTTCCAGAGTGATATTTATTTTGCTTGTATTTAGTGAACAAATCAAAACACTTTGCCAAGCTTGCCTAAAATTGTATTTGCAGTTGGCATCCATTAATTGTTATCGATGAACTTATTAAGCAGAAGAATATCCATGGACAAATAAAACGCTGGGAATGTTTCTGGGAAATTTCTCACTCCCACATCACTGGTGACAACTGTGAAAAAACATGTGGAAATGCTTCATTCCTAAGAACAGAAGAAGAATCCCGCCAAAGGCCTAGCCCATCATTCTACTCTCAGCCACCAGATGCCCCTGGGAAGCTCACAAGCCGGTCATGAGCTCAACAGCACTTTCCCGCTATTACTACTTTAGCATGTTTAAATGCAGGTATTAAGTGTGAAAGAATTATATTCCTGACCTGCCACACCATCCTTATCTTGTTTGTCCAATGTAGATTGCAAATGCTCTGGACAACTGCCACCCCTCGTTGTCCTTTAGTGCTGAGTACACAGTTCAGTCACTGTTGTACCAGATTCATAACAGTTGTGCTAAGAATAGCAACAGGGGGAAATGCCGGGTGGGGAGAAGGAATTGGGAAAAACTAAAGGAACTTTTATGAAAGGGAATTAAGATAATGGACCTAAGGGTTGCTAAAGAATCAATAAACAAGGATGCAGGGATGGGGAGGTATGGGGAAGTCAAAAGAAAGAAGGGTATGAAACGATCAGTTGGAAATCGTGTTGTTTTGTGTTGCTATTGCTATCTGTTTAAAAAACGAATAAAAATTATTATAAAAAAAAAGAGAAGGAATTGGGATTCCCCTTTCACAACTGTATGATGTCATTCTTCCATGTGAAAATGTTGTCTCAGTAGGCAGGGTGGTAGTGGACCCTAGAGGCTCAAAGGTTTGGAAATATTTATTTCAGGCACACCAGCAGACCAGTGAATGCATTACCTTTCTGCCTTTCTGCCAGACATTCAGGCTTGCTTAAACCATTAGCCAGAGTCCTCTTGATCAAAGTTTGCTTCCATTTCACTCCCCAGCTTCTAGGGATGATGGCACACAGATTCACCCCAGAAACTGAGCTCAGTAGCTCACTGTTCTTACAATGGCCAACCAAATGCCTGTGGGAAACCTGTAAGCAGAATCTGAGCACAACAGCACTCTGCCCATCTGCAGTTTCCAGCAACTAGTGTTCAGAGGCAAACTATAAGGAGAAGACATCAGAGGCAAACCGTGAGGCAAAGCCAAGCCACCATGGTTAGCTGCCTTCGATAGACATGAATTTTGTTTAATCCTCTGTTAAAGCCATCTAGATTGGTGGCCATCACTAGCTCTTGTGGGAGTGAGTTCCATAGTTTAACTAAGAGTAATTGCCAAAGAAGAAGAAGAAAGTACTCTCTTTTATCTGCCCTGAATCTTCCAAAATTCAGCTGTACAATGCTGAAGAGATCAGCATTCCATCGCAGAGGCCTTCTGCTGCAGCCAGTGTGCTCCAAATAGCCGCTCTTGGCAAAGATGAGATATGCCTAGCGATCAAGCCATCCCTTCCCTGGGGCTCCCCACCTACGCAAACCTTTGGTAGTGCCTCATTGCCCTGCTTACACAACACCACCTGCAGTGATCAAAGGCAGCCACTCTCTGTGTTCTTGCAACGCACCATGTTTCCCAGAAGGACAAGTAGGGCTGAGACCCTCAGGGGGGAGGATTTGGGCAGCCTCTCATTCTTACTCAATGTTAAAAATAGGTAACTGGCCCCAAGGGCACAAATTTCAGGTTTCTGGAGAAGAAAAAATAAAGAGAGCTGCACAACAGCAGATTTCGACATCCAGCACGGAGACTGCACTGGTTTGGAGGAGTTTAGACGGGTCCCTTACGGCACAGCTGGTTCCTTCTGAGAAATACTGAAGGGCCTGTAAGTACAACATAGAACAGGAGCAGTGGCACCTGGAGGCTGCTGGACCCAGTGGGCAGTCTGTGGCCAAGGAGGGGCAAAGGAGCTCACATGACTGGGGCCAGTTTGTTCTGGTTTTCTTCCCATCCTCCTCCCTGGCACAAGTGTGGACACAAAAGCATTGAGGCTGTATAAATACTTAGCCTCTGCAAAGTGTCTAGCCTTGGTTTAGGAAGGGTCCCTGATGTCACAATTTCTAGCATGGATTAATGTCACAATAACCATACATTACACGGAAGTAAGCCCCATAGGGATGGCTTCCAGATAGGACTGGAGCGTGATTTGTTAGGGTTAATAATAATAATAATAATAATAATAATAATAATAATAATAATTTATTTATACCCCGCCTATCTGGCTGGGTTTCCCCAGCCACTCTGGGTGGCTTCCAACAAAGTATTAAAATACAATTGTCTGTTAGACATTAAAAGCTTCCCTTAACAGGGCTGCCTTCAGATGTCTTCTAAAAGTTGCCATGTGTCCTCTTTTTCAAGGATAAATTATGAAACAAATTGCATTTATTTGCTTTGAATGTCCACCATGGTGTCATAGCGTCCTCTTTCTCGCTCTTCAAAATATGGTGACCCTAGATTTGGTTAGTCTGAAAGGTGCCACACAAAACTGCTAACAAGGTTCCACCAAAACTTGCAGTCCTATGGGCCTTTCTTTTGTTTGTCCTGAATCTTCCAAAGTTTGTGGATGTCCACAACTTGTAGTGTTTTGAGAAAGAAAAACTGTTTGCTTTAATGCAGTCCAATGTCATTGCATATGCAAGTTTGTGAAAGAAGGACCTTATACAATTCAGAAAAACTTTGTAATTGGAATTTCTAAAGTGTAGGTAGGGTTTGGGGTGTGGGGGTGCTAGGAGAGGGGTAGTACCTCTGGTAGCGGACACATCATACTATATCTGGGGTAGTTTATCCACCTTTGGCCCCACACTGCATTCAGCACTCACTTGTGGCTCCTAGAAGCTGGCAGCACGCGACCGCGGACACACCCCAGGAATGGCTTCAACTGGCCAGCTAAGCCAGGTGAGGGTAGCCGATGGGTCTCAAACCCTTGGTGACTTAAGGACTTCTTCTGTATGCAAAGACAGGTTTCAGTGGATTGAGTCGACAAGACCAACAGTGGGTCCAATGGTCAAGAAGGTGGTTTCTGCATGTGTTTTAGAGGGAAGTGAGGGGCAGATGGGGCTCATCAACCTGGGAAGGGATCCCATCTAGGAGAAGGGAAACTCTGATCCTAAACCTCTGCTGCCTTGCAGGATATCTTCAGGCGAAGAAAAGGCTAAGGAGTAAATCTGGAATGCAGCCCCTAAGACAGTAGGATGGAGTCTTGTATGCCTCTTTCTGGCAACTCCTACAGCCAAGCTGGTGCTAACGTATTGCTGTGCTTTCCTTTGGACCACATCAGCGAGCCAAGAGGAGGGTCTTCTTCTCTAGGCAGCCCAGAGCCTCCATACACACTGCCCAGGCTTGCTCACTGTGAAAGGTCACCCCTGGAGGCGCACTCCATTGTCTCTTAAGACAAACTGATGCCAACAACATGTCGAGTTTCCTTTCTCCCTCAAGCTCCCAGGTCCTCCCCCAGGCAGTGAATGTTGTGATACGATCACAACTGATAATCAGAGCTAGGTCAGCTAGGTATAATATGAACCCAAAGCCATTTTTCTTACAAATCTAAAGGCACCAAATATGACAAACTTACAACAATAATGCATTTGAGGAGGGAGGAGGATGCAAATCAACATTTGAAATGGATGTGTTCTTGACTGGGCACTTCCAGGTTACTGAGCCTTCATTGTGATTTGTTTGCAAGGGGGTTAGATGACATTGCATCAAAGCAAGTGCTATCCCACTCTGTCCCAATCACCTTTGTCATCGCCAAGTGCCTTGGGGGAAAGCAGATTTTTGCGCAAGACCTCCCAGCCAACTAGAATTGTGCAACCTGAATTTGCTGGCATGTGACTGAATCCCACTTGGGAAAAGTGACAATCTGTAAGATGCACCCTGCACACCAGAGATTTCCAAACTTTTCATGTTAGTAGCACACTTTTTAGACATGCATCATTTTGCAACACAGTAATTGGGTTTTCCTAGCAAACCGGAGGTTAAATTAACCCCTTTCCAGCCCCGGGAGGAGCGCGGGGTACATTCTCGTGACACACCTACATGCTGCAGCTGACACACTAACGTGTCGCGACACACAGTTTGGAAAGCTCTGCTGTACATCTCACATAAAACAACATGGACCTTTGCTAATTTTATGGAAGCTAATGCTCCATGTTAACTAACAATTTGTAACATCCTGGATATAAATATGTGTTAAGAGCAATGGTTGCTGCTCTGGATTAAGTACTCTCTGAACTGCACTGAAAGATTAAAAAGAATCACCCCAGGGCTTAGCTAGCTCTGGTGCCAAGCAATAGTGATTGTCAGACTGAAAAAAGGTGATAAAATATTGATCGCTGTTTGCTAAAGGGTTGCAACAATTGCAAAATGGTAATAACCCCATGCAAAAATTATGCTGACTCAGTAATTGTTCCTACTGGAAAGAGAAACACATTATCTTAAAGGTAAGATCGAGGAAAGTCCAGACACAACAAGCTGAATTTACTAGCAATAAGGCTGCTTTTAGCCTAGTTAATGTTTGCTGGCAGCTTTGAAGATGTGAAAGTCTTTTTAAATAAATGATTGCTATTTTTACTCTACGTACTGACTGCAACACCAGGAAACACATTTCCAAGGAAATTCACTGGCTATGGGTGAGGTCCTGATAAAGTTTTCATAGTACCTGGAATTCTGCAAGCTCTTGCAAAAACCATTTCTTGTACAGAATGGTGACAGAAGGCAATCTGGCTCACAAAGTGATGGAGACACAGAGGGTCCAAGTGTAAAGGTGTACAGGTCTAAAAAGAGAATTATCTACCTATTACTACTCTTCTGGGAGAGGAAGGGGCAGGGTATGAATGGCTCAGCAATATCATGAAATGTGGGTCAGCTTGTAAGTAATAAAGTTGGGTGAAATTATAGCATCGCCTCAGTAGTTCAATCAACACAGCGGAACAATACCAAAAAATTAAGAAGCTGAGCCTCTTGTCACTTTACTCTACTTTTGCTCTTATTTTATTTGTTTATTTATTTGTCTAAAGCATTTCTACCCTTCTCTTAGGCAAAATGGCTTCCACAGCAGTGCACAAAAATCATTTGTAAGATAGTGTCTGCCTTAAAAGGCATGACGCACAAGGCAAAAGAAGTGAGGATGGAGGAGGAAGAAAAGCAAACACAGGCACCAGTTCTTAAAATTTTTGTTGTTTAGTTGTTTAGTCGTGTCCGACTCTTCGTGACCCCATGGACCAGAGCACGTCAGGCACTCCTGTCTTCCACTGCCTTCCGCAGTTTGGTCAAACTCATGCTGGTAGCTTTGAGAACACTGTCCAACCATCTCGTCCTCTGTCGTCCCCTTCTCCTTGTGCCCTCCATCTTTCCCAACATCAGGGTCTTTTCATAGAATCATAGAATCATAGAATCATGGAGTTGGAAGAGACCACAAGGGTCATCGAGTCCAATCCCCTGCCAAGCAGGAAACACCATCAGAGCACTCCTGACATATGGTTGTCAAGCCTCTGCTTACAGACCTCCAAAGAAGGAGACTCCACCACACTCCTTGGCAGCAAATTCCACTGTCGAACAGCTCCTGTCAGGAAGTTCTTCCTAATGTTTAGGTGGAATCTTTTTTCTTGTAGTTTGGAACCATTGCTCCGTGTTCGCTTCTTTGGAGCAGCAGAAAACAACCTTTCTCCCTCCTCTATGTGACATCCTTTTATATATTTGAACATGGCTATCATATCCCCCCTTAACCTCCTCTTCTCCAGGCTAAAAATGCCCAGCTCCCTTAGCCGTTCTTCATAAGGCATCGTTTCCAGGCCTTTGACCATTTTGGTTGCCCTCCTCTGGACACGTTCCAGTTTGTCAGTGTCCTTCTTGAACTTTGGTGCCCAGAACTGGACACAGTACTCCAGGTGAGGTCTGACCAGAGCAGAATACAGTGGCACTATTACTTCCCTTGATCTAGATGCTATACTCCTATTGATGCAGCCCAGAATTGCATTGACTTTTTTAGCTGCCGCATCACACTGTTGGCTCATGTCAAGTTTGTGGTCAACCAAGACTCCTAGATCCTTTTCACATGTACTGCTCTCAAGCCAGGTGTCACCCATCTTGTATTTGTGCCTCTCATTTTTTTTTTTGCCCAAGTGCAATACTTTACATTTCTCCCTATTAAAATTCATCTTGTTTGTTTTGGCCCAGTTCTCTAATCTGTCAAGGTCATTTTGAAGTGTGATCCTGTCCTCTGGGGTGTTAGCCACCCCTCCCAGTTTGGTGTCATCTGCAAATTTGATCAGGATGCCCTTGAGTCCATCATCCAAGTCATTGATAAAGATGTTGAATAAGACCGGGCCCAAGACAGAACCCTGTGGCACCCACTAGTCACTCTTCTCCAGGATGAAGAGGAACCATTGATGAGCACCCTTTGGGTTCGGTCAGTCAGCCAGTTACAAATCCACTGAGTGGTAGCATAGTCAAGTCCGCATTTTACCAGCTTCTTTACAAGAATATCATGGGGCACCTTGTCAAATGCCTTGCTGAAATCAAGGTAGGCTACATCCACTGTATTCCCTTCATCTACCAGGCTTGTAATTCTGTCAAAAAACGAGATCAGGTTAGTCTGACACGACTTATTTTTCAGAAATCCATGCTGACTATTGGTGATCACAGTATTCCTTTCTAGGTGCTCACAGACTGTTTGCTTAATGATCTGCTCCAGAATCTTCCCTGGTATTGATGTCAGACTGACTGGGCGGTAATTATTTGGGTCCTCTCTTTTCCCCTTTTTGAAAATAGGGACAACATTTGCCCTCCTCCAGTCTGCCGGAACTTTGCCTGTTCTCCAGGAATTCTCAAAGATGACAGCCAGTGGTTCTGAGATCACATCTGCCAGTTCTTTTAATACTCTTGGATGCAGTTCATCTGGCCCTGGAGACTTGAATACATCTAAACTAGCCAAATATTCTTGTACTATCTCCTTAGTTATTCTGGGCTGTGTTTCCTCTGCTGAATCATTTGCTCCAAATTCTTCAGGTCGGGCATTGTTTTCTTTATCGGAGAAGACTGAGGCAAAGAAGGTATTGAGGAGTTCAGCCCTTTCTGTGTCCCCTGTTTGCATTTCACCATCTTCTCCTCTGAGTGACCCCACTGTTTCTTTGTTCTTCCTTTTGCTACGAACATACCCATAAAAGCCTTTTTTGTTGCTTTTAACTTCTCTAGCAAGCCTGAGTTCATTCTGTGCTTTAGCTTTTCTGACTTTGTGTCTACACGTGCTGGCTATTTGTTTGAATTCCTCTTTGGTGGTTTCCCCCCTTTTCCATTTTTTGTACACATCCTTTTTTAATCTTAACTCAGTTAAAAGTTCTTTAGATAGCCACCCTCGCTTCTTTAGGCACCTTCCATGTTTCCGTCTCATTGGTATTGCCTGAAGTTGTGCTTTTACTATCCCCCTCTTAACAAACTCCCAGCCATCATGAACTCCCTTTCCTTTTAGTATTACTGTTCATGGGATCTCATCCAGCACTTCCCTAAGCTTTATGAAGTCGGCTTTCTTAAAGTCAAGAAATTGAGTCCTAGTATGCTTGGCTGCTCCTTTCCGCTGTATAGTAAACTTCAGAAGAGCATGATCACTCGCGCCTAATGATTCTTCCACTTCTACCCCACTAACCAGGTCATCAACATTGGTTAGGACCAGATCTAAAATGGCTGTTCCTCTTGTTGCTTCTCCCACTTTCTGGACAACGAAGTTGTCTGCAAGGCCAGTGAGGAATCTGTTTGACCTTATGCTCTTGGCTGAGTTTGACATCCAGCAAATATCCGGGTAATTGAAGTCCCCCATTACTACTATCTCCCTTCCTTTTGCATGCTTGGCCATCTGTTCCAGGAAGGCATCATCTATGTCCTCCGTTTGGCTTGGGGATCTATAGTAAACTCCCACAATGAGGTCCCTGTTATTAATCTCTCCCTTAATTTTGACCCAAATGCTCTCACTTTGGCTTTGAGGTTCTAAATCTTGGATCTCTTCACAGGTATACACATCCCTGACATATAACGCCACTCCTCCTTTCTTGTCTGGTCTGTTTCTCTGAAATAGATTGTAACCCTCCATTATTACATTCCAGTCGTGGGACTTATCCCACCAGGTTTCAGTGATGCCTATTATGTCATATTTAGTTTGCTGTACCAAGAGCTGTACTCAAGAGCCCAAAGGGACGCAGGTGGCGCTGTGGGTTAAAGCCTCAGCGCCTAGGACTTGCCGATCGAAAGGTCGGCGGTTCGAATCTCTGCGGCGGGGTGCGCTCCCGCTGCTCGGTCCCAGCGCCTGCCAACCTAGCAGTTCGAAAGCACCTCCGGGTGCAAGTAGATAAATAGGGACCGCTTACCAGCGGGAAGGTAAACGGCGTTTCCGTGTGCGGCTCTGGCTCGCTAGAGCAGCGATGTCACGCTGGCCACGTGACCCGGAAGTGTCTCCGGACAGCGCTGGCCCCTGGCCTCTTAAGTGAGATGGGCGCACAACCCCAGAGTCTGTCAAGACTGGCCCGTACGGGCAGGGGTACCTTTACCTTTACCTTACCAAGAGCTCAAGCTCATCTTGTTTATTACCCATGCTTTGCGCATTAGTGTACAGACATTGAAGTCCATTAATCATTCCCCCGTGTCTCTTATTTAAGGATTTTTTCCTCCCACCACTAGGTCTGCGTGCTGTTTGCTCCATTTGGTCTATGACATTTGGATGATCATGTTCATCAATTGATAGACTCCTACCTTCAGGAGCACTGTCTTCCTCCCCCACATTAGTCAGTTTAAACCCTCCTGATGAGGTTTCTGAGATTTTTGGCAAAAACATTCCTCCCAACCGTTGTGAGGTGCAGCCCATCTCTTGCCAGAAGTCCATCTTCAAGAAACTGCAGTCCGTGATCTAAGAATCCAAACCGTTCCTGTTTACACCATTTGCGAAGCCAGCTGTTCACTTCCACTATTTTTCTCTCTCTCCCTGGGCCTCGTCGTTCAACTGGGAGGACAGATGAGATGACAATTTGTGCATTTAATTGCTTCAATTTCCTGCCCAGAGCCTCATAGTCTCTTTTGATCTTCTGGAGGCTATTGCTTGCAGTGTCATTGGTTCCCACATGAACCAAGAGGAAGGGGTATTTGTCAGTGGGTTTTATGATTCCTTGTAGTCGTTCAGTTACATCTTGGATCTTAGCCCCGGGGAGACAGCACACTTCCCGAGACATCTTGTCAGGCCCACAGATCACTGCTTCTGTTCCCCTCAGTAGCGAATCCCCTATCACCACTACACGCCTCCTCTTAGGTTTGGTCGGGGTTCTTCCGTGAGCTGTCCGTTCCAAGGACGCCTGCACATTCCCTGAGGACTGACTTTGCTGCTTGTCTTCATATACCTGATCGACTGTAATGAGGGAGAGATCCTCAAATGGAGTCTGCTCTTCGTCTTCCATTCTAGGGGAGAGGACCTCAAAGCGATTGTGTATTTCTAAACAATCAGAGTGAACCCTGGGCCTCCTGCTTCTTTGAGTCACGTTTCTCCATATATCTGGCTCCTGTGTTGGTGAACTAGCCTCCTTCTCAGGGGAGTCCCCTGTCTCCTCCTTGGTGGAGACGGTGCGCTCTGTTGCTTCCAAGAAGAGCTCCAGCTATCTAATTCTTTGGAGCGTAGCCACACGTTCCTCCAGTTGCTGGACTTTGTCTTTTAAGAGGGCAATCAACATGCAATTGCTGCAGGTAAAGCTGCCTGCAACCTTTGGCAAGATGGCAAACATTGTGCAGGAACCACAGGCGACTGCAGCTGTTCCCTCACTCTCCATCTTGAGAACGTGTCGTTGGGGCTGGCTACAGTGGTCCTCCATAATAAGAAGCGTGCAGACAGGACAAGTAACTCCCCCCCAAAAAAAACCTTGGTCTCCCCCAACTAACGTTTGAGACTAGCTCCCCTAAATCTAAAGATAGATCAAATTGCGCGTGCCACTAGACGCGCACCGCTGCCCTACAAGCTCTGATAAGCTCCTCCCACAGCTAATCACCTACCTCAACAGGAACCCTGCCCCCTCTGACCTTTGCACAGGGAGAGCAGCTAATCAGCCACAGGAAACACACACAGGAGAAAACCCTTTTTGCTCCTTCTTCAGCCGCTGCCCTACAAGCTCTGATAAGCTCCTCCCACAGCTAATCACCTACCTCAACAGGAACCCTGCCCCCTCTGACCTTTGCACAGGGAGAGCAGCTAATCAGCCACAAGAAACACACACAGGAGAAAACCCTTTTTGCTCCTTCTTCAGCCGCTGCCCTACAAGCTCTCTTTTCCAGGATGTCTTCTCTTCTCATGAGGTGGCCAAAGTATTGGAGCCTCAGCTTCAGGATCTGTCCTTTCAGTGAGCACTCAGGGCTGATTTCCTTCAGAATGGATAGGTTTGATCTTCTTGCAGTCTACAGGACTCTCAAGAGTCTCCTCCAGCACCATAATTCAAAAGCATCAATTCTTAAGATTACTGTCTTTGTAATGACCTGCTGGAACTGAAACAGTTAGGCAGCCTGGTGGAGTGGCTGTCACATAACAACAACAATAACAACAACAACAATACTAATAATAATTTATTATTTGTACCCCGCCCATCTGGCTGGGCTTCCCCAGCCACTCTGGGTGACTTCCAACAAAGATTAAAAATACATTAAAATATCATACATTAAAAACTTCCCTGAACAGGGCTGCCTAAATGTTTTCTAAATGTCAGGTAGTTGTTTATCTCTTTGACATCTGATGGGAGGGCGTTCCACAGGGCGGGCACCACTACTGAGAAGGCCCTCTGCCTAGTTCCCTGTAACCTCACTTGTCACAGTGAGGGAACCACCACAAGGCCCTTGGAGCTGGACCTCAGTGTCCGGGCAGAACGATGGAGGTGGAGACGCTCCTTCAGGTATACTGGACCGAGGCCGTTTAGGGCTTTAGATGACAGCTGGGGAAGGGCCAAAGGCAGCTGGTGTCTCTGCAGGCAATGGAATTATCCAGTTTTGCTTCTCTCCGAACCACTCTGAGGAATGGTGGGAACTTTAAAGGGGGAGCTAGACCCAGCTGCCCAATACTTCTCAGGGCATTTCCAACACAGGCTGGTAAACCTGCCATGGAAGGTCATGAACAGAGGTGGAGGGGAGGACCAGTAGAGAACAGTTTGTGCAGGGCCCTCTCAAACCTAGGGTTACTACCCCATAAGTAATCATGACATTTGCCTTTTGAGATCTTCATGCTACCATGGTTGTGGAATCTAAGGCTCTCCTGGGCTCCAAGCGTTGTACACTTTGCTGCTGGCTGAGCAGCTAACAGTATCCAATTATAGCTGGGTCTCCTTCTACGTGCCAGTCTGAGCTGGATCTCTTCAGCATGCTTTTCCCTATAGAAGTATTAGACGGTTGCCCTCAGTCTGCCCCCAGTGCTCAGCCGCAAACACACAGTCAGACGCTTCTCACAGCACGTGATGCTCACATACCTGGGTGTGAACTTCTGGTCTTTGTCGCTAGGTGCCAAGGTCTAAATGGGAGGGGGAAAGGAAGTGGGGCGTTTCATTTCAAATGTTGCCACATTACCTCTCTTGAAAAGAAAGGGATGGTTTTCATTCCACCTTGCAAATTGCGGTGTTTCTGGACACTGATAGGAGAAATCCACCAATGGACTAGCTTAGAAGGAGTTCTTTAGGTAGTACTCTGTTTCTGAGAGCATGCAAACTGTCTAAAGTCTCTTTTATCTTGGAAAACCCATTGCCTAATCCTAGGACAAACCTTTCCCAACCTGCAACCCTCAAGATCCTTTGGGTCACAACTCCCCTATTCCTGACCATTGACCATGCTGACTGTAGCTGATGGGAGTTGTAGTTCATGACATGTGGAGGACACCTGGTTGGAAAATGCTAGCCTAGAGAATTGCCTGTGATTACTTATGAGAACCGTGGGAATTGCTTTATATCAAGTCACACCTTTGGTCCATCTTGTTCAAGTCACACCGTTGGTCCATCTTGTATCATCTATACTCAGCAGGAACAATTCTCCAGCCTTACCTGGAGATGCCAGGGACCTTTTGCACACACATGTGCAAAGGGTACTGCAGTTGTGTCCTGCACTGTAGACCTTGCATTGAGCAGTGGGGTTGGACTACATGACCACGAAGGTTCCTTGCAATCCTATAATTCTACATGTTATAGCCCTTCAACCTACTCCGTGGTTAGAGACACGTACCCTGCATACGCTCAACTGCAATTCCGGTTATAGGGATGGCCCTAAGTAAGATGACAGGGACAATAAATCTGCACTTGCTTGTCCTAGTCTCACAAGATGCAATTAGAGGGTCACACAAGATGTGACAGGCTCTGAAGGATCTAATATAAAAAATGTATTGTCAAATTGTTTATTGCCATTATTATTATTATTATTATTATTATTATTATTATTATTAGTTCAGTGCCGGATCAAGGGCAGCAACCACTTCTAGCACAATGTAGCGATAAGACATTTCCTGAGTAATGTCTGCAAACCCACAGGAAGATTAAATTCCTTGGGTCAGAAGTTCAACCACACAGTGACCCGGTTCACACGTTACATTAAGCCACAGTTAAAAACAAACTATGCTTCAATGCAACCATGCAGCATGCTGGTGCACATGGCTGAAGAGGCTGTAGTGCAGTGGTTAGCAGTGGTTTGCATGCAGAAGGTCCCAGGTTCAACCTGATCAGATCCCAGCCTCGCAAAGCGGCACAGGGCTGGCCCAAAGAGGGTGGCGTGAGCAGCATGCCCCCCAGAAAAGTGTGCCCAGGGCAATCGCCCCAGCAGCCCTCCCCTGCTATGCCCCTGCTTAGCTCCCAGCAGTGCAGCCCGCACATGGGAGGAGTGAAACGCCTGCAAGTTCAGCCCTATGCACAATTCAAGTAGGATCTAAAGTGACATGATGCAGATCATGCCTATATGCATGGGAGGGGAACTCGTTTCTGGTCCCCATTTACTGACAGCTTGAGGTCGTTCATACAGGCTCTGTTAAACATTGCTTTGTTTGTTGTGCAAACAAATGCCTACCACATCTTAGTCACAGCCTCACCAAACTGGTTTGGATGAAGGCAGCTGGAGGTAAAGGGTAAGCGGCATAAGAGAAGCGGAAGAATAAACTTTACATCATCTTGTCAAGCACAGCTCACGTAGGCAGAAATTCCCATCGGTTCATGTAAGAGCGAGATCGTTTTGACATTTCTTTCCGGACCCTGCTTTATTATCGAGAAGGTGTGGCACTTTCTAGAAGGGACGATCCTGAAGGATAAAGCAATGCTGGAGATTTCCCATGAATTTCAGCTACAGATTGCACCTCTCTGAACTATCGTGCACCACCCACCTGTCAGCCTCTCTCCTTCACTTTGGTTTTTGCTGTTTTGTCAGAGATTAACACTGTTTTAGATCAAGGATCCTCTCAATATGCCATCTCTGGGCACCATGTTGTTAGCATCTATCTACAGGGTTGTGTTATTGCCCCAACTCTATGCATTATTTTCATTGCCATGATCCTACACTTTGTTGAAGGGGAACTCCCCACTGGAGTAGAAATCATATATCGGACAGATGGAAAGCTCTTCAATCTGAGCAGGCTGAAAGCAAAGAGTAAGGTTACCGTAACTTCCACCATAGAGCTTCAGTATGCTGATGACAACGTAGTGTGTGCACACTCAGAGGATGACCTCCAAACCATCCTAAATATCTTTGCAGAAGCTTACGAAAAGCTTGGCCTATCACTCAACATCCAAAAAACCAAAGTGCTGCACCAACAAGTACAAAATAACCCCTCTGCAGACCACAAATCCAACTCAATGGTGTAACATTGGGTTATATGTTGATCACTTCTCCTACCTAGGCAGTTATCTTTCCAAAAGGGGCAACATTGATGCCGAAATCCAGCATCACCTGAGCTCTGCGAGTGCGGCTTTCTCCCAATTGAAGTGTAGAGTGTTTGGGGGGACTTCCGGGTTGGTGCCTCCGGTAATGGTGGAATTCCTCTGATCGGGAGGAATTTGCCCCGTGGGAATTTGGGTCTGGCCGTCACGGCGAAGGCAGAGAGCCGCAAAAAATCACAGGCAGGAGAAGCCTGTGAGCGTGGGATTCGGCGGGCACCTTTTGCGCCTCCCCTACTTGCGGGGAAACCCGGTTTCGGGGGTCCGGAGCAACCTGGGGTGAGTGGTGCGGTGCTTCGAATCATCTGCTTTTTCCACGGAGCGAAGCCGCATAGCTGTTGCCAGAGAGCACTGACTTTTTCCTGTGGACAATTTGATTTTAAAGTAATTACCCATGAGTAGAGCTGAAGCGGGAGAATTGGATTTCTAAAAGTTTAATTTGGTATCGTAATGGGGAGGTTCAATACAGGAAGTCCGCCTTCCCCTTTTGTAAATAGACTGAAGCATTGAGGCTGCAAGCTGAAGCCTTGGAAAGCCTATTGTAAAGGACTAAATTTCCATCGGTAAAGAACATTAACCCCCCCCCTTGGAGGCAGGAGAAGAGGGGGGGGAGTTGTGAACTGAATATGCCTGCGGGAGAGAGCGAAGAGAGTTAAAATACCGCCGCTCAGACCCTGGAAACGGGCTGCTAGCAGGACTGACATTCTTTGGAAGGCTTACTGACAGCGATTAGAACGTTCGTTGTCAGCTAGCTAATAAGAGAAATACATTGTCTCTACTGTCTCCGTCTGCTTTTAAAAAGGAGTAAAAGTAACTGAAAATTGAAACTAACTTCATTGTTTGAGCTGTGTTTAAAAGAGGACATTATTGACTAATATAAACAGAAACTGTTTCCCCCTAGAGGAAGGTTTTGAAACTGTTACAAGAGCTGGGCTGGGGAATTTCCAGCTGCAAGATAAAAAGCTGTGAGACTCTGGGACTGACCTTGAATCGGTTAAGTGTTATGGCAAATGGAAAGGAAAAAACGGACTAGTCAATTCCTGAAAAAAACATTAAGGTCTGGGAGGACTTAGCAGCAATCTAGGAGAGCCTCAATATCAGGCCCCCCTGCTTCTTCCACTATTGCTTTTGTAACAGTATATTTAAAATCAAGAGGAATGTCGACAGAAGAGGCCTTAGCAGTTGCATTAAGTAAGATAAGTGATTCACTGGAACAGCTTAACAAGAAAATAGATGAGACAAATGCGAAAGTGGACGCTGCAACTATTAAAATTGACTTAAATACAGAAAGTATAAATAATCTGGGACAAAAGGTGAATATCAATACAGAAACAATCCAGAAATTGATACAGGAATCTACTTTGATACGGCAGACTGCGGTGGAAGCTAGGGAGAAAGCCATTGCTACTGAATGTAAAGAAACACAACTGGTGAGAGAGAGAGTCCCAGCCTTACAGAGGCAATTTGATGACCATAAGTCGACGCTTGCTATGATTGAATTTAAAGAAAAACAGACGAATTTGAGGATCAGAGCCCTACCTGAATTGGAGAAGGAAAGTTTGATAGACTTCTTCACACAGGAATTTGCTGATTTTTGGGACTTGGATCTGGGTCAAGAAGAGTTTAAAATTGTGAGGGCCTTCAGATTTGGAAGAGGAGGGAAAAAAGAGAAGAACAGAATAAGAGACTGTTGGCACTACCAGAAGAACCTAGAAGTACAACAGCCAAGAGTGGAAATTTTTAAAGACGTTCCGAAATACCTTTTGGATCTTAGGTCTAACTACGGAGATTTGGTTGCCCTGCTGAGAAGGAATAAAAGCATCTTTAGGTGGGAGTTTCCCCAAGGTCTATTCTTCAGCTTTAAAGGAAGGAAAATAAAAATAAGATCAGTAGAAGACAAAGTAAAGTTTTTGTATAAATACGAAGAAGATTTGCAGAAGGGACTTGGAAAAGAGCTAAGAGCATCGGACAGAAGATCACCAGGTTGATGGACTATATGGAATTGGCAGAAATGACTGGCAGAATCCGAGACCAGGGAGAAGAGTCGGTGGAAGAAGATTGGAAAAAAGTTTAAAGACTATTTATAGAAATATTGTAAAATTAATGAATGTTAGAAAAATGTTGGAATGAAGTTATATGGCTTTAGTAGAAATGTTATAAAGAATTAGGTATAAATAGATTATTAGAGTATTAAAGGAAAAATAAGGTTAGAATATGTTAAGATAATTATAGGACAGAAAATAGAGGAAGATGGAAAGGAATTGCTGAAACAATTAATAGAAGTGGAATACAAAAAGGGAGGTGTGAGGAGGTTGTTGAAACAAGTGAATGAAAGATAAGATATTGAAATTGTATGATGTGTGCTAAACTGTTTTTGTTTTGTTTTGTTTAGTTTATTGTGTTAGTGTTGTGTAATCTTTTTATATTGTATTGTATTGTCTTTTTTTCTTTTTTCTTTCCTTTTTTGTAGTGTTTAAAAGTAATAAATATTATTTTCATTTAAAAAAAAGAGTGTTTGAGGACTGGGACATCCACAGGGAAACCAAAATGCTTGTTTACAAAGCTATTGTACTACCATATGCTTGTGAAACATGGACCACTTATAAACGCCATCTCCAACTCCTCGAAAGATTCCATTAACGGTGTCTCCAAAAAATTTTACAATTCACTTGGGAAGACAGGCGAACTAATATCAGTGTACTGAAAGAAGCAAAGATCACCAGTGTCGAAGCAATGATTTTTCAACATCAACTTCGTTGGACTGGTCATGTTGTGCGAATGCCTGTTGATCATCTTCCAAAGCGACTACTCTTTCCGAACTTAAAAATGGAAAGCGTAATGCTGGTGCTCAACAAAAGGCAAATCTAAAAAAATGTAGTATAAACACTGACAACTGGGAAACATTGGCCTGCGAATGCTCCAGTTGGAGAACAGCCTTTACCAAAGGTGTCATGGGCTTTGAAGACACTCGAACTCAGGGCGCAAGGGAGAAACATGCTAAGAGGAAGGCACGCTTGGCAAATCCACACCATGATCAGCTTCCGCCCGGAAACCAATGTCCCCACTGTGGAAGGACGTGTGGATCCAGAATTGGCCTCCACAGTCACTTATGGACTCATTGTTAAAACCATGTTTATGGAAGACAATCTTACTCGGCTATGAGTGATCACCAAAGAAGAAGAAGAGTCTTGAGAGAGAATGGAGGGAACCATTTGCAGCCCCTAAGTGAACACTCTGGGGAGCAAGCCTGAGTGGTGTGTATGGAGGTCCTGGGCAGCCCAGACTACAAGACCTATCCCATCTCTCCTACCTTAGTTGTCTGGCCCAGGGCACTGCCTCAGGCCTAGCATTCTGTTTTTCTAGATTATCAATTTAGCACTCTCTGGCTCTCATAGAGGGGGGACGGAAACAAAATAATGCTGTGTTCTTCACTCCTAGCATACACAGTTTCCCCTGCTCCTCTTCATTTTAGCTTCACAACAACCCTGAGAAGTAGGTGAGGCTGAGAGATGATGGCTCACCACCAGGTGTGCTTCATGGCTGAATGAGGATTTGAGCCCTAGCCTCTGAGGTCCCAGTTCCACACTCTAACCACTATCCTGCACTGGCAAAAACAACAGATTGCCCACTGGCACCTTAAAGACAAACAGATTCATTCTCACACATGCTTTGTGTTAAGTTGTAGGTGAACATATCAGACGACACAGCGATTCTTCAAACAGCTCTTGTTTATTCACAGGCCAGAACAGAACTGAACTGAAGGGTTTAGTCAGCCTGCTTATATAGAGCTCCAGTACAACGTAACTGTAACAATTTTCTAAAACTATCCAATCACTGAACGTCACTTTCGATCCCTTATTTGCATAACTATCTACAGTATCCCCCTGCTGGCCCAGGGTGAGAACTTCAGTACATAACACTTTGTGTCACAGCTTCCAGAGGAACGTTTGTCACACTCCTTTAATTTTACTTTGCTAGAATTTGCACCTGCTACAGGCTTTAGTCCACTCAGTTGTTCTCTGAATGCCCAATAGGACAATTACTTTATTCAGTTGCAACCCCATGGGACAAGTGCAATAGCTGAGTTTTAATTCGGATATCTAACTTAAGCCAACAGAGAGGAGACAAAGTAGGAGAACAGAGTTAAGGTTGCCCAGATTTTGTTTTCCTCCAACCACTGCTCCTTTTTCCATTAAATTATGAGCCAGTAGTGCTCATCTCCATGCTGAAAGAAGATTCGCTGACTATTTTTTCTACAGTTCAAGCTGCTATGAAGCTCACCAGGTGACCTTGGGCCAGTTGTAGCTTAATCTACTTCACAGGGTTGTTGTGGGGCTCAAATGACAAGGGGGAGAACTGTGGGCCACCACCTTTAACTCCTTGGAGAAAAGGTGGGATATCTATCATCTATCTATCTATCATCTATCTACCTATATCTATCTATCTATCTATCTATCTATCTATCTATCTATCTATCCATCCCTGGTTCAGCAAGAAGCCTGGTCAGATTTGCTGCTCAGTTTGCAACCCCTCGTCCACAAGGATCAAGTAAACCCCTGAGCAACAATGGTCCTCAATTTGAGATGTTGGTCCATGCGGTCTGTGTCATATTTTCAGGTTAATACCTCCCCGGACTTCCGGGTTAGCGCCTCTGGCAATGGTGGAATTCCTCTGATCGGGAGGAATTTACTCCGTGGAAACAGGGTCTGGCCGCCACGGCAAAGGCAGAGACCCACTAAAAATCACAGGCGGGAGAAGCCTGTGAACCTGGGATTCGGCTGGCACCTTTTGCGCCTCCCCTACTCACAGGGAGACCCGGTTTCGGGGATCCGGAGCGACGTGGGGTGAGTGGCGCGGTGCTTCGAATTGATTGCTTCTTTCACAGAGTGAAGAAGCATTGCTGTTGCCGGAGAGCGCTGACTTTTTCCTGTGGACAATTCGATTTTAAACAACTACCCGTGAGTAGAATGGAAAATTGGATCTATAAATGTCTTAATTTGGCACCGAAACGGGAAGGTTTTAAACAGGAAGTCCGCCTTCCCCTTTTGTAAATAAATTGAAGCAAAGACGCTGCAAGCTAAGGTCTTGGAAAGTCTTGTGCAAAGGATTAAACTTCCATCGATTAAAACTATTAAACCCCCCTTGGAAGCAGGAGAAGAGGGGGGGGGAATTTTGGATCGCGCAAGCCTGCAGGAGAGAGTGTTGAAAATAAAATCACCACTGCTCTGAACCTGGAAAGGGGCTGCCAGTAAGATTGACGTTTTGAAGTTCCTTGGCTGTGAATAGAACGTATCTTGACAGTTAGCTAAATAAGAGAAATATATTGTTTCCATTGTCCTCTTCTGCTTTTAAAAAGGAGGAAAAGTAACTGAAAATTGAAACTATATTTACTGTTTGAACTGTGCTTAAAAGGACTGACACAAATAGAAACTGTTTCCCTCTAGAGGGAGCCTTTGAAACTGTTATAAGAGCTGAGCTGGGGGAACCAGCTGCAAGATAAGAGAATCAGGGATTGACCTTGGACTATTTGAGAATGTGACAGAAGAAGCTTTAGTGATTGCATTATGCAAGATAAGTCACTCGTTGGAACAACTCCACAAGAAGACAGAAGTCATGACTACTAAAATTGATAACTTGGGACAAAAAGTGACTAATTTGGGACAAAAAGTGAACATCAATACAGAAATTATTCAGGATTTGATACAGGAATCTACTTTGACAGGACAAATTGTCGAGAAGGCGAAGGTGAAAGTTGCTGTTGTTGAACCTAAAGTAATACAAGTGGGAGCCCCAGCCTTACAGAGGCAAATTGAGGACAATAAGTTGAGGCCTTTTATGATTGAATATAGAAAAAGTCAGATTTTGAGGATCGGAGCCCTGCCTGGACTGGAGAAGGAAAGTTGGATAGATCCCTTCATGCAGGGATTTACTGACTTTTGGGATTTGGACTTGGGTCGTGAGGAGATTGGAGCTGTGGGGGCCTTTGGATTTGGAGGAATTTTGAAACATGTCCTGAAATACCTTATGGATTTTAGATTTAACCATGGAGATTTGGTTGACCTGTCAAGAAGGAATAAAAGCATTGCTAGGTTGGAGCTTCCCCGAGATCTGCTTTTCAGTATCAAAGGAAGGAAAATAAGAACAAGATCAGTAGAAGACAAAGTAAAGGTTGATGGATTATTTGGAATTGATGAATGACTGGCAGTATCCGAGACCAGGGAGAAGAGGTGGTGGAAGAAGATTGGAAAAAGTTTTAAAGTTTATTTTCAGAAATAGAAATATTGTAAAATTACTGAGTATTAGAAAAATGTTGGAATGAAATCTTATGGCTTTAGTTGAAATGTTATAAGGAGTTAAGCATAAATAAGCATTATAGTATTAATGGAAAATAAGGGTAAAAATAAGTTAAGATATTTATATGACAGAAAATAGAGAAAGATGGAAAGGAATTGCTGAAACAATTAATAGAAGTGGAATACAAAAAGGGAGGTGAGAGGAGGTCGATGAAACAAGGGTATGAAAGATAGACTACTGAAATGGTATAATGTATGTTTTTAAATTGTTTTTGTTTTGTTTTGTTTAGGTTAATGTTGTGTTTTGTATTGTTTATATATTGTATTGTATTGTTTTTTCCCTTTCTTGTTGTTTTTTTCTTTTTTTCTTTTTTCTTCTCTTTCCTTTTTGTAAGTTTTAAAAGTAATAAATATTATTTAAAAAAAGCAAAACCTCCCATTGGAAAAACAACAAAGAGCTTTGCGGCAGCTTAAAGATTAACAAATTTATTATGGCATAACCTTTTGTGGACCAGGGTAGGAGCAACTTTCATAACTAGTGGGAGACTTAATGCCACCAGCAACATTCAGGGACAGCTTTACAGTCCTGTACCTTGTTGGCCATGTAAATAAGACGGCTGCTTTGACCTTAATGTTTCTAGTTATCATGCAGACGGGGAGGTCAGGGAGCAAGACTGCTCTGTCTGGAGGGAGAGTCACACATTTAACAGTTGAAATCAAGAGGGCAAGGGTTTCTTATTACTTCGGAGCAGTCAATTTGCCTGGAAAGCTGGTTAATGTTTGGCCAAAGTCCTGAAGATGAAAAGGCACCCCTGCATGCAATTAATCTTAACCATTTGTGTTTGGGGGGAGTCAAAGAAGATAAAGAGTGTCTGCAAAGGAAAGGCATTGGAGCCCTGGATTTCATAAGGCTATGCTGGAGAATTATTGTCTCTGTGAAGTTTGACAGGGCCAGCCTATATCAGGGAACGGTACACGAACAGTCTACCCACACAGAGGAGCAAGCCAATTATCTTCCCCCTGATCTCAGCCAGGGAAGGAATTGCTCCATGTCTCAGGTCGCCAACCTTTTTGGAGTCAGTGGGCTTGGAATTTTGAGAAAGCTGTGGGTGCCAGTCACAAAATGGCTGCCGTGAGGGCCTGGCACAACACAAAATGGCTGCCTCGGGGACACAGCATGATAATGGCCACTTCTAAAAGTGCAGAAAAAGAGACAACTCAGGTGAAAAACACCTACATATGCCAATGTCATGCTCACTCAGAGAGAAAAGTTTTTGCATTTTTCCTCTTTTCAGAACAGAAAGGAGGGTGGTTGTCCAATTCTGGCATCAAGTGAAATGTGGGCATGTTTAAAGGTGTGTGTTCAATGTGTAGGAGAGGCCAAGCAAGTGCAAACAAGAGCAAGAAGAGCAAACAGTCTCTTGTGCAGTGTGAATTTTTCAGAGGATATTTACTGGGACCTTTCACGGGTGCCAAGGGACGCAGGTGGTGCTGTGGGTTAAACCACAGAGCCTAGGACTTGCCGATCAGAAGGTTGGCGGTTCGAATCCCCGCGACGGGGTGAGCTCCCGTTGCTCAGTCCCTGCTCCTGCTAACCTAGCAGTTCGAAAGCATGAAGTGCAAGTAGATAAATAGGTACCGCTCCAGCGGGAAGGTAAATGGCGTTTCCGTGCACTGCTCTAGTTCGCCAGAAGCGGCTAAGTCATGCTGGCCACATGACCCGGAAGCTGTATGCCGGCTCCCTCAGCCAATAAAGTGAGATTAGCGCCGCAACCCCAGAGTCGGTCACGACTGGACCTAATGGTCAGGGGTCCCCTTTACCTTTACCTTCACGGGTGCCATAGGTGGTACTGGTGGGCACACGTGGGCACCACATTGGCAATCCGCATTTAGGCAATTAGACTTACCCTTTTAGAAGGGTAAGGACTTCAGAATGACTCTTCCTCTCACTCCTTGTTGTAATTTGAAGCAGGGTTTTCCAAGGGTAAACTAGCAATGGAAAGGATAAACAAGGGCTGTGTACACACAACATTTTAGCCTAGAATAATGGAGACTGATTACTACACACAATCGAAACCTACCGCATATTTTCAGCCCCTGAAAAGTGCTTCTTGAGAAAGTGGTTTCATTCCAAAGATGAACCCCATTGGAGAGTGATTCTGCATTGACCCACAGCGTGTTCACTGGACGGCAAATGTAGGCGGCCCTGGCAGTTGGGGGGGCTGTGACTCAGTGCGTGGGCGAATGCCAAGATCGCAATCACCGCTTACCTTTTCAGTCACCTTCGGAATAAACTTTTCCACATATGCTTTTTCTACAGTTGAAGCCTATTGCATATTTTTTGTCGTTGAAAAGCACTTCTTGAGAAACCGGTTTCATTCTGAAAATAAACGCCTAATACAGATTGATTCTGCTTTGTCCTGCAGTGTGTCCATTTGGAAACATCTGTAGGCCATTCCCAGCAAAGCAGTGTGTGTGTGTGTGTGTGTGTGTGTGTGTGTGTGTCCACATCTGCCCAATGAAACTGTGGGCGTAGACCAAGCTTGCAATTACCACTTCCTTCTTTATTCACCTGGGGCAAGTGCAAGGCAGAAAAGGCATGGATAACCCATAGAAGGAACATTTGTGGATGGCAGGATCTAGAATCAATGTAGATTGAAAGCAGCATGTTGAGGGTGATCATGAATGATTCCAGCTTGAGAAAACACTTCCATTTCAGTGCTATAGATAGGTTATAATGGTAAATTATTATTATTCGCCCTGTGGAACGCCCTCCCACCAGATGTCAAAGAGAAAAACAACTACCAGACTTTTAGAAGACAGCTGAAGGGAAGTTCAGGGAAGCTTTTAATGTTTAATAGGTTTTTGTATTTTCAGATTCTGTTGGAAGCCACCTAGAGTGGCTGGGGAGACCCAGCCAGCTGGGCGGGGTATAAATGGTAAATTATTACTACTATTATTATTATTATTGGACAGTGTGTGACTTCAAACACACAACTCTCTACTAGCTTATAAGTCCCATGCGATGGACAGAAACTCATAGAATCATAGAATCATAGAGTTGGAAGAGACCACAAGGGCCATCGAGTCCAACCCCCTGCCAAGCAGGAAAAACCATCAGAGCACTCCTGACATATGGTTGTCAAGCCTCTGCTTACAGACCTCCAAAGAAGGAGACTCTACCACACTCCTTGGCAGCAAATTCCACTGTCGAACAGCTCTTACTGTCAGGAAGTTCTTCCTAATGTTTAGGTGGAATCTTCTTTCTTGTAGTTTGGAGCCATTGCTCCGTGTCCGCTTCTCTGGAGCAGCAGAAAACAACCTTTCTCCCTCCTCTATGTGACATCCTTTTATATATTTGAACATGGCTATCATATCCCCCCTTAACCTCCTCTTCTCCAGGCTAAACATGCCCAGCTCCCTTAGCCGTTCCTCATAAGGCATTGTTTCCAGGCCTTTGACCATTTTGGTTGCCCTCCTCTGGACACGTTCCAGTTTGTCAGTGTCCTTCTTGAACTGTGGTGCCCAGAACTGGACACAGTACTCCAGGTGAGGTCTGACCAGAGCAGAATACAGTGGCACTATTACTTCCCTTGATCTAGATGCAATACTCCTATTGATGCAGCCCAGAATTGCATTGGCTTTTTTAGCTGCCGCGTCACACTGTTGGCTCATGTCAAGTTTCTGGTCAACCAAGACTCCTAGATCCTTTTCACATGTACTGCTCTCAAGCCAGGTGTCACCCATCTTGTATTTGTGCCTCTCATTTTTTTTGCTCAAGTGCAATACTTTACATTTCTCCCTGTTAAAATTCATCTTGTTTGTTTTAGCCCAGTTCTCTAATCTGTCAAGGTCGTTTTGAAGTGTGATCCTGTCCTCTGGGGTGTTAGCCACCCCTCCCAGTTTGGTGTCATCTGCAAATTTGATCAGGATGCCCTTGAGTCCATCATCCAAGTCGTTGATAAAGATGTTGAATAAGACTGGGCCCAAGACAGAACCCTGTGGCACCCCACTAGTCACTCTTCTCCAGGATGAAGAGGAACCATTGATGAGCACCCTTTGGGTTCGGTCAGTCAGCCAGTTACAAATCCACTGAGTGGTAGCATAGTCAAGTCCACATTTTACCAGCTTCTTTACAAGAATATCATGGGGCACCTTGTCAAATGCCTTGCTGAAATCAAGGTAGGCTACATCCACTGCGTTCCCTTCATCTACCAGGCTTGTAATTCTGTCAAAAAACGAGATCAGGTTAGTCTGACATGACTTATTTTTCAGAAATCCATGCTGACTATTGGTGATCACAGCATTCCTTTCTAGGGCTCACAGACTGTTTGCTTAATGATCTGCTCCAGAATCTTCCCTGGTATTGATGTCAGACTGACTGGGCGGTAATTATTTGGGTCCTCTCTTTCCCCCTTTTTGAAAATAGGGACAACATTTGCCCTCCTCCAGTCTGCCTGTTCTCCAGGAATTCTCAAAGATGACTGTGAGTGGTTCTGAGATCACATCTGCCAGTTCTTTTAATACTCTTGGATGCAGTTCATCTGGCCGTGGAGACTTGAATACATCTAAACTAGCCAAGTATTCTTGTACTATCTCCTTAGTTATTCTGGGCTGTGTTTCCTCTGCTGAATCATTTGCTCCAAATTCTTCAGGTCGGGCATTGTTTTCTTTATCGGAGAAGACTGAGGCAAAGAAGGCATTGAGGAGTTCAGCCCTTTCTGTGTCCCCTGTTTGCATTTCACTCAGAAGCTTTCAGATCCTTAATTTCTGCAGCTCTTCTAAATTTATAGTTCTATGTCACACTTCTTTATAGCAATGCAGAACAGGCTGAGTTAAGATTTGCCCAAGCCCAACACCAGCATTTCAGAGACAAGTGCTAAATCAAGGTGCTCCAAAGTTCATCCTCTTATAAGGACACATGTTCTACATAAGGTATGTAACACAGAGCACCTGATCAATTGCATAGTTGCTGCCATTATTATCATGCACATTTACTTTAGGAGGAAGGCAGACCTTTTGTGTAGCTAGGATGAAGCTCTGGGGGCTCACTGCAGTCTCCAGGAAAGACCATCTCTGTGGAGCATGTTCTGCAGATGGAACCTATCTCTCTGCTTCCACCTAGTGGGGGCAAATGCTATTGCAAAAGCAATGTACAATGCAGGTTCTCCATGGCACAGTTCAAAACCAGCTCAGCCCAAAGGAACCTCATTGTATACACCCTTGGGGGATTTTGCGGTTGACCTTTAGCATTGCAACCTATGAATTTGGGTCTTTCCTATTAAAGTATTATTTTAGTGGTGGGTATCTAATTTGCTTACAGGCAGAAGATCCCAGGTTCCCGCCTCCAGCATCTCTAGGTAGGACTGAGAAGATCCCTGTCTGAAACCCCGAAGAGCCTCTTCCAAACCACATAGACAGTGCTGATCAAGGTCGGCCAATGGTCTCATTCAGTACAGTGCAGTTTTCTATGTTCCAGTTAGAAGCATTAAAAAAAATAAGGCTTTCTGGCTATGCCTGAGTTGCTGGAATATGATGTACGGAAGACCATGCTCCAAGTTCACAATCTGGGCAGGGAGTTTGAAAGCCTACACAAACACTTTTTAAAAAAAACCACCAAGTTTTATTATAACTGAGGGAAGGAATAACTTTTCTCCAGCATACAATAACCTTGCAAGGCTCTATTCCTACTGGTAAAATGAGCCTACCTTTTAGTCAATGCTATGGTGTTGCCCGGGTGTTCCTGTGAGGCAACACTCTCATGCAGCTCCTTGGCCTTGACATCCCTCAAACAAATTCTCTCCCCATTGTCTGCTTTTAAAAAACAAACAAACAAACACAAAAAACAAGATTCCTGTAGATTTCTTTCTATCAGCTTTTTCAAAAAGGCAAAGTGATTTCAGAAGTAAACAATAAATCTATGTAAATTTACAGCAGGATCACCTGTGTCTTTTAGACCTGAATTACAGACAGGATTTCAGTAGCTAAAACTTTTCACGTCTTGATACCAGAAAAAAACACACGTGCAGCTAATGCAATTCCCAGATGTAATGCAGCTATGAGAGACACAAGAGCCCTGCCTGGAAAAAAGTTGGCAATTCTAAATCTTTTCAAACTTTACGCCACCTTATTTTTTCTCCTGCTCCTTTCATCCTCATTTGTCATTTTATTGTTATAAAGTGTCCCTCTATAAATGAACTCACATCTCAATCTGCCAAGCAAACAGAGCCAGCATGTAAAGACCTCTACAGGCAAAATGTTAGTAACCTTATTGCAATTATTTGCCTTGTTCAAGTTGAAACCTGTAAGAGGTGCTACAGAATCTGAAGCTAGATCATGGGCACACTGGAGTCCTCCACTAAACATGACAATTGCCACCTGCTTACAGGCAGGGAGAAGACACAAAGGAAGCCAAGCGGAGGGAGGGGAGGATAAGGACACCAAGGAACCAAGGAGAGAAAGGTAGATAAAGTAACAGCAAGACTAGAGAAGATGTATAAAATGTGGGAGAATGTAGCCAAGCCTAACAATGCTAGTTAGTATGTGAAGGGGTTAAGTACCACAGAGTTCTAAATGACTAGACTCTGCGATGTCACATCCCCTTTTCTCCAAGGAGGGAGGAAGTAACACTTGTTTCCTGTTCCTCTCTTTCTGCTCAGGATAGAGGCAGACATGCCTTAACTGAGCTCTCTGCTTCAGATATGTCTCTGAGGCTGCTTTGCTGTATTTTTACAACTAAGAACATTTACCGGCATTTTATCATTGCTGCTAAGGCAAATGCAAATATGAAACCTAGAAACTGTAAGTAAAGCATTTAAACTTACCTCGCAGTCTGTGGTCTGTTTTATTGGAAAAGTGGGGAAAGGGGCCAGTTGCCTTTCAGGAGCTTTATTCAGGCTCCGCACTCCTAGTAGGGGTGAGGGCCACAGACAGACAGGCCTCCATCCACAATAAGACCCAAGTTGTGCAGTTGCCTCTTTGGTCCCTCCCCTTCAGCAGAACTGCCTGCATCTACTCCTATGCACGTTCCACCTTTCCTCCATGCCTGTGGTATGGTGGGAACAATGTGGCAAGGAAACAGGCAGGCTGTGTGCTCATAAAAGCCTGTGAAGGTATTGTGAAGGAATGAACCTTTTAAGCCAAGAGAAGCCTACTTGGGGTGCCCAAGTAGGGAGTACTACCTTATTGCAAAGTGGCTAGTCAGCCTGCAGTACACAAGAATTGGGCACACTGGCTGTTCTTCAGGGAGAGTCACTGGCACATGGAATCTAGTGCCAACAAAGTGCATAGTCGTGTTGTGCTAAGGCATTCAACTTCCTGTTGGGAATGCATGCCCCTGGGTTTACTTTTGATGATGGGAGATGAAAAGCATAACTAAGCCCTAGAACCAGCTTTTCTTCCAGATCCTGTTGCTAAGGTCTTGGATGATGTCACCTCTCAAAGGTCTCATGGTGCTGGGTGTGTTTTCTTAAGCACATATTACAGGCAAATCACGAGACACTTGGGTTGCTTTAAAGAGGTCATTAAAAGGGGGTCAAATCAGCAGTGATAAGCTTGCAACCAGAACCTCATATCTTACAATCAGACATTGTAAACACGGATGCCGGGGTCCAATGGGAAAGAAATTGGTACACAAAGAGGCATTACATGTGCATGTTCGTCAGATGAAATGGCTGAACCCAGGAGCAATGCACTGTCCCAGTCTGCCTGCCTTTGAAAGTATTAATCATTTGCAGGAAGCAGAGAATAGGCTGGATTCAGGCCTCTGCTAGCCCTCCATGCTCCCCTTGAGCAGATGATCAGCACTCCTGAAGGCAATTTGAGTCTGGTTGCAGGCACGTGTGTTTCTTCTGAGTGCACAGCTCCTGTTTGCATGAGTTTTTCCTCCTATTGATTCAGGATAAAATCTGAAAACAGGCGATTTGCTTTTCCCCTTCCATTGTGAAAGGGTCACACACTCAAACACCCGAACACATGCACTGCGAGAAATGTCATTATTCTTCAAAGGAGTAAGTTTAACTGAGCTTCATTACTTTCCTGCCCCTCACTTCCCTCTACAGCACGTGAAAAAACTGCCTTCTTGAGTGTTGGGTCAACCATTGGTCTCGTCCGCTCAATCTGTGGGAGCCCGTCTCTGCATGCAGGGGAAGTCCCTAACTCATCAAGGGTTTGAGTCCCGTTGGGTACCATCACCTGGTTTAGGTGCCAGTTGAAGCCATTTCCCGGAGAGTGGCTGCTGTTGCATACTGGCAGCTTCTAGGAGCCACAGGTGAGAACTGAATGTAGGCAAACCACCCCAGAAGGAGCCCGGCGTGTACCCCACCAGAGGTACTACCCCCCCAAGACCCCATATACCCCTTAAACAAAGCAGTAGCAAGCAATTTTCTTCTTCTTTCCATGGAGGGAGTGACTGTGCACTGTTCCTCCATGTGTTCTATCTGATGCTGCAAAAAAGGGACAGAGAAATAATCTGAGGCATGGATGTTTCATCAGCAGACCAATGTGTAGAAGAGATGCCCTGGTGTTCACCTACAGAGAGGGTGGGATTTCTCCCCAGAGAATCCTGGGAAGTTTGTTAAAGATCTGGGGATTGTATCTCAGTTGAACTCGTTATGGAGACAGATGTGGTTTAACATTGTGCCATCACTGTGGGTGTGGCCAGTGCTTGAGGGAGAAACTAATCTTCAGATAAAACCTTGGAATCAAGGTTTGCCTGTGGTAGAGTTTCTAGATTGACTTCTTCCCCCTCCCCTCCTTGTTACGGTACCAGAAATGTCAATCAGCAGCCCTGCAATCTCTCCTTTGTACAATAGGCTGTTGTTGTCACTACAGAAATTCCATGACACATCAGCTTGTTGTGCAACCTCTCTGAAGCGGAGCTTTAAAAAGCTCCCTCGATTATAGGAAATTGCCCACGTGAAATTGCCCAACATCTTTGTCCTTATCAAAGGACGACGTCCCATAAAGAGGCCAAATGCCAATAAGAGGAGTTGAGAGTGCTACTTAAGCTTCCTTGCAAGTTCAGCAGCCTCCACGGCAAGCAAATAATAAGGCTTGGCAGGTATATTATGCTTTGGGAATTTTCCAAATGCTTTGAGGGGAGGGGCTGTGCCTCAGTGGTGGAGCATGTGATCTGGAACAGAAGGTCTCTCATGCAATCCCTGGCATTGCCGTGAAAAAAGAATTGGGCAGCAGGTGCTCGGAAAGACTTTTACCTGAGACCCTGGAGAGCTGCTGCCAGACAGAGTAGGTAACACTACGCCAGAAGAACAAAGAGTATGACCTACATTGCAGCTTCCAGCTACAGCAGGGGTGGAACAGAGGAAGCTGCCTTATATTGAGTCAGACAGTTGGTCCATCTACCTCAGTACAGTTTATGCTCAGTGAAAACAGCTCTCCAGGATTCCAGACAGGAAGTGAAATATACTTGGAGTCAAGTGTGAATTTCATGCTCTTTATTCAGCTCATAGTAGCAATGATGAAGCTTTCCCCAAAACATCTAGCTATATACAGTGGTACCTCTAGATGCGAACGGGATCCGTTCCGGAGCCCTGTTCGCATCTAGAAGCAAACGTAACCCATGTCCATGCGTCTGCGCGTGCGCGGGTTACATTTCGGCACTTCTGCGCATGCACATGATGTCATTTTGAGCGTCTGCGCATGCACAAGCGGCGAAACCTGGAAGTAACGCACTCCGTTACTTCAGGGTTGCCGCAGAGCGCAACTGGAACGCGCTCATCCCGAAGCACATTCAACCTGAGGTATGACTGTATACATTATTTACACAATGAGCCCTGCGTGATTGGCTAATTCCGGGCTGCTCCTGCAGGCCAATCAGGTCGCAGATTCACTTCCACCTGGAGCTGGATTGGGTGGCTCCTGCGGACCAATCAGACCGCTGCATTCTGGATCCTATTGTGCTAGGATTCAGCTCAGTACATAACAGGAAGCATTCCCAACCCTACCAGGGGATGCCAGGGATTGAACATGGGGCCTTCTGCATGCCCAGGGGGTGCTCTCCTACTGAGCTGTAGCCCTTTCCCCAATTGCAACTCCCACCCTCCCTGACCATTGAGCATGCTGGCTGGGCGTAAAGCAACAACACTTGCAATAAGCTACTTGAACGGGGGGGGGGGTTAGATGGAAATGCAACTTCTTCTTCACTGATTCTTTCCCTTTCAGCAACTACTTGTTGGTAAAGCAGATCATTACCTTTCAAGCTTTACTTCATGTTCAGTCAGTATCAGTATGAGTTAGCACATGCTAGTGCTAAATGTTTTGGCTTCCTCTCTTGGCTACGTGGAAAACCCATAAGCATTGTACAGCCTTTATTATTATTTACCCATATGAAGGTATGTTCATGTTAGGGACTTAAACATGAGCTGTTTTGCCTCAAGAGTTTACCCCAGGTGACATAAGGAGTGGGCCTCGGGCTCATCCCTGCAGGTGGGCAGCAGTGAGTGAAGTGGGACACCATGTGCTAAAATAAAGATGGGACAATTGGTTCATCCACAAACCTCCGTCTGTGATAAGGACAACAGGAAAGAGATCAAGGCCTGCTTCTGCCTCACTCAGGTGGAATGCCAGGGCAAAGTAACATCTAAACACAACATTACTGACATTCCAAAGATTTCTTTTTTTCTAATCCGCATGACTTTGTATCATTCGTCTGCATTAAAGCTTTCGTTTCCATCTCTGGTGTTTGCTAGGGTAGGGTGTGTTTGTGGCTTTGGCTGAGAGACTATCAAGGTTTTTAATCATCTGAAAATTGAGCAACGGCAGAGGTCGGCCTATATCTGTTCCTGTCCCAGGGTACAGTCTGTTCTCTCCCAAGGCACAAGAGGCGGCACCTTTGCTGAAGCAAAGCAGGTCTGGGTCTGGTCAGTATATGGGTGGATGAACCTGGGAGCAGCATGTATATGTCCTTGGGTTCCATGAAAGAAGAAATGAGGTATATAGAAATGTAGGGAAATAGATATATTATATGGCTGTCATTGCCACAATCAAGAAGGGACAGTGTCTGAAAAACTACAGATCTCATTTTCATAAACAGTCAGGATTACACCGCCTAACAATTTTTCCTGCTTGTTTCTTCTGAATCATTTTAATGATTAAATGACCCAGAGAGTTTTATCGTCTAGATAACGAAAGCTTAAGAGTTAAGCCAAAACTTCATATGTTTATTATGATGTCTGCATTTATCTGTTCCATAGTTTCAATCAACAAACGGAATGAAGCCATTTGGATTTGTGTGTGCATACGTGTCTTTGTGTGTGTGCATGAAGGCCCTTCCTGATTTTTTTATGGCGAGCACAGGAATGGGAGATACGTTATGACTTGAGTTGTTTGCAGAGCTTAAAGCAAAACCTCCCCCTGGTTCTCCGTTTGGTTCTCAAACTTAATCTGTTCCGGAAGTCCATTCCAAAACCTTAAACTAATCATATCACATGCTGTACTGTAGCATTGCTTTGAGAACTCATGAGCAAATGGCTGTTTAGTACAGTGGTACCTCTAGATACGAATGGGATCCGTTCTGGAGCCCCGTTCGCATCTAGACGTAAACGTATCTAGCGATGGCACGTCTGCACATGCACATGTCGCGTTTCGCCGCTTCTGCGCATGCGCGTGACATCATTTTGAGCGTCTGCGCATGCGCAAGCGGCGAAACCCAGAAGTAACGCGCTCCGTTACTTCTGGGTTGCCGCGGAGCGCAACTTGAAGGTGCTCAACTCAAAGCGTATTTAACCCGAGGTATGACTGTAAATGGCCAATCACTTAAATCATGCCTGAGCTTTCATTTCGCTTTAGAAAAATGCATTTTTAATGCAACCGCTTTATGAAATAGATACTGTCTACAACAGCATAATTTCATTTTCCTTTTGTTTATCACCCAGCATTTTTTGTGTGTGTCCATCAATGTCAGACTTCAAGACAGGTCGGCTGTTGGGTACTGAGACTGTCTGTCTCCCCTTGGACTTCTTGCTTTCTGCTGATTTCCAGCAGAGGCTAGTAACTCATTCCAAAGGGTATTTAGGGGTACAAGGCACTGGGACATTCTGTTGTCTTAACATCTACAGAGCTGTGATCTTTGCACATCACGCAGCCCTGGGCTTTTCTGAAGGGCAGGGGAATGATGGGTGCATAAAATGCCTGCTACTGGCATATCGACATTATGAAATGAAGTTCATTAACATTTATCGGCTGCATGGTTAATTTCCAGGAAAGTAGATTTATGGTAATAAAACTATTAAAATACACGAGATAACATTGTTATGAGTGCTGTTAACATGCTCCCTTTCTCAATCTAAAAAGTTAATGAGCAGCCTTATTGAGACAGACTGGAAGGTCTTCACTTCCACTGTGACTCCTCTTCCTGTACAATGGTACTTTGTTCTCAAACTTAATCTGTTCCGGAAGTCCATTCCAAAACTAAAGCGTTCCAAAACCAAGGCAAATTTTCCCATAGAAAATAATACAAAATGGATTAATCCGTTCCAGAACTTTAAAACAACCCCTAAAATAGCAATTCAACATGAATTTTACTATCTAATGAGACCATTTATCTATAAAATGAAAGCAATAATCAATGTACTGTACTATAAAATAAATAAGACAATACTGTAGATGATAAAAATTAAATTAATTTTTTTCTTACCTGCGTCATTGTTTTGATGGGGGGCTTTTATCCATTTCTGCAGTCACACAATCAATCAATCAATCAGTAGCTGAACTGGGTTCCACACAGTCACAAAAACAAATTAACCAAAAAAGCCTCAAAAACACAAAATAAATAGTAAAAACAAAAGTGCCAAATACAGTGGTACCTTGGTTCTCAAACTTAATCCATTCCGGCAGTCCGTTTGACTTCCAAAATGTTCAAAAACCAAGGCGCAGCTTCTGATTAGTGCAGGCCCCCTGGAAACAATAGCTGACAGCCACATCGGATGTTCAGCTTCTGAAAAAGGTTCGAAAGCCGGAACACTTACTTCCGGGTTTCCAGTGTTTGGGAACCAAGGTGTTTGAGTACCAAGGTGTTTGAGAACCAAGGTAACACTATATTGCCTTGGTTCAGTTAGATCGGGGCACATAAGTTCTGGCTCTGTGCTATGCTATTACTATTGTGTTTTAAGAACAGGTGAAACCATTTGAGGCACTCTGGTGTGTTTTTTACAAGACTCTCTGGATTTGGAAAACCAGGGCAAAATGTCAGACTGGTGAAATCAAATGCCGAAACGCTTATTTTGTCTAAGCTTGGGCAGATCCATAGCATACATCAGGGATGTCCAACTCCCAAGAGACTGTGATCTACTCACAGTATAAAAAAACTGGTTGTGATCTACCCATTGTCATTGGATGGACCAATGTTGTTGAGCTTTTTTTGAGAACAGCTGTTTTTTAGGGAACAAATGAATGAATGAGACTGAATGAGCATTATACACAGAACATACCAATAATCTAAAGTTGATTATATAAAACACAGCTTAGGGCCCTGAGTCCACAGTCCGATGGTGGAACTTAATCTGATGGCCCACTTTTTTGATAAGAAGCAAAAGTTGCTGAGCTTTTTTAGGAAAACCAAAGTTGTTCAACTTTTCTTAGGAAGCCAGAGTGGTTGAGCTTTTTTTTTTTTCTAGGATGCAGTAGTTGTTGAGCTTTTTTTACTCTTTTTTAAAAAAAAATATTTTAGGGGAAGGAGATCCCTGACGGACCAGAGATCGACCAGGATCGACCAGAAACACCCCGCGATCTACCAGTAGATCGTGATCTACCTGTTGGACGTGCCTGGCATACATTTAAAGTGTGTTCAATGGACATTTGAAGGAAATGACTTCACCCAAAGAATCCCGAGAATTGTATTTTTCTCCCGCAGACCTACAATTCCCTGTACCCTTAACAAACTATAGCTCCAAGAATTCTTTTGGGGGAAGTCAGTGCTGGTCAGAGATCCAACCAGAGGGGAGTCAACCCAGAACGTAACCTTGAGTGGTGCTCAGTACCTGGTGTGAGATGTAAGTGTTGAGACAATTGGGGGCACCACTCAAGGTTACATTCTGGGTTGACTCCCCTCTGGTTGCGTCTATGACCAGGCATTTACAGTACTGTATCTAGGAATTTTACCTCTTTGCCATGACTGGAACTTGTAGGTAGCCAGTCTACGCCAATGTAGTTAAAGTCACCCATTACTATGACATTTTCTCTTTGGGGTGCTTGCTTGATTTCATTCCTTCAAATATACTCGGAGTCCTGCAGTGATTTCATGCTCTTTATTGCAGCTTGTAAAACAGTGATTGCACCCCCCCCCAAAAAGAAACTCAGGCATTTATATACATTATTTACACAATGAGTCCCGTCTGATTGGCTGATTCTGCTTCCCTCCTGGAGCCTGATTGGTCTTCTCCTGCAAGCCAATCAGTTGTTGCATTCTAGGATCCTACCTACTTACTGTTCTAGGATCCAAGCTTAGTACAGAACACCCCTCATCTCAAGATCTCCCTGAGCATTATGACCAGGAGGACAACAGCGCATCCCCAGCTCTAAATTACTCTAAGGGCCTGGTATCGCCATCCACCATGATTTGTGACGGAATCTTCACCCTTGACGTTTTCTGGTTTGCTGAACTGAATGCCCTCTTTGACACACAGACAACGCCATCTGTAGTACGTCCTTCCTGTATAATTTATATCTAAAGAAAGCCATGCCTCACTGGTTCTCTGCATTCCTCCAGGTTTCCATTATGCCCACTGTATATCAATGCCATCCTCTAAGACCAAGCAGTCTAGTTCACCCATCTTGGCTCAGAGGCTTCTAGCATTAGCTTATAAACACTTGTATGCTGTCTCTCTCTTAAAGTGTCTTGCTCTTGCCTTTTGACTTGTCTTGCTTTGGCCTTTCTGAATTGCTTTCCTGTGCCCTGTACTCACAATGCCTAATTTTTCACTAGTTTTTTCATCTTCAACACAGAGGATTCATTCTGAATTGGACCCTCCCCAGCTCTTGTCGGCTTCCCTCCCTCCCCACAATCAGCTTAAAAGCTGCTCTGCCACCTTTTTCAAGTGCCAACAGAATCCTCTTTTAACATATACTAATGAATACATAGCCCTCTGAATTGTACTGTGACCTTTCTAGTTTGGCTCAAGGGGATTCACTCAGCAAGAGGTTTCTTATTTCTGATGTAAATCACCCTTGCTTCCCACAAGGCTCTACCACACAAACCCTCCAAGGTCTCTTACTGAGGCAGGTGGTTTCTTTCTGCTATTCTCCTCTCGCCGCCTCAAACAATGCTGGGCTCTTTTCACAGCAGCCTTTAGCCATTGTGGTTTGGCCACCAGGGGGCCTACGGTTCAATAAAGGATGATTGGAGCGAATTACTGGGGGAAACGGTTTTTATTCTGGCCCAAGATCTGAGGGAATGCAGAACGGCAGTGAGGCTGGTCGAGGCAGACTGAAGAGTTTCTCCGTCTTGGCTCAATCCGGGCTGAAGCATCAGGGTCGCCTCCCCCTGCTCCCTGCCCTCTTAATACCTCGAGTCAAAGCGTGGGAATTTTCTCCCTCATTTCCTCCTAGTTTGCTGTGCCATCTCTGCTGGCTCTTTTTGTAAGTTGCCTTCTGTGTGCATCGTCCTCCCCATCTGTGCAGAAGCAAGGATGCCTTTGCCTTGGACAATGATGCTTTTGCTTCCTTTCCTGCAGCCTCTGGAGACCAGGGTGAAGGAAGGAGCTGCCCCGCTTCTTCAAGAGCCTTCCATATCCTCCAGGAGGGAGCAGAGGGCTGGAGAGGGTCATTTAACAAGGCACTTTGTCTCCCCAGAGGCACTGCTGGAGATGCCTGGAAGACCGGGCAGGCTGAGATGGCCAGGATCCCTTGGCGACCAGAGGGGGCGGCAGCTGTCGGAAGAGCAACTGAGGTGGAGAAGGACTCGCCGGGGAACCGAGGATGAAGATCCCAAGCCAGTTCAGCAGTATGTTCCGGGAGTAAAAGTGGAGTTTCCTCGGCCCGTGCTCCCTGGCAGCTTACGGCCCACCAAGGCCCTGGTGCCGTCCAGCACGTATCCCTCTGAGCAGCGCCAGTGGAGTCCGGCGGTCCACGGGGCCACAGAACCCCAGGACAATATGACTGTGGCATCAGGGAAGCGCCCTCAGATCCAAAACCCTTTGTACCCAGTGACCGAGAGCTCTTACAGCGCCTACGCTGTCATGTTCCTGTCCCTCATTGTCTTTGCCGTGGGCATCATTGGGAACCTCTCCGTGATGTGCATCGTCTGGCACAACTACTACATGAAAAGTGCCTGGAACTCCATCTTGGCCAGCCTTGCCTTCTGGGACTTCCTCATCCTCTTCTTCTGCCTGCCAGTGGTTATCTTCAATGAGATCACCAAGAAGAGGCTGCTGGGGAGCATCTCCTGCCGCGTGGTGCCTTTCATGGAGGTAAGAGATTCCACTGCGGTCCTCCCTGGTTTCTCATCAGCAATTTTGTGTGTCCTCTTTGGGGGGTAATGTTGGAGCATGTGCCCAGCTATATATTGCGAGCTTGGACTTACACCCTCTGCAGTGTAACTCAGTGCCTCCTATGCTATAGACTCTAACCTCATATGAAAGGCTGGAGCAGGCATAGGCAACCTCGGCCCTCCAGATGTTTTGGGACTACAATTCCCATCATACCTGACCACTGGTCCTGTTAGCTAGGGATCATGGGAGTTGCAGTCCCAAAACATCTGGAGGGCCGAGGTTGCCCATGCCTTGGCTGGAGGCTACACCAGCCTTCTTCCCAACCAGGTAACAGGTGTGTCCCAGATCACTGAGATGCCTTTCAGAAAGTGGAGATAAGTATGCTTGTTGGATGAGGAAAGTATTGGCACAGATGGTATTTTTAAAGCCTGATTACCATGGGCATTCATCTGAACTGTGCTTAGGCCATTTGAAAACTGCTGAGGGTCTTGGTGGACCACATCATTGTTTTTCTGCCTCTTGTAGCAATTGCCACTGTGCTAGATGCTCTCTGGTTTCTATTTGTATTTTATTGCTTCTTTTATTTCTTATAGTTATTTCATTGTATTACAATTTGAATTCCATAGAAGCAATAGCAATGCAATTAAAAATCAGTATGGCTATTTAATATGGACATGCCATGGACCACCTGAATGAAGCTAGCCGACCACAGGTGATCCGTGGAGCGCAGTTTGAGAACTCCTTGCATAGTGATTTGTTGCTGCATTGTCTCCAGATACTCGGAGCTACAGAACAAACATGGGGAAGTTGTGCATTATTTGTCCAGAAGAAAACAATATAGGATGGAAATACAGCTAATTTACGGAGCAAGGTTATAAATGCGAATACTTTTAAATCCCCTCAGGAAGATAATGCCCCAATTAAAAATAATAAACATATCAAACAGTTGCACTGAATCCATTAACCAGCAGGGCTTCAGGCTGCTATAACAGTTCAAAGAGCTGTATTCATACCATTGCAAAGTTTTATTCACAACTTTTAAAGGTTCGGAGCAAGTTTTCGTGTTAAGGCAAGGACAGAGAAGGCAGAGCTGAAGCAGCCATTCTTGGAAAAATTATCTCCCATTGGGGACAATGCATTCCTCTTTAGGGTACCACTGCCTTTAACAGTCATGTGACAGGGATACTACATCATGCTGGGAAAAGCTCTACTCGTTGAATTTCTACCTGTTGTGCCTGCTTTTAAAAGAATAGAAAGAGACAGTAGTCGCAGCCCTAACATTAAGACTTCATCCAGGTACTTCTCACTGAGAGATATGTGCAGCAGTGTCGTAAGAACGTGGGAATAACCTCCTGGATCAGGCCAATGGCCCATCTAGTTCAACATCCTATTCTCACAGTGGCAGGAAACCCATTAGAATTGTGCCACATTTCTAAATTGCATAGAAGTTCCCCTCAACTTGGGTTGTGTATGCTTGTGCATGTGATGGCGCATGTTGATAATACTTCTGGTGTGTCTTAAGCTTTCACACCTGGGGATAACTTTATCTTTTTTTATAGACTGGACAGTAAGTCTGAGGTACACAAAGGCTATGTACCTCACTTCAGGTCCCAGGGGAAATCTGTGGCAAAGGAAGGAACTGAACCAGGGATTCAGCTAGTATTTGAGGAGAGCCCATACTTACCATTATGGGCACGTGGATCCTTATTTGACATAACCAGCAGAGGAAGGAAGAGCAACCAAGTGATAAATCCCTCTTCTACACAATCTTTAATGGCGCAATAATTCTGCCCTCTTTTTCATCTGCTCATGCTATCAATATATTTGCTTTTGCACATGAACCTCAAGCATCCATGTGTGCAGGCAACTGCATCAGTCATGATAATGTATTTGTTTAGTGTTTCGGCATATCCAAAATACATTTTATTTTCAGCTGCATTGGTTTCTAAGGGAGTGGGGTGAGGGCAGATCCTGCACTCCTGTGAGCACTCAAAACGTTGCACCTTTGAAAACAGGGAGGCTTACTTTTGAGTAAACATGGATAAGATTGCACTGCACACGAAACATTTGTGCGCGGTATCCTGCCCCCTTCCATGCCTTGCCAGAGTGTGCCTAAAAGACAAGTCTGAATAATCAACCACTGTCAATGAAGATGGTTGACAAATGCTCAGTATGGCGGATCTCTGTGAAACTCACTCTGCACTTAAAGACATGAAAACTAAGCTGTCAGGTGGAAGGAAGACAAAGACATGGCTGGGTGGACCTGTACATTTGCCATGTAATTCTGCCATTAGACTATCGTTCCATCTTCTGTCCCAAGGCACTTGGGCTTCAGAGGGTTCCCATCCAAGGAAAGAAGCCTGGTGTGAGGCCGGATTCACACAATCCTTTATCTCCAGTCAGATGTGGGAAAATAAATTAACATGGCCATGTGGTGGAGCAGTTGTCTGATTGTCCAGGATTCTTTGGGAGAAACCATTATGTCTGAACTGGCACAAAACGGACGTGAGTTAGAGCCAACCAACGATCAGGATCTAAACTACTAGCTCATGTCAACTTCATTCCGGTTTGACCATAATGGCTTCTTCCAAAGAACATTGGGGATTATGGGGCCAAACTAGACATTAATTACATGCTTGGGATTGGCTACATCTTTCTTTTTGCCCTGATTTTCAAATATTATGTAGAATTTTAAAAATCAAGGCAAATAGCAGCTGGTGTAAAAGTCAATTTCCAATGGGAAGGACAGTGCAAGGAAAATGATTTTTCAATTTTAAAAATCTCGCTCTCCAGATCAGGATATGGGGCTTTGAAGCTGCTTTTTGTAAATGAAGAGACATTGCTGGTCCCAAATGCAGGATGCAAAAACATGGTTAAAGTCATGCCTAGTTTGGCTGCTAAATTTGGTGAAGGTGCTAAGAATTCTCTGTTACTGATCCCTAGTCTCCCCATCAAATTACATTTCCCTGAGGCCCAACCCTCACCCCCAGGAAAACAGGTAATCAGTGACTGCTAGCCATGATGGCTATATGCTACCTCCAAGATCAAAGGCAAAATGCCTCTGAATGCCAGTTGCTGGGGAACAACAGTGGGAAATAAGAATGCCATTGTGCTCACAACCTGCATGTAGGCTTCCCATAGGCATCTGGTTGGCCCCTGTGGGAAGCAGGACATTGGACTGGATCATCCTTTGGTCTGATCCAGCAGGGCTTTTCTTACAACAGAACCATCAAGACCATTGTGTCAGCTCACGGCCAGGCTGCATTAGAGTTCATTCGACCCACAATTGGCCCTGTGAATTTGTGTGGCTGGTTTTGTCTCATATAGGGCAAAGCACATAGGAAAGCTCCATAGAACATAGGCACCTTCCTTTGTAAACATTTATCATTCAGAAAGTAAACATCCATTCTTAAGGAAATCAGCCTTGAGTGCTCACTGGAAGGACAGATCCTGAAGCTGAGGCTCCAATACTTTGGCCACCTCATGAGAAGAGAAGACTCTCTGGAAAAGACCCTGATGTTGGGAAAGATGGAGGGCACAAGGAGAAGGGGACGACAGAGGACGAGATGGTTGGATAGTGTTCTTGAAGCTACCAGCATGAGTTTGACAAAACTGCGGAAGGCAGTAGAAGACAGGAGTGCCTGGCATCCTCTGGTCCATGGGGTCACAAAGAGTTGGACACAACTAAACGACTAAACAACAACACAAAGCTGGAGTGTTCTCATTCGCAATGAATTGGAACTGCCCAGGTTTATGGTAGTGCTCTTGCACATATCTCAATCATTTCAACAGGGTTTGTACCAGGGAATATCCCAGTAGCTTATGCCTAGGACTGAGAAGACAGGCGATTTATTGAAAGCTAGTGTTTTGCGGACAAACGCCGGCTCCCTCGGCCTATAGAGCAAGATGAGCACGCAACCCCAGAGTCATCCATGACTGAACCTAATGGGTCAGGGGTATCTTTACCTTTACCTTAGAGTTATGCAATAAGCAAAGTGTTGGAACCTGGAACTGGGTGATGGATGTTTAAATTCCAACTGGAACGGAAATGAAATTTTGTGCAGATTAAAGTTTTGCGATTTCTTACAACCCAATTGTTTACTTTCTGAATTATGAATGTTTACCAGTGTGGGGCTAGGCTGGTAAGTGGGGGAGACCAATGGGACCATGTGTCGGTGGTCCTGAAAGCGCTGCACCATCTGCCAATGAGCTACTGGGCCAATTCAAGGGACCCAAGTACCTGAAAGAGTGCCTTCCCCAATACCAGTCATCTTGGTCCTTATGATCAGCAGGTGAGGACTTGCTGGTGATGCTGCCGCTGGAGGCTGTCCAGTTCGTATTGACCTATAATGGGGTCTTTATAGTAGTGGTTCCCCATTTGTGGAACCACCTTCCCTAGTGAAGCGAAACTGTCCTGCATTATTGACTTTTCAGGATAAATTCAGACACATTCCTGTTTACCAAGGTTGAAAGACAATGTTTCTGGCAACCCTGAGATCACTGCTTGAGAAAATGTTTTAAAATTGCTTTTGGAATGTTTTGAACTATTTAGTCCCCCACCCCCACCCCCAAAAAATAATGTTTTAACATTGCTGTGGGCTCCTTCTGGAGTAAGGACGGGATATAAACCAAATGAATAAATAGAAAATGATGACGATGATGTTCAGACTTGACCATTGGCATGTAGATTAGTTTTTATATAATATATACAAGTTCCTCCTTCTCTCCTGTCCTTCCTTGCGAGAGAACGTGCCACACAGGCTGCTTACTCTGTAGCTTCTCTGGTCGGTTCCTAACTCGAAGCAAGATGAGAGCGATGCAGGTGGTGGAACATCTGTGAATGATTCAGTGCTTCGCTATGGGAACAGCTCCATGCATGGGTGAGGCAAGGAAAACAATGCAGCCTTGGTATTGTTTGGCAGGATCACAGGCAGTAAGGGCCTGCTGTAGGAAAATAGGGAAATGCAGTCGCGGGTCAAGGACTTATTCATGCAGTCCACACATCCCAACACTGCCAGAGACCACTTCTGCTTGCTCTGGAGAAATATTTGCCAACATCTGAAAGTCCAAAACAGGCTGACGGTGCTTGCAGACATTTACTACCCTCCATCCTAGAAGCTGCATACCCAGTGCCACTCTGAAGGGAAAGCAAGTGAAACCAGGACAGGAATCTTAATAACTGCAGTCATTCAGAAAAAGAAAAATCCTGTTAAATGCTAGAATGTTAACATGCTTGAAACTGCTGACTATGAAAGCAGCATAGTACATATTCCTTATTCCGCTCCGTTCATCAGTCTTAAGTAGTTTGCAAATTGCCTTTTAATAAAACTTGCAGAGCAGCTGTGCCTTTGGAAGACATTCTGGTTTAACCCAGCAGCTCAGCTTTTGCAAAAGTTACCCTGTGCCTTTGAGTTTCCCTCTTAGAAAAAATGTCAAGCACATGGCAGCTAGCATTTGTTTGGCTGCCTCTTCTCTACCTCAAAGCATCTCGGAGAGCAGAAGAGTTATGGCAGGGAAGACAATGCTGAACTCATCTTTCACCTTCTGCTTTCTCCCAAAACTCCCCATGCAAGCTACTCCTCCCCTCCCAAGTTTTCTACCTTAAAAGCTCTTTTAAGGCTTTGTCTATATGCACATTTATTTGGGAATAAGAGCCTCTGTACAAATGCAGTGGAATAACCAGATTACTGTTTTTCCTGGGACTGTAGTACCACTCTATATTGCAGGTGGAATGTGGCAAGTTTGAATGATTCTTCAGTTTTTTTAAAAAAACACAACCTATGTCAAGAAAAAGATTGTGCGCTGTGGTTTGTTGAGGTGCAGAGATCTGCGATGAGGGTTCACCTGGTGATTGTAAGGCCCAAGATGGGCCTTATTGGGGAGGCATTCTTTTAGCTACATGGGTTCCAAGCCATTTAAGGATTTGTTTCCTAGTACTAACACCATGAATTTGGCCCGGTAGCTCACCGGCAGACCATGCAGTGTGTTTAGGCCTGGTGGCACATGGTCCCATTGAAGGCAGAGTAGGGATGCACAGCATCACATGCATACAGAGCAACTGCTTGGAGAAGCAAAATGAAACACTTGGGCTGGGCCTACAATGTTCAAGGCAGCCCCTTCCTCCAGTCTCCCACCAGTTTCTTGGAGAGAAACAAGGGCATCGTGGGGTTTGTGTGTGTGTATCTTTAGATTAAGAGGGAACCTGTGGATACCCATTCTCATGTCTTTAAAAAGCACCGTGAGAAGCGGCCCTCAGAAGTGCAGGCTGTGGCCTGGAAGCGTTCTGTTGTGTACCGGTTTGGCTGCACTTAAAAGGAGACGGAGGGTTTCTGAGGATTTCTTCCCAATTTCCGATGCTTCCTGCACTCAATGAATGTCCCTTTTTCCCCTCAGAAGTGAGCGGGTGCCTGCAATTAGGGCCCTGGAGCTCTCGCGCAGTCTATGAACAACTGTTCAAATGGGGCGTTGTGTTTCCTGAGCCCAAGGAAAGCACAGCGTTTGTAATGGAGAGGGCAGCATGAGGGGGAGGGCAGCCCCGGCTGCTATTTATTCATGCTCTTCATTGTCTTTCAAACCCACCCAGAGTTTGGCATTTTCTCCTCCACGCTTTGCCCTCTTCCCTTTTGGCAGAGGGGGATGTTTTCCTGGGCTTCTGAATGCAGCGGAAATTAGCTGGGACTGGCTGGGGACACCAACAAACTTATTTGAACTCGCTTATCCCTCTGAGAGCGGATGCGTTTAGGTAGTAAGAACCAGAAGGGGGGCAGGGTTGGGAGGGGATTTCAATGACCAGCGCTGATTTTGTCAAGAGCTTGCTAGTGGCCTGGGAAGGATTCACAAGGAGGTCTCTCCCACCCAAGCCGGACGCTCTTGCTTTTAGTTGCTAACTGCAATCTGTAAATATATGAAAAGGTGCAGCAAAATTCTGTGAAGAGTCCCAAGGAGGTAGAATGGATTGTACCACTTATGGGTGTTCCCCAACATAATAATTTCCTTGCAATTAGAAGTGTAGTGCATCATAGAGAAAAAGTTCTGGTCCCAACCCTTCGCCTGTCATGCTGGCTTTCTGTTTGCATGAAATGATTAAGATGGGGAGCATTTGTGACTGGGATCTCTCCACCTGTAAGCTGATGTGATACAGTCCATTGTAGCCCCTGTCTTCTGCTGCATGAGTACAGCTTGCCCGAGTCCGGTTTTCTGGGGAGGGATAGCTAGTAAATAAGAAGTGCAGGTATAGAAAAGTCTCTAGCTATACCACAGATTATGTTTCAACTGATATATACAGTGGTACCTCGGGTTAAGTACTTAATTCGTTCCGGAGGTCTGTTCTTAACCTGAAACTGTTCTTTACCTGAAGCACCACTTTAGCTAATGGGGTCTCCCGCTGCCGCTGTGCAGCCAGAGCACAATTTCTGTTTTCATCCTGAAGCAAAGTTCTTAACCCGAGGTACTATTTCTGGGTTAGCGGAGTCTGTAACCTGAAGCGTATGTAACCTGAAGCGTATGTAACCCCAGGTACTACTGTATATACAAACCACAATGAGCCCCCTGCCTTCCTACTGTGCATCCCTATGCTGTCACCAACTGATATAAAAATATAGGTAAAAATGGTAAAGGTATAAAATACAAACACTGAGGTATAAGGAACCAAAAAAGGGTAGTAAGGGGGAACAATGGACAAGAAAATGCTGCTTAGCTGAGCCTTTGAGCATTTTTATTTCAGATACAGCTTTTGGAGAGTCCACCAGATTGCTTTACCAGTATTGACCGTACAAATTTACACTAGTGTTAAAGCAGAATAGCAGCCAATAGCATCTTAGGCTGAAAAGGGGGTGGGTATGAGTAGGCTGTCAGCCTTTCTATCAGAGCTGATCCCCTCATTTGCCTTGATAGATGTGCCTCAAGTCTACAAAGCAAGGGGGGTCATTCTGATAATAGGGCTCATTTAGCACTCTGAATTTGCTTCTTTTCAATCCTTCGGGCTTCCAAAGGTTACTGTCTCTCTTTGCTTAGGCCTACACTGGAGTAACCTTTTCCAAAGCATCTTTCACCTATAATTCATTATGTCTTTTCACACACTTTTGGCCTTAACCAACAACAGTGCTCTTGGGAACATATAAAAAAAGCTGTTGGGGATTTGGGTGACCTTACCTGGTTTTACAAAAGGCATGTATATAAAAATAGCATGGTATATAAAAATATAAAAATAGCATGGTATAAATTGGGGTCTGCATCAATCCTTATACAGTAGGCCCATTTCTTGTACAGTGGTACCTCAGGTTACATACGCTTCAGGTTACAGACTCCGCTAACCCAGAAATAGAGCTTCAGGTTAAGAACTTTGCTTCAGAAATCTTGCTCCAGTGGCACGGCAGCAGCAAGAGGCCCCATTAGCTAAAGTGGTGCTTCAGGTTAAGAACAGTTTCAGGTTAAGTACGGACCTCCAGAACAAATTAAGTACTTAACCCGAGGTACCCTACTGGACTCAGAAAGAGGCTTTTTGCACTCAAAAGAAATAGAGAAACTGATTTTGCAGCTCATACATTGATGTCAACATCCCCTTCTCCCTTTAAAGCAAACTGCCCCCTTTGGTCAGTTCACTTACCCTGAACAACAGTCTGTCTCTGTTCTTTGTGATCCTAGGTGTCTTCATTGGGCGTAACCACCTTCAGTCTCTGCGCTCTGGGCATTGACAGATTCCATGCGGCCACCAGTCCGCAAGCCAAGCTGCGACCCATTGAGCACTGCCATTCCATCATTGCCAAGCTGGCTGTCATCTGGGTGGGTTCCATGACTCTTTCCGTCCCAGAGATCCTCCTCTGGCAGCTGGCGCAAGACACCTCACCTGTCTCTGGCATCGTGACTGACTACTGCACCATGAAGCCTTCCCAGGACCTGCCAGAATCTATTTACTCTCTGGTCCTTACTTACCAGAACGCCAGGATGTGGTGGTACTTCGGATGCTACTTCTGCCTGCCCATCCTCTTCACTGTCAGCTGCCAACTGGTCACTAGAAGAGTCAGCAGCCCAGACAAGACCGACTGCCGTGGCAGTAAGCACGGGCAGTGCGAGAGCCAACTCAACTGCACCGTGATCGGCCTGACAGTGATCTATGGTCTCTGCACAATTCCAGAGAACGTCAGCAATATCGTTGTGGCTTACCTATCTCCTGACATGGCCAAGCAGACCCTGGACCTGCTAAGTCTCGTCAACCAGTTCTTCTTGTTCTTCAAGTGCTCGGTGACTCCGGTGCTGCTGCTGTGCCTCTGCAAGCCGCTGGGCCAGGCTTTCATGGACTGCTGCTGCTGCTGCTGCGACGAGTGTGGTCAGGAAGCTGCCTCCAGCGACGGCGGCTCCGACGGCAAGCTGAAAACCGAGATGTCTTCTTCCATCTTCTTTGACAAGCCCCGGGAATCGCCTACCCCTGTGGGGGCGGTTGGCACTCCATGCTAAGCTCAATCAGCTAAGCGGGAGCATTAGCAGTTCTTCCACCAGCTTCTTCCCAAGACCAAAAGTTGTTTTTCTCTTTAGTTATCAGCTGGCGAAGTGGCTGGACGGTGGAAATGGAGCAGGACTTGTTCCAGCACCAGCTCCGACCAGAGTGACTTAGTTATGAGGCCTCAACAGGCAGCTCTCTCTCCTCTGCTGAACTATTACCTAGGGTGTGAGCGCCCCCAAATCGCAGGCACGAGCAGAGAAGGCTGCTGCCATGAAGGAGGGGGGTGCTGAGGAAAGCTCCGCCTGCAGCCCCTCAAGGACTGAAGAGACCCCAAGTGTCTTAGAGAGGACATAGTACAAATTAACCCATCTTGCCGTTGTGCAGGATCTCACTGTCCCCTTCTCTGCTCCAGGCCCAGAGACAGCCTCCTATACAAGATAAGCACTACCCTAGCCTCAATAAACCAATACTCTAGATAGTGAAACATGTTTCCTGAGATGACATTTTTAAAAACAAATGATGTGCTGTAGAGCTAATTGTTGTGTGTCTTCTAAAGTGAATCTACCTATTTAGTGCCTTACCAGATTTCCTCCCTGACCAAGAAAGCACATAAATTTTCTCAAGGAACAGCATAGTTTTCCAGCAAGGTATATATACTTTTTTTAAAATGTGATAAGGGAAAGCACTGGAAAGGTATTCTGATTTATCACAAGTCTCCAGGTGAGTACTACTCATTGAACTTTGATGCTCCTAACTAAGCTTGTATTTGCACTCATGGTGGTGCATGTGTGGTTTTTGTCAGCACAGCCTCCCAGAAGGAAAGAGTTCAACTCTTTCCCTGCACACCATGGTCCAGATCATAACCAGGATGCCAACAGGTGCTGTTAATGGTTTTATAAGTATTCACATAACTACATGTGACACATAAGGTGTGATTCACTCCGTGTATTTCCTATTTGTGAGCCAAATGTCACAAGTTTGCCTCCTTCGGTGAGGTCAAGCAGAGAACATAAGGGCTCACCAAACCCATCCTGAAGATCAGGAATCCTGCTGCTTAATGCCCACTGAGTTTATTTAACTCGAGTTTAAGGATATTTAATGTCTCCCTTGTGGAAACATACACTGCTGTATTTAGGCATTCCTCCAGTATTTAAAGTATTTTGCTGCCATGGACTTTGCAATGCCCTCCAAAAAGAAGCAAGTCTCTCACAGTAACACACACAGACAGGCTCAGATTCCTGTGCGCATGCTGGCGACGGCCTCCCTTGGCAACAACTTTTATCGGGGCACAATGAGCTCTCTCTGCTGGGTTCAAGCAGCACCTGTGGCTGCATACTTTGAAGAGGGGGAAGCAATGGCTTGCCCACAAAGCCAGAATGCAGCGCTTCATGAAACCCACATACAGCACAGTCACAGACGGAGAAAAGTCAAATAGGCATCTATGCAGACCTTGAGCCAGGAAAACCCATCTCTTTATCCCAGGGCTCTGGGTCTTCCTTTAAATCCTGAGTAAGGAAGTCTCCACCTTCATGCCACCAATGAAAATTAAGTGACTTGAGGAAACACTAACTGCAAGGACCTTCTTTCAGGCTAGACATCCCTTTGGGAATTTGTAGGTCACTAAATCCTCAAGGGACGTGGGTGGCGCTGTGGGTTAAACCACAGAGCCTAGGACTTGCTGATCAGAAGGTCGGTGGTTCGAATCCCCGCAACGGGGTGAGCTCCCATTGCTCGGTCCCTGATCCTGCCAACCTAGCAGTTCGAAAGCACATCAAAGTGCAAGTAGATGAATAGGTACTGCTCCAGTGGGAAGGTAAACGGCATTTCTGTGCGCAGCTCTGGTTAGACAGAAGCGGCTTAGTCATTCCACATGACCCAGAAGGTGTACACCGGCTCCCTCGGCCAATAAAGCGAGATGAGCGCCGCAACCCCAGAGTTATCCGCGACTGGACCTAATGGTCAGGGGTCCCTTTACCTTTAAATCCTCAAGGGGCTCTTACATTCCCTGCCAATGTGGTGGTTGAGCTGTATATGTCACCACAGGGTATGTTGCACTCTTTTTCCTCCCCAATTGTATGTTAGGCAAATTCATGTAGGAACCATTTAGTTTTAGCTAATAACAGTGATAGCCTGAAGCAGAAGCTCCTTGTTCAATGGAAGTGAAGCCCTGCTTTCTGGATGAGTATCTCCAAATGCTCTGTACTAGGGATATCTGGAATTCTATTCAGGTGTTAACGCAGGTATGGGGAGGTGGGCATGCATGCATACTGCCTCTGCTCCCAGTGTCCCTGTATGCACTGACCTACCCACCCACCCTGTGCTCCATCTCAACCTTTGTGAATTGGATGGGAAGGTCTGAAGAGAGCATCTAAGCACATTTGACTGACCGTGCTTAAAAAACCCTGCCTTATCAGGGTCCCAGCTGTGCAGAGGCCTCTAAACCCATTCAGCAAGATGCACTTTTCAGACCTTCCCATTCAACGTGGGAAAGTGGATGAGAGTGGGGCCTGCATGTATGTTGCATACACTCCTTACTTGTGGTTACATTCCCTATTCGGGCAGAACACTTCAATACAGCTGGCCACTGGAACAGGCGTAAACATGAGCCATGCTTGGTTGAGGCTCTCAGGAATGCACTTGTAGCTTCAGCAGAGCAGCATGCAAGGGACAAACAGAAGCTCATGTTTCCCTTTTCATGTGCAGTCACTGCCAGAAAAATGCTTCTGTAGCTCCAGGTAGCACTGCACTAGCATTTCCTGTGTGACTCCCAAGATAGAGGGAATCCATTCAAACATTCACTACCACAGTGATTCCTCCACCTCTCTCTTCCCTTTCCTTTTCTCACCGCACCAGCAAAGCTTCTGAGGCGAATGACGTTAGGCCCATGAGAATCTCATTGTGCTTCTTCGCTCTTGCAGAGAATAGCTTGGGAGTACGGCCCGCGTGTGACCTAACTGCTTCAAATTCACAAGACGACAGAAAGAACCGTTTATTGATTTGGCCTTCTTTAAAGGTTAGACTTAGTAGTTTAGGCGATGCAAAGGCTCCTTAGGTATAAGCCTGCTGTGAATAGATTCACTTAGCAAGACTGAAAGTTCAAAAAAACAACTCCCAGGCCTAAGATTCTTTGCATCCTTCAGGATGCTGGCAGACTTTGGGCTTTAAAATTTCAGGGGTGCACACCTTCCATTGCTCACTGTTGCGGCAGCGCCCCCTGCAACACGCAGTGCTGGCGAACTGGTCACACTCCCCTAAATCTGCCTCTGCTCAGTAGATTCAAGGGCATAGGTCTTCAAAAGCTGCTGGATCACCAGAGAAAGAAACCAATGGTGTGATCTCAAATGAAAAAGATTCTAAAGTAGTTCTGAGGCAATGATGATGTTGGGGCGCTATTCCTGCCAACCGAGGTAGGGTGGACACCTACAACAGCGTTTGCCCTCAAGCATACTCCACCATACCCCACTGGTAATCAGGAAAACCCACACCATGGACCCAGCTCCTGTGAATGGTCAGGGGCAATGGGAGTTGTAGTCAACTCCTGGAGGACAAATGGCTCTCACCTCTGTGCAAGAGACACACTAGCAGTCTGGCACAGTAGGAAAAGGCCTCTTCACCTATCGTCCACCTGTACTCATTCTAGCAGTTTGCAGCAGCCCCTGCATTCAGGCCTCTCCTGCATTCCCCTGTTTGTGAGGCTCCCAGCTCTGTTTGTGCAGAACTGTTAAAGGGCCTTGTTCTCTGCTGTCTTTGGATTGCACCCTCAGGAGCAGTGAACGCCACTGCGAGAGGGAGGCAGTTGCTAGGGGATGGGCTGCAACGCAGGGGATCAGTGAGGGCTTTGTATAGGCAATGACACCCACAGTTCCTTCTTGGGACTGCTGCCATGGAGACAAAGCTCCTGTCTTTGTACAAAGAAAGTGATGTTTGGATTGCTGCCCCCATTAGCAAACAAGAGCAGTCTTGGGGTAGGCACACTTGGTATGTATCCCTAGGGCTGCTCTCTCTCTCGTCAGCAGACTAGGCCGCAGCTCTCCTCTGTGTGCACAGGCATGGGGGAAGCCCTTTTGCTCTGAAACGGTTTACCATTTTGCCGGAGACAGGATTAATCTCTGGGGGGCGGGGGAGAACGGGGAGCTGTAGGCTCAGCACCACCAGAGCCAGCCAAAGTCCTCACCCACAATCCCTGGCTCAAATATGGGAAACAGCAAGGCCAAAGAGGGTGAGAAGATCACAGAGGAGGAAACTGCAGTGGTGACCGGGGTAGAAAAGGAATGCAATGAGACTGCTTTCTCAGAGTGCATTTCTGTTTGCTACGAAACAATGGTTTTCTAGCATCACAGTCCTTTCGACATGAACGTCTGCCGCAGAATGTCACCCAGTGCCTACAGACCCTCCCACCTGCTGCAGCAAATTCTGGGAAGCATTTGAGGGTTCACACTCCATTCACAAAGGACACTTACCAGACCTACTGAGATTCACACTCACTGTGTGCACATTCAACTCTGTTTGGACACTACAGAGGAAAAGTCGCAATGGTATGGGATCACAAGGTTCTGCCCAACTATACAAAAACCAAGATGACCGTAGGGGTTTTCTTTTTTTATATAATAATTTTATTAAATTTTCAAATTTTACATTTCAAATTAAAACACCTCTTATAACCATACGTTCATTGACTTCCCTCACTCCCCTTCCAAGGTTCATTTAACTTATCCACCATTCCTGCATATTTTGATATATTCATCAAATTCAATTTTCCTTTCTCACTTTAAAATTTATTAAAATCAGCATTTTTAACTGTGCAATCATTTTCAATATACTGAACAAAATTCCACTCTTCTTTAAATACCTGCTCATCTTGTTCTCTTATTCTGCTTGTTAGACCTGCTAACTCTGCATATTCTATCATCTTAAGTTTCCAATCCTCCTTGCTAGGGACCTCTCTCACTTCCCATTTTTGGGCTAAAAAAATGCTAAGCTGCTGTTGTTGCATAAATAAGTATTTTTTTCTGACTCCTGGGAACCTCTGTCTGAACAATTCCTAGCAGAAATGCCTCAGGTTTTTGGGGGGAAGTTGTTATAAACACTTTTTTATCTCATTATATATCATTTCCCTATATTCTTTAATTTTTTTGCATGCCCATCATATATGAAAAAATGGTTCCTTCTACTTCTTTACATTTCCAACACAGATCCAATTCCATATTATACATCTTAGCCTATCTACTTGGAGTTAAATACCATCTATGAATCATTTTCCTTTAATTCTTTCAGTGTGTAGCATGCAGTAAATTGCAGCTTGTTCTCCCAAAGTTTCAAATAAAGACTACCATAGGGATTTATGTCCTTACTTTCAGGTTTTATCAACAAAGGAAAACTAAATAGCTGCAGGAATTTGTCTTTCTTTATGGTGAGTATTTATTTTGGCGGCTGATCTCATTTGAGCCCCATTCTAGAGTGACATCTATTAGGGACATGTTCTAGCATTTATGGTCTTCCCTGTCTGAAATACCTATGTAAGTTGCTTTCCTCGGTTTGCTGTGGTTTCTGGAGTGAGATGACACACTGCCATTTGTGGCTATTGGCCGATCTTCTGCCTTTACTTATTGTCTTTTATGGCTGCTGAGGACACACTCCTTCCTTCTTTCAGCTTCTTTGTTAGTTATAATAATAATAATAATAATTTATTATTTGTACCCCGCCCATCTGGCTGGGTCTCCCCAGCCACTCTGGGCGGCTTCCATAAAAACCAAAAATACACTAAAATACACTAAAACTTCCCTGAACAGGGCTGCCTTAAGATGTCTTCTGAATGTCAGGTAGTTATTTATTGCTTTGACATCTGATGGGAGGGCGTTCCACAGGGCAGGCGCCACGACCGAGAAGGCCCTCTGCCTGGTTCCCTGTAGCTTTGCTTCTCGCAATGAGGGAACCGCCAGAAGGCCCTCGGCACTGGACCTCAGCGTCCGGGCAGAACGATGGAGGTGGAGACGCTCCTTCAGGTATACTGGGCCGAGGCCGTTTAGGGCTTTAAAGGTCAACACCAGCACTTTGAATTGTGCTCAGAAACGTACTGGGAGCCAATGTAGGTCTTTCAAGACCGGTGTTATGTGGTCTCGGCGGCCGCTCCCAGTCACCAGTCTAGCTGCCGCATTCTGGATTAGTTGTAGTTTCCGAGTCACCTTCAAAGGTAGCCCCACGTAGAGCGCATTGCAGTAGTCCAAGCGGGAGATAACTAGAGCATGCACCACTCTGGCGAGACAGTCCGCAGGCAGGTAGGGTCTCAGCCTGCGTACCAGGTGGAGTTGGTAGACAGCTGCCCTGGATACAGAATTGACCTGCGCCTCCATGGACAGCTGTGAGTCCAAAATGACTCCCAGGCTGCGCACCTGGTCCTTCAGGGGCACAGTTACCCTATTCAGGACCAGGGAATCCTCCACACCTGCCCGCCCCCTGTCCCCCAAAAACAGTACTTCTGTCTTGTCAGGATTCAACCTCAATCCATTAGCCGCCATCCATCCTCCAACCGCCTCCAGGCACTCACACAGGACCTTCACCGCCTTCACTGGTTCTGATTTGAAAGAGAGGTAGAGCTGGGTATCATCTGCATATTGATGAACACCCAGTCCAAACCCCCTGATGATCTCTCCCAGCGGCTTCATATAGATGTTAAAAAGCATGGGGGAGAGGACGGAACCTTGAGGCACCCCACAAGTGAGGGCCCAGGGGTCTGAACACTCATCCCCCACCACCACTTTCTGAACACGGCCCAGGAGGAAGGAGCGAAACCACTGTATAACAGTGCCCCCAGCTCCCAGCCCCTCTAGACGGTCCAGAAGTATGTTATGGTTGATTGTATCAAAGGCCGCTGAGAGATCCAGCAGAACTAGGAAACAACTCTCACCTTTGTCCCTAGCTCGCCGGAGATCATCAACCAGCGCGACCAAGGCAGTTTCAGTCCCATGATGAGGCCTGAATCCCAATTGGAAGGGATCCAAATGGTCCGCATCCTCCAGGCGTGCCTGGAGTTGTTCAGCAACCACGCGCTCAATCACCTTGCCCAAGAAAGGAAGATTTGAGACTGGGCGATAGTTGGCCATACTGGCCGGGTCTAAAGATGGTTTTTTAAGAAGCGGTTTAATGACCGCCTCTTTCAGCGGATCTGGGAATGTTCCCTCACAGAGGGAAGCATTCACCACCCCGCAGAGCCCATCGCCCAGCCCTTCCCGGCTTGTTTTTATTAGCCAGGATGGGCAAGGATCCAGGATACAGGTGGTTGGTTTCACGCGTCCAAGCAGCCTGTCCACATCCTCGGGGGTAACGGATTGAAATTGATTCCATGCAACTTGACCAGACAGAGCTCTAGCACTCTCCCGCCCCGGCACTGCTCCCACGGTGGTGTCTAGCTCCTTCCGAATATGAGTGATTTTATCTGCAAAAAACTTTGCAAAATCGTTGCAGGAGATCTTGGGGTCTTTACAGGGCCCAGGTGGTACAGGTGGTTCCGTTAAATTACGAACCACCTGAAAGAGTCTCCTGCTACTATTTTCTGCAGATGCAATAGAGGCGGTGAAGAAAGTTCCTTCATTAGCCAAAAATATTTGATTTGATTTGCTCAAACTGCTTTCTACCATCACACTCTTGCTTACAAATTTACCCTAGTGTTAAAGCAGACACGCTCATCTCTCTCGAGATTTCATTGCTCACAGCAAAATCTGCTTGCAATCTCAAGGGCTGCAGTGTGGCACTTCCACTCCACTCCCACCCCCCAGAATTGGTCGAAAGGACAGAATATGAGAAAAATCTTTGGACTAAACAGTCCACCTTTGGGTCAGTTTGCATAGAAGGCGAAAGACTATCTATTCTGAAGATAGCCTCTGCCTTTTGCTAGCAGGGGGTCCTGTCCTATTAAGAGGATTAGAAATCGTCCCAACAAAGTGAAGCAACCCAGAGCAATTATGAGACAGAGAGTAAGAGGAGGCCACTGTCTTGATCCTCGCCCTGCCAGGGAGGGTGAGGGGGTTTGTGCATAGCCTAAGTGGTGATGTGACCTGAATATGTAACAAGACAGCAGAGAATGGATGGGAGCTGCTATTCATGCAGTGCTTTCCCTGCTGGCTTACCCTGAGCAAGGGCCAAGTGAGAACAATGCTGGGCTTGTTGCAAAGGGTTCTGGTTGGTCAGGGCGCTGGGGGTGGGGAAGGGAGAAGAGAAAACGAGAAAGAAAAGAGATCGAGCCTGGCTAGAATGCAGTTTGGGGGGCGGGGGGAGGAAAGGAGCAAGTCTAACATTTCAAAGATGTTGGGGCCATAAAGGGTCGCCCCCTTCAGTCAAGTGTTCAAGACACAGCATCAAGCACATTATGATGCCATTTCCAATAGGGACTAGAGCCCAGGCAGCTGCTGCTGCTGGAGAAGAGATGATCTGGGGCAATCCCAGTAGGCAGGGGCCAGATGGCCAAATCAGCATCATGCAGCCTAAGAATGGACAGTGAATGAAAGAATGACAGAGATGTTTGGGTATGGTGGCTGCATACACACCAGTTTTAATACACATGCGGGTTGCACAGCCCTGATTTTTCCATGCGTACTTTCATGCACATTTGCCCACATGAATGCTTTCAATTGAACTCTCTGAGTTTCCCATTCATACTAGCGAGAGCTGCTTGATGCTATGATTTGCACTGTGCATTGAGCCATCCTCTCATTCAGTACTTCCTCACTTTCGCAGAGTTCCCTGAGGTCCATTGTAGGGATGCGTACAGATAATTGTTTACCTGTGCATGCAGTCATTTTCAATTTACCTTTGATAGTTTCCTGATATACCAGACCTGTACAAAACAGGTCCTAACAACAACAAAATGTTGTGTGGTGCCCAGCAGCCCACCAAGAGGTCACCACCTGCATAAATATGCTCACACAGTACATATTAGCATGCAATTTCATTTTGTTGTTTTCCTTACTGCATGATATGCAGATCCGAAAAATCCAAATCAGATGGAGGGAAAGTATAGACTGCCACGAGGATGAGGAAATCACAGGGACATGAAATCCAATTTAAACTGTTCTGTGTGTGCAGCAGGTGCACACCTTATGCAGTTTACATAAGGACAAAGAGAAGGCAGTTGAATTGTGTTTGGAGTTTTGTACTTTACAGGAGCAACCCAGCCAGATGGGTGGGGTATCAATAATAAAATTATTATTTACAATACCAAACCAAAATGGGCTTTGAAAACCACCAGCCTAATCATCCTCAAATTACTTATGAAACTTCGCCACACAAAACCAAGATTCCTTTGCCCATCACTGCACTCCGCAACCACAGGGGAGCACTGGACATATCTAAGGGATACAAGATGGCGAGTCCTGGCCACTGCTCACACATATGACCAAGAAAGTGTGTCATAATTTTAAGCAGAGCTGCCACTGTGAATGGTTCCCCAGCATACAAGCAATGTGGAAACAATTTCTAAGTATCAAAAGCCTCAAAACTTGATAAAGAAAACAGGATGGAAAATAGGTCTGTCATTGGACGATCACCTCCACATGAGAGGCCATATAACTGTAAACTGCCAACAAAGGGATGGATGGTTAAGTTTCCCAGGGACATCAGGAAGGCCACCGTTAGAGACAGTGTTAGGTTATGGGGATCTTTGGCCTGCTGCAGAACAGTAATTCTTATATTTCATTCTGAAGTTACCATGGACCCAAAACTGAACTCAAATAAAAGGCACACAAATTAAATGTCAAATGATTGGTCCTCACTAGAATTTTCAAGTCTGCTTAGTATACAAGAAAGAAGTTACTGAGATAATCAAAATTCCAGAAAGGCAGCAGTATTAGCCTGCAGCAACATGAACATGTTTTTGGCAAAGTGCAATGCACCTTAGAGACTAATACAATTGCACTGTTTTCACTTCCAGAAAAATGCCATCAGCTCATCCACTCCAGAGTTCTCTTGTTGCCCCTGCTGAATGACACTCACCCCCTTCTTGGCCATAACTTCATCTCCAGTACTAATGATACTGGCTAGCCACTCTGCCTGCAGCAACAGTGGGCACAAGGTTGACAGGACACACCAGGTACATGTGTGATGCTACTTGCAGATGTTTTTCTCCATTTGGTCTAGCAAACAGGCCTGCCTACTCCTTTACTACTAGGACAAAAGTGGTTGTGTCAAAATGATATGCTTGTACTGAGAAATGTAAGCAAGAAAAAAAGCTGGACAGGAACTGCTGATGCATATAATCCTGAATTCATAGTTTGTAATGTGTAGGTGGTACATATTTCTCCACCTCCCCTTCAGGCTATATTGGCACATTGCATTTAAAGAGAGGCAGTTATGTCCACATGCTATTCCTGTTCCATGAAGCCACTCTCTCCCCTAGATTTACTGTAGCTTGGATAGGTTTAACTGCAAGGAAATACTGCCAGCACTGGTATTCCCAAAAGATGGAAAGTAAAGAGGTAAGTGCTGTGAAAACAAGCCTGTCTTATGTTCCCTTCAGGAATATAAAAGCCATTTACCGTCTTCCCTATGTGAAAAGCTACACAATTAAGTCTGCTAGTGGGGAAATTGCAACAGCATTTAGGAGATATACAGAGATATGAAAAAGCAGACTGAAGTCCCAGCTAGTTCAGGATTATGCTTCCAAGTACAAATACATCCACAAAAGTTACAAGGGAGGTTCTTTTGCATTATCATGAAAAACTGTTGATAGACCAACTCTTCTATTAATTTGTGTACAGCTTTAAGCTACTGGCCAGACAGCTGTTGGCAGTGAATTCCACAAGTTAAACTAAGGCATTATATGAAATACTGCCTCCTTTGGTCTAGTCTGTTCCTAGCTACTGCTAGCCAATTTCACTGAGTGAGCCCATGTTCTAACTCAGGCATCCCCAACCTGCAGCCCTCCAGATGTTTTGGCCTACAACTCCCACGATCCCTAGCTAACAGGACCAGTGGTCAGGGATGATGGGAATTGTAGTCCAAAACATCTGGAGGGCTGCAGGTTGGGGATGCCTGGTCTAACTCCCTATATCAGGGTCAGTTAGCATGGTGTCCTCAAGACTTTTTCCAGTCACTCATCTTTTGAAAGAACATTAATCAGATAGATTATTAAAGATAGATTATTAAATATTGTCTGCACCCCGCTGAAATGGATTAAGCCAAACAAGTGGCCGAAGAGTGAACGAAGGAAGGAGAAATAAACTGTTTCAACTGAAAACAAAACAAAAACTGGTCATTAGATATACCCACAACTCCCAACCCTCGTTTATACCATTTCGTCTCCTTCTCTCATACCTCCTCTACCACATAAGATTAACAACTTTTCAATTTGATTTTATTTTAATACCATATTTCTATATTGTTCTATATTGTTAATAGGTTTTGATGTGGTCTGATTAAGCATTTGAAATATATGAGTGGTAGTTTGAAGGCAAAATCTTAGATTCTGGAGATCTACAAGGATAAATTGGAAAATTGGAAAAACAGTTTGATTTATTAGGATAAAATATGTAAGGTGGGGGGACGCATGATTGTAGAATTGGATAATATCGTTTCAACTCAAGAAAGGCTGATTTAAAGATAAAGAAGGAAAACAGCTTAACATATTTAGATAATATTTGAAAGGCGGGGGACACTTGATATTTGATATTGGACACTTGATGGTTGAACTTGACAGTATCGTCTTAACTTGATCAAGAGAAGGCTAGTGTACCCCGCCGCAGAAGATTAAGTGGGTTAAGATTGTGCGCCCCCTAGGGGAGAGACATAAGAAAACTAAACACGTGTATAAATTGAGGATAAAGGTTGAGGGAGGGTGAAGGTGGGGAGAATGTCGGGAAAGAATGGGAAAAAGCCAGTAGGAACACCATTAGAGAGGAAAGCATCTCGACAAGGGGAAATTAAAGATCTAGATATATTATGGCTGAAAATAAAGGAGGAATTTAAACAGAATGAAATCCATATGGAGAGAAAATTAGGAGAGATGCAGGAATCGATTGACAAAAAGATAGAGGGCGTGGTAGGGGAATTGTAGGGGAATTGTCAAACAAGATAAAAGAACTAACGACTCGTTCAAAGACCTTGGAAGACTCAAATAAAAAAATACAAAGAGAGATGAAAGATCAGAGAAAGGAGGCAGAAAAATTAAAAGAGAATTTTGGAGAATTGAGTAGAAGCCAGGACCAGGTTTTGGACAACTTAGCAATGATGGAAATGAAACTGATGAGAGAGGAGGCCTAAAAGAGAAGGTGAGGGGGCAGAGGGAGGAAGGAGCGGAGGGAGAGGAGGAGGAGGAGGAGGAAGGAGAAGGGCAAGCAGGGGAGGAGGAAGCGGAAGAGGAAGAAGAAGAAGCAGAAAGCAAAACCACCCGAATCTAAATTGGTAACCCACTGGTTTATTAATAGACAAACGAAGCAATGAACCTAAAAATCTTAACATGGAATGTAAATGGTATGAATGAAAAAACCAAAAGGAATAAAATTGTAAATGTCTTGAAAAAGAAAAAGTTGGATGTAATCTGTATACAAGAGACTCACGTAACTAAAAAGCATAAACACATTCTGATAAATAAGAAATTAGGAGTAGAATTTATAAATTCCACGGCAGAGAAAAAAAGAGGAGTAGTAACATATGTCAATGAAAAATGGGAACCTAAACTGATCTACAAAGATGAGGAAGGGAGGATATTGGGGGTGCAAATTAATTTCCAAGGGGAAAAACTAAATGTGGTAAACATATATTCCCCAAACTCAAACAAATTAGAATTTTTCAAGAAATTAGAACAAATTTTAATAGAATTAGAAAACAACAGGACGATACTATTGGGAGACTTCAATGCAGTGCCAATACCAGAAATCGATAGACAAACGGAAAAGAAAAAACGAAACCAAGGGAAGCTACCGAAATCATTTGAAGATTTGGAAGAAAACATGGACTTAGTAGACATCTGGAGACATAAGCATCCAACAGAAAAGCAGTTCACCTTTTTCTCAGAAGTACACAAAAGCTGGGGCAGAATAGATCAAATCTGGAATTCGAGGGAACTTACTTTAAGATCTATAAAATGTGAAATCCTACCGAGAACCCTCTCTGACCACAATCCGATAACATTGGAAATAAAAGGTGTATCACAGGGGGGTTTTAGATGGAGGTTGAACGAATACTTATTAGATAGCAAAGAAATTATTGAAAAAGCTAAAACAACCCTAAAGGAATATTTTGATCTGAACCTCAATGCAGAAACAAACATAGAAGTAGTTTGGGACGCCAGTAAGGCTGTTCTAAGAGGTTTCTTCATTCAACAAAACAATTATAAGAGGAAAATAAGACAGCAAAAGAAAGAAGAAATTCTTGGACAGCTAAGAGAGTGTGAGAAAAAATTAACAGAAAACCCGAAAGATGAACAAAACATACAAACAACAAAAATATTATGAACACAATACTCATTACTAACAAACCAAGAAATCGAATGGAAAATTAAGTTAATGAAGCAAAAATATTTTGAATCAGCGAACAAAACGGGAAAATTATTAGCTTGGCAACTGAGAAGAAGGCAAAAACAAAATGTGATAAACAAAATAAAGATAGAGGAAGAAGTGACAGAAGACCCAAAAAGAATACAAAAAACATTTCTTACATTTTATGAGAAGCTATATAAGAAAGAAGAGGAAGATCCAACTCAAATAGAAAAATATCTAGAGGACTGCAGAGGGAAGACCATAACAGAAGAAGAAAGAACTCAGTTAAATAAACCCATAAAAATAGAAGAAATCCAGATTGCGATAAAAAAAATGAAATTGGGAAAGGCCCCAGGACCGGATGGCCTATCTGCCAAATACTATAAAGTTTTAGAAAATCAACTGATACCAGCGCTTTGTGATACTATGAATAACATCTTAGGAGGAGGAAGAATACCAGAGTCCTGGAGAGAAGCTCATATCACGTTAATTCCTAAACCGGATACGGATAAATTGAGTATTAAGAATTATAGGCCGATATCCTTATTAAATAATGATTATAAAATCTTTGCAGATATCATGGCAAATAGATTGAAAAACTGTTTAGTAAATTTAATTCACAAAGACCAAGCAGGATTCCTCCCAAATAGGTTTATGAAAGATAATGTGAGACATATCATAAATATAATTGAACATTTGGAAACCAATAATGAAATACCGGCGGCGTTGATTTTCATAGATGCGGAAAAAGCGTTTGATAACGTTTCTTGGTTGTTCCTAATAAAATCTATGGAGAAAGCAGGGATTGAGGGCGAATTTATGAAAGGAATAGAGGCAATATATTCAAGCCAATCGGCCAAATTGATTATAAACAATAACCTTACAAACTCATTGAAAATCGAAAAAGGAACAAGACAGGGATGCCCTCTCTCCCCGCTTTTATTTATTATGGTACTAGAAGTGTTAGCAAACAAAATAAGAACAATTCCAGAGATCCAAGGAATTAAAGTAGGAATAAAGGAATATAAACTAAAAGCTTACGCAGACGACTTAATGTTATCCTTGGAAGAGCCGCAAGAAAGTATTAGCAAAGCGCTGGAGGCATTGGAGGAATACGGCAAGCTATCCGGTTTTAAATTGAACAAATCAAAGACAAAAATGATGATCAAGAATCTGGGAAAAGATGAAAGAGAAAAATTAGAGAGACAATACGAAATCAAGGTGGCTAGAAAAATTAAATATTTGGGCATATGGCTCACACCAAAAAATATAAATTTAATCCAAGATAATTATTCGACAACATGGAAGGAAATTAAAAAAGATTTAGATACTTGGAACAGAGTTAAACTCTCGTGGATGGGTAGGATGGAGGCAATAAAAATGAATGTACTCCCAAGAATGTTGTTCCTGTTCCAGAATATTCCAGTGATCAGAGGCCCTAAAATATTTAAAGACTGGCAGAAAACCCTTTCGAAATTCATATGGCAGGGGAGAAGGCCAAGGATTAGATTTAAATTACTCACAGACCGAAAGGAGAGGGGGCTTTTCAGTTCCGAACCTAAAATTATATTACGAGGCTGCCTGCCTATGTTGGGTTAAAGACTGGATAACCCTAGAAAACACCGATTTATTAGATTTAGAAGGGTCTAACAATAGGTTCGGCTGGCACGCCTATCTGTGGTCAAATAAAGAGAAGGCTCACAAAGGGTTTTCAAGTCATATTATTAGAGGACCACTGTATGAAGCTTGGGAGAAAAATAAAAAACTTTTGGAATGGAAAACACCTTGGTGGCTGTCCCCAACAGATATCCTAATAATCAAAAAAGTAAACATGGAAGAGCAAAGACTGACATATGAAGACCTATTGATAAGATCTGAAGGCAGCTGGAAATTAAGACCATACGAAGATCTAAAAGGAAAATTAGCAGGCTGGTTACAGTACCATCAAATAAATGCATTATGGACAGAAGATAAAAAAGTAGGAATGAATGAAAAGAAATCCAAATTCCAGATCGAAATAATTGAAAACAAAACCAAATTATTATCTAAAATGTACAACATATTACTAGAATGGGATACAAAGGACAAAGAAATTAAGGAGGTCATGATAAAATGGGCAACGGACCTGGGACATAACATAGAATATGAACAATGGTCAAAATTATGGAATGATGGAATAAAATTCACGGCAAGTGTTGCAATTAGAGAAAACCTAGAGAAGATGATATATAGGTGGTATATAACACCAGTAAAATTAAACAAGATGTACAAGACCGGAAATAAGGCCTGCTGGAAATGCAAAATAAAAGAAGGTAATTTCATACATATGTGGTGGACATGTGAGGAGGTCAAGAAATTCTGGAATTTGATTTACAACGAATTAAAAAAAATATTCAAGTACACATTCCCTAAAAAGCCAGAGGCCTTTTTATTAGGTATTATTGGAGAAGAAATAAGGAAAGAAGATAAAACCCTGTTTCAATATTCAACAGCAGCGGCCAGAATGTTAATTGAAAAAAACTGGAAAAGCACAAATATACCAACGGTGAGGGATTGGCAAACAAAATTATTTGAATTTGTCGAATTGGCAAAAATGACGCAAAAAATTAGAAATCAAAAAAATACAAAGTTAATTGATGATTGGAATAAATTTATGGTCTATATTGAAGGAAATTATAGAAACATACCAACTATAGCAGGTCTGTTATAAAACTTACGATGTATAAATCAGTAATCAATACCAGCTGTAGAAGATGAAATTTTTAAATTAAGAAACCCGAAATCAGCAGGGAAGGAGGTCAGTTTGTGTATTTAAACTATGTACTTAAATTTGTCATGTACATTAGTTGTTCTTTCTTTTTTCTTTTTTCTTTTTCTTATCTTCCTTTTTGTACGATGTGTAGTTGTATTTTTCTTTTAATTTATTTTTCTTTTGTGTATGTTGTAAGAGAAACTCAATAAAAAGAAATTAAAAAAAAAGACACCTGCTGGACTTCAAGTCCCATTACTGCTGACCATTGGTCACACTGGCTGGGGCTGAAGGGTGCCAGAGGGCATATTGGCCACCCCTGCTCCACATCATCTATAAAGCTCCCTTGTGGACCTGTTTAGTTACTATATTTTAAAAAAACAAAAACCAAGGGGCCTCACATTAGTTTTTGTTCCCAAGCACCATAACACAGCCCCAATAGTTATGCTTGTTCTTTTCTGGTGCTGCAATGTCCTTTTTAAGATGCGGTGACAATAATTGTTCACAATACAGATTTATCTTATCTAGCTAAAGATTTCTGTTAGCGACGGCTTTGTTTCCATTTCCTTGCCTAGTAATTCTCAACTGCGCTTGTCTTTTTCACTGCTGCTACACAATGCACTGACTTCTCCTGTAAGGTGTCCACTGTCACCCCAAGATGGGTAAGCCCTAGCCAGTTCAGTCCCCATCAGCGGGTGTACCCGTAGGTGTATGGGTGTGACAGGCAATTTGCCAAACATGAATCCTGGCAGGTGATCACATCTAAACATATGAAAATTACATTTGCAAGCCTCCAAAGATAAACTCCAATTTCCTTGGTTTGCTGCCGTCATCCTGTAGAAGCTGTGCCCCAAGGCCTTGAAGGTGCCGCTGGGAAAAGAAGGCTGATCAGCTGAGTTTGAAGCAGAGCAGGCTCCAATAAAGTGAGTGAGAGAGACGATGAACCAGTGAAGAGGAAATAAGTTCACAATGCAACCACCACCAACACAAAATTGTTAATTTATTGTTATTTAGGAGGCAAAAAATGTACTGTTACAAGATTCATTTCCCAACAGAGAAGGTCAAAAAATGAGCCAAAAATATATTTTAAAAAAGGAATAATGACACTTTACAATTCATTAAATTAAAAAAAGTAAAATATCTCCTTGTGCAATTCTGTGAAAATGAGAAAAGAGGAGGGGGAAAGATGCAGTTAGAAAGCCCCCCCTCCCGCCCTGAAGGGAGCAGCTCCGTGCAGGATAGGGCCAGGCAAGGGCAGGAAGGGCCCTGCAGTCTCACACCTGTCCAAAGCTTAAGTGGGACAGGGAAGACACGGCCACATGCAGCCTGCTGCCCTTCACAGGGAGACAAGGGGGCTAGCATACAAAGCCTTTTAATGATCCTTCCCATGACCCCCTTCCTGGACCCTGTTGAGGCTGCTGTAGATTCCAGGGTGAGCAAACACCAACACAGGACAGTTGCCAACTCCACTAGGCTGGATTAATACCCCTGACCAGGAACCGCTCCTCCTTGCTACCACAGCCCTTTACCTATAAACTCAAGCACCCTATTGCCCAGTAGGGTGTGAAGCGAAGCGTCTCCCACACAGCCTCATGTGCGCTTGAGAGAACAAGAACGCCCTCCTTCTACTCCACTAGTTTAACCCAAGACCAAAGCCTCACACCCTAACTTGAGGGACAGGCAAGTGTGTACGCTCAAGCCCTGGGCTCAAGGAGGGGGACACACTCAAGCTTAGGAAACTGAGGAACAGCCCTTGCTCCTAAGGACTAGGCTGTGGCCTGCAGAAACACCTCCAAACTGGGCAGAGCACAATTCCTACCCGCTATGTCCTCCACTCTGAAATTTGCAGCAGTGGAATATAGGATTTGAGGGAAGCGCCTTATGCCTTGCCCAAAGGGCTTTGAAGGGAACTCTTGCATAGATGTCTCCTCCTACTGTCCCTCACGAGCTGAACAGGCCGCAAGCGTTTGGCATGAGTGGGAGGCCCAGGAACAGGGTCATGAGAAACCCAGACCACTCCAGATCTGCTATCTTGCTCTGGCAGCACACAGAACCCTGGGCCCTTATTCTGCCTTCACACAGTCAAGGGATGTGCATCATCCACTGCCTACTTCTGTTCAGGTGCTGACCGAGAGAAAGACACCAGACCGAGAAGGAAGGTGAGCACAAAGGCTGCAAAGCATGAGTGCCCAGCATCCACCAGGCATGCCAGTTCATCAGGCAGGGTGCAGAGGGAGATGATACTGGGGGGGTTTGGGGAGCAAGCTGAGTAGGAGCCAAAGCTCATGTCCAGAAGATTCAACATCTGTCCATTGGGAAGCATTTGCTCCCCAGGGCTCAGTGGACACTGGGCAGGAGGAAGAGATGGCACCAACTCTCCTCTAGAGTCTCAGACCATGAACAATACTGTTCTATGAACCTTTCCCAGGGGCTCATCCCCTAACCATAGTGCTGAGCAGCTTGGGGCAGCAGAGAGGGGAGAGACCCCTGGATCCTGTTGCAGAAGGAGAAGGGAGGGGCTTGAGGTGGAAAAGAAGGAGTTCTCTTGGGGGAAGATACTGCCCAAAGCCAGGGTCCCCTCCAGCAACATTCCAACTGCCCCTGACTGCTCATAACATTCCCAATACTGCGTTTGGTACTTTCCCCACCCCATCCATTTGCTGCTGCCCCACCCGCACCACCCCCTACGACAGCTGACAGGCCCCATTTAATAACAGCAAAATTGCTTAAATTAAAAAATTAAAATATATATACATATATATATATATACTGTACACACACCGACGACAACAGAACAGTGCCAAAACCAGAGTAAGGAGCAAGGGGGAGGGGGAGGAGGCAGACAGTTTCTTTACAATAAAAACAGGAGTTCAATCTCAGCAGAAGAGGAATTTGGGGTCCCCTAAAAATACCCATCTAGGGAGAGGGAGGTGGGCGAGAGAGTTGGAAAGAGCAGGAGATGGGGGAAGAGAAAGGAGGAGGTGCGTTTGGGCTTTTACAATGGCATCTTCCCGATCCAAGACCTGGCCAAAGGGCTCTCAGCTTCGCCGGGATTTTGAGTGCTGAATAAGCCACTGTAGGGTGATGTCTGTCAAACACAAGATACGGTTAATGACCATCATGAAAAACAGAAGTTGCAGCGAGCTGCTTAGCTAGAGGTAAGGGAAACACACAGGGGCCTCACAGGAGATTACCAAATTATGAGCCGAGCTCATGATTCACTTCTGTAGCCCTGCTGCCGGAAACCCAACATGTTGTCCTGAAGGGAATGACCTTTGCATTTGAGTGAACTTTTTCTCTACCATGGCTTTCAGCAGGGGTGGGGAACCTGTGGTCCTCCAGGTGTTACTGGACTCCAATCCCAACCAGCATGAGCCAGCATGGCCAATGGGCAGCTGCAATTCACCAACACTCAGGAGGGCCACAGCTTCTCCACGCGTGGGCCTACACAAACCTTTCCTGCCCCCCTAATTATGTATGGAGGGGGCCAGACCCCAGGGGCATTCAGTGTCACCACAGAATTAATCTCACAGTGCTCACAACACAGGAGAGCCAAAGAGCATAAGGAGAGATCTCCCATGGGCAGTCTAGGTGTCACTGTGCATTCAAGCCCCAACCATTCCCCTTAGAATTATCAGGCACTCTGACCCTGCAACCTCCCCCTTCCCTTCTACACTCACCAATGTTGTCCTTTTCTTTGCAAGAGATTGAATAGCAACAGATCTCTCGGTCCTGGATGGCGGACAGGTTCCTGCAGGAAAAACAGAAGCACAAGAATATCAGGCTTCCTTGGGGAAAGCACTGCATACAGAGAAAGGTATCCACAATGAAATGGGCAAAACGTGCCTCCCTCCCTGCAGCAGTGACTCCTGTACCTTTTCCCGCCAGTCCCATGTAGAATATCCCACTCACAATCCAATGGGGGCCTATACATGTGGATTCCATGCATACAACACCCACTCATGGATATGTGGAAGGTCTGGAAGGCATTACAGTGGACGCTGGGGTTGCGAATGTGATCCGGGATGCAGGATGCACATTCACAACCTGCGTCTGCACACACGCGGGGTGCGATTCAGCGCTTCTGCGCATGTGCGACCGCCGAAACCCGGAAGTAACCCGTTCCAGTACTTCCAGGTTTCGGCGGTCCATAACCCGAAAGAACGGAACGAAGCAGCTGTAACCAGAGGTATGACTACTTCAGTCTCTTAGAAAACTGTGTGAGCTCACTCAAATAGTCAGCTACCATCAACCTATTATTTCTAGGTTATCCAACATTTCCACAAGATGTAAGGGAAATCTATTCCTCACAAAACCAACATTTCCTGTCACCTGTATTGATTCCCCTTTAATTCCTTCGTGAACTCCAGGGCTATTGCATTGCAATTTTCTTTATTTAATTATAGTAGTCAAGGTAAAAGCTGGCCCTTTTCTACAAAACTAAACAAAATCTGCACATCCTCTGCATATCTCTATCCTCTTTTGCCATCCACTCGGGTTTCTATTCAGAGTTTCTTTAGCAATATATTTCAGACAGTCAGCTGCTTTCCTTTCCCCTCCAATAATAGCTGAAATTCAGTTTTTTCATTTCTTATTCTCCCCCTCCAACACCCCCCCCCCGTTAAACTCCAGAACAGGAAAGCAGGCAGGGCATTGGGTAACAGCCCCCACTCCTCGGGAAGGGTGCTGCTGCCCCAAAGCACCCAAGAGCATGTGACAATGTATATACATTGTCAGGAAAGACAATGGGGAGGGGCTCAACAGGAGGGGAGCTGGTGACTCCAGTTTGGCCAGCAAAGCTAGCCCCAAACAGCAGCCCCATGTGGACAAAGCACCTCAGCTTGATCTCCTCAGTGGTGAACAGGGGGGTTATTACTGCTGGATGCAAGTTATCAAAATGTTAACCCTGGTAGACAAATAGCATGGGAAAAGGGTAGCACAACTCCTGTCTAGGTCTTATACACATAACACATTTGAGAATCTTCTTTTTCCTCTCTCCAGTCCCCTTCCAATCTTCCAAGATGCTCGCCTTGAACCAAGCTTTGTTTTCTTGAATTGCGCCATTTTAGCACGTGACAATCATGAAATTCCTAGACCTCCGTTCAATCACATTATCCAGCCAGTACCATAAAAAGGAAAGATGAAAACACTGGCCTGCCTTTGGCGCCACCCTGTGGTACATCACAAGGCTCCAAGAGTGTGGTTTTTTTATTTTATTTTAAGAAAAACAACAACAACCTGATATCAAGTCCAAGATTTCCTCGGCTCTTTGCATTTCCACTAAAACGTAAACAAATTCTGAAGCTCCAAATCAATCATTGATCCAACAGAAATGGTAATGTGCCCTATGGCACCTAAGAGACAGGCAAATCACTAGGCATGGCTTAAGCTTTCACAGCTTAAGCCTGTCAGACACATAAGGTCTTCCTTCCACTGCACCCTATGTACAGAGGAAAAAGCACTGTAAACCACAAGGAATATTGTACACCTCTGACATTCCTATGTAAAATGCACAGTACTGAGGTTTGTGGCCAGACCTGCTGTGTTGCCAAGAGGGGAAATCTTCCTGAAGGCTTGTACTCTTCTATACCACTTGGGCACATTCTGCATCCATGATTGCCAGGATGTTCACTGGTGGATTTGTCATGGGCTGCAATTAACTCGGGAAGCCATAGGGCTGGGGCAATATGGAGATGTATCGTTCAAAACTGGTTTGTAGTCAACATCGTGATAAGCGTTTCATAGTATCTGACCTGGCAATATATCACAAATCACGAAAAACTGTAAAGCTGGTCATCGCTTCTCTCATGATTCCTGCCACCCTGTGGTAACAATATATTAAAGGGAAGTAAAAATGTACTTAAGTACTCCTAAGTAGTAGCAGTTGCCAAGACATCACCCCGTTCGCCTCTACATAGTTTCATCCTTATTTCAGGCATCATGATATCGTGATGTTTAGGTGGTGATATATTGCGATGTTGAAAACCAGATATTGCCCAGCCCTAGAAGGCAGTAACACTCCCCAAATAACGTAATATGGAGCCCAAGAATGGGACACAGCCAGACAACTTACCAATGCCAAGTCAACAAGGTGCCAAGCACATCCAGTCACCAGGGTTTGCTACTTTGTGCTCACCCACAATTATATTAGATTTTTAGACTTCCTGGCCCTTCAGGTCAGTGGCAATGCTGTGAGTACACACATAGCTCCATATAACATTCCAACACATTCATGGCCCACTTTGAGCAATGCTAGCTCTTGTGCCCAAATGCCTCACCTCTCCCTGAGAAACAACGGCACCATTATCATCTGGACCCATGAGAAAAAAGGCCCACTAAAGAAAGTGACAGAACATCAACTGTTGCCACCTACAGCTCCAAGTGAGACCCTCTCCAACATGTTTTATCAATGAACTATAGGACATCATGGGCAACTGTATTCCTTGTGTGGTAGTTATGTCATCATTAGAAGACTTCACCCCAATCTTAAATACCTATCTGCCAGAAAGAAAGAAAAAATGGGACTATGCCTTATGACAAACACAGGTGCCAAGTCCACTCAAGCAACACTATTACCAAACCTAATATTATCAACCATACTGTTGGATGTTTATTCAACTGCTCAACTTCCAGTGCAACATATACCCACAGTCCAGAAATAAGGTGCCTTCTAGATAATGTTGGAATCCACCTCCTATCAGCCCCAGACAGCATGGCCAATGGTTGGGGTGATGGGACTTGTAGGCTAGCAATATCTGGAGGGTACCACGTTGGCTATCATTGCTATGACCTCTTGATAATGCCCTTCTGCTGTCCACATAAGATAAACAGACCTGGCTCTATAAAAGAAAATGCACAGACATAATTCAGACACAGAAATGATTAGCACTCGGAAACCTAAGGGACAACTCTCTCAGAACACACTGCTGGTGACCTGAAAGTCAACATGTCTACAAAACTACTTCAAACTACTCTAATATGAAACACCAGGACTAGAATTTTGTGAGTTTGATTATATTGCATCTATGGAGCTGTGGATTTCTTCTCCCCAAAACAAGAGTTGAATTGGCATAGCTGGAAAGGTAGGTGATAATACTATGACAACCGGTGTGTGTGTTATTTCCACACACTCTCTACTGAGAAAAACATTTCATGCAGTTGACAAAGCTGGCTTTAGTCCACAAAAGCTAGTGCCACAATAAATATGAAAGGCTTTAAAAGGGCAACACAAGACTCCATGCTGTTTTTCCTGCAGCAGACTGTAACAGCTACCCGTCTGGAATTTATGCCATAACCTTGTGAAAGGAATTAAGGATCTGCATAGCCCAGCCGTGTGGGGGTGGCGGGGGAACAGACCTATGAGTTCAAAGCAGCCTTAAAAAAACAAGCAGATGTCTCCCCATTGTCGTAACAGCAAATTTCCCCTTTAAGGAATGCAGCAAGAGATCCAAATTACTGAAGATTTTTCCAGCTAGAGAAATAGATGCTTTGGCCTAGTTCTTTTTCAGTAACTTGGTAGCAGCCTCTCATCTGCTGGAAACATGTGCATGTCTGAGGGAAATAAGTGAGCAGTCAGAAATGCAGCAGCACTAAAGCAATCCTACAGCAGCCTTGCCAGTGTTGACAGAGCATGAGGTCATACCTGCCCCTTAAGAGAGCTTCATACAAGCACTAGCTCTCTTCCAGCAATTTATGTTATTGGTTATTTGCAGATTTATAAACTACTTCTGATTCTGATATGGCAAAAGATGGAGATGGGGGCAGTGATGCAGGTTTTCTGGAAAAATTTTGAATTCAAGGTAGGGTGATTTGCATTGGAATTTTTTCTGAAGCCCAAGACAGTGATCTAATACAGAATGCTTCTTTTACTTGCATTCAGCAAACAAAGCTAGAAACTTGCTTACCTAATATCACATTTGCAAATGTCATGCATTCATTGTTATTAATGAACTTATGAAACACTTTTCTGCTGAAAAGCAGTGCAGAAAATTTCACTTTCCACATCACTGAGGGAGACGCATGCAGATTCGGCAATGGGCAACAAAATGTACAGGACTTCTGATTCATTCAAGAATGCTGCTGTGATCTAGGATTATGATCTTTCAACCACATCAAACATATCCAGATCCAATTTCCCAAACTCTTAAACCGACTTGTGTGTATGAAAACCAATTAATCAGTGCAATGTGAATGCCTTAGTCAAGCTTAACAATGGTACTTTTTGAGATGCAAAAGCCCACAGTAGGCAAATACCTGTAACTCCAAGTCCTAACAGCAAATACTTACATCTTCTCAATGAGCTCCTTCTCATCCAAGGCACCAGGCAGATCTCGCTTGTTCCCAAGAACAAGGACCTGAGAAAGAGAAGAGGGTAGATCTCTCAGTCTACGACTCACATAGGCAGCTTGCATCTACCACTGGATCAGCCAAGGGTGGCTCCATTGGTTATGATGAATAAACCCTATATAGCCATGGTTTCAATAGAACTGATACCCTTGAAGCAAAGAATTTCCTTATAATTCAGGGGAACTTCTTCTAAGCATGGAATCAGAAAAGCCAGGTCTACATCACAGTGACAACAGATGTAACACAAGAGCTTCAAACTACACAGTCAGTTCCTGAATACCAGGAAAACACTGGTGAAATTAAGATCAGAAGGGTTTCAAAAAACAAAAACCTAGCCAAATATGTCATTTACATATTTTCCTATTCTCTAATGTGCTTTTTTTGTTGAGCTCAGTTGTAATATATGTTGAAAAGGACTTCAGATTCTCTGGTGGCAGAAGGACTTTGCAGAACAAGGGTATTTTCCCATTTCATGGATGGAATATTAATACAGTGGTACCTTGGGTTGACGCAGGTGGCGCTGTGGGTTAAAGCCTCAGCGCCTAGGGCTTGCCGATCGAAAGGTCGGCGGTTCGAATCCCTGCGGCGGGGTGCGCTCCCGCTGCTCGGTCCCAGCGCCTGCCAACCTAGCAGTTCGAAAGCACCTCCGGGTGCAAGTAGATAAATAGGGACCGCTTACCAGCGGGAAGGTAAACGGCGTTTCCGTGTGCGGCTCTGGCTCGCCAGATGCAGCTTTGTCACGCTGGCCACGTGACCCGGAAGTGTCTCCGGACAGCGCTGGCCCCTGGCCTCTTAAGTGAGATGGGCGCACAACCCCAGAGTCTGTCAAGACTGGCCCGTACGGGCAGGGGTACCTTTACCTTTACCTTACCTTGGGTTAAGTACTTAATTCATTCCGGAGGTCCATTCTTAACCTGAAACTGTTCTTAACCTGAAGCACCACTTTAGCTAATGGGGCCTCCTGCTGTTGCTGCGCTGCCAGAGCCCAATTTCTGTTCTTATCCTGAAGCAAAGCTCTTAACCTGAAGAACTATTTCTGGGTTAGCGGAGTGTGTAACCTGAAGCATATGTAACCTGAAGCGTATGTAATCCAAGGTACCACTGTACAATAGCAAGCACCACTCATTTGGCTCATCCTAGACTTTCTCACCTCAAACTCACATACATTGTACCCTCAAGGACTCACAGCATTAAGATAACAGTGGCAAGTGGTGTGTCCTTTATCTCTTCCAAATGGTGCATTAATAAATTTTCTATATCACACTCTAAACAGTTTCCCTGTTCTAACCAAACCTTTCGTATCTTGGAAAAGAGACATCCCAACGACACAGTCCAAGAGAGCAAAGCATGCAAATAGATAGGAAGGATTGAATCCAGAGTCTGGTATGGAAGGCTTGCCGCTAATCATCCACTGCTCATTATGATCCAGCACACACTCATACGGATCTGTTTGTTCACTTAGCCTCTCTCCAGAACTGGAGCAACTTACAGGGATGCCCTGGAGCTGTGGCTTATCAAGCAGGTTGTGAAGTTCATTCTTTGAGGCTTCAATCTTCTCCTGGTCTGCAGCATCTACCATGTATCTGGAATGAAATCAACTACATTGAGGTCAAGAAGCAACAGGTGCTATTGCATGGAGTAGCCAAACCAGAGGAAGAGAGCAACCTCCAGAAAGCAAGGTGGGTTATCCTGAATCTTCATTTGAGTCCCAGCCACTGAATATAGGGTCCTAACTAACCACTACCTTGGCATTAGATTCAATTACTCTCCCCATCCCATAAGTAGGGGGAATTGCAATTCTGAGACCACATACTTTCAGTGTGGCCACCATAATGCTACATATCAGTCCAAATGTGTAGAAATTCTTTTGGTTTGCAAACTTCATATAAACTGGTGAAAGGGCTAGTGTTGGGTTTTGTTTTGTAATTTATGTTGATATTTTTTGCCTGGGGATGGGGACAGACTGATTTTTACTGAAGAGTGCAAAGAACAAAGAGCAGATCCATAAAGGTGGGATTAAGTTTAAGATTTTTATCAGCCATCTGCCAACATATGTTTAAATTCAAGAGAGCTAGAAGTTGAGGAAGGGGCGGTTGGAGTCTGCTGAAAATATTTTGTTCAAGGTACTTGATTTTGTGTTAGAGGGACATTCAGCATAACGAGGGGTTTGGATCCTTAGACCCACTGACCATCTATTACCAAATTCCTAAGCCGCCACAGAAATAATGCCCTTGTCACTACCAGTTCTGATTTCTTGTGGCACACAAATTGCTGCTTGTGCCCCTACCTTAATGGGCAATCCTTATCCCTGCCCTTTTCCAGAGTGCCTCCAATGCTCTATACCAGAAGCTGCGAGGTGCTCTTGTGCAATGCAACAATTCAGCTGCTCTAACTGCTGGTTGCACAGCAGGAGCTTGGCAAACCGCATCTATGTTAAATTATTCATCAGGCAAAATGTGCTAGGCTGGCTCACCTAGAAAGCCAGCAGGCAGGGAATATGGGACTCGGTGTGCAGATTTCCTACATGGAGTTTTTATGTTATAGTAGATATTGAACAAGCACAGAACATCTGAGAAGCATTCGATAATGTGGAAATCTACAAGGAAATACTTCTGCAACTGAAACAGCATACACAGGACGGGGTTTCTAACTGAGCCCAGCTTGTATTGCCTCTGGTCATTGGCAGTGGCCATCAAGGTAAGCCTAGTTGAGAAGTGCCAAGAATCTGGTATGAAGCGCGCAGAAGCCCACATCTAAGGAAATTAAAGAGCCTCTCTTCTGTACATGCTGGTTTCTGCCATTCCCCAGTTTCTGCTGAATTATGTAAGCTACCCCTTAAGTGCCATGTACAAGCTATCTGGAAGAAGTACCTATATTTTCTGCTTTTGTTATTTTGCAAAGTGCCATGTATATTGAAGACACTATATACCCCTTTTAACAGTTCTGAAGGGATAAAGGCTTCCCTTCACCCTACATTTGTGTGTATATAGCTTTTGAGGTACACATAATATAGCTTTTAATGCACGCATTTCATGTTTAGAAGACCAAACCCTGCAATCTGGTAAGGTAATTAAATATTCTTATGAATGGGGGCCTCAGAGAGAGAAGATGCTTCTGAAAAATGGAAATCATAAAAGCATTCGACTCTCAAGGAAAGTAACTGCTTCTTGGAGCAGACTTCTTCCTTTTCAAAAATCACCTGTCTATGAATACTAGTATCCAACTGTCTATACCAACACACTTCTTCTCCAAAACATGGCATAGAAACCAGCTTATAGTCAAGGCTGTGTAGCCTGCGCATGTACTTTGAGGAGGAATCGCAGGTCAGTGGTAGAGCCCATGCTTTGCATGCAGAAGATCCTGGGTTCAAATCTGCGGCATCTCAGCTTAAAGAAAGTTGCTGCTAGTGAGAACAAACAATTCTAGGCTAAATGCACGAACAGCCTGACCTGGTATATGGCAGCTTTCTAAGGAATCCCAAGTGGGTTCTTTTGCAAAAAATAAATATATATTAAAATCTACAGCTTGAATAAATGTTAGAATTTATGAATTTTATTTGGTTGCTTTTCCAACCTCTCTCTACCTCTAGGAGACATGGGGAAAGGAAGAAACAATACAAGGCAATGAAGTCACATTCCCTGACCACTGGAAAGTCAATCCTTTTCAGTCACTCACCAAGCAATCTCCAGATCAGAGTCTTGTGCCAGTTTCCTACCAAAAATTGCCCTCCACCTGGCTGCTCTTCGCTCCCTGAAGGTGCTATTCTTCAAAACACAATTGGCTTGTTTTTAAAAGGCGTACTTATAATCAGGTGTAGCCTGGCCCTTTGGCAGAGGCACTACAGAAATACTTTGTCTTGCTCTATTTCAGCCCAAGAGAGGAGAGCAGCAGAATGGCTGAAGGTTATTCCGTCCACCCGTACCAGGTATTCAAAGGAATAAAGAGGGTTTCACAAAAAGCAGCACCAGCAGGAACTGAAGAGTCAGCCAAGGACACTGTGATCTTTCAGAGACAGCACAGAAGTCTGCAGCTGTCAATAAAAGGCCCTGCTCTGCCCCACAGCCTACTGACAGTGAGGGTTTGAACTGAACGGCTGCCTGAAGAACCTTCCTCCTCCTGCTGCCTTCCATGCAGTTAATCAGATTCCACAAGCAACCCTTTGTGTCAAAAGTGGCCTGATGCAGAAGCGGTGCTTTATTTGCAACTTTATTTGGTACAGTGTAGCTTAAGTGCAGCCATCCAGTGGTTGTTTGTGTGTGCAGTAACCCTCAGAGCAGGGGCACTCACTTATGGTTCAAAGGCAGGTAGGATCCAATGGAGTCATTGTGCCATTCTATAAAAAATAAAGAATGGATTTATGGAGTTGTAGTTCAACAACATCTGGAGAGCCACAGTTTTCCCGGGCCTAATATAAAGGAACCCAGCCTGTGCTTAGAAGTGAAGCCACACCTGTAAGGTAGGTAAGAAATCTCTTACAGTTCCAAACGTGATCCAAGAGACAGTGGATATGTCCTGAAGAACAAAGAAGCCTCAGGGTTTGCTAGCTTAATTTCATTTATCACATTTTTCGGAGTTTATTGGACTGATCTGATCCCACCACAACCACACGGCTCCAGTGTTCAGAGGAAGCCTAGGACTTGTCTTGAGAGTAGCGCATGGCAATCTCAGAGCTTGGTGACAGACTGAGAATCGAGGCAGGGAATACTTACACTATGGCACTGACTCCACGGCAGTACCGCTCCCACATGCTACGAAAACGAGGCTGGCCCCCAATATCCCAGAGCTGTGGGGAAAGAAGCAGCAAGTTAAAATATGGATGAGAACTACAATGTGAGAATTTGCAAGCCCAAGCATTCTCCTTGACTCACACATACTTGGCCCCACTGCCTGCTCTACACTTTCCCATGTCTTCATTTTATGCATGGTCATCCACAGCCCACACTCTTTATTATTAAGGAAGCCATCTGAAGGGCTACCAGAAGATTTCAGAGAACCCTGGGTTTCTGAGCAACAGTGGTACAACAATGGCCACTTCACAAAAGCATTCTCACATTTACAAATTCTGTAAAGAACCCAAGTATTCAAATTACTGTATTATGATGAATTAAAATTTACTAGGATTAGCTCCACAAAACTCTTGAGTGATGGAACTGATATCCAAACTAATTAAATAATATTTGCAGTGTTTTCCCGGTCAAAACACATAAATGGAACTGAAGGAGGAGAACAGTCTACTGATATATTTAGAAATTCTGCATTTAAACCAGACACACTCTGCTGCCACTACTCTGCTTAGGCAATTCCTTTTAGGATTCCCACTAAACATCTACTCCTCTCTCTAACAGGAGCAGAGCTAATCATTCAAATAATACACAAAAACAATAGGGTATCTAGTAGTAGTGAGAGAAAGACCACCCAGAAATTCACATCCACAGTTTTGACTAGAAGGCACACCAGAATAACCTTAACTTATATTGTAAACCACCCTGTGATATATTGTATACTTCCTTGTTATCCTCAGATGAAGAGCAGTATACAAATTAAACAAGCAAACATTTCTATATTTTGTCCTCATATGTATCTATAAGCAATCTTTTTATTTAAGAGTGGTTTACAAAGAGTTATTAAAAATACAAAATTAAACACATCATATAAAAACTGTATAAAATATTACAACCAGAAGCAGCAACCAGTTTAGTGCTCAAATTGTGCTGGAAAACAGGGCACCATCAATAAAATAAATTCACAAGCTCCACTCCAGCACCATTCAGTCTGAGTTAAACTTTTAGTTTAAAAACTGCAGGTGAGGGAGGTGGGCCTTGTCTCTCCGCAAACTAAATTCCCCAATAATTTGAACATTGAACCAATTTTAAGAAAAACTTATCAGAGCATCCCAAGAGTCCTCTACAAAAGGGTTGGCTCAGCTTGGCACCCAGAAACCAGTTTGGTGTTATGGAAACAGCAGATAGTTTTAAAAAGCTGGTGTTAATTCAACCCCGTCGATCTGCCTGTGCTTCCTCAAACCCCTAAGCTTGCCTGCAGCACTATGTTGCAAATCTAGGAGCACACTTGCCCAAGACATACTGCATCTTACCTTTATAGTAACATTTCCCTTGGTGATCTTCCTCATATTGAAGCCCACTGTTGGGATCATATCTTCATTGAACTGCCCCGACTAGAACGAAATAAAAATAGATCAGTCTTTCATATGGAAGGCTTGGCTGTTTCTGTCTACCGCGTTCCACCTTGGCTAATCAAGCTCCCCTGAGAGAAGGAAAAGCGATGAGATGTGTTCATTCCTAGAGCAAAAGAAGTACCTATTTAGCGAGTCCTGAAAAGCAGCACACATTTTGAGCACTTTGAATAATGTACCAGAATAATACTTGAGGGTTAATATCAGAAAACATTACAATATTTCTAAACTGCCTTTCATCCTGTAAGATACCAAATATTTTGGTGGGGGTGGAGAGAGAAAGAAACCAGAGGCAAAGACTCTTAAGTAACACCCTCCTGGCTACTACTGAATAAATCATGGTTGGTTCTACACAACCATATGCTTCACTGGTAGTAATCAGCTGTTATATATCAGGTATTCACTGGAATACCCATTCACCAAGTGCCTACTTTGTTTACATTTAGGCACCAGGTAAACATTATTCTTTTTGCTTGAGCATTTGGGGTTGACACTTGCCAGATAGATTACAGTTTGCCTTTATAGGGCTTTAGTGCTGCCTTGGGGGCAGGATGGAAGAAAGCGCAGGATTTTTTTCAATTTTTATTTTTAAAAACAGCTTTGTTGTTAATAGGCAGTGTTTCAACATATCTGTAATTAAACTGTTTCTCTGCTGATGAAGGTTCAGAGAATTTATGAGGAGGCAGATAACCTTTTGCTGGCAAGCACTGGAAACAAAATGTGCAGGACACACAGACACATCAGTCCTGTTGACTGCACAGACCAGGACAACAGGAAGCATCTTATAGATTGGAAGTGCTGAAACAAATCAAGGGTGCGTGGGTGCAGAGAACGTATAATTTCTCTATTTTGTGCAAGGTTTTCTTCTTCTCCTTCATTGTATAAAGATAAGTGACAGGGAAGGTCAGATGTATTTCAGGAGAAATAACCTTATTAACGGACAGAGCCAATACTCAGGTTATACTATGAAAGGACATGGGAAATGAGAATGCTGCTGGCAATGTTTTTTTAAAGAAAAAAGAAAAAGAATGATACTCAAGGGTTGGATAAAGTTACTTTAATGAGAGGTGTTCTTTATGCTAAGAACGCAAGTAGCAATAATGGAAGCTTGGCCGTACAGTTATCTGCATGTCAATTAATTTGGTCCCCACGGCCCATTCCATATTTGGCTTCTGCTGAGACACAGCCTATAAGACAACTTAATGCAATGTCTGACAAGCTCCCTGGGAACACAACTTGCATGCACCAGAACACAGGACATGAATTAAGAGCCAATAAGGAATAAGAACTTTCACTTATGACAGACTTGCTTTGTTCAGACGGCAGAAACCCTGAGTTAGCATGTTTTCACCCTTTTTTCCTCAATTTTGTTCTGTTGGCTTACATTTCTATAATAACTGCAGTATGGTACTCTGTGCTTTGCTCCAGCCAGTGCCTGCAGGGAATTAACTTTCACATACCCATTGAGCAATTCTTCAGCACTTGCTGAGTCAAAAAGGTCTATTATATATATTCTGGTCTGTTCATTTTTAACACCCAAATTTCAAATTTTACCTGTTTATTAAAAGAAAGCTTTCTAAACAAACAGCGAGTGTGCTCACAGTATGTTGCAAATAAATACAAAACTAAACACCTGCAATTCCTATAGGAAGCACATAAATATGCACAGGAAGTGTGTGAACCTCAATGAAACATTAAGGGGAAAAATGGCAATGAAGGCGTCCAGTTCAGACATAACCAACCCCCGCTCCCAGAAAGAACACTTTATTTAAGGTTGTCAAACTTAGAGCAGAGGAAGCAGAAAAGGGAATGGCAACATCTGCCCTGTGGAAAGGAATTATCTGTCCTACGTACAATGAGTTGCAACATTAGATTTCTCAATGTCACAAGACCTTAGAAATTAATATGTCTGTCAGCAGAGTTCAGCCCACTGCTGCTTTCTTTCAGTGATTTACGGCTTTAAGATTACCAACATTCTTAAACTTCTCTTGCTTTTAATCTGGCCTCCAAAGTTTTACGAGGCTGCGAGTCTCCAGCTCCAATCTAACTGCCAGCAATGAATTTATGTTAACTCTCTGATTAGAAAAACTGAGTGCTTTTAGCCATCAGCTTCTCAAGATATGACACATCAGCAAATCTTCCAAGGTTCCGAGACTCTTCACAAAGATTTTGTGCTTATTCTCCCAGCGTTCCATTTCAAAACCTGATACTTGACGGCTCAAAAACAACAAGCTTCAAAAAAAGGCCAAGCAGTACAAATTTCATCTGGGTTTTAACAAACCATGCTACTCCAGTCCTTGGGCCAAAAGGTCATTGATGGGATGAGCTCAAGCATTCTCTGTTTCCCTGGTCTATAGCACTTGTGAAATAGGCTATCAAAATTACCTGGAAAATTGAGGGCAGAGTCGAATTTCAATATGCACACAGTGTATGTTGCGATTCCAGAACAAAGAGATGAACAAGTCATTTAGAGTTATGGGTAACACAAGAGGCTTTGCAGATACTGAGGTGAACGTTTGGCTTTAAAGCCTCAAGGAAGTGTGACTCCACAGGTAAACAGAAAGCTTGGCCTGCCCACTGCTGGATCAGACCAAAGGCCCATCTAGTCCAAAACCATGTTTTCACAATAGCCAACCAGATGCCTATGGTAAGCCCACAAATAGGACATCAGCACGACAGCAGTCTCCTGTTCACAATTCCTAGCAACTGGAATTTGTAAGAAAACCAACCCATTTATTATTTGAAGCATACTATTCTACTCACTGGGCACTCAGAATTGCTTCACAGAACACAGATGAAGGACCTATTGGATCAGAGGATGGACAGTGACCAAACCACAGTTTCACAGAGCTGTTAAAAGAGTGACAACCACGCTAGTAAACTCCATTTGGGGCTATCCTTGAAGACAGTTTGGAGACTGCAGCTGGTTCAAATAAATAATAATAGTAATAATAATTTTTATTGATACCCCGCCTTCCCCGGCCAGAGCCGGGCTCAGGGCAGCTAACACCAATAAAATTCCAGTAAAAACATAATAAGAAAAAAAGAAAAAGAAGAAAACAATTTAAAATACAGGTTAAAATGCAATTTAAAATGTAAAAGGCTCAGCTGCCAGAGTTCTGCCAGATTTTCTATATGGGACTACATTACACCCATACTTAAAGATCTGCAGTGGCAACCTTTTCACCACCGAGCCCAATTCAAGGTGCTGGTTTTGATGTATAAGGCTCTGAACCGAATTACCTGAAGAAGTGCTTCTCCCCATACTGTCCACCCTGTTGGTTACACCATCTCTGAATGAGGTCAGTGAACCTGTGACATGCCAGAGGGTAACCTCAGCACTCACACCCTGGTTTTGGAATAACATTTTCCCAAGGCTTAACTGGCACCAATATTATCCATTTTCCAGAGTTTCTAGTATGATCCTACAGGGCCTGCATTGGGACAGGTGGGTGATGTACTGCTTTGTAATCTCCCTGTTTTCATTTACCATACCGTGTTTTGTTGGTTTTTATTTTATTTTAAAAATTGCTATTACCCACCCTGAGATCACTTTCAACAGTAGGGTAGTGAATAAACTGCATAAATAAAAAACAAAAGCCACACTTTTATCAATACAACTTTCGGGGTATTTTTCCTCCCTCAATTTATTGTGACACACAAGGCTTAGAGCCAGAGCTCATGGTGCTCTCATATGACTAAACAGCAAAAAAAGACCCTAGCATTTGTTTTGAAACGACTCATACATGCACAGAGCAACTTTACTGTTTTGCCAAGAAGCGCCTGTTGAAATCTGGAGCAATTTGTTCTGTATGCAGATAGCAGAAACGCTGCTTGATAGCAGAAACTCTGCACAACAACTTCTTTTAGCTTGCCGATTAAGCAGTCTTTGTTTTCAGCTACAAATGTAGCAAGAGTACTGGAAACCAGTTCATTCCATGATAGATACGGAGCACAACTGGGTATCCAGATTTGCTGCTCCTTTTTATCTTCATCCCCTTGAAGTTATTTTCAGTGCTAGTTAGTCTATTGAATGATTGTTCAGAATTAAATTATTACTGCTGTTAGACAATCTGTCAAATCAGTGAATTTTGTGATGGGTTTTAGTAGTTGTAAACCACTTTGGGAGCCAATGTTGGCTGAAAGGTGAGATAGAAATATAATTTATCTAACAAATTATCTAACTTGACCCAATACCCCTTTGCTCAAGAACTTCTTCATATTTTTCATTTGGGAAAACAGGTCTTTGCTTACATAAACCCACTTGTAGACTTCTGCAACTCTTCCATATTTGGATATGTACATATATATTTAAAAAAAGATTGACAACATGCTTATTAATAGAACCAGTGAGACCAGCTACACAATGCTGTTGTGCACCTCTATCCCCTAAGACTGCTTTATTCACGGCTCCAGCCAGTCTGGAAAAGGATACTTTGAGTGCTTTTCAGATCTCCCAGGGGAGGGTTCCTGAAAATCTGCCACCCTATTTAGTTAAGAAAGGGGCAATATTTTCAGATAACTAATATGGGAACCAAATCTTTCTGATACAAAAGTGTCCATCTGGTCTCAAATCTTTATAATATTTATATAGTATTTTGTGAAACTGACACTGACTCAATACTTGAAATAGTAAGGTTCGGTTCTTAAACTTTCCAGTGGCTTCCTGGGGTGGGTGTATGTTTGTGTAAAAGTATTGTGTCCATCAACTTCCCTGTCTAATAGTTCAGGATTGTTTCTGCAGCCTAAGCAAGGGTTTGAACTTCAGCTGACACGCAAGATAGTAAAGATTAATAACGATGCCTGGATAAAAAAAACAACCCTGTCTACCTTTTGAATATCAATGCAGAATAATTCACAGTTCAAATGACAAATGGTAGCTATGTTTAAGAGCATGGCAACTAATTTCTAAGTAAAGTGCAGTGTCAGGGATAAGGGAAAAACACAGGGCATTTTTTCTTTACATGGTTAATATGCATTACCCAACAGAGATGTGCTCAGTTTGAGTGCATGCGCTCATAATTGGTCATCCTTATTGGATAAATGAGATCAGGCCAATCTGGTTTGACAAATTCACCGCAACCTGCTGAGTCACACTCAGTTCAAGCACACCACCGAGCATTTGGCACCCCTGAAAATATAAAAGGTATTTCCTACAAAAACGGAAAGCACAAAACATATGAAAAAAACCCACTGTGGTGCACAGCTTCATACTGCACACAAGTAGCTGAAAAAAGAGAAGCAAAACTATGCTAAGGAAAGATTATACGTCTTTGAAGAAACACTTGCCAATATGTTTTCATAAGCCAAGGCTTTTAAAAAAGCAACAAAGAAAGGCCTACAAATACTGGACAGCACAATCCAGAATAGCAAGTGTGATTGGAAGGGTGCGCACACTGTGTGAAAGGGTGGCTGTTTTTGAAAAACAAGGCCTTGTGAACTCCAACAAAGATATCCCCTTCTAGAATTTTAATCTGGAAGAAATCCCAGCCTTAGAGACACTACCTGCTTAGACTATTCTCAATTGTTAGTGGTTCCCCACTTCCCACCCCAAGGATTCTGAAGAAGGTAGTCTGTGATAATTCTTAAATCCTTATCTTCCCTCACAAAACTATGGTTTCCCAGGAGTCCCTGAGGCACTGGAATGATGCCTAAGTCACTCTCAGTCTCTGGTGTAGATTTATGTTCTATAGGTTTAATGCTAAACAATGCAGAACTAAGTTAGCCCCATTCTCCAAATGCTTTTAACAAATATGACCTCTTATCCCCACCGCATAGGCAGGTAAGTTCATTTGGAAGGAGATGCACAACATTAAACAAACTCACACTAAAACATACTGTAATAGACAGGCCTTAAGCTGGTGCCTGAAAGTGGCAATTTATTTTGTGAAGAATGCACAAGTTTCAACCACAGGTGTTGCTGTGGTCTAAACCACAGAGCCTAGGGCTTGCCGATCAGAAGGTTGGTGGTTCAAATCCCCACAATGGCGTGAGCTCCCGTTGTTTGGTCCCAGCTCCTGCCCACCTAGCAGTTCGAAAGCACGTCAAAATGCAAATAGATAAATAGGTACCACCGGCAGGAAGGTAAATGGTGTTTCTGTATGCTGCTCTGGTTCGCCAAAAGCCGCTTAGTCATGCTGGCCACATGACCTGGAAAAAACTGTCGGTGGACAAACATCAGCTCCCTCGGCCTATAGAGCGAGATGAGCGCCACAACCCCAAAGTCGTCCATGGCTGGACCTAACAATCAGGGGTACCTTTACCTTTTATATTCTTTAGAGATGTTTTTGGTATATTCTACCGAAAGGTTTGGGACAACAAGCATCTTCATATCATGGTCAAAACATGTTGGACATCATCTACAAAATAGACCACTACTTTGGGTGTACTTTTATGATGTGTTTGATAGGTTTCCCTCAAACTTTACAATGTTACATCTATTTCTGCAAATAATACAGGTGAAGTGCTCTGATTCTGTATTAGTGTAGCTAATGGTCCCAATACTTCCTTCTTTCCCAATAGTTCCTCTTTATTTTTGCTTAAACATAGTGTTGTTGTTTTAAAATATGATTTTCTGAAGCTAGAAATAGTTTACACACATGAACCAAAGCTGAGAAAGTTAAGAGTTTAGAACTACAGTATATAGCATAAAAAGGGAGTGTGAATGTGCATGCTGAAATCAGTGAAGCAAACTGGGTTCCTAGCATTTTGTTATGTCTTCACAAAGCACAACAGACTTACTTTTTAAAAAAGTCACAAAGGAGCTTTAAAGCAAGCATGTGGACATGCCCTGAGGGGTAATCATGCAGCACTGAGTTCTCATGTGTTGAAGAAAACAAGGGAAAGTGATGACTGATCACAACAGCAAAAATAGTTGCATGCAAATAGTAAGGAAGCTCATGCTAAAAACATATGAAGCAGCCCCAAGATATTTTAGCTGAACAGGAATATGTAAAATAATGTGCTTATGTGCAATGTAGAGTGCCTCTCTTCCTGTGCCTACAGAGCAAACACACAGCCTATCTTCTTACATTCTTAAGAAGAAAACATTAGGCTTTTCAGAAATTAAGCAATAGGCCTGTCTATGCAAAACATGCACTATCACTGAACTACAGTCACACACCCTTATCATCTCCCTGCTGCCCCAATGTAGAAGCTCTGAAGTTCGCATAAACCAAAACGCCCCAACAAAGTTCATCAGCTGCCACCAACACACTTGCCCTTTTTCTATTGTAATCAGATTTTTCACAAAACTCACACATTAATACAAGACTGATTTTCTATATGAGATACATATTTTAGACATTTATTCCATGAAGTTTGTAAGTCTTTTTACCCCAAGGAAAATGGTTTCATCTAAGCCAGGGGTGGCCAACTCCCAAGAGACTGCGATCTACTCACAGTTAAAAACTGGGTTCAGGTCAAAGTTGTTGAGCTTTTTAAAGAGGAGCCAAAGTTTTTGAGCTTCTTTGGGGGGTGCCAGTGATCTGCCAGTGATCTACTGATAGATCATGATCTACCTGTTGGATGTGCCTGATCTAAGCAATCATCCCCCCTCTCACAAGCCCTCTAAACTTAGCCGTGTTGCATTCATATTGCTCTAATAGGTAGAGATATTGTTGTCTGCAGGAAATATCAAGCAGGCAACTATATCTAGTTTATTCAAGGATAGTAGTGATCTATCATGGCAACTTCAATGTGCACTAATCAAAGAGAGCTCACAAATTAAGAGAAGATGGAGCTTTGATTTCAAGTAAAATAGGAGGCATTAAAGTTGTGACAGTTTTGACCTCATATGGCCTGCAATGTGTCAGTCAGAATGAAACTGGGACTACAGTCTGATTTCAAGAGCATCCAAAGCTCATTAGTAAAGTGGCTACCCTAACTACGTTAGAACCCTCCTGCTGGTTCAGACGGAAGACCCATCTAGTCCAGCATTCTGTTTTTGCAGTTTGCAAGCATTGGGAAACCTACAAGCAGGGCATGAGCACGGCAGCACTTCCCTATATACTATCTCTGATATTGGAGACAATATATAGCCATCATGGCAAGCAAACATTGCTAGCTTTGTCCTCCATGTCCAATCCCTTTGAAAGCCATCCAAGTTGGTGGCCATCTATACACATTGCAGTAACCTATTCCAGTTTAACTATGCACTGTGTGATGGAGTAATCCATCTTGTCTGTCCTGAATCTCCCACCATTCAACTTTCTTGGATGACCACAGGTTCTAATCTTACAAGAGGGAGAGAGAGAAATTGCACGTAACTTTGGGGTAACAGTACACACACACAAAATCCTACAGCATAGTATAATCTAAAGTCGCAACATTCAGCATATCAGAACAGCATTCCAAGAGAGATACAAGCAGTTGTTGAGATTATTTCAGCCTTTGCCAGCACACACAACCTGATTTTGAGGGATCAAGATCAGAAATGGTGCCTGCCACAACCATAATGCAATGATCTCGTCCCTCGGCCTTTTCTCATTTATTCTGACCACAATCCTGTAAGGCAAGTCAGTATCATTTTCAATTTATAGGCGAGAAGCACAGTTCAGAGGTAGACTTGCCTCTCTGCAAGTCCATTTATAATCACCAAGTTGAATCCAAGCTTTCCAATCCAATATGTTAGCCCAGCGATTCTTAAATGGGATGCACTTTAGGCAATTCCCAAGACAACTACAAAAGCAGAGGGAATTGCTGGAAATCTTTCCAGAGTAATGAAAATGCACTCTCATCTGGATAAAGTTGCACTGCATATGAAGAGAATGCAAAAGTGGTGCTAGGTAACAAATAAGCATTGTTAAGTTTGCAAAAACCTGGTGTCACTGAGACAACTCTAGCTTTTGTGCTTTGTATGAATGTGAATGCCACAGTAAAGAACATACACGCCATTTGTCATGTCTGCAGGGCACATGCATTTCCAGCATGCTACTTGTCCATTTAAAATATGTACTCTAGAACAGAACCTAATAACCTTTTCTCCAAATCCCAAAATGAAGAGCAAGAATCAGCTCTAGGGTGTTTGTCTATCAAGTTGCCTTATTCCAAGTATTCCAACATGGAGCCTGTTAGTTGCAGTGTTTGAAACTCCCATTGTTATAGGGGCATTTTGTGACAGTTTGCCAGCAGTTTCTGAGCTCTGGGCATAGTACTGATCTTACGATTTCAGATTAAATCTGCCACTGCTAGAAGAAAAGGAGGAGCTTTTTCTGCCTCCCCACTTCCAGCCACTCTTTGAAGACTGGAGAAGAGAACCTCATAAGAATATTCGGAGGGGTGGGCAGGGGAAGTATGGCTTTGTTTTTTGAAATCTTCAGATGAGGACTAGACCATGTGAAAAATGATCATAAGATTCTAGCTGCAGAACTAACTAAAATGGTTACTGCAAAATATGCAGGAATGAAAGATAAAATAAAATGAACCAAGGAGAGAGGAGAGAAGTTGTGGGATATCTAACAGTATGTAAAATGTTTATTGTAAGATGGAAAACAAAAAAATTATTTTTTTTTAAAAAAAGATAAAAAGTATTCAGTACACTTGGGCTCCTATTCAAGCAGTGCTGTCAGGTAGGGTACACACATTTTTAAATTATTATTTTTTTGCAAATTTAATGAAGAAAAAAAGAATAAAATAAAATTTTTAAAAATGTATATAAATAATACAGAGACAAAAAAACCCCATTGGTTTGCAGTCTGAATACAGTAGCCATCAGTACATTCATCTTAAGTTAATCATGTAAGTTAATATAAAGCTCTCCAAATGTCCGCACAAAATTGATGTCTATATGAAATATGTTCAGTTGTAGTTATATGTATGATTTAGTTGAGATTCCTGCAACACAGGGAGTTGGACTGGACGACCCTTAGGGTTCCTTCCAATTCTACAAGTCTGTTATTCTAGCCATCCACAGAACATTGTGTTGAGGGTATTCATCCTTCTAGGCTCTAGTATAGGTCTCTTTTGTTGCCCTCATGTAAATCCCCATACTACATCTCAATGATTTTGTCAATATAAAATGCAAACACATTTTGAAGCAGTAGAGCTCTGCTTGCTCCTCCCTGATATCTTACGCTTAGGGTAGTCCCACTCCAATACCCACAAGCTGAGGTTGCAAGGGGAGCCCCTATGCATGGGCTCATGCCCCAGTTCTGCAAATATCTGTTGCCCCCAGTACGCAGCTCTCCAAGGGAGTTTACATTTTGGACTGGCTAGCCAGCCAGGTTTAGAGTCTCCCGGGAAATGCAGTCTAGACAGAGCACATGGTTATAGCTGAAAATTGAAGCAGTGCAGCAAGAAAAAAGCGGCTGACACCAAATAGCTACTGTCTAATGAGACACAGATTTTCACCAAAGGGCCAATAAATTGTCTCCTATAAAATCTATTCCGTGTATTTTCAGGACCCTGCTTCTGTTCAAGCATCTACTATTGCCATCTACAAGGACAGTGATTATGACTGCATCCTATTACGGCAACAGGAAAGCATGCACATAAACAAGGGCAGCCTTCAAGGGCTCGGCAGGTGACAGGAACCTCTAGTATTTGCTACATTTGCAATAGGGCAGGAACATGCCAGATGTTATCCTTAAAAGTGAACTGTTTATATCTTTGTAGGCCTATATAATCCATCTACACCAGCCTTCCCCAATCTGGTGCCCGCACGATGTTTTGGCTTACAACTCTGATCACTTGTCTTGATAGTTGGGAGTTCCAATAGTTTGGAGAAATGTGGATCTAGGCTATTATTAATTATTTAATTTATGAACTGCTTCCCATGAAGCACTCAGAAGTGATTCACAATATGGTGACATACATAAACATATAGAAAAACAGTTAAAACAATGGCCTATATAAGAACAATAAAAAACAACTATAAGTATAAAAACAATTTGACACAACAGGACATACATCAAATCAAATCAATTTCAAGACAGATAGTAGTTGAGATAAAGATTAGAAGGCTTGTTGAATGAGACCACTTGCCCTCAACAGGACTGTCAAATGAAGGCTTTGATGGGTTGCAGCAAATTCTCATCTAGAAATTTCTCGATTTACGCATATTCAGTTCCCAGGAGCTTCATCCAGCCTTGGTAGGCTAGAAGTTTACAGTGCTGGAAAAATACTTGTACAGGAGGCAACCATTTCGCATGGGGGTTCCGTTATCGGCCCCCGAGTGCTTCCTGCCCCGTTCCACCCAGCCCTGGTTCTGCCCTAATTTTGCCTTCTTTCTGTGTCCAAAAGGACCTGTTTGTCGGTAATTGCACATCCATTGGATGCACCTAAAATGGTCACTACTTGTAACAGTATGACACTTGGAGGGGGGGGGAGAGGGGATTAGCAGACAATACTAGATTTTAGGTGCAATTCATGCCCAAGCCTGAATCAATTTCCTTGGCAGCAATGATTTCTGAGTCCTGTATGTTAAGGGATTTGCTTTTTTTATGTTTGCAAATGTGGACACACACACACCCCTATCTGATTTGTGTCAGTCTGCTGTCAATAACCTTCTGCTAAAATTACAAATATATTTTGCTGGAAGTATCCAGTATTTTGGACACATGTCAAAGGTGATAGGATCCTTGAAATGCTGTTATTAGGAGAACCTTGATTCTCCTAATCATATTGGGGGTGGGTGGGTGGAGAACCAAAATCTCAGGTCACAGCAGACAGCTTTATGATGGACATACACAGTTAGCATCCTAAACAGATCTCCTTCTGATAGTTGATAATGTAAATCACAAGAAACAAATATGATTTTCCTTGAGAGAAGATGAAAATAACACTGAAATGTAACAGAACCAACAATGAGCACCCAATCTGCTATGGTAACGCAGCTGCTTTGATCTATCATAACTGCAGAAAACTGTGAGCCAAGGACAAGCTTGAGAGAGAGGGCCTTACGCAGAAAGCGCTGCTCTGTAACTCACTGCAGGATGGGGAGGGAGGAAGGACTGCAGATAACTGAAAGTGTCTTCTGTATCTACTCAAATGCAAAAAAAGGGAAAAGAACTCAAATCTTCAGATACAACTCTATCAAAACTTATGGGAATAGGAACAAGTGATTATATGAAGGCATATTGCTGCCAGCATTAAAGCAGATGTGCTGCTAAACACACACACACACACACACACACACACACACACACACACTCAGACTGTACTCACTTACTTGACCTACATTTTAAGATATCTACACACTGGTGCATGGAGTGAGCTAGAAACTGTTATGTGTGAGTTGCTGATTTCTTTGATGTTTATCTCTATGTTTCATGACTGTACAGCAGCACAGATTTGTTTGTTAATAAGCAAGGATTACAATAGCAGAGTAGGTAAAAAAAATGGGGTGTGGGTTCTATAGCTCATAATTAGGAAATGGTTCAACAGCATGATTTGATATTTAACAGTGTATAGGAAAAATAGGTTTGAGGGCAGCCCATGCTGAATTTGGAGTAGAAATGGTAAGAAATTGCTTATTCGAAGTGAGTTCATTTAGTAAGAGACTTTGGCAAGCTGGTAAGTGGTGTGCATTTTCTTTGTTTGAACTGTGTCTTTTGGGAAGCTGTTTGTTGTGTTAAAAAAGGTAAAGGTAAAGGTACCCCTGCCCGTACAGGCCAGTCTTGACAGACTCTGGGGTTGTGCGCCCATCTCACTCAAGAGGCCGGGGGCCAGCACTGTCCGGAGACACTTCCGGGTCACGTGACCAGCGTGACATCGCTGCTCTGGCGAGCCAGAGCCGCACACGGAAACGCCGTTTACCTTCCCGCTGGTAAGCGGTCCCTATTTATCTACTTGCACCCGGAGGTGCTTTCGAACTGCTAGGTTGGCAGGCGCTGGGACCGAGCAGCGGGAGCGCACCCCACCGCAGAGATTCGAACCGCCGACCTTTCGATCGGCAAGTCCTAGGCGCTGAGGCTTTAACCCACAGCGCCACCTGCGTCCTGTTTGTTGTGTTAGGTCAAGGCAAAGGTCTACTTGGTATCTGCCATTATTCATGAGTTGTGTAACATGTTTGCAGTTTTTATTAAAAAGGGCATTTTGGTGGCCAATATTACTCAATGCAGTTTCGTAAGTGTGCGATCCCCACCCACCCACCCCCAATATGAACCTGATATAGAGAAGGTTCCGTGGGGGGGGGGGCTGTTGAATGGAGTGCCGGGTGAAATGTGAGAGAGTCAGAGACGCTGATTTGAAAATGACAGTGTGTGGTTGTGTGAAACAGAAAAGAATGGGGGTGGAGGGAAGAGATCAAAGTACTCACAAACCAGGCTTCAGCCTAGAAGTGCTTAAAGTTCAGTTAAGTGGTTAGGTGTGAAAAGAGATGGGCAGAAGAGATCACAGGAAATGTGTAAAAACTGAGAGGCATTGAGGGAAGGTGGAAACATTTCTGGGGTGCACAATGACTGGATTACTGATAGACAACTTGGAAAGGCATAGGACATCTTCAGAATACAGTCATACCTCCGGCTGAAGTAGCTTCGGGGTAAGTATTTTCGGGTTGCGCGCTGCGGCGACCCGGAAGTAACGGAGGACGTTACTTCTGGGTTTCGCTGCTCGCGCGTGCGCAGACGATCAAAATAATGTCATGCGCATACGCAGAAGCGGCGAATTGCAACCCGCACAGACGTGGGTTGCGTTCGTTTCTGGATGCGAACGGGGCTCCGGAACGGATCCCGTTCGCATCCAGAGGTACAGAGGTACTACTGTAAAGGGGCAGGAGATTTAGGGGCCACCTGTGTGGTTCTATATGTGCTTTACCTGCTGAATTTCCACTTTTTATATTAAACCTTTAAAAGCTAGGTTTGTCGACTAACTGGAAAATTCATGGCAGGGATTTTAACAAAAAACCAATGAATAAAAATAAGCCGGGGTAATTGTAGGCCACGAGAACCAACAAATCTCCCTGCTAATGTCACCCAAAGAGCTGGCTATTACAGGTTGAGAAGCAGCAGCCAGTAAAAGTTGGCAACCCCATGAGACAAGCAGCAGCCTCATCAGGGAAAAAACTGGTAATCCTTATTTCTAAACTCTTAATCCTTTTAAAATATGAACTAGTTGTTACAGGTAGAGAAGGAGCTGTAGCCACCAAAAGTTGGCAATCCCATTGAAGATAGGAGCCACAGGAGAACCTTCAGAAAAAAGGGGGAGATATTTAGGGGCCAACTTTACAGCTCTGTGTGTGCTTTATATACCAAGTTTCCTCCTTTCTTATTGCAGGTTTTAAAGGCTATGCATGTGAATATGGCCATTTTCTGTTGAGGGATACATTCAACATTCTCCCTTCCCCAAAAGACGGCACATGTTCTCTGAAATAATGTGATGCTTCTCTGGGAATCATTCTCCCTCTGATGGATAGAAACACTCTGGGGGAAACCAGGCAACTCCACTCCCACAGCAGTTTCATGAGGTTGTGCATGTGTGAAAGCTATGTTGAGGTTTGTTTCGTTTGGGTACAGCAGGCTCTAAAATCTCTGCTGGTTTTGTCAACAATTCTTTGCTATTCAGTTTATGTGAATATTTAGCAATATAACATAAGAGTGTTGCAAGCAACTAAGAGCAGCTAAACTCTCCACCCCTCCTCCAGCACTACTTCTCCTCCCACTGCCACCTGCTCCCTATGGTCTCTCACCCTGCTTTTGATTTTTCCTTGCTGGACTATCATCACAAGTCTTCAGACTCCAAGACAGTGTAGGCAGCCCAGAAAGGCATGTGGCATGTTTTTTTTTAACACTGAGAATATCTGCACCACTCTTTTCTAGGATACAAAGGGCAAACCCACACAACTTACCCACGTGGCTTCCCCCCTTACACAAGAAAATAGCATCATGAGACTGCTCTCCCTGCACAGCACTCCTCCTCTGGGATGGAATCTCTAGTAATAGAAGGAGGGGCACATTTTCTGCCATTCACCTGAAGGCACCAGCAAGAATCTGTGGCAAGATAGTTCAGGCAAGGAAACAGTCATGGCTTGCATAATAATGTCAAAATCATTCCGTACTACATATCTGGGAAGGTTTACAAAGTAAAGCACACTAGAGTCACTTCCAATTTTCTTCAAAACTGTGACCAAATCTAAGTGATACAGAATATTTCCCCTTCAACTCTCTGCAAAAAAACAACAACTATCCGGTTCCTTCCTTCAGGATACTATATCAAAGTTGCACATACAGGAATATCATGCTCTATCATGGAAGGAATTTCCAGAAGTCCATTTCATTTTTTAAAACCCCAATTTTCTAATCTTCTCACCTTTTACAATTTGCCAAGCAGCATGCCTTAATGACAACCCTGTGTGTGTTTACCTCTCTCCCTTTAGATGAGATCTTACACTATATATTCCTACTTTCCAAGCGACACATTCTAGCCTTAATATGAGTTCTAGAACATAATTGAGTTAAGAAGATCCACAGATTAACTGCAAGCTTCCAACAACAGGCAAATGTTTTATCTAGCACAATCATATTTGAGAGATACAGTTTCCTCAAATGTTTTTTGGAGCGTTACTATTATTATTATTAAAAACTTTTAAAACTGGTAACATGTTAACGAAGGAAATAAAACTAACAATAAAAAGTCAAAAACATTTCCCATGAAATTTGGCATTTGTCTGCAGGGCAATTACTCTCCATCTGGCCAACTGCCCCTTTCAGAGGGTGCAGACAAGGAGGTTGAAGTTGTCCTTAAGACAGGGCTGTGTTGTCTATTAACACAGTGTAGGGCAGTTGCGCTGCCACCCCCACATTGTGAATCCAGAACACAGGCTAATGGATAGCCTAGCAGACAGCAGCAGCGAGAGGACGGACATGTAGCAAAAGGTGAGAGGCACAACTGGTGGGTAGTCAGCCACCGCCTCAACAGTTATTTGAAAAGACTGTTTTGGGTCTTTCCATCAAACGACAGAAGAACAGATGGGATGTGTGTCTCTTTCTACTGCAGATTTTGCTCCCCATGGTTCCAAATACAAGAATGGAATCAGACTGTTCTCCCAGTGAACTCAGAATAGCATACATGGCACAAGGGGGAGGGTGAAATTATCCCACTTTAGCTTCACCCCCGCAATTGTGTGAGGTAGATTAGGATGAAGGAATAGGATTGGACCATCAACTGAGCAGGAATCTGAAACCAATTTTCAGATTTCCCCCACTTCAAAGGCCAACACATTTTATAGCAGGAATGGGGAGCCAGTGGCCATTCAGATGTTGTTGGGCTAACTAGCTTACTAGCTGGAGGGTCATGGACACCAGTTCTGGGTTACAGCCTGCCTAGCATATACAGCCAACCTCTTAAAACTGCTTTTCAACAGGGCAAGTTTGTACCCTTATTCCTCTTTGCTTCACTCTGGCTTCAGGTCTACCAGAATGAATCCTGCAATAACGATGAAGTCTGGTAAGAACTGCCAGATTTGGAAGTCATGGAACTCAAAACAAAGGTAGGCCACCAAGCTAGGCTGCACCAATCCACTTCTTTCTGTTGTCCTTTGACCCCCCTTGCATATATTGAAAGTTGCACATCAATCATGCTCTGTTATTCCGCAAGTCCCTTGCCATGCAGCACACCAACAACAGCAGTTAAGTTAGATAACCCCGCTAATCCTTCCAACAGAGTGCCCTCCTCTATTTCATCTGTCATATGTTGTCCTCTAACAGCTATGACCCCTAACTCCTTGTCTCTTCCACTTCCTCTTATTTACTACACAACATTCCTTTATCATTCTTTGGGTTTTTTGCCAGTGTGAGAGCCAGTATAGCATACTAGGTTAGACGGCTAGAGAAAGAAGACTCAAGACCTATGGCTCTCAGTTTAACTTACCTCACAGGGTTGTTGTGAAGCTGAAAAGCAAATCTATGCTGCCTTGAGCTCCCAGGAGGATAGCGATTATATAAATGTGATTGAAAAAATAAAATAAATGCTGTAATCCTACACACATTATACAGAAACAACCTGATGACAGTGATCAGTGCCCACCTTTCCCCAGCAAACTCCACACATCTTGCATGAAACCATTAACAATATATCGGGTGAAGCTTCTGACAAGGCCTATATGGCGGCTTCACTTTCAGAGTGTCGGGTTCCTGCCCAGCCCCAGGTCAAAATGCCTGCACCAAGTCAGAGGAGGGATTTCTTTTCTTTCTTTCTTTTACATTTGTACAATCAGGTGTGTTTTTGTGCTGTGATTACACAAAAGATTAGGCTGAAATGTTACCTTTTTTCACCCTCTGAAAGTAGTTATTTATTAGACATTTGCCCAGCCTGCTTTCCTGGAAGACTCTGGACAAGTAAGGAACAAACAGAATGACACCAGACACTAAAACAGCAAAACCTGACTTACTGAGAAGAGAAGCTTTCATCTGTTGTCTATCTCAGAACTGGTTTGTTTACATATTTTTAAAGAGACAGGGTAACCTTATCATACCTGTCTAAAGTACCATCTAGCTATATTACAAGAAGCACCTAATAAATCCTTTTATTGAAGTGCACAAAATGTTCTACTGTTCACATTTTTTAAAAATTCAACAACACTCTGTAATGACTGCTTCAGGCATGGCATTACACCACAGAAAATATTACCCTCAGCAAGTAATGTGTTTTCAATTACGTTGCCATATAATACAATACATTCTCACAAGTGACCTCCCTCCTTCCAAAAGTGCTTATGTGGATGATCTGATGCAGCCTTATTTTCTACTTCACACAAGCACTTGCAGAGCAACCATGTATATTTAAAGGAGCTTTATGTAGCCATGAGACATTCCTAAAGCCATACAGAACCACAGTTAACACACTGATGAAGTCTTTTAGGAAGGACATAACATGTCCAAGGACACTGTCTCTTTCTCAAGATGGCAGCTTTACTTGAGATGGCTGCAACAGGATAGAAGTGTACCACTGCTAACACGACCAGTCCATTCAGACTACTAACATCAACAACTGAGTGTCATTGTTTCTGTCAAATACAATGAAATAAACCTCTCATCTTCTAGAATTGTTGGCTGCGTGCACCCCATACATTTAAAGCACATGATTTCACCCCCAAAATCCTAGGAACTGTACCATGTTGAGGGTGCTGAGAACTGTAGCTCTGTCGGCAGTGCACCAGTTCAAGATTCTTGGAGCTCTAAATGTATGGTGTGTCCGCAGCCACTATGTAATGAGGAAATTCATTCATAAAAGACCTCTAATATTGATTCCCAACTGAGGAAGGGCACTCAAAAAAGAAAAATAGCTTCATATGTGCTATCCATAAGAGCTATGTCAGTAAACCCTACAACAATCCTGTAAGGAAGACCAGTTTTATTCACATATTACAGGAGGGGGTGGGGAGACCGAGGCAGTGAGTTGGAGACATGTCTAAGGCAACCTACTTAGCACATTCCTTGCTTGATGAGTGGCTTAAGATTCACAGTCTTCAGCACAGCAGTGTTGCATCACTCCAAGGGCATGAGATTTCACAACATGTGAACAGAGCAATCATCAAGCAATCCCTGTTCTGCAGTGCTTACTACGCATCAGCTGTCAATAAACATCTTGAAACAGGATCTTTTTACGGCTGCTAATCATTTATTTAGCCATGCTGAACAGTATATGCTAGGTGCTGTATGGGACACAAAAAGAAAGGCCCTGCATTAGCCAGATAAAAATGGGGGAAATAGTTGGGAAAGAAAGATACTGCATAGAGGTTTCTACAGGCAAAAGAAACAGCATGGTAAAAGACTGGAGTGGGAGAGAGAGACAAAGGCAGCTGAGAATAAATGAGCTTGTATACTCCAGGACGACTCTTTAAGTCTGACACAAAAGTAGGGCTGAAGAGAGTGGTAGGCCTCTCACTGTGCTGACTGCTTGCTTACTCATCTCTCTCTCCCACCTTCAACTTAAAAAGGCTCCAGCTGTAACCGGAGACTGGTGAAGATTTCCTCAGCATATGCTCTGTTCTGTCTTAGCAGTGGGCAGAAGGTAGGTTGGGATCTACTGATAGATCTATGAATGATTTGGGGTAGATCAGCAAGGAATCTGACTCTCCAATTGTTTAGCAACACAGAGACCTTTTTTCTTCTAAATTAGAGTGAAAAGATGAAGAAAGCTGGCGCAAGGTGGAGAAACAGGAATGGACCTTTGTGTGATAGGCCCGTAAGCTCAGTAAGTTCTGCTACTGAAAACAAAAATTCCAAGGGTATGTTTCCACCCACCCACTATAATGTACCTGGCTCTTGTCAGTAGATCTGAGAGTTCTGCTTAAACAGAGAAGATCCCACAAGCCTGAGGTCTACCTGCCCCTGCTCTATATCATCCTGAACACTGAAATCAGCAGTCACTGCAAAACAATTTTGCACAAGGTGATTCACCCACTGTATTGTAACACAACGGTTATGCTATGGTAGTATGCTGGCTGCTTGGGATATAGGAGGACCAGGATCAACCTAGTGATGTAGGAGATCTTAAATTGGGGGGGGGAGAGATAAAATGTCCTTATTTTTGACACCTCCCCACCCATCCCATCTACCTTTGCCTTTTTTAACCTTTTGAGGCCAGCTGACACCATGGGGAAATGTAGTTTCCATGGTTCCTGTAATCCAGGAGTGAGGAACCTTTTTCAGTTAAAGGGCCCCATTCCCTTCTAGACAACTTTCCAGGGGTCACATGCCAGTGGTGGGCAGGGTCAAAGGGTAGAGCAATGAATATAAACTTTTCCTTACTAAGTTGGTTAGTTTCTACACATACCCTCAGAGCCTTTCTCTATCTTCCAGCCAGGCAATCAAGAGGCATTATCAGAATTCAAGAACACTTTCCAGCCAGGCAAAAAACACTCAAGGAAGGGGTGAAGCAGCAGAAAAAGGGGTGTTGTTTGGGCTGAGTCCCAAGGGCATGAGAAACCAGAAGCAGCCTGCTGGATCACTCTAGTGGCCCATCTAGTCCAGCATCCTGTTCTCACAGCGCCCAACCAGATGCCTATGGGAACCCCTAAAACAGAACCTGAGCACAACAGCACTCTACCCACTTGTGATTCTCAGTAACTGGCATTCAGAGTCGACACTAGAGAGGTTTGCAGGGCTGCATTCGATTCCCTCCTGTAATCCCTAGACAATGCTGGAAGGACATAAAGAACTACATTTTAATAGTTCTTCATGCCCCTGAAACCTGACACAGCATGTTGCAGCAGCTACATCCTAATTGGGGGTTTCCATGCACATCCTCCCAGCTTCAGGACTGGGAGGCCTCTGGGCATCATCAGGAGTGACCATCTGTTATGAAAATAAGTTATCTTTCTCAAATCAAAACAATTTGGCTTGGAGAAGGCATATCCATTTCTGGTTCAATTCACAATTCGTTGTTGTGGGGATAAAACAATGTAACGATCTGTTTATCTATCCTAAGGTCTGGGCACAGAATAATTTTAAAAAAAGAATATGAGTATACTAAAAAAATAAAGGTGAAAGGTCCAGATTTCAAATCAAGGATCAGTTTAAACCTTGAGAAATCACATGCCAGTTCCATGGCTCTGTCCAGAAAGCACTGCTGAATCAGTGGTCAATGATAACGCATCTCTTCTGGAGCAAACACATCAGACAGGACTCACTATTTAGGATATTATCCGGTTTGCATTGTCATGTCTTCGCCATTCAAAATTCAGGAGTACATAAATGAGAGGCTAGGAATCAACATCTGCAGACCCTCCACAGGGGTTACAAAAGATTATGAGACAGACATATTAAAAAGTTTAGATTATATTCAAATTCATACTGAACCACAAAGTTTAATTTAGATGCACTGAAGCCAAATGTCTCTTGATGTGCTTGGGTTCCAGAATTACCTACAATAAATCACCTACAGTAATGTAAACACATTCTTTTTAAGAGCACATATGGAGTTGGGGAGAATGGTGGGATTTCTTCTGAGAAATGAAAGCTAGCAGGCAATAAACTCAAACATGCCCCCCATTAGTGTATTATAAAGCTAGAATGAAGTGGAACAGAGACTCAAACATGACAAAAGGATTCCAGGATTTGTGACAGACTGATGGAAAGAAGGGAGAGGCAGTAGGCTATGGTAACCTTCATCACTGCCATCCACTTTCCTGTACAGGCAAAAATGCTTAGTATTCAGAGACAGTGTCGCGTGATTCTGAGCAGAACCATGCTGCAATCCTCTTTCCAGGAAGAGCAAAAGATGGAAGAACTCCAGTTCCGCAAACTCACCTAGAACAATGCCCCTCACTAAATCCAATAGCACAGACTCACAGTTCTGCCAATTCCATTCAAGGCCCTGGGACAGAAGGCTCAAGATAGCTTATCAATATTCCCCACAGCTAATACTCCCCATTCCATGTGCTATCTAATGTCTTCCCTCTACCCCCCCCCCCTTTCATTAAATGCACACTTTGAAGCCATTACTGCAGAATGCATGTGGGAGGGGGAGAGAAAGTCGTGGCTTTCCATTTGGGAAATTCTCCACAAACTGAAATCTTGCTGCTTTCCTAAGATGGTTTCTTAAGACTGTGCAATGAGACGCTCTCACAGAAAACCATATCGCAATTTTAAATTTCCTTTAAAAATTAAACAAAACAACCACGCAGAGAAACCCTGCTAATTGCCATATTGATCAGGAAAGATGGGAGATGAAATTACCATCCATCACAGGAGATGGAACGGCGTCCCTTCGTCTCACCAGGGACCCAGCCTGTTCATAGCCATCTCGAGCGTAGATTCTCCGCTCAGAAAACCCCCCCGCCAGGCTCCCACCACCGCCCCGAAAGGGATTCAAAAGCCTCACGAGACAGACGCTCCAATTCGAATGCACACGGGTGCATAAATCCGGATCGATTATTATTATTATTATTATTGGATCCAAGACGACCTGCCTCTTCCTCCTCATCGCCAGCAGCAAGTAACGGAGCCAAGAGGACACGCACTGCGAACGGCGAGAGGGGCGCGGGGGGGGGGGAGTGTGTAATCTGAGAGGCATTGCCCGCATTGCATACACCGTCGCTCCCTCTCCCCGCCCCATTTAAACAGGGGAGAAAAGGAGGACAGGAGGAAAAGCCCTTTCTGCGCAAAGGGTAGCTGAGAAACGAAGGCTGCTAGTAATGTCCCCCCCGGCCCACCCCGCCCGGAGAGGGGTGGGGTGGAGACAGGCCACCCTTCCCAATGCACATGATCTGGGGAGGGGCGTCCTCCTGCCTCGGGAAGGGAGGCCTCCATCCTGCCCGGGCGGCCCTACTAGGAAGCGGGGACGGGGAGAGGCCCTTGCCGGGAGCGCCCCTGCCCTGGCTGGCCCCCTTACCGCGATCACATTGACGAAGGTGGTCTTGCCCGAGTACTGCAGCCCCACCAAGGTGAGCTCCATCTCCTCCTTCCAGAAGAGCGCCCGGAACCAGTCCAGCAGCTTGGTGAAGAGCGCCAGCATCCTGCTCCTTTCTCTGCTCTCCGACCTCGCAGCAGCGCAGCCAGGCCCGGCGCCTCTTTATTGTCCCCCGGAACGAGCCGGCCTTGCCGCTGCCGTCGCCGCCGCCGCGCTCTGCCTCGGGGCTCCGCTCGGCTCGCAGACGCGCACACGCTCGGCTCCGGCCGCTCAGCTGCTCCTGGGTGGGGTCACGCAGCGACAGAGCCGGGCGGAGAGGCGGCTCTCGACTGCCTCGGCCGCGGGACCCGGCAGCGGCCTCTGCAGGCCGGGAGGACTCGGCGCAGGCGAGGCCTAGCAGGGGACGCTTGAGGCTGCGATTCTAGTCACTCGGTTTCCCGCGAGTAAGCCCCACTGAACGCAGCGGGGCGGACTTCGTGGTGGTCTCTCCTCCTGAGGCGAGGTTCCCAGGTTGCCATTAAAGCGGGGCTTCCCGGCTGCCCTGGTGGGGGTGGGGGGGGAACACCCCGAGGCCCCTACCGGATAAAAAGCCAGAAAGGCAAAACAGGTTTTCTGAAAGACAAGCTTGCCGCCACCTGCTCAGTCTTCTTATTGTTCCCGGAAAGATAAGGCGCTGTCAAGTCCCGCAGGCCTTCCCTCCTAATGCGCACTCAGACCTTGCCATCACTCGGTGTGAGCTTGCTTCAAGGGGCAACAAACACTGCGTCAGAATCTTTCCCAGAATCCTTTATGATTCCTTTGGAGGCAGGGGCGAGGCCAGGATTGGACAGGCTGGGATGTAAATGGAGGGGTTTCAGTGGGTTTGCTCCCAAGTGTGACTTAAGTTTGGATCCAATCTATAAGAAGTCTAAAGAGGGATGGCAGCTTTGACTCCAGTTCTTGTTTTGACATATGCCTTTGGGGAAAAACTGGATCAGTTGGCATGATCCAAATCTTACATTTGTAGATGGAGCTGGGCTGGGCTGAGAAGATGTGTCTGGGGAAAGCAGGTCAGGGGAAGGAAGAGTGGACGATAGAAGCAAAGAAATGCCTTCCATCTTACTGAGTACAATTAGGTCAAATTTACGGATCAGTAGCAAACTGGAGGTGGGAATTTCCTGAACTAGAAATCATTTTTATTTTTATTTTTTTGTATTCCTCTAATAGTTCCTAATTTCCCATCCATTATGCATAGACTCTGTGCCCCGCCTTCCCACTCTTATGTGGGAAGGTGGAAAATGCAGGTGGTGCCTTTCCTTTTTTTATATTCACTGGGCCCATCACCTCCTGGCAAATAGAAGGGGAAGAAATGGAGGCAGTGAAATATTTTACTTTCTTGGGCTCCATGATCACTGCAGATGGTGACAGCAGCCACGAAATTAAAAGATGCCTGCTTCTTGGGAGAAAAGCAATGACAAACCTAGTCAGCATCTTAAAAAGTAGAGACCACCTTGCTGACAAAGATCCGTATAGTTAAAGCTATGGTTTTCCCAGTAGTGATGTATGGAAGTGAGAGCTGGACCATAAAGAAGGCTGATCGCCGAAGAATTGATGCTTTTGAATTATGGTGCTGGACTCTCGAGAGTCCCATGGACTGCAAGAAGATCAAACCTATCCATTCTTAAGGAAATCAGCCCTGAGTGCTCACTGGAAGGACAGATCGTGAAGCTGAGGCTCCAATACTTTGGCCACCTCATGAGAAGAGAAGACTCCCTGGAAAAGACCCTGATGTTGGGAAAGATGGAGGGCACAAGGAGAAGGGGACGACAGAGGACAAGATGGTAGGACAGTGTTCTCGAAGCTACCAACATGAGTTTGACCAAACCTCAGGAGGCAGTGGAAGACAGGAGTGCCTGGTGTGCTCTGGTCCATGGGGTCACGAAGAGTTGGACATGACTAAACGACTAAACAACAACACTTTATTTTAAATAGAAAATAAACAGATGCCATGTTACAAAGTTTTGTGCAGTGCTTTGTAATATTTTCATTTGAATACATATTTTTGTTCAAATATATGATTACATATATTTGCTACGAAGCTGCATTGAGTAACTGGTATCTAATGTACATAGAAGTCATACAGGTTAATTTTTATGTTGCACTGAAGCTCTGCTTTTCCTACAATATAATGAAGACAATTGTCCAGATATGGAGAATACTCAGAACTCTGTATTGCAGTTATAACCAGCAATGACACACACTTTACAACACCACAAAGAGTTACTTTGGTAAAGAGTTACTTCCACATTTTTCAAACAGTAGCTTCCTCCTGCTGTTTCCACATGAATTTTCAGTTTTGTGTCTGTCATGCATTTCCCCCCTCTTTCTATTTTTTTTCCAGAAGGCAAACTCAGAGTACAGCCACTACTACAACCCAATTTTTCCAGTTTCCTCGCCACCAAGAGATGACAAGTACTGTGAGATCAAGGCTTCAGAGTCAAATTCTGAAGTGGAGGCATTCTTAGAGGGCAGATCGCCTTTGGGGAGGAACAATGAAGGCAGGACTGGGGGAGCCTAATTATGGTCTTTTGTCCAGACAGCCTCTGAAGCTTAGATGGCTTTAAGGGATTTATGTAGGATACATCTGTCAACAGCTATTGGACATTATAGCTAAATGGAACCTCCAAGTTCAGAGGCAGAATATCTGAATATAAAGAGCAGGGGACAGGAGAAGGCAGCTGCCTTCCTGCTCTGCTTTCAAGCTTGGAGAAGCAAGTGGCTGGCTACTGTTACTAACATAATTCTTGACTAGATGAACCCTTGGTCTAGTCAAGCAGGGTGTTCTGATGTTCTTAATTAGGAGAAGGGAGTATCTCCTCTCCTCCACCATCCTCTGCTGCCACTTGACTCATTTGGAACTCAAGCTGATATAATTCATCTTCCTTCCTTCCACTGACCACAGATCTACACTTGTAGACAACAGCATGAACATAATGTTTTGAGTGATGCTGTGCACTGTGAGTCCAGGGAGGCTAGGCAGGGAAGAGAAACCACTATTCTCACTCAATCCTGGGTACAGACAAAACACTAAGCAAAACTTTGACTTAGTTGGTGTCCTGCATTGACTTAAAACCCCAGAGACCAGCCAAGTGGATGCAGGATGCTCTCTGGGGTCAGCACATTCATACTGTCAAAGCAAGCTGTTATCCTCCTGCTCAGAGATACACACTCTTCTTTTCAATAACCCACTCCATCCTCATATCTGCCCACTGGAAACATGCCTAGTCCAGCACCAAATCAAATACAAAACCCATTCTGCTACTTTTTTTTTTAACATCCCAATCTTCCTTTAAAGTTGGCATTGTGAATTTTATTGGATTTTATTTTGCAAAGCAGTGGAATATTTAGTATTGTAGTCTAAATCTTCTCACAATTAGACACATGAGAACTATCCATTGTGAAGTTCTCCTGCACCCATTGAAAAAGAAAGAGGGAGTGGACAGGATTGGTAGCACCTAAGATTAGCTTTGCCCCTCCTTTCATTCAGGTTCTACTTTGAGGAACTGAAGAGCTCTTGTCCTGTGACTTAAAGCTTAAGGCATAGATAACGGGAGTGGAAGTTGCTGTTGCCAGTGACACCTAATTTGAGTGTTTTTCTGAGAATACAGTGTCTTCCCCGTCCCCTTGTTTTTGCCCTTTGTGTGGACTCAGCCCGCCAGAACCAAGGAGGAGAGAGACTGTTGTTGTTGTTGGAGCTCTCTTGGTGGCAGTTGGCTTGTTCAACCACTGCAGCCTGCTAGGAGAGGAAACGGGAAAGAAGGAAGACAGATAGCAGATGCTGCCAAATGAAGTGGAATCAATCAGTTTAAATTATGTGGTTGGTTTGGTATCAGAAAGACTGTGCTTTAATCCTGTTATAACCTCTAGCCCTGAGGTGGAATTGCACCCCTTCCAGCACTATGTTGCTGGTTTTTTTTTTAAAAAAAAACATAGCTTTAACTTTTGCTCTGATCTAAACAGGGGCAGCCCTGCCATGTGGCAGAGTGAGGCAACTGCCTCAGGAGGCAAATTCTATGGGGAGGAAAGTGGCTAGAAAGGTGTGCCATGTGGCTTGTCCTGCAGCCCCTAAGCTATCTTGCTGCCCTAGCATGGCTGGCACACCAATGAGGTGACCTGCCTCAGGCGGCATGCTTGGGGTGGGAGATCCTGATCTGGCCTTGGCTTCTGACGCAGCTTCCGACGCAGCCCAAAGCTAAAGCTGAGAGCAACAGCACCTCACAGAATACCCTCTTTTCACCAAGAGTCTCAACCACAGAGCAGCTGCACAGGCCCAGATCTGTGTGGTGGGTGGGGATGTCAGAGCCACATCTTGCCTCAAGGTATTGAGCCCTGAATATAAAGCATTTTTTAAAAATGTCCCTTTATTTTCTTCTTCCTTTGCTATCTATACTAAGGAGACACTTCAGCTGGATTCCAGAGCATGGAAGAAAGCATATGCAGTGTAATTTAACTGACCTTCTTGGCTATCATCTTGGAAGGTTTCAAGAACACACTTGTCAGGAAACTAAATAACAAACTTAGAACAGCAACAGGAATCTCCTGGTTCCACTCAGATACAACTGAGTTCAGTGCCACCTAGTGATTTAAAATATTTAATGACACTATCCACATAGCCATGAGTACAAATTCATAGCCCATGAAAAGTAATGGCTCGTGATGATTACAGTACCTCTGCAAATTTCCTTGCAGCAACAATGCTAGTTATATTTACTGGGACAAAATAACACAATTTACCTTCCCTTTTGCTTTTTACGTTAAAACATGCATTCTGATGTGAAAGATTTTTCTCCTTCCAGCTAGAGACTGTAAGAGGAGGAGGATCCCATTAACTGTAAATATGAAATTTATTGATTTGAGCAGGTACTATCTAGTCAATGTGCACATTAGCTGAGAGCCAGATCCCATAACACAATAATTTGCTGCTCATCCATCACATCTTCAGACAAGCACCCCAGAATGTTTTAAAGGGTGAACTATGTCTGTAAACCTGCAGTGGACATACACTTGGAAGCTAAATCCCAAAACAGGTGTCTGGCACATGTCCTTGTATATAGAGGTTTCCCCTTAAAATATGTTTAGTATTTTAAACACACACAGAACAAGCGATAAATTTGTCTTTCACATAAAGTGTGAATCAGATCTTATTACTTCTGCTTTACTGTTTGTTTTTAATTTAGTTTCAAGTTCACAAATAATTTGGCTGTGATATTAAATGCATAGTGTGGGAGCTTAATGGTAGAAGGTGGGAATCCCTTCTGGGTACCAGTGGTGTAGGACTGCAGCAGTGAATGTAGATGAACCTACAGACTAGCTTCACATTGGGTTGTATTCAGCTGAGTCACACTCCGAATGGACCACTGAGCTCTAGCTTCTCAATATAGTGCAAGGAGTTTGGTATAAAAATATTTCACTTTTGTTCCTGGAAATCCTGTGAAATAAGGCAAAATCATTATGCATGTCAGATACCTCTGGCAGAATGGGATCCTGCAATGAAATGACATCACAATGTATGAATTCATGCTAAAAGTCTCTGTAACACTTCATCTCTGGGATGTGGGTGTTTCTCCTGGGTTATCTGCAAAATTCTGTGTGCATACAAGTCCCACCTGCAATATGCAGCTGGTGCTGCTAGCTGGAAGGGAAATATTCCAATAGTACCTTGTCCCTATGGCACTGTTGTTCCTGGGCAGAGCACCAGAGATTTGAGGTGTACACTTGCGTTACAGATTCTCTGTGCAGGTGGTTGCCGCCTCTTTTGGATGATGCTCCTCTTTCAGACTCAAATAGGTGGAAATTATCAACTTTCTTGATTATGTTAGCTCCTGGCAGAAGAAAAAGGAGTGGAAAACTAGAGACAATGTTCTAGTCTCCCTTGCAGCCACTACACCAGCAGAGGCTTTGGCGAACACATTTGAGAACAGCTAATACAAAATGACAGGGTTCAGTGATACATAATAATTTCTGTAGTACTGGCTATTTTTACTTCTCCAGTGCTCTCCGAGGTGTCCCTGCAGCTCCACTGACTTTGCTTCATAAAAGTGGTAAAAAAAGATTGAAATAAACTGAACCCCAGAAAAAAACTGCAAAGTGATTTTTGAGGGCAGGGGTTCAGAGGAGGGACACAGTTGCCATGATTAAGATTCTAGTGTGTGGCTCCAGCCCCTTCCAATAGCTTGAGTGTAAGACTCAAGGAAGTTTCCGGATTCCATGCAGAGTCACACAGAAGTCTCTGACAGGGTTTCAAGGCTCCTGCCCTTGTTCTTTCAACCTTTTCTCATCTGGAGAGGTTAGGCAGGTTTCATGCTACTGATCCCAATGACCAACCAACTTGCAGGCTCAGGATGAGAACCTCATTTTAAATTGCTAACTCCTGGCCTCCCCTTCCTTTTCAGAGCTCTGTGCTCCTCCAGCTAGCCTTGCATTGACTCAATTCACACATTACACATAGCCAAACCATGGTTTACCATAAACAAGAAAATATATGGGTTCCGAATATCATGGCCACAGCATCCCTCCCCATTGTTCTGCTGCTATGCTCCCTGAAGGTAAGCCATGATTTGTTTCAGTTCAAGCACACATGCTCAGTCTTTGCACATGTGCACATAAATAAACTGAATTAATCACTTGGCAGGTATTTGTTCTTAAGGAGGAACTTTTGGCCTTTTGTGGATGGACTGTGGGGGCACATTTGACCCCAGTGCTTATATATTTACCAAATCTACAGGGTGCTTATTTCCATTTAAGTCCTGAACTGCTCATGCAGTCCCACTGAGTGATTTAACACAGCATCCATGCGTGCCCATATAAATTTGTGACTCGTATATAGGTAATGGATTTCTCTGATGAGTTTCAGTATTGAAACATTTGCTTCTTTATGCATGATCAGCATAATAAAAGCAGTGCAAAGGAAATTATTTCTGGATTCCAAGGAGGAAATGCAGAGAAGAAATAAACATGCCTAAAACCACATGGAGGCTGCAGCTGTTGGCTGGATAAATACAAATATCAAACTGAGTTTCAAGAGACTCGAGAACATCGGTAGAATGAGTGGGGAGAAAATTATTGTTTCTCAATTAATGAAGTCCCTCTTCCTGATGACATTTTGAATGCAAGGCCAGGGGGTGGGGTGGGAAGGAGAGCATTCTCCAAAGAAGTATAACAGGAATGAGGAGAAGAAACTAGACCATATCTGAAACCAACAGTCATGTATCCTGAATAGTAAACAATAAACAGAACAAACTATTTTCAAGGAACCTGAAATCTGGTTTAAGTTTGCACACATCATTCAGGGAGTTCAAAACAAGCACAAGAAACACAACATTAGAATTTGAAGTCTGCTTTGTGATAGAAGACATTCCTATGGTATGCAACCGGTGACCAGGTACTTCTTCTTGGGCAGAGATTACACTCCAGGCAGTTGAAACATAAGTAGTTCTCTCTATATTGCTACTGATTGGAGAGTCAGAAAAAGGCTCCGTCAAGCCACATGTCAAGGAGGAGAGGAGCCGATTCCACATGCCAACACAAGAAAATGACACTAGCAGTCTGTGGTCTTAGGAAGCTGTGACACATACATGGCCAGTGTGTGATGGAGGAACTGGTATTGTTCACTGGTTTGTATCATTCCACCCCTGCAATACAAAGAAAAACTTGTGCACTCACTGGGAGCTACAATGATTCAATTCTGTGAAACAACTAGCATCTTGGGAGAGCCCAACACGGCTTGCAAACAATTCAGGTGAAGCTGCCTATTGTTCAAGAAAGTGAAACAAGCCGCCTAGTGCATCTACCGTATGTACTAAAGATAACAAAAGGAGTGGTGGTGGTAAAAACTGCTCATTGCAAGTGTTGTCCAGGGATAGTGGCCCAGGCTAGGGGAAAGAGGGAGGGAGGACACAGTGAAGCAAGGAAGCATCCACAGTAGGACCATGGGGGAATGCTGGGGGAAAACTAAACACTAGCAGCTGCTACTGAAAAATTGTTGAGGGGTGGGTTAAAGAAGGAAACAGGAAACTGACTCAGACTGGTCCATCTAACTCAGTACTGGATTGTCTACACTCACTGGCAGAAGCCCTCAAGGGTCTTGGACATGTCTTTTCCAACCCAAATGAAGATTCTGGGGATTGAATCTGGGAGCTTCTGCAAGCAAAGCAGATGTTCTTCTTCATGGTGGAACTGAAGAATGCTGTTGCAGAGAGAGTGCCCTCTAGATCTTTGTCGTTTTTCCTGATAGCACACGTGCTACATTTTGGTCAAATCTGCTACTGTGCAGTCTCCTTATACATACATGGTAAAACATTGAAGAAGTGGGTCCAATGATGTATATTTGACCTAACAGTGTGTCACAAGCCTACAATAGTTGAAGGCTGTTGTACAAGGGCACATTGTTTCCCTGGAGTGCTGGCCGGGCCAGGCCTACTGGACTCCACACACACATCCCTGCACGGACTGAGATATACACTCTAGAGCACATCAACAACTCCCCGGTGTCAGCATGCTGTGTAGGCCATGGATGGAGGGAACCTGTGATCCTCCAGATGCTGCTGAACTACAACTCCCATCATCCCTGAACAATAGCCATGCTGTCTGGGGCTGTTGAGAACTGGATTCTAACAACATGTGGAGGACTACACATTCCCCCACGTGTTGTAAAAGAGATCAGTAGCACTGAGCAAGTATTTCAGGGGAAATTGCCCTCCATTACTGGAAGGTGGTGAAGACAAGCTTGTTTATAAAGTCGTTTGCTTCACTCAATGACTGCCAACAGTATTTTATTGGTGTGATTTCCTACTGCTTTTGAAAGTTTTTGTTACATTTCTATGCTGTTTTAGATCATTATTGTAATTAAATTTTATGATTAACTCTCTTAAGAGTCTGCTGGTCAGAGCAGGATAATATGAAACAAAATATTGATGTTCTCAACAGGCAACTTTTATAAGCTTTCAAGGAACTCCAGAGTTCCCTAAAACAGAGTTTGAAAACCACCCAGCTAATCAAAAGGCAGCTCAACTAAGCAGAGAGAGAGAGAAAGTTTCTTTTTATGCTGTATCCCAGAATGCTCAGGAGTAGCGACTCAGAAGTAGGACTTTGGGGGATAAGATGAGCAAGAGAGCCCTGCAATGTTTACCACATTTTGAAGCAATGCATATTACCATCTGAAGCGGCCTTCGACCTGGTGCCCTCCAGATCCACTGGATTGCCACTCTCACTTTAGATTGAGCCAGTGGGGTGGAAAAAGCACACGTGTGTAATAGGGTCAAACTGCTCAGTCCCAGTTAATAAACTTGTGGCGCTGTTCTCAGACCAACGGCAGTTTCCTAACTGCTTTACAGGGCATCACCACATACAATGCATTGCGCTAGGTTTCCCCCCCTGCCCTATACAGGAATTTTACACATAATGAGAAAGCTCAGAAGATCGTCAGCACACACCTGTCTATGCGCAGCTGGCAGACTATCCCCAAAATATCCACCTCTCCTTTATTCTTCAGTTGCTGGCATCCAATCTGCGTAGCAATAAAACAGCCAGTCCGACCAATTCCTGCACTGAACAAAACACCAAGATAATGTCAGATTGCACTGGCCCCTGAAGCTTTGAGGGGGATGAGGAAGGTTCTGGATGCCAGGAGAAAGGGGCAGACGCATTCACACACAAGCAGTGAATGTGAATGTTTTCTGTCTCTCACAATCACAGATCAAGTAGCCTGAGGACCATACGTTTTACTTGTTTTACCAGCACCTGCAAATACATGACAGGAGAAAAGTATGGTGCAGTGGTTAGAGCGTTGGACTAGGATTTGGGAGACTAGGAGTCTAGTCCCCAGTCAGCCATGAAGCTCACTGGGTGACCTTGGGCCAGTCACTGTCTCTCAGCCTAACCTACCTCACAGGGTTGTTGTGAGGATAAAATGGGAGAGGAGGACCAGATACACCACCTTGAGCTCCTTGGAGGGAAAGGTGGTATATAAATGTAAATAAAACAGGAGGTCCATAGGTACTGAGGTTTCAGTCTGGGGAGGTCTTTGTTCAGGCCAAGGCAGCTGAACTCCTTAAACTGCTGCAGGGTTATGAGGAAAGCTTCTCACCTGCAGTGCACAACAACAGGTCCTCTGCTCTCTGTGGCCTGTAGAATTTTCTCCACCTCCAAAACCAAGTGCAAGAAGGTCTTGGCTGATTCTGGGGTCTTCTGGTCTGGCCAGGATGAGAAAACAATATGCTTCACCGTGCGACATTCATCGTTGAGCTGAGAATCGTCATGAAACAGAAAGCATATAATTATTCCCTCTATTTCTGATGTTCAGATTGTGAGTGCCATTGCTGCTATTATTATTATTATTATTTTGATGTCTTTTAAAAAATTGTTTATGCTTTTATACATTTCACTAATTTTACTATCATTTTAACATTTCAAAACTTGACTCCCTTCCCCCTCTTTCTGTGGTTCCTTAAATTTATTTTTAATGTCTTCTGTATATCCAAATTAACTTAATTTCCTCATGTATTCATCTGCTTTAAATATATACTCTTATGAAACTGCAGGTTATTACAGTAATCCTGCCAATGTTCTTATCTGTTTACAATTTATCGGTTAAATTTTATTTTGATTTTTTACCCACTCTTCATACAAGGTCCCAGGGAGAGTTAAAAGCAATCTTAAATGCAATATTAATAACAATTTAAAACAAATATAAGGCTGCATACATACTACACATAGAAAGCACACACAGACCTCAAATCCTGGGAAATGTAGTTTACCTGCCATGGAGTTACAATTCCCACCACCCTTAACAAACTATAGTTTCCTGGATTCTTTTCTGGGTGCACGGGGAAGATGTGCTTCAAATGTATAGTGTGTATGTTAAGGTAAAGGTAAAGGTACCCCTGCCCGTACGGGCCAGTCTTGACAGACTCTGGGGTTGTGCGCCCATCTCACTTAAGAGGCCAGGGGCCAGCGCTGTCCGGAGACACTTCCGGGTCACGTGGCCAGCGTGACATCGCTGCTCTGGCGAGCCAGAGCCGCACACGGAAACGCCGTTTACCTTCCCGCTGGTAAGCGGTCCCTATTTATCTACTTGCACCCGGAGGTGCTTTCGAACTGCTAGGTTGGCAGGCGCTGGGACCGAGCAGCGGGAGCGCACCCCGCCGCAGGGATTCAAACCGCCGACCTTTCGATCGGCAAGCCCTAGGCGCTGAGGCTTTAACCCACAGCGCCACCTGCGTCCCAGTGTGTATGTTATGCAGCCCCAAATCTTGGGCAACAAAGGCCAGGCGTCCAAAAGCACCGTCCTCACACGAGGAGGAGGTATCAGGAGAGCAGAAGTACAGTGGTACCACGGGTTAAGTACTTAATTCGTTCTGGAGGTCCGTTCTTAACCTGAAACTGTTCTTAACCTGAAGCACCACTTTAGCTAATGGCGCCTCCTGTTGCCACCACAGCCAGATTTCTGTTCTTATCCTGAAACAAACTTCTTAACCTGAAGCACTATTTCTGGATTAGTGGAGTGTGTAACCTGAAGCATATGTAACCTGAAGTGTATGTAACCTGAGGTATCACTGTACAAAAAATATTTTGGGGGGAAGCACTAAGGTGGGATGGGACCCAAAAACAGTCCAGTAAGGCCTGGACTTGTTCAGTAGCCACAGACTGCAGACTGACTTGTGGGTTTCTAGAAAAACAGGTGGGAAACGAAACGGAATGGAGTATCATTGAGGAGGGTGTGTGTGCAAAAGGGTGCTTCCACACTGCAGTTTATTATATTATGCCGCTGCTCTCGCTCAGAAGTTTTTCACCCTCAAAATGCCAGCCTACACTTTTTATTTATTTTTATTTGTAAAATTGCCTACAGCTGTGGCAACTGCTGGTGTGTGAGGCCTTTAGCACATTTTTGTGCAAGGGAAGGGCAGTTTGTCACATGTGTGATGGCATTTCCATGAGTGGCCTCTATTGCCACACTCCTACTCCCGCTCGCTTCTCACATGAGCAGGTTTGAGCAATAATAAAAACAAATGTTTGAAGCTGCTTAGTGCCCTGTATGAGGTTTGGGAGCATGTCTATCTTTCTGTAAATTAAGATAATCCCTCCCTCCTCACTTCGGTCACATTCCTACCATACATTTCAAACACTCTTATGCCACCTTAATTTTCCTCGCTTCCTGGGAGCTGCAGTTTGCTAAGGGTGGTGGGAACTGTATCTTCATGAGAGGAAAACTACAATTCCCAGGATTCTCTAGGGGGAGCCATGACTGTTAAAGCAGTACAGATTTGTTTTCAGATGTGTTGGGGTGTACCAGGGACTCAGCTACATTATTAAAGAAACAATTTGAATGCGCTATAAACATGCAACACCGGATGGTGCCAGAGAGCAGGAAATTTTTATACATGTTTTTGCATAGAGTTTTTTTACAATGATGTAATTTCTGACTTGTTTATAGTATTTTTTCCTGTGTGTAGAGCCACTCCAGCTTAAAGTACCCTTTGGATCATGTTGTTGTGACAACAGAAGAGAATCAAATCAATCTGTTGTTTCTTCTATGCTGTTTCCTATAGCAGAAGGAAGCCCCGCTGCGGATGGGTGGGTGGGTGTAACACACGAGGAAGAGGCAAATGTATCTGTGCAGCAGGAAAAACCCCTTGGCACCTCTTGTTGCTTTTTCCAAACCTCTCCAATGACGCAAATAAGCTTCCTTCTGCTGCGGGAGATTCTTGGAGAAGTTTGCATAAAGAAAAAACAGTGAGAAAAACTACAGGAGACTGATTTGATTCCCTTCTCCTCTGCCAGCAACACTCTTGGGTCTCAGGGTGCTTTGGAAATGAAGTTTCGCCATCAGTTGGAGAAGGCTGAGAGAGAGGAATCATATTAACTTGCCGAAAGATTGGCACATGCACACACCCACTCTGAGCACTAAATATGTTTTCATTATCATGGATGTTGTGCAATTCTGTTCTGTCAAAAATTGTGGGGAAAACCTTTTTTTAAGGACAAGGAAACTGCAGTTTAATTGTTAACTAACTAGGGACGGAGGGAGGAGTAACTGAGGGTGGGGCAAAAAACCCTCCACCCCCCCTACCCAGGCTACCTTCTGTCAAACTCCACCTGCTGGTGTGGTTGGTGAACAGGAGTGTGTTTATGAGCTATTTGGGTACACACAAACATCAGTTCTGAATGACCTGTTTGCAAACGTACATTCCCTTCTGGACCTTAACTCAGGTGGGAAAGTGCCCACTTGCGAGACGGTCTGCCAGACGGTCCACTTTGGCCTGTGAGGCTACTCCCCTCCCCCAAACCATGCCTATTTGTCAATTAGCTGGTGTTATGGGCTGACACCAGCTGATGAGCGTGGGCAGGGTTCAATCCTGTTGGGTGCATTCCCTGCAAGATGTCAAAGGTCAGGGGAAAGAGGTCTATCTTCAGCATGCAACAGACACTAGTAATGAAGGTGCTAAGTGCACCTCGGTGGGGAGCTACCGTATTTTTCCGTGTATAACATGCCCCTGTGTTTTTGGGTACTCCAAATTAAGAAAATGGGGGGAGATTGCCCAGAGTTGCTGAGCTTTTTGGAGGGAGGATTGCCCATAGTGGTTGAGCTTTTTCTAGGGGGGGACTGCAAAAAATTGTTCACCTGCCTGACCTACGCTGCCACTCGCACATGTCACAAAAGCCACCTATCGTCTGGCAGAAGCTGCCAATCGCCCACACAATCGCCACAAATAACACGCCCAATAGGGGCGCGGGTGGCGCTGTGGTCTAAACCACAGAGCCTAGGGCTTGCCGATCAGAAGGTTGGCTGTTCGAATCCCCACGACGAGGTGAGCTCCCGTTGTTCGGTCCCAGCTCCTGCCCACCTAGCAGTTCAAAAGCATGTCAAGTGCAAGTAGATAAATAAGTACTGCTCCGGCAATAAGGTAAACGGTGTTCCCGTGCGCTGCTGTGCTTCACCAGAAGTGGCTTAGCCATGCTGGCCACATGACCCAGAAGCTGTCTGTGGACAAACGCCAACTCCCTCGGCCAGTAAAGCGAGATGAAAGCCGCAACCCCAGAGTTGTCCGTGACTGGACCTAACGGTCAGGGGTACCTTTACCCTTTACCTTTAACATGCCCAGTAGCTGCTGACCATCTCCGGCTTATGGCAGAAACCAATCCCACGTCCCCACTATGCACTATCCGTGAATAAGACAACCCCCAATTTTTAGGATAGTTTTAAAATAAAACACTTTGTCTTATACACGTTTAAGTATGGTAATTCCACAACTGAAGGGCTGCTACAGAGAAGGCGCTTTCCCAGACCACCCCTCTAAACTTCTCACTTCACATGAGCAGCAATGATTGCACAGTAAACCTTTGCCAGGAAGCACCACTGTCCCTGTTGTGTCCCAAGCCCTCCTGGCCTACCTGTAGGCCAAAGTTGCGGATGGTGTATTCTTCACATTCACAAATGCCTTGCATGCTGATGGTGAAGGGCCCATAGGTTGCCTCCGTTTCAGGCCAGTAACAGACACATTTCTGAAACCAGAAGGACGAGGATCCCCATGAGGAGAAGTGGCAGCGTAAGTCAATGTAAGCGAGTGACTCAGAATATTAGCATCATATAAAAAAGCAGAACCATTCAACCACCAGCTCCAGTCACACCAGATCCAGACCACAGTACACCAGGATCAAAGAGTTGTGTACAGTGGCAAGGGGCCTACAGACCAAGCAGGTACTCAGAAAGCCCAGACATTCTTTATAGGATGCTCCAGAAGCTGCCTTATGGGAGAAAATGAACCAAGAGGGATATAAGAGTTTAGATGAAGTAGCTTAGCCATTTACACTGCTTCCCCACTGTACTGAAGATATTTGTGCCAGCCAATGGAGCCTCCAGATATAATAATGCTGAAATCCTGACCTTTTTTTTAAGCCGAAACTCGCTGGAACTCAGTTCTGGGAGGTGGGCGCCATAGCCATTATAAGAGAGCAAGTGAGTTCCGGCACCTCTTTCCCTACAAAAATAGCACTGCTGCAATCCTATACACACTTACAGGGAAGCAAAAGATCCACTGAATACAGTACTGTGATTCTTACTTCTGAGTAAACACTTCCCCTCTCTTTGAATGAGCATGCATAATATTACACAGCTATGATCTTTTAAGGAATGGGGTGTAAACAACTCATCAGCAAGGTCCTGCTATGCTGCACTGAAGTCTTGGGATGCATTTTAGAAGAGTTAGTGTCACTGGGGGCCAAATTAATCCCCTTCCCCCTGAAGCAGAGAGCTGGTCCATGGTTGGAAATGTCAGCATTCTGGTTGCCCAATTTCCCCCTGCATTTATTACCCAAAATACACAGTTATAGAAGCTTGGGTGAGCATTCTTTGTTAAACTGATGGTTTGCTAATCATCTCTAGGAGGTTCTGTTGTTCTTTCCTCAGCGAAAACCAAATTCTGCTCCTGAAAGCGGGAAGCATTTACCAATGCTGTGGGGGCTAAAGGATGCGCTCTCAGCATGAATAAAAGTATCTGTTGTCCACCTCTGTTTGATGAAATGTTTACAAATTTAAGCTTGCTCACTGTTTTTCTGTTAGTGTCTGGAAAGTCCCCTCACCTCCAGGGAATTTGTTTATGCTCACTCACAGCAGATGGAGAGAAGTCTACAGGCCCAATACATTTTGCTGCCTGAGATAAAGACAGTGCTTTTTAAAAAAGAAAAGAAATATAAAAGGTGCCGGTACTCACCATGAAGTTGTTATAGTAAGTGCCACACTTTTAACTTTTTAAATTTTATTTTAAGTTGCTAGTACTGGGTACCCTTTTCTGGGTACCCAGGGGGGAAAAAAGCACTGGGTAAAGGACACAATGGTGTTCTCTCCATTACATATATAAAAGCCAACCAGACTGGCACTTGAATCACCAATGCATTCACCAATGAATCGTACTTGGCATTCTCCACTGCACTTGAGGGCAGCAGACTAGCTTAGTGGATTCAGGACACACTCTGTTTGCTCCTCACACACACACACACCCAGCATCTGCCATGTGAGGCAGCTATCTCACTTTGCCTAATGGTAGGGCCGGCGCTGCTCAGGGCCCACACCAATCATACCTCTTTTGCTTCCTTGAGTTTGGTGAGCATAACGATGAGAGGAGCTCCTTCCTGCCACACCATTGTCCAGAAGTCATTGACTGTATTAAGCATGGGCCCCTGGGTGGCAATATAGGCCTTCTCCTGCCCAGCATAACCCTAGAAGGTGAAACAGAAATATCAACAAGTAAGACACATCCCAAGAGTCATCTTCAGATTTCACACACCTCAGTGACCCTCTGGCTCACCCGGATGTAGTTTGCATTAATGTAGCTCTCGTCTTCTTGGCTCAGCGCTCTCTTGAGACACACACGACTCTGGGGATCTAAAGGGACAGTTTGGTTACAGCGGACTTGGTGCCCGAACACAAAGACCGTGCACACAGCATCATCTAATTATAATATCCTAACCTGTGGGTGGAAAACCTGTTGGCCTCCAAATGTTGTTGGATTTCAACTCCCATCAGTCCCAGTCTGCATAGCCAACAGTCAGGGATGATGGGAGCCATAGTCCAAGAGAAGGAGGAGGAGGAGTTTGGATTTGATATCCCGCTTTATCACTACCCTAAGGAGTCTCAAAGCGGCTAACAATCTCCTTTTACCTTCCTGCCTCACAACAAACACTCTGTGAGGTGAGTGAAGCTGAAAGACTTCACAGAAGTGTGACTAGTCCAAGGTCACCCAGCAGCTGCATGTGGAGGAGCGGGGATGCGAACCCGGTTCACCAGATTATGAGTCCACCATTCTTAACCACTACACCATATTGGCTCTCAAGCTTATGGATTCCTACCCTTGTCACAAGAAGTCAGAAAGCTGGCCAGATCCTCCTTCAGAGAGATGCTCCCCCCACCTTCCAGCACATTTGACTCAGTCGTTGCTACCTCATTGTTCTTCTGTCCTTGCTCAGACTCATTATTTACAATGAATTTGCCTTTTCAACAGTCATGTCAGAAGTGATGTATGTCACTACAGCAGCTGGAACACAGAGCAGTCATTTTATTTCTGCTCACACAGGTGGAGTTTTCATCCCACCACAATGGCAAGTCTACCTGGGATATGAAATGGCCTTGAGTTGTTTTCCACTCAAACACCCGTCACCATCTTACGCAAACAAGGTGGCATCTACAAGAGGTTCCCCTATGTCTCTGGCCTTTAGAAACTTTTCCACTCCGACTCATCACAACTTCTAAAGCCACTAGGTATTGTTATGATTATGTAAGGCATCCTGCACATCTCAGCAGGGATTGAAATTATGTCTGCTAAAGCCAAAGGGTAGAACTTTTACAGAAGAGGCAGGGAAGCTTTTGCATTCCCACGTGGTAATGGGGAGCTACCTTCCCAACACAAGTATCCCCACAGCTTATCTGGACAGGGCTGGAGTGGTGCAGCAAGCAAGGACATAGGACACGCCATGTGGCACACAGCTCCATCATCCAGCAAAGAGGAATGAACAGAGCTCTCTGGAGGAACAGCCAGGAGTGCTGCAGCTGTGACTGAGCTGTTATTTTCAGAAGCTAAGGAGCCTGATCATGAAAAACAAAATCCAACCATTTGCTCTGTAGGTGCACAACAGAGTTATGTGTGCCTCTTTTATACTCACTGATACAGTCACAACTGACCTAGAGTCATGCCACCTCTCAGTGTGCATGTAAGAGGGGAGAGCTACACATAGGCCTCAAGGGCCTTGTCTAGCGATGGGACTAAAAATAGGGCCATGCTAGTGTTTCAAAGTCTACAGCAAGAATGCAAGGTCACACCCCCACTGTACATTTAAAGTGCATTGTGTTCCCTCAAAGGATCCTGGGAACTGTACTCTATCCCTCACAAAACTACAGTTTCAGGCAGTTCTCAGGATTTTTGGGCCGGTGGCGGGGACACACAATGCGCTTTAAATGTGCTTTAGCTATATGGTGCGAATGTGACCTGACACTGGTCAAAGAATACAAATGAGAATAGATGGGTCCATTGGTCTGCCTTCCTTTGCCATCTTTCCACTTTCCTTGTTCACAAGAGGCAAACATACTTGGTAGGATGGATTTATATCTGTCTTTTGCTGCTCGTCTGGGGATGTCCAGCTCTTCTGCACTGGCAAAGTTGGAGGGGATTTTCTGTAAAGGAGGAAAGAAGGAATTGCTGAAATATTCCCCTCTCTGAAACATAAAGCACCCAAAGTGTTGGAAAGAGGGAGTATAAATGCATATATGTTTTTGCTTCCCAACACATACTCTGAATTGTTCCCCTTTTAACCTGCTGACAACCGAAAGGGACTGTTATGGAGATCTCTCACCTGCCTAAAGAAGCCCAGTTCTTTATAAAGGGTAGTGGTGTTATTATTCATCTTATAAAACCCAGGAAAAAAGGGAGGGACTTCCTGCTCTGTTAAGATGCTAAGCACAAAATGCTTATTGCCAATGCATGAAAATAGTTCTTAGAGATGTTCTTGGACTACAGCTCTCATCATCCATCACCATTGGCCATACTGGGTGGGGGACATGGGAGTCTACCAGCATCTGCAGAAACACAGGTTCCCCTTTCTTGCAGTAGAACAGTTTTCTAATGGGAACACATAAGAAGAAGGAGCTGGATCAGACCAGTGACCCATCTAGTCCAGCATCCTGTTCCCACCACCTAGGAGAAGCCCAGCATCAGGACCTGAGCACTCTCCCCAGCTGTGATTACCATCAACTGGCATTCAGAGGCATACTGCCTCCCACATTGGGTAGAACATAGGAATCATGGCTAGTTGCCATTGAGAGCCTTATTCATCGTGAATTTGTTTAATCTTTTAAAGCCATCAAAGGTGGTGGTCACCATTGCCTCCTGTGGGAGCTCACTCTATCATTTAACAATGTGCTATGTGAAGAAGTAGTTTATTTTGTCTGTCTTGAATCTTACAACATTCAGCTTCATTGGATGCCCATGAGATCTAGCGTTAAGAGAGTGAGATCCTCATGATCTAGTACTATAACTAAGAGAGGGCGAGAGGGAGAAAAAATAAATACTTTATCAACTTTCAGCAAACCAAATCATGCATAATTTTATGCAATTTTATCAGGTTGCCTCTCACACCTTTCCTCTAAACTAAAAATAAACACCCCAATTCTGGAACCTTCACTTGAGCATTCTGGTTGCTCTCCCAGTTCTACAATATGCAGTACTCTAGACTGCAGGATGCTGTGCAATTGGAGGAGCTTAGCTTGGAATGAAATCAGGACGAGGCAGTTCTGAGTGTCTCACCGCAAACTCCTCTTGAAGCTCCTCTAGGCTCCAGTTCTGCTGCTGGAGCATCCTCTGAGTAAGAACATGGCTGGTGGTGTTCAGGAGCTTCACTGTGACATCCCTTGGGGTGGAGACGGATGAAATGGGTTCTGTGTTGCTCAGGGAACTCATGTCCAGCACCAGCGACACGTTGGAGCCCCTTCTGAAAGGGAGAGAAACCCGAATGTGCAAATTATAAGCCTAGAGATAGCCGTCTATAGAATAGGGTGGAAGAGTTGTATGAAAGGGGTAAAATGTGCTGCTGCAAGCTACTGAAAAGATGCACAATAGTAACTGGGATCAAAGGCAATTTTAACCCTGCATAAATCTTATAGAACAATGCAAGTAAATTTCATTTACTTGCCAAGTGTATATTGACAATGCTTCCCTCTCCATCTTCTGATTGTAAATTGTTTTAAATTCTAATATTATATTTTTACATTTTTGTAACCTACCCAAGGACCTTATGCCCAAGGGAGGACAACAAATCTAAATAATAAATACCCTAGACTCTAGCTGCAGCATCACACAGCCACTCCAGACAGAGAGAAACTAGAAGGGAAGCCAGAGATTGAGGATTTAACTATTATACGCTGAATATGTAGCATACAGTATCAAAGCAATATTGTCACTACACAATTATTAGGACCCCAGCTCATGAGTGTCACACATTAGCAAGCCACAGAGTTCCTACGTTGGCCCAGTTTCAGGCTGATATTGCAATCATATATTTAAAATAATCCTCAAATTGGTTCTAATGATTATGGGAGTCCATTCCTTCTTCCAGAACAGAAATGTTCCAGACTAAGCACAAACAGGGCAAGAGGAATTCTGCAAATGATTGTGTGAAAGGAATTTTAAAACACCCATACTGATGTTATGCCCTTCTCTGTGTCTTCCCTCTAAGGGAGGTCTAGAGAGTGGCAGGACAAAAAAGGCCTTTTCTGCGGTGGCTCCCTGCTTATAAAATGCTCTCCTAAAGGAAACACACCTGACGTGATCATTCTGTATTTAGGCATCAGGAAAAAACATTTTTATTTACCCAGGCCTTCAGCCCTTAATTTGATGGAAATCATGTATGTTTGTAGCCTCTTTTGGTGTTCAATGAGGTGGGTTAGAATTGCTTTCTTTACTATATAATAAAAATGTAAGAATGTCATCATCCTGCAGTTCACTTGTCCACAGACAGGTGGTGCTGTGAAATACAGTGTAATGAGAGGCAGTGAATGGGTGGTCTAGGCAAGCTGCAAAGGGTCAGCTGAAACAAGCTGTAGCAGCCCCCCAGCAGCTCCACTGGCTCCTCCGCCTACCTGCCCTGGGGCCTCTGCTCCTGGATCTAGACCCCCAGACTGACTGGTGCCACTAATGACCACCTTGGGGATCTGCTGCTTTTATACTGCTGCCAGTTAGGGTGAAAAAATAGCCCAATGCAAGAAGGAGGAAGGGGGTCAGGAGCCAGGGTCTGCCAGTCTGGTAATCTGCTTCTGCCAATGCCACCATTTATGATAAAGAGCCAGCCTGGCTAGAAGGGGCAGTGGCAGATCCCCAGACTAGCCACCGCTTCTGGCCTGTTTCCTGTAGTGCTCATCTGGCTGGGCCATCTCTTCATCCAACTTGGCTGCAGCAGCAGCATGAGGTGGAAAGCGAAAGGTCAGGGGGGCAGGATGCAGTGTCACGTGAGGGGTCGGGAGGCGTATGGGTTTGGAAAAGGGTGGGTTAGTGGGAAGAGTGGTAGGTTGACATGTTGCTGAGTAAAATGAGTAGAGGTGCAGCCGGTAATTTAGGGCATTTGTTTCAAGTCACAGGTCCAAGAGATGTCCCTTCACCCCACCTGTCCTTCCGCTTCTCCCCAGGAAAACCCACTGGAACAAAACTGGAACAAACATCAATCAGGTTTTTGTACGGATTGACCTTTGTTCTGATTCAGCAGTAAACAGCAGGTTTTCTTAGGGGTGGGGGTGGGGAAAAGCTACCCTCTGAGACCCAAGACTTGAAATCACAGGACAAATGGATAGGCCCTTATATATATTTATGGATGAGCCTTTTGGGGTTTTCCTTGCAGTCTTATAATAGGCTTTAATATGTCTTGGTAGTCCTGTTCTTCCATTGCAAGTCACTTTGAGACACCACCTTGTAAAAAGTGGCAAATAACTATAATAAACAATAATTATAATACTATGCATAGTCAGAGTCTTATTTCTAAAAGTTCCAGGCACCGGTCCTGAGTACAGCTGCATGCCACTGGAAGCAGCCGGGTTCATATAAAGCTGTCCATGGAAGTATCTTGCTCCTCACTAGGATGCTGTGAGTCCCCTTTTCTCCCAAAGCACCCCTTTTCATCTGTTAAGTGGCTTTCTAGAACAGCGGTCAGCAAACTTTTTCAGCAGGGGGATGGTCCACTGTCCCTCAGACCTTGTGGGGGGCCGGGCTATATTTTGGAAAAAAAAATATGAACAAATTCCTATGCCCCACAAATAACCCAGAGATGCATTTTAAATAAAAGGACACATTCTACTCATGTAAAAACACGCTGATTCCCAGACCGTCCGTGGGCCAGATTTAGAAGGCGATTGGGCCGGATCCAGCCCCCAGGCCTTAGTTTGCCTACCCATGTTCTAGAACAACAACTTGTACATAAACTCTCAGCCCCTGGTATCTGCACATTGAGCCAAAATGCAGAGCGCTCTCAACTCACCTATCCTGCAGACGCACATGTTTCTTGACTTCCTGACACTTCTCCATTCCTGCCCTCTTTCGCTCACGTAGCAGGCTGAAACTATCGACTTTAGGGCATGCTGAACAGGAGAGGACCATGCTGTGCCGGCAAAGGATTCTCTGGACCGAGGTATGAGAGGCCGGCCACCCGAGGAACCCTGAGAGCAGGTGCCATGCGGGTCAGCCAGCCCATGGGGCTGGAGGAACACCTAGAAACCACAAAAAGCAAGCGGTTCATTGAAGAGAGCTCCGTCAACTTCCTGTATGTCACTCACGCCCCTGTTAGGAAGGAAGAGGCTGCAACGAAAAGCCCCATGTACACCTAACAGAGCCTCACTCAAAGAATGTCTAGACCAGGGTTTCCCAAGGGTCTCCAGCTATTTTTGGACTACAGCTCCCATCATCCTTAGCTAGCAGGACCAGTGGTCAGACATGATCGGAACTGTAGTCCGAAAAATAGCCGGAGACCCAAGTTTGGGAAACCCTCATGTAGAACATGGCTGTCTTTGGAACATCCACTTCCTGCAGGTGCAGGTACAAAATCCCAGTCTAGAAGGAATCTCTGTCTGTAAGGTCTGGAACAAGACTACCGCTTACATCAACACACATGCACATTCACCAAATGTGTGGACAGTGAAACTGCAGAGCCAGAGGAGGGATGTGTTTTTCCTACGGTAGTCCAGCTTAGGAAAGAGAAAGGCACAAACAGCAGAGCTATGGGCAACCAAGTTCACATAAACCAATTGGGAAATCACAGGCCCCTTAAATGAAATGGGCATTCTTGAGCATGGCACTCCTGTTCAGCCCCAGCGTCTGGGCTTTATTTCCTCTCCCCTCCGTCTCCACAACACACACTTAGCAGACACAGAGGTTTTCTCCCATGCCCACCCTGTTCTGACACTCCCAGTTGGATAGTCACTCACCCACTGCTGTCGGCAAACCCATCTCTCCTGCTGTTTATAACCAGCCACCCGGTGAAATAAATAAATAAAAAGCGAGCGCAGGAAATCCCTTATCACTATGCTGGTGGTTGCTCTGGCACTTCCCCCTCTTGCTCCACCCTTGCAGCCACCCACACACATGTGCCGGCCACAAACTTCACAGCTCCATCCGCTGCACAACCCCCCGGGGAGCTCTCACAAGGCAGTGCAGAGACTCAGATCCTTTCTGAGCATTCGGCCCCAAGGATTACTATATTTTAGCTACCCAACAGAAAACAGCAGATCTCTGGTTGAAGATAACACAGATGCAGAATGTCTCCTTGAATCAAGGGTGGGAATTTGGCCCTCAGATGGGGCAATCTTCTGAAGGCCACAGTCCAGCGATAGGCAAAAGCTAGCAAAGCAACAGTTCCACCAATGGTGCCACACAGATGGCAAATCTAGATTTTAGCAATCCATTTCAGAGGAGCAATTTGTAAAGGGCTTGCCCACATTTGAGCATTATTTAGCTGTTCATCTACTCCACCAACACCCCAATCAAATTAAACAAGAGTAATCCATACCCAGACATATTTCAATATGGAGAAGCAACTTTGGTCTTTCCTGTGCATCCCAGTAGGCATGGCCTTCGTCTTCTAATTGGTCAATTCAGCTATGTCAGTTAGGTACTGACAGGGCATGTGTGCAGGTAGCTGTGCACACACCTTGGGTTGTTTGTTTGTTTGTTTGTTTAATGTCCCTACCCAAGAAGTGTTCAAATGCACACAGTCAAGCAATTGTAAATTAGCTCGTGCAATTTCTGATTTTGTGCAAATCTGAGGGATCAAAAGGAATGTTAGACCGAGCTCCTGATTACTATTAGCATATGCCCTTATTAGCATGAGCAGAAGTACATAAATATTTGTGTGCAGACCTAGAACAGGAAAGGTAGTGGAGGGCAGAAAAGTTGTGATTGAGGTGAGGGTCCATCAGACACACTCCATCAGTCATCCACTGATATGGACAGGAAATACTGAAATGCCTGTGAAAAATGTGTGGGCACTTGCATGTCTGTTTTGCTCACAGAAAAAACAGATCTGAATAATCTGTAATATTAAACCCCTACCTGGAAGCATCCTTAATCTGCTACAGCAGGGTTCTTGAACACAATAGGACACTGAAGCAAAATAAAAATATTCTTGTTGAAATAAATCACCTAGTCCAGCATCCTATTCAGGCTACTACTTCCTTTTTACCAATCCCCTCATTTTGAGGAAGTTTTCTTTTTTGAAGTCAATTTTGACCCTGCTGGATTTCCTTGGCAATTAGACATTCACATACATATTTAATTCAATAGCTCTAGACTCATTGTCCCCAATTGTGTCAACAACATTTACAGATTGCACCAGGTCCTGAGCACCGCTCGTAATATTAAGTCCTGGTTCACCACTCCTCTGGTTGCTACCATGACCAACTGTTCTAGGGCATGGTCATTTAGAATATCTGGAAATTTCATGTCTTTGTTGTGACTGGACCAATCTTTGTGAAGAACCCATTACTGCAACAAAGAGAGCTTCTTTGCTCTCATCCTTCATCTCAAAATCTCCTTGAATGTTTTGATCTGGGGGACGATAGCATGTCCTCCATATTATTCTTGGGGCTTGGTATCACCAACCCACAATGATTTTGTGGAGGATTCTGCCCCTTTTGCGATTTCTTGCTTGCTGGACTCAATGCCCTCTTTGACACTCTACCACACTAATGGAATTGTAGGGTCATCCTGGCAAATTTATTCATCCTGAGTACAGTAAAAAAATAAACAAAAAGCCAGAAAGGAGTAGATCAATCCATCTCTCTGCATGTTATATACATTGTTGGCCTGAGATACCTATGACTAACTGCTCAATCCTATGCATGTTTACTTATTCCACTGAGGTCTGTAGTACTTATTCTCAGGTAAGTATGTGTACCCACTCCTATATACTCTGCATGCAGTGCACTCCCACCACTGAGTACATATGATGTTAGCCACAACATCAATCCTGTTGTTTTTCACGGAATACTACATTTTGATGTACCGTATTTTTCGTCCCATAGGATGCACCGGCCCATAGGACGCACCTAGTTTTTTTGGGGGGAAAATAAAAGGAAATTTTTTCCCCTTTATTTCCCCCCCAAAACCAGGTCAGGGAATCCAAACCAGGTCAGGGAACAGTGGGATGGCGGTGCTGCGCCTCCCCGCTGTCGCCCGAGCTTGTGGGGCTGCCCAATGTCTGCCCGAAACGCGGGGCGCTCTGCTTCAGCGCGTCCCGCGCTCCGGGAAGCAGGCTGCAATCCGCAGCCTAGGGAGCCCTGCGGGAACTCCCGCGGGCTCCCCAGGCTTGCTGATAGCTTCCTGAAACCTGGAGAGCGAGAGGGGTCGGTGCGCACCGACCCCTCTTGCTCTCCAAGCTTCAGCGAAAGCCTGCATTTGCCCCATAGGATGCACACACATTTCCCCTTCATTTTTGGAGGGGAAAAAGTGCGTCCTATAGGGCGAAAAATATGGTAGTTTGGGGAAAAACACTTTCGATCTGTATTGAGAATTTTTTTGACCTGGCTGTGTTTTAAGCCAGCCATGTGTACGCAGCTTGAGTTGGGAATTCTTCTTGAATGCTGTTGATACATTGGGCAATAAAGCTTTATTTAAGAACTTAAATAATTAGGAAAGGGTGGGGGTAGCAATAATAAACAGACAAAAACTGTGCATTGAAACAGAAGTATTTAAGCTGGTGAAGACAATGGAAGTTTGCACAGCATTACACAGCAACATGATTGGGCAACACAATGTCAGTTGAAACACACTGCAGTTGAGATCTCAAACAGATAACCAAAATGAGGAGGACTCTTTCCATTGTAGCCAGAAAATTGCTGAGTTCTGAACAAGCTGCAGGCAAGAAAATGGAAAGGATGTGGGCAGCAGTGTGGACAAAATATGTTCAGCTGACGAACATGGCAGAAAAGTAATCAGAATTACTATTAGGGTATCAAGGAAGAAACCCAAATTCATATATGCTGGATGATGCTACAAAGAACCTTATCTTCACATCCAGTATTAATGTTGGTTACTCTGTTTCAGAAGGTATAAGAAACGCAGAATGGAGTCTGTAAGCAGAAAAGGGTCTGTCAAGTGTGGACCCAGGTTTGCAGTTTGTTTCCCCCAAAGAAACCAAGAGCAGTAAGCCAAGAACTAATCTTGGTTACAGCTCCCAGTTTGTCTGGAGTGAAACAAACCAGAGTTTGGACCTAATGCTACCATTCCCAGCATCCTGAGCAAACTACAGTTCCCAGAATTCTTTCGGGAAAGTCATATGCATTGAATGTGCTTTACATTTATGGAACAGATCTACCCACAGATTGAAAGCGGCAGGGATAACCCAGAACAGGGAAGGAAGAGCTTGAGATTAGACATGCAGCTTTCAAGGCATCCAGCCCAAACTCACCCACCACAACAGCAAGGGAAGAATGGTTTTGAACTCTCCCATTTTATACTGTGGCTTCAGAGTGGCTCCCACAGATGGCATGGTGGGGCAGAGCAACACTCCTAAGTCCTGACACTGGCATCACTACAGCTTAGCTAGAAGGCACCTAGAGTAAGGTAACCTACTGTCCCCGGATAAATTCCATCCCCGGAATGTCCCCAGATTTGCAAATCTGTCCCCGGAAAACATGGCAGTGGCAGCCTCAGCAGCCCAGAGCCAGCCTGGTAGCATAGTTGGCTCTGGCTGGCTTCAGGAGCTGCTCACTGCCGTGACGCCCACCATTTTTCCTCACTGGAAGTCCCCATATGATGTGTATTGTGCACAACACATCATATGGAGACACCCGGAGAAGAAAAATGGTGGGCGCCACAGCAGCGGGCAACAAGCAGCTCCTGAAGCCAGCCAGAGCCAACTGCACTACCAGGCTGGTTCTGGGCTGCTGAGGCTGCCGCTGCCACTGCCAAAGGGGAACCGGGGACGTCCGGAGGTACAGATCTCCTGCCCCCTTGGGAGTCGAGGCCGGCAGTTGCCCAGTTTTTTTAAAAACTGTGCATTTATGTTTCACAGGGTGCGAAAGAAGGGCTTTGCACCTTGCCTGGCAGAGAAACTGAGTGCCTTGCACCCCTCCCGAGCAACAGCTGCCCGTCCATGACTCCCGAGCCTCCCCCAAACAAAGGGGGAAGGGGGCAGGAGATTAGGGAAGGCTCGGGAGTCATGGGCGGACAGCGCGCTGTTGCCCATGGTGTTTTTTTAAAAAACTCTGCGCATTTATGTTTCACAGGGTGCGAAAGAATGGCTTTATACAATATACATGTGTGCTTGGGCCCAGGGTCTTTTGCCTCACCATCCCCACTACTGACTCCCTGTTGCTACTCAGCTTCAAAAATAAAGAAACAGTGTCCCCGGATTCATTGAAAAAAATCTGGTAACCATGACTTAGAGGAGGCGGGGAGAAGAGAAGATGCCAGTAACATGGGAGCTGCATAGACACACTGGTGGGAGGGCCAGTTTGGCTCTGCCTGGCACCTGCACAGACCTTGCCAACACCCTATCCAACATGGGGCCATCTAGGTAAACCGCAGTAATGATGATGGATTACTACTCCTGCCATCCTTGCCCATTGACCATGCTGGCAGGGGCTGATGGAAGCTTCATCCAAAAAGGGAGAGGGGTTCAATACTGAACTGCCTGGAGTCATAACTTACAATTTCCAAGCTTTTTTTTATTATTATTTTTACAGGGCAGGGGAGAAGATATATGACTGAATTTATTACAAGTACCCTAACATCCCCCCCCCCACTTGTAGCTTCTTTCATGCTCGAGTCTCTCATATTTAGTATAAAAGGAAAGAGCCACACTCAGGCAACATGCATATGTGTGTGTGTGTGTGTGTGTGCGCGCGCGCGCGTATACACACACCGTTTTAAAACAACTCTCTTCTGCAAATGCAAATGGTCCGATGCAGAAATCCATCGGAATATTTGCATTTAGCTAATAACAGTCAGCAGAATTACCAAATAATTAATGCATAGATTTTCGTTAACACGTGCAGTCATATAATTCATTGCATTTTTATTTATTTTTTTAAAAAGACCTGTCTGACCTTCCTTTGAGTTTGGGGTGAAATCATCAATAACAGGAAGCAAAATTGACAGGGTGGTTTGACAGAAAGAGGCAAAGAGAGCGGAGGAGGTGGAAGAGGAAGTGGTTAAAAAACGGCTCAGTTCTTTCTTAGATGCTGGGACCCTCTGCAAAATGAAACCGCCAGTAGGCTCTCATCTGCCTTGGGATCATGTCAGAGTTTAATCAGCTAGATTACCAGCTTGCTATTCAGGCTTTATTAGGAAGAGAAGATGCACACCACAAATCAAAGAAAATGTGAAAATCCTTTCCACTTCCAATTTGCCTACAGCCTTCACCCAACCCTAATATTAAGTCCTATAACCGAACTGCCTATTTATCTTTATTGACTTATTAAATGCATAGGTCACTTTCTTTGTCAAGCTAAAGTGATTTACAATATTTTAAGCAAACAGACACATACATACATTAAAACCAGAATTAAAAAAGCAACCCTAAAGGCTCACAACATCCCACCCAAGCAAAAAGGCCATAACTAATCAAAAATAACAGTTCTGATGAAAAAAAAAATGTTTTCTCCTGGCAACCTAAGCTTTATGTCTAGTTTGGCCTTCAGATCTTCTGCATTTGGAAGCAGATGGGGTGGAAACGGGAGACTAGAGTTCCTGAAAATATCCCCACAGGTCCAAGATTAACTGCCCTAGATTTGCAACGGAGCCACATCTTCTTCCCTCTGGAGACTGTGGCAAGATGTAGCAAGCAGTCCCACTGTTTTCCCTCTGTGGCTGCTGACTGTCAGAATTGCTCAGCTGCCCCCTCCCATCCAATGCCTTCTGCCGCTGCAAGTTCCTCCTCTGCACCCCTCTGGCTGCCAGCTAACAGCATAATTGCCAGAGGCCCTGGCCCAGCCTGAGCAGAATTCTAATGAAGCGCAATGCATACAATCAGGCCGTCATTAGACATTAATCATGTGATGATCTCTTCCTTGCTTTTTTATTATTAATAGAAACAGCAGCCGTGGTGAGGGGGGCGGGGGAGAACAATCCAAACTGGTGCCACGGTACACAGGGAGTTACAGCATCTTTTGCCCTGCACCCTTTTCTGGCTGAAAATCACCCTTCTGAAGCTGCTATTTGTCTCCAAAGGTCTCATTAGAAAAACTTGTACCTTTTGGGATGGGGGATGGGAAACAGCACCTTGGGGAGGTGGGAGTTTTCAGCTGAGAAGTAGTGTGGAGAGAAAGGCTGAAACCTTGCCCGCCCGCCCCCCTCCACCCCACAGTCCCAGGTTTTCCTCTGCACTGCTACTTCCAAAACCTGTAAGGAATATGGAGAGCAATACAAGAAGGCATAGGGACGTGGGTGGCGCTGTGGGTTAAACCACAGAGCCTAAGACTTGCTGATCAGAAGGTTGGTGGTTTGAATCCCCGCGATGGGGTGAGCTCCCATTGCTCGGTCCCTGCTCCTGCCAACCTAGCAGTTCGAAAGCACGTCAAAGTGCAAGTAGATAAATAGGTACTGCTCCAGCAGGAAGGTAAACGGCATTCCTGTGCGCTGCTCTGGTTCGCCAGAAGCAGCTTAGTCATGCTGGCCACATGACCTGGAAGCTGTACGCCGGCTCCCTCGGCCAATAAAGCGAGATGAGTGCCGCAACCCCAGAGTTGGTCATGACTGGACCTAATGGTCAGGGGTCCCTTTACATTTACCTTACAAGAAGGCATATACTTTCTTTTTTAAAAATTTCCTTCTTCTATTCTTTTTTTTTAACAAATCTTTTTAATTAAGTTTTACATTGCATATTTAAATTCAAACATTAATCATCACCCATCATTTAGGATTCCCTGAATCATTTGACTCCCCTCCACCCTTCCATGGTTACCATTTTCAATCTTTTTTCAACTGCTTCACTTAGTTCCTCTATTTTTCTTAAATAATCCATTTTTACCTTAGTTTTTTTAGTACATTACAAGCATTAGTCAAATCCTGCCAAAGTTGTTTAGGTAAAAGATAAAGGGCCCCTGGATGGTTAAGTCCAGTCAAAGGTGACTATGGGGTTGGGGCGCTCATCTCGCTTTCAGGCCGAGGGAGCCGGCGTTTGTCCACAGACAGCTTTCCAGGTCATGTGGCCAGCATGACTAAACCGCTTCTGGTGCAACGGGACACTGTGACAGAAGCTAGAGTGCACGGAAACGCCGTTTACCTTCCCGCCGCAGTGGTACCTATTTATCTACTTGCACTGGCGTGCTTTTGAACTGCTGGGTTGGCAGGAGCTGGGGCAGAGCAATGGGAGCTAACCCTGTCGCCCAGATTCAAACCGCCAACCTTCTGATCAGCAAGCCCAAGAGGCTCCATGGTTTAGACCACAGCACCACCCACATTATTTACAGTGTTCTCTCAGGTACATGATAATTTTTCCCCATTACTTCTTGTTGTTGTTTAGTCGTTTAGTCGTGTCCGACTCTTCGTGACCCCACAGACCAGAGCATGCCAGGCACTCCTGTCTTCCATTCCTTCTTAAAGTCCCTCTATTCCTTGTTTCAGATTTTCCTGGTCAGTTTTGCCATCTCTGCATAGTCCAGCATCTTCATCAGCCATTCGTCTCTGGCCAGGACTTTATCTTCTTTCCATCTCTGGGCCAGTGGTATCCTCGCTGGTATTTTTTATTCATTGAATCATTTATTTGTTTAAACCACGTGTGGTGGTGTTGTTGTTGTTAAAAAAATCATTTGTTTTGTTACTTGCCCCCTTTACTACCCCTTTACTTTTTTGTTCCCTTTTTCTCCTGGCAGCAGTGGCAGCAACGGAGCTAATTTTGGCAGCCATCTCCTGGCAGCTGCCATTCCCCCCCTTCCCAGAATGCCCTGGGCTGAGCACTGTGTTGTTCTGGGGCATCTAGGCAAGAGAGGACAGCAGCCTCCACTGGCAGACTCATCTGTGTGTGTGTCAGACACTAAAATCAGCTGATGTGTTAGAGAAAGGTAACACACATTCTCATGAGTGATGGGGATGAAGGTGTCGTACCCCAGTGGCAGAACATATGTTTTGAATGCAACAGAACCCAGGTTCAATCTCTGGTGTCACCGGATAGGGTTGGCAACATCTGTCTAAATCACTGAACCAGTGCTCTGACTCAACAAAAGGCAGCTTCCTGTGAATGCAGATAGGAAAGCAAACATGAACCCAATTGTCCCCACTTGTTATTCACGATGGCATTCATTTTGTAATGAAGAAAGGTTGAACCAAACAGACCCCTTTGGTTCAGTTTTTCATTTGTTTTGTGACAACTGCCTGTTAAGTTGTGGGTGAACATATCAGACGACAAAGTGATTCTTCAAACAGCTCTTGTTTATTCACAGGCCAGAACAGAACTGAACTGAAGGGTTCAGCCAGCCTGCTTATATAGAGCTCCACTAGAACGCAACAGTAACCATTTTCTGTAACTATCCGATCACTGAACGTCACTTTCAATCCCTTATTTGCATATGTGGACCTGAGTGAAAACTATCTACAGTATCCCCCTGCTGGCCCAGGGTGGGAACTTCAGTACATAACACTGTCTATACCCCCTAAGCAATGAAAAAGTGCATTTGAGTGTGATGAAGGCTGTGTGCGCGCCCTTACTACTCGGGAATGTAGAAACCTGGGTTCAAAGTTCAGGATCCTGAGAACCTTTGCTTTTCTTTAAAGAGAGAGAAAGAATGGAAGTTTCTCATCCTTGTGGCTGGAAAGTTTTTCTTGAAAGAGTGGGCAATTCCTGCCAAGCAACATTTCCGCTGGCTGAGAGTGAATCTTCAGAGCCTTGTACAGTTTAAAAGATGGAAAATGGCAAAAACTGCAGAAAGCACGATTCAAAATAAGAGAACTTGCGCTAATGCACTCCGCTTGCATGATTTATACAGGCTGTAGAATTCAGTTGTTGAATTTGTGAGGAGCATGTGAGTTGTCCAGATGGAGTAGATTGCACACAGAGCAAAGAGGGTGCAAACAGAACCCAGAGTATCCCCCTTTTTTTTAGAGCTGTGAGTGTGCACACAGTCTTGCGTGACTAATCTTTTAGATAGCCTTTTAAAAAGGAAACCAACAGTTCACTGGAAGATGAGGCTTCTGAGGGATAGGAACAGAAAAGGGGAAGAAAAGTATCTGTCAAGGGTAACACTCACTCTCACTTAAGCTTCTTGAATATTTTCAGGTCGCCTCTCCAGACAAAGTAGTTACATCATAAAGATACCTCGGTTTAAGAACTTAATCCATTCTGGAAGTCTGTTCTTAAACTGAAACCGTTCTTAAACCGAGGCACGCTTTCCCTAATGAGCCCTCCCGCTGCCGGTTCCCTTCTACCATTCAGATTCCATTCTTAGACCAAGGTAAAGTTCACTACTTCCAGTTTTGCAGAGATTGGAAACTGAATAGTTTGTACACAGAGCTGTTCTTAAACTGAGGTACCATTGTAGTGTAAAAAACCACCAGCATTTCTCAGTCTAAAGGCTTTAGAGCAGGCATAGGCAAACTCGGCCCTCCAGATGTTTTGGGACTACAATTCCCATCACCCCTGACCACTGGTCCTGTTAGCTAGGGATCATGGGAGTTGTAGGCCAAAAACATCTGGAGGGCTGATTTTGCCTATGCCTGCTTTAGAGATCACTTTTTGCCCTGCTGCAGCTACCTGTGAAATCCATTTAAATGGAAATGTTGCTGAATAGAGATTGAACCTGGCTGGGAGGGGCATTGGCAAGGTTGTATTTTACTACTGGACTATGGTCCTTTCCGAGGGACACAGGTGGCGCTGTGGGTTAAACCACAGAGCCTAGGACTTGCCGATCAGAAGGTCAGCAGTTCAAATCCCCGCGACGGGTGAGCTCCCGTTGCTCAGTCCCTGCTCCTGCCAACCTAGCAGTTCGAAAGCACCTCAAAGTGCAAGTAGATAAATAGGTACCTCTCCGGCGGGAAGGTAAACAGCATTTCCGTGCACTGCTCTGGTTCGCCAGAAGCGGCTTAGTCATGCGGGTCACATGACCCGGAAGTTGTACGCCGGCTTCCTCGGCCAATAAAGCGAGATGAGCGCTGCAACCCCAGAGTCGGCCACGACTGGACCTAATGGTCAGAGGCTTTGTGGAGCAACCTACAGTAAAAGTTAAAATCCATCACAAAGGACCAATAAAACCATAAAAATGATGAGAACAATGGGTTAGCAACACAGCAAATGGCAAGACACTGAGTTAAAATCCACAGATCTAAAATGACTGGGTGCTTTTTTTTTGCATACTTCTCTGTGAAGAAAGTTCCAGAGCCAGGGTGCCACCACTGAAAAAGCCCTCCTTCTGGTCACTGTTTACCTCAACTTCATTGGCTGGTTTGGGGGAGAGACATTTGTGGCAGATTGCAGAGGACAAACAGGCTTGTATGGGAGCAGCTGGCCCTTCAAAGCAGCCTTGCTCTCTGCCACGTAGAGATTTAAAATGAACACCGGCACTGCGCTTAGAAACAAAGTGGGACTGCTCTTTCCCTCATGAGTTTCTAAATGCAATCCTCTTTCACATGTTACAAGACTCAACACCCTTAGGAGCCTGAGATGGCGTGCTACTTTATTTCTCTCCCCTATAGCTAATGCTGGGTGATATTTCAGAACTGTGAGCACTCTCGATATTTATATCCAGGGCTTCCCCCACCCCCACAGCCGGAGCTCAATGCAGCTCAGCTCTGGCACCTCTCAGGTGGCTGCTATGGCCGTTCTAAGAGAATAAGGGAGACGTTCGTGGTGAGCTCTGGCACCTCTTTTTCTAGAAAAATAGCACTGTCTGTACCCATATCATCTATAGCAGCCTTAGCAACAGCCAAAAGGGTAGCATTACAACCCTGGCTCTGCAACGCTGCCTGGACATGGGATTTATAGTATGCACCAGGCTCCCTGTGCAAGGGCTATAAAGGTAAGGTAAAGGGACCCCTGACCATTAGGTCCAGTCGTGGCTGACTCTGGGGTTGCGGCACTCATCTCGCTTTATCGGCCGATGGAGCCGATGTACAGCTTCCGGGTCATGTGGCCAGCATGACTAAGATGCTTCTGGCGAACCAGAGCAGCGCATAGAAACACCATTTACCTTCCCGCCAGAGCGGTACCTATTTATCTACTTGCACTTTGACGTGCTTTCAAACTGCTAGGTTGGCAGGAGCAGGGACCAAGCAACAGGAGCTCACCCCGTCGCGGGGATTCGAACCGCCAACCTTCTGATCGGCAAGTCTTAGGCTCTGTGGTTTAACCCACAGCGCCAGCCACGTCCCTTTTAAGGGCCATAGCTCAGTGTTAAAGCATATGATTTGCAAGCAGAATGGCCCAGGTTCATTCCCTAGCATCTCCAAGTAAATTTAAGAGAGACTGCTGTCTGAAACACGGAAGAGCTGCTTCCAGTCAGTGTAGACAATACTGACCCTAGATGGACCAATAATTTGATTCAGTACAAACCATCTTCCTACGTTCCTATGGATATATTCTTCAAATCAGGCGTATTAAGCCAATATATGTGTACACCACTAGAGGGCACAGTTCCCTGCAATCCTGCCAAGCATTTCAATTGAACAATATTTCTATTTCCTGGCATCTCCAGCTACACAAATCCTTCCTAAGCTTTGCAAGAAGAGGATGGATCCTACAAGCTACTAGTCAGCTAGTTTCTGCTGCACTCTGTTCCCCAAGTGTCTGCCTTGATCTGCAAGCTATTAATCTTCATTTATTTCACTTCTGTCATCAAACTCAGCCTGCCTCAAGGCTGTGGCAGCTCCTGCTGATCTCCTCGCTGCCCCTCCTAACTTTCATGCTCCAGACCATGACCTCAGCTTGCCTTGCAGCTGCAAAGGAAACCCCTGGCATCTAATTAATCACTAATGCTCACCTTTAATTTCACTTCTCAGCTGGATCCCCAAGCAGACCCCGGCACCACTCATAACTTGAAACAGTACCTGCCAGCCAGCACTGCTAGCCACAAATATCCAAAGATTGCATGGCTGATCCCCACTGGCTTTTAAATCTTGCATTTGAAGACAACGCTGCTTATGGACTTCTTCTGCCTCTGCTCTCCTTTGGGAGGTTTTCACATCACATTTCCAGCTGCCACTTGAAACCAGAAAAGTTAAAATTTGATTTTTTTAACTACTCGGGACAACTTCACAATAGGATTCTAAAAGCTATCAGAAGCACCTGTCTAGCTAATGTTGGAAACGAACAGGGCAGGCCCAAGATAATTTGCTGTCTGAGCCAAAAATGCTCCCCCATTCCTATTCCACATACATATGCTGAATTCTGCTTCAACACAAGTGATAGGTAGTGGGGGCTGGTGCCCACTGGGAAGGGCTGAAGGCAGGGAGGCCAACAGTAGGTGGCGCCAGAGCCATTTACAAGCAAAGCCAACTAATTTTTGTCCCCATCCTCTTCCCCAATGAGTTCTTCAAGGACAAAGAGGTGGCAAAAGAGGAGGAAGCTGAGACTCAGCACCACTCTGTGGATTGGTTGGAAACAAGAAGGCGGCTGAAGGAAAGGCATTTTGTGCTTGCTATTGTTAAACGTTTGGGTGTCAGATCTAATGCAGATAATCCAGAGGTGTGTCTTCTACATTCTACATGAGGAAGTTAGATTGGCTTCGACCAGAGCCAGGGCCTTTTCAACTCTGGCTCTGGCCTGGTGGAACGCTCTGCCTCATGAGACCAGGGCCCTGCAGGATCTGATTTCTTTCCGCAGGGCCTGTAAGACAGAGTTGTTCCGCCTGGCCTTTGGCTTGGAGCCAATTTGATTCCCTCCCTCCCTCTCTCTCTCTCTCTCTTTCTTTCTTTTCCTTCTCCTCCTGCGATGAGGCTACATTTTAATACTTTAATGTTCCATTATTTTAATGTTGTATTTTATTTTTGTTTTTAAGTTGTAATCATTCTTCTTGTTTTTATTATTGTTTGTAAGCCGCTCTGAGCCCGGCCTTGGCTGGGGAGGGCGGGGTATAAATAAAAAATATTATTATTAATATTATTATTATTATCCATTATACAGTTTAATCATTTGCTGAAAATGTACCTCCTTATCCTGGCCTTTTACCCTTGTGATTTATATATACAGTGGTACCTTGGTTTAAGAACAGCTTAGTTTATGAACAACTTGGAAGTAGAATGTTGCAACCCCTGAAGTAGGTGTTTTGGTTTGTGAACTTTGCCTTGGAAGCAGAACATGTTCCGCTTCCTGTTGAGTGTGTTCCATTTGTAAATTGAGGCCCCCGCTGCTAATCAGAGGCTTCCTGTTGAGTCTGTCGGCTGTTTAGGACCGAGCACCCACACAACACAGAGGTAATACTTGGCGCTTTTGTTTTTGCATTTTTTTGCGTTTTTGTTTGTGTGGCTTTTTCATGTGTGGTTTTTTTTTACTGTGACTTGTTCTTCATTTTATGGGACTGACTTGTGACTGTGGCTTGTGACTTCATTTTTGTTTCTGCGTGATTATGTGACTGCAGAAATGGATAAAAGCCCCCATCCAAACAATGGCTATCATTACTGCATGTAAGAATTTTTTTTAAAAAAAATCTATAATCTACAGTACTGTCTTATTTATTTTATAGTGCAGTACATAGATTATTGCTTTCATTTTATGGATCAATGGTCCTGTTAGATAGTAAAATTCATGTTAAATTGCTATTTTAGGGGTTGTTTTTAAAAGTCTGGAACGGATTAATCCATTTTGCATTACTTTCTATGGGAAAGCATACCTTGGGTTTGGAACACTTTAGTTTTGGAACAGACTTCCAGAACAGATTAAGTTTGTGAACCAAGGTACCACTGTATTTTAGGACCCACTCTATTCTTGTGATTGCAATTTGCTTTAAACTTGGTTTTTTAAATGTTGGGTAATAAATCTAATAAATCATAATAATAATAGGTCCCAATCTATCTTCTGCCACACCTGTCCTGTGGACAAAAAACAAAGGCAGAAGAGATGAGAAGGAACTAGGGAAGGCCATTGAAAAGTTGGAAAGAAGAGACAAGAAATAGTAGCCTGTGAATGAAGACTGTCAAAGTTGCCTCTCCTCAAAAATAATATTGCAGAACTGGGAAAGGTTCAGAAAAGGGCAACCAAAAGGATCCAGGAGTTGGAGCATGAGGAAAGGTTCCAGCATTTAAGTCTTTTTAGTTTAGAGCAGAGTTTCCCAAACTTGGGTCTCCAGCTATTTTGGGACTACAACTCCTATCATCCTTAGCTAGCAAGAGCAGTGGTCAGGGATGATGGGAACTGTAGTCCAAAAACAGCTGGAGACCCAAGTTTGGAAAACCCTGGTTTAGAGAAATGGCAAGTAAGAGGTGGCACAATAGAAGTTAATAAAATTATGCACGGCATTCAATGAAGCTGAATGTTGGAAGATTAAAGGAAAATAAAGCAAAGTACATAGCACACAGTTAAATTATGGAACTCACTGCCACAAGACGCAGTGATGGCTACCAACTTGGATGGATTTCAAAGAGGATTAGACAAATTCCTGGAGGACAAGGCTATCAATGGCTACTAGCCATGGTGACTTTGATCTACCTCCACAGGTAGAGGCATCATGCTTCCCAGTTGCTGGAAATTGCACTTGTGCCCAGCATCCCACAGGCATCTGGTTGGCCACTGTGAGGATGCTGGACTAGTTGGGCCATTGACTGGATCCAACAGGCGCTTCTGATGTTCCGATGGTTTAAAAATGTTATCTCTCTGATGAGCTCTGGCTCAATACCAGGGGTCAGCAACCTTTTTCAGCCATGGGCCGGTCCACTGTTCCTCAGACCATGTGGGGGGCTAGACTATATTTTGAAAAAAAATTATGAACGAATTCCTATGCCCCACAAATAACCCAGAGATGCATTTTAAATAAAAGGACACACTCTACTCATGTAAAAACACGCTGATTCCCACACCATCCGTGGGCCAGATTTAGAAGGCGATTGGGCCGCATTCGGCCCCCGGACCTTAGTTTGCCTACCCCTGCTCAATACAAAGCTAGGGAGTTGGCTCGGGAAAGGGGCTGGGAAAGGAGGCAAAGCCAAAGGGAAGAAAGAAGAATGAAGAAGATCCTCTCCATGCTCAGGTAGAGAGCTTGGAAGCAAATACAAATGGCTTCCCCTGGGAGCAGCACATGGCTTAGGTGACGGTTTAAAGCAGGCAATTCTTGGAAGCTGCTTCCCTTTCTCGGCAGGGCTCTGGATGTTTAGAGAGAGGATTGGGACGAGCCCAAGCAAGCCACCCACACAACTGCACAAGGACCAGCTGGGACTTGTTAGCTGGGCCTTGTGCATAACTGAGAGGCAGGAGGCAGCCGTGCGCGCCAAGTGCGCATTGCAGAGCCAGTGCACTTTGGGGGACAACAGCAGGAAGGAACAGAGAGGCATCCAGCTTCCCCAAGAAGATATCCCCAATGCTGGAGGCAGTTTCAGTTCAAGGCTATGTGAACTGTGCACACTGTTCCTTCAAAGCACATCCATTTCCTCAAAGAATTCTGGGCATTGTAGTGTACTCTTCACAGAGTTACAACTCCCAGCAACCCTTAAAGAACTACAGTACCCAGAATTCTTTGGGGCATGTGTGTGTGCTTCAAATGTACCTTAAAGCCATAGTGTGCAAAGCATGTCTCTCCCACACCCCATTCAGCACACTTATGACCGTTAGTAGACTTTAAAATGTAAAATGCTCTCCAGTGCCTCCAAGGATCCCATTAGTTTCACAATAAGAACATTTCGTTCTTCAGAAGCGGCTGTTGTTGCTGTGCAGAAAGTAATTAATCCATGTTGTCATGTGAAAATCACGTGGTCTGAGAAGGATAAAAGCTATCCTGTTCTGGATGTAGCACCCAGAGAGAGAGAGAGAAAAGATAGACCTTTATAGATATGGATGGATGGTAAACAGGGGGTACCATTTTATTTATTTTATTTTATTAAATTTATACACCGCTTGATTGGGGGGGACTTCAAAGAGGTTTACAAAAAGAATAACATTATCAGTAAAAACAGTTAAAAGCAACTATTTAAACCATTTGAAAAATTAAATTCACTAATGAACTCAAAACAGATTAAAGTACACACTAGGATTCTACACATCTGTAGAATATCTAAACAAAAATATTTTTGGCAGGTGCCGAAAAGAGTACAGCAAAGGCACCTTGCCTGAGTTCCAAAATATGGGAGCTGCCACACTAAAATATTTATATTTATTTCTTCCACATGCAGAATACGTATTATGTGGCACCTGTAATAACACCAGTTCTGCAGATCAAAGCAGTCGAGAGGGCACATATGCAGGTAAACTGGTCCCAAGTTGTTAAGGACTTTATATAGTAATACTGTAGGAACACTTTGAATTTGGCCTGGTTCCTTAGGTGGTTCCTTAGGTTCCAGGTAGGCTCTAGGCCTGCTGCTGTATTGGAGGGGTGGTGGGGGAAAAGAACAGGGCGTAAGGTCCAGCAGCAGATAGAGCGGCCACACAGACATTACCAAAATAGAGGAAATGCTTCACCAGAAAGGGTGACAAGCGTGGACACAGATTTGCATACAATTTGTACATTTTGTCACTATAATTTAAACAGAAATGCATCCCACCTTAATGAGGAAGGCCCTGACCAGGTGACTTGTGTGCCTTCTCAGGCTGCAATCCCATGCCCACTTAATCAGGAGTAAGCCCCATGGAGTTAAATGTGGCTTACCCAAAGCAGGCATGTGTAGGCTTGCGCTGTCAGTCTGTTCAGTGTGCATCAGCTGCCTTAAGGCCCCCTGCTCTCCCCTATGGTTCTTCATCTTTAAACTGCACTGGGACCAGACAGCCCTTTGAGTAAAGGACTCCTTTAAATCGAGGGCTATCGTCTGTCAAGCAGGACACACAGCATGGGCTACCTACAGAAAGGTGGAAATTTCATCCTTGCTTGACTTCCAGTCTGTCAGGTATGAACCAGGATGCCACACAGTTATTCAGTAAAGCAAATAAACCCATCATCACACCTTACATGCACCAAGAGGGTTCCCATTTCGTTTTTGGAATAAACAGTCCCAGACTTTGGGCTCAGAAAGCATCTCTCCTTACTGGGGTGTGTTTCTGCCCACCAGGTCCATTTCGAAGACAACACACAACCCCACAATATTCCTCCCACAATGCTCCTGTTTTTGGCAATCTGGACTCCTTTGACACCGCAAAGTAGTCAGCCAGGACCGGCACAGGAGAATTTGTTGGCAGGACGGGATTAAGAAAGTTTGATGTGGGGATAAATGTTCCTCACTGTTGTCATTCGGTATGGGGGTGGATGGTAAATAGAAGGGGTTAAGGACAAGTGTATTTTGTCTAGCTTTTCAAAACTGGAAGCAGGATGGCTGCAAGGCGGAAAACTTCCTGTATAGAGGCTGAAAAAGGAGCCAAGACTGACTTGCAGGTGAGATAGTTTGGTACTGAAGACACATCTCAGGATGGATAGTCTAGAAGAGGTGTGGATCATCTGTGACCCTTGAGAAGTTGTTGGACCCCAACTTCCATCAGCCCAGCCAGTGTGGCCGGTGCTCAGGTATGATGAGAGATGCAGTCCAGCAACATCTGAAGGAAACATAGGCTGTATAGCGCAATAGACACACACACACACACACACACACACACACAGAGAGAGAGAGAGAGAGAGAGAGAGAGAGAGAGAGAGAGAGATCCCATAGGGAGCCCAATTGCAGCAAGGTTGAACTTTGGCATTAAATCCCCCACCTTAGCTGCTGTTTAGTTTGAAGGGAAATTTGATTCCTCCATTGCTGAGGCAGCGAGAAGCAGGTCACGGCATTATAAGGCAGATTAATTCGGTAGACTCTAACGTCCTGAAAACTGGCCTAACCCGTTTGGCATGTGTACTGTGCCACCAGGTGTTGGCACAGAAGACCTGGCAGCGATGCTGCTGAAAAGCTATAGAAACGCTACAGAGACCTGCTAAGTCATGCGCACTGGCATGATGCTGGCATGGGACAGGGGTCAGGAGGGGGTCATATTCATTGCTTAAAGGTGCGGCCAGGTGCAAAGATGGACCTTTGAGAGTTTTGTGAAAGAGAATTTCAGCTGGTGCATCACTTCTCTCCCCTACCTGGGAATACCTGCCCCTAACACCGTTCTAGTTGTTAAGTGCTGTCTAATGTAGGAGCGGGAAACTTATTTCTGCCCGAGGGCCACATTCTCTTATGGGGAACGCTGCCAATAGTGGGTGGGGCCAGAGGCAAGAGTGAGTGGGGCAAAAAATGTGACTCTTACCTTTATTGAGCATAAATCAAAAGTTTTATGCAACAGACATCTTTCTATCCAGGCAAGCAAGAGTTCAAGGACACGATCCTGTCAGGCAATGGAGCACATGAAGCAGAGTGTGGCCTGAAGGGGGGGTATGGCCCAGCCCTAGGGAGAGTCTTTGAGAGCTGGAGAGAGGCCCCCAGACCTGAGGTTCCCCACTCCTGCCCCATCAAACTACCAAATCACTAAATTTTGGGGTATTTCAGGCAACTTTAAATGATCTTCAGAAAATATGGCACCTGTACAGAGAAGGTCTTTCTCCCTCTCCACACACTACCATTCCTCCTCTTTCTCTTCAGAGCAGGGGTAGCCAATGTAGCGCCTGCCGCTTGTTGTGTGACAAGAGCAACTGCCATCACCCCTGACCGTTGACCCTGCTGGCTGAGGGTGATGGGAGCTGTAGTCTGACAAGATCTGAAGCCACCCTGCTTTAGGGCATTCTCTCCAGTGCAGGCTAGATAGATTGAGCTCTCTCTCCCCTGCCCGCTTCCTCTCTGGCAGCTCAGAAAAGTCCTTGCGATGGAGGTCTGGAGGTCCCCCTTTGGCACGGTCCCCCTTTGGCAACCGGCCTCTGCCTGCTGCCTGCTCTGTTTTCAATTACAATGGGCTACGCAGCCTCTCCGCCCCCCTCTCCCCTACCCTCGTACTCCCTGCAGCGGCTTCCACTGCTCTCTGGAAAATATGATGACTCTGCAGCCCCCGTTTCCAGGCCTTGTTCCAGCTGCTGGGTGGAGGAGATGCTTGAGGTCTATTTCAAGTCCAGCTCTGCCTGCAAGACTCTGGCTTCCACAGGTCCTTCAGCTGTCATTCCGTTGTCCTGCTCTCATTTCTGGCAGTGTCTAAGGCAAGGAACTGCTCCGTTAAGCAGCTTTGGAGCTGACAGGGACCCATCTGTTGCACGACAGCCAAACTTTAGGAACACAGGAAACTGCCTTTTGCTGAAGCAGACAACTGGTCCATCTAGTCCAGGAATGATGACACTTGACGGGCAGTGTGTCATAGTCTCGTGCTGAGTAACAACATGCAGCGGAGTGGGAGGCCGGCCAACCAGAAGAGTCTCTGAGGTGTACTTGTCTGGAGGCAAAGTCGGCATCCAAAGTCAGGTCCAGTCCTAGGGTCGGGCGAGCAGCTATCCACACGGCCAGATGGTTCAGGAGTTAGGGAATCCAAGATGAGCAGGAAGCAGCAAGTAAAGGCCAGGAACTACAAGCCTTGTTACCAGCATCTGACTGCTGCTGGAAGCTCTTCTTAAGAAGGCTGAAGCCAGCTGGCTCTCATCAGTGCCTCCTCCTCTGTGTCCTTCAAGGCTGATCAGCGACAGGTGGAGTCACTCCGCCTTCTCCCCCTTCAGGCTGCTGTTCAGCAGGTGAAGCCCATGACACAGTGGCTCTCCAGGGTTTAAGATGAGATGCTGAGGATTGATCCAGGGACCTTTTGCGCCCAGAGCATCTGCTCCACCACTGAGCTGCAGCCCTTTCCCTGAAGGCAGTATGTGGTCCTGCATATGGTGACTGAAGGCAGGTCTACACAGCAGGTAGACTGGCTCCCATTTTGTGCAGGGCTGGTTCTGCAAACTGAAAATCAGGAGCTGTGTGGGATGATGGGCAAGTTTTATTCTACATCCACTATAGTTTCCCCTTTTCATGCATGCTCATATGCATCAGGAAAGAATTACGCTGACCGGGGTTTTTTCTGTAGTTATGCATATTCATTTTATGCACATTAATAATCGTACTTCTCTGCTACTGGGTTGGGGAACTCTAACAATCCAGAGGCCATGCCAGTGGTGGGTGGGACCAGAGGCAAAAATGGGCAAGGCAATGTGTAGGTTTCCAACCTAAAATCCTCCACTCCAACACACACATCACTCCCTCCAGCCAAGCTAGAGGCATTATCCCAGCTCAAGAAGCACTCCAGGAGGGCATGCAGCAGAGCCAGTGTGAAATGTGGCCTGGGCACAGTCCCGAGGGCCAGATAAAAAGGCCTTGAGGGCCACAGTTTGACCCTGGCCAGTGGGTCCTCACCCATGCTCTGCTACAACCTTTCTCCTATGCTCAAAGTGCTTCACCCACATTAATGTGGCAATCCTTACAACAACCCTATAAGGTAGGCCTGCCTTAGCATTAGCTGTTTTGATGAGGGCCTGAGGCAGACAAGAGAGAAGGGCTTGTCTAAGGCAGCACAGTGAGCTGAGCCTGAGGTTAGGTTGTGACTCCACATGATTGGTTGCAAACCATACAAGACAAAAACATATTAGGAGCCCAGGTACATCCACACAAGAGTTTCCAGTCCTTTGGGCTGAGTATTTAGCACTAAAACAAGAGGATGTCACTGCCCAGAGTACATGCAAGAAGGTGTGGGATTTCCAGTGCTGCCACCACTCTGTCCTCTGTGTGGGCTGCTCTACATGTACTCAACTTGCCATTTTCCTTCTCTGCAGTGCAGACTGCAGAGGGTCATCCCAATGGAAGGATGGAGCAGCAATTGAATAGTCATATCTGCATTCAAAAAACTGGTCTGTGTTTTAGAGTTGTAGCCCAGCTGAAACATCAGTATAGGTTGGTGGTGGCACTGATCTGCATAACAACCCAGTGCACACCTGTTTCCAGCTTCTCTTGCTAGAAGATGCCCCCAAATTAAAGCAAACTGCTGCCAGAATAGTAGGACCAAGAACCAGAGCACAAATAGGTTTCTCCATATCATTTTGTGTATTTCTTCAATAATTATTTTAAACTCTTTGCTGCCTCTTTCTTTCCTCCCTACACCTTATGGTAGGTGTAGGTAGACTGGAGAATATATTAATTGCAATTTATCCTCCCAGGCCCCCCATATGTGCAGGATGAACAAAGTTTAAGGTCCCACTCCAATCAGCAAAGCAAGCGGGCTCCCCCCCTTTTTTTAGCCTGCTTAACAAAGAAATCGGGCAACAGGCTGAAGAGTAAGCTTAAAATATGATTTACTTACTCAGTAGCCTTGCATTGATTTTCAGCTACTGCAGTAGTAAAAACTGGACTGGTAAAATACTTATATTTACAGTAAAAGCAGTCTCCGGTGTGTACCTAGGACTGGAGCAAGCACAGGGTAAGTCTGCCCTTATGGGTGGTTGAAAAGAGAGAGAAAAAGGGGAGAGGGAGGGAAATGCAAGTTACATGCGTCCTTTCCTGCCCATGAGAAGAGGGGAAATACCGTAACTTCACACATAGCCCTCTCTACCAATTATGTTTTCTATGGTCTGCCTATTTGCTTCTCAGCAATTTAGCTCGAAATTAAGCTGGATGTTGTAGCCACGAGGTCTGCATTTAGATTTAGAGTAAAGATGGAGGTTGCAGACTGATTGAATTAGTCTTTGCTAGGCGCTGCAGGTATCAAGTTACCCAGATCCTGGGATGAAGGCTCAAAGGCTGGTCCTCATTTCGGAAAACTCAGAACGGCCTCACATTTTAAACAAAACAAATGGGGCTCCTGGTTAGACAATAAGGAGAAACGTGGCAGTCTTTATATGAGCAGAACTGGAGACTGATTCTGAGTGCTGTACTAGTTAAAAGAGTCTGCTTAAGGCAAATTGCATTGTACTGCCTAGTGAGCAGAGGGAACATTACTCTCAAAATACAAAGCCCTTCTTTTAAACTAGCTAAGTGAACTGGTTTTCCATAAATCACTTACAACAAAGCCAAAGCATTCAGGAATGCTTTTGTTGCAAAGATACTGTAGTTGAAACTACACACTGTATTGTTGTTGAAGCTCCAAGGATAATCTAGCATCTTCCACCCTCCTGAAGTTCTAGTTTGCAAAATAGAATTCACTCTTCCTTCTTTTTCCTGACCCACATGCAACTATGTCTCCCAACCCAATGGAAGAACAATTCTTCCTCTGGCCAGACTTCAGTTAATCCTGATCCTATTCTCTTCCATTCTCATTTCTCCCTAACCATGGCTGCTGCTTGTCTAGTCTTTCTAACAACGCTTGGGTCGTGCTGCTTTCCTGTGCCTTAGCCACAGCAGAAGAGTGTGCATTATGCACTGTGATCTGCCTAGATGAGGGCTTAAAGCTGGCAGCAACACCCAATTCAAAGGGAAACTTAAAGCCTGTGTACTGGACTGTCTGCAACCACGGATGCCTGGAAACCAGCCTTTCCAAACAAGCTTCCCATCCAGGAGCCAGCTGGCCCCCCTTCCTCCTGCTCTGGCCAATCGCAAGAAGCTCCATCCCTCCCTCCCACCTCCCCAAGAGCAGCAGGCAGCTCTTTCAGTTTCCCATCACCCTGCGGAAAAAGCCTAGAGTAAAGGATGCCCAACCACATCCTTGGGCTCCTTCACCATTGGGCTTGCTCTTTCCAAGGGAGTCTTTGCTTGTTTTTAAATAACCTCATGTTACGTTCTGAGCCTTGACTGTGTTTCCGTTTTATAAACAGCACAACAGAGTGGAGGAAACGATGCCATTTTGCATCAGGCCCCAATTCACTGCAGAAGTGTTTTTGTTTTGCTTTTTTTTATCCCCATCAATCCCAAAGGTTCTCCTGCAGAGTAGCAATATATTCAACTGCATTAAACAGCCTGTGAATTAAGAAAAACACACACATAATAGGTATTAAATTCCCCTAACCCCCCCCCCCCAATAGCTTGAAATATAGCTCATTTTAAAAGGCATGTTAAATTTCAGAACATGCATTTTGCTTCTCTGGGCGGTGAGAAGTTCAAAGGGTTCAGAGATTTACCTGGGTTTGGCTTCCTTGAAAGGCTTATTACAGTTATTAATATATGGATTTATTTACAAATACAGTTTGAGCAAAGGTGGAGGCGCACAGTTTAAACGCTCCAATATTCAAAGCCCAATCCTATAGCAATTTACTCAGACCAAAGGTTTAGGCAAGACGGCTCCCCTCTCACTAGGAACTAACCAGGAAATGTACAAGTGACTCACACACTTTCTTTCTGTGCTTCTGGGCACCATGCACATCCTTTCTCCCTCTCTCTTGTAACACTAGACTTGTGATCACCTAGTGAAATTGATTAGCGGTAGCTTTCAGGGAGTTGCTGTGGCTGCACCTCCCCACAGGGAAAGATGCTTGGGCTGCCCCTTCACATGATACCTGAAAGCACAGAAAGAATATATGCAACTACTCACTGTTTCCTAGTAATGTTTGAAATGGTTCTAAGAGCCACTGCAGAAGTTACCACATCTCACCAACCCCTGCAAATAATGACTCGTGCAAGTGGTCTAGTCGCATGAGCAGAAAAGCAAATGCACACAACAGCAAGACTCTTCTTCCACGAATAGGAAAAAACCATTTTCAATGAGAAAAAGAGGAAGCTGCCTTGTATGGAGTCAGATTATTGGTTCATCTTTCTCAGTATTGTCTTCTTCACTGGTCTTCAGCTGGTGGGTAAGGAGGGCTTTACCCAAAGTGAGTCAAACCAGCAACACAACCACCATACAAGTTAAAAAGTGTGCTCCAAATGCATCTTTGCATTCAACACGGGGCCCATGTCTGAAAAAATTTGGAAACTATTGGTACACTGTCAGGCAGCAGTTCTCCAGGGTCTCAAGCTGCTCCATGGTCTCTGGGTGGCTTACAACATATATAAAAACACAACAAAACATTAAACATTAAAAAACAAAATATCCTATACAAGCAACAAACAACCAATAAATCAATAGAAATCATCATCATCATTATCATCAACAACAACAAACATTCTACAGTTATACCCAAATTAAAATAACCGCCAACTCCAACAACACATTTAACCAACACCAACTCAACCAAAGGAACTTAAAGTAGAACAATTTAAAACATTTTAAAACATTTTAGCCAGTTGCCGCAAACCAAGAGTTGTTCCAGCAATGTCCCAGTGGCCTCCCAGGAGCTTCTTTTAGCTGTTCAGGGTGAGTCAGGGCACTGCCTCTAGGCCGGGTGAAAATGGGCCTTGCAGCAGGGAGTGGTCTTCCTTCCAGCACTCATGGCAGCAGCAATGTAAATTACTATTAATAAAATTACTAATAACAATAACAACATAAAGTTATAATTATTTAGAAGACATCTGAAGGCAGTCCTGTATTGGGAAGCTTTTAATGATAGATGTTTTACTATGTTTTATATATGCTGTAAGCCGCCCAGAGTGGCTGGGGAAACCCAGCCAGATGGGTGGAGTCTAATTATTATTATTATTATTATTATTATTATTATTATTAACAACATTCAAAGCCAATTCCTTATTTCCAAAAATTCTGTGTGCTCTCAAAGAGTTACAAATCTCAGCAACCTTAACAAACCTCAGTACCCAGAATTCTTTGAAGAGAAAAATATGCTTCAAGTGTTCTTTTGAGGTATAGAATGTACACAGCCTCAATATGGTGACTTTCTCTTCTACACATGTAAATGCCTGGGGTTTAATCTGGGACTCTACCACTGCTCTACCACTGAGTTATAGACCTTCCTCAAATGGTAAAAACCTGTGTGCATCATCTGAAGAAGGTTCTTCTTTCCATAGAGTGTTCCTCCACCTCAATCCATTTCCTGTCGTACAAGCTGCCTTGCCGTTCCTACAAAGCTACCCACAGAAACTCTAATCCATAATGCACACCCAGTGATCTTTCAACACTCTTTTAGTCCCTGAAAACTATACGCAGGAATTAGATTTCAGTTGGGTGTAAACAAAGCAATGCAATCTTCTCTGCAGAGAGATTTTCTACCTCTTACGGGCTTGTCCTCTCCCTCAGGCTCTAAAGGTGAACCAAAAAACCCTAGACCACACTTTTGAATGCATCTTAAGATATACCATATTGGTGTATGCATCTACACCAAGGAAACCATAGAAAATGCTAGCGTTGACTTACTGAGAGACTCCAAGATGGATCTCTCAGATGATAATGATTTGGTATTCCTGTATACTTAATGACTTTGGATAAATTTTGAGAAGGTAGAAGAAGAACTGGTATTCTCTTCTACCTTCAATTTTGTTTTTTTTGTGTTTGTTTTTTGGTTCTAAACCAGAAACTCAAGTATTATTCTTGAAGAGCACATCCACCCAACCTGTGAGCCACTGAGCCAACTGCAGCTCCCTTCCTCATGCATGGCAGCCTACAAGAGCTTGAAAATCCTCTCATTTTTTATGACCGCTTTAGGGGCAAAGGCTGGGGGCTGTCAAATGTGTGTGCTCAGTCATCCTAAATCTTTCAACCTGTTTAAAATAGATTATTTTGAAAGATACTTCAAGTTGTTTGAGAGATTGGGATAACGTATCCCTTTTTTAATATAGAAGGAATGGGTTGTATTGCAAAACATCTATAATCCGCATGTAATGACAGAGTGTTAGGAAATGTATTTGGTTCATTTTCATTACATCTGTTAACAAAAGGTAGTGTTTCCTACCTTTCCTTTACCACACCAGCAACCCTATACAAGTAGGCTAGACTAGGGGCCAAATTAGATTTTGTACCAATGAAGACCCTCCCATGAACTGCAAATAGCAGTTGACCACAGCAAATATGTTTTCAGAAAACAGGTCCAAAGTTGCTTAGGCTTCCCTGTGGCTATTTACGAAACCCAAAATGTACATATTAATTAACACCACACCTAGTTTGGCCCTAAGAGTTATTGTATGCAACATCTTCTCATTTCTTCTCTGCTGTGCCATCACGAAATGCCACTCACTGAATTTTGCAGGCCCATTTGTTGTGTGAGAAATGAATGCCCAGGAATCTGGCAGCATGTAGCCAAAGTAGAGACATAGCAATGGTCCAAAAGGCTGAAGCCCCTTCTCACTCTCACTGTCATTCTCTGCCATGTGCTGTGAGGGGTATATGTTCAATTAAAAATATATGTGTGTCATTTATTATACCTAGGTTTTTTTACCTACCTACCTACCTACCTACCTACCTGAATCTTGTTTTTTATCAGTAGTGAAAAAAATAACAAAGCTTGTAGGGTATAAGTGTGGTTAAGGTGTTGGACCCCATAGTGTGACAACTCATTAAGCTCCTTGTGTAGGTTTAGGATTTTAAAAACATTTTCATGCCACTTTTGATATTCACTTTTGAGGATCTGTAGAATTTTGTGTGACATGTGTATCATTGCACATGTGTATACCATGTGTGCACTTCAAGGCAACCCTTGCCGGAAAAGGTTTGAAAGCTGTCTTGTTGTGTGTGCATGATTCACAATTTGTAATGCTTTTGTGTGCATAGGGTATTCTTCAGCATATGCATTCAAATTCTCGGCAGTGTTTGAAACACTACTTTCCCAGAGTGACAACCAGTGGGAGATGTTTGTTCCAACGAAACTCAAGCACATCATCAGATTGATGGTCAAAGCTTGCCAACGGTTAATATGAAAATGTAACACGACGCAGAATATTTTATTGATCTAAAATTACTTAGAAGCCCATATTGAGTCTAGATAATGACTGAATACAGAATACAGAATTACAAAACTCTTATCTGAAATGCTATGAAAAACAGCTACATCCAGGACAATCTTTATTTCAGTGAACTTTTCAGCTCTTTTTTTGTGTCACAGTTCTGGCTCAGTGGCTCAGTCAGCCTGAGGTCTCACTGTTCTTGAAACTCCACTGACCATCCCGGAGCTTTTGAGTTTATGGGAACCGAGACTCCTAGTGGGTCAATGCTGCTGTCTGTTCATTCCAGGAGAGAGAGAACAGGCAGACATTTCTCTTTGGGCTACTCTACCACCCTGAGCAAGAAGAGTAAACCACCCCCCAGTCCCTCCCCGGCAAATTCTGTCAGCTTCAACAAACTTGTTCTCAAAGAAGAAAATGTCTAAAAAACAAAAGAAAAACCCAGGACAAAAGACGTCCTCTTGGAGACACACACCCATAGAAACAGACACTCCCACATGGAGGAACAGCGCTGGCAAGGCTTGCTCACACACGCAGCCACACACGTACAGCCTCTCTCGCGCAGGGAACAGTCGATGCTCCCCCACACAGAGAGGAAGGCACACTCTCCCTCTCTCAGACACACAGGCACGCTCCTCGTCCTCTCATGCAGAGCCTCTCGCAAACTCACACATACACCTTTGAACTCCCCGGCAAACTGGCGGCTGGAGCTGGCATCCTGCATGCCAGGGCCCTGATGTCACAGGCCAGCGAGGGAAGTCTGCAGGAGTTGCCGTAGGGACAGCTGGGTGAGGAGGGCAGCTGCTCTTCGAAGAGGACTATAACTTGCTGCTGCGGCTACCTTTCTCTGCTCCTCGTTCCCCTCTCTCCCCCAGATGCTGTGGCTGCTGCTGCTGCTGCTGCCCATGGAATGGGCCTCTTCGCAGGCGCATCTGCAAGCTGTGGTTGAGGTGAGTCCACGTTTCTCTCTCTCTCTCTCTCTCTCTCTCTCTCTCTCTCTCTTCCAGTGCCTTTCCTTGCTGGCGGTGGAGGCCGGCTCCTCCGAGTTACAGCCAGCCTGCATTTCTCTGCTCTGCTGGGGGATGAGAGCATTCCTGCCTGCTGGCCACACAGCTGCACTGAATTAGCACCATTGCCCATTAGAGAAGCCTGGCTCCCTCCAGGAGCTTTCCCCGGCCTCTCCTCTAATTGAGACCACAGAGCCTTGTGCCAAGGCAGTGCGCGTTAACAGGACAGGAGGGCACTTATTGTGGCGCATGGGGATTCGCAGCACTCAGGAACGGGGCATGGCCTAGTAGTAGGGCACATGGAGAAGGTCTCGGGTTCAGTCCCCAGCATCTCCAGGTAGGAGATGGACCCCTACCTGAAACCCCAGAAAGCTGCTGCCAATCAAGTAGATAATACTGGGCTGTTTGGACCAATGGTCTGACTTGGGAAAAGGTAGCGTCCTGTGTGAGGAGGCAAAGCCACACAGTGGGCCTGTAAAAAGAGATGGGAGCTTGTCATGAGTAATTGCCCTGGTGCTCAGTGTGTGTGGCACATTCTGCCGCTGCTCACACCTTCACCTGCCCGACTCAGAAGCACACCAGGTTCCCAATCTGGATGCTCAGTCTGTTGGAAATGCTGGAATGAGGTGCATTATTATACTTCATACTCTATACTTTTAGTTCTACTTGGGTGTTTCCTGCCAGCCTCTCTGGACTTATGTATGCTTCCCACACACCCCCACACATGTGCTGGGGCACATGAACCCTTATCAGGCGCAGCTCTGTGACCTGTTTCCATTAAGGGCCTAGTTCCTCCTTTCCCCCTCACAATGCATTGATAGTTGTAGAAATTTGCCTTTACGCAAATCTACCGTGCGGCCAGACCTGGAATACTGTGTGCAGTTCTGGTTGCCGCACCTCAAGAAGGATATTGTAGAGCTGAGAAAGGTGAAGAAAGGGGCAAGCAAAATGATCAGAGACCATTTCAGTTCTCATATATATATATATATATATATATATATATATATATATAAAATTATTAGTTTTCAACATATCATTTTCAACAATAATTAAACGTACTTTAACATCTTATACAATTTTTTTACTTCCATCAATCACCTCTGAAAATTTTCCAATCTATTTACTTAATTTACATTTCTTATTTTCACTATTACATTTAAATCTCATAACTAATATCTCTCTTCTTTCTCTTCTTTGCAATATTTCATATATTTCTCCTTACAAACTTCTTGTAGACCTACTAGCGTAATTTGTTGATTACAATTGCTCTTCAAATAGTTCGTATATTTCTTCCAATCTTCTGTAAATCTCTGGTCCCTCAGGTTTCGAATCCTTCCTGTCATTTTATCCAATTCTGCGTAGTCCATTAATTTTGTCTGCCATTCTTCTTTCGTCGGGACCAGATCAGTTCTTGTACAAGGAAAGGTCACAACTCCTAGGGCCTTTTTTTGTTCAGGGAGAAGGGAGCGAACAAGGAGGGATGTAAGAGATGGAAATTATACTTGGTGTGGACACAGAGAGGATTAGCACTCTCTCATAATACCAAAACCCAGGGTTGTCCAGTGAAGCTGAATATTGGGACGTTTAGGACAGGCAAAAGGAAGCACTGCAAGATGTAGTAATGGCCACCAAGTTGGGTGACTTTAAAAGGGGATTCGACAAATTCACAGAGGCTATCAACAGCTACTAGCCACAATCGCCTTATGTACTACTGCCTGAATCAGAGACAGTATTGCTGTAGTTCTTGGAAGGGGCCATTGAACTCATGTCCTTCCCACAGGCATCTAGAAGGCCACTGTGAGAACAGGATGCTGGACTAGATAGGCTTTTGGTCTGATTTGTACATTGACTCCGTGTGCCGGTTCAGGATTTTGGCCTCCCAAAATTCTCCATTCTATTTGTGTACAGAAAAAAACTTGTGTTTCAGAGCATTTCTCCAGAGAGAGAAGAAATTATCCTCATTATTATGTCACCATTAGGTGTGGCAGTAGCACAACCTCTGCATCCCCAAGTCCCCACCCCCACTTTGTTGCTAAAGGGCCCTAGCATCATTCAGGATCATGCAGGAGATGGAGGGGAATGATGGCACCACAAAAAAGGTGGATAATATTACAGTGATACCTCAGGTTACATACGCTTCAGGTTACATACGCTTCAGGTTACAGACTCCGCTAACCCAGAAATAGTGCTTCAGGTTAAGAACTTTGCTTCACGATGAGAACAGAAATCGGGCTCTGGCAGCGCGGTGGCAGCAGGAGGCCCCATTAGCTAAAGTGGTGCTTCAGGTTAAGAACAGTTTCAGGTTAAGTACGGACCTCCGGAACGAATTAAGTACTTAACCTGAGGTATGACTGTAGTAGAAAATTCTGCAAAATGGCTTTCTCTTTTTGGGAGGAGGGGGAAGAATGAGGTAAGAGGAAGAATGAAAAATCACATCTTCTAAGAAATTTCGGCTCTGCTCTAGAGAAGGTTGTTCAGCCAGGCAGGTGATTTCCCTGGTGATGCTGATCACTTTCTTCATGTCATGAGAACCATCCTGGAGGCAGGGTGAGGCCGAGGACAGGGATTGGTGTTGCATTGCCCTGCCACTTGTGAGAATTCCCCAGATGCATTGCATGAGATGCTATTCCAACCATAAGATTTACATACTTGCAAGCCTTTGAAAACCCTCTTTTTCATTTGGGTAGCTCTGGAAGTCCAGAGATGTTGGACTCCCATAATCCTTGACCCTTGTCTATACCGGCTGGTAATAATGGGAGCTGGAGTCCAACAAACGTTTATCGGGTGCCTTGTTGGTAACTTCTGCACTAGATCTTGGTTTTAACCATGATATTCAGCAGCATATTCAGAACAAGCAAAACAGTATGCATCATCACACATAATTCATATGTGGAAATCATTCCAACAAGCTGTAATGATGGCCACACTAGCATAAATACCTTTAAAAATAAATTTCAAAAGTCAGGATTGTTCAATGACAACTAGTAATAATCTTGAAGGACAGAACTTCCTTCCACGTTTCATGAATAGAACTTCACTGTTCAGGATTAATGGATGTGGGGGGGATACAACAGGAGAAAGCTATTCCAGCATGCCTTGCTTGTGAGCAATCCAGGGTCATCCAGCTGGGAGAGTTGCCAGCTTCGGCCCTTTCCAATCCCTGTAGCTGTGCCTTTAACAGCAACTTGATGCACAGACATTGGGAGGAATTCAGCTCCACATTGCTACAAACATTCCATCAGAATGCATTTCTGCTAGCCCAATGAAATTATCTCCCCATACATGCTGTCCTGGGGGTATTGCTGACCCACACTTCCACTAATTTGTTGAGTTGGAAGGAAGCTTCATTGTGCTAGTGGAAGTCCTTGTATGGGCTTCTGCTAGCAGGACCAGGCTTCTGCTAGCAGGCTTCTGCTAGAATCTGGCCCCGGATAATGCTTATTTCCATCCTGCAAAAAAAAACATTGTACCCACTGATTTCTACACATCAGCCTGTTGTGGAAAGCAGACCTGCTCCTTTCTGCTGGCAACCTTGCTGGTTGCCATTATTGGAGACAGAATGCAGGATAAGGGGAATCTTTGGTCAGACCCTGATAAGCAAATCTTAGGGGTTTTTGTTCTTGTCCAAATCTCATTGTAAAATTAGGAGCCAAATTAGGACAGCAGAGCTTAAACTGAACCTGATGCAAAGAGGAGGAACTCCCATGGATCATTTCTTCCTGGCTTTTCCAACTTCACGTTCCTCCAACCTAACTATTGCCATAGGGCTGCAACTAGAGTGGAGGCGAAATCTAGACATTTTATGCAGTTGGGTGTAACTTTCCCAATCATTAAAAATAAAATTAAAAGCCTTAGAATGCTAAAAATTTAAGTGGAGGGAAAGTGTGGTGTCCGTGTGCTTGACCCCCCCCCCCATTTCTTTCATTTATAATCTCATCCCCCCCCCAACTGTTCTTCCACAGGTATCTTAGTTTTGGTAAAAATGGGAAATAACACACCACCTTCCTATCACTGTTCCTCTATTTATGTTTACATATGCAGACTTATGATGTTGTTTTACACACACACACACACGTATAAAAAACACCTGTGAGGGAACATTGACTGCATGTAAAGGGACCCCTGACCATTAGGTCCAGTCGCAGACGACTCTGGGGTTGCGGTGCTCATCTTGCTTTATTGGCCAAGGGAGCCGGCGTACAGCTTCCGGGTCATGTGGCCAGCATGACTAAGCCATTTCTGACGAACCAGAGCAGCACACGGAAACGCCGTTTACCTTCCCACCGGAGCAATACCTATTTATCTACTTGCACTTTGACGTACTTTTGAACTGCTAGGTTGGCAGGAGCAGGGACCGAGCAACGGGAGCTCACCCCGTTGTGGGGATTCGAACCGCGACCTTCGAACCCACAGAGCCACCCGCGTCCCATGTAATGCCTAGTTTGCCCCTAATTGTTTACTTCAGGCACTGCCCTTTACCACCTCATACCAAAATGGGGAGAACCAGGGAGTCCACTACAGCTGCAGCGTAATGACCTGACCCTTGTTACGAAGGAAGCAACCTGGATAATGCCACAAAGAGAAACAATGCAAGAGGCAGGGCTTGGCTGTACACAGCAACAAGTCTGGCTTCCAGAGAGACATACCAAGCTGGGAAGGGAGGCTGGCAGCCAGACCTTGCAGTTCCTGTAAGCCAGTCTAGGTAGGATCTGTAGTTGGACAGCACTTGGCAGCTGTCAACACTGAGCCCTTGACTGTGAAAAGAAGATGTAGCCTTCCACCACTCAGGCATTCCATGCTGTACCCATCCATTTGGATGCAAACTCTCTTCCCCTTTGAGGTTGTGGTAGCAATGTCGAGAGAGGATGCACTTCTGTTTTAAAATAGTTGCATGCACCCATCCCTGGCCCTTAACTATTCTGGATGGGGCTGATAGGAGCTGGAGTCCAATACATCTGGAGGGTACCAGGATAGGGATGACTGGACTTAGTGATTCGAATCAGAGAGGTGTCCTCTCCACATACTGCAAGTGTGAGGGACCAGGCATAAAGGTGGGTATCTCAGGGGTGGAGAAACCTGTGGCCCTATCATCTGTGACCATTGGCCATGCTCACTGGGGGCGATGGGAGTTGGAGTTCAGCAACATCTGGAGGGCCACAGATTCCACACCACTGGGGTGTCATAACATTAGAGGTGTTGTGTCTCTTTGTTTTTATGGCAGAATAGAGATGCAGTCTTTTTCTGAGCCTTGCTTCTATCCAGACACCACTAAGGATTTTATTAATTTCAATCTCATAGGATGACAGATGCAACCAAACAGATTGGCAAAGGAATCCAGGAGTGGAAGGACTGCCTGACGAGAAAGGTGAGTTTTCTGCTCCTCTCCCCTGGGAGTTCCCAGACACGGAAATCTGGAATATCACAGGAATATCCACTGTTATTGGAGCCAGATATATTTCCCTAGAGATCGCTTCAAGGGACAAAGTGAGGGAGTGATGGAGACCTAAGGGAGTGAGAATGTAATGGGAAGGTGTCCCTCAATGTTCTCACCTTCTTTTCCCTGAAGAAGAGGGAGAGATACTTTTCCTCCCCAGTGCAGCTCAGCCTTCAACTTCCAACTGGCTTTTATGAAGCCAAGCTTCATGGGAAAGGACACAGCTTGAAAAACCCTCCTTAATCTAAAGAGTCACTGAAAACTATTTGTGGCATTTGTGTGTGTCGGGGTGGTGGTGGCATTCTTACAGTCCACAACTTTTTTAAAAGAATTGGCTCATTGTGCATGTTGGGAGACCGCAAACCCTTTATAGGAGGCTGGGACAACCCAGTCAGATGGGTGGGGTACTGCTACTACTAATATGTGTGTGAGTGTGAGTGTGTTTAATTAAAATAGTAGACAATGAAGGAAGGAGGGTGGAGATTGTGTTGCTAATCTCTAATTTTCCTTCCTTCTTTCCTTCCTTCCTTCTGCGCAATATTCATGATTTCTCCAGTTTTATCCTCACCCAGTGTTATACCTAAGGCTTAAGGGACAGTGACTATGCCAACATCACCTTCTAAGCTTCATGACTGAGCCTAGGTTTCCTCAGTCCTACTCTTACACTCTGTCCACAATACAACACAAGCTCTGTATCATATGTCCTATAAGTGTTTGTGACATTTGCACTACCGCTTTCCATGCAGCAATACACACACCTAGGGAAATATTCTTTTCCTGGCACCATGTTTCTACAGACTGTTCTGGGTAAAAAGAAACCTGGAGCCAGTGCCGAATTGTATTAGGCCTCCCTTATTCGGGCGATTCTCCAAACTATTGTTCACCTTTTCTGTGTATGAATTTCAGTGTGTTTTCAAGTAGCTAGAGATATACAGTAGTAGACTGCCTTGGCGAAACAAAGAACTGTTAAATGTCAGATCTATTTAGGCAAGCAAGATGCACATTCAAGATCATGAAAAGTGACAGCAGCATTCTACAAGTGTTCTGCCTTAGCATAAAAATAGATGTTGAATTCTGTAAGCTATCTAATACTTGCAGGGATGGAGAATATTGTGAAGGAAAGGCCCAAAATGAATTGGCAAAAGTTATTATTGCTTTCCTCCTGGAAACCAAGTCAAGCCAAATTCTCTTAACTCAGGGACTGCACATTTCCATCTTCATCATTATACCCTGCCCATCTGACTGGGTTGCCCCAGCCACTCTGAGCGGCTTCCAAAGTAAATAAAAGCATAATAAAACATTATGCATTAGAAAGCTTCCCTATACAGGGCTGCCTTCAGATGTCTTCTAAAGGTTATATAGTTATAAAACCTTGAAGTTTTTATCAATATTAATTAACCTGGATACATGTTTGCTCAACAATTAATTGCAGCATGCAGAATTTCCACATAGGTGAGTTCAACACAAGCCACCAAGAATATATTAACAATTACAACATGCAAAAGTAGCACAGGTTGCACACAGACTTTGCCGGCAAGCAGGTAAACAGGGCATTAGACACACTTCTAATACATCAGCAAAGCATTAAATAAGGCCTTTGTCTCCAGAGAGAATTACACTGCAGTCCTAGGAACACATTAAGACTTCATTATGTAGATACAGTACTTCTCCACAGTGAGTTAGAATTAGAAAGGAACAGGGCAAGGTCTTTCTTAAACTGCTAATTCACCTAATGAAACCACCCAAGGTGTCTGCAGATCTTGCATCCAAAACTCATAATTACCTCCACCAGGGGGGAAAAGCATACCAAAGTATTGTGGAACCTGAAAGGCCAACAGATTCATTGTGACATAAGCTGTCATCGACTAGAGTTCACATCTTCTGATGCATGAAGAGTTATGCACAGTTAGTGGATATACATGGGCATTGAGGGGAAAGATAGTAAACAATGAAGCCAAATAGCATGAAATGCAGGAGTGGCAGGCTCTGTTTATACATGTGCGTGTGCATACACATTGCAGACAAAGATTGCAGTACTTGGATGATTGGATGAAACCCACCACGTCCCACCATTGCACACAAAAACATGCCCCATTGCCTGAACAGGGCTACAACCTATGGTGATTCTGCGCAAAGCTTATATGTCAACAAAGTAAACATAGTGGCCAATCACAGCAGCAATGTACAATAACACAACATTCCTAGCTTCACTATGCTAATTTTTTAATTACCTACCTGCAGTAGGAGAGGAAACTATTATCTATGTTGATGCCATTTCACGCCGGAATGAAGTGCCTTCATGGAAAAATGATGGCTTTTAGGTTAGGAAGAAAGTGTTTTCCAAAGACTGCCAATGGTTTCTGAATATTGCCAATTTTGTGTTGCTTTATTCTTTTATGTAGAGACTGACTTACTTGTCTTGGTCAGGCATCCCCAAACTCAGCCCTCCAGCTGTTTTGGGACAACAACTCCCATCATCCCTAGTGGTCAGGGAGGATGGAAATTGTAGTCCCAAAACAGCTGTAGGGCTGAGTTTGGGGATGCCTGTCCTAGGTAGACACCAGAAGGGCATTGTTGAGAGGGCATTACAAAAATTACATGTAATTCATTGGAAGATGAGCAGGTGAATGAACACCTGATGATATGGTTGGCTTTATGGATGATGTCTGTAATACTGTTGCTTGTATGAAAACGGAGGTAGAGCTGGCATCTGGGTTTGTTGCAGTATCTGGTCCTTAGGTTTCTGTCTCCATTTGATGGTTAATTGTTGCTAGTGACTAGCCAGTTTCAATTTAGGGGCTTTCTGCAAGTGTGGACAGGGCTACCACCCAATGGAGTTGTCCAGGATAGGCTGTCGATTATTCATTATGCATTGGGGCACCTTTACCTGGGAGCCATAGGTGACAACAAGTTATTTTCTCTTCTGTTTCTGAAGAAGAAGAAGAAGAGTTTGGATTTGATATTCCGCCTTTCACTCCCCTTCAGGAGTCTCAAAGCGGCTAACATTCTCCTTTCCCTTCCTCCCCCACAACAAACACTCTGTGAGGTGAGTGGGGCTGAGAGACTTCACAGAAGTGTGACTGGCCCAAGGTCACCCAGCAGCTGCATGTGGAGGAGCGGAGACTCGAACCCGGTTCCCCAGATTACGAGACTACCGCTCTTAACCACTACACCACATTGGCTCTCGAAGGACTCGTAGAAGGATATGCCTGGGAGTCAGACTGGCTTTTTCAGTCTCTTATTTGCATTTCAGGGTGAGGGTGTCATCAGTTTCAGGAATGCCTGATGTAAATATTGAGTTCCTTTCTAAGGAGCTGGAACAAACGTGGTTGAATTGTGGGGCTTGACTACAGACAATGAATCATGTAGTGCTGGGGTTGCCAACACTGCCCCCCTACCCGCTTTGACCACTTCAAAATTGCTGATGGTCTCAGCAGACTAACTTATGATTTTCCTGTCTGTTGTTTAGCAATTGTAGAGGCTAAAGAATTAAAACATGACTATTCTAATGCAGTGGATTTGCCTGTCATACTACTGTTCCTTTTTATAAACCAACCACTCCCACTCAGGTTCAGCATGAGAGTGAGGAGGCTTTGCTGATATCTCAAGGGCCTCCCTGCTGGTCAGGGGTAGCCAATGTGGTGCTTTCCAGTTGCTTTGGATTGCAACTCTCACCAGCCCCAGCCAACATGGCCCATGGTCAGCGATGAAGGAAACTCCCCTGAGTCTGTGTGGCTCATTTGACATCAACTTGAAACTGAGCCTTTAATGTCACTGGCTCATTCATGTGGAATGCTCTTCCAATAGAGATTCAACAGGTGTTTGCTGAAAACTTTTATGTGCCGCCACACTTATAGAGTCAACAAATAAACATAGTTAGCTCGCGATCTGTTTTAAATTCTTATATACTTTTTAGTGTCTCTCTGTGTGTTTGTGACAGCTTTGATTATATATTTGTGTGTGTGTGTGTGTGATACAGTTATTTTAAAAAATAAATAATAAATAATATGGCGCCCACAACATCTGGATAGCATCACGTTGCCTACTCACCTAGGTGATGAAGGTGTTATTGATCTATGTCAGATAGAGAACAGGCCTTTGTGTTTGGGGGCTGAAGACAGCAGACCCTGAAGGACAATACAGTTTTGAGCACCTTATGGTCTATCTTCCCCAGGACACCTCCTGAATGTGAGCATCAGCAGCCAAGGCCGCTCTGACTACCTCCTCTTGACCTGGGAAAGGCCCTCTGGAGGTGTCCGGGGCATTTCACTAGCCCTTTATGACTTCAAGACAGACGCTTTGCTGCAGAATGGATCAGCTGGGATTGATGCCACCAGTTTCGACTTCCAGAGCTTGCTTCCTGGGACACGATACAGCATTGAAGTCACCGTGCTGCTGGTCTGTGCACGAAACTACAGCAGGAGAGTCACCGGGCAGACAGGTAAGTGGGAGACAAATGCTGCGTGAGGCTATTCTGAGCATAGAGTTGGTTTATATTTAGAAACATGGACATTGCCTTTTCTTGCTTTCATTCACACACTCAAGACTCAGCATGCCACATTGTGTAATGGCGGCCTCCCCTTGACATGCCTGGCTGTGTGCTTTCTTCAAAAGTTGAAAGTGCTCACTTCTATAATAATAATCATAATTTTATTGTTTATACCCCACCCATCTGGCTGGGTTTCCCCAGCCACTCTGGGCGGCTTCCAGCAAAATATAAAAAATAATAACATTTCAGACAAAAAAACCACCCTGAATAGGACTGCCTTCAGATGTTTTCTAGCTTACTGAACAAGTACAAAAAACAACTCAGAGGGTCAGGATGGAAGCAAGAACCACCCTGGCTTGTGAGCTGCTATGCCATGGAGGGAAGTCCCACTCGGCTAGCACTATGCCTTGCACTAGTGCAGATAGTTCATTGAGCCTTGCCCTCAAAAATCAAAGCTGCCATTTCATTGTCAAAGCTACCAGCTACCCATAAAGAAAGGAAAGGATAAGAGAGCAACCTAGGACTTTTGCTTTCATTTAATACCCTCTGCCACTCGTATCCTCCTTAGAGTCTGAAAATACGTGGCAGAAGATGCTTCTGGGAGGCTGTCCCAATCACAGCTTTCACACTGATGTTCATGCAAATACAGTGGTACCTCGGGTTACATACGCTTCAGGTTACATACGCTTCAGGTTACAGACTCTGCTAACCCAGAAATAGTACCTCGGGTTAAGAACTTTGCTTCAGGATGAGAACAGAAATCGTGCTCCAGTGACGCGGCGGCAGCAGGAGGCCCCATTAGTTAAAGTGGTGCTTCAGGTTAAGAATAGTTTCAGGTTAAGAACGGACCTCCAGAACAAATTAAGTACTTAAACTGAGGTACCACTGTACCATCAAATGTTAGAAAAGTGCAGGATCACTTTACAGTATACTTGTTTTTTTCTATGACGTCTACAGTGGTCTGAACTTGATTTTGGATGGAATAAGAGCTTCTGCTAGCTCTTCCAGGCTGAATTGCTTTAGCTGTGTCAGGCTAAATATAACATGATGTACCAGTACTTGCGGTTCTACATCCAGTATTTAGCACAAATGCAGCAACATCTGGCTATTTTTTCTGCTTGCACATCCAAGTTGGGCCAATAAAATGTGTGTCTGGCCCATCGTTTATGCAACACTATACCCTATTGTTCACAACTTCCAGATGCTTTGCTGGGGAGGGGGAATACTTTGCTCCATTATCCCTTCTCAGCATTTGCCATTTCATTCCAGAAACATCTGAATCGTATAGCTAAAAGCAACATGTTGTTTTGTGCATGCAACATTGCTTTTATTAACGCTGCAATCCTAAGTATTTCCTGCTTGGAAGCAAAGTCTCATTAGCTAGAATGAAACTTGCTACCAAGTTAGTTTTCTTAAGATGGATCACAGCTTATCCTCCAAACCTCCCTGGCTTGCAATTTACATGTACAATTTACATGTACAATGACATTGAAATCAACTAAGGCAAACTGATTTGCAACCTTTCCCTGTGACTTGCACAGAAACTGAGAGCAATTGTCAGGCTCTGCAGGCAGCTGGCCGCAAAGTTAGCTCAGAGTTATTCCATGGCCGCCTGTTCCTAATGTAATGGTACCACAACTGTCTCACAATGTCCTTGTGGACTTTGGAACAGTGGGAGCCACTAATTGCAGAAACAGCCCAAGGTTTTCTGTTGGAGCAACTGATATGGGTCGTTCTATTACAGACAAACTGCGCCCAGACAATTCTGTTACAGATAAGTGTTTTCCAGGCTTATGAAAAATTCATTTGATCACAGAAGTTCGTGTGTCAGTCACCAGCTGAAATTTGCTGAATGCAGTGTTTTCACAAAAACTGTTTTTACCACAGCCACACACCTGAGGTGTTGTACGTTACCATTTAAGTCCTTTTTATTGTCATTCAAGCTGTAGCAGAACCTCATTGCAGTTTGTGCTTGTGAAAGTGCCTCTGAAGTATAGCAAGAACCCGTGTCGTAGCTAGGGTAGGATTGCACCTGATCTAAGTCCCCACCAAAATCATAATTCATAGAACCGTATAGTTGGAAGGGATTCCAAGGATCCTCTAGTCCACAACCCCCTGCAATGTGGGAACTGCAGCCAAGTATGGCCTTCCAACCTCTGTCTCAAAACCTCCAATGAAGGCAAAACATGCTATATGCATTATTTACTAAAATGAAATTTACTTTAAGAAAAAATAATGTGTTAGGTGAGATTACTGGTTGCAGTAATGATTTAAATCCTGCAAATATTTAGGGTGTGTACATACTGTGTGATAATGTGTATTCGGAGCTGGATGCAGGAACCTTTTTCGGGTGCTGCACACATGACCTCATCCCCATGTCATCCCTGCCCCCGCACTAATGCTTGATCTGCTGGAGTGCTTATAATCCATTTTGTGCTGAGAATGCACTTCTCAAGTGCACGCTGCCGGTGTGTGTACACAGAGCGGGCTTTCTCAGGTCACCTCCTATTGGGGCAGACCTTCCGGCCTTGCAGGGCTGTGCCACTCCCCATCCCCGTATTTAACTTGTCTATGAATGAAATAGTCAAAACAGGAAGCAATACCATACCTTAGTTGTCTCTGTATGGTGATGCACACCAGTATATCAGAACACCAGTTTCCAAAGACTGCAGAAAACAACTTTAAAAAAAAAAAAGTCTGTGGACACAGTAATTCAGGAGAGTAGATAACACTGTTGCACACTAATTTTAAAACATGCCCACCTGTGTTTACAGACAACCTGGCTAGCAGCTGCTACTTTAGATTGTGCCATTGCATAAAGGTGTGTACAATGGCAAAGTCCTATGTAAAAAAGCATGCTATGATAAAATGGCGACTGTGCATTTCAGAGGTAGAGTGTGTACACAGCCTTAATCTGAAAGGCAAAGCTTTGAAGCACCAGGCGCTGTCAGTTCTCCCAGTTCCAGAGTCATCAGACCTCCTAAAATAATCCATGAATATTCACTAACTCTGTCTATCCAAGTCTTGCTATTTATCGTTTTATTATAACTGGTGTTAATGTTTTACGTTATAAAATAGGGGGGTTGACTTAAAGATGTGTTTCATGTCCTTTGCCCTAGGCACCAAGATACTTAATTCTGGCCCTGGCAACAGCCCAGCACTTCTTTACCTATAGACACCCTGTTTCCTGTTTCCTGTGTCTGCATGCAGGCTGAGTTTACATAAGGCTGAGCTGAGGACTGTGAACCTTTAAGCATACAATCATAGGTGCACTTTCCTGATCACAGTGGGTTTTATTTCTGAGTAAACATTATTCGACTTTCACTGTGAAGTGTTCATCTTTCAGTTCAGCCATGGGGAACCCGTTGCCCTCCAAGTTTTGCTATAGTACAACTCCCAGCATCCCTGACCATTGGTTATGCTTTATGCGGCTGATGGGAATTAGACTCCACCAGCATCTCAAGGGCCACCGATTCTCCACCTGTTTTTTAGTTCCAACTGCAACTCCTAATATACAGTGGTACCTTAGGTTAAGAACTTAATTCATTCTAAAGGTCCATTCTTAACCTGAAACTGTTCTTAACCTGAGGTACCACTTGAGCTAATGGGGCCTCCTGCTGCCACCACGCTGCCACTGCACAATTTCTGTTCTCATCCTGGGGCAAAGTTCTTAACCCGAGGTACTACTTCCGGGTTAGCAGAGTCTGTAACCTGAAGCATCTGTAACCCGAGGTACCACTGTACTTCAGATAGGCTAGAACAGAACTCACATAAAATACTTTAGAAATCTGGTCAGGATTTGAGAGAGATAGGAGAGAGATAGGTTTGGGGATCTGGTAAATATTCTGAAATGCTTACTCACTGGCAACTCTGTTTTGGAACCTTCATCTTGTTTTAGCTCCCTTAGCTGTGCGGGACGTGATCCTCAGCTATGATGGCCCTTCTGTGTTAGTAGCCTCTTGGAGTGAAGCCCCTGGTGGGAAAGATGGCTACCAGCTGGTTCTGTACCACATAGACTCACAGGCTCCTGTCAGGAATGTGACTCTCCCTAAAGGGGCCACCACCTTCCGCTTTGAGAGGCTTCAAGCTGGCAGTGAATATGCCCTGCGAATCACCACCCTGGCTGGATATTCCAAAGCAAGCACCAGTGCACGTCAATGGACCGGTATGGAAAGTTGCTACTCTGGCCTGAGGGCATTGTTGGAGGATAAAATCAACTCTATAGAGACAGAAGTGTCTCCAGAAATTAATCAGATACCTGGGCGGGGCTACGTTATCTCATTGTTCCCACATGCTCAAGGAGTAGTGAGGGGGGAAAGAAAGTAGGCAGGGGCTAATTAGCCATGCCTGAGATTAGTTTTTGACACCCGTGGAGCTTATGAGGCCTGGAATTTTATCTATTTATTATAAAGTGATTTATGACTTGCCTTTCAGCCCAGCGCAGTCCCTAAGGCGGCTTACAATTTAGATAGGCAATTTAGACAACTTAGTTGTCTATGGAGTAAGACTCACCTTCAAGCAGCCAAGCAGGAAAAAATGACAACCAGTCACTGGGAATCACAAATGGAGACACTTCTGTTGGTGCTCAGGTTCTGGTTGCAGGCTTCACGTGGCCACAATGAGAACAGGATGCTGGGCCAGAAGGGTCTTTAGCCAGCTCTGGTGGGGCTCTTATATCCCTGTGTTCTTAAAACTGATCATTTTCTCCTCCATTAGGCCAAAGGCAGAGAAGTTGTGGTTCTTGTTGGACTACAACTCACATCATCACTGACTGTTGGCCATGGTGACTGGGGCTGATGTGAGCTAGAGTCCAAAATTGGCACATGTATGTGTGAGCAAGGCAAGCAAGTAAAAAATGTCAGTGGCTTAGCTGCTTTCACTGACTGATTTGTTTGCAAGGGTGCTGGAGTGTCCTCTTCCGAGGACTGGGGACTCCCATGGAGTGGGGGCATCTTTGAAAAGGAACCCCTCTTCTTGGAGCAGGTGGTTTCCTGTAGTGAGTGATGACTCCCTTCAGCTTTCCTTTGTCCCAACAGCTCCTGTCGCCCCCAAGGCATTGGCATTCCATAGCAACTCCAGCTCCAGTCTGACAGCCTCATGGGCCAAAACAGAGGGAGCAGAATGGCTCCATCTCACTCTGCAGAACCTCCATACCGCAGCTGAGAGCAGCACAGTGTCGCTCAGGAGAGGCCTGTCCAGTTACGTCTTCCAGCACCTGCAGCCGGGCACCCCCTATCGCCTGGGGATCAGCGCCGCAGCTGGGCTTTACCTGATAGAGGGGCCCAATGTCACAGCTTATACATGTGAGTATGCAGCAGAATACTGTTCAAGGCACTTGGAAGTCAGGTAGGCAGGCCTAAACTAGAATGAGAGGCTACTTTGAGCCTATGAAACAGAATAAGGCAGGGTTACAATAACAGGTAGTCCTTATCCTGAGAGACCTAGAAGCTTGCTCTGCGTCTGTTTAATAGGGATAACTAACACACATGAACATGTGTATGTTCTGGCTGTGAAATAAAGACAGTCTTGTTGTTCTTTTTGTATTATTTGGTGCTTGTGTTTCCCTACTGTAATAGAGGCTCCATAATTTACTTTCTGAATACATGAACCAGAGACATTGTGTTTTACGTTACCAAAGCAGTGCCAATAAAGTTGAGAATTTCCAAAAGTCAACCAGACTTTTTCCAGTCCGTGGGTGTGTTCTTAATGCAGGAGGGTCCTTCAGGTCCCAGTGATCATTTCTAAAAGGCCATCCCTATATTCCAGTTGACTAGCTTTCATGTTTGGGGAATCCAAGCTACCTGCAAATCGAGCCTTTGGTTTTCTCCTCACTTGTATTATGCAAAGCAACTAAATTCATTTCCTTCCTTTGAAGTATGGGTTTCCCTTACATCAACTGTAGTTGCCGTCAGGGAGACTTTACACTGTGTGTGTTTGTAAGTGTTAACATTCAAAATATTCCCCCATTTCTCATAGAACTCAAGAGCAGAGCAGATACATCCCAAATATACCCCTTTATTTACATCACATTCAGATATGCATCTGAAATAGAAGTCAAACTTGCAGTTTTGTGCTCCATTTATCAGTGCTAGCTTGACCCTTCAATTATCCTAAGAGTTGAGATGGAGAACTCTGAATCATGTGAGCAGCTGAGGGTTTGGAAAGCTATCACAATCTATTTACTAATTCCTAAAGCACCTAAAATGATTTGTTGGCTCTGAATTAAGGAAGACATAAGCTCTGTCCACAGGTTTACAGACCACATCACACTTTTCCAACCTGGTGTCCTCCAAACTACAACTCACATCAGCCCCGGCCAGCATGACCAATGGTCAGGGATGATCATAGTTGTAGTCCAATACATCAGGAGAGTACCAGGTTTGGGAAGGCTGACAACACCCTGTTTCTTGGCAATTCATTAATGGTGAACGCTGATCCTTCCTTTCATTTTTTTCCCCAGACCCCCTGAAGCCAACCAATGTGAGCTTGGTCAACAGTGGCAAAAATAACACTTTGAAAGCGACATGGAACTCACCAGCTGGAGGAAGAGAATTCTATCTGGTGATTCTGCAGGAAGGGGAGAGCAGGACACCTGTCAGAAATGTATCGGTGGCAAGGAACAGCACACAGGTCACCTTCCAAAGTCTGAGCCCTGGGAAAAGCTACATTGCCTTGGTGACCGCTGTTGCTGGACCCCATAAAGCATCTACAAAGAGCATCTCTGCCTGGACATGTAAGCAGGGCTTGAAGCTCAGATCCTGTCAGGAGGCAGTGGATCCTATAGAAATGCTCTGCTATTGGTTTTGGGTAGGAGGGTATTTCAGTTACCTGACTGAAGGGAATTCTGGGAAGGTGAGGACACACAGGGAAGAATTCAAGATAGCTTTAAGGAGATCACTCTGCCAGGGCAAGCATTTCTACTTGCTGGATGGAATTATCTCCCCACTCCTCTCTTCCCCCACACTATTCTGGGGCTTCTCCCAACCTCCAACCCCTGAGCCAGTTGGAGATGAGGGCACAGAGGGAGGAGAGGGTGGGGAAAAACCCATTGCGCTAGTGGGGATCCATTAGTTGACTCCAGCCCTCACTGTCTTCAGCGCCAACACTGATGCTTTATCAATCTCAACCTAAGGGACCATGGAAAGAGGTTCCTTCATCACATGGTCATAGAGTATGGTTCAAAGGCAAATGAGGGCACCAGCTTGCTGAAGCTAAGCAGGTTTGGGTCTGGATAGGTGACTGCCTGGAAACCACACATGCACTGCCTTGGTTTCCATGATGGGAGAAAGGCAGGATAGAAATGCAAGATTTTTGTTTGTTTAGCATTCCCAACCATCTGTCAGGGTCAGTGAAGAGAGACTCCCAGAGAACAGTTCTCTGTCTTGGCTGGGGCTTCAGCTGTCCATGGAGGCGCAGGTTAACTCTGTGTCCAGGGCAGCTGTCTACCAGCTCCACCTGGTACGCAGGCTAAGACCCTACCTCCCCGCGGACTGTCTCGCCAGAGTGGTGCATGCTCTGGTTATCTCACGCTTGGACTACTGCAATGCGCTCTACGTGGGGCTACCTTTGAAGGTGACCTGGAAACTGCAATTAATCCAGAATGCGGCAGCTAGACTGGTGACTGGGAGTGGCCGCCAGGACCACATAACACCGGTTCTGAGAGATCTGCACTGGCTCCCAGTACGTTTCCGAGCACGATTCAAAGTGTTGGTGCTGACCTTTAAAGCCCTAAACGGCCTCGGTCCTGTATACCTGAAGGAGCATCTCCACCCCCATCGTTCAGCCCGGACACTGAAATCCAGCGCCGAGGGCCTTCTGGCGGTTCCCTCATTGCGAGAAGTGAGGCTACAGGGAACCAGACAGAGGGCCTTCTCGGTAGTGGCACCCGCCCTGTGGAACGCCCTCCCATCAGATGTCAAAGAGATAAAGAATTACCTGACATTCAGAAGACATCTTAAGGCAGCCCTGTTCAGGGAAGTTTTTAATATGTAATGCTGTACTGTTTTTAACACTGATTGGGAGCCGCCCAGAGTGGCTGGGGAAACTCAGCCAGATGGGCGGGGTATAAATAATAAATTATTATTATTATTATTATTATTAGTTATTAGGCGTTGAACAAAACAAATATTCTGAGTTGATTTGAAGAGGAGACCTTTCTGATAATTACGTCCATCTTCTACTCTGGAAGCTGGGATGGGAGAAACATCACAATGAGTCTTCTGGGAAAGGGTTGTTTTTTTGGTCACCCTTTCATTCTACACTCCCAAATAGGTGCTCCCCAATTCGTATCAACCCAGGCCTTTCATAGAAGGCCCTGTGCATAATTTTGTGTCTGTCTTTCCCCCTTCCAGATCCCGCAGCTCCACCAAGTGGGAGCTTGTCAAGCCAAGGCAGTGCCCACATGCTCCGTGCTCACTGGCAAGAGGCACCTGGGACTGGCTACGTGGCAGCATTGTACACCACGGAACCCCACATGCTGGTGCAAAACAAATCCGTGCCTAAGAGTCATAACAGTCTGCGCTACGAAGGGTTAATACCAGGCACTCACTATTCCTGGGAGATTTGCACCATTGCTGGGCCCTACATCTCCCTGCCCCTCGTCCTTAGCAACTGGACACGTAAGTGCCATGGGAATTCCAATAGGCTGTCATGCACACGGCTACCAGGTCCAGACCTTGAGAGTTTCCTTGGGTAATTGAAGGGGAAAAGGAGCTGCCACTGAAGTGGGAAAGGGGTCTGGGCGGGTGCAAGAGAGACAGGTGGGCCCTGTCAAAGTTCAGTCACCCCCAAGGCCCTGGAGCTTAGTGAGGAGGTGATTTTAGAGCTGAAAGGCTCATGATCTCTTTCAGAACTGGTGGCACTGGACTGACATTTCACACTTTTGCCTTTATCGTCACCACTATTTCATTTGTGTGCTGCCTTTCCACTTATGCTCAAAGCAGCTGACAGCAATACACCACAAAATCAACAAGAACTATTTCACAATAATGATACAGCAGCATGTAACGACATCACAAGAAAACAACATTTCAGTACTGTGAATGTAGGCACCTCCTGGTGGAAGCAAAAGTAATGAGGGAGTCTGAACAGTTTCACATTAGTCCTAGCCGCTGCTGCTATGTCCTCAACAAATTAGCAAATAATAAAGTCCATCTGATCAAATCGCAAAGCCTCAGCTTCCCCAAAGGACCACTGCACCTTTGGTGTCATTATTTGGGCAGCGTTAAGACTTCCAAAGAGGGACACGGGTGGCACTGTGGATGCCACAGAGCCTAGGACTTGCCAATCAGAAGGTTGGCGGTTCGAATCCCCATGATGGGGTGAGCTCCCATTGCTCGGTCCCTGCTCCTGCCAACGTAGCAGTTCGAAAGCACGTCAAAGTGCAAGTAGATAAATAGGTACTGCTCCGGCGGGAAGGTAAATGGCGTTTCCGTGCGCTGCTCTGGTTTGCCAGAAGTGGCTTAGTCATGCTGGCCACATAACCCGGAAGCTGTACGCCGGCTCCCTCGGCCAATAAAGCGAGATGAGCGCCGCAACCCCAGAGTCGTCTACGACTGGACCTAATGGTCAGGGGTCCCTATACCTTTAAGACTTCCAAAGGCAAAGGGGTGAAGAAGCTGGAGACAAACCTCATAAATGCCTGAAATTGGTCTGATTTCCTCCTTTCAGATCCTTTGCCTCCAGAGCATCTGAGCCTCAGTAATGGCGGTCACAGCACCAAGTCACTACGGGCTTCTTGGCAGAGTCCCTCTGGGGTCAGAGGCAATTATGCAGGGACTCTCTTGGAAACGAAATCCCAGTTGGTGGTGAAAAATGTAACAGCGACGAAGGTTGGGACAAATGTCACCTTTGACGGGCTGATCCCAGGACGTCAATATACTCTGAAGATGATGGGAGTGGCTGGACCATATCCATCCATCATTCAAACAGCCAGTGACTGGACATGTGAGTATGCCATTTTCTGGAGAAGTAGTTGAGGGTTCTCCCAGCAAGTTCTGTCCCTGGTTGATTTCCACTGAGTCTCCATATTTACCAACAAACAGGAGAGAGAAGATGTACCGTATCCCATCTGAAGGAATAGTAGGGGCAGGAAGACAGGGAAGAGGCTGGTAGGGATATTATGAGGCCTAGTTTGGCCTTTGCTGACAGAGGAGTTTAGCCTGATTCCGAATAGCCTGATTCCGAAGTACGTGAAATTTTCACCAGCGTTTCAGACTTTTGAATTCAGACCTTTGACCTTTCAATTTCAAAACATTTTCAAACTTTTCTTTTAAAATCTTAATTCTTGTTGATGAATTTAAGGCAAGAAACAAACTGGTGAAGTAAATAATTTTATACTTTTGCTGCCCAAAACAATAATAAAAACACAAACCCAAGTTCCAAATCCAAAACTATCCATAACTGGTAAATGTTTAAAAAATAATAATGAAGCAAGGCTTCATTTGGTTTGTTATGGGTTTTTTCCTTCTCCAAATTAGGAGAATTTGCATGTGTATCCCCTTCCACACATTGCCCAGGTTTCTGATTTCCTCCTCCTGAGCAAAACATAAATGTTGTTTGGACCATACAAGATGTATTACTAGTTCTTGGAACACAGCATCCTCACCCGCCCTGAATGAATCATATGGACTTTTCCTATCTGCATATATCTGACAGCAATGATAAATATTATAAACCTGTGTATATGAAAAGGTAAATTCATAAGCATCTAGCCCCAAAGGGAAGTTACCTGTAACATAACCAATTGGGACCATTTGTGGATTGAAGCCAGGGTGGGTGGGCAGAGCAGAGTGTCTGAAACTGGACTTGGAGAGTAGCAATCTCCTTACAAATGCTGATATGAGTTTTTCAGGAGAAATTAAAGTTTGCTGGTACTTTGGTCCCACAACTACACCCCAGTTTTTTTGTTTTTTTTTTGTCTCATGCACAAGTTAAATAAATAACAAATAGCCACCATTTTCCAACACCCAAGAACACCTGCCCTTGTGGAGAACATCTGCATTGGCTTCTGTATCTCACCTCTCTTTCCTCCCCGTTTCCTCCCTGAATGTAATTAGATCTAATGGCTAATGAGTCATCTCAGGCTGTGTCTTTTAAGAGAGCAGGGGGAATGGCATTAGGCCCCTTTCCAGTGCCCCTGGGCACCCTAATCTAGTGTGGATGTGATGTAAGACAGTGTCCTGTCCCCAGTCCTGAAATAAGAGTCTTTCAGTCCAATGGGATTCTGTAGGAGAATTAGGGAAGGGGATGTGGTCTTGTCCTTTGCATCAGAAAGCAAAATGTCTTGGCCTGGTATTGCTGTATGGTGCCAACCAGCCACTGAGAAATCTATTTCTTTTCAGACCCTTTGCCTCCTTCAAGGGTGACACTGGCCAGTAGCAGATGGTCCCCCAGTCTTGTTGCCACTTGGGACCTGCCTCCAGGTGACAGAGACCAGCTCTTTTTGCGATTCTACAGCCAGGAGCATCCTCTGCAGAGGAACATCACAATTGGGCCAGGCATGCGGAATTTCACTTTTGAGGGCCTTCATCCTGGCAGCCAATATTTCTTAGAGGTTATAGCACTGGCAGGACTATACCGGGCTTCAGCACAGGTGGTCTCTGCATGGACATGTGAGTATGCAAAAGAATTTCTGAACCGTGTGAGGCCTCAATAGTGACACTCTCTTAAGCTTCCGTCATTTGTGCAATCTAACATCTCAGCCTCTTGTTAACCCCAAGAATAGCAGATGCTCCAAGTGTCCCTATTTTCCAGGGACATCCCTGATTTAGAGAAGGTGCCTCAGTTTCTGACTTGATCCCAGAATATCCCACTTTCCCTGAGGATGTCCCTATTTTCATTGAAGAAATATTGGACAGTATGGAGTTATCCAACCCCCAAGCTGTCTGAAGGCAATCCTGTATAGGGAAGTTTTTTTGAAAAAGCATTTAATTTTTTTAATCTATGTTGGAAGCTGCCCAGAATGCTGGGGCAGCTTACTAAGATGTGTGGGGTATAAATAGTAAAATTATCATTATGGAATGGGACATCCCTATTTCCATTGGAGAAATGTTGGAGGGTATGGAATAGGTCGAGTAACGCAGTATTGGAACAAAATTATTTGAGTGTTAATAACGCACTGCCGGTTAAACCACAGAATGTGTAAATCTAGGAATTTAGCAAGCAGGTGGCAAAAGCCTCTAGTGTTGGTGTGATGCAACCCAAGATGCCAGAGTGATACATGTCACATTAAAGCTAACACAAAATGCCTCTGTGAAAGCAGCTATGTGCCTGCTTCCTTATCCCACCATGATGTCCCTCCCACACACCATTTTTGTTGCAACCACAGATCCTCTGTCTCTGGCTAATGTCAGTGTGAAAAGCAGCCAGAGCCCCCAGCAGCTGACTGTGAGCTGGATGGAATCAGGAAGAGGACGAGAGTACTGGGTGCAGCTCTACTCGGGTGAATCTCTCTCCATTATCCGGAATGTTTCAGTGCCACATGGAACTACTCAGGTGACCCTTGATAGCCTGGTGCCAGGGACTCAGTACCGGGTTGAGATTGTCTCCAGGGCTGGACCACATCACATTTCCTCACAAACAGCCATTGGCTACACAGGTACAATGTTGCCCCCTTCTGTCTTTTTTCCTATGCCAAACATTCTAGTTAAGTTCGCACTCAACACTAAGCCTAATGCGTTTGTTGACATTCATACACAGACTTTATGCTTACTGTGGTTTACAGTCTAAAATATTGACTTGCAATCTGAAATATCATAACGCAGAAGGGAACTTGGGGAGGGGAGGGAAGCAAAGTGTCGTATCCATCTAAAACAGTCATATTCAGAATAAGCCCGCTTAAATCAATGGACTTAAGTTAGCCAATATTGATTTTGGTGGATCTGACGTATTAGGTACAACCCCCAACTTTTCCTTAGTATAACTTCATGACCTGGTGGAATGGCCACTGACAAAGGCAAATTGCAATGGGAGGAGCAAATGGGCATTGGCTCCAGCTAAGCCTCTTGCCTCGTTAGAGTCTTGTTGACTCTTGTTCCTATTTCATGATCACTTTTTACTCTGACTTTTTGTGGTACTAGCTGATGTCTCAGGTTCTTGCCTTGCCTGTGGGGTTGTTCAGAACTTACTTGTTGCTGTTTCCCTCCTGCATTTGTTGTATGGCTTGTGTGTCATATCTCAAAGGACTTAGAAACTTTAGAAAGGTTGCCAGGGGTTACACAGCATAGAAATCAACAAGACGGCTATCCCCTCAGGCATGGCTGTGTTCTCTGTCAACAGTTCTTTCCTGAAACCCTTTGTGGTTCTCCTTCTAGTGCCCTTGATGCCACTTGCCGTGACGGTGACCAGCCACGGCTCCTCAGTGTTGACAGTGCAGTGGAAGGCCCCAGCTGGACAGAGAGATAGCTACATGGTCTCCGTGTCTGAAGAGGACTCCACAGCTATCAGAAGCCACACGGCTGTTGAGAAAGCCAGCACTAACCTCACCATAGAAGGGCTAACCCCAGGCATATGCTACCTCGTTGCAGTGTGGTCACTGGCTGGACCGTACAGCTCCACGTCTCGGAACAGCACAGCCTGCACAGGTGAGTCGGGTGGTCAATCCAGTGGGAAGAGAGGGTGTTACATCTCGGATGGAGGACGATCTGTGAGAAATAATTGAGCCCATGCAGCTTATGATAGCAAACAGTGTTATGGAGTTACATCTGAATGAATTCTGATGCAAAAGACTTGAGCAGGTTTGGATGGTGGTGCAGCTCTTCCCCGCAGCATGAGTCAAACACTAGATCTGCAGTAACTGTCGGATATCTTCATACTCTGCTTTCGTGTAGCCATTGCGTAGACTGATCTTCTCTTTAGCACTGGGCTTGTGATTAGCAGAAGTAGGCTACTGCTCCAGCTGTATCACTGTGAGAAGTTTGGGGTGTTGCTGTGCCGTGGGAATCAAAGGCCCTTTGTGTCTGAATGTACCCTCTTCTTTTTTTCCGGAAGCCCCTGCTGCTCCTGTGAACCTGACCCTGAGTAATGTTGGCAACTCTTCTGTGCTACACACAGCCTGGGGAGAGCCTCCAGGAGGAAGAGACCACTACCGGATGGTCCTGTATAGCCTAGTGCCTCCAGGCATGGAAAGAGTTCGGGTTGTGCAGCCAAGCACCCAGGACTTCCTCTGGACAGGTTTGCCATCAGGAAGCCAGTTTGCTGTGCAGGTCATCACAGTGAAAGGCCAAGCTGAGGCCCCTTCGACCATTGCTGTTGAGTGGACATGTGAGTGTGACAGGCTAAGTCCCATCCCAAGGTTGAGGAATGCACCTCTTACCATCTGACATGCAACTTCCTTGCACAGTTCTAGGCCTACAACCTCTTTCCTCTTCTTCAGTGGCCCATTTCATTTCTTCTTTCCTGGGTCTAAAGCTGAACTGAAATTTCTCAGAAGACTTTTCTTTTCCTGTGAAAATTTCTGAGATTTTTCTTGTTCTTGCCTCCCGAGAAAAAGACCACTTTTTGCAAATTTTTATTCAGATATTCTCCACCAATATATATGCATTGGATACTGACAAGACTTCCAGCTCAGTTACTGCTATTAATATTTGCAGTAGCAGCAGCAAAAAGAAACAAAAACCTCTGAAGAAAAAGAGGCTATGCTACTCCCTTTGCAAATGGTGAGCCTCACATCTGAGAAAGTATTGGAGAATTTCTACTTGGAGGAATTTGGTGGACTACACCCCAAAATTTATTTGCACTTATAAGATGGATAATTTTGAAATACCATTTGCACTCAGCTCAGCTCATCCCTGACCCTTTCATTCACTCTGTTTAATTACCCACTTTCCTACCCCCTTACTGAATTCCACATGATAAAATAGAAGGATTTCCCCTCATGTTGAGGTATTACTAGCCTGGACCATCTTGCTTCATTAGAGGGAAGGAAATGTGAGAAGTTTGGGGAAGTGGAAAGGCTTGTTCTTCTCTAGATGTGTGGCTCACATGGGGGCAGATATGCAGGCAGTCACTGACTCACACAGGCCACAATCACACACACAATATATAACACCTATCCTTTATGCAGACATCTTCCCAGCATGTCACCAATTGCATGCACAGAGATTTCTCCAGAAATTTCTCCAGAAATTTCTCCAAAATGGCGGCTGAGATGAGACATAAGTCTCTCTGATCTATGTTATATAGAAAGGTGGACTTAACCAGGTGCTTCAAAAAATTTTGGCCCTTAAATTGGTTTAAAAAATGCCTTGAGAAAGGTTGAGTTGGACTTGGACCAATCTTGAATTCTCTCTTCCAGCCTGAGCTATTATTGATAGTTTAGTCCTGTCTGCATGCTATGCCATGTAGATCCCATTGGATAATTATGATAGTTCCATATATTGCAGCTACAATAAGCAGCCTGTTCCTTCAGTCACTGTCCTCTATTTTCTCATGCAAGTTCTTACTATTTCACAGCTCCTCTGCCTGCTACCTCTGTGCAAATCAGGAATGAAAGGCACCCACACCGGCTGAGTGTGGCTTGGACACCAGCCTCTGGTAGATTGGATGGCTACGAGTTGAACTTGTATCGCTCAGGATCTGGTACCACAGCAGCACAAACATCTCTGGGGACAGATGCCACCAATTTCACCTTCTCAGGTCTGACACCAGGAGCCAAATACTTCTTTGAGATCATCTCAAAGGCAGGACCCTATAGGGCTTCAGCAGGGAATGTCAGTGACTGGACAAGTGAGTAGCACAGGCTGAAATCTGCCATTTTAATCTGAATGTCAATTTCTCTGTGGGAGGGAAACAGTCAGCAAAACAACCTTTCAGTTCATTCCAAGCAGAGTGTTGCAGCCTGCTGTGAAAGAAAGCAGCACTGTGGCATTTATGAAACAAAACGATGAGGCTGTCTGGCTGCTCTTGTCGCCCTGGAAATAATCCTATCATTGCCTCTGCACCTCAGGATGAAGTCATAGGAAACCAGAAATGGGATTAACTGGGTCCACCCGTTTTATTCACTTGAACAACTCTGATCTGCAATTTCATTTAAAACAGCCCCACCTTCCCAGTTCAGGCCAGCATCAGATCAGTTCCTGCACTAATTTTGCCCTTCACAGCCTGCACACTTCTATAGCATGCCCAAGAGGTCTGTTCAGCACTGGCAGCCTTGAGCCAGGACACAGTGGAGTCAAAGAGGCCATCAGAGTCCAAGGGTTAGCAAAGGGCCCACTGCAAGGAGTTAGTTTGGATGAGTCTCTCTTCACCACTCTGAAGGGAGCCTGTGGGTGCTCACCTCAATCTTCCTCAGCCTGATTCCCTCCAGATGTTTCAGCCTCAGCCAGCATGGTCGATGGAGTTGTAATCAAAAACACTGGAGGGACCAGGCTGGGGAAAGATGTTTTTTGCTTTCCTTCTTCGTATAATCCTACACAAAGTCTCCCAGATGTGACTTAGGGATCTGCTGAATTTTAATACAGCAAACCAACTAATACCCAACAGAGAAGAAGTGGAGGGGAACATTTTCATGGCTAATCCAGGGTTCTTTTCTCTTCTGGTATTGCCTTCTTCTTAGGTCCTCTGCCTCCTCACACGGTGCATCTGTCAAACAAAGGGCAGACTGACAAGCTGAGTGCTTCCTGGGGACACAGCGCAGGAAACCAAGATGGCTATGTACTAACACTCTATTACGCTGGATCAGGCACTGTGGCATCCAAGACATCTGTCATGAAGGATGCTACTAATTTCACCTTCGTTGGCCTGAATCCAGGAAGTAAATATTTGCTAGAAGTTGCTGCTGTGGCAGGGCCTTACCAGATAGCAGCAGAGAATGTCAGTGACTGGACGTGTGAGTATCCTAATGCACTTCTGCAGGTTTGTTCACACTGGGAGCAACATGTGGATTTGAACCACGATGACTCCCCATTAATATAGGGGTGTCCATATGATGACCTCCCCATCTCAGCACTGATCTTTCCGCCTTTAAATGTGGGGTTTTCCCATCCTTGGAAACAGTCCAAAGCAGCCAAGATAAAAAGAATTCCCACATTTGAAGGGGGAAATGAAAACACCCATTGTCTAGCCTCTGGGTTTGCATTTAAGCCTTTTATGCTGATTGCTGCCCCATAGAAAACAATCCAGGTATCAGGAATTTTAGTGTAGTTTTGACTGGGGAGTAATGTGCCTAACTGAAAATAAAATAGGAGTTCATTATTTTTCTGACTCAGGCCTTACTCCGTACAAAAAAAGATGGTTTGTTCTGTGTAAACATTTTTTTAAATTACTCTGCTAATGCTAATGCAGATAAAATCCTTCATTATTTTATCCATCCCGCAGAGGGTGGGGCTGTAGTTTAGGGAGCATGGGTTACACCCGGCCTGTAAAGTTAGCTAGTGTTCTGATACCCATTTTGCTAGATGGGGAGAGTTGGGAATCAGAGCCAGTATATGGCAAGGGAATCTTTCTCAGCCTTACCTAGGCATGGCAAGCATTGAACCTGGGAACGTATGCATGCAAAGCAAATGATCTATTACTGCACTATTGCCCTTCCATTTAGCATTCATAAGGCTCTGTATTCAATTCCTAACATCTCAGTAGAGGTGCTAATCTCAGCAGAGAGCCTCTTTCAGTCCAGGACGATACCACAAGCACCACTGCTCTGACTATTGAACGTCAGTGGCGGCTCCTCCAGGCCAACTCGCTCCCTGTTTGTTCCCCCCAATCCCAAAGCAGATGGCTCTGCAGTTTTAGTGTCTAACTCACCCTCTCTTGCATTGTTTTTACACCACAGATCCTTGGGTTCCTCGGAAACTCTCCATAAAGGCAGAGAAGGGAAACCCTTCACTGTCTGTGTTCTGGACAAAGCCCCTCAGCAAGCCAGAGCGCTGCCAGCTGCAGCTGTGGCATCCAGGCAACAACACCATGCTACAGCACCATGCCTTGACCCAGTGGCAGGTCCAACATGTTTTCCAGAGACTGGTCCCAGGGAGAAATTACTCCATATCCCTCAACTGCATCGCTGGACCATATACGAGCAGCTCTGAGACAGCGGTGATGCCAATAGGTATGTATGCACTTGTCCTAGGGCAAGAGAATGTGACAATAACTTGCAGGACTTTTCTTTTCTTTTCTTCAACATACCCTTGGCTCTATCATTCCCTGACGGGTTCTGGTGAATCTTTCATTCCTCCAGGAGAAAATCCAGAACTCTTTTCATCATAGGACACTCTCATGCATCAAGCTTTGTGCTTGTCTGTCCCTTTTTAGTTACAGAAATCTTCACAGTTTTGTTCCTCTTTTCATGGAGTTAACTTCACTCTTCTTATCAGTTATGTAGATTTCCCCACTTGTTTTATGGGTCTGGTAGGCTACAGTGTCCTACTGCCTTTAGCCTTCAAAGTCTGTTGCTCTTGGTCATTTGTTAAATTTTGCTCTGCACCCGCCCCCTATATAGCAGTGGGGGAAGACAGAGCATGTGCATGCCTCACGCCAGCTCTATAACAATTTGACAGACGTTTTAATATCATACAGAATGGGCAGAGAAACATGATGATAACAAAACAACACCATCACTGATTTTTCATTTATAAAAGCCCCAATATTCAATCATTCCTCTTCTTTCAATATCAGCAGCAATGTATGTTTCCTGTTGTTAGTGTCCTGAGGAACTCTCACCTATGTACGCCCCAGTGAAGACTCAGAAGCAATTTGCTTCTATTTCCCGGAACAGTGGGACCAAAAGAAAGAAATGTGAAAAGAGAACGAGAAACACTTACAAAAACCCCAAATATATATGTCTCCATGCAACAAACCTATAAATTAAACTGCCCCTTAGAATTTATGAACATCTCGCTTATCTGAGACAAACTGTTCAGGATATAGGATTCCGTCCTTCCCAACTAGGCCTCACCTTCTGTGCTAGACCTGATCACCACAGCAACAACTGTGGGATGAAGAAGAACTACTCCCTTCTGTAACTCAAGGACCATATCCTAAGGTGGTATAGGAGAATCTGTTGCAACCATTCCCTACAATGCGTCAGTGTGTCTTGATGTGCTGAGGGCAGTGCCCCGCAGAAAAACACACCCAGGGCCACTACAGCCCACCCCATGCTATCCTGGATGTGTGGTCGTCACAGAGACAGTCAAGCTGTGCCTCCTCAAGTTTTTGCGTTGTGTCTCTCCAGAGCCCACACAAGTGAAGGACCCACAGTGTCTGCCTGACAGCACAAGTATATTTCTGAACTGGACCATCCCTGAGGGTGATATCGAGTCTTACAAGCTGACAACGAAGAAGTTTCCCCAAGGAAGCCAGCAGCAGCCTGCACTTCCTTTGGCTGTTTCCAGGGCTGACGTCACTCTGACAGAACTGTCCTCAAACACGTCCTATCAAATCAGCGTTAGTGCTGTGGGCAGAAATGGCATCTCGGGCCCAGCCGTGACACTGCTCTGCAATACATCTGTGGAAGGTACGTGTCTTCCAGGCTCTGTGTTGCCACAGGTTGAAAGTGCCATAACTTAGTGGTTGAGCAAAGGCTTTGGATACAGAAGGTCACAGGCAGTGGCAGATCCTGGTAGATCCTGGGTGCGGTAGGGCAACTAGGTGAGGCTTAAGAGGTTGCACAGACATAATAGGGGAGCAGTTAAGAGATGTGAAACACTGAGCATTTGAAATATGTTATTTAAACTTTTTATTTATATGTACACCTACTGGTGACACCCTAATACCTCTTCCTTTCTGGCTTTCCGAAGCAGTTCTCCCGCCTCCTGTGCGAATGGACACCCCCCAGTTTGACACCAGTTCTAGAGTCGTCATCTCCCCTGATATGTTCAGTGAGGAAAATGGCCTTATAGAGTATTATGGAGTTGTTGCCACCACTAACGAGTCTTGTAAGTATCTGCAACCACCATGGGCCATCCTTGTGAGGGGATTCATGATGCCTCCCATAATCATAACGTTGTAGTGCTTCCCTCTCTGTATCTCCAGTGTTGAGGCCCACCCAAGACATCATCTCCCGCACATGGTATGACCACTATTACGGGCAGGAAGACTCTTACTTGGCTCTGTTGGTGCCAAACCCATTTCGTTTCAATGACAGCACCAGTCCCAAGGCCTGGCCAGTGACAGTGGGTGCAGACGAATGCAGTCACTCTCGAAAGACCTGCAATGGAAAGCTGAAAAAAGATTCACAGTACAGGTAAGAGCATAAGAAAGTACCTAAACGGAACACTAAATGCCTATCTGCTCCAGCCCAAAGCCGTGTTCCTTGGTTCACTTGGGAAGCTCACAAGCAGGCATGACGGAAGTGTTCCATCACCAGATCCACAAGAATCTGCTAATCAAAAATATACTGCAGCCTTCTTGCTACTCTTGACCATGGGCCATGCTGGCTGGGGTGGATGGGAGCTGTGGTCCAATAACATCTGGAGGACATCCTGTTGCAGAAGGCTGGTAGACTGTTTCTGCACATGGAGGTGTGAAATTAGTCAAGCTTAATTTGGAACAAACTAAGCTCATTCTTAAGTCTTATGAATCATTGCATAGTTATAATAATAATAATAATAATAATTTATTATTTGTACCCCGCCCATCTGGCTGGGTTTCCCCAGCCACTCTGGGCGGCTTCCAACAAAGATGAAAGATAACACTAAAATGTCACATATTAAAAACTTCCCTGAACAGGGCTGCCTTCAGATGTCTTCTGAATGTCAGGTAGATGTTTATCGCTTTGACATCTGATGGGAGGGCGTTCCACAGGGCGGGCGCCACTACCAAGAAGGCCCTCTGCCTGGTTCCCTGTAACTTGGCCTGCCGCAGTGAGGGAATCGCCAGAAGGCCCTCGGAGCTGGACCTCAGTGTCCGGGCAGAACAATGGGGGAGGAGACGCTCCTTCAGATATACTGGACCGAGGCCGTTTAGGGCTTTAAAGGTCAGTACCAACACTTTGAATTGTGCTTGGAAACGTACTGGGAGCCAATGTAGGTCTTTCAAGACCGGTGTTATATGGTCTCAGCGGCCGCTCCCAGTCACCAGTCTAGCTGCCGCATTCTGGATTAGTTGTAGTTTCCGGGTCACCTTCAAAGGTAGCCCCACGTAGAGCGCATTGCAGTAGTCCAAGCGGGAGATAACCAGAGCATGTACCACTCTGGCGAGACAGTCTGCAGGCAGATAGGGTCTCAGCCTACGTACCAGATGGAGCTGGTAAACAGCTGCCCTGGATACAGATTTGACCTGTGCCTCCATGGACAGCTGTGAGTCCAAAATGACTCCCAGGCTGCGCACCTGGTCCTTCAGGGGCACAGTTACCCCATTCAGGACCAGGGAATCCTCCACACCTGCCCGCCTCCTGTCCCCCCAAAATAGTACTTCTGTCTTGTCAGGATTCAACCTCAATCTGTTAGCCGCCATCCATCCTCCAACCGCCTCCAGACACTCACACAGGACCTTCACCGCCTTCACTGGTTCTGATTTAAAAGAGAGGTAGAGCTGGGTATCATCTGCATACTGATGAACACCCAGCCCAAACCTCCTGATGATCTCTCCCAGTGGCTGCATGTAAATGTTGAAAAGCATGAGGGAGAGGACAGAACCCGGAGGCACCCCACAAGTGAGAGCCCAGGGGTCTGAACACTCATCCCCCACCACCACTTTCTGAACACGGCCCAGGAGGAAGGAGCGGAACCACTGTATGACAGTGCCCCCAGCTCCCAGCCCCTCAAGACGATCCAGAAGGATGTTATGGTCGATGGTATCAAACGCCGCTGAGAGATCCAGCAGAACTAGGAAACAGCTCTCACCTTTGTCCCTAGCCCGCCGGAGATCATCAACCAGTGCGACCAAGGCAGTTTCAGTCCCATGATGAGGCCTGAATCCCGACTGGAAGGGATCCAAATGGTCTGCTTCTTCCAGGCGTGCCTGGAGTTGTTCAGCAACCACTGGTTCAATCACTTTGCCCAAGAATGGAAGATTTGAGACTGGGCGATAATTGGCCATCGTGGCCGCATCTAAAGATGGTTTTTTAAGAAGCGGTTTAATAACCGCCTCTTTCAGCGGGTCTGGGAAGGCTCCCTCACGGAGGGAAGCATTCACTACCCCACAAAGCCCATCGCCCAGTCCTTCCCGGCTAGCTTTTATAAGCCAGGATGGGCAAGGTTCCAGGAGACAGGTGGTTGGCTTCACTCGTCCAAGCAGCCTGTCCACATCCTTGGAGGTAACAGATTGGAATTGATCCCACACAACTTGACTAGACAGGACTCTAGCACTCTCCCGCCCTGGCCCTGCTCCCACGGTGGAGCCTACTTCTTCCCGAATCTGAGCGATTTTATCTGCAAAAAACTTTGCAAAATCATTGCAGGAGATCATGTGGCCCGTACTGGGCCCCGATGTCGCAGGTGGTTCCGCTAAATTGTGAACCACCTGAAAAAGTCTCCTGCTGCTGTTTTCTGCAGATGCAATAGAGGCGGCAAAGAAAGTCTTCTTCGCCGTCGCTATCGCCACTTGGTAGGCTCGACGTTGAGCTCTAACCTGTGTCCGGTCAGATTCAGAATGAGTTATCCACCACCGGCGCTCTAACCGTCTCAACGATTGTTTCATTGCCCTCAGATCCGTGGAAAACCACGGGGCTCTCCGGGCTCCATGCAATCGGAGACGGCGTTTTGGAGCCAAACAGTCAATAGCCCTGGTTAACTCCACATTCCAGTGGGCCACCAGGGAATCGGCTGAAAGGCCATCAACATGGGATAAAGCATCCCCTACCACTCTCTGGAAACCATTTGGATCCATTAAGTGGCGGGGGCGGACCATCCAAATCGGTCCCACCTCCCTGCAGAGGGGATGGGTTGCAGAGAAGTCCAGTTGCACCAGGAAGTGATCTGACCATGGCACTTCTTTCGTTTCGCTTTTACTTAGTGTCAGATCACCAACACCAGGTCCAAGGCATGTCCGCGGCTATGGGTTGGGCCAGACTTATTCAGGGACAGCCCCATGGAGGCCATGCTTTCCACGAAGTCCCGAGCGGCCCCTTGTAAGGTCGTGTCAGCATGGATGTTAAAATCCCCTAGGACAACCAAGCTAGGTGTCTCCAGGAGAACATCTGCCACAACCTGAATCAGCTCGGGCAGGGAATCCTTGGTGCAGCGGAGAGATTGGTACACCAAAAGGAATCCTGTACTGCCCCTATTGCCCAACTTCCAGAACATGCGCTCGGAAAACTGGGTCTTCCCAATAGGATGCCTGGTGCAAACTAATGACTTCCTAAAAATCACTGCAACCCCCCCTCCCCGCCCACATGACCTGGGTTGCTGTGCGTAAGAGAAACCTGGTGGACAAGCAGCGGCAAGGACAGGCCCATCTGCTTCATCCAACCAAGTCTCTGTTACACATGCCAGGTCAAGTCCTCCATCCATGATCAAGTCATGGATGGCAGTTGTTTCAGCTCAGCTCTGAAAGTGCTATAGGAATAAAATTTACTACTCAGGAAAAGGAATAGAATAGAATAGAATAGAATAGAATAGAATAGAATAGAATAGAGGCTGATACAGCATTGAGTCATCCTTTATGTCTCAGTGTAATCACCTTGTGGAGTCATTGGAAAAATAAGGGGCAGGAAGAGAATCATTTACACTGCTGAACTATTTGGAGGGAAGGTGAGGTATAAATGTAATGGATAAATGAATAAAATTCTCCATTTTGTTCTGTTATAGGTTCAGCATCGCTGCCTTCACCAGATATAGTCAACAGGCTCCTAAAGTGTCATTCACAGCATTCTCAGGTGAAACATGTCTCTTCATCTGGTTGCATTCTGGATTAATTAAGCCTCTAGTCTCTTAGCCAATTTCACTAGGTCTTTTTTGGCACCTCCTGTGTATCTTTCAAAATGATGAACAGTACAATCCTGCACATGTCTATTCAGAAGCGTACAGGAGTGCAGCCTCCTTCACAATCGTATTAATATGTTAATCTTGATGCTTCCTGAACAGTGAAGTGGTGGGTGGCAGGAATTCCTGGTGAGTGCCATATATATGATAGATCTCCATGTAAGGGATATTTTCATGGCTGCCTAAACCTCTGGGTAGAAAGGGAGGAGTCTCATATAAACTGTACCTTTCACTGTCTTTGTGTTCAGCGGCAGACACCTCAGCAGCCTCTGCTGCTTTATCTGCCCCAGTTGTGGCTGGGATCATTATGGGATTCCTCGTGACAGTCACAGCAATTGCTGGATGGATCTACTGGAAACATCTGAGAGCAAGGAGGTGAGGACAACTGCAGGGGTTGCTGCTTTGGAAGGAATGATACAATGCAGGATTTTAGTATTTGCAGCTTGCCTGGAAATTAGCTGGCAAACCTTGAGTAAATCTAGGGTGCTTCCAGAAAAGAGCCTTTTTGCATTTTTTGGTCATTGCTTTCCTGTTTTTTGTTGCATGTGGAATTCACTAATCCAGGCTTCCTCAACCTCAGCCCTCCAGATATTTTGAGACTACAATTCCCATCATCCCTGACCACTGGTCCTGCTAGCTAGGGATCATGGGAGTTGTAGGCCAAAAACATCTGGAGGGCTGAGGTTGAGGAAGCCTGTGTGACTAATCCTTCCAAATCACAAAGGGTATTTCATTCCTTTTATGGCTTTTGTTTTTGCTACCATGCCACCATTTCCCATCTACATCAATGAGCATGATGGGATATACGGTAGCTGGATTTGTCTTACCTCTCCCTCCCATATTCCCTCCCACTGAAAATTGCTTTCTTTTTGAACACAAAATGGCCCTAGATAGACTCTCTGAATGTTTCTAAAATACACACATTCATAATATCCAACAGGTGAGAAACTATGGGCAGGTTTCAGCCAACAATTCCCACTAGAAGAAACAAATGCAAGGACTTCCACCATCCCTGGCACCCCCCTATTGACTGGGGGGCAGGGGAACCCCCAGGGCAGTGCAGGAGGCAAATAAGGGGGTGGGGATCATTCCATCTGGCAGTGACAGAATAATCAACATCGTGTGACATTGAAAATGCCCCCTGTACCCCAAGCACATATAGAAGTTTGGGAACACATATAGTTCTCCCCATGGAAGGGATACGGGTGGCGCATGTGGGTTAAACCACAGAGCCTAGGACTTGCCGATCAGAAGGTTGGCAGTTCGAATCCCCGTGATGGGGTGAGTTCCCGTTGCACGGTCCCTGCTCCTGCCAACCTTGCAGTTCAAAAGCACATCAAACTGCAAGTAGATAAATAGGTACCGCTCCGGCGGGAAGGTAAATGGCGTTTCCGTGTGCTGCTCTGGTTCACCAGAAGCGGCTTATTCATGCTGGCCACATGATCTGGAAGCTGTATGCCGGCTCCCTCGGCCAATAAAGCGAGATGAGCGCTGCAACCCCAGAGTCCATCACGACTGGACCTAATGGTCAGGGGTCCCTTTACCTTTACCTTTATAAAGTAGGTGAGAGTGTCAGCAGTAAAGAAGGTGCTTGTCTCCCCACTAGGAATTAACCACCTACATGTATGTGCCTTGCTTTCAGAATGAAAAAGGGTAACATCCCCCAAGAAATGGCCACGTACAGCCCAAGGTGAGTGAAGCTACTCTCGTGTCTCCCCTGCTCACTTAGTGTCATCTTCTGCCACAGCATAGGCAACAAGCCGGGCTTTGGGGCAGGAGGAGTTGTGGGTTTGGCCATTCCAGTCTATCCTGGCAAGGAGGTGTTGTGGCACCAGCTCTCCCTCTAAGAGCTCATCACATGGGATTTCAGCTTGCTCTAGGCTGACTTGGTTTTACTTCTGTGTTAGTCCCAGAAAATGAGGTACAACATTTAAATAAACAACTTCCTTCCCACTTCTTGTCCTGCAAGGGAATTCCTGTAGGGATGGGTGAATCTTCTGCGAAAACTTTTTTTAATGTAATATACCGTAATGCATTTGGGTATGCTATTTTCAGTAATATATGAATCTATATGCACAATTTCCCCTGGAATGTGAATTTTGTACATGTTACTTGGCTGGAGAACTGCACTGCAGAATTCAGAGAAGGGTGACTTTCCCCAAAGGATAGCTCTGTTTCAGTTCATATATTATTTCAGAATGTGTATTAGGTAGATAAGCATTTCTCTCCCATGCTTAGATTCATGCCACACTTTGAAACTGAAGTTATGGTGAATTCTCATTTCAAACAATGGGCTGATAGCCTCCTTTGGCTACTGTAACAGTTTACCATACATCTGCTGATATAACTTGTATTATAAAAGAATGTTTCGTGTTTGTAATTTGAGACTTATCGGAAAGGAACCTGAATTTTACCAAACTTGTTGTGTATGTATATTGAACCACTCCCTCCGTATCTTCATTCTGCCTAAAGGAGGGTCCCTGCACAGCGCTCCTCTCTCTTATGTGCGTCTTTATTTCTTGCAGAAATACCCACCGGCCAATCCCCATACAGAGCTTCAGGCAATATTATGAGACAAGGGCAGCAAATTCCAATCATGGCTTCTCTCAGGACTTTGAGGTAAGTGCTCCCCTCTTCTTCAAATTTAATCCAGGCTGACTGTGAGGCCACAGTCAGACAACATCATCATTGAATGCAGGCTGCAGAAATTTGCCAGTTTCATGCTTTTATTAGAGCTAAATTTCACTACCTATGAAATATCCATCGAAACCAAGGCAGGTGAGCATGAAATGTTTCTCCTCTCCTCCCAAATCATCATAGTACTGAGTAGTGTGCAGTCTCCTCTTCTTGTTACTTGGTGTCAGTAATATTATTATTAATAATAATAATAATAATAATAAAATTTATTTATATCCCGCCCTCCCCAGCAGAAGCAGGGCTCAGAGCAGCTAACAACAGTAAAATGATAAAACATTCTAAAATCATTTCATTATAAAATTAATTCAAAACGGATTAATGGCAACCATTGGGCTAAAGTTCTGTGGGGATTGCTAGTTAACCTAGAAGGAGGAATATTTCTCTGCCAGCATGTGCTGGCTGCTATAAATTCAGGCAGAAGAGAGGCTATGTTCATGGCGCCCCCAACCACCACTATTCAGTGGTACCTTGGAAGTCGAATGGAATCCGTTCTGGAAGTCCGTTCGACTTCCAAAACGTTCAAAAACCAAGACGCGGCTTCTGATTGGCTGCAGGAAACTCCTGCAGCCAATTGGAAGCCATGGAAGCCGCATCAGATGTTTGGGTTCCAAAGAACATTCGTAAACTGGAACACTCACTCCAGGTTTGTGGTGTTCGGGATCCAAGGTAAGACTGTAGCTTCAAATATCAGTTTAAACAATGGTCAAACTAGAAGAGGCCAAGGCTTTAAAATAAATTCAGATAAAACCAAAATGTTGCTTAAAAACATGGATGATCAGTAAAAAAAATTGTTAGAAAAAACGTCTGGTTTGAAAATATGTAAAAAAAAAAGTAAGATATTTGGGAATCTGGCTGACAGCAAGAAATTGCAATTTATTTGAAAAATATATATATATTAAATTGTGGAAAGAGGTTAAGAAAGAGTTGGAGATTTAGGAGAGAATGAAGCTCTCCCTGCTAGGTAGAATTTCAACCACTAAAAGGAATTTATGGCCCAGGATGCTGTTTTCATTCCAATAAATCCCAACTGTAAACAATTCAGGCTGCTTCAAAGAATGGAAAAACGATATTTCTAAATTTATTTGGTGGTGGGAAAGCCAAATAAATTGGCTTTCTCTGACCTTGATACCAGACTTGAATGTGGTTTGTTTTAATTGCGATAATCTTTTGTAAGCTGCTTTAAGAGCATCTCAGGCCATAAGGCCGGGAGATAAATATTCTAAACAAATAATAAATCCCCTTCTCTATAAGATTGGCACCTGGCTCAAACTGACATAGGGGATCTTGCTGATAAAAGTTTTCTCCTTCTGTCCCACAGGAGCTGAAGGAAGTAGGGAAAGAGCAGCCAAAAACGGAAGCTGAACTGCCTGCTAACATCACCAAGAATCGATATCCTCATGTTCTACCATGTAAGTTCTGGACAGAATTATGTATAGCTAATTTGTCCCCTCTTCCTAGTTGGGTTATCTTGGCAAACTCCCTTCTCTGGTTGGCTTCATGCATTTTACACATCTATTGGATGTTTCAGTTTTAGCCATTTCCTGTCCCATGAATTGTAACAGAGCTGAAAGACGGTTGGCTACACCTTCATGCAACTTTTAGCCCCTGCTCCCCTTCCTCATCCTTTTGCCCTTTCCCCTGCTTTACACCCCACCCCCTGAACAAGTCTCCTCTGCGGTAAATCCCACTATGGTGTCCATGTATGCGTCTGCATGTGTGTGAGTGTGACGACGTGTGTGAGCTGTTTGCCTGGCGAATGTGTGATGGAGTGAACGTGTATGCGATCTGTACATGTAAAATGGGTGCACTGATTGATTGATTATTTAATTTCTGTACCGCTTAATGGTCGGCATCCATCTGTCAGGAGGAGTGTGGTCAAGCTGCTGGATGGTTGTAACACCTGCTGTGGCTGTAGAGACTGATCCGGGAGAGACATGTTTTGTTGCAGCTGGGGCAGATGAAGGCATCCGGTTGTGCTGCTGCAGATGCACCAACTCTGAGCTTATCCCAGCCATCATGCCCCCTCTGGTCACTGCTGTGGATACACGACCTGACAGCTTGTCTCCAGCCACTGTGGTCATCTGCAAGGGATTCCCACATTGTGGGGTTAATGTTGCTAACCTTCGCATCACACAAAAAGCAGAGAATTGGCTAAACTCTTCCACAGGGCTGCCAAGTTGCAACCTGTAGAATCTGATTTCACCTTTGTCTTCTGTGTACCTTCTTCCTTTGCGTGCTGTAAAGGAATATTACAGTCCTTTGCAAACAGAAAGATCAGAGGAGAGGAGCACTTACCTCAAAATCCTACGAGAAGCCACAATTGGAATTTGCTGCCCTTGTTTCATAATATTTCCTGAAACTCTGTATGGGGATTGGCCGGTGGGTAAAGATGCACATCAGAGAGAGCAGTGAATTTATTTTGGTTTATATGTACTAGCAACTTTGTGTTTAATGTAACATTTTTATATGTAATTGTGCAGATGATTACTCCCGAGTGAAGCTGAGCCTGCTGGATGAAGAACCACATTCTGACTACATCAATGCCAACTTTGTGCCAGTGAGTTCTTTGAATACTTCTGTAACCTTACTGACATCTCATAGGAAGGCTATGGAAGGTGGAAGATGTTAGGGCACCTGCAGCAAGATCTTCACATATGACTTCACACAGGAATGAAACCTAAATCTCAGGAGGCCTGGTTGACCATTAGAATACTCTGCAAAGTTGGGAACAAGATTTGATTGATTGATTGATTGATTGATTGAATTTGCATCACTATCGCTTCAGTTAGGACACAGCAGGTATATCATGTGGAGCAAAGAGACTTTTCTAATAATTGCATTCTGTCACTATAGGGTTAGAGTATTTGGTTTCTGTGGAATGATAGAAAATCCAGTTTTTCTTTTCTTTTCAGTAAGTAGGAAGGTAATACGAAAATAGACAAGGATAAAAAGAAAACAAAAGATGGAGAAGATGGGTCAACTGAGCAAGGTGTCAGAATATCATAACTTCCACATGAGTGTAAACATGGTCTAAAAGCGTACTCAGGCATGGACACCATGTTTTCCTCAGTCCAAATTTACTTTAGTCTATCTCTAGGCAAAGACAGGCATAAGAGCAGAAGAGAAGCCACAAATGTCTCAGCTGCAAGATGGGCCTGGTTTCATAAACTGACAAAGACGGATGAAAGCAAATTTCCGGTATATTATGTCACCATCAGTCTTGCCACCCACCCGCAGCTTCAGGGGGGCTGTCTACTTTTAAAATTTTAAAATCACCATATGAACATTCACACATTTATATGCATCCTCTTTTAATTTCTTAATAAAACCTTGCCAGTTCAAAACCGCTCTGGTGATTGAAACTGGGTAATACGTCCTAGTGACATTGCAGGGGCCAGCCAATCACCACCATGTGCGGCTAGCTTCTTCTTCAGACTTGAGAGCTGTTTTCCCCAGAACATGTTTGGGTTTGGACTGAATGGAGCGAGGGCACTCCCTGAGCAGCCCCATTGCTCTAAAACTTTCCTCTTTCTCCTGCTATTTACAGCTGCATATTAGAGAGCTTGGATGTTTCCCTTATGCCTCTCTGGTGATTTATCCAGGTAATGGCTAGAAAGCGCATCTTTATGTGTGTGCATGCAGCACTTGTATTTGCACACCCAAGTCTGCCTTGTGTGTACATGGTATGTGTGCGTAATAGCACAGCAGTCATGTTTGCATGCTTGTGTAAGAACACTGTGCTTCATTTGCACGTTAACATTTAAAGTTAGAAAACAAGCCTCTTTAGCACAACAGCATCTGTGTCTCCTTTGCAGGCTGCATTGGCTAAAAAGTGTGTGCCTGGCTGGCTGCTACTGGAAACACAATACTGGAGGAGATGATCTGTCTGATCCAGCAAGGCTCTTTTTGTATTTGTAAAAATATGAGCAGTGGCAGGCAGTGGCAGATAAGGCAAAGGTGGCAGCCTCTCTTTTGCCAAACAAGGATCTGTGCAACTGCTCATTCCTGACAGCCCCTCTTTTACTGAAAAATTGTTCACCACGTATGGAGAAGGGATGCTAGATACAGAGGACCAGAGGGCTAAGGGACAAAGGAGATCAGAGGCTAAACATTTCACATTCCTTTTAGTTTGGTTTGGGGTTTTTTTTTTTTTTTTTTTTTGCTGTCAATACAAAGCATTGCTGGGGGACAGTGCATGGAGATGAGGGTTGTTGTTATTATATTTATTTCTACCTTGCCTTTTCCCCAGACAGGGACTCAAGGTGGCTCACAGATAAAATAGGAACAGCTAAGGTGGCTCACAGATAAAAATAGGAACAGCTAAAAACATAGGGGAGAAATTATTTTTAAAAAGCAATGAAACCCTAATAGAATATATTAGAAGTGTGCAGAGCAAGGAGTGAGCAAGTGCTGGCTGGGTGGCCATTTAGTGAGGGGGCCATGGATGTGGTAGCAAGGCCAGGCAGGGCTCTGGGGCAGGGAAGGATGGGGAGCCGGGGATGGGGCCCTTCAGGATACACCTGGGCACGACGGAGATCCCTGCGGAAGCTGGCACCTGTGTGTCACCTCCTCAAAATTGTGTGCCTGGGGTCATGCCCCCCTTGCCCCTCCCATGCTACTCCCCTGCCTATGACCCTCCAAATGTTGATGGGTTCTATCTGCTATCAGCCATCACCCAACATAGCCAATGATCAGAGATTATGGAAGCTGTAGTCCCAACAATATCTGCAGGGTCACAATTTCCCCATCCCAAGTGTAGTGATTTCTGCTGAGAAGGTACCTTCTTCACTTCAGCTCTCTGTGGCACATTGTAGCATGCATCATGATGTGGCTTGAGTGTGTTAATAGCGCAGGCACGGGGTAGTGCATCGAGAAATCTTTCTTAGATTTTCAGGTTGAGCTATCTGATCTTCCGGTTTCTTCAAGCCCAGTGAAGCGGCATTCTATCAACTTGCATTCCTTAAGAGAGCCAGTGTGGTGTAGTGGTTAAGAGAGGTGGACTCGTAATCTGGTGAACCGGGTTCAAGTCTCTGCTCCTCCACATGCAGCTGCTGGATGACCTTGGGCTAGTCACACTTCTCTGAAGTCTCTCAGCCCCACTTACCTCACAAAGTGTTTGTTGTGGGGGAGGAAGGGAAAGGAAAATATTAGCCACTTTGAGACTCCTTCGGGTAGTGATAAAGTGGGATATCAAATCCAAACTCTTCTTAAGCATGTGCCTATTGCATTCTGTGGCTTGGAGAATGTGAGATCATCTGAGGAAGCCAGTGGGCCTTTCCTTCACTCTAGAAGAGCCCACAGACCACATTAATCTAAGACTTTTTAAGGGTTTCTTGAAAAGACCATCTTTGATCTCTATTGACTCCCTGTGTCCTGAGCTGAATGTTGTGCATAGCATATGGAATGTAGAAGCATTTTGGATTTTGAGCCTTTTAAGGTGTGATGCTATCCTACAGATCCACTGACTGAGGGGTATTAGAAAATGTGGCTCTACTAGCAGAGATGGAGTTACCAGCATGGTATGGTAACTCCCAGTGACACAAGTGGAGTTTTCCACCAGCTTGTCTGTAGTCCTGGTGTATGACAGGGGGGAACACAGGAATGTGTGTCACACCGTGTTTCTTCTCCATTATTAGAAGGGTTTAAAACTTGCTGTTTAAAAATAATGGGGGAAAGGTGCCGTAAGGAATATGCAACAATATTATTGTAGGATGGAGAATTAAACCTCTATAACTTTGCTACAGCAGAAGGATGACTCAGAATGTACTCAGTTTTAATCCATACAGCTAAACATCAGTAACTCCATCTGTTAATAATTGGTTACATGAGAAGTTTATTTGGTTATGTCCATAAATAAGCATGCAACATATAAATGAACGTCACAACCAGTGTTGCCCAAAACATTCAGAGCCAGCCAAGTTGGTGAAGGCTGCTGTGTAGCATAAATGCATTCCAAACAGATCTGAAACACTGTTTACTGTTTTGGATGACAACAACAAGAAGTTTATTATTTATACCCCACCCACGCTGGCTGGGGCTGATGGGAGTTGTAGTCCAAAACATCTGGAAGGGCCAAGTTGGCGAAGGCTGCTGTGAGGAAATAGCAAACATCTGCAAGACCATAACCACAACCATCCAAAACAAGTCAAGCTTAAAACTCATCCAATTGCTTTCCGTAGGACTTGTTCAGCACTGACATTTGCTGGATTGTGCCCTAAGTTCTTTCAAGGTATAAACCAAACTTTGCTCTATTTAAAAAAACAAAAAACAAAAGAACCCACACCACAATACAGAATAATTCAACCGAATCAATACTGTATGCTTTCCTTGATTCAAGAAAAGCATTCTGCGATTGCTAATTCTGCTCATTCATTCTTTTAGGGTTACAACTCCCCGCAGGAGTTCATCGCCACACAGGGGCCCCTGAAAAAAACCCTGGATGATTTCTGGCGGCTTGTCTGGGAGCAGCACATCTGCACCATTGTCATGCTGACTGTGGGCATGGAGAATGGACGAGTAGGTCTGATGGAAGCCCCTACTGTAGGGGCGGGGTCCCCCTTTTCAACCCATATAGGCCTCTTTCCCTTCTTGGCCAACTTCCAGGGGCCACATGGCAGAGGTGGGCGGGGCTAAAAGCAGAAGCAGGTGGAGCAATCAATGTTAATTTACTCTTGCACCCTTCCCTATCCTCCACTCCAACAAACAAGAAGCAGAAATGCATATTCTGGCCAAGTAGAAACACACAAAGCAGGGCCCATGGAAGAAGGGTCTTGCTTGGGGAAAGATCTGGTGGGGGGGGCAGATAGAGAAACATGGAGGGCCTCATTCAGCCCCTGGCCTGAGGTTCCACATCCCTGCCCTACTGTTTATGGTCTAGGGAACAAGAGTTTTGCAGCGTGGTAGTATCAGTGACCCTTGCACAGGCAGTGGGGGAGTCTTGATGGCCACTTGGGACCAATACTTCTTTCCATCAGTATTGTCAGAGGCCTGTTGCTTTATATCTAGTGGAATTCTGAGGCCAGAAGTAGATATTGTATGAAAATGTGTGTAACAAAAAAAAAATTAAAGCAGACTTGGGAGGCTTTGATCTTGAGTGAAGGATCAGTGCCTCACCCTTTACCCACCAGCCATTTCCCCACTCAAAATCATCCCCAGCAGTTTCTGCCCCCTTCCCTCGGAAGCAGAAAAGCACGATAACAATTGAGATCTTGTGCATATAAGCTACATATAAGCATATAAGTGCATATAAGCATATAAGCTACGAGAAAAGCTCAGCATTTCTAATTGCCTGAGTTAACATCTTTTTGTGGGTGGTAGCTGATCAAAAATTTATAAACTTTTCTTAAATAATGAATGTTAAGAAAAAAGCAAATTAAAGGCTAGGCTACATGATTAAAATTAGAAGAACCTATTGGCCAATGGGAATACCCAGAAATATAGGAATGATTTATTATTGTGTGCCAGCTGAAGAGAAAGTTAACGACTGCGGTATATTACTACTACAGGTTGACACATAATCATAGCCCAGTGTGCAGGAAATGTGGGACTGATGCTGGTTTTGCTTCATGGTAAAGATCTATGGGAGAGAGAAAATAATGAAAGCATTTTTATTGCTACTGCTGCTATTGTATCCTGCTGTGCCTCTAAAACAAGAGCCCAGGACAGCTAACGATGATCAAACCACTACTACAAGTCGCCAAATATAACTATAAAATATCCATAAAAGCTGACCGATCAGCACAAAACAATCTGCAACTGGTATTAAAACAATCTAATTCAATCATTCATTTAAATAGTGACATAATAACAAGCTAAGATTTGTAACTCAATCCCATTCTTTTTATTTATTTTTACTGTGCTGCTTATTCACACAAAAATGCCGAGGCCAAAAAAGGGAGAACTCCTCCCATCTTGTGTGGTTACTTTTAACAAGCATACTATACACAGGAGTGCAGATAGAGACTCCAAAACACGGTGGAAGTGGTTTTGACATTTCCTGCATTCGAAGCGGCATTTTTTCAGGGAAGATAGTATGTGTTGTGCACAGCACTATAGAATCCACCAAGCACGTTGCACAAGGATAGCCAGGGGCAATATATAAGGAAAGAAGGCTCTCATTTCCTTTGAAAATATTAATTGCAGTTCCATCTCCCTTGCTAGGTGCTGTGTGAATACTACTGGCCCTCGGACACTTCTCCCACCTCTTTTGGGCAGATCAGCATCCACCTGCTCGCTCAGAATTTTGCAGATGAGTGGACTACACGGGAGTTCAAGCTCCAGCATGTGAGTAGGAGACCAGAAATACCCCATTGCACCTCCCAATAATCTTTCCCAATCAAAAATGCAAATATAATATAAACTGCAGCGTTGTGGTGCTCCAGGGAATCCTAATGACTGGAAACAAGGCAAAGTTCTTACCTTTTGCGGACGGTTGAGAAAATCTGGAATAAAGAGTACATGCTTCATAAGCTTGTGGACCAGCTTTCTTGGTTGTAGTACCCAAATTCAGCAGAAGCATATCTCATGCAGTTTAATGGCAGATGCTTCCTCTCTTGCAATTTCAGGTTTAGGACTTTGCCTGAGCTGCTTCTGTGGGCACTAATGTGGGCATCTCTTATCACACAGGAAGGGGTAAACATGGAAAGGAGAGTAACTCACTTGCACTACACAGCATGGCCTAATCATGGTGTTCCTGAGTCCACAGCTTCCATGATTGCCTTTATAGAGTTGGTGCGAGCACACATGCAGGGTGCAAAGGAATCTGGGCCTACGCTGGTACACTGCAGGTAAGTTTCAGGCAACGCACTTGGCTGGTTATTAATGTTGGGATTCATTTCCACCCTTTGCTGCATGGGATTGTTGCGTGTCACATGTCTGTTTACATTACAGCACAGATTGCTGGTGTGAGCAGAACTTCCGCTCTGTATTGCTTTTGTTTTTAGTCTCTCTCCAAGAAGACGACAAGGAGAGATGCCATGTTTTCTTTGTCTTGATTTATGTATAATAAATGCGTAGTTTAGTATGTGTCTACAGCCTCAAGCCTCTTCTGTTGTGCAGTTTACACTGCTGAGTAAAGTGCTCAAGTCTGCAAGCTTGAGTCACTGATGTACATCGGAGCAGAGGTCGATGAATCTCTGCAGCGGCAAGGCTGAGGGAAAACACTCCAGCTAGGGCCGAGTCAGCTGGCCTTTCGACTCCCCTAGATTCCGACAATTACTACCAAAACCTGCAAACGCAACGAAACATCAAGAAAAATGCTGCCATAAAATCATTCAGTTGGTAAACATCATTGCCTTGCCATGGTTGGCATGATCAGGTGTCCTCTTTGCCCAAATTCCTTGACTGCTGGGGTCACAAAAGGTAGGGAGCACAGAATGAGAAGGAATGAAGGCCTCCAAGGTAAGCTGTGTGAAAGAGCCTCTTCTTTCCCTGTAATATTGCAGTGCAGGTGTGGGGCGCACCGGGACTTTCGTTGCTCTGGATCGGCTCCTGCAGCAGCTGAAGTACGAGAAGGTGGTGGATGTGTTTAACACCATTTACAGCCTGCGGATGAACCGCCACCGGATGATTCAGACACTGGTGAGAAATTCTGAGCTGCTTCTCAGGTCGCTGGTTGCCCTGACATGGGAATCATTCAATGACACAAGATGGCCTTACCCTTTCTGCTGGGTGTTTGTGGCCAATGCGGAGGGATGGAGAAGATGCCAGAGACACAATGGGCAACAGAAACTAGAAGTAACAGCAGTGAGGGACCTGGGCTCAAGACACGGCAGGAACAGCCAACCTCTTGGAGTCCATAAGCACATTGGCAAACCAGAAAAGCTGTCATGCACACAGACACACACAAACATACTGCAACCAAGAACACATGGCAAACTGTTCTAGTGGCTACAAGAGAATGCTTCTTTTAAGCCTAATTTCAGTGAAGGGGTAGGATCCTTTGGGCATCCTCTATGGGCATGTGGAGAAGCAAATGAACAAAATGGGCAGCTACTGAAAAATAAGCATAGGATGAGGTACAAGCATTGGCTGTCAACTGGTTTGCAAGCAGCTTCTTTTTTATTTTATTTATAGAGGCTGTAGAAAGAACAGTTCTTTGGCAAGTCAGTGCCAGTTCAGGAATAGAGGCCTGAAGCTCCCAGCTGCACATTATAATGATTAGACCTGGTTGCCTTTCTATTTCAAGGTGCACTGCAGTGCTTTCAGGGTCTCCATGTACATAAAATATGTGCTCTTCTCTTCCAGGGGCAGTACATTTTCCTGCACAACTGCATCCTAGAGAAGATCTCTGAAGACCCACAGATTGGCCTGTCTGGAGTGGATCTGTAAGTTTATACCTAATTTCCCCTTCCATTCCAGTGGAATGCATAGTTCTCTCCTGTAAGCCACCCCTCCCCCTGCTTAACATAGCTATTGTGCCCAGAAATGAGGCTACTCCTTCTTCCCCACCCATATGTGCAAACAGGCTATTACATTGCTGGATCAGAACTAGCACAAGTATAATGCAAAGGGGGGAAACCGGTTGGTTGGTTGGTTGGTTGGTTGGTTGGTTGGTTTCCCCATTCATCATCTGGAAAGGTCTATAGGGATCAGCAACCAGGGCACCACACTCATTGCAAATAGGCATGGCCTGCCTCAAATAGCAGCAGAGGCTTCTTGTTCAGTAGGAGTTGCAAGAAGTCTCCTGGGACCACAGTGTCTTGTTCTCTTTTCAAGGCAGCTGTGCCATCAGCTCATGTTAGAGGGATATGGAATGGGGAAGCTGAATAATTAAACCCATCTCTCATGTTTTCTCAAGCTCCCATCCTGTCTCTCTCAAGAACTTTGTTCAGCACCACGCAAAGAACAGTTCCAAGGCCAACACTGGCTTCCTAAGGGAGTATGAGGTAAGAGGTTGGCACACAGGGATGCTGGGTTTTAAGGGTGCTCCCACTCCACATGCCATGTGGGTGACCAGATTGGGCCGCATCAGAGATGCACGACTATCACCATGAGGGCAGCTCAGGCTCAAGCTGTGAAAATATACATCCAGCTGCATGTAGCATGTAGTTAACTCTTCGGAATGAATGTTTTGAAGACCTCTGCATTAGCAGCTGTATCAATGATTAAAGTACTCACCATTGACTCTGGGGTCAGTGATCCTGCATGCTCAATTATAGTGAAAAGTCCACCCCAACCCATCTCTCTGTCTCTCTGTCTCTCTCTCTGACTCTCTCTCTCTCTTTCTTCTACTTTGCTTCTCCCCATCAGCAGATGCTCCTGGAGGCTGCCAAAGAGGAAGTACCACTTTCTAGCAGTGGCAACCAACAGATCAACCTTCCCTCAAGCAAGAACTCTTGTGAGTAACGGGTTTTGTGGTTAGAATTGTTGCTGTGCATGAATTACGGGTGGGGCATAAGGCGCTGAGCTGAAATTCTGCTGCGCAGGATTGACCTGTGCCTGACGCACTGTGTCACCCCACCCTCCACCTTCTCACAAAGGCTGTTTTGCAGATGATCGCTCAAAAGTGAAGTTCTCACAGCTGAATCGAGATCCCTTCTCAGACCTCACAAATGTCTGGCTCATCCCTGTGAGTCCACCATGAATTTCATTTCTCCCCTTTCGGGTCCTCTGTTGTTGCCTTCAGATGTCTTTGCTGCATGCTGCACTCCTATAGAAGGGATCAGTTACTTGTATCACTGCTTTGAGGGTTTTTTTTCTTTTGCAATCAAGAGATATATATACTTTTTAATGAAATGTTATGAAATAAATGTACAGTGGACACTCAGGTTGTGAACGTGATCCGTGCGGAATGCATGTTCGCAACCTGCATCTGCGCGTTTGTGCATGCACGGGTTGCGATTTGGCGTTTCTGCGCATGCGTGACTGCCGAAACCCGGAAGTAACCCGTTCCGGTACTTCCAGGTTTCGGCGGTCCGTAACCTGAAAAAATGCAACCTGAAGCGCCTGTAACCCGAGGTATGACAGTATGTGCTTTTCCTTGCTTTGGTGAGAGAGAAAAGGCTAGGCCATAGCAAGTACAACTCAACTGCTGCCAAGCTGTGAGAAGGTAACAAGTGGATTCTGCGATCCCGGCTGTTCCTTGGCTCAGTATTTAAGAAGATAGACAAGAGTGTGGCAAACAAAGCACTCACATCTCTCGATGACTAAAAGCAGGGCATTATTGAAGACACGACAGTGGTACCTCGGGTTACATACGCTTCAGTTTACATACGCTTCAGGTTACAGACTCCGCTAACCCAGAAATATTACCTCGGGTTAAGAACTTTGCTTCAGGATGAGAACAGAAATAGTGCTCTGACGGTGCAGCGGCAGCAGGAGGCCCCATTAGCTAAAGTGGTGCTTCAGGTTAAGAACAGTTTCAGGTTAAGAACGGACCTCCAGAACGAATTAAGTACTTAACCTGAGGTACCACTGTATTAGAAATCAAAATAATATTGACCTGTCAGGAGTAAGCATGGACCAATGGTACCAAATAGTATGGGAAACAGCCCTACTAGAAAAATTAACTAATAAACTGAAACTGACACGGGGACAAACAGAAGAAGATGCCTTCACCCCGGTATGGCTCCCCTTTATCACATACACAGCCCAACAGGACAATGACAATAATCCACCAACAGCATACAAATCAATATGGCTAACCTGATCCAAAACACCCACCCACCTCACTCACACACGAAAACAAAGATCACCACAGCCAATCACAAGCAAACAATCACACCCTAAGCCAACCCCAACCTCTCTCACCACCAAAGGAACACAAGTGAACAACACAAGCAACGCTGACACCAAACTCTACATACATTAAACATAATAGAAACACCGCCACCCGACCCCACCCCCATCCATCCTCCCTCTCCCCACCCCCCTTTCTTTTTTCCTTCTGTTTTCTTCTCCCCCTAATGCCTCAACAAATGAAACGGATTTGTAAAAACGTTACATGGAAGAAGAAGAAGAAAAAAAAAATACGAGGCACTACACTTCTGTAAAACTAGAAAATCCTTAATAAAAAATTTTTTTTTAAAAAAAAAGAAATCAAAATAATATTGATAAACTGGAGAGTCGGGACAAAATGTACAAGTGTAAAAGGAATGCCACTTCAAGGGAAATAAGCCCGAGTGTGCAAAAACTACTCAATAAACAGCGAGTTCTTAGAATCATAGAGTTGGAAGAAACCATGAGGGTCATGTAGTCCAACCCCCTGCACTGCAGGAATATTTTTGCCCGTGGTGCTCGAATCCATGACCCTGAGATTAAGAGTCTCATGTACTAGCGATTGATCTGTTGCAACCCCTGAAATTAATACAAGACCTGCTAAAGTGCCACTGTGCAAAAATGACAAACACTTTTTGAGGTTCCATTGGCAAAAGTATATTCAGAGACAAAGGAGGGCCAAGTGCACAATCACTGGTTACAAATAATTGTTAAGTAATTACAGTAAAAGCAAATAGTGCATTGTGGGAACTTTGTGACTATTCTGCCAGTGGTGGGTATAGGAGATAATACAGTGGAAGAGGATGGAGAGCTGACTTCCGGATGAGGGACACAGCAAGTAAATTTCAAATGTAATACCTTGTTTGGGAATCTATATAGCAGCAAGTACCTGGGCCAGCCTTCTTTAACCTGGTGCTCTCCAGATCTGTTGGACTACAACTTCCATCAGCCCCAGCCAGCATGGCCAAATGTAAGAACACCAGGCTGGAGCTGGCTGAGCTCGACAATCTATTAAGGTAGTTTAGTTCACAAAAATTCCCTGATTTATCAAGACCAAGAAATCTAGTCTAAGACAAGTACTTAAAGAAAGAAAATATGCTTTCATTTCACCCTCTGATCTGTCATTAAAGTTGCCAGCAACTCCTGGTGCCTCATCTCCAACTAACTTCTCATGGGAGAATAAGCCAGTTACAGATACCATAACCTGCAGCTTACTCTTTATCCAAGCTTAGACCAGACTTATCTTCTTCCGCTGGCACTTTGCTAACTCTGCTAAATGAGACTCCGTTTTTCTTTTTCTTTTGGCAGGGCTGTAACTCAGCCAAGGACTATATAGCTATTGAAGGACCTGACAAACTGGCCCTGGAGGAATTCTGGGGGCTGGTCTGGGAACATGGAGTCCACACCATCATCACTCTACTACCTGGACAGACGAACAGCCCCGTAAGATTCGCATTATGCAGACCCACAGAATTATAGAGGCAGGTCCTTCTGGGATAGCTGCAATCGCTAGTGCCATAGCACAGAACTATGGGACAAGTTCAGTTTGGGCACCTGGAATTGAGAGCTGTGCCATTTAGAATCCTGGCTATGTAAGAACTGCTTTTCCATGAGTGGTTCCCATTACTGGAGGCTATATCTGAATGGTGGCACCATGTGGTCAGGGCAAATGGAACTGCAGCTACAACTCCTATTTTTTATGTGTGTATGTGTAGACTCCAGACAACTCGTGCTGGCCCTCTGAAGGTGAACCTGTGTGCACAGAGACGCTGACCATACAGCAAGGCCCAGAGAAGGTTATTTCAGGATGGCCATGCACTCAGCTGAGACTGAAATATGTACGTGAGTTGGGAATAGTGGGGGAAAGCCATGGGGCCGTGGGCAAGGGCAAGAAGAACAATGAAGCAATATCATTGGACATGTGTGTTTTGCGGGGGAAACTCCTTGTCACCATAGCTAAGCTTTTGAGCTACACAGAATTCTTCATTTGTGCATTGGCCTGCCCTCTACACTGCATTCCCAAACAGTTGCTAGATCGATTATCATAATGTCTTTGTTACTTTGTCAGGAGAAAAAGGCCAAGGAGAGGCTGCTGCAACGGTTCCGGTTCCCTTTGGGGGAAGGAGAGGAATTTCCAGACCCTGAGATCCTGGTGGGCTTCCTCACCACTGTCAGGCAACTGGTGCCATATCGGAAAAGAACAAATCCCTTGGTCCTGCATTGCAAGTAAGGCCCTGCCTCTCAGGTACCCTTGGGCTCTTGCCCAGTAGGCAGCCCTTTTTAGCCCTTTTCCTGCTGCATATGGCACCAGTGAGGGCATATGCCAATCCTAAGATGTAGGCATTCCCATCTCACTGAGCTGATACCCATCAGTAAAAGGGCTACTATCCGACCCCCTGCTGGTTCTATCTAGTGGCATCCAGTATGTGGAACTCCCTGCCTCATGACTTCAGTTTTTGTGACCAAGACGTGCCTATCCATCGAGCTCTTTGGTGATGCTGCTGATGTTTTGGTAGGATCAACTGTGTTGTGATTGTCACTTGCTGTGTTGACGTGAGGAATTATAAGCTCCTGGTTTTAACTAATGTCCAGTGGTTAATGGTTTTATGGATGGTATTTTTTTATTGTATTGTGAACTGTCCTGTGCTGAAGGGCGCACTAGTTTATTTTTATTTTTATTTTTATTTTTCTTTCACAGTTCTGGCGGTGTAGGCCCGATCGGGGTGCTGATTGCCCTGGATACTCTGCTGCAGCAGCTGAAAGGAGAGAAGAGTGTGGATGTATATGGTGTTGTTCTGAGGCTGGTGAGGAGCTGCTGCCTCATGACTCCAACACTGGTAGGTAAAGGGCAGAAAGGGAAGCTTGAGCAGCAGTGGTAGCCAAGAGCTGTGTCAAGGCCAAAGGACGCTATGCTGTTCCATGCTCTGCTCTCCTGCAGGACCCCTGTGCTTTCTGTCTCCCTAAAGCTAGTCAAGGAGGACATGGGATCCCTGATGGACTTTCCCTTTACTGTACTGGGGTACACTTTTTGCATGGCCATCCAATATTGTGGTTCAAAGTGGGGAAGTAGGTAATTCCAGTCATGACTCCGTCTGATCTTATTTAGGAAGCCCCTTGGATGGGTCTCTACAGCTCAGTGCCCTCTCCCCCTCTCCAGCCACCATCTGTCTCATATTCATGAAGAGCTGGGAAATATTGGGCAACTTTCACACAACAGATATTTTTGGACCTGCTTTTTTTCACCAAAGCCAGAGGGATGTCAACAAGGTTTTCAGTTCAGGCTTTTCCATATCATCAACCAAAGCATTTTCCATCCCTTGTGGGATACTCCCACATACTCTGACTCTGTGGGATATTTATTTCATCTGCATGTAATAGAAACTGGGGGGTAGGGATCGTTTTTTGCTGCTGTTCATCTTTTGAAAAATTCAAAGAGGCTAGATGCAGTCTTGATGCTATTCAGGAAAGGGAGAGTTCATAATCTCCAAAGACTTTGGGGGATGGATTCAAGTAAATAGTTGTACTAGAGGATGACAGTGTAATGAGTTTTGCTAGCCCAATTGAGCTTCCTCCTCCTCCCTCTGTAAAGGTAAAGGGACCCCTGACCATTAGGCAAACCATTTGAAGCGCTGGGAAAATGCAGTCTCAGCAGCAGTATCTTCTGCAGGGAATATGTCCAGCCTCTAGGGCAGATGTCCAGCCTCTATACAGTAAATGAGGGACAAATGCACATTTACTGCATAAAAATGTTTGTGTATGTCAGGTACATATGCCCAAGACTGCAGTATTAGGCTGCTTCCACATCAGCTGATCTTTGTGGCAGTTGTGCCACTAGAGGGCATTGTGCTCAAGCCCTTCTAAGTGAAATCCTGTGTATTGCAGGACTTACCACAGACCGAAAGCTGCAGCACAGGTGTACAATACAACTTAAATTGCATACACACATACACACCAAGTTAGAGCTCCCTGACATTGCCAGAGGAGAAGAATGTGGCCCTCCCTAGTGACCAAACTGCAGAGATGCTCACGTATGCAGCCTGCATGCTTCCTGTAGCCATAGAGCAGCTATAAGGGGTTCCACAGTGTGTTTTTGTGCCCCTGCTGCTGCATTAGCAGTTTGATCTAGCTGAACATGCTTGCCTAGTTCACTGTAAATTCCTGGACCTAATTCCTCGCCTGTTGTGATGGCAATCCTTGGCTGTGTTTTCCCTTTTCACCTTGGAGTATTATTACAGATTCTTTGATTGTCCATGGGAGATGATGAGAGCAGAGCTCCTAATCTCTCTATCCCACCCCCCTCTGCTTCTCTCTCTCTAGGATAAGTACATTTATCTGTACGAATGCATTCGTGACATCATCACCCAGAAGCAAGTTTAAGTTGCCGCTCTTTGTTAGATGGGTGGAATGCACCGAGCACAACAGTGTTGTAGGCATAGCCAGGATGGAAGTGATCCTATGTGGAGATGAGCAGCTGCATCTTAGCAAGAGCAGAGTGATGAAATAAGAAGAGCCAAGAACAGTGAGCTGATTACAAGGAACTTAAATCTGCTGTCAGAAAAGTACGGGTATCCATGTATCCCCTCGGTCAGGATGGATTTGGAGGGGAGGGGTTGGGGAGAAGCTTTCCTGAGACAACCTGGCTTGGTTTCAGCATTTTGGGATTCTGAAGAACCTCAAGGTTTCCATACACTGACAGAATTCGTAGGGACCACAATAATGGAATCAAGAGGTCTTATCAAGTATGACAACCTTTTGGGTAACTTGTGCCATTCTAGATGTTTCGTGCCAGAAAGAGATACAGCGGGAGATGATGTAGAAAAAGGTGATGGGCAGGGCAGACCAATGGTCCAGCTTCTCTGCTACCACATGCCTGATACTTTTTTTTTTTGACCCTTGTGCCAGTGGACTTGCACAGCTGGGTCTGTGTAATCAATTTGTCAGACTGACACAGTCCCCAGTGCAACATGTCTGGGTGATTCCCTTGCATGAGCAGACTTGGGCAGTCTCCTATTCTCATCCAGCTCGCATGGCGTCGAGAACAGGACAGCACTGACTAAGTTGCAGTATCTTCTTCACAAAAGCACCTCTGAAATAAGCATAGATCATCTTGCACACAGGGAAGGAAAGTTTAAACCGTCGGCAGTTTATGAAACCTTATATGATGCAGCAAGAGTGAGTAAAAAGAGGCTAAGCATGTTTACACAGAACGAAAGAATGGTGGTATCCAGTCTAATGAAACTAATAGAAAGCTAGTTCAAGGATATCTCAAGGACTTCTTTGCACAATGTAAAAATAACCTATGGAATTCAATGCCAAGGGGAGTTGTCTATTTGTATAAGTGCTTATGTGGCTGCAATCCTATATCAGATACCAGGAGTAAGTCCCACTGAACTCAGTAGAGCTTATTTCTGAGTAGAGGGTTGCACTGTTAATGGATTAGACTAATTAATGCAGGATGAGGATATCCAGATGAAAGGATAGAGTAGGGACAGCTAATGTAGTGGCCCTCTAAATTTTGTGGACTACAGCTCCCATGAGCTCCAGCCAGCATGGCCAGTGGGAAGAGATCACAGCAACTGTAGTCCAGCAACATTTGCAGGGCACCATGTTGGCTATCTCCAATATACAGAGAGGGTTAGATGCAATGCAGAATGTGGATACAATCATTTTACCCTATTTGTGCATTTCTTTAGCACAAAATGCTGGCTACTGTTTTGGGAGATTTCTAAAAGAAGAAGAAGTTTTAAGACCACTCTTAGTTTGATTCAGCATGTTTTCATAACAGTCCATATACAGTATTCCACATGGTAAGCCCATCAAGAACCGTCTCTCAGAAAGCAGACAAGACTTATCATCATTATCCCCCAACACCCTCTGATTCTGTTCTGTTCCACTTCCTGCCTTGGCTCTTGACACTGCTAGGCCCCCTCTTGAGAGCTGGGCTTGTTCTCTCCAAAACTCTGGTTCCTCTAGTGTTGCAATTCTTTCCCTGGGAAAGGGGGGTATTGGGAATATCTGCCATTGCACTCAATGGGGCTTAACTTGTGATTGAACATGCTTAGGATTAAATTGCAGGACATTCTTTGATAAATTTGATTCCCGTCCTCAGTTTGAGTCTCATCATGCCCAATTCTTTCTACTTTAAACTGGCTCACTCTCAACTCTGTTTTTAGAATGGACACTTTTTTTTTAAAGAGGCTTGAGGAGTATGCTGAAAGAAATATGCTGTTGTAAATGAAAACAACTTTCCCCAGTTTCTCTGAAACAGAGAAAAAATGGGGGGAGGGGGTTTATAATAATAAATTATTCATTTTTAAAAAATGAAATTTAACACTTTCCTGGTTTTATTTATTTATCCAAGTATTTATAAACCACAAACACATGAAATTAATATCATGGTGACATACCATCCAATCATTAAAACTTAATAATATTGAAAGAACAAATATGACCAACAACACAATCCAGTTCTCTAAAAATGTTTGACCAACAGATGAATTAATATCAACATTGTAAGAGCCTCTCGGAATTCTGACAGTACTCCAAAGTAGAGGAGCCACTGTGGTGAGAGGCTTTGTTTGTGTAAAGGTAAAGGGACCCTGACCGTTAGGTCCAGTCACGGACGACTCTGGGGTTGTGGCGCTCATCTCACTTTACTGGCCGAGGGAGCCAGCGTACAGCTTCTGGGTCATGTAGACCCCTCTTAAGCCATGGTTGGATATCTTGCTGTCAGGGTACCTCAGTCATCAAGAGGGATTGGTGTTCCGCTAGAGGGCAGTGCTGCCATCTACAGTACACACACAGGATGGAGATTCCAAAGGACAGGTAGGTAAAGAAGAGAAAGGGATTGCTGAGGGCTTTGGAACCAACAAATTTATTCAACTGAAAGATGTAGAATAGTTCACTTGTTGGGAAACATGGCTTGAATGGATCCAGGCAGAATCAGCACATGGTGAAGAAGTTGAATGACAAAGGATGCTAATTGTTATTCTATACAGCACAGATTTCTATACAGTACAGGCTTCCAGAAACTGGGGCCCTCCAGGTGGTGTTAAACCATGGGTAGGCAAACTAAGGCTCAATCGCCTTCTAAATCCGGCCCAAGGACGGTCTGGAAATCAGCATGTTTTTGCATGAGTAGAATGAGTCCTTTTATTTAAAATGCATCTCTGGATTATTTGTGGGGTATAGGAATTCGTTCTTTTTTCTTTTTCCAAAATATAGTCCAGTCCCCCACAAGGTCTGAGGGACAGTGGACCGGCCACCTGCTGAAAAGGTTTGCTGTCCCCTGTGTTAAGCTCCTACCACCCTAGACCATTGGCCATGTTGGCTAGAGAGGATCAGATCTGCAGTCTAACAATATCTTCAGGCCATCAGGTTTGAGAAGGCTGCTATAGCACTATCTACGGAGGCTTTACATAGAGCAGTGTTGAGAGCCCTGTTCCCAGGGACGTTCAATCCAAAAATGAATGCAAGGAAACAATGGACAGAAATGGAGGTAGAACTATAAACAGGGGAAGAATATTCCAGCTACACAACATACTTTGGATTAGTTACAGCAGCCTTCGCTGTGGTGCTTGGGACTCCCATGAGTTGTAGTCCAACAATGGGCAGCAGGCAACAGGTTGGTGAACGCTGTGTTATGTTATAGAGGAGAGGGCTCTAGTCACAAGGCTTCCTGGCAAAATGAGTCTTGAGGAGGAATTTGAAGGAAGTAATGGAGGTGGCTGCACAGAGGCATGCTGGGAAGCAGTTCCAGGTTTAAGGGTGAGTAAGGGACGCAGGTGGCGCTAAAGGTTAAAGCCTCAGCGCCTAGGACTTGCCGATCGAAAGGTCGGCGGTTCGAATCCCTGCGGCGGGGTGCGCTCCCGCTGCTCGGTCCCAGCGCCTGCCAACCTAGCAGTTCAAAAGCACCTCCGGGTGCAAGTAGATAAATAGGGACCGCTTACCGGCGGGAAGGTAAACAGCGTTTCCGTGTGCGGCTCTGGCTCGCCAGAGCAGCCTCGTCACGCTGGCCACGTGACCCAGAAGTGTCTCCGGACAGCGCTGGCCCCTGGCCTCTTAAGTGAGATGGGCGCACAACCCCAGAGTCTGTCAAGACTGGCCCGTACGGGCAGGGGTACCTTTACCTTTACCTAAGGGAGAAAGGGCAGTTTCCTTTCAGGGAACAAAAGCTATTTGATGAGTTGAGGGTGATGAAGCTGGACCCATGTTTATCATACATAGAAGTGCTCACTGAGCAAATCTCAGTGAACTATAGTTTGTTTCTGTCAACCAATCTTGAACAACCGAACCACAATAACCATCTTTAAAGTAAAGAGCCTGACCTCTGATCAACTTTCTAAGTGATTCATTTATATACTGGTTTTTCAGTATATGCTTAAAGCAACAAAAATAAATAAAAACATGATAAGAACATAGCAGATCAAGTTTAACAAAACTGCCAGTCAATTAAAAGCCCATTTCTTTACGTTGTTTTATTTTGTTTATTCACTTGTTTGTTCTGGAACATAAATAAGAATTTTTAAATACAGCTAACCTTATTTCTGTTTGGTTTTAGACTTCTCCAAGGGCCAACATTTTAAAATAAGATTTAGGAGTATGGTAACTACTAGACTAAACAAGGGAAAATATTTCAGCTACAGCCACTTCAAATGTAAAAGCTCAGCACTGTCTTCAAAATCATTTGTGGGGAAATAAGCTTGATTGTTCACAAGAGAGCATGGCTACTCTTGCAGGCTGGAGTTCAGACAGAGAACAAATGAATCCAGCTCTAGAGGACCAGATGAGGAAAGCTGGATTATTTTCAAACAATGGCAAGAAACACTAATGGTTCATATGGCATTGTGTGAAGAAGAATTCAAAACACTTGGCACAGACAGCAATACTGACATCACTCCTGTTGTTGTTGTTGTTGTTGTTGTTTGTTGGCATCCGACTGTGTTGGGAGACAATGGAGGAGTGTGCCTTTGGGGGTGAAGTCAAACTATTGGAAGGTTACAATGCCTGTTGTGGCTGCAGCATTGCTCACATCACTTCCTAACTCATAGCATTGTTACTCTCTCCAATATCTCCCCAACTGCACAATATATTCCCAGATTTTGAGTGGAATATTCCAATTAAGTTGAATATGCAGGTCTACACACATTGGATTTTGCACATGTATATGCTATTAAAGCATTATACCCATGCATGGATATCTGGTGGTCTTGGAGATGGAACAGGGAGTAATAATAATAATAATGTTTTTATTTATACCCCGTCCATCTGGCTGGGTTTCCCCAGCCACTCTGGGCAGGTTACAGCATATTTAGAAATATAATAAAATCATCAAGTGGGGAGGAAATATGTGATCTCTCTCACACACACCCTTGACCATGTGTAGAGATGAGATTTGAATCTTTCAATCCAGCCCAATGTGCACCTCCTGCCTCTGCAACTACCATGGAGTAGGCTTGCTTGACCTAATGACACTTTGCAGGTGTAGCTATTACTCCCATTTCCTTCTCTGCAGTCATTCCTGCCTTTCCTTCTGGCTTAAACATTTACCAAGGTCAATAAAACCTGCGCCTCTTTATTGTTTTAAATGGTGGGAATTATTTGCTCACACACAACTGAACAACAAATAGGGCAATTGATTGTTTGGGATGATGACTACTCACTGGGATGCATAGCAATCTGTATGTGAGAAAATGCACAACTCCCATTCCAAATAAATGAATGAAAGCAGAGAGGGTGAACAAAGGTATGCTGTGCATAAATTACTATTACAGAGGACAATGGTGCTCTAATTTGTTCATAATTACAAGCAGTGAGGCAAGGAAAGTGTCAGGCACACTCTAGGACAAAAAGGAACAACCTGCTCCCCTCCCACTTGAGGGATGATGCAAGACAGTATAGCATGACAACATAGCATGAGAGTAGCTGAGTACAGAGCTGCTCTGTTCTGCCAGCTCGAACAATGGCAGCATGGGAACACGTTGCCTTGGAACAGGTCAACCAAGATGACCGACAGGGCATTTGCTGCAACAGCAAAGCTAACCCACAATCCAGCTTAGCCAAGCCATGACTAGCCAGACTTCCACAAAGTGAAACAAAGTTTTATGTAAGAATTATGACCTTCTCCAAATCTCTAAGGTGGGTGGTGTAGGAAACCCTTGGCCTTCCAAACGCTGTTGGCCTGTGACTCCCATCAGCCACAGCCAATATGGCCAATGACTAAAGATGATGGGAGTGGTCGTTCAGCAACATATAAAGGACCAAAGGTTCCCCACACCTGCTCTGGAGCAGGGATGGGGTATTTGTGGGCAACAAGATGTTGTTGGGCTTCAGCTCCCATCAGTCCCAGCCGGTGCTATTTTTCTAGAAAAAAAGGTGCCGGAACTCACCATGATCACCTCCCTTAGTTCCAGCACCTCTCAGGTGGGTGCCATTGCCCAGCCACATGGCCAGTGGTTAGGGATGCTGGGGAGTTATACAGTGGAACCTTCTTTCCCAAACAGCTTAGCTGACAATCAAATCAGCTCCCGAATGCCGCAAGCCCAGAAGTAAGTGTTCCGGTTTGCAAATGTTTTACGGAAGCTGAATGTCCATTTCGGCGGTCGGCATTGTTTCCAGGGCCCATCAGCCAATCAGAAACCGTGCCTTGGTTTTTGAACGTTTTGGAAGTCAAACGGACTTCCAGGACGGATTGCATTCGAGAACCAAGGTACTACTGTAGTCCTACATTAATTCTACTCATCAGAGACAAGAAATAGGTTGTCAGTCTTACTCAGGCCTTGGTTGCTCCTGCACCTGATCACTTACTTTATGCACCTGGAGCTGCTTGTTGTACCACCAGCATTATTATGTGGCACACCTGGGCTTCACTTGTGTCATACTTTAAACTGGTTGCTTGGCATAAAATGTGACGACCATACAAGTTGATGGTCCTCCCTATTAACATGGATTTGAACATGATATCCCCTCCCTTCCCAATCCTGTGTTTTTAGGATCCACCCATTTAAAGCGGGCAGAAGCCTGACCCAATCCCAAATGCTTGTGATGAAAGCAGAAAATAGAGATTCTGTGGCTAATGCTCAAGTATCATCTCATTCTTACTCACAGCCGAAAGCAGGTGAAGCTGGGTCAACCCTTTCCTTGGGAAGCCACCTTGCAATTTATCCCAGGGAGGGAGGAAACTCAGCTCTGAGGGCACAGGCCAGATGCTATGGAAGCTACACATCTGTCAAGAACGCAAGTCATACTTCCTCCCTCCCCCCTCCACACGCACCTCTTAGCTTCTGGGGATGCTTTACAGACAAAGCAGGTGGGCGGAAGGCTCACTGCTCAAAGTGAGTCTTAGATTTCTGGCTTTGTTGGGTTTTGTTCCTGGAGAATGGCCTTAAGAAAAGGAGGCCCTGAAATGGAGATCAAAGCTAGGGAGATTGCTCTAAGCAAGGAACAAAGGCCCCAGATAGTGTCTGGCTCCCGAGAGCATCACAATTAAAGAGAAGGAAAGAAAAGAAGCAATTGGGAGTCTACAGTGGGAAATGCATAAGCAACCTGAGCTGGGGGGTGTCGCCAGGAAATGGGAGACAGAGTTACAGCCCACAGGAGCAGGCCAGAGCTCAACCACTCTCTTTCTCTCTCCCCTCACCTGCAGCACCAGTCCTGCCTTTGCACAGCAATCATGGTGGCAGGTAGCATCACTACTGACCCTCTTCTCATGCTCTACCAGCAGCCCAACATGCAGACATGCAGGACTTTTTTTTCCCAGCCACGGAGATAAAATTTTTGGGAAAGCTTCGCTTGCTTAACTGATGCGTATTGAATAGTTGTTAAAAGGACAGGAAGAGTATCAGTAATAAAACTGGGAACTTTCATTTGTAAATGTGGTGAATGAATTGCCTTGCTCTGAGTTGCCAAGACCGGCTCTACCATTAGACAGAGAGAGATAGCCATTGGTCAGGTGTGTGTAGCAAACAGAGTTTGAGCAAGCTGCCCTGTACCTCCTGAACTAGCCTGCTGCCCCCTCTGTGCAGTTGAAGATATTGTCTCATTGCCAAGGTTGAAGGAAGACTCAAGTGCCCGTTTGTATGCACCATCTTGTCCTTTGCCTCTGGCAGTAGAATGTCTTTGGCTGACCCTGTGGGCTGCCTCACTGATTTTGGGTATTGAGTTCAAGGAAACAGCACTGTTAGATTTGGATGCAAACATTTTCTCAGCCATTGTCTGCCCTAATGCACCTTTATCATTTCTAAGCAAAAGCAGACTGAAGCACAAAGAAATCATTGCTAATATTCCCAATAGTTGCCAGGGAGCAGGCAAAGGTCTATTTGCTCCTATTTATTCTCTCTCACGTCCACACACACGAACCTATTCTTATACTTCACTACTGTTTATGCACCCCTGTAGACAAACTTAGCCTTGCACTTACACAGCTGCCATGCAGACATGCTCATGCACACACGTACTCATGCATACACTGATAAATATGAAGCTCCACCCTCTGTCTGCTAAAGATGAAAGCAGGTCACAGATTTTTTTGGACATGTTGAGAACTTACTCTGCAATGTAGTGATGTCCACAGGCTACTAGGTAAGGAGGTAGGAGACGGATGTTCCTTCAAGCCAGAGTTATTCACAAACCTCCCAGTACAGTCTCTGTGAAGCTACTCTCTTTCAGCCTATGCCAACAGGGGATGCTTTTCCTGGCATGGATATTCAGTGTTGGAAAATCAGCCTTAAAAGCATGTAGAGAAGAAGATAGGGCTTGACCAAACACAGGTTGGTGTCATATTTTTTTAAAAAGGCAAGTCTGCTGGGAAGGCAAGGATCATTTTGACTGCAAGCCAGGAGATCCCCTGAGTTAAAACCCCAAATTTCCTCCAATGCAAACCAAAACTATTCCAGCAAGTTTTGGACTTAGTTGTGTCTCACCGGAGTTATCAGCTACATGGAGAAAAAATGGCTGTTGTACCTTTAAAAACAGCTTGATCTACATAAATCAGCAGATGAAACTATTCACAGCATGCAAATGGGTGCATACTGAGCTGTTGTTAAAGGTTAATTAAATGCACAGCTATAGTAGCCGGATGAAAGTTAACTAATAATCTCACTGTCTTTTTGGTTTAATTCCCTGTCTGCTGCAAGGAAACAATGACTCACAGGACCTATAGTCATCCTTTGGCACTCATTTCTTCGGCAGTGCATGTGACGCTCAGTGCATGCATGCACACTTGCACATGCTATTTAGTTAGCAACATAGATGAAACAAGAGAAGAATCCCCATGAGAAACTTGCCTAAGTGCAAGAGTGTGCCTGTATCCTCTTCTAGGCCCAGTAAGGAACAGGATTTATTGCACTATTTTCTGATTTATTAATGCTGCACCTGCTAAGCAGTTGGAAGATCTAGTGCTTTTTTTCTGGGGGGACACAGGGAGGCACATACCCCTAAACATTTTGTGAATCTAAGTCTGGCCTCATTGAGGGGCAGTATTTCAACAGGAGTAGGAAAATGAGACTACCCCTAAACATTTTTTTAGAAAAAAAAACCACTGGGAAGATCTATCTTCTGATGCACATGCACACACAAATGCAACCTCTCTTTCTGGAACCATTTCCCCTGCAAACCATTGATATCTGTTGTTGTAGGATGGGGAAAGCATGATGCTGAAAATGCAACAGACTGGTCATCCTCCTAGGAACAAAATTAGTCTGATCAAGGGGGATGAGTTTAAATTCAGAAATGAATGCAATCAAGTGTTCTTTTTTTAAAAGAAGAAGAAGAAACCTGGAATGTGTGTGGTTTTAGGCCACCATTGGCCTATGACCTTCTAAACCATTTTGGACCATTTAAGGGCTGGCTGTGTGTTTGCACTGCCTTGAGTTTGTGTTTACATCTTGAAAGGCATCCAGGAGTCATTGACTGGGGCTGCCTGTGGCATTTCAAACCCTGGATGGCCCTGCTGGGAGCAGCAGGCCAGGGCCTCTGCCCACCCCTCTTCGCTCCAGCAAATGGCTCTCCTGTGGCCTTCTCCAAGCCACATAGAGGGCAAGTCCATAAACAAAGCCCCAGGCATCTGGCTCCCTTTCCCCTCCATCCATGCCACTTATCTACAGCTGTGCCGTAGAACCTGATGGCAAGATACCCTAAAATAGCAAAGGAAAGCGAGCGCTTCTAAGCTGAGTGCGTTTGGGACACAGCAAACACAGAGCCTCCGGCCAAGCCGCAAGAATGTGAGCCTCAACATTCACAACAAGTGCGCGCTGAAGAAAGCAGGAGCAGAAAAATACACCACCACACGCCCACCCCACCACCGGAGTGGGTGGAGGGAAAGCATTCAATCTACCTACACTCCAAACAAGAGCATGGTATGTGCTCTGGAGACGCTTCCAAAATGCCCAGGGCTAAGGGTAATGGAATGAAGCAGGTAAGGGCAGCAGCAGGTCCTAAGAAGATCACAGCCAGCAGCAAGAATCCCGTGCCATGTTTCACACCTGTGGGCTGTGCAGAATTTCACACCTCTGATACCTTAAGCCCTGCCCATGGAAGAAGATCATGGCACATCCCAGGCCAGGCACGGCAGTTCTGAGGTGAGTCCCGAAGCTTGACTGGAGAGGCCTTGAGGCTCACAATGGGCCCCCAGAACTGAGGTTCTCCAGCCCTGCCTAAAAAGATCAGATTCACTACCTGGGGGTGCTATTAGATCCAGTCTCATCTTTGAAGGCCTAGCTGGCCTCTGTGGCACAAAAGCACCTTTCGCCAGCTCAATGTCGTATGCCAGCTGCTGCCCTCTACTGGATGGAAAGAGAGCCGGGCCAAAGTCACACACACACTCAGGTAACTTTATAATGCATCCTAAAGTGGGACTGGTTCTAAATACTATCTGGAAACTGCAGTTGGTTCAAAACACAGGGGTTAAATTGTGAAGCTGGTGCAGGTGTATCGATTGCCAGTGGTTTCCTTCTACGTTTTCTCAACACAATTCAAAGTGCTCATTTTTAAAAAAATGAGTAAAACCCTAAATGCTTAGAAACTAGCTTCCTTCAGGGCTACTTTATTCTATTACTGTGAACCTGGCAGGAGCTTTAAGATGATTTCAGAAGCCCTTCTTCAAGTTCCTTCACCATCAGAAATAGAGTAGGCAGTGACCAGAGACACAGCCCACAGGAGCCATCTTCTAGGGACCGTGGGGGCCTCGGCCCCCACAAAGTAGATGGGCATTCCCATTCAAATGGTGTGTCTGCACTGTGTCATGTGATCGATTATGCGGGGTCGGGCTTACCTGGGCCCCCACAATATTTTATTCAAGTTGGCACCCCTGACACAACCTTTTTCTGGTGGCACACTGTCTTTGGAACTCCCCAAGAAGGCTGGCCTGGTACCAAGTCTACAGCAGAAGACCTTATTATCTGCTCATGCCTTTTAGATCTTTTGTCTTTACAGGTGTTTTATTTTCTTTTTACAAAAATTGTCATGGCCTTTGGATAGTACAATAAACTTATGGGTGATGATGAAGAAGAAGATGCTCTCTACAAGTGTGCGTGTGATTTTAGTGTATATTGTATTTTTAAATTGTGTTTTTATATGCCACTCCACTAGTCTTGTCAGGTGAAAAAGCAGGGCAATAAGTGAAACAAATAAAAGAGATGAATAAATGCCTGCCTAACTACATTATGCTAGTGGCTAATTCCTCTTTGTGTTGAGAATCTCCTTATCACGGTTATCTGCATGAATATTTTTCTAATTCCTGCCTCATCCCTTAGTCTCAATGAGAAGCAAGCACTTTTGTTTACAGTTGCTCTTCCAAAGATTAACAATCTTCACATATATACTCTAGGTTTCCTAAAGTAACCAGATACATACAACAATGAATGTAAGTGTATACAAACACTTGTGTAATAATAATTATAAAGCATAGTACTGCATGAATCTTTAAAGTATATATTATACTTTTACATATATTCTACATATAATATACACATTTGCGGGTATAATTTTTCATGTAATTAGTCTTTAAAAAAAATACAATGCATTGGTGTCTTAGACATCAGCAGTTTGTCAATGCAAGTGGTGATCTTATATGAGTGGCGTTTGATCTGACTGAAGCCACTATATTTCATGTATAAATCTGTTTAAAATGGATTCCTCCTCTGTTTCAGGTCACTAATCAGACATGCAGGGCATATATCCGCATGACATTTACATAGGCTGCAATGGAACCCTGGACTGTGTGGTTCTGTGATAGGCTAACTAGGGAACTATGGAGAATTCTCCATACTTCATCCTTTACCAAACCACTATTCCAAGAGTCTTTGGAACAGTAGAGTTATTCCAGAGTTATTAATGAGAGTTAAAGTGGTGCAGAACTGATATAAATCTGACATCTGACAGCAAGTCCAGTGGGACTTGGATTATCAGAATAGAGATGGATGGATCAGTTTACATCCAGCCCATCTCAACATCACATCCATTCTTTCATGATTTTGTTCCCTCTCATTTCTGGCATAAATAAATAAAAAGTTTTAAAAATCTGTATGAAAATTACGGTAGTAGTTAAATATGTATTTCCTTACCACATGCACTATTCTAAATTCATCTCCCCCCCCCCTAAGCAAATGTTTCTAAGCATATTTTATATCTAAATATGCAGTTTTAAAAACATGTTGTTACTTATTTTTGAGCTGAGGACAGCACTGTAACATTTGGAGATGAACAAAATCTGAAAATTAGCTGCTTTCCAATCTGGACATTATTCTAGGAGGTGTGTATTATGCCAGTTTGTATTGGATTTATTTATTTAAGACATTTATATACAGTGCTTTTTTCTTTAAAAAAATGTTTAGGGGTACTCTCATTTTCCTACTCTTATTGAAATGCTGCCCCTCAATGAGGCCTAACTTAAGATTCACAAAATGTTTAGGGGTATGCGTACCCCTGCACCCCCCTAGAAAAAGCACTGTTTATATATTACTTAATTATTAGCATTTCTGAGTCATGAACATACAACTAAACTATACAGAGAATAAATCAACATGATAAAATTGAAAAACTACCTTACAGGGCTTAAGGCAGCCCTGCATCGGGAATATTGTAATATTTGATGTTTTAGTATGTACTGATATATGATGTGAGCTGCCCAGAGTGGCTGGGAAAACCCAGCCAGATGGGGGGGGTATAATTAATGATAATAATAATGATGATAACAACAACATCAACAACATCATCAACAACAACAACAACAACAACAACAACAACGCCTGCTGGGGAAAAATGGGAACGAATGGATTCTTCAAGCATCGCTATTCCAGATACCACCAGTGTATATTTACTTCTGGTAAAATATACAAAATAAATCTCTGGCTTTCAGGATGAGTTATTTGATCAACTCAGGTGAGGATCCTGTGGTCCTCCAGTTTTTGGAGCCACAGCCTGCATTACCTATGGTGAAAGGTGATCTGGAGGATTCCAAGGTTAGCTTCTCTGATTAACTGATTGTTCAAGCTGCTTCTTATTCATAGTTTCTTAACTGTTTAGAGATAAACTGTTGTCTGATGCTGGTTATTTGCTTAGAATCCCTTTCTACCATCCACCCCAGTGTTTGAAAGTTAAATTATCAAGGTCTTAAACCCTCTGTGAGTTAGGGACTTCCCCTGCATGTGAAGACAGGCTCCGGCGGATGAAATGGATGAGCCCAGTAGTGGGTCCAACGGTCATGAAGGCGGTTTCTGCGTATGCTGTAAGAGGGAAGTGTGGGGCAGATGGGGTTCATCCACCTGGGAAGGTAGCCCATCAAGGAGAAGGAAAACCGCAGCGGGATATTTTTGGGATAATAAAAGGCTAAGGAATAGCCTCCTTCCGGCAACTCTTGCAGCCAAGCTGGTGCCAAACGTATTACTCTGCTTTCCTTTGGACCGCCATATACATTGCTCAGGCTTGTACCGTGGCAAGGTCACTTCAGTGCTGCTAATGCAGCAGTTTGACTTCACCCCCAGAGGTGCTCTCCATTGTCTCTCAAGACTGATGGATGCCAACAACCAACAAGGTCTATCTTGTCTTTTGAATTGAATTGATTATTTCGGTCACAGACCAGTTCCAGCCCACATACAATATCAAGGAAGTCATAAAACACGGCAGGGATGCATTTGAATTTGCAATTAGGTATAACAGGGACACTACAGACATAACAACAGTTTAAAAATATATAAATTAAAACTTAGTCACTAACATATAACCTAAAATTATCATTTAAGACCTTAATCATTATGATAGCACAGCTTTCCCCCTAAGTTTTATGGCAATCACAAAGAATATGGCTACCCTTAACGTGATCTCAGGATCCTTGTCCTCTACCAGGGATTTTAGACACTGAAGTTCGGATTCATTTGGAGATGTTTGCATAGCAGGGGTAATAAATATCCCTGTAGAAATGGCAGCGTAACAAGGCATGAGAGACAGTTTCTACCTCCATCAAGCCGCAGGGGCAGACTCATTCCGCGTATGGTTTACCCTCGAATCTGCCCTGCAATAAGGCAGATGGCAGCACGTCTTTAAACTTTGTCTTCCCTGGATTGAGAGTTAAGGAAACTTGACCCCAGTCAAGCTTGCAAAAATTTACCACTTATCAGATAATAAATGTTGGAAATGTAAAGAAAATGAAGGTACATTTTTTCACCTCTGGTGGACATGCCCAAGGATTAAAGCTTTCTGGGAAATGATATATAATGAAATGAAAAAGGTATTTAAATATACCTTCTTAAAGAAACCAGAGGCCTTTCTCCTGGGTACGGTTAGCCATGTGGTGTTAAAGAAGGATAGAACTTTTTTTATGTATGCTACTACAGCAGCAAGGATACTTATTGCAAAGTATTGGAAGACACCAGATCTACCCACCCTGGAAGAATGGCAGATGAAGATGACAGACTACATGGGACTGGCAGAGATGACCGGCAGAATCCGAGACCAGGAGAAAGAGACAGTGGAAGAAGATTGGAAGAAATTTAAAGACTATCTAAATAAACACTATAAAATTAATGAAGGCTAGAATCGACATGGGTTTAAAAATTATGTGGTTTTCAGGGGTGTTGATCAAGGAAAAAGAACAGAATTACTAAAAACTATGGGAAATAAGGGAATGGATTTGCTGATTAGATAAATGGAATTAGAATACAGAAGGGGGAGGTGCGAGGAGGTCGGGGAAATTAGGTTTAAGAAAATAAGGTTTGAAATTATACATGTTTTAGGTCTTGTGTTTGTGTATGTTTTCATTGTTGTCTGTGTTTATATGTTTTTATTGGAAACCTTAATAAATATTATTTTTTTAAAAAAAAAGAGTTAAGGAAACTTATGGACGCAATGGTTCAGAAGCTTGGTGGTTCGAGTTCACCCAAGGATGACTATGGGCGAGATTCCTGCATTGTAGGAGGTTGGACTAGATGACCCTTAAGGTCCCTTCCAGCTCTATAATTCTATGTTTCTATCTAGTTGAACTTCATCAGGCTCTTTATATGACATTGTAGCTCTAAAGATGTGATGCATTTGAAGTGCCAGTGCTATAGTCTATGCTTTACTTAGTTAACAAATTAATTGTGAATGTGCTTTCCATGTTTCCCCAAGAATGTCAGGAAATTATAGCTCTTATTGCCTCTGTTAAGGGTGTGACCTTTATTTAGACAATACTGATATCTATCACTCTATGTGGATGGTTGTATTGTCAGACAGTAGCTTTAGCTGAACAGAGGAATCTGTGACTTAGCTCTGCCATTTACAGCCATCCAGCTCCTAGGGAGCACTGAAGCTTGAATTAATAACAGGAAATAATGACATATCATATCAATATTGCCTAAATAAGATGTCTATTAATTGCATGGCCCTAACAGCTGTGATTTGCCTTCATTTTGTAGCTTGAGTGAACATAAGAACCCCGTAACACAACAGGTCAAACTGAAAGGTTGTTTTGTTTCTTTGTTCATTTGTTTTTGGTTAATTGTAAATGTAATTGTAGTATGTTTAGAGAAGGCTATGCTAGCAACTCTCTCAGCAGGCAAATTTGAAATTGAAAATGAGAAACTCGATGGAAAACTTAGTGGGAGAGATGAGAAGCAGGACTCATACTATCAGCTCTGTTGAAAAATCAGCTCCATCATCTCATGCCCCAAACTATTTCCATCTGGTCTTTGTAAGAGCTACTATTTAAGACTTGGTGTCTGTGTTAGCTTGCTCTTCTTCCCTCCTCTTTTCCTTGTGTGTTGTACCTTTTAGATTGCAAGCCTGCAGGCAGGCACTATCTTGTTGTAATTGACTGCATGTAAGTCACTCTGGGGAGTCTTTTTGGCTGAACAAAAAAGAAAGAAATAGTATCATTAATGAGAAATTACACACCATTTGAAAGAGCAGAGATTTATATGCAAGCTAAGTGGATAATTTAGCTTAATATGCCCTACATTCACATTTGCTCATTGTACTGTTAAAGGGCCAGGGCCAGGATGGTGTTTTCTTTAGGTCAATTGGCAAGCCTAGCCTTGAGGTTCACCAAAGAAAATGGGGAAATTCAGAAGGAAAAAGTGCACACACAAGTCCCCTAAATCTCCTTCCTTTCTTTTCCCCCTGAAGGCTCTCATGTGCTTATCAGAAATCCAGCTACGATGTACCTCTGAAATATTTCTGCCTCCCCCATTGCTCTCAAACTATGTTTACTCACCTCCTGTGATTTCATCTCCATGTCTCCTTTAACTTCTAACCTCCTACTTTACCTGAACTGTTTATGGTGAGCCTTGGGTCTGTGAGTACTTTCACATCTCTCTCCTCTCTTTCCTTTGCATCTTTTTCTGCCTGTCATACAGCCACAAACTTTGTGTACACACTCCCATTTACCCTGCACCCAGGGCACTCTCACTACTGGTTCAAGTAGTGGTGTACACAGGTTAGCCACAATTCATATCTATCCTGATGTTTCTTATGAAAGACTGCATTTACCAGTTTTGATCCAAATTGGGGTGTGAAAGTGACCTAGATGTGCTCAAACCAGTAACATGTACAGAGCCTGATGGCCATATTCCAGCCAGCCTTCTTTGCATTCACAGTCCATTCAACATCACATCTACAACCTTCTCTCACAACAGGTTCCTACTGAGCATGTGCAGGGGGCATCCTTATGAACTCCCATTGAATAACACTGGCTACAAAATGCCCTTTAAATTAAAAAAACCAAAACAAAACTACAAACATCCCCCAAAACTTGTGGGTAATGGTAATGGCATGTGCAAGGTGTTCGCCTTGACCTAATTCAAAAAAACATTTCCCAAAAAGTGCAGTATAAATGGATGGATATTTCCCTAATAATTACTCTAACCAGGTCTATGGATGAAAAAAAACAAAAAGACTACCCATCAACTTCACAAAGTCACTTATCCTCTGTTTAATTCAAAATAATTTGTTTCCTATGCCCAAATTTGGTATGATGACTCTCAGACTTAACTCTTCTACACAGTTAAGTTTGAAATCAGTTCGTTGCACCATTTTCTAAGCCAGAAAATCCTCCCACCCTGACTTCTCATTATAACGGCAGGATGTGATTCAGCTGACTCACCTTTAACAGAGAACCATGACCCTATAACAGGGAGAGCAATCAAGAGTCTCTTGGCACCTGAAAGAGGAATACATTTACAGGCAAAGATTCTCTTGTGGGCTAGAACTCACTTTGCCCCGTGAGGGACCAACGCAAGATATTTTGCAGCTTAAGACGAAGGAAGAGTCTCTTCTTCTGGACTGGCGACTGAATCTTAATTCAACACTGGCAAATGGACAGTGTCCTCCAGTGCCCTTGGCCAGCTTAGGGGCCGGGGGGGGGCGCAAAACTCCTCTATCCCCCAGCATCTGTTGTCTGATGAGGTTTTAGGCTCTGTCAGTATCTCTCCTCTTCTTCTTCTCTCTCTCTCTTTAAAAAAACACCACGTTTCCAGACAAATTCCTGAGCTGCTAACAGGTCTTTCCCCTTTCCTTTTGAATGAAATTCCTGCCAGCCCTGAAGGAGGGAGTGCGGAGAAAGTTCCTCTTTAACTCCTCCCATGTGAGCCTCTCGCTCCCTGCCCAGCCCAGCCCAGCCCGTGTGAAACCCAATAACCGAGATCATTCAACAATGCCTTCCCTTCTCTGCCTGCATCTTTGCTGCGCCAAGGAGGAGCGCAGGAGATTCAGAAGGTGCTCCTCCTGCCTGTGAGGTGTTGGGTCGGTTCGCTCCACGCGCTGAACAGAGCAGAGCTCGGAGAGAGAGACGCACAGAGAGAGGCAGTGTTGGTGAAGGAGGAGAAGCAGCAGCAGCAGCAGCCCACAGCATGCTTGCTGCCGTGGGAGTCAGGATGGAGCAGCTGTCGCCCTGCGTGTGGCTTCTCCTGTCTCTTCCAGGCGCTCTCCAGATCGCGTCTCAGGAACCAGGCGCTGCGCCCCCCTCTTGCCCTCCGCTGTGCCACTGCGAGGAAGATGGCATCATGCTGTCAGTGGACTGCTCGGAGCTGGCTCTTTCTTCCGTGCCGGGGGGCTTGAGTCCCTTCACAGCCTACCTGTAAGTACAAAACTGTCACACCTTGAGGTTTTCTCTCCCTCCTTGGTGGTAGAAAGTGCGCAGGGGAGCACCGAATTGTTCGCTGGGTGTCTTCAAGGCCACATTTTGCTGAAAATAAAAGTTTCCACTTGCAAATTGGAACCAATAATAACTTTTTAAAAAATAAAAAAGCAGGCAGTTATTATGACAAGAACCGATTTTCTCTAACACCCCCTCCTCCTGCTGCCCACTCCCCTTGTGGTCCTCTGCAAAGCCTGTTTATATTGTGATGTTCTGCATGCTTTACTTCTTGATTGCTACGGATCAGAGGAGACAGAGCTTGTTTGCTGGGCTGATTCTGATTGTTTGGGAGCATAATGGAGTATTTATACTGAGTAATTGCTGCAAACTGCTATGGGATCCGTCTTTCAAACATTTCAACGCTGACTTAGGCTCTGGAACCGTCAGGATCCGGCTTGAAGTTCCCAGCAAACTGGGAAGTTCAATGAGCTTTGGGAAACATTTTCCAGCTCTGCCGGGTACGGTGAACCTGAACGAGTCAAGGTAAAGGAGATTTGCTGATTGGCGTCTAAGCAGCATTTGAGAAGTTTCACGTCTTCTCTCGGGAGAGTTGTTTGCTTGCTCATGGATCGGTGACTGGAAGATGGCTTGGAAATTCTGGGGGTTGCCTTTCTGCACGCCTCTTTTCCTTGCCTCTCAGGGCTGGACGGGCGCTCTCGCTTTGAACGAGAGGAGCTGGAAGGCTGCTCGTGAAAGACACTTTGTCTATCTGGGCACAGAAAGTTTAACGAGCGCGAAACTGTCCTGCACGATGGAAGCAAGGATGCGATCCAGAGAACCTGGCTTTGCTTTTTATACAAGGAGAGAATGTTGGGAGTTTGTGAGGGTTGCCTGGCTGTTGAAAAGAATTACACGGCATACCTGGCAAAGCGGGCTGACGTTTGCTCATCCCCACTAAGCAGTGCTATATTGGGCAGTATTTCCTAGTGCTTAGAGCAGAGAATCTGGCAGATGACTCAACTTTGAGTTCTGGTTTTCCGACTTCCTTGAGTGCGATAACTCACCTGCTGTGCATGTCTCCTAAACACTTTGGAAAGTGTGCATGGACTTCTATAAAGGAAAATCCTGGACCCAGCCAAGATATATGTTCACAGCAAGCCAAGATGCTGCTCTAACGTCCATTTTCCTAATGCCTCAGGAGTGATAGTGGGATATGCCTATAAGTAGCAATACTGTGTTGGACCCCCTGGGAAAGAAAGATACCACCATTTCAGAGGGATGTTATCCTAGCTAACTGGGAAGCGTGACACACAAGGGAACTTGCTGGAGTAAACTGCACACCAGAGCCGTCTTTCCCATAGGGCTAAGTGGTGCATTGCGTCAGGGTGCCAGCCTCTTAGGGGTGCCCCAGAAAGTGGGGGAACTGTGCAGCTTTGCTGGCGGCCTCCCCTTTCCCGGCATGCCTGCCAGCTGCGCCCCATCAAACATAAGGCTGGTGGGCATGCAGCTTCCCTCCCAAGCTTCCTCAAGAGGAGAGTAATCCCCGCAGAGTAGGGTGGAAGCTTTGCCCCACCAACCATATGGCTGGCGGGCACGCAACTTCCCTCCCAAGCCTCTGAAGCCTCTGTGGGGATCACTCTCCCGCAGCGGCTTGGGGGAGAATTGCCCCCCCCCAGATGGCTGGCAGTGCGCAGCTACGGCCACCCCAACACTATCCGTGGTAATTTGGGGGTACTGGGCAGATATTTGCACCCCGACGCCGCATCTGCTGAAGGCAGCCCTGCCACGCACACCCATGGTACGCCCTAGGATATTGGCCTCGCATCGCACTTCACACCCAGAGGCACTCAGCAAATGGATTTGGCAGGATCAGTAGCTGCAGCTCAGGAGTTAAAGGGTGGCATTCAACTAAGTTTGACTCAGTGGAGCCATTGAAATCAATGGACCTAACTTGGCCATGTCCATTGATTTCAATGGGTCTACTCTGGTAAAATTTAGTGAATGCCACCTGAAATCTTACATTCGTAGAATGTAGCGTGGGAAGGACCACGAGGGTCATCTAGCCCAACCCCTCGCAGTGTAGCAGTCTTTTGCCCAATGTGGTGCTTGAGCCCACGACCCTGAGATTAAGAGTCTCATGAGCTATCCTTCAGAAGAAGGCTTACTGATCAGTGGATTAATGAGGGGAAAGTTGGTTCCTAGTTGGCTATTTGACACAGCCCAAATAAAGAACTGAAGTGTATGTGCCCATGTAAGCTTTGAGCTATCCCATATCATGCATCCCCATGACCAGGAGACCGTCTCCTTTGAGATGCACCAGAGTTTTTTCTGGACCAGTGTGTTGTTTTTGCACAGCACACTCCAACACATGATGCCCCCAGCCTTCATTAGATGTTATATCTAGGTTAAGGTAGTCTGCTTGAGCAGCTCATCATGTCATTGATCCTAGGATGCTATCTGAGAAGTGTTGTTAGGGGACTCAATTTGCCTTTTAAATTCATCCTCACACATCCTGCCTTTAAAACTCAGGAGAAATCTCTTAACTCTAGATTTGACCAGATCTTCACTTTCACCCTTCCGTCCTGCTGCCTTGAAGCTGTTTGTACCGCAGCAGCAACAGCTGCTATTGCTGTCCCACTGCATTACTGCAGAGCTTGACTATCACACAGCTAGAAATTAAGACCAGTGACAAATGCCCCATTTGTTGGCCACCAGGTCATCACAATCACTTTCCTACACCCAGGCTAGATTATGCGCACATAAATCGTTTATAGGAGAACCCACAAAATCTAGACACAAGAAAAGGAATGTAAAGGATGCATCAGGTGTCTGGGCCCAGTTTGCCTCATCAACATCCGTAAACTCAGAACTAAACTGTGCAAGGGAGAATGGTAAACATGCATTCAAAATCATGTGAGGCAAAAACCTTTGGGGAAAATTTGGAGTAAACAAAGAGTGAGTGGGGAAAGAGTTAAACATGGCCTCCTTCTCTTTTGGTCTAAATTCCATCCTAAAGAAGTTTAACTTTTGAAATGAGTTGCGGCATTGTTGCACATACTAATGTACAATTTGCCTCTTAGCTATTACTGAGTTTTGTAACAGTTCTAGCATGATTGCAAGATCGCAAAGAACATATTCCTGGCCGTAATAGCTAAAGGAACAGTACTCATGAAGGTTGCAACATCTGGGATATAAATATGTATAGGAATTTTCTTTTTCCAGGAATATTTCAGCCTCCTTTTCTCTGACCAAGAAGGATACATCAAAATTTGCTGCATCTGGAAATATTTGTTGCTTTACACTGATCTAGCCCTATTTCTGAGCAAAGCTTTTCAAGAGTTCAGCAGGATGGGTCGCAAAGTACTGTAATCACTTTGCAACATATCCCTCTTGTAGGCACTTGCCTAGTTTGGGCATGTGGTGGCGCCATTGACAGCTCTTTGTGGTATGCATCCTTGCACTATAAAGTATAGATTCTCCCAAGGCCATCGTTCGAATCGAAAGGTTTTTCAGGTGTTCGCTATCTGCTCCTTTTTCCTGTCCTCCTGTGCACTTAGAGTTTGTTGTATTTTCCAAAGCGCGGATGGATCCCATCATGTACATGGATATTTCAAAGTCAGAGGTGTTGCTTGTAACTGGTAATTGTAAGTGTGAGTCTTTCTCAGCACCAAGTGCCTCTTGGTGCTATAGATTCCTCCCTCCCTCCCAAGCCCTGCACCTCAGGCTGTCAGGGGCATCCCAGTTTAAACTTGATTGGGAACTCCAATCTAAACGTGATTAGACACATGTGGATCTTGTTGCTCAAGTTTTACCCCCTTGGACTAGAACTCTGCAGTGTGAATCAGCAGAGCAACCCCTACCGATGGAGTAGATCAACAAAAATTCAGGAAGAATAGTTACACTGGTTTATGAATTTGTCTGGCTTATAGATTTATACAAACTGCTTTATAAATGTGTCTTATTTATACAGTTGCTGGTTTCCAGCATCTAAATGCCCAGTTCCTCCAAGTCATTATTATAAGCTTTCTTAGTAATTGAACAAAAAGAGCATAGGCAGTAATGTTGGGCATGATAAGGCCATGAAACAGAAGGCAAATGCCATTCGCTCAGAGCATCTTCTTTTGATGCCTTGTATATGAAAGAATCATAGAATCATAGAGTTGGAAGAGACCACAAGGGCCATCTAGTCCAACCCCCAGGTTTACTTCCTGGCAGCTCCAGGTAGGGCCGGGAATGTCCCCTGATTGGATGAAACCCTGGAGTGCTGCTGCCAATCAGAGTAGACTGTACTGGACTAGGTGGGCCAATGGTCTGCCTTGGTATAGGGCAAGTTCCTAATATAAATAGGAAACTCACAGTACTGTGAATGCCACCAGCTCTTTTTATATTAAGTTCCAGTGAACTGAATACATCATTGACCCTCCTTACGCGCTCACCTGCCCTGTTGCTGGTGTTGGGGGTGAGGAAGGCACAGAACTCAGTATCTTAAGGCCTCAGGGCCCTAGTGCCAGTCCCTAAACCCTCCTGTTGCTTCCCCTCACCACCACCACCACTGCCACTTACTCATCAGCTCGGCAAATGTGAGAAAAATAATGGTAAGAAGCAGCAGCCTTTCTCCCCTTGCCTGCTCCCCCTCCCTCTGGGCAGCGGTGAAAATTGGACCCAATCGGCTTTCTTGCCCATCTGGAACAGGGTGGGCTCTTCACTCTGCTGCAATTCCAAGTGGAATTCAGTTGAGAACGCGCTTTCCAATGGCTTTGACATTCTTTGTGGGTCTCTGGAATTTCGCAGCCCACCTGCAGATCTGAAACCCAAGTGCCACCCTTCTCTCTACTGTTTCTGCTTCCAGTATGGAGGATCATTTATGCAAATAGCACCGACCTGCACCTTCTGCCCAAGACGAGCCTGTTAGTTTGGGCTTGGCCTTGCTCTGACCTTTTCACTTGCCCCTCCTGTTGCCCAGCACTGGAGGTGAGGGACAGAATGGGACCAAACTATGACAGGAATTTGGCACAAGAAATTGCCAGGAAGCTGTCATCTCTAACCCCGGTGTTGGTTATGGGGTGGACGCAGCATAGCACTGAGCAGCATTCATTCCTTCATAGGGTGGGGCAGAAATATTCTCACTACACTCAAGTGATAATGTCTTCATCGGTTGCCTTTTAGCCCATCGACCATGGATGGCATCATGCTAGGGTTTAGCACACCAAAACAATTAGGATATCTGTATCTCCCTTGTGAAATATGCCTTACCAATTCTGATTGCTCTCCATTTCAGTCAGTTTACATATTATTCCAGGAATGTGGCTCAACGTTCCTCTTTTAGCAATAATGTTCTTTCCAGAACTTGCCTTACAGCTGCAATCCTAAAATGCACATTTTCTTGGGAGTAAGTGTGCATACATAAGTCATGTTATTCAGAGGAATACCTAAGCATATTTCTGTCATGGCCTGGGTTGTAAGTGTCCCTTCCATGTGGCACCTCACCAAGGAAATAGGATATCAGATGGCCATCTGAGTTTGCAAAGGTCTGCCCCTTAAATATTGGGATTGTTTGTTTGTTTGTTTAAAAGGCTCATATACAACAAAGTGATTTACAGTCTCTAAAATACACCAGCAACAATTAGTAAAATGCAATAATAAAACTATTGCGTCTGATTACAATAATACAAATAAACATAGATTTAAAATAGGCTAAAACCAGGATTAGACATGTGGCTCAACCATTCTAACCCAACTGCTGACCTCACATTTTACGGTAATTGGAAAAGGCTGTAAAAAATGCTCAAGTGGTATGTGCATCTTGGTCCTGAAGCCATAATGGACCAATAAGACTTTGTTTCCAGCATTAATTAGGAATCCAGATTTTGTGCTATTTTTTGTGAGAGTGGGGTTGGAACAGTGGTGGTATTAGCACTTTCTATGGTTGTGTACATGTGTCAGTGCTTTGCTGTTAGGACTTCTAGCCAAGGAGTTTAGACATTCTCCCCACATTCATTCCTTGCAGAATCAAGATCAGGTAATACCATTCCATTGCTAAAATGGTGTGTTTGTAAATTTAGTACTTGTATAGGCAGGATCACATGAACGCATTCATCCAGCCTTGCCACAGCATGATTAGCATTCAGAAAGATCTAAGACTGTTCAATCAGACCCCCAAGCCATCATGTGAGTAGAAAGAAAATCACATGTTCCATGATGTTCCATTGGAACTCAGCCTAATCATGCTAAAGCTGGCAGTTAGGCATCTTAGGGAAAGACAGGCACAAAAAGGGTATAATGCAGGTCACGCCACACCAAATGCCACCTTGCATTTTGTCTCTGGCAGCAGAGAGTTCCCTTGATCCCCTGGAAGATGAAAGGGCATTCACATTGGTTTGCAGAAGGGTACTGTGGGGGGGGGGGTTGGTGGAAGGAGTGGCCGTGCAACATGCATTTTTAAAGTCACAATTGAATGTGGTGTTGCTGGCAGCTGTGGGATGGGGAGAGAGTCCTCCTGTGCTTGGGTCCTGCTTGCGAGTTTCCCACAGGCATCTGAAGTAAGGTATGCATCGGAATGCAATCTCTTGCACTAGGCACATGCCTTTAAACCTCCTATTGAAAGCATGGGATTCAGAATCTTAGACTCACAGAGTCAGAAGGAGTCTTGTAGTAGACCGTCTAATCCAGGGGTACCCAAACTTTTTTCAAAGAGGGCCAGATTTGATGAAGTGAACGCGTGTGAAGTTGTTGAGCTTGGGATTGCAGTTCCTGAGCTTTTTAAAGGATTTTATCACAGGACATATACTGCCACAGGGGCCGGATTAGATCGACCGGCAGACTTTGGACATGCCTGGTCTAATCCAACTCCTTGCTCAGCACAGGAAATCCAAAGTTAAGAGCATCCCTGGCAAATGATGGAAGGAGCCTCTGACTAAAGATCTCTAGTGAGGGACAGACCACCACCCCTCTAGGTAATTGGTTCCATGGCGGACACATGGACGGTGTGCCCTGGGAACCAGAAAGGGGCACTAACATAGTAGCAACTAAAGCAACAGGACAAGATCTTGGAATTAATTTGGCCACAACTTGATTGATTACAAATGACAGTATGCTTTGGCATAGCCATTGGGTATGTGTCCTGAATCATTCAAACCAACTGCTGGACAAGCTCACAAGGGTTAAGGGTCCCCTCAAGATGCAGATCAACTAAGGTGACCCCTCCCAGGTCACCAAATGAATGTCCTTTGGCCCATCAGTTTCCATCTGGACCTTCAGATGAAACTTCAATCCAGAACACTTTACTGAGGTACCCTGAAATTTTCATATGCCCAAGGGGAGAGGCTCCCTCTCATCCCCGGGATAGACTAAGGGTTCTGGTTCCATTGTTGAGGTTTCTCCTAAAGGTACTCCTGGCCACTGAGGCCACCTGAGCCTCCAATGACAGGGAATGATGGTATGGCTAATATAATTAACTATATGACATCATTATATATATATATATATATATATATATATATATGTATTCAGCTTGAACAGGGTTGATTCTAACCTTACAGGGTTGTTGTGAGAATTACAATAGAATGTACACAAAGTGGTTTAAACTCTCAGAGTTGCTACAGAAATGCTGAGTTTCATTATAAACCAAAGTTAATTAAGCAGCTCAAATTTCTGTGGAGACAAGCCTTTTCGCGGATCTTCTTAGCCACACATGGTGCTGTAGATGAAAGACATCATGTCAGCAAGATGTCATCATTTTTAATTTTTGGCTCAATGGGAAAGAAGTGCTCCTAGCTTAAGGAAAAATGCATCCAGTCTCTGTGAAGGAAGCAAAGCACTGAGGGAGCATCTAGGTGCGAAACCCAGAGCACCCCAGTGTTGGTGAAGAGTGCAGCGGAGCCTCGGGCTGGGAAAGCTATGGTTGGCCAGTGCTGGGGCTGAGAACTGAGGTGGTTGTAAAGGCTCTGGAGCTCTGCAGAATTACTGGCTTGGTCAGGTCATAGTGAAGCAGCTGCTCCCACCCCCTGGCTTTGTGGAGGACAGTGGAACACAGCAAGCCTAGTCTGGCAGCTCCCTCTCCACCTCGGCCCTCCCCTTTCTGAAGAAGCAACTTATAAATCTGCCCAGGGCACTGCAAGCACTGAGCTCATGCCCTTAGATCTGCGCGTGAGGAGCTCTAACTAGCGATTATAGGAATTTAAGACTGGCTTTGAAATTTTTTTTAAAAAAAAATTAAAGTTTTTTCTTATTCTGGCAGGTCTTGGGATGCCGAAGGGTGAATGAGGAGGGGCACAGGGCAGTCTATAATGCCATGCCTTACACTCCTGCTGCACCTGCTCGTGTTCAGGAAGCAGCAGGCAAAGAGAGAGGCTTCACATTTCCAAACTAGCCTGAGTTTGGGAGCTCTTTCAATCCACCCTGTCCTTTTTTTTCCAGTGTAGTAAACAAGAGATCGGCACACTTAGAGTCCATCAGGACAGGTTCCCACCCCCAGGTGTATTCTGCAACATGACACGGACACAATGATAGTGTATTATCAGGAGATTTATACTGGAATGTCCACACAGCGTTCAGCTTTCTTAATTGTTCTGCGATGCTTCCTCAGGGTCACTGTGTTACTGCTGGAGGACTTCTGCATGGTGATGCAATGAAAGCGTGGCGCAAAAAATAAATAAATAGAAGAAGCCTAGAACATTTGCAGTGTGAAAACTTACAGGAACTACAAATAGTACTGTAAAAGCAGAATCGTGTGTAACTGTCCCAAAAGCATCATGAGCACAAATAAAAAAGACATCTGGAGCAGCAGCCCTGAGATGAAATAAATTATGGTTTATGAGTGGGAACGTTGGAGGCAGCAATGGGATGCAAGTGAGTTCTGAGCCCTTTGTTTTTCTCTTTGAGGAATGGCTATGGTGACAACCAGTCCAATGATGCAGCCTGTAAAATGGCTTTCATAGTTCCAATATTGATTTATATTTACAAACACACAGACACACACAGAGTTGCTGCAGTTTTGAATGGAACACCAGTGTCCATGTGTTGAAATGCAGCTTGTGGTAAACGAAAGTGCAGGAGGCTGGTATGTGGGAAGGGAGTGGCAAATCCGTCCCTGCCTGCATGTTTTCCTATACACCACCAGCCTGTAGCTGCTTTTCTCCCTGTGTAGCTTACACTGGTCTCAGGATCTGGCCAGGAGAAAAACAGCTGGGGGGAGAAGGTTCTGGGTGGAAAAGCACAGGCAAGGGAAGGGATCAGCATCCCCCTCACACCTGTTCCTTTTCCCATGAAATATAATCTCTCTCTCTCTCTCTCTCTCTCTCTCTCTCTCTCTCTCACACACACACACACACACACACAGCCTGTCACTCATTTGTGGGTTTTATTCAAGTGCTTACTGGAAAATTAGGTTTGCACAATTAAAGCACTCTTTCACCCTAGCACAACAATGCAAATATATATGTAGCTGGCTTTTTGTAGTTAGGAAAGGCATGGGGAAATATATTGGAAACTGAGGGATGATCAGCTAATTAACGGGAAGACCTCTAAACACCATGCAAGAAAATCAGGACGAGTGCTCATTGTCGTATAGCTACTCTGCAAAACCAATGCTCCATAAAGACTCTGCATAGTATAACCTATGCATAAGCTTTATGCAAGCAGGAAGAATGTTCAATAAACTGAACATCTGAAGGAGGCCTGTATATGTTTGATGGTGAGCAATGAGCTAAAACACGGGCTTGCCACTGTCCAATCTCGTTTAAACCCTAAGGGAGGCCCTCTTAAGTGTTGAATGTGCTGTATGGTCCACACGCATAGTCATAGCTGTCAACTTACAGATTTGAAAATAAGGGACCAGCAGCCTTGAAAATAAGGGATCAGCAGCCAAAATAACGGACCTGCGGCCTCACCTGCTCCAGGCACTCCAGTCTTCCTGTCCTCCTGCAGTCTGGTCATACTCATGCTGGTAGCTTCGAGAACACTGTCCAGCCAACTTTGTAACCAGAGGTTCAACTGAATAGAATCTGAATCACATGCACCACAAGGTCTATGCAGCCTCAACTTAAGATGGCTCCCCGGCCTGGCTTTACACTGCAAAGTTTGCAGCAGCACGTGCAACAAAATGGCATCCAACACTCAAAATCCCCCTCAGCTTGCATTAACTAGCCACACACAAGGCATGCAAGCTCCACCCCCCAGTCGTTCTTAGACTTCTTAGTGGGTGAGCAACACAGCCAAGCAACACAGTTGGAGCCTCCCTCCTCCCTGGCCGGCAGGGAGGGAGGGAGAGGAGCTGCTTCCTTTGAAATTTAAGGGACATCATTTAAGGGACATTTAAGGGACATCCATCAATAAGGGACAGCAGTGGGACATGGCACTGGAATAAGGGACTGTCCCTTCAAATAAGGGACACTTGACAGCTATGCACATAGTTCCACTGGTAGTATGGGGCTTCCATTTCCTCTCCCTTCACTAAAATCTGCCCAGGGGGGTCCCAACCCTCCTGAGCTGACTTTGTCAGCTGGAGGAGACAGAAGAGGAAGTTCCACTGCACGCCCAGATGTTTGTTGCATCGGCAGAAATACAGCGTTAGATATGGCCCAGTGTATTTAGCAGTCAAATGGTGTGTAGAAATGAAATAAATTATCAGAAGTAAGAAAAGGTATGCAAATGTGCTCAACTTTCATAATTTGTACATGGTCTCTTCTGTAGCAAACATGGGTGGTACTATGTGCTACAAGGTCTCTGATTCAAATGTTGCAGAATCATAGAATTGTAGAGTTGGAAGGGATCTCAAGAGTTATCTAGTCTAACCTCATGCAATGCAGAAATCTCAACTCAAGCATCCATGACAGATGGCCATCCAATCTCTGCTTAAAACCCCGAAGGAAGGAGAGTCCACCACCACCGGAGGCAGACTGTTCCACTGTTGAACAGCTCTTACAGTCAGAAATTTCTTCCTGATGTTTAGTCAGAATCTCCTTTCTTGTAACTTGAATTCATTGGTTCAGACCCTAGCCTCTAGAGCAGGAGAAAACATGCTCTCTCTTCCATGTGAAGTTATTTGAAGATGGCTATCATAACTCCTCTCAGTCTCCGCTTATGCAACCTTAACATACCCAACTTCTTCAACCGTTCCTCATAAGGCTCGGTTTCCAGACCCTTGATCCTCTTGGTCACCCTTCTCTGCACATGTTCCAGCTTGTCAATATCCTCCTTAAATTGTGGCGCCCAGAAGTGGACACAGTACTCCAGGTGGGGGCTGCCCAAGGCAGAATAGAGTGGGACTATTGCTTCTCTTGATCTGGACCATGGGTCAGTGAACTTTTTCATCAGGGGGCCGGTCCACTGTCCCTCAGACCTTGTGGGGGGCCAGACTATCTTTGGGGGTGGGGAATGAACAAATTCCTATGCCCCACAAATAACCCAGAGATGCATTTTAAATAAAAGGACACTTTCTACTCATGTAAAAACATGCTTCCCAGACCATCCCTGGGCCGGATTTAGGAGGCAATTGGGCCGGATCCGGGCCTTAGTTTGCCTACCCATGATCTGGACACTATGCTTTTGTTGGTGCAGCCTAGAGTAGCATTAGCTTTTTTCCGCTGCTGCATCACGCTGTTGACTCACGATAAGCTTATGGTGTACTAAGGCCCCTAGATCCTTGTCACATGTACTACTGTCGAGCCAGGTGTCTTGTAGCTTAGGAAAACGCAAAGGACAAATGCCAACAAAGAAGCATAGGAAACAATGAGAGCATGCTAAACCATGATGTAAGCACCCCTACTCTACTAGCGAGCCATTGTTTTTGGTAGGCAACAGAATTTTCAGGATATTTGCAGGAAATGTAGGGCTTGCTAGAAGATGCTGTCATATTTGGCACAGGCCGCGGCGTCATCATGGCACCAGTGTAGGAGAGATGGTAAACAAGGACATGATAGATTATGAAAGTTCTGAGGAGAGCTTGAATGGTATGTTTTTGATTCACTGGAGAAAGTAAGAGCCCGTGGAAGTAAACAGGGATGGGTTGCTCAGTGGAGAAATATGTTTGTTGAATGTTTTTCTGTGTGTTTGTGTGTGTGTTGGATATATTACCTAGTCAAGGCTGGAGAAGGAAATGTTGCCATGGTCAAAACACGTTAATGAGCCTAGAGAGAAACTCAGTTGATGAGAGCTTGGAGGGAAAGGAAAGTTTCATCTTTACAGATGTCACAGTTAAAACTTTTGAGAAAGCACTGGCCAGGTTTCAGCCTATAAGATCTATGGGGTTTGCTCTGAACAGGCTGTGAGTACCTATCCTGTTCCCACTGGGCTCCTGAGGAAACAGGGGACTTGCCAGTGGCAACACCAATGGGGTAGCAACCAAAACAGTATCCAGGGCCAGTCCAATGTCAGAGGCTAAGCAAGCAGAGTCCACAACAAAGGGTCAGGCAAGAGACAAAGTCAGGACAGTACATAGTCAGGGCTGGCATAGTTTCCAGTAACAGGCAGGGCACAGAGCTGGTACATAGATATTGTTCCAGAAGCTCTTCCAACCCAGCACTGGACTTGCTTTCCCTTGAATATTCATAGGATTGAACATTCATAGGATCGTGCTCTTGGAATATTGCACATAGTTCTGCTTGTGTTGTCTCAAAACAGATATTATAGAATTGGAAAAGGTGCAGAGTATTAAAATGGTCAAGGAGTTGTGAGCACTTCCCTACAAGGAAACCACTTAGAGATTTTCTTTAAAATTAAGTGGCATACAATTTTTGTGAAATAAATACAAGTAAAATAAGGAGAAGCTTGAGTGCTTAGCTCTTCGTTATTGTAAAGAAAGGGGGATGGGGGGGATGATTGAACGGCATAAAATTTTATATGGGGGGGGGAAGGTGCAGTACGTTTTCTTCCTCCCTCTTTCCCTAATAATTCTAGAATTTGGCTAGAACGCAATGGAAATGAGCGGCAGAAGAGGTTCGAAGAAGTTCTTTTCCATGCAAAATAACAATGATATTGCCTTGTTGCAATCCTTAAAACAGTGCTGAAAGATGCATCAGTAATATAAGATCAATTTATGGAATTAACTACCACACAATGTGATGATATTTAAAAGCTGAGATGCTTTTAGAAAGGATGAGGCAAACTCATCAAAGATAGGTCTGTCAACACCTATTAATTGGAATCAGAGGTGCCAGCTTGCAAGGGCAATTGGGGGAGGAGGGCGATGTTGTGTGTGTGGTGTACCAACATCGCATACACAACTTTGGGACATTGGGAGGAGCCAGGGGTAGAACCGAATGCAGTGGCAGTGCAGCTTCAGTGGCCGACAGCTCCTCCTCTTCCTGCTGCAGGAGTTGGCACCCCTGACTGGAATGTATGGATTGCTGTTTCTGATCCATGTCTATTGGGCCTGTGCTCATTAGTAAGACGTTTCTGTGCTCTTCCCACATCTGCCTGTGATTAATGGGGGGAAATGAAAATTTGCATTGTTTTCTATTGTATTTGTTCCATTTATATATTCTAATATGCATTTTTACCCTAAAGCATGTATTTCTGATACACTTCTGGTCTGTTTGAGGTAACTACATTGCAAAATTCAGAGAAGTGCAAAAAACTGAAGTGCTCCAGTCCATGCATTAGACTGAAATGACATCCTCAGGTATGATTAGATTGAATTACATCCTCAGGTATGATTGTTGGCCAATGTAGCTGACTGGAACTCCCTTGTACAGAGGTACTCGTACAAGGGTAGCAAGGCTGTCCCTTTCAGTGAGAGCCAGTGTGATGTAGTGGTTAAGAGTGATGAACTCGTAATCTGGTGAACCGGATTCACTTCCCCACTCCTCCACATGCAGCTGCTGGGTGACCTTTGGCTAGTCACACTTCTCTGAAGTCTCTCAGCCTCACTCACCTCACAGAGTGTTTGTTGTGGGGGAGGAAGGGAAAGGAGAATGTTAGCCACTTTGAGACTCCTTCGGGTAGTGATAAAGCAGGATATCAAATCCAAACTCCGCTGCTGCTGCTGCTGCTTCTTCTTCTTCTTCTTCTTCTTCTTCTTCTTCTTCTTCTTCTTCTTCATGTCTTTTGTAGGTGCCCAGAGACATCTGCCTGGCTGCTGTTTGAAACAGAATGCTGGATTAAATGGACCTTGATGTGATCCAGCAAGGCAGTTCTTCTGTTCATTGTTGGAGCACTCTATGGGTACTTCTCTGTTGCAGCAAAACTAGTCAAGAACCTCATGGTATAACCTGTTGTGGGTCATGCATCGGACTAAATGGGCTCCTCCAATGTATTATTATTATTATTATTAGATACATTTTAATAATAATATTTTATTATATTGCTTTTCCAAGGCCTCTTTGAGTGAATAATACTAATACTAATAACAATTTTATTACTTATACCCCACCCATCTGAGTTTAGAGGATTTTTTAAAAAAAAAATCATTCAAACATAACAGTTAGCTACAGGATCAGAGCACCCCACATTATTTCCATGGCTTGTAATGACATGGAATAGGGGACTATTGCCCAGACAAAAAACAATGGGTTCTGAGGAAAATGTAGAGCCTTCCTTCCCACCCCCACCCTCGGTTAAAATTGCCTGGCTCTTCTGCCCGTCTTCATCCCAGAACTTTTCTGTAGCTGCCTAAACCCTGCTTGAAGGGAGAGGATTTTTCAAATGAAAGGAGCCCCTATGGGTGGGTGGGGGGGAGTGAGTCAGGCACACCTGTACGTGTGGGAGCCGTTCTTGGAACCTCTTGGCTCCCGGCAGGAGCAGCCGCAGGTCCCACTACAAAGGGACCCCGGGGAGACTGAATAGTTTCCAGCCGAGAATGTTCCCCCAGGGCGGGCAATTAATAACATTCCCCCATGTTCAAAGGGAAGGCGAGGCCCAGGCGCGGCAGCATCTTGTCGGGACCCGGCCTGCTTCAGAAAAAAAAGGATCTGCATGGAGTGAAATAGAAAGGAAATACCTCCTGTTGACTAAGGAAAGGTGTGTGTGTCTGTGAGATTGTGCGAGGGAGAGAGAGGAGAAGGATGATCATTTCCAAAGAGGGAAGGCAGTTTGGTTCAGCGCGTTCTGCATGCCCTGAGTACCGCCATCTAGATCTCACAATGTCATGTTCGGCCACCTGCCCATTCTATTGATGGATTCTCCATATTTTGGGTTGTTCTATGTATAGCATGAGGGACGCGGGTGGCACTGTGGGTTAAACCACAGAGCCTAGGGCTTGCCGATCAGAAGGTCAGCGGTTTGAATCCCCTCGACGGGGTGAGCTCCCGTTGCTTGGTCCCTGCTCCTGCCCACCTAGCAGTTCGAAAGCACATCAAAGTGCAAGTAGATAAATAGGTAGGATATCTGGCAGGAAGGTAAATAGCATTTCCATGTGCTGCTCTGGTTCGCCAGAAGCGGCTTAGTCATGCTGGCCACATGACCCGGAAAAACTCTGCAGACAAACGTCGGCTCCCTTGGCCAGTCAGAAAGCCTAAGCAGCTGGTTCATTAGAAAAAAATATACAGTGGAAGAAGAAGAAGAGTTTGGATTTGATATCCGCTTTATCACTACCCGAAGGAGTCTCAAAGCTGCTAACATTCTCCTTTCCCTTCCTCCCCCACAAAAAACACTCTGTGAGGTTAGTGGGGCTGAGAGACTTCAGAGAAGTGTGACTAGCCCAAGGTCACCCAGCAGCTGCATGTGGAGGAGCGGGGAAGCGAACCCGGTTCACCAGTTTACAAGTCTGCCGCTCTTAACCACTGGTACCTCGGTTTACGAACTTAATCTGTTCTGGAAGTCCGTTCTTAAACCAAAGTGTTCTTAAACCGAGGCGTGCTTTCTCTACTGAGGCCTCCCGCCACCGGTGCCCTTCCACCATTTGGCTTCCGTTTGTCTTCTGGGGCAAAGTTCGCTAACACCTACTTCCTGTTTTGCGGAGTTCGTTGTCCGAATCATTCCTTAACAGGGCTGTTCGTAGACCGAGGTACCACTGTACATAGAATCATAGAGCTGGAAGGGACCACAAGGACCATCTAGTGCAACCCCCTGCAATGCAGGAATCTTTTGCCCAACATGGGGCTCGAACCCACAACACTAAGATTAAGCATCTCATGCTTTACCAACTGAGCTACCAAGGCAGATACATAAGTCAAGCAGTGTCTGTGTAGGAGACCGACCCAAAACGACAACATGGAGTGCAAGCTTTTGAGTTTACCAGAACTCTTATTCAGGCTGGATGTTAAACAGAGAAAGAAAAGTGAGAGAGACAGGGAGATAGAAAGATGTTGCTGGCCTTGTTGGAACCCTGTGTCTGTACTTCGTAACAGTTCAAAGGGAGAAGGAGCTTTGCAGACTTATCTAACCTGATTAAGCTTGCAAAATGCCTCCTCCATTATATCTGGAGAGTGTTACAAACACAAGCTTCTGTCATTCCCAGTAATACCTTTTCCCTTCCACCTTCCCCATTTATGTATTTGTTTATTGCTTAACATCCAGCCTGGAGAAGAGTTCTGGTACATTCAAAAGCTTGCGTGTGATTGTTAGCTGGCTTTATTTCTACCATCTCCGTGTGCTATGCGAAGGCAGAGCTTTGTGCCCGAGTGATAAGTTCTGTCACTTGTTTCCAAAAAATATATGTATGGGGGAAAGAGCCTTTATAAGGGGAGCAACAACAAATTTGCTTCTTTAAAAGAAATAAATAGATATTAAGAACTGCAGCCAAATCCTAAATATGTTTACTTAGGATAAAGCTCCTGTTGAGTTCAGTGGGAATTATTCTCAAGTATGCTCAGTGGAAAAAACTGCCCCAGGCACAGAAGAAGAAGCAGGGAGCTGTCTTTTGGAATCTATAAATATTTTGGAGGTGCTGCCTGTGTCCCTGGAGATCAGATGTGGGAGCTGTGGACTGTTGGGAGTGTTTAAGCATGTGCCGCTATGTATGCTCAACCTGCACATTTGTAAATAAATGCAAATACTGCAAATGTTACAAAATACCAATAAGCTTCCAGGGACGGACCTTCAAAAAGCATCAGCAGGCAGTGGTGCCCTCCTAGTGGTGTTGAACCATGAAAAGGATGGCATGGGATGAGGCAAGGCATATATCTTGCGGCAGCTGGACACAGAAATTTCTTCTCCACCAAGTTAAAAATGACTAAAACAGATTAGTCGGCTGTTTTATGTCCACGTCTCATCAGACGCTATGTTCTCAGGTTCTCCTGTTACCCAGGACATGGAATGGCCAATCCCCTGGAGGTCTCTCTTCCCACTGTAAGTGGCCCTTGTTACAAGCAAAATCCACAGTTTTTATATATTTATTATTGCATTTATATCCCACCTTTCCTTCAAGGGGCTCAAGGCGGCATATACTGCTATACTAACTGCTTTCCTAACTTCTTCCTCTTTCTATGGCCAATCGGAGCCTGTACTCAGGCCTGCCCTAGGATGGGAATCAGCATTTTGTCTCACTCCTATCATAACCCAACTTGTCTGCTGCAAAGCCAATAAGAATTCAGGACTCATAGCTTCTTACAACTACTGATAGTGAAGCCCCACCATATAAATGCAAGCTATAAAGCTTCTTTCATGGGCCAGCTTCGTACGAGGAACACAGAGAAGGAATGTGTGTGTGCATATACTTCATGTTTTCCACTCAAAAGCAATTGCTGCTCCCTTAAGTAAACAGTCTTGACATTTTTTAAAAAATGAGGAGAGTCACATAACAGCTTTTTACTTTCACTACTAATTTTCTCTTAATGAAAAGGAAGGCTCATTAACTCCTCTGTCTTCCTTCCTTTGGAACACTTAACTTCCTGTCATGTTGGATCTGGCCAGATAGGGCTTACCCCAACATTGTTTTGCTGACATTCAGAGAATAGCTGTGAGAGTGATAAAAGGAAAATCCTTTCAAGAAAGGTTGAAGCAGCCAGGTATGTTTGACTCAGGGGCCAAACCACATGTGATGTTGAGAGATCTGTGATTAGCACTCTCGCAGTTGTTGGACTGGTTTTGGGTTGCTTTTTTAAAAAGTATTGTAAATGTGGCCACAGAGGAACCTAATTCAGATTGGGATCAGACTGCGAGAGTAAAGGTAAAGGTACCCCTGCCCGTACGGGCCAGTCTTGACAGACTCTGGGGTTGTGCGCCCATCTCACTTAAGAGGCCGAGGGCCAGCGCTGTCCGGAGACACTTCCGGGTCACGTGGCCAGCGTGACAAAGCTGCATCTGGTGAGCCAGCGTAGCACACGGAAACGCCGTTTACCTTCCCGCCAGTAAGCGGTCCCTATTTATCTACTTGCACCCGGGGGTGCTTTCGAACTGCTAGGTTGGCAGACGCTGGGACCGAGCAACGGGAGCGCACCCCGCCGCAGGGATTCGAACCGCCGACCTTTCAATCGGCAAGCTCTAGGTGCTGAGGCTTTTACCCACAGCGCCACCTGCGTCCCGACTGCGAGAGTAGGAGGGTGTTAACCCTCTCATGCCAAGCCCTTTCCCTGATCTGCCCCTCGCCAGCAGGTGGTGCTATTTACTCTGCACGGTGAAACATACTAGCATCATATTGGATGGAGGAGTGGGATAAAAATATTTTCTAACTGGATGAAAATGTCTCTGCCTTAGGTGTTCATTTGGTGGTGGTGGTTTTTCGGTATTTATTTTTTATTATAAAAGCTGTATTTACCGTTCCAACAGGAAGGTAAACGGCGTTTCCGTGCGCTGCTCTAGTTCGCCAGAAGCTGCTTAGTCATGCTGGCCACATGACCCGGAAGCTGTACGCCGGCTCCCTTGGCCAATAAAGCAATATGAGCGCTGCAACCCCAGAGTCGGTCACGACTGGACCTAATGGTCAGGGGTCCCTTTACCTAGTAATTGACCTTGAGGTGTATGTAAAAGATGATTAATGAAATAATAGTGATGATGATGTTGAATCGGTAGGTTTGGCAACCTACCCATTCATCTTGCAGTCCATTTGTCCCTTGAAAATCTGATCTAGAGGACTCTCAGTTCCTAAGATTTGAATTATATAGAACATTAAACAGAAATAAGGATCTGATAAACGATCCAACCATAGTGACTGAGGTGGACAGTCAAAGGCTGCAAATAATACTAGAGGCACGAAAAGGGAATCAACGTTAAAGGTATTCCAGATGTTCATCTACCTTTGTGTAAATGATTGAGCTCTGTTGAAAAACGTTTTATTTTAATACCTAGGAATTGATCATTCAGAAGTGGTAGAGCAGACTACATGAATTGGACAGGCAACTGGGGAGAATTATAGACTAACTTGGCTCTCGACAGAAATTTAGTAAGTGGTTCTCAAGCCAGGTCCCTGTACTGTCTAGGGCAGGCATGGCCAAACTTGGCCCTCCAGCTGTTTGGGGACTACAACTCCCATCATCCCTAGCTAACAGGACCGGTGGTCAGGGATGATGGGAATTGTAGTTCCAAAACAGCTGGAGGGCCATGTTTGGCCATGCCTGGTCTAGGGGATGGGGAGAAATTTGAAACATCATGGCCATCCTTTAAAATGTGCTTTTCTCTGAATTTTGCACCTAATGTGTCCAAAAATGCATATACTGGGATGAAGTGTGCAGAAGAATGCATGTATTAGTGAAAATAACATAGATAAATGCAATAGGTTAAGTGCAATTGCTTTGCAAAAGTTTTTATATTAGGAGATATTCACTAAGATGCTGATGAATTTTCATGAGGAATTTTTTATTACGTTTTGCAAGCTGATGTGGAAACATGAAGAATAGAACTTAAGATTAGGAAAATGAGAAAGTGGCAAGAAATCAGAATGGTCAGATTCCCCCATCCCTACCTCTTCATTCCCAATTGCCATTTCCCATTTTCCAACTTTGGGTGGGTCCAGGATATTACAACTGACACCTCAATTTGTGTCACTGATCATATCCTCCTCTTAACTCAGAAGCCAGGCATCCTGAGAGCTGAGAAGATGGTAATTAACTTTGGCTTTCTCTCCTGATAATCAACGGGGCATGTGGCACTACAAAGACCTTGCCACTCAGTCTAAATGAATTTCCCTTCGTCTTGTTCTGCATTCAGATCCTATTAGTACTGGAAGACTTAAGTTAAACCAGGCACCAGGCATGGCTGTGACCCAGTTATGACAGCACCAGTGTTGACTGAGTCAGACTCCACAGGCATTGCAAAACCTTGCAGGGACCAAGCTCAGGTTTCCCTCAGCACCCAGATTGGACTGTCCTTCCAAGTATGGTTTGGATTTCAAGATTTGCTTTCATTTTCCCTAGGCTGGTGTGTGAAACTTTGATAGCACTTTGGATGGATATTTATAACTGGCCTCTGAAGCATGGCAAAAGGAGTGCGAACCTTCGCAGCAACTTTTTTGGATGTCAGAATAGATCCTAAGTTCCAGATCGGTGGTTTGCCAGCAGACTGAGGAAGGGAAGCCTTGCCTAGATTTTGGTCACATTGGCAAACAGAGCACAGAGATTTGTCTCCATCATTCTTAAGTAGGGTTGCTGTCATACTTAGAATAATAGAATTGTAGAGTTGGAAGAGACCCCAAGGGCGATCTAGTCCAAGCCTCTGCAATGCAGGAATCTCAACTCAAGCTTCGATGACATGGCATTTACACATATAAATCAACATATGCATATTTATACAAACCACCCTTCTCTTTTGCCTTTTTTTTGGACAATGTGTAAGTGTCCACCTTGAGGCTGCTTTTCATTTTTTAAAGGGTTGAGGTGCTACATGCTACATGCGTGCTACATGCAAGGGTGTGTTGAGGGTATTTCCCCCCCCTTAGGACTGATCAAATGATGTGTGTGCTGTGTCTAAACTATATTGATCCCTGCGTACATGAAAGCAACTTCCACCCATAAAACACATTGATATGCATGTCTATATTTTTCAGTATGTGTTGTTAGGTGCCAGTAACAAACCACTGGAATTCAGTACAGTGGTAAGGTAAAAGGTAAAGGTACCCCTGCCCGTACGGGCCAGTCTTGACAGACTCTGGGGTTGTGCGCCCATCTCACTTAAGAGGCCAGGGGCCAGCGCTGTCCGGAGACACTTCTGGGTCACGTGGCCAGCGTGACATCGCTGCTCTGGCCAGAGCCAGAGCCAGAGCCAGAGCCGCACACGGAAACGCCGTTTACCTTCCCGCTGGTAAGCGGTCCCTATTTATCTACTTGCACCCGGAGGTGCTTTCGAACTGCTAGGTTGGCAGGCGCTGGGACCGAGCAGCGGGAGCGCACCCCGCCGCAGGGATTCGAACCGCCGACCTTTCGATCGGCAAGCCCTAGGCGCTGAGGCTTTAACCCACAGCGCCACCTGCGTCCCGATACAGAAAAGTGGTACCTCGGGTTAAGTACTTAATTCGTTCCAGAGGTCCATACTTAACCTGAAACTGTTCTTAACCTGAAGCACCACTTTAGCTAATGGGGCCTCCTGCTGCTGCCGCGCCGCCGGAGCACGATTTCTGTTCTCATCCTGAAGCAAAATTCTTAACCTGAGGTAATATTTCTGGGTTAGCGGAGTCTGTAACCTGAAGCATATGTAACCTGAAGCGCATGTAACCTGAGGTACCACTGTATTCTCTGTTTTGAATCCATGGCATTGAATCCCCAGTGATGTACATTACTGCAGGATGACATTTTCACAGAATGTGAATGGTTTAGATACTTAATATGCCAAGTTCGTACTTGAGGGGAGATGATGTTGTATAACATCTACTTTAGCTGATGCTGCAAGGGGAGATAGATTGACCTGCTTTGGCCATTGCAAAAGTGGGAAAACAAGTGAAAATTTGTTAATTCTGTTTGCTTCCATCACTTGTTGAGAATCTTCAGTAACTTTTAATATACCCATCTGTAAGATAACTTGTATATCCATTTTTTTAAAAGGAATGCTACGTGAGTATCAGCCTCCTATACTCAAAAACAACTACTAGTTTTCCGTAGGGCAGCCAAATGTTAGCATGCAAAAAAAGCTATATTGTGTGAACCGGCCATAGAAAACAAGATATGAGGAATGACCCCAAAGAGCAGCAGCTGAATGGTTATAACAATTGACTACATTCCTGAAGGTTGTTGTCACCCTCTGTGTTGTTGTTGCTTTGCTTACATAAATATAGAGGGGAAGATTATGCAATGTGTTGTGGAAGGGAAAGATGGTTAATGCAGTACAGGCCAAACCTCATTATGTTTAGACCACTACCACATCTAACCATCTCTCCCTTCCACAATCATCTTGGCCAGTACACACATTAGGCAGCAGCAAAACTGGGTTTGCCACCCTACAAAGAGCCAAAGCAAATATACACCTGCATTGAATATAGGTTTTCAAACACCTGTTTGTCACATTCACAGTTTTCATTTTAAGATGCACATTTGCAAAATCTTGGGTATACACGCTCAAAGTGTAAGGTATGATGAAGCCATGGTAAGCTTTGAATATAGCAAATCAAAAACCCATTCTCTCCACTTCTGGATAGATGATTTTCCTTTCCCTTTTTGCTGTGGTTTTGTACTATTTCTCTGAAGTCCAGGATTTTCTGTTAGATCCCACAGTTTATGGTTGCTGTGAGTCTAACTGATCACATGAATCTAAGGTGAACATTCTGTTCTCCATCTTCCAAGAATCTCACTGGCTTTTGAAAAGTAGAACATGAATTTCTTATGACTATCTGCAAAATCTTAACGTGGATTATGCATGTGTATGAACACAGCCTTGATTCTGATTGCTTTGGTTTTGTTTTGTTTTAAAAAAAACCAATATGCAAAGTGACCTAACAAAAATATTGTTGCATTAAAAATCCCCTAATGAGTACTAGCCTATCACCTAGTCATGCACGTTCCTTTCATGTTTCTGCCCGCCTCCACCACTGCCAAACCTTCATGCAAACTGACAGGCCTTGTAGCATTGTGAGCATTTTCTGATTCTTCTTTCCTTTGGGTGGGAGATGCTGTCTTAAATGCATACGGTTACAAGGAGAGCAAGACTGAGTTAAGAAAACTTGCTTAACCTCCTTACAGAAATTGGATTCAGGTAAGACAGGTAGAGTTGCCAAAAGTAAATTTGCAAGAAATAAGGGAGTTGTAATGTCTCTTTAGGGATGTGGTTGGCTCTGTGGTCTAAACCACCGAGCCTAGGGCTTGCCGATCAGAAGATCAGCAGTTAGAATCCCTGCGACGGGGTGAGCTCCCGTTGCTAGGTCCCAGCTCCTGCCAACCTAGCAGTTCAAAAGCACGTCAAAGTGCAAGTAGATAAATAGGTACCACTCTGGTGGGAAGGTAAACAGTGTTTCCGTGTGCTGCTCTGGTTTAGCCAGAAGCGGCTTAGTCATGCTGGCCACATGATCTGGAAAAACTGTTTGCAGACAAACGCCGGCTCCCTTGGCCAGTAAAGCGAGATGAGCGCCGCCACCCCAGAGTCGTTCGCAACTGGACTTAACTTTCAGGGGTCCTTTACCTTCACCTTAATGTCTCTTCAGTACAGTGCTATGGAGCTGCACCATGCTCTGAAAATGGAGACATACATTATAGAGTGCTGCCACATCCTGGGATAGAGACAACCTTTGTAAAGGAAGGGGACACTGGGGGGTCCTGGGACCAGCAACCTTGAGCCTTTTATACAGATTAACTGAGTTCAAACAAATGACCCTTTTCACATCTCTAAATCCCAGATTTAACTTGCCTGATATATTATATTGTGAACATAATATTCTGTATTACTTGTTGTGCTGACTCTTGGAAGCAGCTGCCTAGTCCTCTCTCACACATCCTATAGTAATCCAACGGACTGTAACAAGCACCACCCTGTGTGACCCAACTCTTTTTGATCCATCCATTTCCCCACCTTCTTAGACAAACAGAACCACAAGGCAGCTCTTATTTGTTATTGTAATAGATGCATAGACACGAAGGAGACAGGACTTGGCCCCTTTGTGTTTAGCTCCCAGAAAAAAACAGGGGAATAGCAATTACACTGTCAAAGAAAGTTGCTGCAAAGCAGACCTAGACCCTTTTATATCTGAGGAAAACGTTGCTGGGGGTGACCAGCTCTTCACTTTAATTATAGGCCCCGTGTAACACTTCCAGCAGTTTATGTACAAAAGTGAAGACAGAATGATTATTATTATTTTTGTCACACTCTGAGGACCTCAGGGTGGAGTTATCCCACCGTACTTCTCTACTGATGTGGTAGGTTAGGCAGAGAGAGAGAGAGAGAGAGAGAGAGAGAGAGAGAGAGACTCTGATTCAAGATCACCAGTAAGTTTATAAAGGCTGAGTGAGGATTTGAACGCAGGTCTCCGCAGCCCGTTTCAGGTACTCGATCAGTTATACTACATTGGATCACTTATTGTTGGCTAGTGGCTGGGGAAGGCTGGGTGCGTAGGAAAGACTTTCAACATGTGCAATTTCAGTTTCTGATCCTTGTCAAATTTCACCTTGCCCAGAGTAATAATTTCAGCAGGGGTCAATATTTATAGCTCCAAGAGGAAAGTGCCAGATTGAATTGAGCAGAAGGGTTGTGTACCAACTTTTGCATCTGTGTAGGAAATGAGATTCATAGCACATGCCAAACACTATCCAAGAGAGATGGTAAACAGACTGGTAAAAAAAAAATAAGCTGCCTTTTCCCAGAGAATGAGTCATGTCCTGCCCACCGTGACGAATTTGCCACCTACATTGAAGGCACAAATCTTTTCTATGGAGCTCAGCTTCGGGGTACCCGTTTGATAGCAAAATTCATGGGACAAGAGTCTGAGACTTGTGCACTTTGGATCATTTCAGTTGACATGACCAGAGATGTGGACGATGAGCTTGGAGAAGTGCAAGCAGTCATGTGTGAATAAGTTCCAAACTAGACATAATGCAGGAGACCCATGAATATGAGTTCCTTTTTTTAAAAAAAGTGGTGTTAATATAGCAGCTTGGTGTGTGTGTGTGCTACTTTAAATTAGGACCATGGTACTGAGAAATGGAGGATATAATCCTTTCCCCAGGCACTATTTTCCTGTCCAAAGTTGCCAGTTTACTGTAAGGACCAAAATATATAGATGCCCACTGGACAAATAGCAGCTTTTTCAATGGGAAAGTGGCATGTGGGTGGGGAGAGTTAATTCCCCCTCTCCCAGTGCTACATCCCCTATCCCAGATTGAAAGGTGGGACATGGCTGATATTCACTGCATAGTTCGGCTGTTAGATCCAGCAATGTTCCATTTTATTTATTAAAACATTTCTATTGCTGTCCTCACTCTTTTCAAAAAACCACCTGCAAAAGGGTCCTTTTTTCTGTAGCGACATCACACCTCCTGTAACCCTGGTGACTTCCTCCCTCCTAATTCTCTCCTCTGTCCACTACTCCAGAGCCAGGGAATGATGAAGACAGTCTTTGCACTGTCAATTGCTCTTAATGGCCCAGTATTCTGCTCTCTCTCTCTCTCTGTTTCTTAATGGCACCCCTATCAGCCAATCTCCTGAACAGGAAAACTTTTTTGTTGTTGTTTAGTCGTTTAGTCGTGTCCGACTCTTCGTGACCCCATGGACCAGAGCACGCCAGGCACTTCTGTCCTCCACTGCCTCCTGCAGTTTGATCAAACTCAGGCTGGTAGCTTCAAGAACACCATCCAACCATCTCATCCTGTGTCGTCCCCTTCTCCTTGTGCCCTCCATCTTTCCCAACATCAGGGTCTTTTCCAGGGAGACTTCTCTTCTCATGAGGTGGCCAAAGTATTGGAGCCTCAGCTTCACGATCTGTCCTTCCAGTGAGCACTCAGGGCTAATTTCCTTAAGAATGGATACGTTTGATCTTCTTGCAGTCCATGGGACTCTCAAGAGTCTCCTCCAGCACCATAATTCAAAAGCATCAATTCTTCGGCGATCAGCCTTCTTTATGGTCCAGCTCTCACTTCCATACATCACTACTGGGAAAACCATAGCTTTAACTATACGGACCTTTGTCGGCAAGGTGATGTCCCTACTTTTTAAGATGCTGTCTAGGTTTGTCATTGCTTTTCTCCCAAGAAGCAGGCGTCTTTTAATTTTGTGACTGCTGTCACCATCTGCAGTGATCATGGAGCCCAAGAAAGTAAAATCTCTTACTGCCTCCATTTCTTCCCCTTCTATTTGCCAGGAGGTGATGGGACCAGTGGCCATGATCTTCGTTTTTTTGATGTTGAGCTTCAGACCATATTTTGCGCTCTCCTCTTTCACCCTCAATAAAAGGTTCTTTAATTCCTCCTCACTTTCTGCCATCAAGGTTGTGTCATCTGCATATCTGAGGTTGTTGATATTTCTTCCAGCAATCTTAATTCCGGCTTTGGATTCATCCAGCCCAGCCTTTCGCATGATGAATTCTGCATATAAGTTAAATAAGCAGGGAGACAATATACAGCCTTGTCGTACTCCTTTCCCAATTTTGAACCAATCAGTTGTTCCATATCCAGTTCTAACTGTAGCTTCTTATCCCACATAGAGATTTCTCAGGAGACAGATGAGGTGATCAGGCAATCCCATTTCTTTAAGAACTTGCCATAGTTTGCTGTGGTCGACACAGTCAAAGGCTTTTGCATAGTCAATGAAGCAGAAGTAGATGTCTTTCTGGAACTCTCTAGCTTTCTCCATAATCCAGCGCATGTTTGCAATTTGGTCTCTGGTTCCTCTGCCTCTTCTAAATCCAGCTGCACTTCTGGGAGTTCTCGGTCCATATACTGCTTGAGCCTTCCTTGTAGAATTTTAAGCATAACCTTGCTAGCGTGTGAAATGAGTGCAATTGTGCGGTAGTTGGAGCATTCTTTGGCACTGCCTTTCTTTGGGATTGGGATGTAGACTGATCTTCTCCAATCCTCTGGCCACTGCTGAGTTTTCCAAACTTGCTGGCATATTGAGTGTAGCACCTTAACAGCATCATCTTTTAACATTTAAAATAGTTCAGCTGGAATACCATCACTTCCACTGGCCTTGTTATTTGCAGTGCTTTCTAAGGCCCATTTGACTTCATGAACAGGAAAACTGGTAAAGCCCAAATATTAGCTAAATTATAGGTAATAGGGTTGCCAACTATTGATTTAAGAAATCCTAGGCCCCTGGGTAACTCCTGGTGTTGCAACCAGCTTGGGCAGGGGCAGGGCAGGATTTGGCTAACCGAGGATGGAGGATGAGGCTTTCAAAGGCAACTATTGTGGGTTCTGCCATTTTGTGGGATTCCCTCTTAAGAGAGGTTAGACTGGCTTCCTCTTCGTTAGCCTTCCGCTTGCAGGCAAAGACCTTCTTATTCAGACAAGCCTTTGAAAATTAAGGTGCAAGCAATGCTGGTCAGTAAGCAGCTGTCAGGGCAAACTGTTTTTAATTGCTGGTTTTGAATGTGCTTTGATGTGCTTTAATTATTGTTTTGAACTAGTTTGTTTTGATTACGTTGTGTTTTGCAATGTTTGTAAAAGTTGTCAGCTGCCTTGAATCTCAACTGGGGAGAAATATATTAATAAATATACTGAAGAAGAAGAAGAAGAAGAAGAAGAAGAAGAAGAAGAAGAAGAAGAGCAGCTAGCTATGATAGCTATGTTCTCCCTCCGCTATCAGAAGCAGTATGCCTCTGAATACAGTGGTACCTCTGGTTACGTACTTAATTCGTTCTGGAGGTCCGTTCTTAACCTGAAACTGTCCTTAACCTGAAGCACCACTTGAGCTAATGGGGCCTCCCACTGCTGCCACGCCACCGGAGCACGATTTCTGTTCTCATCCTGAAGCAAAGTTCTTAACCCGGGGTACTATTTCTGGGTTAGTGGAGTCTGTAACCTGAAGCGTATGTAACCTGAAGTGTCTGTAACCCGAGGTATGACTGTACTGGGAATTGCTGGGAACTGCAAGTGCAGAGAGTGCAGTTTCACTCTGTGTTCTACTTAAGGGCTTCTCCATGGCTGGCCACCATGGGAACAAGATGCTGGGCTAGATGGATCTTTGGACTGATCTAGCAGCGCTCTTCTTACGTTCTGGTGGGTTTGTAGGAAAGCCAGTATGGAATCTGACTGGTTAGGGTGCATTCTTGCTGGGCCTGGAATTTACTGGCTTTTCAGACTGCAACTGGTACCCTGACAGAACGAAGTGTTCCTGGCAGGGACTTTCATAGGAAGGTTGGCTTCGGCCAGCAAATGGAACCTTGTTTGGACCTGTCCTTCTTGGTCTGGTCAACAATTCTAAGAAAGCTACAGAGACTGGCACTTAGATGCTGCCTGGTTGAGAGGCCTTAGCTAGGTATGTCTGGTATATATGGGATCAACATCTAGGAGATGGCAAAAGTAGATGGGCAGGTTGGCTGTATATTTCAGAAGGGTAAGCTAGCACCAGGCATAGTGGGACTCCTCCCCAAAGAGGCAGCAGGCTTGGCTACATTTTCACATTCTAGAGATAGAGGAGGTGTGGGTTGCATTCATGAGGAATGAAAGCAAGCAAGGCATCTGCAGATAAACTGCAGTACAGCAGGGCAGGGTCAGGCCAAATGATGTGCTCTTCTTAGAGCTAACATCAACATTAACAAGCGGGCAGGAAAAGCATTTATGCAGGCATAATCAATGGAGCTGATTAATTTCTGTTTAGCTGCGGACGTCAGGCTGGGAAATCCAAGACACTTAGAGACATCCTGAACCTTAGCATGTCACGAGAGCCCTGCTGTGTGAGGCATAGCTGCAAGCACAAGTCCCAACTGAATGCTGAGTGAGGTTTGTTTTGTTTTGTTTTGTTTTGTTTTGTTTTGTTTTGTTTTGGGATAAGGCCCAGTGCACTGTAATTAGAGATAGGATATTTGGCTAGATGCCCATTGGTCTAACCTAGAAGGGTTGTTGTTCTTGTTGTTGTGTTCTTATAATTGAGAACGGGACAAGCTGAAGATATTTGTATAAACTCTGCTTGCAGCTTCCCAATTTGGAAAGGCTTTCTGGAGCCTGAACATCTCATGATCAGGTTTGCCTCTGGCCGGCATAAAAACCCCTGTCCTAAATGTAATCAACACAACTTTCCCATTAACGGCCACAATGGAATAATTCATAATTACTGAAGCTGTTGCACGCCCAGCTTTCCGGGAGCTTTCTCACAGCCACCAGAAATGTGGAGCCCATTGTATTTGGGGACAGAACTCCTTCTCTGAACAAGAAGACTCCCTGCAAGAAGACTCCTCGCTTGTCCATTTTGCTAACCCTCAGAATATCTGCAAGAAAAACAATGTCTCCTCCTTAGGCCCACTAGGCTCACCATCTGCCTGTTTCAGTAGAGTGCAGCCAATGTGATCAAAGGGCTTGTAGTACCTTCTGAATGAAGAAGAAAAAAAGATGACGGGTGGACAGAGCTGTATAACATTATGAATGGTACAGAAAAGACTGGGCAGAGATTTTCTCCCCCTCCCCCATAATGCTAGATTAGAGGGGGACACACAAAGCATTCAAACCAAAACAGAACCCAAGACTGCTAGCACTCTGCTCCACTCCCACTTTCTTCCCAACCAGGGTGGCCCTGCTGTCTTCCTGCCCCTCAGAGCCAGCACCTCACGTGGGGCTGGGCTTTGGCAGAGACTGCCTTTCCTCCTCCTTGCCCTCTCTCCAGCAGCTGCTACGAGGTGCCCAAGGGACAAGGCCAGCAGTGGCAGCCATGAAGAAGCAATGGGATGCTTCCTTACAGCCACTGATGCCGCCATTGCCATCATTTGGGACAAGCGGCGGCTCATCTTCCTCTCCAAGCTCAACGGTGGTGCTGGCAGGGGAAATAGGGACATTCTGAGATCATGAGACAGCTTTCAGAATTCCGGAACTGGAAAATCAGGATCCCTGGTCTCAAATGTGGTCCTCTCAAATTTGAGACAAGTCTTTTTTTCTGTTTGTAAATCACTTTTACCATTCCTGAAACTCAGCTTACTCCTACATCTCAAAATACGACACAGGAATGGGTTAAATTGGTGTAGTTCTGAGAAAGTGCTGCCAAGCTGCTCTATGATTCTCAGGCACATCCACACCCGAAAACTAAATTGGTTTCGTAATTATTTCCTCTTCCTAAGGGATCCTGGGAATTGAAGTTCTGTGAGGAAGGGTAGGAACCTTAACAGAAAAATCACAGCACCCTCCACCCACCAAAATGTAATTTCCAGAACTCTTTGGGTGAGCTATGATAGTTAAGGTAAAGGTAAAGGTACCCCTGCCCGTACGGGCCAGTCTTGACAGACTCTGGGGTTGTGCGCCCATCTCACTTAAGAGGCCAGGGGCCAGCGCTGTCCGGAGACACTTCCGGGTCACGTGGCCAGCGTGACATCGCTGCTCTGGCCAGAGCCAGAGCCAGAGCCAGAGCCGCACACGGAAACGCCGTTTACCTTCCCGCTGGTAAGCGGTCCCTATTTATCTACTTGCACCCGGAGGTGCTTTCGAACTGCTAGGTTGGCAGGCGCTGGGACCGAGCAGCGGGAGCGCACCCCGCCGCAGGGATTCGAACCGCCGACCTTTCGATCGGCAAGCCCTAGGCGCTGAGGCTTTAACCCACAGCACCACCATATAAAATTTGATAAAAGCTTGTCGTATGGATCTGTTTATTGCGTATATTAGAGGTGGGGCACCTGTTGCCCTCCAGAAATTCAGCGGCAGCTTCCACCATCCCTGACCATTGTTCATGTTGTCTGGGGTGATGGGAACTGTAGTTCAACAACATCTGGGGCGCCATAGGTTTCTCACCCCTTGAAGAAGATCTGGTGCCCTTGCCAGCCAATGCAATTGAACTCCCCTTCTTAATCTCACCCTGCAAGCCAACAGCCTCAGCCTGGTCCAGAGGATTCCCCAACTCCCTGGAGCATATTTTGGGAGCACAAGGGGAAGAGTAAATACCATTTGCTCATGCAAATTTCTATTGTACAAGCAGGTTGCCACAAATGGATATCACCTGATGCCTTTATAGTTCTTTCTCAGAATTCTAAGCCTCACAGAAGGAGTGATCCTAAAGGAAGTCATCCCTTTGCAGCATCACTTTGGGCAATGAGTCAGGTTGCTGTTTTCTGAATATTTTTTTGTTAATTGCTTGCCCTTTGTTTTTCATTGTTGATTGAATCTGTTGAAAACTGCCCAGGAAGTTCTTTGATTTGGGTCTAAGTCTTTAAAATAATTCTAAGTCCTTATAAACCACAAGCATTAGATAACAGGAATAACTTGGTAGGAACCCACCAATGAAAAAACCCAGAATGCAGGGATTGGCCCTTAAACTATTACAGTCATCTGCCATCTATTTGTCAGTTCCTGTAAACAAAAATGTGCCACCCCTTTCCAAAAGGTCCGCTCCAGCCTTGAATTTAAAGTTTCAAATGTCTCGTTTTCAACTTTTCTGAAAATGTTTCTCATAAAGTTTGCCAAAAGGGGTCAGATCTCTGCTTAACCAGCAGCTTAATTTTTCTTTTGAGTCCAGACATGAGCTAGCTGGCCAGCTGGAAACCTCTGCAATTAATAAAAATATTAACAGCTCTGTAAAAGGCTAGGAGGAAGCCAATTAGCTACCATGCTGGTTAGTGGAGAAGGAGAGGGATGGAACTTTAGAATAACAAATATTTTTGCCAAATATTACCAGCTCCTTCACATCTCTTGTATGGAATGCTCCTTCTTCTATATTCTTTGAGGCTGCACTTTTTAGGCTATTTATTGGTTCATTGAATGTACCTTTCCTGGGGCGTGGGGGGAGAGAGGCAAGGAACAATATTATTTAGCAATTATATAGTGCAACACATTTCATACACATTATCCCTAGAACAACTATAACTGTTCGTCTATTATAAGTCTGCTAAAAAGTAGGTTGCCCAAGGCCACTCAGTGAGTGCAGGGCTGAGATATTATCAGTAGACTTCTAGCTCATCATGGCTCGTACTCTTGGCTTCTATGCTACTTCAGCTGCTGGTATGAATGTGGACACTCTCCAAGGAGTGAGGACAACACACACAGTAAGCGATTTGCTAGCCATGTGGAGCCCCACATGCAGAAACATTCTGATCACTTCCATAATGGGGTTGAAACACTTTTCTCAGTCCTTGAGCTCTGTAGGTGCCACCACTAGAAGCCAGCATTGCACAGTGGTGACACCTCGTGGTTGCTGGTGGGAAGCTAAATATGAAACACTGCCCAGATAACAGTTTAACAAGAGACGTATTATTATACTGTGATGATTTCATGGGGGGGGGGCAGTTTCTAGTGGTATGGACTTTGAGATCCCAATTTAAGATTTATTTTCCACACAAGTTAGGGTCTCATTGGTTAGAATGGCAAGCTGAAGCAGGTCGAATGAATGAAGGGAACATAAGATATTTTTAAAATCTAGCCAAGTGGGCCTTTTAACATTTAAAAAAACACCACAAAACCTTTATATTATTATCGGGCTTTTTTTCCAGCTGGAACTCACAGAAACTCAGTTCCAGCACCTCTCAAGTGGCTGCCATTACCATTATAAGAGAACAGGGGTGAGTCTCTATTTCTAGAAAAATATCACTTCTTAAAATTATTAATTAATTGAAATATGAAATTTATTACGGTCAGAGACCAGCTTGAAATTAATTAATTAATGTTGCGTATTGCCCTTCATCCGTAGATCTCAGGGTGGTTCGCAACATAAAAATACAAGATAAAACACACACACAAAATACATAATAAAAACTAGAACGGAAACATAGCTAACAGAACAAAATTGTTAATAACAGCATCAACAAAAGCACATCTCCACCAAACACAAACAAATGAGAAGAAGTTGATACTTATTTTCCACAGGGGGCAAAATGTATTTACCTCAGATAGCATGCCTGTTGCAGGCAAATGAATTTTCCCAGCATTCTTCTCACATTACTTTGCAGCTAGGAAATGCTGTTTCTCGCCAGAGTTAGCATACTGGGTGCTCTGTGGGGTGGGTCAGGGTAGATGTCACAGGCATCTATTTGCCAGTGCCTGTGACATCATTGCCAACGAGGGACACAACTTATTGCACTCGTACCATTTTGTAATATTTAAAGACGTTTACTTCTTTGCTTCTTTAGGAACTGAGCAATTTCCCGGGGGGGGGGGGACTTTTCACAGGTGCTGTCCCATTTATAGAACATCTTACACAGACAAGGGAGGGGATGCACCAATTTTTAACCAGAATCAAGATTTCTTGATTCTCTGAGTCTTTTAGTGGTTGATTTTAATGCTGTGCTTACTGAATTCTGCTACAACAAATTTTAATAAAAATAACTTAATCTGGGATTGCATTTTATTATTGCTGATTATTTGTCTGGACTTTTACGACCATCTTGATGCTTGTTTCCAAGCCATTTTAGTAGAAAAGTGACAAAGAACATTTTCAGCTGAATAAATAACAGGTTTGCAAACACATACCGGTATTTGTCATGCATACAGTTTTATGCTGGGCTTAGAAAGAAAGCAGCCAGTTGGGAGTTATACTGGATTGCTTTTCTAAATATTATTTACTTATTTACATTTATGAGATGGTAACTGGCCCAACGTCACCCTGTGAGCTTCATGGCTGAGTGGGGATTCAAACCCTGCTGTCCCAGGTCCTAGTCCAGAACTCTAACCATTACGCCACACTGGCTCTGTGGGAGTCAGCTGAGTCAGAAATAAGCACTGTGCCAAGGAGTAGAGTAGGCACAAGAAGACCCAAGTGAAGGCCTATCAAATCCAGCATCCTTTTCCTCCCAGATGCTTCTGGGAAGCCCAGAAGCAGGAAGTGAGGGCAGTGGCTCTTTCCTGCTGTACTTTCTGTGCTCTGAAAGCCTGTTGAGATATTTGCTAAACCTCTGGTGCTGGAAAACTGATAGAGAACCAGAAAGATCGTGTTACTTCATAACAGTCTTGGCAGGCTTCAGCTTCTATTGACTTCTGGAGTGCTGGGCTGGGTTTGCCCTCGGCCTGGCCACTTCACAGGTTGTGTTGGTGTTATGTACTGAGTTGAATAGGATCCAAAATGCAGCAGTCTGATTGGTCCTAGAACAATAGGATTCAAAATGCAGCAGTCTGATTGGGTCCTAGAACAATGCAGCAGTATGATTGGTCTGCAGGAGCCAATCCAGCTCCAGATGGAAGTGAATCCACAACCTGATTGGCTAATTCTGGAATTCTCCTGTAGGCCAATCACGTGCAGCCCATTGTGTAAATAATATATATAAAGCAGATACTTTGGGGGAACTTTCATTCCTCCTCACCACTATGAGCTGAATAAAGAGCATGAAATCCACTCTCGACTCTGAGTATATTCCACTGGTGACGAAGGTGGGCCGTGAAAAGGGCCACTCTATGCCCTTTGACACTGGCCCAGCAAGATGCTGTAGCACCCTGCTTGTGGTTAACGCTTAGCTGGAATGAAATATTCAACGCAGCAATAGAGAAATTAAAATAATAATTTATTTGTCAGACAAATAAATGAGAGGCACAGTGGTATATGGTTACCAAGCTCTGGCCTGGCCTCCTGCCATTCTGGCCAGCACTTATATTTCCTTAATCCAGCCCCCTTGCTCCTCCTGTGGCTGCCTCTGTCCAATCAGCCTGGTTGAAATTCCTATTGGCTGTTTGCTAGAACCAATCACAAAAGATACACCCATTTCCTTTTGCCCTTTTATGGGAAACAAAAAGCTATATATTCTTCTATCTATAAATGACAAATAAGTAGTAATATATCTTACATGTGTCTCAACAAGGAACCTTAATTACCAGCTCACCTCGCCCTATTGCCCTCCAAAACAGATGGTTTAATCTTAAATTTTTATCTTAAACAGATGTCAAGGATCTTGAGTTCACATCATCATTGAAAGATCTCCTTCTCTTGGAGGTCTTTAAACAAAGGCCTGACAACCATATGTGTGCTCTAATGATGTTTCCTGCTTGGCAGGGGGCTGGGCTGATGGTTGATGGCCCCTGTGATCTCTTCCAACTATATGAAATAAGAATCTAGCATAAGGATTTAACATTTCTTAGCTTCTAATTCCTTTGCATAATTACATTTAAGCCAATATATTTAATACATAACATAGATAGCTTTTTAGAAGAATAAACCTTTTCAAAGTAAAAAAGGAAGGAACAGTTTCCAGCCTCAAAATAAGATAGGAAGAAACCTATCTTCTCCAGCCAAGCCAGTTGCCTTTTTCACTGCTCTTGACCTTTCAACCTTAGGAAAATATGGCTCAAGTTTAATGGGAGGCACATGGTTTTATTTTACTATTTACCCACTCTTAATTATGTTTATCTCTTTTTTTATCTTCTGTAATATGTAGGGTCAGTGTAACCTTGGCTCTCAGCCTGTAATTCCCTTTTTACGACTTTGAGAATTGTTTTCTGCTATAAATCAGGGGGCCCCCTTGTCCAGGAGAATAAACATTGCCAAGGTTCTTAGGCAGCTGGTCTTCTGCCTGGCATAAACATTTGAAAATCTTTAAGTTCTTTTTAAGATACAGGCCTTAATCAAAAATATAAGCTTTGATAAAAATGCAGGCTTATGATTAGATGCCTCAATGCCTTCCAGACTGAGGAAGACCAAGAAACCGAGGGGTCGTGTTAGCCATGGCCACGGCCGTATCAGCAAACACAGGAAGCATCCCGGAGGCCATGGTAATGCTGGGGGTTTGCACCACCACAGAATTAATTTTGACAAATATCATCCTGGTTATTTTGGGCAAGTTGGTATGAGGCATTACCACTTGAAGAAAAACCAGCACTTCTGTCCTACAGTGAATCTGGATAAACTCTGGACACTGTTAGTGAGCAGACAAGACTCAAGGCAGAAGAGAAAATCAAAGAAGTTGGTGGTGCCTGTGTGTTAGTGGCATAAAAGATTTTCTTATGTATCCAGGTTTCAATAAACACAATTTCAGCTGTGTATTCATAAAAAAGGGAGCCACCTTATTAGCTAGTGGTTTGAGGAGTGGGGCCATGTGGCAAAGAGATGGGACCATTCTCCCAGCTCACACTGAAGTGGGGAGTGAGGGGGTGTGACACTCCCTGCCTGTCATCCTACCAACTAGGAGGAAAAGGTGGCTTGTGGAGCTTAGCTTCCTGTAAGGACGTCAGCTGCTTTCATCTTATTATTTCCTCCTGCCTTCCCTCATGACAATGTGAGTTTAATTTTCTTTCTGAAGATGATGGATCTGTTGTTTTCACCCTATTCTCCCCTTCTTTCCGGATGGATTTATTGCCTGTTGTGAGCGGCTATTGATATAGTTTGCCGAGGTTTTTAAGCTACTTTGAAAACACAAATTAAAATGAATAGAAAGTGTCTGGCAAGCCCAGAGGGTAGAGTCTTTGTAGCTGAGTCTTTTTTAAAAAAAACAAAAACAACCCAAAACATTTCTCTGCCAAGCTGCATCTTGGAGCTCAGCAGCATCCCAGGAGAGCCAGTGATCTAGGATGAAAGCCAGTTTCAGACAAAATCTTTGCATTCATTAACCTGGACCTGAGCCAGAAACCCACTGTCCAGAGATCCCAAGCCCAGAAGTCACATGTTAACAGAGACACAGGAAGCATGGTGAGTGGGGAATTGCTTCCCCCCCTCCTGTGTCTTTTTGGTACAAGTGTGCAATCCTGCACACACAGTTTCAGAGCGCGTTCATTACACATGGAAGAGCCCAGGTTGACTTACAGGTTTCGGTAGCAGGTGATGAGCAAGAGTTTTTGAAGAGACCCCAGGGACCCTCCTCCAATCAGAGCAGAGAGGGCTGGACTACATGGACAGATAGGCAACCATATACAGTGGTACCTCGGGTTACATATGCTTCAGGTTACATACGCTTCAGGTTACACACTCCGCTAACCCAGAAATAGTGCTTCAGGTTGAGAACAGAAATCGTGCTCCGGTAGCATGGCGGAAACTGAAGGCCCCATTAGCTAAAGTGGTGCTTCAGGTTAAGAACAGTTTCAGGTTAAGAACGGACCTCCGGAACAAATTAAGTACTTAATTCGAAATACCACTGTATGGGCCTTTCCTTCCAACTCTACAATTCTATGATTCTTTGAAACACACACACTTTTTCTGCAAAGCAAGTCTCCCTTAAAATATTGAATTTTTGTATGTTATTTTCACTCTGTGCATTTTTATGCACACTTCACGTTGGCAAATGCATTTTTGTGCATGCTGCTTGGCTGGAGAACCGCATTGCAAACTTTGGTGAATTTCAAAGGAGGGCTGTATTCCAGTTTGCATATTGTTTGGAAAGTGTAAATTAGGAAGCTTTGGCTTTAAATGTGAACTGAATCAAATTTCTACCCCAGGCAGTTTTGATATGTAACAGAAATATACATATAATCTTTTTTTTAAAAAAAAATATGAAAATGGTTAAATCTTGAAAGTAATTAAAACGACTGCTAAATCTAAGCTGCAGGAAATGATGCACAAAGTGTGAGATTTATGGCTTGGCTGAGCAGAGAATACAACATTGTATAATTAGGGAGAAGGAATGCTATTTTCCGTGTAATATTAAAACAGTAGAAAGAAAGATCAGTCCTTTCTACACATTAATTTGTGGAATTTGCTGTCACAAGATGTGATGGCCACTAGGTTTAGATAGTTTTAAAAGAGGATTACATAAACTAATGGAGGATAAGTCTGCCAGCGACAACTATATGCTACCTCCAGGTCAGAAGCATCACGACTCTGAATAACAGGTGCTGGGGAAGAACAAACTGCAGGGGAGAGCTATTGCCTTCATGCCCTGCTTGTGAACTTCCCAAAGACATATTGCAGACCCTCCAAGTGTCCCTATTTTCCAGGGACAATCCCGAATTTGAAGAAGCCGTCCCAGTTTCTGATTTGATCCTGGAATGTCCTGCTTTTCCTTAGGATGTCCTGTTTTCATCAGAGAAATGTTAGAGGGTATGGAGTTATGTGACCCTCCCCCACCAAGAAGATAAGGAGATACAACCTTTCGAAGACAACTGAAGGCAGCCCTATATAGTTTTTATATATGTTGGAAGCCACCCAGAGTGACTGGGGCAACCCAGTCAGGTGGGTGGGAAATAAATAAATGATGGTGGTTATGGAATAGGACATCCCTAGTTTCATCAGAGAAATGTTGGAGGGTATGATATCGTGGGTCACTGGTGCAAACAAGATGATAGATTAGATGGACTACCAGGCTGTACTGTGTTAGTTTGAATATGTAGTTATTATTGATTTCGTATTTTGTGCATTTGACTTCCTGGAAAGTCAGTAGCTAGAGATCCTTTTGAAAAAAGTTCCTAGCCTGGTTGCTGTTGCTTGAAGCAAATGTGTCTTCATGGGCTTAATAAGCAGCACATCACCCATCGTCCATTCCACTTTATTACCGTAATGCCACATATAATTGTGGTTTCAGATTGGCTTTGGCACTACCGTGAAATAGAGTGGCTGCTCTTTTCATGGTATGGTTACAGCCAAAGACTACCCAGTGGCTGTTGCTCAGAAAGAATGTTGTAATTTAAGCAGGCAGGATACCTAATTAAACCACAGCACGGAAGCTGCATGGTGAGGTTTTTAACAATAAAGTGAGTTGTTCTGCTATTGCACTGGGGGTCAAAACAGACAGATCTGCGCAAGGCGGTTTTGATAGTATAAGCAAGTATTATCCCACCACTCTGCCTGCTTGCAAGTCTGCATGCCTAAACAAAAAGAACAGAAACAGCACCATATTGCAGCAGGTTGCCAGTTGTCCTGAATTTATTCTACACTGCCTTCCTCAAAAAAACTGGTTACCCTTCACCTGAATCAGGCAGAAAGGAGAAAAGGAGGGGCCTTGAAGTTGTCCATCGACAGTTAGTACCTGGACAGGAGGCTGAGCAGACAGTCTTCCCTACTATGGTGAGGTGTATTTCTATTTAAATTCTAGTATTTCCCCCCCCCATATTTGCATCTATACGCATAAATTAGCAAATGTAAATTATTTGCAAATCTGTGCTGCACCTTAGTAGCCACCCTAGAAATTATGGAGATTAATTAGACCTCTGTGGACAAGGTTCATTCCTCAAAGGAATGCTTCTCATTCATTTTAAAAGCCCTGTTCAATTTCATAACACCATAGAATTGTAGCCTGCAATGCAGGAATCTCAGCTAAGGCATCTCTGGCAGATGGCCACCCAATCTCCCCTTAAGAACCTCCAATGAAGGAGAGTCCAGCACCTTCTGACGGAGTCATTTCCATCCATTGCATTCCCCTCTGTCATTTGCTTCTCTGCATTCATGGCTGGCTCTCAACATACCAGGTTAATGGCTGAGCATTTAGGAAACATTGCTTTCTTAGAGCATTGCTGCACCATTCCTTATTACCACTCAGCATATAAGCAACTATAAGGTAAAGGTAAAGGGACCCCTGACCATTAGGTCCAGTCGTGACCGACTCTGGGGTTGCAGCGCTCATCTCGCTTTATTGGCCGAGGGAGCCGGCGTACAGCTTCCGGGTCATGTGGCCAGCATGACTAAGCCGCTTCTGGTGAACCAGAGCAATGCACGGAAATGCTGTTTATCTTCCCACCGGAGCGGTACCTATTTATCTACTTGCATTTTGACTTGCTTTCAAACTGCTAGGTGGGCAGGAGCAGGGACCGAGCGACGGGAGCTCACCCCGTTGTGGGGATTTGAACCGCTGACCTTCTGATCAGCAAGCCCTAGGTTCTGTGGTTTAACCTACAGCGCCACCTGCGTCCCATAAGCAACTGTATGCCCATCTTTTAAGTGGTATCCTTCTATGGAGTTACTCTGGTTTGTTTTAGACAAATGATCTTCAGGATCAGGTTCAAATGAAACTGGATCAGTGTGTTGACAACAAAAGCTGACTGTGCACCGTGAGGATTGGCTGGAAACTGATGACATCACAAGCTCCCCTCCTCCCCAAAGTTTCTGTGTTTTAACAAAACTGATTCTGCTTCTGTGCTTTAAAGGGACACTGAATCAAATAATTGTACATGTAGGCAGCCCTTTCAAAATAAGAAGAAGGTGGATAGTCCAACTGAAACAAGGTCGGAAGGGGGAGCTTATCTACAAAACCAGCTCGTTTCTTTTCTTTTTAGCCATCTTTTGATTTGCTGGCTAGTGCATATGTTGGCGGGGGCGGAATGGCAGCTCATCCTGATTTGTATGGAAGTTTGTGCATGCAGCGTGCACCTTTCTTACCAAAAAAAAAAAAAAAAAAAATGAAGAAGAAAAATGAGGAAGGATAGATGCCAACAAGACCCAGATAACCTGTCTGCTACCTGAGCTGAGTAAACAAGGATTAAAACGAGGAGCGGATGTTGATACAGAACCACAAATGTACTGACTCTCCCGTCAAGTCTCCCCACCCTCTTTGCCTCCTTTGATTCTCTCTTCCTCGCAGTCCATCTGATGCCACCCAAACCCACTGTTTGTTTTCCCATTTGTGCCGGGGCAGGAAGCTGAGTTGCCAGACAATGGGCAGACTCGCTGATGACTGCAAAAGAAAGGCAAAAAGATTTGCTGCTGTGGGTGGGTTGGCCCAAGGGGCATGTGCTCATTGCTTTAGAAGCTGCCGTCATTGTCCTGACTTTTCAACAGCCGTGAAAACAAGTACAGGCAAAGAAGGGGGGGGGGGGGGAAGGTTGTTCCAGTTTATTATGGACAGGAGCAAGAGGAGGGGGAGGGGGCAACAGAACAAAACAAAGGCACCCGACCTTCTGTGATGTTCTGAATCTAAGATTTCCTTAGATCCATCCTCAGTTGATAGGTAGTTTATATATATTCTAACCTAGGCAGAGAATGAGCCTTATTAGGTGCTGAAACCTCATCATTGTTTTGACATAATTGATGCATCTTTTAGAAGCACTGGGGGCCATTCTGCAGGATCAAAGAAAGCAAGCCTCAACGGCTTTTAGGATTAATGTTTGTCTCCTTAAAGAGACAATAGCACTATATATATATATTCACATAATGGAAGTGCAGTGGCTAGCCTTGTTGCGGGGGGGGGGGCGTAAAGGAGACCCTTGTTCCAGGTATCATGTTCACCCTTTTGTAAATGGGGAGGAAATGGGCATGAGCCCCCGGAGAGAGAAGATCACATCCTGCAAAGAGTGAACAAATAGAAGAAAAAGGAAGTTAAATAATAACATTCATGAAATGGTATGTCATAATGGGAGTAGAGGAGAACATTGCTGTTATTAGGGTTTGTATTTTGTTTAAGGACTACATGACTACTCCTGCATTTAAGTCACATAACAGAACAACAGTCCTTTAAATATGCTTTTGTATAGAAAATATATACTGGCGCACACACACACACACACACACACACACACACACTATAGGTGGAGAGTTATCATTTGTGCCCCCGATGCTTATCCATTCAACAAACGCAGTTGCCTCTCTCTGAGCAAAGCGTTGCATTTCCCACAAGTGCAAAATGTTGTGTTTTACATGCTGGGAAAATCTGGCAACCTTGCAACAGAAGTCCTACGTTTTAAGAAGATGTGTAGCTTCCCCATGACCAATGAGTAGCAACTATAGGTTAATTTTGAAAAAAAACAAACAATGAACTAGAAGGGACTGTTGGAATTGTATAGTCTCCAACATCCCACTGATCAAAATTAGGATGCTCTTTTTTTTTTGGTCCCGAGCTTTGGCAGGAGCCAGCTGACACAAGACCAAAAAAAGAGTGCCTGCTTGGAATTTATTGCCTTCTGTTATAAGATTCAAGAGAACGTCAGTGTGTTCTTCCTATGGAGGCAATTGGGGATTCTTTTATATGCCTTTGAAGCAAGGGTGTTTAAGGACTACTTTGGGACACAGAGAAAAGCAAATCCTATTTTCATGTTCCACAAAGATACCTGCCAAGCCTTTTTCTCAATATAAATCACTCTGGAGTGTTAAGATCCATGCAAACTAGTTCACACCTCTGAGTGAATTATTGCCTTCTATTCCTCCTTGAATGGGTTATGTATGTTTTCAGTACTGGAGAGCTCGGAGAGGGCTCCTTCTCTTACTTATTTTGGCAGAGAATGCAGCGTCTGGGAGAAGACTGCTTTTAAAAGGCCAGGCTCAGCACTGTCTCGCTTTTTAAGCAGGTGTCAGATTATGACATGGTTTTCCCTTCTCAGGGCAACTGCTCTGCAGATGTCTCATTATTTCTAAAGAGAGCGAATGGCCTGGAAACCATTTGCCAAGGCACTTTAGGCTGCCTTGTTCTCTACAGTCAGCCTGTCTTGTCTCCCACCCACCCCCTTTCTTCTGCACTTGGCACCACTGGATATAGCCTTCTCCGTTTTAGGGGTCCATTTCCCTGCTTTTATCTTGCAACGCTCAGAGAAATCTCTGTGCTGCTCTGCTTCATTGGAATGAGGAACAAAGCTTTGCAAAAGTGCCGCAAGTCAAGCTCGGAAGAAATGGCAAAGTTGGGCATCAAAGAGCAGTGAGCTTCTGGGTTCTTGGCACAGGACAGTCAGGAGCAGAGCCTTTGAAATCAGACAATAGAAGAGCTCTGACTTAAGACAAGCAGCTACATGGGGACACCTTCCGTAGTTCCTGGTGTTTCTCAACGATAGCCCAGAAAATAAACCCTTCCCCCACTTACTATAATTAGTGCCAGATCATAATTTTAAGGACCAGTGGGAATGCAGAATGTGTATATATATTTAAATTCACAGCCCCAATCCAGTTCTACCCATAAGAAGGGATGTGTTAATTTGTCAACTTCAATTTCTCATTTTCCCAGTCTTCTGACATTTTTTGCAGCAATTTGCAAAATCGGTCTTGACTGGTCTGTTTTAGAAAAAAAAATACTTAAGCTTCTTCATCCCAATAGGTCTTTGATATGAGCAGAGTGTTTGTTGAGCCAGTTTAAATAGTTTTCGCTTTGAGTGTTTGGTTTGGGGTTTTTTAATGTTTCATAATTGGATGGCTTTAAAAGAGAATTAGACAAATTCCTGGAGGATAAGGCTATCAATGGCTCCTAGCCATGATGGTTATGATCTACCACCATGCTAGGAGAAGGTAGTGCTACTGAACAACAATTGTTGGAAACAACGGGAGGGGAGAGTATTCTTCTGTTCAGGTCCTGCTTGCCTGTTTTCTCACAGGCATCTGATTGGCCAATATGAGAACAGGATGTTGGACTAGATGGGCCTGATCCAGCAGACTCTTCTTATGTTCTATTCAAATGGTGTTAATAACTGCCTTTATATGATGGTTTGTGTTGAGAGGTCTTATTTTTGTGAACCACCTTGGGTACCTTATGGTAGACAAATGGTATATAAGTACTCGGGTGGCGCTGTGGGTTAAACCACAGAGCCTAGGACTTGCCGATCAGAAGGTCGGCAGTTCGAATCCCCGTGATGGGGTGAGCTCCTGTTGCTCGGTCCCTGCTCCTGCCAACCTAGCAGTTCGAAAGCACGTCAAAGTGCAAGTAGATAAATAGGTACCGCTCCGGCGGGAAGGTAAACGGCGTTTCCGTGTGCTGCTCTGGTTCGCCAGAAGCAGCTTAGTCATGCTGGCCACATGACCCGGAAGCTGTCCCTTGGCCAATAAAGCGAGATGAGCACCGCAACCCCAGAGTCGGCCACGACTGGACCTAATGGTCAGGGGTCCCTTTACCTTTAGCTTACATAGAAATAAGTCAATACTGACTCTGGTATATAGGACAAGACACATCTTGGCTATGATGACTATGGTGATAGTGACTGTTACGGCGGTTACACCTTCCGGGGGTGAAGTCTCCACCGAAGTTACCTCTCTGGGGAGCAAGCCTGGGCAGTGTGTATGGAGGGCCTGGGCTGCCCAGATGACAAGACCCCTCCTTTGTCTTGCCTGTCTTTGCTCCAGCCTCTTCATACCTCTTCTGGTTTGGGGATGTCAGGTGGGAGAGAAGCTGGTCACCGCAGGAGGAGGGTACAGCCTGCCTCATCTCTCTCTCTTGCTTCCCCTCCTCTCCAGCCTCTGCTGCTGCCTCTGCCTCTGGACTGCTCTCTGCCACAGACTCTTCCTGCCCACTAAACCTCTTCAACTTCCAACACCTCCTCCCCCCAGCCTGCTCCCTCTTCTCCCTCTGACCACTCATCGTCATCCCACTACCAGCCCCCTCGCTTCTTCCCTTGGGAAGGTGCTTCCACCTTCCTCTGCATCCAGCTAGTCCATGACTTGCTACCCTTGGGTTTAATTACAGTAGAGGCTGAAATCAAAAGAGTTGAACCTAATATTTTCCTTTATTTATGATTATGATGCATCTGTGTGCGACATTCTTCTTTAGCCTTTATTATATGCTGTGGAAGACTGTGTGCAGCCTTTCATATGCAAGGGATCTGTCAGGTATATGATGTATTCCATGTCTATTTTACATATACATGAGAGTATATACTTCTGGTGCAAAGAATGTGCAAGCCATCCATTCAATGTGTGCACCTAGTCTTGGTCTTTAAAAAATAAAATGAATTCCACCTTGAAAGCCGTGGGTCATTCCCCATGTATTCTCTTAAAAGCTTTGTCAGCCCAAAACATGGCAAGCAGAGCCCTGGTTTAGGCAACATTCCTTGGGATCAACTCCTCTGAGATGCGTATTTTGGCCCTTGTTGAATTTAACTTGGAAGGGACGCTCTGTGCAGCAAACTGAGTGAAGTCTGATTAAAGAGCACATTCTCAAAACAGATAAATAAACAGCAGTCAAATAACCACAAACCAGCCTCACAAATTATGTTCTTTCCCCTCAGTAGTTATCAGTTAAACTCTTCTGAAAATATCCAGAGTTTTATTATTACCATTTATTAAATTTGTATCCCACCCTTCATCCGAAGACCTCAGGGCAGTTCATAAATCCATTGACTGGAGTGAATCTCGGCAAACTAAGAAATTCATTAAATGATTTGCAAAGTAAGGTTGGATTAAAGTTACCACCTTGTTCCTGCTCCTGTTCTATGAGCAAGCAGGCTGGGTGATACATAGAAATTCAGTTGTAAGATTTTTTGTGGGATAGAGTTAGTGATGGATCAAACCACCAGCTTAATATCTGTTTTTCAGCCTGTGTATCTTGCACTGTAGTAGACCTAGCATCAAAAAGTGACAACTCTAATATTCTTGTAAGACTGTGGCTTTGATTCTCCACATAACCACCTGAGAGATAGACAGATGATGATAGATAGATAGATAGATAGATAGATAGATAGATAGATAGACAGACACACGTAGAACTTTTATCTTGATATCCAGGACAAGTTATTTTCTTTCTAGTCTAGTCACTTGTTATTTAAAAAGTTGTTCGATGCTGCATGCTTGAATGCTTAATAATGCAGTATAACATTTTTAAAATATGATTTGACAATACCATAGTAGGTTTTGCAGATATTTAAAACTGCTATATAGATTTTTATACATACAAGTCTGGATCAATATATTTCTGAAGTGGAAAGGACACACACAAAGCCAATGGCAATATGGTATTGTGGCTATCTGTTGGGAAATAGGATTTAATTTAAATCCCTGAAAATAAGAGCATTCATCTTTCCCTGCCAGGGATTGGTCTCCATACCTCTTTTATGTGTACAGTATTCTGAACTTTTATCCAAGAAACTTGACATAGCATAGAGGTGAACTGCATACCCTCCAACATTTCTCTAATGAAAATAGGAACATCCTATTTCATCAGTGGCGTAGCGTGGGGGGTGCAGGGGGGGCCGGCCGCACCGGGCGCAACATCTGGGGGTTAGGGTTAGGGGGCGCAAATCCACAGGTTAGGGGGCATAAATTACTTGCCTTGCCCCGGGTGCTGACAACCCACGCTACACCACTGTATTTCATAATAATAATGTTTATTATGCCCATCTAACTGGGTTGCCCCAGCCACTCTGGGTGACTTCCAGCATATATAAAAACATAAAACATTTACAGGGCTGCCTTCAAATGTCTTCTAAACTCCATACCGTCTAAATGTCACATAACACCATATACCGTCTAACATTTCTCTGTTGAAAATAGGGATATCCTAAGGAAAAGAAGGACATTCCAGGATCAAATCAGAAACTGAGATGGCTTCTGTAAATCTGAGCCTGTCCCTGGAAAATAGGGACATTGATATGAAAAGGTTTGCCTGCATCATTCCTGTAGCTATTAAAGGCAGAGGAGTCCCAACAGAAACAAAAGCCTGTCTAGCCCTCAGCTTAATGTGGATTGTGAACTCCTTGTGTCTCCTTTAATTCCTCCCCATCTGGCATTTTCCTCCTGCTTTCCCACGCCTTTTCCTATCTAAATCTGGAGATTTCCTATGCAGTTAATTTCACTTTCCTTCTCGGAGCAGAAGAGCCCAAAGCTGTCAACTGTAAGCCGTTCAGCTATTTAGCTGACTGGTGGCCTTGGGGAGTCACTATTTCTCCGCCTGTCGTATGTCACAAGAGTGACGTGAATCTAAAATTCCACCTACCCAAATATTACTTTAAAACACATTATGCTAGGGTTTTTTTAAATTGTTTTCTGTTTTAAAGTATTGCATGTTTGTTCATTTTAAATATATATATATATATTGTTTTGCTCTTGACTCTTAAGCTGCTCAAGAAACATTTGTTGAACGGAGACCATTTAAATTTAACAAATAAATAAATTCTATTTTTTAAAACCAAAGTCTGACCTGATTAAACCAAAACTTTTTTCTAAAAGCTTTGAAATTGCCTCTGGATGTTCTAGAGCAGATTTAGGACTCAGAAAGAAACTCCTAGGACTAAAGATTTTGAAGAGGGTAATAGATAATGCACCTGAAAGTTTATTTGTTGGTTTAAAGTCTGGTTCATTGGCCATTTTTCCTCTTGCAATACTTGGCTACCTCTCCCCATGTTGACTAATCAGCACAAACAGCTTAGGGTAAGACATCTCTTACAGACCATGTCAGAAGCAACCATTGAGCAAGCCCTAAATTGGGAAAGAAGAAAATAGATAGAACATGCAGCAATTTTGGCCTCAGAGACTCTTGAGAGTCCCATGGACTGCAAGAAGATCAAACCTATCCATTCTGAAGGAAATCAGCCCTGAGTGCTCACTGGAAGGACAGATCCTGAAGCTGAGGCTCCAATACTTTGGCCACCTCATGAGAAGAGAAGACTCCCTGGAAAAGACCCTGATGTTGGGAAAGTTGGAGGGCACAAGGAGAAGGGGACTACAGAGGACGAGATGGTTGTATAGTGTTCTCGAAGCTACCAGAATGAGTCTGACCAAACTGCGGGAGGCAGTGGAAGACAGGAGTGCCTGGCGTGCTCTGGTCCATGGGGTCACGAAGAGTTGGACACGACTAAACGACTAAACAACAACAACAAAGAAAATAAATGCAGCTCCAACGCATCCTTTGTGGCATGCAATCACACAGCCCCAATAATTTGCCATGCTACTATTTTCATTAAGTTTCCTTCCAAGCTCAAACGCATCATCTGCCCTGGGAAAGTGGAGCTGAAGTTATGCAACCACATTGCATGTCCTGCAGCAATGCATGTCCTATGGCACTGGTTTTCAGAGTTGTGCCTTCAGATAACGTGTTCTACATTGACTCATCGGCTAAGGAACATCTGCACGTCTGCCATGGTAGCCTAACACATTGCAGAAGATTCTGGGGCATGTTGTATTGTGGCCACTCAATCAGTTCATGCGTGACATTAGCAAAGCCTGATAGGCTCAAGCATCACCTGCTGAGAACTATCAGTTTTTTTGACCGGAAAGCTGTTTCCTTCAGCCACCTTACACCCTACTTGGAGTACTGAAGGCATGAAACTTGAGGTCAGTGGTAGCTGCTTGTGTAACATGCCATTCCTGCCCAGTACTGTGGGCTCTGGCAGTGTTTGCTGTGGTTGCTTCTGTTTTCACCAGACCGCTCCCTGCCAATCTACCTCGAAGCAGTTGGCAAGAGATCAGAAGTAAGGCGCTGCCAGAATTTTGTGGAATGGGCCATTTGCTTTTGTATACCTATCAGGAGTTTCAAAGTATCAAGGAGGCAAGGGAGAGCCTAATCTCTTGAGCTCCTCGAAACGGAATAGTTGAGGAAAGTTGCCCTATTATCTACAAGAGCCAGGTGTAAACTGGTTTTGCTGTCACAATGAGGGAAATGCCATTGTCTGCCTTGGTACGTTACAACTTACAAAAATTGGAAGAAGTTGGTGTTCAGGGTGTACATAGATACTTAAGCCTGAGGTTAATACTCTGCTCCTGGTGATCGCAGGGTGAGGGTGCGTACACAATTTACATTTAAAGCACATGTATAGCACATAACTTCCCCCAGGGGTGCCAACTTGGATAAAAGATTGAGAGAGCCCAGGTAAGCTGCTCCCCTGATCACATGACATGCTGCACGCACACTCTTAAGTTGTGGGTGAACATATCAGACGGCACAGCGATTCTTCAAACAGCTCTTGTTTATTCACAGGCCAGAACAGAACTGAACTGAAGGGTTCAGCCAGCCTGCTTATATAGAGCTCCATTACAACGCAACTGTAACCATTTTCTGTAACTATCCAATCACTGAACGGCACTTTCAATCCCCTATTTGCATATGTGGACCTGAATGAAAACTATCTACTGTATCCCCCTGCTGGCCCAGAGTGAGAACTTCAGTACATAACACACACTATTTGAATAGCAATGCTCATCAACTTTGGGGGGGGCCACAGCCCCCTCATATATTTTATTGGGCAGGGGTGAAGACTCTTCAGCTCCTGGGGGTTGGCTCCTATGACTTCCCCCAAAGATTCATGGGAATTATTGTTAAGGGCCCTGGGAAATTACATCTCCTAGGATTCTTTGAGCAAAGCAATGTGTTTTAAGTGTTCTTCAAATGTATAATGCGTACACAGCAGTAAGCATGCATCCATACCTCTGCTTAATGTGGACTGTGAACCCCTCATGTCTCCTTTAGTTCCCCCCTCGTCCATGCAGTGTCCTCCAGCTCCTGCTGTCCCAGCCTCTCTCCTCCTTAAATCTGGTCCATGTAGCTCTCCTGATCGGATTTTCAAAGCATAGGGAATCTTTGGATTTAGGGAGGAGAAAGTGTATAATATTAATTATTTTAATGATGTATACCACAAGTTATACTTTTAAAGTCAATTCCATTAAAGTGGGTACATTTCTTTGTTTCCCTTTGTAGTTTATGGCCATCCTAGCTGCCATCAAAAAATTAATAAAAAATTTAATAACTCTAATAAAACTCACACGTAACAGAATAATACCACCAGGGGGGTCAGCTGGAACCATAACCTGTAATTTCCCTTATGTTTTCAAGAATCATATTCCAAAAAATATATAAACTTGGGGGCAATCTCTAACATGCATCATTAGCTCCAGGGTAAATACAGCTCAGTCTTCTAGCAATTTAATAACATTTGAATATTCGTTTTTAAAAGTTCTTCTAATTCATACAAAATATTCCCGGGAGACTTTACTTCCACATCAATTTCCAAAAAACTTGGACAGGTGTCACTTCCATTTTCCTTTACTGGAGTTAAGGGTGGGTTATTCACTGGCAAAGAGGTGTTTGAACGACCTCTGGGGTTCTTTGGAAGCCAAAATCTGCACCCGATCCTAGACCTGACATGCCCGCAGACTCTTAGGGATCTTTGAAGCATCTATGTGGTTACACAGATTTAAGGCAGTTCATTACATTTTCACACATATACCTGGTACTTGGGAGGGAATGGAGACTTGTTATATAAAGGAATGGGAGGAGTCCTGGGGGAGTGAGTAGAATTGGTTTGTGATTACATGTTACTTTTAGCTCTCTTACTTTTGATGTTAATAAATCTTATTTTACTAGATATTTCTGAATTTGGCCCGACACATTACTAAACAATCATAGTTCTATCAGTGGTGTGCCACAAAATATGGTAAGAATAAAAGGAAAAACTGGGCACTTGAAAGTACCTGAGGTATGTTTGTGGCATGGATGCACTCTTAAGACTGTTTTTCCATGGAAGTCCATGTCCTTCCCATAGAACACAAAGCTTGGATTTAGGATCTCTTCATTGCAGATGCATTATCAAAAGAGAAAGGTCCACTTCAGACCAGACGGGGACTGGATTCAATTAAATAGCAGGAGCCAGCGCAACAAGTCCCGCTAGCTCAGGAGGGCTTTCCCCCACTCTTCTCCCCCACTCCAATCATCTCCAGGGTAGTTGGGAGAACACCTAGAACAGAGCATGGGGGGCAGAGAAGGGGAAATAATTGGAATTTCCTAATTTGCACATTATTTATGTTCAATTTGTTTGTAGAGTTTATTTATTGGATCAGAGGTGTGATCCTGGATTAAGAGCAATCAGGGCCGTCTTAAGCCTATCCGGCGCCATGGTGCAAAGATCCCTCAGGTGTCCCCTTCCCCATTTCCCAGAGTTGTCAACCTTTCCCCAAGCTTCTGCGGGGATCGGTGTCCTCCCACAGAGGCTTGGGAAGGAAGCTGCATGCCCGCCAGCCATATACAGTGGTACCTCTGGTTAAGTACTTAATTCGTTCCGGAGGTCCGTTCTTAACCTGGAACTGTTCTTAACCTGAAGCACCACTTTAGCTAATGGGGCCTCCCACTGCTACCGCACCGCCGCCACATGATTTCTGTTCTCATCCTGAAGCAAAGTTCTTAACCCGAGGCTGGGTTAGCAGAGTCTGTAACCTGAAGTGTATGTAACCCGAGGTACCGCTGTAGTTGGCGGGGCGCAGCTTCCATCCTAAACCTCTGCAGGGATTGCTCTCCTCCTGTGGAGGCTTGGGAAGCAAGCTGCATGCCCATATGGTTGACGGGGCACAGCTGGCGGGTGTGCAGGGAAAGGGAAGACATCCGGCAAAGGCACGCAGCTCCCCCACTCGCTGGGGCGCCCCTGAGAGGCCAGCGCCCTGGCGCAACACGCCAGTAAGCCCAATAGGAAAGACGGCTCTGAGAGCAATAGTTAGCGGGCTTCCCTTAGATTTCTTCAGAGTTGAAAAGGGTGCCCCTTTATTCACTTTATTATTTGTGTCCTTTGACAATATGGAGGTCTTAATTCATCTGCAGAGGACATTGTGCTCTGTCTTCTGCACTTTGGAATTCTGGTGTGAGAATAAACCCTTTTGGAATGGATAGAGCAATGGTCATTAACTAGAACAAAACCAGAAGCCAAAGACAGGGTTTTCCTGCTGAGTCGCCTAATACCTGGCAATGCAAATGAATCTCATTTCATATGAAGTACTGGACCTTTGAATTCTTAGAACTCACCCACATTTCCACTTGCCCTGCAGCTTTCCCCAGAGTTTGTGTGTGTGTGGAACCCACTCTTAACTACTGAATTGGAGCAAATGCTATTCGGCGTTTCCATGGATTGATTTTGCTCTGATTCAGTGGTAAAAAGCAAGTTTTCCCAGGGAAAGTGGTGGGGCAAATGCAAAACTGTTTGGACCCATGCTTTCTAGGCAGAGAATAAACGAAGTGTGAACAAGCCCTTAGAGATATCAGGGAGATGGTAAGGCATCATCTAGTTTGCTGCATTGCCAAAGATTCCACCGGCTTGAACTGACGGAGATCTTGAACAATGAATTTATGAGATAAGCTTCACAATCAGAGAATGAATGCTATTCCCATGTTTATTTATATTTTTAAGAACGCTGCCAGTAAGAAATAAAATTTGACAAGAAAGACACCATCTTTATAGAATTTTTATGAGCATCTAAAGTCAACCCTAAAATAGCTTATAAAAAATTAACTTCCTCTAGGAAGGTGGCTTTAATTGCCAAATTTAAGTGGTGATCATAATGCTCTATGAGGCAATGGTCTTCAGACATCTCTGTGTATAATCTTGAGTAGAATTAGCTAAGTTACTTCCTCTTCATGACTGGGCACTTAATACTGGCAACAGGTCATTCAGATATTGAAAGCTGGTGGTATGCACAAAAAGCACCAGGCCCACAACCCCCAATGGGAAGCATCTCATGCCACTGGGTAGATTTATCCAACCATATATAATCCTACCAGTAAATGTGTTAAGAGACCAGAATTGCTTAGGGGGAGGGTCGTGGTTCAGCACCAGCTCTGCATGCAGAAGGCCATAGGTTCCATCCCCAGCATTTCCAGGGAGAGTTGTGGTGTAGTGGTTAGAGTGTTGGACTAGGACCTGGGGTATCTGGGTTCAAATTCCTGCTCAGGCATGAAGCCTACTGGGTAACCTTGGTCCAGTCAGTATTTCTCAGCCTAACCTATCTCACAGTGTTCTTGGGAAGAATTAGAAAGGGGGAGAAGCTGTCTCTGTGGCAGCCCCCAAGTTGTGGAATTCCCTCCCAGAGAGGCGCACCTGGCATCTTCACTGTCTAGTTTTCAGCAAATGAGGAAGATGCACCTCTTTACCCCGGCCTTTGACACCTGAGATGTGTTTTTAGGAGCTACCTTATACCTGTGGTTGTGATTTGCTTCAACTGTTTTTAATACTGAACTTTAAATTGTTGTAACCTGCCCTGGGACCTGCTGGTGAAGGTCGGATAATACTAATACTAATACTAATAATATTAATAATTAACTGCCTTAAGCTTCTTGGAGGAAAGTGGGGATATATATGTATTAGATAAAACCTAGACAGCTGCTGCCTGTCAATGTAGACTGGTAGTCTTAAACCTTTTCAGATCCAGGACTCACCTTTAACCCAAACATGCATTTAGGAACTTCCTTCCTTCCTTCCTTCCTTCTTTCTTTCTTTCTTTCTTTCTTTCTTTCTTTCCTATATATTTGTATTGTAGTAGTGCTTCTGTTGTGTCTCACATTAAATTAGGCTGTGACCCAGCAGCTGATCCAACCTATCATTTGAAGATCAGTGGTGATTGTAGACCATACTGAGCTTAGTCAGATGGACGAAATGGTGTCGTTATGTTCCATTGGTACCTAACACCTCAGCATCTTAAGTATGCAGAACAGCAAGGGAAACTTGTTGGAGGTATGAAGCTGCAAGAGCTGGGATATGGCATATTTTCTGGATGTGTCCTAAAATAAATTTTAAAATTTGAGGAAGATAAAGCAATGGAAAGTGAAGCGATAGCAGGCTATGCTTCACCCATAAATCTTACAATTTTACTATCTGGATATGTTAAAGAAACTTTACTTATGCAGGACATGGAATTAATACAACATCTCTTGACCACTGCCAGAATTATTATTTCTCATGAAAAAATATGAACACTGTCCATGAGATAATGGATAACTAAAATCTTCAGACATAGTATGCATATTGAAGCTCACAGATATGGTTAGAACCAGTGAGGGTAGATGGCAAGATAATGTATTTACGAAGAAACAAAGTTTCTTTATAATGTTGTGGATTTCTGATTTGGTCAAGCATTCAGCTCGATTTGTTTGCACAGCTTGCGTGGAAGTTATGTGACATTGGCTATTTACTGAGCCTTCATTTTGATTTGTTGCATCAAGCACTTTTCAATGCATTTCCCTGTAACATTCCTTATGGGAGAAGTCAATTTTGGGGTGGGTGGGAAAACAGGTTTATTGCACTAGGGCTCCAAATCCACTTTAATTGCCCAACCTAAATTTGCCAGTATGCTATGGAACCCCAACCACAAAATAGGAATGTGACATAAGCATTAAGTGCCTCTGTTAGCTACCTCAAATTCAGCTTCACTTCAATCCATAGTCATATCCAGATTTAACCTTATGGAAAACTCTAGCCTATATGTGTCAGCTGAAAGCTGGTGGGCTGATTGTGGAATTTTAACTTCATTTCATTTAGGTCCAACTAAGAGGTCTTTGTTGAATTTGCAGCGTGTCCCTGTGGTTGTAGAAACAGCTAATGCTTAATTTGACCAGATATGTTTACGCCTTTTCAAGAGGTTAAGGTAAAGGTAAAGGTAAAGGGACCCCTGACCATTAGGTCCAGTCGTGGCTGACACTGGGGTTGCGGCACTCATCTCGCTTTATTGGCCGAGGGAGCCGGCGTACAGCTTCCAGGTCATGTGGCCAGCATGACTTAGCTGCTTCTGGCGAACCAGAGCAGCGCACGGAAATGCCGTTTACCTTCCCGCCAGAGCGGTACCTATTTATCTACAGTACTTGCACTTTGATGTGCTTTCGAACTGCTAGGTTGGCAGGAGCAGGGACTGAGCAACGGGAGCTCACCCCGTCACAGGGATTCAAACCGCCGACCTTCTGATCGGTAAGTCCTAGGCTCTGTGGTTTAACCTACAGCGCTACCCGCATCCCATTTCAAGAGGTTAGGCCAGAGCAAAAAGGTGCCTTTGAACCTCCAAAGAAAACCTCTCTATTTTTAAATGTTTTTCTTTTTCTCTCAAGGCAAACTGAAATCTTGTGCAATCTGCCAAAGATGGCCTGACATGGACTATTTGAGAGCTAAGTGGGCTGAGATTTCAGGGTAAAACATTGAACAGCCACAGTGGAGGGTGACCCTTAAATTGGTAATCTCATAATCTTTTGGCCTACGGTCTAGGTCAGAAAATGTATTCTGTACTCAGTGGTGTCTCATAAAACCTTTGATGTTTGCTTGTTAAAATGATAAAATGCTGGTGTTGTGACAGTCTACAAGCAACTCTGGTCAGCATTTTGGAGATTTCCTAATACCAAATATTTTTAGATTCTGACTGAAAGAGCCACAGTACACTGTCATTACATAGTGCAAGATGAACTTACTTTTTAAAAAAATTCCTTTTGTTGTGGTGTATTCAGTATATATATATATATATATATATACTGATATATATATATATACTGATATATATATATATACTGATATATATATATATATATATATATATATATATATATATATATATATTTGCATTGTTTTAAGACCAATAACCTGTATAAAGCAGTTTTTCAATGGAAAGGAGTACAAAAGCAGTCAAGGCAGGTGTCAACAGGTGTCTAGTTTGCAACAGAATCTTTGCAGGTGGCATAAGAGAGCAGTGGCGTAGCGTGGGGGGTGCAGGGGGGGGGCCGGCTGCACCGGCCACAACATCGGGGGGCACGCGCTCGCACTCGCAGCTCTCTGCCCCTACCTGGCTCACTCAGGGTTAGGGGGCGCAAATTACTTGCCTTTCCCTGGGTGCTGACAACCCACGCTACGCCACTGTAAGAGAGTAAGGAGATGAGAATGAAATATGAACATTGAAGAGCAGTGGAGGAAACGGCAGAAGGAACTGCTGTCGTCTTTGGAGGTCTGATCCTATTGTAGGAACTTAAGAAGAGCCTGCTGGATCAGGCCAATGGCCCAATCTAATCCAGCATTGAGTTCTCACACTGGCCAAGCAGATGCCTGTGGGAACCCTCAAGCAGGATTTGAACACAAGAGCACTCTAACCTCCTGTAGTTTCCAGCTATTGGTCTCAGGGTGCTCATGAGACACATCTTGCAGTAGGTTCACTGGGATTAAAGGATTACCCAAGTGTATGATCCACACCTGCTCAGGTGCATTCCTTCCTATGCCAGGAACTCAGCACACTGTACACTTACTTCTTAGAGAACAGCTCCCTCATTCCCCCCCCACCTGTCCCTTTAAAAAAATCTACTCAGTCCTGAATGTTTAATGAAAGCCACAGCTGACCAGAATGAAGTAGACAATTCTCCAAGGGTCAAGGGCTCTGAAGATTTCAGGCATGAAAGCTGAATGAAACAAACAGTTGGCAGGCCATCTCTCAGCTATTGGATTGAGGACCAAACCCAATGTGATGTGTTTTAGTGGCACACCGCCTGTGTTGAGAGGAGAAGGCAGAGCAGGGTGGTAGGTGGGGAGAAGATGAGAGGAAACCCAGCAGAAATGAAGCAGCCATGAGGGGAGAAGGCAGGGGGGCACTGAATTTTCTCATCACAGAGGGCACCACTGAAATTTGAAAGACCAAAGCTGGCCCTTGCTTCCTTGCTGTGGGGACAGGACAGAGGTCTCCTCTTTTACCTCATGCTGTAATATGATACTATTGTATGTGATGCATAAATAGCAGACCTTCCAAATGTCCCTATTTTCCAGGGACGTCCCTGATTTAGAGCTGTCCCAGTTTCTAACTGAATCCCAGAATGTCCCGCTTTTCCTTAGAATGTTCCTATTTTCACTGGGAAAATGTTGGAGGGTGTGGAGTTATCCAATCGCTGAGGCAATCCTGTATATGGAATGATTTTTTTTTAATGTTTAATGTTTTATTATGTTTTCATATATGTTAGAAGCTGCCCAGAATACTGGGACAACCCAGTAAGATGTGTGATAGTATAATTATCATTGTGGAATGGAACGTCCCTATTTTCATCGGAGGAATGTTGGAGGGTATGAAACAGGCTTGTAACATAATTAAGTTGGGGAGAATGTACATTGACCTAGAATTTTTTTCTCTTTTTCTGTGTCATATTAATAGCTTTCGCTCAACTTGGGGAGCGGTTCAAAGGTGCTTTTTAAGTGTTTTGTGTGAAAATGGTTTTAGTGTGTTGCTTAGTATTTTACATTTCACATGCTTAGCTGTATCTGTGGTGCTTGGCAAAAAGTATACATAAAATGTTGGCCTCTGATGTGGCAAGTGGACTTCAGAAGCTTGTAAGCCTGAGGCTCCTGGTGTCCTTAGATTTAACAGCTGAGGTAGAAAACTGTCAGTGGACTTTGCAAACTAATGTGAGGGGGGTGTAACTTCTTTTTGCCTTTTAGGCAAAAAAAGAAAAAAAAATAATGATGCTAACTAAAAGCAGAGGTAAAAAGGTTTGTTTATGAGAGGCGAGGGACATCAAAGCGCTTGAATTAAGGAGCCCCTTGAGGGACAGGTGAGTTATGAAGCCTGACTCTGAATCACATGTGGTTCAGTTTCCAGGAACTTTATCTTAATTTTCCAGTGTATTCAGGTTGGGAATTCCTAGGGCTAACAGGAATAAGAAGCTCTCTTGCAAGCCTCTGAAATGTAAGGAAAGTGAGTTAAGGTCTCTAAATTTAGCAAGGCCCAGCATTACATAGGACTGCGAAAACTGTTTGGGGCTTTCATCCAGAATGTTGACATTTTAGCAGGGTAGTAGTACAGTGAGTAAGGCTGACTGAAAGCATTCATTCTTTATACTGGGATGCTGCAGAGGCAATATTTTAAAAACTGCAAAAACTTGTTTTCCATTTAGAATTGTGTGTGAATAATATATCTTGTCTTCCAATTACCAAGAAGTGTTTAGGCCATAGTGTGACGTAGGGCAGAACTGATATAAAATCAATATAGGTTTTTCTGTCATGGCTTCCTATTGTATTTTACTGAGGATACGGAGAATTCACTTGTACAGATCCCTGCCTTGACTCTTAAAATGCAGTTCCCAGGGTTCCCCAACTATTAAGTCGGCTGAAATGTTTACTTTACATATGCCCAAACCAGAGTTAAACTATTAAACCAGTTTGTTTGTAATGTAAATAGAAATAGGGATATACATGAAAATGCTCCATTGTTTAATCTGCCCCTAATATGTAATATAACATCATTTATGAAATGTTTATGTTGTTTCCTATATACTTTATATGCTATGACCTCTATAATGTAGCTCTTAGATGAGCTGGACTCTGTTGGTATTTTGTGGCCTCTGTTGGTATTTTAATAGTACTCTTACACTTTAAAAAGTACTAATTTAACAAAATGTTGCATTTTGAGTGTGTCCCTGGTGTGTATCCCTCACAAACCCTCCCTCTCTTCTCTTCCCTTATTTTTTTGTATTTAATTGTGAACCACCCTGGACAGTGTTTAACTGAAAGAAATATACAAAACAAACAAACAAACAAACAAAACAAATAAGCAAAGAACAGGAGCCTTGAACTGTTGTTTGGGGGCCCTGGAGGGTGGAGAAGGTGAAGGAAAAGAGACATCTTTTATCCTTTCCTCTCTCTTCAAGTCTCTATGCACAACATGAGGATGAGAGTTAATGTAAACTAAAGACATTAGTGGCTCAAGAAGGCCAGTTTCACCCACCATCTTTAATTATTCTTTTTTTCAAGGGATATCTTAACATTTCATGGCTCAAATGCAGTCAGTCCTGGAAGTCACTGAACATAAGCCTGTATTGGAATGCTGTTTTCAGTTTTTGTAAAAGTAATCTTTTAATTTACGTACAAAGTAATCTGTAGCGGCTGGTGGGGCAGAGCTGTGTTGGTTGGTGCTGTTTACCTGGCTTTCCATTGCAGAGATAGCTGCCAGTAACAGAGGGGGAGGCAGTGGGGAACTTGATGCGGCGAGGAGCTTGATGTGGGCACAGAAGCACTGCGGGGGGGGGGGGGCACCTCCTGACTATGAAGAAACCACTATCTTATTTTTTTAAAAAATAATATTTATTAAAGTTTCAAAAAAGTTACAAAAATAAAAAAAGAAAAGAAAAAGAAACAAAAAATTACAAAATACAAAAAATAAAAACAATTAAAAACCAATCAACCTTTCCATATCTTGACTTTCATTTACTTGTTTCCCTGACCTCCTCACACCTCCCTTTTTTGTGTCCTAGTTCAGTTAGTTATTTCAGCAAATCCTTTCCATTTTTGCTTTTATCTTAATAATTTATCATAATATATTATAACTTTACATTCTCACCTGTTAATAATCCATCTTTAAATACTCCTTTATAACATTTACTGCTAAAACCACATAACTTCATTCCAACATCCTTCTAACATTCCTTAATTTTACAATATTTCTGTAGATAGTCTTTAAATTTCTTCCAATCTTCTTCTACCGACTCTTCTCCCTGGTCCCGGATTCTGCCAGTCATTTCCGCCAGCTCCATGTACTCCATCACCTTCATCTGCCATTCTTCCCGGGTGGGTAGTTCTTGTGTCTTCCAATACTTTGCGATGAGTATTCTTGAGTGGCCCTATTTCACTTCCAAACTGATAGGCATGGGACTCCCCAAGTTCAGTATGGTCGCCAAATGTTGTCTAAACCACAGAGCCTAGGGCTTGCTGATCAGAAGGTCGGTGGTTCGAATCCCCATGACAGGGTGAGCTCTCATTGCTCGGTCCCTGCTCCTGCCAACCTAACAGTTCGAAAGCACGTCAAGTGCAAGTAGATAAAAGGCATTTCCGTGTGCTGCTCTGGTTCGCCAGAAGTGGCTTAGTCATGCTGCCCACATGACCCGGAAGCTGTCTGCGGACAAACGCCAGCTCCCTCGGCCAGTAAAGCGAGATGAGCGCCGCAACCCCAGAGTCGTCCACGACTGGACTTAACGGTCAGGGGTCCCTTTACCTTTACTGCTGATGCTCACATGAGGTGGTGATTCAGCCCTCCACACCTTATGTTCTTCCACTGTTTGTTTACAACAGCAGTTGCCTCATTAAAGAGGTATCAGTTGTTGTTGCTGCTGCTGCTGCTGCTATTGCTGCTGCTGTTAGTATTTTTAAAAAACAATTAACAAGTAAAAAGAGGCATAAGCTTTTGACAAGATCAATGTGGACCAAACTTCTTCAGCCATTATTCTATCCCCATCTTCTTCAGTGTTGGAAAATTGTTTCCTTTTAAAATACAATTATTCTCAGTGAATTTTCATCTTACAGTTTTCGTCTGATAGCAGACAAAACTAAATGCCTGGCTGCACCATAATCCTTAGATATGATGACTACAATATATCTGAAATTTGTTTTAAGTTTCTCATCACCCCCACTTCCACATGCAGCATCAGATATTTTTTTAACCAGGTATGCTTGCAGAAAAGCACCCCCCTTTTTAAAGTAAATTAAAACTCCAGTTCATGGACAAGAAGGTATCTATGTATGGGAAACTTGAAGAAATGGTTTTCAGCAATAGTGATGGGCAATGGCTAAATTATATTTTCTGAGGAAGATTTCTTGCTTGTTTGTTTGAGTTGCGGTATTTATATCTCCTTGCCAAAGACCCCAAGTTGGCTTACAATAAAGCTAAAATATGACAAAAAAACAAAACAGCTGCCCAAAAACATAATTCAAGATCATAAAAGCAGCAGATAAGGAAATTAAGGCCATCATATAAAAGCTGAAATGAAACATCTATAAAACAGCAGAAAGACATTTAAAAGATTCCCAAATATTGTGAAATGCCATTAAAGGCTAAGTCTGAGCACTTGCAGAGATTTGAGCCATAAAGTGAGTTTTGTTTAACTCAGTCCAGCTGATGTGTGCTTGTTTTTTTCTCCACTTTCACACCTCTGGTGCCAATGGGATGTGGGGTGATCAATACAGAAGAGACTTAGGGCTTATCCATAGATACCTTTCCAGGCACAGGTCTGCACTTTAAAGTTCCATGTACAAATGTTCCTTTTTTTCGCCCCAGAGCTTTCTCCATGAAAACTCCCTCTTTAAAGCTGAAGCACAACAAACAGCAATTTGGGTTTTCTGTGGATTGTCATTTGCTCCGATTCAGTGGCAAAGAGCAGGTTTTCATGAAGAAAGCTCCAAAGCGAGAAACAAAAACAAAAAGTGATTAGACAGGGAGCTTTAAAGCGCAGATCGCTCCTGGAAAGCGTGGAGGAAAGGTAAGTGTGGATAAACTTTGTACAGTGGTACCTCGGGTTACATACGCTTCAGCTTACATACGCTTCAGGTTACACCCTCTGCTAACCCAGAAATAGTGCTTCAGGTTAAGAACTTTGCTTCAGGATAAGAACAGAAATTGGGGTCCGGCGGCGTGGCGGCAGCAGGAGGCCCCATTAGCTAAAGTGGTCTTCAGGTTAAGAACAGTTTCAGGTTAAGTACGGACCTCCCGAACGAATTAAGTACTTAACCTGAGGTACCACTGTATATTTATTTGTTTCAACATTACTGAAATAGCTTTTTAAAATTGAAACAGTAGATCTTCCTGTCATAGAACAAGTGTCTAGCACATCACTTGACATCAGTTTTATTGTCTTATGATCATAAACAAATCTTCTTTGACACTATAGCCCGTCACCTAAGCTATGCAATCTGTTAGATGTAATGGAAATGAAGGCACATATACAAGATTTGCTGGGAATAATGGAATAACACAGGGAAAGTAGCAAGAAACCCTTTAGAACAGTAAAAGAGAATTGCAAGAAACTGGCAGATGACGTGGATGTGGAACTTAAAGCACCTAGACAAACTAAACAACAGAAAAACCATGCTGGTAACCCCAGCCAATCCACAGAAGAGCTACATTCCCTACCTGGATTCACTTGTTACCTCACTGTGGGCTTGTTTCAGTGATGAAAACCAACCTGTTTAAGTTTGCTCAAACTACAGTGGTACCTTGGGTTAAGTACTTAATTCGTTCTGGAGGACCGTTCTTAACCTGAAACTGTTCTTAACCTGAAGCACCACTTTAGCTAATGGGGCCTCCTGCTGCTGCTGCACCGCCAGAGCACGATTTCTGTTCTCATCCTGAAGCAAAGTTCTTAACCCGAGGTACTATTTCTGGGTTAGTGGAGTCTGTAACCTGAAGCGTATGTAACCTGAAGCGTATGTAACCCGAGGTACCACTGTATATTTATCTCAGTTGTACCACATTGAAGGAAAAGGCTTTCAAGCCCATGTGAATTCCATTTGGGAACTTTATTTGCAAACTTTGGGGATGAATCTGCTATGTGGTATGAGTTGAGGGCAAAACGGCATAACAAAGCAATACACCTATTGTGTGGCATATGCAACATAAGCCTTACTGAACTATTCAACCACACAAAAATCCCTGCCATTGAAATTGCCATCCAGACAGCATTTCCCCTCTCATTTACAATATGCACAATTGAACAAACCTTTAGCACTTTGCACAGAGTGAAAACATGGTTTTGCCTAACAATGAATGAAGATCTGAGCAGAGCCTACATGAGCGATAGGTTTTTTTTGCAGGCTGGACTAGATCCTATAAGTTTAAGTTTTACTTGGGTATTGCAAATGATCCAAACTCTGATTTCCTTTCCTTTTCTTTGTTTTTCTTTCTCAGTGATTTGAGCATGAACAACATCAGTGAGCTGCTGCCTGGGGACTTCCACCACCTGCGCTTTCTAGAAGAACTGTAAGCATAATGAGGTTATATGGCCTCTTGGTTTAGCATTCCCTTCCCAATTCTGAGGCAAAGTGACATGTATGGCAGAAACAGGTGATATGTGACAAAGTCATGTGTGCAGCATTTAAATAATTTGTTTATACTGCTTCCAAATGTTTGGTTTATTTAGATCTTATCTGGCTCCCACCCCACCCCGTAGATCTACATTTCCCGTTAGCTGATCTAAACCAGTAGTGCTGTATTGTGTCCAACAAAACAGAAGGGAAGAGGAAGATGCAATGCAAGGGTGGCAGTCATTTTAACAATCAAGGTTGATATGTGCCCTGAGGATTGGGAGCACACAGCCTGCAAACAACTATAATTTAAAAATAAATTCAAGGGGTGCTTCTAGATGGAACCAGTACTCATGTCCACAAGTGATTACCAGTGTCCACATGACTACATCATCATCAAAATACTGGTCCATATTTTCTTTTACATTTATTCTGAATTTCCCCTTCAAAAATTATTTGAATTGTTGTGGGCTTAAGAGAAAGAATGTCATACTCAGGCTGAAATGTCACAAAAAGAATAACTACACAAACAGAACCAGCAGTTTTTACTGAACCTTGTTGGGCTGGCACTTTTCTTTACTCAAAGGAAAGATACTGGGATGGATGAAACCTGGGATATGAGAGGATAGTCACTTCTTTGATTTTTTCCATGCGGAAATGGATTCATAGACTGCCTTCCTCCTTACAAAAAGTGGGCATGATTCAATTAAGTTGTTGCTCCAAATCTGTTCTAAATCCCCACCAGAAGAGTTCATTCCACTCATGCATCTCCCACTTAACGCTGCATTGAATTCTGGCCAATGCTTCCCTCTACGTCCCCTGAAGTTACTTCACAGTGTACATGGCAGACCAGTTGTGTGTAGCTCTTGGAAAACTGTCTACAGAAAGATGGGGGCGTGAAATGCCTAATGAAGCAGAGTCATGGAGGAGCACAATACAGAGCCCACGATACAGACCTGGAAGCTGAGAACATATCCACTTGTCACTTCAGTCATCAAAATGGAAGTGACTTTGTTGGGCCAAGGCATACAACTTTGTCTTCCCTCTGATGGGGAGAATCAGGCAGGTGGATGTTTGTGTGAGAAAGTTGCAGTCAGCAAAGAAACTAAGTGGAACTGGGCAGGAATGGGTTTTGCTGATTGACAATAAACACTGGAAATGCAATGGCAGTGGGGTGGGGGGTGACACCCTGTGCACAGAATGCTATTGTGTCAGGATATACAGGGCTAAATAGTCTGAGTGATTAATGATAGGGAACTGAAACCAGTGTTGACAGCTTCAGTGGCATAGCTCCTCTCTCCCTGTTGGTTTGTGGTAAAAGCATATTACACTAGGCTCACGCCTCAAGCTCCCCTCCCCTCTCCCCACGAAAGGGCAAGCACAACAAACTAAACTTTCCCTATATACTTGATGATACAGGAGCGCGTACACACACACACACAGTCTACCAGAGTCCTGTCTGTCCCTCCCATTCTGAGTTCAGTGCTTCATCCCTTCCTTTTCAATGCAAGGCACAAGAGCCTCTGGAAAACTACTCCTGTCTGTGTGTGGAGAAAGGTAACCGTCAGAGCAGCGCTCCTCACCTCATGTTACTAACTAGGATATAGAAAGATAAAAATGCAGGGGACAATCTCAAGCATCCCCCCACTTACGTGGGTGCTCTTTTGGCACACTACACAAAGTGTTCAGGTTTCCAAAGGTTAGAAGTCTAGTCCCCAGGAAATAGCAGCTTATAGAAAATGCACAGAAAGGAGGATAAAACAAAATGTGTTGCGTGACCACCATTTGTCTCATCTCCCCTCAGAAACACCGTCCCCTTCAGGGGAGCAGGAATCAATCCAAAGAAGCAATATCAAAAGTTAAAGAGTCCCGGGGTGACAGTAAGCAGAGACTGCAAGGCAGCTGGTGGTGTACTATAAGGAAGGCAGGTTGAAACCTGCTCCTGTATATTAAAGAGATGACCCTGTACTCTTTATGCTTTTATAGGACTAATTATGGGCGCCATTTCTTTAAATCCCAGGGAAGGTGAGAGACATGCAGCACTTGTATACTTATGTGCATAAATGCATTCACAAAAGCAATCATACTTTAAACGGACGAAAAGTGACTGGTATTATGTCCATGTCATTGTATTTGGATGACTCCAGAAAGTCTGCAGACTCTTAGAAACACAAGAAGAGCTTTGTTAGATCAGACTGAAAGGACTACCTAGGCCAAAATTCTATTTCCAAAATTAGTCAGCGAGTTGCCTCTGAGAAACTTGCTAGAAGAGAGAAAAGGCAACATCCCACACCTCTGGTTTGTCCCCAGCATCTGTTATACTGCCTCTGAACATGGAGACTCTTTTCAGCTATTCCAGCCTTCAAGAAATATTTTCTCTATGAATATCTCGAGCCGTAACTCCATAAGAACACATTTTTATGGCATTCAAACTAAAATGAGTTGTTGTTGTTACATTGCCCATCTGACCGGGTTGCCCCAGCCACTGGGCAGCTTTGTAATATCATAACCTTTTCCTAACAGACTTACTTTAGACATACCTCACAACACAATGATCTTTTTTTGCATGTCATGGTAAGCCAAAGTATGGTTTACTGGGACAGCACAAACACGTCCACTCCCAGATAAGAGCTCACTCCACCTTTGCTTCTCTCAGGGCTCAGCTCAGCATGGGACAACAGTTAAGCCAAGGTTTGGTTTAGCATGTCGTTTGATAAGAGGGTCATGGTTCAGGTCTCTCCTCCTTAACCATATGAGCAAAACTTGGCTATAGACTATGGTTAAGGAAACCACAATCTTGGCTTTGGGCAACATTCTAAGCCAAACCTTGGCTTTACTGACATGCAATATGGTGCAAACTCAGCCAATGAAACCTTAGCTATAAAGCCAAGAGTAGACCCTTGATACTGCCTTCCATGTGGCTAGTATGAATAGTGACAGGAGGAACATATAGAATTGTTCACAGCAGTTTTAGAAATACCTTCTTCCTGAAATGACTGTTGGTTCCGCTCACAAAGCTATATCTAGCTCAGGAGCAAGAGACTTCGCTCCAGGTCATAATCATATTTCCTTACAAAAGGCACTAGTAGACTTTCAAATATGTTATCTTGTTATCTTGACCATGTCTCTTTTGTTTATTACAGGCGCCTATCTGGAAATCAACTCTCTAAGATTCCAGGGAAAGCATTTTCTGGCCTCTACAATTTAAAGATTTTGTAAGTTACAATTTCTTCAGTTTACTGCTTTATGCTTGTTCTCCAAACAGGAATTTAGGTCATGGGGTCCATCTCTGTGAATATGTGGTTCACTTGAATTCCCATGTATTAGAGACCATTATAAATATCATCACAGAAATGCTATGTACCAAATGTTCCTTGGAGCTGGGTTCTGTCTGATTTCTTCCAAATCATGCTTGTGGGAGATTGCCATCCGAGCAGCTGCAAAATGTTCAGGGCTGCTAAATAACTGCTCAAATCCTAATACACCACTGGAATTCCATTGTCTCTAGGGTATTTAATTTCAACACTTGCTTGCTCTTGAATCAATATATTTCAAGTTATTTTTCTTCTGTTTTTATTTGTCAGCAATTCATACAAGGACAACACAGTGTTTAAAGTTCTTCGTGTCTCCTTCATTTCCTCATCGAGTTTCTTCACTGTGATGATGTATCAGTTGTAGGGGCAGGGATTTCTCTATACAGTGTGCTAAGAAATCCTTGTGGCTCTTGATAATGACTTCTATTCAGCCCCAAATAACAGTGGACAGTATCTCAACTTTTGACTTTCATGCTTGACTGCATTTGTAGGATGTGGGTGGAAAGAAATGGCAAGGGAACCAGAACTGTGATTTTGGTTAGGTAGGCATTTGTATGGAGCCTATAATATACATTGCCAGTTGCTTTATATGGTCTTTATTAGTCCAGAATCAATGTAAAGGCATTGGACTTATAGCTACACTTCTGTGATCTCTCATTTTCTGAAATAGCTCTGTCCCTGGTACTTGCCCTGCATTAACACTTCATTCAAAGCAATCACTGCAGGACAGGCCAACTGAATTGGATATCTTTTCCTCTGGTCATCTGTGATTGCCTTAATAGGAAATGCACCCCCCGATATTATGGTGTATTTTTTTATTTATTTTCATTTGTTAATGATTTTGCAACAGCAATCCGGTTCTGATGAGTGTTTATTTAGGTTCTCAGTTCTTCATCTTCCCTTTTTCCAATGAGATATTTTACAATCCCTTCTCTTCTGCAATAAACATTTCAGTCCTGAGGGCATGTTTGGAACTCAACCACAATGTGAAATCGCTGTAGCCGACAAAGTTTATATGAACCAAGCAGGTAGTAACCTGCTCCCGGGATTAGAGAGTGCAGTGCTGTTTACTAGGCCTTCTAAAGAATCCTGCCCTAAATCCCTGGGTTTAGAGATGAGTTGCTGCTTTATCCACAGTCTGCATTAGGCACCGAATCAAAGAAACCAAGAAAACCACAGCAAACCCACCCTGTTTCAACAAGGGCAACACTATGCTCAGGGAACTCATGGGCTCTGAATGCCTCTTTTTATCAGTTTACATTGGAGCGCTTCCCAGTGAAATAGCTAAGAATGTTGGAAGTATGCAGGGCTCATTGAAACTAAAACAGCACCTCCTGCAGGTAATAATAGTAGTAGCAAAAACTCTGCTGGCATCAGGAGAAAGCATCGCTTGAGTTCTTTTTCTGAGGCTGGAGGCATAGTGCACAGAGCAACTGTGGCAATCTCAAGTGGCACGGAAATCTGTGTGTGGGCCTCCTCAGGTACATCCAAAGCAATCCTGTGAGATGTGATGAAGTAGAAGCCTACCTCTTAGCTTCATTCCACTTGACAGGAACACAACTTGAACATCCATATTAACAAAAGGATTGAGCATTATAGCTTTCATTTCAACATGAAGGATTTATCATCTGAATGGGGGGGGGTATGGGGGGGGTATATCACCAAGGAAAACGTGCAAGTGACCCTATCTTCATGTCCATACTGTTCCTGTTCTTATTCCAAGAGTCTAACGGCATTTCCCCCTGCTCTATTCTGCCAGTCCACATGGCTGGTCAGAACTAGCATGAGATATAAACGCAGGTTATGTTGTCCATGTGGCTGGATTTCCATGGGGATTATCACAGGTACAGTGCCCAGCTAGGAGGCAGAAGTTCCCTGCCTATGCTCAACAAGGGATGAGCCTTATTTTGGCCATTAAGTGACTCATGCAATAAAGGAGAGAACTGGGCCACATTTGCTAGCTGTTCACCATCCATTGCATCCATGTTATCTGGCCCCATAGCCCCTCCGCATGTGTGGTTAGAATTCTACACAATAGGGGAAGTCTGAAGCAGGCTACCACCACCACTTCAGTGTATCCCAACCAATGTGGGAATGACCAGCAAATATTTCTCTCTTTTTTAGCAGGGGGTGGGAGGTGAGGACTATGGAGAAGCTGCAATGTACATCCCACCTAAAAATGTTGCTCTTCTGTTATCCACAGAGTAAAGGATGCTGCCATGTTATAACCGTTTTTATTTTCAATATTTTTGCAATTGAATTTATACCCCCACATGTGCAGACCATGCTATGGCAAACATTCTATTAAAATTAAAACAGCTAAAACAGCTAAAACAATAAGATCCAAGAAGCAGCAAGCCGCTCCATAAAACTGTTCCAACATTTCCCTGTTGAATCTGAGTTCTTTGCCAGGTTGTAGACAGGTTAGGGATCTTAGATGCTTTTGCACTTCGAGCAAAAAGTAACATGATGCCCAGAAACATTTTTCTCCAGTGAGAGGGAGATGAAAGCCAGGAAAACAGCATGCCTTCTGAAATCTGCTGCCTGAAGCAAACTACTTCATGTTGCTTCTTGGTAGGGTTGGTCCTGTTTGCAGCGATATGCTATGCTTATATCCACACAGAGTGCATGCTTGATTTAGTGTTTCCTGCTGAGAACCTGGCGAGAGGCTTTTCCTGTAATGACCCAGTGGGTGCTGCTCTAGGAGTGATCTTACTGCTAGGCAATGGGTGTAGCTGCAATTCTTTGAAGTCTAAAGTGCCACTCTGCTTCCGTGAGAGCACACAGAACCAACTTTTGCTTATTTCACCTTTTTTGGAACTGTGGGATAACAAGGGAGGGCGCAAGCTGAGGAGAGACCATGGGACACAGAGGTGAATCTCTCCAGCGGCTTGTTGGAAGGAGGCTTGAAAAACCACCAAGTAGGGGTTGCGGGAAGGCTCCTACTTTCATCCAGCCCAAGGTGCCCCAGGCAAGGAATGCAAATTAAAACATCCAGAAAACAGCATGTGGGACAAGCTTTGCCTGTCTCTCCCTCTCCCCACCTACCCCAGCTCCAGCATGTCAAAACATCTAATACAGCTTTCCGTTTGTGGGGTTGCCCAGAGGGCTTGTGTGCCCTTCCATCACCTGGTGCACCAGTACTCAGTTCTGCAGGGTGCTGGGCTTCCATGAGCAGGGGTACATCATAGAATCATAGATCCCGAGGATCATTTAGTCCAACCCCCTGTAATGCAGGAGTATGTGGTTGGCCTGTATGAGGACCAAACCTGTGACCTTGGCATCATCAGCACCACAACTGAGGTAACTGGCGGGTATTCAAAAGTACCCAGTCCCTCTCTTCCTGTGCACATTGTTTATTAGGGACCTAGTGTTGCTTCATATACCCTTCCCCCAGTTCCTTGTTGGGATACCAGTTGGGCTGAGGCTGAGGCCTCAAACTTCACCCTGTAGCTTGCCAGCCTCTCATGTCCCTTCCTAGCAACTTCTGTCTGCTGGACTTAAGGTCAACTAGAAAGGGGAGCAGGCCCTCTCTACCCCAGCCCTTCTGTTGTTCCTTAGTCATAAGGAACTCTGAAATGTCATGTTCAACAGTCAAGCCTCTCCCCAGCTGTTCCTTACCTGGTTTATCACCCAGTCATTCTTCACCAGCAAGCACAGCTGATGGGGGCACCGATCCTGCATCCACACAGGAGGGAAGCCTAGCGGAAAATGGGGCAATCCCTGGCGGTCCTTCACATTGAGTTTAATTTTTAGCAACAAGGGATTTCAATATGCAAGGTATTACTTCAATATGTAGAACCCATTCTATACCCATAATTCAGTCTGGTTATACAGTGTCATGTCAGCAGTTCACCATACAGATCCTTTCATCCCTACATTTCCAACATGCCAATTTGGTCATGTGAACAAACCCAGGTTTTTGAACCTGGTTCTGTAGTAATTTTTCATGTGAGAGCTTTCAGGCATAGAGAATCTGTGAGATGGAGGAGAGGAAACTTTAGCAAGAAAACAACAACCCCCCCCCAACTGATTAGTCAAAATGTGTTGCACAAGAAGAATTGTAATTGTATATGCACAACATGCTGTTCTGTGGGAGGGTGCGGAGAAGAAGAGCAGTTCAGGCAGAATAGCAACTCCAAGCTTCGGGTGAGAATGCTTTTGTTACATGCAAGGAGTCATTGAGATAGGCTTCACGGAGTGTCAGTCAATTAGGCGGGAGAGGCAGCTTCAGATGTGGGGCTGAGTGGGAAAGCATTCCTATGATTAAATGAATGGCTTTCCCCAGAAGGCATGGGGAAACACATGAATCGATGCTGTCTCTTTAAATCCCTCCCTGGAGTGGCGGGCAAGCAGCCCTTGATCTATACCTTTCTCCCTTTCATCTTGCTCAATCATTAAAACCAAAGGGAGCAAATAAACATACAGAGACATTCTCCAGGGAGAAGTGGATCAGCCCCAGAGCCCTGCCCTGCCTCTATTACACATACAAATGTGCATACAAGCGTGCGCACACCCACACCCACCAGAGTCCCACTGGAAACCTTGCTATCATATGCACATGAATACGAACCATGCCTGCATGCAGCAGGCAATGGAGTTGCAGAAATCAAGAACAGGGAGTGCACCACATAGCAATGTTTTGTTGCAGGTCCAACTTGCTTCCCCCTGTTTTCATGTTCAGGTGTGAGTGTTGGTGCTTATGTAGTGAAAATGGCACCACTTACACACAAGATAGAGGTTTCAGCAGTCCCAGAGTTTCCTGAACAGCTATCAAGGTGAGTGGTCAGTAGCAGGTCAGCAATCATTCACACCGTGTCAGCTGAGTTAACTCTCTGGTGAACCGCGCTGAGATGTTTTGATGAATAAATAATAATAATAAAATAATATTTATTTTTTAAAAAACAGCTTAGGAGGCCAGGCCAAATGAGCACAGCAACTCTTCCCAGTAGATCTTGCCCCAATATGGTAGTTGTGAGGACTACCTTCGCCCAGCTCCCAAAGTCGTCTCCTCCCCAGCTCCTTCCCAAGCAATCTGAGGCTCCTTCAGTTTGTCTGTCTTTACTCTGCCCTCTTCATACCTCTTCTGGTTCTGGGAGACCTGGCCGGAGGGGAGCTGGTTGCAGCAGGAGAGGGAGACTGCCTGGCTTCATCACCAACCTCATTCATTGTTGCCTCTTGGTCCCCTTCCTCCGCAGCCTCCTCTTCTGCCTCTGGTGCTGGACTGCTCTCTGCCACAGACTCTCCCTGCTCACTAAACCATGTTATATCTTCAGCTTCCAACACCTCCTCCTTCCAGTCTGCTCCCTCTGACCACTCATCATTGTTCTGCCACCAGTCCTCTGGCTCTGAGCCCCTTGGGGGTTCCCCAGCTGGTGCCTCCCATCTCCATTTCCCCCATGATCACTCATGAATAAAGCAACCTGTTAACCTGTTGATAAGCTTGTTAAAGAGTTTTCTTGAATTTGTTTAATTTATAATATTTTGCTTCCATGTGTTTATTATCTGGATCACATTCAGCAACTTGGCTAATTATGTATAATTCTGTATCACTGTTGAATATATTTAAAAGGCATAGTTATAGCAAGTTGATCCAGTCGGGTTCGTCTTACATTTCGTATATACTAGATATGTGAAACTATGTTTGATTGTTTTTCTTCATTTGGGTGTTCTTTAATATGACAATGAGTATTTTTCTTGGGAATCACCTTTTGTCCTCTGCTGTTTTGTACTGAAGAAAGAAAACACAGCACCCTAGGGACCTGCACTGTCCACGTTGTGCTTCTAGTGTTTACTTGGGTAAATGCAAATTACTATCATTAGTCAGAGATGTTTACTGAAAGCAGTGGGGCTGGCAGGCTACTCCCAGTGTAAACTGCAGCATGTCCACTGAGCCCTGTGATTAGAGCCATTGTTCCAAAAAGAGAAATAAGCTGCCTGGCCCCACACAGTGCAGCTTTACTACTCCTTTTGACTGTGACGTCTGTCATTTATCCCTGGCTGTTCATAACATGCTAAGCCAGTGCAATAAAGAAAGAGGTGGGTGGAAGACGGTACCTTCTGTGCTCTACCATTTCCATAAGAAGCTGCTTTGTAGGAAGTCAGACCATTGGCCAGTCTAACACAGTACTATCTATGTTGACTGGCTGTGGGTGTGTTGTAGCATTACCTGGTGATACTGGGCACTGAACCTCAAACCTTCTACATGCAAGTATGTGGTCTTCCACTGAGCTGTGATGCGTCTCCATAAAGGCTTACCAGCACAGTCCAAGTTCTAAGCTCTGTGCATTTAATAATAATAATAATAATAATAATAATAATAATACTTTTCTAAAGTCAGGAGTACGGAATCTTTTTCAGCACATGGTGCATGCCTCAACATCAGCTGATTATCAGAGCTTGTGAAGCCAGGCAGTGGCAGAGCTGGGTGCTCTGGCACCCAGAGTGGCACACATGCCGTGCACCCAGAGGTGGGGCATTCTGCCCACGGGGGCAGGGATGATCTGCCCAAGGGGTAGGGTGATCTGCCCATGGGGCCGATCTCGGCGCAGCTGCACAATCCTCCCCGGGGGCTGCCCCCCCTGCAACCTGGAAGCATACAGTGAGCCAGGGAAAGGGGGAGAGCCACAGCAGCTGCTTTGCCACTTTGCCGCTCGCTGCGCTTGGGGAAGTGGGTGGGGGGGCCTGCGCCAAATGTCACCCCCTTCAGGATGACACCTGGGGCGCCCTGCACCCCCCTTCCTACGCCCCTGAAGCCAGGTGCATTCATGCATGAGGGAGATTTTTGGGCTGGAACCTTTCACTCTGGTGTGCAATTTTCTGCCTGCAGAAAGTTTAATGTGAGGGTTGCATAAAAAATGTGATTCCATGTTTGAAGCCTGAAGCGTACAGTCCCAGAAGGACTGTACTACATGATTTTTCCTGTTTGTGGAGATCAGCTCCAGATACCTCAAGGAAACCTTTTGTAGCAGTAGAGAAGTACGAAATGGGCAGAACACATGACATATGTGACACTTTTAACAGTTTTGAAATTGGGTGCCCTTATTTGGGGTTTTATCGGAATTCAGAATCTGAAGTTGCATCCATCCCTAGGCATAACATTATGGGTGATTCTGCTCAGATCTGTGCAAGACATTCTCACTTTTCTGAGGTGTCCCAAAAACTCATGTCAAGAGGCCTAAAATTACTCTTCAGAATAAAAATCATTGTGGTAATATAATATCAGAACTCCGATGAAATTTCACAGTATTTATATTCCCCACAAAATGAATGCATATATTCTCCCAGACACCTTCATGCTATTTCTTTCAGATCCCTCCTCAGAAGCCACCTTTTCCATAACGCCTAGTTTCCATGCCATTCTGTGTCACACCTGTAACTAAGCCTAATCACAGGGAACTGAAACAATCCCTCATTACTTCCCTCTTTATCCCAGTATCAATTTACATCATGCTCTTCTATCACTTTTCCTGTGTCAGATTTTAAATGGTCAGTTGCTTGGGCAGAGACGTGTCCTTTTATACCTGGTGAAGCATCATGCACACTGATGGTGCTATGTAAAAAGTAACAATAATTATGAACAGTGTGGCCTTTTCCCTAAATAAATTCCCAATTAATTCCAGGTGTTCACTTACATATGCGTAAGAGATACTAAGTCACAGGAATCATGGTGCTACTTTGTACAGTGGTACCTCGGGTTACAGACGCTTCAGGTTACAGACTCCGCTAACCCAGAAATAGTACCTCAGGTTAAGAACTTTGCTTCAGGATGAGAACAGAAATTGGGCTCTGGCAGCACAGCAGCAGCAGGAGGCACCATTAGCTAAAGTGGTGCTTCAGGTTAAGAACAGTTTCAGGTTAAGAACGGACCTCTGGAACGAATTAAGTACTTAACCCGAGGTACCTCTGTATAGATTTTACATTGAGAAAACATTAGCCCTTGACAGGTTTACATTTCTGCCAGAGTCCCACAATTCATACAAGCAATGGAGTCTGCAGTTTCAGGACAAATAGGCTTTGGAATGCCATTCCTAGACCTGTATTCAGCAGCCCTGTGTCCTTGTTAATTGAAGGTTTTGTGCCTTGCACAGCATCTGTATTCTGAAATCTTGATTGAGGAGGGGGGTGGAATTCTGTATGTCCCATTGTGTTGAGGGTTATTTTTGAAAGTTGTCTTTTTTCCCCTTCTAATTTTAGGATGTTACAGAACAATCAGCTCAGTCGTATCCCAGCAGAAGCTCTGTGGGATCTTCCAAACCTTCAGTCACTGTAAGTCCTAATGGATTGTCCCTTTAAGCTGTTATGGGATCTCTGAAACAAGTGTTATTTAATACTTTATTTTATTTATTTTTTTATTTCAAAAAAATTGTACGCCACTTGATTGGTTAAAACACACACCTCTGAAACATACTAAAATACTAAAACAGAGTAGAATTACCTCAGCGTTCTAAGCATCTGAGTAGGCTTGTCTAAACAAGAATAGTTTTAGCGGTTGGGGTGAAATGAGAACATAGGAAGCTGCCTTGGACTGAGCCAGACCATTGGTCCATTTCACTAAGCATTGTCTACACTGGCTAGCAGTAGCTCTCTATGGTTTCTCTCTGTGGTTTCAGATGGGAATCTCTCTCAGCCCAACCATGAGATGCTGAGGACTGAACCTGGGACCTGCATGCAAAGCATGCAGTTCTACCACTGAGGCATCACATTTCCCCCCTCCAAAAAATCCAGTAAGGTTTTCATAGGAATCTTTAGGGCAGGCTTCCAGTCTTCTGAGCAGGTGCTAGAGAAAAGAATATGGTACAAAGCACCAGAAATTTTAGAACTGAGAGGTGATTTTCAAACGGACACAAATATTTGGAAGCATTTCATAAAAAATTTTTTTGAAGGATCATATCTTAATGGTAGAGCACCTGCTTTGCTTGCAGAAGGTCCCAGGTTTCATCCCTGGCGTCTTCAGGTGGGGCTAAGAGAGAATTGTGTTTGAAATCTTGGAGCCACTAGATAATACTGAGATAGATGTCCAGTGGTCGGACTTGTTATAAGGCAGCTTCCTATGTTCCTAATACCACCTTATGTCTTATTGCAGTACCTCGGTTGGCTAAATCCATGGTTCCATTTCTTTCCTTGAAAGAGACAATAGTGCGGAATTTGAGCTAAAGGGAGTTGGAAGCAGGAGTGCGGAGACATCTGATGTGGTTGCCACTCTATCTGAGTTCTCTCTGGGACCAGGATTAGCAGTTGAACGGTTGTGAGCTTTCATGGACTAGAGCCCAACTGAGCAGAAGCATGAAATGCTATCCTTAGTTTGTAAACACAGAAAAGGTTCATAGACTCTGGAGCCAAATGACCACGGGGCAGCAGTAGTTCTGTCACACAACGAGTTACACACAGCATTAAGAGTGCTTCCATTACATGTCGGCAAATTCGCTTCCCCAAAATATTGGACATTTTGTGATAAGGAAAGTGATGGTAAAATGCACTGGGAAATGTGTGATAATACCTGCTTTGGTTCAACATCACTAACCTCAACAGCAGATCAGGATGAATGTCCAATAAACAGGTCACCTGGAATTACCTTAAAGTACAAGAAACACAGTGGAATAAAATATATTACTCCTGAAAGAGCTTCCCAAGTTTTATGGCCTTTCACTCCCATCTGCTTAAAAAACATCTCAGTAGATTGATTGGTATGGAGGAAGCTAGTCCAAAGGATACCTGGGCCTCAAGCCTTATAGAGCTTTAAAGGTAAGTATCAGGACTTTGATTGAGTTTGGAAATGAACCAGGATACAACAAAGCTGTTTCAACAGAAGAGAAATATGATCCTGACACCTAGTCTTGGGGCTCCTCCACTTACCTTTGCCCCATGCTTTCTAGTAGCAGGGGACGCAGGTGGCGCTGTGGGTTAAAGCCTCAGCGCCTAGGGCTTGCCGATCGAAAGGTCGGCGGTTCGAATCCCTGCGGCGGGGTGCGCTCCTGCTGCTCGGTCCCAGCGCCTGCCAACCTAGCAGTTCGAAAGCACCTCCGGGTGCAAGTAGATAAATAGGGACCGCTTACCAGCGGGAAGGTAAACGGCGTTTCCGTGTGCGGCTCTGGCTCTGGCTCTGGCTCTGGCTCTGGCCAGAGCAGCGATGTCACGCTGGCCACGTGACCCGGAAGTGTCTCTGGACAGCGCTGGCCCCTGGCCTCTTAAGTGAGATGGGCGCACAACCCCAGAGTCTGTCAAGACTGGCCCGTATGGGCAGGGGTACCTTTACCTTTACTTCTAGTAGCAGGTCTGCATTTTAAAGTGCTGTGTCTGAGCACTTTTTCTTTTTCTTTTTCATGTCCCAGCACTTCCCCCATGAAAACCCACTCTTTAATGCTCAGTTGCAGCAAATGACAATCCGTGGAACCTAAATTACCATTTGTTCCAATCCAAAGCTTAAAAGTGTGTTATCGCAGGGAATGCGAAATATAAAGTAGGGCTGTGCTGCCACCACCAATTTGTTCTGTGCTGTTCTCCCTCATGTCACTAATCCTGCTGGTGTTAGAAATTCTTAGTATAGAGATTAGTTCCCATGTGGCTTGCTAGTGTAGGGCACTCAATCTGCAAGCATGACACTTGCAAACCCACTGTCTGATAGCACCCTGTAACAGCCATGTTCTGATGAAATTGCTTTTTAATGCTGTCACTCAACAATCTAGTCTTTGAGTTATTAGCCTCCATAAGAGGCCAATAGAGAATGCACATGGACAAAGGTGTTACCTTTGGGATGAATAAACATGATCTTCGGAGATGTTAAAAGATAATTTTCCTAATGACAGATGCTTTGCCGAGTTCCATGGCAAGTCATTATGCAGTGCCATTCATTGTACAATCCCTCTGTGATTCCTAATTCAAACACCTCTCCACATCATAATTTCCTTTCCCTCCTCCCTCGCACAGCTGTGCTGTTAAAACCATCCAGCCCAGAGGTGACTGCATTTTAGCTGTGGGACATATGAGCTTTCGCTGTCCCTGAGAATGGCTGTTTTCTTTTGTTTTTGAGGCAGTTTGCTCTCTGAAAGGGACAAGATCTTATTGCAGGAACTGTCTCCTTGAAGCAAATGGGAGTATGGACTTACCAATGAAATCCAAGTCAGATTCTTATAGGATCTCTTTCAAAGCAAGTGCACTTTCAATACAAGAGGTGATTTTGAACTTTCCCTTCCAGTCATGTGGTCTGGAGAGCATCCAAGCACATGAAGCATCTACCGGTACTTTCCCCCTCAACAATGAGCAGTAATGTCTTGGCTGAAACTGAATAATTAGCATTTGTTGTGTGGAGAAATCCTTTTCTTCCATATACCTCATACTGTGGAAAGGAGAAACTGTGTGCCATAAGTCTTTAAACCAACGTTATTCAGGTCTCCGTATATCTGAATGATTGCAATAGTAATCATACCTGGGTATTTGTTCTCTCATCCTTGCTTCCATTTGGTTTGCATTCTTTGGGGTAGCCAGCTGCTGCTTTTACACCCTGCAGGAAAATGTCAGGGTGGAAAGGCCTAACTTTGGGAGGATTAAGGCTGGGAATACAGGGCCCATCCGCACTACCTGAAATTGTCTCATACCTTGAATGTTCTAGAATTTTTGATTGAGGGACCACATGATGTTGCCAGTGTTCTTCTGACATTTTGTATGTCTTTTAGCAAAAAAACCCCCCACATTTAGTCTGACCAGTAGTAGTGCAAAAAAGGTTGTTTTTTTAAAAAAATGGCAACGTGATGCTTTCCCCTGTGATGTCTGTTTAGCATAACAACACTGACCATATTTCCCCTTTTTTAACTCAGAAGAGTTCACGCTGACCCAGCTTGGGAACCTTTGTTCATGGTGGTTGCATGATGAGCACCACTCACTGACGTAATAAACAAGGGCTGTGAATGATTTCCTTCAGTAGAATCCTGAGATCAAATACCAAAGATTATGCATTTTAATATGTTGAAGTTAGACCTTCCACTTCATGAACCACACTGCAGCGAAATATGTGGTCTTCTCAAGTACAGTACATGGATCTCATCATAGATCCTCTCTTTGTATGTGATGTTGGGCATGAAGATATAGAAATGAGAGTGAATGTCACATCTGAACTCCATCTGTGTTTATAACATTTGGACTGAACATTACCTCCCACTGCATATGGTCAAAAGTGCCTCCAGGTCATGCAACTTGAGTCAAATGCCTACCCATGATCTTATGGAGGTATAACCTATAATCCGCCCCCTACCTCGCTATGGATATAGCCACAGATATTCCACTTTCATAAAATTGTTTTAAGCCACCATACCTATGAGTATTGCTGTCAGATTGCTATTGATGAACAGTGTTACACCCTATAGCTGTTAAATCCCATCTGCAGGAATGGGTAGGACACATCAAGGGGAGGAAATTTTAATGCAAACTAGTTTATACAGATATTTTACCTGATAAAAACAAGCCAGACCTAATAATAATAATAATAATAATAATAATAATAATAATAATAATAAATTTTATTTATACCCCGCCCTCCCCAGCCGAGACTGGGCTCAGGGCAGCTAACAACCGATATAAAACAAATTGATTGAAATACAACTTAAAAAACAAGATTAAAATACAACATTAAAACATTAAAATGCAGTCTCATTTCAATGGAAACTCAAATAAAAAACTTTTTTGGGGATGAAAACGTCAAGTCTTCACCAAGGCTAACTATCCAGACTGGTCCTACATGGGCCAGAAAAAAACCAGGGAAGTCCCCAAATAGGAGTTCCATGACAGGAGGAGAAAGAGTGTTTATTGCATCCTCCCTTCAGAAAGAAGAAACCAAAACCCCTCTACAATGGCAATTTGTTTCCTGCATCCAGATTTAATAGAGGGGAAAAACCACTCTTTGGAGATCTCCCTGCCCTCATTAAGTCCCATTAGACTAGTAGTTATTAGGATAAATTAGGTCTGATTTGAGAGAGATGAAAAGTCATTGAGTAAGCAGTTTCCCCCTTAGCAGGTTGCTTTGTGCGTTAAGCAATATCTGAAGCTAAGCTGATTTCCTCAGATTTCATTGGGGCTGCCAATACTTCTTCATTCAAACTGGCTTTGTGTCAAATCCCCTTCTATTATTTCTGTATCTTCCCAGGGTTGGTCATTGTCAGAATTCAGGGCCGGTCAGAGGTATGTGCCTATCTCTCCAGGCACCGGCTGAATTCTTTCGACCTCCCTCCGGCGACTCCCGGAGGAAAAACACACGAGGTCCGTTCCGGCGATTTTCCTCAGGCTGTGAGAAAAACACACCAACTGCTCTCCTCCTCCCTGCTCTCCAGCATATCCCCAGGGAGGGGAATCAGACTCAGACAGAAATGTATCTACATTGTCTTTATTCCTGTCTTTCACTTCAGTACAGAGAAAACATGTCTGCTCTGTTCAACAAACAGAGAGAAACTCCAAACTCAACCCATGTACATCCTGTACAGGTCATATGACACCCACACTGAGCTAACATCCGGTGCTCAGTACAGAATGGACTGCCCCTTTGTTTCCATGGCAACAGTCACATACTTCCTGTTTGGCTTTCCAGCCACAAGCAGCAGACTTGGCTGCTATAGCCTTTGCTTGCTGCTGCATTGCTGCTTTAGAATAACATACTCCCCCTAAAGTATCAATGCGTGCTGCGAGCAAAGCGTCATCCAGAGAAGAAAACAAACAGTTGTTATACTTATAACACTCCCCTGTTGTTTCAGTTCCACCCTTGGAACTACCCGCCACTGGTTTTACCAATGTACCTCTCTGGTTGTGTGACTTCCAAGGAATGAGTGCTTCTGCATTACCTTGGTTAGCAACTCTCTGTTGTGCCTTTGTCTCTGACTCAGACACAGCTTCAATCTGACCTTGGTCGTTTACAACAGCAACACATGCAATAGCTTGGTTGGCAAACTCTTTTGAATACCTCTTGGGTGGTACACCCTTCGTTGCTCTCTCAGACCTACGTAAGAGGTGCTGCTCTCCCTTGCTTTCTGGTTCAGCCTCTGAACTCTCTGAAGAACCAGTACTAAGCTTAATCAGTGGTTCATCCTCCTCTTCTGAGGGTCTAGTCATTACGTGAGATTTCCTCTCAATGACTGTGACAACTGAGCTGTCTGAGCTATCGCTGTCATCATCAGTACTACTGAACTCAATAAGATCAAACTCATCATCATCATCATCAGAATCATCATCATCTCCTGTGGGAAATGTGTGAACAATCACTCGCTCCTGTTCAGGAGCACTCTCTAGGAATTTTGTGAGAATCACCTTACCAGATTCAGACAAAATTACTCTGTAGAGACCCTTTTCATAACCCACAAAAATGCCTCTGGCATTCTTTACTCCACCTGGAGCTTCTGTTCTCACATGAGACCCGAAAACCTTGAAATGGGCAACAGAAGGTTTTCTGTGGAACAGTTTCTCAAAAGGAGAACTTCCCAATTCATTTGAAAACTTTCTCAACCACGTGTAACAAAATGACATTAGCGACTCAGCCCAGTACTCATGTGGCAGATGTGAACTAAGCAATTGCGCATGCATTCCCTTTTGCAATTCTTTGTTCACTTTAACACAGACACATCTATTCCAAGCTTCTTCGGAACTAGCAATTTTGTGTCTTATCCCTTTCTTCTTCAGGAACCTCTGGAAATCCTGTAAAAGAAAAATTGGCTTCTCATCTGTGCAAAGACAATCTATGTCAGCATCATGCATATTTTTAACCTTGTCACAAAACTCTTTAAACCTTTCTAAGGCTTCTTTCGGTCTCTCCAAAAGATAAATCCAGACATAACCTGTAAAAGAATCAACACATATTAGGTAATACTTTGCATTGCCTCTAGAAGGTGCAAAAGGACCAATCACATCAGCATACACCCGCTGAAATGCCCTGTCGACCCTTGAGGTGACCTGCTTGGCGCTCTTCTCAGCTACACCTGCAAAAGAAATTATGTTAGAATCACAAGAATTACATTCCATGTAATCACTTTGATCAAAAGTCAACAAATACAGTCCATCTTTCTCTTTGGCAGAAAGATACAACTCTCCATCTTTGTAGATCTCGCAGTGTTGATCATCATAGGACAGTTTTAGTCCCTTCTTGGCAATCTGCGAAACGCTGAGCAGATTGTACTTCAACTCTGGAACCAAATAAACATCGTTTATAGTCAAGTTCAGACTTTTAAGATACACAGTCCCAATTCCGGTGGCTTCCAGCTCTCGACCGTTGGCTTGTTGTACAACGAAGCTTTGCTTCTTAAACGACGAAAACAAATCCCTGCGGTGGGTCATGTGAACCGTCGCTCCCGTGTCTAAAATGAAGGAATTCCCCACTTGTGGTGTGGCTTTTAGGGACATCAAAGCCTTTGCAGGCTTCGCCTGTGACTTGGCACGACTTCTGCCTGACGCCTCAGACTTCGTGGAGCTTCTCTTGGCTCCTTTGTTCTGACGTGGCTTCCTGCAGTACCGCTGAAGATGCCCAGTCTGTCCACAATTGTGGCATCGGACAACGTTCAAAGCTACGGCGTCTCCTCCAGTAGCTACAGCAGTGGGGGTGTCTGAACTCCGTTCTTCACTCCCCCTGTCCTTGACTTCCAGGGCGGCAAGCCTGTCATGTTCGTTCAGGACCACGGCAAAGACCCTGTCCGAAGTCAAATCTTGCGCTGGGAGAGACCCCAGCTGACTGGCAACCGTTTTGTAAGTCTGATTCAGGCTGTTGATCACCATGAAGCAAAACACTTCCTCATCCAGACGGAAATTGCGCTCCACCATCTGCTGACGCAAAAATTTCATTTCCGTCAGGTGCGCTTGAACATCTCCATCAGGCGCAAGCCTCAGGTTAGTCAGCTTTTCAAAATACAGCAACGCTGAAGAACCTGCATCTCTCTGATGTGTCCTTCTCAGCGTGTCCCAAACATCTTTCGCGTGCTCTAAATCTTGTATATGAACAAGCTGAGAGTCTGACACGCACAGAATTATAGCAGTTCTGGCCTTCATATCCTGTGACTCCCAAACAGGCGTTGGTGCTGCAGGGATGGGGTTCTCAATCACCCTAAACAGTCTCTGATTCTGCAGCAGGTCTTCATCTTAATAGACCAAGATGCATAATTGTCACTGGTCAAAAGGGGTGGAGAAGGCAGGCCTCCCCCCTTCTTGGCATCCATTTTGAGTCCTTGCATTGACTCTCAAACACAAGCCTCTAAAATCCAATAGCTGGCTTGTTTACTCTCTGTGCACCTGGCAGCTCTAACACTGGCCGCTTGGAAAGTCCCTTTCCAACAGTTCCTGTGTAAAGGCCTAGTCAAAACACGACTTCCAGCCCTTATCTTGAAACTGGCCTGCGTTGCTAAGCAACCACATTCCTTTCCTTGGACAGGAAAAACCACAGGAATGTTTGGAATGCAGACTCTTCTCTCTCGGAGCTGTTTTTCCCAAACGTTGCTCCCATGAAGCAGAGAATTAATCCATCTGCATTCACACTTCTAAGCCCGAAAATCTCATACCTGGGCTCCGTAGCTTGGCTTTCAGCTTCTTCTGGTCAGCTTCTAGCTGCAGAGAATCAGCATCCATCTCAGGCTTCCATGGAGAGGGATGAATACAGTCTCCTTGATGCAGACTCCCATGGATCGTAGCAACCGTCAACTGCTACCAATGTCAGAATTCAGGGCCGGTCAGAGGTATGTGCCTATCTCTCCAGGCACCGGCTGAATTCTTTCGACCTCCCTCCGGCGACTCCCGGAGGAAAAACACACGAGGTCCGTTCCGGCGATTTTCCTCAGGCTGTGAGAAAAACACACCAACTGCTCTCCTCCTCCCTGCTCTCCAGCATATCCCCAGGGAGGGGAATCAGACTCAGACAGAAATGTATCTACATTGTCTTTATTCCTGTCTTTCACTTCAGTACAGAGAAAACATGTCTGCTCTGTTCAACAAACAGAGAGAAACTCCAAACTCAACCCATGTACATCCTGTACAGGTCATATGACACCCACACTGAGCTAACATCCGGTGCTCAGTACAGAATGGACTGCCCCTTTGTTTCCATGGCAACAGTCACATACTTCCTGTTTGGCTTTCCAGCCACAAGCAGCAGACTTGGCTGCTATAGCCTTTGCTTGCTGCTGCATTGCTGCTTTAGAATAACAGTCATTTTATCAGAAGAAAGACCAGGTCTGTATTTCCTTCCATTTAGAATCTATAAGTAATTTTCCACAAGTCTTCTATATATTTATTGCCAACTTGGAGCATCCATAGATCACTGCTGAGTGGCTTCCAAACATTACAAGTTGAGTGGGGACCTGAATCGTTTATTTACATTTGCCTAGAGGCTGTGGTTTTTCCATTTGCCCTGAAGTGTTTCGTTTCATAGAATGCTAACTTACCTACTGCTTGGAAATCAAGCAGCACTCCATAAAATATTCCACACCGGTGTAGGTATTAAAAGGCTTGCACATTGGAGGCCAGGACAGGTAGATGAGGCAGAATTGTACAATGTTGCCTTTATTGTTTCTCCATGTGATATTTACAGGTTTGAAATTGGGGGCTGAGGGGGAAATCCCATAATCTGTGCTGCAGGAGGTGTTTGTATTTATGCCATAATATATCAAAATTAACAGATGGCCCTTCAGACTTTTTTTGACGTGGGTTTGTTTGTTTCTTTGGCGAGTGTATTCTGCAACATGTTACTGGTACAATAACAATGCATTAGTGGTGGAATGATGCCGGACTGTCCACATAACCATCCCACTTTATGTGTTCTGTGATGCTATACAATGTTATTGCCTTTTTGCTGTCTGGGAGTGGGGCACACTTGCACAACAAAAGCAGACAAAAAATAAAGTGAACATTTGTGATATAAAAAGTTACAGGAGTTCAGCATTTGTTGGCTGAGGCTGATGGACATTGTAGTCTGACAACATCTGGAAGGCAGCAAGTTGGCAAAGGCTGTTTTAGATGTTGCCCGGCTGCTCCATATGTTCTGAAGCACTCATTTACACCTCTGGCAATCAGGACCATGAATTATTAGCAGCGCCTGCTATTGTAGCTTTTGTCCTCAGTGTTTTGGACTTGGAGTTCTGTGCTGGCTGGAGGGCATCAGGTTGGCAAAGCTGTTCTGTTCTGAAGAGATGCAGACAGAAAAGCCTTAGGAGGAAGCAGCACAAAGTCATTAATGATGGGGTGAGGCAGGGCAAGAGGGTTTGAAGTAGTCCTTTGTGCAATCCTTGTGCTTCCTTTCATCTGCATTCTTCTCATCTGCAGTCTGCACAGAATGAGAGGATTTGAAGAGGCACATCTACACCTGATGGCAAAAACTCTAAACTACATGTCAGATGCTAGGCCTTATTTAAGGCAGTGATTCAGTCGTGAATCCCTGGCAAAGTGTCCGTCTACCAGCAGTTTTATAGGTGTGGTAAGGGCATACCATGCGCGCTCTAGGAGAGTCGTGTGTCAGGCTAATTAACAACATTGTGGTTACAACAAGCTCTTACCTAAAGCAGATGGGTACACTCTGTTTCTCTGCCAGCCAAAAGTAAACCAAAGACTTTCAAAGCAAGCAGGTGCTATAAGTTATAATTATTGCGTTTTCAGTAAGAGTGAGAAAAAGAAGAGAGTTTGATTGGATTAAAAGCTCAGACAAGACTCTTGAGGCTTGTCTTTCAAATGAAAATAAAACACAATGGAAGCAGCTTGGTTTTCTGCAACATTTCGAAAGCACATCCCACAGAGATGCTTAGAATGCCATCTCATATCTCCCCATTTGCAAGTATTAGAACTGAAGCATGGCAGATTCTGAAGCCCTCTTCAAAAGTCAACTCAAGATCTTTCAGCCACCTTTTCCTGAGCATGGTGTCTCTGATCCTTAAGGCAATTTTATCTTTCACACACAAAGTCATATCACTCTAGTTATGTACAGTGTATATGTTTACATGTTACATCATGGCAGCATGGCGCCCAACTTTGGTAATATTATATGTGGAAGGCTGTTTTGGCATTGAGCAAAATATACATTAATAAAGAATAAGAAATGTACAATTTCTGACTGCAGTCCCCCAAACTACAGTGAAGGTTTCCTCAGAGGGTTCCTTGACTTGTGGAAATAGAGAGTGCACCTTAAATAAAGGGTGCTTTAGAAGCTCTGGTCTGTCTGTACGTGGGCTATTCTTTGTAGCCTGTTTGAGATGTTTCCATGTTTCAACAACTGTGCCACCTTTATATAATTGAGGTACCTTCTTCAAAAGGAAAAAAGTGAGGGAGGAAAATGGGCCAAAGTGCCATGTCCCAGACTAAACACATGTAACACTGGTGATCTAGGTAGAAAATGGCGACTATCAATTCCTCAGCATGTGCTTAATCCAAGCAAGGGGAGGCAGATGCAATAGAAGCCATTGTTCCAGCTGGCTGTTTTCCATTGTCACCCCATATTGCAAAATTATTCCAACACTGACTTCAAAGAAGAAGGAAAGACAGAAGAATTTGCCCGATAAATGCTGTCCTTCAACATATTGACTTCTATTACACTGCTTGCAAAGAAGCAGTGAGACATCTCAATCCATAGAACTGGTGCACCACCCTCTCCTCATGTCTTTAGGAAAAACATTTTGGAAGCAGACAGAAAGAGAGTAAAGACGTCTTTAAAAATGTTAAGCCCATGAATAGGGTAATCATCATCATCATTATTATTGCTGAACATTAAAATGCAAGGAGTGACTTCTTGGAAGTCACGGGGACAGTTGCTTTGATGTTGACAAAGGAGAAGCCTTCCCCACCAGACAAGTCGGTTGTAAGCATATATATTCTGATGACGGATGGAAGGAAGGAAAGGAATCACTTTGGAATTAGCATAGCCTGAGAGCATGTTCCCGCTTTCATAGGCCACCTTTGATCTGTTTGAAATGTGACAGCTCATTGTAAGGGCAATATTGCTTCATATAAATCATTTTTGATAGAATGTGCTTTTGCTTCTTAGAAAAAAGAAACGAAAAGAAATATCTTCCACTGAATGTTTAAAGGATAAAAGGCAACAGAAATAGACTGGGGTGTTTAACATCAACTTATAATTTATTGGCATGGATCTGATTTTGTGGCAAAGCCACATTAAGTATTGTTAAGGTAATTTATGAGGCATAAGCTTTTCCTGGAGCACAAGAAAAGTGAGCCTTCTAGCTAGTTGAAAAGAAGCCATCAAGTAATTGTGAATTTTAGACTTGTAGAGCAATCCACAAACAAGCAAAGCAGCCCTCCTTGAGGAACAGCCATAGCTGAGTGGTAGACAATCTGCTTTGCTTGCAGAAAGTCTTGGGTTCAACCCCCATCCAAATAGGGATGAGAGAGATTCTTGTCTGAAACCCTGGAGAGCCACTGGCAGTCAGTGTAAACAATCCTGAGCTGGGTGTACCCAAGAGTCTCACTCCGTATAAGGTAGCTTTCTACATTCCTATGTTTTTGTGTTCTATGTTCTAAAGGATATAGTAGCCAATTGCTAAATAAAATGATGAAACCTGACTGGAAACTGCTTTATGCCTTAGAAGCTGTGCCCCATGATTTCCACTGTGTAGTTTTGTGCCTTGTTTGAGGAGAAAGTATTGTTACAAACTTAGAACTTGCCCTAGGGGTGAGAAATTCCAGGGACAGTACTCCTTGAATTTAGCTTCCTTTTGATGGAGTGATGTCTGGAGACTTTTTGTAATGTTTAGTTTGTGGAGCTAGAGGACAGACTAGCAGAATGTTACCGTAGTTAGTTAGTTAGTTAGTTAGCATGTATCAGATCCATTTCATATCCTTAGAGCAGGGTGGTCCACCTTTTCATACCAAGTGGGCCGCAAGAGTGCTTTGATACAGAACCCATGGGCCACACACTGCCTTGTTGTGCATAGGGTGGGGAGAAGCTAGGCCAAATGGGGCACTGGGCTTTGGGAAGGAGGCATGAGGGCTCTGGCAGGGTCCTAGAGCCCTCTTACCTCCTCCCCAAAGCTGGGAAAGTACTAATTAGGCTTTGGTAAGGAGGAGGGAGGACTCTAGGACCCTGTCAGAGCCCTCTTGCCTCCTTCCCAAAGCCAATTGCATCACTTATCTAGCTTTGGGAAAGCAGTGTAAGGGCTAGAGGCGGCATCAAGTGTTGTCAAGGGTCACCCCCAAAAAGCTCAAGGGCTGCAGGCAGCCCTTGGACTGTGCATTGGACCACCCTGCCCTAGAAAGGCATCCTGCACCACAAGGTGTATCTCTGAACTGCAGTTTCTTCACAAGCCTATAGGTTGCATCCTCCGCTTCCAGGTTCTAGTGACCTCTCCCATTTGAAACCCTCAGGAAGGTTATCCAGCTATTTCAATTACCGTATTTTCCGCACCATTGGACGCACTTTCCCCCCCCCTTAAAAAGTAAGGGGAAATGTCTGTGCGTCTTATGGAGCGAAGCCAGCAAGAGCCGCTGCTGCCGACAAGCTCTGCGCAGCTCTCCCTTTAAAGCAAGAGCTGCATAGAGTGTGTCTGCGGCTCTGGCTGGGTTTACAGGGAGGCGGGAGGAGGGACTGCTGACTGTCCCTCCTTCCGGCTCATTGTAAACCCAGCAAGAGCCGCGGCTGCTGAGCTGAGCCGGGAAGGAGGGAGGGAAGGGGATTCCGTTGGTCCCTCCCTCCTCCGTGGCTCGCTTTGAAGCAGCAAAGTGGGAGGGAAGCCGCTTACACCCGTGTAAGCAGCTCCTCTCGCACTTTCCTACTTCAAAGCAACCACGGAGGAGGGAAGGAGGGGGCCCATGAATCCTTCTCGCTGCTCGAGGCTGCAGCGGATTCCCTCCTCCCGGGCTCCCTTTGAAGCAGGAAAGTGGAAGGGGAGCAGCTTACACTCGTGTAAGCAACTCCTCTCCCACTTTCCTGCTTCAAAGCAGAGGGAATCCCCTCTGTGGCTTGCTTTGAAGCAGGGTTCGGGGGTTCAGTGGGGAAAGAGGGCAGGAAATAGATGCTGGGCAGGAAGACTTTGACCACTGGAAAGTCCACCTCAGCCTCCCCAGATTTCCACTGAGACAGCCAGGCATGGCCATAAGAGCTGGAAACTTGCATGGGCTGTTTATTTAAAGATGAAAACATGCATTCATGTGAAAGAAATCCTCCCAGGTTCCTGGACACAACCCACACTTGATATTCACACAAGGTTACATGGATGGCATTGGCAACTGGAGGAGCAGCATGGTTAAAGAGCAAGTCCTGGTTTCAAGCTTAAGATCAGCTCTTTCGTGGTGGCCTCAAACAACCCTTTGGCTGCAAGGGGAATCCCTCCCTTAATTCAGGATGCTACAGTCTACACATGCTGTGGCTGCCTGCCCTTTTCCCTGAGCTGTAAAAGCACCTTCAAGAGGGTGATGGGAGGTGACACAGTCATCTTCCAGATGTGCAAAGAACCACCCTTGCCACACTAAACGTGCCGGCAAGCCTCACACCCAAATCTGAAGCATTAATGGGAACCTAGGAAGCTGCCTTATAAGGAGTCGGATGCACTACTCCATCTAGCTTAGTAATGTCAACACTGACTGGTAGCAGTTTGCCAGAGTTTCAGGCCTGGAGAAGCTGGGGATTGAACGTTTGGTGTTCTGCATGCAAAGCCACTGAGGTTACAGCTGTTCCCTTTAAAAACAAACTAAGATTGTAGTCCCCATGGTTCTGAAGAAAGGGCTAATTTAAACAGGAACAGAGGGACCTTCCCTGTACCACATCAGGACCCCTGAGCCCATTTAGCTCAGTTTTGTCTTCACTGATGGGCAGAGGCTCACCTGGGTTTCAGGAGACACACCTTCAGTCCTACCTGGAGAAGCTTTCAAGGACTGAACTTGGGATCTTCTCCATGCTCTCACTATTGAGCTATGATGGCTCCCTCTCTTCTCCTGCCCTCCTCCTATGCAGGAGGCCTATCTCGGCTTGTCAATATAATGTATATATGTTAAGGGCTTTGAGATGCATAAAAAATCAGGCTCAGCATTATTAACTGGACTTAGATAAGCCATGGTTCCCCTTCCTTCCCTCCTCTGAGGCTCGCTTTAAAGCAGCAAAGCGGACAGGAGCCACCCGCTTTGCTGCTTTAAATAGTTTAGTACAACATTTTATTCAGAATATTTTTTTTCATGTTTTCCCCCTCTAAAAACTAGGTGCGCCTTATGGTCAGGTGCGCCCTATGGAGCGAAAAATATGGTAGCTCCCATTGAGAAGACATCTATCAGTCATTCTAGGCCATTGGCAAGCCATTTGCCTGACAAAGACAAAGCACAATTGGCTGGTCAGCTTTCATAGCATTATTAGCTGAAGCTATTAAGTATAAGTGCTTCATATTTAGGAATATTTTTTTTCTTGAAAAGGACATATAATATAATCTTGAAGTATATTCACAATAAAGAAGAATCTGCCCAATTAATTAAGGCTCATATTTTCAGGAACAGCAGAAATATAGCACCATTCTGGGGGAGAGGGAGGCATCTCCTATTCATTCTCCCCTGAACGATATGCCTGGAATACTCTTTTAAAATACAGTGGTGCCCCGCAAGACGAATGCCTCGCAAGACGGAAAACTCGCTAGACGAAAGAGTTTTCCGTTTTGGAGGTGCTTCGCAAAACGAATTTCCTATGGGCTTGCTTCGCAAGACGAAAATGTCTTGCGAGTTCCTGCGGGGTTTTTTCCCTTCTCCCCCCCTTTTTCTAAGCCGCTAAGCCGCTTATCCCCTTATCCACTAAGCCGCTAAGCCACTAAAAGCCGCTAAAAGCCGCTAAACTGCTAATAGCGCTAATCCGCTAAGCCGTCAATGGGCTTGCTTCGCAAGACGAAAAAACCGCTAGACGAAGAGACTCGCGGAACGGATTCTTGTCGTCTTGCGAGGCACCACTGTAAACTGTGTCCACCACAAAAAATGGCCATGAGTGGGGGATGCTATGACAGATTCAATTTTCCAATTTAACTGAATGTATAAACAGGTTCAGAGTAATGAGACATCAGAGCAAAAGAATATCTAGTGAACCAGGACTCTATGTGTCTCCGTTAGCCTATTGTAAAAGACTGTTCGCCGAAGTCTATTATAGATATAAGTATGCAGACTTTCCTAGTGAAATCAGCATATGGGAATTGTTGTCAGTCTCCCTGCTGTACTGACACATCTACTGTATTTAACATATGGGACCTATCAGCCCAACTGCACAGACATATCTACTGTATAGAACATCTGGGACCAATCACCCATCTTCTCTGTTCTTTGGCTTTTCACTAAGGGAAATGTAACAAGTCATGTACTTAAGTGAGAGGGTTCAGGGTCATGAATCTTCCTAATCAAGGTCAATAAAAAGCACATTGGGGACTTTATAATATTGTTTGTATACTTCTGTATAGGCACGCAGGTTCTGTTGTTATTGGGTTTTTTACTCAAGATCCTATTGCATTTTAAGCCACACATAAGATGGTAGAAGAGCCCGAAAGAGATTTTTTTCTGTACCGTACTACATAAGTTTTTTCATGGGGGAGGGGAAATGCAAAAACTTATATGAGAAACTTGCATTCTCTTGTAGTTCTGTAGTCTAGCCACAAGACAGATGAGAAACGCCATGAAAATTAATCTTCACTATGGTTCAAGACTTAAAAACCAGACACACAATATATTTAATTCAATAATGGTGAAATGGAGTAAATCTATGGCATGGCTAGAATTTCCACTTTTCTTCCTGTCAGTATTTATGTGATTTTAATAGTTGCATGGCAGGCAAAGCATGTGACTGATAAACCCTTTTCTGACATGGTTGATACACTGATGTGGAAAAGTGAGTGACCTGCCAGGAAAAAAGGGTTTGCAATCCTACCTATAGATATGAGTGCTACGATTTGGGGGGGGGGGTGGACTGGGAAAGATTTTTTTTCACATATCCAGATTATACGGTTGGTCATATGGCACCTTCTGAGAACAAATGAAGGCCCCAACAGATGCAAGCGATTTTATCTGCAACCCTCCATATGTTGTCAGACAGATAGTTCAGTTGGTAGAGCATGAGACTCTTTATCTCAGGGTCGTGGGTTGGAGCCCTGCGTTGGGCAAAACATTCCTACATTGCAACAAATCTACAATTCTATTACAGTGGTACCTCTAGTTACGAACTAAATTCATTCCGGAGGTCTGTTCTTAACCTGAAACTGTTCTTAAGTAGAGGCGTGCTTTCGCAAATGGGGCCTCTTGCTGCTGCTGCTGCACCGCCGGCACACGATTTCCGTTCTCATCCTGGGGCAAAGTTCTCAACTCGAGGTAACTCTTCCAGGTTAGCGGAGTTTATAACCTGAAGCATTTGTAACCTGAGACATTTGTAACTCGAGGTACCACTGTATTCTAAGGCTCTTTATTTCCCCAACAGGATAGCTCAGTTAGTTAGAGTGTGGTGCTGATAATCCCATGGTTTCAGGCTTGATCCCCAAATGGGACACCTGGTTTTCCTGCCTTCACTGTCACTAGGTAGGCTCAATGATGAGCCTTCACATGTAAGATGTGATGTGTGAGAGTGCATGTGCAAAATTGTGGTACCTTTATTCTGTGAACCTGCGGGTATAGGGTGGTATATAAATTCATTAAATAAAAAAATACATTGGGACACATTCTTATACTAAAGATCCACCAGATGATGGGGTTAAAATATTAGAGGGAAAAGTCTGTGGAGGATTGGTTTGGCCCTTCACTGGGTGCTACGGTTTAGCATTACACTTGAACAATCTCAGAGCCTCGTCTGAGTTCCTCCATATGACATGAACATCCCACTGTAGGATTGATGCTTGTGATGGAAACTGCAGCATGATCTGAGAAGCACAGCAGAATAAAAAATGTCAACGTCTATGTGGAAATGGAGCAAGTTGGCACTGGCCTACCCTGTCTCCTAATCTGCCCAATTATCCCAGGTATAAACCATAATAGAAAGTGCTTAAGAAGCCATAATCACACAGTGCAGAAAGAGGAGAGCCATGTGGTTGCTTTTTTGTTTTGCTTAATTGATATAATTAGCAGCTTCTTGGTGCCAAGGGAGCTGAGTTTTATATTCGCTCCATCTCTTCCTCAAGAATAACTACATTTGGGAGCAATAGCAGTTAGTGAGCTTGAACTCTGCTACATGTTTTTATGGCAATCCAACTTTATTTCAGAAAACAAGCAAGCCAGGATACCAAACTACTTCTGGAAGCCAGTTTTCAGTTTATTTATGTCTGTCGGTGTTATTGTTTTCACTCCCACTTTCCCTTTGTGGCGAAGGTTCCAGGGCAGCCTTGCAGGATCAGTTTTTCTTTTGAATAACAGAGCAATGGAGAATTCTGGTGCATTTTGCAATAACTGTTTATTTACAAATGCGCAGGCAGCAAGCCAGTAGGACCATGTAGGTGGTGCAGGTTCCAAAATGGCATCAGTTCCTAAGCAACAGCATCATCTCTAAACAGAAAGCCTGTCTCTTCAGCCAACCCCTGAAACTTAGAACTTCTTTTCTCTTCTTCCTTTAGTCCAATACAAATTGCTTCTTTTCCAGGTCTCTGGCTGACCCGGTTGCACAACCCCTTCCTACATCAAAATATCTGAAGCAATCTGCTTCCCTGGTTCTCCATTCATTGTCAGTGTCCAAGTCACAAACCAAAATAGAAGTTTTGAAGAATAAAAGGGCAGCATGACCTGTATTATTACTGGGTTCAGGGGCACTCATCTATCTCAGAAAAACCCTGCCGTTAAATAATAAACTGGCTTTTATAACCATACACTCTGCAGTTTTTGAGTCTTTATATTTAAAGACTTACCTGTTGCAGCTTTCTCTGAAAACATAAGGTAGATATTAGGGGCTTCATCAAGGTTATCTTATAAAACCATATGTAGACCCTTCATTTGTTGAGTACTGGAAATTGCATAATTATTTGGATTTACAAGATGTAGTTAACATGACTCCATTGTACTTGGTGATTTTCCAAGTACTCAGACCTCCAAATGATACAAGTGAAGGAAGGGAAACACTGGGTTATCACCCTCTGCTAAACCTAGCCATTGTCATGGGCAGACTACTAGTTTGAGTAGACTCACAAGACTTTCAACAGGTGTTTCCCCAAGAAACAGATCCCCCCCACAAATAATTCCAAAACTGAGATGCATGCAAGGCACGAGAAAGCAAAACCTATGGAGTACTTTATAACAAATTGGCATGCTGAGGATATGATATTATTCCATTGGCATTCTGTAAAGTTTATTTTCTTTACTAAGAGTTTTATTCAATTCCTTTTGTGCTGGAGCTATTAGTCCCATTGCAAGTTGTTACTGAACACCTATCTCTATGGAACAGCTTTCCAAAGCAACTTGTTCCACCTTGTCTTCACTACACTTTAATGGAAGCAGGGGTGGGGCAGACCTCATTTCCAACCCAAACACATATAGGAAAATAGTAGGTCACAAAGTAGTAAAACCAGCGTCTACAAGCAATGTTTTGGAGAGCCCATTCTTCCCCTAGCTGCAGTTGCGGCTTAAGCCAGAAAACTAAGATTCTCTATAGACTGATTGAAGTGGCCAAAAGATACTACAATAGAAAACAAGACACATTCCCCCTAAGCGCCAAGAAAATGTTTAATTTTCACTTGCATTAGTATTTCACTTAAGAGGTTTTACAGATTATTTCTAGGACAACTGAAACATTCATGTTAGATGAAACAGTATCTACATTTCAGGATTTACCATACAAACAAAAGATTAAGAAATTCAGCTTGTATTGGGTGGATGAAGGATTTCCCCTTCTCCTCCATTTGCTGACTCATTCAGATGACACAGTAGCAGAAACAGGTACCAAACCCAGCTCTTTAACTGGGCTTAAATCCTTCTTTTTGAACTCTTCAGCTTTTATGGAACTAAAGAATTCTGATTTAAAAAACCCAACTACTTCTCATCGGTGTCACATTTGGCTTACACTACTGCAGTTCCTATACCAAACCTGCAATTTTTATTTTGTTGTATATTATAAACAAACAAACAAACAAACAAACAAATGAACCAAACCACAACCTGCCATTCCACAGGAAATGATGTTCAGATATTTTATTGTTTATTACTTGGTTTAGGGAAGAGGATTCTGAAGACATTATGGCAGTTCAAGCTAGCCTTGAATCTGTTGTATAAAGGGTAGGGCTTGGAGAGAATTTCAGTTCATTTTACATTTAAAGGTGAACCTACCTAATTACATTCCAAAACAATACATGAACCAAAACATAACCCCATTCTTCAAAATTTACACAAAATTTTGCACTGCAGCTCTCCAGCCAATAATGTGTACAAAATGCATATATTAGGATAAAGTTTGCATAAAAAATGCATTTGTTAGTGAATATAGCATGCAAACAGAAAATGGCATTGCAAAAATGTGTTTATTAGACAATCTTGCATACAGAAGTGTGTATGTTAGGATATATTTGCACTATGATGCTGATGAAATTTCTTGGGGATGTTTTTAATAAAAAAAAAACCACAAATTGGCGTGGAAATGCGGAGAAGTAAATTTAAGATTGGAAACATGGGAAACTGAGAGAAACCAGAATTGACAGATTCACCAATTCATCCCTAGTAGAGGGGAAAGGTTATTTATTTTAATAACAGTATATTTTGAGGAATGACAATGTACATCGACAGGAACAGCAGAAGAATTCAGAAGAGCATAACTGTGCTTCCTATATATTGACTGCACAGCACCAGTATACTGTAATTCTGAACAAATCCCCAGACACCTTGCAAACAAAGAAGATCAGCTAGTCAGATGTTTGAATACTGTAATAAGGAGAGATGAATTATGCATGTTTTCACCTGAAGTGGCTAATGTCACTTCTGCCAAGGTGCTTTTTCTTTGATTTGATTTGAGTTTGGAGGACTGATGCAGAATTGCCCTAGAATATCTGTGTTACAAAACTGGAGCCACTGTGTGGGATCGCGGCAGCTGTACGATGTGATTTTGTTGAGATCCACCACCTACACAGGAGACCAAACAGTATTATCAAAGGAATTTTCATGCTATATCATTCCAGAGGTATAAAACCTCACACCCTCTCTTTCCATTTCCTATCAGGTCAAATCAGCTGGAAGCACGGATATTCCATCAAAGGAAGCAAGAATGTGTAGTCATTTGCATATGTCAGTCGTGCCTCCTGAGCCTCTATGCAGGCCACTTGTGCTGCAGTAACTTGCTCAGGTCTTTGACCATTTAATGATAACCAACAGGACACTTTCTGCACTGTGCTATGTGCACACATGCTGTGTTTGATTGACTTGTCTGTTTATTTCCTTTAGGCGTCTGGATGCCAATTTGATCTCTGTGGTACCTGAGAAGAGCTTTGAGAGGCTGCCCTCCTTACGCCACCTTTGGCTGGATGATAATGCTCTGACAGAGATCCCTGTCAAAGCACTCAACAACCTGCCGGCTCTACAGGCCATGACACTGGCCCTCAATCAAATCTGGCACATTCCTAACTACGCTTTCCAGAACCTCACCAGCCTTGTGGTACTGTACGTGCCCTCTTTTACTTTCCGTTTATTCTTTCGTTCTTTCTTTCAGAAGCCCATTTCTCATAACACAATGTACTGTTTAGACAAGCAGGAGATAGTTGGTTGATCAATGTTTCAGTCTGGGCCGTGTCTCATAAACGAAATCTCCTTAGTCTATGTAGCAAGTTCATAAAGGCATGGTTTTAGAAGTATTTAAGCAGTTTTCAGTGTAAAGCTGTTTTCACAAGATATAGTACAAAACAAATTAAAGGAATAATATTACTTCCGGTAACGGCCCATTTCCATATGGGACACATTTATTTCACAAGCAAGTTTTCCCCACCCCACAGAATACCATACCATGATTATAACAATGAACTCTAATAACCACAAAAATGAGCACACCAGCGAAAACATCAGATAAAATGAAACATACAGTTTTAGCACCAATGCATGTGAGTAGGACCACAATATATTTTTAGGAAATCACACCTGTAGGTTATTTAGGGCTTGCTTTAACCAATAGCTTATAGGTTTGCCCATCTTCTCAGATGGAAAGTTATGTGTGTAAATTTGTTAACTGTATATTGTTTGGTGTTGATTAGGAAGTTTTGCTTGTGATTACCAGCTGTCTTAGAATTATTACCATACTTATGAGATATAGGATTGAAACAGCTACTCCCGCTCTGGAAATACACATGCTTTGTGGCTAGGCTATAAAAACATCATCAGGAAACTAATACTAAGCCAAACTGTAGCAAGTGTTTAATGGTAAGACTACTACATGCCTTATGAAAAACAAATGAGGAAAAGAGGATTTCCTAAATTCTTTATGCATTGACTTCAACTGCCTGAACAAAATACAGCAGATTGTTTGAGAGTGATGATTAGAAAAATTAAAATATGCAGTTTATTTTCCAAAAGCTCCTGAGAGGCTTATTGTGTAGGACTTTTCAAGCTGCTTAGAGAAAACAAAAATGATTCAGGCTACTTCTATTAGTGCAGGAACAAGAGAAAAATAATAATGAAGTGTTAAATCATGTACCTCGTGAATGATATTCACCTGTACTGACAACACTACAAATGTGGAGCACATGTTTCCCGGGGGCCCACAGAAATATCTATATGTTACCATTACTTGGGGGAACTCTGTGAGCTAGTAGAGTTTTGGCCTTGGTTTGGCTACACTTGGAGATAAATTCCCACCCAGCCACGAAGTTCATTAGGTGCAGTGCTTAATCCACCTCAACTAGCATTGTGAGGATAAAATGATAAAACTTAAGAGATAAAAAAAATACCCAAAATTTTAAAAAGAATACTACAAGACAGGAGTAAGTGATGGCCACCAACCTGGATGGCTTTAAAAGAGTATTTGACAAATTCACAGAGGACAAGCCTATCAACAGCTGCTAGTTGTGATGACTATGTCCTACCTCCACCTTCAGAGGCATCACACCTTTGAATACCAGTTTCTGGGAATCACAGGTAGGCAGAGTTCATGTGTGTACTCATGTCCAGCTTGCAGGCTTCCCACAGGTTTTTCACCAGCTATTGTGAGAGCACATTCCTGGACTAGATGGGCTGTTGTGCGGATCCAGCAGGTTCATGTTATGTTCTCTTCCCCCAACCCTTACTATGATATATTTTTTAAACTGCAGGCATGACTACTTACCATGCATTAAAAGTAGCATCTGATTTGGCCCTTTTGGTGTGTGTGTGTGTGTGTGTGTGTGTGTGTGTAAGTGTGTAAGAGATCTGGTTAAGAAACAGGCATGTGGAGGCAGAAGAAGGGCTTGTCACTGCCATAAACTGGGAGCTAATGAAATAGCCACCTTTGGGAGGGGGCCAAAGAACAGCTGTGGAGGGGTACTGGGGAAGATGTCATTTACAGCCTGATTAATACTTCTGGATACCCCTGATCAGCAGTTTCATAGCTAAGGACATGACCTTCCCAGGTGCAGCAGTGCTCTTTCCTGCTGCGCACACCTTGGGCCTGTGGGAGCGAAATGGCTGATCATCTGCTGATGGCGGAAAGAGCCAACATGAAAATATACAAGCTTCAATCTGGAACAAGTTAGGGGCATCAGCCACTGCTAATAAATTATATCCCCACTAAGGAATTCTGTACACCAGTTCCCATCCATTTCTCGCATAGGTTTGTAATGGGGGATGTAGGATACTTTCTGCACAAGGAAACGTCCTGTAATGTATAGATCTGCATTCTATACATTAACATAACCACAGAAATCATCCTTTCTCCTTCTATCATGTCTGGAAGTTACGGCTTTATGTACAGTGAGATTTTACACATCACTGCTGCAAGGGAGAAAACGTGCTTAATAACCTCAGTGTTTAGGAGATTCACCAAGGGAAATCGAAACACCTACAATCTAGCCCAAGATGGAAAAGACAAAGCATCATTTCATCTTTCCAAGGATTCCTAGATTTCTAACATTAGGGAAGGAAAACATATGAGCACAATCCAGAGAAGTGCTTAATTTTGTTTTTGAACTTTGCAAAAAAAATTTAACTTTTTGCAGCCAAAGTTAAAGCATTTATTTAGTTTTTTTAAGGAAAGCGAGGCACTGGTGGGCTTCAAGGACATCTGAAATTCTGAGCAGATTGATGTAAGAGAAAAGGGAATTCAGAGCAGACTGATAACAAGTCACAACTGTTATGGGGGGGGTTGTACCCCCCTGTTTATTTCCATCACTGGAGCAGATAGACATAAAAACAAAATTCCTCCTATTTTCAACACAAATTTGACACCCAGAAGCTAAAAGAAGAAATTTGTGCTCTTTCTGTCTGTGAGGTTGACTAAATCCCTATCTGAAAAAAAAAATCTGTCAGCTGGAAAAAATATAGAAAAATGAGATTTTAAAAGAAAAGGGAAAAATACTGATTGTTTCCAATCTATTCTGAGAAGAGATCTTTAAGTGGGTCAAGTGGGATTATAATGGGAAAAGACAGGGATTCTGTACTCAGCACAAGTGAACATAGAAATCAGATTCTGCAGGATTATTTTGGGGAGGCACCTGATGTTTGTTATGGGTGCTGGAAATTGCTGTTTAGAGGGGGCTAAACTTCAGTTCGAAAGCACGTCAAAGTGCAAGTAGATAAATAGGTACTGCTCCGGCGGTTAGTCATGCTGGCCACATGACCCGGAAGTTGTCTGCAGACAAACGCCGGCTCCCTTGGCCGATAAAGCGAGATGAGCACCGCAACACCAGAGTCGGTCACGACTGGACCTAATGGTCAGGTGTCCCTTTCCCTTTACCTTTAAACTTCAGTTCCCATGGTTCGTTGGGAGAAGCCATAACTGTGGAAGTGTGGCTGTGACCTAAATGAGTGGATTTCCCTACATGGGAGTCACAGCCAATAAAGGATTGGACCTCTGCTTCATATTTAAAAAGGGAAAGCAGCAGTATAAAAAGGTAAAGGTACCCCTGCCCGTACGGGCCAGTCTTGACAGACTCTGGGGTTGTGCGCCCATCTCACTTAAGAGGCCAGGGGCCAGCGCTGTCCGGAGACACTTCCGGGTCACGTGGCCAGCGTGACATCGCTGCTCTGGCGAGCCAGAGCCGCACACGGAAACGCCGTTTACCTTCCCGCTGGTAAGCGGTCCCTATTTATCTACTTGCACCTGGAGGTGCTTTCGAACTGCTAGGTTGGCAGGCGCTGGGACCGAGCAGCGGGAGCGCACCCCGCCGCAGGAATTCAAACCGCCGACCTTTCGATCGGCAAGTCCTAGGCGCTGAGGCTTTAACCCACAGCGCCACCTGCGTCCCTTCATGGATCACTGCCTTGCCAAGGCGAAGGGGCTTGAAGAACTCAGAGAAGCTATGAACTATGCCGAGCAGGGCACCCAAGATGAACAGGTCATAGTGGAGAGTTTTGACCAAACGTGATCCACCTGGAGGAGGAACCGGCAAGCCACTCCAGTATCCCTGCCAAGAAAACTCCATGGACAAAGACAACAGGCATATAAAAGTTATGACGCTGGAAGATGAGCCCCTCAGGTCGGAAGGCGTCCAACATGCTACTGGGGAAGAGCGGAGGGCAAGTACAAGTAGATCCAGAGCTGATGAAGCGGCTGGGCCAAAGCCGAAAGGACGCTCAGTTGCGGATATGCCTGGAAGCGAAAGGAAAGTCCAATGCTGTAAAGAAAAATATTGCATAGGAACCTGGAATGTAAGAACCATGAACATGGGTAAGTTGGAGGTGGTCAAAAATGAGATGGCAAGAATAAATATTGACATCCTGGGCATCAGTGAACTAAAATGGACGGGAATGGGTGAATTCAGTTCGGATGACCATCATATCTACTACTGTGGGCAAGAAACCCGTAAAAGAAATGGAGTGGCCCTCATAGTCAACAAAAGAGTGGCAAAAGCTGTACTGGGATGCAATCTCAAAAATGATAGAATGATCTCGATACGAATCCAGGGCAGACCTTTTAACATCACAGTAATCCAAGTTTATGCACCAACTACTGCTGCTGAAGAAACTGAAATTGACAAATTCTATGAAGACTTACAACACCTTATAGAAGTTACACCAAAGAAGGATGTTCTTCTCATTATAGGGGATTGGAATGCTAAAGTAGGGAGTCAAGAGTTAAAAGGAACAACTGGCAAGTTTGGCCTTGGAGATCAAAACGAAGCAGGGCAAAGGCTAATAGAGTTCTGTCAAGAGAACAAGCTGGTCATCACAAACACGCTTTTCCAACAACACAAGAGACGACTCTACACATGGACATCACCAGATGGGCAGCATCGAAATCAGATTGATTATATTCTCTGCAGCCAAAGATGGAGAAGCTCTATACAGTCAGCAAAAACAAGACCTGGAGCTGACTGTGGCTCAGATCATCAGCTTCTTATAGCAAAATTCAAGCTTAAACTGAAGAAAGTAGGAAAAACCACTGGGCCGGTAAGATACAATCTAAGTCAAATCCCTTATGAATACACAGTGGAAGTGAGGAACAGGTTTAAGGATTTAGATTTGGTGGACAGAGTGCCTGAAGAACTATGGATGGAGGCTCGTAACATTATACAGGAGGCAGCAATGAAAACCATCCCAATGAAAAGGAAATGCAAGAAAGCAAAGTGGCTGTCCAATGAGGCCTTACAAATAGCGGGGGAGAGAAGGCAAGCAAAATGCAAGGGAGATCGTGAAACATACAGGAAATTGAATGCAGATTTCCAAAGAATAGCAAGGAGAGACAAGAAGACCTTCTTAAACAAGCAATGCAAAGAAATAGAGGAAAGCAATAGAATGGGAAGAACCAGAGATCTGTTCAAGAAAATTGGAGATATGAAAGGAACATTTCGTACAAAGATTTCCATAATAAAGGACAAAAGTGGAAAGGACCTAACAGAAGCAGAAGACATCAAGAAGAGGTAGCAAGAATACACAGAGGAATTATACCAGAAAGAAACGGATGTCTCATATACCCCAGGTAGTGTGGTTGCTGACCTTGAGCCAGACATCCTGGAGAGTGAAGTCAAATGGGCCTTAGAAAGCACTGCAAATAACAAGGCCAGTGGAAGTGATGGTATTCCAGCTGAACTATTTAAAATTTTAAAAGATGATGCTGTTAAGGTGCTACACTCAATATGCCAGCAAGTTTGGAAAACTCAGCAGTGGCCAGAAGATTGGAGAAGATCAGTCTACATCCCAATCCCAAAGAAGGGCAGTGCCAAAGAATGCTCCAACTATCGCACAATTGCACTAATTTCTCACGCTAGCAAGGTTATGCTTAAAATTCTACAAGGAAGGCTCAAGCAGTATGTGGACCGAGAACTCCCAGAAGTGCAAGCTGGATTTAGAAGAGGCAGAGGAACCAGAGACCAAATTGCAAACATGCGCTGGATTATGGAGAAAGCTAGAGAGTTCCAGAAAGACATTTACTTCTGCTTCATTGACTATGCAAAAGCCTTTGACTGTGTCGACCATGGCAAACTATGGCAAGTTCTTAAAGAAATGGGAGTGCCTGATCACCTCATCTGTCTCCTGAGAAATCTCTATGTGGGACAAGAAGCTACAGTTAGAACTGGATATGGAACAACTGACTGGTTCAAAATTTTGTCTCCCTGCTTATTTAACTTATATGCAGAATTCATCATGCGAAAGGCTGGGCTGGATGAATCCCTAGCCGGAATTAAGATTGCCGGAAGAAATATCAACAACCTCAGATATGCAGATGACACAACCTTGATGGCAGAAAGTGAGGAGGAATTAAAGAACCTTTTATTGAGGGTGAAAGAGGAGAGTGCAAAATATGGTCTGAAGCTCAACATCAAAAAAACGAAGATCATGGCTACTGGTCCCATCACCTCCTGGCAAATAGAAGGGGAAGAAATGGAGGCAGTGAGAGATTTTACTTTCTTGGGCTCCATGATCACTGCAGATGGTGACAGCAGCCACGAAATTAAAAGACGCCTGCTTCTTGGGAGAAGGGCAACGACAGGCCTAGACAGCATCTTGAGAAGTAGAGACATCACCTTGCCAACAAAGGTCCGTATAGTTAAAGCTATGGTTTTCCCAGTAGTGATGTATGGAAGTGAGAGCTGGACCATAAAGAAGGCTGATCGCCGAAGAATTGATGCTTTTGAATTATGGTGCTGGAGGAGACTCTTGAGAGTCCCATAGACTGCAAGAAGATCAAACCTCTCTATTCTGAAGGAAATCGACCCTGAGTGCTCACTGGAAGGACAGATTGTGAAGCTGAGGCTCCAGTACTTTGGCCACCTCATGAGAAGAGAAGACTCCCTGGAGAAGACCCTGATGTTGGGAAGGATGGAGGGCACAAGGAGAAGGGGGCGACAGAGGACGAGATGGTTGGATAGTGTTTTCGAGGTTACCAGCATGAGTCTGACCAAGCTGCGGGGGGCAGTGGAGGACAGGAGTGCCTGGCGTTCTCTGGTCCATGGGGTCACGAAGAGTCGGACACGACTAAACGACTAAACAACAACAAAGGGTCCCTGTTACTCAATAATCCCTTCTAAGTACTTAATCAATGATAATTTAATTAGCAAAAAGTTTCAGAAGGTCAAATAAAGCTGTTACTTTCACATTACTTGGAAACAAATGGTACTGCCACCTCTGCTTCAGGAGCACCACACAAATACAGGCATTTCAGAATGTAAAATGAACACATAGGCCTGAAGGGTGCTAGACATACCCTTAAACATTCCTGATAGGATTATAGGGCAATGCAATGCCTTTAAGTATCCTCTGCTACTAGGGTTTTTGAATAATTATGCTATCTGTAATTCCCTCCCCCCTGTATTTATTTATTGTTATTTTAGTTCTTTTTTCTGGTTAGCCAGCTTCAACTTTTTAGAAAAGGCAGGATGTGCATGTTTAAACCCAAAAAATAAAGAAGTATCAGGTAATGCACATACCCATAAGCAGTGACTTCATAAAAGCTTGTTATCACTATTAAACTTTTCCAGATGGTTTAAAAAAGGGGGGTAATTGGACACGATCCCATGCATGTCAACCCTGATCTAGAGGCTGCCACACCATACCTAGCCATATTTAATAAATGCAAGGGATAATCCATTTAATTCCCTTTTTTATCTTTTAAAATGAAGCAATGATAAGGGGAAGAGGTAGTTTTGGAGAAGTCTGTATCCCTGCTCAGCAATGTGTGTTTCTTCCTACATGCTGTTAGCTGGCATTAATGTTCTGAATTGCTTTGCAGAAAATAAAATAAAGTGTTTGATCTGGATTTTTATTTTAAACAAAGGAATTCAAGACAGTGCTATTCTGAAAGTTGCTTCCTTTTTGGAATGATCCCAACTCTCCTTCTTTTCCTGGATTCTGATATGTTATACATATTGTAAAATAGCTTCATTCTGTTTGTCATTGATTCATCAGAGGAAATATGGTCATTGATTTCTCTAGAAACCTGAATGAAATGAAGAATTATAGAACTGTGTCTTCATTTTGTCAAAGCATCACTTCTGCAATTGTCAAACCATCTGTGACTTGCCAGGAGAAATGGCTCTGTGTGAGCAGGGAACAGTTTGGCAGGCACTGGAGCAACTGTGATTCCACTTGCTAAAGTAATTTATTTAACATGGATGAGAGGATGGAAGAATGGAAGAGGAGTTCCTCTCCTCAAATATTTACCATCCCAACTTGGACTATGAGTCAAACTCCCTTTTGTTTATGTTCCTACGGAGCTGATGGCAAAGATTGGGTTCCATTTTCCATGAGAGCTCCAGCATTTCAGATGCTCATAAGATTATAAAACTGTTCTGTGGAGACTGGAATGTTCATGGTTTGCTCCGTTTCAAAACAGAACAAAACATTCCAGGCCAAACTTGAGCCAGAAAAGCTTGACCTTTGTATCTTTCTGGTTCTCCTATAAAGTCATGACTCTATTTATGTGATGGTACAACTGGCATTCACCATCTAAGTTTTCCAGTTTGTAAACTTAGCTGTTTCCCTGGTTATACTATGCTTGTGCATCATCATCCCCCTCACTCCAAGTAGTATTTTATCTAAAATTCAGTATGATGTAATTATACGATGTAATTGTATGATATATCTAAAATTAAGTATGATGTCTGAGCACTTTCTTTTTTGCCTTGCCACCTTCTCTGCCTTTTGCTCCCAATTCAGTGGTAAAGAGCAAGTTTTTGTGGGGAAAGCCCTAGGGAGGAGGGGAGCTTTCAGACATGGCACCTTAAAGTGTCAATCTGTGTTTAGAAACGCAGCACAAAAGGAAGTCTGGATGAGCCCTAAGTTCTATTAAAGTCACTGGGACTTACTCCCAGGTAAGTCCCATTGACTTCAAGAAGATCAAACCTATCCATTCTGAAGGAAATCAGCCCTGAGTGCTCACTGGAAGCACAGATCCTGAAGCTGAGGCTCCAATACTTTGGCCACCCAATGAGAGGAGAAAACTCCCTGGAGAAGACCCTGATGTTGGGAAAGATGGAGGGCACAAGGAGAAGGGGGCGACAGAGGACGAGATGGTTGGATAGTGTTTTCGAGGTTACCAGCATGAGTTTGACCAAACTGCGGGAAGCTGCGGAAGACAGGAGTGCCTGGCGTGCTCTGGTCCATGGGGTCACGAAGAGTCGGACACGACTAAACAACTACCGTATTTTTCGCTCCATAAGACACACTTTCCCCCTCTTAAAATCTAAGGGGAAATTTCTGTGTGTCTTATGGAGCGAATGTGTGTCCCTGGGGCTGGGGAGGGGGAACCCGGGCTTCCCTCGCCAGCCCTGACCTGCTCTTTGGGGCTGGCAGTGGCTTTCCCAGGGCTGGCGGTGAGGGAAGCTCAGCTTTCCCCACTGCCAACACCACAAGCTGCAGGGAGCAGCGGAAAGGCTGCGTGCAGCCTTCACACAGCCTTTCCGCTGCTCCCTGGGGCTGGCGGTGAGGGAAGCTCGGCTTTCCCCACCGCCAGCCCCACAAGTGAAAGGAACCCGAGCCTATGTGGAGAGTGAGAGGGGTCGGTGTGCACTGACCCCTCTCGCTCTCCAGATAGCCGCCTGAAGCCACCAGAGCACAGCAGGAGCTCCCACTGCACTCCGGAGGCTTCGGGTTCCTTTTGCTGAAGGGTAGGTGCCCCTTCTGGGACGCAGGTGGCGCTGTGGGTTAAAGCCTCAGCGCCTAGGGCTTGCCGATCGAAAGGTCGGCGGTTCGAATCCCTGCGGCGGGGTGCGCTCCCGCTGCTCGGTCCCAGCGCCTGCCAACCTAGCAGTTCGAAAGCACCTCCGGGTGCAAGTAGATAAATAGGGACCGCTTACCAGCGGGAAGGTAAACGGCGTTTCCGTGTGCGGCTCTGGCTCGCCAGAGCAGCGATGTCACGCTGGCCACGTGACCCGGAAGTGTCTCCGGACAGCGCTGGCCCCTGGCCTCTTAAGTGAGATGGGCGCACAACCCCAGAGTCTGTCAAGACTGGCCCGTACGGGCAGGGGTACCTTTACCTTTACCTTAGGTGCCCCTTCAGCTAAGGCACAGCGCCTCTTCAGCTAAGCGGGAGGAGAAATGGAAGGGGCTCCGTTTCTTCTTCTGCTTCGCTAAAGGGGCGCTGCACAGAGAGGGGAAGTTTTTTTTTTCTTGTTCTCCCCCTCTAAAAAAAGGTGCGTCCTATGGTCGGGTGCGTCCTATAGAGCGAAAAATACGTTAATCAACAACAAAGTGTTTATAGGACTACAACCTTATTCTCACTTTCTCCTTTGTTGGTACGAAGGGCACTTCCAGACAACCTGTTTGTTGAACATTCAATCTGATTAGTTTGTGGGGAGGCAAGACAATGGGCTCACTCATGCCATCATGTAAAATGGCTAAAAACCCACATTTTCCTTATTCACGTTGCCCCATCATTGTCCAAACCTGAACACCTTGCACTTTCTTCATACTTGGAGAAGACTTTTCTCCTGACCAGGTCCCTTTTTTATTGGTTCGTTTTTTCCTGTTTACTTGCCTCTGGCCTGCCCCTGCCCCTACTTTTCCTCCTTCCCTGATGAAGTGAGCTTGGGCGAGTAAGATTTCATGTGTGTTTGGTCCTTGCTCAGTACCTGAGCATGGAGTTCAGAGTGAATGTGTTCCCCAGATGGAAACCTATTCTACTCAAGTGTTATGTCTGCTAGATGCATTTTTGCCTTTATTTAACTTAGAACCATTCCTATTGCTAATTAATCAAAGGTACAAAAGGTGAATCAAAGCTTTCCAACTGCTTGTGTGCAAGTTTTTGGTACTGTTTCAAATATGGCAATATGTCATGTGTTACTAGTTATAATATATTTGAACTCTGGATTGCCAAGCCTGGGATCCAGCGTTCAGAGAAACTTAAACTGCAGGTATCATCTTTGTGTAAAGGTCCAAGGTGATGTCAGGGCAGCCTGATCTAGAAATGCGCCATAAAATTTGATAGAGGAAACCATCTGGATATGGGGTGTTGTTGTTTTTTTGCTTTCCTACAGTCAGGGAGGAATAACTGTTTTATGCTCTAATCTCCTGATTTAGTTTTTGAATGAAATCGATCTCTGTTGAAAGTTAGACTGGATCCAAGTTTTCTCTCAAGCACCTGCTTTTCCCTGTTTCCCACTTGCTTTAGAAAGGCAAGCAGTATTCTTTTTCTGCAAAAGAGCAAACACTCTAAGTGCTCATCAGAAACATCCAGGGATGTCATAGGCTTCCATTTATCCACCGCATGTTTACTCTGTTCCTTGTAAATTCAAGCTGCTTTTACCATGGAACTTTGTGCTCTCTGCCAAACCTCCAGTACCAGAGACCAGTTGGAATGGGATTTCTTTTTTCACTGACACCAGACCAAACAGAAATAATTAAGGTGCCATTGATTTCACCTGCTGCTGGATGGAATCTCCCTGCATTACATCACGTCACTGCCCAAAACATTGCTTCCTGTTACAGACCAGGATAATATTTCTCTGTTCCATCATAAAGAATATAATGGCCCTGAGCTTATCTAAAATATTCCTTAGTGAGTTGGCCACCTCTTTTTGCTCTGTAATGACATCCATTGCCAGCCAAAATTCCAGCGTACCAGAAATGATCTCATGGCTGCTCTGGACCCTTAAAAGTGAGAATTTTTTCTCTCCATGCTTCCTTTGTGGGTTGGGTTTTAATGAGTAGGAGAGGATTTTGAGGAAGCCCATCTACGAAGTAAGCTGGCTTTCCCCTTCTTACTCCGCTTAACAAAAAACCAGACAACAAAATTTAAAAATATAATTAATTTATAATCTTGCATTGGTTCAAAGCAATGGCAGAAGTAAAAACTATGCCGGCAAAATACTTATATTTACAGTATAACCAGCTTCAGGCATGTGCCTAAAGCTGGAGTAAGCGGAGGCATTTCTGCAGCCAACAGTAGTCAAAGAGAGAGGGATAGGAAGTCCTATATGCTCCTTCCTCTCCAGGAGAAGAGGGAAAATTACATCACACAGAGTCCTCTTTACCAATTGTATTTATACAATCCAAGTATCTGCCTATCTGCAAAGAAGGGGTATTAGCCCCTTCTCATGCTAACTAGCAAGTATATGCATTTGTTAGGTTTGTCTGCTAATCTCCCACATCCTCTCCTTGAGGGGGGGTCCAACATCCTCAGGTACCATATTTTTCGGTCTATAACACGCACCTGACCATAACACGCACATCGTTTTTAGAGGAGGAAAACAAGGGAAAAAACATTCTGAATGAAACAGTGGATGTATCATTTTTGTGCTTCATGCTGTGGCCACAGACATGTGATCTGATGGTGAATTTGGGGTGACCCAATGCAAAAATCCTGAGAATCCCTGTGGATCCATGCTTTGTAACCACGTTTTTGCACCATTGCAGCCCCAGGCAACAGTGGGTGCGTGATTTTTGGGGGGCAGGCTGTAGCCATGGACATGCTATGTGCTCTGATGGTGAATTGGGGCTGACCCAATGCAAAAATCCTGAGGATCCATGTGGATCCATGTTTTGTAACCACGTTTTTGCACCATTGCTGCCCCAGGCAATAGCGGGTGCGTGATTTGGGGGGGGCAGGCTGTAGCCATGGACATGCTATGTGCTCTGATGGTGAATTTGGGCTGACCCAATGCAAAGATCCTGAGGATCCATGTGGATCCATGTTTTGTAACCACGTTTTTGCACCATTGCAGCCCCAGGCAACAGTGGGTGCGTGATTTTGGGGGGGCAGGCTGTAACCTTGGACACGCTATGTGCTCTGATGGTGAATTTGGGCTGACCCAATGCAAAGATCCTGAGGATCCATGTAGATCCATGCTTTTTAACCACGTTTTTGCACCATTGCAGCCCCAGGCAACAGTGGGTGCGTGATTTTGGGGGGGCAGGCTGTAGCCATGGACATGCTATGTGATCTGATGGTGAATTTGGGCTGACCCAATGCAAAGATCCTTAGGATCCATGTGGATCCATGCTTTTTAACCACATTTTAAGTGGGGAGGGAAGGAAAAACACAGAAGGGACAAGGAGCAGGAGAGGGGTGTGCAGAGAAGCAGCTGGCTAAGAATGCAGGAGAGGGGTAGGGAGGAAAGGAAGGCAAAAGTTTTCCCTCACCTACCCACCCAAGCCAGCCAGCTCGCGCTCTCTCTCTCTCTCTCCCTCCTGCATGTTTTCAGCTTTCCCCTCTGCTTGCCTGGAGGGGAGGGGCTTTCCCTGCTCTTTGTTCCGTTTGAGCAAACACAGCAAGGAAACAGAGGTGGGTGGGCAGTAAGACCCTGAGGCAGAATGCCGGAAAGCAGCCGCTTCCTCTTTCAGGTTTCCCTTCTAGGAGACGCGCGGTTTGATTTTTGCCTGCTTTTTTTTGCCTCCCCTCGCACCAATTGGCTCCAGGGACCACACATTCGCTCAATAACACGCACAGACACTTCCCCTTCCTTTTTAGGAGAAAAAATCTGCGTGTTATAGAAGGAAAAATATGGTATTTTCCAAAGCCCCAGGATTGCCATTGACCACTAGATCTCTGTGGTTCACTTTAAGCCTGCTATCTCTGGGCAGTGGGGATGTAGAGGTGTCATATTTCAAAATGTGAAAATCTGGACAGAAAAGTTATTGAGCCTTTGTGGGGGGTGGGGAGGCATTCAAAGGAGATGGGAGTGAGACCTCCAAGCTTGATTATGTCCCAAGTGACATCATGAGAAGCATGACGGCAACATTGTCTGAGTAGGGTATGGGGAGAGCTTGAAAATTAGCCAGTTTGGACCCCATCCAAATTCAGTGCAGATTATCTAATTTTATGAGCACACAATCTGAAACCAGATAGGGGAGTCTCCCCCATCAGTAGTCATGATGACTGGGGCCTATTGCATACTGATAACAACTGAATGTGCTCCCTTCCAATGATCCCTGTTAATTTTGAATATATTCAGTTGTCTGCCATATTCATGAGTGCTTTGGGAACTCGTGAACACTTGTCTAGGGTCACCTTGCCCTTGGCAGCATTTAGCTTTCAGTGCTTCTCTAGGCAACAAAATGAGGAAAAAATCTGTTTGCTGATATTGGGAATCTAAGGATATCCTTTCTCTCTGCAGACACCTGCATAATAACCACATCCGCAGCCTCGGAACCCACGGCTTTGAAGGACTCCACAGCTTGGAAACTCTGTAAGTTGTTTCCTTTTCCTTTGTACCTAGCACTAAATCATCCATCCTGAAAGAGTGGACCAGTCACGCTCTGTGTATTCGTTCCATCTCTCTGCAGGAGGATCTAGAAAGGTTTGATCTCTTCAGCTATTCCATCCTAGAGCCAGGGGCATAGCTAGCTGCTCCGACACCTGGAGCGGCGGGGGCCAGGCAACCCACCCACAGGGGCAGGGTGAGCTGTGCATGAGGGCACCATGGCGATCCATGCATGGGAGCGCCGTGGCGATCTGCGCCGTAGCGCGGCGCAGCAATCCACCTAGGGGAGTGGTGTGGCGAGCTGCCCACGGAGTCTGCCTGGCGAACGCAAGCCCCATGCTGCTGTTTCAGGCAGTGTAGGGCCCCGAACCACCGCGTCACTCCCAGGAGAGACGCATGGCTGCAGGCCAGGCCCTGTGGTAAGTGCTGCCCCGCGGTGTGCCATTTTGTCACCCCCTCAAGGATGACGCCCGGGGCAGACCACACCACCCTCACCTGCTTCCTATGCCCCTGCCTCGAGCTGAGCTAGGAAATGGCTATGCCATACCTTTCTGGAACTCGTGCCTCTTTTTTTCTGGATATATTATCAGCACTGGAGGAATCAGAAAAGTTCAATAAGTCAGTGGTGAAACTTTCCCAGGCAAAGCTACATAACAGACTTTCTTACACCCAGAGGGCCATGCCAGCCTACGAAGTTGGGGGGAGGGGGGATTGGAGTAGAGGTGAGTAAGCAAATGTCTTTGTAGGTGTTTAAACTGAGGTTTTTGCAAGCCCTCTATTTGAACGCTTGCAAAAAAATACCTGGCTGGGTGCTCACAAGGCATGCTCTGTTGCTACCTACTGCTTCTCCTGCTCTCTAAGGGCCTGAAAGCCTATCTGGGTCAGGTCATGGACTTTATACACTAAGGAAAGAGATGGAGAAATGTGCTGGGCAGTGTGGGACAACATTTGCTTGATGCAACATCATGTAACCTCCCCGCAAATAGATCAGAATGAATGCTCAGTAATTATCCACAGTTGTCTTATCTCCATGCAAACATCTCAGGATCAATGCTCAAGGAACAGGTTATGTGAAAGGAACCTGGAACTATCAGTCTCAGAATTGCCAGAAGGAAACTGATGCTATTTGCATTATTTCCACCTTATCCCTACTAGAAATGATGTAAATAACTTCAGTCTCTCAGTGAAGATTCTGAGGTTGGCCTTCACAGTACCATCCTTTTCAGGTAAATATATTTTGTCATGGCTTGGGAAGTGCCCACTACAATATCCTGCCCTGATAAGTTGCTGGACCATTGAGGGGCAAGAGCAGCTGGTGTGGTGGGCCAGACCAATGGGGCCAGCCTCCTGACATCAGCAATTGATTCAGCCTGCTTGGGCAGGTTGGGCAGGGTCATATTGAGGTTGGGGCTTTTGTGGTTGCTCCAGTGGAACCCATACAGGGTTCCCACCAGTGTGTCCCTGCAGATGCATACAGAAGATGGGAACAAAATTCCCTGAAGCACTTGACCTGTATTTGAATTTGAGTTTTAAAACCTAGTCTTATATATGAAAAATATGGTACTCTATCCAGATACTATCTGCGCAGCATAGAGCCACATTTGGAGGAAACAACTCTCATGTTACTGGGATAATACATGAATCGGGCAAGATATTTCTAGATCCTAGAGTTGCACTGGACTTCAAGGGTTATATGTTGCCTCCCCAAACCCAGACCAAAGGCCTTGCCTAACTACTATGGTGGAAACAGCTTTCTTTTTTATATGATGGCCTAGTAAAAAATAACAAACGAGATAAATCAGCATTCCAAACATGAAACTAAGAGGCTCTTGCCCTTAGTTGTCCAGAGACCTTTGCATCCACTCCAGTAAAACAGTTCTTGACTTTAATGATGGAATCAAACTGTCAAAAGAACAAGAAGGACAAAATGGGGAAAGAGCCAGTAAAAGAGAGCGAAACTCTATCCCAGCATAAAAGTGTCATTCAAGGAGATAAAGCTGCCACCAAGATGTGAAATTCTGCCGAGGATGTCTGTTATCCCCTGAGCTAGGAATTAGGAAGAGGCAATATGAGAAAATATGCTTTCCAGACAATAGTATATATAATATGCTCCATTCCTAGAGCCTCCATTTAGGAAGGGGAGAAAGAGTTAATCATCATCATCATCATCATCAACAACAACAACAACTCCGCCCACCCATCTGGCTGGGTTGCCCCAGCCACTCTGGGCAGCTTCCAACACACATAAAAATAATAATAAAAAACATCAAGCATTAATAGTAACAGTCTGATCCAAAGTGAGCCATTTGTAATGCACTTCACAGACAGCAGTGATTGCTGTCTACACAGTAAAAAACAAAACCAAGACTGTCTCTAGGAAGAACTTGGAGGCTACAGTCTCTTCCTTGTATGGCAGGGAAAGGTACTATGCACATGATCTAAGTCTGTGCACATCATGTGTAACATTTCAAAATATATCTTGGAGTGAAGTTCTTGGATCACACAATACAGCCCCTTGGTGTGTCAAAATGTATAGCGCCCAGAAGACAGTGTGTGTGTGTGTGTGTGTGTGTGTGTGTGTGTGTGTGTGTGTGTTTTGACAGCAGTGTTATTTACGTGGGATGACTTACATCAGAAAAAATATTTAGGCTGAAAGTCTTAAAGATGGTGATATTTGTTCTTCAGTTCAGTCCCATCAAATCAAAGCATGGACAATCAAAGAGCATTACTTATACCATTGTGCAATGGGGGAACCCTTATACTTAGCCACAACATTGTATTTTAAATTGTTGTAACCTATTCTGGGACCTTAGGGTAAAAGGTGTATAATAACAACAGCAACATTTCACACCATTGTTCCATATATATTTTCATTAATGCAGAGCCAAATTCTGGTGTTTATAAAAGTCACAAAGAAAATAATGTCTAAGACGCATAGGTTCCTTGTGTAATACATTGTTATATTTTCAAATATCCCTGTATTTCATATTTCTTTATTATTATGTGTAAACACTTCCTCAAAAATGTGGATCAGCACAGTGTCTGTGATTGCCACTCATTTCAGTGGCCATTATAATATTGCTAGGATTGCGCTTCTGAAATTCAGAAGACTTGTAGGTGCTCAAATTCAGTGATTTCTATCAATATGGTAAGGGGCTATATTGCTATCACAGTGAATTGGCCCAGTTCACACATGCAGGCAGCGATATGAGTGGACACACTGGTCCCAGTACAGTTACTTGGTAGACTCCATTGTTTGCTTCTTACTGTTCTCCATTTTGTAAGTGAACCATTTATTCCAACCCTCTGCTTCCTGTTCTTTAACCATTCCTCAAACTCCATGACTCATTAATTTACAGAGGGGCCTTCAATACAGAGCTTTCCTAAAACAAAATCCACCCACAGCATGTCTACCAGGTCAGCCCTATCTACATGACATTGACAGTTCTGAAAGGCTAGTTGGGCAGGACTGCCTTTTGTGGAAGCCATGTTGATTTTCCTCAGCAAGGCTTGTTAATGTGTTTAACAATTCTGACTTTAATAATTTCTTCCAATTTACCTGGAACAGAAGTTACGCTGACAGATCAGTAATTTTCCAGATCCCCTTAGGATGAATTAAAAAACAAAACAAAAAAAACGGTGTTAACTTTGGCTGCCTTCCAATCTTCTGGTAAAGAGGGTGATTTTCATGATGTTGTATACTTTTCTTAAAAGATCAGCAATTTAGTATTTGAGATATTTAAGACTTTTAAAATAAATGCTATCTGGCCTCAGTTGTCCATAGACCTTTCTATTTACCCAGTTTGCTTTAACAACAGAATCAAGTCATATAAAGAACAACAACTAAGGAGAGAAAAAGAGATTTTCTAATTTGCAATTTTTAAATTAGCTCTAAACCATGTTCACCTCTGTTGGACATATCTCCTTAGATGCCCTCTCTGAAAACAATGGTACACATGTGGGCATCTCCAACATCTTCCAATTACATGAAAGGCCAGCACAAAGAAGAAATTCATTTAGCCTCTGTACCGTTGCCCAATGTTCCTTTACTACTCCTTTCACGTCTTGGTTGCCATCTAAAAGTCTTACTGCCCCTGGTTGGTTGGTTTGGTTCCTTACTTCTCACATTACTTAAGAAGGAAGGTTTGTTAGCTGCTTTGCGTCATGAGTAATTTGCTCCTTAAATTCCTTCTTTGCTTTCCTTTATCAATTTTACATTGTACTCTTTTTAAATTTTCCTCTGTTGCTAAAATGCATAGTCATCCACCATACCTTGCCTCCTCAACCCCCCCCCCCCCCCCGGTTTGTCATAACCTGCACATACATTTGCTGAAAGGTGGTGATGATCTCTGGCACCCATTATCACAATATTTTCCCTTTTGGCTGCCTGCCTGATTTCTATCTATCTCAAGACCATCACTAGAATTTTGGATCAGGGTGGGGGGAGGCACAAGAGCATAACCCCAGTTACTTTAGCTTAGAACTCTATCCATCACGATTCTATGACTGTGGGTGAAGTTCTTTCTCCTAAGGCTTCCTTGGATTTTATGTCCATGGATAACTGTATCCTACTGATCCACCACATCTCCAATATTCCCACTATATTCATGTTCTCCTTTTATTACTAGGCATTGTAACATGAAAACCAACCAAACATCTCATAGCAAAAATCAGAAGCAATCAGAAGATATACTAAGGTGGAGGGTGGGGAAAGTGTTTATATGGAAATGCTCAAAGCCTCAGAGCTAAGACGATGAGCAACCTGGATTAGACAAATTCATGAAGGATAGAGCTATAGCTACCTGCCATTATGACTATGTTCTACCTCCACTGTCAGGGGAAGCAGGCTTCTGAATACCAGTTGCAGGGAACTACAACTGGGGGGAGCGTTCTTGCAGTCCTGTGCAGCTTTCCATAGGTACAGACGCTTCAGGTTACAGACGCTTCAGGTTACAGACTCCACTAACCCAGAAATAGTACCTCGGGTTAAGAACTTTGCTTCAGGATGAGAACAGAAATTGTGTTCCAGCGGCGCGGCGGCAGCTGGAGGCCCCATTAGCTAAATTGGTGCTTCAGGTTAAGAACCGTTTCAGGTTAAGAACGAACCTCAGAACGAATTAAGTTCTTAACCCGAGGTACCACTGTTGGACTAGATGGGCATTGGGCCTGATCCGACAGGGCTCTCTCTATGTTCTCCACTATTTATATGTGATTAAAAAGGTAAAGGTAAAGGACCCCTGACAGTTAAGCCCAGTCGCGAATGACTGTTGTTGCGGTGCTCATCTCGCTTTACTGGCCGAGGGAGCTGATGTTTGTCTGCAGGCAGTTTTTCCAGGTCATGTGGCCAGCATGACTAAGCTGCTTCTGGCGAAACCAGAGCAGCGCACGCAAACAATGTTTATTTTCCCGCTGGAGCGGCACCTATTTATCTACTTGCACTTTGATGTGCTTAACTGCTAGGTTGGCAGGAGCTGGGACTGAGCAACAGGAGCTCACCCCGTCGCAGGGATTCAAACTGCTGACCTTCCGATCGGCAAGCCCTAGGCTCAGTGGTTTAGACCACACCTGTCCTCAGTCTGAGGGCACAGAGCGCTGAGATAATCATCCCTAAGGGGTGTTGCTAGGTATGTTGCTAACACATAGTGCAGACTCCTGTCTTGAAGCACCCTGGTTGCCTGTAAAGAACATGTGGTTTGGCATTGCTCTTTACCTGGGAGGGATACATATTGCACATTTTAAAAGGGTCCACATCCCACAAGTTGTGAATGAAGCAGGTGCTGGAACATGGCGGCAGTGGTGAATGCTTGACTTGTAGCCAAGCTGCAGTGAGGTCCCTTTCCCACCACCCTTTGCTCTTGTGCAACTAATTGGCAAGCCATCTCCCCCTCTAGCAATCCCTGATGTTGCCACCAAGTCATCTCCTCTCCTGTGAGATTACAGGAAGAAATAAGGAAACCTCCGTGTTCATTCTCTTTTGTGCGGTTTGGCAGGTTTCCTTTGGAAGTCATTAGGGAGCCCAGCCAGTTCACCTAGGGATAGAAGACACAATGCAGGCATGCAAAGGAGAAAGCGAAGCACCCCAAGGGCACCCCAAGGGCACAGAGCCAGGCTTTATTCTGGGAAGCTGATTGATATGAGCATGTTTTTGAAACGGCTTGCCGGGGCTTTTACCGAAACTGACATTAAATCTCAGGAGTTCAAGCTATCATATGAAATGCTGTGCAAATAACAGAGGAATAGTCACGGGAATTAACCTAAAGGAGACGCCAAGCTTTATGAGACTGAAGGCAGTGATGAATGGAGGAGAATGTGGCTCTCCGGAAAAGTAAAAGAAGGAAGCATCTGTTAAAGGGTTTGGGGTTTGTTTGGTTCTTTGGTAAAAATTTCAATAAGAGGGGGAAATGGAATAAAAGGAAATGGCATACTTTAGGTAAAGGTAAAGGTACCTCTGATCATTAGGTCCAGTCATGACCGACTCTGGGGTTGCGGCACTCATCTCGCTTTATTGGCCGAGGGAGCTGGCGTACAACTACCGGGTCATGTGGCCAGCATGACTAAGCTGCTTCTGGTGAACCAGAGCAGTGCACGGAAACACCGTTTACCTTCCTGCCGGAGTGGTACCTATTTATCTACTTGCACTTTGACGTGCATTCGAACTGCTAGGTTGTCAGGAGCAGGGACCGAGCAATGGGAGCTCACCCCTCACAGGGATTCAAACCGCCGACCTTCTGATCGGCAAGTCCTAGGCTCACAATAGCAGGTTCAATGAACAGAGATCTTCCCGCCATAGGCATGTTGGTTTCTGCTTCCTTCACTGTGCAGCGAAAGTGCTTGTCACGAGACAGGTGTTTACATTCCACAGTCAATTGCTGTTGGAGTTTCTCACGGGAAAGGAGACTGGATGTGACGTATACTGGTTTCCTGTTTTTCACTGTTTTTTCACTGGTTGTTCTCTCCGTGCTTTAGAGGAGAGAGGATGCTTTCTCTGCTCCGGCAGAGGCAAGATGTTTTTCTGTAATCTACCAGCTTTGAAGTGTAAATAAAGTAATATAGAGTATGTGGCACGTACTCCTCATCATTCCGCTGTGCACGGGACTCTGCAATTTCAACAAGGCACTGATGGCCAAGCCATGAATATTGCTGCATTGCATATACCCTTCAAGCTTATCTGTCCAGCCCTCGGGGCTCTTCCCCAGCCACACCCCCTGCAGGCCATGTTTTGCTGCCTCCTTGAGCTTTTCTGCCTGGTTGAAATATGTCCTTGAACCCTGACAATGCCTCTTGCTTCCCTGGACGAAGCATAGAGAGGTGTGTTTGAGCATGTGGAGAAACTAGCCTAGGGCAAGGGTCAACAAACATTTTCAGCATTGAGCCGGTCCACTGTCCCTCAGACCTTGTGGGGAGCTGGACTGTATTTTGGTGGGGGGAAATCAGCGAATTCCTGTGCCCCACAAATAACTCAGAGATGCATTTTAAATAAAAGTACATATTCTACTTATGTAAAAACACCAGGCAGGCCCCACAAATAACCCAGAGATGCACTTTAAATAAAAGGACACATTCTACTCATGTAAAAACATGCTGATTCCCGAACCGTCTGCGGGCTGGATTTAGAAGGCAATTGGGCCGGATCCGGCCCCCAGGCCTTAGTTTGCCTACCCATGGCCTAGGGTATGACGACAGAATTTACATTCATTTCTCAGCTTATCTTTGGCTCTGGCATGCCCACCACAGAGGACATGTGGCCCTCAGAAGATTGCCCAGGAGGAATTAGAGAGCTTGGATTGAAGAAGGTTCCTCAAACCATAGCTATGGGTTCATCCTCTGTCGAGCAAGCAAGAAGAAACTTGCCTTCTCCCTCCAGATTTGTGCTAAAGTGATCTGCCTTATTTTTATGAGCTCCAAACTCTTGCACTCCTAAGGCTTCTTCCTAGCCTCTTTTCAGTCTTGGCCTCACCTCTGTATGGGTGTCTGATCTTTCAGCCCTGTCAGTTCAGCAGTTAGGCTCCCCTAGTGGGACAGAGAGTTCTCCCTGAGGCAGAAGCAAGGTGTGCTCGTTTGTGTGGGGCAGGGATGGACTGTTGATTCTTAAGGAGACAGCACCCTCTTAAGGATGTTCTAATAACTGATATATCTAAGATCATGGATGTCATAACAACTTAGCACACTCCACTGTGTGTGAGGTACATTTTTCAAAAGCATAACACGAACTTTCCTCTTTCTGAACTGAGAGAATAAAAATCGAGAGGGGCAGAACAAAGCAAAAGCTGTGCCAGTCCTGATAGCCCACTTATGTTGAAACTTGTGATTATCAGTTTATTACACACCATGCTTTTTTCTTTAAAAAAAAATTTTAGGGGTCCTCTCATTTTCCTACTCATACTGAAATACTGCCTTTCAATAAGGCCAAAATTAGATTCACAAAATGTTTAGGGATATGCGTACCCCTGCGTCCCACCCAGAAGAAAAGCACTGATTACACATCACAGGACTTCAGTTGGGCTGCAGTCCAGATTTAGGTGGGTTATGAAGTAAGTTATGCTGAGACATATTAAAACAGTATTAAATGCTCAAAATGGGTTAATTATAGAATGTCCCTATTTTCTGAGGGATGTTGGAGAGTATGTATATACCCTCTGATTAATGTTTGGGGTACATTTGGTTTAGGGTGTTTTTAATGTAAATGTTATTTCCCGTGATGTTATAAACATTGGCGAAATGTTGCAACTAGAGCAAAATTAAAATTTTGCACTATTTTAAAGTTCGAGAAAATGTCATAATCTTAATTTGAAACATTTTCAAATAGTGCTTCTGAACTTTATATTTGAGGAAGAGGACACTTTTCTCTACTTTTGCATATGTTTAAAAGCCTCGAGATCTAATAACATCCATAATCAGAAATGTTTAAAAATGAATTAGAATATCAATTTGAATTTCTGTTTTATTTAAAAAAAATAGGGGAATCTGCTTAAGAATTAATTTTTCTCAGCTGAAGTTCAAAGTGAGCTAAGAAAGAAAAGGGACAGTAGTCCAAGAAATCAAAGGCACATTATCTGTTCAGATGACTCTGAGGAAGTGGCACGAAGCTGAGCAAAGTCACAGAATAGGCTAACATGACAAGTGCAACTTTTCACTGACTACTAAGACTGTCAGTCTTTGTTTCATTCACAGAAACTTTGCTTCCTCAAAATGCTGTGTCTTCAAGTCAGATGCATTTAATACTTTGAAGCACAGAGTATTCTTCAACAAACCTGGGGCAATAAGAAGAAGAGGCTGCAGAATCAGGCCAGTGGCCTGTCTAGTCCAGCATTCTATCCCCACAGTGGCCAGCCGGATACCTGTGGGGAATTCACAAACAGAACCCAAGCACAATAAGTCTCTCCCTCTTGCAGGTTCCAACAAGTGGCTTTACAAAGGATACTGCCACCAACCTTGACTTGTGGCCATTGTGGCTTGTAGCCACTGATAGCATTATCCTACATGAATTTGTCTAATCCTGCATGAATTTGTCTAATCCTGTTTTCCTAGAATCATGGAATCTTGTAAAGGTGGAAATGACCCAAAGGATCACCTAGTCCAACCCCCTGGGATGCAGGAATCACAGCTAAAGAATCACTGACCTCCCTGAATACCTTGGGGTAAGCCCTGTTAAAAACAGTGGAGCTTACTTCATGTATACAATTGCACTAGTTGCTATATTTGTGAAATTTAAAAGAACAAGCTTTTAAATTAAATCAACCAAGCTTTACTCAGAGTAGACTCACTGACATTACTGAAGACGATTAGGTTAGGTCCATTCATTTCAATAACTCTGCTCTGAGTTAATACCATTAAATGTCTTTGTTTTATTTAAGCAAGAATTATAAGAGGAGATGCAAATTGTTGCAAACCAAGACACTTAAGTTTATTCTAGTTTTTTACCAACTGAAAAAAATAAGAGGTGGCACTGATGTTGAAAATGGAAAGCATCAACATTTACAAAACAATAGGTAGGTTTTAGGATTTATAAACAGTATGTGAACATTCAGCAGTTTCTTTCATTTGATGCAGAAGCGGTCAGAATTTAAGGGCCAGGCCACCATATCCAGGGGAGCAATATGCTTCCCAGATTGCACTCTTAATTTAAATACCTGAAGCTGTTCTGTGAATTGAGGACTTTTCCAACACGAAGTTCAATGAGTTTGTTTGTTCAGTTCAGTTCAGTCAAACACAGTAACATGCTGACATCACTAACACTGTTATCTTTGAATCTTGGACCCAAGAAATTTGGAGCAGTGTAAATTGGCTAGATGATTAAAAAAAAACCAGTGCAGGAATTTTGCATTAATCTGACAAAGAGAACATTTCATTATGGGCTCTTCAATTTTCCTCAAGTTTCCTATTTTTGTATTTAATCGAGAAAATATTGGGGGGGGGATGTTTGTGAATACTTTCAAATTATTTATCCTGATGTTCTACATATCTGCTTCAAAGACAGGTGATTTGCTTAGGATACACTAAACTTGCATGGTTTTTGAACCACGCAGCAGAATGTAGCCCACAACTCATGTCCTGTGGCTTGCTAGATGACCACCTAAAACTGTTTTTGACATCTCCGGCAAGCAGCAACAACAACCACAACAGGAAGTTTACCAAGCCCCTTGCTGGTTGACAAGTCAGTGGGTTGCAAGTTGTGGAGGCCTGACATGGATGAGAAAGAGCCATGAAAACATAAGACGTCCACTGATGGATCAGGCCAAAGGTGCATATCGATTCCAGCTTCCTTTTCTCACAGTGGCTAACCAGAAGCCTGAGGGATGCCCATAGGCAAGGCATGAGCACAAATAGCACTCAATTCACTGTTATTTCTTGACTGAAGCTAGTCAATCAGGACACAGGAATGCTTTTGCAATATAATGAACAACCTGTATAAATATTAATACAACCACTGTAGTAACCTTATTCTATCACCGTAATCTTATATTCTGTGTAATTAGAAAGACCTAAAATTGAAAATCCGTCTTTGTTGAATGACCAGAAAGCCCCCCAAAGTCAATTTTCAAGTTCACTGATTAGGTCCAAAGCCAGCATTATCCATTTACGCAGACTCTAATTCTGTAGCAATGTTATTTTTCTGGTCTGAAAACATACCACTAAATGAGACATACACAAATGTGTACCTGATGATAAGTCAGATAAGAAGCTTTTGAATGGATCAGTTTTATGACTTATTTCAATTAGAATGGCAGTAGCGCTATGCGCTTTGGCAGTGTACAGGAATAAGCTGTGGGGAGCTGGCTGTGAAGACAAAGAGAACATTTTGTTTTTAACCAATTAATCTGTTTTGAAAAAGTTGCACACTCGAGGTATTTAAAGCCTGGAGCCCTGGCAGCAGTCTTGTATGCAGTTTGAAGTCCCATTACGCAAGCAATCCTGTAGTATATAATGTAACAAAAAAGTGGGTGGTATGGCAGAATTCCCTACCGATCTCAAGATCGTGGCTTCTATTGCCTGGGAATTGTATCTTGGCTGGAATCAAGTGTCATCACATGACAGTGATTGCAGTCTGGACACGTATCATTTATGATATATTATTTTCTTCCTAATCTTAGCTTTCCCTTTACAGTATCAGATACAAGCTGTTTAAGTGTGATATTCTTGTAATGCTTGTTCCTCTAAATTGCACATGCAGGTTGGGAATTGGATGTATCTGTTCATATTATAAAAAGACAATGCACTGTATCCAAATATAAAATGGAACCTGAGGTGAAGTTTCAGCTTCCCTCCCCCCCCCCCCCCTTCTGTAGGAAATGTTTATTCTCATTGAAAAAAACATGGGGATCAATAGATGATGTAGTAATTTTTTTTTTTGAAGTTTTATGTTGGTTTTTAATTTAATTTAATTTAATAATAACTTTAAAATATATATATAGTCCAAAACTTGGATGCCAAAGTTTACATACATACACACATAGATAATGTTAATTGTATGCTGTCTTTCCTTCGTTCAAATCATGAAACATGAAAAAACCGTGCATAATTACAGTAAAACAAAAGTAGCCATAAACAATAAGTAAAACGTTTAAAAATTCACAATCAAATTTCACAATTTCAACATAAATAATAAAAAATCCAAAATAAGAATGCAGCTTTCCTCTTAAGAGCTGGAGTTAGCAAGAGACTGAGGGAAGCTGGAGTAATGAGTGTATGGAATAAGAGTAAGAAGATGAGGAGGAAACGGGAATTCGAGAATGGGGTCAGGTCTAGGAAGACTGTAATGATACATGGGTAGAAATCTGAGAAAGGAAAAAGCATACTAGAAACGCAAGAGGCTAGAAGTAGATTCTGCTCTGACTGTCTGGCCTGTGCCGATTCTCCAGTTTTTCTAAGCATTGTGAATTGAACAGGATTAATCCATCCACTTAAGGTACAGTTCAATAGGCCTTTCCAGAGGTCATATCCTGGAGTATAAAATGCCAGCCACTGAATGTGAATCTGATTAAACTTTTTATAGTTTCTGACCCCGGGATATGAGCTGTGAAAGAATGTGTTTGTTGTTTGGTAACTGATAGAATTTGACAGATGCTCATGGAATGTAATTTTTGTTTTGCTTATGGTTTTAAGGTCTAAAAGAATTAACTGCTGTTTGAACTTTCATGGTGCATAATGTCTATGTTTCAAATGTGAACCAGGGTCACATTAGAAATCCTTGATAAACTAAAGGGATTTAGCAAATGTGCATATTCTGTAGTTATTCCCAGTTGTCTGACACATCATCTGCCCTATCATTTGTGCAGTTTCTGACACAGGTTTGCATATATCAGTTTAAGCTTCATTTTCCCCTGACCCCTACCCACTTTTTGTATGAATGGCATGACATTTCATTTGGAACTGCCACAATTCCACCCTTCTATTCCTAGAGTTAATTTCCAGTTTCTGCTACCTTTAGCTAGGTGTTGTTCTACTCTCTTGACAAGGACAGGCAATCAATTGCCATGGGTCTCTGGGGCAATTTGGCTCAGTCATCTCCATCACTTGCCTCCATCACCTTGCTGACAGCTTTTGTGCTAATGGTGGCATGGTGTCATGTGCTTTAAATGTATACTGTGGATCTGTAATTTGTACAATGCAACTGTCCTCCTGTCTTGGAGGAAGGGGGAATCTCATGCTTTTGAGAGGGAGGAAAGTACAGTGGAAGCCAGAGCAATACCAAAAGCTCTTCATGGTCTTTCTGCTCATTCCTGTCCTATCATTTTCAATGTCAACTTCTCCTTGCTGTCTTAGAAAGGACAGCTTTAATGTACAACCTTATTCTAGATTCACCTATTCATTCCACAATGCTCTCCAAACCATAAAATCAAGTTGGATTTGTCTTTACTGCCAACACAGAAATCTGCAGACTTTCATATGGTACTTTCCATAATTCATACTGGCATCTAGCCAACGAAGTCACTCTGGGTGTTTCTGGTAAAACATTCACAGCTATTACATTATTAAAAAGCACCCACGAGGTTGCTTTAATGGCATACTATCATTTTACCAATATGGAAAAGGAGCACCATTCATACAAAATAAGTAAATAAATTGTAGAGGTGCATAGCAGAGGTGCATTCAGATCTACTCTTGGTTTCCTAATCTATGTCTATCATTCTGAGCATCACCCAATTATGTGGAATTAGTCCCCTTGGGGTTTTTTCCCCCTCTGTAGCTGCGGCCCTGGTGTTCTCTCCCATTCATACAGATTCTTCCTGAATCTGTATAGTGAAGGACCCCCCAGGAGAGTCCAGCTCCCGAAGGCCTACTTTTAGCTTGTTAAATAAATTCAGCCCAAATTGAAACCATATTGAATCCAGAAGCTTCCTCGGCTACAGAACAGACAGCTGAGAACAAACACTTTCCAGAAGCATTAAAGAAAAGGAGCTTAGTGTGAGGGGAAGGCCTGAGGGGATTGAGGAGACAGCTGAGTTTTGATCCTATGAAGTGACACTAACATCTTCTCAGGAACAGTGTGGTCACATTCTATGATAATCCCAGGTTTGGGGAGTTAAGAGAAAGGGTGAGCTCTCAGTGTTAAGCTATCTGGGATTCACTGGTTGCAACGTATAGCTAAATACTCTGTCCTGACAAAGCCTGACCACTAGCAGTTGTCCCACTCCCCAGCAAAAAAGTCTAAAATTATGGTACCATTTCTGTCAGCAGTGACTCATTTTCCATATGAAGAGGGAAAGCTGATGATACAGGTAAACCACAATCAAAACCTAACCTTCATCTTTCTTTGGGATCATTTTTTTTTGAGAAGTGCACAGGAACGTCTTTCAATTTCTTGTATGAACAAGGCACTCTTAATTCACCTGTCATGCTGAGGTTTATCACATTATGACATAAGAGTGATCCCACTTCACTATGGAGAGTGTGTAGCAAAAATATCCTTTAAAATTATTTAATTCAAGGGGGAGTTGTTATCCCAGGATAGCAAGCCTGAAATACCAACTTCTAAAGCTTAGCTATGTAAAAACAACTTCAGAGTCAAAGCAGATTCCCATGTAACTGCATGCAAAATTTCCTGGGAAATCTTAGCTGGAATGGATTCTTGCTGATTTGACTTGAGCTAAATTTCTGTAATGTTTAACTCCATGAGCCTTCTCCCCATTCCCAGTTATACCTCACATTTTGCACTCTTTGAATGTGGCACTCATCCATAATATTTGCACCGCCCAGATGTGGGCACATGCCCACTCCAAAAAAGGTGCTCACTAAAACACTTACTGGTGGCCAAAATTATTGGAAAATATCAGCTATCAATGTAGAAATAATGCCCTAGCAAAAAGTCTGGAAGTGCTATGGACCCTTTTTTCTGCTTTCTTGGGCAACAACTGTCACAGAGTTACAGCAGCAGTCCGAATTACTGGAAGGGGCTGGAAACAGTATGAAACTAAACAGAAAATTTCCAGCTCCAATTTCTGATCTTACTGCATCTGTAGGTTTATTAGCTGCAAATTTGTGGTGTTCTGTGGAAGAGTTTATGGTTCCATATAGGTCCCCCCCCCCTTGGCTTCCTAGGCAGAACCACTAATAGCCTCTAAGAGGCAGAAAATTGAGCTGAGGCTATCTGTTTTCGTCTCTCTCACTCTCTGGCCCCTCAAGAGTTATTATTAGTTCCAGGCTGTGTGTCATTGGTTCAAACAAATCACTCTGGCAGGCCTGTCTGGCAGTCATCATTTTGCTACTGTCGATTTACTTTTACTCTTAAATAAACATTGATCGAGGTGTTCTAAATATGGGTCCATGGAAGCTCTCTAGAACAATAACAAGTTCAGTTATCCTGCAGCTTTTCCAGGAGACCAGGCGGAGTTTTAATAGGTTCCTCTTTTAAAAGCAGGAATAGGCGAAAAACCTGAACAGGCAGCTCTGAATGTGGTTAAGCGAGTAAGGGTTTATAGCCGTACCCCTCACACCCATTTCCCCCACCCACCTTTGGCAGAGGACTGAGCTTCAAGAAAAACCATTAACATGGACAAGAGACTCTTTTAATATACAGTGGTACCTCAGGTTAAGTACTTAATTTGTTCCGGAGGTCCGTACTTAACCTGAAACTGTTCTTAACCTGAAGCACCACTTTAGCTAATGGGGCCTCCTGCTGCTGCCGCTCCGCCGGAGCACAATTTCTGTTCTCATCCTGAAGCAAAGTTCTTAACCTGAAGCAATATTTCTGGGTTAGCGGAGTCTGTAACCTGAAGCATATGTAACCTGAAGCGTATGTAACCTGAGGTACCACTGTACCAGTTTATTTCTATTTGGAGTCCTCTGGAGCGATGCAGAACATAGTGTTGCTATTGTTTGCCAATTTTCGGGGGGGGGATTATTTTAGTTTTATAGAATTACATGAACATTCTCTTGTTGGAGCTATTAAGCAAGGGAGTGCTCATCCAGCAATATTTTATTATATTTTTAAGTAAGGAAGACATGAGCAAGTCCTGTCAGGGAGTTCGGCTACTCAACATAATTAATGTCCCAGGCAGTCCCAGTTGGTGGGTCACACAACGCTTTCCAAACTGCAGTTGTGTTATAAATTATAGTGCTGGCCAGAGAGAAAACTGTGTTTTCCCAACAATGATACAGCGTTCTTCCAGACAGGGACATAATGGGCCATTCAGCTATTGCAAACAGGTTGTTGACAACAGGTTGCTGTATGTTTTTTAAATGGATTTCCAAAGAAAATGGGGTTAAATGGGGGCAGAGAAAATACGTTGTTTGGATGCCCACATAGTCATGTGGACTCTGTGACAATGCAGTTCTAAGCAGTGGCGTAGCGTAGGGGGTGCAGGGGGGCCGGCCGCACCGGGCGCAACATCTGGGGGTTAGGGTTAGGGGGAGCAAATCCACAGGTTAGGGGGTGCAAATTACTTGCCTTGCCCCTGGTGCTGACAACCCACGCTACGCCACTGGTTCTAAGTGCTGTGAAAATGCAGCATCCACCAAGACAACTAGAGCCGTTGCATCAAAAAAAGTTCTTAGTATAACATTCTGTTTTTTCCATGATGTTGACCATTGGCTATACAGTGGTACCTCAGATTAAGAACTTAATTTGTTCTGGAGGTCTGTTCTTAACTTGAAACTGTTCTTAACCTGAGGTACCACTTTAGCTAATGGGGCCTCCCACTCAGTGGCGTAGCGTGGGTTGTCAGCACCCGGGGCAAGGCAAGTAATTTGCGCCCCCTAACCCATGGATTTGCGCCCCCTAACCCGTGGATTTGCGCCCCCTAACCCTAACCCCCAGATGTTGCGGCCGGGCCCCCCTGCACCCCCCACGCTACGCCACTGCTCCCACTGCCACCACCACGCGATTTCTGTTCTCATCCTGAGGTAAAGTTCTTAACCCAAAGTACTATTTATGGTCAAACAAAAAAATTCCTTCCAGTAGCACCTTAAAGACCAACTAAGTTAGTTCTTGGTATGAGCTTTCGTGTGCATGCACACTTCTTCAGATTCTTCAGGTATCTGAAGAAGTGTGCATGCACACGAAAGCTCATACCAAGAACTAACTTAGTTGGTCTTTAAGGTGCTACTGGAAGGAATTTTTTTGTTTGACTATGGCAGACCAACACGGCTACCTATCTGTAACTGGTACTATTTATGGGTTAGCGGAGTCTGTAACCTTAAGCATCTGTAACCTGAAGTGTCTGTAACTTGCTGCATTTTAAGATGTTAATGGATTCTCAGCCTTAGTATATTCTGCAGCCTGAAGTTTTCCCACCTTAGTGCAAATATTTTCCCCTGTTTTGTTTTGTCTGATTTGGATTTGAATAGCCCCATGGACAGAAAGGTGGTCTAAAAGCTAAGCCAGGCCACTTCACAATCTTGTTTGACGACTCTTTCTCCATATTCAGCAATTTAGATGAAATGTTTTGGGGAGGGTTATGGGTATATGGTCGCAATTATGCAAATACATCCCAAAGATTTGCTCCAGGACAGTGATGGGAAAGCTGGAAATGAAATAGCAACTCACCAATGCTAACATAATGTCATCTTTTGTGACATTACACTGATGCTGCAGCTAGAACACTTCATCCTAAGCATTTATTTGTTGGCCCAGAAAGCCTCTAGACTACTCTATAAAAAACTCTTATAGAGTTGTTTTGCTATAAGGAATGGCCTTGTCAAGCTATCACCTACACAAGACTAGTTAAAAAATGGAGTAAATCAAGGTATACTTTTCCATTGCAGATGAGGTTGGGGCTTGTGTCAGCCTTATCTGATCCTTCCAAACTCTTCTCTCTCTTTTTTTTTTTAATAATATTTATTAAAGATTTTCAAATATAACAGAAAAAGAAAAACATCCAAATTTAGAACCTTATTTTCATTGGCATCTTTCCAGGACTTCCCCTCCCCTCCCCCTCTTGTATTCCAATTCTTTCAAATAAATTCAACAAATTCTTACCCCAAGTTTTAAACTTATTATCATTGACCCAATTTAAAAATATTTTCCCATCCCCTAAAATCGACCTATTCCCTTCCACGAGTTCCCCTCTTTAATATACAATACAGATTTGAATAAAAAAATAAAAAAAGAATAAAATGTAATTTAACACCCTTTGGATTCCAAACTTCCCTCCCCCCTTTCCCGGTTGCGTTCCCAATGTCCATCAATGTCTACTGTCGTCCTGGAGCTCCCACATCTAAGCCATAGTCCTTCACCAGTCCCTTTTGCCATCTTTTTAATAGTCTTTGCCGTCTTTTGGTCATCTTTAATTTCGAATGTCCAATCTTGGAAGGAGTCTGTCTCAAAAAGGTCCATTTTTTCCATCCAGATCTTTGTATTTAAGAGTAAAACCTCCAATTTTATTCCTTTAGGTCTTTCAAATCTGGATGTCCCAAATGTTCCCACTTCCACCTTTGTCCAGTTCTTGTTATTCTTGTTGTTCTTGTTGATCTCTCTCCTCCTTTTTTTTCCCCCTGTTCTTCTGCACAAATGTTCTAATTCCAAAAGCTTCTAATTCCTCTACAGAGGCTTTGTTATTCAGGAACAAAACATTACGTCAAGTCCCTTCCATTCTTCAATAGATAAATCTATTGTCTCCTTTAGTGTATAAACCTCTGTAGACAAAATAGTGTTCCACTTCTGCAGTTTCCCAGGAGATAAAAAGTCCTATTCAAATTCCATAGCAGCAATACTTGTAGTGTCCCACAGCTCCTCTAGAGGGATTATAGTAACTCAGTTTCCTTCCAGATCACACCCAACAGTCAAAGTAACTTGTTATTCTTTGTTTTAAACAATTTATATCCAATTTGTAACAAATGTAACCGGCAAAGTCCTCGTAACAAAGTTCTCTTTTTGTTCTTCCACTTTGACAGCTCCTTTGACAGCTGTCAAAACCTCTATTTCTCCTCTCCTGGCGCTCTCACGGATCGCTCCCGGGGTTCCCGGGGGGGGGGGGTTGCATTTTAATTCACATTCCACTTTTCTCCTCCAGCCCAGTCTTATAATTTTCCATCGTGAAATTTATAACTTTATCAAAATAAGGTTGCGCTCGATCTTAGTTGTCAAATCCTTTGCTTTAACTCCTCTACAACAGGGGGGGGCTGACTTCCTTTTTGCGCCTCCCCCGCTCGCTCCGAATTTTAAAATCCGAGTTCCAATTACTCACGGGTTATTCTTTTAAGTCCAAATTTTCAATGGAAGAAGTCAGCGCTCTCCGTCGAATGGCATGCGGCTTCGCTCGGCAGGGGAAGCGGAGGACTCATAGCACCCCCCCCCTGTCACCCGCTCCGTAGCCTTTAAAAAGGCTCCTTCGCGGGTCGGGGAGGCAAACGGTGCCCGCCGAGTCACCATGCCCATGGGTTTCAGCGCCCATGGTTTTTGAGGGTCCCCGCGTCGCCGGCGCGGTAGAACCCAGCCCCTGCCGAGCAGGCTCCCTCCGGAGCTCGGAGGGAGTCCGCCATTCGGCGATGGCGCCAACCCGGAAGTGCTTCCAAACTCTTCTCAAGTACCAGAGCTTTACCCTGAGTATAGCTTATGCAGTAAGAATAGGTTCTGAGTGCATATTCCTGAACAATGAGCAAATAAAGAGAATGCTGGAGAAGGGTGTCTAGCTCTGAGGGAGTTGTTGCAGACCCACTCGCAGTGTACCCTACCCCACAGGCAAAGGCAGTAAGCAATGATAGGTGGAACAATCCTAACACAACTTTATGGGGTTAAAAATTGGTCACAACCTTTTCAATCACAGATGTAGGTAGGCTTAGGCTTAGGCTTTGGCTGTGTATCCACTATCAGCCTCCCAGGGGAAGGCTGAAGTTTGTACAGGGTTGTGCCTGAATAATGGGCCAGCTCAAGACACAGGTCAACTAAGCTGATACTCCCCAGACCTCTACTGGAAGCTCCAAGGCCCTTTGGCTGCCCGCTTGGCTTCAGGACAGAAACTTCCACCCAGACCCCTCTGCCAGGGTACCCTGAGATCACACCTGCTTGGTGTCAGGGTGATGAACCAAATCACCCTGAATTGGACTAAAGATTCCACCCAATGCCTTATCTGCCGAAAGTTGTGGCGATTCTTATGAGGAATGCAAGAAAGAAAGAAAAAACCAACAGGCCTGATTTGTTTGCAAGCAAATTCAAATACAGTGACCATTTGAAACACAGCAAGGTCTTTATATAAGGTGCCTCAAGAACAGCATATGGGGTGGATGGGTTGCTCTTCTGTTGACCATGCTGCCAATCTCCAGCGAAGCCGGCTGTTACCCTTTGACGCCAGACCAGAGCGAATACCTGCTGCAGTCTTCAGCCAATGCCCCACCCCCTTGCCAAGGCTGATTGGGCAAAAATTCAAAATTATTGGGCAGGGAATTCCAGGATCCCTTGCATCCATCTGAGGAGGATCCCAATGTTTGGCCACAAGGCTGAAAGAATCCTCCTCCGGTGGGGGGTGGGGTGGGAATCATGATGGGCCTCAACCACTGCCCACCCCAAAACTGGGTAAGTGGCCCTTTCTGGTCAGGATTGAGCTCCTGCATCTCTTTTTGTAGAAATTAAGCACTGAAGTAGTCTAGTGGAAACTAAAGTATTATTCTGAAGGAAATCTTAAGTCCTAAATTGGTAGCAAAGCTATATTCCAAAGGTTTCTCAAGCAGCTCTTTCATATTTTGCGTTGCTCAGTGCTAGCATTCCTAAGAGCAAGCTCTAAGAAAGGGCTTTTGTGCGTCTCAGTTCATTTGCATTTTGGTATAACTTTTGCCCCTCTAGCAAGTGCATTCCCAAATAGAGTTCAGGAATGGCACCCCTATTCAGAGGGATCTGCTGGAAAAAAAACAGTAATTTTCTCTCTGCCAAGCAGAAACTGAGAGGTTATCCAGATAGGCTCTCAACATAAGTGAAGAATGCCAATGCTTATTCGGAAAGAACTATTCTTGTATGTGCTTGCATGCTGCTTGATATGCAATCAAAAATTACAACTGTCAATTAAAGCCTGTGAAAGCGCTTGGAAGAGCAACTGAAAAAGCAAATGAGCGGCTTACGTTTTACTAATTATATTAGCTATCAATTGATGTTTTGTTTTTACTAGTTCTAACATGGATCATGTCAAAAATTGCCAGACTTTTCATGTTCATGGGAGAGGCTGCTTGGAGGACTAGACCGTCATAATGGAAATATTATATTTCACAATTCCCCACCCTGCATTCATAGGAATTCCATTAGTTATGGAAATTTTGATCTAAGCAAGCGCTATATCAACAATTGCAACCCAATACAGTCATCCCTTTAAAGGCGCCTCCAGACTGTTGCTATTTTTGAGTGGGATTCAATCACATATTGGCAAACTCAGGTTGTGCAATTACACTGGGAAGATCTTGTGCAAGAAACCTACTTCCCCAAAAGATCAGCCTTTTTTTTCCCAATAAGGAAAATGATGGGAAAATGCAGTGGAAAGTGTTGGGTAACACTTGCTCTGATGTAACAGCATCTATTCTTTCCACAAACCAATCAGAGTGAATGCTCTGTAGCTGATGTCTGATCTCCCTGCAAACACATCAGGATAAATGTAAACATTATCATTCACTCTTCACCACATGGTCTGAGGGAAGGGCGCAGCAATTCAAAATATTGAAAACAATTAAAAACAAATCAGACAATATTCCAAGTACACAATGTTCCAAGTGCTGTCGCATCATAGATTTGTGCAATGGCTTTATGATAATGGCAGTTTTATTGTCAGTTCCTTTCCTAATAAACCCTAATATGGATTTTAAAATATATATATATAGTGTCACAACGGGCACTTTCCAGTCCTTCAATATGGAGGCTGATCTTAGGGACAAGTTACATATTTTTTGTTAAAAGATGAGCAATTTAACACTGTAGTTCTTTAAGAACTTTCAGGAAGATGTCATCTGAACACAGTCATTTTTCCATTTTCCATTTGTCAATAAGGTCTAAGCCTTTGTCCTTTATCACCACTTTTTTCCTCAGTTCCTCCGATTCCTTCTTGAGAAAGTGAGTTCAAGCACAAGTGATCTGCCCTACGTCTTTCACTGTGTAAACAGAATGCAGAGAATTCATTCAGCTTCTCTGCAATGTCCTTGTCTTCCTTTAGCACACCTTTTACTCCTTGTTGTCTAAAGGCCCAACCACCACCTTAGCCAGTTTCCTCTTTCTAATGTATTTTATTGGTGATGGTCTTTATGTTTAAAATGATGTGCTCCTCAAATACTATTACTACTACTAATAATAATTGCATCCTTTGTTGTCTGCTTACATTTCTTTTGCTAAATTTTGTGTTCCTTTTTGTTCTCTTCATTTGGGCAAGACTTCATTCTACTGGACCACAATTTCTTCCACTCTTCTTGAGGCATGACCTCTCCCCTTAGCACACTGCTTCACTGGACACCTTTTTAAAAAGCACTCCCAACCCCACACATTTCCTTCCCTATTTCCTTTGTACTAATTCTTCAAACCCCATTTTCCCTCAAGCCCATCATTCACTAACCTCCCCACTTCCTGTGGAGATATGATGTAACCCAGTAGCAGCAGAAGTGCCTTTATCTTATCCAAGCATTTTAGTCAATCTCTGCCAGGAGATTCACCACCACTGCAAAATCTCACAGAGCATTAGATTATAAAATGATTGGCCATAGTTTTGGGGTTTTTTTAACAGTGTGTGTTGCTTAGGCTGTTCTCAAAAGCAGTGCTTTTATCTGAGTTTTCACTTTTCCACGTCTGTAACTGAAGGAAAATATATAGTGAGAAGATAGTACATCCAATATAAAAATAGCTCTTTCCCATTACGCACCTCCCTGTCAAGTGAGACATTTAAGACTCACCTGTTTCTGTGTCACTTGAGAAAACACCATTGTAGTAGTGAAGTTTGAAATTAGAATGTCAGCGAAGACTGACGCCTTTAAAAATTGGGAAATATTTCTGGTCACAATTGGAGTATGCTTACCTCAAATGCAATCAAATACCTTAAGCATACTGAGCAAAGAGTTTTGTGGTCGTTACAGCATTAGATTTCATGGACCAGAGCTATCTTCAGTTGCATGAAGTGTGATTCAGTTTTCAGGTATACATACCCTGGATGTAATGGTGTGTTTGTGTGTGTGTTGGAATTAAGTGTCAATGGGATGCAACAAGTATAGTCTGACAGCTCAGTCAAAGCTAATATATATGTAAAATGAGCCTTTGCAGCAACTGTGGTTGGTGACAACAGAATTGTTTTAGCATTGCTGAGAAAATTCACTCCTATAGTGGAACAGGAAACCATTCTCTCTACTTAGACCCAAATTAATAGAATTGAATTTTTTAATGTTGCAGTTTCACACTGGCATTTCTCTCTGAAGTTCCTTTGTTCCAGGGTAGCCACTTTACAGTGTGTGTGTGCATCTGTGTGAATATCTGAGATGTTCACCTACTAGTCTGTTGTATTGGGGCCTCTGAGTTTAAGTAGGTGTTATAGCATATGGATCTAACTGCATGCAAACACTTTTGACACTGAGTGGTGCTTCTTTCCACTGCTAATAAGAGGCATGTCTAGCTCTGCCTACAATGTATAAGGGCACAGGGGAGTTACAAGGTAATTATGAGGCAGTGGTTGTGGGGGAGAAAGGAGGGAAGTGGGCGTTACTAGGCAATTAGATGGCAAATCCCATTTAATTCCAGAGTAAATTCATGGTTGTTTCTGTTCTTTAACCACAATCCCATTCATGTGGTAATTACTTTGGGGTCCATTAAGTGCAATTACAAAGTTATCCACAGGAGCCAGTAATTACTCAAAGGTTCTAAGATATTCACCAATTAAAACCCACTGGGCTACCATGTAAATAGAAATGGTCACATGGCACTTATGAGTCAGGATAGTTCCCTGCAACGTGTTTTATTGTGCTGGCTTCTTCTATGAATGGGACAATGAGACAATGGGTAGTACATAATCTACACAGCAGCAAGCACCTCATTGGCCGTTTCAGACCTGAGAAATCCAGTGTGAATTATTTGTTTTGTTTCTTTCTCGAGGATCACCCACACTGTTCAGATGGCATCATATTCTTTGGGTTAAGTTTAGCTAGGAGCTTCTCTTATCTATCTTCATCTCTGGCTCAGAAATACAGATAGAGGCATTTCTCCTGGAAATGGGCATCACTCTCTCAACAATTGAATTAAACCTTTTGGGGGTGAGGGGACACTATATTAGTTGAAAATTTCAATCCAAATACAGTAGGAGGGTTAACACACTCTGACCACTGAAAAGCATAATTAATGTTGGGGCCTTCTTGCATGTAACTCATGATATATCTCATTTCCCCTTGGAGAATTAGTGGTGCTTTCAGATGACAGTTATAGTCACTCCATGTGACATGTGACAAACATGGCATGCCAACACCACCCCCCCCAAAAATGTATTTAGTCCTGTGCCACCCCCCTCATTCCTTGTTGTAACAATGGCAATAATATATAAAATGGCAATTATGTATAAAAATGTATTTTTCACACCATTGGCACGCTGCCGGTCTTGCATAGTTCACATATCCTCCTCCTAATGAGAGGGCATGTGTATTTCAGTCTCCCTTCTGTTAGTGACTGAAAGTAAATGGAGCTGTGCTTTGCAAGACTGGCTTGTGTGGCTTTGCCCTCAAATAACAAATGGGTGAAGGGAGCCTGCCATAGCCTTTCCTTAAAACCACAGGTGGACAACATCGTGTCCTCCAGATGTTTTAATCATCACCACCACCACCACCATCACCATCATTTTATTTGTATGCCATCTTTCCACAAAAAAGAATGACTGCTCAAAGCAGCTTACACAGTGGCGGAGCTAGCTGCTCGGCCACCCGGAGCAGCACACATGCTGTGCACCCAGGGGCGATCCGCCCAGGGGACGGGGTGATTGTCACGGCGGCAATTCGCCCAGGGAGGATTTTGTCACCCCCTCCTTCTGGGATGGCACCCGGGGCAGACCGCCCCACCGCCCCCCTTCCTATGCCCCTGAGTTTACAACAAAGAAAACAATAAAATCAACTATCATGAGAACAATTTCTTGACATAATAAAGCAATAGCGTAACAGCAAATATCATAACACCAAAACACAACATTTCACTTGCAACAAGATTGCATCGTCATCTTAATTTTATTGGTTTTGAACTACAACTCCCATCATCCCTGGCTCCACAGCATTGTGGGGGGATGACTCATTGGCCACCCATGCCTCTCGTTTTCTTTAAAGTAGCCATAACATAAGTTACCTCAGCAGTAGCTGCTCTCTGCCCTTCTAGGCTACAGCTGCTGCTTCCCCTTTTTTCTGAAAAACAGGCAAAGCCAAGCAATATGTGAAGAAAGCACTCTGTTTGAAAATGCATTAAATAATTTCCTCTTCCTTTTGCTTGGTTTTAGAAATGTGTTTGCGAGGAGGACAGTGATGGTGGTGAGTGTAGGATAGACTGGTAGAATGCCTAGTCCTAGAAGGGCAGCTAAGATACATCAGAGGGAGTAGCTCAGATAGGGATGTTGGGGGTCCAAGATGGCGGTATTACTAGAGGTCTCTGGAGCTTGGCTTGGCTCAGGCCTGATTTTGCTCCTAACAGGGAATATTCCAGCATTTCTTTGATATTGTGTTTCCAGACATGGGTGGCTGGATAAACATACTTGGAAAGCTCATCTCCAGTGCATAATGACTCTGTTTTTCCAACCCTTTGGAATGTGTCACCCTCTGCTGAGCTTTTCTAGCTTTCTTAATGATGCCTTTGCTTTTCTTTCTCCCAGGGACCTAAATTATAATGAGTTGGTGGAATTCCCAGTGGCCATTAGGACACTCAGCCGACTTCAAGAGCTGTAAGGCATTTCTTTTGCTTTCCTCGAGGAAGAATTCTCAGAGATAATCTGGCTCCAGCTTTAATGTGGACAGAACTGCCATTCCAAATGCTAATGCGCATTCCTCTTTCACCAGGCCTCTCATAAATTCAGCATGCCCCTCTCCCCGCACTGCAATAAATGCCTCACGGATGTCATTAGTGCCAAACAGAATTTCCAAAGTTGTGGTACCAGTGGGCAGATCGCCATGGGGTGTAATAACTATGGCCTTTGGCCAAACACATGAGACTCGCACACAAACACACCTCCGCAGAGAACTGCTGAAGGCCCACAGCACTGATGGGATGGGCATATTTTGCTGTGCCAGTTTCTGCAGCCCCTGCTGCTTTCCACCTCTAGGGCTATGTTCCTTCAGAAGAAGCTTTGAGGCTCTAATTATTACCCTCAGTGGAGCATTCTCATTTTCCACCTCACTAAGGTCCATTCATTCTTCCAGGACATGGGCAATTTCTGGCTTTCCAGGAAACAGACATGCATTGTGGGTAATAAGCTTCTCAGCCCTTAGGGTGTGTTCAGATGGTCCTAATTTGGGGGTGGCATGCACTGTCTCAGTGTTTCCAGTTTCCAAAGTCCACATATCTGGGGTGTTTCAGCTGCTCTGGTTCCCACCAGATTACTGTGTCCCAGGATAGGGGTCTAGACTATGAAGCTTACATTGTTAGCTTGCCAAGAGCACAGTGGGTGTCTTTTGTACTTATTTGCATATATTCTGCTTACATTATAACTGCTGTTTGTGATGTCAGATTTGACCAATGCTGCTAATTCAGTCTGGCTTCATTAAATGGTTTTGTCCTATCTTTCCATCTCAAAAAATTGATATGCATGCACATTCGCTGTAAAGAGCTTCATTTACTTTGAGCTTCATAGAGAATTGGTGAAGTGCATATATTAAGAAATAAAATATGGTAATCATGGCCACGTAATGGGCATGTGTCTGTTTTGCAGCATGTATACAAACAACAGGGGACGCGGGTGGCGCTGTGTGTAAAACCTCAGCGCCTAGGACTTGCCAATCGCATGGTCGGCGGTTCGAATCCCCGCGGCGGGGTGAGCTCCTGTCGTTCGGTCCCAGCTCCTGCCCACCTAGCAATCTGAAAGCACTCTTAAGTGCAAGTAGATAAATAGGGACCGCTTTCTAGCGGGAAGGTAAACGGCGTTTCCGTGTGCTGCGCTGGTGCTGGCTCACCAGAGCAGCTTTGTCACGCTAGCCACGTGACCCGGAAGTGTCTCCGGACAGCGCTGGCCCCTGGCCTCTTAAGTGAGATGAGCGCACAACCCTAGAGTCGGACACGACTGGCCTGTATGGGCAGGGGTACCTTTACCTTTACCTTTATACAAACAACAGGAGGGAAAACATAAGTGGTGACAGCTTCTTGCCACATCTTCACAAATGCAATGGACTACATTGAAGATACTCACACAATCCATGTAGTAAATTTTATGTTGTGAGAAAGCTAACTTAGACTTTCTATGTTTAAACAATACTTCTGTGTTCTAATCCTTAACCACCCTGGTGTCTTCTTGCTGAACAGGGGCTTCCATAACAACAACATCAAGGCTATTCCAGAGAAGGCGTTTGCTGGGAATCCATTGCTCCAGATTATGTAAGGAATAGGAATATGAAACCCAAGATCACTGCATAACCCCACCATGCTTGTCATCAGGGAGCTCATCATAATTCCCAGGGCTGTTGTCTCTCTCTATTTCCCGAGGGAAAAGTTAAAGAAAGGAAACCAACATGAGTTGGAAAGTTGTACTCTAAATTTCCTTTACCTGTTTCTAATGCCATGTAATTTACTGTATTCCATCAGGGGAATGAAAAAGAGGAATCAACAGGTTATAACTGCAGTGTTTTCTTCATCCATATCAGTGCAGGTCCCATTTCAGCCACTGGAAGATAGGAAAATGTATGTGAGGTGCAAAGGAAACTCCTGAAGGAGCTGCCCAAATATGCTTTTCAGGCAGTTTTCCACTTTCGCTCATGGTGCTGCTTTTTTTAGAATTACTCTGTGGCAGGCAAAGCTTGTCATTAGCTGGACAGGCTATGTCAGAGCTTCATTACTGTAGAAATTTGACTAGGCAAAGGGTATTCTTGGGTCAGCTGGGAAAACATTCTTCACTTTTCCCCATGGTCTGAGATCACAGTGGCACAACTCATACCTGCTTTTGCCCTATTCCCCCAGATGTGATAGACTTCTATATCCCACATGGTGCAGCTCTTTTAATTCTATCCCAGTCACCTTCCTCAGTAATATTCATATTAGCAACAGGGAAGAGACCAGGCCTTTCTTGCATATATTGGCATTAACTGTGTCTTCTCCTCTTCTACAGGACTTTGACCCGGGCTGGCATCCGTTTGCTTCCTGGAGGAATGTGCCAGCAGCTGCCCAGCCTACGAGTTCTGTAAGTTACAAACACACTTCCCTTTCTTGCTAGGGCTCTTGGCAGGCATATTTCCTACCAACACAGGAAGTCATGGCTCCCTGTTGCTGACCAGTCTGGCACAGAAGTGTACTGGGCAGCCATGGCACATTTTCCACCCTTCTGCTTTCTCCATTCCAAGGAGCTAGCATTAATGGGCTTTCTGGAAATCATATTGTGTCGCTTCAGATCCGTCTGTAGTCATATGGAACATCACTCTTAATCCCCGAATTTAATGAACACCAGTATCGGGACACATTGGGTTAAGAATATCATGGTGATGAGTGGGTGGAAAAAAAGGGCAGAGATTATCCAGGATTAAGATCAAAGTTTGTCTTTTGTACATATTGAAAGAAGTGCTGGATTGAAAAATCGCAGACGCTGGAGTGGCATCTACAGCTCTTGCGTAGTCCTCAGCTAACACACAATACATTAAACTGTGGTGTTTTTCAGTTATACATCCCCAGATGTTGTTGGACTACGGTTCCTATAATTCCCCAGTCATTTTAGCCAGTGATCAGGGATTGTAGGTGTTGTACTTGAGCAACATCCTTGGGATACAAGGTTGAAGAACACTGGTTTCAAGTGATGTAACAGCATCATGCAGAAGTATGATTTATACCCATATGTCAACTTAGATAGCCACCAAGTAGTAGCCCGTTACTGCTCTGTTTTTGGCTTTTTTTGTGAGTTGGACACAGAAAGAAGCTAAACTGAACAGAGGAAGGGTTGAATAATCTAGGGATAATATCAGGAAACTGGGCATATAAATGAATGAAAGGACTGGTGCCAAGCATGGGGTGGGTGCAAAGAGGATATTACCTGTCTCTGGGGTTTCCTGCTTCCCCAGCTGCATAGCCTGGGGACACCCACTCCTTTCCTCAAAACCAAATACATTCCAGGAGGGCCTTCAAGAAGGAAGGCTTTGTTCTAACTTTCGTTGTTTTCCCCACAGTGAGCTCTCGCACAATCAAATTGAGGAGCTACCCAGTTTCCACCACTGCCAGAAGTTGGAAGAGATGTGAGTAACTCTTGCTTCGGGGCAAGCTGAGGTGGAATCCCCAAGCCTGCACAACAAGTTAAGCAGTCTGGAGGTGGATAAACAGTCTGGAGATGGGTGCTTCCTGGGGTTTAATAGCATCTCTGGGTTTCTTGTGCCCTGTGTATAACTTTTTGCATGAATGCTTGAAGCAGCACAGGAAGCTGCCTTATACAGAGCCAGGCTGTTGGTCCATCTAGCTCAGTCTTGTCTGCTCTGGCTGGCAGTGACTCTCCAGAGTTGCAGGTAGGAGCTTTCCCCAGCCTGACCTAGCATCGGTTGAACTTGAGACCTTCTGAAGGGAAGGCAGATGCTCTACCACTGAATATAAAATAGTTTTGAGGGATTTCAGGTTGAGAAGGTCAGGGCAAAACAGACCAGTGAGTATGAGGGCACTGAGTCTTTGCTTTTCCAAGAGTTCCCTTCTCCCCACCCGCATGGTATTCCCATGGGTGGGAGCACCAGCTGGTGACACCGAACCCTGCAGGCTTCATAGTGTGAGCAGATGCTGAAGAGGCCTGGGAACTGTTGGTATAAAGAAACTTTGGTGCTTGTAACTGCCGCCCCCCACCCTGCCTCCCTCAAGCACACTTTTTATTTGAAGGGGCCACTGTCGCAGGCCTGAGGCAGTATGCAGGGAAAGGGGTGGGTGGCAAGGAGTTGTTTTGTTTCTTGATCCACTTTCCCCTTGAAATCTGAACCCTTTTTCAAGCCTGAATAGAAATAAACCTTCGTGGCAGTCCTCCTTTCTTCTGCTGCCAGTGAGGATGGAGATCTCTGTGAAGCAAGACTCCCTCTCTCATTTCAGCCTCTCTGTCTTTGCAGTGGCCTTCAGCACAACCGCATCCACAAAATTGGAGCAGACACCTTTGGGCAGCTCACAGCCTTGCGCTCCATGTGAGTACAGCTTGCTGGGAAGCATCAGAGGTTTTTATTTTAGTGGAGTAGTGCGAGGCAGTGCGCTCTGGGCATGATCACAGATGCATCCGTACAAAGATCTATTCAAAACAAGCCTGCCATGCCAGCCCATGGACACACAACAGCCCATTCTTGTTATGACATCTACCTTGCCCCCACCAACCAAAAGAAAGGAGCAGCAGCACTGAGTGGAATATGTAGTTCAATGTGTTCGGCCCAGCTCTAAGCCTGCAAAAGTACCAGATGCAGATGAATTTAAAATATTGTTGCAGAAGTTGGGTGCCACCCCCACTCTCTGCCAAGTCAGTAGCAAGATTCCAGGGGATTTCAGGCACTCACCCAGGGTTTGTGCTCCTTTGGAAGCTTGAAGACGCAGCAAAGACTGTCGTGGCTTTAATAAATATAATTTGTTCATCTATTTACACCTTCAGTCTGCATGGAGGGAGTCCAGATCTTACAGCATGGTCATTTCAAGAGGGGCTTGTCCCCCACAGCAGCGCAGCACTGGAGTCAAAGTTATCTTTCCCAGCCAGCCTTCAGCCAGGCTGCCCAAGATGGATCCTAGTCTCTTCTCTCCCCTTTTCTTCTCAGCACACCTTACTCCGAACTCTCTCTTTTTCTGACTCTTCAGTCATACACCTTATCACCATAGCAAGCTCTGTCTGCCCAGGCCCAAGAATTCCTCTCAGATGGACCATCAACACCTTTTGTTATGTTTATGCCTCTATCCCAGGTGAGGCCCTGGCTTGGAAAGGAAGCTTAGCTGGTGTTCTTCCACTGGTCTGCAATTTTCCCTTCAACCCTCCAACTAATCAAAACCCTACCATTTATTAATTTCTAAGGTTTAGGGGTGTCCCCTTCAAATCCACAACAATATGAACACACACTCTATATCTATCACATGCCTCACACAGGGAGAAGACTTGTGATGTATTGCATTCCTCAGAGTTACAAGCATACCAGGAGCAAGAGATTATTTGTGCACCAAAACATTTCAACCCTTTGGACTGAAAAGGGGGGAAATTTAAAAATAAGTAAAAACAATAGTACATCACTCATCTTTCTCTGTCCCAAAGCTTAGTCCTAGCCCAATCTTGCAATCCTCACAGCCTTGCACTTTCTGCTCAGGCTGTTCCTTACACAGCTCTCCCTGTTGAAGCTAGAGGACAACAGCCCCCTCATACCCTCCATGGATCTTTCAGAAGCTACATGCAAGAGCCCTGTTGTGTGACCAGCCAGCTTGTATTCCTAAGGCCCATACTTCTGAGGTTCTGCTGAAATAACAATCCACACCATACTCATACTAAATTCACACATAATAATTCCACCACCACCCTTTGGTGGGCGGGGAGGTCACAGTGCACAGAAAGGACAGGATCAACCCTCCCTTCCCCAGGCACAACCTTTCCCCGAAAATGCCCTCCTGCGCTGCTATCATGCTTAAAAGAAGCTTTCTACTGGATCTACTAGAAGGCTTTTTGAAGCCTAATTGCAGAGAGAGAAGGGGGCAGGGCGGTGCTGCAAGCTGGATGGGGAAGCCCCAGGTGCCAGATCCAACCTATGGGATGGTTGCTACCCGTCCCTAGAAAAATGTGGTTATCCTTTTTTTTCCTGCTTGGACTTCCAGTGGGATGAGTTTTTTCATGTGTTCAAGCTTATTCTCTTCCTCATCCTCAAACTGTGCTGGCAGAGGGTGGGTCCAGTGGGAGGAGGAGAGTGAGAGCCTGACCAGGTATTTGTGCAGGCAAAGGGTAGGTTCACGAGGAGGAGAGCCAAGGGTGAGTGCAATAGTTATCACAGGACACAGGCAGAGGGTGGGGTGGGGCAGGGAGGAAGAATTAGAAAGAGGGTTTTTGCACAGCCAGAGGGTGGGTTGCAGAATAAACCACTGTAAACCCTGTGTTTCATTGTCATGGATTGCTTTGAAGTCATTTCTGCACCAGATAAAGTAATTTTTAGCCCCACAACCCCCCCCCCCGGACCTGCCCTTTATTTTACCCAACCAAAGGTGGCAACGCTAGCAGTTCCCCACCCCTGACTTACAGACTCTTCAGCATACTTTCTCCATCAATGCATGTACTTTTGCCTTGCAGAGACCTGAGCTGGAATTCCATTCAGTCTATCCACACGGATGCCTTTGTGACCCTCCGCTCTCTCATCAAGCTGTAAGTTACAGTGGCAGGGATAAATTACTGTTGTTTAAGTTAAATTTATATGTCACTCTCCCTTCCAAAGCAGGCCTGGGCAGTAAGAGAGGTAGGCATTATGTCAAAGGTATGCATTGTGTCAAAAATTAAATACCCCAAACTGAGGTGCTGTAGAAGAAGTTAATCTCCTTTTACACACAGCTAAATATGCTTTTCACCTGACCAAAACCTGATTGCTTATCCATTTTCAATGTCTAAATTAAAAGGGTAAAAGTGTTATCACTTTATTATAATATTTTTAACACCAGGCAAGTGAAAGTCCTTAGTTCTGCCAAGCAGTGGAAATTCTGGAATTATTGAGGAGCTTCAACATCCCACAGGCCTTTCTTGGCTCCACTGTCCCCTCTCATTTAAACAATAATATACCATTAAATGCCAAGGGTTGGTTCTATTATAGAACAGAGTTTAGCTGAAATAATCCATACAGCATGTTCTGTTACTGGACTCAAACCATGTGCTTATTTTCAAGGGAAAATCAGGTGAAAAGAAAAGAAACATATTGCTGGCAGATTCCCCTTAAAAGTGGCAGGCTAACAGTACAGGGTACAAAAGTCTAGTTCCCTAATTTCTAGGGTTAATGGGGTGGGATTTATCTAACCAGCCCCAGCAGCGGAAGTCCTGCGCATGGACTGCTGCTGGAAAATGAGGCTTTCCCTTCCTCTCCTCCCCACACACCTTCCTATGCCCCCTGAAAGGGGGGTAGTTCCATCTAGCAAACGAGAATGCCAGTTGGAGCAATTGGAAGAGCATGATATTGAATTCCACCGATGGACTTTTGTCCAAAGTAAGTCTAAATAGCATGCATGGACTTCATTGTTTGAGAATCCAGGCATGGACCCTTCAATACAGCTTAGGCATGTGTCCTTATAGAATATTTGAGAGTAGGGTGTGGATTTAGGAGCACGTCCTGCTATTAACAAAAGAGTAACTGAGCATCTAGTGCTGCAGCAATAAAACTGCTAGCACATTTGCAGAGTCCTATATGATTTCAAATTGGATGGCGGGGGCTGTGTGTTGAGATTCCTGCTTTGCAGGGGTTTGGACTAGATGACCCTCGGGTCCTTTACAACGCTATAATTCTATGAACTGCTATGGAAGAGCCACAAAGCAGGATTGCTAAAAGTGATGGGCCAGGTGTGAATGTGCTTCATTGGCACTGCATCTTCCCATGGTCTTATTTTGACATGTCTGTGCATAAGCAGAAGTACAGAAAGCGTTCCTGGGGAAAGTAGGTACTTTTCTCATGGGGTACACCTCTGCTGAGGGGACGCAGGTGGCGCTGTGGGTTAAAGCCTCAGCGCCTAGGACTTGCCGATCGAAAGGTCAGCGGTTCGAATCCCTGCGGCGGGGTGCGCTCCCGCTGCTCGGTCCCAGCGCCTGCCAACCTAGCAGTTCGAAAGGACCTCCGGGTGCAAGTAGATAAATAGGGACCGCTTACCAGCGGGAAGGTAAACGGCGTTTCCGTGTGCGGCTCTGGCTCGCCAGAGCAGCGATGTCACGCTGGCCACGTGACCCGGAAGTGTCTCCGGACAGCGCTGGCCCCTGGCCTCTTAAGTGAGATGGGCGCACAACCCCAGAGTCTGTCAAGACTGGCCCGTACGGGCAGGGGTACCTTTACCTTTACCTTTACACCTCTGCTGACTCCTGGAACTCTGTTGTGCCGAGAACACAATTCACACTGGTCCCACAGTCATTGCAATTGGCAAGTGTGGGGCCAGGGTAGACACAAACTGCTTGAGCCACTGGCCTGCAGGGATAAATGCAGGGATAAAGGCATATCTGATCACTATGCTGATGTGATATAAATGTCTCACCACACTATTATATTGCAACGTGTGGGACAAAAAGGAGTGCATGAAATCTGTCTGTGGGCCTGAGGCTATTCGTCTGGCATTTTGGAGAAAAGCCTCGCTTTTTTATTGTGTGGAAAAGATAAAAGTGATCGTGTCTTTTGCCGGCGAAGCCAACATAGCAACTATACTGAGAAACAATCAGCTACACATAGTGAACTTTGTTGGCCTCTCTTTCCTTAGTGATAATTCAACCTATACTTGGAATCTTTCTGCCATTCAGCAGAATGGCTTCCCCTCATACATCCTCAGTGAGTGAATCATGTATTAAAGCTACTTGCTGGCTAGCCTAGGAAGAATGTATAGTATAATAATGCTATTTACATATTTTATTACACTCTTGTACCATCCTTCTTCCCAGGTAGCTCAGGATACTATAAAAGATCATACCCTTTCCTATTATAGCATCACAGCCACTCTTTGAGGTCACCAGTTAACTTGATTAGCAAAGCAGTGGTTCTTTACCTTTGGTCTCCCTGGTCCTAGTCCTACACTGCACCATACCCTCCAACATTTCTCTGGTGAAAATACAAAATGCTACTACAGAGAGCAAAAGAGGCCCACACCTTCCAGGATCTCTGTTTGGTCAGTTTCTCGTTGGGAGACCTTATAGGAACCATTGTGTATGCTTCCTTGGGTTCCATGATGGAAGAAAAGTGGGCTTATAAATGTTAGAAAATAAATAGATAAAATAAACAAGACTAGTGAGAAGGTTATAGATTGAATATCACAGAGGAACGAGAAACCACCAAGATTCACTATGTGTAGATGCTTATTTTCCTTGACTTCGTGTCACATACAAACAGGGGTTCTTTGTGAATGACCAACACTTGTTGCATAATTGCTAGCTGATAAATAAGGCAACTTGAAACCATGAGTCATGAAACTGGCTTGAAACCTACAAGGAGCCTTGTCCATGTAGCACTAAACCATGATTCAGTTTGACATGTCATGCAGCCGCTATGTATGGAGTGCTTTAAAGCACTATATATTTTCTTACTGGTAACATCTATTTTTGATGGAAAGAGATCTATTTAAAGCAAATACATCTCCTAAAAGTTAGATTATTTACCAAGTTTTCCTGTTCCTATGAATAGTTGCTGCCTTAAAGATGCATGTTTTGGTCAGTGGTTGCCATTTTTACCGTAGAGAAATGCAGCATTCTTGGTTCTTTCTTTTTGGGGCTCTGCTGCCACATTTTGCTGCAAGAAGAATACTTTCCCATGTAATGTGAGTTGGTGTTTGGCATCAGGGTGTAAATGCAAGCTGTGTCTTTTCTCCAAGGAGCCAAATACCTGCCAATTCGTAACAACTTAACCTGAGCAAAGGTGTGGAAAAAGCACCCGCCTATTGCGTTCTTTTCATTTAGTTGTTTATGTAACATGATCTATTGATTTTTAACAATATCCCAACAACTCACCCAAGGGACTATCAGGATGGTTTAACAAAAATATATTTAAAAAGACGTGGCTCTCAAAAATTGGATTATAAATCCTTTAAATAAACCAACCTTTTTTTTAATTTTAAAAAATCCTCTTTAAAACAGTAATGATATAAATTCTAAATATCCTGAAGCTCATCTCTTGGGCCCAGCACACTTCTCACTAACCTACACCAGTGTGCCCCCCACCCACCCACTGCCTTTTTCTCCAATAGAGATTTGACTGACAATCAGCTGGTTACGCTACCATTGGCTGGATTGAGCGGACTGACTCATCTGAAACTTAAAGGCAACCCTGCACTGTCTGAATCCTTCACAAAAGAGAGCTTTCCCAAGATGAGGTGAGCTTTGTTTCTGATTTCTGGCTTCTGGCTCTGTATGATTGGACTTCATTTATTTGCTTTGATCTGCCTTCCGCTGTCCGTGTTTACTAGACGTTTCTGTGAATGCTCTTCGGCCAGAGGTTTGAGCAAGCGTGACTTCCTGCTCACACTGTGAATCCATCACTGCCTTGAGAAATCGATGAGCCACTGAACGTCTTGTCGCTGGCATCATCCAAGCTCACACACAAGCAGAGACCTTGGAAGCAGGGGGCTCACGCCTGGGGCTCAGCAGAGCGGAAAACCTTTGCAAAAGCCAACCTCAGTTAATGACATCCAGCCTTCCCACAGTAAATGCTGTTTGTGTGGCCGTGTCTTGTCTGCTGTGGATTAATGAGCTGCCTGGAGGGATTAGTAAGCAGCTAAGACAATACTCGGTAATGTTCAGAAAACAATGGCAGAAGTGCCAGCAACATGTGGTGTTCAGCACTGGTCCTGCTCAGAGTAGAACTACTTAAGCTAATGGACATGACTAACTTAATTTCAACACGCTTGTTCTGAGGTGGACTTTGCTAAATACAACCATTAGCATTTACAGTATGTGAATGGGGAGTCTGTGGCACTCTGTCCCCAGTTCAGTGCCTTTGCAGTACAGTCGTACCTCGGAAGTCAAACGGAATCCATTCCAGAAGTCCATTTGACTTCCAAAACATTCAGAAACCAAGGTGTGGCTTCCGATTGGCTGCAGGAAGCTCCTGCAGCCAATCGGAAGCCGCGGAACCCATGTCAGACATTTGGGTTCCAAAGAACGTTTGCAAACTGAAGCACTCACTTCCAGGTTTGCAGCCTTCGGGAGCCAAAACGTTCAACTCGCAAGGCGTTCGACTTCCGAGGCACAACTGTATATGGATCACAGCATTCCTTGGATTCAAAACATTATCAGAGACTCTTGAGTGCTCAGTATTGTACTCAGGCTCTACCATTTATGGAAAGAAGGCACTGAGTATTAGTCATGAAATCAACCATTAAGATGCAGACAGCTGATATAGTTGCAGCCTTAAAAAATGGATAGACCTTTGTGTTTGCAGGAAGAGACAGGAACATGGGGCAGGAAGGAGGAAATACCAGAGGAGCACAAATATTGGGAGACCACCTAAATAAACATCTGGGACCGTGTATGTGCTTGTTCTATACCTGTGTAACTATATTGGCTTCTCCCATATAATACTCATAATTAAAGTGTGGTGAAAGGTCTCTTCCAGGAATCCCTAGCTCCACTCACAGAACTACAGTCCTCCCAAGCTCCTTCAAGTAACTAGTAGCTCTATATTCTTCTCTCCAGGGTCCTGGAAGTGCCCTATGCCTACCAGTGCTGTGCGTATGGAGCCTGCAGCAATTTCTTCAAAATGTCTAGTCAATGGGACTCTGAGGATATGAGTCCTGAGGATGAGGATGGCCACAAGAGGACCTTGGGACTGCTTACAGGCCATACTGATAATCACTGTGAGTAAGACCGATTTCTGGGTCGCAGTCTAACTTCTGCTTGAAACCTGAGTTTGTTAAATCAGAAGTTAAGCTGGGGTGGGGAGGAGTGCAGTTGCTAAGAAGGAAAGCAGGCCTGTGCTCTCATTGTGTTGGAGCAAACCGTGCACTTTCCTGGTTACCCTAATATTTTGATCACTCTGAACTGGCAACTGCAGCTTCCCGAGTGCAAGGAACAGAAAGGAAGACTGGGGTGTATTTCAGGGGGGATCAAAGTGGGCCAGCTTAATCGTTGTGGCTGTTGCATTGAGGGGGTCTGCTGCTCACTTGGCTGAATCTTTCCTAGCAGGGGGAATTCTCTGTGACTGCAAGTCACATGCAGAAAGCATTGGTGGAAATACACAGATTCCCAAACCACAGCTTGGATTGTTTGTTTGCTGCATGACATGATTGTATAAACACATGGCCCACACACACTGACAAGACTGGGAGACTTGAGTTGAAATGAGAAATACATTCGACACAGTCTACCATGGGGAGAGGAGACTCGTCATCTCTTGATCCTTCTGAGACAGCCTCCTGGCCTATATTATAACAGCCTTGATGCTGCAGTTCTGGAAAAGTCAAGGATACCCTTCTCACATTTTGTAAGGCAGGGCTCCAGCTTGTATGGGGCAGGCCACCACCTGCAGTCTGCAGTTACCATCACAGTCTGGTTAATGCTGTCTATTTTTTAATAGAATTCATATTTAAGCTTAAGTTTTCTGTTCATTAATAAGTAGTACTAGACACTTTTTATTATTATTATTCATGCTCCTTTTTTACACTTCACTGGAGTCGGGGAGCTGAGAAGCATTTACCTTTTTGTGGGAATCCTGGGTGTGCATTTCTTCCCTTTCAGATTTTCTACAACTCACAAAGATACTCTCAGGGTTGTACCCTACCTCCTGCCACCTTCTCTTTCAAAGAGAAGAACTTGGAGAAAGTTGCTTCATTACTTACAAAATATATTTTAAATAGCTGGTTGGTTGGTCACCCACAATCTGATTCCTGGGGGGTTGGGATGACAATGCTTGAGTGGACTGTTTTGCTCATGGCTCTTCCTGGAAAAGCTTTGCATCAGTCACAGTAGAGGAGGTACTCTACTGTGGAAGCCACATAGTGGGTTCAAATTGCCACAAGGAATGGTCCCTGCGTACCTTTTATACTGTTATGCTCCTAGGCTTGGCCTTGCATCCAGCAGTGCAGAGAGTAGGGATTTCCCTGCAAGTTCAATGGAAGCTCTGTGTGGTTCCTTTGTACAACCAGCTGTTTGGATGGCAGGATGTTTGTGGGAAAGAATATGCACTTTTTTGAAGTTTGCCCAAATCATGTTCTTGACACCTCCAGTAAAATACACAGCAGAGACTCAGCTGTCTAGACTGCTGGGCAACAGGTCTTACTCTTACAGGTGCCAGCATATTCCTAGCCTAGCTGGGTTGGAACTGGGCTTTCTGCAATGAGGAGGCATCAGTGATGTGCTGTACACCTCACAGCCATTCAACCAAAGTTCCTTAGGGAAATATTCGTCATAAATTCCATTCTGTCCATGTGTGTGACTATTCAAGGCATGAAAAAAGCTTACAGAAGAGAGAAATACTTAATACTACATTTGTTGTCATATCCCCCCCCCCCAACAAAGGCTCTCTGTCTTTAACAGCTATTTTAAAAGCAGAAATTCTACAGGGGCAGCTTTCTCCATTGCTGTCCAGGCTCTCACCCTAAAACATACATGCAGAGGATCTTACTTGTAGGGAAGAAAGAGATCTTTATTCAGGCAAGTAACAGTGTAGGCTCAGCAGCAGACACGGGGCTCAGGAGTCACAACTCAGGAGTTCAGGGGCAGGGCAAGAAGTTTAGAACAGGATGGAGCAACAAAGATGTCCCAACAAGTTTCCACACCCTGCACGCCATGCTTTTCAAGGCAAGGCATGGCATGCTCAGTCATAAGAGTAGGTTGCCTTGCAGGAATGTCAAGATGGCAGAGGTGGCACCTGGTTTGATGTGACAAGACTGTCCCTTCCTGTTCTGCCTCCCCAGCCCTCAGCAGTTCAGAGCCCTTCCCAGCTCCACTGAGGGTCTCTGCTCCACAGGAAGTTCAGGAAGAGAGCGGGTATCCCTACTCCCCTTTCTGAAGTAGTTCAAGTTGGGGTGAAGATATCCTCCTTCCTCTAACTGAGGTTCCCATCATTCAGTCCCACCTTGCCATTTTTTCTTCCTCTTCCTCCTGCATTAGAGCCTGCCAGTCTGGGCCAGATCCTGGCTATATTGTGGGGCTCGTGACAATTGCTTTGTCCCATGATGAGAAAAACTGTCCTTATAGAATTCCTGCATCTGTGAAAAACGCAGGGTTTCTCTTGGGGGGGGGGCGGAAGTGGCAAGCCTCCATTAAAGGACATTCCTTCAGAGCTCTCTCTCAGTGCCTAGTGCTGCCCATTCAAAACCCTATTTAAAACATTTACCTTGGTAAATGTTTCCAGCAGTGGTGCACTAATAATATAGATCTGCTCAATATCCATATCCAAAGGCCCAGAGAATTTAAAGAAAGAGATTGTGTTACACACAAAAAGAAATCTGCAAAACAGAGCTAAACACCTTAATAGCCAACAGAGCAACTACTCAGGAGTGGGGAAACTTTTTCAGTCAGGGAAGCAGAAGACATTACCAGAGTGCAAGGACACTTTCCAGCCAGGCAAAAGTACCCAAGGAGGGTACAAAACAGAATCAGTGAGGGGCAAGGCTAGGGAGGGGATGTGGCCTTAGGAGATACTATTTGATGATAATGATGATGATGATTACAATTTGTATTCAGCCCTTCATCCAAAGATCACAGGGTGGTTCACAACATAGAAATACAAAATGAGAACACAAAATACATAATAAAAACAAGAATAAAAACCAACCAATTACCCCCTCCCACAAACACATTTAAAAGGACGTAGCATGTTAATCAGCCTGGTTAAAGAGAAACATTTTTGCCCTGAGGAGAGCATTTCACAAACGGGGAGCCACCCCAGAAAAGGCCTGTTTTTGTGTTGCCACCCTCTGGACCTCTCGTGTAGGAAACACATGAGGAAAGGCTTCAGATAATGATTGCAGGGTCCAGGATAGTTCATATCAGGCACTAGGCAAAACCCGGACATTTCAGTTGGCTCCTAGAAGTGTTAGAGGAGGCAGCATACCTATGCTCTCGCTGAGATAACAGACTTTTGTATTTAAGCTATGGAAAATTCCCTTTAATACTCAGCAAAGTACAACCATTTTGGTAGATTCTTTTTGTAAATAAAAATAAAAAATCTGAAACTACAGTAAATTATAAAATCACATATAACGACAGTACCCCATGAGGCTTATTATAGAAAAGAGCAAAACACATTACCTTATCAGAAATACAAATTTGTATTCTGTAACAATGTGCAATCAATTCCCATTCCTGAAACTTATTTATCTAAATAAAAATATTTATTTCTGTGTCTCTTAATGGGATGGACCACTGGGTTTGGACTACTCAAATCCTCTTTAGAGTTATCATGATTTTTCATCATCACTGTTAATTTAATAACTGCTAATTGCTCCTATAACCATAATCGACCTGGTTTTTGGCTTTCCTTCAGAAGTCTAGCAAATAAAATTCTGGCCAAAGTAAGTATATGTAGTATTTGTGCCTGACATTTTTCTGGAACGCTATGCTTCACAGAATTCAGTAGACCTGTTAAAGGAAACTTTGGGAAATGTTTGTTAATGACACCAGTCTCCATAGACCAAGCTTTTTCTGTTCTGCTTTTGGGAATTTCCACTACATATGCTAGAACTCCCGTTTTCTCTCATTACAGAACCCACATGTACTCTCCTGCCCTTCTACTCTTTGACTGTGTCTGATGCCATTGCATGGCCGTCCAACACAATTGCCTTTATAACATGCAGCCACCAAAAAAGTTAATTCCTCACTTTAAAAATAAAACAAAACCCAGACCTGTGTGTTACATACTTTGTTTCACTTCTCCAAATAGACCTGCCTTCCTTGAAAAGGCTTCTTTAGTAACATTTGATAAACTTTGCAGATTTCCGCCCCCCCCCCCCTCATTTTTAACATTTCAAATTCAGTTTTCTCCAGCTGTAACTTGTGTTTCTGCCCTACCCTATGTATAACAGGGAGTGAGAGTGTTCTCGTGCTGCTTGTGGGTTTCCTACATAAAATCATAGAACTGTAGAGTTGGAAGGGACCATGAGGGTCATCTAGTCCAACCCCCCTACAATGCAGGAATCTTTACCCAACATCTTGTTGGCCACCATGAGAACAGGATGCTGGACTTGATCGGCCATTTACCTGATGGAGCAGGCTCAAAATTAAGGGCTGACTTTTTGGTTTTGAATAGGATGTTCTTGTTGTTATTTACCCCACCTTTTTCCTCGTCATGTAAGTCATAAACCATCATGTTCCTGAGGTTTATTGTTCCAGTTATGAGATTAGGAAGCATAGGAATGTATAACAAAGATGGTTCTCTTTCCATTTTAACAGCAGTGACTTTATGAAAACAAGCTACAGGTCTGGCTCACAATGCAAAACTAAGCATTAACACCCCTGTGATGTTGGTCTTTCTTTCTGTATGACTTTCCAGATGACCTGGATATGGATGATTTCCAGCTGGAACTTGAGGATTCAAAGCTGCACCCCAACATCCAATGTACCCCAAGCCCTGGTAAGAAGTAGTCATGAAGCACAGTGCTTAAATCTTTAAATAAAAGGATGGTTGCTATACATGTTGCAAGGGAAGCCAGCAAATACTGTTTCTGTGGTGGCAACAGATGAGTGTTACATACATCGCTCCATTCAGAATTGTGTTCTTTTGTGGTTGAATTATGCAAGGAATTGGGAGTGGGTGAAGAATTCGGCAAATTTGTAATCCCCCTTTTTGAAAAGCTATTTTTCTAGCCTTTAATGCCACAAAGAAAGTGGATGTCAATTTTTGTGAAATCTCAGGAGGAGGTGAGCAGGACTGTTGTAGCCTGGGGCAGTCTTCCATGCCCCATCTAGCTCTTTGCCCCACCCCACCAGCTCCATAAGTGGAATCAGAATGAAAAAGAAACATTTTGTTCTGCGAACGTTCTGCTCCAAAACCCTGGTTGCGGCAAGTGGTTTTAAAGCTGCAGAGCTGCATGTACAAGACCTGCCTTCTGCACTGAGCCTCCTTGAATTGTAGCCATGATGTCCCTCAGCCTCTGCTTGCTTGTTCAGTAAGTGCCTGTTGCTTCATCAGATATAAGTATAAGTGGAGCAAAATGGTCAAATGTCATAAGAAGCTGCCTTATACAGAGTCAAACCAATTGTCCACCTAGCTCAGTAGTTTCTACACTGACAGGAGACGCCAGGGATTGAACTTGGGACCTTCTGCATGCAAAGCAGATGCTGTACTACGGAGCCACAATCCTGTACTCAGCAGTGCCTTGTGCCAGCTGCTCTGCTGCAGCATCCAGTTTGTAATGTGGCTCCTTCCTTCTTTTCTTCCAGGCCCCTTCAAGCCCTGCGATCACCTGTTTGAGAGCTGGGTCATCCGCCTGGGTGTCTGGCTGATCACGCTGGTCTCCATGCTGTGCAATGGGCTGGTCATGGCGGTTGTCTTTGCTTCGCCCGGCTATCTGTCCCCTGTCAAGTTTGTCATTGGCGCCATTGCTGGAGCCAACATGCTGACGGGCACGTACTGTGCCATCCTGGCCTTCGTGGACGCCATCACCTTTGGTCACTTTGCAAAATACGGGGCCCGGTGGGAGACAGGCGCAGGGTGCCAGGTGACAGGCTTCCTGTCGGTGTTTGCTTCGGAGGCTTCCATCCTTCTGCTAACCCTGGCCGCCGTGCAGTGCAGTGTCTCGGTGTCATGCATGCGGACCTATGGGAAGGTGCCGTCTTTCGGCACCGTCAAGGCAGGTGCGCTGAGTTGCCTGGCGCTGTCTTCAGTGGCTGCAGCACTGCCGCTCTTCTCTGTCGGGGAGTACGGGGCATCCCCCCTCTGCCTACCCTACCCACTCCTGGATGGGAAGCCTTCCATGCTGGGGTTCATGGTGGCCCTGGTGCTGGTCAACACCCTCTGCTTCCTCATTATCACTGGAACATACATCCGCCTCTATTGCAACCTGCTGAAAGGAGAGTTTGACTCTGTCTGGGACTGTGCTATGATCAAGCATGTGGCTTGGCTCATTTTCACCAACTGCCTTCTCTATTGCCCCGTGGCCTTCCTGACCTTCTCTTCCATGCTCAGCCTCTTCCTCATTACCCCTGAAGTCATCAAGTCTGTGCTGCTGGTGGTGCTTCCTCTGCCAGCCTGCCTGAACCCCCTGCTCTACCTGCTGTTTAACCCACACTTCAGAGATGACCTACGGCTCCTGAGGCGGAAGAGCCAGGCCCGGGAGAGCTGTGCCCAGTCCTACGTGTCAGAGGACACAGAGAAGAGCTCGTATGACTCTACCCAGGCCCTGGTTGCTTTCTCTGACATGGATCATATATTTGAGGCACCAGACATCTTCAGAGTGCCTCCTAGGTGCTCGTCGGTACTAGATGCCTACAGCTACCCATCAGTGACTCTCATCCCACACCAGCAAAAGGCAGGTACCGGAGGACACGACAGTGGCTTCTCCACTCACCTGTCCTACCTTGCTGATGATGAGTTGCTCATCTCATCGGAAAGCAGAGACCCGGCAAGGAGCAGCCTTAGGATTGCCTTGTTTTCCACACCGCCTGCACCAGCCTTCACGTCTCACTTATAAACAGTCGTTCAGCCTCCCAGACCCGGTACACATTCGCTCTGTGAAAAGCCTACGCAAGAGCCCACCTGTAGCCACCAACAGCTTTGGACAATGGCTGTTCTGGGGAAAGGGTGGCACAGTTTATTGCTTCTTCTGGGGGGGGGGGAGGCCTTGAGAGCCTGCAAGGTGCTGCCAACTCCATGTATCCTAGCTTACTGGAGCATTGTCTTCTGCTCTCTTGCCACACCAGTGTGTAAGGTAGTGTGGGTCCTTCAAGGGACGACGACGACCAGGGGACCATTGAGTTAAAATCTTCTGATACACAACAGCAAACCAAAATGTAGCAAAACGAGAAAGAACTAACCAACTATGATGCAGCTTCCCAGCTTTCCAGGATACATCTAGTCCTGCTCCTCATAAATTGTGTGGAACAGGCAACAGAGTGCTATCCCCAATTAACCTTGCCTTAGAACGATAACAGATGACAAATAAGGCAGTGACTGAGCTGCTGTATAGACATGACAATGTCTGTCAGGGTAGATAGCCCAACACCAGCTGAACATCTGAATTGTCACCACAGTCTTTCCTCTTCATTCTCTGTAATGAGGTGTGTCATCAGTTCTGTTCTACAAATGGAGAAGAGGAGCTGAAGGTAACATACTATTCTTTAACTTGGGATGCTCCAGTTTCATTAATCCTCGTCTCTCTTTTTTAGGAATGATGCACCTATCCAGGCTGCAGATGTCTAAAATTTACTTCTAAGGCACCTAAAAATGAAGTGAGATTCCCAGGGCAGTGACAAAGTCAGGATTAGATCTCACCAAGGTTGTGCCATGTCAAGAGTCAAACCATGCCACATTTTAGGTTCACCATTTAGGGTAGAATGAGCTGCTTGTTCCTGGTCTCACTGAAGCCCATAAATGCAAAACATGAGCTAAAATGCAGTGTAATGAATTTGGTGTGTTTCCATAATCTTTTGGAACTCATGTAAACTCATCCCAATGAGCACATAATGGAGATATTCTACCTTGTAGCACCCCCTCATTTTTTAAAAAACTGCTGGTGTTGCTAGGAAGAAGACTTGAGTACAGTGAAAGACTGAAGAGAAGCAATTTAAGGCCCAGATATATTCACCATAAGCCAGAAATCCCCAACATAAGAAAGTATTCTTGCCCTCTAAGCCAAGCCCGACAAAGGGCAACTGCAGCTAAAGCCAACCATTTACAGATTCCAGAATCCAGTTGCATTGCTCCGGTTCTGCAATTCAGCCTTCAATTATCCTCTCGCCTTCTTTGGAACTTACATATAGAAATCATGAAAGCAAACTCACATCTCTTGCTTTTCCACCTAAAAGCACCTATGCTCTCAGTAAGAACTGTAGTCCTACTGACAGATGGGAAATAGTGACACAGGACTAAAACTTGATTGGCACAGGAACAAACCTTAATTGAAGCCACTAGGAGGTTAAGACGTAACTTGCTGCTTGATGGATCTTGATGGATCCTTCTAGAAAGAGCAAGATACAAAAATTATCCCAACTGTTTAACAACTACAGCTTGCTGGAATTGTCCAGGTTAATTTCCAGGCTGGCTTTTTCTTTGCTGAGAAGGCAGTTATCAATTAATAACTTGTCAAGGGAGGTAGGAAAAAAATCCTGTCGTAAGGGATTTTATTGCTAACATTTTAATACCTTGCAGAGCACACTATCAAGCATATAGTCTAGACTTCATACGTAGTTCTGCTTTTAGGAAAGTTCTTAATATTTTCAGGAGAGAAATGTAGACTGAAACACAGAGAAGGATGTGGAAAAATGTTACAAACACACCAGATGCCTTTCCCTTCAATCCCCTTAAGGATGATTCTGCCGAAATAATTTTCGGTTACTACAGTGTTCTGGTTGGGTAGAACTCCAGAACTCTTGAAGTACCCACTTGCTACTTTGGCTTACTTAAACACAGTGTATGAATGGAAGCTGGCTTAAATGTCTTGGGACAATTCATTATGGCCTAGAGAAAAAGATGCAACACATATAGTGGGAACCCTTTTTGCTGCTCAGCTTCTCCAGAACTAGAATTAGTATTAACCATCCATACCTGTAAAGAATTGTCCTCCTTGGGGGTGTAAGTTTGAGCGCAGCTCAATCAACTTTTAGAAATGCAAAATTCCTACAACTTGTACCATCAATACGTCCAAAATCAACCACAGGAAGTATCAATTTAAATGCCTTTACACACCACATTTGTTATTGTCTGTATATACACATTGCCATATATGATGGCATACGATGCTAGCATGAGCGTGTTTGTATATTATGTGTATATTTATATAGAGAGCTATATAGCCATTTGCCCTCTCTTTTTGACCTTGTGTCATCTCTTTTTTTTTTTTTTTTGTATATTGATGTGTAAAGCACTCTGGAAGACCTTGTAGAAAATTAAAAAATTGTTAATTTTAAAACCATGCTTTATTTTGTTTCTATGACTTAGTCGTGGAACCACAAACCCACAGGCTTGTTCCTGCATGCTCATTCCTTGCAACAGCTTGTGTCTAGGCATAATCTTATCACAGATGTATTGCCACAGATATAAACTCAATGTTTTCCAGCTGAGTTGGTTCATGTGTTCAGTTGCCAGTCATCAGGTTTAAGAGTTCTCTAGTGGCATGCATGAAGGTGAACAAGCTCCAGTGTGTATGCTAGGAAGTACCAGCATTATCTAACATCACAGCAAGTGTGGTTTGGGAAATATAGGGGGGGATGGACAAGACAGACGTAATCTCAGACAGAAAGTGAAAGCCTCTTTTTTAATAAAGGAGTCTGACTTGACAGCACCAAAGACAAACTAGCTGCTGAAGCATTACATCAACTATTCAAGAAAACCCCTCCCCACCCCCAAATCTTATCTGGGTTTTGCATTTCATGCCTTTATAGGAAGGCCCAAGGAGATGAATGAATGAACACTCCCACTTCAGTGACAGTCGGCTTTAAAGGAGGCTTATACACAATTTTGATAGCCTGGGACTTCAGATAGCTGAAGAACAAAACGGTACATCAAAGTTGTTGTTTTTAAGGCAGATTAATATAGCTGGCTAACCCACAAGGATTGGAATGTGAACTAAGCTCTTCAGAGTTCCTTCAGTTTTTGAAAAATCTTAGTAATAGCAATCATTTGAAAACACACACGCAGTATAATGAAATACTGAGAACCTCAACAGTTCTGTACCAGTCCAGATGGTCTCAAATTCTGTATTTGGACCACCTTGTGGAAATTTAGATGTGTATACAATTGTATGCTTGGTCTGCAAGTTTGGTTGCTAAATTGGGATTTTGTCGGATTTGACTTTGTTATTTTAAAAAAACACAATTGAACAAAAAAAATGATGCAAGAGACACAGCTGGGGCAACAGTCAGGTAGGGACACAAAGTCTGAGAAAGTAAAGTTATTTGCGTGGAAGACACACCTTGACACACATACCCTATTTAGGCATGATGCATTTTTTCACATCCTCTTCATATGAAAGCATGAGAAAAGGGATTAAAGTTTTTTAATCATGAAAACTGAGATTCTTTCCCAGAGACAGTTTTTCTCATCTACCCCATCTCAGCACTACAATGTGGAGTATGTGGCAGTGGGGGAGGAGGAGGAAACTCAGGGAACTGTGCAAGGGACAGTATTCCTTCTCCTCCCCATCATAGCACTGCAACGGAGAATGTTTACTTGCAAATGCATTTCTCTGAGCTTAAGTTTTGATTATATGATACAATCGCCTACTCTCTAAAACTGTGTTAGGAAAATGATGCAAATTACAAGGGGTTTTCATTTAAACCTGCCCTACCCTCACTTTGAACTGTGATAAATGCTGTTTCAGCTGCCCTGAATACCGAATGAATGATATATGTTTATTGTGCAAAGAGGCTTTTTAAAAAAAATCTGCTTCAGTGTCTCTTTGGAGTGTTAAAATCTTAGACTGTGCCACCTGTAAATAAATTTTGGAATTCTATTTTGTGATATACAGGCAACCCCTGATTTCCACAGGGGCTACATTCTAGGTAATCACGTGCGATGGCAGAACATGCATAAGCCCGCTTGGGTTGCCACAATGCGTGCGTAGTCACACATCAATCGGACGCACGTAAATCAGTCGTTGCCTGTGTATCTATTTGTGTGTGCTTGTATATACATGCACACACATATACACATACTTTAATGTAGAAGATTCCCAGCAAAACTGATTACATTAAAAGAATTTTAATTCCAGTTAACAATTTAATCTCAGGTCCTGCTTGCAGGCTTCTGCAGGCATCTGACTGGCCGCTGGGGGAACTGAATTCTGGACTATGCGAGCCATTGGTCTGATCCAGGTTTGTCTTGTGTTCCCATATTCTAACATGCCCATCGTGACCAAAAATAATTTATTACCTCTGTTTCCCATACATTCAAATGGCCTAATAATGTTTTCCCCTCTACCTGTGTTTTGGCAGTTTGCTCACTAGGAGGATTACTTTGGGGGAAGAAAACCCCAAATATTGACATATAGGCAATATAGTTCCTGCTGGAAGGTAACAGCAATTGCCTTCTGTCAGAGAAGACAAGAGCACAAAATATGGTCTGAAGCTCAACATCAAAAAAACAAAGATCATGGCCACTGGTCCCATCACCTCCTGGCAAATAGAAGGAGAAGAAATGGAGGCAGTGAGAGATTTTACTTTCTTGGGCTCCATGATCACTGCAGATGGTGACAGCAGTCACGAAATTAAAAGACGCCTGCTCCTTGGGAGAAAGGCGATGGCAAACCTAGACAGCATCTTAAAAGGCAGAGACATCACCTTGCCAATAAAGGTCCGTATAGTTAAAGCCATGGTTTTCCTGGTAGTGATGTATGGAAATGACCATAAAGAAGGCTCATCGCCGAAGAATTGATGCTTTTGAATTTGGTGCTGGAGGAGACTCTTGAGAGTCCCATGGACTGCAAGAAGATCAAAAGCATCCATTCTTAAGGAAATTAGCCCTGAGTGCTCACTGAGGCTCAGCTGAGGCTCCAATACTTTGGCTACCTCATGAGAAGAGAAGACTCCCTGGAAAAGACCCTGATGTTGGGAAAGATGGAGGGCACAAGGCGAAGGGGACAACAGAGGACGAGATGGTTGGACAGTGTCCTTGAAGCTACAAACATGAGTCTGACCAAACTGCGGGAGGCAGTGGAAGACAGGAGTGCCTGGCATGCTCTGGTCCATGGGGTCACGAAGAGTCGGACACGACTAAACGACTAAACAACAACAACAGAGAAGACAAAATGTGATAAATTGTATGGCTGATAATTTGCTAGCGTGGGCCTTTGCCTAAATATGTTCTGAACCAGTATTTAAACCTACTGTATAATCTGTTTAGGAGAGTTATGCTTAGGTTTCTTTTCAGAGTTGGAAAAATTGGGATTAAAATCAAAACACAACTTCAGTCCAATTTTCTTCACTATCCAGTCTTCTCCATAGGCATGTGCTCAACTTTTCCTCAAACACACCTTGCAAAATAACAATTTAAAAAATACAAACCTACCCATTTTTAATTCAACGTAGGGAAGAAATGGGAAAGTAGATGGAATGCTTGATGCAGTTTTGTTGCCTGTGAATAAAATTATATTTCTGAAAAATGTTATATATCCAAAGAATTGCTTACTTGGGTGGAAGTATAACAGTAGCTATGGGTGTGTACAGTTATTTTTGGTAATTTATTCAAAGGTATGTTCACAACTGGCTGTACTTATACTGATTAAAGACCTGTTCATTTTAGCTTTGACCCAGAATAGGTGTGCTTCTCTAAGAATACACTGGTGCATTTTGTTGCATGTCCCACTTTTACTACTAATTACCTAAAAATATTATATTAGATGTAACAGGTTTAGTAAAGTGCACTAAAGGTTTAGCAACATTGGTAAAGAGCAGCGTCCACAAGGAAAAGCCAAACTCACGCTGCACTTTTACAGTTAAACATGCCTAATTGTTTTTAGTACTGCTTCTGTCTTCACTGTCACACCTTAAATTTAGAGGAGGAATCCAGCACACTAGAGATACTTCTCTAATTAAACAGTGAGGGATTGAAACCTGGGCATGCAAACCATGAGTTCGTCCTTGGAACTGTGCATCCTTCAGACCAATGCTCAACTTGCTGAAGGTGTCTTCAAACTTACAAAGCTGCCAAGAAAAGAGCAGATACATAAAATATTATTTGCACTCATCTGTAGTCCAGCAAATGAGGCCAAAGGTACACAACTTTAGCTTCCAGAAATAGTTTAAACACCATTCATGACCATTAGTCATAGCAGGACTAAATATGTTATTTATTACTCTCTCATTGGTGCCTTCATTCAAAACATGCGCAAAATACAGCAAAATACACAAATTAGACAGTGAAAGACAAAATTGCTATAAAGAACTTAAGAAATCTGCAGAAGTAAAATAAGATGTTTTTAAAAACAGACAAGTGCTTCACTGACACAGCCTTAGAGGCATTGCATATAACGAGTAAACAGTACATTAATTGCAACAAGTCTACTTAAGAGATGGAAAGGAACACTGAAACAGACACAGAGCTAGAGACTGGGATATTGCACGACAGCAAAGCTTCTATGTTTCTGAGCAAGGTCTTTTGGACAATCCACTGATACTGCTTCCTTTCCTTTTCTGGGAAATGTGAGAATCTTTGGGTGGGTTGGCTGCACTTTGGTGGTTCTCTTCATCGGTGGTTTCCAAAGTCTGGAATAACATCAGAGAAAACCAACTGAGAGAGAAAAATATTGGTTTCTGTGTTCACACTTTGCTCAAAGGACCAATGCTTTCATTCACATCTTGCAAGTATGCAGACTCCCTAAGTTAAGACTTCAAAAGTCATGGGACACATTTTGTTCCTTAAAGACACAAATCAGCTAATTCCTCACCTCCTTACCACCCCACCCAGAATTCCCATAGATCCTCATTATACAGCTCACCACATTTAGTGGCCTGACAGCCAACTTGAGGTGCTACAGAAGAGAAAATGTGCCTTTTCCTCCATCACTGGACTGTTCTTATGTGTTCTGGGAACTAGAAAAACTTTTTCAGAAATTTGTGCAATACAGTATGTATGGCTCTGCAAGATTTGTATAGGCTGTTCATAGATCACTTCCATAGCACAGATATACCCAGTCCTTTTTTTTTCTGGGGGCACTCAAGGATATGCAGTACCGGCATATTTTTGCCTAGAAGAAAAGCACTGGATATACCAGTTTTTACAAGCAAATTCTGGGCAACATGGAGATGCTACCTCGAAACAGAAATCAGTTCTTTCTACAAGCAGGCCAAATTTATCCAAAGCTGAAATTCTGCTGACAGCCTAAGAAGAATCAGCTTCTTCACATTAGTTTAGAAACAAGAAAGTGCAACTATGAAAGAAGCAGTATTATTTAAGGTTCAGATGCCCCCAAGTGTTTCAGCTGTGTAATTTCATTCCAATTTACCTGGAAATTTCAATAAAAGTAGAAGGCATAGTTGTGAATTACTGAAGACCACTCTGTGCTTTATTGGGGCACACAAAACTGTTGAAGATGACACAGGATAACTTATACAGAGCTGATTGCTACATCTACTTTCTGCTTGAACTCATTGCTGGTGCTGGGCTGGGTGCTCTAGCATGGATGACTCCAGTAGTAAGTGCTCCCTCAAAGTATATTTCCTGTTTTCTATTCACTCCCCAGCTTTCAGTGACTGTAGAATACAGCCCTTTATAGTATGCATTAAATCCTTGCTCCCCTGAATGGTGGCATTTGCACTCCCAAACATGTTTTGCTTGGGAGTTGCCCTGACTCCTTAGCTCCTAAATATAACTAAGACCCAAGTCTCATGTGCCCACCAATCTTTTGATTTGTCCATTCTATGCTAATAATGAGCAACTACAACGAACAGAAAGTTAGGGATCCATTTTTTGAACAAAGTGAAAAGTTACAGAAGAAAGGCAAGGAAATCAGGATTCTAAACCAGATTGAATAGGGAGCCAGCCAAATGCTTGAACAATTAAGAGTTCTAAAAAGTGCAGGAAGCCTACAAGAGAACAGCTGTCTCCCACTACAGATGTTTGCCCTGGACACTTGGAATACAGAAACAACCATGCAACAATGGGGGAAGTCTAAAGGCACAGCCCCTTTTGTAATGGCAGTGCCCCTACATGCAAGTAAAGACTGAATAGGGTCAAAGTGATGGAGGTAGCAGAATGGACTGTACCACTTCAGACTGCAAGTGGAGGAAATTATTATTACTTATTAAATTTCGATTCCGCCTTTCATCCAAGGATAACAGGGCAGTTTACAACATAAAAACACAAAAATATATACCATGATAACAAACAAAAACAGTAACACCTGCAGCCTAGGGCTTTTGGAATGGTATTCCATGCTCACTGAAGAAATGGAAGAGCAATGCTTTCAGACAGAAGTTACAGTAGGAGGTGAAAGACCACATCCCCATCATTTTGAAGTTATCAAGTTCTATATGGAAAAACTTCAGAAATGCACTGTGAGAGGAATATATGCAGAATGTCAAAAGACGATCTCTCAGCCTGCCCTTAACCATGCTTTGCCATCTCCTCTCCACTCCTCAAATCACCCAGTTTGCTTGTCTGGAATGCTATAACCAATTCTGTGACTGGGAAGAGGCCAGAATAACTACAGTTGTACCTTGGTTTTCGAACAGCTTAGTTCTCGAACATTTTGGCTCCCAAACACTGCAAACATGGAAGTGACTGTTCCGGTTTGCGAACTATTTTGGGAATGTCCGATGGAGCTTTCTGCAGCCAATCAGAAGCTGCGCTTTGGTTTTCCAAATGTTCCAAGGTACACTGATAAGACTTGTTTGATGAGGATAGACCTTCATCTCATGACAAGCTTATCTCCTTCTAACCTGACTCTGGAGCACAATGGTTTAAAGCCCTACAGGTGAGCAGCTTGAAATTCAGGTTAAAAGCACTCATCTTTGAAAGTGTTTACAGTGGTTAGTTCACAGGAAGGGTATTAACTACCCTCTGTGGAATCCTAACTGATTCTTTTTGCAGGGACCCTAATGGTTCTTGCATGATGTAGGAGAATGATATTGGCAGACCAATCTCTGAAGCTTCCTGGTGTGCTCTGTGGTCTCATGCACCCTTTAAAACTATATCAGCAGCCGTCAAACTACCTTCTCAAGTTAGTTTAAGCAATATAAGGTTCATCGGTGAACTAAGTTATATGAATCCCCCTCTACAGTAAGCCTGCAACTTACGCAGGAGGTGTGTTCCAGGGATCACACCTAAAGCCAAAATCACATGAAGTCAAGACACGGGTAGAATTGCCAAAGTTGGACACCTGCCCTTTATTTATTTATTGCCAAGCGCGTAAAGCTGAATGCGCACAAGTTAAATGTGCCTAAGTTGTGGGCTTACTGTATTAAAAAAAGAAACTCGTTTCGCTGCATATGTAGACCAGATGTAACTGGGAGAATTTCTATAAATTATTTCCCGTATCAGTGAACAAGGCTGATCCCACATCCTAAATTTCCCTGGAATCAATGCATGTTTAGCCTGGGGTACTGGAATGATTTTACCAAAAGATCTGCGTCTCTGCTGATGAATTCTTCCCCTCATACAAATACATGGAGGATGTATGCCGTCTGCAAATTTAGAACCATACTGCAAGCCAAATAAAATTCCATATAAAATGTTTGCAATAGGGTAACTTCCAAATATTCTTACCCAAGGCAAATTCTACAAGATCAGACACAAATAAAATACAATAAACTCTGAACAATCCCTGCATTTTTCTATGACATTTTAGAGTTATGACGTGGCCAAGAAAGCAAAACAAAAACTCCCATTGCCAGAAAAGGTAGTCTACAAGGGAGACGTTAATCCAGACACTTGTGTTTCATGGCACATTCATAGTATTTCCATCCCACAAACTCAATTATAGGAAGATGGGCAATTATAGGTGACGCAGATTTGAAGTATTCCGTTGGGCACAGCAAGACTGCACATGTGAAGATTAACCTACACCCCATTCCTCTCTAACGAAAGTGATATACTTTCCTTACCATTGTTGTCTGGCTTGCATACTTCTCTGTCCATTGTCTGGCATTTTTGAGGAATGTTTGCTTGTTGTATTTATACTCAGAGGACTAGACATAATTAAAAAAAAGAAAAAGGAAAAAGTAAGAGACAAGGATAATTATGGCCTCTCAACCATAAGACCATAGTTACATTTGATGACAGATTTACTAGACCGCATGGAAGACTACTTAACCACACTAGGTATTTAGGAAGACTGCAATCGCCATATTTTGTATCCTGTATGCAACACATATATACCCATCCATCCATTTTTAAGCATGATGTTTCAAGGTAGAAAGCGTTGACCTCACTGTCAACAAAACAAATTCTATTTGAGCATCTCCCACCTCTCCCCACCCCCACTTCTAGGTCAACATGGCCTTTTCTCAGTTGTATTACTGGAAAATTTGTACCCCAAAAAAATGAACTGCAAGAGGTACATCTCTTGCACTCTGTGGTTTCTTCACATCCCTTCACAGACAGAGTTATAGCATAGTTATAGCTTCCAAAAATACAACACACATTCCACCAAAATAAAGGAGGAAACTTACTATGTCAGCCATGAGGGGGTCATCAGGGTTGGGTTCATTCATAAGTATCTGTATTGAAGTCAGCAAAGTAGCAATATTCAAAGACGGTCTCCATGCACCCTGCACAGAACGAAAAATTACTTGAGTGAGTGGGGGTATTATGATACAAAGAGAAGTGTGTCTTGTTGGGAGTTACTTTGCAGGTCCAAAATATAATTCCCCCCAAGATTTTCTGGGCAACATTGCAGAAATTTAGAAGCAACCTGTATATCAATTAGGTAATACATACAAGTGTGACATGCAACAAAATGTTGCCATGTATTCTCTTCCAATAACAGGAGTGCTTCTGTTTCCTCCAGATAGTGGTGAGGGGCTTAAGTAGTCCAATTCACATTCCTTCCCTAAATTCTCTTTTCTAAATCTCACTCTACATTCCGTGGCTTGAGGAGACCACCCTTCATCCTCTATATTTATTGAGTTGATTTTGGAAGGGTGTGCTGCCCTCTTTTGTTTAACTCTTTATGTACTTCTGAAAAATCTTAGAATAAGCCCCAGCAAACTATCCCCCCCCCCTCCAAACCCTGTTTGGCAACAATCACAGTGACACTCACAAACTTCAATATTATCAATATGCATAGCCAGATCAACATGCTGCAAAAATATGTGGTACTCAAAACCCCAAAAGCATCAATGCCACCTGTGCCACACACAGCCAAAGGCAATTAAGAAAATATGAGATTTACAAGGAGCTTAGACCAGTTGACTGTAACTGTTTCTGTCCAGATCTCCTCAGTAGGGAAATACAAGCAAGTGGCCTCTTTCAACCAATACACATAGCAGGATCTGCACTTGCAGATAGGAACAGCTGTGCCAGGAGGCCTACTGCTGCTCTCATCAATCCCTGTAAGAGAGGCAACTGTAACCTTACCTTAGGTGGCAATCTGAGAACATCAAGGCAAATTCTTCCAGCTGAGTCAATGTTGGGATGGTAGATGGGAGTCAGAAAGCGTATCTTTGGGGGTTCAAATGGATACCTAATTAAAAACAGTTGGTTCTCTTATTTTGAAAGAGAATTTTCACAAGTTAACACCCACAAATCCCTCGTTCTTATCCATTTCTGAACATGCACGAGCATAATCATCATCATCATTTATTATTTATACCCTGCCAATGTGGCTGGGTTTCCCCAGCCACTCTGGGCAGCTTCCAACAAAATATTAAAATACAATAGTCTATTAAACATTAAAAGCTTCTCTAAACAGGGCTGCCTTCAGATGTCTTCTTAAAGTCTGGTAGTTCTTTTTCTCTTTGACATCTGGTGGGAGGGCGTTCCACAGGGTGGGTGCCTCTACCGAGAAGGCCCTCTGCCTGGTTCCCTGTCACTTCCCTGTGGCTTCTCGCAGTGAGGGAATCACCAGAAGGCCCTCGGCACTGGACCTCAGTGTCCGGGCAGAACGATGAGAGTAATATCCAATTGTGGTACCCTATATAAGCAAACAGGGTTTACACTTCCTTACCTCTGCAGTCCCCTACATGCCACCAAAAGCTATTGTTTGGAGGCTTAGGAGAACTCCTGTTGCACCCATTGGTATAACATTGATCTCACTCACTAGCAGGCACATCCAACTTCCAAGTGCCTGCGATCTACTCCCTCTTGGACATGCCTGATCTAGAGGAATCAGCTTGATCTTAAAGCAGTTTAACAGCTCTCTAGTTCCTAATCCTGTAAAAGGAACTGCAGTCTCATGAGCTGTATTTAACAAATCTACCATTCCATATCTGCTTAATACATTGAAGCACAAAAGATTTTCAAAAATCCACTTAACTTTCAGGCACAACTACTTCCAAGTTAAAAATTCCTTTCTCGTATGGTGTATCTGCAGAACCCAACATTTCTAAAGAGAAAAAGACATATTAAGATACATCAATACTGCCCTCTTTAGGTAACTGCTTCAGTCACTGCAAAAACAAATTTTGATCACATAAGCCACAATATATTCATAATATCTTCAAAATACATCCATCCAAGGAACTAGGCAGGAAAAGAACAAAAGTTACAAGGAATGTAATAATTATTTATTTTTCAGACTTATTGTTCAGTGCCAGAATTCTAAAAAGACTTGGATGAGGATATATTTTTATCTTCCAGGAAAGGATCTTTATACTGGCTAACAAAATAAATTTCTGTCCAAAAAGAATTAGAAAATTATGAGCATCTTCTAATCTTTGCTACACCAAACATTTGTTTTAGAAAAAGGAGCTACTTCTCTATTTCCTGCTATGCAGATGACCTAGTATCTTTACCTTTTATGGATTATACAGTGGATGCTCGGGTTGCGAACGTGATCCATGTGGGATGCACGTTCGCAACCTGCGTCTGCGCATGTGCAAAGCGCGATTTAGTGCTTCTGCGCATGTGTGACCACCGAAACCCGGAAGTAACCTGTTCTGGTACTTCTGGGTTTCGGCAGTCCGCAACCCGAAAAGACACAACCTGAAGCAACTGTAACCCGAGGTATGACAACACCTTCCATTTCATTATTAATCACAACTAAGTTCAGCTTCTTAAGCAACATTTCCTCAAATTCCAGTGAATCATTGGCAAAAAACTAAATGAAATAATTGCATTAAAACAATCTAGAAAAGGGCTGGGGAATCCATAGCTCTCCAGAAGTTGTTGGACTGCAGCTCCCCAGCATCCTTCACTGCGTGCATTTTGGCACCACGCAACTTTACTCTGAAACGAATCCATTTTTTTTTATGGAACTTGCTTCTAAATACAGTGTACAGTATATTTGCATGTATACAGAAAAAGCAAAACAAAGTTCTCTGGAACTTTTAATTAATGCTTATGTATATAAGTTATAGATTCTAACCTCTAACTATTTGTATATTGTTTTGTTTATTGTTGCTGGGTTACTGAGGTATGGAGGGCAGAAAAGATCGAATCCAGACAGATACATACGGGCTTGAAGATCATCTATACGGCTTCCATTCTGCCAGCAAGTAATTCCTGGTGGCGGCTGTGTAGTCAGCAAATGCAGCTCTCTCTTAAGTCGTGAAGCCCTTTGCATTGTTCTGCAATAGTGTAGGGGAAATTTGCTTCATTTAACTTTTCTAATTTCAGCAACTATAAATCCTTTCTGATAATGAATTGCATGTCAGTGCAGTAGTAGCAGAATTTTCAGGTAGCTGTGTAAGTTTTTTTAAAAAAGATTGTAGCCTGTTTAGACAACTTAGCTCGGAAATGCTGATCCAGACCCAGTCTCACTCTTAGAGATCACTATCAAAACAATTTCTCCATGTCAGAAGCACTCATGTTTTACATCAATCAATATTAAATAGGACGGAGTTACTGGGTAACGTTTTTGCAACTTGTATATGATCTTGTAGAGATCATTAAACACTAGGCTGAGATCTATTAGTGGGCAAGGCAGCACAATATTTCAGGAGTACAGTGGTACCTCTGGTTACGAACTTAACTCGTTCCAGAGGTCCATTCTTAACCTGAAACTGTTCTTAACCTGAGGTACCATTTTAGCTAATGGGGGCCTCCCGCTGCCGCCGCGCCACCAGCATGCGATTTCTGTTCTCATCCTGAGGTAAAGTTCTTAACCCAAGGTACTACTTCCGGGTTAGCGGAGTCTGTACCCCGGAGTGTTTGTAACTGAGGTGTTTGTAACCCAAGGTACTACTGTAGTTGGAGAGAGCATGCCTTTTCAATCAACTTATGCTATGTGGAAAAGGGTGGGCATCAGATTTATAGACTTTACTGGCTTCTGTGGAGGTGTATTTTGCAGAAGTTAGGCTCCCTCCCACCCTGGTAGGAAAGTAGCATTATTACTGGTGGGTATCATTGAGCAGGATTCAACTAATGAGTCCCATCAGCAGACACACATGCAAGAACTTCCATATGCACAATGGGGATCCCCCACTTCCGCCAGCCAATGCAGCCAATGGGCGGGGTGGGGAGAGAATATAAAATATAAAATAAAACCAGCCATTTTTAAACACATCACAATTACTAAAATTATATGCCTGGGCACGCTTGCATGAACAAAAAAGGTTTTAGTGAGCACTGGGGGGAGAAAAATACAGCGAAGGAACCTGCCTAATATTAATGTGCAGGGAGTTCTGAAGCGAGGGTGCTGTTGGCTTCTAAATGTGGGGCAAACGTGATACAGCACTTGTAAAAGCGTGAGTTCTGCAGATCTAAGCAGTGAAGGGCGTACATATTGGGGGCGAGGCAATCCTTCAAGTAGGTGGAAGTAGACCTTCAGCTCCAGGAGGCAGCCAGGCCCCTTCCTACTGTTTTTAAGGAAGGCTAGAGAGGGGCGTTAGGTTAAAAATGGGAGCCAGTTGGGGAGCTGCAGTTTTGATTTCATTGCCTCTTCTCCCTGGCTTTTGACACTATATAGAGAGAGAGAGACTGTGTACAGTGTGTGTGTGTGTGTGTGTGTGTGTGTGTGTGTATATATGCACACACACACACACACAAACATGCAAAGTCTCCCTGGCTTTGACACTATATATATAGTGTATGTGTGTATATATATAGTGTACAGTGTCTGAGTATGTGTATGTGTGTGTATGTGTATATATATACACACACAGAGAGAGAGACACACACATATATACACACACTTTTAATTGTTGTAACCCGCCCTGGGGACCTGAGGGTGCCAGTTAGGATAGCAAAATAAAGGTAACAGCAATTATAACACCCATAATTCGAGCCTCAGTACATGCAGAGGGAGGGCTATTCCTCCTCGCCTCTCCCCGTGCGAAACTGAAGGGGCGCCCAGTGTGAACCGGCTCGCCCCGCCCCGCCTCGGCGGGCTTCCTTCGCCAAGGCGGCCTGCGAGACCCCCCGCAAGAAACCCACCCGGTGCTTACGAACCCCTCTCGGTTTCTGAGGAAGCGGGACCTTCCGCTGCCTTTCCCGCCCTTTCAGAATGGATCGGCAGCTGCAGCAAAGCTGGAAGCAAGGCGAGGTTCGGGAGAGCTTTAGAAAAACCCGCTGCCGCAGGTTAGAAGCACGAAGGCCCGACATGCTTTGCGCGGGCCGCGGCGTGAATGGGCGTTCGAAGTGTCCGTCAAAATTCGACCTACTACGGATTGGCCAGCGAGGGCGGAGGGCAGAGCGGCTCCAAGCGGGGAAACGGCACAATCAGGTTTTCCCGACACTTCGGGCACGAAGTCGAACTGCTCTCTCCGTTCCAGGCTGCTGAGGTTTCGTTAGCAGCAATCACAGCTGCTTTGAGCGCCTGCGGAAGATATTCTTATTTTTGTTAGGGAGGGGCAGCCAACGTTGTTCAGCTTTTTTTTTTAAGGAAATCAGGTGTAAAAATACCCCGTAAATAGGACATTGCGGGGGGCAAGCTTCTGCTGGGGTGGGGGGACAGAACCTTAGATAACTGAGTACTTTCAATGCTTGTCAATCATTTTTGTGGACCTGGGGGGGCTGGCCCCCCCAGGCTACACCCATGAAGCCTACCCAGATGTTTTGCAAGTTTGTACGGGTTTTAATTTGTTTCTAGTATATTCTATTGTGGTTTTAACTTTATGTATGTTTTAAATTATGGTTGCTAAAAAAAAATAGTTCTAATTCTGATTGCTTTATTTTTTTTATTTGTAAACTGCCTTGGGTTTTTCCTACAATCAAGTGGTATATAAATTTTATGGAACAGAAATAAAATAGATATATTATGAATACTCTGTGCTGATTTTGCAGATATTTAAGATTTAATTGTCACAGATTCTCACTTACCCCGTTGCAGAACAACTCATCTATAACCACATATATGTACATCTTGCAGCGCGCGTGCACACACAGAGAGAGTTTTTAATGTTTTTAAATAAAATCAAATACTGAGAAACACTTGCCAACTTGTTTCAGAACTTCGTTACACCCAATGCAGTAGACTACAGTCCATAAAAGCTTATACTGTGTTACATCCGTATGGTGCCACCAGACAATGCAAAACAGGACTGCCATGGTTTCACTGGGTTTATTACAATCCTTTGACTGTAACATGCATTGCTTCATTGACTTCAAAATGTGATAAGCCAGCCCTCCTCATTTTGCTGAGTGGAACCTTGGACCTCTATCACAAAATCCTGCCCTTACCACACCACTGCACCCAACCCACTACGTGTTGCTGGCTAATAAACCATTTCCTGAGAGCTGGACCATAAAGAAGACTGATCGCCAAAGAATTGATGCTTTTGAATTATGGTGCTGGAAGAGACTCTTGAGAGTCCCATGGACTGCAAGAAGATCAAACCTCTCCATTCTTAAGGAAATCAGCCCTGAGTGCTCACTGGAAGGACAGATCGTGAAGCTGAGGCTCCAATACTTTGGCCACCTCATGAGAAGAGAAGACTCCCTGGAAAAGACCCTGATGTTGGGAAAGATGGAGGGCACAAGGAGAAGGGGACGACAGGGGAAGAGATGGTTGGATAGTGTTCTCGAAGCTACCAGCATGAGTTTGACCAAACTGCGGGAGGCAGTAGAAGACAGAAGTGCCTGGCATGCTCTAGTCCATGGGGTCATGAAGAATTGGCAACGACTAAACAACAACAACAAAATGTCTTGAATATATATAGTGGAGGTGTTGTAAGCCCATTTTTGTTCATGTACTCCGGGCAGCATCTTTAGCTGACCTGCACACCACAAGAAAAGCATAAGCACATTGGTGCATCTCCATCTGTGTGAGGAGTGCAATGAGGCATTAAATTCACCCCTTTTGCAAGATAACTATTTCTCATGTACTTTAGAGGACTGAGATTAAAAAAACATATGTATACAGTGTTATGTGCCCAGGACAGACTGAAAAAGAAATCTTCATAAAGTATGCCCCACCCCCTACAAATTACAATTACAGTTTTGCACCCCGCACTATCCTTTAATCATTACATAATCAAGCCCTGTTCAATAGCAGAGATCATGCCCTTAAACTCTTTATGGCAGATTTAAAAATGCCAGTAACTTGGATGTGTAAGAGGTCAACGTGTTTTAAAGGAGAATTTCATTATTGGGCAATTTATATTACAGCATGCTTCTATGTAATTTGATAATATTCAAGGGCACTAAGATAAGTAAGTATACACTGATTGTAATCTAATGGCATAATCCTACACATGTTTATTCAGAAGGAACTCCGATTGAGTTCAGTGAGTTTCAGGTAAGGAGCTATATGATGTCAGTCTTGGTTATGCAAGTTAAAACTCTACTTAAGAACATTATAAAGCAGCCTTCAATTGTATGCTGCACGTATTTATTTCATAAAATATTATATATCACTTGGTTGTGAAAACCTCAGAAAGAATAAAACAATAAAATTATCAGTAAAAAGAGTTACATTCAAAAATAATTAAAAACAATGACTTCACTGCCTCTGCTGCAAAACCTAATGCACCAATGGCCTGAACCCTTTTCACTTTGAATAATTTTAACCAAGTATTTATCAAAACTTTAATAAAATATTATCCACCCCCCCTGTCAGGGAACTGCCATCGGAGAGTCAGGTGGTGGAAGGGCTCAAGGAGGCTAGGAGACCCTTGGATGCTGAGGAAGGAACCAGCAGGGGGAGAGAGAGAGTTCCCGCAGAAACTCAGTCAGAGGGATGGCTCCAAGATACTTCCAGTGAGAACAGCGGAGAGGTCTCAGGACCTCCACTGGGGACGCCTACTCTGCACAGGAAACTGTCACGCAGAGAATCCAGAAGGAGAGTTTCCGTTAAGGAACTCTTATGTTGGCGTAAATTCCGGAAGCGCCCACTGACGGATTCTGCCAGCGATTGAGGTAGCCATGCACCCATGGCTCCGCGGTCTGGGAGAGTTTTTAGAAACTGATTGCATGAGTTGAGAACTCAACCATTTACGCACAAGCAGCCCCTTAACCCATAACACACACCCCAAAAAAACCCCCAGGTATTTAGCATGTAATTAAGGGTTGTATCCAACTGTGTTCTACTCAGTGGGCCTACTTTGAGTAGGAATAGCAATGGCTACAATGCTAGGTTTCATTTTATTTTGCCTATGGAATCTGCATAGCTCCTTAAACCAGATGCCTATCACATGCCTGTACTCTTTTAAGTGGGCATTAGTCAGCTGCAGCTTTTGCCAGGAGGAAGGAGAAGGGATTTAGAGTGACCTACATTCTGCCCATAGTGACCTAGTTATTGTATTGTGTGTGAGGCAAGCACATACAGAAGCTTCCAGGTGTCACATAAATGCCAGTCAAATTCCTGTGAACAGCTTTGAAATGTGTGACAGGATATGATCCTGGGATTCCCAGCAGGAGTCAAAAGACCTCAACAGAAAAAGGTAAACACTACAAGGTGCATTTGGGGTTCAGTTCTTAAGCCAATTAACCAGTCCAGTTTTTTTGCAGTGGAATTGCTTCAGAGTTTGTTGTTTGAAGATTGTGCCTGTGAAGATGATTCCAAGTGAACTGGGAGAACAGGCCTAAGACATTTGCAACATTTTGGGAGGATTTAGTCCTGATCCTCCTGATTCCACTTACAGTGTGTCAGAAGAGACAGAGGCACAGTGTCATCGCCTTCCCTTCCAGGGCACTTCTTTGATTTGGATCACAAAAAAATATGAGTTCTTGAGAGAGATTTGGGAAGCATTATAATTCAGCATGTTAATGATTACCATGTACATAAAAGATATACAGATGTGATTTTTAAATATGAAATGGTACTAGCGGGCTGTAAGAAATATGCATATTTCCACATTAATATTGTGAAATTTATTTCCTCCCCACACACAACTACATACTTTGTTACCAAGGTATTTGCTTACTTAGCATGGGTAGTATTTAAAGTACAGTGGTACCTCGGGTTACATACGCTTCAGGTTATAGACTCCACTAACTCAGAAATATTACCTCAGGTTAAGAACTTTGCTTCAGGATGAGAACAGAAATCGGGCTCCGGCGGCACGGTGGCAGCTAAAGTGGTGCTTCAGGACAGTTTCAGGTTAAGTATGGACCTCCGGAACGAATTAAGTACTTAACCCGAGGTACCACTGTATATTCTCCGGTATATAAGATTTGACATTTTATAGCCCTCTACATTCACTTATCTTGGTCCAATAAAAAGTAATCCTGTTCACTTAGGGCAGGGCTAGGGAACCAGATGTTCTTACACTCCCAACATCAGCCCCAGCCAGTGTGGCCAATAGGAATTGTAATCCAACAGCATCTAGAGACATATGGATGTTGGATAGTCAGTTTTGACTATCAGGAGTATGAAGCCACCTGTTTTCTGTAAAGGACGATGGCATTCGACCTGATCATTTTCCTGTTGCGATATCTGACAGCATGGCAAGCTAGAAATGTATGACGTAAATAGATGTGTATGGGATGCCTCCACCTTTGCGTTCTGATAGGCCTCAAGTGCCTACACAAAGCCGTATAAACGTGCAGAAAGTAACACAACCTCGCTGCCTCTCCACATTGCCCCTGGTGAACTTCTGCCTGTTAGCAGCAGAGGAGACAAAAAGATGTCAGCAGCACTTCCCAGACTGGTCTACACCCGGTCACACAACCAACCCAAGTCTGGACACGCTTCCTCAGAAGAAGCAAGGTCTGACTGAGAGCAGTGTGACTGACACCAGGCTCGGGGATTTATTACCCCGACAGACGGTTTCCCGTTTTGCAGCGGGGTTTCCTTCCCACATCACACATCATCATTATTATTATTATTATTATTATTATTATTAATAATACCCCGCCCATCTGGGCGGCTTCCAACCAAATATTAAAATGCAGTAATACATCAAACATTAAAAGCTTCCCTAAACAGACCCAGACCAGACCCGAGTCGGCTCCCGGTCTTCTTGCAAACACAACCCCGCGCATCTCAAGGCAAAAGCGACTTCCGAAACACCGCCACGCCCTCCCTGAGCTCCTCCGCCACCGCTTTGGAGGAGCCGCTGCCGGAAAGAGGAAGGTCTGGTGCTGAGGCTGCCCGGAAGGCCCCTTGCGCCGCTGCAGAGAGAGAGACAGGTAACCCCGCGTCCCCAGCAGCCCCTTGCCCGCCTCTCGAGAGTGGGGTGGGAACGGGACGCCCCTTTCCTCCGTCTTGCTACCGAGCCTCTCCTTCCCCCTGGCGCTCCTGGCAAGGCCGGGGAGGGTTCCCCCTTTCCCCGTCCTGGTGGGGGCTCTCCCCTCTGACCCCGAAGCCCCAACTCCGCGTCTGGACGCCGAATGCGTCTCTGCATGCAACGTGCAGGGTTGATTCCCGTCCCTCTTCCTGCATAGACAAAAAGCAAACTGCATCGACGGCGGATTTGATAATCTCCGAGGTCAGTCAGGGAGAGTGAACGCAACCCCTTTTTCCTCCCTCGAGGTCGCCCTGAAGAAACTCCATCCTCTGAAGCGAGAATTTGCAAGAGGATGAAAGTCGCCACTGGTTAGGGAGACGGGCGATAAAAAGGAATGGGCATCTGCACCTTGGACAGGTGTGTAGAAGATGCAAGCTGCATCAGCACCATAGCCAGTATACCTGCTGAAATTCCCTCTTCTAACTATTGGAGGTGCAAGAGCTCTGGTCTCTTTTTTTGCACCTGGTCTCTCTGATCTGAGGGCAGAAATTTATCCTGCTGGATAAATGTTGCTAATCCCGATTACAGCTTTTTATTTTAACATACAATGCATGTGTTCGTTGAGCTATGGCCAAGGATAGAATAATGACCAGGAACAACTAGATTTTGGATTCTGTGCTGGAAAGCTGCATTCTGAATTCACCATAAATTTATGCCAGTGCAGACTTCAAAACCAATATATCTGCAGTCACATTGATTTCTACCACCTACATGCTTGGGATTGGACTGAGCCTGGAGAGTCTAAAAGTATGGTACAGTAAGCAACAAATAGAGTGTATGTGTTGTGAATGTTTTCTGTCAGGGTGCAGTCAGTCCATCAGATACCATCTTTTTGAAAATTATTTTTGAAAGCTGCTTTTCCAAATTTCCAGCTGCACCTAAGTAGGTATTCTTTCCATTCTGAGGCGTCTGCTTGGCTTCCTGCGACCTAGATGCCATTGTGCTAATAACCCCAATCTGTCTTCCTGTTCTTTACCTCCTCTGCTGTTTACTGCAATATGCAGATATTGATAAAGTGAATAGAAGATTTACTTCCTCATAACACTAGGACATGGGACATCCAAGTTAGTTACCTGAACTGGGGTGATCTTCCTTCTGTTGGTTCCTTCTTTCATAACTATTTGCTGGCATGTAGATCACTTCCTTTTAGGCTTTACTACTTCCTCCTCCTTCAGCCAGGCTTTCTTTCTTTTTAAAAAATTTAAAAAAAAATTAATCAGCACAAACACCAAGCTAGAAAGACACATACAACAAAAACCATAATAACAATAACAACGCAAATTTAGATACAGTAATATCCCTATGCCTACTCCTTGTTTATCACCACTCTCTCCCCCCTCTATTTCCCACTGTTATCCGCCTTGTCACTTAGATATTTGTTCCAAATTTCTTTGTATTTATCCATTCTTATTTGGCATCGACAAGCAGTTCTTTCGTATGTAGCTAATCTGTAGTTCTTTCGTATGTAGCTAATCTGTCCATATTATCAATCCATATGCTCAGTGGAATCTTTTTGCGACTCTTCCAATTCATCAAAACAAGCTTTTTTTGCTTCTAATATAGTGTGCGATGTAACCACTTTTTTTGGCCCCTTGAGGTCTTCCAAATTTCCAGAATATACTTTAGAATTAAATTCAGTTCCCCTAAATAACAATTTCAGGCATTCTTTCTATTTTGACACAGTGTTGGGGCCTGTTTTGTTTAACCTCGTGTCTCCATAGTGGACACATGTGAGCTTGTGCTTAGGATGGATTTGTTTTCCAAGAGTTAATAATAACACTTAATTTTTATATTCTTTAAACTAGCAGCCTTACCAGATTATTTCTGTATACCACTGCAATATATACCAAACCCTGACTTCTTTTCTTCCCCCATTATTGTAGATCTGAATTCTCCCCACATTTCTTCCTTCACGTGTGAAATAAATATCCAACATGCCTCATCGGACTATTCATCTTTTTCGGAAGGGTCTCCGGCTACATGACAACCCCACTTTGCTAGCTGCACTGAAGTCTTCCGAAATCGTATATCCAGTTTACCTATTGGATAGAATTTTTTTGACATCTGCAACTAGGATGGGAACTAAACGTTGGCATTTTCTCCTGCAGACTCTGGAAGATCTCCAGACAAACTTAAAGAAATTGAACTCTTGCTTATGGATTATTCAAGGGGAGTATGAGGCTGTATTGCGGGAACATGTTCAAAAGTGGAATATTACCCAAGTGACTTTCGATGACGAGATTGAACCATATTACAAGGAAATGGAGAAGACTATCCAAGTTATGGGGAAAGAAATAGGATTTGAAGTATTTTCTTTGGTGGGGCACACTTTGTATGACGTCAGACGGTACGGAGCTGACCAAGGGGAAGAAAGCTTATCTCCTGGGGGGCCATTAGTGGTTTTACAGCATAACAAACATGCAAACCTAGCTTGCATTCTGCAAGCATAGATATTTTTCTGTTGCTGATGCAGATCTTCACTCCTTTCTGCTGCAGAACTGGCCACTATTATGAGCGCAGACATTAAAATGAAGAGTTTAGGCTGCAGCGCTAAACACATTAGGGAATAAACATCACTGAACAAAGTTTTACAGAAAATTTAGTTCCTCTACTGTGACCCAAGTTCCATCCTTTTGCAGGCGGTTTCTGTTCATAGTGTAATCATCTTGTGTTATACAGGATTGTGGAACTAAATGGAGGGACACCACCATTGACGTACAAAAGGTTTCTTCAAATACTAACAGTGCTTGGAGATCCCGAGATGCCTGTGCAAGACATTACAGCTGAGAATTCACAGTAAGGAATAATTGTACCACCAGAACATAGAAATTTTACTCTAGGAATAGCTGGCTCACTGTAAAATGATTTTATTTATTTAAGGCCATTTATATACCACCTATTCAACCTAAAGTGGTTTACAAAAGACAATCTAAAATAATTTTGCAATAAGTATTTTTTGCCAAGCAAGAAAGTTTGATCCATGTGACTTATGAAAAGATTAATGTATCCTTGTTTTCATAATGTCCAAATTGAGAGTCAAATTACTTTTGGTTTTGTTACATAATTATCTTCTGGGATATTGTGGTAGTGCTTTAGTAAACTGTCCACTTGTGATCATCACATTTGAAAACCAGTGTTGGGGCTCTGAACAGGTTTTATGAACGTATCAGAATTTGAAAAATCTGCCTTGCGGTGAAATACCGGTACTTGAATTTGAAATCTAGCCATACAATGGATTTGATTATGACTGATATATTGGGATCTCAAATGGCCAGACAGTCTCAGTATACTGGCATGTTTTGAAAGTTGTTGTTTTTTTGTAAGCATTACTTAGCACAATACCAGCTGTCGATCTCATGAATACAGAGATGTACAAAAAGTATGAACTGAGGCTATGAATTGATGATCATTTTACAACTTATTTTAATTACCAAGGCTTTCCACATGGACCCATGGGAAATGTACTTTAATTATTTACAGCACAATAATAATTTTTAAAAATCCTTCTCTCATCCCCACTAGGGTTGTGGGTGTGGAAATCCTGTTAGCCCATCTCAGGACACTAATTTGCATGACCACTGCAGTGTTTCCTAGAAACATAGCATGATATGTTGGGCCTGATTGTGCAAAGATAGGAAGGCAAGGGAGGCATCTATTCCAGTCTGTTATGTTTTTTTCTGTTGACTTTAGGACATGGGTGGTTTCCAGTGGTGGTAACAAGCAACACTTTCTGCTGCATTCACTTGTTCTGTGATAAAACAAGCTGATTGTGTTTGTTTGCCTCATTATGGTATAACATTTGGTTTTCAAAATAAGTCTCTTTATTTCCTTCTTAGAAAACTCAGTCCTCTCCCTGAAGTGGATCTGGCCGAGTGTTACAGGGTGCCTCTCCCTGAGGACCTTGGGTTTTCCAAAGAGTACAAGTCATCTTGGAGAGGAGGGGAAACTAATGGGCTCCAACGACTTGAAGAGCACCTGAAAAACCAGGTCAGTCTTAATTCAAGGTGTATCTGTCCTTTCTCATGTTGTTTGTGAGAGGATAATCAGCAGTTTTTCTGATCACCTTTGCAAGAACAATCTAAATGCAAGCCACTTACCATCTCCTAAAGAATTCATATCTGAAGTCATCTAGAAAGTCCCACAGCTTTTTGTTTCCTTTTTAAAAATTGCCTTCCAATATTTATCTTTATTCTGCATATCATGGGTCACCAGTGCGGCACCCATGGGTGCAATAGTGCTCTTGGGGTCTCAAACGACTACCACTCTGACCACTATATTATGCTGGCTCAGGTTTGTCACAGTACACAAAGCGCAACAGATTGAATGATAATAACTCTGAAAATTTTACTGGTTATTTCCTATCATAAAGATCTAGCCCAGTATGTGCAACATATTTGGTTCATATGTACGGTGTATAACCTATGAGGCTAATTCCAATATTAATACATTTCTTCTTTTCTAGTATACGTGCTGCCGAAGCGAGCACAACATTTCTTCTTTTCTTATCTTTTCTTGCTGCTGCTTCTTGTAAGTTCCTGTATAACACAATCCTTAGGTGAAAATAGAAAGGTATCGAGAACAACACAGCTGATGTAGACTGCTGGCACGAGTACTGAGAATCATTCATGTACAATTACTTATGTACCTGTTATACACATTGACAATCTAATATCAGCTGAGGAAGCCCTTTGCGTAGCAAGGTATTGAACTTGTTTTGGCTCAGGTTTGTCAGCACATAACTATAGTGTGGAGCAAGGATAGCCAACTAAGTGCCTTCCAGGTGCTGTGGACAACAAATCCCATCAGCTCCACCTAGTGTGATCATTGGTCAAGGATGATGGGAGTTGTAGTTCACAGCATGTGGATGGCACCACTTTCACTACTACCAGTGTGGAGGCTGTGTTCCTAGCATGGAGCATAGGCATGCTATAGATTTACTTGTTTTTAAACTATTTCTAGCCCTTTCCATTGAATTTTATCAAAGGTGGCTTACATAAAGGGTTTCATACAAAGGTAAACTAAAGAGGAATAAGGTTTGCTTATAGAACCCACTGCCTCATTGTAGCACAGCTGTCATTCCATAGCAGCTGTGCTTCTTCTGCTTTGTGTTTCTCTTTTTAGGGTTGGGTAGCAAAGTTTGCTAAGCCAAGAACAATCCCAAATTCTCTGCTTCCAAGTACTACAGGCTTGAGTCCCTATTTCAGCTTGGGCTGTTTATCAGTTCGAATGTTTTTTCACAGGCTGTCAAAAATTTATGCTCAGGTAAGTTTGCAGTATGCAGCTTATCTACATGTTAAGCAAGGAAATGTGACAAATTTCCATTCCCCCAAAAAGCATGTTATTTTTCCTACAGCAGCTAGGCATGATTTATTTCTTTAACATATTGGATGGATTTCCCCCTAAACTGATTTTTGATTTTTGAATTTATTGTTATTCATGCTTTTATACTGTATTTTATGCTGTTTTTTGTTGTATCACAATTAAGTGTTTTAAATTTATTGTTAGCTGCCCTGAGCCCAGTTTTCTGAACAGGGAAGGGCAGGGTATAAATAAAAAATTATTATTATTTCTACACCATCTTTTAGTGCAGGCCCACATATTAAATGTTAAAACCAAAACATTTGCACAAACATGATAAAATCACCAGCAAAGTAAAAAAAAAAAAAAAGGTATATAGGGGCCAGGGCATCAATAATATCAAGAAAAGTCTTTAAGGATTGCTTAATGACTGTCTACAAGAGACGGGGCCAAGTGGAGTTTTCAGGGGAGGGAATTCCATGGATGTGGGGCCACCACTGAAAAGGTCCATGACCCTAGTACCCGGCAACCCATTCAACTTTAGTGACAGGTCTGAGAGGAGGCCAATCTTAGGACCTGAGCAGTTTCGTATAGGCATAGTAGGAGTTCTTCAGATAACCTGGTCGCAAACTGTTCAGAGCTTTAATGGTCAGTCCTAGCACTTCAAATTAAGCCGAGAAACAAATGGTTCACCAGTGCAACTGATGCAAAACTGTTGTGTGACATGCTCAAACTGCCTATTGCACATAAGCATGCTGGAGGCTGAATTTTGTACCTGCTGAAATTTCCAGATTGTCTTTACATGCAGCCCTACATAGAGAGCATTACAGTACTCTAGGCTGGATCTAACCACTGGTCCAGTCCACATATAACACTAATGCAAACCATGGGTTAGCACAAATGATGAAATGTAAGAGTTCCTGGAGTGAATATCATGGCAACTGCATCGTTCCTCCAGTCCGGCTGCGCTAACCAGGGTTAGGTCATGGTTTGGTTTGGTGCGATTTCCAAACCCAAGCTTGTGGTTTCTTTTCCCAAGACAAACTGTGAGGAGTAAATCAAGAACAAACCTTGGTTACAGCTTGTGATTTGACTGAGCAAGAGTAACCATGTGTTCAGATGTAAAACTAAGTCAAACCAAGGCTTAGCCATGGGCAGCCCAGCAGTAGGAGAATTGGGAGAGGAGCACAGCAGCTGCAATCTTTGGTCCAGGAAGTTGCATGCTTGCTCATTGCCCTTGGTGAAGCTTGAGTCATGTATATGTAATTGAGGCTAGGTCTGCTTTCTGCAGCTAGGGTTGCAGCTGGTGGACCAGTCTTTGCTGGTAAAAGGCACTCCTAGGAACTGATGTCACCTGCACCTCCCTAGTTAACAGAGTCCAAGAGGATCTCCCAGTTCCATGCCTAAATTTGTAAGCAAGTGCAGTGAAACCATATGAAACTTTTTGTAAATCTCCATCTAGATCAGTGGTCTTACCAAGCAATGCCTTGATTGGATTATCTGGATTAAGATGATGTAATATACTCTATGTACAATTGTGTATACTGAATTTTTTTAAAGCACAAGGTGTAATTTGTTATATTTGCCCAATTCATAAGGTTTTAAAATGCTTATAGTTTGCTTTATAAAGTGTTAGGATTCCATTTTAAGCACAGCAAGGTATTAGGATCTCCTAATAGGCTTGGAAATACTATTATTTAATTTCATCTGAGTCTCTTCCATGAGGCATCTCAGTGCGATTTACAATACAATAAAAACATTTTAAAAATGCATATATAAAACATTGGAAGAACAAAATAGCTTGTGAAAGGTTCTGGCTTGCTGCTTTCAGTGCTGAAACCACATTAAACGTTGCAAATTGTTGAGCTAAATCATGCTTCCCATTTTTTTCATGTTCCATTATCAATATTACAGTCAAAGAACCATTCCCTGCCACCAGTATCTCTTCAAGGACAGCTACTGTGGAGGGAATTCTTTTATACGGTAGCATCAGCAACACCCAACTTTACAAAAATGGTTGGGAATCCCATCTGTCTTCAGATAGATTGGTACCAAGATGCAGAGAAACTCCACAAATGGAAAACGGTATGTTGATTCCTTGGACTGTTTTAGTACTCTGAGGCCATTGGCTACAGTATTTTGCTGATGCTGGAATTATATAAATGTTACGGTTTAAGATGCTTTACCTCTGCTATGTTTTTCCACCCTGGGACTTTTGGGGGAAGGGCAGACTACAAATACGGGAAATAAATCAATAATGGTGAATTTGTCATCACATCCATTCGGTCCTTAGTCTCTGTAAGAAGAGAGAATGTCAACTATTGTGAGAGTTACAAGGTGGAAGTGCAGCACATCTGAGCAGATCAATAAAATTGAAATTGTTCTATTTCTTAGGCACAGACAGGATTTCCCTGGATTGATGCCATTATGACTCAACTCCATCAGGAAGGCTGGGTCCACCATCTTGCTCGCCACGCAGTGGCTTGTTTCCTGACACGTGGAGACCTCTGGATCAGTTGGGAAGAAGGAATGCAGGTTTGCAGTACTTATGCCCTGTACTTGTCTTCTGCCCTGATTGGCATAGTCCTGTAAAATGCAGACTTTCTAGGGAATCTAAAAGCAACCTCAGTGTTTAATGTTAGCATTCCCCTTAGCAAACTGGGGGGTGGGGTGGGGAGTTTATTGCAAACATAATTTTGATCGGAGTGAACAGCAAGCATCCTTTGGAATGAAAAGGTGTTAAGGCTGTAATCCTATGCTCACTCTCTTGTGAGTAACTCAGCAGAATATACTTCTGAGTAGACACGTATAGGATTGCACTGTTAAGTAAATCATGGTAAAAATTACATATAGTTCTAAGGTGGTAAATCTATACCAATTCAGAATATGAGTGATGGCTTACATGACTGAATGGTTAATAATAATTCCTCACATTGATGTCACAGGGAAAGGTTCTTACTTAAACTTGTCCCTTATATCTAGTCTTCTATGTCCATGTTGTTGGGTTTTTTTTTTGGGGGGGGGCGGTTTCACAGGGACGTTAGATCCCATGATTCCACTGCCGGCATAGACATAATTCCTGAGGCATGCTGGGAAGCCATAGCTCTTGCTGCTGGCAGCTTTGAAACAAATAAAAAAGACAATGGGGGGGGGGATGGAAAGGAAGTCCACTCAGTAACTCCTCACTTCCTAGGATTCCCCTGAAACATCTTGCCCAGTCACACTACCACCCAGGTTTGCAAAATCCCCCGCCCCCCTGCAATTTGAGGAGAGTCAGCAATTTCATGTGGGTTCAGTTCAGCCCAACTTCGCACTGTGTCTTATTTTAATGGCATGATTCTCCTCAACTACAGGTGTTTGAAGAATTGCTTCTGGATGCAGATTATAGCGTGAATGCCGGGAACTGGATGTGGCTGTCAGCCAGCGCTTTCTTCCACCAGTACTCCCGCATTTTCTGTCCTGTTCGCTTTGGCAAGCGCACAGATCCCGAAGGGCAATACATCCGGTGAGTACACATGGTTGATACGTCAGGGTCTTTCATGCTATAAAACGTAAGAGCAGTGCTGTTGGATAAGAACAGTGGTTCATCTTGTCCACATCCCACAGTAGCCAATCGGACGCCTTTTAAGATGTCCACAGGAAGGCAAGCAGGAATAGTGGAAGAATTCGGAGAGTATGTATTAAGAGGGCAAACTCACCTGATCCGCACCTCAGGGTTGGACTGAGCAAGTTCTCTCTGTGAATCTGCATTCTCCCAATGGTATTTTACAAGGTGGCCCAAGCAGGCAACTTGCAAATTCTGTAAATTAAATAGGCATTGTGTTAAAATTGCATTACTTCCATTTGTCTGTCCTGAATCTGAAAAGTTCCTCTTCTCCTGGGCCTTTGGCTAATTAAACAATCTATAATCTTTTAAATTGAGGGAATAGTGTTATATTTGTTGTTATGTTATGTATTTTTGTGTTTTTTTACTGTAAACTAACCTGTGATCTTCAGATGGAGGGCAGCATAAATAATAATAATAATAATAATAATAATAATAATAATAATAATAATAATGTGGTTCTGCTCATTTTTCCTGGGCCGTGTCCAGAAAGTGGTGTTGGGGGATGAGTGTTCACACCCCTGGGCTCCCACTTGTGGGGTGCCCCAGTGTTCCATCCTCTCCCCCATGCTTTTTAATATCTATATGAAGCCGCTGGGAGAGATCATCAGGGGGTTTGGGTTAGGTGTTCATCAGTACGCAGATGACACCCAGCTCTACCTCTCTTTTAAATCAGAACCAGTGAAGGCAGTGAATGTCCTGTGTGAGTGCCTGGAGGCAGTTGGAGCTTGGATGGCGGCTAACAGATTGAGGTTGAATCCTGACAAGACAGAAGTACTGTTTGGGGGGGCAGGGGGCGGGTGGGTGTGGGGGACTCCCTGGTCCTGAATGGGGTAACTGTGCCCCTGAAGGACCAGGTGTGCAGCCTGGGAGTCAATTTGGTCTCACAGCTGTCCATGGAAGTGCAGGTTAATTCTGTGTCCAGGGCGGCTGTCTACCAGCTCCATCTGGTATGCAGACTGAGACCCTACCTGCTCGCGGACTGTCTCGCCACAGTGGTGCATGCTCTAGTTATCTCCCGCTTGGACTACTGCAATGCGCTCTATCTGGGGCTACCTTTGAAGGTGTCCTGGAAACGACAACTAATCCAGAATGCGGCAGCTAGACTGGTGATTGTGTGTGGCCGCCGGGACCACATAACACCAGTCCTGAGAGATCTGCATTTCCAAGCACAAATCAAAGTGTTGGTGCTGACCTTTAAAACCCTAAATGGCCTCGGTCCTGTATACCTGAAGGAGCGTTTCCACCCCCATCGTTCAACCCAGACACTGAGATCCAGCGCCGAGGGCCTTCTGGCGGTTCCCTCATTGCGAGAAATGAGGTTACAGGGAACCAGACAGAGGGCCTTCTCGGTAGTGGCACCCGCCCTGTGGAACGCCCTCCCATCAGATGTCAAGGAAATTAGCAGCTATCCTATCTTTAAAAGACATCTGAAGGCAGCCATGTTTAGGGAAGTTTTTAATATTTAATGCTGTATTGTTTTTAACACTTGATTGGGAGCTGCCCAGAGTTAAATTATTATAATAATTTATAATATAATTATAATATAATAATAATAGAAACAGTTAACAACACAAGGTGTGTGCTAATTATATTTTTCAGAAAATACCTCCCAGTGCTGAAGAATTTCCCCTCCCAGTACATTTATGAACCTTGGGTAGCACCAGAAGAGATACAGATAGAGGCAGGCTGCATTATAGGTAATATTCAAAACAAAATAAATTTTCACTATGTACCCAGCAGAGTAGGGCCCTGCTTTCCCTGATTTTACCATATTTCCCCCTCCCTCTCAGTACCTAAGCTTCCTATCCTCCTTTCTGTCTGCCCCCTCCAGTCAGGGCAGGCTCTCAGAAAGTATCCCCTTCACCATACCTTGTTGCACTGCCTCACTTCCAATGACCCCATTGCTGGGTCAGATGACCAGTTTCCCAGCTTTGGAATTGACATGTTCCTCTATTCCCTGGGCTGCAAGGAGAGTGCAGCTTTCTGTTTCCCAAGTACCATTAACCACTGCACCCAGCTCACCAGAAACCTGAAGTTTCTGCTTCCCTGGTGTCAAATCCTGTTCTCTCTCCTCATTCAGGGACTTAGCAAGCAAGCGCCCTTCTTCCCTCCCTCCCATGACTGCCTTTATCTGCCCATTGTGTTTATTTGGTCTAACTATTAAGCCAGTGTGTTTGCCTGCAGCTGGAAATGGAATTCCATTTTGGTATTCAGTCAGGAATTTGAAAAGGTTCTACCAAGATCTGATACAATTAATTTGAAGAGTTACTGTTAGTAATTCTGTTTCCTTTCTGTCATTATTTCCTATGTTTTCCATTAGGTAAAGATTATCCCTTTCCTATTGTAAACCACAAAGAAGTCAGTGATCACAATCTACAGCTGATGAAACAGGTTAGAGAAGAACAGTATAAGACGGCTCAGCTCACAAGAGGTGCGTCCGCAGGCTGGTACTGAGCTCTTTCAACTTGACAGGGATTGTGGGTTTCTCTTGATTCTGAAATCTAACCACAGTACAGTGGTACCTCGGGTTACAGACGCTTCAGGTTATAGACTTTGCTAACCCAGAAATAGTACCTCGGGTTAAGAACTTTGCTTCAGGATGAGAACAGAAATTGTGCGGCGGTGGCAGCGGGAGGCCCCATTAGCTAAAGTGGTACCTCAGATTAAGAACAGTTTCAGGTTAAGAATGGACCTCCAGAATGAATTAAGTTCTTAACCCGAAGTACCACTGTAAAAGCCTGGTAGCGTCTCTACAATTAAAAGTAACAATGTTGTAGATCTCTCTTTATAATCTGCATCTAGGTAATTCAAATTCTTTATTAAGAAAGGTTCCATTCTGCCTTTAAAACATATGTGCAAATTGTGCATAGTTTTGCTGCTCTTCGTTGAAAGTGAACTTCTGCAGGATATTAAAGGCCTGCTACTCAGTCCCTTCAGAGATTTCTCCAGGCATTGTTTATGCACTTTCAAGACTATTTTCAGAGCCTCAGAAAAAATTAAGACGAATCCAATTATGTCTGTCCCCTAGTGGAATGGGCACTTTTGGTGTAATGTACTGTCTCCCCTAAAATCTGGTCCAGAGGGCTGGGGGGCAGCAGGGGTAAGGAAAATCCTATTGTGTGAGCAGAAATCCATTTGCTCAGTGTTAGATGTCACCCTTAGACTTTTGTTTTTATCACTGCCTAGACAGTTTATAATCTTCATTATATATGGATAACGCAGGAGGTTAGAGATTGATAATGAGGAGTGATGCTAAGGAACGGAATGCCAAATGGCAGAGGCTGTAAGGAGATTCAGGAAAGGCTTTGCTAAAAAAATATGAAAATGTATAATGGATTTCTTTTCACAAGATTCTAAGGGGGAAAAAACATTATTAGGATTTTTTTCTTGGGAAAAATAAGTCATTACATGTATATTACTTCCTAAACTGGTCATTGTTTAGTATTTTGCTTTAGTATGTTTTGGAAAGTACAAGGAACTAATTCCTCCAGGAGGCATAGTTAATATTGTTTATGTATCTTTAAAGATATTAAAGCCAAGATTCTAAAAATTTCACAGCTGGTTCTACGTGCCCAGTGAGACTTTTCTCATAATATGTTAAACCACTTTTGAAATGGAGGGAACTTTCAAAACTAGATGCTACTGGTGGTGGAGAGGGGAGAGAGAAGAAGAAGGGGGGCAGTGGGGGAGAAATAAAAAATCCCTCCTGGCAAACTCAAGTCCTTGAGTGTGCCTGAAGTAGCTTTTGGAACCCAGCCTAAGTATTTTATTTGCAATTACATTTCAAGTGCTCCCTTAATTTAGTCAGGCGCTATTGGATTTGACCAAGGGGACATTTCCGTTGAGACATAAAAAGAGTATTCCATCTCTTCACCTGTGAAACTCAGCCTTCGAGTTTTAGTTAGTGTACATATTATGAGCAGTTTTGCAGTAATATGGTATTCACCTCCTTTCTAGATGATGTGGATGATCCAATGGAAATGCAGCTAAAGCGTGGATGTTCTGAAGAGACCGTACAAAAGAAAAAACTTGCCAGAAGCAATGAACAAGGACAAACTGATTGACTGACAGCCCAATACTAGTTAGGTTTACTCAGGAGTAAGCCCCACTTTATTCATTGGGACACACTTCCAAGCACTTACTAAACAGGCAACAGAAACTCTTAGAGACTTCTCAAAATCAAAAAGAAGTGATGAGGTGGTTAATTTGTGCTATTTATATTATGCAAATAATTTGGTTCTTTGCCTGTTCCTGAATTTTCTCCTTCAGAACCACCACCCACAACAGCTAATTTTGAAATAATTCATAGAATAACTTGCAATGCAGATGGTTAATAAATCATTTCTAGGAAAAAGGTTCAGTGTTTGAGTTCTGATTAGTTTACATAGATGTACTCCTTTGACAGGATTCCATTCTGATCAGTGGTCAGTCAAATGTTTGCTTCGAGAAAAGATGTAGGCTATTTTTAATAAACTGTTTTCACACCACTGTTAACAGCTGAAGATGAAAGCTGGCCACAAAATATGAAACCAATGGAATCATTTTCCAGTGGATTTACAATTCGGACAACAATATATTTATTTTACAAAAGTGTTTCTATAACCACCATATCAGTAGTTATAGAAATGCTTTTGTACAACACTAAAACATAAATCACCTTTTAAAAACTACAAGTAAGCATTAAAGTGACTGGCTAATCAAGAAACAGTTGCTAATTAATTGCGGCAAGAAGGAAGGAAACCTAAAAAAAACACAAGCAAGAGCAATTCATCTGTTGTGCTTGGGAGAAAGATTCTGCATATTAAGGAGATGTTTTTTAAAAAAGAAGCAGAAAACTAGATCATGAGGGATGAATTATGCACAGCCTGAAGAAGCTGAAAAGCAACACTACAAAGCAGACCTCAGCTAATTTTCAGCCGTGCCCTTTCTAATCTACCATAAGCCTCTTGCACTCAATCACCACTGCACACCTTTGGGCCTAGTGTTCTTGGACCTCCAAGTTAGTGGCCTCCAATCTCGCCACTGTTCCCTTTTGTGTTCCACCCACTATTTTATAGCAAAGAGGGAGGTCAGCCCTTCAGCATAAGGGGAGATCGGGGTTCTCTAGAGTTGTCTGTGACAATAACCTCCCTTTAATAGGTGACCAGTTGTCAACTGAATTGGGAGAGGGAAGGATGTGTTGGTTCTACATCCACCAAATACTTCATTTCATCACCAATCGATCGGGAACACTTGCAACTACCCATGTAGAGACAAAAAGTATGGACAATGGCATTAATGGGAAAACTCACCAAGCATGAAAGTTATGTACGGCAAACAGGATTGAGATGATTTTATAGATATATGCTACTGTTTCATAACCTTTTCTTTTTTAAAAAAATAATATTAGGTTACAGAAAGAAAAAGTAAAAATACCACATTAAACAAAAACAACACATCACAATATGAAAAAACAAGAAATAAAATCCATTAAACAAAGACAAAAACGCAAAGGAAAATACATCTAATCTCCTCATTACTAATCTTTCATTAGCTTATTTCCTTGACCTCCTCACACCTCCCTTTTTTGTATTCTAGGTCAATTATCCATTTCAGCAAATCCTTTCCCTCTTTTAAAATTTTAGTCCTGTAAATTATCTTAGTATAATGTAACTTTACTTTTCCTCCTTTCACCAATTAACAGTCAGTTATTCCCAAATCCTTTATATCATTCCAACATCCTTCTAACTGTTATTATAAAAAAGTTCTGTCCTTCTTTGGCACCAATTGGCCAACCATGCCCAGGAGAAAGGCCTCTGGTTTCTTCAAGAAGGTATATTTAAATACCTTTTTCATTTCATTATAGATCATCTCCCAGAAAGTCTTAATCCTTGGGCACGTCCACCAGAGGTGAAAGAATGTACCTTCGGTCTCTTTACATTTCCAACATTTATTATCGGGCAGATGATAGATTTTTGCAAGCTTGACTGGTGTCATGTACCACCTGTATATCATTTTCATTATATTCTCTCTTAAGGCATTACATGCCATGAATTTCATACCTGTGGTCCATAACTGTTCCCAGTAAGCCATCATAATATTATGTCCAACGTCTTGTGCCCATTTAATCATAACAGATTTCACCGTTTCATCCTGAGTATTCCATTTCATTATTTTTTTTATAAATATTTATTAAGATTTTTTTAAAATACAAAATGCAAAAATAATAAACAATATAACATGAATCATAACACATTTTCCAGAACTTCTTTGGACTCCCTCACGTCTCCCACTCCCACTTACATCGTTATAAATTTTTCCCAGCAATTTATCATCTTGATTATAATCTTAGATTTTGTTCAATTAGTTTGATCTATTCTCCACAAATTTTATATTTCCCTCAATCTCACTTATCGTCAATTTCAAATCTAATTAAATGGTAGGCAATTATTTATGATCTAGCATCCTTCTTAGCCTTCAACCAAATTACAATACTTTTGTAGATAAATCTTGAATTTCTTCCAGTCTTCTTCAACCCTCTCTTCTCCCAGGTCTCGGATTCTGCCAGTCATCTCGGCCAGTTGCATATAGTCCATCAGTTGCATCTGCCACTCTTCCAGTGTGGGTAGATCTTGAGTTTTCCAGCTCTTGGCGATGAGTATCCTTGCTGCCGTTGTTGCATACATAAAAAATGTTCGGTCCTTCTTTAACACCTTCTGGCCGACAATGCCCAGAAGGAAGGCCTCTGGTTTCTTAGTAAAGGTATACTTAAATACCTTTTTCAACTCATTATATATCATTTCCCAAAAGGCCTTCACTCTAGGGCAAGTCCACCAGAGGTGAAAGAATGTTCCTTCATGTTCTTTACATTTCCAACATTTATTATCAGACAAATGGTATATTTTGGCAAGTTTAACTGGGGTCATGTACCATCTATATATCATTTTCATTACATTTTCCTTCAGAGCATTACATGCAGTGAAGTTCAGCCCAGTGGTCCACAACCTTTCCCAGTCCTCAAACATGATATTATGCCCAATATCCTGAGCCCACTTTATCATAACCGATTTAACCATTTCGTCTTGTGTATTCCATTTCAGCAGCAAGTTATACATTCTTGATAATACCTTAGTCTTAGGCTCTAACAGTTCTGTTTCCAACTTCGATTTCTCCACCTGGAACCCTAGCTTTTTGTCATTTTTAAAAACTTCTTTAATCTGAGCGTAGTGTAACCAGTCTCGCACTTTATCCTTCATTTTCTCCAAACTCTGCAATTTCCAATTGTCTCCATCTTTTTCTAATATTTCCCAATATTTTGGCCATTTGGCCTCCATATTGGGTCTTTTTCGGGCCTTAGCTTCCAGAGGTGAAAGCCACCTCGGAGTTTTGTTTTCCAGTAAGTCTTTGTATTTTGTCCAGACATTAAAAACTGCTTTCCTGACAATATGGTTCTTGAAGACCTTATTGATCTTAACCTTATCGTACCATAGATATGCATGCCAACCAAAAGCATTGTTAAACCCTTCCAAATCCAATACGTCAGTGTCTTCGAGAAGTAGCCAGTCTTTTAGCCAGCAAAAGGCTGCGGCCTCATAATACAACTTTAAGTCCGGCAGGGCAAAGCCCCCTCTTTCTTTCGCATCAGTTAGTATCTTAAACTTAATTCTGGGCTTTTTGCCCTGCCAGACAAATCTAGATATATCTCTCTGCCACTTCCGGAAACACTCTGTCTTGTCCACAATCTGCAATGTTTGAAACAAAAACAACATCTTTGGCAATACATTCATCTTAACAGCAGCAATTCGGCCTAACAGAGAAAGCTTCAATTTTGTCCAACTATCCAAATCTCTCTTAATTTCAGACCAACATTTTTCGTAATTATCCTTAAATAGACTCAGATTTTTTGCTGTTATGTTTACCCCTAGGTACTTTACTTTTTTAACCACAGTTAGTTCCGTTTCTCTCTGAAACTGTTCCGACTCTACATCTGTCAGATTTTTCCCCAACACCTTAGTTTTCTGTTTATTTAGTTTAAATCCTGCCACCCGACCAAAATCTTGGATCAGTTGTAATACTCTTTTTGTACTAGATTCTGGCTCCTGCAGGGTCAAAACTAGGTCATCTGCAAAAGCTTTAAGTTTATATTGTTTCGCTCCGACCTGAATCCCTTCCACCAACCGGTCCCCTCTAATCATATTCAACAGCACCTCCAGAACTGATATAAATAACAAAGGGGAAATCGGGCAGCCTTGTCGTGTTCCTTTTTCAATTTTAAACTCTTCAGTAACCACATTGTTTACTATCAATTTAGCCTTTTGTTCTGAATATATTGCATCAATCCCATTCTCAAAACCCCTACCCACTCCCATTTCTTTTAAATTTCCCTTCATAAATTTCCAAGAGATATTATCAAAGGCCTTCTCCGCATCTATAAAGATTAACACTGCTTTTGTATTTATATCAGTTTGCAACAGTTCCAAAATGTCAATAATGTTCCTTGTATTAGCAAACATGTGTCTACCTGGGAGAAAGCCTGCCTGGTCTTTATGAATTACTTCATTTAAAACTTTTTTAAATCTACTTGCCCTGAGTATTCCATTTCAACAGCAAGTTATACATTCTTGACAAGTTCTTAATTTAGGATCTAGTAGTTCTATTTCCAATTTTGATTTTTCCACCTGGAAGCCAATTTTTTTTGTCCAAATTATATGCCTCCATTATCTGGTAATAATGAAGCCAATCTCGCACTCTATTTTTTAATTTTTCAAAACTCTGCAATTTTAGTCTGTCTCCCTCTTGTTCGAAAATTTCCCAATATTTCGGCCATTTGGCCTCCATATTGAGCTTTTTCTGAGCCTTCGCTTCCATTGGTGACAGCCACCTTGGGGTTTTATTTTCAAGCAAATCCTTATATCTTATTCAAACATTAAACAATGCTTTTCTGACAATATGGTTTTTAAACGCTTTATGTGCTTTGACCTTATCATACAGAGTGTTTTTAAAATGTTTTTTAAAAAATTCTTTTGGATTTTTTGTATGTGGGGGGTGGGGGTGGGATGGATGTTTGGTTGGGTTTGGGGAATTATTTTTTTTATTTTGATGTTTTTGTAATTTTTAATTTTTTTTGTTTGTATTGTTTTATTGGTTTTGTTTGTTTGTATAAGTTGTTATTTTGTTCTTAGGGGGAGGGGTCAGGGCTGCCGGGGAGTGGGCCCCAGCCCACAAAATGGCTGGGGCATGTTCCACAGGGGGGGATGCACTGGGACAACCGATCTCAGTGATCACGGGTAGGAGGAGGAGTTACGCTAAGACCAGACCATGTCATTACAGAGGAGGCAGGTTTAGTCGTTGTCTGAGGACTATTCCTGCCTCCGGGTCTGGTCCTGACCGGATGGATACTAGAATCAGCAAGGGATACCCACATGACCTCATAAGACCACTGCCATCCATGACTTGATCATGGATGGAGGACTTGACCTGGCATGTGTAACAGAGACTTGGTTGGATGAAGCAGATGGGCCTGTCCTTGCCGCTGCTTGTCCACCAGGTTTCTCTTATGCACAGTAACCCAGGTCATGTGGGCGGGGAGGGGGGGTTGCAGTGATTTTTAGAAAGTCATTAGTTTGCACCAGGCGTCCTATTGGGAAGACCCAGTTTTCTGAGTGCATGTTCTGGAAGTTGGGCAATAGGGGCAGTACAGGATTCCTTTTGGTGTACCGACCTCCCCGCTGCACCAAGGATTCCCTGCCCGAGCTGCTTCAGGTCGTGGCGGATGTTCTCCTGGAGACACCTAGCTTGGTCGTCCTAGGGGATTTTAACATCCATGCCGACACGACCTTACAAGGGGCAGCTCGGGACTTCGTGGAAAGCATGGCCTCCATGGGGCTGTCCCTGAATAAGTCTGGCCCAACCCATAGCCGCGGACATGCCTTGGACCTGGTGTTTACCTCTATGGATGTTGGTGATCTGACACTAAGTAAAAGTGAAACAAAAGAAGTGCCATGGTCAGATCACTTCCTGGTGCAACTGGACTTCTCTGCGACCCATCCCCTCTGCAGGGAGGTGGGACCAATTCGGATGGTCCGCCCCCGCCACTTAATGGATCCAAATGGTTTCCAGAGAGTGGTAGGGGATGCTTTATCCCATGTTGATGGCCTTTCAGCTGATTCCCTGGTGGCCCGCTGGAATGCGGAGTTAACCAGGGCTATTGACTGTTTGGCTCCGAAGCGCCCTCTCCGATTGCATGGAGCCCGGAGAGCCCCGTGGTTTTCCACGGATCTGAGGGCAATGAAACAATCTTTGAGACAGCTAGAGCGCCGGTGGCGGATAACTCATTCCGAATCTGATCGGACACAGGTTAGAGCTCAACGTCGAGCCTACCAAGTGGCGATAGCGACGGCGAAGAAGAATTTCTTCACCGCCTCTATTGCATCTGCAGAAAACAGCAGCAGGAGACTTTTTCAGGTGGTTCACAATTTAGCGGAACCACCTGTAACATCGGGGCCCAGTATGAGCCACATGTCCTCCTGCAATGATTTTGCAAAGTTTTTTGCAGATAAAATCGCTCAGATTCGGGAAGAAGTAGACTCCACCGTGGGAGCAGGGCCAGGGCGGGAGAGTGCTAGAGTTCTGTCTAGTCAAGTTGAGTGGGATCAATTCCAATCTGTTACCTCCGAGGATGTGGACAGGCTGCTTGGACGAGTGAAACCAACCACCTGTCTCCTAGATCCTTGCCCATCCTGGCTTATAAAAGCTAGCCGGGAAGGACTGGGCGATGGGCTTCGTGGGGTGGTGAATGCTTCCCTCCGTGAGGGAGCCTTCCCAGACCCGCTGAAAGAGGCAGTTATTAAACCGCTTCTTAAAAAACCATCTTTAGATGCGGCCACAATGGCCAACTATCGCCCAGTCTCAAATCTTCCATTCTTGGGCAAGGTGATAGAGCGAGCGGTTGCCGAACAACTCCAGGCACGCCTGGAAGAAGCGGACCATTTGGATCCCTTCCAGTCGGGATTCAGGCCTCATCATGGGACTGAAACTGCCTTGGTCGCACTGGTTGATGATCTCCGGCGGGCTAGGGACAAAGGTGAGAGCTGTTTCCTAGTTCTGCTGGATCTCTCAGCGGCGTTTGATACCATCGACCATAACATCCTTCTGGACCGTCTTGAGGGGCTGGGAGCTGGGGGCACTGTCCTACAGTGGTTCCGCTCCTTCCTCCTGGGCCGTGTTCAGAAAGTGGTGGTGGGGAATGAGTGTTCAGACCCCTGGGCTCTCATTTGTGGGGTGCCTCAGGGTTCTGTCCTCTTCCCCCATGCTTTTCAACATCTACATGCAGCCGCTGGGAGAGATCATCAGGAGGTTTGGGCTGGGTGTTCATCAGTATGCAGATGATACCCAGCTCTACCTCTCTTTTAAATCAGAACCAGTGAAGGCAGTGAAAGTCCTGTGTGAGTGTCTGGAGGCGGTTGAAGGATGGATGGCGGCTAACAGATTGAGGCTGAATCCTGACAAGACAGAAGTACTGTTTCTGGGGGACAGGAGGCGGGCAGGTGTGGAGGATTCCCTGGTCCTGAATGGGGTAACTGTGCCCCTGAAGGACCAGGTGCGCAGCCTGGGAGTCATTTTGGACTCACAGCTGTCCATGGAGGCACAGGTCATATCTGTGTCCAGGGCAGCTGTTTACCAGCTCCATCTGGTACGTAGGCTGAGACCCTATCTGCCTGCGGACTGTCTCGCCAGAGTGGTGCATGCTCTGGTTATCTCCCGCTTGGACTACTGCAATGCACTCTACGTGGGGCTACCTTTGAAGGTGACTCGGAAACTACAACTAATCCAGAATGCGGCAGCTAGACTGGTGACTGGGAGCGGCCGCCGAGACCATATAACACCGGTCTTTAAATTTAAGATATTAACTGATGCTAAAGAAAGAGGTGGATTTGTTTCATAACCTTTTCCACTAAGCTGGCATCCCCCACATTCACATGAGAATTTTTGGTACCGTATTTAGCTGAAAATGTGGTTCAGTTCCTACTCTGGAGAGCAGGGTATTCCATTTACCTATTCATACCATTGCAATGCCTTTATTCTGATGTCACTTTGAAAGCCTAATAAAGATGTGTTTCAGTGAAAAAAACAGAGGATGAAATATAGCCATGCAGTACTTTTAAGAGCTGTTGATTTTAGTTGGAGAGTTGTGCTTAACTTCCTTCATTGCAACATGAAAGCACCTAACATGGCTGCATTTCCATGTCACTATAAGCTAAGATGCCTGGCTTATCTGGTTTGCTATGAACAAACCGTGTGCTAGGGCAAAGAGCCTCTTTCCTTCTGCTTTGCTCTGAATGAGAAGCTTTAATTAATTTGGCTTCCCATGATATGTGAACCCAACATCCGGGTTTGTTGCTCCCAAATTAGCCAGCATCAAGCCAGGATCATAAACCAAACCCTGGCATGTTTGAGTGAAAAGGTTCTGTGCCAAAAATATTTATATCCTCCCACACCCTCTCAACCAATAATTCTCCTTCAATGAATGATGAAAGTGATCGCATTTCTTTTAAAACAAAAACAAATTCTCACACGTGAGGTGGAGGACTATGCTTACTTCACTTTTGAGGTGGACGAAGGGTGTTCATAATTGAGTTCCCTTTTTTCATTCTACAAATAATTGCTTCAGTGCCCTGCACTCAACAGCCTTCCTGTGTATCCTCAAAACCCCATAACATCCATTGATGTTTTTTGTTTTTTTACAATCGAGCAGTATATAAATTTTATGAAATAATTGTCATGAAATTCCACTTGATACTGATCCAGAGCAGAACTCTGACGTATAGTTAGCAGAGTAAAAACTTAAACAGGTTGCAGGATTCCCAAAAAAATAGACCAGAGGTAATTGTATTTCATCCAGCAGAGCTTTACTGCTATTGCAGGCAACATGAGCATAATGGTCACAGATCCAATACATTCAGGATTGGCACTGTCTATAAGAAATCCAGTTGCAGCAGACTTAACTTACAATCACTTATAATAAGCATACTATATACAGAACCACACCAGAAGGAAAGAGATAGAAAGAGAAAGTGAAACCCAGGCTCCTTCTGGCCTCAATATTACAGTCAGCATGACCTTGACAGAAGAGATAACAGAACCCGTTTAAGGAAGCTGAAGGAATAACCCAAACATGAACCTTCTGCTTGTTTCTTTCACACAGAGAAGCTTCCAGAGCCCTCTTGAATTAATTAGACTAGGAAAGATCTCTACACATTAGATCAATACTTTCTGTACTAAGAAATACAAACTGAAAATAATAATGTTAGTCTTGTTATATTTTCTTTTGCTGCTAGTTCTGATTATTTGGGACAGTCATTCATTCATTCATTTTATTTGTATGCTGCTTTCCCACAAAAATCATGCTCAAAACGGCTTAACAAAGAAAATAGGAATACATTTCAAACACCACAAAATCAATTTTATAATAACAAAACAAAACAACAACAGTAACCATAATAACAGTAACAATTTCATAATAATATACGGTAGTTAAAGCTATGGTTTTCCCAGTAGTGATGTATGGAAGTGAGAGCTGGACCATAAAGAAGGCTGATCGCCGAAGAATTGATGCTTTTGAATTATGGTGCTGGAGGAGACTCTTGAGAGTCCCATGGACTGCAAGAAGATCAAACCTATCCATTCTGAAGGAAATCAGCCCTGAGTGCTCACTGGAAGGACAGATCCTGAAGCTGAGGCTCCAATACTTTGGCCACCTCATGAGAAGAGAAGACACTCCCTGGAAAAGACCCTGATGTTGGGAAAGATGGAGGGCACAAGGAGAAGGGGACGACAGAGGACGAGATGGTTGGACAGTGTTCTCGAAGCTACAAACATGAGTTTGACCAAACCGCGGGAGGCAGTGGAAGACAGAAGGAGGCTGGAATGAAGTTATGTGGCTTTACAGAAATATTATAAAGGATTAAGTAAAAATAGATTGTTAATGGATGAAAGGAGGAAAGGTAAAGTTACATTATATTAAGATAAATTATAGGATAAAAATTGGGAAAGATGGAAAGGATTTGCTGAAATAGCTAACTGAACTAGAATACAAAAAAGTGAGGTGCGAGGAGGTCAAGGAAACAAGTTAATGAAAGATAAGTTATGGGAAGGTTCGTTGTGTTTTTTTAACTGTTTCTATTTTTCTGTTTTTCTGTATTATTATTATTAATATTTATTTTCTCCATTCTTTTTTTTACTGTGATGTGTTGTTATGTTTTTGTTCAATTTGGAATTATGTCTTTTTCTTTTTGTAACATTTAAAACTTTAATAAATCATAGAATCATAGAGTTGGAAGAGACCACAAGGGCCATTGAGTCCAACCCGCCAAGCAGGAAACACCATCAGAGCACTCCTGACATATGGTTGTCAAGCCTCTGCTTAAAGACCTCCAAAGAAGGAGACTCCACCACACTCCTTGGCAGCAAATTCCACTGTCGTACAGCTCTTACTGTCAGGAAGTTCTTCCTAATGTTTCCTTTGTTTCCAGGCCTTTTTAAAATATTATTTAAATATTAAAATTAAAATTAAAATATTATTTTTTTAAAAAAAAGAAGTACCTGGTGTGCTCTGGTCCATGGGGTCATGAAGAGTCAGACACAACTAAACAACAACAACACATATAATGTTTATAAATTTTATCAAAAGTTTTTTCAGTATCTAATGATAAGATAACATGATAAGATAACAAATTGGTGTCTGTTTTTAATTCTATTAAATATATTACTGGTCTAATATTGTATGATGTTTGCCTAGTTTATTTTTTAAATCATGCCTGATCATTTCTTATTATAGACAATATCAACTACATGTACCCTATTTGCCAACATTTTTGTTAAAATCTTTATATCAATGTTGATCATTTACAAAATGAGGAGTTTCTGTTAAAGGAAGCTCTCGCATGAGAGGTGTTTATTGCTCAGTGTTGTAGGCGACAAACCTATGCACACATATTTGGGAATAAATGCCATTTTTTCCCCTCTTGCCACACTATTCATTTGTTATGGATACAAAAATATGCAGCTATGTTTACTACCTGCAGGATCAGGACCAGAGCCAGATCAAGACCATAAGAGGTCCTGAGCACCAAAAAGCATATGGTGCCTCACAAATATAATTCAAAATAAAAACAACACTAAACCATAAAATAAGATTTTATTGGTTACATTTCATCCTCTTATTTCAGTTATCTGAAACTAACATAGCAGGCTAAGGCTGTTTAAATCTCACCAGTTGTAATGTGGAGGGCAGTGAGGAATGAATAAATAGAAGTTGATAATTGTTTGTGTGAACTGGAGTTAATAGTACAATTAAGATGAATTTTGCAATTTTGCAAATCATTGCCCACTGTTCAGAATGAAAAGATGAAGCAATGATTGTGCTATAATCATTTCCCCACTGGTCATGTGCCACTGCTTTGGACTTTATTATTTATTTATTTATTTTCACCTTGGATGCCTGAAATAAAGACTAGGTAAGTCCAGTGACTACTAAAGCCTCTGAATGATGGGAACTCAGGGCATTGGGTTAAATCTGAACATATTATTTGTTAAAGAACTAATTAGCTGAGTTTAATTAAGTATGCTTTATTATGAATCTTTTATACCAGAATGAGACACTTAAAAATTGAAATTTTACTCTTGTCAAAAATTGAAATTTTACTCTTGTAAAATTGAAATTTTACTCTTGTCCATCTCATAGGTTCCCCAGCCTTAGTTAGCCTTCAACCTGGAAACAAGGACACCAGGAGAAAGTAGCACAACAGAGCCAACAGTTCCAGTTTTAAACTAATATCCCACCCCAACAGGAAGTGCTAGCTGCAACCCGGAAGTCATTCTGACGGCTTCCCGGAAGCTGTAAACTGACACGCTCGGGCAAAAAAGCCTACTTCCGGTGGCGCGTGGAAAGGAAGCAAGAAGGAACGTGGCGGAAGTTGATAGGGAAGAAAACACCTGCTAGTGGTGCCTAGCAATAAGCGCACCGGAGACGGATCCAGTAGCTTCGACGGAAGCTCCCCGAAGCCGGAAGTACGTCACAAGGTTGGGCTCAGACTAATACACTAGCGGCGGGGGTAGGGGGAAGTTGACAACGGGGAAGCGACTGAGGCACTTAGGCTGCGTTTTCCTCGTCGTTATGTCCCGACTGCCTCAGGAGGCAGCTCAGAGCCAGGACAGGAAGGGCGAGGGGCACGAGGGGTCCGGAGCTTCCGCCGCCTCGCCCTGGTGAGTAGCGGGCTTCGCAGCTCCCTCAGGTCTGCCTTATTTTGGGGGGCGGGCGGCGGGTTAGAGCGCTTGGAAGTATCGGATTCCGGAGCCTTTCGGCGGGGGAGGGGATGCCCGCGGCGGAGACGTGAAACTGAAGGGGGAAACAAAGCCTTTGTTTCCGCGACGTCGTTGTCTGGCCCTCGCGCTGTAACTACTACCACAGCGCCGCGTAGCGTTGGGTTCTGGTACTGCGCGCTCTTGGATGCCCCCTGCGGGCTTCTTGAGCTTAAAACAGCTGAAACAGGAAACCCGCCGCTCTTCCGCTTGCCTCGGTGAAAGCGCGACCAGCCTTTGTGGGTGGTTTCCTCCAGGTAAGAGTTACGGGGAAGGTTCTTGTCCTTTGCCACCAAACACACACACATGCACACAGACACAGAATGCGTGTAAGGCAGTAACAAGGCATCACAGGCTGTCAACCAAAATAGTGCCCTGCCCCAGCTCTGCTCCTAGTGGTTAAGCAAAATAATAATGGATAAAAAAATTATCTGGACTTCAGTGGTGTCATAAAACAGGAGACTAGCCTCTGAAACTGGTTTCATTATCTTGCTCTGATTTCTTGTTTTGTTACACTGTTTGTATACCGCTTAATAAATAGAACGTATCTCTAAGCAGTATGCACAAGAAGACTGAAATAACATTTTTTTTTAAAAAAAAAAAAACCACTATACTTAATTACAAAAATACAGTTGACATATAACTGCTAGCATATCCACTGAGTCCTCTGGTCAGGAGGTGCTGTTGCTGGATGCCAGATCAGTCCATAATAAAACCATAATAAAACAATTTGATTGGGGATGAGCGGGCTCATCTGGCTTGCATTACCAAGACTTGAGTGAGTGAGTTGTGTGGACTGGACCTTACCCAGCTCTGTCCACCTGGATTTTCAGTACTGCTCCAAGCAGACCAAGTAGGGGGTCAAGGTGGGGGAGTTACCCTTGTCTATAAGGACACCATCTCCTTGACCAGGGATAGACAGATTGGGGATGCTGTTAGGCTACTGACTGCCCTGTTGCCCAGAAGTATCCCTGATAGGCTGGCTAAGGTTAGTCTCTGGGATATTGTTGGAAGACCCTAAAATGATAATTCATGGTGACCTCAGTATCCACACGGAGGATGCTGTCAGGCAAGCTCAATAGTTCATGGTCTCTATTACAACCATGAGTCTCTCTTAGATGGTTATCAGTCCAACACACCAGGCAGGGCACACCTTTGATGTGATCTTTATCCAAGTGATATGAGGGATGGACTGAAGATAGGGTATATGCAATACACTCCGCTGTCATGGTCAGACCATTATATGGTTAAGTTTGGACTGGCAATGGCAATTCCCTGCCCTCCATAAGGGTGGTGGGCCCATTTGAATACCCCACCCTTGGAGACTGATGGAACTGGATGTGTTCTGGAGTGCTCTGGGAGATTTTCCAGTGGAGAAAGCTGGTGACCCTATTGAAGCCCTGGTTTCGCTATGGAATGGTGAGATGAAATGGTTGACACAGTGGCTAATTTTGCAGCTCGTATTGTGTCCTCTACTAGCTGCCCAGCTCACACAGTCTAGAGGTGACTAACTCTCTGGGGAAGGGACCTCTGGAACCCTTTGAAGTGAAAGTCGGTAAACTTTGGTGTGATATTGACTCTTCACTTGCTGCAGCTCTGGTTGTAGTACCCAGTGTTGCTATTGAGGATGTTTTGTGGGATCAGTGTCACCTTATGCAATCAGTTGATGTGGACAAGATGCTGGTGGCAGTGCCTCTGACCATGTGCCACCACAACTCCTGTACCTCCTGGTTTATCAAATCTACCAGAGGGAGATAACTAGTTGGGATCAGAGTGTGGTTAATGCTTTGCTATGTGAGGGGGTGGTTCTTTCTGCTTTGAAAGAGGCAGTGGTGTGAGTCACTCATGTGACCACTCCTAACAAAACCAGCTCTGGGCCCTTCCTTTCAGTGTTAGAAACTGGGATAGAAAAGCTAGGAGCCAAATGGCTTCTGGGACCTGGGTTATAGGCGCCAAAACAGAATGTCTAGTTGTCACGGAGTAGGTGGGTTGGCAACACTTTTTATTCATTATTTTGAGAAGCATTAATTAATACGCAAGTCACATAAGTGACACATTTTTAGCAGAAAATGTGAACACATGTTTAATTTAGTGTTTACAATAAAAATATTGGTACCATACTTCCGTTTTCAAAACACTCTATACTCTTTATTGTTAAACTCCTTAACTTATTATCTATTCTTAACATTTACTTTGAGGCTTCAAAGCATAAGCATTTCAGTAATCCTTGAGTGTCAGCCAGGTGCAAAAAAATGGCACCCAGACTTTTTGAGGTGCTTGCAAATGGAGAACCTTTAGGCGCAAAATGTGCCTGGCGCCCTGCTAATTTCAAACCCTGAACTTCCTTTAGATTGGAACAGCTATCAGCCAATTGCCAATTCCTGTTTTGGGGGGAAGGTGCAGATCTGCACTGTTTGCCCATTTGCTACTGGGTAAAGTTCAAGGTGTTACTGTTAGTATATAAAGTTCTTAACAACTTGAGACCAATTTGCCTATGAGATCGCCTTGCCCTACATGTGTTTACTTGACCACTTGGATTGGTGGAATTGGTACTGCTACAGGTGACAAATAATACCCGTTTCACATTTTTAAGGACTCCTTGGTGTGGCAGCGCCTACATTTTTGAACTCCCTGCCTACTGAGATCAAGCATGTGCCTTCACTATGCTATTTTCAGTGCCTGCTAAAAACATTCCTGTTTTGACACACTTACTCAGATGCTTAGAAAGCTGAAGTAATTTTAATTTGTTTTAGTATGTTAACTTACATTTTAAAATAGCATTGTAATTTGTTCTTGATTTGTGTTATCGTTTGTAATCTGCTTTGAGGTTGTTTTTAATCAAGTGGTGTATAGATTGTATTAAATAAATAAATAAACATTAGCCACCCCTCTACTCACACTTCTTTCTCCACAGTTCTGCCCCTTTCTCCTCCAACTGCTTTATTGCACCATAGAGAGGGCTTGCTTTTATGGAGAGGTACCAAGGGAGATGGCATTTCCTCGGCTGCCCACAGTTGTGCCCCATTAAGCAGTCAGCTGCACTCTCCACACACAGCTTCAGGTGCAGAAGGTTTGGTGAGTTTCCCAGAGTCCCAAGGATGGAAAAAGGACACCCCACTGCCCCAGTTTTCTCTTCAGCCTCTTCCCCTTCTCCAGCTGCTTTCATTCCATTCTCTTGCTCTAGTAGTGCCTTGAAGATAACGGGCTTCTCAAGTGTGCAAGAACATTTTTTAAAATAATGACCTCCCAGTGTGTTTCAAGACGAGTTGTTCCTTAGGAGCACTTTTGAACAACTAGTTTGAACTTGTTATCTACACACTGTTGCAATTGACTGTTCAAGAGTGTTCCTGAGAATATATTGGATCCATAAATAGATCTTGAACACTTGGAGGCGGTCTTCCTTCTTTTTCCTGCCATTGGTACCTTCCCATTTTTCTTTTCTGCCTCAAAAATAAATGGCAAACTGAATGAGGCAGGTGAGCATCTTTCTTTGGAAAGGGGAGCCCTTCCTTTCTACACCTTTTATTACAGTGTGCTTTCCCCTGTTGCTTCAGTATTGTAGATTGAATGAGTGAATCTGTTAGGCTTGGTGTTTTTTTCTCGACAGAAATTTATGTGCCTTCAGCAAGGGCACTGAAGGCAGAAATTATCCCATCTCTAGTAAGGAGCACCTTTTAATTTTTTTACCTGGCATGTAGCTGTATAAAGGCTTCTATTGGAAAAAAATCTGATGACCTTCAACAGCTAATTAGAGAGAAAGTGGTTCTTCTAGTGATCAGTGACGAAGCATGCCATGTTGTTATGACTATAAGCTAACAAATAACACAAATTACACTGGTTTTGCCTTCCAAATTAGCCAAGATGCTTTTCAGTTGGCTTTTCAGATAAGCCTCTGATATGTTCAGTGTAGATGTACCATTCACAGTACATAGTTTAATGCGAAATAATAATAGTGTATGAGTGATAGTTATTTACGTGACTTTTCCCCTTGAAGTGTTACAGGTCATATATACAAAGTAGTTCACACTACTGGTCTGGATGGAAAAAACCTTCTGCAATTGCTTCCACTTTCTAAACATATAGGAAACATTGTGTCGTTGGTTCAGCCACCAGTCATATCTGATGCTAAAGGGGAAGACTCCATGTCTGGTCATAGTCATCTTAAGGACCTGTTTACAAATATAACTCCGTCTTCATTTGTTAAAGCTCCTGAACTTAATACAGCTACTCCTGGAAAATTAATTTTACCAAAGCCATTGGAAGAAATGGAAAATATGGAAGTAGCTCCTTTTGCAAAAGAGAACCCAACTGTGCCATCAACTTCTACCATTCACAGCAGTTATCATTCAGCTGATAATTCCTGGGAAAAGGATGCTACTCTAGTTTCCCCACACAAGAGCAGTGCAGAATATGTACCTGTGAATAAAAAACTCCCAGTTACTGTGAAGAGTCCTGTGGTGCCCTCTGGACATCACCTCCAAATACCAGCGCACGCAGAAGTAAAATCTGTCCCAGCTTCTTTTTTGCCTCCAACAATTCAACAGAAGATACTGGCCACAGCAGCCTCCAATGCCTTTAGAACATGTGAAGTTACAAACGCATCAACTGTTATATATGTGTCGCCAGTAAATACAGTGAAAACACATTCAATACCATTGCCAAATTTATATCCACAGCCTGTCGGGGAAGTATCAAAATCTTTGGTGCTGACAATGGCACAAACACCAGCCAGTAGTTCTGCCCTGGCAACGTCTGATAGCCTGGGAAACCAGCCATCTCCTATGAAGTGGGTTGTCGAAGAAAACCCACAGTCAGCATCCTGCCTTGTTCCTGTAAAGTCGTCAAACAGCGTGGCATCAAATATCTTAAAAACATTGGTTAATCCTGAAGATGGAATAAACAACCCTGCCAGTATTCTGCCTACTTGTTCGAACAACCTGAATGAAAGCCAAGCAAAAATGCCCTCGATTAATGATAACGCTCTGGTGATGTTCAATGGGAAGGTGTATTTACTGACTAAGAAAGAGTCCACTGTGACATCAGCAAGCAAATGTGGCAGCCAAGTATCACTCGGTGCTGAAGCACATTTCAGAAAAAATGCATTACCGTTCATTAATTCAGCTGCAGATAGTACAATAACCAACCAAGTTGTCAATTTAGTATTGTCGAAGAACAAAGGAATTGCCCCTTATGCAAAGGATCCAAAATCCAGTGAGAATATGAGACTTTTCCCACAGTCTGAACTAAAGGATTTTAAAGTTACGTCTCCATCTCTCACACCACCACATGGGAATCTGCAAGTAAGCAGCATCAGCCAACCTGAGGCAGTGTGCACACCAGAAAACGTCCTAGCTGGAGGAAATGTTGCTAAAACATCAATCACAAAAGAAAGGATAAAGCATTGCTTACAGAAAATTATTCCTCCAAAAGAACCTGCTGCTGCTTTAAAGCCATCTACAAGGCATGGTACTTCTGAAGACCAAGATCAAAAGGTAACTTTCTCGCTAGAGTAAATTGTAGCAATGGTACAATTGTCTTTGATTTGAAGTGTCAGTTGCCTTAAATGAGTACTGTTACATAATTATTTTGATAGGGAGGATTTTAATAGGCTATCTGACAAGTGAGAGTAAAAAAAAAATGAAACTGGTTTTCATTGCCTGCTGCCTCAAGTCTTTCACTGAAAAGAAATAAAATCTGAACCATCAGCTGTTGTAAGGTTCTGTGTTTCTCCAGCAAAAAATACTTTGTTGATGTCTATAGTATTAAGATACAGAGGCACTGAAATAGAGCTACCATGCAAGCTACCAAGCTGTTGGGGCTAGGTGTACTGCTTGCCCTGGGCAATTTTGATATTTAATCCAAAGGGGCAATGTTCTGACAGTTCGGAAGGGGTCCTGTTTGTTTACTTGGGGCAGTATTGAACTAAATAATTGTGCAAACACAAGGATTACGATAGTGTACCAGGACTTCCACCCCTCTCCTCCCAGTACGTGTACCCTGCACTGTCCCCAGATCTGTTCAGGAAGGTTGTGAAAACCACTAAAATATATTTAAGAGGGGGAGCGCATTCTGTTACATTCAATACAGCCCCATAGCTATTTATTATTTATACATATATATATGGAAGGCAATTCACAAATACGCCCCAAAGCGATTTACAGTCATATTTTCTAACATAATTTTGAAAAGCACACAGAACAGTACAGATTTCAAAACGAACACCTAAAGAAGAGACCTTTCCATCTAGCTGGAAAACCTTGTCAAAACAAAAATGTCTTCATTTATTTCCAAAAAGTACAGATGCACTGGAGAAGGAAGTTAAAAAGAAGTTAGTTTTCCTTAAGCTACAAACCAGCAATCACAAAAAGCAAGTGTCCAAGGCTATCCAATTCTAGGGCTACCACTTACAGCAGGGCTGGGGAACCTGTGGTCCTTCAGATGTTGGACTGCCATCATTCCCTGATGACTTGGCCATGCTGGCTGGGTCTATTATGAGTTGGAGTCCAACACCACCTGGAGTGTCATGGATTGCCTGTCCACTGGATTATGGCTAATGGATTAAGCTTCAGTGTATATTCCTTTGTAACCTTTTTTCAGTCACAGACAATCTTCCAGGGGCCATATACCAGTGGCGGGCAGGTTCAGAGGTAAACTGAGTGGATCCAGAAGCAAAATGGGTTCAGTAACAGTTGTTCCAGTAGTTACAGTCTCACCACATAAAAGCCAGAGGTTTCTACATGCAAACGTTTCTCCATCCAGGTGAGCAGTAGGCATTATCATTGCTCAATTGCATGTTCCTGCCAGACAAAACCACTAATGAAGGCTATGGAACAGGGCTAGTAAGGGGTCTGGCTTGAAGGGGAGCATGACTTGGGAGAGTCCAGAGTGATGAATTGAGAGTCCTGGAGCCCCCCCCCCCAATTAAAGCTTTGTGTACAATACCCTTAATCACTGTGATGTTCTGGCAAGCTTATATAATGAACGTTTATTATTTCAGATGGAGAGGATACTTGCAGGAGTGGCTGCTCAGATCAGACAAAGGAAACAGAGAAAACTCTGTCATGAGTTGAGAAAAAAATTTGGCCTGCATAGAGAAGAGAGAGTATATCTGCAGAGAATTCCTTTATCAGTTAATCTCAGAAAATCAGAAGTGACTGTGTGTTCCAACAATGTACAATGTTCCAACAATGTGTGTTCCAACAATGTTCCAACAATGATGAGTGACTCTTGCAAATTGCCACCGGAAGTACCTATTAAACCTGGACCTGAGGAAGAGGAAGAGGTATTCGAAATGTTTATGTGTCTCACTATACCATTTTGTTGTTTGAATTATTTTCATATTCATCAGTATTGTTACTCAGTCATTGAAGCTTCATGCAATGATTGGCTGAGCTATTGTTATGTCGCAGTGTTTTCAAAATATTCTAACTGCTGAGCAAGCAGACCAACTTCTGCTTGGTTTGGAATAAACTAATAGGTATAGAATGAGCCATGTGGACACGTAGTAAAGCAGAAAAAAATGAATGGAGAAGGGAGAATGAGTATGAGTATACTGTGTACAAAAAGAAAAAGAGAATCCCGAGAGGATGGGTGGAGTAAATTGGAAGAGGGAAAACGAGTCCAAGAAAGGTAGAGAAAATGAGAAAAAGGTATTGTGAAAAATATTCATGGGGCCCTAGCACTATGATTATGTTAACTTTGGAAATATTTTGACATATTTTTAAAAGCGACAGCTGGTGCAAAATGCAGCAGCTAGGTTGTTGATTGTGGCACTACATCAACACCATAGAAAATATTGGTTGAGGGAGCTGCACAGGCTGTCAATATGCTAATAAGCGCGGTTCAAGGTTTTGTTAGCATTTAAAGCCTTAAACAATTTGGGACCAGGGTATCTAAGGGATCACCTTGCCCCAGAAATGTGCTTTTTTACAGGTGACGACAATTTTGTGCAGGGTGTTCTGTTCACAGCCCCCACATGCATCAGCGGAGCACATATAAGCGCTCCCTACCCCACCAGGTACATAAGGACCCGCATGTCGGCGATCACACATCAGCAGGGCATGCCTAAAATGGTCATTACCTATATTAGAAACGGGACTTCTAGTATTTTGGTTTAAACCCTCTGGAATCAGTTACTAGCTGAAATTAGACAGCTTAGTGTCACGATGTTTAGTCGCCTACTTAAATCATTTTTAAGAAGCCTTTCTCTGAAGTCACTGGTTGAACAATAGTGTATCTGAATAAATAGCTTTATTTTTAATTTTTTGGAAATATTTTAGAAGAAATGGCTTTAATGTTTTAGAATTTGTAGAGATTTATTATTTTCTGGAATAATTTGTTTTTAGAACTCATGTTTTATTCTGGCTTTTATATTGCACGCTACTTGGATGCCTTTATGCTATGAAGTAGTTTATGAATTTGTTAATAAAATTAACAAAAGTTGGTACATGTTCAGTAGATTTTAGGAATATAGGTCAGAATTTTAGGAAAATCTAGCCCAGTATTGTCCAGGGATTGGTTGGGACTTTATGTGTGCTCTACTGCTGAGCTGCAGTCCCTCCTGAGCTTTGGAAATGAGTGGCAGTAAGGGGGGGCGGAATAACATTAAAGAATTTTAGTATTATTTAAAAAAAAACCATGATTTGTGAGTAGGGCATATTCCACGATGCTAGGTGGATATTTTCATACAAATCTAACACACTCCTTTTCCACTGATACTGAAAACTATCATTGCCTATAGAGGTTTATACAGTCCCAAGGCATGGAATACAGTGGTGGTAGTTAAGCAATTAGAATAGTTCAAGTTATAAAATAACTTTGTGGACTATATATTTTATTTTTTTGAATAATTATAATGTCGCAATAATATAGTATTACCTAATATTCTTCTCTTCCCCCCCCCTTACAGATAACTGAGGAACAGGAGGAAGAGTTGAATATAAAGAGGAAGGCAAAAATGCTACCAATACAAGAAAATACAAAGAAGCAGAAAACAGAGATACAATCTATACCAAAGCCAAATTTGAAATGTGGCAACTCTGACTCAGTAGTGGATAACCCGAGTAGCTCTTACACACAACTTGTATTAGAGCAAGGAAATCCTACAAGCATTCTGCAGTTCTCTCAAAGGGTGGACCCACACTCAAATCTTTGTGTTCAAAGTAATGAAGAAAACAAAATTTCAACCTCAGCTTTACACTACAGTGAACATGAAACTCCTTTAAGCAAGGGTACTTTCAGAGAAGATTTTTCATTTAACCCTCCAGATCTGGAGGAAACAATAAGAGAGGAAAAAATAGCAAAGCTTAAACTCATGCTGAGGGAACGAGAGGCAGCACTAGAGGAAATTCGTAAAAAAATGCAGCAGACGTGACAAGCCTAGTCCTTACTTAGCCCCAAATTTTGCTGCAACCCCTTTGCGACTTGTTAATGTCATTTCTTGTTTCTTGCATATAAAGCAAATAAAAAAATCTAGTTTTTTATGTTTACATATTGAGTGCAAGTATAAACATTTTGAAGCCTAGGAACTTATGTAGCAGAGTATTGTTTGCAGAATGTGATACTTGTTAGTTCGATATATTCTCTCATTATTTCAGTAAATGCAGTTTATATTCTTGTTGTTTATTGAGGTTGTTTCATAGAATGAAATGTAAATGATTTTTTTTCAGTTTTACGTTAAAAGGAACAGCTTAAGTTTGTTTCAGAAAAATGAAATTTCTAGAAAAATTGCTAGTATTAACTTATTTGAATTGGGTACTTGGAATCAAATGTCAATGAATGGGGTAACAGTATTGAATTCATCAAGTTTCTGTAGTGATAAAAGTTTGATTGAATTTCCTTAAGCCAGCTTGAAAAAATCAACTCTTTAACTTCACCCAGTTCAGTTTTTAATTAGAACAGGTGAGATCTGCAACAAAGTGGTGTGCTATAATGTTCGTATTCAGGATGCCTGACAGCCAGCCATGCTCTTTTCTGAGGTACCTCTTTCCCTTATTTGTAAAGCTCTTGCCCTCGTTGAAGTGTATGTATCTTCTGGTTTAGTTTGAATAGAATACTTACTGGTCTAATTTGGTATGTTCTATCTCATGTTGGAACATATTTCACAGTAAAAATGTATTCATCAAGGCACTGCATATGTAGATTCCTGCCACAAAATGTTCCACTAGTGTTCTTGTTTTGTTTTGTTTTTGTTTTTTGGCACTCTCAAAATTTGGTTGCATTTAAACCATTGGCCAAAATGCCATATAGAATATGTTTCCTTACCTAATTATTATTGGTTATCCATTAATAACCAGCTACCTTGAATTGTATATGAATACAAGTGGTTTAAATGGTTTTGGTTGTCCTAAAATATATAGAAACGAGTTCATCTCATAACAATCTTTTGTTTTATTCAGTTGCCTACTGTTCAGTTCCCTCTTACTACACCTGGGTTCCATTGACAATGGCGGTACAATAACCTTACTGTTTATGAAAACAAAATTTTAACTTGTCTTTCTTGTTGATACCAGCGTATGATCTCAGAATATGTGTGGGATATAGAAAATGTTTGTTCTTCGAAAAGACAAAGGGTTCTGATTTTTAAAATCCACTCAAGTTTAGAACAGGCATATCCCAACTTGTCCTTCTCTCATAGAATTGTAGAATTGGAAGGGTCATCTAGTCCAAACCCCTACAATGCAAGAATCTTAACTAAAGCATCCGTGACAGATGGCCATCCAACCTCTGCTTAAAAACCTCCAAGGAGAAAGAATCTACCACCTTCCAAGGGAATCTGTTCCACTGTGAGAAAGTTCTTCCTGATGTTGGTCTCTTCTTTCTTGTAACTTGAATCCATTGGTTCATGTTCTGGAGCAGGAAAAAGCAAGCTGGCTATCTTACATAGTTTCTAAACACTATCTGAATTTTGTTAAGCTGCAGGGGAAGTGATACCATCAGTTTTGGAAGGAAATTTCCACATGTTGCTTAGCAAAGAGAAGGTTGCTGTTTGATTCAGAAATTCTACAAGGTCTAGTATGCAAATAGAATTATGGAAGGAGCTGTGCAATGACTGTACCTTTCTGTGTCTCCCCCCTAACGTGGCAACTATGTTGTGGCTGGCACCCACAGAACTCTCAAAATTCCAGGTGTGCCCACTGGCCCAGAAACATGGTTGACCCCTAATTTAACCTATACATGGAAATCTTTCAATCCCATCTCCTTTTGTGAGTATGCAGAATCATGGACTTCAGTCAGCAAACTTTAATCTGTATTTTATTATTCATTTTATAAAAATATGGAAGAAATGTTGTAGGCTGCTACTGGCAGTATTACTTCATATTCGGAATTGCATTGCTTTATGGGTTAATTAAAAATATTTTCACATAAGTGACAGATTTCATTAACAATCCTTCATCAATATTTGCATATAAAATGACACATTTTTACTGCTTGCACAGAATGTGCTAAATCTTAAAACACATTTATAGAGTTGTAGATGTGGTTGATGACAATGAGACAAGTAGGCACCTATCTTGTTAGTTGCATATTAAGAGTGATGGCATAACTGAGTGAAATCCAATGGTGTCTGTGCTCAAGAGCAATGGCACTTCACTTAGGTGACCCTCCAGGACAGATTTGGGGAGAGGATAGGGAAGTCCCATTGTGTGAGCAGAAGTGCACTCAGGCAACATTGGATTTTTAGACCCAAAACCAACATAAATTCATCAGATATTAAAAGCTAGTGTTTGATCCAAAGTTTCCCTTCTGACAGAAAAAGCCATTCTCTGATGGACAGATTCCACCTTTAGATCCAATTCATACTCATTCTCCATTGTTATCTTCTCATATATTCCCTGTGGTTGGCATTCCTTGGTCATCTGCTAGTAGCTGCTGATGTGTATAATAAAGATTGTGCCCATGCAGCAGTGCTTCTGTACGCAAGGAGATTTTCTGAAGAAGGGAACAATGGGAGAAAAGAATGAATAAAGTCTGTCAATCCATTTTTGCAGAGCAACAACTGCAACATCAAACAGTCCTCCACTAGATCTTCTTTCACTGGGTGGTGATGGTGGAATTGTTGGGTCTCACTGGTTTGGATTACTATTGGCTGCTTTTTTTTAATTCCAGAGATGTGTGGTGGGATTTTTTTCAGCTCTATGGCTGCATTTCCTCATGGGGAACATTCCAGCAGCTGCATGCCAGTAATAGGTGGGCCAGAGGTAAAAGCAGGTGAAATAATGGATACAACTCTTACCTATTTACAGTAGGCTACATACCAGCTGTACAAGTCCCACATCTCTCAATCCACATAAATCAGAGGAATTATCACAGTTTAAGAACACATTCTAGCAAGGCAAAAGAACTCGAGGGGGGGTATTGAGTAGGGCTGTGACAAGGACTGGATAGAGAAGCCTTGAGAGCTGTATCTAACCCTCAGGACTGAGGTTCCCCAGCTATGCTACAGATGTACCTGAAGGGATTTTGTTGGAACACTTAAACCAGGGGTGGGATACCCGTGGTCCTCCAGATGTTGCTGAACTCCCATAATATCTGACCTGTGGCCATGTTTGCTGGGGAGGATGGAAGTGGGGAGTCCAATGTCATCTGGACTTCCTACCTGGCTTAAATAGACATGAACAGATATGGCAAGGCACTAAAGGTGTCCTAATTCTCAAAAAAAGGCTCGTGGTGGGGAATCACCCTTTAAGGGGGAAGGTAGGGTATAAATTCATCAAATAGAATAACATTCTGCAGTGCGTAGCAGAAATGAATTTTTAAATGGTTTTCCATCCCTAAATCCAGTGATCAATGAGACACTTGTAAAGAAAGGTTTCATGCATTGCTTTGTAATTTGGTATTGGCTCATAAGCAAGGATTTTACTAGGAGCTAAGTGCCCATGCAAGTCAGGAGCTGGCCTCATTATGAGCATAAACTTGACGTTTATCAGTGTATCTGAACCAACCTGAATAAGACATAACAAAACGAAGACCATACATAGGAGCCTTGTTGCCAGAGTCCTTCATGTACACAGTCTTATCTAAAAGATTTACTACCTAGCTGAACTCTTGGTTATATCGAATGGCAAATTGCAAGACTGCATATATTCTTGTCAAGTTCTTTGTGACTACATACATGCCTTGTGTGGATTTTATTTTGAGTCATACTACCAATTGCACTGGGACTTTCAGTGCATATTATACTTTCATTGTATACAGAGTTGGGTTTGTTTTCATAAGCAAGGAAGACAACGCAGACAAAATGTTGTTCTTCATGCTTAAAAACAGATTTCTGAAAAAGGTAATATTGCAAGGCCAGCCTCTGAAAGTAAACTATGCTTGTATGAAGTGTTCTTTTTTCTCTTGTAGCTCAGAAAAACAGCCATTTTAATTTCTGTGCTCCATCTAGTGCACATACTATCTTAATAGTGGCTATCTAGTGTGCATACTGTCTTTAACAGTGGCCAGTCATGTACGTCAAAGAGGAAGTTTACAGATCAAAAGCCACAAGCTTTTAGCATGGGGTGATATTTACCTTACACGATTTGCCATGGAAATTCACATTTCATATTATCCCATGAAGTGCCTTCCTTGTTGTGTTAAGCCACCCCCCCAAACTTCAGGGTGGTTAAGGATATCTATTATCGCTTAGAAGCTATTCAACTAAAAACTCGCATTGGTTTACCTGGAAGTCACGAATGTAAGTAAGGAAAAAGCTGAGGAAGGAGAAAGCCAAAGACCACTCAGAGACTGTGCTCATGATGTGAAAAGTGTAACCCTGTAGAAGACAAAAACAGATTTCTATGAGAATACATCTTAGTGGTGAAAGATCACTAATAGCAATTAAGTGACTGTCAACAAGTAGTCAAAACAAGAGGGAAGTTTCAGCATGCCCAGGGGAACCCTACAGATTGCAAAAAGGTATGAATTGTTTTTTAAAAGATGAACACTTAAGGGGGCAAACCCTATAAAATCAGCTCATGGATGACTAAGCATGCTCAGTAGGCATAGCCTTTAAAGTAATAGTTGGAAAAGAAAAATGGAACAGATGGGGATGAGTTGAATACTGTATTTAGAGGAAATTAGGATGGGGGGATGAAACCCTGAATGCAAACCACCCTTTTACAACTGGGGATACACTGCAGCATTTTGTTGCAGGTTTCTCTTGTTCCTTCTAAAATAGTCTCATAGATAATAAGTGTATGGAAAGTGTGTTGAGGGCTGATTTTCCCATAGCCACCTATTTGGACAGTATACAGAATGGCAGTGAATGAGTTCTGATTTGCACTCCATACATTTTTGTTTGGTTATTTCCAGGTTCAGAGGCAATAGGCCAGTGAATAACCATGTTAAGGAGGAATGCTACACAATCATCTAGTGCTATGTGAGTGAGCCTAGGTTCCTCATTCATATAGCACTAGACACTAGCTTTTTCTTTCCCTTGTCATTTCATCCAAAAATCTAAGTAAGGTTTGTTAATACTAATTACAGTTAATTTCAAAATAATCCTCCTTCAAATAAAGATATATAGTGTTAAAGCTAACCATAATGTATTGAACCACAATTCACAGTTCAGACAAAAACAGGCCAGAGTTAAGGAAAGCAAAAGCCTCACTTCCATGTGAAAGGAAGGAAGGGAAACATGCAAGCCTAGGAGGAGGCTACACTTATTCATGTAGCATAATGGGAGGAAACCCTGTTTTAACAAGGCCAACTTTGACCCCCCCGGTGGGTAAAGTCTGGCTCGTGAGCTGAAGAATCTCCATCCCTGCGCTTAAACCATGGTTTAGCACTATAACTGAAGATGGTCAATGCCATTTGCTGAAGAGTAACTGGGGGCTATTACCTTTATACCCTGCTTGTGGGCATCCCACAGACATCTGGCTGAACCAACTGAGCTCTTCTTACACATTTCTCTAGACTGGACTGGCATGAAATGGGCCGCAATATTTATAGAAAATGTGAGAAACACTTGTCTCATACTATTTTTAGGGTTATGTTTGTTAATTTATGTGCTACTTTATCTGTGTGTTGGGGGGGGGAGACTATTCAAAGAAGCTAGCAAATTGGCAGAAGCTCAGGCAGGGCTACTGTCATGCAATCTGGTTTTTAACTTTCCAGGTACCTTCTGGTTCAAATAGTCAAGCCAACAGTGGGTTTTGAGCTCCCTACATCACCACTGCCTTACTTTTGTATGCCCTGGTAATTTTTTACTGTGACTACTTAGCTGTTTGTTTTTTAGGGTGTGTGTGTGTGCGCGCGCGCGCACGCACGCATAGCTCTCCCTCCCCCCCCCCATATATATGCTACAATGCAGAGGACCAATTTCCATTATGTCTTCAATTTTTCTCATAAGAATATGAAACTTACGTTCTCCTGGGGGTCCCAATGCAGCTTCTGTACTAAACCTGTTCCACACAGGCCACTGTACAAAACGACTGAAGAAATAAACACTTTTAGCAGGTTAAGGAACACCCATGAGGCATACAGAGCACCCTCACTTTACATTCATCCTTGCTTGCCTCTATTTGCTTTTTCTCTGATCTAGTAGCTCTCCGGTTTATTGGCAGTCTCATATCAAGAAATAGAAGAGATATTATTTTTCCTGGTATGGATCTTCAGTTTTGCTGTCCATGTCCTTTAAAAATGTAATAACCATAAACTGACCAAATGCCTCAGCTGAGATTTAGGGAGCAGTCCAAATCCAAGATCTGCCAGGATGAGTGGAGTTTGGAACAGGTGTATCTCTGGGCTAAGCCTAAACTCAGCCGGCTGAAGACCCTCAGCTTGGCTCAACTGGAGAATACTCTTCCAGCCAGCACTGGAATGAGTCCTGAAAAAGTTGTGTTCTGTGGAGAGGCAGAAGACTTGCCTCTTTTCCAGATTCAGCTCAGTCACATGATTTAACTGCTCAATGGTAATCTTACTTGCAAAAAAGGTGGTGGAAGACAAACTCTATTTAAAGATTTGTTTTCCCTCTTCAGGCTTGGGCTCTGTCAGGGAACTGCCATTGGGGCCAGAGGGAGAGAGGGAGCTCCAGAGGGATTCCAGAGAGCGTCCCAGGATGGGGAGAAGCAAGCCATCTTCTGGGGAAGGAAATCAGCGCAGCACCAGTGGAGAAGGGGGGCGGATGGGGGAATTGGCGAGGCCGTCCCATGACTCCTCGCCAGGGACCAGCGGGGAAAGCACGGGTCCTCCGCTGCCCACACCCTCCTTGCGCAGAAAGCTTCCACACAGGGAGAGTAAGCGGAGACTAGGCGTCAAAGAGCTTCTTTGCTGGAAGAAGTTCAAGAAGCGCCCACTGACGGATTCTGCCAGCGATTGAGACAGCCACGGGCGAGTGGCTGTCCGGACAGAAAAGGTTCACTCAGGCAACCCAGCCAGGTGTGGCGCCGGTTTACGCACGAGCAATCCCTAGAACCATCACAGCAATCAGTCAGTCACTGACGTTGCTTGTGCGCAGCCCCAGAGAGGCAGGACGATGAGCCAAACAGGGACAGCTGGAGAGACGGAGCAACAAGCTGCGGTGCGGAGTCTGGTCGAGAGGAACCGAGACTTGGAGGCGCATGTAGCTACCCTGACGGCGCGGCTGGATGAGAGACGGGCTCAGGATGCACAGGTCAGAACCACCCCCATCGCAAGGAAGGTACCGGGGCTGGTACACAAGTTTGGGGGGAAGCCCCAAGACTACAATGCTTTCCGAACGGAAGTGCAGTACGCTTTGGAACTGCAGAAAGATGACTTTGCTGATGACGGGGAGAGGGTGGCTTACATTGTGGGGCATCTGCAGGATGGAGCACGCAAATAGATCAGGCCCCTAATGGTGACGCAGAATGATGCCTTGAAGGACCTTAAGAAATTCTACCAGGCAATGGACGCGATGTTCTCCAGCGAGGTTGAGCAAAGCGTGACACGGCGGGAACTGATGGGGTGCAAGCAAGGGGGCCAGTCCGTCAGAAACTACTGGTCGCGTTTTGCGATGTTAGTCCACTGACTCGGGTGGAATCTGGATTCTGAACCGATACAAATGTTGTTTGAGGCGGGTTTATCCCCCGAAGTGAAAGACGAACTGTCCCGAGCGCCCTGGCCACGGTCGATGAACTCACGAAGGCTGTGCTTGCGATTGGTGTACGCCAGGAAGCGCAGGCTCAGGAGAAGCGGGAGATAAGAGGGGAACGTTTCCATGACAACCGCATTCCTGAGATACCGAGGGAGCCTTCCCAGGCGGCAGAGCCGATGGAAATTGATGGCACGCGCGTGAGCGCGAAGTTTCAAACGCTGGTGAAGGGTGGAAAAGGGAGGGAAAGGAGTGGAAAACTACCAAGAAGTGTTTCCTCTGTCAACGACCAGGACATTTTGCTAAGATCTGCCCTCAACAAAAAGCCTGGCAAGGGATGGTGGGGGCTGCAGGCCACGACGAGAAGGGGGAGGAAGGGCAGGTGCAGGGAAACGACAATGCCTGGCTGCCAACCTGTAGGGGCAGCAGCCAGGCCAGCGACCAATAGAAGTGCCCCAGCCTGACCCCCCCCCCCAGGCAGCTATAGCCATAGAAGTGGTGCTAGAACTCCCGAATGGGCACCCCGTCAAAGTTAAGGGACTGCTGGATTTGGGCAGCTCGTGTAATTTCTTCAGCAGAGACTTCGCTCTGGAGCACCAACTCCACCTGTTACCACTAGATTTTCCCTTGCAGGTGACCACCATCGATGGCAGGGAACTTCTGGGAGGGGAGGTGACACACCAGACACCGCCAATGCGAATGAGGGTCTCCAGGCACACGGAAACCATTGCCTTTCACGTGGCCACGCTGGCAGGACCCCCAATAATACTGGGAATGAGCTGGCTGGCAATACATGATCCTGTAGTGTCATGGCATCAGCGGTCAGTCACCTTTGGGTCAGCTTACTGCTTAGAACACTGTCTGGGAGGGAAGGACCCAAGAATGACGGTGGCCAGGGTGGCTGGTCTGGCCTTGGAACAGAAAGGGGAGGTGCCACCACAATATGCTGACTTGAAGGAGGTCTTCAGCGAAAGGGAGGCAGATAGACTACCCCCCATAGGCCCTTTGACTGCCAAATCAACCTACTCCCAGGGGCTCAGTTGCCAGTGGGTAAGCTGTATGCCATGTCCGACCGAGAGATGCAGGAGTTGCGGCAGTTTATTGACAAGAACCTGAAGAGAGGGTTCATAAGGGAATCAACGGCGGTGGGGGGCAGTCCGGTGTTCTTTGTGGACAAAAAAGAGACTAATCAGCCCAGACTAGTCATGGATTACAGGGCCTTGAACCTGGTGTCAGAGCCCATGACTTTCCCAATGTCCAGGATTGACGACATTTTGACACGTGTGAGGCAGGGAAAGATTTTTACCAAGCTGGACCTCAGGGGAGCATACCATTTGATTAGGATAAGGGAGGGGGACGAATGGAAAACAACCATGTTCACCCCCCTGGGGGCTTTTGAGTACTTAGTCATGCCATTTGGATTACAATCGGGGTCCGCCTGCTTTCAAGCATTCATGCACCACGTGTTGGGGCCCCTGCTGTACAAGAATTGCGTAGCCTTTTTGGATGACGTCTTAATCTATTTGGACAATGAGAAGCAACACGTCAGGGAGGTGCTACAGAGATTGCAGAAGCATCAGTTGTGGGTCAAGCTGGAAAAATGCCAATTCCACGCCAGAGAGGTCGAGTTTCTGGGGTACAAGTTGTCAGACAAGGGCCTAGCTATGGACCCAGACAAGGTGAAGGCAGTGCTGGAATGGAAAGCCTCCAAAAACCGAAAGGATGTGAGACATCTGTTGATAGGGGCGCGGCACAAGATCCAGGTCTGTACTGACCACAAGAACTTGGAATACTGGCGGACCGTGCGAGTGCTCAACCAGAGACAGATTTGATGGGCCCAGGAGTTCGCCAAGTTTTCCTTCGAGATCAGATACATGCCGGGAGCGGAAAACGTAAGAGCAGATGCTCTCTCCTGGAAACCAGAGTACATGGAAGGAGAGGGACCACCAGAGACCCGACACGTGTTTCCCGAGGACCGGTGTGTGTGTGTGGGAGTGTTGGTTGGGAAACGAGAACTGGCAGGGCTCACTCAAACAGCTCCACGACAACCCAACAGCTGGGCATTTTGGACAGCACAAGACCATGCTGCTCGTCACCAGGCAGTTCTGGTGGCCAAAGGTGAGGGAAGACGTACGAGAATATGTACGAGGGTGCGACCAATGCCAGAGGGCAAAGGAGGAGAGGGCTGCCCCCCGCAGGGTTACTGGAACCCTACACCGGGAAGGCCCTGGGAGGTGGTGTCCATTGATTTTATGACAGACTTGCCCAAGTCAAGGGGGAAACAGCAGTTATGGTAGTAGTTGATCTACTCACAAAAATGTGCCATTTCATAGCTTGCTCACATGCGGCAACGGCAGAGGAGACAGCCAGGTTGTTTGTGGATCACATTTCCAGACTGCATGGGACTCCCTCGAGGGTAATCTCGGATCGCGGGAAACAATTTATTTCCAGGTTCTGGAGGAAGCTCATGAGCTTGCTACAGGTCAAGGTGAGCTTCTCGACAGCGAGGCACCCAGAAACCAATGGACAAGCTGAAAGAGCGAATGGTATACTCCAGCAATACCTAACGCTGCTACGTCAGCGAGAGACAGAACGACTGGGTAGAGAAATTAGCTTTGGCTGAATTTGCGTACAATAACGCTGAACATGTGTCCATGGGAATGAGCCCGTTCATGGCCAACTATGGGTGTCACCCCAGGGCCTTCGCTGGGAGGGGGAGGAAGGATGGAGTGTACCTGCGGCTGAGCAATTGGTGGAGAAAATGGCGGCCTTGCACCAGCAGCACAAGATGAACTTGGAGCGGGCCAAGGAAGTTTACAAGAGGCAGGCGTACAGGCACTGTCGGGAGGGGGAGGCCATACGGGTGGGAGACCGGGTGTGGTTGTCAACCCAAGGGTTACCCCTAAAGGGAGGGTGCAAGAAGTTGCAGCCGAGGCGGCTGGGACCTTTTGAGGTAATACTGCAGGTGAACCCAGTGGCATTCAAACTCAAGTTGCCTGACAGCATGAAGATACATCCGGTGTTCCATAGGTTCCTACTTTCACCATACAGGGAGGGGCAGGAATTCCCAGGACGGGAGGGAGGTAGAAGAGAGGGAACACCGCACCTGAGCCACGGAAATACTCGATTCAAGGTGGCGAGGTCGCCAGGTGGAGTACTTGGTAGCTTGGGAGGGAGAACCCATGTCAGAAAAAACGTGGGTTCCCGCTGAATCAATCAATGACGGGTATCTGGTGGAAGAATTCCACAGTTTGTTCCCGGATAAGCCAAAACCACTAGCTAGATTCTGGGAGGAAGAATTTGGACCCACAGACGACGAAGGGGACTTTGTGGGTTTTCCTGCCTCCGAAGAGGAGGGAGGTGAGGTGTCAGAGGGAGAAGAATCAGACTGGGAGGTTCAACCTGTGGGATCTGAGCGGATGGGAGGCTGGTTTTGAATCCTCAGAGGATGATGACAGCTCCTTCAGGGGATTCCCCGCATCGTCGGCCAAGAAAAAGAGGAGGTTGTATCGGAAACTCGCGCCGGGGGTGGGGTGGGGGTCCTGGGGAGGAGGTGGATGTCAGGGAACTGCCATCGGGGCCAGAGGGAGAGAGGGAGCTCCAGAGGGATTCCGGAGAGCGTCCTGGGATGGGGAGAAGCAGTCCATCTTCTGGGGAAGGAAATCAGCGCAGCACCAGTGGAGAAGGGGGGCAGATGGGGGAATTGGCGAGGCGGTCAGCTTCCGCGCAGGGAGAGTAAGCGGACACTAGGCGTCAAAGACCTTTTCTGGAAGAAGTTCAAGAAACGCCCACTGACGGATTCTGCCAGCGATTGAGACAGCCACGGGCGAGTGGCTGTCCGGACAGAAAAGGTTCACTCAGGCAACCCAGCCAGGTGTGGCGCCGGTTTACGCACAAACAACCCCTAGAACCATCACAGGCTCACTCAGTCCTACTCCTGAATGGAGTTTGGAATAGGAGTGAATTAACAGCAGCATAATTTACCCCAGTGCAATTAACACTGGCTTCCGACAGGTTTGATTGCTCTCCCCATCAATGCCAAACAGAATATTTTTCTTACCTCTTGTGAAATGTATACCAATATAGTTGAAATTTAGAGACTCACAAATGGATTTCCTTTCAAATACCCCTAACATCTGCTTTGCGCTTTCAGCATTTGAGAAACCATTCAACTTTATCTTAGTCATTTATTTACGAAATAGATTTGCAGCCTAGTCCCTATGCAGAGAAGTATGAATACACTCAGCATGTTTTTGAATAGCAGCTGCAGATTGTGATGTGCAGGAAGGGAGGCTAACCATTTCTTTCTGTGCTGCAATCCCGATGAAAATCCCTATGCTTTATTTTTCCTGGGAGGGAGGCTGTAATTGGCACCAGTGGCATCAACGTAATGTTGTTATACAAATATATGATGCAGCTGCATTTCGAATCCTACGTATACTTAAATAAGCATCACAGAACTGGGAAAGATGCATAAAAAGAACAAAAACTATCTGAGGGCTTGAGAACCTTCCATAGAAGGAAAGGCTAGAACATTTAAAACCTTTGGGTTAGGAAAAAAGTCAGCCGGAAGTAAAAAACTGGACTAGATATACCTTTGGTCTGATCAAATAGGGCTCTTCTTATGTTCTTATACTAACACCCACTGAAGTCACAGAGACTTCCAAATAGAACATGGATGAGTTGAACTGCAGTCTTATGTTCACATTCTACTATTTGAATATAAATTATACATGTTCACTGTTTTAATGACATTTCACCACAAAGGATACTACTCACTATGCTCGATGTACACCACAGCAGAACTGTCAGTCTGATCCAAAAAATGCCCTTTCCATGAATCCCTGGTTGCATCTTGTAAGAAAGAACTGTTTGAACCAGAATGTAAATGGCTCCTATTCCAAACGTGAGACAGGCTCCGGTTACATGCATAGAAAATAAAGTGCTTTTCTGGAGGAAAAGAACACAGGTTTCAAAGCTGGTTTGACCAAGTAATATTTGAAAGCTGAACAATTCAGTCAATAAACTGAGACTTTAGAGGGGTGGCTCCCAAGGAGAGTTCACGTTTTCAAAAAAATGTGGTTTGATAGCAAAATCATATACCTATTTCTTACATCTGTCTCCCAAACTTAATTCATGATTTGTATTTTTTACACTTACAACATTTTTACCCTACTCTTTAGTGGAAAAGAATAGTTTACATGCTAGTTTTTCTCCAGGAAGCTCAAAGTAGCACACATGTGGTTTCCAGATAGTCTCTCACCCAACTACTGACTAGACTCAAGATATGTCTAGCTTGAAGGTTGCTGGATTATGTGTGTCTAGAACTCTGATAGCACTTTAACCTCAACAACTCTTAGAAGGTTAGGCTGAGAGACTGCAACCAGCCCAAGGCCATCCAATAAGCTTTGTGCCTGAGCATTTCATTTCATTTCATTTCTTAAGACTTATTAGTCACTTGTCACCTGAATATCTCCAAGCGGCTTACAGCAAAAAAGGTAAGTTTTGCTTAACAAATCATGTGTAAATATTGAAATTCACACCAATAAAACAAAACAGCACTAATTGCTACCAAGTAAATGTACAGCAAGGTCATGGCAATCGTACAATTGTGGCCTGACAACCAAAGCCCAAACCTATTATGAGATGAAAAATTGTGTTTCATGTGCATTCACTACCCAAATTTATGCTGGAAGGCAATCAGTAGGCAACTTCTCTGGAGAGAGAGAAAAAGCCTATCATATCCTATATTCCAAAACAATTAAAGATGAAGTACAAACCTGGAAGTTTGCAATGACGCAAAGCCCAAAGCAACTAACTGTTCCTAACACAAAGCCAGCTTTATTTAACCTGAAGATCTTGGGGTTGTCAGGATTCAAAGCATCAACTTGTTTGTATCGGACATACATGGTTGCCATGCCTGTGAAATAATCCAAATACAGCACAGTAAGACTATGGTATAAAAGACTGCCCTTGGAAGAAGCCAAGTATAATTGGTGGCCACCTAAAACTAGCTGTCAGGTACTCAAAATACAATAGGAGGGAAGAAAGTCTGTGAATGCAGCCCTGAGGGCAGATTAATTTTACTTATATGACGTAGCCATGTTAGTATGTTGCAGCAAAAAGAAAATGGCATCTTTAAAAGACTTAACAAATTGATTAAGGTAGAAGCTTTCGTGGACCTGTTCACTTTGTTAGATGCATGAAGTATTCTCCTGAGCTATAGGGATATATTCACATGGTTTTGCAGGAGCAAAATTGTAAACAGTATGGACAGAAGGAAATGCAATGCAGGAAGCACAAAACAGTGATAATCATATATTAAAAGAGAGAATTCACAAACAGTTGTTTATAACAAACATCCTGGCATTGGTATGGCTATTAACTATGTAGTATCTCAAAACCCTTTGTCTTACACTTTAATGCATTTGTAAGTTTTTAAGCTGTCACAAGCTTCTGTGTCGTATACAATTACTTGTCTACTATGAGACAGGCAGATTTAGCAGGATTATTTATGGAATAACGAATAGTCAATAATCATATTGCCACCTGTATTTGCCACAGCAATCTTTAAGAAAGAACAGTTGTTGTAGTGTCCTTATCTCACTTCCATCAGTGCACCTTTTCCACATGGCAAGGGCATCTCAATAGCTATGCTACAGATACAGAATCCCTTCCCTTTGGAGTCTCACAAAGCCTATGTCTAAGCATCTTTCAGAAGCCTAGGATTCTTTCCCCCCTGTACTTACCCAAAAGAGCAGCAATGTTTAACATTATCCCAAACAAACATCTTTCAGGGGGTGTTGTTCCTGTGTCACTGAAAGAAAAGCAATGTAAGATACAGTGACTCTAAAACTAACCAAATGCACAACTAAAAAATGGGAGACATTTACATTTTTAAATACCAATTTGTAAGTATCAAGAATAAGCAGTAGATGGGAAAAAAATACAACTATCAAAAGGGAAGCAACCAAAAACATATCCATGCCCATGCAGTACTTGAGGCACAATTCATTTGGTTTTTGTATTATTTCAAAATGCATAGAGTAAGTTTTTAATGCTGGAAAATCTAGCACAATTATATTTATTAAAGGAACAAGTTTTTTTAAAGACTTATAAAAGGTTGTTTGTCAAATATAGAGCCTTTTTATTTATTTATTTAATATAGCCAGCTATGCATGGCTAAAGTTTACGAATGTCTGACAAATTTTCTGACTCCAAGTCATTTAAGAATTTCAATACATGAATAATGGCAAAGTTCTAAAAAGCAAAGTGCAGTCTTATCAGGCTGCCTATATGCTATCTCTATGTATTCATCCAGAAACGTAGACCTTCACCCCCACCCACTTGCAAATTATCTGCTGAAAATATTTGCTAGTAATCCTTTCTCTTGCTCACAGCATGCTCGATCTCTGATTTTTAACACTGCCCAGTGAATTACATAACGCAGGAGCAGGGAACCTCAGGCTGGCAGGCGAAATGTGGCCCTTGGAGCTCTCCCTAGGCCACAACACCTCACCGGCCTTGCTTCACACCCCAACAATTTTTGCCAGGCTAGGATGTGGCCGGGACGCAGGTGGCGCTGTGGGTTAAAGCCTCAGCGCCTAGGGCTTGCCAATCGAAAGGTCGGCGGTTCGAATCCCTGCGGCGGGGTGCGCTCCCGCTGCTCGGTCCCAGCGCCTGCCAACCTAGCAGTTCGAAAGCACCTCCGGGTGCAAGTAGATAAATAGGGACCGCTTACCAGCGGGAAGGTAAACGGCGTTTCCGTGTGCGGCTCTGGCTCTGGCCAGAGCAGCGATGTCACGCTGGCCACGTGACCCGGAAGTGTCTCCGGACAGCGCTGGCCCCTGGCCTCTTAAGTGAGATGGGCGCACAACCCCAGAGTCTGTCAAGACTGGCCCGTACAGGCAGGGGTACCTTTACCTTTACCTTTAGGATGTGGCCATGTATTCTGATAACGCCTCTTGCTTTTCTGCATGGAGATACAGAGGGGTGTGTGAGTATGTGCAGAAACTAGCCTTTCATTGCTCAGCCTCTAGTTCTCCCTAACACTAGCATGTGGTCCTTGAAAGGTTGCCCAAAAGGGGATGCAGCCCCAGAACTGAAAAAAGGTTCCCTGACATCAGGCATGACAAGGCCTAGAAATGGATAGCTCAGTTGGTGAGAGCATGGTGTTGATAACACCAAGGTTGCAGGTTCGATTCCTGTATGGGACAGCTGCATATTCCTGCATTGCAGGAGGTTGGACTAAATGATCCTCTGGATCCCATTCAACTCTGCAATTCTATGATTCTAAGGTTTATCTGCCACCCCAGACATAAGGCATTACGAATAATGAAGCAAGGACCCTGAAAATATATGAAAGGAGAGAGTGTTCATATCAGCGATATTATTTTTCTTCATCTGAACACATTAGATTACCTTTTTCTCTAGTACTAATATTATTTATTTATATTATTTATTCATCTTTATATTTATATGCCACATTTCCTCCATGGAGCTCATGGTGGAGTGCATGGTGCTCCCACTTCCTCATTTTATCCTCACAACCACACTGTGAGGTAGCGTAGGTTGAGAGGCAGTGACTCTGCAACACTCCCCCCCCCCACCACCACCCCACAACAGTTTTCTTGTAAAAATGTATACTTATCCAATGGCATTTAAAACTATATATTTAATTAAAACAGTAAGAAGCTCTTAGGGATGTTTGGTTACAAGCAATATATGCATCATAGGAAAGAGATCTAACTGACCTGCTCTAGGACCTGTAGCTGGCATGTTAATGGAGAAAATGGATAACTCGGATGCAGGTTTCTCCCTGCCTCTTGGTTTCCAGTGATCACAGCAGCTACACCCACATTGCCTGGGAATAGCCAAATAGGAATCTGTATCTTAGTCAAAATGTGTATGCGGTTTATTACAGCTGCAGATTCTTGCAGTCTCCTATAGTTAAAACATGGCTGCAGGCAAGTTATAACCTATAACCATTTATTGATTTTGCCATACTCCTCTGTAAGGAATTGGGAAGTATACAAACTTCACCGTCCAGCAAAGCCGAGGGGAGAGGAACAAGTTTTTCAGCATTGTTAGATAGAAATGAAATAACTTTAAATTGGTATGCATATGACTTTTTAAAAATTAGGAGTTCCACACCCCCCAAAGGGGGAGTGCTTTCCTATGCAGTGATCTTTTGTTATACAGTGGTACCTCTGGTTACAAACTTAATTCATTCCGGAGGTCCGTTCTTAAGCTGAAACCGTTCTTCTTCTGAAGGGCGCTTTCGCTAATGGGGCCTCCTGCCATGCGCATGCTTCTGGTGCGCGATTTCTGTTCACATCCTGGGGCAAAGTTCACAACCAGGAGCAGCTACTTCCAGGCTAGCGGAGCTTGTAACCTGAAGCGTTTGCAACCAGAAGCGTCCATAACCAGAGGTACCACTGTATGTAACAGTGCAATAGTAAAAGTCTTACTGACCTGATGTAGGGCACCAAAGGGTCAACATGATGTAAGACGACTGCAGTAATGTATGAGAACACAAAGGAAGCAGATGTCCAAATAACGAGGGCAGAAGGCAAGATGCTCAGACCTTGCTGAAACCACCACATCTCAAAATCATCTTCTAAGTCCAAACACTGAAGAATGAAGAGATACCATTAACTATGTTTTCTCTTCCCCTTCCTTGCCATTGAAAGCAAACAATTCTTTTCGTATGCAGTCTTCCTTGTGTTTAGAAACACACCCAGGCAAACAATTTTACTGACTCAAGACTTTTGTCCCGAGAGATTAGCTTGTTTCACTTTCCCTGCCTGCACTGCAATACCCACACAAACCAGGAAACAGAAAGTTATTGCAATACAGAAGCTGAATGGAAACTAGAAAGCAGAAATGTATTTTGAATATGTGCAAGACTATTTTTTTTTTTTTTAGAAAAAGGAGATGGGGGCATGGGAAAGAAAGAATCTAATAAACAGTGTCAAATCTTCCTAGTTTTCTTGGCTGTTTCATCTCTTGGCAGAGATATAAAAATGATCACTGTTTTACCAATTATGTGCAATATCGTAAAAGCATAAAAGAGATGGATGGCATGACAACAAATTCCACATACAGTGAAAAATAATCTTCTAATAAACAATGGGAACATATGAAAACCTGCATAACTGTTAAGAGGATTTAAAAAAACCAAGTACCATGACTAAAGACTGGAAATAAACAAATTAGAAAAGAGCAATTATTGTTTCCAAGAGAGGAGCAGGCTGATACTACTTGGAATAACCTGGGTCAATCTCCACCTAAAGTTGGAGAAAAAATATGGGCATTGAAACAGTGGGGTCCTTTTTTATCTAACTGTGAGCATAACTTCACGTTTACACAGTAACAACAGCAATCCCAGCCTTAGATATTGGTTTATCCAGCTAATGCTGCTCAGATTTCTGCTTAAAAATGGACAACACAGTGTAGGGGAGCATCATTGGGCTTGAAAAGAATGCAGCTCTTCCTTTCTACACTCTATTATTTGGTAATGTGCTGGAACCATCTAGCTTTACCCTTAATATTCTTCTGAATCTGTTCCAAGCTCTGAAACAGGGGTCGGCAACCTTTTTCAGCTGTGGGCTGGTCCACCGTCCCTCAGACCATGTGGTGGGCCGGACTATATTTTGAAAAAAATAATGAACAAATTCCTAACAAATAACCCATAGATGCATTTTAAATAAAAGCACACATTCTACTCATGTAAAAACACCAGGCAGGCCCCACAAATAATCCAGAGGTGCATTTTAAATAAAAGGACACATTCTACTCATGTAAAAGCACACTGATTCCCAGGCCATCCACAGGCCAGGTTGAGAAGGCGATTGAGCCACATCTGGCCCATGGACCTTAGGTTGCCTACCCCTGCTCTAAAAATTTTTGTAAGAATATTAATTTTAATATTACCAGCATGCTGTTTTTATTTATCCAAGATAAGAATTTAAACAGGGAATCCAATTCATTCCTGTTTGAAGCCTTTCCACTGCTATGTATTTTTTAGAGTAAAGGATGGTTGAATTGCACTGGACACTGCTAATTGATGGTAGGGACTATTTAACAAATGGGACTATTTAACATTTCTTAAGCATTAACAGTGGGGGGGGGCTCTATATGGGCCTCTGACTATTCTCAGATACTGATACTTCTGCACAAAGGCTAAGTAATTCTTTTAGATGAGAAAAGCATATATTATTGGATTCCTCATATCCCGCAGCAGCAGGTGTCCCACAGAAAAAGAATTAACACATTCAGCACCAGAGACAGAGAACATTCAGAAGACCTGTAACATGGTTGTGCTTTCCTGGATTTCAAACCATAGATTGTAGGTAGATGTGTTCAATTTCCAAATTCATACAAGTACATGAAAATGTGGTACATGGCATTGTGGGCAGAATTCAGTTTGCTGAGAGCCTCACCTTTCATTTTAAAAAGTGTTTCCTTCCCTTGTGGTTGTAAAAATAGGACACAGAGTATGTGAGCAATACATGATGAGTCTCAGGTGGGTGGAGGAGTATTTCGGGGGGGGGGCAGAGTTTTAATGCCTTGCATGGATCTTTACACTTCTCCATAAGAGGTCGAAGCGGACTACATTCTAATCTGAATAAATTATATAGATTAAAGAATTAAAGAGTTTAACACAGCCACAGAATTACTCTAATAGTGAACATGGAAATCTTCTCAGCGGCTATTCCAGCAGGTCACCAGTTATATAACTTTTAAAAATTAGTACTTTAATTTGTTTTCCCCTTCCCTTTCCACTCCTTTTCCTTTACTATCATGTCTACTGTAAACATTTGGGCAGTTTTTTTAGTAAATGTGCATCACTTTAAAGTGTTAGAAGTTGTATAAATTATAAAGTAGTAACGGAAACAATTAGAACTTGGCTTAGGTCTTATCCTATCCCCCTATTTGCTTTTCATATCAGCACTCTACTTTGTCAGGGCCACTGACCCCAGGTTACAATGGTGAAACCTGCTCTTTGACTTTGATCTGATGCACCTATCTAAGGGCGGGAATATATGTTGCAAACACATAATATCCATAGCAAAACTTGAGAACTGCTTTCCAAAGGGAAAAACTAGATGCAGGAGAAAGATTTGAAGCAGAGAAATGGTGAGGTAAGGGGAAAGGGGCTGTTAAAACCTCTCTCTACCTACCACTTATTCACTCCACACCAATCACCCTTCATTCAAAGCCACATTTCCTTTCCCCAGGTTTCCATACGCTTGCATGCAAAATGTAGCCAGGTCCTAAATATGGCAGTTTCTCTTTTAACCATCCTGTGAACTCCAACCACATAGCTTTGGATATTTTGTATTTTGAAAATACTAGGAATCCTGAGAGCTCACTGACAATTAGATCTATTGGGAACAGAACACAAATCCTCACTTTCCCACAATGGAAAATCCTCACATATCCTTAGGTATGGCATTCTAGTTTGGCAAATAAGCTCTCGCCCCTTTCTGCTGCCAACACTCAAGAGCCTATTAATTCTATAAAGAGCAGGATGTCCATTCACAAAAATACTGGTCATACCACCTACCAAAAACACCTATCATCAGCTGGAACTGTCAAATGCAACTACAATTTCTACCATTGTGTGGTGAAAGGTTTATTCTAGTTGGAGTACTTGATCATTACACTTGATATGCTGAAGCCACAGGAGTACTATGCATGCTGTTTTTAGCTCACAAAGTCTAACTAGAAAGTAATCAGGGACCATAGCACAACTCTTTGGCTGTAGTGGGTACTACTAAACTACTTCCCCATGCACCCCACAGCTTAGCAATACAACTGATAAGGAAAACAGTTGTATGTAGGATGTAGCTTAAATCAACTACGGTATGCAAAGAGCGCCAACCAGGATCAGATTCTCAGTGTCTATGATAAAACTCCCAATTCTGTTGGGTAAAGGAAAGTTTAGTTATTGGGAATAGCGACAGGATTTTATCATTTTAAACTGTTTATAAAGTTTCTATATTGTAAGGCTTCTGGGGCTCCACATTGGGCATAAATTTGATAAAATAAATATTTTATTTTCCCTGAAATAAGTATGACACACACAACATAGAGTGGAGCTGCAGGTGTTAATGCAGATTTCAAGATACGGGAGATACATTCTGATGAATGTGGATGTGTCCGACTCTATGAAAAAGGAAAATTAGGTGTTTCTGAAACTAGTTGCAGATAAAAAATACTGATGAACTCTGGCAGTAGGTCACATGCCATTCATGAGAAAGGGTTGCAACATTTGGGACATTTTCTTTTAGAGAAAGGCAAGTAAGAGGTGGCATGGTGGAGAGAGAAAAGTTTACTTCCTCATAACACTGGAATTTGTGGACATCCAGTGAAGCTGAAAGTTGGAAGATTCAGGGCAAAAGAAAAAAAGTACTGTACTTATTCATGTGGCACATAATTAAACCATGGAACTCACTCCCACAAGAGGCAGTGATGGCCGACAACTTGGATGGCTTTTAAAAAAGGATTGGACAAATTAATGGGGAATAAAGCTATCAATGGCTACCAACCACAATGCCTATGCTCTGCCTCCATGGTCAGAACAGTATCCTTCTGAGTACCAGTTGCTGCAAACTACAGGAGGGCAGAGTGCTCTTATGTTCAGGTCTTGCTTTTGAGTTTCCCACAGGCATACGGTTGGCCACCGTGAGAGAAAGTTTCTTTAGTTACCTTCCATTTTTCTTTCTTGTTGGAATTGTCTGCATTTGCACCTTCAATATTTCACTTTTAAGAAACATCCATCCATTTTTGACTCTCATCTCTTTGAGTATTTCAGACTATGGGATCTCACCTGCATCTTTAAGTTACAATGGATAAAAAATAAACTCCTTTTCAACATTAAAAGCTGCAGTATTTAAGCTGTAGATCTATAGTAGGAAATTCGGTTTCTGAAAGTTCCATGGCTCCCAGATTTTAATTTAAACTGATGTTGCTACTATTTTACTCTTCCTCCTCAGCTATTTCATTGGTTCAAAACAAGAAAAAATGCTACAAGAAAAAAAAAGGTTTGTGGCTTTCTAGTCAATAAAGACAGCTTCAAGCTGGACACGACTGCAGAACATAGCACAGAGCTAATGCCCTACCCTCTAAGAGTGCAAAGAAGGATTCTTCCCAGCACAGTCATTCGATTACAAAGCAGAGCCCAACTAATTTAGGAGACACAAAAAAAGCCTTCATTGCGACAAACAAAGGCATAGTCATAATGATAATTTCGTCTTCTCAAATGCAGGAAGTCATACCTCAAATGAGAACGTCTTAACGTTTGCATCAAAAAAAGCTACCAGAAAGTTACCATTCTCGGGCAAAAGAAAAAAACCCCTGAAAAATAAACACTCTTACCAGCCACCAGCTCTCTTTAGGCTGAGAAAGGGGACAACAGCAGTTGCTACCTCTCCCTCCACTTTCCCGACTCGTGTGCCTTTAACAGCTACCAGAAGTTCAACCGGGTGGGGGGTATTCTGCGTATGGGGCTGTGTTTAATGGGGAAACCAAATCCGTTGAACGTCTGAATGTCATACGGCTGTTAAAGCCACAGTCCTTCCCTCCCTCTCTCTCGGGGCGGGGAGAAGGTGCCCTTGGCACGGAAGAGTCGTTTTCATGCGACCCTCCTGAGGAGGAGGAGGAAGGCGGGAGGCAGGCGCGCTCCCTTTCCCCGCCCGCGGCACCTGAGGTGACCCTGTCCCCCTCACGCCAAAGTACACACTTTGATATTCGACCCTCCAGGGAGGTGTTAATTTACCGTCTCGCTCTCTCCCTCATCTCGCTGCTCCAGCCGCCTCCTCTCTGAGGGGGGAGCAGCGAAAGGGCGGACGCGAGAGGAGGAAACGGGTCACGGGCGGGCGCGCGCGACGCTCCCTCCTCCCTCAGCCAACCCCCGCCTTCCCTTCCAGGCGCGTCCCTGGAGCCAGCCAAGCAGCCTGCCGCCGGCCCGCGCACGCTCCCGCCGGCTCCTCGTTAGGAGCCTCTGCCCGCTCGCGCGCCCGCCCTAAGCAACCACCAACCCGGCCTTGTTTACGGCAGCCGCAAAAGGGACGTAAAAGCGCCGCCTGGGCGAAGAGGCTGGTTGAGGTAAATGCCGGGTGTTTTTCGGCGCGGTTCAGGGCGATGGTCTCCGTCGGGCGGGGGGCGGTGTTGGTGGTGGGAACTCGGCCTTCGACGGCGCCGGGTCTCCTCCGGGCCCAGCGGAGGGTTGGCTAACGTGAGTTCTCCCCCCACCTCAGCCACCGGGGTCCTTCGGAGAGTCGGACCGCGGGGGTCTCTTCTCGCTCCCCCAGCCTGCGGGGCATCTGCGCAGGGGATGGTGGGCGGGCGGCTTGCTCTAAGCGGAGCCCGGAGGCTGCCCTTGCCGTTGGCTCCTCTCCCCAGCCGCCTCGCCTGGGAAGGTGCGTGGCTCCCGATGCCAGAGAGAGCGAGAGACAGGGGGGTGGGCTGCCGCAGTTCGTGTCATGTCAGTCAGTCCTTGGAGCCGTGTAATCGGAGCGGGTGCCGCTGCTGGGACAAGTCAAAACAACCACCCTCCGCGCTACAAACACACACGCAGGCATGCCACAGTTTGCGTCAGGTACAGGCGTGGCAGGCTCAGGACAAGGCTGCACCTAGTGTCTCGAGACCGCAGGAGGGTCAGCCTTGCATGGAGTCCAGAGCGTTAGCCCAGGTAGCGGCCCTTCAAGGTCTCAGGTATAGTTCTTTCAATCAGCCTCGCCGCCTGCTTCCCTTCAGTCGCTATGGCATCCCTGTTCTCTTTACAGGAGGCTTACATGCAAAGTATGTGCCCTGACAGTGAAAGAGTGGTGCTTTCACTTCCCTAAGGGCAGGTGTGGGATTTCCTCATCCCCTCCCCCCATCCTTGGAATAATTTTTGTAGCCTGGTGACCAGAGAGGAGACTTTGGACTGGATCTTGGCACTGAGCTTTTTCTTTAGTTTGTGACTGTTGATACTGTATTGACTCAGTGCTTCTGACCTGCTTATTTAACTGAAGTGAATTATTAGCAAGGGTCTGGCAAGCTTCTGTTGTACTTTTAAAGGACAGATGATTTCTGGAACTCTAGGCAACCTGATGGAGTTCAAGAAAAAAAGATGCTTTCATTTTGTATCATCCGTAAGACTTGAGTAAGATTTCTTCAGTTTTATCTCTTTATCTTCTATTTATTTTGCTGAATCCTGTAAAAGTTTTCTCCTTTCCTGTGCTTCTTGTCACTCTTTGCAAAACTACTCATATTGCAGCAGATGGATGCTTTCTGCTTGCATTAATAGCAAGGAACAAATAAAAAGGTGTTCTTTGAAGTACAAACTTAAGTTTCAGTTAGAGAAATTGGCATGTCCAAATGCCCCCAATCAAAAAGAGACCATTTATTAAACTTGTTCCTTGCATTTACTCTCAGATAGTTCTAGTCCTTGTTCTTTGTCCCTGTATATGTATGTCCAGATTCTCCTAAAGTAGCTTTTAGTTGTGACTAATGGCTGCTAAATGCCATGTTGGTGGCCACAAACTAATAGCAAGTCTTGGCTGATCTGTTTTCTCTATCCCGAGCCAACTTGAAGCATAGCCTGGGACAGGCACTGTGGCCATGCTCACATGTCATTGTAAACTGTAAGCCATGGATTACCATGCATGAGCCGATTGCACATGCTTTGCTCACCCCAGTTGGGAAGAAACTAACCATGACTTCTGCTGTCTTCATTTTATGGTTCCTGTCTAATTGTAGTGGGGGCACTTATTCTGTCACGTGAATCTCTGAGCACTGTTTGTTTTGTTTGTGAGTAGGCTTGGGCCTTCAAATATCTCATGTTTTGCTATGAAACACGCGAGACATTCCTGACAGCTTTCCACCTGTTACATTAATCTAAATACTTTATGTTCCAGATAGACCAGGATCTTGAGATATTTTACAACGGTTAAAATCTGTCAAATACAACATCAAGGCTAATAAATCCATGAGTGGGAATCGATCCGTGAAGAAACGATGTGGGGAATTGCAGTTGGAATCCCCTGTGCGCTATGGTCATGTTCCTTCAGCAGGATGTACATTAAGCAAACTGCTTCAGTTGCCTACGCCACCTTTGACAAAACATCAGCTAAAACGGCTAGAAGAACACAAGTATCAAAGTGCTGGACGGTCCCTGCTTGAACCATTAATGCAAGGTTACTGGGAATGGTTAGTTAGAAGAGTACCAGCTTGGATTGCCCCTAATCTGATTACAATAGTTGGACTGATAATAAACATCTGCACAACCATAATATTAGTGTGTTACTGTCCGACAGCTACAGAGCAGGTAAGCTAAATATCTATTAACGTTTCTTTGAGGAAGGGATTGTACTCCTGTTGAACGGCTCAGTATTATATTTAATTTGGTGTTCTGTTAACAGACATATCTGGAGTTTTATGTATGTAATTTTTGCTCTTAAATGATCTAAATTATGTTTCTAAAATTCCCAATAATACTTTTGCACAATCCTTAATTATTTCAAAAAAAGATACATTGTTCATTTTCACAAAGGTTTTCATAATATCATGAGCACTATGCAATGCATGTTGACTGATGTGTGACAGAATGTGAGAATGATAGAAAGTTTAGCAGCGGAGCTCATAAAATTTGTAACAAGGGCAGAGATATCAAACATAAACATGAAAAATATGAAGAATATCAAAATGCCTCTCTCCCAAGGTCTGATACTACCAGGCTCTTGTCATTCTCTGAGATCTGGAGATTTAAAATGTTTTAAAATATATGTGGGGGGAAGCAAAAGTTGAGCTGTTTATTGTTGGAATTCAGCTATCAAATATTGGAGGACTCTGCACACATCACACCATTGCAATAGATCTCTTTTCCTTAATTCAAGAAGCTTTCTGTAGTACACGATCTCAGTTTTCCTTCCATCTGTACTGCTGTGAAATATATATGTAATAAGCTCTAAGTGACTCAGCACCCTACTAATGAAACTTGCTTATGCTGAGATACTTGTTTTTCTGCCTTTACTTATGTAGTGTTTAGCAGCTGCTTAGCAGGATTCCTGCTTGAAAACTTATATGTGAAAGGGATTACTACTGATCTGTATTGTGCTTCGCCAGGCACCTATGTATATCCATATAGATAAAGTGAAGATTATATAAATTTTTGAATAAATAAAATATAAATAGCATGTTAAAAATAGAATCTTAAGGTTTGAAAGCATCGTCAAGTATTTTAATCTCTCTTCTAAGAAAGGAGCAGGTTCACCTTAAGTTTCTTGACAGATGCCTGCGCATAATGGAGATTCCCCAACTTCTCAAGTAGTTAGTTCAGTGACTGTTCCAAATATTAAGGAATTCTAATTATACCTTCCCGTATTTTGACTCTAATCAATAGGTAAATAATCCCCCCCCCTTCCTTCCCTTCCTGCATCTTGGTTCTTTCCTAGGATAACAATACTTTCTTCTTTTTACTCTTCTGGCAATTGATCATTTTTATAGCTCTTCACTGGATCTTTTCCAATTTTTGCACATGGTACTCCAAATGAGTCCTTATATCGGGGTGGAAAACCTCCAGCCTGTGAGCCTAATCTGGCCCACCAGACCTCCCCATTTGGCCTGCCACACCATTTTGGCCAAGGCATGCCCAGCTGCCTTGACTTCATATACAATGCTACCTCCGGTTACAACTTAATTCGTTCCAGAGGTCCATTCTTAACGTGAAACCGTTCTTAACCTGAGGCGCTCTTTCGCTAATAGGGCGTCCCGCTGCTCATGCGCCTACAGTGCGTGACTTCCATTCACATCCTGGGGCAAAGTTCGCTTCCAGGAGCACCTAATTCCGGGTTACCTCATTACCTGAAGCGTTCACAAGGAGGATGGTACGTAACCAGAGGTATTACTGTATGGTGTCAGGTGTGGGAAGGTAAAAAGGTGGTTGGGTTGGGCCAAAGGTAGCTTTTGAAGCACCACTGTTAGTTGGTTGTCAGGACTTCAAGCACAACCTCAGCAGTTTTGCAAGCCTCTTTGCAATCCTCAGATCTGCTAGGAAATCCCAACGATCAGCTGGTCATCAGCACTTTGAAGAGCTCTGTGCAGTGCATTAAAGTCCCAATAATTAGCTGATTGTCAGGGCTTCAAAGCCCCGTATCACTTGACATCATTGTAACACCAGGTGCTTGAGAGGTGGGCAGCCCCACCCATGTGTCAAATTTGGCCCATGAGTTAGAAGAGATAAGAATCTGGCCCATTATCTGGATGCAGTCTTCCACCCCTGCTATTGTTGTTGTTGTTCATTACATGTATTGCTTACCCTTCATGAGCATGTCCCAGTGTGGGTTACAACAATTTAAAATTCAGTGTTATAACTGTTAAAATTGATTATAATCAAAGGCATAAAGTGGGCCCTGAAAACACCCATTTCAAGTATCAAAGGGTAAAGAGGTGAGTCTTCAGCATTTGCTGGAAGCTATATAGTGAAAAGGGGACGCAGGTGGCACTGTGGGTTAAAGCCTCAGCGCCTAGGGCTTGCCGATCGAAAGGTCGGCGGTTCGAATCCCTGCGGCGGGGTGCGCTCCCGCTGCTCGGTCCCAGCACCTGCCAACCTAGCAGTTCGAAAGCACCTCCGGGTGCAAGTAAATAAATAGGGACCGCTTACCAGCGGGAAGGTAAACGGCGTTTCCGTGTGCGACTCTGGCTCTGGCTCTGGCTCTGGCCAGAGCAGCGATGTCACGCTGGCCACGTGACCCGGAAGTGTCTCCGGACAGCGCTGGCCCCCGGCCTCTTGAGTGAGATGGGCGCACAACCCCAGAGTCTGTCAAGACTGGCCCGTACGGGCAGGGGTACCTTTACCTTTACCTTTTATATAGTGAAAAAGCCAGCTTCACCTCTGTGAGGAGGGAATTTCACAACAGAATTCTCTTTTCCAGGCCGCCACCCCCCTGAACTTCTGAGAGGTAGAACTACTAAGATGGTCCTTTCTGCTGATCTTCACATTTGGGGGGAGGGGGTGTCTGTAGAGAATGAGGCAGTCTTTAAGATATTTGAGTCCTAAGTTGCTTAGGGCCTATAGGCTCAACAGAACAATATTATTGCCTATGGCAGGGGTGAGGAACCTCAGACCCAGAGTCTAAGAGAGGAATTCAGCATAGCACTAAGCAGATTGTTCCATCAGCGCAAGCATTACTGTTTTCCTGATAGAATGAACTGTCTTCTCCTTCCCACATGTGCTGTTCTGGGGTTTTTTCCAACCCTCCCCCAACACCTGTTTGTGGGGCCGTGGGGGGAGGATAGGGGGCTTCTCCTTATGGGACTATTTAGTGAAACTGAGCCATAGATATAGCTCTGCAGACCTCTATCAGCAGCCCATGGGACTCTCCATAGACCACCCAGTCTTCCTAGGCAACACTTCTTAAAGGCTTTGCCTAACACTTCTTCATGTGTTTTTGTCTGGTTGAAATGTGACCTTAAACTGTGATGACACCTCTTGCTTGCCTGGATGAAGGGATGACTTGCTTTGCATGGTCGAAAGGAAGAAAGTTAAGAGTCACTTTACTCTGCCCACTTTTACTTCTGGACCCTTGTACAACTTGGCATGTGCTCCCCCGAAATATTCCCCACAAGGTAATGCAGGCTTTGGACTAAAAAAGGTTCTCCATCTTTGGTTTACATAGTCTTTGAGGAATTGCTTCAATAATAAAAGTAAGCATTTCATTGTCTCTTTTGATTTCAGGTCAGATTGTTGACTTGTGCTAATTTTGTTTTTGTTAGTTACCAAAAAATCTTTAGTAATGCTACTGCTTGTCTGGATCTTGTTTTCAAAACTCACACTTTTCTCTATTATAGCTTCCCTCCCTTTGAATTTTTATTTTTTTGCAACAAGTGTTGGTTATGCATCCTAATCTGTGTTTTTTGTGTATTTGTTGTCCACTCCTTCATCCAGATAATTAATAAGGGCACAGAGCAGCACTGTGGCCTTTGCATAACTCCACTTAGGTAATACTTCTTTCTTATATTTAATCTATCCATTAAGTACTACATCTACCTTTTAGTATTATTGAGTATTTCCAGTTGCTACTCATCTAGACAAGAGCAAAATTAGGAGTGCAAATAGTCACAAGATTTTGGGGATCAGTACTTCTGGACCTGCACTGTACAAATAAAAGATCCCATGGATCTGGCATTTTAGAAGAACCACTTTATTCATAAGCACAGTTAAACTCTGCTATCAATAGAGGCATTTTCCTCCTGACAACAATCCAGTGTGAGTGTTGTACTTTGTATCAGACTCTCAGAACACAGTTGGGAAGGCCTTGAGACACATCCTTTATCTTGTAATTCTTGTTTCCCTAAATATTTAAGGTACTTCTTGGAAACCCCATATATGCTGAAGTTACTTAGTTACATCTGTCTTGTTTATTTATTTCATATGTATTCCTCATACTCATTTCATAAATATACATGTGTGATTCAATGTCACCTTCTAAACAATGAGCAAGAATGCTGCTTTACTACTACTACTACTACTACTACCAAGTTATTCTCAAGTAGTACAAGTATGTAAGATAGTACTTTGCAAACATCCAGTTGATTAGCAATCCTTAAGAAGTACAAGTTGACATATATTGAGTTACAGTTAAAATCCTGCCTCAGCTCTTTGAGTAACTATCTGTATATACACCCTGAGACATGCACAGAGTTGTTTCTGTAAGACAGGGAAAGAATATTTACTTAGGCTTCTGATGATGTTTAAATAGAGGGGGAGGAGAAAAATAGAGCAGAGAAATTTTAGTTCGAGGCGACATTTTAGGGGAAGTGTCATAGAAATATATAAAATGACTAGCAATAGTATTTATTACAAAATTGAGATTAATTGATACAGACTTAGGCTCTGTAATTGTTGCTCATCAAGGCATTAAAGATCTAGATCAGCATTTATGATATACTGCTGTATTGCAGAGCACTGTTTTGGTTTTCCTTTTGAGAGTGGGATTGATGGCTGGATCAGCATATTTTTTGCATAATATTGTTACTGCAGTATACAACTTATATTTTATGATCACCCAGTAAAGCAGACAGGCTTCATACCTTATAAGAAATTATTTCTTTGTGTAAAACCAAAAAATGGCAAAAACCAGAAAAAATATTCACCAAAACCCAAATCACTCATATCTATATAGCAAAGATTTGTTGAAATTTTCTCCCCTGTACTGCAGTTCTCTTAAATACATATTGGTAGTTAAATGTTAACTATTTCAAGAATGGGTGCCAGTTTGTTTCTAGGGTGGTATGCAATGATAAAATGCAGGAATCAAACATTCCCACTTGACATGGGGCCTTTGAAATTTCTATGCATTTTTGAAAATGTATTGAAATAGTGATTTAGATTATTTGAGGCTTTGGCCCAAATGAGCTCTGAAAATTTCCCCATCTTAAACATGGCCAGAGATTGCCTTTTTACATTCTTGGCAAGTAGGATGCAGTGTTTCTAGTCCTGGTAAGAATCACCTATAGGAAAGCTAATGTAGTGCTCAAAGCTGGAAAAGTAATTGTGTGAACAAGTTATTTACTGAGGGCTTTATATAGTATTGACATTTTAAAAATCTAAGAAATTTGGGAAGTAGCCTAATCCTAGACATTGTAAATGTTTGGTAAAAATCTGTGCCATAGAATCTGTGCTAAGGGTAAATTTTGAGAGAATTTGTTTCTTTCCAGTATGTTACATAAACTGTAAAACTAAGACAATAACAGTGCATAGTTTGTTATTATTTTATTTATGTGGCACCTTATACTCCAAGATATTGAGGTGATTTACATAGTAAACAAATATGAAAAACTTACAAGTGATCAAACATTCCCACAAAGTTGCCAAAGTACACATGTCCTGCTATAAAACTATTACAAGCCATCACAATAAAACTGCAAGCAGCTAAAAACCACCCACTGAGAATGAGTAAGAGACAGATGTCAACACTCAAGTGTTTGGGTGTATAAAACAAAGTCACAACCTGGTGCAGAAAATATTTTGGGAAAGTCTGTGGCTCAGTGGTGGAGCTTTCATTTTGCATGCAAAAAGTTACAGGCTCAATATGTGGCATAGCCAGGTAGGGCTGGTAGAGACCCCTGTCTAAAAATAATGCAGACCTACTGCCAGTCAGTGTAGATAGTGCTGTGCTAGAGGGACCAATGGTCTGACTTGGCATAAGGCAGCTTCTTATGTTCTTGTGTTATGCTTGGAGCCAGGTATGCTTTTCTGGGATGAATGTACCAGAGATCCATTACAGAATTAGGACTTGTTGGACTTTGAGACTTATTCTCAGGTATCCTGCACAATACATGGGTATTGGGAGTGGGACCTATTGAGCAGAGTGAGACTAGCTTCATGTGTCAGATTAAACTGTAAGAGTACTTGAGGCAAACCATGTCATCACAGCTAGGTTTTCCACACTCCAGAAAAGTGGGAATATTTATAACCTTTTACAGATACAGTGGTACCTCGGGTTAAGTACTTAATTTGTTCCAGAGGTCCATTCTTAACCTGAAACTGTTCTTAACCTCAAGCACCACTTTAGCTAATAGGGCCTCCTGCTGCTGCCGCGCTGCCGGAGCACAATTTCTGTTCTCATCCTGAAGCAAAGTTCTTAACCCGAGGTACTATTTCTGGGATAGCATAGTCTGTAACCTGAAGCATCTGTAACCTGAAGCGTATGTAACCCGAGGTACCACTGTAGTTAAAACTGGGAATAAATTTGCAGCATGGGAGAACCACATCTGATTTAAGACCCTGTAAACTTTTTATTGACATTAACTGCAGTCACATACTTTCTCTCTTAGGCACCTGCTTGGGCATATATTGCATGTGCTTGTGGCCTTTTCATATACCAGTCTTTGGATGCTATAGATGGGAAGCAAGCAAGAAGAACCAATAGTAGTAGCCCTTTGGGAGAACTTTTTGACCATGGCTGTGATTCACTGTCCACAGGTATTATGTCATATATTACTGAAATATAAGGGTCTGTTAAGTGGTTTATACTTTGAAGGATACTGGGGATACTGAACTGCAAACAGAAAGAAAAACTGTTGGCGCTCTGGCAGAATGAAAATAATGTACTCTGATTGTATAATCCTGTGCCATCTTTCAAGGTTTAGCTAGTACGTTTAATACAGAATCAAAATTTCACTAGGTAATTTTAGTTTCATAGTAAATAGTTTAAATTCTTATTTTAAAATGACAGTAAATCTAAAATATTGAAATATTTGAAATATGATTGGGCATTTAGATTTTTAATCTACCCCCTGTCCAGATTCTTTGAACAAAGAAGCAATAAAAGTAAAGCTGAGTACCTTAAACTATAGTTAAAAGAAGTGATGGTTTAATGTGAGCGTGCAGCATGCTTGCACATGCCACTGAAATCACAGGCACTTCACCCCGCACTTGCCTTCTTGCTGAGAAGCAGACCATACATAGTCTGGTTTAGTCTTGCATCCAAACCTGGACTCATGAATCCTTCCCACCCCACAAAAAAACCCCACAAACCATAAGTGGTTAGCATACCTTGGTTTTTCCATGTGTTTGGAGAGAAACAAACCACAAGCCCAGGTTCTGGGGTAATGCTATGCCAATCCGTGGTTTGTTTCCTGGCTGGAGCACTTAGGATGCTACACATTCACATTAAACAATAGCTTATTTGAATTATGGTTCAATGTGATGTGCAAACTGATCTGAGTCTTTTAGTTTCATTCTCACTTCATTATTGTTGAAAAGCACCATGGTTTTCCAGTTCCCCTGGAATTTCATCCCTTTTCCAAACAAATCCTAGACATCAGAAGGGAGTTTATGAAAGCTTATAAGGTTGTTTAATACGATGCCAGAAATTGAGTTAGCCTACATGCTACAACTCAGGGAAGCTCCTGAGCCTCAGGAACAAAGGCTTTGTGCAATCCCTCAACTTGTCCAACCAAACTTGAAGCCAACTGCACCTTAGGCAGAGTCTCTGTGAGCTCTTACCTGTGTCCATGTGATGGACCTCCCTTAGTCTCAGCCCTGTTCCTGTAGGTGGAAAAGATTTACAGAGATTATATGTCGAAACCCTGCTTTGCTTTAACTTGGTCCAGTCCTATCCACACATGGTCAGTGATTGCAAGTGCTTAAGACTCAGAAGCTTTACAAACTGTCCTGTAGGCTAGCTCAGGGACTGCCCAGTTCCTTGAAGCTCCCAAAGTAGCTTTAACAGGTTTTTAAAAAACATTATCTAAGATGTGACTAGTGTGCAAAATTTGGGTGCAAAGTACACACACTCTGAAACTGTATGTGTAATTTTCTTAGCTGTTGGACCATTTTGTTGAACTCACTGAACATCCAAATTTTGACATGAAAATTGAAATTGTGATATTTTAGCACAGTTTTGCTGTAAGTTGGATGTTAAATATAAAATAGAATAAAACTTTTAGTTAAGAAATAATGTTTAGTAAAACATTATTAAGCACCCCTAAACCTACTAAACAGAATAAAACATGAAGAACCTCTGATAAAAACACTAAACAGTCTCATCCAGTTGCAACCAAAATTAGCTGTGCTGCTTAAAGTGATGCTTAATGCTATGATACGTTAAGTACCGGTAGTTGAGTTCCTGTCTAACAACCTGTGTACTAAGTACTTTGCTACAAAAGGGCAGCAAAGTGAGCAAAGCTATTTCAAATACTGCTTCATCAATTTCACGCTCCTTTACCTTGATTAGGGGAAGCAGGAGGAATTATAACACAAGAAAAGGAAACAAATGTGCTTAATCCTAATAGATTTCTCCTCTTTCCTATTATGTTTGCAGAATTACAGTATCAATCTAACAATTCTGGATCTACTGTAGTGCCACATTAACTTAACCATAACAGAATTGGGCTGCCCAGTGGTTATGAAATGTTATTTACCACACAGTTGTCTTATGTGTGTCCGCTTGGAAGTAAATCTCACTCCATTCAATGAGACTTACTCCCAGACAAGTGTGTTTAAAATCTGCAATCTAAATCATGCAGTTATTAAAACTCAATGGTAATTTTATTTTCATATTTAAAATGTGTAACAGTATAAATTCTGATGGAACTGAGAACCCACCAGTTTTCTCTAGTTTAGTTACTTTGACTGTTGAAATTTGTTTCTGACTATACTTTATGCATATATTTGATCTTGAATCTTAAAATTCTTATGACCATGCATCAAAAATACAGAGCAGTAAATAAAAGAGTGCCAACTGCATACTACAGACTATTGAACACATTTGTTTGTTCATTCTTTGCTTTTGAAATCTGTAATCTATGCTCATTTTAACTGATTTTTTTCTGCAGTGTTTGTGGTTTTGGGAACGTGTATTGCTGTGCAGCTGGGGACAAATCCTGACTGGATGTTCTTTTGCTGTTTTGCTGGAACGTTCATGTTTTACTGCGCACACTGGCAGACATATGTCTCTGGAACATTGCGCTTTGGAATGTAAGTAAACCACCTAAGAGAGAAACCTAATATTGCCAGACATTACACTGCTAAGTGATTAAGTCAGTCAGAAGGTATATGCAAATCTATAATCCATGGAAGAGTATATTGAAGCAATGTTTTGGCCTAAACAAAGTAGTGCTAATTAAATTGTTCTTTCAGTTCGGCACCTTTTCATCATAGTGAATAATCAGGTTGAAAATAAGAGGCACCAACTTGCACCAGAGATTGGGGCAGTGTCACACACATGATGTCAGGAGGCGGCTCAGCATGGTGCTGAGTGCAGTGCAGCTTCAGTGGCCAGTGGCTCCTCTCTCTCATGTGGCCTCTTTCCGTTGTAGGAGGAGGAGCTGGCCACTGAAGCTGTGCCATGCTCGGTTCCACGCTCGGTCTCCTCCACCCTCTCAAAATTGGGCCCCCCAAAATAGCTCGGCCTCCATGGTGTCCCTGATCATAGAGTTTATTAACAACACAGATTGATTAGGAATAGTGTAGGAATTAGAGACATAGTTAGGTGCCATGCAGTTCTGTTTTTTCCATTTTAGACCACAGTCCAAACTCCCTCCTCTGGTTATCAGGGCTTTGTCAAGCCATGGAGCAACTTTTGCACCTGCTGCTCATGGTGGCCACAGTGGAAGGTGGGGGCGGGGAGGGGGAGAAGAAAGAAGACACTTAAAAAATTATTTTTAACCTCTCTTGCAAGCCTAAGTTCATTCTGAGCTTTGGCCCACCAGACGTTCCCTGCAACTGTTGGCTACTTGGGTATACTCTTCCTTTGTGATTTCCCCTTTCTTCCATTTCTTATACATGGCCTTCTTAAAACTCAGTTCATCTGTAAGCTCCTTATACAGCCATACTGGTTTCTTTAGATGCCTCCCGCTTTACCTGCTTTGGTATGCAGATACAGGCCAGAGGAGAGGGAAGAAATGAGTGGGAAAGTTTAATGGAGTGCACTAGAGTTCAGTGTTGCATAAAAACATTGCAACACTAGCTTTGAAGGGCAAAAGGAATTCAAGCAAACAAGAGTGTTGGGTAAACTTTTTAAAAAAAATGGGGAAAGGAAGGACAGTTGCCAGGATTAATCCCTTCTGTCTCTCAAAATTACAGTGGTGTGTTAATTACTTAATATTAAAATTAGTGCCTCAGAAGGGCATTGCTTTCTTGGAGCATTAATAATATCATACATCCAGTAGAAAATAGACAAATGTAGGCCATTCAATTGCTAGTATGGAAGCTAAAGCTTCTCTCAGGCTGAAGTGAGAGTTTCTCTCAGGCTGAAGTGTTGCAGCCTAACTTTCTTTCTGCAAATTCTAAGATATGCTTACTGGAATCTGTGTATATGTCTATTTTTTCTATTGCCCACCCTTCTCCAACTCAAGATAAATGTTATGTAGCTGTTTTATGCAGTGATTTCATGCAATTGTCTTTGACCCACAATTCTGGATTTTGGTGAGCTCACTGAACTCCAGCTTAGGGAGTCACTAGGCTGTCACTAGGTTAGTTAGTGCATATCATGAAATGAAACCCAAGCTTGAGTGTAAGACGAGGTGAGACATAAGCTTAGCAGCTTTGCTGGCAAAAAGAACTACATAATATTAAATAACACATCTTTAAATATATGCTATACATTTACATTTTTACAGTTTGAAATGTACACTGATTAACCAATTTTGTTTTATTTGACAAAGCAAGAAAGAACAAGCATTCTGTTCTGTAACCTTTAAGAAAATGTGTTATACATTTTAAAAAATATGATTAGTTCATTTCAATCTGGTAGACTGTGCTAGTTCAGCTAGCTTTGTTTCATTAGGTCTTCTCTTTTATTTAAATGCAAATGTTTGATTATAATGGCCTAAAAATGGACTTGAGTAGCTGCGCTGAGTATAACTAATGCTGAATATTACCCTAATGTTTAAACACAGCATTCAAAAAAATCAGATGCATTGCTTAGATTGCAATAATTGTTTACTTTGCATGTTGAATGCTGTCATTATTTTTTAAAATGTTCCTTTCTTTAGCTTTACCTATCATGGAATGTTTCTCCTTTCCTAAATACAATTCACGTTTTAGTGCCTATTTTTAATATAGTGATTACAGATCACTAGTTAAGGATTTAGCAGGTTTAAAAGGCAAAAAAAAAAAGTATCGTTTCTTCCTAAGTTATAAAATCACTGACTAATCAAATCGGAACATGCAAATTATTCTCCACACCCATCTCAAGGGTAGGAAGCTTGCTTAGCAATAAGTGACCTGACATCTTCTCGCATTCGGCTTTTCTGTCTCCTGTCTTCATTGTGGTGCCACAGGGTATAATGCTAGTGTCACCAGTTACCATTCATACAATTTGAAGAGTACATTTTTACTAGATTCAAAGCTTCATAGGTAATGTTAAAGCAGGAATGATAGTTGGGGGAAACAAGCCTTAACAATACATGGTGACCGAAACGTTAGCTAAATTTGAAAGTAGACTGTCTGCAGAACAAATAGTGTTCTGTGAACAAAACAAAAAAAGAAGTAAGTTGCACATGAGTTCAGTGTTCTGCATACCATTGCAGCCTTAGCGTGGAATATTTTAATAAATATAAAATAGATGCACAGCTCCCTTACATTCTTCTTACCGCTTTATTTACAAAGAGACCAGTGTAATTGCTTAAAGAATCTAGTGTGAGTAAAGCTTCCTTCTTATAGCTGCTTTTCCTGAGTACAGTGGTACCTCGGTTTATGAACTTAATGTGTTCCTGAAGTCCGTTCTTAAACCAAATCTGTTCTTAAACTAAGGCATGCTTTTCCTAATGAGGCCTCCTGCCACTGATGCCCTTCCACTGTTTGGCTTCCATTCGTAGACCAAGGTAAAGTTTGCAAGCCAGAACACTACTTCTGGTTTGGCGGAATTCATAAACCGAATAGTTCGTAAACAAGACTGTTCGTAAACTGAGGTACCACTGTAAAAGTAAAGTTTACACACAAGTTTAAGTAACATGATTGTAAACATATTATCTTTATTTGCATTCATTAGGTTAAAATATTACTGTTACAACTGACATAATATTTAGTTTCAGGTTTCATTGTATTAATTCAGTATTGTTATTGAAAATGTAAATCTTTAATTTCAATTTCTGTGGTGTTTGCCTAGTAATTTGTATTTGAATTATGTACTGCTTTTATAATATTTTCAGACTCCTTATGAGTACAGTCCAAAGCCATTAAACTCAATGGGCACTTTACCATTAATGTCAGTGGGATTGTATTGAATTGTATGAGATGTGGATTTACTACTGCTTTTAATTTCTCTCTATAATTGTAATTGCAACTGTCATATCATTCTGAAGGAGATTACGCTGATTTCAAGTCTGTATCCTTAATTGTGTGTGAAAATCTGTTCTTATGGAACTATTAAGCTGAAGATTTCTAAGCAAGCTGTTTTTAAATGTTTCTTTCCCTCACACATAGATTTGATGTTACAGAGTCTGAACTCTGTCTTGCAATAATTCAGCTTCTCACAGGAACTCTGGGACCTGGGTTCTGGAATAACACGGTAACAGATACAAATCAGTGTTACCCAATGAACAATGGCATGAAATCTCTAGAAGCAGCACCTTTTTGTCATGCACAGAGTAACTGCAAAAATGCCAATTGTTTTCCTGGTGATATTTCATGGACATTTGTTTTAAAGGCAACTCATAATGACTGAATGAAAAATAAAAACTCACTCAGATTATCGAACTTTTCCGCCCCTGTTTACTTTAAAACAAAACAAAAAAGCTTTGTTTTGAAACTCTGGTGTTTTCTCCCCTATTGGCTACTGTAAAATACACAGAACTGACTTCACCTCTTTGAAGAGCAGAATGCCAGAGTGGTGGAACCATCTCTATATATAAGGTCTGGATTAATTTTGTTGGAACACCTTTGGAATATTTCCTCCCTTTTTTGCTAGAAACCTTTCCACCAGGAAAAAGAATTGTTAACATAGTTAGCTACCGTGGAATATATTGATGTTAGAAAAGTATTTTTACAGGGCAATCCTAACCATTTCTACTCAGAAGTAAGTCTTACTGAATTCAGTGGGACTTATTCTCAGGTAAGTGGGGTTAGGATTGCAGTTTTAGTCATGTTTTAGAGTTCCTTGCCCTCACGCTTAGGAAAGAGCGCTATAGGATCTTTCCTAACCATCTTTGTAATAGTGATGTAATTTCCTCATAAACCGAAGTTCCATTGCCAGCTTCCCTTTACCTAGATATTAGGAAAGTAAATTCAAGCTCTTAGAAGGGGTTTTGAGCTTTCTGTTGCTTGGTAGAATCCCATATGAATATGTTATTTCTTCAAGATGACATAATTCTAAGAAAGCAACTAAACTTGGGTCTTCTGAATCTCTCAATATCTTGCTTAACTTTGCCGTCCTTTTCTTGCACCTCTTTCTATTAATATTATTTGTGAAAGCAAAAGTCATTTCACACAGAAAGATTGCTGGAACAACCTTTCTCAGTCTAATTTGTACCTGTTGCCAAGTAGCATATGGGTGTGTTTTTTCAGTACTTGCTAAACTTAGGGATTGAAGTCTGTTTCACTCCTGATACCGTCAAGCGGGGTTGGGTTGGGGAGTCCCATTCCAAACAAAACTCTCAGGCACATGGGCATGGGAGCTAGCTGTACTCTGCTCATACCAAAAGGAAATACTGATTACCTTGGTCAAGCATAACTGGCATATTGTATGAAGCAGCATAAAGTTTGGATGACTTGGTGTGGGGCACAAAACAAGCTGCAGAGCAGACTGCTGGTAAGTTTGAAACAGAGAGTCAGCTGTGCCAGCATGTAGTAACAGTAAGGCGGGGAGGGGGGGGGAATAGCATTTATATCATGCTTTCAGCTGTTCAAATGCATACATGGGGTCTGTAATCCTTATAGCAACAATGTAAGGCCCTGAGGAGGACAGATGCTGGGGCATAGTAGCTTCGCTGAAACCTTGTAGTGAGTAGTGGTTGAGGTGGCATTTGAACTGAAGGCCTCCTGGTTTGAGGGATGCTCATACCGTAATAAAACAGTGACAAGTCAACAGGACCCTGAATATTTTTTTCACGAGTTTTATAGCTAACTTGCCCCAACTCTGTGGAGCGGCTGTCATTTTTATTTCTATTTTCATATATGCATCTGATCAGATTTTTTTTAAAAAAGCAAGACAAAATGAGTACATGGCGAAATGAGGACTGAGGTAGAATGGCTCCTGGAGTTGCACATAACTGACTGAGCATTTTGTGGTAAATAAGCTGCACCCGTGAAAACTATTAGACAGAAGGTGTCCCACTTTGTTTCAGAGTATGCACCACCACAAGTGGTCTTTTGCAGGTGCAATCTTTTAAAATTCCCCATCTCAGTCTAATAGAGCTGCGTTCCACTAAATAGAAAGATTTAAAAGCTTGCACCCATCAAAATAGTTTTGGAGGGAAACCCAAAGCCCACCTGAAGACCCTTGGGTTGGCAGTATTCTTTGTGGGGGCTACCTGCCCCCATTGATTTTTACGGATACTGCCATCAAAGACACAGGCATTAGAAAGGCCTGCAACTCTCCCTGACCCTGGTTACCCTTGGCACCTTTGTGCAGCCAGGAAATATATCCCAGTGGGACTTCTTCTGGTTGTACAAAGTTGTCGTTTAGTAGGTGGTGTGTGTGTGTGTTGGCAGTAAGCTAGAAATTCTGACTCAGATTTTATCAGAACCAAAGAATAAGTTGGTGATTTGCAGTATGTGCCTCTTTCAGGCCAGTAATATGGCCTGCAAGTTCATATCTGAACCTGTGCCTGGTGAGTTTAACTGGCACCTCAGCTTTGTACATTTAATGTAAAAAAGTTGAGATCTCACATCTTAGATTTTAAAGATGTAAATGATGCATTTAATACCTTCAAACATAAAATAATAGTTAATAAAACCTGAATTAAAGCAAAAATAGTAAATTGAAATGCAGACATTATTTCTTTCACAAGGTCAATTTATAATAGGGATTCTCCCTGACACAAACATAATTGATAGTGCAAGTGTGGTCCTGAAATGCTGATCATATGTGGGACATAAAATGGGTTTAACACAGTTTGTAAGTATTTGAAGGGAGTGTTTTTAAAATGTTATAGTCTTTCATTGTAAGACTTCATATGTTGATCTATTATATTTTCTCACAAACCCATCCTGTTCCCACTTTCAGATATTTCTTCCTCTTCTGTACTCTCTCTGCTGCCTCAGATTTCTCTTTGACTAACAGTGTGATTTACACAAGTTTGCTTAATCCAGTTCTTCTCTGTTCTTGGTGTATATTTCCCCTCCTGCCATCATAGATGAAGCTAATTAAAGTTTCTGAACCAGTAATTGCATCTGCCACAACAGAATATTAAATGTTATGTTAGCAGTGATTTGAGGCCAAACGTTTATTAGACGTTATTAGCCATACACTTAAGCAAGTGCCTTCAGAAATTATGTAACTCATGCTGGGTGTGAAGACACTTTCCTTTTTAATTGGCCCTTGGATGTGGGCATATTCCCATTTGGCTTTGGAACTTGAACCTATGTAGATTGTAGGTATAAAGTACATATAAACAAGCATTTCATTTCTAGTGCTAAGGTCTACATTATGTTTCTCTTGTGAAGCATGAAAATAAGGGAGTGCGTTGGTGTCCATTAGTAATGCCTGTGGAAAAGAAAGAGAGCAGAAAGCATGTTGCAAATTAAGAAACCATGATTTATTTATTTTTCTTTATATTATGTACATACAATTATATACTTTATCATTATACAAATGGAGTATGTACACATATGCAACTTTTTTATTACTCTCTGAATTCAGCAGCATTCCTTCTCATACATGAAAGACAAGGCAGGATTATCTGAAATAAAACTTTTATTGTGACTCATGGAAGAATCTTAATCCATCGAACAGAAAGTCAGCACTGTCAGCTTTGTTGGCATTGCTCACCTTTGAGACAGGAGAAGAGGGGAGGGTGCCAAGGAATGTGCCCTCACTTTCTAACGTGGTCACCTGCTTAACAGGAGCACTGTACCCTATAGCCAACCATGGCCTCTTAGCTAATGAATCTGCATAATTAACAATAAATGGTGAACACAAGTATGTTGCATGCAGTCATTACATCGTTACATTGGGGCTACTCTGAGTATGGCTTATTCATACTACCCATAAGTGTCAGTTGGCCTATTAAGGAGGACCCAAACCCCACAAACTTCAGAGTTGCAACCAAGTACCCTTCAAAAGAACAGCACTAGCTAAGACTAGTAGAAAACAGTGGTGTTTATGGTTCACTGAAGGTGTAACACTGCCAAGCTCTTAACCATGGTTAAGATATTGGTAGCAAGCTGCAGGCTTGCACCCTTCCTCCCTTCTCCAGTGCAAATCCCCCTTACCTTATTTGCCTTAACCAATTTGGTGCTACTCAGGGATGCTTCTTAACCAGAGTTTGCAAACCTGCTTCAAACCCAGGTTAGCGTTAACCATGGTCACTGCCCGAAGGTATCACATTTAACCATGGGAAAAAATAAAGAGGGAAGATTTATTATTGAGAGGTGAGAGTCCTAAAGTCTTATTCATGGTTAGCAGTATATCAGTTCCATGCCTATGTGAATAGCAGGACAGAATGAAAAGAGAAAGATTGTGATGAGGGCAAACATTTTTTTCAAGAAAGTAAGACTCGGAATTCTTTTTTTTGGTGGGCAAGGTTTAATGCTTACATTTCTGCAACTGCTTATGGGTAGCTGAAAGAAGTAAACAAGTTCCAACTTTTCCTTTTGGCCACACTCCTAGACAGTCATGGTGTAGGTAGGAGAGAAGCAGAAGTGCAGCCAGAGGAGTTTTGAAAACTTGTCCAGCAGCTAGTCATCGGTGGAATGGGAAATCTATCTTGCACTTAAAACCAGTTTGCCTATACAGCCAGTTGATTGACTTCACTAGAAACCTTTAAAACACCTCTGGCTATGTATGTTTGACACATGCCTGCTCTAGAACTGTCTAGAATTGCGACCCCTAGCTAGATCTCCATTTTCTGTGCTGTGATGTTAACAAACAGCGGGACAGCAAGAGTACATCAAGAAAACTTTTTCTCCATTGTTTTGTTTTACCTTGTGCATGATAGAGGAGCGCTGCCATGCTTGCAGATTGATTATAATTGGCTTTGAGTAATTGTGCTTTTTTGGCTTTTTTGTACCTAATCAGAATTGATGTGACTGAAGTTCAAGTCTTCATAATAACCATGCATTTACTGGCAGTGATTGGAGGACCAACATTTTGGCAAGCGATGGTAATTCTGTTCATCTTGTATATCACATGTAACTTACATTGTTTATTTTTCCCAACCCATTTTGTTAATACATTTAGAACAGTATCTCTTTCCTTTTTGTTGGAGAGACCTTCCTATTTTGGCTATATTGCACTGGTTCATCCCACAAGATATTTAAAGCCATCATTCTTTTGTATTATGTGCTGCCATTTAGGCAGAGGCAGCCCAACACATATTCATTAAGGAGAAACTTGGTCTGTTGGTTGAACAAAGCATTCACATCTTGATGGACAGTTCACAAATCTGCTAAATTTGGAAAGGGAGGACTATTGTAACTGGATGCAGATCCTGAGCGTAAATGTGATGGCAGTGGTAAATCTTTGGTAAATATGTCCGACTAAATAATTTTTTAAGATGATTTGGCTGCCATAGTTGCTTGAGCATGCTATATGTATGTCTACTAAAATATAAAAATTTGGTCCATAACATAGCTGTGTGTGTCTTGTTTTGTAAGCTATCTTAAAATCAAAAGCTAATTTGCTGCAAATCAAATTTCTGCTACAATTTAATTATACAATAAATAAATAAATAATGTGGAACTTGCAAAATGTGAGTTAATGTTAATGTGATTTACACTCAAAAGGAAGTGGTGTGTCAAGAAAAGGCTGGTTAAAAGTAAGCCTAGCTTTCTTTGAAGTATAAAACACATAAAAGAATTTTGAAGTCTGCTCTGAAAATTTAATATGTGCTATTTATATACACAGTGGGTTTTTTTAGATTTTCTTGACAACTGCTGCTTATTTTGGTGGTTTCTTATACTGGGGGGAAAAAACACAACTCCACTTGTATAGAAGAAAATGTATCATTAAAATGTTTGCTTATTATTTCAATTGCACATGTACTCAATCATTCCACTTTTCTCTCTAGGGCCTTTCTGTGGCTCTTCAGCCACAGAAGACAATAGAGCAATATTCCACAGAATAGAGCCACAGAAGACAATAGAGCAATATTCTGTTCACAGCTGATGGAAGAGAGGCAGAAGGCGGTGGGGGGGGGGAGAGCTGATACTATACTGCTGTTACCTTCTATGCCTTTTGTTAACCTTGCTACTAGGTATGCAGCTCAGCAAGGGAGATGGAAAGTGCACAGCCTCCCAAAGAGTAAATTAATGCCTGCACAAATGTTTATGACATGATGGGAGAGAGATAGTTACAGTGGTGCCCCGCAAGACGAATGCCTCGCAAGACGAGAAACTCGCTAGACGAAAGGGTTTTCTGTTTTTCGAGGTGCTTTGCAAGACGAATTTCCCTATGGGCTTGCTTCGCAAGACAAAAACGTCTTGCGGGTTTGCTTCCTTTTTCTTAAAGCCGTTAATACCCGGGGAATCCGCACTCCGCAAGACGAAAATATCGCAAGACGCAGCAACTCGCGGAACAAATTAATTTCGTCTTGCGAGGCACCACTGTATGCTGTTCCTCACCACTCCTTTAAAAAGAAATTTAAAAGCACTTCTTTTTAAAGCTGCAGTGGTGGTGTGTGCAGCCATTATAGAATTAAAAAATGGTTTGTTTACAGAGTTGTTTGATAATAGGAAAATTTGGTTGATTGTCATTAATTGACTCATAGAATTGTAGAGCTTGAAGGGACCATGAGGATCATCTAGTCTAGCCCCCTGCAATGCAGGAATCTTTCACCCAGTGTGTGGCTTGAACCCATGGCCCTGAGATTAAGAGTTTCATGCTGTACCAGCTGTGCTATCCCAGGTCTTGGCTTAGTTTGGATGATTGTTCAAGTCATCATAAAACATGGTTTATGAAGCTGTGAAGCAGTATTTACTTAATTTATTGTTAAATTTCTATACTAGCCTTCACCCAAAGATCACAGGGCAGTTGACAATATAAAAACACAAAAATACATACCAAACAAACAACAATAATCCCCCGCACCACATTTTAAAAGGCCATAGATGGTTTAATTAGCCAAAAGTCTGTATTAGGGTTGAGTGTCCCACTCCTTCCCCCAATTTCGTGGTGTGCCAGCACTGGTGTGAAGATGCTGCGGGACTTTGATTTAATGCCAAAGAGCGGGGGATGTCCTGCTCATCACTGATTTGTCAAATGGCTTTTGCAGCACCATCTGTGTGTGCGAGTGTGCCAAGACCACCCTCTAGTGTCTGCCACTGACAAGGAAGTAATGGCCATTGGGATGTTGCACCCCCTGCCTGCCAGGAAGAAGACATGGCAAGGGGAAGATCAGCCTGGTTCCATCCATTAGCCAAGGAAACAGCTGTTCCAGGAAATTTGTTCCCCACCTTACGCTTAAAGAGAACACTGCTACAACTCTCAGTTGCCCTGGGACTTGCAAGAGCATCCATCAGCTTACTAGGCTGTGTATGTGTGAGCTTGGGTGAATTTGCTTTTTTAGCCCTTGTAAACTGTCTTGAGAATCATTTGATTGAAAGGTGAGGTATAATCTTCAAATTAAATAACAAGCCCCTTTTGTTTCAGTTCTCTTGGTTTTGTTAAGTTCATATCACTGTTTTTCAAATACAGTTCTTAGTTCAAATTTCAGGGGAAGAGTTTCAGAATAATACCGTAGAGTAAGTGCAACATCCCTACCAGCTGTAGTTTGGTGGTGGTCAGGATTTTGCAAATTAATTATATAAAACAGATTGACGGTGGCTGTTCAGAATTGACAAAAGGAAGTTCTTTTTTCACATAATGCTATTTTGCCTAGGGATTTAAATGCCACAAGATCCAGTGATGACCACAGGCGTAAGTGGCTTAAAAACAGAATTTGATAAACTCATCGAGGGTTGATCAACAATGACTGTTATGCATGATAATGGAACCATCATTTTTCAGGGACAGTATACCTTTGTCGGATGCCAGAGACAAACAACAAGGAATGTTGTCACCCTATTGTTTAGCTTTACGAGCATCCCAAGAACATCTCTCTGGCCACTGTCCAGGGTACAGAAATTGACCATGTTTTCACCCAGCACTGCAGCCCCGTGTACTTATTTTTCTATTTGCTTTTCTTCATTTCTAAGCTCTTAACATGAAAATTTGAAATATATTGAAATGTCCTTTCCTAATTCTTTAGACATATCCTATCTAGTCTGGCTTCTATGTGACTTCCAATTTCTTTATTCATATTATTTAATGTATATCTCACCTCCCCTATAGGAACTCAAGGGGATGTGCAGGTTCTTCCCCTTTTTTCCTTCAGAACAACTTTGTAAGGTAGAGTAGGGTGAGAGTAGAGTGGGGATTTGAACCCTGCTCCTGCCAGTGGCAGGTCAACATTAACTACCATACCATACTTCATGGATCCTTGTTTCTGACCACCTCAGAATGGAAACCTAAATACTGACTCCATTCAGTACTGTCTGCTCTCCCCAGGAATTAAGTTCTCAAATACTGACATTTCTCCTGTGTATCATCATGGATACAGGTCTTCAGCTTTCTGAAAGGTAATGTGTGAAAGAATATTGTACCCCCTGTTGTTTCTAGGTAGTTCCCAAATACTAGATTTGGAAAAGTGGAATGTTTGAGTTTACTTGAAATTTAGAATTCTTTAAACTGTGTCCATATTTTTCTTCCTCTCCTGTTAAGATTCCAGTGCTAAACATCCCAGTGAAAATACTTCCAGCTCTTTGTACTGTAGCAGGAACCATATTCTCCTGTACAAACTACTTTGGTGTGATCTTCACAGGTGGTGTTGGCAAAAATGGATCAACTATAGCAGTGAGTTTTTCTCTACCTTTTGGGTAACTCAATTCAGTCTCCCTTTTCTCCTGCCAGTCTTTAGAATTCTCTATGTCTTTGAGTGGACTTGTTTTATTGGTACGGTCTTCTACTTTGCATACTGGCATAAGGAACATAGTTGGGAAGGAGTTTGGCTGTATAGTCCTGTTGCCTATCAAAACCTCTTTCTCTGTGCTCAGTACAGAAGCCAAGCAAGCTGCTGATGGAATATATTGGCAACTTTTCCCATTGGCAACTTGCTGAGAAAGGGAGCCCCCTTTCTCAGTGGCTGGCAAAGATCATCATGTATGAATGTGTGAAAATTGAGAAGTGTGCGTGTATGGAGTGTGGGCAGGATGTTTGTGGCATCAGCCCTGCTGACCACTGACATGCAAACCCCAAGTTACCCTTGAGAGAAGTTAAAAAATATTACCTATCCCAATCTAAATGAAACAAGCAAATGCTTCAGGGGCTTTGGAAATGAGGAATTTTTTTTTAAAAAAAAAATCTGACCCAGAAGGCCTATGGTTTTCTGAAATCATTTTTATTTTTGTTTGCCTGCTGGTTGTTTTAGGGCAGATTCATAGATTTCACATGGTAAATGGTTCTCCGTTTTTCACCGAAGAAGTAATAACCATGTCTCTGATCTACCACACTTATTTTCAGATTTTAGTACAAATGTTGATCTTCAATACATGTGTTTGTGGATTTTGCATTTTAAACTAAGATGGTTGACTTTTTAGTATGTAGTGATAGGCATTGTTTTTGTTTCGTCATCCAGATGAAAATATCTGGGCCACTTGTGCTTTAAAAATTCATCTGTTCGCATCTGTTAGGCTAGAACTGGGTAAGAATTGCATTTCATCAAGCTGTTTTGTGACTGAAATTGCACTTAGGCCGGGCATGCAGCACAAAGTTCACTGTGCCTGCTTTTCTGTTAGAGACTCCAACCACACAGCCAGGCGACACCCTTCTCTGCACTTCCTTACTGCCAGCTGAGTGGATTAAAGAAGGTAGCGTTAGAATGTTACAAAAGGACAGTCAGCCAGCCTCCAGTTGTTCTGGAGATAGCATGTTGAGATATTTGTTTCTGTAATATGCCCTTGATAAATACAAAGCTCTTTCTCTGTGTAGGGAACAAGTGTCCTTTCACCCTTTCTTCACATTGGATCCGTCATTGCGTTAGCTGCTATGATCTACAAGAAATCTGCTGTGCAACTCTTTGAAAAGCATCCTTGCCTCTACATACTGACTTTTGGTTTTGTTTCTGCTAAAATAACTAACAAACTGGTGGTAAGTTAGAGAATTTATTTTATGAGGCGTCCCATAAATACAAACAAAGTACTTAACTCTTATTATTTGCTGGTCTCATATGGTATAATTTGTTGTGAAAGTTTTACTTTCTTTCTCCAGCTGCAAACAATGATTTTCCAAACTTCTTTCAAATACTGCATTTATGAAAGCTGTATAGTGGTATATGTAATGATACCCCTCATTTGCTTCCAACAGAGTATGCCCTGGGAAATTGGTGATAGCCCAAGCTATAAAGAGAAATCAGAATTCAGTTGTTTACCCCTCGCCTCCAATATTAAATTATTCAGTATAGATGCTGAAATAGAATATTTATGAGCTTTAATTTTTCCCAACAGGTTGCACATATGACCAAGAGTGAGATGCATCTGCATGACACAGCATTCATAGGCCCAGCACTCTTGTTCCTGGACCAATATTTTAATAGCTTTATTGATGAGTATATTGTACTTTGGATTGCCCTGGTAAGCATTTCCTTATTTTTCTGGGCATGAAAAATATCCTTGTGTGTTGTAGTGGTTAAGAGCGGTAGTCTCCTAATCTGGGGAACCGGGTTCATGTCTCCGCTCCTCCACATGCAGCTGCTGGGTGACCTTGGGCCAGTCACACTTCTCTGAAGTCTCTCAGCCCCACTCACCTCACAGAGTGTTTGTTGTGGGGGAGGAAGGGAAAGGAGAATGTTAGCCGCTTTGAGACTCCTGAAGGGGAGTGAAAGGCGGGATATCAAATCCAAACTCCTCTTCTTCTTCTTCTTCCACGTTAATGTAAGCAACTTTAGTTTTGCAGCAGTCTAACGAAAAAGAGGGAATGGTACAGAAAAAATCTGGGCAGCATAGATAAGTTTCCAAGCAGTTATATTCTTGCAGCGTACATTTGGGGTTTTTGTTTTGGATTTGATTTTTAATCTTCTTTTATATTTAGTTTATTGTACATAACCTAGAGAATTCATTATGAGGAGTCGAATATCAATGAATAGGGAATATATACCTGCAGCTGGAGGTTGGGGAAGGCTGATTTAGAGTTTAGAAAAAGCCTTTTGTTTCAGAAAGGCAAGGATAATTCTACACTTAACTGAAGAGAGGAACCCATTGCATAGAGAATGGATACAAAATTTGCAGAACAAATTATTTCTGAGCCTTTATGTTTGGATGTCACATGTAACTTATGTTCTTCTTCCAGATCTTTTCCCTTTTTGATTTGCTCCGATACTGTGTCAGTGTTTGCAATCAGATCGCTTCCCACCTTCACATCCATGTCTTCAGGATCAAGACCTCCACATATTCTAATCATCATTAGTTAACTTGGTCACTGACACAATAAGAAATAACTCACAACTGTTTTCTACAGGAGAGGTTACAAACATACTGAGGAGACTATGAAAACTGGAGCAGATAGGAACAAATCTAATTTATAATAATGTTGTATAACTTCTACTCTTTGTTACTCCTTAGCTAGCCTCCTCCAACAAAAGGGGAATCCCAAGCACTCTCCAGTCAAACATGCATATTGCCTGCTCTGCTGGTTGTGTGCCCAGGAAAGCATGCAGAGAGTAAAGCTTTGTCTTTGTAATTACCTTGACTACACGGCATAAACTCTTGGGGAAATGGATTCCCAATAACAGAGTACTCTAATACAGTGTGATTACAAGCTGTAAGACAATTTGCTTTCTAATTTTAAGAAATCATCTATTAGTAAAAAAAACTCACTTATTACCCACTCAAAAAATAAGAGTTGAGCTTGTGAAACACAGATCCCCCACTAGCTTTTGTGGCTGGAATGTCTTTGACTTTTGAGTCTGGACTGTGATCTCATTATTCACCTGTTACTGATACCAGAGGTAGATTTTTAAGAATCCAAAACGACACTTAGGCACAGCACTGTCACTGGAAACCAGGCATCTAAAGTGCCATCTTTGCAAGCAATCCACTGTTGCTGGGCAGTCTCTGTTCATTTCAGTTGGGTGGTGTGTGTCTGCTGAATTCAAGTTGCTCAGCTGCTGTGCTTGTTGAACTGCACCTTTTATCTTTAAAATTCTACCCCCGGTACCCTGTGATGTGGGGGTGAGCGTCCGCATGCGGTAGTGTGGTTATCTCAGTTTATTTTATTTTTTAAAAAATAAACATTGAAAGAATTTATTTCTGTTTTCTTCAGTGGAAAGTCTATACAAAATTTACAGTTACTTTTTTTTGTATAAAATTTATGCAAAAATTTATTTCTGCTCTTTAATAAATAAGAAAATTCTCATAACTGTGACCATCCTTGTGTTTATTTTGAGACATTCTGCGGAATATTTATTTGAACTGATAAAAGTGCATTCCTGCTGTCAAAGCGACTCCATGTTTTGCACATATGTAGTTTCTCCAAGCAAAGGCTTCTTGCGAAGCAACTGGGAGAAGCCTTGTGTGGTCGGCACAAGGAAGGGCACTGACCATTCTGAAGGCGGCTGAGGGGCCTCAGGAACAAGGAATGGTGGCTCCAAGGGCAAAAATGGAGGTATGCCAGTGGGGCAATATTGCTGGAAGTCCTCTGGCCTGTCTGTGGGAAGCTCCATCAGGTTGAGGTTCCACAGGCAGAATAGGTGCAACAGGATGTGCACAGCACATATCGGGGATGAAGGGCACAGGGATACCATATCCTAAGTACCAGTGAACTGATAGGGCAAAGGATTTAGGGGCTGGCAGCTCCTCCCAGCACACTGGTAAACACAGGTAGTATTTACTCTTTAGTCATATAAATACTGGTAAATACAGGTAAATCTCGGCAATTCTGATTTCCACTCCTTTGGTAGCAGCAAAGGCACTTGCTGGTTTAACCAGGGGGGAACTAATGAAGCAGACTATGAGGGAAACTTCAGGAAGAGATACCCTCTGAAGTAAGTAGATAGTTCAAAAGAATATATTCTTGTGACTGAGCCTCGGCACTAGAAGGTGAATGCTGGACTGAATATATAGCTGGAGTAGGAACAAAGAGAGCTTTTGGCAGAGCTGTCAATTGTTGTCACCAATGCTTCTAAGGGTGCATCTGCTGGTTGACTAGTCCCTGAGTTCAAATGAAGCAGGCACCAGCAGCCTTTCCCTTTGGTTCATGTGGCAGATTGCCACCTTTCCCCATTGCCCTTTTGTCCTATATGAACAAGAATTTAGATGAAAACCATTGTGGAACCTAAAGAGTGAGGCACACACTTCACAGCTGAGATTATGTAGGTTCCAGTAGCATTGTGAATATAGTGCATTGCATTTCACAGCAACAATTGAGTCCATAGCAACTGAACACAGAAGTCAGGTAAGACAAACTGCAATAGCACTTCCAGTTGTTCCACCTATAGTTAAATGGGTTGGTATGCTGCCTTTCAAAGTGGTTTAATCCCTACCTTTGTACATGAGAAGCACTTCCTCAAAGAAGATTTAACTGTTATACTCAAAGTCTACAAGTTAGTGATTAAGGACTGAAGTTTTAGAAGTCGATTCTCAATATATTTGTCTCTAAAAAGAAAACAGATATTTAAAATACAAAGGCAAGTCTTAGAATAAACAGTGTAGGAATCTGCAGATGTTCTAAAACAAGAGTTAACTGGAATTCATTGAAACCTTAAAATACCAGGCCAGCTGGGAAAATGTAACTTTTTTGATTTAAAACGTTTCAGTATTTGTTAACTTATGGTGTCACATCACAGCAGCCTTTGCTATCCGTTGACCTCATTGTATGGGTAAGCTGCCATAGTCCTTCAAATAGCATTCAGCGGCTCTACTGTTCCCATTGGAACAATCTCCAGCTCAATCACATGCCAACCTGAATTTATAATTCATGTTTTATGTGCCAGGTGAAAGGGTCCCTTTAAAAAAGAAAAGGATGCTTTGAACTAGCACCTCTCTATTGTGTGGTTCAACAGGATTAGGTTGCTTATTCCCCTTCATGGTGTCAATATGAGATAGCATGAAGGTTGCTTTTTAAATCCCTGTCTCACTTCCACATTTTCTATTTTTCAATTCCTTTCAAATCAGTTTGAGAACCATCCTTTCATTCCTTTGCATGCTACTACTTGCCACCACACCCCTTGAGTATTATTATTATTATTTAGTTGCTTTACTCATAAAAATGACAAAGCAATTTACAAACACAATGCAAACACTAAAACCAATGACAATGACCACAGTCATGAAAGTCTAAACAAAACAAATCCATTTATACAAATAAAAGACAAGTCCTGCAGATCCTGCCCCACCAAATACTTAGAAATCCTTTAAACTAAGGGCCAAAAGCCCTAGGTAAGAAGGGAAATTCAATACGTTTTTTCCCCTTAAGAAAAATATATGGACCAAGTAGAGCCATTGCTACCTGGCTGAGTGCAGAAACACAACTTTACAAAAATGGAAATAAGAGCAATGAAAAACAGAAATTTGATTCCAACAAAAGGATGCCATTAGAAGCAAACACTGCATGAAACCATTGATTTGGAAACCATTTAATGAGAACAGAAACGTTTCCAATTAATATAATTTTTCTCATCACTTGCTATACAATCTTTGTCATTATTAACCACCCCACATCTCCTTCATTTGACTGAATTTCTAGAGTCCTGTTTTGACCAAGATGATCACTTGGTTCATTTGAGTTTTATGCTGCCATTTTATTAAAGAACTTCAGTCCTACTTCCAAGCTGGGCTGTTAAATGCAGCCAAACTTTAACTATGTAATAGAAAAGCTCTGTAGTGCCAGTCTTGAAAAGGAAGAGAAGATTAAAAAGTAGAGCTTGAAGCCAAGCTGGCCTCTCATGAGAACCAGCGTATCCAATGATGTTCTTCCTCCTAGGAAGTTATCTTGGTCCAAACAGGCAATTTAGGCACAGACCTGTCCATCTGCTGGTGAACAATCCTGAGAGCCCAAATTCAGGAGAGTCTCCTTTGCTTCTTTTGTTCTTCATATTCATTTAATCTCTTCTGAAAATATCCTGTGAATAAGAAACAAAATGCACCAATCACTACGTATGGATTTCCCCACCTAAAGGATCTTGTCATCCGCTTCCACATTGCAGTAAAATGTTAGGAACATAGGAAGTTGCCTTAAGATCCATCTAAATGCTGTCTACGTTGACAGGCAGCAGTTCTGTCTGGGGGTGAAGAGCAGTGAATCAATGGGGCAGTAAACCCCAAGAACAAGGGGATTGGGGTACTAGGACCCAGAAACCTAAATGTTCAGCGAAATCTGGGTAGATGAGTTCCACAACAGGTGTGCAGCAATTACCGTATTTTTCGCTCTATAAGACGCACCAGACCATAAGACGCACCTAGTTTTTGGAGGGAAACAAAAATAATAATATTCTGAATCTCAGAAGCCAGAACAACAAGAGGGATCGCTGCGCAGTGAAAGCAGCAATCCCTCTTGCTGTTCTGCCTTCTGGGATAGCTGCGCAGCCTGCATTCGCTCCATAAGACGCACACACATTTCCCTTTACTTTTTAGGAGGGAAAAAGAGAGTCTTATAGAGCAAAAAATACGGTATTTATTTGTTGCAGGGGATCCAGCTATCAGAAGAACACTGGTGGGCATAATACTCATTTTTACAGCATACAGACTTGGATGATTTCTCAGTGGGAAATGCACACACACACACCCTCTGCACCTAGCTCTCAACTGCAATAACTAATTATGTATGGATTATGGTTGTGAGAAAGAAACTCCCAATTTATTCAGCCTGAAATGCGAGTCCTCATATTCAAACTATATTTATAAGGACTGTTTAAAGGAAGAATGGTTTCACTTACCTTCAACACTCTTCTTGTTCCTTTCTGCTTCTTGAATAAATAAGGAGAACATCTGCGTCTTCACAAACTTTTTCAGAAACTTGCGACTGGTCTTGGAGGTGAGGGCCTTGCAGAACGACCTCTCCTGGAAGCTGCCCTGACCATTCTTGCCCCATTTGATGTGTGCCGGATAGTGGCCAATTGTTTTGACGAAAAACTGCACAAAGGCGTCTGAAACACGCGTGTTGAGTTCCTCAGATGCTTGGGGGCAGGGAGAGAAAATGAGATAATGTACAGTTCAGGTCTAGAACAAATGTTGCTCCTTTCCCAATACAGGACCAGACGGCCTTTTTGTCTGCCTGCCTCTCTGCCTCTCTTGTGTGTTTTCTTGCATGGAGAGAGTTAGCCAATACTTAACATGGATGCACACAAATGGTTCAATATGTGCCCATTTATTATTGATTGCGTTTATATACCTCTTAATCATTAGCATTTCTAAGAGGTGTACATAAAAATAAACCATGCAGAGAATAAAACAGTAAAGAGACACCATAAAGCTGAAGGCCGCCTTAAAATGCCTGCTAGAATAAGGAAGTCTTTGTTGTGTACCCGAAGATAAGCATGGACGGCACCTGCCTAATCTCAATTAGGTGGGAGTTCCACAGGTTTGGACCCACAACACAGAGTGCCCTATTTCTGGTTACAAGCTATATTTCTGAGCCATGGGGAACAAACAACACAGACTCCCTGACGATCTCAGCGATTGGGCAGGGATATAAGGGATCAGGCGGTCCTTAAGATATCCTGGGCTCAAGCTGTTAAGGGTCTTGCAGATTAATAGACGAAGCTTGGTGACATATACAAATACACAGACCCCACGGAACAGTCATTACTCATCCTTGCTGAGTTCTTCAGAGTTCTCAGACATTAATCTCTAATAGGGATTATGAAGAATTCACGTGAACATAGGTACTCTTGACTCTCACAGCCCCTTTAATCAAAGAGCTTTAAAGCTCTGCATACTCATTTTCTTAATGAGGAAATGTCTACCACTTACACACAGTGGAGGCAGTATGGCGTATTAACTCATCAATTAACTGTGGCGTCCTTAAGTCATAAAACCCAATCCCCTAGCATTAAACTGCTAAGGAGCTGTTGCCATGGAAACATAGGGCTCCAAAGGGAAGATCTACCTGCATCACTAGCTTGCATATAATCTATAATGGCAGGAAGAGCTAGAGATGCAAAATCGTCTCCTCCATCTTTGGAAAGAAGGATCTCCTATCTGAGCTCATCTGTCCAAGGACAGCTATTTTGGAGCCCTTCCCTCATCACATTTCTCAAATAGCTCTGTTTTATGTATATAAAGGGAGACGGAGACAGGCAGGCTTACTTTGTACGTTGTTGTTCATCGTGGGCAGGGAGGACAGCATCTCGCTTTGTAGCTTGGCAGGCAAAATCTCTTCTTCGTCACCAACCTGCAGAATTATGAACAGGGAAGTTTAGACAACAGCCGGCCACTGAAAAGCAGCAGATGTGAGGACAAGGGGCTGCCACTCAAAATAACCCCTTTCTGATGGCACTTTCAGGTCTGCAGGGCTATAAATAACGTCTTGCCACTAGCTCCCTCAAGACACATTCTGCACAACGTACAGTCAGATGTAATTTATATGTGTCAGGGAACTGCCATCAGCGCAGAGGTGAGAGATAAGAGGGGGAACTGTGTTACAGAAAGCCTCCGAAAATCTTGCGAAGCAGTTCCTCTTCTGGCGAGGAGGAAAGCCCCACCTCCAGTGGAGAAGATGTGCAAGGACCAGAGTATGCTAGAAAGAGCCTTAACACCGTGCCTGAGCAAGCTGGAGAGGAGGGAAGCAAGCCCCTGCCAACGCCCATCATGCGCAGTAGCTTGAGGCGCAGGGAGGGGCGGAAAAGGCTAGGGGTGACGAAACGTTTATGTTGGGGGAGGTACAAGAACAGACCACTCCCGGATTCTGCTAGCGTTTGAGCCAGACATGAACTTATGACACTCTTCACTGTAAATAGTTTGCACCCAAATAAAGCCTGTAAAAGACAGTTCGGAGTCCTGCCTGGTTACTCTCGAGCAACTGCAACAGCATCTGACAGGATGGATATGCAGTCTCTCATTAGTTATCAACAGGAGCCATCCCGTGGTATCAGAGAGGAGAACAGAAAGATTATCTCACGAAGAAACCAAGAAACAGGTAGCATGACAACCTGAGAGCTGGATTTGTCATCAGATTATACTGGCCTAGCCTGGCAGAGTGAAGACTGTCTAAATGATCCCAGGGTATTGTCTGAAAGCACATGGTCTAGTAATGTTTTGGAGGCTAGGCAGGTCTGAGTTCGGTTAAAATGCTTTTTCTATTCCAAACAATTCCAATACACGATGTCTGAAAGATTGGCAAAAAGATCTGTCTAAGTTTATTTGGAGGGAGAAGAAACCATGGGTAAAACATAAAACTCTTATTGACATAAAAGACAGAGGATACCCAAGGATAATGTTGGATTTGGGTTGAACTTACCAATTTTAAGAAATTTCCTTTGCACAGATCAACAAGGAGCACCTAAAAAGGTAAAAATAAAATAAGATCCAGCTTTATTTATCCAGAACTACTTTAAGAATGAGCAAACTATCCAGAGAATGTTCAAAATTGGAGGGCTGGAAGAATGCAGGGGATTCAGAAGGCAGTGGCTTCAACCAAGTTGTGCCAAAACACTCACTGACATTGTGGGTTCTGATGCCCAGTAATCATGGGAGTTTTAATTTTTATTATCTGCATTGATTAGTCACTTATACAAAATAAAAAGTCCCAAAGCAACTTGACAATCTATAAATACAACAAATAAAAGCAGTTCAAAACCAGAAAAGTGTGGAACAATGGACAATAGAAAATATATGAAACAGACATTCAGTAGAATATTATAAGTCCTACCCAACCCACTAAAATATGAACAGCACTGTAAAAGGCAAATTAATTATCAAAAGCTTGAGCACACAAAAAAGTCTCAGCCTGGCACCTAAAGACTGACAAAGACGGTGTCAGGCACATCTCCCCAAGTAGAGTATCCTACAGACTGCACTGGGGGCACCACTGAAAAGACCATTCTTCTGTGGCCACACTCTGTACCTACTACTGGCAAGGCACATGGGGAAAGGCATCTGATGAAGACCAGAGGATACGGACCAGTTCATATGGAGAGGAGTCCTTGAGGATTTTGTTGTTTTGGGTTTCTTTGGTTTATTTCAGGGTTTTGATGAAAGTTCCTTTGAGGGGTTTGAGTCAGGCCAAAAGGTGTAAACTGACACCATCATTAAATTAAACCAGGAGCCAAAGTGAAATATTTGCACGGGGAAAAAATCTAGGCATATTGTAGTTGGATGAAACAACCAACATTGATTTTATGAGAGCCAAATGACCATGCCAAGCCTTTAAGATGACATGGAACTGGATATGAAGGTGAAAGTGATGAAGAATAGCAGCCTTGCCAGCAGGAGGACATAGGTGGACACCACGAATGCCCATCTTGGGTGCTGTGATAGCCCCAAATACAGAGTCATGTTTTGCTCTCCTGCCATTCAGTGCCACTTTCCCCTTACTCAGAGACATGAAGGACAGTACCTCTTCCATGGGTTGCTCCTGAACCTCATCTAGGTAGCGCTTCTGGATCCCAACCATGAAGGGGGTGGGGCAGCAGACGGTGCTAAGAAGCTGCTCTGGAACCACCGGGATGTATGTATGGGCCCAGGTGAAGGGGTAAAGAAGAGCTGCAGCTGCATGGATGCACTTGGAAAGGGAGCTGAAAAGGGAGTCATAATGCTGATGAGATTATTACAGTGGTACCTCTGGTTACGTACTTAATTCGTTCTGGAGGTCCGTTCTTAACCTGAAACTGTTCTTAATCTGAAGCACCACTTTAGCTAATGGGGCCTCCTGCTGCTGCGCCGCTGCGCGATTTCTGTTCTCATCCTGAAGCAAAGTTCTTAACCCGAGGTACTATTTCTGGGTTAGCGGAGTCCGTAACCTGAAGCGTCTGTAACCTGAAGCGTATGTAACCCGAGGTACCACTGTACTGAGAAACACTCAGAAAGGTTAGGTGTGCACCAGGCAGGAATCTATTGAACATGGCGCACAAATACCCTTATTTCATTACTTTCATTTCACGCCAGTAGAGAGGGCCAAACAAAGTGGCTAGATGGGCCACATTCAGTCATCCTCCACTCCAATCTACGCCAACAGGGAAATAAATTCTGAATAATCACTACACTTCCTGACAGTACAAGCAACAAAGTCATCCCACTGATTTCAGTGGGGCTGAAGCGCAATTAGTTTTCGGACTAGACTGAAGCCAAGAAATTCACCTGAGTTCCTCGGCCAGGAATACTATCCGTCGTTCCAGCACTGCAGAGGCAAATATCTGGAGGATCTTCTCGGGACTGAGGCACTGAAAGAGGGCCTGAAATTCCACGTGTTCCAAGTGAGAGTCCAGAGGCCGTGTTAGCTCAATATGCTGTGAGGAAGAAAGCAAGACATGGCAGGATGACTATGTTCATCTATGGAGACAGGAGTGGGTGCATTTTGTATCATAGGCTTAGCAAAAAAACACTCCCCGTTTCCCCCACACACTATCTCCAGCTACTCAATGAAGAGGTATCATTATGATCAACTAAAATTACTGCCCTAGAATTCAACCTAAATGCCCTTTTTGAATGTAACACTAAACTATGATTTTACATTATGTGCACAAGGAGCAGCAAGTCTTGGGCTTGAGTTCTACGTTACATATGAACTCGGGAGAACTAAGGCTTGTTCAAATAGACCAAGATATCAAACAGTGAATTATTATCCAGATTCGTTCTCAGTTAGTTTAAACAAACCAGAGTCCCCATGAGTTTGGACACAGTGAGAGAATCCAATTAGCTTAAATGTTTCTTATCTCCTTGTAGCTACACCAGGGAAGAGAGAGAAGGAACGGCACTTGAGCTCCAGGCTTACTGCTGCTTGTAGCCTCCTGTTTTAGACAACAGTTTCATATATTTTATTTACTTCCATACTATAATGCTAATTTTTGCCTGCAGAGGGCAGTGTGCAAACGTTCCTGCTATACCAGTGGCACCACAAGACTCAAGTGTCTGAAAATCCACAAGCTGAGACAGCCAACAAGCCAGGCCATATGCACACACCTGACACCTGGCAGGATATATTTAATAGGTTAAACAAGAGCAAGCTGTGCACAAAGGGTGGGCCTCAACCACTTGAAGTTTCCTGAGGCAGAGCACAGGCTTAAAAGAGCATCTGCCGAGTGGAATGGAACTGGTATGAATGGGGTAGTCTGGGCTAACACCTCTTCCACTCCCTTTGCTTGCCATGAGGGATGGTGGAGAAATTTGATCCAATTTGCATTTCAAACTGAATTTGCCAAATTTGCGCTTTCTGAAGCAAAATGCGAACAGAAGCACAGCTGTCATTCAAAATTCGAACTTACCTGAATTTGGAGGTGCAGTGATCCCAAGAATGCACATATTGTTGGGAAAATGTGCATAAAAATGAACATCTTTGTGAAAATACCATACAATAGTCCATTATATTTGGGGAAATTGCTTGCAACCATGTGCACATTATTCAAAACCGTGTGTGTGTTTACTGGGAGAAATTAAACAAAAAAAGCTGACTAATTTTCACAAGTATTTAAATAATAATTACAATTTGCTGCAAAAATGTGGAGAACTGAATTGCAGATCGGAAAAAGGAGAACCTGAGAACCCAAACTGACATATCCTTCCACAGGCTACTTGCCATTCAGCAACATCAGTCTAGAGGCAGCCCATCTGTCATCATCACTGATGGGAGAGCAGCGAGACAGCCAGGAAGCAAGGAGGACTGTGCCAACTTTGGCTGCAATCACATGCACACACTTACTTTTGAGTATGTCCCATTAAAACCAGTGGAATGTACATCTATTTTCTCCTCTTAAGCCTGTCATTTGCCCATAATCCTTTATTTCAAAAGGCAACAGTGGTGCAACAGCTTCGGTAACCTTTGGACTTTCAATACTGCAAGTGACTCACTACAGCCAAGGCAGAGAAGCAAATGCTTGATTCCAGGCAGAACTAACTATTCTTGTTTATTTTGCAAGCTTAGGGTGGAATGCAGTGTAGTCCTAACAAGATCATTTCATGGGCGCAGGCATTTCTGCAACGTTCCCCTCTCTCCTCTCCTGCACTGTTCGGGGGGTTCCCCTGACCCTCCAGAGCAGACCTAGGGGAGATGGGAGGGTGGGAGTGCAGAGGGAGGCAAAGGCGGGCAAAATTCTGCCGTGATACTGACAGTCCTTGTGCTGGCTTCTGCTAGCAGGACTGGGTAGTTAAAACCCAGATCTTAATTTCAGCTGCCCACCAAAAGAGAGACTATGGCCTGCTCAAAAGTGGCAGAAATGTGGAATGAGGTGTTCTCTCTCTTTGATAACTAAACTATTAAGCCATCATTCCACCTGACACTTTTGAACCTGTATATGGAAACAGAACCAAGTCTGAAAAGCAAATAATTTATTTCTCATCTCTTAACAGCAGCCCGGGGCTCTATTACCAAATCCTGGAAGTCCTTCAGTCTTAATAATTTGGATTGCTGGTACTTTAAGGTTTGGCAAATTGCCCTCCTTGAAAAGATATCTCATAAACTACAAGCATCTAAAGGGCAGAGCTGGAATGAGCTATTTTTTGTTACATGGCATGGTTTTATTTCTTAAATGATTGGTCACTCGCTGCCATCAGCATGGGCAAACATATGGCGCATCTAAGATGTTATAGAAGCTTTATTCTCAATAATGATAGAATTCACAGGTGGAGAATACTTTATTTTTCCATATCTTTATTATGGGCAAAGGGAAGTTTTGCAGGAGTTAAGACTTTATTACCACTCTAAGGCCGTGCTGTATCTTTGTACTTTTGTCCTTTCAGGCTGTGATGCTTTATGGGTTATAATGTTATATTCTTTTTATTTCTTTTGCTCCTTTTTTTGGGCTAACAAATAAATGATTATTTTGTTAAAATAAAATACAAAATAGACCATAGTAATCCCAGCCAAAGTGGCCAGAAAAAAGCCACATAGACTCAGAAAAAGCTTTTTGACAATTTGCACAGAGAAGACAAATCTGTGTGTTAGGTCCAAAAGTACATACTATATACACCATACAGGACTTGCCTGCCCTCCCATTGCCATTCTGTTTCCTCCTGACATTGCAGTGTGCAGCAGACAGATGCTCTGCCTGTCCTGTCAGAATGAGTAGACCTCTGAATACCAGTTGCTAGGAGCTCCAGGTATGGAGAGTGTTGCTGTGCTCAGCCCCTGCTTTCCCACAGGGATCTGTTTAGGCATTATGAGACCAGGAGGCTGGAGTAGGTGGAGTAGGTGCTTTAAATTATCTGGTTTTAAAATTTATTTTCAAAGCACAATGACGTTTATTCCATTTGTTCCCCCTTTCTCGTTTTTAAAAAGCAGAATCATTCTTTAAAACATTTCACAACTATTCCCGTAATGGGGTGAGAAAATGTAGTTTAGTGACAATAACGTAATTCCAGCCACTCTTGTCTTGCCCTAGGGTCAGCTTCCAATACAAAGATGAGAAACTGGCTCTTCCCTGAGCAAAGTCTGCAATGCAAACAAAAGGAACTGGTTTCCTGAGCAAAATCCTGCAGAGGAGGTTTATACATGTGCACAAAAGCCAGCAAGGGCACTTCCACAAGGGTGTGACTGCTGAAATAATCTGTTTTCTGTGTGCAGTTTCTCCTTCTCTATAAAAGTCAAGTCAAAAAGTGTCTGGTGGAAACATACTGCTATGCCCATTTAAGGATAATGAACAGACGCTGGTGCTTTTGAGGAAAATGCAGGCTGCACTCACTATCTAACTCTTCCAGCTGCCTTAAACATTGAGCAAGCCAGGAAATCATACCAGAATTTCATTTTCTGGCAGCTGAAAGAAACAAACTTTTGACATCATAACAGGAAGTCAAAACTCACTAGCACGGAGCCCAGAAAGGCAAGTCACGCTTTGTGGCCGAGGACCTAACTAAGTAAGAGGACCTCTCCCTAGGGAGGAAACTTGCTATGGGCTAGAAGAGATGCCAGACACATTAGAGGGCAGCTTTCTTACACCTTTCATGGTTGCATCAAAGAGGAAATTTGGGTAGGTGCTGTTGTCATGTCCTAGTACGGCAGGAGGAAATCTACATCTGCCCAAATCTGTGCAAATATTAAAATGTACACAAGTCCTGTCCTCCACTGTATCTGGCAACTTTTTACAAAGTAGAAAACCACATTCCCATCCCATTGTAGGGAATTTCTTGCACTATGATTCAGCATGCCAATATCAATCCAAACCACTCATGCTGTTATGATCAGACAAGCAATACTAATGGGGCAGGTAGATGCAGAAGCAGTCACAGATTTTGGATTTCTAATACAGTGGCACCTCAGGTTAAGTACTTAATTCGTTCTGAAGGTCCATACTTAACCTGAAACTGTTCTTAACTTGAAGCACCACTTTAGCTAATGGGGCCTCTTGCTGCCGCCACGCCGCCGGAGCACGATTTCTGTTCTCATCTTGAAGCAAAGTTCTTAACCTGAAGCACTATTTCTGGGTTAGTGGAGTCTATAACCTGAAGCGTATGTAACCTGAGGCGTATGTAACCTGAGGTACGACTGTAGTTATAAAGGACAGGGTGTTTTTGGCAGGTACGACTGTAATAAAAACTACACCTACATAAATTCCCTCTCCTATGCAACTGTTAATAGCCTAGGAATCTTTTCTTGTCCTCCTGAATGACAGTAGTGGAGCACACTCTTTGCATACAGATTCAATCCATCACCTGTCCAGGTGGAATGAAGGTCAGGTAGTATGTGACATGAAAGGCCTATTTCTGAGATCCTAGAGCAGCAGTGGGAAACATGTGGCCCTTCCAATCATCCCAAAATTATTGCCCATAATGGAGGCAGCTGATGGGAGTTGGAGCCCAACAACACCAGGAGGAGCACAAGTTCCCCACCCCAGTCCCAGAGAACCACTTTCAGTCAAAACAAACAACAGGCAAATAGCCTGACCTGGTATGGGGTACTTTCCAAAGTTCCTGACTGAGGGCACTTAAGCCTCTCAAGGCATACACCGGACAATTCATATGTCTAATCTTCCCATGCCAATTGAGTTTTCTTCCCCTGCCTCCTATCTCAACTGCAGTGTGCTTGCAGTGGAGAAGTCATCAGTTTTGTTAGTCATACCACTTTCTGAAGTGAAAAATTGTGGTTTGTGTCCATGACTAACAACCCATGTGGTCCCCATGGGTTTCAAGATGATAAAATCCAGGCAGACATATAAACAAAAGTTAGCCACATAAAGGCTCACTTCAAATGTAGTGCAGATGTATGTTTTGTGATGCTAACCATAGTTAAGTGAGCAAACCATTTTAGTTTCCAGGTGTACAACGGGCAAACCATGGTTTAGAGCTTCTTGACCAGTCCCTTCCATCTATCCACCATTCCTTTTCCTAAATTCACTGCCATCTCCACTGTGTTAAGTAGTCTCTTCAGGAGGAAGCATGGCCCTTAGAGTGGTTTGTCAATGCTCTGTGAATTGGGATGTAATGCGAAACCATAGTTAGCTCAAACTGCAACTTGCAGACCAGCTTCAAACCATGGCTTCAGCACCTGGTTTATCCCCAAGAACTACGTTTTTGGGGCAGGTTTGGGTTCAGATGTTAACATGAAACCATGACATTCAGACCATGATTTCGTTAACATCTGAACCCAGCCACAGAGTGTTTTGTGATCACCAGCTCCTGCCTTATTGCACTCCCTAATGAACTACCACCATTACTGACTTATCGTATTTTTCGCCCCATAGGACGCACTTTTTCCCCTCCAAAAATGAAGGGGAAATGTGTGTGCATCCTATGGGGCGAATGCAGGCTTCGCGCAGATCTCCGTAAGCCGTGGGAGCCCGCGCCGGGCTCCCACGGCTTGCGGAGAGTTGCCTGTTCTGGGGGCTGGGGCGGGGGAAGCTCGGGCTTCCCCTGCCCCAGCCCCGTGCCTGGGGGGGGGGGGAATAAATTTTTTCCCCTTTATTTCCCCCCCAGAAAACTAGGTGCGCCTTATGGGACGGGCGAAAAATACAGTATTTACTAGTCATGATAGAACCAGCTGAGGTTATTATCAGCAGCTACAAACCTCTGTCCCTGAGTCGGGGATGAAGCTTTTAATGGTGACCGTTTTCCCTGGTGCTGGAAAAGGGGATTCCCGGAGACCCTGCATAAAGGGGTAGATGACAGCTGTAGAGATCTGCCGCCTTTTCTCCACCTCATCCAAAATCTAATGGGGAAAAAGAAGGGTATCAGTCGCTTGACAGCCACTCCGAATCTGCTTGCACCTCTCCAGGGACTTACCAAAGAAAGAGAATTCTCAGCAAGGAAGCCACATTATGATGCACAAGACTTAATTTTGCTTCTTTCATCTTCGACATCTTGGTGTCAACTCCTCTTGTAAACTGCCTTTCCTCTAAGGGCATCTCATCCTCCCAACCACTCTGCAGGACTGGGAAACTTGAGTGCATCATGGGACAATTGTCTGCTGATTGAGTGGCAGCAATGTTGTGCAGAGCACATTTCCACTGATCAGTAGGTATGGACACCTGGGATTACAAGGCATGACATCTAGGTGAGATGGAGCCTCTTTCTTTGTACTGGTTCCTCATAAGGGGAATACCAGAAGTTGGTAGATTTAAACATGGAATAACAACATAAGCAATTCTGAGCCAAATCTATTTTTCTGTATGTGCTGAAGAGTAAAAGGGATGACTGGGGTGCGGGGAGAGATAGTCCAGAACTCCTACCTTTGAAAACAGGCCAAAACAACCCAGGCAGCTTACAATGCAGTAAACCTCTGGAAGACGTGCACCTCGTCCAGACGGCTGAAAAAATCATTTTGCACAAAAGTTAACCACCACTAAACGTCATGTTCAAACTGCATGTTTATAGTATGCAAATACACAAAAACATTTCTATAGCAACAAGAAGAGGTGGCTTAAGTCACTAAACACATCTTTCAAGGCCCCTAAACTGGATTGTTGGTTATGGAGTGGTGAAAGCAAAAATACAGGGCTATTTGCAACAAGCGTCTTTGGGGTGGGGTGTATTTCTTCTTTTCTGCAGCAGATGGAACACATTTTGTCCTCTAGGATGATAAGGACAGAAAGAAATCCCTGAGCACTAGACCAGTTTGAACACCCTCCTGCTCTCTCTCAAGATGAACAAGACATCAGCTTAACTCACTGAACACAGAAGAAAGGTGAATTTTGGATGACCCAGTTTTGTGAAAATCACCCACGGAACTTGAAAATTGGGTTTGGCAACAGGAAGCAATGCAGTTTCACTATGCCAACAGAAGGGGAGGGGGAATCTCCTGGGTTTTTTTATAAGCTAACTAAACAGTTTATTTCTAAATTTAGCCGAGTCCTGATTAAGTCGCAGTGCGCATTTCCATGAAGCATCCTCATGACACAAAATGAGCCTCAAGTGATTTCCTCCCCCCCCTTACCCACAGCCTGAGACATGAGAATTTAGTAGATGTCAAATAAACCGGATGGTGAACAGATGGTTAAGCTCTTTGTCACCATAGAAAACAACCTAAGCTGTGGAGGGACCAAGTATAAACAGCTCTGCATGGATGAATATTGACTGGGCAGAAGGCATCTGCGTGGGGTTTCCTTTGGAGCTCTGACATGCTGGGGCTGAAGCCCCAAACCCACCTATTGCGGAGCAAGCGGCATTAAGTTAATTAACTTCTGAGTAAAACGTGCATAGGACTTGTGCTGCCAAGTGAGAGCAAAGTGTCACTGCATGTAGGACACAGCACCTGGACACAACCATGGCAGGTTTCCTGGTAGCCCACATGACAAATCAATCAGCATGCAAGTCCAGGGCACTGCAACGAGATACCTACTTTTGGGGGCTGGAGAGGCAGGGGCGACACCGCTTCCTGAACTTCTGGTTTCACACTAAAGCACTGAAACGGGCACAAGGAAAGCTTCCCTGGGCACACGCCCTGGTTCTGAGTCTGGAGTTTCCTCAGAACACAGGTAGGAGCAATGATGGCATAACTCAAAGTGAGTCATACAAGAGCCTTACGGAATTTGAATACACAGATTTAAAGGGCAGCATGGGCTGGTGGTCGGAGTAAAGCATTTCCATCACCTACACACCTCTCCTAAAGCCCCTCTTCAGCCACCTTTCTCCCTATGTGTGTGGAGTGGGTTATATGTGGCCCCAAATACCACTGGGAGGGGGGAAATGGCTTTTTAAAAAAGCAGTAAGGAGGCAGAAGCTCGGCCCCCTTCTATGGTATGTTTTAAAGAACCACACACCCAGTTGTGGGGGTTTGCTGGTGACCCCCCCCCCCCGATGTCATGCCCTGTTTAGCCTCAAGACAATTCCTTCTTTATGATCACACATCCAACTGCCTCCCCCTTCTTCTGAATCACTACATTTGAAGTATTTCCCACCCCCACCCCAACTGTCCCTTCAGCTGTTTGGGATTTTTCTTCGTAAATATGTCTATTGAGTGGTTTTCTGAACATACAAATAGCAAAAACGAACATCAAACAGAACCACAGAATATCTGCTGCAATAGTGTTCACTGTGAAGTCCTGTAGATTAACTTAAAGAGTCTCTCCACAGGTCTCCATGGGTTGATGGAGGAATTATGGGATGACTAGTTCTGTTAACATATGAAATAAAGCAAAAACCAATCAAAGTCAGCTTTTCTTTCTTTTCACCTTTCAAGGCCTTCAGTCTTCCTGTTGACTTTTCAGCTAAGCAGCAATTGAAATATTTGCCCTGAAAGATGTGTATGTGTTTCTCTCTCCTCCCCCCTCCCCTGCCTAACATCAAAGCTTTATCAGCTGGAAAGTTGTGCCCTGTAATTATTATGCAGAAATTCTTATGCACACAACACTTTCTCACTTGTCCTCACGAAGTGTTATGGTGTGGGTGCATGCCAAGCGAGAAAACCAGGTTTCTGAGGAGCCAAGTATTTGTGTCACAGGAAGTGAAAGGAGGTACTTCTGCCTCAAGCTTCAACCTCACTGTACGGATGCAGGAATGGAGACACAGCTAGCACCTTGCCCAAGAATCATAGAATCGTAGAGTTGGAAGGGACCCTGAGGATCATCTAGTCCAGCCCCCTGCAATGCAGGAATATGCAGCTGTCCCATATGGGGATCGAACCTGCAACCTTGGCATTATCAGCACCACGCTCTAACCAACTGAGCTACCCAGGACTACAGTTCATCTTTCCAACTGAGATCCTCTGGGGGAAGGATCTGAACCAGATCACCAACCTTCAACTAGGCAACAATGGGTTCTTCAGCCACAGCAAATGAAACAGCCACATTTGGTTCATTAAGAGAGGGGTTGCAGGCTGTTCCGTGATTTTGAAATTTATTGTTTATATGAGATATTGTATTGATTGGCTGTGTGTGAGTGTGTGTTGCAATCCCCTTGGTGTGGCTCTGTATCCTAAGAGGTAGGGCACAAACACATTCGTTCATTCAGTAAATTACTTCTTAAGAACGTACCAGATAATCTGAATGTCAGACATTATCACGACAAATACCGATTCCCAATCGGTGATAATTTTCCATTTCAGCTTCCAATCACACATAAGAAATCAATTTGCTTTAAAGCGAGTCCAGATTCCACGTGCACAAAAATGCTATTATTAACAAATAACTGGAACTGTTTGACATGCAGAAATGAAAGTACATAGCGTGCCTCATATGTTAACCAGAACATCTTCAGAACAGTATAGAATACAGGGCTGGCCTTGTCATTAGACAGAGGAAGGAAACTGCCTCAGGGCTTAGAGCAGTGGCAAGGTGATTAAAGAGCTGTGTGTGCCGTGTGGCCTGGCCTGCATCCCCTGAGCTAATTTGGAGTCTTCAGGTGCAGGGAAGAAGTTGAAGGAAGATTCAACTGCCAACCTGGAATGGGCATATATGCCATGCTGACTTGTAGTTTGCCTCAGGCAGCAAAATGTCTTGGTCCAGCCCTGATCTACGACATGCACAGTTTGCAGCCAGTTTTCATTGTACTTCTAAGCGCAATGCAATCTGACTGTAAGCTTTGAATGTTGCATATCTTGTGAAAAGAGCAAACAACACAAACAAAGGTGTTGGCTACACTAGCAAACAGAATGCCAACATGTAAACTTCTGAGAACATACAAACTCACTTCTGACTCAGACTGCTATGAATCAGTTTGTAGGGGAATTAAACTAGTAGATTGTGTTGTTTTCGGCTAACTGGAAACAAGCCAAGAGAAAGATCCTATCATCTGCATCTCCCATTTACAGGTGGATATTAAGAATATTCAAAATAAACTGACAGGCAAAGGAAGAAAGGCAGCGCAGAATGTATAACAAGTTAATTTAAGATATGAATATTCCAGTTCACCGCCTCAAATTTAAGGAAGTGCACAAAATAGGCTTCTTCAAAGGGAGGTCACAAAGTTTACATGAAAGTGAAATGAGGACAAAAAACAACTGTCCCTGCAGAATAGAAAGAGACAACAGACACTACCTTGTGTTGAAAAAGGAACACATCGCAATGAATGATGGTTGTTCAGTCTAAGGCTGAACAGTGGGTGGAGGTAGCTGTGAAGACCCCCATTTCATCTGTACAAAGAGTGGTCAAGAGGCCTTTTCTGGCCTTATTCTCAGCAGCCCTTACTTGAGGGGGCTCACTGCCCCCCCCCCCGCCCTCCGGGACTTGGAGTCTCACATCTTTCAAAAGTCTGTCCCTTTGTTATCATCTGAGTTAAAGTACCAGTAATGAAGGCTCTGATTTCCTGTCCTGCTTTCTGGTTGCTCTGTATCTTCAGTAGGAATAGAGAAACTGTGGCACTGGAGGTTATGTGCAGCCTTCGTTCTGATTTCATGTGGGTAGCAAGTGGGGAAACAGGAGGGGAGGATGGGGGGGGGGAGTGGGAGCACACTTATGGTCATGTTCCATCTATATTTGCCTTTGACCTCCCACCATCACTGGCATGATCCAGATTGGGCCAATGCCAAAATCCCCACCACACCACCAAGGTTTCCCTTCAACTTACGTAGGGAGTCCTCCAGAAATGGTCACTGTTGCAACCAAGAGCAGCCAGTGCTGTGGAGGTGCAGTCTTGAACTGGCACCACTTATGGTGGGGGAGGCCAGGCAGCAGTGAGATTGGGGCTGTGTGGGAGTGCCAGCTGCAGTAACAGGAGCCCTGATGGAGGAAGATTCAACTGCCAACCTGGAATGGGCATGTATGCCATGCCCTGATGGAGCATGATGACCTGATGGAGGTCATCATGCTCACAAAACCCCAATCTCACCACCCCCTACAATGTCCAGGTGAACTACAGCGATTCTGGTATCAGGAAGGTGTCTCCTCCCATTGTCTCTCTCTTTCTCTGCTCTTACCTTATCTGCTGCTAGGGAAAAATCCCACCTTGTGTATGTATTTAAAAAAACAAACTAATACTTTAGTCACCTCACCTTGTTCACCCCTGGTCTCTGCTGGTCCTCTCTGCTTCCCCCTCTATGTCTGTCCTGTCTATTCAGGCTGTATATCCTTCAAGCTAATTATTTATATTTTGATCCCAGTGTGTGTTTGTCCAACTCTTTGCACAACAAAGCCCCCCCTCCCCTCCCACTGTTCCCCTGAAGGAACAAACATAATAAACATAAAGCCGCAAGCAACTCAAGGGCAACTGTGCTGTGATTGATACAAACACACTTTTTTTAAAAAAAGATCAGTTGTTGTTTCATTTATCTGAGAAATTGCCCCAGAATTTGCATCAGATTGCCTTGGAATGTAAGCCTAGATGTCTCCAGAGGCAAAGGGCCTTGACTATGATCCAAGTGTCCTTTGTAACATACAGTGCAGAGCTCTGGCTGGTCATTTTTGATTTCTGCAGAAATGGAGTGGATCCAAGTCACTCAAAAAGAAGGCTGTTTTCCTCCCCTCTCAAAACTCTTAGCCACAACACTAGGACCTAAATGTGACTGTGGATTCTTGCTTTTCATTTTTCCTATTTTATTTGGAAGAGGTGATCTGAGTGTTGTTGTTGTGGTGGTAGTTGTGGTTGTTATACCCCACCCATCCGGCTGGGTTGCCCCAGCCACTCTCCAACACAAGAGTTCTACCTTTTTAGAGGTCCAACATTAGGAACACACGCCATAGATGCTTACACAGTCACAGGTTTTTAAAGCTAAAGGCACCAGTGACATAGCTCAGAGCAGCCTTTGCCAGTCAGGTGCCGTCAAGGTGTTTTGGACTACAACTCCCATCAGCCCCAGCCAAATAGGTTGGGGAAGGCTGCCCTACATAATGGTAGGGACATAACAAATGCTCCCATTCTAAGCATGGATTCTACGTAAGTGTTCACCAGGGCTGGGACCCCACGAGACCCTTTACAATTATTATTTATTTGTAAATGTAATTTTAAAAAACAGTGGGTGTTTTTACTCATGTGGAAAGAGCTGCTTGCACACGAGGGGGAGGGGAATCTTCTTTTCCACCTCCGCTGAAGAACAGCCTTATCAACTTTTAAGTTGATAAGGGACTGTGGTAAGGGCAAGGAGCAAGCTAGGCACTTTGCAGCAGCAGACAATTGTCCCATAATGCATTTTATAAAAGTCATAACACTATGCTTGGATAAGGGCACATATTTTGCAAAGGTCTGTTCATACAAAAAGAAGGTTGTGAATTGCCCTGGGATGTTTGGATGAAGGGCAGTATACAAATTATTATTGTTGTTGTTGTTGTTGTTGTTGTTGTTGTTGTTGTCTGTGATGGAGAAGCAACCCAGATCTTTGGCAGTCTAGCCCACTCTCCAACTGCCATCACTACTATTACTACTAATTTGGGTTGTTTTTATCATTTGAAATAAGTACTGTTTTCATTCCTCACACTTGACTTTCATTCTGCCTTTCTCCTCTAATGTGTAAGTTCTTTTTTATACCTGACAATGCTCTTTCATTAAAGCTCCATACATTTTGGGGAAGAATCTGGTGGTTTTCATAGAATCCCTGCCAAATCCAGCAATAGCCCAGTGCTGACAAGGACTTGACAAGTTCTCATGCCCTGGAGAGGCCCCAGTTCCTTCATCCAACACCCTGCTGCAGAGTCAAGAATTTCCATCAAACTATTTGCCCTTGCCTGCACTGCTAGGCTTCAGAAACAAAAATCCCATTGCAGCTAAACTAATGCATTTGTCCATCGTATTCTCTCTGGGAGCTCCACTTGCTGAATTTATCAACCTTGTTTTCTGATAGTGAATTTAGGACTAAATGAAATCTGCGGGCCTAAATCACATCTTTGGAAAGAAGTACAAAGTAGTGCATCACTACAGATACGATCAAGGATGAATAAGCTGACCGGCTGGTATGTATTATCCAGACCTTGCAAAACCTTTTTGGTCCCAGTCAATTCAAGCCAGTTATTTTGTACAAGAGCAACTTATGGTCATTGGGTGGGAAGATGGGATAGCTGTAGTAGTGCCTAGGGATCCTCTTCTCCTTGCCAGATGCCCAGACCAAGATACAGTCCATTTGACTATGAACACTTGGTATTGAGCATCTGGCACAGAACAGGGATCCTGCTGTTGTCATAACCACCTCCCTCCCTGAGTGAGCAGTGAGATTGTCTTGGGCATGGCATTGGGGACTCCTTAAAGAACAGTACTAGGGTACTGCAATTTCAACATTGAGACCTCCTTAACAAGCGCAGATCACGATTCATGGCCACCTTGGATCCAAAATATGCAACAGGGCAACACTGGATCATGTTTCCTGTACTGACCAAGATTAGCGTGATCAGTGTGTTTTGTGCTTAGAGAGGGGAGTGCAGTTTAAACTGGTAAACACCTAAGCACAGATTTGGCACTTCAGTAAGGACTGGGGCTGAGGCACTGGATTCATACATGTATTAGCAACTTCCTTCTTTTGTAAGTCTTACAACTATTGGTCAATATGAAAAACTATGCCTATTCTGGCATACTACAAACTCAGTGCGGGGTTGGGCCTGACTGCAAAAACTGCATGAGCTCCTTGGATTAGCCAGCCCCACTCCCCCCCAGGGCCTAAACAACAAACTAAAAGGAACATTTAAAAAATAGTAGTAAAAGAAATATTCACCAACAGTCGCCTGCAGTAGCCAATTTTCCTACTTCCATCAACATTGGTGAGAACAAAAGAAAAGGTTTCACTGTAAAAAAAGAATAAAAGACTTAAGAGTTTTACCAGTCTGCTAACTATTGTATGGGGGGAAAGCAGAACAAATTGGCTACTTAAATGAAGATTTGGGAAGCAGGCTGCAATCCTCACCCAACTTAGCTGTGAGTAAAACCTACTGAATTCAATAGGGCTTACTTATGAGCAGACAAGATTAATTAGTCTCTGAATGTTTCAGGGCTCAGCAAATACAGTCTTCAGGTAATAACACAGGAACCTTACGATCCATGTGTCAGAGAGATTCTATGACTGGCCCAAACATGTGGAAAACATGCCCCGCTCCCCCAGAAGTGCCTTCACACCACTCAGCAGAATATAAGAGTGTATTCTTTTTCCTGCTTGGTCGGCAACATTTCTGGGAGCAAACAGATCATCTGAACCGTTTCTTGCAAGCATAAACTACGATTTTGCACTGCAGCCTCACTCTTCCGAACATAAGCTGAGCAGTGGCATGGAAAGCAGGAGTTTGGTTTTTTTATGACAAGTGATTCCAATGAACCTGTTAACTACAAGAATGAAACCAGCAAAGCAGTATTCCCCTGAAGATCTTTAAGTTATAAACGCAAACTGGGTAACATACAAAGGTCACGTTTTCGAGGCACATTACGGGTGTTACCAGCTTCCCTTAGCAAACTGCGCTGCAACAGGCAAGCATTACTACCTCTTCCTGTGAAGGGAAGTGAAAGATAACAAAGGCTTACTCAAAACTAGGGCAGTCAGATGCAGAGGTTGTGTAGAAGGGGAAAAAATGAGCAGGTACTCAGAACTAAACTTTTACATTTGTTATGTGTGGCCAGTGCATTTCAGAGGCAGGGGAAACCCTAAGATTTTTATCACACTGAAAAATGTAGCATCTGTTTTTGTCTTAAGGGAGGACTATCATGATTTTAAGTCATCAGAGAGAATGGTAAGAGATTGTGCAAAAATAATCAATTATCACAATCTGCAGAGAGATTACAATGACAGTTTAACATCAGCCCTTTGCAAAAACAAAACAAAACACTCTCTGCACTCAACAGATGCTGGCTAAACTAGAAACAGGATTATAAAGCATCATTATAAAGGTCCACCGATTATGAGCAGGTGGTTTTACAGAATTTCGAAAAGAAGGTTCTGCTCACAAACATACAATTTGAAGTACACACCGTATAGTTAAAGCTGTATCGTGGAAACTAGCTTCTTAAGGGTGGCTGAGAACTGTAGTTCCATGAGGGATAAACTAGAGTTCCCAGTACTCTTTGGGAGAGGCCAAATGTTTTAAATGTGGTTTAAACGTATATCATGTATATGTAGCACTACGTCTTTGCCCCTTGGTGTCTATTTTGCTTTCCTAATCTCTTGTGGGACAATACAGCGCTAGTCCCTTGCTGACTCACAAGTCGCACGGCGCTTACCTGTTAAACTCTGTGAGCGGTGCCCATTCATTGCCATCAGGAAAGCAGAAAAGGGGAATGGCCTGCAGCAACCTTTCCTCCTCTTCACGCTGTCCCCTCATCAAGTTCTCACGCTGAAATTAGAAAAAAAAGCAAAAAAAGAGATGAAAGAAGTTATCCCATGATATTTAGGAGATTTCTGTTGAAATATGAAGTGCCTAGCTTGCTTACTTTCTTACTTGATTCACTGATTCATTCATTGCATTTTCATTCCACTTTTTTCTCCAAGAAGCTCAAGGTGGCACGCACAGGTCACCCTTCCTCATATAATTCCCCAAACAGCCCTGTGTGGTAGGTTAGGCTGAGAGGCAGTGACTGGCTCAAGGTCACCCAGTAAGCTTCATGGGAGAGTGAACCTTGGTCACCCAGGCCTTAGTCTGACACTCAAACAACTACACCACACTGGCTCACTTGCTACGGGGTATAAGAGTCCACACAGAAGATCTGAGTTGCTTCCGAGGTCAATTCTGACAGATGCATATGACCGCCAGTCTTACAAGGTGACATACCACCATTCTCAAGTAGCATTTGTCTGCATTCTATAAGACTGAAGATCATATGTAACTGTAAGAAAGGACTTTGAAAGAAAGTCCTCAGTCCTTATGTGTGGACCATCATTTTTGTATTTGTAAGTACAGTATTACACTGCCAAAAATAGGATTACCACGGTAAGGATTTATAAGAGAATATATACGAAGCATGGGACGCGGGTGGCGCTGTGGGTAAATCCTCAGTGCCTAGGCCTTGCCGATCGCATGGTCAGCGGTTCGAATCCCTGCGGCGGGGTGAGCTCCCGTCGTTCGGTCCCAGCTCCTGCCCACCTAGCAGTTCGAAAGCACCCTAAAAAGTGCAAGTAGATAAATAGGTACCGCTTTATAGCAGGAAGGTAAACGGTGTTTCCGTGTACTGCGCTGGTGCCGGCTCGCCAGAGCAGCTTCGTCACGCTGGCCACGTGACCCGGAAGTGTCTCCGGACAGCGCTGGCCCCCAGCCTCTTAAGTGAGATGGGCGCACAACCCTAGAGTTGGACACGACTGGCCCGTACGGGCAGGGGTACCTTTACCTATATACGAAGCACACTGCACCGTTAACATGGCAGCTCATGGCAGCCTGTTCTTTGGTTCACACACCGAACTGAGAAGCTGGCAAGGGCAGTGTGGCATGATGGGATCACCCCCCCCGACCCCTTACTCTCATTTTGTGACAAGCGTTTAAAGATCAGACCACCTGACTCAGGGGGGGGGGGAATAAGGCAGAAACTGGCAAGGATTGGCTATCTAGAGGTTGACTGAGGTGGAGGTCCTTAACCAAATATCCTATTGTACCCTCAGGAAACAGGCTTCCTCCTGCCAAGTGGTCAGATTGCAAATGAAGGGAAAGACCTCTGCTGGAGTTCCAGGAAAGCCACTGTCAGTCAAAGAAGACAATAGCGGCTCAATGATCTGACTCAGCATAAGACAGCTTTACATAACCATACTAGGGCTGCCATATTTTGAAGAGCAAAATACCCCTACTATATGTAGGCTACAGAAGCTGTAATATATTGCTGAGGGGGGCAGGAGAAGAGAAAAGGAAAGCAAGTCTTCAGCCACCAGTTATGTCTAGGTCTCATCCAGAATGCATAGCTAGAGACATTTTGGCAAACTTAAAAAAATCCACCCAGACAGAAATTTTACCCCTGAAAGAGAGGATATGTCCCGGAAAAAGAAGACACATGGCAAATACATACTGAAGATGTTTCTATGACTGAGATGGCAGGAACCTAGCAGCAGATAGTACTTTGCAGAGGAAAACAGTTGCTGGCTAGCGAAATGAAGAGGGGTCTAGTTTGCAAGTGATGTTTGGTGATTTCACTGAAAGTCTCTTGAGCAAAGCAATACTTGAGCTCATGGCACCTGCACAGATTTCTGCATAAAGTTCAACATGGGCCTAAAGCAGAAGGTCACATATTAAATTCACATACTACACTGAGTGGTGGATTGTGTCACTACACAGCCTGCAGGACACATGGATGAAATAACTTTAAAAAGAAAATGTGAGTCTGAAGCAATTCTGTACTTTTCCTCTCCATGCAGACCGAGTGGTGAGAAGGTATGCCCAGATAAAACGAAAGTGCTGCAGTGTGAAATCATGCTGCATGAAGCGAAGCCACAAAGGAACATGGTTTTATTCTGCTTTTAAAAGAAACGCTGAGGCAGAGACTTTCGGAACGGCTGTTGCATCTTGTACAACAATAAGAGTAACAAGCCTCTTTCTGTGATCACTTTGCAAAGACCGGCCACCCCGCTCAGTGACAAGGATTTCAGCCTCACATGAATTTTTTCAATCAGGCAGAACTACTTTAGTAAAACGCGACACTAGATCAAGACAGCATGGGATTCTGTGGAAGACCTCTGCATTTCTCTAGCGGTCAGGTTGCTTCATTTAGATATAATGTGGCACTGAACGCTGCTCCAGCAGTGCTAGATAAAGTCAGGTAAAGAATACACAAGCCATCTCCTTAAATACATAAAAAACCAACTCCACACATATGAACTGGAAATTATTTCATTGAGATGCTTAAGCTTACAGCAGGGGTAACCTCAGGCCAGAGGCCAGTAGACCTCTGCTTGGCCCTCAGAGCTCTCCTCAGGCCCCCTCCCACAGGCCATATACTCCCTGGGTGCTGTTGCCTGGCTGCAATGTGTCCCTTGAACTGTGACATGCCTCTTGCATGCCTGGAAGGAGCATGGAAAGATGCATGAGGTGTGTGAGCAGAAACCTCTGACACGTACATGGATGGAATGTAACATACAGCACAAAATTAAGAGTCACATCTACTGCTCTGCCTGCTTTTGCCTCAAGGGAATGTAGTCCGTGAGCTGAAGACGGTTCCCCCCACCCCCCACCCCCCATCTTCTAGGATATGATTTTAACCCAGAGATTAGTGCGGAAGTGCCAACACACTTGGGACATTTGCTGTGTGCTCTTTTCACTGCTCCCACACCTGCCTAGACCAGCCTTCCCCAATGTCCTTGCTGGCTGAGGCTGATGTGCGTTGTAAACCAAAATATCTGGAGGCACCAGCTAGGAAGGTGGGCCCAGGCGACGTCATTTCTGTCCTAGCTTAGTGACTTAGGGAGTAAGTCCACCTCTGATGTATGCCATTGCAGGCTGCAGGTAAGGGTTAACAAGACAGAATGTGCCCCCACCATAATAATAAGTAAATTTCTTCAGATACTAATCTAGAACTCTTCTTCCTGACATTCAGCTTTGCTACATGGAGGGATTTATTTATTTTGGTACGGAGGAGCATTCACTCATTTGAGCTCCAACCCCTACGGTCTGAAGTGGCACAGCCCAGACACAGGCCCCAGTCAGCGATAGGTCTAAAAGATATGTAAGATATATGTAGGCTGCAACAAAGATGGCTTGCCCTGCAGATGGCCTAGGATTATATTCCACAGCCACAGAGACCACTTCTGTTGATATTCTTTCTCATGCCTTCTTGACACGCTGGGCCTGATGTTCCTTCCTCGCTCCATCAGCAGCATCCCTCCTACTTTCACAATTACCAAGGGAGCACTTTCCTTGGCACAACTCCAATGGATAGAGAGAAGATACACCATGAAGCAAAACACTGAGGGACACTTCAAAAGAGATTGCTGCAGGCACTGGTTTTTGTTAGCAGGATTTTCTGCATTTCTAATTCTACTGGAGTTTTACAGACAGGCAAAATTTTGCAATGTAGGCAAAATTCTGTGGAACTGGAGAGGAAGGCAGGCAAAGAGAATCTAAAAGATGTAGAATCCAAATCAGCATTTTTTTTTTTTCAGCACCCCCTCCCCTGCCTTCATTTTCAGGGAATGCTTGGGCCAGCCGTCATGAATTGCAACAGCAAAAGTGGCCCAACATTCCAGTTTCCCTCTGTTTTGAAGAAATCTCTGTTTTGTTTTGTTTTTTTAAAAAAACCATACTGCACTCTAACTTGTATGTTTTCATTTCAACTTCTGAAATGATACACACATACACATGCCTGGGCATAGGCTCATCTCAAAACAAGACAGAGGTTGGAGTACAGCAGCCTTCTCCTACTTGACCTTTGGCCCTGGTGACTGAGACTGAAGGGAGCTGTAGTTCAAAACATACAGAGAGCCCCAGGTTAGGGAAGGCTGAAGCAGAACCTGCCATCATGGCACTGCTTTGCTTCCAGCATTCATCCCTCCAAGGTATAATATCTGAGGAGCGTTCCTCACTAATGCGCTCCAATTTTGTCATCTGGCAAAAGAATCACGGTGGGTATCTCACCTTTGGAAACTGATAGGTAATCTTGGGCTCATAATCTCCTTTAGCATTCTTTTTGAGCGAGACCACAACCAAATATTCAAAGAACAAGTGTCCTGCAGAGCTGGGGAAGCTGCTTCTTTCTCCCGGCCTCTCGCCAATATCAGGTTTGCTTTCAGTAGGTTGAGCATCCCGAGATTCATCCGCTGCACAAGATGACATTGACACAAAAACAAGAATTAGGCCTTACAGAAGGATTTGAGGGATACATAACCATTTCTGAAAAAACCAAACAGATGATGGCCTGTGCACAAGGAAAGTGGTCTGGGCGCACAGTCACTGCCCTGAAAACAAATGCCTCAGGAGACAGTGAATTTGTGTTCAACGGCTTCAGAATGTATCTTCCGGGGTGTTCATTGGTGGAAGCTGGGTCATGGCTATCAGTGGTGGCTGGTGCTCATTGGAACTGGTGGGGAGGAAGGTGGGGAGATCAGTAGCTGGAACCACAGCCTATGACGGGCAGAGCTACCTCCTGACTGGTGTGAGAAGTAGGGCCAGCTCACCCATGATGGAAGGTGAGGCAACCACCTTGGGCAGCAGGATGCACAGGGGCAGCAGATCCAGCCTCCAAGGAATGTATCATCCACTGCTGCCGCCACAGCAGCAGCGCAAATCTTGGAAGTGTGAACTGCCACCTCCTCAGCCAGTGTGGTGCAGTGGTTAAGAGCGGTGGACTCGTAATCTGGTGAACCGGGTTCGCTTCCCCGCTCCTCCACATGCAGCTGCTGGGTGACCTTGGGCCAGTCACACTTTATTGAAGTCTCTCAGCCCCACTCACCTCACAGAGTGTTTGTTTTGGGGGAGGAAGGGAAAGGAGAATGTTAGCTGCTTTGAGACTCCTTTGGGTAGTGATAAAGCGGGATATCAAATCCAAACTCCTCCTCCTCCTCCTCTTCTCAGCAGTCTCGTGGCAAATAGGGGGCACTGCTGGTCTTCTCCCATCCTTGCTCCTAATGTATAACTTTGTTCTGGATGTAAATCTTAACACATCTTTTTTCCTGGCTGGTGTGTGTGTGTGTGTGTGTGTGTGTGTGTGTGCGTGCGCCATTTTGTGGTTTGTCTCAGGTGCCAAAATGTCTTGGGCCAGCCCTGCAAAAAGGCAGGAGCTACTTGGCTCCACTTGCCCTAATGGACCAGACCCCTCTGAGGCTACTGACTATACCCACAATGCCATTGGTCAAGGCGCCCCATGGTTCACATCTTTGGCACCAATGAGAAAAGGGGCTCTATGCATATACAACTGTATTTGTGTATGCATCTTCCTTCACAACAACCCCTATGAGGTAAAATAGGTTAAAATACAGTGACTAGCCCAAGGTCACCCAGTGAGTTACATGGCCGAGTCAGGGTAAAATGAGGAGGGGGAGAAGCATTGAGCTTCTTGGAAGAAAGGTGGAATAATGGGGGGGGGGGGGAGAGAATGTTCACCATGCCAGAAATGCCTATGGGGCAAAAAGTATGATCAACACATCTCAGAATGCTACTAGGATCAGGAGCCAAATTCAGCGGAATAAGATTATGCAAACAGCCACAAAAATGCTAACCTTTGAACAAACAGAATGGGGCATGATCCAGCATAAACATGAGAGTAAGGCTACAGTTCTAAAACTAGTTACTGATTAAGCCCCAAGGTACTTCCTTAGACTTTATGCTCAAGCTGTAAATCCCCCACAAGCTTTGCTATGTCTGGATCATTCCCTTAGCTAGCTTATTAAGCAATGTTCATTGACCCATCAAATGCACACTTACCTGCCTTGTAAATAACCTTATGTTTTCTGAAATGGGGGGGGGGAGCCCACACTAGAAGACTCTTTCCATATTTTGGAGAAGAGCCCATAACTTCCCATCCCTTGGTAAATTCATGCAAGCTGTAGCTTGAACCAAAGAAATCTCAAATTCAGTCTTACAACAGGACCTGCTTCTTTCCTCAGAAATGGTTACAGGACGTGGAACGTCCCAGGGTTGCCACAAAGCACTTGTCAGGTGACTTGCACAATTGTTTTCAATGCTACCGGATCTTGAGGTTTTACAGCTTTCTCTGCACAGGTGTTTGGTTGTTGCACAGAGGAGTGAGTCTTTCTTTCTTTCTTTGACTGATTGATTGCAGCAGGAAAGTTTAGATGGCTTGAGTCCAAGCCCCAAAAAGAGAAAATTCACAATTGCATCAGAATGATTGGGTGGAGGAATAAAGAATTAACACCACCCAGGAAGTAAATTCACTTGAATGCACCCAGAAAGGAAACAGGGCAAACAGAAAGCCTGCGTCATTTGTTACAACAGGTTTGGCAGCAATTCTGCAGCTAGGGATCGGTTTTGGTTAATTTCAGAATCTGATTTTGGCTGCTGCTACAGCAGGTTTTCCCCCACCTGCCTAAACAGCAGCAAGTTCAAGAAACTTATAGGCGGCTGTTTGCACAGGAGGAAAACAAATCGGGCCTTTGTTCCACACTGGGGAATTGTGCTTGTTGCAATTACCCGCTGAGACCACTAAATGCTAGTATTAGACTGTGGAGACAGGATTGTTCTCCTATGAGAACAAGTAACTGGCTCAAAGACAGGCTAGATTAAGACCTTCAGAGGCCCTAAGCACTTAAAAGATATTGGTGCCCTCAGTTACCAGATTCTGATTCTGTTGTATTCCCAGGATTAATGTATATCATTAACCTCTATTATTACTATTACATTATTATTTTTATTGTTTATATCTATTTCATTTATTGTGGGAGCCTTTTTGTGCAACCTGGTTCAGCTGCACCATTTAGTCCAGGGTAAATCCATCAATGGCAAATTTCTGTGGTGCCCCCCCCCTTCCCTTGATGTATATTACACCCTTAAAAGTTTTATTCCTGCTTCTTAAGACCTGCCTGAACTGTACCTTTACTGTGCATTTATTGCGTATGAATGTCACACACATTCCCCTTTGGGGGACCTTCTACTGATCAAAATAAAAATTTAAAAATCCAAATTATTTCGCTTCTATGTAGGGAGTCATCACTGGCACAATTCTAGACTTAACCGTTTTATGGTGGTAATGTGTATTGCTTTGCTTGCTTCCATTTGTAATAAGCCTGCCGTGCCGCATTTTGAGGCCCTCCTTCCTGTTCTGCTGAGGCGCCCTGGGTGCCTACGCTAACAGCGCCACTGGGTGCAACTCAATCATCCTGCTTCACCACTGGGCCATCTCCCCAACATTAGCTTCAGTAATAAGGTAACTGTGAGAAATAGACTGCAACAAAGGAGATGTTCTCTCTCCACCTTCCCTTGGTAAGCTTGCAAGGCTTTCTGGTCTCTGCAGTTCCTGAACCACCAAAAATGTGGGAAAAGTTTGGTTGCCTTCCAATATAGATTCACTGGGCTTTTCCACAGCAAGTTTTTTTTTTTTTGGGGGGGGGGTGATACAAACAGAGGGCTTCTGGTGCTTCTTGCTACCCCAGCCCCATCAACATCCCGGCTGGTTTAGAGCCAAGTTACACACTGTGCTAAAACACTTCACTTGAGTGTTACATGAATTTAGCAGCCACCAACTGGGGCTCACCACACCTTTGCAAAACAACCTCAGAAATGCTTTATTTATACACAGTTTCCTAATAATGGAATGGTTCTCTTTGCTGGAATGGAGAGGATCTGCACCACGAGGCCAAAATAAACGGAACCGATTTGCAGGTAAAAACACACCCAATTTTCATAGTGCCCATCTGGTTAGGGCTGGATTAGGGATTAGTCTCCATTTATGATGGCATGAGATGCAAAGCAGCTTGCTCCAATTGGTGCATTCGGCAGTTTGGGGAGCAAAGGTGAAGATCTCTAAGCAGAAGGTATGTAGGGAGAACCCTTTCCGTGTTTGCCTTAGGCAGGTGACTCTGCAGATAATGAGGTGATGAGTGCCTATTACTGAGCATGGGATGTATGTGAGTATGCAGAAGGAACAGCTGCTGAATAGAGTTACTGTTCTTCCAGCGTAACTGCCAGGGAGAGTTTACCAAGCTGGTTTCTAAGCTGATATTTAGACAAGTCGGTACCTTATCCCTATAGAAATAAGCCTAACACACAGCATTTGAAATCTTGGGGCAGATTGGGAAGGAGTCTTTGTGACCACAAGAGAACATAAAATTGAGTGGCATTTAAGCCCCCTTGCCCCCAGCTACCCTAGGTTGGTGTGTCTGGACAGGCATGAGATAGTTTCATACATGACATGGTGGCAAGTTGTCCGTCAATATGGACTTCTCAGTGAGTGTACCTGTATGATTGCAAGTGCTTGCAAACATGCATTAAGGCTTTTATGGAGCTCTGCACATAGCATGTGGCTGAATTTGGAAGACAGACATTTTATTCCTCTTTAAAAAGATGCAAAATGTTTGTAGCTGTGATCTTTTATGTGGCTGTGATCATCTTTTTCCTTCAAGGAGACAGAGGGTTGTAGCCGGTGCTTGTCTACTCTGAGTAGAACCACTGAATTTAACTTATTTCCATTACTTTTAATAGTAAAAGTAGAACTCAGTTGGCTCCAATCCAGAAGATATTATTCTCCAGCCAAATATGTCAATATAAACCCCAAACAAGTCATGGGGAATCTGTGTTGTTCCGGGTATTGTTTTATTACAGCACCCATCATCCCTGGCCATTGGCTATGTGCTGGCTGACCTGAAGGGGGCTCGGAATCCAAGACTATTGGTACAGCCAAAGGTTTTCAGGCTTTTTTCAATAGTGTTTCCAATATATGTGATTACACTTAAATATGTGGTGCCTTGGAATGTAAATTGGGACTTGCCTGTTTTTAAACGATGGAACTTGCTCCTGTAGGAGGAAGAAATGACCACCAACTTGACTGGCTTTAAAAGAGGCTTAGACAAACTTATGAAGGGTAAGGCTATCAATGGCTACGAGCCATGGTGACTATGCACTGCTTCCATGGTTGGAGATAGTAATGCCAGGTGCAGGTGGGAAGAACGCTTTTGCAGGCTTCCCACAGGCATCTGGCTGGCCACTGTGAGAACAGGATGTTGGGCTAGAAGAAGAGGAGTTTGGATTTGATATCTCGCTTTATCACTACCTGAAAGAGTCTCAAAGCGGCTAACATTCTCCTTTCCCTTCCTCCCCCAAACAAACACTCTGTGAGGTGAGTGGGGCTGAGAGACTTCAAAGAAGTGTGGCTAGCCCAAGGTCACCCAGCAGCTGCATGTGGAGTAGCGGGAAAGCGAACCTGGTTCCCCAGATTACAAGTCTATCGCTCTTAACAGTGGCTCTCAGATGAGCCACTGGCCAGATCCAGCAGGACTCTTACGTTCTGTCCTCTTTATATAAACCTGGCAGCTGCACTGAACATAGGGGGGCAAGATGCAACCCCCCCCTTCCCTTACTGGAAGTCTGTGTGATTTGAGGTTCTCATGAAGCACATTTTCATATGAAACATCTTTCATGTGGTGGCGGGGAAGGTATGTTTCTGTTCCTCTTGTCACACAAAAACGTTTGCCAGCCAAGTAATTGTCAATAGCAGGCCTCTGAGTATGAAACTGGAGTACTGACAGTGTAATTGTAAAATGGATGCAACAACTGGAAAAATCAACGACATTTGCCAACTTGCAGCCACACAATAAACTTTAGCAAAAGTTGTGGCCTTGTGGTTTTGACTTTCTTCTTTATTCTGTACTCAAATGTTTATCTCATCAGTCTAGGGTAAAGTTTGAATAAAAATGCATGCATTTGTGAAAATAGCAAACCCCAAAAGCATTATATTAGAGGAAAGTGCTTTGCAAAAATGTGTGTATTAAGAGAAATTTACATTAAAATGCTGGCAAATTTTATTCTTTGGTTGATTTTTTTAAAAAATGCTAATTGATGGAGAATTTAAGATTGGGAAACCAAAATTAACAGATCCATTCATCCCTCCTTACCACACAGTTTAGAGATCCTCTATCCACATTCTGTATTACAACCACTAATCTGCATTACTTAATACTTCCTCCAGAAGTATATATTCTAAAAAGGCTACCTTTAAAAATCATTTGCAATGATAACTTGGCAGGCTGTGCTTTTGTTCTCTGCTTTAATTAACCCAGAACAACAAAAGCCATCTGCTCTGGTACTCCCAATTATAAATATAATTAGATTCCTGTCCTCACAAGCATGCATGGTAGTGCTCTTAAAAAAAAACACCCGCCTCCTATTTTAATATCCCATTATTAGCATCAGGGGAATAAGAAGCAACTAGCCCATTTTACGTAATTTTGTCTACACCCCTGACGGTGAAAACGAGCCTGAGGCTGCAATCCTACGCACACTTGAAAGCAGCAGCGACGACTTTAAAGAAAACACACTGCAAATGCGTCGATAAGGGAGCTGTGCGTTTCCATGTTGTCTGTTTAAAAAAGCACTCCAACGAGGGATCGCCCTTCCTTGGGATTCCCATTCTTTCCCGGGGTCATTCCCGAAATGCCCATGGTAGTTACACCCATTTCCCCACACAGTGTATGCTTAAACGGCGCTTTCTCTCTCCCTCCCCAGAGCTAAGCACGCGTGGGGACTTTCCGACTCCTGGAGCGCCAGCCCGGGATTCTCCAGGCGTCCGGGAACAGCGCTGGCTGGGCTGCCCCCCGGGGCGGGCCTCGCTCGGCCTGTTCCTGGAAGCTTGGGCGGCGAAGTTCACGCTGGCAGCGGCAATGGACCCCCACCCCGTATTTCACACGCGGGGGCGCGCGCAGATACCCGGGGGTCGGGCGCGCGCTTTGCTTTCTGCTACCAGGGTGACCTGTTGCCTCTGAAAGACGCGCGCGGGAGGCAGGCGCCGAGGAGACCCGGAACTGGCGCCAGGCTGACGGGCGGCCGGACAGGGGTCGCCGGGTGGGGAAGCCCGGGCAAGGGCGCCGCCGCGGCTCTGCTCACCTCTCCTGGACGACCTCCGGCGCAGGCTGTTTCGGAAGAAGCGCACGAAGCTTTCCCCCGCCATGGCGCGCAGCCGCGCGCACTCCCCGGCCGGCCGGTCCGCCCTCTGCTTCTTCGGCGGGCGCTCAGCTTCTGCCCAGCGCCGCCGCCTCCTCCTCTGCCGCCTGGCGCGCTTTCGCTTTCGGCGCCGCCGCTGCGGAGCCGCCGCACACCTGAGAGGCGCGCAAGGAGCCGGTGCCGCGCGGAGAGGGAGGCGGCGCCCCGTCGCTCCCCAGCGGACGAGAGCGGAGCAGCCAAGGGAGCAGCATCCCCTGGAGGCCGCAGGGAGAGCACCTGAGCAGAGGTGGGGTGGACCCTGCCCGGATTGGTTAGTTGGACGGCCAGGGCCTTCCTGTAGGCAAAGGGCGCCGTCCAAAGCCACGCGGCGTGTGCGCGCGCGCACGTGGGTGTCTTCTGCTGCCCGGAGACCGTGCGCTTGTCTCGTCTTGGCATTATTTCTAAACCGTTTTTCCAACGGTGTTCAGAGTTTCTTAATAACTCGCAGGCTTGCGAAGAAACTATGAGCAAGGTGGTTTTGCAAAAAAACACTGTTAAAAAACAGTAATAATAATACAAGCATGAAATAATTACAGTCTGCGAAGCAGAAAACAAATACTTAATATTACATAAACAACATAATACAGTAAAAATACAGCTACAAAAGGTAAAAAAAAAGATCAATCTTCTTGAAAACACACACAATAGTAAGTTTCTCAGTTTGCAATTGCAAGTGCAATGTGCACACACTGGGAAAACGTAACCCTTGAAATGCACAATTTTATGTGGGTTTCATAGACAGAATTTATTGTGTCTCCCTTAATTTTCCAATGATGAAAGCGCTGCTTTCAGGAGTTAAACTGGTAAATTAAGGGAGAATAAAGCAGAGCAAACTCCCAAAGGATTCCAGTCTCTTACAAGAAGATAGTCTTTTAAACATGTATTTGGGATAGGATTAGTCTGCAAATCTGTCCAGCCAAGGCCTTATGTTATATGCCCAATTACGCACTGATAATGAAAGTAATATGTTTTGTTGCATTCTGGTGCATTAAAGAAGGGCTGTGTCTAATATTATTTAATCCACGTATTCTGTCTGTTTTGGTGCTGTGGTTTTATAACGAACTCTCTTTAATCTGGTTGTAATTATTTGCTTCTTGGATGAGATCTTCCACTCTGGGAGCCACATATGTAACATATATATCTGAATGAATGAAGAAACTTTACAATGCTGGGTTTAGACAGACTGAATTTGCCATGTGTATAAATGCTCTTATTTATGGTTTGTTCCAGCCAGTGTGGACTTTGCATTAGTAATGTTCAGGGGTGACTGTCCACTGAGGCTTGTGGGGCAGAGGGCAAGACATACAGAAGTTAAAATAGGGAGAGAAGACTTGACACAGATGTGCACATAGGGATATATGGGAAAGAGAGCAAGGCTGTGTGCTGAAAAAGGGAAAGAATAGGGTGGTGTGGAGAAAGAAAAGGGCTATTTGCTAGCATATGAGAGAAAAGGTGGGTTTATTTCTGCAGCAAGGAAGGAAATCTGTTTCTCTCAGCACAGCATATCAACCAAACAATCTTGTTGTCATAGTTGCCTCCCGTGCTTTTTAACCAAAGCAACACAATCTAACTGATGCTTCCCAGTGGGTGGCTCTGTGGTCTAAACCACTGAGCCTCTTGGACTTGCCAATCAGAAAGTCGGCAGTTCATATCTACAATGGGGTGAGCTCCCGTTGCTCTGTCCCAGCTCCTGCCAACCTAGCAGTTCGAAAGCCCGCCAGTGCAAGTAGATAAATAGGTACCGCTGCAGCAGAAAGGTAAACGGCGTTTCCGTGCGCCAGAAGCGGTTTAGTCATGCTGGCCACATGACCCGGAAAGCTGTCTATGGACAAACGCCAGCTCCCTCAGCCTGAAAGTGAGATGAGCGCCACAAGCCCATAGTCGCCTTTGACGGGACTTAACCGTCCAGGGGTCCTTTACCTCTTTACCTTAATGTGCTGGCCAAGCTCCTCTCTCAGAACAGATCTGTGGCAGCTGCAGTGTGATTGGTTGAAAGCATCTGAATTAATTCTGTTTGGTCCAAGGACACCAATCAGAGTAATTTTGCTGCCCGAATTGAGAGAAAAGATGGCAGCCCCTCTCCATTGCATGTACCTAAGCCAACCGGACTGGTAGTTGAATTTTACTTCAGCCCTGGTGACAGATGATGGGTGAGCATCTTCCACCACACCTGAGGGCAGCAAGCTAGTTTAGTGCACTATCCCAGGCAACCAATACACAGATCTGTTCTCCACTACCTCACTACTGCTAGCCGCTCCCCAGAATCTGCTGCCTGATTCAACTGACTCACTTAGCCTAATGATAGGACTGGTCTCATGAACAGAGTTAACGTTTCTTATGCTCTGCTACCCTTGGAAAAGGACCCCCTTTATCTGGGCAGTACAGCTGAAGTTTTCAGTTTGAAAAATTGGCCTGAATTCCCTTTCTGGGGAGACAATAACAGCCACCCACAGTGTGAAAGGAAGAATGGTCCCCTCATAGGACACTTCTTGTGCTGACTGGGCTGGTAGCCAAAGAAGCAACGGAACATACAGCAAGGTCACTTTCCCCGTTGATTCTCAGAAGAAACAATCAGAAGGGAGACATTTTCTCTAGAGCCCATCAGCAGAAGCCGGGTAATTATTTTCTGTCAACATTGTACTCTCCCTGACAAAATAACTTGCTCTCAGACTATGTAAATAGATAACAGGTGGCAGGTTGGGAATGCTTTGGGGTCACTCAAAAGTCCTTGAAACTATAATTTATCAACTGACATCCATTAAGTTCACACCCATAAAGTGCATGCATGGTCTCACCCTGGCACCCGCTCTGTGGAACATTAAGGAATGTTATACGTGATGTAAAGCAATTATACTCAGTCATAGTTATTCTACAATGCCCAAAGAGAAAGTAGGGAAAGTGGTCCCTGTTAAAGAACGGACCCGGCTATGCCCTAATACTTACCTTGCAATAAGTATTTAAGGTGCTTATTATTAAGTGCTAAAACTGTAGACAGTAAAGCCAAAGTGAAACAATGGTTGAAGTGCTTCACTCCATCTCCCAGTGAATCAGCAGAAGTGCTTAGCTTTGCCTGGGTTGTTCCTATACATTCTGCACTATACATTTTATTGTATTATACTGGGTACTGCTATATTTGAGAGCCAGTGTAATGTAATGGTTACAATGCTGCCGCAAGACCTGGGAGAAGACTGTACCAATTCCCCCTCAGTTATAAAGCTTACTGGATGACCTTGGGCCAGTCACTATCTTTCAGCCTAACCTACCTCACAAAGTTAATCACAGAATCATAGAGTTGGAAGGGTTATCCAGCCCAACACTCTGCAGTTTAGGAATCTTTTATCAAGATAAAATGGGGAGAGGGAAAACTGTGTATGCCACCTTGAACTCTCTGAAGTGGAGTATAAATGTCAAAATAAATTAAAGTCTCATTGTGCACTGTTAATTATACACTCCACAGCAGTCTCTGTACTTTTCCTAATAATCCCCAGCTTTTTTTATTGGCTCCAATATGTCGCGTCAGTATTTCTGGGGATATTCACAGCAACTCCTAAGTAAATTGTATGATTATAACTGCGGTTATATTAGCAGTTCAACATTATTTTGCATTTAGTAGTGGCTCATCTTCATGGATCATCCCCTTCATGGATCACTGCCTTGCCGTGGCGAAGGGGCTTGAAGAACTCAGAGAAGCTATGAACTATGCCGAGCAGGGCACCCAAGATGAACAGGTCATAGTGGAGAGTTTTGACCAAACGTGATCCACCTGGAGGAGGAACCGGCAAGCCACTCCAGTATCCCTGCCAAGAAAACTCCATGGACAAAGACAACAGGCATATAAAAGTTATGACGCTGGAAGATGAGCCCCTCAGGTCGGAAGGCATCCAACATGCTACTGGGGAAGAGCAGAGGGCAAGTACAAGTAGATCCAGAGCTGATGAAGCGGCTGGGCCAAAGCCGAAAGGACGCTCAGTTGCGGATATGCCTGGAAGCGAAAGGAAAGTCCAATGCTGTAAAGAAAAATATTGCATAGGAACCTGGAATGTAAGAACCATGAACATGGGTAAGTTGGAGGTGGTCAAAAATGAGATGGCAAGAATAAATATTGACATCCTGGGCATCAGTGAACTAAAATGGACGGGAATGGGTGAATTCAGTTCGGATGACCATCATATCTACTACTGTGGGCAAGAAACCCGTAAAAGAAATGGAGTGGCCCTCATAGTCAACAAAAGAGTGGCAAAAGCTGTACTGGGATGCAATCTCAAAAATGATAGAATGATCTCGATACGAATCCAAGGCAGACCTTTTAACATCACAGTAATCCAAGTTTATGCACCAACTACTGGTGCTGAAGAAACTGAAATTGACCAGTTCTATGAAGACTTACAACACCTTATAGAAGTGACACCAAAGAAGGATGTTCTTCTCATTATAGGGGATTGGAATGCTAAAGTAGGGAGTCAAGAGATAAAAGGAACAACTGGCAAGTTTGGCCTTGGAGATCAAAACGAAGCAGGGCAAAGGCTAATAGAGTTCTGTCAAGAGAACAAGCTGGTCATCACAAACACGCTTTTCCAACAACACAAGAGACGACTCTACACATGGACATCACCAGATGGGCAGCATCGAAATCAGATTGATTATATTCTCTGCAGCCAAAGATGGAGAAGCTCTATACAGTCAGCAAAAACAAGACCTGGAGCTGACTGTGGCTCAGATCATCAGCTTCTTATAGCAAAATTCAAGCTTAAACAGAAGAAAGTAGGAAAAACCACTGGGCCGGTAAGATACAATCTAAGTCAAATCCCTTATGAATACACAGTGGAAGTGAGGAACAGGTTTAAGGATTTAGATTTGGTGGACAGAGTGCCTGAAGAACTATGGATGGAGGCTCGTAACATTATACAGGAGGCAGCAACGAAAACCATCCCAATGAAAAGGAAATGCAAGAAAGCAAAGTGGCTGTCCAATGAGGCCTTACAAATAGCGGGGGAGAGAAGGCAAGCAAAATGCAAGGGAGATCGTGAAACATACAGGAAATTGAATGCAGATTTCCAAAGAATAGCAAGGAGAGACAAGAAGACCTTCTTAAACAAGCAATGCAAAGAAATAGAGGAAAGCAATAGAATGGGAAGAACCAGAGATCTGTTCAAGAAAATTGGAGATATGAAAGGAACATTTCGTACAAAGATTTCCATAATAAAGGACAAAAGTGGAAAGGACCTAACAGAAGCAGAAGACATCAAGAAGAGGTGGCAAGAATACACAGAGGAATTATACCAGAAAGAAACGGATGTCTCATATACCCCAGGTAGTGTGGTTGCTGACCTTGAGCCAGACATCCTGGAGAGTGAAGTCAAATGGGCCTTAGAAAGCACTGCAAATAACAAGGCCAGTGGAAGTGATGGTATTCCAGCTGAACTATTTAAAATTTTAAAAGATGATGCTGTTAAGGTGCTACACTCAATATGCCAGCAAGTTTGGAAAACTCAGCAGTGGCCAGAAGATTGGAGAAGATCAGTCTACATCCCAATCCCAAAGAAGGGCAGTGCCAAAGAATGCTCCAACTATCGCACAATTGCACTAATTTCTCACGCTAGCAAGGTTATGCTTAAAATTCTACAAGGAAGGCTCAAGCAGTATGTGGACCGAGAACTCCCAGAAGTGCAAGCTGGATTTAGAAGAGGCAGAGGAACCAGAGACCAAATTGCAAACATGCACTGGATTATGGAGAAAGCTAGAGAGTTCCAGAAAGACATTTACTTCCGCTTCATTGACTACGCAAAAGCCTTTGACTGTGTCGACCATGGCAAACTATGGCAAGTTCTTAAAGAAATGGGAGTGCCTGATCACCTCATCTATCTCCTGAGAAATCTCTATGTGGGACAAGAAGCTACAGTTAGAACTGGATATGGAACAACTGACTGGTTCAAAATTGGGAAAGGAGTACGACAAGGCTGCAATTTGTCTCCCTGCTTATTTAACTTATATGCAGAATTCATCATGCGAAAGGCTGGGCTGGATGAATCCCTAGCCGGAATTAAGATTGCCGGAAGAAATATCAACAACCTCAGATATGCAGATGACACAACCTTGATGGCAGAAAGTGAGGAGGAATTAAAGAACCTTTTATTGAGGGTGAAAGAGGAGAGTGCAAAATATGGTCTGAAGCTCAACATCAAAAAAACGAAGATCATGGCTACTGGTCCCATCACCTCCTGGCAAATAGAAGGGGAAGAAATGGAGGCAGTGAGAGATTTTACTTTCTTGGGCTCCATGATCACTGCAGATGGTGACAGCAGCCACGAAATTAAAAGACGCCTGCTTCTTGGGAGAAGGGCAATGACAGGCCTAGACAGCATCTTGAGAAGTAGAGACATCACCTTGCCAACAAAGGTCCGTATAGTTAAAGCTATGGTTTTCCCAGTAGTGATGTATGGAAGTGAGAGCTGGACCATAAAGAAGGCTGATCGCCGAAGAATTGATGCTTTTGAATTATGGGGCTGGAGGAGACTCTTGAGAGTCCCATGGACTGCAAGAAGATCAAACCTCTCCATTCTGAAGGAAATCAGCCCTGAGTGCTCACTGGAAGGACAGATTGTGAAGCTGAGGCTCCAGTACTTTGGCCACCTCATGAGAAGAGAAGACTCCCTGGAGAAGACCCTGATGTTGGGAAAGATGGAGGGCACAAGGAGAAGGGGGCGACAGAGGACGAGATGGTTGGATAGTGTTTTCGAGGTTACCAGCATGAGTCTGACCAAGCTGCGGGGGGCAGTGGAGGACAGGAGTGCCTGGCGTTCTCTGGTCCATGGGGTCACGAAGAGTCGGACACGACTAAACGACTAAACAACAACAAAGTGGCTCATCTGCCACTTGCTTGTTTCTGGTCAATTATTTCTGTTACTTTTCGTAGGAAGGTTTATACTCTTGGATTTAGCCTCGCAAACTCAAGAGGTGCTCAAACGCCAGCACCTATTTATTCTTAGTCAGGGCTTTCCCCCCCCCCCCAAGCCAGAACTGATTAAAGTAGGTTTGGTGCTCTTGTGCAACAAACCTGCATCCTCCCCATTCCCTGCAAAAGATATGGAAATGCACTAGAAAGTATGGGTATCATGACATTCTGTAAACTTCCCACAAAGAAACCAGAACGAATGCTTAATTCAGCTAACCTCAATGTCATCTAACCTGTCTCCCTGCAGCCTTTGTGCAAACAGGTAAGGATGAACATCCAGTAAGCAGGCATGATCTGAAAGTTAACTTAGTGAATTGATTTGTTGCAGATTTTTTCTCTACCACTAGGTGTCAGGATAACAACAAAGAAACTTCATATCAGCCAATATCCATATACCTCAACAGGCACCCTCGGCCCTCCTGGCAGGAACAGCACAAAGGGATTCTTTGCTGTGTTAGACCATCCTGAAGCAAAACACAGCCTTTGGAAGAGCTTCATACCTGAGGTGGTGCCTGTGTACTTTTATTATCTGACGATGTAAGGAAAGCAATGCTGATGGAGCTGGTTGTGGAGGCCCTCTTTCCAGAGGTTGTACAACACAGGTGAGGAACCTCAAGTCTGAGGGCTGATTGCCCTTGAGACTCTTCCTAGAGACTATTCTCCCTCTCCCCAGGCCCTACTCTAACTGCTCCTGCTCCACATCCTTGAGTGCTTTTGCTTGGCTATAAATGCCCTTAAAGTCCGATGGTGCCTCTTATGTGCCTGGATGGAGGTGTGTGTTTGTGTATTGAACCCTCAAAGCTTCTGTGTAGTTGAAATGTAGCGCGCAAAAGGTAAGAGTTTAATTCCCCAGACCCTGTCTCACCTTGATGAGGAATCTGTTACCTGCCCTTCTTCCTCCTACCAGAGAGCCAGTATGGTGTAGTGGTTAAGAGCGGTAGACTCGTAATCTGGTGAACGGGGCTCGCTTCCCTGCTCCTCCACATGCAGCTGCTGGGTGACCTTGGGCCAGTCACACTTCTCTGAAGTCTCTCAGCCCCACTCACCTCACAGAGTGTTTGTTGTAGGGGAGGAAGGGAAAGGAGAATGTTAGCCGCTTTATCGGGTAGTGATAAAGCGGGATATCAAATCCAAACTCTTCTTCTACCTAAAGCCACCATGAGTAGCATTTCTCTACCCCACATGGAAGATAATTCAAAAGAAGATTTCTTTAGCAACGGCAACATCACTCTGACATTTTCCAAAGGGAAACTGGTGTGCTTATGTAATGGAAACAAGGGGTTAGTAGACAATTATTATTAGACCATTTCCCTCTTGAGATGTCATAACAGTTGTTTGCTTGTATTATTATTACACAGTATCTCACCCCTCCCCAAAATGCAGATTTTTCCAGCTGAAATATACTAGTAGCTATTCAGTTTCTCAGGGCCAAACTAGGCATGATTCTAATTGCTTCCTTGTTTGTTGTTATGTAAATTGCAGGCAAAAGGAAACCTGAGCAGCCTCAGGTTCACGGAGAATGAGGAGTTTGTCTGATTTTTTTACGTGTGACATTTTATTCCAAAATATTAGAGACTGAGTACTTGTTTTTCCTATGTAGTGCAGTCCTGATCTATTGCATATTTTCTGCCCCTGAAAAACACTTCTTGAAAAGCTAGTTCCATTCTGAAAATAAGAGCTGATTGCAAATCGATTCAGCATTACTCCACATGTGAAGGGACATGTTTATTTATTTAATTTCATAAAATTTACATACCGCTTGATTGTAGAAATAAACCTCAAAAGCAGTTTACAAAATAGAAGTTCACATGCACCAAGATCACAACCGCCACTTCCTTCTTCACTCACCTGGGGCATTTGCAGGAGGAAAAGACATGGATATCCTAATCGGGAAGGATTTTGAAATACATATCAAGTAGCCGTATACATCCTTTTGGATAGCAGGATCCAGAATCAATACAGATTGAAATCAGCATGCTAGGGATGAGAACAAACTATTCCATATTGAGAAAAACTAAATTTTAATGCCGCAAATGGATAGGTGTGTATGCAGCCTCTCTCCCTGGTATGATCCCAACAAAAACCACTTCAGCAAAGCCTCTATTTACACACCACCCCTGTCCTGAGACTGTTTAGGCTTCCCCTAAGCTGCAATTTACGAAACAAGAAATGTGCATGTTAACTGCACCTGCACTTAATGGCTACGGTGGCCTTAGAATGCCTTCAGTTGACAGGTAAGCTTGACACACATACACAATTACACAGAAGCAACTAAAACAGAAGCTGTACTTTCTCATTAGGCATTGATGGAGAGCTTGTTATGAATGACTGCTGTGTCTGTCCCAGTGATGACAAATCCTAGTATCCCTCAATACGTTGCAGCGTTCTCAATGACTTTGTGAAATTCTCATTCACGTGTAGCTATTTCCACGTTGGAAGAATGATTACAATAAATCATCTCTGTTCCCAGTGGAATATAAGGGGGCTGTGTCGGCCATTGCTTAGGTTTGCCAGGAGATAATTAAGGCTGGAAGCTTTCTTGCCCAATCAGTTTGGAAGTCTTGTTTAATAAGTTCTGATAATCCCTAAGTATTTGTTGGCATTTGAAGCAGTAATTTACTATGTGCCTCGCCACATGGAGTACTTTCCAAAAGGCCATGCTAAGTTTACTCTGGAGTTTGCAGTATCAGGTATCTTGGTGAGGGTGTACTCTCTCCTTTCGTGCTCTCACTTTGCAGACCTTGACGGATTTGTGCATTTCACTGGTAGGTTCAAAAACCACACAGCACCCTACAAACTCAAACATGTCAGACAAAATTAGCCCTACTGGAGAGGATACAGTGAGAGAGACCCTTCAGTGCGGGGATAAGACACATGTGTACATTGCAAGTTCCTTGAGCTCCCTACCCACAGAGCAGATGAGGATGGGGTAGCGGTAACACCAGAGATGATTATTATTAAAACTACCAAGTCATAAGGGTAATAGCCACCAATTTATACGGCTTCAAACCAGTATTAGACAAATTCAGGGAGGACAAGACTATCTGTGGCTATTCAGACTGGCTATATGCCATCTCCAGTATCGGAAGCTTTTGAGTACTATTGCTTGTAGCTTCCCATAAGAATCTGGTCGGCCACCGTAGGAACACAATGGTGGGGCATGATGCATTCTGTGGAGGCTGGATCTGCAGCCCTGTGGATCCTGCCACCTGAGATGGCTGCCTCAGCTTGCCTCATGGGTGGGCCAGCCCTGGTCTACAAACATAGGATGCTAAGAACCCTTATATCCCCGCTCGATCATTAAGGTCATCTACAGGATGAGTTGGTGAGGCTCATTTGACAACAAGAAACATCAGCTCAGTCCTGTGGAGTGCTTTGTCAATGAGATTCAGCGGACACGCTCTGTGCCAACTTTTAAATAGCTGCTGGAAACTTTTATTCCACCAGGCCTATGCAGGCAATTAAGAATACATCCTTCCACAATTGTTACTTGACGTCCGGTTATAACTGCTTTATATGTTTTTAGATGACAGCGTCGTATACATTTGGTGAAATGCTAAAACCTTTTGTTGTTAAAATGTTAAGTTGTGGGCGAACATATCAGACGACACAGTGATTCTTCAAACAGTTCTTCTTTATTCTGAGGCCAGAATTGAACTGAGCAGAAGGCCTCAGTCACCCTGCTTATATAGAGCTCCAGTACCTTGTTACTGTAACAACTTTCTAAAACTATCCAATCACTGAACGTCACTTTCAATCCTTCATTTGCATACAAACTATCCAATCACTGAACGTCACTTTCAATCCTTCATTTGCATAACTATCTACAGTATCCCCCTGCTGGCCCAGGGTGAGAACTTCAGTACATAACATAAAAGGCTTTCTCAAAACAAGTTCACTTCTGAGCAATATTGAATGTTTCCTTCTTTTTATTAGAACTATGTTACTCATTTTTGTTTGTGATTTCAGCATTTATACATCTTTCTAATGAGTTAATAAATTATTATAATCAATAATAACAAAATAAATACTAATGACAGTTTCCAATAAACTCAGTTTTGTGCTTTCATGTTTTATGAGTCTGTGAGGTATTCCACATATATCAGCAGTTGGAAAGTCTGGGACAGGTAGAGATTCACTGCCTATACCAAGGAGAAATAACAAACTGAGCTGCTAATATGCAGGCAAATAATGAACAGCATGAAAATATTAACTGGAAAGCTTAGCCTTAAATTTCCCCATGAAACACACACTGTCTGTCTGGGAAGTCAAGTTCCCTTTTGCAAGATCCTTCGGGGCCTCACAAGCTGTGAAAATTTAAAGTAAACCTCACACAGCAAGGCACTTCCACTCCCAGCCAGATACTTAAAAGGGTTTATGGACTAACCTCCCAAGCTATATAGCACCCCATTTCCCTTGGGATCCCAAAGATTTACAGGCTGGGTGATAACTTGAATCCTGTGCATTCCAGCAGTTCTCACCCCAGAGGATCCCAAATGGCTTTATAGGCCATGAAGTGAAACTCATCCCTCACATTCCTGCCAAGATTCTCCTTGGCAGAGTCCAAGAGCATTTATAGACTCTGTGAGATCTGCACCCCCTAGCAACCTTTCTTCCTCCTTAGCTGGGCTGTCGATGAGTAAAAGAAACTGCATCCTTCAATATCTCCTGCCCATCTGTTAGGGGTTAAGCTGGAGGTTTCCACTCTAATGCTGGTGCAAGGATTTTGGGAGCCCAAGGTGGAAATTCCAATGGCACCCATCACCGTCACCAATAAACATGGGGAGCATATAGTGCTCTTGCATGAGAGCACTGTGACCTATGGTAGGTTGGGTTTCACTTGGAGGGTCAGTTGTTCAAGGTCGTTCAAGGTTTATCTCCCCAAATGGAGGGGAAAAACACCTTGCTTTTCAATGCAAAGAAAGCTGCCACAGTGGATATATTACTTTAATATTAGACCTGGACAGAGAAGAGTTCTGGATCTGCAAGACCAGGAGGAAAAATGCAAAGATCATTACAGAACTTGGTTTTTTGAAACATGGGTGATCCTTCACATCTGGTTGACATGTCTTGTGAACCCCACATCATCCCAGTGGTTTATAATATAAAAGTAGAGAGGGCCTTCCTGGTGGCGGTACTATGGTGATGAAATGCTCCCCTCGGAGACCCTTGCCTAGAATCTCATACAGCAAGTGAGGAATCCTCTCTTCTCTTGGGCTTTTCTTAGGGGACCATTTTATCTTTCCCTAGTTGGTTCCTAACTTCTGCACCTTGGTTTTATGCTATTGTGTGGTTTTATTCTGCTTGTAAAATTAATTTTGTCCTAATGTTGCTTTTATATACAGTATTTGATTCTATTTTAGCACTGTTGATTCTGTTTTTATTTTCTTTAAATTGTTAAGTTGTCAGAGAACAGTTGTGTTATACAAAATAAATAAATAGTTCCATTCAGAAGATTTCTCTACAACTTAGACCTGTTCTGAAATCTATGTGTACCTCTCCTATTCTCCTCAGCAAATGTGTCAAGACTAAGTGTTGGTTCTCGAAGTTTCTTGAAATTCCCTGCCTAGTCCGTTCCCATCCAAGAAAAAGTCACTGATTTTGTTTTTGGTTCAGCATTGTTTTGCGTACATGACAGGGATAGAGATCTCAATTTAGAAATGCTCCCCTTCCCTTTAGGTCTGTCAGCAAGTGATTCTTCTAGATAACTCCAATATGCACACACTGAGAGTTGCCTAAATGAAAGACAAAATGGAGAGGATGCACGCTTGAAGAAATTACTGTATGTATTTTGGAAACATTGTAAGATGTATTTCTTTGCGCTGGCTTTTTGAAGGTCATGTATAAGTGAATAGGTTTTTTCTTTTAAAATGTATTTTAGTGCTTGACTTTTCTTCTGTTTTTCACGTTACATGAACTAAAGGTTGTACACATAAGATCAATTCTGTCTTATATGTCATGCCAAGAAATAGGAAGAACACCGGTCTGTGCCTTTTTATATATATGCAAGCCTTAGTCATACTATCAATTCTGATCCAGCAATGTCAGCTTCATGTTTGAGAGGTTTTTTAATGTTTTAGGGCTTAGTGATTCACACAGAAGCATGCTTGGATATTTTCAGAATGCAGCCCAGATGGCATCATAGTTCAAGAATGCACACCACTATTTAGTTTTCCCTTTGTCATGTTAAGTACTCCTTATGTGACCTAGCTAAGCCTGGCAGGGCAGCTTACTCTATAGCATTAACCCCTTCATGCATTAATTAACTCAAGCATACTGGTTATATGAAGCTGGTTATCCCGCAATATATGGATATGATGGGTCCATACAAAGGCAGCCATTTCCCTTACAAATGAATGCTCTGCTGACGCAGTGATTGTTCACTTCTACTGTCACTACTGAAAGTGGGACACTTTCTCATTAACAACATGGAGATATCTAAAGATGGAAAGATGAAATTCAGGATTAGTTAACCTATAAGCACAATGGAAATATCTGAAATCCCAGAATGGAGCAACTTCCTTCTAAAGTGAACACACAAAAGCCTCAGGAGCTGTAGTCACAGAAACAGTTCCCAAGCCATTCTGTCTCTCTCACCCACACTCCATACATGCACACAACACCTGTCCCAGCCTTCCTCTTCAGCAAAAAGACAAGAGTAATGCAGAAGTGGAGGGACGCTGGTGGCGCTGTGGGTTAAACCACAGAGCCTAGGGCTTGCTGATCAGAAGGTCGGTGGTTCGAATCCCCGCAACGGGGTGAGCTCCCGTTGCTCGGTCCCTGCTCCTGCCAACCTAGGAGTTCAAAAGCACGTCAAAGTGCAAGTAGATAAATAGGTACCTCTCTGGCAGGAAGGTAAATGGCATTTCCATGTGCTGCTCTGGTTTCACCAGAAGCGGCTTAGTTATGCTGGCCACATGACCCAGAAGCTGTATGCCGATTCCCTCGGCCTAAAGCGAGATGAGCTCCGCAACCCCAGAGTTGTCCGCAACTGGACCTAATGGTCAGGGGTCCCTTTACCTTTTACCTAATGAGGACCTCCAGAAGTTGTTCAACTCCCATCAGTCCCAGTCAGCATGGCTGATGGCCAGGGATGATGGGAACTGTAGTCCAACAACATCTGTAGGGTCACAGATTTGCCCGCCCTGCTCTGATGGGTACTGCTAAAGCAATTCCCTGCTTTAACAACCGCAGAGCCTTCCTCTCCCACATGCTTTAAAAGGAGTGTCTGGTCTCAGCAGAGCAAGAATATGCTCTTTCAATACCCATTAGAGTTGTGTTTCACCAATGAGTTTGGCAAGTGACCAGAGCTGTGGTCTCTCTCTCTACCTTATAAAAAGACTATTTTTGAATACACTGCCTCTCACATGTTAGTACTGATACCTGGGTGTCTTGTTGAGTGTCCTCAGATGTCAGCAAGTATCCTTTTCGTTCACCTACACCCCGAAACAGAGATCAGAAACAAGCCAAGGATTTGCATTTACTTCTTTATATAAACAGAAAGTGATGCCTTCAGTCCGTCAATCAACTTAATAGTACATCTGACACAGGGCATAGGAATACAAATTTGACCTGTTACTCAGGTTGTATGTCTGGATGTGAATCCAAAAAAACAAAATTTGGTTGCTTGGCAGCACTTCCATGCGTCAGACCCTTATTACAGTTCCCAGCTGCTGTCTCGGATTGTGCGGTTCATAGGAGTGAGGCAGCCTCTGCAACAGAGAAGCAAGGATGGATGGTTGCTATCAACACCCAATACATGGAAATCTCCAAAGATGACTTCCATGCTAAGAAAACACTTAGGTGCCATTTTCAAAGCATGTATAGTAGAAACAGGATCCCAAGAGACATTTCACTTACCCATTCCCTAAGAAGAAAAACATATTTGAATGTAGCACATCCAACTCTTCCCCAGAACATGATTCTATGCATTACCTTACTCAGAATATACTTGCATGTACAGGGAAAGGAATCAGCCCTAATTCTTAGGTGTAGCTCATAAGAGTTCAGCATATTTTTCTATTTCAGTAGGCACATTTTGAATTTTCAATACACAGACATGTGAAATTTCAAACCCACTCAAAGCAGTTGAGGTGGTCAAGGAAAAGACCGGACAGGACAGTGGTAGGCAGAAGATAGATCAGGGTTTGCTAATTTCTAGACGACTTGTAGTAGATCATCAAGGATTTGGGGGACACACATACCGATTGTTGTTTTTTTAAAAAGCCACAGCAAAAGGCATTTTCTTTCTAAATTAGGCCTTTCTAATGAAGAAAGTGTGAGAAAAAAAGCCAGAGTAGTTTTATGTATGGAATTACTGTGTGCTCTATTCTGGTATTGAACGCAAATTCCTGGGCTGAACATATGTTCAGAGGCATCCTGCTTCTTTAATTCCATGGGCATTACCCAAACCACAATTGTGATCCTGGCTGCAGTTGGTGGACTTTGGGAATATAATGTTTGTTTGTTTTTAAAAGCAAAGTAAATATTGGAAACCTGTTGTCTGCTTACCTCTCATGTAATACTTGCATCTTTCTTCACTATCTCTGGGTATTTAAGGTGATAGCTCCTATAACTGCTATATTTGAATTTCAGTGAAGGAATCAGTCAGATAAACTTTAACAGCAGCATGTGCTGAATAAAGTGGTTTCTACCTACAGAAGAATATGCTCTGCTATAACTAAGGGAGGATATCCAAGGTGAGGGATTGTTTAGGGTTTTTTGTTGGGTGGGGTTTTTGCTGTTTCTGACATTTTGTATCTTTATTTTAGATATTATGATTTATATAGAAATTGTTCAATTTGGTTGTGTACTTTTTGTTATGTTTGTAATTACGTACGTTTTTCATGTTGTAAGCCACCTTGAGCATGGTTTTTTTTAACTATGGAAAAGTGGCATACAAATAAAATGAAGAAGTCTTTATTGACTGCTCAGTTATGTTTCTCACTATATAATGGAACTTGGTTTCTCAGTTTTGCAAACTTATTTCCATGGGAATACTTTCTAGTTAAACTGTCCCTGTATTTCGAGGCAGGTGTTGGCACAGGCGAAAAATTAATGTTCCTGACTGCGAAATGCTCTCATCCCCAGGCAAATACTTTTTATTCCCCTGGGCATTTGAACAGCACTCTTAGTTGGGCTTTTGGTTGCTACTGTGGGAGCCAGCGTGGTGTAGTGGTTAAGAGCGGTGGACTCGTAATCTGGTGAACCGGGTTCGAGTCTCCGCTCCTCCACATGCAGCTGCTGGGTGACCTTGGGCCAGTCACGCGTCTCTGAAGTCTCTCAGCCCCACTCACCTCACAGAGTGTTTGTTGTGGGGGAGGAAGGGAAAGGAGAATGTTAGCCGCTTTGAGACTCCTTCGGGTAGTGATAAAGTGGGATATCAAATCCAAACACTACTGGTGTGCATTCTGTGTGGAAGTGGGGTGTGTGGATATTTTGTACTTTTAGATTACTTTTACTTCGGATGAACTCCTTTAGTATTTGACATTTGCGTTGTTATATGGAATTTACTGTGTATTTTAGTTTTTATAATTCAGGACCCTGAAGTAATATAAAAATGTAATAAACTTAACTATTATTATGAATTGCTGGCATTTCATTTTACATTATTCTTTAGTTGTCTTTTGTAATAGGTACATGTTGTGTGCAACAGTGCATAAACTCACCTTGGTCTATTATTCTAAAAAACTCAATAAAATTATTTTTTTAAACAATAATAAACTAAACTGTTATTGGGAGAGCCAGTTACATGAACATTGGTCAATGTAATTATTTTTGTCTCAAGGAATACCCTCATTTCCACAATCCAGTAAGGTTTATAAATATAATCCCATTGAACTCAATGAAAATAAATTGGCTTAAGAGTTACCCTCTCAGCTGAATTACAGTATGAATTGTGTTCTTAATAAAATGAATAATAATAAACAGCTATCCCTCAAACACACTAATGCTAAGAACAGGCCAGAATGTGCTGTCTTACTGCAATGACAATTTCCTGAATGATGGGCCCTGTCACACTGCCCAGCCTCACACCTGCTATCATTGTTCACAAGTGAGGTAAGTATGCAATTGTGTGCCATACATATAATGAGAAGCTTCTCTGTTTATTGGTCCACCTGCTGGGTATCCGAGAGAATGTGACTAAGCCTGCTCTGAATGTCATGATGACAGCAAGTCTGGAAATGCTAATTCTCCAAGCCTAGAGACATATGAAACAGCATTTTGCCTTTAAGGTGGCCTTCCCCTCGGTAGCATTTGCAGGCAGCATTTGTGAACTTTCCTCCTGATCTTTTCAGATTGTGTATAGTTCTTTTTGTCATTAATGGGAGAGCAAGATGGCAAGGGTTAAATGGTCAAGGGGGAGGCCTGAAGCAAAAAATGCCCTTTGATTCTTTGCAGGTGACACGGCTTGTGGAAATCGGATAACTAAAAAGAGGGTCTGATAAGAGTATGGGTGACTTTTCACATTTGCACACTGAATATTAAGGTTTGTGTCCGGTCATACTCAAGAGCAGACCCAATGAAATAAGTTTACTTAAGTTCTGTCCTTTTTTTCCTGGTGGTACTCACCAAATCTTGGCTACTAAAGTGTGTGAAGAGGGTGTGCCTTTTCTCCTGTGCCCATGGCAGCAGGTCCCTTGGCACATCACTTCCTCCTCTTCCTTGTCCTGTGGTGGCATAGCTTCAGGAAGCTGCCAGGCTGCCACTGTGCCTGCCGATGCCACTCAGCCAGGTGAGAGAGATCAGCAGGCAGCAGATGGGCCAGGTCCGTGGCAGCCGGGCAGCAACAAGAGGACTCTGGCTTCCTTGAAGTCATCATGGATGGCACAGAGGTGGAAGGTCATGTTTTCCAGCAGTGGCCAGCCCAGTTTTGGGCACTCAGAGGGCACTCACTCCACACTGAGCCCAGCTGGAAGCGCGGCTCACCCAGCATATCAGCTGCAGCCATTTGGCAAAGAAGGGTACCGTACTTCACTGGGAGTACTAGACCATTTGTCTAGAATAAAGGCACTGCTGAAGTTGGTTATGAGTTCAGTATGTCTATCTTGGGTATGACTTAGGTGAATTCATAGAATCATGGAGTCAAAGAATTGTACAGTTGGAAGGGATCCTGAGTATCATCTACTTCTAGTTCAACCCCCTGCAATACAGGAATATGCAGTTATCCTACAGGAATTAAACCTGCAACCTTGGCATTATCAGCAACATGCTCTAACCAACTGAGCTATCTAGCTCCACCCCAAATTTCTTGAAAGCTGAGCTGTGTTACCTTTTATTTTCTCTGAAGTGAAGCACAGTAGCACGTTCTCACATCCTCTGAAATGTATCTTAATAGTTGGGGTTTCATAGTTTGACCTATGATACGATGATGCCTGGCTGCCATGTTCTGACACCATTATCACAATTCTTTTGCCTTATTTTTGTTCTGCTCAGGGCAAAGAGATTTGCTACATGTCTCACAGGGCTCTCATGTTTATCCATGGTGAGCTATTTGCGCCGATGCCTGAAGATATTTAATATCTGCCTCCCCAGGACATACCAAAATTACCACCTTGACCATCTAAACTACTATCTGCATACATTAAGCAAATAAATTCATGTTAAATTTAACCACAGACAATTGCCAAGCACTGAGGCAGATCTGAAATGCACTTAAGAAAAAACTTAGCAACATGAAGATTTATTCTTTCAGAAAATCCAGCCTTGAACCCTTTGACCTTTAAAATCTCTATCAACTGCTTTCTCAAGCTACAGAAAGTTGCTGGCTGCTTCTTAACTCAGTCACTGGAGATGAACGTATATCAAACCAAACACCTGTTAGGGTGTTAGAACAGAATTAAGACATAAGCCTAGGAAGTTAAGTGCCCATAAACTCTGTTGCCTGATGGCTTCTTTGGACAATCAGCATTCAGGTTAACAAAAATGGTTCATTTTTCCTTACTCTGACAAACAATTCAGGAACGGGGTTTTTTTTAGGAACAATGCTTGGCAATAGGGTTAGAAATCAGGAACATACCAAAGCCAATTGTGCAAAATCAGTAGTGCAGACATGCCCCAACAGTGAGCTATTTGCTAAATCTTTTCCCACACTTAGATCTGTCAAGGCAAGCATAGCGAAGCAGAATCCTAAAAGAACTGACTGTTCTGGGACTATACCAGTATGCTGCTACCACCATGAGCAGCTCAGTACTGAATGCTCATTTATGAATACCACTAAAAGGTAAAGGTACCCCTGCACATACGGGCCAGTCTTGCCAGACTCTAGGGTTGTGCGCTCATCTCACTCTATAGGCCGGGAGCCAACGCTGTCTGCAGACACTTCCGGGTCACGTGGCCAGCGTGACAAGCTGCATCTGGCGAGCCAGAGCAGCACACGGAACGCCGTTTACCTTCCCGCTGGTAAGCGGTCCCTATTTATCTACTTGCTCCCGGAGGTGCTTTCAAATTGCTAGGTTGGCAGGCGCTGGGACCAAATGACGGGAGCGCACCCTGCCGCGGGGATTCGAACCGCCGACCATGCGATTGGCAAGTCCTAGGCGTTGTTTTACCCACAGCACCACCGGCGTCCCACTAGCCTCCTATAATTCTGTAGCACTTCCAAAATAAATAACTTCCCTACGCAAACTTTCAGATGTATCATACAATTTTGGAAACATCTTAAAACCACTCCTGTTTCCAGCTTTTGTACACTCACGTTTCTCCCAAACCCCCTCAAATTAGCAAAAAAAGATTAATAGGTATTTTATTAAAGTGAAATGTCATTACATGTTATATTTGCTATTTACATGCTGTATTTATTGTTTACAATTAAGCATAACTGTCAGGATTCTTTTATTCCACAAGATATTATGCTGCAGCAAGTCACAAGATTACTATTTTTCTTGCAGCAGACTAACACAACTATTCCTCTGGAATTTATAGTTTGTCTAGGGACCTTTGCCTTTTGGCACAGTTTTGTCTTCATCAGCTGTTTCCTATAGAAGCTTGATCCATAATCAAGCAGTTTTGTTAGTGCAGTCCGGACCCTGCAAGCCGCAAAGACAGATGAGGGTCTTAGGTCTATTTGGAAAACGGAGGAATCAGAGGGATGATAATAATATAATGATAATTTATTATTTATACCCCGCCCATCTGGCTGGGTTTCCCCAGCCACTCTTGGAATGCAAGGCTGGAGAAAGGACACCCAAATTCCTGCTCCCCACAGGATTTGAGGTCGGCATTGATTCCTTAATTTCCAGTTTCATGCTGAACTGGCAGCTTGTGAAGGTTTGGCACCCTTTCTCTACAGGGCTTGGTTTACTTTAAAAAGGAGGTTCGGAGGAGGGAGATGGCAAGGCTGAAGGAATGTCACTTTGCACATGCTCAGGGGCAATGCTCTGCATTGAGTGCCGGCTTGAGGGCCCAGTTCCGTCCCTGCTAACGGAACGCAGCGAAACAGAGCCTTGCGAAACCCGGTCTCAGGCGGAGCCTTGCTTCAAGGGACAGATCATTCTGCGGGCCAGTCCCGCCGAGTCCCGCGGATGGCAGCTACTCCCGAGGAGATGCTGAATTTGCACCTCGCAGCTGCTGGGCGGCTATTCCTGGCTCTCCCGCCCGCCCAAGCAGGTGGGCCCAAGCGGCGGAGAGAGAGGAGGGGGCGGCCTGGAGGGACCTATAAAACCCCCCAGACCCGGCAGAGAGCACAGGGGGGAAATCGCCGCCGAAGAAGAAAGGAGAGACAGACAGAAAAGGGCGAGCCGGGCGGGACTTTGGCCACCGTTGACCCTCTAACCGCACGGGGCAGCTCCACCGACCGCCACCCCGGGGCACGGAGCGGAGTCCTCGAAGCCTACCGCAGATGTCCGAGCAAGAGGCGGCCCCGGCGGCCCCACCAGAGGCCGCTCCCTCCGAAGAGCCGGCTTCGGCTCCAGCAGAACCGACTCCAGCAGCTCCCGGACCGGACGTAACAGCAGCAGCCGTCGAGACTCCGGCTCCCCCGGCGGCCCAAAGCGCCCCGCCGGCAGCTCCAGCTAAAAAGAAGCCCAAAGAAGGTGAGGGCGGCGGCCGACGAGGGGGCCGAAAAGGGTCTCGAGCAGCGGAGGCGGGAGGGCGGCGGCAGCGCGGGCGCCTCTTTGCTCCCGGCGCAAACCCGTGGCGGGACGCAGGAGGCCATTTCCAAGGCCACGTGCGGAAGCCAGGCGCTTGGAGCCTGGGCACCAAAAAGGACCTGGGGGGCTTCTCTCATATTTAAAAGACGGCAAAAAAGTGGTCGCGAGTGAAGCGCCACGGCCTGCGCCACGCTGGTTTCCGGTGATTTTTCCAGAGGGGTGTTTATTGTGGTATAGCGCTCGCTCCATTTTTTAAGAATAATAATAATAATAATAATAATAATAATAATAATAATAATAATAATATAATTGCGGTGCTCACGCTACGCCATTGGTATCCTAACTGCAGGCCGTGTTCTGCCTCCTCCATTTCAGACGGATTTCACTTCTCTGATAAATTGCAGTGCAATCCTAACCATGGCTACCTAGAAGCAAGTCCTGTTGAATTAAATGGGAACTAAATAGGGTTGGGACTGCAGCCTTAAAAGCCCCATTGCCACCAACGTCTCATTTGCAATTACCTGGATGAGCTGTATATGGTCCGAAAGCACCAAAAGAGGTCTTATAGCTTTTTACAACAAAACCTCTATCAGTGTCAGAAATGGAATGAATGAGAAAACCACCAGCAACAACCCACCATGAAATCACCTTCAGCTATTTGCTCCCACTAACTACTATTGAGAGCATAGAAGCAGCTGGAGCTGGAGAAGGAGGATAGTATTCTCTTACCCCAGCCCCAGAAATTTGAAGGTCGTAGGAAGGAGACCTGGTTGCCCAGGGAATTTACTGCAACAGCAATATGTATGTTGGTGTACCCCTCTGGTCACAACCCCCCAATACATTCCCTTGTTCAGCTGAACAAATGAGAGGGAGCCCTACATGCATACAACTGTACATGTGTCAGAGCTTCCATGCAGTCATGAATCTAGTGTAATTAAGGTTCCTGATGAAAATCCCTATGCCCATATAACTGTATGTATGGAGATGTGCTCATGTTAATGCTGGATGTTGGGCCATATCGCCAGAGGGATGCACCAGTGTTGGGGAGCGGGACACAACCCCGCTCCCTTCTCTCGCATTCACTGAGTGTGTGAGAAATGGGAATTTGCATAGCTATCATGCAAAGGCTAAAATAAGGTTGGGATATGCATTCTCTGACCAAGCCCTTAGTCCAAGAAAAGAGCATTAATGAATTTACACAGCATTAAGTACTGAACTGGTGGGGATGGAAAATGCCTTATTAACGCTTTTATATTTGTGATACCAGGCACTCCCAGCTCACCGTTAAATCTAACAGTGGACGATGTGAACGACAATTCTGTGACTCTGACGTGGGATGCCCCAGAGGTTGTGGGCCATGCTGGCCTGGATGGATATGTGGTGGAGCACTGCAAATACGGAAGTAGGCTTCAGCTTTATCTCTCGTGAGCATGAAGAGCTGCATGCATTAATGTGGAAAATAGGATAACATGGTCAGGATAAATTGCTTGTCCCTCTCTTGACGTATCTACAGCCACAGTTGGAGGTGAGGAGAGAACCATATAGTTCTCATGAAATGTTTGTTGAACCCTTAAACCGCTGAACAGGTGTGTAAAGAAAATGATATGTGTTCTCTTCTTAGCCTGACATCTTCTCCACACACCCGATCAGTTGCTCACATGCCATGTTGACGTGCAATGGACATGCTCTGTGAGCTCAAGTTGAGAAAGGCTTGGAAGTCATGGGATTGCAAATTCTAGAACCTCGAGGTTGGTCCATTTCTTTTAGGAGCTCTCAGGCAGGAAGAGATTCCACAGATGTAGCTTCTTCTATTCAAGCACTGCATTGGTTCTGTCCAACTGCTGAGAAACAGAACTTGCATGCTGGAGGAGGAAATGTTGCACATGTAGAAAGTCTGCTTGCTGTGGAACTACTGAAAGAAGGAAATCTACTTAAAGTCGAGAAAGGACGACCTTGCCCTTCTGCCTCTTATACTATATATAGCAATGGTGGAAGTGACTTTCCAAACATGGAAATGGAGAAAGTAGTTATTTCTCCCATCTTTCAACCACTTTTGCAAATTGAATCCATTATGTAGCAAGTATAGATGCCATACCATATAAGCTGCCAAATATGAACCTCCTGGGCAAGGCTTCTCTATAGCATAGAAAGATATGGTATATTTGGCACAAAGATATGGCACTTTATATTACGAAAAAGGGTTGCAGTCTATGATGTCTGCTTTTAAAAAACTGAATAATATTAGGAAACAAGATTACATTTGTGAGCAATTTGGTTTGTAAACCACCAGTGATAGATTAATCATATCACAGCCTGAGTAGAAGATGTTGTATATTAAACAGGATTTATCATACACACTGAGTATGCTATAATGGTAATAAATAGTGGGTGACGTCTACTAAAGTCTTCAGCAATTGATGACATCCCTATTGATTGCTACAAACAATTTATGTTGCCCATTTTCATGGGTTGTTTAGCTGGGGTTTCTTGTGAGTGATAGCTGGGTGAATCATTTCTCATAAATAAATTATTTTGAGTTTAGCTCTTTTCCTTGCTTGCAAATTACTTCCTGCATTCCAAATTGTTTGCTGAATATTTTATTCAAGCCAGTTTTTCGACCTGCATGAGTGCATTATCACATATTTGTCACTCCATATCTGCATGGTGTATTTGGAGAGCTATTGCCATAGGGTAGCATTTCCACTCACTGATTAGATTGCCTCAACCTTTGTAACCTCTTTTGTTAATTGAATCCAATAAAAGCATGCTTTTGTTGTGATTAGAAGAGGGTGTCCTTGAAACATGGTATAACTGTTCACAAAAGATGGCTTGAGCACAATTGTAGCACAAATGTATCCAAATGTTATATCCCAGTGGGGATAATTTATGGGTTGCCATATTTCAAAAAGTGAAAGGCTTTTTTGGGGGGTGGAGGCAAAGTTGTTGACCTTTCTTTCCCAGACATTTTAGCCACTTTTCGGCCCAGACACCATTTTCGACGGACGAATCCCGGCTATGTCCAGGACGTATGGCACCCATAGATAATTTGAATGTAAGAATGAGCTTATACATGGTCTTTCTAGAGTTGGGAGGCTAGAACTGATATATTGCAACCTTAAATTTGGTGTTGGTTTTTAAAAAACCAGACAGACAGACAGACAAACAAACAAACAAACCAGTAGACATAGGTTAGCAAAGCATAGGTTTGCTTTTGAACAACACAGTCTTAAGAGTGTTGAATTGGAAGTAAGTGCTACTGTGTTCTGAAGTAAGTGTTCTGAGCATTGGAGCTTTCATCTCACTCTCAAGAAAGAACTGAGTGGACTCTGTAGACAGATACATTTTAAATGTATTAGAGTAGAGGCCTCATTGTCCACTGAATCGACTTTTTACAATAATTCCGTTGCAGATGACGTAGTGGGCCAGCAATAAACATTAGACCTCCTGGCAGCTTACCTGCTGCTGTTTACCTGGAAGTGGGGGCAGGGAGGATGACATGGTGCAAATATACTGGCAGAGCCAATCTGGCATTCCAACTGGTGTGTTTACATTGTGTTGACCCCTCCTTCCTGGTAAGTAGCAGTGACTCTGCTGTAAGGTCAAATGAGTGCCATAACCCAACCATGCCATCCTTGTTTCTAATCGTGTGACTCACCTGTTGCATATTTTTGTTTTAGCTACAGACTGGGTGGCCGCCAACACGAAGCCCTTCCTTTCCACCCGTTATGTAATTCGCGATCTAACATCTGGAGATAAACTTCTCATTCGTGTGAAGGCTGTGAAAGGTGATGGAGTTAGTGAGCCAGCCGTCCTGGACCAGCCACTCCTCATCAGAGAGGTTCTTGGTATGTATCTTGAATGCATTTAGTGTAACAGAACATGTTCATTAACATGGATTATTCAAAGACGTCCTTCATATCATCTTCCTGTTCAAAATACCCCCTCTAGCTGCTGTTTGCCTTGTTGGGAGTTATTCCCCTACCCCCCCAGGAGCTTTGTGGGACCATGATTTCTATCAGCAAAGTGATGTGGTATGCAAAGGTTAAACAACACTCCTTCCCTTATACACAAGCAGATCAAATTTGCTTAATGGCTTTCATTAACTCCTGTAATCTCCATAAGAGAGACTTTGGTTCACATTAGTATACCCTTGGAGTTTTTTCTTCACCACAACTAAAGCCTGCTAGCATTTGGTGTCATGATTTGTTGTAGCTGGTTGCCCTGTGGTATGCAATGGAGAATTAATTTCAGATGACTTTCTGGTTTTGGCTATTTCCATTTTGCCCTGGCAAAGATTGCTTTACTTTTCCTTCTGTTGTCCTTTCTTCATTGCTTTAAAAATTATGAACAGCTTTGACTCATTTTTGCAATTTCTTGAAATGAAAATGAAGCAGACATCCCAGCATAGAGCAATCAGACCTGCTTGTGTAAAAATGGAGCATACTTTACCTGCTTAAAGGTGAGAACAAGATGCAGTTGATGTTATGTGAAATCCACTTTAATAAATAAAAAAGGTGTAATTGATGCTCCCACTGCACCTATTTTTGGACAGTCCCATGAATATGTAGGGCAAGTGGATATCTCCTATGACAGTGTGCATTGCAGTGAGCGGCAGGCATTGCACATGGACTTTAAACATGCATCTGATAGGCCTTCTTGGTGCACCATTGGGAAGTACAATTATAGAATCATAGAATCATAGAGTTGGAAGAGACCACAAGGGCCATCGAGTCCAACCCCCTGCCAAGCAGGAAACACCATCAGAGCACTCCTGACATATGGTTGTCAAGCCTCTGCTTAAAGACCTCCAAAGAAGGAGACTCCACCACACTCCTTGGCAGCAAATTCCACTGTCGAACAGCTCTTACTGTCAGGAAGTTCTTCCTAATGTTTATGTTTCATTCAATATTAATATAAAACTGTTCTTCCGAATACAGGAATAATAGTGCAATCCTATACATGTTTATTCAGAACTAAATTTCCTTATTTCCAATTGGCTTACTTCAGTAGTTCTGTTGAGGGCATGATAGCTCCCCATGTTCTTTCTTCAGCATTTTAGCACTCAACTGGAAGCACTAGATAACATACATGGCAAGGCAGGTTCCTTTTAACCTGGGATGCCCTTGTGGCTATGACATTACCTTGCCCTCATCCTTCAGTCATCAACAGAACTCTGGGTAACAGGAGACCAGAAGAAGCTGAAGTCAGTGATGAAGAAGTATTACCTCCCAACCACATTTAGTTCTCAAAATAAATCATGTGCAGATATGTCTACAAATTGCAAGAACAGTCTGATCTGCAAGTCCTGGGTATGACACAGCTCTGACTTCCATGGTGTCAGCTTGTCAGCTGCTGTTAACATTAATGTGGCACCACAATGTAATGAAACATAAAGGTAAAGGTAAAGGTACCCCTGCCCGTACGGGCCAGTCTTGACAGACTCTGGGGTTGTGCGCCCATCTCACTTAAGAGGCCAGGGGCCAGCGCTGTCCGGAGACACTTCCGGGTCACGTGGCCAGCGTGACATCGCTGCTCTGGCGAGCCAGAGCCGCACACAGAAACGCTGTTTACCTTCCCGCTGGTAAGCGGTCCCTATTTATCTACTTGCACCCGGAGGTGCTTTCGAACTGCTAGGTTGGCAGGCGCTGGGACCGAGCAGCGGGAGCGCACCCCGCCGCAGGGATTCGAACCGCCGACCTTTCGATCGGCAAGTCCTAGGTGCTGAGGCTTTAACCCACAGCGCCACCTGCGTCCCGTAATGAAACATACATTGCACTATTAATTGCATCTCACTTGGCAGCAGTGGTCATGGATCTGAGTGCTGTAATTTGGAACCCATGTATACATTTTTCTGCAGCTGGAAACCAGCTGAGGAGTATCTGCCAAGTACAGTGGTACCTCGGGGTACATACGCTTCAGGTTACATATGCTTCAGGTTACAGACTCCGCTAACCCAGAAATAATACCTCAGGTTAAGAACTTTGCTTCAGGATGAGAACAGAAATTGTGCTCTGGCAGCACGGGAGCAGTGGGAGGCCCCATTAGCTAAAGTGGTGCTTCAGGTTAAGAACAGTTTCAGGTTAAGAATGGACCTCCAGAATGAATTTGGTACTTAACCCGAGGTACCACTGTACTGCTTTTTAAACTACTGCATAAAACACTGCTAGAGTGCACCCCCCCAAACTATTAAGGTTAATCTTTCACTTCAGATTACAGCAAGGGTGTGTGACCTTCAGTGCTTCTTAGGAGTTTGAAAGCTTCTTCAGCCTCCTCTAGGTATTGCTGGCCCCATAGTGTGTTTAGTAGGGATCTTGTGTGGAGTGTGAAATATTAAGACCTTGTATAGCTTGGACCGAAGGGTCACACTTCAGAATAACCTAAATTCTGTTTCTACTGCGAAAAGGAATTATTTTTAGACAAATGTTTTGATGGAAAACGATGAACATATTTCTCTGCCAGCTAGTTGGTAAGTGAGTTCTCTAATGCAGCCTGTAATTGTGCTGCCTGCTAGCACAGATTGTGCCACTGGACTTACAGAACTATCTTTCACTACTTTTCACCACTAGCATAAGGTGTGGAAGGAGTAGGGACATAAATGCATCTGCCACTGTCTTATGAAATTTGTACACAGTGCTTTTTAACCTGACTGAATGAGTCGAATGCGGGTTGTATTTTCAGATATCAGCAGTACTTTACTGGGAGATGAATGTTTTCTTTGTGCTGGGGTAGGTTCTATAGTCTGAGTGTCTCAGATTATGCAAATATAACATCTTGACCAGCATGTTATGTTTAAATTGTTCTTGCAATTCCAGCTGTTTAGTTAACGAGTCTACTTTATGTACATTGCTGGGAGCAAATTCCAGTTGAGTGCCTGTGTAGCCGCAGGTAGACAAAAAAAAAATATGCTATGGCATTTTGAGACTGATGGTCTATTTACACACTTAATCTTCAATTAGTTTTCTAGCCAATTGGTACAGCGTAGGAGCACCAGTTCTCAGCTCAGAAAACTCACAATCTCTCTCATTGAATAATATTGATATAATATTACTAGCCTACTTTATTGTGTGTTGAAAGGACTGGCTCTTTTTTTAAAAAGTGTGCTTAATGCTGTCACTTTTATTTTGAAAGATTAGCATCAGTGTCCTCTACATAGGTTTCTGTGTTTGAAAATGTCATCCTGCTGTTTGCCCCTGTTGCTGTTTGATTATAACAGTTGAATAAAAAAACCACCTTTACACAATTTTAAGCAATTAGAAAGATAACAGACAAGCTATGCTTTCCTTAATATGTAGGGATATAGAAATTAACTTGGTTCCTTGGAGTGCTGGATTTCACTTGACTGATAAGCAGGGGTGTCAGGGCCTGTGGGAGTGCCATCTTGGGGGCTTCCGCTGCCTGAGAGAGTGGTCTCATCCTGCCTAATGGCTGCGCTGGCCCTGTTGATAAGAATAAATGCCAGCAAGGGATTCCAGGGGGAAAGAGATGGGTGAGTGAAGATGCTGTTACAGTTCTTGGCAGGGCTCTCCTCTGGTATATCCTACTGCATTGCTGGTGTTCTATGAACAGCGTTGCTAAAGTATCTTTCAGCTTTTTAATCCTGGGTCCTCCTTTACACAGTCACTTCTGGAACGTAGGCTACTGCACGTTTAAGCCTCACAGGCATGCATAGCTCTTTTATTAAACCCCAACATAATTATTTTACCACCCAGGCTACCATTGACAAATATAGCATGCTAGAGTTACACCATTGCTATTTTGATGCTAGTGAAGACAGCGGCAAGTGATTAAATGCATACAGGCTTCTTTTGACTCTCACCAGGTTGTTTTCCCAAGGGAAGTATAAAGCTCTGCTTCAAGTATGTGCTGTTCATTGCATAGCACATACACACACACATCTTTTTGGCTTAGTATACAACAGAGGGACTTGAAGTAAAATCCAGACATTGTAGGAACATAGTTTTAGAGCTGAAAGAAAATCTGACATTGATTTGGTACAAAACCAATTTTGTAGCTGTATATTGGAAACTACTATCTTGGGATGAATTACAAATCTACCTTTATTACGACCCCCAAACAGGACACTAACCCCACCAATTTGAGCTTCCTGCATTGCAGGGTGTTGGGCTAGAATGACCCTCTGGATCCCTTCCAACTTGACAGTGTTATGATTCTGTGACTGATCACTTCTGGAGGTGGGTGAAAAATGGAATTTGAAGTTACAGTGCCTGCAAAAACGTGCAGGGAAAAAAAAAACTATTTAACTTTTAGAAGACACCTGAAGGCAGCCCTGTTTAGGGAAGGTTTTTTATGTTTGATGTTTTGTCATGTTTTTAATATTCTGTTGGGAGCTGCCCAGAGTGGCAGGGGCAACCCAGTCAGATGGGCGGCATACCAACAAACAAACAAATAATTTATGTTGCAGCTGGACCTAAAATTTGCCAAATAATATTCCTTGCAGAATTTGGAAATTAACCCAGCAGACTTCCCTTGCTTACTTTGCACATCTTTGGCATTCATCAGGCACCATCTTAATTCTGGAATGGCCACAGCCTTCATTTTGCAGGATTGAGTTGTGTCAATGCATCCATTTTCCATTGCGCCACTGGGCCGTTATAGCCAGCAGAATTGTACCAAACGTGGCAGTGTATTTACCTTTAATACCAGAAGGAGGAAGGATATCTGTCAACAGTTCGGTGAGGTCAACACAAGATATACAAGACAAACTAAGGGACACGCAAATACCTTGGCTAACACACCATCAACTACTTGCCTTTTTAAACAATCCAGCAGTAAAATCAGCAGCCACTAGCCCGTGACCACCTTCTAAAACCACTTCCTGGCAGCAGAGGGACACGGCAAAGGAATGATATTCACAATATACAAAATACTCCAAAATCCCACAACCCGCCTTGACTCAATGAAAGAAGAATGGGAGCACAACATAGGCTATGAAATTAACCCCACCCAATGGACTAGAATGTGATCTAAACCTCCCTTTAAGTCCGTATCAGCCAAAGGAAGGGAACTCATGCTGAAGCTCACCTATGGGTGGTACTTAACACCACGGAAACTGGTGCCAATACGCCCAGGAACCACACCAAGATGCTGGAGAGGCTGCACCTCCACAGGAACATATCTCCACATGTGGTGGGAATGCTCTAAAATCCAACCCTTCTGGACAGCAGTCCTACAAGAGATATGCAAAATAACTTAACAGGTATTAGAACTCACCCCATATCTGACCCTACCGAGCATCTTCCAAGATCATAATGACCACTCACATTGTACAGGGCTTATAACCCAAATACTCTCAGCAGCCAGAAGCCTCATAGCCAGACACTGGAGAGACCTGTCAGGAGTAAACACGGACCAATGGTATCAAATTGTATGGGAAACGGCCTTACTAGAAAAGCTAACCAGTAAACTGAAACTGACATGGGGACAAATAGAAGAAGACGCCTTCACCCTGGTATGGCTCCTCTTTATCACATACACAGCCCAACAAGAACCCCCGAAAACATATGAATCAATCTGGCTTACCTGACCTAACAAGACCTCCCCGCTCACAAATGCAAACAAACCCCACTGCAGTCAACCACAGACAACCAACCACATCCTGCCCCCAATACCTCTCACTACCAAGGAAATGTAATAAATGAATAGAAAGAGAACTTACCCAGTTGACGCTGACACAAAACCCCACACGTACACTATATAAAAGAATATAAGCCTCACCACCCCACCCCTCCTCTCCCCCTACCTTATACGATACTCAACACTAATGTCTCACAACAAATGTAACTGATTTGTAAGAAAGACTCTACAACCCGAAAAAAGAGACAGTGCATGTACTTTTGTAAACCAAGAAAGTCTTTAATAAAATACATATTTTTTTAAAAAAACAGTTCAGTGAGGTTACAGCAAGAAGGTATGCTGTTGCTACAAGGCACTTGATATTGATTCTTCTTGCTGAGTGGATTAAATTAAATTATGAAATGCATGCCTCGTACTATTTATGAATCCTGATCCCAACTCTCCATTCATGGAGCTAGCCAACTCAGCTCAAAGAATTACCAGAGTTAATAGAAACTCTCACCTCTGATAATTTATAAAGCGCAGTTACCTGATCTGGGGCTCCATGGTTGGGTCAGGTTACGAATGTGTCATTTAATAACAAACAAACCGCAGGTTTCTTGCCAGTGCAGCCTTGGCCATTTTGATTCTCTGGACTGTGATGGAAGAGCTAATCAGTTTGCCTTACCTCCCTGGGTTTACTGATTTACTGTGTTTATATGGCACCTTTCTGCCAAGGCACTCATTGTAGTTTACCATTTTAAATATCAAAACAAATGTTATACAGAGCTTTCCAAACTTTTCATGTTAGTGACACACTTTTTAAGACATGCCTCATTTTGTGACACAGTAATCCAGTTTTACTAGCAAACCGGAGCTTAAACTAACCCCTTTCCAGCCCTGGGAGGAGCACGGGGAATTTTTGCGCGACACACCTACGCACTGCAGCTGACACAATGTGTCATGACACACAGTTTGGAAAGCTCTGCATTACAGAATACAGAACAGAGCTTTCTCAATCGGATTTTTTGAGCTGATGACACAAACTTCCTAGCCTGGATTTCTCCTCAGGGATACACAAGTTTTTCTTAAGAAGACTAGAGCAGGTGTGGGCACTGCTGACTCAACATCTTCTCAGGCCATGGATAGTCACTTCAGGAGCTGATGGTTTGGGCTCCCAGGCTTGGGCTTCTCTCCTGCTTCCCCTCAGGACACACAGGTATTTCTTAAGAAGAGTCAGGGAATGTGGGAAGGACTGAGCCAACAGTTCTCTCACGCCACTGCTGGTCGCTTCAAGAGCTGGTAGCATCTTCTCCTTGGCCTAGGTTGTATTTATGGTCCAAGGAAGATGCATTGTTGCGCAGAGGGGAAAGTGTCAAGAGCTCGCCCTACACTCGAGTAGGATCCTGGCAGAGAGACATGCCTGACTTGCATGTTCTCTCCCTCCTGGTCGATCATTCGAGAGCTTTCTTCAGCCCGAACATCACAGCGACCGATGCCAACAGACACCGGCACACTTAGGGATCTGCAGAGTCTTCGCAGCTTGCGTAACAGACCTCAGCGACTCAGCATTTTGGTTAATCTACTTTATTTACATATAAACACACACAGAGCACTGCAGCATGGCTCCCTCTCTCTCTCTACCATCAGACAGCAAAGAGAAAAAGAACAAAGGACAATAGTCCCACTTCACGGAACACAGTAACACAAACATCCTGTCTCCGTCACTTTCCACTGTGGAATCACAACATACACCGTCATGTAATAGACAAAAATCCCATGACTGTAATCATGGAGCAGGAATTCTAACAGAAAGTACCCTTGATCCTACAAGGTTTAACCACAATGAAATATGAAATATTTGGCTTACTCTGCCTCCAAACTGCTATGGAATCTCTCTGGTCATATGAGTATCTCAGTGCTGCCCCCCCTAACATTCTTATTTATTTAAGACATTTATATACAGTGGTACCTTGGGTTACGTATGCTTCAGGTTACAGACTCCGCTAACCCAGAAATAGTACCTCGGGTTAAGAACTTTGCTCCAGGATGAGAACAGAAATCGTGCTCCGGCGGCGCGGCGGCAGCAGGAGGCCCCATTAGCTAAAGTGGTGCTTCAAGTTAAGAACAGTTTCAGGTTAAGAACGGACCTCCAGAACGAATTAAGTACTTAACCTGAGGTACCACTGTACTGCCTAATTATTAGTGCTTCTAAACTTTCCAGGCAAGCAGAATGATCCAAGCAAAGGAGATTCATCAAGTGATTCCACAGCAAAGTTCTGCAGTACCAGTGACAAACTGCTATAATTTTGTTTTCTCCAGAGCAGCCCAAGATCCGACTGCCACGCTATTTGAGGGACTTGTACATGAAGACTGTGGGCGATGTGCTGAACCTGATGATTCCTTTTCGGGTATGTGGATCCTTATTCTTATATTGACATTTTGGCTTTGGGCGGGGATAAAAGCCTTTGCATAATTGGTCAAGAAGCTAGGAATAGTTGCAGAAAGCTTGCAAAGGTGAACTAGTTCTCAGTTGGCTACAGCGGGCAGCCTCCAAAGCAGAAACTATTGATGTTTTGGAAAGAATTCCAGCTTCACTTGAATGTGGCCTGGTCACTGAGAAAAATAAAGGACTGACAGGCTTGGGCAAAAGGAAAATTGGAGCTTGAGAAGAGAGCTGTCTCAGGACAAGGCAGGACTGGAAACAAGGTACTCTACACAAACCATTGTATCCTAAACTGTAATGTGTAAACAAGCTTAAGCTTGCTTTGGCTGACATATGCATTACATCTGTATATTGCAAGTCATATAAAACTCACCAGCTCTTGGCAGCCTCCTAATCTCTAAACACAGACGGAAAAAGTGTCTTATGTCATACTTGATTCTGACGCTGGATCTCTTTTTATGTTATTCTGATTTAAAGAGCTCTTATCAAGAGAATACTTTGACATTGTGATCAAGTTTGTAATGTGCGTTTGGAAAGCAGAGGCAGTATGTTCCAGTCAGGCACTGGGTGGGGGGTTGTAGCCCAGAGCCTAAAATAGCTCTCGACTAAAAATAGAAAGTGCAAGCCATATGGAGTGGCATAGAGAGACTTATAATAGGGTATAGCACTCCATGCATTTCCTTGGTTCTTGGGTATCTGTAGACTTGCTGTGGATCTAGGCCACTCCCTTAAAGGGCCAGCTGTCAGAAGCAACTGCATTTGATATACATTCATACTAGCTTCAACTGCCCCTAAGTTTTTTGACGGGGAGGGGACTTCAGAGCTCAGGTTTTGGATAGAAACATCAATATGAATTTTTTTGCCTCCTGTGCATGGGCACTCATACATAAATGTCTGTCGGCAACTGTCCTGCCTTTGAATAAGAATCCAAAAATTGTGTTGGCTTTTTGCATCACAGTTTAATCACATGTGGCTAGAAAGTGGAAGCAAATGAGCACTTTCTTTCTTTGAAACTTTATTCCCACTTTTCACTTCCATTTAGAACAATCAACACAGTTCACCTAATAGAACCACAGTACTAATATAAAGCAAACTCTAATCAGCGAAATCAAATTAATAAAACGAAACAAAAAACAGACAACCTAGTTATAAGAGCAACACCAGGAACCATCAAAATCATGAAAGACCACCTATCCATTGCCGAAGATTCACTGTATGTTTATAAGAGTTAGTAGCCAGACAAATAGAAGAAAACCACAATATACCAACTGTTCTACATATGCCTTTCCTTAGGGAAAGCCAAAGCCACAGGTGACCTGGACCAAAGATGGCCAGCCTCTGGATCCCAAGCGAATGCATTTGCGCAACAGTGAGAGGGACTCCGTCCTATTCATCCGCCAACTACAGCGCAGTGATTCTGGAAAATATGAAATAAGTGTTAAGATCTTAGATGAACTAGAAGACAAGGCCACCATTAATCTCCAGGTGATTGGTAAGGGCGATGAAACCATATGGTTTGATTTAGTATCTAAAGAGTGGCTAGCTCAGATACCTCTTCCCTTGAAACAAAATTCTCTAATTCAAGAGTCACTGTGTACTGTGGCATATGGCAGCTTGCTGGGCCTGGCATTATTAAGCATCGGAGCATGTGGTCTGCTTATGCCATGGGGAATGTGTGCTGAGATGACTGTTCTGTTTCAGTCTCAAATCCCTTATACAACAGGGTAAGATAGAAAGACATTGAAGAATTAGGAGCCATTGTTTCTGATACTGAAACTACACCTGCATGAGAGTTATGAATGAATAATAATAATAATAATAATAATAATAATATATTCTAGTATGGTTATATATTTCCCTCTTCTTCCGGATAGCTTAATGGCTGCTCTCTGTTTTATCTGGTGCCTGCTGCTGAACTTCTCTGTGATGTGCCGTGGCAGGTAGCACTTCTTGATATTTCAGAAGTAATGTGTGGCCCATCTTTTTAGAGAGACCAGGCCCTCCTGAGAACCTGAAGCTGGTGGATGTATGGGGCTTTAACGTGGCGTTGGAGTGGAGCCCACCCAAAGATAATGGCAATGCTGATCTCAAAGGGTACACAGTCCAAAAAGCAGACAAGAAGACTGGGGTAAGTACTTGGGGCTGGGAAAGATACAGCTGGGGGGGGGCATTGTACTTTGTGCAAAGATTAGTGGTGGGTCCTGAAGCCACCATCACTTCACAGCTGTTTACAAATCCCAACAAAAAGGAGTCAATATAAGAAATGCAATGCATATTCCACAAAAACGCAGCCCACAAATTCCGTGACAATACAGAATTTGGTCACAGGTGGTTTAAACAGTGAAAATGAGAATGGGAAAAGAACATTACTTAGAACCCTTATGCTTTTTATTCTTTTATGTTTTTTATAGTACAATAAACGGAATCAATAACATCTTGAATAAGAATGTAAATCAAGGTTAAAAAAAAGCTCATGTATGAACTTTTTTCTTTTTAACTAGCAAATGTAAATAACCCTCTAAATGTATCCATATTTAGTCCAACAAATCTTTCCCTTGAGAACCTTTCCCTCTCTAATCCTCCATCGGCAGCATTTATTTCAGAAATGGCAGTAGGTCAACACAGTTTGCCTTTGTAATAGAGCTTTATTCCTGGGGTCCAATCACAAGCCCCCTGGAAGAGTTGATTCACTCAGCTATTTTTATATACCTGGTGCTGTGACCTGTGCCTTCAGTTGCTCTGTGGAAGCATTGATACTGTCTAAGGTTTTAAAACAAACCAATACACAAACTTTCATTTAAAATTTTGGTTCAAAATATACATAAAGGTCATTAAAATCAATTAAAAAAATTAAAAACATGCAGATCGTCATAAAACAACATTGCTGCCAAATATTTTTCGGACCCACCTTGTTTCTGTGAGTGCCAGCTGTTTTGAACTGTTTTTAATATTGCCTTTTGATGTTGTAGCCTTCTCTGGGATCTTGAGGTGAGAGAGGGCAACATATTATAATATTAATAAATGTGCAGTTCTTCTTCTTATCAAATAGTATCAAAGGTCTTTTCTATGAGATGCAAAAGCACCCTTTTAATCAAACGTATAAGAGAGTCTTGGCTTGTTCAGTGCAGCAAGTTAGCATTTCATTGTATGCTATATTTATATATGGTGGCAATTAAGAAAGGGCTTGGTGGGAGAATGTGCCATGTGGCTGGATAGAGGGTGAGTTTTCTCTGCTTTACTGGTGAGGGCAGTTTCCTGTGGAAGGGAGAATTCCTGCCATTATTCCCCACCCCAGGACAGCAATGGAATGTTTGTCAAGTGGGGACTCTCTTCCTTCTCAATTTGCCAAATTGTATTGTGGGCTGTTTCCCACCTCTTGCAATGCTGCTGGAGAAGTGGTAGAGTGAAAACCATGGGACCAGAGAACCTGTTTCATTGAAAGACGTGGCTATCAACAATTGTACAGTTCTTTCAAAAACAAAAAACAAAAAACACTACAGATCGAGTTAAATGCTTCCTCCTGTCCTACAGTTCCAACAACCCCTGCCCTGGGCATTGCTATTCGGTATGAATAGGAGGCCCTAATGGTGCCACCGTCACCCACTTTCATTTGCCCTAACACCAAAACGAAATAGCATCCCAAGGTGGCTTGCATAGTTTTTTTTGGCTTGGGAAGCTCTTGGTCCTTCTGCTGGGAAGGCAGCCCTGTGCCCTGAACCTGAACCTTTTTCGTGTTTAAGAGGCTGACCTTTACTGCTTTCCAGCAATGGTTCACAGTTATGGAGCACTACAACCGCACCAACTGCACCGTCTCCGATCTCATAATTGGCAACAGCTACTCCTTCCGAGTCTTCTCGGAGAACCCCTGCGGCCTCAGCGAGAAGCCTGCTGTCTCCAAGGACGTGGCTCACATCAAAAAATCAGGTAGGGGCTGTAGAAGCACAGTAGGAAAGACAAGGTTGTGGAGACCCACCCCTTCCCTTGTAGGGCTGGTGGGTTACGTGCATGGAACATCGAGAACAGAAGGCAGCCATGACAGCTCAAACCATTCCAGCCAGATTGTCTAAAGCATCTTCTTTGATGGGCAGCGTTCCAGCAGCTGTATGCTGAGGTGGCAGGGGAGGGGAGTATCAGAGGAAAAGTGGGTGGGGACAGCAAGAAAAGTATGTAATACCACACAACTGACTCTTGTTCAATAGGCCACATTCCAGCCACACCAAAGAGCTGGAGGCGAGGTGAAGCAGGGCTAGTGAAGAGGATGTGGAGAGAGGGACGCATGGGTTGGAAGAGAGATCACAACCTGAGGAAAGACCTGAATGCAGGATTAGGAACCCTGGAGGGTGCAGTTTTTAACCCAGAGGCTGGACATCCCTCACTCTGATGTAAAGCCAGATAAGCCATGGCAAACACTGGGAGGGATGACGGAGTGAGTTTTAATGGTGTAGTTGGGGTGAAAAAAAGAACGTTTTCTTTCTGCCTTTCATAAAGACATCAGTTACAAATGAATACATGGCTGGAGGCTGCTGATAGTTTTCTCAGGGAGCTAAAGATCAGAAGGTCGGCGGTTCGAATCCGCTCAATGGTGGTGAGCTCCCGTTGCTCTGTCCCAGCTCCTGCCAATCTAGCAGTTTGAAAGCACACCAGTGCAAGTAGATAAATAGGTACCGCTGCGGCAGGAAGGTAAAAGGCGTTTCCCGTGCGCTATGGCTTCCGTCATGGTGTTCCATTGCGCCAGAAGCGGCTTAGTCATGCTGGCCACATGGCCCGGAAAGCTGCCTGTGGAGATGAGCGCCACACCCCACAGTTATCTTTGACTTAACCATCCAGGGGTCCTTTACCTTTTCCAATTCCAATATACAGAGCTGTCATTTTGTATTGTTTCAGAAAGTCTCACAATCTACTCCCCCTCTTATGTAGAGTTATATTGATCTGCCTTCTCCCCCACTCCCCCAGCAATCACATACAAAGCAGAGAAGTACAATAGCAAGGATCTTTCTGAACCTCCAAAATTCACCCAGCCTCTCACCGACAGAACTACCACCCGGGGCTACAGTACCCAGCTTGTCTGTTGTGTCCGGGGCTTCCCAAAGGTGAGTGCTGGTCATTCTTGGAAGCTAAGTGATCAGTGACCATCTTTAGTAAGACTGAATCTGACATTAGGATGAGAGGCTTGAGGTGTTTCCTTTGGTAGAGGAACATGGGTTGACTTCTTTTGTTAATGAGGATAAGTTGCAGACAGGTGGATCCATTTATTTCAGGTTAAGTGTCCCTGTTGCATGTGTTTACTCCTCAGCCTGTTCTGTCCTGCTTCCACAGTAATCTGCAAACTTTTTTTTAAAACTGCATTTGAATGTTTTTCTTTCAAAATATGAATTTATAATTGTAATTTATTTCACAACACGCATTTAGATGCATACCTTTTTTGAGCTGAGGTCCACATCGCAACATTCAGAGAACCATGAAGTCTAACAGATAAGAGCTACATTCTGATCTGTACTTTAGTCCAGGAGATGCAGATCAGGCCAATTTGCATAAAATTCTTCAAGCATCTCTAGAGTTTACGGGGCTTCCAGGAGACCTGTTTATTGAGCATTCACCCTGATTTGTTTGCAGGGAGATTAGATGACTTGGGCTGTTTAATGAGTAGTCATTCTGATATGGGGGCGGGGGGGGGGAGATTGGATGGCATTGCATCAAAGCAAGTGTTATGCCACACTTTCCAGTGCATTTCCCCATCACTTTCCATATAAATGTCCAGTCTTATGGGGAAGTGGCTTTGTAGTTCCTTCCTGTTTCAGCAAACATGCGATGGGTGCTGCAGTCTATGACAGCACTGGGAGATTGTCAGTGACATCCACCATAAAACAGTCCCAATGAGTAGGCAGGAGGGTTGAGGGTGAAAAAGTAATGAGACATTGTCTAGAGACTCTAGAAACTTATCACTAAGTAATGGGAAGCTGCTGCTCACCAGGGACCAGTGATCAGCCCCTTCCCACTTTTTTGGAGAGAGGTGTTAATTTCTGCTATTTTGGTGCTTTATCTGTATTTCAGCCCAAAGTGATCTGGATGAAAAACCAGATGGAAATTGGAGAAGACCCCAGGTATTTAGCCCTCATGAACCAAGGTATTTGCTCTCTAGAAATCCGCAAGCCCAGCCCCTTCGATGGTGGTGTCTATACCTGCAAGGCCGTGAACGCTTTGGGGGAAGCCTCTGTAAACTGCAAGCTGAATGTAACAGGTATGTACTTAATATCTGAGTTGTTTGCTTTAGGACTGCCTATTTTGATGCAATTGCTAAGATTTCCAAAGGGAATTGCAACCATTCTGGGTGAATTCTACTGTGGCTTGGAATCCTTTGTCCCTTATGGGAATTCCAATCATAGTCATGTAACGAATTATTTCAGCCTCCTGGAGGGATGTGATTGACAGGCAGGGTGTGTTTGCTAGATGCAGCTGAAGCCTGGTGCACTGCCATCCGTTTGCTTGGATTGCTGGCAACCGTTTCCATCTGGGACATTCCCAGAATCACTTTCATACATTGTTAATGCTGGTTCCCAGGATTGATGGCCCTTCTTTATTGATTTCCCAAGGAAACACTGTGCAGCAGCAGGTAGTGACTTAGAAGGTTTGCCAAATGCTGCACATTCTACTTCAGCTTATTAAAATTCATTAAGAAAGTGCTTCAATCCAGAGGTGATTGGATGGTGCAATATCAACACTTGTGAGGAGCAGAAGGAGGAGTAGAAGAGGTGACCACAAGCTAGCTTAATTACAATATTTAACATTTATGTTGTTCTTCAGAATATTCTTTCAGATTGCTTCCTTTACATGTTGTCCCTTACACCAGCCCTTTAAGGTGGGTCAGTATTATATTTTTTTGCAGGAAGAGGGCTCAGGGATTGTGAATTGTTTAAGAACAACTTGGTAGAGGTACAACTAAACCAGAGGCACACTCAGTCAGCCTGGCCTGTGGTTTTTAAAACTACAATAAAGTAGATTTTGATTGAATATTGGGAAATACTGTCTATACGAAGTAAGAGCAGTCAAGTGGGCTGGTTGTAATAAGGTGGAATAAATTATTTGTAAGTTTTCAAGAAGAGGGTGGCCTTTCCACCATAGAATCCCAAATCTGCAATGCTGTTAAAACAGAAAGAAACAAAACAAAAACTAGCTAAGAAAGTGTGTGCAAGTCTTCCCATTGGCAAATCTGGCAGTCAAGATGATGAAATACCATATGTTGCACCTGATCATGTTTCCTGGCTCTGGAATCCTGCAGCCTTGTAATATTTCTCTAATAGGATCCATTTAGCCTTAACTATGTAACTGAGATATTAATTCCTCTCCACTCTATTAATGGCAGAGAACCTCCTGTAAGTGGGTAACTGGTGTTCTCCATCTGCAGTGGCTGCAGCCCAGCTGAGTGGCTGTAATTTATTGCCCACACAAGGCTTCCTGATCACATTTCCTTCAGCAAACAGCTCCCCAGCTCCCTTCCACCCCCCTCCACTTTAACCCCCAAATCTGAGAAGACAAGAAAACAAATGCAACACTTAACCACCCAGAAAGATTTGGTGCTCTCACTTGCAGAGATCTAACCCAAGCAGCACATTCAATGCAGGCCCAAGCCTGCAAGATACCTGGCTCACGTTTTGTATGGCAAAGTCCCAAGGGCTTGGGAAGCATTTGATATTTCACACTCAGCTTGCATTGTGTCCTGTCATGCCTATTTTAAAATATTTTATGAAGCCTTTTTGCTGTACAATAAAATTCTTACTTGTCTAGATTCTGTTATCAAGGCTAAGCAAGCAAAACAAAAATCACTTCCCTTCCCCAGAACAGCCATGCAGCAAATCTTTTATGAATGAGCACTAGAAACAAAGCCAGAATGCGATTCTAGAGATGTATTTACCAGGAGAGGAAATATCCAGCGCGAAAAGCAATTGGCATTCCCACTGCAGGAGTGAAACAGAACATAACCAATTTGGGATGGAGATGAGAGAGATACTAAGAAAAAAGAGCCCTTTAAGCATATAGTGTTTCAAATATAGTGCACTGCCTCTAAACATCTCCCAGCAGACTTGAGTCAGCTAAGCAACTATCTGTGCTTTGCATTTTAACATCGCAGAGTATATAAAGAAGCATTTTTATAAGCCTGGAGTTGTTGGGGTTTTTTGTGTGTTTGCAAAGGAGTAGCTCTTGCTTACTGCACTGCAACCAATCACTGTGTTTCTCTGGTCTATTTCTATGGCAAAAGATTGTGCTACCATTAATGTCACTAGCAGGACAAAACAAACAAGCAAAAAAATACACATTGCTTGAAGAGATGCCTAGAAAGTAATCTTGCAAGTTTCTTATGTTTCTACAGTCCCAGAATGAGGATGACATGGTGAGTCCAGATGAAGAACAAAGTGAGTTTGAGGTAAGATGTCACTGGAAGAATTAAAGATGATCATCCAGAATGCATTTGGTTCAGGAGGCATATGAGAGCTTGGGCTAGGGCTGGCCCAAAACATTTTGTGGCCTGGAGTGAAGGGCAAGGTCTCTCTCACTTCTGTCTTCTACAAAAGACTTGCGGTTCAATCTTACTTCAATGCTGGCAACAGAACACCGTCCTCCATGGCACTGAAGAGCAGAACAAGCTTAAGGGGTGCATAGTGGCAAGGAGAAGGAAAAGCTGACTGCTTCATAGGTATTAGGAGTGAATGAACGCTGAACTAAATTAGATGGTTTCTGTTCTGGGTGCCTAGTATCCACTCCAGACATTGAGTCTGCACATATCTCTTGTTTCAGTGTTTCCTGTTCAAGGCCTCCTACGAAACTCCCTCTTGGTATCCCTGCTCTGGAGCAATTCCTTATTCACACACTCAGCTCCATGGTTCCTTGAAAGAATCTCCCGCTTGGAGATGAAGCTGCTGCTGCTGCTGCGTCTTTTCAAAAACAGAAGCTTTATAGAGGACAGAACCTGCAACTAGGATGGCTCCGTAGGGAACACTGACCATGTCTCCTGTTAAATGTCTTTTACTCCTTTTATGGTCTTTCACCCTACAATACAGTTGTTATCAGTCTTGGGGGGAAATGTTCATTTAGGATGACGACGACGATCGTGATAGCAATAAATTAATAATTTAAAAATATCCTACAAAATACTTTTTACTCAGTGATACATTCTGCAGTTGACTCCCTCCAGCATCCCATCACCTATGTACGGGTGACACTGCATTCCAAAATGAAGTTCGCTACTGCCCTCGGAAGCTACCCAGTCAGTTGGACTGAACCATCACAAGGGGTGTTTTCAACTTACAAACTGTTCCTGAAAGATTTGACAGCTAGTGGAGTAAAAGGCTAGTGAAAGTTCTAAAGCAGGATTAGGGAACTTTTTTGCTCCTCTCTCAAGGGCTGCGTTCTCTTGCGGGTAATCTATTGGGGGGGGGGTCCTGTATTTTGTGGTGGGCAAAGCCAAAAGTGGATGAGGTCAGAGCCAAACATGGGTGGAATTTGGAGGGTTGCATAGGTTTGTCTTTCCCCTAGTCACTGTCCTGAGGGCCACGTGATATTAGACTGAAGGCCACATTTGGCAAGTGGCAGTGCCAAAAGCCTCCTCTGTGATTCCTCACAGCAAGCATTCCTTTTCACCTCCGCAGGCTTTGATATTAAGCAGTATTCAGAAATCAGAAATCCCATCAGTTCCTTTTTCTACTCAGCAGGATCCTGGGCATTTTTACAAACTGGCACACTGAATGATATTTCAGTCCAGAATGTTCCTCTTGTGAATATTGTCAATGTAAGAGAGAAAACAGCAGACGCCGGGTGGTATTTGACTAACCTTTTGCACTAATGCAAGGATTAATGCTGGCGCAATGGGATCACCCCCATGCTGTCCCCAAATCTGCTCTGGATGGACGGGGGAAACTCCAGAACAGATTAGGAGTTTCATAAGGGGAGGAGAAGGGGAGAATGTTTCATTGTGCAAGGAAAAATCATTGCACTGACAGAGTGTTAGCCTTATGACATTGAATGCAACCCATTCATTTTAATTTGAATGTGCCTGCTGCTCAGTGTGATTTTTTAAAATTCATTGCCGTTTAGTTTAAGAGACAGAAATGAAAATGCCGCCTGTCTCCTGTATCGTAGATATGTTACCAGAGTTTGCTTCTTGGCCTGAACTGCCATATGTCGTCATGTACAAATTTGGGGCAAATTGAGTGTCTGTTCATTGCCACCCAGGAACAATTCAGAGGCCTCACAACAGCAGTGTGCCTGCACAGCCTTAACCACACCCCTGCCTCACTTCGCACTGTCTCACTGTTGAGAGAACAAAAGTGTGGTACTGCCACCCTAGCTACTCCTGCTTGTATCTGAGGAGCTTAAAGGAGTAGCTTCTCTGCCCTGATAGGCCCAAATGAGGCTTCTATGAGGGCCATATTCCACACAGCATAATCTGTCAGACCAACATGCTTGTGGGGCCAGAGCCTGCTTTTCTCCCCGTCTTTGCCAGTCCTTTCTGTTACCAGCTTTCTCCCCCTTTTGTGACCTGAATGAAATCAGGGCACAGCTCACATGCAATTAGGCTGAGGGCCACATAGGCCATTCATCCGTAAAGCACCAGGACAAAAGAAAAATTGCCAAATACTTTGTGTAGGATCAGAATCAAAGTAAAGACATGAGTCTGCCACACACTGAACAGGCAAGTTCATTTGTTACCTCTCTGTGTGAGCTATGTCATATTTTGACTCTCTTGGCACAGCGACTTGTTTCTACTGATATCTCATAACAGTCCTGAATATTGAAGGGCAGCAGTGAGAAGGCGAAAGTAAACATTATCAGTCCCTGAGGATGATGAATACATACTCGTGAAAGAAGACACGGGGAATTGCAATTGAACTGTATATGAGCTTTGCCCTCGGAGGATGCAACAATGTTCTCCTCCAGGAGATCACACTGAATCAGGCTTTACATGGAAGAATGAATCATAGAATAGAATCATAGAATCATAGAGTTGGAAGAGACCACAAGGGCCATCAAGTCCAACCCCCTGCCAAGCAGGAAACACCATCAGAGCACTCCTGACATATGGTTGTCAAGCCTCTGCTTAAAGACCTCCAAAGAAGGAGACTCCACCACACTCCTTGGCAGCAAATTCCACTGTTGAACAGCTCTTACTGTCAGGAAGTTCTTCCTAATGTTTAGGTGGAATCTTTTTTCTTGTAGTTTGGAACCATTGCTCCGTGTCTGCTTCTCTGGAGCAGCAGAAAACAACCTTTCTCCCTCCTCTATGTGACATCCTTTTATATATTTGAACATGGCTATCATATCACCCCGTAACCTCCTCTTAACCACCCCTTAACCAACAGAATGGTTCTGTTGAGCTGTTTTAAGATGATTTCTTCCCTTCTCAGAGATCATTGCCCATTACCCTTATCTACATTTCTGTGACCCATCACAAAACAACCATTTCCTCCTGGCTGCTTCCTTTCAGTTCTGGTCACCAGATGGCACCATAGCATCAGCTTTTTTTCTGGGGCTGGAGCAATCTGCTGCTGCTACCACCCTACACAATCTGTATACTGCAATCTGCCAAATGTCAGAAATTATTAGATGCAAGAATACTGGAGCCGATTTCAAGCATTTATTTGGAAGCAATGAATTAGTTTTATGTTTCTGTTTGTAACTTCTTCAGTGTATCTGAAGAAGTGTGCATGCACACGAAAGCTCATACCAAGAACTAACTTAGTTGGTCTTTAAGGTGCTGCTGGAAGGAATTTTTTTTATTTTGTTTTGACTATGGCAGACCAACACGGCTACCTATCTGTGTTTGTAACCTAGTAACACTTCAGTTTTTTGCCAGAATGGTATTCCAAAAGTCATGCATTTTGTGTGTCCTTTTTTAAAAAAATCCCAGGATTTGGGACTGAGCTTTAAAAGAAAATATAGCTGATGACATCTGTACACAACCCACTTCCCCAATTCCACCACTGAGCCTTGCAATGTTTAGTTCATTGCATTTCATAAATGCCCTTTAAAAAACAAATCACTCGGGGCATCTGACATATAAATTAGTGCACGCATCTACTATTGTGAGTATGTACATTGGCAGGATCGGCCAAGTAGCAGGTAGTGAAAACAATGCTTCTGGGCTCAGGTCACGTTTGCAGACAGCTTTGTAGCACAGGAGTTGGTCTGCCAACAGGCCTGGTACCTGAAGCCAGGACCCTTGGGGATCCTGCCACTTTCCATTCTGTGGACATGACCAGGCATAGATGCTGTTGAGATAGGAATGCAAACATGCTGGGAATGAGGGCTTAGGGGAGCACATCTTTCTTTGGGATTCTGTCCTGCCATGTGATGCCCCAAATCTTCATGACGCAGTGCTTGTAGAAGTCGTTGAGGTGTTGCTCCTGGTGTGCTCAACATGCAAGCCTCGTATTGGACACTAGCATCACATTCTCCCACGCCTTTTTGGAGAAGTGACGTCCTGACCCAGGGAGTTAGGCTTTGTCAGGCTGATGGTACGGCCGAGCTCCCTGCAGGCTTGGGCAAAATGGCAGGCTTGGGCAAAATGGTTGATGAGTCTCTGTAGAGCTGCTTCGGAATTCACTGTCAAGAATGTATCATCTGCAAACAACATTTACTGAGAATAACATAAAAAAATACATTATATTAGAAGAAATTTCTAGCAAATGGTGCTAGACTAGTGCAACTATAATATAGAAAGCCGATTATTATGGGCCAAAATTGTGAGGACATCCATTTGTTTTGGCTTCTAAGATGCCATATGATGCACCCTGATTCTCAAAATTCTCATGAATTTCTCCCTCGGCCAATAAAGCGAGATGAGCGTTGCAACCCCAGAGTCATCTGCGACTGGACCTAACGGTCAGGGGTCTCTTACCTTTACCTTTAATTCTCAAATAACTTCCATTCTCAAGTTCCTGCTTTCACCCTATGCCTTTCTTCATCCATTTAGAGGCAATTTAAACATTACAGAAAAACTTACGGAGTAGTCCACCTGGTACTATACGACACAAAACAATTGTGTTGAATTATATGTTTGATTACCGCATCATGGCAAAAACTCCCTCACTGAATGTGGAAAGCTAGCACACCTGGAAAAAAGTAGGCTAGTTCTTTTCACTCTTGTGTTAGCTTTCCAAATGCAAATAGTTTTTGATGTGTCTTCATATGTATGATTTCCCATTTGCTTTCTGAAATGGTACAACCATCTGGCATTTCTGATTCAGTTCTTAGTTTGGGTTAATAAACGCCTCTCCAAGGTGGCAAAGTCCTAAAAGTGACTTTAACACTGCTAAAGCACTCTATTTCCCATTAGGAGCCAATTTGTCTGTCACCTTTTTTTATATGAAAATCATGCTAAGAATTACATGAACATAAGAAAATGGCCCTCAGCTAAACTCTGTACCATTTCATGACCCCATGTCCTCCCACTGGTACTTTCATTTAATTCCCAGCACCAATTTCCCCTCAACTCTGCCTCTCTGATACAATTCCTTTTTTTCTGTGCCACCATGCTAAGTCTGCTCAGTTTTATTCTCTTCCAATCATTTTGGCTGCATAAGCCTTCCAGCTTGCCAGATTGAATGATATCCCTTATCCTCACCCTGCATGCTGTTTTAAAGATGTTCCTGATCTCCCACTCTGAACCAATTTCAGGGGGACAGGATGCTTGGGGAAGGGGGGAAGCCCTGTTGTGGAAGCAGAAATCCTTATGGAGGGCTTCTGCTGATAGGACCGGTTAGGTGAATCCCACCCATTATCTATTCCATAAGGCAGGGGTCAGGAATCTTTTTGGTTGTATGGTCCGGATACTTATTGGCTTGGCAGGCCGCCTTCAGCTGGTGAGCATCACTTAATTGACAGGTGAGTTGTTCGACTCACGTGTCAAATTTGACCCACAAGGCTGATCCTGATAAGGTTCTGTCTCCTGGAGCCAAAAATGTTCCCCCAAAATGTTACATAAATAGCTCACAGGCTAATGAGATGGATGAAGGCCCTGATCTTCTGTTTCCAACCAGAGTAGAACTCCCTGTGGGCAAAGTCCAGCGAAATCTGGCAAGAGCTTTGCTCAGAGTATTAATAAAAACAACCTTTAATTTATAAGCAACCCAGCCCTAAGACCTCTGAACACCTTTGCATACTCCGACTGGCATGTTATTTACATAACCAAGGGGGCCAGGTCCTTTGCATTCCACAAACATTGCTCATAATGAAATCCAAGCGCACTGTGACTTCTCAGGAGGGGAGCAAATTCCCCAGGGTGGCTTCTTGGTAGAGAGGGGCTGCCCCTTGGCTTCTCCGGATGGTTCCCAAGAAAACAGTGGGTTATATACAGTATAACAGTTGTAGTTATATTTGCTCTTCTGAAATGGCATTGTTAAATTACTGCAGCTACCAAACGCACACAGAGTCCATGACAGATAAGTCATATCGGTGCATATATATGGGGGGGGGGGGGGGACGACAGGATTTAGCCTGCTGGACTCGGCTCCCATCATTCATCCAAAGCAGTAAACGGCCTCCAAGAGTACAAATTGTTCTAGGGTCTCAGATTGTTCACACAGAGTCTGCACATTTATAATTTGGGGTGAATGCATGGATGTGGGAAGCTGGGCCAGTACGCATAATTCTTCCTCATGTTGATTTCCTGCATATATCATCTGAACCAGTGAAAAGCAGAAGTATTGACTGTGATGCAGAGGCACCAACTTCTCAAGATGTTTAAGGGGAGGAGCCGAATGCCCTCTGAACATTGAGGCTGCCCGCCCCTCCTCAAGGAAACATTGGGAGGACGAAAGTGCCTCACCCCCCCCCAGGAGTTGGCGCCTCTGCTGTGATATAATGAATGCACATGCATCTACATTTGTGCAATTGACTGCGTATGTATGACTGCAAATACAGCCACAGGTTCAATTTTAGAAGTGTAGAAAGGGGTTGCAGAATCAGTTTCCAGATAGAAAAGTCTTAGAAATCCCTCATTCCAGTCAACATTGGCTTGAAGGAAGAAGGAATCTTCTTGATCCTGGGCTTTGTCACTCTTTTCAAAGAGCAGGGAAAACATTGCATAAGATTGGAAAATATGTTAAAATGTATTTTCCTGGAACTGAACACATTTCTGTTTGATTAATCTCCCTTTCCAGCGCGATAACACATAATTTGGTTCAGTGTCAGCCTCTGCAGCTGAATTACAACAGCACATTCCCGCTTTCCCCAACTGTTTGATTTCATTGTGTAGAGGAGAGACAACATGGCTTTCAACCACATGGAGTTGCAACCTCAACCTTGCCAAAAATAACAAATGGGTCTGCTGCAAACTATCTGCTTTGATGAGCAGAGAGATGCTTAACAGTACTGGCATTGACATTATTAATAGTGACATACAGGAGAGAAGCTGCTGAGAATTATACATTTATCAGGTACCTCACAGGTCAAAACTTGCTGTGGATTTTCTGCATATGCAGTCAGACATCTGTGCATCAGTTGAACTCACTCCACATTCTTTGCACTCCGAATAACTAGAAACAGGCAGCATTTATGAATATTATCGCAGATGTGCAAACGAGTCACTAATGACCGCTCCCCACTTAAAACGGGGGGCGCCTTTTGCATGGACGCGTGCAGCCCTGGATCTGGAGTGGCCCCATCAGCATAGGCTTTGCCTTCCCTCAGGTGGGATACCTGGAGGTCCCCGCCTACCCCAGTGAGTTGTCCAATCCCACCTGGGGGAAGCGTTGCCAGGGAAACCAGGCCAGGTAAGGGGAGGGATTACCTGCCCACACAATAGAGTCACTAAATATGGAATCTTGAGTAAATAACTCACAATTTACAGGTTTGCACAGTTGCAAAGTAGCTCCACTGAAAACAACTGCAAATACCTAGCAACAGGTTTCTCTCTCATGACAGTGGGACTGCCACTTATCCCAGGTCAACAGAGTACATAAAAGTGACTTGATTCATATCCTCCAGCATTAGACAAAATAAGGACATGAACAGCTGCATGAGCAGAATGCGGCTAGAAATGTAGTCTGAAATTGCGCAAAGGACAGTGGCACAGTCAAGATCCATTCGGATTCAAACATGTCACAAGCATAAAGCAGGAATTGGACGTGCATGCAAACCAACAGCTCCAGATGACAAAATTACTGAGGCAAACCATACACATGGCAAACAAATAATAGAACACACAATATGTGCTATATTGCATACGTAACTTTTAGCAGGCACTGGTTGCTACATTTTACAGTGGAAGAACAATGAAGCACAGGATTTCTCACACAAAAATAACAGTGTATGTGTTCTCAGCCTTAATGGATGGTGTGGTGGGATAGAGGCACTTAGCTAGTCTTCCAGCAGGTCAGCCATTGTTTATGGGAGGGGAAGGAACAAGGCAGTGCAGTGCAAACACATAGACAGGAGAACCAGATTGGTTCTGCTGGTGCATTTGCACTACGCTGACCTCAACATAATCTTTCCCTTCCCAGCGAACAGCAGTAGGAGGTTAGCTAAGTGCCTCTGCTCCATCATGCCACCCACTACTGGTTCTCATTTTGTAACTTCCTGGCACTTATACTGCCTCCCTCACTTCACACGTCACCTCATGGTGAATTCATCATGGGAGAAACATGGTTCTATAAACCAGCCCTTATAGGTCATGCAGCAGACAGATTTTGCTGGTTGGTTAGCAATGTGAAAACATAGATTGGCGGGGGGGGGGGAGCGTCTGTCTATATGTTATGAAATGTAAGAAGTGCAACCTGTGACATTTCTACCCAAAGCTCAGGTGTATAACTTAATAAAAACATGAGAACACAACAAAAACCTGCTGGATCAGCCCAATGGCCTTCTTCCCACAGTGACCAACCAGATGCCTGTGGGAAATCTGAAAGCAGGACCTGAGCACAAGAGTCCTCTCCCCTCCTGTGGTTTCCAGCAAGTGGGACTCAAAAGGAAACTGTCTCCAACTGTGGAGGCAGAGCATAAATTTCTCTAATCCTCTTATTTTATTTTAATCATTTTTATTAATTTTCCAATAAAAAACATCCAATTAACATATCCAATCATAATCCAATTAAAATAAGAAATTAAAAAGACCAAATTATAATCCAAATTATAATTATTGATTTAGTCTGGACCTCTGAAGCATATCTCCAAATCTCAGTCCTGCCTCTCCTCTCTAATCCTCTTTTAAAGCTATCCAAGTGGGTGGCCATCACTGTTTCCTAGGGGAGCAAATTCCATTTTGTTGTGTGAAAAAAAACCTCTTTCATCTGTCCCAAATCTTCCAACATTCCAATGTTCCGCTTCATTGGATAGCCATGAGTCCCCCCAATCCCAGGCAACCCCAGAGCGGAATAATGACTCAAGACAACGTGCTATGGGGTTAAAATTGGCCACGACTTTATTAAGTTTCAGATGTAGGGAGACCTTGGCTCAGGCATTGGGCGTTTATCCTTCCCAGTCCCCAGCCGGGGATCTGGGAGACATTAGGGTTATCCAGAATGTGTGGGGATTGGGCTGGCTCTGGAGAACATATGTTCAAGCAGAGAGCTCCCCCCCCCCCGTTCCACCGCCGTCGCAGGGGAGAGCAATAGCAACCTCTCGGCATATGGCCAATGCCTCCCCTCAAAACCCCTTTAACGGGGAGCCCTGGGATCACCACTGCAAGGGGGGCGTGGGTCACGACTTCACGCCCCCCCCATTTAGGAAGATAGACTAAGGGATTCCGCCCAAGGCCTGAAACTGCCAAAGTTGTGACGTTTTGCAAAACCTGCCAATGCAGGAAAATTCCTTTCTGGCCCTTCAACAGCAACCCTGACGTAGCAGCGCCCGCATACCTGTGGAGAAGGGATTAACCTGCAAAAGAAGGCTTAAATGAGGGAGAGCAGGGTGGGAGATGCTCTGGAGCCAACTGATGCTTCGCAGGTAGGATTCACCTTCCATTGGGAAGGTCCCTACCCCTACCTGGCCGATCCCCAGGCAACACCTCCCCAGGCAGGATTGGGCGATTGGCTGAGGTAGGCAGAGACCTCCAGGTATCCAGCCTGGGGAGGGCGAAGCCAGCCCGTACTACCCGGAGCTGCACTGGGACCTGGGGGGCTGCGTGCGACCACACAAAAGGTGCCCCCCATTTGATGTAGGGAGCGGTCATTATGACAACAGTCAGAGCTGTTCAGCAGTGGAATGGACTACCACAAGAGGTGGTGGACTCTCCTTCCCTGGAGGTTTTTGAGCAGAAGTTGAGGGGCCATCTGTCATGGATTCCTGCATTACAGGGGGTTGGACTAGATTACCCTTGGACCCCTTCCAACTCTATGATTCTATGAGAGAGGGAGAAAACCTTTCCATATCGACTTTTCCATGTCATGCATAATTTTATAAATTTCTATCATGACTCAAAACTAAAAAAGTCCTCAGCCCTTCCTCACAGGGGAGTTGCTCTACCCCCTTGATCATTTTGCACACGCTTCTCTGAACTTTTTTCAACTCTACCTCACCTGAGGTGACTAGAATTGCCCAAATGCACCATAGATTTGTATGATGGCACTATGATATGGGCAGCTTTATTTTCAATTCCTTTCCTAATGATCCCTAGCATAGGCTGTGCCTTTTTCTCAGCTGCGGAAAATTGGGTCAACATAGAACTTTGCATAGAAAATTGAGTTTTGCATAGTAATGTTAAACTACGCTCTTGTAGCTGTGGGGAAAAGAAACATCATTTTCTCAATGTACTCTGTATGTGTGTGTGTGCAAACTTCATGCATTTGATAATTTGATTTCTATTAGTCCACGAACACATATGCCACCATAAATACATCAGATTTCGAGGTGTCAGGAAGCTCCTTCCCCTGCCTTTAGCTTATTAAGCATTAAATTTGTATCAGAAATATGTAGCATGCGATCCCTTTTTCATTTTCTTTCACTCTTTACACATTTCACCATCCCACCTCACCTGGCACTAATTATTTATGTGTTAATAGAAAAGAATGGAAAAGGTAGCCGAGTGAAGCACTGTTTATTAAAGTCCTTTGAGTTAAGTGGGCATTTTTTGCTGAAAGCGGCGACCCATAAATGCTTAATTTTGGCTGGAGCATATTCCTCCTCCTTAATGTGGCCATGTTTTCTTAAGAGTACCGGTAAATCATTCCTGCTGAAGACTGAAGTTCCCACCCTCATCTGCTACCTAAGAGCAACTTGGCCCAGTGGAAGAGTTTTGTGCTTGATTTTAAAACTGGTAACTGATCATGTGAGACAAAGAAATGAAGGCCCCTGCCTCAGTAGCAGCTCTTTCTGCCTTGCAGTTGTTGGGAGATGTGGCATTCTCTGTTCACCCACACAGAGTGTAAATAGTCTACATCTGCCTGAGACAGCTGCATATGACAAAGTGGCAGCACAGCCATTCTTATCTTGTAGGGAGAGAAAAGGAAAAAATGGAAATAGCTTACACACCTTGTCTTTATTCCTTTCCCTCCTTTCATTCCTTGTCGTCTCTTAATAAACATTGCATAGAAGACTGTTCCTGCCATGCACAGTATTTGGAACTCAATTTGTTTTATCTTATACTAGGGAAAGATGTTGTGTGCTAATGAGAGTGATACTCCATTTTGCCACCGTATTTTACAGTACAAAAATGATCTGGCACCGGTGGCATAGTGTAGGTTGCCAGCGCCCGGGGCAGCACAAAGGGGGTGAGTGGGAGAGATTATTTTATTATTTTATTATTCATACCCCACCCATCTGGTTGGGTTTCCTCTGGTAGGAAGGGAAATGGACGAAGTATGCATGGGCATTCAACTACCGGCGTCTGCGTCACCCAAGAGATCGTGGCTGAAGAGATAAGAAAAGAAGAGTCATTCCATTGTCTGGAGAGGTCACTTCCTGGTTCGCATGGAGAAGCCGTTTTCAACAGAGCTCAGTGATGGAAGCACACAGCTGTACTGAGGGAGCGCCGGGTGTTGAAATTTTGCGCCCCTAACAATTTTGCACCCAGGACAACCACCCTTATGGCTCCCCCTCCACTACACTAAGCCACGACTTCACCCTAGCCATGTTGTTGCTTGGCTGACATTCATTTGTCAGGACAGGAGACACTAAAGTATATAAGGGAGCTATTTGCATCCTGCTGTATTTGCTATGTCCTGTCGAGGGTGCTTCCCAGTCAAAGGAATGCACACAGCAGAAACTTAGCTATTGTCAAAGATAACACAGTCACTTTGACAGCTCTGGAGTGCACCAATCTGGCACCTAGGAATTTATTCCCAGATTCATGCTCTGTGGAGCAGTTGCAGCAACTGGGGACCACTCCCCATCCACCAGTTCATGTAAAACCTGACGGGTTGCAGGCACCTAGCTGGAAACTACACCTACATGAAAGCTGCTGCTGCTGCTTCTCTACCAACTTCATTTCTCGCATTCTTCTGGGAGAGAGTGTTGCAGGGAAGGGTAGGGAAGCACCCGGTCCTTCATTTGCCTGGGCTGCCTCTTGAGAGAAGCCAAAATTGTCAGATTCATCCATCCCTAGTCATAGGCCACCCCGTTCCCTCCTTTGCAACCCCACTCCTCAGCAGGGCAAAAGGTGACAAGGTAATCCAGTGTATTTTCCCCACCCCAACGTCCTGTGCAAAACAAGAGCCAGGAGGCTTCTTCTAGCCAGCTCAGAAATTCAAGCCTGACTTAGCTTTTCAAAGCAGATACAGTGGTACCTCAGGACGCGAACGGGATCCGTTCCAGAGCCCCATTCGCATCCTGAAGCGAATGCAACCTGCGACTGTGCGTCTGCGTGTGCGCGGGTTGCAATTCACCGCTTCCATGCATGCACGTGATGTCATTTTGACCGTCTGCGCATGCGTGAGCGGCGAAACACAGAAGTAACGCGTTCCGTTACTTCCGGGTCGCCGCAGAGTGCAACCCGAAAGCGCTCAACCTGAAGCGTATTCAACCCGAGGTATAACTGCATATCCATTTCCATTTTTACAAGTTGATACCTACTTTTAGGTTGGTTTACTGTGGGTTAATAAGACATAAGAAACAGTAGTCTTCTGTTAGGTTTCTATAATATTTTCACGCTTATCAGTATCCGCCTAATTCATTTGATGTAGGCTTTATCCGTTTTGCTCTTTTTGGCAATTTCATTTTAGTCACCTCAACAGACATGGTAGGACCCAACTCTTAGGGACTGTGGTCCCTTTACACACACACCCTAAGGCCTAAAATGTTTGAGGAGACCAGACCCTTCCAAAGTTGATGGGCATTGCCATTCAAATGGTGTTTGTGTTTGTGTGCTGAGTCATGTGATTGATTATGGGGGGTGGGGCTTACCTGCACACCCCCCCCCCCAATATTTTATTCAAGTTGGCACATCTGACAGACATGCTGCTTTATGGAAAGAAATGCAGCCATATAACCTGGAATAACATGGGAACAATTTAATAAAAGGGATGTTTGGGAATGTAGTGCTTTAACACTTGCAAGTGTTAGTTTACTTTTGACCAACACAGAAACTTGAGTTAATTGGGTCCACAATGTATGCAAGTTTATTAAGCATCCTGTGGTACCTGGTTAATTTCAGCTTTGGAGCCCTGGCTTGTTTTTCAGGGTACCCCCACACATGAAAAGTGTGCTGATGTCCCTGAGGCCTCTCCAAATCACCAACTTACATAGCAGGTTCAGGGGACTGGTGACATATGTGCATTTGATTATTTACCAAGTAACCTATTTATTTGATTTCTTTCTTGTATTCATTTCGTGCCTCTGGGGCACAGCAGGGCATGTACTTGCAGAGAGAGGAAAAGGAGGCCCTTCCAACTTGCATCTGAACTCAGGCTCTACCTCCAACAACAAGATTGAATCTGCGCTCTGAAGCCAGGAACATTTATTTCCAGCAAGAAGCAATTCAATACACACAAGCCAGCTTGCACTGATATCACGCTCTGTGAGGTGTTGTTCTTTCATTTTGTAGAAATAAGCTACATTGGCCTATGGGTCAGCAGAACAAGACCACATGAGGCAGCTGTACTGCTGAAACCGTTAAATGAAATTGTTGTCAGGACATACAAAATAATCCCCTGTGACAAATGTAGAAGTTAACCTGCTGCCTCACCATAATTCTAATAAATGTTCATTAATTGCAGTAGGGTTTGAACACAGATTCAGCATTATGATCACGGCAGCGGCTTCTTTTTTCCGGTTAATTCCTGGCAGTGCTTGGTTAGAGAACTATTTATGCCAGTCCCCAGATTTAAGGATATGGGGGCTGCAGCAAGGAGGTAGAATCACTGAAAATTGCTTCTGTCCCTTTTCACTTTATCATTGGCTGAGCTGTGTGATACTGTTAGATACAACCCTGTATATGTCAAATTGTGTGCTGTGTATTTGTTTTAAACCTGTAAGTTGTCCAGAGCTGGTTTTTGTTTTTTTGCAGAGGCATTTCATAAATGCAATTAAGATGACTGCTACCAATGATAATATTAAATTCCATAGTGAGTACAACTCCCCATTAATTAAACCACAGAGATTTGTTTCCTCTTTATTGGAATGAAATATACATTCTGTTGGCATAGTCCCCCTTTAAATGCATAATTATAAGTGTCACCTTGCTTCCAAAAAATGGGAGGGGAAAGAACAGCTCCTAGAATACCAGATGGTAAAATGAATATTACTAGTAGTAATAAATAATGCCCTTGATTGGCTCTGGGCTTTGTCTGCTCTGCCCAGGAGCAGGCCTTGCGTATAATGGAGATGAAGCCAACTTGGCCATTTGGACAATGAAAGGGATGTTTATAGAGCACCCCATGTGGCTTGAAGGCTGCAGGCCAGCCTGGCACCAGGCGACTCCTAGATGGCAATGTCAGTGTTATCAATATTGTTCATGTGCTTGTCCCCTTTGCAGTAAAAATAATGGTTCCAGATCTGCAGGAACGTGGTCCTGAATTTTCTAATCCTGAAGGCATAGACGATGGGGTTCATGGCAGAGTTCCCATGCGTAAGAAATATTGCAATGTAGGTGAGGCTGCTGTGGGTCTTGCACGACGGGTAGAAAAAGCTGATACAGTTAAGAGTGTGCAGAGGCAGCCAGCTCACAGCAAAGAGGAAGAGGACGAGGGCAAGAGATTTGGCGATTTGCAGCTCCTTCCCATAATACTTCTCTGGATCTGTCGAGCAGGAGGCGACCTTTTTATTAAGCTGCTTGCGGATGATCTTGAACACTTCCAGGTAGATGATGAGCATGATGAGCAACGGAGGCAATACCCATATGAAGAAGTTGAAGTAGACCATGTACTCCATGCTGATAACGTTCTCAAACTGGCAACTGACGGTGAACTCTGACTGACTGGTGTTCATCAGCTGACTGGCGTTTGCCCTCTTCTGCATTTCGTTCAAGTTGTTCCAGCCAAACATAGGGGTCAGCCCGACGAGCAAGGAAACCAGCCAGCAGCAAGCAATGGCAATTCCAGCTCGCTTAGGAGTCACCACACTCTTGTAGCTGCAGAAATAACAAACAAAATATGTATTAAGGTCTTTAACAGGCAAAATAAAAAAAAAAAAATCCTTCCAGTAGCACCTTAGAGACCAACTAAGTTTGTTATTAGTATGAGCTTTTGTGTGCATGAACACTTCTTCAGCCAGTCAAGTGGCAACACAGTTCAGCTCTCACAATGTTTGGACAGGGGACATAATTAAGTGTTGGTGTGTAGATGGTTTGCATGCAGAAGTAAACATAAGCTGCAAGCAAATGCAAAGACCTTAGTCTGCTTGAGACCCTGGAGAGTCACTGCCACTCTGAGCAGACAATACTGGGGTAATAAGATGGACAATTAAGTCTTACCTGGCATTTATTATTATTCATTACTATTATTTATTCAATTTGTATACCAATTTGTATTTATCAAAAGATCTCAGGGTGGTGTACAACATTAGAAACACATTGCAGAACATCATAAAAACATAGTAAAAAGCATACTGACATTCCTCTCCCTAACAGTTCTCTCCGCAACACTTTTACAGGCCGTATGTTATTTAATAACCATAGGCCTGGGTAAAGTTTTTGCCTGGCATCTAAATACATGTTTTGATGGTGCCATGCGAGCCTCTCTGGGGAGAGTGTTCCACAGGCCACCACAGAAAAGTCCCGTTCTTTTAAAAAATAATAAATTTATTTATTTATTTATTTATTTATTTATTTATTGGTTTTCACATATTGCATTACAATACAGATGTACCAAAGCCGACACCATTTCCTCCCCATCCCGTCATACATTTACATTTATATTTCCTCAATCCATTATATTATTCTTTTCTCCTTCCTCCCACTTCCCTCCGTCCCCACTCGATTTCCTCCACATTATACAATTTACGATAATCTTTGCATTCTACAATCTTCTCAAATCATCTATATATTCTTATTATCTTTCCTTACTAATTTTTCTTCCCTCCAGTACTTCACATTTTAATCTAGGCATATTAGCGTATCTTTTTTTGAGCAATATTTTGCCATATATTCATCAAAACATTTCCACTCCTTTTTAAATTTTTGATTCGACTGATTTCTTATTATAGCAGTTAATTTTGCCAAAATTAAATATTCATTTAGTTTACAAATCCATTCCTCCTTTGTAGGTATAGTTTGTGACTTCTACCTAAAACTGAGAAAAGTCCCGTTCTTGTGTTGTCACCGTACAAACTTTTCAGGGAGAGGGAGATGTAGAGAAGAGCCTCAGATGACAAGAGCAGGATCCGTGTTGCTTTGTATAGGGAGAGGTGGTCCTTAAGGTACTGAGGTCCTGAGCCGTGTAAGGCTTTATAGGTCAACACCAGCAGCTGCCTGTGTTCTTACAAGACAAGCAGCAATAGGAAAAGTATTCAGCTCTCCTTTCAGAGCAAAAAGAATCTGTTGTCACAAACAGGCTGAATCTTCCTTAGTGAGATGAATTATACCTCGCCTTTCGTTCAAGGAACTCAAGGTAGCATACAGTTCTCCCCTTTCCTGATTTTATCCTCACAAGTAGGTTAGTCTGATAGACACTGACTGGCCCAAGGTTACCCAGTGAACTTCATGGGTAAGGGGTGGGGGTGGGGGTGGGAAGCTGAACCTGTGTCTCCCTGGTCCTAGTCCACCACTGTAACCACTACACCACATTGGCTCTCAAACTGCATCCATCATAAATTGTACAAAGAGTGTCCTAGCATCAAAACCACGTTTTACTATATGTGTTTCCCTGTATTTGAACCTAAAGTCCATAGGTGAATTGGTTTTGTAGTGAGCCAAGGAGTGAAAACAGCACAGGTTTTGAATTGGAGGCCCCCACTTTGAATCTCATCTGAGCCATGAAGTGAGTGGCGTCAGGCTAGTTGCAATCTGTATCATGGGAATAATATGAGTGGCCTACAGAAGTCCTGAAGAAATTCAGAACAATTGGAATCCTTGTATTAAAAATCAATTTGCAGTCAAAATGAAGTAAATCTGGGTTTTCCCTAAAGCAAGCAGATAGTAAAGGAGTGGCTAAACAGTTGTTCTTTTTAAAAAGTAATTTATTATAAACAAGCATCATTCATACCTATACAAGAGAAGAAAGCACACAGAGAGAATATTCTCTGCACTTCTACTTGATAATTAGAATACTGCAAATTTTGTGCATTGCCAGAGCACTGCTTGAATTGTGTGCACTAAAAAAGAAATACTACCCGTAGCAGGAATGGCTCTACCATTAGATAGCATGAGGCGGCTGCCTCACTCAACCACTTCAGAGTGCCACCAAAGGTCAACCAAAGAATATCATCCTTCCATTTGCCCATTCCTGTTTAGAGATAGGCTGACAATTAAGTTTGTGTGATGATGCCATATCATTTTCTGAGAAAATTAAATTCCCACAATGCAATGTGCTGGCAAATCTAATGCAGCAATAATAGGGTGACACAGAGCAATTACTTTGTCGTTTTCATTGATGTTGCTTATATAAAGGGAGTGCTAGTTTATCCTGCTGAGTCGGAGGATGATCTCATAGGGGAAACAGTCGGGGTGCTCAGGGGGCAGAGTAAAGCAACAACAACAACAGCAACAACAACCTTCGTTCAGCCCAAGGCCAGTGGAAGACTAATCATCTCTAATGTGCTGGCAAGTGAAGGGTAGACCAAAGGAATCCTCATTTTGTAAAAGTGTCAGGCTCAAAGCAGTGAAAATGTCCAAGTGTACAGAAAGCCGGAGATCTGTTCTGCTTTGACAGCCACTATTCAGAGGATTCTAATCACCTTAAGTGACTCAAAAATGGAACACAAATTAGATGTAACCTGGGAGGTTCACATTCAAGATAGTAAGTGCAGCTTGTTTCTGCTACACAATAATTTTTACATTCCCCTCTTTTCTTCCAATACTTGATTATCTGCAGAGTGGGTATTTTAATTTGCATGATTAACTGGAGTATGAAAGCAAAGGATACCAGCTTAATCTGCAATGTCTGGAGGTGACAGTGAGACCAAAGAGATGAGTATGCACATTATGGGTGATGATGACTCCATGACTCCTTCCGAAGGTTCAGATAATCATTACTGGAACTATTGTCCCAGCTCAGCCAAACCAAATAATATCAAGCAACAAATATCTGGAAGAATAAAGACATTTTTACCTGACACAGAAAATTTGTTAGTGTTGGTACCAATGAGCCTCACTTGTGGGAGAATTCCATAAACAGAGGGCATCAGCTGAAAAGGATCTTTTATCACCCCCCCCCCGCCACTGAATAACTCTCAAAGCCTCCAGTGATGACCTCAGGGTCCAGGTAGGCTCGTGTCAGAAGAGGAAAGAATATAAAGCCCTATGTGTCCTTATAGGTTAATACCAGTCATTTGAACTGGACTCTGAAATGACTTTTGTCCATCCCAAACCCATAAAACCCTCAAATAGAGGTCTACCATAGATGCACTACACTCCTACATTTAATGGCTGGAACGTTGAGATGATGAGTGACCAGTACTCTAAACACACTGTGCCCAAGGAAGGTGATTAACATCCTTTGCAAGCATCATTTGGGAGGCAGGAGAAGCGAGTGGCAATGCTCCAGTAGGAACGCATCGGGGCTAATGAGGAGAGATGCAGGCAGTGCCAAAATCCCCAGGAATTGAGATGTTTAACCTTTGATCATGAGGCTACAGAAAATAAATCTGCAACATGGAGTGTCAGCTCAGCACACAGGGTAACAAACAATATCCCATTCCAATTAGAGAAAACAGCAGTGAGAGGACATAACATGCGCAAAGATTGCTTGCATCTGACAAGGACTGGCATCTGTTGGATTTGGGACCCATGTCCTCCATTGCTCATAATCTTACATGTGAAAATTTGCTCTCAGTAAGGATATATTTAGGCTTTTGCAAGGGGAGAAGGTCAGACACTCAGAGTAGACCCATTGAAATGAATGAGCATGAGTAACAGGCATTTTAATTTCAGTGAATCTACTCAGAGCAGAACTTAGTTGGATACAACTCCACAGAATTTCAGAAGTATATCTGTACTTTGAAAAACCCTATATATTTACTCTGTTTAAAAAGTGTAAGCTTGACTTTGTGCAAACAGTGCTTTCATGTCCTGAAAAAAAGTAGAGTCCACATTTTCATAACATTGCAAAGTAGTAGTATAAATTCTGCCTGTAGGTTCTGCTTGTTAGACCACAGCTGCTTCTGTAAAGCCAGAACATTATATTTGCCCTTGTGGTCTCTTTCTATCTTAAATGGAGTGGAACTAAACCTCTTCTCTCTGCTGCTTAGTTTGTGTCCCACTTGTATTGTAGTTGTTTGGGGTCAAAGGTTTACAGGCAAATGGACAGAATGATGGTGAAGGGTTCATACTGGGCACTCAAGGGAGACTGCATAAAATGACCAAAAATTATGGTAGTAAGGCAATGAGTGGTTTTACAGTGCATTAGAGAATGAGAAGAAATATTATGTGGAAACATTTTTCAGCTGGTGCATTTTTCAGCTCTAGAGTGGATAACGTACACATCTATAGTTCAGCTCAAAGTAAGCAGCGGCACTTAAACCACTTATTCCTGTGCTGGATTGTGGCCAGGGAACTTCCATGCCTCATAGGTTTCTGTCAGCTGAGATACCCATCGATCCTTTCATACACTATGCATCCAGACCACAAAGGCACACCGCAGAAGAGTACCATCACAACATCTTCATAAATGAAGAAGACCATTTCTTAAATGATTAGGAAACAGAGTAGGTGCCTCATAAAAGAGTAATAAGAAACATTATTTCCGATATGGCGGGAAAGGAGATGCAGTAAGGAGCAATTTCCCCAGCGGAGGTTGCTCTATTAAGGAGAACAGGGCATTGCCCCATCAATCCCAGTCTGCCCTCAGTGTCAGGGACTGGCTGGATAATGGGGAGTGGTAGAAGGCTCCAGCTGGAGAACCCCATACGGAAACCTCAGAAGAGGAAGGCAAAGAGCCAAGGCAGCGGTGGCTCCACCTACTGGTGGCCTTCCTGCTTTTTGTCCTACCAGTCCCACTGGTTACCAGTCACAACTGATCTTGTGGCAATTCAGACTAACGTGGCCTGAGCTTTCACGAGCTAAAGCCCACTTCACAAAATGGAATGGAACACAAAATATTTCTAATGGAAATAACTATTTGAATCCTCAGGATAGCCAAGCAAAATGCTTCAAAACAAAACAAAATTACCTGAACACACACACACACACACACACACACACACACACACACACACAAAACAAGAGCTGGTTTTCCAGTTTAAGAGATTACCTGAAAATTGTGCTAAGATTTGGGGGGGGGGGGGATAATAATTGAGGTTGGACATTTGTCACTGCCTCACGTACAGAAGTAATTTCACCCATGGAAGCGAGAAAGAGAATTTATTTCACCAAATCTCAGCGGAGCCGTTGCCATGGAGCTTCTGAAGATCAGACACTCATATGAGGTGCACTTTTGCTAAATGAGCAGCCTGCCTCTTCACAACAATCACATCCCTAAGTGTCTTTGAAGTTTCAGCAAGCCGAGTCACCTGACTGAATTCACGCAACAGATTTATTCCCTCCTGAAGCCAAGCTGTTAGTAAGCATAAATTCCATTGTGCTTCAAGCTTGGAGATTCACAGCTAGGGATAACGCAATCCCGCTGTCAATCCTTTTAATGCATTTGAAATTTTCCAAAACAGAACTTGTTATTTTTGTCTGCATGTGGGATAAAGGACCAGGAGAGGTGACTGCCAGTGACATGAGGGTTTTCGTCCACGTTGGATCACACCCAGAACTTCATTGCTATGCAAGAACTCTGGTCTAGAAGACGTGAAGCAATAGGAATGAAGATGGTGTTCCTGAGCATGTGCAAAATGCTTCCCCCTCACCACAACAAGTCAATGCATGGTACTCATAGAGCAGGTGGGAGCGGGACATGTAAGCCTCCCGGTGTTCTGCACTTCAGTTCCCATCATCCCTGACCACTGGAGATGCTGACTGGGGCAGATGAAGTTGGGGTCCAACAACATCTAGGGAACCACAGGTCCTTCATCCTTGTCATATAGGAAAGCTAGAGCAGCTTCCACATCCGAGGCCATGATTTCTAGATACAACTCAACCAGTAGTGCAGCTATCTTTTGAAGATGACAGATGAAAAGGCAGGTATCTACCTGCTCGGGGGATTAGAAATCCCCTCCATGGTTGTCATCTGCATAACTTTAGACAGCAGAGACACCAGGAGGAGGCCTCCAGCAATGATCTGAAGAATTTAACCAGCAAGCTTTATTGCACTACAGTCACTTTCTTGACACCTACCAGTGTTATGAGCAGAAAGAGTAAATGCACTTACAGTAATACAATACTTCATGTACTGTGCAGGGGCCCTGGCTACATTCAGTGACTTGTCTCTTGCAATTTATCAATGGAGTTAACTAGTAAAACTGCTTGTCAGGAGTTTCAAGATAAGACCAGCACAAAAATAACTCAGGGGCAGATCCTCTTCTCTTCGCTATGAATAATGTTATTCTTTCTTTTCCTCAAATATTTATGACCCTCTTTCTTTGAATTTCAAAGTGACTTGCAGCATAGAAGCAGTAAAATCCTTCATTTAAAAAATGATACAAATAAAACCCACTTCTAAAAGCGGAAACAAATAAATGCTCGAACAGCTTGGAGCTAAAATAAAGAAGTTTATTAAACTGTGGGAGAAGAGAGACTCTTTTGCTATCAGAGGGTGACTGTTTCTGTCTGTGCCTTACCCTCCAGCCCTGAGGAAGCTGCTTGCAGAAGAATTCGTAGGGAACTTTCCAGCTTTTGAGGTTAAGTCATAAAAGATTGTGTGTATGTGTGTGTGGTTATCAGCTTTTGGAGATACTTTTGGATGTGAAGTAATTGAAAACTGGTGATCTTTAGGCCCACTTAAATTTTGGTATATGTTAAATGAACTGTTAATGGTTTATTTTGTAGGTTTTCTTTAGTGCTATTATACTTTTTCTAACATACTGTTATTGTGGCTACTGTATTTAGACTTTTTTATGTTGAACCGCTTTGAGCACAATTGTTTCTGTAGGAAATGATGTATATAAGTAAACCGAGTACTGTATGCCAAAATTGCGAGAGGAGTGGGGAGCATGGCACTCCTGCATGGAAGGTTGACTTATTGTGGCTACTAGCTACAATGATTAAAAGCATAAAGACTCTGGGTTCAAAGATAGTATATTTCTGAATACCATTTGCTTGGCTGTCACAAAAGTGGGTGGTTTTCACTTTCTTGCCCTGCATCTTCCTGAAGCACTTGCAAGCCTAAAAGAGGCAAACAGGATGCTGGCCCAGCATAGAAATTCATACTTCAGCTTCCCAACATCTGTGAAAAATGCCAAGCTTATCAACAAAATGAAGCAAAATAAGTGGGAGCTTAAGGGCAAATCTAAAATGCAGCTCCTTGAATTTATTATTCCAGAGGCAGAATCGAAGACTTTGAAAATCCCTCAACAAAAGCTCTTTGATCTTGCTCCATTTCAGCTTCTGCTTCTTACTCTCTTCCTGTCCTTGCTTGTGATCTTAAAAGTCTCCTGGATGCCCAGCAGACGCGGAAGCTCAGGCAATTATCCACAAAGTTCTTGAAACTATGGCGCTTTGTATAGAACATCGAGCAGTTTAAGTTAGACCTGGGTGTTTGTTCCCAGTCCCAGTTTAATAAAAGTGAATTTGCTAGTTTATTTTATGTATCCTTGTTATGTACTGAGTTGAATAGGATCCAAAATGTAGCAGTCTGATTGGTCCTAGAACAACAGGATCCAAAATGCAGCAGCCTGATTGGTCCTAGAACAATGCAGCAGTATGATTGGTCCACAGGAGCCACCCAATCCAGCTGCAGGTGGAAATGAATCCACAACCTGACTGGCCTACAGGAGAATCCCGGAATTAACTAATCACGTGCAGCCCATTGTGTAAATAATGTATATAAAGCAGATATTTGGGGGGAACTTTCATTCCTCCTCACCCCTATGAGCTGAATAAAGAGCATGAAATCCACTCTCCACTCCGAGTGTATTTCAATCCTCTTCACTGAAACGACAGCTGCACAGCACTCGGTATCTGTTTCATGCTGTTTAAACATCGAACAGGTGATGTCATTAAGAAAAGAAAGGAAAAAGATAGTGGGAGCTATAGCTTAATAATTGTATTGAGGCATATTGACGTAACTGCCCTGGTTTCTTTAAAGGATAACCTAGCCACCAAACTTGCCACTCCCCTCAGCCTAAAGAGGAACCCTGCTGCAGGCTTATGTTAAGAGCCCTGCCAAAGGAGAGCTGTATATAGCCCTGTAAATAAATTAATTTAAGCTGCCAACATATGTGTGGAGTCTGAATTCAATAGGCAAGCTTTAACAGGTGAGCTTTAGTGAGGTTCTGAGAATTTTGTTAAATGCCCTGTCCCTGAAACAATTTGAAAGAGACACTAGATGCAGCCTGAGTGCACTGCACATCCTGGGAGGAACCAGGAATTACTTAAGAATGCTAGTGACTTCCTCTGACCAGAGGAGACAGCAGTCACAGAGGGAGAGAGTCCTAAATAAAACTTGAAGATGGTTTAGAATGCAGAGTTTGTTTGATGCTGTAATCCCACAGTCTTGAAACAGCCCCTGACAATTTCCAGGGTTTGGGAACGGACGATCAAGCCAGCTTGCATCTGAACTTGGAATGTCTGCACTGGAAATTAAGGATCAATGTCAATGGGAGACATTAGAAATACATGTCTGGCACATGGTCCACATTGTTTGAAATGATAAATTTTCACACATTGAGGGATTATATTACCTTGGCAAAGCTATCAAATCCATAATTGATATGCAATATCTCATCCATTTACTCATCTCATTCTATCCTGCCCTTCCTCCAAGGAGCTTAAGATGTCATGCAAAGTGTGTGCTCCACCCCAGAGCTACCCTGTGGAGTAGCTTAGTCTGGGTCTGGTCCAGGGAGCTGCATGGCTGAGGGATGTTTCAAACACAGGTCTCCCTCATACAAGGCCAACACTTGAGCTCTTATGCCTCATTGTCTCCCAATGTGTGGAAGGAGGGAGCCAAACGAGCATAGCTTTTGCGGAAGCTGCATACCCTTTTGTGCAAGAGCTTCTCTTCATCCCATGGGATCATTTGGTAATCCTCACACTGTCTCTCTCCTAACTGCCTGGCTCTCACAGCACCTTTGAGTTCTCATCTCTGCAACTCCAGCTGCTCATCCATAAACATAAGCATGGAGACATTTAATAAATGGGGAAATCCTTGGAGCTGTGTTGGGTGGAAGCCTGCAAATTCCTTTGAGAGTTGCAATGGGTAGGAAGAGAGGAAGGAGCCGGGTTGTGAAAGCTCAAGGCAAAGTATCTGCTCTGCTGTTGGCTGCTATTCCTGGCTCTGCCTTGGAATCTCCTGTGAGACTGGAGGCTACACAGAGAGGGGACCCAGTGTGGAAACATCAGCTCAGATCTGTGCCTTGACTATGTAGAGATAAAGAGGCTTGGGGTTAATTCACACACACAACTCCCCCTCCCTGGTTCAGTACATGTAGATGTTCTGTTCCTGGTCTTACTCAATATATATAGAAGTTGCACATTGCAAAATGGTGACAATTTATCAGCTTTATTTTCCTTTTACACATTACATTTAGCTGCATTGATGATGGTGTTATGAGTTTGTGGGTGCCAGATTCCTATAAGCCCTAGATCCTGCAAGTGTTAGAATTTAATCAAGGCTTGGGGTGCTAAACTGTGTGCCAGACGCTTCTAATCCAGCAAGTGTTAAAAACTAATTAAGCTTGATTGAGGTTGGTGGGGCAGTGTATCATCTACCCTTATGGACCATCCCTACTGCTTTAGGCCCCTTCACTAAGGACCTGCCTGCTCCCAGGGCTCCAGAGGGGCATGTGCCTATCCACACAGAGGTTTTTGTGATAACCATAGTATCTAACATCATCCAAAAATGACAGTTTAGCTGTGAAGTCTTGCAACCATGTGTGTGTGGCTATAATACCAGTATGCACACAGGCACATAAAAGAACACGTTTAGGTTAACATGAGCAAGCTATTACCTATATAAATGCAATCCTTCCCACACTAATGATAAATTAATCCTCTATTTCCATAATATTTTGTTGGCAGTAGTCCCATATATACTAAGCACTTTTGGTGTGTCAAGTTCATATCCAAAGTTGCTCCAGGTGCAAATTTGATTGGATATGATATACTTTCATCATTCCTCCACAATGAATACAAATGCATCCTTCCAGAACATAAGCAGTGGCTCACTATGAAACATGCATAGCTGCTAAAGTTGAAACTACACATTATGACAGTCACTATGGCTCCCTGATCCTGTTTTAGCCGCATGAAGGGAATGCCAAGTGTGTGGGGGGAATTACATGGATTAGAGCTCATATGAGGAAGTGGTTCTAGTCTGCAACAGCTGATGCCATAATAAAATCTATTTGTCTTCAGAGTTTTACAAGATTCATTTTTGTGATAGGCATCAAAGATGTATTTTATATGCACAAAGTATCTATTAACTAGGGGCAACCAGGAATGTGATTTACCTGATTTATCTGTTGGATTGTTATCCTGCCTTTCATGAGCTGAGGGCCAAACTATATTATGTAGTAAATGCAATATGCCTGATTCTTGTTATATAAATAGCAACCGGGGGATATTTTACTGTCAGGAAATTTCTTTTCATGTTTAGTCCAAATCTGCTTCCCTGCAATTTCTGGTCCTGCCCTCTGGAGCAGAGCAGAGCAAGTCTGCTCCATCTTCTGCATGACAGCCCTGTAGATGTTTGAAGACCATACAGCTGTATGGGCAAACCATTAGCACAGATAGTTTGTTCTATGCTGCAAAAGCTGGGGCTTAGAATGTAAAGGGTTTGTCCACACTGGAGTTTACTGTATGTTTGTAGCTGTTCGCATTCCCATTTGGTTTGTGTAATCCGCATGACCAGGGGTCAGCAAACTTTTTCAGCAGGGGGCCAGTCCACTGTCCCTCAGACCTTGTCTGAGGCCGGACTATATTTTGGAAAAAAAGAATGAACAAATTCCTATGCCCCACAAATAACCCAGAGATGCATTTTAAATAAAAGCACATGTAAAACACACTGATTCCCAGACCATCTGTGGGCCAGATTTAGAAGGCAATTGGGCCGGATTCGGCCCCCGGGCCTTAGTTTGCCTACCCATGCGCATGACATTACTGCCAAACAATACCAATCTCAATGCTTTCTCACTGTAAATTCTGGTTTATCCTATAGTTATTGCTAATCTGGTAAATTGGGCTCCAGACTGCTCAGTGTCACAGACCATTTGTTTTGGTGTTTTGGGGTGTGTGCATCAATTGTCACTTTCTGCTACTCCCCTTTCCGTGCCCACTACTTCTCAATGTTTTCTTTTCTCGCTGTGCTTTTAACTATTTCTGGTGTGATCCTGAATGAAGGGATATTTCTCTCCCCTCCCCCCCCTCCCCACTTTGATCCCTCAGATTTGCACAAAATCAGAACACAAGCAAATTTACAACTGCATGACAGTGTGCTTTTGCACACTTATTGGGTAGCTTAAAAAACAACAACCCAACAAGGTTCAAGTGCAGCTATCTGCACGTTTGCCATATCTGTACTTAATCGGCATAAAAGGATCAACAAATTAGAAGATAGGGACAGACACAAAAGGGAATGCCTGGTGGGATGAATGGAAAAGACTGAAGTTGTTCCTCAAATGCAAATTCAATTACGTGCAGGGTTAGACTATTCTGGTCTAACTCAAATGGGGGGGGGGAGGGAATGTGAATTAACAGCTCAATAATGCTCAAATGTGGACAAGCTTTTAATGCCTGAAGAGAGCTCATTATTTCCTATTATCTGGACACAATGGTCCTGTTAATGCAGTCTTGGATGGCATTAGCTTTTTAAGCAATTGTCTCATACTTCTGGCTCAAGGGCAGAGAAATCCAAACCACTGATCCATTGTGCTAGAGGGAGTTTGGAGGTATCCCTCCATCCAACCCTGCCTGGATCTGTTAGCCTCTGTCTGTAGGACAGCTCCACCCCCAGCAGGACAGCCTCATTGACCAGGAATGCCATAATGTGCCCACCCAGACAATGGGCATATGCTTCTGCTGGGAGCACCCAACTGGCAATAAAACCAGAAATGGGGTATTTTGGGGGCAGAGAGGGAAAGGCCCAAGCTTTGGATTGCCTCTACTGCACCTAGACCCATTTCATATATTCTGCCGCCTAGACAGATCTTTCCCATCCTATTTGACTTGCTGGTTTTATCCTGTCAAGATTATTTTGACCCTTGATTCTATCTTCTACATGGTGTTAACTATCCTTCGCAGATTTGTGTCATGTGCAAATTTGATAAGAATCCCCTCTGCGCCCTCATCCGAGTCATTTATAAAATTGTTGAACTAGTCAGGGTGTAGGATGAAGCTATGTGGCACTACAGTCAAGACCTTCCTTCAGTTTGATAGAGAGCCCATTAATGAGCACTTGTTGGATCGCACAGACACTTGTGAATCCACTTAATAGCACATTGTCAGATTCAGATTTTCTCATCTTGCCAATACGTACTAGGATATCATGAAAGACACTGCCAAATGTTTGCTAAAACCAAGATATACTATGTTCACAGCATTCCCATGATCTACTGCACTAGTCACTATATCAAAAAAAGAGTTCAGCATTAATCAAATAATGCTTTGATTAATAGGAGCCAGCATAGGGTTTTTAGGAATAAGTCCTATTAATCAAAGCATTATTTTCTAGATGCTCACAGGTCAGCCACTTAATAATCTGTTCTATAATTTTGCCCAGCATTAATATCAGGCCAACCTGTCTGTAGTTTCCCTGTTCTCCCATACCCCGCCCTTTCTGAAGACAGGGACAATATTTGCCTATCATCAGGCTTCCACAACCTTACCAGTTCTCTAAAGAATTATAGCCAGCAGTTCTGAAATAATGCCCACAACCTCCTTCAGCACCCTGAAAAAGAGGACATCCCATTTTTTCCCCACAAGAGCATGGCAGCCATTTTGGTTAAGTAACCCTTTGGTTTAGTAACCATTTTGGTTTAGTAACCCTTTACTATTATTTCTTCTGCTTTCTCCAAGTTAATCACAATTTTCTTTGTAAGGGAAGACTGGATCAAAGCATTCTCACCATCACTTATTAACACATGCCAGCTTCAGCCTGTCAGAACATACCTGCACAAACCAATATGCAGCATCCAGAAAGAGAAGGTAGCTAAGGCACCTGGAGATGTGTTTCAACTTTCATTCCTGTGCAGATTCAAATCTTGTGATGTATCTCAAACTCTGATAACATTCCACTACAGCACTTTAATATCTCTTTCTGCACCCATGGCCTTCAATAAATCATTGCATGTAATAAAATACTTTATTTATTGCCTACTGTAGTGCCTTAAAATGTGAGTCATTAAGAGTGGGAAAGGCCATAGAGTTAAGATTAATCAAGCAACAAGGAAAGATTAATGGCCTTCGTGGATAAAGAGCACTCCTCTGAGCTCAGATGGAGGGAAGGGTAAATCTCACAAATCAGACAAATAGCATTAACAGATCCAGAACAATGTATAGATCCATTATACATAGCTGTCAACATTTTCCATTTTTTAAGGGAAATTCCCTTATTCCGAATAGGATTCCTCGCAAGAAAAGGGAAAAGTTGACAACCATGATTATAGGCACGAAGGCTAAATCCTGGCAAGTTAAGCCCTAATTCAAATTAAGCCCTGATAAGAACAGGAAAGAGAGAAGTAAACTGTAAACATCACATGAAATTTCCATGTTTAAGCCAGCAGACATCCAGCAATTAAAAAATATTGCCTCTCCACCTTATGGCTCACTTATAATGAGAAAGAAGTCACAAGGCATACTTTATCAGCCCTTCACAGTGGCTCTGGAAGGCAGCGAGGGAGGGAGTACAAGGAGACAGGTTCATGGGGCAAGCAGAGGTGAATGAGCTGGAACTCTATGGGCAAAGGACCAGGTAACTGAAGGAATTGGTGGAAGACTTTTTCCTTGCAAGTATGGAGACTAGAAGGTGGCTTTAATTTGCTTTAGGCTGGAAACTAAGCTGTCTTCCAGCTCTTTCTTAATACGCTCTTGAATACAAGTACTAATGAGAGCTGGTTCCTCTGATCCACAGGGTCTCCTTTTTGCATAAAGATTTCATTAAAATAAAAAAGAGTGCCTGCTGCTATGAGAAGCATTTCTCACAGCAATGGCGATGTTCTGAGTGCCCTGATTCTGTCGGAGGTGGTATTTGGAGCTGCACACAAATTAGGGGAGAGGGGAAGGCTAGGGTTGCCATATTTCAATATTTCATATTTGGGAACACACCCAAATTGTTGAGCTTTTTGGGTAAACCTAACCCAAACATAGTGATTTTAAGTTGCTTTTTTCATCGTGTTGCCATACATCCAGGTTTTCCCTGACATTTTGCCGATTTGGCAAAATTCCCCCCTGACACCATTTTTTCACCTCAAAACCAAGACATATCAGGAATTTTCCTGACATATGGCAAGCCTACAGAGAACAGCTCTGGGACTTTTCTCAGAAAAGGATCAATAGTCACCAGAGTAACTGATGGATTTTCCTTGCTCTGGCTAGTGAATGCGATGAAAACAAGGCTTCCGAGTTTCACTATTGTTTGTGACAGATTGGCATAGTCCAGGAGTGTGGAACCTTTTTCTAGCCTGAAGGCTGCATTTCTTTCTGGGTAATTTTCAAGGGGGGGCACATGGCAACAAGGGGCAGGACAAGAGGCAAACATGGGTGAGACAACTGATGCAGATGTTATCTTTGTGCAGATCGGTACAAAATCACACACGCCTCTCTATCCCATCATGGCAAACATTATCACACTCCTGCCAGGCAAAAAGACTCAAGGAGGGTGAAAAGCAGGGCCAGTGAGGGACATGGTCTGGGGAGAGGGGGTGTAAGGTAGGGAAACTCCTGAGGGCCAGGTCAAGAAGCTTAGAGTGCTGCATTTGGCCTGGGGTTCTCCACACTTGACAGAGACTCTTTCCTAGGCTATATCACAGAACAGGGTGTGGAAACTTCTTTGGCTCCATCAGCCAGATCCTTATCAGGATTAGTCTCATGGGTCAAATTTGACAGGTGGGCAGGGATGACACATCAACCACATGGCGTCATTGTGATGGCACATGTTTGGACAGGTGAGGGTTGGCCACACACCTGTCAAATGTGCAGCTCTGCCAGTCTCCCTCTCTCCCCCTGATGAGGTCGGGAAAGGAAAATAATCAAGCAGAGGCTGGAACCATAATAATTTATAATTTATTATAATAATAATTTATTATGTATACCCCGCCCATACTAGGTAAACACAGATTACAGTGGTACCTCGGGTTACAAATGAATTGGGTTACAAACACTTCAGGTTACAAACTCTGCTAACCCGGAATAGTACCTCGGGCTGAGAACTTTGCCCCAGAATGAGAGCAAAAGTTGCCCACTGGCGTCATGGCACATTAGCAAAAGCACACCTCAGGTTAAGAACGGTTTCGGGTTAAGAACGGACCTCTGGTGGGCACAGGACATAGGCCATGACATTATGTTTGCTGACTGGGAACAGTTATGGACCACCGGTACTAAATTTACGGCATGTAATGCCTTAAAAGAAAATATTATGAAAATGATTTATAGGTGGTACATGACCCCAGTCAAGCTTGCGAAGATTTATCACCTGCCCAATAATAAATGTTGGAAATGTAATGAAGCTGAAGGTACCTTCTTTCACCTTTGGTGGACCTGCCCAAGGATTAAGGCCTTCTGGGAAATGATTTATAATGAAATTAAGAAGGTACTTAAATGTACTTTTCACAAGAAACTGGAGGCATTTCTCCTGGGCATGGTCGGCCAATTGGTGTTAAGGAGGGATAAGACTTTTTTTATGTACGCCACTACAGCAGCAAGGATCCTTTTAGCAAAGTATTGGAAGACACAAGAACTACCCACACTGGAAGAATGGCAGACGAAAGTGATTGACTTTATGGGACTGGCAGAAATGACCGGCAGAATCCGCGACCAAGAGAAAGAGACAGTGGAGGAAGATTGGAAGAAGTTTAAAGTATACCTTAAGAACTGTTGTAAAATAGAGGAGTGATAAAATGTCAAGGGGAAGGAAGATGCAGAATTGCAGCTAAAACTGTTTGATGATTCAAGGTAAAATTGAGAATGACAATGAGCTTAAACTTAATTGGCAAAAAGGGTTGTTGAAAAACTGTAAAATAAGGATGCAAAAAGGGTGAGGTATGGGGAAGTCCGAGAAAGGAGGCTTATGAAAATGAGGTTAAGAAATGATATCTTTGTATGTGTTTGTATTTGTTGATGTTTGTGTGTTGTTGTTGTTTTGTGTTAAAAATTGGAAAATTAATAAAAATTATTATAAAAAAAAAAAGAACGGACCTCTGGAATGAATTAAGTTTGTAACCTGAGGTACCACTGTATAATGTTTTTGTTGTGTTGGAAATTCTTGAGTAAGTTTAGTGGTCATGCTACTTGAGCACTGCTAGCTTTTGACTGATCCCTGAAAAACAATGTGCTGTGTTGTTTTACCACAGGCTCTGCTAGAGGTGGTGGCCACAGTGTGCCATGATTCAAAACAGGGTGATGTAATGGAGTGATGTTATCTATCCCTTAGTGCCCTTATTATGAACCGTAACTGTGCTTCTAGGCAGCAACTTCTTCAGCAATGGGAACACAATGGGGGGAAAGTGTGGGAAGTCGAAAAGGGAAATCCAGAGGACCCTCAGTTTGGCTACTTCCTGCTGTCCCCTTCTGCTCCCTCCTGGTTAATAGAAAATGCTCCTCAATCATCCCAATCAGTGGAGTGGAGTTGTCCGTTGTTCACAAGGAAGAGAGCAGAATAGCCTCATAACCTCCAGTGAATGTCAGAGATAAAAGTTTTTTAACTTCACTGTTATGGAGTGCTCTAAATGTCTCACTCAGTACCTCAGATATGGTGGTTTGGCTCTTTTCAGCTTAAATAAGTTTTTGCTCATTCTCTGAAATCACTAAACAGTGGGGGGGGGGGGGCGTATGTAAAAAACAACAAAGACACATCTCAAAATGTTAACAACTGTCTGTATATCCGATGCCTACATCACGAGTATTGCACTAGGAAGAGGCCTTGAGATAGTAGTGTTACAGGAAGTCCAACTTTAGATTATCTGGGTAACGGAAGCAGCCTCAGATGCTCAGTAATTAACAATGATTCCCATAAGACCACGAGTTTGGTTTAAGATGTTTTTACACAGCTTCCCCCACCCCTGCCACTTTTTTGTTAAATGAAAAATGTATTATATTCTTTTTTAGCACAGGTGTGAGGCAAGATGTGCCTCAGCACTAAACCAACTCCATGACAAAGTAATCACACATGAAATGGAAGCTGAACCATTATGAAACTAACTGCAAAAGAAAGATCACTGTATCACAACATCCAATAGTCTATCTACAGGATTCTTCGTCATTGTTATATATCTTAAAATATTCTCCTTCAGAGAATTAGCTTACTAGTTCAAAATCAGCATGCCATTTAGAACTTCTGTTCTATCAGTGTTTCTGTTCTCTTTGCTCCTTGACCCACAAAAGTCCATTGCTATGCCATTCCCTTCTTCTGGCAAGTGACCTTTACTTTCCCCTCTGCAGCTGCACAGTTTATCAGCATTCTGTGGCTTATAGAAGAAGAAGAAGAGTTTGGATTTGATATCCTGCCTTTCACTCCCTTTAAGGAGTCTCAAAGTGGCTAACATTCTCCTTTCCCTTCCTCCCCCACAACAAACACTCTGTGAGGTGAGTGGGGCTGAGAGACTTCAAAGAAGTGTGACTGGCCCAAGGTCACACAGCAGCTGCATGTGGAGGAGCGGAGACGCGAACCCAGTTCCCCAGATTACGAGACTACCGCAGATTACGAGACTACCACACTGGCTCTTATAGCTTCACCCTCAGAGATTAGAATGTTCATAGACATTCGGTTACATCCAAGCAGCTCCATTAATGGCTTAGAGGAGCCCACAGATAACAAGCCCACCTTTTATTGCTACCATTTAGCCATTTACATATCAGGTATCTATGGCCAATATTTTCTTTCAGATACTCAGACAGAAATTTGACAGATATTGCTACAGAGTAAGGGAACCATGGGACTACATTCCTGAAGAATGTGGTATAGCTACATCCAATCCTCCTGCCATATATTACAATCTTATACCCTCTTACCTGGGCACTTTACTTCTGAATAAATGTGTGGGCTTGCACTGTTACTTTCAAAAAGGTTTGCCGATACTAAGAGACGGAGTAGCAAAAAGTTGGATGCAGTTCTTGTGGCTATTTTTTTTTTATCATGGTCCATAATCTTCAAATTGGGCTTACCAAGTCTGTTCCTAATAGATTGAATGCCTTGAGATGGGATACTGCTTGGGAACAAACTGAACAAAAAGGGAAATATGTGCTTAAAAAAACCTAAAGGCATAATAATGAATATTGCAAACAAAATTAGACTTATGCAGGCTAAGACTTTTGGGTGTGTGTGCAAGATCTCAGCCTGAAATCATGAGAGAGCCAAAATGGCTGCTGTGCTCTCATGGGAAAAAAAACCTGTTTTTCCCAGGGCAGTTAATGAATATGCAATATCTCAATTTATGTGTATAGAAAGAAAAAGAAAGTAACAGCACATTGGTTCAGATGCACCCATCCCAGTTTCACAATGAACAGAATCACAGCCCCTCCCTTCATAGTGACATAAACATTTAATGGCTGTAGAACTGGAGCATTGTGGAGGATGCAAAATGGTGGCCAGGCTCTGAACACAGTTGCTGCTGTTCAGACAAAACCTTAGTGGGAGGGGAAGTGGTGCTATTGCCACTGATAATGATAAAGTGTTAGAGAATTGTGTCTGCGTCTGGAGAAATTAAGTCTCATCATACTTTTAGCTGATTCATTTAACCAGAAGATTTCTGCTGGTTGCTGTTTCCTTCTTCAACTTGTGTCAGCTTTGTGTTCTTGAGGAGCAGGTCATGTGACTCATTCGCCACAAACCAAAGCTACCTAAATACACACAAATAATCTCTGGGTCATCATGCGCTGTCCCTGGATGAAGAATGGTGCGATGAGCAATCGAAACAGGAGACATAAGCCCAAACATGAGGTGATCATTTCTACTCTGACACACATCCTGGTTAATGATTTCTTTGGGCCAGGGCTCCTATTAGCACCAAAACATTAAGATTTATAGCATTATGAATGAATCCCTGAAGAAGCTATGAGGTAACAGAAGAGGCACTAGGCACAAAAAATGTGCAACTATGCATTACAGCTCTCCCAAGTAAAGGCTTTCTTCCATTTCACACAACATGAGTCTTAACATCTTGATTCACGGCATCTGGCTCCAATGCCATTAGTCTGTCTCTAGCCTCTAAGGATATTTCTTGCCTTCTAAAGATTCTTAGGTGTAATTGCCAATTTGCTACCAAGCATGCTGTCGTAGATCCATTCCTCTGCTCCCATGAAAACTCCATCGTGCCAATGGTATTTACAAGATTAATTTTGTTCCACTACCTCCCAAGGGGTGATATGGCAGGGTTGGGAAATGTTTCACTAAGCCCTGGAGGTCTCTTTCTTTGCTGCTATGTCACTTAGTCACACAAGAGTGAGTGTAACATACTGAATGGAAAGAACCACTGTGGCTACTGTTTTCTATTATTATGGTGATGGTTTTATCTTTAAAACACCTTTTCAACAGTCCATTTGCTTCCAGCATAATTCCTAAATCTCTGGTGAATTCTCAAATTCTCCTTGAGCAAACTTAACCATCGTAGTTGGCCCTACCATTAGGCAAAATGAGACAGCTGTCTCAGGTGGCAAATGCTGGGGGGCAGGCAGAGTCCGTAAGGTGCTGTGTGTGCTGCTTGGCCTGCCTTGCATTTAGGTATGGTGGAGGATGCTGTCCCATGGCCAGTGTCAGAATTTGTCTTGACCCACAACCCTCCTTCCTGCTCTGTGTCCAAGATATGTCTTAATGCTCCAACTCATTGACATGGCATGGAGGCGTTGCCAACCTGCTTGGCTCAGCCGACAAAGCTGTTTTGCCCACCCAGTTGCAAGATGCTTCTACCACTGCAGTAGTGGCTGCACCTGATGAGCTGGCAAGGGATCAAGGACTGCTCTTTAGCTTCTTGGTTCAAACCTAGATTTATACAGAATGCAAAACCACAGTACTTCCCTTTTGACTGAGTCAATTAGCTAGCCCACAAAGAACACCAAGCCAAATAATGGCTTAGCACAAATGCACAGGTCCCCAGAGAAGAGATTGCAGCCAATTTTCTCCTTAGTCCTGCTGTGAATAAGCCATGGTTTGGTTTAGCGTGTTTTCTGAACTTGGGAACGTGGTTTGTCCCCACCAGACAACTACAAGCTGTCTTCTTCTTTGGCGATCACTCATAGCTGAGTACGATTGTCTTCCATAAACACGGTTTTAACAATGAGTCCATAAGTGACTGTGGAGGCCAATTCTGGATCCACATGTCCTTCCACAGTGGGGACATTGGTTTCCAGGCGGGAGTTGATCACGGTGTTGATTTTCCAAGTGTGCCTTCTTCTTAGCACATTTCTCCCTTGCGTCCTGAGTTCAAGTGTCTTCAAAGCCCATGACAACTTTGGTAAAGGCTGTTCTCCAATTGGAGCAGTCACAGGCAAGTGTTTCCCAATTGTTGCTGTTTATACTACATTTTTTAAGATTTGCCTTGAGACAGTCTTTAAACCTCTTTTGTTGACCACCAGCATTACGCTTTCCATTTTTAAGTTAGGAATAGAGTAGTTGCTTTGGAAGATGATAATCAGGCATCCGCACAACATGACCAGTCCAACGAAGTTGATGTTTAAGAATTATTGCTTCAACACTGGTGATCTTTTCTTCTTCTAGTACACTGGTATTAGTTTGCCTGTCTTCCCAAGTGAGGTGCAAAATTTTTCAGAGACACTAGTGATGGAATCTTTCAAGGAGTTGGAGATGGCATTTATAAGTGGTTGCACATCTCATGGACTGGCAAACAGCAAGACAAACTATGGGCCTTTGTTTGAACAGAATGCTAAACCAAACCATGGCTTAGCTTGCAGGAGGAGGAGGAAAACCAGGGGGTTGGGTTTGCTCCTTGGCTTTGATTCCCAGGTTCCAACTCTCATCAACCTTATCTCTTGCTGCGGGTGACAGGGGGCAAGATTCTACTGTATGTAGGTGAAAATATGCTACTGGAAGAATGTTGAAAAACTATACAGTGATGAGCTGATAGAAACTCATAAATCTCATAACACCTGCAACTGTATAAATCTATCATAATAAGGCATATACTAATCCAGTGCCTAGGAGGTTTGGCTACACATTTTTAGCATAGAAAAGAAAGCACAATTTATTCTTCAAATTGGATTTATATCCATCGGAACCAGCTGGGAAGCAAGATGGAAAGTTTACCAATAATGAAGTCTTCAAATCGAAATTACACTGCCTTCTAAAAGAGATAAATTTTAGCCAAATGCAATTTAGCCAAACTTGATGTAGTAAGGAGGAGATTTGTTTATCTATCTATCATTAAATTTATGTCCTGTCTTTCTTCCTAGGGCACCCAGGGAGCCTGAGATTCTAGTCAGTGGTGACTGGGTTGATTAATATTAACAATTGATTGTGCTTTGATTAAAATTGACAGAAATTACTTTGATTGTTGTAATTAGAACTTTAAAGTAGAATAGGCAACTGCATTCCACTCATAAGTTTTCCTTTTCTCCACTGAGCATTGAGCAGAACAATATATTTGATACTAGTGCTAGGTTTTCCTCAGTTTATAATTTTTCCAATGTTAAGTTCAGCTCTCCACATTTCCACATCAGTTTGTAACTTTTAAAAAGTCCTCATGAAAAACACCAGCATTTTTGGAAAGTACAAATTAGGTAAGTCTGCCTTTAAATATGAACTAAATCAAGTTTCTCCCCCTCATCCTTAGTGCTGAAGCAGATCACCTTATGGTTACAATCATCTGCTGCATCCTCCATGCTGTGACATCATCAGAGATGCTGTGTACATACATATCATAGATTTTTAAAGCACATTTGAAGCATTTCACCCAGAGAATCCTGCGAACTTCATTTTTTAAAGAGTCCTGGGCACTGAAGCTCTGGATTCTTTGGGGGAAGTCATGTCATTTAAATGTATGGTGTATATGCAACCGTAATTTCAAGCCAAGATGATGCTCTGATAGGCCTGTATCTTTTCAAACAAGAGTAGAAAAATGAGTATTTATGAGCGCATGCTCTTTGCCAAATCTGGTATCAAAGCCTCATTAGACATAAATGCAGGGAATTTTCCCACTTCAATCCCCTTTAAGGGATTGACCCAATTCAAAGAGAATTGAAACAGGCCATAATTCCTCATGGACACAAGGTTTAAGGAGTATCTCCAGACCAACATTCACGTCACATTTCATTTTAGCTTTGCATGTCTGAAAATAAATCTCTGTGTGTTTCCAGTAAACGTGCTAATTCTTCCTGGAATTGCGTGCTTGGATTTTTCTTTCTTTTTCTTTTACAAAATGTCGCATTTGCACAATTGTATTCACAACCATCTGACAGGTGTGATCCCTTTCTATTGGAATTTAAGAAATGTGTGTAAAATATGCTTCCATTTTAGAAGATCTCCATCTAATGAGTGATTTGGGCTCCAGCTTTTCTTTTATTGCTCATGGTTCTATTCTTGTTTTTATGGGTTTCTTTGAATTCTTAATGCCTGCTTTAAATTGTTTATTATGACCTTCTAAGCTGCCTTGAGAAATCTTTGGAACTAAAAGATGAGATAATGTGGGCACAGTCTTGAGATGGGAAGGAGCCAGGTTCAAGGACTGTGAAATAGCAAGGTTTCTCTGCTGGGAGAAAATAACAACTGGGGCTGCTCCAAACTTTCCTGGAACTTGGGCACAGTGGGAGTTATTTTGGCATAAACATGTACAGGATTACACTGTGGGAGACTTAGGGCCCACCCAAACCTCAACTTATTGGGGATTGTGAACCCCTTGTGCTTCCTTGTCCATGTGCTGTTCCAACTACTGCTGCCCACACTTTCTCTTCCCTAAACCTTAAGATTCCCTATGCAACTGATGTAGCTCTGCTATTGCGATTTTCATAGCATAGGAGTTCTCTGTATATCAAATCTAGGGTTGCCATACGTCTGGATTTTCCTGGACACAACCAGAATACTGCAGTCAGTAGCAGTGTCTGGGTGGAAACTGGGGGAAATGTCTGGGGAAATCTGAACATATGGCAGCCCATGTCGGCATTTATTATTATTTTTTTTGCAATTTTGCCCCAAAAGCTCATCAACTTTGCCAAAGAAAGCACAACAACTTTTCGGATTTTCACTGTTTGAAAAATGGCAACCCTATTGAAATCCACAGAAAGGACAGGGTGGATTGGAGGAGGTGTGGCAATAAATATCTAATACATGGAGTCCAACAAATTATTTATTGATGGCAACTCTGCTCCATAACCAGAGTTCTCTGAATGCAATCAATTAAAATGCAATCATAACGAAGAAATATGCAGCATAAAAAACAAACAACAGCAGAGGCAATATCAATTCAATAGTAGGACAGACAGCAGCATAAACAGAGCTTAAAACCTTCAAATTTTTAAAAAGATTTGAAGCCTTCAGAAGTGCAATTAGAGGGACTTCCGGGTTAGCGCCATCGGCAATGGCAGAATTCCTCTGACTCAGAGGAACCCGCTCCGCCAAAATCGGGTCTTGCTGCCACGGCGAAGGCGGAGACCCTCTAAAAATCCCAGGCGGAGGAAGCCTGGGAACGTGGGATTCGGCTCACACCAAGAGCGCCCCCCCTACTCAAAGGGAAACCCCTTTTCGGGGGTTCCGAAGTGACGCGGGGTGAGTGGCGCGGTGTTTCGAATCGACTGCTATTTTTGCGGAGTGAAGCCGCACAGCCGTTGCTGGAGAGCGCTGACTTCTTTCTGTGGACATTTGGATTTCAAACAACAACCCGTGAGTAGTATGGAAATCGGATTTTTAAAATATTCTTAAATTTGGCACCGATCGGGGAAGGTCCAAACAGGAAGTCCGCCTCCCCTTTCTGTAAATAATCTAAAGCAAAGAACCTGCCAACTAAGGTCGTGGAGAGTTTTTTTTTCTTCTGTAAAGGACTTTAATTCTACTGATTGAGACTATAAGAAATTTTATTTGGAAGCAGGGGAGCCTGCAGGAGAAGATCTAAATTTGGGAATTGATGTGCCAGCCCCCCGGACCCGGGAGTGGTCCGTGAGAGCCCGTTGATGAGGAATAGAACAATTTGACAGCTGTAAAGCTAGCTGTCAAGACACAAAAAGAGGATTTTGTTTCTATTGTCTACATTTGCTACAAGTTTATGTTTAAAAAGAAGGAAGGACTGTTACAATCTAACGTATGGGACCTTTGGGTCTGTGCTGAAAGGAGTAAAAAGAAACTTAAATTCCCCTAGAGGGAGCTTTGGGATATTGCATCAAGAATCAGCTGAGAAATTGTTTTTTGACCTTGATATGCTTAAGTATGGCTGTGGGAAAGGAAATCCAGTTTGAATTGAATAGGACATTCTTTCTCTTGGGAAAGTTGCAAGAACTCACGCCCTGAGTTCCACAACAGGTATCCGAGGAAGCCCAAACCTCTGGAGAGATTCTGGGAGGAGCAATTTGCCACCACCGATGATGAGGAGGAGGATTTTGTGGGTTTTCCAGCGTCGCCAGAGGAAGGAGGGGAGTCGTCAGGAGAGGAGGAATCAGATTGGGAAGCCCCTCCCATCAGAAACCGGGGCGGGTGGGAAGCAGGGTTTGAGTCCTCGGACGATGACGACAGCTCCTTTCGAGGGTTCCCTGCATCGTCGGCTGAAGATGGGGACAAGGTCACGTCACCGGGTCAGGCCGGGGGTGGAGGGGGTCCTGGGGGGGAGGTGGATGTCAGGGAACTGACATCAGAGCGAAAAGCGGAGGCAGGGCTCCAGAGCGATGCCGGAGAGGGAACCAGTCGGGGGGAAGGAATTCAGCGTGACACCAATAGAGAGGAGATGGAGGAATCGGTGTCAGGGCTCCAAGACCCTTCAACCGAAACCAGCGGAGAGAGCGCTGGCACGCCCTTGCCATCCCCTTACTTGCGCAGACGCGTTCCGCGCAGGGAACATAGGCGGAGACTTGGGGTCAAGCAGCTTTTATGCTGGAAGAGATTCAAGAAACGCCCACTGGCAGATTCTGCAAGTGACTAACAGGTCACGGAGGGCGAGCTCTAACCCTGAACATGTTTGAGCAAACCATCTAATCGAAGTGGAGGCAGTTTACGCACGAGTAACCACACTATACCATTACAGCAATCTGCCAGTCCCTTGCTGTTACTCGTGAGTAAGCAGTGGAAACATGAGCCAGACAGGAGGCGCCGGGGCAGCGGAGGCAGCTGCGGGGGCACAGGACCTGGTGAAGAGGAACCAGGAGCTGGAACGGCATGTAGCACTGCTGATGGCGCGGCTGGACGAGAGGCGCACCCAGGACACGCAGGTGAGACCCACCCCAGTGGCAAAGAAGGTGCCCGGACTGGTACACAAGTTTGGGGGAAAACCCCAAGAATATAATGGATTCCGGACAGAAATAGAGTACGCACTGCAGCTGCAGCATGATGATTTTGCTGACGAGGCGGCGCAAGTGGCTTATATCGTGGGGCATCTTGAGGGCAGCGCGAGGGAATGGGTTAGACCCCTAATGGCCGCGCATAACCCCGCCATGAAGGACGTCCGGAAGTTTTTTCAGGCGATGGACGCTATGTATTCCAGCCAATTGGGGGAGAGTGTGACCCAACGGGAGCTGATGAGATGTAAGCAGGGGGACCTTTCCGTTAGAGACTATTGGTCCCGCTTTGCGATGCTAATACACAGGCTCGAATGGGATATGAACAGCCCGCCCATACGAATGCTGTTTGAGGAGGGGTTGTCCCCAGCCGTTAAAGATGAGCTCTCCCGCGCGCCCCGCCCGGAGACTATGGATCAGCTGACAAAATCTGCGCTGGCGATAGGCTCTCGCCAGGAAGCGCGCGCTTTGGAGAGACGGGAAGGGAGAGGGGAGCGTTGCCCTGACTACCGCATTCCTGAGATGCCAAGGCAGCCTTCCGATGACGTGGTGCCAATGGAAATTGATGGGGCGCGCGCACGCGAGGTGCCGAGCGCCCACCAAATAGTCAAAAGGGAGGCAAAGGCTGGGAGAAACTCCAAGAAATGTTTCCTCTGCCAACGGCCAGGACACTTTGCCAGGGTCTGCCCACAAAGAAAGGCTTGGCAAGGGATGGTGGGGGCCGCTGGAAATGAGGGGGAGGGGGCAGAAGAGAAGGTGCAGGAAAACGCCAGCGCTTGACTGCCCACAGGGGGGCGCAGCAGCCAAGCGAGCAACTAATTGAAGTGCCCCAACCGGACCCACCCAAGGTTTCTATAGCGATAGAGGTGACGCTAGAACTCCCAAATGGACACCCAGTCAAGGTGAAGGCAATGTTGGACTCAGGGAGCTCCTGTAATTGTTTTAGTAAGGAGTTTGCGCTGGAGCACCAGATCCACCTGCTGCCACTGGATTTCCCACTCCAGGTCACCACGATAGATGGCAGAGAGTTGCTAGGGGGAGAGGTGACACATCAAACCCCGCCAATGAGAATGAGTGTGTCCAGGCACACAGAAACCATAGCCTTTCATGTGGCCACACTGGCGGGACCCCCAATAATACTGGGGATGAGCTGGCTAGTGCTACATGATCCAGTGGTGGCGTGGCAGCAACGCACGGTCACCTTCGGGTCAGCCCACTGTTTGGAACACTGTCTAGGAGGGGAGAAGCCCAGGGTGAGGTTGGCCAGAGCAGCAGCAACCACGCTGGAGCAGAAAGGGAAGGTGCCGCCACAGTACGCAGACTTACAAGAGGTCTTCAGCGAGAGGGAAGTGGACAGGCTGCCGCCACATAGGCCCTTCGACTGCCAAATCAACCTTCTACCTGGGGCACAGCTGCCGGTGGGTAAGCTGTATGCCATGTCCGACAGAGAGATGCAGGAGTTGCGAGACTTTATAGACAAGAACTTGAAAAGGGGGTTTATAAGAGAATCTAAGGCAGTGGAGGGCAGCCCTGTGTTTTTTGTGGATAAGAAAAACACGGATCAGCCGAGGCTCATCGTGGACTATCGAAAATTAAACCTGGTATCAGAACCCGTGACCTTCCCAATGCCCAGAATTGATGATATTCTGACCAGGGTAAGGAAGGGTAAGATTTTTACCAAGCTGGACCTTAGGGGGGCCTACAATCTGATTCGAATGAGAGAGGGGGACGAATGGAAAACCACCATGTTCACCCCCCTGGGCGCCTTTGAATATTTAGTTATGCCATTTGGATTACAGTCAGGCTCTGCCTGTTTTCAAAGCTTCATGCACCATGTGCTGGGTCCCCTGCTGTACAAGAACTGCGTAGCATTTCTGGACGACGTCCTGATCTATTCGGACAATGAAAAACAGCATGTCCAGGACGTCAGGGAAGTGCTGAAAAGGCTACGAGAGCACCAACTGTGGGTCAAGCTGGAAAAGTGCCAGTTTCACGCCAAGGAAGTGGAATTTCTGGGATACAGGTTGTCAGACAGAGGCCTAGCCATGGACCCCGGCAAGGTGGAGGCAGTGCTGGAATGGAAGGATCCCAAAACCCGGAAGGATGTGCAGAGGTTCCTTGGGTTCAGCAACTTCTACCGGAAGTTCATCAAGAACTTCGCCCACTTAACCGCACCCATCACAGATTGTCTCAGTAGCAAAAAGAAGTTCGTCTGGACGGAAGGGGCCCAACGTGCCTTCGAGGGGCTAAAGCAGGCGTTCGCCTCGGAGGAACAGCTCCTGCACGTGGATCTGCAGAAACCGATGAGGCTAGAGACCGACACGTCGGACAGAGCGATAGGAGCGGTGTTGCTCCAGCCGGGACCGGCCCAAGACACATGGAGGCCGTGCGCCTTCTTCTCAAGGAAGCTGAACGAATCGGAACAGAACTACACGGTGTATGATCGTGAACTGTTAGCTATTTATGCCACGTTTCGCCAGTGGAGACATCTCCTGATAGGGGCTCAGCACAAGATCCAGGTTTGCACTGACCACAAGAACTTGGAATACTGGAGGACAGCGCGAGTGCTCAACCAGCGACAGATTCGGTGGGCACAGGAGTTCTCCAAGTTCTTCTTTGAGATCAAGTACGTGCCAGGGCAAGAGAACGTGAGAGCAGACGCGCTTTCACGGAAACCGGAGTACACGGAAGGAGGAAGACCACCGGACGCTCGACATGTGTTCCCTGAGGAACGATGGGTTTGTGGGGGGGCGTTGGTTGGGAAACGAGAACTAACCGAGTTGATTCGCCAGGATGAATTTGCCCAAACCAGAATCAGGGAACTAAGGGAAAATGGGAGAGACCGGGGGGACTTCGAGGTAAGGGAAGGGTTACTGTATTACAAGGGAGCAATGTATGTGCCCGGGGGGGCCTTATGGGAAAGGGTGCTCCGACAACTTCACGACAACCCTACAGCGGGACACTTTGGGCAACACAAGACCATGTTACTGGTCACTAGGGAGTTTTGGTGGCCGAAGGTGAGGGAAGATGTACGAGAGTATGTACGAGGGTGTGACCGCTGCCAAAGAGCCAGGGGGGAGCGGGCAGCCCCTTGCTAGAACCCTTGCCCACGCCGGGGAGACCCTGGGAGGTGGTATCAATAGATTTCATGACAGATTTGCCCAAATCCAGAGGTAAGACAGCAGTCATGGTAGTAGTAGATCTGCTAACCAAGATGTGCCATTTTATAGCCTGCTCTCATGCGGTGACAGCCGAGGAAACCGCACAACTGTTTGTTACTCACATCTTCAGGTTGCATGGAGCTCCTTCAAGGGTTATCTCTGATCGAGGGAAACAATTTACCTCGAGGTTCTGGAGGAAGCTTATGAGCTTATTGCAGGTGGAGGTGGGATTCTCGACGGCGAGGCACCCGGAAACTAACGGGCAGGCAGAGAGGGCGAACAGCATATTGCATCAATATCTCCACTGTTACGTCAACGAGAGGCAGAACGACTGGGTAGATAAGCTAGCACTGGCCGAGTTTGCGTATAACAATGCGGAGCATGTGTCCACGGGGATGAGCCCATTCTTGGCTAATTATGGGTGTCACCCCAGGGCCTTTCCCGGGAGGGGGGAGGAAGAGTGGAGCGTGCCCGCCGCAGAGCAGTTCGTGGAAGAAATGGAAGCACTGCACCAGCAGCTTAAGATGAATCTGGAAAGGGCCAAGGAAGAGTACAAGAGGCAAGCGGATAAACGTCGCCGGGAAGGGGAGACCATTAGGGTGGGGGACCGGGTGTGGTTATCCACTCAAGGATTGCCCTTCAAGGGTGGGTGTAAGAAACTCCGGCCAAAGCGGCTGGGGCCTTTCGAGGTGATACACCAAGTCAACCCGGTGGCATTCAGGCTCAAGTTGCCAGACAACATGAAAATCCACCCGGTATTTCATAGGTCACTGCTCTCGCCGTACCGAGGGGAGCGGAGAGTCCGGGAGGTAGGAGGAGAAGGGCTCAGACACCCACCACTGGAAGAGAAGGAACACCACCAGCAGATAATGGAGATCCTGGATTCGCGGTGGCGGGGGCGGCAGGTGGAATACCTAGTAGCATGGGAGGGGGAGCCCGAGTCAGAAAACACGTGGGTTCCAGAAGGGGAAATAGATGGTGGGTATCAGAGTTCCACAACAGGTATCCGAGGAAGCCCAAACCTCTGGAGAGATTCTGGGAGGAGCAATTTGCCACCACCGATGATGAGGAGGAGGATTTTGTGGGTTTTCCAGCGTCGCCAGAGGAAGGAGGGGAGTCGTCAGGAGAGGAGGAATCAGATTGGGAAGCCCCTCCCATCAGAAACCGGGGCGGGTGGGAAGCAGGGTTTGAGTCCTCGGACGATGACGACAGCTCCTTTCGAGGGTTCCCTGCATCGTCGGCTGAAGATGGGGACAAGGTCACGTCACCGGGTCAGGCCGGGGGTGGAGGGGGTCCTGGGGGGGAGGTGGATGTCAGGGAACTGACATCAGAGCGAAAAGCGGAGGCAGGGCTCCAGAGCGATGCCGGAGAGGGAACCAGTCGGGGGGAAGGAATTCAGCGTGACACCAATAGAGAGGAGATGGAGGAATCGGTGTCAGGGCTCCAAGACCCTTCAACCGAAACCAGCGGAGAGAGCGCTGGCACGCCCTTGCCATCCCCTTACTTGCGCAGACGCGTTCCGCGCAGGGAACATAGGCGGAGACTTGGGGTCAAGCAGCTTTTATGCTGGAAGAGATTCAAGAAACGCCCACTGGCAGATTCTGCAAGTGACTAACAGGTCACGGAGGGCGAGCTCTAACCCTGAACATGTTTGAGCAAACCATCTAATCGAAGTGGAGGCAGTTTACACACGAGTAACCACACTATACCATTACACATTTCATCTTCCATTTGGTGAACATGGCAAAGACCCGTAGCAAGACATCTCCCTGGCTATATCCCGCTCCTTGGGCATGGAGTACGGAAGACAAATGTGTAATGCTGTATACATGTAAGGAAAATACAGCACCAAGCCACCAACCTTTGCTCACCCTCCCTGCTCATCTTAGTTGCACCTGTGCTGCCAAAAGTTCCCACTTGGGTGAAGCACAATCTGAAGGGCCTTTCTGTTTTGTTTCTTGCACAGAGAGGTTTGCAGATACAAAAAAGGAGGGAAATATCTCAGGCATTTGCACTGTGAACACGACATGATTAAAGCTGAGATTAATCTCTCTCTGTGTCTTGACTGCTGTCTTCGTGGTTTATAGAAGTGACCTGATTCTTAATGGGATCGTCAACCCACATCTCCAGGCACCGTAAACGTAGCTGCATGTAGGCTGCAAGAGATGGATCTGTAGCACAATCTCAACTTCTTGCCCTAAAGGCAGTATGATCGCTGACATCTAATGGATGTCCAGCACTACTAGCCCAGTATTTGTCTTGTTCCAAGAGCACCAGTTTGTTCACTATTTCGCCTTCTCATTCCTCCTCCTATTAGCCCATCCCATTATTTTCTTCTCTGGCTTTCTGCTCATTTGATTTTTTAATATATATATTTGGTGGTGCATATGGAGATAGGAATGATGTGAGTGTGTGGCTGAATATATATAGAAAGTTCACAGCAAGATCCAAAGTTTTTAACAGGGCAGACATTTTTCTTAAAGGATGACCTTGTAGGAATGATGTTGTAGAGAAGGGAAATGGGGGTGTTGAGGAACTAAACATGAATGTTAAACAAGCACATGACAATCTGTTGTTTTTGTTTCTTGTTTTAAAAAAAACCTTTTCCTGATGGCGTGCCCATATTAAAATTAATATAATGTGATGCTGCCAGATGTAGTTTCCTCTGGATGGAGTCTTGCAGCATCATTGTAATACATGCTGTGTTTACAAATATACAAGCAGAGTATAAGTGGAGACAATCAGAAAGATGGACCTTAAGACAGCAACTTACTTACTTACTTACCTACCTACTTAATGAAATTTGTATACCGCTATTCATCTTTAGAACTCAGGGCAGTTCACAGAGTAAAACCTAGGCTGCAACCCCAGTTTCAGCAGATTCTAGCTAGAAACTCAAGGTGGGATTCACCTAGCAAACCTCTTCAGTCTGTTTCCTTGTACAATAGGGCCCCCTAAAATTGGCTCAGAGGATCAGGAGAACCCCCCAGAACAGCACACCGAGCAGGGGTGAGGAGGGGGGTTGTTCCATCTAGCCAAGCTGGTTTGCTTACGCAGAGGGAATGTTTGTAACAGCACAACATTTAATTCCACCGTCAGTTCTTTCTCTCCCTGCCTCTGTGTGTCCCCAAACTGTCAGCTGCTGCTGATTCTGCCACAAACACACACTCTCACATACGACTTCTTTCTACCAAATATTGGATTGTCACTTTCTTCACGCTTTGATGGGTATCTCATCCAAAAACAAGGAGTGTTTTCACCACAATACTATCCCTGAACAATTCGTTCCCATTGATGAACCATCAACAAATGACCCTGGATTATGTATCAGCAAAGAGCAAAGGAATACATGGCCAGAAACTGTAACAATATACTGTAAATAAACATGTGTTCTTTTGGGAACAAATGTAAGAGCAATTTGCTCCTGCTGACGCCACTATTTGTGTCTTCTGGATTGTACAGGTTTGTTATGTAGTGAAGTTTCACCCTGGGCCAGCAGGGAGATACTGTATATAGTTTTCACTCAGGTCTGTAGATAGTTTTCACTCAGGTCCATGTCAGTTATTTTAGGCGGGAAACGCTGGGCTGTTGTTGCTACAATGTTGACAGCCGCTGCCTATAAAAGCAGGCCAGCTGAGCTGTTTGCAGTCAGTTCTATTCCAGCTTACAAAATAAAGAGCTACTTGGAGAAATCGCTGTGTCGTCTGCTATGTCAACCCACAACTTAACACTGGCGACGAGGATGGGATCGATGGACATCAGAGCACAGCCAGATGTGGCCAGCCTCTGAACTGAGCTGAATCACTGAGCTGAATCGCAGAGCGAAATCACTGAGCGAAATCACTGGACAGAACCAATTCAGAGCTGACTGTTCTGGCTAAGAGCACTGTGTTCCATCCATCGCCCTTCACGCCGGCATTGGAATCATGGCTTCACTTGTGCCTCTACCGCCATTTGCACCAGCCTCTGAATCATGGGACTCCTACCTCGCTCGGTTCGACTGCTACCTCCAAGCCAACGAGCTGACAGCAGTATCAAAGGATCGGAAGCGGGGCCTATTCCTCAGCCTCTGTGGGCCTGAGGTGTTTGAGACGGCCCGAGCATTGGTTGATCTGTGCCAGGGATGGGGAATACTCTCCAGCCCAAGGGCCATATCCTCTTGATAGCAACTTTCTGGGATTTGCATGCCAGAGGTGGCTGGGGCAATGGAGGCAACCTGCACCTTTGTACTGTAGGTTACTGCTCTGCCATGCAAAAGCCAGCAGCTTCTACACATACATCTCTTCATCCAGGCAAGCAAGAAGCATTTTTTTCAGTTCAAGCCACATTCCAACCAGGCAAAACAACTGCAGGATAGTGTTATGGGCCACCCCAATCTCTACCAAGAGGTGCAAGATTTTAGGAGTCTTGGCACTTAACCAGGGTTTGTGCCCCTTTGAAATGAGGCACAGCAGAGACTAGTGCTTTTAAAAAATATAATTTATTTTACACACATCTACCCCTGAAGCCTTCAATGGAGGGGGTCCTCTCATAGCCTCAGCAAGCAGTCATGGCCGCTGGCCTCTCAGTGCAGCCCCTCCCAGCCAGCGCAGCATGGAGTTCTGCCCACTTTGTGTTCCTGTTTCGCAGCAGCCTTTGCAGAAAACATTTTCTCTGTTTAAAAGGACACATTTTTTCCTGTGGTGACATCATACATCCTGTTCCCCTGGCAACCTCTGTGGTGATCACACAGGGTCCCCGGATGTTTCACCGTCTATTGATCCCTGCGCCACCACTTTATTTCTCACTGCCACCACCCAGGCCCTACCTGGTACAATACTGAGTCCAGTCGGGGTTAAATTGGAACATAAACTTCTGTTTATTTATTGCAGTTTAACAAGCGTGTGATTTCATAAACGGTATTGGTCAATTACAATCATGGAGTGCCTATCCAGACCTATAACTTCCGCTACCTGCTCTCACTTACTAAACCACCTCTCAGATATTTATTTGTCTTCCTAGCCCTTAACGGTTCCTGACTCAGCTTATTTCGCTACACTAACTCAACCTACCCACAGACTCTATCCCACTTCACTCCCACTCCAACCAACCACCCAACTCCCAACGAACTCCTCCCTTCCAGAGCTGGTATTCTAGTCCCTCTGACTCCACTCCCTGGGTTCTGATTGGGTAACTTGTTTAACTATTTCACCTCCAGCACTCTCATATGTTAACGTCACAACCTCTCCCCTCTCAACTTTACTATTATCTTCTGCTAACTAACACAAACTGGGGAGTGGGGAGGAACTCCACTCCAACTCCATGTCTGACACTGAATGTTTCACCTTTCATCAGAGTAATGTTCTTTAATGGCACCTCTCTAAGCCAATAGCCTAAGGAAGTGGGCTTGAGTTCAAACCCCAAATTAACCAATGTCAGAAATTATGGGGAGAAACTGGCATGCAGGAATTTCAGAGGATCCTTGTCCCCGGCAAACCCATAACAATAGTATGGAGCAGGGCCAGGTAAGAGTGAGGTCTAGGGAAGGGCATAGCCTGGGGAGAGTATCAAGGGCCAGACAAAAAGGAGCTGCATTTGCCCCACCCCCACCCTGATACCTGAGGTTTCCTATCCCAGATCTATTGGGTCTTGCTGTTTGTGCATTTGGGGAAGATTTCTATCCAGTACCCGTAGACATCTTATTTGTTTTGTCACCTACCACAAATTATGCATGGAAAAAACCCAAAATATTTACATGTGAACATGCATCTTTTCCATGCATAATGCAAATGTTGCAGTCCGTTGTCGCAGATGACATTACGAAGATTGTTTTTGGCAAAGACTAGCATAGTGATGGGAAATGCTAGAGGAGGACTGTAAGATGGAATTTGAAGAGGCACAACGGGGGAGGTTGTTAGGCAGGGCATTTGTAAAAGAAGGGGAAGAGATTAATGAATGTCTGCTCCGCTTCCAGTTGTTTGTCAGCCATATAAATTGCTTAAGTCTGAAGAGGCTCAGATCAAATGGAAATTATCCAGCCCCAGCTACGAAGTGCATGCAAGATAACAGCCAACTTCTATGGAAACATCTGTGATACAGACTCATGGCACAAGGGTGCTTTATAAAAAACACCCTCAACTCCAACCACCTTCTCAAAGACAATCACATAGTCCTCTTAGTCTCTTGGTCACTTCCCATCTCAGAGCAACAATGATAATACAGAGAAACAAAAACTAGTTGAAGGTCAAAAATAGTCTACTAGTATGATCACATCAGGCCTGCTCTGTTGTCTGCTCTCTTCAGTTGCTTCCCACAGAACACCAGGTCTATCTATAGGGAAACCAATCTTGGCCCAGCAACAATTCAACCTGTTCAACAAACATTTGGCAGTAAGAATATTGGCTTGCCATAGCATTTATTCACAATGCAATGGAGCTGTTTTAGAATCAGTGGAGGGGAAATATGTCTTTCTTCAGAGAGCTTTGGGTGGCTTTACATGAGCAGCTACCACATGGTAAGTGTTTTAAACTTCTAAGTCTGGAAACACAGCTGAATGTCAGTCTAGGGGTCCTTACCAAGGGTATTGTTAGTGGATGTCCTGAGGGATCTAAGCTTCTTTGGGACTGGACCCCCAGATCACTGTCTCCTTCCCCCCCTTTAAACCATTTAAAAAAAAAAAAACTTTGTCACACTGCAGATTCACCATCCACCTTCATTTTGCCAGAGACACATTTGTGTCATGGTCTCTGCTCCCCACCCCACAAGTCTTAGCATGACCCCTGGTCTGGCACATCTGAGAAGCTGATTTTCACTAGGCCATTGCACAGGTGGTTTTTTTCAGGTTTCTTCATGTGCTGCTCCACTTAATGTCCATTGTCCAAGTTGAGCAGGCTCACTGCATGGACAAGATGGCTGGCCTTCTTGACAACACACTGTGAAAGATCCAAGGCACAGACCCGCATCCACAAGAGATCAAAATTCATTTAGAAACTACACCCCTTTTTGGGAATGACACCAAGTCTTTGGACCAGAAGAATTCTAAGTACAAGCTGTCGCCTGGTTGTCTGGTACCTGAGACTCTGTTCTTGTTTTTCTTTTTGCAGTAGAAAAACACCATCACTGTGATAGAAAGGATGAGTCTGGATGAGGAGTTTTATATTTGTGGACAGTTCCTGAGAATATGCACAGTGAACTTAGTATATCTCTTTATTGGGCTGGACTATACAGTGCCAGGCACAGAGGGCAGCTTTCCCCCTCACTATAAGTGTCCTCTATTGTAATACTGGACCATAAAGAAGGCTGATTGCCAAAGAATTGATGCTTTTTAATTCTGGTGCTGGAGGAGACTCTTGAGAGTCCCATGGACTGCAAGAAGATCAAACCTTTCCATTCTTAAGGAAATCAGCCCTGAGTGTTTACTGGAAGGACAGATCCTGAAGGTGAGGCTCCAATACTTTGGCCACCTCATGAGAAGAGAAGACTCCCTGGAAAAGATCCTGATGTTGGGAAAGATGGAGGGCACAAGGAGAAGGGGACGACAGAGGACGAGATGGTTGGACAGTGTTCTCGAAGCTACCAGCATGAGTTTGACCAAACTGCGGGAGGCAGTGGAAGACAGGAGTGCCTGGTGTGCTCTGGTCCATGGGGTCACGAAGAGTCGGGCACGGCTAAATGACTAAACAACAAACAACAATGTAACACTTTACTTTGCTTCCATTTACTCCCATGGGGCAATCAACTCAGATGGGGAGAAAGTGAAGGAGTGCATTTGGAAACATCTTTAGGGTAGGGATGAAACCTTCTCCCAACTCCTGGTAACTCCACCCTAATCACCTAGTCCTGTCTCTTCACCTATGTGGCCCATCTTTGCTTCAGTCTCTTGGTCACACAAGAATGTGAAAGAAGGTTGAGAACCGGCTTTTGGATCCTCTGTATTCAGTTATTGTTATAAGGGAGACTTTGGAGATTTCCCTTTAAAAGATAACTTCAGAGCAAGGAGAATAGGCAAAAGAGAAGAGCAAGAACAAAACACAATGCTTAAAAGAACCTCTTCTTTAGAACTCTGCCTGTCTTTGATGCTTGGCTGGAATTTTCAGAGAGTGACAATTAAAGTGTTGTCAAATTTAATGATGGCAAGTTGTGTTACATAACCAATATATTCACACACATACACTTCAAACAAGCTATTAACTTCATTTGAAGCCGTGTTACCTTTTCACTCAGTGTATAAACACCCTTCCTTTCCTAGAGTGGGAAAGTAAGATCTTAATTAGGGTTTGCTCTCATGTTAACCAGTGTCTGCCTGTGGCTGAAATCCATTGGTCTTTTCTCCTATAGGTCAATCACTCAATTATCCTAAAGCCTTGGAAGCAGGATTTTTCTCTACATCTCTGGTACTGCTGTGGGCTGCAGGGAAGGCATGTTGTGTGGCAAGATTCTTTCCCATGTCACAAGTTAGCTGCAAAGCTGTCTGGAATTTTTCTTCTTCTTCTCTGCAGCTCCCTGCAGGAAAAACAGTGCCTTGCTGCAGACTAGAGGAGACTTTAGGAAGATTTATACCACTGGCCTAGCTTAACTTTTCCAACCACACATATATCCCTGAAGGCACTTTTTAGGGTCCTGCTTCAGGCTGATTGGTGGCCCTGGAGAACATGCGTTGCGGCAAGAATAATCCTGTGCCAATCAATCACAAACTGCAGAGATTTGCACCAAGCTCTCTTTCGTTATTGCATTTCCAGTGTCCATTTCCTAGTAAATTTACAGCCGTGTCTGACTCAATTATAAGAAATTTATCCATGAGACATCCCAGTTGTGATTTTGCTTTTTAAACTACCACGTCACTTTCCAAGCTGGTTCCATGTGTGCCTCTTGAACAGATAACCAGGAAAGAAGGTTTGTTTTTAAAAACTTTCCAGAGGTGTATGTATATCCATGGACTGCAAACATAGGCGTTCTTTCTGAAATGGTGCTTATTGGCACATAGGAAGTTGCCCTGTATGGAGCCAGGCCATTGATTCATATTGCTCTGTATTATTCGCAATGAATGGCAGTGGCACTCCAGGAGTCCTTCCTAGCCCTATGCCCAGGGTTGAACTTGTAGCTGTTGGCTATGTGTTCCAGCAGTGTTCCAGCAGTGTTCCAGCAGTGGTGCATGAGCAGAAGTGGGCAGAGCGGCATTCCCTCTTGCAGAGATGGAGCTAAGTGAAACAGTGGTGAAGTTGGGAGAGCTCAGGTTTGTGGCAGTAGTATCCCACGGGAGCACAGTAACCCGGAGCTCCCCTGAACTTGCAACTTCTTCAGGCTCATCCACTTTTCCCGCTGCTTTCCCCCAGGAAAGCCCACACTTTACTGCTGATTTGGAGCAAACAGCAATCAGGTTTTTTTTTTTGCAGATTGACATTTGCTCCGATTCAAAGAGCAAGTTCTTCTGGGGAAACCGGCAGGGCAAAGAGAAACCCCTCTTACCCATGCCTAGAAAGAACAGGGTGAGCAGAAAACTTCTCAGATCAATGCAGTGCCAGAGTTACGTATAAGGGTGGCGCTGTGGTCTAAACCACAGAGCCTAGGGCTTGCCAATCAGATGGTCAGCAGTTCGAATCCCCACAACGGGGTGAGCTCCCGTTGTTCCATCCCAGCTCCTGCCCACCTAGCAGTTTGAAAGCACGTCAAGTGCAAGTAGATAAATAGGTACCACTCTGGCGGGAAGGTAAACGGCGTTTCTGTGCACTGCTCTGGTTCTCCAGAAGCAGCTTAGTCATGCTAGCCACATGACCTGGAAGCTGTCTGCAGACAAACGCCGGCTCTCTTGGCCTATAGAGCGAGATGAGCGCACAGCCCCAGAGTCGTCCGCGACTGGACCTAACAGTCAGGGGTACCTTTACCTTTACAAACAAGTTATAGCTTAGGGCCCCACTCTCTTGCCCCACCCCCAAATATACTTCTTAATTGTATTTCACTATTAATATAAAGGTAAAAAGGTAAAGGTACCCCTGCCCGTACGGGCCAGTCTTGACAGACTCTGGGGTTGTGCGCCCATCTCACTTAAGAGGCCAGGGGCCAGCGCTGTCCGGAGACACTTCCGGGTCACGTGGCCAGCGTGACATCGCTGCTCTGGCCAGAGCCAGAGCCAGAGCCAGAGCCGCACACGGAAACGCCGTTTACCTTCCCGCTGGTAAGCGGTCCCTATTTCTCTACTTGCACCCGGAGGTGCTTTCGAGCTGCTAGGTTGGCAGGCGCTGGGACCGAGCAGCGGGAGCGCACCCCGCCGCAGGGATTCGAACCGCCGACCTTTCGATCGGCAAGTCCTAGGCGCTGAGGCTTTAACCCACAGCGCCACCTTCTTCTTAATTGTATGTCAGTTCAACAATTGCTTTGATAAAATACATATTTTGTTACGTGCAAATGGCTTTAGATACCTATTAGGTCCATAAATTACCATATAGCATATATTCAACACAAAACAAACCCACAATTTGTTGTTGACAAATGTCAGCTGGACATATAAAGGGCCCCATTACCTTCAGTAGCTTAGGGCCTCATCAAACCTAAACCTGGCCCTGGAAGGCATGAGACAAATGTGGACAAGCCCTTCATCTCGCCCCATCCTCATCCTGGAACACAGCAGCAGTGCTACTCCTGCTGCTCCACACACTGCCCTCACATGCTGCTGTGCTATATAATTAAGCTACAGCTTAATTAATTTTGAGTTTTAGTCTTCCTCCCTCTGTTTCCCCCCGTGGTGTTGCACTCATCTGGGAGTGGCTGGTTGTTGGTGGTGGTGGTAGTGAATCAGCTTTTTGCTCCTGTATTGAAATGCTGTTTGGTCACCATTAATAGGTGCCATGTTTTAAAAGTATGAAATGGTTCCCTGTATGGATTAAAAACAACCACCTGCAAGAGAACATAGCAGCTGAAGCAGAGTCCCATAGGGCAGATGATTCCTAGACTTGGAAATCCTTATCTACAGTGGTACCTCAGGTTACAGAAACTTCAGGTTACAGACGCTTCAGGTTACAGACTCCGCTAACCCAGAAATAGTACCTTGGGTTAAGAACTTTGCTTCAGGTTGAGAACAGAAATCGTGCGGTGGCGGCACGGCGGCAACAGGAGGCCCCATTAGCTAAAGTGGTGCTTCAAGTTAAGAATAGTTTCAGGTTAAGAATGGACCACCAGAACATATTAAGTTCTTAACCCAAGGTACCACTGTACTGTCTTTGGGGCCGGTTCACAGGAAAGTCTCAAGATATTTTGTTGCCTGAGGCAGAGCAGCCAATGGTAGCCCTTGGCATGTTACACAGTAGCAGGGTATGCCTTGACCACAAGATTCAGTTCAGACTCCAACGGACACTTCATTAACCAACCCAGTTAGGCTCAGGCCAATATGGAGGCTGCCCAATTTGTCCCAGTAGTTGGAGTCTGCTTTCTGTCCCCTGCACTTCCCTACTGGGAAATCAAAAAGCGGCTATAACCTTTTCCCCCTTTTGGCAGAACTGGATGAAATACTAGGCCCTCCAGAATGGATTAGGCCTGGCATATTGCAGGTAGATAGCTCCAGGTATTTTTTGTTCTGGACACCTATAAAGTTTTATTTTTATTTGGTTTTGGGGGTGATAGAATTTGATAGGATTTACAAGCAAGATTGTCTCTTCTGAGGGAATGAATACTGCCAGTTTTCAGATAGAGAGCTGCAGTGGTTTTCCTACAAGGGCAGCCATCACAGTTTCAAGGGTAGAAATCAGTTTTATTTCCTGCAGTGTTTTGTTGACAATTGGTCTGAAAATCACAGACATGAAAGAGGTGCTCCCAGGTAAGAAACCTGCCAAACTGCATACAAATAGGTCCAGCAGCTTTTGTAATGGGCACCTTTAAAATTGATTTTGGGGTGGGAGGGATTTGCTTTTCAAATAAAATCCTTCCCTCTGATTATGAGCTAGCTAGACAGATCAGTCATAAAGGATCTTTTAATTAATTAATAATGGATGACCAGAGCTAAATGCTTTCATAGAATCATAAAATCTCAGAGTTGGAAGGGATCCCAAGGGTCATCTTGTCTAACCCATGCAATAAAGGAATCTCAATTAAAGCATCCATGACAGATGGTCAGCCCACACCTGCTTAAAAACCTCCAACCTCCCAAGGGAGTCCATTCCACTGCTGAACAGCTCTTACTGTCAGAAAGTTCTTCCTGGTTTTCTAGTTGGAATCTCCTTTCTTGTATCTTGAATCCATTGGTTTGAATCCCACCCTCCAGAGCAGGAGAAAACAAGCTTGCTCCATTTTCCATGTGACAGTCCTTTAGATATTAGAAAATGGCTATCATATCTCCTCTCCGTCTCCTCTTTTCCAAGCTAAACAGACCCAACTCCCTCAACCATTCCTCATAAGGCTTGGTTTCCAGACCCTTGATCATCTTGGTTGCCCTCCTCCACACAAGTTCCAGCTTCTTAACGCCCTTCTTAAATTGTGGCACCCAGAACTGGACACAGTATTCTAGGTGTCGACTTGTAGTCCAAAACATCTGGAGGGCTGCCCATTGGTTAGCCCAGATCTAATCAAACCCCCACTTGATGCAGAAAACCTAGAGCATCTCCAACAGATGGCTGCACAACTTCTGCTTGACAATAAATACCTAGTGAGGAAGACCCCACTAAGTCACTGATCCATGGAAGCCATTAACAAAAGAACATGAGAAAAAAAACATTGAAGGATGATTTGTTTTGTGCCCTGGTTTAGCAACTTATCAGGAATAGAACTGAAGATGAAGTTTATTATGACTTCCTTCCTTATTTATTTCTAAACGTCTATATCTCCTTTTGATATCAGGGCACACGGCAAAGAACAACACGTCCTTCTGCGTCTCTGGTCTGAAGATAAGCTGTATGTTTGCTGTTTTCCACTGGGCTGAAATCACAACTTTCTCCCAAGGTTTGCTCCAGATAACAGTGATGCAATCTGCATTTTCAGTCAAAGGGTGAGTGCAAAGGTTCTGGAGGCAAAGGGACAGAGCCTGTTGTGCAGCCACATTTGCAGTGATAAAGCAATGCACAAGCAAGCCAGAGGAGGCTAGAGAGGGGCAGAGGAGCAGCCGTGGCATGTGCCTTGGGTGGTACAATGTCTTGTGCCAGCCCTGACATTACTCTCCAAAACTTATAGACTACAATTCCCATCATTCTCTAATGCTGACCATGCTGTCTGGTTGAGGGAGCCCAAGAAGACCTGGAGAGCACCAGGTTGGGGAATGCTGGTTGATGTACCTAGATGTTGTTAATCTGACATAAAAAGCAAACAAGGAGGCATTTTGCCATTCAAATGTACTCTCGAATGTAAAAGGAGGCTTTTACATTCATATTACAAACTGGATTATGCAAAAACTGCTTTAAGCCTCTTCCATGAAAACCACCCTTAGATATCCCATTGCGAAACCAACCTGGCAAATTCCTGCTTTTGAATTAAAGACGTGCCCAGTGTTAAAATAACATTATAAATACATTTGCAAAAATGGGCATGTTCTGAAAATCTGAAAAGTATTAAGAGAAATTTGCACTAAAATGCTGGCACATTTTCATGAGGAAATTGCGGTGGAAATGTGGAGACCAAAATTGGCAGATTCACTCATCTCTATTTAAAATCTGCTTTTATTCCAATAGACTTTTCTAAGGGGGTTGCAAAAAGGGAAGGGGAGAAGCAAAAATCAGGATGTATCCATAGATCTCAGGATCTTTGAAGCAGTTCAACAAGGATTTCTTACTAGCAACAACAACTCCATTGCCTCAAACCCCCATTATAATCCTAAAATGAAGAAAGCTTAGGTTAATCAGGAATGAATTTGGTTGTGGAAGGACAATGAGCTCAGCCGAGTTTAGGGACTCAGAACTAATTTTGGGGCTCCAAACCTGGCACTCAGATAATTGGTGGAAACAGGGATGAAGCACCTGCATGAGATTACACAAATTAAGCTCCCTAATTTAAGTTACTTTATTTGCATGATTAGCACCCAGATTTGCATTTTATGGAAACTGCCTTGATGGGTTGGCAGCTCCTAAAGCCCACTGGGGCTGAAGACAGACAATAGCTTTTAAGAAAGTTGAAAGTCTTATTGCACGCACATTTGTCTGCCCTGTTGTCACTGGACAAAGTGGAGCTGAACTGAAATTTTATTTTTTTTTAACCGTGATGGCTGTGTATCAGAGATTGGTATACCTCTGCATATCAGTTGCTAGTAATCACTGGATGGTAGAGTCCTGTTGCACTTGCAGGCTTCCCATAGGCATTTGGTTGGCCTCCTTGAGAATATGGTGAAGGTCTAGATAAGACTTAGGCCTGCTCTTGTGTCTCTAAGTGGCTTCCTGCTGACTGCAGTTCCTGGAATGCCTTGGAAGCGATCACTGAGGTAAACCCCTCAGCAACCTTGTAAGATTTTAGTACAGTAAGAAAGCAACCCTCATCCCCCCAAATTCACAGGTGTTTCAATTTTAGCAGGGGATGAATATTTTCTTGAAACAAGAGGGAGATTGGCCTTAGGTCAAAAAGCTTTTGTGGGGCTTGGAAACAGAACAAAACCCAATATATGCTTACCAAAGGCAATAGTAGACTGGGTGTGCCCAACAGCAGTGCCTCTTTCATATGGTCATCAATACTCAGGGAGAAATCATGTCTCTCTTTTGGACTGAACTGCCCAGACATGCAGTTCTCATCAGATCTATCTAGCTAACTATAGCTGTCCGTCATATAGACATATAGAAAAACACACACACATTTTGCAGACTTCAAAACACTATTAGTCATATCTCTGACCTGCATTAATCCACATGTTTCCTGATGCTGGGACTGGGAGTGATATCCCAAGCCTCCATTTTATTCCCAGGACAGAGTCTCACAGCATACTTTATTGTTCACTATCTCAAACAAGAAATACATTTTTAAAATCTGCTCCTTGGTTTCCTTTCAGACAATGAGATCCCCTGCAGCTTCCCTGCAGGCATGACAATGTTTAGCCTTAACACAGAGGCAGGCAAGGAGACAACGTTTCCTCCTGTTTTCACTCTAGATCTACAGGAAGACTAGTGGGCAGGCAATCTGGGGAGGGGTTCCTTATAAATGCTGCCATTCCTTCATCTCCAAACACTTTTGTATATTTCTCGTGGCTCACGCACTCAGTCAGCAGCACTGCATCTGTTCTGGAAGAGTACAGCTATAGATTAGAGAAAGAGAGAGAGAGAGAGAGCTCATTCATCATTGCGTTAAATAGGTGCTTTTATACAATGGTAGGAAATCTCCATTCATAACCCTTCATTCATAAGCCTCCATGCTCAGAACTAAGAGAGAACGAATTCCACAAACTGTTGCTATGTGGAATGATCCTGTTCAGAGTTCCAGCCATATGCTCTTCCATTCACACACCCCTTCCTGGTTTTCTCTTTTTGTCCCCCAACAGTCAATCAGCATCCCATGCCCACTGAAACATTCTCAGCCCCCACTGACTGTTTCCCTGTTCTTTAGCTTATCTTCTAATGATTGCATGTACTTGTATAAAATGTGGAGTTTCCCTGAACCTGGTAATATCCCCATGCTGCTATCACAGCCTATGAAGAGTAGCAGTCACAGAACTGAGTTTGCTCTTAGTATACTACAGGGGTTCCCTTAACAAAATGTTGCAGTGCATCCCTGGCAAGAGTGCATTACCTGAGCTGGGGGAGCTGAAAAAAATAAACAGTTGGCATCAAAGACAGGAGTCCTTACTCTAACTGGGGTCCTACTTGATGTGATTGTTTGCTGCTTCTGAACTGAAGTCCAGCAGGGCTGAGCATAAAGCCTTCATCCTGGTTTGAATGCATGAAACTTATATCTGGTCTTTATTGAGCCTTCCTTCATTCTGGTTTCTTTCAGGGGAGGTTATACATGCAGCTTATGAACACACAGCCTACATTCATCATTGCTTGTGGAGTGTTTGTATATCTTCTGGCTGGGCATCGTTCATGCTGCTTTTTGATACTTTCCCCCATCACTGTAAAAACCTACCTGCAAAGAAAAATTTGGATTTGTCATGCATGGGCAAGGGGAAGACAGCTCCTGCCCATGGGCCGAATTAGGGTCCCAAATTGGCCTTCAAGGCTTTTCCCCAAAACCACAGCCACCTGCCCATATATGATGCCAGGTCTGGGGCAGGTAGAGAGGTGGTTGCCAGTGCACAACCAGGTACTTTGAAGTGTGCTCTCGACTGCTCATTGGCAAGGGAGGTTTGATGCTACTGCCAGCCAGATGATTGGCAGCAAGAGCAAGCCTGCTAGGGCATCTTTGCTACTGGACACTGCAGCCTATCTCAGCAGAAAGCAGGTCTTGAAGTCACTACCTAGGAGCAGATAGCCAGAGGCTTCAAGCGCATTGCATTGATTGCACTACAGAGTCCCCCAGGAAGTTCACCACACCACACCAGGTCCTGCAGAAAGTTGGTCTGGTCTTGAAGTGGGTCTCAAGGCCATAGCCACCTGTCAAAATGGCCCCACCAAGGGTGGGTGAACCCAGGTTGCAGCCCGCCAGCTGGGCCCAATTTCCCACCCCATGCTAGGGCAACAGAGTGACTTAATCCATGTGTTTGAACCTCCCGCAAAATCCTGACTGTCTGGAGGTGTCTGCAATTTACAACTCATCCATGATCATCCAGAGAGGAAGGCCACGGACTGGCCCTTGCGGCTGCAAATGTGAATCCTCTTTTGCTATTTCCTAGGAGAAGCAGCACATCTGCCTGGGCCGGCAGCTGCTCACCAGCTGTGTGTTGCAATCTGCCAAATACCAAGCAAAGGCCATGCCGCTGGTGGCGGCTTCACTCCGCTTCTCTCTTCATTTACATCAAACAAAAGCTAGCTGGAGCCAGTATTATTATTTGTATTCGCAGGAAGACAGCTATTCTGTGCAAACTTGAGTGTTTATTTGCTATGGGCTAGATTTTAAAGGCCGTCGTTCCCACCTTGATCTCCACCTTTCATTTCAAGCAGACGAGTCCAAATGGACATGACATCCTGGCTTGAGAGAAGAATCAGAAACAAAACAAAAATGATTTGAAAGGGAACATCAGGCAGACAGAAAAGCAAATTGGTGTTGTTGTTTTTTGCAGTGCTAGTACAGCCAATAGCTTGCAGTCTGAATTAAAACAGAAACTTTCTGAAAGTTTTTCTTTGCTTTCCCCCCACCAAATGTGCAATGATGGGTGGAAAGTTAGCCATTTCATAGGTGGAAGAGGAAGAGGTGGAGAGTAGATAAAATCAGCTGGGTAGGAATAGGTTTAGGAGATCACTAGATCCAACTGCATTCACCACCCATGTTACATTAATGTGTGTTTTGTTTCCCATATAAATACCCTGTGTTATTGTCCGTGGAGGTTTGAACATCTACCCCACCTACACACCACTGTTAGTGTTGTAAGATGGTGACAGGGGTCTGGTGGTACCAAAACCACTGATGCACTGCCTCACTTCCTGCTCCTCTTGCTGCTTTGGTTCCAACAGTTACTGTGCATGCACTCCACTGCATATAACACATGCACATTGTTTTTGTAATGCCTGCAAATAACATGACACTGCAGAGGCTTCAAGACTAGGTCTAGTTGGTGATGGAAACATTAAATTGCTTTGAGGTGGTGGGAGAGATTTGGAGCAACTTGGTGCTCACCAAATATTTTGACTACAACTCCCATCAGCCCTGGTCTTCATAGCAAATAGTCAGGGATGATGAGAATTATAGTTCAAATCACCCACAGGGCAGCAGGTTGGGAAAGGCAGATTTAGAGCTTCTCTGACTACAATAGTCAAGCTTCTTCTCGTTTTGTTGCTGAAACCTATTTGTTAGATGAAATATACTCGGAATCGAGTGTGGATTTCATGCTCTTTATTCAGCTCATAGTAGTAAGGAATGAAAGTTTCCCCAGAATATCTGCTTTATATACATTATTTACACAATGGACTGCACGTGATTGGCTAATTCCGGGATTCTCCTTAGGCCAATCAGGTTGTGGATTCACTTCCACCTGGAGCTGGATTGGGTGGCTCCTTCGGACCAATCATACTTCTGCATTGTTCTAGGACCAATCAGACTGCTGCATTCTGAATCCTATTGTTCTAGAACCAATCAGACTGCTGCATTTTGGATCCTATTATTCTAGGACCAATCAGACTGCTGCCTTTTGGATCCTATTCAACTCAGTACATAACATTAGATTACACAGTTGTTTAAATCGTTCAGGTCCCCATTGCAGAGGGTTGAATCAGAGGGTCACCTCAGGGGTCCCTTTCAACTCCACAGTTCTACAATTCTATGATTCTGTGAATATGAAAAACCTCGTCATTGCTAGCATTCAACATTTCACATGCTACAAAAATTAAATTTGCAAAAAAAAAAAAAAAAACCGTGGAAGTCCAAGAGCCCCTTCACGTTTGATGTGTGGTTCCGTGGCAGAAAGAGCATGTAATCTCCAGTTTGAACCGCATTCTCCTTTCCTGAGTGGATGAATCTTCTCTGTTTTTGCTTTGTACATATAATCTTCTAGCGTGGCAAATAAAGCAAGAGCAGAAATAAGCAAACCCCTGGCTATCAGCATCCTTGTCTGAGAGCTGCAGATAAGGTTTGTACTGCAAATAGCCTGCTCTCTCACACAGACATTCCAACACTGGGATCACTTCATTTAGGTCTGCAAGGTGGGGGGCTGGGGGGGGGAGAGGTGGAATTGGAATCAAAGCAACAAATGCACCCAAAGAAGTTGCAGGGAGGTCACACAACAACAACAACAACAACAACAACAACAACAACAACAACAACAACAACAACAAATTATTTCTACCCTGCCCATCTGGCTGGGTTTCCCCAACCACTCTGAGCAGCTTTCAACAGAACATTAAAAACAGAATTAAACTTCAAACATTAGAAACTTCCCTAAACAGGGCTGCCTTCAGAAGGCTTCTAAAAGTAGGATAGTTGTTTATTTCCTTGACATCTGATGGGAAGGAATTCCACAGGGCTGATGCCACTACCAAGAAGGCCCTCTGCCTGGTTCCCTGTAGCCTCACTTCTCACAGTGAGGGAACTGCCAGAAGGCTCTCAGAGCTGGACCACAGTGAATGATGGGGGTGGAGACACTCCTTCAGGTATACTGGGCTGAGGCTGTTGTGGGCTTTAAAGGTCAGCACCAGCACTTTGAATTGTGCTCGGAAACGTACTGGGAGCCAATGTAGGTCTTTCAGGGCTGGTGTTATATGGTCTTGGTGGCCACTCCCAGTCACCAGTCTAGCTGCCACATTTCCAGGTCATCTTCAAAGATAGCCCCATGTAGAGTGCATTGCAGTAATCCAAGTGGGAGATAACTAGAGCATGCACCACTCTGGCAAGACAGTCTGCAGGTCTCAGCCTGTGTACCAGATGGAGCTGGTAGACCAGGCAAGCTCCGGCCCTCCAGATGTTTGGGACTACAATTCCCATCATCCCTAGCTAACAGGACCAGTGGTCAGGGATGATGGGAATTGTAGTCCCAAACAACTGGAGGGCCAGAGTTTGCCTATGCCTGTGGTAGACTGTATAACAGTGCCCCCAGCTCCCAGCTCCTCTAGACGGTCCAGAAGGATGTCATGATCAATGGTATCAAAGACCGCTGAGAGATCCAGCAGAACTAGGAAACAGCTTTCACCTTTGTCCCTAGCCTGCCGGAGATCATTGACCAGCGGGACCAAGGCAGTTTTAGTCCCATGTTGAGGCCTGAATCCCGACTGGAAGGGATCCAAATGGTCTGCAACATCCAGGCGTGCTTGTAGTTGTTCAGCAACCACCCACTCAATCACCTTGCCCAAGAATGGAAGATTTGAGACTGGGCGATAGCTGGCCATAACTGCCGGGTCCAAAGATATTTTTTTAAGAAGCGGTTTAATGATCGCCTCTTTCAGCAGGGCTGGGAAGACTCCCTCACAGAGGGAAGCATTCACCACCCTGCAGAGCCCATCGTCCAGACCTTCCTGGTTCGTTTTTATTAGCCAGCATGGGCAAGGATCAAGGAGACAGGTGGTTGGTTTCACTCGTTCAACTGTTCATTTACATAATTTGATCAAGCAGCATTTCGCCATGAGAAAACACTGGAGTCTGCCTCATACTTGGTCAATTTACCTCAGTTTTATCTAAAATGACTGTTTGCTTCTGCAAAAGTTTCAGGGTGGACATACTGCTTTGTTTCCAGTTGGTGCACATCCCACAAATTCCTGCTGAACTCCTGTAGTTTTCCACACCACAAAGGTTAGGAGTTGTGTGTGTCCTGCTCTTGTAGTGCCATAGTGCAAGAGTGCCCCTTCTGACTGCAATGATGCAGTAAGACCGGGGAAGCATCACAGAACAACTAATAAAGCAGAATGATGTGTGGATGGTCCAATGTGAATCCACCACCAATGCACTAATATTGCATCAATGGCATGTTGCAGAATACACCTTCAAAACTCCCATTGCAGTGGGCACAATGAGTTCTTTTTTCAAGTGGTGAGCACAGGAAGTTAGAAGGCTTTGGTATACAATCCTACAGTGACTGTCACTTCCCATGATTGCTGCTAGTGCAAAAAGACTAGCAGGACTATGGGCACTACCATAACAAGAGCAGGGCCAATCCATTTGATAGCACTTCCTTCTGACGTTATTCTTCTTCCCCCTTACGTTTGGCACCACCATTGCTGTGGAAAACCACCCATAGTGCTGTGTTTTTATATTGCGATTTTATTGGCAGATGAAGATGGTGGATTTTTCGGAGCTGGCCGACCTGACTGGAAGAGTCCGCGACCAGAAGGAGGAGGAGTATCAGAAAGAAAGAATGAAATTTAAAGACTATTTAGCTAAATATGTTAAGATAACTTAATTGGAAAAGCTTGCAAATAATAGATAGGCTTAGGATTCAAATATGTAAGGATAAGATGTTTAAAGTTAAATTAGAAAGAATGAAATATGTTAAGTGATCAAGTTAATTTTTTGAGAAAATCGATTTTGGAAAACTGTCGAAATGATATATAATGAAATTCAATCAAGGGGATTTGAGGAAGTCACTTATTAATGTTACCAAGATTTAAACAGGATGTATGTATGTATGTCTGTTTGTTTGTTTTGAATTTTTGAAAATCAATAAAAAAAATTGAAAAAATATATATATCTTGTGATTTTATTGTGTGAACAGTGGCGGAACTTCAAGTTCTGGCGAGGGGGCAAGAGCAGGTGGGGCCGTGGCTGGTGCGTGTCCCAGGGGCGTAGCGTGCATCCTGGGGGCCTGGCACCCAGCATGGGGGGGGAGGGGCAGCCGCGATGGCACCCCACTGGGATTGTGCCGCTGGGTGTGGTGCACTCCCCCCGCACCCCTGTTCCTCCGCAATTGTCTGTGAACTGCCCTGAGACTTATGGGTATAGGGAAGTATACTAAATAAATAAATAGTGCTGGTTTTTTTGCAGGGAAAGCTCTGGACACAGAGCTTTGAAGCGCAGGCTGTGCCTGGAAAGAGTGGGGGAAAGATAAGTGTGGACAAGCCCTGTATCTGTCTCTGCCAACAATGGGGGTTAATCTCCAGCCTGTGCTTAAAGGTCATCATGTACAGAAAAAATAAATATTCCAGTAAAAACCTGAGTACAAGGAGACCACCTTCCTTTGTGAGTCATGAAATTCAGAGCAAGGCTCAGTCAGCCAAGTTCCAGAAGCTGGGTAGGCTCTATTGCCTCAGGCAGCAAACCTGTCTGGAGATGAGTCACTGCCACTCACGCTGCCTGCTCTGCTCCGGGACCCGGTGGCTCCAGCAACCAGTCACACCAGAAAATCAGCCCTAGCTTCCCGTGCCAGAACACCACCCGTGACGGCCACACTTTGCAAACAAGAAGGCAGGCTGCAAGCAGGGCCCAGTGTGTTTGCAGCTGATAACCAGACCAAAGAATTAAAGAGGGGACTCTGCCTGCAACTGAGACAAAACAAGGAGGCTTAGCGGCGCTTGTCCTTTCTGTGACCTAGCCAGGCAGCAGCACTAGAAAATGCCCTTCATGCTTCTACATCCAATCAGACAAGCAATCTTGCTTTACAGGTTCCATGGCTATAGCAAAGGCCACCACCTGCCCTCTCTTCTCTGGTTCTGAATTCTGCACAGCCTACCGATAAGATATTAAACTGCATCCATGTGGGCAGACAACGGGCGTGCCCCTTCTGCACTGCCTGCTACCGCCCAGAGCTTGCTTCTGTCTTTATGCTGTCAATCAAGACTCCCACAGGACTATAGCAGACAGACAGGTTTTGGCTCCGCACGCGCTGAATGGTTGTGCTGTGTCTCCGAGCAGAGAATGCCTCAGCATAAATTTCCACGAAGCTGCTGCTCACGCATTCCAGAATCCGATCGCAGCTGGGCTCCCAGTGTGCCGCAGCTGCAGCTGTCCCGCTGCCTGGATCGCAAGAGCCTGCAGGGAAGCTCTTCCTGGCATTTATCTGTTTGGACCCTGCCATCAGCCTATGGGCAAGGAGACAGTGTGTTTGCGGTATTCTCTACCTGCCCTCTCCCAGCTTGCAGCCATTTCTGTGGGGTCCCCATTCAGTGAGCCCACCTCTCCCCATTCCCTCCAAACGCTCTCCGCCAGTCTACTGTAGAGACATACTGACGATACAGTTTTTAAAACTCTGCATGCATCTGTATGACTGCATCCTTGCCTGCAGTTGGGGATTATGTTGTGGGGGAAAGCAGACCAAACCACTCATCCTGATCTGTTAATCTCAGAATCTTTTATTTCCAACAGGAATCCCCAACCCAGAATTTACTGTTTTACAACTAGATTCCTATAGTACAGCTATTCTTCCTTCTTGAACCAGCTTCGCTCCATGCCAGACTCTATCATTTAGGGAGCAGCTGTACTTTTGGGAGCTAACATCCCAGCTACAAAATGGTCAATACTGAGTAAAAGGTAAAGGAACGCCTGACCATTAGGTCCAGTCGTGACTGACTCTGGGGTTGCTGCGCTCATCTTGCTTTATTGGCCGAGGGAGCCGGCATACAGCTTCCGGGTCATGTGGCCAGCATGACTAAGCCACTTCTGGTGAGCCAGAGCAGCACATGGAAACGCCGTTTACCTTCCCGCCGGAGTGGTACCTATTTATCTACTTGAACTTTGACGTGCTTACGAACTGCTAGGTTGGCAGGAGTAGGGACCGAGCAACGGGAGCTCACCCTGTCACGGGGATTCAAACTGCCAACCTTCTGTTCGGCAAGTCCTAGGTTTAACCCACAGCGCCACCCGCATCCTATCAGTACAGAGTAGGAGGTCCTAATCAAGAGGATATTTTTTACTGCAAAAAGATTGAGAAGTTGCACAGAGAGAGAGAGAGAGAGAGTTCTAAATGTGTCAAAAACATAGACAGCTTCTAAATGTATTCAATACATAGAAAGCTTACTTATCCCAAGTCAGATGACCATTAGTCTAACTAGTTCTCTCCCAGCTCTACCTGAAGATTCTGGGGTTGGATCTGGGGCTTTCTATACGCAAGGTACATGCTCTACCAATGAGCTACAAACACTTCTACATGTACTATACAGTGCAACTCGGCCTTTCACTTGAGCTAACAATTCAATTTACAATCCAAGAACAATGCAAAAGTGTTGAATCAGCCTGAAGCCAACAGAGATGTTGGAGAGAGTTATTTGCTTAGAACAAGGAGAGAAAGTGTCCCTATGCAATGCTTCTACACCACTGGCTGCCTTCCTCCTGGCCGTGGAGAATATTCCTCATACGGCTACCAGCTGAACTGTTAATTATTCTGTTGCTACTAATGCCAAAGTACAGCAGAGGGACCAGAAGACAAATAGCTCTCCTGAATGCACTTTATCACTGGTTCATACAAATGTGCACCATCCTTAAGGTGGGGGCCACAAACACAATACCACAAATAGGAAATACATTGTCTAAAAAAGAGGACTAAACGAGGACACAGTTTTGCATGAACCTGCCTGTGCTAATTTATATGTGTAGATAGACATTTAGGAATTATTACTATAATTTAAAAAGAAATGCAGCACATTTCATCATAGTGGGGAAGGCTGTGGACAGGTGACCCATATGCATAGCTGTCAACTTTCAGATTTGAAAATAAGGGATCAGCAGCCTCGAGAATAAGGGATCAGCAGCCTCACCTGTCCCAGGGACAGTCTACGAGATATCTAACAATCCAGGATAGCAGCAGGAAGCAGCGGGAAATGGTGCTGGAATAAGGGAATTTCCCGCAAAAAAAGGGAAGGTTGACAGCTATGCCCATATGCCTGCTTTGTCTACTGACAGGCAACTTCAAGCCACATTCACAACATACCTTGAAAATGCTATAATACCACTTTATCCAGTCATGGCTTCTCTCCAAAGAATTATGGGAGCTGTGGTTTGCAGTTATTGGGAGGCCCCTATTCATCTCACAAGATGGTTAATAATAATAATAATAATAATAATAATAATAATAATAATAATAATTTTATTACATACCCCACCCATTCGGCTGGCTTTCCCCAGCCACTCTGGGCAGCTTCCAGCAGGAGATTAAAAATACATTAAAACATTAGTCATTAAAAAACTTCCCTAAACAGGGCTGCCTTCAGATGTTTTCTAAACGTCAGATAGTTGTTTATTCCCTTGACATCTGATGGAAGGGCATTCCACAGGGCAGGAGCCACTACTGAGAAGGCCCTCTGCCTGGTTCCCTGTAACTTTGCTTCTCGCAGTGAGGGAACTTCCAGAAGGCCCTTGGAGCTGGACCCCAGTGTCCGGGCAGAACGATGGGGGTGGAGATGCTCCTTTTGGTTTAACAAACAATCCCTAGCAACTTTCAGCTTAACAAACTTCAGCTTCCGGTACTCTTTGGGGGAAGCCATGACTGGTTAAAATTGGTGCCACAGCACTTTAAAGGTATTCAAAGGTTGCTTTTACATTTCTGCTAGCCAAATTGCCTCAGCTAGACTTACTCTTTCACAAGGAGGAAGGTTTCCTTACTCTCAGCCTCATGAAGGGGGTGAGCAAAGATCCCTTATGTGGCTGAGTTGCAAGCCAAATGCTTTTTTTTAAAAAAAAATCAATCCTATTTTGAGATCTGGTGCTAGAGCATATTGCGCTAACTGTGTGGGTGGAAACACAGCACAGCCAACAGCTCCACATGCTGTTCTGTGCTGTCACCTGGCTGAGACGTGGCAGTCAGCAATTCTGCTGCCACGGAAAACGATGCCCCAAATCCCAGCCTGCTCAGGCCATTCAGTCAGGCATATTGGGATGATGTGACCTTTAAGTATATGTGGGGTGGGCCCTCTGCCAGCACCAAAGGAAAGTGGCTAAGCTAGTAATAAGTTAAGTACACAGTCAGCGCAAATAGTTATTAACGTGTACATAAGTGAGGATAATTATATTATTTACTCTTAAACACGTAGTACGCTGCACAATCAGCAAAGAGTTATTTGAAATATTCACCCTCAAACCTGGGTTCTCTGTGAGAAGCGCAGAGGGGGCTTCTCATGGGGGCTATTATCTCCCTGTCCTCCCCAATAGCTGTTCTGGCTACATAAACAACAGCACTCACAGCCTGAATATCTGAAATAGAGGAAATGTATCTTTAAAGACATGTGGTGTAGAATGCAATGGGGCTGGTGGTGCCCACCAGGAATGGCCAGGCAGCAGGCAGGGAGACCACCCATAGGTGGAGTCAGAATCAATGACAGGCAGAGCCAACTAATTAAAGTCCCACCCCCATCTCTGCTGAATCCACAAGGGCAACACGGAGACTAAGGGGAAGGAAGCTGACAGGTAGTGGCACTGCATGGACTGATTGTCAGTAGGAAGACAGGCAGCTGAGGGCAGGCTGAGGTTGATGTGGCCATTTACCATTTGCCCTCATGGACCAGCCTCCGGAAAGATCCTGGGGCCAACCCTCAGCTCAGTCCTATACATGAGACATTGTGTCAAGTTGAGTAATTATTAATGACTGCAATATGGGGTTGACAACTTCTCACCTATGGGGTACTTACTTAGGATTGTGTTCAATGTCAGTTCTATTCAGAACAGACCCATCAAATTAAGAGACATGAGTAACTTCAGCCCATTTTAGGGATGAGTGAATTCATCAGTTTCTGTTTTTCATTTTTCCAGTCTTAAGCTCGGTTGTCCACATTTCCACCTCAGTTTGTGATTTTTCTTTTAAATTCCTCATGAAAATTCACCGGCAATTTTTTTTTCAGATTCATCCTAATGTATGTACACATTTCTGTATCCATTTTTGCAAAACATTTTCCCCAAATATAATGCATTTTGTATGTTATTTTCACGAAGATATGCATTTCAATGCACACTTTAGTAAATGCATTTTTGTGAACATTGTTTGGTTGGAACTGCAAAATTTTGAGAAGCGTGAATTTCCAAGGACAGCTGTTTGAGTTTGCATATTGTTTCAGAAGCTGTGAAATAGGTCGGTTCACCTTTAAAAGTGAACTGAGTCAATTTTCTCCTGCATCCTTCATCATCCCCCCCACCCCGAAGCAGGTAGAGTATGCTATATAATTTAAAGGAATACAACCTGTTATGTTGCTTAGATCCCTTTTATCTCTTAGCACAGGCTAAGGAACAACTAAGCAGGGCCTCCTTGCACTTACTCAGTCCACAAACCATTACAACAACATCATTGCTGCCGTGTACACATTCTCGCTTGTCAGAGCAAGGCAGAAGCTGACAGCTTGCAGCAGCACGTCCACCGAGGGTCCCAAATGATGGCAGGCAAGGCATCAGCTTCACTGGCAAATGCCTCAGTGGACCAGGTTCAAGAAAAAGAAGAAGAAGGGGGGAAAGCCCTTGAGATTTTGAGAATCCTGACAAAGCCACCAGACTCCACAGAAGAAGCACAGATTTCTCCCTGTGCAACATGACCTTCTATATGACACCCCCTCCCAAAAGAAATCTAACTCCGCCTCTGGCAATATTTTCTCCCTCCGGCATGGGTGTCTCTTACCGCATTGGAATCTTTACTCTGAGGTAGCGATCCACAGCAATGGCCAGCAGTGCCAGGATGGAGCTCTCAGTGAGGATGAGGACAGGACATGCCACCATCAGGCAGCTGTAAAAATGTATCTGTGGTCCAATGTTGATGATGATGGCAAGCGGGATGACAAGGGCTCCCACAGCTACATCTGCAACTGCCAGGGAGACGATGAAGTAGAAGGTGGCATCCCGCAGGGCCTGGTTCACCTTGACGGCCCAGATCACCAGGATATTCCCAGGTATAGAGACAAGGGCGATCAGCACCTCGATGGTGATGTAGGCAGCCTGGAAGCCCGAGATGTGATGCGGCATGGTTGCCTGAAAGGATCAAAGGAGTCATGTGTTTTAAAGACAGAAGAGACCACCAAAGTATTCAAAACCCAAACATCTTTCATTTTTGCATTTCTTCGCTTAGGTATTGCTTTCATACACTGCCTTTCATCCTCCTGGAACCCAGGGCAGCTAACAGCAATTAAAACCATACACAAATATATCCACATTAAAGGTAAAGGTAAAGGGACTCCTGACCATTAGGTCCAGTCGTGGACGACTCTGGGGTTGTGGCACTCATCTCGCTTTATTGGCCAAGGGAGCCGGCGTACAGCTTCCGGGTCATGGGCCAGCATGACTAAGCCGCTTCTGGCGAAGCAGGGCAGCACACGGAAACGCCATTTACCTTCCCGCTGGAGCAGTACCTATTTATCTACTTGCACTTTGATGTGCTTTCGAACTGCTAGGTGGGCAGGAGCTGGGACTGAGCAAGGGGCACTCACCCAGTTGTGGAGATTCAAACCGCTGACCTTCTGATCGGCAAGCCCTAGGCTCTGTGGTTTAACCCACAGCACCACCCACATCCCGATATCCACATTAGAGGCATCCAAAATAACCTCACAATCAAGCATTACCAACTTTTAAAATAGTTATATAAAAAGGTAAAGGTAAAGGTACCCCTGCCCGTACGGGCCAGTCTTGACAGACTCTGGGGTTGTGCGCCCATCTCACTTAAGAGGCCAGGGGCCAGCGCTGTCCGGAGACACTTCCGGGTCACGTGGCCAGCGTGACATCGCTGCTCTGGCGAGCCAGAGTTGCACACGGAAACGCCGTTTACCTTCCCGCTGGTAAGCGGTCCCTATTTATCTACTTGCACCCGGAGGTGCTTTCGAACTGCTAGGTTGGCAGGCGCTGGGACCGAGCAGCGGGAGCGCACCCCGCCGCAGGGATTCGAACCGCCGACCTTTCGATCGGCAAGTCCTAGGCGCTGAGGCTTTAACCCACAGCGCCACCTGCGTCCCTAAAAATAGTTATATAGCCTGACTCTATACTTCAGTAAGTTTACAGATTTCCTTGCATGCCACAATTTCCTTCGCGAACACTGCAAAACTCCTCGGATGATTTCCCAGTGCTGGCAGACGATGGTCCCTTGTTCTTTCCATACCATTGACTGTGCTCCGACTATTTCCAGCTCAAATTTGCCATCCCTAGCCTGGTCATCACCAGGAACTTCACACTAAAGGGCTGTGCAATCTCAGTGCGTCTGCTGTGCAGAGAACCTGCCCTTCTGCCCATATTGGCTGCTGCAATGAGAGATTTAGAATTTCACTGTTGCCACCTCTGGTCCCTATCTCTCCAGTTCAGCAGCCAGGTAGTTTTTAAGCAGCATTAAGAGAGCATCTCTGAATGCTGCTGATTGGTCACATGGTTGCAGAAGAATAGCCTTACGAAAGTTCCTAAGAGAAGTGGCCACCCTTGTCCACACATGCCTAGTTGCAAGATTCTTGTTTAAATAAAAATAGATTCCATTGTGTCTACAAGATTATCAGGCTTTGGCAAACTTCCAAAGTATCCCCCCCCCCAAAAAAAAAAAACACACCCCAGGATTGCAGTCACTGGGGATGTCTTTTATATGCTGGCTTTGTGGTTTACAAGAAAATACCAGAGAGGAGGATTTCGTCTTTATGTAACTAAAGCTATACTGATAATTTGCAAATGCTCCACGTGTCCCTATTTAACAGGGACAATTCCTGTTTGTCCCACATTTTCTAGAAACCTCTCTTCCTGGTAAATCACATTCCATAGCTATTAGTAAAGATGGCTGATTATTAACTCCAGAATCAGGGACAGCATTCCTCTGAATACCAATTGCTGGGAAACAGCAGGACCGCCTTAATGTCCTGCCTGCGGACATCCCATATGCACCTGGTTGGTCAAGGAAGAAAAGAGGATGCTGGACTAGACTGGACAAAGATGGAGAACCTATAGCCCACCAGATGTTGGAGTTGGATGGGAGTTGGATGGGAGTTGTAGTACAACAACATCTGGAAGACTGCTGGTTCACCTTCCCTGGGACAGGCCTTTGTTCTGATCCTGCAGCGTCTTCCTTACATCCCTGAAATCCCTGTTTTCTTCCTATTTTATTTATTGCTCTATTTATTTTATTAGGAGATTTCTATACCGCCCTTCACCAAAAATGGTCACAGAGCAGTTTACAAAAACAAGGTAGGATAAAAAACATAATGCACAATAAAAAGAAACATGGAAATAATTATGATAAATAACATAATTCATTGCATCACTGAAATGACTTAGCCCAGCAGCCTCTTAAAGCTGGACCAAAAATAGTGTTGTTTTTTTACTTTGCAATTAAAAGAATGTAAGGCTGGGGCAAGATGCACTTCAATAAGGAACCCATCCCACAGATGTGGAGCCAACACCAAAAAGGCTCCTCCATGGGTTACCACCAGGGGAACCTCATAAACCGGCATATTACACTGACCATGAAATTTAGGACAGATTTAGGCCAATATTATTAAGGTGGTGATGGATTAATGAATTTGGAACGCCCTGTTGTTTCTCTGCATTCTTTTTGATGCTAACCTACTTGCTGTGGGAAGCTATGAGAAGTGCTCCCATGGCTCCAGATGTTCCGCTCTTAAGTGTGGGGCTGCTGGGCTTCACAAGCTCCCCTGCCCCAGAAAAGGTATTTAGCGTGATTCAGCCCCTGAGCTGTTATATCTCAGTTACATTGGGAAGTAAGTCAGTCTCACCAAAATCAATGGGACTTCGTTCCGAGTGCTTGGGACTCAGCAGGAACAACAAGCCAATCAATTACCATTCAATAACAATGTAAAGCATCATTTTGCATTTGCCACTAATGCAGGAGAGCTATATTGTTGAATGAGCCTTCCTTTTCTTCAGCACAGCAAGTTTATAATGTGTCTGCCTGCCTGTCTGCTTCTCCCTCTAGTAATACAGGCTTGTACCATTACATTTGTATGAGGTATACTTTAAACAGCACTTCCCAAACTTCCTCCTAATGCATTCATTTTTTCTCTCTCTCTAGGAAGCATCAGGCGGAGCCAATAAACACCTCTTTTTTGAAATGCAGGTCAGAATATTGTTCAGCTAGCACGGGGTGGGGAATTTTTGGGCCTCTGGGTACTATTGAACTACAATTCCCATCAGACCCAGCAACCATGGCCAATTACCAGGGATGATGGGAGTTGCAGTTCAGCAACATCTGGAGGGCCTAAGGTTCCTCACACCTGATCTAGCATAATAATACCTATTCTGCTGGATTAGAGCTCTCCAGAGTCTTGGGAAGAGAGAAGCCAATTACATCACCAGCTACCTAGTTCCTTTTTTCGACTGCAGATACCAAGGATTGAACCCAGGAACCTGTGCATGCAAAGCATGTGCTCTGCCACTTAGCTGTGTCCACTTCCCTTTTCTTTGTGGGAATATCTTTCCATATCACCCCAGCAAACTTGCAAGAGATGTGCTGTAGCCAACAGGGGAGACTTCTGCAAGTAACCTCTGCAGAACTATACTGCAGTATCCTGGCCATGCAGCTAGGTTGTTGACTGAGGCACACCATTCACACCATATAACTTATCTGCTAAAGGAGCTCCACTGGCTGCCAATATACTACCGGGCACCGATTGAGGTTTTCCTCACCAAATATATCTGGCAAAACCTGGCAATTGTGTTTCTCAGACAGTGTGTTGCTGAGAATACCATATGCCTTGTACCAGAAAGTGGGCTTTTAGTGTTGCAGTTCCAGCTCTCTGGAGTCAACTGCTAGCTGAATTCAGATAGGCACCTTGTATCATGATATTTAGGGGCTCACTGAAAAATGGTTTTGCTGTTTTTGGAGTTTGTAGTGGTGGTTTTATTGTTTTGCAAGTTTGTTGCATTGATTTTGTTGTTTTTAGAGCTTCTGTTGCTGTGTTTTATTCTGATTTTATCTTGTACACCTTTTGATGACTTTATGCTGCGAAGCAAACTATAAATTTCTTTAACTAGGGGCTCCTTGCTTTATTTCACCTCACTAGCCAGCCCCACTCCACCCTACCAATCGCCCCTTCTCCTTAGACTTCATTGCCTGAGAAAGAAGCTTGAATTTTGAAAAAAGTCTTCTTTCTTGTGCTCGATGGCAGCCGAGAAAGAAGCTTTTCTCCTCAACAGTAGTGGAAGTGGCAGCAGTGGGACAAAGAGGAGAAAGGTTTCTCTGCTTTGTTTTGCCCCTGGTGATGGTGGCCACTGGGAGAGAGAAAGGCTTCCAGTAGCGGTGCTGTTCTCATATAACTCTGGAACTCACAGCACCATCTGTTGGCAGCCATGTGAACTACAGCGTCACGACATCCTTCTGCAAATACAGTATAGAAAGATAATAATAATAATACCCCTTAAAACTTTAAAAAATAGTAAGATGTGCACTTCCAGACAGAAGTTGGAGAAATGGGACAGCCTATCCTATCTGGATAACAGAATCAGAGTTTCACAAAAGAGTCAAGAATAGGGTGAAGGTGTACTTGCAGTAATCACTTCACAGACAAATATTCAATAGGTGGACTTGTGCAACCACATTCCACACACCAACCACAGCAGCAACTAAAGCACAATCCAAGGGATTTACCACCTGTCCCTGGCTAAACAATGTTCCACTCATAAGGCGTGAATGTTTGGAAAAGGTGACAACTCTGCAATATGAGTGCTATCTTGAGGGAAGACATGCAAATTGCACGCTACAGATGGGAAGCAACTGCAGATTTATTGTGCGGACAAATGGGTACTGGTGAAAGTACACAAGTTCAGTTTTGGAGCCCCATCATGGTCTCTGATTAAACTGAGTTAGCATGTTCCTATGGTACTTCAACCTGTCCCCAGAAAAGCCTTCACACAAAGAGGTGTGACAAGCAATCTTGTGATAGGTGTTTGCATGCTTTGGTGCGACAGTCAAGGGTTCCTGTTGGATAGCAGCATGAAAAATAACACCCTTCCCACCACACACGTATATATCCAGAGTACTTTTTGAACTGTGCTTTTTCTTCCTGCAGGGAGACAATCCTTGCCTCCACTGCTCCTTCTCTCATTATGCTTTTACAGTTACAAAGCTATCAGTCCTGGATCAGGACTATAGTGCTACAAATGCAGCAAGTCATTCCCATTGTTCCAGAGAAACAATTACTTGTATAGAAAGCCTAGCAAAAGCTCAAGCAGCAGCAGTAATAATAATAATAATAATAATAATAATAATAATAATAATAGCAGTTTGTCTCTAAAATGCCACAATACTCTCTCTCTCTTTTGTTTACACCTTTCTATTTTGATTTTTCTCGGGAGAAAATAGATTTCATTTGGAAAGAACAAATTGGTAGCATTTCAAGGGACAGTGGCATGTGAAATCTCTGTGGAGCAGAGAGGAGAAGCTTACTTGAGAAACAACGTCCTCCTCTCTATATCCATATATTTTCCTGACACTCACCCTTCTGACCTCTGACTATCTCCAGCCCCTTCCCTCCCCTTTAATCTCACTTTTCTCTCCTCCTGGAATTTCTTACTCTCTCCGAACTACCCACCCCCAAATCCAAAATGTACAGCAGATTCCTGGCAAATATTTGTGATGCTTAGACCTGATTTCTGTAACAAAGGCAGCCCTTTCCCCTTCAAATGATACGCCTCCCCTCTGCTGCTCTTGAACATTTCCCTGCCTCTAGATTATAAACCCCACCGCTTCAATAAACACATAGCAGAAATAACCCTGCACACTGTGGTCAAAGAGAGAGAGACCCAAACCAGCAAGGAAGTACAAGATTCAGACTCACTTTCTCCTACACAGATTCCAGTGTGTGTTACTGTTTCCTCCTCCAAGTGAAGACTTCACACCCAGGGCAGGCAGGCTGTGGGAGCGTAGGTACCATTCTGCTCTCGGATGGCTCTGTTAGATCCCCGTGGCTCCTGGCATCCTGCAGATGAATGAAACCTGCCCTGCTCTCCCTACGGCATGAACTTTTACTCCCCCGTTGGAAGGAGCACTTGATTCACTGCAGTGTATTCTTAACTCTGATGTAGGCAGGCAGGCAGCTCTCATCCCCAAGTCTCCTCTCCTGCAGCTTCTAACCGCCTTTCAAGCTATCACATGGTCCAGCACACTGCACCGGCTGTGCCTGCAATATTTTAAAGAGGTAGTGGCCTGTTTTGTGCATGTGTGTTTGTGTATCAGGGTGGAGGGTGGGGTCTGGCTCGCTGAACTGCAACAGAATGTTGCACCAGACAGAGCCACATCGGCGAGCTTCTCTTGCTTCCATGTCCCAGAGAACTGAAATCCTTTGCTAAGAAGTCAGCCACTGTCGCTGCAAAATGCTTAATTCAAAAATTGAGAGGGCTCTTCTCTTTAGCCCTTGCTATGGGAGAACAGGTTTCATCTGCTCAGTACCAGAGAAAGAGATCTCTGCACATGTTCAGAGACATTTTTATCTATTAATGTTTCACCCATTCCAAGACTCAGTCTGCTGCTAAAATAATATTTCAGAGCTGACTTCCCTAGGAAGATTTATCTCCATGCCAGAGAGAAGACCCCTCTTGCTTCTGCTTGCAAAAAGTGGACTCAGAGGTATCTGAAGACATGACTACCTTGACATCCACTTGAGACTGTGCTGAGGACTTATGTGATGCTCTACTCCATTGGAATGAAGCTGGTAGACCTACTGGCAAGTTGATGTCTGATCTAGGGTGGATCATTAACAGCAGCATTACCAACTAAATGGCAACAATTAAGAAACAGGTCCCCATATTTATTCATAAATTAAATGTTTATCCTGCCCTTCCACCCAAAAGGAGCCCAGGGAGGCAAACATCAAAAAGTTGAAACAATAGAATTTAAAATAAAATAAAATCACATTTTAAAACATTTCAAAATAATAAAATAATCATAATTTAAACTGATTTCAAAAGATGTAGAACAGGGGTAGGCAACCTAAAGCCCAGGGGCTGGATGCGGCCCAATCACCTTCTCAATCTAGCCCGCAGACGGTCTGGGAATCAGTTTTTACATGAGTAGAATGTGTCCTTTTATTGAAAATGCATCTCTGGGTTATTTGTGGGGCATAGGAATTTGTTCATTTCCCCCCTCAAAATATAGTCCAGCCCACCACATGGTCTGAGGGACTGGCCCATGGCTGAAAAAGGTTGCTGACCCCGATGTAGAACATCCTGATGGAAAATGTCAAAATATTTATTATTTTTATTTATTTACTTTATGTATTATATTTATATATCTCCCTTCATCCAAAGATCTCAGGGAAGTTCACAGCATAAAATTGTGAGTTATGAAGATACAGTAAAGCTTGATACAAGCTGAATCTAGTTAACATCAGAAGGCAGAGAACTAAGGGAAATCACTGACAGATCAGTGCCCTCCCATGACTTTGATGAGGATATAAAGGAAGTGGAAAAGACCACAGATCAGAACCTTCCCACTCAAGCCCCCCATTTGGAATTGAGACTTCATTGAGAAGTTTTTCCGTGAAAGTGAAAGCTTTTTGGGAATTAATTTACAATGAACTTAAAAAAAATTTCAAATACACTTTTTCCCAAAAAACCCGAAGCCTTTCTGCTGGCAATGCCAGGTAAAGAAATCAAAAAAGAGGACAAAATGCTATTCCTCTATGCCACCACAGCCGCAAGAATTATGTTGGCGCAAAACTGGAAAATGGAAATTATACCTAGTATAAGTGACTGGCAGGTTAAAATGGTAAATTATGCCGAACTTGCTAGATTAACAGATAGAATACGAGATCAAGATGAACAGAAATTTCAAAAAAACTGGAGTAAATATTGGAAATACATTGGAAACGAACTGTAGAAAGCACTGGCGGTTTTGGAATAACACTTACAGAGAAAAACCAATATCTAAGATTAAAAGAAAATACGTGACCGTGGAATTTATTTGATACTTACCAAAAGGGTGGAAGGGAGTCCAGGGCTCTTAAATAGAGCCCAAATACAGAGAAATTTGTGTTGGTGTTTTTGTTTTTGTTTGTGTTTTGTATAAATGGGGAGAGAATACAATGCATTATGTAAATAATTTAGAATTAATATGTTTATTAATAGGTGTACTATGTTTTTGTCTTGATGTGTGCAATTGTATATTTTGAATAAAAATGTAATAAAAAAAAAAGAGAAGTTTTTCCGGTCCTCCTGCCTTGGCTCAGGGTGAGGAGATCAGGGCAATGCCAAGGAGACGACTTTCCCACCAGGCAAAGCAGAAAGCCAGGCATTGTCTCTGAAGCAATGGCAGCGCATCAAGAGGCAGGAGCAGACCCAGACCCCTCAGTAAGAGCACATGGCTTGATAGAACAGGCATACCCTCTAACATGTTTTGAGAGAAAACCAGGAGGTGCATCTTTCAGGGCCATGTTCCTGCACAAGTCACATGACCCAGAGAGACCTCCCTCACCTCTGTTCCAAAGCGTGCCGGGCAGGCAAAGCCAATTGTTGGAGCAACCTTGTACTTCCATTCATTCTCAGACCGCCCTGGCCTTATCCCTGAGGCTCCTCAACTAAGTTTCTTTGATCCTTGCCACATCTCTGGCACGTAAGGGAGTCTGGACTAATTTCTGCTCTTCTCTTGCTGAGTTTGCACCATCAGTCTGCTGCAATCAAGCTTGGCTTCTTTGCTTGCCAGAAAGCGCACCTGTCATCACTCTCAGGCTTCAGCTGACATCTTGGTTCCCTGTATCATCATTCTTCACACAAATTAGATTTTTTAAAAATATACTATATGATTATTCATAAGTGACAGGATGGTAATGTGAAATGAGGTGTTAGTTATGATGAGGATGTTCTGCCAAGTGCCACTTTATTTACTGCTTCTATTTTAGGGGCACCCTGAAAATTGTCTTCTTCTGACAAGCATGTAAGAAGGTGGTGCAATCCACACCTCTTCACGTGGTCTGTTGTGGAAAGGGATGGCTATGTTATGGCCATTAGGGAAAGATGTGAATGGCACAGAATCCTTGTCCTTCTTGCTTCTTATCACTGTACCCACAAGGTAAGTGGCCGAACAGATAAGGCAGCCTTGTAAATCAGCCCTCAAAAGTTACCTGTCTGGTGTTTGTTTGTTTTTTAGTAGCTTCTTGGAGGTTGGCAGAAGATGGATAGGGAGCTGCTTTTCTCTTTTGGGAGAGCAGAGAGCCTTTCCCTCTTCTAGCATCCACCATGCTTGTGTGGAATTTCTAGTTGCTGATGGCGACCAAGCTAGAAATTGAAATTGACAGATTCTTACTGTGATGGCCTGGGATTCGGATTCAGAGGCTGAACCTGAGGAATCCCAGCCTGCACAGGAGTCCCCGCCTCCAGAACCAGCTGAGCCGGGGCTGGGGCCTAAGCCTAAAGGGTCCTCACCTGTGCTGGATCCTCAGGTGCAGGCACCAGCTGAGTCTGCTCTGGCTCCTGAGGTGATGGAGGACCCATTGCCTGCAGGTGCTCCACTCTCAGCCCCGTCAGGGGAAGAGGAGGTTGCCTCTGGGTCCGGTAACCCTCCAGCCTCTCCTGAGCTGCAGAGGCTCAGGGCAGAGAGGCGGAGGGAACTAAGTTCCCGCAGGAGGAGTGCTCGCCTCCAGGCCAGGAGAGGCAAGTCACCAGAGGATCGGGGCTGCCCTATGCCTCGGGGCAGATAAAAGCCAGTCAGCCCCAGTCCCAGGTTGCGGGAGCAATGTTGTTGCTAGCCTGTTCCTGCCTGCACCCTGTCCTGCTCTTCTACCAGAGTTCCTGGCCCCACCCGACTCCCCGCCTTGGACTCAGCTACAGCTTTGATGGACAGCCTCCATACCGCACCATCGACCTCGGACTGGACTCAGACCTCGCCTCTCGCTTAGCCCCCGGGACCAGCACACTTACCGCCAAGTATCCAAAAGCACATGAAAGGGAGAGTGGGCCACCTACTCTGTAGAGCAACGGTTCTCAACCTGTGGGTCCCCAGACATTGTTGGACAACAACATCTGGGGACCCACAGGTTGAGAAAGGCTGCTGTAGAGCTTCTAAGGATACTTCACTAACGTCTAAAATTTTCTCCAGCTCTCCTGGATCTAACCAAAGACTCTTGCAGTTCAGCACCCTCTTCTCCCTGTGGTCAATCAGATGCCTATGGGAAGTCTGCAAACAGCTAATGCTAATGCAAGATGTCTGTCATTAAGGAGTTTGAAAGTTCAAAGTACTTTCCTACATTCATCCACACAACCATTGCCATTTTCATTTTACAGGTGTGAACAGAAATCTCACCTCCAGCTAAAAAGAATCCGAAACACATGGAAGCAAGCACATTCAATATTCATGGCTATTAACAGGAGGGATGGGGAACCTGTGGCCCACCAGTTGTTGCTGGAATGCACCTCTGCTGCAATCGTAGTTCAATAACACTTGGAGGGTTGCAGGCTCTCCATCCGTGGTTTTACATTTACCGTATATGTAAAAGTACGTGGTGTTTGGCAGAATGTAAGAAGAACATTCTGCTGGATCAAGCCACTGGTCCATCTACTCCAGCATCCTGTTGTTACCATGGCCAACCAGATGTCTGTGGGAAGACTGCAAGAAGGATCTGAGCACAACAGAACTCCCCTCACTTGTGGTTCCAGTAACTGGCATTCAGAGACATACTGCCTCTGCCTGTCTTGGGTTGCATGCCTCTCACAACGGAGGTAGAAGAGAGCCATTGTGACTGGTAGCCACTGCAAAAGGCAGTTCCGTGCTCCAAAGATTTTTCAGTCTAAATTTTTAGTGAGGGGAGGAAGGGAAGGGAGAGTTAAAGATAACAAAGGTGAATGTGCACAAAAGCTGGCTCACCCCTTGGTATCATTGACTTCCCAGTTTCTTCCACTTCTGTGTGCCCTTTGCCACCCCCCACCCACCCCCTGAATTTCTGGTGCCTTTGAGGACTTAGGTTTGCTTACAGTAAAGCTTCATATAAACTGATGGTATACTATGATAACATACGTCTGCCAAAGTTCTGTTTTGTAGAACAGCATTCCTGTTGAGATACGACAGGTGCCCCCTATTTGTAGTTTCTGGAAACAATTGAATACATTCTTGTTTCGACAAGCTTCCCCAGCTGGAGTAAAAAAAAAGAAGATGTCTGCTTTGGTTTGTGTTCGTGCACGTGTTTTTTAAACTTAGTTTTAGTTGTATGGTTGTATGGCTGTAAATCACCTTGCAATGTATATGAAGGGCAATGAATAAATCAAATTTAAAAAGTAATGGCTGCATTGCGATTTCCTGAAACAAAATGGGAAGGTCTGTCATATCCTTCTGTTCACTGATTGAATGTAACTTTGGCATTGCATTACTACAATAATGACAGAGATGTAGACACAGTCCATTACTGCACTAGTCATCATGTATTATATACATTACAGAAATCCTTCAGGACCTCAATTAGAATTCGGTACCCTATCCATCATATGAAAGGCAGCTACTTTGTAAAGGCGGCTTCAGGAAATTCGGTGCATTAGGTGAAATCCAGCTGGTGGATACAACACATAAGTGAGAAACACACAGCACAACAATGAGAGGTTATTTTGAACAGCCGGATACTCTCTGGACACCAGCTGTTGGGCTGTTCATAGGGGTTTTTTTTGTTTTGTTATTATTACTACTATGACACAGAGGAGATCTGAAGGGCAATTGATAGGTCTGTCCAGAGTGGGGGACTCTGGAGTGGGTCCACTTGAAGTTTGACTTCTTCCAAGGTTGATGCTAATGTTCCAAGAGGAGGACATTCATTCACCTTATTGATGTATTTTACTGCACTTTTATCTCACCTTTCCTCCAAGGAAAGCATATGTGGCACTTACTCTTTCCCAAGCCTCACAACAATCTCCTGTGAGAGAAATGACCAGTGTGAATGGGGCAGAGGGTTCGTGGCCATGTGGCCAGAGGGCAGAAGAGCCAAAGCATTGTTATGGGTTTGTGGGGAGCCAGATGCCCCCTAAACTCCTGGGTCCAATAAAAGTTTGAATTATTCAATGCTTGGAGAGTCAAAATGGAATGTCAGACCCTTAATAGCTGGACTCAGCTTCCCATGTCCTAAGCAGCCCTAATGGCAGAGTGGTTAAGAGAATAAATGATGGCCCGCCATTAACCCATCAGTGAAATCCATCAACAAGGCAACATACATTCTTTAACACAGGGGTGGTGGGAGAAACCCTACCCTGAGCTCTGGGTAATTAGCAAAAGACAATCCCAGAGTCAGGAGGGGAAAGTTTCCAAGATTACAGTGGACAACAAAATAAGCGAACAGGAAAAAAGTGTCACTTATGCAAGCTGGAGGAGGGGGCAGAAGAAGGAGGTGGGCAGTCAGTTTTATGTTGCAGAGAGTGTCAGACATGACATGTGGAGCCTCTAGGAATTGAAGGCTGCAGCAATGGGAGGAACAGAACCTTTTTGGGATGTGAATACTCTGTAGAGTGGCTGGGGAAACTCAGCCAGATGGGCGGGGTATAAATAATAAATAATTGTTGTTGTTGTTGTTATAATATCAGGTTGTATATATGTGCAAATAAGCCATATTGTCAGGCGTGGAGAGTCTTCCTCTCTCTTCGGTAATTTCACAAATAAGAATTAACGGGCAGTTTATAATTTATAGTCCTTTTATTACGGCATCATGTTGCAAGCACAGATATACAGGTCTCCAGAATGAGGGCAGTTGGCTGCTATAAATCTTCCACCTTCCACCACATCCAAGATGCCAGTGGGAAGTTCCTTCTTCTCTCTGCCTCCTTTGTTCTCTGATAGATTCAGACCTTCTAGTCCATGGGGAGGGGGGTCCCCCACACTCTCAAATGACATCTCAGCTATCTGTTCCCTCCCTTCTGTTTCCCTTGTTCCTATATTGTAGCTGGATAACTCCTGTCTACATTGTTCAGCTTCTGTCTCTCTCTCTGCTTCTGAACATGCTGTGGATGGGGGGGGTGACTTCCCCCTCCTGCTCTTCTTCGGAGAGAAGCTGATCTGCCATAGAATGCATTCCCCAATCCTCAGCTTCAGACCATTCCCCCACACATATATCGTAAGGACACCAGACTCTGCTGTGCCTCATTATCCCCAAAGGAAACACAGACTCTGGTAAGTGTACCTGAAACCCTGAGCCTCCAGTTGCCTCACCTTGCACAAAACCCCAGCGATGTAGCATCAGTAGCCGGCGCCTGAGGAGGGGGCACATACATACTGGGGGGGGGGGCAGCCCAGCCCTCATCACCGATGCTGCCAGAGCAACCCCACCCCCCACAGGAGCAAAGCAGGGCTGCACTGAGCCACTTGTCTGCCCACGCAGGGGGGAGCCCGGCCAGTCAACGCGGCCCTTTGGAGGTGGAGGGGAGCACAGGGCCAGGCCAGGCTGGGGTTGCCTGCAGGTGGGGCTTGTCTGGTTCATGCCCCCTCAAAAATTGTGCACCCTAAGCCACAGCCCCCCTGGCACCACCACCCCACACACTATGCCCCTGCATGACCCTGTCTCCATTTTGTATTGTCCCTCTTCAAAGTTATTGTTGTCCTGTGCATTCAAAGCAGACTAGTCTTCTCTAGCTGTTTTCCCAACAACTCAGACTGCTGCAATAGGCTCTCAAATGCCTGCTCTTGCCACCTCTTGCAAGTGGAGGTGGTTACACAATACAAAAAAAGGTGGTACTCCAGTCTAATGGAGTGGGCAATCCCCACTCTAGGATTTGGAGCAGTAACACGTTCTTTTTTAAAAAAAAAATAATCTTGGGAAGTTCTTAAGAATGGAAGCAAAGCAAATTAATTGCTTTGCAATTCGTGGTAAATTATGTGATAAAATATGGGTCTGCTCCAAACTGGATTAACAGAAGATGTTATGTAGCAGCCAAAAGGTTGTTCCTGGGGATACAAGTTTGCCTCTGCAAATGGCAAGCGGACCTTGATGGAGAGAATTTTGAGCTCCAAGCGCCAAAAGAAATTACTGGTAAGAAGGCAGCTGATGATACTAGGACCGGATCTCTCACTTCTGCACATGCAAAATCTTTCCCGGCACTCCTGTTTAGCAGCTTCTTTTCTCTGTGACTGAAATACTAAATTAAGATGGGAACTACAGCAGTTGAATAAATGTTTGGTTCGGTGATGCGATAATGTTTTGCAAAATAAATGATTGACATGAACTTGACACGGCACCAAACACAAACAAGATGCAATAAGGAAGGTGCATAATAGGCCTTTGTGAGGCAAGGATGTCACACTGCAGCAGAGCTATTATGAATGCAGAGACAGCTCATCACCTTGCATACTGATTATGGATGTTTCTATTCCATAAGGAACGGTTAGAGGATTTTCATGGGTTCTGACCTGCTTCTCACTAGAGCAGTGGCTGATCTCCACTTGTTTTCTGTTGTTTTCTTTTGGGGATCTGGGCCTGGGCCTGAGACCTCTTGCAGTTCATGTCAGGGGAAGGTGCATTCACACCTCTGAGTCTGCACCCTGGGAGTCAAAGCAGGGCATGAGCAGACAGAGGATGCTATTGCATTTACTACCTGCCTGGAAAATAATTAAACCAGGTGCAGAGTAAGCAGATGATGTGACGCCACTTATTTTATTTCTGCCCACCAGAAGAAAGGAGGCAACTCTGTTGGGAAGGCTTGGATAAAGACTGGTGCTAGTCACATAACTGCAACTGGAGGAAAAACACCATATTAAAAAGACTGTAAGCAGGCACTGAAACATCTGCCAAATTAATGCAAAACAGGTGAGGTTCCAAAGTGCCAGAAATTGCAGTACCCTTGGCATTGCCCTTTCCAGAATCGGCTAGGGGCAAGTTTGTTCTGTTTCATTTGCCTACAGCAAAACATTATTTCCTTCCCATCCCCACAATCCTTGAGCAGTGAACTCTGAAGCCCTGAATCAGATCAGTGTATTTACTGGGAAAGAAACTCCTGCAGAAGTCAGCATTTTCTGCCTGAGATGAATTTATATAGAATCCTCCTGATTTCAATTCACTGTATTGCATCCACTCACAGAGTCTTTATTTCATTTCATTTTATCTTAGCCATCACTGGAAAGAGTTCACATTATTAATTTTATCAACCTGGGAAACATTCCAAGAGTAATTCCTAATACCATTTATAACAAATCTAATGTTTGGCGCAGGGCAGGAGCGGGCCAAACGTTTCCATCAAAAACATTAGTATGTCACAGCTGATAGAATAAATAAGATCAATTCCCTCAGCCTTTTCTCTCCCCTGTACACTCTTAGATGCGGAAGAGTGTAAAACAGCAAACCAGTGATCTGGTGACCTCAAGGCTTAGATGCAATAGGGGTCCTGGGCTCTCTGAATTTCAGCCTGAAATGGAACAGTTTTCCCTGGGAAAGAGAGGTAGGGGTGACGCAATCCCTTGGAAAGAAAAATATCACGAAAGGTTAAGTCAATCTCTGTGATTTGTTGATAATTACAAGGGAAGAATATGTATAGGGAAATGAAAGCTCTCTTTCATGCAAAGTACTCAGATTATTATTATTTAATTACTTACTATATTTTATATTTTACTGTAATTTACTTCACGGCTTCATGGAAAGGAGAGCAGAGGGAAAAGATAAAAGATCTTCAGGACTGGAGCAAAGTGCTGAGTTTAAGTATTTCAATCCAGTTTTAACCAAGCTGATCTTCCCTTGCTGGTGTTCTCCTCTGAAGAGCAGCTGGTGGCTGCTTTGCCTTTGGCTAACAGATGGGGCCAGAATGTCCTCATTCCACCCATCTTGCTTGTGAAGCCCCAGGACAACCAGCAGTTGAAGCAGAGTAGTTCCCCCTGCCTCCAGCAAGCTCCCTGCAGCTCTTGCCAATAGATGATGGCAGGTTGGTCTTCCACTTGCCACAATGTTCTTCCTGGGCGGCAGAGGAAGCAGTGAGCCTCACAGTGGTTCTTCGTCCCCTAGCTGGTGGCAGAGGCCAGAGTGTGCTGCTCTTCAGCTCTGCAGTGATGTGGCTTAGAGTCTTCTGATCCCCACAAGCCATGAGAGAGCCAGTTGGCGGTGCAGTTAAAACGCTGGCTTGAGAGTAGATCTGGACTCAAATCCTCACTCAGCCACAAAGGAACTGGATAGCCAGTGTCAAGGTCTGTTGAAGCTTTGATTCTGAGCATACTTACTTGGAACTCTTTCCTTCTGAGGAAATGTGTTTGGGATTGTGCCACTAGGACTCAGGAGCTCCCTTGTCCCCCCCCCCTCCTCCCAATTGCAAATTTGGCTACAGTACACTGATGGTTTTTCTAACAGTGGGAATATGTATATGAAATTTAAAGAAGGGAGCTTGGGAACCCTCAACTTAGATGGTACCAGAAGGCTTGCCAACTTAAATAACTTCTCCCAATTATTAAATGCAGTGCAGAGGTATCCTGGTCTTCACTGGAGGGTTCTTCTCTTGGTTCCCTTTCACTTCAGGTGCTTCTGGAGCCTAAATAAGCCCTTTCTTTCTACTGCACTGCAGATGTGGTGGAGGTGGCGGGGGAGCTTGGCTTCCTTTTCCTCTCTGTTGCACCCTTTTCTAGACCGTCTTGGGTTGTCTCTCCTGGAATGCGATAATCAATTCAGCACGCAGGAGAAGGCTGGAGTGGAGAGATCTAGAGACTTGTTTCAGGCAGGGGTTCCTGGAATGACTGCTAAGCATTATACTTGATTCAGGAAAAAAACAAACCACTGGCTAGCAGCACTGCAAGCTCATAGTTTTGCTAAATGCATGGATCTAACTGACTGCAAATTTCCCCAGGCCACACTTAGAAAGGGTCTGGTGTCAGAACAATATCAGACACAATGCAAAATTTGGTAGTTTCCAAGGACTGCAAAATGTTTGCAAATCAGACCTGAGGGGATCCCTTTGAACCTACCCCCCCCCCCCCCCGCAATAAGGTAATATCAGCCATGGTGAGAGAAGTTTCTTGAAACTGATTCATTGATGGTACTTCACTTCAGTAAAACTGAGTTTTATCCATTTTTCCTCATTGTCCGAGTGCTGGGGATGTGCTGGGTCAAGTTCATACCTCCACATGTGGTAGTTTTGCCCTTATGCTTCTAGCACTTCTTAGTCTTTAGCTGCATTTCTCAATTAACTAATCAGGTGGCCCCCAAACCAGCCCCTTTAGCACGTCTTTCAATTTTCACTGGCCAAAACTGCTTCATAAAGACCTTACTATATTTCTCTTAGTGGCAGTCAGATCGATGACTGTGGGAGGCAAGAAAACATCCTCTGATTTTTCACTCAGTAACTGGTACAGACATATTTGGCATCTTGCCCTTATGGAGAGGTTAATTTATGGCACACAAAGGTCAAGCCCAGTCTGGCCAGTTTGATACAGTGTGCTTCCCATTCTTAACCTTTATCTGTCTTTCTCCTGAGGGATTATGACCTTCAGGTACCCAGGCTTGGTTCCGGGAGATTATATCAGATTATTGTCCTGCACGTACACATACCTGATTCTCACACCTGCTATTCCTTTCCAAGCCAAACCTGCAATAATAGCTCACATGAAACCTACATTTGCTTGTTTTATAAATGTTGGCTTTGTCATACTGGTGCTTGCAAAATCAACGAAATATTTCATTTAAAAGTTCTCATCTAAAGGGGATCTTACCTAATTCAAACTTTCCAAAACAAAACTCAAACTGAAACAAAGCCATCCTTCAAAAGTCACATCCTCCCAATTTTGAAATTCAGTTCCTCAGCCAAATCATATACTAAAAATTGCATATACTTAGGTAAAGTGTGTTTTAAAAGGCATATATTGGTGAAGATAGCATAAAATGCATCATATTAGGAGAAGCTGGCTTGTAAAAATATGTCTATTAAGTAAAATTGGATAGAAAAAATGTGTATATTAGGGGGAAGTCACTTTAAAATGCTAATTTTATGACTTTAGGGGGGCGGATCACAAACTGATGCAGGAATGTGGAGAACAGAACTTAAGGCTGAGAAAATGAGAAGCTGGAATTGACAGATCCGCTCATCCCTAGGGTTCAGATGTTGCATTTCTGGCTGCAAGAACACACAGCAGCAGCATCCTGTGGGCATCCTCTAGAAAATGGAGAGATTTTTGTGTGTGTTCAGAGCAAAGAGGGTGGGTTTTCCCCCTATTATAATACTCCATAAGGAATGATAGTAGCTGATGTGGGATCCTTTGGTGAGACGTGAGCAGGAGCAGATATGTAGTGGATGCTGACCTGTTTTCCCCCCAGGGACTCTTGAAAGGCAGTTTTGTTCCAAACCAAATCTGTGCTTGAATGAAGTTGGCAAGGTCTCCCAGGTTGAGAGAAGAAAGAGATGGTTTCATCCGCTGCAGATGGAGGGGGATGAGCTGCAAAAGGAGGAGACCAATGCCCTCCAGAACAACTGCTTTTCTGACAAAGGATTCTATTTCTGGAGGCTTCCCAGGATGGGTAGAGAAAAAGATGCAGCCATGTTAGCAAAAGAAGTTAGTTTTTCTCTCTCCAGTTGCTTGTTAGGTGTCTGTTCTGTCCAAAAATCAGGTCTTGGCCTCAGCTGGCCACTGATACAGCTTGCTCTCCCCACCCCCCACCCCTATTGCAAACCTTTTCTTTTTCAGTCCTAAGGTAAATAGGGACGCGGGTGGCGCTGTGGGTTAAACTACAGAGCCTAGGGCTTGCCGATCAGAAGGTCGCAGTTTGAATCCCCGCGACTGGGTGAGCTCCCGTTGCTCGGTCCCTGCTCCTGCCAACCTAGCAGTTCGAAAGCACGTCAACGTGCAAGTAGATAAATAGGTACTGCTCCGGCAGGAAGGTAAACAGTGTTTCAGTGTGCTGCTCTGGTTTCGCCAGAAGCGGCTTAGTCATGCTGGCTACATGACCCGGAAGCTGTCTGCGGACAAACATCAGCTCCCTCGGCCAGTAAAGCGAGATGAGCGCTGCAACCCCAGAGTCGTCCGTGACTGGACTTAACGGTCATGGGTCCCTTTACCTTTGCAAACTGGTACAAGGGCCATTCATACTGCGATATAAAACTTCAATGCATATATCCACTTAATGCAAATCAGCAAGCTGGTTTGAATATTCAGACTATGGCCCATGATTCACCTGAAAATAATGACCCCAAAACTTTCTGAAATTCAGTGGAGTCTGAACTCAGGCTACAATCCTGTGCACACTTTGATAAGCCCCACTGAACAGAGTGGAACTAACTTTGGAGTAAGCATTCATAGGGTCAGCCAATCCCATAACACACTAGCTGGACCCTGAAAAGCAGGATCTCACCCAGGTAGCAAAATGCACTCATCTTAAGGCAGAATGCAGAGCATCTTGAGATTCTGCCTTGATTTGTTGCCACCAACAAAACTGGCAAGCAGTTTTTCTTCAGGCTTTGTCTTGAGAGTAACCCATTTCTGATGCCCCTGCCCTCATCAACCCCTCATTCAAAAGGAGAGATTAGCAGGAGGGCCGTCCGACCTTTTGCAAGGCTATCCTTCCTCGTGACAACCTGGCCCCAAGTACACTTGCTCAAAATAGTACAAGACCTTAGGAACGCAGCCTTAGCTCTTGTCATCTGAGTCAATCATTCCGATTAGATATATTGGAAAATAAGCAATGCAGCTGGGAGGTTTTGCCCCCCAGAAAGATTAAGGGGGAAGAGGGCAGAAGGGAATGGAAACTTGCCTATTTTTGTCTAAATCCTTACCTTCCGTAGAAGTGGGAGGTCAAGTCAAATTCCCTGAAACTAGCTGAGCACAAATTTCCAAACGCAGCCCTAAAATACCACCTTGAGAGTTGTTTCGCTTGCCAAAAATGTCTGTCTCCATCAGCAGTTTCTTCAATGAAACAATTAACCAAATGGATCAGAAGTGACCAGCTGTGTCTTGGGCACTGGGCAAAAGGACCCTGTGGATCATGCAGCCAGTAAACAGGGCCATGAGAGGTGCTGTTTTTAGAACTCCACCTGTGCAGGAGCAAACCTAGGAGTCAACAATCAGGACAGAATATCAACATGTTTCATTGGAAGACTTGTCCGTCTCCAAAAGGAAGTAATATGTTAGGAGAGGGAGAGATGGGACTACAGGACCCTGACTCTCCTGTAGCTTGTGGCTCCCCCTCTGCCTGAACCTTTTCCATTCCAGCTGGTCATTGCAAGAACTCTGTCATTTAAGAACTAGTGCATGAGTTTGATTCCCCCCCCCCCGCGCGCTCCCTCCCAATCCTTTAATGTCATGTCAGTTAGATTGTAAACCTAAGGACAGGAATTGTAAGACACTCTTGGGAGCCTTTCTCCAGCTAAAGAACAGGGTAACAATATTTTAAACACACTGTATGTGGTACACCAGCATGGGTTCCTAGGTTGACTTGTAGTGGTTAAGAGCAGTGCACTCGTAATCTGGTGAACCGGGTTCGATTCCCCGCTCCTCCACATGCAGCTGCTGGGTGACCTTGGGCCGGTCACACTTCTCTGAAGTCTCTCAGCCTCACTCACCTCACAGAGTGAGGGGAAGAAGGGAAAAGAGAATGTTAGCCGCTTTGAGACTCCTTCGGGTAGTGATAAAGCGGGATATCAAATCCAAACTCTTCTTCAACTTTTGAAAGTCCAAAACAGGTATATGTGGTCACCTCCAGCTGATCCTGACATGCTCACTTTTTGTCCTGATCCTGAATACCTGAAGAATGCTTAGTATCATAAGAACAGCCTGATAGATCAGGCCAAAGGATCATCTAGTCCAGCATCACGTTCTCATCCTGGAGGGATGTGGGTGTTGCTGTGGTCTAAAAAACCACTGAGCCTCTTGGGCTTGCCAGTCAGAAAGTTGGCGATTCGAATCCCCATGACGGAGTGAGCTCCCCTTGCTCTGTCCCAGCTCCTGCCAACCTAGAAGTTGGAAAGCATGCCAGTGCAAGTAGATAAATAGGTACCACTCCAGCAGGAAGGTAAACAGTGTTTCCATGCGCTCTGGTTTCCATCATAGTGTTCCATTGCACCAGAAGTGGTTTAGTCATGCTGGCCACATGACCCAGAAAGCTGTCTTTGGACAAACACTGTCTCCTTCAGCTTGAAAGCAAGATGAGCGCCACAACCCCATAGTCGCCTTTAACTGGACTTAACTATCCAGGGGTCCGTTACCTTTCACCTTCTCATCCTGGCCTAGCAAAGCCTATGGGAGGCCTGCAAGCTGGACCTGAGTGCACTTTTCCCACTTGCAAAGGTATATTAAAAGGCATACTACCTCCAACAGGGGAGGTAGAACATAGTCATTGATTGCCATCTCCCGCAGGAATTTGTCTAATCCTCTTTTAAAACCATAGAAATTGGTGGACCATCAGTACATCTTGTAGGGGCAACCTCCACAGTTTAACTATGAACTGTGTATATAACCAAGAATCTATACTCAAGCATTCATGATGGCTGGTTATCCAACCTCTGCTTAAAAACTTCCATTGAGGTTGCCATATGTCCAGAATTTCCCAGACACAGCTGGAATAGCTCAGTTGGAAGCAGTGTCCAGATGGAAATTGTCCAGGAAAATCTGGACATATGGATTTTGGCGAATTTCCTTAAAAATAGCTCTAAAACTTAACTTTACAAAAAGGAAAAAAGAAGAAAAGAAACACCTCAACAACATTTGTGTCCAGATTTTCACTTTTTGAAATATGGGAATATGAGAGTCTACATTTCTCAAGGGAGTCTGTTCCACATAGAGGGATAAAAACTGTTCCATATCCACATAAACTTATATACCTTTCTACCATGTCCCCTCTTATTTACTGTACCTTTTTTCTAAATTAAAATGCTCTGAATGCAGTAACCCAGATGGATGGATGGGGTATAAATAAATCATCATCATCATCATCATCGGGGAGATCTTCCAGTCCCTTGATCATTTGTCCAACTCCTCTTTCAGAAGTGGTGTACTCCATTTTCACCACCTGAGGTGAAATGAAAATGTGTCGCTGTGCAATTGCAGCACTGGCAGCTGCTTCTCTGGCGGCAGCAGGCTGGCTGGGAGGCCCCCAGGAGCGCTGCATCTTGTGTTTCTGCCCCCCAAGGCAGCTGCCTCACTCATCTCAAGGGGGGCCGGCTCTGCCATCTTTTGCATCACTAGCTTTTTTTTTAATAGGGGATGCCAGCGATTTAACCTAGGACTTTTGAGAATGAAATCCTGTCATCTTCCCCTGAACTGAGCTCCCTTCCCCAAGTGAGGATCCCTTCCCTTAAGTATACAAATACTGTACTGAATTCTCAGGTTCTGTCTGAACACAATGTGGCTACTGCATGTGACAAAGTGCTGGTGTGATTAGGCTCTGAATTTTTCACGAGAAGTGAATGTGGACAGAGACAGATGATTGCCCTCAATTAATTTCAATAGGCCACTGCTGCCCTCTTGTGAGGACACACAAAATTGTTGTTGTTGTTTAGTCGTTTAGTCATGTCCAACTCTTCGTGACCCCATGGACCAGAGCACACCAGGCACTCCTGTCTTCCACTGTCTCCCGCAGTTTGATCAGACTCATGCTGGTAGCTTCACGAACACTATCCAACCATCTCGTCCTCTGTCGTCCCCTTCTCCTTCCCAACATCAGGGTCTTTTCCAGGGAGTCTTCTCTTCTCATGAGGTGGCCAAAGTATTGGAGCCTCAGCTTCAGGATCTGTCCTTCCAGTGAGCACTCAGGGCTGATTTCCTTCAGAATAGATAGGTTTGATCTTCTTGCGGTCCATGGGACTCTCAAGAGTCTCCTCCAGCACCATAATTCAAAAGCATCAATTTTTCGGCGATCAGCCTTCTTTACAGAATAGCATTGGTTAATGGTGGCTGCAGGGAAAATTAAGGGTGCTTAATGCAAGCATTGTAGCTTTGCTTCAAGAGCATGAGAACGCCACACACAGAATACTGCTCTTTGACATTAAGGGAAGGGTGTGCGCAGGCTCAAGGTTGAGGTCCTGAAATTAAACTCAGGGAAGCTACGATTTCTTTGCTTCCAGATAAACATCTTTTGCTACACTGGGAAGGCGCTCGATCAGCGTTTTCACTGTGAAGCAGTCATAGTTCTTCTCACTTCCAAAGCGGCAGGATTATTATAAGAATGCATTTACACCTTTGGTCTAACAAGAGCACAGTCTCCCAGATGTGAAGCAACAAATTCAAATTAGATTTAATTAAGGCATAGTTCTGACTTGAATAAGCTGGATCCAAGCTACTTTGGGAAGTTAGTGGTGCTGCATAGCTTCACTGAACTAGACACCGTCGTGAAAGCTATTTTACTGCAAGATGAGGCCTTAGAATTGCAGTGGATACCTCAGTGAAGATGTCGGACCAGTGGAAAAAAATGCAAATTCCATGTTCATCAATGTATCAGGTGTGATTGGCCAACTTTTATTGCCAATTAAAATTGGCCCCTTTTGTAGCATGGGTAATAGACTACAGGCAGAAATCCTGAAGGACACGTCACAGAAATATTAATAATAATAATAATAATAATAATAATAATAATAATAATAATTTATTTGACCACGCCCATCTGGCTGGGTTTCCCCAGCCACTGGGAGGCTTCCAACAAAGATTAAAAATACATCAGCGCCCTTCCTTCTATGCTGAAGGCTTTTACTTCTACTTAATATCCAGAGTCAATAGTTGACTTTTCAGGGCTCTACTACTACTGCTTTGCTCATTCTGATAAGAACTACAGGCAACTACAGCTGGCTATGATCAGCAGAAATCAACCTTGCTGTGCCTTTCAAATCTGGGTGTCTGATAAGTCTGGAACTTGTTTATTTTGGAAGTCACTGGTATGCTAATGTAACTCATATTAATGTATTTAATAGTCCCAAATTTGGCAGATAAGAAAATATTAAATGTGGCCTTTCCCCTTAAGGGTCAGTGACAGTTTTTGTTTATTAGTTCACTCTATGCACAGTGCACAAAAAAATCAAATCACAGAAGCAGAATTCTGGAGGCTACTGCTGTCTTAATGGCTACTGCTCTGGGTTACTCAGGCTGCTCAGAAAATAAAATCCATTTTTCCCCCCAGCAACTTGAGACACGTTCTCTTTTGTTTTGGGATACTACTTTAGGAAACTAAGGCAGTTTTAGATGGGCCAATCTTTATTTAAATATCGTTTAAAAGTGTACTATAGTTTAAATTCAATCATTATTGAAGGTAGGTGGACAATTTTGCTCCCAAATATCTCTGGAAATCCCAAATACCTGCTGTAAGCAATGAATAACTGTAATAATTAATAATCATAACTGTCTATTCATACATTTCAGACCCAATCAATTCTGAAGATGTGTTTATTCAGGAGTGTTGCATTCAAAGATATTACTTCAGGTTTTCTTTTATTCGTTCTGGAGCTATAGATTTATCAGTCAGTCAAAATTAGCTTAAGTATATCAATCTTCTCCAACCTGGCGTCTTCCAGAAGTTATTGGACTGCTGCTCCCATCATCCCTGATCACTGGAGGATTGTAGTCCAATGACACCTGGAGGACCAGGTTGAGAAGAAATGAGGATGGGAAACAGAACAGTTTGGTTTGCAGGAAGTGTGATGTAACTTGTATCTGTAGTTATTGTTTGAATTAGGCCCTCTCAGAGCTCCAGAGATACCAAGTCTACTTCCAGCAGCTTTTGAGGTCCCTAGCCATATTTTTTTTAAAACAAAAATGATGATACATGAAAACAAAGCGCCAGAACGTATATAACTGGGATGACTCCTACGTGTTGTTCACACTAGAGGGTGCTATGGATTATAAATTGACTGCTTATTTTCTCTACTTCCATTACTGTGTCTGATGGTACTCGGGTGTAGAATTAGTTCCAAGGGGCTTCTGAGAAAGGCAGAAAGGAAGGAGCATCACCTTGTACTGCAGACTTGTACCATCACAACTCCCCTGAATAAATGTAGGCTAATTTAAAGTGGCCTTGCACTATAGCTATGCTGAAAACGGCATGTGTTAATTCATTCGAATGCCCGCAAATTGATAATTGCCCTGCATCACAGCCTGAGCTAAAGAAAGACTCCGCTAGATTCAGAGCAAAGACCAGTTTTTAGCAGACAGGGCTTGGACACTGCTGGCAAACAACAATTACTATTGGTTCCCAGGCTGACTGTCCCAAATTTCTAAGAGCATCCTTGTGACTCTAGCTGTTTCTTTTTTATTATTTGTGTTTTTCTTCATTTGCAACATATATCAGCCATAAACAGTGATTCATACACACCTGGTTTTTGTTTGGTTTTTACAATCCACACCCCCCCACACACACACACAAGCACCAGGTGTCTATTAAATTACATTTAACTTTTAAGTAATTTCAGTTTTAAACTAATGTACCATTCTGCAAATCGCCATGTGTTCTCAGAGGCCTATAGCTGATTGTGGCTGTGTCATGATTTCAGGGAACTTTTAAAGGTTTGTGATTATAAGCTTTTGATTAGATCAGGGGGGAGTCATTTCCTTCCATTCTCTTACTGTTTTAGAGGGTTCTGTGACACCTGACATTTTAATTAATAAATAAACCAGCTGCTCTGAGCACAGAAAAGGTAGGGGAGGAGGCATTTAACCCTTACCCACTTTCTGCTTTAGAAAACCTCTCCTACACACAAGCTGTTTTTCTCCACTTAACAGAAAGTATATATCTTTTCCAATTCAGGTGGCAAGAAAGCTGAAGGGGGTTTTGAGTTGTAGAAAAACAGTCAGAGGCAAAATTTAATGTTGTTGTTGTTTCACTGATCACGCCACAAGAGTTCCAGCCTTTTCTAAAGACTGAATTCCCTTAAAGTCCTGAGGGGGCTTCGCCATTTTTTCATTGCAAACACAGTTTTTTAAAAAAATGTGCAAGAGAATTTGCAAAACCTCTGTGTTTGAGACGTTAAGCTGGGCACCTGTTATGCCCCCAAAGAGAGATCAAAGGCAAAGAAATCAGGGACAAAGAGAATACTGAAGAGTGACCCACACAGGTTGAAAATGGCACAACCCTTCAAGCTGGCAGGCCAATTATTTGAAAGAAATCTTGCCAAGCGGATAGTACCCTGACCCTGTGGGATTACATGAGTGTGACCAGGGCCATAACATATGTTAGAATCCAGGTTGGTAGCCTTTTCCTTGGCACTGGCACCACATTCAGCAACCCAACAGCTGAGAATCCTGGCATGACTCAGTGTGTTTACAATGCACCATGTTGTGTGGGACAGAACCCAACGCATGTCTCACATTCGGCAGCTTAGTTATCATTCCAAAGAGCTGGGTCTGTATGAGGGGAGGGTCAGGGATGCAGCTGCCTCATGAGAAGAAATTGGCTGAATGGATAAGGAAAGGTTGTGGAGAAAAGAGAAAGACAAGGCTCCTCCTTTCTCCTTTTGGAATCAGCTGGGTTTCAGTTCTCATCTCTGAGGAGCACGCAAGAGACCAAAATGATCAAGGGGCTGAGGCAACTACAGCGGAACCTCAGTTTTCGAACGTAATCCATTCCAGAAGACCATTCGACTTCTGAAACATAAGAAAACAGAGGATCAATGGGCGGACGGCAAAATCCATTGAAAAAATGGAAAAATATACAGCGGAAGCCGTTAGACTTCCGAGAAACGTTCAGAAATGGAAGCAATTACTTGCGGGTTTTCGGCATTTAGGTTCCAAATCGTTCAGCTTTTGAGACTCTCGAAAACCGAGGTTCCAACATTTGGGTTCCAGCATTTGGGACTTTCTAGGTAAGGAAAAAAGGCAATTAAGCGGTGGATATAATAGAAGTATATAAGATTATACACAGTATGGAGAAAATGAACAGAGAGAAGTTACTCTTCCTCTCTCATAATACTAGAATTCAATGAAGCCAAATGTTGCAAGTTTCAGCAGAGACAAAAGGAAACACTTCTTCATCCATTCACAGTAAAACTATGGAACTTTGGAACTTGCTATCACAAAATGTAGTGGCAGAGGATTAGACAAAGTCTGCGCTAGGGCCACTTCAAAAGACCTGGCCTAAAACACAGGCCTCACGGTATGGCTGCATGGCGTCGTAGGGTGCTATGGCAAGTGGGGAGCAACTGTGAAGTGATGCGGCCAAATTAAACACGCAGGAACAGGTTTGTGGGCTAAGCACCACCTCTTTCGTGTGTGCAGTAAAGTAAGTGCTAAAAACATAAATTTTGAAGTGGCTTCTAAACTTGGCTTGTTTGATCCTTACAGGCCATTTTCAAGCTCTCCTTCTTTCCTTAGATCATCCCCATTCCTTAGATCATTTCAATGCTCAGACAGCTGTCATTCCTTTGGTTTCTGGTTGCTGCTGCCTATCGCTCAGAATCCATCTCCTTCAGAGCTCTGCCCCAGAACAGCCACCTGTCTCATCACCCACTGCCTTCTCCAGATGAGAAAGAAATCTGTGTCATCACTGTTTTTCCACATATACAGAAAGAGCCAAACTGTTGGGGGAGGGGGTTTGCACCGGCACAGAAAGTGCAAAAGAATATGGAACCCATCTTATATAATCAGGTAGACAACAGTTCTGTGAAACTGTTTAGCCTTTGGCCAGTTCCAGTAACAGCAAGCAAAGCAAGTCATTTTAAGAACATAAAATGTGGGCCTATCTGGAGCACATCCACACCATACATTTAAAGCGCTATGATACCACTTTAAACAGTCATGGCTTCCCCTCAAAAATTCTGGCATCTGCAGTTTGTTAAGCATGCTGGGAGCTGTTAAGGAGGCTCCCAGAGCTACAATTCCCAGAGTGATTGACCAATAAATTTCTCTTCACAGGGAATGCACATCTGATCGACATTTATTGGTTTCAATACATTTCAGGTGTGTCTTTCAAGGCACATTACAGAACTGTTCTCTTCAACCATCAAAACACAACAATACTATAAAATATAATTTTCATAATTAAAAACCAGCAGAAGTGAAAGTTTCCCTGTACACCTAGGCTATCCACAAAAGGCTGATCACAGGTGATAATCATAGAATCATAGAATCATAGAGTTGGAAGAGACCACAAGGGCCATCGAGTCCAACCCCCTGCCAAGCAGGAAACACCATCAGAGCACTCCTGACATATGGTTGTCAAGCCTCTGCTTAAAGACCTCCAAAGAAGGAGACTCCACCACACTCCTTGGCAGCAAATTCCACTGTCAAACAGCTCTTACTGTCAGGAAGTTCTTCCTAATGTTTAGGTGGAATCTTTTTTCTTGTAGTTTGGATCCATTGCTCCGTGACCGCTTCTCTGGAGCAGCAGAAAACAACCTTTCTCCCTCCTCTATGCCTCCTCTATGTGACATCCTTTTATATATTTGAACATGGCTATCATATCACCCCTTAACCTCCTCTTCTCCAGGCTAAACATGCCCAGCTCCCTTAGCCGTTCCTCATAAGGCATCGTTTCCAGGCCTTTGACCATTTTGGTTGCCCTCCTCTGGACACATTCCAGTTTGCCAGTGTCCTTCTTGAACTGTGGTGCACAGAACTGGACACAGTACTCCAGGTGAGGTCTGACCAGAGCAGAATACAGTGGCACTATTACTTCCCTTGATCTAGATGCTATACTCCTATTGATGCAGCCCAGAATTGCATTGGCTTTTTTAGCTGCCGCGTCACACTGTTGGCTCATGTCAAGTTTGTGGTCAACCAAGACTCCTAGATCCTTTTCACATGTACTGCTCTCAAGCCAGGTGTCACCCATCTTGTATTTGTGCCTCTCATTTTTTTTGCCCAAGTGCAATACTTTACATTTCTCCCTGTTAAAATTCATCTTGTTTGTTTTGGCCCAGTTCTCTAATCTGTCAAGGTCGTTTTGAAGTGTGATCCTGTCCTCTGGGGTGTTAGCCACCCCTCCCAGTTTGGTGTCATCTGCAAATTTGATCAGCATGCCCTTGAGTCCATCATCCAAGTCGTTGATAAAGATGTTGAATAAGATAAGTTGCAGAGGCTGTTATTGTGTGCATTTTGGGAGGTGACTACAGGTTTTTACCCTGTCCCCTGCTGTGTAACTCCATGTAGATTTTAAACGTTGTCATCTGGGACCAATGGCACCCAGGAAGAGGTAGTTGCTCCAACCGTATTTTGGCAGAGCATCTGTTCCCTTCACTTCAGGCTCCATTGAGGCTTCCCCTTGAACCAGCACAGTTAGAAATATTGTATGTCAGCACAGGGGAAGGGGCCTGTTCCACATTCCGCAAGAGGGGGGCTGAGGGTGGGTGGAGTCAGCCTAGCAAATTGGGGAAGGCTAAGAGCAGCTGCTCCAAAATATGTTACAACTTGTCATTGTCAAAGGAGCAATAATATATGCTAAGTGGGTGGAACGATGAGGGGACCTGGATCTTCAGAAGAAGAGAAGGGAGGTAAATGAAAGCCCAGGTGGGGAGAGGCTGAGTGATTCTTTGAAGACTGGGAGAAGTAGGAAGGGTACAGTCGGTGATCCGTTTGATAGACTAAAAGCAATAGGCCTTTCAGTCAGGAAGACAGATGCAATTATTCCAGAGCAGTGGGGGCAATTTTGAAGGGATTTGAGTGGTAAATATACCTTTCAAGGGGTTTTTTAGCACAAGAAGAAGTTGGGTTTATGCTGCTGCTACTGCTGCAGGATGTATTTTTTTATTTTTTATTATTATTATTATTATTATTATTATTATTATTATTATTATTAGATTTTATATACCGCCCTATACCCAGGGGTCTCAGGGTTCTTCACAGAATAAAATCAAGATATAAAACCACAAAATACCTAATAAAAATAAAAATAACAACTCAATAGCCCCCCCCCACAACAAAACACATTTTAAAAGGGCATAGGATGTAAATCGGATCAACCAAAGGCCTGGTTAAAAAGGAAAGTTTTTGCCTGGTGCTTAAAGGTGTATAATGAAGGCACCAGGCAAACTTTCCTGAGGAGAGCATTCCACAGATGGGGAGCCACTGCAGAGAAGGCCCGTTCTCATGTTGCCATCCTCCGGACCTCTCGAGGAGGAGGCAGGTGAAGGAGGGCCTCAGAAGATGATGTAAATTGTCCCCTGCCATGTCCGGGTAGGTTCCTATGGAAAGAGGTGGTCCTTGAGGCACTGCAGTCCTGAGCCGTTTTCACCTCATATTACCTCTGAGACTGGAGTCCTTGCCAAGAACAGCCTGTTGGATCAGGCCAACAGCCCATCTAATTCAGCACCCTCTTCTCACAGTGGCCAACCAGAGGCCTGTGGGAAACCACACAAACACAGCTTTATTGCGGTCCATAGACCCAAAATGCACAGTACAACAATAGGATATGGGTAACCTGGAAGCAGGACCTGAGCGCAAGAATCCTCTCTGCTCCTGCGGTTTTCAGCCTCTGGTATTCAGAAGCATGGCTGCCTCTGACCACGGAGGGAATGCATTGCCTCCATCATGACTTGCAGCCGTAGTTAGATTTATCCTCCATGAATTTGTCAAACCCCTTTTAAAAGGCCATCCAAGCTAGTGGCCATCACTGCCTCCTGTGTGAGAGAGTTCCACACTGTGTGTTGCAGGAAATCTCAGTCCAGGCCAGGGTTAAAGGTTTGAGATCCCAGTCTTCGTTTGTATCTGGTCTCATTATAAAGACTTCTGTCAATCCTGGCTCCGGAGGTTATTTAAGACATGACTGGCCACAGATGAAATTCACATGTAAATCATTTGGATTGTACTGTATTTAATTAGCAGGGACACAAAGGAAGAGATTGATGAAAGGTTTGTGGGCCCATTGTATATACTTTTAAGTAGCAGATTGAATCACATTATGCTAGGTTTTGTTTTATGTCAACTTCAATAAGTTTCTGGGCTCAAAGTGCCAAGATTATTATTTGTTTATTTATTAAGGGGGGTGGGGATTACTCAGTTTCTGAGGCCGTCTTGCTATCCCCTCCTCTGACCAAAGTTCAGCTGATAAAGATGTGGTACTCAGATTTTGAGAAAATCTACAGAGAGATGGTTGGCCTCTGGATACTGAAGACTATATTTGTCCAGGATGCATTTTTAAAGTTAATTCTCTTCTAATTGTTTGTTTTATTTTTGCTCTTCTGCTCTGCTGTTTTTAGTGTTGCTTTATTTTATTGTCTGACTGAATCTTTGCTTACTTTGTTAGATTTTACGACATCTTAAACTATGCTGAGTCATAGCTGTCAATTTTTCCCTTTTCTTGCGAGGAATCCTATTCGGAATAAGGGAATTTCCCTTAAAAAAAAAAGGAAACATTGAGAGCTATGCCCTGAGTGGGCTGGCTGCAAATGGCTGCATTGCCTCTCTGGGGAATCCGTCCTCCTCCCCTTTCCCAATTAACTTCCATCTCCAGGGCTCAGGTTGCCGGTTTATTAGACTTTGTGTTTTTTATTTGAAGGACATGCTCCCAGTGACTGTTGTCAATGATTAATGAGTCATTATTGATGACATCACAGGGGTCCACCTTGCAACATCACTTGGGCCAACCTTAGATCTCAGGTTTGGTACCTGAAATCTCAGATTCTGGGATACTCCAGACCTGACAACCCTAATGCTGCTTGTAACTATGATGGAGTGTTGTGTCCTGCGGCAGCCAAGGAAATTTAGTGTGAAGCTTGTTAAATCTCCCACTGTCTCCTGTTAAGGTGATAACTTGACATAGAAAGACAGTGTTGCGAATGACGCTAAGGCTTTTGATTTACAGTAGGGAATGAGTGGAACGGAATGGTTCTGCTCTAGAATCATCCTGAGTTTTCAGCGCCTGGAGGATTCCCAATTCAGTTGAAACCATGCAAAAATCCATCTTTCCTAATTTCAGGAAGATGGAACATATGCATTGCCCATTTTTGAAGGTTAGAAATTTAAACAGCAATGAAGCAACTGCACATCTGTGAAATATGATGCAACAGGGGTAGATTGATAGTATGAAACCCAGTTCTCCCCCAAAAAGAACCCCCCCCCCCAGTTAGGAACAAACAACACCAGCAACTGCAAAGCCTAGAGCCGGGGGGGGGGCGGTCACAGTAGTGGAATGTTGTTTCTCTATCACCTTACAAAATCTCCCTATATATATATTTATATGGGAGTTGCCCACAGCAATATTGCACTACTGCGACATTTTGCAAAATGGGAGGGGGGTTAAAGTGTGTGTTTAAAGTTTTAGCAACTCCAAAAACATTTCCCTCCTAGTTCCACCATAGTGGAAATACAGAACTTGTCATGACCTGGCAGGACAATGGTGGGAGGGAGGAAAAGGATCCCAGCGAGGGGTGTAGCTGAGACTGGGGTAAACTGGAGAAGGGGAAGGAGAGGTTGGGGTAAGAAGTACTTGTGGGGTGATGGAGGGCAATGAGGGGATGGGAGTCAGTGCACAGGAACCAGAGCTGCAGGACCAGAGCCAAAGTGGCGCCTGTCTCCATGAACACAGGCTCTGAGGCAGGCATAGGCAAACTCTGGCCCTCCAGATGTTTGGGACTACAGTTCCCATCATCCCTGACCACTGGTCCATCTGGAGGGCAGGAGTTTGCCTAGGCCTGCTCTGAGGCATAGAGAGCAGTGGACAGGCTTCTCCAGGAGGCTGAGGCAGGCAAACGCCCACAGCCCAGCTCATTAGCTGGCCAGGTGGGGTTCTCTGGGAGAAGGTGTGTGATTCCTCACCTGGAGTAGGCTTAGAACAGGGGAGGTCACATGCCTCATCAAGCCCAAATGCTGCAACCAGCAGGCAAAATATAAAAGGTCAACTACCTCTGTTGATGGACCTCAGCTTGGATGCTCCAGAATCTCTGCAGGACTGTGCTTTGGACTTTGACCGTGTGGGTTCACTCTAGACTGGGGATTTATCATACTGACTTGCTGCCAGGTAGGCCAGGGGTTCAGGACAGAACTTTTCTTCCTGTGGTTTCCTCAAAAAGTTTTCCAGTGGGTTTTCGTTGTGTTTTTTTAAAGTCAGGGCTCATCTCTGCCCTGCAACTCCTTTTCCTCCTTGATTGTGAGCTGCCCCCACTAAGGGCCTTCCCCCCACCCTCCTCCTTTTAACACAAAAATGTCAGCCCATGACGGATTGGAACACGTTCGCCTCTTGCACACACAGTGTTGCCTTTGTGCTGTTACCATCAGTGACCATCCATCATGGTTTAACCTGACAGCCGGCAGCAGAACCCTAATCCCTCAGGCCAGTTTGGAATTACGCGGCCACAGAAGCCACCTCCACACAGCAGCCTCCTCCCAATGTTGAGGGAGAGCTGAAAGAGCACCAGCCCCTCGGTCAGGAAGCTTTGCTAGTCCCCGGGCTGCACTCAGTGCAATTGCTTTCAGACAAGTTGAGGGCTGGACAGCCCTGCCAAGTGGACAAATGAAGGAGACTGCTACACATAAGGCACAGGTCTGCACAAGCGTTGGCAGGTTTGTGTGTTGCCATGTGCACATAGGAAGGCAGTTATGAGTGCTGAAGTATGGGATCATGTGACTGCTTGGCTTAAATTGTCTCGGTCACATTGTCCTCAAAGAACAAGAGATTGTTGGTGGCGCTGTGGTCTAAACCACTGAACCTCTTGGGCTTGCTGATCGGAAGGTCGGCAGTTCGAATCCCTGCGACAAGGTGAGCTCCTGTTGCCCTGTCCCACCTCCTGCCAACCTAGCAGTTCAAAAGCACACCAGTGCAAGTAGATAAATAGGTACCACTGTGGCAGGACGGTAAATGGCATTTCCATGCGCCCTGGCTTCCGTCACGGTGTCCTGTTGTGCCAGAAGCGGTTTAGTCATGCTGGCCACATGACCTGGAAAGCCGTCTATGGACAAACACCTCCCCCCTCAGCCTGAAGTGAGACGAGCGCCACACCTCAGTCACCTTTGACTGGAATTAACCATCCAGGGGCCCTTTACTTTTACCTTTTTACTTGTCATTATCATCATCATCAATAATAATAATAATAATAATAATAATAATTAATAATATTTCAGGAAATTTGTACACTGCTTGATTGTTAAAAAAAATTACGTGGTTTATAAAATATGGTTATCACAAAGTAAAATTAACAATAATTAAAAACCTTTGAAATGTTAAAATGTCAATAAACAAAATTTTTTTTATCAGGTGCCAAAAAGAGTACCACCTGCCACGTATCAATAGGCAGGGAGTTCCAAAGTGTGGTGAGAAAGAAAGAATAATGTTCTGTAAAATTTGAAAGCTATCCCTGCTTCTCATTGAGAGAGGTAGTTAGGCAGGCACCATTGGTGGACTGCAAAGTTGCCAGGAGTTGTGCAAGTTCAGAAAGAGTATTTGTTGAAATGAGAGAATGGTGGATGTGTACAAAACCTGGTTTGTTTATTTATAAAGGGAGGAATGCTGTCATTGCGGAGTGCAGGACAAGGTCAATATGACAGAACAATGGTGGAATAAGAAACAAAATGTGAGGTTTTAGTCACCCCAAGTGCAGGAAACATTGCCGGAAGATTAGCATCCATTTTAAGAAGTTCTAACTTTAATGATAAGAAACTCAGGAGGCCCATGCTGATCAAGACTGGCAACGAGGTGTAGACAGCATGAGCTACTTAGATTTTCTCAAGTACAAATAATTTGCAATTAGCCGTATCCCCAGGGAGGTGTGATGTTACATGACTGATTCAAGATGGTATAGGTAAGACTGATTTGTGGCGTAGGGTAATGCAGTCGAGAGCCATGAATGGAAGGCGCAATGAGCAAGAAAGGAAAGCTCTGCCTGGAAAATTCAGACAGGCTAATGGCAAGATGCCATGCTGAGACTGCCATCCTATACACACTTACTTAGGATTAAGTCCCATTGAACTCAGTTGAACTTCCTTCTGAATAGGCATACATAGGATTTTTGTCTATCACCCCACCCTTCAGGCCAGCTCAAAATGTGCAAACTTAGATTTCACAAAAGTTATATACAGTGGTACCTTGGGTTAAGTACTTAATTTGTTCGGGAGGTCCATACTTAACCTGAAACTGTTCTTAAGCTGAAGCACCACTTTAGCTAATGGGGCCTCCTGCTGCTGCCACACCGCCGGAGCCTGATTTCTGTTCTCATCCTGAAGCAAAGTTCTTAACCTGAAGCACTATTTCTGGGTTAGCAGAATCTGTAACCTGAAGCATATGTAACCTAATGCGTATGTAACCCGAGGTACCACTGTAAAACAATCAAGCAATGAGACAGGATGGGGATGCAGTTAATAGAAACATAGGAAGCTGCCTTATATGGAATCAGAGCTGTGGTCCATCTAGCTCCATACTGTTTACACAAACTGGCAACAGAAGCTGCATTGCCTTACCCTGACTGGCAGCAGTTTTCCCGGGTTTCAGAACAGCTCAATCTCAGGGTTGTGGGTTTGAGCCCCACCTTGGACAAAAAGGTTCCTGCATCGCAGGGTGTTGCACTAGATGACTCTCACAATGCCTTCTAACACTACAAACCTATGATTCTATTACCTGTTTCTCTCCCAGTCCTACCTTGAGATGGTGGGGGTTGATCTGGGACCTTTTACAGGCAAAGCAGATCCTCCGTCACTGAATTAAGGACCTACCAGGGATTATTGGGAATTAAATCCCATTGGACACAGTTACCAGGATTAAACTCCACTGGATTTAGTGAGGCTTACTCTGTGTAAACAGTCACCTCACTGAAATTAATGAACATGATTAATTTAGCTCCACCAATGGGTCTACTCTGAGCAAAACTTAGCTGGCTACAAGCCAGTAAGACCCATTCAATGCAATGGGGCTTGTTTCCAAAGAAACATGTGTAGGACTGAGCTACAAACTAGCCCTGGCTTCTGCGCTTTTACATATTTATTTATACGAACTATATTTATACCCTGCCATCTCACGCCAAAGCACTAAAAAAAGTGGTTTATGACTAAATAACAGGAGCAATGTTTTTAAAATGAGCTAAAACAATAAAATAGGCACAGGTGCAAAAACATTACTGGGGTGACACGTTGCCAAAAGAGGTCAGATTTGCATATGTATAGAGGCGAATTTAGAAATATCCTAATTTAAATAGAAACGCAATAAATCTCACCACAGTAGGGAAGAGTGGGGCTAGGGGACCTGTGTGCTTGCTCCATCTGCTGCCCAAGTGCTCGCTGTGGATGGGCAACTTCAAGGCCCTCTTGCACCCCCTTCTTGGGGGTCCTATATTTATAGATGCTGTGCATGGTTCTAGACAAAAGCTAACGGTGCTGAGATTATGGAGTAAATGGTTGGGAAAGAGGTCCTTAAGGAAATTCACATACCTCACCTCCTGATCCCTTGCTGGTTTAGCCAGACCAAGCCGCACTGTAACCTTTTAAAAAGGAAAAAGAAGTGTGCATGCACGTGAAAGCTCATACCAATAACAAACTTGGTCTCTAAGGTGCTACTGGAAGGATTTATATTTTTTTTACTTTTAAAAACAGTAGTTAAAGGGGCTGCCATGCAGGAAAAGCTCCTCCCTTGAAACACTGGAGCTGCAGTCAGTCTCAATTTTATATGGTTTTCTAGAGAGCAGATACTGATCCTAAATAAAAAGAAAGAACAGGGTCTTAATAGGGAACCTATAGATAACCTTCCATTGGACCTTATGCACAATTTAACATATGCTGTCATACAACCCAATATTTTCATATTCAATTCTGAACCACAAAATTTTAGCTTCGTTACTAAATTTTCTAAGCAGACTTATCACAATGCACCAAAGGTACAAATTTCACATCTGTGAAGTCGTCCCACTGAGTTTAGCAGAACTGCTTAAGAACGTTGAGTTGAGCGTTCTTCCTGCACAGACTGTGGTGTTGGCTTTTAAAATTTATATTGTCCTTCCAGTGGTTTTCGCATACCTTGTAAAACAGTCTGTCTTGAGATATCAGACAGTGCTGCTTTTTCAGCAGACAGAGGATTTCAGTTTGAGGATTGGGTTACAAAGGCCCTAGACAAAAGGTTTGTTCCCGTTCCATGGCTAAACCCTAGTGAATCTTCTGTGTTCTTCAGCCCACTGGGATCCACAATCCACTAAAAGGATGAGAGATAGCAGGGGCAGAGTTTGGTAACGGCGCCCTGAGCGAGGACAAAATTGGGGAGGGGGCTAAATATTTCTTAATTTCATAATTCCTTTGGGTAAAGTTGCTTTTTATAGATCTTCTTAGTAGGTAACTGTATAAGATAGTAGTATCTTGCACCCCCTTGGTTTGATGCCCACTGTAGGGGAACCACCTGCACCACTGTAAAGCTGGCACCTTGAATGTTAGGGTGGTAGCATAGTATGGTTTACATTGCAGCCATGCCAAAGTAAGAGATTTCTATGCACGCACATCTCCATCCTCAATCCAGGCAAGCAAGTAGCACCAGCACAGTTCAAGGACACATTTCAGCCAGGCAAAAGTATTCTAGGAGGATGTGGGACAGAACTAGTGAAAGATGTAGCCCTCCTGAGAGGCCTGGAGGACTATATTTGACCTACAGATCTGAGGTTCCTCCCCACTGGTTCAGATGACTGTCCAAACCCAGCCTGTGAATTGTGGCAGAAGAAGAGATGACTAGCCAAGATATTTTGCTGCCAAAGGCAAAGGACAAGATCAGGGCTGGATTTAGGTTTGATGAGGCCTTAAGCTACTGAAGGTAATGGGGCCCTTTATATGTCCAGCTGTCCTTTGTCAACAACAAATTGTCGCTTTTTTGTGTTGAATATATGCTACATGGTAATTTATGGACCTAATAGGTATCTAAAGCCATTTGCACATAACAAAATATGTATTTTATCAAAGTAATTGTTGAACTGAAATACAATTAAGAAGAAGTATATTAATAGTGAAATTTGGGGGGGGGGCAAGAGAGTGGGGCCCTAAGCTATAGCATGTTTAAAGGTAAAGGGTAAAGGGACCCCTGACCGTTAGGTCCAGTCGTGGATGACTCTGGGGTTGCAGTGCTCATCTCGCTTTATTGGCCGAGGGAGCCGGTGTACAGCTTCCGGGTTACGTGGCCAGCATGACTGAGCTGCTTTTGGCGAACCAGAGCAGCGCACGGAAATGCCATTTACCTTCCTGCCGGAGCGGTACCCATTTATCTACTTGCACTTTGACGGGCTTTCAAACTGCTAGGTTGGCAGGAGCTGGGACTGAACAATGGGAACTCACCCCGTCGCAGGGATTTGAACCTCTAACCTTCTGATCGGCAAGCCCAAGGCTCTGTGGTTTAGACCACAGCGCCACCCGCATCCCTTTATACGTAAATCCGGCACTGGCCAAGATGCATCTCTCATAGCTACTTCAATAGCTACTTCTCTCATCTCTCATAGCTACTTCATAGCTACTGGGACCGCTTCCCCCACCCTACCTCAGGGCAGCAGGCTAGTTTAGAGAGTGTTCAAAGCTCTGTCGGGGTGATATATGCAACTCTGCCCTCCAGTAGAGGTGAGCGGCTGTGTGTGTTCAGTGGAAGAACCATAGCTCAGTGGCGGGACATCTGCTTTGCGTACAGAAGGTCCCAGGTTCAATCCCCAGCATCTCCAGGTAGTAATAATAATAATAATAATAATAATAATAATAATAATAATAATTTATTATTTGTACCCCGCCCATCTGGCTGGGTTTCCCCAGCCACTCTGGGCGGCTTCCAACAAAGATGAAAAATACACTAAAATGTCACATATTAAAAACTTCCCTGAACAGGGCTGCCTTCAGATGTCTTCTGAATGTCAGGTAGTTGTTTATCGCTTTGACATCTGACGGGAGGGCATTCCACAGGGTGGGCGCCACTACCGAGAAGGCCCTCTGCCTGGTTCCCTGTAACTTGGCCTCTCGCAGTGAGGGAACCGCCAGAAGGCCCTCGGAGCTGGACCTCAGCATCCCGGCAGAACGATGGGGGAGGAGACGCTCCTTCAGATATACTGGACCGAGGCCATTTAGGGCTTTAAAGGTCAGCACCAACACTTTGAATTGTGCTCGGAAACGTACTGGGAGCCAATGTAGGTCTTTCAAGACCGGCGTTATATGGTCTCGGCGGCCGCTCCCAGTCACCAGTCTAGCTGCCGCATTCTGGATTAGTTGTAGTTTCCGGGTCACCTTCAAAGGTAGCCCCACGTAGAGCGCATTGCAGTAGTCCAAGCGGGAGATAACCAGAGCATGTACCACTCTGGCGAGACAGTCTGCAGGCAGATAGGGTCTCAGCCTACGTACCAGATGGAGCTGGTAAACAGCTGCCCTGGATACAGATTTGACCTGTGCCTCCATGGACAGCTGTGAGTCCAAAATGACTCCCAGGCTGTGCACCAGAAAGGTAGGGCCAGAAAATATCTCAGCCTCAAATCCTGGAGGGTTGCTGCCAGTCAGTGTGGTCAGTGTCTTCAAACTCTGCCCTCCAGATGTTTTGGGACTACAATTCCCATCATCCCTGACCACTGGTCCAGCTAGCTAGGGATCATGGGAGTTGTAGGCCAAAAACATCTGGAGGACCGAGTTGAGGAAGCCTGGTTAAAAGGTATGTTGCTTTGTTCCTATGGACAATATGAAGGGGGGACTGCTGCCACTCTTCCTCCAACCCTAGACATCTGCCTCACTCTCCCTTACTATCCAGGCTGGCCCTGAGACGACAGCAAAGTCCAGTGAATTACACACACAAGATGATGATGACTTGTAGGGAAGGCCAAAGCTCCCATATTTGTATAGAAGAGAGAATTTTGACAGGTTGCCACTATTGTCACCCTGCAGCGCGATGACATGAATAGGTTGCACTTGTTGAAATTCCTTGGTTGAATACAGCCAAAATTTCAAGCGAGGGAGAGGAACGCATTCTCAAACCAAGGATATTTGTGCTTTGTTTAAAATTAAACCTAAGATTCTGGTCTTGTTCGGCAGCTCAGCTATGAACTTCCAAAAGGGGCCCAGACTTATCAGATGAATCATAGGCAGGTTTGATGTCTAACTGTGAAGAGGCAAACTTGAAACATGCGAGCCATCTGCCCAAAGTCCCTCCCCATTGAGCTTGTGGGCTGAGAAATGTGAATAAAATAGAAAGTCCCTCCCTACTGGTAGGGGGATGTTGAAAGGGAAAATATTATCACATTTTTGGCTGACATTCTTTCCATTGACCAGTCCCTTGGCTGGTATTTGGCCTAAGGGAAGTCTGTACCCAGATGTATGAGCAGACAGGAGAGACTCTGACAGTTCACTCCAATGCATGTTGACTCAGACGTTAAGTCCCACAGAGTTCAATGGCACAGACTTCCTAGTAGGCATGCCTAGGCTTGCAGCCACAGACCTTGAAAGTGGCCAATGGAATTATGTGGGGAACAACTGAAAAATAAAAGCTTGCTTGGTATTGTAGTATAGCAGCTAGAATTCTGGGCTTTTGAAAGAGGGCGGAGACTTGGGTTCAAATTCCTGCATGGCTGTGAAGGTCACTGAGTGGTTTTTGTGCAACTTCTTGCCTTGTAGGCTAAGGGTTATATCCAAAAGTTAAAGTCATTGACTAGTATACTTATTTGCACCAGCGGAACATTCTTGTGCAAGAGAATGCATAAGCAGTTTGCTGGCAGCTTAATTGCGCAATGGATTGCACTATCATTGCACAATGAGTTTCTGCTAGTGCTAGTGTTGTGTTGGATTCCTCTGTTGTGGCACATAAAAACTCACCTATTCACTAAACCTTGCACTAGTGCACAAAGATCCCTAATCTACCTCTCACAGGGTAAAATGATAGAACCACACACATTCTTTCTGAAGCCCAGCTGGCACTGCCATTGACATTATTCCAGCACCAAGGTAAAAGGTAAAGGTACCCCTGCCCGTACGGGCCAGTCTTGACAGACTCTAGGGTTGTGCGCCCATCTCACTCAAGAGGCCGGGGGCCAGCGCTGTCCGGAGACACTTCCGGGTCACGTGGCCAGCGTGACAAAGCTGCATCTGGCGAGCCAGCGCAGCACACGGAAACACAGTTTACCTTCCCACCAGTAAGTGGTCCCTATTTATCTACTTGCACCCGGGGGTGCTTTCGAACTGCTAGGTTGGCAGGCACCGGGACCGAGCAGCGGGAGCGCACCCCGCCGCGGGGATTCGAACCGCCGACCTTTCGATCGGCAAGCCCTAGGCGCTGAGGCTTTAACCCACAGCGCCTATTGACTTAAGCATTTGGGTGGCATTGACTTCCATTGTATTTGTTCTGCTTATGTTTATTCTTACTGCTGAGGACTGGGATTTCAATTTATAATCTAATCACCATCACAAATATGCAGTATGAATGTTTGTGATGGTAAGGTTGTATGTTGTCATTTTATGGATTGTAACTCTCCCTAAGATCATTCCATATAAATAACAGCAATGTCTAGAGTCGTGGAGGCAAGGGAAGGGTCAAATGATGCTGAAACACATAACCCTGTTCCCAGCCACATAAGGCAACTACTTAAAAACAACAGAAACCAATCACAATGTAGTCAAACAAATGCCAATATGAAATACAAGCTGGCACCAATATAAACCACCAGAATGAAGTATTAGTGCTTTTCCTGCAAACATCTACCGCCTACCATGAGGTGATACTGACTCAGGCATACTTCCCCACAGAGCCTATTCTGTCATCTAGCTGCCACTACTGAGGAGGGTCCTCTTCCATATATCTGTTCAGTGAAGCTGAAGTTTCTGGGCCACATCCATGGGCAGCCCCACAGAGAACACATGACAGGATCCCAACCCTGGTAGTGACAAGGGCGTTAATAACTTCTTGCCTTGGGTTGCTGTTCATCACCTTTTTTCAGTGGACACAGGCACCTCAATCTTTGACCCAGGTATCATGGTTAGGGTGGCCATCTCTAGAGGCAGAAATTCCATGCCCCTCACAGTTACCTGCGAGACAGAAAACCAACTCCTCCAGAAGCGTTAAGAAAGGGACTTCACCTGTTGACTTTCAGCCTCTCACACCGCTGTGTTAAGGACACATGGTTTCTATTCATAAACAGGTGGTGCAATGCTAATTATGCCACCTGAGCCAAGGCAGAAGCAGAAGTGTTTGGCAGGCAAATGGCTCTTCAGCTCAGGAACAGCTTTGGAGCTGCCTTTGTGCCTGTCCCTGCATTGCTGCTGTTCAGGAGGGCCAAGAGGCCTTGGGACTGGCAGGGAGCAGTAATTGAAAGCAGCAGATGAGGCAGGAATGCTGTGCAGAGCTGCCAGCTCAGGGAGCCGACTGATCATCAAGATCATTGTAGGAGAGCAAGTGAAAATAAATCCAATGGGGCCGTTGTTTGAGAGGCGGCTGGGCTTCTCTGGAGCACATGCCAGCTCTCCCCCCCCCCACCCCCTTCAGCCACACAGCACTACCCCAACCAACAGACTAATCCCCACAGGGAGAGTACATGAAATCAGATGGACAAGTTTTGATGCGAAGCAGCAGCTTAGGGCAAGCTCAGGTTTCCTGGAGGTTTGCTATATTTATCTCCATGATTTAATGCCCGCACGGGGTTTAAATGCCACCAAGCAGTTGGTGCGAGGAGCCAGAGTTTCACTCCCTGACGCAGGCTCTGCCTTGCCAGACGCTCACCATGGAACTCCTCGAGACCAACCCTTACTTTTTTGCAGACCAGAGGTTTTACGACGGGGAAAACTACCTGAGCCCTCGCTTGCACGGCTACGAGCAGACGGCCTACCAAGACCGAGCAGCCATGACCCTGTGCCCCGAAGTCAGGGCTGGCTTAGAGGAGAAGGCCTCATCCCTGCCAGACCACAGTCCCGGCCAGTGCCTGCCCTGGGCGTGCAAAGTGTGCAAGAGGAAAAGCGTCTCCATCGACAGGCGCCGGGCTGCCACCCTGAGGGAGAAGCGCCGGCTGAAGAAAGTCAACGAGGCCTTTGAAGCTCTGAAGCGGAGCACTTTATTGAACCCCAACCAGCGGCTTCCCAAGGTGGAGATCTTGCGCAGCGCCATCCAGTACATTGAGCGCTTGCAAGCTCTGCTCAGCACTCTCAATCAGCAGGAGAGGGACCAGCGAGAACTGCGCTACTGCAACTCCAGCACCCAAGCAGTGGTAAGTGCCAGGGGAAGGGTATGAACAAGCTGTTGCCATCAAGCGTAAGAGCACCCACACCACTGTCCGACTGTAGGAGTCAAATGACTACTCTACTGGTCGCTCTTACCGAATGACTATTTTGGCCCATGGACATAGGAATATAGGAGTTATACCAAGGCAGGTAAATTATCCATTTAGCTCAGTATTGTCTACACTGACAGTCAGCATTTCATGCAGGGGGCATCTCCATCCCTACCGAGAAAACTTGGGGACCTTCTGCATGCAAAGCAGAACTGAACTATGGCCCTTCCACAACAGCACCCAGCAAGATGTTTCTAATTTCTAAGTTGGCAGTGAACACCAGCTTTTCTAGTTTCAGTCATTGGCTCCTACACCATACCTATCTTGCATAGAATACATATATTTTGAGTTAGCTGTATCTTCGCAGGGAATAGCATGCATCATGTTTCCTTACGTGTTCTCACAAGGGTTTTTTTCACCGGAATTCAGTTCCAGCACCTCTCAGGTGGGCACTATTGCCATTATAAAGAGAACAAAGGAGGTGTCCGTGGTGAGTTCTGGAACCTTTTTTCCTACAAAAATCGCACTGGTTCTCACCATTTATGCAGCCTAAGGCAACTGTAAAGCCAGCCTGAGAATTGATGCAGAAAAGTCAGCATGGACTGGAGGATTCCCCCCCCCCCAAGTGAATTTATCACAGTGAGGGAAAGTTATTTTAGTATTATATTGCCATATAGCATTGGTTGAGTTACAGCCTTCATGTTCTCAGCATGTAGTGCTAGTGGATAACCTGCAGGAATATATTATATTTCTTCATTGCGTTTCTCCAAAGTGCAATTGTGGCTACTTTGCTACCTCCCACTTACAATTAAGTACCATTCAGCTATTTAAAAGGCTGCAATAGAACTGTGGTAGTCAAAGCTGGGTTGAATTAAAAAAAAAATCAATTTTGAAATATACTTAAAGTGCATTAGATGCTTTTCATACCAACAGGATGTTCCCTTTATTGTCTACATAGAAGATGGGAATAAACAGCAGAACCATGACTGGCACACCCCTTGTAACCAAAGTGACCAGCATACAGGACTTTATTCAACAGATGACAATTCAGAAGCGAGTTCTAGCATATGTGCCAATGAGAAAGTATGGCCGGGGGGGGGGGGCTTTGATAGCTGGACACCTGTCGAGTTCAGATGGGTTACTGGGTCTCCGTTTAAAGATGCACAAGGGCATTTGGGTACAAACCTGGACCTACAGTCCAAAGGGGAAGAAGAGGTGCTTAAAAGGTGAACAAATGCTTTAGAAACATTACTGAGTTTCTCTTCTGAAGCTTCCCTGTAGCCGAGGGACTTGCATAGCTCCACCTTTCAGGGCATCCTTTTCAGGATATAGATCTTGTTACACATTTTGTTTCATGGTTTTCTTGACATTGACATGTAAACATCAATAATGATGGAATGCATAGGTGGAGAATATTTTTATAGCTTTATTATTTGTAAATGTGATCTTTGCATGAGTTAACACTATTATTCATTTGGAGCTGCACTGTACTTTCCAGGCTGTGACACTTTATGGTTTACATTTTTTATTTTTGCTATGTCTGCACTTAAAAAATAATAATACAGAAATCAGGAAGACAGCTGTTGATAAAAGAAAGAAATGTGTGAAAGCAATTGTTCTTCCTGTCTTCTGAAAGCTGTTTCACACTAGCTGCTGTCTGAACCAAAACTGTAAACTTCAGGGCTGGTTGCACTTATACTGATCTTCTCCTTCCATTGTGTTGAGCAGCAACAAGTGTTTTGATGTCTGTTGATCAATTTCAAAAAGGGTTTGGGAGGAACAGCACTAGAGAATTTTTGAGGTATTTTGCAACATCTAACAGTTCTATTTAAAAAGCAGGGTGAAGTCTTCCTTTTTAAATAGGAAACTCCCATTTCCTCTACATTGTCTTTAAGAATAAGAAAACTAGTGTTTTGCATGGTCACTTTTTAGCCCAGGAAATTCCCAGCTGTTAATTAGTTGCAAACAGAGGATAGCTACACTTCTGTTTACTAGCCCTGAAGGATTCCTTATGTTTCATACCTGGAAAATTTTCCACACATCCAAATGTATCCTCCTTACTGCAACACAAAGAATGTGGTGGCCAGGTATAACTTGATTGTTGTGGGGGATATTTTGTGAAAATCAACAGAACTCCCCCTTTCATATCTGCCTCACTTTGCAAAACTTGCCCTCTGGCTCTGCTGGACTAAATTAAAAACTCATCCACGAGCAGGGGTTTCCTTTATTTTTAAGGTCAAAGAGCAGCATGGTTACCCCATCTTCTTTCCAGCTACCTTATCATTTCAGGAGTCTTTACTTTTTGTAGGCTGCATACTCCCATATAGCACAAAGCCGGCTCTGGAATGCTCATCCAGACTGATTTTTTTTTTAAGAGAGAGTAATGAACAGCTGCATGCTACCCACCTGCCCCCCCCCCCAACTCACATGCACACAGCATGGCTGTACACACATTGCCATTGAGTGAGGATAGGTTACTGTACTACTGGCTCGGAATTCAGCTTACAGGAATTCCCCCCCCCCCAACACACATTTATGGCACTTCTTTAATTATGCAGACATAAAGCAAAAAGAACAGTGGGAACATCAATACCACATGCTATAAACTAAATCATCATCTCTCTCACACACAAACACCCACACCCACAAAAACAATAAGCTCATGCACACACGCCAATCTAAATTCCAGGGTGATCCTGCATACAATGCCATTTCACTGCCTTTAGGACTTTGTCAGTATTTTCAATCAGACAGCTGAGAGACCATTCTTGGCAAAATAACAAATAAATTCCATACAGGATGCTAAAAGGACAAAAATAACTTTTGAGAGTTAGTGAAGGAACAAATGCAAGGGCACATTCCTAATGGAGATCCTTAAATGTAACCAATCCTAACAGCCTCCATCTTCCAATTTCAGGTGACTAGTGACCATGGATCCAGCAGCACCTCATGCAGCCCTGAATGGAGCACCCAGCTAGACTTCAGCACTCATCCTGGAGGTAAGCAGGAAGCCTTGTCCAATGACCAATTCCTCTTTGGAGGTTCCGCCCTGTCATCAGCCAGCACCATCACTCTCAAGAGCTCCTTCCAGGCTTTTCTGCTCTCTCCCCTCCACCTCTCTAGGCATGTTCCTGCTGCCTGCTTCCAAGGTCCTAGAGGCAGGAAAGCCATGCACAGTCATGAAGCTTCTGGGTTTCTAAGCACAGGCATCCCAAAATGTTGGTTGATCATTAAACCATTGTTTTTCCATAAGCAGTTGACATCCAATATAAAAATCCATTGGTCTATCAAGATGTCTCTTTCTCCCTCTGATCTGAATCAGCTTTGATTTTAAAAAATCAGAATTGAGAGACCATTTGATTAGGAAGAGACAAGCTGATGGGCTTGACTCCATTTGTCCCCTGATAGAGCACATATTTTTTTTGGAACCTGTCTGTTCCATATTAAAATATGCCATATCATTCTGACGGACTTTCAAAGGTGTCTACCAACAGTTTGATGGGATAAAAAGCTCTGCAAAAGTATCAATACAGTTGTACGGCATTGTTAAAGTGCAACAGGAAATTAAAAAACCAGAGCAATAGCCCAAACCAAAAGTCCCAGGATTCATTTTTGTAACCATGCAGTGGAATGTCATCAAGGGCAAAGGATCTTCCGCACCTTATATTAAAATTAAAAACATTTTAACTTAAAATGCATTTTTTAATAACCATGTTTAATAACATGCTTCTTAAATTCCTGTCATTGTACAAATGAATAGAGTTTCCTCTGTAATTAGAAACCAGAGGAAATTCAAATGAACTGGAACAGAATCCTTTCTTGCAGGTGCAATGGATACTGAGTTGTACAAAAAATGGGGTTGGTGTGCTTTAGCCTGCAATCAAGTATCATTAAATTTAGTATGAAGGTTGTGGGGTGGAGTAAGGGGGAGAGAACACATCCTTCAGACAGAGAGAGGCATACACAGCACTAAGCTACATTCCACAAATAGTCTGAGCCTTTATTTCCCCCCACCTAGGATTCCCTCTACCCTTGTTCAGCAGCAACCAAATTCTCAGAGAAAGCCACCTGCTTAAGGTCACTCTCTTGTTCTCCGCAGATCATTTGCTGAGTGATGATTCTTCCGAAGACCACAATCTTCACTCGCTGTCTTCGATTGTGGACAGTATTGCTGTGGAGGATGTGGCCGTTGCGTTCCAAGAGGAGAGGGCTCAGAACTGAGGATCCAGAAAGTGATGTCCATCTCAGTCTTTCTTTATTCAAATAAAACCCAAAGTCATTACCCCCAGATTGTAGGGTAGAAGAAACATGATACTAGGACTTTACAATTAAGAGAAGTTTCTCTGCTCTCCTCACTAACACTGGATGATGTTCCAAAGGGGGGAAAGTTCTCCTTCCCAACTAACACTGGATTTTTTTTTTTAATTTCCCATGCCAAAGTCATAGACTTTAACCACTGAAGCCACTTATCCAATTCCATACACTTGAAAAGTGGTTCTTTTTTCTTCTGCTTTCCCCCAGTCAGAAGCAAGCTAATGAGAGAGGGGCCTAGTAATTTTCATAGTCTGCTTGCTTTCTAGAAAGGAAGGGTATCGTGGCTTTACTGATAAGCTTATGGATCTCATTTCCTCTGGAAATTGGGCTGGAGTTGACTGATCAAAGCATTCTGATGTATTACTGGGAACACTAAGTGTGTGAGAAATTACACTCCTGTGTAAAGGAAGGATTCCAGTGTGGCCTTTATTCTTTCTTCCGTTTTTGTAGAAGTTTTGTTTCTTTTGGGGGCCAATGGTCTTTTTTCTAAAGAAATGTGGGTGTGTGCAAGTGTGTATTTTTTTTATTTTACTTTAAAAATACTGTCTGACCAACTTCTTTTGGCAGTCTGCAATTTCCAGGCCCAGAAGCCATATAAAATGCTGCCTCTGAAGTCTTTTCTACTGTGTGAAGTTGCAATTTTTTTTGTATTTTTGCTAACTTATTGTGGGATTTCTTTTTTTAAAAAAAATAAAGAATTTTTTTGTTTGAATTTCTTTTGAGATTGTGTGGAAAAGTTTTGGTTTCCTATGGAAGTCTTGAATCAAACTAACTGAAATGTATTGGGCAATATAACTTTGTGGTCTTTGCCCCCTTCTTACTATAATTGATGCCTGCCCTCATTCATTCCATCAGAACAAAGCAAAATATGCTGTGTCGTACCAAAGGGGCAGTACACATATATCCCAAGTGTCAGACACCCAGCTAACACCAAGAATTAGCTACTGTCATGGACCCTGTGACAAACTGCTCAAGGTTTACTTTACCTGAACAGACAGCAGGAGGAGAACATAGTCATGGAAATTTCCCTTTTTCCAGCAACCATTCTGAATTTTGTTGTTCCTCTGCATTCATAAAATGGAACTCTCAAGAACTTCCAGGGACATAAAAGCTGATCCCTGCAAAAGGAGGGAAGTCCAGCCACAATTTCCAGTGCTACCTCTTGCAAGAGCATAAATGCTCAAGCATACCCTGGTTCAATGAGAGAAGGTAGTGATTGGACTTTGGGGTGGCTCTGTGCATTCGTCTACCAAAAAATCACCCTCTTTAATCCTATTTCATTTTATACTTTGTCATTCAACCTGTGTTGTAACTGATAATTATCTCATATCTCTGTACTGGATACGATTAGATCCATCAAAACCCAGTGTAAAAAAAACAAAACAGCAAAATTGCCCACCCTCAAATAAACCTGTCATTTGTTTCTCTGCATGAATTATAAATTAAAGAGCTATACTGTATCAGATCAAAGGCCCACCTAGTACAGCAGTCTCTTTTCCACAGTAGCCAATCTGATGTGCATGGGAGCCCTGTAACTCATACACATTCCTCAAGTAAATCTTTTTTTTGAGAGTATCCCTGTATTTAAATGTGCTTCAGCTATTGGATGTCTAGGGATCAACTGCCCATGTCTGTTATGTGTACTGCTACGGGATCTACATATGTAAGATCAGCGCAAAGGATGTGCGCCTTGTGAAATCCCAAAAAAGGAATCGGTGCACCCAAGGCCCCAAAATGTTTTGTGCACACAGGCCCTTGAAACACCCCTGATGCAGATGCCAAAAGAATAGCATCATTACATCTTCACTCCCTGGGCCTGCCAAGGGACTCCTAGATGACTGGTCTAAAACCTTCTGAATGACATGTCTTGTTGAAGTAAGGAGACTACAATGAAAAGGTGGGTGGCTTTGGGCTTTTCCTTACTTCTCATCCCACCCAGCGATAAGGATGTAAGATGGTGCTAAAATGCTCCATCAAGCCATAGGAAGTGTTCAGTCAACTAGTGGGCCAATTAAGCATCATCATTATCGGGCCAGATATGGCTCACATGCCACCAGTTACCACAAACATCGTGCCCAGAGAATCCGTATTAATGCAGAAGAGAATTATGAATCCACCGAGCCTTGCTTTAAAATCAGATTTATTGGAACACACATACACCCATTCCTGACTTTTTTTGCAGGGTTTGGAATCCATGCAGTACCAATAATATGACAAAAGAAAGAGGTTGTTGATATAAAGGGATCACTTACTCTTTAAATTAAAAAAATATTTAATACTGTATTAGGCAAGTCGTACACCAAAAAGACATTGCAACTGTACAGTCTCTTGGATATTGCACTTCCAAACAGCACGGTATGAGTATAGGGCATTCCAGCCACCAAGAAATACCACGTCAGTAATAAGAGGGCCACACTAGGCAAAAGGCAGCATGAGGAGACAAACGGATCCTACCCTAGAAGGAAGAAACAGCTAGGAACCTTTTTGGATCACAGGCTATCTGTAAATGTAAAGAGAAGAAAGGGGAGATTTTCTGTTTGTCTACAGGGAAAGATAAGAGCATTTACTGTTTACCCAACAGAGATCTGAGGACATCACTTGAACTCCCAGCGTCAGATTTCATTTCATACATGACAAAGGGACCTGGAAGACATACAAACTTGTTTGGTAGCTACTCTCTCCTTCCCACCAAGCACCTCCATGCCCTGCTTTCAGCCCTGGCCCTTTCACATCAGAGGAACAATACTGCCCATTGGCAGACGTTCCTTGTTGCCTGTGGCATGGTGGGCAGTCCCAGCAGAAATGCCTGCTGCTGCGCTTGTGGGAGAGTTCAGAGCTGGAGTCTCCCATAGTCTCATCATTGCCTTTGTCTCCTTAGCGATTGTCTTATGGGGTCCGAGCTGTATGGTGGGAACAAGCAGCTACTGCTGCTCTCAGGCATATTGGCAAAATGAAACACAGGCAGATAATGGTGCAGGGACTGCTGCAGACCAGTATTAAGGTGCTTCCATGTCTTACCAGACCTACATCAAGATCACTGCATCACACACAGTGGGGAGAGAGATGTCTGTTCTCTTTCTCAGTGAGAGCATGTCTAAAGCCAAGGGAACGGGGGAGATAAATGGGAAGCCACAGATATAATTGGGGTTTAAGGACACCAAACAGGAGATCAGGGGTTGTGTACAAGCAGGAGGAAGAATCTTCTTTTGGCCATGTGGCCTGAAATGGTTGGCCTGTAGCTTCTGTTCTTTGGAGCCAAGGAGCAGGCACAGTCTGGTCTCTGGCCTAATCTCGGAAAGCAGCCAGTGTATAACCATACAAGTAGTGGGAATGTGCTGCAAAACAAAAGGGTACAATGTCTACATTAAACATGAAGGATGTGATGCTGTGGAAAATCTGCTCTGTGCCTGTGCTCCTCCTACGACTATTCACTAGGGACCGAGTGAAAGATTAGGCATTCAACAAAGCCCCAACAGATACAACAAGGCCCAATGCTCCAAGCACCTGTTTGCATGGAGTACCTAAGAGGGTCAGAGAAAGGTTGAGAGAATCCGCAGTTTGCACACCCCACCTCTGCCAGGTTAGGAGATCCCACTGAAGCTGCCTTGCTCAAGAATCCTCAGAATCCTGATGCTGGCAAACTGCTGTTCACCAGCCTTTAGCACAGATTTAGAGTCCACACGGATCAGCATAGAAATAGCAGAAGCTAGACACAAGCACAGTCATGGCTGATCCATGGATTTTGACTGTGAGACCCACAACATGGCCAAGTCTGTTCTTGTCACTGGAAGCGTCAGTGCTGATGTTGCCTTGGGGAGAAAGGGATAAACTTTGCTATCTTTATCCAACAGCTGTCCCCTTCATTTCTATAGATGACTCTCCAGCCCCTATTCAGCACATTCCTCCTTCCTCCTCCTCTTTGTTAGTATGATACATTAAGATTTTGCCGACACTTCAGTCCCCGGAATTTCTTGGTTATTGAGCTTACAGCATGCAACTTGACTAGAAAGTTTCCTACTAGGCAGGAAACAGCTTCTATAATAATCTGAAGGAGAAGGTATCCAAATGGCTCAATTGTAGCAATGGGCCCTGCCTACAAACACCGTAACTATTAAACCAGTCTTGGAGGACAGCTTTATAAAAGGGTAGCAGTTTCATCAAAATGAAGCTTCTGTTGGAATAACAGCTTGATAGTCAGGCTGAATATATTGACCTAAAATTCATATGTAGGCAACTTGTGGCTCTGTAAATAGTGTTGGATTACAACTCTCATTATCCCTGACCACCTGCCATGTTGGCTGGGGCTGATGGCAATTTGGGTTTAATAATACTGACAGAGCCACAGGTTGCTCGTCCCTGGTAGGTAGGTAGGTGCATCTGCTAGGCAAGATCCAAGATGTTTTGTCATGTACTATCAGTTCTACTATATATTCATGTTATAATCCTATTCTTCCTTTCTTCCAAGAAACTCAGAACGACATTTTAACTTCACAGTAAACCTGTAAGGCAGATTAGCTTGAGGGAGAGTGACTTCCCCAAAATCATTCAGAGAGCTTCAGAGCTGAGCACAGAATTACAGACAGGTTTTCCAGATCATAGCCCAACAATATATGGTTCTCTGCTGAATCAAACACATCTAAAAGTAATGTGTGAACTCCATTAAAGTTTAAGAAACTGTGCACAATATTTTTTCAGAAGCTATACCCTCTACCATCAGGAATATCAGCAGTTCTTCTTCGTAGAGAACCCAGGTGGCCAACAATTAAGCCAAGAGTGAACTGCACTCAATCAAGTATAATAAAAGAACAGCTACTATGGCAATTAAGTTCTTTCCTGCACTGTGCTATATAGAATTGGGTGATAACCAACTCTGGAAAACAGCTTGTCAATATGTTTTAGATGATTATTCTCTTCCTGAACTGAGCTCTGCACTGACCTTAAATAAGTATCAACTAAGGCTCTTCTGGCAGAAAATGTTTGGTTTCTTTTCTGGCTCTTCTGGCAGAAAATGTTTGGTTTCTTTTGAGAGACAATAATAGCTTCATAACACACTGAGTGGCCCTCTATGTACTGGCTGCAATATATATATATTACAAATCAGGAAAAAGGAGTTAGATAAAATTGCTATAAGTTGTTTTGGTAATTCAGAGGTTTAATCTGAAATCAAGCTAGATTTAAGCTTCTTGGTGTCTCTCCTCTCTTTCTTCATGGATGTTGGCTTATTTTATGGGCTCCATGGCTTTGTCCACTTGTCTTTGCTTTCTATTATTTAAATGTTGGATTGCAATATCTCTGAAGAAAAATGTGCCTGTGCCTTATTGCCCTATAAAGAGAGGCCACTGAAGCAGTACTGGATGTTTGGTGTGCACTGAGAAATCACCTATAACACATGCTAGATATTGCTGTGCTAACAACTGCTCCTGCAAACACCAAGACAGAGCTAAAGTGTTGAAGCCCATGTTTGTTGTTGTTGAGACTAGGGTTGTTGAATGAATAAATCTGGCACCCATCAGATATATAACAACTGTGCTGGGTCCTCTGGTCTGACATGGACTAGAGAAATTGTGAGGCCACTGGGGTGCTGAAGTTCAAACATGGGAATACAGCACAATCCCCTGTGCAACTTCTTTTGTCATGATACTGACTCTCACACATATAGCACAAAAAGCTGAACTGGTGATACAGGAAACTTCCCTGCAAGTGAATTAAGGCAGACAACAAAAATTGTGTTTAGAAGCCTGAAGACAAAGAAATTGATTTCTGGTTTATTTCATTAGTTTCTAGAAGTTATCTAGACTACTTAGAATATAGCTGCTCTACCCTAATTTCTACACTTACCTGGGCCCTGGGCCAATGGTCCCATTGGAAACTGAATCTCAGCAGGAATATGTGCGAACTGTGGATGTCTCCAGCCTTTGGGACCCAGATGCACCAACTGCAAACCATTTAGCAACAACACATAAAAAGCATGCAATTAGTGAGATCAGAGCTCTCATGCAAAGCACACCTTTAACCCTTGGTTCCCTGTTGCCTGACTGCCTAGCTTGGCTTATTACAAAGGTCAGGAGCAATTAAAGTCAATTAAGCAAGTTTAGTCAGTTAAAAAGTACTAACTAATGCTTTTTAAAAGGCATGAAAGTGTAGCTGCCTAGCACCAGAGGTATATGGCTTCAGAGCTCAATAAGAAATAAAATGTCAGACCACTGAATGACTAAAGCAGCCAAGGGTGCTATTCATGGAGCAGAACTGGAGGGAGAGGAGTTGTTCTATTACATGAGGGTGTAAATTCACATCAGTTGGACACCACAGAACAACATACCCGATTTGCAAGGTCAGATCCTTGAAAGGTCCTTTCTTCCAGACTGATTAGAAACTCATCAAAATATACAAAATAGCTTTCTCATTTATCTTTTCATACCTTCATCCCTGGGCTAAAGCAACTAAGCAAATCCCCTGCATGGGATTCAGAGAGGGATAATCTTGGCTAGATCAAATGGGACATCAACTGTTCTCAGAATTTTCTGTGCCTATCTAAACTCTCTGATACCAGCATCAGATGCAGGGAGTACAAGAACCAAAAGTAAGTTCCATATGTAGTCTGGGCAGCCAAACCATGTTAGAAATCCAATTAGTAGTTACAATCTTATTCAGGAAAACAGAGTGTTGGGCTTCTTATCATCAAAGATCACACACCATGCAGCACCCAAACACTTGGCGGTTTGAAACTGTCTTATTCATCTCTCATGAACAAGAGCAAAGCTGGACCTTACCTTCTGGCGGCATTTTCTTCGGTGGTGCTGAAGGAGGTGGAAGGGGCACCAAGGAGGTCACTCGGAACCCTGCTGGGAGCGTCTCTGCTGATCCGCTGAGCATGCTGATGCTGTGAAAGTCTCGGGGGCGGAAGCGCTTTCGCCAGGAGGGAGTTCGCCGAAAAGTCTTGTCATCACCCTGTAAGGAAAGAGAAAATTATACCACATACCAAGCAAAGCAATCAGGTAGGCCTTCCTCAGGGAAAAGTAGTAAGTACTGGCATTTGTGGAAAGGAAAAGACTCGTGCAGGTCTCTTATGCTACAGGAAGATCAGCAAAGTCTGAAAAACATTGACAGAGAACTCACTGAAGGGCGTTGGGCTGGTTCAGACCAGCTAGTTTTCCTGGGTTTGGGGCATGCCTCTGAGGCAACATCTCTCTGAATCTTAGCTAGCAGCACTGTGCACTGTGAGCTGTCCAAGGTACTGACAAGCTGCCTTTTGCTCTGTCCTGCTTTTCTGGCTGGAAACAAGCAGAATTGACTCTGACTGGATTACCCATTTTGCCATGATCCTGCTCTTTGGCACACAACTTCTGTGCTATCAGTGAGCACCCTGGCATCAAACTGGCCTCCCCTGAAACTTTAAGACAAGACTCCACAGTGCACATTTTGTTTCCTGCAATTAGTCTTCCACATACTGGTGTATATCTGTTCTTAATTTGCTCAGTGCGCCATGACAAAACCCATGTTTCTTCTACATTTTGTCCACTGGCTGAATCTTCATTACCAAATAGGCATGTTGATAAAGTAGGTTGTGTGATTGCTTCATTATATATCCACCTCAACTCACATAGACTACACTGATGCAAAGATTTTGAAAGTGGGTTAAAATGTGGTACAGTGGTGCCCCGCAAGATGAACGCCTCGCAAGACGGAAAACCCACTAGATGAAAGGGTTTTCCGTTTTGGAGGCGCTTCGCAAAACGAATTTCCCTATGGGCTTGCTTCGCAAGACGAAAATGTCTTGCGAGTTCCTGCAGGGTTTTTTCCCTCCCCCCCCCCCTTTTCCTAAGCCCTAAGCCGCTGATCCGCTGATAAGCCGCTTATCAGCTGATCCGCTAAAAGCCGCTGAACCGCTAATAGCGCTAATCCGCTAAGCTGTCAATGGGCTTGCTTCCCAAGACGAAAAAACCGCTATACGAAGAGCCTCATGGAACGGATTAATTTCGTCTTGCGAGGCACCACTGTATTGTAATAAATTTGGATTCAGTTGCAAGCTAGGATTTGGATGAAATAATCTATATTTCATGCTGAACACAGCACAAATCAGCTCAATAAAATTGTGAATAGGCCTTCAATCTCCTTTTTATGGGGTCAAATAGTACAAAAACCTCAACATTCAGTAAGAAATCTCTCAAGGATTATATTCTAATTTTCTAACTGAGTCGCATACTTTTCAGAAATTGTCTCTCTTTCCCTATGGAAACAATCTAGAAATTTGGCCATCCTACAAAGTGGGATAATGAAGATAACAATATACCAAGAGTGCTTTAAACCAGCATTTGTCTTGGTCAAGTGATAATTCTATCTCAGATACAAGGAAACTTAAGCAGAACACAGTTTTGGAAAATTAATAAGAAGCCCTTGGGGGCTTTATTCTTTATACTCACTGACAAATACTGAGATGCTGATGGCGATTAACAGAAATGTGAAAGAATTCAAATTTACTTCAATTTGCTTCAAGTAGAAATAAGAGTTGACTTGCCAGAATAACAACAGTAGATGTTGTTTACTTGAAATGACCAAATCCCTTTCTTAAGTACTTTCTAATCCGGTGTCAAAATTTCTGATTCAGTATCAGTTTTTTAAAAATGTTTGCCTTGAGTTTTCTAAAGCCAGCCTCCTTGCCTTGAACCCTCAGATGTTTCCCTCTTAAAATTTTAAAAATTCATCACAAAAGATGATTTCAGAGTGTGATAACCCAAAGAAGATTGCCCAGTGTCATCATTCCTCATAGCCCCTTATTTTCTTCCTTTTGAAGTTTCCTCATTGTGACCTCTAAAACAAAAATATTGCATATTGCTAATGGTAAATAGGTTGTTTAAGCACATAGATAGCTGCTGAAGATTCAAATTCAGAGGTAAAATTAAAACACCTCATTAAAAGAGATATATTCATTTTTAAGGCAATCAAAGCAATTGGAACGCAGTACACAAAATGGAAAAAAAATTCTAAAAATCTCTTCATCCTAATGGGATGGGGCCAATAACTGGGCTTTGAATTAGTCCATTTCTAAAATCATTTAGAGTCTAGGAAACAGACCGCTAGCCTCTCTAGACTCCAAGCACATGACACTAGTTCCATGTTTGCATTGATGGCTTCCAAAATGCATTTTTACAAAAGAAGCCAATAATGTTAAGCTGGTGAAATCTTAGCAATTATGACCAATATTCACTCACATAAATTGTACAGGTTTCACAGTTCAGCATCCAGAGCTATTCTCTCTGGCCTGTCACTAGCCAATTTCTGACTGCTGAATACCAATGGTGATGCCACACCTGTGGAATTCTCCCTCTAGAGAGATCAGAGGTGTTCCCATCTTTTAAGGCACAAGAACATGTTTATTCTAGAAGGCATTCAACGATTAACTCTATTTTTATTGCCTTCTGTTGGTTCTTAAAGCTACTGGGTATTCTTAGTGTTTTATTTGATTTTTAATATTCTATTCTATTGCTGTAAGTAGCTTTGGGAAACTTGGCCAGAAAAGCCAAGTATATAATAGCTTAAATAAATAAATACAGGCCAGGATCTTCACAAGTTCAGAGCAAAATTACCATTTCCTTATCGTTCTTTATTTGCTGAAAATCAAAGACCTGCCTTTCCCAATATAAGCGTCCTCGAGTATTATGATCATCAACAGAGGCCCTTCTGCTCTCTGTGAGGAGGGGGCGGACTTTTTTGGTGGCTGAGTCCGGGCTCTGACACTCCCTGCCCAGATAAGTCTGCCTCGTTGCTTCTTTGATGGCCTTCCACCGCAGTGTGAAAGCCTTCTTTCTTATATCTTTAGTGGCTTAAATGAAACCTGCTTTACTAATTTCAGTGGTTATTCTTATGGTTTTACCAGCTCATCATTGGCTGCTTTTCTTTTTAATAACAATGCATTCCATGTTTTCATTGTATTTGTAACTTTTTTTACTGCGTGTGTATTCTCTTTTTAGTTAGCTGCCTTAGAATAAATGTTTTAAAATTTAAATGCATCTCCAGTTGAAAATACCACAAAATTGGTTGTTATTATGGGATGGACTAGTACTATGAGATGCAATATTACGCGAGATACATTCACTCCCTCTTCCAAAAGGGAGGAAGTCCCCGTAATGTACTCTCTCTAGCTACTTAAACATTTAAAAACACTTAAAAACTTTAAACCAAACTCTGTATATGGCATTGCCATACTCCCTTCAAAATTTCCATGCTCATTTTTTTCAGCTGTATTCAAAATGGCAACAGCAGAACAGCTTTCCGGGTGGCTTGACCAAACAAAATGCAATGCCCACTCCTTCACTAAATCATTCCTTTAAGTTATGGGTGCTCAGCTTTGAATATGGTAGAACTCATGTTCTACACCTTAAAAACCTTGAAGGAGATCAGAAGTGGGCAATCATAGGCCTAGTTTCAAAAACCCTGTGCAAGTGACTTGTTCAGGCCTCTGGAAAGTGTGATCTGTCTCTCCGCAGCAGCCTACTGAGTAGAAAGGGGAGAGAGGAGTGTGTGTCAGAAAAAGAGGGAAAGGGTGGCCTTGTCCACTTTTGGCTCTGGTCTCACTCATCTCTGGCTTTATCCCTGTCCAGAGAGTCAGCATGCAGTCCCCCCAAATTATCCCCACGTGAATGCAGCTTCTGACAGAAAAAAGTTTGCCCATCCCTTAAGTAGATTAATAAATGCCCCTCAAGGTACAGAATACATTTCTTCTCCCCAGACAGACATTTCAGTCAAGAGTTGGGGAGAGAAGTATTAGTGCCTTAGGAAGCCACAAGGTTGGTAACTAGATTTTGAAGACAGATGAGGGACATTTACTGCCTAGGCAGAGTCCTTTATGGATAAGCAGAGTAGTCTGCAGCTCCAGTGCTGCAAAAGAGAGAACTATTCCGTGCCAGCAGAGTCTCCTAGGTATGCCCTTGAGAAGGAAACACAATACAGCAGTGTGCTAAGTGGGCTAGAGCAGGGGTTTTATTCCTCCAAAGTAGCACATATACATGCTACAGGATCATCTCTATGGGATGGGAATTGGGGCACAGTGTTACAATGGCTCCAGCACTATCTACAAGACCAGCATTGGAAGAGTCCTTTTTAGACGCCAGGCAGTTATGCTAAGGAGTGCTGCAGGGTACTATTTTAGCTCTAATACTAGAGGATGAGGCTATGTGGAGCATGATGCTATCAGTATGCTGATGATACTAAGCACAGTTTCTTTATATCAGAATTAGGGGATTCTGTGCCTGAATGCTGCTGTGGGCTAGCTGCGGAAAATAAACTGAATTTGAGTCCCAGAAAGATGAAGGCGCTCTGGGGACGTGGTCCCGGTTTCTGAGAAACTAGTCAACTGCCTGCTGTAGAGAGGGTTGTACTCTGAAACTACGTAGTCTAATAGGGATCTAAGCTTTGTCACTAGAGGCGTAGGCAGCCTCAGTGCACCTTTTATCAGCTCCAGCTGGTACAACAGCTGTTGCCATTGCTGGACTGGGATAGCTTGACCACATTTGTCCAGGCACTGGTAATTTCAAGACTGGATGACTGCAATGCACTCTACATGGGGCTTCCTTTGTCCTTGAATTTGGAAGCCACAGTTAGCAAAGAACATTGCATCATGATTACTGACAGGAGACCTTATCAGTATATTATAACCCTGGTCAAAGATCTGCACTGGTTGCCTATTTGTTAGCAGAACAAATTCAAGATATTACTGGCAATATATCAAGCTGCCAACAGCTTAGGACCAGTTTGCTTGAAGCATCGCCTAACCCCATTTGTGCCCATTTGACCACCCAACATTTATATGTGCTATATAATGTCTGTTCCACACTTGCGATGAATTAGTCTTTTACTGAGGCAGTACCTAAGCTCTGGAACTGACTGCTTATTAATATCAGGCAAGCAACTCAGTGATACTGTTTTCAAGACAAGCTAAAATCTTTTTTCTTTAGGAAAACCTACCCAAGCATGTACATATTTTCATTATGTGAACTCAGATCTTATTTATATAGTTTGATCATTTTATTATGTCTACTTGTTTTTAAAGTCTGCTGATATTTTCAGCAGTTTCTTATGAGTATTTTATACTATTTGATGCAAACCTCTGAGAGATTTATTTAATGTTTAATTGAATGGTCTATAAACCTTGCTGAATATGAACTGACGGGGACCCTGTGATCATGATCTTCATGTGCCACCTCCACCAGAGGTCCAGAGGGTGGCAACACAAAAATGGGCTTTTTCTGTGGTTCTTCATTTGTGGAATGCTTTCCTCATGGAGGCTCACCTGGCACCATCATTATCTATCTTTAAGTGCCAGGCAAAACCTTTCCTCTATAACCTGGCCTTTGGCCTGTAACTATCACTTCACCTCAGTAAAAATTGGGTATATGAGATCAGAGTATCTGGGGGATCTCTCCCCTCTATCCCATTCCCATTGTAGCACAGAGGACTGAATGTTGGATGTGATGTGGTCAGACCTAGGTTCAAATTCCAGCTCAGCCGCGAAAACCACAGAGTAACTTTGAACCAGTCACAAATTCTCTGTCTAATCCACTGCAAAGAGATAAAGTGGGATAATTCCCATATATGCTGCCTGAGACACTCGGGGAAGGCTTGTTGGTTTATACACCACCCTTCAGCAATGATGCTCAATGACAAAAATGAGATAAAATGCAAGATCAAAGTGACAGCATACTAAACTAACAATACATTTAAAAGCCTGGGATTTTATTTTATTTTATTTTTTATTTTTTGAAACTTCCTTCTGGGGTCAAAAAGATAATGGGTGGAGTTCACCTAACCATGTGCAAGGGGCTTTTCCTCCATAGTCCCCCCAAAATTGGTTCTGGAGGGCAGTCAAGAGAACCTCTGAAACAGCATGGGAGGGGAGAGGCTATTGTTCCATCTGGCAAACTGAAACGCTTGCATAGACAGAAAGTTCGTAAAAAAATACTGTGATATTGAATTCCTCCCAATTGCAGAATTCGGGCTGGGCTACAAATATTGCATACAAAGCACATGCTCCTATTCTGGGCTAAAGTGTATTAGTTATGCTGTGATAGCCATATTATTTGATTTCATTTCTGAAGTGGAGATTATGGGTCTCTATACAGTTATTTGCAACATACTTACCAGTACTGAAGCTCACAGAGATCTGTGTGCTTACCTGTATATCACTTAGAAACTTCCTCCATCTCCAAAGATTTGAAGGTACAGAATCCATTGTATCTGATTGACAGAACCTTCCCTATATTGTGGAAAGCTGAACATACCATCCTATGTGTCCTCTCTTCTCCTAGAGAATGTTGCTTCTTACTTTATGATCTGCTTAACATCACCTGCCTTACCATTAGGCTGTACCCAACCTCAGGTAGTAGATTGTGCAATTTCATTAAATGGTTGTAAATTCTTGATGATATAGTTTATTATACATCTACCCACTAGAGGAAGTTTGGATTTTCTGCCTTCAAAACTGACACTTTGGTGAAAATAAAAGTGTGCATAGTAATGATGTCTGAAAGTGGCACAGTACTCAATTTTGCTTCAGTTACATGAACATTGAATCTGATCTGTACACCAGTTTCCATCATGAGTAACTGTGACAAAATAAAGCTATTGCCTTCCAAAATTGTAGTGTACATGGTGTAAATATTACCTGCACAGAGATTATCTCTCTGTAGAAAAAGGTTGCTTTAAAGATTAAGCCACTGGTATTTCTTCACTCTGTAAACAGTGGATCACCCCTTTAGAATGAGTAGATCCTCACAAGGGTTTTTATTTTTGACCCACAATTTGCACATTATGAGTGCTTTAGAAGTATCAGCAACACATATATATTCCTCAGGGCATGTTTTATGGATAGTCTATGTGATAATCTTAATGTCAAGATGACTCTGCATAAGAAAGTAGAATAGGTTGCAAAATCTTATGAGTGTAAATGTTGAAGTGGAATAACAGAACCACTTGAAAAATAACTCCAAAGTACTCCAGAATATTCAGCCCATGCAGAAAGTGGTACACTGCAACTAGTGCTACTGCTTTTTATGAGGACTAAGTCACAAAATGATATATTGCCTAACTCACATACAGATAACTGAGCGTATCTCAGATTTTATCCTAAAGCAGCCGAATGCAGTTATGGATAATAAGGATGCACCATCAAGAGAAACAGGTTGACATAATACTAGGTAACCAGTACGTATATATACCAGATTTTTCTTCTTGAACAGAAAATAGAATTTTCAGCTTTGGAGAACCATTTGAATAATTTCTATTCCACTTTGAAATTTTAGGTGGTAATATTCATCATCTAAACCGGTGGTCTTCAACCTTGGGTCCCCAGATGTTTGTATGTTTGTTTCTTTATCTATAATAGTATTCCTATACAGCCAACATTTCAGTGAGGTAATGCACATGCAATGCTCAGGTGTGTGCCAGTTCTTTTCACTTGATACATTCCCTTCCTGAAAATGCAACAGATTGCTGGTGATATCCATACCTTACCCTTGTCCTTGAATAATGCTTCATTTCAGAGTTTCTTCTCATGAATGGATCATTTCATGCATTACACTGAGGAAAACCCTCAGGCTTATACTCAACAAGCAGCTGCAATCAACCCAAGTTCCGTAAGGAGGATACCTGTGCACTACTCACGCTTTCCCCATGAAATAGCTAATTTCTGGCCAAAAGTAACTCCTCTTGGTAGAAAAACTGCTGGGGAGAAGATGTGAGGGGAGGGCAAGTAAGTGTTTGGCTCTCCCTCCTGCCTCCCCATGCTGCACTTTAAAACTCCCCCTACTGCCCTTTGCTTTAGAAGAATTTTGTATGACCTGTGTTAGGATGCGCTACTGTCACCTACAGCTTTGCGCTAGGATCACTGAGGGAACAATTAGTGTCTTCTATTGTTGCACTAAGCATTCCAAAAGATACTCCATCCTCCCTCCCATATCCCTCCCTCAACTATGTCTGCAAGATGTGTGTTGATATGATCTCATAATGATTATTTAAAAGGCTCAGCCAGAACTGGCAACTACATCAAGATGTTCCCAGATCCCCAAGTTTAAAGAAACCCTTCAATATATTTCCAGTCCAGTGTTTATAATTTATTGACTGACCAATACAGATAACTTTGGTACACCAAGCAGTGTGACAGTGATTCACAAAGCATACAAAAAGGTTGTACTCCACAGAGCAGTGTGCCTGTGTAAACTCACTTCTGTTACAATAGTACGAGATCATGCTGTTGACAGGGAGAGCAGCTTCTCGCCTCATGGGGTTTGGTTCACAAGAAGTTAGGACAAAGGAGGGCTAGGAGGTCCCAGCTGAAGGTAGGAGTGTTTTCAACATCACTGGTCTTCAGAGCTTTGTCCAGAGCAGTATGAAAACATGATTCCTACTACTTAAGGGAGTAGATTTCAGATAGTCCACAGGCTGAGCTTTTGTCTATCAACATACTTACACCATTTTGACTAGTGGAATGAATTTAAAATGTATGCAACCATGTTACTGCTCAGATTTTAGTTTATAGTCCTATTCAACTGAAAATGGTTTATGGTAAACTAAAATAGGAACATTCATGTGGGGATGGTATTACATTTCCTAAAGGAAAGAAGAGCAGGTTTGTTGGAGCCAATGCACAAATGAATGGCAAGCAGAATTTCCTTGCAGATTTACAAAAAAAAAGTAAACAGCATAGGCTCTACTAACACCAATCCTTTCTCACATAAGAAGTGAGAAGGCAGCCTGGGTTCCAGCTCTTCTCACAGCAGACAATTTCATAACAGGGGATCCTATACCTGTCTGCAAGTTGAAATCTCTCTGGCTTACCAAATCCACTTGCTCTCTTCATGAACAGAATTTCAGCCCTTACAATGTTCCTTCATGGAAGATAACTGAACTGCCAGTCCTACTTGCAACACTTCTCTTGCTTCATCAGTTTCTTAGCCAACAGTATGGGCCCAAAATTTCTCAAATTCCCAGCATGTTTTAGTCAGAGGATAGTACTTTGTACTCACATCGTCAAGCCTCCTATCAGTGCCCAAGGCAAGCAGATTGTTGAATTCTCTCTCCATCACTTGTCGTGCCTGCAAAAAGCATTAGATAAGCCAATAATAGTTGTCTATCAAAACAAAAACAACACTAACAGTGCTGCCAAATTTCCAGGCACAGTAAATGAAATATTTCTTGAAAGTTGCTTTCTCTCCATGGAAAGGGCTATTGCCTTTATGTCCTGTTTGTGGTCTTCCCAAAGCAGCTGGTTAACCACTGTGGGGAAAAGGATGGTGAACTAGATAGATTTTCTGCCTTGTATGCAGTATGCACTTTGGGGAAAGTCATTCATTTCTCAGCTTCACTAGTGTGCCTTCAGTGAAACAGATGTTGAAATAGATTGCTGCACAATTGTAGGGCCAAACAAGTGGTTGATATTTGCTACTTCAATCCCAGCTCTGTAACTTAGTTTGTGGCCTAGGACAAATCACTTGTCTCTATCTATTCCAGAAATTTGTTTTTAACAGTGCCCAGACAAATGCCTTTGGGAAACTCATAAACAGGGAATGAAGACAACAGCACTATGTCATTCTGCCTGGCCAATAAGCTGGGTGGCCGGGGTCTTCCATAGGTGAAGTCAGTAGGAACAGTGTTGGGGAGAATCAACCAAATGAGGCACGTAGGGGAAGTAACTTAGCAGGGAAAGTTGTAGACTCCTTATTTTTTGGAGATGCCAGCTGCCACTAATAAAAACACATCCAACTCAGATCTCTTTAAAAAGAAACATATAATGGTCATCCTAAAAACATCAGTTTCCTACCTGAGTATTCTGAGTGGGTATTTGTAACACAAGTGCCAGACTATTATAATCAAAATTTTCATCCAATGCTATGAGGGCTCCATGGACACCACTCTCAACAATATTGTTTGCATACTCTCTAAGTCCAATAGACTGAATCCAGTGAATTACTTGATCATTGGTCCAAACCAACACATCTAGAAGGAAGTGAAGCCATACATTCAGGACAAAACACAACAATATTTAAGTCCACATAAATTGGTTAAGAAAAAACAGAAAAAAGCACAATGACTGATATATTGTTTAAAGTTTGCAATGGAAGCCACAAGATTAAAAACAGACAGGTGAGAGCATTTTCCTAAGCTTGCACCTATCAGTCACATTGCCCAAAGTGTAGCAGTCTCATTTGTTCACATTATCATACACCAAAAACAGAACGGTCAGAGCTCTAGCATTGAAGGAAGAAATCCCAGGAGGACAAAATTAAAATGCAGAACATAGAAGGCTGGTGCCCCAACCACGTAGTAAACATGAGCCAATGGATAAAGATAAATCCACAGAAAACTATAATGAACAAATGCAGGTACCATCTGACTGCAACAGTTTTTCAGTAGCTGAAAAGCCTCTAGAAGTAATAGAAGTAGAGGAGATGCCAGCTTCCCCTTCTCTGCAACTGACAAATGTTGAGTTTGTAAAACAGCACTGATGATGCCTCAAGAAAGGGAAAGCAAAATGGCATCAAGAGCTCAGTCTCATTGTCTTGTTCCTTTGAAGCCTGCCACAAGCAGATCTCTTCATTGTTACCTACCTTTGATTTCGTGCTGACTTTCCTCCCGCCTCCTCTCCAGCTCTTTTCTATCATAGTTTAGTCTTTTCAGGCACATGATACCATATTGCAGGCTTGTGCTGCAATGAATTAATACAGCACTTACTTCAATGCATTTCACACCAAAACCTTACTATTTGAAACATCATTTATTATATTTAATTGCAGCAATTATAACACACTGTGAGGAGGTTGCAGCACTTGTGCCATGCCTCTGTGAGTCCTTGAAGGCTCAACCAGTGATAAACAAGGTCTGTCTCCTCTCCCAGTGGACAGAGATAAAGCACAACTGTTGAGGGAGAGGTGTGGAATTGAGGGGGGAAGGAAGGAAGAAAGGAAGGAAGGAAGGAAGGAAGGAAGGAAGGAAGGAAGGAAGGGGAAAAGAAGCAGCTGCAGGGAAAGCCCCAAAGCATCTGGCCCTATTAAGAGCACAGTCATGCATAGACAGGCAAAGAAGAGAGTAGCTCCTTCTGTGTGAGTGTTGCAGATTTCCAACAGCCTGACAGGTTTAAGGAGGGTGGCAACCACAAATCCTAAGAACTAAAAGAAAGCCTAAGAAAGTGCTCTGGACTATTCAGCAAGGCTAATCCTAACTGTGTCATCTAATTCCACACAAATAAAACTTGAGAATGCATTGTAACCATCTCAGATTGCTGTATAAACCACACAATCCAAAATGTGTTTCTGTCCCCCCCCCCAATTACTTATGCTAACAGAGGAAACTCTTCACATCTATTTCCAAAGGTTTTGTTGCTGTTTTTTAAGTCTGTGGCAAATATGCATAGCAATATATTGTAGTTTCATTGCAAATGATAACCACTGCACTCATCTCCTCTTCTGCTTTAAGTATATTGTTGTTGTTGTTTAGTCATTTAGTCGTGTCCGACTCTTCGTGACCCCATGGACCAGAGCACGCCAGGCACGCCTGTCTTCCACTGCCTCCCACAGTTTGGTCAGACTCATGTTTGTAGCTTCGAGTATATTATAACATGCAATTTCTAATACATATAGTAAACACACAAATCAACCTCAACTTCATCAGTGTGCTTCACTCCAAAAGAATAAACTGAATGAAGGACTTTAGGTGAGATAAATTCAGATGGGGGCGGGGCGGGAAATGAGCACATTAAACTCCTCTTAAATTGGTTGCAAGAAATTCTAGTTTCCTGCAATGAAACAATAACCCTCCAAAAATTTGCTTACCGGTGGAAACTGTCCACCATCTTGAGGTGCACTCGAAGATCTTTCTTAGTCAGATGATCCAGCATTCGTGCATCCACAAGACACTCCATGAAATAGCTGCGATATTGTGGGAGACCCAGACTAGGAAGCCATTCATTCCCTATCCACTCATGATTCATGTCCCCATAAGCCAATGTCTTTGAAAGTAAAGAAGAAGAATGTAAGAGCAGGTCCCGCAGAAGCATTAACAGAATCCTATTGGGAAGTCTCAGAAATGTAATTTAGAATAATTTAATAAAGGTACAGTAATCTCATGTCTTGGATTTATCTTGATTGTTTATTGATGCCTTGATAATATATATACACTATTGTGTGTGATTATCACAAAGATGAAAGATTCTCATATTGTTGGTGATACCACATTGGCAAGTTAAGTGGATCAACCAGTGTCCTAAATATTGCATATCTTGAAAACCTTAATCATGAATAAAACATACATAATCTGTGCTCCATTTTCAGCCCCTTGGGCAGAAATATACCACAAAATATAAGGAACAAAGCTGCAAAGTACTGTGCAGGGATCCTTCCTTACAAGCTCATTTGGATGCAGTGGCTTCTGGGTCCTGCTATTAAGTCTAAAGAGCTAGGGCAGTGGGCTCTATTATACATACTTCCCACTGAAGCCAGTTAAGATCAGCCATTCTCACTGAAGGGTTTGGATAAACTGAAGGGTCTGAATCTATCTCTACCCTGTATCTACTTTCAGACTTTCCAGTGATTGGGAAGAAACATTTGAAAAGAAAGGAAGCAGTGATGGTCTAGTCATGCATGCCAGAATTTTATTATGTCTGCCTTCTATTGGCAAAATGAGGACACATCTGGTAAGGAAGCAAAAGGCCACAGGTATTTGCTCCCTTTGCATAGGAATTTAGAGGTGTTCCAAATCTGGCTGAGAACAAGGAATACTAAAATTAATGTGGGAAACAGCAGTAAATCAGTAGAGTAGATCTGTATGGTTTGAAAAACTATAGCTGTAATGGAACTAGGTGAGGGGGTAAGAAATGAGAGCTCTCTTATATTATGGAAACTTTTTCTGTTTGGAGAAAACTGTATGGCATTAGTAATCAGAAAGTGTAAGCAGGGTTAAGAGCATTCTGCATCTGTCTTCATTGAGAAAAGTCTTCCCAGCTTATTGAAACAAAACCAAACCAAAGCAAGGTGATATAATCAGATTGTAAGTGTCATTGTGGAATCAATTTTGATGTGTTCTGACCATTCACATAATTTTGTGTGTCTAAGCACAGTGGAAAAAGGCAAGATAATATACAAGTCTCACCTGTGCCCAACTGCCCTCCTCAGTGTCCTAAATGTAACAATGCAGCATGTCAACAAAACAACAGGCAAAGTAAGTTATCACCATATGGGGGCTGACAATATTTAAGATACAAGCAGAGACTCCTTTATTTTATTTTTATTTACTACATTTACATACCACCTTTTCCTCCAAAAAGCTCAAGGTGCAGTACATGCTCGTTCCCTTTCCATTTTAACCTCACAACTTTGTGAGGTAGGGTACGCTGAGAGAAAGTGACTGATCCAAGGTTACCCCAGTGGGTGGGAATTTGAACTCTGGTCTCCCAGGTCATAATCCAACACTCCAACCATTACACCACAGTGGTTCTCCAATGAGTGTAAAACAAAATAATCAGGATACTTTCACACACAGACCACACACATGGCACAAGCACAAAATATGATTTCACTTTCAGGCTCTCATTCTTCAGCACACATAACATGAGGGATCTGACTGTAGGCAATATTTTGAATCTCTCAGTAATGAGCAAAAGAGTCATATTATACTGCACATGCCACCATAATGTTACATGACTCAAACAGAGAAGCATATTCAAAACTCTAGAGATAAATAACAGATGCTGCACTAAAGGAAGGAGCAGGTGAAACTTCCTGGGGATTGACTGATTGTTTATTAAATTTCTATATCACCATTCACATAGGGCAGTTTACAAAATAAAAACACAAAAATGCACTGCATAGTAACAAAAACATTAACATCCATTCCTAAAAGACTTATTAAAATGGGCAGTGTGAACATAAGCACTGTTAGTAGATGGTTCCCTAAACCGGATGGAGGGGTGGTGGCCTGTTCTTGATGAAGCTACACTCCCTCTAAAGTACTGGGTACACAGGTTGAGGGTACTTCTGGATCCATTGTCACTTGATGCTCATGTGGCCTTGGTGGCATGGAGTGCCTTCCATCAGCTTTGGCTGGTGGCCCAGCCGCACCCCTATCTGGACAGATAACCTAACTTCTGTTGTCTATGCTCTGGTAACCTCTGGGTTAAATTACTGCAATGCATGTGACGTGAGGCTGCCTTTGAAGACAGCTCGGAAACTTCATCTGGTACAAATTTCTGCTGCCAGGTTGCTCACCAGGGCAAGAGGGTTTGAGCATGTAATACCAATCCTGGTATGACTGCACTGACTGCCAATTAGTTTCCTGGTCCAATTCAAAGTGCTAGTTTTGACCTTTAAAAGGCTTGGGACCAAAATACCTTAGGACCACCTCTCTCCATATTAACCGACACCATCCCTGCAATCATCATCTGAGTCCCTCCTTCATGTGCTTCCTTCCACAAGAGGTCTGGAGGGTGGCAGCACAAAAATGGGCCTTTTCTGGGATGGCTCCCCATTTCTGGAATGCTCTCCACAGGGAGACTTGCCTCGCACATTCGTTATATATCTTTAGGTGCCAGACAAAAATTCTCCTCTTCTCCCAGGCTGACGTGGGTGAACAGTAGCCACAATATGTCAATAGCCACAAATTAATTTGTTTTCCTGATAAATGTATACCTTTCATCTTCAACCGCTAGTGCTCGCAAGCAGTAAATACAAAAAAGGAAATGATGCTGACATGTGCTGGTGAACAACTGCTAGCTACCTATGGCTGCGGTCACCACACAAATAGGTGAACAGCAAGTTGCCAACTACATGAGACAGATAAATGTGCTTCTTGTTAGGCATAACCCACATACATTACACTTGTATCTGCTTAATTAAGAGCAAGAAACCTGCCAGTCACCTTACATAAATATTGGCTGGGCAAAGGCACAGCTGCCAGCCACCCTTTAGGGATACATCTCAAAAGAGACCCTTTACTGTTATTTATTATTAATAATCTACAGGATTCATAACCTGCCAAACCAAAAAGGCTCTCAAAGCAACTTTCAAAAATCAGTTCTAAGATGGTCCCTGCCCTCAGGCTCACTATCTAAAAAGACATGACACACAAGAGAAAGGGAATGGGAGGGAAGAAAAATAATCAAGCTTAAGCATACGTTCTTAAAAGTTACAGTTAACTAGAATAAGTCAGTTACAATGCATACTGAGGGGGTTCCTAAATATTGTGGGTCATGGTTACGCGATAGAAAAGAATAATATATTTAGTTATAGCTCACATTTCCAATGGAGTAAACACCAAAGATGGCTCAAAGATTGTTGAACCCTCAACAATACGAACAGTGTCCTGAACAATACATTTTGTATTTTTATCAAAGAAATGAATCACCTGGCCAAAATTGAACCAACCTCTTATCATGAGTAAAGTACAGTGGTACCTCTGGTTGCGGACACAATTTGTTCCAGGGTGCCATTCGCACCCCGAAAAGTCTGCAACCAGAGCAGTGCTTCTGTGCATGTGTGAAGCACAATAGAGCGCTTCTGCGCATGCGCGAACTGTGCAGAATGCTTCTGCGCATGCGCAAACCATGTAGAATGCTTCTGCGCATGCGGCAAAACCCGGAAGTAAACACTTCCAGGTTTGCTACGTTCTTAACCCGAAAAAACGCAACATGAAGCATTTGCAAGAAGAGGTATGACTGTATGCTGAAATAGGTATACTGTAGTATTAGTCCTGAAAAAGCCTTACATTTTGACTAGATGCAAAATTATTTCCCTGCCTGTTTTTATGAGGATGAGATGGCAGGGATCTCAGACACTAAAGGACAAATTATACAAAGGAAACTATCACACAGAAGAAACTTACCGTTTTGGTTGAAGTTGCCATAGTTTCCATCTCTTCGTGTGTCACCCAAACATTTCCAGATGACTAGGGGGAAAGATGAAATAAATTAATGAGAGGGGAACGAACAACTGTGATCTTGTCAGTAAAGCATTTTAAGTTGAAGTCAACTTAAATTAAACCATGGCTAATGTATGGATGAAGATAGTTTTCAGTGGCTGTGGAAATGACAATAATGCTGTGAAAAATCATGCTCAACTTACATTAAGATCCTGATTTTTTTGTACATTAAGTTCATTCAGAAAAATATTTGAGGCTTTTAAAGAACAAGACCTCCTTTCTTCCCAAATGGTAGACATTGTACCAAGCCATCTGAATGAATATGCAGTTCTCTTTAGAGTTTTCAACAATATTAGAAGACCTGTAATTGCAGCCCCGTATTTCCTGTGCCTCACTGCCCCACTTACTGTCTGCTCTGCCCCATTTCCTTCCACCTCCCCTTATTGTGCCAAATTCTTGCATTAAGTCACCATGCCCTTTGCTTCTTCAGGAAAAAAGAAGGGGGAAGGCGAGATCTCTCAGCATATGTTAGTTAGTCCTTATATTTCTACCTATTGCTACTTCTCACCCAGTAAGCAGGGAAGTCAAAGCAAGAATATGATTTGAGTTTCTGAGAGAGCCAAGCACTCTTCAAATACAACCAATCCAGCTAGTGCCCTGGAAATAATGTTTGTTTGTTTGTTTGTTTGTTTGTTTGTTTGTTTGATTGATTGATTGATTGATTTTTTTTATCTGGCCCTTCCTTCCAAAAGGAGCTCAGGGCAGCAAACAAGAAAATAAAAAGTCAATTTTAATATTTTTAAACAGAACCTAAAATAATCACAACTAATATATCAAAGGTTGCCAAAAACAATAAGTTTTAGTATTCTTCAGCCCTCCAAAACCTGGGTGAACAGGAACAGGTCACTGTCACTAATTACAGGGACAAGTCTAGAACACCTAGCACTAGAACAGCTACAAGCCAGAGAGAAGGTTGTTTTGAACTGTCTACTGGCAATGGCAAAACAGGTGGGCAAGGTACAATACCTTTGAGCAATTTTACCTGCCATCTTGACAGAAAGGCTACAGGCTCCCACTACAGCCAACAAATAAGTATGTTAAGTTAAATGATCCCCTAGTAAAAGCCACTGGCTCTCACAAGGTGAAGAAAGGGCCAAGCCTTCTTGGATCATTTTTACCAGTTACACCCGAGGCACAAGATTTACCAAACTCTGACTACAAATGTTACCAGAATACAATATGCTAGCAACAGCCTGCACTACACTGCCTCTCACTAAAAGGCTTTAAGGCTTGGGTTTTATCCCTTTACGTTGGCTACAGAATGAGCAACTGCAGTTTTCTAGGCCAGTTTGTAAATCTCAAGAATGCAATATGAAGCACTTACTGTCCTTGAAGTAGGTGGAGCTGAAGGGCTTGTTAGTGATACCATTTCCTGAATGGCCAAACGCAGTTTTAATCGGTGAAGAGCATTACTAATGCCAATCTCCCTCTGGATCTCTGTATCCGACAAGGCAGACATGATAGCACCACTCTTTACATTGGCTCTGCAGGCTGCAACATACCAGGCAGGCATGCCTACCCAAAGCTACAACACAGAAGGTCACAGGTGAGCTTATGTTTACATCTCTACTCAGATACTCATCCTTCCCCACAGCAGAATTATTGTTACATAGATGAGAGACAGAAATTGGTTCAAGTTTCTTAAACCACTTTGTTAGTCTGAGAGTACTGATAGGGAGCAATAGGAGTGATTTCTCACTATTGTGACAGTAGCTTTGGTCCAGTATTGGCAGCTTAATAAACAAAACCGAGAAAGAGGGAAGGGCAGATTTTCTGCAAGAGAAAAAAAAGTTTTCCATTCCATCTTTCTAATTGTGGCTGCTTTTCCTAGTTCAATACAAACAAAGTGATAAAATTGACTCAAGCGGTTTCTGGTCTAGTCAATTTCACCACTCTAGAGTGAGCTTCAGGTGCTTTTTTCTGTTTTAAAAGACTATACATCTATGCTTTCATGAAACAAATGGACTTTCTATGTCTCAGAAAAGATCTACAGCCCTGACCTGTGACACATGGTAGCATTAAATTGTTCACTTGCTTTGAAGAACAAATACAATAAGGCTGCAATCCTATACCAACTTACTTAGGAGCAAGCTCTCATTGGGAATTCTGCATAGACATGTTTAAGAATGCATTGCAAATCTAATTAAAATTTTCTCAGCAACACACCTGCTGAAACTGGCAGAGGCAAATACAACAAATAAATAGATGAATAATTGGGAGGCTGAAGCCATTATTGAAGATAGGAACCAGGCTGCAATTTATCTCCTGGTGGGAAATTAAAAGGCAGCTTCTTTAAATTAACCACACAATACTGTACCATTGATATGCAACTTCAAATAGGTTAGCTAAAAATATATTCTAATTTAGGGACACAATTTTAAAGAAGATGCGAGAATTCATTTCAATGTGTGGTAGAGAGTCTGGTTGTTTGAAAAAACACTAAGTCAAATAATTGAAATAAATGGTAAATAACCTGTCTACAAAGAGCCAGTCATCTACTAGATACCATTAATCATCTGCAGAGCTTGAGGCAGGCTTACCTCCAGCCAGGAGACTACAGTTGGGCCATCCCACTGAGCAAAGGGAATGCCCCTTCTTCGAGCATCTTCCAAAAGTTCATGTCTGGAAGGAGAAGCAGTAAGCAGTAATACAACCATTTCCTTGCTAGCTAGCTATGCACTCAACAGTTCACAGCCAGTAATTTATAAACTGATATTAAAAAATTATACTGTTTTCAGTCCTAACAAGTGGTTTACATTTTTTTTAAATCAAGTAGCAAACAATAAAGCTAAAACCTTGAAATAAAAACGAGAAGAATGAAAACCTCCAGTCATATATTAGACACCATTAGAAACCACATAGAGTGTGTTCACTGCCCATTTAAATGCCACCTGGAATGGGGCTAGTTTCACCTCCCTTGGGAGAGAATTCCATGAGCTACTCTAATAAACCATAGATTTAAAAAGATAAACAATACTCTCTTGCAGAGTGTAGCTGCAAGAAAGTAACTAGAGTCACTTACAGACCAAGTGTGATAGTTCTACTAGGGCTGGCTGGTGCCCCACATAAGAATTTACCCTGGCATACCTCCCAGAATCCTCTGCACTACACAAAGATTCTGTGTTCAATGTACAAAAGGTACATTTTATTTGGCAGCCAAATAAATGTTCTCTGAAGGTAGTATGTTTAAACAACATATCTGAAGGGAATACTAAAGAAGCATTCTCACTTTTTTTTGAGCCGTCGGTCTTTTTCTGCTTGAGCTCCTAGTTTGCCAAGACCAAGAGAGTCCTGTATGTTTATCTCTGAATCTGTCAACATAACTGAGAAACACAATAGATAAAGAATTAGATTAGATTGTGACTCACAAGTGCTAGGGCCCCCAAAAACTAAAAATAAGCCAATTTATCTACCCAACAAATATTTTGCATCATTTTCCCAGTTGTTGCATTTCCTTTGCTACCAAGAACTTAACTATGACTTAGTGTTACATGTGAATACAGGCAGTTTCAACTGATCATGAAGCCATCAACTTTATTATCTGCTCTGCATCTCCAGAATCCACTTTGGCTACAAACCTACACACAGTTGGACTGCGAAAATCACATTGATTTCCATATGCTTTAAGCAGCCCAAATTCAGATAGGCTGCAGTGTTTGCTTTTAGTGCCTTGTATGGATCTCCACCAGTTTTTGTGCTGCCTGCTCCTCATCCCCTCTGAGTCACCTGTCCTTATTTCCTCCCTTATTTGCACTGTGCTACTTACTTACATGGGCACCATATAAAGATGATCCACACCAGTACTAAAGGGAAATATAATCTGAGTCTTACAATAATTCAGGGAAAAGGTATAACTGGCATAGAATCCCGATCTTATCACTTAAAATCATGGAATCATAGAATTGTAGTGTTGGAACAGATGCTGAGGATCATCTAGTCCAACCCCCTGCAATGCAGGAATATGTAGCTGTCCCATATGGGGATCAAACCTGCAACCTTGGTGTTATCAGCCCTGCACTCTAACCAACTGAGCTATCCAGGCTGACATCTATTTTTCCTTTTTACTAAGGGTGGGTGAGAGAAAAAAGGAATGCACCCTATCTAAAATGATCAGCTGCCCCAGAAACCTTTCTTTAAAAGGAGTGAAGAGAGTCAAAGACCTTGCCCAGTAGCGCCTTCTCTGCTGAGCTGGATCAAGCGTCCTTTCTCTTTCTTTCCAAACAAGCGCCCAATAGAAGATTTGATGCCTTTCCTTTTGGAACCTTTGTGCAGAGAATCCTGGCTGCTGTTACTGCTGCTGGGATTACTTGCTTGGTCCTCTAAAAAGCTAAAGGATGTGAAAGAAACAGCAAGATATTCAGTCTGTCAGCATCTACAATGAAGCAAATGCCATTGCCCTCTTGGAGTCAGTCCCATTTCTTCTTTTTACAAAAAACATCCCTAATACATTTCACAGTGAACTGTTCAATCACTCCCTGTTTAGGAGGACAGCAGTCAGCATCCACATGTGCCAAATGACTGGGGATAAGAAAACGAGAGAAAGACAGAAAATAGAGTTCTGTCTATGGAAGGGTGGTGAACCTCCATGGACCTAATTAGACCTGACACATGTCCCTATTTGGCCATGAAGCCATTCCCCATGGCCACTTACCCCACACCTGATATTGTATGTGACATCAGGTGTGGGTCGGATCTAGACATGCCTACAAAAGAAGTATCAGAAATTTAAAGTGAGCTCCCAACTGTTCCTCTGCAATCAGGGCTGAACGGCTCTGACAGGGAGCCCTGTTAGGTTGGCTACACTAGAGAGTTCCCTATTGGAAATTCCCTAGCATAACCAAGGGAGGAAACAGTTTTCATTCAAATTGCTTCCTCCAAATATAGCATTTTTTCCTCTGCTTCCTCCAAATGGGGCTTCCAGAATCTGCCGGCTACAGCATCCTCCTCTGAACACTGACAGCTGTCAACCACCAGACATCATTATGTCCAACTGTCAAAGTTGGCCTGCACGGGTATGGGAATTAGGAATCTGGCTCACTAGTTGGATCCAGTCCCCTATCCCTAGTGTAAAGGGATGTGTTATTCTTTCAATACAGGGAATGATAGTTATCAGAAAGACCCTAGAAATTCCCTATGGACAAGTCTTAGAAAACATCAGTCTTCCATTTCCGAACAACTTTGCCTTCATGGGAAGGAGAGGTACTGTTAGAAAGTTAAGAGGAACAATGAGAAGATAACAGCCAACAGTCTGGAGAAGAGCCAACCTATCACCTGGCAGAGATCCCCACCCTTCTTAGGAATTAAACAGAGACTCTTACTGCCTTAGGGAGCCTCACTGCCTTTGTGACATCCGCAGTCATTAAAACAATCACCACACACATCTCAAATTCACACCTATTTGCATGCCATGCAATCAAGGAGCAAAGAATGTCATACTTACAGGCCAGAAAGCAAAGGGCCAAGAACAAAGTTGTGGGCATATAAGGGTGAGATACATCACTGACCCAACCACTCAACTACAGCTGATGTTATAGCCACATTTTCATGACCATTCCTGTCATTTAATGGACATTTCAGTGATTAGATGTAATGATCCAATTTGTTGTTGTTTAGCCGTTTAGTCGTGTCCGACTCTTCGTGACCCCATGGACCAGAGCACTCCAGGCACTCCTGTCTTCCACTGCCTCCCACAATTTGGTCAAACACATGTTGGTAGCTTCGAGAACACTGTCCAACCATCTCGTCCTCTGTCGTCCCCTTCTCCTTGTGCCCTCAATGTTCCAATTATGCCTCATCAATCCTTTACTAGGAGTTTTCTCCACAAAGGAAAGGTCAGATCATCTACAGGACATTCTGAAGAGCTATTGCCATCTATCTTTGAAGGAGCTCAAAGGAATGAAAAGTGCATGCTTGGGTTTCTAACAGCTAGTTGCAGACTGCAGTACACATTTAATTCTGGTACCTTTCTCATCAGAATTGGGACACAAAATCAGCTTTAGACACAGGAAACTTTTGTAGATTTTGATCAAGTACTTTATTCTGCAGGAAACTTTTGTAGATGTTGATCAAGTATGTACTTTATTCTGCAACACCAATGTGACACTCTCCTAACTGAATTGGAAAAGATTTCAGATTACTTTTCCATAACCTCTGATCCACCTGTCAGTGTAACTGAACATACAGTACGCTACTGGCTACCTACAGTAGGCAGAGCCCCTCCTCCCCTCTCTTGTCAGCCCCCTATACCTCTTGCCTTCCTCCTGGCTCAGAGCAGGATGTCCAAGCTTCTCCAGCCGCAGTGTCCTGGGTGAGGAAGGAGGAGAAGTCTCACATTTTATGGTGGTTTTATCTTCTCGACTCTCATCTCGACCAGCTGGTGACTGAACAAATAAGGGGAGGTCAGAGTGCAGATCCCTGTCCAAGCACCTCCCTCCCATCTCTATCTCACTCACCATCAGCATAGCTCACCTGCCAGTTCAATTAAAGGAGAAGGTGGAACAGGGTCACATGCATTTTCGGGGGCTGCTGCTCACTGCATGCCCTAATCCAAAGGCCTGGATGACTGAGTGACAATTATCAGTGTCACTTGGAGTGATGTAGCCCTAATGGGAGGGAATGGAGCCCAATAACAGCAGGAAGGAGGAGACAGGTTGCGACCCATCACCATCGTAGCAACAAGGAAAGCAGCCTCTGCCTTCCCAAGGCCTATGCTCTAACTTAGAAGCAACACATATACAGAGCTGCTTTTGAGTCTGACCATTCAAACTGCACAGATCTCTCAAGAAGGTAAGTGTTGTCATCATTTAGATGAGCATATTTCCATCTGGTACCATCAGGTCCAAAGTAGCTTCCCACTGTTATAAGGGTCATCCTTGAAGTATCCTTCCATAGTATGTTGTCCACAACTGGGAGCAGGCAATTTACTGCCTAAGCCAAGGAACAATCCTCAATCAGCACTATCCAAAGATTGACAGGAGGGTGAACATGTACCCTGCTTATGCCTCCTTTGCAACAGCAATTGAAGGGGCAGGCTTAAAGAGCACTGCATGCACTAAGTCAAGATGAGAGAAAAGTGGTAAACATAAGCTAAGCATGTGCCAAAATAATGTATTGTTCTCACAGACAAGAGCCTCTTACGGTCTCTTATAAATATGACACGATTCTCAGTGTTATGATTATCTTAGGACTTCCATTTCTGTCATGCTGAACTATAAACAGGAAGTCAAGGGAAACTGCTTTGGCTTCCCCAAAGCATTCTCCTTAAAGTAAATAGAATCTGACACTACAAGCAAGATCTAAGCACCCAAACAGAGGAAGTAAACATGCTTCTAGAGACATAAGGCATAGCCACTGGGACAGGAGGTAGGTGGAGAGAATACACGCTACTGTTTAAACAGGAGTCATCTCCAAACTCATTTGCACTGAACAAATCACAGGCAGGCACTGAAGCTGAACACAAAGACAGATAAAAATGAAGAAGCGGGCGGAAGCATGCAGGGAATGGTAGGGGTATGCTGCTGCACACTACCATAGCCAGCCAGGCTGCAATTATGCTATTCATCATGTAGAGTGGGTTTTGAATGCAAAATTGGTAGGGTTTTTTTGTTTTTTTAAGAATCCTAAAACTGTGTATGGAGGTAATTTTTCAGAAGCAAACGGAACACTTCCTTGTGTTAAGGGCACTCATAGATAGAGCCCCAATCCTGCACCAATAGTGGAAGATAATTGGCCAAACTAGATGGGTGTGGAGGGGTCACTATGAGGAAGAGCCACTTTGCCACCATTTAAAAAGGTTAAACAGGGCAAGCACATCCTGCCAAAATAAAATGGGTTTGTAGATTTCTCCCACCAAAACGTTTTTTACTTGATGGAGAATTGGTTCTTTTTTCTTGGTTCTCCATGTTTTAAGCTCTACACAAGGACTGCAACACTGCAGTGAAGAAGTGCTTCCTGAGAAGAATTATTTTTAAAGAACTAAATTCAACACACATTCCCCCGCAAGTTCCTTGTCATCAATAATGCCATAGCTACTGTATACTAAGGATTATGAGGCTTAGAATTGGGAACTTCAGGGTCCAAGGCTGGAGACTGGTCCAGTGAAGTTCCATGGGTTGTGCTAAGGCTACAGAGGGAAACAGGGGTGTGCATCAGTCTCTGCCCAGGCATGGCATAGATCAGGCATAGGCAAACTCGGCCCTCCAGATGTTTTGAGACTACAATTCACATCATCCCTGACCACTGGTCCTGTTAGCTAGGGATGATGGGAGGACTTCTGCCTTTGCTTGAACAAAATAGTATATTCCATTTACTGCACCTCAGGCTTCAATTCTCTTCTTCTTCTCAGACTACTGATGTCTGGGACCCCTGAGCCAGAGAATACATTCTCCAGGTTTAGTTATGGCCACAAACCAGTTCTAGCCTCAACCTGACAATCTCTAATCTAGTGCTTCTGACAGCCATACAACCAGCACAGCAGTTTCAGGGAACTGTCTGAAGTGCCCAGTTTAGGTATTGGGGAAATGGCAACAAAGCTTGAATGAAAATGTTTGTATCCACTGTAATTAAAAGATGGCAAGGTTTTCTTCCTTTCTCACTGAAGATGTTGCCTATGCACAGCCCAGAGATCACATTTTTAATCTATCATATGTTAACCATTATGTACTTTGAGGAGATGCACAGACTTGAGAAAACTACATTGGCAATGTATGCGTAGCACAGCATAGTGACTTATCATAGATTAAGGTCCTCTTATGCACTTTATTTTTAAAATAAATAATGGCACAGTCATGGTGGGTAGAGTTATGTTTGTCAGTGATGTTACAGACACTGACCAATATGAATCTACAATAATATTTGCATAGCTACACCACTCTATAAACTGCAATATCTGTTCCAGCAGAAAAGTACATTCAATAGATCTTGGTTTGAGTGCAGGGTATCTTGGTTAAAGACCACTGGATCCTCAGCAACCAACTCAGTAATAGCAGTGTATTTACTGCTTGACATATAATTATCTATATAGCATTTACATGGAGAACCAAATAGTACCTGTGACTACAGCTACAGGATAAACTTTCATCAGCATCTTGAATGTCTCACCTTAAGCCAACTATAACAACAAATAATTGAAATTTCCTATGCAAAGATTCTTGTTTAAAGCATTTTCAGTGTAACTATCTTTTACAGATGAATACAGTTGCTAGGTTGCAATCTAAAAAATTTGATTTTACATTTATCATTAACAGCATTAGCAGAGGGAAACTGTCCTGCAGCCCTGCTTCTGACGATTCCTCCTCTGATCTTCCTGTTGCAGAAGATTGTAATATTCCATTACAGCACACAAAGGAAGAAGGTACACAGAAGACAAAAGTGAAATCAGATTCTCCAGGTTGCAACTTGGGAGCCCTAAGGAAGAATTTAGCCAATTCTCTGCTTTTTGTGTGCAAACGTAACATGAAGGCTGTCAACATCAACCCTGCTGTGTGGGAATCCCTTGCAGAAGACCACAGTGCCTGGAGACAGGTTATTGTGTCATGCAGCCACAGCAGTGACTAGAAGGAGAATGATGGCTGCGAGGAGCACAGAGAGAAGAAACACCATGGTGCATCTGCAGCACAGCAGCAAAACTGGATGCCTTCATCTGCCCCAGCTGCAACAAAATAGGTCTCTCCCATATTGGTCTCTGCAGCCATAAGAGGCACAGTAACTCTCCAATGGTTTGACTTCACCCCCAAAGGCGCACTCCTTCACTGTCTCCTGAAACAGATGCCAACAACATTTTGTGGAAGCAATGAAGGTAGTATAAGCAAGTTAAGAGTCCCTACCTAAAACAAATCAATATTTTGCAACCTCCACCACTTCTCTTTTCAGCATACAGAGGTTTTCCAGAATAAAGCCAGCTCCACTATGCTAGTGCACTAGACCTGCTTGACAATAGTTATGACAGGGTTAGCGAGGGAGCAGAAGGGCAACGAGGTTACAGAAGTGGAACAAGAATACAAATAAAAGAGAAAATAAACAAATAGACTCACAAGTAGCTTCCTCCTGTGTTTCCTCAAGTCACTGGGCTGCGAAAAACAAGACACAAGAGTAGAGAAATTAATTTAAAATAACAGTATGAAGGAGAAAGCAAACTGTTGATGCTGTAAAAGGCCTGCTACAACTTGGACTGAAGAGAACATCACGAGATTGTGGGCATCAGCCAGAATAGACAAGGCCTCCTGAAGACAAACAAAATGGCATATAATTTTGTCATTGAAGTAAATGCCTATGCACGATAAATAGAACCCAAGTGGAAATGCTAAAGACCAGAAGTCCTGCAGTCTGCACAAACAATATTTGGAAGCAACAAGACAATTCTATGGAGAGCATATATAATCAAACAGCCGACCTGTCTATCTGCATTATCACCCCTCCTCTTGCCCTGCTTACCAGGGTCATGCTGCATATCCGATCAAGATCCTGAGCTGCGCTGCGAGAGGTGAGCTTGGGAGTAGAGCGCCCACTGACAGGAGGAGATGAGCTGGCCAAGGATAAGGCAGTAAGGGAGGTGGGGATAGATGCTCTTTTGCGTAGCTGTGTTAGATTCAGGGCCTCCATGCTACCACTGGTGACACGGCTCTCCAACTGCTCAGCCCGCAGCTCAGTTGATTCTTTCTCCTCCTGGATCATTCTAAAGGAAAACAGGCATTTCAGCTCCGCTTGCAATGCATTTTAAAACATTTATTTAGACAAACACCACTTGGAATTCTTATCCGCTTACTCGTATTATGCAGAAAAATATAAAGGTATTCAATGGCTCCAACTCAGAACCATGTCACCCAGAGGGCAGCAATCTACCCCACTTCTCCTTGATGTGTTAGTTACCTCCATCTCCCCAAGGGCCTCCCTCAAGACTTACTCCATGGTTTATGCATCTACATGATTCAACAAGCTATAGCAGAGTTATTCAACCTGGGATCTCCAGATGTTGCTGAACTACAACTCCAGTCATCTCCCACCATCTTAGCCAATGGATAGGGATTATGGGAGTTGCAGCAGTGCTTTTTCCTGTGGGTACTCAAAGATACGCAGCACCTACACCTTTTTTCTGGAAGAAAAACCCTGATTAAAGGTGTGGCACTTACTGTAACAACTTCATGCTGAGTACTGTCACCTTTTATCTAGCAGAAAAGTACTGAGCTGCAGTATAACCTTGGGCACCCAAGGCTGAAGAACTCTGAGCTAGAACACAGCTTCTGATATTTCACTAAAGGACTCTATTTCCTAAGAACTGTTTTGCCAGGCTCTCAAGCTCATACTCTGTAAACTTACATATGCATCACATTTGTAATACTTTCAAAATCCATAGGGCTAACAAACTAATATTTTTATTAAAAGTTAAGCTTCGCCTCCCTATGCTCCATAAGCTCCTTTGGCATATTTATTGACAAATGATAAATGCAAGGTAACTTGGGGTAGGATTCACCTAACAAGTTCCATCAGTAGAAGTCCTGCATGAAGACTTCTGTTTGTGCAAGAGAGCTGTCCCCTCCTCTTCTCCCTTAGCACACACCCTGGCTTTTGGAGTGGAGTGGTGAGAACCCCCAGAACAGTGCATGTGGGAAGAGTGGAGGGAGGGCGTGTTCTGTCTGGCAAACATGTTGAATTCTTCCCTTAAATGAGAAAATTAAAGCAGGAACTAGAAGCCACCCTGTTCCTATTTTATCACTTTGCAGAATCTAGGAAAATATTTGATGGAAATCACCAAGCTTCCTGCACATTAGTTTCCTCAACCTTAAAAAATAAACAAAAAACTTCACAGTTGCACTTGAAGGCATTAGAATCACAACAAAATGTTTTCTGTGGACTTGCAACTATGATGTTGAGTTGGGGACAGATGGAAGATTACTCATTTTTCTTTAATTAATATAGCAATGTTGTTTTCTTAGAGCACTTGATGAGAATATGCTTCTATTCAGTACTACATTCAAACCAGTGCTGAGACAACATTAGCAACTAATCATGTGCCTTTATGTGGCTAGGTTACTCTGCAGCAACCAAAATTGGTTGTTTCAAGTCTTCATCTCCCTCCCAGGTTCAGCTCTTCCTCCCATCTTATTTTGTTAAGGTTTCCAGAGAGAATGCTACAAGGTATGTCTTCAGGCTTTATGGATTATGCAGACTACTGTATCTTTTTTTTATTTCATCTATACTATGCTTTGAGATCTTCAGAAGGTTGAGATTAGAGATGACTGAAAGCAGTTCACTTTTTCTGAGAGGTAGTCCAAACAAAATTATTTAGATTTTTTTCAGAGTCACTGTGAAAATATAGATTCAAGTCAATATCATGAGATAGACTGCTCCATTCCATACCTGATCTCCTCATTGATGGCATCAAGCTGTTCCTGCAGCATCATAGCAAGGGTCTGGGCATCAGAGTGACCGCTTGGAGACAGCATGTCCATGGAACTAAACACAGTCTCCCGATCATCCTCATCAACATCAGAGATCTCTGGGTCACTATCAAACGTGTGAGATGTAGCGGCAAGGACCCCACCTGGCTGAGCAAGGTCCCAGTCCTGAACACATAAAACCACAAAATAACTCATGCAACCAACACAGTGTTAAAACTCCAATAAGAAGGAGCCAAAGGGAAGAATGCCATTTCACATAGCTGTACTCTGAAATGAAGTACCTTCATTTATCCTGCTCTATGGGTGATTTCACCTAGCCAACCTTGACAGAAGTATGCTGAGACTAGAACTTATGGGAGTTTGGATTTGTTCCTCTGAAAAGCTCCAACTTTTGAAAGGTATAGCAGCATCAGGAGGACTTAAGGAAATTATTTTGTGGATTAAGCAGCCTTCATTGGCATTCACTTGGCTACAATAGAGCAAAGTGTAAATGGAAGGCCAGAGAAATGGCTAAGAGAAACATAGTTTATTTTGTTTAATGCAGTCTGGGAATGGCTTGCTATAGCATTGGAGTTGCCATATTTGATACAGGTCAGCAGCATGCCTTTAAATAACTGTGTAGAAAGACGTTCAGTAGGCTTACTAAACCATCTCAAAGTAAGCAAGCAGTACCGGTATGTTGCTTTGTCTGGACCACATATTGTTAAAGCACAAAAACACAATTTATAGTCTGCCAGAACATCAAGCAAAACAAGGTTTTAAGTGTCAATAACACATTTTGATATACAGTACACATAACAGTCTACTATTTATATCTCAGCATAAATATGACAGTTTGCTCCCAAAAGAATAAGCAACTAATTTTTCTACAGTATCCATGTCTCTGCTATTAATTTCATAGTTGCCCATTGTCTAACTGTATTTGTGAGCTCCATACAGAGCTGTAAATTCATTACACTAGAGTAGTCTTCCCATATTTGGTTTACTATATGATGTAGGACTACAACTCCCATCATCTCTGACCATTGGATATACTGGGCTGGAGTTGAAATTGAACATCTAGAGATCCAAATTTGAGGAAAGATGCACTAGAGCTTAACAAGAAAATCCTTGTTCCCTGCAACTACGGTAATTGGTACTTTGAACTCTTCCAATAATACACTCACTACCTTGAGTTTCCTGATGGAAAAAAGGCAGATACTACATCTATCCACCCTTGAAACAAACAAACAAAATTCACCAAGGTGTTCACACTTTGACTTTTGCCTGTTTTAAATGGACTGAATTGAGCGACGTCCACTAAAGCAAAACTTAAGTGAATTCAAGTTACATTTAGGCTTGGAAAGTGGGCCTTAAAGGGATGATATGCAACACATTCTCATTCTTCTCAACATGTAGCTACATCTATAGTATTCAAGCAAGTCCTGTGGCTTCTAAGAGTAATTACTGTATAACAATACAAGTAAACGCTCAAACTAAGCAGTAAGGCATAAGGCTTCTTTCTTGCCCAGATTTCACAGCATAGCAAAGACCTTTGAAACTTCATCTCACCATCCTCTGCAGAAGCCCATCAAATAAGTACTATCCTGGCCACCATCCAGTGGCCTTTCTGCACAACAGGGAGTCTCTTTCCTTCAGAAGGGGTTTAGGTCTGCAGCTGTTACTGCCGAGTGAAAGGCCAAAGCCCCTCGTTTAAAGGCACAGGACAGCTGCTGCAGCTGCTGCCATCACAAAGATTTTGTGATATGCTCCAAGATACAGGCGTAACTGGAGCTGCCCGCTAAAGATTAGCTGGAGCAAGGCAAACATCAGGAGCTTTACCTTGGAGGGGTCTTCCCGCAGAGTTGTAAATCGGCTCTTTGGTGCCCGGTGAAGACTGGAGGGTGTTCCAAAGGGCTCGGCTGGTGCATGGACAATAGTACTCAGGGGATACCTGAGGTCTGGAGTGCTTCCAACAAGCGACCTACAAAAAAAAAAAAAAAGAGCATGAGAGGAGAAAAGTCCTAAGTAAATAAATCGCATAATTTAGTTTTGTTTAATGGGAATAATCCATGATAAATAGTTTTAATATTTTTTACTTATCTTTTTAACCACTAGTCTAAAAATAGATAGTAATTTCAGATACTGACAGTATAACACAACACACAATGAGAAACACAGTATGCTATCATTGTCTCACAGCCAAAATATTCAACTAATTGTAAGTCTGGAAAAGCAGGAAGTCCATACAAGGATGAACAGTGAATGTAGTTTTGGATAACTGAGATTCAGACAGCAATGTGGGTCCATAGCCAGTATCAGGGAAGTCCAAACTGGGTGGGGAACAGGGTACAGCTCTGGCCAACACAGGTCCATCCCTTGGTAAATGAAACACCTTGAATTTAGTTCTACTTTAAAAAAACCAAAAACCAGTGACCTTCCCTCAGTAAAATCAGGAAAGCAAGCTATTCAGTAGCGCCCTGATTCCCAAGGGTGAAAAGAACAGGAGTTTATTTTTTTTACAATGCTTTTTACTCTATAACAAAATAATTTAAAGTAGCCACAAGAAGCTTAAAACAATAAAAACATAAATGCCACAACAGACTTTAAATAGTAATCACTAAGTTGGAGTTAGAGTGCTGCCAATCATCAGTCAAGGAAGGAAACCTCCATTTCCTACAAATAGATGATCAGTGGTATTCAAGATCTTGCTCCAGAATCTCTTCATTGCTGGGAAACACATGTGCAACACCCATTTCCATGTCCCTTCTTGTTGGACAGAGGCCAATATATATAGCTAAACAAGCACTTAAGAGTGCAGGATGTGACAATCCAAACTTTGAAGAACTTGACCCTGAATATTAAAGAAGCATTCTGTTGATTAGCAAGTAATAAGCAGCTCATAATTTTCTACTTAAAGTTTAATGCAAGCCCACCAGGTCAATTGAAAGGGTATTAAGTTTCAGTTCTTTAGAAGCAAGCTTGAAATGCAGGGTCTCTTATTAAAGTACATGTGTGTGACAGTGCACAAACACACACTTTTGAAATTTAAAATCATACTCAAGTAATATTTTAAATGTTTATATGCCAAGCTTATCACATGCCACACCAGGCTCACATACAGGCTACCAACCCATCTCTCATCACACTGGCTGAGCCTAAGAGCCTCATTTCAGTCTGGAGAGAAGGAGATCAAAGTGAAAGTGACAGCTGAGATCCCCAGTGGGTGCAGCACTTTCCAGCCCTATCATTTGAGCACTCCAGTGTTCCAGGATATCTGGGGGTGAGGGAGAATCCAACACAATTATCTGCCTCTGAAATACAAAGACACATCCTGTAGCAAAACCTACAGAGCCAGTTTCAGTCCCATCTACTCTTCCATTCACTCTTTGGATCAAAAAGACTGCTAAGGTTTATTTTGCAGCATATCCCTAAACAAGAAGTTATTCTAGATTGCTAAGGTTAATAGCAGAATATGAAAATCATCACTGAAACCCCAGGTATTCAAACAATGGTGTTTGAAGAAGTTAGGGGCCTGTGAGAAACTGGGGGGGGGGGAGAGAAAAATTATTGTAAAATCCCCTCGTAGTACAATACATGTAATGTTAAGACTGCAGACCCCTGTGGCTAAATGAATAATTTACAGAGTGTATGGAACCTGAACACAAAAACGGACCATTAGTAGGAACATATTCAAGAGTAATTGATGTGAGAAGGTGAAAGACAATAGCGTTTCACTTTCCCCCTTCAAACTCCAGTATCTATAGTACATGCACCTTCTTGTTCTGCTTGGAGACAGCAGTAGGGGGACATAGTATCCACCTCTGCAAAGCAGGGGAAAGAAAAAGCTGTCAGGTGTTCCTTAAACTAGGCATGATTCAGACAAAAGAGGCTGAATTCAATCCATAATGGCTGAACAGTGTAGAGAATTCAGGCTGCAATCCTACACAATATTTACCTGGAAGCAAGCCCCAATTACCTCAGTGGGGCTTACTTCTGAATAGATATGCAAAGGATTATGCTGTCAGGGATCTGTCAGTAGGCTGTTTGAACAAGCAATGATAAGTGAACATGGAAGGGATATCATCTCTTTTCTTCCAATGAAGAGACTGCCACAAGTGATGGATTAGGAGTGAAGTGACATTATTTCATATTTCATATTTCATCTTACTTTTCTTCCTTATCTCATAAAAAAGCAGAACATGTCATTATATATGAACATAACAGCCACATATTCAACTGTATGCCTCTTATTACCAGAAACTGTGATCAGACAACACGGCACATTACAAGGCTTGGGGTTTTTCTCTGAAGATTACAGTTTCACAGATTACGGATTACAAGGGTTAGCAAGACTCGGCACGACAGTTCCAATGGCTTCCCTTTACAATACGGCTTCAACTTTCTTTTCTCACCATCATCCCTTTTTTCCTGACTTGTAAGTCAATTTGCATGAATAGTCATGGTTAAACACAGCACTCGCAGAAGTAATGCTGATTTGATTCCACAGTGAAGCTACTTTAAAAATGGGTTACATACTAGCAGGGTAAATGTGGGCTGAACTGCAATAACGTGTTCACTGTAGCAATCACATGACTGCCAAAGACAGAACAAATTCCATTCAGAGCTGCATTATTCCAAATCATACCAATAGTCCATCTAGCCCAATACTACTTTATCTTCAGCATCTCAGGAAGAGTTCTCTCAACAGCTTGCTTACTGGAGAATCTTTAATTGGGCATGCCAAGGATGGAAGGAGCTATGGGCCACCACAAAAGGTGCAGAGTGGGCAATTATATTGTCTACTAAGAGCAGGATTAGCACAATGGCGTAGACAACCTACTAAAGGTTACTGTGTCCACTAAACCTATTAAAGGTTGCAATCAAAAGACAATACCTGAGGATCAATATTTATTTTAGATTAAATTACAGAGGTTTAAGAGAGGTAACATTTAAGACCACAATGTACTGACTAAATAAACTTTAGCAAGATAATCAGGTACAAAATGAAACACACCAAAGTTCCCTGTTAAAAATACAGGTTTGAATTTCACCCTGTTTTATAAACTGAAGTACTATCAACATATGAAACATGTAATGTGTGAAGACAACAGATAATAATAATAATAATAATAATAATAATAATAATAATAATTTTTTATTTATATCCCGCCCTCCCCAGCCAAAGCCAGGCTCAGGGCGGCTAACAACAATAAAACAGTATAAATGTACAGCACAAACAACACTCTAAAATCATTCATTATAAAATTAATTAAATTCAAGCCACTGGCCACCATTGGGCCAGAGCTCCGTGAAGATTGCCGAGGGAGGGAGTCAGGCTGTGCCCTGGCCAAAGGCCTGGCGGAACAGCTCTGTCTTGCAGGCCCTGCGGAAAGATGTCAAGTCCCGCAGGGCCCTAGTCTCTTGTGACAGTGTGTTCCACCAGGTCGGAGCCACAGCCGAAAAAGCCCTGGCTCTAGTTGAGGCCAGCCTAACTTCTCTGTGGCCCATTGGAGAGGTCATCCTTCCTATTTACCAGTGAGGCTCCAAAACAAAAGCAAAACACTGGTAGCTAGAGCACTCCAGGTGCTTGCTGTCTTATCTATTTTGCTGGCATGTTGTGTAACTGCACCCTCTACTGGATCACACAGTGATAGCAAAGAGTCAGATTTTGCTTTCAGATAAATTTTATTAGGCCAGTTTAGCATTTGAAGAGGCAGAAGAGAGTGGGAAAGCTTCTTTTGTGTTATTTGCAAGAAGGACTTGCAACAAAACATAGCAGTCTGCAGTGTTCCTGTTCAGATCTCCAGGATGCCCAAAAGCATGAGACTTTTAATCTCAGGTTGTAGGTTTGAGCCAGATGTCAGGCAAAAGATTCCTGCATGGCAGGCAGTTGTACTAGATTACCCTCAGGGTCCCATCCAATTCTACAATTCTATTCTATGAACCGTGCAGCTAAAACCCAGTTGGACCACCAGAAATCAGGCTCTGCTATGATACAACAGTCAGGTATGCAGAAGACCTATGTTTTAGTTGTCATTAAGATGAAAACAATTTGTGACACAGCCACTTGGGCTCTGATAGCCCTTCCATTTCAGCACCATCTATCAAAGTTACAGAGGCCAAAACTAAAATTTTGCCAAGAACATTTTTACAAGTTTCAATAAATGCAGCCCACCTGATTGCACATTCTGCCTCAATGTGAAGAACTCTGGGATGTGAGAAACATCAATGAAAAGTCTGCAGATACAGCAACACAGGCTGAGGCATTGGTTCAGAGAGACAACCCCCCTCCCATCAGTATTCATTGGTTTGTGTTTGTTTTACTATGTATTTTGTATTTTTCTGTTATGAACTGGCCTGGGATCTTCAGATGAAGGGAGGTATACAAATTTAATAAATGATTAGGATGATGATGACGATGACGATGACAACAAAACAACAACAACAACAACAACAACAACAACAACAACAACAACAACAACAACAACAAATTTTCACAGAGGTATTTGCCATGAAAAATAAATAATATTCTCACCTTGTATGTACACTGTCAAGAAAAGATCCACTTCTTGTCTTTAACTGGTCAATTTCTAATCTCAATTTGTCAATTTCATCTGACAGCCTTCTCTGTTTACAACAAAATAAGAAATAGTTTCTCTATAGCCAGTACAACTATGGTAACACACACATTTCATACCATCTGTGATGTCAAAAGTCATGCAGCAATTGTAGATTATCATGCTGAAGGGAAAGCAGGGGAGAATAAGGGGACAAAGAGGCAGGCAAAAGGGTGTGGGAAAAGCAGGCACTTATTGGTTGTTGGCTGTTACATGCAGCAAGTGAATGCTACTTGGACACTAATTGTATTCCTGTTGTTGCTCAGAGAATGTATTTGGTCATGCTAGCAAACAGTGAGAAATCTATAGCTGTAGACAGAAGTGATCAAAAAGCCATGGCTTATCCTAAAAATCATTGAATGCAAGCATCAATACCATAAACAAGAAGATCATGCAATATAGTGCCATTTTTGTCCACATATTAAAGGTAGGGGAGTGAAGTAGTCCTGCTACATCTATACAAAGGGTGGGAGTCAATTACTGCGCCCTGCCAGCAGAAGCCTGCACAAGAACTTTGGCGAGGGCAATGTGGTTGGATAGGTCTCCAGTTAAAATGTTGAGATGACACTAGACAGGATTCCAAAGGGAGTTATTTGCAGCTTACTTTAATACCTTTTAGCTAAGATCCTATCCCTACTAAAATCCTGCCCCAAATGCAGTGTTTGTGGGCAGAACAGAACCACTTCAGTCCTCTATGAGGACATCCTGCTCACTGGAAATGAACAGTTTGATCAGCTTCTCTTCTAAAAGAGAACCCAGCAGGGAAGCAAAAAACTATTTATAGTGATCTATAAAACTATTTATAGTGATCATGATACAACCATTTGACAGTTTCTGATCATGCAATTTCAAGGCAACAAAAATGCACTTAACAAATATATTTGCCACTCCTTCCTCAGTTCCCCGGAGTGGCATTTACCTTGTCATGCTGCTGCTCCTCTATTTGTTTTTGGGTATTTTCCAGTTCTTGTAATAATGTGTTCTTAAAAAGCAAAGGTGAGTAATTACAAGAGAGAGAAAGGGTGCTTCAAATTTGATTTAAAATTGGAGCTCTTGGAAAACAAATCTACTTCCCCAAATGATCAAACTTTTGCGGTAAGGAATATGACAGAAAAATGCACTGGAAAGTGTGGGCTAACACTTTCTTGATGCAATTCATCTAATCTCCCCACAAACAAATCAGACTGAACACTCATTAAGAAACCAACGTTGTCTCATCTCTCCACAAACCAATCAGGCTGAATGCTCATTTAGCAAGGGACCAAAGATATAGGTCTCTAAGTAAAGCTGTTCAAGTGGCTTTCTGGAGAACTCTGAGTATTGAGATTGAAAGCCATATATCAGAACAGACATCTGCATTGTCCAAAAGATAATTGTAGAAGTGATCCCTCCACAAGAGTTCACATGAGCCTCTAGGGAGGATGCCAAAAATTAACTTCCAAAGGCAGCAGTATGCCAATTTACAAAACAAATTAATATATTTATTAGCATTCATAAAGGCAAATGGTATTGGGGAACCTACAAGGCTACTTAGATTTGACAGTGACAAATCTGAGCCAATGAAAGTTCTTTATGCCAAGTTTCTAAACTTGAGACCAGTAGAACAGGAGGGGTTCCCAGATGGTCAAACAATTAGGATTTCAGCCCACAGCATTACTCCCTAAACTCACATAAAATCACTTACACCTGGATGCAGAGCATGCAAAATGCTACTATTATTATTCTTCAGCACCAGTATAAACGAGATAATGGAAGAGGTAATGACCCATTGGTGCCCTAAATTCTGGGCTCATTAGCTACAGAGGAAGAATTTGCTATAAATGGCAATGAGTGCTATCCTTGTTGATAGGAAGAAAAGCTGGCTCCCATAGAGCAGATCCCTACATGGTGGAACTTTTTGCAATTCAGAGAGGAGATGAGCTCAGCCTAATGGTTGCTTTGTGTGTTACCTGCCCATACACCTAACTCCTTGTATGGGAGTTTCCTCTGTTCCCTTTTCCATGGGGGGAGGGGGGGAGAAAGAGAATAAGTGTATCCTTAAAAAAATATGAAGAGGTGTGAGTCAGGTCCAGAGCCGTCTTTCCCATATGACTTAGTGGTGTGTTGTGCCAGGGCCCCGGCCTCTCAGGGGCACCCCAGTCAGTGGGGGAGCTGTGCAGCTTTGCCGGCAGCCTCCCCTTTCCCTGCACGCCCACCAGCTGCGCCCCATCAATCATATGGCTGGTGGGCATACAGCTTGCTTCCCAAGCCTCTGTGGGAGGAGAGCAACCCCTGCAGAGGCTTAGGATGGAAGCTGCGCCCCGCTAACTATATGGCTGGCGGCTGCGCAGCTTCTCTCCCAAACCTCTGCGGGGATTGCTCTCCTGCAGCAGCATGGGGGAGAGTTGCGCACCCCTCCCATGGCTGGCAATGCGCAGCTTCGCAACCCCCCCCCATCCATGGTTAATTTGGGGGCGCTGAGCGAATATTTGCACCCCGGCACCACATCTGCTAAAGACGGCCTTGGTCAGGTCTCTATCATACTGGCAACATAGCAGAGCTAGGGCTGAAAATGGGTAGGCTTCAAAAATGCATTCCACCCCTGAAAATGTACTGTACTGAAGAAGTCCCTGTCTTTCCCTAGCAGATTTCAGCCAGGCAATTGTGCCTCACTGACTGCTGTTATGGCTCCCTTTTGTGCAATTTGGAACTTGTCACACCCCAAAACCAATACTACAGAGCTGACTTTCTATGATAAGCATAAGGTTGTCCAGAGTGGCTGTCTCTGTTATGCCCCTCCTCATGGCATCCATTTTGCATTATGCCGCACCACACACAGAAGGCAAGTTTTGACTGGTGCCCCCAGAACACTCTCAAAATTCTAAATGTGCCTGTGGGTACAAAAAGGTTTGCAGCCCCTGGCCTAACACAATCAGAGCTCAACAGACAACTAGACCAAACGAAGATTATTTTCTTTATGACATTCTTTTTATCACATTTTTGACATGTCCAATACAGCTGATCATCATTGCACATTGTACATGATAATAATTAGAAGAGAATGGAGTGATTGATTCTTACGGAGCTTATTCTCATTGAAGTTGACACAGTGAAGATCCAACTTCACACAGTATAGATATTATCATTGCTACACACTAGCAGAAGAAAAAGAAAGTGGTAGGGACACTTAAGACGGTTCAGCTGAGGTATGAGGTAGTAAGTGAATTGACATCTGTGCCATCCAAATTACTAACAAATATTTATAGACCCTTTGCCATTACAGCAGTATTTATCTCAAAAGTTCAGGCTAGACTGCCCCTTCAAAACCATGCACATGAGGTAACAATTTGGCAAAGTAAAGTAACAAAAACATTTTAAAAATCCCCCCCCATCCAACCAATTACCCATCCATCCTCAATGAACAATGGTTTTTTGATACCACTACAAATACTAGATGCCAATACATGATGATGTAGGTAGATGTGACTTGATCTCACACAAGAGAATCCTAAAAGCCAAAATTTTATTCCACATTTATTGCAGCAGCCAGTTAAATTGTACCAACAAATCATTCAAGAAGCCATCAGTGCAATCCTCTATCCCTTAGAATTAGTTAGAATACACTAAGTCCAAAGGAAGATGCAAAGGGACCAGCAGAGCCCAAGGCAACAAAGAAGGAGGCCTTCTCTGCAAAACCACTCTCTAAGATCCTCTACTTGTGGCTTCCAGTTAGCTAAGCCAAACCATGGACCCCCTACTTTTGAAATTTTTGTTATCTCTATGGTAATTTTTGTTACACATGAGTAGTGTCACAGACTCTCTGGATGGGTTATGCGGACCCCTTGGGGTCAGAAACCACCACTTGAGAACCACTGCTCTACTCCATAGCAATAGTATTTTGCTAACATTCATTTTTAAAAGAATATTGGGCCTGACTCAATAGTTGGAATTAATTGATCAAGAATAGCTATGATCTCAGTTTCTTTTTAGGATGGCCCCAACATTCCAGTCAAACCCTGACTGTCAGCAAAATTATCTTTTCGATCTTAAACATAGCATGGCAAAAAAGCCACTTGTGTCTGACACCCATAGAGCTAATTTTATGAGGTGTCTAATACATACATACCTTTTCTTCAAGGGCTGCCATCCGTTCTTTCAAATGAAGCTGAAGCCGCTCATTGGACTCACTCAGCAGTCTATCCACAGTATCAGACAACCGCTTGTTGTGTTCCTCATTCATTTTCTCCCTCTGGCGGGCCTGTTTGGGAGTTGAGGGGGAATCATGATCAACCAAGTAATTCAAAGAAGATTGGCCTTGAAATTGCTGTAAAATTAGCCCTAATCATTGAAAAATCTCCTCCAAAATAACCTTCTTTCTAACAACCTAATGTAGTAAAGTTTTCACAAGCATACTATGTCCACCATATTGATTGGAAGATTTGAGAATCCACTTTCCAAACTGTTATTGGTTCCACTACATCAGCTTATACCAGTGGGGAGCCCAATTCCTATGAATATTATTTACACTGCAAATTAAGAAGTGATTTTATATCATTCAGTGGTACAGATTTATTCTTGTGTACAATAATGACCAAAAAACCTTTCCTTGCAACTATTGTGAAACTGCTTACTGAAATTAGTATTAAAAGTCTTTGAAATGGCAACCCAAAACAAAATAAATGTTTTGTTAGTATACATTATAGGGCTATCAGGAAGGAAGATGAATAGATTTTGGTAGGAGTGAAATTATAAGAAGTCCCATTTTATTTCAGAACTTGGATTGAATTCAGAAGTGCTGACCACCATCTGTGATACAACTATTCCACTACGCAGAGCTGAATTATAAAGGAATTATAAAGGAGTTTCCTGTGTGCCTGGGTGTCACAACTTTAACCATGCCATCAAAACTCAGCCTTAAAGAAGCAGGCTATAACAGCGTGGTCAAAGACTTGCAGAAACCATGTGATGCAACACTTGTGAATAAGACACTGAAATCCTAGTAGTAAATGTAGAAGCTAACTCCAAATCATCTTTCTCCCTCCCACAACAGGATCCTGACCTAAACTGTGGTGCTGTAAATAAGGTGTTAAAAATGATAAAAAGCAGTGCTATATACTCTACAGAAGTCAACCTACCCTTGCTAGTTCTTGGTTCTTCTCCTCCAACTGAGTCTCCAGCTGCCGCAGTCGCTCTTCAATACTTCCATGCCTTTCTTCTGCCTACACAGAACAAGACAGTCCCAAAGGAATGAGCAATTCTTACAAGCTCTGGGAATTTGGATAGGGAGCAGAGATAAGAGATACCTGTTCTTACATAAGAACATACTGACACAGCAATCAGGCAGAGTGCAGTACTACACAAAAATATAGGAATGTGACCATAGTGGATTTGTTCTCATGAGATATTTGGGTGGGTGTTAAACATAAGCTGAGGGATGCTGGGAAAGGTCTCTCTCAAGCACTAGCACATTAATACACTGGAGATTCTTACTGAGCTCAGCTCTAAAATAACCTTGCATCAAGCTAAGCTTGAGGAAGTGTCATATGGACCTTCTGAATTTTGCTGTACAAACTTCACAGCAACTTCCTGGTCCATATCACTCCTCGCAATGCCTATTTCATTTAACAGCTGCACAATTAGTTTAACAGAGATTTATGCTCCTGTCCCATTTTTTAATGCCTGTATAAAAGTAGCAATCTCTGAGGTAAAAGACTCAGGAATGGTAAAGGGACCTCAAGCCCTTGTTCTAAGTTTGCCTAGCCCAATGCTGTGCTTGGCTTCTTGGTTGAAAAGAATGCACTTTAGGTTATTCTTGAGAAGCAAGCCCTGCCTTCAGATTCTGGGTGCCTAAAACATACCTATGAAAAAACCCAGCATGACCTGCTAGAGCATCATTTAAAAACAAACAAACAAAACCCTCCTTAGGAGAGGCCACCATCCAAAGAGGTGACTCATGATACCCAGCTACTGCAGAAGAGACAATACAGAGCAGAAAGGAAAAAGTAACACTTGTAGCATGAATTAAAAAGCTCCTCTTTCTTCCACCTTTCTCCTCCATCCCAGGAAAGTTCTGAGTTCTGGAGAAACACTAAACCCTTTCTGTACCCTGGGCTTTGAAGCCAGCTTCTGGTTGCATACTTACCTTGGTGAGTGCTGCTATCCTTTGGGCCAGCTCAGCTTCCACCTCAGGCAGCGTCTCAGCTTTCCTCATTGTCTGTTGCAGTTTCTGCTCTGCCAGTTCGAGAAGCTCCTGGAGATGCCGTGCTTTCTCCTCACACTGTAGAACAATGCAGAATGGCAGTCATGAAAAAGGGGGTGACCAAACACAGCTTCAGCCTGCATCCGTTCCTGGACAGGAATAGTCTGGTTACAGTAGTCCATATTCTAGTAAGTTACTCACAGGCTTAATGTAACAAGTTGTACATGGGGGCCGTCCTTAAAGATGACCAAAGCTTCAACTAGTGCAGAATGTGGCTGCCAGAATGTTAATGGGCATTGACTAAGGGGATGCTATTGCACCAATTCCAAGAGAACAACTTGGGCTGCCTATTTGCTTCTTGCCTCAATTAAATGTGTTGGTTTTAATCTTTAAAACTTTAAAAGGATTGGAACCTGGGTATCTTGAATATTTCTTCCTATATAGCTTGCCTGTATCTTAAGATCTACACACAAGTGTATCAACCAAGCTAAGCCTTTTCCATCATGGCACCCTCAACACAGAGATACAGTGGTGCCTCGCAAGACGAAAAGAATCCGTTCCGCGAGTCTCTTCGTCTAGCGGTTTTTTCGTCTTGCGAAGCAAGCCCATTAGCGGCTTAGCGGCTTAGCGCTATTAGCTGCTTAGCGGCTTTTAGCGGCTTAGCGGATAAGTGGATAAGTGGCTTAGCGGCTTAGAAAAAGGGGGGGGAAGGGGAAAAAAGTCGGAAAAACTCGCAAGACATTTTCGTCTTGCGAAGCAAGCCCATACGGAAATTCGTCTTGCGAATCACCTCCAAAACGGAAAACCCTTTCGTCTAGCGGGTTTTTCGTCTTGCGAGGCATTCGTCTTGCAGGGCACCACTGTACAACTGGTGCAAACTTATTGGTGTCAAGTGAAAACGTTTCTGTTTCCCCAGGCATTTTATTTGTGTATTTTGACTGTATTTTATTGTTTTTCATTTCATGGTTGCACTTTTGGTTGTATGACCTTTTTGGCCTTATACTGTACACCATGCTGATACCTACTTGTGGTTGATTAGTGTTAAAATCATCAAAAAATTAAAAATTAAATATATATATATTCAAGAGAGTATGTCAAAGGAGGGCCTTGAAGTACCTATGTCTATAGCCACACATGCCCTTGACTCAGGGAAAGGAAGCTGGCTTTTCAGACTGCATGCCATTAAAGCCTGTTACCTGGCGATGGAGAGACTCTTTATTGGCCAGCTCATTCTCTAGTTTATCATTGAGGTCATGAATGGAGGTGGCTTCTCTTTGGGCTGCCAAATAGCGCTTCTCCAAGGTGGTGATCCTCTCCTCCATGTCTTCTTTCTGTGCCAAAGCCTGGTAGGATGAGCCATGAAGAAAGTCACGAACTTTGTGGTTGTATGGCCCTCATGATGATAGAAAAATCTGCCTGAACCACAGCATGAGAAGGGCTTGTTATGACTATTGAGGTACTACACTGAAGCTCAAAATGCAAATTCTCTCCGCATTAATAAGCTGTCCCCATTTTGAAAGGTTGTATTGGAACCATTTAAGCTGATTCCAAATGAAAGTTGGGCTCACACTTGCCTCCACCACTCTCCAGCCCTGCCCAACAGCCTCATCCATCTTTTCCCCTCTAAACAACCATAACTTGAGGGACAAGGCAAATGGTGGTGGAGGCTCCCACCAGTCAAACCTCATGATTGCAAGAAATAATGCTCTATGCACCATTTGCAGCCACAAGGCCTTTCCTGTGTTGTTGAGAACCCTCCCACTATCTGTCATGTCTTTCTCTTCCTCAGGGTTTTTGGCTTGATGAAGTAGAGAGCTGGCAAGGAAGGGAAAGTGGCAAGAAAATGGTAATTGTACTTTTAGAGTACAGTGGTACCCCTGGTTACGTACTTAATTCGCTCCAGAGGTCCATTCTTAACCTGAAACTGTTCTTAACCTGAAGCACCACTTTAGCTAATGGGGCCTCCTGATGCTGCCGCTGCGTGATTTCTGTTCTCATCCTGAAGCAAAGTTCTTAACCCGAGGTACTATTTCTTGGTTAGCGGAGTCTGTAACCTGAAGCGTATGTAACCTGAAGTGTATGTAACCCAAGGTACCACTGTACTCACAGGGAACACCTGAAAAACTGGTCCCCCCACCCCAAAGTATTCTACTAGAACACTGAAAGCCCAATTAATTGTCTGGGCAAACTGGGAGGAGGCAGGGTCGCAAATCTCTAGTTAAGATTTTAAAAAAATACTTTGACACTGAATAACTAAGCTCACTGCTAGAAACAGCAATAACTTTCTGCAAGCAGATGCTCAGACTATTTTATTTTTGCCTGGAAAAAATAAGATGGATTTTAAAGTTGCTTCAGAGATTCTCTCGATAACATAGTTTATGCTGCTGGAACAGAACTCTCTCACCTCTCTTAGGTCCCTCTGGTACTTGCCGCTCATTTCTTCTGATTTGATTAGGTCCCTCCTGGCCGTACTTAGATCTTCTTCTAGCTCAGCAACACTGGCAGCCAAAGCAGCTATTCGTTCTTTAGCTTGCGCCACCTCAAAGTTTTGCTTCTCTAGAAGTTCCTGCAGTTCCACAGTCCGGCTTGCCTCATCATCCGGATGTATAGAGCCGTTAGGAAGTCTCTGTGAAAGTCATATAACACAGAACTATGTTTCCAAGGAATATGCACTACCCAGTCAAACACAGTACCAAACAAAGGCCACTGAGCGACATTTCAATAAATTAGCTCACCAAATGAACTATCGGTTTTTCTTCTTTCTAACAGTATGCAAGAGATGCTAGATTGCTACTGTAACACTGGTCTTTTCTGAAAAGGAGGCATTTTGAGGTAGCTGTAACTTGCCACTGGACATTTATTCAACGGGGCTATTATTGCAGAGTTTAAAAATAGTAAGGGAACATAAAATTTATCAGTAAGCAAAGGGTTCCCATTTTGTACCTCTGGTTGAATGACCCACAGCTGTAAACACATAGTACTTCAATATTACATTAGATACTCTCCACTTCCAAGAAAGATGGCTCTCACCTTCCAAAGTAGCTTCTGCCCAGATTCTTTTCCCTCAGTCCTTTTATCATCTTCTCCTACAGGTGCTTCCCTCTGGGAGGGGCCTTGCTGAAGAGCACTTACCTGAAAAATACATTTTAAATAAACACTTGTACTTAAGGTTTCCTTAAGTGTGAAAAATAAGAATGCAGAACATGCTGAGCTTCTTGTCCACCTTCTATTGTTGCTGTCACTGTTAAGAAGCTGTCATTGCACACACTTATGAAGGAGAGTTCTGTAAAAGCCAGGATTTTTACTATGCAAAGTGATTCAATAACTTAGTGTGGGAGCATAGGTAACTGGCACTGTAACAGGTAATTTGACTTCTTTTTGTGTAAGACCAGCCTGGAAATTAAGGGCCCAACCACACAATATTGTAAAAGCATGAATACATTTAATGTGTCCAATTATTGTTTTTCAAGTAGAAGCCGTGAGGTATGAGCTGATCAGGTCTGTGACATGCAGGGGTGTATCCTGTATCTTCCTTTCACCTTTAATCTTGTAATATATTTTTTTCTTTCTGCTACCTAGTCACATTACTTACCGCAATTATTTTTGGTCCCCACCCCCCTTTGCAATATTCTCTTGACATAAGTTTGTTGCTGCAATGTGTGCTTCTTAGCAACTGGTCCTTCCTCCCCCTTCCTGTACATTTTTTGTTTTTTCCATTTATGAAACCCCATGTAGCTTTCCACAATTATTTTAATTATCTCTCATAACAATGGCTTCAAGTTTACCTTGGTTGTTACCAAAATTCCTTATATAAGTATAAAATAGCTTTAGAGGAGTATTTAAAAAGGGATTCTTGTCTAAAAAAAAATAAGAGAGGAAATATACAGGAGTTTGTGTCACAAGTCCAACAACTGAAGCAAAAATATAAAGATCGCATGTCACATAGTGCTGCAGATAATTTTTTTCTGCAATCAACAGTCTTAGTTTCTTTTATTTCACCTCCCTGAAATCCACAGTACAATCTAAAACCCAGTATTTACCTGTTGGTGAGCACTAGAAAGCTGTTCTTCTAGTGTAGCTACTCGTTCCAGTGCTGCCCGTAAGCGCTCTCTCACCTGAAAGGAAAAAAATAGATTTTCAAAGGCAGAGTTGACCCTTAGAGGTGCTTCAGGCAGTTTAGTGGCCTACCACCACCACCCCTGCTCCCAACCATCAGGAAATCTAGTTCATAACATAGATAATTCAATTAAGCCACGCTCCCCTCATCACAAGAAAGGGCACAAAAGAACAGTACGTGGCTCCAGAAGCCCAGCATCTCAGCTAGATTTGCAAGCAATAAGAAACACTAGGTATGATGAAGAGGGCTAAAGCCTGGAATCTTGAGTTAACCTGCCAATTAGAATAAACGTAAAAGGATCTCAGCAGAGATCTGCCTGACTTGGAAGAGCTACTACACTAACACCATATAGCAATATCACTGGGTGTAGAGCTGAACTTGGGTTGGGAGAGTGGAAGGCCAGAATACTCCTTCAAAGGAGAATTGGCACAGATTGAATCCTGCTAACATATTTCTAGGATGCAAAGCAGTAATTTTGGGGACCATTCTTCAAGGGGCAAATGACTGGCTCAGGCTGGAAATTACTCATAAGCAGAAAGTTGATAGGAGATCTGCACGATAGCACTGACCAAAAGCAATACTTTGGGCCATTAGAGACCAGTAACTTAAAGGTTGTGGGTTATAAATAGCTGGTTTTGCTGAAGCTATGCAGTCACGTCCCAAAACAGCCTTACCTTCTCATCCAATGCTTTATGATGTTCAAACAAAGATTTCAATGCTTTTAGAACTTCAACTTCACTGGAGACACCAGATGGAGACTGAGCTTGCCGCTTCACCACAGTCATCCTCAGGGAGCGTTCGTGTCTTGAGACCAGGCACTCCAGGTGCTCTAACAAAAGCTGCAAGGCAAGGAACAGCTCTAGACATTTCTCATTCAAAGTCAATGTGAGGTAAGAAAAGGCTTTATCTGTCCTCTTGTTGATTTCAGAGTATAGCAAAAATAAATATTACTAGTTTTACTAGCAGGCAATTTCTGCCATGAGCATGACTTGAAATAACTTTGCCAGGATCTCTAACAAAAAGCACTCATAAACACATTGCTCAAACAAAACTATGATGACACAAATGACTTTTTTTTCCAGAGCTGAAAGCATTTTGAAAGAGACTCCCTTGTCACTTTTGCCTCAGGTTTTTGTAATAATAATAAAAAAACACCGTGTTGTACCACAAGCAAAAGTTGGACCAAAAAATGTATGTACACATCATAGGAAGCAATGCATTCTCAAGTCATTTTCATATCTCTTAAAAACAGCTATCTCCAGCTAACATCAGTAGCAAGCTGCTTTAAACTAAATTAATGATGTACATTCGGAACAAGTGTGATGTATGTCATTAAAGAATATCAGCATGCAAAATATGTTACATAGATCATTTTGTTAAGTAACAAAACATTATTTCTGCCAGTGTCCGATGAGCAAGATTCCATGTCTTGGGTTACTACAGCTAAATTAATAAATGTTATGTGGTAGATGCATACAATATCTACTGGCTTACAGGTAACCAACTTCTTCTTTCAAGAATGTGTGTGTGTGTGTGTGTGTGTGTGTGTGTGTGTGTGTGTATTTTCCAGTAGCACCTTAGAGACCAACTAAGTTTGTTCTTGGTATAAGCTTTCGAGCGCATGCGCACTTCTCCAAGAACAAACTTAGTTGGTCTCTAAGGTGCCACTGGACAATTTTTTTGTTTTTTTATATATTTTGACTGTGTCAGACCAACACAGCTACATACCTGCTTCAAGAATCTAATCAGTGATGTTCACATTTGTTAAAAAAAAAAAAGGTGATGCAGTGAGATGTGGGTTCAGCAAGCAAAAATAGTCGAATATAGCAATCAGCAGGGGCTTTTTGCGAGTCAAGGATTTGCCCTTCCCTTATAAGCCCAGACCTAGGGCTATCACAAAACTTGATTTCTGCAGCACTTCAAGAGCATGCCAGAAAAAGCATCTGAACAGTAAAGGGTGGGTGCTAGGCAGAAATGGTCCAGTAACAGGCATATTCTGGAAGTGTACACAAAGCTATTTCCCTAGAAGGGGCAAGTTTAAATCTGCACACTAGTAATGGATGCTGCAGGTTGAGGTTTCTTAGCACACCTGGAGGCTCAGGATTATTGAGATGTAGGGCAAAGATAGTTGTGACAGAGGACTGAATCGTCTCTGCAGGCATAAACATAAGCTGTACTGGAATAAGAATAAAAAAACAGCAACATTCTATAGAAATTAAATTGGATTTTACAGAGATTATGCTAAACCCTCCCCATTCAATCAAGAATACAAGTCTCCTATCAAACTCTATTCACTGGGTGGGAAATTCCATAAAAAGCCTTCTATCCTGTTAAACTTTATCCAGAGGGCAAATTGGATACCTCTGGCACAACCAAGAGAACTTGAACTATGCTGGCATACCTTGAGCCTAGGTCAAACCAAGTATTTTTATCTATTTGTGTTTGTTTCATAAAATTTATACATAGCTTGATTGTTTTAAAAAACGTTGTCTTTGAAGGTGGAGGGGGTGTTTCTTTCAAACCAGGCAGCCAACTGGGCTTCTCTACTCACCCTTGTATTATTACGCTCTGCTTTCAGTTCAGATATTTCCTCTTCCCTTTCCAACAGCTGCTCTCGGCATGCATTGAGTTCCCTAGTCAGTGTTGCAAATTCCTGCAAAGAAATCACATTTTTACAATCATGCGGAGCCAGGTTTCCTCAGATTCCCCAGCTTTAAATTAGCTTTTTTATGAAGAAAAAGAAGCATCTGCATGAAAAAACATGGTTGCATCACATGCACCCAAGAGGATCCCCTTGTATTACCAAAAATGGGCTGTCACACAAAAGAGGACGAAAGTCATCAAAACAATAATCAGAATTAACAACAACAGAAAAGTAATACAACTTTTCATTCTGGGACTCCTTGGTGGGTTTTTGTGACACTTCAAAGGTAAGCAAAGGCTCTGTTTAGTGAATTACAGTACTTTGACATACAGTGGTACCTTGAGTTTCAAACTTAATTCATTCCGGAGGTCCGTTCTTAACCCGAAACTGTTCTTAACCTGAGGCGCGCTCTCGCTAATGGGGCCTCCTGCTGCCACACTATTTCCGTTCTCATCCTGGGGCAAAGTTCGCAACCAGAGGTACTACTTCCAGGTTAGTGAAGTTTGTAACCCAAAGTGTTTGTAACCCGAAGCCTTTGTAACCCAAGGTACCACTGTATAATAAATGATATTCAGACTAATCTGTCACCCAGCCAGCTTATGTATCTGCAAAGCCAATATCAAAACTGCCACCCCAATGCATTCTAATAAGGCAGTACTGGTTCCACCAGAACTTCTCCCCTGGGTAAGAGCTTCTCACCTGCTCCCCTTTGTACCAATTAAGGAAAGTAGAAACAGCAGGTAAAGCATTTCATTCCAATCAGTTAAGGCAGTGCAACATGCCAGCAATCAAGTGTATCTTCTGGACAGAAAACAGCTTGAGACTTACATGCCAGCTGCTGCCACATGTGAATCACAGTAGTGCAGATATACAGTTTTTTGTTTTGTTTTTCTCCCACATCCAGCAAAATTCAGAATACCCTCTTTAAAAATAAGCAATGTGGGCATCTACTTTTTTAGCAGTAGAAATCAGACATCATAAAACTAAACAGTTTTATGTAAGTCAAAGTATTGTTGTCCCAGCCAGGGAGCAATGTCAAAGGTGCCCGTCAATGCAATCTTCACAATGAGCATGAAGTATGTTTCCCACAAAAGTATTCAATAACTACTGTTTTGCTTTTTATAACAGGGACATATATGGACTCATTTGTTACAGAAGCTGCTGTGATTATGTCTGTGCTAGGGGTGTAGAACCTCCCTGGCAACACAAAGATATGCACAACTGTCAGGGGCTCAGGAGCAGAGGCACAGGGAAGAGAGGAGATGGAGAGCGAAGGGGAAGAATCCGAGGGGAGCGTAGGAGAAGAGGACAGTGGACCGAGGGATTCCATGAGCCTCTCCAGCGAATCGGAAGATTCACAGAAGGGGGCGCCAGTGGCCAGGGGTAGGGGGTTCCCAAGGGGAACGCCCCAGGAGCAAGGGGGCAGCAGGGACTCCATCAGAAAGTCGGACAACGGAGGAGAGGTCAGATCCGGCCAGTGTCCCGGAAGAGGGAAGCAGTGACCGAAGTAGTGTAACGGTTAGGAGAAAGGTCACTGGGTTGGCGCGAGAGGCAAGTTCAAATGTACAGGAGCGCGGGACAGCAGAGAATGAGGATTGGGAACCGGGTCCTAAAGCCCGCCGGAGGGAGGGGGAGGAGCTAAGCGACTCAGCGTCGGAAGAGTCCAGAAAGGGCAATGACCCAGCGGGCAGGAGGACCCAGAGGAGGAGAGAGCAGCGTAAAAGGTGGAGCAGGGCTAGGATCTTAAACTGGTGTCATAGGGGAGGAGACTCAGACGGGACTTCGCCGATCTAGGGTTTAAGACGTAGGGCTGCACGCTGTGGCTTTGAAATGGAAACTGAACTTCAATAAAGACTTTTGTACATTACCACAGCCTAGCGTTGGTCCTCTGTGAGCTGGGACCTAGAGGCAGCTCTGACAACAACAAAGCAGGTAGTTAAGGAAGGCGGCTAGGGAAATTAAAATAACAGCAGACACTTCCCAGCCAGCCAGCCCTTCCTCATTGTCCCTTCTCTAAACTGGAGGCCTTACAAAAGTAAATTCCAATTGGTAAATTCTAACAGCTGCAGGGATTACTTCTGAAAGGGCAAGGCTGAACCAAGTAGAGTTCAAAACAGGCAACCAAAATAAGAACTGTGCCGGGAGCCCACCCACCCACTTGATGAAGCATTTGAAATAGCTTGAAGGGAACCGAGTGGGCCTGTCGCTTTGTTTCCTGAGCTTCAGAATGCAAACAAGGGAACAGCATTTATGCAGTCATCCTGAATTATCACTGCTTTGTAGTTCGGCATACAAATTAAGATACTGTAGTAGGAGGAGAAAAATTCCTGTGTGCATGTTGATTTTTCACTGAGACACTAGAGGCCTAGCTTGAATACATGCATATTAGATGTGGCAGTCTGTAAGAGGATTCAGACAAGTTAATGGGAAAGGATCCAATAAGCTTCATGTTAATTTTAATATTCCCGACTTTCAAGAGTAGAAATTAGTCTAAGATTTCATCATCTGCATATGCAGAAAACCCAATTCACAACATTCCAGCATATTTTTAAAGTGACCAAGAAACAGAATCCAGAAAGAAACTATATAAACGAAGGCGCTGGGCTAGATATAGGAGCAGACTTGCTTCTCAATGTTGGGTCAGTAGAAGCAGCAGTGGTGTGTGGTCAATGGACTAGGGGGACTAGGCTAAATGTTCTTGGTATATTAGACTATTAAAGCCTAGTGCCTCCTTCCCAAAGTCCAGGAAGCTTCTGCCCGGCTTGGGGGGTGGGTTGTGATGCTTGGGTGAGGTGCAGGGCCCTCCAGCCACCTTCTCAAAGCCTGCCCAGCTTTGGGAATGAGGCAGCAGGGCTCCAGCATCCTGTCAGAGGCCTGGCGTTTCCTTTCCAAAGCCCAGGAAGCTTCTGCCCAGATTAAGGAGGGAGGTGTGATGCCCACACATGGGGCATCAGGACATCGACCCCCTGAATCAGCCTCACATACTGGTGCCTCTGGCCCTAACTGTCCCCTATGAAAAGAATTCACCGCACGACACTGAGAAGCAGGGTACATTTTCAGCCCCTTCTCCAATGGTATTCATGTGCATTTCTTATACAAGTGAATTGCTGCCCACAAGGCACACATGTAAAAAGTATGCAGTATACAATTCCTTTGCAGGCACACACCAATCATCATGACAGGCATTATGCTAGTTATTAATAATAGTGCTTTTAGAGAAGAATTATAGTAGCAAGCTCCATTAACAGAAACAGGAAGATATAATAGTCTGCTAGAACTGGACTATATGCACTGCAACCAGTTTCCAAAATTAATGAGCCATCCCATGAATGGCCTGTCACTAAAACTTAATACATAATTTTATCATCTTTCTTGGAAAGACCCAAGCAGTTTTCATTACATTTCCAGTGGTTTCCCATCAAGGCATTGATAAATAAAACACTGGGTTTTGATGGATCTTGATCATTTTCTGATAACTCTGGAGGAATTACTAGCTAACATGGCTGGATGTTCTGTGAAAGCAGCCTTTCCCAACCTGGTGCCCTCCAGGTGTTGTTGGACTCCAACTCTAAACAGCCCCAGTCAGAGCAGCCAATGGTCAGGAATGATATGAACTGTTATCTAGAACAAGCATATCCAACTCCCAAGAGACTGTGATCTACTCCCAGTATAAAAAAACTGACAGTGATCTACCCATTGTCATTGCCCAGAGTTGCGATTGACCTGTTGTACATGCCTGATCTAGAACATTGGGAAGAAGGCTCCTGTAGTGGATCTTTAAAATCTAGAGTATCTCATGCTGAAGACATGGTTACTCACACACGTCATCTCACTAGCTGGTAGTGATGAGTCAGTTGGGAAGGCAACATGAACACAAACAGAGAAAAACCCATGACAAATCTGACCAACCACAAACCTATGTGAAGGCACCTTGCAATGGTGATGGCAATGAACTATACATTCTTTACCACTAACACTTCTGTTCAATGCCATTTAGTAAACTTCACCTTGTAATACTTCAAATACCTGCATCCTAATCCCTATACAGCATTAAAGGACTAGCAGGCCTTTGTTCTGATCCTGTAAGGCTCATCTCATGTTCTTGTAACCGTTTTCCCAATACCATCTTGAGGAATCCATGGCACAGGAAAAGCTTGAATCCAAGTCTTGACAAATCTAGGAGTAGCAGGTATTTTGAGACATTTTAGAATCCTTTTTGAAATGATAAGTCTCTTTTCTTGATTGCATATAACGGCAACTGCAGAAACATCCCAAGAATAGTTGTCGATGCAGCTAGATCTCTGGTGTTATGGATCTAAATTAAAAATGCCCTGTGTTTTGCCAGCTAGCAAATGACTGTGAAATGTCATGGGGGGAAGGGAGAGATTTTAGCTCCATCCTCCATCATTCTCCCCATCCCTTCGACTCAGCTCTATCCTGCCCTCAACACAACCTAAAACTCTTACCAGGACTCTCTTCTTTATGCCCATCCAATACGCCCTGGTTCTCATTCTTTTTATCCCCTGCCCTTTTGTTGCATCTCTCTGGCACTCCCACCACCACCACCCTTGGCTTTCTCCCCTGAACACTGCCCCAACTATTCCCTTGAATCCCTTCTCTTCTCCAGCAACATGTTGGTGCTCTAATCTTCCCTCCCTACTCAAATGCAGTGCTTTACATTTCCTCCCTGGTGACACCACACATACTGTATATAAACCATACTCCTTCCTGCATAACCATATCCTGGTTTCCATTTCTTTACCCTAAGTGTGATGGAATGTTGCATGATTGCTTTTAAGATTTAGTCTAACAGATAGACAAATATGTCCCCTAACTGATCAATAGCCCATCTTGTATCATCTTAATTTCTGGGAATGTGAAGTCTCCTTGAGAACTGGGAGGGGGAAGAGGAGAAAGAAAGAAAGAAAGAAAAATGTTTTCACACCTTTTTTCTGAAGTCCAAATTTGCTAAGGATGTATACACAAAGGGATTAAGGCAAGTGACAAATTTTACTTCAAACTCTTTCTCTGGGCCTTGCATGGCAACAGAGAGACTGTGCAACTTGTATGTTTAAACCGTCAAAGAATTGGTCATGACAAATTTCCTGTAGCCAAAACGAAAATTGCCCTAATCATCAACCCTGTGATCAGACACTAGTGCATGTAGAGCATCTGACTTGTACTTTACTTTTTGGCTAGTAACTTTGTTTTTTTTAAGTTAAATAAGCATTTCCTTAAATTCAGTTGCATTTATCTTTAGGTTCAAGAGACTGCACCGCCACCTATAGGAATGTTGCTTGCTACTGATTGCCTTCATGCCTGAAAATGAGCTACGTGCTAGAAGTGGTAAAAGTGTTGGACTAGGACCTTAATATGGTATGTCACATGGTGTGCTCAAAATATAAAATGTAAGTTACAAAATTTAAAAAGTTAAAAGGCAATTTTAAAAATTAATATAATTTTTGTTACCAGTAAATGTATTATTTAATATTTATAAGAGCTACAACAAAATGCATATCAAACAAAATTAGAGAGGCGGATTCTTACACATTAAATGGGGCTGAAAACATTATACTTTACACCAAACGCTTTTCAAGAGCACTGGTTGCACATTTCATTTTTTGTCAAAGTGTGGGTGCGGCCAGTTGCAGTCCTTGGTTCAACACTTGTTGGAACTTGTGTTCACCTTAACTTAAGTACATCCTGACTAGATGGGTAAACAAATGATGATGCTGGCCCTGGCGGGTGTGAGGTCACAGTTGCTTCTTCACTTTCATAGTCCACCAACAGCATATAAGTTAAGCAACATGTTTTATTGTATCCACAGGTCACATACCCAGTTATCTCAGTCATATCCAGAGATTTTGTACCTCCTTCACTGTCAAACTTCTCACTCTCATTGTTAAAGGAGTACACATTGGTCACAATTTCTGTTGGACTGGATGTAGCAATGAAATCCTTGTGTTCCCCTGATCACTTTCACTCTTTCAAAGCGTCTTTCAGGAACATTTCTTCTTTTCTGTACTCATTTGTTGAAAATAAGAACTGGATAGAAGGGATGTTATCTCAGCACCAGTTAAACAGTTCCAGCCGTGTCATAATTTTGTTTGATATGTATTTTGTTGTGCTTCATGAAATAAAGTACTAACAATAATTCTTTCAAAGTGTTAATTCTATCATGCAATAGCAAGCTATCACTCAGCTTTGGAACACATTTTTAAAAGAAAAGCCTGACTAGCTTTATATAACTTTATAACTTTATAACGAAATGCCTGAAGCAACTAATATTATGGTTGTGGCCTTGTTTATTCTGTTATATTTTTCTTTGAGAAGACCCATTTATCCTAAATAGAACCCAATAAGGCAGACATGTATGTACAAAAAAAAAAAAATTTTGTAAGGTGATCCCATTGAGATCCCAAGATGAAATTCTGCAGGTAGCTCTTAGAAATATTAAATGATCAATACTGTACAATTTTTTGGAATTTTAAAATCATATTAATTTTTTAATCACTTTAAAATTTTGTAACTTAAATGTAAAATTTAAAGTAAGTTCATCATGTGACATATATTAAGGCCCATGAAGTTCTGAAGAGATTGGTGTTTTAGGTCTTGACATATCTCAATTTTGGGCTGAGCTTTTAAGGTTTTTGTGTAGGTCTGGGAAAGCCAAAATTGTCAAATTTTTGAAATTTCAAACCCTCATAACTCAAAAATGGGATGAGATAAAAAATTAAAATTTTAGATTTAAACTTAGATTTGATCATTCAACAAGTGTACAAAATATTAAGAAAATTAGACGACATGAGATTTAAAAGTTGGATCACTTGATATGGAATGATCCCATTGAGGAAGAATGTCTCTACAATATCCCCAGGCAGGATGTTCTAATCGCCTAACATAGAAGCAAGAAAACAAAAAGGCTGCAGCTTTTAGAGATTAACTGGTTTATTATGGCATGAGCTTTCATTCAATTAGATGAAGATTTGGGAGATTTATTCTAATGTTAAGCTAAATACTACCTTTCAGTCCAATGCTGCCTAGTCACTTTGGAACCATGTTAGAAGATGGTTGTCTTGTGGACAAGTTTAACAAGTCCTTCATCCTCAAGTTACTGAAATCCCTTATAAGCTTATACTTTTTCCAACAGACATTTTAGATTAGACCTTACCAGACCTTTTCTCTCAACCCTTGGATGGTAAATTGCATAGCCATAAGCTTTCCAGATTAGGCAGGGACACCTATAAATGGATTAGAAAGTGAAACACGGATGCCTAATCTTGGCTCAGTTAAGAACTCTTAAAAACTTAAGGCTACTGAGAAACGTCAGAAGACACCAAATGCGATTGTTCAAGTATTCAAAAGCAATGAATTATTGGACACATTTTATATCAGAGATCTAAAACCTATACTTGCTTCTCGTTTGCTTCCCGGTGTAGCTGAAGGTATCAAGTTTAATTTTAAAGCCTTAAGTGGATATGGCACAGGCTACCTTAAGGGGTATCTGTCACACCTCAACTGTTTAAGCAAAAACAAAAGAACTTGTGATTTTAAATGTTAAGAGCATATCAATTATGTAAAGTGATTTTCTTAATATCGGAAGAGCCAAACACAGCAATGACTGAGAATGTGGAACATTTTTTTCAGATACAAGGACAATTCTTCTTTTCCCTACTGATTTGCCTCAGAGTTCAAGGAATGAATTGGGTCCATTTAGGATGTAAGTCACATTTTGGGCATCTAACTGGAATAACTGTTTGTGCCAGGCATAGTGGATCAAAACAGATACAGAAGCAATCAGTGTTATTAACTGCATCACAGATAATAATTAGTCCAGTGTGCACATAGGAGAATTTTAAAGGAAAAAAAAGACTGTCCAAATGAATCAGTATTGGACTTAAGGAACCCATCTCCTGATGGATCAGACCAAAGGCCTATCTAGTTCAGTACTGTGCTTCCCACATTACGCAGCCAGATACTCAGAGGAAGACCACAAGCAAGACATAAGGGCAATAGTTCTTTTCCATGGTTAGTCCCCAGCAGCTGGTATTCAGATGTCTGCTGGCTCTGTGCAGGCTGCTTGTAGCTGCTATGACTAGTAGCTTTGTTGTAAATGAATTGGTCTAATTCCCTTTTAAAAGATTGGTTTTTCCTACAATCCTATGACAACTGCCCACTGTCAGGGGAAAAGCCACTAGGTCGGGCTAGAAAATGACGAGATGTAAGGTAGACCATTATGCAGTCACCTTTCTGAGAGATATCAGGGGAGAATAAAAATGAGACTGCCAGGTGCAATCCATGGTGCTAATCACAGCCTAATTCCAAAACTAGTCAAGCATATAGAGCAGGTAAAGAGACTTTATTATTTCTCTTGGGTATATCCAATAGATGCCCAGGATGGTCACAGGAAAATAAATACAAATACGTTGCAGCAGCAACACTGGTCATGCTCCTGAAGGAAAATGTATTGTCTGTTCACAGGCTGCCTGAGAGGTATGCATACATAAAGACAGAAATGAAAGGAAGGAGTAGGCAGGTTTGAGGGTGGAAAACAAAATTTCACACATTTTTTGATAGGTGTGAATTTTTAGGTATCAGTCCCACATGCATGCCATGTGTTTTGTCCAGTTCCATGGTGCTACCAATCAAAATTCTAGGAGTCTGGTGACTATAGAGTCCCTGGGATTTTCTCAGCCCTCATAGTGGGCTTGGGGAAGTGCCTTTTGGGGCTATGGCAATTAGTTCCAAAAAAGGTAAATCACGTATGCTCCACCAGGAAGGAAAAACTTCAGCCCTTTGAAAGTATGACCTTAGTTCACATGGACCCTTCAAAATAGAACAAAGAACTAGCCATTTTACCATGATGTACACTGGGCAGCTCACAAAGTAGTTTCAAACAGCAGGGGGAAAGCAACAGGCTATATGTTCATACTTAGGCATTTCCCACTTCTAAATTCCAAACCTGCAGGTCTGTTTGTTCAAGCATGTTAAGGTAAACAGATCACTATAAATCAGAAGCTCCCAAAGGTCAACTGCTCTTTTGTTTGTACTCAATGAACTTTTCATTGAGGGTTCAGCGTGGTAGGAAATCTCTGCTCCATGCAACTCTCTAGGAAATATTATTTGTCTTATCTGTCAGGGGAATCACCTGATAGTGCTAACTGTGCCCAATACTCTTTCCCAGTGCTTCTTTTCTGGGGGGACACGGGGGGACGCATACCCCTAAACATTTTGTGAATCTAAGTTTGGCCTTATTGAGGAGGAGTATTTCAATATGAATAGGAAAGTGAGAGTACCCCTAAACATTTTTTAAGGAAAAAAACACTGCTCTTTCCTCCTCTCCCCCCAAGACATTTGGAGTAGCCTATAGCACTGATACTTCAATTTCTTAACAAACAAATATGAACAGAAGTTCATGCCTATAGGCAACACAACTCCTGAAAGACGTAGAATTAGAAGAAAAGCAGCTGCTTGTGGAGGTTCGGATAGGCCTCAACACTTGCTTGAAGAGCCTGGAGTATTTCCATCTACCAAGAAAAGGTGAAAAGCTATGGTGGGCAGACACTGCAAGGGGTATCCTGCTTACCTGATACATGTACATGCTGAAATTAATGCCATTGGACAGATGGATGGTTATGGATTTGTTCCCTGTATTCATGCTGGGGAATCATAGCCAGCTTGATCTGTAAATCCATAGCTCTGCCAGGCCGAGGGGAGAACAGCAACTAAATCCAGAGATGAAGGGTAGAGGCAGCCTAAGTTCCATGTCCTGCTGCAGACCCTTGTGCCTGAGATTCAAAGCAGCAGGAAGTTGCTTCTTGCAGAATCTGTCTGTCCGGGAGGAGGAGGAGAACTGGGCACTGGAATAGTGTCAGCGAAGCCCTTGTCAAGAGGAGGTATTTGGAGCTCACGGAAATTTCCCATCTGCTGCCTGTGCTAATCACATCCCTTTTCAAGATCCAGGGGAGGCAGCAGTGCGACTTGGTAAGGGATGCAAAAATGCTACAAGCAGAAGCTGGGAGCCGGAAGAGCCAGCAGCCTCCCCCAGAGGATCTCACAGATGCACAAAGTCCCTTTGCAATGACCTAGTTTGCTCTGCATTGCTTGCATGTTCCCTATACAGAATGTCGGAGGGAGAGGAATTGAAGCAAGAGCAGAGAGTAAATCCGCATAGCCCCTTAATCCAAGCGGCTGCAGAGCCCGAGAGGCGTAACCCTCCCTTGGCTGACCTGGCATGCTCTCTGCCCAGCTGCTCAACAAGGATGAGTTCAGACACCAGAGCTGTGGCTCTCAATCCAAGACGTGGGCATTGAGCATGTGAGGCCACAAAGGGGCGTGTGCCTGAAAATCAGCCACGGCAGAGCCCATTTAGGGCCAGGGTACCTTTTGACCAGCTTGGATTTATTGGATCTGGCTGACCCAACTGGGAATTTGCCAAGGGCAGAAGGTCATTCAGCTCAGTGAGGAAGCAGAAAGACCAAAATGTGTCAAGGCCAGAAGGTGCTCATACTGGGCATGTAAGCAGCCTGTCTGGCTGAGTGCTTAGCTCTCCCTCCCTTGCCAAGCTCTTGCAGACTGATGTCGCTGCTCAGCTGAATGTGAAGTACCCTGGGGTTGGTAGTACTATAATGCAAGAAATATTTGAGTTTCTTTCCCCCTTCTAAAAATACAGGTCCTCCCCCTTCTCACTACAAGCCAGAAAGTGAGCTGTCATACCCTTATAGCTAGGCTCTGCAGCATGCTGCAGGGCCTAGCATCTCAGTTTGGGGTTCATGGTTGACCTGCTAAATAATCACCTCAGAACATGGCTGCCAAGGTTAATCCCAACCCTGGGCTCTCTTCTGTTCTGAAAGATATGCACATGAGACTCAGAGCCTTGGACACACAATATTAGTAACAGCCACTCGCACTGTTTTCAAATAATCTTGTCTGCATTTTACTGAAGGTAAACTCAACCATCCCCACTCCACACACATACACATTCAATCATCTGCATGAAACAAGGAGACAGTGACAACTACATTTAGGATTGGCTTATTATCCTCCTGCCTGGAAGCTGCCAAGTGCTACAGTGTCATGCCTACCAATTTTCTTCAGTGAGAATGCTAAGACCACAGGTAGCCAAACACAATGCTCTCCAGATGTTGATAGACTACAACACTCATCAACCCTCACCACTGGCCATGCTGACTGGGACTGATGGGAATTATAGTTGAACAACTTCAGGAGGGTATCACATTGTCTGCACTTGTTTTAGACAATAAAAGTCCATGTCAGTTAATGTTGGACTTTGTGCAAAATCTTTGTAATGCTTTAAAACTGCAGCTGTTCCTAGTGGCAAGGAACCTTCACTGCACTCTTTTTGGTGCCTGCTAAAAATATTTTCATTTAGGCAAACCTATCCAATATGTAAAATGTTGACACACACTTTAACCTGGCTCTTAAGCATATACCGTAATTGAATTTATTTTTTTTTTGAATGTTTTAAATTGTTGTTTTTAACTATTTTCTTTACTGATAATTCTTACTGTAAACCACTTGGAGGTTTTATTGCAATCTAGCTGTGAAATAAACAAACATAAATATACCTAGGTATATGGATTACTTTTGATTCAAGCCAATGTCAAACTTTGGCTTGGATTTTATGCATCCTTTGAGTAAAATTATAATGTGTGTGGGAAGGGTAGAATACTTACTCACATCTCATTGAGAGACAGATAGTGGTGTGCCCAGAAATCAGGAGCAGCTTAGTACACCATTGTATGACTCAAATACTCGCAAAAAAAATTTCCACTTTCTGATTTTGTATGAATGACTTATAGATTCAGCTCCAGGAGGAGTAACGTGGGAAGTAGACCAAATATATCCCCTTTGAAATCTTCTAAGCACTGAAGTTTAAATAATAAATATATGGGAGACACCCATTATGGTGCCCGAATTTCAACTACCACCTAATGGGGTAGGCAATGAAAAGGCCATGGCCCCAGAGACCTGCTCTGTGCAAGATCTGCCTCTCTGAGGTGAATTTCACAACCTCCACCTGTTTGACAGTATACAGTCCTCCTCCACTGCCGACAGTGGCAAAGGTGGAGGAGGAGGAGGAAGGAGCAGCCCAAAAGGGCTGCTTTCAGGCTGCTTGTTCCTCCTCCACTGACAGCCACCAACAGCTGCCAACAGGGACCCTCAATCGAGTATAAACTGAGTGGGACTTTGTCAGCATAAAAAATGTGTTCCACCCACAGCATCTTTGGTTGGGTAAGGTATGCCTTTTCCTAGGCTGTTACAGTAAACATCGAAAATTACTGTGCTAGATGATGTAATAGCACAATACTCCATTATTGGAGTATTTCCGCAGCCTAGAAGTCTGCAAGATTTATGATAAAACAAGGTATTAAGGACAGGGCTTTCTGTCTTCTCTTACCTTTTAAGTACCGTGTGAAGCTGGATTGAGCAAACTATTTTCTCTGGGCTCATCCCTCCATGGTCCGGATCGTGGGTGCACATGAGCGCCCGCGCCTGCAATTTCCAGCATCTGCGCAAACATGTTTTCCAGCGTCTGAGTCAACGCAATTTGTGGCACTGCACTGTGCCGGTTTAGTGCAATGCGCGGGGACTCGTTGAGCAGGCGGCTTGGTTCAGGGGCAGCTCATGAACTGGTAAAACAATCCCCATGGGCCGCTTGTGGCCCATGGGCCTTAGGTTGCCAACCCCTGGTTTAGATAATCTGCTTCCTTTAGGTGTACCTGCAGCTGGCTTGCCACCACCATCTCAATCACCTTGCTCAGGAAAGGAATACTAGAGAGGGGACAGTAATTTTCTAAGACCTCTTGATCCAGGGAGGCCATCTTTAAGACAGAGGCATTAACCACACCCTGGAACTGTATTACACATATTTTTCCCTATGACAAATATTGTCATATGTATGTATGTTGTTCCTTTGCAAGAGAACCTGAATGCCTTCTGTCAAGCTTCCAAGTATAAAACACTGTATCTTTTCCCTATATAAACTGTCTTCCAAGTGTAAATCTGTATTTAATGCCCTTGAATCAACTGTAAATGGTGTGAGCAAGGAATAAATGTTTGGGTTTGAAAAGAATGCACGAAAGAAGCAACAAATGATGTTGATAAGATACAATGCTCATACTTGGAATTGTGACTGGAGGCATCCAAGTTCTCTTATAAACGAAGAACACACATAGTATGTTATTATGCGTGTACCTAACTTATTAAAACGCGTAACAGAATGGAACAGTTTGGGAGAAAATAAACAGGCAAAGGCATGATTAAGCAGTTCCTGCAGCATTGTAAATGAACACCTCCGATTCCACCTGAAAGGGGGGGGGGAGCTAGCATAAATAAAACATTACCCTGGGCACCAGCTATGATCTTCCCTAGATTTTAGCACCACCTGCTGGTACTACCACGCCACAACACTGTACCAAACCTGTTCAGCTTCCCCTCAGTTATCAGGGATGGATTTTCATGAGAATAAACACTCTATAGCATCACAGTATTAATGTTAGAGTACCTGTAGAAAAAATGCTAATTATGAATTTGCACAGAATACAATTATTGTGTCAAAAAGGTTTATTAAAACTTTCATGAGTTTAGGTACTTGTGCTAAGGGCACACACAAAGTCCATGCTGGGAAGTTTGTAGCACTGCTTTTGACAATCTGTTTATAAACATACTGCAAAAAGATGGTAAGTTCTTCATATCCTATAGTGCTATGTGCTAGCTTAGAACTTCACATTTGGCTCTCCCTCACGTAAAAGGTAGTAATACAGGTAACTCGCATCTTGCACAAGGGTTATGCTCCTGGTCATTTAGTGTATAAGCAAAATTGTGTAAAACCAGAGCAACCTCTTGAAACCTCAAAAAACATTGCTTCACTTACCAATGAGGAACAAATGCAGCTCTTAGTCTCCCTCCTCCTCTTCTTTGCTAATTGATGCTTTGGGGGATTATGTGCGGACGAGAAAAAGTGCTTGGCTGTGGTTTGGAACCACAGGTGGGTTGCGTGGGCTCATCTAATGTTGCTACTGGTAGTTTCTTCATCAGGAACATTGTGATTGGCAACTGCCACTGTTGTTTCTTGGGTTTGTCAAGCATTTCCTTTTACGGTCTCATAGTGTCTGTAATGCCACAGATGATCTTGAGGCTGCATTCCATGGAGGCATGAAACTCTGGAATCAGATCATTTGCGTGCTTTGTTACTTGAAAGAGTTTATAAAATTCAGGTGGGTAGCCGTGTTGGTCTGACACAGTAGAAATATATATAAAAAATAATAAGAAAATTGTCTAGTAGCACTTAGAGACCAACTAAGATTGTTCTTGGTATGAGCTTTCGTGTGCATGCATACTTCTTCAGATATGAGTTTATTAAAGTTATGCAGGTTCCAGCTTGCTGTCTCACACTCACCATCCTCACATTCTGAACTTGATCTGACCAGTTCCTCAAGCTCTTCAACAGTCAATACCTGTTGGCCTCCAATTAGCTTTTCCCCTAAATATGGTCAACAACGCTATCACCACCCACTTGCCTGGCACAATGTCTCCTCAAGCTCAGTGGCAATGCTTGGAAATCCTGCAAAATCATGCAAATACTGTCAGAATTCAGGGCCGGTCAGAGGTATGTGCCTATCTCTCCAGGCACCGGCTGAATTCTTTGACCTCCCTCCGGCGACTCCCGGCAGTAAAAACACACGAGGTCCGTTCCGGCGATTTTTCTCAGGCTGTGAGAAAAACACACCAACTGCTTCCCCTCCTCCCTGCTCTCCAGCATATCCCCAGGGAGGGGAATCAGACACAGACAGAAATGTATCTACATGTTTTATTCCTGTCTTCAGCAGTCATATAGAGAAAACATGTCTGCTCTGTTCAACAAACAGAGAGAAACTCCAAACTCCACCTATGTACATCCTGTACAGGTCATATGACACACACACTGAGCTAACATCCGGTGCTCAGTACAGAATGGACTGCCCCTTTGTTTCCATGGCAACAGTCACATACATCCTGTTTGGCTTTCCAGCCACAAGCAGCAGACTTGGCTGCTATAGCCTTTGCTTGCTGCTGCATTGCTGCTTTAGAATAACATACTCCCCCTAAAGTATCAATGCGTGCTGCGAGCAAAGCGTCATCCAGAGAAGAAAACAAACAGTTGTTATACTTATAACACTCCCCTGTTGTTTCAGTTCCACCCTTGGAACTACCCGCCACTGGTTTTACCAATGTACCTCTCTGGTCGTGTGACTTCCAAGGAATGAGTGCTTCTGCATTACCTTGGTTAGCAACTCTCTGTTGTGCCTTTGTCTCTGACTCAGACACAGCTTCAATTTGACCTTGGTCGTTTACAACAGCAACACATGCAATAGCTTGGTTGGCAAACTCTTTTGAATACCTCTTGGGTGGTACACCCTTCGTTGCTCTCTCAGACCTACGTAAGAGGTGCTGCTCTCCCTTGCTTTCTGGTTCAGCCTCTGAACTCTCTGAAGAACCAGTACTAAGCTTAATCAGTGGTTCATCCTCCTCTTCTGAGGGTCTAGTCATTACGTGAGATTTCCTCTCAATGACTGTGACAACTGAGCTGTCTGAGCTATCGCTGTCATCATCAGTACTACTGAACTCAATAAGATCAAACTCATCATCATCATCATCAGAATCATCATCATCTCCTGTGGGAAATGTGTGAACAATCACTCTCTCCTGTTCAGGAGCACTCTCTAGAAATTTTGTGAGAATCACCTTACCAGATTCAGACAAAATTACTCTGTAGAGACCCTTTTCATAACCCACAAAAATGCCTCTGGCATTCTTTACTCCACCCGGAGCTTCTGTCCTCACATGAGACCCAAAAACTTTGAAATGGGCAACAGAAGGTTTTCTGTGGAACAGTTTCTCAAAAGGAGAACATCCCAAGTCTTTTGAAACCTTTCTCAACCACGTGTAACAAAATGACATTAGTGACTCAGCCCAGTACTCAAGTGGCAGATGTGAACTAAGCAATTGCGCTTCCATTCCCTTTTGCAATTCTTTGTTCACCCTAACACAGACACATCTGTTCCAAGCTTCTTCGGAAGCTGCAATTTTGTGTCTTATCCCTTTCTTCTTCAGGAACCTTTGGAAACCCTGTAAGAGAAAAATTGGCTTCTCATCTGTGCAAAGACAATCTATGTCAGCATCATGCATATTTTTAACCTTGTCACAAAACTCTTTAAAACTTTCTAAGGCTTCTTTCGGTCTCTCCAAAAGATAAATCCAGACAAAACCTGTGAAAGAATCAACACATATTAGGTAATACTTTGCATTGCCTCTAGATGGTGCTAAAGGACCAATCACATCAGCATATACCCGCTGAAATGCCCTGTCGACCCTCGAGGTGACCTGCTTGGCGTTCTTCTTGGCTACACCTGCAAAAGAAATCATGTTAGAATCACAAGAATTACATTCTATGTAATCACTTTGATCAAAAGTCAACAAATACAGTCCATCTTTCTCTTTGGCAGAAAGATACAACTCTCCATCTTTGTAGATCTCGCAGTGCTGATCATCATAGGACAGTTTTAGTCCCTTCTTGGCAATCTGCGAAACGCTGAGCAGATTGTACTTCAACTCTGGAACCAAATAAACATCGTTTATAGTCAAGTTCAGACTTTTAAGATACACAGTCCCAATTCCGGTGGCTTCCAGCTCTCGACCGTTGGCTTGTTGTACAACGAAGCTTTGCTTCTTAAACGACGAAAACAAATCCCTGCGATGGGTCATGTGAACCGTCGCTCCCGTGTCTAAAATGAAGGAATTCCCCACTTGTGGTGTGGCTTTTAGGGACATCAAAGCCTTTGCAGGCTTCGCCTGTGACTTGGCATGACTTCTGCCTGACGCCTCAGACTTCGTGGAGCTTCCCTTGGCTCCTTTGTTCTGACGTGGCTTCCTGCAGTTCCGCTGAAGATGCCCAGTCTGTCCACAATTGTGGCATTGGACAACGTTCAAAGCTACAGCGTCTCCTCCAGTAGCTACAGCAGTGGGGGTGTTAGAACTCCGTTCTTGTCTCCCCCTGTCCTTGACTTCCAGGGCGGCAAGTCTGTCATGTTCGTTCAGAACCACGGCAAAGACCCTGTCCGACGTTAGATCTTGCGCTGGGAGAGACCCCAGCTGACTGGCAACCGTTTTGTAAGTCCGATTCAGGCTGTTTATCACCATGAAGCAAAACACTTCCTCATCCAGATGGAAATTGCGTTCCACCATCTGCTGACGCAAAAATTTCATTTCCGTCAGGTGCGCTTGAACATCTCCATCAGGCGCAAGCCTCAGGTTAGTCAGCTTTTCAAAATACAGCAACGCTGAAGAACCTGCATCTCTCTGATGTGTCCTTCTCAGCGTGTCCCAAACATCTTTCGCGTGCTCTAAATCTTGTATATGAACAAGCTGAGAGTCTGACACGCACAGAATTATAGCAGTTCTGGCCTTCACATCCTGTGACTCCCAAGGACGCGTTGGTGCTGCAGGGATGGGGTTCTCAATCACCTCAAACAGTCTCTGATTCTGCAGCAGGGCCTTCATCTTAATAGACCAAGATGCATAATTGTCACTGGTCAAGAGGGTTGGAGAAGGCAGGCCTTCCCCCTTCTTGGCATCCATTTTGAGTCCTTGCATTGACTCTCAAACACAAGCCTCTAAAATCCAATAGCTGGCTTGTTTACACTCTGAGCACCTGGCAGCTCTAACACTGGCCGCTTGGAAAGTCCCTTTCCAACAGTTCCTTTGTAAGGCCTAGTCAAAACACGACTTCCAGCCCTTATCTTGAAACTGGCCTGCGTTGCTTAGCAACCACATTCCTTTCCTTGGACAGGAAAAACCACAGGAATGTTTGGAATGCAGACTCTTCTCTCTCGGAGCTGTTTTCCCAAACGTTGCTCCCATGAGGCAGAGAATTAATCAATCTGCATTCACACTTCTAAGCCCGAAAATCTCATACCTGGGCTCCGTAGCTTGGCTTTCAGCTTCTTCTGGTCAGCTTCTAGCTGCAGAGAATCAGCTTCCATCTCAGGCATCCATGGAGAGGGATGAATACAGTCCCCTTGATGCAGACTCCCATGGATCGTAGCAACCGTCAACTGCTACCAATGTCAGAATTGCTGCTGCATTGCTGCTTTAGAATAACAAATACATGTTCTGTCAGCATGCATTCACTGTTTCAGCCCTGATTGCATTCACTGTCTGTTTGATGCAGGTGATGCAATGGGCAATATTGAAGGACTTCCAGCATCCATCACATTGATCATCCAAGAGAAGGTGAGCTTCATGTAAGCAACCTTGAAGCAGTGAATCACACCATGATCCAGGGGCTCAATGAGGGAAGTCGTATTGGGAACTATGTGCAAAGCAGAGTGCCTTGGGCTACCCAGAAGCAGTATCCACAAGCAGCATCACTTTAAACTCCAGGTGAGACTCTCTCAGTTCCTTCCAGTCCAGAAATGATGGGAAAGTCATCCAGGCCTTTTTGTTGGATTGCCAAAACACAGGAAGGAGACCTGTACAGCAAGCATGGCTTTATTAGGTGTCCAGGCACTTTGCCAGAGAGCAGCACAGTCACTGGATCTTTTGCAAGCCAGGGACTTGTTTTTCAGCTTTGGCAATCTAAGTCACCTCAGGCATTTTCTTCCAGAACAGCCCCATCTTGTCTGCACTGAAGACTTGCATTGAAGATATACCTTGTCATACATCAGCATCTTTAGTTGCACGTGGTATGTTTTTGCAGCCTCTTGTCTGCAGCTGCAGTTTCCCCAGTCATTTGGACATTCATGAGGTTGAAGTGGACCTTAAAGCTGTTATGTCAAACTGGGCTGGCTTTCCACAACTGTGGTGGAAGGTTTGAAGCAGTCATAGAGGCTGAGAGCCTTTTGGAGTAAGATGCTGCCCTCCACAGGAACACATTTACAGTTCATGTCTTCCAGCCACAAGTTCAGTTCCTTCTCTGTCTCCACCAAGGCCTTGTCCCACACCTGGCTGGTCACCTTTGCAGTTAGTGATGTGCTTGCTGCCACAAATCTCCTTCTCACGCACCTTGATGGCACAGGGGCTGGACTTGTTCTGTCCATATTTGCATGCCGCAGCACACACAGGCATGCCATCCTTCATACAGTCCAGCACAACCACTTTCTCTTCCAGCATGGGAGCCACCCTCTGCTTCTTTGGTTTCTCAGTAAAGGTAAAGGTAAAGGGACCCCTGACCATTAGGTCCAGTCATGACCAACTCTAGGGTTGCGGCACTCATCTCGCTTTATTGGCCGAGGGAGCTGGCGTACAGCTTCTGGGTCATGTGGCCAGCATGACTAAGCCGCTTCTGGCGAACCAGAGCAGCACACGGAAACGCCATTTACCTTCCTGCCGGAGCGGTACCTATTTATCTACTTGCACTTTGACGTGCTTTCAAACTGCTAGGTTGGCAGGAGCAGGGACCGAGCAACGGGCGCTCAGTAGCTGATAACAATGATACCTTGTGTTTGGGGGCTGTTCTGCAGTCTGCAACTCTCTCCAAGTACCTCCTCCACATTCCAACCTCCCCCAATGTCTTTCCAAACTCCTCCACAAGTCTCTCTGGCCTCCACCAATCTCTCCTCAACCACCTCCCAAACTCTCTGCTATCTCCTCCACTCTCTCTCCACACTCCAATTACTTTCTCAACCACTCTCCCAAAGACTGACAGATTGCTGGCCATTTTTTCCTCACTCTGCCTCCTCCCACCCCCATGCACAAAATTTATTTATTTAATGGTGTTCAGCATAAAGCTGTACTCAAGTACAGTATAATAAGCATAAGATGCAAGTTACCTGTACTTCATTTAATTAGTTACAGAGTAACCTTCACTACATGTACATACACATCATGCCCCATCCAACAGGTAGCACACTGCTGCATCAAATTCCATGAAAGCTGAGTCAGGAGGGAATCACAGAATTGTAGAGTTGGATCATTTAGTCGAACCCCCTGCAATGCAGGACTATGCAGCTGTCCCAAACAGGGATTGAACCTGCAACCTTGGCATTATCAGAATAACGCTCTAAACAACTGAGCTATACAAGCTGACTTAGGAAGAAATGAGAACCAGAATTAAAAGGACTATGAAGATCAGAGGAAATCTGTTATTGGCACACTACTAGTTAAGGTGTTAGAAATTAATTAGAACTCTGGAAATAAAACTGCAAACAATTGTGACTGAACAGTTCTTTTCCTTGGAATTTAGCCTGGGGCACTGAGGCAGTCTCTAGTTTTAAATAAATAGCTACAAAAAAGACCAACATTCAGTTGCTAAATGTAGTATTTTACATGTGGCAGCTGGCCAATTCCCCAAGAACCAGATTTTATGTTCCTTACACAAGCTTTCAGAACAGCCTTCCTGGACATGTGGAGAGATTAAGCTCCATCGTAATCAGACATGGGTGCAGTTATGGCCATTTGTGACCTAGGCCTATAATTCCTGAGCCCCACAAATCCTGCTTGGAACTGCCTGCAATCATGATAGACATATGAAGTTATGACTGTATATATAAAGTTACTACAGCATGTATAACAATGTCTAGTTTTTCTCCAGCAAACGATCAGCTGGAAAAGTAGCTGTATTGAGCACTTCCAAATTGTAAACCTACTCATTCACAGGGAACTGCAACCCCCTCCAGAAGAGGCAACCCACCTGCTCCTAGGCTGACTGGCTCATCCATTATCAGCTCCCATCATATCTTAATTACACTTAAGCTTTTTCTACCTCATCTAGCCCACCACCAACTTCAAGCATCAGCTCAGAGAATCCAGACACACCTGGATCCGAGGACAAGGATAAAAAGAGTTAGGCATCACTGATATGTCACCTCTGGTTCCCTTATGTTCTTACCCACAAGTTTCATATGGATGTTAAATTTCTTAGAAGGCAAGATTGGACTCTTATTACATCCAACAAGATGAATTTCAGTGGAGCCAACTGGTGGTCTTCTAACACTATCTCCTAGTCAGAGCAAAACCACTGCAGAGTTGTGCCAGTCAGTCCAGAAAGACACTGTTGTCAATGCTACTGAAATATTGGGAGCAAGAAAGTATTAACACAGATAAAGTGATTGCTGCAATTAGAGCTGGAAGAGGCCTCAAAGATCACCTAGTCCAACACCTTGCTAAAGCAGAAAATGCCGTATTATATAGTACCCGCTATAAGCAGCTATGCAGTTAATTTAGAAGGAAATTAGAAAAGGTTTCAAAACTCCATCCCTGGCAAGTGCCTACAGTAATGAGAAACCAATGTATAATGCTTTACATTCATGTCCAACTTTAGCCATATCCTCTCAAATTAGACTAAGAAAGCCATGCCCGCTGTCCTGGCATGCCAGTATCTTTGCCCATGACTTTTCCTGCTGTTGCCATCTTTTAGTTTCCATAAAATCTGTGTATTTATCTTACCTGAGGTAAAGCAGAGTTCAGTTGCCTCTGCAGCTGGTCTCTCTCATGCACGGTCTCCTGTAGCCGGCCCTGAGTCACAGACAGAGTCTCACGTGTTTCCCGGAGAGTCTCTAGCAGCTTGTCTCTCTCATCAAGCATATTCACCATCAGCTGTTCAAAGTTGGCATCAGAATCAGAGCCCGGCTGTGACCCCAAGGGGTCACTCTCGCTGATGGTAGGCATTACCTCACACATCATGGCAATACTTGGCAAATGCCACGCGTTACAGTAAGATCAGAGACTGGCAGGGAATTCCTCCTCAGGATGCCTCTTAAGGCTCTATAAACAGTAAGCTAAGGTCACATGGTTACTGTAGCCAACTGCAGGTTGTGGCAACTGTCAAATGCAGGCTGCATGGTAAGGTCCGTAAACCCTCCATTTCTCTTTGCAAACAGCTGAAGTTTACATTACATCTATCAACGTCTGAAAAGGTCATCAGAGCATTTTTAACATCAAATACATAAAGTAATTAAGACCAGCAAGATCCCAGGACTGAAGGGTAATCCTGTGAGGGTTGTTCCAGATAACTCTGGCATATATTCCTGAGACCCCTCCAGTGATGGTCACCAGCCATGGCAGAGCTCTCTGTCATTCAGAAAATAGGATGTCCCCTTTCAACACACATATACACACACATTTGCTGCCTTGAAAGATTCAGAAGTATTAGGAAGTCCATGAAATATTTCATTTTCCTTGATATCGTTAGCAGGAAGTCAGCTTGGACAGATCAGCCAATGGCTTGTGAAGTCTTGAGTGGCATCAGAGCAGACTGATCACTCTCCAAGCAAGGTTACGCCTTTGCCAAATACCCGTCGTACTCCGCTCTTGATCTTGAATCTGTGGGAAAAGAACATTTTATGCATTAGAAAAGTGTCCATCTATTGCTTTGCAATTTTTTTCCTCTCAAGAACTTAGATTAGTATATTGCCTTTTTTATTTCCATGAGATAATCCAAAAGAGGGTGTTTTTACAGCAAGCTCTGCACCACAGGTTTCAATTAACTTGTTTACCATCTGTTTCTTGTTACCACCCTTAATTTAGACATGATATTTCTATGGATAGATTCTAGATGCCATGAACCACTTCCCCTCATTTCGATTGTTTTTATCTTGTTTGAGGTTCCATTTCCTCAGCCCATTTTTATAAGGTTGTGTCTTGGAGTTAAGTATCACGTTCACTAGCATCATTCCACCACATTTCCAAAGAAGAATATTGTATACATTATTTCTATTTGCTATCTTAGTTATTGGCCTTTCTGCATGACCAGATAACAGGTACAATAAAAAAGCAGTAATGTTTATTATTTATTGAGCACTTATAGTAAGTAGGTATGATACAAGCTGAATAAAAATACAAGGACCTGCCACAAAGCTTAATTCAAATAAACAGAAAAGAAAAAAAAAGTGGAGGGGTAAAAATAATAAAGTCAAGATACACTATATCAATTAAAATGTTCTTGTAAGAATCAATGAGATGCAGATGATCATGCTTTGATATATAATATACCGCAAGTAGCTAATGAATGGACATGAAACTGATTTAAACAAAAGAAAATGTAAAGCTTTTTTTAAAAGGAGAAAGAACCAGAAATATGAAAAAACAGGGAGGACAGAGATAATAATAATAATAATAATAATAATAATAATAATAGCAGCAGCAGCAGCAGCAGCAACAACAACAACAACAACAATTTTTACCCTGCCATTCTGGGCAAATGAAGTAATAAAGGTATAATAATTTGTTTAAAGCATTTCTATGCCATATTTATGGCTTAATAGAAACTCTGTCAGCCACCTCTACAAAAGAAGGAACTGAGAAAGCATTATTTCACATTCCTGCTAGATGAGCCATAACTATTAGCAATAGGGACCCTCCAGATTATAAGAGAGTGGGCAGATTCATGTTAGGAGACTTTTAGATATCTTCTTCCTAAACTGTATGTGGCTTTAAAGAGAATAACCAGCACAGAAACACATCAGTAACCAGTGCAGATAACACAACTCAACCATATGCCCCAATCACAGACTCAGGTATGTGGTGCTTCTGCTGTGTGTAGGTGCTCATGTACCCACATATGTAGACACACACATGCCTGTGGACTAAGCAGACTTTTGTCCTTTCCAATTCTATGATTTAGTAATTCCTGCGCTAGCAACTTCAGGCACTGTTACACGAGTGCAATGAATTGTTTTAGCATCAAACTAAAATCAGTAACAAGCTAAGAAATCAGTTATCTTTTAAGGAATTATTATCCACACAAAACGGAAGGAGTTGCAAGGAGAATCTAGCCATAAATTTGATGAAAAATACACTCAAGGGGAAAATTTATCACACTGTTAGAGTCATTCAAGCTGAAACAGTTCTGCTTCTGTTACAAGAAGATAAATGTCAAGCATTTCTGGGAAGAGGTTTTTCAGCACCACTTTGCCCGGAAAGAGGGTACTAGATGCCACCAGTAGAAGACAATATGCATTCTCAGAAAGAAAAAAAGTCTGCAATTTATTAGTATGTAAATATAGATTCAAATGCCAAGCTTTACTGAAGAGGATGCTACTGAATGCTAGAGCTGCATGAAGACCCTGATCAGCTCAAGTTCTTGTGGTCTTCATATTTGACATAGCAGAAGGTTGGAGATAGCACCATCACTAACACAGCATTTTTGTGTCATTTCTTCCAGGGACTGAAGTCAGTATGCTTCAATGACATACTTTTCTGCTGATGGAGAGAAAGTATTGAAGAGGAAAGGAAGCAATATTTATTTACAAAGAGATTTGTATCTCACTATTATAATGCAAAATCTTTACTCAGGATGATTTACTATCCTTAAAACAATAATCTAACAAACACACACAATACACATAAGAGTATAAAGGAAACCAGGGACAGGCTCAGCAAATAAACTAGCGCCTGGCAAAACAAAAGTCTTCTGGAATAAAAGTTTCCACTGCCTGGCAAACAATGGCAAGAGGGGACCTGAATCTGTTCCACTACCACCAGATTAGGTTTGGGAGGTTTTTGTGGGGGGTGGGAGTGGGGGTGGGGAGATTGAGGGGAAATTCCACCATGTGAGCAGAAGTTATTCTACAAACACTGTTATTGTGAAGGATACAACCCTTAATTTCACAGAGTACGCTTTCCTGATCATTAGTTATAACAGGAACATTTTCATGAACCATGCTGCCTCCCTCTTAAACCTTGACCATGTTTCATTCTTGAATGAGTGAGCCGTGCCTTAACTACTAAAGCTAGGGTAGCCAACATGGCCGCAATGGCAACTTTGATAACTTTCCCTGTTCACAGAAAGCCACACATAAATAGCCTACAAAATAGCAATAAAAAACCCAAAAAAATAATATGCAGTCATCACCAGTCCACTAATGAATACCCGGATGAACAGGTGAGCTTTATCCGGGCACCAAAATGCCAGTAAAACTGCTGCCAGGCATACCTCTTGGGAGAGGGTTTCCCAAGTCAGGGTACTACCCCCAATATTCTTGGGACCTCCATGTATATGCCATTCCACCAAGAAGGATGCTGTAAATACAGTATTATTTGTTGCCTTTCAATCAAATAATATCAAGGCACCTTAACAATTCAAATGTTTGAAATTTGACATAATGAAGATGGGGTGTTTCACTTATTAAGACAGTGCACATTGTTTGTGACAAAAAAGAATGGGGTTATAAGGATTGGTCAAGAATATTTTCAGTTTTAACTCTTCCTTGGATACAGTGGTTCAGATTCAAGCTATTTCTCCAATGACATGAAATGCATTTCAGCTATGAGCTGTACAATTTATAACCAGAAAGAGGCTGAAATATAGAAACTGATTTCATTTTGCTATCTTTGCATCACACATTCAGAATAAATAATTATGACAGCAGCAGACCAAGAATGCAAACCTCAAGACTTTTCATCTTGTCCTGGAATAGAAACTAGAGCTAGCTTGCATTCTTGGATGTTTAGGACAGAGCAGACCTCTAACTCCAGGATACCTGGTTAGGAAGTAAAGCAGGCAATTTTCTTCTCTTTTTCCCTTTTTGTTTACTTGTTTTCACCAGACCTCCTAACATTCTGCATCTCTACTGCCCTCACCCATAGACTAAAATTATAGATCCACATAATTGGTCCAACTTTTGATCCCTTTAGACTTTCCACACTCCCCACAGCAGAAATGAGAAATGCCTAGAAAAATAATAATGGTGAATTCCAACACATACCATTTACTTTTTTAAAGCCATTTACACAATTGTCTGGTTTTCAGTAAGATCTTTATTATACCATTGTTTTTAGTGGGTTTGTGCAAATAATAATAATAAATAAATAAATAATAGAAATACTTTATTTATACCCTGCCCATCTGGCTGGTTACAGGTAGGTAGCCGTGTTGGTCTGCCATAGTCAAAACAAAATAAAATAAATAAGATAAAATAAAATAATTCCTTCCAGTTGCACCTTAGAGACCAACTAAGTTAGTTATTGGTATGAGTTTTCGTGTGCATGCTCACTTCTTCAGATACTCTAGGTGGCTTCCAATACATATAAAAACATAAAATGTCAAACATTAAAAACTTCCCTATACAGGGCTGCCTTCAGATGTCTTCTAAAAGTCAGATAGTTCTTTATCTCCTTGACATCCAATTAGAGGGTGTTCCAGAGGGAGGGAGAAACTGTGTAAAGTGCTAGCACTTTCAGAACCTTCAATGTGAATATTCTCTCCACCCTAACCTGCAAAACAGGAGAGACTCTAGAAATAATTTCTTATTTCTTATAAGATAATGAAATGACAGTTAGTGGAAGAAGATCCTTCTCTGGCCAATAATCCTGTACCATAATTTTCTATATGGGAGAAAGGCCAGCTGAGTTATGTCCCATCTCTCTGATATAGAGGAGTCACAAGGAAACAGGTTACTGGATCCAATTTTTACCTAGGCCCCATGGGAAAGTGTGTGCTCACATGTGAAGATAATTCTACACTGGAGGGTTCTTCTCAGTTGAGCTGTCACTTTTCCTGAAAGTATGAGTAACAGCTCAGGATGACATAAGCAGCAATGGAAAGAGCTGAGGGGCTCAGTTGTACTGTGCCAAAGGAGGAAGCAAAGAAGAGCTCAAACTATTTTACATCCAGATTCAGGTAGGTAGCTGTGTTGGTCTGTCACAGTCAAAATAAATTAAAAAATTGTCCAGTAGCACCTTAGGTAAAGGTACCCCTGACCGTTAGGTCCAGTCGTGGACAACTCTGGGGTTGCACGCTCATCCCAGCCAGATGGGCGGGGTACAAATAAGAAATTATTATTATTATTATTATTATTATTATTATTATTATCTCACTCTATAGGCTGAGGGAACCGGCATTTGTCCGCAGACAGCTTCCAGGTCAGGTGGCCAGCATGATTACGCCGTTTCTGGCGAACCAGAGCAGTGCACGGAAATGCCGTTTACCTTCCCTATTTATCTACTTGCACTTGACGTGCTTTCGAACATGCACATGAAAGCTTATACCCAGAACAAACTTATTTTATATCCAGCGCACTTTGAATACTTCAGCAAAGCTCACATTCATATGCTCAATTAAAACATAATTCAGTGACACACACAGAGAGCATCAGAAAAAGGAAACTATATCTTTCAGTTGCTTTTTCAGAAAGCCATATGCTTCAAGCAATCTTGTAGAAATACGATTTCCTAAAGAAAACAAAGAGAATAATCATAACAGTTGTTCCATAGCCAAGTAATTCCAAAAACACGGCACTGTATATACCACTGGTGTTATAAATGTTTATTTATATGTGCACTTAAAACAACTGACTAGAGTAAAATGTGATACACATGTTGGTTTTTAAGATCAGCTTTCTGCAAATGATAAAAAGGGACTAAAAAAAGACCAATCCTAGCCCCTGCCAGATGGCTGATGGACATGGCAGTGTGGTGCAGCCGCCACCACATCCACAGTTCTGCTGCTCATGCCAGCCAGGGTGGAAGGCAGGGAAACTTATGCCAGCTGTGTTTTGGGCTGGGTGAAATGAGCCCTCTGCTCCATCCTCCACCACAAGTGCAAAAGATTGGGGATTTGAATTGCAGCTCAAGTAAAAAATCTCTCCAGTGATAAAAACAACCACCACTTACTTCCCAAGCTATAGTAATAGGAATAGGAGAAACGGTTTCACCAGACAGCAAAGCATATACTGTTGTCTAATTTAAGGTAGAGTCATTAAAATACAGCATTCTCTGGTAATATTTCAACAACAGGTAAACAAAGCACTTCCCAGTCCCAACTCTGACTTCACTCTTTGGCTAAAAACACTGACAGGCAGGAGCTCCCAGTCTGGCTCATTTAACAAAAACAGCACATTATACTTCATTATTTCTTTCTAGAAGGACTAGAAACTTAAATTTAGAAAAATGAAAGCTCAGAGCCTGGTGCCCCATTCTGGGGCACCAATTAAGGCCAACGAAGGAATTGGGTTGGCAACCCCTGTCCTAATTGACAAGCCTCCACAAACTTTAGAATCATAAAGTTGTAGAGTTGGAAGGTACCCCAGGGTCATCTAGTCCAACCCCCTGCAATGCACTTTAATCAGGAAGTAGTACAAATAAAGAGTGGAAGCAATGAAATAAACTGAAATAGCAGAATTCAACAATGGCAATTCATGGTTCATAGGTTTATGTTTCAAATGTTAACAGTCTCAGTTAACAATGTACAGTCTACAAATACCGGTAACTTTGGGTGGCCATCAGCTATAGGGAGGTCTAATTCTACACATACCTATAAATCCACCTATAAATCCACCACTGGCAATATGGCTCTTATAGGGTTACAATAAATATTTACATTGTGTGTGTGTCTCTGGTCTAAACAATGCTTCAGCAGTCAAGCTAAACATTTTGTCTCTTTTGACTTGCAAGCCTGAGAAAGTATTCCGTATTGGGGTGAACCAATGAAATGTGGAAGTACCACTTGGTAATGAGTGAGGGTTAAATATAAAAAATCATTTACAAGCAAGCTTCCAAGCTGAAGACTACACAGTTTCAAAGAATTATTGATTAAATAATGTCAGAACTACCAAGGACCACTGATAAATGATAGGATGCGGCAGAGTCCAAGCTGCTGCTTTTCTGGCTACTCCAGCCAAAGGAAAGATCAATGTTCTAATCAAAACTCAACATTCTACCATGGATTCTGGATAGGAATCCACAAGCAGCAGCTCAGAAACTACAAAGCAAATGCACAGCTTTAAATAGGGGCAAGCCTTCCTTATTTCAGAAATGAGAAGTGGTGCCAGCACTTATTTACCATTCACCTTTCAGACATCAAAGCAGAAGGAGCTCCCAGTGTCATGCAAGTGCCAATATATCAGTGAGTAATTATCAGTATCACTGTGGAAATGGAGCAGCTCTGCAGCTAAAGCAGTCACTGCTTTCTCAACACACAATTCTTCCTCTGCATTACTGAGATCATGACAACAAGTGCTAATTTATTCAGAGTCACCAGCACTGAGCAGCACTGCCGAAGTCTATGCTATAACGCACTAAAGGTTTGATGAGACAAATAATTATGCCTTGCTCTTCATCAGTTGCAAGCTTTAACATATCACGCCCCCTGCCTTAGCACCCAAGTCACAGTGGGGAGTGATTTCACCTCTAGATCACAGACAAGAAAACTGTTCTTGAGAAGGAGGGGTCCGGCCACCCATTCTATTTGGAAAATGAAAAAGCCAGCATCAGTAACAGCATTTGCCACCAGCTGCCTCTTTCTGTATCAATAGAACACATTGGTCTGCAATGACTGCAACAATTTAGCAGCTACTCAGCCTCAAAAAATGAACCTATTTTCCATGGAACTCACAAAATGCCAAAGCAAGCCAGAGAAACCAAACAAAGAGCTCAAAATACAAAAAGCATCATTATAAAAACATGCAGATAATATCTCACTCAAATTCCTGTTCTAATGTAGGCTATATGTATTGGGTGGCATTCATCTAATGCACTATCAGTGGTAATTCTGCACAACTTCTGCTTGTGCAATGGGGTTTTACCTTACTCTCCTCCTCCTACACCCCCCTCAGAATTGGCAGGGGGGCAAAGGAGAACCCTGAGACCAGCACATTAGGGAGAGAGTGATCGTCTTCCACAATACTCTCACACACAGACAGAACATTTGTCATAACACAGCACTGAATTCCATCTTTTATTTCTAACTTAACCCATCAACCATGCCGTGCCAATTACATGACTTTTTAAACAAGTGCTGGCATATTTTAGCGAGACAGACCAGGACACTGATTTTCAGATAGGCTGAAAAGGCCAAACATAGCCTGTTTTATCAACCACCAAGACTGACATGAAATTGCACCAGAAATGGTTCACGTGTAACCTTCAGGTATAGTAAAGGTGTCATAGAAAGCGAAAGACACAGAATCTGTCTCTACAGGCCTTCCCCAGAACTAAAACAAGTAAAGAAGGGACATGTCCCAGCTGCATTGAAAGACAGGCAAATGTGTCTCTATGCTGTCAATTAACATAAATGTCTATCTAAGTGTGCCAACAGGCTTCTCAGACTAGAAGGAAAAGCCCTGCCAGCTGGATACTAGCAGTTAGCATGTGACAAAACATCAAGAGGCAAAAATAAGCAGGCACATTGAAATTTTAGAGATGGGGATCTTCAGGAAGGGATTACATGGGCATTCCAGAAGACAATCTGCATGCCTATATACAGGATTTTTTCATTGTAGCAGGCATCCCACTCTATTGTAGATTTTAAAGACAACTCTTTGGCAAAACAGCAGATCCACCCCAACTACATTTTCCTGTGGCTACAAATGGGAACATATGCATATAACTGGGGAAGGGTTTGGAAAAGGGGGAATGTGTGAAAGTCCCTATACAACCCCTCATAATCTGCTTTAAAATGTAGGCAAGCAATGCAAGAAGTTGAGATATCCCCAGCTGTCTTAGAGACACCTCCTTCCACTAGATGCTTCAACAGTGCTTGCCAGTCCATACTGCTTCTCTCTCCACTAGTACAATATGACTGTAAACTAAAAATCTGAAAACCTAATATTGCAACCAAAGCAAAGCATAGGAATTAAGGAAATTCATGAAAATCAATCCATTTGCACAATTTGCTCCCATTACAGTTCTATACCACCTCCCATGTTCGAAGGTGGTGTGTTCAACAGTATTTAAATACATGCCAGTACTTTAAAACACAGGAAGAAAATGCGGTTGAAAAACTAAGGCAGAATTAAAATTATAATATACAGAAAACAAGCACCAGTGAAGATCTGCAAGCAGAAATGTGTTTTTAAAAGGTGCCCAAACATCATTAATGCAGGTGCTCACCTAAACTCAGGGAGAAGGCGGTTCCATAGTACAGGCACTGTCACAGAAAAAGCCTTCTTTCTAGTGGCTACAAACCATGCTTCCATAGGCAGCCACACAACCAGGAGTGCCTCATCAGTGGATTGTTACAATTCTGCAGACCAAAAGGGAGAGAAACACTCCTTCAAGTATCCTGGGTCCCAAGATATTTAAGGCATGGAACACAAGGAAGATTAAGCACATGGGGACACTGAGGGTGGAGCTTGCAAGTGCGCTGTTGTCCTCGTAAACACTTTCAGCATTTGTGTGTACAGGCAAATTGTCAAGAATTGCTGTATTTCTGACCTCTCTGAGGGGAATTCCATCTGTCTGATCATCCTCACTCCTCTGTCCTGATGTGAACACTGACCAGGCAAGGCTAAAGTGGCATGGCTAAAATGCTAGCAAAGCTCTAATGCTCCTTAAGGGTAGCAGTTCTGTCACAATCACAAACTTAGCTTTACAAAAATGTCCCTCTTCAATTAAAGAGGTCCAATCTTTAAAGGAGGGGAGGATACTCTGGCTAAACTCTGGCTTCTGCAATGATGTCCTGTTCTTACCATGGCCACCAGATGCTCAAGGGAGGCCCCAAAGAAGAGCCTAAGCACACCAGCACTCTACCCACTTGTGATTCCCAGCAACTAGCAATCAGAGGTCATGTTCAGTACATGCCCAGCAATACTATATGCATTTTGTTTTCCTTCAGTAGCTTCCAGTGAAAAGTCCCTTATGCATTTATCTTCATCTCTACCCACCACTTTCAAAACCAGTTTCAAAGTCACCTGCCCATAGCAGTGTTTTTTCTTGCCACAAAAAAGAATTTAAGAATAAATACAGTGGTGCCCCGCAAGACGAATGCCTCGCAAGACGAAAAACCCGCTAGACGAAAGGGTTTTCCGTTTTTCGAGGCGCTTCACAAGACGAATTTCCCTATGGGCTTGCTTCGCAAGACGAAAACGTCTTGCAAGTCTTGCGAGTTTTTTCTCTTTTTTCCCCCTTTTTCTAAGCCGCTAATAGCCGCTTAGCCGCTAAGCCGCTAATAGGGATGCTTCGCAAGACGAAAAAACCGCTAGACGAAGAGACTCGCGGAACGGATTATTTTCGTCTTGCGAGGCACCACTGTACTCTCATAAAAGGAACCAAGTTGGCATCATTTACACATATGCACAATTTGTTAGTGTTGAGCTTCCTGGATGAACATTACATAGATTCTGTTCACACGTTTTCTTAGATTTTACTTTTTTATTTCCACTAGAAGATAAGGTGTGTGCTCAGTCCAACCATTCAAGATTCAAAGCTCCAGGAATTAATCAGACAAGCTTCTGCTTTCCCACCAGTTTAAAAAGCTTGTTAATGGTTACTTTCACTATCCACTTATTTCAGACAAGAAAAGTAGTCAGCACAATAGCAAGGCCGTTTAGATGCAATGTCAGAGAACCAATTAGTATTTCATGGCTAAGCTCATACACTGGCAGGCAATTATGAAATTGCCTCCAAAGCGAGTTCTGACTGGCTCTGACTGAGCTTTAGTTCTCCTGGGCATGCATTTAAAAGAAATCCCACTTGGGGTTTCTTAAACCAACACTAATTAAGTCATATTCAAGTTAACAGCTTCCCTGCTGGCATACTCAACTGGGACGTCCTCAATTATAGAGCTTAATTTTGGCCACCAAAGAAGTTGGGAAATAGGAAAATGGGCTGAACATCTGTCTCACCACAGGTCTGAAAAACCAGAGACCCCAGAGGAAGAAAAACAAGTTGCTTACCTTTAACTGGGGTTAAAGGTCATTAGTGCTGCCACACATACAGGATCAGAACATGTGCAGAGCCATCCATGGAACCTTCTAGCACTTTAACTAAGGAGATGGTCTCCTGCCCACCCACCCTCTTAGGAAAAGCATTTTGACTCTCAGCATCTTGACTTTCATCACAATTGCCACAAAAAGAGGAGTACCTTCTAAGAGCAAGACACACGTAAAGCAGGAAATGACGATGGATTGTGGGACTAGACTTATGGCCAAGCAAAGGGAGCCAATTTCAGGTAAGCAATGTATTTTCTTCTTGGGTCTTTGCAGTCTCATGTAAGAGCGCCTAGGGGGCTAAAACACAAGAAGGAATGTACCTATGAGAAAAGTGTATAAAGAACACCATCAAAGGCAGTGTTTGATCTGGCACACATAACCAAGGACAATAGTGCTTTATGGATGAGAGCAGAATGGACAATCAGTCAGGGTTTATCATTAGACAGAGTGAGACTACCGCTTCAGGCTGCGGATGCTGGAGGATGGGGACTTGTAGGGAGATGTTGGGAAGACAGAGCTGTGTGGGTCAAACACCCTGCCCTCTGTCAGCCTGTTGTGATGCACATGGAAGTGGGCACCAGCCACAAGAAATGCACAAAGAGCTGAAACTGTCCTCCTGAGCAGGAGTGACAGCTCCCTATCTAGTGCACTGGAACATTCTGGAAAAAGTTTGCACAGGCACATACATACAGATCCCATTTGTGTGATTAAGAAGAATGCAGGAATCCTAAATATTGCGAATATATTACTTGAATCATTTCAAAATCCAGAACCTTGGCTCCCCTTAGCTCAGGAGTAGGCAACCTTTTTTCTGTTGAGATCTGCATTCCCTGGGGGATAATCTGTTGGGAGTTGCATACAGACAGTGGGTGGGGCTTAAGCCCAAAGTAGGTAGGGTCACCTTTTCTCTCTGCCACACCCCCCCCCCTTTATTCTCTGCCAACCAAAAGTACTCAACTACAGTTGGGAGATTGAAAGCATTGTCCTTTTTTGCAGCATATGTAATAAAACAAGTCTTTTACAGCATCTCTGAAATTTTATAATGTCATCTCCGGGTCTGTCTGCTGCCCTGGGCTTAGGGTAAAGGGTTTTGTGAGCTCCGTCAATATCACTTTCTGTCAGCTCCATTTCAGGAAACAGACCATTCAGCCATACAAGCAGATCAGTATAGCAATTTATAGCATTATTTTCATCATCAAACTTACCCTAAGGTTGTCTGCAGCAGCATTCCTTCCAAATCCCCCATTTGTCTCTTTAAACCTAGCTGTTCCTCTACAAGGTTTCTAATGGTTTCTAAGTCCAAATTACTTTTCCTGACCCATCAGAAGGAAGAATAGAAGGGCCTGATGGAACCTGCTGTCTTAGGACACTGTGCAAAGGCGGGATGGGGATCTTCTTTGCCCTGGCAGACCAGATGCTTATCTCCTCCCTACCACTGCAGGCCACCTTCAACAGATAGCTGGGAAACCCCACGTCAATCATCTGGCATCACAATAGCTGACATGTGTCAAAGTCCCTTATGCAGCACTTTTTACAGTACTTTCCAAATGTTCAACAACCAGTTAAAAAAATGGCCAATCCAGTGTACAGTTGTAGAAAAACAGCAGCATTAGCAGCACTGGTTCTGCAATACAAGGATAAATCTATTTCTTTAAATTCTGGGTCCTTGTTCTATACAATAACAAGTTTTTGTTTCCAGATGTTTTTGTTTCCTCATGTTTGCAAAGAACCCCAAATCATCTTAATGAAACAAGTGTGAGGAATCTTTGGCCCTCCAGATGTTACTGCACTACAACTCCCATCAGCCCCAGCAATCATGGCCAATGGCCAGGGATGGTGACTGTTGTAGTTCAGCAATATCTGGAGGATGAAACATTCCCCATACAGTGGAACCCTGGGTTACATACCGTCCTCCTTACGAATGCTTCGGATAACGAGCTCCACTAACCCGGAAGTAGGTCTCCTGGTAGCGAATTTTGCCCCAGGATGCAAGCAGAAGTCACATGTTGGCAGCACGACGGCAGCGGGAGTCCCCATTAGCAAAAGCACACCTCAGGTTAAGAACAGTTTCGGGTTAAGAACGGACCTCTAGAACGAATTAAGTTCATAACTGGAGGTACCACTGTACGTACTTGTAATAAAAGGTAAAAAAGCCTAAGAGGCATTGGAGGTATAATGAAACATGATTTCTCATCCCTTGCCACTGTTCATGTGATTCTGCATTTTAAAAAATAAATATAAATTTCAGGAGCTTATATCAAATCTGTGAACCAAGTTAATCATGCAGTGTTACATAAACTTGAATTTATTATAATCCAGGTAGCAGCACTACAAATGTCTAGAAGAGAAGGACTGCAGAGGCATGACATCAATGCAGAATTTTGCTCAAGGACTGCAAAACTGAAGCCTTTAGACATTAACACTGCAGCTGAACAAGATGTCTATGGTTATCACAATATTATGAACACAGAGAAAGATTGAATGGTACTCCTCTTATACCAAATTGCCCAGGGGCTACGATGCGCTTTGGGAATTCATGTGCGCCTCAGTCCACCATACATAATGAAATTTCCTGGAACCAATACAGAGTCACAAAGTCTTGACTTCTAAAACCCTGTGGGAATGAGTACTACAATCCACATCACTGCTGAACATATTTTTATTTTTTCAAAAGACAGACACCAAGGCTTAAACTACAGTATCAAATCAATGGTATTACTTTTGCTATTCTGTTAAACTTGGCTGCCTGTAAGTTATGAAGACGCTTCAGCACAGTGACTATTTTCATTTACATGTGTGAAATTTTGGTTTAATCAACAAAGAATTAAGTTTGGGAAACATCAATAGACAATTATTACTTTTGGGGGTGGAAGACAAAACACATAAGTCTCGTTTGCCAGTATCGTAACTTTCAACCAGGGAAAGGACAGTAGGTACTAGAAGATTCACATGAGGAAACTGCACCATATGAATATATTTTTTGTATTACAGCCAGCAGGAGACATGTGCCTACCCCTTGACATCCAAAGAATTCCTGCACCAGAAGGCTCATTCTACATTTATCTGTATATAACATATTATAAGCACTTAACTACCCAAGAGGTTCAATACACACTTATATAACCCTCACTCTTATCTATTAGATTATAAAATTCCTACTTTCCTAGAGGGCATGGTAATTGATATCCCTGGCATAGAGAGTTTGTTCCAAGATCTGACAAAATGCCACTATGGAGAGAAAGTTTTACATGGATAAGGCAGGAGCTGCCACTACAGAACCCAAAACTAGTTTGGAAATGCAGGAATAATCTATAGAACATTAACTCCTTGGGACCCAAGTCTCTCCAGTCTGAGTTTTTCTGAGTTGTCTTTAACACAGACCGACAACCTGCCACATTCTTGTCTGCTAAAGGAGGAATGAATGAGTCATAAGATTCTCCTACCTCTGGCCCTTAAGGTTTAGCAGATGTTTGGCTCCCTTAGTAGCACAGAAGTACAGTACTCTGTTCAATTAATTCTGTTCTTGGTAGCACAATATGCTCTTAAGCATAAAAGTGGAACAAAGCCAAATGAGGCTTTGAGTGTTTATTCTTAATGCATTAGGCCATCAAAGGTCCACTTCAAAATCAGAATTTACACTCCTGAGCCAGTGGCGGAGCTTCATGCTCTGGCACCAGGGGACGGAGAGCAGGAGGGGCGGGGCTGGTGTGCGTCCCGGGGGCATGGCGCGCCGCCTGTAGGGGCGTGGTGTGTGTCATAGGGGCGTGGCGCGCCACTCGTTGGGGTGTGGCGCCCAACGTGGGTAGGGGAGCAGCCGCAATGGCATCCTGCCAGGATCGCGCTGCCAGGGGTGGTGCACTCCTCCCGCAAGCCTCTTCCTCCGCCAGTGTCCTGAGCATCATGCAACTACCCTGGGATCCTATGGGAGGAAGGGCAGGATATAAATTTAATAAATAAATCCAAGCACATAGATAGGTTAGTAACAGCAACAATTGTAGCAGCAAAAGGATTTCTTCCCTATCTGGAAAACGAATTCTATGACTATGAAAAGAACCACCTATTTATTTGATTTTTATGTTGTGTATTGTTAATTCCCTTCAGAGACCTACATAACAGATTTTGCTGTTTGCTTCCTAGCAACGCAAACTAATTTAGCTGCTACATTCCTAAATGGAGTTAATATTTTTAACATTACGTAAGTGCAGCAGATACATTAAAAGTCAAAAGAGACATAGGATCTTATGTATCTCTTATGTGTCCTGGCCTTTTTTGTCCTATTTTTCTATAGCCCTTATCTCATCTCTGCCTGCCAAGAGTAACACTTTTTCTCTGAGTAAGTGGGCTCTGGTCTACAATTAAGAAGTAACAATAAATCTGTTGTTTTTAAAGGTACAAGAAGATTTATTTCTGCTGTAACGAAAGTGCTTTCTTTCAAGGAACATTGTTTCTCAAACATGAGCAGAAGCAGATCTAGGCATGGTTTGGCTATTTAATAAGTGCATCATCTGTAACAGATGAAAACCAACATATGCAGTGGTCTGGATTGAGAAACATTCTGCACTAAAGAAGATCACAAATGTCACAGCTGCATATTTGAGTTTAAACTAGTTTTCTATAAATACACACATAAACAACATTTGTTTTCTTCAAGGTATAATACAGACAATCTACACAAAAAATGCAGAAATGTTCCAACTGACAATGTCTTAACACCAAAAAGCAGTGTCAAGCCTTTTGGATCAGTAATAGAGCAAATCCTTTGCATGCAGAAGGTCCCAGATTCAATCCCCTACATCTCTTGTTAGGGCTAGGAGAGAATCCTGTCTGAAATCCTGGAGAGCCTCTACCAGTCAACATAGCCAATACTGAGCTAAACAAACCAATGGTGACTCAGTATAAACCCGCTTCATATGTTGCTATGTAAGTAGTGTAAACCAGTTAGCTGCCTCAGAGGTAGATACTGGGGGGAGCAGCAACCCCCAAACCATTCCTTCTGAACCCCCTCTGCACCTCGCCATATACCTCCTTAACTAGTCTTATACCATCAGCTGCAAACCTTTTCCTAATTTTGAAAGCCAATGTAGTATAGTGGTCAGGGTACTGGACTAGGACCTGGGAGACCAGGGTTCAAATCCCCACTCAGGCATGAAGCTAACTGGGCAACCTTGGGCCAGTAACCATTTCTCAACCTAACCTACCATTCAGGGTTGTTGTGAGATACAATTATGACTGGTGAATAAGAAAATAAAAAGTTACCACGTCTGTAAAATTTATTTTTGGGAAATTAAAAAGAATAGAAGACTAATTAATTTGAACAAAACAACCCTAGTAGTCAGCAAGCAATGCAGTGGTGACAAATGGCAAAGAAAGCTTAAAACTAGTTAAAATAAGATAGATAATATTATATTCAAGAATTTGGTTTTTTACAGTTACAGTTATCAAATGAACAGGTGGACTTATCTCAAAAGAAACCCTTCAGAACTGACATAAGAATCATTTCTCTGCTCTTTCTGTTATTTGCTAAAATGACAATGCAAATTTCACTCCAAGGAACATAAATAAACTTTTTGAATATTGGGTTTAAAACTTCCTTACTGTTAATATTTGAAGAAGTAAATTACTGGACTTATAAGGCTCCATTATGTTATGTCTGCAGGGCTCATTAGATGACATTATCTTACAGAGTTTTTCTCATCTTAAGTCTTTTAAGTCCTGTGTTATTTTAAATTCATTTGTGAGAGCATTTCTCACACAGATGTGCTTAACTGTAAATCAAGTGGCTTTCTCAGATTCTGCCATCTCAGGAACAGCATCTAGAGGTTGAATATCCTCTGACATTTGTTCTCATCACAGGTGTGAAAACTACTCATAAGGATAACTGTTGCACACCCCTGGAAATAGTTTAATTGTGTAAAATAGTCATTATTCCCACATCTTTAGACTTCCACCCAAAAAGCAAAGCTTACACTGAGATGCTTAAAGAAGTAAAACTAATCTAGCATAGCTGAATTCTGGCCTAGCCAACATAATTTTGAATGGATACCTTCCATTGTTTGGAAGAGGCTGGGAAGGCTAAAAGCACTAAGAGAGGCAAATTGAGCTTTACATGCTGATCAAATTTGGGATCTGGGGCAATGAGAAATAGCAGTACAGTGGTACCTCGGATTAATTCGTTCTGGAGGTCTGTTCTTAACCTGAAACTGTTCTTAACCTGAAGCACCACTTTAGCTAATGGGGCCTCCTGCTGCTGCTGCTGTGCCACGGCTGCACGATTTCTGTTCTCATCCTGAAGCAAAGTTCTTAACCTGAGGTAATATTTCTGGGTTAGCGGAGTCTGTAACCTGAAGCATATGTAACCTGAAGCGTATGTAACCCGAGGTACCACTGTGCGGCGACATTCTTAGGATTCCCCATTGTAATGTTTGCCAAAGAATAACTCAAAAGCTTGATGACGATCATAGGTTGAAGTATATATACCATTATCATAAAACAGCAAGATGGAAGGGACAATAGGGCTTGCGTGTCAAGACCCCGTAGCCACGCCTGCAACTTTATTGATTACAGATTGTGAGCGGTATTGGCTTAGGCATTGAATGGACCCGACTATATCTGACTCCTGCCCGATGCACAGGAAGTCCGGCAAGGGTAAACCACCAGAAGGGGGAGCCCTGTCGATGCATACCAACTCGAGCTGCCCCTGGTGTTCCCGTCGGGGTCGTGTCATGGCTCTAGTTCCTGACCCGGGCTTCGGACAAGATCAACACCCCCAGATTCCTTTAACGAAATACCCTTAAGCTTGGAGGGGCAGGTGATGGCCATACCTCCCCTCCCCCACCACAAAGTCATAATGCCTAACCGCAACCCTAACCAAGTTGTGACGATTGCTACGAGGTAGGCGAAAACCAAATGGCCAGTGCCAATTTGCCATGTGGAAAAATTCCTACCAGGACCAACCGAGGTCCATAGCAAGGCCAGTGCCTAAAACGTGCAAAATAGGGAGGGAGGGTGGGTGATTGAGGAGCAAGCCAAAGAGGAAGCCCTCCGGCTTGCGCCTCAGCTTAAACGGACCCGGCCACGCCCCCCCCCCCCCCCCCCGGTCAGCGGGTTGGCTGGCCAGGCTCTGACATGGCCGGGATTCCCCAGGCAATGGGGGACAAAGTCCCCCGCCCCCGGTGGGGTGTGGGTGGCCACGCAATCCACCGCAACTCCTCCCCACTGGGAAGTGGAGCAGATTTGTATGTCAAGACCCCGTAGCCAACCCCTCGTTGGGAAATAACTCACACAAGGAACTATAATGCTTATCTTATCTAGAACTCAAGGAAAGAGAGATGCTCTTGGATATTAGTGTTGGCTACATGCTTACAGATTGTGCTCCTGTAACAAATAAAAATAGAAGGTCAACTCCCAGCACTGTAGCATGCACTTTTATATTCAAAAAGCTCCAATTACACACCAGGTAGCAGTTCTGTTTCCAGTCAGATTCTGCTGATGTAGTTTAACTATTAGATTTCCAGAAATCAGCAGAAGTGCTGATCCTGCCAATTAGCCAATTTCCACCTCACACTCTCAACATCAAGCAATTATTGGAGTAGTTAATGAGGAACATGCATTCAGCTTCTAAGGCCATCTTCAGCAATGTCCTGAAAGGTTGCTGTGCCAAGAGAGTACTAAATAGAATGACTGGACCTGTTTTAAACTTTAGGAATTATTTAGTTCACAATCCTTCATATAAGGCAGCCACACCATGCTAAATGCAAGTGAGCTTAAAAAAAAGACAAATATGCTTGCTTCAGGATTAGCATATTAGTTTTAGAAGGTACAGGTATGCATGCCCATGTCCAAACATGTGTTAATATTCAACTAACCACCGGAGGGCAACAAGTATATTTCCCCAGAATTCAAGGCATATATTTTCTAGTAACTGGCCCAACCAGTATCTTCTTTATAAAATGAGCAAATAGACTTATTTAAGATAAAAAGGGGAAATATTCATAGAAGTCTGAGTGCATTAAGCACGTTCAGAGTGACAAAAAAAAAATGTCCTTATGCATTTCTAAATCATTTACGGATCACAGAAATAAATATTACGGTACTTCAGAAAATTTGAAGTCCTATATTGAATTTCAGAACACATAGCTGCTAGTGTTCTGCCAAAATGGTGTGCATAACAGAGAAGTAAAAGATCTACACTTAAGCTGCTTGCAAGTGATCATGCACATAGGAAGATGTATGAAGAGTCTGATGCTACAAGGTGCTGCTAACTCCACAGAAAGTTCTTCAAGTACTTCACATTTATTTTTATTCATATGCAATTAGCGTATGTCCAACATGAGTTCAGAGCAGAGTACATGGGATTCCAAGTTTGTCTCCAACCAAGGACTAGCTTGGCTTCAATTTACTTAGCTTTAGAAAGAGAGCTACACCAGGTGCCATCAGGCTGTGATGTGGGGCTATGAAACCATTTCATTGTATGAATGCAGCATGATTACTCTTAATTATTTAATAGCACTGCTAACAGTATTTTTAGTTTGAATTCTTGTGGCAGGCGATGAATTTGGATTCAAAATTATCTGGATGCAGTATTCACAGACCAGATTGTGATCTTCTGTTACCCACACTGAGGGAACAGATGATGTACAACAGTGGTCTGTTCACATGGAACTGTGCCCAGATTATTGCAGGGAAAAATATTGTACTATCTGCAGGTCTCCAGAGCTACTATGGTGGATTCAGGCATGCACATTTCCTCACCAGCAGAGGAAAAAGAGACACATATGTTGTTCATGCAAGATAATGTGGCTTCTAAGCCTAGGTAGGGAAACTGTAGTCAATTCTTGCTCCACAGTATTTGCGGAAGGCCACCCTGATTAAAATATGTTTAATGAGTAAAAAGCAAATACAAAGGAGCACCGTGATGCTCCATGCCAGAAATACTGTGGAGAATTCTCTATGGTGCCATACAGGTTGCAAATGAGAACTCTGAAAAGAGCTGCTGGGAAGCAGCAGCAGTGGGGGACTGTCTATATTAGGAAAGTACACTGTGTTACTAACACAGATTAGCATTCTCTGTCAAAACATATTTGTTCACACAAATTTTCCTTGAGGACTGGTAACAATAGGGTGTTATAGCTCACTTAAAGTTTTAACAGAACAAACAATGTATTACCATGCTTTTAATGCCTCAACAAGACACATACTAATGGGCTGGTTCAGAAATAATATTTCTAACTTCATAATCCATGGAAGGCAGTTTATGAAGTTTCTAACTTCAACAGGACTGAGAGTCCTGCCACTGTGCACCAGTTTTAAAGCAGATATCCTGTTTCTTTAAAACAAAGTTCCCCACTCTGCATGTAATCCAAAACAAATAAAGATCTCCAAGTCAACACTAGTGAACAAGGGGAAGAGACCACATGAACAATGCTTGTTCCTGGCTTCAAAACCATAGTTTATGGTTTATGAAGCCAGGAACATGACACTTGAACTGTTCTATTAACACATGCTGGTGGTACCTCGGGTTACATACGCTTCAGGTTACAGACTCCTCTAACCCAGAAATAGTACCTCGGGTTAAGAACTTTGCTTCAGGATGAGAACAGAAATCTCGTGGCGGCGGCATGGCAGCAGCAGGAGGCCCCATTAGCTAAAGTGGTGCTTCAGGTTTAGAACAGTTTCAGGTTAAGAACAGACCTCCGGAATGAATTAAGTACTTAACCCGAGGTACCACTGTATATTGTATTACGCTTGTGGCATTAAAGCCTTTGGAACAGTTTGGCTAATGGTGTGAAATATTTGGGAAATTAAAAAGGGAAACGAAGAAAACTGCAGCCTGGCTTTTCAGAGAGAATGCAAAGTTGTCAAACTGATTAGTTTTCAAAGCCACATACAGGGTAAGTTGCATTTGGAAAAGAGGTACTGTGTGGGACATAGTTACAGGTAGGTAGCCATGTTGGTCTGCCGTAGTCGAAACAAAATAAAAAAATTCCTTCCAGTAGCACCTTAGAGACCAACTAAGTTTGTTATTGGTATGAGCAGTATCTGAAGAAGTGTGCATGCACACGAAAGCTCATACCAATAACAAACTTAGTTGGTCTCTAAGGTGCTACTGGAAGGAATTTTTTTATTGTGTGGGACATAGTGAGGCTAAAGGACAAGGAGAAAAGTATGGAGTAAGCAATGGCTTGAAGGGCAAATATGAAGGATAGATAGTTGGAGAAGATTTGAGGATGAAGAACAGAGGTGGCAAGGAATCTGTGACACAAACTAATAAAGGAGGAGATTCTGAATAAACTTTAGAAATACTCCATGACCCTCCCTGCAAACAACAGGCACATTTGCTCTGTGATCACAAGAATCAAAAGCAGAAAGAGCGACATAGAATTTGATCCCATGTCAGAAGACCATTGTGCCTAGCAGCATAAAAATCTACCTGTGCCCCAAAGATGCTTTGGTCAGTGTCATTATCTTATGTCCCATCAACATCAGTTTATCATGAGTCTAGAATCTTAGAATCCTTTGCCAAGAAAAAAATGAAGCTGTAGTCTCCAAGGCAAGCATCATAGATCAGAACTGCCTCTCTTATTCATTAGATGAGACACAACAAAGATAATTTGGAACAGTATTTTGTTTTGTTTTCATTAACTTACAGACCAAGATGACAGGTGATAGATCTAAAGTTTAGATTCTGACAAGGAAATTCAGTTGTGGTTTCTGCTGTCACTGCAACCACCTTGCATGGAAGTCCCCCAAAACCATCAGTCTGAGTCCTCAACACCACCTTGGAGAACAGCTCTGTAAGCTCGACTGCTGGGCAGTGATGCTGGCAGTAAGCCAGCAGAGACTGAATTTCTATAGACCACAGTAACTTCCCCTTCCTCAACCCTCAAGTCTGCCCTGATGCTGCACCATGTACACAGGTGGGAAAGCTGGATAAGACCACCCTGCTCACCCACCCAGGACTCAGTGATACAGAGCAGATCAGCTCTTCATCCACAGTTGGATCATGGATAAGGGATATCTTATTCAGAGCCAACCTGGCATTCAACAGCAGCAGCAGCAGACTTGAGGGTTGGCTGATAAGAAAAGGTACTGATAAAGTATGTCACTTGTTGGGTACCTAGACATTGTGTCCCAGGTCCTCTAGCTGAAACCAGTAAACGGTTGGATGAAAAGAATACTTCTTGCTGTACAAAAAACTCAAAATTTGTTTTCCCTATGGTTTCTGAAACAAATAATGACATCAGTAAAATGTTTAGCAAATTTAAGTCAAAGCACAAGGGGAAAATGCAGCTTCACATCCCCAATGTTCAGCTGATTATTATTTAATAATAAGATGCTCACTGGCATACAACACCACTTGTTTTGGAACCCTCTATCTCAAAATCACTACTGAAGAATCTGTCACAATTTTGAAAAATTAACATACCCTACAAGCAATTTGACAGACCAAGACTTAGCAGTGCAAATGTGGCATTAAGCATTTGTGAACTGTAGATTTCTCTCTAATGTACATAGCAAGAACAGAACATGTTATCTCAATGCAGGCAAGTCTTGGAATGAACAAGCAAAAAACCAAGAAGAGTGCTCAACTGGCTCCTCTAGCCAAGACACCAATTAACGGCACACACTCTTGACTGCATGCAAAGACATGAACATGTGCAGGGCTTGAAATATTCTAGGCATCTGCCCACCAAAATGCTTAACATGATGCTGGAACTCAGAGAGACAAAATATTTCTACCTACTGAATATATACAATGAATTTCAAAAATCTGGTGGCTGTTAGATTCAAAACTGACTTTAATTGTTTCTATCAGAAAACAAAAAATAAAAAGAGTCATAAAAGTGTGTCAAACCCACACAGTGTAGAACAATGTCCACTGGCCTCTCAGCTCATATGTACAGCCATCTGACTCAAAATAGTAATAATGCTGAAAGTACAGAATCCAGTACTCACAGGCCCAATCCACATACTACCCCTCAGAGTCAATGTGTGTGTTCAGCCATAATATATACCAGCCCTGTGCATACTGGAGTATGTGCATAGGCCCTTTTCCAACATTATCTTCAATGTGTGGCTATCAGATATGCCTAGTGGTCAGAGATAGCAGGTACAGTCCCACTCCACACTGCATGGGCTCCACACAACTGGAGCTCTCTGTTGATCAGTTCAGCAATACAGAAATAAAAGCCAAGGCTTTGGGGGGAAAGACCTCAGACAATAAGTAAAATAGTAAGAGAAACTAAAATGAGTTGCTAGGAGTTTACAACCATACCCTCAAATAAAATAGCAAGTTAATTTTCAGATGGAAATAATTTATTATGAATTCTTCAAAACTCCAAAGAGAGTCAGATACTTGTTAACAAAAGAAACTGCACTCTACTACCATCAGTCTTGCTCCCTCGTCATGCATGCTTGCTCTACCTACCAAAGCTGCTTTGGGGTTGCTGAACAATGTCCAAATGATCTAGCCTTCTAGGCAATCTCTACTGGCTAACAGATTTTATGCTTGTCAGTTTTCAGTGCTGACGTTTTTGACACTAGCTGAAGTCTGAGACACTTCAGAACTTAAACATTCCTTCGTCCATGGTTGCAGATGCATGCTAAGTAGGGATGCAGCCAACATTTACTCTTCAGCAGTTTGAACAACACCCTATCCCCTCATATTCCAGCCAGCTAAATCAGAATACTTGGTTTTAAGAACAACTTAGTCTCCCAGTCAGTCTTGGTGCCAAAGAATCTACTCATTGTCACAGTCATGCATTTTATTTTTTAATTGAGGAGTACTGGATGGAAAGCATGGCTGAAAAAGCTCTCACTGCTAATTCCAGATACTAATAATAAACCATTACAAAACACGCCTTTATAAGCAAGTGACTACTTTAGCTGCAGATCTTATGTGGATAATTACAGAGAAATATTTTCTAAAGATATTGCTTTTTATATTAATGAATGGCATAAGAAAGAAAGCATTGTTCCCCACTTTACTTTAGAAATAATCCTATTGAGGATATGAAATATTTTGCTGTAATTTCTTTAAGTAACTGCCTGAAAAATCCCTAGAGTTGAACAGCTTGGGCAGTGCAAAGTAGGGGTGAGGTGTTGTTGCTTTTAAATAAACAGAAGGAATGCAATGCTATTTATGAATTGTGCTAGAGAAGAAACTGTTTTCTGTCAAGGTAAGGGAGCTAACATTCAGGAAAATAACTACAATGAAAAGGTACAATGGCCATGAGTTTTGGCACTGGCTATAACATTGTTTTACTGTTTTTAATGTATGCTGCTCTGACCTCCCCAGATAGGAACAGCAAAATATAAATTATTTTAAATTAAATAAATAATGTGTTTTAAGTTTCAAAACCACTGCTACAAAACACTGGTAAAAGGAAGTGTGGAAAGAAGAATATGAGCAGGACTATCTGTCTGCTCATAAACATAATTAGATCATGAAGATTTGCACTTTAGCAACAACTAATTCAGAGTTCAGTGATACTGAGGGCAGCAACTGTTATTAAGCAAAGATAATATCTAGGACTTCAAAGCAATACTTCTGCAATGTAGTATTTCATGGCTGAACTAGCAACGTTTAGGTACAATGTTATTTGTTCAGCTCTACTGCCATACATTCTTTGAGGACCTGGATTTACATAACCGTAGCCCCTACTAAGACTGTAATGTCACCACCCACTATCCTCGTCTTACAGTATTTCCCACTACCATAATACCATTGCTCTACAATTCACAAAAGCATAGTGTGAGACCTCAAACTGTATTAGATTACAAACATGTGGGGATACTGCAACTATTCAACCTTTGTGCAAAGATTATCTAACTATATAAACGATTCCACCAATCCAGTTTTAGCCACCTCAAAAGCATATTATTTCCATGGATCGGGAAATACAAAACTAATTCTTATGAAAAGAATTATCATTATAATTTAGAGAATGCCTCCCCACAGCTTGGTGGATTAGGGCAAATCAAACTGTAAATGAATGGTTGAATCCATTTAAATCAAGTGTCCAATTCTAAAAGTCAAGTGTTTCCGGAATAAGTATGCTTTTTCTAATTAATTTGCAACTATACCTTTTATACCACCTAGCAGTGCAATTCAATATATTTCATCATACAACCCACAAACCTTTTGCCCTGCACATTAATATCCATTCAGAGGTGAGACAGATTTCTGCTTGGCTTTCTGTGTATACAAAAAGAATGTATAAACATTCTTGACTGGTGCCAGTCATACCTCTTAGGGGAAGGTATTCCAAAGCTGGGATATTACAACAGGAAATACTCTCTTGTTTGTGAATACATAGGAAAAGAGTCTCAACTGAATATTTTAAGACCCAGGCAGGCAGGTATGGAAAATAATGTTTCAGTGTCATGGCAAACAGCATTGTTTCATCAAAGCCAGGCCAGAGTCACTATAATGATCAGCAGATGCAGTACTTATGCTCTCCAAACTGAAATAGAACCAGTGAAAAGTTTCAAATGGGGGGGGGGGGATCAAGCATAAATACAGCTGCAGAGCAGCACATGTGTGACTCAATGCTTCATTAACACTCCCTTACCAGAAAGAATTAAAACTGAAAGGTGGGAAGTGTTCACAAAAGACAGTACTAAAGAAAACACAACGCACTGGGGAAATCAAATGGTGACAAAATAATCAGCATAACTACCGGTATATCATACCATAAGGGTTGCAATGCAATGCCAATCTCTTGCTTAAACCACTTAAATGAGGCCAGGATCAAAACCCAGTGGTAACAAGTAAGATCTTCCCAATACTGCAAGACAGTTCAAATACAATGAGTTGGGGAAGAACTACGGTACGGTAATTAAAGCAGTTGGATGGAGAATTGTGATTGACACAGGAACTGAAACATAGAAATGGGTGCTTTGAGACAATGCATTTTATATAGAATATAAGTAATGCCATATATGATGAGCACCATGACCAACTATGAGAGTCCTCAGCCCCAGCTATTATTTATGAAACATCTAACTTTGTGCTAGGTGCCAAATTCTCACTTGAATGCTGGTATTTCATTATAGAGGAACACAGAAAAATAATTTTACCTGAGCAGGATGTATAACACATATGCTCTTGAATATTATATTTAAACAGAGAATCTAGCATACTGAGACTCTCAAGTTCAAATTTTAGAAAAGCCCATTCCTAGCCCTTACAAAATATTAATGGTAGGCTAGTAGAGTTGTTGCAAGGTTAAATACCATAAACTGTAGACAGGGGGCAGCAACAGGGCTTCAGTGTCCTACAAGCTCCTTCCTCATCTCATAAATGTTGGAAACAGAATACATTATTGAAAATAAGCAGAAAGACATTAAATTCTATAATTCTGGCCACAGAATTATGCTTGATATAGAATTATGATCTTTTTTCAAAGTAGAGAACGCACACACTTTATTATCAAGAGGAAATATTCAGAACTCAATTATGTGCCAGAGAACAACCAAATTACCAGAGCCTCATTTCAACCACATTCTGTGACAATGAGTGCCATAATACAATTAATTGCATATATTCATGGTTTAGTTAGGTAATTTTAGTCTCTTGACTAAATAGACTCACAAGAGCCTGCTCTTTAGATGAGTTTCTATAATTTCAAATACTTCAGAATATGCCAGGCCCAAGGGAGCCTTGGTGTTACTGACCTACTACATCTCTCATCTTGCTGAGTGGGGTCCTAGACTTCTCCCCCAGGTGTTGCCTAACAGCATAACTTATAGTAATTTTTTAATACCAACTAATACATGTCAATCCTACACACATTTCTTAGAATTCCCACTGTTTTCAATGGAACATACCGGTACAAATCACGCTTACTTTGAAGTTCCTTTGTCTCAAAAAATGATCTCATAAGCACATAGTTCTCTTAACTACTATCAGCAGGTGGTAACATCAGCAACTCTTTTCAATGTATAAAATTTAGAAATATCAGTTCCCTTATCTACTAATTCATCAACAAAGAATTCTCTTTGCTCCATATGCTTGCTAAATAACTGGTGATTTCAAGAGACTCTAATTTATCTTTTAATTTTTTTGTTTAATTTGTATTAAATTCCACTAGTCTACACTGCAACTATGAGATATTAAAAAATGTTGTTTGTTCTGATTCAATGGTAAAACATGGTTTTCCTAGGGAAAGCACTGAGACAAAAAACTAAAACAAAAAACTGCCAGGACATGGAGCTTTAAAGCTTGGCCCTGTACCTAGAAAGGTAGCATAAAAGGCAGTCCAGACGAGCCCTTGGGTCATGGTACTCCATGCTCTGGTCATTTCCAGACTGGATTATTGCAATGGGGCTACATGGGGCTGCCCTTGAAAACAGCTCTGAAACTTCAACTGATTCAAATTGCAGCGACCAGATTACTGGCTGGGGTTACCTTTAGAACTCGTATAACCCTTGTTCTAAAACAGCTGCACTGGCTGGCAGTTCATTTCAAAGCCCAATTCAAGGTTCTTTGGTTACTGTTTAAAGCCCTGAATTTGTGAGACTGCTTCCTTCTCTACAAATGTTAAGATCAGAAGAGAGAGCCCACTTGGTAGTTACCAAACCCTAGATATTTGGAAACAAGGTGGCCCAGAAGAATGCATTCTCTGCAGCAGTCCCTAAATTGAGATGTGTCTGGTGCCTTCACTATACAGCTTTTAGCAAATCTTTACACTGGCCTTTGAAACATGAGGTGGTGTTTTCAAAACCCACCCTATTTCTGTGACTGTAATTAATTTTAACTGTTTTTAATACTGAATTTTAAATTGTTGTAGCCCACCCTGAGGCCTGCTGGTGAAGGGTGGATAATAAATTTAATAATAACAACAACAACATGCAATACTTAAAGTTACTTATAGAAGTAAATATACAAAACAACAATTATCTAATATCTAAGAGAAAATAGGAATAAACAAACAAACAGGCCATACATCTTTACTGGCTTAGTGGAAAACACTACTAAAATAATGATTTCCATACTCATGAAACAAGCAGGAGTGTGCACGTATGATGCAGAGAAGGGGAGAGGTTTTGCTGCAGGGCAGCAGCCTTGCTACAGAAAAAAAATCTTTGCTCACCCTCCTGCTAGTTGCAAACCTGCCAGGAAACACGTTCCATGATGTTGAGAAGTGGAGCATGTATTCAAAGAAAAGTTTGTTGAAATGCTGTGTGGAAAGGGGGAGAAAGTTTCCTTTATTACCCATTTTAAAATATCCGCATCAGGTATGGGAAGCCTCTGACTATCCAGATGCTGTTAGACTACGACTTTCATCATTCCTGACCGTTGGTCATGATTCCTGGGCTATGGAGAGTTAGAATCTAACAACA